>NC_134688.1:436290529-441655529 GCF_050947455.1 Rhinoderma darwinii | reverse complement strand
GCGTTCTGCGAGAATTGGACGCAAGTAGGAGGGGACTGCGGAAAATATATGGGAGGCAAAGGAGGAAGAATATGTGACAGTTCACACAGAGAGCAGAAGAGAAGACACTGTAGCATGCTGACAGGTGTCCTAGCCCAGAGCACTGGCCCGACATGGTGGGAACTCCTGCGGAGTCAAGATCCCCGAACCCAGTTAAAGTGTGTGTTTCCGTTAACTAAAGAAGCAATTTATTTATCTACAACATCCATGTCATCTACTGGAAAACCCTGTTATGAGCTGACAGTGAAGCATCATGTTTTCCTCTTATCCTTTGTTACGCACTAGAAATATTATATGGACAGATTGGTCAGCAACTCACAAGGGGTTTCCATTTGTCATCGCCTGGATTGGCACAGCATGAAAATAATAGGTTATACTTGACACACATGATTGGCAACTGTACTATGTACCAAAATAAATATAAATGTAGCAGAATTGAAATTGTTGTGTAACTGTTTATTTTGTGCACAGTTGAGATAATGGAGGGGGCTGATCTGCAGTCTTAAGGAAAGTCATAGGTAACCCCACAGTTATAGCAAATAAACTCAGCTCTGCTAAATCTGTAAATGCCATAATAATTATACATGTTGTTTAGGTAATAATCAAAAACTTTAGGCTCATGTGGATTCTTATACTGTAACAGAAAAGAGATAACATAGCAATGCCCTCAACATATGATTTTTTTCACTTACATTCTTTAACAGTAGAGGAAAAGGTTTAGGTTTAGAATCGTAACTTGAAGCTGCTGGTCTGGACCCCAATGCAAAATATGTAACAGGGCTCCCCATCTACAATGTGCCTTTTATCATACTGGTGTCTTCTTACGTGGCAGAGGTTCACTTGGGCCCCCTCAGGTTTCTCTGCACCATCCATAGCTACGCTCCAGGGGGTGTTAAGTGACAAACTGTTAATAGGCTATAGGAAGTGCTTGGATTTTGTACAATTGAAAGAATATAGCGCATCTGAGACCATACTCTTAGGTTTCGTGTACACAGACGAGTCATTGATTCATGTTGTATGGATCTGTAACACAACACCTATAGATATCTATGGGCCCATACTGTATCTCTGTGTGCCCACAACTTCATATGGAAGTTTTAAGTCATATTTATGCCTAATTCCAGAGGTGTAGCTAGGTTCTCCAGCACACGGGGCAAAGATTCCGTTTGGCGCCCCCCCCAACCTCTTTCCCAACATCTTCCCCCTCACCATGTTTGCTTTCTCTACCATCAATGAGATGTAATTTTCCTTTCATGTTTTTTTTTTAATGTAGCTTTAGCATAAAACCTTTTGTATGTTTTACAAGCAATATAGTTAACATAACAATAAATTAAAAGAAAATAAATAATGAGGTCAGTGTGCCTGGCTAAAACAGATTGTGTAACTGAGCTAATGAGACTATATGGTGACATAATGAACAGCCTCCTGTTGTAGATAGTGCCACACATCCCTTATTGTTAGTGCCACACACCTCCTCTTGTAGAGAGTGCCACACCCCCCCTGTAGATAGTGCCACACAGCCCCACTGTAGATAGTACCACACAGCCCCCTGTAGATAGTGCCACAGTGCCCTCTATAAATAGTCACCTCCCCCTTGTACATAGTGCCACACAGCCCTGTTGTAGATAGTGCTATACATCCACTTGTAGATGTGCCACACAGCCCTCTTGTAGATAGTGCGACACACACTCCCCTTGTAGATAGTTCCACACAGCTCCCTGTAAATAGTGCCACACACCACCCTGTAAATAGTGCCACACACACCCTCGTTTAGATAGCACCACACTCTCTCCTCCCTTTACATAGCGCCATTGGGTCTCCCAAGAGGATCCTCTGATGTTATCGTCCATATACGGATAGTGACATCAGGGGCTTCTCCAGGAGCAGAATCCCCGGGAAGAGCATCGGCAAAGCTTTGGCCGGGGATTCCACCATACCTCCCAACTTTAAGTATCACAAAGAGGGACAACCGATGCAGCACGCATAGCAACACAGTATAATGCCCTCTAGCTGCCAACATACAGTATAATGACCCCATGGCTGCCACCATACAGTATAATGCCCCCATAGATGCACTCATACAATATAAAGCCCACACAGATGCCCCCATACAGTATAATTCCCACACAGATGTCCCCATACAGTATAATGCCCACACAGATGTCCCATGCAGTATAATGCCCAATCAAATTCCCCCATACAGCATAATGCCCCTATAGCTGCTCCCATACAGCATAATGCCACTATATCTGCCCCTATATCGCATAATGCCTCTGTAGCTTCCCCCATACAGTATAATGTGACCATAGCTGCCCCATACAGTATAATGCCCCATAGTTGCGCCATACAGCTAAATTCCCCCAAAGCTGCCCCATACAGCTTAATGCCCCATAGCTGCCCCCAGACAGTATAGTGTCCTATAGCTGCTCCCTTATATGCCCCTAGTGCCAGTGCCCACATAGTTAGTGCCACAGTGCCCCTGTAGATAGTGCCCCTATATAGTGTGACAGTGCCCATGTAGATAGTCCCACACCCCCATGAAGATAGCACAACCTTCTCTGTAGATAGCGACCAAAGAATAGGCTGGGGAATTGGCTCCTAGATGCTACTGTTCATATATGAACAGTAACATCAGGGGCTACTCCTGGAGCTGAATTCCTTAACATAGCGTCGGCAATGGGGATTCCGCTTCAGAGGAGCCACTGACGTCACTGTCCATGTATGGACAGTGACGTCAAGGACTTCCCCAAACACTGTGCTCTAAGTAGCGCTGTGCCCGGGGAGTCCTCGGCGAGTGGAGGAGCTCCCTCTGCTCCTCCGCTCTGAACTAATACTGAAGCAGGGAGCTTAGTGTTCCTTGCTTCAGCATTAAGTTCAACTGCACTTGTGCCCGGGGACCCCCTACCGTTTGTCCCAGTTGCGCCCGGGCACATGCCCCGCCTGCCCCCCCTAGCTACGCCCCTGACTGATTCACAAGCGTGTTCGGTCCGTGATATACGATCCGTATGTCGGCAGTATTTCCCGGATCGAACACATTGCAGGGAGGAACGCTACTAGCATCATAGTTATGTACGAAGCCAGGAGTCCCTGCCTCGCTGCGGGAAAACTGTCCTGTACTGTAATCATGTTTTCAGTACGGGACAATTGTTCCGCGGAGGGGCAGGGACACCTAGCGTCATAGATAACTATGATGCTAGGAGCCCGGCTCCCCTCACTGAGTTCGCTCCGGAGAATGCGGCCGACATGCGGACCGTATGTCACGGACCGAACACGATCTTGTGAATTAGGCCTTAATCTGTGAAAAAATGGTGGCGTTGTCTATAAAAATTTCTAGGGGAGAATAATGTGCGATATTGCAGCAGTTCAGTAAGACAGAGTTTTTTGCAGGCAGAAAAAATCTGCCTCAGAATTTCTTCAGGAATTTTAAGGCAGATTTTAAACTGCCTGCGCTGTTTTTCCCACGGTTTTCGCTGCGTTTATCTCAGCGTTTTTAGTCTGTGGCCATTGAAGCTAATGAAAGGACCGCGGGCAAAGGCCGGGTTCCCACGTAGCGTAAACACTGGAATTTTCACAATGGAATTACGTAGAATTTACAATAGCAGCAAAGTGGATGAGATTCAAAAAATCTCATCCCCACCATGTTGAAAAATAACGAAAATAACGCAGGGTAAGCGTTAATAAATTGACCTGCGGTGAAGAATTTAATATCGCATGTCTATTTATGCTGCTTTTTTATTGATCTTCTGCTGTGGGTTTTTCCCATTGAATTTAATGGGGATGCAAAACCCGCAACTAAAAGCCCAGTGTTGCGTATTCACAGCGATTACGGTGCAAAAATCGCAACTACGAAAAAAATAAAATAAATCATACTTAACCAGAACACCCTCCTCCTTCCTGAAGTCTGATCTCCTGGAATGACGAGAAATGGGTGGTTGGATCCAGCGCTGGGTGGAATATAAAATGGAAACGATTTCCAAGTTTAATAGTTCAGTTCGATAAAATCCAATAGTGTGAAGTCCTGGTGTGAAGAAAGCGAGAGGGAGATGTCCTCAGAGCCTACGCGTTTCGGACGGCTTCGGCGTCCTTAGACTTGGCTGTGGTATATTTTGAACTGAGCGCGCTGTCATTTTTATATCCTGGATCCGGTAGGACAGCTGATTTTTGATTGCGTTCCAAGGTTTGGTTGGACCCTTGGAACACAAACCGGAAGTTGTGGTACGATCTGCGCTGTGCGGTAGTTTAGCCTTGATGTCGGGTGAGTATTGGTCTAGTTGAGAATAGGGTCCAACTGTATATGTATGTTTAATATATAAAAATAGTTAGTCATTAATACAGGAGATTTTTAGTGGGATATTGTACGTTCTGGATATGTCCTTGGTTTGATTGGCTGTTTGCGTTCCAGGTCTCGTAATATGTGGGACGCACGTCAGCAGCCGGAGGACCGTGATCCCACGTCTGGTGTCACTGATGGATTTAGCCTGAGTTCTATGACTGGGGTGAGTAAATAGCAAGAGTATATTGTGTCCCTCATGTAAAATCTAAGGTAAAGATTGGACGAGTGGATATAGGAGTACCTGAATGCTTTGACTAGACGTAATGACGGATAAATAAACCCGGTAGGCATGGATATATATAGTATGTGTAGGATCCTGGTTTATATATGTACAGTTACCCGCTACTTGCGGAAGATATGTAGCACGTTGGCAGGAATATATTAGTATTGGCAGGACGCTCAGTATATTATGGCGAGGAGAGAGGGTAAAGTGAGGAGAGTGAGGACAGGACGACAACTAGAACAAAAATAAATATAAAATGCAATGAGAGCATCTACGCACGGAAACCTCCAACCAAACGGTAACAACAGCTTCCAACTTCACAACATCCAATCCTAAGTTTTATCCCATCGGTTCACGAACGGACTCAATGGACCGTTTTCAAACTGTCATGGAAAAAGAATTACAAAACCTCGCAGACGGCCTCAAATCTCAACGTCAAAAAACAAATATGTCGACTCGCCTTAAAAATGCGGTCAAATCACTGCATGATAACAACGATTTAATCATAAAAATGGCAGATAAAGGAGGCAACGTCACAGTGATGAACAAACAAGACTATAAACAATCCATTATCGACATGTTATCTGATGAAACCACCTACAAAAAATTGGACAAAAATCCTTTGGACCACATAAAAAGCCAGATGAAAAAACTACTCAATGATGGCCAACAAGCAGGCTTCATAAACCAGAAACAGATTGATTTCATCTTCATCGAACAACCAATCACTCCTATCATCCATGCGCTTCCCAAGACACATAAACAGACTTTCCCTCCACCGATGAGACCTATTGTCTCAGGTATTGGATCAATTCTGGAGAGACTGTCAGAGTGGCTCGACACATTATTGCAACCACTAGCACAAAAAACTCCCGGTTTCCTTAGTGACACAAAAAGTGTTCTGAATTCGTTACACAACAAAAGATGGGAGGAAAACTACACATGGCTAACATGTGATGTTGTATCACTGTACACATCAATTCCCCATCAAATAGCCTATGTCGCCCTGGACTATCATCTGTCTAAACACAGCATCTATGAAAAAAACTTCCAAACCTACATCCTGGAAGTACTCATGTTCTTAATGACTAACAACTACTTTCAATTTGATGCAAAATATTATCTCCAACTAAAGGGCGTCTCTATGGGAGCCAAGTTCTCTCCATCAATAGCGAACTTAGTAATGTCATGGTGGGAACAATCTCATATTTTTTCCACTGATAACATGCATAGCCACTGTATTGAATGGTACGGAAGATATATTGATGATATCTTGCTTATCTGGAAAGGGGACATCAATATCATCCCGGTTTTCGTAGAAGCCTTAAACCACAACCAATGCAACCTCAAGTTCACATATAACTACAATACTACCAACATTGTATTTTTAGACTTGGAACTCTCCGGTAAAGCAGGCTATATTATTTCTACTCAAACCCATCGAAAACCCACATCTTCAAATAGCATACTTCATGCAAAAAGCAACCATTCAAGACAAACCATCAAGGCCATACCAGTGGGTGAGATGCATCGGGCCAAACGAAACTGTACCTCTCAAAGTCAGTTCGAAATAGAACAAGAAAAAATAAAAACCAGACTTAAAGCAAGAGGCTACCCTCCATGGTCACTCAGTAGAGCAAGCAACATCATGACGAAAAAATCGAGACCACAGTTACTTGAATATTGTAACAAAAATACTGAAAAAAGCCCTACGAACCAATATGCTGGGAACCAGCCCACATTGATCTTACAACAGAGCAACCAGTTTGCGCAAATCAAAAATATATTCACCAACTACTTACCCATCCTGAAGGAAGACGACAGCATGCGTTCCAGTCTGGCCGGAGGATGTCGTATCGTGGCAAGAAAAGCCCCCTCTTTAGGCAGCGTCCTGTCCCGGTCATTCTTCACATCAAATGAAAAAACAAAAACAACGTGGTTGGAGACCAAAGGTTTCTACAAGTGCGGCCAGCACCCTTGCAAGGTGTGCTCTTATGCCCATCCAACCAAAACCTTTAATGATTCCACACAATCAGACACATTCACCATTCAGAATTACATCAACTGTAATTCTGAATCTGTCATTTACATAATTGAGTGCACCGAATGCCAGCTGAAATACGTAGGCTGCACTAATCGGAAACTAAAGACGAGAATCTTGGAACATCTCAGTTACGTGAGAAACACTAACATCCTTAACATTTCTAACGCCTCAAAACATTTCATACTCCATCACAACCAAACTACAAAAACTCTACGTTGCTACGCCATTGAAAAGATCCACCCCTCCACAAGGGGAGGTGACATAAAACACAAAACTCACCTCAGGGAGGCATATTGGATTTTTAGATTAAAAACAAGACATCCAGATGGCCTTAACCTAAGAAAAGAGCTGATGTTCCAATATTAATTCAACAACCATTTAATATTACAGTCTTCCGTACGAGCCTTCTCGTTCCATGACGTCATGGCCATCATACATCGAATAGTCCCAATGCCCAGCCTCTCCAAGGCATACACTCCCCGACCCCAATTTTTGTACATACATAACATATGCTTTTTGTCATGTACAATATGCACTACCCCACTTAGCCTCGTTGTGTTTTTTCTGCTCTCATTGCATTTTATATTTATTTTTGTTCTAGTTGTCGTCCTGTCCTCACTCTCCTCACTTTACCCTCTCTCCTCGCCATAATATACTGAGCGTCCTGCCAATACTAATATATTCCTGCCAACGTGCTACATATCTTCCGCAAGTAGCGGGTAACTGTACATATATAAACCAGGATCCTACACATACTATATATATCCATGCCTACCGGGTTTAATATCCATCATTACGTCTAGTCAAAGCATTCAGGTACTCCTATATCCACTCGTCCAATCTTTACCTTAGATTTTACATGAGGGACACAATATACTCTTGCTATTTACTCACCCCAGTCATAGAACTCAGGCTAAATCCATCAGTGACACCAGACGTGGGATCACGGTCCTCCGGCTGCTGACGTGCGTCCCACATATTACGAGACCTGGAACGCAAACAGCCAATCAAACCAAGGACATATCCAGAACGTACAATATCCCACTAAAAATCTCCTGTATTAATGACTAACTATTTTTATATATTAAACATACATATACAGTTGGACCCTATTCTCAACTAGACCAATACTCACCCGACATCAAGGCTAAACAACCGCACAGCGCAGATCGTACCACAACTTCCGGTTTGCGTTCCAAGGGTCCAACCAAACCTTGGAACGCAATCAAAAATCAGCTGTCCTACCGGATCCAGGATATAAAAATGACAGCGCGCTCAGTTCAAAATATACCACAGCCAAGTCTAAGGACGCCGAAGCCGTCCGAAACGCGTAGGCTCTGAGGACATCTCCCTCTCGCTTTCTTCACACCAGGACTTCACACTATTGGATTTTATCGAACTGAACTATTAAACTTGGAAATCGTTTCCATTTTATATTCCACCCAGCGCTGGATCCAACCACACATTTCTCGTTGCTTCCTACCGTGTACCGACACGAGGATACCGGGCGCTATCAGCGACACGTCCCACTGTGTCAGGTGAGCTGGAGGATTCCTCCCTACTTCCTATTTCTCCTGGAATGACGTTGCATCCCATGTGACCACTGAAGCCATTCACAGGCTGCAGTGGTCACATGGCCTGCAGCATCATCCAGGGAGGCTGAACCAGACTGCGATAGAGGGATGCGTCACCATAACAACCACTTACATAAGTATGAGCGTTTTTTACCGCTGCTCTCAGCAGTGGAAATTGCGTCCGAAAAAACTCACGTGCGGTTTTCGTACGGATTGTATTGCTGGTTCCAGGTCGGATACGCTGTGTGATTTTTAAGCAGCATATCCATCCTTTGGAAACCTGGCCAAACAACGCCACAATTAACGCTCAGAAACGAGCACCACAAGTTTTTCTGCCTACTGGTTCAAAGGAAAGGACATGTTGCTTTTTTACCCCACCAGCGGCCAAAAGCTGCCCGGAAAAAAAAACGCCTTTGCCTCCCATTGAAATGAATGGGGGCGATATTGGCCGTTTTATGGCACTGATTCTGACGTGGTTTGCGTCTCAAAATCAGCGCAAAAACTCCATGTGAACTGACCCTAATGCCCTGTTCACACAGACTTTTCTAACCTTTTGCCCACGGAATTTTGAGGCAGATTTTTCTGCCTGCAAGAAAAGTCAAAAAACGCAACGAAAAATGCTTTCTCTGCCTCCCATTGATTTAAATGGGAGGTCAGAGGCGGAACAGCGGCAAAAAGGAGCATGCCGCTTTTTTTTACCGCGAGAGGAAAATAAATGCCTCCACCTCCTACTGAAATGAAGGGGAAGTGGTTTCAGAAGTTTTTTGCTGCTGTTTCCAACGTGATTTCCGCATAAAAAAAACTTAGTGTGAACTGGGCCTTAGACGGAATCACACATGGCATTATGTGTTTATTTGGTAAACATTCCAAATAAACACTTTCTTGCCGTAATTATGCCTCTAATCTCCCATTGAAATCAATGGTAGGCAGAGAAAGCATTTTTCGCTGCTTTTTTTTGCCCACAGTGCTCAATGGCCGCGGGCGAAAAACAAAGCAAAAAACGCAGCGAAAATCGCGCCAAAAAATTGCAGGCAGGTCAAAATCTGCTTTCAAATTCCTGAACGAATTCTGAGGCAGATTTATCTGCCTCAAAAAATCTTTGTGTGAACATGGCCTTAGACTGTAAAACGGCATCCTAAAGCCGCATGCATGCTTATAGATGCGGTTGTCGTAAAAAACGCAATTGCATTAAAACGTAGTAAAAATGCATGCCTTTTTTGGATGTGTTTTTTGGATGTGGTTTTAACTGCACCTCAACAGCAAAGTCTGAATACACACTAAGGCCTTATTTACACGAGTGTGGCGCATCTCTGACATGAAAAACTGCAGTGAGATGTGATGAGAGTCTATGGAGGGATGCGTGACACGTGAAAAAATAGAACATGTTCTATTTTCTCACGGACCCTTCGCACGGTTCATTGAAACAACGGCTGTGTGAACGGCCACATTGAATTACAAAGGTCACACGGACGTTTAACACGCTCGTGTAAATAAGGCCTAAGTGGGTTTGATATATTAAAATACTGGGCTGTTTATACATATTATATTTGATATTTTCCTTCTTAAGTATACTAAGGGAGAAGAAAAAGAGATACACGGCGCCACATAGTGCAAATAAAAGCGAGGGAGTACAAGGAGCAATATAAATAGGAAAATTGCTCACCTTAGGTAGTGGATACCGTTTAAGTATCTCAAGAGCCAGAAAGCTGCTGCCAGGTCCGTGCACATGCAAAACAAACTTTGCTGTCAAAGTAGATCAATTAATGAGAGAAAAAAGGGGGACCACCGGCGCTGCTATAAACAATGTCAAGGCAAGAATTGAAATGTAATGTTTAATGAAAGAGGCTACGCGTTTCGACGCCGGACCGGCGTCTTCATCAGGCCAATCATAAAACGCGTAGCCTCTTTCATTAAACATTACATTTCAATTCTTGCCTTGACATTGTTTATAGCAGCGCCGGTGGTCCCCCTTTTTTCTCTCATTAATTGATTCTTAAGTATACGACATGGAAAGCGAGTGCTTCCCGCAAAATGTTGTATACTTACGCCAAATGTTTGGCACCGGCTCAGAAGCTGAGCTGGTGCCATCATCGCCGGATCTCAGCTGTATCTTACAGCTGACATCCAGATGTAATGGCGGGGACCGAAATTTGCTTCGATCCCCGCCATTAACCCCTTCAATGCAGCGTTCAAACGTGATCGCTACATTTAAGCTGTTTGCAGCTCATCGGAGCCCCAGCAATGAAATTTCCGGGGTTCCGGTGGCTGCAATGGCAACCGGAGGCCTAATGCTGGCCTCCCGGTCTGCCTAGCACAGAAGCCGGTCAAGATCCGCCCGGCGGCGGAGCCTGATCGGCTTCCGTAGCCGCCGGCAAGATGGTGCTGGCTCAGGAGCTGATCCGGCGTTATCAGTGGTGGAAGTCAGCTGTATGTTACAGCTGACATCCACCTATAACGGCAGGAACCTGAGCTAGCTCCGATCCCTGCCATTAACCCCTTTGATGCAGCAATCGAAAGCGATTGCTGCATCGCAGCGGTTACTAGCAGATCGCCAGCCCTGACAGGCAATCAGGACTGGCGACAGCTGCTATGGCAACAGGAGATACAATGGTCTCCTGCTCTGCCATTACGGAAGCCGATTAGGCCCCGCCAGTAGGCGAAGCCTAACCGGCTTGCTGTCAGTGAATAACTGACAGATCTAATACATTGCACTACGTAGGTAGTGCAATGTATTAGAAAAAAAAATCAGACAGTTGGAACTTCAAGTCTCCTAGTGGGACTTGAAAAAAAAGTGTAAAAAAAAAAGTATAAAAAAGTGTAAAAAAAAAGTGAAAACAATAAAAGTTTCAGGTAATAAAATAAAACACAATCACCCTTTTTCCCTTATCAAGTCCTTTATTATTGAAAAATAATAATAAACCATACGTATTTAGTATCGCCGCGACCGTAACTAACTGAAGTATCAAAATATTATAATATTTATTGCACGCGGTGAACAGCGTAAAAAAAAACGTAAAAACTATACAAGAGTTTCTGTTTTTTGGTCACTTTGCCCTACAAATATTGGAATAAAAAGTGATCAAAAGTCGCACGTATCCAAAAATGGTACCTATAAAAACTATAGCATGTCTCGCAAAAAACAAGCCCTCATACTGCTCCGGCAGTTAAGGAGTTAAGGCTCCAATAAGTCAGGAAATAAAAAATATGCAGTTGTGCCGGCCAGAGGGGAACATTTCTTCTGTTTCAAAAGGCGATTTATCAAGTACCTAAAATTAGGGAACCAGGAAGGGGAGGGTCCAAACATATCTGCTGGAAGCGAGGGTGCCCGTATTATACCAGGACAACACTTTCCCAGCAAAATTCCCCAAACTGCAAAGGTGCGGAGTGTGGACCAAAAGGGGGATAAGAAAGGACGCCATATATCAGTGCGACACCGGCCTGTGCAGAAAGGATTGCTTCACAGCGTAACACACATCTATGGATCATTTTATTGTTTTTTTTTACCCCATTATTATGCCACCTGACTATGCCCCTGATGTACTCTGCCCAGCTTACATAATGTCCCGACATTGTAAATGGAAACACCAGCAATAATCAAGCAAATCTACTACCAAGCAAAATTCGCCCTCCAAAAGGCAAATGGCGCTCCCTCCGCTCTGAACCCTACAATGTGCCCAAACAGCAGTTTCCTTACACATATATGGCATCGCCATATCCGGGAGAACCCTTTTAACACTTTTTGGGGTGTGTGTCTCCAGTGGCATAAGCTGGGCATGACATATTTGTCACTGAAATGGCATATCTAGGGAAAAATATAAATTTTTAATTTGCACCATCCGTAGTGCAATCATTTATGGGAAAGACCTGTGGGGTGAAAATCCTCACTACACCCCTTAATAAATTCCTTGAGGGGTGTAGTTTCCAAATTGGGTCACTTCTTAGGGATTTCTTTTTATTATTTCACATCTGAGCCTCTGCAGTTGTGAACCAATACTTTGTAAATCGCCAAATTAGGCCTCAATTTTACATGGTACGCTTTCACTCCTGAGCCTGGTCGAATGTCCAGGCAAAAGATTAGTGCCCCATGTAGGGTGTTTCTAAAACCGGGAAACACAGCATAATAATTAGAGAGCTGTCTTGTTATGGTGGCACAAGCTGGGCACCACATATTGGCATATCTATGGAAAAAAAATCCCATTTTCACTATGCAACATCGAGTGCACACTAATGTCTACAAAACGTCTGCAGGGTTAAAATGCTTACTACACCCCTAGGTAAATGCATTGAGGGGTGTAGTTTCCAAAATTGGGTCACTTCTGGGGGGTTTCCGCTGTTTTGGGCCCACAGGCGCCCAGAAACCAATCCAGCAACATCTGCACTCCAAATGGCACTCCTTCCCTTCTGAGCCCTGCCGTGTGCCCAAACAGCAGTTTATGACCATATGTAGGGTATTGCCGTACTCGGGAGAAATTGCTTTACAAATGTTTTTTTTTTTTTTTTTCCTTTATTTGTTGAGAAAATGAAACATTTTGCGCTAAAGCTACGTCTTATTGAAGAAAAAGGATTGTTTTTATGTTCACTGCCCAATTCTAATAAATTCTATGAAACATCTGTGGGGTCAAAATGCTTACTACACCCCTAGATGAATTCCTCAAGAGGTGTAGTTTCCTAAATGGAGTCACTTTTTGGGCGTTATCATTGTTTTGTCCCCTCAGGGGCTATGCAAATGCAACCTGGCCTCCGCAAACCATTCCTGCTAAATGTGATCTCCAAAAGCCAAATAGCGCTCTTTCCCTTCTAAGCCGGTTATTACCACATATGGGGTATTGTTTTACTCGGGAGAAATTGCTTTACAAATTTTGTGGTGCTTTTTCTCCTTCAGTCCTTGTAGAAATGAGAAATTTTTTTTATTTTCAGGGCCTACTTCCAATAATTTCTGCCAAAAAACTGTGGGATCAAAATGCTCATTTTACCCCTAGGTAATTTCCTCAATGGGTGTAGTCACCAAAATGGGGCCACTTGTGGGGGGTTTCCACTGTTTTGTCCCCTCAGGGGCTTTGTAAATGTGACATGGCCTCCGCAAACCATTCCTGCTAAATTTGAGCTCCAAAAGCCAAATAGCGCTCTTTCACTTCTAAGCCCTGCCGTGTGTCCAAACAGCTGTTTATTACCACATGTGGGGTATTGTTTTACTCGGGAGAAATTGATTTACAGATTTTGCGGTGCTTTTTTTCCTTTAGTCCTTGTGGAAATGAGAAAAAAATAGCTAAACCTACATTCTTTGAAAAAATGTCGATTTTAATTTTCACGTCCTACTTCCAATAATTTCTGTAAAAAACCTGTGCGGTCAAAATGCTCACTATACCCCTAATTTCCTTGAGGTGTATAGTTTCCCAAATGGGGTCACTTTTGGGGGATTTTCACTGTTTTGGCACCGCAAGAGCCCTTCAAACCTGACATGGTGCCTAAAATATATTCTAATAAAAATAAGGCCCCAAAATCCTCTAGGTGCTCCTTTGCTACTGAGGCCGGTGCTTCAGTCAAGTAGCATGTTACGGCCACATGTGGGATATTCCCAAAAACTGCAGAACCTGGGCAATAAATATTGCATTGCATTTCTCTGGTAAAACTTTCTGTGTTATAAAAAAAAATTATATTAAAAATTTATTTCTGCAAAAAAATATGACATTTGTAAATTTCACCTCTACTTTGCTTTAAATCCTGTGAAATGACTAAAGGGTTAAGAAATTTTCTAAATGTTGTTTTGAATACTTTGAGGGGTGAAGTTTTTAAAATGGGGTGACTTTTTTGGGGTTTCTAATATATAAGGCCCTCAAAGCCACTTCACACGTGAACTGGCCCCTGTAAAAATAGCCTTTTGACATTTTCTTGAAAATGTGAGAAATTGCTGCTAAAGTTCAAAGCCTTGTAACGTCCTAGAAAAATGAAAGGATTTTCAAATAACGATGCCAATCTAAAGTAGATATATGGGGGATGTTAATTAGGAACAATTTTGTGTGTTATAACTGCCTGTCTTACAAGCAGATACAGTTAAATTGAGAAAAATTCTACATTTTGCAATTTTTCGCTATATTTTGGTGTTTTTCACAATTAAATACTGAACATATCGAGCAAATTTTGCCAGTAACTTACAGTCCAATGTGTCACGAGAAAACAATCTCAGAATCGCTTGGATAGGTAAAAGCATTCAGGAGTTATTACCACATAAAGTGAAACATGCCAGATTTGAAAAATGAGGCTCTGTCAGGAAGGTCAAAAGTGGCCAAAGAGGGAAGGGGTTAAAATCATATTAATAAACATACAGTAAAAAAATACAAATAAGGCCTCATTCACATGACCGTAAATTTTATCCGCAATTGCGGATCCGTAATTGTGGATAGATTACTAACCCATTCATTTCTATCGGCTACGAACACCTTCCCGTATATTTAGGGGTGTGTGTCCGGGCCAAAGAAATTTCATGCAAAAAATAGGATATGTCCTATTTTTTGCATTATGGACCGTGCTCCTATAGTTTATAATGTGCACACGGCCCACAAATGTGGATGACACTCCGCGGCCCGTGCGCTTGAGGCCTAACTCAAAATCATAATGAAACGTACCAATAAAATTACAAATATAATGGTGCTTTCTCTTGGCTCAAATACCCACAAAATCTCTCTCAGACCGGAGCAGGCAAAACTAAATTGGGTATGATCCAACAAATACCCTAAATAACATCTATAAAGTACAGTGAAGTTTACCGCTCAGACGGCACTGGTAACAGTCCAATATCATTCAGTATGGGCTCTCTCCCAGAAAAAGGCAGTGGACAGTCCGCAATCCAATGAGGGTGTGGATGGTAATTCTTATCCTTGTAGTTCCACCAAGCTCCTTATCGTCTCTCTCCACATTCAAAGAACTCCTGGTAGGAAAAGGATCTTATGTCTCTAATAGATGGAAAAAGGAAGACACATAGTGCAACACCCTCTGCAAAAAGATTGCTCCACGCCAAGTTTAATCCATACTCACAGAAGTAACAAGAAATAAAAGCATCAAGGTAAGTAAAAATCTTTAAAATTTCTAGGCGGCACGCCAAACACTCTCGCCCGACCCTGGGTTTCGCCCTTCCGGCTTCGGCTTTCTGCCCCAGAGGAAGCCGGAAGGGCGAAACCCAGGGTCGGGCGAGAGTGTTTGGCGTGCCACCTAGAAATTGTAAAGATTTTTACTTACCTTGATGCTTTCATTTCTTGTTACTTCTGTGAGTATGGATTAAACTTGGCGTGGAGCAATCTTTTTGCAGAGGGTGTTGCACTATGTGTCTTCCTTTTTCCATCTATTAGAGACATAAGATCCTTTTCCTACCAGGAGTTCTTTGAATGTGGAGAGAGACGATAAGGAGCTTGGTGGAACTACAAGGATAAGAATTACCATCCACACCCTCATTGGATTGCGGACTGTCCACTGCATTTTTCTGGGAGAGAGCCCATACTGAATGATATTGGACTGTTACCAGTGCCGTCTGAGCGGTAAACTTCACTGTACTTTATACCAATAAAATTAGTTTGCGAACATGGAAACCATGCAGGTGTCTAATTCAGTTTTTTAATGTTACAATAGTAGGTTATTAAAATCAATGTTCATCCTTAAATACTGCATTTTTTTTTTAAACTGAATAGGTTTAAAATTCTGTGCTGATTCATTTCTTACTACATACAGTAGTGTTCACAAAATAGCAGTCCAACATCAGTAACCTGATGAATCAAAGTTTTTGGTAGAAGTGATATTTCTACATATCAAATAATTTACTTGTAAGGCTATGTTCACAAGCTTAACCCCTTGCGTACCTTCGACGTAATAGTACGTCGCTGGCCGCTTATTCCAGCGTACCTTCGACGTACTATTACGGCGCAGGAATAAACTGTCACTATGTGAAATCACATAGTGACATAACAGCGGCGGCAGCTGTTATTGACAGCTAACCGTCTCTGCTACCGGCCTGGGGACCAATTAGCAGTCCCCAATGCCGGCGATTGCTGTGATTGGTCAGTCTCTGGAGACTGACCAATCACAGCCGTCTGTGACGTCGTCTGCAGGAGAAAGCTCCTGTCACTTTCTCTGATCTCCTCACTTCTGTGAGATACGTGAGGAGATCAGAGAAAGCGGTGTAAAAAAACAAAAACACTATTTTTATTAACCCCTTCCCGAAAATGGGCGTATAGTAACGCCCTGAGGATGAAGCGGGCACAGGAGCTGTGCTCGCTCCATCTTCATCGGATGTCGGCTGTAATATACAGCCGACATCCCACTGCAACTACAGCGATCACTGTCCTCTCCGATCACTGTAGTTTAACCCCTTAAATGCCGCTGTCAATAGCGACAGCGGCATTTAAGTGATTTATACAGAGGGAGGGGGCTCCCTCTGCACCCCATTGCCCCCCCCCCCCGCGAAAAATCGCGGGGTTCTGATGGTTGCAATGGCAACCAGGAAGCCTAGCAACGGCTTCCTGGTTGCCAGGTACGGGAGCCTATTAGGTCCTGCCCAAGGCAGGACGTAATAGGCTCAACTGTCAGTTGTAAAGTGACAGTTACAATACACTGCACTACATCAGTACATACAGAAGTAGTGCAGTGTATTGTGCAGGGGATCAGAAGATCAGATCTTCCAGTCCCCTAGTATGTGTAAAATAAAAAGTGAAAAAAAAGTAAAAAAAAAGTTTTAGATAAATAAATAAATACAAGTTTTACGTAATAAAAACAATAATCGCCTTGTTTCCCTGATCAAGCCCTTTATAATTAGAAAAAAAATGAAAAAAAAGACAAAAACTAGACATAATAGGTATCGCCGCGTTCGTATCGGCCTGACCTAAAAAAATATCATATTATTTATCCCGCACGGTGAACACCGTAAAAAAAATACCATAAAAAACAATGGCAGAATTTCCTTTTTTGGTCACGTTGTTTCCAAAAAAATGGAATAAAAAGTGATCAAAAAGTCACGCGTAGCCAAACAGGGTACCAATAAAAACGACAGTGTGTCACGCAAAAAATGTATGTATTCCGCACAGATTACATATGCCCCCACATTATAAACTGAAACACCAGTAAAACACTAAACAAAACTACTACCAAGCAAAATCTGCGCTCCAAAAGCCAAATGGCGCTCCTTCTGGGCCTGGCAGTGTGCCCAAACAGCAGTTTATGACCACATATGGGGTATTACCGTACTCTGGAGAACCGCTTAACAATTTATGGGGCGTATGTCTCCAGTGGTACAAGCTGGGCCCAACGCATTGGGCACTGAAATAGCATATATGTGGAAAATGTCAATTTTCAATCTGCAACATCCACTGTGCACTAATTTCTGCAAAACCTTTGGGGGTCAAAATGCTCACTACACTTCTAGATGAATTCCTTGAGGGGTGTAGTTTCCTAAATGGGGTCACTTCTCGGTAGTTTTCACTGTACTCGTACCTCAGCGCAATGCAACATGGCGTCAAAAACAAATTTTGTAAAATCTCCACTCCAAAAACGAAATTGCACTTTTTCCGTTTAGACCCTTGCCGTATGTCCAAATAGCACATATGGGGTATTTCCGTAATCAGGAGAAATTGGGGTGTCTTTTCTCCTGTATTCCTTGTGGAAATGAAAAATTCTGAGCTAAAGCTACAGGTTATTGGAAAAAAAAAATGTTTTCATTTTCACGGACCAATTCTAATAAAATCTATAAAACACCTGAGGGCTCAAAATGCTCACTACACCTCTAATTTAATTCTTTCAGGGGTATAGTCTCCAAATTGGGATCACATCTGGGGAATTTCTACTGTACTGGTACTTCAGGGACTCTGCAAATGCGACATGGCCCCCAGAAACCAATTCAGCAAAATCTGAGCTGCAAAATCCAAATGGTGCTCCGTCCCTTCTGAGCCCTGCCGTGGGTCCAAACAGCAGTTTATTACCACATAATGGGGTATTTCTGTAATCAGGAGAAGTTGCTTTACAAATTTTGAGGTGCTTTTTCTCCTTTATTCCTTATAAAAATTAGAAAATTCTGTGTTTTTTCCAAAAAAAAGTCTCTTTTCATCTTCACAGACTAATTCCAATAAATTCAGCAAAAAACCTGTGGGGTCAAAATGATAACTATACCACTAGAAAAATTCCTTGAGGGGTATAGTTTCCAAAATGGGGTCACTTTTGGTGGGATTCCACTGTTTAGGTCCCTCCAGGGCGTTGCAAACGTGACACGGCACTGAAAACCATTCCAGTAAAATCAGAGCTCCAAAATCCAAATGGGGGTCCTTCCCTTCTGAGCCCTGCTGTGGGTCCAAACAGCAGTTTATTACCACATATGGGGTATTTTCGTAATCGCGAGAAATTGCTTTGCAAATGTTGGGGTGCTTTCTCTCCTTTATTTCTTTTTCCAGAAAAAAAGTAGATTTTCATTTTCACAGACTAACTCCAGAAAATATAGCAAAATACCTGTGGGGTCAAAATGCTAACTATACCCCTAGATAAATTCCCTGAGGGGTTTAGTTTAAAAAATGGGGGTCACTTTTGGGGGTTTCCACTGTTTTGGCACCATAAGACCTCTTCAAACCTGACATGGTGCCTAAAATATATTCTGAAAAAAGGAGGCCCCAAAATCCAAGAGGTGCTCCTTTGCTTCTGAGGCCTGTGTTTCAGTCCATTAGCGCACTAGGGCCACGTGTGGGATATTTCTAAAAACTGCAGAATCTGGGCAATAAATATTGAGTTGCGTTTCTCAGGTAAAACCTTCTGTGGTACAGAAGAAAATGTATTACATATGAATTTTGTAAAAAAAAATGAAATTTGAAAATTTCAGCTCTACTTTCCTTCAATTCCTGTAAAACGCCTAAAGGGTTGAAACACTTTCTGAATGCTGTTTTGGATACTTTGAGGGGTGCAGTTTTCAAAATGGGGTGTTTTATGGGGGTTTCTAATATATAGGGCACTCAAAACCACTTCAGAACTGAACTCGTCCCTGAAAAAATCGCTTTTTGAAATTTTCTTAAAAATATGAGAAATTGCTGCTAAAGTTCTAAGCCTTGTGAGGTCATAGAAAAATAAAAGGATGTTCAAAAAACGATGCAAACATAAAGTAGACATATGGGAGATGTTAATTGGTAACTATTTTGTGTGGTATTACCATCTGTTTTACAAGTAGATGCATTTAAAATTGGAAAAATCATAATTTCTTCATATTTTCGCTAAATGTTGGTGTTTTTCACAAATAAGCAATGAATTTATCGACCAAATTTTTGCACTAAACTAAAGTACAATATGTCACGAGAAAACAATCTCAGAATCAATTGGATAGGTAAAAGCATTCCGGAGTTATTACCACATAAAGTGATACATGTCAGATTTGAAAAAATGAGTCTGGTCCTCAAGGCCAAAATGAGCTGGGTACTCAAGGGGTTAACAAAAACAGCTGAAAATACAGAGCTGTTTTCAAGGAAAAACAGCCTCTGATTTTCAGTCGTTTTTAAGCAACTTGCGTTTTCTGTGGCCGTTTTTGGAGCTGTTGTTCTATTGAGTAAATGAAAAACAGCTTCAAAAACGTCTCGCGAAGTGACATGCACTTCTTTTTACGAGGCTTTTTTTGTGCAGCCGTTTTAAAAAAAATTGTGTTAACTGTGTGCTGTCGCCATTTTCTTGTGTGTTGTATAAATTTGCAGTCACAAGCATTCTTGCACCTGTATACGCGTTTTGTTTCATTTTGTTGGAATGTGCTTGTAGCGCCCATGGCCGCGGGCCGTCGGGTTCACTCACCTCCCGACGCCCGCGGCCATGGATCTGTGAGCGCTGGCCTCCGTCTCCCTCCTAGGAGATGCCAGCGCTCACTTCCGCTCCGTCCGTCTGGGTCCCGTAGGGTGCGCGCGCACGCTCGCGCCCGCTCTTAAAGGGCCAGCGTGCGCACATGAAAACAATGTTCATTAACCCACATGATTTCCTGCCCTATTAGAATGCCCCAGCCCTTCTGATCCTTGCCTGAGCGTTGATAGTCTTTCCCAGTATGTCTCGCAAATGGTCCCTTAGTGTCTCCCGTTCCAGCTGTTACCCGTGCCCTGTTACCGTTCCTGTATTCCACATTGTTCCTGTGCCTACCCGTGTTCAAGTGTCATCTGCCACGTCAAGTGTCATCTGCCACGTCGAGTGCCATCTGCCACGTCAAGTGCCATCTGCCACGTCAAGTATCATCTGCCACGTCAAGTGCCATCTGCCACGTCAAGTGTCATCTGCCACGTCAAGTGCCATCTGCCACGTCAAGTACCATCTGCCACGTCAAGTGTCATTGGCCACGTCAAGTGCCATCTGCCACGTCAAGTGCCAACTGCCACGTCAAGTGTCTTCTGCCACGTCAAGTGCCATCTGCTCATCGGATACTGCCCGCCACGTCTGGCGCCACTTTCCGCACCTGCCTCCATCCGTGCTGAAGCCACAGCCACCGCCCGGACTATTTCAGGTACCTAAGCATTACTGTCTGCCATCTTGATTTCACATAGACTGTGACCTGGTCACCTGCCTCCCCGCTACGGCGGAGCGGCCTAGTGGGTCCACCTACCCTGTGTCCGTGACAGTGCTGTTCAAACTTTTGTGTTGTTTATGTGATTCGTATATGGGGGGTTAGTGACTGCCTCCATTTTTTGATCTTGCACTCCTCCCATTCTGCCCTGGGTTATTTTAATTAGTTCAATGCTGGATCCTACCATCCCCAGATATATATGTAAGCTTAGTCCCAGTTCTGAGTGTATGTGCAGTGTAGGTTCCCACCTTATAGAGGTCGCCTTGTCGTGGCAGGTGGGCTCCCACAATTTGATCAAAATGTGCGCTAAGAACCTCCCTATTGTAAGTATATTTAGCAGTAATGCATATTTATTTATATTTAGTGGCTTAGGTGGCATTAGTGTCCGCAGAGTGCTGTCGCCATTTTCTTGTGTGCTGTATAAATTTGCAGTCACACGCGTTCTTGCACCTGTATACACGTTTTGTTCCATTTTGTTGGAATGTGCTGTTCAAATCTTTGTGTTGTATAGATAGATAGATAGATAGATAGATAGATAGATAGATAGATAGATAGATAGATAGATAGATAGATACACTACCGTTCAAAAGTTTAGGGTCACTCAGAAATTTCCTTATTTTTGAAAGAAAGGCACAGTTTTTTTCAATGAAGATAACATTAAATTAATCAGAAATACACTCTAGACATTGTTAATGTGCTAAATGACTATTCTAGCTGCAAACGTCTGGTTTTTAATGCAATATCTACATAGGTGTATAGAGGCCCATTTCCAGCAACCATCACTCCAGTGTTCTAATGGTACATTGTGTTTGCTAACTGTGTTAGAAGGCTAATGGATGATTAGAAAACACTTGAAAACCCTTGTGCAATTATGTTAGCACCGCTGTAAACAGTTTGGCTGTTTAGAGGAGCTATAAAACTGACCTTCCTTTGAGCTAGTTGAGAATCTGGAGCATTACATTTGTGGGTTCGAGTAAACACTCAAAATGGCTAGAAAAAGAGAGCTTTCATGTGAAACTCGACAGTCTATTCTTGTTCTTAGAAATGAAGGCTATTCCATGCGAGAAATTGCCAAGAAACTGAAGATTTCCTACAACGGTGTGTACTACTCCCTTCAGAGGACAGCACAAACAGGCTCTAACCAGAGTAGAAAGAGAAGTGGGAGGCCCCGCTGTACAACTGAGCAACAAGACAAGTACATTAGAGTCTCTAGTTTGATAAATAGACGCCTCACAGGTCCTCAACTGGCAGCTTCATTAAATAGTACCCGCAAAACGCCAGTGTCAATGTCTACAGTGAAGAGGCGACTCCGGAATGCTGGCCTTCAGAGCCGAGTGGCAAAGAAAATGCCATATCTGAGACTGGCTAATAAAAGGAAAAGATTAATATGGGCAAAAGCACACAGACATTGGACAGAGGAAGATTGGAAAAAAAAGTGTTATGGACAGACGAATCGAAGTTTGAGGTGTTTGGATCACACAGAAAAACATTTGTGAGACGCAGAACAACTGAAAAGATGCTGGAAGAGTGCCTAACGCCATCTGTCAAGTATGGTGGAGGTAATGTGATGGTCTGGGGTTGCTTTGGTGCTGGTAAAGTGGGAGATTTGTACAAGGTAAAAGGGATTTTAAATAAGGAAGGCTATCACTCCATTTTGCAACGCCATGCCATACCCTGTGGACGGCGCTTGATTGGAGCCAATTTCATCCTACAACAGGACAATGAACCAAAGCACACCTCCAAATTATGCAAGAACTATTTAGGGAAGAAGCAGGCAGCTGGTATTCTATCTGTAATGGAGTGGCCAGCGCAGTCACCAGATCTCAACCCCATAGAGCTGTTGTGGGAGCAGCTTGACCGTATGGTACGCAAGAAGTGCCCATCAAGCCAATCCAACTTGTGGGAGGGGCTTCTGGAAGCATGGGGTGAAATTTCTCCCGATTACCTCAGCAAATTAATAGCTAGAATGCCAAAGGTCTACAATGCTGTAATTGCTGCAAATGGAGCATTCTTTGACGAAAGCAAAGTTTGAAGGAGAAAATGATTATTTGAAATAAAAATCATTATTTCTAACCTTGTCAATGTCTTGACTATATTTTCTAGTCCTTTTGCAACTCATTTGATAAATATAAGTGTGAGTTTTCATGTAAAACACAAAATTTGAGAGATTTCTCCACGTGCTTATTTCAACAATCCAGTTTTCCAGTTTAGGTGTCGCTAAATGCAGTCCGGCGGCTTAGTTAGCAGCGTTTGGCAGACACACATGTCAAGATTGGGCAGCCCCTTTTTAGATAGTGCCACAGTGCCCTCTGTGGATGCTGGCGCAGTGCCCTCTGTGGATGCTGGCGCAGTGCCCTCTGTGGATGCTGGCGCAGTGCCCTCTGTGGATGCTGGCGCAGTGCCCTCTGTGGATGCTGCCGCTGTGCCCTCCGTGGATGCTGCTGCAGTGCACTCTGTAGATGCTTCCGCAGTGCCCTCTGTGGATGCTGCCACAGTTCCCTCTGTAGATGCTGCCACAGTGCCCTCTGTAGATGCTGCCACAGTGCCCTCTGTAGATGCTGCCATAGTGCCCTCTGTAGATAATGCCACAGTGCCCTTTGTAGATAATGAAACACACCCTTAGATAATGCCACAGTGCCCTCTGTAGATAATGCCACAGTGCCCTCTGTAGATAATGCAACACCCCCCTAGATAATGCCAGTGTCCTCTGTACATACTGCCACAGTGCCCTCTGTAGATGCTGCCACAGTGCCCTCTGTAGAAGCTGCCAGTGCCCTCTGTAGATGCTGCCACAGTGCCCTCCATAGATGCTGCCACAGTGCCCTCCTTAGATGCTGCCACAGTGCCCTCCGCAAATGCTGCCACAGTGCCCTTCGCAGATGCTGCCACAGCGCTCTTCGCAGATGCTGCCACAGTGCCCTCCGCAGATGCTGCCACAGTGATGTCAGGGGCTTCTAGCACTCTGCCTGGGATTCCAGCTCTGCTCCTGACATCACTGTCCATATATGGACAGATATGTCAGGGGCAACCCCAGAGCTGGAGTCCCGGGCAGAGCGCTAGTAGGCTCTTCCTAGGACTTCAGCTGTGCTCCTGACATCTCTGGGACTCCAGCTCTGGGGAAGCCCCTGACATCATTGTCCCGGAGCAGAGCATATACTAGCACTCTGCCCGGGACTCTGCTCTGGGGAAGACCCTGACACACTGTCCATATATGGACAGAGATGTCAGGGAATTCCACAGAGTCCCGGAGCAGAGCCTATACTAGCGCTCTGCAAGGGACTGCGGCTCTGGGGAAGCCCCAGACATCGTGTGTCCAAACATGGACACCAATATCAGGGAATTCCACAGAGCCCCGGAGCAGAGCCTGTACTAGCGCTCTACACGGGACTCCGGCTCTGGGGAAGCCCCAGACATCGCTGTTCATATGTGGACAGCGATGTCAGGGAATCCCAGAGTCTTGGAGCAGAGTCTGTACTAGCGGATCTGTGTCCTGCGGGCCGCAGATGACAGCCCCAAGGGCCGCGTGCTTGAGACCCCTGATCTACAGGGTTCAGATATGTCTCAGATTTCTGCTGTGGATACACGGGCTAGATTTTCCTACGGCCAATCTGACCTGTGTGAACATAGTTTTGTGTTTGGTGTTCGGCTTGGACCTTCCCCTGATGACAGACCTAGGTAAATGGACCTTTATTAGAAGTAGTTGAGTTCCCCTAGTCTATACAGATAATTCAATAATCTGCCCCTGGGACATTTTTTAGCTTTTGCCGTTAAGGTAAGGTAAGTTTTTTTGCCAGGTCTACCCTTTCCCTTAGGGTCAAGGACCAACCTCTCCACTGGTCCACCTTCTGAGTGGTGATCTTCCGTCTGTTGTCCCAATTTTGCTTGGGGAAATCCCCCTGGAAAAATTCGATACCGAGGACTTTTGCAGAATCCTCTGGCCCTGTAAAGGTATCCGAGAGATCAAAGCCAGTATCTCCCCCTCCTAGCCAGAGACTCTCACATTTATCCTGGTTGATATTGGACCCCAATGCCTCATAGTAGCAGTCTAACCTTGACATCACGCACTGAAAAGAGCAGCCAATCCATCCGTTCACAAGGTGGAAACGCTCTGCTCCTGCCTACAAGGTCTTGAGCTAATCAACAAATCCACCAGAGGTGCACGTGGTTAACCCAATCAGATCTATCTATCTATCTATCTATCTATCTATCTATCTATCTATCTATCTATCTATCTATCTATCTATCTATCTATCTATAACCCCTAAATGTATGGCACAGGCAATGGAGCTCCCACGCCTTCAGTAACTGGTGTTGGCTGTGATATATACGGTATGTAATAGCTATTATGACATATAAAGTGTTTGACAGATGTGACATCGATGCCCTCACAACTTCACACTACAGAAGATTTGCGGCGGATTCCGCCGCAAATTTCCGCCCCCCCCCCCCTGTTAATTTAAATGGGAGCCAGACACTTCTGTTTCCTACTAGTTGATTTTTTTCAGCTAGCGGGAAAAATAAATGTCCTGCCCGATCTTTGGGCAGATTCCGCCCAAACTTTCCATCAAAGTAAATGGGAGCAAGAATCTAACTGCCGATGCCAGGAATAATTACGCCGTAGATGTTACAGCGGGACATGGCAAGCAAAATCCGTTGTGTGAGCTCAGCCTTAGGTCTCGCCTTTAGGGCAATAAAGCTGGTACTGCCATCTTGTGCTCTGACAAACTGCTGAACACAAGTTGCTGCAGCCTTCTGACCACTTGACTAGTGCCTGTCCGTTTTCACTTGGGAGAGCTGAACGTGCTCTAAATAACGCCATTTGTAAATAAGCTATATCGTATAACTTCCAATAACCCTGCTGATCAATCTGATCCACTCCTTCTGCTGTTAATGATTCCAGGCACCAAATTGCTGTTTGTAATTTCTGCCTAGGGGGGTTACTAATCTATCCATATGGGGACAAGAAATTTCTGATGGTGTCTATCTATCTATCTATCTATCTATCTATCTATCTATCTATCTATCTATCTATCTATCTATCTATCTATCTATCTATCTATCATTTGAGGATATGACATATTTAGAAGTATTTACAAGCAATTACATGAACAATATTTTTGTATTAATGTTTAAAGGTTACACATGAAAAATATCTCCAATTCAAGTCAGGATTGGACCAATTGGTCTATTATTATAAATTAATTTATAAAGTTTCTAGTACAAGCAAAACACTGAGAACATTAGGCCAAGAGGTTTATTTTAACAAAACAATACGTAAAGGTTTTAAAGAATAGTTTTAGCAAATTACTGAAACATCGAAAAAACATTAATCCAATGGTTCCACTTGAATTCATAACATTTTTAGAACTGGATTAAACAAAACATTGAAAAAACTTTCCAGGGAATATTATTTTCATTTAATAACTTCTCGGGCTAAATTTATTTTTAGAATAATCTAATTGTCAATGTAGACTTTGACCAGTTTCACGTGATATAATACAACTTTATTTTAGTGTTTGTATTATTGCTGCAACGCCTATACCACCCTGTGGTTCTACTGAACCAAATTTTAACCACCAAAAGCTTTTCTAGAAGTGTGGGGAGTCCAGGTGTTACAATCATAATACAAAGGCAAAAATGGGGCTATATTATGGAGTGTGAATCCGCACTTAGATGGCGATTAGCATGGCATTAACTGCAGTGACCTCGCCTTGAATGTAAATGAAAATGATTTATTCCGGACCATTTTTAGCACAAATTACTGGAATACATCTAGAATAGTTATGATGTTGGGTATGGAAGAGTGTCTAGTATGTGGTCTATCGGGCCAAATGTATTATGTATTAAGCACCACCTTGATAAATTTAAAACTCACTTTCCCTCCCTTTGTAGTGTTGTTTTCAGCACACTTTTGATAAATGTGTTCCAATATTTCAAGGTACAGAGACAGCAATAGCAGATCTACAGTGTGAGGACCCCTCTTATCCTGTACTTGATTTACGTCTCAGGAGCCTATAGGCACATCTTCGGCCAGTGGCGTAACTACCGCGGTAGCAGCAGTAGCGGCTGCTACGGGGCCCGGGGCTTGAGGGGGCCCGGTGGCGCCGCTAGCAGCCGTTATGGCTACTACAGCGGTAGCGCCGCTACTGTGGGGCCCGCGACGCCGAGCCTTACACAGGCCCTCTCATGCCTGTAGGTGTCGCTAGCACCGGAGGGGGCCCCAGTGCTAGCGGCAGCCAAATACATGTATTAGCACTGAATGGCCGGGCATGTTCCGTGCCTGACCATCCAGTGCCTTACAATGACACTGATTGGCTAGCGGCGCGATGACATCATCGCGCCGCTTCCATGCTTGGAAGGTGCTGATTGGCGGGGCAAGTCATTCTGCCCCGCCAATCGGCGCCATTGGAGGACGCTCGTTCAGCTCCTGCAGACATGCTCAGAAGAGAGCATGTCTGCATCGCCAGTGAACAGCGTGGGAACCGGCGAATGTGAGTATGTCAAGTTTTTTTTTTCCCCCTCATAAAAATGTGAATGGCATTATCTATAGTGGGGGGGGGGGGGGGTCATCTTTATGTGGGCTATTATATATAGGGGGTCTATATGTGGGGCAGTAGCTACAGGGGGGTCTATATGTGGGGCAGTAGCTACAGGGGGGTCTATATGTGGGGCAGTAGCTACAGGGGGGTCTATATGTGGGGTAGTAGCTACAGGGGGGTCTATATGTGGTTGTGTGGGCCATTATATACAGGGGGCTCTATATGTGGGCCATTATATACAGGGGGGTCTATATGTGGGGGTGGGGGCCACTATATACAGGGGGCTCTATATGTGGGCCATTATATACAGGGGGCTCTATATGTGGGCCACTATATACAGGTGGGGGTCTATATGTGGGCCACTATATACAGGGGGGTCTATATGTGGGCCACTATATACAGGGGGGTCTATATGTGGGACACTATATACAGGGGTGGGTTACCTGTGGGGCACTATATACAGGGGGGTCTATATGTGGGACACTATATACAGGGGTGGGTTACCTGTGGGGCACTAGCAACAGGGTGGCTATATGTAGTGCACAGTCTACAGGGGTGGGCTATATGTGGGACACTATATACAGGGGGAGCTATATGTGAGACACTATATACAGAGGTGGGCTATACGTGGAGCACTAACTATAGGGGAAGCTATATGTAGGGCAGCACGGTGGCTCAGTGGTTAGCACTATTGCCTTGCAGCTCTGGAGTCCATATGTGGGCACTATCTATAGGGGCTTCTATGTAGGTCACTATCTACAGGGGGCATGTTGTGTGTTTGTGACAGTTATATTTAGATGTGTTGAGAATTTTAACTTTGTTTATAGGAGCAGAAATGTTTTAAAAGTGAGAAGCTGAAGACATCTGAACGGAAAACTGCAGAAATGGGTCATGGCCGGGAGAAATCCATCATAGATGTCTGAACCGGAGGGAGAAGAAAAGAACTACAATCTGAGACGTCACCGGTGAGTCACTTAATGTAAATGTTTATTCTGCCTCTAATCAGTAATGTAGTCACTGTATGATCTGCAGCGAGATGATGGTGATAGGATTTTTTTTGTGAAACCGCATCTCCCAGCATATCCTTATCATTGTTCAGGCCATGCTGGGAGCTGTAGTTTTACGCCGTACAAACCTATACGCAGTGGCGTAACTACCGCTATAGCAGCCGTAGCGACTTCTACAGAGCCTGCAGCATGAGGGGGCCCGTGCCACCCGCCGGCACGGCCCCCTCCCATGGCCGCAGGCTCCGCTAGCAGCCGCTATGGCTGCTACAGCGCGACGCCACTGAAGGGGTTGTTCCTACATAAGACATGTATCCCCTATCCACAGGATAGGGGATACATGTGTGATCGCTGGCAGGGATGAGGAGAACAGGGGACCAAAAGTCCCCCCTAAGTTCTCCATGACAAACCTCAGACTTCCGGGGTCTGTGTCGGCAGCTCCGTAGAAATGAATGGAGCGCCGGTCGCGCTTGTGCGCATGCGTGACTAGCGCTCCTTTCATTTTTATTGAACTGCGCAGACGCCGGAAGTCCGAGGTTAGTCATGGAGAACTTCGGGGGACTTTCGGTCCCCCGTTCTCCTTATCGCTGCCAGCGATCACACATGTATCCCCTATCCTGTGGATAGGGGATGCATGTCTTTTGTAGGACAAACTATAGGCCGTTTTTTTTGGGGGGGGGGGGGCTATATGGCGTTATCTACAGAGGGGTTCTGTATGGCGTTATCTACAGGGGGGGGCTGTATGGCGTTATCTACAGGGGGGATCTGTATGGCGTTATCTACAGAGGGAGTCTGTATGGCGTTATCTACAGGGGGGCTGTATGGCGTTATCTGCAGGGGGCTGTGTATGGTGCTATCTATAGGGGGGCGCTGTGTGGTGGAATCTATAGGGAGGCACTATCTACAAGGGGGGGGGGGTTGTGTGATTCCCAGCAGAGGGGGGGCCCCAGTCAAAAGTTTGCTATGGGGCCCAGTCTTTCCTAGTTACGCCCCTGTCTTCGGCCCTTTTAAAAATTTCACATCTTAAAACAAAACCATTATACAAATAAACACACAATGTTAACCTGATTCAAATTTACATAATATCATCCAAAGTCGTCAGCAGCACCAACTCCCACTGCTTAAACTATAATTCAGCCTTACCCTGAGGATCTGACTTCCATTCCTTTAGACCTCTAGTACCTCTAGTGCCTAATGGAAAACCAAACCATGTTCATATCTCAGCTCCCTTGAATTTGGATTTTAGGGTTAACTGTAGTCACACCTGAATTTCTAGTTTTGAGTAAAACTTTAACATACACATTGTGAACAATATTGGGACACCTGCACAATACACATACAGGAGCTTTTATGACATCCAATTTTAAATCCATGGACATTAATATGGAGTTGGTCCCCCCTTTGCAGCTTAAACAGCTTCCACACTTTTGGAAGAGATTCTACAAAATTTTGGAGTGTGTCTATGGGAATTTTTGCTATCTCGCAATCTCCGCTCTAGTTCATCCCAAAGCTGTTTGATGGGGTTGAAGCAAGGGCTCTGTGTGGGCCAGTCAAGTTCTTCGACACCAAACTCAGCCAACCAGGCCTTTATGGACCTTGTGTTGTGCACTGGGCACAGTAATGCTGGAACTAAAAGGGCCTTCCCCAAAGTGTTTCTACAAAGATAGAAGCTATATTTGTCCAAAATGTCTTTTAATGCGGAAACATCAAGATTTCACTTCACTAGAACTAGGCCAATCTCTGAAAAACAACCCCATAGCATTATCCCTCCTACACCAAACTTTACAATTGGCACAAAGCATTCAGGCAGGTATCATTCTCCTAGCATTTACCAAACACAGACTGGTCCATCAGACTGCTAGATAGAGAAGGGAGATTCATCGCTCCAGAGTCCAGTGACTGCGTGCTTTACACCACTCCGTCCGATACTTGGCGTTGTGCTTGGTGATATTTGGCTTGCATTCAGCAGCTTGGCCATGGAAACCCATGACATGAAGCTCCCGGTGCACAATTTTTGTTCGGATGTTAATGCCAGAGGAAGTTTGGAGCTCTGCAGTTATTGAGTTAATAGAGCGTTGGCTACTTTTGTGCACTATGTGTCTCAGCACTCGGCAACCCCGCTCTGTAACTTTATGTGTTCTGCCACTTTGTGGCTGAGTTACTGTGGTTCCTAAACGCTTCAACTTTGCAGTCATAACACTGACAGTTGATCATGGAATAACTAGGAGGGAAGAAATTTCATGGACTGACTTGTTGCCCTGGTTGGATCCTATTACAGTACCACGCTCTAATTCAGGGAGCTCTTTAGAAGGACCCATTCTTTCAGAAATGTTTGTAAAAGAGACTGCATGGCTAGGTGCTGGATTTTATACACCTGTGGCAATGGGACTGAATGAAACACCTGTACATTTATATACAGTAGACAGACTGGAGATGAAACTAGCACTTAATGGAATTATGGCAATAGTTCTAACATTGCATATCTTTGCTGCCTGATAAATAAATAATCTTAGATCAATAATGATAATGCATTTGCTTCATCCTTGTCTGTATTAGATTGTTTGGGGATGTGTTTCAGCTGCTGCAGTAAATATGCCTTCACAGTCTATGGCGTCACCATCATAACCATATTGTTAGCATTTCAATTAGAGCAATTTGTTAAAGCTAATTCAGTGTGTATTGAGACATACAGTGAAGCTTTGAAGGTAATTTTCAGCTTCAAAACAAGTTAACGCAGAGTCACCTGTTAACCTTACCCTCTCATGGGCATTTCTAAAGAAAAAATATATCCGTGACAGTTCCTTGTTTATTTTCAGATTGGCGCACAGTTTGCCATTACTGACCTTGCAAGCAGAATCTAGCCTTCCAGAGTCCGTGACCTTGCAGTCATTAAAATCTAATCACACACTGGGCAGACTTCCATATTCATTAGAAAAAGAAGAAGATAGATTTGAACATGCTTTTGAAGTGACCAATACATTCATCAGCCAATTTTCTTTACCTCTCAACAATCTTAGCCTAGTTAGGAATATTAATTGATTAATTGATACTGAAAGTATTTTGTGCAAAAACATTAGCATAACAATATTAAGATGCAATATGTTTTGCATGTAAAATAGTTTTCTTTTTAACATATGAAATCTGGAGTTTATAGTTTGATGAAAAACAAATATTTTTCATTCTAGAATGACACCCCCTTGAGGAAGCGGACATCTGCGAAACGCGCGTCGGGGCGCACACAGTGACCACCAGGACCCAGTCTAAGGACTTTTTATGGGTAAGACCATCCTAGTAATCCTTTACACAGGGTCTTGTTCAGACCCATTACCTTCACTCTTTGATGTCTGCTTTCGGGACCATTTATGCCCTTTAAACAGCATCAAAAATTGTAAACAGATCTAACTAGTTTTATGCTACACTAGTGTTAGTCTTACCCCAAACCCATACTTCAAAGGTTTATTATACATACCTTGGCTTTCCTGACTTGTCTCTATGTCATTTTGTGATTGAGTTCTCCTACTGTTATACTTCTTTTAAATGTTTGTTCATTATGTATATTTAAATAAAGTTTTGTATTGACATTTTTTCGAATATATATTGGCTATAGACTCTGTTCTTCTCATGTTTATATATTCTAGAATAAGAACCTAAAGGGTCTCTCCGTACTGGGGTTCATTTGCCTCAGTATATGTGCAACAAATGTATGATAATACTTTTTAAACCTTTGAATTAGTTAATTTTAGTTTATTATAATTGTGCTTGTTGGACTAGTGGTGGGCTTGTGTTTCTACACAGCAGCTAATCTGAGCAAGCAGAGCTGCAGTGAAAAACAACACAGAATAGAAGTCAGAGCCTGTAATGACACAGATGGTGGGTTTCAGAGTAACTTATACTTCTGCTGACTAGGCAATGCAGCTAAGCTTAAGTATATGAAAATAGTGGTTCCAGGGGCGTAGCTATCAGGGTTGCAGGAGTAATAGTCGCACCTCAGGTCCTGAAGCTTGTGGGGGCCCAAAGGCCACTCTGACAGAAAATGAAGACCCCAAAATTATAAGTAAGCACGACGGGGGGTTGTTACAGATATTGTACACCTGTGAGCTGTGTCACAATACAGCAGAACTAACAAGCAGCCAACACTGACAAAAATAGCAGTTGAAGCATTAACCAAACAAGCAGCCAACACTGAAGAAGATAGCAGTGGAACGTTAACCAAAAGTGCTGATTTTATATAAGGTCACAACTGAACCCCAGACCAAAGCCCCTAAATAAAGACCTCAGACTAGACCCTCTAAATAAATACAGACAACAAACGAGATCCCCTAAATAAAAACAGACACGGGACAAGACTCCCTAAATAAATACAGACCACAGATCGCTAAATAAATACAGACTCCAGACCAGACCCCCTAAATAACTACAGATTTCAGACCACCTAAATAAATACAAACCACAGACCAGCTCCACTAAAGTAATACAGTCCCCAGTCCAGACCTCCTAAATAAATAGACCAGAGACAGGAACCCAAAAATACATACAGAACCTGATCAGACCCCCTAAATTCATACAGGCATTAAACCTCCTAAAAAAACAAACCCCAGACTAGACACCCTAAATAACTACAAATCCAACACCAGACACCCTAATCAAATACAGACCCAGACCCCCTAGATCACTACAAGCCTACTAAACAGATCCCAGACCCCTATATAAAAATACACAACCCAGACCCCTAAATAAATACAGACCAGGTCTTCTAAATAAATACAGACCACAGACCCCCTAAATAAATACAGACCCCAGACCAGACACCCTTAAATAAAGTTTTTTTTATAATGTTTCAAAAAAAATATAAAAAGTTAAAAAAAATACTTTTACCATTTTTTCCCTAAAGCAATGTTAAAAAAATAAATAAAAGTTAACATAACTGGTATCGCCGCATCCATAAAATTCCAAACTATCACAATATAGCGTTATTTAACCTGCTCGGCAAACATCTTAAAAAAAAAATAATATATATATATATATATATATATATATATATATATATATATATATATATATATATATATATATATATAAAACACTTATATTCCTGTTTTTTTGTCCCCTTAGCTCTCCAAAAAAATGGAATAAAAAGTGATCAAAAAGTTGCATATACCCCAAAATGGTATAAATAAAAACTGCAACTCGCCCAGCAAAAAAATAAGCCTTCACACCGCTTAATCGACAGAAAAATAAAACAGTTATGGCTCTCAGAGTATGGCGACATTAATCGTATCAACCCGTAGAATAAGATGAAGATGTCGTTTTTTACCGCCTGATGGACGCCATAAAAACAAAACCCCCCAAAATATGGCGATTACAAATAAACAATTTTCAGTTTCCCCTGACATTATGTGGTACAAAAAATAGTGCCATGAAAATGTCGACAAAAAAATTAAATAGTTATGACTTTTGGGAGGCAGGGAGGAAAAACGAAAATGAAAATAACAAAGATTGGCCGTGTCCTTAAGGGGTTAAAATTACAAGTTGGAATCCTATTAGTGTATTGTTTTTGTACTTGAAACAACCGTCTCGTACTATTACAGCCTTTTACCTGTCTGTTTATTTATTGCCGAACAGGAATTGCACAAACAACAATATCAATAACATTAAAGGAAAATGACATTTCCCAAAAGGAATACTTAGTCTAGCAAATAACACTGTACAATGTTAAAGCGAGGTACTAGAAATGTACCATGTCAGCCCGTGTTGCATGCAAATAATTTTCTCCCTCCTCGCTCTAATTGCACTGTCAGTATTTAAAAGCAACAGCGTTTCATTATTTCTAAGTCATGTTCTTTACATATTTCCAATACAAATTATTTTGCAGTCCTGTGTGGGTTATAGGACAAATGGAAATGAAAACATAAATTCACAAAACATATCTGAAAGTGTTTTTTCATGTGCAGAATAATAATGCACAGAACAGCCTCTAGGCAAAGTTGTTGAGGCAAAAAAGTACTGGTGTCATTGAAGAAACAATTAGAATCCTTCCTTGGGGAAATGAGGTAGGAAGAGGATGTGTCTTGATAGACCAAATGACCTTTACTAACTCTCTGAAAAAGCTCTCACGTTCTTTATTATTCTGTGGAATAATGTTTTTGCAGATTGTCCTCAAGCAATGTAGAGTGTCACCTGAATTTATTCTCATCACTCTCTTTCCACCAAAGCTGATTACATAATTTAATGCTTGAAACACAAATCTCCTGTTCTAAACACTACATTTACAGGCAGCGTAAGATTATTATTATCTTTCCTATTTTGTGTTTTACTTTGATAAGTAATCCTCGGAAAAAATCATACCAACATAAGGTTCATGTAATAAAATGTGGAAGAGATTGAAATTAACTGCATCATATATAGAAAGGTTTTCTAACTAGGTCATTTATCAGATTCAGGTCATGAATAAAGTGTGCACTTTTTTACTAGATCTCATGCACTGAGCTATATAACAGCTTTAGCTTTATACACCCTCTGAGTTGTATGGAGTCATAATACAGCAATAGCTACAGGCGGTGCAGAGGTAGAAGTTACACCTGGGCCCTGGCGCCCGAGGGGGCCCAAAAGCTCCTCTGTCACATATGAAAGCACCAGAATTATAAATGGCACTTGATAGGTCTGATTTTGCAATGTGGCCCTGGAGGTCGAAGTAATGTCTCTGTTGAAGCACGCATCAACACTGACAGAAAACAAAAGACATAAGTATCTCACTAGTGCATGAGTGGAACCGAATACTGAAGTTAGTAAAAGATGGAGACGATGCATAAATGTAGTGAATGGAAGATGAATAGCATGCAAGCAGTTGACAGATGAATAGACAGTGAAAAAGAATTAATGGCTATGTACTCCTTTGAAAAGGTTTTTTTTTGTTGTTTTTTTTATAAAATGTGTATCAGTGTGTTTGGTGCAACTTTCTATTTACTTTTTATTAAAAATTATTTTAATTTTTAGATACAGCTGCTTTGTATCCTGTATACAGAGCAGCTGTATCTTTCGCTGAGACCTGAATCCGTCAGGTCACCGGCACTGATTGGTTCAGTGTCAGCGGGTCCTGCGTGTCTCTGACAGGCAGGATCAACCTGTTATCGATCACATCTAAGTTATGAACTTAGATGTGATCGATAACAGCTCGATCCTGCATTTCAGAGACACACTGGACCCGCTGTCACTGAATCTGTCAGTGCTGCTGACCTGACGAATACATGTTCCAGCGCGAGATACAACTGCTCTGTATGAAGGATACTAAGCAGGAGTATCTAAAAAAGTAAAAATGATTTCTATATAAACAGTATTAGAAAGTTTCACCAAACACACTGATACATATTTTTCTTTTATATATATATATATATATATATATATATATATATACATACACAGTATATATATATATATATATATATATATATATATATATATAGCATTTTCAAAGGTGTACATAGATTTTAACAGCACTCACTGACCCTATCTACTATCCCACAGCAGGGTACTACAACAGTTTGCCAGCAGATGAAACACACAGGAAAGGCAAACAAACCAGTGGAACTAATGATCCCATGATACACATAAAACCACAATACAAAAACTAGATCTCTCAGAGTACCAACAGGTCACATAGTACAAACAAAATCATAGACATGAACAAAGTCACCAACTAGAATCTGGAAAGAGTTTAGCACATGCCAGAAACAGTATAACCAGCACCTGAGTAATTCAGGCCTGAAGTATATGTAAGTCCAAGAAAAGTACTCCGCCCTAATTAACCAGGCAAAGCTAAATGATGACAAAATCCAGACTCAGACCAAAGGAATTACCTAGCAATGCCCAAACACAGAGATAACTGAAAGAATTGATTAGCAGCAGTCCTGCTGCTAATTGTAGCAAAAATCGTTGAATATGTCTTAATTTGTTAAAATTAAGAAATGTATAGTCTGTGGATTCTACGGTAGGTACACCTGATTGTGAAAAGGGTTGTCCCATTAGGAGAACCACTATCCATATGCTTTATTATTGAATACGAACATGATGAAGGGGGTCTTCCCTCTATTAGCCAGAGCAGGGAGCTGCCTCAAAGTGAAGATCCCACTCTGGAGGACTCAGTGTGACATGTATTATATGGATGTTCTTTCATCGGAATGGGCACCGTTGAATACTACATTGTGGTCGGCTACATTTTCCTATGGCTATAACAGATTATCGCTGGGGGTTTTACTTGCTAGACTCGTGGGCCATACTTTAGGAAAGGAGTTGTCCAAATTGACAGGAAGGTGACAATAAGGCTTCATGTACGCACGGTAATACATATTTGAGTTGTACAGATAAGGAATAGAGCACCCAGGGGTACCCTCCCCTAGAAATGTTACAGTACTTTATTCTTGACTTAACCAGATCCATGCAGAAAATAGTGTCAAACTATATCTCAAATCCCACGTTTGTTGTGGATGGTTGAGGCTGGTTCTGTCGGTATAGAAAATGTTTACTTGTCACATAATAGCAATTGAGCATAGTTATGGTAGCGTAGTTGTAAGGGGAGAGTGAGGACTAAGGCCCACTCTCATTGTGCCCTTAATCGCCAGGGGGTTGCCAATCCCCCAAAATCTAAAGAAGTTTATAGTATTACATGAGCTAGTTGATGGAAATTGCTATTTATTATGAAATAAAGTGCAACATTTCAGCAAAATAATTTGAAAAAGGAAAATAGTTTTGCCAGTACATTTCACATTATTTATGGGTGATATTGCCTCATTATAATTATCAATTTCCCCCGAGAAGCTCCTGTGAAGCTGTGATCTTTGCATACTTTGTAATATATCTACAGTGCAGCTGCAGTAAATATAATATAGTGACTCTCTCTGAAATCTTAAACAGATCCAACTGCAATGCTACTATCACTCAATGCATTTCTTATTTAGCATGTAAATGAAAGCTAAAGCCTAAATGTATTCCTACTTCATTCTTGTTTCAGTGTTTAAAAGGAATATCAAAGGTATATTTCCAAGCTAAAAATCTTCATTGGTATTCCAATAGTATCACATAGCATAATCTCTAGCTGAAGTGATTCACATTTAACAATAATAAAATCTTCTATTTGTACCCTTTTTGGCCTCTTGCTAAAATGTGAAATAATTAATTAATAACTAAAGGAAATGTTGCATTTATTTCAATTCAATTTCATTTCATGAATCAAAGTTTATTTAACCAGGGCAGATACATTTTATAAACACCCAGAAGAATAGGAACCTATTTACCATTTTCAATATAAATGAGATGTCGGAACAGCGTTATAATTCTGTGCACACGTTTAGTGTTCTGCTATAAGAATTTATAACTGATTAAAAGGCAAGTGTATCAATATTTTATCATGTGATATTCATACAGGTATATCACTTTCTTTTGACCTTGAGATGAAGAGATGACCTTTACACTTTACTGTTTGAACCTAATCATCCTAAGAAAACGCTGGTTATTTAATGACAGACAATGGAGTTTGGAAAAGTTGCATCTAGTAAATATGAAGAGTCAGTAAAAAAAGAAGATAAATTGAGGATGCTAATAGCGTCTATGGAGGCCTAGAGCCTGTTTTCTTCTGCATTGTATTAGCACATTTTAAACTCATCTTCATAGTAAATATTGGAAAAGTATAACTTCCAATCAAGGAGGGATTCCGAGCACGTCTGTGGTGCACGTTTGGCGTATATACTGGAGATGCATATATGCAGACATGCACGCAGGCTTTTATAGCCAAACGTATATATCAATATGGTGTCGTTTTGGCTTGCATTTGCCCGGCACATAATGGGATACTGCATCCTCAACTGTATTGAAAAGCACAGTCGACTATGCTTTTCAATACAGCTGTTTACAAAAAGAAAGTGCCTTATATGTTTTTCTCTATCGGGAATCAATGACAGATGTATAGGAAAACAGTTCGATACGTCAATGGCATATATTGAACAAGGTAGTTTCAAACAATTAATGAGATATAATAGGATCAAAGGAGAGGAGGGGATTTAAGGAGTTTCCCCACCAATCACAGTTATTACCTATCCACATGGTAGGTAATAAGATTATAATCGCTGGGGGCCCCACCTCTTGGATTCCCACCCATCACTAGAGTGTACAGCTGTTATCATCACTCCCATAGTGTTTGAATAGACTGGCAGCGGCTGAGGAACAACATGGCACCTTTTTTTTTTGTTCTCGTTTGTTTTTTTAGTGGTTTGCTACATTTAGTGTTTCTCTAATGACTAAGTGTTAGTTGGCCTGTTTTCCGGTTTGGTACAATATCTTCTTGTAGCAGAAGTCATCCTTACTCCCTACCCTATACCGCATCCTCAACTGTAAAGGTTATATATGTAATGGTGAAAGAGTGTCTACAATGTGTTTTTTTTGCAATGCAGTTTTTGGTTGCATGGTTTTTACTGGTTTTTAACATGTTTTGTCTGTAAAATCCATGTGGCCAAAAAACATGTTGACAAACTCATTTTTTGACCACTACATGTGGGCTCCCCCGAAGGATGCTCTGCAAAATCAATTGAATAAATGTTTTTGACAACCTCCAGTGCCAAACTACTTATAAAAAGTTAATTCAACCTGACCTTCCGAGTAGATTTGGATGATCTGTCTCCAGTCTGCCATTCAGTCCAACCCTACATAACTGATTATCCTGTCATGACCTATATTTATTATTATAATTCCCATAATTCAGATCTTATATGAACCAGTACTTACAAGGCAAAACTTTGTCAGCAAATTGAAATACTCACCCGTGCAGCCTGTCTGGAACATATACTTCTTCACAAATGTTAGCTGTTTATTTCCATAATGTACTGAATGCAGCTCAATACATAAAATATTTTTCCTTGTTAAAGAGTTCTATGAAGGACTACAATATAAAAGTAGAATTCTAAAACAGCAAAATGTGCTATGACCTTGAGAGAGACACCATATTCTATTCTGTAACATCCTACCAGAGACTTACATTTCTCTGCATCAACATATAAACTATTGCATAAAATAGTCGTATTGTCTGGCAGACTAGATACAGAACATCATACATGAAAAACATTCATAAGATTTATTACCCAAGAATATATATTTCTTTCTATCTAGATTTCAATAGCGACACAGAAAAGTAAAATAGCTATACCTGTAGAACAGATTGAATTTGCAATATTCCTGTCTAGAGAATAGTTTTTTTTCTGCACCTTAGGGCATTTGTAACAGATCATCATCTTCCTGCTTTTCTTTGCAGAATTTAAGCTTGAGAATTGATGTGTTTGCAGTAATTTATTTGTGTGAAATGTATTTTATGCATTTTTGAAAAAATGAAGCTGTTACCATATTAATAGCCACAACAGTCCTCTGGCTATATTTTTGTACAAATATCAAGTCTTCTCAAGCAGAACTTGTGCATATTGGTGGGTTTCAAGTCATTCATGTGACCAAGACTCATTGCATAATCACTATATATTGATTCTTATATTTAGATTATTATTACATAGTTCATAGTTTGTACGGTTGAAAAAAGACACATGTCCATCAAGTTCAACCAAGGGATGGGAAAGGGGAAGTAAAAAATTTCTACACATAGGAGCTAATATTTTTTTGTTCTACGAAATTATCTAAGCCTTTTTTAAAGCCATCTACTGTCCCTGCTGTGACCAGCTCCTGCGGTAGGCTATTCCATAGATTCACAGTTCTCACAGTAAAGAAGGCTTGTCGCCTCTGCAGGTTGAACCTATTGTTTTTCAGACGGAGGGAGTGCACCCTTGTTTTTTGAGGGGGTTTTACATGGAACAAGATTTCACCATATTTTTTGTATGCGCCATTCATATATTTATATACGTTAATCATGTTAATTATTTATGTTACTTTATATGCATGGCATTCTCCCCTGTGGTCTGTCTGAAATGTCAGTGGAGATGTGGCAGGTCAAGCAACAAGTATTTGGAAACTGCCCAGGGATCTCCTGCACAGAGCTGGTAAGACAATAGGGAGGGGGAGCACCAATAATCTGAGAAAAACTCAGGGGGGGATTTAGCAATTAATTTGTGCCAGTATTTTGGCATAGAAAAGTTGCTAATTATGGTGCATGCCATATTTTATCTATAATTTGAGACTTTTTCCTCCTCTCGCCACTTTTAAAGTGTTGGGAAAAGTGGGTGGGGTTTAACGGGAGGAAGCATGGATAACAGAGAGTCGACAAATTTATTACATTTTATGCAATTCTGCGCCTACTCATTGCAGGTGTACTTTTTATTTTCTGGCTTTAGCACAGCCCAAGATGCTACAAATTTATTTAGAGGCCACTTGATAAATTTGGCGCATTTTCCTCTGATGCACTTTAGATTAAGACTGGCGTATAGCACCGATGCAAAAAACTGATCCACTCAAAGGATAAGTTTATATATCATGGGTCAAGAACCACACACATAGATCAAATATAGCACCTGTATATATAAGACAATGGTTAACAGAAATATGGTCGCAAAAAGGAGGGAAAATAATTTTACACAGACCACCAGACACAGTAATAAGAGCAAAATGATTGGATACAACAAGCCAGGCAAGGAATAAACGAAACAGTAAAATACATATTGTGTAAAATGCAAGAGAAATAACTTGACATTCCTGAGTAAGGAAAAAGAAAGACAAATGTTCAAAAGGTAAGTGCCTAGGACCAGTGACCATACATACCCACCTGAACCAATGCGCGTTTCGCTTGGAAAAGCTTCATCTGGGGTGGTTGGTAATTAATCAAAGCCTACCATTTAAAGACACTGGTAGCCAATGACAGACAAGGATGTAGATAATTAATAAATTAGATATACCTGGCAGTCGTCATGTGATGTATACAGGCCGTCCAACCAAACACATACGCCCCATGCACCACTAGTGGATCCACACATACTTTATAAATCAATACGTCATCTGCTGTTAGGAGTAAATGCACAACATCAGTACCTAAAGTGTATAGAGGAGGCCAAGGATCAAAAATAAAAAGTATATTCAGAGGAGAATGGCGCACAGCAGCGACAGGCCACTCCCAGAAGGGGAATGGTTAGGGAGTCATATGAAGACCGTGTGTATGGGAAGCAGTGCCGACGGAGATCAACTTCTCCAAAAGCGGAAGGAGCCAGCTGGGGAAGTAAACCCGTATAGTGCCTAACGATGGACGTAACCCAATGATGTCACAAGGTGCCTGCGAACCACACTCCCATATGGGAATGGTGTATGAAACACAAGTCTTAACAAATCTCCTTCTCAGTTTTTCAATTTTGCACAGAACATCTCCTTATCTTGGATTAGGTTTTATGGTATATTTGCACAGCAGCAGATTGGATGCAGAAATTTCTGAAGCTGTTTCATTCATTTGAATAAGGGTTTGCAGAAATCCATGCATGACATTTCTGCAACAAATCTGCCACGTATAAACATATTCTTATACTTGAATGCATCTATGAAATCACTCAATTTAAAAAATTTGAATATAAGAACATACATAATATATTATGCCTTTCAAGGCCAAGGCTAATGCCTGATGTCAACAGCAACATTTCACCTTTTTTGGAATGCCACATTCTAAGGCCGAATTCAGACGAACGTAGAGAACGTCTGTGTGACGGCTATTAAAACAACGGCCGTCACACAGACGCGTGTATTTCAATGGGGACATGTGAAGAGAACAATAGAACTTGTCCTATTTTGTTCCATTTTTACGGATCCCTCCATAGACTTTAGTCCATGGGGATCCGTGAAAACGGAACCCGTACGGGGGCACCTTGGAAGTGAAAAACGTCCGAGTTTCCCCACGTTCGTGTGAATCTGGCTTTTGGGTGAATATTTTTTACATTTTATCCTTTGGCCAAATATTATTATTTTTTTTCTGGGGCTTTATTTTTTTTCCCTTTCTTGGGCTTTAATGTGGTATCAAGACAGAACAGTTTTTTTTTTTCAATGTTTAAGTCTTGGGAAAAATAGGGGGAAAAATGCTAATTTCCTTCATCTTTTCATTTTGTAATTTAACATAATAACTTTAAGGCCCTGTTCACATGGAGTATTTTGACAAGCTTTTTGGAGCGGAAACCGCTCCGCAAAACTTGTCAAAAACCGTCCGAAAATGCCTCCCATTGATTTCAATGGAAGGCGGGGGCGGTTTTCTCCCGCGAGCGGTAAAACCGCCTCGCGGGAGAAAGAAGGGACATGCCCTATCTTCGCGCGTTTACGCCTCTGACCTCACATTGACATCAATGGGAGGCAGAGAAAGCGTGTTTCGCTGAGTTTTTTTACCATAACACTCAATGGCCGTGGGCGAAAAACGCTGCAAAAATCGCGGCAATCGACGTGCAGGAAGGACAAAATCTGCCTCAAAATCCCAAACTGAATTTTGATGCAGAATTTTCCTCCTGCAAAAAACTCTGTGTGAACGAGGCCTAACATTACAAATTTATGTCACAAAATAATCTCCACTCTCTCCCGTGTATAACAATAATAAATATGTGCGCTTTTCCCCACCGACATCATCGATATAATGCCCGAAAACATAGGTCATCATTTTTTTCTAGTGTGCCTCTTGCCTTTAGGTGGTATGTGGGATTTGTAGATGTGTGCACCCATGTACAAAAATGTTTATTGTAGGTGTAAGAGCAAATAGAGGAAGAGCTAGGGAGAGAAAAACAAGTGACAGGTAATAATTTGTGTCAATTTGATATAACAGATTCTGTGATATGGATGAATATGCGTCCATGTAAAACTTGTTCATGTCCCTGTCAGTGTCAACCCAATCTGTTTAATGGCAGAGCACTTTGGAATATCTTGTAATTACATTGCTGTAGCATGAGGTATATGCTGCAGCGATGTTAATAGCCAGATTGGCAACGTGAGAGGGTTATTCTATGTGTACATGGTGGGGACAATATATATACTCCTCAATATTGAAATTGCAACACCAAGAAGGAAAAGTTTTAGAATTGTGGAAATCACAGGATCGATAGACATGTTAATAATATGCAAATAATAAAAAAAATGGAAACAAAATATTCCAAACATCTTGAATTATTTATTATGGAGTATGAGTGCCACGCGCAGAAATATATGCACTTACACGCCTTGGCATGCTATTAATGGGGTTATTAATCGTTGTCTGAGGAATGTTACGCTGAATAGGTTCTTGGGCACGCAAATCATCAAGATTGGCTGCTGGAAGTTCCTTTTACAATTGCCGATCAATGATGTCCCAGATGTGTTCGATGGGAGACAAGTCTGGAGACGCTGCAGGCCATGGTAGCACGTTTAGGCCACGCAGGCTGCTCACAGTAGCACAAGCAACATGTGAACTGGCGATGTCCTGTTAAAAACTGCTTCTGGGACACTTTGGAGAAATGGCCGTACCACTGGTTCCATGACCAAATCAACGTAACGCCAAGCTGTTAGTGGACCTGAAATACAGTAGAGGGATCCAGCTACCATACATTATGCCACTCCACTCCATAATCCCAGGAGTAGGATCGGTGTGATGTTCCCTTTATGTAGGCCTCTTCATGGCGTTGCCCACGTCGTCTGCAGACCAAACTTCAGTTATCATTGCATCCGAGACAAAAGTGGGAATAAATAGCTGAAGAGGATAGACCTCCATTCCAGCCTTCATTGCTGTCTTGCTGTGCACCATGATAGCCTTTGAGAGTGTTGGCGTGTGGTCAATGGAACACCTATTGCTGGATGTCTAGCTCGTAGCCCAATGTTGTGCAAATGCCTTCTGATGCTTTGAGTCGACACTGGTTGCCGCTTTAGGCCTGAAAATCTAATGTCCAATTTCCCTTGGATTACAGAATGGACCACCATTCTTCCAATCAGATGATCTGTCCATTCAGAGGTTCGCCTCCACGAACATCTTGCTGTCATTCATGTTTGTTTTTAGTTTTCCCAACCTCCGGGACACACAACGTTGAATAGTGCTCCGACAAGCGCTTTGCACCATAGGTTTCCGTTTCCATCACCATTGATTTCAATGGTGACGGATCCGGTGCCTATGGTTTCCAATTGTCTCCGTTGTGCAAGGGTTCCGTCGTTTTGATGGAATGAATAGCGTAGTCGACTAGACAGCCATGACATTGGGGAAGAGTTTCCTCCCAGTCCGGCTATGAGAATCACTGACAGCAATGATCCATAGTAAAGATGTTTTTAAAAAATTTACATGTAAGTGCCCTTTAGTAAAACATTGGGCCTCATTTATCATAACTGTCTAACAGAAAAATTGGCCTTGTTTCTAATAGCATCGGAGCTCAACTTTAGTTTTGTAAACTGCCCTGAAGATATAAAAACTGCACTTTGATTGGGCAACTGTTAGACACTTTTAATAAATAAGGAACTTTTTCTTGTGCTCCCACCATTTCGGAACTACTTTGGCTTTTCTAAAACCAGAAATTCTGGTTTGACTTCTGCCACCAATGGTAGAACTAACAAACGTAGCAAAAGCATGAATATATCATTTGAACCCTTATGACATACTTGTCTCTCATTTGGAAGGAATTCATTCTCTTAAATGGAGTCAAACCACTAAAAGAATAAGTAACAAATAGAAACAACAGATGCAGTTATAATGGAGTTTTCATGTGTTGATCATTGTTTTTTTCAAGTTATTAAAATAGTTACATGGTCATTAATGACCTGGGAAGCAGAAGCTGGTACCCTTATAAAAACACACCTATCAAGTACTATTATATGCTACAAAACTACACGGGGTGAGGCAATGGTCATATCTCTTTTTAGATTTCCCTTGGTATGGAAATGAAAAACATTTGTAAACCGGGGGAAGCCTTCATGACATTACATAATCCAAATCTCCTAGTAAGGAATTTTCATCTATAGCAGATGTAACCTATTGAGAAGCCATTGCTTTTTAGCCTAATTTCCAGCTGCCACAGCTGCTTTTAGTAGAAGGCTCTTACCAATGATTATCTGCAGACAATTTCCTCACAGCAGGAAAGAGGAAATGGTGATCGTAAGCACAGATCATGAAATCATATCTATTGGTAGCAATTTAACAATGTAACTATCACCTGGTTTCAGAATAGAAGAACAATATGCCCTTTTGTGAAGAGATAACAAGGCTTTTTAGACGGATTAACTTTAGATTTGTAAATGATTGTCTCTCCTACATTCAAATAACAGATACCAGATCTAAACATTAGTGTTGCATTACCTTGTCAAATAAAACTGAAGGTCTATATTAAATCATGTATACTATAATATTTCAACAACGACCTTCATACTCTTATACTAGAACGTATCTGTTGAATATATGCCTTCTATACTATGAGCTTAGCGATAAAGTTAATGCACTACTTGTGTTGTATTTCATTGTCCTTAAATCACATACTGTCATAAAGAAGCACAAACACAAGCTATAAAATTTAAATTATTGTTAACATAGTAAAACCATACAAAGAAAAAGAAATTGAACTGGCTGTTTTTAACAACAATGGGGCAGATTTATCAGTGTGTTTGCACCAGTTTTCTGAGTCAGGGGGTGTACTCCGTTTATGAACCAGGACTGGGACACCACTTGTACAGTGTACTGGTATTAGTACATTTCTCCAAAGTATGAGACCCATAAACTTTAAAGGGATCCTGTCATCAACATCTTACCTGTCAAATTCGCCTGACCCCTCAATGGCCGCAGCAGTCCAGAGTTCGTTCCTGTTCTCTTCTTTCCTGAAGTCCTCCTCTGTCGGTAAATGTAGTCCTTTAAACTCTTCCCGCCTTTTATGGTAATTAGTTTTCCCTCTGGGACGCAGCTTCTTAACCCCGCCCACCGCCGGCACCTGTCCGTCCCTGACTGGCTAAGGAGCTGTCAATCAAAAAGAAGGAGGTGGAGTCCACTCTGAGACGCTGGAGGAATGAAAATCGGACTCTTTTCAGATGAAGATTTGACTCTTTTCTGCTCATTTGCATACGGCGTGGGACCACTGAAAAACGGAATACTAAAGGTACAGAGCTTTCTTAGAACATATTTATAGCTTAGATGACAATGATTTTTCACCCACTTTCACCAGGTATTGCTGCCTTTATAGCTAAAATGACAGGTTCCCTTTAAGCAGGTTTGTTCTAATTTTACAGAAGTCATGATATAATAAATATGTTTTGTTAATAGGGCATATACCAGAGGTTTTTGGCCTTATTTTTTGAACTAAGGACATCATTATCAGAAATGAGCAGATGGTGTTACTTTTCGTTTTTGTCATAGTGTTTGTTTTAGGGGTGCAAGTTGAACCCTAACGCAAGATCTTTGACAGGGTCCCTCAAACATTTATAGTAATAATGTTGTAAAGGAGCCATTGGGACATCTTGTAGACTAGAGCTCAGGTGTGCCTGCAAACTCTGGACACCCTATAGTGACTACCTTAGTATCATTAATTAAAGGGGTTCAGATGCCTTATTCAGGGTGAGTTTCTCATTCATACCCTCAATAAATTAGCCGGAGAAAAGAGTGGGTACAAAGAGTGTCTCTCACTCAGGAGGACCCAGCACATTAGTGCATTACATAGACAGCCAATTGATTTCCATGGACACCATGTAATGCTTTGTTTCTCCTGCGGTGGCTCTGCAGGGAAATTGAACACTTGCTGCTAAGTTCCCTCATAGGTTACAGCTGATCATTGGGATTCCAGCAGCAGGGACCCATCTAACAAAAATGTATTGTATAAAGTGGCCAACCCGTTTAAAGGCTTTCTTGGAGAAATAATCAACAATATGGACATTTTTGGAAGGGGATAAAATATTGGAATTTATGTTTTTGGGTTTGTAGATAGACAAATAGCTGATAGCTGATTGAATTCCAATCATGGGAGTAACTATAGCCATAGCAGCTGTTTTGATGCCCAGGGGTTGAGGGGGGCCATTCAGGTGCAAAAACAAGGTGCATACGTTTTTGTAGAAAATAACTAGTTGGTGACTTTCTGCTATCTAGCACTGCCATAGTACATGGGTTCTCTGATATATGCTGCTTTTAGTCATATCTTTAATTATTGCAACTTATGCTTTTAGTTTCCTGTCATTCGATGGTAGGGCCTATCTCATTTTCCTATGGGGCCCTGTGAATTATATTTACGTCCCTGACTCCATGAATCCATTGCAAGTTTAGACTGTCCAAAGCTTGGTGTTAGCAAGCATCTGTGTCTTTAAGTTCGCCATGACTACTGATCTAGCTTCTAGGCGGTTCTGTTTATTTCCTTAGCGTATCCCACTTTTCTGTCTTCTTCCTGTCAGGTGTAGGGTGGGGTATTTATAATTGGCTTCCTCCCTCTTTATTTGCTTGTGAATATTATTCCTTTCTTAGGTGTGGTGATCAAGCTCTCACTTACTCTGTGCCCTAGACTTCTGGACTTCTTGGAAACTGACCTCGGCTTGTCTCTCGTTAACCCCTTGTTTACAGATTTTGATTAGCTGCTCCGGGCTGGTCGTGTCCTTTGCTGTACCTAATTTCTACTCACTCTGTTTTGGACTTTCTGTTTACCCTCTGGCTGTCTTGTTACCTGTTCAAGTATAGCCTGCATTGCACCCCTTCTCCAACACTGAACTCTGTTAGAACAACCTGGGTTCCGTGCGGAAAAAAACATTCCGCCTTGCGGTGGGCTCTGGCGAATAACTCAGTGTAGCCTTAGATTCTGTCGATCAGAGTTGTGACGGATTTTGAGTTGCGGTTTTGCAACAGTCTCCAGCAGCCTTTTGGGAATTGCGCAATCAGTGATTCCATAAAAGTCGGCAGTTCCAAAGCGTAAACTCAGAAATTAAACTGACTTTTATGATTAAGCTATTAAGAACCTGAGTATTTTTGGTCCTTAAGGCTACATTCACACGATAGTGGAAAAAAAAATAGCCATTAAAAACTGATCAACTGTCATGGCCATTTTGCATCAGTGCGTCTCCAAATTTTCATCCATTTCCAGTCCGTCTGTCCATCTTTAATGGCCGTTTGTCATTCGTTTGCCACCCGTTTTTCATGGCCCTTAAAAAAAACGATGGATTTAATTTGTTGGTTTTATTGTCCATACCCCCTGAAAACACCACAGTTCCCATGTAGATAGTGATGCAATGACCCTGTAGGTAGTGCCACAGTGCCCACTGTAGATAGTGCCCACATAGTGCCACAGTGCCCACTGCATATAGTGCCACAGTGCCCACATATAGTACCATAGTGCCCAAATATAAAATGCCAGTGCCCTCATAGTGCCACAGTGCCCACGTAAATAGCACAACAGTGTCCCTTGTAGTGTCACACCCCAATATAGTGCCACAGTGCCCATGTAGATAGCGCCACACCCCTGTAGATAGCACCAACCCCCCTGTAGATAGCTCCACCCCCACCGTAGATAGCACCACCCCCACTGTAGCTAGCACCACACCCCACTGTAGATAGCACCCCCCATTGTAGATAGAACCCCCCTGTAAATGACACCTCCCCCCTGTAGATAGCACCCCATGTAGATAGCACCCCCACATGTAGATAGCACTCCCTGTAGATAGCGGTGCCACCGTAGATAGCACACCCTCCCCGTAAATGGCACCTCCCCTGTAGATAGCGCCACTGTAGCTCCCTGTAGGAGCGGAATCCCTCTGGCCGGGAATCTGACTCCTAGAGGGAGCCCTTGATGTCTCTGTCCAAATATGGATAGTGACGCCAGAGGCTTCTCCTGTAGCGGAATCCCCTGGCCAGAGCGTCGACTGGGGATTCCGCTCTGGCAGGGGATTCCATAGGTAGCCACTGATGTCACTGTCCATATATAGACAGTGACACAAGGGGCTTCTCCAGTAGTGGAATCCCCTGCTCAGAGTGTCAGCCAGGGATTTCGCTCTGGCAGGGGATTCCAGAGGTAGCCACTGAGGTCACTGTCCATATATGCAAGGGTTCCGTAGTTTTGTCGGGGTGAATACCGTAGTCGACTACGCTATTCATCCCGTAAAAACGACGGAACCTTGTACAACGGAGACAAACTGAATCCATTGTCACCAGATCCGTCACCATTGAAATCAATGGTGATGGAAACGGAAACCTATGGTTTCACTTTGTGTCAGTCAGGGCTCTGTTCCGACGGAAAGCTCAGGCGGAACGTCGGAACGGAGCCCTGACGCAGATGTGAACGAAGCCTTATCCTGGCCTTACACAGTTCCCATCTCAAAAGAAAAATGGGTTGCTGTGTAATATAAAGACATGCTGGGTCCTTAGCCAGAGCAGAGATCTTTGGCCTGGCTAATAGATGAGGGTCCTGAATGGGTAAACTCCATCTATCAACTAAGAATTCCCAATTCAGTATTTGATAATGTGCTTTCTGAACCACATACCATCTGTAAATGCAATGTCCTATTAAAATAACCACGGTACATAGGTCAATTAAGGCACATGGGCATCAAAGAGGCCTCTATGAGAAAGAACAAAGAACAGAACGTCCGGATCAGTCAGAGCATTTGAACATCCAGCATGGGATCCTAAATTTACCCCGCAGTGGCCAGTTCAGAAGAAGTAAGTAGCCAGAGGCAAGTTTCCCAGAGGATAACGGGAAGTGGTTGCCGGGATTAGGAAAGCCAGAAGTGCGGTGATAAACTGATCGCTGCGTCGGCTTAATTTTGAAAGATGTTAAGTGAATTGGGCTGGGCTGCAATACCAAACACAGTCCATGGACAGGTATGGTGCAGTTTCTTGAAAAAAGCAGGTAATTTTTTCTAATACAGGAAAAACCTAGACAGACAGACAGACAGACAGACAGACAGACAGATAGATAGATAGACAGACAGACAGACAGACAGACAGACAGACAGATAGATGATAGATAGATAGATAGATAGATAGATAGATAGATAGATAGATAGATAGATAGATAGATAGATAGATAGATAGATAGATAGATAGATAGATGATAGAATAAACGGGATAAACAGACTTGTAAGGCTGTCATATACAAACCCGTTATGTTCCATTTTTTTTGGCAACCCCTCGGAATATGGTTTCAGTATTCTCTTTATCCTGCTTAACAACTGATTGCAACTAATACCAAACTTTTCAGCAGATTCGTTTTCATAAGCCAATTACAGCCTTTATTTAGTAGCATTTATGGTTTGATTTATAATAGTATATCCCATGTCAGTACATACAAAATGTGTGCAGTAATAGGCTGAATGTAACAGCACAAGTGCACATTAGACATTTTCCTTTATGTCTTCCTCTCAATATATATTATTTATTGCAGGTATCATTGAATTTATTGTGGAAGCATGGTACTTTGTTTTGATGCGAAGATATCTTTGCATAGCTCATTATTTTACCACTTGACATGAATGTGAAAGGTTATTTGTCATAGAGTGGTTTCTCAAATTACTTGAAAAATCAATACACCCAAATGAAAGACATATAGTGTCAGAATGATTGCAGGGAACCTCCATGAGTCATATACTGCCATCGTAGCATCTTCTTATCTACAAAGGTTCTGGTATGTAAAATATATTTTATGTGCATCATGAAAAATGGATGCTTCACTTTTAAATGATAGTTCAATCACTTAATCTTTCCCATTAATGTATATTTTTATATAATTTTGAAAACAATAAAAATAAATAAAAGAAAACGAGTTCTCTAAATTTATCACCTTTTGTATGGCAGTGCTCCAAGGCCGATCAAATGTTTTATTCGTAGATGAACACATATTGAAATTTTTAAATAGATGGCATGAAATATGTTGAACAGATGGCCACCTGTCTAAATCTGGAATGTGTTGGTTGCTATAGCAAAATGTTTTTCATTTTTTTTCTTAATTTGATTTAGAACCTTAATTAAATGTGTATTGTTCCCTGAACATATCAATATGCAAGTCATGTCCAAAAAATATAATAACCGTTACAAAATATACACAAAAATGTAAAATTGTATAGTGTCCACATCATATACAAAATATCTTATTGTTACGTGGGGACACAGCATTTCTAAACAATTTCAATGTATGAAAAAAGATAAAGAAGTTGTCCGGTCATTTTTTATTGATGGCCTGTCCTTAGGATAGGTCATCAATATCAGCTGACTGAAGGGGCTGCTGCGTTCGTCGCCTTGGCCTCTTCAGTGTTTATCAGGTACAGCGCCGTACACATTGGTAGCGGCTGTGACCGGGAATGCAGCTTAGTCATTCACTTTAATGGAACCAGAAATGCAATCCCAGGCACAGCTGTTGGATGTGTACGGCACTGACCATGTAAACTGTGAAAAGGCAGCGGCAACGAACAACACAGCCTCATCAATCAGATGATCGGTGGGGTGTCGGGAGTCAGACTCCCGCCGATCTGACATTGATGACCTATCCTAAATATAGGCCTTCAATAAAATATGTCCGGACAACCCCTTTAAGCGAATCCTACCAGAGCATATACTCACTCTGGTCCAAGGCTCTTTGATAAAAATATCTAATGTAAGGGCTTATTCAAATGACAGAGAAAGTCCTCCGTGTCGGCCTGTGTTTTTTTTAACGCCCATCACACGGCTGCATTAAAACCAATGCATGTCTATGGGGTTATTCACACGGGCCTTTTTTTAACGGACCGTGTGAGTGGCCAGGGAAAAATAGGACATGTCCTATTTTTGCCTGTTTTCTCGGTTCCCTAAATAGACCCAAGTCTGTGAGGGATTCGTGAAAACGGGTCCTGCACGGGTGCAAATTGACCATGAAAAACTGACGGTTTTTTTACGGCCAATTTGACACCCGATCATGAGATTATAGCCTAATGCCCCATGCACACAACCGTGCCCTTAATCACAGTCCGTGATTACGGGCACGGACGGCCGCTGACGGCCATGGACAGCCACCCACATTTGCGAGCCGTGCTCCCATATAAAGTATGGGAGCACAGTCTGCAAAAAAGTAAAAAATAGGACATGTCCTATCTTTTTGAGGAGCCTTTCTACGGCACAGACACCTTCCCATAAATATACTGGAAGGTGTCCGTGGGCAATAGAAATTAATGGGTCTGTATGTACGATCAGTAATTACAGACTGTAATTACTGATGAATTATACGATCGTGTGCATGTGGCCTTAGTGTGTAAATTTTTTATTATATTGTTGAACGTCTGCTTGAAAAAAGAAGTAACTAATATTATTATTGCATCAATATTCCAGTGTCCTGTACAATTTGCATCACTTGATCTAAAAGCATTTAAAAGGGGAACACGCTAGAGGGAACCAGTACATGTTACTATAATCTACGTATTTCAGAGAAATTATTAGAAAATGCCATTCACTGGAAAAGGAACTGTTATGTTGGGAGGAGCTAAAGGAAGAAAAGTGAAGAAGATGACCAGTAAAAAGATGGATAGATTCAATCACTGAAATCATAACCATCCCATTGAGAAGCCCAAGACCTGAACAGAAGAAAGAATACATTCTAAATAAAATTGGGTAGGCACCTAGTGGCATAATATGGTGTCCTCCTTCTACTATCTACCTACCTGTCCAGAGTTTAGGTTCAGCAAAAGATTAAATACATGAATAAAAATAAATTGTTTAATTAAAAGAAGACAAGACTTCTATACCGTATTGTGAAACAGTGATGTTGTGTGTTGTTCTTTGAATGAATGTGTCATGCACTTTCCCTCAGGCCCTGCAAAAGACATAGCACAATTCATTCAATCTATTTTAGAGATCGGTCACATCATGTTGAATAACTGTTTATCTGAAGATCTGATTTTAAATACATGATTGTGTTGTTCATGAGATATACCCGGAGACAGGTGTTATGCAAGCACCTTCTGTATCTGTAGCACGGCATCAGCTATTGCTTGACCTTTTATCACTTGCCTATGGAAATCTATATGCCTGTTGTAATAAGACTAGTTAATTGATGCTTTCATATGGTCCTTCCCATTATTTATATCTCTTTTAAAAAAACAAGTACTATTATTAAACTCTTCTTGTTGAACAGATAAAATATTTGCTTTCCTTCATGTTAAACCATTTGTCTGTATGAATGCATAAGTATGTAGATTTTTTTGTGAGCAGTGAATAGTCTAATTGAACAGTGAATAGATAATATGGCCTGGACCAAGGTCTTTTTACAAAATGTAGGGTGGTAGTTGGAAAATTGTAATGTTCATATAAATGCATAAACGGACAACAAATGCATACACAGTCTATTCACAAATTGCCATACATAATTAAATAAAATGCAATTAATCTTAATGGACTGAATCTGGAGGAAACAGACATGAGATTTTGCACTCAGGCTTACATTATGTGACTTGTCATGTGACAACAGGTACTTGAAGGTAAATCAATACTATTTATTTTACTGAAGCTCTAATGTAGTCAATTATTTAGCATTTCAGTAAAAGAATAAGCATCAAATATAATACTTTACATGGTCTTAAGACTATCATACAGTCACATGCAAAAGTTTGTGCACCTGTTATAAAACAACATACTTTATTGATTTTGTGAACAATCTCTGCAGAAAAAAAACTTTAAATATGATATATTTCTGCAAATTTAAATGTACTATTTCTGATTATTTGCTGAATTTATTATAGTTGAAAATAAATACAACATACTAGCTATGTTTTGTAACAGCTTAGGGCCTATTTACATCTGCATTAGGGGCCACCGTCGCAGATCCGGCTGAATATAGCAGAAACAATAGCGCAGCATGCTGTGCTATTGTTTCTGGTAAAACCAAAAACACCCTGACAGAAAGCCGACGGAACTCATTAAAGTCTAAGGGCATGCCCAGACGTGGGGGAGTTCTTCCGCCACAGTCCGCATCAATGCCGCACAGAATCTGCGTTGCAGATTCTGTTGCGGCTTTGCCTAAAATGGGCATTAAATTGATGCGGACTAGCCGTTGCGTATTGAGGGGAAGAGGGCTTCCCTTCTCTCTATCAGTGCAGGATAAAGAGAAGGGACAGCCCTTTCCCTAGTAAAAGTAAAAATAAATTCATACTTACCCGACCGTTGTCTTGGTGACGCGTCCCTCTTTCGCCATCCAGCCCGACCTCCCTGGATGACGCGGCAGTCCACATGACCGCTGCAGCCTGTGATTGGCTACAGCCGTCACTTGGACTGAAACATCATCCTGGGAGGCCAGACTGGAAGAAGAAGCAGGGTGTTCTCGGTAAGTATGAACTTCTATTTTTTTTACAGGTTGATGTATATTGTGATCGGAAGTCACTGTCCAGTGTGCTGAAACAGTTACTGCCGATCGCTTAACTCTTTCAGCACCCTGGACAGTGACTATTTACTGATGTCGCCTAGCAACGCTCCCGGAATTACGGGTGCACACACGTAGTCACCCGTAATTACGGGTGCACACACGTAGTCACCCGTAATTATGGGAGCCCCATTGACTTCCTCAGTCTGGCTGTAGACCTAGAAATACAAAGGTCCAGCCAGAATGAAGAAATGTCATGTTAATAAAACCAATACGCTCCGCAGCACACATAACATCTGCGGACTTCATTGCAGAATTTTGACTCTCCATTGAAGTCAATGGAGAAATTCCGCAATGAGTCCACAACAAGTCCGCTACACGTCCGCAACAACCATTGTATGCTGCGGACACCAAATTCCGCACCGCAGCCTATGCTACGCAGCGGAATTGTCCGCAACGTGTAAACGAACCCAACCACAAAGCTGTGGAAGGCAATGGAGAAACGTGTACGCTGCGGATTTCAAGAGCAATTCTGCCACGTCTGGTCATGCCCTAATGGTTCTGTCGGGCGGCGGTTGTCTCTGTTATTCAACTTAACCGGCGCTTACAGTATTTTCGTTCTGTCTCTTTGACAGAGGAGAACAACGGAAATCGGAGCACAATTGTGAATAGGCCCTTAAAGGAAAGATCGAACTTTGTAACTTTTTTTTTATTGCTTCAATGAATCTAAAATGAAATATGAAGCAACTATGCAAAATTTCTTAATTACCAATGTCCTACCATTTTGTTACTACTACTGCTAAAGAGAAATATATGTCTCCATGGTAACAAACTTCAAACAAACCCTGTGTAGTCTGATCCTGCAGTCATACTCTTTTCTAGCTTTCCCCTACTTCCTAACAGGATGCAGGTCACAGTCTATAGTTCGTATAGTGTACCTGTGGCAGCTCAGACAGTAGCGAGACAGGCTCGGCTGGGACTAGACAGGAGGCAGACGTCAGGCGTAGTGTAGCAGGACAGGTGTGGTATATAGCACAGCACGACTTCAGCTCAGCACGGCACTTAACCAGGATAGCTTGGGATACAGGATACAGGAACGGGGAACACTGGGAACTGGGAAACACTAGGAGACCATTTGCTTAGACAAACTTTGGGTACGACAACAACGCTCAGGCATGGGAGGAAGGCGATATAAAAAACAAAACCCATCTAAGAGAGGCTTACTGGATCTACAGATTAAAAACAAGATTTCCAGATGGCCTCAACCTAAGAAAGGAACTTATGTTCCAATATTAACCCAACAGCGAGGCAACCAGTATCCACTACCTCCTCGTGCACATTCATAACAATTTCATCACATGATTCAAAAGCATACTTAACATCTTGTCCTTACCAGAGCTTCTCCAAGTCACTAATGATTTTAAAACTACCCCCTATTGGTGCATGCATAACATATGCTATTTGACATGCACAAACACCCCCACATTACCAATTTTAGCCTTCACTCTTTATCCTTCCTTATTTCTGCACTTTATTTGATCCTCCAATCTAAGTTAGTGTAATTGAATCTCAGATACGCACTGTATCTTCTAAACTGGCCTTCTTCATCATGCCAATATTACGCTTTCTTCCTCAAAATGGTAACTAGCTATCATAACACCCCTAGTATATATTAGTAACAAATACACCTAATAATGTATCACTCATTCCAAAATCTATAGCAACTCCTGAGAAATTAATTATTGACTTACCTCGGATAGTTAAATCAGGATGGCACTCTTCTTCGAGACAGACAAGTCTTGATCCGGCTTGCTCACGATATGTCTGCGTTCCATATGACAACGAGACCTGGAACGCACATATAAAGATATATGGAATTCGACTGCAAATAACGATCCATATCACAAGTCTCCATCAACACTTAATACTCTGCTAACGTTTATAATTTCAACACTATAAAACAAGTGATACACGAGATTTAAACTTTGTCAATTACTACTTACTAGACACGAGAGTGGGCGCATCTAACACTAATACCATCCCACTTCCGGTCTGTGTTCCAAGTGACTCGCTGAGTCCTGGAACGCAATTAAGACCCAGCTGTTACTCCGGACATAGCTTAAATTCGCCAGCGCGCCAGATTCGAATCACACTACAGCCAAGTCTAAGGACGTCGGAATCGTCCGAAACGCGTAGGCTCACAAGGATTATATTCCCCCATTGTCCACACACCAGGACTATACCTCACTGGACTTTTAAAGAAAAACCATTAAACTTGGAAAACTGTTCCATTTTATCCCTACCTAAGCGCTGGATTCAACTTTCTTGCTACCTCTGTTTCTGCATCGTGTGCCGACACGAAGGATCCGGGCGCTGACAGCGACACTCATTATTGTGTCAGGTGAGCTGGAGGATTCCTCGCCTTCTTTCCTTTACTACTACAAAATGGGTGCTATCTCTCACGTGCTCACATAGTTACATAGTTACATAGTTTGTACGGTTGAAAAAAGACACATGTCCATCAAGTTCAACCAAGGGATGGGAAAGGGGAAGTGGGATAGGAAAGGGGAAGTAAAAAATTTCTACACATAGCAGTTAATATTTTTTTGTTCTAGGAAATTATCTAAGCCTTTTTTAAAGCCATCTACTGTCCCTGCTGTGACCAGCTCCTGCGGTAGGCTATTCCATAGATTCACAGTTCTCACAGTAAAGAAGGCTTGTCGCCTCTGCAGGTTGAACCTTTTTTTCTCCAGACGGAGGGAGTGCCCCCTTGTTTTTTGAGGGGGTTTTACATGGAACAGGATTTCACCATATTTTTTGTATGCGCCATTCATATATTTATATAAGTTAATCATGTCCCCCCTTAGTCGTCTTTTCTCAAGGCTAAATAGGTTTAGTTCTTTTAATCTTTCCTCATAACTTAGATTCTCCATGCCCCTTATTAGCTTCGTTGCTCATCTTTGTATTTTTTCCAACTCCAGGGCATCCTTTCTATGAACTGGAGCCCAGAACTGGACTGCATATTCTAGATGAGGCCTCACTAATGCTTTGTAAAGTGGTAATATTACCTCCCTGTCCCGCGAGTCCATGCCTCTTTTGATACACGTCAATATTTTGCTGGCCTTTGAAGCAGCTGATTGACACTGCATGCTGAAATTTAGTTTATGATTTACAAGTACACCCAGATCCTTCTCAACAATTGACTCCCCCAGTGTAGCTCCCCCTAGGACATATGATGCTTGCAGGTTTTTCGTACCCAGATGCATAACTTTACATTTATCTACATTAAACTTCATTTGCCAAGTGGACGCCCAAACACTTAGTTTGTTTAAATCTGCCTGCAATTCACAAACATCTTCCATAGTCTGAACTATATTGCATAGCTTGGTGTCATCTGCAAAAATAGAAATAGTGCTATTAATCCCATCCTCTATATCATTAATAAATAAGTTGAATAATAGTGGTCCCAGCACTGAACCCTGGGGTACACCACTTATAACTGGGGACCATTCAGAGTAGGAATCATTGACCACAACTCTCTGGATACGGTCCTTGAGCCAATTCTCAATCCAATTACAAACTATACTTTCTAAACCTATAGTCCTTAATTTACCCATTAGATGTCTATGAGGGACAGTGTCAAATGCCTTTGCAAAGTCCAAAAACACTATATCCACAGCGGCCCCTCTGTCTAGGCTTCTGCTTACCTCTTCATAAAAACAAATCAGGTTGGTTTGACAGCTTCTGTCCTTTGTAAAACCATGCTGGCTGTCACTTATAATACTATTTATTGTCACATAATTCTGTATATAGTCCCTCAATTGAACAACTGTGAGTCCACCAGAATACCTGTGCATGTTGTTTATTCATTATACCTAATGGTGTGTTTCAATAGGTCTATAAAGGTCTGCTAAATTAAGGAAACCTATACCTTAAACGCATACGTGACATCACGAACACGCTGGATACTAGTTTGCATCAAATTGCAACAAAATATAACTAATACGTTGGCTATTTTCTTGCATTGCATTGATTTTAACCCATTGCACCAAGTCCTTATAAACACCTTGGAGTCTCTCATAGGACACACGGGACGGTACAAACAAACCAGTCCATATGGCACATGAGGCTCAGCTAACCCGAACAGAATTGGCCGAAAAAGTGTTCGGCATAAACGACAACCTGACCGAAAATGAACTAGACATGGAGGACCTTTTCCATAGTCTTGAAAAACATCTGGCACAACAAGCCAAAATCTGGTGGGACCTCACTACTCTCAAAAACTACATCGCAAAGGACATGATTCCAAGGGGCCTAAGGCTGAGAAAAACACCTACCTTCATCTACACTGAAGATTTCCAAAGAGAATGGAATCAAACGCTATCTGAGTGTTCTATCAATTTAATGAAACTGATCACAAAACAGGAACAACTCAAATTGCTAGAACTGGATACACTAATATTGGATACCAGGAAATAACTAGAGGTTTTTTCCAGCTCACCGTCCTTCTCTTTCCTTCATACACGTACATCATCGGCCATTGACAAACTTGATCACTCTATAGCAGAAACAAAAAAAAGCAAGTTCAAACGAGATACAAAGGACTATGCACTGAATGAAATTTACACCTGGAACAAGAAAGAAAGAAATTATAACAGGCCCAGACCTATTCTCAAAAAACGAAATTACCAACACAAACAATGTAGAGATCTGCCAAACAGAGTAAGCTTCAGCTCAACTGAACCAGACTCAGCTGAAGGCTTTTCAGAAGAAGAAAGCATGAGAACACGGTCCTACTCTAACCACAGACAAGATAATACAGGTCATCAGTCAAAAAACGAGGAAGGAGGGGCAGTAGGAAGCACAAACAGACTAAATCAAGATCAAAATCGCCGCCTCCGTCCCCGAAAATTTCAACATTATTAGAACCAAATGTCACCAATCTATCCTCTATTTCGTTAACTAAGGAACAAAATGAAGTGCTATCATTGGGCCTGAATTTTGCCCCCAAGAATAATTTCAATCTGTTTAACCCCTTGAGTACCCAGCTCATTTTGGCCTTGAGGACCAGACCCATTTTTTCAAATCTGACATGTGTCACTTTATGTGGTAATAACTCCGGAATGCTTTTACCTATCCAATTGATTCTGAGATTGTTTTCTCGTGACATATTGTACTTTAGGTTAGTGAAAAAAATTTGTCGATAAATTTATTGCTTATTTGTGAAAAACACCAAAATTTAGAGAAAATATGAAGAAATTATGATTTTTCACATTTTAAATCTATCTGCTTGTAAAACAGATAGTAATACCACACAAAATAGTTACTATTTCACATTTCCCATATGTCTACTTTATGTTTGCATCGTTTTTTTAACATCCTTTTATTTTTCTACGACGTTACAAGGCTTAGAACTTTAGCAGCAATTTCTCAAATTTTCAATAAAATTTCAAAAGGCTATTTTTACAGGGGCCAGTTCAGTTCTGAAGTGGTTTTGAGTGCCCTATATATTAGAAACCCCCATAAAACACCCCATTTTGAAAACTGCACCCCTCAAAGTATTCAAAACAGCATTCAGAAAGTGTTTCAACCCTTTAGGCGTCTTACAGGAATTGAAGTAAAGTAGAGCTGAAATTTGAAAATTTCATTTTTTTTTACAAAATTCATTTGTAATACATTTTTTTCTGTACCACAGAAGGTTTTACCTGAGAAACGCAACTCAATATTTATTGCCCAGATTCTGCAGTTTTTAGAAATATCCCACATGTGGCCCTAGTGTGATAATGGACTGAAACACAGGCCTCAGAAGCAAAGGAGCACCTAGTGGATTTTGGGGCCTGCTTTTTTTAGAATATATTTTAGGCACTATGTCAGGTTTGAAAAGGTCTTGTGGTGTCAAAACAGTGGAAACACCCAAAAGTGACCCTATTTTTTAAACTACACCCCTCAGGGAATTTATCTAGGGGTATAGTTAGCATTTTGACCCCACAGGTATTTTGCTATGTTTATTGGAGTTAGTCTGTGAAAATGAAAATCTACTTTTTTTCTGGAAAAACGTAGAAATTTCGAATTTTTGCAAGGAATAAAGGACAAAAAGCACCCTAACATTTGTAAAGCAATGTCTCCCGATTACGGCAATACCCAATATGTGGTAATAAACTGTTGTTTGGACCCACAGCAGGGCTCAGAAGGGAAGGAACGCCATTTGGATTTTGGAGTGCTGATTTTACTGGAATGGTTTTCGGTGCCGTGTTATGTTTGCAATGCCCTGGAGGGACCTAAACAGTGGAAACCCCCCAAAAATGACCCCATTTTGGAAACTATACCCCTCAAGGAATTTTTCTAGTGGTATAGTTAGCATTTTGACCCCACAGGTTTTTCGCTGCATTTATTGCAATTAGTCTGTGAAGATGAAAATATACTTTTTTTTCTGAAAAACGTAGAAATTTCAAATTTTTGCAAGGAATAAAGGACAAAAAGCACCCCAACATTTGTAAAGCAATTTCTTCCGATTACGGCAATACCCCATATGTGGTCATAAACTGTTGTTTGGACCCACAGCAGGGCTCAGAAGGGAAGGAACGCCATTTGGATTTTGGAGTGCTGATTTTACTGGAATGGTTTTCGGTGCCGTGTTATGTTTGCAATGCCCTGGAGGGACCTAAACAGTGGAAACCCCCCAAAAGTGACCCCATTTTGGAAACTATACTCCTCAAGGAATTTTTCTAGCGGTATAGTTAGCATTTTGACCCCACAGGTTTTTCGCTGCATTTATTGGAATTAGTCTGTGAAGATGAAAATATACTTTTTTTTCTGAAAAACTTAGAAATTTCGAATTTTTGCAAGGAATAAAGGACAAAAAGCACCCCAACATTTGTAAAGCAATTTCTCCCGATTACGGCAATACCCCATATGTGGTAATAAACTGTTGTTTGGACCCACAGCAGGGCTCAGAAGGGAAGGAACGCCATTTGGATTTTGGAGTGCTGATTTTACTGGAATGGTTTTCGGTGCCGTGTTATGTTTGCAATGCCCTGGAGGGACCTAAACAGTGGAAACCCCCCAAAAGTGACCCCATTTTGGAAACTATACCCCTCAAGGAATTTTTCTAGCGGTATAGTTAGCATTTTGACCCCACAGGTTTTTCGCTGCATTTATTGGAATTAGTCTGTGAAGATGAAAATATACTTTTTTTTCTGAAAAACGTAGAAATTTCGAATTTTTGCAAGGAATAAAGGACAAAAAGCACCCCAACATTTGTAAAGCAATTTCTCCCGATTACGGCAATACCCCATATGTGGTAATAAACTGTTGTTTGGACCCACAGCAGGGCTCAGAAGGGAAGGAACGCCATTTGGATTTTGGAGTGCTGATTTTACTGGAATGGTTTTCGGTGCCGTGTTATGTTTGCAATGCCCTGGAGGGACCTAAACAGTGGAAACCCCCCAAAAGTGACCCCATTTTGGAAACTATACCCCTCAAGGAATTTTTCTAGCGGTATAGTTAGCATTTTGACCCCACAGGTTTTTCGCTGCATTTATTGAAATTAGTCTGAAGATGAAAATATACTTTTTTTCTGAAAAAACATAGAATTTTCACATTTTTACAAGGAAAAAGGGAGAAAAAGCACCCCAACATTTGTAAAGCAATTTCTCCTGATTACGGAAATACCCCATATGTGGTCATAAACTTCTGCTCAGAAGGGAAGGAGCACCATTTGGATTTTGGAGCGCAGATTTGGTTGAAATGGTTTTCAGGCGCCATGTTGCATTTGAAGAGCCCCTGAGGTATTAGTACAGTGGAAACCCCCAAGAAGTGACCCCATTTTGGAAACTACACCCATTGAGGATTTTGTTTTAGGGGTGTAGTGAGCATTTGGACTCCACAGATGTTTCATAGAAGTCATAAACATTGGGCAGTGAAAGTGAAAATTTGCATTTTTTCCAATAAAAAGTTGATTAAGCCCCAAACTTTTCATTTATACAAGGGGCAATAGGAGAAAGAGCACTGCTCAATTTGTTACCCATTTTCTCTTGATTACAGCAATACCCCATATGTGGCTGTAAACTGCTATATGTGCACATGGCAAGGGTCAGAAAGGAGGGAGCACCATTTGGTTTTTGATCACAGATTCTGCTGGAATATTTTTCAGGCATCATATTGTGTTTTCAGAGCCCATGAGGTACCAATATAGAGGAAACTCACAAGATGTGACCCAATTAAGAAAACGACACCGCTCAAGGTATTCATCTAGTGGTATAGTGAGAAATTTTACTTTTCAGATTAGGAATTAAAACAAAATTGGTAGAATTTTAATTTTTATTTATTTTACAAACGCGTGGGTTTGATGAAACATTTTGGGGATGTATCAAGCACCAATGAGAAAAAAAAGAACTCACAATTCATTCATTTTTTTTTCCTGTGTTCATTGATACCCTATATAGGACCTTTTTGTATTGAGGCACACGGTGAGGCCCGGAAGTGAAGGTGTACCATGAGCCTCTTCAAGGCCTAGTTTTTGCTTGGGTGATTTTGGGCCACCATGGTGGTATTCATCTAGGGGTATAATGATTTTTTGTTTTGTTTTATATATCCAATTGGTGCACAAGTGGACAATTTTTAAATGAAGGTGACATAAAATTTAAGATGAAGTTTATATGGACATCCTGAAAATGGCATGAAAAAAATTAGTAGTCCACTGAAGAATGGTAAATTCTGAAACATTCTTTCATGCAAAGCCCTGGTTTGGAGGGGCAAGTGCTGCATTGATATATTGTATCCTTTCGGATACCCCTCTTCGCGCACACGCGACATCGTTTTTGTGGATGGCTCTTTTTTTCGGTTGGGGGGACTTCACTGGGGAAGTGCTGGCCAGGGACAATTCTATTTGCCTCACTTCCTGAAGCCCTGCTACTCGCTCCTTCCTCTTGGTCTTTAAAAATTAATTTTTTAATTACTTTTTCAAGGTACTCGAGGTACCTAGAACGATTGCCAGCACTTCGGTACAAAATAAAAGAATTGAGGAGGGCCATTTCAATTAAATATACGGACAGTTTTTTGTACCATACTTTCGTCTTTCGCATGGCACAGTATGGCTTCATTAGTTGATCTCCCAAATCCACCCCTCCCATATGCTTGTTGTAGGCCTGTATGCATACAGGCTTTGAAACAGTGGTGCTTGTTCCACGCACTGAAACTGGGCTTGTGGTGTTGCCATGCATGGTGGAGAGCATGAGGACCTCTTTTTTGTCCCTGAATTTTACCAGGAGCACATTTTCATCATATCGTGCCCTGGTTTCGCCAACTGACAGTTTCTCAGCAAGAAAAGGCTTTGGGAGGTATTTTAGATTCCTGCGAGCAGTGCCACAGGCCATTGTTTTCCTTTCAACAAGGCACTTAAAAAGCGGAACGCTGGTATAAAAGTTGTCGAGGTATAGGTGGTACCCCTTATCCATCAGAGGATGCAGCAGGTCCCACACTATTTTACCGTTTGTGCCAAGAACTGGGGGGCACTCTGGGGGACTAATCTGTTTGTCTTTCCCCTCGTACACACGAAAGGAGTGTGTGTATCCAGACTGGCTCTCGGACAGTTTATATATTTTTATGCCATATCTGGCTCTTTTGTTTGGCAAGTATTGTCGGAAATGAAGCCGTCCTTTGAAATGGACTAACGATTCATCAATGGCTATGTTTTTTTCAGGAACATAAACTTCTGCAAAAACCAAATTAAAATATGTGATGATGGGCCTAATTTTGAACAGCCTATCAAAATTTGGATGATCCGGGGGGGGGCACTGCTCATTGTCAGCAAAGTGCAAAAACTTTAAAAGGGCCTCAAAACGTTTTCGCGGCATCACAGCACGGAATACAGGTGTATCGTACAAAATATCTGTGGACCAATACGATTTGATGGTGGGCTTTTTTACAAGGCCCATGTGGAGCAAGAGCCCCCAGAAGGTTGCAATTTCATTTGCATTGGTTGGGTGCCAAGCTTGGGTTCTGGCATAATGGGATGTCGGATTTTTGCCTAAGAATTGTTGTGCATATAAATTTGTTTGCACAACCATTAGGTCAACTAAAGTATCCGAAAAAAAACATTTAAAAAAATCTATTTCCTGAAAGTCAGTTCGATTTATTTTTATGCCAGGGGCAGAGGTAAACGCAGGAATTTCAGGTGTGTAAGAGGTAGGCGGTAGCCATATGGGGTCACTGGTGCTGGGGTCACTGGTGCTGGGGTCACTTGTGCTGGGCTCATTCGGATCACTAGCCCTGCTTCGTTTCTGAGGGGGTTCCTCATCACTGGAGGAGGATAACACAAACTCAGATCCACCCTCACTGGCGCTATCTGTATCTGAACATAAAATGGCATATGCCTCCTCCACGCTAAATAGACGAGACATTACGGGTGTGTAATAACACTGCACTAACCCTGACGTGCAAAACTAAATTCCTGAACAGTATTGGCAAGGAAACTGTGACGTGCAAAAGTAGCACACAAAATTACTACTAAATTACTAAAACTTTTTTTGTATTTTTTTTTTTTGTTTTTTTATATTTTTTTTATGAAGAACTAAAGGATAGGGCAGTAAAGAGGGCTGATGGGCACTAAAGGGGGCTAATATACTGATGGGCACTAAAGAAAAGTATTATATAGGTTTGATTGTTACTAGGGAGGACTGATGGGCACTATAATGAGCAGCAAAGGGGGCTGGTGGGCACTAAAGATTGCTGGTGGGCACTAAAATGGCTGATGGGTACTAAAGATGGCTGGTGGGCACTGGAGAGGGCTGCTGGGCACTAAAGGGGGCTAATATACTGATGGGCACTAAAGAAGAGTATTATATAGGTTTGATTGTTACTAGGGAGGACTGATGGGCACTATAATGAGCAGCAAAGGGGGCTGGTGGGCACTAAAGATTGCTGGTGGGCACTAAAATGGCTGGTGGGTACTAAAGATGGCTGGTGGGCACTGGAGAGGGCTGCTGGGCCCTAATGGGCACTAAAGAATATTATTAGTTATATTCTGAGGGATGATGGGCACTATAAAGGGCAGATGGGAACTATAAAGGGCAGATGGGCACTATAAAGGGCAGATGGGCACTAAAAACGCTGTTTTTCCACTGTTTTCAACTGTAGTTCTGTCACTCTCCGATCTCCTCACAGTTCTCACAGAAATGAGGAGATCAGAGACGCTGACAGGAGCTTTCTCCGGTTTCCTACGTCATAGATAGCTGTCATTGGTCAGTCTCTAAAGACTGACCAATCACAGCAATCGCCGACATCGGGGCATGCAGATCTGTCCCCAGCACGGCAACAGAGGCGGTCAGCTATCACTGACAGCTGCCGCCATGTCGCTATCACTTTGTGATTTCACAGAGTGACAGTTTGATCCTTCGACGTAATAGTACGGCGAAGGTACGCTGGCATATGCGGCCAGCGACGTACTATTACGGCGAAGGTACGCAAGGGGTTAACACAATACTAGATATTAACAAATTAATCCGTAATTTGACGGTCAAGAAACACTTCTTCGTATCAGAAACAATTACTGAGGCCACTAATACAATGACACCTTCTTCAAATACAACTAACATCATTGAAGGACCACAATTAAATATATCTCTTATCCAGCCCAATTTCTCCTTTCAAGAACTTACAACTATTGTCTGCCTGGATCACCTGTGCACCGAAAATCCTGACCAAACAGTAATGACAGCCACCAATTTTGAAACATCAAATCCCAAGTTCTATCCAATTAGCTCACGGACAGACTCAATGGATCAATTCCAAACGGTGCTCGAAAAAGAACTACAAAATCTGGCAGACGGTCTAAAATCTCAACAACTACAAACAAATATGTTGACCCTCCTGAAAAAAGCAGCCAAATCACTACAGGACAATAAAGAACTAATTATCAAGATGTCTGACAAAGGTGGCAATGTCACAGTAATGAACAAGCATGACTACAAATTATCCATTCTGAACATGTTATCAGATGAAACAACTTACAAGATTTTGGACAAAAATCCAGTGGAAAACATCAAAATTTTCATGAAAAAGTTACTCAACGACGGCCTACAAAAAGGCTTCATTACTCAAAAACATTTGGACTTCATATTCATTGAGCAACCCATTACTCCGATAATCCACACACTTCCGAAAACACACAAACGAATTCACCCTCCACCGATGAGACCTATCGTCTCAGGTATTGGATCAATTTTGGAGAGACTATCTGAATGGCTCGACACATTGTTGCAACCGTTAGTACAAAAAACACCTGGCTTCCTAAGTGATACCAAAAATGTCCTAAACTCGCTACACAACAAATATTGGCAAGAGAACTATACCTGGCTCACATGTGATGTGGTCTCATTGTATACCTCAATTCCCCACCAAATAGCTTACACTGCTTTGGAACATCATTTGTCTATACACAGCAGCTATGACAAAAATTTCCAAATATTCATTCTAGAAGTACTTATGTTTCTGATGACGAATAATTACTTCCAATTTGATGGAAAGTATTATCTTCAATTAAAGGGTGTCTCCATGGGAGCGAAATTCTCCCCATCAATAGCGAATCTGGTAATGTCATGGTGGGAACAGTCCCACATTTTCTCCAGTGACAACTTGTATGGTAACTGCATTGAATGGTACGGTAGATACATTGATGACATTCTACTCATATGGAAAGGGGACACCAACATCATCCCTAAGTTTGTGGAAAGTTTAAATGATAATCAATGTAACCTCAAGTTCACTTACAACTACGCCACAACCAACATCGTCTTCTTGGACCTAAAGTTAACTGGCAAAGAAGGTCAGATTATATCCACTCAAACATACCGTAAACCAACAGCATCTAATAATATACTTCATGCCAAAAGTAACCACTCTAAACAAACCATCAGAGCCATACCAGTGGGGGAGATGCATCGAGCGAAACGGAATTGCAGTTCCCCTAACCAGTTCAAACTAGAACAAGAACAAATCAAATCCAGACTCACAACAAGAGGCTATCCGCGATGGTCACTCAATAGAGCAAGTGACATCATGTCAAAAAAAAACAGAACACAGCTACTTGAGTATCATAACAAAACCATCCCTAACCAAATTACCAGTGGTCAGCCCACATTAATCCTCCAACAGAGCAATCAATTCTCCCAAATCAAGAACCTAGTAAACCAATACTTACCGATTCTTATGGAGGACGACAGTCTGCGCACCATCCTGGCAGGAGGAGTTAGAATAGTAGCCTGAAAGGCACCGTCCCTAGGTAGTCTTCTCTCTCCGTCCTTTTTCACTTCAAACGAAAAAACAAAAACTACATGGTTAGAAACAAAAGGTTTTTACAAGTGTGGCCAACACCCCTGCAAGGTCTGTTCCTATGCATACCCCACTAAAACCTCAGCAATTCTACCCAAACAGATACATTCATTATCCAAAATTACATTAACTGTAATACTGAATCTGTTATCTATGTAATTGAGTGCACAGAGTGCCACTTGAAATACGTGGGTTGTACGAATCGGAAACTAAAAACTAGAATACTGGAACACCTTAGTTATGTAAGAAATCCGAATATCCTTAATATCTCTAACGCATCAAAACATTTTATATATCATCATAACAGGGCAATTAAAACCTTTCGTTGTTATGCTATTGAAAAAATTCATCTGTCCAAGAGAGGAGGGGATATAAAAAACAAAACCCATCTAAGAGAGGCTTACTGGATCTACAGATTAAAAACAAGATTTCCAGATGGCCTCAACCTAAGAAAGGAACTTATGTTCCAATATTAACCCAACAGCGAGGCAACCAGTATCCACTACCTCCTCGTGCACATTCATAACTATTTCATCACATGATTCAAAAGCATACTTAACATCTTGTCTAGAGATGAGCGAACCGGGACAACCGAACCCGGTTTCAGTCCGAACTTCCGGAAAAGTTCGGTTCGCAGCGAATCCGAACTTCACCGGGTTCGGCCGAACCCGTTTTGACCGAACCCGGTCAAAAATATTATACAAATCGGCAGCCACTTGTCTCTATCAATCACTGATAGAGAAAAGAGGCTGCTGATTAAAAATAAAATAAAAAGCATTTCATACGTACCTGGTCGTTGTCTTGGTGACGAGTCCCTCTTCTTCCTCCAGTCCGACCTTCTTTTCTGACGCGGCAGCCTGTGATTGGCTGCAGAGGCCTCTGCAGCCTGTGATTGGCTGCAGAGGACTCTGCAGCCCGTGATTGGCTGCAGCGCTCACATGGGCTGCATCGTCATCAAGGAATGTCGGGCCGGATGTCGCGAGGGACGCGTCACCAAGGCAACGGCCAGGAGACCGGACTGGAGGAAGCAGGGAGTTCCCGGTAAGTATGAACGTCTTTTTTTTTTTTACAGGTACTCTATATTGTGATCGGTAGTCACTGTCCAGGGTGCTGAAACAGTTACTGCCGATCAGTTAACTCTTTCTGCACTCTGGAGAGTGACTATTTACTGACGTCGCCTAGCAACGCTGCCGTAATGACGGGTGCACACATGTAGCCACCCGTCATTACAGGGCCTCATGCACACGACCGTAAAAACACTCGTTATTACGGGTCGTAATTACGACCCGAAATAGCGGGCCCATAGACTTCTGTTAGCCACGGGTACCTTCCCGTTTTCTCACGGGAAGGTGCCCGTGCCGTTAAAAAGATAGAACATGTTCTATTTTTTTATTTTACGGGCCGTGCTCGTAATTACGACTCGTAATTACGAGCACGGACGGCCACGGGCAGCCGGCTGCTTTTGCGAGCCGTGTTGTCATTATAAGGGTATGTTCACACGACAGCGTCCGTTACGGCTGAAATTGCGGGGATGTTTCCGCCTGAAAACATCCCCGTAATTTCAGCCGTTACGGCATGTGCAGGCGAATGGACGCGGCGTTCAAGCGCCTGCACATGCCATTACGGCTGAAATTACGGGGATGTTTTCAGGCGGAAACATCCCTGTAATTTCAGCCGTTACGGACGCTGTCGTGTGAACATACCCTAATTATAGCAGCACGGCCCGTAAAATACAAAAATAGAACATGTTCTATTTTTTTAACGGCACGGGCACCTTCCCGTGAGAAAACGGGAAGGTACCCGTGGGTAACAGAAGTCTATGAGCCCGTTATTGCGGGTCGTAATTACGACCCGCAATAACGGGTGTTTTTACGGTCGTGTGCATAGTGGGAGCACGGCTTGGAAAAACAACCGGCTGCCTGTGGCCGGCCGTGCTCATCTCCTGAAAAACTCTGTGCTGCCTTAAACTCTGTGGACAGGTCAGGATCCTGTTTCTTTTAAATGCTGCTAGGGAACCCGCTCGATCCACTATATAAGGCTGCGCTACAGTGCAGCATTTAAAAGAAACAGGATCCTGACCTGTCCACAGAGTTTAAGGCAGCACAGAGTATTTCAGGAGATGAGCGTGCAGATTCAGTGCTGCTGTGAACTCTGCTCTTACCATTACGTAGCTCTCAGTCTGTTACCTCTCCTCCACTACTGTCCTCAATAACACCTTCATGATTGGCAAGTCACCACGTAACGGTAAGAGCAGAGTTCACAGCAGCACAGAGTATTTCAGGAGATGAGCGTGCGGATCTTGTGCGCGGTGGTGACTTGCCAATCATGTGAAGGTGTTCTTGTGGACAGGAGTGGAGGAGAGGTAACAGACTGAGAGGTACGTAATGGTAAGAGCAGAGTTCACAGCAGCACTGAATCTGCACGCTCATCTCCTGAAATACTCTTTGCTGCCTTAAACTCTATGGACAGGTCAGGATCCTGTTTCTTTTAAATGCTGCACTATAGCGCAGCCTTATATAGTGGATCGAGCGGGTTCCCCAGCAGCATTTAAAAGAAACAGTGTGTGTGTTTGGGTATGTGTCTTTGTCTGTTTTTATATGTGTGTTTGTGTATATGTGTGTTTATGTGTGTTTGTGTATATATGGGTGTGTTTGTGTATATGTGTTTGTGTATATGTGTGTGTATATATGGGTGTATTTGTCTATATGTTTGTGTGTAGATGTTTGTGTTTGTGTATATGGGTGTGTGTTTATGTGTGTGTGTTTGTGTATATATGGGTGTGTTTGTTTATATGTGTGTGTGTATATCTTGTTGTGTTTGTGTATATATGTGTGTGTGTGTTTGTGTATGGTTGTTTGTTTGTGTGTGCGTGTATATATGTGTGTAGGTGAGTAGAAGTATTGGTATTGTTCACATTGATAACTGTTTTTTTATGTTGTTGCAGATTTTGATGTACCGATTGGACTACATCTTCGATTCGTTGGACTACTGCGTAGATCTACGTTTTTTCAAATTTTAATAAAATGGTTAACGAGGGTTTTGTTGGGGATTTCTTATTTCAATAAAAAAGAATTGTCTTTGTGTTTTTTTTTAAACTTTATTAGTGCCTAGATAATGGTAGTTGGCTGATTGACAGCGTCCATTATTAAGGCGGTACTTAGTGTTAGCCGGTGCAGAGGCTAGCACTAACCACCCATTATTACTCCGGTACCCACCACCACCAGGGGTGCCGGGAAGAGCTTGGTACGATCCAGTACCCGACCATCTGTTGAGATGGTCGGATACTGGGGCAGCCGTAGGCTGGTATTATGAGGCTGGGAAGGGCCAAAAACAGTGGACCTTCCCACCCTTGTAATGCTAGGCTGCTGCTGCTGTGTCGTATCGGGCTGGTTAGAAAAATGGGGGGGACCCCACGTCGTTTTTTTCTTTAAATTTAACAATAGACGTTGGGTCCCCCACATTTTTAATAACCAGCCATATACAAGGCCGCAGCAGTCTGGCATTACATGGGTGGGATGGGCCACTGGTTTTGTCCATTCCCAGGCTAATAACACTGTGTTGTATGTGGCTGGTTATGATAAATTGGGTGGAACCCCATGTCTTTTTTAAAAAAAATAATAATTTAAAAAAATGACGTGGGGTCCCCCCCACTTTTATAACCAGCCAGATACAACACAGCAGCAGCAGCCTAGCATTACAAGGGTGGGAAGGTCCACTGTTTTTGGCCCTTCCCAGCCTCATAATACCAGCCTGCGGCTGCCCCAGAGCCCGACCATCACAACAGATGGTCGGGTATTGGATCGTACCTGGCTCTTCCCGGCACCCCTGGTGGTGGTGGGTACCGGGGTAATAATGGTGGTTAGTGTTAGCCTCTGCACCGGCTAACACTAAGCCTCGCCTTAGTAATGGATGTTGTCAGTCAGACAGCGGCCATTACTAAAGTGGTAGTAATAAAATTTGAAAAGAAAAAGACAAAGATATAGATAAAATATTTTATTGAAATAAAGCACCCCCAACACAACCCTCATTAACCATTTTATTGTAGAAAAAAAAACTGTCATCGAAGTAGTCCTCGAAACCGACGTAGTCCAAACACCAAACCTGTAAAAAAAAAAAAAATATGAAATAAAACATGTCGTAGGCTTAGATTCAGTTTAATGTGTGATACTGACTGTTATACTATGTATAGAAGCCTGCCGCGAAGTTGACTTAGATACAGGGCGGCAGCAGACAGTATCATACATGGCCATACAGACATATATACAAACAAACATACATGCAAACATACATACATATATACAAACATACAAACATGCACATATATACATGCAAACATACACACATATATACATACATACATGCAAACTATCATCCATACATGCAAACTATCATACATACATGCATACACACACACACACACACACACATGAAAACATACATACATACAAACAAACATGCAAAGATACATACATACATATATACAAGCATGCACAAATATACATGCAAACATAAATACATGCAAACATAATTACATACATGCACATATATAAACATACATGCAAACATACATGCAAAAATAAAAACATGCATACATACATACATACATGACAACATACATACATACATGCAAATATATACATGCAAATATACATACAAACATGCACATATATACATACATGCCAACACACATGCACATATATACATACATGCCAACATACATACATAAAGGACAACATACATACATGCAAACATACACACATGCAAACATACATGCAAATATATACATGCAAATATACATACAAACATGAACATATATACATACATGCGAACATACATGCAAACATGCATGCACATATATTCATACATACATGACAACATACATACATGCAAACATACATACATGCAAACATACATTCATGCAAACATACATACATGCAAACATACATACAAACATACATTCATGCAAACATACATACATGCAAATATATACATGCACATATATACATACATACATACATACATGACAACATACTTACATGCCCAAAAAAATAAATAATACGTTCATACTTACTTTCCTCCTGTCCGGCCTCCAGCGATGACGTTTCATCCATGTTGCCGCTGCAGCCTGTAATTGGCTGCAGATGCGGTCACGTGGGATGAAGCGTCATCCTGACGTGCGTGACCGCCACTACAGCCTGTGATTGGCTGCAGCGGCGAAAGGGATGAAACGTCATCGCTGGAGGCCGGACAGGAGGAAAGTAAGTACGAACATATTATTTTTATTTTTTTATTACATTAAAATTTTATTTTCCGCGCGCCGAGCATGTACTGTCAAGGTTGCTGAAAGAGTTAGTGCAGCCCATTAACTCTATCAGCACCCTGGACAGTAGCATGCTCGGCGCACGGAAGTGACAGGTTCGGTCCGAACTAGTTCGGTCCGAATCAAACTTTTTTGTGAAATTCGGCGAACTAGCCGAACCGAACTTTTGAAAAGTTCGCTCATCTCTAATCTTGTCCTTACCAGAGCTTCTCCAAGTCACTAATGATTTTAAAACTACCCCCTATTGGTGCATGCATAACATATGCTATTTGACATGCACAAACACCCCCACATTACCAATTTTAGCCTTCACTCTTTATCCTTCCTTATTTCTGCACTTTATTTGATCCTCCAATCTAAGTTAGTGTAATTGAATCTCAGATACGCACTGTATCTTCTAAACTGGCCTTCTTCATCATGCCAATATTACGCTTTCTTCCTCAAAATGGTAACTAGCTATCATAACACCCCTAGTATATATTAGTAACAAATACACCTAATAATGTATCACTCATTCCAAAATCTATAGCAACTCCTGAGAAATTAATTATTGACTTACCTCGGATAGTTAAATCAGGATGGCACTCTTCTTCGAGACAGACAAGTCTTGATCCGGCTTGCTCACGATATGTCTGCGTTCCATATGACAACGAGACCTGGAACGCACATATAAAGATATATGGAATTCGACTGCAAATAACGATCCATATCACAAGTCTCCATCAACACTTAATACTCTGCTAACGTTTATAATTTCAACACTATAAAACAAGTGATACACGAGATTTAAACTTTGTCAATTACTACTTACTAGACACGAGAGTGGGCGCATCTAACGCTAATACCATCCCACTTCCGGTCTGCATTCCAAGTGACTCGCTGAGTCCTGGAACGCAATTAAGACCCAGCTGTTTCTCCGGACATAGCTTAAATTCGCCAGCGCGCCAGATTCGAATCACACTACAGCCAAGTCTAAGGACGTCGGAATCGTCCGAAACGCGTAGGCTCACAAAGATTATATTCCCCCATTGTCCACACACCAGGACTATACCTCACTGGACTTTTAAAGAAAAACCATTAAACTTGGAAAACTGTTCCATTTTATCCCTACCTAAGCGCTGGATTCAACTTTCTTGCTACCTCTGGGCTGAGCCCTACTTATAGTCCAGGGTACTCATGGGCTAATTTTGACATTAACTTCAGGTGCGGGCGCTGGCCCTTTAAGAGCAGGCACGAGCCCTACGGGACCCGGCCAAGGTGAGCGGAAGTGAGCGCTGGTGTCTCCTGAGGGGGAGACTGGGGCCAGCGCTCACAGACCCATGGCTGCGGCCGTCAGGAGGTGAGTGAGCCTGATGGCCCACGGCCATGGACAGGACACTAGTAAATGACAATTGGTAGGTTAGCAAGAAGTTAGCGACAGGTAGATGGCAATATGACTGCAGGATCAGACTGCACAGAGTTTGTTTAATCTGTTACTATGGAGACATAGTTCTGTATGGGAGCTGTAGACAGGAAATGGTCAAATATTTTTAAATAACCACTTAAGGATGCAGCTATTTTGGGCCTTAAATGGTCGCTAACGTTTCAAACAGCTTATGCTAATCTAATAGTATACAGGATATATATCCACTTTGTAATTTACTTACTGTTAAAATTTAGTTGCTTTATTCATGCAATTTCTGTGTGAAGTTACTGCCACTAGGTGTCTCCCTTCCTGTAATCTGCTGTCCACACCCTGTTGTCAAGCAAAATCTTTCTCTAGTTACAAAGCAGAGGAAACAGACTACACAAAGTGGTGGGATGTCTCGTCACAGCCTGACTGTAGAAGTCTATTGAGAGGGGAAGGAGGAGCAGGAGGGGGGAGCAAGAGCAGAATAAGAAATACAGACAGTGTTTCCTATAAAAGTCTATGAAGAGAGGAGGAGGTAGCAGGAGAAGGAGCAGAGAGAGAAAGACACAGACACACTGCCCATATATGTCTATGGAGACGGATAAAAACACAGAAAAAGGCCATACTTACAAATGGACACAGACAGGTCAGAAACGCTGATGAAGGAGAGTGAACAGGTGCTTTAAATAATAATAGCCACTCCCACTAGTCTTGAGGGGAGTGGCGTGTGGTGCATGGGATGTGTAGTAAAAAATAATAAATGAATAGTGTATGTGCAAGTGATAATAATAGGGGTGAAATATAGGGGGCAGTAATGAGTAAAGTGCATAAATAAAAATAAATGAATAATGGGGTGCCAGTGTGCGAAACATGGAGGGATAGTGTGTAGGTCATGAGGCGCAGCGTGTATAGCCAGGTAGAAGCCTATTTGTGACGCCTTGATAATTTATAGAGCGGGCTACCCTGCTTACTATGCCAAACAACAGCACACCATACTCTCCCAGCATCAAAGACCCGGCAGTGTCCAAAAGAAGCAAATATAAGTAAGAATGAAAAATACCTGGGGTATTGGTAATCATTTTGGCCAAAAGGACGCAAGCTCGCAATCCACGACAAGGATCCCTAGTCTTGCGAGTCCCTAACTCCCTAACTGGAACTAAATGTTCCTGATACTCAAACCAAACAGATAAAAACAAGGGGACATATAACACAAAAATACCGAAAAAGGCCATACTTACAAATGGAAACAGACAGGTCAGAAACGTTGATGAAGGAGAGTGAACAGGTGCTTTAAATAATAATAGCCACTCCCACTAGTCTTGAGGGGAGTGGCGTGTGGTGACGGATGGCAGAGTGAGATACAAACAATGCCCATATAAGTCTATGGAGAGGGATGAGGGAGCAGGAGATGGCAGCAGAGTGAGAGACACAGACATGCTGCAGTTGCTGGTAAGAGTTATATGTCACCCTACTGCTGAATTTACAGCTACACTGCTCATTAATGCTGTATAATGTCCTCCATGATGCTGCATCTTCTATTTATGTGACATATCCAGATAAGAGAGCAGGATTCTTCTTTATGTGCTGTGTATAGAAGACAAGTTAGGCTCCACCTGCTAGCTCAGAGAAAACTTAAAATTAGAGATATATCCTGCAGAGGGGAAAACTGCTAAAAAATGCAGAATATATGTCATATAATGGTCAGTATTACACCGCTGGTGGTGTTCAAGATCTCAGCACCAGACAATTGCTATCACATCGGTGAAGCACACATCAAAACTGTCAGAAAACAAAAGTTACGAGTAACTCACCAATGGATGAGTGGAACTGAATACTGAAATTAGTAGAAGATGCAGACAATGCATAAATGGAGTGGATGGCAGATGAATAGCATGCAAGCAGATAACAGACGAATAGACAGTTGATAAGAATTGACAGCACTCACTGACCCTATCTGAATACTATTCCACAGCAGGGTAAGACAATAGCTTTGCAGCAGACCAAACGCATAGGAAAGGCAAAAAAAAAAACAAAACTGTGAAACTACTGATCTCAGGATACACATAAAATCACTATATCAAAACTAGATCTTTTAGAGGACTAACAGGTCCCACAGTACAAACAAACACATAAACAAGAATAAATTCACCAACATGAATCTGGAAAAGAGTTTAGTACATGCCAGAAACAGTATAACCAGTATCTGAGTAATCCAGGCCTGAAGCCTTAAATGTATTTCATTGTGCAGGAAGGGGTTACGACTAAGTTGCTTAATTTTTAATTGCATTTAGGTAATAAAAAAAAATGCTTGTGAGAATTGGTTCACACATCGCTGTTAAAATGCATTTTTATGCAGCAAAATCGCGGCAAAGTGACGATATGTTTGCAAAATGGCACGATTTTGATGTGAATGGCAGCAAAAAAAACAAATGGAAACGGAACCGATAAACGGAATCTGAACACTGATGTGAACAGGCCCTTATAAAAAAGGTTATTGATATATACTGAATGCATTTATATTATACTAGCAGAGTTACCCGGCTTCGCACGGGTCTATTTGTTTGTTGTTTGTGTGTGTGGTTAAAAACGTTGTTTCCTATTCATATGCCTCAGTCTGCTGGGGAGTTTCAGCAGCTCGCTGTTTGCTGTGACGTATCTGGTCAGCCTGGAGACAGACTTGGGTCTATTGAGAGGTTTAAGCATTTAGTCCAAGTGCAGGGTTCCTTTTTGGAAAGGGGTTTAATTTATGAGAGTGCTGAAATCCAGTATAGGTACAGTATAGTATACGTACAGTCCATTCATGGAGAGTAAAGAAAGATGGCTGGATTGTTATGGAAAACCGGTGTAAAACCAAAATGACTGGGTTGTTATGGGAGCCTGGTGTAAAACTGTGTGTATGTCAGTTAGACCAAGAATGAAGGACCTGCAAGCTTCTATTGGCTAATACGGGTAATCTGATGTGATATGAAGGAAGGTCCTTAATGTTGAAGCCAATGATGCCATATTTTCTTTTGTGAATATGTCAAGAAAGGTAGGTCCTAGAGAGCTGAAATCTGGTCTAAAACCATTGGAAGCGCGTGATTTACTTATGTGCCAAATTTGGTGCGGATTGGTCCGGTCGTATGGTCGTGCGTAAAGAACATACAACAGACAACAGAAAAAGTACCCGGCACTGCCCAGGTGTAACGTTTCAGTTTGTCTGTTTGTGTGTTCATTGGATTTGTTCCAAGGGTACCCAGGAGGCCAGTCCATGCCCTCATACTTTCTTGGTTTCTGTGGAAATCTCTAGTAGCCCTCTATACCCCAGCAGTTACACACTGTTTATTTCAATTTTAACTTCCTAAATACCTAACAGCTAAACTGGTAGGAAATGGAGTCATAAGACTGTGAAAGAGCCTGTTGATTAACAAACATTGGCAGTTTTATTACCAGTTGGCCATAGACTATGGTTGGATCATAATTGAAAACAGCATCACGCATGAAAGCCCACTAGTTAACACGCTAAACATGATGCGCTCTATCTGCTTGCTTTCTGGCCTGGGTTCGAGCAGGAGTATCTGTGCTTCTGAGAGCCACATGTCTGATCTGTTGCTGAGTGAGCCTGAGTTTGCTGAGGAGTTTCAGCAGCTTTAGCAGCAGTATGACGAATTTGATCAGCTTGCAGCTTGCCAGAGCAGTCCATGCAGCTAGTAATACAGCTTTCCTCCTGGCCATCAGTAATCTGATTGGTTGCTATAAGTAACTGCTCCCCTGTACCTTCCCATCTAGGATTATCTTGTAAAGTGCACTACCTGCTACTGACAGATAAAAACCACTTTACTATAAACGCGTAAGTCTGTATTCGCTTTTATAGTATTGGATCGTGATCATTTGATAATTGCTGATAACAGAGAACAACAGCAAGGTCGGGACCTTTACGAAAACCTTCCTGAACACCCGATGTACCTATGTGCCAAATTTAAGGTCAAATAGTTCAGGTGTTTGGATGCTTATAGAGGACAATAAACAGACATTCGCAATAATGCCTGATAACAGAGAACAACGGCAAGGTCGAGACCTTTACAAAAACCTTCCCAGACACCCGATGTACCTATGTGCCAAATTTTGGGTCAAATAGTTCAGGTGTTTGGATGCCTATAGAGGACGACAAAAAGACATTGACTTTTATAATATTGTCAAAAATATTTTAATATCTTTATATGTGTGAACCTAAAATTGCTTCATGTGGATGGACAGTTGTCACTAGAGCTCAAAGATCTACTGAAGTAACAGCCTGCAGGGGGGGGGGTGGCTATTCTATTCTAAGTCATTTGGTTTATGACTTTGCATTCAGCTGTTACAAAGGCAACGTGAGAAAACGTGATGACATTGTATTTCTTATGGCTAAAGATATATGTGGAGTTTTGGGATATTACCATATTTAGAATGCTCATGCTTTGCAAGTATGAGGTTACCACCTACTCTGATTTTCTTATAAATAAAGATGGATCCGCCCCCTAGGGCAGAGATCGTTTAAACACTGACGCTGCATGTCATGGTCTCTCCGGCCGGCCTCTCTCAGATCCACCATTGAGAGAGAATTCATTAATTTGGAACTCATACAAAAATGCAGATAAAGTCCAACGTTAACGGACAATGTAAATTCTGCAGCGACAATATAGAATAGCAGAGTTCCCCGGATCACACTGGTCCATTTCTTTGTTGTTTGTGTGTGTGGTTAAAAACTTAATTTCCTACTGATATGAAGCCGACATATTCAATAAAGTCCAAGTGCAGGTTCCTTTTTGGAGGCATCACTGGTCTGAAAGGGGTTCAATTTATGAGGATGCTGAAATCCACGGGCTTGGTTCTGTTGAGAGATTTCAGCAGCTCAGGCAGCAGCCATGCTCTTTGCCGCAGGAGTCTTTCGTCTAAGTGAAGGTTCCTTTTTGGAGGCATGGCTGGTATGAAAGGGTTTCAATTTATGAGAATGCTCAAATCCAGTATAGGTTCGGTCCATTTACAGCGAGTAACACATCGAAGACAAATGGCTTGGTTGTTATGGAAACTTGGTCTAAAACTGTGTGTATGTGAGTGAGGCTAAGAATAAAGGACCTGCAAGCTTCTATTGGCTAATACGGGTCATGTGATGTGGAGGAAGGTCCTTGATTTGGAAGCCTGTGGTGTAATATTTGCTTGTGTAAATATGTCAAAAACGGTAGGTCCTAGAGAGCTGAAACCCGGTCTAAACCTTCGGAAGCGAGTGATTTATATATATGACAAATTTGGCACAGATTGGTCCAGTCGTTTGGCCGTGCATAAAGAACATGCAACAGACAACAGAAATTCATTTATATTATATATATATATATATATATATATATATATATATATATATATAGTTCAGGTTGACCTTAGGTTCACCAATTACTTTTCAATACTGTATATTTGAGAAATATTGTATACTTCAGATACAGTCATTACGGGAGCGTGTTTATTCAGTTGGGAAAATCTAAATTTCTGTTGTTTTAGAATGTATTACTTATGCAATAAAACATGTGAAATAGAACAACATATAAACATATCCTGTAGCTCGAATAGCTGTTTTGCACAGTCTCTTGAGTTTAATGTTAATTGACAAAATCACTAAGCGACTGCATCGCATTTTCTGTTATAGACCTCATATATCATACTGTATTGCGTAGACGTTGTTGTAGCAGGAAAGCATTCAATAGTGTAAATAAATTAATGCTATAGATTATTCGGGTAATGTCACGAGGTTATGTTAGTTTACTGTCTAGATACGGCATGGCTGATGCAGTTCTGGTAAATGGTAATTACTTACAGAATTTATTATACTCAGATAATATTGAGAAATTAAAGTTGTTTCAAGAATTCATTTCTCTTCCCAACACCTTTGTAAGAGAGTTTCCAGTTGTATAAAAAAAAAAACAGAAATTGTATTCTGTAATATGATTTAGAACTAATATTACTTGTAATAATGTAAAAAAAAATGTAAATAAACATACAAAGTAATTACAGTTGCACAGGTATTATAATTAACCCCTTAATGACTAGGCAATTTTGTGCGTTACTGACCAAGGATTATTTTTTGTTTTCTCACGGTCGCATTCCAAGAATCGTAACTTTTTTTTATTCTGTCGACATAGCCGTATAAGGGCTTGTTTTTTGCGGGACGAGTTGTATTTTTCAATTGCACCACTTTTGGTTGCATATAATATATAGATTAACTTTTATTAACTTTATTTTAGGAGAGAATTGAAAATAAGCAGCTATTCCAGCATTCATTTTCACGTTAGAAATTTACGCCGTTTACCATGCAGCGTAAATAACATGTTACCTTTATTCTATGGGTCGGCACGATTACAGGGATACCAAATATGTAAAGGTGTTATATGTTTTCCTACTTTTGCACAATAAAAACCCTTTTAGATAAAATGTACTTGTTTTTGCATCGCCGCATTCCAAGAGCCGTAACTTTTTTATTTTTCCGTCAATGTGGCCGTATGTGGGCTTGATTTTTCGGGGCAAGGTGTAGTTTTCAGTAGTACTATCTTAGGGTACATGGGACTTATTGATTCATTTATCATTTATTTTTTATGAGGGAATGGGAGAAAAAAAAGAATTTTGCCGTTGTTTTTTGCGTTTTTTTTGGACGTCGTTCATCTGGCGGTTTGATTTAATATGTTCATTTTATTCTTCGAGTCGTTACGATCATGGCGATACCATATTTGTGTATGTGTTATTTGTTTTGACGCTTTTACTAAATAAAACCACTTTTTGGGGGAAACAAGTGGTTTTATTTGATTTTTACTGTAATCTTTATTTTAATTTTTTCATAAACTTTTTTGTCCCACTAGCGGACTTTACTTTGCGATCTTCTGATCGCTGATATAATGCTTTGGTATACTTAGTATACCAAAGCATTACTGCCTGTCCGGCAGTTCGGGACAGTTGTCCGGCAGCGAGGCAGGGACTCCTAGCGTCGTACATAACTATGATGCTAGGAGCCCGGCTCCCTGCACTGTGTTCGGTCCGGTACTTGCGGCCGAAATACGTCCGTCAATTACGGACGTAATGACCTCGTGTGAACATACCCTTAGGGCATGACCACACATGGCGGAATTCCTCCGCAACTGTCCGCATCAATGCCGCACAGAATCTGCGTTGCAGATTCTGCAGCGGATCTGCACAAAATGTGCAGAAAATTGATGCGGACTGGCCGCTGCGGACTGCAGGAAAAGTGCTTCTCTTCTCCCTATTCAGTGCAGGATAGAGAGAAGGGACAGCACTTTCCCTAGTGAAAGTCAAAGAAATTCATACTTACCGCCCGTTGACTTGGTGACGCGTCCCTCTTTCGGCATCCGGCCCGACCTCCCTGGATGACGCTCCAGTCCATGTGACCGCTGCAGCCTGTGCTTGGCCTGTGATTGGCTGCAGCCGTCACTTACACTGAAACGTCATCCTGGGAGGCCGGACTGTAGACAGACGCAGGGAGTTCTCGGTAAGTATGAACTTATATTTTTTTTTACAGATACATGTATATTGAGATCGGTAGTCACTGTCCCGGGTGCAGAAACAGTTACTGCCGATCGCGTAACTCTTTCAGCACCCTGGACAGTGACTATTTACAGACGTCTCCTAGCAACGCTCCCGTCATTACGGGAGCCCCATTGACTTCCTCAGTCTGGCTGTAGACCTAGAAATACATAGGTCCAGCCAGAATGAAGAAATGTCATGGTAGTAAAAACAATACGCTCCGCAGCACACATAAGATCTGCGGACTTCATTGCGGAATTTTGACTCTCCATTGAAGTCAATGGAGAAATTCCGCCATGAGTCCGCAACCAGTCCGCCACTGCTCCGCAACAGACAGAGCATGCTGCGGACACCAAATTCCGCTCCGCAGCCTATGCTCCGCAGCGGAATTGTACGCATCGTGTAAACGAACACTGCTAAATTAAAGTGAAAGTCAATGGAGAAACGGCTCCGCTGCGGATTAACGCTGCGGAGTGTCCGCAGCGGAATTTAAGTGAAATTCCGCTATGTGTGAACCCGCCCTTAGGGTATGTTCACTCGATTAACAAAATACGTCTGAAAATACGGAGCTGTTTTCAAGTTAAAACAGCTCCTGATTTTCAGACGTTATTTGAGCAACTTGCGTTTTTCGCTGCGTTTTCGCAGCGTTTTTTACGGCCGTTTTTTGAGCTGTTTTCAATAGAGTCTATGAGAAAACGGCTGCAAAAACGTCCCAAGAAGTGTCCTGCACTTCTTTTGACGAGCCGTCATTTTACGCAACGTATTTTGACAGCGACGCGTTAAATGACAGCTCGTCTGCACAGAACATCGTAAGACCCATTTCTTTGCGGTGGCGCCGATGGGGTGACAGAGGGTGCTCCCTCCCTCTGGCAAATACATTAGGTGCCGCTATCGCTATTGACAGCGGCATCTAATGGGTTAAACTGCCGGAATCGGAGCGCGATTCGATTTCAGCAGTTGGGGTAGGAGCCTGGCTGTGTAAAACAGCCGAGCTCCTGCTGCTGATCATGTTGGTACACTGGCAGTACCCACGCGATCAGAGGACAGATATATCCGTGCTATGCAGGAGTTAGTTCCTGCATGTATCCGTCCTTCGTCGTAAAGGCGTTAATCAACCTGAAAAACATTATCAAACAAACTGCAATACATGTTTGATCATTTTTTTTTTGGTATCTGCCATATTATTGGTACAGGATGCACAATAATAAAAATGTTAATAAATATGCTAATATAATACTGGTGTCTTCTTAGGGTATGTTCACACGCAGTGTTTTCAGGCGTATTTCGGGGCGTATTTCGCCTCGAAAAACGCCTGAAAAAAATGGAAGCTGAACACCTACAAACATCTGCCCATTGAAATCAACAGGAAACAGCATTTAGTTCATCCGGGGCGTCTTTTTACACCGCTGTTTTAAAAAACGGAGCATTAAAAGACGCTCTGTAAAAAGAAGTAGCAGGTCACTTCTTGAGGGGTTTTTTGGAGCTGATTTTCCATTGAACACTATGAAAAATGCCTCAAGAAACGCTTGAAAAGAAGCCTCAAAAGAAGCTCCAAATTAAAAGAAGCTTCATTTTCAGCTTTTGACCCCTTCCCGACATCCGCCGTATATATACGGCGCACGCCGGGTGGGGGAATATGGAGCGGGCTCACGGGCTGAGTCCGCTCCATAGAGCGAGTGTGTCAGCTGTGTGTTACACTTCCGAGCTTTAGCGCGATCCCGCTTGTTTAACCCGTTAAATGCCGTGTTCAATAGAGATCGCGGCATTTAAATTACTAAAAACAGGGGGGCGACCCCCTGTAACGTCTCAACGGCCCCCCCGTGGTGAGATCGGGGGGAGCCGTTGGTTCACACGGCTTCCTGGGGATCTGACGAAGTCCCCCAGGTCCGCCATCTTGGTACTCCTATGAAGCTCTGCCTCCGGCAGTATATCGTGCAAGCGATCTAACGATCGCTGGTTGAAGTCCCCTAGGGGGACTAATAAAAAATGTCAAAATTAGTTAAATAAAGTTGTTTTTTTGTGTACAAAAAAAAAGAATATAAAAAGTTCAAAAAACCCCCCTTTTCCCATTTTCCCCCTAGAGCATAGTAAAAAATTAAATAAATAAACATAATTGGTATCGCCGCGTCCGTAAAAGTCTGAACTATCACAATATATCATTATTTAACCCGCACGGTGAACGCCGTAAAAAAAAAATGTAAACGCCAGAATCTCTATTTTTTGTTCACCTAATCTCCCACAAAAAATGAAATAAAAAGTGATCAAACCGTCACATTTACACCAAAATGGTATTATTAAAAACTACAGCTTATCCCGCAAAAAATAAGCCCTTATACCACTTAATCGACGGAAAAATAAAGACGTTACGGCTTTTGGAAGGTGGGGAGGGAAAAACGAAAATCTGGAAAAGGGCTGCGGCGTGAAAGGGTTAATCTGAAAACAGCTCCGTATTTACAGACGTTTTTGAGTTTGCGTGTGCACATACCCTAAGTGCATGTTCACACGCTTAACCAAAAACATCTGAAAATACGGAGCTGTTTTTCAGAAGTTTTTTAAGCCACTCGCGTTTTTTGCTGCGTTTTTCGCAGCGTTTTTTACGGACGTTTTTGGAGCTGTTTTCAATAGAGTCTATGAAAAATGGCTCCAAAAACGTCCCAAGAAGTGACCTGCACTCCTTTTTCACGTGGCCGTTTTGAAAAACGGCCACGTAAAAAAACAACCAGTCGGAACAGAACCCCGTTTTTCCCATTGAAGTCAATGGGCAGATGTTTGGAGGTGTTTTGCTTCCGATTTTTCAGCCGTTTTTCAGCCATTTACGGCCCCGAAAGACGCCCGAAAATAAGCCGTGTGAACATACCCTAATGGGGCTGTCAGGCTTCAATCCCGGAATCTCTCCTATTCCAGGTTTCAACACTGTTTGTTGAGCTATCTGAGATGCTGGATGGCTTCCTTTCCAATGTGAGTGTGTAGATTTACCAAGGTCAGCTGATTAGCAATCTTGTTCCAGGTCTGTCTAGTTACACCCTCCGACCTCCTCTAGAAGTTTGCCCTTGTACTTCTTGATTTCCAAATTATTGAGATTTCTGCCCTTATTCTAGTATTGCTGCATTACGCTACAAAATGTCACTAATTATCTGTGTACCAAACGTGGATTGTTTCCTGACCAAGTCTCTGCCTAAGGCCTTATTCCCACTTCAGTTATTTCCTTCAGGGTGCTATCCATTTTTTTCACTGATAGCACCCTGACCCATTCATTTCAATGGGCCCATGCACACTTCCGTTATTTTCACGGATCCGTTGTTCCGTTCCGTCAAAAGTAGAGCATGTCCTACTTTTGTCAGTGATTCCGTGACTGTGGGGCCCATAGAAGTCAATGGGTCTGTGAAAAAAACGGACGGCACACGGAAAGGCTTCCGTGTGCCATCCGTTTTTGACGGATCCGTTGCCCTAACAACAGCAGGGCATGCCAGACTACAGTACACATTTATTCCTGAAGATGGATGTTCAGAGACTCATAAGCATGGTGCATGATCACCCAGAACTTTTGGTTTACAAAGAAACCAAAGCAAGCCAAGCAGAGGAATCTCAAACTGTTCTCTATGCTCTGAAAGCTACAGAAAACAGCACCAAAAACTTCATGTGACCTTCCTATGGGTGTTTCCTGGGACATGTGACAAGTTCAAATGAAGTTTAACACCTTCCGTTTTTTTAAAGGATCCGTGAAAAACGGAATCCAAACGCAAGCACAACGTCCGTTTAAAACAGAAACACGGAACGGACACGGAGTACACACGGAAACGGCCGTGAAAGTGGTGATGGAAGTGTGCATTTTGCCTTACACTACAAATTGATGCTGCTTATCAGTGTACCAAAGTTGGATAAATTCTGACCACGTCTCTACCTTATGCTACAACTGTTGCCGCTTATCTATGTACCGCACCGGGACTGTTACTTGACTACTCTTGCTTAATAACACCATCCCCCTGATTCTTTCAGTCACTCGACTCTGAACCTGCTTACAGACCCTGACAAAAGCCTTTGGGCCCCCTAAGGCACAACTGCTACCTCTGCATCCCCATAGCTATGTTCCTGTTTTCAAAGGGAAACACCATATATTTGCATTAAATCATATTAACTGTCTATTTAACTTAAAGTGGTTTTGTAGAATTAAAAAATCAAATTGAAAATGAAACTTGCAGTATGCTCATCATACCAATTACCGCTTCGGTCCACTGCAGGTCTAATATATCCCCTGCTGTTCCTATTGTCCATCCATGTGTTCTGACATAAAGTCCACACTGATGACATATTAGGTGACTGAAGTGACCAATTGCTGACTGCAGCAGTGACATTCTGTCACCTGACATGAAAGCCATGTCAGCGTCAATGAGACAACAGTATTGGTGGGGTTGAAGCGGTGGCTGGAGCAAAATTGGTAACATAAATATATTGCAAAGTTTAATATTTTTGAATTTTGTCCCCAAATTTGACAGATTTTGATATCTTAACAAAATTTCCTTAACCTACTAGTTTTAGTTAATTACTATAGAGGTAATTGTCATCTATGAAATCGATCATTGGATCTGTGATGATGATGATGATGATGGTGATGATGGTGATGATGATGATGGTGATGATGGTAATGATGATGATGGTGATGATGATGATGGTGATGATGATGATAGACTGGGAAAAATAAATGAAAATCTTTCCAACAGGTCTAAATGTTTATTTGTTATCCATTATAATGACTATCATGGCCGGGAAATGCAAAAACACAACTAATTCCATTAATAGGAAAATATCTTGATATTTATATGTGGTTTCATTGAATTAATGTTATAATATAAATTTATATAAGATCTAATTGTTTTAAAAATAAAAGCTGCAACCTGATTGGTTACTAGGGGTTGATGCTCTACTTTTCCTTTGCACCAGTTGTGATAAATTTTATTTATTTATTTATTATTTATTTCAGTTACTTATATAGCGCCAACATAGTACGCAGCGCTGTACAGAGGTCCACTTTTTTTTTAAAATCACCTTGAATCTGTCAGTCACATATTATTATTTTTTACTATCATGTTTCATTAATAACACTTGTAAGGGTATGTGCACACGACCTATTTTCAGACGTAATTCAGGCGTTTTACGCCTCGAATTATGTCTGAAAAGACGGCTCCAATACGTCTGCAAACATCTGCCCATTGCTTGCAATGGGTCTTACGATGTTCTGTTCAGACGAGGTGTTTTTTTTTGCGTCGCTGTCAAAAGACGGCGCGTAAAATTACGCCCGCGTCAAAGAAGTGCAGGACACTTCTTGGGATGTCTTTGGAGCTGTTTTTCATTGAGTCGAATGAAGAACAGCTCCAATTACATCCGTAAAAGACGCCGCTAAAAACGTGAGTACAAGCAAAAACTTCTGAAATTCATGAGCTGTTTTCGCCTGAAAACAGCTCCGTAATTTCAGATGTATTTTGCGTTTGCATGTGAACATACCCTAACAGATCCATAGAAATCTAAGACAGGCTAAGGGCTCATGTACATGGTCCTATTTCGTCTCCTTTTTGTGCAAAGCCGTAATAGGGTTCCCATAGAGTTGTATGGGCCCTCTACTGTACCTCTATATGCATCTCATTTCATACAAAGTTATACAGATTTTATTTGTCTGTCCGACAGAGCCCATATGGCAGTATATGGAGTCTGTACGGCGCCATACTAAAGGACCTGTACAGGCTCCGTGCACAGGGCCCTAAGAGTTACTTCTGCTGTTTAGGGCTCATGCACATGACCTTATTATGACCATGTACAACCGACCATAATACAGCCCCCTATAGACCTCTATAGGACCATACTGCAACTCCATATGCCTGCAATATTATATAGAGTTTTTTTTACTATTAGATTCATAGATACAGGGTCATAAGGCTGTCCGCACATCTGCATTGGAGGCTCCAGACGAAGCCTCCATCGCAGATCCACTCAAAAATGCCACACAAAACAAAGCAGCACGCTATGCTATTTTGTCACGGTAAAATGATGGAAACCTGTGTGACCTTATTACAATCAATCAATGCCATTGGTGCCATCACTGCTGTTATTTTTATTTTTCTGTTCCTATAATGGAGCAGAACAAAGAAAATGAAGAACACAGATGTGAACAGAGCCTTACAATATAAGGTGCAGAGGTTGCAATTGCACTTGGGCCCTGGAGTCTGAGAAGGCGCAATGGCCTCTCTGCCACCTAAGTGGACAGTAATACAATAGTTGGGAGGCCCTGGTACACATTTAGGGCACAGAAGCTTTAAGTTACGCTAAGGGGTCCCATGGCTCTGTAGTACGGAGTTGCAGGGACTCTGTTTGCAGCCGTACAGGCTCTGCCATGTGCATGAGGCCTTATTGCTTTTGACTACATTTATCATATGCATTTATATATTTTTACCTGAGGGATATGTATATATATATATATATAGAAAAAAGAGAAACTATATATATTGTTTTTTTTTTGTTTTTTTTTCTACAGAAACAGGTATTTTTACTCATTTTTCTTGTTTTATATTTCTAAAATTGTAATGGCTTATGTAATCCATACAAGTGAGTCTGTGGATTATATGTATACCAATTACATTCTCATTTAAGACATTTCAGCCCCTGGCAAAGATTCATTTCACTTCATGGAATGGTAATGGAGAGGAATACTACATAAAGATGATACTTTAAGCTCCTAAACCAATTCCAGGAGTAGTAGATATAGTCTCTAGCACTTTATCTTTGAAGGGAAGGGAGAATTAAGTCATTCTCACTCAACATATTGAATGTTTCTAAACTACAGCAAGCAGTAAAATGCAAATTAAATTTAGGTGAGTCAAATCCTCCATCCCCTTTCACCAAAATTCTCCTGCTTAACATTTTTAATTTGCAGTTTTCATACAGTGCATTATGATACAATAGATGAGCCAAACTGTATTCCATCTTGTATCACGGCATTGTTTAATTGAGACATCTTGACAGTGATGATACTGCCCCAGGCATTGTGAATAAATGCCTTCTGGATTAGTAATTGTGCAGCCCACACGCTAATTTTCTCATTGTCAAACATTCTGTGCTTCCATGCAAAATAAAAAACCTTAAAATGCATCCGGTGTTCTTTCATTTTTTAAAACGCTTGACAAAACCCTGTGTGAAGGAGGCTCAAGGGAGTTTTCTGGTTTTGTATAAGTGAGGGCATGTGCACACGCAGTGTTTTCAGACGTTTTTCGAGCCGTAAACGTCCCAAAAAAAGGCTGAAATATCGTAAGCAGAACGCCTCCAAACATCTGCCCATTGATTTCAATGGGAAAAACGGCGTTCTGTTCCAACGGTGCGTTTTTTTAAGCCTCGTTTTCCAAAAACGGCACGTAAAAAGACACCCGCGAAAAAGAAGTGCATGTCACTTCTTGGGATGTTTTTGGAGCAGTTTTTCATAGACTCTATAGAAAAACAACTCCAAAAATGGCTGAAAAAAACACCGCGAAAAACGTGAGTTGCTAAAAAAAAGTCTGAAAATCAGGAACTGTTTTCCCTTGAAAACAGCTCTGTATTTTCAGACGTTTGTGGTTAAGCGTATGAACATACCCTAAGGGTATGTTCACACACAAACTCAAAAACGCCAGAAAATACGGAGCTGTTTTCAAGGGAAAACAGCTCCTGATTTTCTTTAGATCACTCTCGTTTTTCGCTGCCTTTTTTATGGCCGTTTTTGGAGCTGTTTTCAATAGAGTCTATGAAAAACGGCTCCAAAAACGGCTTAAGAAGTGACAGGCACTTCTTTTTCGCGGCTGTTTTTTTACGCGGCCGTTTTTCAAAACAGCCGCGTAAGACAACGGCCCGTCGGAAAAGAACGCAGTTTTCCCATTGAAAAGAATGGGCAGATGTTTGGAGGCGTTCTGCTTCCGATTTTTCGGCTGTTTTTCGGCCTGAAAAACGGCCGAAAATAAGACGTGTGAACATTCCCTAAGGATTAAACCTTTCCCACCCAGTGCCATAAATGTCTTACTGCCACGCACCATATGCTGATGCCACACGGACCTTTTGCGCGCGTGTGAATAAGGCCTTAGTGTAAAATTAACAGCTGCCTTTAGATTTTACATGCACAAGCAGTATTGCACTGAAATGCATGGGTATTACAGTGCATTATAATGAAAATATGAAAGTTTAGAAACATGAATTAACACAATTATAAAGATCTAAACGTTTTTTTTAAAAGTCAGCTGGGGGAGGGGTCGTACATAGGAAAGACTGCGGCTAATGAACACCAGCAAGGGGGAACTGCACACAGGAGAGACCGGGGGACTGAATACCAGCTTTGGGGGCGCTGTATATAGGAGAGAGCGCGACTACTAAACAACAGCTTGGGGCGGGCTGCACATAGGAAGACCGTGGCTACCGAACACCAGCTAGGGGGAACTGCTCACAGGAGAGACCGCAGCCACTGAAAACAATGAAGTGCTGCTCTCTCTCCCTGTGTTCAGCGCCACCAAGCACACAATGGAGCTGGACACCGGGAGAGGGAAGTGTGCCAGCAAACCATGTTCAACGTGCCAGCTGTGGCACTGGTGTCACAGGTTGCTGACCCCTGATCTAGGCTAATACATTTTACATACACTGATACATTGTGCCAAACTTGCAGGACAGCAGAGAGGTTTGTCCTGCTGTATCTAGCAGAGGAGGATTGCCTAGACTGAATACAATTGTATCCACATTTCAGCAGTAGGAAATATTAGGTCTGTATGATTGTTTAGCTTCTGGACATATACATTGTAGCGTCCATGGCCGCGGGCCGTCGGATTTACTCACCTTCCGACGCCCGCAGCCATGGATCTGTGAGCGCTGGTCCCCGTCTCCCTCCTAGGAGACGCCAGCGCTCACTTCCGCTCCGTTCGGCTGTGTCCCGTAGGGGGCGCGCGCACGCTCGCGCCTGGCCTTAAAGGGCCAGCGCGCGCAATTAGGAAATTGTCATCATCATCAACTGCCACGATTTCCTGGTCTATAAGAAGGCCCCCGGCCTTCTAATCCTTGCCTGAGCGTTGTTAGTTTTCCCAGTCTGTCTTGCAAATGGTCCCTTAGTGTTTCCCGTTCCTGTTGTTACCCGTACCTTGTTCCCCATTCCTGTTTCCCGTGCTTTGCCTTAGTATCAAGTCGTGCCACGTCCTGTGTCATCTGCCACGTCTGGAGGAATCCGCCACGTCCTGTGTTATCTGCCACGTCCGGAGGAATCCGCCACGTCTGGCGCAACTTGCGGCTCCTGTGTCATCCGCCACGTTTGGCGCCATCTGCTGCACCCATCTCATCTGTGCCAGAGCTGCGGCCACCATCTGGACTATTCAGGTACCCTTGTGCGGGACATTGTATTTCTGGGGTGTCCTGTTGTTTGGCCAGCTGCCTCCCCGCTGCGGCGGTACGGCCTAGTGGGTCCACTAACCCGCTTCGTGACATACATGAATTCTTTATATCACTGACAGCAAGCAGAAATCTTCTATATTAGATAGTTGTTTTAACTTTTCATTTAATAATGCTTTAAGTTCCGAAAACTAGAAAATGCTTGTTCAGTTATGACTTTTTCAATCCTTATTAACCCATTAACGACAAGTGTTTTAGTCCTAAATGATCAGACACGTTTTATCAAGTTTGCACGTGTTGGTATAATGGTTCTAATGTTTACATTTTTTGGTGCTATAAGAATGATTTTTGCATTACTTTATTTCAAGACACATATGGCTGTCTTTTTGCCCTATATATAGCATAATATTTATAGCATAAAATAGGGATACATTTTACAAAAGAAAAAAGAAAACTTTGTACATTTTTTAGGTCAGCAAGTCAAGATAAAATAAAGTGTTTCCCACTTCGTTTTGTTATACAGTATAATATATAATTTAATCATTTTTGCATAATAATTTATTAACTTTTTTCATTAACGACCTCAGGAGCACATTCCAACTTTATAGTAAATGATAACTTGGTAGTTTTCCACTGTAAATGGAGCATCCAGCTACAAGGGAAACAGCCCCCTGTTCACAGGCAGAGCTGATTTGGGTCTGCGGCATTGTCACTGCCTCTATTGACTACACAGTACTCATTGAGAGCTTTGCCTTGTGAAAAAGACAATGCAGAAAAAATTTATGGACCTTGTTATGTGCACAGAAGCACAGTCATACTGGAACAGGAAAGGGCCTTCCCAAAACTGTTCCCACAGTTGGAAGCATACAATTGTCTAAAATATCTTTGTATGATGTAACATTAACATTACTCTTCACTGGAAATAAGGGACCAAACCCTGAAAAACAGCCCCGGACTATTACCCCCCTACTCCACTAAATTTAACAGTAGGCACTATGTATTGAGGTAAGTAATACATTGTGGCATCCACCAAACTCAGAATGATCCATCAGATTGCCATAGAGTGAAAAGGGATTTATCACTGCAGAGAAAATGTTTGCACTTCTTCAGAGTCCAGTAGCAGCGTGCTTTACTCCACTCCAGAAGACACTTGGCATTGTGCATGGTGATTTCTTGGCTTGGGTGCAGCTCACATGGAAACCAATTTCATGAAGCTCCCGACGCACAGTTCTTGTACTGGTGTCATTCTAGAGGCAGTTTGAAACTCTATAGCAAGTGATACAACTGAGGATAGGTGATTCTTATGCACCACATGCCTCAACATAATATAGCCATAACCTTTATACCCCTCTGATTAGAAGTCGCTATGCAGGGGCATAGCTATAGAGGGTGTAAAGGTAGCAGTCGCACCGGGGCCTTTGTGCCATAGGGAGCCCAAAAAACCCTCAGAAGACACCAGTATTATAAAGGATGTATGGTAGGACGGGGCTCTGTTATAGATTTTGCATTGAGGCCCAGTAGCTTCAAGTTATGCCTCAGGCCATGCTGTGTGAGTTTGCGTGTTCTACCGCTTTATGGTTGAGTTGTTAATACCACTAGATGCTTCCACTTCAAAATAATATTACTCACAGTTGACTGGGGCAGATCAGATATTTCACAAATTAACTTGTTGCAAAGGTGGCATTCTATGACAATGGCGTGTTTAACCCCTTCCCGACATTTGTCATAAGTATACGACATGGAAAGCCAGTGCTTCCCGCAAAATGTTGTATACTTACGCCAAATGTTTGGCACCGGCTCAGAAGCTGAGCCGGTGCCATCATCGCTGGATCTCAGCTGTATCTTACAGCTGACATCCGGCTGTAATGGCGGGGACCGAAATTAGCTTTGATCCCCGCCATTAACCCCTTCAATGCAGCATTCAAACGTGATCGCTACATTTAAGCTGTTTGCAGCTCATCGCATCCCCGGCAATGAAATTGCCGGGGTTCCAGTGGCTACAATGGCAACCGGAGGCCTAATACTGGCCTCCAGGTCTGCCTAGCATGGAAGTCGGTCAAGATCCGCCCGGCGGCGGAGCCTGATCGGCTTCCGTAGCCGCTGGCAACATGGCGCCGGCTCAGGAGCTGAACTGGCGTCATCAGCGGTGGAAGTCAGCTGGATGTTACAGCTGACATCCACCTGTAATGGCAGGAACCGGAGCTAGCTCCGATCCCTGCCATTAACCCCTTCGATGCAGCAATCGAAAGCGATTGTTGCATCGTAGCGGTTACTAGCAGATCGCCAGCCCTGACAGGCAATCAGGACTGGCGACTGCTGCTATGGCAACAGGAGACACAATGGCCTCCTGCTCTGCCATTACGGAAGCTGATTAGGCTCCGCCAGGAGGCGAAGCCTAATCGGCTTGCTGTCAGTGAATAACTGACAGATCTAATACATTGCACTACGTAGGTAGTGCAATGTATTAGAAAAAAAACATCAGACAGTTGGAACTTCAAGTCCCCTAGTGGGACTTGAAAAAAAGTGTAAAAATAAAGTATAAAAAAGTGTAATAAAAAAAGTGAAAAAAATAAAAGTTTGAAAACAATAAAAGTTTCAAGTAATAAAACACAATCGCCCTTTTACCCTTATGAAGTCCTTCATTATTGAGAAAAAATAATAAACCATATGTATTTGGTATCACCGCGACCGTAACGACCTGAGGTATCAAAATATTATATTATTTATTGCACGCGGTAAACAGAGTAAAAAAAAACTTATAAAACTATACCAGAGTTTCTGTTTTTTGGTCACTTTGCCCTACAAATATTGGAATAAAAAGTCGCACGTATCCAAAAATGGTACCTATAAAAACTATAGCTTGTCTTGCAAAAAACAAGCCCTGATACATCTTCGTCGACAAAAATTTTTAAAAGTTATGGTTCTCACAACTTGGCGACAGAAAAAATACATTCTTTTTACAAAAGTAATTTTATTGTGCAAAAAGTTGTAAAACATAAAAAAGTGCTATAAATTAGGTATCGCCGGAATCGTACTGACCAGCAGAATAACAAGAACATAGAGTTTATAACGCATGGTGAACGCTGTATAAAAAAAACAAAAAAAACTATGGCAGAATTGCGGTTTTTTGTTTACCTGGCCTCCCAAAAAATAGGATAAAAGCTGATCAAAAAGTCGCATGTACCCCAAAACGGTACCAATAATAACTACTGCTCATCCTGCAAAAAAAGCCCTCATACCACTACGTCTATGAAAAAATAAAATTAGTTAATGCTCCAATAAGTCAGGAAATAAAAAATATGCAGTTGTGTCGGCCCGAGGGGAACATTTTTTCTGTTTCAAGAGGCGATTTATCAAGGACCTAAAATTAGGGAACCAGGAAGGTGAGGGCCCAAACATATCTGCTGGAAGGGAGCCCGTATTATACCAGGGCAACACTTTCCCTGCAAAGGTGCGGAGTGTGGACCAAAAGGGGCATAAGAAAGGACGCCATATATCAGTGTGACACCGGCCTGTGCAGAAAGGATTGTGTCACAGCGTAACACACATCTATGGATTATTTTATTGTTTTTTTACCCCATTATTATACCACCTGACTATGCCCCTTATAGACTCTGCCCGGCTTACATGTACCCCCACATTATAAATGGAAGCACCAGCAATAATCAAACAAATCTACTACCAAGCAAAATCCGCTCTCCAAAAGGCAAATGGCGCTCCCTCCGCTCTGAACCCTACAATGTGCCCAAACAGCAGTTTCCTTCCACATATATGGCATTGTCATACCCGGGAGAACCCTTTTAACAATTTTTGGGGTGTGTGTCTCCAATGGCATAAGCTGGGCATGACATATTTGTCACTGAAATGGCATATCTAGGGAAAAATATACATTTTTAATTTGCACCATCAGCCGTGCAATCATTTATGGAAAAGACCTGTGGGGTGAAAATGCTCACTACACCCCTTAATAAATGCCTTGAGGGGTGTAGTTTCCAAATGGGGTCACTTCTCAGGGGTTTCTTTTTATTATTTCACATCTGAGCCTCTGCAGTTGTGAGCCAATACTTTGTAAATCGCCAAATTAGGCCTCAATTTTACATGGTACGCTTTCACTCCTGAGCCTGGTCGAATGTCCAGGCAAAAGATTAGTGCCCCATGTAGGGTGTTTCTAAAACCGGGAAACACAGCATAATAATTAGAGAGCTGTCTTGTTATGGTGGCACAAGCTGGGCACCACATATTGGCATATCTATGGAAAAATCCCATTTTCACTCTTCAACATCGAGTGCACACTAATTTCTACAAAACATCTGCAGGGTTGAAATGCTCACTACACCCTTAGGTAAATGCATTGAGGGTGTAGTTTCCAAAATTGGGTCACTTCTGGGGGGTTTCCACTGTTTTGGGCCCACAGGCACCCAGAAACTAATCCAGCAACATCTGCACTCCAAATGGTGCTCCTTCCCTTCTGAGCCCTGCCGTGTGCCCAAACAGCAGTTTATGACCACATATGGGGTATTGCCGTACTTGGGAGAAATTGCTTTACAAATGTTGGGTTCTTTTTTTTCCTTTATTTGTTGAGAAAATGAAAAAGTTTGCGCTAAAGCTACGTCTTATTGAAGAAAAAGGATTGTTTTTATTTTCACTGCCCAATTCTAATAAATTCTATGAAACATCTGTGGGGTCAAAATGCTTACTACACCCCTAGATGAATTCCTCAAGAGGTGTAGTTTCCTAAATGGAGTAACTTTTTGGGCGTTTTCATTGTTTTGTCCCCTCAGGGGCTCTGCAAATGTGACATGGCCTCTGCAAACCATTCCTGCTAAATGTGATCTCCAAAAGCCAAATAGTTTTGGAACCGCAAGAGCCCTTCAAACCTGACATGATGCCTAAGATATATTCTAATAAAAATAAGGCCCCAAAATCCTCTAGGTACTCCTTTTCTTCTGAGGCCGGTGCTTCATTCCAGTAGCATGCTACGGCCACATGTGGGATATTTCCAAAAACTGCAGAACCTGGGCAATAAATATTGAGTTGCATTTCTCTGGTAAAACCTTCTGTGTTATAAAAAATTTGTATTAAATATTTATTTCTGCAAAAAAATATGAAATTTGTAAATTTCACCTCTACTTTGATTTAAATCCTGTGAAATGTCTAAAGGGTTAAGAAATTTTCTAAATGATGTTTTGAATACTTTGAGGGGTGAAGTTTTTAAAATGGGGTGACTTTTTGGGGGTTTCTAATATATAAGGCCCTCAAAGCCACTTCACATGTGAACTGGTCCCTGTAAAAATAGCCTTTTGAAATTTTCTTGAAAATGTGAGAAATTGTTGCTAAAGTTCAAAGCCTTGTAACGTCCTAGAAAAATAAAAGGATGTTCAAAAACGATGCCAATCTAAAGTAGACATATGGGGATGTTAATTAGGAACAGTTTTGTGTGTTATAACTGCCTGTCTTGCAAGCAGATACATTTAAATTGAGAAAAATGTAATTTTTCGCTAAATTTTGGTGTTTTTCACAATTAAATACTGAACGTATCGAGCAAATTTTGCCAGTAACTTAAAATTCAATGTGTCACGAGAAAACATTCTCAGAATCACTTGGATAGGTAAAAGTATTCCGGAGTTATTACCACATAAAATGACACATGTCAGATTTGAAAAATGAGGCTCTGTCAGGAAGGTCAAAAGTGGCCAAAGAGGGAAGGGGTTAAATACACTGAGCTCTTCCATACGACCTATTCTAATGTTTGTGTATGGAGATTGCTTGGCTGTGGGCTTGATTTTATGCACCTGTTTGCAATGAGTGTGGCTGAAACACCTGAATTCAATAATTAAGAAAAGTAGCCACATTTGGTTTAAATTTACAAAAAAAAATAACGTTTTGAAAATAAGTTTTCCTAGACTCAAAGTAAGTTAATTGCAAAAAATAAATAAAAAGAATCATACAAAAAAAATAAATATATATATATATATATATATATATATATATATATGTAGACACACTGTATATATAACTATGAAAGTTGCTTTAAGAAATTTATATCTGAAGTAACTTTGAACTGTTACGTAAACAAATGTGCAATTTTGTGTAATCCACAAGTTTTCATTTCCTAAATTGTTACCGTTATGTAATTTAGTTCAACTACCTGAAATGCAGTATTACACCCGCTGAGTTCATCTACAGAATGTGGGGAACAGATCTTTTTCCATCAATTTGTTCTGAAAAGAAAATCAACATAGAGGTTCGGCTCACTGCCCTCAGACCAATTTGTCACAACCTGACATTATTTTTAGCGTATACATATATTCTCTTACTGTTTTAATGGGATAATGCTCACACTTGTTGTAAGATAAAGCAACACACTGTACAAAATAGGATCAATCTTCAGATATCACATTGTTGTCGGATGAATTTAACATTCAGCCTATGCTGTGCAATTCTTAGTGAAGATCATACAACAAAGCACATTCTAGAATATTAGAAAACACTTTTTTTTTAAATTTAATAATGTAGTAATATAATACAATGGTTTATTTATTATTCCTTTAATACACTCTTAGGGTATGTTCATACGCTTAACAAAATACGGCTGAAAATACAGAGCTGTTTTCAAGGGATTTTCAGCCGTTTTTTTTAATAAAACTCGCGTTTTTTGCAGAGTTTTTTACGGCCATTTTTGGAGCTGTTTGTCTATTGAGTCAATGAAAAACTGCTCCAAAAACGTCTCAAGAAGTGAAATGACTTCTTTTTACGGGGCTGAACGCCGTATTTCCCATTGAAATCAATGGGCAGATGCTTGTAGGCAATTTTCAGACGTTTTTTGGGACTTTTACGGCACGAAAAAAGTCGGAAAATAGCCCGTGTGAACACACCTTTTTACTCTACTCATTTTTATTCTGGATCCTTCTTTAAAGGGGTAAGCCACTTTGTAGTAAAATTTCCTAGCTTGTCATAGCTTTATGTTGTGTCACATTTAATGTGTTAATACGCCTATTCCTTACCCTAGCTCTTCACTTAAAGGTCACCTGTACGGATAAGTAAACAATGGACAGCGGTGGCCTCCGGGTCCACAGGATGTTAGATGTTGGCGTTCACGTGATTTACCCACTTGACCACCGCTATTTTACATCCTGTGGACCCAGAGACTGCCGCTGTCCATTGTTTACCTATCTATCTAAGGGCAGCAGGGGCCTGGAAGTGAAGAGCTAGGGTAAAGAATAAATGAATTAACACTTTAATGTGATTCAACATAAAACTATGACATGTTAGGTACTATTACTATAAAATGGCCAACCCATGTATACCTTACAACCATTTTTCCATTTTTTCCCAGTTTGCAGATGATCACTGAGGGCCCCAGCAATGAGACACAGTGTGATCCGTCTATTGTAAGGGGAACCTTCTAACAAATGGAGACTATGAAAAACACGCAACCCCTTTAACCCTTTCATGCCGACAATTTGTAGATACACGTCCTTTTCGCACATACCCCGTGCTGCCAGGGCGTGAATATACAGATCTCTGTTCCAGCCGGTATAGCGCTGTGAAAAGTGCTCGGACGCCGGCTGTGTTAGTGTCCCCGACTCCCCAGCAACCTGTTCTCTGACAGCCGAACCGATTGGTTTGGCTACAGAGAATATGATCACTGTTATTAACTACTTCCTGACCGCCCACAGTAAATTCACGTCGGCGCTTGCTGGGCTCTGTGCAGCGCCGACGTGAATTCACAGTGGGTGTTAAAAGCGGGTGTCTCAGAGTAGTGCTGACACCTGGATCGCGCTGTTAACCCCTGCTACTGGTCCCGGAGACATGACCGGGACCTGACTGGTTCAGGTCCCGATCATGTGATTGCAGGGAAAGTTTGTTGTAGCAACAAACTGGAAAGTTTGTTGCTACAACAAACTTTCCCGAGGACCGATTGCGGGTGAATTTTGATTGCGCAAACGCAAAAGTGATTTTATTGCGCAAATGCCACAAAACATAAAAAAAATATATACATATGGTATCGCCGTAATCGTACCGACCTGCAGAATAAACTAAAATGTAATTTATAGCACACAGTGATTACTGTAAAAAAAGGACAAAAAACATTGTCAAAATGTATGTTTTTTTTTTGTCACTTTACTTGCCAAAAAATCTAATAAAAAGTACCCTAAAATGGTACCAATGAAAACTACAGATTATAACGTAACAAATAAGCCCTCACACGGCTCCGGTGGAGAAAAAATAAAAAAAAGTTCTGGCGCTCAGAATATAGCGACAGAAATTGTGCAGAGTGTCCAAAAGCGGATAATATTTGGCACCATTTATCAGTGCGACACCGGCCACACATCTATGAATTATTTATTTACCCCATTATTATACCCTCTTGTTATGCCCTGATATACTCTGCCCAGCTTACATATGCCGCCATATTATAAACTGAAATACCAGCAAAACCCCAAACAGAACTATTACCAAGCAAAATCTGCGCTCCAAAAGCCAAATGGTGCTCCTTCCCTTCTAAGCTCTGCCGTGGGTCCAAACAGCAGTTTATTACCACATATAGGGTTTTGCCATAATCGTGAGAAATAGCTTTACAAGTTTTGGCGTGCTTTTTATTCTTTTTTCCTTGTAAAAATTAATTTTTTTTATAATTTTGCAGATTTTCATTTTCTTAGACGTATTCCAATAAATATAGCAAAAGACCTGTCGGGTCAAGATGCTAACTGTACCCCTAGATAAATTCCTTGAGGTGTGTAGTTTCCAAAAACACTTTTGGGGAGATTCCACTGTTTTGGCACCACAAGACCTCTTCAAACCTGACATGGTGCCTAAAATATATTCTAAAACAAGGAGACCCCAAAATCCTCTAGGTGCTCTTTTGCTTCTGAGGCCGGTGCTTCAGTCTATTATCCCACTAGCGCCACATGTGGGATATTTCTAAAAACTGCAAAATCTGGGCAATAAATATTGTGTTGCATTTCTCTGGTAAAATCTTCTATGTTACAGAAAAAAATGTATTACAAATGAATTTTGGCCAAAAATATGAAATTTGTCAATTTCACCTCTACTTTGCTTTAATTCCTGTGAAACACCTAAAGGGTTAATAAACTTTCTGAATGCTGTTTTGAATACTTTGAGGGGTGCAGATTTTAAAATGGGGTGATTTATGGGGTCTATCTAGTACATAAGGCAGAAAATGGACAAGGAGGCAGCACTTCCAAAATGTAGAAAAACCTTTATTCACCCATACAACGTTTCAATCCCTCAGGATCTTTCTCAAGCATCCTGAGGGATTGAAACGTTGCATGGGTGAATAAACATTTTTCTGCCTGATATTGAGGACCTTGGACCAGGTTCTGAAGAGGCGTGCACCCTCCTGGCGGTTCAGTGCTGTGGTAACTCTCTACTTTTATCTAGTACATAAGGCCCTCAAAGCCACTTCAGAACTGAACTGGTCCTTGACAAAATAGCCTTTTTAAATTTTCTTGAAAATGTGAGAAATTGCTGCTAAAGTTCTAAGCCTTGTAACTTCCTAGAAAAATAAAACAATGTTCAAAAAACAATGCAAATATAAAGTAGACATATGGGGATGTTAACAATTTTGTGTGGTATTACTATCTGTTTTACAAGTAGATTAAATTTAAAATTAGAAAAATTATAATTTTTGCTAATTTTCTTTACATTTTGGTGTTTTTCCACAAATAAGTTAAGAATTTATTGACCAAATTCGTCCACTAACATAAAGTACAATATGTCATGAGAAAACAATCTCTGAGTCGCTTGGATAGGCAAAAGCATTCCAGAGTTATTACCACATAAAATGACACATGTCACATTTGAAAAAAATGGGGCTGGTCATTGAGGCATCGATGACCTTTGGTCCTGAAAGGGTTAATTGAAAATAACTTGTGTTCAAAATGACTAAATTCACATCAATACAGACGATTGTGTTATTAGAAAATTCTAAACACGAATCTTAAAAAAGGGTGCAAAATATATGTTGTAATATCTGTGCATGAAGTTTGATCAATGCAACAGAATTTAGAAAGAATACAGCCGTCTGTGATTCAATAGTTTCTTGTTTTCCTATGTAAATTATCTGCCTTCCAGAGGATCATGGGGTTTCGTACTGCACCTATGAGTTCCCAGGATTGCATTTACGGAAGCTTATAGATAAATGCATGCTTATAGCTACAGAAATTATGAGCATTTACACTTCTTTACATTAAAGGGGTTTTTCGAGACTGTAATGTTGATGGGCTATCATTAGGTGGGGTCCAATTAGCACCATGCCGGACTTTGTGAAGATATCTCAGGTAGGGAACATTTCTATCTCCAATTATCTTACCTTTACTTCCCCTTGGATGTTATTATTTTACCTTGTTTATGTTTCTATTTAGACATGACACATTGTACAAGGACCTTAACCCTGTTGAAGTCGGTAACATGGTGATGTGTGTGTAATTTTCACCCACATGGAGCCATAAGTACACTGGAAACCACTATTGTGAGATCCCACATTTTTTTTTATTTACGTAACCTTTTGATATTGCATCGCTTGTTTTCCCAACTCAAGAAAATGGGACATAACTACAGTATTAGGCACAGCTACATCTGCATGTTTGTGTTGTGCCTTGGTAAATTATGAAAGGGACACAGTCCTCTAGCCCCTTAATTCAGCTGATAGGCAAGAGTTCCAAATCCTCATCATAGGCCATCAATATTAATTTCTCAGAAAACCGCTTTAAGTGACTGGGTAGATCTAAATCCACTCATCCACTAAATAATACAAAAAACATCACTTAACAACTCTGTTAATTTAAGTGCATCTATTGTATAAGATGCCCTATTAAAGATAATCTAACAGTGCCTGTGTACAGGGGGGGGGACGACGACGGGGGGACTGCAGCAATCCCCCTAAGACGTAGCACCTAATCCACCCTGAGACAATGCCAACTACTAAACCCAAACAAAAGACACAGACAGCAATTCTTTCCCTTTAATGGGTACTCTAAAAATCCAGTCTTGGAGTCCAAATAAGATAACGATGCATCGGAGAAATGACACATACAAGTGCTTCAGTATCTCATGTGGCATTCTCTGTAGAATGATGCCCTGTGTCCATTGTTTATAGAGGTCAAGATGCCAAAGAGAGATAACATACAAAAGTCAATAGAAAACACACACGATTATAAGTATAGCCTCATTGCAAAGGTAGCTTAACCAATTAGGTTTAAGATCACTTATATTATATACATACAGTGAAGGAAATAAGTATTTGATCCCTTGCTGATTTTGTAAGTTTGCCCACTGTCAAAGACATGAACAGTGTAGAATTTTTAGGCTAGGTTAATTTTACCAGTGAAAGATAGATTATATTTAAAAAAAAACAGAAAATCACATTGTCAAAATTATATATATTTATTTGCATTGTGCACAGAGAAATAAGTATTTGATCCCCTACCAACCATTAAGAGTTCAGCCTCCTCCAGACCAGTTACACGCTCCAAATCGACTTGGTGCCTGCATTAAAGACAGCTGTCTTAAATGGTCACCTGTATAAAAGACTCCTGTCCACAGACTCAATTAATCAGTCTGACTCTAACCTCTACAACATGGGCAAGACCAAAGAGCTTTCTAAGGATGTCAGGGACAAGATCATAGACCTGCACAAGGCTGGAATGGGCTACAAAACCAGAAGTAAGACGCTGGGTGAGAAGGAGACAGCTGTTGGTGCAATAGTAAGAAAATGGAAGACATACAAAATGACTGTCAATCGACATCGATCTGGGGCTCCATGCGAAATCTCACCTCGTGGGGTATCCTTGATCCTGAGGAAGGTGAGAGCTCACCCGAAAACTACACGGGGGGAACTTGTTAATGATCTCAAGGCAGCTGGGATCACAGTCACCAAGAAAACCATTGGTAACACATTACGCCGTAATGGATTAAAATCATGCAGTGCCCGCAAGGACCCCCTGCTCAAGAAGGCACATGTACAGGCCCGTCTGAAGTTTGCAAATGAACATCTGGATGATTCTGAGAGTGATTGGGAGAAGGTGCTGTGGTCAGATGAGACTAAAATTGAGCTCTTTGGCATTAACTCAACTCGCCGTGTTTGGAGGAATGGAAATGCTGCCTATGACCCAAAGAACACCGTCCCCACTGTCAAGCATGGAGGTGGAAACATTATGTTTTGGAGGTGTTTCTCTGCTAAGGGCACAGGACTACTTCACCGCATCAATGGGAGAATGGATGGAGCCATGTACCGTCAAATCCTGAGAGCTCACCCGAAAACTACACGGGGGGGGAACTTGTTAATGATCTCAAGGCAGCTGGGATCACAGTCACCAAGAAAACCATTGGTAACACATTACGCCGTAATGGATTAAAATCCTGCAGTGCCCGCAAGGACCCCCTGCTCAAGAAGGCACATGTACAGGCCCGTCTGAAGTTTGCAAATGAACATCTGGATGATTCTGAGAGTGATTGGGAGAAGGTGCTGTGGTCAGATGAGACTAAAATTGAGCTCTTTGGCATTAACTCAACTCGCCGTGTTTGGAGGAAGAGAAATGCTGCCTATGACCCAAAGAACACCGTCCCCACTGTCAAGCATGGAGGCTGAAACATTATGTTTTGGGGGTGTTTCTCTGCTAAGGGCACAGTACTACTTCACCGCATCAATGGGAGAATGGATGGAGCCATGTACCGTCAAATCCTGAGTGACAACCTCCTTCCCTCCACCAGGACATTAAAAATGGCTGGGTCTTCCAGCACGACAATGACCCGAAACATACAGCCAAGGCAACAAAGGAGTGGCTCAAAAAGAAGCACATTAAGGTCATGGAGTGGCCTAGCCAGTCTTCAGACCTTAATCCCATCGAAAACTTATGGAGGGAGCTGAAGATCCGAGTTACCAAGCGACAGCCTCGAAATCTTAATGATTTACAGATGATCTGCAAAGAGGAGTGGGCCAAAATTCCATCTAACATGTGTGCAAACCTCATCATCAGCTACAAAAAACGTCTGACTGCTGTGCTTGCCAACAAGGGTTTTGCCCCCAAGTATTAAGTCTTGTTTGCCAAAGGGATCAAATACTTATTTCTCTGTGCACAATGCAAATAAATATATATAATTGTGACAATGTGATTTTCAGTTTTTTTTTTTATATAATCTATCTCTCACTGGTAAAATTAACCTAGCCTAAAAATTCTAGACTGTTCATGTCTTTGACAGTGGGCAAACTTACAAAATCAGCAAGGGATCAAATACTTATTTCCTTCACTGTACATACATACATACATACATACATACAATGTCACCACATTATAAGTGGCCTATCTTCTACATAATGTGATCGGCTCTGTAATGTAAATTACAGCAGTGTTTTTTATTTAGAAAAATGATCAATTGTGAATAGACATCGCGTCCTGGCTGGTGGTGATGTCTATTCACTCTCGAGACACTTCAGTAACGTTAATGTGTGAGTAAGTGACAGCACATTGTGAACAACACAAGATCACTATGTGCTGAGTACATGAATGGAGAGAAGTGTATGACGCTGATTGGCCAGCGTTATACACTTCTCTTTACAACGCCCACTTGGTCAAAAGATAAAAAACGCCCAGTTGGGCATTAAGAAAGTCATTAGCATAAATCTAAACTAGGTCATAACTTGGTCAAAATTTACAGTTTTTCTAAATAAAAAAACACTTCTGTAATCTACATCACAGCAACGATCACATTATGTAGAAGATAGGGCACTTATAATGTGGTGACAGAGCCTCTTTAAACAAAGAGGAAGCCTGTCGAACACACCCTGATCCCCCATCTTTGGAAAAACCTAGGTAGACTGAACTTTAAACATTCCAGGGGGTTTTACAGACCACGTACACAAAACAATCATTAACTCTGTATCTCATTCTCATAGTCCAAATGATACATGGTAAACAACTTAATGAACCCTTCAGTTACTTTCATAGGTGGGTATCAGCGACAGCTTTTGTAAATGTGTAACTAATCACCATCCAATATCCAGAACCTATTACCCAAAGATATGTTGAGGGCTGGTGGCTCCAAACTCCACTGCTCACAATTTTGCTTTGCTCTAAGAGCAGCTTCAAACAAATGCAATACCGGGGGGCGTGGCCAGCTATGGGAGAGTGAAGTCGTGTTTGCTCCAGCTCCTCACCCAGCGTTCATATTAGTGGCTAACATCGACTCCCAGTAATGGGAAAAGCTTCCAAAAAATCTAAGGCAGCAGCCCTTTCATGCCCCTCTTCACCCCAGCGCGATATTGGGGTCTATTTCGGGCGCCATCAGCAGATGCAGCTGAGGGCCTCATCGCGGTCTGAAGCAGGCGACCAAGATGGCCGCTCGGAGCCGTCCTCAACGCTAGCTCGGTGCCCTGGGCCTCCGGAGACCGCACCTGACGACGTCCACTTACCCTCCATGGTGCAGCTGCAGGAGGTCGATGGATCCGTGTCTCCTCACCAGGCATCGGACAAGACGGGGGCCCGGCCGATGACGCCTGCTACTTCCCAAGATGGCCGCCGGGACTCTGTGTCGGCTGGAAACGGGCCCGCTCAGGAGAGCTCGGCCCTTCTTTCACTCCCGCCAGCTGGGAGAGCTCGGGATCCGAGGGAACCGGACCCCCGACCGGGATTTGAGGTCTCTGGGGCCTCCTCTGCGGTCGCCGCCGCGCTCCTGCAGTCGGACCACGTGGTCCCGCAAGATGGCCGCCGGCGTTCTCGCGCCGACCAGCAAAAGTCGGGGAAGCATCCTGCGGCAGAGCTCTCTTCATGGCCTGCAGGCCCTGTGCCTCCTAGACAGGATGAGGGGCGGACACAGATTGACCTGGAGTCCCTTGGAATGGGAGAGTCCGCGGTCGACCGGACGGTGGATGGTCAGATGGAGGACCGCAGTGAGTACCAGGGCCCTGTGCCACATACCGCTAGTGCCACGGCTCAGCATGTGGGGCTGATATACCCAGATCCCCCTCTCAGGGGACCTGGACAGGTAGGGGCCTCCCCCTCTTGGTCCCTGAGCAGTACCCCCAGCGCTTTATTGACAACCACTCAGCCCCTGAATATGGGATCTATCCCGCACCCCGGGAATATGTCTGTGCTGCGGACATGCGGCCAAGGTCCCCAGTGCCATCCACTTTCTTCTCCTGGCCTGGATAATACCCATACATCAGCAGGCTTGGGATCGCATTTCCCAGATCCGTCGTCTGGGTCTATGGGTGAAAATAGGCCGGCAACCCTCTCGGATATCCGCCAGCTTGTACAATTGATGCCCACCAGGGAGGATATGTCTTCCTTTGCGAGACAGATCGTGGAAGAGTGTAAGCTAGAGTTTACCCAGTTCCGTGCTGAACTTTCCTCACTTACTACGAGAGTGGACACACTCACTCAGGATCGGGCGGCTGATAATGCTACTATTGTGAATATCCAAGCAACGATCCAGCAGCACTCAGCCCAACTGTTCACTTTACAGCAACATTTGGACGACATTGAAAACCGTAACCGGAGGAATAACCTACGAGTCCGGGGGTTGCCAGAATCCATTCCTGCGTCTGACCTGTTTTCAACCCTGTCAATTATCTTTAATAATTTATTGGGCCGCCCGCCGAACACCCATATAGAAATTGACCGAGCACATAGAGCTCTCCGCCCGGTGAGTGTTGAGGATCCACGCCCGAGGGATGTCATTTGCCGAATTCACTTTTACGCCATCAAAGACTCTATCCTACAAAAAATCAGGCGACAGCCTATCATCCTTCACCAAGGCACGCAACTACGTATTCTGCCGGATTTATCACGACATACGCTGGCACAAAGAGCTGCTCTCAAACCCCTCTTGGAGGTACTCCGGAGCCGTGATATCATCTACAGGTGGGGCTTCCCCTTTGCCCTGATGGTCCGACAAGATGGTCGTACCCATACAGTACGATCCCCGGCCGACGTGCCTGGATTCTTACGGGACTTGAACCTCCCTCAGGTTTCTCTACCGGAGTGGCCCTCGCTGCTATCCTCTGCTGGCGGAGGACCGCGGTCGGGACAGCCGCTCCCTAGGCCCCTACATGCGACGGTGGGTCGCCCTCAGCGCGGACCCCGCAGAAGATCTGGTCGCCGGCAAGAACGTGATCCTACTCCACCTATGGAAATTGCCCGCTCGGCGTGATGACCTGGAGTGCCTTTCCCGGCAATGAGGACTGCTTCCTCTTCTGTGTGAAATTGAGGCTGCCTGCTGTTTGAATATTTCCATTAGATGCCTTACTACTGCTTTTGTCTTTGCATTGAGTTTTAGATGTTAAGCTGTTCATACTTTTATTATAGTACGCTGGGGAGTGTGGATAACTCTCATGCATAGTTGTCACCTTCCCCCTGTAGGTATTGGACCAAATTTTTGGTCTTTCGCATTTGTGCGTTTAGTTGATGCGGTAGTGTTTCTCATACTGCCTTTTTTGTTGAATACTTGTATGTGTTTTTTTTCTAATGCTCTGTCTTTTACTTCTAGCTTGTTCCCTTCCCCTTCCTTCCTCCTGGCGATCCTGGACTCCTGCCCCTCGTGGGTTTTCCAGTGCACATCTCCAAGCCGTTTAGACTACATCCATGGCTGACCTCAATATTGCCTCCTTCAATGTGAAGGGGCTGAATGTTCCTGAAAAGCGGGCGCAAATCCTCCACCATCTACACACGCGTAAGGTACACATTGCATGCTTCCAGGAGACACATTTCAAGGAAGGACACACCCCTACCATTAAACATAAATTTTACACTACTTGGCACTTCAATAATAACCCACTTTCCAGAGCGTGTAGAGTGGCCATAGCGGTCCACAAGTCCCTCCCCCATCAGGTTGTCAATTCGGTCGTGGACCCCGACGCTAGGTATATCATTTTAGTGCTTAATATTGGTGGGAGGGAGTTCACGGTGATTAATGCTTATGCTCCCAATTAGGGACAGGTGCCTTTCATTCTTAAACTTATAGATACTGCCCTTCCGGTGGTCAGGGGGACTGTGGTGCTGTGCGGAGACTTCAACCTCACTTTGGATCCGACAGTGGATAATTCTACTGGTCGTTCGAGTCTGGCATATGGTGCTATCAGACGGGTGAAACGTGCTCTCTTGCAGCTCCAACTATGTGATGCATGGCGCATTCAACATCCCGCTGATAAGGATTATAGTTTTTACTCCCATCCGCATGGCACATACAGTCGCTTGGACTACATTTTTCTGCAGCAGCATGCTCTCCCCTGGGTCACCAACACGTCCATTGGTAGTATTTTGTGGTCTGACCATGCGCCGGTGTATTGCACCTTGCAGCTCCCCTTCCTCACTAAGGGCCCCTGGACTTGGAAACTTAACGAGTCCCTCCTCCTGGATGGGGTATGCCATGCTGACTTGCTTAAGTCGGTGGAGCATTTTACACTGGATCACGCTCGGGATGACACGTCCCCCTTGATTCGTTGGGAGGCCCTTAAATGTGTTCTTAGGGGGGTACTCATAAAACATGGGGCGCGCCTTAAAAGAGAGAGGGCCCATTCCCTTAAAATTGCGCTCCAAAAAATTAGCTCCCTGGAACTGGCTCACAAGCGTGCGCTCTCTCTTCCGATTCTACGGGAATTACAGGTTGCCCGACAGGAGGCCAGGCGGCTGCTGGACTCGGCCCAGCAGCGTGCTCTTCAAGTCTGTCGTAGTAGGTTCTATGAGTTTGGCAATAAGAGCGGACGCATGTTGGCCAGAGCTTTAAAAGCTAGGACTGCCCAGTCACACATACCAAACACTAAATCTCCGTCTGGCCAGGTTGTTCACACGACCCCGGAAATAGCGGATTGTTTCCATAGTTTTTTCTCTGACCTTTACAGCCTTGACTCACCCGCCCGCGCCCCCTCCCTTCCGCCGGACCGGGATTCTTTCTCCTCTCCCTTCACACCGTTGTCTAGGGAGATAGCAGAGGAACTAGATATGGACTTCACCTCCCAGGAGCTCCTTGCGGTTATAACCGATCTTCCTGGGGGAAAGAGTCCTGGCCCGGACGGCTATACCGCCAAATTCTACAAAAGGTTATCTGATCATTTAATACCGCTCCTACTGCCAGCGTTTAACTCCGTGTCCTCAGAGGTCATGTTTCCTCCCAGCTCCACTTTAGCCCACGTCACGGTTATCCCTAAACCGGGTAAAGACCCTCAACTCTGCTCAAGTTATCGTCCCATCTCCTTACTCAATGTAGATCTAAAAATATATGCCAAGTTGCTTGCCAATAGATTGAATAAATACCTGCCTGGTCTAGTTCATCCGGACCAGGTGGGGTTTGTACCGGGCCGGGAGGCGCGGGACAACACCCTCAAAACACTTGATATCATCCACCATGCCCAGACTAAACACATCCCGCTCATGATCCTGTCCCTGGATGCCGAAAAGGCGTTTGACAGAATATCATGGCCTGCCCTTCACCAAACCCTTCGACATGTAGGTGTGGGACCCTCTCTCTCCTGGCAAAAATTATGGCACTGTATCACACACCTTCGGCCCAAATAAAAATAAATGGATCACTCTCGGCACCTTTCCCGATTCATAATGGTACTAGACAGGGATGCCCCCTGTCCCCCCTGTTGTATGTCCTGGTCATGGAGCATCTCATGGCCTCCATCCGGAACAACTTGGATATCAAAGGCATTACCATTGGAGGAATGGAATATAAGTGCTCGGCATTTGCTGACGACCTATTGGTCTATCTCACAGACCCTCATGTCTCCCTCCCTTCTTTGATGTCCGAGTTGTCCCGTTTTGGAACTTGGTCTAATTTCAAGATTCATTTCTCTAAGTCTGAGGCGTTAAATGTTTCTCTCCCTGCCCAGCTAGTGTCGCTTCTCCAAAGTAACTTCCCTTTCTCGTGGCCTTCCAGAGGCATTACATATTTAGGTGCTCGTATAAGTAGAGACCTCACACAGCTGTTTACAAATAACTTCATCCCCCTGCTGGCCAAGTTTCGTACTGACCTTAGTTCCTGGCATAAGACTGAATTCTCCTGGTTCGGCCGGATTAATATTATTAAAATGTCTCTACTCCCCCGTTTACTTTATCTCCTGCAGACCATCCCCGTCACTATCCCATCTACCTACTGGTTGCGGCTTCAGCAGTGTTTTGGCTCCTTCATTTGGCCGACTGGTCGTCCGCGTTTGAGCCGAGCTCTTCTGACTCGCTCCAGGGGTGCGGGTGGGGTGGGTCTGCCGGACTGTCGGCTCTATTATCTAGCATCAACACATGCGCGGGTTTTAGATTTTTTCCACAACCGAGAATCAAAACTGTGGGTTCGTTTGGCTCAACAACTATGCCCCAGTACCCTATCTACCCTGCCGTGGACCCTGCCTGGGAATAGACCGACCCAACCCTCCTTTGTTGTACACCATACCCTTGTGGCGTTGAGGCACATAAAGCCTGGAAGTACGCTGGTTGACCCCCTGGGTCCTTTAACTCCGGTTACGGACAATCCTGCCTTTCCTGCTGGTAAGGCTGGTCGCTCCTTCCTAGGTAGGTCACCCACCAACCCCTTGTATTTTGCACAGGTTCTATCTGCCTCCTCCCTTCTCCCTTTAACCTCTATCTGCCCCGATGACGTGCTCTCTCCTCGCCGTATGTATGAATACGCCCAGTTGAAGCACTTTTATGGAGCTGTTAATCGACGCGCACATCTCCACCGGTTGTTAACTGACTTTGAACGCCTCTGTGTCTCCACCCAGCCCCCTACCCACGCCATCTCCACATTATACAAACTACTACTTGCACAGCGATCCCAACAACTCCCCTCCTTCTGCGGGGCTTGGGAGAGAGAATTACAGACTACATTTACAGAAGCACAGTGGAAGAGGTGTTTCACCCTTTCTCAAAAAGCCTCTATAGCCAGTAGGGCCCAGGAAACTAGTTACAAAATTGTCTCTAGATGGTATCGGGTCCCGACGGCTCTGCATAAATGGTTTCCATCTGTGCCTGACAGTTGTTGGCGGTGTGGTGCTGCAGGAGGCTCCATGTCACATGTCTGGTGGAGTTGCCCCTTGTTGAGGAGTTTTTGGGATGCAGTACTTAAATTAATACTAGAGGTTACCGGAGTTTCTGTTCCCGACTCCCCAGAAGCTGCTCTGTTATTTATGTTCCCGATGCCAATACACGTTTATAAAAGCTCCCTAGCTAGACATCTCCTTCAGGCGGCAAAGTCAGTGATCCCGCGCAGGTGGAAAACTGCAATGCCTCCAACATTAGATGAGTGGTTTCGGGAGGTTGCCGTGATACAGCACATGGAACACTTGGTAGCTCACTCCCCGGCAGCTGTGGTAAAATATACGTCTACATGGTCGCCATGGATAGTGTTCCTTTCGTCTTCTTCATACCTCACGGCCGTAACCTGAGTTGGCCTATGCCCCTGTGAAGTGTACGGTGGTGCTTATTTTCTGTTGGCTGCATTCATAATACCCCGGAACAGGAGTCCAGGATCCTCTTGCCCTCGCCCTTCCCTCATTTCCCTCCCTCTCTTGGGGCCTTTTCTATTCGTTCTTTTCCCCTGTCTAGGGTAATGTGCCTCTCCTTCTCTGCTTCAATTAAGTGGCCTCAACGTATGCTCTGCTGCTTTGCTTATGAACTCATTCATGCTACTGACGTATACTGAATAATGTTCTTGAATGGGGATGTGATGCACATTTCTGATTTTGTTTTAGTGGGTTTTTGCTTTGGTCTTTGACCTTGTTTGTTTGTTAATTTACTGTGTGGAGGCCTTCCCTCCATGATGTCTTGTAACTTTGTGTACTAAAACTTAATAAAACTTTGAATAAGAAAAAAAACAAATGCAATACCGCAAGAACAGTAGAAATACAAAGACATAAAACATTATTTGTATATAATTATTTTTAAATGCAACAACAAGGCAAATCACAAGCATATCCGGGGAGGATGGGGGGATAAACTCCAATGGTGGATGCCAAAAAGAGACCTAGCCCACTCAGTAGGTGTACTATAAATGTCTGTGGTAGGACCACCTGACTTCAACAAACAGTAGATAGGGGGCGGACCTTCGCTGTGTATGGTCTCCAACACTTATCATGGGTATGTGTTATCTTTGATAGTGACTACTATCACTTTTTGCTACCAATGTTACCTCTGTGTTTGTGTTGACCTGGCATATGTTATTAGACATTACTGCATTTGTTGTACACATTTAATACTTACTGTATTTACACTTATTCACTGCATTGGTCTATATACACTTATGTGGAGGTTATCTTGTGACATATTTCATTATCTGACCATACTTTGGACCTACACTGCGTATTGTCCTTTTTTATCCTGTTGGTTGTGGATTTTTTATTCTATGCATTTTTTTTTTTATTATGTCACTCAATAAAGATTTTTTCTACTTTTTCATTAATTTTTTGTTTTCATGGCATCTTTTCTCTATAGGTTTATATTATGCATTTATGATGCTATTGGGATTGTACCCCAGGATCAGCCCGCATATATTATATATATTTATTTTGGTATTTCATGTTCAGGGTTTCTTTGATCCATGCTGTAATTTTGGTTTGTAAACAGTAGGTATGCCTACCCCTTTCCACCCAATTACCCTTACCCCTACAATCAGAAAGCCCCTCGCCTAAAAAGCACGGGCTGCTCATTCAGAAAGCACTGGTACATTGACCCTGTCAACTATCAATGTCATGCAAGGATAATATAAAGTATTGTCTTAGCTTAAAAAATGGACAGGCATCTTCCGATATCATTAAGCATGATATTACCGTGCACAATAAATTTAATTTAAAGTATTTTAAAAGGCTTGTATTTCTGCTGTTGTAAATAAGAATATTTTTTCTATTATTATTGAAGTGCCACCACATTATCAAGCTCTTAGATTAACTACATTTTTTAAATTAAATACAACTCATCTCTGACCTAAAGCTGAAGGCAGCCTTGTGACTTTCTCATTTGAGATTGATAAATTAACTTTCAACAGGAAAGCAGTGCATTTTATTTGTCCTTCATTTCATGCATTGTAGCAGAAAACGTCCTCTAACTTTCACAAGATATAATATTAAAAAGGACTAATAATTTAAGAACAGTGATATATCCCCCATATATTTTACTTTTGTATTGAATGTTTACAACACGATTAACAAATAAAAACTAGAACAATTGCTTCTTCAGACAGGTTACAAAGTAGACAACATTTATCAAATACAAAGACTGTAACTTATAATGGTACAATTATTTTTACGAACAATAGCACCAAGTCGACTACACTATTGATTCCGTCAAAACGACAGAACCCTTGCACAACGGAGACAAAGAGAAGCAATTGCCACCGGATCCGTCACCATTGAAATCAATGGTGATGAAAACGGAAACCTATGGTTTTCGTTTGTGTTTCGTTTCTGATGGAAAGCTCCGACGGAACTTCAGAACGGGACCCTGACGCAGATGTGAACGAAGCCTTAGGGGTATACAACGACCAAAATAGTTCAGGAATATTGTGAATACAGTATATAAGGCTACAGAGGCGAAACAAATAGTTTATATACAAAGAAGAATGAGAAAGAAAAGGGTGAGAAAGGAGCGACAATTGCAGCATACCAATATTTGGGGAGGTACTTATGAGTGCAAGAAGGAAAAATAAATAAAACATGGGGGGGATGTTGATCTCACGAGCAGTATAGTATACACGTGTCAATTATATTAAATAATTCAACTATTGGTGGGGAAAATAAAAATTCTTAAAGGAAGGGAGTCAATAAGATGTCAGCAACTGTATGGTTGGCTTGGGGATTATTCAATTAAGGGGATGGCACTGCGGTCTAGAGAAAAATGTAATTCAAATGGGAATGTAAACTATCAGTGGAAGTTGCACCACTTAGGCATGAAACAGAACATCCAATGACCTAGGGTACAGAGCATAACAAAATCGGTTGTGTGTGTATAGGTGTAATAGCAAAAGTGAAGCATATTAGGATACATCACTTAGTGGCATCATCGTCCATAAAATGTGTAGCCAGTCTAGATTCATGCTTTAGCCTGGGCTGCGACGAAGCAGGTGACATTTTGGCGTGGCGACGTGTTGATCGGCCAGAGGTTACCGTTTAACTCCTTGATTATGCAATGTGCCGAACTGTAGCAGGGGTGTAGCTAAAGGCTCATGGGCCCCGATGCAAAAGTTCTTCTTGGGCCCCCCAAACTTCCTATGGCCGACAGCCCACAGCTTTCAGCTGCATCACTGGGTCTCCTAAGTGACCCACCGATGCAGCACTAGCAGCCAGGGATGTCACTAAGGTCTTAAAACGTCAGGGGTAATAGCCCCAATACATATGTCCCCCCCAAAAAAGTGTTTGCGTGTATGTGTGTGTGTGTTTGTGTGTGTGTGTGTGTGTGTGTGTGTGTGTGTGTGTGTATATATATATATATATATATATATATATATACACTGCCTTCCAAATTATTATGCAAATGTTATTTTTCGCTGATTTTCCTAAATAGTCGATGCAAATGACAGTCAGTATAATCTTCAAGCCATCAACTGTTGGAGTATAATGCGAATTTTATTGAACAAATCTCCTAATGATAAAAGATTTTGTTTTAGAAGTAAAAAACTCAAAATGCACTGTTTCAAATTATTATGCACAACAGAGATCAAAAAATGTTAAAGGTTGTAAAGAGAACTAAAATGGTAATTTGTTGAATTTGCAGCATCAGGAGGTCATATTTACAGAAATCAAAAGCTCTTTCTATCAAAAAAAACTTAACAGGCCAAGTTACATGTTAACATAGGACCCCTTCTTTGATATCACCTTCACAATTCTTGCATCCATTGAATTTGGGAGTATTTGGACTGTTTCTGCTTGAATATCTTTGCAGGATGTCAGAATAGCCTCCCAGAGCTTCTGTTTTGATATGAACTGCCTCCCACCTTCATAGATATTTTGCTTGAGGATGCTCCAAAGGTTCTCAATAGGGTTGAGGTCAGGGGAACATTGGGGCCACACCATGAGTTTCTCTCCTTTTATACCCATAGCAGTCAATGACACAGAGGTATTCTTTGCAGCATGAGATGGTGCATTGTCATGCATGAAGATAATTTTGCTACGGAAGGCACGGTTATTCTTTTTGTACCACGGAAGAAAGTGGTCAGTCATAAACTCTACGTACTTTGCAGAGGTCATTTTCACACCGTCAGGAACCCTAAAGGGGCCTACCCGCTCTCTCCCCATGAATCCAGCCCAAAACATGACTCCGCCACCTCCTTGCTGACGTCGCAGTCTTGTTGGGAAATGGTGGCCATTCACCAAACATCCACTACTCCATCCATCTGGACCATCCAGGGTTGCACGGCACTCATCAGTAAACAACCCGGTTTGAAAATTAGTCTTCATGTATTTCTGAGCCCACTGCAACCGTTTCTGCTTCTGAGCATTGTATAGGGGTGGCCAAATAATAGCTTTATGCACACTTGCAAACCTCTGGAGGATCCTACACCTTGAGGTTCGCGGGACTCCAGATGTTAGCTGGTGAAGAGGCTAGCACTAATCCCCCATTATTACCACTGTACCCACAGCCACCAGGGGTACCGGAAAATGCCGGGTATGATCCAGTACCCAAACATCTGTAGTGATGGTCAGGTACTGAGGCAGCCGCAGGCTGGTATTATTAGGCTGGTAAAGGCCAGGAACAGTGACCTTCGCACCCTGGTAATGCTAGCCTGCTGCTGCTTTTTTGTATCTGGCTGGTTATGAAAAATTTGGGAACCCCACATCGTTCTTTCTTTTTTTAAATGACGTGGGGTCCCCCCCATTTTTCATAACCAGCCAAATACAACACAGCAGCAGCAGACTAGTATTACCACGGTGGGAAGGGCAACTATTTCTGGCCTTTCCCAGCCTGATAATACCAGCTTGCGGCCGCCACAGTGCCCGTCCATCACTACAGATATTGGATCGTATCCGTGAACCCTGGTGGCAGTGGGTGTCGGGGGTAATAATGGGGGATAGTGTTAGCCTCTGCACCAGCTAACACTAAGCTCCACCTTAGTAATAGATGCTGTCAATCAGCCAACAGCCATTACTAAGGAGGTAGAAATAAAGTTTAAAAACAATACAATGACATAGAAAAAATATTTTATTGAAATAAAAAACCCCCACACAACCCTCGATAACCATTTTATTGATAATAAAAAACCGTCATCGAATTAGTACTTTAATCCGACGTAGTCCTCTAATCCGACGTAGTCCAACACCTGAACCTGTAAAAAAACACAAACACAAAAAAAAACATTAGTAACACATATAGTAGGTTTAGATACAGGGCCAATGTGCATGTGTCATACTGTTTGTTAAACCCTGTATCTAAGCCTACCACAAGGCAGTAGACAGTAATCTTGTACAGTATGAGTTATACATTATGAGATGTGGTAGGTACCATGTGGTAGGCTTAAATGCAGGGCCCATCAGACAGGATCACACATGGGCCAAGTATCTAAGCTTACCATGTGGTTATGGTAAGATGCTTAGATACAGGCCCCCAGCAGACAGTAATCATACAGTATAAGATTGCTGTCTGCTTGGGCCCTATATCTAAGCCTACCGTGTGGTAGACTAAGATACAGGGCCCATCAGATCTGTATTTAAGCCTATCATGTGGTAGGCTTAAATGGGTTGTCCAGTTCCTAAACATTGATAGCCTATTCTCAGGATAGACCATCAATAGCTAATGGGTCGGTGTCCGACTGCCGGGACCTCTGCCAATCACCATCATCGTATGAGCGCTGCTTCCCCTTCATTTCCCTTACTTGCTCACACTGTGAATCGCTGACACGTCCGTGTCGGCGATTCACAGTGAGAGCAAATGACTATAATGAAGGGGAAGTAGCGCTCGTACGAGTGCTGCGGCCCCTTCAAAACAGCTGATTGGCGGGGGTCCCGGGAATCAGACCCCGCCCTATCAGTTTCAGCAGACAGTGATATTAAATGTACCCTCCTCTTCAGCAGCAGCGGAGGTCCTGACTCCATCCATGGTCAGGATGTTGTGAAAGGCGCACAGCATCGTGACGTCATGAACTGCCCACAGCGTTGTGACGTCAGGACTTCCGCTGCACTCTGGAACAAGGAGGGTGAGTACTGTCAGTTACTACAGTAACAGGGGCCCGTGTAGTTTATTACATAGGCCCCAGTTAGTGTAGTAACTTTTTATTCATGTGTTGCGGGGGGCCCCCTGGCTACGTGTAACCCCTATAGTTACACCACTGGTGTAGATCTGAGGCCTGAAGGAGGTCTTTTATAAGCAGGAATTGCTACTGGTGACCTTTTTCCCCATAATCCGGATGCTGGCAGCAAAGGAGAGATTAGAAGGGCAAACTGGGCTCAAAAGTGCTTTGGCAAGTCCAACAAAATAATGCTGGGGTACCCGAGAAGAGGAGCATTTAAGATTTTTTTATGCATTTTTTTTCATATTTAAAGTTTTGTTCATTGTAACCATATAAACAAGATAAAGACAGTACAAATCATACATCATACAGTTGAGAAGCAAAATTGACTATCAAAGGGTCTCCTTTCCGGTAGTTCCAAATGGCACAAGACAATTTGCGTGCCTCAATTGTTCTAATAGTGTAATTTCCTATAACGTTTAGACTGTATAGTCCTGAGAGAAATATGAGATGTGGGATCCAATGTTACCATTTTTCCAGTAGCTGTTGATAATTGTGAAGGGCCGATCACCACAACCGTTTTATCGTTTTGTAGCGATGAAGTCGAGTTGGACAAAAAATAAATGGGGGAGAAGGGTGAAGAAGAAAGAGGAAGGGTCCGGCAAAGGGACTGAACCGGCATCAGTTAGGAAATTGGTAAGGACATTGCCTGGGATATCAAATTTTGTGCCTATTAATTTTACAATATGTCTCTTTAGGGGATCTTTGTTTTTCTTACTGAATAAAGAGTAAAATCCTGGCTGCATGCAACAACAAGGGAGAGTTTACTGCATTTTCATGTATACAGTGAGAATTAACCCCTTCAGGACTGAGCCTGTTTTGGCCTTAAAGACAAAGCTGATTTTTTCAAATCTGACTTGTGTCACTTTATGGGGTAATAACTTTGGAATGCTTTTACCTATCCAAGCGATTCTGAGATTGTTTTCTTGTGACATATTGTACTTTATGTTAGTAAAAAATGTGGTCAATAATTTAATATTTATTTGTGAAAAACACCAAAATTTAGAGAAAATGTGCAAAAATTTGCGCTTTTCTAAATTTAAATGTATCTGCTTGTAAAACAGATAGTAATACCACACAAAATAGTTACTATTTCACATATCTCATATCTCTACTTTATGTTGGCATCGTTTTTTTTTTACTTTCTTTTCTTTTACAAAAGGAATTTTTTTTCTGGAACCAGTTCAGTTCTAAAGTGGCTTTGAGGGCCTTATATGTTAGATCCCCATAAATCACCCCATTTTAAAAACTGCACCACTCAATGTATTCAAAACAGTATTCATAAAGTGTTTTAACCGTTTAGACGTTTCACAAGAATGAAAGCAATGTAGGGGTGAAATTTACAAATTTCATTTTTTTTGCTAAGTACAGTAAAAAATAGTGTAGTACCGTGTTAGCCAGAAACAATATGCAATGTTAAATACCTTTGTGTCAAAAAAGACAAAAGTATAGAAGGTATGATACCTTTATTGGCTAACCATAAAAGTTCTATATGCAAGCTTTTAGAGCACAGAGGCTTCTTCTTCAGGCCGTTTACAAATGAATGACTTCGAAAAAAGCACAACATTTAGATGTTACACAAAGACAATTAGTACATGAGGTGATACATCATTAAGATAAGCCGGGGCAATAAAACGGAGGTTATAGGGGTGATGACTTAGGAGTTAAGGCATCTGGAGTCAGTCTGACGGGGGATGTGACGTGTGTCCATGTAGTGGCTCATAAATCCTGGTGTTAGATTGAGGCCTTGTGTCAATGACTGGAATTTTATCATCATCTTGAATTTCCAAATTTTTCTCTCTCTGTTGTTTTTAACAGGTTCCCGACCGCTGGCCGTAAATATACGGCCAGCGGCCAGGGTCTCTAAAGTCCGGCGTATAGTATATATACGGCCGCACTTCAGAGACTGTGCACGCGCGATCGCGTGCACACAGCTCTATGCCCTGGCTGTTGCTAACAGCCATGGGCACTGGGCAGAATGTCAGGGGTCAATCTTTTGGCCCCTGAACATGTGATCGCTGTGACAACCAATCACAGCGATCACATGCATTTCTGCATAGAAAACAGTGTGCACGCGATCGCGTGCACACAGCCCTGTGCCCTCGCTGTTACCAACAGCTCTGGGCACTGGGCAGAGTATCAGGGACCAATCTGATGGTCCCTGATCATGTGGTCGCTGTGAAAACCTATCACAGCGACCACATTTGTTTTATTTTGACTTTTCTGGCAGTAAATCTCCTGCCTCTTTTCTTCTCCTCAAACATTGTTTCAGTTTGAGGAGAAGAAGAGACTCGGGAGAATTGCTGCCAGAAGAATACAGTGAAAAAAAATACAGTTACACTAAAACATTCTCTGTATAGATAGATTTCTATCTATCTATACAATCTATCTATCCATCTATCTTTTTTTCTATCTATCTACCTTTCTTTCTTTTATTCTATTAGAATAGGCAGGTAGGGAGTATATAATTATATATATATCCACATATATATAATATATATAGCAATAGCGGTTTATTTTTTTGTTAGCGGTAGTGTAGATATATATAGCAGTTAGTTTGTGTGTTTTATAAAAAAAAAAAAAAAAAAAAAAATTTGTTTAGTTAGTGTTAGTGTTAGTTACGTTATGGCGAGGAAGTTGTTTAGCGCCGAGGAGGCATACGCCATGCTGTGGTCTGAGTCGGAGACCGCATCAGAGATGGCGTCCGAGATGGAACCTGTTTTAGGTAGTGACGATGACAGCGTCACTTCAGGTTCATCTTCAGGGGACGTTGTCCCTGATGCAGTCGAAACTGCAGAACATGAAAGTGCAGGGCCAAGTAGCGCTGTAGCACGGGACAGCCTGGTCCCTCCAGTCCAGGCTCTTGTATGGGCACCTGCCCCATCTTTTGGGCCTAGAATCCACGGATTTACGGCCACTCCTGGCATAACCGTGGACAATACAAATTTTGTCCAAATGGATTACTTCCATTTATTTATAACGGACGACATCCTAAATCAGATTGTCCACGAAACAAATTTATATGCCACGCAATATATAAGGCAGAAACCTTCATCCACCCATGCCAGAGATTGGACGCCCACCAATTTGCAGGAATTAAAAAATTTTTTGGGGCTCACCCTAAATATGGGTATTGTCAAAAAGCCCTCCATTAGGTCTTACTGGTCAACAAGACCCGCCCAAGCCACCCCAGTATATTCTGCAGTAATGCCCAGGTCTCGTTATGAGACAATAATGAGGTTCCTCCACTTCAATGACAACGCACAGGCCCCCCCAAGTACCGATGCAAACCGGGATCGGTTGTTCAAAATAAGACCGCTAATAAATTCCCTGAATAATTTATTTCTGCAACTCTACACCCCTGAGCAGAATGTAAGTGTGGACGAATCCCTCCTCAACTTCCATGGCAGACTTAGCTTTCGCCAATATCTACCTTCAAAAAGGGCAAGATATGGCGTTAAGCTCTACAAATTGTGTGAAAGCGGGTCAGGATATACCACCGCCTTCAGGATTTATGAAGGGCGGGACCGCACAATAAATGTTCCTGGATGCCCCCCTGATCTTTCCACCAGCAGTAAGATCGTGTGGGAGATAATGCAGCCTCTGCTTCACAAGGGGTACCACCTGTACTGTGATAATTTTTATTCCAGTGTGCCCCTGTTTAGGCATTTGCATGCTGCAAGGACTGGGGCATGTGGTACCATGCGCAAAAACAGAATTGGTTTTCCACAGCAATTAGTGGGGAAGCGCATGGTAAAGGGGGACTCCTGTGCTTATGCATCTGAGGAATTGCTGGCGGTCAAGTTCAGGGATCGCAAAGATGTGTATGTGCTAAGCACGATTCATACCGCAGGAACAGTGGCAGTGAGGGAAAGAGGGGCAACATCGGACAAGCACAAACCAGTGAGCGTGTCCGAATATAACAAGTACATGGGGGGGGGTGGATTTAAGCGACCAGGTTTTACAGCCCTATTTAGTAAAACGCAAAACTAAAACCTGGTACAAAAAGGTGGCCATTTATTTGTTACAGGTGGCCATCCACAACTCATTTGTGCTCTATAAAAAAAACAGAGGCAGAGACACATACCTGGATTTCCAGGAGAAAATTATTGAAGGCCTCATTTTTGATGTTCAGGACACCCGAGAATGCCCCCAGTCTGAGGATGTCACGCGACTGACTGAAAGACACTTCGTCAGTCGGATTCCCCCAACAGCAACCAGAAGCAACCCCCAGAAAAAGTGCCGCGTCTGCAGAAAAGACGGGCACCGCAAAGATTCCCGATATTTCTGTCCCTCATGTCCCTCGCAACCAGGCCTGTGCATTGAGCCATGTTTTAAAAAATACCACACTGTTCTGAATTATTAGATTTTAGTTAATTTGTTGAAAATATATTTGCCCTACATTACGTTTTTATTTTTCCCCTGATTTTACTCCAAGGGTGAGGGAGGGAATGGGTGGGGGGTGGATGTCATGTTTGATGTTTTCTAAAGTTCATCTGCTGGAGAGCTCCATTTGCATTAACCTGAAATTTCTTATTTTAGAAAACCCCAAAAAATAAATTCCCATTATACCGCTAGATGAATATTTTGGGATCTCTGCTTCAAGAGCAGATATTTTGGAAGTGTTATAGAAACTCTGTTGAGTTTTGTAAAACCAGCTTTGAAAAAAAGCGATTTGTGAAATAATCTTCTTCTATCGTCCGCCCTCCTACATCTCTATGTGATAAATAAGGCCACATATTTGGTATCCCCATGCACGGGAGAAGTGGCAGAATGTGAACGGAGATTAATTTTGACCGTGGTCTATACCGTGTGTGAAAAATGCTGGTATAAACTGACGCATTTGCTAAAAAATTGCTAATTTTATTTTGATCCATCTTATTCAAGAAACTTTCAGAAGAAAACGGGACTGTCTAAAAATATGATAAACCCCTTGAAGGAAACCTTGTGGGGTCTACTTGTGTGAATGAAGTCATTTATGGGGTGTTTCTAATGTTTCAGCAGCATTAGGCCCCCCAGAAAACAGTATGCTGCTATAAAATCAAGTGCAGAATTCCTGGACCGAAAAGGCCAAAAAGCCTCCTTTTATGCCAAGCCCTGGCACATGCCCGTGAATAAAGCACACATATTTGGTATCCCCATGCACGGGAGAAGTGGAAGAATGTGAAATGCGATGAATTTTGTCCGTGGTCCATTTTGTGTGTGAAAAAGCTAGCATAAACTGGCGCAATTGTTAAAAAAAAAAGGTAATTTTATTTTGTTCCATCTTATTCAAGAAACTTTCAGAAGAAAACTGGACTGTCTAAAAATATGATAAACCCCTTGAAGGAAACCTTGTGGGGTCTACTTGTGTGAATTAAGTCATTTATGGGGTGATTCTAATGTTTCAGCAGCATTACACCCCCCAGAAAACAGTATGCTGCTATAAAATCAAATGCAAAATTCCTGGACCAAAAAGCCTCCTTTTATGCCAAGCCCTGGCACATGCCCGCACAGCGAATAAGGCACACATATTTGGTATCCCCATGCACGGGAGAAGTGGAAGAACGTGAAAGGAGATGAATTTTGGCCGTGGTCTATACCGTGTGTGAAAAATACTAGCCTAAACTGACGCATTTGCTAAAAAAGTGCTGATTTTATTTTGTTCCATCTTATTCAAGAAACTTTCAGAAGAAAACTGGACTTGCTAAAAATATGATAAACCCCTTGAAGGAAACCTTGTGGGGTCTACTTGTGCGAATGAAGTCATTTATGGGGTGATTCTAATGTTTCAGCAGCATTAGGCCCCCCAGAAAACAGTATGCGGCTCTAAAATCAAATGCAAAATTCCTAGACCGAAAAGGCCAAAAAGCCTCCTTTTATGCCAAGCCCTGGCACATGCCCCCCCATTGAATAAGGCACACATATTTGGTATCCCCATGCACGGGAGAAGTGGAAGAACGTGAAAGGAGATGAATTTTGGCCGTGGTCTATACCGTGTGTGAAAAATACTAGCCTAAACTGACGCATTTGCTAAAAAAGTGCTGATTTTATTTTGTTCCATCTTATTCAAGAAACTTTCAGAAGAAAACTGGACTTGCTAAAAATATGATAAACCCCTTGAAGGAAACCTTGTGGGGTCTACTTGTGCGAATGAAGTCATTTATGGGGTGATTCTAATGTTTCAGCAGCATTAGGCCCCCCAGAAAACAGTATGCGGCTCTAAAATCAAATGCAAAATTCCTGGACCGAAAAGGCCAAAAAGCCTCCTTTTATGCCAAGCCCTGGCACATGCCCGCACAGTGAATAAGGCACACATATTTGGTATCCCCATGCACGGGAGAAGTGGAAGAACGTGAAAGGAGATGAATTTTGTCCGTGGTCTATACCGTGTGTGAAAAATACTAGCCTAAACTGACGCATTTGCTAAAAAAGTGCTGATTTTATTTTGTTCCATCTTATTCAAGAAACTTTCAGAAGATAACTGGACTTGCTAAAAATATGATAAACCCCTTGAAGGAAACCTTGTGGGGTCTACTTGTGTGAATGAAGTCATTTATGGGGTGTTTCTAATGTTTCAGCAGCATTAGGCCCCCCAGAAAACAGTATGCGGCTCTAAAATCAAATGCAAAATTCCTGGACCGAAAATGCCAAAAAGCCTCCTTTTATGCCAAGCCGTGGCACATGCCCGCACAGCGAATAAGGCACACATATTTGGTATCCCCATGCACGGGAGAAGTGGAAGAACGTGAAAGGAGATGAATTTTGGCCGTGGTCTATACCGTGTGTGAAAAATACTAGCCTAAACTGACGCATTTGCTAAAAAAGTGCTGATTTTATTTTGTTCCATCTTATTCAAGAAACTTTCAGAAGAAAACTGGACTTGCTAAAAATATGATAAACCCCTTGAAGGAAACCTTGTGGGGTCTACTTGTGCGAATGAAGTCATTTATGGGGTGATTCTAATGTTTCAGCAGCATTACACCCCCCAGAAAACAGTATGCGGCTCTAAAATCAAATGCAAAATTCCTGGACCGAAAAGGCCAAAAAGCCTCCTTTTATGCCAAGCCCTGGCACATGCCCGCACAGTGAATAAGGCACACATATTTGGTATCCCCATGCACGGGAGAAGTGGAAGAACGTGAAAGGAGATGAATTTTGTCCGTGGTCTATACCGTGTGTGAAAAATACTAGCCTAAACTGACGCATTTGCTAAAAAAGTGCTGATTTTATTTTGTTCCATCTTATTCAAGAAACTTTCAGAAGATAACTGGACTTGCTAAAAATATGATAAACCCCTTGAAGGAAACCTTGTGGGGTCTACTTGTGTGAATGAAGTCATTTATGGGGTGTTTCTAATGTTTCAGCAGCATTAGGCCCCCCAGAAAACAGTATGCGGCTATAAAATCAAATGCAAAATTCCTGGACCGAAAAGGCCAAAAAGCCTCCTTTTATGCCAAGCCCTGGCACATGCCCGCACAGTGAATAAGGCTCACATATTTGGTATCCCCATGCACGGGAGAAGTGGAAGAACGTGAAAGGAGATGAATTTTGTCCGTGGTCTATACCGTGTGTGAAAAATACTAGCCTAAACTGACGCATTTGCTAAAAAAGTGCTGATTTTATTTTGTTCCATCTTATTCAAGAAACTTTCAGAAGATAACTGGACTTGCTAAAAATATGATAAACCCCTTGAAGGAAACCTTGTGGGGTCTACTTGTGCGAATGAAGTCATTTATGGGGTGATTCTAATGTTTCAGCAGCATTAGGCCCCCCAGAAAACAGTATGCGGCTCTAAAATCAAATGCAAAATTCCTAGACCGAAAAGGCCAAAAAGCCTCCTTTTATGCCAAGCCCTGGCACATGCCCCCCCATTGAATAAGGCACACATATTTGGTATCCCCATGCACGGGAGAAGTGGAAGAACGTGAAAGGAGATGAATTTTGGCCGTGGTCTATACCGTGTGTGAAAAATACTAGCCTAAACTGACGCATTTGCTAAAAAAGTGCTGATTTTATTTTGTTCCATCTTATTCAAGAAACTTTCAGAAGAAAACTGGACTTGCTAAAAATATGATAAACCCCTTGAAGGAAACCTTGTGGGGTCTACTTGTGCGAATGAAGTCATTTATGGGGTGATTCTAATGTTTCAGCAGCATTAGGCCCCCCAGAAAACAGTATGCGGCTCTAAAATCAAATGCAAAATTCCTGGACCGAAAAGGCCAAAAAGCCTCCTTTTATGCCAAGCCCTGGCACATGCCCGCACAGTGAATAAGGCACACATATTTGGTATCCCCATGCACGGGAGAAGTGGAAGAACGTGAAAGGAGATGAATTTTGTCCGTGGTCTATACCGTGTGTGAAAAATACTAGCCTAAACTGACGCATTTGCTAAAAAAGTGCTGATTTTATTTTGTTCCATCTTATTCAAGAAACTTTCAGAAGATAACTGGACTTGCTAAAAATATGATAAACCCCTTGAAGGAAACCTTGTGGGGTCTACTTGTGTGAATGAAGTCATTTATGGGGTGTTTCTAATGTTTCAGCAGCATTAGGCCCCCCAGAAAACAGTATGCGGCTCTAAAATCAAATGCAAAATTCCTGGACCGAAAATGCCAAAAAGCCTCCTTTTATGCCAAGCCGTGGCACATGCCCGCACAGCGAATAAGGCACACATATTTGGTATCCCCATGCACGGGAGAAGTGGAAGAACGTGAAAGGAGATGAATTTTGGCCGTGGTCTATACCGTGTGTGAAAAATACTAGCCTAAACTGACGCATTTGCTAAAAAAGTGCTGATTTTATTTTGTTCCATCTTATTCAAGAAACTTTCAGAAGAAAACTGGACTTGCTAAAAATATGATAAACCCCTTGAAGGAAACCTTGTGGGGTCTACTTGTGCGAATGAAGTCATTTATGGGGTGATTCTAATGTTTCAGCAGCATTACACCCCCCAGAAAACAGTATGCGGCTCTAAAATCAAATGCAAAATTCCTGGACCGAAAAGGCCAAAAAGCCTCCTTTTATGCCAAGCCCTGGCACATGCCCGCACAGTGAATAAGGCACACATATTTGGTATCCCCATGCACGGGAGAAGTGGAAGAACGTGAAAGGAGATGAATTTTGTCCGTGGTCTATACCGTGTGTGAAAAATACTAGCCTAAACTGACGCATTTGCTAAAAAAGTGCTGATTTTATTTTGTTCCATCTTATTCAAGAAACTTTCAGAAGATAACTGGACTTGCTAAAAATATGATAAACCCCTTGAAGGAAACCTTGTGGGGTCTACTTGTGTGAATGAAGTCATTTATGGGGTGTTTCTAATGTTTCAGCAGCATTAGGCCCCCCAGAAAACAGTATGCGGCTATAAAATCAAATGCAAAATTCCTGGACCGAAAAGGCCAAAAAGCCTCCTTTTATGCCAAGCCCTGGCACATGCCCGCACAGTGAATAAGGCTCACATATTTGGTATCCCCATGCACGGGAGAAGTGGAAGAATGTGAAAGGAGATTAATTTTGGCCGTGGTTCATACCGTGTGTGAAAAATGCTAGCATAAACCGACGCAATTGTTAAATTCTTGCATTTTTTTCCAATTTTGCCCACTTTAGTGAAAAAAAAAAAAATGATATATACTGACAAATGCCACTAAAACAAAGCCCTATCTGTCCTTTAAAAAGAGTGTAAAATTCAAAGATGAACTTTATTCACCTGCTGAGTTATAGTCATGTAAAGAAGCGCATAGCAAAATTGTGAAATTTGCTCTGGTCATTTAGCTGTAAAACAGCCTAGTCCTTAACCGGTTAAAATGACCCTTTAGTATTAGTACTTTTAAATCTGCCAAACTGTGATCAGGTCCAGAGAAGTGTTTTCCCACGGGTGTATCCACCTCCTGTTTTATTGTATGTCTGTGAAGATTCATCCTGGTTTGTAGTTTTTGTATTGTTTCTCCAATGTAGATTCCTTTATTGATGCACCTTGTACACAGGATCATGTACACTACATTGGAGGATGTACAAGAGAACGTGCCAGTGATTTTATAGTCCTGCTGCGTGTTTGGTATGTAGATGGTGTTTGATGACAAGATGTTGGTACAGGTCTTGCATTTTCTACTGTTGCAAGGAAAAGTGCCAGTCTCTGATGGTGGTGAGAGGGACTTCTGACCAGGAGATTCCTTAGGTTTGGTGGCTGTTTGTAGGCAAGGAGAGGTAAATCCGGGAATATTTCCTTCAGTTTACTGTCTTTGTTAAATACAGGTTGGAGATCAGCAGCAATTTTCCTCAAGATGTTCATTTGTGAGTTGTATAAGACCACTAGGGGCACCCTGCTGTTGTCTTCCTTCTTTTTGTACTCCAGAAGATTGCTCCTTGGAGTTTTTATTGCTCTGTAGATCTGATCGTCTATAATCCTTGGATGGTATCCCTGTTGTAAGAATGTATACCTCAGTGATAGCAGGTGTTGTTTTCTATCTTCACTGTCTGAACAGATCCGTATGTATCGCAGAGCCTGGCTGTAGATTATGGATTTCTTTATGTGTCTCGGATGGAAGCTGTTCCATCTCAGATATGCTGGACGGCCTGTAGGTTTATGGTAGATTGTTGTTTGTATGGTATTGTTTCTCATGTATATGGTCATGTCCAGGAAATGTATTTGAGATGTAGAGTAGTTGAGAGTGAGTTTGATGGTAGGATGGAACTTGTTAAAGTTTTTATGGAAGGAAAGCAGTTCATGTTCAGAGCCTGTCCAGATTATCAGCAGGTCATCAATGCAACTCAATAATTGTTGCCCAGATTTGCAGTTTTTAGAAATATCCCACATGTGGCCCTAGTGTGGTTATGGACTGAAACACAGGCCTCAGAAGAAAAGGATCACCTAGAGGATTTTGGGGCCTTCTTTTTATTAGAATATATTTTAGGCACTAAGTCAGTTTGGAGAGGCCTTGTGGGGCCAAAACAGTGGAAACACTCCCCAAAAAACACCATTTGGCAAACTACACCCCTCAAGGTATTTGTCAAGGGGTATAGTGAGCATTTGACCCCACAGGGTTTTTGCTAAATCTAGTGGAATGAGGCTGTGAAAATGAAAATCTAAATTTTTTCCAATAACGTAGACATTTTTAATTTTTACAAGGCATAAAGGACAAGATTGGTAGATTGTTGTTTGTATGGTATTGTTTCTCATGTATATGGTCATGTCCAGGAAATGTATTTGATAAAGGACAAGATTGGTAGATTGTTGTTTGTATGGTATTGTTTCTAATGTATATGGTCATGTCCAGGAAAAACAATCCAACATTTATGTGGTAATAAACTGCTGTTTAGACACACGGCAGAGCTCAGAAGGGAAGGAGCACCATTTGGCTTTTGGAGCTCAAGTTTTGCTGCAATGGTTTTCGGGTGCCATGTCGCATTTGCAAAGCCCCTGCGGGACCAAAACAGTGGAAACCCCCCAAAAGCGACCCCATTTTGGAAACTACACCCTCAATGAATTTATCTAGGGGTTTTTCAAAATGGCCGCGTAAAAAAACTGCCCATCGGAACAGAACGCCGTTTTTCCCATTGAAATCAATGGGCAGGTGTTTGGAGGCGTTCTGCTTCCGATTTTTCGGCCGTTTTTTGGCATGCTGTGCTGTCATTTACAGTGTGATCTCGTGAGATCACGCTTGCTGTTATTAAGTCCCACACAAACATTATCGAAGTGTCGGGATTGTGAATAGACATCGCGTCCTGGCTGGAAGGAATGTCTGTTCACTGTCAAGACACTTCAGTAACGTTAATGTGTGAGTAAGTGACAGCACATGTGCTGAGTACATGAATGGAGAGAAGTGTATGACGCTGATTGATCAGCGTCATACACTTCTCTTTACAACGCCCACTTGGTCAAACTGTAAAAAACGCGTGTCTGTTCATCAGTATAGTGCACCTGTGTAATCTTCCTCTATGTAGCATTGTGGTTTATCTGCATCCTGCTGGGAAGTGGTGTGTGTACCTGCCCTCATGAGTAAGTATGACCTGTTCAGTGATTTTAAATTAATATACTTCTTTTTCAGTGATTTTATTGTACAAGTTGACAGATTTTTTAAAGAGGCAGTACCCTTATAAAAGGATATGGACTGCGACTGTATGTGTGCCTCTCAGGGGCTTGGGACCCTTCTCTCCATTGTTGCACAGTTAGTACACGATGTGCACTTTACACGTACACAGTATCCGTGAAGGTAGTGACTGGAGCACTCTGGAGTTATCCTATAGTCACAGGGCAAGTTGTATGGTAGCGGCACACATCAGACAGGCTGCAGTCACTTAGGCAGTCACTTAGGCGCAGCCTGACTTGGTGGGAGTACCTGTGGAGTTAAGTTTCCCGACCTCGGTTTGGAGACCGCTCAATTATGTGTGTGCCATGAAAAATAAAGAAAACAGTTGATTCAACTGCAACTTCTGTGTCATCTTCTGGAAGACCCTGCTACACGTGCTTCACTATTTTTGCCTTCAAATCTGATGGAATTGCCAATGGGAGATTGCAAAAAGAGCCTTCAAAAGAGCCTCCAATGCAAATGTGAACATATCCCAAATCAAAGTATTTATATCCCCTAAAATTGGATCAAACTGACTTCCAGTAACTTCTTTAATCTAATCAACAGAAAAAAAGACTCTACCGTCAATGTGGAAACAAATCTCTGTAAAGTCATTCACTACATTATTAAGCAAAAATAGCTAAATGCATTGTTATATTCTCACTTAGGCCAGTATTTAGTAGAGGCAATTTTTGATAGCAATTAGCTTAACCCCTTCAGGTCACAGCCATTTGTTTGATTTTCTTTTCATTTTTTCCTCCCCACATTCCAAAAGCCATAACTTTTTTATTTTTCCGTCAATATAGCCATATGAGGACTTTTGCTAGACGAGTTGTAGCTTTTCACGGCACCATTTATTGTACCATATAATATATTGGGAATCTGTAAAAAAATCTTTGTGGGGTGCAATAGGAAAAAAACTAAGATTCCTCAATATTTTGAGGAGTTTTGTTTTTACGTCTTTCACCGTACGGTAACAATGGCATGTTAAATTCTACTGGTCAATACGATTACGTCGATACCAAATTTATATAGTTGTTTTATGTTTTACTACTTTTACAAGGAAGGAACTAATTGTTAAGAATAAAATTTGTGTTTTGTCGTCATATTCTGTGAGACATAACATTTTTATTTTTCAGTCGATTGAGTGGTATGATGGCTTATTTCTTGTGGAGCGAGCTGTAGTTTCTATTGGTATCATTTTGGGCTATATGGGAATTTTTGATCACTTTTTATTTCATTTTTTGTGGGATAGTGATAAAAACAACTGCGATTCTGGCGTTTCGATTTTGAATTTTTCACGGCATTCACAAGTATGGGTTGAATAATGGTATATTGTAATAAATGGGGCTATTACACTTGCGGCAATACCAATTTTGTCTATTTTTTTTATTTTTTACATTACTTTAGAGGAAAAATGGTAAAAGTGTCTTTCTTTAACTTTTAAACATATATATATATATATATATATATATATATAAACAAAATAAATCCCACAGCACTCCATGGTCCCAAAAAGTATGTGATTTATTCAGTCAACAGCTGCAACGTTTCCGTCCTGCTATAGGACCTTTTTCAAGCAAATATATATATAATTTGTTTTCTCTTTTTTCTTTTACAATACTATAAACTTTAATAAACTTTTTTTTTACACATTTTATTAGACTTCATGTCAACTAATGTATTGCAGTATATTGTCATTTTTACAGGTTCCTGTTAAGCTCTACCAGGCGCAGGGCTTAATAGGAGATGAAGAAAGTCAGTCCTGGGAGCATTTATTAGGCCCCTGGGCTGCCATGACTATCATCGGCACCCCCCCCAATTGTGTCGTGGAGGGGCGATGAGCTGTCAGAGGGGTACGCCCCCCGCTTTTTAACATCTTAGATATTGCGATCGTGATTGATTGCAGCATCTAAGGGGTTAAACGGCAAGGAACAGCGTGATCACTGTTCCTGGCCATTACCGTTAGTCCTGAGTGTCAGCTGTAATACACAGCTGACACCCGCTGCATACTAAACATCCCCTCCCCGCACCCTGACATGCTATTATGTCGTGCAGATAAGGGTTAAGTCTGTGTGGAAAAGTCTCTGATAGCTTTGCACATGTAAGCACTAAAGCCCCTCTTTCAATTCACTTATATAGCAGTGGCATGGTGCTCAGTAGTGAGTACCGTTGTCTTACAGCACTCATGTAGTAGGTTCAATTCTAACTTTGACCAATATCTACGTGGAGCTTGTGTGTTCTCCATGTGTTTTTGCGGGTTTCCTCCTGGTTCTCCAGTTTCCTTCCACACTTCAAAAACATCACGATAGGTTAATTAACTCCCTAGAAATTGACCCTTGTGGGTTTATGGAGTGATAGAGAAATTGTGAGCTCCATTGGGGACAGGGACTGATGTGAATATCGACAATCTCTCTACAAAGACAGGAATATATTGGTGCCATATAAAAAAAAAATACTGGAAACAGAAAATAAGAAAAATATGTAATGTAGGCACCAAATATCTGCAGAAAATTTGACAAGCCAAGGTTTAACTATAGTTCTGGACCTTTTTTATGAGTAGTGGGAATATATGGTGCTGGATTGGAGGAGTTTATAATCCATCAGATTCTCTTTATTGACACATCTAATCAAGTCAATAATCGAAGCATTTACAAATGTTTTTCATATTATTTTCCCCGTTATACAATCTGTCTTCTAGCTGCTTTATGAAATGGTGTCACTTTGTAACCTTTCTTTAAAGGAAAGCCTAACGATCTGGAAGAATAAAAGGGTAATAAAAGGGCACTTCATTCTATATAATGATGTTGGTGGATTGTAAATCAAAGTTAAAGCAGTAACTCTTTCATATGTTAGACACTATTCACATAAAAGGATCAAGCAAAATCTAGACATTCTTTGGTCAAATTGATTCACTGGTTGATCTTCATTTGTCAGGAGTATTAGAAAACTTACCATGACCTTTCACATGGATCCCTTGTGTGCGTTCTCTACTTTGTGAAGACTGAGCGCCTCGTGCTCTGCATGACTCTCTCAGGAGGATTACAGAACGTAGATTTATGGCCTAGTTTTATATGATAAACTAAACAACTCCTCTGTTTCATGGTGCATCTTAATTCCGTGTGCCACAAGGAATAGCATATCGGTGGTGTTACAATTTCAGTATAGCACGAGATAATCACGGATGCCTTCCCAAAGATTACTCAAAACAACTAAGTGCCAGCGTATAATGTTTAATTGGCTGATTTACATTTATTAGAATTTTAAATAATAAAACTAAAAAAAGGTCACTTATTATGCACAGCACAAGATTATTTTTCAAGAGAAGAAAGACACGTTTTTTTTTTAAAAAAGTGCTTGTTTGCAAACGTACAGTATAGACTGTAAATTCTATGATTGGTGAAATATGCAAATGTGGCCACATGTAATAGTAAGATATACGTTTTAAATTCCACAGGAGAAACGATTGCAGGTGGAGAAAATGAATGGCTGTGATTGTCACAGCTCTTCTCTGCTGGTGGTTGGACGGCTCAAGCCACAGGATCAGAAACCGAAAACTTGATGTCACTCCTCCTGGACCTCAAAGAAGAACCACTCCAGTGTTGCAGTCCTTGGTTGTCAGCCCCGGTGGTAAGTTTCCTGGCATATGTTCCTGTTGTTCACTGTGATTTTCCTGCATTTGACCTGGCTCACGTCTTGACTCAGCTCGATCTAAATTATCTGTGTACTGACTTTGGTCTGACCCTGGCCTTGCCTACTGATTCTGATCAGTTTACCTGAAGATGCCTTCCTGTTTCCCACCCGGATCTGTTTGACCACGAGACCGTTTTCACCGCAATCTGCAGCCAACCACCTATTGGGGACTGTCCTGTGAACTGCGACCTGGGAATCTTACTGGCAAAGTTGGGGAACAAGGGTGAAGAACGGGTAAATGTATTAGACTTTGAACCCCAGGTTAGCCTGCGCCAACTAAATAATACTCCCAGTCATTCCTTTTTTCTGTAAGCTGCCAAACTACTTATGCGCAACTTTCTCTCCAACAAGTCTGAATGGTGCCTCTGAAGTCTGTTCTGACTATGCTGTGCTACTCTGCTTCCCCATCCCTGAGACATCTCGCTACCCTATGCTACTCTGTTTCACTATCTTTACCGACCGGCATCAAGGTACGCTATTGGGCTTAATGTCTAATACGGGGCGTTGCAAAGAGAACTTGAAATCCAGACATTCAGCCTTGATTGGCTAAGAGAATCCGCATGGCCATCATTACCCCAGTCATTCTCATGCTAGACTTAGCAGGTTTGATTTCCCATTAATATGTAGCTAAATTAATTACTTTAACTCATCTCTATTAACAATTAGTAGAGAAAAAAAAGAATGTGTCAGTCAGATAAAAAATAGCTTCAATTCTATCACCCATTTCAATAGTATTTGACATTGATGACCTAAAAAGAGGTGCAATGAATCAACCACATGCTGCCTAATTACTATTACAGTTTTACAGATGACTTGACAGTAATGTAGATTCAACCTTATGAGATCTGTTTATTAGCCTGCTCCACAAATATTTGAGCTACTCTACCAGTTGATACATTTACAATAAGTGCTGACCAAAATGTCATCATTTCAAATGAGAAAAGATTGCTTTAAGAATCGTTTGTACTGACAGTGTAGTGGTGCTGAGTTTGTCAGTGAATTAGAAATTACATTTAAAAGGGTTTTCCATCAATATATGATGAGTAGAAGTCCATCCTCTGGGACCCTCAGGATCAGCAGAGCGAGCGCCAAGGCCCCTTTAATGTATATGCAGGATATGACTGGTACTGCAGCTGGAGCTAATGGAATTGCAGTACCTGGATAAACACTGAGAGCACCGCAGCTCCTTTGTTCTCCTGAGGAAGTGGATCAACAGAGATGACACATTGATGGTCTATCCTAAGCATGGGTTATCAATTTATATTCCCAGAAAAACTCTTTTACAGAGGACTGAAGGAACTGAACTTAGCGAGTTAGTCCAATGTCCAATTCAGCTGTTACATGAGTTCATGTAGAGAGTTTGAGTATTGACATCCTGTTAAATAATAGTTCACAGTCATATTAATGGTTTCTCTAGGGCTTATAACTAGTGATTCCACTAGTTATAATACGAGTTTAATATGTCTGCCAATAGCAGTCTGCTGCTTATTGTTCACTGGATGTGCTCGAAATACTCTTGTATTAACGTGACAACCATGGTTCATTATCGAGTGTTCACTGAATACCTACTTTGTACTCAAAAGCCTTCCAGTTTGTAACTGTCAGAAGTATTAGTCAGAAAAATATGTGTCCTCTCATAAAGAATGCCTAACCTGTAGTTGTGACTGAATATTGCATCTTATTGCCATTTTCCATTTATAACAGGAATAGTCGGTTAGACAATTGACATCTCTGAAATAAGTGTTGAGTGCCGAACAGCAAGGAGCAGCATCAAATGGACGGTTGCTGTGGAAACACTTGTAAAAAAGAACTTTATACTAACCTGCAATGTTTGGTTGTTCACAGCTGTAGAAGCTGCAAAGTAATGATACACTAAAAACAAAAAGTTTTATTCATCAACGTCTTTGCTCAAAGAAAAAAATCTCTGATTGCCAGGCAACTTGTATCACTCATTTGGATGTGAGATTGAATTTTGCTCTAAATCGAAATCCCAGACATACCATATAGTTAAGTGATAAAATTCTGCCTGCCTTCAGTAGCCACTAGGGGGCCCTTACTGTATACTATTTTATTAATGAAGAGATCTATGTAGCAAGCTTCAAAGCCCCACCCCCCCCCCAACCTAGTTGTGGCTGTAGGCAGAGAGAACTAATAAAAACTCAAGACATTTGGAACACTGTATCAGAAAAATAAAGCTGCAACCGCTATAAAGATATACTATATGGACAAAAGTAGTGGGACACCTACACATTACACCTACAGATGCTTTTATGACATTCCATTCTAAATCCATAGGCATTAATAGTCAAAACCCGTTCATCAGACTGCGAAATAGATAAACGGGATTCTTCAATCCACAGAACACGTTTCCACTGCTGAAGAGTCCAGTAGTGGCGTGATTTATACCACTCCAGCCGATACCTGGCATTGTGCTTGGAGATGTAAGGCTTGCATGAAACACATGAATTCAATAATCAAGAGGTGTGTCCCACTGCTTTTATCCATATAGTGTATATTAAGATATTAATCAGCACAGGATTCTGTACCTGCTGTCTTGCTCTGTAATGTTGTTGGCAGGATAGTCTGAAACAATAGGAGGCTATCCCTTTGATGAGGATTGCCACTTAATCCTGCAGAAGAAGTTCTGGGAAGAGAGATGAAAGTTGGCCACCTTAATAGGTTGATATTTACTTCGACCAACACTATTTCTAGATTCTCATAATTAAGGTCTAGGTGACATCGTCAAAGTAAATAGCTTAAACGTGGTTTGCTTTAAATTTTTCCTGGCTACATGGTTATGGTATTATAGTGTAAATGACTTGTGTATGCATCTGCATTTATAGCGTAGATTCAGTCAATGACCATCATTTAAAATCCCGTCAGATAGTAAGACTCCACAAGCAGCATTGTTTAAGCTAATGTGTAGCTATAAATTGCCCTAGGGATTGACTTCTCCATGTATGCCTCCACTGAGCATAGGTCATTGTCTCCAATATTAGCAATGTGAGTTGGCATTGAGCCCTGGATTTGAAGTTTAGGTGCAGAAGGTTAAACACTCTCCCCACTGTAAGGGTGCAGTCACACATGGCAGATTTTGTTGCAGAAACTCTCATTCATCGGAATGGGGTTGTTTCTGCAGCAGGTGCATGGATTTCTGCAATTTCCATTCATATGATGGGGAATGATAATCAGTGGCAGAAAATTATAGCAACAAAATCTGCCACGTGTGACTGTATCCTAAGACTAAATAGTCGCCACAGCCCTGCCAATAATAGACACAGGGGAGCAAGCCAGAAGCAGGTGAAGAGTCCTCATATTATTTCCTCTCATGGCCCACTCATTCACTATGTAAAACTCTTAGGCTGGGTTCACACGACCTATTTTCATACGCCTCGTTTTACGTCTGAAAATAGGGCTACAATACGTCGGCAAACATCTGCCCATTCATTTGAATGGGTTTGCCGACGTACTGTGCAGACGACCTGTCACTTACGCGTCGTCGTTTGACAGCTGTCAAACGACGACGCGTAAAAATACAGCCTCGTCAAAAGAAGTGCAGGGCACTTATATACATTATATGCAGGACACTTATATACATTATATGCAGGACACTTCTTTCAGACGTAATTTGAGCCGTTCTTCATTGAACTCAATGAAGCACAGCTCAAAATTTACGGCTGTCAGAGAAGCCTCGCAAAATGCGAGGAGGAGGAATTACGTCTGAAACGAGGCAGCTGTTTTCTCCTGAAAACAGTCTGTCTTTTCAGACGTAAAAGCCTCTCACCGTGTGCACATACCCTTATAATGCACACAACTATATCTTGGAATATCTGCCAATTAATACGCTGGTCCGGAAACTTTCAGACCTGGTGGAATTGCCGCAGTTTTGTGGTGTGAATTCTGAACCACAAATACACAGCAAATTATAGTGCAATTCATGTGGATGGGGTTTTCAAACCCCCATCCTCAGGTAGAAGAGAAAAGCCGCACAGAATCAGAGCATGCAAGCATTCTCAAATCTGCAGCATGCTCATTTGTGTCCTGGAAATGTTGCAGGTTTTGATTGCAGATTTTATTATTTGCTATGCATAGGGTTTAATCCGCAAACCCATAGCACAATCCCTGGGTTTAAGGGGGTTTTACATTGGGCAATTATCGGGCAGATAAGCGTTCATAGAATGCTCTTTGATGATAATTGCCCTGTGTAAAAAGGGCAGCAATCAGCAGATAAACAAGTAAACGCTCGATCATCTGCTGATCGTAAAGTAAATAATATCGTTGTTGGCAACACATATCCCTGTGTAAATAGGGAGACGTGCTGCCGACATGATAATAATGTATGGGGACAAGCGATTGGAGTAACAAGCACTCGTCCACATTCTAGCTTCTTGTGACAAGAGCAAACGAGCGCTGATCAACGACCTGTCTCATTGATCGGCGCTCACTGCACCGGCCAAAATCAGCCGGTGAAATAGGGCCTTTACACTAAATTTTCATAAACTTGGCAGTATTTTCGTGAATTTCTCAAGTCACGTTCAATAGACTAAATAATTAGCTGAAATTTTTTGTTAGAAAACACTGCAGGTTATTGAAGAATAAAACACATCAGTAACATTTCAAGGAGAACATTCTGTGATGATCACAGAAACACAGGTGGTTTTCTGAAGCCAAGGCATAGAGAAAGAACAAAAGGTTGCCATTCTGAAATTTCAATGTACAATAAATCAAATTCTCTTGTATAATCTACTAAAAATCCGTATGTATTTTAATTAAACTTTTAGTTGGATAAGATTTTTACTTCTCATAATATTTGCATTCAGATAATTGAGAGAAGGCTTCTTGCAAATAATGTTCCTTATCCAGGATAATTACAGACGCAGCCTTGGTGTGAATATATAGTTATAGCAGAGACATATTGCCCTTTGCTTGCTCGGGGCTTGCCATTCGGAAAGGGTTGTGAGATGTTTCTGTTAACTGTAGTGTCTACACAGCATGTGCATTTATATCTATATATATTACATTTACTTAAAATATTTGTTACTTTTTTTGCTACACAGCATTTAGAATTATCAAAATTCTCAATGTTTTGATTTTATCAATGCAGATATTTTCAGTTTTGATCCAGCTTTCATGAGATGCACCTTAGTTTACCTTAATGGCTATTCCATCTTATAATGGCTACCTCTATTTTGAGGTTGTCTTTTTTTTTTTTTGCTTTAGGACTTTAAAAGGTATGTTCATACAGGGTGTGTGCGCTGCGTAAAAGTACCCACGTGGCGCATATTTCCAGGCAAAATCTCTGCTGCAGAAAGTGCTGGAAAAAAAAGTTAATACTTACCCCACGGTCGATGTCATAGCGACGCGTTCTTCTGTTCTCTATCCAAGTCAGCTGAGTTGCAATTCTATATAGTAAAATTTGCTATTGTTGCGGGTTTTACCTCCCCATTATATTCAATGGGGAAAACCCGCAACGAAAGAGCAGTGATTATGCAGCCTAAATTGACATGCTGCAGGATAAAAAAATAAATGCATTGCAGGTCAATTTATGAAAGTGTTTTCGGCTGATTTTTTCTGCAGCGTGTGGATTTGTTCAAATCTCATCCAAACTGCTGCTACTGTACTACGCTGCATATGTTCCGCTGTGTATGTACATACCCTAAAAGTGTAGCTTAATGTTCTAATATACCCTCTACTACAATTCATTTCTGAACACAGATTTTAGTGATACATAATTGCAGCCTGGTACTGGGGTTCTTTGGGCCCAACAGATGAGATGATCCTGGGGGCCCTTCCTCCATGTGCATGTCAAATCTTAATTACTTTGTTATCTTTGTTGCTTTTAATGTACACACAAGACATAACTAATACGGTCTAAAAGATCATTTATAAATAATTCCATAAGAAAAATACTTTTTGAAACAAACAAAAGAAAAAGACCCTTGTGGCAAGTGATTGGTTACAGATCCAGTTTCAATGGGGTTGTCTTCTGCTTGACCTTGGAGGCCCATTATTGTGTCAGACCCAGTGGAGGATTCCCTGGTGGCCCAATCCAATCCTTCTTTAAACTGAACACAAAGTTGATGCAAACATGCATAAATATAAGATATCAGCCGTAATATATGAACACTTGTGACTGTGTAAAAGTATGTCAACCTTTATTTATGTGAAAGACTTGTATATGTCCTTAAAATGTCTGAATTATCCTCTGCTGCATCACTGCAATTATTTTTCTCACTCTTTTCGTTTATTGTTTTGCATATTTTATTAAATAAAGTTATCAGATTCAAATACATTTGGTCATGTTATGAAACAAGTCCTATTATAATTACTCATACAAAACTGCTGTTTATGGTAATCTTACAATTCTGTCAAAATCCTATTATCACATTTTTTTCGATCAATGCCTAAACAAATGATTTCAACAATATACTGTGAATATACAGAAGCATAAGAACCAGGTGCAAGGTTGAATGATGTGTCATAAGCATATAATTCGGTCATTCCTGCCCTAACATCCAAGGTTTCTCCAAATCTATTATAGATTAGTTGTTACAGACCATTAATCAACTGGCAACATTGTAGAAGTTTGATGAATGTTGTTCCTCTACAGACTAGCAATATACATAGACTGTAGCAGCACGCTATCGAGCCACATACAATTTAAAGACACCAGGATCCATTATGTGCTTTTATTATTCCCTATAAAATTGAAAATAGATATTTTATTATAAAAAGTTATGTGGAAACCTGACTTATTTTATGTTTCTTCTTCTTGTAAGTGACATATTCACATGTTGGAGAAGTAGACATATTATACTTTGCAGCACCGACACAGACTCCGGCACCGATAGGAGTCCTCAAAGGATCTGCTCCTTACTTTTAGGGCATGTTCAGACGTGGCAGAATTCTGCAGACACTGTCCGCATCAAGGCCGCACATAATCTGCGTTGCAGATTCCGTTGCGCCTTTGCCTAAAATGTGAAGTAAAATGCTACGGATTAGTCGTTGCGGATTCAGGTGAAGAGTACATCCTGCTCTCTTTTAAATCATTCCATCTCAGTCTGGCTATAGACCTCGAAACACATAGGTCCAGCCAGAATGATGAAATATCCTGTTTGCGAAAGCAATCCGCAACGCAACATACATAACATCTGCGGATTTCATTGCGTAATTTTGCAACTCCATTGAAGTCAATGGAGAAATTACGCCACAAGTACGCATCAAGTCTGCAACAGCCAGTGTATGCTGCGGACACCAAGTTCCGCACCGCAGCCTATGGTCCGCAGCGGAGTTGTCTGCAATGTCTGCACGAAGATAAGTAAAAAACTGTGGAAACCAATGGACAGACTGTCTGCTGTGGATTTCCAGTGCGGACTGTCCGCAGCGGAATTCCACAGCGGAATTCCACAGCAATTCCGCCATGTGTGAACATGCCCTTACGGTGCATTAGGCGAAAACTAATACTCACTAATGCCCATTCAATCAGGAGGGGGAAAACGGTCAGAACTTAAGGGGGTTATAAGTAGGCAAACTTTAATTGTTGTTTAGAGAAATAGACATAGATAGATAAAAAAATTATCAAAACAACTGCCTTAATTATATCATTCATATAAATTAAAATTAAAATAATCATAATATACTTACACTGCCATAAATATTTAAACTCTTATTTACATAATTTGCATATTTTACATGGATGAACGTATTGAGATATAAAATAAAGTGACTCAACCTTGGTTTACATAGTCTGTGAGCAATAAAATATTTAGTATGGAGGCATCATGTGCACATTAAATATTTTATATCAGGACTAACAGAGAAAATATTTCTTGCAAATGCATGCAGGGAGAGACTGAGCTGTAATAAAAGACAAATAAATCCAAATTTCAGATAATGGTTCAGCAATGTCATTACATTTGTTCTCACAAGGTCTTGTGAAGTCCGTATGTGAAAACTAATTTTGGCGATTTATTTATGTGCATGTGAGAAACAAATCTGACTTTTCAAAATCTATGAACAAGAATTGATACAATAGCGTTCTCCACCTGTAACAATGCATAGCATTTAATCGATAAGAAATGCCATATATTTTATTACTGGGGGTATTGCAAATACATTACACAAGTACAGATGTGAGATATAAGAAGCATAAAATGTTGAAGATGTTTTATTTCAGGACTAAATTATAAACATTTCATAATAAATATAAAACTACTAAAAGCAAAAAATATCTCTAAATAAAAAAATGTAGAGCTCCACTGAATTGCCCGGGAGTAACTATAAAATTGTGGGATTACGCAGACCATTCTGCAGCTTTAATGTAGGAAAAAATTCAGAAGCGACCCTATGACCATCACAAGAAATCCAACTATTTCTTCTCTAGGGAATGTCTAACTTTACGTACAACTTTAACGTCCAAAATAATCCTTTGACCCTCTCATGAATTGAAGTCTTTATCTTAAGACACTTAGGGCTTTCCTACTGTTTTAACATTGGATCAGATCTATTTTTTGGTGTATCTTATTTAGGGAAAAATAAGTGTTTCTAGCTCTTTACACTATCTTAATCTACCATAAAAAAAACACCAAACACAGAAAAAATGTTTTATTGAAATAAAGGCCTCTCCCACACAACCCTCGTTAACAATTTTATTGAAAATAAATATGCCGTAATCAAAGTAGTCCTCAAATCTGATGTAGCCGAACGACTGAACCTGTAAAAAAACACACAAAAAAAACATTAATAACACTAATAAGTAAAAAAGCAAAACCATTATTATACTTACCTTCCTGGGTCTGTGGCAGTAAACTAAGCTCTAAGCTGTCATTAGTTAGTTTACATCACGTGGTCCCAGGTTACCTCAGTTCACTGGCCTACTTAGGCCAATGAACTTAGGTAACCGGCCACCACGTGATGTAAACTAACCAATGACAGCTTAGAGCTGTCACTGGTTAGTTACTGAGCCTTATAAGTGGCGCAGTATTGAGCCAGAATTTTGTCGCATCTCGGGTGCGTGTGCCACTATAAACCTAGTGCGGGGACTGCTTCAGATACAAAGGAGTCCCCGCACTAGGAGTTACTAGCATTGGCGGGGCTCAGCAATAAAGTTTCCATTGATGCAGGCCTGGTCTTTTCTGATCAGACCTGCGCCAGCGGAACCTGCGCCACAAGAAAGTACCGAATGATGAGGAAGGGAACTAATAGTTCCCTTGCTTGACCGGCGCTTTCAATTGTATCCACTTCCTAAGAACGCGGATACAATTGAAAACAGTACATTTCATTAGGGTTGTCACGATGCCAGAATTTGGACTTTGATAGCTATACTTTGTGTAGTATTGCAATTCTCAATACCAAAACGATACTTGCCAACAATAATAATAATAACAAAAAAAGTTCTTTCTGATGTGAGGCGCGTGTTGTGAAGAATTTTGAACCTCCATTTGCCTCACATTAATAGTGATTAACCCCATCGTGTTTCTTAGTCATAATGGACAACATTTGGGTTAATGTGTGAGTGTGTTAATTACTATTAATGTGTGGCACATGGAGGTTCATAATTCATAACACCTCGTGCCACACATTAATAAGTGAAAGAAATATTTTGTGCAGGTTATTACAGTCACGACAATACAGAATGTGTGTGTAAAGGATCTGCCAGACACAGCTTCTGTGTCGACGCCCGTGGGTAATCAGTCTGTACCTGCTCCTAAATCTGAGAGAGTGACACGATCTTCTACCAGTCAGGCTGGGAGGCTGAGGAGTGGGAGAGCCTATCACAGCCTGGCCAGACGGAGCTAGCTCCCGACCTCTGTCTATTTATACCTGCATTTCCTGCTCCTCCTTTGCCTGTGATTATTTTCTGTTTCCTGGTTCTGCTGCTCCTGCTATGATTATTGACCTTGCTTCATTTTTGACCCTGGCTTTACTGACTACGCTCCTGCTCTGCGATTTGTATCTCGTGCACTCCTGGTTTGACTCAGCTCGTTCACTTCTCTGGTTGCTCACTGTGTTGCCGTGGGCAACTGCCCCATTTCCCTTAGCTTCTGTGTACCCTTGTCTGTTTGTCTGTCGTTCACTTATTGAGCGTAGGGACCGTCGCCCAGTTGTACGCCGTCGTCTAGGACGGGCCGTTGCAAGTAGGCAGGGACTGAGTGGCGGGTAGATTAGGGCTCACCTGTCTGTCTCCCTACCCCGTCATTACATAATCACAGGCCCATATACCTTTTCTACCCTGGTCCCTGACACAAAAATGGACCCCCTTGAGACCCTGGCTCAGCCAATGCAGGGCCTCTCCCTACAGGTCCAAGCCCTGGCTCAGAAGGGCAACCACCATGATGCTACCCTGGTAGTACCCCCCACCTCACCTCTTTAACCATACCTCAAGTTGCCTGACCGGTTCTCAGGGGACCGGAAGACTTTTTTCTCCTTTCGGGAGAGTTGTAGGCTCTATTTCCGTTTAAAGCCCCACTCCTCATGTTCTGAGAGCCAGCGAGTGGGTATAATTATGTCCCAGCTCCAGGACGGGCCCCAAGAATGGGCCTTCTCCTTGGCTCCTGACGCCCCTGAACTTTCCTCTGTTGATCTTTTTTTTTCCGCTCTCGGGCTCATATATGACGAGACTGACAAGACTGCCTTTGCCGAGAGTCAGCTGGTGACCTTACGTCAGGGTAAGAGACCCGTTGAGGAGTACTGTTTTGACTTTAGGAAGTGGTGTGTAGCTTCTCGGTGGAATGACCCTGCCTTGAGGTGCCACTTTAGATTGGGTCTGTCGAATGCCCTGAAAGACCTGTTAGCTAGCTATCCCTCTTCTGACTCCCTAGATCAGGTTATGGCTTTAGCGGTACGTCTTGACCGACGTCTCAGGGAACGACGACTGGAACGTTTTTGTGCCTTCCCCTCTGACCCCCCCATGGTGGCTCCCGAGGTTCCGTTGCTTCATTCTTCCACGGAAAACTGGGATGAACCTATGCAGCTCGGGGCCTCCGTCTCTCCCCAACAACGTAGAAAGTTCCGCAGGAAGAATGGTCTCTGCTTCTACTGTGGGGATAACAAGCATCAAGTGAACAACTGTCCTAGGCGTAAGAATAAGCAGCCGGAAGAACTTCCGCGCCTAAGTGATCATCGGGGAGGTCCCTTGGGCGCACAGGTATTTCTCGTAAATATGAAACGTAATAAAATCTTGCTTCCCTTTCAGGTCTCTTTTGGTGGTAGGTCTGCTACCGGCAGTGCCTTTGTGGATTCAGGGTCTTCTGCTAATATCATGTCTGTGGAATTTGCTATGTCTCTAGCTATGCCATTGATTGATTTGCCTAAACCTGTCCCGGTAGTGGGTATCGACTCCACTCCTCTTGCTAATGGTTATTTTACACAGCATACCCCTGTTTTTGAACTCCTTGTTGGCTCCATGCATTTGGAGCAGTGCTCTGTACTGGTGATGCAGGGATTATCGTCCGATTTGGTTTTAGGCCTTCCCTGGTTGCAGATGCATAATCCCACGTTTAACTGGAACACTGGGAATCTTACCAAATGGGGTAATGAATGCATGACGTCATGTTTTTCTGTTAATTTTATCTCTCTCCCTGAGGAGGTGAACACTCTACCTGAGTTTATTCAGGACTTCGCTGATGTTTTTTCTAAAAAGGCCTCCGAAGTGTTACCTCCTCATAGAGAATTCGATTGTGCAATCGATTTGGTACCAGGAGCTAAGCTCCCTAAGGGTAGGATATTTAATCTCTCTTGTCCCAAACGTGAAGCCATGAGAGAGTATATCCAGGAAAGCCTGGCCAAGGGTTACATTCGCCCCTCTACTTCTCCGGTAGGTGCTGGCTTCTTCTTCGTAGGGAAGAAGGATGGTGGTCTTAGGCCGTGCATTGACTACCGAAACTTGAATAAGGTCACTGTAAGGAACCAGTATCCCCTTCCTTTGATTCCTGATCTCTTCAATCAGGTTCAGGGGGCCCAATGGTTCTCTAAGTTTGATCTACGGGGGGCTTAGACTGCGTGAAAGACTGCGTTTAACACGCCCGAAGGTCATTTCCAATACCTCGTCATGCCCTTTGGATTGTGTAATGCTCCCGCGGTCTTCCAGAATTTCATAAATGAGATTTTAAGAGACTACCTGGGGTTATTTCTTGTAGTGTACCTTGATGACATACTTGTGTTTTCCAAGGACTGGTCCTCCCACATTGAGCATGTCAGGAAGGTGCTCCAGGCCCTTTGGGAAAACAAACTGTTTGCTAAAACTGAAAAATGTGTGTTTGGGGTGCAGGAGATACCATTTTTGGGTCAAATCCTCACTCCTCATGAATTCCGCATGGACCCTGCCAAGGTTCAATGGGCTGAATGGGTCCAACCTGCCTCCCTGAAGGCGTTACAGTGCTTCCTGGGGTTTGCAAATTATTACAGGAGATTTATTGCTAACTTCTCGGTCATCGCTAAGCCTCTTACGGATCTTACTCGCAAAGGTGCTGACCTCCTCCACTGGCCTCCAGAGGCGGTCCAGGCTTTTGAGGTCCTTAAGAAGTGTTTTATCTTGGCCCCTGTGCTGATTCAGCCTAACCAAATGGAGCCATTCATCGTGGAGGTTGACGCCTCCGAGGTGGGAGTGGGTGCTGTCTTGTCCCAGGGTACCAGGTCCCTCACCCATCTCCGTCCCTGTGCCTACTCCTCCAGGAAGCTCTCGCCCACTGAGAGTAACTATGATATTGGCAACCGCGAACGCTTAGCCATTAAATGGGCATTTGAAGAGTGGCGCCACTTCCTGGAGGGGGCTAGGCACCAGGTAACGGTCCTTACCGACCACAAGAATCTGGTTTTCTTAGAATCTGCCCGGAGGCTAAACCCGAGACAAGCTCGATGGGCGTTATTTTTTACTAGATTCAACTTTTTGGTCACCTATAGGGCTGGGTCTAAAAATCGCGTAGCTTCATGGCCAGCCCTCCTTCGGAGGAAGATCCTGCATGTGTTTTGCCTCCAGGTGTAATCATTTCCTCTGTTGATTCTGACTTAGTCTCCGAAATTGCGGTTGATCAAGGTTCAGCTCCCGGGAACCTTCCTGAGAACAAGCTGTTTGTTCCCCTGCAATTCCGGCTAAGGGTACTTAGGTAAAATCATGACTGCACTATCTGACCATCCAGGCATCCTGGGTACCAAGCACCTCTTTGCCAGAAACTACTGGTGGCCTGGGTTGCTTAAAGACGTTAAGGCCTACGTCGCCGCTTGTGAGGTTTGTGCTAGGTCCAAGACTCCCAGGTCCTAACCAGCGGGCTTACTATGTTCTTTGCCCATTCCCCAGAGACCTTGGACCCATATCTCCATGTATTTTATCACCGATTTGCCTCCATCTCAAGGCAAGTCGGTGGTGTGGGTTGTAGTAAACCGTTTCAGTAAGATGTGCCACTTTGTGCCCCTCAAGAAACTACCCAATGCTAAGACGTTAGCTACCTTGTTTGTCAAACACATCCTGCGTCTCCATGGGGTTCCTGTCAATATTGTTTCTGACAGAGGGGTACAATTTGTTTCTTTGTTTTGGAGAGCCTTCTGTAAAAAGTTGGAGATTGATCTGTCCTTCTCCTCGGCCTTCCATCCTGAAACTAATTGCCAAACTGAGAGGACTAATCAGTCTCTAGAACAATATTTAAGGTGTTGTAACTCTGACTGTCAATATGATTGGGTCTCCTTCATTCCCCTCTCCGAATTTTCCCTTGATAACCGGGTCAGTAACTCGTCAAGGGTCTCCCCCTTTTTCTGTAATTTTGGGTTTAATCCACGGTTCTCCTCCGTTTCACCTGGTAGTTCCAACAATCCCGAGGTAGATGTCGTTCATCAGGAACTGTGCACAGTCTGGGCCCAGGTTCAGAAGAACCTAGAGGCGTCCCAGAGCATACAAAAGACTCAGGCAGATAGAAGACGTTCTGCTAACCCCTTGTTTGTGGTCGGGGATCTGGTGTGGCTATCTTCTAAAAATTTGTGCCTTAAAGTCCCGTCCAAAAAATTTGCTCCCCGATATATAGGGCCGTACAAGGTCATTGAAGTCCTTAACCCTGTCTCCTTCCGACTGGAGTTACCCCCATCTTTTCGAGTACACGACGTGTTTCATGCCTCCCTCCTTAAACGCTGCTCCCTGTCCTTGACTCCCTCGAGGAAACCTCCGGTCCCTGTTCTCACCCCTGAAGGGGTAGAATTCGAGGGGGCCAAGATTGTGGACAGCAGGATGGTCCAAGGCTCCCTCCAGTACCTGGTCCATTGGAGAGGATATGGGCCTGAGGAGAGGATTTGGGTACCCGCCCGGGATGTTCACGCTGGTGTATTGCACAGGAGGTTCCATCTTCGCTTCCCCAATAAGTCGGGTCCACCTAGAAAGGGTCCAGTGGCCCCTCGTAAAACGGGGGGTACTGTAAAGGATCTGCCAGACACAGCTTCTGTGTCGTCGCCCGTGGGTAATCAGTCTGCACCTGCTCCTAAGTCTGAGAGAGTGACACGATCTTCTAACAGTCAGGCTGGGAGGCTGAGGAGTGGGAGAGCCTATCACAGCCTGGCCAGACGGAGCTAGCTCCCGTCCTCTGTCTATTTATACCTGCATTTCCTGCTCCTCCTTTGCCTGTGATTCTTTTCTGTTTCCTGGCTCTGCTGCTACTGCTATGATTATTGACCTTGCTTCATTTTTTACCCTGGCTTTACTGACTACACTCCTGCTCTGCGATTTGTACCTCGTGCACTCCTGGTTTGACTCGGCTCGTTCATTACTCTTGTTGCTCACTGTGTTGCCGTGGGCAACTGCCCCATTTCCCTTAGCTACTGTGTACCCTTGTTTGTTTGTCTGTCGTGCACTTATTGAGCGTAGGGACCGTCGCACGGTTGTACGCCGTCGCCTAGGACGGGCCGTCGCAAGTAGGCAGGAACTGAGTGGCGGGTAGATTAGGGCTCACCTGTCTGTCTCCCTACCCCATCATAGAGTGTGGATATTTTATGTATTGAGACCTATTTTAATGTTTATTGTAAAAAATGGGTGTTTTGTTTTTACATTTTTTTTTAAATTTAATATTACTTTATTTTTACTTTTTTATTTTTAAACTCTAATGTACTGGCATATATCTATTTGCCAGTACATTAGCCTGTTACTGATAGTACACAGGCAGTTGTTAGGACATACCTAAGTATACCCTAACAACAGGAAATATGGTCAGACAGCCCTGGGGTCCTTCAATGGACCCTGGATTGTCTGCTCATATATGGTATGTCCCTCAATCGCGTCACAGGGAGTCCCTAAGACGCGATCCAAGGGGCATCTCCTTTTGCATTTTCCTCATGAATGCTGCGGTCAGCTTTGACCGCAGCATTCTGGGCAATAACGGCGGAGATCAGAGGTTTTTATGATCTCTGCCGTTAGAGCGGGGCTGCGGCTGTGTAATACAGCCATTGCCCCGCTCCTGACCAACAAGTGTGTGTGTGTGTGTGCGTGTGTGTGCGCGCGGTCAGCATAAGGTGATGCGGCCGGCGCTGCACTAATGAGAGGCTACACCAGAACTGAAGACAGAACATGGGGGTGTTTTGCAGTGCGCCCACCATGTACTCTGTCTTCAGTGCCGGCCGTCATTAGTGCAGCGCCAGCTGCATCACCTCATTCTGACCACGCATGCACAATTATCAGGAGTGGGGCAATGGCTGTATTACACAGCCGCAGCCCAGCTCACTACACTCATGTATTTCGATACTAAGCTGTGCAACTGCCCAGCTTAGTATTGAAATACCTGAAGTAATGGTATTTAACCCTACATTGTTAAATATTTTCTTACCTGACCTGCAGTGGTGCCGTCCTGTCCTGCTCTGCCGTTCAAATCGAAGACACGCTGACGTTGGCAGTTCTGAACAATCCATTAACAGAGGGTGTGTCTTAAGCCTAAGAAGCGTACGGACCCCCCCCCCCACCCCTGCCCTGTGAGTGACCTGGTCACCAGGACAGGTCACAAGATACATTTTTAATTTAAAAAAGGATCCTGCAGCCACCCCCTCCCTGTTAGAGGCCCTAGGCACTGCACCCCCAGTGCCTAGTAGCAAATATGGCCCTGACCTTGATGGTAATAACCAACAAGGTACAGACACTTTTAAATGAAGGCAAAAAAGTAGATAGGGCAGGGATAGAACAACCAAAAATTGGTGGCTGGTGGTAATTTTCATATATGTGTAGGGTAACGTACATTTTGAGCGATATAAATTAATGCCAGGGCACTCATGTTTATGTTGTGCAAAATGTTTAACCCCTTGAGTACCCAGCTCATTTTGGCCTTGAGGACCAGACCCATTTTTTCAAATCTGACATGTATCACTTTATGTGGTAATAACTCCGGAATGCTTTTACCTATCCAATTGATTCTGAGACTGTTTTCTCGTGACATATTGTACTTTAGTTTAGTGCAAAAATTTGGTCGATAAATTCATTCCTTATTTGTGAAAAACACCAACATTTAGCGAAAATATGAAGAAATTATGATTTTTCCAATTTTAAATGTATCTGCTTGTAAAACAGATGGTAATACCACACAAAATAGTTACCAATTAACATCTCCCATATGTCTACTTTATGTTTGCATCGTTTTTTGAACATCCTTTTATTTTTATAGGACGTTACAAGGCTTAGAACTTTAGCAGCAATTTCTCATATTTTTAAGAAAATTTCAAAAAGCGATTATTTCAGGGACGAGTTCAGTTCTGAAGTGGTTTTGAGTGCCCTATATATTAGAAACCCCCATAAAACACCCCATTTTGAAAACTGCACCCCTCAAAGTATCCAAAACAGCATTCAGAAAGTGTTTCAACTCTTTAGGCGTTTTACAGGAATTGAAGGAAAGTAGAGCTGAAATTTTCAAATTTCATTTTTTTTTACAAAATTCATATGTAATACATTTTCTTCTGTAACACAGAAGGTTTTACCTGAGAAACGCAACTCAATATTTATTGCCCAGATTCTGCAGTTTTTAGAAATATCCCACATGTGGCCCTAGTGTGATAATGGACTGAAACACAGGCCTCAGAAGCAAAGGAGCACCTGGTGGATTTTGGGGCCTCCTTTTTTCAGAATATATTTTAGGCACCATGTCAGGTTTGAAGAGGTCTTGTGGTGCCAAAACAGTGGAAACCCCCAAAAGTGACCCCCATTTTTTAAACTACACCCCTCAGGAAATTTATCTAGGGGTATAGTTAGCATTTTGACCCCACAGGTATTTTGATATATTTTCTAGAATTAGTCTGTGAAAATGAAAATCTACTTTTTTTCTGGAAAAACGTAAAAATTTCTAATTAGGAGAGAAAGCACCCCAACATTTGTAAAGCAATTTCTCGCGATTACGGAAATACCCCATATGTGGTAATAAACTGCTGTTTGGACCCACAGCAGGGCTCAGAAGGGAAGGAGCGCCATTTGGATTTTGGAGCTCTGGTTTTACTGGAATGGTTTTCAGTGCCGTGTCACGTTTGCAACGCCCTGGAGGGACCTAAACAGTGGAATCCCCCCAAAAGTGACCCCATTTTGGAAACTATACCCCTCAAGGAATTTTTCTAGTGGTATAGTTATCATTTTGACCCCACAGGTTTTTTGCTGAATTTATTGGAATTAGTCTGTGAAGATGAAAAGAGACTTTTTTTTGGAAAAAACACAGAATTTTCTAATTTTTATAAGGAATAAAGGAGAAAAAGCACCTCAACATTTGTAAAGCAATTTCTCCTGATTACGGAAATACCCCATTATGTGGTAATAAACTGCTGTTTGGACCCATGGCAGGGCTCAGAGGGGACGGAGCACCATTTGGATTTTGCAGCTCAGATTTTGCTGAATTGGTTTCTGGGGGCCATGTCGCATTTGCAGAGTCCCTGAAGTACCAGTACAGTAGAAATTCCCCAGATGTGATCCCAATTTGGAGACTATACCCCTGAAAGAATTAAATTAGAGGTGTAGTGAGCATTTTGAGCCCTCAGGTGTTTTATAGATTTTATTAGAATTGGTCCGTGAAAATGAAAACATTTTTTTTTTACAATAACCTGTAGCTTTAGCTCAGAATTTTTCATTTCCACAAGGAATACAGGAGAAAATACACCCCAAAATGTATTACACAATTTCTCCTGATTACGGAAATACCCCATATGTGGTTGTAAACGGCTATTTGGACATACGGGAAGGGTCTAAACGGAAAAAGTGCAATTTCGTTTTTGGAGTGGAGATTTTACAAAATTTGTTTTTGACGCCATGTTGCATTGCGCTGAGGTACGAGTACAGTGAAAACTCCCGAGAAGTGACCCCATTTAGGAAACTACACCCCTCAAGGAATTCATCTAGAAGTGTAGTGAGCATTTTGACCCCCAAAGGTTTTGCAGAAATTAGTGCACAGTGGATGTTGCAGATTGAAAATTGACATTTTCCACATATATGCTATTTCAGTGCCCAATGTGTTGGGCCCAGCTTGTACCACTAGAGACATACGCCCCATAAATTGTTAAGCGGTTCTCCAGAGTACGGTAATACCCCATATGTGGTCATAAACCGCTGTTTGGGCACACTGCCAGGCCCAGAAGGAGCGCCATTTGGCTTTTGGAGCGCAGATTTTGCTTCGTAGTAGTTTTGTTTAGTGTTTTACTGGTGTTTCAGTTTATAGTGTGGGGGCATATGTAATCTGTGCGGAGTACATACATTTTTTGCGTGACACACTGTCGTTTTTATTGGTACCATGTTTGGCTACGCACAACTTTTTGATCACTTTTTTGAAACGTGACCAAAAAAGGAAATTCTGCCATTGTTTTTTATGGTATTTTTTTTACGGTGTTCACCGTGCGGGATAAATAATATGATATTTTTTTAGGTCAGGCCGATACGAACGCGGCGATACCTATTATGTCTAGTTTTTGTCTTTTTTTTCATTTTTTTTCTAATTATAAAGGGCTTGATCAGGGAAACAAGGCGATTATTGTTTTTATTACGTAAAACTTGTATTTATTTATTTATCTAAAACTTTTTTTTAACTTTTTTTTCACTTTTTATTTTACACATACTAGGGGACTGGAAGATCTGATCTCCTGATCCCCTGTACAATACACTGCACTACTTCTGTAGAGTACTGATGTAGTGCAGGATATTGTAACTGTCACTTTACAACTGACAGTTGAGCCTATTACGTCCTGCCTTGGGCAGGACCTAATAGGCTCCCGTACCTGGCAACCAGGAAGCCGTTGCTAGGCTTCCTGGTTGCCATTGCAACCATCAGAACCCCGCGATTTTTCGCGGGGGGGGCAATGGGGTGCAGAGGGAGCCCCCTCCCTCTGTATCAATCACTTAAATGCCGCTGTCGCTATTGACAGCGGCATTTAAGGGGTTAAACTACAGCGATCGGAGAGGACAGTGATCGCTGTAGTTGCAGTTGGATGTTGGCTGTATATTACAGCCGACATCCGATGAAGATGGAGCGAGCACAGCTCCTGTGCCCGCTTCATCCTCAGAGCGTTACTATACGCCCATTTTCGGGAAGGGGTTAATAAAAAGTGTTTGTTTTTTTTTTACACCGCTTTCTCTGATCTCCTCACGTATCTCACAGAAGTGAGGAGATCAGAGAAAGTGACAGGAGCTTTCTCCTGCAGACGACGTCACAGACGGCTGTGATTGGTCAGTCTTCAGAGACTGACCAATCACAGCAATCGCCGGCATTGGGGACTGCTAATTGGTCCCCAGGCCGGTAGCAGAGACGGTTAGCTGTCAATGACAGCTGCCGCCGCTGTTCTGTCACTATGTGATTTCACATAGTGACAGTTTATTCCTGCGCCGTAATAGTACGTCGAAGGTACGCTGGAATAAGCGGCCAGCGACGTACTATTACGTCGAAGGTACGCAAGGGGTTAATACTGAAATGTGTGGGTTTGGAGAGGTGTGTGCTTTTTTTGGGAGGGGGCCTGGGGGTGTCTGATTTTTTTTACTTCTATACTCTTGCATTATTTTTCTCATTTTAATTACATGTCTTAAAGCCCTCCCTGCACATGGAATCCTTGTGATGTTGTTGCGGGATGAATAGTGAATTAGCTTGTCTGTGTATGTGTATCTCTCCCTCTGCTCTCTTTCACCTGCTAGCCAGCAAACCTTTGTCTTTGTCCACTATTATTTCTACAGACAAACTGATTCAACATTCCCCAATCCCACTAACACACAGCATTACCTGCATCTTACCTGTATGTGACTAAACCTGAATAGAGGGGGTGCTTGGTTTATATAGGATGCAATTGATTAATGCCAGATGAGGCAGAGCTGCAGCCATACAAAGTATATCTATCTTTCTTTTGTATGATTTGGTTATGTGTATAGAGATTGTAAGCTCCTTTTCAGTCAGTCACTAATAACTTTTATCTCTCTTTTGTATATGTTGAAAGCATTTGATCGGAATTAGACACATTGGTCACATATTGATTGGTGGCTATTCACATTAGAACTTTGTAGCAGTATCTTTGTAGGATCCACCAACAATGTAATGAATATGGGACCAATTCACTGTAGAACAGGCTAAATTGTAATTTCTGCCATCCGTTTAACACCCGGCTGAACAAAACTTGCATCTTTATGAGATAGATTTGGAAAAATGTTCTACATTTGTAAGGCAAAATCACATGTTGGCCAATTCATGTAATTTGTCAGCAATGGGCCAAAAAAGAATCCAAATCTGTTAAACTCATCAGTAACTGAATTGGATGATATATGTCTGTATCTACTTTGAGATGAGTGCGATAATCATTTTAGCTCTGCTATTTGCTAAAGTTGTTCAGGTCATTGTCATGAAATGGATACACCATTTACTGTTAAGAAAATGTTTGAATATATTTATATCTAGAAAACTAGAAAATAATAGATCGGATAATTTGTGCAAATTTTTTTATTTTAGTTTTATATATTTTTGCAACATTTTAGAATTTTTTTATTTTATTCACCTTAAAGGTAAAGTATTTCAATACAGCTAGGTTTTCTTTTAAACTGTGGCAGTTTGATGCCATTAATTGAAATAAACTGACCATGGCAAGGTGGCTTGTTGGCGCTCTCCTAGTTTCCAGCACCCAGTGCACACGCCCACCATTCCCCTTCCCTAGCTATGCCCCTGTATATTAATATATATTAATATATATGTATATTTTAATATCACAGACAAGAATAGTAGTTAGTATTAATATGTACAGTATCAGATTCACTTTATTTTATATCTTTTTCCGGGAAATACATTTATCAAGTTTGACATAAAGGAATTAAATAACAGATTAAAATGTTAAACGTGTTAATCTCATGACTTTAGGGACTTGTCTGCTATTTCATTTCCTGGGAATGCTTTCATTTTTGCAGAAATCTCTGCAGGTTCTCACATTTCTAAATGAAACTGATTGAATATTGAATTCCAATATTAGTAGTAAAGCTTGATTACTATTACTTCTATTAAACTTTGAAGCATCAATGTGTGTTTGCTGATCACTAGTCTGGATCCACATAGCATGGTCCCTGTTGCATTTGTGAAAAACACATATGAGATTAATTTAAAATGTAATGAATAGACAAGAAGCCTTGAATTTGGAATTACATTCCCTAAACTGCAATTCTTGAATAAAGGTGAAAATTATTTTATTAGTTAAAATGTATTAAAGTTTATCATTATCCTCTATAATATGCAGCCTAGGAGATCTGGAAATTTGCCAGATATGTTGTTTTTCTCTTTTCTCTAATGACCATTAATTTCATGAAGATATTTCTCTTTTATATGATTTAAAAAATATTGTTAAACAAGGACATATGTACCTCAGAGGCAGTTTATGTGGCTGTGATGGGGTCCATGGTGGGAGAGGACCCAGTCCTAGTTGGTCCCACCCCCTTTGCTATTAGGTGGTGAAAACCTATGTAGGTTTCGCCTCTCCATAGGAACTGCGTTGTCAGCGAAAAGGCAGGTGGGGAATTGGTCCACGGATATGGAGAGGGAAATAAATAGCAGGCGCTTTTGTCTTGGGTAGCAAAATATGGCACAATAATGGGGAGTCCAGTTTGATCTTTGATATTGACAGAGGCATAGCTAGGTTCTCCTGCACCCGGGGCAAAGATTCAGAATGGCGCCCCCCCCCAACTTATTTCCCGACATCTCCTTCCCCCTCGCTATGTTTGCTATCTCTAACAATCAATGAGGTGTAATTTTTTTTCACCATTTTTTTTAATGTAACTCGAGTATAAAAGCATTTCTACATTTTATAAGCGAAATAGTTCTATGATGTAATTAACATAAAAATAAATTAAAAGAAAATAAATTAAAGAAGCCACACACAGCCCCCTGTAGATAGTGCCACACACAGCCCCTCTCTTGTAGATAGCGCACACACAGTCCCCGTTATAATTAGCGCCACACAGCCCCCCTTGTAGATAGTGCCATACTCATCTCACTTCCCCCCTAGTAGATAGCGGCACACTCCCCCCCCTTGTAGATAGTGACACAAACAGCCCGCTGCCCCTTTGTAAATAGCGCCACACTCCCCCACATATATGGACACGCTGAATAAAAACCAAATACTTATTTGGCATTAATAAAACAACGGGCCCCCTCATGCCGTGGGCCCCGTAGCAGCCGCTATGGCTGCTACAGCGGTAGTTACGCCACTGCCTGCAGTCCTATGTAACACCACAGATAACACACAGGGATAACTCTCTGATTACCGATAATGTAGTAGTGTTACCTGCAGTCCTATGTAACACCACAGATAACACACAGTGATAACTCTCTTATTACAGATAATGTAGTATCTGTTGCCTGCAGTCCTATGTAACGTCACAGATAACACAGTGATAACTCTCTGATTACAGATAATGTAGTAGATGTAAGAGACAAACACATGCAGAGACACACACACATACACTGTAACATATACAAAGACAGAGACACACACTGTATACACACTACACACACATATACACACACATATACACACAGACACTCACCATGTCTCTTTGCTGACAGGTCAGGACGGGCTGTGGGCGGAGCTTCCTCTTCTGCTTGTCGGCTGTGTGTAACAGCAGAGCACAGAGTAGAGGCAGAGCTGGAAGGGTGCAGCACGGGAATGGACCTGTCCCCTGACCTGAGTCATCTGACCTCATGTCACTGACGTGAGGTCAGGTGACAGGTAAGGTGACTGGACTGGTCCACTCCCTGGCCATCACAGACCCCAGTCAGAACGCCGTAATTTCCTGGCTCTTCCTAAAGCTGCAGCAGGTGTCCGACATACGGGGCGCCTATCAGCAGCGATCAGCTGCTCTTCGGCGCCCCCCCTTCCCTACCACCTAGTTGCGCCCGGGGCACATGCCCCGCCTGCCCCCCTAGCTACGCCCCTGGATATTGATATCTCTTCTATGTGCACAACTGGTTGGCAGTGTCTATTTTTACCTCAGCGAAGGGCTACCAAAATGATAATGACAACAAAATCTTTTATAGCAAGCAAGACATAAAGAGATAGACATGTATAGTTTAGAAAAAAAGGAATCATTGTGGATATCAGAGAAACATTTAAATATATTAACAGTATAAATAGAGTTCTCAATAGTATTATCTTTTACCCTCTTAACGCACCAGGATTTAGATATACTGTTTGTCATTAGCTGGAAGTATTTTCAGCACCTAACGTACATTGGCAGCTGAATAAAAACCAAATACTTATTTGGCATTAATAAAACAACCTGTTCCATATTATTAAAAAAAAATGACAATGCAATTTTTTTTTTTTTGCTGCTCTAAGTATGCCCTAACAAATGCCTGTTCATATTACTATGCACAGTGGGATGAAAAATAAATGTTAAACATTATTAATTAAAGTTAATTATAAGATTAAAAACGCCACCAACATAAAAAATACAGTAACCACTTCTTTTATTTAAATAATTTTACAAAAGTAAACTCCATTAACAGTAAACTCCATTATACATAGTAAGTATCCCTATACTAATATATATGATGTACTATAGTAATCAGTACAATAAAGTTACCACATGTACTGCATCAAGAATAACAATAAAAGGCGTAAAAATAATAATAATAATAATGATGGAATTGTTTTTTAGGCATCCCATCATTATGAAAAATGTATATAAATTACCCACTAATTAATACAGTCTGTACCTGAAAATGGAGTCTAGCAAAATCTACAACTTGCCCTGCAAAAAACAAGCTCTAAAATAACTATGTGGAATGCGAAGAGAAAAAATTCCCCCGCTCCTTAAAGGGGTTGTCCGATTTGGACAATCCCACTTTTTAGGAGGATCCCTTGACAATAAACGTAACTCAAAGTGCAAGCAATCCGCAAACTTGTCATAAGTGTTAAATTTCCCTGCAGCGCCACCACAGGGAAAATTTAGCATTACACAGTCTCCATTCAAGTCAAAGTTGTCTGTGTAATGCAGGACAGGTCCTCCACTCTGGCCAAGAAATAAGGATCTTAAACAGAGGACCCCCCCCCCGCCTCTATTAACTCAGAATTTCCTAATAAGAAATATGAAAATGAGTTTTCTAAACCAGACAACCCCTTTTAAGGTCAAAGTAGGCTTCATTATTACGTTTTTACATCCATCAGTATTCATAAAGCAGCATAGGAACAGTTGTCACAACAGATTCCATTAATTTCAATGGAATTTTATTTTGGACATATGTGTCTCAAAAGGTATTATTATTACTATTATTATTATTATTATTATTATTATATGTTGTAGATCAATGAATACAGTGGATGGAAAAGACAGACGACAACTAATGCAGGACATGCACTAGTTGTCCCCTGTCAGTTCCAGTTACATAAATAGATAAAAAATGAATGAACGGTACACCGGTGTATAATTTAAATACCGTGTATGGCGTATTCCTCGACCAGGCACATAGCAACCTTTGAGAAAGGTTTCCTAATCCTACTATTATGTTTTGGATAAATTGTGCTGTATGTGAATATAAAGCCAAACCCACAAATATAGGAAAAAAATGGGTTCAAGAGTTTGTAAATATGGCTTTCCACTTCAATGGCATTAAAAAAAAAACTGCCATAATTGCATTGACAAATAGCCCCTTTCTTTTACGTAAAAATAGCCCTACTATGCTCCTCTTGTGTAAGACTGGACTATCCACACAATACATTTCCACAACTAGCAGTAGTTTACATGATGACATGCATGGCCATGGAATTATATATTTTAAATGCAAATCTGCAGAACAGCTTTTCATAATTCCTTTCCACTTGTATCTAATCAACTCCTTACATAAGACATGGCTAGAATATTTCTGAAAACAAATACATTTTAATTGCCTAGTCATGCTTTATTTTCTTTTAATTGAACCAGTGTGTCCCAAATGCTTCGTTCCAATACTGCCAGAGAGCTAGATAAGCCATTAGTAAGAGCAGTTGGAAATTACAATAGCAATTCTGCATGCAGAGTAAACTTATAATGAAAACTTTTAATGCATTTTTGGTGTGTAGTAATCAACTTATTACTGTCTGACAACATGATCTTTACCACAGGGTACTGGTGTTCATTAAAAGTGATTTAGCTGCACTGAAACGTAAAAACAGAGAGGAATACACAGAACTTTATGCAAGTTTTATTTCTATGGGGATGAAATAGAATAATTAATTCACACATAAACATTCTGTTACCACGTGGTTTACAATATTTGGATAGATAAAGCCGTTTTCATGATCAAAATTAGACCCATTCCCACCTCAGAGCTGTGTGCAGGTGGCTACGGAGAGGTACACGATGCCCCTGAGACTCTGTACATAAGCACTTTGCATGCCGGAGTATTATGCTCCATATGTTGCCATAAGGCCATGTTCAGATGTAGTGGATTTCGCCAAAAATCTACAATCCGGACTCCGAAACGAAAATACATGATGAATGAAAGAATAATACATGTGAATGCGGGAAAATCCAAAGCATTTCCCTAATAAACTTTCTAATGGTAGAGACTTTTTTGGCAGCAAACAGGTACCGTATGATCCTATATAAGTCTATAGGTACCATACTATACCTTCATACAACTCTGACATTGTATGGAGCCAATATACATTTTTGTTAAATGAGCCCAAAGGTATTTGTCAAAGTGGATCTGTCAGCTATCTTAATAAGGGATGCATGTTACAGCTACAGCTCCTATTATCCAAAATGACACAAAAAAATGTTGGTGCCATTTGGGTAAAAAGAGCAATAAAAAAATACAGCGGACCAATAGTGATCAGTCTGCTGTGTTCATGAGGGGAGTGCTCCCCACGACCCTCTTCAAAGTGATTGACAGATTGTTAAGAGGTGCAGTGGAGCCAGGGTTAGCTAAAAAACAACAATAAAATAACTATGCCAGAATTGCTGCTTTTTGGTTACCTTGCCTCCCAAAAAATAGGATAAAAGTGATCAAAAAGTCGCCTGTACCCCAAAATGGTACCAATAATAACTACAGCTCATCCCGCAAAAAAACAGCCCTCATACCAGTGCGTCTATGAAAAAATAAAATTAGTTAAGGCTCCAATAAGTCAGGAAATAAAAAAATATGCAGCTGTGCACGCCCGAGGGGAACATTTCTTCTGTTTCAAGAGGCGATTTATCAAGGCCCTAAAATTAGGGAACTAGGAAGGGTAGGACCCAAAGATATCTGCTGGAAGCGAGAGTGCCCATATTATACCGGGACAACACCCCAAACTGGTGTGGGCCAAAATGGGGATAAGAAAGGACACCATTTATCCGTGCGACACCGGCCTGTGCAGAAATGATTGCCTCACATCGTAACAAATATCTATGGATTATGCTATTGTTTTTTTTACCCCATTATTATATCACCTGACTATGCCAATGATGTACTCTGCTCAGCTTACATGTACCCCCACATTATAATCTAAAATACCAGTAAAACTCAAACAAAATTACTACCAAGCAAAATCCACGCTCCCTCCCTTCTGAGCCAAACAGTGTTGCCAAACAGCTGTTTACTTCCACATATATGGCATCGCCATACCCGGGAGAACCCTTTTAACAATTTTTGGGGTGTGTGTCTCCAGTGGCACAAGCTTGGAACCACATATTTGCCACTGAAATGGCATATCTCATAGCTAGGGAAAATGTTTAATTTTTACTTTGCACCATCCGCAGCGCAATCATTTTTGGAAAAGACCTGTCTGGTGAAAATGCTCACTACACCCCTTAATAAATGCCTTGAGGGGTGTAGTTTCCAAAATGGGGTCACTTCTCAGAGGTTTCTCTTATTATTTCACATCAGAGCCCTGCAATTGTGAACCAATACTGTGTAAGTCGCTAAATTAGGCCTCAACCTCGCATGGTACTCTTTCACTCCTTAGCCTGGTCGAATGTCCAGGCAAAAGAATATGGCCACATGTAGGGTGTTTCTAAAATCAGGAAACACTGCATAATAATTAGAGAGCTGTCTTGTTATGGTGGCACAAGCTGGGCACCACATATTGGCACATCTATGGAAAAAAATCCCATTTTCACTCTTCAACATCGATTGCACACTAATTTCTGCAAAACACCTATGGGGTTAACATGCTCACTACACCCTTTGGTGAATACCTTGAGGGGTATAGTTTCCAAAATGGGGTCACTTCTGGGGGGTTTCCACTGTTTTGGTCCCACAGGGGCTTTGCAAATTTGACATAGAAACAAGAAACCAATCCAGCAAAATCTGCACTCCAAAAGCCAAATAGCGCTCCCTCCCTTCTGAGCACTACTGTGTGCCCAAACAGCAGTTTATGACCACATATGGGGTATTGCTGTACTCGGGAGAAATTGTTTTACAAATGTTGTGGTTTTGTGAATGGAGTCACTTTTGGGTAGTTTCCACTGTACTGGAAACTACCCAGTACCCAGTACCCAGAAACCAATCCAGAAAATCTGTGCTCCAAAAGCCAAATTTCGCTCCCTCTCTTCTGATTCTTGCCGTGTGCCCAAACAGCAGTTTATGACCACATATGGGCTATTTCCGTACTCCAGAAAAGTTGCTTTACAAATGTTGGGGTTCTTTATTTCCTTTATTTGTTGAGAAAATGAAAAATTGAGAGCTAAAGCTACATCTTATTGAAGAAAAAGGATTGTTTTTATTTTCCCTGCCCAATTCTAATAAAATCTATGAAACACCTGTGGGGTCAAAAAGCTCACTACACCCTTAGATTAATTCCTCAAGGGGTGTAGTTTACTAAATGGAGTCACTTTTTGGGTGTTTTTACTGTTTTGGTCTTTCAGGGGCTTTGAAAATGTGACATGGCCTCCGCAAACCATTCCTGCTAAATTTGAGCTCCAAAAGCCACCATTTGGTGAATACCTTGAGGGGTGCAGTTTCCAAAATGGGGTCACTTCTGGGGGGTTTCCACTGTTTTGGTCCCACAGGGGCTTTGCAAATTTGACACAGCAACCAGAAACCAATCCAGCAAAATCTGCACTCCAAAAGCCAAATAGCGCTGCCTCCCTTCTGAGCCCTACCATGTGGCCAAATAGCAGTTTATGACCACATATCGGGTATTTTATTACTCGGGAGAAATTGCAAATATTGTGGTGCTTTTTCTCCTTTAGTCCTGTGGAAATGAGAAAAAAATTTGCTAAACCTACATTTTCTACACTTTCTATGAAAGAATGTACATTTTCAGTTTCACGGCCTATTCCAATAATTTCTGCAAAAAACTTATGGGGTCAAAATGCTCACTTTACCCCTAGATAATTTCCACAAGGGATTTAGTTTCCATAATGGGGTCACTTGTTGGGGGTTTCCACTGTTTTGTTCCCTCGGGGGCTTTGCAAATGTGACATCGCCTCCGCAAACCATTCCTGCTAAAATTGAACTCCAAAAGCCAAATGGCGCTCTTTCCCTTCTAAGCCCTGTCGTGTGTCCAAACAGACGTTTATGACCACATGTGGGGTATTGTTTTACTTGGGAGAAATTGCTTTACAAATGTTGCAGTGCTTTTTCTCCTTTAGTCCTTGTGTAAATGAGAAAAAAATTGCTAAACCTACATTTTCTTTGAAAAAAATTTAGATTTTGATTTTCACAGCCTAATTTCAATAATTTCTGCAATAAACATGTGTGGTCAAAATGCTCACTATACCCTCAGATCATTTCCTTGAGGGCTGTAGTTCCCCAAATGGGGTCACTTATGGGGGATTTCCACTGTTTTGGCACCACAAGAGCCCTTCAAACCTGACATGGTGCATAAAATATACTCTAATAAAAAGGAGGCCCAAAATCCACTAGGGGCTCCTCTGCCTCTGAGGCCTGTATTTCAGTCCATTAACACACTAGGACCACATGTGGGATATTTCTAAAAACTGTAGCGTCTGGGCAATACATATTGGTTTGTGTTTCTCTGGTAAAATCTTCTGTGTTAAGGGAAAAAAATTGATTAAAATGGAATTTGTGCAAAAAGTTCCTGGGAAACTTTTTAAATGCTGTTTTGAATACTTTGAGTGTGCAGTTTTTAAAATGGCATGATTTATGGGGGTTTCTAATATATAGGCCCATCAAAGCCTCTTCAGAACTGAACTGGTCGCTAAAAAAAGACATTTCTGCTAAACTTATAAGCCTTGTTGAGTCCTATAAAAATAAAAGGATGTTCAAAAAACAATGCCAACATGAAGTAGAAATATTGGAAATGTTAATTAGTAAATATTTTGTGTGGTATAACTGTATGTCTTACAAACAGATACATTCTTATTTTGAATAATGCTTATTTTTGAAAGTTTTCTCTAAATTTAGGTGTTTTGTTTTTTTTACAAATAAACATTGAATGTATCGACTAAATTTACCTCTGACATAAATTACAATATGTCATGAGAATACAATCTCAGAATTGCTCGGATAGATAAAAGAATTCCAAAGTTATTACCACATAAAGTGACACATGTCAGATTTGAAAAATGAGGCTCTGTCAGAAAGGTCAAAAGTGGCTGCAGCAGAAAGGGGTTAATAAAAAAAACCACTGCACTCTGAGAACAGTTACTTGCCGCATACATTATTTGAGTAGTCCAAAAAATAATATCGGCCAGGTGCACAAATTTGCTAAATACGGTCTGTTTATTAAAGGCTATGGTCACCGTTCAATGAATTTTTGTTTTAATTAATTAATTAATTAAACATTTCTACTATTTTGCTGCGTTAGAGTCTGTGTAGCTCCTGTAGATATCTGGCTGTGCTGCCTATTCTAACTCAAATCTGTCAGCCCACATCTCCTGACATAAGGAGGTTGTGAGTGTAAAGGATTTGCCAGACACAGCTTCTGTGTCGACGCCCGTGGGCAATCAGTCTGCACCTGCTCCTATGTCTGCGAGACTGACTCCATGTTCCACCACTCAGGATGGCAGGCTTAGGAGTGGGAGAGCCTATCACAGCCTGGCCAGACGGAGCTAGCTCCCGCCCACTGTCTATTTATACCTGCCTTTCCTGTTCCTCCTTTGCCTGTGATTCTTCTATGCTTGTTTCCTGGCTTGCTGCTGCTGCTTGTACTACTCATCATCTGCTTGTTATTGACCTTGGCTTTCTGACCATTCTCCTGCTCAGCGTTTGGTACCTCGTTCTCTCCTGGTTTGACTCGGCTCGTTCACTACTCTTGTTGCTCACGGTGTCTCGTTTACCTAGCTTCTGTGTACCCTTGTCTGTTCGTCTGTCTTGCACGTACTGAGCGTAGGGACCGTCGCCCAGTTGTACCCCGTCGCTTAGGACGGGTTGTTGCAAGTAGGCAGGGACTGAGTGGCAGGTAGATTAGGGCTCACCTGTCTGTCTCCCAACCCTGTCATTACATAATCACAGGCCCATATACCTAGTCTACCCTGGTCCCTGACACATCTATGGACCCCCTTGAGACCCTGGCTCAGCAGATGCAGGGCCTCTCCCTACAGGTCCAGGCCCTGGCTCAGAGGGACAACCTGCGTGATGCTTCCCTGGTAGTGCCGCCCACCTCACCTCTCAAACCCCACCTCAAGTTGCCTGACCGGTTCTCAGGGGACCGGAAGACATTTTTCTTCCTTCGGGAGAGTTGTAGCCTCTATTTTCGCTTAAAGCCCCACTCCTCAGGTTCTGAGAGCCAGTGGGTGGGTATAATTATGTCCCGGCTCCAGGACGGGCCCAAGGAATGGGCCTTCTCCTTGGCTCCTGACGCCCCTGAACTTTCCTCCGTTGATCTTTTCTTTTCTGCTCTCGGGCTCATTTATGACGAGACTGACAAGACTGCCTTTGCCGAGAGTCAGCTGGTGACCTTTCGTCAGGGTAAGAGACCTGTAGAGGAGTATTGTTCTGACTTTAGGAAGTGGTGTGTAGCTTCTCGGTGGTGCCTTGAGGTGCCAGTTTAGATTGGGTCTGTCGAACGTCCTGAAAGACCTGCTAGTTAGCTATCCCTCTGCTGACTCCCTAGATCAGGTTATGGCTTTAGCGGTATGACTTGACCGACGTCTCAGGGAACGATGACTTGAACGTTTTTGTGCCTTCTCCTCTGACTCCCCCATGATGCCTCCCGAGGTTCCGTTGCTTCGTTCATCCACGGAAGACTCGGATGTACCTATGCAACTCGAGGCCTCCGTGTCCCCCCAATAACTTAGTGAGTTCCGCAGGAAGAATGGTCTCTGCTTCTACTGTGGGGATGACAAGCATCAAGTGAAGAACTGTCCTAGGCGTAAAAATAAGCAGCCGGAAGAACTTCCGCGCCTAAGTGATCATCGGGGAGGTCACTTGGGCGCACAGGTATTTCCCGTAAAGATGAAACCTAATAAAATCTTGCTTCCCTTTCAGGTCTCTTTTGGTGGTAGGTCTGCTACCGGCAGTGCCTTCGTGGATTCAGGGTCTTCTGCTAATATTATGTCTGTGGAATTTGCTATGTCTCTAGCTATGCCATTGATTGATTTGCCTTAACCTGTCCCGGTAGTGGGTATCGACTCCACTCCTCTTGCTAATGGTTATTTTACACAGCATACCCCTGTTTTTGAACTCCTTGTTGGCTCCATGCATTTGGAGCAGTGCTCTGTACTGGTGATGCAGGGATTATCGTCCGATTTGGTTTTAGGCCTTCCCTGGTTGCAGATGCCTAATCCCATGTTTAACTGGAATACTGGGGACCTTACCAAATGGGGTAATGAATGCATGACGTCATGTTTTTTTGTTAATTCTATTTCGCTCCCTGAGGAGGTGAACACTCTACCTGAGTTTGTTCAGGACTTCGCTGATGTTTTCTCTAAAGAGGCCTCCGCAGTGTTACCTCCTCATAGAGAATACGATTGCACAATCGATTTGGTACCAGGAGCTAAGCTCCCTAAGGGTAGGATATTTAATCTCTCTTGTCCCGAACGTGAAGCCATGAGAGAGTATATCCAGGAATGCCTGGCCAAGGGTTACATTCGCCCCTCTACTTCTCCGGTAGGTGCTGGATTCTTCTTCGTAGGGTAGAAGGATGGTGGTCTTAGGCCGTGCATCGACTACAGGAACTTGAATAAGGTCACTGTAAGGAACCAGTACCCCCTTCCTTTGATTCCTGATCTCTTCAATCAGGTTCAGGGGGCCCAATGGTTCTCTAAGTTTGATCTACGGGGGGCTTATAACGTTATCCGCATCAAAGAGGGGGATGAGTGGAAGACTGCGTTTAACACGCCCGAAGGTCATTTCGAATACCTCGTCATGCCCATTGGGTTGTGTAATGCTCCCGCGATCTTCCAAAATTTCATAAATGAGATTTTAAGAGACTACCTGGGGGTATTTCTTGTAGTGTACCTTGATGACATACTTGTGTTTTCCAAGGACTGGTCCTCCCACATTGAGCATGTCAGGAAGGTGCTCCAGGTCCTTCCGGAAAACAAACTGTTTGCTAAGACCGAAAAAAGTGTGTTTGGGGTACAAGAGATACAATTTTTGGGTCAAATCCTCACTCCTCATGAATTCCGCATGGACCCCGCCAAGGTCCAGGCTGTGGCGGAATGGGTCCAACCTGCCTCCCTGAAGGCGTTACAGTGCTTCCTGGGATTCGCTAATTATTACAGGAGATTTATTGCTAACTCCTCTGTCATCGCTAAGCCTCTTACGGATCTCACTCGCAAAGGTGCTGATCTCCTCCACTGGCCTCCTGAGGCTGTCCAGGCTTTTGATGTCCTTAAGAAGTGCTTTATCTCGGCTTCAGTGCTGGTTTAGCCCAACCAAATGGAGCCATTCATCGTGGAGGTTGACGCCTCTGAGGTGGGAGTGGGTGCTGTCTTGTCCCAGGGTACCAGGTCCCTCACCCATCTCCGTCCCTGTGCCTACTTCTCCAGGAAGTTTTCACCCACTGAGAGTAACTATGATATTGGCAACCGCGAACTCTTAGCCATTAAATGGGCATTTGAAGAGTGGCGCCACTTCCTGGAGGGGGCTAGGCACCAGGTAATGGTCCTTACCGACCACAAGAATCTGGTTTTCTTAGAATCTGCCAGGAGGCTAAACCCGAGACAAGCTCTATGGGAGTTATTTTTTTTTACCAGATTCAACTTTTTGGTCACCTATAGGGCTGGGTCTGAAAATATTAAGGCTGACGCACTGTCGCGTAGCTTCATGGCCAGCTCTCCTTCGGAGGAAGATCCTGCTTGTATTTTGCCTCCAGGTATAATCATTTCCTCTATTGATTCTGATTTAGTCTTCGAAATTGCGGCTGATCAAGGTTCAGCTCCCGGGAACCTTCCTGAGAACAAGCTGTTTGTTCCCCTGCAACTCCGGCTAACGGTACTTAGGGAAAATCATGACTCTGCACTATCCGGCCATCCAGGCATCCTGGGTACCAAGCACCTCATTGCCAGAAACTACTGGTGGCCTGGCTTGCTTAAAGACGTTAAGGCCTACGTCGCCGCTTGTGAGGTTTGTGCTAGGTCCAGGACTCCCAGGTCCCAACCAGCGGGCTTACTATGTTCTTTGCCCATTCCCCAGAGACCTTGGACCCATATCTCCATGGATTTTATCACCGATTTGCCTCCATCTCAAGGCAAGTCGGTGGTGTGGGTTGTAGTAGACCGCTTCAGTAAGATGTGCCACTTTGTGCCCCTCAAGAAACTACCCAATGCTAAGACGTTAGCTACCTTGTTTGTCAAACACATCCTGCGTCTCCATGGGGTTCATGTCAATATTGTTTCTGACAGAGGGGTACAATTTGTTTCATTGTTTTGGAGAGCCTTCTGTAAAAAGTTGGAGATTGCTCTGTCCTTCTCCTCGGCTTTCCATCCTGAAACTAATGGCCAAACGGAGAGGACTAATCAGTCTCTAGAACAATATTTAAGGTGTTTTATTTCTGACTGTCAACATGATTGGGTCTCATTCATTCCCCTCGCCAAATTTTCCCTTAATAACCGGGTCAGTAACTCGTCAGGGGTCTCCCCCTTTTTCTGTAATTTTGGGTTTAATCCACGGTTCTCCTCCGTTTCACCTGGTAGTTCCAACAATCCTGAGGTAGATGTCGTTCATCAGGAACTGTGCACAGTCTGGGCCCAGGTTCAGAAGAACCTAGAGGCGTCCCAGAGCATACAAAAGACTCAGGCAGATAGAAGGCGTTCTGCTAACCCCTTCTTTGTGGTCGGGGATCTGGTGTGGCTATCTTCTAGAAATTTGCACCTTAAAGTCCCGTCCAAGAAGTTTGCTCCCCGGTTTATAGGGCCGTACAAGGTCATTGAAGTCCTTAACCCTGTCTCCTTCCGACTGGAGTTGCCCCCGTCTTTTCGAGTGCACGACGTCTTTCATACCTCCCTCCTTAAACGCTGCTCCCCGTCCTTGGCTCCCTCGAGGAAACCTCCGGTCCCTGTTCTCACCCCTGAGGGGGTAGAATTCGAGGTGGCCAAGATTGTGGACAGCAGGATGGTCCAAGGCTCCCTCCAGTACCTGGTCCATTGGAGGGGATACGGGCCTGAGGAGAGGACTTGGGTACCCGCCCGGGATGTTCACGCTGTGGTATTGCTCAGGAGGTTCCACCTTCATTTCCCCAATAAACCAGGTCCACCTAAAAAGGGTCCGGTGGCCCCTCATAAAAGGGGGGGTACTGTAAAGGATTTGCCAGACACAGCTTCTGTGTCGACGCCTGTGGGCAATCAGTCTGCACCTGCTCCTATGTCTGTGAGACTGACTCCATCTTCCACCACTCAGGATGGCAGGCTTAGGAGTGGGAGAGCCTATCACAGCCTGGCCAGACGGAGTTTACTTCCCGCCCACTGTCTATTTATACCTGCCTTTCCTGTTCCTCCTTTGCCTGTGATTCTTCTATGCTTGTTTCCTGGCTTGCTGCTGCTGCTTTTACTACTCATCATCTGCTTGTTATTGACCTTGGCTTTCTGACCACTCTCCTGCTCAGCGTTTGGTACCTCATTCTCTCCTGGTTTGACTCGGCTCGTTCACTACTCTTGTTGCTCAAGGTGTCTCCGTGGGCAGCTGCCCCGTTTCCCTAGCTTCTGTGTACCCTTGTCTGTTCGTCTGTCTTGCACTTACTGAGCGTAGGGACCGTCGTCCAGTTGTACCTCGTCGCTTAGGATGGGTCGTTGCAAGTAGGCAGGGACTGAGTGGCGGGTAGATTAGGGCTCACCTGTCTGTCTCTCTACCCTGTCATTATAGTGAGGTTGCATTAGCGCTGAATGGCCGGGCATGTTCCCGACCTTACAATGACGCTGATTGGTGGGGCAAAATGACTTGCCCTGCCAATGAGCGCCTTTCAATGACGCTATCGGCCCGATGACGTCATCGCGCCACTTCCCTGCTTGAAAGGCGCGGATTGACAGGGCAAGTCATTCTGCCCCGCCAATCAGCGTCATTGAATGATGTGTCGTTCAGCTCCAGCAGACCTGTTTAGAAGAGAGCAGGTCTGCATTGCCATCCGACGGCGCGGGAACGGGATCATATAAGTATGTAAAGTTTTTTTCTTTTCCTCTAATAAAACTGTGAGTAGCATTATCTATAGTGGGGGCTTCATCTACAGGGGGATCATCTACATGTGGGCCACTATATAGGGGGTCTATATGTAGGGATGTGGGCCACAATATACAGAGGGGGTCTATATGTGGGGCACTATCTACAGGGGGGTCTATATGTGGGGATGTGGGGCACTGTCTACAGGGGGATATATATGTGGGGATGTGGGCCACTATATACAGGGGGGTCTATATGTGGGGATGTAGGCCACTATCTACAGGGGGGTTCTATATGTGGGGATGTGGGCCACTATATACAGGGAGGTCTATATGTGGGAATGTGGGCCACTATCTACAGTGGGGTCTATATGTGGGGATGTGAGACACTATACAGGGTGGACTATATGTAGAGCACTATCTATAGGGGAGCTATTTTTAGGGTGCTTTCTATAGGGGTGGCTATATGTGGGACACTATATACAGGGGTGGGTTACCTGTGAGGCACTAGATACAGGGTGGCTATATGTAGGGCACTGTCTACAGGGGTGGGCTAAATGTGGGACACTATATAAAGGGGGAGCTATATGTGAGACACTATCTACAGAGGTGGGCTATACGTGGAGCACTATCTATAGTGGAAGCTATATGTAGAGCAGCAATAGTGGTTAGCACTATTGCCTTGCAGCTCTGGAGTCCATATGTGGGCACTATCTACAGAGGGTTGTATGTGGGACACTATCTACAGGGGCTTCTATGTAGAGCACTATCTACAGAAGCTCTATGGGGTCCCTATCTACAGGGGGCTATGGGGGCACTATCTACAGAGGTCACGGTATGTGTGTGTGTGTGTGCGTGCGTGCGTGCGTGCGTGCGTGCGTGTGTGTGTGTGTGTGTGTGTGTGTGTGACAGTGTATGGTACTATTATAATCAGGGACACAGTGTATGGCGCTATTATAGTTAGAGGTGCAGTGTATGGCGCTTTATTATATTTAGAGGTGTTGAGAATTGTAACTTTGTTTATAGGTGCAGAAATGTTTTAAAAGTGAGAAGCTGAAGACATCTGAGTGGAAGAAATGCAGAAATGGGTCATGGCCGGTAGAAATCCATCATAGAGTTCTGTACCGGAGGGAGAAGAAAAGAACTAGAATCTGAGACGTCACCAGTGAGTCACTTAATGTAAATGTTTTTTATGCCTCTAACCAGTACTGTAGTAGCTGTATGATCTGCAGCGAGATGATGGTGGTATGATTTTTTTGTGAAACAGCATCTGCCATCATATCCTTTCCATTGTTCGGGCCATGCTGGGAGCTGTAGTTTTACGCCATACAAACCTATACGGCAGGGGTTGCACTAAATCGAGCTGTATTTGTTCTGGTGTTGTATATATGTACTGAACTTGATTCTGATGCTGTATGTAAGTACTGAGCTTTGTTCTGGTGCTGTATATACGTATGAGATTGGTTTTGGTGCTGTATATATTGTGAGACAGTGACAGGTAAAGTCTAGGACACACTGCCTTGTAGCTAAATGTGTCCGATCCCACGGGCTCGAACAGAGGAAGAGGGTATGTGAGACAGTGACAGGTAAAGTCATTGAGGGAAGGTACATGAGGAAGCCATGCGTGCACAGGCTGAAACCAATATTCTGCTGGGTGAAGCCCACAGACTGGCCTTAAAAGAACAGCAACAAATTAATCGCTATTTGCAAGACCAAATTCAGGCCTCAGTTTAGAGGTCAGCGGGGCCTCATGGTTTGCGCCAAACCACTCGTGCAGCGGTACAGACATCTCTGCAGAAGATGACATCCACCGACGACGTTGAGGCCTATCTCATGGTGTTTGAGCGAGTGGCAGAACGAGAGTAGTTACCGTCAGATCAGTGGGCAGCAGTGGTGGCACCTTTCCTAACCGGAGAGCCGCAAAAGGCGTACTTTGATCTCAATGAGCAGGATGCCAAAGATTACTCCAAGCTGAAGGGTGAGATCCTTGCCCGTCTGGGTGTTAATATGAATGTGCGTGCTCGACGGGTGCACAACTGGACTTTTGTGGAACACCTACCTGCCCGATCACAAATGTATGATCTTGTCCATCTTGCAAGGAAATGGCTACAGCCAGAGGAATCAACCCCTGTGCAGATCGTGGAGAGAGTGGTGCTTGACAAATACATCCGCTCCTTACCACCGAAGGTTCAGCGTTGGGTCGGTCAAGGAGATCCTACAGATGCGGAACAGCTGGTGAACCTGATTGAAAGGTACAGAGCTACTCAGGATCTACTCCAAGAAGTACCGCCTGGATGTTCTAACCCCAGGAACAGCAAATCGTGCAGAGCACCCGGTAAGACTGTTCCATTTACTAGAGGGGTGAGAAATGTCTTTAAGGGAGGTGGCTCAGAAGGGGAGCAGACAGAGGGAAGAAATCCCAGAGAGACACTGAAGGCCAGACCAGGGTCTCAAGTTGGGGACCGGGGCCGCATACAGTGCTGGCGGTGTTATGGACCTGGGCATATTGCTGCCAATTGTCCCCTGACTACTGAGCCAATGGAGTGTCATGCAGCAAGGCGAATATCCTTGTTTGCACGTCCTGTTTGTTCTGCTGAGACAGTTTACGAGACTGAGCAACAAATGTGTGTCGTTAAAGTGGAAGGGTGTACTGTGAGTGCCTTGCTGGATTCTGGGAGTCTGGTTACCCTGGTGCATGCCAGCCTGATAGACCCTGGAACATTCAGAGGACATAGTATAGGGGTCCTGTGCATTCATGGGGACACTAAAGAATACCCCACCGCTTTTGTCACTCTAGAGACATCCTGTGGAACCGCTTGCCATGAAGTGGGTGTGGTCAAGTCCCTGATGCACAGTGTGATCCTGGGGACAGACTTCCCAGTGTTCTGGGACTTGTGGAGGAAGAAAGATGTAAACTCCACTGTAAATGTTAATGATGGTATTAATGTGTGCACTGTGATTAGCCCAGAACCCTTTAACGAGGATGCAGAGGTGCCAGCAGTAGGGGTGACCACTGAGCCTGATAAATTTCCTCTGGCTGTTTTTGCTGGTGAAACAGATGAGCAGGAGGAAATTTCTGAGATACCAGAGTTAAATGTATCACGTAACAATTTTGGGACTGCTCAACTTGGCGATCCCACATTGGTAAAAGCCAGGGAAAATACTAAGGTATTAAATGGAGTGCCTCAATATCCAGGGGCTGATAAGGTGTTTCCACACATGGCGGTTAACCAGGATATGCTGTATCGGATAGATAACGTACGTGGGGAGGTGGTTGAACAGCTGGTGATACCCCAACCGTATCGTAGAACGGTGTTGGACCTGGCTCATAAACACGTGCTGGGTGGACATCTAGGTTGCGAAAAGACCAGAGAGCGTATCTTACAATGATTCTTCTGGCCGGGGGTATATACGGAAGTTCAGAGGTATTGCGAGTCCTGCCCGGAGTGTCAGATAACGGCTCCTATGCCACATTTTAGGAGTCCGCTGGTGCCTTTGCCTATCATTGGGATCCCTTTTGAAAGAATTGCCATGGATCTGGTCGGCCCTTTAGTCAAATCCTTTAGAGGACATCAATATATCCTAGTGGTGTTGGACTATGCCAGACGCTACCCTGAGGCAGTCCCTTTGCGAAATTCCTCTTCAAAAGCCATTGCAAGAGAGTTGTTTTACATGTTTTCCCGTACTGGTTTACCTAAGGAAATCCTTACCGATCAGGGAACTCCCTTTATGTCCAAAATCTCCAAGGAATTATGTAAACTGCTGAAAATTAAACACCTGCGTAGCTCTATATATCACCCTCAAACTGATGGTCTTGTCGAAAGATTCAATAAGACATTAAAAGGCATGTTGAGGAAGGTGGTTAGTAAGGATGGGAAGGATTGGGACTGTCTTCTGCCCTATTTGATGTTCGCTGTACGTGAAGTTCCTCAATCATCCACAGGGTTTTCTCCTTTTGAACTTCTATACGGCAGACAACCCCATGGTCTCCTGGACATAGCCAAGGAAACCTGGGAGCAAGAGTCCACACCTTATAGGAGTGTAATTGAGCATGTCACGTTGCCGAATTGCTGCGGTCATGCCGATAGTTAAGGAACACTTGGAGCAAGCTCAGGATGCTCAGAGCAGGGTGTATAACCGAACTGCTAAAGTTAGAAATTTTAACTCTGGTGATCGAGTGTTGGTCTTAGTGCCAACCGTAGAAAGCAAATTTCTTGCTAGATGGCAAGGGCCGTATGAGATAATTGAAAAGGTGGGGGATGTAAATTATAAAGTTTACCAACCAGGTAAAAGGAAGACAGTGCAGTTATACCATGTAAACTTAATTAAGCCATGGAAAGAAAGAGAGACCCTCGTGGCAGTAAGTACCCCCTATAGTGTTAACCCAGATGTGTATGTGTCAGAATCCCTCGCAAAGCCACAGAAACAGGATACAAAAGAGTTTGTGCAGAGAAACACAGACGTGTTTTCAGAACTGCCAGGACAGACTAGTATAATAAAACATGACATTGTGACCGAGCCTCAGGTTCGGGTCCACTTGAAACCCTACAGAGTCCCTGAAGCTCGCAGACAAGCCATATCTGAGGAGGTCAAGAAAATGCTAGACCTTGGGATTATTGAAGAGTCAAAAAGTGAATGGTCAAGTCCCATTGTATTGATTCCGAAACCAGATGGGTAATTACGTTTCTGTAACGACTTCCGCAAGTTAAATGAGATGTCAAAGTTTGACGCATACCCAATGCCAAGAGTTGACGAGTTAATAGAGAGACTGGGCCATTCAAGGTATTTTTCAACACTTGATTTAACCAAAGGTTATTGGCAAGTACCCCTCACGGAGGGCGCCAAAGAGAAAACTGCGTTCATTACCCCGGATGGTCTGTTTCAATATATTTGTTTACCATTTGGGCTACATGGGGCTCCAGCGACCTTTCAAAGGTTAATGGACATAGTCCTCAAACCCCATCGTCGGTATGCTTCGGCATATCTGGACGACATTATAATCTTTAGTGATGACTGGGAAAGCCACTTACCAAAAGTACAAGCAGTACTAAACTCCCTCAGAGCCGCGGGGTTAACAGCAAACCCAAAGAAATGTTCCTTAGGCTTGGAGGAAGCACGGTATCTGGGGTACATAATTGGGAGAGGGGTGATAAAGCCACAGGTCAACAAAGTTGAGGCTATCCAAAACTGGCCCCAGGCCTCAACCAAAAAGCAGGTCAGAGCTTTTCTTGGAATTGTAGGTTATTACCGCAGGTTCATTCCAAACTTTGCCAGCACAGCAGATCCCCTGACAGATCTTACCAAGGGAAGTAAGTCTGTCATGGTCAAGTGGGACACAAAGTCTGAAAGCGCCTTTCAAGAGTTGAAACTGGCCCTGTGTAACCAACCAGTCTTAGTCACTCCTGACTTCAAAAAGGAGTTTGTTGTCCAAACTGATGCTTCTGATGTGGGGCTCGGAGCAGTTCTGTCACAAGAGGTGGGTGGTGAGGAACATCCTGTGACCTATTTGAGCAGAAAGCTTACCCCGGCTGAGAAAAACTATAGCATAGTTGAACGGGAGTGCTTGGCCATTAAGTGGGCACTTGAGTCCCTGAGATATTATTTATTGGGTCGTCGGTTTAGGTTGGTTACAGACCACTCTCTTCTTACGTGGATGTGTCAAGCTAAAGAGAGAAATTCAAGAGTTACACGGTGGTTTCTTACTTTGCAGAACTTCAAATATACTGTGGAACACAGAGCAGGAAAACTGCAGGGCAATGCTGACGCTTTGTCTAGGACACACTGCCTTGTAGCTAAATGTGTCCGATCCCATGGGCTCGAACAGAGGAAGAGGGTATGTGAGACAGTGACAGGTAAAGTCATTGAGGGAAGGTACATTTCCCCTAGAATCCTGTCATATGTATCCTAGGCTCCAGGGAATGAGTATTTTTTGCAATAGAAAGCTCTAGCTTTCCAATCTCGGCTTAAGGAAAAGCCGGAAAAAGGGCCTGGAGTTGGATTGGGGAAGAGCAGGGCGGGTTCCCCAATCCCTAGTCCATCTCTGTTTGTAGGACAAGGCTGCTGCTCAATTAGCTGCACCTGCAGCCTGTGTATAAAAAGGTGCAGACACAGTGTGTGAGAGTCTCACCCCTGACTCAGACTGGAGACTACTAAGTCTGGAGTAGCCTGTATTCTATGTGAGTAAAGACCTGTGTTACTTTGTGTCCAGTGCCTGGTAGGAAGGCACTTGGTATAGCTAGATAATATCTTGTTTAGTTAGTGCTCAGACGAGCAGGATTTATTTTGTATTTTGCCTTGTTGTACAAGAGGCTGTTTCTTTGACAAGAATAAAACACAGGCAAAGCCCTGTTATGAACTTTAATGCACGGTGTCCCTGTCTCTGGCTACTAAGAAACTGATGTACCAACCTCTCCTGATGCTAAACCCTCACAATATGTAATTATTGGATGTATATATGTACTGAGCTTAGTTCTGGGGATGTATTTATGTACTGAGTTTGGTTCTGGTATTGTATATATGTACTGAGCTTGGTTCTAGTGCTGTATTTATGTACTGAGGTTGGTTCTGGTGCTGTATATATGTACGGGCTTGGTTCTAGTGCTGTATTTATGTACTGAGCTTGGTTCTAGTGCTGTATATATGTAGTGAGCTTGGTTTTGGTGCTGTATATATGTCAAAGCTTGGTTCTGGATCTGTAATTATATAGGATATATTTATAATAACAAAATTGCAGGGCAGATGGAATTTTTCTCAAGTCATTGGATATTTAATGGGAATCTATCAGGTAGTTTTAACCCCTTGAACCGCCACCATGCAGCAAAACATGACCTGACAATATTTCTGAACATTCCCTTGTATGATTTTTTCAGATGCAGCAAAATCTTTAAAATCCACTTCTAAAATGGCGCACACTCTATGCTAATTACTCATTAGAGGGTTATGGGGCGGTGCCGCTATCCTGAAGAGTCACATAGTCCTGCCTCAAACCCCACCTTTCCATGTTTGAGTGACATCTCCCTGGCTGATACAACTTTCTCGGATGCACCATTGCCTTGTGGCACTATTCACAAAGGGGGGCTGTGTGGCACTATACACAAAGGGGGGCTGTATGGCACTATACACAAAGGGGAGCTGTGTGGCACTATACACAAGGGGGAGAAGTGTGGCACTATACACATGGGGGAACTGTATGGCACTATTTACAAGGGGAGGGCTGTGGCTCTATCTATAGGTGGCCGAGTGTGGCGTAATCTACAGGGGTCTGTGTGTGGCACTATCTACTAAGGGGGGGCTGTGCTGCACTATCTACTAGGGGGGGGCTGGGTGTCACTATATACAAGGGAGGGGGGCTGTTTGGCACTATACAGTGTGAGCTGTATAGCGCTATATACAATGGTAGCTTTATGGCGATATCTACAAGGGGGCTGTATGGCACTATCTACAAGGGGGAGGTGGGGGTGCTATATACAAATGGGGTGTGACACTGTCTATAGGCGGGGCTATATAGCACTGTATACAGGGGGGGTGTATGGCACATTCTACAGGGGGCACTATTTATAAGGGGGGCTGCTTGTGGCACACGGGGGACTGCTTGTTGCACCAGTCAAGAGTTTGCTATGGGGCCCAGTCTTTCCTAGTTATGCCCCTGGATCACACAGTTTGTCATTATCAGAGTGTAAATAGAGAGGAGAACAGAGGGACATCTCTAATCACAGGCTACCAGTGTAGAGAGAAAGCTGTGGTGATACATGACAGCTAGTGAAGTAAGCAGCAGCCTGGAGTCACAACCCTCCCAAGGGAAAATTTGAAACCAGGAGCTGTTTTTTAAACTGAATATCAGGAAGTCTGAAAATGAATGAAGGCATATAGATTATAACCTGAAACTTAGTGTAACTTTTTTTAACATATATAAAAATCTATTTTCCATGTCAAAGGTTTCCATAGCCTTTAACCCCTTAATGACTGGGCCTGAAAAGGTCTTAATGACCAGCTCCATATTTCAGTTTTTACCATTTCAGCAGCCATAACTTTTTTATTTTTTTTATTGACGTGGCGGTATAAAGCCTTATTTTATGCCGGAGAAATTGTATTATTTTTTTTTTATAGTTCGGGGATAGAAAAAAATTATTTTTACGGCGTGACTATAAGAAAAAGCGATTCTGAGCATCATTTTTCTTGTTTATTCTTTATCCCGTTCACGTTTTACGCTAAATAACCCATAAGATTAATTCTTCAGGTTGTTACGGTTGTTTAGATACCTAATATGTGTAGGTTTTTGGTTTTTATTTAGTGTAGGGGCAGTAAAAGATACTGTATGCAAAATAATGACTTTTTTTTGGACTTTATTTATTTATTTATTTATTGTGTTACTTTTTTTTTTAAATCCCATTAAGGGATAACTATGCTAAGACATTATACTGTGTCACTATGACACAGGCTGCTGTTGGGGCAGCACAAAGTGTGCCCTAACAGCAGGCAAACTGAACAGACAGCCCTGGGGTCCTTTGTAGGTCCCCAGGGCTGACTGCAGAGGGATTCCCCGGTGTTTGATCTCGTCACCGGGTTTCCGATGACGAGATCAAAGCGGGGAGTTACCTTTGATCTTGCCGCGGTCACGGACCATGGCAATCAAAGGGTTAAACAGCTGGGGTCCTTATGTTTTCCGACCCCAGCTGTATTGATCATGCTTTTTAAGGAGTTAAAGTGTTTCTATACCATGACAACTGCTTCTGAAAATGAAGCCAGCCTGGCAATTAGCTGATCGCTATGTGTCCAGCTTCTGGATCAGGCTCCAATCAGCTTTTAACAATGGAGGAAGTTGCAGCCAGTCATACATTATCCCTGCAGTGCCCACTGCAGAGGAAATGTAATATTATATGGCAGCTATTCAAAGGAATGGCTGTACATGTAATACCTGGATGGGCTGGGTCCGCCGGAGTGGAAGCTGCTTATACTCATGATGTGCATATTTAGGGCATATGTAAAGGGAACCTTTTTGAAGGACCAAAACACTCTGGTCTTTAACCCGTTAGTGACCGCCCCATAGTGTTTTTACGTCGGTCACTAATGGGCTTTATTCCGGTGCAATAGCCTTTTTACGTCACTGCATCGGAATAAATAAACAGAGCAGGGAGCCGTTAAATGAGGGCTGGGGGTATCCCTGATCGACCGGGTGAGATCGATATTAGTATCGATCTCACCCGTTTAACCCCTCAGATGCGGTGCTCAATAGCGTGATAAGATCACCGAGTGTCTGTGTCTCCGATGGCAGCCGGGGGCCTAATAAAGGCCCCCAGGTATGCATGTAGTGAATGCCTGCTAGATCATGCCTCTGGCAAGACCTAGCAGATGCCTGTCCGCTTTACACTGACAGGCATAATACGCTGAAATACAGAAGTATTGCAGTGTGTTATAAATGCGATTGGATAATCGCATAGTGAAGTCCCCTAATGGGACTATTTAAAAAGTTTAAAAAAGTTTAATAAAAAGTGAAAAAAAAAAAGAAAAACCCACTTTTCCCCCTTACAAACTGCTTTATTATTAACAAACAAAATAAACTAAAAAAGTTACACATATTTGGTATTGCCGTGTCCATAACGACCCAACTATAAACTTATTACATCATTTAATCCACACGGTGAACGTCGTAAAATATAAAATAAAAAAACATGCAAAAATTGCTGATTTCTTTGAATCCAGTCTTAAAAAAAATGTGACAAAAAGTGATCAAAAAGTCGCATCTACTCCACAATGGTACCGATAAAAACTACAAGTTGTCCCGCAAAACAAAAACGCCCTCCTACAATTGCATCGGCGAAAAAATAAAAACGTTACAGCTCTTCAAATATGGAGACACAAAAACAAATAATTTTGAAAAAAAAGTGTTTTCACTGTAAAAGTAGTAAAACATACAAAAACGATACAAATTTGGTATTGTTGCAATCGCAAAAACCCACTGAATAAAGTTATTGTGTTATTTATACCACTCGGTAAACGCCGTAAATTTAGGAGGCAAAAAAGTGTGGCGAAATTGCTGTTTTTTTTCTATTCCCCCCCCAAAAAAAAGTTAATAAAAGTTAATTAATAAATTCTATGTACCCCAAAATGGTGCTATTAAAAATTATAACATGTCCCGCAAAAAACAAGACCTTATACAACTATGTAGACGCAAAAATAAAAAGGTTATAGCTCTTTGAATGAGACGATGGAAAAACGTAAAAAATGGCTAAGGTCTAAAATAGGCTGGTCATTAAGAGGTTAATGTGCTAATTAAACTCTTCTACAATGTATACCACGCCTAATCTGGTGTTAGCCGACTGACAGTTTTTGGAGAAAATTTCACAAGTACTTTATAAATCAGGTGCATGTCTGCAACATTTTTACTACACCCTCAAGCAAAAAATGTAAGCATGGAAACATTGGAAAAAAATGATGACCAGATACATTTTAAAATAATTGCTCCTTTTTCTACACCATATGTGCCAATTTTTATTGAAGGTGGGATGGTACAGAATATACAACGAATAATAGGTCTGTCAAGAAGAACACACAGATTAATAAATAATTTTGCAGTCAGCAGAAATGCCTATTCATAGCAATACATGTAGAGTAAATCATTTAAAGGAATTGATGAAGGAACATAAATAAGGAGGACGTGAGGTACTATAATATATAAATATATATATATATATATATATATATATATATATATATATATATATATATATACATATACATAAAAACACATAGACATAGATAAATATGAAAAAAAACAAACCTTGCGTTTCAATATAGAGAATATGTAGCATTCCCTTTTTTTTTTCCACTTTATGGCCTCCATGGCCACTTTCTAAGGATTTATTCACGCCACATTTGGCCATTAATAGATTTTTTTCCATGCTTGCTGAGCCGGTCTGCTCTTCCGGGGGTCAGAACTGTGAAGTGTGCTCTGAGCCAATCAGGTGCCTCCCCCTGTGCTACTCCGTCTTCCCTCTACCACTCGTTCAGTCTCACACACAGACTGGGGCAGAGAGACTCTTACATGATGTTCCATCCTTCCCCTCCTTTCTTACAGCATGAGTCTCACGCAGACCCTGAAGTAGGGATACTGCTGCAGTGTCCCTTTATAACGCTTTCTCCGTGTCTGGTATTGTTTTACATTAGAACAATTTTTGGGAGACTGAGGGGGTTTCTGAATGGAGAACTTACAGTCAGGGAAAGGGAAACTACAGGCTGCCGGAAGGTTGAGGAGGATTGCCTTATCCTATAAAAAAATATATATATTACAAAGTTTTATGTATTTACATGTACTACTGATTTATGCAAGAAAAAAAGTTACATGAGGGGCTGACCACTGCGACTCTAATGCACCCCATGGATAAATCTATCCTGTTCACTGATCTTGGCAGAAAAGTGGCCCCACCAAAAGTGGACAAACAGTTCAGCAATCGGGAACGGTTCAATTGATCAGGAGCATTAGGGGTCCATAGCCAAACTACAGCATATATTATTATAGGGGTCACAAATTTCACTTATGGAGCTTCAAATCTCTTGCTTCCTATCAAAGTTATACATTATATATATATATTCCAGGTGGAAGAATGAGCAACGTTTCGGTTCACACCTGAACCTTTCTCAAGCTATATATATAAATTATAATACCTGCATAGGGGGCAGTAAGGCGCCCAATACCTCATTACACTGGAGCCCGGATTATTTTCAGTTCAACCACGGACCAAGCATGCTGTATGCTACTTTCTCCAAAGACAAGAATATGGGAACAGCAAACTCCTCTAATTTCTCCACTGAGAATGAACCCTCTGTTCTTGGGGTCTACTGTAAATGACATGCCATACAATTGTGTACGGTATGTAGAGCACCACTCTGAACTGTGTCAGCCTATATAACTTAATGCATTATTTAATGCCGTTTACACTGGGAACCAACCCAAACGAACCTTCTAGTCCAATGCCACAACACTGTTATGTTGATTTGGTAGAAAAAAAGGATACTCCTCTAGACGGGTGCTCAGGTGTGAATGGGATGGTATTTTCACAAAATCGTCAGAGTTTAAAACAACGATTTTATTCAATATACTGTTTAAAACAATAAATAAACAATGCTGCAACGCGTTTCGACCACGCACTGTGGTCTTCGTCAGGCATATCGTGTTATGTGAAACTTCTACAAAAAGGTGCTATAAGTTACTGTAAAATTATCATGACAGAAATTAATGGAATTTCACATTATATTTGAAACATTGAATGGAAATATATATTAGCAATGCATATGAGAGAACAGCATGTTGTTCTAAGATGTTAAACTAGGCTACAATTTATTTTTCTTTATTTTTGCATGTTGGCAAATAGCAAAGTTTTCTACTTTGCATTAAAGTCATTAAGTCATAAATAAATTATGAAAGATAGATATTGAATAGTGAAATAGCCTCACAAGAGAAAACAAATGAGTATAGACTAGCAAAATAATGAGACAGCAGCAAACTATTTTTCCTTTCAATGGAATTAACTCTTTACTAGAACATAGGGAAGAAAACACAATTTTTTTTTAGAACATTGCAAATCACGCTGGTAATAAGTTCAGCACTGAAATTATAGCCTGAGCTTTATGTGAATGCTCCATTTTCTCTTAAGAATTTTAGAGTAACTACATTTTTGCTGGAAATTACCAAAGGTGTTGCTATAGCAGTTGCTATTTTGTTCCTTTAGTAAAATATACAAGTGCAAGGCATGCATAACTACTATTGTAGAAATTGATAGTCTGCATTTAGTTTATTATACAGTAGAAATTCTAAAACAATGTAGTCCAGCAGTTCCATACAAAAAAAAAAGTTCCAGCAATTATCCAAGAAGCCTTTCCAAAAATCATAGATCATTTCGGAGAATTTGGGTCAGTGTCCAATTTTAAAATAAATTAATCTAAACGTAAGGTGCTAAACATAATCTGTCCTTATAAAACAGCATCTATCCTGAGCTACCTTTAAACAGAAGACTAACCACATGAATTATCTAGGTGTCCAAAGTACAGTTGGCCTTCATGGCCTGTACACAGGGACAGATTTATCTATAGGGTGAGTAGGATAGTGCCTATAGGTGACCCTTTAAAAGGACACCTGCTGGGAGTGAGAGGACAAGGGGAAGGGTGCAGAGCGTCCTATAAAGTTAGGTCTAGAATTATTTGGACAGTGACACAAGTTTTGGCATTTTAGAAGTTTACCAAAACATATTGAATATACAGTTATATAATCAATATGGGCTTAAAGTGCAGACTCCCAGCTTTAATTTGAGGGTATTCACATCCTAATTTGAGGAAGGGTTTAGGAATTACAGCTCTTTAATATGTAACTGCCTCTTTTTCAAGGGAGCAAAGGTAATTGGACAATTATCTCAAAAGCTATTTAATGGGCTGCATGGGTTATTCCCTCATTAATCCATAATCAATTAAGCAGGTAAAAGGTCTGGAGTTGATTCCAGGTGTGGCATTTTGCATTTGGAAGCTGTTGCTGTGAACCCACAACATGAGGTCAAAGGCGCTTTCAATGCAAGTGAAACAAACTATTGTTAGGCTGAAAAAAATGTAGAAATCAATCAGAGAGATAGCACAAATGTTAGGAGTGGCCAAATGAACAGTTTGGCACATTCTTGAAAAAAAAGAGCGCACTGGTGATCTCGTGAACTCCAAAAGGCCTGGATGTCCCCGGAAGAGAACAGTGGTGGATGATCGCAGAATTCTTTCCATGGTGAAGAAAAACCATTTAAAAAAATCTACCCAAGTGCACAACACTCTCCTGGAAGTAGGTGTATCAGTATCTAAGTCTACCATAAAGAGAAGTCTTCATGAGAGCAAATACAGAGGGTTCACCACAAGGTGCAAACCATTAATCAGCCTCAAAAATAGAAAGGCAAGATTAGACTTTTCCAAACAACATCTAAAGAAGCCAGCCCAGTTCTGGAACAGCCTTCATTGGACAGATGAAACTGATATCAACCTGTACCAGAATGATTGGAGGAGGAAAGTATGGAGTAGGCTTGGCACGGCTCATGATCCAAAGCAAACCACATCCTCTGTAAAACATGGTGGGGGCAGTGTGATGGCATGGGCATGCATGGCTGCCAAAGGCACTGGGGCACTAGTGTTTATTGATGATGTGACTGAAGAGAGAAGCAGCCGGATGAATTCTGAAGTGTTCAGGGATTTACTTTCTGCTTGATTCAACCAAATGCTGCAAGGTTGATTGGACGTCACTTCAAAGTACAGATGAACAATGACCCAAAACATACTGCGAAAGCAACCTATGAGTTTTTAGGGCAAAGAAGTGGAATATTCTGCAATGGCCAAGTCAATCACCAGATCTCAACCCGATCGAGCTGCATTTCACATGCTTAAGAGAAAACTTAAGGCAGAAAGACCCACAAACAAGCAATAACTGAAGACGGCTGCAGTAAGGGCCTGGCAAAGCATCACAGAGGAAACCCAGCGTGTGGTGATGTCCATAGGTTCCAGACTTCAGGCAGTCATTGCCTGTAAAGGATTCTCTACGAAGTAGAAAAATGGTTGCAATTCCTAAACGTTTCACAGGATATTTTTATTCAACCCCTTGAATTAAACCTGAAAGTCTACACTTCAATTGCATCTCAGTTGTTTAATTTCAAATCCAATGTGGTGGCATGCAGAGCCCAAATCATGATGATTGTGTCCAAATAATTCTGGACCTAACTGTATGTTGTACAAAGGGAACTGCAATGTTCTGCTTTATTTTGTAGGAGCAGACAATCTTTTAAAGCCATACATGACTTAACCCCTTAATGACCAGGCCAATTTGAGTTTTGAAATTTGATTATGTCCAAATAATTCTGGACCTAACTGTATGTTGTACGAAGGGAACTGCAATGTTCTGCTTTATTTTTTAGGAGCAGACAAATCTTTTAAAGCCATACATGACTTAACCCCTTAATGTCCAGGCCAATTTAAGGTTTTTAATTTTAGTTTTTTCCTCCCTGCCTTCCAAAAGCCATAACTTTGTTATTTTTTTCGTCGACATAGCTGTATGAGGCCTTGTTTTTTGTGGGACAAGTTGTAGTTTTTCATGGCATCATTTATTGTACCGCATAATGTACTGGGAATCTGAAAAATTATTAGTGGGGTGAAATGGGCAAATGACAGCCATTACATTAATTTTTGGGGGGTTTGTTTTACGGCATCCATCAGGCGGTAAAAACTACATGTTTACCTTGTTCTACAGGTTGATATAATTATTGCGATACCAATTTTATATGTTTTTTTTTATGTTTTACCACTTTTAGAAAAAAAAACAATTTGCTAAAAAAAAAAAATGCTTTGTGACGCTAAATTCTGAGAGCCATAACTTTTTATTTTTATGTCAATTGAGCAATGTGAGGGGTTATATTTTGTGGGGCGAGCTGTAGTTTTTACTGATACCATTTTGGGGTACATGCGACTTTTTGATCACTTTTTATTACATTTTTTTGGAGAGCTAAGGTGACCAAAAAACAGCAATTTGTGTGTTTTTAATATATTTTTTTTACGGTGTTCACCAAGTGGGTTAAATAACACATTATTGTGATAGTTCAGACTTTTACGGATGCAGCAATACCAGTTATGTTGGTTTTTTTTTAACATTGCTTTAGAAAAAAATTGGAGAATGTTTTTTTACCCTTTAATATTTTTTTTGGAGCATTAAAAAAAACTTTATTGAACTGTTTTTTACTTTTTTTTATCGTTGGATCTATTGCATGATATACTGCAATACTAATGTATTGCAGTATATCATTATGCTGACAGACTTAAGGAGTACAAAGATGGTAGACCTGCCATGACGACCATCGTCACCCCTGACTGCGTCGTGGGTGGGGGGCTGATTGCGCATCGGAGGGGATCGCCTCCTAATTCTAACAATTTAAATGCTGCGGTCGCGATTGACTACAGCATTTAAGGTTTTAAAGATCACTTTGATTCCGTTTGTTACAGTGAGGTGTCGGCTATGTTACACACTCAGCCTGTGAGCCTGCTCCATACTTCCCCTAACGGCTGCCACTTATATGTACATGGAATGTCGTTAAGGGGTTAAAGACTATGTACACCTTTAGGCTGGATTCACTTGAGCGTTGCGCATCTTCGGATGTGCTCTGCACTGTGGAATGCGTTATCACGCATCCTCCATAGACTAGAGTCTATGGAGGGATGCGTGAAGCGTGAAAAAATAGGACATGTCCTATTTTCTCACGGACACTTCACACGGTCCATTGCAACAACGGGCGTGTAAACGGCACCATTGAATTACATAGGTCCGTGTGATGGCCGTTGTTTTAACGGCCGTCACACGGACGTATAACACGTTCATGTGAATTAGGCTTTAAAATCGTTTTGGTTTTTTTCATAAAAAATTTGTATCAGTGTATTTGGTGCAACTTTCTAAATATTTTTTATTAAAAGATATTTTGACTTTTTGGGATACAGCTGCTTTGTATCCTGTATACAGAGCAGCTGTATCTAGCACTGAAACCTGTATCCATCAGGTCAACGGCACTGACGGGTTCAGTGTCAGTGGGTCCTGTTATCGATCACATCTAAGTTATAAACGTAGATGTGATCGGTAACAGCTCACACAGGACCTGCTGCCACTGAACCCGTCAGTGCCGCTGACCTGATGGATACAGGTTTCAGTGCTAGATACAGCTGCTCTGTATACAGGATACAAAGCAGCCGTAACTCAAAAAGTAAAACTAATTTTGAATAAAAAGTATTTAGAAAGTTGAACCAAATACACTGATACAAATTTTTTATAAAAACAAAACAAAAATTATTTTAAAGGTGTACATAGGTTTTAACCCCTTAATGACATACCATGTACATATACATGGTATCCGTTAGGGGAAGTATGAGAATGTGAAAGACATTTTGCCATGTGATTAAGGCTGGAAGTGGCTGTGCCCAGAGCCGCACTGAATCACAAGTAAGTTCATCAGACTGCGTTGTAGTCAAGCTTCAGAACATCTTATTCAGAAGGAAGAGCGCTGGAGAATAAAGCCTTCCACATGGATCACAACAAGAAGTATTACTTATTCTTATTACTTATGTCGTATGTTAAATTATACCCCTGTTACATGCTTTATATCTCCACTCCATTAGGGCAGAGATGTGATCCATGACTACAATTTATCTATGGTTCTTACAGGGAGTCTGAGGTAGCCACTTCCTGTCTGCTCATTGGCTTAGGCTGTTACTATCTCTTCCCTGTTAGGGATCTGCCAGGTACTACGTCTAGGTATACTCCTGGGATTAATCAATCCACACCTGAGGCCAGACCTGTTAGACTGACACCGTCTCCCACCAACCAGGGTGGCAGGCTCAGGAGTGGGAGAGCCTATCGCGGCCTGGTCAGTCGGAGTTAGCTCCGCCCCCTGTCCTTTATTACCTGCCGTGTTCTCTTCCTCAGTGCTTGTAATTCTTCTGGATTCCTGGCCCCACTGCTGCTTGCTCCAGCTTGCTCCAGCCTGCTTCTGCCTTGCTGCAGTTCCGCTTAACCTGCTTCGCTTTGCCCCTGGCTTGCTTCCTTCTCCGTGCTCACGTTGGTATACTCCACTTCATCCTGGTCCTGACTATTCATTCACCGCTCCGTTTCCTCGCGGCGTTCCGTGGGCTACTGCCCCTTCCCTTGCGTGTTCCCTGTTTGTTCTCCCGTGCACTTAGACAGCGTAGGGACCGCCGCCCAGTTGTACCCCGTCGCCTAGGGCGGGTCGTTGCAAGTAGGCAGGGACAGGGCGGTGGGTAGATTAGGGCTCACTTTCCCTTCACCTCCTTCCTGCCATTACATAATCACAAGCCCATACCTAGTCTACCATTCTCCTACGCTGACGCTATCATGGACCCACTTGAGACCCTGACCCAGCAGATGCAGGGCCTCTCCCTACAGGTCCAGGCCCTGGCCCAGAGGGTCAACCAGGGTGACGCTGCCTTAGTAGTACCCCTCACCTCACCTCTAGAACCCGACCTCAAGTTACCTGACCGGTTCTCAGGGGACCGTAAGACGTTTCTCTCCTTCCGGGAGAGTTGCAGACTGTATTTCCGCCTAAAACCCCACTCCTCAGGTTCCGAGAACCAGCGGGTGGGTATCATCATATCCCGACTCCAGGAAGGGCCCCAAGAGTGGGCCTTCTCCTTGGCTCCTGACGCCCCTGAACTTTCCTCTGTTGATCGTTTTTTCTCTGCCCTCGGACTCATTTACGACGAGACTGACAGGACTGCTTTAGCCGAGAGTCAGCTGGTGACCTTACGTCAGGGTAGGAGACCGGTTGAGGAATACTGTTCTGATTTTAGAAAGTGGTGCGTAGCTTCTCGGTGGAACGATCCGGCCCTAAGGTGCCAGTTTAGGTTAGGATTATCTGACGCCCTGAAGGATCTGCTGGTTAGCTACCCCTCTTCTGACTCCCTTGACAAGGTTATGGCCCTAGCAGTACGACTTGACCGACGTCTCAGGGAACGTCAGCTTGAACGTTTCAATGTGCTCCCCTCTGACTTTTCTGCGATCCCCCCCGAGGTCCCGTCCCCTCGCCCCTCCACGGAGGACTCGGAGGTACCTATGCAACTCGGGGCCTCCATGTCCCCTCGACAACGTAGGGAGTTTCGCAGAATGAATGGTCTCTGCTTCTACTGTGGGGACGACAAGCATCTACTGAACACCTGTCCCAGGCGCAAGAATAAAAAGCCGGAAAACTTCCGCGCCTAAGTGATCATCGGGGAGGTCACTTGGGCGCACAGGTATTTCCCGTTAATGTGAAACGCAATAAAATTTTGCTTCCCTTTCAGGTCTCGTTTGCTGGCCGGTCTGCCACGGGCAGTGCTTTCGTGGATTCTGGCTCATCTGCTAATATCATGTCTGTGGAATTTGCTATGTCTCTAAAGATGCCTTTTATTGATTTACCTTATCCTATCCCTGTAGTAGGTATCGACTCAACCCCCCTTGCTAATGGTTATTTTACTCAGCATACTCCTGTTTTTGAACTCCTGGTTGGCTCCATGCATTTGGAGCAGTGCTCTGTACTGGTGATGCAGGGATTATCGTCTGATCTGGTATTAGGTCTTCCCTGGTTGCAGTTGCATAATCCCACGTTTGATTGGAATACTGGGGATCTCACCAAATGGGGTAGTAAATGTCTTATGTCATGTCTTTCTGTTAACTCTATTTCTCCCCGGGAGGAGGTAAACACGCTTCCTGAGTTTGTTCAGGACTTCGCCGATGTGTTTTCTAAGGAGGCCTCCGAGGTGTTGCCCCCCCATAGAGATTACGATTGCGCCATCGATTTGGTGCCTGGTGCCAAGCTTCCTAAGGGTAGGATATTTAATCTTTCATGTCCTGAACGTGAAGCTATGAGGGAGTATATCCAAGAATGCCTGGCCAAGGGTTTCATTCGCCCCTCGACTTCTCCTGTAGGTGCTGGCTTCTTCTTCGTGGGGAAGAAGGATGGTGGTCTTAGGCCGTGCATTGATTATCGTAACCTGAATAAGGTCACCGTAAGGAACCAGTACCCACTTCCTTTGATTCCGGATCTTTTTAATCAGGTTCAGGGGGCCCAATGGTTTTCTAAGTTCGATCTACGGGGGGCATATAACCTTATCCGCATCAAAGAGGGGGATGAGTGGAAAACTGCGTTCAACACACCCGAGGGTCATTTCGAATACCTGGTCATGCCCTTTGGGTTGTGTAATGCCCCTGCTGTCTTCCAGAATTTTATTAATGAAATCCTGAGAGATTACCTGGGTAATTTTCTTGTTGTGTACCTTGATGACATACTGGTGTTTTCCAAGGACTGGTCCTCCCACGTGGAGCATGTGAGGAAGGTGCTCCAGGTGCTTCGGGAGAATAATCTGTTTGCTAAGACTGAAAAATGTGTCTTTGGGGTACAGGAGATACCATTTTTAGGGCAAATCCTCACTCCTCATGAATTCCGCATGGACCCTGCCAAGGTTCAGGCTGTGGCGGAATGGGTCCAACCTGCCTCCCTTAAGGCGTTACAGTGTTTTTTAGGGTTCGCCAACTATTACAGGAGATTTATTGCCAACTTCTCGGTCGTCGCTAAGCCTCTTACGGACCTTACTCGCAAGGGTGCCGATGTCCTCCATTGGCCCCCTGAGGCCGTCCAGGCATTTGAGACCCTCAAGAAGTGCTTTATCTCGGCCCCTGTGCTGATTCAGCCCAACCAAGAGGAGCCATTTATTGTGGAGGTTGACGCATCCGAGGTGGGAGTGGGGGCCGTCTTGTCCCAGGGTACCAGCTCCCTCACCCATCTCCGCCCCTGTGCTTACTTCTCTAGGAAGTTTTCGCCCACGGAGAGTAACTATGATATTGGCAACCGCGAACTTCTAGCCATTAAATGGGCTTTTGAAGAGTGGCGGCACTTCCTGGAGGGGGCCAGACACCAGGTAACGGTCCTTACGGATCACAAGAATCTGGTTTTCCTAGAATCGGCCCGGAGGCTTAATCCTAGACAAGCTCGGTGGGCACTATTCTTTACCAGATTTAATTTCTTGGTTACCTATAGGGCTGGGTCCAAGAATATTAAGGCTGATGCTCTGTCACGTAGTTTCATGGCCAATCCTCCTTCCGAGAAGGATCCTGCTTGTATTTTACCCCCTGGTATAATCGTTTCTGCCACGGATTCTGATTTAGCTTCTGATATTGCGGCTGATCAGGGTTCAGCTCCCGGGAACGTCCCTGGGGACAAACTGTTTGTTCCCCTGCAATACCGGCTAAGGGTACTCAGGGAAAACCATGACTCCGCTCTATCTGGTCATCCTGGCATCTTGGGCACCAAACACCTCATTACCAGAAACTATTGGTGGCCTGGGTTGCCTAAAGACGTTAGGGCTTACGTCGCCGCTTGTGAGGTTTGCGCTAGGTCCAAAACCCCTAGGTCCCGACCTGCGGGCCTACTACGTTCCATGCCCATTCCCCAGAGACCTTGGACCCATATCTCCATGGATTTTATCACCGATTTGCCCCCATCTCAGGGCAAGTCGGTGGTGTGGGTGGTAGTAGACCGCTTCAGCAAGATGTGCCACTTTGTGCCCCTTAAGAAGCTACCTAACGCCAAGACGTTAGCTTCTTTGTTTGTGAAACACATCCTGCGTCTCCATGGGGCCCCAGTCAATATCGTTTCTGACAGAGGGGTACAATTTGTTTCCTTATTTTGGAGAGCTTTTTGTAAAAAGTTGGAGATTGATCTGTCCTTCTCCTCCGCCTTCCATCCCGAAACTAATGGCCAAACGGAAAGGACTAACCAATCCCTGGAACAATATTTAAGGTGTTTCATCTCTGACTGTCAATTCGATTGGGTCTCATTCCTTCCCCTTGCTGAATTTTCCCTTAATAACCGGGTCAGTAACTCGTCAGGGGTATCCCCGTTTTTCTGTAATTTCGGGTTTAACCCAAGGTTCTCCTCCGTTTCCCCTGGTTATTCCAATAATCCTGAGGTAGAGGATGTTCATCGGGAACTGTGCACAGTCTGGGCCCAGGTTCAGAAGAACCTAGAGGCGTCCCAGAGCGCACAAAAGATTCAGGCTGATAGTAGACGTTCTGCTAACCCCCGGTTTGTCGTCTGGGATTTGGTCTGGTTGTCGTCCAGGAACTTGCGCCTTAAGGTCCCGTCCAGGAAGTTTGCTCCCCGATTTATTGGACCTTATAAGATCATTGAAGTCCTCAACCCTGTATCCTTCCGTCTGGAGCTGCCCCCATCCTTTCGCATACATGACGTCTTCCATGCCTCCCTCCTCAAACGCTGCTCCCCGTCCTGGTCCCCCTCGAGGAAACCTCCTGTTCCCGTTCTCACCCCTGAGGGGGTGGAATTCGAGGTGGCCAAGATTATGGACAGTAGGATGGTCCAGGGCTCCCTCCAGTACCTGGTCCATTGGAGAGGATACGGGCCGGAGGAGAGGACTTGGGTACCTGCCCGTGATGTTCACGCTGGAGTATTGATCAGGAGGTTCCACCTTCTCTTCCCTACTAAACCGGGTCCTCTTAGTAAGGGTCCGGTGGCCCCTCATAAAAGGGGGAGTACTGTTAGGGATCTGCCAGGTACTACGTCTAGGTATACTCCTGGGATTAATCAATCCACACCTGAGGCCAGACCTGTTAGACTGACACCGTCTCCCACCAACCAGGGTGGCAGGCTCAGGAGTGGGAGAGCCTATCGCGGCCTGGTCAGTCGGAGTTAGCTCCGCCCCCTGTCCTTTATTACCTGCCGTGTTCTCTTCCTCAGTGCTTGTAATTCTTCTGGATTCCTGGCCCCACTGCTGCTTGCTCCAGCTTGCTCCAGCCTGCTTCTGCCTTGCTGCAGTTCCGCTTAACCTGCTTCGCTTTGCCCCTGGCTTGCTTCCTTCTCCGTGCTCACGTTGGTATACTCCACTTCATCCTGGTCCTGACTATTCATTCACCGCTCCGTTTCCTCGCGGCGTTCCGTGGGCTACTGCCCCTTCCCTTGCGTGTTCCCTGTTTGTTCTCCCGTGCACTTAGACAGCGTAGGGACCGCCGCCCAGTTGTTCCCCGTCGCCTAGGGTGGGTCGTTGCAAGTAGGCAGGGACAGGGCGGTGGGTAGATTAGGGCTCACTTTCCCTTCACCTCCTTCCTGCCATTACATTCCCCCTGTAGTTCTGCCTCTTCAGATTGGATGCTGTATAAAAACACAATTCCCTCACAAGTTCACCGGGAAGTCAGTGCATGGAAAGCTGATTTTATTTCATCAAGGGCAGAATGATTATAAAATGCACACTAATAAAGAAAAATAAAAATGATAATGTGATTGTCACACATATATTGAGGGAAATGAGCCTTAGTAAGCAGGAGCTTGGAGAGTCACTTTAGGCATACCTCCCAACTTTTGAATTCGGAAAAGAGGGAAATTTTTAAGCCATGCCCCTAACCACGCCCAATATCACACATAAACACATCAAATCACGTCCAGATCCTTCTGCAAATAGCACGGGCACATTCTCACTGTGGATCTCTGGACTGTCTGGATATCACAGATATTATGGATCCGGTTATGTCGTCTTTATGTTACTTTTCCTATCTTGGGTATAACATTTGCTCATCACGGCGGCAGCTGCTGCAGAACAAACCAAAAGGCTGAGAACAATGAAAGTCAAGAGGGAGACCTTGTGGTGGATGACTTTTCAATTGATAGGTAGCAGAGTTATATGATGGGGATTTTTTTTTTCCAGTTGTGTAACTCTGCTACCGGTCAATGGAAAAATCATCCACCAGAGCCCCCCTGTAGATTGCTCCACACACAGCCCCCCTGTACATAGTGCCAGACACAGCCCCCCTGTAGATAGCTCCAGATACAGCCCCCCTGTAGATAGCTACAGACACAGCCCCCCTGTAGATAGTTCCAGATACAGCCCCCCCTGTAGATAGTGCCACACAAAGTCCCCCTGTAGATAGCGCCACACACAGCCCCCCCTGTAGATAGCACCAGACACAGCCCCCCTGTAGATAGCGCCACACACAGCCCCCATGTACATAGCTCCACACACAGCCCCCCTGTAGGTAGCACAACACAACCCCCTTATACTTTGTGGCACAATGCCGCCAGAGCGGAGAGCGGTAGAGGTAGCCTACTGCTGCCACTCTCTGCTCTGCTTTTACGTCACTCACTGCCAGAAGAAGGCAGGAGTCTTGCAGTGGCGTTCTCACTGGTGTCGATGCCGGCCCGGGAGTGGACAAGTCCAGTCACCTGACCTGTCACCTGTGAGGTCAGATGACAGGTCAGGTGACTGGACTGGTCCACTCCCGTATCGGCATAGATCCCAGTGAGAACACCGCCGCAAGACTCCTGCCTTCTTCTGATCGCTGCTGCAGTCGTCTGGCATGCAGGGCGCCTGTCAGCAGTGATCAGCTGTTTTGATACAGCTGCAGCGCCCAGCGGGACATTTTGCAGACCGCCCGGGACGGCGGAACCCGGTGAGAAACCAGGACTGTCCCGCCTGATCCGAGACGGTTGGGAGGTATGCTTTAGGCATATTAAACTGTGGTTAAAGGGGAATTCCACATAAAATCATATTTAACCCTTTCCCGCCGCATCCCTTTTTCAGATTTTAATTTTCGGTTTTTCCTCCCCACCTTCCAAAAGCAATAACGTCTTTACTTTTCTGTTGATATAGTACTATGAGGGCTTGATTTTTGCGGGATGAGTTGTAGTTTTTCATTGCACCATTTATTTTGGCATATAATGTACTAAGAAATGGGGAAAAAATTATTTGTGGGGTAAAAAATGAGAAAAACAGCGATTCCTCCGTGGATTTTGTGCGCCGTTTTTACGGAATTCACTGTGCAATTAAAACAACATGTTAACTTTATTCTGTGGGTCAATACGATTATGGCAATACCAAATATATATCGTTTTTTCTAAATTTTACTACCTGTACAAGTAAAAACCTAAGTGCAAAAAAAAACATTATTCTGTTTCGCCAAATTCCGAGAGCCATAACTTTTTATTTTTCCGTCATTGAGGTGGTATGAGGGCTTATTTTTTGCAGGATAAGCTGTAGTTTTTAATAATATAATTTTGCTGTACATCTGACGGTTTGATAATTTTTTATTTCATTTTTTGTGGGAGATTAGGTGACCAAAAAATAGAGATTCTGGCGTTTACATTTTTTTTTTACGGCGTTCATCATGCGGATTAAATAATGATATATTGTAATAGTTCAGACTTTTACGGACGCGGCGATACCAATTATGTTTATTTTATTTTTTTTTACTATGCCCTAGGGGGAAAATGGGAAAAGTATTTTTTTTGAACTTTTAATTCTACATTTTTTTTTACACAAAAAAACCCTTTATTTAACTCATTTTTACTTTTTTTTATAAATCCCCCCTAGGGGACTTCAACCAGAGATCGTTAGATCGCTTGCACAATATACTGCAATACTAATGTATTGCAGTATATCGTGATTCTGACAGGCAACTGAGCTGTTAGAGGGGGTCGCCCCCCTCTTTCTAACGATTTAAATGCTGTGGTCGCTATTGACCGCAACATTTAACGAGTTAAACGAGCTGGATCTCGCTCAAGCGCGATGCCGCTCATTACTCTGAAGTGTCGGCTGTAACAAACAGCCGACACCCGCATCGTATGGAGCGAAATTCACTCCGTGAGCCCGCTCCATACTTCCCCTACCCAACTTTGGCGTATGGATACGTCAAATGTCGGGAAGTGGTTAATAACTCATATACACGTATAGTGACATCCATAAAGGTTAGGTGAAGGTCACCCACTGATTTCTGAGTTTGGAGATTCTCTGATATTGGCCCTTGCAGTGAAAGTGCAGGTGTCAGTCACAACCATCTCCCCGGTGTCGATCTTGGGAGTATGACTCCAGATTGTTCATCATGGGGCATCTAAGCAAGGCAAAACCATGAGGTTCTTAATATATATATAATATCAAGGATGCAAACAATAATCTATTAACATTTTTTAGCACATACAATCTATATAGAATGTATCATTTGAAATTGTAATGTTTATGATATTTCTAGGTTTATATATTTTTATTATTTTGAGTTTAATTAAACAATGTAAAAATATATTTCAAGATACTAATATATTATAAATGCACTACAAGTTACTGATATAATCACTAAGATCAATAATACCTCATCATTGTATCAGCAAAAAACTAAAAATAGCTGCTTATCTAAGTTTATATAAGAGGCAACACAGGAACACAGCGCAGGGGAAATTAGAGACATTATTACTTCCCGGGAGAAAATGTACATTATGTTGTACAGCCCAGGCTATCTTATAACTCATAAAACAGAAATGAGCTACATTCCATTTCAATATGCCAGAATATCTCAGAAGTTAATGGATATAATGTGAGGCCGACTTGGAAATAATGCTAATTTGTCCTTCATAATATATAATCAATACTATGTAACTACAAACCTATTGATATATTTGTAAAGAAAAATTCTGTTCTTAATCTTTAAATAAACAAAGTCTGGATCTATTTGACTTAAGAATTTGCAATTGTCTGTAATGAGGTAAATGATTTACATTTCAGAACTTGATCTTTTCACTGTGATAGATGTGCCTTTAATGTAATAAAGAATGCCATATGAATAATGTATGACAAAACTTGGAATGACTAACACTACATAACAATTATATAGAACACATCATTCCAATACTTTGACTTCAAGTAACTTTATCGGTTTGTTCTTTGCACAACATATCATCTCAACTGCGAAAAATCAGACTGAGCAAATTGAAATATATGTAAGAAAATGATAAAAAATTTATTAGGTAGAAGACATGTCGAGCATGAGTAATCCTGATGGATCTGTTGTTATGAACTTTCCAAATTGAAATTTCTGTGACTTTAGTTTCAATGGGCTAATTCTAGTGAAATATGAAGTAGTCATCTGAGCTGTTTTCCTGTCAAAGTCGTCCATTTAAGTCAAATATAAATTTAATTTGCTAGATTTGCTTTATTGTATTGAATTACTCCTAATTTGTGTGCCGCATTTGATAAAAAATATTCTGTAAAAAGTATAAAGTGTTGAACTGTATATTGTTAATAAAACGGTCCCTTGGAATAAGTGTAATTTATTTATGGCATTTTCTTGTACCTAGTAGGTAAATGCCAATTTAACATGGTCGTAATATGAATATTTATTTAAAAATAAGTGCTAGACCAAATATGTATACAAAACATATAAAGTTTTATTTGTAGTCAACAAACAAAAAAATATATAATAATTCATCAGTGCATTTCAACCTTTTAAAATGTGGGTGACCAACATGTTTGTCAAGTAATATAAAGGCATAAATATAAGTCTGCACCAAAATGCATCAAGTAATATACAGTAATATGCAATATATACCTACTACTCTCAAGGTTTGCGCATCATAGGTAAAATACCATTTAGCCAGCGAGGGAGAGAGCCATAGTGAAGTATTATAAAGGTGTAATGAAGGATTATACAGTATTCCCCCCAAAAAATTACAAAGCAGAATGCCAATGACAAATCATGATTTACACCCAAAACACCTGACGAGCGTTTCGGCAATAGCATGGCCGTAATGAGGCCACATAGGAGGGTTCATTTAATAGCTGTGACAACCAAACCCCAATTCCCCACCCCCAAGTAGTTCTGGAGAACAGCAGCAGAGGTATATGATAAATAACTCCCAACTTTTTGAATAGTCAAAGAGGGACACATGGTTAATTACGTAAAAGATCAATATTTTCATGCATGTCTATACACTTGAATAATTTTTCATTTTTAACATCACAAAAATCTTTTGAATATAGACATTTTTAAGACCCAAATTACATCACATCATGAAATAAAATGCAATTCACATCCGAGTTGACAATTTCTGGAGCAGTATAGTAAATGTATTAATGGAAATATATTTATCACTTCAAAGAGGGACATTTAAGGAATAAAGAGGGACAGAGGGATTTTGAGCAAAAGTAGGGACTATCTGTCCAAACGAAGGACACTTGGGAGGTATGGTATTAAAGCTGTCTGAAATAGGCCACACTCACAGTTTGAGAAACAACCTTGTATTTGTTTGTCTAGGTGACAATGGCGCTTTTGTACTAAGAAGGATTAATATTTGATGCTTGGTCATTGTAAACTCATCACATATATTAGATTATGAGAATAGAGGCTACAGTTATTCTCAGTTTGTTAATAGACACTTTACTTAGTTACTGCCTGTTAGTGGTAAATCTTACTGTTAGTGATGGGTCTAAACATGTGAAACTGTTATAATCACTATGCACTTTGAGGGTTTCTATCCAACCAGTGTATTAATATTTGGTTTCTCTACAACCTTTATTGTTAAAGAGATTGTCTGAGATATTTTTTTCAGAAAGAGTCTCGTCATGTGTCTGGTATTGCAGTTGAGCTCTATTAAAAAGATACCAGACATAGCCCAGGAAAGAAAGCAGACTTTTTCTTATTTTCTCAGTCCAAACCTTTAAAGGCTATAAAAACCTTTGAAAGGGATTTTTTTTTAAATAAAAAGGTCAGGCAGTGCGATTGTTGCAACTGTATAAATAGTTTTATTTTTTTGAGATACAGCTTCTTTGTATTCTCTATACAGAGCAGCTGTATTGTTTGCTAAATCCTGCTCCCGTCAGGTCCACGGTACTGATTGGCTCAGTGACAGCGGGTCCAGCGTGTCTTTGACACACAAGATCCACCTGTAATCTATCACATCTAATTTCATGCAGGACCCGCTAATACTGAACCCGTCAGGTCCGCGGGACTAACAAATTCAGGTCATAGCGAAAGATACAGCTGTATCTCAAAAAGTAAAACTAATTTTTAATAAAAACTATTTATAAAGTTACACCAATCACACTGACTGACCTGTTTATTAAAAAAAAACAATCCTTTCAAAGGTCTACATAGCCTTTAAGTATGCGCCAGCTTCTTCTCTGAATGATCCGAGGCTCTCTAGTGCATCCTTCATTTCTTTTACTGACACGGAAATCAATGGGTTCAAGCAGGGTTGGCCACATTGTGGCTGTAATTTCCCTGTTCCTCTCCAAGCATATGGATCCGAAATTAACATAGGAAGCCAACAAAGTCACAGTCTATAGATTTCATTAACTTCACTGCAAATTGTATAAAAATATGCAACATACAGAAAGCACTGATCAGCAAGGTATCCAAAGTCCTTGCTACAAAAATCTCAAAGCAGAATATATATACAGTGAATCCTCTTTGAGACCACTACCAAAAATGTCATTAAAAAGGGCGGACATGCACAGAGATTACATGGTTTTGCATCAGTGGAGTTTTTTCATGTGGTGAGTTCCTGATATCAGCTGGATATTGTAAATATTATTGTAGATTATTAACAGTAAATGTAGATGTATATCTGTTTTGTATATGTATTATCAATCTTTATGCACTTTAATGATAAAACACACGTCTAGCAATGTTCTGACATATATATTTACATTTAGCACTTTTTGTATAACTATTTATTATGAATTTTCTAATTGATTCTGTTCATTATATTAATTGATACGGGCACTCATATATACCTGCTTAAATTACGTTTATTGCTCCACATTGAGTGAGCGGAAACCACACAGGTGAATAAATTCCACCCATCTATTCACTGAACCTGCTGGAGTGCTGCCATTATTTGCTCATATATATATATATATATATATATATATATATATATATATATATATATATATATATATATATATATATATATATATATACACACACACACACACACACACACACTATCTGCCCAAAAGTCTGTACACACCTGATCATCATACCTATATTGTGAGCTTCTTGGAGATCCTATTCCAAACCTGTGGCCGTTAATATTGAGTTTGGCCCTCTTTTGTGGCTATAACTGCTTCTACTCTTCTTTGACAAAATCTTGGAGTATATCTGGGGGAATTTGTGCCCATTGAACCAAAGGAGCATTTGTGTGGTCAGACACTGATGTTGGATGAGATATTCAGGATCGCAATCACTGTTTTGTTCATCCCAAAAGTGTTCGATGGGGTTGAGTTCAGGGCTCTGTGCAGCAACTTGAGTTCCTCCACACCAAACTGTCTTTATGGACCTTGCTTTGTGCACAGGGCACAATCCACGTTGGAACAGGGAAACTGTTGTCACAAAGTTGGAAGCTTCCAATTGTTTAAAATGTATTTGTATGCTGGTACGAGTGCTGCGCCCCCTTCAAAACAGCTGATCGCCAGGGGTCCTGGCAGTCGGACTAGGCCGGATCAGATTATACTATATGGCTGAGTTGTTATTCCTTGACGCTTCCACTTCACAATAATTGCACTTACAGTTTACTAGGGCAGATCTAGCATATCAGAAAGTTTATGATCTTGTGGTAAAGGTGGCATCATATGACATCATTTAAAGTCACTAAGCTCTACAGTGCGACCCATACTACTTCTAGTGTTTGTCTTTAAAGATTGCGGGACTGTGTGCAATAACTAGGATTGTCCACATACTTTTGAACATGTAGTGTATAATGTAAATGTATCTTCTTATTTTTGTACTGATATAAGACATGGGTGTAAGGTAAGCACAACTAATCCAAACTAGCTAAGTATAACATCCAGTTGAAACAACTTTTCTAATCATTCGATGATTGGCCACTTAACCACCTTGACCCAGAAATTAGTAAAATTTCCTTAAAGGAATGTTTTGTGAATAATATCAAATCTTTTACATGTATGGAACATGTGTGAAATAATTAATTCTTCTGCATAATTTCTACTATACTTAAAATTGTGTATGTTACAGATGTGACCACGTATTGTGTTAAAGGCTATGTTCACTTTTGAACATTTTTTTAAATTAAATCAATCTTTTCAGTTCATTCTAAAAAAAAATTTGAATTGACATTTATTAAAAATATTTTTTCGTTTTTACAATGTATCCTCTATACCAGGGGTCTCAAGCACGCAGCCCGTGGGCCGTATGTGGCCCCTGAGGCTGTCATCTGCAGCCCGCCGTACACAGAGCCGCTAGTATCGGCTCTGCTCGGGAACTCTGTGGAATACCCTGACATTGCTGTCCATATATGGACAGTGTTGTCAGGGTTTTCCCCAGAGGGAAGTCCCGGGCAGAGCGCTAGTATCGGCTCTGCTCTGGGACTCTGTGGAATTCCCTGACATCGCTGTCCATATATGGACATTGTTGTCAGGGTCTTCCCCAGAGCTGAGTCCCGGGCAGAGAGCTAGTATCGGCTCTGCTCCGGGACTCTGTAGAATTCCCTGACATTGCTTTCCATTTGGACATGTGATGTCTGGGGCTTCCCCAGAGCCGGAGTCCTGGGCAGAGCGCTAGTATAGACTCTGCTCTGGGACTCTGTGGAATCCCCTGACATCGTTCTCCACATATGGACAGCAATGTCTAGGGATCCCCAGAGCTGGACAGTGATGTCAGGAGCACAGCTGGAATCCCAGTAGGAGCGCTACTAGCGCTCTGCCTGGGACTTCAGCTCTGGGGTTGCCCCTGGCATCTCTGTTCATATATGAACAGTGATGTCAGGAGCAGAGCTGGAATCCTTGGCAGAGTGCTAGAAGCGGCTCTGCTCCGGGACTCCAGCTCTGGGCAAGCCCCTGACATCACTGTCCATATATGGACACTGATGTCAGTTGCTTCCCCAGAGTTCCGGAGCAGAGCCTATACTAGTGCTCTGCTCCGGGACACTGGCTCTGGGTTTGCCCTTGACATCACATTCAGGTCCAGGAGTATCCCCTGATGTCACTGTGTATGGACAGTGACATCAGGGGCTCCTCCAGCAGAGGAATCGCTGGCCAAAGCGTCGGCAACACTCTGGCTGGGTATTCCACTCCTAGAGGGAGCCCCAATGGAGCTATCTACTGGGGGAGTGTGTGGCACTATCTACAAGGGGTGTGTACGGCATTATCTACAGAGGGCACTGTGTCAGCATCTACAGAGGGCACTGTGGCAACATCTACAGAGGGCACTGTGGTAGCATCTACAGAGGTCACTGTGGCAGCATCTACAGAGGGTACGGTGGCAGCATCCGCAGAGGGCAATGTGGCAGTATCTACAGAGGGCACTGTTGGTGTGTGGCAGTATCTACTGAGGACTCTGGCATTATCTAGGGGTGTGTGGCAGTATCTACAGAGGGCACTGTGGCAGTATCTACAGAGGGCACTGTGGCAGTATCTACAGAGGGCACTGTGGCAGTTTCTACAGAAGGCACTGTGGCAGTATCTACAGAGGGCACTGTGGGTGTGTGGCAGTATCTACAGAGGACACTGGCATTATCTATGGGTGTGTGGCAGTATCTACAGAAGGGAATGTGGCAGTTTCTACAGAGGGCACTGTGACATTATGTACAGAGGGCACTGTGGCAGTATCTATATGAGGGTCTGTGGCACTATCTAAAAAGGGACTGCCCAATCTTGACATTTGTGTGTCTGCCAAACGCTGCCAACTGAGCCGCCGGACTGCATTTAGCAACACTTAAGCTGGAAAACTGGATTGTTGAAATAAGCACGTGGAGAGAACTCACAAATTTCCGTTAAGTTTAAAACTAGCAGTATTATTATAGTAATGTAGTATTATTATAGTAGTTCAAATAACTAATTGATTAACAATAATTTTGTATTGTATCAAATTTGAAAGTAATGCGGCCCGTCAACTTCACATTTTTTCTATATGTGGCCCACTTACTCGGCCGAGTTTGAGACCCCTGCTCTATACCTACAATAGAAGCTGTATTGTTCACCAATAGCCGATTCTGTCAATTCAGCTGAACTGATGACTCGGCTGAGAGCAGGTCCTGTGTGTATCTAACACACAGGACCACTATAATATCAATCACATCTAAGTAATCGATATGCATTTTTTTTTTACATGGGAGTTCATTTTAGAAAGATGGCCAACAGATGCCTCTGATGAATCGCATCCGTTGCCCATAGACTCCCATGTTAAAAAAGTATACGTTTAATATAAGTTACATGTTAAAATGGGAGAGGGAACTGGGTTCAGTTTTTCCTTAAGATACCTGGATTAAAGCTTCAAATTGGGCCGCAAAACACTCTAAATGTGTAAATCACACTGAATTAATGCGGAAAATTCACCTGCGGTGGTATTTAACACCTTCTAGACTAGCGCATATAATCACGGGTTCTTCTAAACTTTGTTGGAGAGGTTGTGGACAGATAGGATCCCCTTTACATATGTGGTGGTCGTGTCCATCAGTGTCTGGCCTTTGGATTAGAGTATTTGCACTTATTTCAGAATTCGTACAGGTTCGCGTGTTGATATCCCCTGCCATAGCAATTTTGGATATTAATCTGGAGGAAATAGATCCGCTAGATAGATTACTTATTCACCATATTCTTATAGCCACTAGAATGGCCATCGCACAATCTTGGAAATCTCCGATTTCCCCCTCTAATCAGGAGGTCATTAGAAGAGTTAATAGCCAATGTTATCATGAAACTTATTTAGTTTCTGATTTAGTTCTTCATGGTCGGAATGTGAAGAGATGGAATTCTTGGACTCATTCAAAATACTATATTTAATTATGATCTTAAATGGCTAATTTGAGATGTGTTTTACTTGTATGGAGTGTCATTCTAATACGAACAGTATTGTGTGTCTGTTACTTATGTGTATTTTTGTTTGGTTGTAATGTATAAAAATCTTTCAATAAAAATTTAAGATTGAAAAAAATATATATATATATGCGTTTTTTTACTGGATGGCTCTGACATATACGATTTCTGTAACATGGGAGTATATGGGCGTCGTGTGGCTGACAGATAGTTGACGGATGGAATTTGTCGACGGGATTTTTTTTTTTTTACATGTTTGATTAACATTTCGTGCAATACATCTTGTGTTATGTCAGATTTAGACAGAAAGTAAGGGAAGACACATCTGGAAATCCTAATTCCATCATAACACCACTGGTTCTAAGCACAATGCCACCTTTTTTTCTTTTTTTTTTACTAGTCTGCATTCTATATTTTTGTTCAAGCACATCTTGCTTCCAATTTAGCCCAGAACTAGGAGCCATCTGCCATAACTGCTTCTGGATTCTGAGGATTAAAAGATGGCGCTCCATAGCGTGGAACCTTAGTGGGTTTGGATGAACATAAAGTAAAGTTGAACTGCTCACCTGGTCCGGATGTGCTGAGCAGGCACAACTCTGTGAATAAGTGAATAGGTTGAAATGATGCAAGATGCTGCTTTCCCTGGTACTGGATCTGTAAGTAACGGCCGTAATCAGATGCAAACAGTAGGAAGATTGGGCAGCCCCTTTTTAGTGCCACAGTGTCCTCTGTTCATAATGCCACAGTGCCCTCTGTAAAAATTTCCACCGTGCTCTCTGTATATACTGCCACAGTGCCCTCTGTAGATAGTGCCACCCTCCCATAGATAATGCCACAGTGCGCTATGTAGATAGTGCCACACACCCACATAGATAATGCCACAGTGCCCTCTGTAGATATTGCCAAAGTGCCCTCTGTAGATAATGGCACTGTGCCATCTGTAGATAATGCCACAGTGCGCTCTGTAGATAGTGCCAGACCCCCCGTAGATAATGCAACAGTGCCCCCTGTAGATGGTGCCACAGTGCCCTATGTAGATGGTGCCACAGTGCCCTCTGTAGATAGTGCCACACTGCCCATTGTAGGTAGTGCCATAACCCCCTAGATAATGCGACAGTTCCCTGTGTAGATAATGCGACAGTGCCCTCTGTAGATAATGACATAGTGCCCTCCATAGATAGTGCCATAGTGCCCTCTGTAGATAGTTCCAGACACACCCCCTTGTAGATAGTGCCACACACCCGTTTGTAGATAGTGCCACACACACCCCCTATAGATATTGCCACACAGACCCCCTATAGATAGGGCCACACACATCCCCCATAGATAGTGCTACACACACACACCCACACACACCCTATAGATAGTGCCACACATACACCCCCCATAGATAGTGCCACACATACCCCACCTGTAGATAGCACTCCACAGACCTGACTGTGTCGACAGTGTTACAAACCCCCTCCATGTAGATAGCTCTATTGGGACTCCTTCTAGGAATGGAATCCCCTGCCAGAGAGCTGACGACCCTCCGGCCAGGGATTCCTCTTCTGGAGGAGCCCCTGATGTCACGACAGTGGGCTCTTTCTAACCTTTTCAGGATTGCAGGTTGTGCTATTGGTGTGATCTTAACAGAGCAATTCAAATTGTCTCCTCACACCTAGGAAGACAATTTGTCTAACTGTGGATTGATGTACACCCAGGTCTTTAGCAATGCTTTTGTAGTCTTTTCAATCTTCATTTGTGTCTGCAACATGACTTCTGGGGTCTTCTAAAAGTTGTTTGCCTCTAGACATGGTTCACACTAACTAACCTTTCTTGAGAAAAACAGCTTTGTCAGTAACCAGGTTTTGTGTGTCTTTATTTAATGGGCAAAGCACCTGAGAAACCCACACTTCCAAACTCATCTCCTAAATTAAAACATCTTTTGTCATTAACACTTACTTTTTCTTCCTGCACTGTGGATGTTTACTCTACGTGCTCAATTAAATACATGAAAAGTACAGCTATATTTGTGTTATTAGTTTAGTTAGATTGTTAGCACAATTATAGACAAACACAATCAGACCACATTTTATTAGTAATCAATGCAGAAATTCACATTATACAAAAGGGGAGGGAAAGAGGAATAACAGGGAAGGACCCTGCAACCATCAGGGTAAGTAAGTAACAAATAAATTAAAGGGGTTGTCCCAAGTTGACTCAAATTTTTTTTTTTATACATTCTAAGCAGGAAATGAATTTTAAAACATTTGGTGTTAAAAAAAAATTAAAATTCATTTCCTGAGTGCCTTTTTTTTACACTTGATAACTCAGCAAGTGCTGGTTATCTTTTCTAAAAAGGGGCGTGAGCGGCTCGATGTCAATCAAGCCGCTCCGCTCTGCAGTGTGCGCGCTCCCGATGTTGCTAGATACTGTAGTTCTAACCACATCGGGAGAATGTTCGTCTCAAGCGGGCATGGTAAGCCCGATTGAGACGAACTTACCGTGAATGTACTGTACACTACACTACACTACATTCACCCCGTTTCGGCAAGCCACTTTTCCCTCCCCCACCCTGTCACTACATTTTTGTACCCGCCGCATCGGTGCTGCATCAGCACCCGGCGAACAACTAAAAATATATAAAATAAAATAATAATCACCTAAGACGTTCTAACGGCGCTCTGAACGGTCCCGTCACTTGCCATCTTCCTTCTTCTTGGCGCCGCTCGCATTCATAGTAACAATGCGTTGTGGCGCAGATGACGTAATCATATCAGGCCCACGTGATTACTTCATCTGCGCCCACCGCTCTGTTATTGTGAATGGGAGAAGAAAAGTGACGGGACCGTTCAGCTCTTCGTGGGAACGTCTTAGGTGAGTTTATTTTTGTATGTATGTTGTTATGTATGTTGGTATGTATGTATGTATGTATATGTTTACTTGTATGTATGTTGTCATGTTTGTATGTGTATATGTGCATGTATGTGTATATGTGTTTGCATATATGTATGTTTGCTTGTATGTATGTTTGTATGTGTATATGTGCATGTATGTGTATATGTGCATGTATTTTTGCTTGTATGTATGTTTGCTTGTATGTATGTATGTATGTATGTTTGCTTGTATGTTTGCTTGTATGTATGTTTGCTTGTATGTATGTTTGCTTGTATGTATGTTTGCTTGTAGGTATGTATGTTTGCTTGTATGTATGTATGTATGTTTGCATATATGTATGTTTGCTTGTATGTATGTTTGCTTGTATGTATGTTTGCTTGTATGTATGTTTGCTTGTATGTATGTTTGCTTGTATGTATGTTTGCATGTATGTATGTTTGCATATACGTATGTTTGCTTGTATGTTTGCTTGTATGTATGTTTGCTTGTATGTATGTATGCATGTTTGCATGTGTATGTATGTGTATATGTGCATGTATGTTTGCTTGTATGTATGTTTGCTTGTATGTATGTATGTATGTATGTATGCTTGCTTGTATGTATGTATGTATGTATGTTTGCATGTATGTATGTTTGCTTGTATGTATGTTTGCTTGTATGTATGTTTTCATGTATGTATGTTTGCATGTATGTATGTTTTCTTGTATGTATGTTGTCATGTTTGTATGTTTTCATGTATGTGTTTTCATGTTTGTATGTGTATATGTGCATGTATGTTTGTATGTATGTTGTCATGTTTGTGTATGTTTTCATGTATGTGTTTTCATGTAGGTATGTTTGCATGTATGTATGTTTGTATGTATGTTTTCATGTATGTATGTTGTCATGTTTGTATGTGTATACGTGCATGTATGTTTGCATGTATGTATGTATGTATGTTTGTATATATGTCTGTATGGCCATGTATGATACTGTCTGCTGGAGCCCTGTATCTAAGCCAACTTTGCCGCAGGCTTCTATACATGGTATAACAGTCAGTATCACACATGAAAGTGAAAGTAAGCCTACGACATGTTTTATTTCATTTTTTTTTTTATATTTTTGATTTTTTTACAGGTTTGGTGTTTGGACTACGTCGGTTTCGAGGACTACTTAGATGACGCTTTTTTTTCTACAATAAAATGGTTAATGAGGGTTGTGTTGGGGGTGCTTTATTTCAATAAAATATTTTATCTATATCTTTGTCTTTTCTTTTCAAGTTTTATTACTACCACTTTAGTAATGGCCGCTGTCTGAGTGACAACATCCATTACTAAGGCGAGGCTTAGTGTTAGCCGGTGCAGAGGCTAACACTAAACACCATTATTACCCCGGTACCCACCACCACCAGGGGTGCCGGGAAGAGCTTGGTACGATCCAGTACCCGACCATCTGTTTTGATGGTCGGGCTCTGGGGCGGCCGCAGGCTGGTATTATGAGGCTGGGAAGGGCCAAAAACAGTGGACCTTCCCACCCTTGTAATGCTAGGCTGCTGCTGCTGTGTTGTATCTGGCTGGTTATAAAAATGGGGGGGACCCCACGTCATTTTTTTTTATTATTTATTTATTATTTTTATTAAAAAGACATGGGGTTCCACCCAATTTATCATAACCAGCCACAAACACAGTGTTATTAGCCTGGGAATGTACTAAAACAGTGGCCCTTCCCACCCATGTAATGCCAGACTGCTGCGGCCTTGTATATGGCTGGTTATTAAAAATGTGGGGGACCCAATGTCTATTGTTAAATTTTACAAAAAAACGACGTGGGGTCCCCCCCATTTTTATAACCAGCCCGATACAACACAGCAGCAGCAGCCTAGCATTACAAGGGTGGGAAGGTCCACTGTTTTTGGCCCTTCCCAGCCTCATAATACCAGCCTACGGCCGCCCCAGTACCCGACCATCACAACAGATGGTCGGGTACTGGATCGTACCAAGCTCTTCCCGGCACCCCTGGTGGTGGTGGGTACCGGGGTAATAATGGGTGGTTAGTGCTAGCCTCTGCACCGGCTAACACTAAGTACCGCCTTAATAATGGACGCTGTCAATCAGCCAACTGCCATTATCTAGGCACTAATAAAGTTTGAAAAAAAAACACAAAGACAATTTTTTTTTATTGAAATAAGAAATCCCCAACAAAACCCTCGTTAACCATTTTATTAAAATTTTCAAAAAACGTCGATCTACGCAGTAGTCCAAAGAATCAAAGATGTAGTCCAATCGGTACATCAAAATCTGCAACAACATAAAAAAAAAGTTAGCAATGTGAACAATACCGATACTTATACTCACCTACACACACACACAAACAACCACACACAAACATATACACAAACACATATAAACACACACCCATATATTACACAAACACACACATAAACACACACACATATACACACACACACATATACACACACACATATACACAAACACATGTACACAAACACACCCATATATACACAAACATATACACAAACATATATACACACACACACACACACACACACACATATATACACAAACACACACACACAAACACACACGTATACAAAAACACACACAAACATATACACACAAACATACACATATGCACAAACACACCCATATATACACAAACACACACATATACACACACACACACATATACATATACAAAAACACACAAACATATACACACAAACATATGCACAAACACACCCACATACACAAACACACACACAAACATATACACAAACACACATATACACACAAACATATACACAAACACATGTACACAAACAAACCCACATATACACAAACCTATACATATATACACACATATACACAAACACACCCATATATACACACACACACACACACACACACATATACACAAACACACCCATATATACACAAACACACACACATAAACACACCAAAAAAGCACACACACATACACACAAACATATACACATATACACACAAACATATGTACACAAACACACCCATATATACACAAACCCACACATATACAAAAACACACACACACACAAACATATACACAAACACACCCATATATACACACACACAAATATACACAAACACAAAAATATACACAAACATATACACACAAATACACCCATATATACACTCACACATAAACACACACACATATACACAAACACACCCATATATACACAAACACAGACACACACACACACTTACCTTTAGCGGAGCGCAGACTTCTCGCGACGGGTGCCTTCCACTTCATCTCCTTGCATCTCCTGCGCATGCGCCGAGATGCGCGTTCATGAGTAAATGACATCCTCTGCTCCGGACGCAAAGGATGTCATTACGCATGCGCGGCCACCGCTAAAGGTAAATAGCGGTGGCCGGGAACCTAGGCAACGAGCAGGATACAAAGAGGGACCGACCGCAACTTCAATCAACGATATCAAGAAAACGACATCGCTGGACGACGGACAGGTAATTAGAATTCTTCTTATTTTTACATGGGGGAGCTTTATAGCTCCATTTATCAACTTGGGACAACCCCTTTAAGCAAAGGGGGTAGGATCATGCAGGCTCCAATCATTTTAGATAACTATTATACAAATTTGAACAGTATGTAAAGAGGAGAATAAAAGAGAGAGAGAAAAAAAACACTTATTCTTGATTACCCTCATTTATTTTTTCCTTAATTATTTCTTTAAAGCAGTTTTTCCGTTTAAATAAAAATCTGAGTGAAAACTTGATGCAAATTTTCTTTCACAACTTTTGTGCTGTCATGAATTTGATGAATAGACACGGATGTATGGCCTATTCACTTCACTGCCTATCAACCACTTAAGACAGAAATTGGCTTTTGGTGAATTTCACAACAATAATTCAATACTCAGTCATTTTACCACAAAGAAATCTCACAAGTTATATTGAAAGCTTTCTTGATATAATCCACAAAGTATTTCTTTGATAAATGTATCTGTTTTAAAAATGACACTAGAAAATCTAGGCCACCGAGAGAAGGATACAATTAGACATCTCTCATACAGAGAAACGGTTTGGACTGGCGTACTCATGTATTTTACCATTCTTTTTGAATTCTCCCACTGACATATTGTTTCTTTTCTTGTATTAGCATAAAACGAAAAAAAAAGTCAGAGGACATTTGGAAAGAGAAAGAAATAGAAAAAGTTTTTAACTTAATTTATTAATAAGGTTATACTATACTAGCCATTGCCAGTACTAAAATGAGAAGTGATATTTTTTAAATATCAAGTTTGCCAAGACTGCTCAAAATCTTCATCTGATTCTGTGAATGCCCACATCTTCACACTTCTGTAATATAGAGGATTTGCACATTTAAAGAGGTGGTCTCTTCAGAGGCAACCCCTTTCAGATTGTAGCAGCCATGTTTATCAGCTGATCACTGCGGGTCTGGAATCGAACAATTCTGTCAAACACATGATTTTTTCGAGGAAGCTTTGTCTGGCTAGACTTTCCCCCAGCAGTGGCCATTAAATATGGATAGCTCAAGTCTGCCATAGCAGGAGCAGATCTTACAGAGCAGCACTCCATCCTGGTTCATAGAGGGTGGTACTGAGCAAGGTGACTTCCCTCTATGAAAAACGACATGCCTAAATAGAGCATATGAACAGGGGTTGTCTTTATGAGACAACTCCTTTAAATAAATATATACAATATACATGAAGGAATATCCAATATCTGTGAAGGATTTGCCTGACACAGCTTCTGTGTCGACGCCCGTGGTTAATCAGCCTGCATCTGTTCCTAGGTTTGCTAAAGTGACACAATCTGCTACCACTCAGGCTGGTAGGCTGAGGAGTAGGAGAGCCTATCGCAGACTGGCCAGACGGTTCTAGCTCCCGCCCTTGGTCCACTTATACCTTCATTTGCTGCTTGTCCTTTGCCTGTGATTCTCTTGTTATCCTGGCTCTGCTGTTCCTGCTGTTACCATTGACCTCTGCTTCATATTGACTATGGCTTGACTGACTATTCTCCTGCTCTGCATTTGTTACCACGTACACTCCTGGTTTGACTCGGCTCATCCACTACTCTGTTGCTCACGGTATTGCCGTGGGAAACTGCCCCACATTCCTTTGCTTTTGTGTTCCCTTGTCTTGTTTGTCTGTCATGCACATATTGAGCGTAGGGACCGTCGCCCAGTTAAACGCCGTCGCCTGGACGGGCTGTGCAAGTAGGCAGGGACTGAGTGGCGGGTAGATTAGGGCTCACCTGTCTGTCTCCCTATCTGGACATTACATAATCACAGGCCCATATACCTTTTCTACCCTGGTCCCTGACACACTATAGACCCCCTTGAGGCCCTGGCTCAGCAAATGCAGGGTCTCTCCCTACAGGTCCAAGACCTGGCTCAGAGGTGCAACCAGCGTGATGCTACCCAGGTAGTGCCCTCCACCCCACCTCTTGAACCCCACCTCAAGTTGCCTGACCGGTTCTCAGGGGACCGGAAGACTTTTTTCTCCTTTTGGGAAAGTTGTAGGCTCTATTTACGTTTAAGGCCCTAAGGTTCTGACAGCCAGCGAGTGGGTATAATTATGTCCCGGCTCCAGGATGGCCCCCAGGAATGGGGCTTCTCCTTGGCCCCTGACGCCCCTGAACTCTCTTCTGTTGACCTTTTTTTCGGCTCTCGGACTCATCTATGACGAGACTGACAAGACTGCCTTTGCCGAGAGTCAGCTGGTGACCTTACGTCAGGGTAAGAGACCAGTTGAGGAGTACTGTTCTGACTTTAGGAAGTGGTGTGTAGCTTCTCGGTGGAATGACCCTGCCTTGAGGTGCCAGTTTAGATTGGGTCTGTCGAACGTTCAGAAAGACCTGTTAGTTAGTTATCCCTCTTCTGAATCTCTAGATCAGGTTATGGCTTTAGCGGTACGTCTGGACCGACGTCTCAGGGAACGACGACTTGAACGTTTTTGTGCATTCTCCTCTGGCTCCCCTATGATGGCCCTCGAGGTTCCGTTGCTTCATTCTTCCACGGAAAACTCGGATGAACCAATGCAACTCGGGGCCTCCGTGTCTCCCCAACAGCGTAGAGAGTTCCGCAGGAAGAATGGTCTCTGCTTCTACTGTGGGGATGGCAAGCATCAAGTGAACGACTGTCCTAGACGTAAGAATAAGCAGCCGGAAAACTTCCGCTAAAAAACAATCCCACTTGATGGTATAAAGAGTTTATCAGAAAGGTGAAATTAAGCCAGAAAACTGGAATTAATTAAAAAAATTAATATAGTGTAATGATTGCTAAAGCGCCGATAACAAAATGGCTTGTTTTAGATGTATGGAGGGACCTTAGGTTTATACGCAACCTCCTCATATAGGAGATAATCATCCAAGTACAAAGACACAAAAGTGAAAACTAGAATAGACATACAAAGATATTTTTTGCAAGTTTGGGGTAACATACATTTGATATCAAGTGACATCCATGAAAAATGCACATGTGTCCCGCATATTTTTTCCATTTTATTTTATTGTTTTGTTTACAATTTTTAAAATGTATTTATTATTAATGTTTTTAAAATCATTGGGGCTCAGGGTAACAGTGATCCCATTATGTATATGTAGAGTAATATAATGGCAACCACCCAATGATCTATGTACAGGAAAACAAGAAAAAAAAACCTGATTGTTTCAGGACCCTGTGACTGTAAAGGGGCTTGTTCTCACCGTGACACTGCAATGCAGCTGATGGCACCCTTCCCAGAATCAGGGTTTTGGTATTAAACGTTTAGCAAGCCAGGGGTGTATCATTCATGAGACCAGGGAAAAACTGTGCCTCAGGTGGCAGCCTTCCCCAACAGCAGGGGCAGGATTTTGTTAAATATTCAATACCATCTCTAATGTGCCCTGGGTGCTGGATGCCAGGGTGCGCGCCAATAAGCTTGTCTACCTTACCCTTCTTATTTAAATAAAGGGCTAGGGCAGTGAGCTGAATTTTTGCTCTGGGTGAAGAGAAATGTAACTGAGGGCAGAGACACTATTTCATTTTCGCCTCAGGCAATAAAAAGACTGATGTACTTCTGTGGAGAGCATATTTTGATGTACTGTAATGTGTCAACATACTTTTAACCATGTAGTGTACTTGAAGTAGAATGCAACCTACATACAGAATTTTAACTTTGTATTTTAGAATCTTAGCATTGACTTTTATAAAGTTTTTGGCATAAATAAAATACATTTATTATACATTATACACTGTACACAGTGTGTGAATTTATGGATGTCTTAAATTCTTTTCTCTGAGAAGGTTTATAAATTCTTAATTCTGTTACCAAAAGCAATTAAAGGTGGTTACTTATCAGGAGGTACAGCTCTTCCTTGCTCCATTACGTAAAACTCATTTTGGCCCTTGGGAGTCTAAGCAATTTTATTGCAAAGATTAGCATGAGACGAGACCAATATTTAAGATTTAGATTTTTGCATTAGTAATTAAAGAAACATATTTTATTAATCTGCTATTTGTACTAATTTTCTGTTTCTAATTGACTTAATTACTCTTTATGTAGAAACAATGGTCAAATTCTTTAGAGGTTTCAATGTTATAGTCAGACTAAAACACATTAATCGGTTTTATATTGTATCTGCAACAGTCCTGCTGGATTTAATCGTTTATTTATCCCCTGAGTGTTAGAAGAACAATGAATGCTCAGCTTTATAGGGGTAGTGCACTTATGTATGTAAGTTATGCTGTAAACTTTTCTACTAGAAGCATTTGCTTACTAGACATAAAACGCATTAATCTTGTTAAATACCACAAACCAACCAAAACTGGGGCAACCCAAACTATACATGTTGTTTCTTTAAGATATAATTAAGCCAAAATCATTGAAATTTTATTGCTGTAGACATAGAAGAAAAAAATATTTACTTAACCCTTTAAAGGCGTTTTCCCACAAGAGACATTTATGACATATCCACTGAATATGTCATACATGTCAGATAGATGCGGGTCCCACCTCTGGGATCTGCACCTATCTCCAGAACGGGGCCCCATAAACCCAGTTCAGCCGCTGTGTGTTGCGGCTGAATGAGGTAAATTCCGACCATGAAAAAAATTATATGGTCGTGAGTTACGTAAACAGTGTAACTCACTGAGCTACGCTGTTTCCGTAAGTCTCATAGAACTTAATGGTAGTTACGGAAACAGCGTAGCTCGCATGATAAGCTGCTCCTGTAACTGCCATTCACTACTATTGAAGTTAAGGAAACAGCGTAGCTCAGCGAGTTACGCTGTTTACGTAACTCACGACCATATAAAGTTTTTCATGGTCGGAATTTACCTCATTCAGCCGCAACACACAGCGGCTGAACGGGGTTTAGGGGGCCCCGTTCTGGAGATAGGACCCGTATGTATCTGATATTTATGACCTATCCTGTGGATATCCAAAAAATAAAGTATTTAACGCAGCACAAATCCTGATATTAGGAGCCGTGTCACGCTGTAAAATCAGACAAACCTAGTCTGATATAATGTAATCCTCAGCAAAAGCATGGTTGAATAGCAGCACACGTCTACCAAATTTCAATCAATATATTCTTTTATTGATCAAACATCCAGTAAAAAATGGCAACGTTTCGACCCGTGACAAGTGGACGGTCTTTCTCATGTCATAAATGTCTCTCGTGGGAAAACCCCTTTAAAGGCCAGACCCCTTGGGGCAAGCTACATTTTTTAGATTTTGCCTCCATGCATTTCAGCAGCCATAACTTTTCTATTTTTTCATTAAAGTGGTTGTATGGAGTCTTGTTTTACGGTGTCATTTATTTATATGATTTTCTGTATTTTCTTTTTTGTTGTGCAACTGAATAGCCTGTTAAATACATTTTTCAGGGCATTATGGTCATGTGTGTAGTTTTTTTATTTTTTTATTTTATGAATTCGCAATAAAATGTATTTTATACTAAATATTCACGTGTAATTTTTTGCAGACATTTTAATAAAAAAATATGACAATTTTTTTCATTTTTTTAATCCCATCAAAGGATTACTATTTTACATTTTTATTTTAAACTTAGACTGTATTAGCATACTTCTGTATGCTAGTACATTATATTCTGTGTCAATAAGACACAGGCTGTTGTTAGTGCAACACTTAGTGTACCCTAACAGCAGGCTTACTGAACAGATAGCATTGGGAACTTTTCTATGTCCCCAGGGCTGACTGCAGAGGGGTCCCAAAGTTTCTGATTGAAGGGGGAAGTCCCTTTTGATAATGCTACGGTCACAGACCGTGGTGATGAAAGTGTTAAATGGATCGGAGCAAGACAATGGCCTAGATTAAACAGGTTAAATGGCCTAAATTATGAGCAAGACATAACACATTTGTGGCAAGGCTATTGTATATTAGGAAATCTCACCTAAAATGGGTTAGATACGAGAGCAAAACATGTAATCTAAGATTCCATGAACTATTTTATTCTTATGCTGTCTAATGCATTTATTTAAACCTGCTGTTTGTCATATATGTCATTGCGATTAATAATTGCAGTCAAATGCTTTATGCTTCCTTTACAGTGCTCCTTAAAGTTACAGTGCTCCCTTAAGATTTATTCGGCAATGAGCATTGTAACATGTAGTACAGGTAGAGAGCAGTACAGTACATGTAGAACAGGTAGAGTTTTCAGTACAGTACATGTAGTACAGGTAGAGAGCAGTACAGTACATGTAGTACAGGTAGAGAGCAGTACAGTACATGTAGTTCAGGTAGAGAGGCATATAGTACATGTAGTACAGGTAGAGAGCAGTACAGTATATGTAGTACAGTAGAGAGCAGTACAGTACATGTAGTACAGGTAGAGAGCAGTACAGTACATGTAGTACACTAGTGAGCAGTACAGTACATGTAGTACAGGTAGAGAGCAGTACAGTACATGTAGTACAGGTAGAGAGCAGTGCAGTACATGTAGTACAGATAGAGAGCAGTACAGTACATGTAGTACAGGTAGAGAGCAGAATAGTACATGCAGTACAGGTAGAGAGCAGTGCAGTATATATAGTACAGGTAGACAGCAGTACAGTACATGTAGTACAGATAGAGAGCAGTACAGTACATGTAGTACAGGTAGAGAGCAGTATAGTACATGTAGTACAGGTAGAGAGCAGTACAGTACATGTACCACAGGTATAGAGTGGTACAGTATATGCAGCACCGGTAGAGCAGTATAGTACATGTAGTACAGTTAAAGAGCAGTACAGTACATGTAGTAAAGGTAGGGAGCAGTATAGTACATGTAGTACAGGTAGAGAGCAGTGCAGTATATATAGTACAGATAGAGAGCAGTCCAGTACATGTAGTACAGATAGAGAGCAGTACAGTACATGTAGTACAGGTAGAGAGCAGTGCAGTATATATAATACAGATAGAGAGCAGTGCAATACAGTACATGTAGTACAGGTAGAGAGCAGTACAGTACATGTAGTACAGATAGAGAGCAGTACATGTAGTACAGGTAGAGAGCACTACAGTACATGTAGTACAGGTATAGAGCAGTATAGTACATGTAGTACTGGTAGAGAACAGTATAGTACATGTAGTACAGGTAGAGAGCAGTACAGGACATGTAGTACAGGTAGAGAGCAGAACATGTTGTACAGATAGAGAGCAGTACAGTACATGTATCACAAGTAGAAAGCAGTACAGTACATGTAGTACAGGTAGAACAGTGTACAGTACAATTAGAACAGGTAGAACAGAGTACAGTACGTGTAGTACAAGTAGAAAACAGCACAGCATAGGTAGTAAGAGGTAGAGGGCAGCACAGCACATGTAGTACAGGTAGAGAGCAGCACAGGACATGTAGTACAGGAAGAACAGAGTACAGTACATGTAGTACAGGTAGAAAACATCATAGTACAGGTAGTACATGTAGAGAGCAGTACAGTACATATAGTACAGGTAGAAAACAGCACAGTACATGTAGAACAGGCAGGGAGCGGTACAGTACATGTAGTACAGGTAGAGAGCACTATAGTACATGTAGTACTGGTAGAGAACAGTATAGTACATGTAGTACAGGTAGAGCAGTACAGAACATGTAGTACAGGTAGTGAACAGTATAGCATTGGACTGTACCACAGAGAGGTGCTACTAATCAGCAAATCATTGCATACACTGCAGTACCCTCTATCCCCAATGTAAAGCGCTTTTTGGCTGTTCGCTGTGACTAATCACAGGTACAATGTGTAAAACACCACATTTTAAAAACTAGACCCCTCAAAGTATTCAAAACAGCATTTAGAAAGTTTTTTTAACCCTTCAGGCATTTCACAGGAATTAAAGCAAAGTGGAGGTGAAATTTGAAAATTTCATTTTTCTTGCTGAATTTCAATTTTATTCATTTTTTTTTACCAGAGAAACACTACTAAATATGTATTGTCCAGATTCTGCAGTTTTTAGAAATGTCCCACATGTGGCCATACTGCGCTCGTGGACTAAAACACAAGCCCTAGAAGCAAAGAAGCACCTAGTGCATTTTGAGGCCTCTTTTTTATTACAATATATTTTAGGCAGCATGCCAGGTTTGAAGAGGTGTTGAGGTGCCAAAACAGTAGGAATCCCCCAATAGTGACCCCATTTTGGAAACTACACCCCTCAAGGAATTAATTTATGGTTGTTGTTACCATTTTGACCACACAGTTTTTTCACAGCACCTATTTCAATTGGGCTGTGACATTAAAAAAATTTCATTTTTTCCAATAATATGTCATTTTAGCTCAAAAATTCTTATTTTCACAAGAAATAAAATACTCCATTTTGTTGCCCAATTTGTCCTGAGTGCGGCAATACCCCATTTGTGGTGATAAACTGCCGTTTGGGCCCATGGGAGGGCTCAGAAGGAAAGGAGCGCTGTGTGTTCTTTGGAGTCCAGATTTTGCTGGATTGGTTTTCGGGTGCCATGTCGCATTTGCAGAGCCCCAGAGGTATCAAAGCAATAGAAACCAACCACAAATGACCCCATTTTGGAAACTACACCCCTCAAGGAATTCATTTATGGGTGTTGTGACCATTTTCACCCCATAGTTTTTTCACAGAACTTATTTGAATTGGGCTGGGAATGAAAACAAAATTATTTTTTTCAAATAATATGAAGTTTTGGCTGAAAATGTCTTATTTTCACAAGAAACAAAATACCCTATTCTGTTGCGCAATTTGTTCTGAGTGCCGCAATACCCCATTTGTTGTGATAAACTGCCGTTTGGGCCCATGGGAGGGCTCAGAAGGAAAGGACCACCATTTGGCCTACTGGGGATTTTCTAGTGCGAAGTCATGTATGCAGAAGCACCTGAGGTACCAGTACAGTTGAAACCCGCAAGAAGTGACCCCATTTTAATAACTACACCCTTAAGGCATTCATCTAGAGGTGTAGTGAGCATTTTGACCAGAGACCTACACCCCATAAACTGTAATGTGGGTTCTCCCGGGTATGGCAATACCCTACATGTGGCTGTTATCAGCTGCCTGGACACACAGCAGGGCTCAGAGGAGAAATACGAGGGGGGATAAGCTGTGCGGAGTGCATCAGGGTAAGTAAAATTGGGGTAAATTATAAACCAAGGGATGTATGATAAATTTTAAAACTGACTTTCATACAGAGCTCTGGTTATTCGGGACACGTGTCACATTGATATATTGTGTCATCCCTTATCGCCCTCTTATAGCAGACTATGCACCTCTTTTGACTTTTTCCCTTCTTGCCAGTTTGGGGAACTTCTCCTGGAAAGTGTTGCCGCCTTGGTACGATGCGTGTGGCCCCGCTTCCAGAAGTGCTGGGTGCCCCCCCTTCTTGGTCCCTAAAGATTAGGTTCTTGATAATCACCTCTTGAAATTCCAGGAAAGTTCCCGTCTGGCCTGCACATCGACGTAGCACGTACGCATTGTACAATGCCATCTGTATGATGTGCCCGGCCAGCTTCTTATACCACACCGTATGGCGCTGTAGGGCTTCAGGATTTGATCTTACAAGTCCATCCCTCCCATGTACCTATTGTAGTCCAGGATGCAGTCTGGTTTGGGGGTGGCCTTCCCTTCATATAGCCTAAACCTGTAGGTATACCCGGATGCACTCTCGCAGCTTATACATCTTCACACCATACCTTGCCCTCTTACCCGGCAGGTACTCGCGGAATTGAACCCTCCCTTTAAAATGTACCAGGGACTCATCAATAGAAATACACTTCTCGGGGGTGAATGCTTGGGAAAACCGGGCACTGGAACGGTCTAATAGGGGTCTCCGTTTATACAAACGGTCAAAACTGGGGTCATCTCGGGGAGGCCACGGCTCATTATCAGTATAATGTAAGAAGCGAAGTATTGCCTCATTTATTTATTTTTTTAGGTTCCAGTTCAGTTCTGAAGTTGCTTTGAGGGGCCCATATATTAGAAACCCCTATCAAATACCCCATTTTAGAAACTAGACCCCTCAAAGTATTCACAACAGCATTTAGAAAGTTTATGAACCCTTTAGGTGTTTCACAGAAATTTAGAGGAAAGTAGAGGTGAAATGAAAAAAATTTTTTTTGTCAGAAAATCCTTTTTATACCATTTTTTTTATAACACAAAAGGATTTATCAGAGAAACGCAACTTAATACGTATTGCCCAGATTCTGCAGTTTTGAGAAATATCCCACATGTGGCCCTAGTGCGGTAATGGACTGAAGCGCCGGCCTCCGAAGCAAAGGAGCACCTAGTGGATTTTGAGGCCTCTTTTTTATTAGGCACCATGTCCGGTTTGAAGAGGTCTTGTGGTGCCAAAACATTGGGAACCCCCCAAAAGTGACCCCAATTTGGAAACTAGACCCCTTGAGGAATCCATTGTAGTTTTCTTGGGGTGCATGCGGCTTTTTGATCAGTTTTTATTCTATTTTTAGGTGGCGTGGTGACTAATAAACAGCAACTCTACTATTGTTTTTTTATTCTTTTTTTTTTTACTGCGTGCACCGTGCGCTATAAATGACATATTCACTTTATTCTGCGGGGCGATACGATTACGTCGATACCAGATGTTTATAGTTTTTTTTATGTCTTATGGCGTTTGCACAATAAAATACGTTTTGTAAACAATTATTCACTTTTTGTGTTACCTTATTCTAAGAGCCAGAACGTTTTTATTTTTCAATCAATAAAGCCGTGCGAGGACTTATTTTTTGCGTAACGAACTGTAGTTTCAATCAGTACCATTTTTCGGTACATGCGACTTTTTGATCTCTTTTTATTCCATTTTTTGGGAGGTGAAGTGACCAAACAATTGTGATTGTGGTTCGGTTTATTATTTTCTTTTACGGAGTTCACCGTGCGGGATAAATTATGAAATAATTTTGTAGTTCAGGCCGTTACGGACGCGGCGATACCAATTATGTATAGTTTATTTGTTTGTTTATATATTTTTATTAATAATAAATGACTGATAAGGGAAAAAGGGGGATTTTTACTTTTAATACTTTTAAAACTTTTATTTTCTTATTTTTACACATCTTTTTTTAACTTTTTTTTTACTGTATTACTTTGTCCCACTAGGGGACTTGAGGGCAGGAGGCCCTGATCGCAATTTTAATACACTGCACTACATGCGTAGTGCAGTGTATTAGAACTGGCAGCTACTCACTGACAGCAAGCATAGTGGGTCCTGACGTTGTCAGGACCCACTAGGCTTCCGTCTGTGGCATAACCGGACGCCATTGTTTGGTGTCCGGTTGCCATAGTCACCATCGCCGGCCGCTATCGCGTAGCAGGCCGGTGATGGCAGCCTAACCCCTAAAAAGCCGCGATCTCTATAGAACGCGGCTTTTAAGGGGTTAATCAGCGGGGACACAGCGATCGGTCCCCGCTGTAGGAGCTGTGACAGCTGCTGAACAAGACAGCAGCTGTCACATCTCCTGTATGTGTCGGGAGGACGGCCGAAACGGCCGTTACTCCCGAGACGTACTATTAGGTCATGGAGCGCGAACGATACAGCTAACATGACCTAAAAGTACGTCCAGGAGCGGGAAGGGGTTAAATTTAGTTTGTGCATGAAGAACAGGAGGTAAGGTGAACGCTGTAAGTCTGACTGCAAATAGCAAGTGGTGTATTGTTAGGTGTTTTATGGACATCTATGGTCATTGTGACCTCTCTTGTACATACTGTCACAAACTAGGGGTATGTGGACCCACTAGGCCGCTCTGCCATAGCGGAGTGGCAGCTGGCCAAATCACAGTCTATACAAAGTCCTAGCACAAGGGTACCTGTGAGAGTCCAGACAGTAGTAGAGGCTTTGGCACAGATGGAACTTGACGTGGCAGGTAGCGCCAGATGTGGCGGATGATACCAGGAGTGGCAGATGACACCAGACGTGGTGTATAACTGCAGGCGTGGCAGCTAACGCCAAACGTGGTGTATAACAGCAGGCGTGGTAGAAGACACAACACGACTCTAACACTAAATAAGGTTCAGGAACAAACACAGCACGGGCTACAGGTAGCAGGGCACGGGAACACTGGGAGCAGGATACAACTAAGGGACTATTTGCAATACGAACATGGCTAGACAACAACAACGCAAAGGCAAGGAGTGGAAGGGCGGGGGCATTTTTATAGTCCAGTGTGATCTGGGGATAGGCTAGGGAACTTTTAACACGTGCGTGCTGGCCCTTTAAGGCCACGACAGTGCGCGCACACACTATTGTTCAGAGCAGAGCCGGACAGCTGTGAGTGCTGGCGTCTCCTAGAAGGGAGACGCTGGCAGGATGTCAGAGGTCCATGGTCGCTGCTGTCGCAAGGTAAGGAATGGCCGCGGTCCATGACCGCGGCCATGACGGTACCTTCTTCTTGGGTCCAGAGCGTAAGAGGAATCTCCTTATGAGGGTAGGGACCTCTCCTCAGGACCAAAGCCTTTCCAGTCCACTAGATAGAAAGTTCTTCCTACTTCTCTCTTGAAGTCCAGAATCTCCTTCACATGGACCACTGGGAGCCACTGCAGAACTAGGAGACTTACTGAAGTGGTTCAGAACCACAGGCTTGAGGAGGGACACGTGGAACGAGTTGAGGATTCTGAGAGAAGGAGGCAGTCAAAGTTTATAGGACACAGGGTTTATACGTTGCAAGACGTAGGGCCGAGGAACCTGCGATCTAATTTGTACGAAGTTTTCTTGAGACAAATGTTTCTAGGGGACAGCCAGACCTTAGCCCTGGGGGAGAATTGAGGAGGAGCCTTTCTCTTTTTATCTGCATGCCTTTTCATGCGGTCCGCTGCCTGGAGGATCGCGGACTTGGTTTGCTGCCAGATATTAATGAAAGTCGCAAATGAGGAATTTGCTGCTGTTACTTGCATCATGGCTGGCACAGGAAGGCGAACTCGAGGATGCTGGCTGTACACAATGTAGAAAGGAGAAGAGGCAGTAGACTCACTTGTGTGATTGTTGTAAGAGAACTCCACCCAAGGCAGAAGTTGTACCCAATTGTCCTGTTGGGCGGAGGTGAAATGACGAAGGTAATTCTCTAAAATTTGGTTGGTCCTCTCCACTTGACCATTGGACTGTGGGTGATAGGCAGAAGTCCAGCTTTATGTAACTTGGATGTAAACTGTATAACCCGATCAGAGAAAATATGTAGAGGAAGTCCGTGCAGATGGAAGATGTGCAGAATAAACAGATTTGCCAGGCGAGGAGCAGATGGGAGGCCAGTCAACGGAATAAAATGTGCCATTTTAGAGAAACAATCCACTGCTACCCAGACCGTAGTTGTGAAGGATTTGCCTGACACAGCTTCTGTGTCGACGCCCGTCTGTCTTTTGTCTGTCGTGCACTTATTGAGCGTAGGGACCATCGCCCAGTTGTACGCCGTCGCCTAGGATGAGCTGTGCAAGTAGGCAGGGACTGAGTGGCAGGTAGATTAGGGCTCACCTGTCTGTCTCCCTATCCTGACATTACATAATCACAGGCCCTTATAACTTTTCTACCCTGGTCCCTGACACACTATGGACCCCCTTGAGGTCCTGGCTCAGCAAATGCAGGGTCTCTCCTTACAGGTCCAAGACCTGGCTCAGAGGTGCAACCTGCGTGATGCTACCCAGGTAGTGCCCTCCACCCCACCTCTTTAACCCCACCTCAAGTTGCCTGACCGGTTCTCAGGGGACCGGAAGACTTTTTTCTTCTTTCGGGAAAGTTGTAGGCTCTATTTCCGTTTAAGGCCCCATTCCTCAGGTTCTGACAGCCAGCGAGTGGGTATAATTATGTCCTGGCTCCAGGACTGCCCCCAGGAATAATCATATCCTCTATTGATTCTGACTTAGTCTCTGAAATTGCGGCTGATCAAGGTTCAGCTCCCGAGAACCTTCCTGAGGACAAGCTGTTTGTTCCCCTGCAATTCCGGCTAAGGGTACTCAGGGAGAATCATGACTCTGCACTATCTGGCCATCCAGGCATCCTGGGTACCAAGCACCTCATTTCTAGAACCTATTGGTGGCCTGGGTTGCTTAAAGACGTTAGGGCCTACGTCGCCGCTTGTGAAATTTGTGCTAGGTCCAAGACTCCCAGGTCCCAACCAGTTGGCTTACTATGTTCTTTGCCCATTCCCCAGAGACCTTGGACCCATATCTCCATGGATTTTATCACCGATCTGCCTCCATCTCAAGGCAAGTCGGTGGTGTGGGTTGTAGTAGACCGCTTCAGTAAGATGTGCCACTTTGTGCCCCTCAAGAAACTACCCAATGCCAAGACGTTAGATACCTTGTTTGTCAAACACATCCTGCGTCTCCATGGGGTTCCTGTCAATATTGTTTCTGACAGAGGGGTACAGTTTGTTTCATTGTTTTGGAGGGCTTTCTGTAAGAAGTTGGAGATTGATCTGTCCTTCTCCTCGGCCTTCCATCCTGAAACTAATGGCCAAACCGAGAGGACTAATCAGTCTCTAGAACAATATTTAAGGTGTTTTATCTCTGACTGGCTAGATGATTGGGTCTTCTTCATTCCCCTCGCCAAATTTTCCCTCAATAACCGGGTCAGTAACTCGTCAGGGCTCTCCCCCTTTCTGTAATTTTGGATTTAATCCATGGTTTGCCTCCGTTTCACCTGGTGGTTCCAACAATCCCAAGGTAGATGTCGTTCATCGGGAACTGTGCACAGTCTGGGCCCAGGTTCAGAAGAACCTTGAGGCGTCCCAGAGCATATAAAAGATTCAGGCCGATAAAAGACGTTCTGCTAACCCCTTGTTTGTGGTTGGGGATCGGATGTGGCAGTCTTCAAAAAATGTAAAATTAAAGTGCTGTCCCAAAAATTTGCTCCCCGGTATATAGGGCCATACAAGGTCATTAAGGTCATTAGCCCTGTCTCCTTCCGGCTGGAGTTACCCCCGTCTTTTCAAATACACAACGTGTTCCATGCCTCCCTCCTGAAGCGCTGCTCCCCGTCCTTGGCTACCCCGAGGAAACCTCCGGTCCCTGTTCTTCCCCCTGAAGGGGTAGAATTTGTGGTGGCCAAGTTTGTGGACAGCAGGATGGTCCAAGGCTCCCTCCAGTACCTGGTCCATTGGAGAGGATACGGGCTTGAGGAGAGGACTTGGGTATCCGCCCGGGATGTTCACGCCGGGTTATTACTCAGGAAGTTCCATCTTCAGTTCCCCAACAAGCCAGATCCACCTAGGAAGGGTCCAGTGGCCCCTCATAAAAGGGGGGTACTGTGAAGGATTTCCCTGACACAGCTTCTGTCTCGACGCTCGTGGTTAATCAGCCTGCATCTCTTCCTAGGTCTGCTAGAGTGACTCAATCTGCTACCACTCAGGCTGGTAGGCTGAGGAGTGGGAGAATCTATCGCACCCTGGCCAGATGGTTCTAGCTCCCGCCCTTGGTCCACTTATACCTTCATTTGCTGCTTGTCCTTTGCCTGTGATTCTCCTGTTTCCTGGCTCTGCTGTTCCGGCTGTTACTATTGACCTCTGCTTCATATTGACCCTGGCTTGACTGACTATTCTCCTGCTCTGCATTAGTTACCACGTACACTCCTGGTTTGACTCGGCTCATCCACTACTCTGTTGCTCACGGTGTTGCCGTGGGCAACTGACCCACATTCCTTTGCTCTTGTGTTCCCTTGTCTTTTGTCTGTCGTGCACTTATTGAGCGTAGGGACCGTCGCCCAGTTGTACGCCGTCGCCTAGGACGGGCTGTGCAAGTAGGCAGGGACTGAGTGGCGGGTAGATTAGGGCTCACCTGTCTGTCTCCCTATCCTGACATTACAGTAGTACATCCAGCTGAGGGAGAAAGGTCTGTGATAAAGTCCATAGCGATATATCACGATCTAAACGTATGTGAGCCCACTAGACCGCTCCGCTGTAGCGGAGAGGCAGCTGGCCAAATCACAGTCTATACAAAGTCCTAGCACAAGGGTACCCGTGTGAGTCCAGACAGTAGTAGGGGCTTTGGCATAGATGGAACTTGACGTGGCAGGTAGTGCCAGGATACAGGTAGCAGGGCAAGCGAACACTGGGAGCAGGTTACAACTAAGGGAACACTTGCAATACGAACATTGGTAGACAACAACAACACTCAGGCAAGGAGTGGAAGGGCGGAGCCCTTTATATAGTCCAGGGTGATCTGGGGATATGTTACGCAACATTTGACTTGTGCGCGCGCTTGCCCTTTAAGGCCGGGAACGAGCGCACGCACCCTATAGTTCAGAGTAGAGCTGGACGGCCGCGAGTGCTGGCATCTCCTAGGAGGAAGATGCTGGCAGTATGTCAGAGTTCTCTGGTCGCGGCCGTCGAAAAAAGTAAGGAACGGCGGCGGTCTGTGACCGCGGCCGTAACACATACACTGAGGGCTGTGTCTGTTAGACTACAATGCTTTCATTTTCCATGAGAAAAAAACAAGAATCAAATAATCAGAAAACCTTGGAAAAGTTACTTGTGTAATATTAACAGAAGTTCTCGATGAAACACCAGACATGGTTTCATTCTATGATAAATTCTTGCATCAGAGTAGAATGTTATACTATATACGGTCAGCTTTACAGCACATTTTTCAATACATTCAATGTACTTAACCTCAGATGGCATTTAAAATATGAATCCACCTAAAGCACATAATTATCTTATTCGTTCTCATCCTTGGTTTATATGTTACATAGTTACATAGTTACATAGTTAGTACGGCTGAAAAAAGACACATGTCCATCAAGTTCAACCAAGGGAAGGGAAAAGGGAAGGAAAAATTTCTACACATAGGAGCTAATATTTTTTTGTTCTAGGAAATTATCTAACCCTTTTTTAAAGCCATCTACTGTCCCTGCTGTGACCAGCTCCTGCGGTAGACTATTCCATAGATTCACTGTTCTCACAGTAAAGAAGCCTTGTCGCCTCTGCAGCTTGAACCTTTTTTTCTCCAGACGGAGGGAGTGCCCCCTTGTTTTTTGAGGGGGTTTTACAAGGAACAGGATTTCACCATATTATTTGTATGTGCCATTAATATATTTATATAAGTTAATCATGTCCCCCCTTAGTCTTCTTTTTTCAAGGCTAAATAGGTTTAATTCTTTCAATCTTTCCTCATAACTTAAATTCTCCATGCCCCTTATTAGCTTCGTTGCTCTTCTTTGTATTTTTTCCAACTCCAGGGCATCCTTTCTATGAACTGGAGCCCAGAACTGAACTGCATATTCTAGATGAGGCCTCACTAATGCTTTGTAAAGTGGCATTATTACATCCCTGTCCCGCGAGTCCATGCCTCTTTTAATACACGACAATATCCTGCTGGCCTTTGAAGCAGCTGATTGACACTGCATGCTGTTATTGAGTTTATGATTTACAAGTACACCCAGATCCTTCTCAACAAGTGAATCCGCCAGTGTAGCGCCCCCTAGGACATATGATGCATGCAGGTTGTTGGTACCAAGATGCATAACTTTACATTTATCTACATTAAACTTCATTTGCCAAGTGGACGCCCAAACACTTAGTTTGTTTAAATCTGCCTGTAATTCATGAACATCTTCCATAGTCTGAACTATATTACATAGCTTGGTGTCATCTGCAAAAATAGAAATAGTGCTATTAATCCCTTCCTCTATATCATTAATAAATAAGTTGAATAATAGTGGTCCCAGCACTGAACCCTGGGGTACACCACTTATAACCGGGGACCATTCAGAGAAGGAATCATTGACCACAACCCTCTGGATACGGTCCTTGAGCCAATTCTCAATCCAATTACAAACTATATTTTCTAAACCTATAGTCCTTAATTTACCCATTAGGCGTCTATGGGGGACAGTGTCAAATGCCTTTGCAAAGTCCAAAAACACTAAATCCACAGCGGCCCCTCTGTCTAGTATGTGTATTAGTTTTAATTTAAGTGGAGTTAATCATAACAACTCTATGTCATGTACAAACTTCCTGCGGCTCTCTCGGTCTCCAGGACGTTGAGAGTCACTCGCTCGGGCGTCGCCCGGCCTGGCAGACTGAGGCAGTCTGCAGCCAATAGGAGCTCAGGAGCGTCAGGCCAATCAAAGCCTGGCTGATGTTCCTGAGCTCCCGTCCTCTCCTTATTCAGTTCAGCCAGGGGTAGTAGGCCTTTGCCTGTAATTAGAATAACCTTGCCTGGTGCTTTCCCTTGTTTCAGACTCCCCTGAGCGACTTGAATTTTGACTCCTTTGTGACCCCTGACCCCTTTGTATTTTTCCGCACTCTCCCGGTTTGACCCTGCCTGCCTGACTCCGCCTTTTGCGCCCGGACTTGTCAGTGGCGCAATTGCCCTGCCTCTCCCTCCGTGTACTTCCCAGGTTACCTTTTGCTATTTCGTACTGTCTCTGTCTTATCCGTTTGTCAGTTTAATTTGTACTAGTATAGGGAACGTCGCCCAGTTGTGTGCCGTCCTTTAGGTCGAGTCGTACAAGTAGGTAGGGACAGAGGTTTGGGATGAACAGGGACCTCACTGTTTACCATGTATTTGTTTGTGATACTCTAATTCTAGGATCAAGGAAATATATATTTTCTTCCAGAGCTAAAACCACTTTCTCTTTGCTACAATTTCACAACTTGGATCTATTTCCTTGCTGTCTTATATTCAACTTCAAAGGGGCACATTAGAAAATGTGTCAAAAAACCTGTATTGAATTAATCTTTATATTGGTAATAGAATTTCCATTTAATACAGAGACAGACTTCTGAGTTGTTGGATACAGGCATTTGAGAAGCACAATGAATTAAAATGGTAAAATAACTGTGATGGCTCATATCAATGGAGTCGTGTCAAATAATATAAACTGCTTACAGGCTGCTCAGAGATCATACAGGCTGATATGAACATTATGCATTCTCTCGTTATCTTTTTTTAGTAATCCAGATTCACAATAATCTTGAATTTTCACCAGTAAGATGTCTGTGAGGGGAATCAATATAGGTGGACGGAGTGTTTCTGTGAAAATAATTGTCATTTTTACTTTGTGCGTCATCGGTTTATCCTGTCAGTTATTATTCAGTGCAGTTTCTGTTTGTGCAGCCTCCATGTTGGTGAAGCCTGTGATCTGATTGGATGAAACTTCCCTACTGAAATAGCGAGAGAAGGAAGTATGTGCTGGCTGGGTCTTAGGATATTGTTAGTGTCCTGAAGTACCTCAATCCCTCCAGTAACAGAGGATGAGCTACAGTGGCATAAATTAGTCAGAAAAGGTGAATGTTATGTTTCTGAGAGAAATATGTAAGTACAGAAATCGTTTGTAAGCGGCTGCCGATGACAATGCTTAGTGTGCCCCTTCCTCCATAGATACTGAGGGATCATGCAAACTCTATTACCAATTGAATATGGCTGTAAAGGATTGTGAGCAACTTGCCTAAAGCGCCTATAGATGTGAGTCGTGTATCTGCCCCTAAATCGACAGACTACAGAATGTGACTGTAGCCATTTCTGTTATACGCAACTGTCATATGTCATGTATGGATGTCCCCGCATCTTGGGTATAAGATCATACTCCAATACAGCATCAATACATAAATACAGCACCAGAAACAAGCACAATACATATATACAACACCAGAACCAATCACATTATATATATACACAGCACCAGAACAAAGCTCAGTACTCCCTTATCTCCCTTATCTCCCTAGCTGTTTCTGACTTCCTGTATTGGTGACCATGGAGTCTAGACTGCGGGTGATTTATAAAAGACAGGAGTAACTTGCCATAGCACTGAAGAAGTTTACTTTTTAATATTTTAAAGGGCCTCTAAGAACTGTGAACCGAAATTACCCCTACTCCACTTTCCCTTGCACAAGATTTTTGTTATAAATCTGCCCCAATATCTGTGGTCATTGGTAGTTGGCAGTTGGAGTATTTCTTTTACATTCTCAGGGTTCATGGCATGAGGTTCAAAAAAAGCAAAAAAAACATATAATAAAATCATATTACAAATACCCTCCTGTCTGCTAGCAGTACAGATTTTGGGGCTCAGATCTCCCCAATATAGCAATTTATAAAAAAAAAAAAGGTCAATTTCTTTGTAAATACATTGCATCACACATCTTCAGATAAGTACAACATATATTGTATTTCAAAGCTGCATTCACATTTCTGCTGGCTTTGAGATGAAAAAACCCAGCATTTTTAACTGGCTTAATGTCTGGTGATTTGCATTCTGGAAAGTGCAACCTTTACACAAGAGATTTAAAGTATGCTGATATAGGAAAAAAATAAGTGTCTTACTGCATTATAGGTGCATTATAGGTGCTAACCTAAGGTGTTAGGGATGTGTATGTTTCACCTACTGGTGGCGTCTGGTGTTGCCAGTGGGTTATACAACTGGTCAACAAATCAGTGCAGCCAAAAATTAGGACTAAAGCAATGAATAATTGTAATGGGAAACTTCTGTGCTGGAGTTTTCCTTTAAGTTTATCTGTCATACCTCCCAACCATCTCAGATTAAACGGGCAGACGGTGGTATGTTACGGACTCCCGGTGTCAACTGCCAGCTCCGTGCTGATCGTCAGTTCCCTGCTTCAGCAGAGGACTCCCTGGGCACAGCGCTACTTTAAGCAATGATGGAGCAGAATCCCCTGCAAGAGCATGGCCGATGCTCTAGCTGGTGAATCCACCCCTAGAGGGAGTCCCAATGGCTGCAGGGGGGGTAGCGCTATATATGGGGGGTTGACACAATCTTTAACCCCTTCCAGACATTCAACGTATATTTACCTCATAGCCAGGTAGGCGAAGTATAGAGCGGGTTTACCGGCTGAGCCCGCTCCATACAATGCGGGTGTCAGCTGTATGTTACAGCCGACACTTCACAGTAATGGGCAGGATCGCGCCCGAGTGCAATCCCGCTCGTTTAGCCCATTAAATGCCGCAGTCAATAGCGACCGCAGCACTTAAATAGTTAGAAAGAGGGGCGAGACCCCCTCCAACAGCTCATCGCCCCCCTGCGATGGTTGCTATGGCAGCCTGGGGGCCTAATGAAGACCCCCAGGTCTGCCATCCGTGTGCTCCTATTAAGCCCTGCCTCTTATAAGGGGTTATCCGAGGACCAAAAGTTTAATTGCATTAATATTTTTATGTAAAAAGAAGTCACCTACTAGTGTACTTTAATTTACAATTCGGTACTAAATCGTGCAGTTCAAACCCGGTGAATTGAGGGCATTATACTGTATGGGGCAGCTATTTGGCATTATACTGTGTGGGAGGCACTATGTGAGCATTATACTTCATGGGGCAGCTATGGGGGCATTATACTGTATGGGGCAGCTGTGAGGGCATCATACTGTATGGGGCAGCTATGGGAGCATTATACTGTATGGGGGCAGCTATGGGGGCATTATACTGTATAGTGGCAGCTATGAGGGCATTATACTGTATGGGGCAGCTATTTGGCTTTATATTGTGTGGGAGGCACTATGGGAGCATTATACTGTATGGGGCAGCTATGGGGGCATTATACTGTATGGGACAGCTATGGGTGCATTATACTTTATGGGGGCAGCTATGAGAGCATTATACTGTATAGTGGCAGCTATGAGGGCATTATACTGTATGGGGCAGCTATTTGGCATTATACTGTGTAGGAGGCACTATGTGAGCATTATACTTTATGGGGCAGCTATGGGGGCATTATACTGTATGGGGCAGCTGTGGGGGCATCATACTGTATGGGGCAGCTATGGGGGCATTATACTGTATGGGACAGCTATGGGTGCATTATACTTTATGGGGGCAGCTATGAGAGCATTATACTGTATGGGGGCAGCTATGGGGGCATTATACTGTATAGTGGCAGCTATGAGGGCATTATACTGTATGGGGCAGCTATTTGGCTTTATATTGTGTGGGAGGCACTATGGGAGCATTATACTGTATGGGGCAGCTATGGGGGCATTATACTGTATGGGGCAGCTGTGGGGGCATCATACTGTATGGGGCAGCTATGGGAGCATTATACTGTATAGTGGCAGCTATGGGGGCATTAAACTGTATGCGGCAGCTATTTGCCATTATACTGTGTGGGAGGCACTATGGGAGCATAATACCATGTGGGCTGAACCAGGTGTGTATGGGCAGAGATTGGGCAAGATTAGAGGCATGGCTTAAAAGGAAAAAAACTTGTCGCATCGGTTGTCCCCCTTTGCCTTACTTGAAAGTTGGGAGGTATGTATCAGTATATAATAAATAGAATGGCTGAGTACAAGAACAGCTCTCAGAAGCTTGGATGATGTTTAAAATGCAAAAGAATTTACACATATCCATATTATCACTCAGAGATCACAGGCAATCCAAGCCTGCCATTGTTTTGAATGCATCCCAGTGACAAAAACAAACCTCATATCAAAATAAATAGGAATGCTTTTGGCAGCTTTACACATTTCTATGCAAGAGAATTCATCTCCCATTTCTGTACCAATTGCAATGCATCTTTAATCTAGATGAATAAATATACATTACACAGCAGTGTCCATTGTTTTTATCACATCAAAGCATGCAGCAGGGTATAAACATTTCATCATGTGGATTCTGAAATGAGATTAACATTATCTATCCTTTAACTGTGAATAGTTCACTTCTATACATTTTATAGCCAAAAAGACCCCAAAGACTCTTATGAATATACAGTTCTGACTGAGCAGCATATACCAGTCATGGTCCAACTGCATGATGTCTTTTAGAAAAATAAAAGTGTAAAATGTCACACAGGATTTTTCACTTTATATCAGTAGTGTGTCCTCACTTACACTGCCATTCTAATGCAGAGGCTCTGCTCCTTCCCTGACAAGCAGAGAAGATAGCTGTTTCTATTGGCTGCTCTGCAGTGAACAGGGGATCACTATGCGGAGACATGGATGTGGGGAGAGTGACTGAACATGCGTGCCACCAGCTCTCAGCTCATTAGGTTGACATACACATTATGATATACTTTGGACACCAGATGGCGCCACACTATGTTAGTGAATGTCATAGCCGTTTACTGGATAATTTTTTTTGACAACATGACAATGGCAAACACTGTTAATTTTTATGATATTTACAATGAATATGATATTTAATGGTGGTAATACCCCTTCAATAGTTATCTGTTTAGTAAATACTTGTTTTCCCCATGAAATAATAATGTACACCCAGTTGTCCATTAATTTCTACATTTCCAGGCGGGAAATCAGTAAAATGGCACAACACGTAGTTCTAAGAAAAGCATAATTGTTATTTGATGGTGAATGCAAAAATCTTCTAAAACAGAAATGTCAGTAGAGCTGACAGGTCCTCTCTAAATATTGAAAACTTCATATCAGAAACACAACAGCCCTTGCAATTTATTAGCTTTTTTTTTTTTTTTTTTTTTTTTTTTTTAAATATTATTCCGCTAAGCATTGAATTAACTTGTTGAATATTATTTCCTTTTTTGCAGAAGATGAGTATAGTGGAATAAGAAATGGAGTGGATATCATCTACCGTGTGTTTGATTATTTTTTCCTGCCAAGTGCTGAAGAGAGATAAGTGCACTAATAGCATATATTCATATAAATGGATTAAAATCACTGTTTTGGATGATCTTCATTTTTTATTTTCTAGCTACGCAAAGAAAAGTGTTTATATAATTGGCAAGAAGTAAATACAATAATGAATTTTTTGGCTATTTTTAAATACCAGGAGTAAAGGGGTGAGGGAAGAAATGTGCTGATGATTACAAAATATAAACTGTGTCCCTTAGTTGATAAATGATGGAAATGTGAAATAGAAACGCAATATCATTTTTTTCAGTTCAATTATGCTACATCAACATTTTAATAGATTGCAATAGCAAGAGATGAAACTACGGGTGTACATACCATAAAGGCAGGCTATACGGCTGCTATGGGGCCCTTGGAAAGTGGAGGCCTGCCCCTGGTGGGGCCTATCGCTTTTGTTGTTGGATGACAAGAAGCTTTGCAGGACTCCCCTCTCTAGAGGAATGGTATTGTTTACAAACAAGAGGGGGAAGAATTGGCCAAGTGGTCATAGAATGGGATGTGGAAGGGCAACAAACACTAGGCCCTTCTATCCTGGGTGGCAAAACTTGGCACTATAATGGGGGGGCATTTTGATATTTTCCATTAGGATCACTGGATGAAACAATAACATTGCATTTATACTTGGGGAACATTGAGTGTTATTAGTTAACATCACAGAAAAGAAAAGGCCTTACTTACTGATACAAGATGCAGACAAGCCACAATGCTACATAGAGTCCGCCTGATCTAATAGTATGGGTGTAACTAATAGACTGCTAACCAGCATGGTGCACTACACATAACCGTGTGCAATACTAAGCAGTCACCCCCTCATGACTGGTAAGTGTGAGAGTGGATGTTCATCATGCTAAATATTTTTTTCCCTTTTTTTGTGGAGTAAATGTGGCTTTGATGTGATACCAAAACAATAACAGTATATTTTTATATTTTCATTTTTTAAGTTTTATATAGTGGGAAATGGGAAAAATACCTGCCAAATTAAAGGGAACCTGTTAACAGCAATACCTGGTGGTAGTGGGTAAAAAATAATTTCTATATAACCTATAATTGTCGTCTTAGTCGGCTGTGTAGCTTTAGTATTCATTTTTTTGGTGTTCCCACTCCGTATGCTAATGAGCATAAAAGAGTCAAATCTTCATTTGAAAAGAGTCATATCTTCATTCCTCAAGTCTTTCTGAGTTTACCCCGCCTCTGTACTTTTGATTGACAGCTCCTCACCTTCCCCCAGCACACAAAATCCTGCGCTTGTGCATTGATGTCCTCTTCTGGGGGGTGCGCACAAAGGGACACCGGATTATTACGATAAATGGCGCAAAATGTTTGCAGACCGTTATTTACAGTTGGAGGAGGAGTTTAGGAGAGGAGATAACGGTAATTAACTTTTGATAGCAGCGACCAGTGAGGGATAAGTGAAGTTCAATAGGTGAAATGCTGGTGACAGGTTCCCTTTAAGTTCACAAAATAATCTCCATGCATAAATATACCAAATATGTGTAGTTTGCTCAACCTATGTCATCACTATAAAGCCAGAGGGATCTGTAAAGGCGCAAGCATCTGTAAACAGACAATTTTATTGCAGTCGTAAGAGTAGATAAGGGCTGGGTTAGGGAGAAAAACAAATGGCATATAATAATTTGTGTGAATTTGATGTAACATATATTCTATGTTAAGGATGCATTATTATACAGGTTCATTACATCCATGTAAAATGTATCTATGTCACAGAGGATGGATCCTGGCTATACCAGTGGGCTGGCAGTGGGGGTTTTTTATTTCACAGGCTTTTTGTTTATTTTTGTAATTATTTTAATTTGTTTTTATTTTTGTTTCATTATTTTGATGATTTTTTGTTTACTTTTCTTGCCGTTGGAGGAACCTGGGAAAATGTAATCTGTGTTATCCCAGAGATACTAAGTAGATTACAGAAACTAGTGATCTTACACCCGCTGGCCATTAGACACAATTAGCAGTGATTTATATAAAAAGGATTGCTAGGAGGACACATTTCATGTCCTTTTAGCATGCCCCTATCCCCCATTTGAGAAATAGAGGCCCATGACATCAATGCAACTTCACAGGTTTCCATGGCTTTGATGACTGCGTTTAGCAATTTTAGTGACAAGGAGTTGATCATTTCAGCTCCCTATCACTTCAGGAGGGTGGACATATTAGTGTCTTTTGTTTCTTTAAAGCGTACATAACTTTTCAGGTGATTTCCGAATAAGCTGTCATAAGTAACACGATTTCTGGCCATTATATGACTTGTATATGGCATTTTATTAGTAGTTTTCCCCTCTGAATGCTCTCTCTTTTCATTTTTCCCTGATCTAGTGGGTGAAGCCTACCTGCCATCATGTTTCCTGAATACTCTATGTGTCTCTAACTCTGTTCCTGTTCTCCTCCCACTCCCCTCTCTATAGACTTTTATGGGCAGCTGTAACCTGATCCGCTAGGTGAGCTGATAGTCTGCTTCCTCTTGAGGAGATGGAAAAACTAGTAAATTCAGAATGAGTGAACAGTTAGGAGGGGGTGGGAGAAGTGGAGTAAGAGACATTTTTCATTAATAAGATATATTACAAAGTATCTTATATTTGCTTGTGCTAATGATTTTTGCAAAGTTTGTTGAAAAGTTAGTGACCTTTTAAGGTCCTATAGAACATAATATGCCATTAAAGAGGACTACATAAAATTACATTCCCACTGAACGGGGCATCTGCTGCTGGAAAGTTATTATACGTATTCTAGTCGTCTAGTGGTTATCTTGTTTTATTAAATAGTAAAAAAAACATGACACTAGCAGGGGATGTTCTAAATTAAGACATAAGTCATCAAAGAAACAGTAATACTATTAAGATCATAGCATAAGCATCTTATGAAACGCTTAAGAAAATATCAGTAAATACAACACAGCATATTTTCGACAAGAAAGTGAGCATTGTATGATATGAAGACATGTGTAGGGAACACAATATCAATCATGAGGCAGGAAGAATCAATCCAATACAATAAGTACATTAGGAATATGAATTGAGAGGCAATTGACACCATTAGAAACGTATTTCCTACAGTATGTATGAAGATCACATGCAAGGCACTTGGTGCGACGTTTCACCTGAACGCGAAAGCAACAAAGGACAAAGACATTGGAAATTTTATATAAAGCTTAACTTTTATTCATACCATCCTAAAAGGCAACATTTTTGCTATGCAGGACCTTTCTCAAGCCAAGACAAGATATGAAATGACAAACATGCATACACTCCACATGTTTAACTCCACAGTTTTGGCGATAACCACGCCGCAATCATTTCCTGTCATTCAACCATGTCACCATGGGAAATTTCAATCTGTAAATGGGATCATGTAAAATGTCAAAGCACAGAGAAATCGATCCATTATTTAATGATATTTACAAGCTATTCCTCATTTATGTTCCATCAAGAGAGTACAACCGGCTCTACTGTACAGGTATTTCATGGTTTTACTTTATTTTTATTGTATTTTAACCCCTTAATGACCGCCGATACGTGTTTTTACGGCGGTCATTAGTGGGCTTTATTCTAGAGCGCCGCTATTCTACGTCGCTGCTGTAGAATAAAGTAAACAGAGCAGGGAGCCGTGAAATCTCCCTGCTCTCAGCTGCCAGAGGCAGCTGAGGGCTGGGGGCGTCCCTGCTCTGCCGGGTGAGATCGATATTAGTATCGATCTCACCCGTTTAACCCTTCAGATGCGGTGCACAATAGCGAGCACCGCATCTGAATGGTTTTGGAGAGAGGGAGGGAGCTCCCTCTCATCTCACTGACACCCGGCGATAAAATCGCCGAGTGTCTGTGTCTTCTATGGCAGCCGGGGGTCTAATAAAGACCCCCAGGTCTGCCTGGAGCGAATGCCTGCTAGATCATGCCGCAGGCATGACCTAGCAGATGCCTGTCCGTTTTAAACGGACAGGCAGTAATACACTGCAATACAAAAGTATTGCAGTGTATTATAATAGCGATCGGAGGATAGTGAAGTCCCCTAGTGGGACTAGTAAAAAAGTAAAAAAAGTTTAATAAAGTTAATTAAAAAAAAAAGTGAAAAAAAATAAATGAAAAACCCAGCTTTTCCCCTTACAAAATGCTTTACTATTAAAAAAAACTACAATAAAGCAAAAAAGTTACACATATTTGGTATCGCCGCGTCCGTAACGACCCCGACTATAAAGCTGTTACATTATTTAACCCGCACTGTGAACGCTGTAAAAAATAAAATAAAAAACAATGGAAAAATTGCTGTTTTCTGTTAATCCTGACTTTAAAAAAATGTGATAAAAAGTGATCAAAAACTGCAAGACGTCCCGCAAAAAACAAGACCTTATACAGCTATGACGAAACGCAAAAATGAAAAAGTTACAGCTCTTTGAATGTGACAATGTAAAAATGTAAAAAATGGCTTGGACATTAGGGCCCAGAATGCAAGCAGGGGGAAGGGGTTAAAGCTGTCAATTGGAGCTCGTTTCTGAAGACCACATGTTTATAGGGTACTAACCATATTTCTCCCCATAAAACAAGTTGAAGATCTCCTTTCCATCCATCGCGTTGCAATGGCCCTTCTCGACAAAAATAGAATTCCTCAACCATAATTGCAAATAGGCTTATGTCAGGACATACAGGAACAGCAATACCTAGTACCGCCGATAGAAATTCAACTAGTTCTTTTCAGTAGAAATGTTGCGCAGGACAGTCCACAGAATGTGCAAGCGCACTGAGGTAAGGTAGCATTGCTGTATGATATGAAGCTGGATAATTTTCTTCTTACATCTGGGGAAATATACATGTGTGATTCCAAAACGTCAGAATAAGTATCTTCAGTCAGGGAGATGATTAGTGTTTGGATGGATCAGGAAAATAATTACTTGGTTCATTATATTGGCCAGGACTTTGTCAGTAGCTTGTAGTGAATATTCAATGGCGAGGTAGAACTAGAGAACCCACATTCTAGGGGTCCTTCCTGAATTTTAACTGGACCACGATGGATGCTTAATAAAAGAATGTGGGGAGTTCTTGTTTTGTAAAGGAGGATTTATAAATGTCTTCCAATGCTGGCAACAATTAATAATTATTTATGATGTACACCTCTAATGGTATCCAACCCGGACAAGGAGATTTCCTACATGCCTTTTCAGATAGGGCATTTTTAATTTCCTCCAGTGAAATTGGGGCATACAAAAGAGATACTTACAGTTGGGAATTGAAGATCAGACATGTAAACAGCAAAGCTACCATGGGATATCTGATCCTGGATTGGTATAAATCTCTTTAAGAGGAGGTAAAGCAGTCCAGTATGGATGAGGTAGAAGTGATGATCTAACCAGAAGAGGATCAAATCTCAAGGATTGCAGAGGAAGCTTTATTCTGATGCACAAGGTGAGCCAACAAACTGCTGGACAGGTTACCCAGTACATTTGATTGGTAAAGAAGGTTCAACATTTGTTCTTCTCTTGCAAATGGAGAAAATATGGTCCACCCCTTTGAAGGCTTTTTTCTATTAGTGTTAAAAAAAAAAAACATCAAAATTGGTCACTTCCAGCCTTGTACAGGCAGGAGAAAGATCTATTTCCCATCCAGTAGACTCCCTCTTAAGTACGGAAATGGAAGAATGTAGGCATCTACCGAAGAAATCAATGAAATGCAGAGTGCTTTTTATGGGGTCGATTCTCCGCAAGGTAGACATTCAGTTGGTCAGGCATCCTGTTCCAGTTTATAATCTTACCTACTACAAAGAACAGGCCCTTTCTACAGAGCTTCATGTAAAGAACAAGTCTGTAGTAAACAGAAAGGATTTATTACCCATAAATTATATATTGTGAATTTGTAACAACTATAACTATAATGGGCTTGATTGTATTGTTTTGCGCCGTTTTCAGGAACTTTTTAACCTCCTGACTTCATGGCTCATTGCCTGGAGCTCATGATACTTGAGTTACTGTAAATGTATACCTGGATAATCATTGGCTAGATAATTATTTCACAGAACTGCATAGATGTTAACAGTCCTGCCATAATAATTTAACAGAATTCAGCCAATTCCTACTGTAATGACATTTCAAATTTCTGCAGAAACCATTTAGACAGTAATAAACTCAGCTTTTGGCATTTTTCTCCGTCTCTCATTTGGGTCATTAAAATTAGCCAGCAAGTATTGCTTTACACCTTAATTTTTCTCCTCATAGTGTATAACATGTATAAATGCTGAGTTCCAGCCATTCTGACACAATAAATTGGTAGATAATTTCTCTGTTTTATGGATACAAATATAATAGGTTTGTATGACAAATCTAATAATCGAAATCCTCTGCCAAAGTAATAATTAGAGATGTGTAGATTACCTGACTCATAAGTCAGTTAATATTTGGCAGGACAGTCCTTACCTGGCTTCAAGTCACTAAATGAATCAATTCAATTCGCTTAACATACTGTACATAGATTTGTGAAGAAAGGAAGCAATGATCTACAGTCCATTGAGTAATTTTATTAGAATTCAACTAAAATTGGACAAAATGAAAGTTTCATTAGGCAGTGGTAACTAGCGACTATGTGTGATCCACTACAGATGTAGCAATCGACGTGTTAAATACACTGTGGCAAAAAACTTTTACTTGACTTTATCAATGACTTTTATTGTTTCAAGTGTTAAGCTATCGCGCGACAGCAAATTATCAGTACTAAGTTGAAGTTTGCTACAGCTGTATATAATATATGATATAGGAAAACGATAATCTCTTGTAATGGTCTCAGGGGGGCAAAAAAAGCCCAATGAAATGTGTATTTAAAGGATATGTCCACCTTTACTATAATTTGTTCTTATTGAGCTAATGCAACTAAAATTAAGCAACTGCAAATAGTCTTGATAAAAAAAAATCTCCTACCATTTTAGGCCTACAGCTCCTACAGTATGCAGACTTATGTGTCTCCATGGTCAAACTTTAGTCTGATTCTGCAGTCTTACACCCTTTTATTTGTTTCCTACTTCTTGCTAAGCCACAAAATATTGTATACCTGTATTAAATTGGTACTTCATGTCTGGATAGAGGTACAGTTAAAGAATATGTACATCTTTGAAAGGGATTTTTTTTTTTTTAATAAAAAGGTCCATCAGTGTGGTTGGTGCAACTTTTTAAATTAGTTTTCATTAAAAATGATTTTTACATTTTGAGATACAGCTGCTCTGTATTCTGCTTACAGAAAAGCTGTCTCATTCGCTAAATCTTGTTCCTGTCAGGTCTGCGGGACTGACTGGTTCAGTGAAAGCGGGTCCTGGTCGATCCCCCTGTAATCTATCACATCTAAATTCGTAACTTAGATGTGATAAATTACAGGTGGATCCTGTGTGTCAGAGATACGCAGGACCCGCTGACACTGAACCCGTCAGGTACACTGGACTGATGGATTCAGATCTCAGCAAACGATACAGTTGCTCTGTATGCATCTTAAAAAGTTAAATTAACTTTTAATAAAATCGAATTATAAAGTTGCACCAATCACACTAATTGACCTTTTTAACTAGAAAAAAAAAATTCCTTTCAAAGGTTTACATAGCCTTTAAGCTTGAAACTAGTAGATAAGGCCTAGTTCACACAGAGCTTTTTTTTTTTACGCAGACTCCTCACTAGAATTTGCCCTCAAACTGCCCTCCGTTGTTTTCAATGGGAAATCTGCATTGGCGTTCAGACTGTTTCCGCTGTAGAATTTTGAAAAAAAGTGGTGACATGTCACTTTGTGATGTGGAAATTCACACGGTAAAGCCGGCAGATTTCCACACGTGTATTAACCCCATTCAATGATGCGGATCCACAGCACAAAAAAACTGAAATTGCACTTAAAATATCCACTAGTAATGCACGGATGTGGATTACCCTTGAAATATGTGTCAGAATTTTCAGCCCCAAAATCTGTCGTGTGAACATGTCCCGACATCAAATGGACTAGTAAAAACAAATACAATACCACCGAAAAGGGGCACAGACACAGAGTAATGTTCAATATAAAGCAAAAATTGCTGAACAATATGAGATCTACTGTGTCTGCGTCCCAGGTAATGACCAAGATACCTTGGTGCATCGATCAACAATAGATAAATCCAACAAAGATAATGATCGACTAAAGCACGACAAATTAGTAGCAAAAAATACAAAATTTTATTAACATGAAAACATAACAAAGGTTAAAACTGGAACAGGGAATGAGTCACTCAATAAAAAGACATCGAGAACAATCATGCACTGGATGTTAATGTGACATGAATCTATACAGACTTGTTAGTTTGTTGATACAGCAAAAGAAAATAGTGTGCGTGCCTATGCAGACCTGTAGCTGATAAAGCCTGATGAATAATGGCAAAAAGACGGTCAACAAGGGATAAAATGCATGTATGTACTGTCTGGGTTGCCTCTATAAGAGTGTATATGTTGTAATGATAAAATGCAGATACCTGAATGTAATGATTATCTGCATATGTGTAATAGCCCAATGTACACCATAGTATGTATTACAGGGTCAGTACTACAGATAACATACAGCAATGTGTATAGACACACAACGAGGTACCAAGCCAGTACCAAGTAAGAAAGTCAGTAATAGCTCTATGACATACCAGTGGACATGATGAAGATGTCTGGACCCAGACATCTTCATCATGTCCACTGGTATGTCATAGAGCTATTACTGACTTTCTTAATTGGTACTGGCTTGGTACCTCGTTGTGTGTCTATACACATTGCTGTATGTTATCTGTAGTACTGACCCTGTAATACATACTATGGTGTACATTGGGCTATTACACATATGCAGATAATCATTACATTCAGGTATCTGCATTTTATCATTACAACATATACACTCTTATAGAGGCAACCCAGACAGTACATACATGCATTTTATCCCTTGTTGACCGTCTTTTTGCCATTATTACTTGAGAGGTGCCAGCCTCTCCCACAGTGCAGCATGAAAAAATTTATCGACAGGGCGCACACACTGTTAATCAATCTGCCACAGTCTTACAACAACAGTGGTCGGAAAATAAATGGAAGTCCTTAAAAAATAAGTTGCACTTGGCACAACTTAGAAGCCTCCCCCGCTTGTTCAGACACATTGATAAGTGTCAGAAAAAGTGGCTTAAAAACGTCATTAATATGGCGTTTCTTCCCGAATACCATGTTTTTTTCATGTATACCGTGTTTCAAATTATTATGCACATTGGATTTAAGTGTCATAAACATTTAATTATTAGTTTTTTCATTAAACTCATGGATGGTATTGTGTCTTAGGGCTCTTTGGATCATTGTAATCAATCTCAGACACCTGTGATAATTAGTTTGCCAGGTGTGCCCAATCAAAGGAAAACTACTTAAGAAGGACGTTCCACATTGTTAAGCAGGCCAAAGTTTTCAAGCAATATGGGAAAAAAATAGGATCTCCCTGCTGCCGAAAAGCGTGAAATAGTGCAATACCTTGGTCAAGGTATGAAAACATTGAATATTTCAAGAAAACTTAGGCGTGATCATCGTACTGTGAAAAGATTTGTGGCTGATTCAGAGCACAGATGGGTTCGTTCAGATAAAGGCATAATGAGGAAGGTTTCTGTCAGACAAATTAATAGGATTAGGAGAGCAGCTGCTAAAATGCCATTGCAAAGCAGCAAACAGGTATTTGAAGCCGCTGGTGCCTCTGGAGTCCCACAAACCTCAAGGTGTAGGATCCTCTAGAGGTTTGCAAGTGTGCATAAAGCTATTATTCGGCCACCCCTAAACAATGCTCACAAGCAGAAACGGTTGCAGTGGGCTCAGAAATACATGAAGACTAATTTTTAAACCGTGCTGTTCACTGATGAGTGCCGTGCAACCCTGGATGGTTCAGATGGATGGAGTAGTGGATGGTTGGTGAATGGCCACCATGTCCCAACAAGGCTGCGACGTCAGCAAGGAGGTGGCGGAGTCATGTTTTGGGCTGGAAACATGGGGAGAGAGCTGGTAGGCCCCTTTAGGGTCCCTGACGGTGTGAAAATGACCTCTGGAAAGTATGTAGAGTTTATGACTGACCACTTTCTTCCGTGGTACAAAAAGAAGAACCGTGCCTTCCGTAGCAATATTATGTTCATGCATGACAATGCACCATCTCATGCTGCAAAGAATACCTCTGTGTCATTGGTTGCTATGGGCATAAAAGGAGAGAAACTCATGGTGTGGCCCCCATGTTCCCCTGACCTCAACCCTATTGAGAACCTTTGGAGCATCCTCAAGCAAAATATCTATGAGGGTGGGAGGCAGTTCACATCAAAACAGAAGCTCTGGGAGGCTATTCTGACATCCTGCAAAGATATTCAAGCAGAAACTGTCCAAATACTCACAAATTCAATGGATGCAAGACTTGTGAAGGTGATATCAAAGACCTATGTTAACATGTAACGTGACCTGCTACGTTTTTTTTGATTGAAAGAACTTTTGATTTCTGTAAATATGACCTTCTGATACTGCAAATTCAACAAATTACCATTTTAGTTCTCTTTACAACCTTTAAAATGTTTTGATCTCTGTTGTGCATAATAATTTGAAACAGTGCATTTTGAGTTTTTAACTTCTAAAAAAAAAACAGTTATCATTAGGAGATTTGTTCAATAAAATTTGCATTATACTCCAACGGTTGATGGCTTGAAGATTATACTGACTGTCATTTGCACCGACTATTTAGGAAAATCAGCGAAAAATAACATTTGCATAATAATTTGTAACACGGTGTATTTATGTGGGTAAACTGGTAGCAATACATTGATAAATGTGCCCCTATGTCTTCACAAACACACACACACACACACATATATATATATATAAATATATATATATATATATATATATACACACATATATTTACTTATTCACAGTAGTTTGTATAGTGCTATCATTGTGTTATTCATGTATCTCCAATTGGCTTTTAGAGTGTTCATGACATATATAATTACTGCTTGTTGAGGATTTTCTTATATTCAAAGTTTTTCTGGATCTCAGTTACCAGAGAGCAATGCTTTGTGGGACTCCTGAAGACATTGACATTCTTAGAACTAAGCTAAGTCACATGAATGTCAGAGTGCACATACAAACGTTTTTTTAATGCAAAAGTATTTGATACTGTACCTTACAACAGACCTATACTGACGCTACAAATTCAATAAACTGGAGGACAATGTATGTAGGTGGGTAAAGAATTAGCTAAGGGACAGACAACAGAGAGTTCTGTAGTTGTAAATGGTATTAAATTGGCTAAAGTAAGCAGTGGAGTACCATGAAAATCTGTTTTAGGCCCAATTATTTTTAATCTTTTAATAATGACATTGAGGATGGGATATAAAAAAAAAATGCCTGTTTTTGCTGATTTTACAAAACTGTATAGGTTCTTAAAACTCAGCTTGATCATAAAATATTACTGAAAGACCTAGATAAGAAGGTGGCAGATGAAATTTAATGTTGATAAATGTAAAGTATTGCACCTAGGCCGCAGTAATAGTATTGCGGCATATACATTAAATGGAATGCAACTGGAGATAACAGAACAAGAGATGTACTTTGGTACATGGCACAGATCTAACATCTATCTCTCTTCTCTTCATACAGGTATATAATCCTTTCCATTCCTGCATGAACTACATCTGTGCAGTACCTGCATTTCAAAACGCTGAAACTTGTATTTTATGGTATATAACTCTGCTTTCCTGTCTTGCTATATAGTCTGTTATCTCAAACTTTTGTCAAAGTGTTTGATCGTCGTTAAGTTTTATGATCATCCAGACCAGCTAGTTTATTTGTTTATCTCTGCATAGCTTTTCACCTCATGTGTCTAGTTGATTTGATTAATAGCTGAACGAGCTTAAAGAGGCTCTGTCACCAGATTTTGCAACCCCTATCTGCTATTGCAGCAGATAGGCGCTGCAATGTAGATTACAGTAACGTTTTTATTTTAAAAAAACGAGCATTTTTGGCCAAGTTATGACCATTTTTGTATTTATGCAAATGAGGCTTGCAAAAGTCCAAGTGGGCGTGTTTAAAGTAAAAGTCCAAGTGGGCGTGTATTATGTGCATACATCGGGGCGTTTTTACTTCTTTTACTAGCTGGGCGTTCTGACGAGAAGTATCATCCACTTCTCTTCAGAACGCCCAGCTTCTGGCAGTGCAGACACAGCCGTGTTCTCGAGAGATCACGCTGTGTCGTCACTCACAGGTCCTGCATTGTGTCGGACGAGCGAGGACACATCGGCAGCAGAGGCTACAGTTGATTCTGCAGCAGCATCGGCGTTTGCAGGTAAGTCGATGTAGCTACTTACCTGCAAACGCTGATGCTGCTGCAGAATCAACTGTAGCCTTCTGGTGCCGATGTGGCCGACACGATGCAGGACCTGGGGCAGGAAGTGAGTGACGTCACAGTGTGATCTCTCGAGAACACGGCTGTGTCTGCACTGCCAGAAGCTGGGCGTTCTGAAGAGAAGTGGATGATACTTCTCGTCAGAACGCCCAGCTAGTAAAAGTAGTAAAAACGCCCCGATGTACGCACATAATACACGCCCACTTGGACTTTTGCAAGCCTCATTTGCATAAATACAAAAATGGTCATAACTTGGCCAAAAATGCTCGTTTTTTTTAAATAAAAACGTTACTGTAATCTACATTGCAGCGCCTATCTGCTGCAATAGCAGATAGGGGTTGCAAAATCTGGTGACAGAGCCTCTTTAATTAGGCCTAGATCTGAGCATCTACTCCCCTATAAATTTAGTTGTAGCATATGGGGAAGGCACTCATGCAGGGGGGCACGACGGCAGAAGTCATCTCTGTCTAAGTGTCATACTGTCAAAGTGTCCTGCCAGTTATACATGGCAGTTGAACAGGGGCAGTGACAGGTAAGCTGCATTAGAAAACCAAACAAACTATCACATGCTCTAATTATTAGTTTTCAAACTATCTGTTTAAAAAAAAAAAAAACATGTTTGCTACCGCTCTCAGCATTATAGCTGCTCTTGGTTTACAATCCTATCGCCCATTTAAGCCTTGCCAAAAAACAGTCTACATCAGTCCCTCTCTCCTTGTCTCGCCCATGTACAGCTCCCATTCACTATTCACTTTCCTCAATCAACTTAACCCATCTCATCCCACTGCCCAACATAAAAATCACTCTCATAAATCACATAACCATCTGTTGTCTCTCTCCATTCTCCTGCTACTAGCTGCAGGGGACATCTCTCCCAACCCTGGTCCTCCCTTTTCTTCTGCTAAGCTCAACCACTTACCTGTCACACATAGAAACCCTGCAAATATTCTTGCCATTCCTTGTGTGTCTTCTCCTGTCTCTTTTAACTGTGCTCTCTGGAACTCTCGGTCCGTGTGCAACAAACTCACTTTTATTCATGACTTATTCCTTTCTAACTCTCTCAACCTTCTGGCTCTTACAGAAACATGGCTACACCTGTCTGACACTGCTTCCCCTGCTGCTCTATCTTATGGTGGTCTCCAGTTCTCTCATGCCCCTAGACCTGAGAACAGGCAGGGTGGAGGAGTAGGTATACTTCTTTCCCCACACTGCATTTTCCAGGTCATTCCCCCGGTCCCCTCACTCACATTTCCCTCTTTTGAAGTCCACACCCTCAGACTCTTTCACCCTTTCTCCCTCCGAGTGGCAGTTGTCTACCGCCCACCGGGCTCACCCCGCCAATTCCTGGATCATTTTGCTGCCTGCCTTCCACAGTTTCTATCCTCTGAAACACCCACTCTCATCATGGGTGACTTCAACATACCCATTGATAACCCAATCTCCTCATCTGCCTCCCAGTTTCTATCTTTAACCTCGTCCCTAGGTTTGTCACAACTTACTAACTCTCCTACACATGAGGACGGGCATTCACTTGACCTGGTCTTCTTCCGGCTCTGCTCAGTTTCTGACTTTATTAACTCTCCTCTCCCGCTTTCTGACCACAATCTTCTCTCCTTTACTATCACATATTCTCTGCCTCCTCAGGTCATCCCTACGTATCAGACATACAGAAATCTACATGCCATTAACACTGTGAAACTCATAGACAGTCTACAGTCCTCATTGTCCCCTATCTCTTCCCTCTCCTGTCCCAATCTGGCTGCCAAACTTTATAATAACACTCTCAAAAATGCATTGGATGAAGCAGCCCCCCCCTACACTCCGAACCACACGACAAAGACGACGACAACCCTGGCACACGCCTCAATCCCGCTTTCTTCAGCGATGCTTGAGATGTGCTGAACGACTTTGGAGAAAATCGAAATTTGGATGCAGATTTCCTCCATTACAAATTTATGCTCAAAACTTACAACTCTGCCTTTCACCGAGCCAAACAAGTCTATTTTACTTCTCTCATCTCCACACTATCTAATAATCCAAAACGCCTCTTTGATACTTTTCACTCCCTCCTTAGTCCTAAAGTGCAGACGCCAATCACAGATCTCTGTGCTGAAGACCTGGCCAATTATTTTAAAGTTAAAATTGACAACATCCGGCATGATATTCTCTCCCAGTCCCCTAGTAACATCGATCCCCTTCCCTCCCGCACTCCCTCTTCCTCACTCTCAGCATTTGACCCAATAACTGAAGAAGAAGTCTCGAGGCTCCTCTCTTCTTCTCGTCCTACTACCTGCCCTAGTGATCCTGTCCCCTCACACCTCCTCCAGTCCCTCTCCCCACCTGTCACTAGTCACCTGACTAAAATATTTAACCTCTCTCTTTCCTCTGGTATCTTTCTTCTTTTAAACATGCCATTATAAACCCATTACTGAAAAAACCAACTCTTGACCCATCCAGCGCTGCTAACTACCGACCAGTCTCTAATCTGCCCTTCATCTCCAAACTCCTGGAACGCTTGGTCTACTCTCGCCTTATCGGCTATCTCTCTGCTAACTCCATTCTTGACCCCTTACAATCTGGTTTCCGCACTCTACACTCCACAGAAACTGCCCTTACTAAAGTCTCAAATGATCTCTTGGTGGCTAAATCGGACGGTAAATCCTCTCTCCTTATTCTTTTGGATCTCTCTGCAGCCTTTGACACTGTAGACCACAAAATCCTACTTAACATGCTCCACTCTATTGGCCTCAAGGATGCGGCTCTCTCTTGGTTTTCCTCCTATCTCTCTGACCGCTCGTTCAGTGTGTCATTTGCTGGTTCCACTTCTTCTCCTCTTCCCCTTGCTATCGGGGTTCCTCAGGGATCAGTCCTAGGTCTGCTGCTCTTTTCTCTCTACACAGCTCCTATTGGACAAACCATCAGCAGATTTGGCTTCCAGTACCATCTCTACGCTGATGACACCCAATTATATACCTCTTCCAGTGACATCACCCCTGCTCTAATACAGAACACCAGCCAGTGATTGTCTGTCCGCTGTCTCTAACATCATGTCCTCTCTCTATCTGAAACTGAATCTTTCTAAAACTGAGCTCCTTGTGTTCCCACCATCTACTAACCTCCCTAAACCTGATGTCTCCATCTCTGTGTGTGGCACTACCATCACTCCTAAGCAGCACGCCCGCTTTCTCGGGGTTATTTTTGACTCAGATCTTTCCTTTACTCCTCACATACAATCACTTTCACGCTCCTGTCATTTTCACCTCAAAAACATCTCCAGAATCCGCTCTTTTCTTACGGAGGAAACCGCCAAAACTCTCATTGTTGCTCTGATTCACTCTCGTCTTGACTACTGTAACTCATCACTAGTCGGTCTTCCCCTCACTAAACTCTCCCCTCTCCAATCTATCCTCAATGCAGCAGCCAGGCTCATCTTTATGACCAACCACTACACCAACGCCTCTAATCTGTGCCAGTCACTGCACTGGTTGCCCATCCCCTTCCGAATAAAATTCTAACTTATTACTCTCACCCACAAAGCTTTCCACAGTGCTCCACCTCCTTACATCTCCTCCCTCATCTCTGTCTACCACCCTACTCGGGCTCTACGTTCTGCCAACGACATTAGATTAAAATCCTCCATAATCCGAACCTCCCACTCCCGTCTCCAAGATTTCTCTCATGCTGCACCCGTCCTCTGGAATGCGCTACCCCAGACAATCCGATTAATTCCCAATATCCACAGTTTTAAACGTGCCCTGAAAACACATCTATTTAGACAGGTCTATAACATTCCCTAATCTGACTCCTTTCCATGGCCCTCCTTTTAGATTAGTCATCAGAATAAGATTCCCTCACACTCTTTCTCTTCATGTCCACCATACACGGATACTGGCTGGTGACCGGCTCATGCAGCTTTATGTTACCACCGCATGTGTATAAAAATGGCCGGACCATTGTACAGAACAAACACTGTTACACTTTGTGTCTCCTTTATTTCCTCATAGATTGTAAGCTCTTGCGAGCAGGGTCCTCACTCTCCATGTTTGAACTGTAAATGATCTTTGTCACTATGTAATGTCTGATATTGTTTGTTTCATGTCCCCTCTAAATTGTAAAGTGCTGCGTAATATGTTGGCGCTTAATAAATAAAGATTATTATTATTATTATTATTCTGGATACAAGTAAACTAGGCAGCAGTACTCAATGTCAAACAGCAGTTGCAACAGCAAATACGATTTTAGGGTGTATAATAATAAAACAGATAGAAAACTGTGATCCAAATGTAATATAGTCATTCAATAAATCCCTTAGAGGTGATCTTATTAACATGTCTAAATATAATTGTGGTCAATACAAAGAACTGGCACATGATTTATTCCTTACAAGAACTGTACAAAGGACCAGGGGATATTTAGTACGTGTAGAGGACATGAATATAGGAGAGGGTCCTTTACAGTTTGAGTAGTTAAACTATGGATTGCCCTACCCCAAGAGATTTAATGGCAAATGGCATTGAGGGTTATAATCAATTAATAAATGAATAACGTATAATTGATCTGAGAAGGGTTGAACATAGTGGATGTATGTCTTTTTTCAACCTAAGTAACTATATAACTTTAACTTTGGGTGAAAATGGGTTACAATAGTTTAAAATCAGTACAAAAAAAGGGTAAGGAAAGTAACTCAATTGAACACACTCCTGTTTAGCTCTGCAAAGAATACCACATTTCCAAGGTTGACTATCACATGGTAGAAAACTCTGGGTGGTCCAGTTTCTGACAACAATGAAGCCCAGTCCATGAAGGTCAAAATATACATCCCCAAGAGCAAATCTCTTGTCGGTTGGATCGTTCATTTGTTTGGGGTTATGTCATAAATAACCTGGTGCTCTGTGTTCTGTATAAGTAGCTCATCAATACGCCATCAGAACAATTTAGTATGGTGCACCGAGTGCACTGCAGTCCAACAACCCACATGAACCCATGTTTTCAGGATGACTCATCAGGTATTGTACAGAAAATATAAAACAAGTTTTATGAATTTTTTTTAATGTCAGTAAGTTGACAAAACAAGTCCTTGACTAAGTGCAATTGTTGCAGATTTAGAAGCTGATAATGTAAAACCGGTTGGTACAAATAAGAGAGGATTTTGATGATTCATTCAAGACAGCTGCCTGGAAATAAGTAATATAATTAACTATAGTCGGAATTAGCAAAGTGTAGTGCACATTTTCAATTGTTCAATTTGTCCTTTGTAGCAAATCAATGTGGCGATGAAAAGCACAATCTTACCTGGAGTATTTAGTTGTCAGAATGATTTCAATTACTATGAAGATGATATAAACATTACGTTTAATACTAAAAGATAAACATATTTTAGGTCCATTATAGGCTTTACAATTACTGTTGATTTGTGCAGTATTGTTTTTCTATAGACATGGCATTAAGGTCACTGCTGAAAAAATTATGCACCCAATTTTAATGAGCAATTAGGAAGACTTGTCAGAGTAACTACTTACATATAATAAAAGGAAAAACCACTTCTTTGATATTGCACTCTGTCTATGTGATAATCACTTAACATATATGAATTCATGCTCTTATTTTTGTGTAGGTAATATAGATAAGGGTCTATATATAAGTGGTTTTTGAACATGCTGCTTTTACAGGTAAAACTACAAGGTCGGTTTCACACACATTGTCTTGACCCATTTTTCACAGCATTGTTTTGCACTTTTTGTAAAAATATTTTTGGGGCTTTTCTATAGAACTTCAGAAGTGCCAGAAAATTTGCATGTAAAAAACGCCCAGAAAACAATCTTAAAAAATATGTGGTCATTTGTGGTAAAACGTATGCTTTTTTTTTTTTCACGCTAACGGCATATGTAAAAACACTTAAAAAGGGTTTTCCAAGTTAATAAAAAATGTGGCCAGAGAGGGAAAGGCAGTAAAAGAAAAAAGGGGAATTTCACACCCGACAGACCCCTCGGCATTCTATCGTAGCCGCTCCAGTCTTCTGTGCTGCTGTTTGTTGATATAGCTGCAACGATGACAGGTTTCAGCGGTCCAGTGACGTATACTCCCTGAGGCCAGTGATTGGCTGCAGCAATCAAGTGGATATACGGGCACGTCATAGCTGAAGTCACGTCAACAAAGAGAATTGTGGAGGACCGGAGCAGCTGCACTTTAATGCCAGGAGATCTGTCGGGTGAGTAATGACTTTTTTTATTGAATTGCATTCCCCCTCGTCCGTGGGTGCGAATAAACGCTGGAGGAAAATCGTCCTTAACCCCTTAAGGACACGGCCAATTTTAGCCTTGAGGACAGAGCAATTTTTTTTACAATTCCCTCTTTGCATCCCGACGCTCATAACGCTTTTATTTTTTGTACGACGTAGTTGTATGAGACTTTGTTTTTTGCGGGACGAGTTGTACTTTATGTACGTACCATTTTTTGGTACAAATACATTATCGTTTAATTTCTATACATTTTTAATTAGATTAAAATGCAGAAAAAAAGCAGTTGCGCAGCAGTTTTAATAATTTTTTTTTACACCATACACCGATCATCATAAATAATGGTATACATTTGTTGTACAGGTTGTTACGGTCGTGGCGATACCAAAAATGTCTATATTATTTCTTGTTTTGGGACTTATATTTTAAAAAGTTTATTTATTATAAAAAATGTGTGTTTCTGTGTATTTTATTTACTTTTATTTATTTATTTACCATTATTTTTTTTTTACATTCATTTAACTTTTTTTTTTAATCCCATAAAGGGATTTATCATTTTGATTTTGATTTTGTAACTGTAATGTACTGGCATATATCTATATGCCAGTACATTAGCCTGTTACTGATTGTACACAGGCAGTTGTTAGGGCATACCTCAGTATGCCCTAACAACAGGAAATATGTTCAGACAGCCCTGGGGTCCTTCACTGGACCCTGGGCTGTCTGGCCATATAAGTTGTGGGCTTTGATCGCGTCACAGTTATATTCTGTGACGCGATCAATGTGCAGTCCCCTCTCTTTGAACGCCGCGATCAGCTGTCATAGCGGCGTTCAAAGGGTTAACAGCGGAGAGAAGATGTTTCTCTTCTCTCCGCTGTCAGAGCGGTGCAGTGGCTGTGTATTACAGCCGTTGCCCCACTCTCGATCGCGCGAACAGACGCGCGCAGGGACGGCTGTCACACAGGACGAGTATGCTTGTCCTAATGCGCGAAGTGCTCGCCGCTCAGGACGAGCATACTCTTCCTGTGTCGGCAACCAGTTAATGCTAGTAAGCATGGACTTGTAAATAAATGAAATATTTCATCAATTACATTATTTCAAAGAAGAATATGTATAAATATATATAAAAAAATAAACATATAGCATGTGTTTTCTTCTACTTAGATTAGATTCGTTTTTGGCCCACATGTTAGCTAAGATTTTCCATTCACATATAACTTTGTTTAAATAGGAATTTGGACATTTTTAGGTCATCCTGCATTTTCGGGACAAGTTCCTTTTTTTTTTATTTCCCAATTTTATATATATTTTCGAAAGTTTGTTTGTTTGAAGCCTGATTTTTCATTGGTTTAAAATCAGGGAATAGCTATTTTTGATTGGACACACGTTCCCCAGGTAACAGATTGTACTGACAGGCTCCGACCCCTATTGATGACGTGGCAGCCCATAATTGGCTGCAACATACATCATTCCTCGCTGAATTGCCTAACACAGCAGCACTGCGATGTTGGCCACAGTGGGTTTACACAGAGGCAGGACAGTTGCCCTTTCTCATATAATTGAAGGACTAAAATGCATGGAGAAGCAATGAGTGATGGAGGGACTAATGTTAAAGATGAGGAGCGAGGAAAAATGATGCCAAATGGGCATCAGAAGTCCCCGCCCCTCATCCACCACTTCGTAGTTTAGTCTAGGAGCACTGGCTTAGGACTTTTATTTCCTAAAGGGAATAAAAAAATTTTGATCATGTGATCATAGTGTTAAGGATATTTAATGGTGCTTCCAATAACATTGGGTCTGGTGTCACCAGTATTCCACACGTACTTACGGACCCGTTTTCTCTGCACTAATCGGCAACCCCTTCTCTGTATCAGTGCTAGATAGAGAGAAGGGGCAGCCCTTTCGGGAAGAGTTTCCGCAGCGATTGAAAGTAAAAGAATTTCATACATACCGTTGTCTTGATGACGCGTCCCTCTTGACATCCAGTCCGTCCTCCCTGGATGACGCGGCAGTCCATGTGACCGCTGCAGCCTGTGATTGGCCTGTGATTGGCTGCAGCGCACACATGGGATGAAACGTCATCCCGGGAGGCGGACTGGAGGAAGAAGCAGGTAAGTTAAATTTAATACTCTCTAATTATTATGCGGATATATATATATATATATATATATATATATATATATATATATATAAAGTATGGGAGCACGGTCCGTAAAAAGCAAAAACAGGACATGTCCTATCTTTTGCGGAGCCTTTCTACGGCACGGACACCTTCCTGTAAATGTACAGGAATGTGTCCATGGGCAATAGAAGTGAATGGGTCTGTAATTACGGACGAATTCTACGGTCGTTTGCATGGAGCCTTAAAACACATAATTTGGTAATTAAATAGTGAGCTTTTAGTCTATCTATACCGTAAGTCAACCTCCCGAGCAACGCTGGGTATAAAAGCTAGTTGCTTATATACAACATATTCCACATCACTTGAAGCTCCTTGGCCACCAATACAAAATCTGTAACATGGGCCCTCCATGTGCCATGTATAATACTAGTGTCTTTTTATGTGGCAGAGGAATGTCTAAACTCCCTCTGGAACCAGGGCACTGGGTCGTCAGCTACCTTTGCACCCCCTAAAGCTATGCTCCTGACATTACTGTAACGGTCACCATTCACAATAGTCCCTGTACCCAATCAGTCTCACAAACTAATTTCCTTACCCCATACACAAAATATCAAATTCTAACCCAGAACCCGATTGCTGGAAGGCAATAGTGTAAACCACTGAGCTAATGTGCAGCACTACTGCAGCATGATCTATTGACATAAAAGGGGGATAAAATTGCATATGCTGTTACACGTAGTGATACATAGTAAATCTAAAATATGCCACATAAACAAATGCAGACTAGGGACTTCAACTCTTAGTCCCTTATATCACCTATAAAAAATATTTCCGAGCATTTTCCCATATAAAATTTTTTATTATAGCTTAGTTAAAAAGTATACAGACATCAAATAACAAATCGCTTAAGAAATGGGGCGGACCACTGAAACACGGCACCGATGTAGCAAAACGCCAATCTTCCCTCCTGGTGAAGTCTCCGCACAGAAACCATAAGCTACCGGAAAAAACCCATCTAGGTATCTTATGGACTTGGGCACCACGGGTGATGTTAAAATGTCAATAATTCACATATATTTGATGTCAATAGTTTTTCAATAAAGAAACAAAGTTTTTGCAAAGAAAAAAGTTGCAACTTGCTTTATTTCATGAAATCGTATTGTTACCTTTGAGAATTGGAATCTTCTCATCTAGAATGTCAAAATGCAGGTCACCATCATTTACATCAGGTCAAATAATTTATGGCTACTATTATCATTTTGTTTGCAAAAATCGGTAGTAAATGTGAATACAGTGAACTTTGTTATTTAACTTTTAAGGAGAAATTGGCATCTACTTCATACTTCACCGTTCAGCAGCCTGTAGTTCCCATTTCCCTGTCCGCAGACTCTCTGTAAATGATTGCAAACCTACCTAGTCCCCAAAAAATACATCTAAATAGAAGACAAGGAGGGAGAAGCAGCTGCAGTAACTTTCCATTACTGTTTGTGTGAGACTGCATGTGAAAGGGGAGGGGGAAGCAGTTATCTGTTTAGCTCAGAGAACACAGCAAAGCTTTTCCATCATACCAAAATATGCCCACCAACTCAGAAGTTAAAGATAGAAAAAAATTAGAATCACAGTATCCGGCAGAGAGAAAAAGAAGTCCAATAATCTACACATCAGGTTTTGTTCACGTCTGCGTTCTTAATTTCTGTCATTTTACCGGAGAAAATAGCGCTGCATGCTGCTCTCTTTTGTGCAGGATTTTTGGCGAAATCTGCAATGGAGCCTCCTAACGAAACCGCCAACAAGATGTGATGCTTTACATTTGTAACTGCACTACATCAAGGTTCGGATAGCACTAGGTTTAGGCGTGGTTGCATACGTAGGGGCCCAACCCGATCCAATAGAGAGAATGTACTATGCACACCAGAAGGGAAATTCCTTTCCAAATAAATGGTTTATTTATAGCCAGTGACAGTGCGACGTTTCGGTCAATACCAAGACCTTCCTCAGGCACTGTGTCAATGCTGAATCCTGTTTGATGGCGCATTCGTATGGCGGCTGACCGCTAGAGTGGGGCGCTCCATCTGATATACATGTACAGCTCCACAAGGAGGGATTGCAAATTTTATTTAGGTTGGGTTCCCACAGTGCAGATTTGCTGCAGATTTTGCATGCGTTTTTTTTTTTAGCCAATACCAGAATTGGATCCAGGAGAGGAGATCTATAAGGCCTTTCTTTATAGATTTCTTCTGTTTAGGTTTCGTTCCTTGTTTTGGCTAAAAAAAATGCATGCAAAATCTACACCCAACCTTATTTTTTTAATCAGAACTGATCCTTAAAAAAAAAAAAAAAACAGCCACAAATGTATGAAAATTAGATTTTTGTGTAAGCCAAAACTTACTCTGGAGTAGATATAAAGGACAATGTTGGTTATCTACAGCAGGAGAATAACATATTACGACATAATGTATTTTGCAAACGAGTTCCCACTTATGGCCTGAATTCAATTTCATGCTCAACTTTAACTATAAGTGCCTTGTTGAAATTATCTGCATAACATTAGTTTTAGGAAATATTTTCGAGTAAATAATGCATGTAGACTGGATAGTATTTCAAAATTGTTTATTATACCCGTCAACTCACATTTGAATATTTTTTTTTCATATCCCCAAACAGAAAAAAATAATATTCCCAAACAGAAAAAATATATTATTCTCCCCTCAAATCTGAATTGTGCAATACATAATCCAGATGATTTAATATAGACTGGGGCATCTCATGACTATGAGCTGCTGTTGATAAGTCTATAAATTGAAATGTATTTTGTTAAACTTATTCTCAGTAAACATTGTCTGACACTAAATTCTGTGTGCATAACATTACTGTTGCAAGCTGTATTTCAGTAATCATGCTGGTTCGATGCAAGTTAACAGATGTTGAGCCCCATTTCAGATATTCATATGGGGAAACTTGTCAAAGCCTATAGGGTGCATCAAATATAACCATTGTACCCTGTAGGCCATGACAACAAAATGTCTTTGCAAGCATTACCGGAATGGAAAAGGGTTCAAACATGACAAAATTATTCCCAAGAGATAAATGCACACTGTAAGTGTGCTTTAAAAGTCACATTAGATGGTGCTCGTGTGAAAACTTGAGTTAATTAAGCAGCAAAATGCATAAAATATCAATTAAATTTATAACATAGGAACAATGCAGCATTTCACATAAATAAAAACACAATGTCAATCTCCATTAAGACTTTCACCTTTTTACTGCTGATGTTGGTGCTGTAGTTGCTCGGATTTGTTATTTTCTGTGTATCAGTTTAGACATCATGTCTACCTACGAACAGCTTAAAGAGGCCCTGTCACCACATTATAAGTGCACTATCTCCTACATAAGGAGATCTGTGCTATAATGTAGGTGACAGCAGTGCTTTTTATTTAAAAAAAACTATCTATTTTCACCACTTTATTAGCAATATTAGATTTATGCTAATGAGTTTCTTAATGCCCAACTGGGCGTGTTTTTACTTTAGACCAAGTGGGCGTTGTACAGGGGAGTGTATGACGCTGACCAATCAGCGTCATGCACTCCTTTCCATTAATTTAGGCAGCGCATAAGGATCCTTTTAGTTCGCTATGTGCTGTCTTATAATAACACATTAACAATACTGAAGTGTTTAGACAGTGAACAGACATTCCACGGGATGTCTATTCACAATCTCTGCACTTCATTACTGTTTCTGCGGTACTTACAGCTGAGCAAAGCGTAATCTCGCGAGATTACACTGCAGATGACAGGTTACAACGAGTTTACGCTCGATCTGCTGTAACTACCACAGAAACAGTAACGAAGTGCAGGGATTGTGAATAGACATCCCGTGGAATGTCTATTCACTGTCTAAACACTTCAGTATCGTTAATGTGTTAGTATAAGACAGCACATAGCGATCTAAAAGGATCCCTATGCGCTGCCTAAATGAATGGAGAGGAGTGCATGACGCTGATTGGTCAGCATCATACACTCCTCTGTACAACGCCCACTTGGTCTAAAGTACAAACACGCCCACTTGGGCATTAGGCAACTCATTAGCATAAATCTAAAATTGCTAATAAAGTGGTGAAAATAGATCTTTTTTTAAATAAAAATCTTTACTGTCACCTACATTATAGCGCCGATCTCCTTATATAGGAGATAGGGCACTTATAATGTGGTGACAGAGCCTCTTTAAATGGGAATAAAACTGCCATTTTTTTCGACGCGGGAGTAAAACACAACACTTGAAACTACAATATTGTTAGAACTACCATGTGTTTTAAAAGACAAAACTACAAATTGCATCATCAAATATGTGCATGTTCCACAGGACTGATCACTGGTACAGAACAAAAATAAAGTGATGCTAAATACATACAATGTTTAATAGTGTGTGTGTTCTGAAATTAGAAACTCTACCACATACAAAACTGGTTTCTGACACTTTCTCTTGCAATCTTTGCTGCTGCAATTTTAATCCAGACACAATTTTAAGATAATAACAAACTACAAAAATCTAAATTTGTTGCTGGAAGTCTCCCATAGATGTAACAACCACAAAACTCACCAAGCTTAAACGAAAAATGTATCAAATGCATAGATAACCCACACATCTAGGTATGCTTGAGACAATGTAATACTGGCCACTGCTCCTGCCTCTGTGGCAAATTTACAAACAAATTAACAAACCTACTATTGATATTTGCTAAATTTACATGCAAAAAACGATCTATTTTCACCACTTTATTAGCGATTTTAGATTTATGCTAATGAGTGCATGCAAAAAAGGAAAAAAAAAGCATCATATAGCTATGTAGATTGAAAAATAAAATAAGTTATGAGCCATGAAATGAAAAGGAGTAGAAAAAAATCTGGTCCTAAGGTCAAAAGTTATGACCTCTATAGTGATTCTTAAAGGGGTTGTCCAACTTCTGACAACTGATGACGTAACCACCGGATAGGTCATCAGTATGTCATCGGTGCGGGTCCGACACCTGGACCCCGCACCTATAAGCCGTTCTGGTGGCCTGCGGGCACCGGATGTTGTGGTACATAATGCTATGGACGGAGCCCGGAAACAGTTGGCTCCGTACATAGCATAGCGGCCGTGCTGCAGAAATGCAGGTCTGCTCCTATTCACTTGAATAGGAGCAGAGCTGCAGTACTACAGCTCGGCCGCTATTCTGTGGCCAGAGCTAACTGCTTCCGGCTTGTACGTTCGGTGCACGGAGGTGCTGGACTAGCTGAACTGTGCGGGGCCCGGGTGTCGGACCCCCGCAGATCATGTACTGATGTATCATGTATCCGGTGGATAGGTTATCAGTTGTCAGACGATGGAAAACCCCTTTAAGGAGTTTTAACTTTCAGCATATTTTTTAAAGAGAAGCTTACAACTACACAACTTTAACCAACTATAATTAGTTTTATTCACAATAAAAGACCCAAGTAAAAGATCTGGAAAAGCAGTGTGGGGCTGCACATTCGAAAATTAGGAAAGGCATAGTGTCATACAGGCAGGGCCGCCATCAGGAATTTCAGGGCCCCCTACAGCTAAATTTTCTGGGCCCCCCTACCGTGGCACCGCCTGTTAACGGTACTCCGTCCAGCACTATATCATGGTACCCAGGGCCGCCATCAGGGGGGGTATTAGGGGTACTGATGTGAGAGGCCCGGCCAAACCTAATTGAAAGGGGGGCCCGGCAACTGCCGCGACTTGCCTTTGGTAGAAAAAAAACAGGCGCCTGCAATGGGGCCTGTTTTTTTCACCAAAAGAATGTCATGAGCTGCGGGCCCCCCTTTCAATTAGGTTTGGCCGGGCCTCTCACATCAGTTCCCCTAATACCCCCCCTGATGGCCCTGGGTAGCATGGGGGTCGTCATGGGGGCGGTCAAACACCGCCGCCCGTGAGACCGATTGCGCGCACCCGAAAACTCCCGCGCATGCGCACCGGCGACCGCCTGGAACCGCGCACCGAATTTTGAGGCAGATTTTGACCTGCCCACACTATCTTGCCGCGTTTTTTGCCCGCGGCGATTGAGGACAGCAGACAGAAAACGCAGCGAAAAATGCATTTTCTGCCTTCCATTGATTTAGATGGGAGGTCAGAGGCGGAACCGCGGCAAGAAAGGACGTGCTGCTTTTTCTTTTTTCCACGACTGGCTCCCATTGATTTCAGATTAAATCAATGGGAGGCGGTTTTGGAAGTTGTTTGGTGCTGATTCTGACGCAGTGTCCGAGTCAATATCAAGGCCCAAAAACTCTGTGAACTGGGCCTTATTGTTAGGGCTTATTCAGACGAACGTGTAATACATCCGTACAACGCGCGTGATTTTCACGCGCCTCGCACGGACCTATGTTACTCTATGGGGCCGTGCGGACTGTCAGTGATTTTCACGCAGCGTGTGTCCGTGTGTCCGCTGCGTAAAACTCACGACATGTCCGATATTTTACGCCCAGCACTTCCGCAGCCGTATAAACTATGAATGAAAACAGAAAAGCACCACGTGCTACAAACATACAAACAGAGTGTCATAATAATGGCGGCTGCGCGAAAATCACGCAGCCGCGCATCATACGCTGCCACACGGAGCTGTTATGGACCTTTTGCATGCGCAAAACGCCACGTTTTTGCGCGCGCAAAAAGCACACGCTTGTGTAAATCCGGCCTTAGGGTAGGAACACACTAGGCATGAACACTGCAGATTTTATGCAACACATTTTATTGTGGAAAATCCGCAGCGTATCACAGTCGCAGCAGAGTGGATGAGATTTGAACAAATCTCATTCACACGCTGCAAAAAAAGTGGACCTGCAGTGTGGCTTTTTAAGCCGCAGCATGTCAATGTATTCTGTGGAATCGCTGCTCCTCTGTTGCGGAAATGCTGCGGTTCTGCCGCAAAAATCACACATGAGAAAAAAAAAAGCCACTTTTTTAAATTTATAAAAAAGTTTAGACTTGCCCCGGCCGTAGTCCTGGTGACACGATCCTCTATTCTTAGCGCAGCCCGGCCTCCTGTCATGACGTTTCATCCCATGTGACTGCTGCAGCCGGGCTCCTAGCATCATAGTTATGTACGATGCTAGGAGTCCCTGTCTCTCTGCAGGACAACTGTCCCGTACTGTAATCATGTTTTCAGTACGGGACAGTTGTCCTGCAGAGAGGCAGGGACTCCTAGCATCGTACATAACTATGATGCTAGGAGCCCGGCTCCCTGCACTGAGTTCGGTCCGGGACTTCCGGCCGAAATACGTCCGTCCATTACGGACGTTAATGTGCTCGTGTGAACCCAGCCTAAGGGTGTTAAAGAGGATCTGTCACTAATTTAGTAATGCCCTATGTCCTAGCTAATCTCAAAGGCGCTGCCACACTGATGCTAGTGAAAATTGTGTCCCACATTGTTTATCAATTTAAAAGTTATGAGCTTTTTTCTAAATATGCAAATGAGCATTTACTTGACAAATGGGCATCAACAGCAGCGATTCTCCTGAGGTGAAGCTACTTCACAGTCTCTAACGCTGTCCTATCAGCATGGAGCTGCTTCACACAGTATGAGAGACTGAGGCTGGAGGGAAGGGGGATCACTTAGAACAGCCATATCTCAGGCTGAAAAACGGTTCTGGTGTCATATGATAGATGAGATTCTAATCTTTCATATGACACTAAGAGTTCCAGCTGTGACACCACCGGAGATATCACCAGATGAATACACAGTCAGGAATGGAAGCTGTATACTATATGATCACACTGTGCTGCTGGGCAGGGAAGGGGGAGAAGCTGTATGACGATTGGACAGGGGAACATAGAAAACATAACACCGCCCAGAGTGAAAAGAAAGAGTCACCTCCTCTTTGGCTATTAGAGCCACATTAGCTTATTTAGAAAAATGCTCATAAGTTTGCAAATAATAAATGTTTTTGAAAAAAAATCACGCTGTAGTTATAAACATCATAGTGCCTATTAGATTAATTAGGAGATAGGGATTTAATAAACTAGTGACAGATTCTCTATAAGTAAAGGATGGCCATTGCCATTATCTTAAAAATGTTTTCCCACTTAAATAAGTGATGGCATAGTGTTATTATATGCTATTGCTTTATGATCTGACTGTGGAGACCTCACCGATCCTTACAACATAATGCAAATACACCTTTAAATGTGTGATTTCTGCATACAAGAATAGATTTTCTATTTAAACCTACTTGCACCTCATACATTACATTACTTAAAAAGATTGAAAAAAAATCACTTCTTTTGCCTCTAAGCTTCATAGCAGATAGAAGGTCTATCCCATAAACGGTGAATGTTGAATTGCCACAGAAGAATGTAAGATTGTAGGACTGTAATGACAAACATCTTGTGTCTAGATTGCTCATTTAATCCTTACATTTTAGAGCCCAACAAACATGTCAATATGTGACGTTTAACATTTCTGTTATCAACATGTTTCTCCTATGAGTTATCACTTTCAGCCGAAGGTGTACTCCATTATGCACGGACCATCTCCACCCCATCCCCCTTTACAACATCTATTGATAAACACAAGCAGTGGCCATATATGTTGTTGTTGTTCAACTATGTTTGCTCTGAAATCTATCACCTACTGATTTGGCAATGTCTCATCCGTCACTAGGTATAAGCACATGACATTTTCTCAGGATCTGGAAAGGATGGGGGGTGACCTTCAAGTAATATATTTACATTATAATCATTTATACTATGTATGGTGTACAAAAATGTATGCCTGGATGTAAATAAAATTTCTAGATAAAAAAGTTGTATAGAATTAAAAAAAAAATCAACTACAAGGAAACGTGAGCTTTTCCTATCTGTTCACTTTTTGTGGTGTTGTGTGGTGGTCTTTGTTGCTGTGGTGCTGTATCTGTGGGGGGAAGTGGCCCAGAGCCAAGGTGGTTTAGACTGGCAGCATGGATACTGTTGGTCCCCTGGGTTGCTCCCTCTGCGGGTGCTGTGTTGCAGCGGCATTGGTTTCCATGCGATACTGCACTTGATAGAGCAGGGTCCCAATTAAAAGAGGTCGTTGTGAAGTGGCAAGTGGGCTTATACAGTTTGATCAAAATGTAAACTAAGAACCCCCACGTTACACAATGTTATACATTTTTTAATCTTGCTGAACCGCAGTAGATCAAGTATAGCAAGTGGATGTGCAGTCCAGGTTTTCTTCACTCCACTTGTGAAAAGATTCACAATAATAAACACAACAATAGCCACCCATCCCAGGTTTCAGAATCATTGAAATATTGCCAATTTAAAATTTCTGAAGGTGGGGGGGGGGGGTTACCCGATAGAAGTTGATTATAGAAATTGGTAAGCAGGGGAGTAAAAAAAGGGGCCTGTTTCTTATAGTACAGTGTTGAAAAGTCACCTGGGCCCAGACTTTTAGAATTTAATAGCAGTTTACTGGCCTCTGCAACTTCCTTCTAAGTGATGGAAGCATTTAAGGAGGAAGAAGCAGCAGATGAAAGAGTTGTGAGACCCAAATCAGAGAGCCACTAAGTGATCGTATCTATTTGTACGGCCAGAGAGGATTGATATGATTTTATGCAAAATATGCACATGCTATCTAACAGCGGAGTCTGTAGTGAGTGTACCTCAAAGGGTATGAATTTGGTAACTCTGTTTGCCTCTTGCCGCTTTATAGGCGTTAGCATAAAATTTAGCTTTACCCAATCGGAGTGCATTATAGAGGCCTTGACCTGTGATAATTAAGATTTTCAGGGAATCGGTGGGATTTAATTGGAACTTTCAGTCCAGTCTAATCAGTTTGGCTAAGAACCGTTATTAATTAACATGTTGTTGTTCCTATGGGCCAAGCCCATTTGAATGAGATGATGTCATGAACAAATACACAGTAAACAGTGAGGTCCCTGTTCTTCCCAAACCTCTGTCCCTACCTACTTGTACGACCCGACCTAAACGACGGCGCACAACTGGGCGGCGTTCCCTATGCTGGTACATGTGAAACTGACAAACGGATAAGACAGAGACAGTATGAAATAACAACGGGTCACCTGGGAAGACACTGAGGGAGATGCAGGACAATTGCGCCGCGGACAAGTCCGGGCGCAAAAGGCGGAGTAAGGCAGGGTCAAACCAGGAGAGTGCGGAAAAAACAAAAGGCAGAAGGCAAAGAAAAGTCAGGAGTCAAGCCGAGGTCAGGTCACAGGAAGTCAAAATGCCAGCCACTCAGGGGAGTCTGAAACAAGGGAAAGCACCAGGCAAGGAAAGTCTAATTACAGAGAAAGGCCTACTATCCTAGGATGAACTAAATAAGGAGAGGGCGGGAGCTCAGGAACATCAGCCAGGCTTTGATTTGCCTGACGCTCCTGAGCTCCTATTGGCTGCAGACTGCCTCAGTCTGCCAGGCCGGGCGACACCCGAGCGAGTAACTCTCGATGTCCTGGAGACCGGGGGAGCTGCAGGCAGAGAGTACGTGACAGATGACCTTTCATTAGTGACTTGTGAGAAAACCAAATAGGCTGAGGAGAAGTCTCAGGAGGTCGTAATGTCAAAATATGTTGTCAAATGGGATTCTAAGGGAGTGAACATATGAGGATGAGTGTGCAGTAGATCATTCAATTTTCAGAAGAACACCTGTGGCGTACAGGGAGAAGCTTAGGATGATCCGACCATGGGCAAGAATGATACTTGGAAAATAGCGAGCGAGACAATAATTGGAAAGTAGAAAGAAAAAAAATCTATACGAAAAAAACTATCATGTGGAGCTGACTAAAAGGAGTAGTCCATGTCTAGCGGATGATCCTGCCTCAATTGTTCAATTAAGGAAAATTGTTTCATGCGCTTGACAAAGGACTTCAGTGCCTAGGGAGTGAGAATCCTCCGCCTGTCCCATTAGGAGTTTAAGACTGTATTAAAGTCTCCCCCTATATGTTTCTACAAATGGTTCTTGTAAAAGAATTGATAAAAAAGAGCAGCAGGAAAGGAGCTAGGAGCATATAGGGTGGCAAGGGTTAATCTTTAATTAGCATGATGTCCTGAAAGGATGAGATATCTCTCCTGGTGGGGTCAATAATTTGTTCTTTGACTGTGAACAGGAAGGTGTTTTTCAGAAAAATAGCAACACCTTTTGACTTGTGCTCCGAAGTAGACAAGAAAGTCCCGGTATAACATCTATCAAAAAAGCAAATGTGGTTAGAGTGTGAAAAATTAGTCTCCTGCTGCATTATGACATCGCCATAAAGCCTTCAATAATTGAATGCAATCCGCATCTTGATGAGATTGTTAAAGCCCTTAACATTGTGTGAGATTATTGAGTACGCCATAGTTTAGAGAAACCTGGGAAATCTAGGCAGAATATTAAATCTTGCATGTACAACAAAGTGATCAGAACACCCATGACCAAAATAATTCACATTAAATCAAAACAAAATTTGTGGAGAATAGAAATCTAACTTCCACATCACTTCCTCATCGTCTCATGAAGACTTACTCCAAACTTTTTCCATGATTGAGGTCCAGTCCATCCTGTCGAAGAGCCCCACTGGAAAAGCTCCAGGCACTGATGGCCCTCTTAGCTCTTATTACATAACTCTCCCACCGGACCTGCTGCCTTACATACAAAAAACTTAAACCTCTAAACTGCCTGATGGTATGCTACCCAGACAATCTCTTGAGACAAATATAGCCTTGATACATAAAGCGGGAAAGGACCCAAAACACTGTGGAAACTATAGACTAATCTCATCCAGACCTTAGCATTTATGCTAGTTTGCTGGCCTAAAGGTTGCACAACCTTATCTCTAAATTGATAAACTCAGAACACGTAGGATGTGTGGCAGGAAGAGAAGGAAAAGTAGCATATTTTAAATTTACGTTAAATAGCTAAACACAACAAGAAACCTCTCGTTCTGTTGGGTAGAGACGCAAAAAATGCCTTTGACAGGGTGGACTGGACTTTCATTAGAAAAGTTTTACTTAACTGTAATTTTCTTTTCTGTGTACACTGATCCATTGACAAGATTATGCATCAACAATCACCTATCAGAATAATTAGAAATGATAAATGGCACTACACAGAGCTGCCTCTGTCACCCCTACTTTTATTTAGTTAGAGACGCTATTTTAAATATTTAGAGAAGACCCAGAGAACCAGGGATTCCACACTAAAATATCACACATATAACAGCTGCGTATCATGACATCATGATCATATTAGCCAAACCTACACAAGCTTTCCACAAACTTCAACAAATATTTTCCACATATGGGGACCTCTCAAACTTTAAAATAAACCCCATAATATCAGAAGCTATAGGCTTCAACATACTAAAATTAGAGCTGGTTGAACTTAAAATAAATTATCCTTATCTATGGTCATAATCACTTGTGACCTTCCTAGAAATTAAACTTAGGCCTTATTTACACTAATGTGTTTCACGTCCATGATACGCGCGAGAAAATCACACGCGTCGCACGGACCTATGTAACTCAATGGGGCCGTTCAGACAGTCTGTGATTTTCATGCAGCGCATATCCGCTGCGTAAAACTCACGACATATCCTATACTTGAGCGTTTTTCGCGCATCATTGAAGTCAATGGGTGCGTGAAAACCGCACACGGCACACGGACACACTTCCGTGTGCCGCGCGTGTTTCGCCCTACAGTTCACCCTAAATGAAGGGGAAAAAAAAGCACCCCGTTCATTGCAGTTTCTAAGCATCAAAACCGCGTGTCATAAGGATGGCATATGCGTGAAAATCACGCAGCCACGCACCAAACACTTATGACACACGGAACTGCAAGGCATCTGAATTTCGCCTTAGGCAGACATGGAAAGACTTGAATACTCTCAATTATAAGCCACACATACACATAATTCGTCTGAATGTCGCCTTAGGCAGATATGGAAAGAGTTGAATACACTCAATTATAAGCCACACTTAAACATAATACCATTGATTATAGATTTATGGCCACTCACATTCCTATCTTCGATGGGAAGGAAAAACCTTCACAAAACAATTATTTTACCAAAAGTATTGCATTTATTTTAGACCCGCCCCATCCATGTATCAGCTTCCTTCTTCCGACAACTACTAAAATTAAAACGAAATATCTTTGGCACGACAAAAAACCACGTTTTAACTTCAAAACACTAACACTGCATAAATGCACTGGAGGAATAGGCCTCCTAGATTGGCAGCTCTACAATGAAGCAACTCATAACACCAGAGTGGTGGCATGGGTCCGAGTCGACTCCGGCAACCTCTCAACAGATTTAGTGGAATCTACCTCTACTGTCCTCTTACTTTTGCTTCTCTGGAAGCCAAGAACATGAACTTATCATAAGCAACATAATTAAAACCACACTTAAGGTCTGGGACCAAGTGATAGAACCACTAAGCCCTACCCCATAACCCATAATGAAAATTCCAGACATAGAAGAGGCATATCTTCCTAAATATGGCTCTACAGTCCCCAGAATTTCTAATCTTAATGGTGTTATCCAGCCCCTAAAAATTGATGGCCTATCCTCAGCTAGTTACATGTCATGATTGCCACTATATATGTACATCTATAACCTTGTTCCATAAACTATAGGGTGCAGCAGCACAATTACTTTACGCCCTAAAGTTTAAGTCCCTTCTCATTTCTGGCAGCAGTAAATATTACAATTTATATTTACAAGAACATGTACGTACGTCTTTATACATATTTATCAGTTAATGATTATGAGATATATTTTAAAATAGGTTAGAAAAATAATAATTTTACTATAAAGTAATAGAGATAACAAAAAAATCAATGACAAATATTGTTAAATGTGCAAATAAACAAATATAATTCAGTCTCTTTGAAGAGCTTTAATCTATATAAGCCGCCCTTGGTAAGTTCTATTCTTATGCAGTGTTTAATACACAGTGACCTATGTCAAACCCTCAATTTCTAGACCATAAATCTTGTAAGATTAGATTTACAAAGGTGACTTCCCATTTTCATTTTCACTTTTAAAAGGTGTCACTTAAATGATGCCTTTTCCTTCAAAGCAAAACAACCCGATAGATTTCTATGAATGATTTGCATTATCTATCATGGATAATTATAAAATATTACATTCTAATTTTGTTTCAGTAGAGTACGGCTTTCAAAAATGTTATATTTATTTTATAATTTTTTTCTTTTTACCTACACCCCCATAATATTTGTAACCCACTAGTCATGAAGCTTTTAAAATATCTTTTCAATATAGTATATTCTGCATCGGTTCACTGTTTGTTTAGCCCCTGTCCCGTCTCAGCCTTTTATTTTTGTTTACCGCATGCCAAGGGCCATAACTTTTTATTTTTCCGTTGACAGAGCGAAATGAGGTCTTGTTTTTTGCAGGACAAATTGTAGTTTTTTATGCCACACTTTAATTTACCATGTAATGTACTGAAAAACTGAGAAAAAATTATTTGTGGGATGGAATGGAAAAAAAATGGATCCCTTTTTATTCACATTTTCTGCGGAGGTGAGGTGATAAAAAAACAGAATTCATTTTGCGGGATAAATAATGTTATATTGTAAGAGTTTACACTTTTAATTATGCAGCAATATCAATTATGTTTATTTTTTTATTTCTTACATTACTTTAGAGAAAAATGGAAAGTTTTTTTTTTTACCTTTATTTTTTTCCATTATTATTAAAAACTTTATTCAACTCACTTTTCCATTCTTTTTTTAATCCCACTAGGGACTTAAGGAGGCCCTGTCACCACATTATAAGTGCCCTATCTCCTACATAATGTGATCGGCGCTGTAATGTAGATACCAGCAGTAACTTTTATTTAGAAAAACTATCAATTTTGACCAAGTAATGACCTATTTTAGATTTATGCTTTATGCTTTTGACCAAGTGGGCATTGTAAAGAGAAGTATATGACGCTGACCAATCAGCGTCATACACTTCTCTCCATTCATGTACTCAGCACATAGTTATCTTGCAAGATCACGATGTGCTGCCACTTACTTACACATTAACTTTACTGAAGTGTCTTGAGAGTGAATAGACATCACCTCCAGCCAGAACGCGATGTCTATTCACAATCCCGACACTTCGGTAACATTTGTGTGGGACTTAATGACAGCAAGCGTGATCTCGCGAGAAAATTATGCTGTAAATGACATCACAGCGAGATCTCGATGTGCTGTGTGAGTGAGTAACACACAAACGTTACCGAAGTGTCGGGATTGTGAATAGACATTGCGTCCTGGCTGGAGGTGATGTCTATTCATTCTCAAGACACTTCGGTAAAGTTAATGTGTCAGTAGGTGACAGCAAGTGTGATCTCGCGAGATCACGCTGTGTGAGTACATGAATGGAGGGAAGTGTATGACGCTGATTGGTCAGCGTCATACACTTCTCTTTTTAACGCCCACTTGGTCAAAAGGTAAAAACACGCCCAGTTGGGCATTAAGAAAGTCATTAGCATAAAGCTAAAATAGGTTATAACTTGGTCAAAATTGATTGTTTTTATAAATAAAAACCACTGTTGTTATCTACATTACAGTGCCAATCACATTATGTAGGAGATAGGGGACTTATGATGTGATGACAGAGCCTCTTTAAACATGCGATCATTAGATTACTTTTACAATACACTACAATACTATTTTATTGCACTATATTGTACTTTTGCAGCTCTCCCATTAAACCCAGCCTCTTTCTTTAAAGTGCTTATAACTAGAGATGAGTGAATATCCTGAAATTCTATAGAATCAGCAGCCCGATTTGATTAAGTCTGATTAAATTCGATGCAAATTGCAAGTGCCCCGATTCCACTGGAAACTCGTGTCTGACGACTTTTAGTACTGCATCCAACTGTTTTAACCCTAAATCAGAATTAATCATCCACCTATACCGCTCATGATTGGCTGTGCTAGAGGGAGGTATAACTGCAATGCCTTTTGGGAAGGCTACCCCCAAGGCAATATGGGGAAGCTCGTCTGAGGTCATGTGATCCTTCTTCTAATCTGTAATATGGCAGTGGGCAAAAATTCAGGGGCCAAAATTGTAGAATCGATTTGCTTATATCTTCTTATAACCAAGAACCTACAAAACAATTCCTTTTCAGTTAGTACCCAACATGCAACTGAATATGTAGCATATGGTAGTGCACCTCTTAGATATAAGAGGTAGTGGAATATTGTAGTACACCTCTTCGTTCGAAAAGTTCTTATTCCTGTCCCTATAGAAGAATATGTTAGAGTTCATTACACCACTATATTTCTGGTTCCAAAACTCAAACAGACTTCACTGTCAAAAATTATGCTGTGCAATTTCTTTTATTTTCTTTTTAAAAAAAGTACAGGTCACTGAATCTGTTAATCTCACAACATAGAAAGGTGCCAGACATGTTTCCGATCTGTCAGTGTACTATATGTATGTTATAGCAACATTTTCATTATACCATAAATATTTATTAACAATACTGACTGAAGAAAACTAAGGAATGAAAGCAGAAATGTCCGCACATGTTTTAAACATTTTTGTAAAAATTTTGTGTAAAATCCTCAAAAAGGCTAATTTCGAAAATCCAAAACTTAAACCATTTTATGATCAAAACTATTTGTTCAGAAATAGAATATAATGCCGCCCTTAGTTAATAGAATGATGGAGAGAGACATATTTTTTAATTCATTTTTTTATTTTATTACATTTTGAGGGGTAAGGAGGCTTTATTTTTATTCTCAAAATAGAGTTACTTGGGATAAAAGATATGAAAGAAATCTCAAGGTAATATCATGCTTCATAACTATTTCAATTTGTGGTTAGTCATTGCTCAATAAACAAGAACCAAAATAATGATCACCTGTTAAATATCAGGCTCAGATTGAAACGACGTCCGCTGGCCCAGAAATCGTTTTCACCTATAACAATCCCCAGAACTTACAGTAGGGCCGAATTGTGAACCAACCAGACAATCGAAGGGAAGGGAATTATGGAGCACGTATCACAAGGAAACAAGAATACAAGAAACAGAGACTTACCAATTGAAGACAGGGATGGGAACAAGATGATGTCAGACAAATGATTGGAACAAACTGGTGATGGGAGATGATACAGTCAAATGAGGATAACCACGGACCATGGGTGATCATAACAGTTAGAAGATGGAAACCAAGCGGATGATTGGTGATGAAAACAAGCTAACCATAACTAGCTTCCCCTATATCTATCTCTAGTTTTGTCCCTAAACAAGGGACCCTAACACCACAATCCAACCCTCACTGCCCCAAATAATTTCCCTCAGGGAGTCCCTTATCTGCAGACATTGTCCCCAACAGAGCACCAAGAAAACGCTAGGAGCCAGAGCAAATGAAAACCAAACTAACAGATTCAAAACTCAGTAAAACACAGTAAGCAGAACAGGGAACAATTGAGACAAGATAAAATTAAACAACTAAACAAGACCAAACAATACGGCAAACAAGGACTGAGCAAATACAAGACAGAGCTGGAAAGACGCAAGACTAGTATCTGGAAATCTCCACTCAAAGCCCTTCAGGATAAGTCATCAACTCAAATAGGACATGTCACTAGGTCATATAAGTTGAACTGGTTAACTCACCTGAATCACACTCTCTACCTGATTACAGTGATGTTTATCTTTTTCTCCTGGACCGTTCCAGAGATATAGCTCACTGTTGTATTGGCTACCTATATGCCAATTTGCTGTAGTTAGATAACTGGTGGGGCTAGCTTCCCTCCATCTGATGCTGACCAATCAGCGTGAGGCAGCTTGGGGGTAGTTTACGTACTGTTGGCTGACTACAGCAAAATTGCTTAGAAGGAGCCAACACAACAGTGGGCCATATCTTTGGAACAGGGGGTTTCAGGAAGAAAAAAAAACAGCACTGGAAGCAGGGAGACAGCGCTATTTAGGTCAGTAAACCTGTTTAACTTATCTGAGCTAGTGACAGGTCCTCTTTAACTGAAAAACATAATTTTGCTGCCACTAGAGGGAGCTTACTGCATAAGGATTTAATATTGAGTCCAATAAAAAGTGTATAAATGCTTATGCAGTGTTTTCCCCCTAGTGGCAGATGTAGGCAGAGAACATTTGTTATCATTTAACTCAATGGTCAAGCTTGAGGGAAACTCTATAAAGAACTTTGGATTTAGATGAAATAAAATTAAATTATAGATTAAATAAATAAATAAATGAATGAATACATGGATATCAACATTAATCCTTTCCCGCCGCAGCCCTTTTTCAGTTTTCATTTTCATTTTTTCCTCCCCACCTTCCAAAAGCCATAACTTTTTATTTTTCCGTCGATATAGACCTTTGAGAACTTGATTTTTGTGGGATGAGTTGTAGTTTTTTGTAGCACCATTTATTGTGCCATATAATGTACTAGGAAACGGGAACAAATTATTTGTGGGGTAGAAAATGAAAAAAACAGCGATTCCTCCATTGTTTTTTGCGCTTTGTTTTTATGGAATTCACTGTGCAATTAAAACAACATGTTGCCTTTATTCTGTGGATCAATACGATTACGGTGATACCAAATATATATAGTTTTTTCTATATTTTACTAATTTTACAAGTAAGAACCTAAGTGTAAAAATTTTTATTTATTTTTGTGTCGCCAAATTCTGAGAGCCATAACTTTTTTATTTTTTCATCGATTAAGTGGTATGAGGGCTTATTTTTTGCGGGATAAGCTGTACTTTTTTATGATATCATTTTGGGGTACATGCGACATTTTGATCACTTTTTATTTTATTTTTGTGGGAGATTAGGTGACCAAAAAATAGTGATTCTGGAGTTTACATTTTTTTACGGCCTTCACCGTGCGGGTTAAATAATGATATATTGTAATAGTTCAGGGTTTTACAGATGCGGCGATACCAATTATGTTTATTTATTTTTTTTGTTACTATGCTCTAGGGGAAAAATGGGAAAAGGGGGGCTTTTTGAACTTTAAATTTTTTCTTAAATAAAAAAACAACTTTATTTTACTCATTTTTACTTTTTTTATTAGTCCCCCTAGGAGACTTCAACCAGCGATTGTTAGATTGCTTGCATGATATACTGCAATACTAATGTATTGCAGTATATTGTGATTCTGACAGGCTTCTATTAAGCCCTGCCGGAGACAGCGCTTAATAGGAGCACAAATATGGTGGACCTGGTAGGCCTTCATTAGGCCCCCAGGCAGCCATAGCAACCATTGCCATGCCGCGATTGCATTGCGGGGGGCGCAATGAGCTGTTAGAGGGCATCGCCCCCTCTTTCTAACGATTTAAATGCCGTGGTTGCTATTAACCGCAGCATTTAACAAGTTAAACGGGCAGGATCGCGCTCGAGCGCGGTCGCCCGCTCATTACTCTGAAGTGTCGGCTGTAACAAACAGCTGACACCCACATAGTATGGAGCGAATTCACTCCGTGAGCCCGTTCCATACTTCCCCTACCCGACTATGGCGTATGGATATGTCAAATGTCGAGAAGGGATTAATTCCTCACTGTAGACCTCTACAGATATTGCCCACTAAACCACAAGTAATATTACAAAAATAATATTAATTACACATAAACCACTCTATGCGCAAATGTGCATCATCATGCATGTAGAAAGCTGGTAGAGTGGGTATACAGTATGTGTGGGGAGGGGGGGCATTTTGCAGTCTCCATTGCAGGCATCAATATGGTTGATGCTCCTTTTTAATGAAAAAATCTGTGTTTGCACTTGCCTATCCTGCATCATCGCTCTGTGTCCCATGGTATATACATATATAACTGTTCAGTATCCTGTATTGTAGTAAAAACCTGGAGTTACTAACTGGTATCTGGGTAGATGGATATTGTACCCTGTCCACACATGTACTTCAGTGTACTTAGATTATTTATGGAGACTTGGTGGAATATGTGGCTAATACTATAGATATCTCAGATGATCATGGAGTCGTGCAGGACTATGCAATTTATGGATTATATGTGCCTGCTGCCTATATGGGGACATTATAGGAGATTTCCTGTTTATTGCAGTGAAACAAGAGATCTGGTCTGTTTCATGCACATTTCATTCTCACATCATATTCAAACAGTCGAGTGCTGCAATGAATCATTTATGCTATCCTTGTGCGTTCTCTGCATAAGTGATACTGCTTGGACTGATGAGTGCTCTAGTGGTTTAGGATATTGTATATACATCTTATTTTTTTTAGGGAGGGTGTATTATGCACTGCTGGACATATATCATTGATCTATATAAGTGGTGGATTGCTATATTGATGTTTAAACTAGCATAGAATCGATTATATCAATCTGGCCTGATGGTTCTATTTGTGATGATGACATTTTCATTCAATATGAATGTTCCTTTATGAGCATAATGTATCACGCTATGGAAATAAAGATAAAAACAAAGCGCACATCGTGCCTGAATTTGTATGTATAACGAAAAAATGTATATGGTCAAGGGTACTGACCTGGTGATGTTATGCTAGGAGCACAACATCCCACACGTGCATTCAGAGGTAGCTCTGTCAGAGTCGGTTGCAGCCACAGTTCCCAGTCCGGAGATTTGAGGTTCAATATCCGCTGAATAAATCCAGTGTAAGGAAAAAAATCGGGGAAATCCAAGGGCGCAGCCGTATCCAGATAAAATTGTTTTTATTTGTACATGGAACAACAACAAAAAGGATTGTGTTTCGAAGCCGTACCGGCCTCTTCGTCAGGTCAGAGTACAAGTGATTGTCCTACGAAAGCACACAGTTTATATAATCCAAAAAACAGATGACTACCGGGTTAAGTCAGAGGTCAGATTAAAAGTGCTTTCGTAGGACAATCACTTGTACTCTGACCTGACGAAGAGGCCGGTACGGCTTCGAAACACAATCCTTTTTGTTGTTGTTCTATGTACAAATAAAAACAATTTTATCTGGATACGGCTGCGCCCTTGGATTTCCCCGATTTTTTTCCTTACACTGGATTTATGAGCATAATGTTCACTTTAATTGGTGACATAATAAATTTTTTTATAGTTTATACAGTTTTTGACTTCTGCATGAGCCTAGATTCCTTGTTTTTGTGTTTTTTTTAATTTAATTTTTTTAATTTAAAAAAATATTATGGGTGAGGAGCAACACGCGATAGAAGTAATATATTGAAATTATATTTTAGTAAAGGACTGCTCCTTGTATTAGCACAATGTGTGAAGTACACTCCTTATGCACCTATCAGAGATGTATGCACACAGCCTGTATTGTACCACATAGAGTTCCCACAACTCCATAGTAAAGAGCCGTAGGCAGCCTGTGTGCTGCTGTATGGTACCTCCATATGGCAACATTTTATGGAGATATTCCATAATGTGGCATCCAATGGAGCATGCCACAATTTTTCATATGGAATCCGACATTAAAAAAACCCAGTTTATTCCTCTATATGAAATCAGAGATATATGGAGCTACATTAAAGTGATTAGTTCAGACTTTTACGGACGCGGCAATACCAATTATGTTTATTTATTTATTTTTTTACTATGCTCTAGGGGGAAAATGGGAAAAGGTTTTTTTTTCGAACTTTTAATATTTATTTTTATTTACACAAAAAAAAACTTTATTCTACTCATTTTTACTTTTTTTATTAGTCCCCCTAGGGGACTTCAACCAGCGATATACTGCAATTCTAATGTACTAATGTATTTCAGTATATCGTGATTCTGACAGGCAACTATTAAGCCCTGCCGGAGGAAGGGCTTAATAGGTGTACAAAGACAGTGGACCTGGGGGTCTTCATTAGGCCCCCAGGCAGCCATAGCAACCATCAACCCCCCCTTGATTGCGTTGCGAGGGTCGCAATGAGCTGTTAGAGGGGGTCGCCCCCCTCTTTCTAACTATTTAAATGCTGCGGTCTCTGTTGACCGTGGCATTTAACGAGTTAAACTAGCGAGATCGCGCTCGAGCGCGATGCCGCTAGTTACTCTGAGGTGTCGGCTGTAACAAACAGCCGACACCGGCATCGTATGAAGCGGGTTCACTCCGTGAGCCCGCTCCATACTTCCCCGACCCGACTTTGGCGTATGGATACGTCAAATGTCGTGAAGAGGTTAAATGTTATTTCTGGTCTTTGTTATGGACTCTTTTAAGATCTTCATCTTCAAAAAGAATGCCCCAATATTTCTCTATATAGAGACACGAACAAAAAGCTCGGCGCCACATAGTGCAGATGATCCAGGCAGGCAAAAAAATTTAAATATACAATCGTATGCCCACCTGGGTACAGTAAGCCAGGGCTCAAGGATGGTAATCCAATATGTGCTGCTGCCAAGACCCAAAACCGGTAAACCGCACGGTCACCACAAGTAATGATAAGAGCAAAGAGGAAAAGGAACAGATTTTTTAGGAGGCGCTGCTACATTAAGAATAAATGATGGGACACGGAAAATGGTCCCATCATTTATTCTTAATGTAGCAGCGCCTCCTAAAAAAATCTGTTCCTTTTCCTCTTTGCTCTTATAATTACTTGCGGTGACCGTGCGGTCTTGGCAGCAGCACATATTGGATTACCATTCTTGAGCCCTGGCTTACCATTTTCCGTGTCCCATCATTTATTCTTAATGTAGCAGCGCCTCTTAAAAGATCCGTTCCTTTTCCTCTTTGCTCTTACCAATATTTCTCTGACATCTCCCTCACTTGAAAGTTTGCTTTATCCTACACAACAATAATGCAAATATGTATGTCTCTCGCAGTTTTTGGATTTTTTTTTAGTGATCACAGAGTGCTGCGATTTTGATTTATAGAAGTATTAAAGGCTTCTTTCAATAACCTATCAGGGTAACCCTATCTCAAATAATTAGCTTGTCTCAAGAAGTTTCTTATACTTGAGCAATTTCTCCTGAGGCTCAAGTACTGCCACTCCGGTATCCCCTTTTTTCAGGGAATAAGATTGGGAGCTCTCCCACCTCAGTAGCCTATTAGTAGCTGTAGGCTTCCTATATGCCTTCGTTTTTATGTATCTATTTGGACATCGCCTAATCATAACTTTAAGAAATGATCGTAGGTAGAAAAACTGAAAAGATTGATACATGGATGAATAATCAGGACACTCAGAATATGTTCTATAAACAACAAAGGAGACCAAAGGAATTGAATCACAATCAAAAACAACATCAGAAGGATACAACACCTTTTTTAGAGCCCAGTATGAACAGCGACATAGGCATAAGCCCACGAGAAGGGGCGGTCGGAAACTAAACTGAAGTAGGAAGAACAAGGTTTTCCAAATACTTGGGCTTGAGCCAGAGACCGGGATCAACCAGGAGGAAGGAAAGCATGAAACCGTGGTAAATATCTCATCATACTCATTAAGTATGGCAGAAACACAATTATTGAGGGTCTGAGTTTTTGCCCCAGCCAAAAAATGAACTTGTTCCAGTTAGAATATCCTAATATAACCACATGGGAAATGCAAGAATTGAGGGATTTATCTCATAACCACAATCTCACCATCAAGTCAGCCGACAAGGGTGGTGCGGTAGTGGTTATGGATACCTCTAAATACATTAAGGAAGCATTTAGACAGTTTAGGAATGATACAACTTATTCTACTCTCATTAGTGATGGGAGATTGAAAATAAAATATCTAATATGTTGGAAGAATGTTACAACAATGGGCTGATTGATAAGAGACCTAAGAAATATTTAATAGTACAAAATCCCATTATGCCAATATTATATTTGTTGCCCAAGATCCACAAATCGTTGGTGGATCCCCCTGGCTGACCGATTGTGTTGGGCAGGGGCTCAATTTTGAGCAATATCTCGATCATTTTGGATAAACTGCTGAGACCTTTTGCTGTCAACATTAGGTCCTACATATGAGACTTTTTATTAAAATTGCAAGATACCACATTTCCACAATGGGCCTTTTTAGCATCGTTTGATATTGTTTACCTCTATACTTCTATAGATCATAGTAGAGGTATAGAGGCAGTGATAAGAGCATTATCAAAATAAGATTTTTTTGCAACCAGTATAGGTTTTATTCTTAAACTGTTAACATTCATACTCACAAACAACAATTTTTTGTTCTATGATTCCTTCTACCTACAAAGGATGGGAACTGCGATGGGATCTAACGTCGCACACACATATGCCAATATATTTGTCGCAGGTTTGGAGGAGATGTCGATCTATGTATCCCAACACTTCAGTCATGTACTGAGGTGGTGGAGATACATTCATGACATCTTCTTCATTTGGTTGGGGACTGAAGCACAACATTTAGAATTTAATATATTTTTTGATACAATAGATCCTGAGATTAAATTTACTTTGATCTTCTCACATGAAAGCATCCAGTTTTTGGATACAAAGATTGTGATTTCGGGTGATGCATTACACACAGAATTATTTAGGAAATCTACAGATCGTAACACACTAGTTAGATATGATCGTTGTCATCCAAGAAAAATAATTGATTTTAGTCAAATGCTTCAAATCAAAAGGATTGTTGATCAGGAAGAAAATGTTAATCCAACACTGGATATTATGGTTAATAGCTTTAGATCAAGGGGTTATCCTTTACATGTGATTAATACTCATAGACAACGAGCTTTACAATATTCAAGAGATGAAGTCCTACATGAAAATAGGAAAGTTAGAAAGTTCAATAGAATTCCTTTTGTTTCAACATATAACGATCTCATTAATGAAATAGGGAGCATTATCAGAAATAATTGGCTGATGGTTAGAGATGGATATAGAACTTTTGAAGAGTTAAGATTTGTCCTCATGTGTTTTAGACGTCCCACTAACTTAAAAGATAAGTTGGTCAAAACTGACACGAATAGTGCCCCTAAGACTAGACAAATGTATCTTAAGACGCCACACATGGGTTGTTTTCCCCACTTGGGATGTACTCACTGTTCACTTATCAAAAAAGGAGGTATTTTTACATGTCCAGTTTCGCCTCAGGAATACAAAATAAAACATTTTTTAACCTGTGATTCAGAATGGGTGGTTTATGTTATTTGGTGCCCGTGTAACCTACTGTATGTAGGTGAGATAACGTGTGATATGAAAACTAGGTTAAATAACCACAGATATGGGCCGTGGCCTAGCAGGGGATCTAAGCGGACGCGTGAAGCCAGAATTCCCGCTGTGCCCATCCTGATGCCACTTATTTGCCTGCTGAACCAGGTTTAGAAACAGTGCCTGACTGGGTTTAGGACTGGAGGACTCAGGGTCGGCCTACAGCATAGGGATGACCCGCTCCAAAAAGCAAAAAACACCGCCGGCGAGCCCTGGACGCGGAATCCAAGATGGCGCCATGGGGGAGAAGAAGAGCCAACACAGAAGTGTTTGGCTGGATGCGGATGACAGGCTGGAGAAATTTGCCCGGACACAGAGAGCTGGAGACTCTGGAGCAAGTAAGCCCTCTACAGCGGAGGGAGTGATGGCTGAGAGCCCCTCGTATGGCTCCCGATATTCAGTACTGGGAGAAGGCCTGGTGAGTGAGGAGGAGACTGACGACATGTGCGGGCCCGCACAAGGGGAGGCTGCTGACAATGGGGGATTGTGGGCTGCGGGAGGCAGACCGCCAGAGCCTTCACTGACTGACATACTGGCAGCGTTGAAGCAAAATGCCAATGTGCTCTCGCTGCTAATTGGCCAGAAGGGGAGTCTAAAGGAGGAAATTTTGCTATTATGAAATGACTTACAAAAAGTCTCAGAAAGAACTACTGCCATGGAGGGGAGAGTATCAGATTTAAAAGATGCTCTCCCAAGTTTGAGAAGTGATACGCAAACACATTCGCAAGCAGTGGTGGTACTACATGCAAAAGCTGACGATCTGGAGAACCGGTTATGGCGAAACAATGTCTGTCTGGTGGGAGTGCCGGAGAAGGTGGAGGGAAATAATCCTGACGAATTCTTTGAGAAGTGGCTGCTGGACACATTCGGGCGAAATGTATTGACCGCCCTGTTTGCTGTGAAAAGGGCGCATAGGGTGCCCACGAGACCGGGACCTCCTGAGCGAACGCCATGACCGGTCCTTATTAAGATATTGCATCACAAAGACAGAGATTGGATCCTGCGTGGGGCGATGGAAAGACAGGATATCTCCATGAACGGTGTGCGGATGTCCTTTTTTCCAGATTTCTCCATTGAAAAGCAGAAGAGAGAGGCGCAATTTATAGATATTAAAAAACGCCTCAAAAGCTTGAACGTTCAATATTCCATGATATATCCGGCGAAACTCCGGGTTACGCCCATGAGGACTACCTCGTTCTTTGATACACCCAGAGAGGCGTTGCGGTGGCTGCACGGCCATGAGGCCCAACTGAGGAGAACTGCTGGAGCGGAGGGAGAGTGAGCCTAATCGTGGAATCGAGATTATGCCCTTGCAGTGAGACTCTGATATTTGTTAAGCAACAACTGAATTCGTAAATGTATATATTTCTGATATTTTCTTTACCTGAGCCTGTTTATTGTATCCTACATGATAGTTCTAAGTTGGGACTACTTGCCTGGCTACATATGTTAGATTGTTGCAATTTAATGTTATGTGTACATGGCAGTGGGAGCAACTGTCTGAAGAGGGAATTTAGAGGTGTGCAAAGCTGGTAGGATTTGTTATGCTTATGTTGGCTAGGGGAGACCATAGAGTTCGCTCTGACCCTTCTAGAATGGTAGTTTTATTGGGAGTTGGGAGATGGGTGGGAGGGGGTGGGGAGCACAGTCTAAAATCTCAGGGAAAATAGGTTTGGCTAATATGCATACTTTGCATATTCTGAAGTGTGAAGGGATCCTTTAATTGTCTGTTATGGAATGTCAGGGGAATGCGAGAGTCCAGGAAATGCTGCGCTGTGTTTAACTATATTCAGCAACAACAATCTCTGATAAAAGGGTTGCAGGAGACACAGTTGGACAGAGAGTCGTGTCTTTGTTACATAAAGTCTGGATCGCTTATAGCTTTCACTCGTTTCACACCACCTTCTAATGCACAGGAATATGCCCTTTGCTTCCCACTAATCGTTCTCCAATGGAGAGAGAAGATTTGTAGGGGTGCATTGTACCCTTTATCGATGGGAGTGTGTGATGGTGGTAGTATATGTTCCCCCTCCATATTCCAGTACTCCGATTAAAAAACGTATGAATACAAATTGCTCATTTGCCGGACGTACCCCTGATTATGATGTGAGACTTTAATGCTGTGATGCAAGAGGGTGTAGACAGATTTAATGCAGGGGAGAAACGATCACAGGAGGGGGTGACAGCATTTGGTAGCCACATTATGGAACTAGGGCTTTGTGATATTTGAAGAGACAAACATGCCGTAATACGACAATATTCATGTGCTTCTTCTACATATAGGTCTCTCTCTCACATTGATCTGTTGTTTTGTTCTCTTAATGGAGTGCCTTTTATTACACGAATTGAGTACTTACAAAGGGCCTTGTCAGATCATTCCCCTATGATATTGAGTTTAGTGGTGGGTGAGCGACCGTGTAGGATCGCAGGGAATTGGAAATGGAAAATTGAATGTGTTCTGGATGAAACATATTGACACTAATACCATATGTAAACAAATAACAGAGTACTTCCACTTCAACGCGGACACTGTACCTCAGGGGGTGTTGTGGGACGCAATGTCTGATATAGCGAGTGGCGGATACTGACAAGAAACACGTAGAAGAGGACTCATCCGTATCTCTTAAAAACTGTGTGGAAGCTCAGAAATTACTGAGGGACCATCAACTAGAAAGAGCGGATAATAAGAGACTGTTTCTTAAACAAAAATATTATGAGGAGGGGGAAAACACTGGTAAACTACTAGCGAGAATGGCACAGGCCCAGAGAGGGAATAACTATATACACAATATGAGAGGGGTGGGGGGACAACTAGAAACTAATACAGGACAGATTCTGCAAATTTTTACACAGACCTGTACACTTCCAGAGCGCATTTTACCGCACAACAATTGGGAGACTACTTGGGGGGTATAGTAATCCCTAGTATTGGAGTCATGGAAAGGGGAGTGTTGGAGGCACCTACGGAGTATGGCAAATTAAAAGGCTCTGGGACCGGATGGCCTGCTGATTGATATTTTTAAGGAGTATGCAGGGCTGCTGGTGCCACAGCTACCGGACCCCTTAGATAGTTTTGAGAGGGAGAGATTGTCAGACTCATGAAGCAATAACGGTGGTCCTGTCCAAAGAAGGGAAAGATCTGCAACTCCCGGACTCGTATAGGCCTGTCTCTTTATTGTCCTCGGATATAAAAATTTTAGCGAAGGTGTTGGCACTGAGACTGAGTAAGGTGGTGACATCAGTGGTACACGGAGACAAGTCAGGCTTCATGCCCTCAAAAGCCACAGCGGTTAATTTAGGACGACTACTTCTTAATTTACAGGCGGTGCCGGGGGACTCTGCGGTAGGAGCGGTTTTGACGCTGGATGTGGCTAAAGCCTTCGATTGTGTGGAATGGGAATATATCTGGCATGTCCTGTGTATCATGGGATTTGGACCTAATTATAATAAATGGGTGCAGCTCCTTTATATAGCCCCTTCAGAGAGGATTCGGAAAACTGAGAATTATCCAGAAGATTCTCTTTGGCTAAAGGAACACGTCAGGGATGTCTGCTGTAGCCCTTGTTGTTTGCGTTGGCAGTTGAACCATTGGCGTGTGCTATACGTCAACATGATTGGATACAGGGTTTCAAGTATGGTTCAGTGGAAGAGCGAATAGCTCTATATGCAGATGAAATACTGTTATTTATGTCTGAAGCTGAATGTACTCTGCCTGAGGTCATGAGGGTTGTTAAAACTTTTGGCGCTTTCTCTGGGTTAACCATAAACTGGACAAAATCGGCAGTTTTACATATAGATCCAATGGACATTACTGTTAATTAAGATGGGATCTGTATACCAGTAGTGTGGGAATTTAAATATCTAGGGGTGAAACTAACTACCAAGGTATCGAATGTGATGCCGTTGTTATCCAAGGTTAGAGACATGGTGGAGGTGTGGAATAAGCTACCTCTATCGGTGCTGGGACGAACTAATCTAATAAAGATGATCATTATGCCCCAGGTGTTATATATTATTCACAACTCCCCGGTATTGATCCCGAAACATTGGTTCAGAAGGATGAATAATCTTTTTAGGAATATGGTGTGGAAATGGGGGGTCCCAAGGATTAAGTTAGAGAAACTTATCCCCTTCAGGACTGAGCCTGTTTTGGCCTTGTGGACGCAGGCGATTTTTTCAAATCTGACATGTCACTTTATGTGGTAATAGCTTGGGAATGCTTTTACCTATCCAAGCGATTCTGAGATTGTTTTCTCGTGACATGTTGTACTTTACGTCTGTGAAAAAATTTGGTCGATAAATTCAGTATTTATTTATAAAAAACACCAAAATTTAGAGAAAATTTTCAAAAAATTGCATTTTTCTAAATTTGAATGTATCTGCTTGTAAAACAGACAGTAATACCACACAAAATAGTTACTAGTTAACATTCCCCATATGTCTACTTTATGTTTGCATCGTTTTTTGAACGTCCTTTTATTTTTCTAGGACGTTACAAGGCTTAGAACTTTAGCATCAATTTCTCACATTTTCAAGAAATTTCCAAAACCTATTTTTTCCAGGGACCAGTTCAGTTCTGAAGTGGCTTTGAGGGCCTTATATATTAGAAACTCCCCATAAATCACCCCATTTTAAAAACTTCACCCCTCAAAGTATTCAAAATAGCATTCAGAAAGTTTCTTAACCCTTTAGGCGTTTCACAAAAATTAAAGCAATGTAGAGGTGTGATTTACAAATGTAATTTTTTTTGCAGAAATTCATTTGTAATAGAAAAATTTCTGTAACACAGAAGGTTTTACCCGAGAAATGCAACTCAATATTTATTGCCCAGATTCTGCAGTGTTTAGAAATATCCCACATGTGGCCCTAGTGTGATAATGGACTGAAACACCGGCCTCAGAAGCAAAGGAGCACCTGGTGGATTTTGAAGCCTCCTTTTCATTACAATATATTTTAGGCTCCATGTCTGGTTTGAAGAGGTCTTGTGGTACCTAAACAGTGGAAACCCCCAAAAAGTGACCCCCATTTTGGAAACTACACCCCTCAAGGAATTTATCTAGTTGTATAGTGAGCATTTTAACCCCACAGGTTTTTTGCTGAATTTATTGGCGTTAGTCTGTGAAAATGAAAATTTACATTTCTTCTGAAGAAACATAGACATTTTTCATTTTTGCAAGAAATAAAGGAGAAAAAGCGCCCCAACATTTGTAAAGAAATTTATCCTGATTACGGCAATACCCCATATGTGGTCATAAACTTATGTTTGAACGCATTACAGCCCTCAGAAGGGAAGGAGCGCCATTTGGGTTTTGGAGCTCAAATTTAGCTATAATGGTTTTCGGTGCCATGTCCCATTTGCAAGGCCCTGGAGGCACCAAAACAGCAGAAACCCCCCAAAAGTGACCCCATTCACTATCAGAATCCAAGAGAGCAAATGCCTCTTAAGTGGTATATAACTTGCGTGCCATTTTTTACGTATTTTTTTTTTTATTTATTTTTTGTAACAGTTTTAATAAAAGTAACAAAGAAAAAGTCCAATCATCCATTGATCAATAAATTTATGTACAACCCTAAGGCCCTGTTCACACAGAGTTTTTTTACGAGTTTTTCGGCGCAGAAACCGCTCCGCAAAACTCGTCAAAAACCGCCCAAAAATGTCTCCCATTGATTTCAATGGGAGTTGGACAAGCTTTTTTACTGTGAGCAAAAAAAACGCATCGCGGTAAAAAGAAGCGACATGACCTATCTTGAGGCGGTTTCCGCCTCCAAAACCCCATTTCAGTCAGTCAGAAGGGTAAAAAATACACCTCGACGAGTGTTTTGGCGAGTTTTTGTCAAACCACTGTGCAAAAAAAGTCTGGAGCAGTTTTTGCAAGAGGAATTTTCCTCCTGCAAAAAACTCAGTGTGAACACAGCCTAACAATGAATAAATGTATTTAGAATTTACATACAATTTAATTTTTTGACGTGTAAAATATATGAAGAGATTTATATAAGTATATGTGTGTATACGTATATATTACATGTACGTATATATCTATATGATGTTATAGATATATAACATCCCTAATTATTAATTTTTAGTATTAACAAATTTCAAATATATGTCTATATATAATACATATTACGTGTGTGTGTGTGTGTATATATATAATATATATATATATATATATATAATATAGACGTGTGTATGTGTGTGTGTGTGTGTGTGTATATATATATATATATATATATATATATATATATACACACAGTATATAAATATATAAAATCCTATACATATATATATATATATATATATATATATATATATATACACACACACACATTATAAGCCCTAATTGATTACTAACTAATTAATTGTCATAGTCTGAGTACTATCTACCTAACAGACTACCTGAACTAGAACTAGCTGCCTACACTACACTATCTATGTGGAGGTGTTATTTGTGTGTGTGTTTCACAGTCGTTGTGTCTTTATATGAGACACACAGCAGCTGCTCGGCACAGCTTCTTCTCCCCCACTGTCTCAGAACGATCTGACAGGGAGGGAGGAGAAACATTGTAACGAACAGCACAGAAAGTTTGTTGCTGCAACAAACTTTGCTGTGAAAACCATGATAGCTTTATCATGGTGATCACGTCATCAGGACCGACACCAATCCGGTCCTGATGTCTTCTCTCAGCACTTAGGCTGCTAGTAGCAGCGTGTGCTGAGAGATTCAGAGCACAGGGAGAGCGCTGTACACTCTGTTCTGGCACCACGTGGATTAACGGGCTGCAGGAGAAAAGCCCAGCACGGCAGCCCGTTAATCTACGTGGGCTGGTCGTGAAGGGGTTAAATGACCTAATGACGAGGGAGGCTTGGCCCTGCCGAATGCGTGGGTGTATTTTCTGGCTGCACAATGTCAGCATTTTCAGGGATGGGATGGAAATCTAGGACCTAGTGCTCACATATTGGCGTATTTAGGGGGAGGGGGAAAACCATCAGGGGGGTTGGAGGCTCATACGTTTAGGAGGGCAGCAAGACATAGGTTGACAATGCTCTTGATACACAAGGTGTAGCAACAGTGAAAGCAGTTGTTCGGGAATGTACTAAGTATATTCCTTTATGGAATAACCCAGTCCTGTGGAAAATATACAGTTTGGAGGGAATTACTGTAGAGTGGGAATGTAAGGGCATATCACGGCTTAGCCATTTATATGAGGAAGACATCTTAAAGTCCTTTCAACAATTGAAGGATGCATTTCATTTGGAGCAGCGCATGTTCTATAAATTTTTGCAGATCCGCCATGCACTACAGACACAAGCTGAGCCGTTAGACCTGAAGATACATACCCTGGGCGTATTGGAATATGTGGAAAAAGCTGATGGATCTAAGGCATTGATTTCTATGGTGTAAATTTTTTTATTGTCCAAACATCTAGGGGACCTTATGGAACTGGTCAGAATGAAGTGGGAACAAGATATGGGTCCTAGACCTCGGGAGCATTGGTCGTCTAGCGCTCTGTACATAAATATTGCACAGAGGAGGTCATAGCTCTTTCTGCTACATAGGGTGTATAGGACTCCATAGGTTCTGCAAAAGATAGGGGTGAAAGAGGATGCTAGATGTCCTAGATGCCCAGAGGAGAGAGCCGACATATTACACATGTTCTGGACTTGCGGAGCTCTGGGAACATTATGGAAGGAGATATCTGCAATAGTTGATAAGGTGTATGATGTGAATCTTCCGGCAGATCCAAAGGGTGTTGCTTTTGGGATATGTTAGTGATTTGGAAGGGGAAAGTTTGGAGTGTTTGGCAATTGCTAAGATATTATATCAAGTCAGAAAAACCATAGCTAAACATTTACTGGATGCTGTACCCCCAACACAAAGATAAATCCATGGTGCATTGAATCACACTATACTAATGGAGCATAAAATATACTCCAACAACAATAGAGACAAGACCCAAATAGTTGGTGGGCTAATTAACGATCAATATAAATAATTGCCTGCCGGCAGAGGCCCTTTTTTTTTCAACTATAAGCAAGGTAAAATAACAAATTTTTATTAGGCTATTAAAGCAAAAGACACACTACATAGAAATTAAAAGTTGATGTTCACTGCTGATAGTAACCAGCATAGTGCAATGTGTGCCAGTAACAAGATATAAAGTGTCAGCGGCTGCAGCACGCTGCACTTTGACCAGAGTGGGAATCAGTATCAAGGATCAACAGTAACAAGTTTAAAATTTCAACAAAAGCCCCCCCGACATGTTTCACTGCAGATGCAGCGTCTTCAGGGGTATCGGGGCTAATGACAACTCGACGCGGAATTCTCAGAGTTATATGCAGGAAGTATTGGCTTCAGCTGTCACCTCATTAATGTAGTGGCCAATAGAAATTAACATGGAGGGTCAAGCCTCCATAACAGTGATGGACAAGCGACGGGACAAACAGCGAACTCGTCATCCAAGGACCAATAGAACGTAGCGTAGTGGCGCATGCACAGTAGACCACCGCGGGGAGACAGAGTCTCACAGTCAGTAGCACAGCAGCGCGTGCGCAATGGTTCACTTTGGAGAGACAGAATCACATAGTGACATCCTATTCTGGGGGAGATTTATCGATGATATTCTCCTCCTCTGGGATGGCGACTTGATTCTATTTGACAAATTCATGGTCACACTTAATAATAACAGGGTGGGTATGAAGTTCACTCATGTTATTCACAAAATGGAGATTATCTTCCTGTACCTTAAAATCTCTCTGGATCCTGCTGGTGGTGTACATACAGACATCTCACGGAAACTAACATCAACTAACAGTCTACTACACTGGGAAAGCCACCATCCTACCATCCTATGGCCCTCAAGAAGGGCATTCCCATTGGGCAATACCTTCGAGCCAAGAGGAACTGCTCCGATGAGCGGTCCTTTGAATTGGAATGCGATGGACTATTTTCCAAGTTCCGTGCACGGGGATACCCTAAGAAATGGCTGCACAAAGCGTATGCTAGAGCAAGAGCGACAGATAGGAAGGAACTCTTATACAAACGGAAATCAGCTGATACCCGACAACTCCAAACTTTTAAATCTACGGTATCGACCAACATCAGATGTACTGGCACTTTCGATGCGGGCTCTCGCCAAGTACGGGAGATCCTGCATCGACATTGGCCAATCCTCTTGGCTGATCCTGACTTTCGAGACATAGTTTCCCATACCCCCAGCATTACCTATCACAGAGGTAAGAACCTGTGCGACTATTTAGTACACAGCCATCACTCTGGACCGATGGTGGCATCTAAATGCTGGCTCAAGTCGTCAATTGTAGGTTTCCATCCCTGTGGCCGCTGTTCGTTTTGTTACCTGATGCCTACAGTCAAACAATTTTCCAACCCACTTGATGGTAGATCATATCAAATAAGACAGTTTATCAACTGCCAAAGTAAGGGTGTAGTCTATGTTGCTAAATGTCCATGTCCTAAGTTCTACATAGGAAAAACAGTCCAAGAATTGAGGAGAAGAGTTTCCAAACACTTGAGCACAATCAACCAGAAGGAGGACACACCATTGTCCAGACATATTCGGTCTATGCATGGGGGTGATATTCGCTCTATGCATGGGGGTGATATTCGCTCTTTACAATTCTGGGGCATTACCCAGATCAAATTGGGCCCCAGAGCTGGTAATCTAGATCGCAGGTTGCTGCAGGAGGAGGCCCGCTGGATCCATCGACTGGGCACCCTTAGTCCAGGTGGCTTAAATGAGGGGTTTACTTTTGCAGTGTTTCTTTGACCCCTGGATAATTAGGTCTCTGTACCCATTATAGCCCTGCTATTATTATTTTAAACACGACATTGATCGAGTGTCATCACTTATTAGTGGTTAGCCACGATAGATGTGTTCTGCCTTTTTGGAGAGCTTTGATATTGCTGTGATACTGCTACAGAGGTAGCTATTGGTACTGATTTGCCTCTTCCCATCATTCCTACTTCCCTACTGTATGATTCTTTATTTACTGACAAGTGCACTAAATTTTTTTGACAACAGCGCCACGTTCTCATTTCATTTTGCAGTGTGTCATTTGACATAAGCATGGCAATTTTAGCATGAATATGACATGTATTGCGATCTCGATATACAGTTTACAGTCTGCATCTAGATATAAAGTAACACTAAAATGGACGGTCACACTTGACTGTACCATAGCCCTTGGAGTTCGTTCTGTCTCCTTCGGTACATGTGTGTCTATTTTCGCGCATGCGCTCCAGTGGGATTCCCCTCCTGACTATGTGATTCTGTCTCTCCAAAGTGAACCATTGCGCACGCGCTGCTGTGCTACTGACTGTGAGACTCTGTCTCCCCGCGGTGGTCTACTGCGCATGCGCCACTACGCTACGCTCTACTGGTCCTTGGATGTCGAGTTTGCTGTTTGTCCCGTCGCTTCTCCATCGCTGTTATGGAGGCTTGACCCTCCATGTCAATTTCTATTAGCCACTACATTAATGAGGTGACAGCTGAAGCCAATACATCCTGCATATAACTCATTAGCCCCGATACCCCTGAAGACGCAGTGAAACATGTGGGTGGGGCTTTTTTTAAATTTTAAACTTGTTAGGGTATGTTCACACAGCAGCGTCCGTAACAGCTGAAATTACGGGGATGTTTTCAGGAGAAAACATCCCCGTGATTTCAGCCGTAACGGCATGTGCAGGCGCCTGAACGCTGCGTCCATTATGGACGTAATTGGTGCTGCTTTTCATTGGAGTCAATGAATAACGGCTCCAATTACGCCCCAAGAAGTGACAGGTCAAAAGACGGCGCGTAAATATACGCCTCGTGTGAACAGACAAACGTCAGCCCATTGCTTTCATTGGGCAGATTTTTTGCAAGGCTTTCAAGTCGCTTTTTTCGGACGTAATTCGGGGCAAAAACGAGTTGTCATTAGCCCCGATACCCCTGAAGACGCTGCATCTGCAGTGAAACATGTCGGGGGGGCTTTTGTTGAAATTTTAAACTTGTTACTGTTGATCCTTGATACTGATTCTGACTCTTGTCAAAGTGCAGCGTGCTGCAGCCGCTGACACTTTATATCTTGTTACTGGCACACATTGCACTATGCTGGTTACTATCAGCAGTGAACATCAACTTTTAATTTCTATGTAGTGTGTCTTTTGCTTTAATAGCCTAATAAAAATTTGTTATTTTACCTTGCTTGTAGTTGAAAAAAAAGGGCCTCTGCCGGCAGGCAATTATTTCTATAAAATATACTCCAAGCGCGGTAATGTTAAAAAATTGGAAAAACAATGGAGCAAGTGGATTGATCGCCCAGGGCTTGTGTCTACGGAGGTGCTCAGACTGCGGATGTGAGATGATGGTATATGAGAGAAATTGTTGATGTTGGAGCTAAAGTCTTTTACCGGGGAGAAGGTTTTGGTTTCTTTAAATGTCTAGGCCTGGGATACCTATAGTCTGAACGCTCTATCGCGGACATGGTGACATATACTGGAACAGATTGTGAATAAGAATGTGATATGCAGGGAGGATCCGATTGGGAGAGATTATCTCCCTGTTAAAAATAAATTATAAGGTATTAGCTCATTATAAGGTATTTGATTATTTGTATTTTAACAAGTATTGTTGTTATTGCCACATGTGGGTATAAAAACGCGGGCTTTTTTGTATATCACTATGCTTGAAAAATTTCCTGTGAGGGGACTGAAACGTAGCTATCTTCCACATGGATGAATAAACCACTTTCTATATTTTGACAAAATATTTCTGGAGTGCTGAAATTTATTTGTTTTTGTTTAGGAAATGTTAGAGATTTGCTGTCTGATTTAAAGGTCAATTTTATACCAAGGTCATTGTTATTAATCTTAGAAAAAAGTTGTGAAAACTCTGACCAGGAAAGATCCCTGGCCATAATACAAAAATATCATAAATGCACCTAAGTCATAGGCATATTGACGTAATTCAATGGCTAAAGACCTCTGAAAAAAATAATGTTAGTCTCCCACCAGCCCAAGAATAAATTTGCAAACGTGGGGGCACAAAGGCTCTACATCTCGGTGTCCCTGAGCTATGTTGCCCCTGAGTTAAACTATTTGAGTAAAAGTAAAACTTTAACATTTTCTCGTCTTTTCGATTTTTTCCAATATAATGTTTGCAGTTAGTATTAAAAATGTGAATGTCTTGTACTTGTTTATTCACTGCCCACTGTCAGAGTGGTTACCTGAATCTGCTACTAGAGGGATCTAACTGAATACAAATCTATACCATTGAGTTGCTAGCTGTGTAAATCCATATGATGTTAACCCTAACAATAGCTGCAAATAGTCAGAATGTCAGAATATTAACAATTTTAAAAACCGAGATCCCTCATACAGATATATTATGAAAGTAATCAGCACAGAATTTTGGACTAAAAAATGCTATAGTGGACATTAAATTTAGATGTAGCACATTTATATAAGCTTCAGGTGGGTAGTGGGGCTTATTCTGAGCTTTCCTGTAGGACTCTATGATTTTCATGTAGACACCTGCATGGGGTGACAGTATGGTTTCTTATCAATGAATCCCAGAGCTATATAACTGTATTAAATATACTCAGAGAAAAAGGGGTTGCACTACTTTACCAACTTATTAACTATTCACGCGGGAATTGGGGTCCTGAGTCCCCTGTTTGAACAGAGCGATGTTCACGCATGTTCGCTGCTGCTGTTTATTCTCTAAGGCTGGGTTCACACGACCTATTTTCAGGCGTAAACGAGGCATATTATGCCTCGATTTACGCCTGAAAATAGGGCTACAATACGTCGGCAAACATCTGCACATTCATTTGAATGGGTTTGCCGACGTACTGTGCAGACGACCTGTAATTTACGCGTCGTCGTTTGACAGCTGTCAAACAACGACGCGTAAATTGACTGCCTCGGCAAAGAAGTGCAGGGCACTTCTTTGCAACGTAATTTGAGCCGTTCTTCATTGAACTCAATGAAGCACAGCTCAAAATTTATGGCTGTCAGAGAAGCCTCGCAAAATGCGAGGAGGAGCATTTACGTCTGAAACGAGGCAGCAGTTTTCTCCTGAAAACAGTCTGTCTTTTCAGACGTAAAAGCCAGCTAGCGTGTGCACATACCCTAAGGGACTTACAGAGATTTTTCCATCAGTCCTACAGAGAATGAATGGAGAGGCAGCGCGCATGCATGAACACCGCTCCCTTCAGACAGACGACTCGGGACCCGCATTCTCGTGATCGGTGGACCCCCAGTGCTCACAGTCTTATCGCTTATCCTGTGGATTGGTGATAAGATGTTATTGTGAGATAATTCCTTTAATTTTACATAGTAAGTGACCACAGCTGTTATGTGATAATAAATAAACCTGCGGCCTCTCACATACTTATTATGGCAGCGTTACATAAATTCAAATTTTTTTCCCCACAAGATATTTGCAGCCTCTAATAGTAGGTTCTCTCTATATCTTGACATTTTCCTTTTCACTACTCTTTTGCAGTAGTGCAGTTTCTGGTTTCGTTCTACTTCAGTGTTTCTCAACCTCTAAAAAATCTAAATAAATGTAAAATAATTATTTATTTTCGGTTTTTATAGTTGCTACCAACTGCAGAAGAATGGCACACAATTGTCAAAAATGTCAAACTGGTGGAAAACATGTCCAAATTATTAACTTCTTATAATTAAAAAATGTTCTTTAGTTTTCTATTAATGGTCATTGTATGCGCGCAGGTATGAGTTTATTATGATTCATATAGGAAAGAATGGAAGGCTATCTATTTGTAAAGTCAAGGAACACACTAAAAAAAATATCTAAAAAAACAAAACAGAAAAGGAATATATTTTGTGTCTATAATGGCACTCACTATAAACAAGTTACTAAAACCTTTTGCTGAAAAAGCCTTGACACTCTCATACCATAACGGTACTCGTGTGCTCTTAGTGAAATATTTCTAAAAAGTTTTTAAATATAAGAAATAGTTTTAATTCTGCTTAAAAAAATAGAGCATTTTCTTTTCTTTATTTTTATACTTAAATAAAACATACTTGATCATAATAACTGTATCTGTTTTCCATGTCAATAAATATAGACTTTATGAATGTTAAATTAATCTATGTTCAAATCTTTAATAAAAACAAGGGTGAGATTTATTAATACTGTCTTAAAAATAGACAGGATATAACTAGACCAGACAGGCAGAAACTGCGCTAAATGAATCACAGTGGCGCACGCTCCTTGATAAATTTGGTGCATCTTGCTAGACATGTTAAACACTTTTCTATGGCTGGCATACTTTACACTAATATTTTGCGGCAAAAGAATGGCTCAGGCCATTAAAAAGTCTGGTGTATTTTACCACTTCTCTTATCCATGTCTCTTTTTATAGACACTTTTCAAAACTGTCCATTGACGGTGTAAAAAGTGTATAAAAAAACCCCATAAATTTAGTACACAGCCTGTACGCTAGTTTTTTTTTGGCGACCAAATTGTGAGGCATTCTACTTTATAAACCTCCACCATCATTTACATAATTTAATTTTTGTACAGTAAGGCCATATTCACATGAAAGGGATCAAGGGTGATTGCCATTTATTTTAACGCCCAATATAGGGCTGCATTAAAATCAATGCATCTCTATGGGGTATTCACGGGGCCGTCTTTTTTAATTGACCATGTGAACGGTCCAGGAAGAAATAAGACACGTCCCATTTTTGCCCGGTTTCCCGGATCCCTAAATAGACTCAAGTCTATGAGGGATCTGTGAAAATGTGTCCCGCATGGGTGCAAATCAGCCGTGAAAAACAGCCAGTTTACACGGCCAAATTTACACCCGGTCATGTGAATAAAGCCTAAAGATTTATTTTTAAAAATAGATAAAATCTCTGCTTACTTATAAATACCTACAAGTGAAACAAACAAAAAAATTAAACAGTAAAAGAAAATCATACAAATAAAAAAATAAATCTCACATGTATCATATGTGAAGCTCCACTCCTGACACAATGACCCTAAGGCTACATTCACACGAGCATATCAGATTCACGTGCGTGAAAAAGAAGCTGGTCCGTTATGCATCAGTGTGCTTTTCGAGGGTCATGCGTTATTCACGCACTCGCAAAGAACATCTTTTTTTATTATTTTCATTTGAATTGATGCGTAAATCACGCACAGCACACGGATGTGCATCCGTGTGGGGTGTGTGATTTCAACGCACCCATTGACTTCAAAGGAGCGATATGTGCGTGAAAAACGCACCAATATAGGACATGCAGCGAGTTTTATACAATGGACACTAGCTGCATGAAAACTCCTGCATGTGTGAACGGTCCCATTAAAATCAATGGGTCTGTGTGCTGCACATGATTGCCCTGCGCAGCACACGGACATTATTCACGTTCGTCTGAATGAGCCCTACCTAGGCTATGTTAAAGGCCAGATATGTGATTAAGAAAGCAAAATAGATAAAAAATATTTCTACCTTCCCTACTGGGTGTCTGGCTGTCCTTCGGGGCACCTGACCTGTGGCCCTTAACAGTTGCCATAAAGAAGTTGTTAAGAAGGCAATAAAAGCTTTAAAATGGCTTAAAATCGTGTTCATTAATATGTTGCACCGAGTAAGCTTTAGGATGAGTAGCAAGGCATTTGTTATTGAGTTAGTATGGTATGTGACGTTTCATGCCCTCATATGCTTTTGACCAGAGGCGTAACTTGAAGCTCCCGGGCCCCAATGCAAAATCGATTTAATAGGGCCCCCACCTATGATATATAATTTATAATACTAGTGTCTTCTTATGCGGCTGAAGGGCTTTTGGGCCCCCTCAAGCTCTGAGGCTTGGGTGTGACTGCTACCTCTGCATCCCCCTTATAGCTAGCCCCTGCTTGTGACTTATACAGTTTTTGGCATTTACAGGAATGTATTCATATATAACAGTATCACCAGTGTATCATAAATACATATAATGGTCCCACAAAAACAATTGCATCAGGTTACAATATTTTCAAATTATTGTTAGGCCATTGTAACTTGAAGCCCCATTTAAATGACAATACTACATGGGAATGGTTTGAATATCCAGGCAATCAGTTTACACAATTTCCTGGTAAAATAACCGTGGATAAGTAGATTATATTGTGGGTAAGTAAAGCCAATCAATGGGGCTACTGAAGTGCCTAAGCTGATTGGTTGTCTAATAGCGCCTCTCTGAAGTATAGTACAGATTTACATGTGCTATACTGCCCCCTACCTGTGCGAGGAAGTGATTCTTCTTTGGACACCAGGTGAGGGTTGCTCCATTGTATTTTTCATGTACACTGTGTACTCTACAGAACCCTGAAAATGCTCCTGTTCTCAACATAGAATGTGAGTTCACACCTTCCAGCAGTTTTTTCTGACTTTTATATAGAAGGACTTGCTTTATCTGTTTTACTTGAATCTTTATTTTTTCCTATTTTGGGTTAATATTTTCAAGGTTTCGGAATCAATTTTCTATAGAGTTACTGTAAAGGGTTTGCCTGACACAGGTTCTGTGTCTACGCCCGGGGTTAATCAGCCTTCATCAGCTCCAAGGTCTGCTAGAGTGACGCAATCTGTTACCACTCAGGCTTGCAGGCTGAGGAGAGCGAGAACCTATCACAGCCTGGCCTGACGGTTCTAGCTCCTGCCCTTGGTCTATTTATACCCTCACTTGCAGCATGTTCCTTGCCTGTGATTCTCTTGTTTCCTGGCTCTGCTATTCCTGCTATTTACCTGATTGACCGCTGTAACTTTTTGACCCTGGCTTGCCTGACTATTCTCCTGCTCTGTTTTGCTACTACGTACTCTCCTGGTTTGTTTCGGCTCATTCACCACTCGCTCACGGTTTTCCGTGGGCAAATGCCCCTACTCCCCTTTGCTTCTGTGTGCCCTTGTCTTGTGTTGTCTGTCTTGTACTTACTGAGCGTAGGGACCGTCGCCCAGTTGTACGCCGTCACTTAGGACGGGCCGTGCAAGTAGGCAGGGACTGAGTTGCGAGTAGATTAGGGCTCACCTGTCGTCTCCCTACCCCGATTGTTTACATAATCACAGGCCCATATCTTTTCGCACCCTGGTCCCTGACTCTACTATGGATCCCCTTGAGGCCCTGGCTCTGAAAATGCAGGGTACCTCCCTACAGGTGCAAGACCTGGCTCAGAGGTTCAGCCAGTGTGATGCTACCCAGGTAGTACCCTTCACCTCACCTCTTGAACCACACATCAAGTTGCCTGACCGGTTCTCAGGGGACCGGAGGACTTTTTTCTCTTTTCGGGAGAGTTGTAGACTCTATTTCCGATTAAGACCCCACTCCTTAGGTTCTGATAGCCGGCGAGTGGGTATAATTCGGTCCCTGCTTCAGGACAGCCCCCAGGAATGGGCCTTTTCCTTGGCTCCTGACGCCCCTGAACTTTCTTCTGTTGACCTTTTATATTCTGCTCTCGGGCTCATCTAAGACTTGACTGACAAGACTGCCTTTGCCGAGAGTCAGCTAGTGACCTTACGTCAGGGTAAGAGACCCGTTGAGGAGTACTGTTCTGACTTTAGGAAGTGGTGTGTAGCTTCTCGGTGGAATGACCCTGCCTTGAGGTGCCAGTTTAGATAGGGTCTGTCGAATGCCCTTAAAGACCAGTTAGTTAGCTATCCCACCTCTGACTCTCTAGATCAGGCTGTGGCTTTAGCGGTACGTCTTGACCGACGTCTCAGGGAACGATGACTTGAACATTCTGGTGCCTTCACCTCTGGCTCCCCTATGATAGCTCCAGAGGTTCCGCTGCTTCGTTCTTCCACGGAGAACTCGGATGAACAGATGCAACTCGGGGCCTCCGTGTCTCCCCAACAACGTAGAGATTTCCGCAGGAAGAATGGTCTCTGCTTCTACTGTGGGGATAACAAGCATCAATTGAACTCCTGTCCCAGGCGCAAGAATAATCAGCCGGAAGGACTTCCGCGCCTCAGTGACCATCGGGGAGGTCGCTTGGGCGCACAGGTATTTCCCGTTAACATGAAGCCTAATAAAATCTTGCTTCCCTTTCAGGTCTCTTTTGATGGAAGTCTGTCACCGGCAGTGTAATGGCAGGAAGGAGGTGAAGGGAAAGTGAGCCCTAATCTACCCACCGCCCTGTCCCTGCCTACTTGCAACGACCCGCCCTAGGCGACGGGGTACAACTGGGCGCCGGTCCCTACGCTGTCTAAGTGCACGGGAGAACAAACAGGGAACACGCAAGGGAAGGGGCAGTAGCCACGGAACGCCGCGAGGAAACGGAGCGGTGAATGAGTAGTCAGGACCAGGATGAAGTGGAGTATACCAAAGAGAACACGGAGAAGGAAGCAAGCCAGGGGCAAAGCAAAGCAGGTTAAGCGGAACTGCAGCAAGGCAGAAGCACGGCAGAAGCAGGCTGGAGCAAGCAGCAGTGAGGCCAGGAATCCAGAAGAATTACAAGCACTGAGGAAGAGAACACGGCAGGTAATAAAGGACAGGGGGTGGAGCTAACTCCGACTGACCAGGCCGCGATAGGCTCTCCCACTCCTGAGCCTGCCACCCTGGTTGGTGGGAGATGGTGTCAGTCGAACAGGTCTGGCCTCAGGTGTGGATTGATTAATCCCAGGAGTATACCTAGACGTAGTACCTGGCAGATCCCTAACAGGCAGTGCCTTCGTGGATTCAGGGTCTGCTGCTAATATTATGTCTGTGGAATTTGCCATGTCTCTAGCTTGATTTGCCTAAACCTATCCCAGTAGTGGGTATAGACTCCACTCCACTTGCTAATGGTTATTTTATTCAGCATACCCCTGTTTTTGAACTCATTGTTGGCTCCATTCATTTGGAGCAGTGTTCTGTGTTAGTGATGCAGGGGTTATCGTCCAATTTGATTTTAGGCCTCCCTTGGTTGCAGACGCATAATCCCACTTTTAACTGGAATACTGGTGATCTTACTAAATGGGGTAATGAATGTATGACGTCATGTTTTTCTATTAATTTGGTTTCTCTCGCTGAGGAGGTAATCACTCTACCTGAGTTTATTCAGGACTTCACGGATGTCTTTTCTAAAAAGGCCTCCGAAGAGTTACCTCCTCATAGAGAGTACGATTGCGCAATCGACTTGGTACCAGGAGCTAAGTTCCCTACAGGAAGGATATTTAATCTCTCTTGTCCTGAAAGTGAAGCCATGAGAGAATATATCCAGGGAAGCCTGGCCAAGGGTTACATTCACCCCTCTACTTCTCCCGTAGGTGCTGGCTTCTTCTTCGTGGGGAAGAAGGATGGTAGTCTTAGGCCGTGCATCGATTACCAAAGTTTAAATAAGATCACTGTAAGGAACCAATACGCCCTTCCTTTGATTCCTGATCTCTTCAATCAGGTTCAGGGGGCCCAATGGTTCTCTAAGTTCGATCTTCGGGGGCTTATAACCTTATCCGGTTCAGAGAGGGGGATGAGTGGAAGACTGCGTTTAATACACCCGAAGGTCATTTCAAATATCTCGTCATGCCCTTTGGGTTGTGTAATGCTCCCGCGGTCTTCCAGAATTTCATAAATGAGATTTTAAGAGACTATCTGGGGGTATTTCTTGTAGTGTACCTTGATGATATACTTGTGTTTTCCAAGGACTGGTCCTCCCACATTGAGCATGTCAGGAAGGTGCTCCAGGCCCTTCGGAAAAACAAACTCTTTGCAAAAACCGAAAAATGTGTGTTTGGGGTGCAGGAGATACCATTTTTGGGTCAAATCCTCACTCCAAATGAATTCCGCATGGACCCTGCCAAGGTTCAGGCTGTGGCAGAATGGGTCCGCCCTGCCTCCCTGAAGGCCTTACAGTGCTTCCTGGGGTTTGCTAATTATTACAGGAGATTTATTGCTAACTTCTCGGTCATCGCTAAGCCTCTTACGGGCCTCATTCGTAGAGGTGCTGATCTACTCCACTGGCCTCCTGAGGCGGTTCAGGCTTTTGAGTTCCTTAAGAGGTGTTTTGTCTCTGCCCCAGTGCTGATTCAGCGTAACCAAATGGAGCCATTGATCGTGGAGGTTGACGCTTCTGAGGTGGGAGTGGGTGCTGTCTTGTCCCAGGGTACTAGGTCTCTCACCCATCTCCGTCCCTGTGCCTACTTCTCCAGGAAGTTCTCCTCCACTGAGAGAAACTATGACGCTGGCAACCGCGAACTCTTAGCCATTAAATGGGCATTTGAAGAGTGGCGCCACTTCCTGGACGGGGCTAGGCACCAGGTAACGGTTCTTACTGACCACAAGAATCTGGTGTTCCTAGAATCTGCCCGGAGGCTAAACCCGAGACAAGCTCGATGGGCGTTGTTTTTTATGAGATTCAACTTTGTGGTTACCTATAGGGCTGGGTCAAAAAATATCAAAGCTGATGCTTCATGGCCATCCCTCCTCCTGAGGAGGATCCCACTTGTATTTTGCCCCCAGGTATATTCATATCCTCTGTGGATTCAGACTTAGCCTCCGAAATTGCGGCTGATCAAGGTTCTGCTCCCGAGAACCTTCCTGAGAACAAGCTGTTTGTTCCCCTGCAACTCCGGCTAAGGTTGCTCAGGGAGAATCATGACTCCGCACTATCTGGCCATCCAGGAATCCTGGGTACCAAGCACCTAATTTACAGAACCTATTGGTGGCCTGGGTTACTTAAAGACGTTAAGGCCTGCATCGCTGCTTGTGAAATTTGTGCTAGGTCCAAGACTCTCAGGTCCCGACCTGTGGGCCTACTATGTTCTTTGCCCATTCCCCAGAGACCCTGGACCCATATCTCCATGGATTTTATCACCGATCTGCCTCTATCCCAAGGCAAGTCGGTTGTGTGGGTTGTAGTAGACCGCTTCAGTAAGATGTGCCACTTTGTACCCCTCAAGAAACTACCCAATGCCAAGACGTTAGCTACCTTGTTTGTTAAACACATCCTGCGTCTCCATGGGGTTCCGGTCAATATTGTTTCCGACAGAGGGGTACAATTTGTTTCATTGTTTTGGAGAGCTTTCTGTAAGAAGCTGGAGATTGATCTGTCCTTTTCCTCGGCCTTCCATCCTGAAACTAATGGCCAAACTGAGAGGACAAATCAGTCTCTAGAACAATACGTAAGGTGTTTTATCTCAGACTGTCAAGATGATTGGGTCTCCTTCATTCCCCTCGCTGAAGTTTCCCTTAATAACTGGGTCAGTAGCTTGTCGGGGGGTCTCCCCCTTCTTCTGCAATTTTGGGTTTAATCCGTTACACCTGGTGGTTCCAACAATCCCGAGGTAGATGTCGTTCATCGGGAACTGTGCACAGTCTGGGCCCAGGTTCAGAAGAACCTTGAGGCATCCCAGAGCATCCAAAAGGCAGATAAAAGACGTTCAACTAACCCCCTATTTGTGGTCGGAGATCTGGTGTGGCTGTCTTCTAAAAATTTGCGCCTTAAAGTTCTGTCCAAAAAATTTGCTCCACAGTATATAAGGCCGTACAAAATCATTGAGGTCCTCAACCCTGTCTCCTTCCGGCTCTAGTTACCCCCGTCTTTTCAGATACACAACGTGTTCCATGCCTCCCTCTTGAAAGGCTGCTCCCCGTCCTTGGCTACATCGAGGAAACCTCCGGTCCCTGTTCTCACTCCAGAAGGGGTAGAATTCGATGTAGCCAAGATTGTTGACAGCAGGATGGTTCAAGGCTCCCTCCATTACCTGGTCCATTGGAGAGGATACGGGCCTGAGGAGAGGACTTGGATACCCGCCCGGGATGTTCAGGGATGTTCACGCCGGTATATTGCTCAGGAAGTTCCATCTTCGTTTCCCCAACAAGCCAGGCCCACCTAGGAAGGGTCCAGTGGCCCCTCATAACAGGGGGGGAACTGTAAAGGGTTTGCCTGACACAGGTTCTGTGTCTACGCCCGGGGTTAATCAGCCTTCCTCAGCTCCAAGGTCTGCTAGAGTGACGCGATCTGTTACCACTCAGGCTTGCAGGCTGAGGAGAGGGAGAAGCTATCACAGCCTGGCCTGACGGTTCTAGCTCCCGCCCTTGGTCTATTTATACCCTCACTTGCAGCATGTTCCTTGCCTGTGATTCTCTTGTTCTATGGCTCTGCTATTCCTACTATTTACCTTATTGACCGCTGTAACTTTTTGACCCTGGCTTGCCTGACTATTCTCCTGCTCTGTTTTGCTACGTACTCTCTTGGTTTGATTTGGCTCTTTCACCACTGCCTGTTGCTCACTGTTTTCCATGGGCAACTGCCCCGACTCCACTTTGCTTCTGTGTGCCCTTTTCTTGTGTTGCCTGTCTTGCACTTACTGAGCGTAGGGACCGTCGCCCAGTTGTGCGCCGTCACTTAGGACGGGCCGTGCAAGTAGGCAGGGACTGAGTTGCGGGTAGATTAGGGCTCAAATGTCGTCTCCCTACCCCGATTCTTTACAGTTACAGTCTAAAGTTGCACTATTTTCAAGTAACAATGTTCCTGCCAGAATGAATTAATATTGTAGCTTGAGGGATCAAAGTATGATACTATACTAAGAGTCCTCAGTTATACACACATACACACACTGATAGTTCTGTGCTCTATTATGGGACTATAAAAAACCTACAGTACATACGGATGCAGCCATCTTTATCTTGACTCTGACAACTTGCTGCAGCGTGATATCACACAACAAAAGCCATTGAAAAGTCATTGAAAAAGTCAAGTTAAAGTTGCTTGCCAGTGTGTACTTAATGCGTTAAAAGTCAAGATAAAGATTGGTACATCTGTATACAGGTATTTTATCATGATATGAATATTTTTGCAATGGAAAAGATCATAGCAAAAATGCACAAGAAAATATTTTCTTTGCCTAAAATGGGAAATAGTTTTTGTTAAATTCTCCTATAGTTCCAATAACTATAGGTATAAAAACATATTTAAAGGGAATCTATAAGCAAAACTTTTGACAGTGCTATATACATGGTGGGGAATGTAGCGTAATTATACTAAAGCAATTAATTTAATAAAAAGTGTGAAATTTATCCCCAAAGCTGCTGCGCAACAGGAATGAAAATAATAGTTACACCAAGACGTACAAAGAATTTGAAAAAGCTGAGGGTGGATGAGTATGTTATTGCAAAAGTTTGGCTATATGCTGGCATCCATGGAACCCAAGGAAAAGAGAGCTACGAGAGTGGAAAATCAGGCAAGAAAATCACCTGTGTGCATTGTATAGGAGGTAATAGCAGTTAGGCTCTGCCCACGAGCTCATGGAAAATTAGAATTAGAATTTGAGCTTGTAGAGGGGAATACTGCTATATAATGCCACATACATATAATGGCCAGAATTAGTGTTATACCTCATGTACTCACATATGACATCTTATTCTGAAAAGCCCCCTGAAAAGTTAGGTACGCTTTAAGCAGAACATGGCTAGATTGTTTTATAATGTCTTTTAAAACTACAAATTCTTTAACTTTCTGACTCTACAAAAACTCACAAAACATCTTTCAATTTCATTAAAACTGACTCTAGACAGTCCACTATCTATGTGTGAAACGCTTTCAAGGTCAGTAAAGCAGTAATGCTGAGGTTTATTGCCATATGTAATGTAAGTATAAATTGATAATTACAAGAAATGAAAATAAATTGCACAAATTTGCTAAAGAGAAAAAAGCAACACTAACTCTGTTCTAGTTCATCTGCCTGAAAACATTAGCAGAAAAAGACAGCTATAAAATGTAATGCTAGCATGTTATAGAAAAACAACTCTTTGGTTATATTAGTTATTTTTGTTCTAAATGTGCAAGAAAAGTTTTGTAAGTATTACATTTGCAAAAATAAAATAAAATATGAAAAAGGTAAATTTTTACTTTGAATAAAAAAAGTGCAAAAATACAGAAAAAACGAAATTGGGAAAAAGAGAAAAGATCATGTTCAAGACTCCTGGAGGTCCTTGTTCAATAATATCTGGTCTACACTTTGCAGCCATGAAGGAGATCTTTTCTTTAAAATTAATATTGTGTTTTAAAAAGCAGTAGAGCTTCTTATTATTTACAATATAATGGATGCAGGATTATAACCTGGGTATTTTAGATATGTTATCCAGGAATCAATCTATATAGAGGCACTACACAGGTTACTGAAGGTTAGAGTTAATGAATGCTTGTTGGACAACAAGATTATTACTAGGAGTTACTGTAGCATGCTTTCATTAGGAATATGTCATGCCAAACTAACCTAATTAGATCCTATGGGGAAGTAAGAGGAAATTCAGGATAAGGCAATTCAGAAATGCTGAAATTTTTTAATTGATTTTTTGTGTGACTAATGCAGCATACAGTCTTATTTGCAGTCAAGCTCACAAGTTTATTTGTACTTTGGTATATATTTCATGTAGCTGTCTTTGCTGGAATAGCACATGCAGGTTTTGGTGCCGTTTTGGATGGAGTTTTTTTATGCAATTTTTTTGTTAAAGCAGAAATAGATTCAAAAGAAATGCAAAGTATATAGAAGGGACTTATACTTTTCCTTCCTGATGCATCCACTCCTGGCTTTGGCTCAAAAAACGTCACCTCAAACTCCACCAAAAATTGCATGTGTGATTTCAGCCTTAAGGAAATCATTCATATTATAGACAGAAGGTCTGCCGTGAAATACAATATGTTTTATCCGTATTTCAAGCCAGGGGCCCCAAGAATGAGACTCCCCATTGAGAGCTGCAAATGAACTACACCTTTAATAAAGTTAATATCCACCATTTATAATTTAATATAAACTTATAGGGAGCTCAGTGTTCCTTATTTGATAAATAATAGAATTCTGCCTCAATACAGCCACTACTAGGAACAGCTAACTGCATATACGTTAATACAGCTGGTGTTTAACTCAAAAAGAGCAGTATACTAGATCTTCTCAATGAATTAGAATATCATCAAAAAGTTAATTTATTTCAGTAATTCAATTCATAAAGTGAAACTCATATATTATATAAATTCATTACACACAGAGTGATCTATTTCCAGCATTTTTTTCTTTTAATGTTGATGATTATGGCTAAGAGTTAATGAAAACCCAAAATTTAGTGTCTCAGAAAATTTGAATATTATATAAACCTAATTTCAAAAGTGATTTTTAATACTGAAATGTTGTCCTACTGAAAAGTATGTCCAGTATATGCCCTCAATACTTGGTCGGGCTTCTTTTGCATGAATTATTGCATCAATGCAGCGTGGCATGGAAGCGATCAGCCTGTGGCACTGCTGAGGTGTTATGGAAGCCCAGGTTGCTTTGACAGCGGCCTTCAGCTCGTCCTCATTGTTGGGTCTGGTGTCTCTCATCTTCCTCTTGACAATACCCCATAGATTATCTATGGGGCTTAGGTCAGGGGAGTTTGCTGGCCAATCAAACGCAACGACACTGTGGTTAATAAACGATGTATTGGTACTTTTGGCAGTGTGGGCAGGTGCCAAGTCCTGCTGGAAAATGAAATCAGCATCTCCATAAAAAAATTCCTGGTAGACGGCTGCATTGACTATGGAAACAGCATCAGAATCAGTATCAAGAAATGCCCCAATTCACCCCCCATTTATTTCAATGGGAGGCAGAGGCTTTTTTTTTCCCAAGGGGCTTTTGGCAGCTCGTGGCAAAGCGGCATGCTCTTTAATTGAGCGGTTTTCGCCTCTGACCTCCCAAGAAAATCAATGGGAGGCAGGAAAAACTTGCGGCGCTGGTATGGAGTGTTTTTGCGGCTGTTTTTGCCCACAATTTTTGCATTCGATTTAACGGCTAAAAAATATATGTGGGCAAGGAACGCCACAAAAAATATGGGAAAAAAAGTGTGAAGGGGTTTTGAGGGAGATTTTATCTGTCTTATAAAAAAAAAAGGCCTTGTGAAGAAAATTCTTGCTTACCAGGTGTTCTTCTATATCCTACTATGCCACCTCTGACTTGATTTTTAGAAAAGAATAGTCCAGCTTCTATCAAAAATCCTAATTGTGAAAATCATTGACTGCAAGTGGGAGCCGTGGCAACTACATGTCCCATAGTTTCTTGCCTGGCCAAATCATATCTATCAGAAACTATATATAGATATCATATATAGTTGATAATACCACATTGTAAGCAATATGAGCTGGAGAGCCACACACACAAGTCTAAGGTACAGGATGTGCTACAGATAGTGCCTATGCAGCAGCCTTCATGTTATAAACAGCAAGCAAAGTCCCGTCCACTACAGGCAGGGGTAGGGATTATTAGTAGGCAATATTCCAACATTATGTACAGGATACAAGTAGCAGCCTGAACAAGAAGCAGCGTGACAGCAACAGATTACACAGAGCTAAACAAATTAGCATTTTTCACCTAGTGCATTTCTTGATTGTTGCTAACTGCCATTTTATTATCCAGAAACTTACAAGAGGCAGCAGTAGTATCAGATATTTTAACTGCGGCTGAGAATTCACATGTGCATAAATATTTCTGTACCTCAGCCTAAATGGAGCAGCAGTGCGCATGTTTTACTGAAGCTCCATTCAAGCTCCTCCTTACTGTGGTCGTGTTGGTAAGAAGAAACGGGCCTTAGGACCCCCATTATAGTGAACCAGAAATCCAACATTTATCACCTATACCTATCATAAGGGTCTTAGTTTGGCAGGAGTTTTAGACTTCATGTGCTTTAAAAATTAGTTGTTTACATATTATTCAGACTTATAAGTTGAGTATTAATGCAGTTAATTTTTTTCTGAAACACATTGACATTCTTCCATCATTACAATCAAAATTTCTCTTTAATAGTACTTGTTTTATTATTAATAGTTATTCCATGTATAAAAAAATCCTTTTAATTACATTATTTTGGCACTGCCATGGGCACAAAATTCATGATCAATTATACCAATCTTTATATATATATATATAGGTTACATTAGTGTTCACAGTGTGCTGTCGCCATCTTTTTGTCTGCTGTATATTTGCAGTCACAGGTGTTCTTAGACCTGCATACACGTTTTGTATCATTTTGTTGGAATGTGCTGTTCAAACTTTTGTTGTGTTTATGTGATTCATATATGTGAGGTTATTGACTGCCTCCAGTTTTGTTCTTGCACTCCTCCCATTCTGCCCTGGGTGATTTTAATTAGTTTAATGCTGGTTCCTACCATCCCCAGATAAATAGTTAGGCTTAGTCCCAGTTCTGGGTGTATGTGCAGAGTAGGTCCCCACCTTATAGAGCTCGCCTTGTCGTGGCAGGTGGGCAAACACTTTTTGATCAAAATGTGCACTAAGAAACCTCCCTTTTGTAAGTAGATTTAGCATGTAATGCATATTTATTTATATTTAGCGGTTTAGGTTACATTAGTGTTCACAGTGTGCTGTCGCCATTTTTTGGTTTGTTGTATATTTGCAGTCACAGGTATTCTTGCACCTGCATACACGTTTTGTATCATTTTGTTGGAATGTGCTGTTCAAACTTTTGTTGTGTTTATGTGATTCATATATGTGGGGTTAGTGACTGCCTCCATTTTTGTTCTTGCACTCCTCCCATTCTGCCCTGAGTGATTTTAATTAGTTTAATGCTGGTTCCTACCATCCCCAGATATATATGTAGGCTTAGTCCCAGTTCTGGGTGTATGTGCAGAGTAGGTCCCCACCTTATAGAGGTCGCCTTGTCGTGGTAGGTGGGCAAACACTTTTTGATCAAAATGTGCACTAAGAACCTCCCTTTTGTAAGTAGATTTAGCATGTAATGTATATTTATTTCTATTTAGTGGTTTAGGTTACATTAGTGTTCGCAGTGTGCTGTCACCATTTTTTTGTCTGCTATATATATATTAAAGAAAGTTGCACACCATATATTTTGGATTTTAGCCAAGACTATACCACTACTGTCATTTTACTGCCCCTATATATCTGGCCCCTATGCCAGTACATTATAGTTGAAAAAACTTAAAAATCACCCGATGGGATTAAAAAAAATGTCAAATAATAAAAAATTAAAAAAAGGAATGTTGTTTAAAAAAAACCTGCAAATAATTCACAAAAATCACATTATTTTTCTTTGCACAAAAAAACTTTCAAATAATTTACACATATTTGGTATTGCCATGACCATAACCTGCACAATAAATTTATAGCATTGTTTATGATGATCAGTGTATGCTGTAAAAAAAAAACTAAAAACTGAAGCGGAATTTCTTTTTCTGCATTTTTGCCAAAATAAAAATGAATATAAACTAAACCCAAATGTATATGTTAAAAATGTCACCTACAAAAAGTACAACTCGTCCAGCAAAAAACAAAGCCTCATACAGCTATTTAGAACAAAAAATTAAACATTTACAACCTCCATCCCGGAGGAACTATAAAAAAAAAAATTCAGGTCCTCAAGCCCAGTCCTTAAAAGGGTTATCCAGGGGACCCGAAAAAAATTAACAATTCCACAAAACCACCTGCAAACACATTCAAGCATGGCTACTAGTAGTTTAAGTGGCCAAAAACATAATCTTACATTATTTGTAGCACCCCGATGTAATGCGAGAGCCACTTGTTATCTTCTCGTAATAAGGTGGGACTTGCAATTTCAGCGTGCACTGTAAAACTACAAATCCTTGCATCCCCTTCTATCCCCTCTGCTCCTCTATCCCTGCCCAAGTTGTGCATGAGCTGGGTAGTGTACTGCCGAGAGAGCTGAGTGGAAGAAGGGGGCTGGCTTACTTCCTTAACAGCGTCACTGTGCCAGCCCCCTCGCGGTCATATGATTTGATGACGCGCCGACAGGGAGAACCCTCTACAGAACTTCCGGGAACATGTGACTGTGTTCTTAATCCGTGAACAGGCACACTTTAGTAAGTAGTAGTATATTAGTAAGTTACTTAATAAACATTAATTAGATAATTGCCATATAATTTTATGGCGCTGGATAACCCCTTTAACCTCTACTCGCACCATGACATAATAGCACGTCGTGGTGCGGGAGGTGATGTTTGGAGCGGGCTCACACACTGAACCAGCTCCGTACGCAGCAGGTGTCAGCTGTGTATTACAGCTGAAACCCGGGACTAACGGTCAGGAACAGCGATCACGCTGTTCCTGGTCGTTTAACCCAATAGATGCTGCGATTAATCATGATTGCAGCATCTAAAATGTTAGAAAGAGAGGGGCACCCCCTCTGAAAGTTTATCGACCCCCCGCGACACGTTCGGGGGGTGACAATGGTTGTCATGGCAGCTCAGGGGCCTAATGAAGGCTCCCAGGACTGCCTTAATTCATCTCCTGTTAAGCCCTGCCAGGCTTAACAGAAGCCTGTAAAAATGACAATATACTGCAAAACATTAGTATTGCTGTGTATTGCACCAGCAATCTAATAATCCCTTCTGCTCCAAGGGAGGTTTCCGTCCTCCCTGGTCTCGCTCGTTCAAGTCCCCTAGGGAACTAATAAAATGTGTAACAAACAGTTTAATAACGTTTTTAGTAGGGTAAAAAGAGAAAAATATATTAAAAGTTAAAAAAAACCTTTCCCAATGTAAAAAATAACAAAATAAACAAAATTTGTATTGCAGCGTTCATAAATGTCTGAACTATTACAATATACCATTCTTTAACCCGCACGTTGAACGGCGTAAAAATAAAAATAAAACGCCAGAATCTCTGTTTTTTTGTCACTTCATATCCCACAAAAATAAAATAAAATAAAAAGTAATCAAAAAGTTTCATGTAGCCCAAAATAGTACCTATAGAATCTACAGCTCACCCCGCAAAAAATAAGCACTCACACCGCTGAAAAATAAAAATGTTATGGCTTTCAGAATGTAGCGACAACATAAATTTTATTTTTTAACAATTAATTTCTTCCTTGTAAAAGTACTAAAACATAAAAAAACGATATACATTTGGTATCACCGTCATTGTATTTCACCAGTAGAATAAACCTAATGTCATTTTTTACCGTATGGTGTAAACTATTAAAAAACTAAACCTCTCAAATTATTTAGGAATCACAGATTTTTTCCTATTCCACCCCACCAAGAATTTTCTTCCAGTTTCTCAATATGTTATATGGTACAATAAATTGTGCCGTGAAAAACGACAAATCGTACCGCAAAAAATAAGCCCTCATATGGCTTTATCGATTGAAAAATAAGGAATTTATGGCTTTTGGAAGGTGGGGAGGGAAGAATGAAACAACAATCCAAAAAATGGCTGTGACGGGAAGGGGTTAAATCAATCAAATGGTTTTTTTCAATGTAGTATATGTAGGGTGTAAGGTAAGACATGACAAGTACCATGAACTAATAAAAGTATATTATTGTACATATTGTACAAGCTGTGATTGGAGCAATGTCTCTGCAAGCATAATCTCGCGAGATTACGATGTAACCTGTCATTTCAAATGAGATTACGCTTTCTGAATAAACATCACGTCCAGGCTGGTAGTGATGTATATTCATTATCAGGACACTGTAGTAATGTTAGTGTATATGGCTGCACATAGCGATATAGCTATATCACTAGTGCAGTGTAAATGAATGGAGAGAAGTGTATGATGCTGATTGGTCACTGATTGGTCAGCGTCATACACTCCTCTGTACAACGCCCACTTGGTCTAAAGTAAAACACGCCCACTTGGGCATTAAGAAACTCATTAGCATATAGATCATTTTTCTAAATAAAAAACATTACTGTCACCTACATTACAGCACCGATCTCCTTATATAGGAGATAGGGCACTTATAATGTGGTAACAGAGCCTCTTTAAGTTTAGATTACATGACTTTACATTTGTTTTTATAAATCTCATGCTGCTGTCCTCTAGCTTTTTTTTTGTCCTTGAAAGTGATTCACAGGTTCCATAAGTTATGGTCAATTTGCATTATATATGCACTTCGTCAGCGCTATATTAACATAGTTTACAGCAATCATTTTAGAGTTTCTATATATAACACATACTGTATCTTTCCTGTAAAGTTTTCAGCTTATTAATTCATGAAGTACCATATTGGTCAGACAATCATAATGTTTTCAGGGGAAGCTTTTTAGGATAAGGATTATTTTTTCACCACAAACTGCTAGCACCGGGCTATAAATCTTATTAATTACATCCTTTATAGCTAGAGATTATTTTGGCTGTGCATCTCACGGTAGGTTTTGTAGAGCCCTAATGTATATAACCTAACTACTGAGAATGGAATAAATAAATCAGCACTATTAGCAAGAAAGTTTCCATAGAAAATTAGTACCCATGGGCTTATGTTCTGTTGTTCTCGGATATTCTGTAGGCTTATATAAAGCTTTGTCATTGCAAGACCTTGTAGACCTTCGAAGGCAATGTTAGCAATGTTGTCAAAATAGATCTAATTATAAATATTAGAGTATGAAACAAAAACACATCACTATGCATCGGCTTTTCAAAAAAATAAAAAAAATAAAAGCCCTTAACCCAACATAGCCTGTTCATTTGCCAAAATTCTGTATATTTATCACACTTTATACCACCATGACATAGACTGTATGACAAGAAAGTTTACTGCTTGATTTGGTAACATATGAACCAATAATTATTATATACAGTATGTATTTATATAGATAGAAAATTAAAAAACGACATAAAGCTTCTTTTCTGATTGGCTTTTCTCGGAAAGCTGAGCAGTTGGTGTACAGGCTCATAGACTTTCTATTGAGTCCGTACACCGTTACCTCAGCTTTTTGAGAAAAGCCGATCAGAAACCAAGTGGCTGTTCTAGTGATTGGTGAGGGTCTCAGTGCTCAGACCCCTCACCGATCAAAACTTCTGACATGTCACTATGACAGTCTATGAAAGTTTAGTTACCCTTTAATGATTTTTTTTTTTTTTTAACAATCGGTATACAGTACTTTAAAGGGAAATGTAGGGAAAAGCCGAAAGTAGATTACCCCTTTAAGGCTAGCGCACCATGGTAACACTTGTTGATGTAAAATTGAAGCATTATCCTAAGGAAACATTCAAGTTATGGTAAAGCCATAATTTTGCCACAACGCTTGGGGGATGCCATGTCACCAAGGAGCCCTAGCCTAAATAGCATGTATATTGGGTCAAATAGGACTTGTTTCAGATGTTGTGCCATACACATAAGTATAACTAATATTACATTAATATTCCTTTTTACTTAAATCCTCAGGCTGTGAGTGTTTGGGACATTACATTTATCCTTTGTATTAATTGCTGATCCTCTGGCATCCATATTTCGACAGTCTCATTCATTTATTTATTTATTTTTCTCATGTTATTGTTACCATAACAACAACTTTTGATCTTTTTTGGAAACATTTTGAGTACGATCATAGAAAAGCACATTATCCTGATATATTCCCACTGCTTTATTTATAAATTAAATGAATATTGATTGCCGAGCTATACATTAAGTGCATATGGAACAGTCTTTACAGGTATATCTGACTAAAAAAGCTTACTACAGAGAAAAGGTAACATAAAATATATTTTATTTATTTTTAGAAGAAAAATAGAAAGTGGGATTAAAACGTTGATAAAGGGCCAATTGCAATTACAGAGGTCCTATGGTTTTATATGACAGAGCCGTAGGGTTTGAGATACAGTAGGGCCCCCTTAGACCACTATTTGGGCCATATCATGGAGCATACAACTTGGAGCTTGTTAATGATCTGTAATACAGCTATGTACTGTATATATGTATGTATTTATTTTCTGTTGCTTATATAGCATCAACATATTCTTCATTACTATGGAAATTGTGATCACTCACATCAGTCTCTATTTTTAATGGGACTCACAATCTAAATTCCCATCTCAGACCAATCTCATAAGAAGCCAACTGAACTATCAGTATGTTTTTAGAGTATAGGAGGAAACCAAAACCAACACTATAAGACCATACAATCTTCATGCCTCTGGCCAGATTCAAATCCAGGACCCCAATTGCAAGGCAACAGTGCTAACCAGTGATTTACCATGCTGTCCACTATATGTATGACTAAAATATCAACAGTTTTTTGTTTTTAATACATTAAAAAAATCAATAGAAAAATAGCAAAACACCCAAAAAGAATTCTACCTTATAATAAGAGATAAGTTCTGGTTTATTAAAGGGGCTTTCCAGGGACATTTTTTTTCCAGGTCGGGCAGCGCACGAGCACTGAGGAGTTTTAACAATAAGAGAAAGAATTCAAAGGGGCGGGCATTGAGGCAACTGTGGACCAAAAGAATGACTCAAACCCAGGTCTACATTAGAAGTCCCGGGTTTGAGGAATCCTATTGGTCCACAGCCTCCTCAACGTCCGCTCCGTTCATTCTTTGCTTGTACTTCAAAAGAAGCACGATTTTCTTTGCGTGCATGCTATCCTTCAGTGAAAATTGAGGAATAGCATGCACGCAAAGAAAATTGTGCTGCTATTAAAGTACAAACAAAGAATTAACGGAGCGGACATTGAGGAGGTGGACCAATAGGATGCCTCAAACCAGGGTGTACGTCAGAAGTCTCAGGTTTGAGGCATCTTATTGGTCCACAGCCTCCTCAATGTCTGCTCCGTTCATTCTTTGCTTGTACTTCAATAGCAGCACCATTTTATATCTAGTTATAATGGGGTACATATATTTAGGTATAATGGGGTACATATATTTAGGGATGATGGGGATTACATAAGATAACTGAGGTGCGGTCACAGGATTCTGTAACCGCACCTCAGATAAAGCAGGTGGGGGGATAAACTAAAGGAGAAGGGAGAACTAGTGGGGAGGGCCAATAGACACAGAGGGGGCTGAATAATTAGTAAAGAACAGCCCTGTGACGTTACGTAGGTCAGTGAGGTATCTACACAGGGCTGTGTGTATTCTAACTCTCGTGCACGAGCCTGTGTCGAGAGAAAAATAGAGACAGATGAAAATCAGAACTTCCGTCAGGGCAGAGATTGGGAGAATAGGAAGGAACGTGTTCAGATTTAATACAGACTGTATATTAGGAACTTTATTAAATCGATACATAGAATATTAGTTCAAAAATGTTGTGTCTCTGGAACATTATCCACATATAATACATCCGAACTCATGTTATTTGTTAGGCTTTTTATACAAAGTTACATTTACTCTGATCACAAAATGAAGGTAATTTATAAGAAGGTCCAGCCTTTTGTCAACTATGCATTTTATATTTTATAAATATTTGACATTTTATTTAAACACAAGCAAAGATTGTTTTTTTTAATATAAATGTTTCGATATAAACACTTCTATGTTCTATTGTTTGACAGATTGTAATACTGTAGTGTATGACAGGTATACTTTACAGTGTCTATCTAATTCATCATCTAAAGGTTGTAATTACAGTATAACAAAAAAAAAAATTTTCCCCATCTTAATATCCTAATTATATCCCCCATCTCTCAAATTTATGGAATGAATTAAGGAAGATTAATTAATGCTACAATTTGTCACAGACACACCCTGTAATGGCAGGAAGGAGGTGAAGGGAAAGTGAGCCCTAATCTACCCACCGCCCTGTCCCTGCCTACTTGCAACGACCCGCCCTAGGTGACGAGGTACAACTGGGCGGCGGTCCCTACGCTGGCTAAGTGCACAGGAAGACAAACAGGGAACACACAAGGGAAGGGGCTGTAGCCACGGAACGCCACGAGGAAACGGGGCGGCGAACGAACAGTCAGGACCAGGACGAAGTGAGTACACCCGAGCAGGCACGGAGACAGAAGCAAGCCAGGGCAAGCAAGCAGGTCAAGCAGAACTGCAGCAAGGCAGAAGCACGGCAGAAGCAGGCTGGAGCAAGCAGCAGTGGGGCCAGGAATCCAAAAGAATTACAAGCACTGAGGGAGAGCACAGGGCAGGTAATAAAGGGCAGGGGGCGGAGCTAACTCCGAGAGACCAGGCCGCGATAGGCTCTCCCACTCCTGAGCCTGCCACCCTGGTTGGTGGGAGATGGTGTCAGTCGAGCAGGTCTGGCCTCAGGTGTGGATTGATTAATCCCAGGAGTATAGCTAGATGAAGTACCTGGCAGATCCCTAACAGTACTCCCCCTTTTATGAGGGGCCACCGGACCCTTACTAAGGGGACCCGGTTTAGTGGGGAAGAGGAGGTGGAACCTCCTGATCAATACCCCAGCGTGAACATCACGGGCAGGTACCCAAGTCCTCTCCTCCGGCCCGTATCCTCTCCAATGGACCAGGTACTGGAGGGAGCCCTGGACCATCCTACTGTCCATAATCTTGGCCACCTCGAATTCCACCCCCTCAGGGGTGAGAACGGGAACAGGAGGTATCCTCGAGGGGGACCAGGACGGGGAGCAGCGTTTAAGGAGGGAGGCATGGAAGACGTCATGTATGCGAAAGGATGGGGGAAGCTCCAGACGGAAGGATACAGGGTTGAGGACTTCAATGATCTTATAAGGTCCAATAAATCGGGGAGCAAACTTCCTGGACGGGACCTTAAGGCGCAAGTTCCTGGACGACAACCAGACCAAATCCCCGACGACAAACCGGGGGTTAGCAGAACGTCTACTATCCGCCTGAATCTTTTGTGCGCTCTGGGACGCCTCTAGGTTCTTCTGAACCTGGGCCCAGACAGTGCACAGTTCCCGATGAACCTCCTCTACCTCAGGATTATTGGAACAACCAGGGGAGACGGAGGAGAACCTTGGGTTAAACCCGAAATTACAGAAAAACGGGGAGACCCCTGACGAGTTACTGACCCGGTTATTCAGGGAAAATTCAGCAAGGGGAAGGAATGAGACCCAATCGAATTGACAGTCAGAGATGAAACACCTTAAATATTGTTCCAGGGATTGGTTGGTCCTTTCCGTTTGGCCATTAGTTTCGGGATGGAAGGCGGAGGAGAAGGACAGATCAATCTCCAACTTTTTACAAAAAGCTCTCCAAAATAAGGAAACAAATTGTACCCCTCTGTCAGAAACGATATTGACTGGGGCCCCATGGAGACGCAGGATGTGTTTCACAAACAAAGAAGCTAACGTCTTGGCGTTAGGTAGCTTCTTAAGGGGCACAAAGTGGCACATCTTGCTGAAGCGGTCGACTACCACCCACACCACCGACTTGCCCTGAGATGGAGGCAAATCGGTGATAAAATCCATGGAGATATGGGTCCAAGGTCTCTGGGGAATGGGCAAGGAGCGTAGTAGGCCCGCAGGTCGGGACCTAGGGGTTTTGGACCTAGCGCAAACCTCACAAGCGGTGACGTAAGCCCTAACATCTTTAGGCAACCCAGGCCACCAATAGTTTCTGGTAATGAGGTGTTTGGTGCCCAAGATGCCAGGATGACCAGATAGAGCGGAGTCATGGTTTTCCCTGAGTACCCTCAGCCGGTATTGCAGGGGAACAAACAGTTTGTCCCCAGGGACGTTCCCGGGAGCTGCACCCTGATCAGCCGCGATATCAGAAGCTAAATCAGAATCCGTGGCAGAGACGATTATACCAGGGGGTAAAATACAAGCGGGATCCTTCTCGGAAGGAGGATTGGCCATGAAACTACGTGACAGAGCGTCAGCCTTAATATTCTTGGACCCAGCCCTATAGGTAACCAAGAAATTAAATCTGGTAAAGAATAGTGCCCACCGAGCTTGTCTAGGATTAAGCCTCCGGGCCGATTCTAGGAAAACCAGATTCTTGTGATCCGTAAGGACCGTTACCTGGTGTCTGGCCCCCTCCAGGAAGTGCCGCCACTCCTCAAAAGCCCATTTAATGGCTAGAAGTTCGCGGTTACCAATATCATAGTTACTCTCCGTGGGCGAAAACTTCCTAGAGAAGTAAGCACAGGGGCGGAGATGGGTGAGGGAGCTGGTACCCTGGGACAAGACGGCCCCCACTCCCACCTCGGAAGCGTCAACCTCCACAATAAATGGCTCCTCTTGGTTGGGCTGAATCAGCACGGGGGCCGAGATAAAGCACTTCTTGAGAGTCTCAAAGGCCTGGACGGCCTCAGGGGGCCAATGGAGGACATCGGCACCCTTGCGGGTAAGGTCCGTAAGAGGCTTAGCGACGACCGAGAAGTTGGCAATAAATCTCCTGTAATAGTTGGCGAACCCTAAAAAACACTGTAACGCCTTAAGGGAGGCAGGTTGGACCCATTCCGCCACAGCTTGAACCTTGGCAGGGTCCATGCGGAATTCATGAGGAGTGAGGATTTGCCCTAAAAATGGTATCTCCTGTACCCCAAAGACACATTTTTCAGTCTTAGCAAACAGATTATTCTCCCGAAGGACCTGGAGCACCTTCCTGACATGCTCCACGTGGGAGGACCAGTCCTTGGAAAACACCAGTATGTCATCAAGGTACACAACAAGAAAATTACCCAGGTACTCTCTCAGGATTTCATTAATAAAATTCTGGAAGACAGCAGGGGCATTACACAACCCAAAGGGCATGACCAGGTATTCGAAATGACCCTCGGGTGTGTTGAACGCAGTTTTCCACTCATCCCCCTCTTTGATGCGGATAAGGTTATATGCCCCCCGTAGATCGAACTTAGAAAACCATTGGGCTCCCTGAACCTGATTAAAAAGATCCGGAATCAAAGGAAGTGGGTACTGGTTCCTTACGGTGACCTTATTCAGGTTACGATAATCAATGCACGGCCTAAGACCACCATCCTTCTTCCCCACGAAGAAGAAGCCAGCACCTACAGGAGAAGTCGAGGGGCGAATGAAACCCTTGGCCAGGCATTCTTGGATATACACCCTCATCGCTTCACGTTCAGGACATGAAAGATTAAATATCCTACCCTTAGGAAGCTTGGCACCAGGCACCAAATCGATAGCGCAATCGTAATCTCTATGGGGGGGCAACACCTCGGAGGCCTCCTTAGAAAACACATCGGCGAAGTCCTGAACAAACTCAGGAAGCGTGTTTACCTCCTCACGGGGAGAAATAGAGTTAACAGAAAGACATGACATAAGACATTCATTACCCCATTTGGTGAGATCTCCAGTATTCCAATCAAATGTGGGATTATGCAACTGCAACCAGGGAAGACCTAATACCAGATCAGACGATAATCCCTGCATCACCAGTACAGAGCACTGCTCCAAATGCATGGAGCCAACCAGGAGTTCAAAAACAGGAGTATGCTGAGTAAAATAACCATTAGCAAGGGGGGTTGAGTCGATTCCTACTACAGGGATGGGATAAGGTAAATCAATACATGGCATCTTTAGAGACATAGCAAATTCCACAGACATGATATTAGCAGATGAGCCAGAATCCACGAAAGCACTGCCCGTGGCAGACCGGCCAGCAAACGAGACCTGAAAGGGAAGCAAAATTTTATTGCGTTTCACATTAACGGGAAATACCTGTGCGCCCAAGTGACCTCCCCGATGATCACTTAGGCGCGGAAGTTTTCCGGCTTCTTATTCTTGCGCCTGGGACAGGTGTTCAGTAGATGCTTGCCGTCCCCACAGTAGAAGCAGAGACCATTCATTCTGCGAAACTCCCTACGTTGTCGAGGGGACATGGAGGCCCCGAGTTGCATAGGTACCTCCGAGTCCTCCGTGGAGGGGCGAGGAGACGGGACCTCGGGGGGAATCGCAGAAAAGTCAGAGGGGAGCACACTGAAGCGTTCTAGCTGACGTTCCCTGAGACGTCGGTCAAGTCGTACTGCTAGGGCCATAACCTGGTCAAGGGAGTCAGGCGAGGGGTAGCTAACCAGCAGATCCTTCAGGGCGTCAGATAATCCTAACCTAAACTGGCACCTTAGGGCCGGATCGTTCCACTGAGAAGCTACGCACCACTTCCTAAAATCAGAACAGTATTCCTCAACCGGTCTCCTACCCTGACGTAAGGTCACCAGCTGACTCTCGGCTAAAGCAGTCCTGTCAGTCTCGTCGTAAATGAGTCCGAGGGCAGAGAAAAAACGATCAACAGAGGAAAGTTCAGGGGCGTCAGGAGCCAAGGAGAAGGCCCACTCTTGGGGCCCTTCCTGGAGTCGGGATATGATGATACCCACCCGCTGGTTCTCGGAACCTGAGGAGTGGGGCTTTAGGCGGAAATACAGTCTGCAACTCTCCCGGAAGGAGAGAAACGTCTTACGGTCCCCTGAAAACCGGTCAGGTAACTTGAGGTCGGGTTCTAGAGGTGAGGTGAGGGGTACTACTAAAGCAGCGTCACCCTGATTGACCCTTTGGGCCAGGGCCTGGACCTGTAGGGAGAGGCCCTGCATCTGCTGGGTCAGGGTCTCAAGGGGGTCCATGATAGCGTCAGCGTAGGAGAAATGGTAGACTAGGTAAGGGCTTGTAATTATGTAATGGCAGGAAGGAGGTGAAGGGAAAGTGAGCCCTAATCTACCCACCGCCCTGTCCCTGCCTACTTGCAACGACCCGCCCTAGGTGACGAGGTACAACTGGGCGGCGGTCCCTACGCTGGCTAAGTGCACAGGAAGACAAACAGGGAACACACAAGGGAAGGGGCTGTAGCCACGGAACGCCACGAGGAAACGGGGCGGCGAACGAACAGTCAGGACCAGGACGAAGTGAGTACACCCGAGCAGGCACGGAGACAGAAGCAAGCCAGGGCAAGCAAGCAGGTCAAGCAGAACTGCAGCAAGGCAGAAGCACGGCAGAAGCAGGCTGGAGCAAGCAGCAGTGGGGCCAGGAATCCAAAAGAATTACAAGCACTGAGGGAGAGCACAGGGCAGGTAATAAAGGGCAGGGGGCGGAGCTAACTCCGAGAGACCAGGCCGCGATAGGCTCTCCCACTCCTGAGCCTGCCACCCTGGTTGGTGGGAGATGGTGTCAGTCGAGCAGGTCTGGCCTCAGGTGTGGATTGATTAATCCCAGGAGTATAGCTAGATGAAGTACCTGGCAGATCCCTAACACACCCATTGTTTTTCATATACAGATAATACAACAGATATCCACTTAAAAGGATAGCCATTATTGTCTTTCCATGTATTTTAAGAATTAAAAGAATGAACAAAAATTCCAGCTTCAACATGAGTTTTAACATGTCTAAATAAGTATGAACTATATGCAGATAAACAATTACAGACGCTATAGATTGATACATTTTAAAACATGGTATAAAATGTTATAGCATAAGTATTTTTTTTTTTACATTTAAAGGGGTTAACTGGTTTAGACAACACCTTTTCCACACTTGAGTTAACAGGGGTTTGAGTTAACAGGGGTTCCCCTTTAGTACTCACCTCTTTTACCAAAAGCAGAGAGTAATTACACAGATTGGCCCTCAATGTGGGGAATGCCATGGGCATCCTGGCTGGAAGCAAGGTGTCCCCATTGATAAAAGCAGATTACAAGGGTTCTCAGCAGCACATTGCCAGTGGACCCGTCTGTCAGCTCCTTTAATTATCCAAATTTTTATACACTACTGTTACTTTAATGTCCAGTATATTACTGGAATTTTCTGTAAAAACGATATAAACTTATTTGATATATTTTTAATGAGAATCCCCATAAGAAAGATCTCACGTTCATATTTCATTCACAACAAAAAGAAAGTATACATCAATGCAATAAACAAACATAAGCAATGGAATGGGTCAGGATGAAGAGCTTAGTAACGTGGCAACTTGACAATGTCATAGAGTGCCATCTTTACAATAAGTTATGTATCCGCCATGCTAAAGTTGACTATGCCAACTATAGGTGTAGTTATTGGGATTGTCCATCCATAGCCCAGTAGGCCACACACGTGCTTGAGATTGGTTTAGTGAAAAGCACACTGCAATAGGATGCTAGGACATTTGGAATGTGATCTCTTAAATGATAAATCACACATTTACCACCAAGTGGACTGACAAACTAATCTGTATTTTGAGAATACTATAACACTTAGTGAAAGTGGAACCATGGCCTGGGTTTGTTTTGTTTTTTATAACTTGGGCTAGACCCTTAATTACAAGAAAAAGGGAAATATTGAAGGGTTTTTTTGTGGCTTGAAAAATCTCTATCCATATGTCCTACTAGGGAAAATAAATGTAATAGAATGGAGTAACCAATATGGTGCTTCACACAGACTGCCTATTGATTTCAATGGGTGCTGGATAATGCTTTATTTCCCCTGCAGTGTCAAGGACTTGCCTCCAGATTTCCTCCTCCTCTCGCAATCAGCTCAACATTTGGAGACCTGTATTAAGCTAAAGGGTCATCCAAACTAGACATCCCACTTTAAAACTTAAGCATGCAATGATATTGTAGAGTATTTTGTGGCATCAGCTTTTTGCCAACATGTTTCAGATGTCCATGCCATGCGAAATTTGAGTTTTTCAGTTTTTAATAAATTTGCAAACATTTCTAAAATTCTGTTTTCACTTTGTCATTATGGAGTATTGGCTGCAGAATGATGGGGGGAAACATTTTTTTTTAATTTTAACACGAGGCCTCAACATAACAATATATGAAAAAAGTGAAAGGGTCTGAAGACTTTCCAAATACACTTTATGCTCTGTTCACACTAACATTTCTCTTTAAAGTCACCATTGATTTCACTGTGATTTTTTTAGGCAGTACTTGGCTTCAGTTGGCTTTTGTTCCGCCATGGATGACTCTTTGGAAGTAAAGATTATGGGAGTCTACTATGCTATTCCACCCAGCTAAATTTTTGTAACCTGACGAAAAGGCACATGCTCGGAAAGTGGTCATGTTCTTGTTCTCTTTAAGTGGAGGGTAGTATCCCAGAATTATTTCCTGTAGTGGTGCCAATCTACAGATGAGGTATAAATTGATTAAAACATTTTTATTACTATTGATTTTATTATTTTTTTTTAAAGACTGCCTCTTTAGTATAAAATAAACTCTTTATTTCATTTATTTTGACCAACTTTGCAGTAAACTGACTGTTGCACCTTATTTTACAATAGTACAGTTTTATATCCAGGTTCCATTATAACAATTGATTCTTCGTTTTCTGTCAAATAAAAAACATTCTTTGTTTTAACAAATACTAAAATATGTTACAAATAATTTTTTTTGTATACTTTTTTGCGTGTGATCATGTCACCACAGCTGCATGAGTCAATAAGCCGAATCAAAATATGCTTTTTCATATGTAAAGTAGACAATCTCAAGAAAAGACAGAAGTCTAAATGTCAAAATGTTCTTTTGTTGTCAGAAAATCTTAGAACAAGCCAAGTTCCTATAAAAAGAACTATCGGCTTTGAATGGACGACAGAATTAAAAGGCAGATGGAGATTTTAATCAAGTGTGAATTTTCTATTTTTCTTTTCCAACGTGTCAATGAATTAGGAATTTTCGCTGAATGTAAAGTCCAGGACATAAATTGCTCTGTCTCACAATTTATTAGTCATCTTTGGTATCATTATTCATAACTTAATACTCAATGATGTTTTAGTGCCTCGGTGTGATTTTTATATATTATACATTTTATATATTAATTTATATACTTTCTCATTCAGCATTATAAAACGTTCTGCAATATGTTCCATCATGTTACTTCTCATAGCACTGACCTATTTAATATTTTTGAATATCCCAGAAATCTGGATTTGTTATTTATCAGTCTGAATAATAGGTCAAGGAACCTCAAAATGTGTTGTCAACATCATGTTCTTAGTATTTCATTTCAAGGTGCATTCAACCTTTATTCAATAGAGTGACATTCACTTTACTTTTCTTTGGAGTGCCCCCTTTTTTCCTATTTACCATCAGGGATGCAAGCTGAAAGCAACTTGCGAAATAACAAAATTACTTTTCATACTCTCTCAAGCATTAAAAGCACAGGGACCATTCTCGTGTAAGCTGACCTGAATGCCAGTCATTCAGCTCGGCCAATGGAAAATAAAGGCACTCTTTTTGGTTGATCATTTAGCTAAACCGGTAACAGACTGGCAAAGACCAAGAAAAAAATGTCTGTTCTTAGACTGTGGCCCCACTTCTGGCCCCATGGATGTGCTATGCCATGCATGTATATTGGGGTTCAGCAGGGGTTTAAACCTAGAACGTCCATGCGTGTACCTTGGTCATTTATCATTATTAGAAATTACATGGGATACACTCTCAACACTTCCATATAAGGACAGTAACGTTGGCAGCAGTGCTCCAGCGATAGGAAACAACTGAAGTCACTGACCAAATGTAACGGTCGCGGTCCGTAGACCCCTCTCATCCTGCCGACGTCTCCCCCCCTGGAGACGCCAGCACATGCGGCTGTCCTGCAGTGACAACTAGGGTGCGTGCGCGAGCTCATTCCCGGCCTTTAAAGGCTAGCAGGCGCACATGCAAAGTATTTACTCCCAGCTAACGCTGGACTATACAAAGGGCACTGCCCTTTCACTCCTTGCCTGAGCGTTCTTTGTATTGTTATGTTAGTCTTGCAAATGGTCACTTAGTCGTATCTTGTTCCCGTACTCTGCTACCTGTATCCTGTATCTGGTGCTGTATTTGTTCCTGTGCCCTCTCTAGTGTTGGAGTCGTGTTGTGCTGTCTGCTACGCCTGAGTTCATACACCACATCTTGTGTCATCTGCCATGCCTGGTACCTCCTGCCACATTTTGCATCTCCTGCCATCAAAGTACCATCTGAGCCTAGCATTGCTACTGTCTGGACTATTACAAGTACCCTTGTGCTTGGACTTTGTAGAGACTTGGTACACTGTTGTTTGGCCAGCTGCTACTCCACTACGGCGGAGCGGTCAGGTGGGTCCACATACCCACAGATCGTGACAATACGTTCAGGCCATGGACTCCGCTGGTCAATGCAAGGCCTTGACGACATCACGAGTCATGCAGGCGGATATGCGAGACCTTCGGTCACGACAGGAACTCCACCTGGTGGTGAATGCTATTGCGTATCGGCTGGCTACACAAGCTGCAGCCTTTACGGCACCTGCTCCTATTGCTCCTGCTGTTCCTTCTACTACACCTCCTGGCAGTACCGATTCTTGATTCTCTTTGCAACTATCTCCTCGCTACGACGGAGACGTAAGGACCTGCAGGGGATATCTGAACCAATGTCCGATCCACTGCAGTCTACATGCCCGAGCATTTCCTTCTTATGACGCTAGAATTGCCTTCATAGTCTCTCTTCTTACTGGCAAGGCCCTGGCATGGGCGATCCCCATCTGGGAACGTCAGGGACCAGAAACCCGTGACCCACAGTGTTTCCTACGGACCTTCCGCATAGTATTTGAGGAGCCTGGTCTCTTCTGCAGCTGCATCCCTGCTGACCCTGCGCCAGGGAGACACCTCCGTGGGCGAGTACGCCATTTAGTTCCGTACCCTGGCGGCGGAGCTGACCTGGTGCAACGAGGCTATTCTGGCATGGTCTATACTCCGATATTAAAGATGAGCTTGCCGCTCGAGATCTGCCTTCTTCCCTAGATTTCCTCATTCTTCTAGCCACCCGGATTGACATGAGGATCCAGGAACGGATGTAGGCTGGCTCCTACATTCCAGCAACCCCGGCTGCCCTCAACAGCTGTTCCACCAGAGGAGCCTATGCAAGTAGAACGCCTCAAGTTGTCTGTCCAGTAGAAACAATGCAGACGCACTTCGGGACTCTGTCTGTATTGCGGCCTCGGAGGCCATTTTGTGCATCTGTGTCCCCAAAAGCCAAAAAACTCCAGCGCCTAAGATTGGTTGGAGACGCAACCATAGGTGGAAAAGGACTAAATTGTAAACTCTCTTCCAAATTGCCCATTCCCGTGACTAGAGATGAGCGAACTTATGAAAAGTTCGGTTCAGCTAGTTCGCCGAATTTCATGAAAAAGTTCAATTCGGACCGAACTAGTTCTGACCGAACCTGTAATTTCCGTGCACCGAGCATGGTACTGTCCAGGGTGCTGAAAGAGTTAATGGCTGCACTAACTCTTTCAGCAACCTTGACAGTACATGCTCGGCGCGCGGAAAATAGAATTTTAATGTAATAAAAAAAAAAAACGTTCATACTTACATTCCTCCTGTCCGGCCTCCAGCGATGACGTTTCATCCATGTCGCCGCTGCAGCCAATCACAGGCTATAGTGGCGGTCACGCACGTCAGGATGACGTCAGAAGGCCGGCCTCCAGGGATGACGTTTCATCCCACGTGACCGCCTCTGCAGCCAATCACAGGCTGCAGCGGCCTCTGCAGCCAATCACAGGCTGCAGCGGTCTCTGCAGCCAATCACACGCTCCTCTCCTGAAATACTCTGTGCTGCCTTAAACTCTGTGGACAGGTCAGGACCCTGTTTCTTTTAAATGCTGCTGGGGAACGCGCTCGATCCACTATATAAGGCTGTGCTACAGTGCAGCATTTAAAAGAAACAGGATCCTGACCTGTCCACAGAGTTTAAGGCAGCACAGAGTATTTCAGGAGATGAGTGTGCAGATTCAGTGCTGCTGTGAACTCTGCTCTCACCATTACGTAGCGCTCAGTCTGTTACCTCTCCTCCACTCCTGTCCTCAATAACACCTTCACATGATTGGCAAGTCACCACGTAATGGTAAGAGCAGAGTTCACAGCAGCACAGAGTATTTCAGGAGATGAGCGTGCGGATCTTGTGCGGGGTGGTGACTTGCCAATCATGTGAAGGTGTTATTGAGGACAGGAGTGGAGGAGAGGTAACAGACTGAGCTACATAATGGTAAGAGCAGAGTTCACAGCAGCACAGAGTATTTCAGGAGAGGAGCGTGCAGATTCTGTGCTGCTGTGAACTCTGCTCTTACCATTACGTAGCTCAGTCTGTTACCTCTCCTCCACTCCTGTCCTCAATAACACCTTCACATGATTGGCAAGTCACCACCCCGCACAAGATCCGCACGCTCATCTCCTGAAATACTCTGTGCTGCTGTGAACTCTGCTCTTACCATTACGTGATGACTTGCCAATCATGTGAAGGTGTTATTGAGGACAGGAGTGGAGGAGAGGTAACAGACTGAGAGCTACGTAATGGTAAGAGCAGAGTTCACAGCAGCACTGAATCTGCACGCTCCTCTCCTGAAATACTCTGTGCTGCTGTGAACTCTGCTCTTACCATTACGTAGCTCAGTCTGTTACCTCTCCTTCACTCCTGTCCTTAATAACACCTTCACATGATTGGCAAGTCACCACCCCGCACAAGATCCGCACGCTCATCTCCTGAAATACTCTGTGCTGCCTTAAACTCTGTGGATAGGTCAGGATCCTGTTTCTTTTAAATGCTGCACTGTAGTGCAGCCTTATATAGTGGATCGAGCCGGTTCCCCAGCAGCATTTAAAAGAAACAGGATCCTGACCTGTCCACAGAGTTTTAGGCAGCACAGAGTATTTCAGGAGATGAGCACGGCCGGGCACAGCCGGCCACGGGCAGCCGGTCGTTTTTCCGAGCCGTGCCCCCATTATAAAGTATAGGAGCATGGCCCGTAAAATAAAAAAATAGAACATGTTCAATCTTTTTAACAGCACGGGCACCTTCCCGTGAGAAAACGGGAAGGTACCCATGGCTAACAGAAGTCTATGGGCCCGCTATTTCGGGTCGTAATACCCGTAATAACGGGTGTTTTTACGGTCGTGTGCATGAGGCCCCGTAATGAAGGGTGGCTACATGTGTGCACCCGTCATTACGGCAGCGTTGCTAGGCGACGTCAGTAAATAGTCACTGTCCAGGGTGCTGAAAGAGTTAACTGATCGGCAGTAACTGTTTCAGCACCCTGGACAGTGAATTCCGATCAGAATATACATCAACCTGTAAAAAAAAAAGACGTTCATACTTACCGAGAACTTTCTGCTTCCTCCAGTCCGGTCTCCTGGCCGTTGCCTTGGTGACACGTCCCTCTCGACATCCGGCCCGACATTCCTGGATGACGATACAGCCCATGTGACCGCTGCAGCCAATCACAGGCTGCCGCGGCCTCTGCAGCAAATCACAGGCTGCCGCGTCAGAAAAGAAGGTCGGACTGGAGGAAGAAGAGGGACTAGTCACCAAGACAACGACCGGGTACGTATGAAATGCTTTTTATTTTATTTTTAATCAGCAGCCTCTTTTCTCTATCAGTGATTGATAGAGACAAGTGGCTGCCGATTTGTATAATATTTTTGACCGGGTTCGGTCAAAACGGGTTCGGCCGAACACGGTGAAGTTCGGATTCGCTGCGAACCGAACTTTTCCCGATGTTCGGACCGAAACCGGGTTCGGTTGTCCCGGTTCGCTCATCTCTACCCGTGACCATAGTGTCCGGTGAGAAGACCGGGTCTCTGCCTACCTAACTTTATCCAACAGGACCTAGTGGATCAGCTCTACACCGTGTTCCAAATTATTATGCACATTGGATTTAAGTGTCATAAACATTTCATTATTAGTTTTTCAATTAAACTCATGGATGGTATTGTGTCTTAGGGCTCTTTGGATCATTGTAATCAATCTCAGACACCTGTGATAATTCGTTTTCCAGCTGTGCCCAATCAAAGGAAAACTACTTAAGAAGGATGTTCCACATTATTAAGCAGGCCACAGGTTTCAAGCAATATGGGAAAGAAAAAGGATCTCTCTGCTGCCGAAAAGCGTGAAATAGTGCAATACCTTGGACAAGGTATGAAAACATTGGATATTTCAAGAAAACCTAAGCGTGCTCATCATACTGTGAAAAGATTTGTGGCTGATTCAGAGCACAGACGGGTTCGTTCAGATAAAGGCATAATGAGGAAGGTTTCTGCCAGACAAATTAATAGGATTAGGAGAGCAGCTGCTAAAATGCCATTGCAAAGCAGCAAACAGGTATTTGAAGCCTCTGGTGCCTCTGGAGTCCCGCGAACCGCAAGGTGTAGGATCCTCCAGAGGTTTGCAAGTGTGCATAAAGCTATTATTCGGCCACCCCTAAACAATGCTCACAAGCAGAAACGGTTGCAGTGGGCTCAGAAATACATGAAGACTAATTTTCAAACCGTGTTGTTTACTGATGAGTGCCGTGCAACCCTGGATGGTCCAGATGGATGGAGTAGTAGATGGTTGGTGAATGGCCACCATGTCCCAAGAAGGCTGCGACGTCAGCAAGGAGGTGGCGGAGTCATGTTTTGGGCTGGAATCATAGGGAGAGAGCTGGTAGGCCCCTTTAGGGTCCATGACGGTGTGAAAATGACCTCTGCAAAGTATGTAGAGTTTATGACTGACCACTTTCTTCCGTGGTACAAAAAGAAGAACCGTGCCTTCCGTAGCAAAATTATCTTCATGCATGACAATACATCATCTCATGCTGCAACGAATACCTCTGTGTCATTGGCTGCTATGGGCATAAAAGGAGAGAAACTCATGGTGTGGCCCCCATGTTCCCCTGACCTCAACCCTATTGAGAACCTTTGGAGCATCCTCAAGCAAAATATCTATGAGAGTGGGAGGCAGTTCACATCAAATCAGAAGCTCTGGGAGGCTATTCTGACATCCTGCAAAGATATTCAAGCAGAAACTGTCCAAATACTCACAAATTCAATGGATGCAAGAATTGTGAAGGTGATATCAAAGAAGGGGTCCTATGTTAACATGTAACTTGGCCCGTTACGTTTTTTTTTATTCAAAGAGCTTTTGATTTCTGTAAATATGTCCTCCTGATGCTGCAAATTCAACAAGTTACCATTTTAGTTCTCTTTACAACCTTTAAAATGTTTTGATCTCTGTTGTGCGTAATAATTTGAAACAGTGCATTTTGAGGTTTTTACTTCTAAAAAAAAATCTGTTATCATTAGGAGAATTGTTCAATAAAATTTGCATTATACTCCAACGGTTGATGGCTTGAAGATTATACTGACTGTCATTTGCATCGACTATTTAGGAAAATCAGCGAAAAATAACATTTGCATAATAATTTGGAACGCGGTGTATTTCCATTGCCTTTCCCTTGTAAGGGGATGGCAAGGACCCTTTATATTGTTACATACATGCATTGTCATGTCTCACCTTGTGTGTAGTGAGCATCTTCTTGTGTCCCCATTTCCCCTTTGTTCTGGTGTAGACTGTCTGCATCTGTATATTCCTTCATATTTGTTTGATCCAGACTGTCCTTCCCTCTTCTAGTATCCATACTTCTTGTAATCATTGGTGGAACTGCTGCCCTGGCATCCAATAGGGTGTTGTACTAGTAACTAGGGGGAGGAGAGCAGGAAGGTGAAGCTAAGGGGGAGGGCGGCAATATGGCGTTTACTACACCAGTCTTACAAAGAAAGCTGAAGTAAGATGTGACATATTCATGAAGATTCGAGTGCCTCTTAAAAAATGTATTGCGTCTTTCAGCTGACCGTGTGCTACAATTATGGTCCAACTTCTGCGTCCATTTACCATTTATTCTCCCCTTTCCATCGGCCATAAGAAGCAATGCCCCCTTCCAATCGACCCCTTTTCAGAAGCAATGCCCCTTTTCCACAAAAGTGGCAGAGGAGGCGTGAAAGGGCAACACGAATTTGCATTGCAAACCGTGACTTTTGGGGCCTTTTGCTACTTCCTATGACAAAAAAAATTGGCATAGGTATTGATAAATTCCCATTTATGCACATAAACTAAGGCTAGAAGTGGCTGTGCTCGGAGCCGGGCTGGACCAAGTGAGAGAGACTGGCTGACTCAACATAAATTGAACCAGTTGTGATAGGAGAACTAGACTAGTCCTACTGTACCTACAAAGTTCAAGTAACAAGTACCGTTTAAGTTCTAGAGTAGAGAGCCAACCCCTGCGTATCTAAGAGTGGATATATGAAAAAGGCTGTTCTGCAAACATCAAGCATTTATTACAGTCAATAGCAAACTGTTTAGAGTGGTCCTTTTAAAGATACGGCACCCATTTTAAAAAAGGACTTGGACTAAGAACTGTGGCCCATTTGGTGGCTTGGGAACCGTACTCCTGAATATGTTCGATACTTGAGAATCTACTTTAATAAATCTGTTGAAACTACAACACTCTGTGATTATTAAGGAACCACAGGATATATGAGACACAAATGCAGAAGGCATCACCGAATGACATTCAGAAATGTGGTCACTTTAATAGAGACACCCTCCCCCAGCCAGTACATCTTGCATTTTGAAAAATGGGTGAAATTTCTCTAAAAATAAGGATAATATTTAAAAAAATTAAGTGTTTTCAGCATATCCAGCATTTTTTCAGATTCAATGAGCAGCCTAACAGCTTAGTAAAATGATATGGCTATTTTATGGTTTATTAGAACCACAGAAGAATATGCACTGAACTATGTATTTTGTTTCATACTTAAAATTTTCAGATATGGAGTGTGTAAATCCTTCAACATGTTAACCTTTAGGCATCAGATACAAGGAGCACATGGAGTTACCATATTATAGAGATATTCTCTCCTAGAAGCAATGCTCTTGGGGATAATACCTCTGTAATATGGCACCTGATGGAGAATGGAAAACTTCGTTTTTTCGGGTTACCTAGTTACATAGTAAGTATGGTTGAAAGAAATACATATGTCCATCAAGTTCAACCAAGACATGGGAGGAGGTTAAGGGATATGGGTAAACTTTAGAACTTTATTTTATTACTATTGATCCAGAGGAAGGGAAAAAATAAGAGGTAGAGTATGGCCCATTAGACTTCTATGGGTGCCAGATCATGTCTACATGCAACTTCTAGGTTGTACAGAGCTGTAATATGTCAATGAGTCCTCGCAGAGTTTTTTTTCCCTTGGCATCTGGCCTTTAACTATACATTTGAATGAAATTCTAGGAGTCTGTTAGAGAAGATCCTGGTAGAACTTATGTTTTGTCCCTTTTATCTCTAAGTTAATAGAACAATTATCTCTTCTTTTCATTTATTTCATAATAAAACAATGGTTACACTATTATGTTCAAACGCATCTTTCATCTTGTGAGAAACCAGACACTAATGAAGTGTTGTGTGACCTTCTTGACCACCTTACAAGCTTAGACCCAGTAAGAAATGGAAATATAAAAAATGTAGAGTGGTGAATAACAAGGCAGCATAGAGCATTAATGATATTTAACTCCGTCAAAGCTTTTATCATGTTCTCAAGCCCATATAAGTGTAATATGAGCAGATTTACATTACATATAGAGATTAATTATACTACTTAGAAATGAGATATGCTGCTCAGAAGACAAGGTGAAAAAAACCAACAAACTATTTTGATATTCTGCATCATAGCCGAGCGATTACTGTTCTCGTCAAGTAATTAATTCTGAGCATTACCCATGTGGTAGTTTCATTAGTAGCCGTACTGTTAAAATATACCACTAATGAAGAGCTATAATGCTGCTGTAAAGGCTACGTAGTAAAATCGCTGTACTTTGAATTCATCTTTGTTAACAAATTAAGTTGCAAAGAATTTCATGCACAATTAATTACAACATAAAGTATGATTCGGAGGTAGTGCAACATTTACATATTTTAAAAGACCTTTCCAGGCAATTGACCAATTAGATGAAACCTGGTCTACAGTGAATGATGTGAAGAAAGACATTGTATTTTATTTTCTATTTCGGGAGAATCTAGTGGTATATGTCATGATTCTGTCAAAACATGTGCTGGATTCAAAGTCTCAGTATCTCGGGGTAGTGAACATTTGATAAACCCTCTCCATGAAATGGGCACAGAAAAGGGCATGGACTAAAGACTTTACACGGGGGAATAAAATTTAAGAAAATACATTTATTTTGTTGAAATGTAACCTAAATCTTAACCATGCAAATCTATGTTATAATCAAATATTGTATACAAATTCATTTAAAAAATGTTAAACTTAAAAATGTAATAATGCTAGGTTTTTTTAATAATGATTATGGAGGCGAAAGCTTAGAAAAACTTCTAATGAAATTAAAGGGTTATTGCCATCTTAGACATTTATGGCATATCCACGGATATGCCATAAATGTCTGATAGATGTGGGTCCCAGCTATGATATGCGCTTATGACGAAAACAGGGGTCTCCTGACAGCCACATTTAGGCAAACAAAGAAACAGAGGTGGCACGGCTCTCTCTACTTATTCTTGACCTGGAATCCCCATTCTCGACATAGTTGCGGGTCGCAGAGATTGGTCTGGCGTCTATCACACATTTATGGCATTTATCCCGTGCCCTAAGATGGAAAATAACCATTTAAATTACTTGACAAATATAGCTTAATCATTGTGTAAGATAAAGTTCTGTAAGTTTCTAGAATATACTTTATGTTTCAATTCTTCACCCGATCTCTGATTGCTTTCAATAAATGGGAGCCTTTAGTGTTTACATTCAGAGGCTGAAAACCTGTCCTACATCGGTGTGAGCATCACATGACAGGTTTGCAGCCTCTGGATGTAAACAGTGAATTTTCCCATTCACTGACAGCAAGCAGAATTCTTGAAAAAGGTGAAGAATTGAAACACAAAGTTTATTAGAAACTTGCAAAACTTTTCATATACAATGATTAAGCTATATCAGCAGGCAATGGACAGAACACCATAACGGGGAATCTAAGTGGATTGATAAAACCGACTAGGGGAATTATTATTTTAATAGGTGGTATGGAAAACCCTGCAATAAAGGGAGTTTCTGAATTTGAATTACTGGGATTAACTACAGTACCAAGCACAGCCGCACGTACACATGAGCCATTGTTCCAATGCAAGCAATAAAGGGTCTGCAGCGCTACAGCAGCCACTTTGTTGGCATCGGACCCCCACTGATCAGACAATGATGGCCTATACTAAATCTCTATCCAGAAAACCCCCACAGTCTCAGTAGTCCCACTGGTCCTGGACCTTCCCATAGAAGTCAGAGCAATATCCATATTAGGTACAATACCAGCAAAAAATATAAGCAAATATGAGGAAAGGTTCATAGTAAGAAGCAGTGGTGCTTCACACTTTTATCTCCCTCTCTAGATGTTTTGTAGCTAAACTGAGATGAAATACCAGAGCATTAAACCTTCCCTGAGCAGTTGGAGCAGTGTTATACCAGCAGCTGTTAAACTGCTTCTTAAGGCTTGGCGAAGAAGAATAAAACTATCATAAAGAGCACTCATGTGCCAGCGTCCTTAGAGACACATAGTTATCTTAACTAGATTAGGTGGTAATCTAACAGCTATTATTCTAACGGTAGATTTCATGGCTGTTGGCTCGGTAACTTGGTGACATTCTTGCAAAGGGTCAGAAAATAGTTTGTAGGTCTGCTTTTATCTAACATGCTGTATAATTATTGTATGACCATAGAGCATGATAAGGAAAGTAGCTGACCAATGAACATGGTAATGACCAGAGAACATGATGGGGAAAGCAATTGTTCTTTCTAGATCATGACTGTCTATGGACATGAAAAAAAGAAATATGAGAACATAACATACAGATCATGGGAAAAATCATTATTTTGGCAGGAGGAGATCAACAAAAGAACTGGGATATGTACCGATCAGCCATAACATTAAAACCACTGACAAGGTGAAGTGAATAACATTTATCATCTCTTACAATGGTGTCTGTCAAGGGGGGGGGGATATATTTGGCAGACATAAGGATGGGCAAACATAAGGATCTGAGCATCCCAAATTGGGATAGAAGACTGGATCAGAGCATCTCCAAAGAAAGCAGGTCTTGTGAGGTGTTCCCGGTATGCAATGTTTAGAACCCACCAAAGTGGTCCAAGGAAAGACAACCGGTGAGCCAGCAACAGGGTCATGTGTGCTGGAGGCTTATTGATGCGCCTGGAGAGCACAGACTAGGCCGTCGGGTCCGATCCCACAGAACAGCTACTGTAGCACAATTTGCTAAAAAAGTTAATACTGGCTATGATAGAAAGGTGTCAGAAAACACAGGGCATTGCAGCTTGCTACGTATGTGGCTGCGTAGTCACCGACTGGTCAGAGTGCTAATGCTGATCCCTGTCCACTGTCTAAAATGGGAACATGAGCATTAGAACTGGACAATGGATCAGTGGAAAAACAAGGCCTGGTCTGATGACTGGTCTGGATGGCCAGGTGCATGTGCGTCGCTTAAAAGAGATGGCACCAGGTTGAACTATGGAAATAAGGTAAGCCGGTTTAGGCAGTGTAATGCTCTTGGAAATGTTCTGCTGAGAAACCTAGGGTCCTGAAATTTATGTTGATGCTATCTGGACACACACAACCTACCTAAACATTGTTAAGGACCAAGTACAGCTCCTTATGGCAACAGTATTCCCTAATGGCAGTGGCCTATTTCAGCAGGATAATGCGCCCTGCCATACTAAAAAAATTGTTCAGTAATGGTTTGAGTAACATGACAAAGATTTCAAAGTCTTGACTTGGCCTCAAAATTACCCAGCTCTCAATCCGCCACCGCAACACAACTTCAGTGTTCTTGTGGGTCTATGCTTCGATGGGTCACAGCTGTTTTAGAAGCATGAGGGGAACCTACACAGTATTAGGCAGGTGGTTTTAATGTTATAGCTGATCGGTATATGTGTGCCTAAAGATATCCTAGAGCAGTGTTTCACAACCAGAGTTGTGTGTCTTCCTCTGTGGTTAAAAGTTTGGAAAGTGCTATGATTCAAGAGTTAGGTCAATTAAAAACTGTCTATAATCTCTCACCAATGCAGTTATGACTATCCAAATAAATGTATATTCTATGGAAAGTACATTTAGTCATTACTTTTTTATTTATTTAAAGAAAAGCTACATCGTGGAGAAAAAAATTCCACTGCCACAGCGACACCCACCATAACGGAACCATTAAAATAAATAAATTAGTACTTGCCAACAAGTCCATGATGCAGCACTGTGCCAGGACTAAATTAATGGTGGCATGACAAAAAGGTGGAAAAGACAAATCGCTTTACAGTGCTGCCGAATATGTTGGAGCTATATAAACATCAGGACATAAAAAAGTAAAGAAATGCTGGATGTCTATAAGATGCAGCATGCAGTACTATACTTGCCATCAAAACAAAGGAAACCTGTATGGCACACTGACGAACCCGATTGTAAGCCAATTGACGAACGACAGATTTGGCACAGCATTATGAGTCAACTGACGAACAACAGATTTGCCACATAATTATAGACAGAAGCTATACAGCCAGTGTGAAACTGCCATCTACATAACGTTTTTAAAAATAAAAATGGCTAGAATGCACACTATACTTTACATGTCATTTAAAGTGTAAATGAGGATCATATACAGTTAGACATTGATAATCAATTCATGAGCCACACTGACAGCATTGACTGTGGTACAATATTTAGTAGCTAGCACAAACGGGACGTCGGAACGGGACCCTAGCGCAGATGTGAACGAAGCCTAAAGTTGTCAGCAGAAAACGAAACTATTTTCTTTAATGCCATAACAACCGTGAAGGTCATAGATTCTCTCAATTACTTTACATACAATTCTAGATCTGTTCACCAGGTGGCAATGTGCTACATACCATAATTATTATTTAAAACTTATATACAATGTTTTTTCTGTATGCAGTTGTTGAATATTAATCCATTGTAATGTATGAGATATGTTTTGACATATAAAAAGAAACTGCAGAAAACATTCTAGTTTATTTTTACACCTTAAATGTCCTCGCATTTTAACATCTTTTTGCCTCACTGTCCTAAAGGCTTTTGAAAAAACATTCCTTGCAGATACGCAATCTGCATTTTCCAAGTCATCAGCATTTTTTTACATTGTAAATGCCTCTGGTTTAAAAGTGCCTATAGTAGAACAATCCCTTTGTAAGCAAATTACTTTGCCATAGGGGATAGAATTTTTAACGCTGTTTGGACGAGCACTTGTTTAGTGCAATTAGCTGTTACAAGAATTACTCAAAGAATGATAAGGTTGGAATGGAAATCTGAAAGTAACATGCCTTTGATAAATATTTATATTCTTCCCGTATATCCGGGTGATGGATTTGAACTGATTAGGATCAGATGGTGGAAACTGAGATGTTCTGTGACTTTTAGCTCTTATTTATGTCTTTTTAAAGAGATATTAAAATGAAAACAGTAAAATACAAAGTTGTGGTACAAAATTACTATTATTATCAAAGAATAAGGCTTTTAGTACATACTCTTATAAAGCAGATTTACTTATCCAAACTAAAAAAAAAAAAGATACAAAAATATATTAGCCAAAATAATTTATTGTAAATAAAAAGGAACCAGCACAGGTCCTTTCACATTTCATACCTGTAATATATCCTAAAAATGCTAAATTAGTGGATCTAATTGCTCACTAAATATGCTGAAAAGGAGGTAAGAAATAGGCAAGAAATGCTGTAGCTCTGATTAAAATTGAAGAGCAGGGGTGGGGCTAATTTCTTCTGGTCTCCACCCCTGCTCTTCCTGATTAATCAGAGCTGAAAGGGAAATGTGTCCTCTTAGTTATTCAGAAGAACATTTAGTGGGTTAATGGTGCCATTAGTTCAGCTCTGCAAAGACACTGCACAGATGGACAAAACTGGAAGGAACCTGCCCATAAAACAACGTGTTTCTTTTAACATAAATAGAATGTGATGTCTACATAGAAAATGACTACACTAGTTTATATTTTAAAACAGGATACCCAAATCAAGTATATATTTCCATCTACAAAAGAGTGCAAATTGAAGAAATATTTGGACATATTTGTAATTGATATTATTGCTTAGATGGGGAGCAAGGATGTCAACTTGCGATCATCCGAAAATAAGGATGCAAAAAAAACTAGTGGCGAAATTGCTTTTCTATTTCTATAGTTTTTTCTATTACCTCCCAAAAAAGTTAATCAATAAATGATATGTACCCCCAAACTGGTGCTATTAAAAAATACAACTTGTCCCACAAAAAAAAGTCCTTATACAGACACGTAGACGCAAAAATAAAAAAGTTATAGCTCTTTGAATGAGACGATGGAAAAGCGTAAAAAATAGCTTGGTCATTAAGGTTTCATTTAGGCTGGTCACTAAAGGGTTAAAGTGGATTTTTACCTTCAAAATGCCACTATCATAAGACAGGCATCTATAATAGTAGTTAGAATTCCCCCTGTACTCCGGTTCTGTAAGACGCTCCCACAGTCCTCTGAATAGCATGTACGGGTGGCTATTTTTACTAATTAGAAAAGTCAGTAACTTACAGGCTCTCCTCCAGAAGTAGACACGGTGAATGTGGAGCATGTGCTTATAGCTCCACCCCTGTAGTTCGCAAACAGGGTGGAGCTAGCTTACATGACACTGATGCTAACCAATCAGTGTGAGGCAGCTTGAGGGTAGTTCACTCCCTGTTGGCTAACTACAGCAAATTAGCATAGAGGGAGCCAACACAACAGTGGTCCATATCTCTGGAACGAGAGGGAGGGTCCAGGAAAAAAACAAAAAACAGTGCTGGAAGCAGGGAGACAGCACTATTTAGGTCAGTAAACTAGTTCAACTACAGTCAGACCACAGTCATAGTTACATAGTTGAAAGGTTGAAAAAGGACACAGGCCCATCAAGTCATACCATTCTTTTTTTTTCTCTCCGATAAATTGTATTTTATTTTCAAACTTTCTGGTAGGGAATCTGTTTTTATTTTTAATGGTATGCTCAGCTCATGGTAACAAGTTAGTTTCATGACCTATTTAGACAAACATTAGCCATAAAAGGAGTAATCCAGTAAAGAGATGATGTGTCACCAGTTCAGCACTCAAGGATGGAAACATTAGGGCAGAGGACATGTACTTCCAGAACTGAATCATTCAACAAATATGAAGTATTTACAAGGATACTGTGTAAAATATAATAAATACTTTCTAAAAATGAAGCAATGGAACAGAGGTCATTTTCTTGCACTCACATTACCGCTGCTGATACTGTCTACTCTTCCAATTCATGTACATATTATGGGAGGAGCAGTCATTATAGTGTAAAGGTGTTTGGTATCAAGAAGGTTAAGATTAGCTGTGCGGAATTTGTAACTTAATAATACCAATTAATATAATAAAGGGTCAATAAGTGATTGTATACGCTCTCTAGTCTCTGCCACAGGTCGCAATGGTAGGAAGGAGGTTATTCTTTACTTTGACTAGAATCGTTTACTAAATCTTTCACTTTTTGTACTTATGAACAACTGATCCAAAATGAAAGGACAACAGATGAATACAATTATTTATTTATTTTTAGATTTAACTGTATTCATGGGACACAAAAATTTAGCATTTTGGCTCCTAAGACTAAACATTCTGGACTCAAATTGTATAAACTGATGCAAATTTTTGACATTTATTTTGTTATTGTAAACCAAGCTCTATATTGGATATACTGTATTTTTTATGTGAAAATTCAGAGATGCTAGCGAGGCAGTCCTTAATGCTTGCCTATGGATATAATGTATATGTATATATATATACACACTACCATTCAAAAGTTTAGGGTCACTTAGAAATTTCCTTATTTTTGAAAGAAAAGCACAGTTTTTTTCAATGAAGATAACATAAAATTAATCAGAAATACACTCTATACATTGTTAATGTGGTAAATGACTATTCTAGCTGCAAACGTCTGTTTTTTAATGCAATATCTACATAGGTGTATAGAGGCCCATTTCCAGCAACCATCACTCCAGTGTTCTAATGGTACATTGTGTTTTCTAACTGTGTTAGAAGGCTAATGGATGATTAGAAAACACTTGAAAACCCTTATGCAATTATGTTAGCACCGCTGTAAACAGTTTTGCTGTTTAGAGGAGCTATAAAACTGACCTTCCTTTGAGCTAGTTGAGAATCTGGAGCATTGCATTTGTGGGTTCGATTAAACTCTCCAAATGGCTAGAAAAAGAGAGCTTTCATCTGAAACTCGTCAGTCTATTCTTGTTCTTAGAAATGAAGGCTAATCCATGCGAGAAATTGCCAAGAAACTGAAGATTTCCTACAACGGTGTGTACTACTCCCTTCAGAGGACAGCACAAACAGGCTCTAACCAGAGTAGAAAGAGAAGTGGGAGGCCCCGCTGCACAACTGAGCAACAAAACAAGTACATTAGAGTCTCTAGTTTGAGAAATAGACGCCTCACAGGTCCTCAACTGGCAGCTTCATTAAATAGTACCCGCAAAACGCCAGTGTCAACGTCTACAGTGAAGAGGCAACTCCAGGATGCTGGCCTTCAGGGCAGAGTGACAAAGAAAAAGCCATATCTGAGACTGGCTAATAAAAGGAAAAGATTAACCCCTTCGCGCTCAGGTCAGTACTATTACGTCGCGCTAAGTACATCGTTCGCGCTCAGGTCAGTAATAGTACTGACCTGAGTAAACACGGCGCCATCTTTCCCCGGCGTGTGTCTGAGCTGTGATACCTGCTGTTTCCGACAGCAGGCTATCACAGCTTAGTGTGCAGGGACCGATCGCGGTGGTCCCCGCCGATTAACCCCTTAGAAGCCGCGTTCAATAGCGATCGCGGCTTCTTAGGGGTTAAGCTGCCATCGCCGGCCTGCTACACGATAGCGGGCCGCGATGGCTACTATGGCAACCAGAATCCTAACAATGGACTCTGGCTACGCCATCGACGGAAGCCTAGTGGGTCCCGACAAAGTCAGGACCCACTATGCTTGCTGTCAGCGAACAGCTGACAGTTCTAATACACTGCACTACGTATGTAGTGCAGTGTATTAGAATAGCGATCAGAGCCTCCTGCAATCATGTCCCCTAGTGGGACAAAGTAAAAAAAAGTGTGAAAAAGTATAAAAAAGTTGTGTAAAAATAAGAAAATAAAAGATTTAAAAGTAATAAAAGTAAAAATCCCCCTTTTTCCCTTATCAGTCCTTTATTATTAATAAAAAGATATAAATAAACAAATAATTGGTATCGCCGCATCCGTAACGGCCTGAACTACGAAACGATGTCGTTATTTATCCCGCTCGGTGAACGCTCGGTGAACGCTCGGTGAACGCCGTAAAAGAAAATAATAATAAACCGTACCACAATCACAATTGTTTGGTCACTTCACCTCCCAAAAAATGGAATAAAAAGAGATCAAAAAGTCGCATGTACCTAAAAATGGTACTGATCGAAACTACAGTTCGTTACGCAAAAAATAAGTCCTCGCACGGCTTTATTGATTGAAAAATAAAAACGTTATGGCTCTTAGAATAAGGTAACACAAAAAGGGAATGATTGTTTACAAAACGTATTTTATTGTGCAAACGCCATAAGACATAAAAAAAAAAGCTATAAACATCTGGTATCGCCGTAATCGTATCGCCCCGCAGAATAAAGTGAATATGTCATTTATAGCGCACGGTGAACGCTGTAAAAAAAATAGAATAAAAAACAATAGTAAAATTGCTGTTTTTTTAGTCACCACGCCACCTAAAAATAGAATAAAAACTGATCAAAAAGCCGCATGCACCCCAAGAAAACTACAATGGATTCCTCAAGGGGTCTAGTTTCCAAAAAGGGGTCACTTTTGGGGGGTTTCCACGGATTTAGCACCACAAGACCTCTTCAAACCGGACATGGTGCCTAATAAATTAAATTAAATTAATTAAATGTCACCTCTACTTTGCTCTAAATTCCTGTGAAACACCTAAAGAGTTAATAAACTTTCTAAATGCTGTTGTGAATACTTTGAGGGGTCTAGTTTCTGAAATGGGGTATTTCATAGGGGTGTCTAATATATGGGTCCCTCAAAGCAACTTCAGAACTGAGCTGGAAATTAAAAAATAAAATATAAATGAGGCAATACTTCGCTTCTTACATTATACTGATAATGAGCCGTGCCCACCCCGAGATGACCCCAGTTTTGACCGTTTGTATAAACGGAGACCCCTATTAGACCGTTTCAGTGCCCGGTTTTCCCAAGCATGCACCCCCGAGAAGTGTATTTCTATAGATGAATCCCTGGTACATTTTAAAGGGAGGCTTCAATTCCGCCAGTACCTGCCGGGTAGGAGGGCAAGGTATGGCGTGAAGATGAATAAGCTGTGCGAGAATGCATCAGGGTATACCTACAGGTTTAGGCTATATGAAGGGAAGGACACCAGTGCTCAGCCCCCAGAATGACCCCCCTTACTGGGAGTTAATACAAAAATTGTGTGGGATTTGGTGCACCCACTGCTGGACCAGGGTTACTACCTCTACCTGGATAATTTGTATACCAGCTTCCCACTCTTCAACTGCCTCGCTTCCAGAAGTCCTGCGGCATGCGGCACTGCTAGAAGAAACCTGAGAGGCCTCCCTAAGACTCTGCAGGGCAAAGCTCAGAAGGGGTGAGAGCAGGGCACAATCTAGCAGCAACATATTGTGTGTCAAGTACAAGACCAGGGAGATGCCACACCAGTACCCATGTACCTGTACGAGGTACCAGTACAGGGACCCCCAAACCAGACTGCATCCTGGACTACAATAGGTACATGGGACGGGTGGACTTGTCAGATCAAGTCCTGAAGCCTTACAGTACTTCTGGAAGCGGGGCCACAGGCATCGTACCAGGGCAACACTTTTTAGGAGAAGTTCCCCAAACTGGCAAGAAGGGAAAAAGTCAAAAGAGGTGCAGAGTCTGCTATAAGAGGGGGATAAGGAAGGACACAATATATCAATGTGACGCGTGTCCCGAAAAACCAGAGCTCTGTATGAAAGAGTGTTTTAAAATTTATCATCCATCCCTTTATTTTTAATTTACCCCAGTTTTAGTCGCTCTGATCCACTTCGCACAGCTTACCCCTCCTCATCTTTCCCCTCTGAGCCCTGCTGTGTGCCCAGGCAGCTGATAACAGCCACATGTAGGGTATTGCCGTACCCAGGAGAACCAACATTACAGTTTATGAGGTGTATATCTCCGGTGGCGCATGCTGGGCACAATATTTCGGACACTGAATTGGCATATATGTATAGAAAATTGCAAATTTCACTCTGCACCAACTGCTGCACATTATCTTTTACACAATACCTGTGGGGTCAAAATGCTCACTACACCTCTAGATGAATGCCTTAAGGGGTGTAGATTTTAAAACATGGTCACTTCTCGGGGGTTTCAACTGTACTGGTACCTTAGGGGCTTCTGCGTACAAGACTTAGCACCAGAAAAGCTCCAGTAGGCCAAATGGTGGTCCTTTCCTTCTGAGCCCTGCCGTGTGCCCAGGCAGCTAATAACAGCCACATGTGGGGTATTGCCGTACCCGGGAGAGCCCACATTACAGTTTATGGGGTGTATGTTTTCGGTGGCACATGCTGGGCACAATATATCGGACACTGACATGGCATATATATAGAAAATTGCAAATCTCACTCTGCACCATCTGCTGCATATTATCTTTTACACAATACCTGTGGGGTTAAAATGCTCACTACACCTCTAGATGAATTCCTTAAGGGGTGTCGTTTTTAAAACGGGGTCACTTCTCGGGGGTTTCAACTGTACTGGTACCTCAGGGGCTTCTGCACACATGACTTAGCACCAGAAAATTCCCAGTAGGCCACATGGTGGTCCTTTCCTTCTGAGCCCTCCCATGGGCCCAAACGGCAGTTTATCACCACAAATAGGGTATTGCCACACTCAGGACAAATTGGGCAACAAAATGGGGTATTTTATTCCTTGTGAAAATAAGAAATTTTGAGCCAAAACTACCTCTTTTTGGAAAAAAAAAATTTTTTTTTAATTCACAGCCCAATTCAAATAAATTCTGTGAAAAAACTGTGGGGTCTAAATGGTCACAACACCCATAAATAAATTCTTTGAGGGGTGTAGTTTCCAAAATGGGGTGACTTCTGGTGGGTTTCCATTGCTTTGATACCTCTGGGGCTCTGCAAATGCAACATGGCACCCGAAAACCAATCCAGCAAAATCTGGGCTCCAAAGAACACATAGCGCTCCTTTCATTCTGAGGCCTCCCATGGTCCCAAACGGCAGTTTATCACCACAAATGGGGTATTGCCGAACTCAGGACAAATTGGGCAACAAATTGGGGTATTTTATTCCTTGTGAAAATAAGAAATTTTGAGCCAAAACTACCACTTATTGGAAAATATTACATTTTTTTGAATTCACAGCCCAATTCAAATAAATTCTGTGAAAAAACTGTGGAGTCTAAATGGTCACAACACCCATAAATGAATTCCTTGAGGGGTGTAGTTTCCAAAATGGGGTCACTTCTGGTGGGTTTCCATTGCTTTGATACCTTTGGGGCTCTGCAAATGCGACATGGCACCCGAAAACCAATCCAGCAAAATCTGGGCTCCAAAGAACACATAGCGCTCCTTTCCTTCTAATACCTCCAATGGGCCCAAACGGCAGTTTATCGCCACAAATAGGGTATTGCTGCACTCAGGACAAATTTGGCAACAAAATGGGGTATTTTATTCGTTGTGAAAATAAGACATTTTGAGCCAAAACTACATCTTATTGGAAAAATGTTTTTTTTTTTTTATTTCACAGCCCAATTCAAATAAGTTCTGTGAAAAAACTGTGGGGTCTAAATGGTCACAACACCCATAAATAAATTCCTTGAGGGGTTTTATTTCCAAAATGGGGTCACTTTTGGTGGGTTTCCATTGCTTTGATACCTCTGAGGCTCTGCAAATGCGACATGGCACCCGAAAACCAATCCAGCAAAATCTGGACTCCTAAGAACACACAGCGCTCCTTTCCTTCTGAGGCCTCCCATGGGCCCAAACGGCACCACAAATGGGGTATTGCCGCACTCAGGAAAAATTGGGCAACAAAATGGGGCATTTTGTTCCCTGTGAAAATAAGATATTCTGATCAAAAATGACATCTTATTGGAAAAATTGGCATTCTTTTAATTTCACAGCCCAATTCAAATACGCGCTGTGAAAAAACTACGGGGTCAAAATGGTAACAATAACCATAAATGAATTCCTTGAGGGGTGCAGTTTCCAAAATGGGGTCAGTTTTGTGGGATTCCTACTGTTTTGGCACCTCAACACCTCTCCAAACCTGGCATGCTGCCTAAAATATATGATAATAAAAAAGAAGCACCAAAATGCACTAGGTGCTTCTTTGCTTCTAGGGCTTGTGTTTTAGTCCACGAGCGCAGTAGGGCCACATGTGGGAAATTTAAAAAAACTGCAGAGTCTGGACAATACATATTTAGTAGTGTTTCTCTGGTAAAACCTTCTTTGTTACAGAAAAAAAATAGAATAAAATTGAAATTCAGCAAGAAAAATTAAATTTGCAAATTTCACCTCCACTTTGCTTTAATTCCTGTGAAATGCCTGAAGGGTTAAAAAACTTTCTAAATGCTGTTTTGATAACTTTGAGGGGTCTAGTTTTTAAAATGGGGTGTTTTATGGGGGTTTCTAATACATAGGCCCCTCAAAGCCTCTTCAGAACTGAACAGGTACCTTAAAAAAAAGGCTTTTGAAATTTTCTTAAAAATATGAGAAATTGCTGTTCATGTTCTAAGCCTTGTAACGTCCAAGAAAAATAAAATAATGCTCTAAAAACTATGCAGATCTAAAGTAGACATATGGGAAATGTGAACTAGTAACTATTTTGGCTGGTATAACCATTTGTTTTACAAGCACATGCATTTAAATTCGGAAAAATGCTATTTTTTCAAATTTTTCTCTACATTTTGCAATTTTTCACAAATAAACACTGAATATATCGACCAAATATTACCACTAACATAAAGCCCAATGTCTCACGAGAAAACAGTCTCAGAATCGCTTGGATAGGTTTAAGCATTCCGACGTTATTACCACATAAAGTGAAATATGTCAGATTTGAAAAATGGGCTCTGAGCCTTAAGGCCAAAACTAGGCTGCGTCCTTAAGGGGTTAATATGGGCAAAAGCACACAGACATTGGACAGAGGAAGATTGGAAAAAAGTGTTATGGACAAACGAATCGAAGTTTGAGGTGTTTGGATCACACAGAAGAACATTTGTGAGACGCAGAACAACTGAAAAGATGCTGGAAGAGTGCCTGACGCCATCTGTCAAGCATGGTGGAGGTAATGTGATGGTCTGGGGTTGCTTTGGTGCTGGTAAAGTGGGAGATTTGTACAAGGTAAAAGGGATTTTGAATAAGGAAGGCTATCACTCCATTTTGCAACCGCTTGATTGGAGCACATTTCATCCTACAACAGGACAATGATCCAAAGCACACCTCCAAATTATGCAAGAACTATTTAGGGAAGAAGCAGGCAGCTGGTATTCTATCTGTAATGGAGTGGCCAGCGCAGTCACCAGATCTCAACCCCATAGAGCTGTTGAGGGAGCAGCTTGACCGTATGGTACGCAAGAAGTGCCCATCAAGCCAATCCAACTTGTGGGAGGGGCTTCTGGAAGCATGGGGTGAAATTTATCCCGATTACCTCAGCAAATTAACAGCTAGAATGCCAAAGGTCTGCAATGCTGTAATTGCTGCAAATGGAGCATTATTTGACGAAAGCAAAGTTTGAAGGAGAAAATTATTATTTCAAATAAAAATCATTATTTCTAACCTTGTCAATGTCTTGACTATATTTTCTAGTCATTTTGCAACTCATTTGATAAATATAAGTGTGAGTTTTCATGGAAAATACAAAATTGTCTGGGTGACCCCAAACTTTTGAACGGTACTGTGTGTGTATATATATATATATATATATATATATATATATATATATATATATATCAGCATTGTGAGAAACTAGACATGGACCGCACAATCCACAGTATATACGTTGATCTGAGCCGCTAGGCATAATTTAGAAACATGAACATGAGGTTCTTTGTAAACATTTTGATCAAACTGTATAAGCCCACTTGCCACTTCACGGCGACCTCTTTAAAGTGGGTCCCTACTCTAGCGGTTGCAGCACCGCATGGCGGCTACCACCACCGTAGCACCGCTCCTGCAGAGGGAGCAACCCAGCGGCCCAAAAGCACCCATGCCTTCAGACCGTGCCAAGCCTCCTTGGCTCTGGGCCACGTCCCCCCACAAGTGCAGCACTACAGCAACAGACACCACCATACAGCACCACAACATGTGAACAGATGGAATGAGCTCACCTTGCCATGCGCCCTCAGTGGCCAACTGAGAGCACAAGCAAGAGCAGGAACACTTATGAGGTCATTCTGGAATTAAAATCAGCTGGGTATTTTTTCAAATGCGTGGAGTGCTGGTACCAAGTAAAACAAAGGAAATGAGGAGGATAGACTATACAATATCAGCATTGTGAGAAACTAGACATGGACCGCACAATCCACAGTATATACGTTGATCTGAGCCGCTAGGCATAATTTAGAAACATGAACATGAGGTTCTTTGTAAACATTTTGATCAAACTGTATAAGCCCACTTGCCACTTCACGGCGACCTCTTTAAAGTGGGTCCCTACTCTAGCGGTTGCAGCACCGCATGGCGGCTACCACCACCGCAGCACCGCTCCTGCAGAGGGAGCAACCCAGCGGCCCAAAAGCACCCATGCCTTCAGACCGTGCCAAGCCTCCTTGGCTCTGGGCCACGTCCCCCCACAAGTGCAGCACTACAGCAACAGACACCACCATACAGCACCACAACATGTGAACAGATGGAATGAGCTCACCTTGCCATGCGCCCTCAGTGGCCAACTGAGAGCACAAGCAAGAGCAGGAACACTTATGAGGTCATTCTGGAATTAAAATCAGCTGGGTATTTTTTCAAATGCGTGGAGTGCTGGTACCAAGTAAAACAAAGGAAATGAGGAGGATAGACTATACAATATCAGCATTGTGAGAAACTAGACATGGACCGCACAATCCACAGTATATACGTTGATCTGAGCCGCTAGGCATAATTTAGAAACATGAACATGAGGTTCTTTGTAAACATTTTGATCAAACTGTATAAGCCCACTTGCCACTTCACGGCGACCTCTTTAAAGTGGGTCCCTACTCTAGCGGTTGCAGCACCGCATGGCGGCTACCACCACCGCAGCACCGCTCCTGCAGAGGGAGCAACCCAGCGGCCCAAAAGCACCCATGCCTTCAGACCGTGCCAAGCCTCCTTGGCTCTGGGCCACGTCCCCCCACAAGTGCAGCACTACAGCAACAGACACCACCATACAGCACCACAACATGTGAACAGATGGAATGAGCTCACCTTGCCATGCGCCCCCAGTGGCCAACTGAGAGCACAAGCAAGAGCAGGAACACTTATGAGGTCATTCTGGAATTAAAATCAGCTGGGTATTTTTTCAAATGCGTGGAGTGCTGGTACCAAGTAAAACAAAGGAAATGAGGAGGATAGACTATACAATATCAGCATTGTGAGAAACTAGACATGGACCGCACAATCCACAGTATATACGTTGATCTGAGCCGCTAGGCATAATTTAGAAACATGAACATGAGGTTCTTTGTAAACATTTTGATCAAACTGTATAAGCCCACTTGCCACTTCACGGCGACCTCTTTAAAGTGGGTCCCTACTCTAGCGGTTGCAGCACCGCATGGCGGCTACCACCACCGCAGCACCGCTCCTGCAGAGGGAGCAACCCAGCGGCCCAAAAGCACCCATGCCTTCAGACCGTGCCAAGCCTCCTTGGCTCTGGGCCACGTCCCCCCACAAGTGCAGCACTACAGCAACAGACACCACCATACAGCACCACAACATGTGAACAGATGGAATGAGCTCACCTTGCCATGCGCCCCCAGTGGCCAACTGAGAGCACAAGCAAGAGCAGGAACACTTATGAGGTCATTCTGGAATTAAAATCAGCTGGGTATTTTTTCAAATGCGTGGAGTGCATTTGAAAAAATACCCAGCTGATTTTAATTCCAGAATGACCTCATAAGTGTTCCTGCTCTTGCTTGTGCTCTCAGTTGGCCACTGGGGGCGCATGGCAAGGTGAGCTCATTCCATCTGTTCACATGTTGTGGTGCTGTATGGTGGTGTCTGTTGCTGTAGTGCTGCACTTGTGGGGGGACGTGGCCCAGAGCCAAGGAGGCTTGGCACGGTCTGAAGGCATGGGTGCTTTTGGGCCGCTGGGTTGCTCCCTCTGCAGGAGCGGTGCTGCGGTGGTGGTAGCCGCCATGCGGTGCTGCAACCGCTAGAGTAGGGACCCACTTTAAAGAGGTCGCCGTGAAGTGACAAGTGGGCTTATACAGTTTGATCAAAATGTTTACAAAGAACCTCATGTTCATGTTTCTAAATTATGCCTAGCGGCTCAGATCAACGTATATACTGTGGATTGTGCGATCCATGTCTAGTTTCTCACAATGCTGATATATATATATATATATATATATATATATATATATATATATTTACATTATATCCACAGGCAAGCATTAAGGACTGATATATATATATATATATATACACATATATATATATATATATATATATATACATACATATAAATATATATATATGCATATATATATATATATATACACAGACCAATTTTAGATGAAGACAGCACTCCACACAGCTATATATTAGGCCATGTGCACGTTACCAGAGGATGAATCAGTTCCCCAGCTTGAATAGATATAAACCATAGGACAAAGTAATGGCACCAGGACTTCCAGACAGATGAAAAAAGGGTGGATTTATTCACCTCAAGTGAGCAGCGACGTTTCGGTTTGTCACAGAACCTTTCTCAGCTTGAGAAAGGTTCTGTGACGAACCGAAACGTCTGCTCACTTGAGGTGAATAAATCCACCCTTTTTTCATCTATCTGGAAGTCCTGGTGCCGTTACTTTGTCCTATGGTTTATATTTATATATATATATATATATATATATATATATATATATATATATATATATATACACACATAAATATATATATATATACATACAGTATAAGTAGCATCTACTTAGTATATATTCTTAGTGGAAAGTAGCATTTTCCTCAACTTCCAGTGGTCTGTAGTTCCCTTTACCCTCCCTGCAGGATCTCTGTAAATGTTCAAAAACCTGTTTAGTGAGAGAAAAGGTTTCCTACAGTAACAGTAGACAAAGATGAGGGTAGGTCATGCAAGATTGCAGGTAGCTCATTAATCTCTCTGCTTCTGCCTGTGCATGAGACTCATGCTGTGAGAGGGGAGAGGGAGCTGTAGAGGGAGCTATCTGCTTGGTTAGAGCACACAGCACAGTTCCACACCAGGATGAGCCCACCCACTCAGCACAGTTATCGAGAGAAAATGAACATTTACAGAAATAATGTAGGAGAAAGAAAAGGACCCAAAATATGCAAGTTATACAAAACATTTCTAGCTTCACTACATCGAATACAGCAGCCTAAGGAGAAATTTCCTCTAATGAAATAGCCTCAAAATCTACCTGTTACATGCGGATCTTTCTGCAGATGTCACCACAGATTTAACTCTTTAAGTTGGAATTGGTGAAATCCACTGTAAAAATACAGAAGAAATGTGTGATATATAGGGCATGTCCCACTATCCACATGCATTGTACTGTTTAAAGCTTCCATAAGCTTTTCTCAAATGCTAATGTCTAAATATGCAAGCAGATTTAATATTAATAGAAGCGCCGTTTTATTTTTGGAATGCCCAACTGTTCTATATATTCAGATGCAATTGTGTCCTCCTGTTATTTACATCATAGTAAAGCAATTTCATCTTTTATCACTGCTCTCAAATGGTAGAAGACTTGTAGATATCGCAGCCATGATAAATTAAGCTGTAAAATATATATTGCATTTTAAAAGTACAAAATATTAATAAGAAATGTACTATATAAATTTTTCCTATACAGTTATACCTAAATAAAATATGAAATTTCAGGCATTGCAGTTCTATATTATAGCCTTATTATGGTAATTATTTTCTCACAAAGGAATTTCCTGCTTCACAAAAGCCTGAAGTCTGTGTCTACAGAGGAGCAAGTTTTTTCACTCACTTTGAGGTTTTTATGTAAATGAATTTTATTCATTACAACATGGGAACAGGGGGCCTTGCTAGTCTTGGGCTGATGACCCATGCTGTGCTGTATTGTTGACGTTGAGTGGGTCCATAGACCTAGAATATCCAGGGATAAAGTATATAGTCTAGCTAATTACAAACACTGTCATTACATAATGAGAAATGACCTTGGGTAAACCTTTGAACATTTTTTTATTAGGTATTGCATTTTGTGACAACTGTTTTTTTTGTTACATATAAGTTTTGTGCATTATCGTAAAGATTATGCAGGTCAAGATAGTTAATAAATTGGTGATTAAGTGTATCTGTCAGTGTATGTTTTATTAACTATACTTGTAAAGGGGATGAGTCTTATGAGTCTGGTCCATTGTGCACAGAGGGAAATTTGTAGTGAACCTTGCCAAGCCATGGAGTTCCCACACAATTACTTTGGTACCCAGCAGCCTAGAAAGAGAGTTCTGTTACTGTGCACTTCTATTATAATACATTTGACCCTATGGCTGGCTAAGGCTACAGGGTTTTACAGGAAAACAAATTGGTCCACATTTACTAATGCTGTCTAATAGTTAGACAACGTAAACTTAGATTAGGCAGTAACAAAATTCGCAAAATTTATCACAGTGGTGCATGCTGCATGATCATTTTGGCACATCTTGCATAACATGTTAGACACTCTCCTTTTCTTATAACACTTTTGATTTGGTTTATTTAACGGCAGAATTTTGTGCTCTTTTTTGTTCACATTTTTGGCCACAATGGTGTATTTTAAGCCCCACCCTTTTTGGCAAGCCACACTTCTTACAAACTAAGCCACACCTCCTCTTCGCAATGTCTATGTGTATTTGGGTTCAAAAATAAAAATTGAGTCAAACTGACAATTTGTGAAAAACGTGGCATATTTTTTTACACTTTCTAGACTCACACACAGTAGTAAATCTGCCCCATTGACTGCCTATTCTAAGGATAGATCATCAATATATGATAGGTTGGGGTCACATGTGCCACTGTGCCTGAATAAACTCTGAGCCCTTTGTTCTGTTGAACAGTTGGGATCTGGACCCTCAACAATCACACAATGATGGCATGTTCTAAGGATAGAACAATAATGTGTTTTCCTGGAATGGAAAACCTCTTTAACACAAGCTGGTTGTAAATTGATTGAGCTTCAGAACTTTGGAAAGCAACCTCCAAGTCTTCAAAGCTTTTGTAAACAAAGAAGCAAGTATATTTTGTCTTTCAAAAAACAATGTTTATATGTTTAATTAGAAAATAAAGGATAAAAAAAGATAGAAAATAATAGAATAATAAAAAAAATTGCAAATTAATTGTACCCGTCACCCCTTGGAGATACAGACAATTTTCTTATTTTGTTTTTCCATTGTTGCATCCAAAGAGCCATAAGAGCCACGTTTAATTTTTCTGTCAATATAGCCATATGAGGGCTTGTTTCTTGAGTATGTGATGGAATGGGAAGAAAACAGCAATTCCTCCATTGTTTTGGGGTTTAGTTTTTATAGCATTCACTGTATGGTAAAAAAAACAAAAACAAACACATTAATTTTATTCTGCAAGTCAATACAATTACCCCGATACCAAATTTATATAAATTTTTTTATGTTTTACTACTTTTACAAATAAAAAACGATTTAAAAAAATAGTTTTGTGTTGCTATTGTCACGTAGAGTTTGTGGACCCACTGTGTCGTACCGCCTTGGCGGTATGGCAGCTGGCCAACAGGGTGCAGGTCAGAGTCTATAGTTCATATAGGTTATCTGTGGCAGCTCGGACTGTAGCAAGGCAGGCTTGGCAGGAACTAGGCAGCAGATAGATGTCAGGTGTGGAGAAGCAGGACAGGCGTGGTATACAGCACAGCACGGCTACAGCTCAGAACAGCACTAGAACAGGATACAGGTTACAGGAACAGGGAACACTGGGAGCAGGAAACACTAGGGGACCATTTGCAAGACAGACTTGGAATACGACAACAACGCTCAGGCGTGGGAGGATGGGGCTGGGACCTTCTTATAGCCCAGGGTGCTCTGGGAGCAATTAGCTCAATCTCCAACATGCGTGCGCTCCGGCTTCTTAAGTCTGGACTGAGCTCGTGAGCACACCCTGGTGGTCACTGTGGAGCAGGACGGCCGTATGTGCAGAGCCAGGACTTTTTTGCATTTTCGTCGATTGTGAGGGCTTGTTTTTTGCAAGGACAGATGTAGTTTTTTTGCCACCATTTATGGGTGCATGAAACGTTTTGATCACCTTTTTATTTCATTTTTGTTTTTTAGCTATTTGAGCAAAGAACAGCAAAGCTTAAATTATGGTTTTTTTTCCAATGATATTCACCAAGCAGGTTAAAGAATGTGATATTTTAATGGTTCAGACTTTCACGGATGCACCAATACTAATTACGTTTACTTTTTTTATTACTTACATAACTTTTTGTAAAAAATGAAAAAAGTTTTTTTTAACTTTTAGATATTTGTATTTATATTTTTTAAATTTTAGTTAACATTTTTTTGCTTTATTTTTACTCCCCCTAGATGACTTAAAAATGTGATCTTTGGATCGCGTATTCAATACACTGTAATGCTTATGTATTTCAGTGTATTGCCTAAAACAAAAACAAGCTCTCATATGGATGTCATCAAGTGGTTAAATAAGTCTAATAATATTCACAGCAATTTTTTATTATTATTATTATCATAATTATTATTATTATTATTATTATTAAGTTCCATCTATTCGTTTTTCACTCCTGTGACCATATAGATAGTGTTCCTAAAGAAGCTCCTGTGTACTGTTTGAATCTTCACTATTTTCAGAGGCATGTTCATAATTCATGTGATTGTATCCATCCAGTTTTTTGCTGGTCCTCCTCTTCCTTATTCCCTTCCCCTTTTCCAAGCATAATTGTCTTCTCATGATATGTCCAAAATAAGGAAAATTCAGTCTAGATATTTGTGGAAAAGCGAAAGGTTGGACCTGATTTTATTGATGATCCATCTGCCCTTTAAATATCACAAAAACATCCAAAAACTCATAGCTCTGTGTAACATAGATGACCAACCAAAGATTTTCCACACAGCAGCATAAAAAGATCTCAGATCATCATTGTTGGCACAGCTTACGCAGGTTGTCCACTTTCGTCAATCCCTTTTTTTTTCTGAGGGCATCTACAGAAAAAAAAACCTTCCTGACACCCCCCTGTACATACTGCATTGTCCACAAAGGGTTCACGCATAGCGCGGCACAGTTACAGCGTGTTGATGATGTAGACTCAGAAGCTTTGCAAATGCGTCAACTTTCCATCAAAACCTGTGCTCTAAAAGTCAAATGGCGCTCCTTCCTTCTGAGCCCTACTGTGCGTCCAAACAGCCATAATTGACCACATATGGGGTGCTGCAATAAAAGGGAGAAAATGCTTTACAAATGTTGGGGCAATTTTTCTCCTTTATGAAAATTAAAAATTTTGATCTAAAACTACATTTTATTGGACAGAAAATGTAATTTTTCATTTTCACTGCCCAATTCTACTCAATTGAGAAAAAAGCCTGTGGGGTCAAAATGCTCACTATACCCCTAGATGAATACCTCACGTGGTGTAGTTTTCCAAATAGAGTCATTTCTCCACTTCTCATTTTTCCACTATACTGGTACCTCAGGGGCTCTGCAAATTGGACACGGCGACCAGTAACCAATCCAGCAAACTCTGCGCTCCCAAAGCCCTACTGCAATCCTTCCTTCCGAGCCTGGCCGTATGCCCAAACAGCAGTTTATGACCACATATGGGTTATTGCAGTACTCTGGAAAAATTGTTTTTCAAATACTGGGGGCCTTTTTTTCACTTTATTCCTTGTGGAAATTAACATTTCTTAGTTGAAACTCGACTTCATTTGAAAAAACTCTTATGTTTTGGTACCTCAAGGTTTCTGAAAAACTATAGTGGTGCCTAGAACACATCCTAATAAAAAGAAGACCCCAAAATCCACAAGGTGCTCCTTCATTTCTGAGGAGTGTGTTTTAGAGAAGTAGCACACTAGGGCCACATATGGGATATAGGTTACACCTAAAAACTGCAGAATCAGGGTACTAAATTGGGTTGTGTTTCTCTATTAACACTTGATATGTTAAAGAACAAAAGGATTACTATTGAACATCTGCAAAAAAAAAAAAAAATGTATTTTCATATTTGCTTTCACTCCTTTGAAACGCCTAAAGGGTTAAGAAACTTACAAAATGTTCATAGTGGGTTCTAACATATAGAGCACTCAAAGCCACAAAAATTTATGCTAAAGCTATAAGCCTTAAAACATCCTAGAAAAATAAAAGGACACTCCAAAAATGATGCCAACATAGATATAACTATCTATCTGACAAGCAGATACATTTAACCCGTTAGTGACCGCCAATACGGCTTTTCACGGCGGCCACTAACTGGCTTTATTCTGATGCATATGCCTTTTTACGGCACTGCATCAGGATAAAGTAAACAAGCAGGGAGCCGTCAAATCTCCCTGCTCTCAGCTGCTAGAGGCAGCTGAGGGGCGTCCCTGCTCTGCCGTGTGAGATCGATATAAGTATCGATCTCACCCGTTTAACCCCTCAGATGCGGTGCACAGTAGCGTGCACCGCATCTGAGTGGTTTTGGAGAGAGGGAGGGAGCTCCTTCTCTCCCACCGACACCCGGCGATACGATCGCCGAGTGTCTGTGTCTCCAATGGCAGCCAAGGGGCCTGATAAAGGCCCCCAGGTCTACCTGTAATGAATGCCTGCTAGATCATGCCACAGGCATGACCTAGCAGATGCCTGTCCGTTTTAAACGGAGAGGCAGTAATACACTGCAATACAAAAGTATTGCAGTGTATTATAATAGCGATCGGAGAATCGCATATTAAAGTCCCCTAGCAACTAGTAAAAAAGTTTTAAAAAAGTTTAATAAAGTTCATTAAAAAAAAAATATGAAAAACCCAGCTTTTCCCCTTACAAAATGCTTTACTATTAAAAAAATAAAATAAAGTAAAAAAGTTACACATATTTGGTATCGCCGTGTCCTTAACGACCCCGACTATAAATCTTTTACATTATTTAACCCGCACGGTGAACGCCGTAAAAAATGTAATAAAAAACTATGGAAAAATTTCTGTTTTCTGTGAATCCTGACTTAAAAGAAAATGTGATAAAAAGTGATCAAAAAGTCACATCTACTCCAAAATGGTACCAATAAAAACTACAAGTCTTCCCGCAAAAAAAAAGCCCTCATACAACCGCATCGGCGAAAATATAAAAACGTTACGGCTCTTCAAATATGGAGACACAAAAACAAATAATTTTGAAAAAAAAGCGTTTTTACTGTGTAAAAGTAGTAAAACATACAAAAACTATACAATATGGTATTGTTGCAATCGTAACAACCCGCTGAATAAAGTTATTGTGTTATTTATATCACACGGTAAACGGCGTAGATTTAAGACGCGAAAAAGAGTGGCAAAATTTCAGGTTTTTTTCTATTCCCCCCCAAAAAAAGTTAATAAAAGTTAATCAATAAATAATATGTCCCCGAAAATGGTGCTATTAAAAAATGCAACTTGTCCCGCAAAAAACAAGACCTTATACAGATATGTCGACGCAAAAACTAAAAGGTTACAGCTCTTGGAATGCGACGATGGAAAAACGTAAAAAAATGGCTTGGTCATTAAGGTTTAAAATAGGCTGGTCATTAAGGGGTTAAATTTGGAAAAATGCTAATTGGTGTTTTTCACAAACAAGCAATGAATGTATCAACTAAATTTTACCTCTGACGTAAAGTACAATGTGTCACGAGAAAAAAAAATCTCAGAATCGCTTGGATAGATTAAAGCATTCCAAAGTTATTACCACATAAAGTGACACATGTCAGATTTGAAAAATGAGGAATTATCAGGCAGGTCAAAACTGGCTGCAGCGGCAAGAGGTTCATATTACAAAAAAAAACACATAACAGTAGCCAAGTTACTACACATAGGTAAAGTATTTTCTTCAATTGCTCTATGGTGTAGCATAAATGGCCAAAAACTTCATTGTCCAAACAGCGGCATAGCAAGCTCCTAAATCATAAATGTTGACACAGCTTACACAGGTTGTCCACTTTCGACAATTCTTTCTTTTTGTAACAAGGGTCCCACAATAATAAGCTACTTCCAGCGATCAGCTCTAAACTGTAGGGAAACACAGCTGGAAATATTCAATATCCCACATTGCACCATGCTTATTGAAATCATTGAATTGAAATCATTGAATTGTACTACATGGACAAAGGGAGAGACTCTCTTTGAAGCTGCTCTCAGCTCTGACTAAAAGATGAGGGCCCCTAACATTTACTAATATTCACAATGTTAATAAATACATTTTCGAAAATCAATGCATTATTTTTTTATTTTTTTTACCACTCCTGAATTTTCAAAAGTAAAAAGCTGTTTTTGTTTCTTTGTGTTTTTTCTTATCAGTCTGCAAATGTAAATTGTTTTCCCATAATACTATCATGTGTACTATATGAATCCTTCAAATATCATTTTTGTGCTTAATACTATTTTTACTTTCTTTAGAAATCTAGTTTAAAGGATTCTTTGAATATCTTAACCATGCTAGATATATTTTACTATTTTCATTTACTTTAAACTAAGTCGCTTTCAAGATTCACTATGTTTGTATAATAACTCTCTGGGCTATTGCACTAACCTTTTAATATTCATAATACAATTTCTATTAAACCAATTAAACCCATTTTTCACACACCCCCTAATGGTTTTCATCTTTCATTTTACCATGAAACTTGCTCTTTTTTTGTTAACTTTCCTTTTAATATTCCTATAAACTGTTTTACAGCTTGATTTATCTCATCATTTCCTACAATATTCATTACTTTACATTAGTTGGAGAAAATAACCACTAAACTAAAAGCTATCAGAGAGGGGGAAAAAAAGTCAAAGATTTTATATTGCTCATTAGTTTCTGGTAAAAAGACATTTATTTATCTTTCGTTTGGAATTCATACTTTTGTTATGGGACCATACTGGGGTATCTGGCCATTTTTATCCACATTCTGTTTGCTTTATAGATAACTTCAAAATGACAAAGACATTTTAGTAGCTTGGACAGCAGAAGCTTTAAATGCAGGTTTTTTTTTTTTTTTACTACAGTATGTAGACAGACAATTAACTACCACTTTGTGGCTGCCATATAAAGTGTGAATAGGTTTTCTAGCCCTATGTATTTTAAATCAACTGAATATGGGTTAAAATAACAGAATATGTACTTACCTTCTTAAATCCCCCATTGATCCTGAGGTATTTGTTACCTGGTCTCCTGCTGGTCTTTGTTAAAATTGTTCCAGTGATAACATTTTATCTTAAAGTGAGATCGCAGAAAACAATCATTGATGTAGCTGAGGTCAACACGTCACATAACGACACAGTGATTGTGTTGTGGTCACATATAAAGACATGTCATCATAGGAGCAGTGTAAACAAAGACCAACAGGGGACCAGGACACCATCATCATGGATGGGATTGAGGATTTGAGAAGATTGTAGAATTTTTCTTTTTGTGAGACCTACCACTTTTTTAAAAGGTATACTTTTTTTTAATCAATCCATAAAAAAAGTTGGTGTATAGTTACATTACAAAAATATATACTCTAACATATACTTTTCTTAGTTCTCCTGACAGTGTAGTAATCTATTCTTTGAACATTGTAACGTCCGCGGTCAGACCGCAGACTCCTATTGTCCTGCAGACATCTTCCTCCCCAGAGATGCCAGGACATGCGACTGTCCCGTCCTGCAGTGACCACTAGGGTGCGTGCTTGAGCTAATTCTCGGCCTTAATGGGCCAGAGCACACAAATGTTTTAGATTGACTGATTGCTCCCATGATCACGCTGGACTATAAGAAGGGCCCTGCCCCTTCCTTCATTGCCTGAGCTTTGTTGTGTTTACCCGTGTCAGTCTTTGCAAATGGTCCCTTAGTGTTTTCCAGTTCACAGTGTTCTTGCTACCTTTATCCCGTGCTATTATATTCCTGTGCCATAGAGAGTTGGAGTCATGTTGTGTCTTATACTACGCCTGCTGTATTTCACCGCACCTGGGGTTTGCCTGCAGCCAAGGTCCCATGCGAGCCTGCCATCGCTACTGTCTGTATTGCCACAGACACCCTTATTCGAACTATTGACTTAGCCTTGGTAGCCTGTTTGGCCAGCTGCTGTCCCGCTACGGTGGTACGACCCAGTGGGTCCACACACTCACCGTGACACACATTAGACGCCTGTGAAAATGTTACAATTTGGACTTGCCATAGGTAAATTTGTGCCCTGTGCGGCTCATTATGGTTAACCATATAGTGCCCATTTCAATCATGCAGTTCCTAAAATAAGATTATCAGACGACGTCTATATAACACTACCAGAAAGTTGCCGAAATAACACTTTCCTAACCATAAACTAGGGAAAGAAGCTGCTTTTCCATAAATGTGTAGGACTGGTGGTGCAAGCTTCTAGTGCCCAGGCCACGTCTCTTTCTGTAGTGACATGCGATGCGACCTTTGCGATCACACAGTTTGCACATCCTTAAGGCCCTGGTTTACAGTATACATCTCTATACACTTTTTTTTTTTTGTTGACATACAGAAAAAATGTGTTGCAAACATAGCCTAATGGATGAGGCTGTTGCCAAACAAAAAGACTAATTGTCATTTATTATACACTACATTTTTTTTCTTCCCAAAAAATCTTATGGAAAAGTTTTCCTGCATTCACATGATGTAATCCGATATTAATAACAGTGTAAAATACATAATGTTTTGCAGTTGTCTTGTCACCTCTTCTCATAGGGTTGTACTGAGGTATACTCAGGGCCGTCATCAGGAATTTCAGGGCCCATGCAGCTAAATTGTCTGCGCCCCCCTACCGTGGCACCGTCCATTAACGATACTCCGTCCAGCACCATATCACGCTCTTTGTGTCATACATAACGAAATAACTTTTTATTTGGCCGAAAGATTTTGAAGCCTGCCACCACGACAAGGTAGACTCTTTTGGCAGGGCCCTACTCTGCTCTAACGTGCATGCTGCACTATTGTATCCAGTATTCTTGGTCAAATCTGCAACGGAGCCTCCAACGCAGCTGTGAACAAGGCCTAACACAAAAGTTTTGTATTTTTTGAAGCCGGTTCACAAAAAAAATAATAATAATTACTAATTCTACTGGACTTATTTAGAGATAGGCAGCAGCTTCAGGAACACATCATAAGGGTAGGAACACACTAGGCGGATACACTGAGTAAAACTACACAGCTTATCCGCCCCGATAGCCGCAGGGAATTTCGCCAGCAAAACCGCACCAAATAGTGGTGCAGGTTTCGTGAGGCATGTCCGCTGCGGAAATCCTTACCCAGGCCGTAGTCTAGGCGACGCGTCTCTCTTCTGGGATGACGCTGTAGACCATGTGACCGCTGCAGCAATCACATGGAATGAAACATCATGACAGGAGGCCGGGCTGTGCTAAGAATAGAGGATTGCGTCGCCTAGACTACGGCCGGGGTAAGTATAATTTTTTTTTATACATTTTAATTTAAAAAATACTTATTTTTTTCTCCTTTGTGATTCTTGCGGCAGAACCGCAGCATTTCCACAACAGAGGAGCAGCGATTCCGCTGCATAAATTGCACTGCAGGTCAATTTTTTTTGCTGTGTGTGGATGAGATTTGTTCAAATCTCATCTACTCTGCTGCTACTGTTATATGCTACGGATTTTCTGCAATGAAATGTGTTGCATAAAATCCGCAGTGTTCACGCCTAGTGTGTTCCTACCCTAACAATAAGGCCCAGTTCAGAGTTTTTGGGCCTTGATATTGACTCGGACACTGCATCAGAATCAGCGCCAAAAAACATCCAAAACCGCCTCCTATTGATTTAATCTGAAATCAATGGGAGCCAGTCGCGGAAAAAATAAAAAGCAGCATGAGGCAGCTGAGGCCGAAAATGCATTTTTCGCTGCGTTTTTTTGTCGCAGCAAAAAAACGCGGCAAGATAGTGTGGGCAGGTCAAAATCTGCCTCAAAATTCTTCAAGGAATTTTGAGGCAGATTTTTTTCTGCCTGCAAAATATTCTGTGTGAATAGGGCCTAATACTTAATCATCACTTTCAGACACTTTACGTACTGTGTCAGAAGAGCTGCTGGCTCCCACTCCAGTCCTCGTTGTCAGGCGATGTCTTCCAGGTTCAGTCCTTTACCTCCAGGCTCCAGAAAATGGCGGAGATTGGAGAACGCCTGCCGCCGCGCTACAACTTGACTCCTCCCCCTCTCCTTACGCAGCTACGCTCTGGAGGAGATGGAGGAGGAGGCCCAGGTGAGTCCTGTGTGCCCCAGTGCGCGGGCGTTCGCGGGAGCGCGCGGGCATCCGGGGTTGCGCGCGGGCGCTCGCCATATCGTTCGCGGGTGCGCGCGTTAGCTCACGGGTGCGTGCGATCGGGCGGTGTTTGACGGCCGGGCCCCCATGACGAGAGGAGGGTCCCGCAGCTCACGACTTTCTTTTGGTGAAAAGAATGGGCCCCATTGCAGGGGCCTGTTTTTTTCTACCAAAGGCAAGTGGCGGCAGTTGCCGGGCCCACTTTCAATTAGGTTTGGCCGGGCCCCTTACACTAGTAACCCTAGTACTACCCTGATGGCGGCCATGAGTATACTGACATAACCAAAAATGTATCAATATTATAAACAGAATGGGCCATCATTTATCAGAGCAGACTACGGCAGTCATGCCAGTTTTATCTAGACTTTATTATAGCTAAAAGAATCATTGGAGTGGTACATAACATATCTGTAGAGAATTTTGTGTGTATGACTTCCAACAAAAATACTGGTTAAATAACAAAAACTATAAGTTCATGTTATTTGACTTGTTTTTCTGCACATGTCTTTCTGTACAAATTATTAGATTGCATGTATTTTTACTTATACCTTATTACATGTAAAGTTTAACTAAACTAAAGCATAATTTTCAAGACTACAATTCAGACAATTCAGCATATACTGTGTTTGTAAAATAAGTACCTAATCCATTTCATCATGTCAGTCTGGGGGTGGGCATGTACCTTGGTTGCTGGGTACTGCTGCCAACAAGCCACTTGGCTCGGGTTCTAAAACACAGGTCTAAGGCAGCAAATTGAATCTTGACCTCACGTGAAGGTAACTACGACTAGATTTCATTACACAGAACTAAGCTCTGCACAATAAAAAACATATTGGGCAGGCCCTCGGAAATCTTGGACACAAGAGACTCCTTCCTTAGGCCTTATTCACACGAACGTGTTTAACGTCCGTGACACGCACATGAAAATCACGCACGTCGCACGGACCTATGTTAGTGAATTGGGCCGTTCAGACATTCTGTGAGTTTCACGCAGCGTGTGTCCGCTGCGTAAAACTCACGGCATGTCCTATACTTGGGCATTTTTCGCGCATCACGCGCCCATTGAAGTCAATGGCTGCGTGAAAATCACACGCAGCACACGGAAGCACTTCCGTGTGTCGCACGTGATTTGCACAACAGATAAAAGAAATGAAGGAAAAAATAAAAGCACTTCCTTCATTTCTTTTTCTAAACATCAAAACCGCGTGTCATAAGGATGGCATATACGTGAAAATCACGCAGCCACGCACCATTCACTGATGACACACGGAACTGCAACGCGCACAAAATGCTGCGTTTTTTGCAAGCGCAAAATGCACACGTTTGTGTGAATAAGGCCTTACAGTGATGAAAATGTTTGTTCTACAATGATAAATGAACCAATAGCCATCTTTATTATAGGTCATTTACTATGCATAAATAGTATAAGAGACCTCAATAACCAACTAAGTATCTCCTTCAATTGTTTTAACAAAAAACAGAATTAGTGATTTAAAACATTTAATAGGTAACGTTGCAAAACATAAATTATGATAAAAACTGTAAAATTTAAGCCAAGTATTATTTATTCTTGATTCAGGTAATACAGAGTACATTTACCAAAAACATGACGGTTTCAAGCAGGCACTTCACTCCATTACTTTTTAAAATGTTTAGCTGAACGTAAAGCATAAACGTTGTCATTGGCTCTAAGTACCCTATTCTGGGATTACAAACAACATTTAATCTATTCACAATACGTTACTCACAGTTAAACTGAAATACATAGGGAATAGAAAATACAGACATTTTAACCCCTTCCCGACATCCGCCGTATATGTACGGCGGCGCATGTCGGGTGGGGGTGTACGGAGCAGGCTCACGGACTGAGCCTCCATAGAATGAGTGTGGCGGCTGTATGTTACAGCCGACTCTTCGGGGTAACGAGCAGGATCCCGCTCGAGCTACATTGTTTAACCTGTTAAATGCGGCTGTCAATAGCGACCGCAGCATTTAAATGACTAAAAACAGGGGGGCGACCCCTTGTAATGTTCCAACGCCCCCCCCTGCGGCATTGGTTGGCATGGCAGCCTGATGATGTCCCCCAAGTCCGCCATCTTTGTACCCCTATGAAGCCCTGACCCCGGCAGGGCTTCATAGGAGACGGTCAGTATCACAATATACTGCAATACATTAGTATTGAAGTATATCGTGCAAGCAATCCAGCGATCGCTGGTACAAGTCCCCTAGGGGGACAAGTAAAAAAGAAGGGAAAAACTGTAAAATAAAGGAAAAAAAAAAACCTTTTCACATTTTCCCTCAAGCACAATGTAAAAAAAAAATAACATAACGGTGGTATCAATGCGTCTGTAAAAGTCTGAACTATTACACTATATCGTTTTTTAGTCTGCACAGTCAACAGTCGTAAAACATTTAAACCGTCAGAATTGCTATTTTGTGGTCACTTCATCTCCCACAAAAAATGAAATAAAAAGTGATCAAAAAGTCTCATGTACCCCAATAGAAACTACAGCTCGCCCCACAAAAAAATAAGCCCTCATACCACTAAATAGATGGAAAAATGAAAAAGTTTTGGCTCACAAAGTATGGTGACAAAACTCCAATTTTATTTTTATCAAACAGTTTTTTCATTGTAAAAGTAGTCAAAAATAAAAAAAAACTATAGAAAGTTGGCATTGCTGTAATCGTATTGACCAGCAGAATAAAGTTAACATGCCGTTTATACCACACGGTGAACGCCGTAAAAACAAAACCACCCAAAAGATTGAGAAATCGCTGTTTTTTTCCTATTCCACCCCACAAAAAAAAATTCCAGTTTCCGACTACATTAAAATCTACAACTCGTCCCACAAAAAACAAGTTTTCATACGGCAATATTGATGGAAAAATAAAAAAGTTGTGGCTTTTGAAAGGTGGGGGGGGGGGGAACAAAAGTTAAAATCCGAACAATGGCTGCGGTGGGAACTTCTGATTAATGATCAAGCATTTTCTATTATCATTTTTGATCACAAAAAATGAAAAAACATCTGAATGTTCACAGTCCAGATGATACATGTGTGATATATAAGTGCATTTATGTAATGGAGTGAGAAAAAGGCTGTGGCAAGTGGAAAGCCATTGTCACAACCAGGGCTGAATTTCCTCCATTGATTGCCTGGGGTATACATAAAATGACTAAATGATGGTCAAAAGACTTCTCTGGAGAAACATAATGGCCTGGTAAGTCTTCTGCTGTCTCCTGTTGAAAAGAAGTTGCAAATGATAGAAATAGCTATGGCAGCATATCCCAAGGGTTTCATTTAATGGGGGGGGGGGGGGGTGTAGGGAATGTGCCCCGGGTGCTGGCGTAGAGTTAACAATAAAAAGTGGGCACTTTACTACTATGTGATAATTGGTCAATGTGTTCATAAATCCCGCCAAAACACAAGGTATATGGTATGCTGTGGTTTGAAAAAGTCAGAGAATTTCCTAAAAAATGTATTGCTCTTTCTTATCTTAATATTGTTTTGTATTTTTATTGCTTTTGGTAAAAGAAAAATCACAGTCCTTATCTATTTGTTAATGGAACATTTAAAGAAACAAAAAATATAGAAAATATAATAAAAATGCCAACAATTCCTCCCTTAATATCTTTCTCTTGTTGGATCCATTCTGTCTCATATTGCAATCATAAAATAAGAAATTTAGAAAGAATTCTTCTATATGTGTCTCAGGTGATCAATCGTTTTCCCTTCTTCTACATCTCAAACATTTGTCTCTGGTTATATGGCACCTGGCTGCAGCAGGAGCCTCTCCTAACTGATCTGACAGCAATAGAAGGCTAAGTACATCAAGCCTTTCCACCTTTTGAAAGCCTCACCCCCCTGAGTCTCCTGCCAGCCAAAAATGTAAGCGATCATGTGGATATTAACCCCTGCGTTCTTTGCAAGATTTCTACAAGACTGTTTCAGAAACATGCAGAAACTCCTGCAGACTGATGAACAGCATGGACAATTTCTTCTCCTCTTTAATTGTATCACTTGTTTCTAGGTTTAGTATTCCTTTAATAATCCTGTTAACTACCATACAAGGTTTTGTTCACGTAATGTTATAGCCTTCTATCAGCGGTATAGAATCCTGACATAAACCTCCGAAGGAAGCTGCAACATATCTCACTGTATAGGATACAGTGGGATACATTGCTTATAGGCTGAAGCGATACTCTATATTGTTCTATATTGTTCTCTTCCCACTGTCCAACCCACATACTCATCTCTCTTCCTCCTGCTACCTGCTGACTCTTCATCCCATTGTTGCCCCCTACCGTAACTACATGGAAGCGTCACTTCTGTCTCCTGGCAACCTCCGCAGCATCCAAACAAAAACCAGGTGCTGAGAGTGACGTCACCAAGGGAAGCCAAATGGGTGGAGATTGATCGCTGAAAAGGAGAAGTCTAAGGTGGGGACAGGAGCTGGAGCCCTGAATACTGCTGTGCTGGTGGGTGAGTGCTATACCGATGTATGCTGACCAGACTAAAACCAAATGGGCACTTATTTGGCGGACGTCTGGTAATAAAAACCTTTAGCATGTATGCTGGGAGCTTTCTCGGTGTACAAGCTAAACTTAGTTTAAGAAAGCGCTGTGAAAAGGGCCTTAGTGTTTCCACTGCGGTTTGAAAAAATGCAACAAAAAACACTAAGAAATAAGCGAGTCTGAGACAGATTTCTCATGACATATTGTACTTTATGTTAGTGAAAAAATGTGGTCAATAAATTCAGTATTTATTTGTGAAAAACACCAAAATTTTGAGAAAATTTTTATTTTTCCAAATTTAAATGTAAGACAGATAGTTATACCACACAAAATAGTTACTAGTTAACGTTTCCCATGTGTCTACTTTATGTTTGCATTGTTTTTTGAACGTCCTTTTAGTTTTCTAGGACGTTAGAAGAGTTTAGCAGCAATTTCTCACAGTTTCAAGAACATTTCAAAAGACTATCTTTTCAGGAACCAGTTCAGTTCTGAAGTGGCTTTGAGGGCCTTATAATGTTAGAAAACCTCCATAAATGACCCCATTTAAAAAACTGCACCTCAAAGTATTCAAAACAGTATTCAGAAAGTCTCTTAATAGTCTCGCTAATAAAGTGGTGAAAACAGATCGGTTTTTTTAAAATAAAAAGCATTACTGTCACCTACATTATAGCGCCCATCTCCTTATGTAGGAGATAGGGCACTTATAATGTGGTGACAAAGCCTCTTTAAGCACCATGTCAGGTGTGAAGAGGTCTTTTGGTGGCAAAACAGTGGAAACTCCCCAAAATTGACCCCAATTTGGAAACTACACCTAAATATATTGGAATTAGTCAGTAAAAATGAAAATCTACATTTTTTTCTGAAAAAGCATAGAAAGTTTTAATATTTACAAGGAAAAAAGAACAAAATGCACCAACATTTGTAAAGCAATTTCTTCAGATTACGGCAATACCCTATATGTGGTAATAAACTGCTGATTGGACCCACGGCAGGGCTCCATAGGGAAGGAGCACCATTTAGATTTTGAAGCAGATTTTGCTGGAATGGTTTTCGGTGCCATGTCATGGAGGGACCAAAACAATGGAAAAAGTGACCCCCCAAAAGTGACCCCATTTTGGAAACAACACCCTTAAAGGAATTTTTCTAGGGGTATAATGAGCATTTAGATCCCACAGGTCTTTTGCTGAATTTATTAGAATTAGGCCGCGAAAATGAATATCCAAATGTTTTCCACTAAAAGGTTGAATTTTTTCATTTTCACAAGGGATAAAGGAGAAAAATCACCCCCACATTTGTAAAACAGTTTTTCCCGAGTACAGCAATACCCCACATGTGGTCATAAATGTTTTTTTCATTAGAAAAGAATTAACCCTTTCAGGACTGATCCATTCTTTTATTTCTTATTTTCGTTTTTCACTTCCCACAGTCCAAGAGCCGTAACTTTTTTTCTTTTTCCGTCAAAAGAGTGGTGTGGGGGCTTATATTTTGCGGGAGGAATTGTAGTTTCTATTGACACCGTTTAAAGTACCATAAAATGTACGGGGAAACTGAAAAAAATTCTTTGCAGGCTGAAATTTTAAAAAACTGCGATTCCTCCATATTTTTGGAGTTTCGTTTTTACGGCTTTCATCATGCAGTAAAACACAACTTAACTTTATTTTGCGGCTCAATACAATTACTGTGATACCACATTTATATTGTTTTTTTTTTATATTTTACTACTTTTACAAAGAAAAATCAATTTGTTAAAATAACAAATTGTTATGTTTCACCACATTCTGAGAGCCGTAACTTTTTTATTTTCGGCCGATTGAGCGGTGTGAGGGCTTATTTTTTGTGGGACGAGCTGTAGTTTTTATTAGTACATTATTTTGTTACATACAACTTTTTCATCACTTTTCATAAAAAAATTTTTTAGAGCTAAGGTGACAAAACAACAGCGATTTTGGCATTTAAAATTATTTATTTTTGCGGTGTTCACCGTGCGAGTTAAATAATGGTGTATTGTAATAGTTCAGATTTTTACGGATGTAGCGATACCAATTTTGTTTATTTTTTTTACATTACTTTAGAAGAAAAATGGGAAAAAGATTTTTGTTACTTTTATTTTACTAATAATAACTTTATTTATTTTTTTGACACATTTTATTTCTCCCCTTAGGGGACTTAAACCAGCGATCATTGGATCGCTGGTACAATACACTGCAATACTAATGTATTGAAGTATATTGCTATTTTTGCAGGCTTCTTTAATAGAACGATCGCTGTTCTTGTCCGTTAGTCCCAGGTGTCAGCTGTAATACTCAGCTGACACCTGCAGCGTATGGAGCGGGCTCAGCATGTGAGCCCGCGTCATACATCACCCCTCGCACCACGATGTGCTATTATGTCCTAGTGCGCAAAGGGGTTAATGCACAGAAGATAGTGCAAAGTGAAGATTTTAATTTTCCACTGATACGCCATTTTAGCTAATAATATGTTGTGCCCAGTTTGTGCCACTGAAGACAAATACCTTATAAAACGTTAAACGGGTTCTCCCGGGAACGGCGATGCCATGTATGTGGACGCAAATTGCTGTTTGGGCACGCTGCAGGTCTCAAAAGGGAGGGAGCGCCATTTGGCTTTTGGATTGCAAATTTTGCTCGGTAGTAGTTCTGTTTGGGGTTTTGCTGGTATTTCAGTTTAAAATGTGGGGGCATATGTAATCTGTGCGGGGTACATCAGGGTATATGTAATCTTTGATATGGGCAGTGTCACATCTGCCTTCATAAATATTTGTTTTTTTGTTTTATTTTATTACATTTTTTCTTCCCCTTTTTATTCACTTTTTCTACATGATTTTTCATGTACTTAACTCACTGCTAGATATTATTTACTTTTTTGATCTCAAGTTATTCACCTCTTTTTCATACTTATTTGTACTATATATCTCTACAATTATTGTCTGATTTATTCACTCATAATTTGTTTACATGGTTTTTTATGTATCTAACTCACTGTTATATACTATTTACCTTTTTGATCCCAGGTTATTCACTCTTTTCATATTCATTTGAATGATATACTTTTATTAGTATTGCCTTATTTCATTCACTTTTACTTTGTTTATTTAATAAACAATGTATTTTTCTTCACTTTGCACCTATCTATATTCTGTTTATATTGTTTATTCGCTAATAATGTATTTTACTTTAATCTAACTCCGGCTGTATACAACTCTAACCTAATTCATGCCAGGGTGTTATTAGTATCTTTTCCTTTTTTCTGATCTGGACATAGAGCATGGGGAAACGCTACCTTGAGGTGATCGACACAGACTGATATATAACAGACTCACCACTGCTGTACCGCTTTCCTTGGAGTTTGCGCGTGTCGCAGTGATGCCGAGTGCCCGCCCTCTGTCTTCTCTCTTCTGCATGCGGGTGCTGCGCCTGCGCTGTTCCCCTGGAGACGCGTCTCTGGGGGCGTGCAGGCGCAGTGTCCGCATGACGACAGGAGACGGAGATCTCGTGGTCTCAGGCAATCCCGCGCATGCGCCGTAGACCGGGAACTCGGACAGACCGGAACACATTGAGTAATGATTTGTGACACTATTTAAACGGACGGATTACACAGCAGTACACACCCCCTGAGGAAGCAATACCGGCGAAACACGCGTCGGGGTGCCTAAAACTACCGTGTGGACCACTCTCATTCCCAAACTTTATGGGTAAGACTGACTTTACTGATTACCTGGGTGTTACCAGGTGGACATAATTTTTTATTGCCTCAGGTTATTGCCTTCTCTTCTGATCTATGTCCGTGATAGGCTGGTATTATGAGGCTGGGAAGGGCCAAAAACAGTGGACCTTCCCACCTTTGTAATGCTAGGCTGCTGCTGCTGTGTTGTATCTGGCTGGTTATAAAAGTGGGGGTGACCCCACGTCATTTTTTTTTCTTTTTTTTAAAAAAAACATGGGGTTCCACCCAATTTATCATAACCAGCCACAAACAACACAGTGTTATTAGCCTGGGAATGGACAAAACCAGTGGCCCTTCCCACCCATGTAATGCCAGACTGCTGCGGCCTTGTATATGGCTGGTTATTAAAAATGTGGGGGACCCAACGTCTATTGTTAAATTTGTTAAATTCAAAAAAAAAAAAACGACGTGGGGTCCCCCCCATTTTTATAACCAGCCCGATACAACACAGCAGCAGCAGCCTAGCATTACAAGGGTGGGAAGGTCCACTGTTTTTGGCCCTTCCCAGCCTCATAATACCAGCCTACGGCCGCCCCAGTACCCGACCATCACAACAGATGGTCGGGTACTGGATCGTACCAAGCTCTTCCCGGCACCCCTGGTGGTGGTGGGTACCGGGGTAATAATGGGTGGTTAGTGCTAGCCTCTGCACCGGCTAACACTAAGTACCGCCTTAATAATGGACGCTGTCAATCAGCCAACTGCCATTATCTAGGCACTAATAAAGTTTAAAAAAAAACACAAAGACAATTCTTTTTTTATTGAAATAAGAAATCCCCAACAAAACCCTCGTTAACCATTTTATTAAAATTTGAAAAAACGTAGATCTACGCAGTAGTCCAACGAATCGAAGATGTAGTCCAATCGGTACATAAAAATCTGTAACAACATAAAAAAACAGTTATCAATGTGAACAATAACAATACTTCTACTCACCTACACACATATATACATGCACACACACACAAACAACCATACACAAACACACACATATACACAAACACACATATACACACATATAAACAAACACACCCATATATACACAAACACACACACATAAACACACACCCATATATACAAACACACACATATACAAAAACACATACACACAAACATCTACACACAAACATATACACAAATACACCCATATATACACACACATATACACAAACACATATACACAAACACACCCATATATACACAAACACACACATAAACACACACCCATATACACACATATACACAAACACACACATATACATCTACACACAAACATATACACATACACCCATATATAAACACACATATACACAAACATATACACAAACACATATACACAAACACACCCATATATACACAAACACACATAAACGCACATATACACAAACACACATATAAAAACAAAAACAGACAAAGACACATACCCAAACACACACACTGTTTCTTTTAAATGCTGCTGGGGAACCCGCTCGATCCACTATATAAGGCTGAGCTATAGTGCAGCATTTAAAAGAAAGAGGATCCTGACCTGTCCATAGAGTTTAAGGCAGCACAGAGCATTTCAGGAGATGAGCGTGCAGATTCAGTGCTGCTGTGAACTCTGCTCTTACCATTACGTAGCTCTCAGTCTGTTACCTCTCCTCCACTCCTGTCCTCAAGAACACCTTCACATGATTGGCAAGTCACCACGTAATGGTAAGAGCAGAGTTCACAGCAGCACAGAGTATTTCAGGAGATGAGCGTGCGGATCTTGTGCGGGGTGGTGACTTGCCAATCTTGTGAAGGTGTTATTGAGGACAGAAGTGGAGGAGAGGTAACAGACTGAGCTACGTAATGGTAAGAGCAGAGTTCACAGCAGCACAGAATCTGCACGCTCCTCTCCTGAAATATTCTGTGCTGCTGTGAACTCTGCTCTTACCATTACGTAGCTCTCAGTCTGTTACCTCTCCTCCACTCCTGTCCTCAAGAACACCTTCACATGATTGGCAAGTCACCACCGCGCACAAGATCCGCACGCTCATCTTCTGAAATACTCTGTGCTGCTGTGAACTCTGCTCTTACCGTTACGTGGTGACTTGCCAATCATGAAGGTGTTATTGAGGACAGTAGTGGAGGAGAGGTAACAGACTGAGAGCTACGTAATGGTAAGAGCAGAGTTCACAGCAGCACTGAATCTGCACGCTCATCTCCTGAAATACTCTGTGCTGCCTTAAACTCTGTGGACAGGTCAGGATCCTGTTTCTTTTAAATGCTGCACTGTAGCGCAGCCTTATATAGTGGATCGAGCGGGTTCCCTAGCAGCATTTAAAAGAAACAGGATCCTGACCTGTCCACAGAGTTTAAGGCAGCACAGAGTATTTCAGGAGATGAGCACGGCCGGCCACAAGCAGCCGGTCGTTTTTCCAAGCCGTGCTCCCATTATGCACACGACCGTAAAAACACCCGTTATTGCGGGTCGTAATTACGACCCGCAATAACGGGCTCATAGACTTCTGTTACCCACGGGTACCTTCCCGTTTTCTCACGGGAAGGTGCCCGTGCCGTTAAAAAAATAGAACATGTTCTATTTTTCTATTTTACGGGCCGTGCTGCTATAATTAGGGTATGTTCACACGACAGCGTCCGTAACGGCTGAAATTACGGGGATGTTTCCGCCTGAAAACATCCCCGTAATTTCAGCCGTAACGGCATGTGCAGGCGCTTGAACGCCGCGTCCATTACGGACGTAATTGGCACTGCTATTCATTGGAGTCAATGAATAACGGCTCCAATTACGGCCAAATAAGTGACCGGTCACTTCTTTGACGCGGGCGTCTATTTACGCGCCGTAATTTGACAGCGGCGCGTAAATATACGCCTCGTGTGAACAGACAAACGTCTGCCCATTGCTTTCAATGGGCAGATGTTTGTCAGCGCTATCGAGGCGCTATTTTCGGGCGTAATTCGGGGTAAAAACGCCCGAATTACGTCCGTAATTAGTGCGTGTGAACACAGGGTATGTTCACACGCACTAATTACGGACGTAATTCGGGCGTTTTTGCCCCGAATTACGCCCGAAAATAGCGCCTCGATAGCGCTGACAAACATCTGCCCATTGAAAGCAATGGGCAGACGTTTGTCTGTTCACACGAGGCGTATATTTACGCGCCGCTGTCAAATGACGGCGCGTAAATAGACGCCCGCGTCAAAGAAGTGACCTGTCACCTCTTTGGCCGTAATTGGAGCCGTTATTCATTGACTCCAATGAATAGCAGCGCCAATTACATCCGTAATGGACGCGGCGTATAAGCGCCTGCACATGCCGTACCGGCTGAAATTACGGGGATGTTTTCAGGCGGAAACATCCCCGTAATTTCAGCCGTAACGGACGCTGTCGTGTGAACATACCCTTATAATGACAGCACGGCTCGCAAAAGCGGCCGGCTGCCCGTGGCCGGCCGTGCTCGTAATTACGAGTCGTAATTACGAGCACGGCCCGTAAAATAAAAAAATAGAACATGTTCTATCTTTTTAACGGCACGGGCACCTTCCCGTGAGAAAACGGGAAGGTACCCGTGGCTAACAGAAGTCTATGGGCCCGCTATTTCGGGTCGTAATTACGACCCGTAATAATGGGTGTTTTTACGGTCGTGTGCATGAGGCCCCGTAATGACGGGTGGCTACATGTGTGCACCCGTCATTACGGCAGCGTTGCTAGGCGACGTCAGTAAATAGTCACTCTCCAGGGTGCTGAAAGAGTTAACTGATCGGCAGTAACTGTTTCAGCACCATGGACAGTGACTACCGATCACAATATAGAGTACCTGTAAAAAAAAAAAGACGTTCATACTTACCGGGAACTCCCTGCTTCCTCCAGTCCGGTCTCCTGGCCGTTGCCTTGGTGACGCGTCCCTCGCGACATCCGGCCCGACATTCCTTGATGACGATGCAGCCCATGTGAGCGCTGCAGCCAATCACGGGCTGCAGAGGCCTCTGCAGCCAATCACAGGCTGCAGAGGCCTCTGCAGCCAATCACAGGCTGCCGCGTCAGAAAAGAAGGTCGGACTGGAGGAAGAAGAGGGACTCGTCCGCAAGACAACGACCAGGTACGTATGAAATGCTTTTTATTTTATTTTTAATCAGCAGCCTCTTTTCTCTATCAGTGATTGATAGAGATAAGTGGCTGCCGATTTGTATAATATTTTTGACCGGGTTCGGTCAAAATGGGTTCGGCCGAACCCGGTGAAGTTCGGATTCGCTGCGAACCGAACTTTTCCGGAAGTTCGGACCGAAACCGGGTTCGGTTGTCCCGGTTCGCTCATCTCTAGTTACAGTGTATGATGGTTTGTTACTCATTACTATCTTACATATACTGTGGTTGTCAAAACTATCCTGGGTTAAATTACAGTGAAAATTGTACTGAAAATGAGTGTCACCTAACCATTTTTCGTTATGGTTGGTTGTGACTGATCCACAAATAGACTCTAATTTTTTAGAACCTTGTTGAGTTTTTTTATATATTGTATATGTATATTATTGTATGTAATAAAGAATAAAGATGGATATTTTTCTATGACTATGGCGTAAAGACTAAATGGAGTTTGCTGTTTTGTAATTATTCTGGAGGTGTTGTAATACAACTGTTTTGGCGACACCTAACCAATTACTATACCTGAGAGACATTTTTGTTGTTAATTATATGTAATCTGTGCGGAATACATCAGGGCATAATAAGAGGGTATAATAATGGGGTAAATTAATAATAATTCATAGATATGTGGCCAGTGTTGTACTGATAAATGGCGCCCAATCTTATCCACTCTTGGAACGATCTGCACATTTTGCATCGCCATATTCTGAGAGCCAGACCTTTTTTTTTTTCTCCACCGGAGCTGTGTGAGGACTTATTTTCATTGGTAAGATGTTGGGGTACGTGCAATTATTTTTATCAATTTTTATTTATTTTTTGGCAAGCAAAGTGACCAAAAACCATCAATTCTGACAATGTTTTTTATTATTTTTACAGTGTTCACCGTGCACTATAAATTATATTTGACTTTATTCAGCGGGTCAGTACGATTACGGTGATACCATATGTATATAGTTTTTTATGTTCTGCAGCATTTGCACAATAAAATCACTTTTTTTATAAAATAATTAATTTTTTGCGTCACCATAGTCTGAGAGCCGTAACTTTTTTATTTTTCAGTTAAAAAAAAGCTGTGCAAGGGCTTGTTTTTGCAGGACGGGTTGTAGTTTTATTGGTACTATTTTAGGGTACATGCAAATTTTTTATCACTTTTTATTCTATATTTTGGGAGGGGTGGTGACCAAAAAATAGCAATTAAATTTTTTTACAGATTTTTTTCGCGGTGTTCACAGGGCGGGAAGAATAACATTATAGTTTTATAGTTTGAGTCGTTACGAACGTGAAGATACCAAAAATGTGTACTTTTTTAAACGTTTTCATTTTTTTTCCTATAATAAAAGACTTATTATAGGGAAAAACACTTTTATTAACTTTTTTTTTTGTCTCACTAGGGAACTTGAAGACCTGCAGCTCTAGCAGCTATAATACATTTCACTACTTTTGTAGTGCAATGTATTAAAATGTATTTAACGGGTTAATTGCCAAAATCAGTGGCCGGCAAGACTGGAGTGTCAGCTGTCTAGGACAGCTGACCCCCTGAACACTGTTGACTTCAATGGGTGCGTGATGCGCAGAAATATAGGACCTGTCGTGAGTTTTACGCAGCAGACTCACGCTGCACAAAAATCACTGACAGTCTGCACTGCCCCTGCCCCTTAGACTAGCATAGGTCCGTGCGACGCGCGTGAAAAACACGCGCGTTGCACGGACGTATTACACATTCGTGTAAATCCACCCTCATAGTAATGTCGGTATCTATAATTATACACCTCAAACCAATGCTTCACTGAAATGCACATATAATGTCTAGTGCTTATGGTAAATGATTTGCATTCATATTTTCATTACACATCTTTCATTTACTCTATTTGGGAAGCTCTTAGTGACCCACATGTTCAACAAGCAATAGAATATAATTTTAGCTTGTTACAACAAAAGGTTAACATATGTAATAACATATGGTCTTTTTCCAAGCCATACGCTGATTCCACTTAATTAGCGTGTTTACATTTCTTTGATATTAATTAAAATGTACTCGTTAATGCTTATTTCTTGCTTTCTGAAATTCTTTCTTCCTCCAGTAATTATTGCTATAATTCAGTGTTTATGCACTTAATATAAACCAAGATTATTTACAACAGCAACAACTTGGATATAGAAATATATACATTTAACTTATATATATAAGAATCGCCAGATGAACACCCTGGTCCATGATTTAAATGCGTTGAAATCACCTTTTAAGTTTTCTTTTTTATGTTTTACTAATAAAAAGCGGAGGCTGTTTTTAACCTACTCAAGAGTGTTACAGAATTTTTATCCCACGTCAGTGCTTACATTGGAAGAAGCATTTACTTTGTTCTATATTCCTGGATATACAGTATAAGAATCGAGGTTAGGCTTATCACATACAGCAGATAAAATACTTTTGACATATTACCTTAAAATGACCTGGAGAATAGAATATAGAAAACTTTATTGCCAAATATGACAGTCACAGAATAAAACATTTGCAATTTACACATTTAAGTAACTAAAAAAAACTATTCATACTTAATACAGTAGCATTATTTGTGGGGAAAAATAGAATAAACACATACTGTGTAATGACGGGGTAGGAATATAGACAGGTGAGCCCTAATCTATCCGCCACTCAGTCCCTGCCTACTTGCAACGACCTGTCCGAGGCGACGGGGTACAATTGGGCGACGGTCCCTACGCTCAGTAAGTGCACGACAGACAAACAGACAAGGGCACACAGAAGCTAGGGAAACAGGGCAGCTGCCTACGGAGACACCGCGAGCAACGAGAGTAGTGAACAAGCCGAGTCAAAGCAGGAGTGCACGAGGTACAAAACGCTGTGCAGGAGAGTGGTCAGTAAGCCAAGGTCAATATCAAGCAGAGGATCAGTAGTTCAAGCAGCAGCAGCAGAGCCAGGAAACAAGCAGAGCAGAATCACAGGCAAAGGAGGAACAGGAAAGGCAGGTATAAATAGACAGTGGGCGGGAGCTAGCTCCGTCTGGTCAGGCTGTGATAGGCTCTCCCACTCCTAAGCCTGCCATCCTGAGTGGTGGAAGATGGAGTCAGTCTCACAGACATAGGAGCAGGTGCAGACTGATTACCCACGGGCGTCGACACAGAAGCTGTGTCTGGCAGATCCTTTACATACTGTGTATATATACACATATATATATATATATATACATACACTACCGATCAAAAATTTAGGGTCACTTAGAAATGTCCTTATTTTTGAAAGAAAAGCACTGTTTTTTTCAATGAAGATAACATTAAATTAATCAGAAATACACTCTATACATTGTTAATATGGTAAATGGCTATTCTAGCTGCAAACGTCTGGTTTTTAAAGCAATATCTACATAGGTGTATAGAGGCCCATTTCCAGCAACCATCACTCCAGTGTTCTAATGGTACATTGTGTTTGCTAACTGTGTTAGAAGGCAAATGGATGATTAGAAAACACTTGAAAACCCTTGTGCAATTATGTTAGCACCGCTGTAAACAGTTTTGCTCTTTAGAGGAGCTATAAAACTGACCTTCCTTTGAGCTAGTTGAGAATCTGGAGCATTACATTTGTGGGTTCGATTAAACACTCCAAATGGCTAGAAAAAGAGAGCTTTCATGTGAAACTCGACAGTCTATTCTTGTTCTTAGAAATAAAGGCTATTCCATGCGAGAAATTGCCAAGAAACTGAAGATTTCCTACAACGGTGTGTACTACTCCCTTCAGAGGACAGCACAAACAGGCTCTAACCAGAGTAGAAAGAGAAGTGGGAGGCCCCGCTGCACAACTGAGCAACAAGACAAGTACATTAGAGTCTCTAGTTTGAGAAATAGACGCCTCACAGGTCCTCAACTGGCAGCTTCATTAAATAATACCCGCAAAACACCAGTGTCAACGTCTACAGGGAAGAGGCGACTCCGGGATGCTGGCCTCCAGGGCAGAGTGGCAAAGAAAAAGCCATATCTGAGACTGGCTAATAAAAGGAAAAGATTAGTATGGGCAAAAGCACACAGACATTGGACAGAGGAAGATTGGAAAAAAGTGTTATGGACAGACGAATCGAAGTTTGAGGTGTTTGGATCACACAGAAGAACATTTGTGAGACGCAGAACAACTGAAAAATGCTGGAAGAGTGCCTGACGCCATCTGTCAAGCATGGTGGAGGTAATGTGATGGTCTTGGGTTGCTTTGGTGCTGGTAAAGTGGGAGATTTGTACAAGGTAAAAGGGATTTTGAATAAGGAAGGCTATCACTCCATTTTGCAACGCCATGCCATACCCTGTGGACAGCGCTTGATTGGAGCCAATTTCATTCTACAACAGGACAATGACCCAAAGCACACCTCCAAATTATGCAAGAACTATTTAGGGAAGAAGCAGGCAGCTGGTATTCTATCTGTAATGGAGTGGCCAGCACAGTCACCAGATCTCAACCCCATAGAGCTGTTGTGGGAGCAGCTTGACCGTATGGTACGCACGAAGTGCCCATCAAGCCAATCCAACTTGTGGGAGGGGCTTCTGGAAGCATGGGGTGAAATTTCTCCCGATTACATGAGCAAATTAACAGCAAGAATGCCAAAGGTCTGCAATGCTAGAATTTCTGCAAATGGAGCATTCTTTGACGAAAGCAAAGTTTGAAGGAGGAAATTATTATTTGAAATGAAAATCATTATTTCTAACCTTGTCAATGTGTTGACTATATTTTCTAGTCATTTTGCAACTCATTTGATAAATATAAGTGTGAGTTTTCATGGAAAACAAAAAAAATTCTGAGTGACCTTAAACTTTTGAACGGTAGTGTATATATATATATATATATATATATATATATATATATATATATATATATATATATATATATATATATATATGTATATATATGTATATATATATATTTTTTTATTTTTTATTTTTTTTTCAAATATGAAACAGAGCTCACTTTGTAATTTGGCACAGCATGGTGCGGTGGATACACATAGTACTTTATGTAAACCTACTGTATTATTATCTGAGGGGTGTATAGCCAAGTTGTAGCAAAGCTTTTGGAATGAGGGTGCCAAAATTCCCAGTCATCTTTCTAGGATATTTTCATCAGCACCCCCATAACAGCAGGACTCCCAATAACAGTGGCAGTCGCAAGACACCCACAACTGCAACTGCTGCAGGACCACCAGTACTAGTCACAGACCCTCAATAACAGTGACAGTCATAGGACCCTTAATAACAGTGACAGTCATAGGACCATCAATAACAGTAACAGTGCCCTTCCCCCACCCCAGCGAACAGAACACTTTGGGGACACTGGTGGGCAGAGGTGTAACCTGAATCTCCTGGGCCCCAATGCAAAACCTGTAAAGGTGCACCACAAATGTGAAGCGTAACTTACAGTACTGCCTCCTCATATGGTGCAAAGGGACCTTTTGGGCCCCTTTAGGATCAAGGGCACGGGTGCGACTGCAACCTCTGCCCTATAGTTACACACCTGTTGGTGGTGGAAGGAACTCTGTAGTGTACGCTGGGTGTCACTCAGTGGCACCAGCTATACTGTAAAGCCTGAAGAGATAAATAGCAACTTCTGCTCTGCTACATCTGTATACAGTACATTGCAATGCCTATAAAAACATATTCATCTATATAGGTCGCCAATATACTGGTTCATTAAATCAGATAAATATCACTCCAGTAATGATTCTTCTGGATATGTATTCTGATGACCCAAGAAATGTCATCTTGTTATTTGTAAGACCTTTTGTAGCAGTCATCATTCTATAAAAAAACAATAGGCTTTTTTTTTTAATAAGGTAGAAAAAAATATGCGGAATGCTCCTCTTTAGCTCTTAGCAACTAATGTAGCAACAGTTTTACAAGCTAAATAGAATTGCTAAATGCTGCATCATTTGCACTTACACCCGGTTTGTGAATTGCCCTACATTATCACGCCATATTTCATGTAACATTTTCACGGACACGTCTTAATTACTTTCAGTTCAATTAGTATTGTTAGTTTTGTGTTTTTACAGAAATGTTAGTGTATATGTGTAATGTACTGTATATATGTTGTGTATGTGGCACTTGTACTAAAAGTTTACTCTCACACATGAGTTACTGGTATTTCTGTTAACAATACAGTTCTACACCTCTATACCTTAAAGGCATGTTTACACAGGGCATAAAAGCACACAACGTATCTGCCCTGGTCACCACAGGGAATTCCGGCCAAAAAAACTTCCCAGATTGTGGTGCATTTTTTCAATCAGAATGTCCACTGCATAAAACTGCACGTAAAAAAAACCAAAACATTTCATACTTACCCACAGCTATGGCGACACGTCCCTCTGCCGTCCTGCAACCCGGCCTCCTGGGATGACGTTTCAACACATGTGACTGCTGCAGCCTGTGATTAGCTGCAGCAGTCACATGGGATGAATCATCATCCTAGGAGGCCAGCCTGGACGAAGAAGCACAGAATTCTGGGTAAGTATGGGATTTTTTTTTCTCAGTTGTGATTTTTGCAGCAAAATCGCAACTTTTGTGCCACAAAAATCGCAACATCTGCTTTTTGTTGTGGTTTCTAACTCCCATTGAATTAAATTTGGAAAATACGCAACAAAAATGCAGCGATTATGCAAATACAATTGACATGCTGCGGATTAATAAACCACACCACAGGTCAACTTCTGAGCATTTTTTCCGTTTAGCATTTACGCGGTGTGTAGATGAGAATTGTTCATATCTCAGCCACTCTGCTGCTACTGTATTATGCTTTGGATTTTCCGCAACGAAAACTGTTGCGAAAAATCCGCAGTATTTATGCTACGTGTGAACCGGCCTTAAGAGGTTGACTCATCAAGTCCTCTGCTCAAGATGCGCTTCAATGAGCCAGAGCGGAGAGTCACAAAGAGCGTCTGCCTTTCTGGCGGACCCAGCCTATCAATGTATTACATGGTAGGCCATTCATTTTGGCGACATGTAATATTAATGGGGTTGTCCAGGCACGGGGCAGTTTTTCATACTGATGACCAATTTACAAGGAAATATATGTCCTTCCCCCAACGATAATAGATGATCACCAGGGGTTCCAAGAGCTGGACCGGCAGCGATGAGATGATCACTGGGGTAGTCCTATTTAGGTAAGGGGTTGTTTTTAAGACAACTTCCTTAGTGTATGTTCTGAAAGCATGGATTTGCCATAGGCAATTCAATGGAGTTAATCTGCAGACTTTCAACACAGAATCTGTTGCAATTATGAACAAGCTGCAGATTTTAAAACCAGTAGTGCGTTCATTATTCTGCATAGATATTTACCTTCCTGTGTGAATATCCACGGGCATTACAGGCAGTGTGTTAGCGGATATTGTTGAGATTTAGCCTTTAAATCCATGCCTAAATCCTTAAAGAATCCTAAACGTGTGAACATGGCCTTTAGGTGATGGTGATAAGTGAACTGAATGTTATAAATGCTTTCTCGCTGGAATATACAGGTGTTTAAAATTTGGTGTGTAACTGAATGGAAGTGTTTATTTACATACTTATGCAGCGCAGTGTATATATATACCATGTTCATAGAATCACAATTAGGTCTCATGATGGAGTGGGGATAATACTATTAGTTCCAGTGAAGGGAAATATTAACCCCTTCCTGACATGCGCCGTATATATACGGCGCAATCGGGAAGGGCTTCCCGCAATGTGCAGTACCATTACATTGCGGTGATAGTGCGGGCTCAGGAGCTGAGCCCGCACCATCACCGCTGGGTGACAGCTGGAACCCTGAGGTATCGGATAGGACTGGAGCTAGCATCCGATCCGGCCAATTAACCCCTCAGATGCTGCGTTCAATAGAGATCGCAGCATCTGAGTTTATAGCCACCGGCACCCCAGCAATGTGATCGCTGGGTTGCCGGTGGCTGCAAAGGTGATCGGAGGCCTAATACTTACCTCCCGGTCTGCCAGCAACAGAAGCCTCATATGCCCTGCTCGGCAGCGGGGCCGTAAAGGCTTCCGGTACCATCGGCAAGATGGCGCTGGCTCAGTTTTCGGCTCAGAAGCTGTGCCGGCGTCATCAGCAGTGGGTGTCCGCTGTATGTTACAGCGGACATCCCACTGTAATGGCAGAGACCAGAGCTAGTTCTGGTTCCAGCCATTAACCCCTTCGATGCAGCGATCCAATGAAATCGCTGCATCAAAGTGGTTTGTAGCAAATCAGCAGCCTGCCATGCAATGGCGAGGCTGGCGACTGCTACCATGGCAACAGGAGACCTAACAATGGCCTCCTGTCTGCCATTACGGAAGCCGAGTAGGCCCCGACCGGAGCCAGAGCCTGATTGGCTTGCTGTCAGTGAATAACTGACTGACAGTTGTAATACATTGCACTACATAGGTAGTGCAATGTATTAGAACATCAATCAAACAGTTGGACCTTCAAGTCCCCTAGTGGGACTAAAGAAAAGTTGTAAAAAATAAAATAAAAGTTTCAAGTAATAACATAAAACACGATCGATTTCCCTTAAGTCATTTATTATTGTAAAAAAATAATAAAACCATACATATTTGATATTGCCGCGTCCGTAACGACCTGAACTATAAAAATATGATAGAAAAAAACAGAGAGGATCCAGCGATAGTGATGTCAAAAATAGGAAAAACTAAGTTTCCACTTTATTGAATACAAGCTGTCAGAGCTTGAAATAGAACACCAGGAGGAAAAAACAAGGTGGTGATATGCGGCAATAGAATAGCCTACGCGTTTCAAGCACTAGGCTGTGCTCAGCCATGACTAAGAGCACAGCCTAGTGCTTGAAACGCGTAGGCTATTCTATTGCCGCATATCACCACCTTGTTTTTTCCTCCTGGTGTTCTATTTCAAGCTATGACAGCTTGTATTCAATAAAGTGGAAACTTAGTTTTTTTCTATTTTTGACATCACTATCGCTGGATCCTCTCTGGTTTTTTCTACTATTGCTGCCGTGTGCCGTCGCGGCTGACCCGGGCGATTACCAACACAGGAGTGTCAGATCGGTGAGCTGGAGGTTTCCTCCCATTTCCCTCTTCCTTCTACACTATTACTTATAAAAATATGATGTTAGTTGTCACTCGCAGTGAACGCCGTAAAAAAACAACCTAAAAAACAATGCCAGAATTGCTTTTATTTGGTCACTGTCTTACAAAAATTTAAATAAAAAGTGATCAAAAAGTCGCATGTATCCAAAACTAGTACCTATAAAAACTATAGCTCGTCTCGCAAAAAACAAGCCCTCAGACAGCTCCTTCGACGAAAAAATTAAAAAGTTATGGCTCTTACAACTTGGCCAGAAAGAATACATTATTTTTACAAAAGTAATTTTATTGTGCAAAAAGTTGTAAAACATAAAAAAGTTCTATAAATTAGGTATCGCCGGAACCGTACTGACCCACAGAATGAAGGTAACATGTGACTGCTGCAGCCTGTGATTAGCTGCAGCAGTCACATGGGATGAATCATCATCCTAGGAGGCCAGCCTGGACGAAGAAGCACAGAATTCTGGGTAAGTATGGGATTTTTTTTTCTCAGTTGTGATTTTTGCAGCAAAATCGCAACTTTTGTGCCACAAAAATCGCAACATCTGCTTTTTGTTGTGGTTTCTAACTCCCATTGAATTAAATTTGGAAAATACGCAACAAAAATGCAGCGATTATGCAAATACAATTGACATGCTGCGGATTAATAAACCACACCACAGGTCAACTTCTGAGCATTTTTTCCGTTTAGCATTTACGCGGTGTGTAGATGAGAATTGTTCATATCTCAGCCACTCTGCTGCTACTGTATTATGCTTTGGATTTTCCGCAACGAAAACTGTTGCGAAAAATCCGCAGTATTTATGCTACGTGTGAACCGGCCTTAAGAGGTTGACTCATCAAGTCCTCTGCTCAAGATGCGCTTCAATGAGCCAGAGCGGAGAGTCACAAAGAGCGTCTGCCTTTCTGGCGGACCCAGCCTATCAATGTATTACATGGTAGGCCATTCATTTTGGCGACATGTAATATTAATGGGGTTGTCCAGGCACGGGGCAGTTTTTCATACTGATGACCAATTTACAAGGAAATATATGTCCTTCCCCCAACGATAATAGATGATCACCAGGGGTTCCAAGAGCTGGACCGGCAGCGATGAGATGATCACTGGGGTAGTCCTATTTAGGTAAGGGGTTGTTTTTAAGACAACTTCCTTAGTGTATGTTCTGAAAGCATGGATTTGCCATAGGCAATTCAATGGAGTTAATCTGCAGACTTTCAACACAGAATCTGTTGCAATTATGAACAAGCTGCAGATTTTAAAACCAGTAGTGCGTTCATTATTCTGCATAGATATTTACCTTCCTGTGTGAATATCCACGGGCATTACAGGCAGTGTGTTAGCGGATATTGTTGAGATTTAGCCTTTAAATCCATGCCTAAATCCTTAAAGAATCCTAAACGTGTGAACATGGCCTTTAGGTGATGGTGATAAGTGAACTGAATGTTATAAATGCTTTCTCGCTGGAATATACAGGTGTTTAAAATTTGGTGTGTAACTGAATGGAAGTGTTTATTTACATACTTATGCAGCGCAGTGTATATATATACCATGTTCATAGAATCACAATTAGGTCTCATGATGGAGTGGGGATAATACTATTAGTTCCAGTGAAGGGAAATATTAACCCCTTCCTGACATGCGCCGTATATATACGGCGCAATCGGGAAGGGCTTCCCGCAATGTGCAGTACCATTACATTGCGGTGATAGTGCGGGCTCAGGAGCTGAGCCCGCACCATCACCGCTGGGTGACAGCTGGAACCCTGAGGTATCGGATAGGACTGGAGCTAGCATCCGATCCGGCCAATTAACCCCTCAGATGCTGCGTTCAATAGAGATCGCAGCATCTGAGTTTTTAGCCACCGGCACCCCAGCAATGTGATCGCTGGGTTGCCGGTGGCTGCAAAGGTGATCGGAGGCCTAATACTTACCTCCCGGTCTGCCAGCAACAGAAGCCTCATATGCCCTGCTCGGCAGCGGGGCCGTAAAGGCTTCCGGTACCATCGGCAAGATGGCGCTGGCTCAGTTTTCGGCTCAGAAGCTGTGCCGGCGTCATCAGCAGTGGGTGTCCGCTGTATGTTACAGCGGACATCCCACTGTAATGGCAGAGACCAGAGCTAGTTCTGGTTCCAGCCATTAACCCCTTCGATGCAGCGATCCAATGAAATCGCTGCATCAAAGTGGTTTGTAGCAAATCAGCAGCCTGCCATGCAATGGCGAGGCTGGCGACTGCTACCATGGCAACAGGAGACCTAACAATGGCCTCCTGTCTGCCATTACGGAAGCCGAGTAGGCCCCGACCGGAGCCAGAGCCTGATTGGCTTGCTGTCAGTGAATAACTGACTGACAGTTGTAATACATTGCACTACATAGGTAGTGCAATGTATTAGAACATCAATCAAACAGTTGGACCTTCAAGTCCCCTAGTGGGACTAAAGAAAAGTTGTAAAAAATAAAATAAAAGTTTCAAGTAATAACATAAAACACGATCGATTTCCCTTAAGTCATTTATTATTGTAAAAAAATAATAAAACCATACATATTTGATATTGCCGCGTCCGTAACGACCTGAACTATAAAAATATGATAGAAAAAAACAGAGAGGATCCAGCGATAGTGATGTCAAAAATAGGAAAAACTAAGTTTCCACTTTATTGAATACAAGCTGTCAGAGCTTGAAATAGAACACCAGGAGGAAAAAACAAGGTGGTGATATGCGGCAATAGAATAGCCTACGCGTTTCAAGCACTAGGCTGTGCTCAGCCATGACTAAGAGCACAGCCTAGTGCTTGAAACGCGTAGGCTATTCTATTGCCGCATATCACCACCTTGTTTTTTCCTCCTGGTGTTCTATTTCAAGCTATGACAGCTTGTATTCAATAAAGTGGAAACTTAGTTTTTCCTATTTTTGACATCACTATCGCTGGATCCTCTCTGGTTTTTTCTACTATTGCTGCCGTGTGCCGTCGCGGCTGACCCGGGCGATTACCAACACAGGAGTGTCAGATCGGTGAGCTGGAGGTTTCCTCCCATTTCCCTCTTCCTTCTACACTATTACTTATAAAAATATGATGTTAGTTGTCACTCGCAGTGAACGCCGTAAAAAAACAACCTAAAAAACAATGCCAGAATTGCTTTTATTTGGTCACTGTCTTACAAAAATTTAAATAAAAAGTGATCAAAAAGTCGCATGTATCCAAAACTAGTACCTATAAAAACTATAGCTCGTCTCGCAAAAAACAAGCCCTCAGACAGCTCCTTCGACGAAAAAATTAAAAAGTTATGGCTCTTACAACTTGGCCAGAAAGAATACATTATTTTTACAAAAGTAATTTTATTGTGCAAAAAGTTGTAAAACATAAAAAAGTTCTATAAATTAGGTATCGCCGGAACCGTACTGACCCACAGAATGAAGGTAACATGTAATATATAACGCATGGTGAACCCGGTGTAAAAAAAAACATAAAAAAAACTATGGCAGAATTGCTGTTTTTTGATTACCTTGCCTCCCAAAAAAAGGGTAACAAGTGATCAAAAAGTTCCATGTACCCCAAAATGGTACCAATAATAACTACAGCTTGTCCCGCAAAAAAACAGCCCTCATACCACTACGTCTATGAAAAAATAAAAAAAGTTAAGGCTCCAATAAGTCCCGAAATAAAAATTTGCAGTTGTGCAGGCCTGAGGGGAACATTTCTTCTGTTTCAAGAGGCGAATTATCAAGGCACTAAAATTAGGGAACCAGGAAGGGGAGGGCCCAAACATATCTGCTGGAAGAGAGGGTGCCCGTATTATACCAGGACACCACTTCCCAGCAAAATTCCTCAAACTGCAAAGGTGCGGAGTGTGGACCAAATGGGAGATAAGTAAGGACACCATTTATCAGTGAGACACCAGCCTGTGCAGAAAGGATTGTGTCACAGCGTAATACACATCTATGGATCATTTTATTGTTTACCCCATTATTATACCACCTGACTATGCCCCTGATGTACCCTGCCCAGCTTACATATGCCCCACATTATAAACTGAAACACCAGTAAAACTCCAAATAAAACTACTACCAAACAAAATCAACGCTCAATGGCGCACCTTCCCTTCTGTGCCCTACAGCGTGCCCAAACAGCAGTTTACTTCCACATATATGGTATCGCCATACCTGGGAAACCCCTTTTAATAATTTTTGGGGTATGTGTCTCCATGGCATATATATGGAAACATTTTAATTTTTACTTTCCACGATCCGCAGTGCAATCATTTATGTAAAAGACCTGTGGGGTGAAAATTCTCACTAAACCCCTAAATGCCTTGAGGGGTGTAGTTTCCAAAATGGGGTCACTTCTCAGCAGTTTCTTTTATTATTTCACATCAGAGCCTCTGCAATTGTGAACCAATACTGTGTAAATTGCCAAATTAGGCCTCAATTTCGCATGGTACGCTCTCACTCCTGAGCCCTGTCAAAAGGTTAGGGCAACATGTAGGGTGTTTCAAAAAACGGGACACACAGCATAATAATTAGAGAGCTGTCTTGTTATGGTGGCACAAGCTGGGCACCACATATTGACATATCTGTGGAAAAAATAAAATTTTCACTCTGCAACATGGAGTGCACACTAATTTCTGCAAAACACCTGCGGGGTTAAAATGCTCACTACACACCTAAGTGAATACCTTGAGGGGTGTAGTTTCCAAAATGGGGTCATTTGTGAGGGGGTTTCCACTGTTTTAGTCCCACAGGGGCTTTGCAAATGCGACATAGCAACCAGAAACAAACCAATCCAGCAAAATCTGCACTCCAAAAGCCAAATGGCGCTCCTTCCCTTCTGAGCCCTACTGTGTGCCCAAACAGCAATTTATGACCACATATCGGGTATTGCCGTACTCGGGAGAAATTGCTTTACAAACGTTGTGGTTCTTTTTTTCTTTTATTTATTGAGAAAATGAAAAATTTTGAGCTAAAGCTACGTCTTATTAAAGAAAAAGGATTTTTTTTATTTTCTCTGCCCAATCCTAATAAAATCTATAAAACCCCTGTGGGGTCAAAATGCTCACTACACCCGTAGATGAATTCCTCAAGGGGTGTAGTTTCCAAAATTAAGTCACTTGTGGGAGGTTTCCACTGTTTTATTACTTCGGGGGCATTGCAAATGTGACATCGCCTCCGCAAACCATTCCTGCTAAATTTGAGCTCCAAAAGCCAAATGGCGCTCTTTCCCTTCTAAGCCTGGCCATGTGTCCAAACAGCCATTTAGGACTACATGTGGGGTGTTGTTTTAATCAAGAGAAATTGCTTTACAAATGTGGTGGTGCTTTTACTCCATTAGTCCTTGTGGAAATGAGAAAAAATTTACTTCACATACATTTTCTTTGAAAGAATGTAAATTTTAATTTTCACGGCCTACTTCCAATAATTTCTGCAATAAAGCTGTGGGGTCAAAATGCTCACTATACCCCTAGATAATTTTCTTGAGGGGTCTAGTTTCCTAAATTGGGTCACTTTTGGGGGGTTTCCACTGTTTTGGCACCGCACGAGCCCTTCAAACCTGACATGGTGCCTAAAATATTTTCTAATAAAAAGGAGGCCCCAAGACTCACTAGGTACTCCTTTGCTTCTGAGGCCGGTGCTTCAGTCCATTACCACATTATGGCCACGTGTGGGATATTTCTAAAAACTGCAGACTCGGGGCAATAAATATTGAGTTGCATTTCACTGGTAAAACCTTCTGTGTTACAAAAAAAATTGATTAAAAATGAATTTATGCAAAAAAAAAAAAAAGGAAATTTGTAGATTTCACCTCTACTTTGCTTTAATTCCTGTGAAACGTCTAAAGGGTTAAGAAACGTTCTAAATGCTGTTTTGAATACGCTGAGGGGTGAAGTTTTTAAAATGGGGTGAGTTATTTGTGGTTTCTAATATATAAGGCCCTCAAAGCCACTTCACAACAGAACTGCCCCCTGTAAAAATAGCCTTTTGAAATTTTCTTGAAAATGTGAGAAATTGCAGCTAAAGTTCTAAGCCTTGTAACATCCTAGAAAAATAAAACAATATTCAAAAAACGATGCCAATCTAAAGTAGATATATGGGGGATGTTAATTAGCAACAATTTTGTGTGGTATAACTGCCTGTCTTACCAGCAGATACATTTAAATTTAGAAAAATGCTAATTTTTGCAATTTTTCACAAAATTTTGGTGATTTTCAAAATGAAATACTGAATTTATCGAGCAAATTTTGCCAGTAACATAAAGTCCAATGTGTCACGAGAAAACAATCTCAGAATCGCTTGGATAGGTGAAAGCATTCAGAAGTTATTACCACATAAAGGGAAACATGTCAGATTTGAAAAATGAGGCTCTGTCAGGAAGGTCAAAAGCGGCCAAAGAGGGAAGGGGTAATACTTCAGCATACCAAGACATTTTGGACAATTGTGTGCTTCCAACTTTGTTGGAACAGTTTGGGGTTCGATCCTTTTCTGTTCCAGCATGACTGTGCCATAGGGCACAAGGTCCATAAAAGTCTGGTTGCGTGAGTTTGGTGTGGAAGAACCTGACTGGCCCCACAGATCTTTGACCTCAACCCCATCCAACACCTTTGGAATTAACTAGAATGGAGATTGTGAGCCAGGCCCTCTCGTCCAACCTCAGCATCTGACCTTACAAATGATCTTCTGAATGAATGGGCAAAAATTCCTACAGACACAGGCCACAATCTTGTAGAAAGCCCTCCAAGAAAAGTGAAAGATGTCTTAGCTGCAAAGGGGGAGATCACCTCCATATTAATGCCTATGAATTTAGAGACTACTAAACTGTATTATTGAATCATATAGGGATGACCAAAACAATGCAACAGATAACAGTTGGGTACCAGATATTAAAAATTCCAGCACCAAATTCTTGCAGACTTACCAAAATTATCAGTGGGGTCCTCGTCCATAACAGTAAAAAGGCCCATTGAAGGGCTTACTAAGATATTAAATGGTATAATGAGGCAAAGTTGCCATTTACCATTACATTTGCCTCAAAGCAACTGAGCAACAGGCAGGCAAAATGCATATGCCTGGAGGTGTAAAGTTAATACAGGATATTAATTTATGGTAGAACAGTCCCTCAAGGTCTTAGAAACACACAAGTGATCATAATGTCACTAGAGCCATAATCTGGAAGCAGGAAAGTTGACTGATTATTACAAAGCTGAAAAATGAAAGGATCGGGACAGTAATTATAAGGCTTTTATGTCTTACTCCATGAATACATAAGACAGATTACTTTCAAAAACAATCTTCATCAAATTATATTACTTTTCACATCATAAATATCCTCTTATCTCTCTCTTCAAGTATGTTATGATTCTGGACAAAATAATTGTTTGTGTTTGACTTAAATCACATCACTAATGGTTCTAGTACTTCAGTAAGTGAATGGGTTATTAGCAGCGTAGGCTACAGTCATCCTGTGTGCACCTGCACAAGTTATTTATCAAAGGATAGTTAGATGGTGATCTAGGTCTAGAAAGCTATGGTTAGTCTTACCAAATTAAGATCATACTGTTACAAGACTTAACAATTTTGTCTTGTTCTCTAAGTATGGTCATTACATTTAAGATTTCATACGTTTTTCAGAATGACTTGTCATTTACAGTCGTCTGTGAAGGTCGTTGTTCTTGATGTTAACGCCGGAGATCGATCTTTGCCTTGATCTGTAACCTAGAATGGGCTTCCATTGAAAGGGTGGACACCTGTTAAAACGGTCGGATTTTAGGACACATGCCCTAAAGTATCCTCTCTGGTTGCCATTTGGTTATACTTTCCAGACTAGAAGAGATGGAGAAGTAGTCACTCATATGCTCTTGACTATCTCTTTTGAAGTGTAAAGGAGTCACTCGCTCGGCTGGCTCCCTAACTCCCATGGACTTCAATGGAGAGGGCCATGTACATACGTATCACTGCTATTATATATGGCTGCAATGGGAGATCGAGCGGGGTCCTTGGTCCCAGAGGTGGCATGGGAGCCCCCAGCAACCATAATCCAGTTCTGTCTGTCGATTAGCACTAATGCACCAGACAACGACTGAAAAAAATTAACAATGGTACATTAATTTTTTTCACAAATATCTCTCTTTGTCAAACATCTGTCACAACTGTTGGAGTCACAAAAAGGTGCCAATAGTCGGCAGAAAATGGTCTAATTCTACATTTTCGCCATCTGAAATCTTTACTGTCTAGTCAGGTTTAAACCCCCGTAACATATCCCTCTGTCGAAATATCAGAACTAATAAGGGCCTTACATTTGCCAATAGTATGATCAAGAAATGGATGGTGTCACACACGTCATCTCTTTCATTGGGCACATTCTAGTAGTTCACCTTTTGCATATATTATCATAATAAAACATGCTGATTTTTTAAGAGATCTGATCGGACCAAAAAATGGATTGGTTCTCAGAGGTCTAATGGATGCACTAGATCACTAAACTTTTTCAGCTGAAAAAACCACATGCAAGTAAAAGAGGTGATTTTGAGCTACAATGCGGAAAAAATAGTAAAAAAAAAAAATCTTTTTGACCACTTTGTGCATTTGGATGTACTTGTAGATGTAAATTGAAAGTCCAAGGAAACTGTAAGGGTATGTTCATACAGCAGTGTCCGATACGACTGGAATTACGGAGCTGTTTTCAGGAGAAAACAGCTCCTGAATTTCAGACGTAATGGTATGTTGGAGGCGTTTTTCGCTGCGTCCATTACGGACTTAATTGGAGCTGTTTTTCCATTGTGTCAATGGAAAACGGCTCCAATTACGTCTCAAGAAGTGACATGCACTTCTTTGACGCGGGCGTCTTTTTTACAGCGGCGCATAAAAAAAATGACCGTCGGCACAGTACATCGTAAAACCCATTCAAATGAATGGGCAGATGTTTGCCGACGCTTTGGTGCCGTATTTTCGGACGTAATTCGAGGTTAAATGCCCGATTTACGTCCGTAAATAGGGTGTGTGAACCCAGCCTAAGGGTATGTTCACACGCAGTAGCAAAGTACTCGCGTTTTTCGCTGCGTTTTTTACTGCTGTTTTTGGAGCTGTATTTCAATGGAGTCAATGAAAAACGCCTCCAAAAACGTCCCAAGAAGTGTCCTGCACTTCTTTTGACGAGCCGACATTTTACGCAGATGTTTGGAGGCGTAATGGAGCCGTTTTTTCAGGTGTAATTCGAGGCGTAAAACGCCCGAATTACGTCTGAAAACACTGCGTGTGTACATACCGACAGTATCAAAGAAAGCTGCTACCCTGGCTATTTAACAATACAGGTGCCACGATTAGTAATAATTTCAGCACCTATAGGGAAAAAAAAACATGGGAAGGGGGCTCCCTTGATTCTCTCTCTGTCCGCCCCGGCACCATAATTGCCAGGGCTGATGGTTTTATATAACAGCCTGGGGCCTAACAAAGGCTGTCCAATGAGAATTACTGTTTGGACATGAAGGTACTGTACGTCTAAAGATCTGCCTGTCAGTTTTTTTATTGGAATACTTTGGATCAAAAGCATTATAGTTAAAAAAAACAACAACATTAAAACAAACAGTAAACTAATACAAAGTAAAAAAAATAATACACCGCGTTCCAAATTATTATGCAAATGTTATTTTTCGCTGATTTTCCTAAATAGTGGATGCAAATGACAGTCAGTATAATCTTCAAGCCATCAACCGTTGGAGTATAATGCAAATTTTATTGAACAAATCTCCTAATGATAACAGATTTTTTTTTAGAAGTAAAAAACTCAAAATGCACTGTTTCAAATTATTATGCACAACAGAGATCAAAACATTTTAAAGGTTGTAAAGAGAACTAAAATGGTAATTTGTTGAATTTGAAGCATCAGGAGGTCATATTTACAGAAATCAAAAGCTCTTTCAATAAAAAAAAACTTAACAGGCCAAGTTACATGTTAACATAGGACCCCTTCCTTGATATCACCTTCACAATTCTTGCATCCATTGAATTTGTGAGTATTTGGACAGTTTCTGCTTGAATATCTGTAAAGGATCTGCCAGGCACTACGTCTGTGGATACTCCCAGGGTTAATCAGTCGACACCTGAGGCCAGACCTCTTAGACTGACACCGGCTCCCACCAATCAGGGTGGCAGGCTCAGGAGTGGGAGAGCCTATCGCGGCCTGGTCAGTCGGAGTTAGCTCCGCCCCTGTCCATTTATACCTGCCGTTTTCTCTTCCTCATTGCTTGTTATTATTCTTGGATTCCTGGCCCCACTGCTGCCTTGCTTCTGCCGTGCTTCTGCCTTGCTTCAGTTCCCGCTTATCCTGCTTCGCTCTGCCCCTGGCTTGCTTCCTGCTCCGTGCTCTGCGTTTGTATACTCCACTACATCCTGATCCTGACTGGCTCGTTCACCACTCCGTTTCCTCACGGTGTTCCGTGGGCTACTGCCCCTTCCCTTGCTTGTTCCCTGTTTGTATCCCCTTGCACTTAGTCAGCGTAGGGACCGCCGCCAAGTTGTACCCCGTCGCCTAGGGCGGGTCGTTGCAAGTAGGCAGGGACAGGGCGGTGGGTAGATTAGGGCTCACTTGTTCCCTTCACCTCCTTCCTGCCATAACAAAATAACAAGCCCATACCTAGTCTACCATTTCTCCTACGCTGACGCTATCATGGACCCCCTTGAGACCCTGACCCAGCAGATGCAGGGCCTCTCCCTACAGGTCCAGGCCCTGGCTCAGAGGGTCAACCAGTCTGACGCTGCCATAGTAGTACCCCTCACCTCACCTCTAGAACCCGACCTCAAGTTACCTGACCGGTTCTCAGGGGACGTAAGACTTTTCTCTCCTTCCGGGAGAGTTGCAGACTTTACTTCCGTCTAAAACCTCACTCCTCAGGTTCCGAGAACCAGCGGGTGGGTATCATTATATCCCGACTCCAGGAAGGGCCCCAAGAGTGGGCCTTCTCCTTGGCTCCTGACACCCCTGAACTTTCCTCCGTCGATCGTTTTTTCGCTGCCCTCGGACTCATTTACGACGAGACTGACAGGACTGCCTTAGCCGAGAGTCAGCTGGTGACCTTACGTCAGGGTAGGAGACCTGTTGAGGAATACTGTTCTGATTTTAGAAAGTGGTGCATAGCTGCTCGGTGGAACGACCCGGCCCTAAGGTGCCAGTTTAGGTTAGGATTATCTGACGCCCTGAAGGATCTGCTTGTTAGCTACCCCTCTTCTGACTCCCTAGACCAGGTTATGGCCCTAGCAGTACGACTTGACCGACGTCTCAGGGAACGCCAGCTTGAACGTTTCAATGTTTTCCCCTCTAACTTCCCTGCGATTCCCCCCGAGGTCCCGTCTCCTCGCTCTTCCACGGAAGACTCGGAGGTACCTATGCAACTCGGGGCCTCCATGTCCCCTCGACAACGTAGAGAGTTCCGCAGGAAGAATGGTCTCTGCTTCTATTGTGGGGGTGACAAGCATCTACTGAACTCCTGTCCCAGGCGCAAGCATAAGCAGCCAGAAAACTTCCGCGCCTAAGTGATCGTCGGGGAGGTCACTTGGGCGCACAGGTATTTCCCGTTAATATGAAACGCAATAAAATTTTGCTTCCCTTTCAGGTCTCGTTTGCTGGCCGGTCTGCCACTGGCAGTGCCTTCGTGGATTCTGGCTCATCTGCTAATATCATGTCTGTGGAATTTGCTATGTCTCTAAAAATGCCTTTTATTGATTTGCCTTATCCTGTCCCGGTAGTGGGTATTGACTCCACTCCTCTTGCTAATGGTTATTTTACTCAGCATACTCCTGTTTTTGAACTCCTTGTTGGCTCCATGCATTTGGAGCAGTGCTCTGTACTGGTGATGCAGGGATTATCATCCGATCTGGTATTAGGTCTTCCCTGGTTGCAGCTGCATAATCCCACGTTTGATTGGAATACTGGGGATCTCACCAAATGGGGTAGTGAATGCCTGACGTCATGTCTTTCGGTTAACTCTATTTCTCCCCGTGAGGAGGTAAACACGCTACCTGAGTTTGTTCAGGACTTCGCTGATGTGTTTTCTAAGGAGGCCTCCGAGGTGTTGCCCCCTCATAGAGATTACGATTGCGCCATCGATTTGGTACCTGGTGCTAAGCTTCCTAAGGGTAGGATATTTAATCTTTCATGTCCTGAACGTGAAGCTATGAGGGAGTATATCCAAGAATGCCTGGCCAAGGGTTTCATTCGCCCCTCGACTTCTCCTGTAGGTGCTGGCTTCTTCTTCGTGGGGAAGAAGGATGGTGGTCTTAGGCCGTGCATTGACTATCGGAACTTAAATAAGGTCACAGTAAGGAACCAGTATCCCCTTCCTTTGATTCCGGATCTTTTTAATCAGGTTCAGGGGGCCCAATGGTTCTCTAAGTTCGATCTACGGGGGGCATATAACCTTATCCGCATCAAAGAGGGGAATGAGTGGAAGACTGCGTTCAACACGCCCGAAGGTCATTTCGAATACCTGGTCATGCCCTTTGGGTTGTGTAATGCCCCTGCCGTCTTCCAGAATTTTATTAATGAAATTCTGAGAGATTACCTGGGAAATTTTCTTGTAGTGTACCTTGATGACATACTGGTGTTTTCCAAGGACTGGTCCTCCCACGTGGAGCATGTCAGGAAGGTCCTCCAGGTCCTCCGGGAAAATAATCTGTTTGCGAAAACCGAAAAATGTGTGTTTGGGGTACAGGAGATACAATTTTTGGGTCAAATCCTCACTCCTCATGAATTCCGCATGGACCCTGCCAAGGTTCAGGCTGTGGCGGAATGGGTCCAACCTGCCTCCCTGAAGGCGCTACAGTGTTTTTTGGGGTTTGCTAACTATTACAGGAGATTTATTGCCAACTTCTCGGTCGTCGCTAAGCCTCTTACGGACCTCACTCGCAAGGGTGCGGATGTCCTCCACTGGCCTCCTGAGGCCGTCCAGGCTTTTGAGACCCTCAAGAAGTGCTTTATCTCGGCCCCCGTGCTGGTTCAGCCCAACCAAAGGGAGCCATTTATTGTGGAGGTTGACGCGTCCGAGGTGGGAGTGGGGGCCGTCTTGTCCCAGGGTACCAGCTCCCTCACCCATCTCCACCCCTGTGCTTACTTCTCTAGGAAGTTTTCGCCCACGGAGAGTAACTATGATATTGGCAACCGCGAACTTTTAGCCATTAAATGGGCTTTTGAAGAGTGGCGTCACTTCCTGGAGGGGGCCAGACACCAGGTAACGGTCCTTACTGACCACAAGAATCTGGTTTTCCTAGAATCTGCCCGGAGGCTTAATCCTAGACAAGCTCGATGGGCGCTATTCTTTACCAGATTTAACTTCTTGGTTACCTATAGGGCTGGGTCCAAAAATATTAAGGCTGACGCACTATCACGTAGTTTCATGGCCAATCCTCCTTCTGAGGAGGATCCTGCTTGTATTTTACCCCCTGGTATAATCGTTTCTGCCACTGATTCTGATTTAGCCTCTGACATTGCGGCTGATCAAGGTTCAGCTCCCGGGAACCTCCCTGGGGACAAGCTGTTTGTCCCCCTGCAATACCGGCTAAGGGTACTCAGGGAAAACCATGACTCCGCACTATCTGGTCATCCTGGCATCTTGGGTACCAAACACCTCATTACCAGAAACTATTGGTGGCCTGGGTTGCCTAAAGTCGTTAGGGCTTACGTCGCCGCTTGTGAGGTTTGTGCTAGGTCCAAGACCCCTACGTCCCGACCTGCGGGCTTACTACGTTCTTTGCCCATTCCCCAGAGACCTTGGACCCATATCTCCATGGATTTTATCACCGATTTGACTCCATCTCAGGGCAAGTCGGTGGTGTGGGTGGTAGTAGACCGCTTCAGCAAGATGTGCCACTTTGTGCCCCTTAAGGAACTACCTAACGCCAAGACGTTAGCTTCTTTGTTTGTTAAACACATTTTGCGTCTCCATGGGGCCCCAGTCAATATCGTTTCTGACAGAGGGGTACAATTTGTTTCCTTATTTTGGAGAGCTTTTTGTAAAAAGTTGGAGATTGATCTGTCCTTCTCCTCCGCCTTCCATCCCGAAACTAATGGCCAAACGGAAAGGACTAATCAATCCCTGGAACAATATTTAAGGTGCTTCATCTCTGACTGTCAATTTGATTGGGTCTCATTCCTTCCCCTCGCCGAATTTTCCCTGAATAACCGGGTCAGTAACTCGTCAGGGGTCTCCCCGTTTTTCTGTAATTTCGGGTTTAATCCAAGGTTCTCCTCCGTTTCTCCTGGTTGTTCCAATAATCCCGAGGTAGAGGACGTTCATCGGGAACTGTGCACTGTCTGGGCCCAGGTTCAGAAGAACCTAGAGGCGTCCCAGAGCGCACAAAAGATTCAGGCGGATAGAAGACGTTCTGCTAACCCCCGGTTTGTCGTCGGGGATCTGGTGTGGTTGTCGTCTAGGAACTTGCGCCTTAAGGTCCCGTCCAGGAAGTTTGCTCCCCGATTTATTGGGCCTTATAAGGTCATTGAAGTCCTCAACCCTGTATCCTTCCGTCTGGAGCTGCCCCCATCCTTCCGCATACACGACGTCTTTCATGCCTCCCTCCTTAAACGCTGCTCCCCGTCCTGGTTTCCCTCAAGGAAACCTCCTGTTCCCGTTCTCACCCCTGAGGGGGTGGAATTCGAGGTGGCCAAGATTATGGACAGTAGGATGATCCAGGGCTCCCTCCAGTACCTGGTCCATTGGAGAGGATACGGGCCGGAGGAGAGGACTTGGGTACCTGCTCGAGATGTTCACGCTGGGGTATTGGTCAGGAGGTTCCACCTTCTCTTCCCCACTAAACCGGGTCCTCTTAGTAAGGGTCCGGTGGCCCTCATAAAAGGGGGAGTACTGTAAAGGATCTGCCAGGCACTACGTCTGTGGATACTCCCAGGGTTAATCAGTCGACACCTGAGGCCAGACCTCTTAGACTGACACCGGCTCCCACCAATCAGGGTGGCAGGCTCAGGAGTGGGAGAGCCTATCGCGGCCTGGTCAGTCGGAGTTAGCTCCGCCCTCTGTCCATTTATACCTGCCGTTTTCTCTTCCTCATTGCTTGTTATTCTTCTTGGATTCCTGGCCCCACTGCTGCCTTGCTCCAGCCTGCTTCTGCCGTGCTTCTGCCTTGCTTCAGTTCCCGCTTATCCTGCTTCGCTCTGCCCCTGGCTTGCTTCCTGCTCCGTGCTCTGCGTTTGTATACTCCACTACATCCTGATCCTGACTGGCTCGTTCACCACTCCGTTTCCTCACGGTGTTCCGTGGGCTACTGCCCCTTCCCTTGCTTGTTCCCTGTTTGTATCCCCTTGCACTTAGTCAGCGTAGGGACCGCCGCCAAGTTGTACCCCGTCGCCTAGGGCGGGTCGTTGCAAGTAGGCAGGGGCAGGGCGGTGGGTAGATTAGGGCTCACTTGTTCCCTTCACCTCCTTCCTGCCATAACAATATCTTTGCAGGATGTCAGAATAGCCTCCCAGAGCTTCTGTTTTGATGTGAACTGCCTTCCCCCCTCATAGATATTTTGCTTGAGGATGCTCCAAAAGTTCTCAATAGGGTTGAGGCCAGGGGAACATGGGGGGCCACACCATGAGTTTCTCTCCTTTCATGCCCATAGCAGCCAATGACACGGAGGTATTCTTTGCAGCATGAGATGGTGCATTGTCATGCATGAAGATAATTTTGCTACAGAAGGCACGGTTCTTCTTTTTGTACCACGGAAGAAAGTGGTCAGTCATAAACTCTACGTACTTTGCAGAGGTCATTTTCACACCGTCAGGGACCCTAAAGGGGCCTACCAGCTCTCTCCCCATGATTCCAGCCCAAAACATGACTCCGCCACCTCCTTGCTGACGTCGCAGCCTTGTTGGAACATGGTGGTCATTCACCAACCATCCACTACTCCATTGATCTGGACCATCCAGGGTTGCCCGGCACTCATCAGTAAACAACACGGTTTGAAAATTAGTCTTCATGTATTTCTGAGCCCACTGCAACCGCTTCTAATTGTGAGCATTGTTTAGGGGTGGCCGAATAATAGCTTTATGCACACTTGCAAACCTCTGGAGGATCCTACACCTTGAGGTTCGCGGGACTCCAGAGGCATCAGCGGCTTCATATACCTGTTTGCTGCTTTGCAATGGCATTTTAGCAGCTGCTCTCCTAATGCTATTAATTTGTCTGGCAGAAACCTTCCTCATTATGCCTTTATCTGAACGAACCCATCTGTGCTCTGAATCAGCCACAAATCTTTTTACAGTACGATGATCATGCTTAAGTTTTCTGGAAATATCCAAATATCTGCTTTTCGGCAGCAGAGAGATCCTTTTTCTTTCCCATATTGCTTGAAACCTGTGGCCTGCTTAATAATGTGGAATGTCCTTCTTAAGTAGTTTTCCTTTGATTGGGCACACCTGGAAAACTAATTATCACAGGTGTCTGAGATTGATTACAATGATCCAAAGAGCCCTTAGGCTGGGTTCACACGAGCACATTAACGTCCGTAATGGACGGACGTATTTCGGCCGGAAGTCCCGGACCGAACACACTGCAGGGAGCCGGGCTCCTAGCATCATAGTTATGTACGATGCTAGGAGTCCCTGCCTTTCTGCAGGACAACTGTCCCGTACTGTAATCATGTTTTCAGTACGGGACAGTAGTTCCACGGAGAGGCTGGGACTCCTAGCATCGTACATAACTATGATGCTAGGAGCCCGGTCCGGGACTTCCGGCCGAAATACGTCCGTCCATTACGGACGTTAATGTGCTTGTGTGAACCCAGCCTAAGACACAATACCATCCATGAGTTTAATTGAAAAACTAATAATTAAATGTTTATGACACTTAAATCCAATGTGCATAATAATTTGGAACACGGTGTATTGTCTTGCTAAGAAAAAAGTATAACCATCAGAATATGGGGAAGGATAAAACGCTAGTTTCTTCCGGTTGTAAAGGCGGAAAATGACTTAATTCTTAACGGATTAAACACTTAAAGGGGTTTTCCCACGAGAGACATTTATTACACATCCGCAGGATATGTCATAAATGTTAGATAGATGCGGGTCCCACCTCTGGGACCCGCACCTATCTCCAGAATGGGGCCCCCTAAACCCTGTTCAGCCGCTGTGTGTTGCGGCTGAATGAGGTGTTTTCTGACCATGAAAAACGTTATATGGTCGTGAGTTACGTAAGCAGCGTAACTCGCTGAGCTACGCTGTTTACGTAAGTCTCATAGAACTTAATAGCAGTTACGGAAACAGCATAGCTCGCATGCTACACTACTTCTGTAACTGCCATTCACTACTATTGGAGTTTATGTAAACAGCGCAGCTCAGCGAGTTATGAGTGGTTTACGTAACTCACGACCATATAACGTTTTTCATGGTCAGAAAACTCCTCATTCAGCCGCAACACACAGCGGCTTAACAGGGTTTACGGGGCCCCATTCTGGAGATCTATCTGACATTTATGACATATCCTGCGTATGTGTCAATGTCTCTCGTGGGAAAACCCCTTTAATAGAAATGTTAGCTGACTCATTTTTCATCCTGCAGTAGATGAGAAACACGATTTATGAACGTTGATGCTTGTAGAGACTCACATAAGACTATCCATATAGGAGTCCCAAGCTCAAACACTTGAGTAAATGTAAATGATAATAGTTTGGGAGCCACATGCACATGGAATGAGAGCCACTGATTTGGAACACTGCTGTTTTTTAAAGCCTAACTTTCAGGTGAGTTTTCAGAATAAGCTGTTATATGTAGGTACATGAGGAACAACACTATTTCTGGCCATTATATGACTTCTATTCTGCATTATTTAGCAGTTTTCCCCTCTGCAGGCTCTATCTCTAATTCTCAGTTGTCTCCTAGCTAGTGGGCGAAGCCTAACGGCTATCAAGTCTTCTATATGCAGCACACATAGAAGAGGAGAATCCTTCTCTCTTATATCTATCAGATATATATATATAGCAGCTGCAGCAACATGGAAGACTATACAGCAGTAATGAGCAGTGGGGTGACATAGAAATTTTACCAGCAGCTGCAGTGTGTCTGTGTCTTTCACACCCTCCTGCTGCTCACTCCTCCCCTCTCCATAAACTTATATTGGCAGCGTGTCTGTGTCTTTCTCACTCTGCTCTTGCTCTCCACTCCTCTCTCTATAGACTTGTATGCAGTGTGTCTGTTGCTGTAGTTTCTGTCCAAAATCACAAAGCCTTAAAAATTACACTTACATGAATGTCACCATTCTAGACATCCCCAAAGGTTCTCTTCTTGGCCACAGCTGAGATCCTGCAAAATATTATATGAGTATTTCCTCTACACTGTGCTGGGGTTGTTATGTACTCAAGGCCAAAACACGGCTCTTCTGCAGCCATGAAGAGGCAAATGTAGGATCTCTGAAACAGTGTAGTTCAGGTAAATAAAACTTTGAGGTCACATAAAGCTCCACAGTTCTAGTCAAAAGCAGAATTGTGTAACACATATATATGTTATATCCTTCATTACCATCATCATACAGCTAAAGACGGTTGACTGTACATAACTTTATGGACTCTAAGATCAGTCACTTTTTTGGAACAACTTAATCGTAGATAATGAAAATGTGCATTTGTTAATTTTTTTTAATTATTATTATTATTTTCATCTGACAATAGTATGATGTTCTCACTCGTGTTTCTAAAATTTTTGTCATTTTCTATGAGATTATGGGACATTGTGGATCACTATATTCTACTACTATACGAATCATTACCTTCTAAAATATGGAACTATTTTCTATTTCAATATGTAAATTTCACAATCCCTATACAGTTTTAATAAAATCCTAATAAAATTATTTTAATTAAATACAAAGACCCTGAAATACAGTATATACACAACTTTTCTTTTGGATAAAATTAATATTAAAGGATCACACTATAGCCCACCAATGCACTACTTACAGTAATTAACTCATATTAAGAATTGGGTTACTGCTGACAAAAATTCTGACCAGGGCATCATGCTCCCACGCAAGATTATTTACAGATGATTTGATATATTCAGAATATTGCTGGAAGTGTAAAATAGCCCCAGGTTGTTAAATAAAAAACTTGCATTTATTTCAGAAGTATAGAAGGTCATAACAATGTTGAGAAACCTTTACACATAGGAAAAATTATTAGCTCAAAAATATCTCATAATTCACTGGAGCATTCATAATTTAACATGTCTTTTGGCTTTATACAATCTGCACCAATACACCTATTATATAGGAGAAGGAGACCAACTGGTGATAATTGAAGAAATTACTAAGGCACTACCCTGTCTTTAACCAGGGCCATCAAGCACCCTTAAAGCAATGTTTTCTGCTTCATTGCACAAAGTCCTTCTAATGTTAAGATATTTTAGTTAATCACAATTCATGAATAGAACATGATTTAGCTAACAATGAATCCAGTATACTGTATATTTAACTACTGGAATTATTATACAATAATAATTGACAATAATAATATCTATTATTGAAAAATATACAAAGTTTTTGCTAATTTGATGTCAACATAGAAGACTACAATTTAATGCAGTCAATAAAGAGAATAAAAAGTTTGTACAATATTCCGGGGTTGACTGGAAAGCAATCAAAAAGCCCACAGCATAAAAACACATCACAGTACCATGAAGTCCATCAGCAAATAAGAATTATGACTGTAGTTTTAATATTAAAAGGAGGCCCCTGTGATACAAAATAATTCAAATAAAACAAATTTTATGCATAGCTCCAAAGCATCTAATATAAAAAAAATGAAACAACTTCATTCAAATCATCCTACAGTTTTGTGTCTAGAGCTCCTATAAAGTCCTGTGTCTCCATGGTTCCAGATCCTGCAGCGTTACTCCCTTCCTTCTATCCACTAATTAATGCTAAACATATTAGTAGGAGTCTAAAGGCCCTATCACACCGGACGATTTTGGACGGTGCAGTGAGTGCCGATCAACGACATCTCGTTGATCAAGGCTCGTCTGCTCCTGTCACAAGGAGCTAGTATGGGGACGAGCGGTCGTTACTCCGATCGCTCGTCCCCATACATTCTCATGTCGGCAGCGCGTCTCCCGGTTTACACACTGAGATGTGCTGCCGACAACGATAATATTCTACTTTTTTAAAAAGATATGATCAGAAGGTGAAGGAGCGTTTGCTTGTTCTTCTGCTGATCACTGCCCTGCTTACAGAGGAGAATTATCGGCAACGTGTGTTCTATGAATGATCGTTTCCCCGATGTGTAAAACCCCCTGAAGGTTCTGTTCACTTTTATGTCAGAGCCTCCATCAGCAATTCCATCCGATTTTATGGTTAGAAAAGAGCTATTATAAATTAGTAGGGTCCGTTGGCAACCGCTATTAGGGCAAATAGACATCATAGTGAGACGGCAATGTAATTATATATTTCTGGTCACAAAGCTATTAAAAGCCATTATTTTACCTGGTGATTTATAACGATTTCAGAAGAATGACTCGCGGTGATCAGCTGGGCTGGTTTCTTTTCAAGAAGGGGCTGCCATGGTGAGACAACCTTGTTAATAGTTTGAAGTATATTAGAAAGATTAGAAAAAAGTTTTACCAGATACTTTTTATAGAAATTTTTCAAAAACATATTTAAAAAACAAAAACGATAAAGACACAAAAAGAAAATACAAAGTATCTATTATACAAACAGTATACAACTTACAATTATCACATCAAATGTATATACAGTACGACAAAAACACCACAATCACAAATATCGTAATACCATTTATATTGATATCAATTGTGCAACTCCATTTTGGCATCGCCTTCAAAATTTTAACCCATATCTTATCACTGATGGGCCCAATATTCCTTTTTCCATTTATCTTTAACAGAAAAGGGAAAGCTGTTAAGAAAACATGAAAGTAAATGCTTATATAGTAAAAATCTAAGATTCGAGGAAGTTTCTACTTTCTCAACCATGGTAATAGCTGTAGTCTGATGTGTAGTAAAACACTGTACGACTTTGATGCTATGCGGTGTATTGTAGTTTCACATATTTGTAAAAACAATTATGGGGCAAACCAAATTCTTGTTGGATTTCAGAAAATTGTTTCATTCCATGCTCATTATATAGCAGAGAGAATAAGTTTACACATGTTTGTTCCCATTGATGAAAGCCCTCCAATCTACCACATTTTGGCAACCAGAGATTGCTCCAAAGCGTCCAATAGCGTATACACCTTTTAATATATTAGGTCCATCCAACCCTATTTTAGAATCCATGAAACCCCCTTTAAACATGTAAAAAAGATTTTGCACCATTGCAGTTATTCACTTCATTTATGGGACATTATTGCTTAAAATGTTTATATCTATGGCCAGTTTTATTAATTTGAAATTGGATCTCTATTGCAAATAGCATGCAAATGTATGCAAAGAAAACAAGAGAAGCTTACAACAAGAAATCAAGTTATTATTTTAATTTTCTAGCATTCATTTACAGGTGGGCTTAACCACTGTTAATAAATCTAGAGTCGCTCCATACAAAGACTTGGAAACAATTAAAGACTAAGGACGATTTTAGATATTATACAGCTGCATATTAGGGTCTTCAAACTCAAGGTCCTAAGCAGTTCTATGCAACCAAACTTAGATCAAACTTAGATCATTTTATGGTGATCTATGTTCTGACCAATAGAACTTTGTGGGATCTGGTGTTTTAGCTATAATACGAACCCTAATATGCGGCTGTATAAAAGCCATTGAAATTAACGTAAATTGTTCTAGGCAGAACACCCCCCAATCCACAGGCCAGTTTGCAGGGGCAAGTTCTCAGGTAGGTTGACCCACTTTAACCCAGAGATCCTAATAGAACTTTGTAGAATAGCAATAAATAAATTGAATTCAGAGACACATCCTTTTTTTTTTAAGACAAACATTACTTTAGGTGGTAGTCTGTATTATTTTAGGTGGTAGGCTGTATGTGGTTTTGAAAAGGTCTAAGACCAGCATCATATCTAAAATGGCCTTAGTTTAATAATAGGGTTCTCCAAAGCCACCACAAATGCTCAGGTATTATGAAATTCAAGAAAGTCACTATATAAATATGATAAAATGGGTGACTAGAACTAGAGAAGCAAAGTTTTATTTAGGAACCACTCATTTGCCAACCTTCAAAATTACCTGTCACCTCCCCTGACTTGTCTATCTTAGTAAATACTAGTATTCCCAATAAAACAAAATGTTTTCTTAAAACTCTGCATTGTGCTGTTCCTTTGGTATTCCATCTGGAAATCTATATATAAATTGACTACTGGCGATTACCATCCCTCTTTGTCAATGGGGCGTGTCCCTACAGAGTTTAACACTGTCCAATAAGGGTTGACTGTGTCAAACAGTGTAGGGACCCACCCCATTTGCAAGGGGAATGGTAACACCTAGTTGTCAATTTATTCAAAGAATTCCAGGAGGAATAACAGAGGAACGGTAGAGTTGTAAGAGATGCTCCAGAATTGTTATTTTTTGAGAAATGGAAATATTTACTGAAACAGAGATATCAGGAGAAATGAGAAGTCCTTTTTAATAAAATAAATTGGAGTTAATGCGGAATCATCATTGTGTACATGATAAAATGACATGTACAGTATAAGTTTCCAGAAAACACTCTCGTTTATATCCAGATGGATAATATGTTCTTTGACACAATGTACCTAAATTAGCATTCTGTACCATACAAATGAAAGAGAGACATTCTTGGGGGGAGTACATAGCAAACATTACAGTTTTATCAATAGTAGCATAAAGGAATGTGTAAAATGATGTTTTATCTATCAGCATTGCAGCTGGGAAAGCGAAAATGGGATAAAAAAAACAAAAACATTTTAAAGCATTTAGTCAATGATTACATTGTTTCAGCCGGAGGATTCTTATCCTAGGAGATAGCTGTACTTTTGAAAGCATTCTTTCAGCTGGTCCTAGTCATTCTGGTAACCCATAACAACTTGAGCAAATATCACAGGCATCCCGTAAGTTTACACATCCTATTCAGAGGGCTCCTTTCCATGTTATTAGGGTGTAAAAAAATGAATTCACAATTTGAAGGAAATAAACGGCTTGCAACAAGTTAAATAACACGGTGCCACAGTACATATTTGTAGAACAATGCCAGATGCAGGGTGGAATGTTTTTGTCTGCCAGGCTGGGAATAGGCTCAAAAGCATCAGGATCACTAACTACTGCTAAGATGGAAATGTTTCCGGCAAGCGTCTGATATAGCAGAGCAGATGTGAGGAATGCAAAATATATAAACCTTTTGTTTTCTGTAGACCGAAAATAAAGGGCGAATGCATTTGGTGAGTCAGATCAGAGAGCGTCTTTTATTGATTACATTGGACTAGTGTTTTCTGACAGCATGTCTTTCCAATATCTAGTCAGATAATACGCACTGAAACCTTATAACAGCAACCTAATGGTCATTTGTCCATAAATATATGTTTTGGATGTTTGCTAGGCAATCACTGGAGACAGGTTGTGTATGTATTTTGTGTATACACAGCAATAGAAACAGGATTAGTACAAAAAGATAAATCCCGGCAGCAGGATGTGCGGTATAGAAAAATATGAAATATATACTGTATATACAGTAAGAACCAAAGATATGTTCAAACCATATAGAAATATCTCAATGTGCAAATATTGGGGGAGGTTAGGCACATCTACGTTGTGCAATTCCACTGTTCTGCTCCGTCAGAGGAGCAGAACAAGGAACTAATGGAACCAACAGTTCCGTAGCACAACAAACACTGCCGGTTGCCGATGGAACCCATTGACATTAATAGGTTCTGTCGGCTTTTCGTCGGGGTGTCCATGATTTAACCAGACACAATAGCGCAGCATGCTATTGTCTCGGGTAATCCCTGCCAGATCTGCGACGGAACCCCTAACGGAGCCTCCGATGCAGTTGAAAGACGGCCTCAGCTAAGCAAAATGTACATGGTGTGCCAAATGTTATCATGTATTAGACACTTTTTGCATCTTCCTTGACAGCTTTGAAAAGTGTTTAGATAAGAGGTGTGACATAGAGGAGTGGTAAAAATGCGCCAAAATTATTAAAAACATGTGCCTTTTTTCGGCACTAAATATTTGTGTAAATGAGCGTAAAATGGAGAGAAACAGCTTATTATGTCTGGCGAGTTACAGGAAATTTATCATTCAGTGTGTGCCATTAGAAGTTTGGCACAGTTTGTGCCACTTCATAAAATGATGCATTTTAGGGCAATATTAATAATTCTCCCTTTTTTTTTTATGTGGCGTTCTTGAATAATTAGAGTATTCATTTGTAGTATAAGACCTCATGTACACTGCTGTTCATGGCTCCGTATTGCGCGGAGTCATAATACAACTGCCAGAGAAGTGCGTGAGCCGTCTTTTGTACCTCCGTATGTCTCCGATTTCAGATGGAGGCATACAAAGGTCTTTTTTTTGTGCAGCCAACAAAGAAAAATGTTGGCATGCTCCATCGGACTCTGTATGTACAGAAATATTCTTCCCAAGAAGCTTTGCTTTTTTCTATTTCTAACATATTTTACTTCAGAGCAAGAGAATTGAATGCTTTACTTCTGGATATTAATGTCAAGCAGCAGACATAATTCACATACATGTAACATAGAACTAAAATAATGAATATGTACATTGGAAGCACATACGTTGTGTGAAATACAAATGTATTTTGGTTTACTTTAGTAACGGGTGGGAAAAACAAATCCATGTAAAGGGCAATTTTGTGTCGTTTTCTTTATTTTGGAGATTTATTTGCATATTTTGCTTTGGGAGAATTACTTAAAATCTTCCTACTCGCCTGTGATTTGTTATAGGGTGGATTTCTCCATTTAAGGGTCTTCTGGTTTTTATGTAAAAAAAACAAACCTTAATCATTGTATAATGATTCTGGATTGTTCTGCAACTTTCTCATATAAGGCCTTGTTCACATCTGCATTGTGCTATTCCATTGTTCTGCTCCGTCAATGGAATAATGGAAAAGATTGTTCAATTGCACAACAGATACCACCGGCGTCTGACAGAACCCATTGACTTTAATGGGTTCCATCAGGGCGTCCGTGGTTTTACCAGAGACAATAGCGCAGGATGCTGTGTCCGGTAATCTTGGCCGGATATGCGACGGAGGCCCCTAATGGACCCTCCAACTCAGATGTGAACATTTTTAATGGCAAATGCCTGTTGGCACAAAGACACTTTATACACATGTGCATCAATAGGGAGATTTCATATGCAGAATGAGCCAGAATTCACACATGGCACACATTGCTTTATATATTTGGCACAATTTTCTAGACATGTTAGACACATATCCCTTTATCTTGCACCAACTTATGGGGCTGGTTTACATTTACACCCTTTTTTTTTTTTTTTTACAAAAAATGGGGCAGAACTTTAAGGCTGGGTTCACACGTGGCGGAATTTCACTTAAATTCCGCTGCGGACACTCCGCAGCGTTAATCCGCAGCGGAGCCGTTTCTCCATTGACTTCCACTTTAATTTAGCAGTGTTCGTTTAGACGATGCGTAAAATTCCGCTGCGGAGCATAGGCTGCGGAGCGGAATTTGGTGTCCGCAGCATGCTCTGTCTGTTGCGGAGCAGTGGCGGACTGGTTGCGGACTCATGGCGGAATTTCTCCATTGACTTCAATGGAGATTCTAATTACCGCAATGAAGTCCGCAGCTGTCATGCACATGTTATGTGTGCTGCGGATGCGTTTTGCTTTTTTAACTTGACATTTCTTCATTCTGGCTGGACCTATGTATTTCTAGGTCTACAGCCAGACTGAGGAAGTCAATGGGGCTCCCGTAATGACGGGAGCGTTGCTAGGAGACGTCAGTAAATAGTCACTGTCCAGGGTGCTGAAAGAGTTTTGCGATCGGCAGTAACTGTTTCTGCACCCTGGACAGTGACTACCGATCACAATATAGAGCAACCTGTCAAAAAAATATAAGTTCATACTTACCGAGAACTCCCTGCTTCTGTCTCCAGTCCGGCCTCCCAGGATGATGTTTCAGTCTAAGTGACGGCTGCAGCCAATCACAGGCCAATAACAGGCTGCAGCGGTCACATGGACTGCCGCGTCATCCAGGGAGGTCGGGCTGGATGCCGAAGGAGGGACGCGTCACCAAGACAACGGCCGGTAAGTATGAATTTCTTTGACTTTCACAAGGGAAAGTGCTGTCCCTTCTCTCTATCCTGCACTGATAGGGAGAAGGGAAGTACTTTTACCGCAGTCCGCAGCAGCTAGTCCGCATCAATTTACTGCACATTTTGTGCAGATCCGCAGCAGAATCTGCAACGCAGATTCTGTGCGGCATTGATGCGGACAGTTGCGGAGGAAATCCGCCACGTGTGAACATGCCCTAACACATTTTAAAACCCCTCTGAACCGTGCTCCCTTTTCGAGACACAAACTGTCAATATAGGTGGAAAAATGTCCTAGACCCAAAAATTTGCCATATTCTGTGAATTCCAATTTTGGTACAATTTGTATTAGAATTCTGTCCCATATTGAACCAATATGAATTACGTGACAGGATACATTTGACACAACTCAGGCTGACATATATTTACACCAAAAATATTACACGTCTTTTATCAATTTAGTGCATTTTAATTCTTTTTAGCCACTCCCATTTTTTTTATACATATTTTAGAAATGTCAAGGTGTAAAATGTGTCTTAAAGTGTTTTGTCATGAAGACAACCGTTGTCTTCATTATTAATACTTATTTAAAAGCGCCATTAATTCCAGGGCATTTTGCGCATGACAAAAAGGTTTTTGCTTTTTATTAAAAAATATTTTTACTTTTTTAGGTACAGCTTGTATGTTTCCGGGACACAAAGAAAGCTGCGTCTTGCACTGAAACCCGAATCCGTGAGGTCAGGAGGAATGACGGCTTCGGTGAGCGCTGGTCACGAACATAGAGTCATGAATTTAGATGTGATCGATAACAACTGACCTGGCCTCTGAAAAAGTAAAAAAAAATAAAAAAATTGTCTATATATCCTCTAATACGTCGTTTTATTAAAGGAAAAAAAAAAAGGTGCTCAAAGAGGTAACATACCCTTTAAGTACATAACATGAGCCAATAAGAACAACAATTGCAAGTGCAATAAACGTAGCCATTTTTTGGATTTTCACTTTAATTTTTTATTTTCCACCTACCAAAAGCCATAACTTTTTCATTTTTCCGTTGATACAATTGTATGAGGGCTTGTTTTTTGCAAGACGAGTTGTAGATTTTCACGGCACCATTTAGGGTATGTTCACACGCAGAGTCAAAAACGTCTGAAAATACGGAGCTGTTTTCAAGGGAAAACAGCTCCTGATTTTCAGACGTTTTTTGAGCAACTCGCGTATTTCGCTGCGTTTTTCGCTGCATTTTCTACGTCCGTTTTTTAAGCTGTTTTCAATAGAGGCTATGAGAAAACGGCTCCAAAAACGTCCCAAGAAGTGTCATGCACTGCTTTTGACGAGCCGGCATTTTACGCGCCGTATTTTGACAGCGACGCGTAAAATGACAGCTCGTCTGCACAGAACAAGTAGACGGCAAGTTAGTGGAAAAGGTAATGAAAGTTAAGGGCCAGGATACATATGCGTGCTCACTGTCACCCAGTTATGGTCACCTTCCCCAGAAATTGTTGAAAAAGATTGAGGGCAAATATGTTGACATATTTGATATATCTAGAAAGGCGATAGCAGTTAAAGGAACAGTGTCACCAAATTTTTTTTTTTTATATCAGTTTTATGTTAGGGTTTTATTAAAAACGTTTATATTTATATGTGTGTTTGTGTGTTACTTTTTTCTATTTTTACACTTTTTCTTCCCTATGGGGGCTGCCATTTTTTTTTCCATTTCTGTATGTGTCGATTAACGACACATACAGACATGGAATACGGCAGCTCCAGTCCCATAGGGACTGCGAACGGGGCCCGTTCCATCCACTATGGTGTACGGCGTGTGTGTGGGAACGGCGCATGCGCCGCTCCCACACAGTCCGATTTGAAATGCGCGCCGTCCGGCGCCATTTTCCTGTGGACCGGAAGTCGCGGCCGGGCAGTAAGATTACTACTTCCGGTCGCGGCTTCCGGACTTGTGCACATGGAGCAGCGGCAGCAGACGGAGCGGACGGACCGGAGGGAGCGGCGGCGACTGGAGCAGGTAAGTGATTTCTATGTATGTTCGTGTTTCAGTGTGTTTTACTAGTGTATGTAAACCTTCTACACTGTGTGTTAGCTCAAAAAATGGCGACACACAGTGTAGGAGGTTAGACCGTTCAAACCCCTCGTTTCTCCCGGCACTAGCAAGGATAAAGGAGGGGGGGATTCTGAGAGCTCACTAGAGCGAGGGATTTTTTCCCAATTTTGCAGCATAAAGCAATGTTGTTGCTTTACCACATGCAATGCTGCAATTTTGGGAATTGCTCCATCTAGTGACTAGTGCTGGGAAATATTATAAATTGAATCCAATTTATAATATTTCCTGACTCGTGAAAAAAAAAAAAAAAATTAGAACAATGTTTAATCACCTACACACTAATTGTTTAACTAAAAAAAAAAAACATGTTTTGCTGGCAACACATTCCCTTTAAGGAAAAGGGACAGACTCAAACAGAAAGGACACAGAGGAGATTGTTAGTTTAATGGATTAAAGGTGTTTTTGTTTACGCGAGTGTGATAGTGGAGGTAAAACCTGAGCTATGCACCAACTTGCTTAACCCCTTAATGACCAGGCCATTTTGCACGTTAATGACCAAGGATTATTTTTTGTTTTTTCACGGTCGCATTCCAAGAGTCGTAACTTTTTTTTTATTCCGTCGACATAGCCGTATAAGGGCTTGTTTTTTGCAGGACGAGTTGTATTTTGTAATTGTACCATTTTTAGATGCTTATAACATATTGATTAACTTTTATTAATTTTATTTTATGAGAGAATTGAAAATAAGCAGCTATTCCAGCATTGATTTTCACGTTAAAATTGACGCCGTTTACTATTCAGCGTAAATAACATGTTAACTTTATTCTATGGATCAGGCACGATTATGGGGATACTAAATATGTAAAGGTTTTATATGTTTTCCTACGTTTGCACAATAAAAAGCCTTTTAGAAAAAAATTACTTGTTTTTGTATCGCCGCATTCCAAGAGCCGTAACGTTTTTATTTTTCCGTCGATGTGGCTGTATGTGGGCTTGATTTTTGCGGGCCAATGTGTCGTTTTCATTAGTACTATTTTGGGGCACATAGGACTTATAGATTAATTTTTATTTAATTTTTTATGGGGGGAATGGGAGAAAAGAGAGAATTTTGCCGTTGTTTTTTGCGGTTTTTTTGGACGCCGTTCATCCGGCGGTTTAATTAATGTGTTCATTTTATTGTTCAAGTTGTTACGATCGTGGGGATACCATATATGTGCATGTGTTATTTGTTTTGACACTTTTACTAAATAAAACCATGTTTTATTTGATTTTCACTGTAATTTTTTTTTTTTTTTCACAAACTTTATTTAATTGATTTACATTTATTTTTTTTAGTCCCACCAGGGGACTTCACTATGCGATCTGCTGATCGCATATATAATGCTTTGGTATACTTAGTATACCAAAGCATTATTGCAATCTGTTAGGTCATGCCTCCGGCATCGCCTAACAGGCATTTGCTGAAGGCAGACCTGGGGGTCTTTGTTAGGCCACCGGCTGCCATGGAAACCTGACGGCAACCCGCGATTTCTTTGCGGGGGCGCCGATCGGGTGACAGAGGGAGCTCCCTCCCTCTGTCAAACACATTAGATGTCGCTGTCACTATTGACAGCGGCATTTAATGGGTTAAACTGCCGGAATCGGAGCGCGCTTCGATTCCGGCAGTTGCAGCAGGAGCCAGGCTGTGTATAACAGCTGTGCTCCTGCCGCTGATCGCGTGGGTACAGTGGCAGTACCCGCGCCATCACAGGATGGATATATCCGTCCTCCTGCGCGAACTAGCAGCTGCTGAGGACGGATATATCCGTCCTTCGGCGTTAAGAGGTTAAATATATGGACCTTTTATATGGACCTTTTAGTGGATGCGCAAGCCTTTTATGGGTGCACGGGCTGGGACAATTATGACAAAGTCTTCAGAAAGAAGATGGTGGGTAATAAGGTGCTGTGTTTTAGTCAGAAGGGAAGGGACAAGTTAGGGACAGCTAGCGCGACTAGAAAAATTGGGGAGTAGCAGGAAGGAGCAGGTTCATATGCTGGGGATATAACGAAAGGAATTGTAACAGGGGGTTTGCATGCAAGTTTAGACATGCGTGTGCAACTGTGCATGCATTATATACATATATTGACTGACAGCCAGGTGACTGACACAAACACAAAAAAACAAAGAAATTGGCTATGTCTATCTAGAGATCTCCTACGCATGCGCCACCTTTATACATCGGCAAGGCCCTTCTGAGCCTTTTTTATCTCGGCTAAGCCCTCTTTGGTACCATCTGCGCACGCGCCATATACACCCACTGACTGACAGCCCGGCTCTTCGATAAAAACTATCCAGATCGGCTAAGTCCCTTCTGAGCCTCTCCACGCATGCGCTATCTTTTTACATATCGGCTAAGTCCACCTTGAGACTCTCTGCGCATGCGCCACTCACATGCCCTGACTGACGGCTAGGTGGCACTATCCGATTGGTCCTTTTCCTGTCAATCTGCTGACGGAAAGGCGGACTATCGTCCAGCAATTGTATTGGCTTTTGCAGAATTATACCTTTGGCAATGCACTATAGCCGAAATTGGCTAAGTCCACTCTGGATGCCTGTGCCTATGCGCCGTCTGGCGCATACCGATTGGTGCATCTGCACCTCCACTCTGATTGGCGCTGTGGGCTGCCGATCCTATCTCATGGGGGCTTGTCAATGTTCATACTTTTCCATTAATCCCCACACAGGTGGTTCCTGTGTGGGGCCCAGCTGAGTCTTTAAAACACAAGGAAGTAGAGCGCGCGTATACTAGCCCCATTGTTATCCCCTGAGGACGTTGTGTTGACAACGAAACATGTCGGGGGGGCTATACTTTCAATTTTAACTGCTACTATCCACTGGCTTCTACCTCTAATATACTGCTACACTATACCAAACCATCTTGTCAGGCAGTCTGCAGCTGCCGACCTAGTGATCCTGGTCGCGATAGAATTCGCACACTGTTTTCTGCCTCTTATGGGAGTAATCCTATAGAGTGTCTGCCAATGGTCTTTAGCTAATTTTAACTTTTTGTGCTCTCCTTGTCCCTCCTGGACCTTTTAGAAATACAACAATAAAAGTTAAATATTAATATAATTTGTTGGTAGCTGGGAAAAAGGGTTTCTTTGTGCCTCAGGCACATTAGTTTTTTCAAGTGCAGGGCTGGTCACCCAAGGTAGCATGCACAGGATGGTTTGAGATGGGTGACAAGGGACAATCCTTTCATACAAATGCAAAAGGCGCCAAACCCGGTGCAGCTAGACCGGCCAAATGATACCCTGATAGAGAGAAAGCTGAATTTTTGAGGGAAGGTTTTTCCGTGGGTTATAAGTTGCCAGTTAATGAGGAGGTAGTTGGGAGCGGGCATTCAAAGAATTTGAAGTCGGCAGATGAATGGCCACATGTGTTGAGGGGAAAGTTGGAGAAGGAATGAAGGGCCCGTTTGATGATCCACCTATCGATGGCCTGGTTGTATCCCCATTGGGGGTGGTGCCTAAGAAGGTATATTCAAGATGATACAGCACTTGCCATACCGAAAGGGAATTCAGTGAATGATGCCATAAACAGTGGTATTGCGGAGGTATGTTACCAGTCCTTCGAGTCATCAGTGGAACTGGTTAGGAGTTGTGGAGTAGGGGCCCATTTGGCAAAGGTCGATATCGAATCAGCATTTAGGTTGTTACCATTGAAATGTTAAAAAAAATTAAATATACAGGTTGCAGTTTTGGGCGAAAGTTTAATGTTGACAAACGTTTGCCGATGGAATGTTCAGTTTCATGTGCATATTTTTAGTCCTTTAGCACATTTTTGCTATGGTCTCTGGAGGAGTTGTCAGGGGTGGGTTCAGTGGCACATTACCTTGACGATTTCTTGTTGGAAGAACCTAAAAGGACAGGGACATGTCAGGTACTTGTAGCGTCCATGGCCGTGGGCCGTCGGGTTTACTCACCTCCTGACCCCGCAGCCATGTATCCGTGAGCGCTGGTCCCCATGTACTTCCTAGGAGATGCCAGCGCTCACTTCTGCTCCCGTCTGCTGTGTCCCGTAGGGTGCACGCGCATGCTTGTGCACGGCCTTAAATCATCATCAACTGCTATAATTTCCTGGTCTATAAGAAGGCCCCAGGCCTTCTGAGCCTTGCCTGAGCGTTGTTAGTTTTCCCAGTCTGTCTTGCAAATGGTCCCTTAGTGTTTCCCGTTCCAGTTGTTATCCGTGCGTTGTTACCTGTTCCTGTATCCCCTGCTGTGCCTATAGTGTCGAGTCGTTCCACGTCCTGTGTCATTTGCAACGTCCGGAGGAATCTGCCACGTCCTGTGTCATCTGCCACGTCCTGTGTCATCTGCCACATCCGGAGGAATCCGCCATGTCCGGAGGAATCCGCCACGTCTGGAGGAATCCGCCACGTCCGATGGAATCCGCTACATCTTGTCTCATCTCCCACATCCGGAGGAATCCGCCACATCTGTCACAACCTGTGGCACCTGTGTCATCTGCCACATTTGCCGCTATCTGCTGCACCCATCTCCATCAGTGCCAGAGCTGCGGCCACTGTCTGGACTATCCAGGTACCCTTGTGCGGGACATTGTATTGCTGGGGTTTCCTGTTTGGCCAGCTGCCTCCCCACTACGGCGGTATAGTCTAGTGGGTCCACTAACCTGCTTCGTGACAGCACTATTGGTCAATTTGGTCCGGCTGTTGGGTGAGTTGGGAGTCCCAGTAGCAGAGGAAAAAAACGTAAACCCCACAAAGTGCCTGTCATACTGGGTCCTTTGAATTTTACATGTAGGGTAATACCTATGGGCAAGGTGTTTAGTAGGAGACTACAGATGAGTACAGCAAAAGTAAGGCAGCTGCACCACATGGTGAGAGTGACAGAGGAGTTGAGGGAATATCTGGCAGTGTGGGAGAAGTTCCTGAGAGGGTTTAATGTTGTGAGAATGTAGCTGGAAGAGCCATGTTCTAATCAAGTGTTGAGGTTGTTTACAGATGCCACCGGGACCAGTGGGTTTTGGAGCTTTTTTTGGGGGTAAACGGTGTGCAGGGGTGTGGCCGGAGTTATGGCAGGAAAAGGGTTGGCTGAAGAATTTGTCGCTATTGGAATTTTTTCCCTGTTGAGACGCTTATCATGCATAACACAATATTGTTGTGCATGAAATATAACATCAATTTCAGGGCTGAAAATTTACCAGGGATGAACAATGCCGATGCGGACGCCCTCTCCAGGGGGAAGTGGGAAACTTAAATTTTTTTAGTGCCCAATGCACAGAAATATGTGGAAGTGTGTCATAACCAGCTTTGGCAGATTATGACCCAATTTTAGAGCAGCTCATTGAAAATTTGTTGGCGCCTAGTACCTGGCGAGTATACAGAAGGGCATGGACAAGACGGGAGGAATTCAGCAGTAGCCATCGGATTGGGAACACGGCATGGAGTATGTGGAAAATGCTTGGTAAGTTGAAGTGGGAAGGAGCGTCACAAGCTAAGGCCGCGACCCTAGTGGCGGTAGTCTACTTCTTCTCGAAGTTAAGAGGGGAGGAAGATCCCATCAGCGTGTTTGTATTGAGAAGAGTGCTGAAAGGTTGGGCTAGGAGTGAGATCAGTAGAATGGATCAGAGGGACTCGGCACAGCTGAGTGAATTGATTAAGGCATTGGAGTAAATATGCACAGGTGGGCGGGAAGCAAGATTGTTCCAGACAGAGTTCGTGTTAGCATGTGCATGGGCTTTCAGAATAGGGGAGACAGTGTCGGCTTACAAAAAAGGGTAGGGATGCCTTTTGTTAAAAAATGAAAGGGCAACAGGGGGCGGTGACACATTTTATAGAAAAATCTAAGACGGACCAGAAGGGGGTTGGCACCTGGATAACAATGAAGGCAAGGGAAAGGGACTTGTGCCAAGTGAAATACATACAGAGGTACTTGGTGGACAGAGGTTCAGCTCCGGGGATTATTCTAAAACATCCAGGTTCCAGTTTTGTGAGGTTTTAAAGCAGGCCGCTGAGAGGGTAGGGCTAGACAGTAGGAAAATAGGGTCACACTCGTTTCGCATAGAGGCGGCATCAGAGGCTGCAGCGATGGGGAAGGGAGCAGAGGCAATAATGAGGTTGGGAAGGTGGAAACCTAAAGCATTAAAGGAGTATGCGCGACCAATACTGAAGTAATACTAACAATAATTGTTTGGTCTACTGCAGGTTGTAAGATTGTCTGGATCCTGGGTCATTCCTTCTGATACTGGACTGCTGAGAGGGCGAAAAGGCCATACGGCGCGCAACTGGGAATGACGGCAAGCAGTATTAAAGTGAGGTGGCATGGAAAGAGGGGTCTTCAGTGGTCACTGATGAGGCACTTCATTCAGGAGATGACGGCAGTAGCCCAGACGCAATGGTGCTACACGCAGGCGGAAACGACCTCACAAGATCAAAGATATTGGATTTGGTATGGGAAATTAAAGCAGTGGTGGACATAGGTTTGGACATTTTTAATAACACCTTGCAGGAACACATTGAAAGATGGGGGGTTGCTGTTTAGGAGTAGGGGGGGAAAGGTAGGGTGCAGTGGGGGGGGCCTACTTTTTTGTTGGCGGATCACAAAACTACGCTGAGAAGGGTGGATTCATTTGATGGGCCACAGCGAGCAAGCCACGAGCCGTACAGCAGGGCCACTTTGCTAGTGGGGGAACACGAGTCATACTGCAGGTTCCGAGGTAAGATTACCGATTTTAGGCGGGCGTGGTTGGTCTTATGGTAGGAGGAAGGCGTGCCCCGGATCATAGAGTGTGGTGTCGTGATTGGTCGGACCCCCCTTATCACTGTACATTGTTGTAATAAAATGGGCTAGGGGAGGCAGCATGTGCGCTCCTTAAAAAAGTCTTTAGTCTGGGCTTTTGCTCGTTCTGTTTCTGCTGCTTGTTGGCTTCCAATGTGTGATGTAGCTGAAACTTCAGCACTACGTCAACCAGGTGATTACTCTATGCTTGTGTTCATGATGCTAGGACCAAGGGGCTGGGTGAGTGTAGAGCTGTATCTCTGCAGAAGCTCTAGACACCAGGAGCCACAGGTGAGAGGGGGTCAGGGCTGTTCAGGCAACGTATCTCACTGGATTTCTATACAGTGGGATAAACTGCAGCCTTCCGTCGCAGGTCTACAGTATGCCGGGAGCCCTCTAAGCATAGACTTGTGACGTATACTACAAACATGATGTGAATAGGTCCTAAAAGTGATAAAATGTGCCATATTTATTAATGGCGTGTGCCGTTCTTTTGGCACAAGATATTGGTGTTAAGTGTGCAAGCCATATGGTAGCATAAGGGTATATTCACACACTTAAAAAACGTCTGAAAATACGGAGCTGTTTTCAAGGGAAAACAGCTCCTGATATTCAGACGTTTTTTGAGCAACTCGCGTTTTTGGAGCTGTTTTCAATAGAGTGTTTTGAAAAACGGCTCCAAAAAGTCCCAAGAAGTGTCCTGCACTTCTTTTGACAGCTGTCATTTTACGTGCCGTATTTTGACAAAGACGCATAAAATAAAGCCTTGTGGGAACAGAACATGGTAAAACCCATTGCAAGCAATGGGCAGATGTTTGCAGGCGTAATGGAGCCAACTTTTCAGGCGTAATTCGAGGCGTAAAACGCCTGAATTACGTCTGAAAGTAGGTAGTGTGAACATACCCTAAGGAATAAATGTGTAACATGTCTAGCAAGATGTGCCAAATTTATCACACAACATGTGCCACTGTGATAATTTTTTTGCCCTTTCGGCCTATCTTGTCTAGTATTACACTATCTAACTTTAAAGTGGAGTCCAGACAAAATCTGAAAAATGTATGATGAATGTGGTGCAGGCCACTAGGACTCCCAGGGATTATTACTACGAAAGCACCCTGTCCCCCATTTCAATGGAGCCGTGAAAACGTGTGCGCATTACCGTTACATTCATTCTCTATAGGACTGATGGAAAAAGTACAGTGCTTGGCTATCTCTGTCCTGCACCATAGAGAATCAATGGTGCAGGACTGCGCACACATTTCCAACGCTCCGTTCAAAAGGGGGACACAGGACATTCGTTCTCATGATTTCAGGGGGTTCCAGAGTTCAGACCCGCAGAGATCTTACATTTATTGCTAAAAAACTGCACTTTATGAATGAGATTAAAAAAAAAAAAAATCCCAATTACAACAATGTAACACCTGGCACATGAGGCATTTGCTGTTTTTGCTGCAATTTTTGAAAACTTTAGTAAACTACTAAATTTAGTAAACTACTTTACGCATCAAAGATGGAGGCAAAACTCCATCAAAAACAGCACGTCTATACAGCCGGGTTCCCACAGGTCAGAAACGTTGCGTAAAAACCACGCAGCATACCCCACCTGGAACGTGCAGCACCTATCTTCCGAAAAATCGCACAACACTGGTGTGGTTTTTCGGCAGGAAATTTCCGCTGCGATAAACAACGTAGAAATAAAGAAAAATAAATGCTCATACTTATCTAGTCCGTTGTCATGGTGATGCGTCCCTCCATGGTTGTCCGGCCTTCCTGGATAACGCTAAAGCCTGTGTGACCGCTGCAGCCTGTGATTGGCTGCAGCGGTCATATGGGATGAAACATCATCCCAGGAGGCCGGACTGGAGGAAGAAGCAAGGAGTTCTGGGTAAGTATGAATTTGTTTTTTTTCTGAGTTAAAATTATTGTGCCGGAATCGCTGCGATTCTGCCGCAAAAGTCGCAACACTTAAGCTTTCTGTGGCGGGTTTTGCATCTGCATTAAATTCAATGGGGATAACCCTCAACAGAAAGGGAACAAAAAATGCATTTATTCTGCGAATTTAACCCCTTAAGGACGCAGCAACTTTTGGACAATATGACACAGCCTCATTTTTTAAATCTGACATGTGGTAATAACTCCGGAATGCTTTTACCTATCCAAGCGATTCTGAGACTGTTTTCTCGTGACATATTGTACTTTATGTTAGTGAAAAAATTTGGTCGATAAACTCAATATTTATTTGTGAAAAACACCACAATTTAGAGAAAATGTGCAAAAATTAGCATTTTTCTAAATTCAAATGTATCTGCTTGTAAGACAGATAGTAATACCACACACAATAGTGACTAGTTAACATCCCCATATGTCTACTTTATGTTTGCATAATTTTTTGAACATCCTTTTATTTTTCTAGGACGTTACAAGGCTTATAAGTTTAGAAGCAATTTCTCATATTTTCAAGAAAATTTGAAAAGGTTATTTTTTTAGGGAACAGTTCAGATCTGAAGTAGCTTTGAGGGCTTTATATAATAGGAACCCCCACAAATCACCCCATTTTAAAAACTGCACCCCTTAAAGTATTCAAAACAGCATTTAGAAAGTTTCTTAACCCTTTATGCGTGTCACAGGAATTAAAGTAAAGTGGAAGGGAAATTTGCAAATTTAATTTTTTTTTGCAGAAATTCCATTTTAATCAATTTTTCCTGTAATACCGAAGGTTTTTACAAGAGAAACACAACTGAATATTTATTGCCCTGATTCTGCAGTTTTTAGAAATATCCCACATGTAGCCCTAGTGCGCTACTGGACTGAAACAAAGGCCCCAGAAGCAAAGAAGCACCTAGTAGATGTTTCGGCCTTCCTTTTCTTAAATTATATTTCAGGCACCATGTCAGGTTAGAAGAGGTCTTGTGGTGCAAAAACAAAGGAAACCCCCCAAAAGTGACTCCATTTGGGAAACTACACCCCTAGAGGAATTCAACTAGGGGTGTAGTGAGCATTTTGACCCCCCAGGTGTTTCATAGATTTCATTAGAATTGTGAAGTAAAAACTAAAAATTACATTTTTTTCCACTAAGATGTAGCTTTAGGTCAAAATGTTTCATTTTCTCATCAAAGGAGAAAAAGCACCATAACATTTGCAAAGCAACTTCTCCAGAGTACGGCAATACCCCATATGTGGTAATAAACCACTGTATGAATACACATCAGGGCTCAGAAGGTAAGGAGCGCCATTTGGCGAGAAGATTTTGGTTTGGTTTGGATTGGTTTTTCTGCACCATGTCGCTTTTGCAAAGCCCCTTAGGTACCAGTACAGTGGAAACTACCCAAAAGTGACTCCATTTGGCAAACTACACCCACTGAGGAATTCATCTAGGGGGGTAGTGAGCATTTTGACCCCACAGGTGTCTCATAGATTTTATTACAAATGGGCAGTAAAAATGAAAAATTACATTATTTTCCAATAACACGTAGCATTAGTTCAAAATTTTTCATTTCTCAACAAATAAAAGAGAAAAAGCACCCCAACATTTGTAAAGCAACTTCTCCGGAGTATGGAAATACCCCACATGTGGTTATAAACTGCTATTTGGACACACAGCAAGGCTCTAAATGGAAGGAGCGCCTTTTAGTATTTGGAGTGGAGATTTTACAAGATTCGTTTTTTGACAACATGTTGCATTGAGCTATAGTACCAGTACAGTGGTACCTCCGAAAAATTACCCCATTTTGGAAACTAGATCCCTCAAACAATTGATCTAGGGTTGTAGTGAGCATTTTGACCGCACAAGTGTTTTGCAAAAATGAGTAAACTATAGATGTTGCAGATTAAAAATTGCTATTTTCCACAGATATGCCATTTCTGTGCCCAATGTGTTGTGCCCAGCTTGTACCACCGTAGACACACACCACATGAATTGTTAAGCGGGTTCTCCAGAATACAGTAATACCCCATATGTGGTCATAAATTGCCGTTTGGGTACACTACCAGGCTCCGTTGTACCACCATTTAGCTTTTGAAGCGCAGATTTTGCTTGGTGTTTTACTGGTATTTCAGCTTATAATGTGGGGGCATATGTAAGCTGGGCGGAGTACATCAGGGTATATGTGAGCTGGGCGGAATACATCAGGGTATATGTAAGCTGCGCGGAGTACATCAGGGTATATGTAAGCTGGGCGGAGTACATCAGGGTATATGTAAGCTGTGCAGAGAACATCAGGCTATATGTAAGCTGTGCGGAGTACATCAGGGCATATTAGGATGATGTAATAATGGGGTAAATGAATAATCCATGGATTGGTGTGGTACGCTTTGAACCAATCCTTTATGAACAGGCCGGGTTTATTGGGTATTATACAAAATATCTGCGCTCCAGTATTGCCTTATATTTGACTTCTTCACTAGCCCTATAAGCCACACAAGGCCCTAAAGTTTCCTCATCTCCGCTGCATCTACAGGGTCAACCTGTGGGTCCAAGCAAATGATGATGTGGGGTATTTAGTGAAATTCTACTGGACCTAAAAAATGAGTCTGGGCCGTCATTTTGCATCATTGCGTTTTGAGAGTCATAACGTGTTATTTTTCCGTTGACGGAGCTGTGTGAGGGGCGTTATTTTTTGTGGAACAAGCTGTCATTTTAATTGGGGTATTTTGGGGTACATGCGATTTTTTTATCACTATTTATTACATTTTTTGGGAGATGAGGAAACCAAAAAAAAGCCATTCCAGCACGTTTCGTTTTTTTTTTTTTTTACAGCGTTCACCGTGCAGTACAAACAACATGTTAACTTTATTCTGCGGGGCGATACGATTACAGCGACACCAAATTTATTTCATTTTTTTACGTTTCACTACGTTCCCACAATAAAAATACTCTTTTCTAAAAAAAAGCATGTTTTAGTGTCGCCATTTTCTGACAGCCATAACTTTTTTATTTTTTAGTTGATATCGCTGCGGGACGGCTTGTTTTATGCGTGACAAACTGTAGTTTCTATTGGTACCATTTTGCGTTACTTGCAACTTTTTGATCACTTTTTAATATATTTTTTTTGAGACAGGATGACCAAAAAATAAAATGCTGTCAGTTTTTTATTTAAAATTTTTACGGTGTTCACCGTGCGGTAAAAAGAATGTTATATTTTTATAGATCAAGCCGTTCCGAATGCGGCGATACCTATTATGTATAGTTTTTTTTTCATGTTTTCATTTTTTTTCTAATAATAAAGGAGTTGATCAGGGAAACAGGGCAAGTGTTGTTTTTATTATTTATTTATGATTTATTAATTTATTTTTCTTGCACATTTTTTTTTTTATTTTTTACTTTTTCTTTTACACTGACCTGGGGACTTGAAGATCTGGTCTTCTGATCCCCGCTACGATGCACTGCACTACTTATGTAGTGTAGTGCATCGTAACTGTCAGGTCCTGTCGGGCAGGACCTAATAGACTACTGTACCTGGGCAACCAGGAAGCCTAGTAACGGCTTCCTGGTTGCCATAGCAACCATCGCCACCTGCGATCCATCGCTGGGGGGCCCGGGGGGTACAGAGGGAGCTCCCTCCCTGTTAACCACTTCAATGCAGCGGACATCATTGACAGCCGCATTGAAGGGGTTAAATGGCTGCGATCGGCGGTAACAGCCATCACAGCCATTGCAGCGGCATGTCAGCTGTGTATAACAGCTGACAGCCGCTGAAGATAAAGCACGCACAGCTCCTGTGCACGCTTTATCTACAGGGCGTGACTGTACGCCCTATTGCGGGAACACACTTAGAATTTGGACGTACAGTCACGCCCAAAAGCGGGAAGGGGTTAAAGGGACAGTGTCATGATTTTTTTTTGTTTTATTAATTTATGTGTTTTTATTTAATAAAATATTATATTGACTTTATTTAATTTTTCACACAGTTTTTTTTTTATTAACACTTTTACTGTACTGGGGCTGCAATGTTTTATTTCATCTGTGTATGTGTCTCTTAATGACACATATACAGATGGAATATGGCAGCACAGTGCATAGGACACAATGAACAGGAGCCGTTCATTGCGTCTGCCATCTAGCTCTGTAGTGCGCAAGCGCAGTTCAGAGCGACCCAGCATAGAAGCTGGTTTGTAGGGCGATAGCAGGCGCCATTATGAAGACCGGCTGCACTGCAGGTGTGTGTGTCTCTGTTTGTCCCTCTCTCTCTGACACAGACCTCCCCTCTCGTGATCCCCGCCCCCGTATTTGTGTGTGTCTGTGTGTAGCAGTGTTGTGTATGTGTGTTTGTGTGTAGCAGAGCGGAGTGTGTTTGTGTGTGTGTATGTGTGTTCGTGTGTAACAGCATTGTGTATGGTTGTCTGTGTATAGCTGAGCTGAGTGTGTGTCTGTGTGCAGCAGCGTTGTGTATGGTTGTCTGTGTAGAAGAGCGGAGTGTGTGTGTGTAGCAGCGTTGTGTATGGTTATCTGTGTGTAGCAGTCCTGAGTGTGTGTCTGTGTGAAGCATAGCTGTGTGTGTCTGTGTGTAGCAGAGCCGAGTGTGTGTCTGTGTGCAGAAGAGCTGTGTATGTTGGTGTGCAGCAGAGTTGTGTATATGTGACTGTGTAGCAGAGTTGTGTATATGTCTGTGTGTAGTAGAGCTGTGTGTGTCCGTGTAGTAGAGCTGTGTGTGTCTGTGTGTAGTAGTGCTGTGTGTGTGTGTGTGTGTGTGTGTGTGTGTGTGTGTGTGTGTGTAGCAGTGCTGAGTGTGTGTCTGTGCATAGCAGAACTGAGTGCGTGAAAAGGAATTGACTCAACATTTCTTTATTTACACAAGGCATTTTTTTAAAACGTGTGTGTAAAAAAGCGCGTTGTATGTACTAACAGCGCACTTTACCAATTGTGTAAATCAAAAGTGTAATCAAGCGTTTTTATGATGCGGTGTTTGGCCCGTAAAGTGCGCAAAAAAAACATGTCAAATACACGCCATGTGAACCTGTCAACTGAAAAGTCATTCACTTCACTTTCATCATTCTAAGGGTATGTTCACACGCAGGCAGTGTTTTCCGTAAATGTCCCGAAAAACGGCTGAAAAATCGGAAGCAGAACGCCTACAAATATCTGCCCATTGGTTTCAATGGGAAATATGGAACTGTTCCGACGGCCCGCCAAAAAGAAATGCATATCACTTCTTGGGACGTTTTTGGAGCCATTTTTCATTGACTATAGAAAAACAGCTCCAAAAACGGCCGTAAAAAACGCAGCCAAAAATTTGAGTTTGATTAAACAATGGCTGAAAATCAGGAGCTGTTTTCCCTTTGTTTAGTAAGCGTGTGAACATACCCTTAAGCCTTTTGGTGTGTCCTATAGCTTCTGCCATATGCCATTTGTACAATCACTCCCAAAATGGCAGCCGGACACTGCTTAGCAATTTGAAGACACTTTTTCCTGGCTTTTCCCTCCCAAATTTACGGCAGCTGTGAGTCAGGTTGCTTTGCCTTATTCACCTTGCTGTAATTCTGGGAAGTGCTCCCTCTGGTGGCCAACATAGGAAAACATGTCAAATTATTATTTAATTTTTAATACTTTCCACCATGTAGAAGGAAAAAAAAAATACAGCAAAAAAACGTTAAAAATATAATAGAAATAAGTAACTTACTTTAAAAAAAAAGGTTTAATTCGCGACACATTCCCTTTAAATGCCGCACCGCAGATCAATTTATTAACGTTTATGTTTTTCCCACAGCGTGGGCATGAGATTTTCAAAATCTCATCCACTTTGCTGCTGCTGTAAATGATGCGGAATTTGCACACAGAATTCCTTTTGCGGAAAATCTGCAGCTTTTATGCTACGTGGGAAACCAGCCAAACACTTGTTTGATAGAGCACCCTCCACTTAGTGGCTGACCAGAGACAGAATCAATTTTTTTTTATTTCTTTGTTACATAACATCTTACCATCATATTAAATTGATAAGTACAGTGTCATTTCAACTTAGCCCCTATTTTCTTTGATTAATTACAACTGGATCTGTCATGGAATAAATTACATCACGTAAACTCGATTCTGGCTAATGTACAATTTTCCAAGATTTCTCTCTGTACTAGGAGAGGTTAATAAGGTCAAAGAAAGCCCATTATGTTCATCAAGCTCCCTGTAACCTTAATGCATGGTGCGGTCAAGAAGGGTTTCCTGATCAGCAATGTACAAAAGATAAAAAAAACATACCTTAATAAATCAATGTGCATGCAATGTTGCAGTTAGTTCTCATGTAAGCGTTTTGTATGATAACCAACAGAGCTGCTTGCTATATGCAACTTTATGAACTAAACACAAGAAATGGTTATAAACCATACCTAATAGAAATCCCAAAATATGCACTCAATATATAGCACGGTGCCGTTTCAGAGAGCAATAATTCAAAAAGAAAAAAATACCAGGCACTCTTTGGGATAAGAATAATTTTGTATAAATTCTTATTAAATTCCATATAAAAATATATTTTAAAGTTTTTTCATATATATATATATATCTCTTTCCTCTTTTCTCCATAATGCAAAAAAATTCTTGGGGGAAAAGGAAAGGGTTTGAGAAAACACATTTGTTTCAAACTAGATGTACATAATTTAAAAAAATGTCTCTTGGCCAGGATAACAACACAGACTTTTGTAACCTTACTTCCATCAATTTATCCCCCTCTAAACATAAAGATATGTCATGATAAGGAATCTAAGAATTATAAATTCTGTACACAAGCCTTTCAACAGATCCCTATAGGTAGTTAGCTGCAAGAACCGGTTCTTGAGATTTTATTCAGACACCGTTGGTCTCAGTTCACACTTGCGTTTTTTTCTTTTTTTCGAAATTTCATCCGAAACTGGCAAGAACAGTTCCTCTTATATCATGGCAATACAAGTTTAGGTAAAGAAACAGATACTCATCTTAATGTTGATCCCGCAACACCGAACGGACTGGAGATTCCCTCCTTTCCACTATGTTCCTCCTCCTGGAACAATTGTAGGGTTTAAGGCAGATTTTGGAAATATACCAATCGGGTTTTTCACCCCTTCGATCTCATCAATGGCAGGTCACCGTTCTCACATGAGAGATTCTCCTTATATCCACTCCATCAACGCTCAATGCTTATGTTGAGTAGCTTAGATTTTCATACTCGGGGGCAGCCGAGATTTCACACAAAGGTGAACAGATTTTTTGGCGGTGAAGCACACTCCTACGTTGAAGAGTCGGTATCGTGCTATGCTCGTATCCACGTTGATTTTTTGAGCAACGCTGGAGACTGCAGGACGAGGCAAGGTTGACATCACTACCTGCCAGGTGTAGACTAATTAATCAGCTGACGCGTTTCATCCCGGACCGGGATTTCCTCAGAGCTATTTCGTAAGTTCAGTAAAGTCTGGCATCTTTATAGTGCTGGACTCATATGTGAGGATATCTCATTAAGTACTCATTCTAATCAAAGAATTCAAATCCAAAACATCCTATTATACATATCTTTCTTATATTTATAAATTCCCCTCAGTATTTCATCAAACATTTCTATTGGGAGATATGTACATATATATATAGAGTACTAAAATACATAACCATAGTACATTACATATAAAATCTTATTTTTTGAAAAGAAAAATTCATTTATCTCTAACAAACCAATTAGTGATCAGCAGTGTCTATAAAAAAAGGGAAAGAAAAATATAAGATAAAATAATAAAATAAAATTAAATAAATAAAATTAAATTAAATAAATCAAAAATCCAAAATTTTAAATAAATTCATTTTAATTATAAAGAGGTCCATGATGGATTTTCAGATAATATGACACTAGACTCACACTAATTCCATGCAGGGACTATTCTTAAGTCCCGATGAAATGATGCACCTGTTCATTATAGGAGTGTGACAGTGTCACACAGATTTTTATCTACCAAGAGGCTAAGCAATATATCCTCCGTCCCTGGGCGACAGGGAGTAGGTCCAACCCGGAAAATATTTCCGGAGGGACCGAGTCCCCATCGCCCAGAGACAGAGAACATCCATCGGGCCTATCAATTTATCCCGAGGAAAGAAGTATAAAGGGAGATTCTTACCTCAATTCGGTGGTTGGTGCGTGGATAAATCATGGGACGCTGGTATACAGCCGGCCCAGAAAGATCCACGCAGCCCCCACCGAAGTGATGAACAGAAAGGATCATTTCAAAAGACGCAAAGGGGTATCACACAGGCTTCCCCAAAATCTGACAGATTTTGGGGAAGCCTGTGTGATACCCCTTTGCGTCTTGGAAATGATCCTTTCTGTTCATCACTTCGGTGGGGGCTGCGTGGATCTTTCTGGGCCGGCTGTATACCAGCGTCCCATGATTTATCCACGCACCAACCACCGAATTGAGGTAAGAATCTCCATTTATACTTCTTTCCTCGGGATAAATTGATAGGCCCGATGGATGTTCTCTGTCTCTGGGCGATGGGGACTCGGTCCCTCCGGAAATATTTTCCGGGTTGGACCTACTCCCTGTCGCCCAGGGACGGAGGATATATTGCTTAGCCTCTTGGTAGATAAAAATCTGTGTGACACTGTCACACTCCTATAATGAACAGGTGCATCATTTCATCGGGACTTATGAATAGTCCCTGCATGGAATTAGTGTGAGACTAGTGTCATATTATCTGAAAATCCATCATGGACCTCTTTATAATTAAAATGAATTTATTTAAAATTTTGGATTTTTGATTTATTTAATTTAATTTTATTTATTTCATTTTATTTTATTATTTTATCTTATATTTTTCTTTCCCTTTTTTTATAGACACTGCTGATCACTAATTGGTTTGTTAGAGATAAATAAATTTTTCTTTTCAAAAAATAAGATTTTATATGTAATGTACTATGGTTATGTATTTTAGTACTCTATATATATATATATATGTACATATCTCCGGATAGAAATGTTTGATGAAATACTGAGGGGAATTTATAAATATAAGAAAGATATGTATAATAGGATGTTTTGGATTTGAATTCTTTGATTAGAATGAGTACTTAATGAGATATCCTTACATATGAGTCCAGTTCCCTTTAAATTCGGCACTATAAAGATGCCAGACTTTACTGAACTTACGAAATAGCTCTGAGGAAATCCCGGTCCGGGATGAAACGTGTCAGCTGATTAATTAGTCTACACCTGGCAGGTAGTGACGTCAACCTTGCCTCGTCCTGCAGTCTCCAGCGTTGCTCAAAAAATCAACGTGGATACCAGCATAGCACGATACCGACTCTTCAACGTAGGAGTGTGCTTCACCGCCAAAAAATCTGTTCACCTTTGTGTGAAATCTCGGCTGCCCCCGGGTATGAAAATCTAAGCTACTCAACATAAGCATTGAGCGTTGATGGAGTGGATATAAGTAGAATCTCTTATGTGAGAACGGTGACCTGCCATTGATGAGATCGAAGGGGTGAAAAACCCGATTGGTATATTTCCAAAATCTGCCTTAAACCCTACAATTGTTCCAGGAGGAGGAACATAGTGGAAAGGAGGGAATCCCCAGTCCGTTCGGTGTTGCGGGATCAACATTAAGATGAGTATCTGTTTCTTTACCTAAACTTGTATTGCCATGATATAAGAGGAACTGTTCTTGCCAGTTTCGGATGAAATTTCCAAAAAAAGAAAAAAACGCAAGTGTGAACTGAGACCAACGGTGTCTGAATAAAATCTCAAGAACCGGTTCTTGCAGCTAACTACCTATAGGGATCTGTTAAAAGGCTTGTGTACAGAATTTATAATTCTTAGATTCCTTATCATGACATATCTTTATGTTTAGAGGGGGATAAATTGATGGAAGTAAGGTTACAAAAGTCTGTGTTGGTATCCTGGCCAGGAGACATTTTTTTAAATTATGTACATCTAGTTTGATACAAATGTGTTTTCTCAAACCCTTTCCTTTTCCCCAAAAAATTTTTTGCATTATGGAGAAAAGAGGAAAGAGATATATATATATATATATATATATATGAAAAAACGTTAAAATATATTTTTATATGGAATTTAATAAAAATGTATACAAAATTATTCTTATCCCAAAGAGTGCCTGGTATGTTTTGGAAAATATTTATTTATTTTTTTCTTTTTGAAATATGCAACTTTATATTGCCGATATGGATATAATAGAATTATATGGTTGTCTTTTTCTCACAGCGCAAAAACTCTTACTTACAGTTATACAGTTCAAGAATTAAAGTTGTTGTACGGCATTAGAAACAAAAATGGCTGCTTTCTGCGAGAAACAGTACCACACCTGTCTGTGGATTGTGTCTGGTATTGCAGCTCAGCTCCATTGAAGTGAATAGGGCTGAGCAGCAATACCAAACACAACCGGTAGACAGGAGTGGCACTGTTTTCGGAGGAAAGAAGTCTTTTTTATTCGGTATTTAAACCCTTCCCGACATCTGCCGTATATATAGCGTACGCTGGGTGGGGGAGTTCACGAGCTGAACCCGCTCCATAGAGAGAGTGTGTCGGTTGTGTGTTACAGCCAACATTTCCAGGTAACGAGTGGGATCCCGCTCAAGCGTGTTACCGCTTGTTTAACTGGTTACATGCCGCGGTCAACAGCGACCGCGGGATTTAAATGACTAAAAACAGGGGGCAATCTCCTGTAACATTCCGATGCCCCCCCCCCGCGGTGAGATCGGGGGTGCTGTTGGTTGGCATGGCAGGTCAGCCATCTTTGCACACCTAAGAAGCCTCCGGCAGGGCTTCATAGTAGACTGTCAGGATCACGGGCCTGAAAAGACCTTAATGACCAGCTAAATTTTTCTGTGTTTGCCTCTCTGCCTTTCAGCAGCCATAACTTTTTTTAATTTTTTCATTGACGTGGCTGTATGAGGCCTTGTTTTATGCGAGAGAAATAGTATTATTTTTTCCCACAGTTTGGGGATAGAAAAAAATAAAATTACGCCGTGAATATAGGAAAAAGCGACTCTCAGCATAGTTTTTCTTGTTTATTTTTTATCCCGTTCACGTTTAACGCTAAATAACCCGTTAGATTAATTCTTCAGGTTATTACGGTCGTATAGATACCTAATATGTGTAGGTTTTTTGTTTTTATTTAGTGTAGGGGCAATAAAATATATTTTATTCAAAATAATGTCTTTTTTTTAGACTTTTTTTATTTCTCTATTTTTTTGGAACCTTTTTTTTTTTTTAAATCCCATTAAGGGATAACTTTATTTATAACTTTATTTTTTACTTATAATGTATTAACATACTCCTGTATGCTAATACATTACACTGTGTCACTATGACAGGCTGCTGTTAGGGCAGCACATAGTGTGCCCGAACAGCAGGCAAACGGAACAGACAGCCCTGGGGTCCTTTGAAGGTCCCCAGGGCTGACTGCAGAGGGATTACCTGGTGTTTGATTGCATCACCGGAATCCCGGTGATGCGATCGAAGGGGGGAATTCCCTTTGATCATGCCGCGGTCACGGACCGCGGCAATCAAAGGGTTAAACAGCTGGGATCCGAATGTTTTCCGACCCCAGCTGTATTCAGGAGGCTTCTCTAGGATCAGGAGCTGTTAGTTACAGCTCCTTCTTAGAGTATGAGCGCTCACACGAGCGCTCATCAGCCTGATCTACAGCAACGCCAAAAAAACTTTGTTGTAAGCTGGGGACCTGCACCGCCTGACGTCAAAAGACGGTGGGCGGTCGGGAAGGAGTTAAAGTCCCCTAGGGGGACAAGTTAAAAAAAAATTTAAGTAAAAATCTGTAAAATAAAGTTGTTTTTAAAAAACAAAACAAAAACAAGCACAATGTAAAAAAAAAAAAAAAAGCTAACATAACTGGTATCGATGCGTCCGTAAAAGTCTGAACTATTACAATATATCATTATTTAGTTCGCACGGTGAACGCTGTAAAAAATGAAAAATTAAAAACATCAGAATTGCTGTTTTTTGGTCACTTCATCTCCCACAAAAAAAAAAGTGATCAAAAAGTCTCATGTACCCCAAAATGGTACCAATATAAACTACAGCTCCTCCCGCAAAAAATAAGCCCTCATACCGCTAAATCGACGGAAAAATAAAAAAAAGTTATGGCTCTCAGAAAAAAAAACTCAAATTTTATTTTTAACAATCAGTTTTTTCCTTGTCAAAGTAGTAAAACAAAGAAAACTATATAAATTTGAAATCGCTGTAATCGTATTGACCCGCAGAATAAAGTTAACATGCAGTTTTTACCACACGGTGCACACCGTAAAAACAAAACCACACAAAAGATTGAGGAACCTGTTTTTTTCCTATTCCACCCCACAAATATATCTCGTTTCCAACTACATTATATGGTACAAAAAATGGTGCTGTGAAAATCTACAACTTGTCCGGCAAAAAACAAGCCCTCATACGACAACATTGATGGAGAAATAAAACGTTATGGCTTTTGGAAGGTGGGGATGAAAAGACATACGTGAAAATCCGAAAAATGGCTGCGGAGGGAAGGGGTTAAGGTTTTATATGGTATAAAATAAAAAGTATAAGCAAACATAAGTAGGGAGTCCTCTCAGGGACACAGTACAGAACAACAAGGACTCCAAATCATGTAAGCAAAAGCAACAAAATCGGGTAAAAGTGCAAAAAAAAAACCTGAAAAAAATCTCCCTTTGGCAAATGTGTGTAAATCAGTCTTAATGACCCTTTAATGGAAAGAATAAAGAGAAAAAGGAGTGGGGAAATAAGAAAGGAAGAAGAGAGGGAAAGAGGGAGAGAGGAAAAAAGTAAGGTTGCAGGACACAGGCACAGGAACCAAACAGTTCATAAAGGTTGATGCCAATCTTATTGGGATCAAACAGAGATAAACCATCAGGATGAGATGATGGACTTAAATTCATCTGTGGCCATAAAACGGGTCCAGTAAAACCATGTTTTCATAGATGTATTAGCCGTGTGATGTAAACTAGCAGTGAGAGAGAAGTCAAGGAATTTAGGTGTAATCCGTCAGACCTCCGTCCAAAGAACGAACAATGCTGAATGATACCAAAAGACATGCAACATATTGCCTGTTTCCAGGCCAGACCTCAAGCACAAAGGAAAGACCGAGGGAAACATCTGGTGAAGCCGGGAGTGGCCCCTGTACCAGTGGGACGGCAACTTGTAACCTGCCTCTTGATAGCGACTGGAAAAAAGGATTTATGGGCAAAGAGGAAAATTTATTCACACTGTTCGGGTGTAAATGTGATCTCCAGATTAGCCTCCCAATAAAATATGTGGGGAGCCTGGTCAGGTGGAGAAAGAAGGAGAGCATAAATTTAATAGAGCCTGCATTTCACAGGGCCCACGCCCGATCAGTTTGTAAGGAGTGCGGGCACGAAAGAAAGAGAAAAGGGGGAAGAGACAATAAGGTGGGAGTGTTTACATGCCCTCCAGAACCCAAGGTTACAGGAGTCTGAAACAGTTGGTAGAGATGCTAAGGAGAGCCATTGATTATTTTCCAGGAAGTGGTCGGCCTGGAATCTGTTGTGGGCCCACTATTTCCCAAAAATAACATTTGTAACTTCAAGAGAGGAGGAGCTATTCCCCAGGATTGGATACAGAGGTGAAATAGGGCTTTGAGGGGAAAAACAAGTGGGCAAGTAGCACCTATTACTGGGTGTTTGTGTTTCTAGGGTAGAGCAGAATAATCCAGCCATGGGAGGCCCTTTAAATAGATATAGCAAAAGTGTTATTCTAGGGAGACCCATTGTTTATGCTTCGAGTGGCAGCATCAGTCCACAATAGGGGTGAGATGAGAGGCTGTATAGCACACAGTGACGTCTGGTAGGCCCACCCGCTTTTCTTTTTAGGTCTGGAAAGGAGTGAGTGGGCTAAATGGGCCAATTTTACAAATAAAAGAGGCATTCGTCAAAAATAGATTAGTGAGGAATTGACCAAAGACGTACAGGGAAAGCCTGAAAGAGGTAAAGAAGGCGAGATAAGACATTCACAGAACCAATATGTCTAATGAACTAATAAATAAATCAATCAAAAAGTATGAGAAATATATAAACTTTATTAGTCCCCACTCAGAGGACGAAATACCCCCCTACCATAATTAGACAGACATAGTACAAAAACAATTAAAAAACATAAGTAAAAACAGTCCCAGGAGAATAAGGGTCACACCGGGGAGGATTGTGCCACAATCACTATAGAAATATTAAAGGGAATGTGTTGCCAGCAAAACATGTTGTTTTTTTTTTAGTTAACCGGTTAAGGACTAGGCTGTTTTACAGCTAAATGACCAGAGCAAATTTCACAATTTTGCTTTGCGCTTCTTTAGATGACTATAACTCAGCAGGTGAATAAAGTTCATCTTTGAATTTTACACTCTTTTTAAAGGACAGATAGGGCTTTGTTTTAGTGGCATTTGTCAGTATATATCATTTTTTTTTTTTTAAGTGGGCAAAATTGGAAAAAAATGCAAGAATTTAACAATTGCGTCGGTTTATGCTAGCATTTTTCACACACGGTATGAACCACGGCCAAAATTAATCTCCTTTCACATTCTTCCACTTCTCCCGTGCATGGGGATACCAAATATGTGAGCCTTATTCACTGTGCGGGCATGTGCCAGGGCTTGGCATAAAAGGAGGCTTTTTGGCCTTTTCGGTCCAGGAATTTTGCATTTGATTTTTAGCCGTATACTGTTTTCTGGGGGGCCTAATGCTGCTGAAACATTAGAAACACCCCATAAATGACTTCATTCACACAAGTAGACCCCACAAGGTTTCCTTCAAGGGGTTTATCATATTTTTAGCAAGTCCAGTTTTCTTCTGAAAGTTTCTTGAATAAGATGGAACAAAATAAAATCAGCACTTGTTTAGCAAATGCGTCAGTTTAGGCTAGTATTTTTCACACACGGTATAGACCACGGACAAAATTCATCTCCTTTCACATTCTTCCACTTCTCCCGTGCATGGGGATACCAAATATGTGTGCCTTATTCGCTGTGCGGGCATGTGCCAGGGCTTGGCATAAAAGGAGGCTTTTTGGCCTTTTCGGTCCAGGAATTTTGCATTTGATTTTAGAGCCGCATACTGTTTTCTGGGGGGCCTAATGCTGCTGAAACATTAGAATCACCCCATAAATGACTTCATTCACACAAGTAGACCCCACAAGGTTTTCTTCAAGGGGTTTATCATATTTTTAGACAGTCCAGTTTTCTTCTGAAAGTTTCTTGAATAAGATGGAACAAAATAAAATTAGCATTTTTTTAGCAAATGCGTCAGTTTATACCAGCATTTTTCACACACGGTATAGACCACGGTCAAAATTAATCTCCGTTCACATTCTGCCACTTCTCCTGAGCATGGGGATACCAAATATGTGGCCTTATTTATCACATAGAGATGTAGGAGGGCGGAGGATAGAAGAAGATTATTTCACATATCGCTTTTTTTCAAAGCTGGTTTTACAAAACTCAACAGAGTTTCTATAACACTTCCAAAATATCTGCTCGTCCACACTTACATTCTGCTCAGGGGTGTAGAGTTGCAGAAATAAATTATTCAGGGAATTTATTAGCGGTCTTATTTTGAACAACCGATCCCGGTTTGCATCGGTACTTGGGGGGGGCCTGTGCGTTGTCATTGAAGTGGAGGAACCTCATTATTGTCTCATAACGAGACCTGGGCATTACTGCAGAATATACTGGGGTGGCTTGGGCGGGTCTTGTTGACCAGTAAGACCTAATGGAGGGCTTTTTGACAATACCCATATTTAGGGTGAGCCCCAAATTTTTTTTTAATTCCTGCAAATTGGTGGGCGTCCAATCTCTGGCATGGGTGGATGAAGGTTTCTGCCTTATATATTGCGTGGCATATAAATTTGTTTCGTGGACAATCTGATTTAGGATGTCGTCCGTTATAAATAAATGGAAGTAATCCATTTGGACAAAATTTGTATTGTCCACGGTTATGCCAGGAGTGGTCGTAAATCCGTGGATTCTAGGCCCAAAAGATGGGGCAGGTGCCCATACAAGAGCCTGGACTGGAGGGACCAGGCTGTCCCGTGCTACAGCGCTACTTGGCCCTGCGCTTTCATGTTCTGCAGTTTCGACTGCATCAGGGACAACGTCCCCTGAAGATGAACCTGAAGTGACGCTGTCATCGTCACTACCTAAAACAGGTTCCATCTCGGACGCCATCTCTGATGCGGTCTCCGACTCAGACCACAGCATGGCGTATGCCTCCTCGGCGCTAAACAACTTCCTCGCCATAACGTAACTAACACTAACACTAACTAAACAAATTTTATTTTTTTATTTTTTTTATAAAACACACAAACTAAGGCCCCATGCACACGACCGTGCCCGCAATTGCTGTCCGCGATCGCGGGCACGGCCGGCCGCTGACTGACAGCCGCATTTTCGGGCCGTGCTCCCATACAAAGTATGGGAGCACGGCCCGCAAAATGCGAAAGAACGGACATGTTCCATAATTCCCGGAACATTTCCACGGCACTGACACCCTTCCGTAGTGCTACTGAAAGGTGTCAGCGTTCAATGAAAGTGAATGGCTCAGTTTTTGCGGACCGCAGTTGCGGTCCGCAAAAACGGAGGTTTTTTGCTGTCGTGTGCATGGGGCCTAACTGCTATATATATCTACACTACCGCTAACAAAAAAATAAACCGCTATTGCTATATATATTATATATATGTGGATATATATATAATTATATACTCCCTACCTGCCTATTCTAATAGAATAAAAGAAAGAAAGGTAGATAGATAGAAAAAAAGATAGATGGATAGATAGATTGTATAGATAGATAGAAATCTATCTATACAGAGAATGTTTTATAGTGTAACTGTTTGTTTTTTTTTCACTGTAATCTTCTGGCAGCAATTCTCCCGAGTCTCTTTTTCTCCTCAAACTGAAACAATATTTGAGGAGAAGAAAAGAGGCAGGAGATTTACTGCCAGAAAACTCAAAATAAAACAAATGTGGTCGCTGTGATTTTCACAGCGACCACATGTTCAGGGACCATCAGATTGGTCCCTGATACTCTGCCCAGTGCCCAGAGCTGTTGGTAACAGCGAGGGCACAGGGCTGTGCGCACGCGATCGCGGGCACAGGGCTGTGTGCACGCGATCGCGTGCACACTGTTTTATAAGCAGAAATGCATGTGATCGCTGTGATTGGTTGTCACAGCGACCACATGTTCAGGGACCATCAGATTGGTCCCTGATACTCTGCCCAGTGCCCAGAGCTGTTGGTAACAGCGAGGGCACAGGGCTGTGTGCACGCGATCGCGTGCACACTGTTTTCTATGCAGAAATGCATGTGATCGCTGTGATTGGTTGTCACAGCGATCACATGTTCAGGGGCCAAAAGATTGACCCCTGACATTCTGCCCAGTGCCCATGGCTGTTAGCAACAGCCAGGGCATAGAGCTGTGTGCACGCGATCGCGCGTGCACAGTCTCTGAAGTGCGGCCGTATATATACTATACGCCGGACTTTAGAGACCCTGACCGCTGGCCGTATATTTACGGCCAGCGGTCTGGAACCTGTTAAACAATTAGTGTGTAGGTGATTAAACATTGTTCTAATTTTTTTTATTTTTTTCACGAGTCAGGAAATATTATAAATTGGATTCAATTTATAATATTTCCCAGCACTGGTCACTAGATGGAGCAATTCCCAAAATTGCAGCATTGCATGTGGTAAAGCAACCACATTGCTTTATGCTGCAAAATTGGGGAAAAATCCCTCGCTCTAGTGAGCTCTCAGAATCCCGCCCTCCTTTATCCTGGCTAGTGCCGGGAGAAACGAGGGGTTTGAACGGTCTAACCTCCTACACTGTGTGTCGCCATTTTTTGAGCTAACACACAGTGTAGAAGGTTTACATACACTAGTAAAACACACTGAAACACGAACATACATAGAAATCACTTACCTGCTCCAGTCGCCGCCGCTCCCTCCGGTCCGTCCGCTTCGTCTGCTGCCGCTGCTCCATGTGCACAAGTCCGGAAGCCGCGGCCGGAAGTAGTAATCTTACTGCCCGGCCGCGACTTCCGGTCCACAGGAAAATGGCGCCGGACGGCGCGCATTTCAAATCGGACTGTGTGGGAGCGGCGCATGCGCCGTTCCCACACACACGGCGTACACCATAGTGGATGGAAGGGGCCCCGTTCGCAGTCCCTATGGGACTGGAGCTGCCGTATTCCATGTCTGTATGTGTCGTTAATCGACACATACAGAAATGGAAAAAAAAATGCCAGCCCCCATAGGGAAGAAAAAGTGTAAAAATAGAAAAAAGTAACACACAAACACACAAATAAATATAAACGTTTTTAATAAAACCCTAACATAAAACTGATATAAAAAAAATATGTTGGTGACACTGTTCCTTTAAGTAAACCCATCAAAGGCAGGAGTAGCCTAGGACTATCCTCACTATTGTACCATAGATACAGAGGTGAAGTGGTCAACAGTACAAAAGTAATGCCGTTCCCTGAATAGGTTAGTTAGCTGTGGTGGACATGATGGCAAAAGAGCGTATTCCCCTGAGGACGCACCTCGACGGCGCGTTTCGCAACCTTCGTCAGGAGGTGGTGAGATAAGACATTCACTTTTACTATATTATACCTGCCAAACCATGTGAACATACCAGGGGACCAGCATGTTAAATTTGACTTGATAGTCTATAGGAGTGGTTGGAAGATGAGTGAGAACATTTGGGAAAGATTAGGAATTAGGGTGCACAGGTACTTCAATGAGCTAGGGGACCATTTAAAAGTAAAGGAGATAACCAATTGAGAGACTAGAATTGTCGGGAGGTAAGTGTCTAGGGCTTCGGATTTCTGAAAATGTATTTTAAAACTGGACAGGTGCATAATGTCTTTTAGTTCAGACATTAGGTTAGGGAGATAGGTGACTGGTTCAGTAAGTGTAGCATCAGCAAATGCAGCGATTTTGTAATGAGTATCCGACAACTAAAAACCACGAATATTGGGGTCCTTCCAACGTGGTGGAGTCGTTAGGGTAAGGATAAAAATCAAAGGGGAGAGTGTGCAACCCATGCCTGGTGCCATTTGATAGGAAAAGGAACTGAAAGAGTACCATTGATTTTGGTGGCTGCATCAGGTGTGGAGTATAAGCTCCCTATACAATGGTACGTAGCTGTACCAATATTAGATAATGTGAGGGATATGTACTCTGAATCCTGTCAAATACTTTTTCACCATCAGCCAAGTTTAATATTAATATCTGTTGCGAGATTTGGCAAGGGGTGATTGGTGAGGCAAGGATCTTGGCAAATAGTTTTAAATCCATGTTGAAGAGGGACATAGGACAGTAACTTGGGCACCGCAAGGGGTCTTTTCCTTCCATAGGGAGCACAGTGATATGGGCCCTCAATGAATCCACAGGAAAGGAAGAACCCTGAGATGGCAAGGCCTGTAAGGGTCTTTATGAAGGTCTTGTAGTAGGTTATAGTTAGGCCATCAGTACCTTGGGTCTTGGTCTAACCAAATTGCATGGACTTGAGAGCAAACTGTAACTCAATGTGTGTAATTGGGGTTTCTAAGGATTCTACAAACTCAGAGGATGTCAGATTCACAGTGTCGACCAAGGAATGCTGGGCCACTGGGAGAGGAAAAATAGGAACGGATACTGTAAAGCTTAGTTAAACGATTTAAATGCATCTGCAATATGGTGTGAGAGTATGACGGATGCCAGTGGGGCCTGAAATCTGAGGCACATAGTTCCTGGACGTGTACGGAGGGCTCTGGCTGTTCGGTTGGGCCAAATTAAATAATAATGATGGCGACACTTTGATAACTTAGCCTTAGCATTAGAGAAGTAGAGAGACTTCAGCTGATCACAGAGGTTGTGCAATTCTGCCCCTGTGGTTATTGGCTGGAGACGATTGTGAGCTGCCTCCAAAGCAGCTATGCTTTGAAAAAGGGTTAAAAAGATAATTCCTTTTTAAATCTAGAGGAATGCTTGATAAAAAGATCACGGACAATGCACTACTTACAGTCCAGGGTCTTATTAGTGGTGAAGTAATGAGCTAGTTCATTCTGGATATCCGACATGACCACAGTATCTTGCAAGAGACTCTAATTAAGGCGCCGTTGCCAAGGTCGATATAGGATAAACAGACGGAAACTATAGCTTGATCAGAAAAGTTGATATTATAAACAGAGGCCTCTATTAGTAGGGGAAGAGCTGACTGCTGGATAAAGAAGTAGTCAAAGCGTGAGTATGAAACATGGAGGGTAGGACTAAAACATGCAGTCTTTAACAGAGGGGTGGTACAACCGCCTCACATCACATCTATCAGCTGATGGTCATGAAGAGTTTTTTGAAACAGCACAGAGAAGAGGACATGTAGGAGGAACGTGTTGAGACATCAAGGAGCAGGTCTCGTGCCACATTAAAGCTACCTACCACAATCAGGGTCTCCTCTGCAAACTACCCCAGGATGTCCAGGGTCTTTTCTAGAAATGTGAGCTGTCCGGTGTGTGGGGGGTAGAGCGTGGCTAAGGTAACCACAGTGGAAGCAATCTTTCCTTTAACAAATAAAGCCCATCTCACACCATCCAAACAGATTTTCATGCGTTCATGGTGTACTTCGGCAGTCATTAGAGCAATTGTGGTGGCAATCAGAATATCAAGAGTGAGAACGGTGTGGGAACTGATCTGAACAGAAATGTGTTTCCAGAATAAATGCAATATGGGATTATTAGCTATGTAGAAGACGCAGCATGGAGAATCATTATGGCAGTCAACCCGAATAGGAGACGTGACCAAGCTTTCGGTCTAGTCTAGCCGGAAGACCACGTAGCTTAACGTTATTTTGTCTGCCTCTATTTTCTTGGTTGTCTAAGTACATTTCAAAGACACTCATTTGGGTATGCTGAACATGCAGCATGGCCTTGATAGCAGATTCGTCAGAGCAGAAGGATGCAGAATATTGCTCCAATTCAGACCTCATGGATGTGAGATCAGCAGCTGTAGTTGCGGATATTTTTGTCAGCCAGGTTTTGCTATTTGCAACCTCTAAGAATAGGTATTCCTTATGTTGGGTGAAGGCCACTTTAAGGGAGGACACATCAGAGGGAAGGGCCCCTATTTGTTGTTTAAGTTTAGAGACAAGGCCTCCCACCCATTGAGTTGGCAATGCCCTCATTAGACTCCATAATCCTGTAGGAGTTGAAGCTAGTGGTTCCATGGAGTCCTTTATTGTGGAGGCGGGAGTCTGTAGGAAATCTGAGTACCCTTGGGGTATTTACATACTCCTGCGAGAAATGGAGCCCCCAGAACAGGGAATGATGGTCATCAGATGCGCAGTCCAGGGGAGGCACTACTGGAGTGGCGTTCACTGCCATGTTGGAGGGAAAGGCCGCAGTATCAATACCCACAGAGGAGGCCTTAGTGATGTGTACTAAGCCACCAGGTGGTTCTCCGTGGAGCTGGGTGGACTGGCAAGCTGCTGCAGTAGAGCCTGTGGAGAGTGCTGTAGCAGCGGCGCTAGCTGCCATCTTGAGCAAGGAGGCAGCGTCAGCAGATCCCATGTAGGACCAGGGGCGCCAGCTGGAGGAGTCCCCGAGAATGGTGGAGGCATCAGTAGGTCGAGCGTCACCAACAAAACTAACCTTCAGTGGCAGTGGCAGGCAGATATCAGCAGGAGGTTTAGGAGGAAGCTAACGGTACCTGTCCCCAAATTGGAGAAGGCCGCAGTGTCGATACCCTGGTCATAGCTTGCAGAGGAAGCGAGAGAACGATAGGCCAGGATAATGGTGTAATGTGCTCCGGAGTGCTGTATAGAAGCTGCCTCACGCTGCCATAGCTAAGCCACGCCTCCAGCTGTTTTTTTTTTTAAATCTAGTACAACCCTATTAAACAATAAAATCCAGGCTGACTGCAGCCACCGCTAGGGGAGCACTCTGCATATGGATTTATTTACATTGGGATCTGTCTAAATTGCTGGGCAGGGAGCCCGCTTGGTTGCAGCTTCAGGTAAAAAAAAATGTTTTTTTTTATTAAATGGGGGAAATTTATTAAACAATCTTAGGCCTCATGCACACAAACATATTTCTTTCCGACCGTAAATACAGGCGTAAATACGGGTCCTTTGTCACACGTATTCGACACGTATTCCCCCAGTATTTACGGACCCGTGCCCGTAAATACGGGTCCGTTGTCACCAGTATTCCACCCATATTTACGGACCCGTTTTCTCTGCACTAATCGGCACCCCCTTCTCTCTATCAGTGCTGGATAGAAAGAAGGGGCAGCCCTTTCGGGCAGAGTTTCCGCAGCAGAACGCAGCGATTGTAAGTAAAATAAGTTCATACGTACCCCGGCCGTTGTCTTGGTGACGCGTCCATCTTTTGACATCGAGTCCGACCTCCCTGGATGACGAGGCAGTCCATGTGACCGCTGCAGCCCGTGATTGGCTTTTGAAATAAATAAGGAAAAACAAGGAGTCATGTACTATTTTGATTTTAAATGCCAAAAGGCATGGAAAAATACATACTTTATTGGACAATACAGAGTAAAATTAGTTAAAATAAAGACTTCAAATCAGACAACTGTATATCAGTTGCACAAAAGACATAAGAGCACATGGGTGTCAAAAGGAGAACTCCAGAAGAAGGCTACATAGCCATATCTAGGGTAACAATCAAATGACAGTATTCTATGTAAAACAGAGTATTGGCAAGTTTATATCGCATAATAAAATGTAACACAGGTATAACGTATACCATACTAATCACTGTGGAGGACGAGGTAAATTATAGCGCTACCATACACTGTGTCAATACTCACATCTGAAAGGCGCCAGTAAATATACTCGGCGTCTCTAAGCCTCAAAAGGGGACACAAAGGTTCCCAAAGTATGGCCATAATATAGGTTTAGTTATAATAAGAAAGTTGAGTGACTAACCCATATTGCTGCAAAGGTCCAATAACTCCAAGGCGAGGAGAAACCCCAACGCGCGTTTCGCGTGGACGGCTTTTTCAAGGGGTGTTCGCCCATGCGAAACGCGCGTTGGGGTTTCTCCTCACCTTGGAGTTATTGGACCTTTGGAGCAATATGGGTTAGTCACTCAACTTTCTTATTATAACTAAACCTATATTATAGCCGTACTTTGGGAACCTTTGTGTCCCCTTTTGAGGCTTAGAGACGCCGAGTATATTTACTGGCACCTTTCAGATGAGAGTATTGACACAGTGTATGGTAGCGCTATAATTTACCTCGTCCTCCACAGTGATTAGTATGGTATACATTCTACCTGTGTTACATTTTATTATGCGATATAAACTTGCCTACACTCTGTTTTACATAGAATACTGTCATTTGATTGTTACCCTAGATATGGCTATGTAGCCTTCTTCTGGAGTTCTCCTTTTGACACCCATGTGCTCTTATGTCTTTTGTGCAACTGATATACAGTTGTCTGATTTGAAGTCTTTATTTTAACTAATTTTACTCTGTATTGTCCAATAAAGTATGTATTTTTCCATGCCTTTTGGCATTTAAAATCAAAATAGTACATGACTCCTTGTTTTTCCTTATTTGTTTCAAACGTATGGTGGAGTTTCTATTCCAACACTGGGGAGGTTAAAGTTCACACTGTTGGTGACCTAGCCCCTATACTAACTGTTCCTGTGAGACATATGTTGATGAGCCTGTGATTGGCTGCAGCGTTCACATGGGCTGAAACGTTATCCCAGGAGGCCGGACTGGAGGAAGAAGCAGGGAGTTCCGGGTAAGTATTAACTATTTTGTTACAGGTTTTTTAAGTAACTTTATACATCTATATTGTGAGCGCCGCACATGGTACTTACTGTCCAGGGTGCTGACAGAGTTACTGCTGATCAGTGCAGCCCCTTGTCTCTGTCCCGCACTGATCGTTTAACTCTTTCGGCACCGTGGACAGTGACTAGCTCCTGACGTCGCCTAGCAACGCTCCCATAATTACGGGTGCACACACGTAGCCACCCGTAATTGCGGGAGCCCCATAGACTTCTATGGGCCTGCCCTTGCCGTAATTACGGCCTGAAATAGGACATGTTCTATATTTTTCAAAGGCCCGGGCACCTTCCCGTAAGCAAACGGGAAGGTACCCGTGGCCAATAGAAGTCTATGGGCCGTAATTACAGGCGTTTTTACGTTTGTGTGCATGAGGCCTCAGTCAGTTTTCTGGCATAAAAAAAAAGTATCAATTTGCACAAAAACAAACATCACACTTTGCACAAAATAATGTGACTTACTTTTTACATTGCTCACGCCACTTTTTTTAAAAAGCGGGAGGGGAGAGGACACCCGCAGTTTGACAAATTTATTATAATTTACGCCGTGTGCAAAGGTTTGACTTTCTGGCGCACGGATTGTCAGAGATGCACCATATTTATTGAAATTCATGCGCCTCTAAATAAATTACTTACAAAGACCGTTAGTCAGCTCCTCGTAAAACAGATATGCATGCGCTAATCTGCATTGACCTATGTATTACCAGTAACAAGAGAATACAGATGCACACCGCAGGTGCTAAGACATACATACACACATATATATATATACACACACGTTTTGTTTATTATACAATTTTTTTTAATTGCATTACTGCTATAGTTCATGTTTAGAAATGAGAGGTTCTTAGCGCTCAGTTTGATCAAACTGTGCGAGCTGCCCTGCCACGACAAGGCGACCTCATACAGGGGGTCCCTACGGTGAACATTATATCCATAATTTGTAGACTTACCTCTCTCTTTTGGAACTGAGCCCACAATTGTATAGGGGAAGTGACTGCCTCCATCTTGGTTGTGCTGTCCTCCCACCTGTCCTAGGCTGATTTAATTAGAACAGAATATATTTGGTTCCTACATATCCTGGATTCACTGTGGGCTCAGTCCCAAGAGGGAGAGGTAAGTCTCCAAAATAGGGATACAATGTTCAGTGTAGTGTATGAGGTCGCCTTGTCGTGGCAAGTGGGATCGCATAATTTGATCAGACTGAGCACTAAGAACCTCACATTTATTAACATGACTATTTACGTAATGCAATTAAAATAATAGAAATGCATAATAAACATAAAGGGTGTGTGTGTGTGTGTATATATATATATATATATATATATATATATATATATACACACACACACACACACACACAACCGTTCAAAAGTTTGGGGTCACCCAGACAATTTTGTGTTTTCCATGAAAACTCACTTATATTTATCAAATGAGTTGCAAAATTACTAGAAAATATAGTCAAGACATTGACAAGGTTAGAAATAATGATTTTTATTTGAAATAGTAATTTTCTCCTTCAAACTTTGCTTTCGTCTTGGAATGCTCCATTTGCAGCAATTACAGCATTGCAGACCTTTGGCATTCTAGCTGTTAATTTGCTGAGGTAATCGGGAGAAATTTCACCCCATGCTTCCAGAAGCCCCTCCCACAAGTTGGATTGGCTTGATGGGCACTTCTTGCGTACCATACGGTCAAGCTGCTCCCACAACAGCTCTATGGGGTTGAGATCTGGTGACTGCGCTGGCCACTCCATTACAGATAGAATACCAGCTGCCTGCTTCTTCCCTAAATAGTTCTTGCATCATTTGGAGGTGAGCTTTGGGTCATTGTCCTGTTGTAGGATAAAATTGGCTCCAATCAAGCGCTGTCCACAGGGTATGGCATGGCGTTGCAAAATGGAGTGATAGCCTTCCTTATTCAAAATCCCTTTTACCTTGTACAAATCTCCCACTTTACCAGCACCAAAGCAACCCCAGACCATCACATTACCTCCACCATGCTTGACAGATGGCGTCAGGCACTCTTCCAGCATCTTTTCAGTTGTTCTGCGTCTCACAAATGTTCTTCTGTGTGATCCAAACACCTCAAACTTCGATTCGTCTGTCCATAACACTTTTTTCCAATCTTCCTCTGTCCAATGTCTGTGTGCTTTTGCCCATATTAATCTTTTCCTTTTATTAGCCAGTCTCAGATATGGCTTTTTCTTTGCCACTCTGCCCTGAAGGCCAGCATCCCAAAGTCGCCTCTTCGCTGTAGACGTTGACACTGGCGTTTTGCGGGTACTATTTAATGAAGCTGCCAGTTGAGGACCTGTGAGGCGTCTATTTCTCAAACTAGAGACTCTAATGTACTTGTCTTGTTGCTCAGTTGTGCAGCGGGGCCTCCCACTTCTCTTTCTACTCTGGTTAGAGCCTGTGTGTGTGCTGTCCTCTGAGGGGAGTAGTACACACCGTTGAAGGAAATCTTCAGTTTCTTGGCAATTTCTCGCATGGAATAGCCTTCATTTCTAAGAACAAGAATAGACTGTCGAGTTTCACATGAAAGCGCTCTTTTTCTAGCCATTTGGAGAGTTTAATCGAACCCACAAATGTAATTCTCCAGATTCTCAACTAGCTCAAAGGAAGGTCAGTTTTATAGCTCCTCTAAACAGCAAAACTGTTTACAGCGGTGCTAACATAATTGCACAAGGGTTTTCAAGTGTTTTCTAATCATCCATTAGCCTTCTAACACAGTTAGCAAACACAATGTACCATTAGAACACTGGAGTGATGGTTGCTGGAAATGGGCCTCTATACACCTATGTAGATATTGCATTAAAAACCAGACGTTTGCAGCTAGAATAGTCATTTAGCACATCAACAATGTATAGAGTGTATTTCTGATTAATATAATGTTATCTTCATTGAAAAAAACTGCTTTTCTTTCAAAAATAAGGAAATTTCTAAGTGACCCTAAACTTTTGAACGGTAGTATATATATATATATATATATATATACACACACACACAGACCAGCAAAAAGGAGCAGCAGCACTCAGGTTCCAAGCAGAAGTTATCCAGTAATAGACGGGTTCCAGCTGATAGTCCTGATCAAAGACCATATAGATGATATCCCAAAAGTAAATCCATCAGCACTCCGATGTTCAAGGTGAAGAAAAGTGGTTTATTATGCCAACATGGCAGGTACAAATCAACGTTTCCGTCCCACCTTGGGACCTTTTTCAAGCATGCTTTACAGTCCACATCCAACTACAAACGTATAACATTAGGGACAAGTTTTTTTTTTCATTTTTACGTTTTAGTGACAGGTCCTCAATTCCGGACGGCCATAACGAGGCCGCACTATAGCGTCTATATTATGGCTGCACTATTCTGACTAAGAGACTTAAAGGGATTTTCTGCTTTCAGCAAATGATTATTTTTTGTATAAGTCTTAATTCCTCACGGTCTGCTTGTTGTTATTCAGTAGGAACATTCAGTGTTTACTTCCAGTGGATACAATTGTGTCCATGGTCATGTGATGATCACACAGCTGCAGGGCTCGTTACAAGACAGCTGTGATATACACAATGTAACGAGCCATACACCTGTGTATCACATGACCATGGACAGAATTGTACGCACTGCAATTACACAATGAATGTTCCTACAGAACAACAAGCAGAGATCTTGAAAACCGTGACAAATTAATACATATTGGAAAACTGCATACCTGTCCATTATACAAAAAAATATAACATTAATTCGCTGAAACTGGACATCCCCTTTAACAGAACGGCAGGGGTCAGGTGCTACAGCCTTATAAAGTATCCCATTACCGGGCCCGAACCGGTCAGTCCTTCAGTTTTGGTTTATTAAAATTTGTTTTAATGATTTTGGCTGATAATTTTTTTTTATATAAAACAGTATCTGATAATTTGATCACGTCTGAATATTGAACATGGCTAAATCTTCATTAAATCTCCAGAAATCGTGACTAGAGGCATCAAGATATAATGGCTGTTATCTGCTGACAGACTGCTGGCGTCACCATTGCTTTCCTTTTCACTGGATGAAGAAGCACTATAATCCCGCTGCTAAACCCTGTATTCTCAGAGAGGCCATTATCCCTGTATACAGACATCAGTCTCACACCATGATACAGAAGCCCCGGCTAGAAGCAGGGCACCGGCCCCCGGAGACACACGAAGACCCCCCGCCTCCTATAAGACCACACGTGTCTCTCGTCACCTCTACACGGCTTAAGAAAAACACGTGGGCTGTGTCTACTTTATATACACTTTCTAAACACACGCCCACTAGACCTAACCACGCCCACACTGCGAGTCTTCTCTTTATTGGCTGTGACGTACGTCAATCTTCTTTATAGGCAGTTTATCAACAATGACTGGAATAATAACAAGAAAAGGTTCCTGCTACCTACGAAACATTGCCAGTAAGATTTCCCTGAAGGAATTTAGTAGTTTATCATGTAAAAATGAATATTAGCAGTACACATGTAAATAACATATAAAAAGCAGCGAGGTGTTAAGGGTTCAAAGAAGGGCTAGTGCACGTCTTTAGAGAAGCAGGCGGATACTTTATGGCGCTACTGACAGCCGGGGTAATGTTTAATGGATAAGTAATGAAATAATCACGGGACAGCTCCGTTATAGAGGCCGGGAATCGATTGGATGCGCTGCCATGAATACACAGCGATGATTGGTTAATGATGCTGTCACTCAACAACGGAGGCGGGAGTAGCGTAGGTATCTTTGATTGGAGAATGGGTCTGTCAGTTAAGTAAAGTGGGAGGGTAAGTAGGAGTGGCTGTGATTGGCCGCTAGAGCTGTCATTCACAAGCGGAGGCTGGTGAGAAGGAGGGTTGCAGTTGGTTGCCCTTGTGTCTCAAGCCTTGTATGAGGAGCGGCGCGCCGGCTTCCTGAGCATCCCAGGCTGGTAGCATCCAGCTCACCTACTGCAAGCATCAGGAGACAAGAGCTGTCAATCACTCCGCTGCCACAGCAGCACATAAGGTTTGCTGTGTGCATATGTTGAGCACTGCAAGGAAGAAATCACTGGAGGATCAATAGTGTTCTGCTGAGAACTTCCCCCCTCCTAGACTGGGATTAGAGGGGGCTTGTGTACTGATCTTCTACCTTCTCTCCTTATCTGCTCTATTCACCTGCAAGGGGGTCTCTACCTGCTCTACTCTTCTTCCTAAACATGATCTTCAAGCCAAGTGCACTTCTCTGCCTCTCCAGTATATGGGGTGTCCTCCTACAAGGTAAATCATTCAATAGCATTTATTGCAGAACTTCGTGTCTATGTGCCCTCTTCTGCTCTGGGCATGATCTTCTTTGCAGGATGGCATACAAGCTGTGTACCACCTTGTATATGTAAAGATCTTCCTCTCCTGGGTAGAACTCCAATGGGAAGATGCTGGGATTGCAGGTGCCTGTCACCTCCAGGAGAGGGGTGTTTAACTACAGTACCTGCAATGAGATGCCAGGAGATTGCATGGTTTGGTTGCATGTAAAATGCTCCTTGATGTCCTGTGCTCTGTCACCAGTAGATGATCTGACTTCTCTGCAAGGCACCCCAAAGGCAACATCAGATCGGAGTTGAAATGAAAGCTGCTTTTGTGTTAATGCAATTAATTGGGGCTTGGGCTGGCAGGGAAATGCTGGCATCCTTTGGAAAAGGGGGTGGGGGTGAAGATGTGGAGTATCATGTTTTATTCTGTAGGCCTTTATGTGATGTAACTGGAGAAGTCATGATGTGAAGCATGGCTGCTGCAAAACCTCTTGGCCAGGCTGGGTTGTCAGTATTCTTTGTAGATGTTCGTGATTGGTAGGAGATTATTACAATCAATGTATATGTCTGTTGTGATAAGGGGCTCTGCAGCAGCTCTAGGATTGGTCCATGTTGGACAAGTGACTTTAAAACAGATGCCCAGGCCAGCAGTCATATGTGTTACATAGTCACTATATATATATATATATATATACACTTCTACTGCTGGAATTCTAGACATGGAGATATGATAATGTCTTGATCATGTACCACCACCAGCATCAGGCATGAGACCAGTCTGAGTTTGCAGAGATGTGAGAATGCCCGGGGCTTGGTGTCTGGGAAGAGATCGGATGAAGTCTGAACACCACAGACTATGACTGACCATCTTTCTTGCATGACTGTATCTGAGATTTTCTCCACAGTACCAGGTTACACTTTAAATTTGGACCCAAGAGTAAGGAAAGGAGAGTCTAGGACGTCTATGAAGGAATGTAGACATCACATCTGTGTTTCAAGTGCCATTTTAACCCATCTATGTCTTGTCTTCTGTTATGGCTCTCATGAGCATTCGTGGTTTTCTAAATAACTTGACATCAACTTCATGTGTCAGACATCCATGCCCATGTAGGACGGTTCATCACTTTTAGGAGCCTGAAGAGAAATCGGGTCATTGCAGATGTAAACCTTCCCATCACACTGATCCCGTTCGTTGGCAGTGCCCATTGATGCTCTTGAGTAGGACAGTATCTGGTATTCCACTACAGAGAATGATAGACATGTATGTTGGAATCTTCTTGGGATTCTCCTCCTGTGCAGTACATGGCATGCTAAGCCCTCCGGCAGCAGAAGAGTTAATATCTCTTTGGTTCATCATGTGTTGGCTTAGAAGCAGGCGCACGCTTATGCACACAGTATATATTTTACTGTGCAAGGCAATGGATTATAAAATCCAGGTGACCTTGTGATACTGACAGTGACCTGATTTTCTTCTTAGCTTTTCCTCTGAGCATTGCACCAGCAGGTTAAGACTTAAGTTATCACATCATGTCAATGTGCATGCTTCTGAAGGATGAACAGGCAACGCTCCAAAGTGAAAAGGACATTTTTATAGCTTACATATAAATACACTGGGAAAAAAACCCCACTATTGTACTGCAGTCTGTTTCCGCTTCCATCACGAGGCACTGCAGGACTTTGTATTAAACACATGTTAACAGTGAATTGCATAAGATTGCATACACAGATTTTCACAATGAAGAACCGTGAATAATTTATCCATGGCATCCCTCGGGTATTTCATTGTTTAGCCTTCATTGGTTATTCCCACCTGTGGTGCTGGGATGACCCCAGACCATCAGCTGCACCTACAGATGGGCCTCGCCAGTCGCTCCGGACCAGTGCTTGGCTACTAAGCATTCTCATTCCTTTTCTATCTGGATAGATTGTATCTCCTCATAATGCTACTCGTGAACTTCCATTGGGTTGTGATATTGGCTGCTGTTTATTTGCTGACGGTCTGTGGTTAAGCTGCCTCCATTCTGGCATGAGTTCCCACTGCTGTGCTGTTAGCAGGTTTACATCAGGCTGCGCCTGGGGGTCGCCTTCCTGCATTAAGTACATTTCCGTGTCAATTTCTTGTTCAGATCAGCACTGGGAAAACCGCCTCCTGAAAGTGACGGTGCAGGAGCGTCTGGAGCTTGCAGGAGGCCGTGCAGAATGAAGGCAGGCGCCCAGTCACATCTGTTCATCTGATTTTATATACTCTTGGCTTTGTTGGCACAGTTTTAGAAAGTAGGCCATTGGAAATTTCAGAATCAATACATGCAAATTGATTCGTTCACGTTAAGGGTCACATAGAATAGAATAGCGCACTGATGGCGTGAAATAACTACCACTGAATTGATGTCAAACTTTCCTCCTTGACGCCTCTGTTTGTTAAAAGCGTTACAATGGGTGCTATGATATCCGATGGTGTTGTAGTTATGTCAGCGTGAGCCTTAATAGATGAATATCCAACTTGTCTGAGGATAATGCTTATCGATGCCACGCTAATGTACGGTTTCATCCAGTTGTCACTACTTTTCTTGTATATTTGTATCACAGACATAAATGTATTGCACTCAACTTCTTCTATACTGTTTGATAATAACAAGTGTAAATGCATTTACTTAGGCTTTGGGCAACAGATTCTATAATATTACATAATCCTCTCATAATATAAATAATACATAAACATTATTATCCCATTGGCTGTAGAAAGATTTTTAAAGTTGATAGAAATATAGATGATGGATATGAGATAGATAGATAGATAGATATGAGACATATGATTGATATAGATAGATCAACATTAGATGGATGGATGGGTAGATATTAGATGGATGGATAGATAGGTAGATATGAGAGATAGATATTAGATAGATAGATAGATATACCTTAGATGGATGGATAGATAGATCAATAGTTGGGTAGATAAGATAGATATGATATAGATAGACAAAAGATAGATGGGTAGATATTAGATGGGTAGATTAGATAGACATAAGATAGATGGGTAGATAGATAGATATGAGATAGATGATTGATATAGATCGACATTAGATAGATAGATAGATATTAGATGGGTAGATTAGATAGATGGATGGGTAGATATTAGATGGATGGATGGGTAGATATTAGATAGATAAATGGATGGGTAGATATGAGATAGATAGATAGATATATCTATCTATCTATCTATCTATCTATCTATCTATCTATCTATCTATCTATGAGAGACAGATGGGTAGATAGATAGATAGATAGATAGCTAATAAACATCGAATGATAGGCAGCACTCCAAGACTAGATAGATAGATAGATAGATAGATAGCTAGATATGAGAGAGAGAGATAGATGATAGGCTGGGTCTATATTTTTCAGTATAGGCCCTACTCTTGCAGAATTCGTCCCTTTTTTGTCTCTCTTATGGATGGGAACATATATTCAAGCGTATTTCTTAACGATTGTTAATGATGATGTGTGTGAATTAATATTTGACACATTGAGTCACACAATATATGACGTATATGACACATGCATTAACACGTGGCTGTAACATTGATCCTTTTTAGCTCTACATTTAAACAAAAAGTTCACACACCATATGCAAATCTAATCACTAATAAAAAAAATAATAATGATAAAACAAAATATTACTTTCTAAATACATTTTTGCACGCATCTCAGAAATATTTTATTCTTAAATGTTTATTAGCTCGGTTGTTAAATATATTGCAATGTTCCCATAGTTTTGATAAGATGTACAGGGTGGGATTTTTTATCAAATATTTATAGGTATAGCATAGTTTCTAGTACATTTTATCAACAAGAAGGGCTTATTTTAAACTACAACCCCGTTGTAACACCCACTTTATGACCCGTTTCTTAGTTTATAGTTGACGCTGATCTCTACAACTTTGATGATGCCAGAATTGAGCAATACAGAGATCTTGGGCCAAAAGGGTTTGAATACTTTGCTATGATCTCACATTTTATGTGATGATATTATTGCTGATATTTTTCATATTGTAATTTTGTGAATTGCATATATTTTATTGATTACAATAAAGTAAGAATATTAAAAAACAAACAAATCATGACTAGTACATTGTGTGGCTGCCTATGTGGTTTTCTTCTTTTTTTTCATCATTTTTAAATACAGTTTGTTTTTGACTTTTTTATGGTAGTAAAATATTCCAGATAAAATGTGCGGTTATTCAGGTATTGTCCATGTTAGTAAATATAGATGTTACCTGTTTAGTAAAAAGGGTGGAGGTGTTGTGTTACAGACTTGGAGCATGCCATTATTTGCTTTTCCTAAATCCTATATAAAGGAATTCTATAATGACCGCTCCGAATAGATAGTCATAAGAAGCATGGAAGGTCAAAAAGGTAAAGGCAATAATATGTTGGTGCTATGAATGGCTTGTTATCAGTTCCAGGATCACAAATCCTGACTTGGTCTCGTATGCTTGAGTTAAATACCGTTCACCTTCAGGAATTGTCTGCCCGGATGTATTGCCATCCTTTTTTTTTCCAACAATTATTTTTTACAACCTAATTATTTTTCATGCAGTTTGAATTATAACTTCCAACCAATCAAGAAAAGATTTGAGTCGTCAGTACTTTGCACTTGTTAATTGAATCTTGAAGTTGTAAAAAAAAAAAAAATGTCATCGCTAAATTTACAAATACGAGTTTAGTTGTGAATTAAAACAGATTTGTTTTTTTTCTTTTTAATGTTCAGTTTTTAATCTTTTTAATGAACGAAAAAATATATTTATTCATAGTGGTTCATTGAGCCTCATGATGGAATAGGATTGTGACCCTTGTAATGCAAGCCAGAATATTAGCCACACAGTCCCATGTGTTCATTTCTAGGTCACATCCAGGAGTCAGTACATTCACATAACCCAGAGGTGACCATTATTGGCCTGTCACTACCATATGTCACGTTCCTTCTCGTATGAGTACTGCAGTCCTGAAATCTTTTCTTTTGTTATCAATCACAATAAAAGACTTCTGTGACAGCATATTATTTTTCCATTTAATGAGTCACTGGTTAGAAAAGAACCAACAGTATATAGTAAATTAGTGGAGCTGTCATGGTCTCCTACATGGAGTCTGTTCATGTTCGTCAATATTTCAGACCTGAAAGTCTTTGTATATCCAGTGTGCCTACTCAGTATGGATATATACAGTAAGTATTAGCACAAGAGCCTAGAAAACATATAATTAGGTCTTTCATTTGGGTGATTCGCCAACTTTCTTTCAATTTAGCACCGTTGTGCATCCGAATAAGTCATGATCTGGACATATCTTCTTCTTGACCTGAGAGAACCCCATTCCATATCACTTCTGTGTATATACCAGTTTTGGGCTACCATGTCTTGAAATTGCATACCAACTATTTTTCCAATGCAATATAATGTTGTTATTATCATAACTACTTCCTTAGCTAGTGAGAGTGATATAATAATAACCCAGTAGGGCTATTGGAAAATTCTAATTCCCAAGCATTGCCCTTCAGGAGCCGCCTGCTGAATACAGGTGCCATTCACAGCAGCCTGTATTCTGTCAATGTACTTGATAGAAAGACTAGGGCAATGTGGTCAGCATCTAACCAATAGAGACTACATCACCTACTGAATGCATTATAGAAAACAATGGAGGTAATTTATGACTAGAGTAAAGAGTATAATGGTGCCACGTGTGGCAACTAATCTAATATCAACTGTGATTAACTGTGATCTTAACTGAAAGTTGAAAAACACATGAAATCATTTGAGAATCACGAGTCCTAGACAAATAAAGTTGTAACAAATTAGAGAAAAATTTTTTCCCCAAAAAAGGCTTCTTCTGGTATTGTAGTTGATTCCTATTCATTGAATTAGGCTGCGTCTGGTATTGCAGGTCAGCCTGTGCGAAAAAAACAGGCACTTTTTAAAATTTCATTCAACTCCTTTATGTACGTCATTGCACTATTCTTTCCTCCCTTAAAAAATATCTTCTCCCTAAAATCTATTTTTCACATCCTTTATTATTATTAGTTTTTTTATGACACAAGGCATTGATGCTTGCTGTAGGTATAAATAATGTTTTTTAAAAACAAAACTTTCATGTTGAGTAAGAAAACATAAAGTACATGAAGAAAGTTTTCCTGGTGCAGCACAGGGCCAGTCCATCATAGCCTTCTGTTATAGATGAGGAACACGAGGTTTCCCATTATAACCATTAAATGGCGAGTGCTCACAACCTACAGATGCACCTGCCGTTATCTGAAAATGAATTTAGCTCATCTACTATCTTTCCCTAATTATACCAAAAGCTACTGCCTCGCAAACATTCTCAGAGATAACTATCCGAGATGTCCCAAAGGGTTATCCCTGGTTATCTGTAGAACCATTTCTTAAGATGCAATTTGCTGTGTAATTAAAGGAAGATGACTTATAAAAGCAGGTTTTCTTTTGGGATAACTTTAGCTACATTTGTCTCCCATTATTAATAATGGCTACAATAATATCCTTACAGTAATGAATGCTGCGACTAATGCACCTGTTTGGCCTTATCATTAAATGTAATAGCTAAGGATTAGAGAGCTGGCTTGTCTGTAAGGGTAAGTACAAACGGAGTGGTCCTGATGCGGTCAACCACCGCGCCGACACTATGTTCGGCACGGCTGTCAACAAGCCTGTTAATGGATGCGCGTTATTGCGGGTAAAACGGCCCTTTACGTGCAAAAATAGAGGGGTTATTAATTAATACACCCTTTATAGCCACACGATTTTGCATTAATAGGCTAGTTGATAGACACGCCGAACATGGTGTCGGTGCGGTTGGTGGCCACGACGTGACCGTGTTACGATTGCTTAGTTTGAACTTACCCTAATGCTGGACTTTGGCCTGCTAACCTTAAAGTGTAGCTAAACGTTTGAGAAAGTTCTGACATGTTATAGTTACACGTCAGAAGTTTGGATTGGTGGGGGTCCGAGCACTAAGACCCCCACCAGTCGCTAGAACGAAGCAGCTGAAGTGCTCGTGTGAGCGCTCAGCCGCTTTGAGTCTTTTCGGCTTTTTCCAGAAATAAATGTATCGGAGGACGGACTCCATAGAAAGCCTATGAGCCCGTACTCCGCAGCATCGGCTTTCCGTAAAAAGCCGAACAGACACGAAGAGCAGCTGAGCGCTCACACGAGCACTTCAGCTACTTCGTTCTAGCGATTTGGTGGGGGTCTCAGTGCTCAAACCCCTACCTATCCAAACTTCTGACGTGCCACTATGACATGTCAGAAGTTTCTTAAACGTTTAGCTACACTTTAAGTCTCTCACCCAGGTAACAGTGCGTATTTTAGGGCATGTTTTTCCCATATAAAATAATAGTGTCCATCATGGTCAGTTGTTTACAGCAAAAAATCCCTAGCATTTAGGGATAAGGCCGGGTTCCCATGTAGCGTAAACGCTGCAGAATTTCCGCAGCATTTACAGAAGCAGCAAAGTGGATGAGATTTAGAAAATCTCATGCTCACACTGAAATAAACAGCAGCGTAAACGATAATAAATTGACCTGTGGTGCAGAATTTAAATCCGCAGCATGTCAATTTATGCTGCGTTTTCGTTGATTTTCTGTTATGGGGTTTCCCCATTCAATTCAATGGAGATGCAAAACCCGCAACAGAAAGCCAAGTGTTGCGATTTTTGCTGCGGAATCCCAGCGAATCAGCGGCAAAAATAGCAACTCTGGAAAAAAAATAATCATACTTACCCAGAACTCCCTGTTTCTTTATCTAGTCCGGCCTGTGATGACGTTTCATCCCATGTGACCGCTGCAGCCAATCACAGGCTACAGCGTCACATGGCCTGCAACGTCATCTTAGGAGGCCGGACTACGCACAGAAGAGAGAGAGAGGGGGTGAGTATGAACATTTTGTTTTTTTCCGCAGCGGATATTCCGTCAGAAAACCCGACCATAATGTGGTTCGGTTTTTCGTACGGAAAGTGCTGCGCACTGTGCAGCGTATCTGACCCGTGGGAACCCGGCCTAAATGCTGCGGAAATTTCCGCATATTATTCTGTTGCGGAAATTCCGCAGCGTTTATGCTGTGTGGGAGCCCGGCCTAACTGATGAGCCTGTTGGCTCCATGGGGATATGTTCTGTAACTAGTCAAAATGTGATTGATGTAGATCTACCAAAAGGGGAACAAGCTCTGTTGTCATTCCTCTCCCCACCAATCCCTAGTGTTCTTAGTTATACAGGAAATCACTGATTGGTAAAAATGTAAAGGCAATACAAATATATTCTCTATTTTTTTTAAATCCATGGATTGTGCCAGCCCCCCAATGGCACTCCAGACAACCGCTTCCTGTCTTCCCCCCTGAAATCTACACACAATACGTATTATGTTTCTGGAGATTGGGCCTCATAAATATTAAAAACCACATGCACATGTAGAAGATCCACTAGGTGTAGGTACAGGAGATTTTATGACATCCCATTCTAAATCCACTCTACAAGATTTTGCATTGTGTCTGTGGGAATTTTTGCAGATACGGATGTCAATCTCCATTCTAATTAACTTAAAAGGTGTTGGATGGGGTTGAGGTCAGGGCTCTGTGTGGGCCAGTCAATTCTTCCACACCAAACTTACCCAATCAGGCCTTTATGGACCTTGCTTTGTGCACTGGGGCACAGTCATGCTGGAACAGAAAAGGGCCTTCCCAAAACTGTTCCCACAAAGTTGGAAGCTACAATTGTCCAAAATGTCTTGGTATAGTATGCTGAAGCAATAAGAGTTCCCTTTACTGGAGCTAAGAGGCCGACCCCTGAAAAACAACCCCACAACATTAACCCTTCTCCAACAAACTTTACAGTTGGCACAATGCAGTAAGGCAGGTAACGTTCTCCTGGCATTCACCAAACCCAGACTTGTCCATCAAACTGGCAGATAGAGAAGTGTGATTTCTCACTTGAACATGTTTCCACTGCTCCAGAGTCCAGTGGCGTCGTGCTTTACACCACTCCGTCCGACACTTGGCATTGTGCCTGGCGATGTAAGCCTTGCATGCAGCTGCCTAGCCATGAAATTCTATGCCTTGAAGCTTCCAGCGCAAGTTTTTGTGCGCATGTTAATGCCAGAGAAGGTTTGGAGTGAGCAGAGCGTTGGTGACTTTTATGCACTATGCACCGCAACACTCGGTGTCTCCGCTCTGTAACTTTACGCGGTCTGCACTTGGCTGAGTTGCCACGGTTCCTAAACTCTTCTACTTTGCAATAATACCACTCACAGTTGCTCGTGGAATATCTAGGAAGGAAGAAATTTCACAAACTGACTTGTTACAACGGTGGCGTCCTATTACAGGACTACACACACATTCAGTTTTTTAGGACGACTCATTATTCCACAAATGTTTGTAAAGGCAAACTGCATTGCTAGGTGCTGGACTCGATGAAACACATTAATTCAATGATTAAATGGTGTGTCCCAATACTTTTGTCCATTTAGTTTATGTCTACAATTTTCTGTTGAACATCTCAGCTCACGCGTCAACATCAACGTGTTCTCCCACTTATGCACAAATACAAGAGTATTAACCATGAAAATGTCTTAGTCCCTTTGCTTTTAAGTTGACTGTTTGGTTGACCTGAAAAGTTGGGGTGTTCATGCGCTGAGATCACTATCGGACGTGGTGAATTAATTGTCAGGGCTCCTTTAGTTGGATTACTACTTCTGCAGCGGGAGTTCAGTCATGCAGGGTTCCCGACAGAAAGCCACAGGCATTGATCTCACTGCCTGAATTCCTCCACTGTTCATATGAACACAGAATTTGTATTAGTCTTCAGGTCTTGTTCATTAGCAGTTTAGCTGGTGTTCAAAACTGCACCAACGTCTCACAAAATCCACAGCAAAATTCTATTAAATTAAAGAAAAAGCTTTAGAAAATGTCACTAAGGAAAATCACATGTACGTTACATATACACTCATTTTACACATACAGTATATATATATATATATATATATATATATACGTATGTATGTATATATATATATACAGTGTGTGTGTATATATATATACAGTGTGTGTGTGTGTATGTATGTGTGTGTGTGTGTGTGTGTGTATATATATATATATATATATCTAATCTTTTTTTGCATTTTTTTTATTTTTCACATTTGAGGTCAATATGGGAAACATGCCGAAAAAGCCACATCTAAAGCATGCTGAAATTAAGGGGGTTTTCGCAAAATGAACATTTAGCGGCTAACCACAGCATAGATGATAAATGTATGATTGCTGGGAGTTCCACCACTGGGACCCCCACCGATTTATAGAACAGGGGTCCCGGCCCCCGTTCCTTCTCACTGAACGATCCCAGTGAGAAGGAACAATTCAAAATGCAATGTGACTGTAACTAGATGGCCACTAGGAAAGCTGCAACCCAATACATTAGGCGGACAACTAGAATAAACTGGCATGTTGCCCCATCCCTGAGGTAGCGTCACTTGTCGCTATAACCTTGTAGTGTTTAATATCTTGCAGTCTAGCGTTGTATTCAATTGACACAAAGCAGTATTAGCACCAGACATTTTATATCTAAACACAAGTAGAATAAGGAATTATTTCAGGCATGTTTAGAGAAAACATTAAATACACCTCTTATGTGCGTAAAGAGGAAAAATTGGACTACACACAAGTTTGGAGTGGCTCTAGCCTCCTGCTGTATTATAATGTAAATGCCCTTTGAATTACTTAATATGCTCTGTAAAAACCTCGGCATTGTGCTGTATGTCATAACGCTTTGAAATAATAAGCCCTTGAAAATTTATTTTGAGCTTAAACCTCAGAAACAAAGAAGAACACTGAGCTATTCTTAATAAAAATGAACATGCAATAGTCAGGTAAATTAATCCATGAGCCCATGATAAGCTCCCTGTTATTTTTTAAGCACCTGTCTTTCCAAAAATGTAAGCCTTCCCTGTACCGACAAGCATGTCCTATCTGGATATTTTTGAAATTGTATCCAATTTTGTTTTTCGGAATTACAAGCAATCACTGCAAAGCGCCTAAAATTGTTTGCGGCAAGATTTTACACAAAGGGACTATATCTTAAAAAAATAAAAAATCCCCCTTCCCCAAAAAATCATGCCACCACTCAAACATAATAAGGCAGCTTTGTATATTGAATTAAGCAAACACTAGTTTTCTAAAGAAAATGGAAACGGCACCTAGCATGGTTCCACATCATTTTGTTTTGCAAAATCAAATTATGGGATCTGATGCATAGTAAGTGTTTCTATTAAATAACTGAATCTATAAAATGCTGAAACACATGTATTGTTTAATCCTCTGTTTATAATTCTCTGCTGCAGGAGTCTAATGGGACTCCGGTACAAGCTATAGTGCACTTCATTTGGCCAATCACTTTGTACGGACCGGAGCAAAAGGCTGACAATTTTTTATATTATTGTCTTTTACAATTAGTTTTTTTTTCTCGGGTGCTGATTTGGGGATAAAGCAAAATAAAGAGACTTGTAGCATGACGCTTTGTGTAGCTGTGGACTAGTGCGTCTATCATAGGCTGAAGCTTAATTGGAATTTTATTCATTTTTACTTAGAAGTAATTGTGAAATCATAAAGATTGTATAACTAGTGGTCACCTCTACCAGCATTTACTTATATCATGATATGCTTTAAAGGGGTTGTCTCATCTATTTGGGCATATGAATGTCATAGATTCGGGTCCATCTCTCGGGACCCTTCTTTATGAGCCGGAATAGACAGCCGTTCTGTAAAAATGGCTCCTATTTTAGAAGACTCCATGTATTACATGGTGGCTTCAATATGATCAGACCATCCCTTTAAGGAACGCCTTATTTGCTAACATATATATCTATTGAAAAAAAATCACTTTAACCCTAAACGGGGTATTTATGTTAAAAAAAAAAAGCGGCAATTTCCCCCAAAAGTTTGTTTAAATTAAACATTAATGTATATGTTCCACAAAATGGAGGTGAAAGAACATACTTCTGCCCCACACAAAGAAAAGAAAAACATCATACAGTTATATCGATTTTAAGAAGTTATATTCTGTTTCTTCTCTTTGTTTTTCTATTGTAAATTTTTCCAAATTCTATAAAAATCGAATCTAAAAAAAAAGAAATAAAAAGATATGACTGAAAATCATGCAAAGAGGGAAAAATGAAAAAGTTCTTGTGGTTCCTAAAGTGATTTTCCAACGATATGTAGTTATTGAATAGGACTCTTTGCAGCTCTTGGCAGAAAAAAAGACCTTGGCGATTCTGGCCCTTCTCCTTTTGTTTGTATAAACCGTTGAGAGACCTCCACTGATCATGAAGTTATGACCTATCCGAGCATGATGGAACTCCTAGCATTTAGCTATTATCACATAGAAGAAGCTGTAAACAACCATACTTTTCCCCCACCAACCTGAATGGGAGACCCCCCTCCCCCCCCCCACACACCTATGACGTCCATACGCTCTGATACGGCTTATAGAAAAAGATTGTGCAGTGGAGATAGTAGCTTTTAATCATCCAATTTTTTTATTTTATTTTTGCTTTTTATGATATTGCAGCTTAGACTTCCCATGGTCCATGCTGCATGCTGGGCATGAAGTGCCGTAATCCATAAATTGACGGATTCCATACTAGAGCCTCACTGAACACGGGAGCCTTAGAGACCGAGCAGGCAATTGGCACTTTCTGCACAACGTGGAGTATGACATGATGTCCGAGCAAGTAGAAAGCACAATTTGTAAAGTAAATATAATGAAGAATGAATTATATTTATAAGCACTGCCTCATTTTTTTATTTTTTTGTATACTAAATGGCAGGATCATAACAAAACATGATATGGAATTAAATGCATTGGCCGCAGTAATGTTGTAATTGACCTTTCTGGTGTTTATTAATAAAAGTAGTAAATTTACCTGATATTGCATCGGAGAGGTCATTGGCAGTCAGCAGAAAGCTAATAATAACTGCAAAGTAATGATATAAGATTTTGCGTTGTCATTTTATTTCAGTCACAGTTCTTTACAGTGTAATTTGCCCTGTACACAACCGCGGGTCATTTTCACTATTATTCCTTATTCATTTTTTAAATAGATTTTGATGTAGCTTGACAATTAAGTCTTTTTAGATGTCCATACAGGTGCGATCTGAGAAATTACCATGTCTATCATTTGCATAAGTATTATAGGGTTTTTCTATTTTTTTAAAATTGCAAAATGATAATAGAACACATTGTTCTAAGGAAAATTAATATTAACCTAAAGGTAGGGACTCTTGGAACATAGCTTTCTTTTCCAAAAATTTGGAAGCACATTGATAAAACTGCATGGAATACCCGGAAAACTTTCACTGAATTGATTACTTATACACTTCAGAAAGAAAACCCTAAATATGGTTGGGACTTACTTAGCAATCTTAGTCTCTGTCTTCTTGAAGACATCGGCAACAAGAGGAAAAGCTGAACGTTAATTATTATTGCTTACCCTATATCTATGGTCCCCAAAAAGTCTGACTGGACAACAAGAAGGTCGCAAAAGTCCAGCAGAAAACAATTCCATTTAGCGGTGATTTTGGAGACGATCACTTGCCACTAGGATATATTTTTAATGGGTTTATTCACAAAAACCTGTTTGACCTTATTAATATATCCTGTGTGTACAATGATAATGACAATGGACACTACATTTTCAACAGCTAATCTAATAGTATACCTGATATAGATCAACTTTGTAATTTAGTTCCTGTTAAAATGTAGTTGTTATATCCATACAAATTCTGTGTGAATTTAATGCCAGTAGGTGTCTCCCTTCCTGTAATCTGCTGTCCACCCCCTGTTATCAAGCAAAATCCGTCTCTAGTTACAAAGTAGAGGAGAGAGACTACAGAAAATGTGTGGGGGGGGGTGCGTCTTTTTACTGCCTTCCCATACAGGTCTGTGGAGAGGGAAGAGGGGGCAGGAGGAGGGAGTAGAGAGTGAAAGAGACACAGACACACTGCCCATACAAGTCTATGGAGTGGGGAGGGGGACAGGAGGAGGGAGCAGAGTGAGTCAGACACAGCTTCCTGGGAAGTGCTTTATCTCACTTCAGTTCTGGATTCTCAGCTATACTGCTCATTACTGTTGCATAATCTCCTCCATGTTCCTGAAGTTTATATATGTGATACAGATTGGAGAGCAGGATGGTCTCTTCTCTGTGTGCTGTGTATAGGAGACATAATAGCCATAAGGCTCCACCCACTAGAGCCTGCAGAGGAAAAAAATGCTAAACAATGCAGAATACAAGTCATATAATGGCCAAAAATAGTGTTATTCATGATGTACACACATATGAACGCTTATTATGAAAAGTGAAGTTAGGTACGCTTTAAATTAAAAGAAGACATGCACATACTTTGAAAGGTTTAACAGAAATCAACGCCAGCTTCTAGCTTTCATGGATTTTATTCTTTGGGGCATTGCAAGGTAGTTGTACTGGGCCCACCCGATTAAACTTCCCCCTCACCATTCCTCTTTGCTCCTCTGGGTCCCCTCATTCCATTCCATGTACTGACACCGGGCAACATCAGATTGTTCACGTGGTGCAGCACTCCGGTCATTGAGTGCTGCGTCATATATAAGGCATCAGGACCTTGTATGAACCGATGCATGCTGAGAGGATCTGTAGGGGAGAAGCGAAGAGGGGGGTGAATTATTATGCCACAATTGTGGTGCATGGCTAGCGGAAAGATGAGACAGATATTTTAAGTGGCATGAGCCTTTTAATACATCTGTTCCATCTTACGCTAACGCCAGTCTTGGTTAATCCTCCCATGGTCTCCCCGAGGACACCTTTAAAAATGTAACAGCTATGTGCACTTTTGCTACCAACTTTTTTATTATTGTTCCAATGCATAAAAAATAAAAATAATTTTTAAAATCGTCTCCATTAAAAATATGTTACGATTTTGTGTTTAGAATTCTGTTGCAGACCTATGTGTTCCTATGGTTACAAACTACAAACAAAATCGGGTGTCAGATCCTCCAGTCATTTGTTACTACATTTCCTCTGCTCCTATCTTGCTCTCTTTTTTTTTTTGGTACTATCCACATAAAAAAAACAACTTGAAGTATTCCAATTTCCATACTAGCCACACTATAGACTGACACTTCCTGTTTTCTATAGCTCACTCATGCTTTGCTCTATAGACTGGAAAAGAATTTGCAGAATCATGTCATTGTCATTAGAGGGTGGGCGAGATAATGACCGCTCTATTGTACTGCTGGAATTATAGTCAAGGTTTATACATCTTCTGTGTCACTCCCTGGTCTCTGGGTGAGGGGCTGTACTCTATCAGTTCTTGAAGACTGTAATAATCTATGACATTTGTCAATTGACTCCCCTTCACTTCAGGTATCCTAAAGCACATACACCCTGCTGCACGGTTGATACAGATCATACAGGAACGAAGAGTGTATCTCCAATATGGCCGCCTCTGGGAAGTTTTTAAAAATAAAACATTAATAGCTGCAACTTAAAAAAAAACAGGACAGACACATTTATTTTTCTTCTGCTGTCTTAAATGGAATTATTGACACTAAAATCAAATACATGAGACATCATCTTTAAATCTTTAAGGGCCTGTTCACATCACCGTTCGCTTTCCGTTCCGGGGTTCTGTCGGAGGTTTCCGTCGGGTGAACCCCGCAACGGAAAGTGAAAGTGAAACCACAGTTTCTGTTTCAGTCATCATTGATATCAATGGTGACGGAAACATTGCTAATGGTTTCCGTTTGTCACCATTCCAGCAGGTTTCCGGTTTTCCGACAGAATCAATAGCGCAGTCGACTCCGCTATTTTGTCGTTAAAACGGAAACCTGCCGGAATGGTGACCAATGGAAACCATTAGCGATTGTTTCCGTCACCATTGATATCAATGGTGACTGAAACAGAAGCTGTGGTTTCACTTTCCGTTGTGGGGTTCACCCGATGGAAACCTCCGACAGAACCCCGGAACGGAAAGCGAACGGTGATGTGAACAGGACCTAACTTAGATTTTCAAACATCCACACACATGCTTTATCTATACTAAAGTTCTAATCCAATATAAGGATCATATTTTTCTTGCATCAACTTAACATATTAATTTTGTGAAAACACTTGAGATGATGCTAACATAACCCATTTATACTTTTGCTCTTTGTTGACCTACAATAAGTCATTTATTCATTTTGAGTGCTGTAGACCAATATGTGGTTTCCTTAACGTCCATTGAGGATGAGTAAAGATTCTATTATCTACAATTGCTATCTTTTTTTCCTTTTTATTACACTTTTTTATACATCGGAATATAACTGTTGCTGTTGGATAGTTTGTTGTAAACAAAGTGATTGTAGGTTCGAATTCTATAATTTTTCTTGTATAGGCATATTAAATGTCTTCTGAATATTAATCATGCAACATACCTTAGTGTCACATTTAATGGTACCTGAAAAAACATAATACTTTGGATGTAGGTTTAAGAAACACGGCAGGCGAAACTGATACTGATGTACTGTGTTATGTCTAGTACAGGACCTGAGTGGGCAGAGCATGAACCAGGGATTCTAAGATAGAAGTCATGAATGGTCCCTTCAAACCCTACTCTAGGCAAAACACAATATGGCAGATTTACTGATGAACATTTAGACAGCGTAAACTTAGACCAGACAGTCAGAAGATGTGGCAAAATTCTTAAAGTGGCGCATGTTGTGTGATATACACAGTTGAGTCCCATTATTATGACCACCAGCTAATATCCAGAGTAAACGGACAGCAGCTAGAGGGGCTGAGAGTGACTCAATAAGGTGCTGGTAGGTTGTCTCAGTATTTGGAGCCATGATGACTGCAGTGCATCCCACGTTTACTGGAGGGTGCGTGGGGGAGGATCCATAGAGAGAACAAGACGATCAAGGTGGTCCCACAGATGCTCAATTGGGTTCAAGTCTGGTGAATTAGGGGGCCAGGAAAGTACTTGGAAGTCTTGGTCGTGCTCTTCCAACCACTGTCAGACATTTCTAGCCGTGTGACATGTAGCATTGTCTTGCTGGAAGATTCCATCTGCCCCAGGGAAGACAAACAGCATGTATGGGTGGACGTGATCAGAGTGCCTTCCACATACATGAGTGGGCCCAGAGAATGACCTGAAAAAAATCCCCAGCCCATAAACCTGTCGCCACCAGCTTGTGTTCTTCCAGCAATGGTTGCAGGGTGTTTGTTCTCTGATGTTTCTCGCCTGACACCTTCGTAGCCGACGTTCACCTCTCACATAAATGGCACGTGGTGCTCCGCAGTTTCCATGTTGCTTATTCCCAATGGTTCCATTTGTCCGCTCACGATACACTTTCACCACAGCTGCATGCGAAAAGTTCACATGCTGCACTGAGAAATACCGCCACCCTTGGCAATAATGTCAATAATCATCCCTTGTTTACAACTCCGATAAATCGCCACTTTTACCCACGACAACGAGTGATATGTGTTCAGACAGCCTATCGCACACCTTATATACCGACCAAGCCAGCCCACGACGCATCACTTCCTTCATGGGCTACGCGCTGCCGACGTCGAAAGTAGGAGGTGGTCATAATGTGACTCGACTGTGTAGTTCGCTTATCTTGCTAGACATGTTAGACACTTTTCTCTTATCGTTTTAAGCCACACCCCTGTCCACTAAGCCACACACCCTTTTCTAGACCCTTTTAAAAAGTGTCTAGTGAAGTGCAAACATCTTTTATTTTTGGCAAAAATTAATAAGAATTAGATTTTTGCCAAAAAGAGGCGCACTGTCGGCCAGAATTCTGACACAACATTAGTAAATCTGTACCACTGTATCCACTTTTCGTTTAAACTTATATACAGTAATGCTTTACACCCAATGCAGTACTGGAACTGGGGTGACCAAACTGGACTGTTTAATGATCTTTTGTATTATTGTGGGGGATCATCTTGTACACTAAATACCTGCTCTCCATTCTTCCTTGAGAAACACGGTACAATGCATTAAGGAAAACCCATACAGAAAATAATACTATAAAAGGTATTTTAATTATTTGTATCGCCCACTCCATATGCACAGAACGGTTTGGAATCTACATCTGACATGTGCAATATTTTCATACTGCAGAACGTAGCCGCTGTGTTTGACTTGACAGGAGGGTGATATTACCTGCAACTCATTATTTTTTGTAGCCACAGCATACGTCAACTAAGATAAAGCCAATTATGTTTATCTTGACACTGAGATGCATACAATATACAATATTCTGGCCTCCACGATCAGTCTACCTCCTTGTATTCTACTGGGGCGATGAAGGATAAATCATAGATGGAACAGTCGTTTTTGTGCAAAAACTCTGACGTTTCAATTTACTGTTTCTTTATGAACTGTTGACTTTTTCCCCTTATCAAGAATTATTTGTACATTACCAACTCTCAAGAGAAAATCCAGCAAAATAATTAAATTTTACCCCTTATCCTGATCCTCATCGTAATATGGATCTTCTAATCCAAAAGACAAATCCAATCTGTCTTTGAGTATTCAAACTCACTTTTTACCTGCCATATCCAACCAGCTTGGTAGCACGATGGTAACAAGGAGCTGCTCATAGGATCTCTCAGTGGCAACAAAGATCACAAAAGATCATCTAGATCTGCTGTTGTCGCCCAATGCATGCATAGACTCTTATTATACAATGGCCCCAGCAATTTGAAAAAAATATACTTTTTGAAGAAACCGTATTAGTCATGAGAAACTCGGACGTTCACTAGCATTCGTTTTACTTTATCTCTAGTCAAAAACGAAAAAGTAAGTCTTGGTGGGAGATTGACCATCCATCTCCAACCTAAGTCCTTTACTTGGGGTCCATGGTTTCTTAAATCAAGAGGGTAGGTTGGCTGGTGGGTTTAGAACTATGAATACCACCACCACCATCATCCTCTCAGAATGTCGGTAATCTCTAGCCATGGACAGGATAAAAATTTGAGCATTCATATATTATTAGAATCCGTTTTTACAAATAGAAATAAGAGCCATGGTCTTCAGCATCTTATGTGAATTAGTCTCATGATATTTTGTAGATAATTATTTCATGAATATTGATGAATCCTAAAACGGAAAAGGCGACTGACCCAAACTTGAACACCAGTTGAGTGTGGAAGATCTTTTCCTCCAACATCTGAAATGCTGAATGCTTTCCATGGCAAGTTGTTCACTTTTTATATGTGTATATACTAAAGGTCGGTAATATCAGATGGTAAACCACTTTCCTAATGACTGAAACCATGTTGCTATGCTGACAGACATTAACCCCTTTCTTATTGCCGGCACTGCAGTCACCTTCATTTACAAAGTAATCAGATAAGCTTAAGTTATTCCACTCTTTCCAGGAAGAACACTGCACTTTTAATTTCAGGTCCGTTTCTCCTGCAATGCTTCACTTCTAATTATTGTGTTTTGCACATTACACATGATAATGTTTGAAATTGCTGGCGAATTAGAATTGCCATCACTTTTTAACATACGGGGATGTATTCTACAATAAAACTGAACACTATAACTAATTGGCATGAATATGCAGATTGGCAATCTGTTGTTCAGCTTGAAGTGATTAAAAAAAAGCAGTGCTCTCTTGACTCCACCCTGACCATAAATAGTTAATGGCTACTCTTAACAGATATGGAATAAAGCTTTAACGTTTTGAAAGAGGAAAAAATTGAATGGAAACCATCTTGGGTTTGCCTGTCAAGATTTTGGTAGGTCTATCTGGTAAATATTTTTTTTAGCATGTGCAGTAATTTAATTAATATATCTTTGGATAATATCTAATATCCTAGCTGATAAAACATATGTCCCAGTAGTGAAGAACAGATAATTAACATAACAGATGTTCTTGCTGGCGTGTTACCTACAGGTTCATAATTATCATGGTTCGGTGATGTAGATGTTTGTGTCTCTGCTGTCATTTTGTGAGGTTCCTGATATAAAAATGCTGCTGGATATATTACAAAGGAACATTGCAAAACCATAGAACTAGACGTTCGGCCTTTTATTCAAAAATTTGGAGGTAAAAATATTACTAATAGCTGATTGTTCTCTGCTAGAGCTGCCGCAAATTTCTTTAAAAATAAAGACTATAGCTTTGTGTATCCTGTATGGAAATAAACATTTGAATCTGGGCACATGATAACAATTTTATTATGTTATGATTGCCCATTATTATGAAGCCAACATATTCTACACCTTTGTACCCAGAATGCACTGACCCACATCAGTAACTGTCCACAGATGGGCTCGCAATCTCATTTCCCTATCTCGAAAATGCACAACAGGTCCTACGTAGTTCTTAGGAACCTATTACTAAACCCAGTAGCCCACATTTTCTAAGGGCCCTTTTACACGGGCCAATAATTGGGCAAGTGAGCATTCATTTGAACGCTCGTTCCCAATTATTGCCTTTTGTAAACAGGGCAACGATCAGCCAATGAACAAGCAAACTCGTTCATTGGCTGATTGTATCGTTTATGCAGCAAGAAATATCGTCTTTGGCACCATATCTCCCTGTGTAAACAGGGGGATGTGCTGCCGACAGGATGGAAATGTATGGGGACGAGCGATCGTAGTAACAATCGATCGTCCCCATACATTACTGATCATTGCTCCTTTTGAAAGGCGGAAACGAGCGTCGATTAACGATCTGCCTCGTTTATTGCTTTTCACGGCCCATATCGGCGTATCTTTTGCCAGTCTAAATGAATGAGGTAGTTGAAGTGATTTGTGCCAAATTTATCAAAAGAAACACGCCTCTTGGTTAATTTGGCACATTTTGAACTCTCTATGAATAAACGTAGATTTTCAACAAAATTTGCACCTTTTCCACTTAGTTTACTTAATAAATGTGGCTTAAACTATTTCTCCTTGGATACCTTGCCCACTTTTTCTCATGGCTATTCAGATTTTAAAAGTTACTTATATTTTGACCTAATTTACGCCAAAGCTAGCGTAAACAGGTTAGTAAGTGTGGGCCTGTATTTTTTGGAACTGTGGAAAAAAACAGTACCCAGACGAAAATAAATTAAAGCACAGGGAGAACATACAAACTAACAGCAGATGGTGCAAATCCAAGAAGAGGTTGTAGCACGCCACTTACACAATTCTTTCCATATCTTTATTTTCCTTTAGTGCATATCCAAAAGACACATTATTTCCCGGGGGTTAACAGGGCTCCTTTCTAAGATCCGGCAGACAGCCGTTTCACTCGTGACGCTTCGTTCCGGTGCCTTGGTCAGGTTTGAACATACCGCCCCAATGATGAGACATTCTTGCCAGTCACTGCTGCTGGAATAACTTAAACTGTGTCTACGGTCCGTGATTACAGTATGGACTGGCCGCAGAGTGTCATCCGCGGGCCGTCTGCAATCATGGACCGTGCACACTGAAGTTGTGTATTGATTTTAATGAGCCTGGGTAATGCAGGGACCATGGAAACCACGGTCGTGTTCATGGCCTATAGGAAAGCATGGATAGTATACGCCCAGAAAACTGTGGTCGTGTGTGTGCATGACGCCTAAGATCTGTTCATACTTTGTATATTATGTCTTTTCGAGTTTACGCCGCCTCCTTACTTTTGATTGACAGCTCCTCGCCTTCCCCCAACACACAAAATCCAGTGCTTGTGCATTGATGTCCTCTTCTGGGGGGTGCGCACAAAGGGACACGGGATTATTACGATAAAAGGCACACAATGTTTACAGACCATTATTTACAGTCAGAATTTAGGAGAGGGGATAACGGCAATTAACTTTTTATAGCACAGGCCAGTGAGGGATAAGTAAAGTTCAATAGGTGAAATGCTGGTGACAGGTTCCCTTTTAGGGTATGTGCACACGAGAACTGTCTTTTACGTCTGAAATTACAGACTGTTTTCAGGAGAAAACAGCTGCCTCGTTTCAGACGTAAAAGCTCCTCCTCGCATTATGCGAGGCGTCTTTGACGCTCGTAAATCTTGAGCTGCTCTTCATTGACTTCAATGAAGAACGGCTCAAATTACGTTGCAAAGAAGTGTCCTGCACTTCTTTGCCGAGGCACTCAATTTACGCGTCGTCGTTTGACAGCTGTCAAAAGACGACGCGTAAATGAGTTTGTCGGCACAGTACATCGGCAAACCCATTCAGATGAATGGGCAGATGTTTGCCAGCGTATTGTAGCCCTATTTTCAGACGTAAAATGAGGCATAAGGATTGCTACTTCTGTATATTCTGGAATTGAAGCACCTGCAGCTCTAAACCCATAGGGCCTCATATAGTTCATATACTATTCAGTAACAGATAAACTACATATAAACTGGATATATTTGTATTTCTTCTGCAAAACACTAGACTGCTCCAGATTAGCTGGTATTTTATTGCCGCGAGACGTTTAGTGGACTGTGGCTCATTGGCAGAATGAGGTATGACAAAGAGGATTGATGGCTATTAAATTTCATCATCCCGCATATCACCAAAACCATTCAACTTGTGCAAATATTAGTTAGCGACCCACTGACCCAAGCAGTCTTATCCGGCTCAAAATTCCATTAAGATTGTTAAACAAAATGATAAAAAATCCAGACGAACATGAAGCAAAATATTTAGGTATTGGGAAAATATGTTTGACACAAAGTTAAACAGTTTAATGTTGCACATAGAGCTCTGCATGATTTATTTATTTTTTTGAAAAGTTTGCCATTTTAATATAACACTTTTTATTTAGGCTGCTGACTGTAATAGACCAAGATAGATAAACTGTGATTTTCTGAAAACCTCAGTCAGCAACCAGTAAATATTAGATTATATTTAATTATATGGGCGCTATTTTCTATATTTTTATAAAGACTATTTTAGTTAGAGTTGAACTGGTTCATATGAGGACCAACGGATCCGCCTTTGCTTGTACTAGCTATTATAAGGCCTATGAGGTCTAGCAGCAGCTGGGGTTCACCAATTATTTTGTGGGTTATATTACAAATCGTATAATAGTACTTAATGGCATGTTGCTAGTAGATGCCATCACTTGTGGATCAATTGATGTCTGACCCATGGGTCCCTCACGTATCAGGAGTGTGAAGGTGAATGTTTTTCCTGTACAATGCCACTCGTGACCAGGCGCTGTGCAGAGAACCGCAGCACAGCCTTATTCAAATGCATGGGGCTGAGTTGAGGTACCCGCACAGCACCCGGGCGGTAGTTGTGCTGTGAATGCAAAAATTCGGAAGGGGCCCCAGTGCTCCCCTTGGTTCTAGAAATCGGTATGCGTCCTAGTAGTCAGATTCCCACCGATTAGCAGGTAACTCCATATTCTAGAGATATGCTTTCACTTGTCTATTTGGGAAAATCCCATTTAAAGGGGTTGTCTAATTTAGAATAACCATTTTCAAAAACCCTATTAGCGAATTCTGAGTTGATATAGGGGGTTCCCTTGTTCAGGATCCTCATCTCTTGGCCAGAGTACAGAGCGGTTACAAAGAGCGTCTCTCTCTTTCTCTGGAGGACCTGTCCTGTCCTGCGTTACACACCCAACCCATTTAATTGAATATATACTGTGTAATGCTTAGTTTCTCCTGTTGTGGCGCTGCTGTGAAACTGAACAAGTAGGTTTTCACACAGATCACAGGTCATCTGTGGGATCCCAGCAGCGGGACACTTTGTGATCTGATTATTGTCCAGGGACCCTTCTGGGAAGTGGGGATTGTCCAAAGTGGAAAAGCCCATTAATGATGTACAATAATACATTAACAGATTAAATTTACAGTAAAAATGCAATAATTTTTTTTTATAGCTAGAGGTAGGAACTAGATCCTCAGAACCCTTTTCTCTGATGAGCCCAGGCACCTGATTTTTGACCCCAGGTTTAATAATATTTTTTTTTTCCTCACTTCATAAATTAAAACTTGGCTAGAGGTCTTAGACGGGTAGCCACACGCTGGTTTTACCAGGCACACTTCAAATTTATACCTGTACCTGCAAACTCTGACCTACTGTATAGCTGATGCCAGCGCAACTCATCCAACCTGACCCAGAAATATTTTTGCTGAAACGTTAACTTTGCCTGTCACTCGTCAGCAGCTTCTCTTTCCTTGTAGAAACGGCTATTCACGTTTATTACAATAAGCACATGAAATGAAAGAATCATCTTGACTCATTTTAGATTTAAATTTTGTTCTACATTTTTGCTATAAAAACAATTGTTCTGTACAGTACATTGTCCTTTATAGTAGTGCCTGCACAGCACAATCTCCCTACACTGTAATGCCCCCACAGTGCCCGCACAGCCACGTCACTGTATTGTGAAAAAACGTCCTTGAAGTTGAAAATGCATCGACACATTGAAAAGGGAGCGCAGCAGATATACCTATGCTCTATGGGCTGTAGTGTGGCCACTCATGGTGTAAATGTTCTCCTGCAAATATTGTCTTAAATCCATAATTACAGTGTACAGTTATAATGCAATATTTATGTGGAATAAATATATTTGCCATATCGGCTTTCCACTGTAGTTTCCAATTGTTTGATCCTAAGGTGTCTCAATGTACATTAACATGAGGGGGCCATAAATAAGTGTTTATGGATATTTACCACATTCTGTGTACATGACCAGCTTACCTACATATTAGCAAGTGAAGACAATTTTCAACCTATTTGAACATTCGTTTTTATAAAGGAGGATTGCATTTTCTAATGATTTCCTATTATAATATTACCTGAATTTCTCCCTTTAGAAGTAGGAGTGATTTGATTCATAGGGTGATAGCAAGCATAGGAAAGCCTAGAAGTAGCAATTCCATTACTAGTAGCATTTAAGGAATTGATTTAGGGAATTGCTAACATCGCCAAAAGAAAACTTTTGCTTTAAATTATGGGAAGTTGACCAAACAATAAGAGATTGGCGACCTAAGAATCAACGTTCTGTCTTGCAATTTGCAATTCACAATAAGAAACTTTATAATATGATTATGATTAAGAACTTTTGCTTGTAGGCACTAGCCACCAATGAGTGATACTACGAGGCAGGAAATGGGCAATATTGACTGACACAAAGTTGAAGTTGTCGCAAAAGTTGCAATTTGCAGGGAGAATTGCGACTATTGGGCATTTGAAGAAGTAGGTTTGGCCTAATGGAAAGGGGTGTGGGCCACCTGCAGCCCGACCAATTTACTATAACTTACGCCAGAAACTGGCAAAAATTGTAGTGGAAATCTATGCTGTCTCCCAGATGGCGTAGATTTCATTCTGTGGGGCGTAAAAAAGAATCGGCCTGTACTGGATTTGCCTCTTATTAAATGTGTCACATCTTACTCCAGCAACGGCTTATTAAGACTGGCATATGAAACACCAGTCTCAATAAATCTCCCCCTTAACCCCTTACAGACCCATGATAAAAATATACGTCATGGAGCGGGGGTGATATTTAGAACGGGCTCACTCGCTGAGCCCGCTCTATACACCACAGCTACCAGCTGTGTATTACAGCGGACACGCTGCTCTAATGGCCAGGAACAGCGATCGCGCGGTGCCTGGCTGTTTAACTAGTTCAATTCCGCGGTCAATAGCAACCGCTGCATTTAAACCGTTAGGAGGGGCAGCCCAACGCCCCCCCCCCCATGCATCGCTTAGCAGAAGCCTGTAAAAATGACAATACACTGCAATACATTTGTATTGCAGTATATTGTACCAGCGATCTAACGATCGCCGGTTCAAGTCTGCTAGGGGGTCTAATAAAATGAGTAAAAAAAAAGTACTGTTTTCAGAAGTGTAAAAAAAATACAAAAATATTAAAAGTTAAAAAAAAAAACTTATCCCATGTTCCCCAAGCACAATGTAAAAAATTAAAAAATTGGTATTGTCACATCCGTAAAAGTCTAAACTCGCACGGTGAACGACGTAAAAGAAAAAAAACATTAAATCGCCCAACAGATTTAGTTTTTTGGTCACTAAAAAAATAAATAAATAAAAAGTGATAAAAAAAATCGTATGTACCAAAAAAGTTATGACTCTCAGAATGTGGGGTAACAATTTTTTTTTTAACAAATAGGTTTTTATTTGTAAAAGTAGTAAAATATAAAAAAAAAATATATAAATTTGGTATCACCGTGATCGTATTGAGACGCAGAAAAAAGTTAAGTTGTCGATTTTACCGCACGGTGAAAGCCGTAAAAACAAAACCAAAAAAACAATGAAGGAATTTTTGTTTTTTCCAATTCCATCCCATAAAGAATTACACCACTCTATTGACGGAAAAATAAAAACTTTATGGCTCTTGAAAGGCGGGGAGTGAAAAACTAAAACGTAAAAAATGAAAAATGGCTGGGTCGTTAAGGGGTTAATATACCACTGGGCACTTGCACACTGCTTACATAAATGTGCACTGTATACATTGTACTTTGCCGGTCATCATGGAGTTCACCTGTCGCTCGAAATTCCCCTTTTTCCAAGAGACCTATTTAGACGACCATTTCATATACCAGTCTTAATCTGAAACACGCTGGAGTGCGGTGCCCCTGATTTATTAGGCGCATCTCTGGACGTTTGTGCACCAAAAAGTCAAATCTATGCGAGCTATGACCTGGCGCAGATTTGCACTTTATTTTGAGTCAGTTTTCTGGCATAAATTATTGGGCTGCGGTGGCCCCGCCCCTCTCGCTAAGCCCTGACAGTCTTTTTTAAAGAGGCGGTGTTAAAATCAAAAAAGCGCAAAACTTTGCGCAAAGACAAGTTTTTGAGAAAATTGCAACTCTTCTACACCAGAAAAGACTATTTGATAAATGCTCCCATTGTGTATTCCACTGGGTTTCAGGGCTTATTCAGACAAACGTGATATACGTCCGTGCAACGCGCATGATTTTCACGTGCCTTGCACGGACCTATGTTAGTCAATGGGGCCATTCAGACAGTCAGGGATTTTTAAAACTGACGACATGTCCTATATTTGTGCATTTCTCGCGCATCACGCACCCATTGAAGCCAATGGGTGCGTGAAAATCACGCGCACACACGGTAACACTTCTGTGTGACGCGCGTGATTCGTGCAACAGCAGTGAAAAGTATGAATGAAAACCGAAATGCACCACGTGCTTTTCTGTTTACAAACATACAGAGTGTCATAATAATGATGGCGGCTGCGCGAAAATCACGCAGCCATGCATCCTAAGTGGCTGACACACGGAGCTGTTAAGTACCTTTTTCACGTGCAAAACACAGCATTTTTTGCGCGTGCAAAACGCACACGCTCGTGTAAATCCGGCCTCAGGGCACTACCAGACTCCTGGGCATTTAAAAAAAAAAAAATAGATTGTCCTTGTATGAAAGTTCATTATCCGTCTTGCGTCCATATTCCTTCTTGTTCTTTTGAATAAGTTATACGGTATCTATTCTATTTATTTTTCTTTCTTTAGCCAATTAACCAAATGGATCCACACTGATGTAAGTGCTGCAGTAAGTGCTGCATGGCTTTTATGGACTTAGAAACATGCCAGGGTGACGTGTTGAATCTCTGCTTACCAGCACCCTTTACTTATTGTACGGTATATTTCCCTTAGTGAAAGCTCTACATGGTCTACAAATTTTGCAGATTTAATGAGGGTATTGAAGCAGAAATACAAATTAAATAAAACAAGCAGCTCGCCGGCTCCGAATATGCGATGCAAGTCTTATTTATAGTTTTTGTTTTGCGTTAAGCCGGATGCCGCACTCTCCTGGGAACACAAGTGACATTTCTCATTTGTTTGTGTACTTCTTTTGTATTTGATGACGATCACTATCATATGTACGTTGGTTCGTTCCCGTGATGGCCTCACTGCAAATCGTACATTATATGCTAATACAAAAACAAGGAAAATGCATAATAAACCACGTTCACACAATGCTGTATTGTCTTGACCTATAACATATACCACAGCCTGTCTCGCTGCCTTTATAGACTCTGCCAGGAGAAAATAACAGCCATTCAATGATTTTGGTTAAGTGGTCCCAGTTTTATGTTCATATTATTCTTATTCTTATTATTGTTTTTTGTTTTTTTTAAAGTGCCATTAATTCCAGGGGTCTGTACATATCAGATGAAGTTTAAGTACATGACATTAGATAAGTACAATAAACATGAGCTCGATAATTGACAGACTGGTACAGAAGGAGGGAGGACCATGGCCGCGAGGCCGACATTATACAACCGAAGGGCAAAGGTCAGGAGACAAAAGGTGACGGTAGAAGCTTCTTTTCATGTTCCTTTTGAAGGTATGAATGGTAGGAGAGCGTTGGGGTCGCTAGTTCCAGAGTATGGGAAATACATGGGAGAAATCCTGGAGACGATGATGTGAGGAGCAGATAAGAGGAGAACAAAGCATAAGGTCTTGTGAGGACCAGCGATTACGTATGGGTAGGTATCGGATATTACGGCAGAGATGTATGGAGGAGACACATTGTGGACAGCCTTGTATGTCATTGTTAATATTTTGAACAGCATTCACTGGGCAATGGGTAGATAGTGAAAGAATTGGCAGAGGGGAGAGGCAGAGGTGGAACGAGGGAAGATGTGGATTAACCTGGCAGCAAAGTTGAGGGTGGATTGAAGAAGTGCAAGAGTGTTAGATGGGAGGCCACAGAGAAGGATGTTGCTGTAGTCTAGGAGGGAGATAATGAGGACGTGTACTGCCATTTTTGTGTACTCGAGGTTGAGAAAAGCGCCTATTTGAGAAAAAAATGTATAGTTGGAGGCGGCAAGAAGTGGAAAGGGCTTGGATGTGCGGTTTGAAGAACTGTAGAATCAAAGGTTATCCGGAGAAAGCAGACTCTGGATAGCAGGGACATGACATCTGAACCGGAGTTTCATTTTTTGCTCACCCTTCCAGCTTAAAGACGCCAGTTTTCTTGTTTTTGTACACTACGTGGTGACTTCTGGTTTGTGATGTATGGTGGCTTCCGCAATTTTAACCCCTTCCCGACATGCGCCGTACATGTACGGCGCTGTCGGGAGGTGCTTCCCGCAAAGCGCCGTACATGTACGGCGCAGTGATTGTGCGGGCTCAGAAGCAGAGCCGGCACCATCACCGCGGGGTGACAGCTGTATTATACAGCTGGCACCCTCCTGTAACTGCCAGGACTGGAGCTACTCTCCGATCCGGCAGATTAACCCCTCAGATGCTGCGCTCAATAGAGCGCGGCATCTGATAGGTTTTCACCCGATCGGCAACCCAGTGATGCAATCGCTGGGTTGCTGTGGCAATCGGACGCCAGAAAATGGCGTCCGAGTCTGCCTTGTACGGGAGCCGATGAGGACCCGCCTTCGGCGTGTCCTCATAGGCTTGCTGTCAGTGAATAACTGACAGCGCTAATACACTGCACTACGTATGTAGTGCAGTGTATTAGAGTAGCGATCGGGGCATCAGGCCCTCATGTCCCCTAGTGGGACAAGTCAGAAAAGTAAAAAAAAGTTAATAAAAATGTGGTAAAACAATAAAAACACACACATTTCAAATAAAAATAAAGCTAAACTGACTTTTTTCCCATAGTAAGTCTTTTATTATGGGAAAAACCGTAAAAATTAAATAAACTATACATAATTGGTATCGCCGCGTCCGTAACGACCCAAACTACAAAACTATTATGTAATTTATCCCGCACGGTGAACGCCGTAAAAAAAAAACATGAAAAACAACGCCAGAATCTTTGTTTTTAGGTCACATCTCCTTCCAAAAAATGCTATAAAAAGTGATCAAAAAGTCACATTTACTCCAAAATAGTACCAATAAAAACGGCAATCCGTCCCGCAAAAAATAATCCCACACACCGCTTTGTGCACTCAAAAATAATAACGTTATGTGTCTTAGAATATGGCGACACAGAAAACAAATGATTTTATAAAAAAAGTGATTTTGTTGTGCAAAAGCCGCAATACATAAAAAAACTATATAAATTTGGTATCGCCGTAATCGTATCGACCCGCAGAATAAAGCTAACATGTAATCTAGGGCGCACTGTGGATGCCGATAAAAAAAACAATAAAAAACGATTCCAGAATTGCTTGTTTTTGGTAATTTCCTTTACCAAAAAATGAAATAAAAAGTGATCAAAAAGTCGTATGTGTTCCAAAATGGTACCAATGAAATCTACAGCCCGTCTCGCAAAAAACAAGCCCGCACACCGCTCAATCAACTGAAAAATAAAAAAGTTACGGCACTAGTAATGCGGTGATGAAAAACATCTCAATGCGCAGGCCGGAGGGGAACATTCCTGCAGTTTCAGGGCCACAGTATTTAGGAACTAGGAAAGGGAAGGGACATCGCACATCCGCTGGAAGCGAGGGCGCCCGTATTATACCAGCGCAAAACTTTCCCAGCAATATTTCCCAAACTACGAAGGAGAAAAAGTCCCCAAAAGGTGCAGAGCGTTACAGAAGGGGGATAAGAAAGAAAACCGTTTATCAGTGTGACACCGGCCTGCGCATAACGGATCGCTTCACATCGTACCACACATCTATGGAGAATTGTATTATTTACCCCATTATTATACCCTCTTATTATGCCCTGATGTTCTCCGCACATATTACATATACCCTGATGTACTCTGCCCAGATTACATATAACCTGATGTACTCCTCACATATTACATATACCCTGATGTACTCCTCACAGCTTACATATATCCTGATGTTCTCCGCACAGATTACATATATCCTGATGTACTCCGCACAGATTACATATACCCTGATGTACTCCGCACAGATTACATATACCCTGATGTACTCCGCACATATTACATATACCCGTGATGTACTCCGCACAGATTACATATACCCTGATGTACTCCTCACAGCTTACATATACCCTGATGTACTCCTCACAGCTTACATATACCCTGATGTACTCCTCACATATTACATATACCCTGATGTACTCCTCACAGCATACATATACCCTGATGTACTCCTCACATATTACATATACCCTCATGTACTCCTCACATATTACATATACCCTGATGTACTCCTCACATATTACATATACCCTCATGTACTCCTCACATATTACATATACCCTGATGTTCTCCGCACAGATTACATATACCCTGATGTACTCCTCACATATTACATATACCCTGATGTACTCCTCACATATTACATATACCCTGATGTACTCCGCACAGATTACATATACCCTGATGTACTCCTCACATATTACATATACCCTGATGTACTCCTCACAGCTTACATATACCCTGACATACTCCTCACAGCTTACATATACCCTGATGTACTCCTCACAGATTTCATATACCCTGATGTACTCCTCACATATTACATATACCCTGATGTACTCTGCACATATTACATATACCCTGATGTACTCTGCACATATTACATATACCCTGATGTACTCCTCACAGATTACATATACCCTGATGTACTCCGCACATATTACACATACCCTGATGTACTCCTCACATATTACATATACCCTGATGTACTCCTCACAGATTACATATACCCTGATGTACTCCTCACAGATTACATATACCCTGATGTACTCCGCACATATTACATATACCCTGATGTACTCCGCACAGATTACATATAACCTGATGTACTCCTCACATATTACATATACCCTGATGTACTCCGCACATATTACATATATCCTGATGTACTCCTCACAGCTTACATATACCCTGATGTACTCCTCACAGCTTACATGTACCCTGATGTACTCCGCACAGCTTACATATACCCTGATGTACTCCACACAGCTTACATATACCCTGATGTACTCCGCACAGCTTACATATACCCTGATGTACTCCGCACAGATTACATATACCCTGATGTACTCCGCACAGCTTACATATACCCTGATGTTCTCCGCACAGATTACATATACCCTGATGTACTCCTCACAGTTTACATATACCCTGATGTACTCCGCACAGCTTACATATACCCGTGATGTACTCCGCACAGATTACATATACCCTGATGTACTCCTCACAGATTACATATACCCTGATGTTCTCCGCACAGATTACATATATCCCCACATTATAAACTGAATACCAGCAAAACTCAAACAAAACTACCAAGCAAAATCCATGCTCAAAATGGCGGTCTTTCCCTTCTTAGCCCTACAGCGTGCCCAAACAGCAATTTATGGCCACAAGTAAGGCATTACCATACCCGGGAGAACCCGCTTAACAATTTATGGGGTAAGATTCTCTAGGGGCACAACATCTTGTGCGGTGAATGGGCAGATCAGTGGAAAAATTGCAATTTTCACTTTGCACCATCCACTGCGTATTCATTTTTGAAAAACACCTGTGGAGTCTAAATTCTCACTACACCCCTTCATAAATGCCTTTAGGGGTGTAGTTTCTAAAACGGGGTCACTTTTGTTTGGTACATCAGGGGTTTTGCAAATGCAACATGGCGTCCGCAAACCATTCCAGAAAAATCTACGCTCCAAAAGATAAATACCGCTCCTTTTCTTCTGAATGCTCCCATATATGTCAACAGCCGATTATAACCACATATGGGGTGTTACCGTACTCGGGAGAAATTACTTTACAAATGTTGGGGTGCTTTTTCTTCTCTATTCCTTGTAAAAATTAAAAATGTTGATCTAAAACGACATCTTGTTGGAAAAAAAAATTATTTTTCATTTTCATGGCTTAATTCTAATTAATTCAGCAAAAAACCTTTTGGGATCAAAATTTTCACTATACCCCTAGATGATTCCTCAGGAGGTGCAGTTTCCCAAATGGAGTCAATTTTGGGGTGTTTCCACTGTACTAGTACTACAGGGGCTCAGCAAATGTGACATGGCGCCCAGACACTATCCAAAATCCAAATGGTGCTAGTTCCATTCTGAGCCCTACCGTGTGTCCAAACAGCCGTTTATGACCACATGTGGGGTATTGTTTTACTCGGGAGAAGTTGCTTTACTAATTTTATGGTGCTTTTTCTCCTTCAGTCCTTGTGGAAATGAAAAAAAAAACCTAAACCTACATTTTATTTAAAAAAATGTAGATTTTCATTTTTACGGCCTACTTCCAATAAGTTCTGTAAAACACCTGTGGGGTCAAACTGCTCACTGTACTCCTAGATAATTTCCTCATGGGGTGTAGTTTCCAAAATGGGGTCACTTGTTGGGGTTTTCCACTGTTTTATCCCCTCAGGGGCTTTGTAAATGTGACATGGCCTCCGCAAACCATTCCTGCTAAATTTGAGTTCCAAAAGCCAAATGGCGCTCTTTCCCTTCTCAGCCTCGCCGTGTGTCCAAACAGCCTTTTATTACTACATGTGGGGTATTGTTTTACTCGGGAGAAATTTCTTTACAAATTTTATGGTGCTTTTTCTCCTTTAGTCCTTGTGGAAATGAAAAAAAATTTGCTAAACCTACATTTTATTTGAAAAAATGTAGATTTTCATTTTCACAGCCTACTTCCAAAAATTTCTGCAAAAAACCTGTGGGGTCAAAATGCTCACTATACCCCTAGATAATTTCCTCAAGGGGTATAGTTTCCAAAATGGGGTCACTTGTTGGGGGTTTCCACTGTTTTGTCCCCTAGGGGGCTTTGCAAATGCGACATGGCCTCCGCAAACCATTCCTGCTAAATTTGAGCTCCAAGAGCCAAATGGCGCTCTTTCCCTTCTAAGCCCTGCCGTGTCTCCAAACAGCCGTTTATTACGACATGTGAGGTATTGTTTTACTCGGGAGAAATTGCTCTACAAATGTTGTGGTGCTTTTTCTACTTTAGTTCTTTTGTAAATGAAAAAAAATTAGCTAAACCTACATTTTATTTGAAAAAATTTAGATTTTCATTTTCATGGCCTAGTTCCAAACATTTTTGCAAAAAAACTGGCCGGTCAAAATGCTTGCTACACCCCTATATAAATTCCTCGAGGGGTGTAGTTTCTCAAATGGGGTCACTTTTGGGGGGTTTCCACTGTTTTAGTTCCAGTAGACCTGTTCAAAGCTGACATGGTGCCTAAAATATATTCTAATAAAAAGGAGACCCAAAATCCACCAGGTGCTCCTTTGCTTCTGAGGCCGGTGCTTCAGTCCAGTAGCACACTAGAGCCACATGTGGGATATTTCCTAAAACTGCAGAACCTGGGCAATAAATATTGAGTTGCATTTCTCTGGTAAAACCTTCTGTGGTACAAAAAAAATGGATTCAAAATGAATTTCTGGAAAAAAATAATGAACTTTGTAAATTTCACCTCTACTTTGCCTTAATTCCTGCGCAATGTCTAAAGGGTTAAGAAACTTTCTAAATGCTGTTTTGAATACTTTGAGGGGTGCATTTTTTAAAATGGGGTGACTTATTGGGCGTTTCTAATATCTAAGGACCTCAAAGCCACTTCACAACTGAACTGGCCCCTGTAAAAATAGCATTTTGAAATTTTCTTGAAAATGTGAGAAATTGCTGCTAAAGTTCTAAGCCTTGTAACGTCCTAGAAAAATAAAATGATGTTCAAAAAATGATGCCAATCTAAAGTAGACATATGGGGGATGTTAGTTAGCAACATTTTTGTGTGGTATAACTGCCTGTCTTACAAGCAGATACATTTAAATTGAGAAAAATGCAAATTTTTGCAATTTTTCGCTAAATTTTGGTGTTTTTCACAATTAAATACTGAATGTATCGGGCAAATTTTGCCAGTAACATAAAGTCCAATGTGTCACGAGAAAACAGTCTCAGAATCACTAGGATAGGTAAAAGCATTCCGGAGTTATTACCATATAAAGTGAAACATGTCAGATTTGAAAAATGAGGCTCTGTCAGGAAGGTCAAAAGCGGCCAAAGAGGGAAGGGGTTAAAGGGTATTTAAACGTTCAACAAACTTCTGACATGTCATAGGGACATGTCAGAAGTTTTGATTGGTGGGAGTCCGAGCACTGAGAAGCCCACCAATCTCTAAAACAAAGCGGCAAAATCGTGTGAGCACTGATCCGCTTAGTTTCTTTTTGGCTTTTTCCGGAAATCAATGTAGCGGAGTACGGGCTCAATAGAAAGTCTATGAGCCTGTACTCCGATAGATCGGCTTTCTGGAAAAAGCCGAGCAGAAAAGAAGCGGCTCAGTGCTCACACGAGCGCTTTTGCGGCTTTGTTTTAGCGATTTGGTGGGGGTCTCCGTTGCTCGGACCCCCACCAATCAAAAGTTCTGACATGTCACTATGACATTTCAGAAGTTTGTTGAACGTTTAGTTACCCTTTAAATACGGCTTAATGCAACTTTAACAGGATTTGTGTCATTTATGCAACATTTCCAGTCCATAATAGTGAATTGAAAGCTGCAATTCCAGAGGCAATTTACATTAACCTCTTTGGGAAGCATAGTTGCAGTTAATGGCATTGTCCAGGATTAGATAGCAGTGTCTAGTTTTGTTTTTGTTTTTCTTGAAGTGCCACTCTTAGTTATGGGTTGTGTCACTCTTGGCTATGGGTTGTGTCTGGTATTGCAGCTCAGCCCTATTCACTTAAATACAATACCAGATATCCCTTCGATAAGAGTGATCTAGTTTCTGGGAAAAAACAGCCCCTTTTTCTAATCCTAGACAGTTTCTTTAAAAAGGCACTCTCTTTTTTTTTTTTTCTAGACACCCTCATTTGCGTGTAGTGTAATATAAATGCGTGTATTACATATTTACATAGTTATTAAGGTAGGAAAAAGACACAGAAACTTCAAGTCTAACCTATAATCCTACGATGTTAATCCAAAGGAAGGCAAAAAACCCCCATGAGGCAGATGTCAATTGCCTGATTAGGGGAAAAATTCCTCCCCCGAGTCCAAATATGGAAATCAGAATAAATCCCTGGATCATCTTCCCATTGACTTACCTGTTTCTGTATTTCACGAGATGCCACTCTGTACCGTGCCGTCGTGGGGTCACATGATCTGTACACTGACAACTCAAATCCTACAGCGTCTACTGTAGAAACCGGAGGTCAGTCTCTCAATGCACAAACAAGAAAAGCAAAAAAGAACAGCACAGTGCACGTAGTGCATGAACCAGTAGGGGTTGGCAACTGTGGTCAAATATGCTGACCTGGTATAGTTATGCTAGGAGCATAACCTACAATAGAGCATGATCCAGTGGTCCACCGAAATGGAAGTTTTGATAAGGTTGCAGCCCAAGTGCCGATCCGAGAGCAAATGCGGTCCCGATATATACTAGAGGTGAAGAAAGAAAGAAAAAGCTGAATTTTCGAGGGCATAGCCGTGATGTAATCACTCCGTCACCATGTAGGTACGGTGTGAAACGGTAAGAAGCGAGGTCCAAATGATCGTTGTACCTAACCGGATGAAGAGGCCGGTTTGCCCTCGAAACGCGTTGTTTTAACTGTGCAAATAATTTTTGATCACCATTGGACTTCGCTTCTTACCGTTTCACACCGTACATACATGGTGATGGAGTGATTACATCACCTTCTGCGCCCTGAAATATTCAGCTTTTTCTTTTTTTCTTTCTTCACCCTTAGTCTCTCAATGCAAGACTATGAGACATGCATCAAGGTTTTCAAATACCTGCATTGAGAGCCTTACTTCCGGTTCCTATGGCAGATGCTGTAGGATACAGGGAGTCCGAGTGAAGACCACGTGACCCCCATGGCGTTGTTCTGTGACATACAGCACCAGGTTAGTCAATACACATGTATACATTACACTACATCACATTTGCAAACTGGGAGGTAGTAAAAAATCCCAGGGGCTGCTTGTGTGTGACCTGTATTTTTTTAATATGATGGGTAAGTTAATTATTAAGGTTCATCTTCTCTTCTTTTTTTTTATTTATTTTTTTATTTTCTGACAGAATCCGCTAGAATTCCACCAATATTTTATGCCCCGTTCATAAGTCTCAAAAAAAAATCTTACAATGGAGCAAATTCATCTGAAAATTTGCATAAACCCAAGTATCAGCTGCAGATTTCTGCCGTAAATTATCTTCAAAATCCGCAGCAGATTTGCCTAGGGCAAATCCTGACCATGTGACCATACCGTTACAGCGCTACAGAATATGGCGGCGCTTTATTAATAACCAATAGTACATAAGAGATAAGTACGCTCCAATTACATGAATAGAGCATACAGTAAATGAATAGCGATGGTGCCACCTTCTTCAATCTGTGAAATCCTGATCCTGTAGCTTTGTTTACAGTACTTCTATGAAACCGTTATTTCGTAGAACGTCTCCACGCTTATTTGTTCTGCAGTTATGTGCCTTACAGCTCAGTCAACTTATGTGTGACAGCTGCAAAAAATTCTGAAGGCCAAATTATCCCATATCCACGTTTCTTGTTTAGACACTTATCCTAAGTACTGCAACGCAGAAAATAGCACAGTGACCTAGTTTTCACTCCACTACCAGCATAGTATCTTTTATTCCAGATAATGTGAAGTCTGATGTAAAAGATAAACATTAATACCTTTCATGATAAAATGTCATCACCAGATGAGAGATTTTTGAATAGCAGAGAAGACCGCACTTCTATTGAATACTAAATACTGAAATTTCGACAAAATTAGGATGGAATAGATTAATACAGTTAATAGGAAAGTACGGCTCTGTTCACACAGGCGTTGCGAACGTGCAGTATTTTAGAAGATCAGATTGCAATAACTGATGCATTTTTTTTCCTTTTTAGAGGGAACTATGGTAGATAGACGTAAAGTTCAATGTCGTTCCTTGCAAAAAATTGTTCCTACAAAATTGAATAATAATTATGGCTTATCCAGGTTCCAGTGTTGAGCTTCGAGTTCCACTGTAGGTAGCACATTTATTATTTTTATTATTATTATTATTATTATTATTTTTAATACAAGTGCCTCTTGGCTTAAAGGGAGTGTCTCACCAAAACAATCCCTTTAAATAAAAATAAAAAAACCCGCTCCTGACGGGAATATGTAGTATTAAAAGGCAAACACATCTTAATAAATGTGTGGCGTCTTTTGGCCAGCCATGCGCCATCCATCCCCCCCCCCCCCCGTCGTCAGTTCTGCGTCACATACAACATCCTGATGCTGCCCGGCATCATTACGTTGTATGAGCCTTACCATGCTGAGGGGACCCAATGGGAAAAAGGGGAGCTCTGAGGTGAGCATTAATTTTCTTTTTTTGTATTGTATTTAATTATGTGATGTTAGCAGATGGGGAGGGGGCAAGGTACGAGGCCTCTACCTTGGTACGCTCCACAGAGTGAAATCTACGCCCGCCGAGAGCTGGCGTAGATTTCCACTATAATTTATAAATGATATAAAATTTGTCGGGCCGCTATGGCACGCCAACTTTTGTGAAACCACACCCCCTTTCCACAAAAGTGGCGAGGGCGGCGCAAATCGGCCAAAAGTTGCAATATGCGATAACGATATGTCGTTAATGTTCGAGAGACATGTATTGATAAATAACAATAATCGCATGTATTTTCAGAATTTCAGTCGCTAGACTTTCCTGCCTTGAACATGCACTTTTCATTCATTTCCACACTTCTTGCCTCGTCTGCTATCGACTAGCAGGGCCATATATACACGACGGATATACCGCCAGCAAACCATCATTTTTAGGTCATCATAAAAGATTTGATCAGTGACAAACTATTTCTCGCTGATTGTGTAATCGCAGATCATATTTACACTGGCCAATGATTGCGAACATTTGCTACGATGTTGTCCACGATAATCGCCCCGTATAAAGGTCCTTAATAGGACATATAGGAAGAGGTTGTCTCAAGCAGACAATGGCTTTTATGTCTGAATGATTCAAAGATGACACCTACGGTCATAGCTACAAGACACACACTGTACTATACATAATATAAAGCAGCGTTGGTGAAATATTGATCAATATCTCGAGTTAATAAAATCCAATGCTGTCATCAGTAATGGAAAAAAACTGAAATGGGTTTTGTTGTGCTATGTGTGTTATCTAACAGCTGACATTACCAGCGAGGAGCGCCGTAATCTGATTTTCTTTCCTGCTGCCATTTCAGCCTTTTGCTTTAATGGTAAATTGGCATTATATTTTTACTGTTGTTATAAACTTCTATTAGAGGTTGTGACTCAATATGAAATAGAAAAAATATGAAACTGTATATAGTGACATTTGAAACAAAGGATAATTTAGCTTCAGGAGACCGACAGAGGAGATTTTAATGCTCAACAACATTGGACATTTTTATGTCTTCAGCGGCAGAGAACTGAATATTCCCGTTCTTGTTACGTTTCTCACAGCTGGTTTTTACATTTGGATATAGTTAAACTTTAACTGTATGTTGACCACGGCGATAACTGGATAAAAAAAAATGCACTTGATGTTACTTGTTTTTCTGGTTCAGGACCGCCCACCATATATAAACGGCAGTCCAGGTCCTTAAAGCCGTCGCCATAGTATTTCTACAGCACAGGCTTCACCACTTCTGTCTTCGTAGTATATCTACAGCACAGGCTTCACCACTTCTGTCTTGTCTGTTCTAATATACAAAGAGCTGTTCTATTGCTCCCGGCGATCATGTGACTGGTCACATGATGTTTCCTAAATTGCTTTTATGGAGAACTACAATCTGGGTGATGTATCACATCTCACAGCCGCAGTATTTATATAATTTAGTTTTTTGTATTTGATGCTTTTTTCCCATTTTGGTCAATGAGGAAAAATTACAAAAACATTTTTGCAAGGAACATTGCCTCAAAAACAATACAGTTGTCCATCTCTGTGGGAGAACAGACTGGCACTCCTTCAATCAATGTTGCTGCAATGCAACACTCAATGGAAGAGAGCTAGTGACTTATAAGGTCATGTTCAGATATGGCGGGAGTTTGTCCACTGAAAATGTTGCTGCAGATTCTTTGTGAATTTGCAGCAACATTTTCATATATGACAGGTAATTCAGACGTTGTGGATATCACAGCAGACTTGCTGCAGATTTTAGCCTTTGCAATGCAAATGCTGAAATCCGCAGTGAAATTCCGCTGCTCCTCCGCAACAGACAGTGCATGCTGCGGAGGGAAAATTCTGCACCGCAGCCAAATTCCGCACAGTTATTATCCGCAACGTCTGAACTAAGTTTCCTAAAAATGTATAGAAACAAATGTAAAAAACGGCTGCTGCAGAATTCCACTGCGGACCGTCCACAGTGGAATTCAACAGCAATTCCGCCACGTCTGAATGTGCCCTAAGGCTTTTCTCCTAAAGTATCACCCCCCCCCCCCCCCCCAACATTCAGCAATCCCAAGCTTCAAGTCTCTATGGGCATCTAATAGGATTGTGAGAGTACCCAACAACACCACTGAACTGGTTTACGGTGCGTTACAGCAGATTCATGCATAAGCTTATTAAGTATCTGTGTATTTCATATCTATCTATCTAATACAATATCCAAAAATTGTGACAGCACTCTGCGAACACTAATGCCACCTAAACACTACAAATAAATAAATAAATATGCATTACTGCCGAATCTGCTTACAATAGTGAGGTTCGTACTGCACATTTTGATCAAATTGTGTGAGCCCACCTGCCACGACAAGGCAACCTCTATAAGGTGGGTCCCTACGCTGTCCCACACTTCAAGCCTTAATGGGCATCTAATAGGACTGCGAGAGTACCCAACAACACCACTGAACTGGTTTACGGTCCTTTACAGCAGATTTATGCATAAGCTTAAGTTCCATCTATTTCATATCTATTTCTTATCTATCTATCCATTTCATATCTATCCATTTCATATCTATCTAAGTTAAAGACTGACACTTCTGATTTGAAGAATATGTTCTCGAATTAATGAGCAATGAGAAAACTGGCTGAATGGATAAAGATTGTAAATGTCATAACAGTGACATTTATTTGAAGCACATTAAGGAAATTTGCAGCTCAACTTTGGTTAATAGCAACGTTAAAGGCAAATACAGACTCCTAAATCAAATCATAACCTTTATTTCACCTATATTAGCCTTTGCTCAGCATTTCTAATATGAGAACATACATTTCATTGGAACAAGTTTATTGTGTCCAAAATTATTAGTTATTGGAGCAGAGTTATCAATTAGTCACAGGGATGGCTTCTGTGTATATGGAAAACTGCATATAGAAAAAAATGCAGCAAATGTTCTATTAATGGGGGGGGGGGTCTTGTATAGCAACAGGCCTGGTTACAGTAAAGTGACCACAATCTCTATGTCTAGGTAGTATGTTGGTCACCATGGAGAACAGTACATCCTTTTGGCTACAAAAATCTAGGTACAGGCATTGCTACCTCCCTGTCTCTCCTTGTAAATGATGTAGGCACAGATATTACTGCCTCCCTGTACTTCCATGTAAGATATGTAGACATAGACTGCTCTGTTCACCTGTCTCTCCCTATAACTTATGTATATACAGATTGTATTGCTTCCCTGTCTCCCCCATCTAAACGATGCAGACACAGATAGCACATTCTCCCTGTTCTTCCCTGTAAATTATGTAGATACAGACAGTACTGCTTCCAAGGCTCTCCCTATAAATGACGTAGATACAGATAGTACTGCTTCCAAGGCTCTCCTTATAAATGACGTAGATACAGATAGTACTGCTTCCAAGGCTCTACCTATAAATGACGTAGATACAGATAGTACTGCTTCTAAGGCTCTCCCTATAAATGACGTAGGTACAGATAGTACTGCTTCCCGGTCTCTCCCTGTAAATGACATAGGTACAGATAGTACTGCCTCCCTGTCTCTCCCTGTATATGACGTAGGTACAGATAGTACTGCTTCCCCTGTCCATCCCTTCAAATGACATAAGTTCAGATAATACTGTTCCTCCTGTCTCTCCCTGTAAATCATGTAGGCACAGATACTACTGCCTCCCTGTCTTTTTCCTTTTAATGAATCCTGTTTCCCTGTCTCTCCCTGTAAATGAAGTAGATACAGCTAGTACTACTTCCTATGTCTCTCCCTGTAAATAAAGTAGGCACAGATGGTACTGCCTACCTGGCTCTCCCTCTAAGTAATGTAGGTAGATATACTACCACCTATATGTCTCTTCCTGTAGATATACTACTGCCTCCCTGTCTCTCTGCAAATGTTGTAAAGACTAATTAGATTTATTTTATTTAAACACAGATATTGGACTGTAATAGATATACTTTAATCTTTCTTGTAAAACCATTTATAGAAATTCAGACTGTGATCCCAAAATATAAGGCTGAAAAATAAATCATACAAGCCTCCAAGGCCATGATTTATCTGTCATTAGGTAAACTGAAGTATGGGAAAAACAGAATCACTAGGAGGTCCTGATTCCATAATCTTCTTAGCGCAGATAGAGCTCCGCATCTTGTGGTGTGGGAGTTTTAAGTCATTGCTGGCACATTGTTACATCCCTGTACAAGAATCAGCTCTTGTAGTCACACAGCGCTGCTATTGTCTCACCTTGTTTACAGGTTGTCCAGTTATATCATACAAGTCAAGGAAATGTAAGGAAGAAAAAGGAAATGGTAGAAGAGAAGGGAACTTGTTGTTCTCAAACGAGACAAAGGTTGTTGAAGGAGAGACTGAAGTAAAGCAGAATACAGCGTTTCATTGTGTTAGGTTAGTAACGGTGGGTCTCTGCTAAGCTCATCATGTACCCCTTTAGGCTGGGTTCACACGACCTATTTTCAGACGTAAACGAGGCGTATTATGCCTCGCTTTACGTCTGAAAATAGGGCTACAATACGTCGGCAAACATCTGCCTATTCATTTGAATGGGTTTGCCGACGTATTGTGCAGACGACCTGTAATTTACGCGTCGTCGTTTGACAGCTGTCAAACGACGACGCGTAAATTGACTGCCTCGGCAAAGAAGTGCAGGGCACTTCTTTGCCACGTAATTTGAGCCGTTCTTCATTTAACTCAATGAAGAGCAGCTCAAGATATACGAGCGTCACAGACGCCTCGTATATTACAAGGAGGAGCATTTACGGCTGAAACGACACAGCTGTTTTCTTCTGAAAACAGGCTGTCATTTCAGCCGTAAATGACAGCTAGCGTGTGAACATACCCTTAACTGTGTATTGTCCAATCCAAATCCTTGTAGTAGGAATTAAAGGGCCCCTACACTAAATATAGAGGATGTCGCATTTAAAGGATCTATAAAAAAACATTCACAGATATAGTATATGTAAAAGTTACTAAACCTTGATAAAATGACTAATCATGCAGTTGTCACTTGAAGGGTATGTGCACACACACTAATTACGTCCATAATTGACGGACGTATTTCGGCCGCAAGTACCGGACCGAACACAGTGCAGGGAGCCGGGCTCCTATCATCATACTTATGTACGACGCTAGGTGTCCCTGCCTCGCTGCAGGACAACTGTCCCGTACTGTAATCATGTTTTCAGTACGGGACAGTTGTCCTGCAGCGAGGCAGGGACTCCTAGCATCGTACATAAGTATGATGCTAGGAGCCCGGCTCCCTGCACTGTGTTCGGTCCGGTACTTACGGTCGAAATACATCCGTCAATTACGGACGTAATTAGTGTGTGTGCACATACCCTTATAGTCCTAGAATGATTTAAATAACTTGGTCCGGGCCTGGATGAGTAGAATAAGATAAATGTTTTAAGATAATCATCATGTTCTCACACACTTGCTTGTAGTTTATGATCTATCATTGCTCTAATGGAAATTCTGCTTTCCATGCAATGATTTCTTGGGTAGATTATGGTTGGTTTGGGTTTATGCACAGCAGCCAAAATGAACAAGTAGAGCTGCAGTGTAAAGTATGGGTATGGGCAAAAACAGCAGTCTGATCCTCTTATGATACCGAAGGTCAATTTCAGAAAATAGCTATTAAGGCTGTGTTCATGTTTAGTTAATATGCTAGACCCCCATTTACCCGACAGAGGTATAAAGAGTGATCTTTGGGCCTCTGTCAGGGTTGTACGCGTCGACATACCTTTTTTTATTACTGTATAGGAAAGCTCAGCAGACTGCTCTTTCCTATACAGTGGGCCACTGCAAAGAAGCATATACCGTACAGTATACATTTTGTTAACATTGTGGCCAATGACTGACTTTTACAGTGGCAACGTTGGAGGTTTACATCGGGAATACTCCTGTAATTTACCTCCGACGTATAGCCCCAGCTTGATTTAAACCGGGCTTGAGATGTACCAATAGGTTATGACTTATAATTTTGCAAGCTTATAACTGAACATCCTGTGACAACTCAAAAAAATAAGTGGTAATTGTGATTATTTGACCTATAAGGTCCTGTTCACACTGAGATTTTTTTTGCAGGCAGAAAAAAATCTGCTTACGAATTCCTTCAGGAGTTTGGAGGCAGATTTTAAACTGCCTGCACGTATTTTTTCACGTTTTTTGCTGTGTTTTTGCCCGCACCAATTGAAGCTAATGCAAGTACCACGCAGTGAAAAATGCTCAGAAACCAGCGCCGCAGGTTTTTTCTGCCTCCCATTAGTTTCAATGAGAGGTCAGAGGCGGAAACCTCGGCAAGCGGTCAGAAGTTGCCTGGGGAAAAAAAACACCTACCTGCCATTCAAATCAATAGGGGACGATTTCGGCAGTTTTTTTGGCGCTGACTCCGCAGTTTTTGTGTCAATATCAGCGCTCAAAAACTTAGTGTGGACTGACCCTAACTGTGGTATAGGTTTTTAGAAAAAAAATCTATATTTATATGAAAATCAAGGATGAAATAACAAAAAAAAAAGTATATTTATGCTTCAAGAATCAGGCTACATGCACACGTTGCGTAATTTGATGCGGAAAATCAACATCAAAACCGCAGGTAATTCTGCAGGTAAAATCCGCACTTAATATTGTGGATTATTTTAATGCGTTTTCAGGTGTCATTTTTACATTTTGATATGGAAATAGGTACGATTTTATGCTGCGGACTTTGATGCATTTACTTTCATGAACTCAGAAACAAGATAAATTGACATTCAGCAGATTATGAAATACGCAGCACATGGCAATTTATTCACGGAAAAATTCTGCAACGTCTAGCTGAGATTAATAGTTATGCTTATGTAGCAATTTTACTTCCCACATCTCTTATGTCCTACCCTATAAATATTAGGCTCTGTTCACACTGGTTGTATTTAGGGTCTCAATACTGTGTGTTTGGTGCACTTCATTTTAATGGTCCTCCAGGAAGCGCGGGCACCCACTGGTTTGGAAGTATTAGGGCCTTAGCACTGAGAACAAATTCTTTTATTCTTTTTATTTTCTTTCTAACGCTTTACAATAGCCGTTGGTTTGAAGTGCATTTTCACATCCAGTCTCCAGCCCAAACGATGTGACAAATGACCTAAGAGGAGCGCTCCTTCTAAAACAGACAGGGCAGCGCAGCTTTGCTTTCACTGATCAGCCAGTTCTAGTGCGCCGCAGACCTCCTCATCTGTACGTTCCCAGTGAGAATAGCTATTATAAAGCCTGAGAGTCAGACCCCAAAAATGTGACGCTGCAATCCATCATACAGACTACCAAGAGGCAAAAGTCTTTTAGTCTCAATAATTCTGTTGCTCAAACAAAATTGAAATTAATAAAATGACAGGCCAAGATGTATAGTCTTCTTTCCCAGACTAAAGACACACAGAGGGCTTTGAAAAAAAAAATCATCTACCACTTTAAGGCACATGATGGCCTCGTGTCATGGACATCTTATATCAAGAGCCGTAAAAATACACAGGGCATATTACATCCCCTTCACCTCCAGTACTTGGCGTGCACCAGTTCACACTTTATATAAATGCCTTTGGTGTCACATAGGCTGCCAATGTCACATAAAATTAAGTTGTGTCCATAGGGAGTGTTGGTGTGGTGGGGGTTAGAGATTTGGCAGAGTTTCTCGTTTGTTACAGAAAGAACTGTAAGTGCATTAACATGAGCAGACACAACATGGAATTCATTACTGTCAACTTAACCTCATAATTTGCTGCAATTGATTGATGTAATATATGTGACTGGAGTGCTAACTGCAAATTGGTTAAGGACATTCTCTGCTTTTTAGCATAAAAAAAAATTTGATTGCAGGAAATGTGGTTTTGTTTGTGTGATTTATTATATGTCTTCTTTTGAAAGAAAGCCATTAAAAGATAAATACTGCATATATACGGTGTGTACCTCTTTAAGGAAAACGTCACTTCTTATATAATGTTACACTGATGACCCCTTTAAATAATAGCAATGACGATCGAACAATAAAAAACACCTTATTTTTATTAGATTTGAATTTGATACCAAGATACCAAGATACATTATTTCCAGGTGCCATGTAATAAATCTTTCCCACACTGGGTGGAGCTAAGTTGTCACATGATTTTCTGTTTACAATAGGAAATATGGGGAACACCGTCTGGGCTAGTTCACACGGTGGATTTTGCGTGGCGGGTCCCACCGTAAAACTATTACTGCCGACTACAGGAAGATTCCCCCCTCCCATTGACTTCAATCCGCCCTAAAATCTGGCAGGGGGAAAAAAGCGTCCGACTCTCATTGAAATTAATAGGAGGCAGAATTTTGGATTCCGCCGCAAAATTCCTCTATGTGAACATATCCTAACACTAGGGAGGAAAGCGGTAAGGTCATTACTTTATCTATGTTATGAGTCCAGGCCCATTTCACAGTACTACTTCTTTTTAGCTTTTCTTGTTGATTAGAATTGATACGTTTAGAGAAGGACAGATGGATCCGCACAATGCTAAATGACGCATCATACAGCACAAGACATATAGGTCTGACGGGTATATATGGCTGGCAGCCTGTGATTCAACATAGGCCTACTTGTGATGTTTTTTCAAAGGATTAAAAATGGCTACCCCATTTACAATTTAAACCAGCCTGGCGATTAGCTGATCGTTGTGTGTCCGGCTTCAGAAATCCCCAACGATCCATATATATTCCTTGGGGAAACTATTTCCTACATAGAATTACATGACGCTGAGATTGTAGAGTTCGTTGCGTCTAGGGAAAATTATGACCTTCCCTCTTACCCCCAAAGTGGTCAGACCTCTTAATTTACCCAGCCAATAAAACACACTGACACATTAGATTGGATAAATCTTGGCCACAGGAGCCATTTTATTGACAAACATAAATAACAATAAACAATTTACATAGAAAATAACGAGGAAAGGGGAGTCCTTGGAGCACCAAAAATCTGGCGCCAAACTGCCCATCTTCATAGTATTTTAACCCCAGCCATCTCCCGAAAGTCTCAGGGGTGCCGTCATAGACTTCAATTAGCTATCCATAAGTGCAACAACTCCCCGGGACACCACCCAGTAGAAGCCCAAATTGAGCCAGACCACTGATCAATTCTCTAATTCGGGAGGGACTATACCCACGATGAATCCCCCCCACACTTTATCACCAACTCCAAAGACCCCCAATCCGTAAACACACTGCTACGACTCCGCATCACTTGATTCCCAGCATCAACATACCTGCTAAAAAGGGAGAAAAAACAATGAGCAAAACAGCAAAAAACATCCGAATAGACATGCAAGAACACAAAAAAGAGGGAGGGACAACTCCGAACACTGTCTGACCTATGTAATGGTGCTGAACAACCCTGCCACCCCTTATTTACCTATGCCTCGTCCTATTATTCCCCCTTCCCCACCTATCTCCTACTCCTCTCCTGATTCATTAACCCTTGCATACCTACACCTCTGGTCATGTCGGCCTACCCCTATGTCCTTTGGCCTGTGTCCAGCCTGTACTTGCTGGCCATTCAAATGAACATCCAACCAATATAAATAGATGGGCCGGGTCCACCAGTAGTGAGTTACCCCCCTCTATGACATCCATATGCCCTAATAGGGTATTATGGAAAACCCCTTTAACAAGTAATATAGTTTATAGTAGAAGTAATGAGGAGATAATGTAACATTAAATTGGGCTTATTTTCTAATATGAACTTTATTCAGAGTATTTTCAATTTCTACTCATTTTTAAGCTCAGAATTTCCTCAGTAAACTCTGTCTAGACATTAACAATATTTCCTTTCCCTCAAGCAAGCATTGAACTACTACTGCCAGCCGTCACACAAAGCTTCAGTGTAGATCAACAATAGTTTCATTCTTTTATGTCTTTAAAAAGAACCCATCTTCACATGGCAAAGACAGTTGCCTTTTATGTTAAGTATAGTCATTTCCAAAGTTCCCAAGACGTCCTCACTAATAATCCATTGTATTTTCACACAAACTTTGCTTCGGGACTTACTATGTAGATGCCGTAGATTTTCACATTAGATAAATATATAAACATAATAACATCGGCCTACAGCAGCTTGTCTGCTTGTTCACAGTATTCTGGTGGCAACATAGAGGTAAGATCCACAATACCAGCAGGTGATAGTACTCAAAAGGGTTGTCCCTCAAATAAATGTTCCATTTCTCTGTAGGATCAGCAAAACAACAATTTCTCAATTAGAATCATTTTTACAAAATGCAACAATTTGTGTATATATTGCTTTTAAATACTTGTTATGGCGCCCCCTGGTGTTTTTTTCATTCCCTCTCAGAACGTCCACCTAATGTGTCCATTGCTTGTGAGAAGAAGCTGCTTCTGGTGTGATGATTCTTATTGGCTGCACAATAGCAGGAATTACTCCATCACCCATGTACAAGAGAAGCTGAGCAGTGGGACTGAGCTACTGAGCATGTGTGACCATCAACACTGGACACATAAGGTGGATGTTCTGAGAAGGAATCAAAAGTACACCAGGGGGCGCTATGGCAAGTATTTAACATCAATATCTAGGCACAGGAGCATTGCTTATCCAATTCAGAAACAACGATTATATTTTTCCCCTAAAGATTGGTATACAGACTTCTATGATTGGATGAACACCGGATACAACATTGCTGCCGGTGACTCCCTGCCATGGCCTAGGCATCCCATACATAGAAGTTCAGTTTTTTCTATAGGTGTGAAAAGACTTCACAATGCATATTTACAACATTCTAGACACAGTATTAACCCCTTCCCCCTGCTTGCATTCTGGGCCCTAATGGCCCAAACCATTTTTTACATTTTTCCATTGTCACATTCGAAGAGCTATAACTTTTTTATTTTTGCGTCGACATAGCTGTATAAGGTCTTGTTTTTTTGCGGGACGACTTGTAGTTTTTATTGGTACCATTTGAGAGTAGATGTGACTTTTTGATCACTTTTTATCAAATTTTTTTAAAGTCAGGATTAACAGAAAACAGCAATTCTTCCATAGTTTTTTATTTTATTTTTTACGGCGTTCACAGTGCTGGTTAAATAGTGTCATAGATTTATAGTCGGGGTCGTTACTGACGTGGCGATACCAAATATGTGCAACTTTTCTGCTTTATTGTGTTTTTTTTTAATAGTAAAGCAGTTTGTAAGGGGAAAAAGTGGGTTTTTCATTTTTTTTTCACATTTTTTTAAATTAACTTTTTATTCAACTTTTTTTTTTTAACTTTTATACTAGTCCCACTAGGGGACTTCACTATGCGATCCTCCGATCGCTATTATAATACACTGCAATACTTTTGTATTGCAGTGTATTACTGCCTGTCCTAGCAGGCATTCACCACAGGCAGACCTGGGGGCCTTTATTAGGCCCCCGGCTGCCATCGGAGACAAAGACACTCGTCAATTTTATCGCCGGGTGTCAGTGGGATGAGAGGGAGCTCCCTCCCTCTCTCCAAAAACCACTCAGATGCGGTGCACGCTATTGTGCACCGCATCTGAGTGGTTAAACGGCTGAGATCGATACTAATATCGATCTCACCCGGCAGAGCAGGGACGCCCCCACGGCTCCCTGCTCTGTTTACTTTATTCTAATGCAGCGCCGTGGAATAGCGGCGCTGTAGAATAAAGCCCATTAATGACCGCCATAAAAAGGCTTATCGGCGGTCATTAAGGGGTTAAAGGCTACGGTTTGTACACCTTTCAAATCGTTTTTATTTGTTTTTAAATAAAAGTGTATGTCTATCAATGTGTATGGTGCAACTTTCTAATTACATTTTATTACAAATTATTATTTACTTTTTGAGATACAGCTGCTTTGTATCCTGTATCTAGTGCTGAGACCTGAATCCCTCAGGCAGCAGGACCGACTGGGTCAGTGTCAGCGGTCCTGCGTGTCCCTGACACGAAGGATCCACCTGTTATCGATCACATCCAAGTTCATACCTTCGACGTGATAGATTACAGGTGGATCCTGCGTGTCAGGGACAGGCAGGACCTGCTGACGCTGAACCCGTCAGACACTGAACCCGTCAGATTCAGGTTGCTGCTCTGTATACAGGATACAAAGCCACTGTATCTCAAAAAGTTAAAATAATTTTTAATTTAAAAGGAAGTTGCACAAAACAGACTGATGAACATTTTTATCAAAAATACAAAAAAAGATGTTAAAGGCGTACGTAGCCTTTAAGGGCAATGGTCCTGTAAGACGTTCTAACCACCTAAAACAATGCATCACAGTTTAATTGCTATTGTTACACTTGAGAGCATTCTTCATGCTTTAAGTACAAACACTGGATTTTTACATAAATTATTTCTAAATCTTGACAGAAAATTGAATCTTGGAAGATGTCCGTGTAAGCCCCTCTCACGAGAGCGCAGAGCCAGGTTGGCAATAATTAATTTATAATGCTAAGATGTTGTTAAGTTGTGACTTAACAGTCTGGATTTGTCCATCTCCTGGTATTGCTGGATAATCGCATATGAAGAAGAGCAAATCAGTCCTGTAACGATCAGCCAAACATCCGGTGTTACTGTATTGATCACACATCATTCTCTATAAATGAGGGTTTTCATGGAATAACAGTTACTATCAGCAGGTAGACAAAATATATTGTTACTCTATCATTCAGATTTTTTGCAATGATCACACACAAACATTTAGGGCATGTTCAGACGTGCATATATTTCATTAGGCCCTGTTCACAAGATTGAATTTTACGCTAATTCCGACACGTTTTCCGCGTCGGAATCAGCGTAAATTCAGTCGGTAACAAGGCTACCATTGATGTCAATGGGAAACCGACACATTATTTAGATAGGGCATAATTTTTAGGAGGCGGAATTGCAAACTGCCATGCTAAAAAAAAGAAGGGACATGTCACTTCTTGACACGGTTTCCACAGCTTATTCCGATGCCAAAACAGCATTGTAGACTATAAACCGATTATCCTCATTGAATGAGGGTAATCTGTGTGCGAAAAATGCGGCTGTAAACTGTAAAACCGCGGCAGAAATCCGAGGGTCAGCCTTAGATTTCGGCCACGAAATATAGTCCAAAAACAAGTCTGATTTTACCACTGGGAAAACCTGTTGTGTGAACAATGCCTTAAAGAGGATCTGTCACTAGTTTATTAATTCATAATGTCCTAACTAGTCTAATAGGCGCTATGATGCTGATAACTACAGTGTACATTTTTTCTTCAGAAACGTTTTCTATTTGCAAAGTTATGAGCATTTTTCTAAATATGATAATGTGGCTCTAATAGCAAAATAGGAGGTGACTTTCACTTTTCACTCTAGGCGGTGTAATGTTTTCTGTATGGCGCTGTCCAATCAGCATACAGCTCCTCCCCCTTCCCTGCCCACCAACACAGCGTGATCATATAGTATACAGCTTCCATTCCCGACTGTGTTTTCAACTGATGATATCTCCGGTTGTTTCACAGCTGTTGACGCCAATTTGTCAAGTATAGACTCAATTACATATTTAGAAAAAAGTTCATAACTTTTTTAAAAAAATAAACTTTTTGGGACACCATTTTCACTAGCATTATCCGGTGTGACAGCGCCTATTATATTAGCTTGGAGATGGGGTATTACTAAGGCCTCATGCACACTTCCATCACCGTTTTATCGGCCGTTTTTGACGGATCCGTGCTTCCGTGTGCACTCCGTTTCCATTCCGTGTTTCAGTTTTACACGGACGTTGAGCTTCCGTTTGGCTTCCATTTTTCCCGTTTAAAAAACGGAAGGTAAACTTCATTTGAACTTGTCACATGTCCCAGGAAACACCAGGTTACAAGACGTTTTTGGTGCTGTTTTCTGTAGCTTTCAGAGCATAGAGAACAGTTTGAGATTACTCTTGCTTTGTTTTTTTTTTGTTTTTTTGGAGTGAAATGTGTGCATTTACTTACTTATTTTGTGACGCTGGGCACTAGTTCCCTGCTGCCATCTGTGCGTCAAAAGCTCCTTGGCAAGTTCCTCCCACGCGGTGTCCTTTTTATAGCGGTCGTGGTAGCATTCTGCCCGCGTATCCCACAGTTCTGGGTGATCATGCACCAATGCTATGAGTCTCTCCACATCCATCTTCAGGAATGAATGTGTACTGTAGTCTGTGAACTTTGGCTCACCCAGCCATTGCTATGGCAACGGATCAGTCAAAAACGGACGGCACACGGAAGCCTTCTGTGTGCCATCCATTTTTTTGACTGACCCATTGACTTCTATGGGCCACACGGTCACTGAATCACTGACCAAAGTAGGACATGCTCTACTTTTGACGGAACTGAACAACGGATCCGTTTAAATAACTGAAGTGTGCATGGGCCGATTGAAATGAATGGGTTCAGGGTGCTATCAGTGACAAAAATGGATAGCACCCTGAAGGAAAAAACTGAAGTGGGCATGAAGCCTAAACTAGTGACAGATCCTCTTTAACCCCTTCCCGCCGCAGCCCTTTTTCAGATTTTCATTTTCGTTTTTTCCTCTCCACGTTCCAAAAGCCATAACTTCTTTATTTTTCCGTCAATATAGTACTATGAGGGCTTGATTTTTGCGGGACGAGTTGTAGCTTTTCGTAGCACCATTTATTTTGCCATATAATGTACTAGGAAATGGGCAAAAAATATATTTGTGGGGTAGAAAATGAAAAAAACAGCGATCCCTCCATTTTGTTTTTTCGCACAATTTTTACGGAATTCACTGTGCAATTAAAACAACATGTTAACTTTATTCTGTGGGTCAATACGATTACGGCGATACCAAATATATATTGTTTGTTCTATATTTTACTACTTTTACAAGTAAAAATCTAAGTGTAAAAAATAAAATTTATTTTGTGTCACCAAATTCCGAGAGCCATAACTTTTTATTTTTCCGTCGATTAAGTGGTATGAGGGCTTATTTGATATGAGGGCTTTACTTTTTTTATTAGTCCCCCTAGGGGACTTCAACCAGCGATCGTTAGATCGCTTGCACGATATACTGCAATACTAATGTATTGCAGTATATCGTGATTCTGACAGGCAACTATTAAGCCCTGCCTATGCCACTCGTTACTCTGAAGTGTCGGCTGTAACAAACAGCCGACACCGGCATCGTATGGAGCGGGTTCACTCCACGAGCCCGTTCCATACTTCCCATACCCGACTTTGGCGTATGGATTCGTCAAATGTCGGGAAGGGGTTAAATGCGTTCTCCACTTTAATACATGTTTGTTAGAAGGGTCCCCACAATAAACAGATCGCTAGGACTCTTAGCTATCAGCTCTTATCTGTGGGTAACCTGGCAGAACATTTTTAATTCCCCTGCAGCGCCACCACTGGAGAAATTAAGCGTTACATTAATTCTTATTCATATCAATGGGTTGTCTGGTTAATGCAGGACAGGACAGATCCTCCACAGAGAGAGACACTCTTTGTAACTACTTTCCACTTTGACTAAGACATGAAGATGCTGAACACAGGATCCCACTCTATTAACTCAGAATTACAGATGAGTCCTTCCTTACCTTTTCTCTTATCTCAACATAACCTGGGATGTGTGGCATGAGATGAGCAGCTTTGAAAGAAAACATGGTTGTGCAATACTCTGTCACAATTCTATATGTGTCTATGTGTGGCCACCCAGTGGGTATGATGTGAATTGCAACCTGTCAATGGTTTTGCTAGCATGTCGCGATATTGTACTGAATTTCTTTCATGAGAATTTGGAGTCCTTAACCAAATTCAAGCAAAGGTAAGGGTGGAAACATCTGTATCTAATACAAACTTCTTGGTGTCCTACTGTAGTCCATGTAAAACTTCAGAATGTCATCTTCTTTCATTTCCATTGACTATGAGCCCTAACGGCAAATTCCAAGGGTGGGGGGATTAAAAGCTTTAAGGAGATTTACAAAGACTGCAGTCAGGGTACCGGGGGATCTGCCCGCCCTATCTATATAACAGAGGTTAAAGGGGTATTCCTTTCTGAAACATTTATGACCCATCCACAGGATATGCTATAAATGACTGATGGGTGATGGTCCCCGCTCGTGTTGAAAGAACCAAGTGGAAAGAGTCGCAATCTGAATGAAGAGGTGGCAGCGCATGTGCATGGGTCTCTTCTGTTAAGTCTTAGCACAGCCGTGCACATACGCTGCCACCTCTCTATTCAGTCTGGGGAGATGCGGCCGTCTTATCTGGTGGATTGAGGGTCAAAGGACCCCTGTTCTCTCAGTAGGTCGGGCTTTCAGAGGTTGGACCCCCACCTATCCAACATTTATGAATATGCAATAAAGGTATCAGATAGGAATACAACTTTTATTAAGTCTATTGCAAATTGGCACCAGACAAATGAGACACACAAACAATAAAGGATTACGTTTATAGAGATGTAAAGAAAGTTGTGTATCTCTAGTGGGATTATTATGTAAAGAATATGAATACTATTCATGACGCAGGTATAATAATAGGTCTATACGGGCGTTCCATAGTGTAGATGGTCTGTAGAGCCTTTGTTTTTGTCTCTTAACAGCATGCAAGGAACTAAAAAATTCTACATATGTTTATTTAGGGTTTTATAAGGCAGTCCCCAGACTCAAACTCAATTTATTAAGTGGCTAACTGCATGTGTAAATGAATGTGTAAAAATGCAGCATGCTGTGTCTTGACCGTGTGGGAAGTGTGCCATAGAAATGAATGTATTGAATTTTTCATGTAGTTTAACATGTCTAAAATAGTAAAACTGTGAACAGAACAATTTAACGTGCGCTGTACGTGTATTTCCTATCATGCGTATAACACTACGTGACATCTGAGCATTTCTGCTAGAGGATAATTATGAAGTTTAGGTTTGATGGCTGGTTTTACTGTTTACTACAGCGTTTCATGGTATTGTACTATAGAGACCTGACTTATTGTACATTTACACCCTGACACAAAGGCAACCTCTATACAAACACTTTTTAGGAATATTTACTTAAGGGCTCATGCACACGACCGTAGCCGTGTGCACGGCCGTGATTTTCGGGTCGGCCGGCTGCGGACTGTCATCCGCGAGCCGCCCGCAAATCGGGGGACATGCAGATGGCCGCGGCCATTATTTTCAATGAGCCCGTGCCGCAGAACACGGCCGTAATAAGACAGGTTCGTTCTTTCTGCGGTGCGGGCTCCCGGGCCATGCACGGACCGGAAAAACTACAGTCGTGTGCAGGGCCCCATAGAAATGAATGGGGCCGCAATTCTCCCGTGGATTTTCGGGGGAATTGCGGCCGCAAAAACACGTTTGTGTGAATGGGGCCTAAATATCATTAAGAACCGCATTCACCTTCTTTTTTTTTTACCAGAAACTGCGCCACTATTGTCCATAGGCTGTGTCTGGTATTGCAGCTCATCCTCATTCACATTAATAGGCTGAAACTTAATATTTTTTGGGGAAAAAAGCAGATTATTTCTTCTTTTTTTTTTTTATCCTGGGCAATCTGTTAAACATTTTAAGAGTGGCATGAAGATCTGCACAAACATTGCGTAGCCCATCCGCAAACTGTTGATAATGGTCTGGGTGATAAGGATTTCCTACAGCTAGCTGCTGGTGGTAGAACCATCAATATAAGTCAACATTCACACGATGCATATTACGTGCGAATTCTTCAGCGTAATACGTACTTTATTCCATGAAATCTCATCTACACGTTGCAGAATTTTTCCGCATATATATATTGACCTGTGGTGGGTATTTTAAAACCTGCAGCATGTCAATTTATATTGCGTTTCCGCCGCAGAATTGTATCTGACAGATTTATAAAAAAAAAAGTCAACAAAATCTGGATCATAAGAACGGGTCGGGTATGCTTTGTAAAAATCACGCAGCGTGTCCAACCTGGAACCCGCAGTACATTCCTTCTGAAAAATCGCACCACATTGTGGTGTGTTTCTTTAGACGTATTTTCTGCTCCGGAAGAAAACCGTTCATACGTACCCCCTTCTCTGCCTGTAGTCCGGCCTCTTACGACTGCAGGCCATGTGACACTGCAGCCTGTGATTGGCTGCAGCGATCACATGAGATGAAACGTTATCCCAGGAGGCCGCACTGCAGGAAGGAGGAGGGCATTCTGGGTAAGTATGATTTTTTTTTTCTGTTTTCCGTATTTGCGATTTTTGCGGCGTAATCTCTACGAATACGCCACAAAAGTCGCAACACTTGGCTTTCTGTTGCGGGATTTGCATCCCCATTGAATTCAAAATGCTGCATAAATTGACATGCTGCGGAATTAGATTCTGCACCACAGGGCAGCTTATTAACGTTTACCCTGCGTTGTGGGCATGGGATTTTCTGAATCTCATCCATTTTGCTGCTACTGTAAATGCTGTGGAATTTCTGCATGGAATTCCATTGCGGAAATTCCGCAGCGTTTACGCTACGTGGGAACCCGGCCTAAAAGCTAAAAACCGCACCTAAAAGCTTATCACTAAACACAGTAAGTGCGGATTTTACCTGTGAAATTACCTGTGGTTAGCTGCGATTTTCATGTGGGTTTTATGCATCAAATTACACAACTTGTGCATGTAGCCTAAGACATAATTGACTATCTTTCAAATCTTATCAAAGGCCAAAGCTCACACTTCCGTGGTGCAGTTGCACCCAACCGAGTGTCACTCGGGCCCTTTTTCACGGCATCCGAGTGGCACCAGATTGTTTTCACAGACCCATTCACCATAGCGATTGAATCGGGTTCGTGAAAACGGACCCGACTCTCCGATCTGTGGAAAGCTATGACGTATCCTATCTTTCCACGGATCACGGACGGGACACGGCCGGCACACTGTGGTCGTGTCCATGGGGCTTTAGAGCCTTGGATAGACAATGAAACCAATCTCTGGGCTGTATTATACTAGTTATAACTAATATGCCATGTTCACACATGGCAGATACACTGGGTAAGGCCGGATTCACACAAGCGTGTTCAGTCCGTGATATACGGTCTGCAGGTCGGCCGCATTTCCCGGACTGAGCACACTGCAGGGAGCCGGGCTCCTAGCATCATCCACAGAAAAAAAGGTGATTTTCAGACTAATTCCACTAAATTCTGCAAAAAAAACTGTGAGGTCAAAATGTTAACTATACCCCTAGAAAAATGCCTTGAGGGGTGTAGTTTCCAAAATGGGGTCACTTTTGGGGTGTTTCGACTGTTTAGGAACCACAAGACCTCTTCAAACCTGACATGGTGCCTAAAATATATTCCTAAAAAAAGGAGGCCCCAAAATCCTCTAGGTGCTCCTTTGCTTCTGAGGCCGGTGCTTCAGTCCATTAGGGCACTAGGGCCACATGTTGGATATTTCTAAAAAGTGCAGAATCTGGGCGATAAATATTGAGTTGTATTTCTCTGGTAAAACCTTCTGCGTTACAGAATTTTTTGTATTACACATGAATTTCGGCAAAAAAAATTAAATTTGTAAATTCTACTCTATTTTGCCTTAATTCCTGTGAAACGCCTAAAGGGTTCAAATACTTTCTGAATGTGGTTTTGAATACTTTGAGGGGTGCAGTTTTCAAAATGGGGTGATTTATGGGGACTTTCTAATATAGAAGGCCCTCAAAGCCACTTCATAAGTGAACTGGTCCTTGAAAAAATGGATTTTTGAAACTTTCTTGACAATATGAGAAATTGCTGCTAAAGTTCTAAGTCTTGTAACATCCTAGAAAAATAAAAGGACGTGAAAAAAACGATGCAAACGTAAAGTAGACATATGGGGGATGTTAACTAGTAACTATTTTGTATGGTATTACTATCTGTTTTACAAGCAAATACATTTTAAATTTAGAAAAATGCTAATTTTTGCAAATTTCCCTAAAATTTGAAGTCTTTCACAAATAAATATTGAATTTATGGACCAAATTTTTTCACTAACCTAAAGTCCAATGTGTCACGAGAAAACAATCTCAGAATCGCTTGGATAGGTAAAAGCATTCCAGAGTTATTACCACATAAAGTGGCACATGTCAGATTTGAAAAAATCATCTGTGTCCACGAGGCCAAAACAGGTTGTGTCCTGAAGGGGTTAATAAGTAAGGAGCAATAATAAAAAGGTTAAAGCACCTCCTAAAGAGGCAACATTTGAGATACATCTAGAAACATTCTGATATAAATTCTGATTAAAAAATTATGTGGTCAATATTTTAACAAGTGTATTGTACCATTGATGTTACCATAAAACGGCCCTTTACCTGCAAAATCGTACGTCCATAAAGGGTGTATTAATTAATGGGCGCACGATTTTGCAGGTAAAGGGCCATTTTACCCGCAACAATGCGCATCTATTAACAGGCTATTTCACAGCCGTGCCGAACATGGTGCCGGTGTGGTTGTTGGCTGCATCGCAGCTGGGTCAGTGCCGATCCATGCGGCCTTGCCCTAAACGAGTCCTCTGCTCTTGTTTGTATGAGCCAAACCTGACTCAAAAAGACCAATTGTACATAGATCAGCAAGGCCAAAATATTGTTGTTGCTCATGTTCATTGATATTCCTTTAATAAGCTGTGTACACATCCCTGAGACAAATGTCTCTAGTAGAGCCAGAAAAGCAGAGACAATTTATCAACTGCAGGTGTTCTGGATTAATTCTCCTAAATCGGGGCTGGAGCGGGGAGGTCAGGCAGACGGCAGGAGAAAGGTGTGGTAAGACAAGTCATGATTATGCTAAAATGGCCTGCTAATGTCCTCTGTGCCCAGGGGCTTTCCTTCATTTATAATGTGTTCTGCTCTCCATGTCTCTGTGAGAACTGCAGTTAACATTACACAGATCGAGCTGGTGCTATGGGCATGCTGTTTTCCTGCCATATCCAATTCTAAATGAATTTTCTCTTCAACAGCATTCAGTATACTAGAACAGAGCTGAGTTTTTTTCCTTGTTTCTCCTAAAAATATATACAGATGTAGCGATCTTTAGCCCCTTCCCGCCGCAGCCATTTTTCGTTTTTTCCTTTTATTTTTATCCAAAAGCCATAACTTTTTTTATATTTTTCTATTGATATAGGTGTGTGAGGGTTTGATATTTGCAGGACGAGTTGTAGTTTTTCATGGCACCATTTATTGTACCATTTAAACTGGAAAAAAATTCCTCCGTTGTTTTTTTGCACATTGTTATTAAGGTGTTCACCATGCAGTAGAAACGTCATGTTAACTTTATTATGCGGGTCAATACGATTCCGGAGATACCAAATTTATATTGTTTTTTTCAAAAATAGTTACTACTTTTACAAGGAAAAAAAACAAATATTCTGAGAACCATGACTTTTTATTTTTCCGTCCATTGAGCGGTGTTATGACTTATTTTTTGCGCTGCAAGCTGTATTTTTTAGAGATACAATTTTGGGGGACATTAACGTATATTCACACACAGTTTTTTCAGGCGTATTTCTAAGTGTAAACGCCTTGAAATGCTCCTGGAAAAACACTAGCAAAACGCCCGCAAACAGCTTTCCATTGGATTTAATGAGAAATACAGGGTGGGCCATTTATATGGATACACCTAAATAAAATGGCGATGGTTGGTGATATTAACTTCCTGTTTGTGGCACATTAGTATATGGGAGGGGGGAAACTTTTCAAGCTGGGTGTTGACCATGGTAGGTCATTTTGAAGTCGGCCATTTTGTATCCAACTTTAGTTTTTTCAATAGGAAGAGGGTCATGTGACACATAAAACTTATCGAGAATTTCACAAGAAAAACAATGGTGTGCTTGGTTTTAACGTTACTTTATTCTTTCATGAGTTATTTACAAGTTTCTGACCACTTATAAAATGTGTTCAAAGTGCTGCCCATTGTGTTGGATTGTCAATGCAACCCTCTTCTCCCACTCTTCACACACTGATAGCAACACCGCAGAAGAGATGCTAGCACAGGCTTCCAGTATCCGTAGTTTCAGTTGCTGCACATCTCGTATCTTCACAGCATAGACAATTGCCTTCAGATGACCCCAAAGATAAAAGTCTAAGGGGGTCAGATTGGGAGGCATTTCTTCTGCGGTGTTGCTATCAGTGTGTGAAGAGTGGGAGAAGAGGGTTGCATTGACAATCCAACACAATGGGCAGCACTTTGAACACATTTTATAAGTGGTCAGAAACTTGTAAATAACTCATGAAAGAATAAAGTAACGTTAAAACCAAGCACACCATTGTTTTTCTTGTGAAATTCTCGATAAGTTTGATGTGTCACAAGACCCTCTTCCCATTGAAAAAAACTAAAGTTGGATACAAAATGGCTGACTTCAAAATGGCCGCCATGGTCAACACCCAGCTTGAAAAGTTTCCCCCCTCCCATATACTAATGTGCCACAAACAGGAAGTTAATATCACCAACCATTCCCATTTTATTTAGGTGTATCCATATAAATGGCCCACCCTGTACATTGTGCTGTGCACATGAGGCGTCTTTTTACGCTACTAAATTTAAAAAAACGCCTCGTAAAAAGAAGTAGCAGGTCACTTCTTGAGTCATTTTTGGGGGCGATTTCCCATTGACACTATAAAAAACCCCTTAAAAGAAGCTTAAATTGGAAAAAAAAGCTTCAATTTCAGCTTCAAAAAACGTGTTGAAATTAAAGGCTGTTTTTTGAAAACCGCTCCAAAATTTTCAGCCACTTCTTTTTGTATGTGTGAACATATCCTAAGACTTTTTTTTTGTCATTGTAAATTTTTTACAGCATTCACTGAGCGGGTTAAGTAATGTTATAATGTAATAGTTCAGACTTTTACCGACACGGCGATACCAATTATGTTTTGTTTTTTACTTTGCTTTAAGAGGGAAATGGGAAAAGGTTGTTTTTTTATTAGTTTTTTTGTTGTACATAAAAAAATACTTTTATTTAACTTTTTTGTAATAGTCCCCATGCTGCCATGACAACCATCGGCACTCCGCGATCACATCGCTGGTGGATAAGAGGGGACCCCTCTCTTTCTAATGGCTTAGATGCTGTAGTCACTATTGAATGCGGCATCTAAGGAGTTAAACGAGTGGGATCTCGCTCATTGCAGTGAAGTGTCGGCTGTAACATACAGCCGACAGCCGCTCAGTATGGAGCTGACTCAGCCTGTGAGCCCGTTCCACACTTCTTCTTGACGGCTATGATGTAAGTGTACGTCATATGTCGGCAAGGGGTTAACTTGACGTTTAATGTGTTAAATACACAGTAGTAAGAAGCTATAACTGACTTTTTCAATGGCTTAGATAAGGATTACTACATCTGTATGTAGTGACATTTTTAGTTGAGCATCCGATAATCCAAAAAGTGTAATAGTCTGGACTCGCTGTGCTGCCATAGGTGCTTCATGCACGTGGCTTTGTTCACTATTATTTTACTACAGCTATCAATCTCTTTAAAAGACTGTAATAGATTATAGATTTGCAGAAATATTTTTTTTAAATTAAATAAACTGTATAACTATCAAGTATCTATAATACAATAAGAGAGTGAAAGTGAATATTTATTGAGGTTGTCCTGAGAGTGATTAATGTATGAACATATATATATACACTGTGTATGTCAAAATATCATGTACAGATGTAGTAATCTTTACCTTGACTCTTAGGCCTCATGCACACGACCGTAGCCATGTGCACGGCCGTGATTTTCGCTTTGGCCGGGGGCGGAGTGTCACCCGCAAGCCGCCCGCAAATCGCGGGCCGTGCACATGGCCGCAGCCATTATTTGCTATGAGCCTGGACCGCAGAACACGGCCGTTCTTTCTGCGGTCCGGGCAACTGGGCCATGCACGGACCGTGGAAACCATGGTCGTGTGTATGGCCCCATAGGAATGAATGGGGCCGCAATTCTCCCGTATCCAGAAGATACGCAGAAAAATAAATATTTATCTAGAACTATCCTGAATCCCTCTTTTTAAGGATTTGCAGCCAGTGGACTCAATACCCCCTCCTACCTTACATATAGATCAACCATTAAAGAAGCACTCCCACAAAAAAATTATAATCTGGCCCATTAGAGAGGCACATTATGTAAATTGTGGTGAAGGTAATCTTCTTACTGGTGGCTGTATTTGTGAGTTATCTCCTCCTTTCTGGTCCTCAGCTGTGTCATGTGACCAGTAATAGGAATCAACTGCCACGGCGTCCCATGTCTGGACAGGAAGTCAGCTTCTCCATTCATTCCTATAAGACTCACATTGAGGATGTGATAGTAATGAATGGAGAAGCTGACTTCCTGTCCACACATGAGACGCTGTGGTAGTTGGAGAGTCCTATTGATGGTCACATGACACAGCTGAGGACCAGAAAGGAGGAGATAACGCACAAATACAACCACCAGTAAGAAGATTACCTTCACCACAATTTACATAATGTGCCTCTCTAATGGGCCAGAGAATATTTTTTTTTTGTGTGAGTGCTTCTTTAATGGTTGATCTACAGTATATGTAAGGTAGGAGGGGGTATTGAGTCCACTGGCTGCAAATCCTTACAAAGAGGGATTCAGGATAATTCTAGATAGATTAATATCTATTTTTCTGCATATCTTCTGATTAATTTCTTCCACCGTATGTAATAGGTCTTACGCCTCGTTCACACGACAGGGTCCGAGTGTCGGCCGATAAAAACAGCCATTTTGGGCCGTTTTTCCCGGCCGGTTTGCATCCGTTTTGCATCCGTTCCGTTTCAGTTCCGGGCCGTGTTGCCGTTTTTTAACGGCCGATTTTGACCCGTTTTGCATCCGTTTTTTTCCCTGTCTGTTTTAAAATCGGATGAATTTCATTTAAATTTGTTGCCACACACAGCCCCCTGCAGGTAATGCCACCCAGCCCCCTGCAGGTAATGCCACACAGCCCCCTGCAGGTAATGCCACCCAGCCCCCTGCAGGTAATGCCACACAGCCCCCTGTAGGTTGCACCCATCCCCCCCTTGCAGGAGAAGTCACTGACTTCAATGTCCATATATGGACAGTTTAGTCACTGACTTCTCCTGGAGAGGAATCCCCGGCCACAGGGTCGGGGATTCCGCTTCTGAAGTGAGTGACGTCACTGTGTCCATATATGGACAGTGTAGTCACTCACTTCTCCTGTAGCGGAATCACCGGCCATAGAGTCGGGGATTCCGCTTCAGAAGTGAGTGACGTCGCTGTGTCCATATATGGACAGTGTAGTCACTCACTTCCCCTGTAGCGGAATCCCCGGCCATAGAGTCGGGGATTCCGCTTCAGAAGTGAGTGACGTCGCTGTGTCCATATATGGACAGTGTAGTCACTCACTTTTCCTGTAGCGGAATCCCCAATCCCCGGCCGGCACTGTGAGGAGAAGGAGAGAGAGCGAGAGCGACGGAATACATGGCCATCACTCGGGACACATTCCGGTGATGGCCGTGTATTACCCGGCCCCATAGACTTCTATGGGAGCCGGACGGCCGGGTAAACGGCCGAAAATAGGGCATGTCCCATTTTTTGACGGCCAGGTTTCCTGGGCCGTCAAAAAATCGGTCGTGTGAATAGCCCCATTAGGGGTCTATTGTTCCTACTCCAGCCGGGTTTATGAACGGCCGTCACCCGGCCGGGAAACCCTGTCGTGTGAATAAGGGCTTAGGCCCCCGTGCACACGACTGTATTTTTCATCAGTAATTATGGACCGTTTAGTTTCTATGGGCTACAGACACCTTTCCATATTTTAACGGATGGGTGTCAATGTCGAAGAAATGATAAAACATGTCATTATTTTGTCCGTAATAACGGCACCGACTCCCCATAGAAGTCGACAGGTGCTTCCGTAATTACGGACGGCTATGGATGTGCATCCGTAGCCGGCCGTAACTACGGAAGCCTTGCTATGCGATGACAGGGGATTACCCGAGATACTTCCCTGTTTTTTTGTGGGTCCGTAAATACGAATGCACTACGGACACCCTTCAGTATTTGCGGATGATTTACGGATGACTATGGATCCGTATTTACCGATTGTATTTACGGATGGATGAAAAATACAGTCGTGTGCATGGGGCCTTAGAGTACAGGGGGGGAAAGAGACCTGTGTATCCAAGAGACCTAACACTGTGATCAATAGTGTGAGGAAAGATTGCAGATTGTCTTTGGTGGAGATTTGAGAGACTGTGAAAGGAGTTATGAGATTCGAAAAAAAAGGGTTTCTTTTGTTCCAGAAATAGCGCCTCTCTTGTCTATGAGCTGTGACTGGAATTGCAGTGCCTATTCACTTGAATCAAGCTGAACCTCAATATCAAACACAGACCCTGCACCAGAATTGTGCCATTTCTGGAGAAAAAGCAGACCCTTTTTCCAACCCTTCTATTTTGTTCTGTTTGCTTCTATGAGTTCTGTTGTGAGAGGGTATGGGATGACTGTTTGCTCTTTTTGGGAAAAATATGTTTGACTACCATCCATTTCTGTTTGTTTTCCCTAAATAGTTTTTCAAGTAAATATGTTTTTTTTTTTGTTCTTTTGGATCAACACAACATTATTATTATTATTATTATTATTATTATTATTATTATTACTTTTATGAATAATATTTCTATTACTACATATTATGTATTGAAGAGACATGATGGACAGGAAGATACAGTAGTAGGTTGGATTAGCAATGAAGTTGTGAGATAATAAGACTCTCCTTTATTTAAGGGGTTGTCTAGTTTCCGCAAATGATTGTTATTTTTTGTATAAATTAAAATTCATACAATTGTCCAATATACTTTCTGTATTAATTCCTGACAGTATTCAAGACCTCTGCTTGTTGTTAGTTATTAGGAATATTCAATATTTACTTCCAGTGGTTAAAATTCTGTCCATGGTCATGTGATCAGCACACAGGTGCTGGGGTCGTTAGAAGACACAGCTCCGATACACAAACTGTAACTGTAACGAGCCCTGCACCTGTGTGTGTCCATCACATGATTATGGACGGAATTTTATCCACTGAAAGTAAATAGTGAATGTTCCTACTTAAAGGGTAACTAAAATTTCACAAAACTTCTGACATGTAATAGTGACATGTCAAAAATTTTGATCCGTGGGGGTCCGAGCACTGAGACCCCTACCGATCGCTAAAACGAAGCTGCAGAAGCGCTCTGTGAGCTTTTAGCCGCTTGATTTCTGATCGGCTTTTCTCGGAAAACTGATGTAACGGTGTACGGACTCAATAGAAAGTCTATGGGCCCGTACACTGCTAAATCGGCTTTCCGAGAAAAGCCGATCAGAAACGAAGCGGCTCAGCGCTCATCCGACCGCTACTGCCGCTTAGTTTTAGAGATTGGTGGGGGTCTCAGTACTCGGACCCCCACCGATCAAATCTTCTGACATTTCATTATGACATGTCAGACGTTTTCTGAAAGTTTAGTTACCCTTTAATAAAAACAAGCAGGGATCTTAAAAACCATGAGGAATTAATACAGGAAGTATATTGGATAAAATTGTATACATTTTAATTATACACAACATAAGGCGTTGATGTCACTGTAGTTGAAGGAGAAAAGTTGCAAATTTAGGTGCACAGCATTTTTGCACATGATTTCCATTTTTAGGACATGCCCACCACTTTTACCAAAAAGGGTCGTGGTTTTAAGAGTGGGTGGGCCCAACAGATTAATTAACTTTTACACCAGAAAGTGGTGTAAATTCTAGCTCGTAACTGTCTTAGACTTCAAGGCCAGACACACGGACAGACATACTGAGGCAAAAACGGTGTCAAAACTGTGTGTGTGATCCTGGCCTTAAAGTGATTTTCCAGGAGTCTAAAAAATTTGCCACACAGTGGGAAATAAGATAAAATTTAGTCCACCTACATGGATAAGCATAATGTATATAAACACTCAGTCCTGCATATCTGCTACTGGGGACTAAATTGTGTTTATTAAATACTGTGAGCACGAAAGTTCTGTTATCTTAGAGTCCATGTGTGTGAAACATAGAACCCAACCTATACATACATACATACATACATACATACATACATACATACATACATACATATGTTATGTGCATCATTTTCACATCATTATAAAGTAGAACTAGATTTTCATTTGAAAAAAGTTTCTTTGGAAACAGATCAACAATAAATAACTAAACTCATCACCTCTAAAATAGAATAACACATCTGTGCCAATCATATTCATGAAATCCATTGATACGCAGGTGAGTGACAGGAAAACCTCATCCCACAGCCAATTTCAGTGACAGTCCCAGATGCAGTTTTGTTTGCCAAAACACTGTTCATGACACTTGGCAGGTTAATAGACGCAAATTCAAAACATATTTTTCATAATTCAGTAGCATCATTTTGCTGTATATTTGAAAAAAAAAAAGGAGCAAAATCATAATAGAAGAATAACCTCTTCACTGCTGGGTGTGCGGGTAACATACAGAACCCTTGGATTGTAATCCAGACTTCATCAATGCCAGGTTTTCTCCCTACATAATAGATTCTTTATTTTCAACTCTTCATGATGGTGTTTACTCAGCATGGCTTAAATTGTTGTTCTGGTGATAATATAAAGTACTCGTACATGCTCACAAGTGGTGGTTGGCCCTTTAAGGGAGTCAGATCTGGTCATAGATTAGTTTTGCGCACCATGTAGAGTTTTGTCTTGCCATTACTGTGGGGCTCCATAACTAAGTTCTATTATCATTGTTGATTATTTTTGAAAATTGCCTGGAATACACAAGAGAATTGTCCCTTCCATCCTAAGAAGGCCGTAGATGTGAGGATTCTGCTGCCACCCATACCACTGTTGCTACCATTGTCATATTTTAAGAGGTTCTCTGTTTTGGACAATTTATATTTGTTAGAAGGGACTCTTGGCAATAAGTAGATCACAGAGTGTCCCCATGCTGGGACTCCAAACGATCAGCCAATAAAAGTTACATTTCCCTGCAGTGCTACCACAGGGGAAATTAAGCATTATGCAGTGCCCATTGAAATCAATGGTTTGTATGTATAATGCAGGACAGGTCAGGTCCTCCAGAGCAAGAGATGCTCTTTGTAACTATTCTCACCACTGGTAAGATCCTGAACATGGGAAACCTGTCTATTACCTTAGAATTCCCTAAAAGTGTATATTAAAATGGGTATTCTACATGGGACAACCGCTTTAACAAAAAATTTTGGCATAGGATTTTCTCTGTGGGGCAAAAGTTACAGTAACCATTACTCCTTTCACCGTGAATAGAATAATTTTCAATGTCCTGCATCTATGTCAATAAAATACTGTTCGGTGAATGGTGTTATCATAGGAACAGTCCAATATGGGACAAAAATCTGAAGGTTTTTCTAATTGTCAGTAAATCTTTACATTTTGGTTCTGTGCACAATTCTATGATTGTTACAATCCTAAAGGAGCTATAATAGGAATGATGGATCTTTCTTAAAACGGTTCCCAATAAATTCTGTCAGATCCACTTGATGTTTAGGTCTGAAGATCAAGTCAGAAATCCAAGGGGCACGGTTTTTGAATGATTGCTGGCGATTGATGGGGTCAGAGGTCCAGAACCCCCACAGATGGCATCTTAATCGTTAAAGGTGCTTACACTAGGCATTATATAATGCATTCAAATAATTAAATAATGGCTAGGCTATCATTGTGGGGCTAAATATTGGGACCTTCACTGATCAGTAGAAAAAAATGGGGCCACAGCGGTATGTAAAGTGCAAGTGGCCTTTTCAGATGTTTTCTCTACACAGCACGACTCCCTACCCGGTGCCATACAAGAACTAGAACTCTGCTCCATTTTGATAAAGGGGCTGGTATATCTCATCCAAGGATGAATGGGGGTCCTACGGCTGGGAAACCCACTTAACATATAGTAATGACATAGCCTAATAATAGGCCATCACAGTATAATTGGAAATCCATTTTAACATTTTGCTACCTTTAAAGCGGCCACATAGTGGTGAAAAAAGGGGGGCAAAAAAGAGGCATACATTTTTTAGGAGCTGTGTTCATGCCTGCTGCCTTTTATTATGTGATCCACACTTTCATGTAAGGAGAACGATTCTGATAGTGACCGTATGTTACAGAATTTCAATTCACTAATATTTTTATAATAGCGCCAAACTGTCTTCACTCTAAAGACAATACCTAAATTGTTTTTCTGTACGGTTCATAATATAATAACATTTAAATAACTAAGTTTAGTCTGCATTACATACAGTTTCACATATTTTAAGTATTTGTTCTTCCTATTTATTGTCATTTCTTTTTGACTATTTTTGATTTTTAGGTTTTGAAGTTGAATCTTAGACTTAAATTGCTTCACTTTTCTGATATTATAAAACCTCAGCACTTACCGGCATGTTTAAGCCCTGACTTTAGCCAATGAGTCTTACCAGCATAGTCAGCATTGCTATCATTTGGTGTTTTAATAAATTATGCTGCTTCACATTATACAAAAAGCTTTTACTCAAATGGAAGTCGTACCAGACAATTATTATATCTCTGCATTTGTCAAACTTAGACTTATAGCTACATTTTAAGATTATTTCCCTCTCTATTTTTTCCAATTGCATTTCTTGGAGCTATAATGGATTTATAAACGGCATATTAACCTTATGGTGCCTAACAACAGATAGACTCCAGTTACTTTCCCAGAACCTCTTGCTTGTTCCACATTTCCAGCCTTGATTAAGCAATTTATCAGTTATTGCAGTACTGAACATATGATTTCTCCAGCTGCGCTGAATTCATTGGCTGAAGTGTATGAAAATAGAGCTGCTATTCTTTATTATGGAAGAACATAATTATGTGAAATAATATAACATTTTAGCACCCAATTGTGACAATCACCTCTAAAGTACATTTAGAACTAAGTTAATATTATGCTGCCGCTTTTCTACACAACTACATTTTTCCCCTTTTGTCTTGTTAAAATTAACCCCTCAACTGATTTTTTTTGTACCTTTTTATTGTGCATAAAAACAAAATGTATCAGAAAGAGTTTTTTTAGTTACTTTTTAATTTAACAAATATAATTTTCATTATTTTTTATATTATTTATTTATATGCGCAATCATGTTTTGTGTTTTTTGTTCTTGTATGATTCTATATTGTTGTAAGGCATCATAAATTCCACTTTCTACCCAAACAAAAAATTGTATGTAAGTAAGTAGCTGCAAGTGATTATTTTCTATATTGGCTGCTTCACTACTTTTTAGCTCTGTTACATTAAAGGGAATCTGTCAGATGCTTTGACCCCTCAAAATTGCCACAGCACTCAATAGAGGATGGGGAGAGCATTGCAACTGTATCTGGGGTAAGTCATATAGGTTGCATGACTGAGAAATACATGTTTTATGGTCCCCGGCGCCACAATCACAAGTGCCACAGAGATGACCCCTTTATGCGTAGTGCTCCAAGCTCTCTTCACTGAACGCCCCTCCCCTCTGCTCTGAATGACGGCTCCAGCATCCAATCAGAAGACTGCTAGAGCCGTCACTCATCGCAAAGGAGGCACTTGTGATAGACGGTATTAAAAAGCAGATTTCTCGGTCATGGATCCTGCAGGACCATCAAACCTAGCTATGGTTACACTGCTCTACCTGTTTTGTATATAGCGCTGTCAGCAGTTTTGATGGGTCAAAACTGTGCCCATAGTCCTTTTAACAGCTATAACAATTTATTTCAGCTTGGCTATAATATTTACCCTCACCCATGCGTTATACTGCAGTATTTCCTCCCTATATTGGTTGCTTAATATACCCCCACACAAATTCATCATGAAGCAATGGTGTGAAAAGGAAGATTTCCAGATATCTACCAAATGTTGCATGGCAGGCAAATAAACCTCCATAAGGGTAGACCCAGAAAATCCACCATTCACGTATATCCACCTCACCCCTGCAACAGTCAGGCACCCCTATTTTGTGGATCTGTGTGTAACTAACCACTGGGGCATCAACTGATCAGACTTTTATATATTGATTGATTGCCATAAATGTTTGTAGGGGGGAATCCTTAATATTCATATAGTTGCAAAATACTTATAAAAGTTTCTGGAATTTTTCTGATGCAACATTTCAGGGGTTCTCCCCTTTTCTCAAGCATAAGGGGATGCCATGAAACATTGGCGTGCCCCTGTGCACATTTCCTTGCTACATCGTCTCCATGTCGAGTAAAGACTTGTATCTCTTTATAAATGTAAGCCATTATGAACTTGTATTGGATGACATAATATCTATGGGTTGCATTCTATGAAATATTTGCACACATAAAGAAAGCAATAAAATAAATATTATTGTTGTGTCCGTTTTTCTATTTCTACTTGGGAGAAAAGAGGCTGCCTATCTGGTCAGTAACTTCAAAGGAGCACAATGGTTTGTATAATATGATGACAATTAACTTTTCTTGTCTCAAGCTTAATGGTCAATTTTAGGAACCCATGAGAATTGGAACATTGGAATACATATTGCTTATGGCCCAATTTTACTCCGCACTTGTACTAACCATTCAGCCAATGTGCAACAGAAAAAAAATATTATCTTAACTTGGGCACACTTTAATGTAAATCTCATCTTTATAGATGTCAAGGAATAGAGACTTTGACACATACAAATGTTAACAAATTATTTTTACAGATGGTGGTCCTTTAATGCATCCAGTTTGGCTAAAGAATAAATGAAATTCAACATCTCAGGAATATTACAATATGATTCCCTGTTCCGAGTGAAGCTGTCAGTGGTCACAACATGTCAAGTTAAACCATCATTTAGCTAAAGTGTCACCGGTACTTCCTGCTAATATGTAACCGAGAACAGCATGGAAATGTAAGCCTGGAGACTGGCCTGCAAACTTGTATCTTAAGACATCAGTTAACTAATAATCATAATCCCTTGTGCCCGGCAACTTGTGGATTTTCACTTGACAATCCATTTAACATCTCCTGAAAGATGTATGACAGAAAAATATATGTGGCAGAAAATATCAAAAATCCGCAAGACAGATATCGAGCCATTAAAATGTGTTTAAAAAAATCATGAAGGTTAGGGGGCTTAGTGGAAATGGTAGAGTGGTAAGAAGAAAATCCTTGAAAGAGGATCTCGGCCATATTCGTTTTATCAGTGGTCATTGTATAATAATGATGACTAACATCTCTTCATATATATTTAATAATGTATGAGTAGATATGGAATTCTGTAAAGAAGCCTATTAAATGTGATGTAACGTAACCTTGTAATAGTGGATGTAACTCAGAAAAACCTCTACTCTTGAGCAAGATGGCTGACGAGTAGAATGTGTATTCACAGCCATTAAAATTGTATAAGGTGCTATTGGTCTAGATATAACATGATAGATCCATCATTATTTTACTAGTATGGATGTAGCCATCTTTATCTTGACTCTGATAACTTGCTGCGGCGTTAATCACACAACAAAAGCCATTGAAAAGTCAAAAGAAAGGACCTTGCCACTGTGTAGGTAATGCGTTAAAAGTCAAGATAAAGACGGCTACATCTGTATATTACACAATATAGTGGTTTTAGTTAGACCTTATTTGGAATATAGTGGTTCCAAATCCCTGCTCCAAAAATGGTAGACTTTGGAGTTAGCTCCATAATGCCGCGTCCAATTAAGTAAGCTATAATTTCTTTGTCGAATTCATGCGGAATCCAATGGTATAAATATCTGTGTGGTTCTGTACAAAACTGGAAGCATATGGAGGTACAGTAGACCCCCATAGAACTCTTTGGGTGCTCTATTATGACTCTGTACAACCACCTTTTGAGTATGCCATGTGCATGAGGACTAATACCATTGGATGAGTTTCCCTGAAACATCTTACATAAATTGACAACTGAAATACATCAGTATGATTAGCACCTTAAAAATGGTGATCTATTACTGAATCATATTATGTGATCTATAAGTAGACTTTTGGGAATAGTCAATTGTGTTTTGCTGAAAAAACCTCCAAAAAAACTAAAAAAGTTCCCATTAAAATAAAAAAAAATTTGATGTGCTTTCTTCCTCCACATACATAATAAAATATTGTTCAAACTTGAAAGAAAAAATATTTTCCGGATGACCATTAGAACATGTTCCTTGCTTTTTGCCTGTGAATAGGAATCTAAAGCACAAAAACAGCTTTGTTGCACAATGAATAGGCCTCACACAACTACATAGCCAAGGTCATAAATTATCAGTTATGCTTGTAAGTGATGGTTCTATAATAATTAGGAAACCTCAGTACGTTTTCTCTTGTATCAGCGCAGTACAATAATTACACAAATGGACAATTTTTAGAAGCAGCAGGTGTCTCCAATTTTGTTGGTGGTGGGCAGAGGTCTATGGAGATTCTTGTTTGAAGTATAGTTTCTTTTGTAAATGCTTTTTATTTTAAGGTAAACCCTACCCAGAAACCATGATACATCTACTTCTCTTCATCTTTTCTGAAGCTAAGGAACTTTTATATTTTTGCATCCATTGATTCTTAATCTTGCATCCTAGCATGGTAGACTGGAGATCAATTAGTGGCTGCTTTATTTTGCCCATTTATCCCCCATTTTTTTTTTAAACAATATGAAAACTCCAATTCTTAACAAATGCATTCCTCTACGGAAAAAAAGGAAATTCAAAAACAGTCATCCATGATCTAATATTCTTCCATATATAGCATGTCAACTCTATCTGAACAAAAACAGTGATCCACTTATCTTCAGGACTTATCTTCTACAGTTGCGTCAGCCGTGGCCTGACTCAAGTCGATGCAGCGTGTCAGCCCAGTCGTTTCTTTGACGCTACGGCTCCCCTCTAACAATGCGTAGCTTCATCCGTAGGTTTAAGACCCAGTGCGACATCACTTCCCCAGGCCCTAAAGGGGAATAGATCTAGTCTTCCAGTTCTAGGTTATCAACCCCTGTCCTGGCTATCGTTTTGTTTCCATTTCTGTGATTCCCTGTATTTACCTCAGCTTGCCAGACTTTTTACTTGATCAGGCCCTTTTATTTACCGTCCCTTCTGTGTACTGAACCCTGGCCCGGCCTCCTGACTCTGTCTTCTGATACTGATTTGGAACTGACCTCTACTTGCCTGTTTCCGGTCCAAATCTGTCCTGAATACTGTCCCACCCAACCCGCTATCTTCTTTTCAGCCATCTAGTGGTGACTATCCTGGTGACCACAGGGTATCCGACCAGTAAAGTCCATACATGTGGGGGTTAAGGGGGGAGCATGGAGGATACCTTAGACACTGCACCCTAGGTTGGCTTGTGCCAACACAATAACAATCCCCAGAACTACTCTCTACCTTACTGCCAAGCTTTCTACAAGTCAATGTTGGTTTTTTTCCTCGCTTTGCTACTCTGAGCCCTAGTCCAGAGAACCTGATGTCCTGCACACCTGCTACCAGCTAGCCAGGAACCGGAATCCAGGTATGCTCTTGGACTGTAATCCTAGGGAGCGTAATATATTGTGTATTTCAATAATAAAATGGGAAATTATGTGTCCGCTCAAAATATAGGCCATGTGGTAAGTTTAGCATTTTTACAATGTACAATTGTATTGACTACAAATATAGCTGTAATGACAGGGATAGGGAAACAGACAAGTGAGCCCTAATCTACCCGCCACTCAGTCCCTGCCTACTTGCAACGACCCGCCCTAGGCAACGGGGTACAACTGGGCGACGGTCCCTACACTCAGTAAGTGCACGACAGACAACCAGACAAGGAGACACAGAACAAAGGGAAACGGGGCAGTTGCCCACGGCAACACCGTGAGCAACAAGAGTAGTAAACGAGCCAAGTCAAACAAGGAGAGTACGAGGTACCAAACGTAGAGCAGGAGAGTAGTGAACAAGCCGAGTCAAACCAGGAGTGTACGAGGTACCAAACGCAGAGCAGAAGAGTAGTCAGTAAGCCAGGGTCAATACGAAGCAGGGACAAGTAGTTCAAGAAGCTGCAGCAGGGCCAGGAAACCAACAGAGAAGAATCACAAGCAAGGAGGAACAGGAAAAGCAGGTATAAATAGACAGAGGGCGGGAGCTAGTTCCGTCTGGCCAGGCTGTGATAGGCTCTCCCACTCCTAAGCCTGCCATCATGAGTGGTGGAAGATGGAGTCAGTCTCACAGACATAGAAGCAGGTGCAGACTGATTACCTATGGGCGTGGATACAGAAGCTGTGCCTGGCAGATCCTTAACAATAGCTTTGAATGATATAATCAATGTGTTCCATTTCTTTTTTTATTGCATAATCAATTGTTAGACACAGTCAAGACAGAATATATGATCTGGGTACCTAGATTTCTATTGTAGGTTAATCAGTTTGTCAGAAAGCTATCTTGCCATGTTCCAGCAATGCCCTATAGAACCAGCCGCTCCACCACTCTGCGCCTAATGCTCAGAGAGCGGAGACATCAGCATCTAGTTTTTAACTTCCTGACATCTGTCTGGTGCCAGTTATAGTGGTCAATCCCTATTATTAAGGTTCCTGAGGCTTTAGTTATTTGTCCTGTTGACCTCTGGTGTCTGACTAGGATTGTATCTGACCATACTCCTGCCTTGTCCTGTAGTACTGTGTTTGCCCTATTGGGTCTGATCTTCTGTCTTTTATTCCTGTACTACACTGTCTGATTGTTGCAGACCCCCTTTTTGTCTGACTAGTTCTTTCCTCTAATTCTAGCTCAGATGACTACATTTTTATACCTGTAGTTTACTACATTATATTTATCATTTTTCTTTATTTTCCAAGTATTTAGCCCATTGCGTGCCTAAATATGAACAAAATGCAAAGTGGAGTAATGAAATGTCTCTTTACAGAAACTATAGATCTGGAAACACAACCAGATCCATAAAACAACGTTGATGTGAAATTACTTGAAGCATCAATAGTCCAATCAGTTTGGATCCTTTATATAAAAAAAATTGATGGTTTCTATTGGTGTAAAGTTAATTTTGTTTTTCTTTCTGAGATGTCTACACATAATGAACAACATTTTAATTAACCTTTAAATTCCATTTATAAAAAATGCAAGTGATACTAAACAGATGGAAGGTATAGCCTTCACCCTGAAGCGCAGTCATCACCCCGGCACAGCAGAGGAGGCTCTGAACTGTGATTCCCCTAATTGATCCCAGTTGAATTTCTTCTCTTATTATTTTATTGATAGTAGAATCTGTAGGTTTGAAAGCAGCATTCAAAATAATCGAGCTATTTACTCATCCTTCTATTTAATTCAGAATAATGTAGGGATGCGTGTCAAGTACTAATGTTTGTATACTTATCCTTCTAGCTGCATTTAGTCCTAATCTGTGTGTACAACACGCTCATGTAATTGCAGGAATCACACATGGCATGTATTATTTATGGAAGCCGGTATCTTTAAGACACTTATTCTGTTTGGACAGAAGTTCTATGTGTAGGGTAAGTTTCACATGTTCTATCTACTGAATGAAAGAACTAAAATACAAATAGTGTGACTGAAAGCAAAATAACAAACCAGTAACAAAACAAAATAGCAATAGTAACCGTAATATAAATAATATATTTTGAAAAATGAGTAATGGTGATAATAATAATAATGCTTTATATATACAGGGTGGGCCATTTATATGGATACACCTAAATAAAATGGGAATGGTTGGTGATTTTAACTTCCTGTTTGTGGCACATTAGTATATGGGAGGGGGCAAACTTTTCAAGCTGGGTGTTGACCATGGCGGCCATTTTGAAGTTGGCCATTTTGTATCCAACTTTAGTTTTTTCAATGGGAAGAGGGTCATGTGACACATCAAACTTATCGAGAATTTCACAAGAAATTTCATGAGTTATTTACAAGTTTCTGACCACTTATAAAATGTGTTCAAAGTGCTGCCCATTGTGTTGGATTGTCAATGCAACCCTCTTCTCCCACTCTTCACACACTGATAGCAACACCGCAGAAGAAATGCTAGCACAGGCTTCCAGTATCCGTAGTTTCAGTTGCAATATATATATAAAATTTATTTTAATTTATTTATTTGTAATGTACAGTGTTACAATGCAGTCATATGTTTTCGGTACGGTGTGTTGGCAATTAGTTGGCAATTCAAATGGCCAATATCCTTTTTAGGTGGTCATCCCTTCAGCACAATCCCTGTCCATATGCCCTGGTGATATCATAGAGGACCCCATCTTTGAACCAGAGGTGAGACCTGATAAGTAGCAGCAGCTCTCACTCTGGTGGACCTGTGTAGTCCATGGCTGCTATGTAGTACTACATTTCTCCTGCAGCAGCCGCTGCAAGAAAATTGAGCCGCTGGCCGCGTAATCCCCCAGCAAAATTGGCTGCTTCGCTGGACCTGGCTTCCAAATCAAAAGGGTCACCTGCATGTTATAGAGATTTTGCCACTTTATCAAAAATCCACAGGAAAGATAATAAATGTTGGTTTGTTAAGCCCCCACCAATTACCAGTACAGGGGACCTCAATCCCCTATTCCCTCCATAACAAAAACATATCAAATCTTTAAAAAATGCATGTATGTGTGTGTGTGTGTTTTCCTCCATACTACTTGGTGTATACTGTGCCATGCTACTAGGCCAACCTAAACATTACAGATAATTATAAAAGAAAAAGTCTGCCTAGTGGTTACTGTAGGAATACAGCATTTTATTATATGACTCAATGTCTATATGGGAATAAATGGGCATATTGTATTTGAAGTTAGAGTTTACCTTACACATGATTCACCACATCTGATGTATAGGGAGCTTTCAGTGGTATTGTTTTTGAGAATTTGAGAGTCCGAGGTTCCTTGTGCTGTCTTTTCCCCTCAGTCACAGTCGCATGCAGATACAAATTCTAATGGTGTATACATGGGAAGCATTTTATTGTTCTAACACTCCTGTAAATGTGAATAGATGCTGCTGAGATAAACTGTAAAAGAATCCGCATATAACACACAGTGCATCATGATAAATAAGACGAAAAGAGAGTTTCCAGATTCTTTGCTTATAGCTGTAAAGTTTTATTTTATAGGTATTTCTTCACTTTCCCTGTCCATGGTGCTGATCAAGGATTTTCTTGTCAAATATAGATTTTTAGCTTAATGCTAAAATATACAGTAACAAAGATAGAATGCAGCAGTCATTACAGTCAATAAATGCAAATTAAAAAGTTTCTCTAAATTCTCTAGTTAAGAGATAGGGCAGCATAAACCCGGTGCCAGATTCCCTTTACTATAGCAGATTCTTAAATAGATTGTCCCATATAAACACTTTTGTACTTTTACGAACCTTAAATTTGTAACAGTTTATAAAACTATAATCAGTGGGGGAGGGGGGTCTAACCTCTGGAACCTCCAATGTTGACCACGCTTGTGCACTCACGCTATAGAAATCAATGTGAACACATGCCAGGAATATGGAATTGGGCGGCCCAAGCACCCATTACTTGCATATGTTCACATCTGGCCCCTTATTTTCTATAACTGTGAGGGGCTCAGAGGTTGGAGTCATCGATCTAATTGACAGGTCGTAAAAATAAAAGGGTTTTTATCGGACAACTCCTTGAAGTATTTCTTCAAACTCAATAAAAACCTGACTTTAGTTCTGTTGCATCTGAAACTTAATGAGCCAGTGATTTTAAATTGAAAGTTCAGGGGTAACCTTTTTGGCTAGTACAGTGGTATGTAGTAATATTATTGCTTTTTAAAGGGGTTATCCAGGATGAGAAGAAAGGGTCTACCAGACACAGTCCATGGACAAGAGTGGCAATGTTACTGGAAAAAGATAGACTTTTTGTACTTTTCCTGAACAATCCCTTTATATATCAGGCCATGTTTTCCGCACTGACAGATGATATAAGTGCTTTATTTCTACAGCTATTTCATATAAAAGCAGCAGCTCTTTTGATTTTCTTTATATTTGCTTTCTTGTTAACGTGTTAGCAGTACTGGTGATGTAGATATTTTGCTTCCCTGACAAACAGCAAAAGTACATAGATGTAATGGAGATAATAGAAACTTATGCATGCCATTAAAGCCGGAGCAATATAAGTGACACTTCTGTGTTGAATGTTGGGGACGTGTTAGTCAGTCTGAGAATGTGTTAGAGCCGGGTTAGAGATGGGCGATGGGGCTGCTGCAGGCGAAAGAGTGCCCTGCCAGATTCTCTAAACACTACCGTTATTTCCATCTGTTTCTTGCTACTTTTGTTTATGTTGGCTATTAATCTTTAATGGGAGCGAATGGCCGGCACTGTCACTTTCCAGGGAGCTCTGATACTTTTCACTCTTTTCTGTGTGTGCAATTTATGAGGGATTACACCGTGAAGTAGACTTCTGTGTTTGTCTTTTGTTAATGGAGTACTTTATATATATATTTTTCATGTGGGCACTTTACACCTGGATTATTTTTGCATAGATAACACTTTAGATGTCCCACAAGATTTCATTTCACTTTGATTCCTCTTAGTTTAATTAACACCTAGAAATAGACGTTTTACATTATAAATGCGCTGAACAGCACAAACATATGATCCAGTATATCATGTGCTATAGGTATAAACTCTCTTTTTAAATGTCTTCATCCCTTGTTCATACTGGAGTTACCATATCACATTATTTTAGTCAAACTAAATTACAAAACTGAAGTAATTTTTGCATCCATAATGCTATAGGTTCCACATAGAGATAATGCCAAGGTGACATTATAGGTGTATATATATATATTAATATAAAAAAAAGCCATGATTTGGTATCCAATAGTCCAGAAATCCTGCTAACCTGGCATGGGGTACAAATAGTCCTAGGAACAGGAGTGTACCTCGGACTGGCCCATCAGAGTACCAGAGGATCTTCTGGTGGGGCCAGGCTATTTGCTATTGACACAATAATAAGCCCAAAAGGTCGAGCTGAAAACAACCCCATGTGGAGCTATCTATCTATCTATCTATCTATCTATCTATCTATCTATCTATCTGTCTATCTATCAACTGCACTATTGGTTCCGTCAAGAACAACGGAACCATGTCACAGCGGTGACAGACGGAAACTATTAGCTAGGTTTCCATCACCATTGATATCAATGGTGAGAGAAACAGAAGCTTAGGTTTCCGTTTGCCTTTCCGTTGAGGGGTTATCCTGACGGAAACCTCCAATGGAACCCCTCAACGGAAGGGTAACGGTGATGTGAACAGGCCCTTATCTACGTGTTTCTGTAATATTTTACAATCAAGCAGAGTTTTTCAATCCTAGTGTGGTTCTAATATGTATCCTAGTAGTGGTCCTGAGCATGTAGTATTATCTGAGATATCCCATAACTTATTTGCTCCATTTATTACAGAAGTCTCCACCCTTACCTTTAATTGAATTCGGTTAAGGACTTCAATATCTCATCAAACAAATTCAATACAATACCGCGACATGTTAGCAAACCCCTCAAGAGGCTGCAAATCACATTACAACCACTGGGTGGCCACACATAGACACTTATAGTACATCCATCTCATGACACATTATCACAAAATCATCTTTTCTTTTAAAGCTGGTCATCTCGCGCCACATATCTCAGCATATGTTGAGAAAAGGTAAAGAAGGACACCAATATCTATGGTTAGTTGCACAGATATGTATTCACAGACATGTGGCACAAGTGGCTCTGATTCATGTGTTAGCCTCACTATCTATATTATGAGTCTCACAAACAATGTTGATTATATGCACAGTATTTTCTTCATTAATACATTTTCCTTGATGATTTACCCTATGTAATGAAATCTTTAAGGGCAGGTGACTAAGTAATGAAGATGATTTATGAAGTAATTACTTTTGCCTATGTCAGGACAGGTTTTGAGTGAGATGCACTTACCTTAGAGGATATTTGTCTATACATAAAGTCGTTTCACTTATCCTGCTAAGTATTCATATCCTTCCAGTTATTCAATGTGCGTCATTGGAATATATAAGCTAAATGACATATAAGACTTTTTACGTGTAACCCACAATGAATTATTATTATTTAATCCAACAATAATTTAATCCATATTATTGTGATATATTCCTGTAGATACTCTAGTGTAAAAAATATCATCTTGATTTTACAAAACATTACATTTTCATGTTCGGAATTGATTTTTCTTTTTCAAATAAAGAAGAACTCCTTTTTTTTTTCTTGCTTTTTTTTTTACCACTAAACAATCTAATTTTGGGCAAGCTATGTTTATAAATTACATTTACTTCTGTTTGTATTGTCTTCACGTCACCTCAAAGAGGACCTGTTAACTTTCCTGATCTGCCTAATTTAGTAAACCATTGTATTTCCCATGAAATAATAATTCTGAAGATTTTTTTTATTCGTATTCTAACGCCTCATGCACACGACTGAGTGTGCCGTCCGAGTTCTGTCAGTGATCTGAGGAAAGATAGGACATGTTCTATCTTCCCTCGGATCGGAGACTCGGACCATTTTTCACGGACCCGATACACCCGCTAAAGTGAATGGGTCCATTTATACTATCGGGTGCCATTTTATGCCATCAAAAAATGGCCCGAGTGGCACAACGGTCGAGTGCAAGAGGTCTAAGTGCTGTTCATCTGTTATTCCTCCTAGAAATGTATGAATAAATTGATAACTGAGAGTTACCAGTTGGGGTGTGTCCCTACACAGATGGAAAGTGTCCAATCAGTGCTGACCGAGTGAGACTGTGTAGGGACACACCCCTTAGACAAGGCACCCAGTTGTCAATTTATTCATACATTTTGAGGAGGAATAAGAGAGGAATGGCACAATCCCGAGTTCTCAGAAAATGCGTTCCAGAATTATTTCATGGGGATTACGGTCCTCTACTAAAATAATATATGTCAGGAAAGGCGACAGGTCCTCTTTAAAGTGAATAGCTACTGTAATTTCTTAGTATATTTCTATAGAGCTTCATCTAGTGGTGGTTGTATGCAGCCAGAACTTTATTATTTAAGTATTTGGCTATGTTGGGGATTTGGAACTCTGTATTAGAAAAAGGGAGTTCTGACAGCTATAAAGATTGCTGAATTATTTCTTAACCTGAGAATGTCCAGCCTTACCATTAATCTTATCAAGCCTTCCTGTTCATTGTACTTATGTGTGATACTGCTTTTATGACGCAATACCTTAGAGACTTGGCCTAATGACTAGAGATTGATGATGCTTTCCAAGGTAGTTTATGACACCAATGAAGTTATGACCAAATTCTCGAATCCTTAAAATATTGGTATGAGAAGCATTACAAAATTATATGTTTTATTTCTTGCTCTGTAACTCATGGAAAAATGTTTGGCTGGGTTCACACGTGGCGGAATTTCACTTGAATTCCGCTGCGGACACTCCGCAGCGTTAATCCGCAGCAGAGCCGTTTCTTCATTGACTTCCACTTAAATTTAGAAGTGTTTGTTTAGACGATGCGTAAAATTCCGCTGCGGAGCATAGGCTGCGGAGCGGAATTTGGTGTCCGCAGCATGCTCTGTCTATTGCGGAGCAGTGGCGGACTGGTTGCGGACTCATGGCGGAATGGAGATTCTAAATTCCGCAATGAAGTCCGCAGCTGTCATGCACATGTTATGTGTGCTGCGGATGCGTCTTGCTTTTTTAACATGACATTTCTTCATTCTGGCTGGACCTATGTATTTCTAGGTCTACAGCCAGACTGAGGAAGTCAATGGGGCTCCCGGAATTACGGGAGCGTTGCTAGGAGACGTCAGTAAATAGTCACTGTCCAGGGTGCTGAAAGAGTTAAGCGATCGGCAGTAACTGTTTCTGCACCCTGGACAGTGACTACCGATCCCAATATACAGCAACCTGTAAAAAAATAGAAGTTCATACTTACCGAGAACTCCCTGCTTCTGTCTCCAGTCCGGCTTCCCAGGATGACGTTTCAGTCTAAGTGACGGCTGCAGCCAATCACAGGCTGCAGCGGTCACATGGACTGCCGCGTCATCCAGGGAGGTCGGGCTGGATGCCGAAAGAGGGACGCGTCACCAAGACAACGGCCGGTAAGTATGAAATTCGTTTACTTTCACTAGGGAAAGTGCTGTCCCTTCTCTCTATCCTGCACTGATAGAGAGAAGGGAAGCACTTTTTCCGCAGTCCGCAGCAGCTAGTCCGCATCAATTTACTGCACATTTTGGGCAGATCCGCAGCCGTAATCCGCAACCCGGATTAGGTGCGGCATTGATGCGGACAGTTGCGGAGGAAATCCGCCACGTGGGGGCATGCCCTTAGAGTTTGCTTATTTTATCAGCCACAGCTCTCTGTCCTGCATATTATTTGCCTCCTGCTTCCTTTTTTTTTTTACCTAACAATTGAACGGATCCATTAAGATAGAAAAAAAAAAAGTGATTTAAAAGCTAAGAAGGTACAATAAGCAGCAAAGTAATCCTAACACGTTCTTACGGCTAGCCACTCCTAGCACTACACTTTACACAAGTTGCAGGTTTTAATAGATGTTAATATTTAACGTTGTTCTTTGCTGGGAACTTGATTCACTATAGTACATTATTAAGAAGTTCTAAGCGTTGTGTCTGAGGAAAAAGATGACAATAATAACCAATCCATCATTCGTTTCTTTTCCTAGATCTTCTCGTTGACAGTTTAATGTTCTGCACTTTATTTTCTTGTGGTAAAAAAAATGTTTTGTATTTTCCAATGCTTGGCTATTACTTGGGTCACAAAATCTCTGTATTGGTCGGGCATAGTTTTTGCAAACATCTACTATATTTATGGTCCCACCAGCTATCCAAAATGTGTTCTCTATTAATAAAAAATTAAGCAGTAAATAGTCTTATTTTTATGGCAAAGAAAAAAGTTGAATGTGGAGATTAGTTTACAAAAAACTGCCTCCCATTGATGTCAATGGAAGGTCAGAGACGGAAACATCTGAAAAAAGGGCATGACGCTTCTTTTTCCTGTGAGCGTTTTTTTCTGCTCGCGGGAAAATAACACCTCCGCCTCCCATTGAATTCAATGGGAGGGTTTTTTTGGCCTGGTTTCCGAATCAAAAACCGAGCCAGAAAATTCAGTGTGAACTAGTCCTTAAAGGGTTTTCGGGTGAGGTGGGAGGGTCTCTAAAAAAATAAAGAATTACTTATTCCTGCACAGTGGTATAACTATATGGCACGGGCATAGGAGCTAACATCTCGCAGCAACGACTGGCAGACCGGCGAAGACGCCTGTCTGAGCCGTTTAACGCCTTGTCACAGTCAATGGTGAACACAGCATCTGAAAGGTTAGACAGAGGGAGTAGGTTTCTGCTGTCGCCCCACTGGCCCCCCCCCCTGCGATGTGATTGTGAGGTGTTGATGGGTTGCCATGGGAGCCAGGGCCTACCAAACGCCCCGAGGCATGCCTATTATATACCTGTTAGACTCTGTTAGTGAAGGATTAAAAAATGTTTAGTAAAAACACTAAGAAGTTAAAAAAATATATAAATTAAAAAAAATCTTTAAACATATGGTATTGCCACAATTGTAACGTCTCATATAATAAAATTAACACATTATTTATGTCGAATTTAGACATCCTAGACAACACAGCAGTTGCCATTACAGAATAAATGAGTATTTTTCGACTTCATATATGTTCACATATATCTGTTGTCCCTTTCAGTTTCCCTCTGGCCAATTGTTTAGATCATGCCTCTATAGCTGTGGCCGGGGATTCCCTCCAGGAGGGGCCCCTGATGCCACTGTCCATATATGGACAGTGAAGTCAGGGATTACCGCTAGGAGCAAAATCCACGGTCATTACATTGCCGGGGATTTCACTCCAGGCAGAGCCGCTGATGTCACTGTACATATATGGATAGTGACGTCAGTGGCTACTCCCGGAGTGGAATCCCCTGCTACAGTGTCGGCAACACTGTGGCCTAATATTCCGCTCCTAGCAGTAACCCCTGACGTCACTGTCCATATATGGACAGTGGTGTCATGGGCTCCTCCTGGAGGGAATACCCAGCCACATTGTCGGCAATGCTCTGGCCGGGGATTTCGCTGCTATAGGGAGATTCATTGGGGCTATCTAAAGGGGAAGGGTGTTAGTGCTATATACAGTGGGGGTTGCGCTGTTTACATGTGGGTGCTGTGTGGTGCCTTCTACAGGGGGCACTATGTTACATTATCTACAGGGTGTACTATGGTATTATATACAGAGGGTACTGCGGCATTATCTGCAGGGGTGTGTGGCACTGTATACAGAGGGCACTGTGGCATTATCTACAGGGGTTGTGTGGCACTATATACAGGGGGGTGTGGCACTATATAAAGAGGGCACTGCAGCATTATCTACAGTGGGGTGTGTGGCACTATATACAGAGGGCACTGCGGCATTATCTACAGAAGGCGCGGTTTCGTTATCTACACATGAAATGCAACTGTTTTTTAAAAAAATTCAAAAACTGAAAACACGGACACGGAACAGATACAAAACAGCCGTCAAAAATGGACCTAAACAGCCAATTTTAGTGGCCGACACCCGTACCCTGTTGTGTGAATAGAAACCACAGCAATCCCAGCATGGTGTAGTGTAGGTAGGAGATGCATGGTGGGATTGGCAGTAGACTGCGCTATTGATTCCGTCAGAAAAACGGAAACCTGCTGTAATGGTGACGAACGGAAACCATTAGCAATGTTTCCGTCACCATTGATATCAATGGTGACGGAAACGGAAGCTGTGGTTTCAGTTTGACTTTCCGTTGCAGGGTTCACCCGACGGAAACCTCCGACGCAACCCCGGAACGGAAATCCAACGCTGATGTGTACAGGCCCTTATTCTTAGGCTCCGTTCACATGTGTTCCAGGGTCCCATTTCGTCACAACGAGACCCTGACTGACACAAACAGAAACCATAGGTTTCCATTTCCATCACCATTGATTTCAATGGGGACAGATCCGGTGCCAATGGTTTCCATTTGTCTCCATTGTGCAAGGGTTCCGTCGTTTTGTCAGAATCAATAGCGTAGTCTATTTTGTGTTAAAGTGGATCTGTCATCATAGTATATACTGGGGATTTTTGGGAAATTTGACTAGGAAGTGGTCAATCCCTTTAAATAGGACAAACTGCTGTTTTCTGGCATAGGAAACTGTAAATACTCATCGCTTATTCCTCCGCTGCATTACAAGGTCCCCTGAGCCCCCCGATTCAATGTTTAAACAGTGGACAGTGGCGGTGATCCGATCTACAGCTCTCAAGATTATGTTTAATCCATATGACCACCTCCCTAGCTGCCTGCTCTTCAGCACCAGCTCTGAGAAGTAACTGAACGTGTTCTGCGTATGTGCAGATACAAAAGATTCTGCTGCTTGTATCTGCAGTTAAAGGATTTCACCTATTAAACCAGCAATACCTGGTGGAAGTGGGTGAAAACATTTTTTTTGTAACCTATAATTATCTTCCCTGTACTTCTTTAGTATTCCATTTTTTTGTTTTTCTTCGCCGTATGCTAATGAGCATAAGAGTCATATCTTCATTCCAAAAGAGTCATATCCTCATTCCTCAAGCCCTTCTGAGTTAACCCCGCCTCCTTACTTTTGATTAACAGCTCCTTGTCTCCCCCTAGAACACCCGCAATGTCACGCTTGCGCATCAATGTTTTGGTGCGTACGCATGACGGGACACCATAGCGGCGGATGCGCTGTAAGTAGATTTGAAGCTTGGACAAAGCAGGAAAGGATATCGGACCATACATGACAGGCACATGCGCAATCTCAGACAAGATTTTGGCATTCAGGGCAGGCCAGTTTTTGGCGGTGCGCAGGCATAGGAAGAGGAACGAACGAGACTGCCGGATTTTTACCATAAAAGGGGCAAAATGTTTGCAGACCGTTATTTAAGGTCGGAGGAGGGGTTTAGGAGAGGGGATAATGGCAATGAACCTATGACCGCAGCGGCTAGCGAGGGGTGAGTAAAGTTCAATAGGTGAAATGCTGGTGACAGGTTCCCTTTAACTGCCGGCGCAGGACAGCAGTCTGCTGGGGAGGAGGAAGCCCTGAAATGCAATCCAGAGGTCTGCAATGACGGTATTTACAGTTGTCTGTGTCAGAACACAGCAGTTTATAGTATTTTTGAGTACAAAGTGGCCCAGCCCTTTAAGGGCAGCTTATTATGGGGATAGCACCGATCTACTGTTAGCCCAAACAACACAATATAAATGTGCCATTTGGCTAATCTATAGCAGCTAGCAAAGAATACAGTTGACTCAAAGGTATGAATTCTCTATATTCTTGAGTATAGTACTCTCCCCCCCCCATCTCTCCCCACCTCCCCCCACCCCTCTCACCAGTGTCTGACATCTGCTGTATATAAATGCAGATACAAAGCAGCCATCAATCATTGGCAAGGGGCGCTCCCCTCATGAATACACCAGACTCATAACGATGTGTCCACGTTTTTTCTTTCCTAGTTGCTATAAGCCAATATTTTTGGTGCCATTTGGGAGTAGAGCGGACCTGTCCCCATAATATGCTGACTTTAAACAGGGCATCATAGTATGATGACAGATGTATACTTCAACAATCCAATCTCTTTCTCTATATATTACCATTTCTCTAGTCATTTCTTGTTAACTATTGTACTGCTGTGAGAATGCCTTACAAATAAATAAATTTTAGGTTCCTTGCTTGCTATTTGTATATTATTCTACTATAATTGCTTTGGTATGTTTTTGATATGCTTATTTACACTTTGGGCTACCGCAGGCCATTTGTGCTTGGAACAGCACATTGTATAAATACTGGGCATAACCGCTTTTTCTGAGCCTGATAACCGCACTGGAGAAAACCGTGAGACCTTGAGGACAGTATAAGACAGATAGTATATGACAAGCCTGCACCAAGTAATATATATTCTGTCTTTGTTGCTGTTTGCTTGTGTCTTATGCATTCCATGTAGGTGGCAAAGAAAAATGTTCTGAAGGCAGCTATACAAATACATGCAGGCAGAATCATAGAATGCAAAAAGATTAAACTACAGGAGGCAATAGCAATGTTTTTCTGTTCACACACTATTGCCGTTGTGTGGGTTAGAGCCACAGATTGTCAACCCAGCTCATTTCATCAGCATTTGGTCTCCCTGATGAGACTTGCTTAGCCTTGCCAGCTAGTTTAATAGGAGGTCTCTGTTTTGGTAGCACAATGTCAGGGTTTTAGGATCATTCAAGTGCATGCAAGTTCTTTATTTCTTTCATGCCAAGCAGATTATGGTATTGTCGCTTGCGTGTCTTTTAAGTGCACTGTACTGGGTTTAATTTGACTCCTATCTAATTCAGAGTTGCTTTGCTTTTCCTTGTAAGCTACTGCTCTGAATTGGAAATTGTATTACTGACCAGATGGCATAGTAACAGTGAGCAATGAAGATAACCGAGAGGCTTCACAACAGATGTGATGTTTTTTCAAGCCATTGGCCAGCAGAGGCTGAAAGGTTAAAAAAAAAAAAATCTAACGGAGGGGGGGGGGGGCTGACTTGTATGTGCCCCTATTACTCAGTGATCCTGAAATATCAATGTGGCTCTGGAGTCCTTTTAATGCATTGGTCTCTTTATGGAGAAGACCATTTGCCTGCTCGATGCAGGCAGAATAATACTTAATATGTACCCTGAATGAACGATAAACTCCGACACCACAAATCATCTGTTAATTACCGCATATTCAGCCCTGATTATAACACCTTAAACCTTGTCTCGAATATTAATGTTGTGTCAAACAATAATGTTCCTCTCCGAAAATATATGTTCGTTAAACTCATCTATGTTATTCCATTAACACGTCTTTTTTTATAAGGATGCATTTTATTTCCTGCCAGACATTTTCAAATGAATGCTCATTGCTCGGCACTTGGAAATTTCTGTAATATTCCGACATGACCTTGTGGTTTTGACATTCAGCCAGATCTAAATGAATCCTAGCTGTGATATATATTCTACAAGATTCCCTATGACACCTCTTTTAGTAGAGGTAAGAATCGCATAATCGGCATTCTCCAGACAGATTAGGTAGAAATGGTCGGCATTTAGATGGATATTTGCTATTTCCTGGCTATTTTATGGTATCCTACGCTGCGAAGACCATTTTCTTTGAATACCGGGAACATTTTGCAGCGATGCATAACTAACTGCCTCCATCATTTTTTTTTTCCTCAAGCTTAATAATTAACAATGATCTTATCCAAGATATAATTTTAGAGTACAGAGTCAAAGGGTTACTCATAATGCTGAGAGAGAATGCTGTGCCTGGGTGCTTTGGATAAGCACTTTTAAAGGGTTATTTAAAGATCACAACTCAGTCACCGCACTAAGAAGCTTATACACTAGAAATTTCACTTTGTTGACCACTCAGCATGCAAGTCGGGAATATATCATTTTTCCCGGTGTTGCTAAGAGCTTCGATAGAAGGTCCTTGATATTTCACTGCGTTTGAAAACACCTTTTGTATAATTTAACTTGCCAGTTGTAGCTAATATTCACTATAATTCCTATCTGATTATTACACCGCCAGTCATATTGCAGAATAGGAGTTTATAAGCTGACTGTGCAGTATACAAATAGCAAAATCTAAACCTACTAATCCAGTGTTTTTTAAATTAGCGATCCTGTCAATTTTGTGATGTGAATTTATTATTCAAAAAAACAGCTTTTTCTTGCTTTTTCCACACCTGACTGGAGATCCGCTAGCATCATTTACAGTCAACTGATATAAGCCTTCGTAAAAGAAAGGCGGCTTTTCTGTTCATAGGGACTATTGTTATAAATGAGTGAAGTTGGTCGATCTTGTTGCAATGAATTATTTATTTAGTCTTGCTGTTAAAAGGGCAAGTCATTCAAAATGCAGTGTTGAAATATTTTAACTTAATGTTGACTCTTTTGCATTAGCCTATATAACTTACTGTTGTTGCCACCATCGGTTGTAGTCATATAGATATTATTTTTTTTTTAATAGGGTTTTTGTTTAAACTTTGCCTGACGATATTTCAAATGACAAAAGTTGTACAGACCCCTGTGGTTATATTGTTCCTGAGTGAGTCAGATTTACAAACATGCTTTAAAGGGATTTTTTGTCTAAATTTATGCTTTGATCTGTCATATAGACGGTTCAGAAGACATTGATTTGGAATAATCTGGGACTCAGACTGATTTCTAAAAGAGTGCCCTGTAGCGTACCCCAGTCCTTCTGGCCCAGCGTCTGGATTTCCATCACTCGAGAGTTTTCGAGACAGAACTCACAATAAAGTGGTGTCATCCTTGGTTCTCTATATTTTGAGTAACAGAACTCAGGAGTCAGTGTCTATATTATACTCAGTCAGATTTGATAATAATTGTCCAGAAGCTGCAGTCTGCATTTTGCGTATCTCTTTATTCTCCAGATTAGATAAATAGTACATAGGGTTAATATAAATAGTGTACACACCATCGAGAGGAGTAGAGCATACTGCGCCCAGTTAAATATTGCATACAGCATCCAGATAAATAATGTACAGTTGCCAGATAAATAGCACACATAGCGCCCAGATAACTAGTGTACACTGTGGCCAGATTAATAGCTCATCTAGCATCCAGATAAATAGTGTGCACAGTGGCCAGATTAATAGCTCATCTAGCATCCAGATAAATAGTGTGCACAGTGCCCAGATAAATAGCGCATATAGCATCCAGATAAATAGTGTGCACAGTGGCCAGATAAATAGCACATATAGCATCCAGATAAATAGTGTGCACAGTGCCCAGATAAATAGCGCATATAGCATCCAGATAAATAGTGTGCACAGTGGCCAGATAAATAGCGCATATAGCATCCAGATAAATAGTGTGCACAGTGGCCAGATTAATAGCTCAACTAGCATCCAGATAAATAGTGTGCACAGTGCCCAGATAAATAGCGCATATAGCATCCAGAGAAATAGTGTGCACAGTGCCCAGATAAATAGCACATATAGCATCCAAATACATAGTGTGCACAGTGGCCAGATAAATAGTGTACACTGTGGCCATATTAATAGCTCATCTAGCATCCAGAGAAATAGTGTGCACAGTGCCCAGATAAATAGCACATATAGCATCCAGATAAATAGTGTGCACAGTGGCCAGATAAATAGCACATATACCGTGTTTCCCCGAAAGTAAGACAGTGTCTTACTTTCTTTTTATCCCCAAAAGCCCCACTATGTCTTACTTTCGGGGTATGTCTTATATTTGAAAAAATTCGAATTTTTTTTTTTTTTTTTTTCACAAACTTTATTTAACTGTTTTACATTTTTTTTTTTTAGTCCCACCAGGGGACTTCACTATGCGATGTGCCGATCGCATATATAATGCTTTGGTATACTTAGTATACCGAAGCATTATTGCCTGTCAGTGTAAAACTGACAGGCAACCTATTAGGTCATGCCTCCGGCATCGCCTAACAGGCAGATGCTGAAGGCAGACCTGGGGGTCTTTGTTAGACCCCCGGCTGTCATGGAAACCCGACGGCGACCCGCGATTTGTTTGCGGGGGCGCCGATCGGGTGACAGAGGGAGCTCCCCCCTCTGTCAAACACATTAAATGCCGCTGTCACTATTGACAGCGGCATTTAATGGGTTAAACTGCCGGAATCGGCGCGCGCTTCGATTCCGGCAGTTGCAGCAGGAGCCAGGCTGTGTATAACAGCCGTGCTCCTGCCGCTGATCGCGTGGGTACAGTCTCAGTACCCGCGCCATCACAGGACGGATATATCCGTCCTCCTGCGCGAACTAGCAGCTGCTGAGGACGGATATATCCGGCGCGGTGACGTATGGAGAGGGGGGCGGCGCGGAAGTGGGCAGGAGGCGGCAATACCCCCGTGTTTTCCCGAAAGTAAGACATATGTCTTACTTTCGGGGTACGGCTTATATTAGCCGACCCCCCTGAAACCCCCGATACGTCTTTCAATCGGGGGTGTCTTACTATCGGGGAAACACGGTAGCATCCAGATAAATAGTGTGCACAGTGGCCAGATAAATAGCGCATATAGCATCCAGATAAATAGTGTGCACAGTGGCCAGATTAATAGCTCAACTAGCATCCAGATAAATAGTGTGCACAGTGCCCAGATAAATAGCGCATATAGCATCCAGATAAATAGTGTGTACAGTGGCCAGATAAATAGTGTGTACAGTGGCCAGATAAATAGTGTGCACAGTGGCCAGATTAATAGTGCATATAGCATCCAGAGAAATAGTGTGCGCAGTGCCCAGATAAATAGTGCATATAGCATCCAGAGAAATAGTGTGCACAGTGGCCAGATAAATAGCTCATATAGCATCCAGATAAATAGTGTGCACAGTTGCCAGATAAATAGTGTGCACAGTGCCCAGATAAATAGCACATATAGCATCCAGATAAATAGTGTACACAGTTGCCAGATAAATAGTGTGCACAGTGCCCAGATAAATAGCACATATAGCATCCAGATAAATAGTGTGCACAGTGGCCAGATAAATAGCACATATAGCATCCAGATAAATAGTCTGCACAGTGACCAGATAAATAGCGCATATAGCATCCAGATAAATAGTGTGCACAGTGGCCAGATTAATAGCTCATCTAGCATCCAGATAAATAGTCTGCACAGTGACCAGATAAATAGCACATATAGCATCCAGATAAATAGTGTGCACAGTGCCCAGATAAATAGCGCATATAGCATCCAGAGAAATAGTGTGCACAGTGCCCAGATAAATAGCACATATAGCATCCAGATAAATAATGTGCACAGTGGCCAGATAAATAGCACATATAGCATCCAAATAAATAGTGTGCACAGTGGCCAGATAAATAGTGTGCACAGTGGCCAGATAAATAGCACATATAGCATCCAGATAAATAGTGTGCACAGTGGCCAGATAAATAGCACATATAGCATCCAGATAAATAGTGTGCACAGTGTCCAGATAAATAGTGTGCACAGTGGCCAGATAAATAGCACATATAGCATCCAGATAAATAGTGTGCACAGTTGCCAGATAAATAGTGTGCACAGTGCCCAGATAAATAGCACATATAGCATCCAGATAAATAGTGTACACAGTTGCCAGATAAATAGTGTGCACAGTGGCCAGATAAATAGCACATATAGCATCCAGATAAATAGTGTGCACAGTGGCCAGATAAATAGCACATATAGCATCCAGATAAATAGTGTGCACAGTGTCCAGATAAATAGTGTACACAGTTGCCAGATAAATAGTGTGCACAGTGGCCAGATAAATAGCACATATAGCATCCAGATAAATAGTGTGCACAGTTGCCAGATAAATAGTGTGCACAGTGCCCAGATAAATAGCACATATAGCATCCAGATAAATAGTGTACACAGTTGCCAGATAAATAGTGTGCACAGTGCCCAGATAAATAGCACATATAGCATCCAGATAAATAGTGTGCACAGTGGCCAGATAAATAGCACATATAGCATCCAGATAAATAGTCTGCACAGTGACCAGATAAATAGCACATATAGCATCCAGATAAATAGTGTGCACAGTGGCCAGATTAATAGCTCATCTAGCATCCAGATAAATAGTCTGCACAGTGACCAGATAAATAGCACATATAGCATCCAGATAAATAGTCTGCACAGTGACCAGATAAATAGCACATATAGCATCCAGATAAATAGTGTGCACAGTGCCCAGATAAATAGCGCATATAGCATCCAGAGAAATAGTGTGCACAGTGCCCAGATAAATAGCACATATAGCATCCAGATAAATAATGTGCACAGTGGCCAGATAAATAGCACATATAGCATCCAAATAAATAGTGTGCACAGTGGCCAGATAAATAGTGTGCACAGTGGCCAGATAAATAGCACATATAGCATCCAGATAAATAGTGTGCACAGTGGCCAGATAAATAGCACATATAGCATCCAGATAAATAGTGTGCACAGTGGCCAGATAAATAGCACATATAGCATCCAGATAAATAGTGTGCACAGTGTCCAGATAAATAGTGTACACAGTGTCCAGATAAATAGTGTACACAGTTGCCAGATAAATAGTGTGCACAGTGGCCAGATAAATAGCACATATAGCATCCAGATAAATAGTGTGCACAGTGGCCAGATTAATAGCACATATAGCATCCAATTACATAGTGTGCACAGTGGCCAGATAAATAGTGTACACAGTTGCCAGATAAATAGTGTGCACAGTGGCCAGATAAATAGCACATATAGCATCCAGATAAATAGTGTGCACAGTGGCCAGATAAATAGCACATATAGCATCCAGATAAATAGTGTGCACAGTGGCCAGATAAGTAGCACATATAGCATCCAGATAAATAGTGTGCACAGTGGCCAGATAAATAGTGTACACAGTTGCCAGATAAATAGTGTGCACAGTGGCCAGATAAATAGCACATATAGCATCCAGATAGTGTGCACAGTGGCCAGATTAATAGCACATATAGCATCCAAATACATAGTGTGCACAGTGGCCAGATAAATAGTGTACACAGTTGCCAGATAAATAGTGTGCACAGTGGCCAGATAAATAGCACATATAGCATCCAGATAAATAGTGTGCACAGTGGCCAGATAAATAGCACATATAGCATCCAGATAAATAGTGTGCACAGTGGCCAGATAAATAGCACATATAGCATCCAGATAAATAGTGTGCACAGTGTCCAGATAAATAGTGTACACAGTTGCCAGATAAATAGTGTGCACAGTGGCCAGATAAATAGCACATATAGCATCCAGATAAATAGTGTGCACAGTTGCCAGATAAATAGTATGCACAGTGCCCAGATAAATAGCACATATAGCATCCAGATAAATAGTGTACACAGTTGCCAGATAAATAGTGTGCACAGTGGCCAGATAAATAGCACATATAGCATCCAGATAAATAGTGTGCACAGTGGCCAGATAAATAGCACATATAGCATCCAGATAAATAGTGTGCACAGTGTCCAGATAAATAGTGTACACAGTTGCCAGATAAATAGTGTGCACAGTGGCCAGATAAATAGCACATATAGCATCCAGATAAATAGTGTGCACAGTTGCCAGATAAATAGTGTGCACAGTGCCCAGATAAATAGCACATATAGCATCCAGATAAATAGTGTGCACAGTGGCCAGATAAATAGCACATATAGCATCCAGATAAATAGTCTGCACAGTGACCAGATAAATAGCACATATAGCATCCAGATAAATAGTGTGCACAGTGGCCAGATTAATAGCTCATCTAGCATCCAGATAAATAGTCTGCACAGTGACCAGATAAATAGCACATATAGCATCCAGATAAATAGTCTGCACAGTGACCAGATAAATAGCACATATAGCATCCAGATAAATAGTGTGCACAGTGCCCAGATAAATAGCGCATATAGCATCCAGAGAAATAGTGTGCACAGTGCCCAGATAAATAGCACATATAGCATCCAGATAAATAATGTGCACAGTGGCCAGATAAATAGCACATATAGCATCCAAATAAATAGTGTGCACAGTGGCCAGATAAATAGTGTGCACAGTGGCCAGATAAATAGCACATATAGCATCCAGATAAATAGTGTGCACAGTGGCCAGATAAATAGCACATATAGCATCCAGATAAATAGTGTGCACAGTGGCCAGATAAATAGCACATATAGCATCCAGATAAATAGTGTGCACAGTGTCCAGATAAATAGTGTACACAGTTGCCAGATAAATAGTGTGCACAGTGGCCAGATAAATAGCACATATAGCATCCAGATAAATAGTGTGCACAGTGGCCAGATTAATAGCACATATAGCATCCAAATACATAGTGTGCACAGTGGCCAGATAAATAGTGTACACAGTTGCCAGATAAATAGTGTGCACAGTGGCCAGATAAATAGCACATATAGCATCCAGATAAATAGTGTGCACAGTGGCCAGATAAATAGCACATATAGCATCCAGATAAATAGTGTGCACAGTGGCCAGATAAATAGCACATATAGCATCCAGATAAATAGTGTGCACAGTGGCCAGATAAATAGTGTACACAGTTGCCAGATAAATAGTGTGCACAGTGGCCAGATAAATAGCACATATAGCATCCAGATAAATAGTGTGCACAGTGGCCAGATTAATAGCACATATAGCATCCAAATACATAGTGTGCACAGTGGCCAGATAAATAGTGTACACAGTTGCCAGATAAATAGTGTGCACAGTGGCCAGATAAATAGCACATATAGCATCCAGATAAATAGTGTGCACAGTGGCCAGATAAATAGTGTACACAGTTGCCAGATAAATAGTGTGCACAGTGGCCAGATAAATAGCACATATAGCATCCAGATAAATAGTGTGCACAGTGGCCAGATTAATAGCACATATAGCATCCAAATACATAGTGTGCACAGTGGCCAGATAAATAGTGTACACAGTTGCCAGATAAATAGTGTGCACAGTGGCCAGATAAATAGCACATATAGCATCCAGATAAATAGTGTGCACAGTGGCCAGATTAATAGCACATATAGCATCCAAATACATAGTGTGCACAGTGGCCAGATAAATAGTGTACACAGTTGCCAGATAAATAGTGTGCACAGTGGCCAGATAAATAGCACATATAGCATCCAGATAAATAGTGTGCACAGTGGCCAGATAAATAGTGTACACAGTTGCCAGATAAATAGTGTGCACAGTGGCCAGATAAATAGCACATATAGCATCCAGATAAATAGTGTGCACAGTGGCCAGATTAATAGCACATATAGCATCCAAATACATAGTGTGCACAGTGGCCAGATAAATAGTGTACACAGTTGCCAGATAAATAGTGTGCACAGTGGCCAGATAAATAGCACATATAGCATCCAGATAAATAGTGTGCACAGTGGCCAGATTAATAGCACATATAGCATCCAAATACATAGTGTGCACAGTGGCCAGATAATTAGTGTACACAGTTGCCAGATAAATAGTGTGCACAGTGGCCAGATAAATAGCACATATAGCATCCAGATAAATAGTGTGCACAGTGGCCAGATAAATAATGCATTGAGCGTCCAAAAAAAATCAATAGTGTACAGTGCCCAGATAAATAGTGTACACTGTGGCCAGATAAATAATTAATTGAGCATCCAAAAAAAACCACAATGGCCAGATTAAAAGCTCATGTAGCATCCATATAGTGTGCACAGTGCCCATAAAATGAATGAATTGAGAATCCATAAAAATAGTGTACAATGGCCAGATAAATAGCACATATAGTGTTCAGATAGTGTGCACAGCGCCCAGATAAATAATCCATTGAGCATCCAATAAAAGCACGTACAGTGTGCAGATAAATAATATATACTGTAAATATTCATCTAGATAGTGTGCACAGTGTCAATATAGTTGGCGTTGTTAATAGTAACATTATAACATACTGCAAAAAGCAGTGCTGCAATGCTACTAATAATTTGTTGAATGAATGTACTTCTTGTTAGTAGTATTGCTACAGTTTGTACTACTGTAATTGTACTGCTACTAATGCTCATTTAGCATTACCAGTGGTCCTAGTGCTGTGCAGTGGGGGAAGGATCTACTGGCATTTGATTGGTTCCCTGAGGCATAGACCTGTGAAGACTGAGCTCAGAATGTTGTTTGTATCTGTACAGTCTTTATCACCCCCATCCAATTCCTGCCTAGGGGACTTTCTGACATAAGATTTTAAAATGTAGGAGTCTTTTGAAGTTCTAAATAGCACAGTGCATTAATATATGAAGATTCTTTTATTTTTTAAATATAGGTTGCATAGTGAAAGAAAATGATGTGTTCTTTAGTATCCTGCGATACAATAAGCCAAACAAAATATTAAATTCTCTAATAACCTGAGTATTCTTTCTTTAGATTCCGAGTCACAGTACTAGTCAAAGAAAGATAAAACTTCAGTCTGTTAGAGATCAGGTCACCATAGTAAATTATAATATTGAAATTGTGCATATAATATATTGTAATTTATTCAGCTGACCCACTTCGTATAGATCTGTGCTCCATCTCTACTTTGATATCTACAGAATAACATTTGAATGTATACAAGTTAATCAGACACTTTGGTCGACCTTGTTCTTATTCCCTTTATGTCACCCGGAAAAAAACTTACATTGTCTTCTTCACAGTATAATAAGACATGAGCGCAACTTTGTGATTTCCAAGTGCACAGAATAAATACTGCAAGAATGTATTTTACTCTGAGAACCTGATCAGAAGGTTTTCCTTAAAATATTTCACCCTAAAGATACCAGTTGAGTGATTTGCAGCCTTGGAATGACTTTCTCTATATACTGGTATTCCTTATGTTACAACATGTATTAAAAGAATGTGAATTCTATCATTGTAATTGTTACATATTTTAGAGTCGAGGTGAAGGAATAACAAGCATAACAGCAGGATCATACAACGCTTATGAATATAACTTGCCCCGATGATTTGTCTGATTGCGTTGTGTTATAGCTATAGGGGAGTTTTCATGACTATCGGTGGTGTGATGGGGGATATAGTATACTTTTGCATGTATAATATACATTTAAAGGGCTTGTCTGACGCATCGAGGAAGCCGTGTCTCTCTCGCACCCCTTTGCTTAATACCCCTTTTATCACTGCATTTTTGTATATTTTTTCATGTTTTTTTCTTTTCAAGTTTTATTAATGTTTGTAATTTGGACAAAATTTGGGTTTTCTCCTACCCCAGCTTGTAATTTGTATTGAAGTTCACAGATTTTTTTAATTCTGTTCTTTCAGCTATCTGTATTTAATGTTGAATAAACGTTATGTATTTTCTAAATGTAGGTATTGTTTATGTCATGAGGATTATAGGGTTGTCCAAGAAGGGAAATGTGTCCCCTATCCACACCACAGGATGTCATAAATGTCTGATCGCTGGGGGGCTCCGACACTGGGACTCCCATAATCACTGGAACGGGGGTCCTGAGGCCCTTCTAAATCCTCACTGCACATCTTCAGTAAGTAGGAGTTTGAATAAAGGGATGGTCACGCTTGTGTCCTGCTGTTCAATTCAATTTGTTATGGGGGCGATGGAAATAGCCGAGAGCTGTACCGAGCTGTTTCTGTAAGCCCGATTCTATCCTGTGGATGAAAATGTCCATTGTGGAACAACCCCTTTAAATTATAATGTTCACATAATACAGGGTACTGCAAAAGGAAGAGCAAGCCAGCAGGGCAACAGCAGAATTTAGTGTTCTGAATTAAGTCTCCTTCAGAAGTGAGTAGTTCCTGCGGTAAAATTATATTAGGAAAATTGTCATAAAATTGTTGTTTAATATAATATAAAAAGTAGCTCCAGGCCATTCAAAGGACTTTGAAAATAGAACAAATTGCATGAAAACAAGTGATGTGTATTACAGTTAGGCAATATTATTAATAGAGATGAGCAAACCAATTAGGCACGACTCAAATTTGGTCCGTATCTCCTAAAAATTTCAGATTTGCCGAAATCAGAAACATTTGGGATTTGTGGCACAAAAATTATAGCTGCCGGCTGCATGTTGCAAATTATAGAAAAAAAAAAGTGGGCAGAAGAGGAGATTAAAAAAAAATAACATACCCACCAACTCCCTTGGTCTTCCGTAGCGACGCATCCACGACTGCCTTCTGAGGTGACATCTTATTGTCCCATGTGACCGTTGCAGCCTATGAATGGCTGCAGCTTTCACATTGGACAATACAACGTAATCTCAGGAGGTCGGCAGAGAGGCATCTCTACAAAAAAATTGGGGAGGTGGTGAGTATAATATTTTTATTTTGGGGGATATAACCAACTGCCCTGATTGCCCTGTTGGACTCTCTGATGTCTTATAGGTCTGTATCCCCCTTGGATACAGTCCTAGAATAAATCAGAGAGTCTAACAGGGCGAACGGAAGACTTGTGATTCGCAGCAAATTCATTTTGGGGCTTATTCGCTCATCACTAATTATTAACCATGGTCAAAAGAGTAACATTTTTAAATAGTCTTCTGTCTACACAAACTATATCCTAATGAGGAAATTATGAGGTTTGTTTAGAGTCAAGCTGGTTGGTGGTGGAGGAGGAGGTCTACTGTTGGGGCTGATGTAGTTAGCAGAATTTCTTGAGAAAGCTAATTTTCCTTGTTGCACTACTGCAGGGAAAACACTGAAATCACTGGCCATCTTATGATTTGAGTAGGGGCCTGCAGTCCTCTACATGTTCGCGCGTTGCTAGGAGTGACTTCTTTGCTCAGAACAGCCTAAAGGTCTTTTCAAAAGGAATGTCTGAACTAGACAACTTCTCGATTTAAGTTCTTAAAATTACAGGCTATTTGGGCATACTATGATATGTTCATAAGTGATTTATCTTGATCGTTATATTGTCTCAATTTTAAAAGGTTTGTATAGGAGTGGAAAAAAATGGTGGCTTTCTTCTAAAAACAGTGCCACACCTGTCCATTGGTTGTATCTGGTATTGCAGCTCCGCTCCATTGAAGTGAATATGGCTAAGCCTACGGTATAAACAGGTGTGGAACTGTTTTTGAAAGAAAGCCATGTTTTTCTAATCCTGTACAACTTCTTTAAGTAATAGTTAAATATTATTAGTTATACTACAGTCTTTTCTTCTTTATCTCAAAAAGTTACCACAAAGTATTTTTTATACATCATTAAGTATTTAAACATAATTGTTAGTGTATAGTGAGTCAGTAGGATTTATTTACCCAAAGGAATTAGGAGTTCGGAAGATTCAGGGATAGGCATAAAAGCTCCATTCCCCTAGAGACTTAAGAATGGATTAGAAGAGTGCTGCAGGTGTCAAAAAAGTAATAATGTCTGGAAATGTTAAAACATTCTTCATTGGTTCTCCAAGAAAGACATTGACTTCATTCACTATTAATCTTGAACCTAGTAAATTAACTACTAAATCTTAACTTTTTTGTATTCCAATTGATTTTATATTGAAAGAATAAACAAAGTACATTGTCAATTACATTAATACTTCAATATTAAAAATTATGCATACAATAATACTTCCAGCACTAACACACATAAAATTCCCAGGTGCAATGTCTCTCACAATACATATCACATTTCCAACGCAGTATCACATCTAGTAAGTAACATTTAAAGATAAAAAGAAAGAAAATAAACAAACTGAACCATCAACAGACGGGGTAAATGTTAACTTTTTTACCCCCTTATGTAAGCCCAGCTTTATATATGTCAAATCTTCATAATTGCAAAACCATTAATGAACTAAATGAATCTTTATTTATACATAATTAATCCCTAAAAATTGATAATGGCATCTTGAAATTCATTGTGCTTCAAGGATCGTTGCTGAGAGCATTGTTATTTTGTCTGCTGGGCTTAATTTATGTGCAGCCACAAATATGCCAATTTCCTCTGAAGACCCCTCTCCCTTCACCCTCAGCTTCAGTAATACATCGTATTTGTAGATTTGTTTTAAATAATGAGTGAAAGTTTTTAGTTATCCCTTTGGCAGAGTCCTGTGTCTGATTTTATTAAATCTGATCTGAATATTTTAGTTCTTGTGTACATGGTTGTCCTCTTGACCTCCATATCATGTCTAGATAAATCACTAAGTTACTTAACCATGTATACTGTTGGTCTCCATTTTTCCCATCAAGCTTAAACGCTCGTTGCATTTTGGCAGCTTTCCAATTTGTTCAGTGTTATTGCTGTTATTTGACGCTGCCACCAGCTCAGTGTTTTGAAACCTGCTCTCCGGGGTGTCCATCTCTTTATTGACTGACTTGCATAATTTTTATGAACCAATTTCAGAAATACTTAGCCTCTTGCTGTAAATACTGTAATGTTGCTTAAAGATTCAAAAATATTCAAAACAGTCTCTTTTGTAAAGTGCGCTGATTACGACTCTGCCGGTTTTGCATTATGTATGAAGTAATCCTCTTTTCGAATGAAATGATACTTATTTGGATTGTTCTCCCCCAAGCAGTTACTTGATTTCTGCACTATTGCCAGGAGGAGCACTATAGCAGTCATGAAACAGACTATTGTACTTTCATAAACACATTTATTATAATTTGCTCTTTCTGTTTTGTACTTCTGATTCATTTGACTTTTATTTGCCAGAGCTCTAATGAAGGACTGCTAGACATTATTTACCATGAATTCAATTGAAGTTGGAGTATCATCCAAGAAAGGAAAAACAATAAAATACTGACAAATTTAAAAGGGTTGCCTGATGACTAAAAGTAAAATAAATTATCCCCCAAATACTTTTAAATACATTTATTTATCGGTTTATGTACTTTTACTTGCAAACACTTGTTTTTTTATGGAACTCGTGGTCCCCCGATATCCCAGCAGTCCAGCTCTTCTTCTTCCTATTATAGACTGAGGCTTAGTTTCAGCAAATACTGAAAAAGTACAAATCCCAGCATGCACTTCTTTCCCCTCTGCTCATCTGTAGTGCACGATCACAATGGGCTGGCACCCTGAGTCTGTTCACTAACTAAGCCAGCCCCTTGTGGTCACATGATTTGTGATGTGTTGACACGAACAGGAGGAGCAGCCCTTAGTTTTGCGAGGCTGTGTCGACATGTCACAAAATAGGAATGTTCTGAAGTTGAAAATCTGTGCAGCTTTCAAAATACAAGGCCCCTAAAGGGGTTTTCCCATAAACAATATTTATTACCTATCCACAGGATAGGTGATAAATATCTGATTGGTGGGGCTCCGACTGCTGGGACCTCCACAATCACGAGAACAGGTTTATGTTGACATCCCTCGGAAGCCCCAAGGGCATAGAGTGGTATTGCGCATGCTCGGCCACCGCTCCATTCATTTCTATGGGGCTGCTGAAGATAGTGCTCGGCAGCCCCATAGAAATAAATGAAGCGGTGGCCGAACTTGCTCATTACCCCTCCATTCATATGGGGCTCCCAGGATTGGCAGGGTAGGCCTGTTATCGTAATTGGTGGGGTTCCCAGCGGTCAGACCCCCACCTATCAGATATTTATCAAATATCTTGTTAGTAGGTGATAAATATTAACTGTGAAAAAAACACTTTTTAAGCTCCTTCCCCTTTTTTCCTAGAAGCTTTACAAAGATTAATTTGTTCATATATCATTTATGACTAGAAAATATGGATAATCAATGTTTTATACTGTGTACATACACATTACTTAAGCACTGCACTTTGAACAAACTTTGCATATACGACAATAGTATAAGTGAATATAAGAAACTTTTTTAATATACCTTATTAGAGAAAAAATGCCTCTTTCTCTACTTATCAGACGCCTTCCTTCCTCCCTCCCTCCTAAACGGTTCACTAACTGAATTTACTGCTTTCTCCGTCTTGTCTTAGACAAAATGGGCTCTCAGCTCACTAAAGGATGAGGTTACAGCTGCCCTTAAGTCTATGTTGAGAAAGACAAAGTTAGATGTGCTGCAGCTGCTTATAGTAGGATTTCTATCTTACCCCAGTGCTGGATTCTCAGCTACACTTCTCATTACTGCTGTATAATCTCCTCCATGATGCTGCAGCTTCTATATATGTGATATATAGAGATAGAACAGGATTCTCCTCTTCTAGTGTAGGCTCCACCCACTAGTTTAGAGAAAATGAAGAATTAGAGACAGCCTGCAGAGGTAAAAACTGCTACAAAATGCAGAATTTGCGTCACAAAATGGTCAGAAATAGTGTTATTCTTCTTGTACACACATATAACCGCTTATTCTGAAAAGTCATCTCAAAGTGTAAGTATGTTTTAAAGTATTGGTCCAGTTATACTCTCCCGCTCAAACTAACATCATGCGTGGAAAGACGCTCCTGCACGCTGGGCAGTACTGTTGACGTGGGAACTGTATGATGCCTGGAGAGTATCGTGCATGGGTCCAATTCTAGTTAATTGTATGTGAACCAAAGGGCTCTCCATCTTTTGGGTATGGCAACATTAGCAACAAAGGAGAAGGAAACCAACCTGATCTTCTCTAAAAGTGGATGGGAAGGAGCGCAAGGTGTGGTGAGGGTGATATGAACTCGTAAAAGGGAGGGCTTTATAGTTCTATTTTGCTGTTTTGTCGTCCTGTATTACTGTGTTCCAGAAGACCCCCTTTATACAGGAGATTTGACGAGCGCCTTATATCTTAGTATATGATAAGAACAATGTACAGATTAGTATCAATAATATTGACTAGAATGCTATAGGAATGAAATGAATTAAGTCATTAGACCGCTATTAGATTCTTTCTAGCTGTTTCTACATTTCACTAATGCAAATGCATCTTTAGAAATGCAGTTCTATTTCTGTTGAGTACTTGAGATCTAACATATTGTGGTCTAACATATTAAAAAGCAGTGTAGCTTTGAGAACAGGGTGTAACATTCCATGTACATGACTTTTTTTTTACTTATCCTGTTAGAATGTAAGCTTTGTGTATAATGCAATATGCTTCAATCTGTCTATAGTACCAAAGACAATGCATAGGTTAGAGAGAACTAAAATCAAAATAAGGACCCCCTCCTGGTACTTTAATACCATTACACCCCACCATCTATAATATTCACTCTAGATTACCTTCTGTTAATCAATGACCATTTGGCTATCTCAATCTATCCCTTGTTTCTAGATGTTGCAGTACTGATGTAAAGGGAAAGTTTTGCAAAGATTTACATGGGGGATTAGAACCAGCCTAAATAGCATGCCATTTCAAGTTTACTGGAGCGCCCTCTGTAAGATTTGTAAGCTATGATTCATTAGTAGACATTACAGAAAGCTCTTTCATTGAATCTGGATCTTCACTGAAGCACAATGTTGGGAATAGTGATAAGGTGAAGGTAACATACAATAAATACTAGAAAAAAAATTATGAAAATACTACTATTTAAGTTCTGTTAGCAATTTGTCTTTTTTGCAACATCACAACAGAATACCGTGAGGCAGAATTACTAATAAAAATGCATCAGAAATCTGGCTTAAATGGAGATGGAATTCTGACGCACAATCTGTGCTCCATATTTATAAAGTGTTTTAGACTTGACCGACGAGGGGGAGTGGGAGGGGCATGGTTAAAGATGCACCAAATTGTGCCAAAATTTTGACACAAAATAAGCGTTCTAAAGTAAACCAACAAAAAGGTGGTATAGACTTGGACAGAGGTGTCTAAATAAACACCAAATAGAGGTCATAATAACATCTGTGAAGGCAATTTTATGCTTCTATGTATTTCTATGCATGAGACTGAAGTTCAGTAAACAAGTCTAGATGGTGCATAGGGAATAGATAGCAGAATAAGGTGTAATGCACCTGTTCTCCGCTGTTTCAAGAACCTGGCGTCAGTTGCTGTCCAGCTGATATTGTTCTGGCCTACAGAAAAAAGTTTGGGTTTGGCCTGGGTTGGGTAAATGTTGTTGTCGGACTTGCAGGGCATACCTGGCTGATCCAGTGAGAGCATGATTGTTTAAATTGATCACAGTGTGTGTTACAGAATACATGCCTCTAGATAGATGTAGAATTAGATTGTAAGCTCCTGTGGTGCAGACCATGAGTGTTGTACAGTGTCAGTGTTTTTGACTTCATCCATTGGCATGGTCTACTACTCTGGTCCCTGAGTGACTCATTTTGTGCGGGAAGAAAGGTAAGGCTTCACATTTATGTACAGTGTGTGATGTAAAATAGGTCTAGAATGACCACAATTCTGTATTCATGCATAAAATATTTTTTCTCAGTTATATTAAAGGTGTTGTCCCATCAGGGACATTTATGACATACGCAGGATATTTCATAAATGTCAGATAGATGCGGGTCCCACCTCTGGGACCTGCACCTATCTCTAGAACGAGGCCCTCTAAAGCAGGTTCTACCGCTCTGTGTTTCGGCTGATGCGTGTGATTCCCGATCATGAAGAAGATAAGCTACGCTGTTTCCGTAAGTCCCATAGAACTGAATGGTAGTTACGAAAACAGCGTAGCTTGCGCGCTACTCTTCATCCATAACTGCCATTCACTACTATGGGACTTACTGAAACAGCATAGCTCAGTGGCCCCTGAGACTACAAGGAAAGGTGAGCTTTTTCCATCTGTTCATTTTTTGTGGTATTGTGTGGTGATCTTTTGTTGCTGTGGTGCTGTATCTGTGAGGGGACGTGGTCCAGAGCCTTAGTTGCCATGGGATACTACACTTGTTAGAGTAGGGACCCACTTGAAAGAGGATCACTTGTGGATATTATTAATTTGAATTGCTGCAAATTACTTACTCCTGCTTGGCTGAAAAATACAAAAAAATGTAGTGCAACCTCTAGCACCAAATGTATCATTCAGCATGATCCACTATGATAAATTTAGCGCATCTAGTCTAAATTTAAGACTTTATTAGTAAATATACCCCTGGGTTTTTTCCTGTCCCTTTGGGGCCTGGTCCTTCCTTTCCACTTGCAGCGTTTTTAGAATAAAGGGGTAGATCCTGCTGAACTTCACACATAGCTGCAGTTTCACTTCTTGAAACTACAGTTGCCAAAAGTTCTTTGGATCTCCATCCAGCTTCCTGTATGGGTCTGTTGTCATAACCTGGTTGCGCCATTGGTGTTTTTACTTTTAGATGTTAGTGCTGAGGAGCCTGATGGAACGTAAGTGTCAGGGCAGTGGCGTAACTACCGCTATAGCAGCCATAGCGGCTGCTACGGGGCCCGCAGCATGAGGGGGCCCGTGCCACCTGCCGGCACGGGCCCCCCCCATGGCCGGAGGCTCCGCTAGCAGCTGCTATGGCTGCTACAGCGCGATGCCACTGAAGGGGTTGTTCCTACAAAAGACATGCATCCGATACATGTGTGATCGCTGGGACGCCCAGCGATAAGGAGAATGGGGGACCGAAAATCCCCTGAAGTTCTCCAAGACAAACCTTGAACTTCCAGGGTCTGTCTGCAGCTCCATAGAAATGACTTGCGCACCGGTCACGCTTGTGCGCATGCGTGACCAGCGCTCCTTTCATTTTTATTGAACTGCGCAGGTTTGTCATGGAGAACTTCGCGGGGACTTTCGGTCCCCCGTTCTCCTTATCGCCCGTTCTCCTTTACGCGTCGCTGTCAAAATACGGCGCGTAAAATGACAGCTCGTCAAAAGAAGTGCAGGACACTTCTCGGGAAGTTTTTGGAGCCGTTTTCTCATAGACTCTATTGAAAACAGCTCCAAAAATGGCTGTAAAAAACGCAGCGAAAAACGCAAGTTGCTCAAAAAACGGCTGAAAATCAGCTCCGTATTTTCAGACGTATTTTGTTAATTGAGTGAACATACCCTAAGACCCATTGCAAGCAATGGGCAGATGTTTGCCGACGTATTGGAGCCGTCTTTTCAGGCGTAATTCGAGGCGTAAAACGCCTCCATTACGTCTGAAAAGAGGTCGTGTTCACATACCCTTAGAGCAGTGCAGCAGAGCTGGATCCCTCCTCTATCGCTAAAGCAGAACATTTCAAGCCAACATGTAATACCCCACAAGCAGCTCTGACCCGGGTGAATGACTTCAGTGAGGGCATTGTACTCTGCCCAGGCTGAGATATGTTGAGTGCACTGCAGCACCAGATCATGTCAGGCAGTGTGCTGCCACAGTGTTTTCCTACAGGAGACAAGTGTGCGACCTTCTGGCAGTTACAGCTGTTGCAGCTTCAGTGCATGTGCAGACTTGTAGACACATGCTCACCCTTTGCAGTTAGGAGGCCGCAAACCACACATGCGCCTACAGACACACCGAGCAGAAAGAGATTCGCTATAGAAATATAGCAGCCACAGACTGCGCATGCTCGTCCTGGAAGACAAAGAACTACTGGAGGTCATAACTCATGACAACCAGGTGACAACACACACAGAACACGTGGTATTTTGGGGAATAATTACTGAGATGTATTTTTTTTTTTTTGGGGGGGGGGCGGGTTTATATTTGCATACATTGACATTTTTAATACTTTAGTACAATGAGGCATGATTGAGATTTTGGGGATACTCCTGTAAAGATTTTTTTTTATACATCTGATGTAAGGTCATTTAATATTTCCAGATGTTACCAAAACTGCTCAAAATAAAAATGATGCAATATAGAGCACCAAATAAAATGTATTCTGACGATTCTGTCCCATGTAGCTTAAAGTCTAAATAGGTTAATTATATATTGATATTTTACTCAACTCTCCCGAGCCATATGACCTCTCCTGTAAATGTTAATAAATGCAATTCTGCAGAGAGGTGAAGTTATCAATGCAGAATTATACCTGACTGCTATGTCCTGTGGTTTTAACAAGAGAATGGACCACAGAGTCTAGAAATTATCTATCTATCTATCTATCTATCTATCTATCTATCTATCTATCTATCTAATATCTATCTATCTATCTATCTCTTTTTTGTTATTGAGCAGAAGTGAGATTTCCATTACAGTGTAGCCACATTGTAAAATAATTTTCCGAACAAATCTTGTGCAATTCTAATCACTTCTACAATTTGAATTCAAAATGAATGAAAGATGTCGGCATTGTACACAACCCGCTGTAATATTATCTTGTATTATATTCACGTTTACTGTGGACAAATCAGCCAGCTCATGAATTGCAATTCTTTAGGTTATTTGATATCACGTATGAATGCATCAGAACAGACATGTAGAGTTCTGCTCCATCACAATTGATATTCAAACAAAGATTTTGCTTTTAAATGAGTGAGCTAATGGATTTTGAACAGAAAGAGAAGCGAAGTGCGCGTTATAATTACAAGAATGTGTCATAGATTGATCATTCAAGCTAATTGTGGATAGTCGGGCAGAACAAAGTATTTATTGGCCCTGCTTGGTCAATTCATTGTGAAACTTTTTTTTCCCTTCCTTCAGCCCAGTAATGGATTTTGTTTTCTAATATATCTGCATTTTGAATGTTAACTTAGAAATGTGAATGTTGAAGCAACACAAATAACACTGCGGCTGTCTCTGCTGATATCCTTTACAATCAGCTATCGGGTTTTGCTCTCTGACTCTTTGTCAGATTTAGCTGCAGTTGGCCCTCTCGAAAGCAGAAAAAAAAACTGTAATCCTCCAAGATGAAAATCAAACACGACAAAAAGCCGTTTTTATAGGCAAGTTATTTCTCCGACCCAAGTTTGTACTTTTTTTTTCTTTCTTTTTTTTTTCTTTGTTTCCACTTGGTGGCTAAATGTTAAAAAGTCATTTTAAAGCCAAGCACAGAGCTTTGTATTGGTTAAAAGTGCGGTGTTTGCAATATGTGCAAGAAGAAAGTAAACTAATTAAAGCAATTAAGATAACTTGCGAGATATAGATATAAATTAATTGACTGGAATGCAAAATCCACAATATGTTTGCTGGTGAATAAGCTGGACGAGATGGCTACTTATCTCCGCTGGAATTTGGAATTCTTTTATTTCCCCCCTGCAGGAAGCCATTTCTTGAACAAAATGAGAAATGGACTTAACACATTAAACTTTGTCCTGCTAATGTATCACATTTATACTAATGATTTATTTTCTTCTCATCTCAAGAACTGCTGTAATATGTGGGGACGTTCTGCTACACAATAAGGCAGAACAGTTGTGCATTTAAGCAATTATAATGAGTATTAAGGGATTTTTGTCTAACTGTACACTGGCAAATATGGCTCTTTGCCTGATGTAACTATTGGAGGTGGTCACATGAGCACCGGAACTAATGATATTTGCTAAATGTTCATTGACCAAAACTGATTGGTAGATAAGAGACTTTTAGAATAGGGTGGAGGCTGCTTGTGCCATGTGTCTTATGTGTAATCTTGATACATAATGGGGCAACATTAAATACTGACTCTGGCCACAGCCTTAAAACCATGGGTTAGGTGATAAATGTTAGATCGGTTGGGAGTTTGACCCATAAGGGGAACAGGAAAAACTCCCTACTGCTGGCATGCATCTGGGGAGGCATGGGGGACTGGTGTCCCCCGTTCTAGCAATTGGTGGAGGTCCCATCAGTTTGACCCACACTAATCTAACATTTAACATATTTAAGGTGGCTTGTAATACTATCATAGTTACAGATCATTGACATGTAGACCATCATGGTTACAGCCAATTGCCATGTGGACTATCATGGTTACAGGCCATTGCCATGTAGACTATCATGGTTACACACCATTGCCAAGTAGACTATTATGGTTACACACCATTGCCATGTAAACCATCATGTTATGGACCATTGCCATGTAGACTATCATGGTTACGGACCATTGCCATGTAGACTATCATGTTATGGACCATTGCCAGTTTTCTTTAAATCTTACTACTGTAAAATATCGTTGAATTACATAATTATAGCATTTATAGCTATTGTTTATATGTACCAATAATTACATACAATAGTACTCTAGCATTTAACAATAAGTATGTGCAGGCTGTTTATACTGAGTAAGCAGTGATAATTATGGTTTACTTCTGACATCCAACATTAGTCGGCACTACACAATAGTACGGTAGGTCAAAAACATGGGTTACTCGTGAACCAGTAGATGTGGGACAACAAGTTTAATACATTGGACATGAAGGCTAAGGTCTGTAGTGTTATTATAATGCGATCTAATCTGGGTATCAATAAAAGATGCAGAGTATATTCACACAGTGTGGTCTAATTACAGCGATTTTCTCAAGATTTTCACAAAATTCATCAAAATCGTAGAAAAAAATCCCTGATTTGACAGTGCCCTGTAAACATACCCTGCTCCTCAATGGAGTCTGAAGACTGTTTGCTTGACAAGACGTTTTTTTTTTTTTTTAAATTGTGATCTTCAGTATTTATTTATTTATATCAAAGTGGAGGAATCTATTGAATATTTGTTATTAGAACCAGAAATTCAGCCTTTATATATTTTAAAGAAAAATGTAAAAAATACTGTAAATCTTAGACGCTTTAAGTAATTAAAATGGATTCCTCAACCCTATTAACTTAAAATGCCTAAAAGAAATATGCCTACCTTTTAAGTTTGGCATTGTTCATACCCTACCAGCATGTCTGGTCTTCAGAAAATATGGAGACCCAGCTTGGTCAATTGACTAGCAAGCTTGCCTCATACAGAGAGTATTTCAAGGGGTTGTCTTAAATTGGAAAAATTGAATTTTTTTTTCCCAAAAACGGTGCCACTCTAGTTCATGGGCTGAGACGGGTATTGCAGTTTAGTCTCATTCACTTGAAGAGAGCTAAGCTGCAATACCATTCACAGGCCATGTAAAAGACTGGAGCTGTTTTGGGGACAAAAATAGACCATATTTTAAGAATTCCCTTATAAATAGTTTTAGTCGGATACTTCAGTTTTTAGCCAAGTTTTCCTTTTAAGTCTGATCCATTCAAAAATAATAATTAATAATAATAATTTGTTATGAATTTACTTTGATGCTTTTGAAGTCTGGACATATGACATTCAGTGTCCATTCTAAGGGTTACCTTCATAGATGGGATGACAAGCTGCTATCATAAATAAATGCTTCTTCTTAAATCTATTTTGCTTGAGATTAATGAATATGACTTTTTTTTAATAGATCAATGTATCAGTGTTATAAATGAATTGTAGAGCACAAGGCAACAAGAAGATTCTTCATCCATCTGACCTGTGCAGAGAGAGTTTCACAGTTGATTTATTCTGTAAGGACAACATATTTAATAATCAATCCAGCTTAATCTTGTCTTTTATTTTCCATCCAGTTTTATTTCAGTTTAGAAATATGATATAGGACCATATAATAAGAACTTTATATCAAAGGTTAAAAACGAACACCTAAAACCTGTATTTTCCTGGTTGAAGCGTGTTAGGATAGACCATGTAAATCAATGTTTTATTTTACTTTGAACAAGTTTTGAATTGGGTTTTATTAAAAAAAATTTTTTTTTGATATACAGCTTTTATGTTTCTGGATACATGGTTTCGGATTTGACCACAAGATACAGCTTCTGTCAGATCAGCAGGACTGCCGGTTTCAATGAGTACGACACGCAGGATCCAGCTATTATAGATCACATCTAGTAGCTGTATCCTGTGAGTCAGACACACATAGGGCCAGCACTCACCGAAGCCGTTAGTCCCGCTCACCTGACAGATTTGGATTTGACTGCAAGATACAGCTTTTATGTAGAAGCTGTAACTTAAAATTATATATATATATTTATTTATTTTTTTAAAAAAAATTAAAAATTTGTTCAAAATAAAATGAAACATTTCCATTCTTAATATGACTTTTCTTGTCTTCCTACTGTACTTAAAGAGGCTCTGTCACCAGATTATACATGCCCTATCTCCTACATAATCTGATCGACGCTGTAATGTCGATAACAACCGTGGTTTTTATTTTGAAAAACGATTATTTTTTAGTAAGTTTTGAACAATTTTAGATTTATGCTAATTAGTTTCTTAATGCCCAACTAGCCGTTTTTTAACTTTTGACCAAGTGGGCATTGTAAAGAGAAGTGTATGACGCTGACCAATGGCTGGCTGGTCGCAATGTCTATTCACTCCCAAGACACTTCAGTAAAGTTAATGTGGATGTATGTGACAGCACAGTGTGATCTCGCGAGATCACGCTGTGCTGAGTACAAATGGACATGAATGGAGAGAAGTGTATGACATATACTCCTCTTTACAACGCCCACTTGGTCAAAAGTTAAAAAACGCCCAGTTGGGCATTAAGAAACGAATTTGCATAAATCTAAAATTGCTCATAACTTGCTCAAAAATTATTGTTTTTTCAAAATAAAAACCACGGTTGTTATCTACATTACAGCACCGATCCGTTTATGTAGGAGATAGTCAAGTTATAATCTGGTGACAGAGCCTCTTTAAGCAAAATAACTTTTTTTAATGAATTTTTCATTTTATTCTTCAACTACGGTTTGTTAAATTGTTGTAATATTAAAAGACCATACTTCCTCACAACTACTTGCTGGATGAAACCACAAATGCCCTTAAGTAGAGGTAAGCAAATTTTCTGTCCAATTTGAATTGGAAATAGAAAGTGCCGCAATTGTCCTGAAACAGTGTGTTTGACTCTCTGATGTCTTTTAGGACTGTATCCAATCCCTTTCAAGTCCTTTATTGCCAAGCCAGCATTAGTAATGTAAAAGTGACCGCAACACATATGGGTAGAGGGAGGGATAACTGCAGTGCGTTTTGGAAAGGCTACCTGCAAGGCATTGTGGGGAAGCACGTACGCGGTCATCACAAACACCAAAAGTTACGGAATTCGAGGAATCCGGTACTTTTGGGAAATTTGGTCAGAATTTGATTTTGTATAGAATCTATTCGCTCATCTCTACGTTTAAGTTATTATATATGTGCTCAAAGACAAACCATCAAAAATCCTAGTATTGTGTCTTAACATGACCATAAGACCAATTTTTCACTTTTGACTTGAATTAATGGAATACTTGGTCATAGATTGAGATCAATATGCCATGTGGACAGGTCTAACCCTAAATACATAGCGATGATGGATGTAGAACAAGCTGAGCAGTTTTGAATTTTCACTCTTTGTCTTCTATTGAAAATGTCTATTACACATTTATATCTCTAAGATCTCTCTCACACGGCAGTATTGGTCAATATTTTACATCAGTATTTGGAAGCCAAACCAGGAGTGGGTCCAAAACAAATAAGAGTTACAAATTTTTCCATAATACTTTTTCTCTTTTTAGATTCCACGCCTGGTTTTGGCTTCCAAATACTGATGCAAAATACTGACCAATGTGGCCTACGGCTATAGTGTAAACAACAAGGAACTTTTTGTATTATAAAAGGGGGCTGTCTGCTTTGCAGCAGGCATCTGAGGGGGTTAAAGGGAGGATAATCCACTTGAGATGCCCCGCTATTAGCTAGATGTGAAAGCCACATCAAGCGTAGCTCACTGCTCTGGAGGACAGCTGATGTCATGTGAAATCTGTCATCACCCATTAATTTCAGTGGGAAATCGTTCAATGTATCACTGCAGGAAAAGCACAGACTTGGTAATGGTCATCCTTTTGTTTGACTGATACAATTAACATGGACATAATGTATAATATAAATGTCTCTCCTGACATCTGTTTAGTGAATAATTGTATTCCAGATGAAATAAAAATTCTGGAGTATCTTTTCCTAGGCCTTTGTGTTATATCATTCCTTTGTTATTGTTCCTAGAAAGCTATGAATAAATTGACAACTGGGTGTTACCAGTTGGGGTTGTGTCCCTACACAGACAGACAATGCCCAATCAGTGCTGACAGTATTAGGGCTTATTCAGACGAACGTGATATACGTCCGTGCAACGCGCGTGATTTTCACGCGCCTCGCACGGACCTATATTAGTCTATGGGGCAGTGCAGACTGTCAGTAATTTTTGCGCAGCGTGTGTCCGCTGCGTAAAACTCACGACATGTCCGTTCTTTGTGCGTATTTCGCGCATCACGCACCCATTGAAGTCAATGGGTGTGTGAAAATCACGCGCACCACAAGGAAGCACTTCTGTGGGACGCGCGTGATTCGCGCAACAGCAGTAAAACTATGAATGTAAACAGAAAAGCACCACGTGCTTTTCTGTTTACAAACATCCAAACAAAGTATCATAATAATGGCAGCTGCGCGAAAATCATGCAGCCGCGCATCATACGGGGCTGACACACGGAGCTGTTAAGTGCCTTTTGCGCACGCGAAACGCTGCATTTTGTGCGTGCGCAAAAAGCACACGCTCGTGTGAATCCGGCCTCAGTCTGTGCAGAGACACACCCCTTTGACAAGGGGAATGGTAACACCCAGTTGTCAATTTATTCATAAGATTCTAGGAGGAATAAGAGAGGAACGGCACAACGCATAGTTAAACAAAAAGGTTTTCCAGAATTGTTGTTTTATGGGGAATACAAATATTTAAAATAGACATATCAGGAGAAGTAACAGGTCCTCTTTAACCACTATATAAAAAAAAACATTAAAAGAAGTTATCCAGGTTTTTAAAAAACGGTCTGCATTTTTCCATAAACAGTGCCATTGTTGCCAATGGTCTGTGTATAGTTATAGGGTATGTTCACACGGCCTATTTTCAGACGTAATTCTGGCATTTTATGACTTGAATTACGCCTGAAAAGACGGCTCAACTACGACTGCAAACATCTGCCCATTGCTTGCAATGGGTTTTACGATGTTCTGTTCAGACGAGGTGTGATTTTACGCGTCGCTGTCAAAAGACAGCGCGTAAAAAGACGCCCGCGTCCAAGAACAGCATGTCACTTCTTTGGACGTTTTTGGAGCCGTTTTTCATTGACTCCATTGAAAAACAGCTCCAATTACAAAACGCGAGTACTTCAGGAGCTGTTTTCGCCGTTTTTAGTCACTGACATGTGAACATACCCTTACAGCGCAATCCCATTCATAGGTATAAGCTGCAATATTAGTCAGTCTATAGACAACAGTGGCGTTTCTGGATAAAAGGCACATATATTTTTTTCAAATCCTGGATAACCCCCTTAAAGCATTCAGTACAATAGTTATGATTTTCATAGTTATATATTGTTTGACTTCCCTCTCATAAAGGCTTAGTAAATTGATGATCTAATGTAGTACAACATTGCTGCTCCAAGAAGATTTATATTATAGATGTGAGTTCGGAGTCCCCAATACAAATCCTTTGCATTAAACTCCATAACGATCACCCACCGTCTTGTGATGGCAGGCGGTGCAGGTGCTTTGTCTACAGCAATGTCTTTTGGCATCGCTGTAGAAGAGGCTGATGAGCTCTCCTGTGAGCGCTCATCCTCCTAACTTAAAGCTCCTGATCTTAGAGTAGCCTGCTAAGAAAACATTCCAACCCCAGCAGTTTAACCCTTTGATCGCCGCGGTCCGTGCTGTAAAACGCGTTATGGGCTGTACAACAGAGCAGCCCATACATGGTACGGGACGTGTCGTATACCCGGAAGAAAATTGATAATCAACAAAGCGGCCAGAGAGTGACGTCACCCATCATGTACCCTACGGCAGAATCTGGAAACGGGGCCAATTTGGAAAATTTAAGTACATTACAAATGTATTCACATTCATAAGTTACAAGCATTAACACATACACATTTTAACTCGGAAAAAAAACCTTTAAGATCACAAGGTCATTCGCAAACCCTTTCTCTATATTTTTCAGTCATAGATTTGTTGCATCTTTGAGCTTTCCTTCCTCAGGGTTTTAAAATATTGAGCTAACATATGCTGTTGCGGATCCGTTTAATGGTATATTAATATAACAACATCTGCTTTGGGGAATGGTTTTATAGGAGAAACAATCCTAAGTTATTATAGACGGACATAGTCAAGAACTCAGAGATATAAAGTTTGTTGAAACTGCATGTAAAGTGAGGTATGTCGTTGAAATAAAATAGGGGCACATTACCAGTAGAGCCACACTGCTGACTAAGTTTAGTAGCCAAGATGAACTACACCTGTCATGCCTGTCAGAATAGTGTGGAGTGGCAAAATCTTGTAGTCTGACCTAAAAATTTTCCTATACAGGCTCTGCTGACTGAACTAAACTCTAAGGGTATGTTCACACGGCGGGGGTCCGTAACGGCTGAAATTACGGGGATGTTTCAGCCTGAAAACATCCCCGTAATATCAGCCGTACCGGCATGTGCAGGCGCTTGAACGCCGCGTCAATTACGGCCGTAATTAGCGCTGCTATTCATTGGAGTCAATGAATAGCGGCTCCAATTACGGCCAAAGAAGTGACAGGTCACTTCTTTGACGCGGGCGTCTATTTACGCGCCGTCATTTGACAGCGGCGCGTAAATATACGCCTCGTGTGAACAGACAAACGTCTGCCCATTGCTTTCAATGGGCAGATGTTTGTCAGCGCTATTGAGGCGCTATTTTCGGGCGTAATTCGGGGCAAAAACGCCCGATTTACGTCCGTAAATAGGCCGTGTGAGCATACCCTAACAAAGCATTCATCCTACTCACGATGGCAACTGATGTGGAGCAGAGCTGTCACGAACTGTAGAAGAGAAAAGCAGAAAGCTATTATCTAGAGAACAATGATATGTAGTAGAGGAAAAATGATTTCTCAACATCAAATGGGTCACAGAACATTTTAGATCTATCTTCCGGATTTAATATTTATGGTGGTGTTAAAATAATTTCCTCCCATAAGTTTGCCCACCAGCACACCATATTCGCTATTAGATACCCTCAACCTTGTCTACAAAGACCCCTCATCTGAACAGATCAATGTTAGCAGATTAGAGGTCACTGTAGGTCAAGGTAGATATTAAATGACATATTGTACAAAGTAGACCCACCCTAAAATAACAATAAAATGAAAGAATAGTATAAACAGTTATTTTATTAAAAGTTAAATACTGTCATTCTGTATCAAGATCAGCGGTCTAAAACTGCTCTTATAAATAAAACTTTACAATACAAGTGCCCTAAAATATACATGGAAGGGGTTCTTTTCTTTGGACAATCCATGTTTGTTAGAAGTCCCTTGACAATAAACTAATCACAAAGTGTCCTCCTTCTGGGACCCCCAGCATTCATCTGTAATCTGTGGGGAAACCTTTCAGCAAGTGTTCAATTTCTCTGTAGCGCCACTACAGGAGAAATTAAGCATTACATATCCAAATCAATGGGTTATTTAGGTAATAGAGTTTTTCTTTGTAGCCATTCTCTAGTAACTCCAAATTCACTAGTTGAGTATTTGAAAATGGATTTTCTAAACTGGACAACCCCTTTTAAAGTAGTTTTCTGCAAGGTAAGTTTATTCATTGTATCATGAAATGTTATAGTATTTTCTAAGATAATTTGTGAGTCAATTCTTTACCATTTGCTTGCTATCATTCAATGGGCACCACAGAGGCTGTAAATCTATCTGGGTTATGTGATGAACATATAAGTGTATGGCTAGTTATGGTACAGTTATCAGAGCTTTCTCTTGTAGTGAGATCTGCACCTGTGTGATCATCACATGACCATTTAAGTTTTTCAAGTCAAAGGGGTTTTCTCAGAATTAATATTTAACACCTATCCACAGGATAGGTGATAAATATCTGATCGGTTGGGGTTTGACCGCTGGGACCTCTGCCGATTGCGAGAATGGGACTTGTCATTCCTGGGAAACCCACATGAATTAAGCAGTACTGTGCATGCTTGGCCCCCGCTCCATTTATTTATATGAGGCTGCGAGCGCTATCTTCGGCAGCCCCATAGAACTGAATGGAGCAGTGGCTGAGCATGTGCAGAACCGCTCCATTGATATGGAGCTCCCAGGAACGGCGAGATAAGCCTATACTCGTGATAGATGGGGGTCCCAGCGGTCCTACTACCACCGATCAGATATTTATCCCCTATCCACAGGAAAGGGGATACATATTGATTATGGAAAAACTCATTTCACAATTTAAAAAAAAACTCCCATTTAATGACAGCATGTAGAGATATTGAAAACTGTGAAGTATTAATACACAATGTACATTTGCAAGTTACATAACTGTACATTATATACTGTTGAATATGGAATACCCCTTTAATGCTTGTTCAAATAAACTAACTACTTGTTTGGGACCTCATTTTTATGTTTCACTAAGGCGACCTTAACTTCTATTTATCGGACTAGTGCAGGCAAAAATATTGTTGCCCATAACAATGGATACTTAGGTTCAGTTCGGGGCTTTATAGAGGCCCCACACATTTGTAACTTTATGCTTATACAGTTGTATGCATCTTCATTTGACTGCCTTTGTAACAACAGTTTGGTCATCATTCAGTATTTAGTTTTCAAATTGTGTCGCAATTGCACAAAATTTGTGCAAAAATTGGTGGTATTTGCTTTCTTGCTCCAAAAAAGAAAACAGGCGAGAAAAGTAGGTTTGGTCAAGAAAATGTACTTTTAGACTTATTAATCACAGGTGTAGGTTAAAAAAAATTGTGGCTGCTCATAGCAGGCATAAAAAGAATTCAAACAGCCAGACAATATCAAAACCCAGATTTATTAAGGGGCGTGTATCTTTAATAAATTAGCCGTAATCCTAGCCAAATATCCTCTTCAATTTCATTAGTGCAAAAGGTACCATTATTAATAGATGTGGGTCATTCTGTAAGGCATACATGTTTTTTTGGGGAATCCCTTGTATTGAAAGCACAATAGACATATAAGCACCCGACACTTTTTGACATACGTTTTGGCTCATGATGGTATAAAGGTATGTTTGCAAATATATACAGTATATATATATATTTTTTTAAAGAGCTCCAGATGTATATGGTGAATATACGTCATAAGAACAGAGCCTTAGATAGACATTGACTTGGAATATGGAAAATAAACGGCATTTCTTGAACTGACTCACTGCTATCGGATGCTGTCGATAGTTACGACCGTTTATCTGATTTCTTTGAGGTAGCTTTAGCTAAGGGTATGGTCACACGGAGCGGCCCTGACACGGTTGCAATTCGGCTAACAACCGCGCCGGCACCATGTTCGGTGCGGCTGTTAAACAGCCTGTTAGTGGCCGCACGTTAATGTGGGTAAACCGTCCCTTTATCTGCAAAATCGTGCGGCCATGAATTAATACACTCCTTATGGCCGTACGATTTTGCATGTTACAACAAGTTACCAATATTTATTCTCTATAGCAGCGCCGGAAAAAGCCGAACACTGCACTCGGCTATCTCCGGCGCTCCTATAGAGAATGAATGGAGTGGCAGTGCGCATGAGCGTGTAACGAGAATACCTCTTAACAAGGTATTTGACAACCGCGCCTACATAGTTTCAGCGCGGTTGTTGGCTGCGTTGCGACCGTGTCAGGGCCACTTTGTGTGGCCTTACCCTAAGGGAACAGTTTTTTCCTACTTCAATGGATCTTTTTTAGTTAGTGACCATGTATGTGAACATACGAAGATGTCTCATGGCTTTCTTAGTTCGAAGTCTGATACTAGACCGAGATGAATATCCTGACATAGCTCTACATTGCTTTGTATGTGTGCATGTCATTCTGTAAAATATACCCTCACCTGTCTTCACTAAGCTCCATAATTCTATCACTATGACCCATTCGTATAAAATAAATCAATGTATCTTGTCAGAATGTAAAACCTAATGGTCAATGCTGGAAGGCTCCACTAGGACATTACCATTCTGTTCAGCGTTTACCACATACTGTTTGAAGATAGTCTTTAAAATGTTCATTAAATGTGGCATGTTCTGTCTGTCATTGTATCAGAGGGATATTGTTTTACTCAAAAAGGAAAAAAATATGCAGGGCACTAGCATTCCTGCAAAAAGCTTAGATGAAAACTTGATATATATTCAAAGATTTTTTTTCAGCCTAGAAAAATATATACCTCACAGGGTCCTTCAAGGAATGGAATAAAATTAATAAATATAATGAAAAATGCAATATACACAGTGTGATCACTCACCAACATAAAGTGATAATTTGAGTGATATGCCAATTTTTTTTTTAAAGATAATAGATTCAAGGTTTTTATGTTAAAGGTTTTGTCCGCTTTGACAATCTTTTTTTAGTTAGAATGGTCCTCTGATCATTACTCGGACCTCCAGGGATCAGCTATAATCTGTGTGTGAACACAGCAACTCCCCTGTAGCTCCACCACAGGGGAAATGAAGCATTGCACAGTTCCTATTATAGTGAATGGGCTGTCTGTGTGATGCATAGTTGTGCCGAGTCCTCCAGAGCGCGAGATATCCTTTATAGCTGCTTTCCATTGTGGCTGATGAGATTCCTAATAAATGACCCTCATCTATTGACTCAGAATTATATAATAGGATATTTTCCAAACCATTCAACCCCTCTGGTTTGCTTTCTCCTAGTTTCTATTAACATTTTTTATTAAAATGCGGCACAATAGAAGAGGGTGCATCTTCTTTGCTGGTGTTGATAATCTTTAATAGACTCTCGATTTGCTGATATGTGTTCCCTCTCGCTACTTCTTCTACTTATGCCTAGTTCACATCTGCATCAGGACATCCCGTTGTAAAGGATCTGCCAGGCACTACTTCTGTGGATACTCCCAGGATTAATCAATCTACACCTGAGGCCGGACCTCTTAGACTGACTCCGGCTCCCACCAATCAGGGTGGCAGGCTCAGGAGTGGGAGAGCCTGGTCAGTCGGAGTTACCTCCGCCCCCTGTCCATTTACTCCTGCCGTTTTCTCTTCCTCATTGCTTGTGGCTCTTCCTGGTTTCCTGGCCTTGCTACAGCCTTGCTCCAGCCTGCTACTGCCTTGCTTCAGCATTGCTACAGCTTCCGCTTATCCTGCTTCGCTCTGACCCCGGCTTGCTTTCTGCTCCTTGCTCTGCGTTCGTGTACTTCGTGTCATCCTGATTCTGACTGGCTCGTTCACCACTCTGGTTTCCTCACGGTGTTCCGTGGGCTACTGCCCCTTCCCTTGCTTGTTCCCTGTTTGTATTCCCTTGCACTTAGTCAGCGTAGGGACCGCCGCCAAGTTGTACCCCGTCGCCTAGGGCGGGTCGTTGCAAGTAGGCAGGGACAGGGCGGTGGGTAGATTAGGGCTCACTTATCCCCTTCTTCCGGCCATAACACCCGTTATTCTGTTCCTTCAGAGGAGCAGAACAAGGGAATGCCGGACGCAGCGGTCCTGTTGCAACATGGGCACCACCGGCGGCTGACTGAATCCAATGACTTTAATGGGTTCTGTAGGCTTTCCATTGGGGGGGGTTTGACGTTTTACCGGAAACCATAGCGCAGCATGCAGCACTATTGTTTTTGGTAATTTCTGCTGGATCTGTGACTGAGGTCCCGAACAGAGCCTCCATCATGGATGTGAACAGTCCCTTAACCAAAAACTTGGAAGGTGCTCTGTTTTGGGAGTAGTATCAACAATGATAGGCCTTTGTGTAAAGAACATACAGTGATGCACAGCGTTGATTGGTAAATCGAACCCATAAGGGGGCGAATAGATATAGGAAATGCTTTTTAAGGTCACTTTACAGTACAATTATTCATCTGCTTCAAACGTTAAATTTCACTAGTTAAAATGTCTCAGCTAAAGCAATTCTATCTGCCAAAATGTACATTCAAAAGTGTGTGTGCGATATTTGCCCAAATCCCATTAATTATCACTTTACATGACATTTCAAAGAGAATCGAGTAATTGTTGATACTTTTCATAGAGTGCAGTGGCAGCAACAATTCTGCACAAAAAATTTACCAAGATAATTGCTTTTGAGAAATAATTCAACCCTCTGGTTAAAGATCCCAATTAAACAAGAGTGGCACTGACCTGTTTCTTCATAAGAGTGTTGTCTTATTAAGGTAGAAAACACATGGAGTAAGAGCGTTGCTAATTTTCCTTCCTTCTCTCTTTCCTGTTTATTTTTTTATAGTTCAAATGCAAATCAAGTGTATTGGTTATTCCTTAATTGATGCCAAAGTTGTCATTTTTAAGCAATTGATCATATATATTTGAGATTTTTACCTCTCACTAATAAAAAGCAATTGTATTTTCTTTTAATAATTAAGAAACTACAGGGAGGGGGCGCATGATGACGCTCGATCAAGGTTCAAAGAAGAACCGCTAATTGGACACTATTTTGTAAATCATAAATAACGGAGGACTTATCACTTGTAAGAAAAAAAAAATGTTCAATATGAGTCGGAAGATTGTCACCTTAACCCTTGAAATGGATTACTGCACCACAATAACAATCTGTAGATTTTGAAATAAAAAGTAATTAAATAAAATCATTAAATAAAAAACTTTCCACATTGTTAATTTACTTGGAACATTAAATATAACTTTGCTAATTGCACATCACAATGTCTATTATATCACAAAGCGGCAAAATTAATTGCATTTTATTAACATAAAAAATAAATTAGCACATAGCTACAAGAAAAGATAAAGATCTTACTGGGTTTTTGCAGGCAATGTAAGTACAACAATTAAACTTCTTGCTAATTCCTCTTAAAACCTATGTCCACTTTATCGACTTTTGGCAACATTCTTCAAAAAGTATAAAAAAAAATATTTTTCACTTTTTAAATGTTGTTCGATGCTTTAATAATGTGGTTTTAAAGGTAAATCCTGGTTTCAGTATATTTAGAAGAGGGAAGAACAGAAATGTCAATGTGAGATATACATTCACATCAGTCAAGCAGAGGTAGTTTCCGCTATCTATAGGAGTATCTCCTGCTGAAGGAATCCATTGATTATATTGATAGAATTATAATCTACTACACGGGTCAATGATCGGGCAAACGAGCGTTCATATTATTGCACGTTCCCGAACATTGCTCTGTGTAATCATTGCAACGATCATCCGATGAACGAGCAAACGTCCCTATACAGATCCAATCATTGCTCCGTGTGATTGGAGCAAACGAGGACCGGTCAACAAACTGTCTCGTTGATCGCCGCGCGTTTATATGGGCCGTGTAATAGTACCCTTAGTGTTGCTGGCATAGAGCAGCTTAAAGGGGTTGTATAGGGGATTAGGGTATGCTTTTTTTCCCCAGAAATAGTGCCACATGGACTGTGTGTGGTATTATAAGTAAATGGGGCTCATCTGCAATATCCGACACAAGCCATGGACAAGTGATCCTTCTTTTTAATCCCATACAATCCCTCTAATGTGCAATTATGACTTATGCTGCATGCAAAATGAAGGAATGTCTCCTTGCTTCTTGGAAACTTATAGGGGTATTACCATCTCAGACATTTATGACATATCCACAGGATATCCACAAAATATGCCATAAACATCTGATAGATGCAGGTCCCAGCTATCGGACCTGAACCTATATCGAAAACAGGCATGCCGATTCCAGGCAAGGACTATTGGAGAGAGGACTGTGCATGGGCGCAGCTCTCTCCATTCTGTTCAATAGCAGTTACGGAAAAAGCAGAGCAAATGCATGCACAGCCCTCACTCCACTAGTCCACGTCCAGAATCGGTGGCCAGTGGCCACCACACCAGATGAAACCGGTGTCAGATGATCCGCATTTTCTCAGACATTTATGGCATACCCTGGGGATATGCCTTTAATGCCTAAGATGGTAATACCCCTTTAATACACCACAGCCCATGAGTGATTAAGCAGTTTGACAGATATCTGAGGGACCCACATAAACATTACATTAGTGTAATGATCTCCATCAGCCCTCAACTTTTTGTTCTGCACAGTGAGGAAAATGAATGACTTTTAACCAATATCCAACTATAAGTCCATGTCACCATCCAGTATGTAAACCAAAAAATAGGCATTTGGAGAATGAAAAGATTCTCCATGCCCCATCTTCCGGCTAGTTACTAATAAAGTCTCACTTGTATTTTCTCAGTATTGTATATACAGTATTTCTTGTCACACCAGGGATTCCAACCTCTTTAAAACTTTTGTTCTCTAACATAACCTATAACCGAGTGACCACTCGATTCCTTTACGAAAAAGATCACGTTAATAATATTCATAGGAGTATAACCAGCCGTGATTACTCAGTGTATGAACATATGCATGGATTATTATTGGCATTCATTGCAGGTTCTGTCTGAGTGAACAGATGGTGAGTGATGCCTGTTTTGTATGTGGCTTGCCTTGTTTAGTGTTGTTGTGTTTTACTTGGAAGATTTTGGCTGAGTGAATGAGATGACTTCCAATAAGATTGCTCTCATATTATCTTTAGTCATTTAACCAGTGCAGTAGGATCATCTAAGTTGTATTAAGTATCTCTTTAACACCATCAGGTGCCTGGATGTGTCAGACAAACAGGAAATATATATTATTATTGCTTTTTGTGCGTTTTTAAAGAGCCTGATAATTTGTATTATGAGGCTTCAGCACAACTTAAAGAGACTCTGTCACCACATTATAAGTGCCCTATCTCCTATATAAGGAGATCTGCGCTATAATGTAGGTGACAGTAATGTTTTTTATTTAAAAAAACGATCTGTTTTCACCACTTTATTAGCGATTTTAGATTTATGCTATTGAGTTTCTTAATGCCCAAGTGGCCGTATTTTTACTTTAGACCAAGTGGGCGTTGTACAGGGGAGTGTATGACGCTGACCAATCAGCGTCCTGCACTCCTCTCCATTCATTTAGTCAGAGCATAGGGATCCTTTTAGATCCTTATGTGCTGTCTTATACTAACACATTAACAATACTGAAGTGTTTAGACAGTGTGAATAGACATCCCATGGAATGTCTATTCAATCTCTGCACTTTGTTACTGTTTCTGTGGTAGTTACAGCAGATCAAGTGTAATCTCGTTGTAACCTGTCATCTACAGCGTAATCTCGCGAGATTACGTTTGCTCTGCTGTAACTACCACAAAAACAGTAACGAAGTGCAGAGATTGTGAATAGACATCCCGTGGAATGTCTATTCACTGTCTAAACACTTCAGTATCGTTAATGTGTTAGTATAAGACAGCACATAGCGATCTAAAAGGATCCCTATGCGCTGACTAAATGAATGGAGAGGAGTGCATGATGCTGATTGGTCAGCATCATACACTCCCCTGTACAACGCCCACTTGGTCTAAAGAAAAAATACGCCCACTTGGGCATTAAGCAACTCATTGGCATAAATCTAAAAACGCTAATAAAGTGGTGAAAACAGATCGTTTTTTCTAAATAAAAAGCATTGCTGTCACCTACATTATAGCGCCGATCTCCTTATCTAGGAGATAGGCCACTTATAATGTGGTGACAGAGCCTCTTTAATACGCTGCTAAAAACACTGTCCTGTTAGAACATTTTAAGTTTTTTTTTAATGCAATGTACTCTAAAACATTGCAACAGTTTAAAAACTCTTTTGTGTTTTTATAGCGTTTTGTAGTATGGGTAGAAGACTTTGCATATGCCAGTGAGGCATCTACGTGCCTATGGCTGCCCTCAGTGGTCAAAAAAGGCTTCTCCATACAAGTCATTGGTTGTAGATTCAACATATTCTGCAATAACATCTCATAATATACACATACCTAAGTATACACCAATATGCTTATATTAGCTATGTTATATTAGTATATAAGTAACATGTGATGCCTATGTGTTGTTGGCATGTATTTTATCAGGGAACACAAACTAAAATCTGTTATTGTTAAAGTGTAGCTAAACGTTTGACAAACTTCTGACATGTCATAGTGACATGTCAGAAGTTTGGATTGGTGGGGGTCCGAAAACTGAGACCCCCACCAATCTCTAGAACAAAGCAGCTGAAGTGCTCGTGTGAGCGCTCAGCCGCTTCGTGTCCGGCTTTTTCCGGAAAGCCGAAGTATTGGCGTACGGGCTCATAGACTTTCTGTTGAGTCCACACACGATACATTTATTTCCGGAAAAAGCGGCTGAGCACTCACACGAGCGCTTCAGCTGCTTCATTCTAGTGATTGGTGGGGGTCTCCGTGCTCGGACCCCCACCAATCCAAAATTCGGACATGTCACTTTGACATGTCAGAAGTTTGTCAAACGTTTAGCTACACTTTAATTTATTAACCTAATACAACTGAATTGAAATCTTATTAATCAAATATAACAGTTTAGTTGTGCTTATATTGATCCAAATATTGACTAATAATGACAAAGCCATTTTTTAGATGTGGACTTTTGAGAGAAGTTTATTTTTTTCTCATCCTGCATTAGTCCTATGCAACAATTCAATTGTTATTTCCTATTGAATATAGTAAAATATTAGGCTACATTCACACAAGCGTGACAGATTTACATGCGTAAAAAATGCACGTAAATCTGTCCTTGTGCGTTGCGTTTTGCATCCGTGTGCTTTGCGTGTGGCATGTGTTTTTCACTCACTTGCAAGCACTTTGTTTTTTTTCAATGTGATTTGATGCGTGAAACACAGACAGCACACGGACGAGAATCACGCCTAAATGGGCTCTTAGGAGAACATAGGGATATTATCCTGGTACATGTCATAGACTTTAACAGAGAGAATTGTCCCTAAAACTGGTCACCTGTTAATTTTGTATGCTACTGTATACACTGTAGAATGTAGCTGAACTTATTGGCTAAAGTACCGATAAGTGCCTACCTTATTTTCCATATGTGCTCATATACTATATATACTTGTGTCCATAAAATGCCATCGGATGAAGCTTTTAGTTCACTTGGCTAATGCAGTAATGATATGGATAACTGTGTCAACAATTTTATACTAAGAAGGTATGCTAATATTTGTTTAAAATAAATTAGGAACATGTTAATATTGGGGTTTCTGGTTCTTTATCTTTTAAGCAGAATATCAAATTTTTTAAGTTTAATAATTAGTAAGAAAAATTGTAATTCATATCTGAACAAAAAATGTAGACAACATTTTTGTTAACAATCCTCTTGCCTTCAGGGGGATTTGTGTGCCATCAGTTGGCATCCGTTGGGTTCCGTTCCACCTGCAATGCTATTGTACTCAGAAAAATGGTAACCTAATAGATCCTACAAAAGTCACTGGTATCCACTAGGATCTATTAGGCTTCCATTACGATCCATTAAAAGCCAATCTGGCATCGATATGTCGGATATGAAAACTTTGATGCAGCTGGGAGCCATAGGTCAGTGCATGATATTTTCAAGCTAAAAAAGCGTTCGACAAATGGTCATCTAATATAAATCCACAACCAGTATGTACAATATGCCTGACAGTGAATTGTTATTCACAACTCTTTAGATTACCAAGTAGAGATGAGGGAACCGGTGATCCGTTGGGTGAATTTCCTCTCCCAAAGCCATATTTTTATGTGTAAGACAAGGGAGGTTTGAAATGCTTTAATTCTGTCTCCATTGTCTTATATGCTCAAAATACGGTTCTGTAATAAGAAATCCACACATCGGAGAAACACTGGTAAAGCAAACTTCTACAGATATGCGTATCTTACACTGAATACAAGTCACGATTACATAATAATGATCCATTACTAATAAAAATCTAAAAACATGTTCACTGAAAATGATTTCTGTTGATCTTATCCAATCATTTGTGATCAGAAAACCTTTTTTTTTTAAATTACCATTTGAAGGGACTGTAGTGTTTTAAACATCTTTTATGTTTATGGCCACCTTCGTAGCTTACAGAATAGGGCAACATATTCGGAAGAAATACTTATAATATATACGTATAGTCAAATCTCCAGTCCAAACCCCACTGGCGTACATTAGACTCTGGTGTTGCCCTATCCGTTTTAATATCATCCGTTATTTTTTAACGGATGGTGTCTAGCGGATGAAAATGCATTACAATCTGTTTATATCCATTTTACAATGACACCCATGATAAAAATAACCCATCTGTTAGACATCCGTTTTTTTGAAGGGAGAAAAAAGTCCTGTACTCTGCACTTTTATCTCCATCAAAAGCCGGTTGACTAACATAACGAACACGAACGGACTGTAATGGATGCAAATAAAAAGCTCACTGAATTCAATGGGATTTTTAATGGGTCCATTTTTATCCATTATTCTGGTCTAAAAACTGATCAGAGTGACGAATTATACAACGTAAGTGTGAACTTAGTCTTACTGAATATTATAATATTATGTTACTACTGCATTCACACTATGTTCCATTAACGTAGACTAAATAGAAAAAATGAATACTATTTTTTGAAGACTACAAAGCAGAAGTGTAATACTGTCATGCTGTGGAGTTACTGGGGTTGGCAGGTAAGCAGTACTTTTACACTGAGAGCACATGTTGGACGGTATTTGCTAGGACATCATGAATATGCATCTATATTCCAATCATCCGAGCCAGGGACTTCAATTCTCAACTTCCTTGTCATATTTCTAGCGTAAAAAAGTGATATTTCAGGAGACCGCTGCAACCAAACAGGGATTGATATGTTAACTTGCACTGTTGAATGTGAGGATCTACTTTATAAACCTGGAATACATAAATAAAACATGTTAGAGAAGCACAGCGGATTCATGCATCACTGCCTGGATTGCAGACAATAAGAATAAAATTCACTCATACTGTGACTGTGAGCTGTGTCATTTTGAAAACACAATAGCTACTTTAGTTTAAAGTGGACCTGTCAGCCTGGCAAAAAACCATGCCGGGGTCTTTAAAGCACAAAGTAAGGATTTTGTCTAATTCATTGTGAGCACAGAGGCAGAAATAAACTTGTGTGATTATCTCTTCAGTTCTCGTCTCAGAACCAGAATGGGTAATTTTCAAAAACTGCATTTTGGTTAACATTTTGTGTAAAGGTCATCTTTCACCATGACTTTTATTAGGGGATCTACTAGATCCAGCAAAGACTTTATACTTCTAACTGTTCTAGAAGACTCAATGACATGACGGAAATGTGAATGTAGAGCACACTTTATTTTACCCGTTCAATCCACACTTTAGAAGTGATTTTAATGGGTACAAAAGCACCCAATATCTCATTTTGCAAATGTCCTAATTCTATGTGAGTGATACATTACATTATAAATACCCTTTGTATGAATAATAAAATGTTGGGTGCAGGTTCTGATCCTTACTGTCCAAGGATCCAATATTATTCTGGTCACATTAAAGATGAACAGCACTCCTTAGTTGTCATGTCCTTTCTCGATTCATTATATGGTTCCGCACTAGTCGTGTATCAATGTTTCTGGCCATGACGTCCTTCTTCAGATATATGTCACATATAACTGCTCTTGGGAGAGAACCCCTCTCAGGGCAATTCTAGAATTCTTGTCTGCTCTGGTGTGATTGCCCATATTTTTATCGGAAGCAACCAGGCACTAAGCTCTATATTGGTTTGGAAATTCTGGAACATATAGCATTGTTCATGAATGAATTCTATTGTCTTTTATCTTCATTTTACCCATTAGTGGGAGGAAACTGCTCAGTTTGAAACTATATTGTATGTAATGTTTTGGCCCCATTCACTTAACATCAAAAATGTCCCGACATATATGTTAAACAAAGGCTGTGACAGATGCAAAGTCACATCCATCACCATAGACTTTATGGTATCTGTTGAACTGGGGTCATGAGAGTTCATAACATATCCATTAAACGGATTTCATTATAGTCACCAGAGACGGATGCAGCTATTAGGGATCCGTCATAGGCATTATTCGTCCATAGACTGTAATGTTATCCGTTTGACGTATATATGTCATAAAAGGCTAACAAAAAGTCCATGACCTCTACACTAAACATGTATCCATGACCTCGACATACCATATGGAGGCATGCGCCACTCATAGGCTCACATGTTAATCCTTAAAATAAAGATTTACTAATGTATACCAGCCTGACCGAAGCTGAAGAGCTCTTTGGATACATTTAACATCAACTTTGGGAGCTTTCTCGATGTACATTCTAAATGGACATCACAAGCATGATATGAACAGGGCCTTTGAAATGTAGTTGAGACCTGTTATTATATGGTAGCAGTGAGGGACAGTAGGCTGAGAACACCACTCATGCCTCTAATGTAGGGGCCACAGAGCATGAAAACAAACCCATTCCCCTGACCTTATCAGCAGTGACGTCATTTTTAGTGGTTGAATTTGATACATTTAATATACATGCAAGGTATTCGCATTGCAAGGCCTTTTGGATCTCACAATGCTGCTGAACGAGTTCTTCAGAGATGCACAATCATCCGATCGTTGAATGCGGCCCATCAATAATTATTATTTCAGCATCCATTATGTAATGCGTTAGTGTGTGTGTGAAATTCAATAATTTTTTGATGGATGTTCTCTTAGCAGACAAGGTTAACATCGTTCAAGCCGCAGTTAAAATTTTGCTCAGAAGCCCAGTAAATCACGCATGCCAATTACGAGTATTACCCAGTATGTTTGTCACTTGTCCTCTCATATGTTCCATGATTAGTTTGTGCAGTTATACGTTTAGCACCATATACACGGCTAAAACATTGGCACTGTATCATGAGATCAAAAAGAAATATATCATTACCCTCAGTTTGGGTAGTAAGGGCAAATAAAGGAACATACTGAGGGCTCTTTGTAGTTGCCATAGCAAGCATGTTTTCTATTCATTTTTGGCTTCAAAGAGTAAGCCCCGGGTCACATAATCCTTGTTAGTATACACACACTCATCTATGCTGTCCTGACTGCTCGAGAGCAGGGGAGAGCAAATAATACCTGCTGAAATAGTCAAAAATAAATTCCTCCTTATTTCAAGTTCTTATTCACATTTGCCTGAAAGGAAAATTATTCTGTTAAATTTTACCTAAAATTGAGAAACCTGTTGCTGAAATTTGAATCTTAGTAATTTGGCAACATAATGTGTGTTTGCAATGTTTGGTTGCGATTTTGAATGTGTTTTTATGTTGCTTTGTGGATGATGTGCATCGAGTGGCTTTACATTTACAATACCTGAGGACCGGAGAATATACTACAACCCATTACCGAACACTTACAATGAGGAAAGAGGGGCCCATACTATTAATGGGAAAAACTAAAATACCTAATAACAATGTATCTCATGTAAGTAACTTATCCCAAATGTGAGTGGTATCCTGAAGAGCAGAAGATAAATGAAGGACCAGGAGCACTTCTGCTGAGGTGGTTGTCTTGTAGAACATACCCTGATTTGATATATAATAAAAATAGCCTTTTTTTTTTTTTTTATTCGTATGGGATTTGGAGCTAGACAAGTCCGATATGCATCACAATTTTGTCAATAAAAGTTATTGTTTCTAAATTTCTGCATGATAACGAACTTGGCATCCTCCACAGCATTATCTCCTTTTTTGAATAACATTACAACTCACAGTGAAAATAAAGCAGGACCAGTCATATCACCCCCAGAACAATGCCACCCCATAACAATTCAAGGCACAGTTCCTATTATAACTTAATACAGAAGCTTGCTCCATGCTGTAGAGATGCTTTTCTTCGCCACTAGCAGGAATTTTCATGATAGCAGTCAGTTTGCAGCTTCCATTATGTAACCTCCTGTTCCTGTGTTTTCTTGTCATAAATAATCAATGGCTTCTTTGACAGAACAGGACCACAGAGTCAGAAGACATTGAGACAGTACCTGTAATTCGAGACTGTCCAGATGACTTTGGGAGGCTTAGAAGACATACTGTTAATCAGGGGCATAACTACTGATGTAGAAGCCAAAGTGGCTACCACAGAGCCTGTGAACTAAAGGGGATTTAATCCAATAGATAATGGTCAGTATCACTTAATGCCATAGGGTCTTATGGCAAGGTAAAGGAAAGGATGATCCAGCACTGATGGTAGTTTAAAAGGGAAGAACAATTCCCATGTTTATTAGAAATATCATTAAAATTGAAAGGGAGACACAGTCTCAAGGCAGGAGTAGTCAGGGTATGTACCCGAGCCTACGCGTTTCGAACACAGACTGCGTTCTTAGTCATGGCAAGAGAAGTTAGGACCGTGTGTTTCAGTCTCACCTATATGCAAGGTAGTCAGCTGTTGGATCTGCTGTGTAAGTGTCAGTGATTGGAAGAATTCACTAAATGAGGAGTGGCTAGCGAAACAGCAACAGGTGAGCCGAAGTTACGTAGAATTAACAATATTTTGTGTATTTAATCTATAGACAATAATACTCAGAACTAATTCAAAGAAATAATGTTGAGACTTAAATAGTGTTTTTGAATCATTTGAATTACGGTTGCTTATTATTAACACATAGAAGGGAAACAAATACACACGGCCATAATAGTACTCATACATATACAGCAAGCAAATGTATTGTAGTGGCACATCAAAAAATGTTAAAAACAATTAAATGAAGAAAAATTTAATTTGGTTAAAAAAGATCGAAGAAGAAATATTTAACAGGTTTAATTTTTAATTTTTAAAGTATGTTTATCGGGTTTATATATGTTTGGGCGGTAAATTGTTTGTGAATCAAATACAAAGTAACACTATACCACATTTAAAAAGAACCACTATCAGAAACACAAACTATGTTGATGCAAGAGTATATATTTCTTGTCAAAGGTGTTTGATGCAGCAAATTGTTGAGTGTGAATTTGGTCTTACTTTTTGAAAGAGTCTGATACGCCCTCGTTTCTAAGGTAAATGGCAGGTTATATCTAAATTCATACTGAATATTCTAATTTTTGGAAGTTGTTTCCTGTACCCGGTCTTGATAAGGATACATCCAGATCAAGACATTGAAATAGTCATACATGATCAAAACTAAATAAGTATGTATTCTATATTAGTTAGTTTCCATGTTTAATCAATGGATGCAGTATACAGTATATGGCATCTGGTCAGGTGTCAAAATTTATTATAATTTCTGGTATGTGATCTGAATTTGATTTGTGGTCTTGCGTGCACAGTATATATGGCATATACAGTATGGCAATATATATATCTCTGAGGGCATCTATGATGGCATAGTATACTGTACATCTGGGAGCACGTGTGTGTGTGTGTGTGGCACAGCATATCTGTCTGACATATGATGATCATTCGTCAGACCATGCTGGAAGCACTTTATTCTACTGAGAATCGGCCATCATATTTGTTCTTACCATAACCTTCACGTAGAGCCGGAGGCCTAACATAAAGCTCCCAGGCCCCAATGTAAAATCTGTTTAGTGCTCCCACCTACCATGTGCCATTTTATAATACTGATGTCTTCTTTTGTTGCAAAGGGGTCTATGGGACCCTACACGCACCAGGGCCCAGGCGCGACTACTACCTCTGCATCCCTTATAGCTACGCCCCTTACTAGAGATGCTAAAAAAAATTACAATGGGGCCTAGAAATTACTAGTTCTACCCCGGCTATCAATATAGAATATCAAGAGTTAAAATAAAGAAAGAAATAGTTGAACACATATCTAAGTTTATCTTCTATCACTCTGAGATTGATTACATTGTGTAAACCCATAATGCACTGGGATTTCATATATACAGTACTGTAATTTCAAATATTGACATAAGTTGGGCGAGTGATAGCTTTGATGTGTTTTCTGTGCATACATTGCTTCAGGAGAACGTATCATCATCAGCCTGGAGCTGCTGACTTTAGATTACCTCTATGCTCGTTTCTCCAGCAATTGAGTAGTAGCTGCAGAGAGCCGCGTCGTATATAGATGGACGGAGAAAACTCGCACTGTAGCATCATGTCTTACTGATGTGGAGATCATTATTTCTTTTCTTTTTATTTATTGAACTCATAAGCTAAAGCTGAATTGGAATGTAAAATTATCTCCAAGTCATTAGTTAGATCAATGCTTTTTAGATTGCGATTGATATAAATACGTGATTCATTCAAGTCAGAATTACTTAATCTATAGCAGTTAAAAAATCAGTTTTCTCCTCTAAATTGGAAATAGAATTTCACCTTAGACAGCGAATCTAAAGTGATACAAACAAAAAGTAAATATTTCACACAGGTCTTCCTTCCAGACTACACTGCGATACATCTATTACTGTATCTATCTTTATTTGTCTCTCCCCCCTCCCTGCTTACTCCTTGTCTCTATAAAACTTGAACTCATGTAGAATTTACAATTAGTAGCAAATTCTTTAGTTATGTTTTTTCTTATTAAATATCAACCAGAGCTCTTAAAGAGGATCTGTCACTAGTTTAGTAATGCCCTATCTCCTAGCTAATCTAATAGGCGCTGTCACACTGATAATGCTAGCGAAAATTGTGTCCCAAAAAGTTTATTATTGTAAAAGTTATGAGCTTTATTCTAAATCTGCAAATGAGGCTATACTAGACAAATGGGCGTCAACAGCAGCGATTCTACTGAGGTGGAGCTATGTCACAACCTCTGATACTGTCCTATCAGCATGAACCTGCTTCACACAGTGTGAGGGACTGAGGCTGGAGGGAAGGGGATCACTTAAAATAGCCATATCTCTGGCTGTGGACCACCTAGAACAGTGGTTCTGGTGACATATGACAGATGAGATTCTAATCAGGATCACAGTTACATCCGGAGGTATCACCAGTTAAAAACACAGTTGGGAATGGAAGCTGTATACTATATGATAATGATGTGTTGCTGGGCTGGGAAGAGGAGAACTGTATGTATGATGCTGATTGGACAGCGTCCTACAGAAAACATTACACCGCCCAGAGTGAAAAGAAAGAGTCACCTCCCATTTGCCAAGTATAGCCAAATTTGAATACTTAGAAAAATGCACATAACCTTGCAAATAATAAATATTATTTTTTTTTTAAAAATATTACACTGTAGTTATCAGCATCTTAGCGCCGATTATATTAGTTAGCAGATAGGGAATTAATAAACTAGTGATAGATCCTCTTTAAAATAGTAAGGGTATGTGCACGCGACATATTTTCAGTTTTACGCCTCAAATTACACCTGAAAGACGGCTCCATTACATCTGCAAACATCTGCCCATTGCTTGCAATGGGTTTTACAATGTTCTGTTCAGATGAGGTGTAATTTTACGCGTCGCTGTCAAAAGACCGCGCGTAAAAATACGCCCGTGTCAAAAAAGTGCATGTCACTTCTTGGGATGTTATTGGAGCCGTTTTTCATTGATTCCAATGAAAAACAGCTCCAATTATGTCCGTAAAAGACGCTGAGTAGTTGCAAAAACGTCTGAAATTCAGGAGCTGTTTTCGCCTGAAAACAGCTCCGTAATTTCAGACGTATTTTACGTTTGCGTGTGAACATACCCTAATCATAAGATGTGGACCAGGGAGAGAACTGTGGTAAATATTTGTAAAACGCATTTCCCCATTTTTACTACAGGGTTGGATGAATTTACTTCTTCACATCTAGACTGATTTATTGATCAGGAATCTTGTAAAGCTGGGTGGTAATCCCTTTGGGAGCTGTAATGGTTGCCATATTGGTTATTACACGGCAATATATAATTAAAAAAATGGCTTATCTGAATTTTTAACCCTTCTCATAAAGGGACGATGCAAAGACTTAAAGTGGTGGTTTGAGATTAGAGAAAAAAGTCAGAAACCGCTCCACTCTTGTTCATGGGCTGTGTATGGTATTGCAGCTCAGCCCCATTAACTTACATTGAAATAAGTAGACCCTTTTATCAGGTCTCAGCCACATTTAAAGGGTATGTATCATGTATTTCATTTTAATGTCTTTAATTAGTTGTAAGACTGTAAAAGAGACATAATGTGTTTATTAGGTGTACATTTTGCTTTAACTAGCTTTGTTTTCCTAATTTATATCTACTTTTAACAACTTTTGTGAGTCATTAGGCCTTAGTAATACTATTAATAGATGTGTTAGACATAAAAATATAGCGCACCTTATGCATAATATGAATATGTTGGATCGCAGAGATTTGTGGTCACAAATTATATAAATGATTATATAAATCATCACGACAAAGTTAAATTACAACACAACATGGTGGGATGAATTTCAGGAACTCATTGTAGTCAATATCCATATTTAAACCTGAGACAGGAAAAGCTTTTAAATCTGTGATCTAATGCACCATTCACCTCATGTACTATTTATTCTTACATATATTTTCCACTTGTCAGTAAGAAAAGGTACATTATTATGCAAGAGCAGTAAGTAGCTAAGCAAATGAATCTATAGCACATCTGGAAGTCGTAACAAGAGATATATAGATATTATACAAAAGATAACATAGGCAGCTCACCACTTTATACAACAATGGAGTGCACTGGCCAAAACAAAATGGGTATCCACGAAAATCAAAAAGTGTATATGATTAGAAATAGCCGGCTATCCAGACCTTCTATATTCTGTTAAAAAGCTTAGACGGGTTTTGCCTATAAACAATCTAATAAATAACGAGACAGTCAAAACAACGGAAGCCTGTCACAACGGTGACAAACGGAAAACTTTGGCAACGCTTCCGTCACCATTGAGATCAATGGTGAGGGAAATGGAAGCTGAGGTTTCAGTTTGCCTTTACATCGAGGGGTTAACCCGGCAGAAACCTCCGGCAGAAGGGCAACTGATCTGGCCATAAATTTCTCCAGAGTGTTATAGTATGTTTATGATAACTAGAGATTGGTGAAGACCAGAGTCGGGAATATGAGATTAAAAGCCAAACTGCAGGGCCCTTCGGTTATGCTAATCTGACCTCTTGGATATAGATAAAAAAAAAATAATGTGAATTGTTGCTGTAAGGCCGGGTTCACACGTAGCATAAATACTGTGGATTTTCCGCAACAGATTTTGGTGCAAAAATCTGCAGCATAATACAGTAGCAGCAGATTGGATGAGATTTGATCACATCCACATGCTGCGTAAGTAATAAGCGGAAAAAAACACTCAGAAATTTACCTGCTGTGTGTTTTGTTTATTAATCCGCAGCATGTGTATTGTATTTGCGCAATTGCTGCTCTTTTGTTGCAGGTTTTGCCCATTGAATTTAAGGGGAGGTAAAACTCGCAACAAATAGCATATTGTGCAAATTTTGCGGCGGAAAATCTGCGATTCCGCCACAAAAATTGCAACTCAGAAAAAAAATCATCTTAAACTTACCCGGAATTTTGTGCTTCTTCGTCCAGGCCGGCCTCCTGGGATGACGTTTTATCCCATTTGACCACCGCAGCCAATCCCAGAGCGTCCCCCCCTTCTGGCCACCAGTGTGGGTACGCTGTGTACCTTTTACACAGCGTATTTGCCCTGTGTGAATTTACCCTACCTGTGGACTGTCCAATGATTAATTGTCGTATTAGACCAGAGGGTATGCGGCCCCTACAGCTGTCATCTGTGGCCCGCTGACAGCGGGAGAGCAGGCCAAAAGTGGAGCGCAGCACACACCCCCTGTAGATAGTGCCACGCCACACACCCCACCCTGTGGACAGCGCTAAATCCCCCTCTCTATAGATAGTTTCATTAGGGCTAACTCTAGGAGTGGAATCCCCAGCCAGAGCGCTCTGCTCGGGGAATTGGCTGATGGACGAGATCTTTGATGTAACTGTCCATATATGGACAGTGACGTCCGTGGCCCTTCCTGGATCGGAATACACAGCCAGAGCGTTGCCGACACACTGGTTGGGGATTCGGCTAATAGACGAGAGCTCTCACGTAACTGTCCATATATGGACAGTGATGTCAGGGGGTCCTCCAGGAGAGGAATCCCTGGCCAATGTGGCGGCAACGCTTTGACTGGGGATTGCACTCCTAGAGGAAGCCCCAATGGAGCTATCTACAAAGAGGGATATGTGTGGCACTATCTGCAAAGGGGGATATGTGTGGCACTATCTACAAAAGTGTGTGTGTGGGACTATCTACAGAGGGCACTGTGGCATTATCTACAGAGGGCACTGGGGAATTATCTACAGAGCGCATTGGGTAGTTTTCTACAGAGGGCACTGTGGCATTATCTAGGGGGGATGTGGCACTCTCTACAGAGGCAACTGTGAAATTATCTATGGGGGGGTGTGTGGCATTACCTACAGGGGGCACTCTGGCATTATCTACAGAGGGCACTGTGGTCTCATCTACAGAGGGCAGTGTGGCATCATCTAAAGAGGGCACTGGGGAATTATCTAGGGGGGGTGTGGCTCTATCTACAGAGGAAACTGTGGCATTATCTATTGGGGGTGACAGTATCTACAGAGGGCACTGTGGCACTATATAAAAAGGCAGCATTGTGAGAAACTAGACATGGACCGCACAATCCACAGTATATACGTTGATCTGAGCCGCTAGGCATAATTTAGAAACATGAACATGAGGTTCTTTGTAAACATTTTGATCAAACTGTATAAGCCCACTTGCCACTTCATGGCGACCTCTTTAAAGTTGGTCCCTACTCTAGCGGTTGCAGCACCGCATGGCGGCTACCGCCACCGCAGCACCGCTCCTGCAGAGGGAGCAACCCAGGGGCCCAAAAGCACCCATGCCTTCAGACCGTGCCAAGCCTCCTTGGCTCTGGGCCACGTCCCCCCACAAGTGCAGCACTACAGCAACAGACACCACCATACAGCACCACAACATGTGAACAGATGGAATGAGCTCACCTTACCATGCGCCCCCAGTGGCCAACTGAGAGCACAAGCAAGAGCAAGAACACTTATGAGGTCATTCTGGAATTAAAATCAGCTGGGTATTTTTTCAAATGCGTGGAGTGCTGGTACCAAGTAAAACAAAGGAAATGAGGAGGATAGACTATACAATATCAGCATTGTGAGAAACTAGACATGGACCGCACAATCCACTATATAAAAAGGGGCTGCCCAATCTTGAAATTTTTGTGTCTGCCAAACGCTGCCAACTGAGCAGCCAGACTGCATTTAGCGACGCTTAAACTGGAAAACTGGAGTGTTAAAATAAACACGTGGAGTAAACTCGCAAATTTCCGGTAAGTTTTAAACCTAGCAGTATTACTATAGTAATGTAATGTAGTATTGTTATAGTAATGTAGTATAATTAGAGTAATGTAGTATTGTTATAGTAAAGTAGTATTATAATAGTAATGTAGTATTGTTATAGTAGTTTAAATAACGAATTGATTAACAACAATTTTGTATTTGATCAAATTTGAAAGTAATGCGGCCCATCAACTTCAATTTTTTTCTATGTGCGGCCCATTTACCCGGCCGAGTTTGAAACCCCTGTATTAGGCAGTCTTTCAGACAGTCAGCTGATGTAATAGTTGACGTATCGGATAGTTTCTCAGTACTTTATTAGCACAGTCAGCTTATTCCAACAGGTGGTATTAATGTCTCATTTAAGAAGAAAAGCCTCACCAGTCCCAGGTTAATTCATGCAGCTTTCTTTTTATATAGATGTCAGCAGATTAGGAGCGTTTACCAATTGAAGCGAGCAACTTGCGATGGGTTTCAATCTCACCATTCTGGTTGCTTGTTGGCACATGCAACATAGATGCATTGATTGCTGCTGTGATCTGTTGTATCATGTCCATTCCGCTTAATGAAAAAGTAGTTGAATCATAGATAGTCACCCCGGAGGGAATCCGGTGATTCATTATAATGCATACTGCGATGCTGGCAATGGATGACGGCCTTGCAGATATGGGAAAATTTTCCAATCAAAGATGTTCTCCGGATTAGAACAATTGCATTTCAGAGCCTTCTACTTTTTAATCTCATACCACCGAATCTGGTCCTCACCAATCTCTAGTTATCATAAAACATACTATAACACTCTGGAAAGAGTGATATATATGTATCTGGACATTAGCTGATGTTATTTAATCGAGACACTGCAATAAGACGCTCTATTACAGGTGATTTTAATATTTTTTTTATTATTGTTTGTTTTTTGGGATATTATTGTGATGTGTCCATATTTATTAAATTGTTTATAAGCAAAAACATGTCCAAGCTTTTTCACATAATAAATAGATATTGGATATAATAATAATGCAGAATATGCTGACTTTGCAATACTGACATTTGAAACAGAATAAACATAGTATAGCTAAATAAAGAATTAAAGTTTTTTGGCTAAACAGTAAATTATAATTTAACACATTTTCTTACGATACCAGAATAAAACCAAAGATATGCCATCAATATCATCATTGTGAGCTCACAAATTATCACCAATGCAGAACGTACATCATATCACCGAAGACTACTGAAAATTGTGCTCATCGTGAACACCAGAGCAATGGTGGTATGTATAGTTGATCAGATGAGGAAACCTAATAACTAATTTCATTTTTTTTATTTTTTTTTATTAAAATTATAATATCTGATGATTTATTAGGTCTCTCTTGACCTTGTTGGATGACTACCACATTTCATCACCAACCAATCTTCAGACTACTACAGATGCTTAAAATTTATTTCAACTAACTTACAACTCCTTTGTTTTTATATAAGTGACTGGGCCCCATATAGCCCAGACTTGGTAAAAATTATAGATTAAAACAGTCTTTGGGACTTTCTCTTATTTTATTTCAGGATCATCAGATACATTATTGACAAAAAATGGCTGAATAACACATTTGTGAAGCCCCTGTGCCACTTTTCCCAACTCATTTATCAACATTTTCCAACACTTTTCTAAGTAAAAAGGTTTGACCAGTGTGCACCCTGTTGATGAATCTCCCCCTATGTGTTTCTAGTGCTTGATTTTTTATTTATTTAATAATTTCATACTAATTTCTATTAAATATATTATATTAGTTGTTTGACGGGTACCATTTATTGTTTACAATGCTACGTACTATTAGTAGTGACTGGTCATGGTATTACATCTGTCCTATTTACTTGAAGCTGTAATGCCAAGCATAGCCGCGGCACCTCAAAAAGTTGATCGGCAGGGGTCCCGAGAGTTGGACCCCCACCGATCCAATGACAATTGTGTATGGGCAGTGACATCTTCAACTCTGTTTTTCTCTGCTGTCTGTCAGTTGTCCACACTATGTCTTATTTATGGTATTCTTGTTATTCTCTCATTAATAGTCTGCCTACTAGTGAAGTAATAATGTTCAATTTCACTGTAGGCTGTAAAGTGAGATGCTTTTGCAGTGCAAACCTGCAGTTTAGTCTGTTTGGCCACTAGTCAATAATAGTGAAACTATTAGTTTTTTTCGTAAAGGAATAGACTGCGATGTAAAAAAAATAAAATAAATAAAACAAAAGCGCTTATTTAAAAAAAAGTCACTTTCTCCATTTTTGTATATCTGAAAATTACAAATTTAAAGTAAAAACAAAATGTTACTTTTTAAAGTGTCCCTTTAACTTTAATATGATTAAGCTAGTGTTTTTAAAATAGGACACATTGTATATAATATCTCTATATATTTCTTCTAAATACATTTTTTGGTTGACGCAAGGTTTTGTTTTTTAAAAGTTAAGAATGAATTCCTGTTTTCCGTGCACGCAGTGCGTGGATAGCTCTAGTTTGGAAAGGCTGTCATGTTCTTTAGAATGACTGGCATTGACTGACAAGATGAGAAGGAAGCCTGTTTAGGGCAGTTTGACCTTCAAGTATAGTCTGTGACGGGTGACCTTCTGCGTTTACAACAAAGGAAACACAAAGGCTATTCCATCAAATATTAATATCTCACTGGAAGCCATTGTATGACTTTACACATGCATCTGTATGCCCCTTTCTTTTTAACATAATGCATTCAAAATGATATGGTCCTTTTCTGCTGTTCTCCTATACTTGAATATAAATTGCAGACTTTTGTCATTCATTGACCTGCAGTATCCTGAGGTTTATTTAACTTGTTACAGTTTTAGAAATGCTAAATAAAAGTAGCATGTATGAATATAACAATGAATATTTCTTTAAATGTGAAAAAAGCTCAATTTATCGTCTTTACTGCTGCAAATCTATAATATTTTAATAAATCCTATTTAATGAACACTGTGCTGTATATGCTGAATAGCTGTATAAAAAGGGTTGTTTAGTCAAAGTATACTTTAATAGGGGGGCACAACTTCATTTCCCATAGAGCTTTAGTTAAAAACATCTGTTTCATCTGAACAGTACTTAGATTTACAAATGACTCGGTCTGTATACTAGGTATCAAACGAAAATGAGATATTCCGTAATTTAGGTCTTTATTATAAAAAAATTTATTTTTAATTTTTTTCATTTTCCATGAAAATAACCCGTATATATATATATATATATATATATATATATATATATATATATATATATATATACACAACTTCAGTTTTCACACTAGCCTCTGGGTCTCACATAACAGGCTAATATTTCCTGTTTTCTACTGCTCAATTTTCAAGCTTGCTGTGTAGACTGGAGCAGTTGAGCAGAGTCATCTCATTATCATTAGAAGGCAGGTGATTTAATGACAGATGGAAACTCTATTGTACCGCTGGAGGTCTATATAGCACAGGATGTCAATACAATGCACACAGATAAGGTGCTGTATGCAGCTCCCCTGCCACTACTTCATCCCTGGTAGAGTGAGTTATACTCCTTTACTTCCTGGAGACTGTACTGAAACTTTTCTGTCAAATAACTCCCATTTATTCTAGCTACCATAGAATACACAACCCCTGTTGTAATATGAATACAAACAAATTCAGATGGTGTGTGTGTGTGTGTGTGTGTGTGTGTGTGTGTGTGTGTGTGTGTGTGTGTGTGTGTGTTTAGCCAATATGGCTGTCCAGAGAGAAGTTTTTAAAAATAAATTAGTTACAAATGTTCAAAAAAACAGTAAGCATTTCTCTTTTATAAACTTACATTTAACTAATTAAACAAAAATAAAATTCCTTGATATATCCCCTTTAACCCCTTTAGGACGCAGCCTGTTTTGGCCTCGTGACATATTGTACTTTATGTTAGTGAAAAAATGTGGTCGATAAATTCAATATTTATTTGTGAAAAACTTAAAATTTTAGCAAAAATTTGCAAAAATGACAATTTTTCTACATTTTAATGTGTTTGCTTGTAAAACAGATAGTAATACCACACAAAATAGTTACTAGTTAACATCCCCCATATGTCTACTTTATGTTTGCATCATTTTTTTTCACGTACTTTTATTTTTCTAGGACGTTACAAGGCTTAGAACTTTAGCAGCAATTTCTCATATTTTCAAGAAAATTTCAATAGGCCATTTTTTCAGGGACTAGTACAGTTCTGAATTGGTTTTGAGGGCCTTCTATGTTAGAAAGTCCCCATAAATCACCCCATTTTGAAAACTGCACCCCTCAAGGTATTCAAAACCACATTCAGAAAGTATTTTAACCCTTTAGGCGTTTCACAGGAATTAAGGCAAAGTAGAGGTGAAATTTACAAATGTAATTTTTTTTTGCCGAAATTCATTTGTAATAAAAAATAATCTGTAACACAGAAGGTTTTACCAGAGAAACGCAACTCAATATTTATTGCCCAGATTCTGCAGATTTTAGAAATATCCAACATGTGGCCCTAGTGCCCTAATGGACTGAAGCACAGGTCTCAGAAGCAAAGGAGCACCCAGTGGATTTTGGGGCCTCCTTTTTTTATGAATATATTTTAGGCACCATGTCAGGTTTGAGGAGGTCTTGTGGTACCTAAACAGTCGAAACCCCCCAAAAGTGACCCCATTTTGGAAACTACACCCCTCAAGGCATTTTTCTAGGGGTATAGTTAGCATTTTGACTCCACGGTTTTTTTTGCAGAATTTAGTGGAATTAGTCTGTGAAGATGAAAATCACCTATTTTTCTGTGGAAACATAGAATTTTTTCATTTTTACAAGGAATAAAGGAGAAAAGCACCCCAACATTTGTAAAGCAATTTCTCCCGATTACGGCAATCCCCCATATGTGGTCGTAAACTGATGTTTGGACCCACAGCAGGGCTCAGGAGGGAATGAGCGCCTTTTGGATTTTGGACTACAGATTTTGCTGGATTGGTTTTCAGTGCCGTGTCGGGTTTGCAACGCCCCGGAGGGACCAAAACAGTGGAAACCCCCCAAAAGTGACCCCATTTTGGAAACTACACCCTCAAGGAATTTTTCTAGGGGTATAGTGAGCATTTTGACCCCACAGGATCTTTTTTAGAGCTAAGGTGACCAAAAAACAGCGATTTTGGCGCTTTAAATTCTTTATTTCTTACAGCTTTCACCGTGCGCAATAAATTATGTTTTACTTTATTCTGCGGGTTGGTACGATTACGCCGATACCATACGTGTATAGTTTTTTTTTACGTTTTGCAGCATTTGCACAATAAAATTACGTTTCTATAAAATAATATATTTTCTGAGACGCTATTCTGAGCCGTAAATTTTTTATTTTTCTGTCAAAAATGCTGTGGGAGGTCTTGTTTTTTGCGGTATGGGTTGTAGTTTTTATTGGTACTATTTTGGGGTAAATGCGACTTTTTTGATCACTTTTTATTTTATATTTTGGGAGGGGTGGTGACCAAAAAATAGCGATGCTGACATAGTTTTCCGTTTATTTTGTTTGCGGCGTTCACCGTGCGGAAAAATTAACATTATAGTTTCATAGTTTGGGTCGTTACGAACACGTTGATACCAAATATGTGTACTTTTTTTTTAACGGTTTCATTTATTACCTATAATAAATGACTTATTATAGGAAAACAAAAACTTATTTTTACACTTTTATAAAACATTTTTATTAACTTTTTTTTTACTTTTTACACTTTTACCTTTTACTACTTTTTTTGACCTGCAGCTCTGATCGCTGCTAGAATACATTACACTTCCTAGGTAGTGTAATGTATTCCAACTGTCAGTGTGACTCTGACAGTTGGTCTACGAGGATCAGCAGAGGCTGATCCTCATAGGCTTCCATACATGGCAGACCGTTGCCTGGCCTCCGGATGCCATCACAAGCATCAGCAGCCCCCACGATTGCATAGGGGCTGCTGATGTGCTACAAACCCCCTACATGCGGAGATCGCAATCGAGCCCCGCATGTAACGGGTTAATTGCCGAAATCTGCGGCGATGAGCCGCTGATCGGCAACACTGGAGTGTCAGCTGTCGGGGACAGCTGATCTCCAAGTTCCCGATACACACCTTGTCGCCGATAGTGTGCATCGGGAACGACACAGTGACTTCCTGTCACTCTGACAGGAAGCCTATCAGGACCAGCCGAAGGTTGGTCCTGATGGGCTTCCGTCCATGGCAGACACGGAAGCCATTGTTTGGCTTCCGTTTGCCATACTATCGGCAAACCCCGCGATTTCGGACCGGGGTCTGCCGATATGTTAGAAACCCCCAAAATTTGGCGGTTGCAACCGATCGCCGAATTTAAGGGGTTATTTCGCCGAAATCAGCGGCAAAGGACTGCTGGTCGGCAAGAGTGGAGTGTCAGCTGTCGGTGACAGCTGACCTCCCGGTTCCCGGTGCACACTGTCGCCGACAGTGTGCACCAGGAAAAGCTCAGTAACTGTACGTCCTCGTGCGGGAAGTAACCTCCCGAAATGACGTACAGTTACGTCCTCGTGCGGATAGGGGTTAATATAGTCTGTTTACATCTCCTTTTTGTAACTTAGGAATGTCATAACAGCAAACCTGTACATTTATATGATTACATATGATATCGAGAAGAAAATTACAAACTGTAGAAACGGTGTTAGGATCTGAAGAGATGAAGTCAAACAGAGGCCCATAGACTAATGTCAACCATACATGGCATGTGTCTCACTAAAGCCTTATTCAGACGAGCGTATTATACATCTGTGTGCTCGCCGTTAAAAAAACGGATAGCACACAGACCTTTGTAATTCAATGGGGCTATTCACACGTCCATAGTTTTTCACGCAGCGTGTGTCCGTTGTGTGAAACTCACTGCATGTCCTTATTTGGTCCGTTTTTGTGGACCACTTCGCCTATAGAAGCCAAAAGCCAGTTGCTAAAGAAATGATGGGAAAAAAACAAACAGGAAGACTGATACCACACGGAACTGAAATGCATGAAATACGGTCCGTTTTTTTGTGAACGCTAAATGGACACGCTTGTCTGAATAAAGCCTTAGTATGAGGACCGGTGCAAGACATATCGCTTCACACTAAAACATACATCAACTTGCCATGGCCTTTATCGCCTAGGAATTTTTTCATTTCCATTGGTAGGAAGGCTTTTACCACTGTGCGATACATTTTTGGATACGGTCCTTATTGGAAAATTCGGTGCAACCTCATTGCTAATATTTTGACCCCATGTTCTTAAATAATTTTTTGACACAATGCAACCGGATTACTAATTTGTCTTAATCTACTTTGATTTTTATAATTAAATCTAAATTATTATATCTAAATATTATATTTGATATGTAACCCGTTTACAAAAATAACAAAAACATCAATCTTTACAGTTTATTATTTTGGTTTATTATCAGTAAGTGAAATGTGAATATACCAAGCACCAGCAAGTCTTGACTAAAATTCATATTCCTGGAAATGTAACACATGTACCAGATCAATTTAGAATGCTTAAATATTCTTCTATTCCTCATATCATACAAGTTGCTATTGTTTCTATGTCTTCAAACATTCTATCTTATACTGTACTCGACCTTGGTTCAAACACACCCTGACTGTTCTAAAATTTCGGGATGGAACATTGCCAAGATTAAGTAGGACAATGTTATTTCCAGGTTTATAAACTTGCTGCTGGTTTGGAAGCAACTTGATGTAGTGTCTGAGATTTTTGCTGAAGAGGTTCCCTAGGTGATAACATTAATGTGAGTTCATTATAATCATAACGAGTATAGCCTATGTCGACATTTTATAATGGGGTAAAAATGAGGCGTCAGGGAGAAGAAATTATGCAATAGGCTAAAATTTTGCATGCACATGAAATAGCCCAACTCATCAATGAATTATAAGACTGTAACCAGAAGTAATTTCAATATCTCCATGGTGTATAATTTTACAGATAAATTTCGTCATCAGTTCACAGGGTGATATAATAATATTTTTTTTTTAGGTTAAAAGGTGCTTTATGAGACTTTTGATACATATATATTGGCGTTTTATTTATATACATTTTTATTTTTGGGGGAAAAATGGAAAAAAATAGTAATTCCACCACTTCTTTCTTTTTTTTTTTTTTTAACAGTACGTCTGTCTCCATAAATCAAATTCTAAATGTATTAGCATAGATTGGTATGGTTGTGGGAATATTTGCATTTGTTTTTGTTTTTTACATTACTTTCTTTTTTTTTTACTTTTTTAAATTCTTGATCTTTCTCTTTATGCTACAATATACTGGAATATAGCTATATGTCAACACATTACTCAGAGTACTAAGAGTACAAATCCCTGATTCTGCACTAATAACAGACAATGGCCCACATTTACTAATGCTGTCAAATAATTAGACAGCATAAACCTAGACTAGACAGGTGCAACATACGCCAAATTTATCACAGTGGTGCATGTTGCATGATAATTTTGGTGCATCTTGCATGACCTGTTAGACACTCTTCTCTTCCTTATACCACTTTTGATTTGGCTTTGTTTGCACCAGAATTTTATGCCAGTTTATTGACGCATTTTTGTTGCAAATTGGCACATTTTTACCATTCCCCTTTCCCGCGAGGCCAATCCCTTGTTTGTAACACTTTTAAAAAGTGTCTAGTGAGGTGCAAACATCAAAAATACAACAACTTGCACCAAAATTGGGCACATTTTCAACACTTTCTAGACCCAGACACAGTAGTAAATCTGCCCCATTATGCCCAGACAACCCTGGGGCCCCTTAAGGGAGCCTTTACTGTCTGGCCATGTACGGTATGGACACCAATCATGTCACGCAGATTCCCACGGATTGCCCCCCTGTTTGTGTCTTTATGTTTTGTGTCGTTGATTGCGGTATACAAGGAATTAAGTAGAGAAGAGGTTTTTTTGGGGAAAGCATTAGCGTGTGGCTACAGCTGGGTATTAAAGCTGTTGGCCCACTCTTGATCGCATAAGCACAATGCCAGGTAGGTCCTTATTATAATGCCAGGTAAGTCTTTATTATTTTATTTTTCTTTTAATTAAAATTTTTCTTTTTCATTAAAAAAATAATTTTTCAGTTTTAACACTAGCCACTGGAGCACACATAATAGGCTGACATTTCCTGTTTTCTGCAGCTCAATATTCAAGTTTGCTGTGTAGATTGGGGCAGTTGAGTAGAGTCATCTCATTATCATTAGAAGTGTTTAATAATGAAATTACTTGTCATAGGACACCAAACCGTTAACATTTTGGTATTTTGAAATATTATATTATTTCTGACTATTATATTTGCATTCATTCAGATACGTCTTATCAGCCAAAACTCAAATGGTAGGTATAGATTTTATAATGAGCTATGTCTAGATTATTCCTTGATAAGAGCAAACATATACTCTAAGTAAGTGTGTATAATATATAATGAAAGCTTACTTCTTGAATTTAATAATTTTCCACTTCTGCGTTTTATTGATCTGGAAAGGACTTGTTTCTCTTGACTTGGCTCTACATTTCTTCTTGGAACACAACTTAAAAATAAATAACATCTCACAAGTGGGACATCTGTTTATAGAATAAAGTCAGACAGACGGGGCAGTGTAAGACATTCTTCTTGTATGGTACAAACGATTCCAAAAATGTGAATTTCTTTCATTTCTGTGCTCCATATTACAAATATATTTTGAGAACATGAAATGCTCAAAGATTTAAGACCTCTAACCCATGAAGCTCTTGGTGTTACTTTGAACAATACGTTGTGTGTTTAAAATAAGTTTGGCAAAGATGGGAAAATATACAGATTTGTTTTTACTTCGATTTAGGGAAATGTACCAAATCCCGTATCTCCAATAAAATAAAAAAAAGTCACGGCAGATGGTTAAACTAGAAAACAGTATTATGAAACTTAATAAATGGAGGACAGGATGATTTCCATCCTACTGTGCAAACTGTGATAAGGTGATTGTAATTACAGCCTGCTAATCTGACTTCACAATTATTTTGTTTTAATGTTTGATTAAATATGCATCAAGTTTATTATTTATATTTGTAGTTTTCTGTTTGAATAAAAGTTCAGTAAATATTAATAGGGTATTCCAGTGAAATATTATACCCAATCGTACAATACTTAGTGTAATATTCAGTCATATTGTTCCTTGTTTAAAAAAAAAAAATTTGAAAAGTTGGATATTTTTAAAACCTGCCCCACCTCAAATACAAAAGAAATCAAAGAAGGAAGGAAGTCAGTCTAAGGCCCCTTGCGCTTCATGTTCATCTTTTTTTTTAATAAAGGGGTTTTACCACAGTCCTAAATTATCACTATAATTTTCTGATCACTGCGAACCCACCAATGGGACCCACACGATTGTTAAAACAGGGGTCCCGACCCCATTTCCTCACTGCACCCCCCGCAGTGAGGATGAGCTTAAATGGAGCGGCGGTTGAGCATCAGCCAGCTGCTCCATTCAATGTCTATGAGAATGACAAAAACAGCCGAGTGCCGCTCCATTCAATGGGGGTTCAGAACCTCCGTTCTCATGATCATTGGGGGTAACAGCATGGATAGGTGATAATTTATAATTGTGGGAACACCCCTTTAGAAGTAAGATCAGAATCAGAATGTGATGTAGGAGGAAGGGGATACATTCCCTAAAATTTGTTTCTCTACCTTGAGCTTAGATCATATCCTCCTTTTGAAATGGAAAAAAAAGAAGATGACATACAGGATACAGGAGAGCTAATTTTTGCACAATACATATCCTTAGCCCTATCTTAATTTTACTTCCCAGCATTCCTTGCAGTGTACAGTTTATCCTCAGAAGATGTGTTTTGGGAAGAAAAGTTTTCCCTGACTGCTCTTGATTGACGTGCTCACATGTTTACAGGATACTCATAGAAGGGGCATCAGCAATATGAACTCCATGGTTGTATGGTAGAGATAATCTATTAGTGATGTATTTGTTTTATCAATGCAACGCTACTACTGGTTTCAGAAATTACCAACTTTAGTAAAACTTTTTTTACTTCCCCTTTCCCATCCCTTGGTTGAACTTGATGGACATGTGTCTTTTTTCAACCGTACAAACGATGTAACTATGTAACTAATAAAAAATATATATTGAGACATATCCTTTTTTCTAATAAGGTTTTATCTTTTGATTGTATATTTTTGAATCTTTACATGATTATGGAGACATCAATATTACCTGAGCTGCTACAATAGCAGAGAACTTCCAGAAAGTGGTTTACAACAGTCACAGGGACAGAAAGTGACCTACTATCCTCTATAGGAGAGTGTTGTGGGCATGCTCTGTGACATGTGCAGAGGGGGAGGAGGTAAGCTGTGACCATCACCTACTGTCAATAGTGTTATTCTGTGTTATCTGCCTCCAGCCTTATTATAGTGGTATTCTAATATGTTCGAAAGTCTCCTGAAAACCCAAATTTGCCCGTGTATTACTCCTTAGCACATACCCCCAGCTCTTTCGTGAATTTTATGGGAAAGCCAACTTTATTCCGTATTTTCAGCTTTCTGCTTTTGTCAGTCTTCAAACAACTTGCTCTCATTGAGATTTTGTACTAGCAGCATTATGATTCAAGCTTTTGTTTGCACAAGATTAGATTACTGCAATTCTTTGTTTACAATCTTTCTCAATCTCGCATAAAGGGGCATGCAGCTCTGGCTTTAACCCTAATTCAGTTAAGCTTTTAGAGGATACATGTTTGTTTTCTGTGGGAATTCACTTTTCAATGACAATACTTTACTGGCTTCAAGGCAAAAGATTGGACTTCAATGTTCACTTCTGATTATTTACCTAAAACTGCTTTTGCTACTTGCCTGAATTACCTTTTTTGCCTTTATCGCTCTTATTACGTTTTTTTTTATCAGTCATATCATGTTTACAGCATTGATTGTTTAAAAGGTTTGTCTGTTAGTTAACATAACATAGAAAGCGTCAGAACTATTACCATGCAATAATCACAAAGTTTCTGTATGATATATTTATTTATATATTTTTATTATATTTAAGTCAAGCTCAACTACTTTACATATTATAATAAGGAACCAAGGCTGTACATACCATAGAGGCAGACCATTCAGCTGGTATGGGGCCCTTGGGAGACAACCCCGGCCCTGGTTGGTCCCATCCTCTTTACTATTGGGTTATGAGAACCTGTGCCAGACTCTCCTCTACAGAGGGACTACATTGTTAGCAAACATGGAGTTGGGAACTGCCCCAAGTGTCATGGAAAGATGATAGAAAGGGAAACAAACATTATGTCCTTCTGTCCTGAGTGGCAAAATTCGCTATTGTAAAGGGGGCCTATTTTAATCTCACGCCACTGTAAGTGTCCTTTTACACTGGCCAATTTGGACCATAAAAATGAGCGCCGATAAATGAGACCGCTCGTTGATTGATGCTCGTTTGCGCCTTTCAGAAGAAGCTATGATCAGTAATGTATGGGGATGAGCGATCATTAATACGATCACTCGTCCCCATGCATTTCCATCATGGTGGGAACACATATCCCTGTTTACACAGGGAGATGTGCTGCCGACAGCGATAATATTTTGTGCTGCACAAACAATACGGTCAGTGTTTGCTCGTTTATCAGCTAATCATTGCAGGCCATTTCAGGGCAATGATGGGGAACTAGCGTGATATGAACGCTCCAATATCCGATCATTGGCCCTTGTAAAAGGGCCTTAAGGAACTATTTTATGAATCTCTTTCTCTATAAACTGTAACAATTTTGATTATAAAGAAAGGTAATGGCAGTAAAATCACCGTTCTGCAAGTGTCCTGTAGGGGAAACCGATTTGGATTGCTGTCGCAGCTTGCATCAATATAATGGAACACATGTTGTACGGAAAAATTTATTATGTACTTTAAAAACATTATAGGTTTAACTTCACAGTTTTGAAAAACTTCTAGAAAAAGAGGTGCGAAGTATTGGTGTGTGTGAACAAGAACTATGAGAATAAGGAAGAGAAATGTGTCTCATTTGGCTACTGAGTTGCACCAAATTTATCATGCCACTTGCAATTCTAGAATAACTTGTGCAATTTGCATAACAGACTATTATTACTCATTCATTTTTTACTCATGGTTTGCTCACAGAGTCTGCGACATTAACATTATCGGAGAAGGTTCATTCGTATAATACAGCACCTGTATTCTACTGATGGTGCCTACAGGAGTGAAACAGTCATACTAATAAGAACATATTTGGAAATAGTCACTAATATTTTATTTAAAGGGACTTTAAACCAGCATGCCACTCTTATTGCAATTTGTTTTATTTCTCATCATGCCTTTTTGTTTAATTTATAACTGTTCGTCACTTTATGAATGTATGTTAGTAATAACCCACAGTATTTAGCACTGCCCATGGGAAAAAGACAGCTGCAAACTCAATTAACGCTCCAATTATTTGCAATTTAATTACATAGTTAGCACTGTATATGTTTCTGGAGAAAGAAGAAAATAACTATAGGGTCTTTTCTTATTGTGGTCATTGAAAACCATAAACAAGGTGGCAATCTGTTATCTGCTGGCTTTTGGTCAGTAAACATTAATGTAATAAACTACATTTAATTATTAGGATAATCCTTTAAAACACTGTAGAGAATTCACAAATGGATTGCAGGACACTCGGTTCCACAATCAATAACAACACATTAAGAGTCAAAATTGATGTCTGCAGTGGCCACAAAGACAGAAATAGAGCAAAAGCATTGAAGAAGATTGGTCTCTGTAATAACCTCATGCTCTGGACTTTCTTGATTTGAGTCATTAATTTGATTGTGTCCATTTATATCTGGGTATTGCATTTGCCCAATTGTATATACTCAATACGAGAGCCTATGACAATATGTTGCTATATATTTTTCGACCATGGAAACAACTAAAAGGTATTAAGGTTTTTTGGGACATTTAAAGAGGCTCTCTCACCACATTATAAGTGCCCTATCTCCTACATAAGGAGGTGGGCGCTATAATGTAGATAACAGCAGTGCTTTTTATTTAGAAAAACAATCTATTTTTACCACGTTATTAGCGATTTTAGCTTTATGCTAATGACTTTCTTAATGCCCAACTGGACTTGTTTTTACTTTAGACCAAGTGGGCGTTGTACAGAGGAGTGTATGACGCTGACCAATCAGTGACCAATCAGCGTCATGCACTTCTCGCCATTCATTTACTCAGCGCTTAGGAATCCTGCTAGATCAGTATGTGATGTCTTATACTGACACATTAACGTTACTGAAGTGTTTAGACAGTGAATAGACATTCCTTCTAGCCAGGACGGGATGTGTATTCACAATCCCGACACTTCGCTAACGTTTCTGTGGTACTTACAGCAGAGCAAGCGTAATCTAGCGAGATCGCGCTGTAAATGACAGGTTACAGCGAGATTACGCTTTGCTCTAATGTAAGTACCACAGAAACGTTAGCGAAGTGTCGGGATTGTGAATAGACATCCCGTGGAATGTCTATTCACTGTCAGGACACTTCAGTAACGTTAATGTGTCAGTATAAGACAGCACATACTGATCTAGCAGGATCCCTATGCGCTGAGAAAATGAATGGAGAGAAGTGTATGACGCTGATTGGTCACTGATTGGTCAGCGTCATACACTCCTCTGTACAACGCCCACTTGGTCTAAAGTAAAAACACGCCCAGTTGAGCATTAAGAAAGTAATTAGCATAAAGCTAAAATCGCTCCTAATGTGGTACAAATAGATTGTTTTTCTAAATAAAAAGCACTGCTGTCATCTACATTATAGCGCCCACCTCCTTATATAGGAGATAGGGCACTTATAATGTGGTGACAGAGTCTCTTTAAGTAAAGCTTCACTGTGATATATTGGGAGTGCTCCTTTGGAGTGACCCAAAAGCCAGGGGATATGAATTTACTTTCAGTCTACTCAGAAGTTTAATGCATGAGATGGAATCTTTTTACTCAAGGTTTTAAACGCATTAAATAAACATCGTAATAAGGATGGGGGCTTATTTTTTAAAAAATAATTATTTAAAAAAAATAAAAATCTCATCCTATAACGTTATAACAGAATTATTTTACTGTCTGAGACCAGATACACCATCTTTCATACTGACAATAGGAAATCAAGGATTGTAGAAAGCTGACACAGATCTAAGTCAATTTGCTTTGGGCAAGGTTATATTGGGAGAAGTCTAGTTGAGCTATGTTCTCACGCTACATCTTGGTTCAGTAAGTAGTTGCATCGCCAACCCTGTAAACCATACATGCAATTTGCCTACAGTCAGAGGAAATGTTCTTCTGGTACTGCCCTGCTGCTTCCGGCAGTGTACTTTTCTTCGAATGGTGACCACAATTATTAACTGCTTGACGTCGCAGTCATTTTTGAGTTTTTTCATTTATGTTTTTTCCTCTTCACCTTCTAAAAGCAGTCATTTCTCTTTTTTTCCATTGACATAGCCATATGGGGGCTTGTTTTTTGCAGAATGAGTTGTAGTTTTTAATGCCATCATTTAATATACCACATAAGGTACTGGAAAACAGGAAAAAACGTTTTGTGAAGTGGGATAGGAAAAAACTGTGATGTTTCCATTGTTTTTTGGGTTTAGTTTTTACAGCATTCACTATGTGATAAAAACGATATGTTAACTTTATTCTGCAGGCCGTTACGATTACGAAGATGCCAAGAAAAATAGTTTTGTGTCGCCATATCATGACAGCCATTTTAAAATCTTTTGTCGATAGAGCAGTGTGAGGGCTTGTTTTGTGCCCGGCCAATTTGGGTTGCATGTGTTTTTTTTATCAATCTTAATGATATTTTTGGGGAGCTAAGGTGGCAAAGAACAATTCTGTATTTTTTTTTTTTATTTCTAATTGTTAGAGTTCACCCTGCGGCTTGAATAATGTTATAATGTACTAGTTCAAACTTTTACAGATGCTGCAATATTAATTATGTAAATATTAGTTTTTTTGCATTACTTTAGGGGGAAAGTAGGAAAAGGTTTTTTTTAAATTAACTTTCAATATTATTTATTTGTTTATATGTTATTAAAAGCTTTGTTTAACTGTTTTTTAATTTTTCTTCTTTTTTTATTCCCCCTAGTGCTTGATTGCTTGTACAATACACGGCAATACCTATGTATTGCAGTGTATTGCAATTTTTACCAACTCCTATTAATCTCTACCTCTAGGCTTAATTGGAGGACAAAGATGGCAGGCATGGTGGCCTTAATTAGGCACCCAGGCTGCCATGACAACCATCGGCATCTGTGATCACGTGGCAGGGGGCTAATAAGGTAAAACGGTTTACATGCTGCAATCGCTATAGGCCACAGCATTTAAGTAGTTAACTTCGATCCCAACCTGTTATCAGCCAACATCCGCTGAATGTGGAGCAGGCTCAACTCATGAGTCCGCTCTATACGCCCCCTTTACAGTCAGTTACATCAAATATCAGAAGGTTAAAAAAATAGGTTACAGTTATGTTGGTGGGGGAAAAAAGTTATATTATGAAAGGGGTTGGTTTAGATCTTTAATTGGGCATCTCAACATATAGGGTTAAAAATGGCAAACAATAGATGTGGTTAAGAGCCATCATCAGTGACTGCCGCTCAGCTTCATAGACACAAGTATGGATACAAATGAGTCTCAAATATATTATGTGGATACAACCCTGACCTCCACTAGACTGAGCAGGGCCATGAAAAAACAACAACCACAAAAAACAAAATTGTTAGAAAAGAAACTGCAATGGTGAAACTTGAAGAACTACATCAGTAGGATCAATTTCCGCCTGTATAATTGGTGAAATGCATAGTAAGCCTCCCATTAATGTCCATGAAACCTCTCACAGTGAACAAACTAACTTGATGTGTCAAATGATACAATAGATGGAGCTGCTTCTGTGTAATGCAATCATTCTTGGTTCACAGGTTCAATTCTCCACTTCTCTGATATAAATACAAATTGGCACAAAGGGAAAACTACAGACCAGATATTCATGAGCTTACGTAGACAACATAGTTTCAGTGTTGTTATTTAAAATGCATTTTTATTTATTATTGTTTAACTGTAACCATTTATGCGTTTTTACCATTAACATATTTGCTTATATCACCGCCAAGCCTGAAAGTATTCATCATTGTCCCTTGATGAAAAAAAACTTCTATAGGTGCAAACATTAAAGGATAACTAAACGTTCAACAAACTTCTGACATGTCATAGTGACATGTCAGAAGTTTGGATTGGTGGGGGTTCGAGCACTGAGTCCTCCACCAATCGCTAAAACAAAGCGGCAGAAGTGCTCGTGTGAGCGCTCAGCCACTTCGTTTCTGTTCGGCTTTTTCCGGAAAGCCGATGTATCGGAGTACGGGCTCATATACTTTTTATTGAGCCCCATAAAACAGTGTTTCCCAAAAAGGATTTACAGAAACCTGGTCAGGTTTCTATAGGCACAGAAAACTGATCTCGCACTCATGGAAAATGGTTGGCATATGGGCAGGCAAAGCAGTCAACCACTCTCTGCCAGAACATATATTTTGAGTATTGGAATACTTTCGCAACCCCACATGCAGCTTTTCAGGTAACCGTATGTGTGAGTTTTTCCTAAGTTCAGAATAGCAATTTCCGGGGGTTGGTAAAAAAGTTGGGAACCACTTCTTTATAGAAATTGCTGTGTACTCCCTAGTGTAGTTGTATTATAAGATGAGAACCTACCAGACCCAAAGATACTGTGAAATATACATATATACAACTGAGCCATATTTTATATCTCTTTATATTTTCAAGGGTTATTCCATTTTCAGCTAATAAAGTTATACAATTTTTCAATTTATTTTTTGTATAATACCCCAATAAGGTTCCATAGTATAAAAGTACTGTATTATAAACAATAACAACATTTTGGGCCTTCTTCATAGAAATAGTTTTTTTATACATTTCACAAATCATATAACCAGCCTAGAAAATATATCTGCAATACAATATTAATAATATTCCAATATTGTTTACTGTGACAGATCCCAACCATCCTTTTAAAGTCACATACTTGAGGGCTTTACCCAGAGGATTATAACCAAGACTTATTAAAACAAGAATGATAATTTTGCTATTTATAATGCATTGATTTTGCATTCCATTTAAATATTTTACTAACTATTTATCATAAATCTAAAAGAATTATATTTCAAAGTGCTTTTTGCATGAATCTCTTTGAAATAAATTTATTGGGGTCATGACTGTGATCATTTGAACCTCTGTTTTGGATGCCATAATCGAATGAACTGTCCTGTTGGGAGCGTTGAAGGAGAGGTACAACAATATAATTAAGGCAAACAATCTCTGATTGCCTTTTTTGTCCTTTACTTGGGTTGCCGGCATCGTGCTTGTCAATCTTGCCTTGTTGAATGAGCAAGTTTCCCATTTCATTACTTTGAATGCCTAGAAGTTATTACCATTAACACGTTTCAGTATGTGCAGTAATGAACAAATGAAACATAAAACGAGAATATTGAATGCTGCATTCCTCGAATAGCATAAGTCTTAATAATGTTTTACTGTGATTTGTATGAACGGCCTCTTTTTTTGCTTGTCCAAGCTATTTTAAAGCATTAGTACTATTGAAAGAAACGCAGCTTCAACATGAACTTTTAGTGAAATCCAAATGCTTCTTTAAAGTGACTTCCTTTCGAGAGAGTGTAAAGAAAAAGGCGCTGTAGACTTGCAGTTAATTACCAGGAGTGGATGCTATTATGTTGCTTGCATACTTTATCTTGGACGGTATAATACATTCTAATAAAGACATTATTTGTCACTTCAGTGAACCATAGAAAATACAAGGGAAATGGTATTGTAAGGCATACTGTGCCGTATTATAATAGCCTCAGTCTAATAATGTCATGGGACATTTTCATTTATGGTGTCAGAAATAGACTGCAGTTTACCAAAAGGGTCTATATAATAGAAATGACAAGAAGTACAATAATATGCAATTACTGGTTGGGAGGGCCCTTTATGTAATGTGATGTCATTTACAGTTCTACAGTTTGGTAAATTGGTATGTTTGCGTGTATGATTATTATTTCTGTATAGTTTAGTTTGGGAAACCAGTTTAAAATTGGAGTTTCCCCGTGACATGCTGAACGTTGGTAGTCCAATGCTGGGATGCTTTGTGCAGCATTATACATTGTCCATTCAAATCAATGGACATTTGTTATTTAGATCTGAGAGCCACATCTATTTCCTCTAACTAATAGAGTGGGGACCCTTTGTGTTCCCTAATAAAGCATTTAACATGAGGTTGTCTAAACCAGACAACCCCTTTACGGATACCGCTATAGAAATGAGCCACTATTATTTTGCTCAACCACCATATAACCACATTGTGTAGATGATACACGTTAATATTCGATTGTGACAATTCCTTTTTCTAAAACAAAATTATCTTATTTTTTTTATTTGCATCACTGGATACGAGTATTTATGAATTTACAAGCAAATTAAAATCATCACCTTACGACATGTCCTGTTTTTGGATTATTTTTTTTTGCAACTATGCAGGTGTATGTATTGTTTCACAGTAGCTATTTTTAATGTAATCCTTTCTTTACCTGGATGAAAAGCGCTCAAGTTGCTAGGAGAGCCCCCCCCCTCCCTCACTAGAAGTAAAAACCACAATTTGTATTGAGATCAGTTATTTTTGCTTTTTCAGAACCAAAGACAACTTCGTGGTATCAATTCTGCAGTTACAAAACTGTAGTGCAGGTTACATTGATCATGTATGAACTAAGACACTTCAGAGTATAAAAAGTAGGAAAGAAGGAAAGTTACAATAAAAAAAAACATTGCTTCATATTACCTTTGTAATATGATGTCAAATAGAACTCTGTATATGACATCAGAAGCGTATGGAGGTGCAGTTGAGCCCCCCCTAGACTTTTAAGGGTACCTTTTTTTACGGCTTTGTATAACTTGGGGGTTGTATGGAGCCATTAAACCCTCATGTGCATGAGTCCTTAGAGCTCAAACTTAGTTAAATTCTGCTGTCATATATCTAGAATGCCATCTACACTGAGAAGCCAACACATTTTTGATAAAACTGAACGACAGAAACATAAAGTTTTTAGTCTAAAGCTGAAGGTTATGAAGACAGAGGAAGTCATTACCAATACCTCAATCAATAAAATAGCCTTGCAGCAAATTTGCTAGAGCCATGAACACATTGATTTTCAAGCTATTTGAAATAGGCTCCAGGGTATTCTAAATGTTGAACTAAGACTCGAAGCTGTAAGGGTCAGAAGCATCTCTGGAAATAGCAAAAACAGGACTGCAGGTCATAATCCATTGCTCTGAAATACTTAAAAAAAAAAAGTTTCTACTAGCCACAATATAAAGACAGAATGTCAACCAAGAAGCAGCAAGGAATAGAGTGAAGCATGTGTAATAACATAAACCTAGGCCACCGATATTGGGGGTCATTTATGAAGATTTGTGGCAATTATAGTATGTTTTATTACTTCTAAAAAAAATGAATACTAAGCTAAACATTTGTAATTTTTATTGAGAAAATTTGAATGGACAATATGGAAAAGCCAGAGCACTGTAGCAAACCAAGTTACAAGTTAGAAACGCAAATTAGGACAAATGTATAAAAAAAAAATGCGGGACCACTGGTGATCCGCTGATGTCACCAGGACAGATACATATCCACTGCAGCGCCCACTACAGGAGATTTAGTCTGCGTTCACTTGTATAGAATTATGAACCAAGCATGCTATAAAAGTTTGAAATTTACACCTTATGCTAATGATGATCCCAATCCAAAATCCGCTCAGACAGAGAATTCAACTATCTGTACATGCAGGTTTAGTTACAAATACACATACTGTACACAGCTGTCACTTTGAGTATAGTCCGTAGGCTTAAATGTATACAGTGGGTCTGATAGCTTCCTGTACATTTGAAATATTGGCTCTAAGAACATATTAGTAAATAAAGTTCCAAAATATGATCATTTGTGACCACTACAACAAAATATAGAACAATTTCAACTCAAAAGAATCAGTCAGAAGTATCAAGATAGTGCATGACTCCCTTACCAATAGGCGTTGTCTTCCTACTAGTAGGTCTTCCAGTGCTTTTTGATATACTGGTATTATTTACTGCTTTTATTATAATTGTATGTCCTAAGCATGAAGCCATTTCAATGGGTGCAGTGGAATACTGAAATGTAAACTGAATGGAAACATTATCTATAATTTCTGGGCTTTAAAAAATTATTTATTGCATAAACAAATAAGTTGAGGAAAAGATACTATGAACAAGCGCTTGCTCAATGGCTCATCTGCTTTTGGATAAGCAGAATTATTTTTCGAGGATAGACTCTCTCTCTAAGTAGATAACAATAAGTATCTTAAGGGATGTACTTTTAATCCCTGACTTGAAGTGAAGCTTTAATGCATGCAATGAGAACTATTATTCAGAATTTGTCTATTTTTCCCTCTTTTCAGTTATAAAATACCAGATTCAAGACCGCTGCACGTAGCTTAAACGGTGACCAACTGGGAAACTTCACAGTTGCTAAGTGTTTACTTTTACCTGCATCATCATGCATTAGCTCAGAAAATATATCCTCCGGTTTGAATGATACAAAAATTTTTATAGAAACAACATAGAAGTAAGTCAAAATATAAAATTGCGTAAGGGCACAATACACCAATGTCACTCGCTGGAATTTCAGCATAGCCAGGAGTACTGCACTTTTGTAGATCCGCTGGACCCTTAAAATTGTGTGTTGAAATGGGAAATTTTGGCAAGATCTCCCACTATTTTTCTCTTTCTCTGCTCTTTCTTTTTCTTTTCCTCTCTTTCCTTTTTCCCCACGCTTGGATTCCTACTCCTCTTTTATACCTTCAACCCTAGGTCTCTGCCTCCAGGTCTTGCTTACCTCTTTCTAAACTTTTTGTTCTTTGTCTCCTTGTGACCTCTAATTAAGGGGATTCCCTACGTTCCTTCTCCTTTCTCCAGTGTTTTTCTCCCTTCTGTTTTTATGTTTGTCCTTCCTCTTTTCCCCTATCTAATTCTAAAATTGTCGGTGGTTTCTGCAGGGTGAGGCCCAGCTTTACATTATAATCTCTACTTGTTACCCTTGCTGCCGCAGCCATTTTTCGTTTTTTTTTTCCTCCCCGCTTTCCAAATGCCACAACTTTACATTTACTGTCGATATAGCTAAATGAGGGCTTGTTTTTTGCAGGATGAGTTGTAATTTTTCACAGCACCATTTAGTGTACCATATAATTTTACTGGGAAGCTAAGAAAAAATTCTATGTGGGTAGGATCGGTAGTTCACCCCGTGGTAAAAGTGACATGTAAACTTTATTTTGTGGGGTCAATATGATTACAGCGATGCCAAATTTATATAGTTTCTTTTATGTTTTACTAGTTTTTCAAAGACAAAACTAATAATAGTTTTGTGTCGCTACATTCTGAGAGCCATCATTTTGTCGATAGAGCAGTGTGAATGAGCTGTAGTTTACATTGTGACCATTTTGGGGCACATGCCATTTTCGTTCACTTTTTCTTAGATTTTTTTGTGGCAGACGAGTTGACCAAACAAAAGCAATTTTGGCGTGTTTTTTTTTTTTTTTTTACTTTTGCCGTTTGCTTTAAGTAATAGTATATTGTAATAGTTCAGACTTTTATGGATGTGGTTATCCCAGGTGTGTGTGTGTGTGTGTGTGTGCATATTTTTTTTTTTTTTTTTACATTACTTTAACCCCTTCCCGACCACCCCATGTAGATTAACAGGCTGCAGAGCTGGTCCTTGTGCCTGAAGTCCGTTAATCTACATATTCTCCTAACAGAGCACACAGGCGCTCCCCGCAGCCCGGCATCTCCCAGTACAGGCTGCTACTAGCAGCCTTAGTACTGGGGGAAAACATCTGGTCGGATCACAGTGGTGATCCGAACCGATTAACCCCTTAAATGCTGCAGTCAATAGTGACCGCCGCATTTAAGTTGTTATAGCAACATCGGCACCCCGCTACGCGATTGCGGGGGGGGGGCGATTGTTGTGGGGGGACATTGCTATGGCAACCGGAAGTCTAACAAAATCTATTGAAGGCGATTAAGTCGTGCCAGAGGCAGGACCTAATATACCTCCTGTCAGTGTGAAACTGACAGGTATAATACCCTGCAATACATAAGTATTGCAGGGTATTATATCAACGATCCAACAATTGTATCTTCAAGTCACTAGTGGGACTAAAGAAAAAAGTTAAAAAAAGTTACAAAAAAATTTACAAAAGTAAAATGTCAAAATAATACAATTTCAAAATCACCTTTTTTCCCTTATAAAGTCCTTTATTATTAGAAAAAAATGAAAAAAAAAAACAAAACTATGCACAATTGGTATTGCCGCATCTGTAACGGCCTGAACTATAAAAATATAATGTCATTTATCCCGCACGGTGACTGCCATAAAAAAATAATAAAGAAACTATACTGGAATCGCTATTTTTAGTCACGTCCGCTCCCAAATAATTCAATAAATAGAGATCAAAAAGTTTCATGTACCCAAAAATTGTAACGATAAAAACTACAGTTTGTTCTGCAAAAAACAAACCCTCACACAGCTTTCCTGATAGAAAATTACAAAAGTTGTGGCTCTTAGAATATGGCGACATAAAAACAAAATATTTTTTTTAAAACCGTGATTTTATCGGGCAAATACCGTAAAACATAAAAAACCTATATACATATGGTATCGCCGTAATCTCATCGACCCACAAAATAAATTAAATATGTCATTTATAGCGCACGGTGAACGCCGTAAAAAAAAGAATAAAAAAACAATAGAAGTTTTGACGGCCTAATTACACTAAATTCAGCAAAAAACCTATGGGATCAAAATGCTCACTATACCCCTAGATAAATTCTTTTTAGGGCTGTAGTTTCCCAAATGGGGTCACTTCTGGGGGGTGTCCACTGTTTTGGTCCCTCAGGGGCTTTGCAAATGCGACATGACACCTGAAAACCAAGTGAGTAAACTTGAGCTCCAAAAGCCATATAGCGCTCCTTTCATTCTGAGCCCCACCGTGTTTCCAAACAGCCGTTTATTACCACATATGGGGTATTTCCGTTATCAGGAAAAATTGCTTTACAGATCTTGGGGTGCTTTTTCCTCTTTATTCCTTGTAAAAATTGATAATTTCTAAGTTTTATTGAAAAAAAATTTGATTTTCATTTTTACAGACTAATTCCTGTAAATACAGTAAAAAAACCTATGGGGTTAAAATGCTCACTATACCCCTTGATGAATTCCTTGAGGGGTGTAGTTTGCCAAATGGTGTCTTTTTGGGCTTGTTTCCACTGTTTTGGCACTACAAGACCTCTTCAAACCTGACATGGTGCCAAAAATATATTCTAATAAAAAGGAGGCCTCAAAATCCTCTAGGTGCTCCTTTGCTTCTGAGGCCTGTGTTTCAGTCCATTACCACACTAGGGCCACATGTGGGATATTTCTAAAAACTGCAGTATCTGGGCAATAAATATTCAGTTGCGTTTCTCTGGTAAAACCTTTTGTGTTACAGAAAAAAATGGATTAAAATGGATTTTCTGACAAAAAAAAGAAATTTGTACATTTCACCTCTACTTTGGTTTAATTCCTGTGAAACACCTAAAGGGTTAAGAAACTTTATAAATGCTGTATTGAATACTTTGAGGGGTGCAGTTTTTAAAATTGGGTGACTTATGGGGGTGTCTAATATGGCCCTCAATAGTGGCCCTCAAAGCCACTTCAGACCTGAACTGGTACCTATAAAAATAGGTTTGGAAATTTTCTTGAAAATGTGAGAAATTGCTGGTAAAGTTCTAAGCCTTGTAACGTCCTAGAAAAATAAAAGGACGTTCAAAAAATGATGCCAACATAAAGTAGACATATGGGAAATGTTAATTAGTAACTATTTTGTGTGGTATTACTATCTGTATTACAAGCAGATACATTTAAATTTAGAAAAATGCAAATTTTTGTTCATTTTCTCTAAAGTTTGGTGATTTTCACAAACAAATACTGAATTTATTGAGCAAATTTTTCCCACTAACATACAGTACAATATGTCACGAGAAAACAATCTCAGAATCGCTTGGATAGGTAAAAGCATTCCCAAGTTATTACCACATAAAGTGACACATGTCAGATTTGAAAAAATTGGCTGCGTCCACAAGGCCAAAACAGGCTCAGTCCTGAAGGGGTTAAGGGAAAAAATGGAAAATGGGAGGTTTTCAGATAACTTTGAATATTTTTTTCTTATAAATAAACCTTAGTTAAAAGTTAATTAGTCCACAGGAAACTTGAACCAGTGATAATTGGATGATTGGATCGCTTGCACAATATACTTTAATATTGCAGTTGGGAACGAAAAGTTGAACTGTTGTTGCAGTGAGATATCGGCTGTAACATGCCTTTAACCATTCTGCGTTTGAAGCGGGCTCAGTCTGTGAGCCCGCTCCTAATTTCCCCTTCGCAGTTATGGCGTAACTACGTGAAATGTTGGTGACTGTACCTTAAAGAGACTCTGTCACCACATTATAAGTGCCCTATCTTGTACATAAGGAGATGGGCGCTATAATGTAGGTGACAGCAGAGCTTTTTATTTAGAAAAACTATCTATTTTTACCATGTTAGGAGCGATTTTAACTTTATGCTAATTAGTTTCTTAATGCCTAAGTGGGCGTGTTTTTACTTTAGACCAAGTGGGCGTTGTACAGAGGAGTGTATGATTCTAACCAATCAGCGTCATGCACTTCTCTCCATTCATTTAGTCAGCGCATAGTGACACCGTGTTGTTTGCTCTGTGCTGTCTTATACTGACACATTAATGTTAATGAACCTGTCATTTACAGCGTGATCTCTCGAGATTACGCTTTGCTCTGCTGTAAGTACCACAGAAACGTTAACGAAATGCCGGGATTGTGAATAGACATCCCGTCCTGGCTGGAAGGAATGTCTAGTCACTATCTAAACACTTCAGTAACGTAAATGTGGCAGTATAAGACAGCACATAGTGAACAACACAGTGTCACTATGCGCTGACTAAATGAATTGAGAGAAGTGTCCTGACAATAAATATACATTACCTCCAGCCAGGACGTGATGTGTATTCAGACTCCTGACACTTCTGAATCTTTTCTGTGAGATTTTCAGCAAGGCAAACGTAATCTCGTGAGATTACACTGTAAACTGTCATTTAAAACGAGATTACGTTTGCCTTGCTGGAAATCTCACAGAAAAGATTTAGAAGTGCCAGGATTCTGAATAGACATCACGTCATGGCTGGAGGTAATGTATATTCATTGTCAGGACACTGTAGTAACATTATAGTGTGTTTATGTGGCTGCACATAGCAATATTGCTATATCTCTATCTGCTGTGTAAATGAATGGGGAGAAGTGTATGACACTGATTGGTCAGTGTCATACACTCCTCTGTAGAACGCCCACTTGGTCTAAAGTAAAAACACGCCCACTTGGGCATTAAGAAAGTATTTTTTTTCTAAATAAAAAGCACTGCTGTCATCTACATTATAGCGCCGATCTCCTTATGTAGGAGATAAGGCACTTATAATGGGGTGACAGAACCTCTTTAATTCCGTTGTATCAAAGTTTACCTTATACCTATTATTTTTGTACCTGATGGTTGTACCTACTATTGATGTGGTTTCTCCTAATTGTTTAAATAAAGAATTGAAAAACAAACATACAAAATAAAACGTAAATGTAATTTAATATATCATTAAATTTTTTTAACCCTTTACTGACCAAAACGTCTTTCCGCGTCTTTAGCAGCCTTAGGCTAGGCCGCCGCCTTTTCACAGCAGCCTAGTCTAAATCCTGCATGGGTATCCAGTGCAGGCTGGAACGGGTGCTCCTGCTCCAATGGTAGCAATTGAAGTTTCCTTCGATTGCGGCCATTTAACCCCTTAAGTGCTCCCTCTGTCACCCATCCGCAGCCTCCGATGGGATGCCATGGCAGCCGAGAGCCTAACAAAGGCCCCCAGGCCTGTCCTGGCTATATGCCTATTAGGCTGAAGCAGAGGCATAGCCTAATAGATTGTCAGTGTTCTACTTACAGGCAATAATGCTTTGTATACTTATAAAGCTGGTCACAAAGGGGTTAATGTTTATGATGGTAAAAAGCTCTGAGCTGGGACTGTAATACGTCCTTGTGCAGGGATATTTCATGCACCTTAAGGCTTTGACACTTTTTTCACATTAGTTTTTGCTGGTTTTGGAATAAGCAGAATGGTTAAAGAAAGTATAATGCTTCACTGACCATGGAGGAACAACCTCTGCACATTTTTCATTTTAACCCTTGCCTGAAAAGTAAAGCATTGCTTGTAAAAGACACCGGTACAGTGTAATTTGTACAGCCATAAATAGCATGCGATGTAATGCTGGATCAGTGATTAGTTTACTCAATGTGATGCAGTTGATTAACTATCCATTTAAAATGAAATATTATATTTTTTATCCACTTACCTTTCAAATTGCATCTTGTTAAACAAAATTACATGGTTCATTTCAAAGCTATTTCTGTTTTCCTAGATAATTTGGGTTGCCTTTGTTTAATTTGTGCAGTCTCTATGTGTTCTCATAGGTAGAATGAATTACGCTAATAGAATATGTAATAAAAACATAATTGATCACTGAACTGTTTATTTTTCTGTTTAATTCTTGATAGGAAATCATGGAAAAGTCAACGGCTACATACTATTATACGTCATATATTCTAATACATTTTTACGTATCAGCAACAATTTATATCAGAAAATCTGAAATTGAGCTAATTGAAAACGATATCCTAAATATTGACCTCATATATTAGTTCCTAGAATGCACTAGACCTGCTAGTATGTATGCAGCCATTACACAGTCATATGATCTTTCTTACACCAGGTTCACATCTGCATTTTGGTTTTCTGTTGTTCTGCTCAAACATAGATGGAAAATTTTCGACAAATCAGATATTTGTTAAGTGATAACGTTCAGCTGTCAACCCTATCCACATTATTCAAATTAAAGTAATATCCATAACAATTGAATTTTAACAGTTTTTTTGTGTGAAATCAATGGTTTTGGAGATTTCAACAGTAAGGGTGGCTTCACACGCAGCATTTTTAAGAAAATGCCATGGTTTTTGTGACGTTTTTAGTACAATTTTGTTGTGGCAAAAAAAAAACACTGCAGTTAGACGTTAGCTTAGAAGTCAAAAGGGAATGTGAAAATGCCACCTAAAAAAACAACAAAACAGGTAAACACAATTGCAAAAAATACCACCAAAAAAGCCATAAAAGTGCATGTACCATTTTACTACAAAACATGTTTGTGTGAAGAAAGCCTAATATTATCTACAGTTAAATATATATATTTTTTTTATAGAAGTCCAGTTATTTTATTGACCAATGGAAATCTAGTGGCCAAAGACCGATTGTAATCATATTTGTGAACACTAAGGGCCCTTTTACCCCGGCCAATTATCGGGCAAACGAGGGTTCACAGAACGTCGGGCCATGTAAGACCACCTAAGGCCTCCTTCACACACACTATTTTTCTTGCAATTTAAAAAACTGTTCTAAAAATGTAAGCATTATTAAAATAAAACATGTATTTGTAAGGCGTTTTTAGAGACGTTTTTTGCTGAGGTTTTTATTTAGTGTCACTTTGTACATGTGTTTTTTTACGGCATTTTTGAAGTCTTATAGAGATGAGTGTGGGAAAATGGCTGAAAAAAACGCCACACCCAGATCATTTCTGCATTTGGAATAAAATGGCACTGACCACAAAATTGCCTAAAAAATGCCACAAACCAAAACAATGTTGTATGTAGTGCATCTGATATTTTGCAATAGACTTTAGTGTGGCATTTGGCTGCACTAAAAAATGCAAAAAAACGCCACAGGGGTCATGTGAATGCTAGTTTCCGATCATTGCCCTGTGTAAACAGGGCAATGATCAGCTGATGAACAAACAATGGAAGCCGACATAATGGAAATCTATGAAAACAAACGATCATAGTAACGGTAACTTGTCCCTATACATAACCAATCTTTGCTCCTTGTGAAAATAGCAAACGAGTGCCAATCAACAAGCTGCCTCATTGATCGGTGCTCATTTTCACATCCAATATTGGCAAAACACCTCTCCTTGTTTACAAAGGGAGATGTGCTGCCGACAACTATAATATTATATCATTATCTAATATTGTGATGCATGCGTTTGCTCGTTCATCGACTGATCGTTGCCCTGTTTACACAGGGCGATGATTGGGAACGAGCGATCATATGAACACTCGTTTGCCCAATCATTGGCCAGTGTAAAAGGGCCTTAATACTGACCTTTTGTGAACAACCTTGTGTTTAAGATAACAAAAATTATAATGAATGACTGATGGATAAAACAATTGTTTGCGATAGTGGAAATCTATTTAGGTGGTTGGAATATTACCGACACCTGCTATCCCCAAATGGGGCGCTAACAGGGTGCAATAAACATTTGGATATACTAAGTGTGGTACCAGATTTTGTAGAAAAATAAAATAAGTATTTAGGTTGTAATAATGCTTTTTACGTAATAGACTAAAGCTTTAAACCATTATACAGTTACTCCCTGGAGATATTTTAAGAACACTTGAATCTTCTACTTTTAATGAATACCCCCTCACTGTGCCTCATTGTACCGCAAGCAGTGAAGCTGGCGAGTGCTTTTTTGGACAATGACTCTGTGTTAACCTCTATTTTTCAGGATAAAAGTGTTGTAGGAATTGGGTGGGCGCATTCTTTCAAAATTACATTGGGAGCGCTAAAAAAAATACACTAGATCCTCTTTTTTTACCTGTTTTGTACTTGTCCTATGAATAGGGGGCACTATTGTAAATGTACATTAAGTCCAGTAATGTATAGCACATACTGTCTATATTTTGTGTCATTTTTAGCTTTTCAGCTCTTATAAAGGGAATTATGTTAATTTTTGCAGTACATCATAGTAAACATATGATGTTTTGCAGTTTGAAGTCTTGCTCGCCAATTAGTGTTTAATTTAACAAATTAATAACAATGTATAATCTTGTCTTAATTCAGTTCTGAAAAGGAAATACAGAATGAAAAACTAAATGTATTGATTCATTATATACAGTATGTGTTATTCCTCTCTGGTTTTGCAGCCCAGGAGGTGAGAACGCAAATGCCAAATATGTCTAGTTGATAAATTGAACAGTGAAGATATCGGGACCATGAACAAGGACATTTTATAAAAAATTATATATATATATATATATATATATATATATATATATGATGTATTGTACTATTATGCTTTATTGACTTATTTCCGATAGATCTAGTAAGGTTAGAATGAGGTATCATCAAAGTCTAGAATTTCATTGGTCTCACAATATTTAATAAAGGATTTTAACCCAGAGATTTTTATTAGTTCATGGTCAATTACACGTGACATAACAATAATCATTAGAATTCAATTATTTCTTTATTTGTGACCATTATTTTCTAGTCTCAATATACAAAAAGATCAACAATTAAACTATTTGCCAATGATTGTATGTCCATGGTTTGAAAAACAGCTACGTGTAAATGCAGCTAACATTAGTGTTTAGAGTCATAGCCAATGTTTAATAATTGTTTTTTTTACTTACAGAGACTTTGTCATTAAAGGTAATTTGTCAGCAGTTTTGAAGCATCAAAACTGCATTCAGAGCAATATAGAGGAGGGGGGGGGGGGCATTGTAAACATGCCTATTGTCTCGGTCATGCAAGATGCATATTTAAAAAAACTAAGTTTAATTTGCCCGGCGCCGTGATCGCAAGTACCACTTTGTCGGGCACTTGATCTTCAAGTTCTCCTGCACTGAACGCTGCTAGCCCCGCCCCTCTACTCTGGGTGATGGCTCGAAAGGTTTCCTGATTGGCCGCTAGAGCTGCCACTCAGAGCCTAGAGTGGCCCTTGCGACCGCGGCACTGAGGGAATTAAACAGCGCTTTCTTGGTCATGCAACTTGCGTGACTGAGATAAGAGGTATGTTTACAGTGTCCTCCCCCTCCGAAATATATTGTTCTGTGAGCAGTTTTGAGACCTCAATACTGTTAATAGATTCCCTTTAACGTCTCAATCACAAATGATTAAACTGGAAGATTGGAAGATACTGACCGAATGACAGTTTTACCGTTAATTTCAGACACATAGACCACAGGGGCCTCAAAGCAAAGATAATAATTAAGCCTCCTTACGTTTTTCATGACTTTATAACAATTGTTAAAGGGAAATGCTGAACCTTTGAACAGCGCTCCTAACATCAAAGAAGGATCCAGGTAAATAATAAATAATGACCACTTTATTATAAAAGCCAAGAGGCTTCGCGTTTCAATGCTGTACTAGCGTCTTCACGTGAGCGGAGTAATAAAATAACCATTTTATATAGTCCGTGTGGTAATATGCAAAACATTTGAGAGAAAAAAATCGCCAAAACACAGGTCACAGTACACATGTGACGTCATATTGGGTCAAGATGATGTACAAATTACAATTGGTGAAAAATAAAAGAACTTGTTGAATGCAAATACGTCAATTAGTTACAAGGGTTACAGATATTAAAAGGTACATACAATAATCATGGCCATAGATGTCAAACAAACAAATAATAAATACAAGTCATACGTATATTGGGGTCGGGTTGTATATAGGAATATAGGAACTCACCGCAGGATGCAGAATGTGACAGCAGGAGGTTACGGAGTACACAGGCTAACGCTCAGACCGCGTCCCTGCCATCATAGCAACCCCAGCTGGATACAGACTACGGAAGCCGATGAGGGAAATCCACAGGGGACTTTAACAGGTGCCAATGGGCAAACACTACATTACTGGGGTAAATAGTGTAGGGATAAAGTTTAAATCAAGACCGGAACATAAAACTAGAACGACAACGGAAAACTGTGTCGGAAGCGTAAGAGGGACAGTAGCGTGCCTGTAGTCATGGGAACGTCTATGAAGAAAGAGAAATACGGCAATTGAAGAGGGACAATAAAGGGAATAAACTGAGATGCTGATTAAGCAGAGGACAAGTGTGCACAGAGGGCAAAGTGGAAATAAGCATCTATGCAGAGAAATAGCCGTAAGGAGTTTGCAATAATGTCATGGTATAATTAAACATTTGAAAACTTCATTGAATATAGTGGGTCAATTGATAAGGGTATGAGGGCAGAAAAAATATAAAGACTGTGAGGTACTGTGGTGTAGTTATCATGGCAAATAAGACACAATGAATATCATGATATAAATTAATAAGACATAAAAAATTATAAAAGTTTATTAAAATGAATAATTGGAACTATTGAATTCACTAGAATAAGAATATCATAGAAATATTTATAAAAGTAGTCATTAAATTAATAAAGTGACAAAAGCAATAGCAATAAAAGTTAATTATGATCTTAGTCAAGTGCAGTTTCTGAAATATCATTAAGACCCCCTGGGTGTAGACACGCCACTTTATATATCCAATAATTCTCCCTTTTTTTCATTCTTAAAAATCTGTTAGGTGTATTTGCAGCGATTTTTTCCATAGAGGTAATAAGAACATCTTCAAAGTTGCAGTTATGGACTGCTGCAAAATGTCTCGAGACGCTATGCTTCTGGAAACCAATACGGGTGTTAAACGGTGCTTATTTATTCTACATCTAAGGGGTTGAACAGTTCTCCCAACATATTGCAAGTTGCAGGGGCATCAAGCAAATAAATTACAAAATCATTGCTGCAATTTAAGAAAGTTTTAATAGGAAATGTCTCAAGGGTCACTGTAGAAGTGTGTGTTTTGGCACGGTGAGCAATTTTATTACTCTGTTTACTTGGCCTGATGAAGACGTTGGTACAACGTTGAAACGCGTAGCCTCTTGCATTTATACTAAAGATGTCATTATTTATTATTTACATGGTTCCTTCTTTGATGTTAGCAGCGCTGTTCAAAGGGTCAGCTTTTCCCTTTCACCCTTTTCTTTTGCAACATTGACTGTGGTGACTTGCACCATGTGGCACCGTGTTTTTTCTCTTTTCCTTTTGGTATTCATGACTTTATGACTTGCTTGCTGGCTTTGCGTCACCTGTAGAGACCACTTCTCTGTGCACATTGTACTCTTCGACTAAAACGGGCACGAGACTGTCCTAAAGTGGTCACTCTCTCCCAGGGCCCTATGGCAGATGCATATTCTGTCTCTATAGTATGTACGGTTTTGAGAAGCTAATTCAAAGTTGCCGCAATATTGATGCACTTCCTGTTGTCCGTTTTTTTAGAAATGGCCACCACAAGAAAAAGAAAAATGTCACTATAAAGGCCGCTATCAAAAATATATTTGGGGAGGGATACACTTTTAAGGGAAAATGAGAAAACAAAACAACGTGTATAATTTATAACATGGTATGGAAATGAACATGATAGAACAGACACATCTGTGGTTTTATGATATTGCTTCATTTTCTAAGCGCTTCCTTAATAGTCTATTTCATGTTTTATGAATGCAGCAAAACACGTCCTAAATGTGACAAACTTTGATTTTCTGTGCACTGAACTTCTACATCCACAAAGTCGTTTTGTCACAAATATATACAGTAAGAGTATAATAATAATTCAAGAAAATATAAATTGGAAGGATGCATAAAGCATTAGAGGTTCTCTGGAAATAATTAGTTTCCTCTGTGAACCATTAAGATCATGCATTGTAACCTAATTGAGAAAGATGCTCATATGACTAGTAGCCAGTATTACACTGCTGAAATTAACTTAAGACCGTTTCTGGAAACTGAGATCCATGGAAAGTCTGAACTGGCAAATTAGTAATATGGCTTAATGTATCCAGCTTTCAAAACGCCCCATTATATTACAAGATATATTCTTCCCATGGGGAATTTACCAATCTATGATTCTGCTCCACAGGAACCTTGTCCATGTTCAGTATATCTGTTTCCTTGGAGTTCTTGAATTACTGATGTGATTAAAGAATGTGGACACAAGAGATAGGAATAGTCAGTCCTGATTTTGGCCTAAATCCATATTGGTAGATATTAGCTGGAGCACATAATACATAATTGAGAGGGATCAAGTCAAATTGGCAAGAATGACGGTTCTCTGGAGGACTGTAATATACGCCAGTCTATTGACAAGAATTCAACAATGGCGAGATAATTTGTGTACAGGGATTGCTGTGTTAGACTGGACTGTAAGAAGGAGAAATAGTTATTACACAGTAAATATTAGGGCTCTTTGGTTATTATATACCGCAATAAATATACTAAAAGGATCAGCATCCTAATTTTCTTTGCGGTGATTGCAACGGGTGGACAAAGCATTCTTTTTTTTTTTCTAGAGCCACAACTGTGTTCAAATTCAGCCACAATGTTGTAAACAAAAACATAAACATTTGTTCTAATTAAATAACTATTTCACAATGCGACCATAAATGCTGCTCAAATTGTTCAATTTAAAAGTTCTAATTTACCATTTACACCTTGATTTTCTGTTTTGTCATAATCTCATTCAATACGGAATCGAGTACTAGCTAATCTTAGGAGTTCCTATAGATATGTTCATATCAGTTCATGAAGAGAATGGCTGAAGAACAGTGAATAATGACACTTATGCAGACAGGTAAGAAGGCTATAGGGACTGGAGGGGATGTAAATCTATATGACAATGCACATTTATATGCCATTTGTGGGTCTATGGATAGATTGGCACCGTAGTGGTTGTCACCAAGCATCTGTTTCTCCATATATACCAAGGATTAAAAAAACAAAATGTGTCATAAGTGACTGAAGACAAAATATTAAAGAATTCAATAAAGAGGACTGTTCAGGGCCCCATTATATTATTATATTTTGTTTTTGCAAGTTTATTTTTTTAGAGTGCGTTTTTTTTTATTTTGGGGCGTTTTTTTTCTTTAAATTGCTTTTTGCCATCATCAATCATTTCATTCATTCTTTCAAAATTGACATTCATCTCAGTTTAAGTAAATTTAAATATAGGTTATAGGAAAAATGGCAAGAAAAAAAAAAAAGCTGTGACACTGTAAGGGATGGCATTTTGGGGTTAATTTTCAAAAGGATGCACTCCCTTGGAAATAGAGGACAGTTTTCTGCTTGCAAGCAAAAAAACATAATACATAATAAGAAAAAGTCTATCCATCCATCCTGGGCCCGCTTCAGGTTTACGTGGGCACTTGGGTGATAGAGGTACACTAGATGATAGATCCATTATGCTTCAATAACCACTATACATACATAATACATCATATTACATGATACATCAATAATGGCACCAATTACTTTTTATTCACGTTTATTGTGTGTTTGTGTTTTTAATTTAAAGTGATATATAAACATACCCTAGGAAGGAGAGAGGCCGATTTATGCTGCAAAGTTTGTAATTTTATCTTTGTACTTTTTGTTTATGCTTTTCCACATTCATTGCCATAACAGCCGTAACTTTTTATTTTCACATCAACATAGCTGTATGATGTCTTGTTTTGTTTTTTTGCTAAATAAGCAGGTGTTTGTAGCCAAATACATAAGTAAGCGTTTACTTTATAATTACTTTTAATATGAGTTACATTCAGAAAAAAGCATTTGCAAAATTTTTCTTTATAACATTTACTGATTACCCCAAATAATATGTTCACTGTATTGTACGGGTGTTAGGAAATCTCCATTACTTATTTAGATACAGCTGCTCTGTATTCTCTATACAGAGCAGCTGTATCTAGCACTATTCACTAAATCTGTCAGTCCTGCAGACCTGATAGATTCAGTGTCAGCGGGTCCGGTGTGTCTATGACATGCAGGATCCACTTGTAAACTATCACATCTAAGTTACGAACTTAGATATGATGGATAACAGGTGGACCCTGCATGTCAGAGACACACATGACCCGCTGACACTGAATCTGTCAGGTCTGCGGGACTGACGGATTCAGTAAACAGCGCTAGATACAGCTGCTCTGTATAGAGAATACAGAGCAGCTGTATCTAAAAAGTTAAAAAAATAACAAAAACTATTTACAAAGCTACACAAAACAAACTGATACACCTTTTTATTTTTATTTTTTAAAAGTTTGCCTTTCAAAGATTTACATAACCTTTAACTGACTGATGGCATGTATAATTGGTTACAAGGGGTATAAACACTTCTCAGCAGAAATTCACAATATTTTTAACAATGTTACACAGCAAAATGGGGGCAATGCGGTTTCAACTCCTCCCTGATGCAAGAGTATGTCCACTTTAAATCCAAGCCCTTTCTTTCTGGACTTTAGCAGTCTCTATCAGACCTCGGACTCTTTTAGCAAATCAAGTTCATGGGTAGCCCCTGGCAAGTAACACCCACATTTCTCACATTCTCTGCTTACTAGGGGGCCCCAGGCAACTCCAGCCACTGACTCTTCTGAAGGGGAAGGTGCCCAGGACTAAGTGTGCTCTCAGGCAGTCTTGGCACCAGTTTACCCCACACAGCATCTTGCTCCCAGTGGCATGACTCTGGGTATGTGGGGAGGGTATTCTCTTTCCCCTACTGATGGCCTTTTTCCCCTGGTGCATGCCAACACCAACAGCATTCCAGCTGCTTCCAGTGGCCTTTTATATTTTAGGCGCTGCCCACCAACGTAGCTATCTATCTATCTATCTATCTATCTATCTATCTATCTATCTATCTATCTATCTATCTATCTATCTATCTATCTATCTATCATCTATCCATCTCATTTATATCTCAATCTATCCCCTATCTAGCTTTTTATAAATGTACCAATCCACCTGCAAAAAAAGACAAAATTATCTGAAGATAAAGTCTTGTTTTGATTTATTATCAATGAACAAATAAACCTACATGGCATTATCTGAATTAAAAATTCAGTCCAGGAGTTAATATAGTTATTTTTGAGATGACACGGAGACATCTCTGCATATTCAATCATTGCCAAAACCATTCAGAATTAATTCAAGTGACAGCCATGACTGATCAATTGTTGTTTATGAAGATGCTAATAAGAATAATTTAAATCTGTCAAGTGTGCATGAAGTCTGCGGGTGCCGAGCGCCTTACATCTTCACAGATTGAAAATGATAGATTTTAGTGGACATAGTTATCCTCATAGTCCAGCTCAATGAAAGTTCTCACAGTTGAGTAAGAGTTTCTACAAAGCATTTTACATTCTTTCTCATTTCAAATGTACAGGAAATGGTAAGGGAGAAGCTGATTATAGGGCCTCAAGGCTGGAATACCCCCATTTAACAGGGAGGGGCAATGTGTACCTCTGTAGGTAAAGCAAAGAAAGTGCTGTACAACTCAATGGACTTGCATGTTGTTAAATGCAACTCTTGGCTTTAGTTAATAGGGGCCAGTCCTTTGCAGGAGACCCCCCACTATTAGCTAAGTATGTCCTAAAAAACTAGTTAAAGGTAAACACCTTGTACTATGAATCATTATGTATAGACACTACACACCTATACCATTAAAGGGAATTACTTTAGTGATTGTTGAGTAATAGCAGTATATAATCAACAGGAAATAAAATAAATATAAGCAGAGATTGGCATCACTCACATCAGTTCCTGTCCCCAATTTAGACTCTCCGTTCCCTCTCTCAGACACCCACTAGGGACACAATAAATGAATAAGTATACAGGTCAATTAGTTAAAAACACTTGTAGTCTAATATATAATAATTACCTGGCGCTCAATCACAGAATGAAAACTGTCAAATAAGCACTCTAAGGGCAAGTACACTAGGCGGATTTTGCGTGGCGGGTTTCGCCACAAAATCCGCAATGGAACTATTCCTGCTGTCGGCAGGGACATTCCTGAAGTCAATGGGAGGTTTGGGCGGAGTCCGCCCGAAGATCGAGTAGGACCCTTCTTTATGCTGCTAGCTGAAAAAATCGGCTACTGGGAAAAAGAAGCGTCCGACTCCCATTGAAATTAATAGGAGGCAGAATATTGCGGCGGATTCCGCCGTGTGAACAGGGCCTAATAACAGGCCTCACAGAGGAATAGCGCCACATTTTACATGTGAAAGTCTATAAAATTTTATATAGGCTTAAGCCCTGCCAAAATAAAAGTAATTGACAAAAGCCACAAGGATTACAATAAATAGATAAGTACTAAGCCTGTTAGGCCTCAAACAGTCATATAGTTGGCTGTGCACTCCTGGTGATATATCCAGGAAAAACGTAGTCACTTCCACAGAACCTCCGTATTTCATGGTAAATGTGTCCGTTCCCAATTCACAATGTTTTCTGGTTTTGTCCAGTTTGTAACTCATATGATCAATATCATACACACTAGGGTAAATTTTAACCCCTTAATGACTAGCCTATTTTAAAACTTAATGACCAAGGTATTTTTTAAGTTTTTCCATCGTCGCATTCCAAGAGCTGTAACTTTTTTATTTTTGCGTCGACATAGCTGTATAAGGTCTTGTTTTTTGTGGGACAAGTTGTATTTTTTTTAATAGCACCATTTTGAGGTACATATTATTTATTGATTAACATTTATTAACTTTTTTTGGGGGGGGATAGAAAAACCCCAGAAATTTTGCCACTGTTTTTCACATCCTAAATCTACGGCATTTACCGTGTGGTATAAATAACACAATAACTTTATTCAGCGGGTTGTTACGATTGCAACGATACCACATTTTTATCGTTTTTGTATGTTTTAATACTTTTACACAGCAAAAATGCATTTTTTTTAAATTGTTTGTTTTTGTGTCTCCATATTTGAAGAGCCATAACTTTTTTATTGTTCCGCCGATGCAGTTGTATGAGGGCTTTTTTTTTGCGGGAAGACTTGTAGTTTTTATTGGTACCATTTTGGAGTAGATGCGACTTTTTGATCACTTTTTATCACATTTTTTTAAAGTCAGGGTTCACAGAAAACAGCAAATTTTTCCATAGTTTTTTATTCAATCTTTTACGGCGTTCACCGTGCGAGTTAAATAATGAAATAGCTTTATAGTCGGGGTTGTTACGGACGTGGCGATACCAAATATAAATAAATAAAGCAGTTTGTAAGGGGAAAAGGAGGGTTTTTAATTTTTATTTTTGGAAAAAAAATTTTATTAACGTTATTAAACTTTTTTTTTACTTTTTTACTAGTCCCACTTTAATATGTGATCATCCGATCGCTATTATAATACACTGCAATACTTTTGTATTGCAGTGTATTACTGCCTGTCCATTTAAAACGGACAGGCATCTGCTAGGCCATGCCTCCGGCATGACCTAGCAGGCATTCACTACAGGCAGACCTGGGGGCCTTTATTAGGCCCCTGGCTGCCATCGGAGACACAGACACTCTGTGATTTTATCGCCGGGTATCGGTGGGATGACAGGGAGCTCCCTCCCTCCAAAATCACTCAGATGCGGCGCACGCTATTGAGCGCCGCATCTGTTGGGTTAAACGGGTGAGATCGATACTTATATCGATCTCACACGTTCGAGCAGGGACGCCCCCAGCCCTCAGCTACCTCTGGTAGCTGAGAGCAGGGAGATTTAACGGCTCCCTGCTCTGTTTATTTATCCTGATGCAGCACCGTAAAAAGGCTTATATATCAGAATAAAGCCCGTTAGTGGCCGCTGTGAAAAGGCGTATTGGCGGTCACTAACGGGTTAAAGGAAACCATCTAATCTAGCTGTATGTTTTCGAAGTTTGAAAAGTACACAGAGGGAACCCACACAGACATGGGGAGAACATACAAACTCCATGCAGATATTGTCCTTGGTCGAATTTAAACCTCATACTCCAGCACTACAAGGCATAAGTGCTGACCACTGAGCCAGTTTTATTGTCTTTCAATGACAACCACTGAAGTTTTTGTTGAGGAGTGAACTACCTCAAGTTCTCGTTTACTTGCTGGTCCAGGTGAATCCTTTTGGTGGCATAGCTAATTATTGCCTATTTTAGTGCATCAACCGTATGGTCTATTGTTGTAAGCCATTTTAGAAGATATATTTCCACTCTTGAATCTTTCGTTTTGAACACAGACTGCAATTCAATTAGTAATTACCCCAAATTAGGAGGATCATTATCAGGTAGCCGGAGAAAGGTAGAAGATGACAAAAAGTCCATATTTAATGGTCTACTTTGTCTTCTTCTGCCTTTAATCGACCGTTGCCAAGGACCCTAAAGATTGTACATGAATGGTCTGTTGGGCCAATATACTGAATGTCTTGATATGGATCATGTACAGCAGCTTTATGTTTAGGTTTAGGTGATCTATTATTGACCTCTGGATTGTTAATAGTTAATTGTAGTCAGTACTGTCTTCAAAATCAATAGTACTAACTATTGATTATCTCATAAGTTAACAATACGTGTCATTTCTGGCTTTCCTGCTCCACAAATTAGCATAATTATCCTTTCTAGTTATCAATCTCTTGGCATGCGTGTATGTTAGTATGGTGAAGGATTTGAAGACTGAGTGTGAACTTATGACCTGCTTAATTCTTCAATTATCTCAGCTACATTAGCTGGCATGGTATGAATGAGAGCAGCTTTCCAGTGTAATACTTCTACACACACAATTTAATAAGTTATCCCTTATTGTGGACTCATTATATACTTTGTTTGTGTATCAGAATAATCCTGGGGATTATAGATTTGAATTACTTTATTCATTAAGATCATACTCATTATTTATTAATTGCATATAGAGTATAACAAGACACAGGTAAATAATCTGTATGAATGTAAAAGTGAAGCTGATGTAACATTTCATCCATCGAGTATTAGCATACATTAAGAAATTAAATGTTATCAATACAAAAAATATCAATTTGAAATTTTTCAATTGAAAATGTAATTTAAGGTTCTAAGTGATTGTATACAAGTTGGAAGTAAATTGTCATCGAATGAGTCAATGCAGGTGGAAGGAGCTACCATGGGAGTGTTATTATTTGATCTTATTGTCTTAGAAGGCTTGGGCTAGTTAATTTGCATATAACATGCCAAAACTTTGGCACCGAAAGAGGCCAATGGGCTGTTTAATGGGTACGGATACACTCATTTAAGACCCTTTTAAACAGGCCAATGATCGGGTACATGAGTGTTCATTTGAACGCTTGTTCCTGATATTTGCCCTGTGTAAACAGTTCAACGATAAGCCGATTAATGAGCAAACACTCGTTCATCGACTGATTCTATAGTTTATGCAGCACAAAATATTATCGTTGTCAGCAGGACATCTCCGTGTGCTGCCGACATGATGGAAATGCATAGGAACGATATACATTACTGATCATAGCTCCTTGTGAAAGGATCAAATGAGCACCGATCAATGAGTCTCGTTGATTGGCGCTCATTTTTATGGCCAGTGTAAAAGGACTCTTATGTTGCTTGAAGGATGTTATAGATAACTATTGCTAAATGGTGTTTAAAAAGGGTACCTGTCAACAAAGTTTGTCCAGTATGGATAGCCTAGATTTTATTTTCTGGGTTCTTCTCCCAGAAAATAATCTTTTGAGAGTGTACAGATGTGTCCTACCTTAAAGGGATATTCCCGTTTATGCAAATTAATGTTATTTTATTGTATAATTAAAAGTTATAAAATTTTTCATTTCAGTAATAATTGCTTATGGTTTTCAAGATTTCTGCTTGTTATTCAGAAGGAACATACATTGTTTATTAACAGTGGATAAAATTTTGTCCATGGTCATGTGATAGACACACAGGTGCATGGCTCGTTAGACACCGCTCTGATATACAAACTGTAATTGTAACGAGCCGTGCACCTGTGTGTCCATCAGATGACGATTGACAGGATTATATCCACTGGAAGTAAACAATGAATGTTCCTACTGAATGATAACAAGCAGAGACCTTGAAAACCATCAGGATTTAATACAGAAAGTATATTGGAAAATTGTATAACTTTTCATTATACAAAAAATAACATAAATTTGATGAAACCAGACAATGCCTTTTAACTTTTTTTAATAGAACTAGGTTGTACAATTTGTCTTGATACCAATTCAATACAATCTCGCGGCATCCACTAAAAAAAAATAATGTATAGTTTTTTAAAATATAAGTCTATGGGCGACAGGTGGCCAAAGGAGGGCAAACGTTACAGTCATCCAGAAAAAAAAGAATACGTTAAACATATAGATATTTTTAAATGGGATTCTGTAGGCGATGGATGGCTGATTGATCGCATCCATCGAAGGTATATGTTTTCTTTTACATGTTTGTTTAACATCTTATACAGTACATCTCGGAATATGTCTGGTTTAGGCAATGTTCACATCTGCCTTGTTATTTTGGTTTCTCTGTTCCGTCATAGGATCAGAAAAACTAAAATAACGGAAATCACAAATCCGCCACATGATGGACACCAAGAACGTTGGCTTTAATGGTTTCCATTAGGTTCTGTCATGTTTTTTTACTAGACAAAATAGCGTACCATTTCCATAACAAAAAAGAATAGTAAAATGAGGAGCGCCCCTTTAAAACCAAAAACTTAGTTTACTTTTTTATGTATTATAATTTCTGGCTTAGATTGTGAGCCAAACTAGACATCGAACCTCTTTATTAATATTTTTTCAACTACAGAATGACTATTTTGCATCATTTATGATATAAGACTTTATAAAAAAAATCTCACAATGATAGAGGAAGTTGTGTATCAACTTGTCAAAAATGATGATGACGATGTTATAAAAATGCTAAAAGAATCTAATCCTGCTGTTGAACCATAAATAAGGCATGTTAACATTAAATTCATTGCTGTTTCCTCTGCTAGTTTTTATGAATTCACATAAAATGCTGAATGTTTAATAGTGCTTTTTGGTGAAAGGCAGCTGTAAGCAAAGCAAAGAGCGGTTGACCAAAAGTTCACATTATTTATTATTTAGTAGCAAGCTTCTCTTAAAATTTAATACAACTGCACTAAAGGGATACTACTTTTCCCAGTTTCATGGTTTTTACTCATTAATGGATGGTACACATGTAACACTGGCAGAACAGACGCACACAGTAAAATGCAAGAAACCAGTGTTAAAAACAAGTCTTTTAGGAGGGGCATATACTTCTATAACAAAACGGGTTAATTTACATTGAGTCCATTCAAATGTGCAGGACCAAATATTAAAAGAGTACCTTGGGTTTCAAAGTATGCAGCATAAATATGGGGGAGGGGGTTCAGACTCCTGGGCCACAAAGCAAAATCCGTAACTTGGCCTCCCACTTACCATGGGACATTTATAACAGTAGAGGTACCAGGACCATGTGCAATGGTTACCTAAGCATCCTCTACGTGAAAAAGATAATAACTATTGTATTCACCCTATATGGTGGCAACACTGTGTGCCCAAAGGGAAAAAAAAAATGTTTTCCACTCTACTGAAGGAGTAGTTAATTTTATCCCATTTTTTTTATTATGAAATTGAAATACAAAAACTTTTAAAATTAGTTGCCAAAAGGTCTGCGATGGCTATGTCAGTCCTTACTCTAATGCAATAAAGGATTTTCGAACATTGTGGCTTTTGCCTATCGTAAAGTCAGTATATTTAGTGGATTCATCCAAATGTTTTTTAATTGCCAAGTTGGTTCAGATAGATATAGTGAGAAGCAATCTTCAGACGCATCCACTAGATATACTGACTATATGATAGGCCATAGCCACAATTTCTAAATCCTTTATTGCCTTACTGCAAGGACTGACATAGCCATCGTAGAGCCTTTCGGCAAAACCAATTTTAAATGTTTTTGTATTTTAATTTCATAATGAAGATTACATTATAATAATGGAAAAACATTAACTGCTCTTTCAGTAGAGGGGAAAAAGGGTATTTTTTTTCATTCAGGCAACAAAGTAATACTATTATCCATAGCGATACTGCTCACCTACCAGGCTTTAAAAACGTTGTCTGTTTTATACAGTGTGATCTCTAGCATCCTGGACAACCGAAAGAAAATTTAAAATGATGGGCAACAATAAAAAATAGAAAATTGCCAATGCAGTCATGCCTTGTAAACGGCAAGTTTATTACAATGTAGTTCTTACAATCCAAAGTTAAATTGATTTACAGTATAATGCATTGTAGGCTTGTTTGGAAGATTATCAGTTGAGGTGGAAATATATTAGTAGTTATATCCAGATTAATATAAGGGTTTAACATTTGAAGGATATATAAAACAATAATAGTGTTACCATTTGATTTGGTTTGTTGCTGCAATATAAAGTCATCTTTGGTAGTCCGACTGGGGTACCTATGGCCCACCAGAGTCAATTATTCTCAGGGTCCTCCTCCATTTACACAGAAATAGTACACCTCCACTTTTAATTGTATCATGTTTGTTGTTATTATTGTACACATAGGACACTCATCAATAAGATCTAATAAGTTATTTGTTAACCAACCCATAAGAAATAAACCCGAGAGGCCAGTGATTGGCTTTAAAGTCAGCTCCATGAGGGGTTGTCTTTTGCTGTATCTTTGGGGTCCATTATTGTGTTATGGCCTGAACCTACCTGAAGATCCTCTTGTACTCTGGTGGTTTAGTTTGACCCTAAAATGTCAAGTTTTGGGACATTAATAAAACATTTTGGGTTCATGGTGAACAACTCCATATTGAGGACCTGTACGACAACAAAGTGGGACCCCATGAGTCATTTAGAGGATTATTTTCAAATTATAGGTATGAATGTGGAGTGTTTTTGAAAGTATATGAAGTCATGGACTCATCAATTAGTTATTTTACTGACAATACTGTTAAAAAGGAAGATCCATGACTGTATAAGAAGCCATCTCGGTTAATCCATGGTTAACATACAATTAAATTGGGGAAAAAATGTGCAGTTTTCCATTTCTATTTTTTCAATCTTTGCCTATTTTGTGAATTTTTTAGGAACAGATTCCAATGTATGCAAACAGTATAAAATATCTAGAAAGTGCAATGTTTTATATTCATATGATTATCATATTATATATTTATATTATAATCATTTTTTTGTATTTTGATTTGGCTTCTATGTATGCGGAGACGCTTAATAATTACCTAATAAAAGAGTCTTATTTATATTCAGCAATAGAGCACAGAGTAATTCTGCCTAATCATCCACCAGCTGCTAGAGTTTCCTATGAAGGCTCTAGAGGGGTAATTTAGACAGCCCAGACTTGCAATGCCGACTTGAGGGGAAAGTATTGTTGTAGACTACGGGAGGGGTTACGGGATCCAAAACCTGACTCTAATCTGCAAATATAAATCATCACTCTCATCATTAAATAATATATGATTTCTCCGATTTTTACAGACACCGTAAGGAAAACACAGACCTGATGATAACTTCTTTCAGAAATACTTGAAGAAATTTATTGTGCAAATAATATAAAATAAAAATTATATAAAATTATAATTCAATTCTTTTTTATCCCAGGAACTTTTGCATAATTTATTATCATAATATTATACATAGGCAATAGTACTACTACTGCTAGTACTAAGAGCACATGATTGTATTATGGCTCCATACAACCTACGATTTTTATGGAGGAGTGATAGATAACCCATATAAGTCTATGGGGTCCTACTGTAACTCTGTATACCTCAAATATCAGATGGAGGCGTTTTTTCGTGTATAAATCCGACAGTGGATATTATTCCATGTTTCGTCTGATTGCGTATTAGAAGCTTTGCTTCTATGTGAACGTATCTACCTAATAGAGTGCTATATGAAGGCCCCATATGGTATGTGTCCATGTGCCATTTTGCCCCTCTGTTTCTAACAATGTCATAGACTGTTACATGGACATACATTGGTGGCCCTATAGCTTGTTTTTTCAGCCGCCAAGCTAGCTATCTTCCATTTCTTTCTTCTCCATCCAGAACTATACAGTACTGTAATGATGGGCCATAATGACAGGGGTGAACATATTGCTGAGGACTTTAGCTATCAGTTAGACCATTCCAGGAACCATTTTAATTTTTGTAGTGTCCAGACAGCAATAACTTCCATTTATATCAACTGAAAACAAATTTCAAGGTGCATTGGCTACCTGGCTCCTGGTATTTGTTTAGCCTTAAAATGAAAGGCAAGGTGGGTGCCTTAGACTGAGACACTCCTTATCTTAGTATCTAAAAATCGACTGTTGATGGATTGGTACCACCTCCACTTCCTCCTTCAACATATTGGTGCCATAGCAGTCATATACCCACCAATACATACATGCTAAGAAAATTACCATAACCCTTAGTAAGTATACACCTCAAATCATAGGTGATGTTACAAGATTTGGAGACTGCTTACAGTTCGTATGATCCAAGACAAAATATTTATAAGATAACTCGGTCTCTATACGTACAATATAAAAATGTTATAGGATTAGGACATAGTGAAACCTCCCCAGAAAACCAATCTTTTGAAAGGACTCCTCCTTCTAAACCAAATTTTTATGTGACCAATTTTTCAAACCATTATAGTCTATGGAAGTTGCCCACCGCCTTATTTGACCAAAGACCAGATACCACAGAGCTTCATAGGAAAGGTGGGAGGAGGATAAAGAACGTTTAGGAAGTGAAGGGTGCAGTGTCATGCTGCACATGATTGCTAAGCAAGGGAGCCTGCAGACTGTCTCTAAGGTGTCAAGGTTAGCAGTGAGGGGGAATATGGAGAGCGGAGCCTGACTAGGGCCTAAGAATGAGGGTAGCCATGGTGGGATGATAGTAGAGCCATGCTAGTTTATTATACTGTATAAGAATGAGTGGGGAGTCACACTGGGGACAAGGAATGAAAGAAAGCCATGCTGGGGACTAGGAGTGAGAGGGGGCTATGCTGTCGACAAGGAATGGGGGCGGGGCGTGCTTCAGATCAGGAATGAAAGGGGAGCCATGTTGGGACTAGGAATGAGAGGGGAGCCCTGCTAGGGACTAGTAATGAAAGAGGGAGCCATGCTAGGGACTAGGAATCAGAGAGGTAGCCATGCTGGGGACAAAGAATGGGATGGCTGTTTATTTGTGTGCTGTACATGTTCACTGACTCCATTACACACTTTAATATGCATTCTGTGTACGTTTGTCTTTGAGAGGATTATCCCCATAAAATTAAATGCAAGTTTGGTTGGTCGGCTCAAAGAGGTTTTCCTATATGTTTACAACTGCATTAAGTTTATGTGAGAAAATGTACACCATCTGGGAATTCATCAGAATTCCCATTTAAACAGCTGTTAGCAGATGGAAGTAAGCATCCAATCAATTCTCTAGAACTTTACTTTGGTTGGTAAGATACTGATAATGAGCACTTAGTTTTACTAGCATGTCGTTTCCCATCCCTAATAAATAGCAAAATTCGAATAATAGAAAAATAAATAAGGTGGTTTCCTTAACCAATGCTGTGCTAAAATACTAAATGTGCAATATTAGTATAGGAAATTTCTGGAAATTCCCATTCATGCTGCCGTAACTACCGGTAACCTAGGTCCCATGATCATAATTAACTACAATTAACTCTAAAGCACTGCTGAATTTTAGAGAATATATCATTTTAACTCTCGCTCTAGCCTAGTGTTATGTGCTGAGCTTGGGGAAAAGTGTCTATCGGTGACCGCTCCTCTCTGGGATCATCCCGTCCAGCTTACTATGGTTGACAGGACAATTGCATTTTTAGTTTTATATTTAAAGGGTATTCCACTTTGGACAATCCTTACTTGTTAGAAGGTCCCTTGACATTAAGCTGATCACAAGGTGTCCCCATACTGGGACCCCCAGATCCTCCAGAGATAGAGGTGCTCTTTGTAACTGCTATCCCCTCTGGCCAAAAGATGTAGATTTTGAAGACAGTCTACCCCTCTATTAACTCAGAATTCCCCGATAGGCTAACTGGGTTTTCTAAATTAGGCAACTCTTTTTAAGGTGTGGACATGGGCGGAGTCTAAGGCGATAGACAATCTGTGCATACAGGCTCCTGAGATGTATATCTGGTACTAATGTTACAGCAGTAAATTACAGCTCTGGAGCACAAACTGTTGCTCTACAAAGTAAATAATTGTTTATGTTATTCTACAGGTAGTAAACAAAGCTTAAGCATTTTCAATATAAATATTTGACATTTATTTTGCATCTATTATTATTAAAAAAATTTTTGTCTTTCCTGCTAAGAAACAAAATGAGTATAATTTTTGTATGGTATTAAAAACACATTATAGTCTACTTTGGATCTTTTACTATTGAGACTATTAATATGCAAAAGGTTATCCAATTATTATTTGCCCCGCTGTTTTCTGGCAGATTGTTAATGCTGGGATGTGAAACAACTCTCGTAATGTGAAAGGTCGGCATCTTTGTGGCTAGCTGTTGTGAGGTGACGCACCTGTCATCCTTTTACAGTTATTGTGGTCTGAGCCTTAGATACACAAAGTCTTTTGGCACAAGCACAAAAATATAGGCAGTGGTTGAAGATGGCTGCAGAAAGGAAAGACACGTTAAAGTTTTTCTTTTTTCGTTCTTTACATGGCTGTCCATTGTATCTTAAAAATACCTAATATTTCTGGATCATACATTTATTTTCTTTTATTTAAAATATATCAACCATTATTTCTTACGTAGCACAAATACATATTATACATACTTGGCAAGGAAGAATTTGTCAAAGGGGGTGTCTCCGGACAAACATTGTTGGCTTCTACTGACGTGCTAGGAAAGTGCTGTCTCTTTGGCCCCTATAAACTTTCTCTTATGAGGTTTCATAGTTCATCAAATATCGTCAGTGATTGACCATTTAGCCTTACAGTCTAGTCAAGTGGAGTCAATAGAAGACAAAGTGGCATGGTGCTTTCCTAAACAACCCCTAAATCTTTTTTGGCTCTACAAGAAGAGATGCTCCAAATGTGAGCAGGTACTTGTGGGATGTTTCCTGGTCACCCACCAGGAATTGTAACTGGTTGCGTGTTTTGCTCTCTCACCATCTGATGTTTCCCCCAGTGTTTGTCTTCGTTGTTTGTTTCCTAATGTCTCTGTACGTCTTTCCAGTTGGTGGGGGAGGTGAGGCTGGGTTTCCCTTGCAGCTAAGGTAATACAGTAGCCATGCACTGAGGGGGGTTCCTGTTGCGCCTTGTGTCAGTGCACAGATCAGGTGACCGCACTGGTCAAGGTGATTGGTGTGCGGCACCTGTATAGGAAGAGGTTAGAGGGAGAGCAGAGGGGCAGAGTTAGTGAGAGGCGGAAAAGTGTGAGGTGATGACAATTGAGGGAGTTAGAGGGAGAATAGGTAGAAAGAAAGTGAGAATAAGAGTCTGGCCTAGTGTCTGGGAATCTAACACCATAATTGTGTTATCAAGTTAGAGGGACCTAAGAATAAGTTCAGAATATTGACTGAATAAATGATATCAACATAACATAATTATCAACTGAAGTATGGTCACCCCTCCTCTCCTTCTTGGGGTAATTTGAGTGAACAGTTATCTTTCCTCGTTATAAATATACAAATTACAAGCCAGTTATGTTCTTGTTATTGCCAGTGTAAAGCCGTCTCATAGTATTCAAGGGACTGACTTGTATGAAATTTGGACTATCTACTTACTTTACAATACTCCCTTAAACAATTGTGCCTAAGGTACTAGTATTACTGCCTGTGTACCGCCGTGGCTGTCCAGGCCCAAAAGTTAGTGGTGCCTCCGCAATAACCCGCGTAAGTGTAGCAGGTGTAGGAGGTCGTCCTCCACCATGGAATCTGGTGCAACCCGGTAATATAGGTTACTAAAGAAATTGGGATAAGCTGCGTGGTAAAGAGTGGCATCTCTGTGACCTATAGAATACGGGACTCCCACATCCACAGATTCTTTTGACACAAACAGATTGCCTGACCTTGGTTATTGACTACTTCGGTTCTGTTTAATAAATAACTGATTGGTTCTTAGTCTGCCTCCAGTGTATCGTCATTAAACCCTCATTACACAATCGCCTTCCTGTGTTTTGCAGTGACAGAAACAGAATACTTGTTAGTCACATAGATTATGAATCGATGACTGCTTCTCCACCAATTCAGGTGGAAAGAATGCTCCTAAATATACAGATAGGGGAGGGCAAAATTGAAATCTGACATCCCTCAGTTCTCTGCAGCTACCGGCTGAAGCTGTACCTTACTGACTTCTTGCTTTGCCCGCCTCCTGCATGTACTCTGCACATAAATACTGAGAGTTATCTTCCCCATTTTAGCTGATTTCATCTGCATTTGGACCAGAAAACAGGGAAAATGACATAAAATGGATAAGCAAGCTTTCAGTATTATCTGCAGCAGTCATGCAGGGGAACGGGCCAAGTAAGGAGTCTGTGAGGTGAAGCTTCAGCCAATACTTGCAGAGCACTGAGTGGTGTTAGAGAAGGGGGTCCAGTGACATGCAGCCATTTAAAGATTTCCTGTGGTGGTAATGATTTATAGAGTACAGAGTACCTTGGAAACTTGCTTTTGACGAACCGGAGTGAAAGAGTAAATGGCACTGTATGTTAAATGACCATAGCAGACCCATTTTAATTATTTAAATGTATTTTTAGTTCCCCTCTAATGACCGATGTTCATCAAGGTTTCTAGCCTGATGATCAACTCATGGCAAGGGTCTACATTCAGCATTGTAGCTTAATTCATGTACTGTCATATTATCTGATCCCATCTTTTCCTAGAATTCCTTCTGACATATATAACTCCCTGCTGCCGAACCTGCTGATTTTAATAAATACTGTAAAGAAGAAATAGGTTTCTTACTAAGTATAATAATTGTAAATACCTTTAAAACAGCTAAACTGTATTGTTTATGGACATCCTGTCACTTCTTTTGTAGAGCAATCTGCCATGAGTAGATTGATTGCGTATACTCAATAATGATTGGCCTTTCAAGGTGCTGAGTTCTCACCCTTTAAGAAACTTCTCGTTGTTGATTCGTGTCTAAAGAATTGATTAGTATTTAGTGCATATACTGTACGGAATGAAAGATAATTTAAAGAGCAATTCAGAAAGAAATGTTCTTAAACACTGCACAATCTGCATCACACATAGGGGGAGGTTGTATAGCATTGCTGTGAGCCAATTTGCACTTTCTTAACGGGGTTTCTATTTTGGCTAACCACATTCTTTGTGTCCTATTAGGATATATGCAGATAATAGAAGGGTTGTTCCATAATCAGTAATTAATAACCGCTCTTGTGGACGTCTGGCATATGTTCATTACAAGACTACCTATTGTTTAAATGGGTGCCCTTTAATGCATCACTTTTTCTGTTGTGCTGCTGCAGGGAAGGTATACATTTATCAGAAAGTTGCCTGGTGATAACACCATAACACAGGGAAAGGGGTTCAGCAGCGGTACCCTCAACTTTTCATCTAGATTTTGGAGAGCTGGCTTACCTAAATTGGGTACATTTAACTCCTAGAGGCTTAAAAGTGGGTGTTATTTTGTGGATGCTATGGATAATATTATTGCTCACGGCCAAAATATTATTTAAGTGGACACAGTTGATATACAGTAACCATGTAAACTGGTGTCTCTCTCACACCTTGTCAGTCCATAGTAAGTACTCAACACTGGCACTTCAGTATTTAATAACTTTTTTAAATTTAAGTATAATGCATAATTTCTTTTGCTGGACATGAGAGGTGTAGGGTAAGTGGGAGCCCCCCTGCTCTTATCACTACTCTTATAATTTTTTCATTTACCCGGTGAGTTGGGTGTCGAGACTTGAGGGGCTCACGCTTCTCCAAGTGACTGGATATTTATACATGCAGAGAAGTAATAAGATATTGAAGTGCTGCTGTTGAGTGCTTTAATATCACTGCTCCTCATCCATCCAGAAATCTATGGGGGAGAGGGAGCTACCAACCAGGCAGAAATTAAAACGATGTTAGGTACTGTTAAAATACGATTTAGGGTCAACTTTGTATAAATTTTTTTGGAGGTGGACGGGTATTGCTTGTAAGTAAAAGTGGTCATCGGTTCTCTCTTTTATAACTTTTCTAAATTCTCCTACATTATTGCGAAGTGGAATTTAGAGTTTTGTTTTTTTCATGGATCCAATGGGTCTCATATCAGTTATGGTTTGCTGTGTCTGCAACTTTACTCTTTTGCTTCGGTAATTATTTGCTGCAGGCTAACACCAAGGTCAAGTTATTCAAGTGGACTAATCCATAACATGGGGTCACCTAGCCTTTTCTTGCAACAAAAATTGCAAGTGACAGCATGTTTATAAAAGATTAAAATAAGCGGTTTTATATATATATATCAAATATGTATAACTATATAATCAGAAAAATATAGGAATAATGTTTATATATCCATAATATTAACATAAAAATTTTAAAATCTCTCCAAAACACCACCTCTACAGAAGGTTTTTGTGACTATTTCCAATTCCCTTATATCCTTCATATTGCGTATCTATCTATCTATCTATCTATCTATCTATCTGTCTGTCTGTCTGTCTGTCTGTCTATCTATCTATCTATCTATCTATCTATCTATCTATCTATCTATCTATCTATCTATCTATCTATCTATCTATCTATCTATCTATCTATCTATCTATCCATGCAGCACAGTAGTGTGTCTAGCTTAAGAATGGGACAGCGAGCACTGTAAACCAGCACTATATTGAAATTTTTATAGATCTGGTCATCGGTGACATAAATAAAAGCTGAATTTTTCTCGCATCATTCAGTATTCAGGAATGTCTAGAATTCTCCTATTATAAAGCCTAGAAGAAGAAAAAAATCGCAAATATTATGACAAGGTTCCTTAATCTGTAAGGAAACCTTCTTAGAATATATATATATATATGTGTGTGTATGCATGTATATGTACACACAGATAAATGAACACATGGAGTATAGGTCCCATGTATATAACTTTGCAGTTTTGAAGACAGTTCTGAAATATGTTCATGTAACTAATCCTTATTTTTTTTTTTGTTCTTCCAACTTATTCTACCAAAAAAATAAGGTGGATGAGGAATATCAAAAAGCATTTATTCAAGTCCCATTGTACAGTACACCATTTTCCTTATCTTTGGTAGTCTTAATTGTCAAATTTCCTAAATTTTTCTATGCACTTTCTATATCACTTCGCCAAATTTTACCACTTTACACAATTACAATTTATCACAAGGGCAGCATTTATGCATTTAAATAAAAGGAGCAGACAGAGGGCATCTGGCACAGAATTGGTGCCAGAATGACCTCCAAAATGATGACAGTAAAGAGTTACGAGAGAGTGAGCATTGGCACATTGTCTTCTATGCCTCTCCATAATTCCTCTGCTAGACTAGCAGCTCTAAACCTCACTATAGAGCCATCTGTTACCTCTCCACAGGAGTTGGAGATGTCAGGCATTAAAGCACAGTCAGAATTAGAGTCCCAGAAGAGGAGACAGAGTCTCTTAGGGACATCCAATGTAAGAGTTCTAAGAGAAAACAAAGTAAGGAAAGACGTTAAATTCCTTGAGCTGCTTTAAACAAACATACAGGGTAGATTGTATGAATTAAGGGTGAAAGAGAAAAGAATATAAAATTCAAAGCTGAAAAACATTCCTTATTATACCAAGTCAGTATTCATTTTATTCTACATGGATCTATAGGATAACCATGTGATGAGTATTGAGTTGTAGACTTCTATTGGTGCTCTATAATGGCTTTGTACAACTCAGATGTATCGAGCGGTGATACCTCCATGTGAATGAAGTGAATTAATCTGATCTTTTCTGTTGCGTCCATTTACTTTGGTGGCTGTAATCAACTTCCACTTTATTGGTAACACGTAGTCAGCAGTCTTCTATTAAACATATATTATATTGTATTTTAAGAGACATTTACATATCTTACCAAGCTTCTAAGATCTTCCTTTTTTCTTATAGGAGTAGCTATTTTAGCAAGGCTAAATATATTCCCTGGTGAAATGTTTCAGATTGATCTGACCTTTATATCCTCAACAATCTTCATTTTAATTAAATGAAAGTTTTAGTCATTCTCATACTAGAATTGAGTGTAAGTGTCAACGGCAACATAAAGTAGCCACTTTTAGAAGATGAATATGGAAAGATGTGGTACATGATTATACGAAAGGCTTTTCTGCAATTTAAGTTAGACACTAAGAGTATTTCTTAGTGCACTGTGCTTCATTTTTCTTTCTTTATATGGACTTTTACAAAGTATTCATTTTGCCATATCTCTCCCTTTCAAGTTAATTTTTATTCTAGAAAATGTTTTTTTTCAAAGATTTGAAAATATGAACATTTATAATAATTACCCATAGTGATTATAAATCCATAAAAGTTCCTCCAAAGTAACTGATGCTTTTCCATTTGTCTATGTAAGAGCATATAGCCAAACATTATCCCAGTTGCAGAGTTTGGCTTTTTTTTTTTACGTGCGTGTAATACGACCCAATTTTATCGACCGGATAATGGTTGCAACAGAAGGACCAGCAGCGGCCCCGTCTCTGCAGTTCTCCTTAGATCACACTCCTTGGTGATCTAACATAAGGTTCCAAGTTCTATGGCTGAGATACAGATGAGTAGCATGACCAACATTGTCGTACTGAAGCTGTTAAATTACTAGAATTAATCGTCAATGGAGAAGTGCATCTATCAAGGATGTTTGTGTGTGTGTATATAGATGTCAAACTCTGGGACCAGCTCTCTGACCAGTCCTCTAGTAAGCCAAAGAAGGTACCCAGTCTAGCGCCGAATCTTTGCAGTGGCATCTTGATGTGGTGAATTGCCATGCTTCATCTCTAAAGACATTTCTAAAGGATTGTCTAACCAAGTTCTCTGCTATTTATATTATCTGGTTAGAAGAAGGACTTGCAGCCAGAGTGTTTAGCGGTTCCTCTTGTGTTTTCGGCAAGCTGCACATTGCCCATTTTGCCTGTAACTGGATCTGGGCAGCTTGCCTTTCTCTCTCTCTTTGCTATACCATTGAGTGTAGTCACTTCTTGTGTGTAATAGTCCTTTAAGTATTATTATTTAAGTATTATTGTTGATTACTTAGATAAATATTTAATTTAGATTAATTCTAATGTATATATTATTTACATAATCTATGTGTATGCACTGTATGATAATCCATTACATATTGTTTTATATGTCAGTTCTCATATACCGCACTGTGACAAGATAAATCTGGATGAAAATGCTTCACACACCTGCAATACACCCTTAATCTGCAAGAATTTGGTTTACAAATTAAATCAATTCAATTTGTCATGGATCCATGATTCATGAAATCAAGTGCCTTTATTTGCATACATAACTAAAGGTGGCTAAAATTAAAAATTGGAATTTAGTTTCTACATCATTATAATACAATACATCACCTATTGCAGATGCCTAATAACCTACACCTGCCATGTTCAGTGTTTCCTAACACTGTTACCGGATAATATTGATGGTTACGACGTGCTGGTATTTGCTATATAGTGTTTTAGTCATAAATTCTATTCTTGTTGTTCATTGATAGTATTATGTGCACTGAGGCATCACTAATGGTTTTCATTGATTCTCCCCCTTAAATTAGATTTTACACTTTCTGGAGCTTCTTTCTGGAGACCGGAGATTTTCCTAAATATTAAAAATTCTGGAATTCCAGACAGAAATAGAAAAATTTATTAAACTCACATGGCAGGCCTCATGCACATAAACTTATTTTTTTCCTTCCGTAAATACTGGCGTAAATACGGGTCCTTTGTCACACGTATTCGACCCGTATTGCACCAGTATTTACGGACCCGTGCCCGTAAATACGGGTCCGGTGTCACCAGTATTCCACCCGTATTTACGGGGACGTTTTCGATGCAAAATTGCACTGCACTAATCGTCAGCCCTTCTCTCTATCAGTGCAGGATAGAGAGAAGGGACAGCCCTTTCCGTAGTAAAAGTAAAAGAAATGTATACTTACCCGGCCGTTGTCTTGGTGACGCGTCCCTCTTTCGGCATCCAGCCCGACCTCCCTGGATGACGCGGCAGTCCATGTGACTGCTGCAGCCTGTGATTGGCTGCAGCGGTCACATGGGCTGTAACGTCATCCTAGGAGGCCGGACTAGAGGAAGAAGCAGGGAGTTTTGGGTAAGTATGAAGGTCTTTTTTTTTTATTTTATTTTTTACAGGTTGATTTATATTGTGATTGGTAGCCACTGTCCAGGGTGCTGAAAGAGTTACTGCCGATCATTTAACTCTTTCAGCACCCTGGACAGTGACTATCCACTGACGTCGCCTAGCAACCCTCCCGTAATTACGGGTGCACACACGTAGTCACCCGTAATTACGGGAGCCCCATTGACTTCTATGGGCCAGCCCATGCCGTAATTACGGCCTAAAACAGGACATGTTCTATATTTTTCAACGGCCCGGGCACCTTCCCGTAAGCATACGGGGAGGTACCCGTGGCCAATAAAAGTCTATGGGCCCGTAATTACGGCCCGTAATTACAGCCCGTGATTATGGGCGTTTTTACATTCGTGTGCATGAGGCCTAAGGGTACAGAATCTTCAGGAAGAAAGCTCAAGATAATATGTTAGCATATGTTGTTTGTGAAAATCTGCCACTAGAAGACTATATTCACAGGTAGCGTATCTGCTGCAAATTTTCAGTCTGGATTTGTGGGAGTAAAATGTACAGCTTATTCCAGTAGCAGCAAAGTGGATGAGATTTAACAATTCTATCCACATGCTGTGGAATATTTCCGTACAGAAATTGACCTGTGGTGCAGATTTTTAAAGCAGCCTGCCAATTTATGTTGCGGAATGGTTGCGCATTTGTTGAGATTTTTCCCAATGGGTTATATGGGGAAGTGAAAAGAGACAACAAATGGCAATTTGTGATTTATTTTTTTATGCAGAATATGTGCCTTTTGCAGCAAAAATTGCAAGTAGAAGGAAAAAATAAAAAAAATTCTACTTTAAAAAAACAGAAACATACTTACTTCCCATAGTGACGCATCCCTGCTCCCCAGACCCAGACTTGTCTGTGTTGAGCCTTCATTGTGGGATGATTTTTTTTGTCCCATCTGACAGCTGCAGCCAATCAGTGAAGGCTGGCTCAACCCGGACAAGGGTCTCTTCACTACAGGAGCGCCACGGGAGGTGAGTATGGTCTGTTTTTTTCTCTTTTTTTCTCATTCCCTCTGCTCTATGGAGCGGCAGATCTTGCTGATAAATTGCACCAGACCCAATTTGGTGTAGACTTTCGGCTGAAATTTTCTGTTGTCTCTGAGTTGACTTGCGAACAAGTTTTCAGAAGGAAATCCATAGCATGTGAACTTACCCTAACTTAGTTTTTTACAATCATGTGAATTTCTTCTGTATTTCTGCAAGGTCTTTTGCTACTAGTTGTGAAATTGGAATTTCTCTTATATTCCATATTAGTGCTGGGAAAAATGGTGCCATATTTATTGGCCTTCTAGATTTTAAGAAAGCAAGATTAAGGCTGGATTCACACATTGCATACATTTTGCAGAGTTTTTGTTCCAAAATCCGCCCCAAAAGTGGCGTTATAAGTGAATGGGGTCTTAAACCCCCATTAAAGTACACAATAAAACATCTGTAGTAGATACAAGGCCTGCAGCACCAAAATACGCACCAAAATATGCTTGGAGCACTTGCTGATTTTATCACAGATATTAGTGCAAATTTGTAGGCTAGTTAAACAGCGCTGTCCATGAATTCCGCCTTAAGAAATCTCATTGTCCTACATTCGGGTCAAGGAATTTGTAAGGATGTTTGCACATGTTGTGGTGATATCGCTTTTTTTTGCCCCCCCCCCCTCCCCCCAAAAATGTTCTTTCCTGCTTGTGTGGATGACACTTAAGATGCTTCTTAATCCAAAGAGTAGAGGAGAAAAAAAACAACACAAAGCGCACATAGTGCATCAAATGATATAGTAAAAAGGCCACAGATAGGTAATCAGTTCTGCTGACCTGGTTGGTTGTGCTAGGAGCACAACATCCTTGAAAGCATATTTTAAAATATTGCTGCAGCCTGGTTTCTGATCCAGATCCAAAGGGACGAGTGGTAAATGGTAATTTGAGAAGTTTGAGGAAAAACGGATTATCCCTGGCGCTGCTAACTGGTAAAACCCTTCTTGAGTAATGAGGATTTGAAACAATCAAATGTAATATCAGATATTGTTTTAATTGCTACGCGTTTCAAGGCCGGACCTTCCTCCTCATCAGGTAAAATACAAATGCTATACATTCCCCTTGCAAAGGTGAAATATATAGCCAAGACAAAGTGGTAAAAAACATGTGTGAAAAAGTGCCAAGTTACATGGATGAGTCATGCAGAGGTGTTTGGATGAGTCATGGATGAGTCATGTAGAGGTGTATGGATGAGTCATGTAGAGGTGTTTGGATGAGTCATGGATGAGTCATGTAGAGGTGTTTGGATGAGTCATGGATGAGTCATGTAGAGGTGTTTGGATGAGTCATGGATGAGTCATGTAGAGGTGTTTGGATGAGTCATGGATGAGTCATGTAGAGGTGTTTGGATGAGTCATGGATGAGTCATGTAGAGGTGTTTGGCAGGTTAAAGGTTACTTGGTTTGAAGAGGTAATTGAAGTCTGATAACTGTCAAAGTAAAAGCAAACATAAAAAGACACTGGTTGCTTACTGGCGTTTTGGCAATAGGGGATTTTACCATTATGAGGCTGTAGTTCTCTTGCATTAGACAATGTATGCTGAAATAGGGACCTGTATTAAAATATTTCAACCTTCATTTTTTTTTTTATAAGGGAATAAAGCTCCATAATCAGGCATTCGCTCATCAGCGAAATTCTGGCAAAGAAAACTTTTACAGATTCACTCGTCCCTAGAAATAATAGAAATTATAATGTGAAATTCCCCTTTAACTCTAGTATGCTTGTAAAGGTTATTGCACATGCCCGTATTGTGGCTCTGTACAAGATATGAGTTGTATTGAGCGGTAATAAGGCACTCATAGACGTTTATGGTGCCCTACTTTACACTGAAAGCCTCTTATTTCATATGGAGATTGAATTACGTTTTTTCTGTCACATTCATACCTAACCTGACAAAAAAAAATTCTGCCATCTTTAATCAGATGCCGTATTATGGAGATTATCTCCTCTTGAAGCAATTCTTCAAGGGTAGCATACCTCTTTAATACAGTGCCATACAAAGGAACAATATCAGAGAACACAATGTTCATAGGGCTCCATAGTACGGAGCCAGAGATACTTTGTGGGCTACCCTATAAGCTCTGTGCCAATGGCTTTGCAAATCTATTGCTCAGTAGTGTATTGATACTCGAACCAATAGAGTAGTAGTATATTAACCAGTTTAACTTTGTTTCATGTTTTACAACAATTCTAAAAAATTTATTAATAGATTAAATTATTAAATAATTTGATTACATTTTCTATATACTAATCCCTACTAACCAGTATAATAGAGAAACTAAACTGAAAAAGGAAGCTTCCCATATTCACATGCTAATTTGCCCATTGATGTCCCTCAGTCAGATATCTGTAATGATAATTTGACAAACTCCAGATGCATTGTAAATACAAATACACAGGGAGAAATCCTCTTAACGGAAAGTTTATTCCATTGAACCATCCATTAAGGTAAAACATTACATCTGCATTCCCCTATTATCTTCAATAGCTTGTAGACGATTCAAACGCTGGATCGGTTGCCAAAACGGCTACTGAACTTCTCTATCTTCATAGCGTGTCTTTGAGATGAATATAATAGGTTACATTTCATGAAGTCCCTTAAGAGGACAAGAGCTACCAAATCACATTTTCCTTGTGTTTATTGAGAAAAATATTAGAAAAATTATCTGACATGACTAAACATCTTTGTCTCGCTTCAACACATCAAACAGCGATGAAGCCGTTGATTCATGTTTGATTAACCTATCATAATTTTTGCTTTCATGTAGCTTTCATTGCATTTTATTTGTGGCAATTTGATATTTATGAGATGGTTTTAACCTTATTGCAGAGATATGAAGAAAAGAAAAAGAACTTATCACCTGTAATTTTCAGTAAAGTCATTGAGAGAAAATACTTTTTTTTTTTATTATGAACTACACTTATAAAAATAAATTTAATGATTTTCCTTTATCTTGAAAACTTAGAAGGGACTCTTCATATTTGCAAAATCATTTATTAGGACCTGCTGTCTGTTTTAGTAAAAACTGGTATTCCCCCTGAAATAACTCTTAGAACTTTTTGTTGTGAGATTCCGCTTTTATTCCTCCTGGAAATGTATGAATAAATTGACATCTAGATGCTACCATTCTCCTTGTCAATAAGTTGTCCCTACACAGTCTGGCACTGTCAGCACTGATTGAATAGTGGAGAAGAAAGAGCGTATGGATACTTACATAATGACTTTTAATCAGTGGTGTATATAGCAGAGCTGTGGCCCCATAGTAAAGGTAAGACTGAGCTCGCCATTATGATGCAGAATGTTTTTGTTTCCCCTCAACACCCTTTCCATTATCCTTGGACCAATTTTCCAAGTTGAGATCCCCGCAGAAGTTCTCGCAACCTAGTATAAAAAGGAATGGGATTAACCAAGGCTCGAGGCTGGGCCCCATCTCTCCCAAGGGCCCCACAGTAGCCACATGGTCTCCCTCTAGGGTATGTATGCCTATGCTATGGATGCTTATGGAGTATTAGAGTCAAAAGATCCATCTGTTAATTTTTGACGTGTAGAAATCAGTGAGCCCAATCTTAGTTTATGCTCCCTTATGTGCCTCCATGTAAAAAAGAATGTTGCATAAGCCTGACTTCTAAATGATAAAGAATAGCTGTAAAAGTATATTACACAAATAAATACAAATATTTTATGTAGCTAAAAATATCAAAAGTAAAAGTGTAATTGAAAGAGACACTAAGAGGGAAATTATAACTAGTTCTACGTCATTTTTCTGGGGTAGAATAGTCGCGAAGGCGCAAAAACATTTGTGCAGTCTGCACCACTCAGGCCACTTTTCTAAAAAGTGGGAAGGGTACAGCAGAAGCAGATGAGGCTACCCAAGGTTCGACACATTTAATATAATATATGCCACAAACTGGCACACATTTTAGTGCAAATCTAGCCCGATATGTGTGTTGGATAACTAAATGAAAGGCCAATGAGAATCTAGTGTTCTTCTAGATAAGGGGACTTTATATATATATATATATATATATATATATATATATATATATATATATATATATATATTTTTTTTTTTTTTTTTTTTTTTTAGTTATTAGAAATATTCTACATAGAAACAGCTAAACACAAATGTCATATTATCTTATAGCAATATTATTTTCTTATTTTAAAGCCAATTTGCCCTCTAGTAGATATTTTTCTATGTGCCTTTTAATTTTTCGCGTAATCTGTCCCCTACTCTCCAAAACGCCTTGGCATCTTAGTGATGCATATTAATATTGAAGGTTGCCAAACCTTGGAACATGGGAAGAGTGCACTACAAGTAATTAAAGTGGATCTAAGATTGGAAAGGTCATTAGTGTTGGCAAATGAAAAGATTTATGGAGCTCAAGTTGCCACCTGTTCCCTTTTACCAAGACTGCAAGACAAATAAGTGCTTATCCATCCTCAGATACTATAAGTCGGAGACGGTTCCTTTAATATTTCGGTAAAATCTTTTTGTTCGGAGTACCAGAACATTGAAATTAATCACCAATTTTGCTAATGATCTCTCCCTGAATAGGCTTTCCACTATAAGAAACGCAGACCTGAGTTGTTATATTAATTCCTCTAGTCAATTGTAATAATGTTAATCAGTGATGTTCAAATCTGATCAAATCCTTGTACATACGAGTTGATCCTTTAAAGTTGAACGGAGGCTTTTCATGTCTAATTAAGGCCTTGAATTGACAAAACTAGTTCTCATATTACTTTTATCGCTCCTGTAATATCCCTGCAGAGATACCTAATTTCCACTAGCATTGAGGAAGATAACTGAGCATGGAATTTAATTCTTAGAAAGTGGTATTTGCTTATTTGAAGTGTCTTGATTGGTAATATCAGTCATACATGGTGGAAAAATTCATTCATAGAGATATCCATATAATAGACACCAGCAGTACAGATTTAATGATATTGAGTATGAAAACCATATTGTTCAGCAGTTTATAACACCAGCATCTATATTATTATCATTATTACTATTAGCACCCCATTGACTTCCTTTTGACAAACTAATGAATCACTTTTGCAGCACTGTTATTGCTAGCCATGACATGATTACATTTGAGGATCGGCAGCTGCCTAACGCCAAGAACCACTATCAAGAGGGTAAAGTCACGCAATTGGCTTGATACTGGTACCAGTATCTCATATGTAATTCACTATAGGATAATGTCAGTAGTGCGTATTGATAATGACTACCAACTCTTCCATCCCCACATTTTTTTTGAAAAAAAAAATGCCCGCTATTAGTAAAAATAATTATACAGAATGGAAAGTTCTATCCAGTACAGTATACATACTAAAGTGAGGAGAGTATAGGATATACTGTGTCACATGTGCAGGGGCAGACATACCTTATGTGCAACCAAGGCCCGGTAGGTAAGGGGCCCACTGTCCATTTAAAAGCAGCTTTCATCTACTCCTCTTTTCTATTAGATTGGATGTAGGAGACTAGAATAATTAATTTTGTAGGTCACAACTTCTTAAAGATGAAGGGGGGGGGCGTGCTATGATGAGCTGTCCATAAGCAAGGGGCCCATATTCTCTTCTTTCACGGGGCCTTCTACTGTCTGTGTCCTCCCCTGATATGTTGCATCTATAGGTGGTGACTCAAGATAACTGATTAGAGAAACTAGTGCAGATATCTTGTAATGGTAACAACGTAATAACTGAGGGTCCTTCAGTTATTACGTTGTTACCATACAAGGGATAAGGGTTCGACTTAACTCAGGTTGGCGTCCAAATTGGGGAAGACCAAGAGAATTAAGGCCCTATTACACAGGCCAATTTTGTCCAGAACAACGAGTGCCGATCAACGAGACAGCTCATTGATCGGCGCTCGTTTGCTCCTTTTACAAGGAGCTATATATGGGGATGAGCAGTCGTTACCCCGATCGCTTGTCCCCATACATTATTATCATGTTGGCAGCGCGTCTCCCTGTTTAGACTAGTCACACATTGTTTGAGTAGATGTCGAAAATGATCAAGTACCAAGATCAGAAGGGACTGTGAAAAGCCGTCAAAAGTATTTTTGGGTGGACCTAGGATATACTGTTTGTGCAGAATATAGAGCTGTACAAAGACTACATGGCATTGGCGTCTAATTTTCAGTGAAGTAATATTAGAATGATGGATACACCTATTGTGAACAATTATAGTTGGTTTTGCCTATTTATACTACTAGTTCATATTAGCGTGATATACAGGTTCTATAACCCGCTACAGGTTTCATTGATGAATTTGGTAAGGACATACTGGCACAAATACGTAAATAAAAAGGAATTTCTGAAATTTCACTCAGCATTTAAAAAAATAAAATAAAATATATATAATAAATAATGCACCATTACAGTAAGAAGTAGTGTGATACAAACAACATTATTTATATCTCCATTGGCCAGATACAATCACTGAATTTTCTCACCACATTTTAGTGAGCGGAATACTAGATTGTTCAATAAAATGGCAGCTATTGAAGGTGCACTAAAATATTTTGACTTTTACGCTTGTACTTTTACATAAGAGTATTCTGGAATATTTTCAACTAAGGGCAAATTTCTAATTTCTATAGGCTCACAAGCAAATTTGACAGCTGTTCCGACATTTGTATTTATAGTTCAAAGGCTTGCTGTCATGTTTTGCATCTTTGCTTTTAAAGCCGGAGTCCTCAGTTGAGGATATTATTGTATAAATAACCCATGCATCCTGAATATCACAGGATTTATGTTTCTCTAGCGCAAGAGATAGTATAATATATTCAATGTTCCTTTTTAGAAATCATTGCATTCCTTTGATGTTTCAAAAGCCGGTAAGATATATTAACATCATTATATATTTATAGCAAAAAATGGGTAATGGTATCCCCAGTGCTTGATATCCCATGAGAGAAGTGTGTGGAACTCTTAAGTATTCAGTAAAAAATAAGCATGCATATTTTTTTTAGAGATTATCATTCAGAACTGGTCATTTTGAGCAACAGACTGTTCAAGAACCTTTTTTTCAGATCGGTTATGGGAATAGAGCAGGAAGTTGTAAATATACAGAAGTTATATATACTCCCCTCATTTTTGTAGTACTGTATACAATATATCAGGGGCCCTCATCTTATTTCTTGTTCTGTAAACCCATGGGACTATTATAAGAAAATCCTAACACTGTGTATCTAGGATTCGGCTCCTAGGTTTCAATGAATAGTTCTTAAAGGACCATTACACCTAACTTATAAATTGATATATACAATATACATAGAAAGACCTCTCATATTTCAGAGATTCATTTGTCAAGGAATTATATGGTGATTGGGAAATAGATTTGCTTTTGTTTTTCAGAAATAACGCCACTCTTGTCCATTGGTCCTGGCTGATATTGCAGCTTTGCCCCATTCCATTAACTAAGGCTAAGCTGCAATAAAAGACACGGCCTATGAACGAGAGTGACGCTATTTCTGAAATAGAAGCAAACCCTTTTTTAAATTTTAGACAGTCCCTGAAAAATAGTATATTATTGCTATGTAATCTAATCAATATATCCAATGCCCCGCAAAACGGTAGCAATTCAATCTATGGCTTGTCCAACAAAGAACGTAAAAATCAACGTAAAAAATTAAAAAAGTTATGGCTCTCAGGATGCAGCAACACAAAAAATAATAATAATAAATACGATTATTCTAATTATTTTTTTAAAAGTTTTTTTTTATTGTGTCAAACATATAAAAAAAATACATATATTTTTATTACCATAATCGTACTGACCCACAGAATAAAGTTAATCGTGACAACAAAACCCAAAAAACCTACTGCGGAATTTACTGTTTTTTCTTTTTCCCTTTCCTCTTCCAAAAAATATTAAGAAAACTTTTTGAATACATTATATGTACTTGCAAAAAAAATAAGCCCTTATACGGCTACGTCGACAGAAAAATTAAAAAGATATGGCTCTCGGAACGCAGTGATGAAAAAAACGAAAATCGCTGTGTTCTCAAGCCGCAAAATAGCTGCGTCCTTAAGGAGTTAAAGAATAAATAGTGTTGTTTTACCATTGACAATGTATATGGAATCACTACATGATTAGTACTTCTAGGGACATTGTTGACATCCATTAAATATGCTGACATTTAGATATATTGCTTACATCATGGTTTTTTATTTAATTAATAAGGAAAAACTAGCTTTGCATAATGTGAATGTGATATGGGCCTCCTTGACTGATATGCTGGCCTTTTCTAGCCACCTTAACCATTCTTATTTCTCTGCTTGTTGTATTTAGTGTTTAATGCAAATCTCCGACAGGGATACACAAAGTCTCCAGCTGGTCACCTCCCCCTACAAAACCCTCTAAAACGTCTGGGGGCACTGCCATCCTGCCACCACTGTGAAAACTACCATAAATTCTGTCCAATTTCAATTGCTGTTCACCATTGCAAATAAAAAGCATGAATAAAATGTTAATGCTATTTTTTTTAAGAGCATGTCAACTGTTGCAATAGATTTTTTAATTTTAATTTTTGCAATGCATTTTAAAAAGAATTAAGCAAATTTGCATACTCATGATTAAAAATATTCTAAATTATTTTGTATACAGTTCCTCTGCAGACCTATGTATCTTCCCTGTCACAGACCATAAACAAGCCTAATGTGTAGTCTGATACTGAAGTTATATTACTCCACTCTCTCTGCCCATCTCCCACTGTCTGTAGATCACATGATTAAAAGATCTGACTACACAGGGTATCTGTGTTGTCTGTAGCTATGGAGACATATGGCTTAGTACAAATGCTGTACACACAAAATAGGCTTTTTATAAATTTTTAATACATTGGGGCAACAAAAAAATGGCCAAATGCACACAACCTTACCTAAACTGCAGCCTATGCCCTGCTGATGGCTGTTTAGGGCATGAGTATTAGAAATTTTCCTCAGCCCTGATATAGTAATTCTAATTGGGGTACTCCTGTGTCTAAAGTTAACTTTTCCAATAGTAACTTTTTATGAGGGAATTGCTATTCCTTCACTTAATATATATTTTAAAGCAGCTCTAAATGTGAAGCATCATTTTAAATAGTATACTGTATTATTTGTACTACATCACATAGAAGTCAAATAAATTTAGAGGAAAAAATTATTTAAAACATAATTTTATTAATGAGTTTATGGTGTTGTGAACATTCTTAAAATGTATCGCAAAATGTGACTTTTAATAAACCAACATTTTCAATGACTTTCTTGGCATATCTGATTTACAGTCTGCTTTTGTGCCTGTGCATCGACTTTAATTAAAAACAATGCAGCCTTCGTGTAGAATATATACAATGGACCCTCATTGTTATTGAGATTCAGCCTTTTCTCCATATGGAAAGCTCATTGCCATCTCGACATTGACTCTTTTTATGTGAGAGGACTTATGAATGTTTCCTCCTCCAGAGATGAGACTTTTGCCGCTCTATGGACCAAGCATTGATGGTTATAAAATCAACTGAAAGTAAATCTGTCACTTTTGAATCTTGCCCAGTCTCTTGCTTATGCCTACGGGAATTTGGCCGAAGACTGGTTAAAATCTTATCACCAGACTATAAAGCAGAGCTTCTTTTCAGTGGCATGAACTTAAAATAAACAATGTCCAAATTCTAGAGTATTTGTGTCATAGCCGTGTCCAGACAAGAAATTCTTTCTAATTTCAGCCATCTGCTCGAATCAGGGTGCCAGTAAAACATTTCAGTGTGAGCTCCCCAGCTGCTCTTCCGTTCCTTCCTGTCATACCAGCTTCGAGAGTATTAAAAAGCAATTCAGTAAATGTGAGGGTCTAGAGGAAATCACGGCCAACTCTTATCATCAGCTTCTTAAAAAATTACAAGAATTTTTTTGTAAGTGAACTGTTTGGCAGCTAGAGGTGCTAAAATTTCTGGTACAGAAAAAGTTAAAATATTTCCAAGAGATTCTATTCACAGTTTTGAGTTCAGTTTTTATGTGAAAAAAATCTTAGAAAAATAAAATAAAAAATTAAGATACTGTATAAATCTGGAGGGTTAGGAAAGTGACACCAGATCTTAATATTCAGAAGTTTATGGTCTTCAATAAGGATGTACATACCATAGAGGCAGAACATGTGATGGCAATAAAGACCTTGGAGAAATAGGACGTGGCACCTTTGCTACTTAGTTGATTGAACAACTGAAGGGGAACTTTTCTCCAGAGGAACAACATTGTTGGATAACAGGGGGGTTGGAAATTGGTCCAACAGCCACGTAAACCTCATGGAGGGGAAAGGGTGCACCAGGCCATTCCACTTGGTGGCAAAGCCAGCTTTATATTTGGGGGGCACATTTTTATCTTTGCCATGGGGCCTGCTCTCTTCTATGTAGGATGGAATAACATAATCATCTTAATTATCTTGGTCTTGTAAATAATTCTTTGACTTCTTTTTGTCAAGTATGTAAAATCGAGAAAGGTAACATGTATGTGTCAAGTATGCAAATTGCCAGCAATAATGAAAGCTCATGATGTGCACTGATTATGTTTGTGTGCAGTCACAATGGATCAAGGGCCCCATAGCTTACAAGACTAACAGGAACATGCTTTGGTATATAACATGGCAAAAATCTCCAGAGGTTGTTTTCGGAGCTAGTACTGGAGACAGGAGCAGGAACTACCAAGTTACTAGAGGGCATACTTTGTTATAGATTGTGACCTCATGACTGATCCTCTTTAAAATGCAAGGAATCAAAGTACAAAGTATATTACAAAATTTCAAACCTTCTCATTATCATTGATTAGGCTTTATTTACATCAAACCCATTGAAAAGTTCAAACATTTTCCGCCAAATATGATGTGAAGAACCTAACAATTTTCAGAATAACCTTCTCTTACATCATGTCCCACCAACAACAGCTTCAAATGTCCACACTATAGTCCATGGACTCTTGAGGGTGATGCTTTCACCAAAGGGAACCAGAATTCATCAGGCAGATTATCCAGATCTTTAGAGGCTGTAGTGGCCAAATCTTGCTCCTGAATTACACTAGAATCATGCTCTCTTGTTTTCATTGGACAGCACTGGACCCTCATGGAGTCCTAGTCAAATTGTGCTAAGAACTCTTCATTTTTTTTATGCTGAGATAACATTTACAAATATGTTCTCTATATCCATGGTTGGATATTTTTTTTTTTAATGGCATTGCCTACATATGTAACAGAAGCTTAGACCATTGAGCCTTGGTCTGATGTCACTATGATGACCTTGATACCGTCCACTCACTAATTTCTTCATACGGTCTCTATCCTTTCTTATGTTTAGTATTACATCCCAGAAATGTATAATGTAAGTAGCAATTTTGTATCACATATTATAATATCTATTATTTATTACAAAGATCATAAAACCAACAACACTTGCACATGTTTTGCCTGAATTCCTGTGCCTAGAAAGGCCCTGTATATTTTTTTAGTATCTTGCCTTACCTGGCATCTTGACTATCTTCAACTGTAGTGAAAAAATATAGCACATCATTTATACACATCTAGTCGAACTGTCACTGAAATGCATACATATGACTGCAAGTAAACTTACCTCAATATCTTAACACAGTTATGACACATACTCTATCCACCCCTTAAAAGTTAAATGTCTAATTCAGCTCTGCTATATCTCCCTGAACGCACAACCATTTTTTCATCCCAACAGTATTCAGAGTTGTGCTGTAAGAAGTGACCTCAATGAGGCCGGAGGTTTTTCATGTCCCTTTATTTCAGTGATGTAGCTTGTTTCTTGTAAATAATGGGATGAATGTTCATTTGCGAAACATAACGACCATGTTCCCTGCGTGTGGACAATGAACACAGTGTGGACATGTCCTTTGATGTGCAGATGAAACCATAACATGAGAACATTACTCTTATAAATGACAGTACTGAATAAATGGAAATAACAAGACATACATTCAGACAAACCCTTTGGATATAAAATGTCAAATACATTATAAAACCTAACATAATTCTGTGGTTTGATCTTGTGTACACTTCTAAACTTGTTTCTTTATATTCCGTATAAATTTGTCTTCTAAAAGTCCTTATACAAATGCAGCAGTGTTGGGTTTGACACCTGACACAAAACAATGCTCAAAATTGACCATAGACCTGTGATAACTGCTAAATGATCACACCTACCACTCCTGCGCCGGATAAAAAAAAAACAAAATTTCCATAAGGTTCTGCCAACTTCTTACCTCTGGGAGAAACAAAAGTTCAGATGGGTTAAAGAGGCTTTCTAAAACATGAATGGCCTATCCTTAGTAGATGGTAGATCCCTTTTGTTTGATCAGTGGCGGTCTGACCTCCAGGGAATTCTGCTTTTTGGTCCCTTCACTGTTTATCCAGACACTCCAGCTTGTCCTTATGTATGCCTGCGTCTGGTACGGTGACTCTAGTACTGCCCTATTAAAGTATTCCTTAAAAAAAGTAAATAAACTAATATTCTGATGATCATCAGGGGTTATGAGGGTTGAACCACCACCGATCAACCATTGATCGTCCATCCTAAAGTCAGGCCATCAGTGATTTGGTCCTGGTCCCTTTAAAATCCAAAAAGGCATGCTGCTTAGCCATTAGATTGTTGACAGAATTTATCGAAATTTAAAGGATCTGCCAAGTCCAATATCTATTACCAGCTTTATCTGTTGTTGAAGATAAGGCTACAAGATGATCTTCTCCACTATTCGTTATTGCAATGTACGACCAAAGCATTTCAGCTCACTCTGTATATCTGGTATATAGAACCAATAGAAAAGAAAGGACATGAATAGAAAAGGCCCCCCAGCATTCTAGACTTTTATTTACGGCAGCAGATGGTCCTAGCTATAACTGTTTATTTTCCATATAATCACCCAGATGTATTGCTGAACCAAACAGTGCAAAATATATCATTCTATATCCCTTTATAGGCAGTTGACATCTCCTTTACCCTCTTGAAGGTTATTTGTGGGATTTTTTACATATCTACTGATGTAGCCAGTAATGCATATAGCCGCCAAAGAGGCTCGCATCTGTAGCAGAATTTGACATTCTGAGAGCTTATCAAATGAACAGTTATTTTTTAGTCATTAGTAAATTATTCCTCTTTTATTCTATGCACTGAGACCATTCTCTTTCCTCCTGAGTGGATGCACAAATGAATACAAATACTTTATTTTCCATTGACTATGTATATAGCTGAAGCTGGGATATGAGCTGTTCTTAATGGAAAATTGAGATTTTGAACTTCACTGAAATTGTAATATATTTCTTGACTGGACCCTGGAGATCTCATTTATTTACTTGCATATGCTGATGAACATTTTGCTTATGCTACACTGAAAGCAAAAGTTAACAATTACACTAAAGTGATATTTGCAGGAATTGCAGGGACACATTATTATGTAGGACAGAGTAGATTAAATATTGTGCGTTATACATCAGTCATAAATATAATTAAATCATTTTGGAATCCTTAGCTATTGTGATCATTAACAGGGTGGCACTTACTCAAGATTATTGGAGTTTAATGGATATCCATACTGCTTGTCCTCTAGAGAAATCAACTTCTTTCTCATCCGGATCTCTGCTCAATTCTGCATTTTGCTACAAAACCAAACACATGTCCTTGGAGCAATGTGCTGTGCTTTTGCCATTCAATAACTAGACCATGATCATTTAGCAAGATGCCAGCAACTTAATCTGACAAATTGACAGCATCGAAGTCACACAACTGGCAAAGTACTGCATGACTTCTCCCGGAAGGACTGGACTTTTAGTAAATGGTTTATACAGATACTGATGCACTGCAGAGCTTACGTACTGTACCACCGGATTCTTCTCTTTTAAATAATTTTTAATCAAAAAATGGCACACGTGTACAGTGTGTGGAAATATTGTCTTAGGATAGTTTCATCATATTTAACCCCATGCAGTCACAGCCATTTTTTGTTTTTTTCGCTTTCACTTTTCACTCTCCATGTGCCATAACTTTTTTGAGTTTTCCATCAATGGAGTGTTGTGAAGGCTTGTTTTTTTTGTATGGGAGGAGTGGTAGGTTCTATTGCCACTATTTAAAGTACCATATATTGTACTGGGAAACTAAAACAATATTCTACGTGGGGTGAAATTTGAAAAAAATTGGATTGCTCCAATTTTTTTTGGGTTTTGTTTTTACATCTTTTATTTTCAGGTTAAAGCAACACATTAACTTCAATCTGCTGGTTAATACGGCAATACCAAATTTGTGTTGCTTTTTTAATGTTTTAATACTTTTACAAAGAAAAAACTATTTGGTAGAAAAAACTAAATTTGTGTCGCCTTTGCTGTTCTTGACTGATAGCGGAGGGTGTCAGCTGTAATGCACAGCTGACAACTGCAATGTATGAAGCGGGCTCAGCGTGTGAGCCCGCTTCATACTTCTCCCCCTGCACCATGATGTACCGGCAAGTCATGGCATGGCAATGGGTTAAATATTATAACTCCAGCATATTCTGCGTCTCTGTGCAGAGATTTTCATCATCCACATCAGTCCCAGTCACAATGAATATAGGACAACAGTTTTGTTTCTGCAGTGTGGTAGGAAACCCACAGTAACACGGACAGATGATACAAACTCCATGCAGATGTTACCCTTGGTCAGATTAAAACACAGGGCCCCAGTGCTATAAGGCAACAGTGTTAACCACTGAGTCAATGTTCTACCGTACGGGAGGAACTAGTTTGGCTGCAAGGAGAGAGAGCAGCTGAAAGTATTCAACCCCTCTTATTAACACGGTTAATATAAATTTAGTTCATGGAGTCATATAAAGGGAAAATGTAAACTGGTGGAAAACAAAGAATAAAGATGAAGCAAGCCTCATTCAACCTAAAATATAAATTTGCATTGTGTGATGAACAAAATCTGGTTGTGGTTGGGAATGTGTAGTATGAATGAAACAGGTTCCTTAAAGAGGCTCTGTCACCAGATTTTGCAACCCCTATCTGCTATTGCAGCAGATAGGCGCTGCAATGTAGATTACAGTAACGTTTTTATTTTTAAAAAACGAGCATTTTTGGCCAAGTTATGACCATTTTTGTAGTTATGCAAATGAGGCTTGCAAAAGTCCAAGTGGGCGTGTTTAAAGTAAAAGTCCAACTGGGCGTGTATTATGTGCGTATATCGGGGCGTTTTTACTACTTTTACTAGCTGGGCGTTCTGACGAGAAGTATCATCCACTTCTCTTCAGAACGCCCAGCTTCTGGCAGTGCAGACACAGAGCGTGTTCTCGAGAGATCACGCTGTGACGTCACTCACAGGTCCTGCATCGTGTCGGACGAGCGAGGACACATCGGCACCAGAGGCTACAGTTGATTTTGAAGCAGCATCAGCGTTTGCAGGTAAGTAGCTACATCGACTTACCTGCAAACGCTGATGCTGCTGCAGAATCAACTGTAGCCTCTGGTGCCGATGTGGCCGACACGATGCAGGACCTGGGGCAGGAAGTGAGTGACGTCACAGCGTGATCTCTCGAGAACACGCTGTGTGTCTGTGCACTGGCAGAAGCTGGGCGTTCTGAAGAGAAGTGGATGATACTTCTCGTCAGAACGCCCAGCTAGTAAAAGTAGTAAACACGCCCCGATGTACGCACATAATACACGCCCAGTTGGACTTTTACTTTAAACATGCCCACTTGGACTTTTGCAAGCCTCATTTGCATAAATACAAAAATGGTCATAACTTGGCCAAAAATGCTCGTTTTTTAAAAATAAAAACGTTACTGTAATCTACATTGCAGCGCCGATCTGCTGCAATAGCAGATAGGGGTTGCAAAATCTGGTGACAGAGCCTCTTTAAGGTTGAGTGGGGACATAACCCTTCTCCACCCTTTCTTTCCTCAGCATGGCAGAGGACTAGAATCCAATTTCTGGCGGAATACCAAGGCTAAAAGTTTGAAAGAGGCATGCCTGCCATGCGGCATCATAGATACAATTTTTGAGACGATGAACAATACATTTAAGGACAACTATACTGCTATGCTGGATGTTGATTTGGGCCCTGTATGGCATGATTATTTATACACGGTATCATTGTATTATCTGAACACTGTATGGTACACAATCAAGGGTGATATGTCAATAGAAGGTACTGCACAGGGCACCATCCAGCCCTGTCTATCAACACAATGTGCAATACGCTAAGTTCAGACCCTTACATTAAAGTTGTTTGTAGCGGAAAAGCTACTTAGAAATGTGTTTATAAATACAAACAATTCACTTTAATTCCTTTGATAACAGGGAGGTTTTTAACATAAAAAGCATCAGAGCTAATCTACAGCAATAAAACAGCATTTTAAGTCATGAGCAATGTTGTTTATCCAAAGCAGAAAATTGAAATTTAGATAACACATTGTCTCCATTATTCGTTTAACATTTTGCTGTATAATGTGGTGTATAGGTTGTGTGTAGGAGGAATTATTTTAACTATACTGTGGATAAATATACTGTACTTACATGCATGCTTAAAATGACTATTGTGATGTAAATGGAGTTTTGCCAGAATACTCAGTCCTGAAACACCTTGTCTTCCTGCCAATGCTGATTCTCAACTTGTGTCCATAAATACTGTACAGTAGGTTGAAATAAACTCTTAAAGTAGACAAAGGGTATTTTTTTTCTATATAATTTTCTATCATATTATTCTTAGCGCTCATGCACATGGGTAAATTCTGTACATTCTCCGAGATGTAATATGGCACTCCATGGTACCATACCGTCTGTGCTCCTGTACGGGCTCTATGTAGACAGCTCAGCTATGTGTATGAAGCCTTACTTATGCTAATTTACATGGCTGCCTTTTGTGTTAACGATTGCCTCCCTTATAGTTACCTTCTCTCTTATCTACCATTCTTGGGACTCCCATCCACCATGTTTGTGTTGATAAATATTTCCTATACAGTTTATCAAAAACATTAAAACCTGAGAGCTATAGAGCTAGCAATGAGGTGTGTGTATGTATGTATGTATGTATGTATGTGTATATATATATATATATATATATATATATATATGTGCCACTCAACCGAGTGAGGTCAGGATCTGCTGTATGGGGGTGCTTTTTGGTAATCCAGGACTCCATACAAACAATGGATGGGGGCATTTTTTTTTCTGTATTCCTTATTGGAAATTCCTCTCCCATTTGATTGTTTCCATGGGTTAAAGCTTGTGTGGTATTTGCAGGTGCTTTTTGGCCAATCAGGGCTACATCTTACCTTCCACTGCAAATGTAGTCACATTCATTTTTATGTGTGTCTTCATATATTAACCATGACCCCATAATTCTATCATATGATTTTGCTACACTATGACTGTATATTAAACAGGTAAAATAAGTTCATGTGAAAATTATATTAATTTTAAATATTATGTTATTAATATTATATTATAGCTTTCTGCTGAGACTTAATATCTCGGAATGCTTTACATGTGCTAAACAAGTCATGCACTGATAAATATCTATTAGTACTATGGGGACCGGACATGCGCGTTCCCCGCTGTGATAAGAAGCGCCCCCAAAAGTAAATGTTATTAGTGACATGTCGTATACTCGCCTAGGACTATTCACTCTTAGTCCATGTGATCAGTATACGACATGCCACTAGAGGCAATAGAAAACGCGATGTCACAGATTATGTGATGCTCGGGGAGAGCGGAGAATGAGGGTACATTGCATTGTTAGAGTAAAGTAGACCTTATGTTAAAAGGGTTGTTCACTACCGGATAACTGATGACCTATCCACCACACACCCGAACCCCACACCAATTAGCTGCGGGCACCGGATGTTATGGCAAATGTACCGGATGTACCGGAGCTGGAAGCAGTTGGCTACGTACATTGCATTGCTGCCGTGCTGCTGAACTGCAGATCTGCTCCTATTCACTTGAAAATGGCAAATTAGGAGACCACCAGAGTTGTCACTCAGAGCAGAGGAGGCAGGGCTGGCAGCGTGCAATGCAGTAGCATTTGCATATCAAGTGCCCACCTTATTGACCGGGGGAATTAAACACGGTTTTCTCGGTCATGTAACTTGCATGACCGACACAAAAAGTATGTCTACAATGCCTTACCCTTCCGTCATATCTTCAAAACTGCTGACAGATTCCCTTTAAGATGCACCAAAATTTTAGTGTAAAAAAGTGGTTTAGAGTAAGCTAACCAAGAGGTGTCTAAAAATGTGCCATATTAATAAACCACTGTGATAAATTTGGCACATTTAGTCTAATTCTAAGATGTCTGAATTTAAGACACTATTAGTAAATCTGCCCCGTTATGTTATTTTTCTTTACTCATTGTGAGGATTTGGTTTTATATTAGCACTTCAGGTAAACCCAACAATATTATCTGTATCCGCATATTTTCTAAAAGTTCCTTGTCATTTCTTGTAAAATTCCTTCCGGAGCAATAGGACCTAAAATATGCTGGATAATCAGATATTCTGAATTATCAGACAGCCAAAGAAAAGTACATACAACTCCCTTGTTCACAAAATAAAACAAAACTAAAATAAAATCTTAATACATCTGCTACGATGATTTTTTAATCAAGGAAATTTTCCACTTGACTATCTGTGCTAATTCTATTGCATTTGAAATGTCACATTTTATTGCAGTTCTGTGCTGGGAAGAAGAAATTTAAAAAAATATAAATTAATAAATGATAAAAAAAAAATATATATATATATATACATATATATATGTGTGTGTATGTATGTATATATATATATATATATATATATATATATATATATAAATGTATGTGTGTCTATCTATCTATATAGATAGATAGATAGATAGATAGATATAGCAGAAAAAGAATGGCGACAGCACCCTGCAACACTAATGTCACCTAAACCACTAAATATAAACAAATATGCATTACATGCTAAGTCTACTTATAATAGGGAGGTTCTTAGTACACATTTAGGTCAAAAAGTGTTTGCCCACCTGCCACGACAAGGCGACCTCTGTAAGGTGGGAACCTACGCTGCACAAACACCCAGAACTGGGACTAAGCCTACATATATATTTGGGGATGGTAGGATCCAGCATTGAACTAGTTAAAATCACCCAGGGCAGAATGGGAGGAGTGCAAGAACAAAAATGGAGGCAGTCACTAACCCCCCATATATGGATCCCATAAACAACAAAAATTTGAACAGCACATTCCAACTGAATGATATAAAATGTGTATGCAGGTGCAAGAACACCTGTGACTGCAGATATACAGCAGAAAAAGAATATTCATCCACCACTTGAAAATTCCAAAAGTCTAATAAATGTATGTGTAATATATGAGTTTTCACTGGTCTGTAGAGGAAACAGCAGATGTCTGTTACGAGTATTTAGATTAAATACGTCCTAGTCTCCTATATACAGTACAGTGTAATCCTCTATATATATATATATATATATATATATATATATATATATATATATAGTAGATAGTAAGCACATTAAAACCCAATGGCCTTGAAAATTCAAGGGATCCTAGGGACTTAACCAATATTAACGTTGCGATCAGACAGCTAAATGATAAAACTGTGTAAGGTAAATCCCAAGGAAGGCGGCATGCTAGTCAGGTAGAGAACTCGTAATGAGAAAGCACCAATCCTGTCTTTCACAAATGCTGAAAGCTGAAATGTGAACACAGCAAGAGACTTAAAGAATAACATCCTTGAGAAAGCCTTCGTAGCCGACACATTGGCGTTTTCTCACTTGTCATTCCTGGTTTTAACACTGCTGTTGATTTATACTTTTTTTTTATTTTTAACATGATTCTATGGTTGAGTTTATATGGCACAGCGACGTGATTCAGTATGTTACATTGCTTCCAAATCAAATTTGTGTTTCTTTACATTCATGTTTTCAGGTTTTCTTCACTACAAGTATCAATTATTTCAGATTTTAGCAGTAGATTTAGCTGCCTGGGGAATTTTTAGCGCCATGCCAAAACATTTTGTGAATAGCATTGACAGACCTGTCAGCTGTCTCTGATGTGGGGTGATGTAGTGTGTTTAAGTCAATGTCATTCTTTTTTTTATTTTTACCCAGTTTTGCAAAGTTTCCAGGACAGAAATTGCTATTTTTTCCTCTCCATATCTATTTCATATTGCAAACTTTCTTTGACCCATAAATACAACATATATGAAACATTGTATCGTAGAGAACAACTCTCCTCAGGGGCAGTACAAACCTCCACATGGCTCCTCCTTACTATAAGGTGTATAAGGCTCTGTTCACACTAGCTTCTTGCTTTCCATTTAGAACGGAGCCATGAGAGCTATGACATAGGCTATTGACTTACTGTATTATGGATCTCTCAGGTTTCTGGCAAAGTTCTGCTATTTTTTGTTTCCACAAATAGTGCTGAAGACTCTTGTTATCAAACGCAATGCAACCCCACTTAAAGAATACCAACAAGGCAAATAAAGGAGGGTTTTGCCTGAGGGTCACAATGACCTTTTATTTACCAAAAAATTGGGAAAGGGGAAAGTGAATAAATGCCATGCTTTCCTATCCTGAGATGGTGCTATAGATATAGCAGAGCTAAGTTAGGCATATGGTACTATTTATCATGCTATTGAAGGTGTTACCTATAGATTTCCTTAGGTTGTTTTTGCATTAGCACTTCGTAATCGAATCCATTTTTTTTATCTATATCTATCAAATGACGTGACAGAGAATATAATCTATTCCTCCGTCATCCTACTTCAGAGTAAATAGGCTGCTAAAAAGTTGTGCGTCATTTCTTACTTAGTCAATAAAACAACAAAGTATTTTCCATCCATAATTTTTTTCCTTTGAAGTGACTGAAGCTCTGTGAACACTGACATATTATCGATCCATGTTGTAAGAAGCCGTAAAATTAAAATTACACCTATAGAAAGCTATGGGCCTATATTGTACTTATGTGTGCATTGCTTCTAGGGCTGTATCATATATAGGCTATATACGGCAGAACACAGAATGTCTATTGATCCATCTTTTGTCATGTGAATGAAGTCTAAGATGAAATGTTGCAAATGTTTTGTCATATGTGACATCCATTTTTATGTCCGTCATTCTGTTAATTTCGCTGAAAAAATAAAGAAGCAAAGCGTATGAAAAAACATTTCCTAACATTCCTGAACAATTCCGCATGCTGCCATTGTTAGATAAGTATTTTTAGTCCAAGTCCAAATATAGCAACAGACAAAAGATTGCTTAGATGTGAACAGGGTCTCACGGGTAATCTGTACAAGTGCATTATCAAAGTTAAAAAAAGAAAATGTTAAATGGCGAATTCCACTTTGCTACCTATGTATTTATATGTTCACTCTATTAAACAGAAGGCATTCGTTTTACAGCGCATCAGCACAAATAATCCAAATCTCTTCTCCCAGTGTCCTTAACAAAACCCATTTGTGGATATTTCTGTCCTATTACTAAAGTGTAATTACTGAGTTGTTAAGTAACCTAAATCTCCGTCACAATCTGTCTCGTAAGGGGCACTCGAGGCGAGGATTTATAAATAAACAGATACCAAAGTGATATTTTATTTTCCCTTTGGTGTTTATTGTACATTTTAAGAGGTAAAATTAATGAAAATTCCAATAAATGCCATTAAGGTCAGACTCAGATATCACTGTTCTTTTCACCGTTCATGGAGTTTTTCAAAAAGAGGACAAAGCTAAAGCTGTGTCCTTCTCTTCTGTTGATTTTTCTAGAAAAAGATATCCAAGATACTGGTCCATGATTCAGGAAACAGAACTAGAGGGGTTTAAGCTGTTTCTTAAATATATAGTTAAATAAAGTACATATAGTATACTCCTACTGTACTTATAACCTATAGTAATAAAATATATAGAAATATGATCTGTAAAATAACCCAACTGCATATAGGAGAGGGCTGGATCATTTATGTACATGCTGCTCGTCCTTATAGGTGGTCTCTATGAAAGTAATATGTGGATATGTCCATAGAGAGCAATAGAGAACTTTTGGCATTCTCTGTCCTTAGAGAGATACCTGTGCAGACAAGCAGTATATAAAGAAGTTCCACTAGGAACCATAGTTGATTGAATTTTAGGAAAGTGAGTGTGCGCACTATAGGCTATCTATTGTATGAGCTCTGTTTATTTGAAACTATACAAACCCTTCAAGGATTCTTTTTTTATATCCAGCTTCCTATATCAGACAATATGTGGATCTCTGATTTTTTTGAGACAGTCCAAATACATATAGCCCAAATGGACATAGTTTTCCGAAGAGATGAGTGGCCTTATGGAAATATAGGTCATGGTTTGGTTGGTGTTTATTGTCAATATAACACAGTGTTTGGTACAATGCTTGTGACGGACTACAGGGCAAAAAAAGATTATTAGGAAACATACAAAAGATCACAATAACCTATAAATTCCAAATCCAATTGTTAAAAAACGGTGACAACCAAGTTCTCAAACATCTGTATGTACTAAATACAAAATATGACAAAAGATAATACCTAAATTCACCCATAAATTTTCATGAAGGGTAGATGTTGGTCTCACTGATGATTACATGCAAATGAGCAAAATTCTTTTTTGGAGGCACAGAATCAACAATAATAGCTGTAATCACAGAGCACAATAAAGCACAATAGAAATGCAATGGCAAAACATCAGGCAGCCAAGCCTTATAAACTATAACCACAGTGCAAAGGGCTATTTCACAATGCCTGATATTCAGACAAGTATCAAAGCACCAATGTAACTAATGTATAATCGATACGCAGCAATATGAGTTGTGTTGACTTGTTGACAGGAGAACACTACACTACCACATGACCCTGGCACTTGCACCATAATTTAACACCTTATTTGAGGGTAAATTTGGATTTTATCTTATTTGTATTCGTATTGTGTGGACTGTCAGAAATAGTCCTCTGTCACAAGTGCTATACTTGAACCTGTATTATCTATTGAACAGTTCTAATAGGTATTTGGTCTAGCACAGGCATCTGTCATTATAAGAGAGAAGATCAAATAGGAACAATGTTGTGACAGTATTCAGACATGTCTCTTAGAACTACTGAATGTGTTATGGACAACCATAAACAAAATAACTACAGTCCCCAATTGTAGTGAAAGGTGAAAAAAACAATTCAAAATTATAGACTTTTGTAGCTCAGAGGTATGTTTAGTTTATTTTCCAACCTGGGTAGATTTGTCTAAGACGCCTCTGAATTAACGTTTAACAGGAGTGCCTCTTGGAAGGAACTGATTCTCCTTGTGGAGATCCAGCTGATAGGGAGACTTTAAAGCAATGCTCCCTGGGAAAAAGTATTCAAAATATCTCTCCACAACGAACCAGAATACGACTCTGTACTGACAAGGAGTAACAGCTCTAAAACAGTGCTGTCTACAGATGGTGTCTTTGGTCTGACTGATAACCTAAGCCATGTTTTAAGGTGGAACACTGATATACAGGACATCCACCCATAGGTGGCACTAGGGGGAGTGTCTTCTTTTTTCCGGAGGAGAGCTATTTTGCATTTACAGTATCAGAGGCTCATAAATATATAATGGCATCACTACTACTGTATTATTGCTGGCTGTGTATAGGAGTCTGCTGAGATAACTGGTGATTTCTTGGTGACGTGGCCTTGGGAATAGAATAGTGAATGGATGTGAACAACATGGACAAGCTTTCAGGAGTGATTATTCTTGAGTGCTCCTGAGAGCAATGTCTGTGTTGGTTAATGCACTTTGTTTCTATTTCTGCAGAGGTCATTGGAAGGCTAAATTTGGTTAATGTACTTTCAAATTATTGTTTAAATGAATTTACGGTTTGCTCAGCTGGTCTATGAAGATGCTATATGACTTTTATACTGTTGCTTTTTGGAAGGTAGTCCTAAAGGTAACCTGTCACTAGGTTTAAAGCCATTAAATCTTCAACATGTCGTTTTGCAGCTGGGGTTTAGTGTTCTAAACATACCCATGCCAAAAACATCAGTTTTGGTAATAATTGGTAAAATAGCTTACAAGTTAGAGAGATGAGTCTGGCATTGGGCGCTGTTGCCAAAACAAGCGTTTTTTATATGGACATGTTTGAAACACTAAACCCCAGCTGCATAACGACAGGCATGGGGTTCAGTGGCTCCAGTTATAGTGACAGGTTCTCTTCAAGGGTAAAACTCCCTAGGAAAAAGTAGGTAAAATAGGTATTTTCCAGAAGGTAAATGATCCCTCTAGTGTCACCTATTGTTGAATACCCTATAAGTTAATGTCTGACCCTTTTTATAGAGCCTTGAAAACATATCTCCGGTTAATAGTCACTCTAGACTGTGCTGATGAGGAGCGACAACTCCAAAACAGTGCTGTCTACAGATGGGTATACCCTAGTCATGTTTCAAGGCTCTATTAAGGTTCGGACATTTACTTACAGGGAAGTCACCTATAGCTGACACTAGAAAGACCATTTTCATCTCTCTAGAGAAAAGTTTCAGAATCATACTGTTGGATGAAGATCCAGTTATCAACCTTGTCTAGCTAAACCCAAGACATTGATGGTGGTCGAGAGTTTGCTGAAGTGTAAGCATCTAGTGTGGCGAGAAAATGACTTGGATTTGAGCTTCATCTCTATTTTGTCAAGTATTGCAAGCTTTAAATACTGTAGTAATGACTTCAATCCTAAGAACTACCTGAAACATAATTGCCTTAAAAATTGTTAAAGATGAGCTAAAGTAGCACTTGGAAACATCAAAACAATATGTTGTCTTCAGAGTAGATCCTGACTGTGCAAAGTGTTGATTTTGTTACTTTGTTGCTCATAAGTTTGGCACAGTAGGCATTGACTTGAAGATTAGTGTAGCCAATGGATCCCTGCTCAGAGTTTTTGAATATTGTAGCCTTATGTACTACATCTTATGTCATGCAAACCAGTGGGTAGAGAAGCACCTCATCTAGCAGGGTATTTATCACATTTATACTTCCTTGTAAAAGCAATGTTATTGTCCCCAAGGTCAAAAAATAACAAATGTCCATTCTGATCATAGAAAAAATTGACAAAGATATAGTTTATCTGGGAATTCTGAAAAAGCAAATATCATTACATTTGAAAATAATCTGTTTACAGTGCAACATGCACCATTAGTGCTCTATACGGATATGAAGATCGTATCGGCACATTGCTGAAAGAGAAGTGGCACGGTAGGGAGAGATAATGGATAAGGAAGATCATGCACAGTGTTGGTGTAGCCTGGAGAAAAGAATGTGTGCACGGTACGCATTACTCTTTTCCCGGCTGCTACAATGCCTGCAGAGGTAATTCCTGAGAAAGTAATTGACGGTAAAAGTTTATAGGGCAATAAAAGTTTAATTTACAGTAGGCAATAACGTGCCTATCTAAATGACAGGGCTTTTGTTTAGATTTTATTGTAACTCACCAGGATTTAGATAAACTGGTATGAGCAGTAAGTGCATCACATGTGGAAAAGGATTAAATGTATATTTGTGATTTATTACATCGATTTTTAGATGGAGTTCTTCAGTTCTATTATTGCAATATTTAAACATTGATCTATACTATCTCCATGGGGCTGCATATCATGAGACTATTGATGTTTTCTATCCTCTTACATTCAGTAATATCATCATTTGTCTTATTTCACTAATTCCTAAAGCCTAAACTTTGTTTTCCATTCAAGAGCATATGTCGGGAAAATGTTATTTTTGCATGTTTTTTCACAAAATGTTTTAGCATCGTATAACATAAATATTTTGCTTTATGTGAGGATTTTTTTCTTAAATTAAAATGTGATCCTCCTGAATTTCTTCTGTGTTTCTTAATTAAGATGGTTGTTCATTCATATTCTTAAAAGGGTTCTGCCCCTGCCGAACCCTCTTAGAATACAAAATCCTCTACAAGCTGACAGCTGATTGGCTTGTCAGAATGGCCTCAAATACAGTTTAAAGAAGCACTCCACTTTATTTTTTTTATTTCACCCTCCATTTGTACATTGGTGTTTTAGTGGGGTGCTATGTGCAGAAATACTTACTGATCCCCGTATCTTGACGTTTTTCGGGTCCAGCACCACTCACGTGATCTTCATTCTGACCTGTTCTGGAATCGCTGCATTTCAGAAAACCAGAAGTCAGGCTCTCAATGCATTCCTATGGAGCCTCATTCTGGCTCCCATAGAAATACATTGAGAGCCTGAGTTCTGGTTCATTCAAAAGCACAGTGACTCTAGACCAGTCAGAGGGAAGATCACGTGAGCGGTGCTGGACCTGAAAAATACAAGATGCAGTGATCGGTAAGTATTTCTGCACATAGCACCCCACTGAAACACCAATGTACAAATGGAGGGTGCAATAAAAAAATAAAGTGGAGTGCTTCCTTAATGCTAAGCAACAATAAATGTAATCGGTCAAATCCCTTACTGAGAAAGTCTACATGCTCCATCTCATAGACATTCAGAGTTCGGCAAACTCCTTAAAAGGGTTGTCTGGTTTAGAAAACTCATTTTCATATAGCATATTAGGGAATTCTAATTCACTTACTACCAGGTTACTCCACATATTGCATATGATCATTTGGGGTCCCAGCAAGAGAACATTTTGTGATCAAGTTTTTGTCAAGAACCCTTCTAATAAGTAGGGTTTGTCCGAAGTGGAGAACCTTTTAAAGGCCACTAATTAAAAATGAATGAAAATGGCTCAATGGAACACAAAAAAAATATGAGACATCATTTAATTGAATACTTCTAAGATAATACATTTTAAGTTGTTATTGAGAATAGCTTAAAGGTCATCTGTCAGCAGTTTTGATCCTCACCACAAAAAAAAATAAAAATCTACATTTTAATGACCCCGATGCCGCTATCGCAATTTTCCCCTCTGCTGCGAGTGACGACCAATCTCCTGATTGGATGCTAGAACTGTCAGTCAGAGCAGATTGAAGGGGATGTGGAGTGTTCAGTAAAGAGAGCCTGGAGCACTACACATGAAGAGGCCACCTCCATGGCACTTTCAATTGTGGCGCCAGGGTCAGGTATGGTTACGCTGCTCTCCCCGTTTTCTATACAGCGCTATCACCAGTCATGCGTGGTCAGAACTGCTGATTCTCTTTAAAAAGACATTGACAGATGCTCCTAAAAAAGGTGGCCTTAATGATAAAAGCCCTTTAAAGTTTTTAAATCTGGGACTGACTTTTCTTCTATTCAGACTGCTATCACTTTGACAATTATTTGTATAATCAGACCATGAAATCAGAGGCATATGGCGGTACAGTATGGCCCATAGACAAGATGCTTCATACAACTTGTGTGCATGAGGCCTTACACAAATAATTCAAATATTTTATCAAAATATATACTTTGGTTTTCTCAAGAATATTTTTTAGTAGTTTTATAATCGTTTATCAATTAATACATTTTCTTCCTTTAAACATACAGCTAAAATGCTAGCCTTATTTTTATTTTATTTTATATACCGGAATATTGCTTTAACTTGAAGACATTTCTTCCGGATTTATAGTACATCAAGGCTTCTCTTCAGCCTTGATTAATGGCTCTATAATTAAAATCAAAGTGTTTCCGCTGAATGTCTTTTGGCAAAGAACTCCATGTATTCACCTTCAGTGTGTGATTGAAGTTACATGTCGGATGTCTCCCAGAAAACCCTCCACTCTTCTTGTTGATGCCATTTGATCTACAAGATCCTCTGCTTCGTCTTTCAGGCATCTTCTCATGACAGTTTAGACTCTAATTCTGCCTTGTCATGAGCAGAACATGACTTAATCGTCTTAGTAGCTCTCTCTGCCTGTTCAAAGCACTCATTGCAACCTTAATCCCTTTGTCTGCCCATACCCCAAAGGCACAGTACTAACCTATAATGTACATAGAAAAGGCAACACTCTGAGAGCTATCTGAGAGCATGAATTTATGTTAATTTGTTGTCTTGTCTTGTGGTCCTGGGTTCAATAGGTTTTCTTCTGGGTACTCCGGTTCCTCCCACACTTCAAAAATATACAGATAGGAAATTTAGATTCTTCGCCCCACTGGGGACTGCAAGTGAGGACAACTTCTATGCAGCTCTGCGGATTATGTTAGTGCTATATAAGTAACATAAATAAATATCTCTATTTTAGGGGTAAATTCCACATCCTAGATTTCTACAACCCATCTTCTAGATTACTCTTATCTTCCTTAACTGCTAGACTGCTATTGAAGGGTATTTTTAGTTGAAGATGACAAAACTTTTAATAAGTTGTCCCTTAACTGAATAAAATTTACCCAACTGGTAGCCTAAGGTATTGTTTCCAAGCTGAATACCCCTACTAAATTATATGAAAGTACCCCCAATTTCATGATCACACACTGTGCATCATCTAATCAAAACATTATGAGGATAGTGTGAGTACTGTCTAAAATCACAGCTTTTACCCCCTGGAGTACACGCTCCACAGATTGAGAACCCACGGCCTATGGTACTCTGCAGGACTTCAAAGTAAAAATATTTGCATTTTCTTTGCTGTAATTGCTTAGTATTACATTGTAAGGTGGCCCTTCATGTGGCTATAATATGGCCACATCACCTGGACCCCCTGGAGTTCTCCTACAACTTATAGTGATCTTTGTATGGTTCAATACGACCATGGGGTGATGGGGTTGATGCCAAGGTGTGGCCATATTTTGGTCCATAAACCTTTTTTCTACAATATTTTTAACCTTTCTATCTACCCGCTACATGGTCAGGTTCTCTCCAAATTGACAAATATGGCTAAAAAGTCAAGTAGAAAAGAGGTTTACAGAACGTAATATGGCCACACCTTGGGACTCAAATTACGGCAACAACTTTATTACATTTGATCACTAGACATAACTACTCATTAAGGTTGTTGCCGTAGTTTCAGTCCCAAGGTGTGGCCATATTACGTTCTGTAAATCTCTTTTCTACTTGACATTTCAATCTGGAAATAATCTGGCCATGTAGAGGGAAGATAGCAAGGTCTTTTAATGAGTCTACATGAGTTTACAGGATTTGCAAACATAATATTATTTTATGTATGTACCAACTTAGCAATAAGTATGAATTTCTGCACTTGACTGTTCTGCATTTTCTTGTATGCTAATACATGAAACAGTAACAAATAAAAAACGACATCAAGTAAATTATTCAAGTTCAGATTTTGCATATCAAAGATATATATATTTTTTCTTTTTTACGATGCTGGACCTACATGTGCATTGTATAATATGTGCATTGTATAAGAAATATGCAAATTGGCAAAGTTTGTGGGAAATAGGATAATGGCCCTTGTTGACTGCCTCACTGGTTTTGACAGCCGCTTGAATTATTGGAGCTGGGCACCTGCTTGTTTGATGTACAGGCTGGAGTTTGGAAAGGATCAGTTAAATACTGCCTTTTGCACAGGCTATTAAATTGCAGACAGAGGGAACGCAACCAATCTGCTCAGAATCTGACTAGCTGAACCCTACTAGGGATGCCGAGTCAAATGATTGACAGGATTTTAGTAAACTGCAGGTCTAATTCAAACTCTGCAAAACAAAACTTTGTTTGTCTTGGGACTGGCGAGGTTTTGTTAATATTCTTCTTTCAGTACACTGGGAAATTGTCATTCTTTTTCAGGAGAAAGCTCTGCTTCTTTCACAGCAAATAACATGGCTCTTATAAATTGAACAGCAAAGGAAGTTTGACAATACTTGACACGAACTTCAATTGCATAGTATTTATATGTATCTCAACCAGCATGGAAGAAGTAAACGTAATTAAAGGTTAATGCATCTATTACATGACTTTGTTTATTTGTCTATTCTCTTTTTATTCTACCGATTTTCTTTTCTACACTGTATGTGACAAGATATCTACAGTATAATACGTATGTTGCTTCTATGTAGCTGAAAGAGAATTGTCACAGTGTCATAGTGATGTTTAAAAAAAGCTTCATCAGAGACACATTTCTCACACACTTAGTTGGCACCAGGAGGGGCAGGGGGACTGGGCAATCAGGCAATGTTTAAGAGCCCAGCAGGATAGGACCTCTTCTTTTCTGTGCAGACAATGGGGCTTAGCAGTGAACCCTAGCCTGAAGCTTTCAGCAGAGGGGAGTAGTTTTCACTTCACTGACAGCTTTTGACTCTTAACAAGGAAGTTGGCACAGTGCCTCTCATTATGTGATGTCACTGATAATGAATTAGTGATGTCACACTGCCAAGTATTGTGATAAGTGATCACATGCAATGAATTCAGATGTTTCGTATATTTTTCTATTTTGGATATTTATGGTCAAGTACAGAAACTACAACCATTTTACATTTCAGGCGTTCATGAAATGTTTTATTATAGTATACTTCTATATAGTTCTCTGAGTACATAGTTGTATACTGTTATGAATGGGTTGTATGTACAATTGGCTTATGACCACCTGTAGCCGTGTTCATTAGTGCATGACTACCCAATGTGATGTATTCAGATACACAAGCAATAATTTTACATAGTACGGTTGAAAAAAGGGAAGAGATGAAACAAAAATTCTACACTTTCACCTAGCTGATATTTTTTCGTTCTTGGAAATTATCTAACCCTTTTTTAAAGCCATCTACTGTCCCTGCTGTGACGGCTCCTGCGGTAGACTATTCCATAGATTCACAGTTCTCACAGTAAAGAAGGCTTGTCGCCTCTGCAGATTGAACCTTTTTTTCTCCAGACGGAGGGAGTGCCCCCTTGTCTTGTGAGGGGGTTTTATATGGAACAGGATTTCACCATATTTTTTGTATGTGCCATTCATATATTTATATAATTTAATCATGTCCCCCCATAGTCGTCCCTTTTCAAAGCTAAATAGGTTTAATTCTTTTACGGTTTCCTCATCTCTTAGATTCTCCATGCCCCTTATTAGCTTCGTTGCTCTTCTTTGTATTTTTTCCAACTCCAGGGCATCCTTTCTATGAACTGGAGCCCAGAACTGAACTGAATATTCTAGATGAGGCCTCACTAATGCTTTGTAAAGTGGTAATATTACATCCCTGTCCCGCGAGTCCATGCCTCTTTTAATACATGTTATCTTGCTGGCCTTAGAAGCAGCTGATTGCCATTGCAGAGAAAAAAACCTGCTTGTGGACAGTTTCCAAGTAGCAACAGAGTAAAGTTAGCCATAAATATAAGGATAAAGTGAGCGGACCTTGCCGACATCAGTAGGTTCAGGGGGCAGCCGATGGTCCCTCATCTTCACCATTAGATGTTAAATACAACATGCCCAAATCCTTGTTCCCTTAGAAGAAAAGTTGCTGCCAGAGAGACCCCAACCTTGGCCGAGTCAATCATGGATGTTAAGGGGGCTTTTATATAGGGAGAGCAGTCGGTTGAATAAGTATATGCCTAACAGCTTTCCAATGTGTATGTTAATGCTTATAATGCCAATGTTAGTCAAAAGTAGAGCTATGATATGATATATCACGATTTAATATGACAATATACAACTGTGTTGCATATCACAAATACAGCTCTGCTAAATCTGTCTTTTACTGTTTTGCCCATTGTGACATACAAAATGGGACATGTATTGTGTAAATGAGTATGTAGTGCAGAATAGAAGGGTCAAACTCGTGACACAACACGTACTGCAGTTAATCTAATTTATGACACGATGAATACTCATATTATGTCTCGATAGACCTGACAAACAGTAGAACAAGTGCCGGGGGCTATTTCTAGGGCAATAACCAAGTACAGTTTGTAAAGCATTTTGACCTTCTGCTGTGTGTCTGCACAAATGCCGGTACTAACATATATATAAATATCTCCCAATTTGTCTCCAGGTAAATGAATTCTTGTTTTGCTAGGCTCATTTTTCTACAAGTACTGTCACAGGCCGTAAGGTTAAGCTGTGAAAATGGACAGTCGTAAGACAGCAAGATTATGATCAGAAACGAAAACCAATAGAGTTTGTTGATGGAAATTTTGCGCACATAGGATATGTTTGCCAATGAGTATTGATGTCTATATAAATCACTTTTACGGCCATCTAAATTAAACCTTAAGCATTGTGGCTGTATGTGGGTATATGTACATCATATGCGTCGAGAAGGTTTTGTAAAATAATATCCAACCTAACTCTACTGATATGTTCTGAGAGTTTTATAAATTGGACACTCTGGACATGGAAACATCCAGATAATTATATTGATTTCACAGTTATCTTGGATTTATCTGTGATTGAGGGCTTACAGCTGCTGTGACCAGAATAGATATCATTCAGTTATCCCGCTTCTAAATTCTTTTTTCATTTGCAAAAAGAGCCAAAGTATTACAGTGAAATCTGTTTGTTGGCAAGTAAAATCCAGGGATGTATTTATAGGGAAAATATGGTATATTTGTGTGGACATTATGCTTCTCTATTTTATCTAGACTTCTCCGTCATGCATATGGATATTAAAGGACACTAGTGTTTTAGCAGAGCTGAATTTGTCTATGCAATATTGCTGAGTTTGTTATCTGTATGTAGCAGATGTAGCAGTATGTTATATTTAATTTTCCAAAGGATTGTATTCCGAACGTGAAATAAAAAAGAAGCCAATGCAAAATATGTATTAGGGCCCCTCATCGACCTTTTTGCATTTTTTGTAATTTTTTTGGTGTCTACTTATGTGGCAGAGGGTGCGACAACTACATCTGCACCCTGTGTAATTACGCGCTTGGATGTGGTTAAAGGGGTTAACTGACCCCATAAGAATAATGTCCATTCTGTCTCAAATGTCTCAATTAAATGTAATATGCCAGTCCTTCTCAATGAATTAGAATATCCTAAAAAAGTTAATTTATTTCAATAATTCAATTCAAAAAGTGAAACTCCTACATTATATAGATTCATTACACACAGAGTGATCTGTTTCCAGCATTTTTTCTTTTAATGTTGAAGTATTATGGCTAACAGTTAACGAAAACCCAAAATTTAGTCTTTCAGAAAATTAGAATATTGGGTAAAAGTTGAAGATTGTAGACTCGTGGTGTCACACTAATCAGCTCTTCAACACAAAACACCTGCAAAGGTTTTCTAAGCCTTTAAAATGACTGGTCTGTTGCTACAAGGTCCAAAGTCCTGGTTTCTAATGAAAGTAAATTTTGCATTTCAATTGGAAATCTCGGTCCCAGAGTCTGGAGGAAGAGCGGAGAGGCATCAATCCAAGTTGCTTGCGGTCCAGTGTGAAGTTTCCACAGTCAGTGATGGTTTGGGGAGCCATGTCATCTGCTGGTGTTGGTCCGCTGTGTTATATCAAGTCCAGAGTCAGCGCAACCGTCTAGCAGGACATTTTAGAGCACTTCATGCTTCCCTCTGCTGACAAGCTTTATGGAGATGCTGATTTCATTTTCCAGTAGGACTTGGAACCTGCCCACACTCCAAAAGTACCAATACCTGGTTTAATAACCACATTATCACTGTGCTTGATTGGCCAGCAAACTCACCTGACCTAAAACCCATAGAGAATCTATGGGGTATTGTCAAGTGGAAGATGAGACACCAGACCCAACAATGCAACCTGGGCTTCCATAACACCTCAGCAGTGCCCCAGGCTGGTCCCCTCCATGCCACGCCGCTTTGATGTGATGCAGTAATTCATGCAAAGTCGGAGTCCCGACCAAGTATTGAGTGCATATACTGTACAGACTTTTCAGTAGGACAACATTTCGGTATTAAAAATAATTTTTGAAATTGGGCTTATATAATATTCTAATTTTCTGAGATACAAAATTTTGGGTTTTCATTATTTGTTAACTTAATCATCAACATTAAAATAATAAAAATGCTTGTAATCTATCACTCTGTGTGTAATGAATCTATATAATATATGAGAGACACTTTTTGTGTTGAATTACTGAAATATATTAACTTTTTGATGATTTTCTAATTTATTGAGAAGGACTAGTACTTACGATTTAAAATTCATTCTTGTGCCATTGGTGTCATAGCCTCCCACCGTGGTTTGTTCACCTTTGCCTGACATGAACATTTGAGTTCGGTGGCAAATCACTGGCTATCGAGGAGAAGTGCTGTACATATTGGCATACTAAAGTTCCTTAGGGAATGCTGTCAGAATTATGCAACCATATTCTGTTGAATTTCGGTTACTTCCTTTAACCCCTTTAAGATCAATGACTAGTATTATGCTCATGGCCATCAGGCAATTGCCACATTATGATGAGAATACTCATCATACAGATTGTGCTGGCACTGCTAGTATTCCCATGCAATGCAGCGCAGGGTAACCACTATAATACACAGTCGCAGCCCTGCTCTAATGGCGGAGATCAGAGAAACATCTGATCTCCACCGTTCAACCCTTTGAATGCCACAATCAACGCTGATTGTGGCTCATGACGAGAGATGTCACGACATGAATGATGCAGAGAATGCATTTTTTTAAATTGTCAGGGTCCACCACAATCCCCAGCCATTAGGGATCCAAAATGCAATTAGATAAGTGAAGAATTTGCATTATTATTTTCAAAGTAGATAAAATATAGTTAGGTCCAGAATTATTTGGACAGTGACACAATCTTCATGATTTGGGCTCTGCTGCCACCACATTGGATTTGACATGAAACAACTGAGATGCAATTGAAGTGTAGACTTTCAGGTTTAATTCAAGCGGTTGAACAAAAATATCCTGTGAAACGTTTGGGAATTGCAACCAATTTTCTACACTGCCGCCTCATTACAGGGGCTCAAAAGTAATTGGACAAATTAACATTACCATAAATAAAATGTTTTTATTTTTTTAATACTTTGTAGAAAATCCTTTGCGGGCAATGACAGCCTGAAGTCTGGAACCCATGGACATCCCCAAACGCTGGGTTTCCTCCTTTGTGATGCTTTGCCCGTCCTTTATTTATAAAAATAATAACATGCTTCATCAGATAGCGTATTACAGAAGCATACATCCAAAAAATCACATTGCTAACATATCTAGGTTTTACAGCGAAGTACAAAGGCACAATATGGCGACACGGTGTGCCTACTCTGTTTTCCATTTGCATGAGGCATTGTGGCAGACTGTCAATTCAAAGATAGAAAATATCGAGGCACTCACCGACTTTGCAATAAATTTATTTTATTCAGGATCTTGGTCTATGATGTGGATTAAGCCTACGGCCGTTTCGCATGCGTACACGCTTTGTCAAGGCCCTGGCGTCACTTCCTTTTCCTGCCCTTTTTATTCGAAAATCAGTGCACATTGTTTCGTAACAAAAAATGATAATAACAAACAGGAAAATACATAACATATAATAGTAGATGATGCACCATAATCATTTCATAGCATAAAATAACATTATATTGTTTTTCTTTAAAATAACAAGGTCTATGTTATAAAATAACTCAGGTTGTTTCGGTCTAAGACTGAGAGGTCCTAGTGCCCCTGTCTGTAGGATAATTTCAGCCTCCTTTTGTAATATAGTTTTATGTCTATCTCCTCTGGACATTGGAGCAGACTGAATTGCCTTATCTAAAATGATTATTTTCCCCCAGTTTCTTTATCCATTGATAAACAGCCTTATTTGAATTGGAGAAAGAATTTTTAATTCTATTGAGATTTTAAGAGATTTGGTATGAAAATGGAGGAAATCTAGGATAAAATTCACACAATAAATGGCTGATGAGAAGAAAGAGGGGACCTCTTAGTCCCCAATATAAGACTATTTTTTGGCGGGGCAATTTCAATATTTTGTCAGGTGGACACCGCACCATTTTACGTAAAATCTAGTTGACAATAGAGTTCGGTGAGTGGAAATAGACAGTCCATATGATCTGTCCAACATTAGATTTAATGTAAAAACTTTGTGAAAAAATGTGATGCATATATGTAATATATATAATATTAGAGGTACACGAAAGTTTACTCCTCTTTAGTGGATGAGCAATGTAGGTCCATCCATGGTGAAATGGAAAAGGTTGAGAATGAAGAATATCGATATTGAGTATGGTGTCTGTAATAATAACAACACTAAAGCTAAGAAATTCTGGTGGTTATGGGGTCCTGGATCCAATCTTTGTCGGTTGATGACCAAAGCCTATTAAATGTCAAAATGAGATCTTGAGGGAGAGAGTGATTTTTTTTTTCTTTTTGGCTTCTCATTTGGAGAGATGGGTCGGAGGGGGTATTGATCAAAATATGTTTGAGTTCATCTTTTGTGTATTTTGGATATACCAGAATAAAATAATAAAGTAAATAAATAAATACTCTAATAATGGGTCTATATTGAACCTTTTCTATGTCTCCAATTTCATCTGTGTGAATCTGACAGAAAAAAATTATGACATGCTCCATGGGATAGCGTATTACCGAAATATACTCTGCTTAAATACAGTGCTAGAAAATTAGAGGCACACACCGAGTGCCTAGAGATCTCTAGTTTCGTGGAAAAAAAGGGCTCATGCAAATGGCAAAGCTTGTACCTGCGACTCCAAACACCAACCCAACTCTTGTCATCAACCAGGGATTTCGTTGGACTAGGATCAAAAGCGTAAATAAAGTCTTAGTAATAAAGTTACATTGCATACACAAAGACATAATAGTGAATCAAAGATTGGATTATTTACTATGTGTGCTGTGTCTTAGCTTAAACAATAAGTGACAGTAGACCAAGTAGTCATTGTACAGTATACTGTATTATTTGGGTTGGTTAGAAAGAACATTTCATTTTATTTCGCTGCTGGGTAATAGTACAGTATTACGGTGACGCGCACTACAGTGACAAGTGGGGTGATGAATGTAAGCTGTTCGCTCACGTCTTATTTAGCAAGTGACAGCTCAGGTGCCTCCACTCTAGTCCATGAAATCTGCAGCTGGCAGACCCCTTCATCCCATCTTCAGCAATGCACCTGCCACTTCACTAATGTATGCTGCTCTCACCAAAACATTTCCAGATTCAGCATTCTTATTATTACCTATAAATGCCTTACTCATGCCGTTTCTCGAGTCTTGCTTCCTACTTTTAGCCCATGGACTAAAGTTTTTAATCTAACTTAATCTCTGAACTGTACTAGATTTCCTTCCATCACAGGGTCAATGTACACGTCCCTAGGCAAGTGCTATGGAAGATAACAACCTTCACATTTACAGTAGACTGGGAATAGAGAAGCAATGATTGTTAACACTTCGCAGAATTTCTTCCATGTATCATACATACACACCCTTCAATCCCCTAATATATAGTACATGAAATATTATTTTGTGTGTATTATTTTATATATTACAATTATATTTATTTAAAGGGGCATATCCTCTTTCCTTTAATATAACTAAATCCAATAATATGTAGAAGGGAATTTCTGCTACAATAAGTACTACTGCACCAGTATCATATACCATGCAATGCCAATACAATTTTAGTACTATTTTCTAACCTGAATACTTCTATTAATGACTATTGGGAATTTTAACCTCCAACCATGTGATCTCTTATATAGTTGCAGCAGTGACATCTGTAGATGGGGAACGGCACCTACTTGAAGATATAAGCAGTATATGGATAGTAAATATTACACCTAATGAAGTTATATAATGAAGCATCCCTGGTTTACCTTTAAGCTGTTATTAATGACATGCCTACAATTATTAAAATAGGGTCCGTAGGGGTATTGTTGAGGTTTTCTTTATTTTGACAGCTAGACATGCTGCCCCTAATGGAACGCAGATGGGAACAGAACCTAACACTAATTCATTAATACATGAGGGCCTGTGTTCTCATCTTAAAACAAGTTCCATAACGTTATTAACTAGTCATATGGGACATGTATTCGCTGTAGAGCATGGATTGTTTCTTATTGTTAACAGTGCAAGATGTTAGAATTGCCAAACATAGAAATGTAAGACACAGAGGCAGCTCATGCAGCTGGTATGGAGCCCAAAGAGACGGTGGGCCATTTCAGGTTTACTGCTTGCTGGTTCACAATAAGTTTATTTCGAGAACTTGGCAACATGACACACACTGGTACAATAACATTTGTAAAGAGGGGGAGAACTTCGCAAAAGGGTACTACAAGTCCTTGAAATGGAATGTGGGGGGCAAGCACCAACTCCTTCACCACATGATGGGAGGGTGTTGTATGGGCCAGCACCAGAAGGGGAGCCTATTTTTTATTTTTGCTTATGTGTGCCACTGTAAAGTGCCAAGTCAATTGGAAAATTTATGAAACTAGAGTAATTCCTCGTTTATGGGTATTTCTTTTCATTTTATCTTTTAAACATATTGGTTATGTAGAGGTCTGAAGTTACTAGCTGACATTTAAAACAATTGATAGACTTTTTTACTGATACATTTACTGCATTTTTTTCCCCAAAATAGCGCCACTCTTGTCCATAGGCATTTAAGTGAATGCAGCTAAGCTGCAATACCAGACAAGCCAATATACAAGAGTGGCAGTGTTTCTGGAAAAAAATAGCAGACCTTTTACTTATTAGGGACAACCACTTTTAAATCTGCAACTATGGTTTCTAGAAAGAATGACATATTACTAGATAATAAAAGATAAAGTGTGGTCTATGACAACACAAGATGGCTGGACTGTGAATTATTAGCTTCTGCTTTACTGCTAACTGTCTTTTATGAAGCCCAATAATAATTTTACAATATAATTTTGTCCTCTACCTCATCGTTTGTGTCAATGAAAGTTTTTCTTTCATGTCACTGTAGCTTACAATTATATCTTCCCAGCTGTTTGGTGCAGCAAAATATGTTGACACATTCTTAACAAATGATAATAATACTCGCACAAATAAATGTCATAATGGCACTACAATGACCGCAAGCAGCATGCAATGGAGAGTCCCATGGAGGAACAGTGTATGCAGCGAATAAAACGGGCAGTTTATCTGTTAACTGAAACAGTTTAATGTGCGAATCCTCAAGGGAGCCCAAATTGTGCTCTAGAGTTTTCACCTGAGAATACTGACACTGTCCATTGATAGGGACCCGTCTCCACTGTCTATTCCAAATTAAAATCATCCATTTCCCATTAAAAAACAAAACTAAAAAGAAATGGAAGGCATTTTGCATTAATAATATTAATATGACATTCATCCTCTCTTGTGATAACATGCCTAGTCACTAAGTTTGCTGTTAGGAAAATGATATCCATGAAAAGGTTTTAATATATGGCCCTATGTTGGTGGACCCCAGAATGATAAGCCAATCACAGGGTATCCAGCTGCTGGGACCGCCTACAATCAATTATGATCTGTGAGGCTTATCTGTCAGCAAGTGTTTGATTTCCCTGCAGTGCCACCACAGGAAAAATGAAGCATTACACAATGACTATTGAAATCAATGGTCTGCCTGTGCAATACATTGATGTGTTGAGTTCTTCAGACAAAGAGACACTCCATGTAGCTGATCTCCACTCTGGCTAATATATGAGAGTCCTGAATCAGAGTCCTGAATAACAACTTTTCTAATAAGATATTTGAAAATGCATTTTTAAACCATACAATACCTTCCTCTATTGAAAGCCCATATGCAATACTCATATGCCCTGTTTTTTTTGTTTTTTTTAAATAATATTCCTCTGCAATTTTTTATCAAGTACTAAAAATGCCACCCACAGGAGAAACAATATAGATAGGTAGGTGTAGGGTCAACTGGGTAGGAAGAGGACATGGGTTTGGCTCTGTTCACACTTTGTTATTGCCTAACGTCAGAAGTAGACGCTGGGAGGACTTCCTGACATATACCTCCAACGGAAAGACTTCCTGACATATACCTCCAATGGAAGGCTGCAACATATGCCCCTGTATAGAAATACAATGGCAAACATCACCCAAAAGACCCCATAATAATAAAAAAAAACAACATACTGCCCGGTAAACCGTTTTTTTACTGTGTGCCTCTGTATGGAATAGCATAGTCTACTACGCTATTCTATACAGCAAAGAAGAAATGGTATGCTAAAGGACACTCTTCTGGCATATGTAGAGTGAATGGGGCCCTATGGATAAATTTGGCTTCTGTTCCGGGAGCGTAGTGTAATAGCGAAGTGTGAACAGAGCCTTTCATAGTCAAAGTCAAGAAGAAGCTGGTTTAATTGTAGAAGATGGTGAAAGAAGTATGTGATGAGCATTATCATATCTAAACTGAGTGTCGCAAGTAAGTTGTGATAACTGGCCCGTCTTTTTCCTGAACAGCAGAAGGGGTTGGCACAATACTAACCAAAAATCTGCCACTACCGTGTAATTGATGCGGTGTCATGGGCCACCTATAAGCAAATATACTGCAAATAGTTGCTTACATTCAATGATTTAACCAACTATTTAATACATAACATCTTACTAGAAATAAATTTTTGTTGAAAAAATAGAACCCTAACCATTGAGAAATAAATAACGATACAGCATGTCTAACGCTACACAAAATGTGCCAAATACGCAGAGGGGCCCAGAAATGAACAGTCAAATTCTAATTAATTAACCTTTCCCAGATGTTCTGTGTTCTTCAGGGAAAACAAAATGTGGAGTTGCAACCTTTAACATCCGATTATCTCTCACATCAACCCTGTCAGAATATATATAGGAAGCTTCGATTTGTGCTATAGCACCGCAAAATGATTCAGTTTAATATGAGAATAAGGGGTTTCTGTAAAACCTTAATTTGCAGAATACTATATATATATATATATATACATACAGTAGGACTGAGAAAACAGAGCTTAGCAGCAAAGACAGACAAAATAGCAGGTCATGATGTAGGTTTGTTAGGCCAAATGCACAGGATACATATTACGTGCGGATTTGCCGTGCAGATTTTCCTGCGGCAAGTCCACAGCATAATACAGTGCCAGCAAAGTAAATGAGATTTCAAGAAATCTCATCTACACATTTGCAGATTTGTTTTCTTGTAAAGTGAACTACAGTGCGTATTTTAAAATCCGCAACATGTCAATTTATATTGTGTTTCCGCCTGCGAATTGTAACTGACAGGTTTATATAACTTGCATCACAACCCGCAGCATAAAGCCGCACCTATTTCCGCATGAAAATTTAAAAACCGCATCTAAAAACGCAATTTTGAGTGCAAATTTTACCTGTAGAAATACCTGCGTTTATCTGCGGTTTTGATGCAGATTTTCTGCACCAAATTACACGTGTGCATGAAGCCTTGATCTGCCAGTGCTACATGAGGATTTCTGCTTGCACAGAATTTGTTTTTATTTCCAAAAAGAACACAAATGTCTTTATCTTCTCTTTGTAGCCAATTACTCCATCAGTATGTTTTAAATAGAAAGAAACTATATCACCCAGTTCGACCCTGCATGCAATTATCATAAAATGTATATCTGTGTTTTTTGCACTTGGGACCTGGTTTTGTATCTAGACAGGGTCCAGATACAAAAACATTTCTCTAAATGTTTTTGTATCTGGACCCTGTCTAGATACAAAACCAGGTCCCAAGTGCAAAAAACACAGATATACATTTTATAAGTGCAGGCAGGGTCGAACTGGCCAACTGGAGTACCAGAGGATTCAGACTCTGACCCAATGAAGGGTCCCAAAAGGTCTGGCAGAAGACAACTCCATTTGGAGGTAACTTGGAGCCAAACACTTGTCTGAAGGGTCTATTTGTTATGGGTGATTCACAAATAACCTATTAGACATTATTGATGACATGTTCTATGTGTACAATGATAACAACAAGTGGATGCGCACATATTCTGTAGAGGTGGTGGATGGGCCCTCAGAATCATTCCCTCTGATGGGCCGAAGGGCTCTAGTCCGACACTGAGTACATGATTGTTACTGTGTGGAATATTGATCACTGACAATCTATTGGAGTGCTAATGTTGTGCAACATTCGTGTAGCAGCAACAGTTTTCTCCACTAAATGGGTCAATCACATTGAGTTGCGCATATCCTGTCATTTCAGATCCATGCATAGGCATAGCATAAATATTTAGAATACAAAAGGTATAATGGAGTTAAGAAATTACACTTTATGGGTGCAGTCACATGTGGCAGATTTGTTGCAGAAATTTCTACAACTTAAAATCCGTTCCATTCATCTGGATGGCGTTCTTTCTGCAGCAGGGGTATGGATTTCTGCAAGTTCCATTCAGATCAATGGAACTGATTTTCAGACGCAAAAATTTCTGCAGATAAATCTTCCGCATGGGACTTTACCCTAAGTGTTGTGTGAGATTGGAAGAAAAGCTTCCGATTTTTTTTTTTTTTCAGAAGCAGCGCCACTCTTTTCCATGGGCTGTGTCTGATATTACAGCACGACCCCATTCATTTTTATTGTTTGCCGCTTTGTTTTTTTTGGGTTGCTTTTAAAAAAGTTTGTATGACGCCAGAAAATACAATTCTGTTTTGGGTTTTTTACCCAGAAAAAGCGCAATTCTTGTCCAAGAGCTGTGTCTGGTATTGCAGCTCAGTCCTATTCAAATAAATAGGGATAGGCTGTAATACCACACACAGCCCATATTCCAGGAAAGTGCTGTTTCAGTGGCGTGCAGCAGATATGATATAGATTTATTCGTTTTTTTCACAAAAATGTTTTTGGAGAGAAAGCGAGTCCTCTAAGGCAGCCCCTTCCGCTTGAGATGTGTTGTGGACCATACTTATATATCTATGTCCACATCCACAGGTGCATAGTTATGACTGTATATACATAAGCCGGAGTATTTATCTACTGCTTTAAAATACGGTATACATTTAGCATGACATAGGGGTGTTATAGGAAGAATAATTTTTCATGTAATGCTATTAGTAATAACTTTGAAGAATGCAGCAAAGTGTTTAAAGTTTACTTTCGGCTATATACAAGTTGGACGATTGTTGGGGAAGCTGGATTTTCATTGTAGGGGGATTTACCGTCTACAAATGGATGAAATGCATTATGGGATTTGGTGAGATCCATAATTCAGCATCTATACATTAAGGATATTATTAAGTAGTAGACCAGTTCTCTTCTCTCCATTAAAGTCTATGTTCCGACAGTGGATTATAATTAATTATCACTGTACTTCTTACACAGACTCGGAGTGCCAGCACTTGTTTATTACCACGGATGCCAAACTGCTCTTATTAATTATAAAGGTTTCCCGGGCTACAGCCTCTGAAAATGAACTTTACATTATTTCAATTTGGTCTCCCAGAAGACAACAGCTTTTCCCTAGATTATTTCATCATTGCACTAGCATCGTCTTGTGTACTCCCTTTTGTGTAAGGCTTTATAAATAAAAAATCGGAGTTGTCATAAGATAATCAGGTGTATTTGTTCTCATAAGCTGTTTTCCTATGATAAGGGGACATTAGACTTGCATTTGAATAATGATTCACATATGTGAAATAGAGTCTTTGTAAAATCCGGAGGTGTTAAAATTCGAGTCTGGATTTTTTTTTTTCTCCTTGCAAGAATGTAATAAAATGTCTAATATTTTATAGATTACTACGGTCTAAAAAACAACTACCTTATCATCTGCTCCGTTGCATTTTTTGTTAATAAAATTGTTTATTCATTCTCATATTATTGCCAGCCAAACAAGTGTTCAGCCGACGGCCACCTTACTTTTTTAACTCAGCATTAACTATACAGTCCAACACAATGCCATAAAGCAGATGTCTGCTTTACACAACCGTAATCTATGTGCCCTATTATGACATATGGGTATAATAGAGGGTACTCTCTATTTACCCAAGCAGAGAGCTAATGCAAAGAGAGGCTGTCTTTCTGCAGGACCATGTAATGCCTCATTTGGCAGGAGAAGTAAGAAGTCCTCCTTATGAGCGATGAGCACCTTAATGGGGGACGTGTAATATCCTGTTAAAACTCCATCTTTATTAACCCATTGGCCTTCAGTAGGCTTGGAGGCCATATGAGACAGAAACTTCACCTTTTATTTTTTCTTATACTAATATTACAATATTATATAATATAGGAAGGTAGAAATGAAAATATGTCCACACTATAGGATATACTTTATTCTGTGAAATAAACCACTGGCCTTGGACTGAACTGACTAATTTAATTCCATGATATTTTTTTTCACTACGTAGTTTTGGGGGTGCTGACTGCTGACCAACTAGTTTAGTGTTTTTCTATCTCTTTTTCAAACAATAACTTGATTGCAATTTGTCGATTTTTGGAATGTGCTGTCCAAACTTTTCAAGATTGTTCCTCTCAACTTGATTTTTTTATGATTGATGACCTTAGATTACAACATGTCAATTTGATCTAACAAACATCTGTTATCTGGTGCTTTAAAAGCTCATTCATGACGAATGCTGAATCTCCGAGCTCCCCATGGAGGATGAATACAGTTAATTAACATCCAACCGAATATTCTTCACATGTGCAGTTTCCATCCTTATAGTGATAAACTAATGTCAAGGTTTGTCATGTAATGTTTATATTGTTTTATATAACATAAAAAAAGATGCTATTTGGGGTGATTAATGTGTTATTAGAGGTTTCCATTTATGACATTATGTAACAGTATTTGACTTAGTCCCTTCAATACCCACATATGTAGGTTTTCAATTACTTTAGATAACCTTATTGCCTACAAATGTAGCACGCATCACTTATTTAACAAGTGACTCATGCTGGCAACTTATGAGGCAGTGCCCATGATAATTGGCAAGTGACATAGACTGTTGTATGCTAATTACTGGACGACTGCTGATAACCTAACACTTTCGGAAGTTTCAGCTGTTAAACTGATACACCCTACATCTGTATATTGGTGAATATGTTGTTCATACCTGCAGCCTCTGCCAGCGTTTCAGATGATTAAGCAAGGGCACACTTTCTTATGACATTCTCATAACAATAATTATCATAGTAAAATATGCCTATATTCAATGGACCCTACATAAATGAATAAAAACTGAGTGTTAAATACATCCTTATGAGCATAGGTCAATGTCTAACTTTATAAAAAAAAATTTAGAACATGACTCTGGTAGAAGCTAACCAGTCAGGGCTAATGAACACTGCTGTATTACGGCTCGGTTTGTATAAAGCCATAATAGGGATGTCATAGAGGTCCATGAGACCTCTACTGTACCTCAGTAGAGGTTTTTTTTCTCTCTGGTTCTGTACAAATGCAACCAAAAAAATTGTGGCAAGCCCCTTTGAACTCCGTATGTAAAGAGGGATTGCTTTTAGGGAAGAATATCTCCATACGCACAGAGTCTGACTCCATGCACTGCCATGTATAAAGACTTAGGGTTCCTTATACTCATGATCTGTTTCAACTTTTTGTGCTTCATCAGTGCAGAGTAAGGATCTGAATACTTATGGGGAATGCTGAGAATTTGAAACTGGACTCTTTAGAAAGGATTCATTGAATAATAAGGAAACTTCAGGAAATTTTGAAAAATATGTAATTTACTTTCACCTAAACGGAAGAAAATGCCCCTTGTATGTTAAAGACTCTGTACGGAAGTAGATATACATCGGCAAGGCTAGGATTTATCCAATTAATAAATCAGCACCTTTCGTCTTATAGATACAGATGAACATAAGTGCCATTAACAAAATTTATTGCTGTGCTAAATTTGCATTTAAAAATATTTACCATTAGATAATTTCTTGGCATATAATGATGATACAAACCTATAGTTAACAGCACAATGAAAACTCACTTGGGTTAAAATGTTCAGCTTTACAGCAATGAGCCTGGCGGTAAGGAGAATTCTTGTATTCTTCATCTATTTCTTCAGGTCTATTATTAATCTAAGCAGGCTCCATTGTGACTTGGGAAAAGTAGTGGGCACGCTTGTAACCATTTATCAAGCCTATCTCCTACAAGGAATTGCTTTATGGTCTTCAACTGATCAAATGTCTGCCATTATAAAGAATCCAGTAATGTCATCTGTATGCATAGTTCATTCATAACCTCATTGCTCATGTTCTTCCTTACATCATGACAGACTCATCAATACCAAACACATTAACCTTGTGCTGTCTATTAGGATCACATATCATTATTTTCTCATAGCTATCATACTGCAATGTTCTTCATCATGTTCTCCGTGTCACGTACAGATTATACTTAAGTCAAAGAACAATCAAAATGTAGGTATGTTATATAAATAATGGATAAGCATTTAAAGTGGGTGTTCACTTCCATACATCAATTTATTAGTTAATAAGCATAAATATTTGTGTAAGTTTGTAAATAAATGCATTACTTACAATGTGATGTACTGAGATGCATTCACAATTCTGAAGACTTCAGAGCTGAACTCTCCACGCTATTTTTCTGGTTCCATTTTTTTCTCTGGTGAATTGTATTTTTGGAAGTATAGTTGTTCATTCAGAGGCAAATTGATCATGGCAGATTTTCTCAGAAGATGAACCTAGAATCCAAATAATATATATATATTTTTACATTTTTGATGTTCCCTATTTATTAACATTTAATTTATTGTATTTTTATTATTATTTTTGTATGGGTATTGGGGAGTGTGGAAGCAAGCACAGATATGAAGCCTGTTCCATTATATATTCTGTTTAATATGAGCAAGATTGTCTTCTTCAGTGCTTACAGATATGTAGAGCTCCCCTAGAGGCAAACCACACAAAACACCTTTAGGATATCTAATCTTATGTGTTATAGATGCAAAATTATTTAACACTGCTCAGCAGAACATAAAGAAAGACCCCACTGAGTCTCCCTGCTGTACCTCTATATCTAACCATGACAACCATATGTTTTTTTAACTATTTAACAAAATACAAGTAAACAATCTACTGACTCATAGCCATTCCACAGATTTTCCGCAGCATGGAGCAAACAATATATAATCTAAACCTGGTTAACACTGACATTCCATAATTATTGGAGAAAATGAAATAGGATATCACTAGATATGTACTGAGAATTAATCATGGTTTCTGTTGTAATTATATTTTCAGAAGGAATTAATTATGGTTCAGTTCATTCCATAGGATTGCTATCTCCTGTTTCCATTTCCATGTCACATTAGAAATAGTCCTCAGGAATTATGTAGCACCCTAGGGGTAGATGGGTAAACCGCTCAGCTGTAATTATTTGGATGATCATTTATAGGGTTAAAGTAAAAAGCTAGAATAGCTGAATGTACAATGTGTTCTTTACAAATAAAATGTTCATACTTTATCCTCTGTACATTAATTACCACAATGGATTTGAAACGAAACAATTAAGATGTGATTGAAGTGTAGACTTCTAAACAGAAAGGGTGTAACAAAAATATTGCAATAACCGTTCAGGAAACACAAGTATTTTTATATAGTCCCTTTCTCACAGGCTCAATAGTAATTGGAAAATTGACTGATAAGCAGTTTCATTGCTGTCCTCCCAGCTGCTCCTTTTTTTTTTGTAGCTGATGTAAAGCTATTGTCAACCAACCATTTCTGCCTGTCCCTGCAGTAGATTGGAGCATGCATACTTCCTGTGACATGCATGCTGCTGCATAGGCACAGTATGCAGCCTCTCCTGCCCCTTTAAACTACATATGCGGTTCTCCAGACTCTTGCTGACATTTTGGATTGACCAATTTAACTTTAGCTTCTCTTCCTATCTTTTTTTGTGATGCCTAGGCAAGGCATCATTAGAAATGTGGTGATCACAGATACTAATTGCAGGCCGTGATCTTTATAGTCAAGATTAGAGATGAGCGAACCGGGACAACCGAACCCGGTTTCGGTCCGAACATCGGGAAAAGTTCGGTTCGCAGCGAATCCGAACTTCACCGGGTTCGGCCAAAAACGTTTTGACCGAACGCGGTCAAAAATATTATACAAATCGGCAGCCACTTGTCTCTATCAATCACTGATAGAGAAAAGAGGATGCTGATTAAAAATAAAATAAAAAGCATTTCATACGTACCCGGTCGTTGTCTTGGTGACGAGTCCCTCTTCTTCCTCCAGTCCGACCTTCTTTCCTGACGCGGCAGCCTGTGAATGGCTGCAGAGGCCGCTGCAGCCTGTGATTGGCTGCAGAGGCCGCGGCAGCCTGTGATTGGCTGCAGCGGTCACATGGGCTGTAACTTCATCCAGGAATGTCGGGCCGGATGTTGAGAGGGACGCGTCACCAAGGCAACGGCCGGGAGACCGGACTGGAGGAAGCAGAAAGTTCTCGGTAAGTATGAACGTCTTTTTTTTTTTACAGGTTACTCTATATTCTGATCGGAATTCACTGTCCAGGGTGCTGAAACAGTTACTGCCGATCAGTTAACTCTTTCAGCACCCTGGACAGTGACTATTTACTGACGTCGCCTAGCAACGCTGCCGTAATGACGGGTGCACACATGTAGCCACCCGTCATTACGGGGCCTCATGCACACGACCGTAAAAACACCCGTTATTACGGGTCGTAATTACGACCCGAAATAGCGGGCCCATAGACTTCTGTTAGCCACGGGTACCTTCCCGTTTTCTCACGGGAAGGTGCCCGTGCCGTTAAAAAGATAGAACATGTTCTATTTTTTTTATTTTACAGGCTGTGCTCCTATACTTTATAATGGGAGCACGGCTCGGAAAAACGACCGGCTGCCCGTGCCCGGCCGTGCTCATCTCCTGAAATACTCTGTGCTGCCTTAAACTCTGTGGACAGGTCAGGATCCTGTTTCTTTTAAATGCTGCTGGTGCTGGGGAACCCGCTCGATCCACTATATAAGGCTGCGCTACAGTGCTTGGAAGTTGGGAATAAGTGACTGGGGCAGAAGAGGATGGAGGCGCAGCCTTATATAGTGGATCGAGCGGGTTCCCCAGCAGCATTTAAAAGAAACAGGATCCTGAACTGTCCACAGAGTTTAAGGCAGCACAGAGTATTTCAGGAGATGAGCGTGCGGATCTTGTGCGGGGTGGTGACTTGCCAATCATGTGAAGGTGTTATTGAGGACAGGAGTGGCGGAGAGGTAACAGACTGAGAGTTACGTAATGGTAAGAGCAGAGTTCACAGCAGCACAGAGTATTTCAGGAGAGGAGCGTGCAGATTCTGTGCTGCTGTGAACTCTGCTCTTACCATTACGTAGCTCTCAGTCTGTTACCTCTCCTCCACTCCTGTCCTCAATAACACCTTCACATGATTGGCAAGTCACCACGTAATGGTAAGAGCAGAGTTCACAGCAGCACAGAGTATTTCAGGAGATGAGCGTGCGGATCTTGTGCGGGGTGGTGACTTGCCAATCATGTGAAGGTGTTATTGAGGACAGTAGTGGAGGAGAGGTAACAGACTGAGAGCTATGTAATGGTAAGAGCAGAGTTCACAGCAGCACAGAATCTGCATGCTCCTCTCCTGAAATATTCTGTGCTGCTGTGAACTCTGCTCACACGCTGTCTTCCGGACACTTCCTGCTTACATGGTTGAGTTACGGAAACAGCGTAACACGCTGAGCTACACTGTTTCCGTAACTCCCAGTGTAGTGAATGGCAGTTACAGAAGCAGCGTACGTTTCCGTAACTACTATTCAGTTCTATGGGAGTTACGGAAACAGTGTAGCTCAGCGTGTTACGCTGTTTCCGTAACTCAACCATGTAAGCAGGAAGTCCGGAAGACAGCGTGTGAGCCTGTTCCATACATCACCCCCTCCCTGTGCTATGTTATTCTATACTTAAATAAAACAAGTTTTATGCATTATTGTCTATTTCTGCTGGATTTGAATGTTTAGTCTTAATTTTGGGCTGACAAATAGTACTCACTAAAACAGGGACAGACATACCATATACATAAAATTGTATGACTTCTAGTAGCAAGTTAAAAATAATTGATCTATATTGCTACTGTATGTACCGTAGCACTAATGAAAACTTCTACATTGGTAAGAATTTACTTGGATTGCATATTATTTAGGCCTTCTATCGTCTGGATATAAAAATGGTAAAAAAAAATGACAATTATGTTATGCTTTGGTTATTTAAAGGTTTTGTACACTCTTGCATCCATTTTTTTTTTGCTCCTGTACATGTAAAATAAAAAATGCAGATACCTACATTAAAATATTATATAGGATGCATTTGGTACCCTCCAGATTTCACCATTTATTTCCTAGCTATTTGCTTTTAAGGTAAAATAATGTCCTATTATTGCTAACTTTTGAGACCGGGAACATGTAGCACTAATCTCTATATTCCAAGATATAAAATTCCCTAAATTGTCCATCAGTCCTTTAGCTTGGGGAGAACCCCACCACAGTCCCAACCCAAACACATAAATTGTCCCCAATTTCTATATTTGGCTGCTAGGATTAATGTATAATATTTAAGTGGAAATTGCCAAACATATTTCTCCCAGAGGTTAAAGAGTCTCCAAAACGATTTACAAAAAAAACAAAAACCTGCTATTATTGATATTACAGATAAATTTAAAATTGCCCCCAAAAAGTAGAGTACATGTTTTAGATACTTTGTACATCTACCTCAAAAGTTTTTATGCAAAGTACAACAGCCCGGAGGTGGAGCAGCAATTTGATCTAAATTTGTCATGCTGCGTCTGCCAACTTTGATAAGCTTGGCACAATTTTCAGCACCAAATATGAAGCATTTTTATGGCAATATTAATTAATATCCCTTACTATCTTTATTTCTACTTTGACTCTGTATGGTATTTTGATTACTAATCAAATAAATTATTACATTTAATCATCTGTAAAAAAATAAAATAATATTTTTTGTAAAATTGCTGCAATCTTTCGATTTCTATCATACAGAGTAATTGAGATTTTGAGTGTTAGTAGTTAAGAACTGTGTCATAAACTTGATATTGTAGATATTCCCTTTAGAATCCTCTATAAATAGACCTAGAAATGTTCCTAACATGAGAATTCCCTAAAGTATTCAGAGTAAGAAAAATTTTATTTCTATTTGTGTTTCTTAATCAACTTTAATATTCCCTTATCCATTGACATTTTTGTTTTACGCCTTATGTGCCGTCAGTAAGTGACAGGACGTGGATTCGCTGTAGTTTGATCTTGAATCTCAAGGTTTCTGCTGATGCAGCGACTTTTAGTTTTAGGTGGAGTTTGTATTATCAGCCTGTGAAGCAATTTTCATCTAGAGTCATGACATTTGTGCTAAGTAAGCTATCTGAAAAGTTTCTGTTCTCTTCATTTTCGGAGATCATGATTCACATTTTTAAACAGAAGGTCATGTAAAACCGTAAAAATGTGAATCATTGCTTGTTGGAGCGGGAATTTACTGCGCACACAGTAATGCAGTAAACTGGAAAGGTAGACAACGGTTTGTGAAAAGGTTTAATGAAGCTTAAGGGTCCACTAAACCCAAAAGTTGGCTAATAAAGGGAGACCTGCTATCACTGGGTTTAATATACATGGACTAGTTTTAAAGAGAACCTGTCACTATGACCGCACTCGTTAGCATCAGTGAGACACCATAATAGAGCTGTACTGTATAAATGAAGCTGATTGAGTCCAATAAACAGCCACCAAAGTGGCAAACAGACGGGTTGTGGAGTCAGACGCTCTGTGGAGTCACATCTGACATACAGACATACAGTCCATCACAAATTTAACACATGATTCTTTTCAGAGCTGCTGACTATCTGAGGAGAGATGATACGCCATGAGACTCCACAGAACTAGTAATTTCATTATTTTCAGCCCCCCTCCCCATTTGACTCTTTTAGTGGGTGTAACTGTACCTGTAGTATCATAGGGTATGAGTAATAGGGGAGCATACTGTCTTAATTTTATAGGTCTTTCATAGTGACCCATTCTCTTTAAAGAGGACGTGTCACTAGGTCATATAAGTTGAACTGGTTAACTGACCTGAATAGCGCTGTCTCCCTTATTCCAGGGCCATTTTTTTTTCTGGACTCCCCGATCCAGAGATATAGCTCGCTGGTGTGTTGGAACCCTATATGCTAGTGTACTGTAGTTAGCCAATGGATGTGAACTACCCTGAAGCTGCCTCGTGGTGATTGGTCAACATCAGAGGCAGGTAAGCTAGCTCCAACTTGGGAGAATGAGGGTAGTTTACGCACCTTTGGCTAACTACAGCAAATTAGCATATAGGGAGCCAACACAGTGGGCCGTATGTATGGAACAGTGGGGTTCAGAAAAAAAAACCGCTGAAATTAGGGAGACAGCGCTATTCAGGTTAGTTAACCAGTTCAACTTATATGACCGAGTGACAGGTCCTCTATAAGGGTTAATCTGAATAGACATCATATTGTAATATTTTTTTTCAGTGCATCGTACACTTCTAGACTTTATCATTACATTCTCCAATGATACCACACTGACCTTAATACAAACCTAATAAATGCATCCTTTAAAAACCAAGTGAAACTAAATTGTCCTTGTCTACTATGTCTTCAAGGCCTCGGATACACATTTTCGATGTAGTATCCCTCCTTCGTGTGCACACACCTGATTTATTATTTATTAGACAATGCGGTAGCCTCCGCACAAACATGCTTATTCGCGCTTCTATTAGACTGTTAGAAGTTATTTTGATATATTCAGTTTCTAGTAAATCATCGCTGATGACTTTTGCCTGATGAAATCCAATCAAATTCTCGGCATATATTCCCTTCTCCAGAGTCATACATATAGAGTACGAGGTTAAATCAGTTTCTGCAACCTTACACGCTGATTCACAGTAGAGGCAGTAATGTAACTGTAGTCAGGAAAATGGATTTCCTTACATGTATACTTTATTCACAGTCATTGCCACTATCTGATTTAAAGCTAGGGTAACCTCAAAGACACAATTTCTGCCATCCATCTGAGTAGGGTGTGAGCTTTATCAGTAGGCCAAAATATAGTTCTACTTGTTTCCCTTTAGATTTTCTCATAAATCACAAATCCTTATATTGTCGGAGAGGACAGCTCTGTGTGTCTACATTTCTAGCTTTGTTCCCACAGTTATTTGAAGTCTGTGTGAAAATAATCAGTAAAACTATAATTCCAAGTAGACAGTGAAAACTACCGCAGTACTGCAAATAGATGTCTAGTTAGATGAAGGGCAGTCCCGTGGTAAGTAAAGATTAATTCAATTTCCTATTGGTTTTCTTTTTCCACTGGATACTATTTGTTGTTAATAGGGTTTTCTGCTTTAGAAAACCCATTAATAAAAACTTTATTAGCGTATTCTGAGTTAATAGAGAGAAGTCCCCCATTCAGGACCCTCATCTATTAGCCAGAGCAGACAGCGGCTACAGAGAGTCTCTTGCTCTGGAGGACCTAACATGTCTGTGCTGTATATTGACAGCCCAATGATTTAAGTGGAAACTGTAATTCTTCATGTCGCCTCTGGTAGCGCTGCAGGGAAATTTAATGCTTTCTGTCAAGTTTCCAGCATTTTGTCAGGGACCCTTCTAACAAAAAGAGATTTTCTAAAGTAGATGATTCATTCCTGTATTATTTACACTATTATCACCAAAGATTAATGATATATTATTGATGATTAAATTCTCTATAGGACAGCTTAATACCTTTACCATTATATGGGGTCTTTTTGATAACTAGAGTGTCACACCTGTAAAAGTGTAGGTCCATTTTTGTAAACCTACACTAATCTACAGTCCATACATTTCCTAATAATATTCTCTATAGCAAAATCTGGAAACTATAATAAGCTTACATAGTTTCAGGAAATTACAATTTATCACCACCACCAATTTTGTCAGCTCTTTGTCAGCTTTTTTGCTTTCTATTGCAGCCTGTATTCTGCCTGTAATACAGCTGAAACAAGCCTGTCTTAACCCAGTGAGGACAATCCCTTTTATAAATGTAGAAACTTGGTTGTGCCGAGTCCACCAGTACAAAATTGTGGATTTCAGTTTCACCCTCCACTATTACTTCCATATGTTCTAATAGGGTATATAGAAATAGGGTCATCCTAAACAAACAACGTCTTTATCGTATTCCAGATTGTACAGGAAGTGGTTCCAGTAACCTGTATATTAATTGGAATTCCTGTTTAGGATTTTTTTTTAATATACTTGTGTAAATGACCTAAATGTGAACGTTTAGGTCCTGTTCACACAGAGTTTTTTTGCAGGCAGAATTTGACCTGCCTGCACATTCTTGCCGCGGTATTTGCAGCTTTTTTACACTGCGTTTTACAGCCATGGCCATTGAGCGAAAAAATGCTTTCTTTGCCCCCCATTGACTTCAATGGGAGGTAGGAGGCGGAACCGCAGCAAGAAAGAGCATGCCACTTATTTTTTCCATGAAAAATCAATGGAAGGCGGTTTCGGACTTTTTTGCCACTGATTAAGATGCCGTTTCCGCGTCAATCAGCGACAAAAAAACTCTGTGTGAACTGGCCCTTAGTGTAATAGCTTCATGCCTCTTTTACATCTGTGAGTGATGCTTACTATAATGCTTAGAAATCAGGAACGCAAATGATGGTTAAAATTAATATCTATTGCGATTAAAATGATGCATATTAAAACGAATAAATGCTTACATTTCTAATAAGAAGCAGGAAATATTAATGTTAATTACAAGCGAATAAAAGAGATAAGAGAGGGACTCTAAGTAATTCAGCTGTATAGGAATAAAATGGCATAAATCACATTCTTTCATTGGTTTGTTGTTGACTAGAATTTCTACCAGCAGGAACAGTCTTACAAGATCGATGTAAAGCAAACAGATGTAGCAGAGCTGAGTTTGTCAATAGTGGAATTAAGGTTTGTTCACACTGCACTCTACAAAAGGCTTATATATTGGGAAGGGCTCCTGACGTTTTCAGTACATTATTGGCTTTTCTATTCAAACATATGCCAAAAGAATTCAATTGTTGCATAATTTTGGCCGGTGTACATCAATATACATATTTTCTTGCTTTGAACAGCTTAGTCGACTACACTGTTATATACTGGGGAAACTGGCAAAAAAGTATATTTTGTGCTATACAGTTCTTTTCACAATGGGAATCAATGGCACACAAGTATTTATATCGGCATACAGATACATATGTCTATAGCATACATTTAGTGCCACATTTTAAATATATACACCAAATGTTTGCCCAAAGAACAGTGTGAACAGAACCTCACTTCATTATCTTGTGCAACTCAATCGACTGCATAGGACTTCATAGGACAGCCGTCAATCCTACTACATTACCCAGAGGCATTGCAATGCACATACAATACAACCCCAGAGGGTTAAATTATACTTGCAGCTCTACTACATCTTTATTAAAGGGTATTGGGTAGCAACAGTGTGTTTGTTAAAGTGTGTAAGACCAAGGAATGTAGCAAGGAGTAGACAGAAGACTTGGCAGGATTGAGCTCCTCATACTGGTGAAACCCCTCAAATATGGTGTAGTCACTTTTTAGGGTGGAGTTATACTTTGAAAAACAATCATGGAAGTTCTAAAATATATATTTTTTCCCTCTGAAAGCGACCCTCTGTTCCCATGATAACAACATTTTAAATATGACTGGGTAAATATTACCTGGTGCCCTCCAGCTGTCTCCCTCTGCCGTAGATCTGCCACTTTGGGGTCCCCTCTGAGTTGTCCCAACAAAAAGGCCTGCAGCGCTTCTAAGACTCCGATTTTAAAACACTCCCACTGTTCTCGGATTGGCCAGAGCTGTTCAGGTGAGCAGTTCTGGCCAATCCAAGAACAAAGGGAGTGTCTTAGATTCTGTGAAGCGCTGTGGCCATTTTAGGACAACACCGAGGGAACCCCAAAGTGGCAGATCCATGGCAGAAAGACATAGCTGGAGGGTACCAGGTAATATAACTCCATATACCCCATCACATTTATTATTTTGTACTGGGACCAGAGGGTCGCTTTAAATTTACTGTAAAATAATAAGACAACAACGTAATTATTGGTCTACACTATGGATCACGGAGGACACATAATGCCATATATTTAGTTACAGGAGAACTCACAGTTAATTTAGAAGTAATTAAGTCTATCTTACTTTTGTGAAAGTTCTTCTAGGTTATGGCAGCAGAATTTGTTGTCACATTTATTACAGAAACAATACACACATAGAAATATGTATTACATTTGGTGCTGCTCTACAGGAACCATTAATATAAAGGTGTGAATAACCTCATCTCTGAGCACTTGTTTGTGGTTCACACGTAAAATAAACATGACATGGTAGTTAGGGTTTATTTTCTACTGAAAATGACATCTGAACCGAGAGACTGGTGTATTGGAAATAGTTGTTTCGTTTATGGGGTTAGTGTAGTCTATAGAAAACGTTGTACATTTTTTGTCATTCCCAATGTTAGAATTTAATTAATTTAGGTTGTTCTTTTTTATATAGTGGATAATGGCAGAAATGTTTGTCTTTGAATAACCTTCAAACTCAATATGGTTGGGTAAATAGCAATTTACATAGATGAAATGGAAATGCAGCAGAGTTAGACTGGTCAAGTAATTCTCATTGATGTTTATGGTCATAATGTCAAGGTCTGAGTTAAGGTTGCATGGGTACGACCACCTGGTTGATCCTGCCAGTAGCGTATGCGTGTCTCAAAGATTTAGCCATGCACGTGTAAGTACACACGGCCGGTACAGTAAAACTGCGAATGGCTCATTAAATCATAGGATCATGGGCCTTTTTTTTTCCAGACATAGTGCCAGGCTTGTTCATAGGCTGTGTCTAGTATTGGAACTCTGCTCCATTCAAGTGAATATTGCAATAACAGATTTCCATGTAGTGCCATGGAAACCAACAGATCACACGCATTATGAAATCATAAAGAGTTTTGCTAAATAACAACTGCACATGTTTATTATATATTGATGAATCCCAAATTTGGCCACAATGTGTCTTTGTTGCAAAATATTATTCTGAGTAGCATAAGGAACAGTTCCATGTACAGATGCCAACAAGATGGCTAATGCGTTCATCATTTTAAAAAGAACGACTTAAGAGTTATCATCATAATCTGGGACATAGAGGAGAGGAGGCCCCATTGGAAAAGTAAAAATGGGGTACCCTTCTTTTAATGGCTTATGCAACCAAAAATAACCCGCCAGCTAGTGGCAGGAGTGATTGTTTGCTCCCCTCTTTCCATCCCCTATTCCCCTGTTAGTTTCCCTCTCTCTTGTTTGTTTATGGTGTAGTCCTAAGAAGCAAAAACCTTTACACGTTTAGGTCACTTATAGCGAAGGGGTGAGGCCAATCTCAACTGTGAACCCTTGTCAATGGGCTACTTTTAACCCATGTAGGCTACTTATATTTTAAGTATAATCTTTGTCATAGAAACAGAAAAAAAATCATAGAAAATGTACAAAAAGTTTAAACATAAGAACTGGAACATTAAGAAAACCAGAAGATATTCTTCCTAATCAAGATGTGAGACCTTAGGGGCGCAGTTATGTATCCCTGAAACCTCTTACTACTAAATCACGGTAGCTGCTAAGACTAAAGATAAAAATGTTTGCATGCATGAAAAAACAAAAATAGATTCATTTTGGCTCTAATTTCTGGAATAGCCAAAGGGACCAGAGATTAGCCTGGCAATGTGCCCCATGTTTTATCATCTTATACTGTTTTTCCTGTGTATACTCGCCAACATAAATTGCCAATGACCATTTATATTCCTCTTTAAATACATTTTAGAGATACGTAGAATGTGGCATATTGTAGATATTGCGGTGAAACATCCCTGCAATGTTGAAACCTGTGGAGTCAAGAAAAAAATAGTCTCACTATGCCACTATATGTTCACCGTGTCATAGTAAAATTATATTAGATACCCATAAAGTTACATTCAGCATGGTTTTCTGAAAGGTATAACTTTTTTGCTGCTATTTCTTTGATTTTAGCTTTTTTTGTTTTTACATTTAGAAAGTTGTTTCCATGAGATGACATTTGTTGGACACACAGCCCAATACAATGGTTTACTGTTAGTGCAGAAGAAAAATCAGGGCTTTTAGCACAAGGGCTAATGTACAGAAATGACAAGATGTTGAATTTTATTGATATGAAAGCCATATCCCAAGGGTTGTACAATTTTATAAGGAAAACATACAATTCATACAAATCCCCAATATATGAGTGTCGGTACTCTATCATATATATATATATATATATATATATATATATATATATATATATATATATATATATATATATATATAAATTTTATGTTAGTCAATATATAAATATTGCAAATGTAAATTCATACAATGCAAATAGGTTGAAATAAAATATTTGAAAAATTACCTTTCATTCATTTTAGAGCATGATTTACAGTTTAGAACAATACACTGTTCTTTAACTATAAAGTATACAGCATTAAAAGAAGTGTGTGTGGGTACAAAGTGTGTATGTGTGTTGAGTTAGTATGCATGTCCTCCACCCATTTGGATAAGATAAGTATATTGTTGTAGTTGGGTCTCAATGCTTGGGGTCACTTATTTCTATTTTAAGCTGGCTATACTAATAAGATTTTGATCGACTATAATGCAGCCGATCCCACCGCAACCTTTCCGACTAAAACTGGCCAATCCCAGAGAGATTTTTTTCTTTAAAAAGTGGACTTGCTTAAAGTGGCAAATGATCGTCCAAATTTAGCCAATCATGCCATACACTTGTATTTTCAGCCGATCACCAGCTAAAAAGTCTAGGCTGACCCATCAAATTTTTGAAAGACAACGGTCTGGCTTCGACCTTCGCAAGCACGAGCGCGATGATTTTTCGTATAAATTTCAAACGATGGTCAGCAAAAATGGCCAAAATCAGCCATTTCAGCCGATAATCGTCTTATGTGTGTGGGCAACTTTAGTCTTGCAATCCTTCAGTATCAAGAGTTAAGGCCCTTTTACGCGTGACAATTATCGGGATAACGAGCATTCATAGAACTGATGCCGACAATGTAGAGATGTATGGAGACGAGCGATTGTAGCAATGAGCGCTCGTTCCCATACATTGCCCATTGTGAAAGGAGCAAATGAGCGCCGATTAACGAGCTTGATCTGTGCTCGTTTGCACGGACCATATCGGGCCATGTAATAGGACCCCCCTTACTCTTAATGTAGAACCTGGCATTATCTAATGGTGTTTGAAGAAGGAAAGCCCCTTCTATTCAATTGACCTAGTGGGGCATATGATATGATAAAGCAGATAACCCTTTAGAAAGCAACTGGTGCAATCTCTGGTGAAGAGGGTGAGGGTGTCTTGCCAAATCTTGAATCCCAATGAGATTATTTATGTAAAACCCTGTGTCCATTGCCAAATCTAAGCAGCAAAGACTGGTTGACTGCTGACTATACTATCTAATTTACAACACTTGGAGAGTATGATGCAGGTTTTAGGGTATGTTCACACGAGGTCATTACGTCCGTAATTGACGGATGTATTTCGGCCACAAGTACCGGACCGAACACAGTGCAGGGAGCCGGGCTCCTAGCATCATAGTTATGTACGATGCTAGGAGTCCCTGCCTCTCCGTGGAACTACTGTCTCGTACTGAAAACATGATTACAGTACGGGACAGTTGTCCGGCAGCGAGGCAGGGACTCCTAGCGTCGTACATAACTATGATGCTAGGAGCCTGCACTGTGTTCAGTCCGGTACTTGCGCCGAAATACGTCCGTCAATTACGGACGTAATGACCTCGTGTGAACATACCCTTACAATTATGACATCAGAAGTTACAGCTAAGCCTAACTTTGTCCAGCATTACTTAGCAGTCCATGTGATTTTCTCACTTATTATTTAATTTTCACATGCAGGATTTTGTTCTCGGAAGGAATTGCTGCTTTACTTTCATGAATAATACTTGAAATCCAAGTTTAGGAAGAAGCTGCCTGTGCATGAATTGTTAAAACACCTGTTCCAAGCAATAACTGTTGGATATAAGGACAGAATAAGTAATGATAATTTACATTTTAATTAGCCTTTCAGAAGAGCTGGAAGTTCAAACACTGAATTTCATTTCATTAAAGCATCCGCTATTGCAAGTGTTCGTTCACATGGCAATCATGAAGGCAACATGTAAGAAAACACCTCTTCAGTCATCTGTTCAGATGTATAAGCAGAATGGTGGTGATAATGTGACATTGACAAACAGAACCAATAATATAACATGTACACAACGAATCAAATTTATCATGTACCGTTTTACTGAAAACAAAAGACTCCTTGTTTTGTGCAACCGTTGAATGCATTTTAATTTTAAGCTTGTGCAATGCTATAATGCAGCCAGTGTTGAACAACCTGGGCTTCTCTAGATATAGCTGCTGAATTCCAGTTCCCAAAAGTCTCTGCCAATCTGTCTGGCAGGCCGTGCCGAGAGTTAAAGATTAATCTTATTGTGGCTAAAGGACCTTCCCATTTCCATGTGGGAGGTCAAGAAGCAAGGAAAGGCACAAGCTTATCCTTTGCAGCTCTTCAGCATTTTAAACAATGGCCGCTAAAAGCCTGTGTAATCCCCCATAGGAAAAAAAAAAAAGATTTATTTAGAGAACATAACATGACTTCCAAATATTATTATATTTTTGTTAAATCTAGACGTTTCTGCTATACTTATTTTACCAATTCTTTTAAATAGGGAAGCCTCAGTTCCCTTTATTCTCATTAGTATTACTTAAAGGAACAGTGTCACCCAAAACAATTTTTTTTATATCTGTTTGATTTTAGTGTTTTATTAAAAACTTTTATATTTATTTGTGTGTTTGTGTTTTACTTTTTTTTATTTTTTTACTTTTTCTTCTCTATGGGAGCTGCCATTTTTTTTCCGATTTCTGTATGTGTCGATTAACGACACATACAGACATGGAATCCGGCACATACAGTCCCATAGTGAGACAGTAAGATTACTACTTCCGGTCGCGGCTTCCGGACTTGTGCACTGGGAGCAGCGGCAGCAGACGGAGCGGACGGACCGGAGGGAGCGGCGGCGGCAGGAGCAGGTAAGTTATTTCTATGTATGTTCGTGTTTTAGTGTGTGTTTACTACTGTATGGAAACCTATTACACTGTGTGTTAGCTCAAAAAATGGCGACACACAGTGTAGGAGGTTTGACCGTTCAATCCCCTCGTTTCTCCCGGCACTAGCCAGGATAAAGGAGGGGGGGATTCTGAGAGCTCACTAGAGCGAGTGAGTTTTTTCCAATTTTGCAGCATAAAGCAATGTGGTTGCTTTACCACATGCAATGCTGCAATTTTTGGAATTGCTCCATCTAGTGACCAGCACTGGGAAATATTATAAATTAGAATCTAATTTATAATATTTCCTGACTCGTGAAAAAAATAAAAAAAATTAGAACAATGTTTAATCACCTACACACTAATTGTTTAACTAAAAAAAAACAAACATTTTTTGCTAGCAACACATTCCCTTTAAAGGGGTTGTCCAGCTTAGGAAATATATTTTTTTACAAATAATTCCCTGAGGAAAAACTGAACATGGGGACCTATAGGACTAAGCTGTAATCAGTGTTCGTTTTCCCTGCAGCACCGCCACTGGAGAAATTAAGTATTACACAGTCTCCATTTGAATTAATGGACTGTTAGTCTACAGCATGGATGTGCCAGGTCCCCCAGAGTGAGAGACGCTTTTTGTAGCTCCTCTTTCCTCAGAATAATAGATGAGGGAATGGGAGACCTGCCTCTATTAATCAGTTTAAGGTATTTGAAAAAGCATTTTCCAGACTAGACAACACTTTTGAACCCCTTAACGACATGTCGCGTACTGGTACGAGGCAGCCATTAAGGGAAAGTATGGAACAAGCTAATCTCGCTCCATACACAGCGGGTGATGGCTGTGTTACACAGCCGACACCTCACTGCAATGGGCGGTATCAAAGATCACTTTGATTCCGCCCGTTTAACACCTTAAATGCCGTGGTCAATCCGTCCGCAGCATTTAAATTGTTAGAATCACAAGAGCACCCCCTCAAACACGCCCCCCCCCCGTGGCACCATCTGCCATTTACAGTGGTTGTTATGGAAGCCTGGGGGCCTAATAAAGGCCCCCAGGTCTGGCATCTTTGTACTCCTTTGAAGCTCTGCCTCCGGCAAGGCTTCAAAGGAGACTGCCAGAATCACGATATACTACAATAAGTTAGTATTGCAGTATATCATGCAAGTGATCTAATGATCGCTGCTTCAAGACCCCTAGTAGGACTAATAAAAAACAGGTAAAAAAACAGTTAAAAAAAGATTTATATAATGTTCGATAAAAAATAAAGCTGCCCGTGATTTTTGGCGTATAGGTTGTCACCCAGCTTTCCTAAAAAGAGATATCACTAAAGCAATACTAAAAAAAAATCAACAGAAGACAAACCACGGACTAGTACTCAAGTAATGAACTGTGTTCAGGCTGAAAATAAATTAGTAGTCAAATTTCAATAATAAATACAAACAGCAATATTTGTATATGTAATAACAATAAGAGTAATATTCATGCAAACAAATGCATATGAAAACCCAATATCATGGTATTAATAAGATTTATAGAATAAAGACTATGCAGTGGTTTATAAATATTAAATTATGACCAGATAATATCCAGTTCGAGATACTCTTAGCAAATATACGTTTTTTTTTTCACATGCATGGACATCAAAATGATATAAGGCAGCAGACATATATTGGAACTCAACATTGCTCATACATGTAATGAATAATTATTTATAATGCCATCTAGTGCCCTTTGCTATTATTACACTTGGAAACTGAGTTGGAGACAATATTCTAGGGTATGTTCACGTGGCGTTTTTTTATCAAGTAGAAAAATTTGCCTGCAAATTTTTTCCTGAATCTTAGAGGCGGTTTTAAAAATGCAGGCGATTTTTGTAAGGCGGTTTTTTACATGGATTCATTTGTAAATCCACAAGCATTTTGTTGACAAAAAAAAAAGTCAAACAGCGCTGTTTAATTATGCCTCCAATTGATTTCAGAGCAGAATCCCCCCCAAGGTAGATTATGATGCTTTTTTGAGCAGAAAAATATCAGTTCTGAAAAAAAAAAAAAAAAACAAAAACATCTCTAATGACCATTGAAAGGGGAGGCAGATTTGGGGCATTTGTTGATGCTGATTCTGAAGCAGAAAAAAGTGTCAAAATTAGCATAAAAAACCGCTGTGTGGACTAGTTCTTAGGATATGATTTCGCTCTGCCACATCGATGCATGTATGGTTTGAGATGAAAGTGTCTCTCCACCCAGAAGGAAAACTCACATTGTGCTATCAAAGCCACACGTCATCCAGTATGAAAATAAACAAAAAACGTTATTTTCCTTACATCAAGGTCAAGGGATGTAGATGTCTAATAAAATTCTAAAAAACAAATATCAACACAAAAAATCCATGTTTTTTTTTTTTTAAGGATACTTTTTTCCTTTTTCACTTTATTAAGCACCTCTCTAGCCAAATTTCAAAACGAACATGTTTTCCAGGATGTTCCTGTTCTCTGCAGTATTTTACTGTGCTTCAGAGCTGCTCTTCCTACTTCAATCCAAAACAGGAAGGTTCAACCCTTATCAGCCACTTTGGAAATTATGGAAAACTGCCTTTGGTCACATAGTCCCCCAACTTGCATACAAATATACTATATACAGATTATTTCTTGTGTACCAATACCATAGGTATAGTAATATTTTTTAGACCAAACAGTGGATTTATTCTTATTTAAATCCTTTATGCTCAACATCCTAAATTATATCTTAAAAATGTATTTACTGCATCTCCATATCTATTAAAGGGTAAAATCACAAATCTTGAACTGGTTTTCCGGTTTTGTCAATAAAGCTTACATTTGCACTGTCATTTATTTATTTTTTTAAATCTTTTTTTATTAAATTTTTTTTTCATGAAAAGAACAGAACAATTCAGAAAGAGAATAGTTAGTAACCGGTTTCGTAAAAAAACAGAACTAAAGAAGACCTATACCTCAAAACCGTGGCAAAGATATTGTTACATTCACTTCCCGTCGAGCAGTAAAATAATAATACATGACAATTCGGTGTATGACATTTCATTGTTCATGCTCTGTGCAATTATGTCAATTAAGTAAACAGAAAGCAAGACCGTTATGATATTTTTAAGTGTATCGCATAAAAGGTCAATTATATAGTTGTTAAGAGAACAGAACTTACATAATTGTAAAAAACATGGTAACTTGTGAAAGGGAAGGGGAGATCAGGAAGGGGAAAGAGAGGGGGGGGGATCTGCGCCCAAGTATATAAGAGAGTTTACCCCGACCAACATAGATATATTGTTATAAAGGGGAAAAGCCTCTAAAGCTTTCCCAGGCACTCAAGACATTTTTTAATTGTAAATGGTTTCTGGTCTCCCACAATGCCAGCTCCTCCAGACAAAATACATTGTCCACTTTCGCCTTGTACTCAATTATTGAAGGAGGGTGTGAGGCTTTCCAATATTTGGATAAAAGAAAACGAGCAGCCGGCAGAAGATGCCTAGCTAGTTTAAGATTGTTAGAATTGGCAGTATGGGGAAACAAGTGCAAAAGTAGTACTTCTTTGCTAAGCTGTAAGTCGGTTTTGCAGATGTCATTAGCGGTACATTTCCAAGTAGTACAGGGCAATGGCGCATCAGAGAAAGTTGGAGGGATGTGTAACAGCCAGGGAGATGTCAATCAAACATGGAAAGTTGGGTTTGGAGGCAGGACTATGTGACTTTTCAGGTTAGCGGCACCGCCCCATGACCATTTAATGAGTAATTAGCATATAGCGTGCATCATTTTAAAAGCTGATTTTATAGATTTTGCTGCATCTGAAGAAAACCTACAGGGGAATGTTTGGAAATATTGTCAGGTCATGTATTATTGCATGGTGGCGGTTCAAGGGGTTAAAATTACCTGACAAGTTTCCATTAAATATACAATGAATTGAAAACAATTCTATCTGCCCTGCAATTTTGTTATTATAAATATATTCTATATAATTACAGCTCCAGAACCAAGCTCTGAAATATACGGCTCCAAAACCAAGCTCAATACATATATATAGCACCAGAACCAAGCTCAGTACATATATACAGCCCCAGAACCAAGCTCGGTACATATATACATCACCAGAACAAAGCTCATGCATATATACAGCTCCAGAACCAAGCACAGTACATAAATACAGCACCAAAACCAAGCTCAGTACATATATACGGCAACAGAACCAAGCTCAGTACATAAATACAGCACCAGAACCAAGCTCAATACATATATATATATATATATATATATTTATATATACAGCACCAGAGCAAAGCTCATTACATATATACAGAACCAGAACTAAGCTCCGTGCATATATACAGCACCAGAACCTAGCGCAGTATATATATACAGCACCAGAACAAAGCTCAGTACATATATACAGCTCCAGAACCAAGCTCAGTACATATATACAACACCAGAACATAGCTCAGTACATAAATACAACACCAACACAAATACAGCTCAATTTAGTGCAACCCCTACAACTACAGCTCCCAGTATGGTCCGAACAATGGTAAGAATATGCTGGGAGTTGCTGTTTCACAAAAAAAAATCATAAAATCATACCAGCCATCATCTCACTACAGATTATGCAGTGACTACAGTACTGATTGGAGGCAGAATAAATATTTACATTAAGTGACTCACCAGTGACTATCTCAGATTCTAGTTGTTCTTTTTCTCTTTTCTTCTCCATCTGATCCAGACCTCTATGACGACTTCTCCCGGCCACGGCCCATTTCTGCAGTTTTCCACTCAGATGTCTTCAGCTTCTCACCTTTCAAGCATTTCTGCACCTATAAATGAAGATAAAATTCTGATGATGCCACACACTACGCCCTAAATATAAATATAATAGTGCCATATACTGAACATCTAATTATAATAGCACCATACACTGTGTCCCACACACACAGTGCTCCCTGTAGATAGTGCCCCCATAGATCCGCTGTAGACAGTGCCCCCCATAGATAGTGCCCTACATAGATTTCCCTGTAGATAGTGCTCCACATATAGCTCTCCCTGTAGATAGTACCCCACATATAGCCCCCCTGTATATAAGCACAGAGGGGCTATATTTTTTGCACCGTCACATTCCAAGAGCCTTAACTTTTTTATTCTTTGGTCGATGTGGCCATATGTGGGCTTTTTTTTTTTTTAAGGAGTATGTGTAATTTTCATTGGTACAATTTTGGGTTACATAGGAATTATTGATTCACTTTAATTTTATTTTTTGGGGGGAATGGATTTTTTTTTTAATTTTGCCATTGTTTTTTTGCGTTTTTCTTGTACGCCATTCACCTGGCGGTTCAATAATGTGTTAACTTCATTGTTCGAGTCATTATGACTGTGGTGATACCATACAGATGTAGCCGTCTTTACCTTGACTTTTAACGCATTAAATAAACAATGGCTGCAGCAAGTTATCAGAATCAAGTTAAAGATGGCTACATCTGCATATGTTTTTTCCATAAACTTTATGTAACTCTTTTGATTTTTTTTTTTAGTCCCACTGGAGGACTTCACAATGTGATCTTTTGATGACCGATATAATGCTTTGGTATACTTAGTATACCAAAGCATTATTGCCTGCAGACCTGGGGTCTTTGTTAGGACCTGACTGCCATGGAAACCCAATGGCACCCCACAATCGCGTCGCGGGTGTTCCCTATGGGGTGACAAAGGGAGCTCCTTTCTTCTGTCAAACACCCTACATCCCTCAGTAGCTATTGACCACGGCATCTAAGTGGTTAAACTGTCGGAATTTGAGTTTTTGGCAGTTGCTTGGTGCTGTATGAAGCCTGTCTTTTGCTGCTGATCTCGAGGGTACAGTGGCAGTACCCACCAGATCCGAGTGACGAATATATCTGTCATGATGCAGGATCTAGCACCTTCTTGTGACGGATATATCCATTGCTCGCAGTTAAAGTGTTAAAGGGGTTGTCGCATATGCAGAATTCCATTATTGACAGATCCCACAGGAGAAACACAAGAAATGTAAAATATATTAGCCCAGTTATTATCAGACTTCTTACATTGCTATAAATTTACAATATTTAAATTGACTTCACGTCAGAGCTTGACGTTTCCATTAAGACTCAACAGTACAATACGACCACTATCTGCAATTAAAAGGCTTCTTATACATTGTGTTAGCATTGAGGTAATTTTAAAATTTATCCCTTGCCATTTACATATTTATTAAAAACCTTTAATTTCTCTGGAATATTCTAAAAATGGCTCTACTTTTTATAGGGATATTTTGGTTATTGTGTTTCATGACTGTCTAAAGATGTTGGGTTTTGAGGACTAAACAGGTGTTAACAATTAAAGCGGTATTTCCAAATGAATCACCATCAAAGCTTATTGGAGTTTAGTGAATCGTAGGAGAATTCTGAATTTGCTACCCTCATTAACATGGTAATTTTTTTTTCTTTCAGATATAAAAGTAAAATACCCTTTTTATTAGAAAAATATCTCCTATATACTGTATATTTTTACTAAATATTTTTATGAATATTTCTCTGTTCAGTAGCTACTATTTTAATACACAGATCCCTTTTTATTATTTACTTCACTTGTAATCCTCATTATCATTTCACTTGCATTTTCATCTCATCTAATGCCAACTTGGAGATAACCAAGACTACTAAGCATCCAAGACTTCGTAATATATGGAACTTTACCCGTGTCTTGGTCTTCATACCATTGAGAATGGAAACACATTATTGCCTTTTAGGTCAGCACGCTCACGGATAGCAGTGTTTTCTGAGATAGCTCAAGAATCCAGTCCCAGGCACCATGACTGGTAATAACAAGGGAAGGGTAACCATTTAATAAAGGAGAACTGTATCCAACATCTTAAACTGTACTATGGCTATACTTTTTGGAAATCTCTAACGCTACTAGATTATTTTTTTTGTCTACTGGGAGCTATCCTTATAACCACATTTTTCACACTGGACTACATTGACTAATAGAGCTCTGCACAGGTTTAATTCATAAACTTGGAAAAAGGGATGAGGTCTAAAAGTCACTTTTACGATCTTTCCCCGGAGGAAGACTATTGGAAGAGCCAGTGGGAATAGAATAATAATTGCAGCAGAGGGGTAAAGTAAGGGCAAAAGTCAACATTTTTTAGAAGGTGGGGATTTAAAAACTTCACACAAATCTCCAGACAATAGCTTTCACTGGAATTTTTCTTTAATAAATAATATATATCCTATTTTGCTGGTCTTGTACTGATTTGTCATATACATAAATGATTTTGAAAAATGCACTGTAGACATCTTTTTTTTCCTTTACTGAAAAGTAACTTATTATGAGGCCAGTATATGGTGATATACACAGAATATCTTTATTGGATTACAATTATTTGTATTATATAAAAACAGACTTACTGTCTCTTTCCATAATGCAAATTCTTTCACATTTAGCATAATTTGCCTCAAGTCATTAATTATTTTCCGAGTAAATTTATAGTCCCAAATGTCGAAGACCGTGACTCAGATTGTTACATGCACATCTAGATTTCAAGAGAAAAATTTAATTATTTGGAACAATAATGTCTGTATTTAATGAATAATGTATCCTATTATTTTCTTTTTAATTCAAAGAAAGGTCAAACCAGCTATCTTCTGACCAAAGAGTGAAGACTTTACTCCAAGATCCAATCTATTTTTGGTGCCTGAAGCCCATAAGATTAAAAGGGTCATTCACCAAAATATTATCATCCAGTTTCCTATTTACAACTGCCTAAAGCGATACTTACTGTAACATCCAACATCTTATAATCGTCTATTGTGAAATAGTACCTTAAACTATCAAGTAGATACAGCTATTACTTGTATGTACAGGTAATGGTATTAAAGACTTGGCATAAACTAGAATAAAATGTACATACTGTAAATTTGTACCTAAATAACAAAAAAGTTTGGCTACTGGCTAACATTGTTAGTGTTTAATATTAAATATAGGTATACTTACATAATAATAATAATAATAATAGTAATAATATCATCATAATAATTACTTTCAAACTGACATAGTAGTAAAATAGTCCAGGTATTTAAGTTGTCAAATCCCCCAAAAAATCAATCAATTTAATAAAAAACATAATTCATTATATAAGGGCCTGTTCACATCACCGTTTGGGTTTCCGTTAATCTATTCCGTCAATGCTGGTAATGCTTCCATTGCAGTTGGTTTCCGTTTGTTTTCTTTCCGTAGTGTTTCCATTTTTTAACATAAACAATAGCGTAGTCAACTGAAACTCCCTTTATTAATACAGGTGTGTCCTTCCTCACCTTTTCTCTTATCTTAACATATCCTGAGTTGTGTGGTACGAAAAGACCAGCTTTGATCGAAAACATGATTTTGCGATTCTCTGTCATGAGATGTCTATGTTATATGCGCCTGTGGATGGCCACGCAGTGGTTGTGATGTGAATTGCAGTCTATTGTAGGTTATGCTCGCATAGTGCGATATTGTATTGAATTGGTTTCATGAGAAATTGTCCTTAGCCAAATTCAAGCAAAGGTAAGGGTGGACACACCTTTTGGATTTAATTACACACAGGGCCGTAAAGGTTGGGTTAATTGTTCTATTACTCAGATGCAGTGTTGACTCAGGATCCCTTGGGCCCACCAGAGGATGATTCTGAGGCCATACCATACATCAATACAAAACAGAATACATGTCCTTGTCCACTTTTAATATACTTTGCTGTTATGCTTGTACACTAGGTTATTTGTGAATCAACCAATAAAAAATGGACCCTAGTGGTGAGTGATTGGCCCCAAAACCCTATCAAATATTTTTTTTTTAGCAGGACATTTGTCGCTTTGTTGTATAATGTACCCCTCACTTAATCGGATCCAAGGCCCATAGTCCTCTATTGCTTTAATGAGCTTGTCTGGCATTGCTCACATCAACTGAGCAAGCCATTTGGATCAGTGTGGAATTTTTTTAAAATATTTTTAACAAGTCCAGTTGATTTTGAATCGCCAGATATTTGAAATGACATGGCTTGTAGGAATGGAAACCTTTAAAACAAATTATCTACAAACCAATATGCCCTATATGACAATTATCCATGGTCAGAAATACACTTTCAAAACCTTTCAACCTTATGTGCTTTTAATGCAGACAGATCATATAATAAATAGTTTATTAATAAATGGCACCATTAACTTTTCACTAGTAGTATGTAAATCATGCCTGCTTCCTCTGTAGCATGACGCCTTTGGTACTCTAACAGAGCTATGTAATTTCCCTTTGTTACATATATTATTGATTCCAAGAGAGGGAGCGTTTCTTTATACTGTATGGTTGATGACATCACTCCATGAAGTTTCTAAGGGAGTCCTGCTCTTGTCTGTATTATGTAAGGTCTTGTAGGGTAGGAGATGAAACCTATAGATGTTGTTCAAGTTTAGAAAAAAATGTCTACCCCCCTAGAAACAGTGCCACTTTTGTTCATAGCGGTGTCTGATATTGCAGCTTGACCCCATTCACTTGAACAGGTAAAGGCTGCAATACCAGACACAGACCATAAACAAGAGAGGCCCTGTTACTGAAAAAAACCCAAAAGCCTAATTCTGGACAACTCCTTTTTCCTGTCCCCAGAAATGTTAATCTTCTGCCATACCTGCATTGTTCCCTTCCTCCCGATTCCAGCGCCATTTATTTCATGTTTGTAGGTGCCTCCGCTCCTCTTCAATCCCATTCATGTCGACAGCTGATTTATGAATTGACAACTGGGCGGTCTCTGACCGATCGGCTTAGGTTCACTCCCTGTTGACGTTGGGCGGTGGAGTCCATCCAGTTATCAATTTATTCATAGATGAGCATATCAGCTATGGACATAAACAAGCTGAATTCAAGAGGAACGTAGGCTGATTGCAGAGCAACAGAGGCACCGACAAGCATGAAATGAACGGTTCTCGAATCGGGGAGAAGGGAACAATGCATGTATGGCAGCAGATTAACATTTCTGGGGACATGACACGTCCTCTTTAGTCAAATTCAAAGAAACAGATTTAGAGTTACCTTGGATAATATAATTTACACATCAGTACAGTTTTGTAATTAACTTTTCAATTTTCCTTATAAAATTTTAGTAACAATTTTCTTTCTAAATTAATACATTTTTTTCATCTTCTCAATGTCTCCTTATGTAATAATATCATCAACATTATTATTATTATTATTATCATTATTATTGAAACTACTATTATTATATATGTTAATATTAACATTTCATATGTAAGTGATAGATTGAAATTTTTTAACACTTATTTTAGTTCTGAGATCTTTTTTCTAGATCTCATAACCAAGAACGAATGTCAAGGCAATTTGTAGTCATGCATTTTTACACCAGAGCATGTTAAATTATAGGTTTGTCTTCAATGTCACAATAGTTTATCTTTTACAGCTAAATCGCTAACTTGGCTGGTCTGAAATGGACACTCTTCATGTCAGAGACCTTTACTAAGTAACTGCAGTGACAGTCTTGCCAATTAAAAGCCATTCAATCTGAGTACATTGAAGGTGTATATGATTTGAGGGTATTGTCAATATAGGCCTGGACTTATCAATTGATTTAAGCTGCTCTATCCTGTATTTATTGTATGAAGTAGGGAATTGCTTCCAGGCTGTAAAGGTTAAGCACTTGTTTGTCACATGTGCAGTGTCTTAAATTAAAACTGGTACATATTGAGCTGTAAACTTTATATAAAATTTTTTTATATACTTATTCACATAGTTTTAAATAGTATTCTGTTCCGTTGTTTCTGAGTTAATGTCCAACACAGATGCTAATTGACCACTAATAATTAATTAGTGTTGATAAATGGGGTCGCCCAGCTCTCCAAAGCTCCTGAATGGTATATAGTACAGGATAACTATGCATTATAATTAAATACAAGAGTTACGCTATTGTTACTGTATTTACCATGTTGGCAGTATGGCATGGAGCAAAGTCCTGCTGGAACAGCCAATTATTGTCAGGAAATAAGTCAGTTGCGGAGTGTATTACATCATGTCGAAAAATTGTGTTGGGTCGCGTTTATCATTCCTGAAATTAAACAAATGCGGCTAAGTCCATTGTATGAAAACAACAGGACTCCGGTTGCATCCTTTCATCAATAGTATAGCGAACAAGCTGTGGTCCATTGCTGACCAGACAAAATCTGCTTTCATCCAAAAACTATACCCGCCTCCAATCTTCAACAGTCTAGAAGGCATGTTTATGAGCCCATTGGTGATGCTTCTTCTTCATTGCCTTTGTTAGCAAACGCTTGTTCTTCGGTTTTCGAGCATTCAATCCCATGGAACACAGTCAGCTCCGCTCAGTACTCGCGGTTGCAGAAACAGAAGTTGGGGCTTGCCATTCTTGTGCCAATTTTCTGGAACTGCTGAAATTGTTCTACTGAAATGGTTCCTCTTTGCAGATCTTGCAAAAAAATGTTATTTTCTCCAGTTGACGACAGTCTCGGTCTTCTCTTCCTAGCTTTTCTCTCAGTGTTTCCCTCCTCATTCAAGTGTTTTACCAGCCATGACTAGAAATGAGTGAATCGAATTTGGTCCTAATTTTCCAAAAGTTTTGAAGATGCTAAATTCTGAAACTTTTGAGGTTTGTGGGCACAAATCTTGGCAAAATGGTGGCCATTGGCGAGTGCCAGCTGCAATCTTACCGATTACAGAGAGGATCACATGGCCTTGAGGGGGCTTCTCCATAATGCCTTGCAGGAAGACTTCCCAAAATGTACTGTGGTTATCCCTACCTAAAGCTGTCACTGTGATATTACATGCTGGCTTGGCGTTAAGGAGCTTGAAGGGGATTGGATTTAACTTGGACACGGTCCTAAAAGACATCAGCGAGTCATACACAGGTTTTCAGGGCAATCGGGGCATTTTGATTTGTGACAAATTTATTCAAACAAAATTGAAGGGGGGCGGGGTGATTCGACCGAATCTTTGTGATATCAAATGCAGAGGTGTTGTCCAGAAGCTACAATTTACTACAGTGAAACCTATCCAAAAGAAACACCTCTTTGGGAAGACCAACCCTTTCACCAGACCAGATTTACTGTGACAGATTTTTAGTTCCATTACATACTATGCATACTGGCCATCTTCTTTGAGAGGACCACCCCTCTAGATAACCTTTTTTACTGCAATTTTGGGTGGTTGACTCAAAGAGGTTTCACTGTGCTTTACATTCTGCCACAGTTCTTTATACAGTATAGAAATTACGTGTTAATTTGTCTAATGTGATACCATGATTACACCACTAGACAATAAGCATGAGAAGTAATTTTGTTTCCACAATGCTCGCAAATGGTGCTGTTTTTTATGTAGCATGTGGAGCCTATGGGCTCATAGAATGGGGAAAAAAATGCAATTGCTACTTCTGCAAGACTTGTATCAGTCACCAAATGCTGCAAATATTTGTCTACCTTCTCCGGCTAATCTTGGCTACCACGTTTTTAGTTGGAACTGTGAAAGTGTATGTTGACATACCCACATCCACATAGGCTGATTTATAGATGAAGTACACAGTGACCATTATACATATCATTTCTATAAGGTAGCCTAAATAGAGAAGTTAATGTTCACAAACTTGACCTTCCCGCAGTTCTGGCCCCTATTATCAATGCTTATGGACCAAATTTTAATAACAGCATACCTATTGTTGCAAAAAAAATAAAATAGGTTCAGCCAGAAAATGTTTCATCTGCATAGTTTGGGTTGTTTAATTCTCTCTGCTGGTCAATATAAATGAATACTTTGTTTTCCATGCCTGCCGGGTGGACAGGCTCCTCATGATGTTACAGCTATATTGTATGCCCTGAGCTTATCAGATGCCTCCCTCTCCTTGCACAGCATGCAGTCTCACACACACATTAAGGCTGGATTCACACGAACGTGTATTGCGTCCGTGCGGGCCGCGTGGTTTTCACGCGCCACGCACAGACCAATACAAGTCTATGGGGCAGTACAGACAGTCCGTGCTTTCTGCGCAGCGTTTGTCCGCTGCGCAAAAAGCGTGACACGGTCAATATCTCCGCGTATTTTGCGCATCACGCACCCATTGAAGTCAATGGGTGCGTGAAAACCACACAGGTCGCATGGAAGCACTTCCGTGCGAACTCCCTGTTTCGCGCACCAGCTGTCAAAAGGATGAATGTAAACAGAAAAGCACCACGTGCTTTTCTGTTTACAAACATCCGAATGGCGTGTCATAATGATGGCGGCTGTGCGAAAAGCACGCAGCCGCGCATCATATGATACTGCCTCACGGAGCACGTAAGTGGCTTTTGCGCAGGCAAAACACTGCGTGTTTTGTGTGCGCAAAAACGCCACGCACGTCTGAATCAGCCCTAAGGGAGAGATACTTCAGCTGCATCTCCCTCCTTCCCCTTTGTCTCTGTCTACTATTTACTGTATCACATTAGATGGATTTTTTTGGTACTAAGAGGTTTGTGAGCATTAACAGAGAGCCTATAGGCAGGGGAAGGGGAACTACAGACTGCTGGAAGCGAGGGAGACGCCATATTTCCCTAATAAGAATAAGATTCATGAAATAGTTTTATATTGCTGTAAATATTTACAATGACATTCCAATCAGATCTGATGTATGTATATTATTATTATTATTATTACGTACGTTTTTTAGTTTGTTTTAAATGTTAGACCTGTAACTTTTATAGCCTCAAACTGAGTAAACATCAGCTAAAAATAAATTTTCCAAATGTTTTGTGGTCAGGTTTTTCTGATGTAAATTCAAATGATGGAAAAGAGAAATAAAGGGAAAAATCAATTTCAGCATTGGAGGAGATTGCAGCCTCATATAGTATGAAGTAATTAGTGATAAGTAGATGCATAAGTTCCTCTAAAGCTCTTTAACATTCATGAGAGAGGGCTAAATCCTGGAGTCTGAATGAAAGTTACCAAAAAACATTTGTCACCAGCCAATAAAATGTTCCTTGTGCTGTGAATGACAATTAGAAAAGTTCTATGGTCACTTGGCAACGGGAATTAAAAGCATTTGCGCTATAGTGGAATTAAAGCTAATCAGTGTAAATATATTATTTGCTAAATTGACTGTTGATATAGTGGCTATGGAAATTAGGGAACTCGACTGCTTTTGATCTTGTCACTTAGCGTTTAAAGTTTTTCCATTACGTCTAATGGTTTATTAATCTTCAACTTATTATGTATTGATTCTTGTGAGTATAATATCTACATTTCATTTTGGATAAACAATTTATGATTGATATTGTTTATAGGCTTTATGACAAATGAAATAATGAAATGATAGCACAACCACTGGACTGTAATTATTTTCTACTGCAATCACATTTTTACATATATCAGTAATAACATTTTCTTTCATTCATGAGGGCCTATGTTTTACAAAAATATTATTATTAATAATAATAATAAATGCTTTAATTATATAGCGCCAATGTAGTCAGTAGCACTTAAAGGCTGAATTCACATACAATGTTTTTTCTGCGTTTTTTGTGGCGTCTTCATTATAGTTTTTCACAGAATTTTTGCAGGTCAAAAACTTTGCAGCCTGATGTCACTTTAAGGCCGGGTTCCCACGTAGAGTAAATGCTGCGGAATTACCGCAACGGAATTGTGTGCGAAAATTCTGCAGCATTTACAGTAGCAGTAAAGTGGATGAGATTCAGAAAATCTCATGCCCACACCGCGGAAAAAAAACGTAGCGCAAACGTTAATAAATTGACCTGCCGTGCGGAATTTAATTTTGCAGCATGTCAATTTATGCTGCGTTTTTGTTGATTTTCCATTGCGGGTTTTCCCCATTGAATTCAACAGAAAGCCAAGTGTTGCGACTTTTGTGGTGCTTTCCCTTCTTCCTATAATCCAGCCTCCTGGGATGACGTTGCATCCCATGTGACCTCTGCAGCCAATCACAGGTTGTAGTGGCGGTCACATGGGATAATACCTTATCCCAGGAGGCCGGCCTGGATGACATCAGAGGGCTGGCCTCTTGGGATGACGTTACATCCCATGTGACCACCGCTGCAGCCAATCACAGGCTGCAGCGGTCACATGGGCTGCTGCGTCATCCACGGAGGCTGGACCAGACTGCACAGGAGGGACGTGTCGCCATAACAACGGGTTACGCAAGTATGAACGTTTTTTACCACTACCTTCCGTATCGGAAATTCCGCCTGAAAAAACGTACCAGAATGTGGTGCGGATTAAATATACTGCAGGTTCCCGGTCAGATACGCAGCGTGGTTTTTACGCAGCGTATCTGTCTTGTAGGAACCCAGTCTAAAATCTATAGTGAATTATTGAAAAAGCTACATATAAATTGTTTTTGTTTGTGGAGTTTTTGGGGCCAGTGGCGTTTTAATACAAATGCAGCATGCTCTGGGTATCGTGTTTTTCTGATCAGCTTCTTTATAGGACTTAAAAAAAAGTCAGAATAAACACATTCACAAAATATTACAAATGAACAAAAAAAAAATCACCAAAATAGCCTGTAAAAAACGCAATGAAAAAGTTTGAAATTATTTAAAAAGACATTAGTGTTTGTAAAGATGGTCCTAATGTTACATAGCAGATAAATACAGGGGTGGACACCGGTGCTCACAGGTGGCTTTTAAACAAAAATGTTGCTGCTCTCACCCCCTGCCCTGCTCATAGTCTCCAGGGGTCCCTCATAGATTACACAAACACTGCATCATTCCAGTTAGACAATATTATTATTAACCCTATCCCTGCCCTAGACCACTAGGAAGAGAGAGAGCGAGGGAGAGTTAAATTCAGTCCTATGGGTATTCGGTGCACAGGCAGTGGTAGAACAGCTACAGCAGTTGGTCCCAATTGGTTATTCAGTACGTGGTCTGCTACTTTGTTGCAATGTCTGTATCGGCAGAGGTGTCTCGCTCTTGTTGACACATGTCACCCTCTATATTGTCCTCCAGATAATCAGACTGCTGTAAAAAATTCTTATTAATAACCATTTTATATTCATTCATTGTCTAAGACGTCAATAAAAGTTGAATCAGTAAGATGGTCTGGAAAGTGAAGGCAAAAGTGCAAAGAGCAGACAAGAGTTCTACTATCTTTTCTGGGAAAAAGACATGACATTTTCATTCCTGTGCCATTGAGTGCTGATCCGAATGTCTGGTATTTTAAGCTACAATGCGCTGCAGAGCTCATAAGAAAACATGAGACTAGCATACTAAATGATCTCCTCCACTGTAACAATCCAAAGGAATTTCAGACTGTTGGAAAGAAGAAGAGAGAGAAAAGCAACACATTCTCTGAGCAAGACTACAGCACTGCAGACTGATCTCTATAATCCACTCAAACTCTTATATGGTCTCTGGCGGTCCCTGAAGGTCTAATAGAAGTGATTGTGATAAGAAACTTGTATAATGAGTGTTCATGCATAATGCAAGATTCACACACAACACAGACTTTAACATATACTCCTTCACTGACACATACACAAGGACATACTGACACACACACACACACACACACACACACACACACACACACACACACACACACACACACACACACACACACGCACGCACACACACACAGTGACATATACACTGACACTTATGCAGACATTGACATAAACACACAATGACACGTTGATATATACATACACTGACACATTAACTTACATGCACATATGAAGGTGGACACAGACAGCAGAGGGCCCAATGCAAGGTCAGCATACTGTATGTTCTTCAACTGCTAATCTAATAAGGGTGAAGTGCTTGTCATAGAGAACCTCTATCCATGGTGTGCCAATCCACCAGTAATTATGTGCCAGGGAAATCATTGGCTTGTTCTGTGTAATCTATTAAACAGTAGAAAGTGTTGCTATGGTGCTATGTTGTTAACGTGGCGGTGGGCCCCCTTGTCTACAGGACCCCAGGAAAATTGCACATACAGTATGTTATGTCTCTTCCTGTTCACAGATGCATACGCTGTTTCTTAACTGTGAAAATATAAGCTACGTTATTTAATCTTCAATTGATACAGTAACAGCATTTATTATACAATAGACATCAACAATAGTGTCTATCTATCTATCTATCTATCTATCTATCTATCTATCTATCTATCTATCTATCTATCTATCTATCTATCTATCTATCTATCACACAAGAAAATGGCGACAGCACACTGCGAAAACCAATGTCACCTAAGCTACTAAATATAAATAAATATTCATAACTGCTAAATCTACTTACAATAGGGAGGTTCTTAGTGCACATTTTCATCAAATTGTGTGAACCCACCTGCCATGACAAGGTGTCCTCCATAAGTTGGGACCTACTCTGCACATACACCCGGAACTGGGACTCATTAAAATCACCCAGGGCAGAATGGGAGGAGTGCAAGATCAAAAAATGGAGGCAGTCACTAACCCCACATATACGAATCACATAAACAACACAAAAGTTTGAACAGCACATTCCAACAAAATGAAACAAAACGTGTAGACAGATAGATAGACACAGGCGTTCTTGCACCTATCTATCTATCTATCTATCTATCTATCTATCTATCTATCTATCTATCTATCTATCTATCTATCTATCTATCTATCTATCTATCTATCTATCTGTCTATCTATTGTATCTATATCTTGCAACATTTTATGTCAACTTATCTAAGAAAATTCTCTATCCTATACAGTATCTAAGTATTGAGCTACGGATGTAGCCATCTTTATCTTGACTCTGATAACTTGCTACAGCGTGATATCACACAACAGAATTCATTGAAAAAGTCAAAATAAAGGATCTTGCCACTGTGTATTTATGGTGTTAAAGTCAAGATAAAGACGGCTACATCTGTATCTGTCCCTAACATCTATCTCTGTCATTTAGGAACTAGTCCACTCCAGTTAATTGAAAGATGAAAACTATAAGAATATCTAAAATTGTCTTCTTTTTTCTACTTCTGCTAATTCAACCCATCTCTTTTCAAATCTAACATCCAATATCATGTCCAACAGACATACATTTCTAAGTATGTGCCACAGTACATAAAATCCAGAGAAACCTATATAAAGTAACAGCTTAGCGGGAAGTAGTAAACTTGATTTGCAGCACTGAGCCCTGTTATCTGCTGTACATCTACATTACAAGGCAGAGCCTGTGGCCAGAATCTATTCATCCACCAAAAATATTGTTATCTCAATATAAATCCAGGTTGTTGTTTTTTTGTACTTTTCGGTCCTTGTTCCTCGCTATGTACAACAGAAGAAAAATGGATGTTTTGGAACAATTGTTTTGGCTTTTTTACTCTTCTATAAGCACCAGCCCAGGTCTGGAACATCATTTTCATTTATTATTGCTTGGTAAAGCCGCACAAGGAATAATATATTTCCAATTACCTTGTGGGTATTCTGCTGTAGTTTTGGTAGGTTCATTTTCTCAACCATTCGTTGCCTAGAATTACCTCTGTATAATTACCATTTCTTTGTTGTTTTGGTTTATGAACAAATGAAGCATTTCTACTTGTTAAAAACAGCGCTCATAAAATCCTAAATAATCAATTAAAATGATATCTTATTCTCGCCATCCTCCGCTTTTTTTTCCATGGCTAATATTTTCCTCTGTAATTGCAGTGGACCTCTGTCATGTCCTCACTCCAGCTGCAAATGTTTAACCAGCTGCCTTGATATTGTGTTATGTGAATGGCAGTTTGGTTTACTGCATTCCCTTGTTCACAGGGATCTCTGGCCGATGGCTGTCAGCACATTCTTACAGGTTGCTGATGAAAGCATGTATACCCTCGATGGTGATACCGCAGAGTGCACACAGATGGCCGTGGGTTTGTGAAAATTTTATTTTTAGTAACAAATGTTCTAGAAGCCAACATTCGAAGTAAAAACTTTACAGATTATAAGGTTTAATTGGAACTTTCGGGGGAAGTTCAGACATTGTTTGGGATTTTTCTATTTTCGCTAGTCATATTCCCTATATGTAAGAACTAGTGGCAGTGTAAGAATGACACCTTTATAAAGAAATGTATAATACACAAAGGAACTTCTGAAACATTTTCTCAAAAACAATACAATTAGATGTGGGGGTCATATAAAATACACCAATACATGCCCCAAGAAAAATATCCAATTTACCCAAGATTGTCAACTAAAGGAAATATTCCCATATGTGCTTCTCCCTCCTTCAGACAACCCCAATTTTTTTAAAAAAATGCAGTCAATCAACATGATGACAAATTTCCCCCCATTTTAAGTCCAGGGGGACTTAAAGGGGTTAATTTACAGCAAATAAATTTTATTTTTTGTAAAATTACAAGTAGCACAATTTTTCCAGTATACGTTCTGTATTAATTTCTAATGGTTTTCAAGATCTCTATACAAGTAATTCAGCTTCACAATTTGGCCTGCACAGATGACTTCATGTTTCATTCTGCCACAATGTTGAATCACAGGGAATTTATTAAGCTTATTGATACTGATCAACAGGCAAATGGCCCAACGTGCAGTCAATAGTGCAGACGACTTCGTTATTGATTCCGTCGGAAAACTGGAAATCTGGCGGAATGGTGACGAACAGAAACCATTAGCGATGTTTCCGTCACCATTGATATCAATGGTGACTGAAACGGAAGCTGTGGTTTCACTTGCACTTTCCGTTGCAGGGTTCACTCGATGGAAACCTCAGACGGAACCCCGGAATGGAAAGCGAACGGTGATGTGAACAGGCCCTTACAGTGTACCTTGGAATGCAGTCAGTCATTTAAAAACGGGACGAAAATATGACTAAGATGTAAATATCTATAAAGCAGGCTATCCCTAAAGACAGTGGAGAGAACAAGGATGAAAGAGGCCATCAAGAGATCTATGACAACTCTAAAGACTTTATAAGCTTCCACGGCTAAGATTGGAGAGATTGTGCACTATAGGAGAGTGGCAAAGAGAAATCCATTGTTGAAAAAAGTCTGTAGTCAAGTGAAAATGGGTTCTATGGTCTAATGACTTTGGTGTTGCCCTGCTTCAAAAGCGTAAGGGCTATTTATAGCAGCCAATGAAAACAACCAGTGTCTCCTTAAAGAAGTGCAGTCAAAGTACAAAAATGAAAGGGAGAAGGAAACCCAGAAATGTTCATGTGAAATTACCCGCATTCCTTCCTGTAACTACATAGGTTATTCCCAATTATAACATTTACATAAAGCTAAAATTTCACCAATATATACTATAAGGTAACTCCAATTTGAAGCGCCCCTTTGATTTAGACTTATGAAAAGGGTTATTGACAATGTAGCATGGATTTTCATTTTAAACATCAGGCCCTTGTTACACCAATTTACAGACTATGTACATCCCACTTACTGGTTTCATGGACATAATCCCGTATTATGGTGGTAAATTAGAGATACAATGATAATTTATTGTGGATACAAAAACTCTAATTTGGGGTTTTTTCTCTACTTTTTTTCCATTACCTTTCCAAGTATTAGACCGTTTTGGTTTTATGAAGATAACAATATCTAATATTGCATTCTATCTAAAACCTAGGCTTAAAATTATCTGTAGCCGAAAACATTCTCAAACAACAGAGCGTCCTCTTTAATGGGCATTTGGCTCTGCTAATTAAAAGCTGTGGTATCAAAAATTTTTCGACTCCGGCACCAGTTACATTTGTATTAATTTCAGCAAAGTTCCATCAATGGTACGTTGTTATTGCTGAGTTGAAGATTCTATGTTTGTGTGTGGTCTCCGCTGAACATTGAGCATCAAGTCATTCTGCTATTGTGAAGTCATTCTATTCTCTTTCTTTATCTCCCAGTTTTTGCATATTATAAATTCAAATTAGGAAATGTATCCCGGGTGTTTTTCCAATTTCTCTTTTAAACTTACAGTTTTGACAAACATTGGATATTTATAACTTAATTGGTGCACAAGCTCATGTGCAAATCCTATTTTAATGAGTTACTTTGCCTTCAAGTATAATGAAATTGCATTTATGGTTCAATAAGTGAGTCTGAGACATAACAAGGCTTGACAGTTTTTCATTTATTAATATTTTAATTTTGCCTTAATATCCAAAATGAACCATCTGGTAAAGAAAGTACTCATTAACCCTTGATCTGCTGTGGAGCTTGCATCATAATTCCCAGCAATTAGCATTCGTCCCCTCCATTACAAAAAGGATTAGAGCAAAATTGATGGGTCACTTATTGTGTACTTTACGCTTTTTAAATACAGTTTGTCCTTTAACATATGACATTAGCACTCTAACTTCTGATACATAAGAGTACTGTATTATTTAGTATTTGGTCAAGTCAGACATTAAAGTTTGATTTGGAATAATTCAATTTGCATGTTTTTATTTTAAGTGTTGTGGGACTTTATTAGTTATTATACAATTATTATTAAACAGGGAGTCTAAATATTAAGGCCTATGTTGTGTCAAAAGGAACCAAAAAGCCTTTCAATAAAATTCTGAGAAATAGAGCATTGCTTAAAACAGGTGATTACATTCAACTTCCCAAAAACAAAGGGTTCATTCTTCATTTGTGGATGATGGTCAGAACTATGGAAGTCCCTGTGGGCTATGGTTCTCATATCTTGCACTGATGAGGGCTAACAAGCTTGAAACTGATGAAGAGTCTAAGTGGTATTAACCCCAATGCCAAAGATTCACTGTAAAATTGGAATATTTTAACCAGCGGAGATTCAGGTCATAAATTCTCAGTGATGTCTTATCATATCTATTTGTCATATCTATAACATAAATTTGCTTGACATTCACCTTCAAGAAGGCAAATATGGCTCCATTTATTTATACTACACATATTACTTTTACAATACAAAGTGACCTTTTTCTATCTAAGGCTTATGTATCTAGGAATATATTATTTTCCCTTTTGAGTAATCTCAAATAGTAAAGTATAATTGTTGTTGCGATTGAGAGAAAACCAGTGTGAAAAAAATGAATGTAACTGTAAAATACATGGGTAAAACCTAATTTAAGTACAAAGAATCTTTCATTAAAACACAATATAATGTGGCAAATATACCTGACATCATAATACAACTAATTAAAAAAAAAAAAAGATTAAAGTGGCATTTATATGCATTTACTAAATTCTACAGTTTTATGACCTTCTATATAAACATTTTCTTTGTGTGTTTTAAACAATACCCATATTTATCTAAATGCTCAAAGTTAGCTGGAAGTAAAGCAGCTAATAAATAGAAATAAAGGCAAGAGAAAATAAAAGCAAAAATAATTCCTAAATGTAACAATCATAATAAATCACATCTCAGCGGGGCTCTTACAATCTTTGTAAACCAAAGCTTTGCAAATTAAAGAAAAAAAAAAGAAGTACAATAAATCGTTTCATAGTTTCTAATGGAACTTTCTATTCTCTAAGAAACAAACAAATCCTGAAAGACAGATATCTATGTATTACAAATAGAAATCTTTATAACTATGCAAAAGGTTATGTGTGGGTGATTGATATAAATGTTCAAACTAAAATATTACACTGGATTATGTCAAAAAGATTTATAAGCCAGGTATTTGCAAAGCACCCACCGAGATCAGCTGCAGGTAGGAATATAATAGAACTAACACGACCAAAAACAAGTTAGGCTCAATTATATTTAAATAAGCTTTACTTGTCAAACTTTTTAATGGAATAAGACTGAAACGAAACAGCTGCTGTAACCCATTTTACGAAGGGCTCATCTGTTGTGTAAAGAGAGAGTAGTTGTAATAGTGTTATTTGCAATGGATCCTTATGAATAGCATGAGTGTGAATCTTGTAATGCATTATATATGAAATAATGTACTATAGAGGTTCCTAACAGTCATATGAATCATACTCAATTGATATGGTTTTTACTCTAGTGTCAACTTTCAGTAATACCACAATATTCCTGGGCAAAATAGTATACCACGTGCAAAGGGCTTCAGAGGCACATGTGATTTCTAAGCCACTGATTGGGAAGCAATAATTTACTACTTACATCTATCGATTTATCTTTCTTATTTCAATCTAGCTCGCAAACACCAATTTACAATGTGGACAATAGAGTTTATTTATATGTTTCAACTCTACTATACAACCAATTATCTATCATAATTGTTATGACCATAAGATGGATATGTACCTCTTTACAATTATCGGACTTAATAAGATCTATTTTTATCATACTAGCAATGTAACTCAGTAGAAAAAGTTGTAGGATCACCTTTTGCATTTAACAATTTGACAAAATGTAATGATAAGTATGAGCAAGATTTTTTTTTATCAATGACAAATAATAATTGTTATTGTTTGTGCATTTACAGATACCTATTAGACATATAAGCAGTCTTTTTTCTAAACTGAATAACCCCAAGTTTGACAACCTTTCTTGGTAATGGAATCCACCTATTCCCTTAATTACCTTGGTGTCCCTTCTCTGCACCCGTTCTAGTACAACAGTGTCTTTTGCATACACAGGTGCGCAAAATTGTAAACAATATTTAATGTGTGGTCTGGCTAGTAATTTGTATAGAGGCAAAACTATGTTCTAGTCATGAGCATTTATGCCTCTTTTAATGTATCCCATGATTTTATGTGCCTTGGCAGCAGCTTCCTGGCACTCATTGTTAAAGTAAAGCTTCCTGTCCAATATCCTTAAGTCTTTTTCAGTGGCAGTTTTATCTAGTTCTTTATCATTAAATACAAAATAGTAGAATTTGTTTCTTCAGCAGAAGTGCATAACCTTACATTTATTCCCATTTTTATGTCAATACCTACAGCTTCCCCAAATCCCTCTATAATATTATAATATCATCCAATGTGCTGATCACTTTACAGAGCTTAGTATCATCTACATTATATAAAAAATTATAATCTGTAAACCCTCTACAAGGTCATTAAACATATTAAAAAGAAGAGCACCCAATTCTGACCCCCTGTGGAACTCCACTGGTAACTGTGACCCACTCTGAAGATGTACCATTAATAACCACTCTCTCTTTTCTATCAGTTTTTGAGCCATTTACACATATTTCCCCCAGTCCAAACATTTTCCTTTTATATACCAACCTCTTATGCGGCACAGTATCAAACGCCTTTGAAAAGTTGAGAGAGGCAACGTCCACAGCCTTACCCAGGTCCAGTCTAGAATTTACCTTCTCATAGAATATGATCAGTTTGACAGGACCGATCCCTCATAAACCCATGCTAATGCTGTGTTATAAGTTTAGTTTCATAGAGATACTCCAGGATAGCATCTCTGAGACACCCTTCAAATATTTTACTGATAGATAGATAGACAGACAGACATATAATGTATCTGTCATTAAAAAACAGTCCACCAGTCTTATATATTGTAGACTTGGGCCTGGTAGCATTTTTTTCAAAACAGACTTAGAATAAATTGGTTTTGTACATGTCAGTTGGTTAACATTTCTTTCATACATAAAACAAACTGTAAGATTTTACCACATTATATTTAACATTTTCAGACTGACTTTTTCTTTACTCGGTAATGCTCTTATTTTATAAATGTTAAAAGCTTTTCTAAATGTTAAAAGCAATTCTCTAATCCAAGCTGTTGCTAAAATTTGACTGAATTTGACATATAAAATAGCATTGTCCACTAGTAATTATTACTGATTAACAAATGGAGTGTTAACAATAAAGAGACTCTGTCTAACCGTAGTTCTTTACACAGGTAGATGAGAGGCTTGTCTCACAGACTGAACCTCTCGAGCAGTTTCATTTAGAGGAGGCAAAACAAAAGCCTTTTGGGTGATTCTGGCTTATTGTGTCACACAAGGGATGAAAACATTTTGTTCCTGATCTCGTAAGGGCAATTGTATGTATTCACTAGATCACATGATCTTCATAATTCCTTTTTAGCAATTGTAACTGTTGATATGAATAATCAATAAGTGAGTAAACCTTTTTAAAGGGAGACTCCACTCAAATGTAAAGTTTCCCAAGTGCTCCATTACAGAATTTCATGTGTCAGTCTCATACCTGTTCTTTTTCTTGCTGCTTTTATCATTAGACATCAGTCTGATTCAATTGTTGGTGACGGACTTTCCTTCAATGATTAAATAGAGATAAATCTGTGTCACTCATACAGACACCAGGACTTCCAGTATGATGTAATTACACAGGATGTCCTCAAGAAGACACATAAACTCTATTTCTAGTTGCTGATGATGATGAGACAGATTCCTATTGGACGGTTTTAATGATTAAAATTCACCCTCCCTGGCTCCATACTTATAATAATCTCTTAGCTTATTTAGGAGAATATTGAAGGCAAGATAACAACACTGTCCTTCCAGCAGGCAGAAATGATGCAGGCTCCACCTCCTTATTTTATTTGAAGCTGTGCTGAGGCATCATAGGATTGGTAAATTAGCACAGAGGAAGAGAAAGCAGGGTAAAATATAAAATTCAAGATGGTGTCCGATCAGAACCAGTCAGGAAACTGAAATACAAGGAAGTACAATATATATATATATATATATATATATATATATAGTGCAAGGTTTGATATGCAATCAGGTCTGCTTAAAATTGTATTCTTGATTTTTCCATTATGACTTGCTTAACTGCTGAATGTAAATAATCCCTCCCCAATAGTGTCAATAATATTACCTAAACGATATGTGTATCTAATTCCCCCTAGCCCTTTGTACTGATTTTGATCTATAATAAAATACATAACAATAATTTTTATTGCTTTTAATAACTTTACTATAAGTTATCCTACTCTACAATCCATACCTTTCCCATACCAGGGTCCCCAGCTGCATATTGTATATGATTTACTACAATATAGGAAAACAGAAGCACTATTAGTGAACAGACCAAAGAGGTGATGGCTAGAGATGAGCAAATTTCTAAAAATTTTGGGGCAGATTCTATCCAAACAACTGTCCAATTTGATTTGGCCCGAATCACAAGTGACCGATTGCCCTGTCTGATTCTACGATGACTTCTAGGACTGTATAGAAGTTGAATACAGTCCTAAAAGAGATCAGAGAGTCAAACAGGGAAATCGGGGAGCACTTGGAATTCCAACCCTAAAATAAAAAAATACTATACTCCTCTCCCCGGTCTTCCGTAGCGACGTGTCCCTGCCGGTCATCTGAAATTACATTGTTTTGTCCCACGTGACAACTGCTGCTTCACATCACTGGCAGACTCCTGAGATGCGTTAGTTTTGTTCCATGTGACTGCTGCAGTCTGCGATTTGGCTGCAGTGATCACATGGCCACCTGGGATGTGTGGCAGCAGCTGTCATATGGGACAACGGCCGATGGCTTATACTTTGCCTTTACGTGCCCCTTCGAACCCCAAAGTTTCAAATTTCGATGAATCAAAAACTTTGGGGAAATTCAGACTGAATTTGATTTTAGTTTCAAATCGATTTGTTTATCTCTAGTAATGGCATGCAGATGTAGTAGTAATTACATTTTTTTTGTGCACAGTGGTTACTCACTGAGGTACATCTATATAAGATGACTAACACAATAATAAAATGATACAATACATGTAGCAACGAAGCTAAGGAAAGCTTATTCTGCTTCCTCAATGTCATCCTGCTAATGCAATTTCAATGAAATGTCTATATCAAGGGTTTTGAGCTAACTAAAAATGACCCAATGGACCATACTCGTCTCTGTTATTATTAATGTTATTCTTCTTTCTATACAATTCACCCTCCCTTCCTATTACTGGACGCATTGAGTATTTTAAGAATACTGTATATAATGCCTGTATTTTTCCCTACTATAAATGGAATGCATTATGTGTTGTTATCCTTTTTTGTAGTCACAGAAAAGCAGCAAAGTCTTCTCCTTACCGTATTGAACTACTGAAGGCACACTATATGTGTATATATATATATATACATACATATATATATATATTCTTAAGATACTGTTTTTTATATTAATTTCAGCAGGCACTTTGTCTAATGACATACAACTCAAGCCCTGGTCTGGTTTAGTACACAGATCCCACATGTGAATGAGCACACCTATCTAATGATTTCCTTTTCTTAACAATGCCAAATAGCAATGAGGCAAAGCAAGGGGTTGTATGCTTATGATCACTCATTCAGAAGTTTGGGAAGATTGGCTGAAAACTTCCTTGTGAGCTTTAATGGCAGCCATATTGACCTAGCTCTACCAGATACAGATCAATAGAAATGTTAACTGGACGAAAGGGGACAACTCGAGAAGTAATATATTTTTTTTTAGGGATATGTTTTTCATTCTCTTATCTGGGGTGGAAATGTTCTTTAAAGTGTGAGGTTCCTTTTTTCAAAATCTTTAATGGGGTTGTCCAGGAATAGAAAACATGGGTGCTTTCTTCCAATCTAATCTAATCATGTCCCTTTAAGGACATCCAAAATGAATGTATGGTATAAATGGTGCTGATTTTTTTCCTTGATCTGATTACGGTGGTACAGAGTAATGATATCCGTTAGTCATAATATAGAGAACATTGGCATGGTTTGAGATATAGTCTACAACATAGGAAAGATATTAGATATATTATGTTCTAATTAAACTAAAATTTGCAAAACTTAAAACCAAAACAATTGGGTGAATAAAGGGGATCTTGAGTCCATGTCTAAATAAAAAAAATAATGGCCATTTCATGTTGAAGCCACAAGGCATGGGTGTACTTGGAACATGATAGCACCTCTCAAGAAGATTAAAGGGGTTTTCTCATGAAGACTGCCCCTTTTCAAAAATAAGCGTCACTGCTCTCATTCCTATTGATCACATGTTGTTGCTGGGGAAAGCTGCAGCCAGCCACACATTTCCCCTGCGGCAGTGAAAATGAATGGCCGTCCATGTAATGCATGGACGCAGCGGTCTGCCAGAGTAGGAGCAGCTCTTGCAGAGCAGCTCTCCGTTCTGGCAAATAGGGGAGTGGTCCTGTCCTGATGGGATACCCCTTGTAGTCATGTTGATTAGGTGAGCATTTTAGGTGGAGAGATGAGGATGTGAAGGGTTTAAGGATTAATATATGATGGTGATTTAATTAAAGGTATATATTCGGGGATGATAAAAAGGCATGGGGACATGTTTAGGTGCTCAGTCATGCACAAATTGGGGGCTTTCCAATCTGTGAGCAGTATTCTTTAAAATATAGCGCTTGACCTATAGAACGTGGAGCAGATTGTGAAACTGGGTCTTGTATGAATCAACTATACTTTGAACATGTTGGGGTAAAGCAATAGGGCAAAATATTGGTAAACATTTTGCATTACATGTGGCTATTTTACTACGCCCCTTTCTAACAACTAAAAACAAAAAGGTCAGTAAGTGTCCCATAAAGCCAGGTATTTCATTTATTAAGATGGTGCGTATTATAAATGAAAATGTTAACGGCCTACAACACTTTTAGGAGTATGACTTATACATGTGCCCATCTATGTAAATAATACAAGCATGGCTACTGCTTCAAACATGTAATTCAGCCTGACTGAAGCAGAACAAACTGTTTAATCTACACCTCAGATTTCACATTAATACAGAATGTGAAATGTTATCTGGATATAATGTGATACTATGTTTTACTCCTCTCCAAGTGAATCTGAAGAAACACTTTAGCTGATACTGTTGAGATTCATATATAATCTAATGATATTCATTTGCACAGAAACTTCAGTGCACATTTCCATCCCCTTGGTACGCATGACTGGAAAATACTTCTGACAAGTTTAAAATGATTTGGTCAGTACTGATTAAGGACTGCATATGTGAGGCTGTGAGAAGTCATGTTCCTACACACCGGAGTCCAGGGCCTCAAATACAATTTACCAATGTAACAAAGTTACTGATTACATTTTTATTGGATCTTACTTATTTAGCGCAATGTTTGGCAGTGGTTGTGTTGGGTAAGATGTGTTTTCCATTTTGTTTTGATTAAATTGAGAGAATGATTTACGCTCACACATGTGAAGTACAATCAAATGATAACTACTTGCATATCTTTATTATCAGTAGAAGTAGCAGCAATATCCAAACCTGCCCGTTATTATATTGTACTCACTGAGGGCAATATAATGTAGTGACATACATAGTTTCTGAGAACTTACATGCAGATCCCTGGCAGCGCCACCAGAGATTAGTCTGGCCTATTCATGAGAGGTTTCTAGCTCCACCCACTCTCCGCTAGCTGTGCCTATTCTCTACTGATTGACAGATGTCTCCCTTTGCACATTAAAATGGAGATATATGTCAATCAGTGGAAAGTGGTTGGAGCTACCAGACAGTGGAAGAAGCCAGTGGCTGCACATGAATGCGCTGGGCTCATCTCTGGCGGTGCTGCCTGGGCTCTCTGCATGTAGATTCTCAGAAACAGCTTCACTTAAGTAAAGAAGTGACAGACAGCTGAAATCGGCATGTCTTTCACTACATTATGCGTAAGGGCAGCATAATGTGGATGTCTGGTTTACCTTAAAGAGGCTCTGTCACCAGTTTATAACGGCCCTATCTCCTACCTAAGCTAATAGGCACTTTAATGTAGATAACTACAGTTTGTTTGTTTTTTGGAAAAATGTTTATTTTTGACCAAGTTATGAAAATTTTAAGATTTATGCAAATTTGTTCTTAATGTCCAACTGGGTGTTTTTTTACTTTTCACCAAGTGGGCATTGTAAAGAAAATTTAATGATGCTGACCAATCCGTGTCATACACTTCTCTTCATTCATGCCCCGCTTGATCCACAGCACAGTGTGATCTCGCGAGATTACGCTGTGACGTCACTTCATCCTGCGAGTCTTCCACAGGAGTGATGGAAGACTGAATAGACATCGCCGCCAGCTGCTGCAGATTCGGATAAATGTCCTGGCACGGCTGGAGGCGATGTCTGTTCATTCTTCCATCGCTTCGGTGAAGGACCTGCGGTAGGAAGCGACGTCACAGCATGATCTCGTGAGATCACGCTGTACTGTGCATCAAGCTGGGCTGGAATGATGAGAAGTGTATGACGCTGATTGGTCAGCGTCATACACCTTTCTTTACAATGCCCACTTGGTGAAAAGTAAAAACACGCCCAGTTGGGCATTATGAACAAATTTGCATAAATCTTAAAATGTTCATAACTTGGCCAAACATAAAAGTTTTTAAAAAAACCCAAAAAACAGTACTTATCTACATTAAAGCGCCTATTAGATTAGCTAGGAGATAGGGCCGTAATAAACTGGTGACAGAGCCTCTTTAAGGATCACAAAAAGTGTAATTTATATGGGCTAATATCATCCATACATGTGCATGAAATAGCTTTTAACCGGAATTAATAGCTGGCATTCCCCAGGCTGAAGAGGTTTTCAAGGATTAATAAATATGCTTTAATATGCCTAAAATTGGAGAGGAAAACAAATTGTAATATATTTACCTTATTGATTCTTAACCATTCCTGCAGCATAGATCCCAAGTCCTACTAGCTTACCAGCTATATCATATCACGTCACATGATCGTTGAAGACAAATGAGATACACTGCTATGACTCATGCGACAGTGTTAGGCCACCACGATCAAGTGATGTCATATCGACATTATGTCATCGTATACAGCTATTAAATTAGAAGGACTCGGGGGTTTAGGGATGTGGGTATGCAACAGAATCAATATGGTAAGCCTATTGTAATTTGTTATATTTTCCATATTTTTTTATCACATTAACGTTTGCGTATAAATCCTGGATACCCCTTATATATAATCATTATGGCATGTTGGCACAAGTCTTCTTCACCTTGAGAGAATAATTTCCTTCTCCCTTTCTTGGCATCCAATCCTAATTTTGTTTAAAAAGAAAAAAGAATGAAGGGAATATGAAAACATTGATGTGAACAAGTCCTTTGGTTTGGCATCAGTTTAAGGTGACGGCTGCATTTGTACATGGTGTGTGATACAATCAGTGACACAGTATGCAGCCATGTCTAAATCTAATATTTGTTTCTTTCCTTCTAGGTGAGTAAATTCCTGAATCTATTTGATTATCAAAACCATTGTGTTGTGTTATTGATCAGCTTTGGTGAGTACTGAAGCTTTATCATTTTTACCAATATTTATGCTGGTTGCATATTAGTATACTGAAGATCACATTACATTAAATTAGAAATTGCATATATATATATATATATATATATATATATATATATATATATATATATATATATATATATATATAATTCCATCTGAATGAATTAGAATTTCATCAAAAAGTTAATTTATTTCAGTAATTCAATTCAAAAAGTGAAACTCATATATTATCTAGATTCATTACACACAGAGTGATCTATTTCCAGCATTATTTTCTTTTAATGTTGATGATTATGGTAACAGTTAATGACAACCCAAAATTTTGTGTCTCAGAAAACTTGAATATTATATAAGCCCCATTTCAAAAATGATTTTTAATACCGAAATGTAGGCCTACTGAAAAGTATGTCCAGTATGTGCCCTCAATACTTGGTCGGGGCTCCTTTTACATGAATTATTGCATCAATGCGGCGTGGCATGGAGGCGATCAGCCTGTGGCACTGCTGAGGTGTTATGGAAGCCCAGGTTGCTTTGATAGCTGCCTTCAGCTCGTCTGCATTGTTGGGTCTGGTGTCTCTCATCTTCCTCTTGAAAAATACCCCATAGATTTTCTATGGGGTTTAGGTCAGGCGAATTTGCTGGCCAATCAAGCACAGTGATACTGTGGTTATTAAACCACGTATTGGTACTTTTGGCAGTTTGGGCAGGTGCCAAGTCCTGCTGGAAAATGAAATCAGCATCTCCATAAAGCTTATCAGCAAAGGGGAGAATGAAGTGCTTAAAAATTGCATGGTAGACGGCTGTACATACTTCTCAGTAGGACAACATTTCTGTAGTAAAAATAATTTTTGAAATTGGGCTTCTATAATATTCTAATTTTCTGAAACACTAAATTTTGGGTTGTCATTAACTCTTACCATAATCATCAACATTAAAAGAAAACAATGCTGGAAATATTAGGGTGTTCCGGAACTTTTGGTGGGCACTGTGTGTATATATATATATATATATATGTATACACACTAGTCCATCTCAATGAATTATCATTGAGATGGACTAACGTGTATGTGTGTGTATGTACAGGGTGGGCCATTTATATGGATACACCTAAATAAAATGGGAATGGTTGGTGATATTAACTTCCTGTTTGTGGCACATTAGTATATGGGAGGGGGGAAACTTTTCAAGCTGGGTGTTGACCATGGCGGCCAATTTGTATCCAACTTTAGTTTTTTCAATGGGAAGAGGGTCATGTGACACATCAAACTTATCGAGAATTTCACAAGAAAAGCAATGGTGTGCTTGGTTTTAACATTACTTTATTCTTTCATGAGTTATTTACAAGTTTCTGACCACTTATAAAATGTGTTCAAAGTGCTGCCCATTGTGTTGGATTGTCAATGCAACCCTCTTCTCCCACTCTTCACACACTGATAGCAAAAAAAAAGAAGAAATGCTAGCACAGGCTTCCAGTATCCATAGTTTCAGTTGCTGCACATCTCGTATCTTCACAGCATAGACAATTTCCTTCAGATGACCCCAAAGATAAAAATCTAAGGGGGTCAGATCGGGAGACCTAGGGGGCCATTCAACTGGCCCACGACGACCAATCCACTTTCCAGGAAACTGTTCATCTAGGAATGCTCGGACCTGACACCCATAATGACATAAATAACTCATGAAAGAATAAAGTAACGTTAAAACCAGGCACACCATTGTTTTTCTTGTGAAATTCTCGATAACTTTGATTTGTCACATGACCCTCTTCCCATTGAAAAAACTAAAGTTGGATACAAAATGTCCGACTTCAAAATGGCCGCCATGGTCAACACCCAGCTTGAAAAGTTTCCCCCCTCCTATATACTAATGTGCCACAAACAGGAAGTTAATATCACGAACCATTCCCATTTTATTTAGGTGTATCCATATAAATGGCCCACCCTGTATATATATGTATATATATATATATATATATATATATATATATTGATAAAACATTTTCCTATGCACATTTAATACTAGTGTGGAAGTCTTTCTTATGCAAATAACTCCTCCACCAGATGAGTTTTCTACAATACTACTTAGAACATGGCACAGGTAATAGCAATGGAAGAGATACTTAGATACTTAGACAGTTCTGCTTTGCTTTTTTCGGACCTTATTAGCACATGTGATGGTTCTGGTTTAGCTATGTGAGATGTTTGAACAGCTGATTGGATTCCAAAAGACAGAAATAGGTCTATTGAGATATTGCTTTTAGCAAACACAATGTTATGTTCTAATATTTCTTTGGTAGTGAAACACTTTCTTACATAATAACCATGTAAGCTGTACATTTTCATATTTTTCTCAAGTTGCATTTTTTAAAGTCTACTTTACTACTGATTTTCCCTAAGGAGACTGATTATTCCAGTGATGTTATGATTAAATATTTTAATGTGTAGATTAACATTTGGTGAACCTGCCAACATTTTTGAGAACATTGCTTAAATATGAATTTCACTTTCCTTTCTATAATATTGTCATTGAAATCATCTGATTTAGCAGCAGCATTAAGACTTAAACTGTTAAGTCTAAATTCTTTAACATGGTCCTGCCAGAGGGGCTGCCTTAATATTATTATATGCGTTTAAAATGGAACTTGTCACCAAAAGATGACATATTATTTAAACAAGTTTTTTTTAAAAAGCATATTTTTATTTTTTTCATGTTTAAATAAAATAAAATGACATTTGTGGTGGTGTCTTTTATTTTTTTATATGACTATTCAATCCAAATTTTTTTTTATATTCTAGTTTTTACACTAGTCACTGGAGCACATACAATAGATGGACATTTCCTGTTTTTTACAGCTCAATTGTTAGCTTTGCTTTGTAGACTGGGACAGAGTCTGCAGAGGGCGAGGAAAAAATGAATAAAGCAGCACTTTATAGCACCACTACATGCTATAGACACAGATAAGGCTCTGTATGCATCTTCCCTTTCTCTCCCTATGGTCTCTGGGGAGGGGGATTTAGTCCATCACTTCCTAGACACTGTAAAAATCTATTAACATTTGTCTTACAATTAACTCTCATTCATTACAACTGCCATAGAGCACATAAACACCTAAATAGCTACAAAATAAAAAATAGTTCTCTTCTAGATACGTACATTTAATTTAATTACAATTCAATACATGAGACATTCCCTTTAAGACAGAATTAATGAAAAGGAATCTGCTGTCTAAAAGTTCTGAACAGTGATGTACTCTAAAAGACTTATAAGACACTTTTAGATGAAATTATTGTTTGTTACTGATAAAAAGACTAAAGGAACAATTACTTTTTTACATGGATGATATAGATATTAGATAATTTTTTTCCTTAAATAAAGTCACAATTTGGACAAGGTTTCCTTTGTGTTATATTGTGTCTAAAGATCAGAAAACTTTCAGCGAGACAAATATACAATAATAGAAAATATATGGACAAATACTTTTTCCTGGCACTGTATATTGAAAGTAAATCCATAACAAAAATGTATTGACTGATTTAAATAGATTATCCGGGAGTTTTAAAATTTTGTGAGAGGGCAGGGGAGGGTATAAAATAATTAACTAACAGGAACTCCCCCTTCGAATGTCCCCCCTCTTAAACGCTGATACCCCGTTCCGGTTTTAGAAGCTCCAGGTGTTGTGTCTTGTCATTCATCAGTCATGTGCCGCTGCAGCCAATTGCTGGCCTTAGTGGTGATGCTGCAACGAACGGCCTTGTAAAAATCCCTCATTGGCTGCTTAATTTAAAAACCGTATTTGCAATAGGAAAATGTGAACAGAGCGCTCTGTCAAGCATGTGGATTATTAACCCCTTCGTGACCACTAATACGCCTTTTTACGTGATTCACTAATGGGCTTTAGGCTAGGCTGACGCCTTTTCACGTCAGCCTAGTCTAAGTCCTGCACGGGTCTCCCGTGCAGGCAGGAGCCGGGGCTCTGCTGTCTGATGACAGCTGAGCTCCTGCTCCAACGCCCGCGATCGAAGTTTACTTCGATCGCGGCCGTTTAACCCGTTAAATGCCGCCGTCAATAGCGACCGCAGCATTTAACTTTGTTTACAGAGGGAGTGCGCTCCCTCTGTCACCCATCGGCGGCCCGCGAATGCAATCGCGGGTCTCCGATGGGGTGTCATGGCAGCCGGGGGACTGATAAAAGCCCCCAGGTCTGCCCTGGACATATGCCTGTTAGGACGCGCCGGAGGCACGTCCTAACAGATTGCCTGTCAGATTTACACTGACAGGCAATAATGCTCTGGTATACGAAGTATACCAGAGCATTATAGCAGCGATCGGAACATCGCACAGTAAAGTCCCCTAGTGGGACTAATAAAATAAGTCATCAAAGTGAAATAAAGATTATTAATAAAAAGTACAGTAAAAAAATAAATAAAACCATTTTTTTCCATAAAAAGTGGTTTTATTTAGTAAAAGTGTAAAAAAAAAAAAAAGTACACATATGTGGTATCGCCGCGACCGTAATGACTCCATTAATAAAGTTAATATGTAATTTAAACCGCAAAGTGAACACCGTAAAAAAAAAACGCAAGAAACTATGGCGAAATTGCAATTTTTTTCCATTGCCCCCCAAAAAAGTCATAATAAAAATGAATCAATAAGTCCCATGTACCCCAAAACAGTACCATTCAAAACTACGTCTTGTCCCGCAGAAAACAAGCCCAAAAAATCACTACATTGATGGAAAAATAAAAAAATTACGGCTCTTGGAAAGCGACGATGCAAAAACAAATAATTTTAGTTCAAAAGTGTTTTTATTGTGCAAAAGTCGTAAAACATAAAAAAAACCTCCACATATGTGGTATCGCCGTAATCGTACCGACCCATAGAATAAAGGTCACATGTTAATTACGTTGCACAGTGAACGGCGTCAATTTAAAAACGCATAGAACAATGGCGGAATTTCAGTTTTTTTTTATAATCCCCCCCAAAAAGGTTAATAAAAGTTAATATAAAAATTATATGTACCCAAAAATGGTGCCATTAAAAAGCACAACTAATCCCGCAAAAAACAAGTCCTCATACAGCTATGTAGACGAAAAAATAAAAACGTTATAGCTCTTTGAATGCAACTATAGAAAAACGAATAAAATAGCTTGGTCATTAAGGCCTAAAATGGGCTGGTCACTAAGGGGTTAAAATTAGAAATGGTACTTCAGTAGTAGTAGAATTGTTGTTTGACAATAAAAGTTTTATATTCATACCAAACATCAAGTATCTTAACAAAATATATATATTTTAAAAGCTTTTAATGAGCTTTTTATAAGCTTTTAATACATTCTCATTGGCAGGTTATTTAATCAATATGCCAAAAACTTTGCTGCCTAGATCTAAGAAATTTATACTATTAGTTATAACACAAATGAGAATTATAATATCTGTAACACGTGTTACACGTGTTACTATTTACGATGTTCGATATTCTAAGTATGATCCTAGAGCATGTTTTAATTTCATGTCTGGTAATTTTGGTAATAGGTCATTCTAGTTTTATTTAACCATTTTTGTTTGTAGAAAACAGAGAATTAACTTAATTTAGGCTTAGCCACAGATTCATCTAACTTTATTGAGCAGCATGAGCAAATTTTAAGATAAGTTGAGGTAATTTTTTACATTTTTGGCATGGACTGAGACCAATGGTAAGGCCATATATCATCATGTTCTGGCTGGTGAAGTGAAAGAATGAGAGGCCCTACTTCAGAATATCCAAAGGTGATACCGGCATTACAACATGCTCAGCCAATAGGAAACTGATTTTGCTGGGCTCCTAAGCATCATCATTATTGTCACGAAGGCTGCGTAAACCTACTGGGCCAGACCACCTTAACGGTATGGCAGCTGGTCACCAGGACACAGGTCAAAGTCTATAGTTCATATAGGTGTACCTGAGGTAGCTTCATACATTATCAAGGCAGGCTCAGATGGGACTAGGCAGCAGGCAGGCACCAGGCGTGATGAAGCAGGACAGGCGAGGTACTCAGCGCAGCATGACTCCAACTAAATACGGAACTTGGACCAGGATAACACGGGATACAGGTTACAGGTAGCAGGAACGGGGAACACTGGGAACTGGAGACACTTAGGGGACCATTTGCAGAGACAAACGTAGGTAACGACAACAACTCTCAGGCAATGCAGGGAGGGGCAGAGCCCTTCTTATAGTCCAGGATGATCTGGGAGCAATCAGCCCAATTTAACACATGTGTGCGCTCTGGCTCCTTAAAGGCAATGTGTTGCCAGAAAAACATGTTGTTTTTTTTAAATTAAACATTTAGTGTGTAGGTGATTAAACATTGTTCACATTTTTTTTAATTTTTTCACGAGTCAGGAAATATTATAAATTAATTCTAATTTATAATATTTCCCATTGCTGGTCACTAGATGGAGCTATTCCCAAAATTGCAGCATTGCATGTGGTAAAGCAACCACATTGCTTTATGCTGCAAAATTGGGTAAAAAGCCCTCGCTCTAGTGAGCTCTCAGCATCCCCCCCTCCTTTATCCTGGCTAGTGCCGGGATAAACGAGGGGTTTGAACGGTCTAACCTCCTACACTGTGTGTCGCCATTTTTTTAGCTAACACACAGTGTAGTAGGTTTACATACAGTAGTAAACGTACACAAACACGAACATACATATAAATCTCTTACCTGCTCCTGCCGCCGCGGCTCCCTCCGGCCCGTCCGCTCCGTCTGCTGCCGCTGGTCCATGTGCACAAGTCCGGAAGCCGCGACCGGAAGTAGTAATCTTACTGTCCGGGCGCGACTTCCGGTCCACACGAAAATGGCGCCGGACGGCGCGCATTTCAAATTGGACTGTGTGGGAGCGGCGCATGCGCAGTTCCCACACAGACGGCGTACATTGAAGTGGATGGGACGGGAGCCGTTCGCAGTCCCTATGGGACTGTGGCTGCCGTATTCCATGTCTGTATGTGTCGTTAATCGACACATACAGAAATGGAAAAAAAAATGGCAGCCCCCATAGGGAAGAAAAAGTGTAAAAATAAGAAAAAGTAAAACACAAACACACAAATAAATATAAAAATTTTTAATAAAGCACTAACATTGTTAACATATTAAAAAAAAAATTGTGATGACACTGTTCCTTTAAGGCTGGACTGAGCTCTCGAGTGCACCCTAGTGGTCACCGCAGAACAGAATGGCTGCATGTGCAGACATCTCTGGGGAGAAGGGCGTCGACAGGATGGGAGGGGTTCGTGGTCAACGACCATGGACGTTACAATTATCATACCTGGAGCAATCATTTTGGTATCAAGAAATGGGTATGACAACTAGTAAAACAGTCTTAAAAGCAAGGCCCAGAAACCAAGCGGCCCCACTTCTCTTCAGAGGTGCAGTTAACAACAGCTAAATGATAAAAGGGGACAGTAAAAAGGGGCAGTGGGAGAATTAAGGGAAATACATATAGAGTGGGATAGAGTGGAGACCAGAATACTCATAGGCTTTGGATCTCCTGACCTCAGATACTGCTGAAAGTATTCATGGTGGAGTGAGGTCCTATTTCAAGTTTTGCTATGAAGTCTGCCAGTTACTTGTTTTGCCACTGCATACAACTCAATCAATCAGCACAATGGAGAGTACTTTAGAAATTCTAGTAAAATTATGAGAATAACCTCGAGGGTTTGGTTGGCCAATTTAAACAATCAAAGGGGTTCATTTATCTATTATATTGGCTTTAAAAGGGCAAACATATTTATTATGATGAAATGCTATATTCAATAATATGGGAAATGTTACAAGTTATTTCTCCATAAATGTAGCCGCTCACTGTTTGATGATATGTACTTCCTATTGATTGTGTCAAATAAAAATGCTAACAAATGCTAATAGTTAATATTTTATGGTCACCGTTGTTTCAAGGTTGATAAAAGAATCATAAAGGCAAAACTCCCTGTTCCCAAAGTGATTTATTGCACAGATGAAATATATGTACAAGGTGACTTTTCTTGTCGAATTTGTAATGTTGTTTTTAATCTCATTGGGTTATTTGCCTCCAATCATTTACTCACATGTACATTTATTGAATACAATAGATTTGGTTAGTTTACAGATATCAGCAGACTTTATAGAATTGTGTCTATGCTATAATGAAAATATATGAATTGGACCAGATCAGATCTATTTAGACACTTTGATCTATTTAGAAACAAGATTTTAACAGAAAAATCACAAATTATATGACAATAATCTGGGGTGACCGTCTCTCATTCTTACACTGTAACAATCTTCTTGATAGTCTTATGCTGTGGGGAACCCCATTTTATTTTCATTCTGTGTTTTTTTTTTTCCCCTACATTCTTATGGTGCACATGTTAAAAGCCACAAAAACCGATATTTAAACATAGATTCATTTAGGGATGTAAATGGAAGGAGAAGGACATATGCCCCTGCTGGGAGCCAGACAGTCCTACAGGAGCACACAGGACTGAATGTTTGGTTGAAAGAATGTCTTCACTACAATTACTATCATTTTTTTAATATATACTTTTATTTATCATAGACTTCTGTGTAGGCACTTATAGAAATAAGAAAATGAACATCAACCAAAGGGGTTGACTAGTTTGAGTGCTAAAGAAAAAACAAATTATATTGCTTTTATTGTAACATATATCTCAATATAAGACATTTAAGGGCTTGTCTGGTCTAAACCACTTTCACTGTATTAGGGAACTCTATGCTAATAGAAGGGATCACCTGGTTAAGATCCTCATCTATAAGCTGGAGAAGAGCGTATCTACCAAAAGTGTATTTCACTCTCGATGTCCTGGCATGTCTGTAGTAGACAGACTGCTCACTGATTTCAATGGGAACTGTGTAATGCCTAATTTTACCTGTGGTGGCACTGCAATGAAATTGAACACTTATTGTTAGGTTCTCCACAGATTGCAGCTGATTGCTAGTAGACGAAGCAGTGAGACACTTTGTGATTAGCTTATCAATGGAGGATCCTTCTACCAAAAAGTGATTGTCCAAACAGACAACGCTTTAAATTTAAAGGGGTTGTCCAGGCTTTTATACTGATGAACTATCCACAGGAAGGTAGTGCCAAACTGCCCACAGCCCCCTTGTAGGTAGTGCAAGGACTACAAAATGATCCTGATAGCTGGCGGGCAATAGACATTCAAAAAAGGACAATTGTGCAGGAGCACACAAAATACCCACCTTTCCCAGCTATCAAATAAATGTGTGGAAATAAACTAAGTCTGAGTAAAGGATTAATCCTTTTAGCTAGATTAAATAAAGGTTATATCTTAGTTTATTTCCACACTTTTTATTTTTATACCCAGGAAAGTTGGGTATTTTGTGTGCTCCTGCACAGTTGTCCTTTTTTGTAGGTAGCGCCACACAGCCCCCCAGGAGATAGCAACCCCCCCCCTCCAGTATAGATAGTGCCACTGTAGCTCCCTGAAGGAGCGGAATCCCCATGTGGCCGGGGATTCCGCTCCTGGAGCGCTGCTTGATGTCTCTGTCCATATATGGACAGTGACATCAGGGGAAACTCCTGAAGCGGAATCCCCGTCCACAGCGTTGCTCCACCACCCTCATTCCCGGTGTCACCTCTAGCAGCAGCTATGGCTGCTACAGCGGTAGCGACGGCCACTAAGTGAAGAAGCACCCAGATGGAAAGGCGACTGCAGTTAGTGTGTGTATCCCCGCTGGTAGTTGCACCGGCGCGGGGATATAGACACTCGCTAGCACCCCTCTTGCAGTGTGGCGGCTGGCGCCCTGTGCGACCGCACTGGTCGAACATATCTAAGGCCGGCCATGCTTACAGCGTCCAAAGACAGTCGGAATAGCTGTTTGGTGCAGGGTATGGGTGTCGGACCCCCACTGATCATATACTGATGACCTATCCTGTGGATTGGTCATCACTATAAAAAACAGCACCCAGCCTAGACAATCCCTTTAATAGATTTCTATGGATGTAGCTCCTGGCTCTCGATCTAAAGTCAAGAACCCCAATTTTAATTAATTATGGTCTGTTCAAGATAAATTCTTCAATAGGTCAATATTAGAGAGAATACAACATTTTCTCATGTAAGGGTAGCCTAAGCTGATATATGTTTCCGCTGTTGACCTCAGTAATTCAGTACTATGTTGGTTAGTACTCTATAAATACATTTGCTGGTTGAAGTTAGATATATCTTCAGTGGCCTCATCCTTTACTGAATAACAAGTACTTTATTCCTGTAACTTCTTGGTAGGCTTATTATACCATAGACCTGTATAGCTCTCACAATGCAGTATAAATAGCATAAGTGCTTCTTATTGATTACAAGGTTTAAGGTTTCTTTTTTCTTCATTCTGCTTTATATTTGTCTATGTTTAAAGATCTCCTTGTCCTTTGTTGGTGATAGAGATGAATCACACAGGAGCATACAAATAATGTGCGTAGCTATACACAATGACATATTATTTCACTGTAAGGGTAAGGCATTACTTTAATTATAGTGTGTGGTAAATGGACAAAGCATTGCAAAAATAACTGCATTGTCTACGAGAATGCTAATTATACTGAAAGCTCAGGGGTCTTCAAATGTATTGCTGAGGCTTTCTTCTTCTTACATATTTTATATTGGCTCAGTGTATTTTATCTTTGCGTAGTGTAATTTTTCTTTAGGCCAACTGCTAACTAATTTTTTTTACTTATACTGTTATGTAGCAGGATAATCACGTTTGTTCTTATTTTTCACGCAGCAAGATAAATGATGTTTCAAATGTGTCCCATAATTTCATGTTAGAGTGGTCTTGAGTGAGGGATCATTACCTATAAGCTAAACGTGATCTGATAGGACATATAATAAGGGGTTGTTTGCGACTAGATAATCCTTTAAAAGGAATTTTAGTTCAAAACTTAAGAATTATTTTTAGCTACTCCCCTGTTCTCACCTGCTATTTATTTTCCTTGGTCCGTTAGGGTACACCTGTGACCAGAAAGTGCAAGTAAACTGTAAAGGAAGTCTGAGATAGTCTGAAACCCATCTCATGTTTCATCTGTGGCTCAGACTGCTGCTCTATCCCTCCCCCATGCTTTACATTGCAGCTTCAAGGGCATAACTATAGTGGGTGTTGAGGTTGCATGTGGACACAGGATCAAATGCCTGATGGGGCCCAATGGTCCTTCTACCACATAGGAGAACACCAGTAATATAAATGGCATATGATGGCTGGGTACGAGTTTTGTATGAGAGTCCAGTATCTTTAAAGTGGGTGTCCAGTCATAAGAAATTGAGGGCCTATCCACAGAATATGCCATCAATATCTGATCGGTCGTGGTCCGACTTTCGGCACCCCCACCGATCAGTTACCACTGCTTGTATTATGAATCGCCGACACACTTGTAGCGACGGTTCACAGTATTACAGACTTCTCCCATTCATTTGAATCGCGACGATTCACAGTATGAGCAGATAAAGAATATAGGAAAAGCAATGCCCAAAGGAGCGGGGCGGCCCTTTCAAATCAGCTGATTGCCGGGAGTCGGGCCCCCCACCAATCAGAGATTGATGGCCTATCCTGAGAATAGGCCCTCATTTTCTTATAACTGGATAACCCTTTTAAGTTATGCCACTATGCAACCGGCTGTTGTTGTTGTTGTTGCTGTTGTTCACCAAGGAGTCAATCCATGTGCCGTGGATTTCCCTTACAGCAATAAGAATCATTAAAAACTAAAGTAAACCAAAGGGAGTGAGATAAAAAAAAAATATCTGTGAATTTGTTCTCATATACTGATCTTAAAGAGTCTTATATAGGAAAAATTTCGGCTTGAAATATAAAAAAAAATATTTGCAAAACCATTTACATTAGCAACGATTTCAAAGAAATTCTAATTAGAGTGAATTTATTACGGAGCCATAATGTATTTATCCTGTAAAAGGCAATAAAGGCTAAAATATGTATTATAGAATTTCAGTTTCTATTGTCTCATATGAGGAAATATTTCTTTACAGTAGGCAATTGGAAAGCCAATGGCAAAAGTTTTTGGATTTGTTATTCTGCGGTTATAACTAGTACCATGTCATAAAAAAAGTAAGACAAACTGATCAAATTTTAAATTAATACAAGACCATTGTCTCTTTTTCCAATGAGTTATTCTTTAGCAGCCATTCTGCCAGAAGACACAACACTTGTTGCCTATTAAGCTTTCATTATCTTCCTGTTACTGCAATGAAAACACGTGTGGTTAGTCCCAGTTGTTCCTACTGCCTTAGGCAAATAGATGAATAATCATCTCTTCAATTCTATTCTAGTAAAAATAGTGAAAGATTTGGCAGATAGTAAGTAAAACTAGAGATGTGTTGTGTCTAGGGTTTCTACTTAGAAGCTCAGTAAATTCAATCAGTAAAGTTTGTAAAGTTAATACATGTAGCAGTAACAGGAAATACTACAATAGAACATTTTGTAAACTATCAATCATACTACATGATCAGACCCAAGTTTAGAATAAAATAACTATTGTAAAAGACCATCAAACTAAATGTTTCTCTAAACCAGTGTTCTCCAACCTGTGGCTTTCCATCTGGGAGCTGCAGTCTTAGAAAACTGACGAGCTGAGAGCCACAAATTGGAGAACACTGCTCTTAAAGCGTACCATCAGTATTCACATGACTGTCATCTGTGTGTACATGAGGAATAACACTATTTCTGGCCATTATATAACTTGTATCCTGCATTTTTTTCTTAGCGGTTCTCCGCTCTGAAGGTTCTATCTTTATTTCTCAGTTTTTTCTCAGCTAGTGTAAGTCTAACTGCTATCAAGTTTTCTATACAATGCACACAGAGAAGAAAACATCCGGCTCTCCTATCTCTATCTATCACAGAAGCAGCAGCAGCATGGAGGACATTATACAGTAGCAATGAGCAGTGTAGTTGGGAATCCAGCACTAGGGTGACCTATAACTCTTACCAGAAGCTGCAGCACGTCTGTGTCTCACTTATGTCTGTGTCTGCTTCCCCTCCTCTCTTCATAGACTTCTATGGTCAAGCAGTGAAGAGACACCCCCCACTTCGTGTGGTTCATCTTCTCTGCTCTGTAACTTGAGACAGATTTTGTTTAACATTAGGGGGTTGGCAGCAGATAACAGGAAGGGAGACGCCTAGTGGCAGTAACTTCACACATAATTTGCATGGATAAAACAACAAAATTTTAATAGTAAGTAAATTACAAAGTTGATATATATATATATATATATATATATATATATCAGGTATACTATTAGATTAGCAGAAGTTATTTGAAAAGTTAGTATCCATTTAATTATCATCCCTGTATTTTTCACGATTTACACTGATTGGCTTCCTTACACCTGTTTTTTACATTTGCTAATTCTATCCATTACTCACTTTAAGGGTTCATGCACAGATCTATTACAGCTCCGTACAACTTCTGCATTACTGTAAACCTTACTGTACTTTCGTATACCTCCGATTTCATTCCTGAAAATATCTCCAAATGTACAGCAACCGACGGAGCCTGTATGGCAGCATATGGTGGCCGTGCGGCTCTGTGATAGAGCGTTATACAGCCTCTGTGCACCACCATTCACAATCATGCAGACATTTATTATTATTATAAATAATGCTTACACATAACAACTCATTCAACATTTGATGCAGAGCATAAGGAAATAAGTGCTCTAATTCACCTCAAATGGAACTCACCATTCTTTGAACGGGCAGCAGCTCCTCACCAAAGTCTCAAAAATGAGTCTGAGGTCTCATTCACCCGGCAAAGTCATGTATAGAGAGGTACACGGAGCATCTGTGGCTTTCCACGTGCTGCTATATGGTTCTCTGATAATGCCATATTTCATAGTTATTCTCTGCTAAAAGCATTGCTCCAAAATAAGGTGTCTGATTAAACACAACACAATTTTCTTCTGTCAGAATCCTAATGAAATTGGAGGCATACAAATTTAGAGTAGGGCCAAATAGAAGCCTATGGGTGTGGTATCTTGGCTCAATAAAATGGCTCATATGTAGCCATAATATGCACATATGCCGGAGGCCTTATAATCAGAAAAACAATAACACATTAAAAACGGTAAATCCCAACCCTAAATCTGGCCTTAACAAACAGTGGTTAATTTGTCTGCTAAGCTTAGATCATGGGGGCTACGGCTGTGATTTGGTAACGTATTTGTATAGTCATGAAATCTAAGGCTTCGTTCACATCTGCGTTGGGGTTCCGTTCATGGGTTTCGTCTGACCTTTCCGTCAGGGGAACCCATGAATAGAAACCAAACTGAAACAAACGGAAACCATAGCTTTCCGTTTGCATTATTTTTTATTTCAATGGTAACGTATCCGTTGCTAATGGTTTCTGTTTATCACCGTTCTGTAAGGTTTCCGTTGTTTTGGCAGAATCAATAGTGCAGTCGACTACGCTATTGATTCTGTCATAACAACGGTGCAGTCCAGAAATTAAACTTTTGCCTACCAATTTAAACTGTAATCTGATTGGTTGCTTTGGGCAAAGCTCCACATTCTATCCGCACTAGTTATTATACATAAGGCCCATGGACTGTTTTTACAAAGTGTTAATGTTTCCCTTTGCAGCCAATTACTGTGTTTATTTTTTTTTAGAGCAGATTTGAAAGTTAAAACAGTGATCTGATTGGTTACTATTAGAGATGAGCGAATTTCCCAAAATTAGTTTTGTGGCTGATTCTATCGAATCCGCTCTCCATTTCGATTCCGTTTATATAGATTTGCAGAGAAACAATAGCGTCTCAATTGCCCAGTCTTCTAGGACTGTATCCAAGTTGGATGCAGTCCTAGAAGACATCAGAGAGTCAAACTGGGCAATCGGAGTGCTTGCAATTCCACCCTTAAAATAAAAAATATATACCCTACTTGTCTCCCCTGCTTTCCCATAGCATCATGTTCCTGCTGGACTCTTGACGTGATGTTGATTTGTCCCATGTTACGCGTCCCCGTGATTGGCTGCAGCGGTCACATGGGATAATACAACATCATATCAGGAGGCCACCAGGGATGCATAGCTACATGAGAGCAGGTGTATATGGCATTTTTTTTTATCTTCTCCTCTCTTCCTTTTTCTAATCTGTAAAATGATGGCTGGCGGCCACGATTTTGCCAATTTGTACTCCGCAAGCTCCAAAAGTTTTAGATTTCGCCAAATCTGAAACTTCTGGGAAATTTGGTTTCGTTTAGAATCAATTCGATCATCTCTAGTTACTGTGAGCAGCAATGACACTTTGTTAGACCAGTTTTATACAGGAGAACCATTGACGATCCCATCAATACATTTTCTTAAACCAGTTTTATTTTCACCACCTTCAATACAGTATTTTCCCTCCTTCCTATTCACCTTTAAAATTATTATTTTTTTTGCCCATTATTTGCATACCATATGGCCTGCACTATAAGAGTAGTATGAACGTACCATTTTGTTTAATCTTCCAGGAACTTTACAGGAGCCAACAAGATGACAAATGCAAATTTCTAACTTAATGTAATAGTGTATGAGTTCACAATCTTCTACTTTCTTTATTCAGATTTTATTCTCTCAGTCTTAGAATTATTTCCTTTGGCTTAAGCTCAAAGTAATTACAAAATTCTAAAATAAAATGATTGTGTTGTTACTATGGCTAATGCAGCGCTATTGTATACTGAGAGGATATAAAACTGTTACTTCTTATACACAAAAACAACAAATATAACCCGTCAAAGCAATGTGCTATGTAATGGAGTATGTGTATGTCATTTTATAAGGACAATCATACATCATCTTTGTCCATGAAATTAATAGAATACATTTTGTAGTTAGATCCCTTCCCGACGCAGCCATCTTTTGGATTTTCATTTTATTTTTTTCATCACCCCCTTCCAAAAGCTTTTTTATTTTTTCCTTCGATATAGCCCAATGAGGGCTTGATTTTTGAGGGACGAGTTGTAGTTTTTCATGGCACCATTTATTGTACCATATAATGTATAATTTTTGTGGGGTGGAAAATGAAAAAAAACAGTGATTCCTCCATTGTTTTTTGTTCTTCGTTTTTACAGTGTTCACGTGCAATTATAACGACATGTTATCTTTATTCTGCGGGTCAACACAATTACAATAGTGAAAAATAAAATTTATTTTGTGTTGCCAAATTTTGAGAGCCATAACTTTTTAATTTCCCCATTGATTCAGCTGCATGAGGGCTTATTTTTTGCGGAACAGGCAACAAGATGTAGTTTTTATTGGTATCGTTGTGGGAGATGAGATGTTCAAAAAACAGCGATTCCGGCACTTTACAATTTTTTCCTTACGGTATTTACTGTGCATGTTAAATAATGTTATATTTTAACAGTTCAGACTTTTACGGATGCGGCGATACCAATTATGTTTATTATTTTTTACTAGTACCCCTAGGGGACTTGAACCAGCGATCGTTGGATTGCTTGCACTATATACTGCATTACTAATGTATTGCAGTACATTGTGCTTCCGACAGGCAGCTATTAGGCCCTGCCGCAGGCAGGGGTACAAAAATGGCAGACCTGGGGGCTTTCATTAGATCACCAGGCTGCCATACCAGCCATCGGCAACTCATAATTACATCGTGGGGGACAAACAGGCTGTCAGAGAAGGTCGCCGCCTCCTTCTTATGCTTTCGATTGACCGCACCATTCGATAGACCGCACCATCTAAGAGGCTAAACGAGCCAGATCTAGCCATCAATTTTTAGTGTATGGGAAGCCCCTTTAACTCAGCATTTCCTAGTAGAGTTTTTAAGAAGGATTTTCCAAGCCAGGCAACAACTTTATCTTATGTATCCAATATATCATTACCTGGTGGTTTCGCTAAATATATAACTGTTTTTAGGGCTTAGGGGGGATTCACACGAGCGTGTATTCGGTCCGTGCGGGCTGCGTGGTTTTCACGCGGCACGCATGGACCAATACAAGTCTATGGGGCAGTACAGACAGTCCGTGCTTTTTGCGCAGCGTTTGTCTGCTGCGCAAAAAGCGCGACAGGTTCAATAACTCTGCGTATTTTGCGCATGACGCACCCATTGAAGTCAATGGGTGCGTGAAAACAACGCAGGTTGCACGGAAGCACTTCCCTGCGAACCGACTGAAACAGCGCACCAGCTGTCAAAAGGATGAATGTAAACAGAAAAGCACCACGTGCTTTTCTGTTTCCGAACATCCAAACGGAGTGTCTTTGCGATGAGCGAAGTCGGACAAGCGAACCGAACTTCACCGGGTTCGGCCAAACTCGTTTTGGCCGAACCCGGCAAAAAAATTATCGGTACGCTACGTCAGGAGATAGTCACTGTCCAGGGTGCTGAAAGAGTTAAACTGTTTCAGCACCATGGACAGTGACTTCCGATCCCAATATACATGAACCTGTAGAAAAAAAAACGAAGTTCTGACTTACCGATAACTCCCGGCGTCTTCCTCCAGTCTGACCTCCAGGGATGACAATTCAGTCCAAGTGACAGCTCCAGCCAATCACAGGCCAAGCACAGGCTGCAGCGGTCACATGGACTGGCGCGTCATCCAGGGAGGTGGGGCCAGATGTCGAGAGGCGCGTCACCAAGGACGCGTCACCAAGGCAACGGCCGGGAAGTTCTCGGTAAGTACAAACTTTTTCTGTTTTTTCAACAGGTTTTTCGATATTGTGTTCGGCATTCACTGTCGAGGATGCTGAAAGAGCTAGCTCTTTCAGCACCTTGGACAGTGACGGGCGTCGACTAGCCTCATCTCTATGATGGCGGCTGCGCGAAAATCACGCAGCCGCCATCAGACACGGATGACACACGCAGCTGTCAAATGGTTTTTGCGCGCGCAAAATGCAGCGTTGTTTGCGCGCGCAAAAACGCAACGTTCGTCTGTATCTGCCCTTACTGAGATTGTCTGGAATAATTTGGAACTGTTTAGTGTAGATATCTTAAATGTATGAGATTTTTGTGCCATCGTTTTAAAGGCAACAATTTAACCATTTACATGTTAAATTAAGAGGAGTTGTAATGGAGTACATGTAAAAAAGAATCCGTCACTTGAAATAAATCCCGTCCATTGGAAATACAATATACAGAGGAATCATGGTCAGGAAAAACGGCCATGTAAACAAATCCAAACAGAGGGTGTTGAGCATAAATCAGAATTAAGGCTCATGCACACATCCATGTACAACGCTAAAAAAGACTATGGAGCTGTACTATGCATCCACATGCCTCCGACTTCATACTGTCTGATTTCTAAAGCATCGTGGCATGCTCCACCAGGTACTGTGTTATGTAGGTATTCTCCCCTAGATGCCTAGAAGCATTGCTCTATCCTCAAAGTAGAGTGCTGCATAGAGTGCCTATGGCTTTGTATCCACAAGGACTTTTTGTGCCTCCATACAGTCCTCGTTCACATGGCTCTGCTGTGTGCAAGAGGGTTTCCAATCATCTGGGCCATGGTTTTGTTGCATAACTTTAGGCAGATATTTAGAACATTATAACAAACCGCTGAGGTGCAAGAAGCATTCAGTCACCACCACCCACTGCGATCTCCTCTACCCCCAACTGATAGTTAAATGGATATTTCCATCTGTATAATTATATTTAAAGTGCTAGAAATCAAAAGTTGGCCACTTAAAGAAGCACTCCACTTTTTTTTCCCCCTCCATTTGTACAGTGGTGCTTCAGTGGAGTGCTGTGTGTAGAAATACTTACCGATCCCTGCATCATGTCGTTTATGATTCCAGCGCCGCCCACGTGATCTTCACTCTGACCTGTCTGGAATCACCGTGCTTTTCAGAAATCCAGAACTCAGGCTCTCAATACATTCTTATGGAGCCTCATTCTGGCATGCATTGAGAGCCTGACTTCTGGTTTCCTAAAAAGCACGGTGATTCCAGACAGGTCAGAGAGAAGATCACGTGGGAGGCGCTAGGCCCGAAAATGACATGATGCAGGGATCGGTAAGTACTAGAGTATCTAGCGGCATTGTGAGCGCACACGGAGGGTGACATCAAGTGCATGCCGCCCACATGTGCTCTCGATAAGAGGAATGTGCATTGAGGAACATGTGCTCTCGATAAGAGGAATGTGCATTGAGGAAAATGGAAGGAAAAATACACTTCTGGGGGTAAGAAATTTGATTATATGGCATGATTAGACTCAGATTTTAATGTTTATTGAAGCTAGGGTGACAAAATGAAGGCTTCAGGTGGGAATAACCCTTTAACACTGAAAAATATTAATTGCATCTTTAACAATTTGCCACCGTTTTTGAATCTTTAGATAATTTTGATTCTCTGTTGCTTGCAAATCCGTTTGCTCCATGGACCTATCAATAGGCAGCAATAAGTGGAGGGTCTATAGCAGCACTTATTCTTATAGATCTGGGGTGCCCAGAGTGGTCTCATGCCTTGTATTATGTCTTTCCATGAAATTCAATTACAATTTTTAATATAATTATTATTACCGGGCCATTAACCTCATTCACTAGTGGTATACCTTTATCACAAGCAGCTAAATTAGGTTTCCTCTGCGAACAACACTCATTGATTGTTTTAACTTTTTATTTTGCAGCAATATAAACCATTTTGCTTATGTGAACCAAGCCAACAACTCCACACTCCAATAATTTCAATACTTAATTTTGCTAAGACAGCTCATTTGTATGCTAATTTGCATTTCTTCTGACAATATATTAGCTGCTCTCATGGCTGCTTTTAGTTTTTTCCCATCCTCCACTGAATTGGTGCAGGATGGTGTGAGCAGATTTTTACTTTTTTTACCCCTTCATCTGGACAGATTTGTTGGAGCATTATTTTCTGTTTATAATTTAGGTCCTGTGGGGTCTCTGATTCTTCTCCACATTTCTTTACAACTTTGCTTACTTTGTTTCAGCATGTTCTGCACTCTCATTGATCCGTAGAGATTTTGTTGTCAATTATAAACTTGCACAAATGGAATTATTGCAATTAAAATTTACAAGGTCTGAGCAGTCTTCAGTAATGATATGAATGTTTAAAGGGAACGTTATAACATAGTATGATTTTTTAATATGTTATGTTGTTTTAAATATAATAGAACTATCATTTATTGTTTTTTAATTAGTAAAAACTGCATTGTTTTCTTTAATTTTGAATTTCTTAAAGAGAACAATCTTAAAAAGTACGGCTCTAGAGTCACAATTCTGCATAGATATATGGCAAAGAGGGTAGGGAGAAGACGGACACCATGATAGAAGCCCAACAGAATCCATTTAAGTCAATGGGTCCTGTTTAGCGACGCACGTGACGGATACAGCACTTCCATTTTTGTTGTTGTTCTGATCCTCTAACGGAGCAGGACAACTGAAATCCTGAAAACAGGTATGAACAGAGCCTAACTTTCTAAGTAAATGTTCCTCTGCAGACTTGTAAATATTTGAGTTCTTTGTTTTTTTTTTAATTATTATTATTTGTTGCTAATGTTAGTTGGCAATTAGAGAGATTTTCAATTTTTGCTTAAAGCCCACCCTTAAATTCCTCCCTACATCCACCACTAGGGGGATCTTAGTCAATAATAAAACAGTATCAGGTACTCCTAAGCTCCCTCTAGTGGTGGCTACAGGCAGCTGGAATTTTATCATTTAACTCTATTTAGGGGGTTTAGAGAAAAACAGACCTCTGACTGCTATAAGAATATATTAAGAAATTATTAAGCACTGAATGTTGAACCTGAAAACAACACAATTTCAAAAGGAAGAGATTTATTTTAAACATTCAGATGTGCCTCGCCATTGCCCTACTTGAAGTAGGACACTGTACTCTGAAAAGCTTCAGGATCACTTGTAAACTGCTTGAATATTTCTCTACCTTTGATATGGGAACACAATAACTTATGAGAACCACATAATAAATAAAGGCTCTGGTTTGATTGCACACATTTGTCAGACACTCTATTCTGTGACCTCCTGACTATCAGCCTCCTCAAACACTTGTCTTCCACTCCCCCGTTTGTCCCTGTCCTTTGAGATTGGTTATCAGTATTGCAGATATAAAAGAAAAAGTTAGGAGTTGGGTTATGTCCAAATGACCCACCTTATAAAGTTAATTTTGCAGTTGGGAAAAGGTGCTTTGTGGGAGGAACAGCATGGCATCCCATAACAGTTCATTGGCCTGCATATTTAGCAAGTATCCTAGTGTGGCCAGGTGACCAATGCTCAGTGGACAATATATACTAGGAATTGTTATATATTATTTTCTACCTTTGAAAAATTTCTAGTTCTATACATTTATTTATATATTCTTGTTTTCTATCTATCTCTATCTATCTATCTATCTATCTATCTATCTATCTATCTATCTATCTATCTATCTATCTATCTATCTATCTATCTATCTAATATCTATCTATCTATCTATCTATCTATCTATCTATCTATCTATCTATCTATCTATCTATCTATCTATCTATCTATCTATCTATCTAATCTATTCAGATATATATGTATGTGTGTATGATATTTTATATATATATACATAAATATGTAGAGATAGATAAATAAATATATACTGTATATTGAACACTTGAATTTCAAAAATGTACATTTACAAATGTAATGTTCCTTTCTGCGCCTCCATTTCCTGAAGAACCTTTTATATTCCATATCAACCTTGTGTGTTGTTATTGTTGTCACTGTTTATAGGCCCAGCAGCCTCCTAATTTCCCTGCAGTCATTTTCCAAACAGTCTTTCCTCTCTAGTGAACATTTATAAGAAGTTCTACATCTCCGAGTTACCATCCAGAGATGCATGTTGATTTCTTTTCCCAAAAACAAGTCTCCTCTGTCCAGTAGTTTCCATTTATCCGCCCCCCTCTGTCTTTCCTTGAATACCTCACCTTCACTATACATTCTCTTCTCTCAACATATTTTCTCCCCCTGCTGAGAAACGCTTTGCAGAATCTCCTTCTCCTGTTCACAGTAGCAGCACACTTATCTGTCATTTTATTATCATATCAACACAGATGTTACAATGACAGCTGGTTCCAAGTATACAACACCAAACACCAACTTTGTTGCAAATAAAAATTCATAAGAAGAGTTCTTAAAGGGGTTTTCCAGCCAATGAAAATGGATGGCCTATCCTCATTAATAGCTGGTGGGTCGGGGTCCAACTCCCGGGACCCCCGCCGATCAGCTGTTTTGAAAGGGCCGCAGCGCTCGTACGAGCACTTCTTCCCCTTCATTTGTTCTAGCTCTCTGTGAATGTTCGACATGCATCTACTGGTGATTCACAGCTATTGCAGTCTTTTCTAACATTTTTTAAATCGATATAGGTTTAAAATTCTGTGCTGATTTATATATATATATATATATATATATATATATATATATATATATAGAGAGAGAGAGAGAAAAACATAGAACACAGCAACGGCACCAGGACTTCAGAGTAAATGAAAGCAAAAGTGGATTTTATTCACCTCAGTACAGCAACGTTTCGGTTCAACAGGAACCTTTCTCAAGCCATGGCCATGGCTTGAGAAAGGTTCCTGTTGAACCGAAACGTTGCTGTACTGAGGTGAATAAAATCCACTTTTGCTTTCATCTACTCTGAAGTCCTGGTGCCGTTGCTGTGTTCTATGTTTTTCTCTATTGGATGTTGGGGAATTGATTCACCCCCAGGCAACGAGCACATGGCCTGATTTTCTGGAGACTATTGGAGTGCTGTGTTCATCTACTATTGGACTGTATATATATATATATATATATATATATATATATATATAATATTCATAACTGTTGGAGTTTTGGTTTTCTTGTAGTAAGCCCTAAATATTGTACTGTATTGATATACACTAGTAGTGGCTGCAGGCAGTCCGAATTGTATGAATTAACTGTGTGACTATGAATTCTGTCACAAAATGGAGCTCTTACCACTAGGAGTACATTTTACGAAACTGATGAGCATACAATGTTGGACTTAAAAATGTCATTTAAGTCTATTATGTGTGATACTGACTGCTGAGGCCCTGTATCTAAGCCTATCACATGTGATACTGTCTGCTGGGGCCCTGTATCTAAGCCTGTCACATGTGATACGGTCTGCTAGGGCCCTGTATCTAATCCTATCATGTGTGATACTGTCTGCTGTGGCCATGTATATAAGCCTATCACAAGTGATACTGTCTATTGGGGCCTTTATCTAAGCCTATCATGTGTAATTATGTTTGCAGACTTGATGTATCTAAGCCTATCATGTGTAATTATGTTTGCAGACTTGATGTATCTAAGCCTATCATGTGTGATATTGTCTAATGGTGCCCTGTACATAAGCCTATCACATTTGATATTGTCTGCTGGGGCTAGTGTTGTAGCTATAGGGGTCCTAGTCTTATAGATTTGCTGTCTTTGATATAAATATATATATATATTTTTTTTGGGGTAGCGGCAAACATGTCTTGGGGCTTGTTCCTCTGGTCTTTTAAGTCCCTGGCATTGCTCCTGTCTTGCACTGATTTTTACATCATGACTTATACTCCACTCACATCCACAGCTGCATTTAAAATGGTTTGCATTATGGCAGTTTAGATGATAGGTGTGCCATTGGAGCGTAGCTTTTTTAACGATTCTATTTCTAATAGCAAATAGCAGAGTTTTTAAAGTGGCTCAACTTTTTTTAATAAATGTATTTCTTTGCAGTTTTTTTTAAAGGGGGCTCCTATTTGGAGTCTTTTGGCAGTCTGAGACTGAGCTTACACTGTGACTTAGGCTGGGTTCTCAGGTCGTAGTCAAAATGATGGCATTTGCAACAAAACTGTTCCTCTTTCCTGCGATTTTACATAATAAATTAAAAGACGCCTTTTGATTGCGTCGTGAAAACCAATTCATAAATATCAGTATAGTCTAAGTGGATGGATCGAGCCTGGCACAACTGGTGATGTCACTCACCAGTATCTGCAATACATTTTATGCTGTGGCCCTGAAAGTAGCCGAGGACGGGGACTATGTGAGGATTATTATCCAGCTTATTTATATTATTTTATTAATAGTCTTGATAGACTGGACAGTGAATTTAACATCCAAAATTAATATTTAAAGGTGTTCTCCAGTTTTAGCAAATAAATATTATTTGAACAATGTTTTTGGGAAATTGTTAGCATATTACCTAGGCCTACATGGGATTCTTCTTTGCTGAAATAGAATTACACAAAAATTTGTTTAAAAATATATGTTTGCCCCCAGACCAGAATTTTAAATATATAAATATATATAGTTATATATTTTTTTTAAATTCTAGGGGTTCTCCAATTTCAGCAAATACATGTTATTCTTTATAAAATGAAAAAATTATTTTCCAATATTCTTTCTGTATCAATTCCTCAAATTTTTTCAAGATCTCTGAATGCAGTCAATCAATAGGAACCGTCATTGTTTACTTACAGTGGATACATATCTGTCCATGGTCATGTACTTGGCTCGTTACAGTTAAGGTAGGCCGTGTAAACGAGCGCCGATCAACGAGACAGCTCGTTGATCGGCGTTCGTTTGCTCCTTTCACAAGGAGCTAGTAAGAAGTCGGGCGCTCTTTACTACGATTGCTCATCCTCATACATTCCCTGTTTACAGAATACTTTCGTCATTTAAAATTATAGAATCAGCCGATGAATGGGCGTTTGCTCGTTCATCCACTGATCGTTGCCCTGTTTACACAGGGCGAAAATCGTGAATGAGCGTTCTGTGAATGCTTGTTTGCCCGATAATTGGCCAATGTAAAAGGGCCCTTACAGTTCAGTTATCAGCATTGTTTTCTAAAGAGCCATGTATCTGTTTGTCCATCACATGACCAAAAGAGATTTTTATTCCTTGAGAATAAACAATGACAATTCCTATTGATTGAATGCAAGAAGGGATCTAGAAAACTATGTAGAATTGATACAGTAATTTAATTGGGGAATTATACAGTATTACTATTCAATAAACAAAGAATACAATTAATTTGATGAAATTGGAGAACAACTTTAAAACATACATCCTTAAAATAGTATAAATAATTTGTGATTATTTAAAAATTCTATTCTTAAATGTGTGTAAATTAGAAGTTTGATTTATTTCTAATTGGGGGCAGCTCAAGTCTCTATAGAATAAAAAAAATAATTCCACGTAAGCCTAGAAAAAATTAAAAACATTTCCAAAGGACAGTGGGGTAGATTTACTATTCAAATTGCGCCAAAATTCTAGTGCTGATGCCATGCGCCACAATTATTGACCATTTTAGAGACTTTTTGCGCCTCACTCGACAAGGGGGCGGGATTTAGACTAAAAGGGCCTGATCTCGTGAAAAGGGGCGTGGTTTAAATGTGCCCGCCATGTTCCAAAATTGGCCCAAAATTTTGTTGCAAAAAACTGGTGTAAACAACAAAAAACAGTTAATTTTTATCCAGCTCACCAACCAAGTAGATGCATGGAGGGTGCAGGACTGCACCAAATTGTAGCAGAAAAGGCAAGAAGGTTCCAGCATCAAAATCTTGAACAAAATGCGGCTTTTATTGAGGTTCCATAAAATCAGGGACAACACATAGAACAGAGGCTGACCGGTTTCAGGCCCAAGTGGCCCTTAGTCATGGAATAGCAAACAAATCACACATGAAGCAATATATATAAATAAATATGTGCAGCCAATCATGAATAGAGAAATAATCACATGTTCTAAAATCAGGTGTGTGTTAAAAGCGGTTGATTCGAGAAAAAGACACATATCAATGTTACAAATTTCATAGGGAACTATCAATAAATGTGAGGGACTGTGTAAGAGAAAACAATCTTAATAGAAAAGGATGAGATCTAGTCGGCGGTTTAACCCATTAGGTGCACAGGTGCCAGGTAGAAACATCCAGAAAGCCTCTGTATTCCTGAGTTGTTTCAAATGGTCTCCACCCCTGGAAGAGCAATTAACCCTTTCTATGCCTTGTCCAATAAGGGAAGATACATCTCCATTATGACATGATGCGCAATGAAAAGACACCGCTGTTGCGGTTCTTAATCAATGCGTCTGATAGATGGCGGCGGATGCGTATTTTGAGACTGCAGGACGTGCTCCCAATATACTGTAGTTTACATTTAGTACACGTGATTAAATAAGCCACATATGTCGTCTTACAGTTGATGTATTGTTTTATTTTGAATGTTTTGTTGTTGGCCGTGGATGTGAATTAACTGGTTGCCGACACAGGACGAGTATGCTCGTCCTGAGCGGCGAGCACTTCGCGCATTAGGATGAGCATACTCGTCCTGTGTGACAGCCGTCCCTGCGCGCGTCTGCGCGCGCGATCGAGAGCGGGGCAACGGCTGTAATACACAGCCACGGCTCCGCTCTGACAGCGGAGAGAAGAGAAACATCTTCTCTCCGCTGTTAACCCTTTGAACGCCGCGATGAAAGCTGATCGCGGCGTTCAAGGAGAGGGGACTGCACATTGATCGCGTCACAGAAAATAACTGTGACGCGATCAAAGCCTACAACTCATATGGCCAGACAGCCCAGGGTCCAGTGAAGGACCCCAGGGCTGTCTGAACATATTTCCTGTTGTTAGGGCATACTGAGGTGTGGCCTAACAACTGCCTGTGTACAATCAATAACAGGCTAATGTACTAGCATATAGATCTATGCCAGTACATTGCAGTTACAAAATCAAAATCAAAATGATAAATCCCTTTATGGGAATAAACAAAAAAGTTCAATGAATGTAAAAAAAAATTATGGTAAATAAATAAATAAAAAGTAAATAAAATACACAGAAACACACATTTTTTATAATAAATCAACTTTTTAAAATATAAGTCCCAAAACATGAAATAATATAGACATATTTGGTATCGCCACGACCGTAACAACCTGTACAACAAACGTATAACATTATTTATTATGATCAGTGTATGGTGTAAAAAAATAAATATTAAAACTGCTGCGCAACTGCTTTTTTTCTGCATTTTAATCTAATTAAAAATGTATAGAAATTAAACGATAATGTATTTGTACCAAACAATGGTACGTACATAAAGTACAACTCGTCCCGCAAAAAAAAAAAGTCTCATACAACTACGTCGTACAAAAAATAAAAGTGTTATGAGCGTCGGGATGCAAAGAGGGAAATGTAAAAAAAATTGCTCTGTCCTCAAGGCCAAAATTGGCCGTGTCCTTAAGGGGTTAAGTGGATGTTTTGATTGTATTGCAGCAGATGCATTTAGTTTGATTGCATTTCAAACAACCTTTATAGTTAAGCGAAGTGGGGGGGTCTGTTTTTTTGTGAAGAACAGACTTGGGTATAACATAGAGCCAATCGTATGGGCCTTTTTAGGCACAAATTTAAGACCATGTTCTAAGGCTCTGGAGTATAAATGGTCCTGATGCAAGATGAGAATATATTTTTTGATAATATTACATATGCTGCGGTATTCTACACTGAAGGGAGTGGAGAAAAACACGGGGGTGCTGATATCATACTAAATGCATGTCTGTTCATCAGTATATTGCAACTGTGTAATCTCCCTCTATGTAGCATTTTGGTTTATCTACGTCCTGCTGGGAAGTGGTGTGTGTACCTGCCCTTGTGAGTAAGTATTGCCTGATCAGTGATTTTAAATGAATATACTTCTTTGCAGTGATTTGTTACTACTACTACTACAAAAACTAAAATAATAATAATAACAACAACAATTTTTTGGTACAGTTGCTGAATTAAATTTTCAAAAAGAAAAAAAAAATTCTGAAGTTTGTTCATGTCTAATAATAAACAATATTAAAGAAATTCACATTCTTTTTGGACACTGTGATTAATGTTCTTGTTCTATTTCAGCTATTTGTTAAGAAATAAAATTCCATACAAACAAAAGAGATCTAGATAACTGGTTGATGCTAACACAGAAAAAGAAATATGAAATTTATCTCCATAGCAACAGAATAATGTCACGTAGTTTTGGAAGCAGTAATTAATATTTTCAAGTGACAACTTGTGTTAACTCTTTGTTGCATTGTATTTGCATAATACACAATAAGTTTCCAAGCAAAATGTTGAAATTGTATTTTTATACAACTCGCATCATAGTTTCCTATAGTGTTAGTGCCAGAGGCAGAACTTGAAATTCCTGAGCCCAATGCCAAATCTGTGCTAGGTTTTCTCACCTACCATGTGCCATTTATAATACTAGTATCTTCTTATGTGCCATTGGCCCGCTCAGACACAAGGTTTGGGTGGGAATGATATATCAGTCCCTCCATAGCTTTTGATTAGTTCTGTACTTCAATGCGACCTATATTTTTTTTGTCACTTACATGATTTTATTATCTATTGTTTATTAACGTGCTTTGGCAAGGGCAATATATCTTACAGTAAGTGGTGGTTTTGGGTTGACCCTTTTGCTGGGCACATTCTGTAGTGTATATGTTGTAAGGCTTTGTGTGAAGAATTTATTTTCTATGGCTGATTTGATATGAATAAAGCATGCAGGTGTTACCTATGTACTGTATAAATATTATGATGGGCGGAAATGTTTAACGGGATCCTATATTTAATAGAAATAGGTATTATGTAGCAGAGCAGTAAAGAACTTCATTTGAAATACAGTAAATATCAGCACAAAATTCAGTTCCCGAGATTTTATCTTTAGAACCCCAGCTGTAGGTATGTGCTTTAATTCTAAAGGCATTTTCCAGGTGTGTAGATAATGGGCTCTGGCGGGGCATGTGCCCCAAGCACTGGGTGCAAATTAGGGTGCCAAAAAGCTTCTATGCTTTGTCAGAGCAAGGGTAGTGAAATGAATTGTTGCCCTGTATGAAGGAAAGCCTAGCTACAACTCTGGCATGTTCATATCTTAGCAAGAAGAAAGAAATGTTATGCATACATAGAGATTAATGTATACAGCATATCTACACTGTTTCTGTAATTCCCAAGTTCCAGAAACAGCGTAGTTTGATGTGATTTGCTGTTTCCGTGACTTCCCTTCATTTCTATGGGAGTTATGGAAACAGGACAGCTCACAGAGCTTGGCTGTTTTTGTAACTCTGACAACCTCTGCACCGATTCCCTGACCGAATACGGCGGCCTATGGCCATCTCACCAGGTGGGGACAGAGTCGGGGGAATCCTCACTCTTGATATAGGTGCAGGTAGTATTGGTAGTGTTTTACTGAAGGGCTTAGTGACTTTAAAAGCGGCACTGTCATAGGATGTCAGCTTTGCCACAAGTCCATCATGAAATGTATGCTCTGCTAGATCTGCCCCAGTCCCCTGTAACAGTTTCAGAGAAATAACAAAAACTCAGCCACAAAGTGGTAGACCGCGCAATCTTACAGAGTGGGCTGCATAGTGCTGACGCGCAAGGCATATAAAAATTTGTTATCCTCTGCTGCATCACTTACTACAGAGTTCAACACTGACTCTAGAAGTGACATCAGCATCTAGAGGTGACATCAGCAAGAACTGTGATTTAAAGCAGCTGCACAGAGCCCTGACCTGAACCCCATCGAACACCTTCGAGATTAGTTAGAATGGCGACTGCAAGCGATTTTTGTCCAATATTTATGTCTTACTTCACAGTCGGTCCTTTGGCTGAATGGGCACAAATTCCCACAGACACATTCCGAACAGGGAAAAAGTCTTGTGGAAAGTGTTCCCATAAGGGTATGTGCACACACACTAATTACGTCCGTAATTGACGGACGTATTTCGGCCGCAAGTACCGGACCGAACACAGTGCAGGGAGCCGGGCTCCTAGCATCATAGTTATGTACGATGCTAGGAGTCCCTGCCTCGCTGCAGGACAACTGTCCCGTACTGAAAACATGATTACAGTACGGGACAGTTGTCCTGCAGCGAGGCAGGGACTCCTAGCATCGTACATAAGTATGATGCTAGGAGCCCGGCTCCCTACACTGTGTTCGGTCCGGGACTTGCGGCCGAAATACGTCCGTCAATTACGGACGTATTTAGTGTGTGTGCACATACCCTAAGAGTGGAGGTTGTTATAACCGCAAAAGGAGGCCCAACTCCATATTACCGGCCATGGTTTTAGAATGGGATGTCCAACAAGCTCATATAGATGTGATGGTTAGGTGTCCACATACTTATATACATTATATAATGCCATATAGTGTGTATATATACATATATATATATATATATATATATATATGTGTTCAAAAAACGAGGCAGCACTCCAATGAACTGAAAATAATTCTGGTGGGTTTACTCCATGCGCTATGTTTTGGTTCCTAATCTGGAAACTTTCTCAACTCCTGTGGAGTACACCCTAAAGTTTGTTACTTTTACTGTATATATATAATATATATATAGTTATATATATAACAGGAACAGAGAACAAGTAACAGCACTAGGACTTCAGTGTTAGGGAGATGTTGGTTTATTCACCACCAGGTGGAAAAAATGAGCAACGTTTCGGTTCACACCTGAACCTTTCTCAAGCTCGTATACGTATATATGTGAGTGTGTATATTGAGTTTTTCTTTCAGTGACATCCAGATTTTTTTTGTCTGTGGTCAAAAAGTACAATAACATATACAAACCTCTTCCGAGTGCATAAAGGGTGATTGCTTCTCCTACAAAACACATTGCAGGTGTACAGAACACACAGTGATTGTAATATATCTAATGAGATTTCCTCCATCGTTTTATGCAACGAAGATATTTTCTGCCTCTGAAGACTGTTTTTATTCTTTCCTCTTTCACATGCTCGGAACATTTACACCAACCATGAACATGAAGGAAACCAAAATAGACCAATGTCTGTATTTGTTAAAATAGATGTTTGTTGTACACTTTAGCACTTTGATTTTTCTTTTATATTGGGATGAGAAAGAGGCATTCACTTGCACAGAGAATCCAGTGGAGTGTAGGCCTGCCCGCCCCTGTCAAATTGATAGAGTGAAGATGTTGAACTAGATAATGGAAACTTTCTATTCAGTGAGGTTTGGAATAAAGAAACCGTTTCTAGTCATTCATCAGCATTGATTGCCTTACTACTTGAGGCTTAGATCAGAACTTACTCTTTACGAAGAGAGAATAAAACCAGCATGTGATCCACTGCAGAAAATGTGGTTAGGCAAAGCTTATCATTTTGTGCTAAAAGTAATCACAGCAATGTTTAACAACTTAGGGTCTTACTCAATGAATCACATGTGGATTGCCACTTTATTCTTGCAGTATCGTTCCGCAAAAAGGAAGATAGTTTGGAGAAACCTTTTTGCAGTCTGTTTATTTTCTTGGTTGGTTGGGAATGAGCTTACCGCTAATCACTTCCTTTCTCATTTGCCTTAGCTCTTTATTATACAAATTTATTTTCAGCCATCTTTTGGGGGTTTCGAGTCCACATGAAACATACTTTCTAATTTCCACTACGCTATGATCTCTTTTCAACTGTCTTCATCATTAAAATTTGTTTCATTTAAAGAAATGCACCAGACAAAAGTGGCATGTTATGCTTACTGCAGGGACTACGGGGAGGTGCTCGTTGTTTTCGGAATGACTGTGTCATGCACCGCCCCTTTTTGTCCTGCTCTAGGTAAATATGTTCCTTTAAAGCAAAGTTCCACCTTTGGAACCACATAAAAAATGTTCAAGCTTTTGTGTTTATGTGATTCATATATGCGGGGAAAGTGACTGCCTCCATTTTTGATCTTGCACTCCTCCCATTCTGCCCTGGGTGTTTTTTATTTCAAACTCTTTATTTGTCAATAAAAGACTTGATAAGTTAGTGAATATTCCCACAGGTCGGGAGCATTTATAGCTTCACAGAGCTATGATAACAATAGCAGTAGTTAACATTTTGAGGTAGAATGAAATTGAAACAAATCTACCCTAAATTCAAAAATTTACTGTACAGTCAAAAAACATACATAAGTATGGCATTAATACAATACACATAATCTATTCCAAGACTATTGTGTTTCAAAATGTAGTCTCTAGGTGGTGTTCGAATATCATGTCCGTTTTGGAAGAAGTTAGTAAAGAAAGTAAAACAATCTAAATCTGGTGCAGCTAACTTTAACAAAGTATTTTGGTTCTATCGCGAATAGGTGTTTCCCATAATCAAACAGGTGTCTCAAAACGGTCTTTACAAGGACCAACCTGTCCATTGGGCATCACATTTTGGGAGCTTAGTTTCGAGGATACTGACTATTCTCTCAAACTGATGTATCTCTTTTTAATTTTATTAAGTGTCTTAAAAAAATGGGATAGTTAAGGATTTCCAGCTTATTGCTAATGTCCATTTCGCTGCAGATAGAATATGTGAGATTAGCTTTCTACTATGTCTAGGTATATCCAAGATGTCCGCATTCAGTAATGCCAACAAAGGAGATAACTTGATTCGTAAATGTAATTTAGAGTTAATTAGGCGTTCTACTCTTTTCCAGTGAGCCTGTGCCACTGGGCAGGACCACCATATGTGAGCCATAGTTCCCTTTTCTCCACAATTTCTAAAACCGTTATTGGGGCTGCCCGGGAACAATTTGGCTATTCTGTCAGGAGTGAGGTACCCCCTCGTTAAGATTTGATATGACGTTTCCTTAATGTTGTTTGATAGGGAGACTGTAGCTGTTCTATCAAATATCTGTTGCCACAAGGTCAAATCAGGCAAAGTCCCTAGTTTTCTTTCCCAAGCTAGCATATATGTAGTAGGACCATTGTATGTTGTGCTTCTAAATTGTGAGAACAGGACTGAAATCAGCCCCTTTTCCCTAGGTGAGCCATGACCAGTAGCTTCATAAAAAGTTATACTGGAGTCATGTGGTATAAAGGAAGATATAGAAAGAAAGTGGTGTATTTGGAGGTAACGATAATGTTCCCTGAGTGTGATTTGAAGGTCCTGTCACAAAGTCTCAAAGGGGAGGGGTTTACCGTCTTTGCATATTTTAAGTAAATAATTGAGACCCGATGTAGTCCACCACCCAAAGTCCTCTGGATGTAATCGAGGCAGGAAATTAGGGTTAAGTAAAAGAGGTTGTAAAGAGGATGGATGTGATATAAGTTGAAACTTATCACGGCATATAAACTAGAGTGTTAGAGAGTGTTTAACAATTTTATTGTCAATACCAGATATGTGAGATTTCAAATCTGGGGACCACAGTAGCACCCGAAGTGAGGAAGGAGATGTAGTAAGAGATTCAAACAGAACCCATTTAACAGTGTTGGGGTTACAGTTTCAGGCAGCGATTTTTGATATTTGAGAGGCATAGTAATATAATTTCAGGTCTGGAAGGCTAAGTCTGCCTCCAGTGGTTGGGCGATGCAAAGTACATTTACCTACTCTCGGTCCAAGGTTTGCCCATATAAATTTATTTATTATCCGTTGTAAATGCGAGATAGCATCTAAAGGAACTTTTACGGGGATAGCCCTAAATAAGTACAGTTGCTTGGGTAGAATAGTCATTCTAACTGCGATGAGCCTGCCCATCCATGATATGTGGTATCTGAACCTGCCCTAGGTGATTTTAATTAGTTTAATTCGCAGTTCTGGGTGATATTTATTTATATTTAGTGGCTTAGGTGGCATTAACCCCTTAACGCACCATGACGTAACTGTACGTCATGGTGAGCAGTAAGTTCGCGCACCTTGACGTACAGTTACGTCAGTGCTTTGACAGTTAACCGCCGCACGGCGCTACACCGCAGCGGCGGTTAACTGTGCAGGGTGTCAGCTCTGCTCTCCCCGTTGCCGATCAGCGGCCTGTCGCCGCTGATATCGGCAGTTAACCCCTTAATTGCGGCGCTCGATTTTGAACGCCACAATTAAGGTCTTTAGCGCCGATCGGCAGCCCCCATGTGAAATCACGGGGGCTGGCGATGGTACCCATGGCAACCGGACGCCAGACAATGGCTTCCGGGTTGCCATGTACAGAAGCCTATGAGGACCACCCCGAGGGTGGTCGTCGTAGGCTTCCTGTCAGTGTGACTGTCACGTCACAATGACAGTTGAAATGCATTACACTACGTGTGTAGTGTAATGTATTCCAGCAGCGATCAGAGCTGCAGGTCTAAGTGTCCCCTAGTGGGACAAGTGAAAAAAGTAAAAAAAAGAATAAAAATGTTTTAAAAAAAGTGTAAAAATAAAAGTTATAAGTGACATAAACAAGAACTGCTTTTTTTCCTATAATAAGTCTTTCATTATAGGAAAAAAAATGAACGCGTTCGTAACGACCCCAACTATAAAACTATAATATTATTTTTCCCGCACGGTGAACGCCGCAAAAAAAATAAACGAAAAACAATGCCAAAATCACTATTTTTTGGTCACCACCCCTCACAAAATATGTAATAAAAAGTGATCAAAAAGTCGCATGTACGCCAAAATAGTACCGATACAAACTACAACCCGTCCCGCAAAAAACAAGCCCTTACACAGCTTTTTTGACTGAAAAATAAAAAAGTTATGGCTCTCAGAATATGGTGACACAGAAAATACATTATTTTCTAAATAAGTTATTTTATTGCTCAAACGCTGCAAAACATAAAAAAACGTATATACATATGGTATCGCCGTAATCGTACCGACCCGCAGAATAAAGTATAATAGTCATTTATAGCCCAGGGTAAACGCCGTCAAAAATAAATAAAAATCATTGTCAGAATTGATGGTTTTTGGTCACCTGGCTTGCTGAAAAATTGAATAAAAAGTGATCAACAAAATCGCATGTACCCCAAAATGGTACCAATGAAAATTACAGATTGTCCCGCAACAAATAAGCCCTCACACGGCTCCGGTGGTGAAAAAATAAAAAAAGTTCCGGCTCCCAGATTATGGCGATGCAAAATGTGCAGAGCGTTCCAAAAGTGGATAAGATTGGGCGCCATTTATCAGTGCGACACCGGCCACATATCTGTGAATTATTATTTATTTACCCCATTATTATACCCTCTTATTATGCCCCTGATGTACTCTGCCCAGCCTACATGTGCCCCCACATTCTAAACTGAAATACCAGCAAAACGGCAGAGCTACTACCAAGCAAAATATACGCTCCAAAAGCCAAATGGCGTCCCTCCCTTCTGAGCCCTACAGCGTGCCCAAACAGCCGTTTATGTCCACCGATATGGCATCGTACCAAAAAATGGTACCAATAAAAACGACAGCTCGTCCCGCAAAAAATAAGCCCCCACACCGCTCTATTGACAGAAAAATAAAAAAGTAGTGGCTCTTGGAAAGCGGGGAGGAAAAACGAAAAAGCAAAACATGAATCAGTTCGTAAAGGGTTAATTACTTTCTAATGAAAAAACATTTATGACCACATGTGGGGTATTGCCGTACTCGGGAGAAATTGCTTTACAAACGTTGGGGTGCATTTTCTCGTTTATCCTTTGTGAAATTGAAAAAATTCAACATTTTAGTGGAAATAATGTTGATATTAATTTTCACGGCCTAATTCTAATAAATTCTGCAAAAGACGTGTGGGGCCTAAATGCTCACTATACCCCTAGATAGATTCCTTAAGTGGTGTAGTTTCCCAAATGGGGTTACTTTTGGGGGGCTTCCACTGTTTCGGTCTCTCAGGGGCTTTGCAAATTCGACATGACACCCAAAAACATTCCAGCTAAATTTGAGCTCCAAAAGCCAAATAGCGCTCCTTCCGTTCTAAGCCCCGGTGTGGGTCCAAACAGTAGTTTATTACCACATATGGGGTATTTACGTAATCAGGAGAAATTGTTTTACAAATGTTGGGGCGCTTTTTCTCCTTTATTCCTTGTAAAAATTAAAAATGGCTACCTTTTTTCAGAAAAAAAGTAGATTTTCATCTTCACATACTAATTCAAATAAATTTAGCAAAAAAACTGTGGGTTCAAAATGCTAACTATACCCCTAGATAAATTCCTTGAGGGGTATAGTTTCCAAAATGGGGTCACTATTGGGGGGTTTCCACGGTTTTATTCCCTCCAGTGCATTGCAAACGCGACACGGCACTGAAAACTATTCCAGCAAAATCAGAAATCCAAAATCCAAATGGTGCTCCTTCTCTTCTGAGGCCTGCTGTGGGTCCAAACAGCAATTTATTACCACATATGGGGTATTGCTATAATCGGAAGACATTGCTTTACATATGTTGGGGTGTTTTTTCTACTTTATTCCTTGTAAAAATTTAAAATTTCCTAATTTTTTCACAAAAAAAGTAGATTTTCACCTTCACATACTAATTCAAATAAATTTAGCAAAAAAACTGTGTGTTCAAAATGCTAACTATACCCATAGATAAATTCCTTGAGGGGTATAGTTTCCAAAATGGGGTCACTTTTGGGGTGTTTCCACTGTTTTGGCAGCACAAGGCCTCCTCACACCTGACATGGTACCTAAAATATATTCTAATAAAATAGAGGCCCAAAATCCACTAGGTGCTCCTTTGCTTCTGAGGCCTGTGTTTCAGTCCATGACCGCGCTAGGGCCACATGTGGGGTATTTCTAAAAACTGCAGAATCTGGGCAATAAATATTGAGTTGCATTTCTTGGGTAAAACCTTCTGTGGTACAGAAAAAAATGTATTACAAATGAATTTTTGAAGAAAAAAAATGAAATTTGTAAATTTCACCTCTACATTGCTTTAATTCCTGTGAAACGCCTAAAGGGCTAAAATACTTTGTGAATGCTGTTTTGAATACTTTGATGGGTGCAGTTTTCAAAATGGGGTGATTTATGGTGACTTTCTAATATATAAGGCCCTCAAAGCCATTTCAGAACTGAACTGGTCCCTGAAAAAATAGCCTTTTGAAATTTTCTTGAAAATATGAGAAATTGCTGCTAAAGTTCTAAGCGTTGTAACGTCCTAGAAAAATAAAAGAATGTTCAAAAAACGACGCAAACATAAAGTAGACATATGGGAAATATAAACTAGTATGTATTTTGTGTGGTATTACTATCTGTTTTACAAGTAAATACATTAAAATTTAGAAAAATGCTAATTTTTGCTAATTTTCTCTAAATCTTGGCGTTTCTTACAAATAAATATTGAATTTAATGACAAAATTTTTTCAGTATCATAAAGTACAACATGTCACGAGAAAACAATCCCAGAATCGCTTGGATAGGTAAAAGCATTCTGGAGTTATTACCACATAAAGTGACACATGTCAGATTTGCAAAAATGGGGCTGGTCCTGAAGGCCAAAACAGGCTTAGACACTAAGGGGTTAATGTTCGAAGTGTGCTATCGCCATTTTCTTGTGTGGTGTATAAATTTGCAGTCACAGGCGTTCTTGCACCTGTATACACGTTTTGTTTCATTTTGTTGGAATCTGCTGTTCAAACTTTTGTGTTGTTTAGATAGATAGATAGATAGATAGATAGATAGATAGATAGATAGATAGATAGATAGATAGATCGATCCCCAAATATACTTCTATTATAAAACTAGATTTTTTTTCTCTTTAAGATGATCTCCACTTTTTAGCAGCATGTTGTTTAAATTCAAAATATTTTATTAATTAATTTAAATTCTTTAATTAATATATCTTTATAGTGGTCAGTACTTCATTTTTTTTTTATACAGAGCTCCAAATCTCCTCCATGGACATAAAGCGGAGTTCCTGGCTTCCTGCAGCTGCCACTAGAGGGGGTTTACTGCATGCAGTTCATAAATTGAATGCAATAATAAAACAGTATGCAGTATGGTCCTTGGCTCCCTCTAGTGGTGGCTGCAGGTAGCTAGGCATTTATAATTTAACTCTACGTTATTGAAGGAGATTTGTAGCGATGTATAAAAAAACAGAGCTGACATTCACTTTTAATTTTAAATGTTTGCATTGAATATGCTATGGTGATGCTGAGGACATTATATACAATACATCAAATAAATATTTTTTGCATTAATACATTGACAGTAGGTTCTTAACATAGGTTTGATGAGGTTTTTTGTTCATTGTTTGCCTTTTATCAGCACACATTTTTTAAAGGAGTTTTATCTGTAATTGTTTTAACCTCATTTACCTCTGTAGAAATATCAGAAAGCTGTACAGTAAATTATGGTTTGCTGCTGATCGTGTATAAAATTCAAATTGTGTCTAGTCGACGCTTTAGAGGAAATTTGTTATCTTTCTTTGTCAGGTAAAAAATAAATGACAGACAAGTTAAGGATCCAAACGATTAAGTGTCTATGGAAAGCTACAAGATAAGTGGGTGGTGTGAGCATTGAAAGGGCTTTATCAGGTCTGTCTAATTGCAATTACACTCCTATAGACTTCTATCTACTTACACTTTTTTCATAATAATGTGTAGAATAAGCAAATGTTATGTCACTTGGTGATGGAAACATTGGAAGGCACCATATAATAGACTGATGAGAGTTTGTACACCTTTCTTTAAGGGTAGTAACACACTGGATGGATACGCTGCATAAAAGTACACAGCATATCTAGCCTGGAAGCCGCAGGGAGTTCCGCACGAAAAAACGCACCACATTTTGGTGCCGTTTTTCGGGCGGCATGTCCGCTGTGGAAATCCTGCAGTAATAGAAAGAAAGTTTATACTTACCCTGGCCATAGTGATGGCAACGCATCTTTCTCTTCTAAGCATAGCCCAGCCTCCTGGGATGACTCTGTAATCCATGTGACTGCTGCAGCCTGTGATTGGCTGCAGTAGTCACATGGGATGAAATGTCAGAATAGACGATTGCATTGCTATGACTATGGCAGGAGTAGAAACTTTTTTTAATAAATTTCAAGCACAAAATAGCTTTTTTTTTCTCTCATCTGCAATTTTTGCGGTGGAATCGCAGCGTTTCTGCTGCAAAAGTAGCAACACATGCCTCTTTGTTGCGGGCTTTACCTCCCTATTGAGTTCAATGGAGAAAACCTTCAACAGAAGTGCAGTGATTCCGCAGAATTAATTCACATGTTATGGCTTTAAAAAAACTGCTTCTGCTACTGTATTATGCTGCAGACTTTCCGCAATAAAATCCGTTAAGAAAATCCACAGTGTATACGCCTAGTGTGTTCCTACCCTAAAGGGGCTATCTGGGTGAAAAAGAAATGTCTTCATTTACCTTAGTATACAAACCAGCGGTTCTCAAGTTCCGGGCCTTGTCTGTCAGTCATGGTGGTGATCGGATATAGAATACCCATAGTAAGCATAATATTGTCACTTTACAATATGACAGAATGTCATGCCAAACTCAATACCTGTATACAATCAGGGTCATAGCTATAGAAGGTGCCGATATTTTTCAATGCCAAGTATGTTTACAATATACGCATATTTTGTCCATGGACGCAGTAGATGTAAACTAACTTATACTGTATATAAGCATGTGCAGTTCTGGTGTCATATAACTTTATTAGTAAAACCCTCAAAACCCCACTAGAGGAAAGTATTCTGAGGGCCCACCCTCATCTATACAGAACATGTACACCTCCACCATTAATTCCATCATAATCTTATTATCATTGTACACACAAAACTTATTTCTAATAAGGTTTAAAAGGTTATTTGTGAATGAACCCATAAGAAATAGACCTCCAAATGGGGTTGCCTTCTGCTAGAAATTTGGATCCTCATATTGTGTCATCGCCTGGGAACACTGCAAGATCCTCTAGTGGACAAATCTGACCCTGTAAGCGATTTACTATAGATATAGTACAGCCACAAATAGGGTTACATTATAAACATATGAGTTGCCCTTACTACTAATTTGCTGTCATATGAAACTATAACCCCTTCCCGACATTTAATGTGCATCATAGATGGCAGGGTGGAGTATGCAACCGACTTTCAGCTAAAATTTTGCTCTAGCGGCCAGCATAAGAGATAACTTTGATCCCCCTGTTTAATCGCTTAGATTTCACATTTAATAGTAATTGTTGAAACTAGGTTGCTAGACAGACTGGGGGCCCCCACTGTTATCCCATTACCTCCAACCTAATAAAGGTCCCCAGTTCTGCCATCTTGGTCCTCCGGCAGGGTTTAATAAGAGGATGGAAAATACACAAATCACTGCAATATATAAGGATTGCAGTGTACTGTGCAAGTGATCTAATGATCACCTGTTTAAATTCCTTAGTAAGACTAAAAAAAAAAAGGCGTTTAAAAAAAGTTTTTAGGGTTATATAACAAAATATACAAAGCTAGAAAAAAATGTCATCCCTTAAGTAATGCAAACAATAAAAAATAAACATAATTGGTATTGGCGCAAACTCTTATAATATATCATTATTTATCCAGTACGGTGAATGCCTTTAATAAAAAAATGTCAACAAAAATACCAGAATTGCTGCTTTTTTGTCACCTTACCTCCCAAATTGATGGCATAAAAAGTGATCAAAAAGTTATATTTACCCCAAAATGGTATTACTAAAAACTACACTTTGCTTTGCAAAAATCTGGCCCTCACACATCCCCTTTGATGGAAAAGTAAAAGACACATGGGTCTCAAAACTATAATTTAGTGTCGCTTTAATTGTATTGACCCACAGAATTAAGTTAACATGTTATTTTCATCGCACATTGAATGTTATAAAAATAAACCCCAAAAAAAACAATGGAGGAATCGTTCTTAATAGTTACCCTGTATATTATATGGTACATTTAAAAGTGCCAATATAAACTAAGACTTGTCCTTCAAAGAAAAAAAAAAAAAATACGACTATGTCATCAAAAAAATTGCAAAGTTGGAGCTTTTGGAAGACAAGGAGGAAAAAACGAAAATTAAAAAAACAAACGGCTGTTGCGGGAAGGGGTTAAAATACTTTTATTAACAATTAAACGTTAGGCTTTCTTTTTGTCTCGGTAAAACAAGAAAAAAACTCTATGTCACAATAACCTTCAACTATATTATCTCTAAGCTGAGTTAATGGTTTCAGATGGTTACCAGAGACCTTTTGGGAAAAAACAAGCAGAAGAGGATTAGTTTACTTATAATTAGCTTCTTCATTGTGGTTGGTTCCAAATAAAATATTTGATACAGTAATGTAAACATTTACAAGAAGCGTTGGTTCTAGAATATTAATGAACGTCTTTACAGAGTTAATACGACCATTTAAAGGGGCTACACCGGTTCTGCTGCTTTTGTTTGGCTGTGAATATGATTTGCCAGAAAATAGTTTGTGAATGATTTGTACTTGTCATGTGTTTTTTGTTTGGCGCTTGCAATAAAGCAACTTTCTAGAAAACAGGCACAAATGATCATTGTGTGATTACTGATTTCCAAGAATATCTAATTTCATAGATTAAATTTTTTGTTATTGTGAATCTGTTGCAGTTTTTGTTGGGGCTTCTCTTTTTAACAAAAATGTGTTAAGGATTCAATATTGATTACTACAGGACACTGGTGGGGTATCTCACTCCGAAAACCCTTACTTGTCTCTAATGAAAATGGCCCTGACATTCACTGAATCACCAGGATCCAATAAATGTTTCTCAGGTTTTTCTGTTTCTCTGGAGACCGACTTCTCTTAAAAGCAAATGCTGCTTGGCATTTAAGTTCATCTCAAAATTGTTTCACACTGCGGATGCTTTACCTTGAAATGGCACTGTGTATACTCTTAGTATTGTCCACTTTGGAAAATCTCTTTTTATTAAAAGGGCTCCCCCGAAGATAAGCTGATCATCATGTGTCCCATCCTGGGACCCAGCAATAAACGATAATCTGTGAGGGAACCCAGCAGTAATTGGGGTTGTCCGGTTCAGCAAATTAATATTTATTTTTTGTATAGGTAAAAGTTATAACATTTTTCAATTTACTTTCTGTATTCATTCCTAATGGTTTTCAAGATCTCAGCTTGTTGTTATTCAGTAGGAACCTTCATTTTTCACTTCCAGTGGATAAAAACCTAGATCGGGTTGTGAAAAACGGTCTGAGTGTCGGCTGGATTTCCCAGCCTGACCACGGGACAGGTGAATGGGACTCCTGGCATAATAGACATTTTATGATACTAGGAGTCCCTGCCTTGCCGCTGAACTGCTGTTCCGTACTGAAGAAAATGATATAGTACGGAACAGCAGTTCCGCGGGAAGGCAGGGACTCCTAGCATCATAAAATGTCTATGATGCCAGGAGTCCCGTTCACCTGTACCGTGGTCGGGCCGGGAAATCAAGCCGTCACTAGGACCGTTTTTCGCGGCTCGAGCACTTAGGCTTCATGCACACGACTGTGTATATTAGTCCGGATACTATCCGCAGATGCGGATAGTATAGGGCACATTACATCCTATTTGCCAATGCATGGTTTCCACGGTCCATGAATTGCCTGGAGCCCGGACCGCCCAAAAAATAGGACATGTAATTTTACAGACCGCAATTGCTTGAAGTCAATGCACATCTTGTGTGTGCACGGTCCGTGTTTGTGGATGACCTGTGGATGACACTCCGCGGCTCATCCGTACCTTAATCATGGACTGTGCACACAGCTACGGTCATGTGCATGAGGTCTAACTGTAAAGAGCCGTGCACCTGTGTGTCCGCCACATGACTACGGACAGAATTTTATAAACTGGTAGTAAATAATTATTGTTCCTACTGAATAACAACAAGCAGAGATCTTGAAAACCATGCAGAATTAATACAGAAAGTATATTGGAATATGATATAACTTTTAATTATACAAAAAATAACATTCAATTGCTGAAACCGGACAATCCGTATAATTCCCCAGCAGCACAACCACAGAGGGAAATTAAGCATTACACAGTTCCCATTGAAATCACTGAGCTGTCTATGTAATACAAGGAGGTGATGTGTCCACCGCTATGAGAGACAAGAGACTTTGTAGCCGCTTGCCACTCTCCGCTCTCCAACTAAAACATATTTAAAAATGGGTTTTCTCAACTTCTTTAAACTAGTTGCCTCCCCTTTGGTTGGGGTTGGTACCTATAGTGTTTACAGAAGGTATTCCGGCTAAAGGAATAGTACCAGCTTCTTAAATCTGACCACCATTGTTACCCGCACTTGCATTGTACAATTCCATTTTAGACCTATATGCTATACTTATGCTATAATGTGAGACATGTACAGTAGTTTGCTTCTTTCGTAAAGACAGTCATAAGTTTGGAAAAAATAGGGCTGCTGAGCCTTCCAAAAGACATGTTTAAGTTAAAATTATGTGAATAAGGAAAGAACTCATGCCTGCTATACTAAAAAGTAATTGTGACCTTTGCAGTAATGCTGCCTAGAAACCCTTGATATAATGTAGCGATATAAAAGTTGATAGTTTTGTTAGTCACAATGTAGTTTAGTTGGATTGGTTCGAAAGATTGACACATTTGTCAGAGACTGGCTGAGGCTTTTAAGGAAGCAACAGGAGAATTCTCCATAAAGTATGAACATGATCTGCAGACATATTTAAGACAAATTCTTCTTGGATATGTCTGGAATAAGAATGAAAAATGAATGGAGCAGATGTATTAAAAATATATATTAAAAAGCATAAGACTCACCTTCTATATATACACAGTGTCTGTCTGTCTGTCTGTCTGTCTGTCTGTCTGTCTGTCTGTCTGACTGTCTGTCTGTCTGTCTGTCTGTCTGTATACACCATCAAACTCTACCACTTGACTGAGTTTTACATTAGATGCCTCATTATACATAATGGTTATCCACTATATTAATATGGTTTCAATTACAGAAGAACACTTTGTATTCAAATTGAACAGTATCTAATGGTCTCTTTTCTAGTCATTCCTCTGGGTAATCAACAATTTTATTACTTTAATAATGCTGGAGTTACCATTTACAGGGAAAATAGAATAGAGCAAAAAGCAATTCAGGATCAATGATTTGACACCAGGTCACCTTTAAGAAAGTGAGATGAGTGAGCCCCTTTAATGAAATCTCCCTGTCTATTACTGGGTTTAAGGCAAGGCAAGCATTAACATTTACGCAGCATTTATTTCAAGTTTTCAGATCTTTCCAGATTCTTTATAAGTTACTGAGAATGTATCACAGAAGAGACTCACGGTAGTAAAAGGGCATTTTATAATTTCATTCGAGGTTGCAAAGGCATAATGCAGATTCTAGCTTTATTCATTATTCCCTGTGGTTTCAGAGTTGATAGTATTATTTTTTACTGTCCTTGTGTAAGTAAATATAAAGTTGGCAGGAGAACATTTCATTGGCGTCATCAACACTTTGCATTAATATTTGACTGTAGATGTACAGTTGGGAATAGAATTAAGCTAATGGACTCATGGAAGCAAAGGAGTAGCTATATGACGGGCTGGGGGCATTTGCTCTGGCTGCTGGGTACCAACCAGCCACTCTGCCTTAGCCAGGGTATTTGGATACAGAGCTAGGACAGTGATCTGAGTCTTTGCCCCAGGTTAAAGGCTATGTACACCTTTGACATTGTGTGTGTGTGTGTGTGTGTGTGTGTGTGTGTGTGTGTATGTGTGTATATATATATATATATATATGTATGTGTGCGTGTACATATATACTGCATCAGTGTGATTGGTGTATCTTCCTAAATACACTTTGTTGGAAAACATTTTTAGCTTTTGAGATACAGCTGCTCTGTATTCTGTATACAGTGCAGCTATATCTAGCGTTGAAATCTGTATCCGTAAGGTAAATGTGATCGATAACAGGTGGATCCTGCATGTCAGACACACAAGACCCGCTGTCACTGAATCTGTCCGGTCCGCGGACCTGATGGATTCAGATCTTAACGCACAATACAGCTGCTCTGTATACAGGATACAAAGCAGCTGTATCTCAAAAAGTAAGAATTATTTTTAATAAAATATATTTAGGAAGTTACACTAATGCACAATTTTATAAAAAAAATTAAAAAAAAATGTCAAAGGCCTTGTAAAGGATCTGCTAGACACAGCTTCTGTGTCGATGCCCGTGGTTAATCAGTCTGCATCTGCTCCTAGGTCTGATAGAGTGACTCGATCTGCTACCAATCAGGCTGGTAGGTGGAGGAGTGGGAGAACTTATCACAGCCTGGCCAAACGGAGCTAGCTCTCGCCCTCGGTCTATTTATACCTTCATTTCCTGCTCTTCCTTTGACTGTGATTCTGTCTGGTTTCCTGGCTCTGCTGTTCCTGCTAGTATTGACCTCTGCTTCAAATTGACCCTGGCTTTACTGACTACTCTCCTGCTCTGCGTTTGGTACCTCGTACACTCCTGGTTTGACTCGGCTCGTTCACTACTCTTGTTGCTCACGGTGTTGCTGTGGGCAACTGCCCCATTTCCCTTAGCTTCTGTGTACCCTTGTCTGTCGTTCACTTATTGAGCGCAGGGACCGTTGCCCAGTTGTACGCCGTCGCCTGAGTGGCGGGTAGATTAGGGCTCCCCTGTCTGTCTCCCTACCCGGACATTACAGGCCTTTAAGGAAAATCTAGCTATGAGATCCTTCATCTTAATCAGCCATTCTTATTTAATTGTTATATTATTTGTATCGATTCATCAGTTATTTTATTTAAATTCATCATAATTTACAATGTATCAGTCATAAGATGTCCATAAAGCATCATAGCCGGTGCAAATCTAAAATTATGATGTCTACCTAAAAACATTAAAAAACAAGGCAACGCTCAGATAACAGAAGTTACTGGGGGGATGGGGGCTTGGATATATGCCTAAGATGTGCTGCACTCAAGTGGGGCTTCTAATATCTGCCACTGATTACAGAAAGCTTTAGTAAGGTATTAAAATATCCTCCATGCTATTAGTAAAGTCTACACCAAAAATACACACCAAAAGCCATTCTTCATAGAACCAAACGTGTACCTCAACTTGTGTATTAAAAAGGTTGCCTAGGAATTGAAAATAAAGGATCTGCTTTTTTTCCCCCCTAAAAACAGCGCCACTCTTGTCTACTGGCTGTGTCTGATATTGCAGTTCAGTCATATTTACTGGCTCAAATAATTGTTGCTCAAATAATTGACAAGGATGGCAGAAGATGAAGCAAATCACTGTGTGGCTAAACCATGTGTGGAATCGTTGGACTCGTTCCATATTTCAAGGCTCAGCACTTTGCACTCTTTACTTTTGTTTAATTCAAGGTACTGCGGTGTAATAAATTAAACTAGCCTTAAATTATCTTGAACTTTAAAGAAAAAATATTTTACAAACTTCATTAGTTCTTTTTCTTTTAAATTCTTTATGTGGGCACTAAAATATCGACCGATGTTTTTGTATTCCACTTGATAAACCTTTCCAAGTTAAGCAATTCTCTAGCCCATTCCCTGCCAGGCAGACCTGTAATGCATTGCTAAGCCATACATTACTGTCCCCTCTGGCAGCGAGCCGGGTTAAAGCAGCGGATATGTAGCAACAATGTGAAATAAATTAATTGTCTTCACCGTAAACAAAGAACTGTTCATTTGTTTACAAGAGCAATCAAATCTATTGCTTATCGCAGCACATAAAAGAAAATCCTTCTAATAAAAAACAGAATGGGCTTCTCAGGCACTTTACTTAAAAATTCTTAATGTGAAAAGGACAACGAGAGTAGACCTGTGAGACTTTTATTTTATTCCTGTTTATTTATTTATTTATTTTTTATCGGAGACTTAGTTCACACTATTGATCGGGGCTTCCATCAAGCACTCTGGAATTTTTGAGGGCAAGAATAACATAGTTTGTAGTCTGTCAAATAGGGTTCATGGACCCACTGGGCCGTACCGCAGCTGGCCAACAGGGCGCAGGTCAAAGTCTATAGTTTGTATTGGGTACCTGTGGCAGCTCGGGAGAGTAGCAAGGCAGGCTCGGCTGGAACTAGGCAGCGGGTAGACGTCAGGCATGGAGTAGCAGGACAGGCATGGAATACAGCACAGCACGACTACAGCTCAGCACGGCACTTGACCAGGATAGCACGGGATACAGGATACAGAATACACCGGGAACTGGAAAACACTAGGAGACCATTTGCTTAGACAAACTAGGATACAACAAACAACGCTCAGGCACTGCAGGAAGGGGCTGGGCCCCTCTTCTAGTCCAGGGTGCTCATGTGCTAATTTAAGGGACCTGGCCGAGTTGAGTGAAAGTGAGCTCTGGCGTCTCCTGATGAGGAGACAAGGGCTTGCGCTCGACGACCCATACCTGCGGCCGTCAGTAGGTGAGTGAACCGGACGGCCCGCAGCCATGGACATGACACTTTTTCTAGTTGTTTTTACAACTGCACCCCAACAGACCCTATTAAAGCCAATGAGGTCCAGTAGTGTCTGGATCCATCGTAAAATGGATCCATCACATTGGTTACAGCCCCATTTTTAACGTATTCTATGACGCTAGTATGAACAGAGCCTACACCTGATTGGCAACCAGCAACATTTTCTTCCATTTATATCAGTCAAAGGTGTATCGCAATATTAAAAATGTATTTAAATGTAAATAAATATGTATGTATCAATATATAATATAATACTATCAGAGACGCTTTCACATTTTGTCCTGTTCATTTACTAATGTGTTTGGATTTAATTCTAAAGTCTGCACTTTACAATGCAATGGTACTGTATTTATCTATAGATAATCCCTCACTTTTCCACATACAAGGCAAACTTTATTAGGACACACTCCAAAGAACAGATGTCACCATTAAATATCTGCTCATGAGCTTCAGGCATGATATACGCCTTTAGGCCGAATTCAGACGAACATAGAGTACGTCCGTGTGATGGCCGTTAAAACAACGGCCGTCACATGGACGCATGTATTTCAATAGGGCCATTCACACGGCCGTTGTTCCAACGGACCGTGTGAAGGGTCCATTGAAAAATAGGACATGTCCTATTTTGCTCTGTTTTCATGGATCCCTCCATAGAGTAATGTCTATGGGGATCCGTTAAAATGAAACCCGCACGGGGGCACCTTGGACGTGAAAAACGTCACATTTTCATGTCAGAGTTTTCCCACGTTCGTGTGAATCTGGCCTTAATCATAGATGACTGAGACAGCAGTCTTCAGCCTGAAACGCATAAGCAGATCCTTGCGGCATATGTATGTTGTTTTGAGTCATTTTGTGTGTACGATTGTTTGCCTTGACCAGAAGATTTTTAGAAAACAAAAATACAGAATTCAAAAATAATTTAAACTTAAAACAAATATTTTAAATAGAAGTTCAATAAAGAGGACTTGACCACTCTCCTGACATGTATTCCCCATTGCATAACGGAGCTGGCACATTTTTTTTCTTAATTCTATGCACTCCTGGAAAAGTAAAAATAAATTGACAACTTGGTGTTACGATTCCCCTTGTCAATAGGGTGTCTTCCTACACAGTCTGACTTTGTCAGCATTGATTGAACAGTGTCCAAGTATGTAGGGATGTGCTTATTTGATAAGGGGAATGGAAACAGCCAGTTGTCAATTTTTTCATACATTTCTAGGAGGAATAACAGAGGAACTTCTCAACACAAGAATTGTTATTTCACAAAGAATAAAATGACAGTATTTACTAAAACAGGCAAGTCAGGAGAGTTGACGAGTACTCATTAAAATTATTATTTCTTACGAAATTAACCCCCTTAATCCCATAATTAAATATACACTGTGTTTAAAATAACTAAAGTGGTTGCACCACAATTTTTTTTTTTTACTTTTATGACCTGTCCATCGGACAGTTTGCCAAAAACGATGGGCTTCAAATACTCATTTTCGATAAGTATTGTGCTCTCAGTTACATGATGTTCTTTTATCATGGTTTGGTCTAAATACTTTTTTACATTTTGTCTAATATGTCTTTTTTTTTTTAAAACATTTGTTTTTTATTGATTTATCAACGAAACCACAGGTTACATATAATAAACAGCTTCCTTATCAGGAAGTTCCAATGCAATGTAGACAATCAGTCAATAAGTAATCTGAGGGGGGGGGGGAAGGAAAGACAGAAGGAAAAAACGGGGGAGGGGGGGAGAAACCAGGATACATACCAAGTATAAATTGATTAATACAACGTTATAGTACCTTCAATAATTCCTCTTTCTTAAATTAACATTTCCTGTGAACCCTGATTCCTCAACATGGGAACTTGTCTAACCATGGCTGCCATTGGGATTTGAAGTGCGCCAATCCGTTGTGCCGGAGTGCAAAGAGCCTTTCGTACCCGCAATGAGATGAAACACTATCGATCACCTCCCTTAGAGAGGGAACTATGTTAGATTTCCATCTCTTAGCCAATAAGAGTTTAACTGTCAGGCATATGTGAGATACGATAACTCTCCAAGATGTCTCAACAGATTCTATGTCCAGGGATAGGAGGGCCAATGCTGCACTGGGCTCTAGATGGACGCCCACTAACGTGGACAATAAGTCAAATACCGCTTTCCACAGTGGAGCAATAACTGGGCACTCCCAAAAAATATGCAATAATGATCCCACTTTTTCACAACCTCTCCAACACAAGGGACTAGAAGACGGGTATATCTTAGACAATTGGAGAGGAGTGTAGTACCATCTCAAGAGTAATTTGTGAAAGACTTCTAGAAGATTCGAGTTCATAGTGGCTCGCAGTGTCCACATAATCGCTTTGCTCCATACCTCAACACTGTAGGTGCCCCCTAGCTCTTTTTCCCACTTTGCCATCTGTGGGGTCTTGGAAGCTTCCGTATCCCCCAGAAGTATATCATATAAGGTTCGGGTTAGCGTAGATTCCCTCATGATGGTCTTGAAGACCAAATCATACAGCCCGGATGGCACCTGAACCTGCATATGAGAGCTAGATGGAAGAAGATGACGAACCTGCCGGTACATAAAGAGATCTGCCTGTGAGATTGCAAATTCTGCCCTTAACTCTGAGAAAGATCTTATAGAGTCATTATCAAATAAATCGGGTAGTGTAGTAACCCCCAAGGCGGCCCAGTTCCCCAATCTTAGGTTAGGAACCAGAAGCTCCAACGTATCCACCGGTAAAGGGATTGTGCGGGTGGGAGCGGAGGGAGGTATTGCTTTTAAGGCCGCTTTCCATGCCTGTATTGATGCTGTCACCGTAGGGAATCGTGGGATAATACTCTTAGGAAATTTTGTCTGGGATAACAGTAGCGAGGAAAGAGGGATATCCCCGATCAGGTGACGCTCAATCGTAGGCCAACTAGAGCCCGTAAACGGAAGGCACCAGTGTCTCAATTGCCTTACCCCTATAGTTATATGGTACGCTTCCAGGTTCGGTACTCCCATGCCTCCCCTCCGTCTATGGACATATAGACGCTGGTGGGCTACTCGAGGCTTCCCCTTATTCCATATAAATCTCATCAACTGTTCTTGCAACTTACGAAGTAGAGACCTAGGCATAGGGACCATAACTGTCCTAAAAATATATAGTATCTTAGGCAGAATTAACATTTTATATAGAACCATACGGCCCATCCAGGAAGGCTCCGTGTCTGACAGACGTTGCAGTTCCCCCTGCAATTTATCGTGTAAGGGAAGAATATTAATATGCGCCAGTCTAGAGGTTTTAGAACATAAGTTAATACCTAGATAAGGGATCGACTCCTCTTCCCACCCATACGAGAATTCTTTCTGGATGTCTTGGCGCAATCTCTTGGGTATTGACAAGCCCAATATCTGAGATTTGGACACGTTAAGTTTATAGTACGAGACCCTACTGAACCATTCCAAAATTTCCGATACTCTTCTAAGAGATGTCAATGGGTCTGTGAGGGTTAAAATGACATCATCTGCAAATAAGCCGATTTTATGTTGTCTATGACCTACTGAAATCCCCCGCACTTCCAAATGCATTCGAATCATCTCCGCTACAGGTTCCATAACCATCGTAAATAGTAAGGGCGAGAGGGGGCATCCCTGTCTGGTACCGTTAGTAATACCAAATGGTTTGGACATCATCCCATTAGCCAATACTCGGGCCGAGGGTGAGGAATAGAGAGCTCCTATCGCTTTCAGAATGGGACCAGAGAAACCAAACCTCCGCATTGTTGCAAAAGCAAAGTCCCAGTGAATCCTATCGAACGCCTTCTCTGCATCCAGTGTGAGGAGAAGAGAAGGCGTCCGGCTAATCTCTGCCTTGGAAATCAGGTTGATTATGCGTCTGGTACCATCTGGAGCCTGCCGACCCTGAGTAAAGCCCACCTGGTCATTGTGTATTATAGTAGGAAGGATAATCAGTAGGCGCTGGGCCAATATTTTTGCATAAAGTTTGGTGTCGCAGTTCAGCAGTGAGATGGGCCTAAAATTAGCCGGCAGGGTGGGAGGCTTCCCCTGCTTGGGAATGGTCACTATGGTCGCCTGTAACATCTCGTCGGGAAGATTACCCCTGGCCATTGCTGCGGTAAATACTCGCGCCAAATAAGGGGCTAAGACTCTTTCATTTATTTTATAATATTCGGATGAGAACCCATCCGGTCCCGGGGCTTTATGTTGTTTACCCAGCCTAATAACTTTGATCACCTCATCTGTTAGAATAGGGACATTAAGTTGGTCTAGCTGAGGGGGGGTTATCTTAGGCAGATGTATCTGGTCCAAGAACCTGTCCATGGTTTCCGAAGTAGGGTGAGGCGTGGCAGGGTCATCCTTTAAGTTATAAAGCTTAGAATAAAATAAGCTAAATCTGTCAGCAATGTCTTGAGGATTGGAAATCTTAGGATCCTTGTTTTCTGCTTCCAGGAATGGAATTCTGCTCTTCTGCTGTTTCAATTTAACCCTTGTCGCCATATATTTGCCCGCCTTATTATGGGAGGTGTAATAGGTCATACGAAGCGAGGTTAGATGTTTATCAAAGTCCGCTATAAGCAGCCTTCTCAGTTCCTGCCTAAGTTTGGTCAGGGCATCATTTAGTGTCACCGAAGGGGAGGATTTTTGTTGGGTCTCTAGAACTCTAATCTGGTCTAAGACCCTATCCGTATTGACCCGCTTCTGTTTATAATAATGCGAACTCTGTTGGATCAGGAGTCCCCGCATCACTGCTTTATGAGCGTTCCACAGGGTAAAGGGATCTACTTCTGGGGAGTCATTGAGATCAAAATATTCCTGTATCTGAGAGGAAATATGATCTTTGTAGTTGGGAAGGGCCATCAGGAAGGTGTTGTTGCGCCAATTTCTGAAGAGACGAGACCAGGGGGCCAGCGCTATCTGCATGGAAATAGGGGCATGGTTTGACCATGTGATCTCCCCTATCTCTGCCTTAATGACAGCCTGAAGCAACCATTTATCTACCAGAAACATATCGATCCGAGAAAAAGTGTGGTGGCAAGAAGAGTAGTAAGTAAATTCCCGGGACAACACATTATGGCATCTAAACACATCATAAAGGTCTTCCTTCTGAGCCCACGGTGAGAGTGTAGGGAGAGACCTCCTGCTCTTGCTAGTAGTGTCCATAACTCTGTCTGGAACAACATTAAAATCTCCACAGAGAATGAGCTGGCCCTTTTGAATCTTACGGATTTTCCGCATGGTTTTGTTCAGAAATCGGATCTGTGAAGTATTAGGAGCATATATATTGACTAATGTTATTAAAGAGTCATTGATAGAACACACCAGAGCAAGAAATCTCCCTCCCACATCAATCAAGGAATCCACAAGCTTAAAATCCAGAGCGTCTCTGAACGCCACTAAAACCCCTGCTTTTTTCTTATCAGAATTAGCCATAAAAACATGAGGGAAATTGGTGTTAACAAAAGGAGGGTAATGCGACTTCTGGAAATGAGTTTCCTGTAAACACAGAATATCTGCTCTAGAGTTACGGGCCTCTTTCCATGCGGAGTACCTCTTAAATGGGCTATTCAAGCCTTTTACATTCATCGAGACTATTTTAACCGCCATTATCACATTTCCTATTGAGCATTATACAATATGCAATATACATTAATCTCTTCGTATCAACATCTGAAGGCGTCCTGAAGAAAATATACCTGGTGAAAAAGGTGTGGAAGAAAAACAGGGGACAATTGAACCACAATAATAACCACATAGGTCCGGGACGAAACAGTCCCAGAAGAAATGTAAAGGCAACAGGATCTGGAAGACCTCAACGATCCTGTAAGGATTACTGGAGACGAGAGTTCGACTTGAAGAGACTCAACCTCATGATCTCCAATATAAGAACCTTCAGCGAGAATCGGCCTGGCCTCGCCACTCCGGAGAAATTCTAGAAGGTCCCCTAGGTGAGGGTTTCACGGGCAGGTCGGTCATCGGGACTCCCCATTCCTTCAGCAACTTAACTCCTTCTGCCGGTTTATGAAAAACATGCGTGCGATCCTCCTTCCGAACCAAAAGCTTTGTAGGAAATCCCCATTTATACGGGATCTTGTTGTTTCGGAGCGATAAAGTAACAGGTAGGAAATTTCGTCTGGCTTGAAGCGTGACTTGTGAGAGATCCGCATAGAGATGCACTCCTCCATATGGATCTGGTAGCTTCTGGACCTTTCGCGCTGCAAACATTAAGGCTTCCTTGACATGGAAAAAATGAATGCGAGAAAGAACGTCTCTTGGGACATCTGATGGCAAAGCTTTAGGCTTAGGTAAACGATGTGCACGATCTATGATCAGGTCTTGACGCGTAGATTGTGGTAGGAGAGATTTAATCAGCTTTTGCAAGAACAGTGAGAGATCAGATGGAGACACCGATTCCGGGATGCCCCGAAATTTAACGTTGTTCCTCCTGTTCCTATCCTCCATATCCGCCATCTTAGATTTCATGACCTCTTTCTCCTCTTCTAAAGCCTCGTGTGCGTCTACTAGGTCGTTGTGTGCCTGGGTAAAGTCCCCCATTTTAGTTTCTACATGATCCACTCTGGAGCCTAGATCCTCTATATTAGTGTGTAGTGTAGCTGTGATCTTTGCCAAGTCCTTTTGCAGGGACCCTCTGAGGGCCAACACCAGGCCCTTAATAAAAGATTCTGATGCCACCTGATCTGTAGTAGGGAGGCTAGATATCGGATCACTATCAGCCAGCAAAATATCTTCTGGTATTGAATTGCAGGAGGAAAGCTGGGCTCTCTGTAAAACCTAACTATCAGGGGGAAGGGTGTCCTCCTCTAGATGTCGCCTCACAGCCGCCCTATGTATATGTCCTCCCACCGGTGACACCGGGGAGCTAGGGGAAAGTAGCAGCTGATTGTCTCTGCCCCTCGGGCCGGCCAGCGTCAGGCATTCAGGGGAGTTTGCGGGCTCACCGTTTGAATCTGCCAGCGAATCCATTCCCGACTCTCTGTCACGCGCAGCCCCGGGGGAGCTGCAGCCGGCGCCATCTTGTGAGTCGTCCTTTCTCATGCTGCGGGACGAGAAGAAGTCCGTCAGCCGCTTCGGGCCGGACTTATGCCCCCTCTTCCTTGTCATCATCCTCTACACCGGGCCAGGAGCAGGAGATCAGACCAATTCCCAGCTTTGGGTATGCTTTAATGCCTCGTCGCTTGAGGTTGTTGGACGGAGCTCACCAAGAAGCGTCCGTCGCGGTCTGCATCCAAGCTACGCCCCCCTAATATGTCATTTTTAATATCAAACAATAAAGTTTAAGTTTTGAATATTATGAATAGTGGTGGTGGTGTTGTTGTTTATAGGTATTTATTACATTTATGACCTGTTGTATTAATAGGTCATAAAGGTAAAATAGGAGATGTCTTGGGACAGCCCCTTTAATATTCTCTATAATGGTTCTTAGAATCCTATTCAGCCATAATTTATATATTCTCTGTTATTCTTTTATAGATTTAAGTTTCATTTTTACGTTTTTTCTATTATACCAAAACTTCCAAATATCATAGGAAAAGCTTCCGCCCTCATTATACTATACCCTGCCATCATGAACTGTCTGTTGTAGACATGTTAGTCCTTAGCGTATTTATATTGAATCCATTTGTTACAATTTTCTGTCTATTTTTCTTGTTCTAACTAGCTGCGTTGTGTAGTAATCTTCCCTCGTCTTACATATTCTGTAAGCTGCTGGCTTTTGATGGCTTTATATGCCTATGAATGAAAGTCATTGTTCTTGTAGTGTTGCCTTGGCTCAACCTTCCTCCGTGAACTCCGTATCTGACATTGTCTGTTCGTTTGACTCTAAACTTTAGTCTTAGACTTTCTTTTCTTCATCCTCCTTAAACCTTCCGTGGGTGTCTTCTCTGACTCATTGAGATTCATCTCTATTCTCGTACCAATCTGTTCTATTTCTGATATATCTTTTGCCCTGTACTCTCAAGCTTCTCAATGCTTTTCAGTAATTTAAAATTTCAACTAAAGCTGATTCCATTTTTTTCCATTAGGATGTGCGTCACCCTCTTCTCTGGTATTCTTTTTGCATTCCTGTCTGCAAGTGACATCCATTCTGTTCTTTTACTTCCTAAAACATTGATGTGTTGTGCGCTGTAAATCATGGTTCTTACACAACATAATCCATCTCTTCCTGTAAAAGACAGAACAATTAATCCTCAGAGTCAGTACTGCCCCACAGCTAGTGACAAAACTGAGTAGTCCTCAGTATAAAATATGGCGTGGCAGTAGAACATTTCTTATAAAGTAGTAATTTTATTTGGCATCCAAACAAATTATTCTGAGTTCATTCAATAGTTTTTCAATGTAACTCTTTACAAGTAGAGGATTCTAATCGAAAACAATTTATTGCCCTCGAGCTTCTGCAGTAGATTTACTATGAAACCTCTCCAAAAGATCACCTTTTTTTAGAAGACCAGATTTTTCTATGACATGTTTTCAATTACCTTATATTCTATGTTCAGTGAAACCGTCCCAAAATAACATCTCCTTAGGTAGACCGCCCTTGTAGTAGACAAGATTTTTCTGTGTCAAATTTTTAATGCCCTTACATGCTATGCCTATTGACCTACTTCTTTGAGAGAACCACCCCTTTTAGAAGATCATTTTTCACAGAAATTTTGGATGATTATACTAAAGAGATTTTACTATCTATTGGCCATCTTATGTGAGGTACACCCCTCTAGGTCTAGAAGACATTTTTCAGCACAATTTTGGATGGTTGTCTCTAATAGGTTTACAATGTTTAGAGATCTTCCTTAAAAATGCTTGGTATGATCCCAGTCTGACAGAGTTGCCTGTTTGGTGAAACATGTCACAAAACACAACACATTTTCAACATTGGCTCCTAGTGTAATCTTTCAAGTATACATTCTGTAATCAGCAGAGCCTTTACTCTGCTTGGTTTTTCTCATTGTTTCCAGCCATTTGATACTTGGTTCTTGGAAGACACGCCAACAAATATATGCAGGTACTAGAAGGCTGGTGTCCAATTAAAGAAACTGATACTTTTTACAATATAATTTATGTTTAGAAAAATCTGATTAATAATTCTTGAGAAGATATGGAACTAAACTGCAATACCAGACACAATGCATAACTAGAGTAGTGATGCTTCTAGAAAAAACAGACCCTTTATTTCATTCTGGAGAACTTCTTTAAAACCTATAGAGAATTAAAGTAATTTGTCAGGAAGTGTGGCCTAGCAACCAGTCTGTCTCAACAGCTCAAGTCTTTACCTAAAAGCTAAGTTGGAACTGGGCTACGGGAAGAGGGGATAGAAATAGAAGATTATCATGCTTTTGTTTCTACCTTACTGACATTTCTTAAGCTACAGTACGTAGATGTCCAGATGTGATATTTAAACGTTTGACAAACTTCTGACTTGTCATAGTGACAGGTCAGAAGTTTGGATTGGTGGGGGTCCGAGCACTGACACCCCCACCAATCGCTAGAACAAAGCAGCTGAAGTAATTATGTGAGCGCTCAGCCGCTTCGGGTCTGTTCGGCTTTTTCTGGAAATAAATGTATCTTGTACGGACTCAATAGAAAGTCTATGAGCCTGTACTCCGATACATCGGCTTTCCGGAAAAAGCCGAACAGACACGAAGCGGCTGAGCGCTCACACGAGCACTTCAGCTGCTTCGTTCTAGCGATTGATAGGGGTCTCGGTGCTCGAACCCCCACCAATCCAAACTTCTGACATGTCACTATGACATGTCAGAAGTTTGTCAAGCGGTTAGCTGCACTTTAAGCTGGTAAATACACTGTAGCAAATGGGTTTCTAATGACTTTTTCAATGGCTTTTGTTGTATTGCTACATCTGTATGTCTATGGGATGTTACATCACACTAGCTATACAAACAGAAAAAATGGGACATAAAGATCATCAAAACCACAAAAAAGGCCATACTCACTAGGTAGGTGGGTGGGTGAAAACCCGTTCCCATCAGGACGCAGACGGGTCAAAGAATGCTGCAGAAGGAGTGTGCATTAAATAGTGATAGCCCCTCCCACTAGTCTTGAGGGGAGTGGCGGACTAAGTGCTCAAAGGTGTGTGATAAATGTGTGTCAGTGTAGTGCTAGGGTGTGAATGGATGGTAAAAAATAAATATGTATGTATGAAAGTGTCAGAACTGTGTAATAATGTAATAAAAATAAATAAATAAATAAATAAATGTGATGAATAGGGGTCAGTGCTGTGAATAGTACATGGGGTGTCAGTACTATGTGTAATACGTGGAGGGATAATGTGCTGGTCGTCAGGCATGGCGTATCTTGCCGAATAACAGCCTATTTGTAACGCCGCTAGTGTTAGCTAAAGCGGGCTGCTCTGCATTCCAAACCAAACGCCAGCACATCATGCCCTCCCAGCATATAAGACCCGGCTGCGTCCTGAAAAAAAGTATAGTATACGTAGTAAGAAATATCCATGAAACATGGGGTATTAGTTGTTATTTTGGCCAAAATACGCAAAGCTCGCAACCCAACGTCAAGGGTCCCCAGTGCCTTGCGAGTCCCTAACCAGAACTTTTCGTTCCTAATTTAAAAACACAAACAGAAAAAATGGGACATAAAGATCATCAAAACCACAAAAAAGGCCATACTCACTAGGTAGGTGGGTGGGTGAAAACCCGTTCCCATCAGGACGCAGACGGGTCAAAGAATGCTGCAGAAGGAGTGTGCATTAAATAGTGATAGCCCCTCCCACTAGTCTTGAGGGGAGTGGCGGACTAAGTGCTCAAAGGTGTGTGATAAATGTGTGTCAGTGTAGTGCTAGGGTGTGAATGGATGGTAAAAAATAAATATGTATGTATGAAAGTGTCAGAACTGTGTAATAATGTAATAAAAATAAATAAATAAATAAATAAATAAATGTGATGAATAGGGGTCAGTGCTGTGAATAGTACATGGGGTGTCAGTACTATGTGTAATACGTGGAGGGATAATGTGCTGGTCGTCAGGCATGGCGTATCTTGCCGAATAACAGCCTATTTGTAACGCCGCTAGTGTTAGCTAAAGCGGGCTGCTCTGCATTCCAAACCAAACGCCAGCACATCATGCCCTCCCAGCATATAAGACCCGGCTGCGTCCTGAAAAAAAGTATAGTATACGTAGTAAGAAATATCCATGAAACATGGGGTATTAGTTGTTATTTTGGCCAAAATACGCAAAGCTCGCAACCCAACGTCAAGGGTCCCCAGTGCCTTGCGAGTCCCTAACCAGAACTTTTCGTTCCTAATTTAAAAACACAAACAGAAAAAATGGGACATAAAGATCATCAAAACCACAAAAAAGGCCATACTCACTAGGTAGGTGGGTGGGTGAAAACCCGTTCCCATCAGGACGCAGACGGGTCAAAGAATGCTGCAGAAGGAGTGTGCATTAAATAGTGATAGCCCCTCCCACTAGTCTTGAGGGGAGTGGCGGACTAAGTGCTCAAAGGTGTGTGATAAATGTGTGTCAGTGTAGTGCTAGGGTGTGAATGGATGGTAAAAAATAAATATGTATGTATGAAAGTGTCAGAACTGTGTAATAATGTAATAAAAATAAATAAATAAATAAATAAATAAATGTGATGAATAGGGGTCAGTGCTGTGAATAGTACATGGGGTGTCAGTACTATGTGTAATACGTGGAGGGATAATGTGCTGGTCGTCAGGCATGGCGTATCTTGCCGAATAACAGCCTATTTGTAACGCCGCTAGTGTTAGCTAAAGCGGGCTGCTCTGCATTCCAAACCAAACGCCAGCACATCATGCCCTCCCAGCATATAAGACCCGGCTGCGTCCTGAAAAAAAGTATAGTATACGTAGTAAGAAATATCCATGAAACATGGGGTATTAGTTGTTATTTTGGCCAAAATACGCAAAGCTCGCAACCCAACGTCAAGGGTCCCCAGTGCCTTGCGAGTCCCTAACCAGAACTTTTCGTTCCTAATTTAAAAACACAAACAGAAAAAATGGGACATAAAGATCATCAAAACCACAAAAAAGGCCATACTCACTAGGTAGGTGGGTGGGTGAAAACCCGTTCCCATCAGGACGCAGACGGGTCAAAGAATGCTGCAGAAGGAGTGTGCATTAAATAGTGATAGCCCCTCCCACTAGTCTTGAGGGGAGTGGCGGACTAAGTGCTCAAAGGTGTGTGATAAATGTGTGTCAGTGTAGTGCTAGGGTGTGAATGGATGGTAAAAAATAAATATGTATGTATGAAAGTGTCAGAACTGTGTAATAATGTAATAAAAATAAATAAATAAATGTGATGAATAGGGGTCAGTGCTGTGAATAGTACATGGGGTGTCAGTACTATGTGTAATACGTGGAGGGATAATGTGCTGGTCGTCAGGCATGGCGTATCTTGCCGAATAACAGCCTATTTGTAACGCCGCTAGTGTTAGCTAAAGCGGGCTGCTCTGCATTCCAAACCAAACGCCAGCACATCATGCCCTCCCAGCATATAAGACCCGGCTGCGTCCTGAAAAAAAGTATAGTATACGTAGTAAGAAATATCCATGAAACATGGGGTATTAGTTGTTATTTTGGCCAAAATACGCAAAGCTCGCAACCCAACGTCAAGGGTCCCCAGTGCCTTGCGAGTCCCTAACCAGAACTTTTCGTTCCTAATTTAAAAACACAAACAGAAAAAATGGGACATAAAGATCATCAAAACCACAAAAAAGGCCATACTCACTAGGTAGGTGGGTGGGTGAAAACCCGTTCCCATCAGGACGCAGACGGGTCAAAGAATGCTGCAGAAGGAGTGTGCATTAAATAGTGATAGCCCCTCCCACTAGTCTTGAGGGGAGTGGCGGACTAAGTGCTCAAAGGTGTGTGATAAATGTGTGTCAGTGTAGTGCTAGGGTGTGAATGGATGGTAAAAAATAAATATGTATGTATGAAAGTGTCAGAACTGTGTAATAATGTAATAAAAATAAATAAATAAATAAATAAATGTGATGAATAGGGGTCAGTGCTGTGAATAGTACATGGGGTGTCAGTACTATGTGTAATACGTGGAGGGATAATGTGCTGGTCGTCAGGCATGGCGTATCTTGCCGAATAACAGCCTATTTGTAACGCCGCTAGTGTTAGCTAAAGCGGGCTGCTCTGCATTCCAAACCAAACGCCAGCACATCATGCCCTCCCAGCATATAAGACCCGGCTGCGTCCTGAAAAAAAGTATAGTATACGTAGTAAGAAATATCCATGAAACATGGGGTATTAGTTGTTATTTTGGCCAAAATACGCAAAGCTCGCAACCCAACGTCAAGGGTCCCCAGTGCCTTGCGAGTCCCTAACCAGAACTTTTCGTTCCTAATTTAAAAACACAAACAGAAAAAATGGGACATAAAGATCATCAAAACCACAAAAAAGGCCATACTCACTAGGTAGGTGGGTGGGTGAAAACCCGTTCCCATCAGGACGCAGACGGGTCAAAGAATGCTGCAGAAGGAGTGTGCATTAAATAGTGATAGCCCCTCCCACTAGTCTTGAGGGGAGTGGCGGACTAAGTGCTCAAAGGTGTGTGATAAATGTGTGTCAGTGTAGTGCTAGGGTGTGAATGGATGGTAAAAAATAAATATGTATGTATGAAAGTGTCAGAACTGTGTAATAATGTAATAAAAATAAATAAATAAATAAATAAATGTGATGAATAGGGGTCAGTGCTGTGAATAGTACATGGGGTGTCAGTACTATGTGTAATACGTGGAGGGATAATGTGCTGGTCGTCAGGCATGGCGTATCTTGCCGAATAACAGCCTATTTGTAACGCCGCTAGTGTTAGCTAAAGCGGGCTGCTCTGCATTCCAAACCAAACGCCAGCACATCATGCCCTCCCAGCATATAAGACCCGGCTGCGTCCTGAAAAAAAGTATAGTATACGTAGTAAGAAATATCCATGAAACATGGGGTATTAGTTGTTATTTTGGCCAAAATACGCAAAGCTCGCAACCCAACGTCAAGGGTCCCCAGTGCCTTGCGAGTCCCTAACCAGAACTTTTCGTTCCTAATTTAAAAACACAAACAGAAAAAATGGGACATAAAGATCATCAAAACCACAAAAAAGGCCATACTCACTAGGTAGGTGGGTGGGTGAAAACCCGTTCCCATCAGGACGCAGACGGGTCAAAGAATGCTGCAGAAGGAGTGTGCATTAAATAGTGATAGCCCCTCCCACTAGTCTTGAGGGGAGTGGCGGACTAAGTGCTCAAAGGTGTGTGATAAATGTGTGTCAGTGTAGTGCTAGGGTGTGAATGGATGGTAAAAAATAAATATGTATGTATGAAAGTGTCAGAACTGTGTAATAATGTAATAAAAATAAATAAATAAATAAATAAATGTGATGAATAGGGGTCAGTGCTGTGAATAGTACATGGGGTGTCAGTACTATGTGTAATACGTGGAGGGATAATGTGCTGGTCGTCAGGCATGGCGTATCTTGCCGAATAACAGCCTATTTGTAACGCCGCTAGTGTTAGCTAAAGCGGGCTGCTCTGCATTCCAAACCAAACGCCAGCACATCATGCCCTCCCAGCATATAAGACCCGGCTGCGTCCTGAAAAAAAGTATAGTATACGTAGTAAGAAATATCCATGAAACATGGGGTATTAGTTGTTATTTTGGCCAAAATACGCAAAGCTCGCAACCCAACGTCAAGGGTCCCCAGTGCCTTGCGAGTCCCTAACCAGAACTTTTCGTTCCTAATTTAAAAACACAAACAGAAAAAATGGGACATAAAGATCATCAAAACCACAAAAAAGGCCATACTCACTAGGTAGGTGGGTGGGTGAAAACCCGTTCCCATCAGGACGCAGACGGGTCAAAGAATGCTGCAGAAGGAGTGTGCATTAAATAGTGATAGCCCCTCCCACTAGTCTTGAGGGGAGTGGCGGACTAAGTGCTCAAAGGTGTGTGATAAATGTGTGTCAGTGTAGTGCTAGGGTGTGAATGGATGGTAAAAAATAAATATGTATGTATGAAAGTGTCAGAACTGTGTAATAATGTAATAAAAATAAATAAATAAATAAATAAATGTGATGAATAGGGGTCAGTGCTGTGAATAGTACATGGGGTGTCAGTACTATGTGTAATACGTGGAGGGATAATGTGCTGGTCGTCAGGCATGGCGTATCTTGCCGAATAACAGCCTCCACGTATTACACATAGTACTGACACCCCATGTACTATTCACAGCACTGACCCCTATTCATCACATTTATTTATTTATTTATTTATTTTTATTACATTATTACACAGTTCTGACACTTTCATACATACATATTTATTTTTTACCATCCATTCACACCCTAGCACTACACTGACACACATTTATCACACACCTTTGAGCACTTAGTCCGCCACTCCCCTCAAGACTAGTGGGAGGGGCTATCACTATTTAATGCACACTCCTTCTGCAGCATTCTTTGACCCGTCTGCGTCCTGATGGGAACGGGTTTTCACCCACCCACCTACCTAGTGAGTATGGCCTTTTTTGTGGTTTTGATCACACTAGCTATGAAGACCAATATATGGCTGTCCACTTTCAAGAAGGCTGGGGTACATAAGTATCAGTACATTGAGGCTCTAAGCAAGAATTCATTACTATGCATTACTGAAATGTAACTTATATATGTTACTACTTTGTCATTTGGCACAACTCATTGCAATATAAAAATGTGTATTATCTGTAGTTTTACATAGGATTGTTGATGAGTCTGCTGCGTTATATTATCGTGATCCTTTAGCATTGCAGCTTCCATGAGTAGCTCTGCTACATCTGCAATTCACTCTAATTCTACAATATTTTAAAAATAAACATAAACCTGACTATGTACAGTACTTTGTGTCTGACACAAACAAACATGTATTTATATTATGAATTTTGGTTGCAAACTGGATTTTTTAATGATTATCGTCTAGACAGGCTATGAATTATCATACTTTAAAACTTTTTTATGTCTGCAGACCTTATGATGCATATGAGATTTAAATGTTTGTTTTGGATATAAAGTAAATCTGCTTTGGGAGAGATTCTGAAAAATGACAACTATAAAGATGCTTTCTGACAATCTCATTTTTTCGCTGGTGATGAAATCTTTGTATTTTTATGTGTGAGAGGTTGAATATGATGTGCCGCCTTCTTCTACAAACACAAAAACAAATTCTTATCATGGAAATAGCAACCAACTCATATACTTAGCATAAGAATGCCACCAATATAACTCCCATATTAAAAGTCAAATATCCGGGACTTGCTTTAGCTTTGAGCGCACCCAATTGTATTACAAATAAACAATGTGTTCTCTTATTATTTGTTTCATATTTTAAAGTAAGTGCCCAATTTACATAGTGGCCTGTTATTGTCTGGGCTAGACATACACCATGATATAGATTGGTGGTCTACAACCTGTGGCTTTCTAGCTGTTGCAAAACTACAACTCCTACCATGCCCTGAAATCATCCAAACACAGTAACAAGTAACCTGTGGCTGTCAAAATATGCTGTTGGTTGTCACAAGTAAGAGACCACTGCCACAGCTCATAAATCAAGATCATATTATGTTGCGATATAGTAGATGGTTTCCCAAAGTTTGAAATGAACAGACAAATATTTAAATGTAAATGTTTTTTGATTGTCAAAATTGTATGTGCTTCCTGCAATGTGAACACCTCGCTGGTTCTGAATCATGACCTCTGCTCTTGTCATGGTTTACTCCCTACTATTATATTTATAAATTCCGAAACATCTGCATGGTACATGTATGTTCTCCCTGTGGTTATGTAGGTTTCCTCCAACTTTTCAAAAATATACTGATAGGTTATTTGGAATTCAGATTGAGAGCCCCATTTGGGTCAGGGACTGACGTAAGTTACTCTCTGTGCAGTACTGAATAATATCGATGTGCCCTTTCTTTCCTTTCCTCATATCTCAACATATCCTGAAAATTATCAGCTTTAAAAAAAACGACATGATTTCGTGATTCTCTGTCACGAGATGCCTCTGCTATGTGTGTCGTTGTGTGGCCACCCAGTGGTTGGGATGTGAATTGCATCCTGTCAAGGGTTTTCCTGGCATGTTAAGATATTATATTGAATTGATTTAATGAGAAATGAAAGTCCTTAACCAAATTGAAGCAAAGGTAAGGGTGGGCCACTCTGTATGTTGGTGCTATATAAGCAGCAGGAAATAAATATTAAAAATAATATCAAGAGTCAAGCAGTCCAAACACCTTCATGGAGTTTGTATGTTCTCCCTGTGTGTGCATGTGCACTTCAAAAACATGCTCCTGAGGCCCCATGCACACGACCGTGCTCGTAATTACGACTCGTAATTACGAGCATGGCCGGGCACGGCCGGCCACGGGCAGCCGGACGTTTTTTCGAGCCGTGCTCCCATTATAAAGTATAGTAGCACGGCCCGTAAAAGAAAAAAATAGAACATGTTCTATCTTTTTCAACGGCACGGGCACCTTCCCGTGAGAAAACGGGAAGGTACCCGTGGCCAACAGAAGTCTATGGGCCCGTTATTTCGGGTAGTAATTCCGACCCGTAATAACGGGTGTTTTTACGGTCGTGTGCATGAGGCCTTAGGAAATTGGCCTTAATGTGTGTATGTGTCTGAGACAGGAAAACATTGGATAAGGGACTGATGTGAGTGATGATAATCTTTGTACATTACTGCGAAATATGTTGGCACTATATAATCAACGGTACATAAAATAAATCAATAGAAATGCTCATGATAAAGTGCAATTTAGCATTGGGCAATATACGTTGTGATACATTGTGTAGTAGTTGTGACTACACAATAGACTCTTACACTAAAATTCATTGGGGAGAAACCTACTGAGCATCAATTCATACATTTCCAGCAGACTGCATCTACATTTTAGGAGTATTTTAAAGCCAATAACCCCATGTTGCTTGAGTGCCAGCCGCCGCAGAAGACAATATTAGTTTCCCAGCCCATATATTTTAATGTATCAAAATACGCCTCATAAATATTAATTGGAAGTTGTTAGGCAAATGTTTTGTTTTTGTCGTCCATATCTACTGCATTGACGTTGTAGTAGAAATAATGTTCAGGTGGAGAACAAACAATACTTTGATGTTTAGCTTTTATGGCATGCACAAACCTATTGTGAAATTGTTCAGCAAGGTCATATTGCTTGAATAAAAACAAGTCTGACATTGTGTATTTTTTATGAACCATATATCTACCCCAGAGGTTTAGTATATGCAGTGTACAGCAATGCCCAGGACAGCCAATCTGTACATATTTTATTTCATAACAACCAACCCTTCCCTCATTTTGCATATTTTCCAGACCATTGATGAATTCCAACTAAATTGCAATAAGATGCAAATAATGGAGACTGGGAGAGTCCTGTCACCTCTTGTTTGTTGCTTTCTTTCCTGTAATCTTCCATATTTATGTTCTCTGTTGCTAAGCAATTTTTTTTTTCTTTTAAGAATAATGCTTTCTTTTCTCTGAGTGCAATAATAATAAAGGTTAACAACATAAGCATTTCCATTGTACAAACAGAAGCTTTTGAAATATTTAGATTGGGTTTAGTCATTCTCTTGTATAGTATCTCAAATGGAAATTGAAAAAAAATCTGACAAATATAACTTGACAAACAAAAACAAATTTAGTAATGCTAAATGTGCACAAAAGCGTGTGTGTGTGTGTATGTATGTATATATATATATATATATATATATATATATATATATACACTTTATAGAGCATTGTTGCCCAATTAGTGACCAGTGGGCTTCATGCGGCCAGTACAAGCTTACCAAGTATTCAGGGTCATGAGGTTCGCTTCTCAATAGAGTTAAAGACCATCATAATCGTTTAAGGAATATTCTGGGCAGAGCTAATACATTGTGTTATACCTAGTTCAGGTCCAAGGGGTGGTGCATTGCACAGGCTTTCCCTCCCTGTGCCATGCACCTCCTCTTAAATGGGTTTCCCCATCTTGGACATTTATGGCATATCCACAGGATGTGCCATAAATGTCCTATAGATGTGGGTCCCACCTCTAGGAACCACACCTATGTCTAGAACGGGGCCCCCTAAACACCATTCCACCTCGTTCAGATCATGCTGCCTCCCGGCCACTTTCTGATGTCCGTAACTCTCAAAGAAGTGAATGGGAGTTATGGAAACACCGTAGCATGGCGAACTACGCTGTTTCCATAGCTCCCGAGTTCGGCTTTTTCCGTAACTCCTAATCAGGTAGTGGCCGGGAGGCAGCGGGAGCTGTGCAAGGTAAAACTGTGTTTAGGGGGCCCGTTTCTGGGATAGGTGTGCGTCCCAGAAGTGGGACCCACATCTATCAGACATTTATGGCATATCCTTTGAAAATGCCATAAATGTCCAAGGTAGGAAAATCTCTTTAAGCCCTGCTCTAGGCATAGGGGCTGAAGCACACAGCAGAGCCCTGTGCATGTAGCCTATACGACAGTGCACGGAGTCTGTACATCTCATTAGTTGGAAGCTAGTAAGCCCAGGCTCCATCAGTCTATGTATATGGAGATATTCACCACTATAAGCAATAGCTCTGTACATACAGGCTCTGATGGAGCATGTCATGATTATTTTCTCCCAGATTAATGTGAAATCCAAAACTAAGAACCTCTGTGGTACTCCGAATAAAAGCAAAGGCATACGAAGGTACAGTGGAGGTCTCTGAGACATCTATGGAAGCTGTCAATGCACAGCTATAGCCCTATGGCAGTATCACCGACTTTACTGTAGATCTTTACTGAACATTAAGATCCAGTAGTCCCACTTTTATAAAGTCTCTCCTGAACATTTTCAGGATATGCTTAGCAAAACAAGAAAAACAATATTCATTATGGAGCCTGCAGAGTTCCCTGGTAAAAAATTACATTTTGAGTAATAGATTTTCTCCTTAAGTTAAGAATGCATATACTGTATTTTTCGGACTATAAGACGCACCTGACTAATAAGACGCACCCAGGTTTTAGACAACAGAAAATAGGAAAAAATGTCATATTTCACTACTTTAACATAGAAAAACTATTGGTTAAAAAAAAAAATTTGTTCGGTTTTCTCCACTTTCTGAGAGCCATAACTTATATTTTTCCATCGTTTGAGCGGTGTGAGGGCTTATTTTTTGCAGTACGAGCCGTAGTTTTTATGAGCACCATTTGTTGCTACATACGATTTTTTTTATCATTTTTTATTTCATTCTTTTTAGCACTATGGTGACCAAAAAAACAACGATTCTGGGGTTTTAAATTTATTATTGTACGCTGTTCACCGTGTGAGTCAAATAATGCTAGATTGTAATAGTTTAGGACATTTACGGGTGCAGCGATACCAATTTTTTTTAAAAAGTTTGGTTTTTACATTGTGCTTGGGGAAAAATTGGAAAAGGCTTTGTTTAGGAAAACTTGTAATATTTTTTTACACTCCTGAAAATGTATCTAACTTTTTTTTTTTTTACACATTTTATTAGTTCCCCTAGGGGTCTTGAACCAGCGAACATTAGATCGCTGGTACAATACACTGCAATAAATGGATGAGTTACTTAAACAGCGTAACTCACTGAGCTACGCTGTTTCCGTAACTCCCATAGTAGTGAATGGCAGTTACAGAAGTAGTGTAGCATGCGAGCTACGTTGTTTCAGTAACTACTATTTAGTTATATTGGAGTTACGTAAACAGCGTAGCTCAGCGAGCCCTCTGCTGTTTCCGTAACTCCCGACCACCTAACCAGGCAGTGGCGGGGAGGCAGCAGGATCTGAACAAGGTAGAATGGGGTTTAGGGGGCCCCATTCTAGAGATAGGCGTGGGACCCAAAGGTGGGACCCGCATCTATCTGACATTTATGACATATCCTGTGGATATCAAGTAAAATAGTCGAACAACAGCACACGTCTCCAGATAATCAAAGTGGTTTTATTGTCAGAACATCCACGACAAACAGGCTGTTTGTCGTGGATGTTCTGACAATAAAACCACTTTGATTATCTGGAGACGTGTGCTGTTGTTCGACTATTTTACTTGGAATTCTACAACATGCCGGAGTGGGTTTGCCTGGCTTGACAGCGTGCACCGCACCAGACTCGGGATTTGTGCTGCTTCAAAACCTTTCATTTGCTTCATATCCTGTGGATATGTCATAAATGTCCTTCATCGGACGACCCCTATAAATGCTACGGTCACTATTGTTTGGTTAAACGGCCAGGAACAGCGCAATCGCTGTTCCTGGCTGTTAGAGCAGCGTGTCAGCTGTAAAACACAGCTGACACCTGCAGTGTATGGAGTGGGATCTGCGCGTGAGCCAGCTCCGAACATCATCCCCTCCCCGCTCCATGATGTGCCTTAAGGGGATAAGTGAGAAGCGGTCAGGGGGCCCGGCGCTGCCGGATCCCTTGACTACCGACTATAAGATGCAGGGACTTTTTGCAAGATTTGTTCTTGCTAAAAACTGCGTCTTATAGTCCGACAATACGGTATGTATGGAAATAAACATTACTATTTATATGCATATTAACATCCGCAAGCTTTTTGACCTAGTACACCACACTATATCCTATTTAATGTTGCCATAATATTTAATTTATTCAGATTTATTTTTGTATTCCTCTACTAGTTGGTATATTGATGGAGAAATTTTTATTTTTTTATTGCTTTTCTTTTGTGTGAGCTCAAAACAATCCATACATGAGCTTGCTCTTTGTAACCTTGTTAGCATAACTTCAGCATTGTCATTTACTTCACAGTACAACACGTAGGTAATTATCTGTCAACACTTGCAGAATTTATGCGATTGCCCATCTACTGCTGGGTTAGAAGCTGAAGCGCTGGAATGCCCATATCACTGAAACATTTACATCTGTCCAGAAATAAATAGGGCTAAGGAACTTGGACTTCTGATCTGTGCCACTTTATGATAAATTACTCTTATTAGCAATAGCCTCAGGGTCATTTTGTGTCTAATCACAGATTAAGTTCATCAACTTTACAATTGTTTCTTGGGGCGAGAAAAAAATCTAAATTAAAATTCAGACTCAGCCAGCAATATTTCACTTCTAACGAACCCTTGTATTTTTTATTTTTTTTACCTGGACTCATTAAAGCAAAAAAAAAAAGAAAAGAAGAAATAATATGCCTGACAATTTATCATCTAAAATAATATCTTAGAAAGGGGGCAGGCAGTTATGATCCTGTGAGCTAATTGACTCGCGGCAAAAGAGATTTGTACATATTAAGGTATAATCAAGGTTATGCTGCCTGGGCAAGGTCAATAATCTCATAGACAGTGACAGGCAAAGTGAATAGAACTGTCACAGCTTCTAAATCACACTGCACACTAACCCTTTTTAATGAGAGGACTGTTGAAAAGGAACTACGATAGTTTGCATATTCTCACATTATTTGTATACTCTGTAAAGAGCGTAGTATATACTGAACTTAATGCAATATGTCAGAATATAAATGAGCAGTGGATTGACCGGAGGAAAGATTCTAACAATGTTATCATGACATGGTGGCAACTGTAGTTTTTTAAGCAATTAAAATATTTTTTTTTTCTTCCAGTAAGACCTCATGCACATGGCCGTATTACGGATCTGTACTACGGTGCCCATACATATCTATGAGCTAATCTGATACTTCTATGTGTCTCTAATTTCAAACAGAGGAAGACATAGATTGTCACTCACTGACTCATACACAATCCATCTCATGCTGTATTAGTCCAGTTTCAGGGTTCTTTTTTTTTAAATCTAAGTTCAGTTCAGTAGATCCGGGGTATCATGACTGTAAAACAAATGCTAAAATGTGGCTGTATTACAGTCTCCTGAGACCAGCCTTCCTGGGGTATTCTCTAGTGCACTGCTTTCTCTTAAAGGGATTTTCCAGGCCCTAAAAATTGATGGTCTATCCTCAGGATAGGCCATCAATAGCTGATGGGTGGTGGTCCGGCTCCTGGGACCCCCGCCGATCAGCTGTTTTGAAAGGGGTGCAGCGCTCGTACGAGCTCTGCTTCCCCTTCATCTCTACTTGCTCACTGTGAATCATCAATACTGATGTATCAGCGATTCACAGTATTGCAGCCATTGTTCCATTGAAACGCTCGTACGAGCGCTGCACCCCCTTCAAGAAAGCTGGACGGCGGGGGTCCCGGGAGTCTAACCCCGTCCCATCAGCTATTGATGGCCTATCCTAAGGATAGGCCATCAATTTTTAGGGACTGGAAAACTCCTTTAACTTCATACAGTCTTCAGATCCCCTTTTCCTGCCTACATGCTTTCTGTAAATGTTTATAAATCTCATCAGTCCCCAAAAATCTATCTGCAGTAAGAAAATAGTAGACCCGGAAAGGAAGGGGGTATTGCTGCAGCAGCTTTCTCTCACCCTGTTTATGGGAAATTGCATGCTGGGAGGGGGAACAAAGGTGGGGAGACATCTGATTGACTCAGAGCACAAGGTACAGCACTATAAGATGCGAGGGCAGCCACCAAAGTAAGGGCAAATATTAATTCAGGAACATCCTACCAACTAGCAATACATTTATAGAAACCATACAAACAGATAGAAAAAGACTCCAAATATTTATGCAAGGCACAAAACTTCTGACCGCTATATATCTATTATGTATATACAGCACACAAGGAAATGGCGACAGCACACTGCAAACACTAATGTCACCTAAGCCGCTAAATATAAATAAATATGCATTACTGCTAAATCTACTTACAATAGGGATGTTCTTAGTGCACATTTTGATCAAATTATGTGAGCCCACCTGCCATGACAAGGTGACTTCTATGAGGTGGGAACCTATGCTGCACATACACCCAGAACTGGGACTAAGCCTACATATACTTGGGGATGGTAGGTTAAACAAATGAAAATCACCCAGGGCAGAATGGGAGGAGTGCAAGATCAAAAATGGAGGCAGTCAATGCTGGTTCCTACCATCCCCACAGTGGTCACAGTGTGTTGTCGCCATTTTCTTGAGTGCTGTATAAATTCGCAGTCATAAGCGTTCTTGTTTTGTTTTATTTTGTTGGAATGTGCTGTTCAAATTTTTATGTTGTTAATATGTATAGTTCTATGGCTGCCTTTCTTAAATTTTATTTTATAATGATGTGTTTGCTTAAAGGAAGATTATTTTATTAGAACAGCTCCTTTTGTAAATGCAAATATTGATCACCAAGGAATATCGCAAAGGGAAGCTATAGACGGCCTCACATTTCAAATGAATGTACGGTCATGTAATACAGAGCTGCGCCAAGTCCTTAGGCTTGGTTCACACGACCTATTTTCAGACGTAAACGAGGCGTATTATGCCTCGTTTTACGTCTGAAAATAGGGCCACAATACCTCGGCAAACATCTGCCCATTCATTTGAATGGGTTTGCCGACGTACTGTGCAGACGACCTGTCATTTACGTGTCTTCGTTTGACAGCTGTAAAATGACTGCCTCGGCAAAGAAGTGCAGGACACTTCTTTGCAACATAATTTGAGCCGTTCTTCATTGAAGTCAATGAAGAGCAGCTCAAGATTTACGATAATGCGAGGAGGAGCTTTTACGTCTGAAACGATGCAGCTGTTTTCTCCTGAAAACAGCCTGCCTTTTCAAACGTAAAAACCACTTATCGTGTGCACATACCCTTAATAGCGGCAGTCACTCTTTTTAAAGGCTGTCTGCCCTGGCTAATAGAGGGGGGTCCTAAACATGGAAATTTGCTCTATGATGTCAGTGACCGTTGTTTGGCATATTATTTACGTCTACACTTCAAAATGTATACATTACAGACCTGTTGTTGAGGCAGAATTATATAGAAGGGGACAACATACTGTAAATTATCCCTTTTATAAGGGGGCTTGTTGGTCCCCACCATCTCATGTAGGAGAAACTGCCAGGAAACTCTAACCATTCCCTCGCTTTGTATTTGGTAATTTTTAGTTGTTTGATACCTCCAAAGTAGGCAATGATGATAAGATCGATCTACCACAGGTCATATAGGAGCTCCAGATGCTGACATTATGGTACACATGTCCTTGATGTGCTCAAATATGATTTTCGAGTCTCCATTTTCTCCAGATTATTGGCTTAGTTGTTAATATCTAGATCATATCTAGGACTGTAATTATTAGGCAAAGCTACAACTATTGAGCAGTATGTGTTCATCTATTTTATTTCAATCCTGTTAAATTTGAAAACTTGTATACAAAGCACTTCTAAGCACAAAAACAAGTTTTTAGCTACATATGATATGAATAAATCTTCTACATTAAAATAATGGCGCACTCAGTGTAGCAAACATCCCTTTTTTAGAATAAGCACGTGTTAAGTGCAATTTTACATAGGAAAGGGGGGAGGAATCCTCCAGCTCACCTGACACAATGGAGTGTGTCGCTGATAGCGCCCGGATCCTCGTGTCGGCACACAGTAGGAGACAAGGAAGAGAAGAGGTTAGGATCCAGCGCTGTGTGGAATGTAAAACGGAAACGGTTTCCAAGTTTAATGGTCCTGTTTAAGAGAAATCCAGTAGAGTCCTGGTGTAATGAAAGCGGGTGGTGGTGTCCTCGGAGCCTACGCGTTTCGGACGGCTTCTGCGTCCTTAGACTTGGCTGAGATATGTCATATGATATCAGCCAAGTCTAAGGACGCAGAAGCCGTCCGAAACGCGTAGGCTCCAAGGACACCACCACCCGCTTTCATTACACCAGGACTCTACTGGATTTCTCTTAAACAGGACCATTAAACTTGGAAACCGTTTCCGTTTTACATTCCACACAGCGCTGGATCCTAACCTCTTCTCTTCCTTGCAATTTTACATGTTAATGTTCAGCAGGTAATGTAGGTAGAGGCAGGATAAGTATTTACAATAAACTAAAGCTAACAAGGTTCCTGAAAAATGAGCAGGACTGTTAATGATGTACAGGATGCTTTTACACCATCAATTGTACTGGTCTAAATATAAAAGCACTTAAAGGTTACATTAGACATTGAATATACATAGACTGTGATAGGAGAAATTAAATAACACCTTTCCAGTTAGCGTCACCCATTCTTGCTCTACTTTATTTGTTTTGGTTTTGGGTTTTTTCCCGCTTGTACTAGATTGCATTTTTGAAAACATCTATTCCTTATTACTATTTTCGTGGTCCCAGATGAAGTCTTATTTTGGAACCATGCTTCAAACATCTAGCCATGGTTGGTTTGCCTCTTGACCAAAAGTTAGATTTTCTTCATAGACTTCAATTTAGCTAGAATCTTAGAGTATGTTGATAAAAGGGGTTTTCTAAGTTTGATAAGAAGGATCTATAACACCCTGTTCCCATCACATTTGTGATTTATGCCGAGGAAAAGCTCCCGGCGTACACACTAAGCGTATCTATAGGGATCCATTAGTCCGTTAGAAGGCCAAAAGCATGTCCTTTTGGCCTCAGTCGGGCCAGTATATGTTGGTATTCGTCAAAAAAAGTATGGAATAGTGCAGTAGACTACGCTATTCCATACAACTGTAGGCAGTGAAAAAGCATATCGCATGTTATACGTTTTTTACAACAGGAGTCTATAGGCAACATATTCCACTCTATGCCTATACAGTGGATTACGTTGCAGCCCTTTGTCACAGGTATGTGTCTGGAGCTTTTACTGGTGTATACATCAATTGGAGGGCAATTGCATTTGTGAACAGGAGCAACATAAGATATACGCGTGTCTCTGGTATTAATCGGCTTGTAAGGGAGATCAACAACAATATTTCATTAACAAATGTTGTTCCCTCTGAAAAAATAATCTTTAGTTATAAGTTCACTGGTGCAAGGATTGCTATGTCTTTGATTATGTTCTTATTGTTCTGTACAATATTTTCGAAACTATTAATAAAATTAAACATTTCCCGGCCAAATCTTTCTTGTACTTCATTGAAGTCAACAAAAAAATGTAATGTTGCCATGATTAGAATTGTCCCAGCCTTGAATTTGACCCTTGTCTCCACTTCAACATTCTTCAACATTCCTGTCATGAAATTCTTCACATCTCAACAATACTTTACCCTGCTAAGGGAAGTGAATGCCTTTTTGAGATGTTGATGCTTTATCCAAAAGAATTGATTATGCAACTCAAGTATTATCAAGAAGGATCTCTCAAGAGTATCACTTAGATTAAATTATCCTTCTTTCATCCTCCACGCTTCTTAATCTTTATGCAGAAAGTCGAATACTCAGGTAGACAGTTCTTATAAACCTCTTTGATCGTTCTGAAGGGTTATTGTTTAAATGTGTTGTCAGGATTACTTCCTTTTTTTATTCTTGTGTGGCAGTGCAATTAGATAAAAAGGCAATCTATTGTCATATTATTCTTATATTTTGGCATGGAAATGATGTCTATCAATATTATTGTAAAACAGCTGTTATTAAAACTTTTATTGACACTAAATTGGTGGATAATTAATGTTATGATTGTTAATATCTTGCTGGAATACATGACAAATCCCAAATAATAAAAAATAATTACATTAACGGCACTGGCTGGATGTACTTCTTGTTGCCTAACTCTACTATGAACCATAAATCTCTTAGATGCCACGGTCAATAGCGTCCATAGGCATCTAAGTGGTCAGACAGAGAGAGAGAGAGAGCTACCCTCTGTCACCACATTTGCGCCACCGTGACGCGATCACAGGGTGCTCATTGGTTGCCATGGCAGCTGAGGATCTAATGAAGGCCCCAGGTCTGCCCATTATGAGGGACTTGTAAGAAACGTTCCTGAGTCTGGTGTAGTGATCTTTACTGATTTATATTATGTAGTGGCAGGGCTGGCCTTAGATTGGATGGTGCCCTGTGCGGGACTCTCTATTGCTGCCCTCCACAAACCAAAAATTAACCACATATATAGACATGCATATGCTGGAACATAAATACCACACATACATAAAGGCAGATATTTAGACAAACAGGCAAATATATACACACAAACTGGAATATATACATACATAAAGGTAATATATAGACATACAGACACACACACACACACACACACACACACACATACATACACACACAAACGCGCATACACAGGCACATAGATACACAGACCGGAACATATACAAATACATAAAACACACATATATACAAGCACAAAGACACATTCACATACAGACACCTATATACCCACACAGGCACATATATACACAGTGCAGATAATGTAGTAGATGGTACCTGCAGTCCTATGTAACACCACCGATAACACACTCTGATAACTACCCACATACAGGCACATATAAACACACACAGTGGCATATGTATGTGTCTGTGTGTATATATATATATATATATATATATATATACATACACACACACACAGGCACACACACACACACACACACACACACACACACACACACACACACACACACACAGAAACATGTACAGACTTACACAAAGACATATATACACATGCAGACACATATATAGACACAGACACAAATACACACATACTGGAGCATATACACATACAAACACAGACACATCTACACACACAGGGCTCACAGGCTTCTTGCAGGGGTGGGCTGTGTATGGAGCTTCCTCCTCTGCTCTGTTTCCTCCGTGTGAGTTACCAATAGCAGAGGCAGAGCCCAGTGGTGCTCCCTATATCCTGAGAGGGTGCAGCGCCCTGTGCACTCGCACAGGTTGCACAACCCCAAGGCCGGCCCTGCGTTCTGGGAAATGGTGGAACCCAGAGCCACGTTGCACAACTAATCCCATTTGATGATGCTGATGTATATCCCATACATACATTTATGAATGTGAGACTCTTAGGCCCTGCCTGAGGCAGTATTATACTAGCAGGCTTAAAAGCTATGTAAACCTTTGAAATTGTTTTTATTTATTTTTAATATAAATGTCAATCAATGTGTTTTTGTGCAACATTGTTAATACATTTTATTAAAAATGTGTTTTACTTTATGAGAAACAGCTGCTTTTGTATTCTGTACATTGAGCAGCTGCATTTTGCGCTGAGACCTTAATCCGTCAGGTCAGCGTCACTGACGGGTTCAGTGTCAGTGGGTCAGAGACACGCAGACTACACCTGTTATCGATCACATCTAAGTTATGAACTTAGATGTGATCGGCAGCAGCTCGATCCCACATGACCCGCTGTCACTGAACCCGTCAGTACCATTGGATCTGACAGATACAGGCAGGGTTGCCAATGGGCCCACGGGCCCACCCACCCTGCAGCCGGCAATTTGCAGGAGAGTGTATGTGGAGCGGCTGCTGAGGAGGAGCATATGACGGTCTGTGACTGTCTCTGACTGGGGTGACCTCAGTCAGAGACACACAGACCATCATTGGGTCAATGCTGGGACCAGTGACGTGTGAGTCTCCTGGTCCTGACCTCACGTCCCGAGACTAGGAAAGGGGGTGTGGGTGGGGGTGGATTGAGTGTCTGACTCGCCAATCACAGGCCCGCTCAGCATAGGAAAGCTAAAAGCGGGTCTGATATTGGTGATTCTCACAGTCAGTCCCAGTATATACTGCATCCAGTATATAACACTGTCAAGAAGTATTGAGTATCGTAGTCTCTGTAGTGAGGTGGTTAGCACACTTGCCTTACATGTGGGAAAAAAGAAATAGAACCATTGCTGGTTTTTGTTTATCCCCCCTCCTATAAATGTAAATAGAAGTCAATCAATAAGTCCTATGTAACCTAAAAAACAAGACTGCAAATTACGTTGATGAAAAAATAAAAAAATTATGCCTCTTGAAATGCTGTGATGCAAAAACGAAAAAAATAAATAAATTGCTGAGTCCTCAAGGCCCAAAATAGGCTGTGTTGACGATGTAATAAAGGGGAAAGTACAGGCCGTGGTCACACCTTGGCCCTGGAGCCTGAGTGGACCATATGGTCCCTCTTACCCATATATGGAGAGCAGAACTATAAATTATTCTGGATACTTGTTACAAATTTTGTATTAAGTTCCAGGAGCCTCATGTTAAGCCTTTGGCAATATTCAATCACAAGGCCAGGTATATTATATGTGCAGCAGCCCTATTAGTGGCAAGGGGGCCTTTCAACTCCCAAAAAAAGAAATACATTAATACATCAGAGAATCTACTAAATTCAATGTAAGGAATATTAGACATCTCTTGTAATACTAGAAAAATTGGAATACGGATAAAGGATTTGTTTCAAACGAAGAAAAAAGCATTGATGATCCCCTCATTTTTGACAAATCAACTGTTTTCCATCACTGATCCTCGATATTATTATTTTTTCAAAAGATTAAGTACAATAAAATTGTATAATCTTTGACAAATAGTAGAAAGCTTTTAAGCGCTGTGTACCTTGGCCTTATCTAAGTAGTCACAGTTTTCTATCTACAAAACAAAGCTTCGTATTTACAGAATATTTCACTGATATTTCTAGTACTGTAAGTCAAACCTAATGATTTTTTTTGTTCTTTTCCTCCTAGGTAAGTCAGTTCCATTTACTTTTTATCAAGTACCTGTTGTATGTGCCATGTTATTGGTAAGTAGTAAAAAAAACCTTTTTTTTATTTTGTATCAGTCCATTGAGTACCAAGATTATCATGAATTTAAAGTTAGTATATAATTACAAAATTAAATATAATTTAAAGCAGGTTTTTATTATAATTTTTACATTTATGATATTTTTTGTGACTCCATATAAAATGTATTAAAATATTCTAGTCTTCACACTGGGAACAGAAGCACACACAATAGCCTGACATTTCCTGTTTTCTGCAGTTCCCTTTTCAGCATTGCTGTATAGTCTGGGAAGTTGCTCAGCAGAGTCCTCTCATTATCAATAGACAGTAAAGACTTTAACGACATAAAACATTTTTAATACGCTGCTGGAGGTAAGATAACAACATTATACACGCAAATTACGCTTTGTATTCTGCTCTCCTGCCACATCCTGGTCTCTGCGGAGGGGCTGTACTTGATCTCTTCCTAGAGCCTGTATTACTCTATTAACAATGTTCTGTCCATTAACTCTAAGGCCTCATGCACACGACCGTAGCCATGTGCACGGCCATGATTTTCAGGGTCGGCCAGCCGCGCAGTGTCATCTGCGAGCCGTCCGCAAATTGCGGGCCGTGCACATGGCCGCGTCCATTATTTCCTATGAGCCTGGACCACAGAACACGGCCGTAATAAGACATGTCTTTTCTTTCTGCGGTCCAGGCTGCTGGGCCATGCACGGTCGTGTGCATGGGCCCATAGAAATGAATGGGGCCGCAATTCTTCCGTGGATTTTCGGGGGAATTGCGTCCGCAAGAGCACGTTCGTGTTCATGGGGCCTAATTCATTGCATTTGCCATGAAACACAAATACACACTCTCTATACAGTTTGAGCAGCAAGGATGTGTGTGCCTCTAATATGGCCACCCTAAAAAAGTAAACAGCTGCAACATTTCTTAAAATAATAAGCATGTTATTCCTCTTCTCTATGCTTTAATCAATGGAATTTAAATTAAATACATGGTACCTTCCCTTTATATTATAAAAAAAGGTTAAAACATTTTTCACAGTAGTAAATATAATTGAAACAAAACAATGATCATGGGGACAGGGATATTTCTGGATTTTTTTTTAATCCTATTGAAGAACACTACAGTGAGCCTCTCCATGGCCTGAAATAGATGCTCAAAGGTAACAATAGATTGTATTCCTTGCACAGCAAATTAAAATGTTAGAATTCAGAAATAATATTAGGTAATTGCTTTCTATATAACAATTTGCAAATTTATTTTCCTTATAATTAAAATGTGGAAACATTTGCGGATGGCCTAGAACACCCTTGTTGGAATGCCTTTTTTATTAATGTGCTTTGGCTATATCAGGCACCAGCTTGTTATCGGCCACTTTCTGCCATCCGATCAGCATCTCACGTTTCTTCAACTTATGGCATTAGGACAGGAAATGAATAGAGAAATGATATGCTTTTTACTGAAACACATTTCTATTAATAAAGGGAACACCTGTCAGGGCTTTGCTAACATAAACCAACTCCATGTGTCCATGCATCACCAAGGTTTGCCAGCATAGATAGCAGGCACCAGCTCTCATCACATTGACACTGACTGACATTCACCACTTAAATAACTGCCAATAATGTAGCTGAATGTTTTAGGTTAAAATTATATATTGACAGAACATATTGAAGCGGATAATATAGTTGCCTATAATTCTGTACTTTTGTATCCATCCAGTAAAATTCAGCTAAATAAAATTATTTCAAAATGTCATTTTTTTTGCATAGTAAATATTTCTGAACATTTTTAAAAATTTAATATAATGCAAATTCTTATTTTTCAAAAGTCTATACTTCTTCCTAAATACACAATAAATGTTACATTTGTAAAAAAAAAATAGTAAACATAAAAATGTATTGAACTGTTTCTCGACAAAAATAGGACACATGTCATGATCCAGTTCTGTCCTTTTTTTTTTTTTTTTTTTTTTTTTTTTTTTTTTTTTACAACCCTCAGGTTAATTGTCATTCCAACTCCATTTTAAACCCTGCTATAAATTTCTGCCTGGTTGAAGAATCTCTCATCCATTATTTTCATTCCACGTGTCCTTATTGGGAGCTCTGAGTTGAAATAACAATGACATGCCTACTGGATAGTTGAATATTGGATATGTTTAACAGTGCACATAACAAGTAAGGAGAAATCCCACAGATGTTCAAGAGGACAGTGTAAAATAATGTCTTTAAAGGCTCCATGTATTCAGTGAAGAGGCGGCAGAGCTGTCCTAATGAGTGCAGTCATGTTCGCTTATCACCATTGGAACTGTGGCCTCTTTTTAGAGAATTAATCTCTGAAAACTAATTTTGGAGCAGCCACACTGACTTTTATGGTCATATGCTCCAATTTAATCTTTCTAGAAGATTTCTTTTTTAGGGTTTGCTGAAAGAAAATCCCTGCAATTTGATTTTCATGTTTGTAATTTTTCATGCTATTATATAGAAACAAGTATACTAATAAAAATGTAAATTTCCTCTAAAGGTCACAATCGGCATAATTAAAAAATGGCAAGCAGATACATAGTGTATTTACTGTTTATTCAGGAAATACTGTATATTAGCAATATGTATACTTGAATGATGTTGGCTTATTTAAATAGTCGAAGACTAGAATTGAATCCTTGTGAATCTCAGGTAAATTGTAGAAGAAGAATATTAAAGTTAGTTGTCTGTCAATAGAAATAATTTAAACCAAAGTTATACCTTTGTGGTAGATGTTCTTGATGTTCGGCTGTTTCCGTATCGCCCATAGAAAAGGCTGTGCATGACCACCTCTCCACTTAGTCCGCACCTGAAATCAGAGGCTAGCGGCTGCCTCACCAGACGGGACAGGGGTCGGGTGACCCCCATTCTCGATATAGGTGTGGGTCCCAGAGCTGGGACTCGCATCTATAAGACATTTATGGCATATTCTGTGGATATACCATAAATGTCTGATTTTGGAATAACTCTTTAATGTATTAGATGACGTAATTACATGGAGGGGGTAATTCCCGACACACAGGTAACATTTCCGCCACCCAGATTTATAATCTCTAATCTTATATTTGAGAGTATTGTGGGACTGATAAGCACATTCTCCTCTTCAGGCAGAGTATGGTACAGACTCCACTTACTCATGTGATGCTGTGCTGACACATCATGGAAGGGAAATCAGTATAAAATCTAAAATTCAAGATGGCATCTAAAGAGAAGCAGACAGGATGCCAAAATTCAGGGATATACAATATACAGTATGCAAAAGAAGTGTAGAGATTGATTCATTGTTGAATTGTCAAATAGACATGGATTATAAGACAGTTACGCCATACAGTATATGGTTATTTGTAGGCAAAGAGAGACAATTAAAGGTATTGTCGAGGTTTTTTATGCTAATGACCTATTCACAGGATAGGCCATCTGTCTATGATTGGTGGGGGTCCGACACCCGGACACGCACCGATCAGCTGTTCCGGCTGCCTCCGGGTGCCAGACGCTATGCCGGGTCGGTGCTGGAAGCAGATGGCTCTGACCACTGTATAACGGCCGTTCTGCAGTACTGCAGCTCTGCTCTTGTTCAAGTGAATAGAAGCAGAGCTGCACTAATCCAGCATGGCCGCCATACAGTGGTCGCAGCATTCTGCTTCCGTCACCAACCGCTCAATAGCTTCCAGAGGCATCCGGAACAGCTGATCGGTGCGGGGTGCCGGTGTCGGACCCCCAGCGATTGTAAACTGATGACCTATCTGATGGATAGATCATCAGTGTAAAAAACAGCCCCCAACCTGGACAGCCCCTTTAAGGATTTAATTGCCATATATTTTGGCCCAAGTGCACCGGGACCAAAGTCAATGAGCCACAAGAAGGATTATGTAAGACCGGTAGATGTGTGAAACTGATCAGTGGCGGAAATCATGGAAGAGAGAGGTGCTTTACATTTGCTATTGTATAGACAATGAGTAAAATTAATTTGCAGAGGGCAGAATAGGAGATATGTTAGGGGGTGAATGTAACATCTAGGCAAGACTTGGCAGTATATAGAAACAGGGACAATGAATAACTTTGCAATAGGTAAACCCCATTGTAAAATATATTTTATTCTGTCGTCAATTTAATTATAGTACATACAGAGCTATTTTTTTTTTTTGTCTTTGGTCCTTTACTAATAATCTGTCAAATAAAAATTGCAAATGCAGCTGATCTAAATAGAGGAAGCCTGGAGGTAGTAAGCAAGTTAATCTGTTATCTTTCATCTTCTTTTATAGCATGTAAAGCATGGGGCATTTGTGGGACCTCAATTAAATATTAATTGCCAAGGCTGGTTTAATTATCAAGAATATTCTATCAAATCTTATCATCTGTTTGTATTGATGTACACCTGCATGCCGCCACTCCCCTGCCGCTTCTGTTGGATTTGTAGACTTCTGAAACTGTTAAGCTGAATATGCAGTATTTTACTTGCTTTGCAATTATACTAATGCATTGTGTTATTCTGTGTTTTCTTTTCTACGCTCTGGCTGTTTTGTGAAATAGGTGTTCCACAAGACTTAATCCGGGGCCATTTATTTCCATTGAAAATTAATATTTTGTTTGGTTCGCTGTCTCCATTTGTTTTTCTTTCCTTTCCTTCAATGTTATTAAGATTTATTGAACAATAACTAGAGAAGGCTCGGAAATTCTCAAAAATGCATGATGGTATGTGTAGACTTGTGATGTATATGTTATTATAGATGAGAAACCTTCCCCTGCTGTGAAATGACCATGACTTTATTATAGAAATTATGCATGCAACCTTCTGATTTATATTACATACAAACATTCATATAATGGGACTATCATGAAATATATATTTATGAATAGAAGTTTCTAGATTACAGTGAAGTAGCCCCCAAACATATCTCATGTATGTTATCTAAAGAGATATCAAGCATGCTCAAGAAAAACTGTTTTCTTTTTAAACCGTTTTCTGCCGTAAATTATGATAAATTCTTACAACAAAGGTTTTACCCCCCCCCCCCTTGGCTATCCTCTGCCTCCTTTTTCCGCCCTTTTTAAGAAAGTGTCAAGAAAGTGGAAATAAAAAGAGGAGCGAGGCAGCACATCCAAAAAATGGGAAGTTTATTCACCCAATGTAAAGTTTCAGTTCAACAGGCCCTTTCTCAAGCCTGTTGTACTAAATCTTCACATTGGGTGAATAAAGTTCCCATTTTTTGGATGTGATGCCTCGCTTCTCTTTTTTTGTGTACCTATGGTGACTTTTGATCCGGTCCTAATTTGAGGCGTGCACTCTTTGCTGCATTTTTTCCGGTGCTGTGATATTTTTGTTTTTGTAAGATAAGTAAAAAGTCACACATTTGAGTGCAATTATGGTGGGTCCCAAAATGTGTGACTTTTTTTACACGAGAAAACTTGCGTAAACCTTTTGAAATATTCCCCCCAGAGTTTACCCTTTTCAGTATAGATTTTACTGGGGATTTGCCATCGATTTTGGAACAAATTTCCCTCCATGTCTGAATGAATATGAAACAAAACAATCAAGATGTGATTGAAGTGTAGACTTTAGCTTTAATTCAAAGGGTTTCAAAAGTATTGCATTAAAAGGTTATTCCCAACTCAAACATTTATGGCATATTCATAGGATAAATCCCATAAATGTCTGATAGATGCAGGTTCCACCTCTGGGAACTGCACCTATATTGAAAACGGGGGTCCCCCCATCCCAACTGGTGAGGCAGCCACCTGCAGCTGCATTTAGGTGGAGAATTAATGGAGAGGTAGCCATGGATTCATTCTCTGCCCAGATGCAGCTGCCAGCGGCTGGCCACCAGGCAGAACGGGGTATGGGTGATCTTTGTTTTAGGGATTAGTGCAGGTTCTAGACCTGGAACCCACATCTAGTGGATATGCCATAAATGTTTACGTTGGAAATACTCTTTATCTGTTTAGGAATTGCAGCCATTATTTCCATAGCCCCTTCATTTTCACAGGTTCAAAAGTACCTAGACAATTGACTAGCAATTTCATGGCCAGATGTGTCCTATTTACTCAGTTAAATAGGTTTTCCCATCTTGGACATTTATGGCACATCCACAGGATATTGCCATAAATGTCCGATAAATGCAAATCCCACCTCTGGGACCCACACCCTTCTCTAGAACGGGGCCCCCTAAACTCTTTTCTAGGTTACTAGGCTCCAGCTGCCTCCCAGCCACTTCCTGGTTAGGTGGTCTGGAGGTTACGGAAACAGCCAAGTGCTCACTGAGCTACGATGTTTCCGTAACTCCTAAAGAAATGAATGGGCGTTACTAAAACAGCTTAGCACAGCGAGCTATGCTGTTTCCGGAACTCAGTAGCTACGGAAACAGCGTAGCATGCCATGTTATGCTGTTTCCATAACTCCCATTCACTTCTATAGGAGTCATGGAAACAGCATAGCTCAGTAAGCTTGGCTGTTTCCGTAACTCCCGACCACCTAACCAGGAAGTGGCCGGGAGGCAGCGGGAGCACAGTAAGCTAGAACGGGGTTTAGGGGGCCCATTCTAGAGATAGGTGCGGGTCCCAGAGGTGGCACCTGCAAATATCAGAAATTTATTGCATAACCTGTGGATATGCCATAAATGTCCAAGATGGGAAAACCCCTTTAATATAAGAATTCTTGTTAACACTCTAGAACAAAATGGCCCAATTAGACATGTAACATGGTGGAGGCAGTGTTATTGCATGGGTATGTATGGCTGCCAGTGGAACTGGGTTACTTGTGTATTTGCTGATCATGTGATTGCGGATAGAAATACAGATGTGACCTTCCTTATTGTAGCGTTCATGGCCGTGGACCGTCGGGATTACTCACCCCCCGACGGCCGCAGCAATGGATCTGTGAGCGCTGTCCCACTTCTCCTCCTAGCGTTCACTTCCGCTCCATTCTGCTCTGTCACACAGGGTGCACGCGCACACGCTTGTTTCCAGCCTTAAAAGGCCAGCGCGCGCACTTGAAAATAATCAGCAATTTACCCATGATCACCCTGGACTATAAAAAGGGCTCTGCCGTTTTTCCATTGCCTGAGCGTTGTTGTGTTTACCCGTGTTAGTCTTGCAAATGGTCCCTTAGTGTTATCCTGTTCCCAATGTTCCCGTACCTGCTACCTGCATCCTGTATCACGTGCTACCGTTGTTCCTGTGCCTTACAAAGTTGGAGCTGTGTTGTGCCATCGATCACGCCTGCTGTGTTACACCATGTCTGGTTTCTGCTGCCAAGGTGCAATCTGAGCCTAGCCATTACTACTGTCTGAACTGCTACAGGTACCCTTGTACTTGGACTATATAGACATTGACTTGGTACACTGTTTGGTCAGCTGCTATCCCGCTATGGCGGTACGGCCCAGTGGGTCCACATACCCACAAATCGTGACACTTATCTTTCGTGTTATCTCAACATATCCTAAGATTTGTTGTGGGAGATGACTAGCTTCAATAAAAAAACATGATTTCATGATACGAGATGTCTATGTTATATGTGGGGCCACCCAGTGGTTGCGATGTGCGTTGCAACCTTTCAAGGGTTTAGCTAGCATATCGCAATACTGTATTGAATTTGTTTCAGGATAAGTAAAAGTTCTTAACCAATTTCAAGCAAAGGTAAGTGTGGAGACATCTGTAGCATGATGAATTATGAAAACCAATCCAGCAAAATCTGCATACCAAACAGCGCTCCTGCCATTCTGAGCCCTGACGTGTGTGTCCAAGCAGTTTATGACCACATATGGGCTATTATCGTACTTGAGAGAAATTGCTTCACAAATGTTGGGGTGCTTTTTCTCCTTTATTCTTTGTGAAAATTAAAAAATCTGAGCTAAAACTACTTTTTGTATGAAAATAAATTAGAGTTTAATTTTTACGGCCTAATTCCAAGCAATTAAGCAAAACACCTGTGGGGTTAAAAATGCTCACTATACCCTAAGATTAATTCCTTGGGGAGTGTAGTTTCAAAAATGGTGTCTTTTGGGGGGTGTTTCCTATGTTTTGGCACCACAAGACCTCTTCAAACCTGACATGGTGCCTAAAATATATTCTAATAAAAGGGAGGCCCCAAAATAAATATTGAGTTGCGTTTCCCTGGTTACAGAAAAAAATGGATTAAAATGGAATTTCTTAAAAAAAAGATAATTTGTGAATTTCTCCTCCACGTTGCTTTAATTTCTGTGAAACGCCTAAAGGGTTAAGAAACTTACTTTGAGGGGTGCAGTTTTTAAAATGGGGTGTTTATGGGGGTTTCTATTATAGACCCCTCAAAGCCACTTCAGAACTGAACTGGCCCCTATAAAAACAGTCTTTTGAAATTTTCTTAAAAATGGGAGAAATTGCTGCTAAAGTTCTAAGCCTTGTCACGTCCTAAAAAATGTTTTCCCCCAAAAAACTATGCTAACACAGTAGACATATGGGATATGTGAATTAGTAACTATTTTGTGTTGTATTACTATCTGTCTTACAAGCAGGTATATTCAAATTTAGAAAAAATTTTTTTACAAGTTTTCTCTAAATGTAGGTGTTTTTCACAAATAAACACTAAAGGTATCGACTGAATCTTACCACTAACATAAAGTACAATGTGTCATGAGAAAACAGTCTCAGAATCTCTTGGATAGATAATAGCATTTCAAAGTTATAACCAGATAACAGATGTCAGATTTGAAAAATGGGCTGCGTCATTAAGGGGTTAAAAGCTACATTAAAAAGATTGGACTATCATACTGTTCCTTGGAAATGGAAAGAATATTACATGTCTACTACAGGTCTCAGGGCATGCTAGGAGTATTAGTTTGGCAACAGCTAGAGATCTATGCATCTATATAACTCAGTGGATAACAGTCATATGTGTCATAGCCACTATAAACAGCCAAACCAGTAAAATTATGCTGTAGAAAGATAGTGAATTAGTGTCAGTGAGTGTGTTTAATAGTGAGAAGAGAATTCTTAGATTTGCATAAAAAAGACAGATTTTAGATAGTGATAGGAGTCAGTCAGTATGTTTGTTAGGCAGGTACTGGCAGCCATTGCTGCGAGAAAGTGCTGCTGCAGCTATACAATTCTTACATTAATTTGTGAATCGGCAATCTTCATCACATAATTTACAAATCCGCTGCCTACTAAAACAGACATCACGAACATTACACTCGCTTATTGTTTTACATATACACCAATGATTGATGCATTGTTCTCCATCAAGCATTTATACAGCGCCATTATACTTCAGTCTGTGTCCAAGAAACAATTGTTTCTTAAGTAAATCGATTTTATTTTTAATTTAAATCCTGGTGCTGATATCGTGCTGCTACCTGCTGATACAGATGTCACAAACGTTATGTCACTTATTTGTTTTAATTTTTTTTAAATATATCTAATTGTTAATAATAGTGCCACCAAAAATTAGCATATTATTCCGCGTCAACCAGTTATACAGCACCATTATACAACATGCTTTGTCCAATTTGTATCCAATAAGTAGAGTAAAAAGCCACTGTTTCTTTACTGTCCAGGACAACCAGAGAACTGGAACTGGCACTGTAGTCATGGAAGTGGTAAATATATATATAATCAATTTGTTTTCTTTAAAATAACTCTAAACCTGTTGCTACTCCTTAAAAAGGGATAATTTTTGGACCACTTGTTAAAAAGCAATTGCTTTTTCCGATACCACTGTGAGTGTATAGGTACTGGCAGGCATTGCCACCAAAAAGGGATTAAAAAAAGCATACAAAAATCGAACAGTGCAGTGTTTTTTTTAAACAGAATGTTTGTTACCAACCGTTTACCCATAGCCATGTATCTTGTTGTCACTTTGATATTACTAATGCTATCTTGGCCTTAAAGACCTTGAAAGGGATTAAATACATTCCTGGAAGACCTCAGAGTTTCAGACACAACTTTTTAGTGCAATCGGGGCACTTTCGATTCACGTCAAATTTTACTGACTCGAATCTGACGTCCGATTAGACCGAATTATACAAAAATGAATTTCAGGAAATTCGCTCATCTCCTTTATTAACACATCCTGACTTTGTTTGTACCAATAAAAATCGTAATACTTAGTATAATGACCATTCTCAATTCTATTACAATGGCAGTCAGTTGCTTAGTAGTTGTTCTTATTGAGGTGAGGCCTGAAGTGATTGGATTATCTCAATATTTTTGGTTGCCAAAAGAGCAATTGTTTTCATTTTTTTCAGTAGGAATATACTGCACAACCACCTAGTACGAACAACTGGTCATACACTAGCTAAATTCAAATGGATCTAATGACTTTCCAGTTCATTTCAAAAGTTATTTATGTGCATGGAAGCTACAGTATAATACCACATAGGTGTCACTGCTCTGGGTTTATAAACACCAGCAGAAAAAATGGGACATAGATAAACTTCAAAACCACAGAAATGGCCATACTTACTAAGTGGGTGGGTGAAAACCCGTTCCCAGCAGAACGCAGACAGGTCAAAAATGCTTCAGAAGGAGAGTGCATTAAATAGTGATAGCCACTCCAACTAGTCTTGAGGGGAGTGGCGAACTAAGTGCTCACAAGTGTGTGATAAATGAGTGTCAGTGTTAGGCCTGGATTACACGAGCGTGTGCGTTTTGCGCACGCAAAAAACACGGCATTTTGCGTGCGCAAAAGGCACTTAACAGCTCCATGTGTCATCACCGTATGATGCGCGGCTGTGAGATTTTCGTGCAGCTGCCATCATTATGACACTCCGTTTGGATTTTTGTAAACAGAAAAGCACGTGTTGCTTTTCTGTTTACATTCAGAGTTTGACAGCTGTTGCGCGAATCACGCTGTTCGCACGGAAGTGCTTCCGTGTGACCTGCGTGATTTTCACGCATCCATTGACTTCAATGGGTGCGTGATGCGCGAACAGCGCACAAATATAGAACATGTGAGTTTTTTTCAGCGCACTCACGCTGAGCAAAACTTACGGACTGTCTGCATGCCCCCATAGACTTACATAGGTCCGTACGACACGCGTGAAAAGCACGCGCGTCACACGGACGTATATCACGCTCGTGTAAACGAGGTCTTAGTGTAGTTCTAGGATGTGAATGTATGGTATAAAAGAAATGTGTATGGTATAGAAGTGTCAGAACTGTGTGATAATGTAATAAAAAATAAATAAGTGTGACGAATAGGGGTCAGTGCTGTGAATAGTTCATGGGGTGTCAGTATTATGTGTAATACATGGAGGGATAATGTGCCAGTCGTCAGGCATAGCATATATTGCCGTATCACAGCCTATTTGTAACACCCCTACTGTCAGCTAAGGCGGGCTGCTCTGCATGCCAAACCAAACACTAGCACATCATGCCCTCCCAGCATATAAGACCTGGCCGCGTCCTGAAAAAAGTATATATAGTAATAATATCCATGAATCATGGGGTATTAGTTGTTATTTTGGCCAAAATACGCAGAGCTCGCAACCCAACTTCAAGGGTCCTCAGTGCCTTGCGAGTCCCTGACTAGAACTTTTCGTTCCTAATTTAAAAACACCAGCAGAAAAAATGGGACATAGATAAACTTCAAAACCACAGAAAAGGCCATACTTACTAAGTGGGTGGGTGAAAACCCGTTCCTAGCGGGGCGCAGACAGGTCAAAAATGCTTCAGAAGGAGAGTGCATTAAATAGTGATAGCCACTGCCACTAGTCTTGAGGGGAGTGGCGAACTAAGTGCTCGCAAGTGTGCGATAAATGGGTGTCAGTATTAGTGTAGTGCAAGGGTGTGAATGTATAGTATAAAAGAAATGTGTGTGGTATAGAAGTGTCAGAACTGTGTGTGTGATAATGCAATAAAAAAATAAAATAAAAGTGTGCTCTGGGTTTATGTGGACCCACTAGGCTGCTCCACTGTAGCTGCTGGCCAAACTACAGTCAATAAAAGTCTTTAGAACTACCTGTATAGAACTGACAGACACGTGGTGTAGCAGGCTCCTTGGCAACAGGTGACACTTGGTGTGGCAGATGACACTTTGCGTGGCAGATGACACTTGGTGTGGCACAGAGCATGAACTCGACTCCAACACTAGACATCGCTCAGGAACATACACAATTACTGGATACGGATACAGGAAGCAGGATATGGAAACACTGCAAACATGATACAACTAAGGGACCATTTGCTAAATGAACATGGGTATACACAACAACGCTCAGGCAAGGAGAGGAAGAGCAGAGCCCTTTTTATAGTCCAGGGTGTAAGGGATTGGCTGGGGGAACTAAACACAGGTGTGTTGGCCCTTTAAGGCTGGGAGTGAGCGCGCGCACCCTACAGGACACGGAAGGGAACTGAAGCCGCGTGTGCCGCCATCTCTGGGGAGGGAGATACCAGCATGAAAAAAGTGTCCTGTGGCTGCTGGCAAATAGGATGTGCCGGCGGTCAGGGACCGCAGGCATAATAGTAGGTCTAGACACAGAGTGGCAAAGAGCCATCAACACGATAATATTGCGAATTGTGTTTTGTGTGTAAGCTATATTAATGTTGGCTAACAAGATGGCTGTATCCGCAGTTTAGATTATGTATAGACTTTGGTTACTTATGTTTGTAAACAAATTTGGAAATGCATTCTTCAGTTTGCCGATATTTTTTTTACTGTTAGTGTCCCTCATCAATTCTAAGGGATTATAAAGTTCTGTACTGACATGGAGGAACAACACTGAAACAGTGCTGTCTACAGATAGGTGTCTGGTTTGGCTAATAACCAGACATGTTTATGGCTCTTTAAAGAGTCGGACATTGAATTTCAGGATTGCTGCCTATAGGTTGCACTAGAGATAGATCGTTTTTTTTTCCTTTTGGGAGAGAACTACCGTATTTTGCATACATTTGTCTAAAGAAGAATTTTATAGTCAAATAAATAAAAATGCAGAGTTTCAAGATTTAATCAGTAATCTAAATTTTTATGGTCCCTTTAACGGCTTTGCATCATTTAAAAATCATGACCATAATTTCTATTTGACAGATTCACTTAAATGATACAAGTTCCATGCACTTACAACCGTATTTGTTGAGTATAGTGAAATTTTGTAGAGATATGTCAATTACTATGCATATTGCATGCAATTTCAGCTACTGGATTTTAAGAACAATATATTCTGCTTTTTTCATTATAATATTTTTGTCCATTGTATTTTGGTTCATTTTCTATCCCTAACAGTGTAAAAATTCCCTTTCTGTGGTTCAGGTGTTTACAAATTATGCACATTACTTTAGGCAGGAATGGTTCATCTCTATGAACAATTATAAAATATTCTCTCTCAGCAATAAAGGTACTAGGCAAGTGCATTTGTGAGCACAGAAACACAGACAATATAGAAAATTGCTATTTAAATGAATATGTGCTTTCAACCAATTAAAGGGGAAGCAAAACCAAACTATACCAGTAAATTTAAATCAACGTAATCCCCAATTATATATTATACATTATATTTAGACTTATTGTTTATATGTGTCCTCCCATTTAATGTGACCGAGCTTAACAAACCTTTGGACCAGCGTTTTCCAAACTGTGGGTCGCGACCCCCTGGGGGATCATGTGAAGACCTTCGGAGGGTTGCGAGTGACTCACCAATATCATGGTATCAACGTATCTGCATCCTCAGGACGCAGATACAGTTAAATCCAATGTTGGAGAAAGGAGCTAATGGCTTCTTGCTGCAGCAGCCAGCAGGGGAGTAGCTAGGGGGGAGGTGGGGCAGGGGGGTGCCGCAGAACAGCTGATCTGCTGTTAGGTGTATGTCGGACACCTGCAACAGTGATCAGCGTTAGAAAGAGCCAGTAGTTCATGCGGCCGCATTCAGATTGAGGTCTGTGACGGCACGGGAGTGGACCAGTCCAGTCACCTGACCTGTCACGTGACCTCACATCAGTGAAATGGGGTCAGAGGATTTAGGTCAGGTGACTGGACTGGTCCATTCCCCGGCTGTCATCGACCCTAGTCAGAATGAACTCTGCTGCTGCCTGCGCTGCATGACCTCCTTGGCTCCTCCGGTGAATAACGTCATGCAGAGTAGAGAGGGGTAGCGGTAGGCTACCGCTCTCTGCTCTGTTTACAGTGTGGTGCTTAGTACAAGGGGGGGGGAGTGTGGGGCTATACAAGGGGGAGTGTGGCGCTATTTACAAAGGAGGTGTGGTGCTATTTACAAGGGGGGAGTGTGGCGCTATTTACAAGTGGGGGGGGGAGTGTGGTGCTATTTACAAGTGGGGCAGCGGGCTGTGTTTGGCACTATCTACAAAGGGGGGAGTCTGGCACTATTTCCAAGGGGGTGTGTGGCGCTATTTACAAGAGGGGGGGATTGTGGCGCTATTTACAAGGGTGTGGATTGTGGCGCTATTTACAAAGGGGGCAGCGGGCTGTGTGCAGCCCTATCTAAAGGGGGAGTGTGGCGCTAATTACAAGGGGGGGTGTACCGCTATCTACAAGGGGGGCTGTTTGGCGCTGTTCACAAGGGGGGGCTGTGTGGCACTATACGCAAGGGGGGGCTGTGTGGCACTATCTACAAGGGGGCTGTGTGTGGCGCTATCTAGAACATGGGGCTATGTGTGGCTCTATCTACAACAGGGGATGTGTGTGGCGCTATCTACAAGAGAGGGGCTGTGTGTGGCACGATCTACAAGGGGGGGTGTGGCGCTATTTACAAGGGAGCTGTGTGGCGCTACCTACAAGAGAGGGACTGTGTGTGGCACTATCTACAAGATAGGGGCTGTGTGTGGCGCTCTTTTCAAGGGGGGCTGTGTGTGGCGATATCTACAAGGGGGGCTGTGTGTGGCGCTGTTTACAAGGGAGCGATGTGTGTGGCGCTAACTGCAAGGGGGGCTGTGTGGCGATATCTTCAAGGGGGGGCTGTGTAGCGCTATCTACAACAGGGAGGCTGTGTGGCGTTCGCTCCACACACAGCCCCCCTTGTAGTTAACGCCACACAGCCTCCCTGTTGTAGATAGCGCCACACAGCCCCCCCTTGAAGATATCACCACACAGCCCCCCTTGTAGTTATCTACAGGAGGCTGTGTGGCGTTAACTACAAGAGGGGTGCTGTGTGTGGCGCTATCTACAGGGGGCTGTGTGTGATGCTATCAATATTGGGCTGTGGGTTGCGCTACCTAAAGGGGGCTGTGTGTGGCACTATCTACAGGGGCTGTGTGTGGCGCTATCTACAGGGGGCTGTGTGTGGCCTCTTTAATTTATTTTCTTAATTTATTTTTATGTTAAGTCCCTTATATAACTATATCACTTGTAAAATGTAGAAATGGTTTTATGCTTGAGTTACATTAAAAGAAATGTGGAAAGAAATTACACCTCGTTGATTGGTAGAGAAAGCAAACATGGCGAGGGGGAAGGAGATGTCGGGTAATAAGTTGGGGGGTGCCAATCTGAATCTTTGCCCTGGGTTCAGGAGAACCTAGCTACACATCTGGCTCCAGCATTCACTATGCCTTGAGCGGTGAGCCGTGAGCAGGTCAGTGCATACAGGCGGGATGTAGTAACATCATCACTCCTGTCTGTGCCAAGCCACACACTGCTTAGACCACAGGAGCAGAGGGATCTCCTCCACTCGTTGTGGAAATGTGAATAGATGAGTAATTATTTTATTATTTTTTTATTAGGCACTATGGGGCATTATACTGGGTAGGGGGGCAATATATTGCTATGGAGCAATATATTAAATTGGGGCAGCTGAGGGGGCATTATACTGTGTGGGTGCAGTTATGGGGCATTATACTATGTGGGGGAAACTAAGGAGTCATTATACTGTGTGTGGATCCCACTGGTTTGGGACCCACTCAAGTGTGTTTCACCCCCCTTGTGCTAAAACCCTACCTACACCTCTGATGGCCTCTTATGGACAGGTCGGGTCACCAGCAGCGGTCATAGTCGGGCCTCAGCGGCACACACATCATTTGCCCCACTCCCCCATCCGCATATTTATCATTGTTTTCGATGTTGCAGGAACTTATTTCTCTAATGTAACTAAGTAACGGCATCTAACTACGAATGATGTTGACATACGTTAGACAATATGGGGCTAAGTATGGTAGTGGTCTCGACCAAAAGTGGGTCCCGGTTTCGGAACAAATGCTTTAGACAATTATATTTAGGTGAATATGCTTAGCTTAAAATGTTGCAATATAGTGCAAAATAATACCTCTATACATGTTCAAATTATATAGTCAAGCTGTAATAATAGTAATGTTGCGAAACAGTGAATAAAAATACTGATATACGGAGTCCAAGAAACACTGCCACAAAGTGTCCAAATAATTCTGCCATACTTTTCCCAATTAATACTTCTAAATACTTATCAATTTATGCTTTAATACACTGAAAAAAATAATGCTGCCATAAACTGGCAAGTAGCATTTAGTTTAAGAGTTCATACAGTGCCCAAATAAAGCGGGCATTGCTATACAGTGCCATGCACTGTCTCAATACTTACTGCATAAATTGCCCATTTACTGAGACCCATATTTATTTATTTTTTCAGTCGATGGAGCTGTGAGGACTTGTGTTTGCGGGTTCATCTGTAGTTTTCATTGGTACCATTTTGGAGTGCGACTTTTTCATTACTTTTTATTCCAGTTTATTTGGGAGGCTAAATGACCCAAAAAGCAATAATTCTGGAGTTTTTTACTTTTACGGCATTTACCATGCGGAATAAATATTGTTATATTGTGATAGTTCCAACTTTTACAGACGGGGCAATGCCAATTATGGTTTGTTCGGTTTTTTTTCATTACTTTAGGGGGGAATTGAGAAAAGGTTTTTTTTTTTACTTTTAATATTTTTCATTTTTTGTGCATTGTTAAAACTTTGTTTAATTGTTTTTATACTGCACCGTCCCCCTTCACTTCCTTATAACAATTTCTTACTGCGATTATTTCAATATTGGGCTTGTCGGATTCCAGCCTACACAACTAAAAAACATCTCCCCATTCTAATTAGATTAATATATTAATGCACACGTCTTATGCAATCCTAGAAATATACAACACAATATAAATGATTAAAATGCCATCAATGGCTGAATACAATTGCTGCCATAAAATGCATATAATAGCCGGAGTTTCATATTCCTGTCTAGCGGTTCTCACTGTGCCTACATATTGTCTAGCGTTTCTGCACCATGATTATGCTGTACTAAGCCGATGAGGAAAAGCAAGCACTGAACTGTAAGCTAATGTGTCCTCAGGTAGAAATAGTTTGCTATGCAGCACAGCTACATGTGATCACAATTTTGCATTCCTGTCTTGATATGAATTCATAGACCTCTTTTATTTTGTACTTGCAATATTACTACATTTGGCAAGTGCATATTTGTGTATCATGAGATAAATACATGCAAGTAAAACAGATCTGTCAATCATAGGAAAGACCTCACAATTAACGTCTTGTAAATAAGTGTACAACCTGAAATAAGTCACTTGACTGCCATCGTCAGATCAAAATGGGAACATTGGCAGTTTTATTGAAATGTATGCCTTTCCGATGACTCACAAATCATCTGCATTTGTGTTTACAGTGCAGGCATTCTAATTTATTTATATATGAGAAGATCTATGAATCCAGGGAATGTAACACTAGGATATTTATTGTATATCATTATTCATGGATTTTAGCATTGCAGAAACATTTCAGATGGCTTGACAGAAATTTCTTCCTATATACGTAAAATGTAAAAAATATGTCTTTTAATACATAGCTACTTTTTTCATGATATCGTCGATGAAGTGTTAAAAGCCTGAAAGGATTTAGAAAGCTGCAGCGAATGTGTTAAGACTGTTAATGAAGCAACAGAATCTAAGGACCAAATTAGCTCTCACACCCACACTGCGGAAAATACAGGAACTGTCTCATAGAATTGCATCATGGCTTTTACCTGGGGATGCTAATATTATATTCATTTAAATTGATGAAATTGAAAAGACAGGTGCCCCCACAGGACATTTTAAAGCTTTGTACCTACACGACATGCTGGTAAAAAAAAAAAATTAGGTTTAAATATCTAATTTAAATGTGTAAGGTTCTATCACTTAATGTATGGTATATCTAGGGTAGTTGTTGGGTTTATTATAGATAGATAGATAGATAGATAGATAGATAGATAGATAGATAGATAGATAGATAGATAGATAGATAGATAGATATTAGATAGATAGATATTAGATAGATAGATAGATAGATAGATAGATAGATAGATAGATAGATAGATAGATAGATAGATAGATAGATAGATAGATAGATAGATAGATAGATAGATAGATGCCTCATATCAAAATATATCCTGAGATGTATAATGTGACATGAGCAGTTTGAAAAAACAACAACATGATTTCACAATACTCACATGATGTCTATGCTATATGTGTCTATAGGTGACCACCCAGTGGCTGTGATGTGAGTTGCAGCCTGTCAAGGGTTTTGCTAGCATGATGCGATATTGTATTGAAGTTGTTTAATGAGAAAGGTCCTTAACCAAATTCAAGCAAAGGTAAGGGTGTTCACATCTGTAAATAGGTAGAATTCTATGAGATAGACAAATTGACAGCAGTAAGAGATAGAGATGCCATGGCTTGTGTACTTGCAGGGGCATAGCCATGGCCAAGACAAGGTATTCTGATGGCCCCGAGAGATTAGGCAAAGTGCTTTCCCCCTTCACACACTACAATCGTCTCACACACTGTCCATGCCATATATAGTGCCATAGGCTGTGTCCTATGTAAATAAAGTGTCCAAACACATAGTGACTGCTAAAGAGAGTTACATTCTGTACCCCCTGAAAATAGTGCTACAATCTTTGGCCCATACAAATAAAGCACCACACATACATGCTGTGCCCCTGTAGGAAGTTCCACATGCTTTGCCCTTGTACATAGTTCTACATGCTGTGCTCCTTGTAGACAGTGCCACAGAGTGCCGCCTGTAGATAGTGCCACACAGTGCTCCCTGTAGTTAATTCTATGCACAGTGCCTTGTAGATAGTGTCACACACAGTGCTCCCCTGTAGACCTATGTACTCAGACTTCAGACCAGACATAAAAAAATGTACTTACCTCTCCTTGCTCCTCTTAAGCCCCAGAGATGTCTGCAGTTTGAGAGGGGGAGGAGTTGAAAGTGTAATGCCAGCTAGCGGGATTGTAGAAGTAGTGACGGTGACCGGACTGACGCTCCAATATGTCTGTACCATGGTAAACCATAGTAAATTATGAAAGAGATGTCTGCATCACAAATGGCTGAGCTTTGAAGGGAAAGGCTTCTGAAATGTGCTGCACATGAGGAATGAATAGCATTGTGAAGTTTTTCTTTTTACTGGAGGTATACTTTAATTTGATGTATATCTAGAATAATCCTGGGCTTTACCAAGTAAAACTGACTCTAGGTTCTAAAATCTAGATAAAGAAGTAACAATATCTACATTTGCTAGTCACACATTTATTAGTAAGGCAACATAAACCAATGAAAGATCATTTTCAACAAGTGCTGATAGATTCCATTAAAAAATAAGACGACTTTTAGATCTTCTATTGACACCTCTGTGACTTTCTGGCTGGTAGAATTCCCTTAGCTATGAGCAGCATGCTGTGCCAGGCTTAAGGGACCTACTCTGACTAGGAATCTATTGAATATTCCTTCAAGTGTCTCCACTAGCTGCAGGCAACTGTGTTTGAAAATGCCATTATGTTATACACCGCATATGCTTTATTGGGTTTTAATATTAGGAGTCTGTTCTGGATTCTTAATATTGTGATGACTTATTTAAGTGTCCCTCATAACCTTGAAATTTCTTAAATGTTTTAAAATCCTAAAGTTTTTTGACACTGATACTTATATTGTGACAACTTATGGAGAATACTCTGCAAGTTTTTTGACATGTGATATTATCTTATTGGATTCTATGGATTGTTAATAGGATTGTTTATATTATGGATATACAATTTAGAGGTTTTTGTAATATACCACATCTAAAATGATGTAAACATTGAATGTTTGCACTGACAACTGACTATTATTAGAACTCAAATGATCTACTGTGTTAATTGTGAAGTTGTATATAAACATAAATGCATTTTAAATTGCAGTAGTCATTCAACGTTTTTCTAAAATATGCATTACAATGATTTAATACGTTAATAATGTCTATATGCTAAACATCCGCTGTCTTTGTCCATTTACTTGAAACACACACACACACACACACACACACACACACACACACACACACACACTCACACCACAAACGATACTCATAAATAGTTTTCATACAAATATTATATACATGTATTGATAAGTAGATTATACGGAAGATGTTTAACATATACTGTGCCTCTTTCCTGTATCCCATAACTTCTTTCTTTTGTTCTTGAAATGTACTGATTCTTATTGTGGACATCAAGCTGATAGGGAGTCTTAAGGACAATGCTCCCTGGGAAAAAGTTTGCAGAAGAGCTCTTCTCCAGAAGAAAAAAAAATGTGTCTGACCCTTTATAGAGCCTTAAAACATCACTCGGGTTAATAGCCAAACCAGAGGCACTCAACTGTAGACAGCACTGTTTTGGGGTTGTTGCTCCTGGTTGGCTTAATGAAATGCCTTTTAAAGCAGCTTTTCTAAGGTAGTTACCTATAGGAGACACTAGATATATATTTTTTCTCCTTTGAGAGGAGAGCTATTTTGCATTCTTATGTTTTCCCAGGGAGCATTGCCCTGAAGATAACATTAGCTGGAACTCCGTAAGGAGAAAAATTCAATTACAAGAGCTGTTTCAAAGTAATTTTATTCAGCCAAACAGAACCCTACTCTGTACTAATGAGGAGCAACAACTCCGAAACAGTGCTTTCTATTTTATACATGGGTATCTCTGGTTTGGCTATTAACCCGAGTCATGTTTTCAGGCTCTATAAAAGGTCAGACATTGACTTACAGGTTCGTCACCTATAGGTGGCACTAGAGGGAGAGGTTTTTTTTTTCTTCTGGAGGAGAGCGATTTTGCATGCTCCTTTCATTGACAGAGGCTTTAAATAACTTGAATAACTCTGTTTTCCCTGGGCTCTATGACATCAGCAGTTAACTGGAATTATCTATACAGTAAGTCTCATTTATCAAAACTGTGCAACAAAAAACCTAGACAAATTGCACATATTGACTAATCATCCAATACAATAAACAAAAAAATAAAGAAAAACAAATATATTTGCCTTAGTAGGTGGCAGGTAAATTTTATGACAAAAACAATTTGCCTATAAGGCAACTAACCCTATTTTCCACACTTCTTACAAAAGGTATTGAATTGTTCTATTCCCATAATTCCTAATAAGGAAAATAACCTTTATTAAAGGCATGTGGCCTATATTCTAAAAACAACCCATGAGCCCAGAAACATTATCACTCATATAGATGTAATGGTCAGTCTCTGATAACAGCGGTAGAATTAATATACTGTCTATACTAGAGCGAAGCATCTGCAGACCGCTATCCCAGAATTGATTCTGAGCTCAAGGTATGTTAAAAACAATCAACAAAGCCCCATGTTTTGCCGATATGGCATTCTCAGGGGTACAATGAAGCAATGGCCATTGTACCCCTGAGGATGCGATTGCTATTGCCCCATTGTACCCCTGAGGACACCATCTTGGTAAAACAAAAAAATGGCAGGGGGGGGCTTTGTTGAATGTTTTTAAACTATCAGCTCAGAATCAATTCTGGGATAGCGGTCTGCAGATGCTTCCCTCTATCATAGACAGTATATTAAGTCTACTGCTGTCAGCAGAGACTGACCATTACATCAATATGAGTGATAATGTTTCTGGGCTCATGGGTTGTTTTTAGGAATTATGTCAATGAAACAATTCAATACCTTCTGCTAGTAGTGTGGAAAACAGGGTTAATTGCCTTATAGGCAAATTGTGTTTTGTTATTGACCAATAATAGATCAGTTTTCCTTTCTTAAACTTCTCTGGAAAAATGGAAGAAGCATTACGATTGGTTGCATTGGGCAACCAGGCAAGGTTTTTTTTTTATTATACAAGTTATAATTGAGGTCTAGGATGTTAGTATCATAGTCTTATTATGGAAGCAGATCAAGTGGCAAAAATGACTAATGTAATCACATAAATAGACAATACAATATTTAGAGGTTAACCTATATGTTCCGTGCCTACTCTTTGTTCCCAAAATGTATATTTACTCTCTCTACCCCCTTTACTCAATAACCAAGGATTGCACTTTCAGAACAACAATGGAGTTCTAGCTGAGAACAACATAATGTTCATCGTTTTCTTGAGAGTATGACACAAGAAAAAGATGTCACCCATTTCCCAACATTCAGTAAACATTACCATAGACATTTCAGCTGTAAGCCGAACAACCATTTTGATGACAGCTATGCCCACTGACTCCCCAATTATAATGCATTTTTAGGTTGGCCAACTACCCATCCTATTTCAATAGAAGCGCCAGATAAGCAAATGTGCAACACATTTGATGCTGCTTATCTTGGAGGAAACAATAGGACAATACAAGAAACTATTCCACTAGTTCCTTCCTTGTTTCCACTAATGGCCAGTGTCAGGGAACCATCTGATATCATAGATTGTATATTCACTTCTAAATTTATCCACTTCGAGTTTCGCTCGGCTTGGTGCTAGGACCCTCTGCTACATAAGAAAGTGCAAGTATTAAAAATGGCCCATGATAGTTGGGGGGGTTCTAATACAGATTTTTCATTGGAGCTCAGGAGCTTCAAGTTACACCTCTGCCCCCAGATTATTTGGCTCTGTTCACACCTGCATCATGTTTTTTGTTTATAATGGACAACCCCAACACAATGCTGCATCATTTGTAATACGGATACCACAGGCGCTTAACTAATCCCATTGACCTATAATGGAGTCTGTCAGGTTTCATTGTGGTATCCATTGTTATGACAGGAAGAATATTGTTCCCATTAAATATGACAGAATCAGTGAAGGAGCCTCCGACAAAGATGTGGACAGAGCCAAAGCTGGTATTATGTTTCTGAGTTCCCTCACTTCTTTCCAGAATATATATATATATTTTTATTCTTGCCTACTTTCTTGTTCTCTTTGTTCTTTTTTTAAACTAAGAAGATCTATTGAATTCGCTAAAAACTAATGAGTGTAGCAGCTCACACTTTCCAATGTTTACGTCAATACTTTATATTTTTTGCACAAGAAACCCAAGGGAGATTTTCTTAAATTCCATTTCATAGATATTTAAATAGCAGCAGACTTGTGTATCTGTAAAGTACTTTTTCCACATTTGATCCTGCTGATCAGTATTGTATTTACGGAAGTGGGAAGCTATTTTTGCCGTTCTGCTCAATAGTACAGAGTTCACTTGAGTTCTAATTGGGTTATTGTGTTTTTAATCATTATTTTATTTTGATGTAAATGGAACATTATTTTTATTTTTTTTAACCAGTCACACCTGTAAGCCAAAAGAGAAAAGAAAACTCCACAAGTGCTCTACAAAGATTAGAGGATTAACAGTGTGCTGCATTAGAAGAAAATCACATCTTTCAAACTAATTACCCGAAACACATTTGCTACTGGATAGTGGATGGCGGTAGTACACTCAGAGATTCTCAATTATGCCAGCCTGCCTGTGAGATGCAATTCCTGTTATTGTTCTTTTCAATGTTGTTAAACATTGTATAGTCAATGCAAAATGGGGCCTGCTTTTGTTATGCTTATTTAGGATCTAATTTGAGGAATGAAAGTGCCCTAGGAACCCTTACATTGTGGAAATGCATTAAATATGTGTCTGTTCCTCGGCACACTATTTCCATTTACTTATGTTGGATAGTATAATAGCAATCCACAAAAAATGGTACATAAGTGCTAAGATGTGCAAGAATACATATACATATGAATACATTTCATTTTATATAGCTTTACATTTCATTCCTGCCATTTTTTATATTTTTGTAATAAATGTGAGGTTCTTAGCGAACATTTCAATCAAACTACGTGAGCTCATCTACCACATCAAGGTGACCTCATTAAGGTGGGTCCCTGGAGTAGCATTTTACCTATACAGCAGGAGACTCACCTCTCTCTCTTGGGCCTAGACTTACAAGGTTCACATAATATTGGTAAAAGCCAACTAGTAAAACAGCCATGGATAGGACAAAAGATCAATGTAAAAAAAATGTATACAGCATCTAATAATATTATAGCTGTAGAAGAGGAGAAAGGTAAAGGCTGATTCCGGCATGTCCATGGTCTGTACTGGATTTGCATTTCAGGAGTCTGTAGAGACAAAATGCCTGGTGCCTTAGGGTATGTTCACACGCACTAATTACGGACGTAATTCGGGCGTTTTTGCCCCGAATTACGTCCGAAAATAGCGCCTCAATAGCGCTGACAAACATCTGCCCATTGAAAGCAATGGGCAGACGTTTGTCTGTTCACACGAGGCGTAATTTACGCGCCGCTGTCAAATGACGGCGCGTAAATAGACGCCCGCGTCAAAGAAGTGACCTGTCACTTCTTTGGCCGTAATTGGAGCCGTTATGCATTGACTCCAATGAATAGCAGCGCCAATTACGTCCGTAATGGACGCGGCGTTCAAGCGCCTGCACATGCCGTTACGGCTGAAATTACGGGGATGTTTTCAGGCTGAAACATCCCCGTAATTTCATCCGTTACGGACGCCCTCGTGTGAACATACCCTTAGACTCTGCCATTCAAGTAGGTCACATATTAAGTAATTTAAGGATTTAAAATGTTTATTAGCTTTTACAAAATTAAATATAAAGTTGCAATAACCTAGACAAAATCTAGTACACAGCGGCATGAGTACCTATTAAATATGAATCCACGGTGTTCATAGTATTTGAACGTACTTTACATTTTACCTTCAGCATGTGCCCTTCCCCCAGGCTGATACTGTGTCTATAGGTAAATCTAGCGCTGTCTGAATTAGGTGAGAACTTTTTGGGGGTCATATAGGACATTGTCAGTTAAATAAAATTATTCAGTAAGGTTAAAAAGGTTGTTATGATATGGCACGTTATTAAAAGTAAAAAAAAGTACATGTCACCATAGGCCTGATAAGCAGAAAAAAAAAACAAAAAAAAACTAAGAACAAATTAAGCTCTGTTAGATCCGCAGATGGTACCAAAATTAGTTGTATTTGCGTCATATTTATGAAATAAGAAATATTTTATTTAGGATAATGAAAATTAGAACACTATACAGCATGACTCCATATTGTATCAGAGCTGGAAAATAAAAGTGACCTTAGTGAATTCCAAAACTCCTAAGGCTGACCGACGTCTGGCAAAATTCACATCATTCTGTAGCACGGTTACTGTAAAAGGCACCTTGTGCTCTATAGTTGGAGGGGGAAGAGTAGCATTGCAACTTTAACAATTCAATGGAATTCAGTACTTTCATAATTCTCCTTGTTTAAAATGAAGTATTTTTTGGTAATTAAAGGGGTAGTCTGAGACATACCGTTTTTATTCCCCCCCCCCATATCAACGTCATTTGTCATTTTCCAGTAAAGGGGCGAATATGTAGTACCTGCGTGACACCTGGATATTTATGGTGCTATGAAAAAAAAATTAAAAGGAGCTGTGCCGTGACCCCTTTATTCTAGTAATCAGGGAACTCCCATCAATCAGCAAGCTGCAGCTGGAATACCCCTTTAATAGAAGTATAATTTTAGTTTGTTTAATGTTGTTTGAGCAATGAATATCTTGCATTATTGTGAGATTGGAGGAGATCCCCGGAGAGTAATGCTGGTTGATTTGATGGCTTCAAAACCAAAAACTCATTTTATACATTTTTGAAAATGGATCAATTTGCAGACTTTTATATCTTATAAACCTTGTATTGTAGTTAGATGATCACATTTCCTCAGTCAGAATATTTACTGACACTTTATATATATTTAGAAACTTTTATGGTGGTAATCTTTTCCAAGGTCAGGATTAAATCACACAGCACACTGGTATGTTGATCCTGTTATGTAATCAGCTTACAAGGCTCACTCTGTGCTGTCAATCATCATAACTTTTATAACTCAGGGGTAAACTCCAATCCAGGATAGGCATATTAAGTTTTCAAAGTTATAATACATTATGGTATTACAGGAAAAGATCACTGTGGGGAAAGTCCGAATTAATCTATTCATGGATAATGTTTAGAAACAAAACCTTTCTTACCAAGAACAATGTACCAAAGATCAAAGAACAAACAATTGTGCTGCTTGTAAGGTTATTTAACTTAATATGTTAAACCTAGCCCATATGATAAAACTCTAGCTTCAAGTAAGTAATATTTTTCTACTTTTGGAAGCGAAAACAAGATATACAGTATTTGGGCTATGCTAATGTGAATACTTATCACTCGGATTAACGAGGTTTCATGCCTTTAACCACATTTTCCATCATGGAGAAAGTAAACAGCCTCTTGCACAGATGGATTTACATCTTCATATGACACTTAGTGTTACATTCCCTATACAGGTAGCGGCATGCCTGTGCATCTAATGGAGATCAGGTTGTTTACATAGTCCACAGGGGCAGAAGTGGCCAAAATTGAAAAACTTTTTAAATTAATTTTTCTTCCCCTCCATATCTTTTTTCACTTTCTTCTTTACACTCTTCCATCCCATTTACCATCCCTTTTTTTTTAAATTCCTTTCTCTGTCTTTTAACCTTATCCTTCGTCTTATAAACTATTTTGTTCTTCCAAACTTTCCTCTCACTGTTTTCCCAATACTTACATAGTATGAATTTTTTTTAAAAATGCACATGTTCATTGTACAGTATGTCTACATTCATTACATGTGTGCTCAGAAAGTTGTTCATCAGCATTTGAAGACATACTGCCACTATTACTGCCCAGCGAAGAAGAAAGAGGAAAATGGGCTCAATGGCAAGTGCAAAATGGGGCCCCCTCCTAATGCTGACATTTCTTCATGCCACCAACCAACCTCGAAACAGGACAGTCTAAATCTTGTGGATCCTTCCACCCATTTCATGCCAAACAAAAGGGACTTTTGGTCCTCAGGCTACTTTTCCCTCCCATACTTGCTAATGTGGAGGGAGATACTTTTACAGGTTCACACTACCCATGGAGAAGGAGGATATGGCAACCACCCTTTATGGGCCACATATGACCTCTATGTTATATACACACTTGCCTTTTGCCGCATCTTCTTGCTAACCTACAAACGGAGAGAGTAGATGGAAGGGAGTAACACATGACTGCAGTATCGGTCTATACAATGGGTTTATTTATAGTAAATAACCATAGTCACGTACTGTAGGTTGTCTGCATAGGAGCTGTATACACAAAATTGCAGTATTTTTTAAATCAGTACTACTAACTTTCTACAATTTTTTATTTTAAGGGCACTGGCAATAAAAAAAAAAAATTGTTAAAAAAGTGCATAAAACCTTGAAGTCATTTTTTCCAAACCACATAAAAATAGTACTTACAGCCTTTTGTTATGTCATACAATCCTCACCACCCTGTTTTGAAAAGATCTTTAAGAACCCCTTCAAGATTTTTAGTAAGACATAAGACAATAATGAAATCTTCTTATTTGGCTTTGGTTCAGTCATAGGAAGAACTTGTGGTACTCCGCTCATTTAGAGGACTTCACCAGACTATCATAATCTTATCATGATAAAGTGACATGTTGAACCATATGGTTACCATTGTGATATGCTGGGATGAAAACATTGCAGAAAGCAAACATTTGAACTGCCTCTTTCATGTTCATCCCTGAATAAACACAAAAGCATTCAGTGAGTTTCCTTTACAAAGTAATTATTAAAGACTTCAAACTGTCTGTTCATCATGACTATTCTTGTCGAATATGTTAGAATATGAAATAATAAGCTTAGAAACACTGGATTCAGACAATCTGCTCCTTCACATCCGAGAATTACTAAGAATTACTATTTTACTAGAATGTTAAATAGATTGTTTTCAGCCTTTATCTAGCATAACATCTCTGCACCTTTAAAGAATGAGGGTCATCATCTTGACAAAAATACATACGAGTAATGCAATTACAATGTTGAACTGATACCAATGCCTTAAGTTTCCAAATATTTTCTGACGATGATGCCTGACAGTGGTGTAGATTTTACCTTGACTATTGGGGTATGGTTAAATAAATTCTTAGTGTTATAAGCATGGACCTTAAATACTTCTTCAAGGCATGCTTAAGTTTCTTCTATCATCTTCAAAAAAAGGATGATAGAACGTATTAGTTGCTGTCCGAATACACTGACCCTAAAGTGCGTCTGTGTGGCTTTGATAGCATAAAGCTATAAAAAAAATAAGGGCAGCGCATAATATTAATATTGTGGAAAAAGTATTCAATGATAAAACTTCATAAAATATTGTTGCTACAGTATATTAGATACACTTTAAACATTTTCTCTCCAAAAGCTGTCTGGGGTTAACTAAGTTCTTGCCTATTGCTGCTTCCATTCTTGTGGCCAAATATCGCCATTTTTATGCATTATTATAGTTCTTACTTGGATTATTAAGCAAGGGGAAGGCAATCCTACACTGCAGTGGAAATGCCTTCATGACAGTCCAAATTTATCCTCAGAATTAGTAAAATCCTCAATTTAGGGTTTCCATCCATCTTAATGATGAGAGCAAGCAGTCGATTCAGGTCAGAAGGTTCATAGAATGACCCAGTCTGGTGTAAATGTATAACACTCTGGACAACCACTCATTTATGACCTAACATGACCCATTGTCCTAAACTTTACCTATCTTGACACATCTGTCTTATCACCTCTTTCACTTTTTTCTTATTCTTGACTTTTCTAGGTTCCTGCAGTTCATTTTGAAAAACTTTATAAAACAACGTAATTCCCAACTTGCATTCTTTGTGTTCTTGTCCTTGATTTGAAGTGCTTTTTTAAGTTTGCATGGTACCTTACTCTCTCTCAGCTATAATATAACTTGAAAGCTGTTTATAGGAGTTGTCTCACAAGACAGGGATCTGCTGCTTAGCACCCCCTCTAACAAACCTCGGCTCCCGCTTATGTATTACATGGATGGCCAAGAATTTGAATGACTGCATGCTATACTCAATTTTCCCTGTAGTGAATGCTTCAGGGATAATGTATAACCGACAGCCACTTCCCTCAGCAAAATCAGCTATTTGTCAGGAATGTCAATAACCAGACCTATGGCAGCTTCAATCTCTGAAAATGGGTTATCTTTTTGAGACTACCCCTTTAAAGTTCTTACATGAAGAGATTTTCCATAACTGTGGTGGCATCTTATTTTATTGACTTAAAGCGTACCTAACTTTTCAGGTGAATTTTCGGAACATGAGGAATAACACTATTTTTGGTCATTATAGGAGTTCTATTCTGCATTTTTTAGCAGTATTTTCTCTGTGGGCTCTATTTCTATTTCTCCTTTTGTATCAAAGCTAGTGGGCAGTGCCAAACTGCTATAATGTCTTCTATACACTGCATACGAAGAAGAGGAGAATCCTGCTCTCCTATCTCTATCTATTACATATATATATATATATATATATATATATATATATATATATATATATATATATATATATAGAAGATGCAGCAGCAGGGATGACATTATACACAGTAATGAGCATTGTAACTCAGAATCCAGCACTAGGCTGACATATAAATCTTACAGGTAGCATGTATTTTTTCACTCTGCTCCTGCTTCCTCCCCCTTCTCTCACCTTCTCCCACCTTCACCCTTCATAGACTTACATGCAGAGTGTGTTGCTGACTCACTCTCTCTCTGCTTCCTCCTTCTGCTCCCCCTACCTTCTCCATAGATTTGTATGGAAAGTGTGTCCGTGTATGACTCACTCTCTTTCTACTCCTCCTCCCCTCTCCATAGACTTGCATTGACAGGCAGGCAAGAGACACCCCCCCCCCCCGCCGCCTTCTGTAGTCTATCAATTCTGCTCTGTAACTAGAGACAGTCTTTGCTTGACAACGGGGGATAACAGGAAGGGAGAAACCTAATGGCAGTATCTTCATACAGAATTTGCATGGATAAAACAACTAAATTTTAACAGTAAGCAAATTATAAAGTTGTTCTATATCAGTTATACTATTAGATCAGCATAATTCGTTTGAAAAGTTAGTATCAATTTAAGTAAGCACCATTTAATGTAGTCATTTTGAAAAATGAAAAAACATTTTTTCGTTACTGTTGCTTTTTCTTTGTTGTTTTTTTTTTAGCCCTCAATATATTTCTACATGTTCTTGTTTTTGATGTAATAAGAGCAGGGCAGCAAGTCTTTGTTTTTAATAAAACCATCTACATGTGTTTATTTAGCGTTAACAATGTTTTAAAGCCACCTACAACAAATAACATGAGCCGCTAAGAAAATAAGATTACTGACTGGGACCTTGATACTAAGGATGCAACTTCTCAGCCTGCATAGATCATTATTTAGATTTATTACACACTGCCGTTTTCTCCATACCCAAGTTATTTCTTTTATTATTAGTTTTGTGAATGTTTACAACGCTGTTTTCTGTGATGCGAACAAAATATTTTGAAGGGTAAACAATATTAAATATATTTATATATCATATAAATAATAATCTTTATTTACATAGCGCTAACATATTTTGACGTGCGTCGCAATTGGAGAAGTAACTGACAAGTTAAATAACAAACAATTAAAACAGATGAACAATTAGACAAAAGGAAAGATGTCCCTGCCCATAAGAGCTTACAATCTTTTATATATACATATATATATATTTAAAAAAAATAAAAAAAAAATATATATATATATATATATATATATATATATATATACATATCTACAAGAATATGGTTCATTATGGACAAACTCAGATTTTCTATTTCTCTTTTAGACCTGTTTGCATTATTGTTAGACATACTGAGGGCAGCCACAACTAATAAAATATTATTTTGCCTAATTAATCGAGGAGAAATCCGGTCCATCATACGTTTTAAACATAAATATCAACCATAAAGCCACAATATCAAGAAAATACTAGCAAAAGGTGAACAATAGGAAAAAATAGGTTATGAAGTGAGGGGACAGGAGCAACCACTGAAATAAAGTTTTTGATTGGAATCTCATCTGAAGCTTACCTCCATCTCTCTGCTACAAATGTTTCATTAGATTCTATTTTATGTGCTATCTGTGTAGTATACTTTCCATTCTTTCAAATATGTTTTTATTGAGAAGGCCACTAATAATACAAAGTCACAATATAGGAACGGTTCTACATATTGTACACATTAAACTTTGTGTCTTTCAAGTTGGAATGTTTATAATAATTATACTTATCACTTAGGTCAATAATGTTACAATTTAGTTTATTTTTGACAAAAATATAACAATAAACAGACAAACAACAACAAAAAAAGAAACAAGTGGTAAAACTAAATGGAGATCTGTTTGTAACTGTCTTATTTCTCCTATACCCAGAGAAAGTGGCAACCGGAGTGCACAATTTCACCTATAGTACAAACCTCTCCTCACATCTTCAGTTAGTGTCGAGGTACTCAGTCCCAAGACATAGCTTATCCTGTGGTTAGTTCTTTGGGTAATGTTAGCTGATGTGGAAAAGACCAAAAATAGGAGAAATTGAAGATCGGGTTGCTATGGTCAATGGGAAACAAAAGCATTTTTAACTATACTGGGAAGGGTATAACACAAAGAAGGAAAGAAGCAAGGTAAGGCAGTTCAGAAGTTGTCAACGGGTGTCAGGCAGAGACCGATGTGGTAGGTGAAACGGTTTCACTCTCTGTTGGAGTGGTTCTTTGTGTATTGATTGAAGAAATTAAAGGTGGCTTGAGAAGACAGAGAGGGTGGGTCAGAAAACTTTACATTCCCTTTTGTGAATGAGTGTAGTCAAAAAGTAATCGGTCTTGATGGGTTAGGATTAAAGAAATCTCAAAATTCCCAAAATGAATCAAGTGATTCTCACTCACAGACTAGAAGGGCAATGGGAATCGAGATGCCTTCATGTCTTCAGGTTGACCTGATCCCTATAGGCTTCATACACTGGCATTTCCAATCTAACACTTTTATGCCTATAACTTTATACATTCTCATTTGTATTCATCCTCCCTTTTGTTGCATTTTTTTTTATCCCCCAAGCAGTATGACAAGCCCATGTAGCATGGAGAAAGAATCTCCAGTACATTAGATGGACCACTAAAAAGGTGGTCACCAAGAAAGGAAGACAAGTGGTTGCTATAGACCTAATACACTAAGAGAGAAGCTTCAAGAAGAAAAATAGGCATATATTCTGTAAAGATGTGTATTTCAAAGGAAATTATGTATAAACAGTTACTGCAGTTACTTTGTACGTGCCTTGTTATAAAATCCGTCTTTTATGTGTTTTTTTTAGAAGTTGTGATATCCTGTGAAACCAGCAGTTACCTGTAATTAACATAAGTAACATCCATGGTAAATCATCCCCTATAACAATTTACGTGAATAATATGCTTGTCACATAAGTCTTAACAGCTTCAGGCGAACATGAGCAGATCAATTAGGTATTCTGTATTGTTGCTAAACAGTCTGAAATAAACATATTTGATAAAAAGTTCAGTTAATGTGTCATAAACCATAAAAGAGAGACATATGAAGATGGAGGGAATAAAAGATAAATTAAGAGAATTAACGGTCATTTTAGCAAACTTTTGACATGTCAGAGGTTTTAAACTGTGGGGGTCTGTTTGTCGAGACCCCCACCAATTGCCAAAATAAATATTCAGAAGCGCTTACCCAAGCTCTTTGTCTCTTCAGCTGCCATCGGCAATCCTAGTATGGCTGTAGGCGGGCTCACATAGAACGTCTATAAGTGCACCATCAGGCTGAAGACGTGCTCATAAACTTTCTATGTGAGCCCATCTTTAGGCATAATAGAATTGCTGAGTGCAACTGAACAGGCAATCCTCTCTGGCAAGCATTTCTGCCCGTTCAGTTTAATGATCGGTGGGGTCTCGCACCTGGACCCCCACCATTTAAAATTCTGACATGTCACTATGACATGTCAAACGTTTGCTGAAGCAGCAGTTACTCCTTAAAGAATGAAAAATAGAGCTGCAGAAAGGATAATGCCCAGGCTACGGATGTAGCCATCTTTAACTTGATTCTGATAATTTGCTGCAGTGTGATATCACACAACAAAAGCCATTGAAAAGTCATTGAAAAAGTCAAGATAAGGGATCCAGCCATTGTTTATTTAATGCGTTAAAAGTCATGGTGAAGACGGCTACATCTGTACATCTGCCTCACAATGGCCGACACGAGTGGGTTACCTGTATCGTCTTGAGGCATTTTATATATAATAGAAATGATGATCCCTTTAAATCTCATGACCCTTTTTCCACACTTCACAAACATTAATAGGAATCAAAGTATAGTAATGGGCAGTAAATGTTTCATGACATTCTTGCAAAATTTATATTGACTCATGCCGATTAGTTGCATTCAATTGCAAGTCTTGGCAGCTATTGCATTGCGGTGGCTTTAGGTCTCCCTATGTAGCCTAGACCTGGTTATACGCTGATCTTCTGGTTATCTAATGATGAACCTCCATGTGCATATTAGTCAATGGCATGTAATGTGATTCCATAATATACAGACTTGGCATCTTTTGGCCTTCCAGGTGAACATATGCAAATCCACTTTTAATTGATTTCTAAACTTTGTTATTATTACACACACAGGACACATCATCAAGAAGGTCTAATAGGTTATTTGTGAATATACTTATAAGAAGTAGACTCTAGTGACAAGAGATTGGCTTCAAATGGTGGTGTTTTTTGCTGGACCTTTTGGACCCATTATTGTATCAGACTCCACATTGCAGCAGCTTTTAGTACTCTGGTGCACCAGTCTGACTCTAAATAAACGATGAGAATAATCTGCATCATAGGCAGAATGCAGGCTGCTATAAACCATAACCTCTATTTTATGAATGGATTAGAGGGGAAATAGTTTCTGGTTGTGACTCATCACTGTCTTTCTCCATTACTAGATCACTCTCATTCATAAAAGTATATTTGAGCACCGCTGTAAAAAAAAATTCTTTAACATAGAAGTGAATCTAGTCTATAAGAGTAGAGATGAAGAGTATGTAAGAGAGGGAGTCAGGGGAGAGAGAAACTGAATGGAAAATAATTTATAGAGGGATTATGATTATAGTATTCCAACTATATTATGGTAGGGTAGTCATTCATCTATACAAATGATATTGCTGTTTACAATAGGTTAATAGCTTCCTCCATGATATATGTGTACCGGGCTGCTGCATATAGTTTACATATGTCATGCATTACTCTGGTTCTGAATGAATGAATCGGCCACCATGCCTATCCTGCCATTGATTTTGCAGGCACCTGGGAGGAGGAGTTGACAAGTTAGTAAATTGCTGAGGGAGTAAGCAAGAGCAGAGTTATGTTCAGCACATTTTAAGTCCTCTAAGGATGTCTCTGTCAAGAGCAGCCGTCAGGTAGTAATCTCCCTCTGGTAGGAAACATGTCACTGCTTGTGAGTTTTATCTTGCTCTGTGTCTTTTTTCTTCCCACTTCTTTTTTTTCTTCTCAGATTTAAATATAAGAGATATATCATTTAGGCGGTCTTGGGAGAATTGTGTTTAACCCCTTAAGGACGCAGCCTAGTTTGGGCCTTAAGGCTCAGAGCCCATTTTTCAAATCTGACATATTTCACTTTATGTGGTAATAACGTCGGAATGCTTAAACCTATCCAAGCGATTCTGAGATTGTTTTCTCGTGACACTTTGGGCTTCATGTTCGTGGTAAAATTTGGTCGATATATTCAGTCTTTATTTGTGAAAAATTGCAAAATTTAGAGAAAATTTACAAAAAATAGCATTTTTCAGAATTTAAATGCATCTGCTTGAAAAACAGACGGTTATACCACCCAAAATAGTTACTAGTTCACATTTCCCATATGTCTACTTTAGATTGGCATCGTTTTTTGAACATTCTTTTATTTTTCTTGGACGTTACAAGGCTTAGAACATAAACAGCAATTTCTCATATTCTTAAGAAAATTTCAAAAGCCTTTTTTTGAAGGTGCCAGTTCAGTTCTGAAGTGGATTTGAGGGGCCTATGTATTAGAAACCCCCATAAAACACCCCATTTTAAAAACTAGACCCCTCAAAGTATTCAAAACAGCATATAGAAAGTTTTTTAACCCTTCAGGCATTTCACAGGAATTAAAGCAAAGTGGAAATTAAATTTGCAAATTTCATTTTTTCTGCTGAATTTCAATTTTATTCAATTTTTTTTTAGTAACAGAGAAGGTTTTACCAGAGAAACACTACTAAATATGTATTGTCCAGATTCTGCAGTTTTTAGAAATGTCCCACATGTGGCTCTAGTGCGCTCGTGGACTAAAACACAAGCCCTAGAAGCAAAGAAGCACCTAGTGCATTTTGAGGCCTCTTTTTTATTAGAATATATTTTAGGCAGCATGCCAGGTTTGAAGAGGCGTTGAGGTATCAAAACAATGGAAACCCACCAGAAGTGACCCCATTTTGGAAATTACACCCCTCAAGGAATTCATTTATGGTTTTTGTTATCATTTTGACCGCACAGTTTTTTCACAGCACCTATTTGAATTGGGCTGTGAAATGAAAAAAATGATATTTTTTCCAATAAAATGTCATTTTTGATCAGAATTTCTTATTTTCACAGGGAACAACATACCCCATTTTGTTGCCCAATTTGTCCTTAGTGCGGCAATACCCCATTTGTGGTGATAAACTGCCGTTTGGGCCCATGGGAGGGCTCAGAAGGAAAGGAGCGCTATGTGTTTGTTGGAGTCCAGATTTTGCTGGATTGGTTTTCGGGTGCCATGTCGCATTTGCAGAGCCCCAGAGGTATCAAAGCAATGGAAACCCACCAGAAGTGACCCCATTTTGGAAACTACACCCCTCAAGGAATTCATTTATGGTTTTTGTTATCATTTTGACCGCACAGGTTTTTCACAGCACCTATTTGAATTGGGCTGTGAAATGAAAAAAATTATATTTTTTCCAATAAGATGTCATTTTTGATCAAAATTTCTTATTTTCACAGGGAACAACATACCCCATTTTGTTGCCCAATTTGTCCTTAGTGCGGCAATACCCCATTTGTGGTGATAAACTGCCCTTTGGGCCCATGGGAGGGCTCAGAAGGAAAGGACCACCATTTGGCCTACTGGAGCTTTTCTGGTGCTAAGTCATGTGTGCAGAAGCCCCTGAGGTACCAGTACAGTTGAAACCCCCGAGAAGTGACCCCATTTTAAAAACTACACCCCTTAAGACATTCATCTAGAGGTGTAGTGAGCATTTTGACCCCACAGGTACTGTGTAAAAGATAATGCGCAGCAGATGGTGCAGTGTGAGATTTGCAATTTTATATATGTATATGCCATTTCAGTGTCCAATATAGTGTGCCCAGCATGCGCCACCGGAGATATACACCCCTTAAATTGTAATGTGGGTTCTCCTGGGTACGACAATACCCTACATGTGGCTGTTATCAGCTGCCTGGGCATACGGCAGGGCTCAGAAGGGAAAGATGAGGGGGGTAAGCTGTGCGGAGTGCATCAGGGTAAATTGAAAATCAAGGGATGTATGATACATTTTAAAACAATCTTTTATACAGAGCCCTGGTTTTTCGGGACACGTGTCACATTGGTATATTGTGTTCTTCCTTATCCCCCTCTTATAGCAGACTCTGCACCTCTTTTGACTCTTTCCCTTTCCACCGGTTTGGGGACCTTCTCCTGGAAAGTGTTGCCCTGGTACGATGCGCCCCCCCTTCCTGGTCCCTAAAGATTAGATCTTGAAATTCCAGGAAAGTTCCCCTCTGGCCTGCACATCGACGTAGCACATACGCATTGTACAAAGCCATCTGTATGATGTGCCCGGCCAGCTTCTTATACTACACCGCATGGCGCTGTAGGGCTTCAGGACTTGATTTGACAAGTCCATCCCTCCCATGTACCTATTGTAGTCCAGGATGCAGTCTGGTTTGGGGGTGGCCTTTCCTTCATATATCCTAAACCTGTAGGTATACCCTGATGCACTCTCGCACAGCTTATACATCTTCACGCCATACCTTGCCCTCTTACCTGGCAGGTACTGGCGGAATTGAACCCTCCCTTTAAAATGTACCAGGGACTCATCAATAGAAAAACACTTCTCGGGGGTGTATGCTTGGGAAAACCGGGCACTGGAACGGTCTAATAGGGGTCTCCGTTTATACAAACGGTCAAAACTGGGGTCATCTCGGAGTGGGCACGGCTCATTATCAGTATAATGTAAGAAGCGAAGTATTGCCTCATTTATTTATTTTTTTAGGTTCCAGTTCATTTCTGAAGTTGCTTTGAGGGGCCCATATATTAGAAACCCCTATCAAACACCCCATTTTAGAAACTAGACCCCTCAAAGTATTCACAACAGCATTTAGAAAGTTTATGAACCCTTTAGGTGTTTCACAGAAATTTAGAGGAAAGTAGAGGTGAAATTTACTCTTTTTATACCATTTTTTTTATAACACAAAAGGATTTATCAGAGAAACGCAACTCAATACTTATTGCCCAGATTCTGCAGTTTAGAGAAATATCCCACATGTTGCCCTCGGGCGGTAATGGACTGAAGCACCGGCCTCCGAAGCAAAGGAGCACCTAGCGGATTTTGAGCCCTCTTTTTTATTAGGCACCATGTCCGGTTTGAAGAGGTCTTGTGGTGCCAAAACATTGGAAACCCCCCAAAAGTGACCCCAATTTGGAAACTAGACCCCTTGAGGAATCCATTGTAGTTTTCTTGGGGTGCATGCGGCTTTTTGATCAGTTTTTATTCCATTTTTAGGTGGCGTGGTGACTAATAAACAGCAATTCTACTATTGTTTTTGTATACTTTTTTTTTTACAGCGTTCACCGTGCGCTATAAATGACATTCACTTTATTCTGCGGGGCGATACGATCACGGCGATACCAGATGTTTATAGTTTTTTTTATGTCTTATGGCGTTTGCACAATAAAATATGTTTTGTAAACAATCATTCACTTTTTGTGTTACCTTATTCTAAGAGCCATAACGTTTTTATTTTTCAATCAATAAAGCCGTGCGAGGACTTATTTTTTGCGTAACGAACTGTAGTTTCGATCAGGACCATTTTTAGGTACATGCGACTTTTTGATCTCTTTTTATTCCATTTTTTGGGAGGTGAAGTGACCAAACAATTGTGATTGTGGTACGGTTTATTAATATTTTTTTTTACGGCGTTCACCGTGCGGGATAAATAACAAAATAATTTTGTAGTTCAGGCCGTTACGGACGCGGCGATACCAATTATGTATAGTTTATTTGTTTGTTTATATATTTTTATTAATAATAAAGGCCTGATAAGGGAAAAAGTGGGACTTTTACTTTTATTACTTTTAAAACTTTTATTTTCTTATTTTTACACATCTTTTTTTAACTTTTTTTTTACTTTATTACTTTGTCCCACTAGGGGACATGAGGGCAGGAGGCCCTGATCGCTATTCTAATACACTGCACTACATGCGTAGTGCAGTGTATTAGAACTGTCAGCTACTCACTGACAGCAAGCATAGTGGGTCCTGACGTTGTCAGGACCCACTAGGCTTCCGTCTATGGCATAGCCGGACGCCATTGATTGGTGTCCGGTTGCCATAGTCACCATCGCCGGCCGCTATCGCGTAGCAGGCCGGCGATGGCAGCTTAACCCCTAAAAAGCCGCGATCTCTATAGAACGCGGCTTTTAAGGGGTTAATCAGCGGGGACACAGCGATCGGTCCCCGCTGTAGGAGCTGTGACAGCTGCTGAACAAGACAGCAGCGTCACAGCTCCTGTATGTGTCGGGAGGACGGCCGAAACGGCCGTTACTCCCGTGACGTACTATTACGTCATGGAGCGCGAACGATACAGCTGCCATGACGTAATAGTACGTCAAGGAGCGGGAAGGGGTTAATATTCAGGAAAGAACTAGAAGGTCTCACCAAGGACTTAAAAATAATATGTAATGTTGTGACGGCCATAGACCTAGATTAATATTTTGTATTCAGAAGTGAAAAATTAAAAAAATATGATGTTCTATTTCACCGATTGGAAAATATATTTTTCAAGGCTCTTATAATTGAGCCCTGGTCTATAAAAATGGTCCCGCTGTAAGTGGCAGACAAGATGATGAGCTAATAGATGACTATTATTACCACTATATGAGATATCTACCATATATATATATATATATATATATATATATATATATATTTAGATCTCATGTTACTCTATCTATCTAATCTATCTAATCTATCTAATCTATCTAATCTATCTATCTATCTATCTATCTATCTATCTATCTATCTATCTATCTATCTATCTATCCCTAGAGTTGTAGCGAGGCTTTCCTGCACCCAGGGCAAAGATAAATTCTCCTGCCCTAGCCCTGTATTCAAATACCCTCGACAAGGTCTCTCTCCCTCTCTTTCTCTCGTTCTCTCTAGCTCTCTCTCTCGCTTTTGTTCTATCTCACTCTCTCTCACTCTCTCTCTCTCCCTCTCTCCCTTTCTCCCTCCCTCTCTCTTTCTCTCTCTCTTTCTCTCGCACTCTCTAGTTCTCTCTCTTGTTTTCTATTGTTCTCTATTGCTCTCTCTATGTCTATTTTTTTCTCTCTCTCTCTCTCATGCGCTCTCTCTCATGCTCTCTCTCGCGCTCTCTCTCTCGCTTGCTCTCTCTCTCGCTTACTCTCTCACTATCTCTCACTGTTGTCTATACCAGAAAGCTATAAAGCAAATAGTACTGTTATAATAAAATTAAACGGCCACAGAAAGGCTTGTGAGGCTGCATACATCTTTTTACTGAAAGCTACAACATTTCAATACATTTTATGAGGATATGCATCAAATCTAGTATCAATACAATAAAAAGTGTTTTTAACACTTCTACAAGCAGCCAGCTCAATTTACATTAACACTTTGAGCCTTACAGCTATTTCTTTACTGTTATGCATTATAACCCAACATTAAAATACTACAAATGAGTTTTGATGGTAAGTGGCCAGGAGAAGATTTCTTTCAATTACTATTGATTATAGTCATAAATAATTTAAAAGAAAATATGTTTAGCAAACAAAGCCAAATTTGAGATATATTCATAAAATTACAAATGATGTGTTGAATATTTCATTAACTTGGTCATGAAAATCTTGTTCTCACATTGGGGAGAATTTATGAAGAGTGGCACCAGTGTTAATCTAAAAAGTGCTGGAGTAAGATGTGCCTCTTTTATTAAGAGGCACATGTCTCCCAATATGTTAGTCATGTCTCTGGCCGTCCATGCACCAGAAAGTCATATCTACTGTAGCTTGTAGCAATAATTTATATAGTAAATTTGTAGGGCTTCCGAATACCATGCCCCTTCAGCTAAGCCCCACTCAGTTATTAATCAAAGTGCCGTGAGTGGTGCAAATGCTTCAAAAGTTTTTGAAACAGTTTTCATTTTTTTTTACCCCAAGAAAACTGGCATTGAAAGAATAATAATTTCCCCTACTGCTCTTACTTTCTGGCTAGAAACAAATTTATTTAACATTAAAGATTACATCCGCTAAAAAAAATACTTTATCGTTCTTCTAAATCCTCACATGCAGGACGTTTGCGAAGGCTTTTCCACTGACGCTCAGTGTTTGTGCTGCAGATCTCTCCTGATGGCAAGAATAGTACTTTATGTTTTGGTATACTTGCTGTCAATAATGATGGAAACCCCAATATTACCCACCAATGCAAGTGTGAACAGGCCTTAGACATTCAAGTTATTCCATCTTTTTTGCATCATTCAATTTCTCCCTATGTGCTGCTGCAGCTGGCGTCAGCAGGGAGGAAGTAAAGGTCTGAATTAATTCAAGTCTCCTACTCTGCCCTGTAGTAAAATGAATGAAGTGTGCAGCCTGTAAGTTTGTGAAGCCAATAAACAGTATAGAGCAAAACTATTTTTATTCTAGCTTAGAAATTTTAATTTACACACTGAGGTGCATATCCTAAGAAGTTATTAAGTGGATCACTAGAAAAATGTGTTAAACTACAATAGAAAAACAAAGTATGAAAATACCTCCTACAGAAATACAGGAAATTAATTGTTTAGCTATATATGTATTGACTATCAAGATGGACACCAGTTACAGAATCTTTCTTTAGGAGCTGTCAGACCCCTCCCACTCTATAGTTCTTTGGCTTTTGTATATGTTGCCTGTACCTTTATAGTTCCTGTTTTTATATTAGTTTAATTCTTTCATATCTGCCTGACAACTTTTAATAGTGAATAGGATTCACTACTGCACAAAGAATTGCACATTTGTAAGGGCACAGCTCATCAGACTGGGTCAACCTAAAGCTCTACATGTAAGTCAGTAGATACTTTATAAGGAGTGGAATCTGAGATTTACTTTTATACAAGTGGGCCCATTGTAAAATTTAAAACGGGACCCCCTCCTTATGTTGATTTATGTCCCAATACAACTTCATTTGACTAATTTCTCTGCTGTACCTAAGTAAAGAAGACCTACAGAGCCACTTTTTTTTTTTTATCACTTGTCATCCTAAGAAAATAAACCTTTATATGGAACCCCCTCTCCACATGCCCTATTTGGACATAAGGACATCACAGAAGACAGTCCCTCATTTGAAATCCCTTCTACAACCAGAGCTGATAGCCAATAGAAAGAGCAACTCTCATTCATACCAACTTGATGTGACCATGTCCTTCACATACTGTATATGCTACTTTTGAAGTCTTACTTTGATGTACATGCAAAACATATCATACTGTTGCTATTGTTCTCCGCATCAGTTAATTGCTGTATTTATTTTATCTGTTGGTAGAAGTGGTTCATTAGGTTATGTTCACACGCAGAAAACTTCCACTATTTTACACTACAATTGTTTGCGGTTTCCTGGAATCCCAGACTAGAAACCATCGACAATTCTATTGGTGTTTTATGGGTGACATAGTAGTTGTCACACTTAAATTTAAGCATTAAAGTAATGAACTCACTACTAAGGATTCCACCATGAAAACACAAAAAAAAACTTATGGAACTTACTTTCTAAAAGGGATTTATCTACTCCTGGCTTTCACAAAACTGAATTTGACTAAAACTGCATGCATAAATTTAGCATTAAGCTGCATGCACATTTGTGTTTGTCCCTTCTATACTTAACTACCAAAAGTGAAAACGGAACCCAGCTCAGGAGAGAAGGGTAATATTCACCGAGTCAATTTTAGTTTTCTTTCTCCTCCCCCCCATTTTTTAGTGATTAAAACAAAATGGGAGAACTTGTAGGCTGAGGGTACCCCCCACACAGTGCGGATTTGTTGCAGAATTTCTATATCATTCAGTAGCATTTCTGCAGTCTTTCTGTAGAAACTAGCAGGATTTCCGCTGCGGAATAACCGCCCCATTTCCTGTGTTTCCTTACTGCAAAAAATGGTGTGGGTTTTACTGCGTTTTTCTAAGAGTCCGTGAGATGGTGACATCTCCTCTGAAAAACACAGCAATTTAGTCCAAAATACGCAACGCAGGTCAATTTCTGGTTGGAAAATTGACGCAGAGTGTGGATGAGATTTGTTAAATCTCACCCGCTTTCCTGCTACTGTATTCTGCTTCGTATTTTCCGCCCGCAATTTCTGGATGGAAAATACGCAGCAATTCCGCTACGTATGGTCAAGCCCTTATGTGAAGATTTTGCTGCAGATGTGTTATGTGCAGATTTTGCTGCAGATTTACATCGGATTTCACTTTGAAAAGGGTGAAATCCGCTATGAACTTTCTTAAGTAAATAAGCATGTTGCGGATTTGAAACTCTGTAGCATGCTCTTAAAACTTTGGGTAAAATGTTCAGCAGCCTGTGGATAACATTTGTTCAAATTTCATTCACATGTCTGGAATTTTAATCTGCAATGAAAATCTGTAGTATTCTCTCCTAAAGGCACGCTGCCCTAAAACAGGCTCCATGCACACAGTTTAGCATAACAAAAATATGTGAAGTATAAAAAAACATTTTCATTACTATGTTGCAGATTCTATGGCATCACAATTAAAGCCACATGGTTATACAATCTAGACCACTGATACATTATATATAGTTTTGCCATGCAAAAATAATTTTGTTCATAGTGAAAATCTTTCTGATTCAAAATTGATTTGCCCTTAATGGAGACATTTTAGAGAAATTGTAGAAGTAACCATGATTGACTGAAAGGAATATATTTTTAAACCAATGGAAAAGATTTGTTTGTGTCGACAAATATAATTTGTTGTCATGGATACACCAGTTACATTTCCAACAATTGTTACTGGACAGATTGTCCACATTCTTGGTTTGTTTATGGATACTTTAGTATTGGATTTCATAAATTGAACCAAGCTCAAGCGCCTCTACAGTTTCATATTCCTCTCTTGTACTTTATTGTATTATTTTTCCACTTTTGTGCACTTTAGTATTTCAACCTAAGCTAGGTCGGTACCATAAGAGGGTCAGCACAGTAATTCCACAGTAATTCCACTGTATTTCTATTAGAAAGAAACCTTTTTTCAGAGATTACTGATTGTTTTGTCTTTGGGAAATATAGCAAACAAACAAGTGAAGTAAAATAGCCTTGACATTGGAATTATAACTTGTGTTTTCACCACTTTACTGCAGCTACCTTACTTGTTGAAATGGCTTTCACCTTGGATTATGAACAGTTCATAAATGTACCCACTGTGTTCCCACATAAATAGCCTTTAGGGTGAATAAACACTATTTCCCAATAATTGAATTTTTCCCCCACTTTTTTTCGTACAGTTGACAGAGTCCAGATCTCGACACAGAATTTTACAGCAGCAACTGGTAACTGTGATAAACTAGTTATTCTTTAATTTTAAATCTCTAGACAGAGGAGAGGAAAAGTCATCAGAAGTGCAGACATTGTGTGAGCTTCAAAAAATTAATTTGCTTCCAAGCCAGCATTTTAATAATACATACATTTTCAGCTTGAATAATTTATTTCAATATATTTTCTTTGAATTTATTTTGTATGAGTCTTGTATTCAGATTATGTCTATGTTTTATTTAGCAATTACTATTGTACAGTATATGGGGAGTGTTGAATGGCAAGCTTTTTATAGAAAGAATGAAGTTCAAAAGTTTATAAATGAAGACATATGTATGTATTCAGGATAACGGAAATCTAAATAACTCACTGTTTTTGTTGGCAACATTTTACAATGGTGATCAAATTGAAAAGCTTTTCTACCCAAAATGATAGACACACAAATATTTTTTTAAGGTACATTAAAATTGTGCCAATGTTATCAAAATCGAGGTGGTTTATTGTATTTCACACAACTAGCTTGGCATGTAAAACCACATTCTCACGTGACAGAATTTTTCCGCTGCGAATGTTGGTGCAGATTCGGGGGAATTATGCAACCAACGAATCTGCACCAACATTTGCATATTTGACAGGTAATTCAGACGTGGCAGTGGACTGTGCGCAGCGGAATTCAACAGCAATTCTGCCACGTCTGAACGTGGCCTAAGACCCATTAGTGGAGTTTTATATGGCAGAGGTTTAAGTTGGCTGCACGAGCCATTGAGCACTGAATGTCGGGTGCCCTGGAAAGTAGAAAGAAGCCGTTTTCACCGCTTCTGTCTTCTGTGTGCTCAGGTACACAGCGCTCAAAGAGCACTATGTATAGAATAGAGGCAGCAGTAGCGGCGCTACGTCTACAGGTACCAATGGTCATGTGACTGGTCAAACAATCACAGGATGCCGCTAGTAGGAGGCTGCTGAATGGACAAACTAGACCCAGCACAGCTCTTAGGGCATGGCCAGACGTGGCGGAATTGCTCTGGAATTCCACTGCGGACACTCCGCAGCGGAAATCTGCAGCGGACCCGTTTCTCCATTGCCTTCCTCAACTTTTTAGTAGGGTTCGTGTAATGATGGGGGTAGGGAAACAGACAAGTGAGCCCTAATCTACCCGCCACTCAGTCCCTGCCTACTTGCAACGACCCGCCCTAGGCGACGGGGTACAACTGGGCGACGGTCCCTATGCTCAGTAAGTGCACGACAGACAAACAGACAAGGGTACACAGAAGCTAAGGGAAATGGGGCAGTTGCCCACGGCAACACCGTGAGCAACAAGAGTGGTGAACGAGCCGAGTCAAACCAGGAGTGTACGAGGTACCAAACGCAGAGCAGGAGAGTAGTGAACAAGCCGAGTCAAACCAGGAGTGTACAAGGTACCAAACGCAGAGCAGGAGAGTAGTCAGTAAGCCAGGGTCAGTATGAAGCAGGGTCAAATAGTTCAGAAGCTGCAGCAGGGCCAGGAAACCAAACGAGAAGAATCACAAGCAAGGAGGAACAGGAAAGGCAGGTATAAATAGACAGAGGGCGGGAGCTAGCTCCGTCTGGCCAGGCTGTGATAGGCTCTCCCACTCCTAAGCCTGCCATCCTGAGTGGTGGAAGATGGAGTCAGTCTCACAGACATAGAAGCAGGTGCAGACTGATTACCTATGGGCGTTGACACAGAAGCTGTGCCTGGCAGATCCTTTACAGTTCGTTTGCATGTTGCGGACAATTCCGCTGCGGAGCATAGGCTGTGGTGCGGAATTTGGTGTCCGCAGCACACAATGGTTGCGGACGTGTGGCGGACTGGTTGCGGACTCATTGCGGAATTTCTCCATTGACTTCAATGGAGATTCAAAATTCCGCAATGAAGTCCGCAGATGTTATGTAGATGTTATGTGTGCTGCGGAGCATATTGGTTTTACTAACATGACATTTCTTCATTCTGGCTGGACCTATGTATTTCTAGGTCTACAGCCAGACTGAGGAAGTCAATGGGGCTCCCGTAATTATGGGTGACTACGTGTGTGCACCCATAATTACGGGTGATTATGTGTGTGCACCCGTAATTACGGGAGAGTTGCTAGGCGACTTCAGTAAATAGTCACTGTCCAGGGTGCTGAAAGAGTTAAGCGATCGGCAGTAACTGTTTCTGCACCCTGGACAGTGACTTCCGATCACAATATACATCGACCTGTAAAAAAAATAGAAGTTCATACTTACCGAGAACTCCCTGCTTCTTCCTCCAGTCCGGCTTCCCAGGATGATGTTTCAGTCTAAGTGACGGCTGCAGCCAATCACAGGCCAATCACAGGCTGCAGCGGTCACATGGACTGCCGCGTCTTCCAGCGAGGTCGGGCTGGATGCCGAAAGAGGGACGTGTCACCAAGACAACGGCCGGTAAGTATGAAATTATTTTACTTTCACTAGGGAAAGTGCTGTCCCTTCTCTCTATCCTGGACTGATAGAGAGAAGGGAAGTACTTCACCTCAAAACGTAACGGCTAGTCTGCATCAATTTAATGCCCATTTTGGGCAGATCCGCAACAGAATCTGCAACGCAGATTCTGTGCGGCATTGATGTGGACAGTTGCGAAAGAATTCCGCCACGTCTGGGCATGCCCTAATAGTGACAATAATCACTATAAGGCTATGTTCACACAGGCAGACACACTGCGTAAAAGCACACAGCATATCTGCCCTGGTCGCTGCAGGGAATAACGGCTGAAAAACGGCACCAAATTGTGGTGCAGTTTTTCGGCCGGCATGCCCGCTGCAGAAATCATACAATGAAAAAAAAATGATATACTTACCATGGCAACGCGTCCCTACGACAACGTCCTGACATCCTCATGTTCTGCAGCCCTGGGATGACTTTTCATCTCATGTGACTGCTGCAGCCTGTGCTTGGCTGCAGCAGTCACATGGGATGAAACATCATCCCAGGAGGCCGGCCTGAACGAAGAAGCAAATAATTCTGGGTAAGTGTAAGCTTTTTTGAGATTCTGAGTTGTGATTTTTGCGGCTGAATTTCCGCCACAAAAATCGCATCATCTGCTATGTGTTGCGGGTTTCACCTCCCCATTGAATTCAATGAGCAAAACCTGTGACAAAAAAGCAGCAATTACGTGAATAGAATTGGCATGCTGTGGATTAAAAAAACCACACCACAGGTAAATTTCTGAGCGTTTTTTTACGCCTATCATTTACGCAGCGTGTGAATGAGATTTGTTCAAATCTCATCCACTCTGCTACTACTGTATTATAACAAAATCCATTGCATAAAATCCACAGTATTTAGTGTGAACTTACCCTACCAAGGCTCATTTGCCCTGTAACTGTGCAGCCCCAGTTAGGGTATGTGAACACAGTGCGGATAAGCTGTGTAAGAGCACACAGCGTGCCGCAGGCAATTCCGGCCCCAAAACCGCACCATATTGTGGTTCTGTTTTCCGTCTGGACTGTCCGCTGCAGAAAACTTCACAGGAAAAAAAATACTTACCATGGCGACGCGTCCTTCTGACGTCATGATGCGCTGCAGCCCTGGGATGATGTTTCATCCCATGTGACCACTGCAGCCTATGATTGGCTGCAGCGGTCACATGTGTAGAAATGTCATCCCAGGAAGCTGGCCTGGACAAAGAAGCAAATTGAGTTGCGATTTTTGCGGCGGAATTGCAGCTTTTACAGTATTTACGCCACGTGTGAACTTACCCTAACAGGACTCATTTTCCCTGTAACTGTGCAGCCCAAGTTACAGTGGAAAAGTATTGTGTGAAGAAAAATAAATAAATAATAAAGTCCCCAAATGTCTTTACTGACCTTTGAGGGACAGGCCATAATAATACAAAAAAATAAGTAGAAAAAAATAATTTAAAAAGTGCATGAGCTCTGAGGAGTTTTATTAATGAGAGGCAAATGGGGCAGGCATTGAGGCGTAATCAAAGAATTCAACGGGGCGAGCATTGAGGAAACTGCGGACCAATAGGATGCCTCAAACCCGGGTATACGTCCGAAGTCCCAGGTTTGAGGCATCCCTCCTCAATGTCCGCTCGGTTCATATTTTTTTTCTACTTCAATAGCAGCACTATTTTAGTTATAATGGTACATATATTTGGGGTACATATATTTAGGGATGATGGGGATTACATTAGATATCTGAGGAGCGGTCACAGGATTCTGTGACCGCACCTCGGATAAAGCAAGTGGGTGGGATAAACTAAAGGGGAAGGGAGAAGTAGTGGTGGAGTGCCAACAGACACAGAGGGGGCAGAATCAGAGCCGGCTCCAGGTTTATGAGGGCCCTTGGGCGACACAGACTTAGTAGGCCCCTTTGCGGGGTATTCACGGCAGCAGTAAAATGGCAGAAAACTTCAATTTGTGCCCCCATATAGACGTTAGGCCCTGTTTATGCCCCCATATAGAAGTTAGGCCCCCAGTTTGTACCCCCATAAATTTAGCGCCCTCTGTAGATAGTGCCACACAGCCCCCTCCCAGGTAGTGCCACACAGCCCCCTTCCTGGTAGTGCCACACAGCCCCCCATCCTGGTAGTGCCACACAGCTCCCTCCTCCCGGGTAGTCCCACACAGCTCCCACCTCCCAGGTAGTGCCACACAGCCCCCCTCCCAGGTAGTGCCACACAGCTCCCTCCACCCATGTAGTGCCATACAGCCGCCTTCCCTGGTTGTGCCATGCAACCCCCCTCCCTGTAAGTATAACCTTTGGGGTTCCCTCTAGGAGTGGAATCCCCAGCCAGAGCATTGCCGACGCTCTGGCTGGGGATTGCACTTCAGGAGAAGCCTCTGACGTCACTGTCCATATATGGATAGTGTTGTCAGGGACAACCCCAGAGCTATAGTCCCGGGCAGAGCACTACTAGCGCTCTCTAGTGCAGGAAATTCACATGTAAAACCCGCACATATATGTGCATTTTTCAGTGCGATTTTTACGTTTTGATGCATTTTTTCTGAGCATTTTCATGCTGCAGGTTTTGGTGAGATTTTCCTCAGCACTAGGCACATACAATTCGCAAGCGAAAACACAAGATATATTGACATGCTGACAATTTTAAAATCCACACCGCAGGTCAATTTAGGAGCAGCAAAATACTGCAGCATGTACATTAGATTTCCTGGAATGTCATTGACTATGCTGGCACAGTATTATGCTGTGGTTTTGCTGCGTGCAAATATGCGCTGCAAAACCGCATTGAGTACGCATCGTATGCATTGAGCCTAAAGATACTAAAAAAATCAAACGTGTATAAAAATTATAAAAATAGAAAACTGTTTTTATCACAACATAAATATTGCAAAAATCAGCCGATAAACGAGCAAACTATTATCATTGTTAGCAGCACATCTCCCTGTGTAAACAGGAAAAATGCTGCCGACATAAAAATGTATTATCATGTAACGAGCACTCGTCCACATACTAACTCATGGTGAAAGGGGCAAACGAGCGCCGATCAATGAGTTGTGTAGTTGATCGGCGCTCGTTTACATAGCCCACGTTGGGCCATGTAATATCATATTTACTTAAGAATGAATCCGTTAGCATGGTTAGTAGTCGCAGAATGCCTTACATGAACGTCATTCTAATCGAGCGGGCAGAAGAGCTGTGCTGTGTGATCGCTGCGGGAGCCTGACTGTGACAGCTGGACTCCCACTGGAACGGTCGGGATCGGATATGACCTGGACAACTTGTCATAATTTATGGAACCATGAATTCTGCTCTCAGAAAATACTGAAGGAGGATGTCCACCCATCAGTTCATGACCTAAAGCTAAAGTTGGGTTAGGCAGCAGGACATTGATCCAAAGCACACAAACGTGTCCACCTCAGAATGACTCAAAAGAAACAAAATTAAGGTTTTGGAGAGGTCGAGTCAAAGTCCTGACTTGAATCCCATTGTGATGCTGTGACAAGACCTTAAATGGGCAGTTCATGCTCGAAAACCCCCCAATGTAGACAAAGTAGAACAGTTCTGCAAAGAAGAGTGCGCCAAAATTGCTCTATAGTGTAAAAGACTCATCACAAGTCATCACAAACGTCTGATTGCAGTTGATACTGCCAAGGATGGCACAACCAGTTACAGGGTCACGAGAGCGGGGGTCTGTGAGAGAGAGAGTGGGACATGCAGAGACGCACATCTTACCTGCAGTGCAGCTGGTCTTCAAGATGGCGACTGCTCTCTCCCTGCAAACAGCTGCTCTGCTCTGCGCAGGACAGAGCCATAGTGCAAAGTCAATGGGACGGGTCCCATTCATTGACTCCTATGGACTGTAGCTGCCGTATTCCATGTCTGTATGTGTCGTTAATCGACACATACAGAGATGAAAAACAACATGGCAGCCCCCATAGTGAAGTAAAAGTTAGAAAAAAGAAAAAAGTAAAACACAAACACACACATAAATAAAAGATTTTATAATAAAACACTAAATGCAAATTGATATCAAAATATTTTTTTTCGTGACACTGTTCCTCTAAGTTAGTGGTAAAATTTGGTTGATACATTCAGTGTTTATTTGTGAAAAACACCAACATTTAAAAAAATTAGCATTTTTATCAATTTAAATGTATCATCAGTAATATCAGACAAAATAGTTACTAGTTAACATGTCCCATATGTCTACTTTATGTTGGCATCGTTTTATTAACATCCTTCTTTTTTTCTCGGATGTTACAATGCATAGAACTTTAGCAGCAATTTCTCAAATTTTCAAGAAAATTTCAAATTTTTAGGGACAAGTTCAGTTCTAAAGTAGCATTGAGGGCCCTATATATTAGAAACGCACTAAAAATCACCCCATTTTAAAATTGTACCCCCCAAAGTATTCAAAACAGAATTTAGAAAGTTTCTTAACCCTTTAGGTGTTTCACAGGAATTAAAGCAAAGTGGAAATAAGTGGAAGATTTTTACAAATTTATTTTTTTTCATTGCAGAAAATCAGTTTTAATCAATTTTTTTGTGTAACACAGAAGGTTTTACCAAAGAAACACAACTCAATATTTATTGCCCAGCTTCTACAGTTTTAAGGAATATCCCCTAGTTTGCTAATACACTAAAGTTAGGCTTCAGAAGCAAAGGAGCACCGAGTGAATTTTGGGGCCTCTTTTTTATTAGAATATATTTTAGACATCATATGAGATTTAAAGAGGTTTTGTGGCGCCAAAACAGTGGAAACACCCCCAAAAGACACCATTTGGCAAACTACACCCCTCAAGGAATTCTGAGCCCACGCCATCTTCTTTTTGCGACCGGAGGCGGGGCCTAACAGGCTTCTGTACTTGGCAGACAGGAGGCCATTGTTAGACCTCCGGTTAGCAAAGCAGTCATCGGTACCCCTGTGATCGCGTCGTGGGGGTGCCAATCGGCTAGTAACCCCATAGATACAGCGCTCACTTTTAACTGCTGCATCTAAGGGGTTAAACGGCCAGATGAAGACTAGATACGGTCCTGGCCTTTTAGCAGGGTGTCAGCTGTAATGTACAGCTGACACCCGCTGGTGATGACTCAGCTTCTCATCCCGCACCCTCACCACAACGTACAATTACGTTGAGTCGCGGGAAGTCATTGCCCGCAGCAATGTAACTGTACGTTGATTGTCGTTAAGGGGTTAAAAGCTGCATTTTGTTTTCTTTATCTTATATTAAAATTAGTTGGATGATCTGAAACATTTAAGTGTGCCACATTAAATAAAAACTAATATCTGTAAGTAATATATATATTAAATGGAACTGGTTAAGGCTTCTTCCACACTACCGTTAGTATACATTTAGTTTTCCTCTCTTCTGTCAGAGTGAGAGAGGATCGAAAGATTAAACAGAAATCAACGGTTCCGTTAGAATTACCATTGATTTCAATGGTAATTATTTTGTTTCAGTTGCTTTCCGTGTTTCTCCATTCGCTAGGTTTCCTTTTTTTTTTTCACAAAAACAAAAGTTCTGCAGACTGCACTTTTGCTTCCGTCCAAGAAAAAAAACGGAAACCTAGTGAACGGAGACAAACGGAAAGCAATTGAAACAAAATAATTACCATTGAAATCAATGGTAATTCTATCGGAACCATTGCTTTCCATTTAACCTTTCGATCCTCTCTTCCTCTGATGGGATAGAGGTAATGTACACTAACAGTAGTGTGAAAGAAGCTTTAGTCTCTCTCAAATTTATTTAGCCGTTTACTATTTTTGTTCCATTTTTTTGTGGTTCCACAATAGGTTATACAGCCGACATATCTTCTTTCTTGGTAAAAAAAAAAGAATTATATCCATGTGCATTATCTATCCATCAATCAATCAATCCTAGTGAAGTACTGGTATATTGAAGCATGTTCTAGAATTTATTGTGGAAAATTGTGACATAAAAATATCTGATTAAGCATTCAGTACCATAACGCTCATAGAGAAATGACCCCGGTGTCATGACATCTTGACATTGGTAACATTGAACTAGAGTGATAGAACAGCAGAATATTAGGAGGCTTCAAGATTAAATATCACCAGCCAAGGGTAGAGCATGTAATTCCAATCTGCTCATGCCTTGTAGGACCATTGTCAGACCGCTGCCATTATATATTTTTAGACTCTCCTTTGTAGTTGACCGCAAAAATAAGTAAAACATAAATAAAAAATGGTACAAAATGAATAAATAAATAATTAAGCGTTTTATCGACAGTTGTCCTGATACATACAACCACTGTTCTGAATGTATTCAAACCTATACACTAGCAATTTGGATTTGGTTTTTAATTTATTTTCTAGATATTTGGGTCCCCCCTCATAGCTGTCTTCTAATGCATAGATAACTGAACATAAGCATTAGATAATTTTTGGGAAAATGCAAGTGATGTTAACAGGTTCTAATGACAATCTAATGTGCATGGGCCAACTCCACTGTCCCCCAGTTTCCGCTGCTGGGTGAAACAAGTTTTGGTACATTGGATTTTCACAAGCCCAATTATTTTTTCAACTGGGAGATAAGCAATGTCAGATGTATCTGGCACTTTTTATTCCGATCTCACTTTGGCAATATGGATGCTCTACCACCAGATCTCTATTAGTTAGCTGGGCAGGCAGGAGAATTGAGCTCCACAGAATACTGGCATTGAAATCATTATTCTACAATGTATAATGACTTGAAGCCCCACCATTGCTAGCAATGTGGAAGTAGGGTTTAATATCACAATAACAGTATTAGTTTATTCACAGCAATATGTAGTATTAATTCAGCATATTAAATAAGGTAGTAAATGTCACAACATTGGGGCAGATTTACTAATACTTTGTAAGTTTTAGACAGTGTAAACTTAGACAAATCAGTCAGAAAATGTGCAAAATTTATCAAAATGGTGCATGCTGCATAATAAATTTGGTGCATCTTGCTTGACATGGTAGACACTTTTCTCTTCCATATACCTCCTATTAGTTGGCTTAGTTTATGCGAGTTTTTTGTGCCACAATTTTGGTGCATGGTGTTGCATTTCGAGCCATGCCCCCTCTTGCTAGACCCCGCGTATTACCCGCTAAGGCATTTCCCCTTGTCGAGCATGTAAAAAAAGAATGTCTAAAACAATTAATAATTTTTCCGCACGACATGTACACCAGACTTCTGCCTCAATTTGAACAAGAATTTTGGCGCCTTTTGAATAGTAAGTCGGGCCCATTAATTCTAAAGATATTCTAAAAAAGCTTATTGTGTAGCAAGGATGAGGCAATTAGGGGTTGTGTGTGTCACTATGGGGTTAAACTTGCATCTACTTGGGTATTAATGAGGTGTGAGCATTATGTATTAGATGTGCTTATTATTTTATTAAATAGCTATCCCTAAATTGTCCCTGAGCAGTCAAGTCTGTTAAGAACAATGCTCTTCAATGGTTCCATTATGTGAAACTGAGAGGTCACTAATATTGTTAGTAAGATTTCCAACAATGGGTTTCTGGAGACCGTATACTTGGGTGACTTTCAACACAAGAGAGGAGTGAAGTAGAAGCCTGAACGCTTGATGGTGAAGTTGGAGATTGTGATGAGGTGCGGAAGACAGCAGTCGAGTCATCACTCATAAAGTGCTCCAAAAACTTGTGCAACTCTCCTAACATGACCTAGCCTTCTTTTTCGTGTTCCAAGATTTGCGCATTGGTTGGGAAAACAAATAGTAGAGACAGCAGATGACCCAGAGTCTTGTTGCTAGTGTGCTCAGATACGCCAAAGTAGTGTTACCTCAACTGGAATCTGTGCCATACAATCTGTAAAATAGGTATATGCTATGCATCCCGTTTTGCTGCTTTATCTGAAGATCACAGCAGAGTATTATAATATTTGTGGAATCACAACTTAATTCATATGTAGAAAACATATTTTCTTAGATTTAATGTGTTCTTTTCAAAGTTACAATACCAAATGTCGCAGTGAATCTCCTAGATCTTTGTACTGTAATCCTGAATACTTTATATTTCAGTAAAACATAACACCCTGCTGGTTTTCATGAGCAGATTTATATAAGGCAAACTCATTTCCTTACAGCCTGCAGTCATTAGGTTCCTTACAGAAATAACAATTTTACAATATAGGTGCCAGTTGTTTCACGGGATATTAGTTTCATCCAAGTTAAGCTCATGGAGACCTACTTTGAGCTGAGACATCAACACATTAAATCAATCCATCTACAGAAGAGCTATGTCAAAATAGCTGTCTTCACGCATTTTGCATTGTTATTCTTCACTGAGCTTATGCTCAGGGGTCAGATTAGAGTTCATTCAACCAGAGCCTTAGCAGAGATGATAGCCAGCCTCAGGACACATTTTTAAGTTGAGATTTGCAGAACAGCCACTTGGAGTTCATTTGACATTTTACAAAATGTTAGCGCTTTCCCATTGTTACACCAGGAGACACAGAAATGTGTTGATAGTGATACGTTTTACCATTGTTGTGTTTCTGTGATCCCTAACCATGTATATACAGTATTGTCATATTGTTCATCTGACTAGTGATAGTATTCCCACTGGGCATATAATGGAGAATAAAACAACAAAGGCAGTAACTTTGACAAGGAATTTTTCATAGAAAACATTGCAGTGCTAAAGATGTGTCCACCGTTACCTTTGCTTGAATTCGGTTAAGGACTTAAGTTTCTCATAAAATAAATTTTATACAATATCGCGACGTGGTAGCAAAACTCTTGACAGGCTGCAATTCACATCACAGCCACTGGGTGGCCATACATGGACTTCTATAGCAAAAAACATCTCATGACAGAGTATCGCAAACTCATGTGTTTTTTTTTTAAAGCTGGTCATCTCGTGCCACACATCTCAGGATATATTGAGCTAAGAAAGGTAAGGAAGGGCACATCTCTATGCCTTTTTAAATAATACTCCTCCTTTAAATGGGTTCTCCCATTTAGACCATGCCCCCTTCCCTATATGCTCTATTAGCCACAGCATGGAGCCACTAGAAAGAAGGGCTCACATTCCGGAGGTCACCCATTCATTTAAATGGCTGTCATATAATACCACACTTTCAGGGGAAATGAGAATTGACAGGAAGTAAAGGTGCCGGACGTGTGGTGATCAGCTGATCGTCGGGGTGTCTTGGCCCTAAAAAGGATTGTTCTCCTTTTATTTGGTTGCTAATTGCGATTCTTACCTTTTGACTAAAAGCTTTTCCTTAATTTTCTCTAACATTCCACCGGGCAATAGTAGCATTCACTTGCCATTATTGTGCAACACCCCCAACACCTTGTGTTATTATACATGTGCACAGATATTACTGACCTACAATGTCAGATCGCACATGTCCATGCACATCTGGTATTATTATTTATCCTTCCCATTGACTGTCACTAAATAATTGCTAGGTGGAGCAAACTCTAGATTTAGAACATTGAGAGAAAATTTGCAGACATGAAGAAGAAAAATTTTAGTAAACACTTCACTAGGGAAACTGGTTTTCATCAGAATCATCTTAATGTGATCATTTCACAAAATGTCAGTAATTCACTATTCAGTCTATAGATTTCAGGATGCAGTAGATGGGTGTAAAGTTGTGAGCAATTTGTACATACTAGCTTTTTGGGCGTATCGATACGGACTCAATTTATCCAACATGGACGGTCCTAAATTATTATTATTCTCTTTTACAAGCACACAATGTGTACTTATAACGGCCTATACTAGATCTTTGGCCTGTTCACGATTCATTATATCTGCCATGAGCACGATTATTAGTGCATTCATTTGATTATTATTTTGACTTATTATTTTATTGACTTATTTTTAATAATCACCTAGTAATCTAAGTTAGAAAACTCACAAATTTGCGAGTCACAATGCAAATTCTAGGTTGGCATCAACAGGGTATTTTTGCTTTTATGCAAGGATGGGTCTTAAGTGATGACAATAACAGATCCTTGAGAGAGCATTGACCAAATAGTATTGTAGCTTATGTGGCAAAACGTATCCATCATATTAACATTTATTACTAATTACTTATTTCAACAACATATTTGACTGTATTGACTATACACTCATCATTTTTGCAGATAGCTAAACTTTATAAGGTGAAAAAACAAATCTAACTTTTTGAAAAAAAGCATAATCTATTTTTTTGGAAAAATGCAATCTTTACTGAAGGTATGTTTACGTACTGCTGATGTGTGCAGAAAAATTCTGTTACGCGTCCTCAATGTGCAAAGTATCCATGTAAAATCTGCAACAGATGAAGCAGGAAAATCCATAGCACATCCTTTAGCCGATATAGAATTTTAGGGCTGTTTTTCAAACCTTTGCTTTGTACTGCACAGGAAAAGTTTGCATTTTACTCCCAGAGTGTTTGTGGACTGTCATGTGGATGTTGCGGCCTTTCCTACAATGCCCTTGTATAGTAATTTAAGTAGGCAAATAAAGTATAGAAGGTGACAAGTAATAGCATACACAAGACATGAAGATAGGAGAGCATGAGAAGGCAGGGAAGATTTTTGTATACTTGTATGAATTTGGGTTAATTTCCATAACTTCAGTGAGCCAAACTATTGTTGCAACTTACTGTCCCTAGTAATGTCTGGAGTAGCAGCTCCTGAGCACAAACTGCTGCCTTAACAATTGAAATAATATGCAGGCTAGGAGATCAGGAACGTTTCTTAGCATATCAAAGTTATAATTGTTTGGTTAAAGATATGCATTAAAAGAAGAACTCCATCAAAAACAACATATGCACTGTATTATGCATAGAGCATGGCCTGAGGGGGCAGTGTATGAGGTAGAAATTCAGACCAAGGATAGAAGTCATGCACCGCCCTTCATGCCTGCATTAGGTATAACACAGTGTATACATTTTTTTCTGGAGTGTTCCTTTAAATATACAATATCAACTTATATGACTACTTACACATGTCTCTTCTATAGTTAAGAGCAGTGATCTCCAATTTATCCTGCAGAGCAGTGTCCCCGGCCACCCACAGGGAACTGCATCTCATCTCCATTCTAATATATAGCGCTGTGTTGTAGTTCATATCACAGTAGGTGGCTCGGAGCGTCACTGTGCAGGGAAGATCAGTTAAGATTAACTAGCGGTGCTTAACTACAGCACCTTCCGTCTGTGAATCGGTGGGGGTCCCATCAGTCAAACCACCTCGATTAATGAGTGATGGCATAACCTAGATATAGACTATAACTTCCTATAGAGGGAAAACCCCTTTAATGATAGCCTTTAAATAATAACATTTTTACCAATATAATATAATAAGAGCAGGGATAAAATACTATCCTTCTTTAGTATAATCTCTCAGCAGATGTTATATAATAACCTTTTTTCTTTTTCAATATTGAGCTAATTTTCTATGTATGACCTATGTTTATGTAAGAAAGCAGTGATCGCCAAGTATTAAATGTCTGGTCAGTTGAGTGCAAAATATCAAGGCATAGCCCTGCTCAAAATACTATATTAAGATCCGCTAATGAGAAATTCTGCAGACAGTTCAGAGCATAATTTTCTTTGGCATCACTATATATTACTGTATGACTCATTTGCCAAAGAATAATGACCCGATAATGTTCTTTTTAACTTTAGTTAAAACATCTTGCGTCACTGAGGTTATTGTAAGTTTAAACTAAATGTAAAGAAAATCTATCATTATTATGTTTTCAAGAATAGATCATCGGAGAGTTAAATGGCAATGAGGATTTAACGATAATAGTAGGTGTACGAATAGTATTTTAAGGCATGAATATGGAAAGAAATTATTAAAGGTTACCTTGTATATAGATATATTGACACATACATGTCTTAGCTAAAGATTCATTTTAAGACTCCTTTATACAACAGGGCTTAAATGCTAAACCATGTATATCCCTAGAAAATTGACATTGTTACCTGGTGACTAGAAAGTCCAATCTATGGTTTAGCTCTTTATCTGCTCTAATGAATGTGTTCTCTTATAATACGTTCCAAAAATGGAGAAAAAATGTTGTCATTGTGGTCATTTGCGCTTCAAAAAATACCTATAGTATATCATAAATACAATACAATACAGTTTAGGTGAAAATGTTCGTTAAAGGGTATATTACTGTTGTACTCTTCTGCCCAGCTTTAAATTACTTGGTGAGCATCTTTCTTGTACATGTAAAACTCTATTCACACTGCATTTTTGACGGAGTCATTTCTAAACTTATGGCAAACTCATGACAATGCTGCTGGATCATTGTACCGTCATGGCCAGCATAGGCTTCAATCAGGGTCTAGTAGAGGACAGAAAAGGATCTCTGGACAGATTCTGTTCAAGTACATTTTAGGGGGCAAAAGGAGCTCCAAAATGTTGCCTCTTTAGTCCTGCATTACACAGACAACCTATTGATTTGAATGGGCACTGTGTAATGCTTAATTTCTCCTGTGGTGGCGCTGCAGGGAAATTGAAAGCTTACTGACAAATTTCCACAGATTACCGCTGATTGCTGGGGTGCCAGTAGGGGGACACTTTCTGATAAGTTTATTGTAAAGGGTTCCTTCTAACATGTAGAACCACAGCGCAGAACCCCTTTAATTATCCGGAATGCAATAGGATGTGATTTTCTAGTATAGTAACTACATGAAAAGTTTATATATTAAGGCTCAGCAATTACATTTCAGGTGGTTTATTCTTTTTGCCTACCACATATACTTCTGTCTAGAATTAACTTTTCTGCTTATATAATATTTTTTTTTGGGCAAAAGTTAATTTTCAGAACCGATAAAAACAAAGGGACATATACAAAACCACCGAAAAAGGCCATACTTACAAATGGACACAGCCAGGTCAGAAACGCTGATGAAGGAGTGAGCAGGTGCTTTAAATAATAATAGCCACTCCCACTGGTCTTGAGGGTAGTGGTGTGTGGTGCATGGGATGTGTAGTAAGAAATAATAAATGAATAGTGTGTGTGCAAGTGTAATACTAAAAGTGAAATATAGGGGGCAGTAATGAGTGAAGTGCCTCAATAGAAATAAATGGATAATGGGGTGCAGGTGTGTGAAACATGGAGGGATAGTGTGTACGTCATGAGGCACAAAGTGTATAGCCAGGTAGAAGCCTATTTGTGACGCCTTGATAGTTCATAGAGCGGGCTATCCTGCTTGCTATGCCGCTGATTGCTGGGGTGCCAGTAGGGGGACACTTTCTGATAAGTTTATTGTCAAGGGTTCCTTCTAACATGTAGAACCACAGCACAGAACCCCTTTAATTATCCGGAATGCAATAGGATGTGATTTTCTAGTATAGTAACTACATGAAAAGTTTATATATTAAGGCTCAGCAATTACATTTCAGGTGGTTTATTCTTTTTGCCTACCACATATACTTCAGTCTAGAATTAACTTTTCTGCTTATATAATATATTTTTTCTGCCAAAAGTTAATTTTCGTAAGACCTCATTGTTTACCATGAGTGAACAGACCACCTGATGTGACTGAGGCAAACAGAGGGTAGGGCGGCACTGTGAACACAGTTGGAGTTGTACTCCCAGGTCAAATCTCAGCTTTCAAGGGGTTGAGTCCAATCCCATTTAATATGCAAACAAAAGAAAATGAAGCCGCACTCCATGGTAATCCAAAAATGGTGTAGGCTTCCAACCCCACAATGGAGTCATTCTCAGGTGATGTGACAATCAATGTCAAAATAATATTCCATTTTGTTGCCCCATTGTGAGTATAATTATAAGATGACTATCCTGAAGTGTATCATTGGCCATTCATCACAAAAAATATACAGGACAACAATGGCATATATCGAATGACTACCAAAAAAACAGAAACAGTGTGAAGACAGATTAATATCAACTTTCTAGATGATCAGAAATTGTAGCACATGGACCGAGTTAACATTTAGAAATGAAAGGTTGTCTGCCTGAAGTATTGCCAGTATTGTTCAATTCATCGATAAATACAGCATAATCCTGGAGACAAAAGCTATTGCATCAAGTCTCTAGTAAAATTATAGTCATTTAGCCAGTTGCCTGTACAATGTAACTATGTATTTAGACTATTTTTGGAGAATGTCATTCAGATGTAGAGCCCCTGCTAATTGTAGCTTTAATGGAAGTGGAAGAAAATGACAACACATATAAATTGCATGTATGCATCCTGTGTTTAGATCATAACCCACAGCTAACACAATCAATAAAAAAAAAGAAGATAAAAAAACAAAAACACAAAGAGTGACAGACTTTGCAATGTCTGCAAAACGTTTATTTTGTGTTCAATAAAGAATGTACAAGTAACGTCTTAGAAGTTGTTACTATATCATAGCTCTGGAGTTTATGTTATGGTTTTAAAGAATTAAGAACTCGATTTCAACTGACAATATCCCGATATAAAAACCAAAATGACTTGTGATATTATATTCAGTAATATTCTTAAGGTTTGAGATTGGCCAGTCACCTATACTTGGTGGTAATAGATAATATGTGAAAATGCCTTCTTGATCTGCTCCGAATAGACTATAGGGACACATGGGTGTTGTAATTTATCCATCTTCCGTAAAAAAAAAAAAAAATACATATATATATATATATATATATATATATATATATATATATATATATACATATATATATTCCCTCATGATCCAGCAGAGGTGGTATTTATATATATATATATAACATTTTTATTTATATAGGATAATGCAATTATGCAAGAAAATACTAAATAGAGGTAATGAGGGTACCATGGGGAACGGGTGCTAATCGCACCACACCATGCCATGTCTGCTAATCTAACGGGCCCTGCCAATGGGCATTCCAATGTAATAAAACCACCTAAAAAAAATTAACAAACGTTAGTTAATGAATACGTTCTATGTGCCCCAAAATGAAGCCAATGAAAAGTACAAATGATACTGCAAAATAATAATAATAAAAAAAAGCCGAAACAATTAAATTTGTTTAATAAATGTATTAAATGTATTTGGTATTGCCGTAACGACGTGCAGAATGTAGTTAACATGTCATTTATACCACACGGTGAATGCCATAATACAAATTCCAAAAAGCAATAATGCCATTGATGTCTCTTTTTTCATAACACCCCCAAAAAAACCTCATAATACATTAGATGTATACCAAAATGATTCTATTAAAAAATACAAACTGGCCTTCATACAGCTATATTGATAGAAAAAAAGTTATGGCTCTTGAAAGTGGTTATGCAGAAACCCCAAAAAAATAAATCACTAATTCCTCAAAACTGGCATCATACAAGCATTTTTTAATCATTTTTTGGTGCAGTTTCATGGGCCGAAGCCAGGAGTGTATCCGAATGGATGGAAAAGTTTAAAGGAAAGAATGATCTTAGTTTATCCAAGTTTTTTTTTTTTACAGGAAGCATAGGGCTTTTCTTATTTTTTAAATGGTCACTAAATTTTCAAGAATTTTTGCAGTATACATAGAACAAGCGAATATAATAAACTTTGTAATATTTCTTATTAGAGAAAAATGCCTCTTTCTTCTCTCCCCCTCCTAATTGTTCTCTCACTTTAAATGTACTGCTTTTTCTGTCTTCTAAAAAGGACACAAACTATCAGCTCACTAAGGGTATGTGCACACACACTAATTACGTCCGTAATTAACGGACGTATTTCGGCCGCAAGTACCGGACCGAACACAGTGCAGGGAGCCGGGCTCCTAGCATCATACTTATGTCCGATGCTAGGAGTCCCTGCCTCGCTGCCGGACAACTGTCCCGTACTGTAATCATGTTTTCAGTACGGGACAGTTGTCCTGCAGCGAGGCAGGGACTCCTAGCATCGGACATAAGTATGATGCTAGGAGCCCGGCTCCCTGCACTGTGTTCGGTCCGGTACTTGCGGCCGAAATACGTCCGTCAATTACGGACGTAATTAGTGTGTGTGCACATACCCTTAGAGATCAGGTTACAGCTGCCCATAGTAGTCTATGGAGAGGGAAGGGGGAGGAGGGATCAGGAACAGAGTGGGAGAGCATCAGAGAAAAACACAGATGCTGCTGCAGCTTCCTAGTTAGTGTTTTATGTCACGCTAGAGCTGGATTCACAGCTACACTGCTCCTTATTGCTGCATAATCTCCTTAATTCTGCTGCTTCTATATATGTGATAGATAGATAGATAGATAGATAGATAGATAGATAGATAGATAGATAGATAGATAGATAGATATAGAGGTGCAAGATGTTCTCTTCTCTATGTCTTTAATGTATGGCAGACATGATAGCAGTTAGGCCTCACCAACTAGCTCAGGTAAAACTGAAAATTGGAGATCGAGCAGAGAAAACTGAGGGGAAAACTGGTAAAAAAATATGCAGGATACAAGTCACATAATGGCCAGAAATAGAATTATTCTTCATGTAGACATATATGACAGGTTATCCTCAAAAGTCACCTGAAAGGTTATTTATGCCCTTAAATAAAGTTCTTATAGCATGAGAGATGGTCAGAAAAAGGAAATAAAATCTTACTTTCTCATGTTCTGTTTGTAGATACATTGTTTCAAACTTAATCTTCAAATTCTCTCATAATAGCAATTCCAAAAATGTTTATATTGCCTTATAATATTACTATAGCACTGAGAATAAAGGCCTCATTTTAGTTTTACATAACTCTGCCTCCTTTATATCAAAGCGCATTGGTGACGATCATCCAGGTACAGACATATTTTTTTTTTGAGAAGGCAAAGAGCAAATAGTGGCGTGGTAGAACGGTCAAAAAAGTTTGTTGTAATATATATTCATCACGATATGAACATCTTAATATATGAGAACCTGACACCCATGAATGCATGTGTGTGTGTGGATTTGGAGAGGTGTGTACTTTTTTTTTCTATTTTATTTCTTTATTTTTCTTTATTTATTTTACAAGTGGCTATATTTATTTATTTATTTATTTATTTATTTATGCAATACTATTTGGGCTAAGGTTTTTTCCCTGCTGTAACAATATACACTGTAACCAGTAATCTACTGTATATACAGTACGTAGACATGCAGAGGAGACACAGTTCGTGCCTCCTCTACATGCCTCTAGACATCTCCGCACAGGGAACATGTCGTGTCATTATTGATGTCATGGGGTTCCTCAGTAACTGTCCAAATGCTAAAGCAGCAACTACTGTATTCAGGAAAACAGCATTCATTATTAGAGAGTCAAGATTTTGTATTGACAGGGAACAGATTATATAAGTTCCCTGTCACAGTACAGCCCAATCCTGCCAATGAGCGCTTTGCCATCAAAGGAAGTGCGAGGTGACTGTGCCATTTGCCCGTTCATTTATGTGATGCAGATGGGTAGGGGTTGATGAGCTTGTTCAATGATGATTCTGTAAGTATTGGCTATAGAATGTCATTTTACTAAAAGACAATTTATGGGTCAGAATAAAATGGAAGAGAAAGGGAATAAATTCTTTAAAAGCTGAAAATGAAGGAAGTTGTGTTATATAAGGATAACTTTGCTATTACATGCTTTATTACAAGCTTTTATATGGCTGTGATGAGACATTACTAAATACTTAAAACTGTGAGCTTCACCAGTGGATTCTGGTACCTTGCAGGACAGATTTTTATATTCATGCCCAGATGGCAATACTTTAGAGCTGACCTTCTCTTCACAACAGTGATCAATAGTAAATGCTATTTGTACTTCTGTAGTGAGAACAAAGCTGCTGGGGTTTAAAAATCACTTTAATGTGCTCTTTTTTTTTTTTTTAGTTTAACTCTTGTTTTGTTTTTTCATTCTCTTAGTATTTTATATATCAGTATAATGTGCTTTGCTCTTAAAACCGGGATGTCGACAACTTGCAATTATTTTTTACATGATAGTATTGTACAAAAAAATATGAAATCAAATTATTGTAAATTAAACCAACTTTATCATGAGTACAGAAATTAAAAAAACATGGCTGATTTCTTATTAAAACAGTGCCACACATGTTTACAGGTTGTGTGTGGTATTGCTGCTCAGCCCCTTTCAGTTCAATGGAGCTGAGCTGCAATACCAGATCAAATCCATGGACAAGGGTGGTGCTGTTTCTAGAAGGAAGTAGCCATGTTTCTCTATTCCTGTGCAAGCCTTCTAATTGGTTAAATTAATGATTGCTGAGAGCTCCCCCTTAGGTTGATTTTAAAATATTTAATATAAGTGGATGGGTTTTTAAAAAACCTCTTACATATACAGCGTAAATTGGCAGTGGATTTTAGGCATCTGCGCACTATGCACTATCTGTTGCATATTTTTGCAGTGGATATCACCCATTGCAATGGATTCCACAGCATATTTTAAATGCCTTACAATTCTTAGAACTCCACGGGATGGGCCGGTGAGGTGGGGGGGGAGGGGGCAGATGCTGTAAACTATGCCAAGTATCTTGCTGAAAAGGACATTTGGGGGAGTAATGTGAGTGATCAAATTTTTTGTTAGAGTATGGCTGTGTAGTCAGTAGATCGAGGAGCCTGGTTACTTTGTTGGGGTTCAAGATAATTAAGAATTCTTTGAGAGGTATGGAGAAGAGATGCAATTCTACATTTTTAAATGTTAATATGGTGTAACTTGTTAGCAGTGACCTCTAGCAAAAATGTGTGTCCTGTTATTTCATGGCAATTGAAAAAAAATGGATCTTATATAATTGACAATATATAAAGTGCAGTCCATTGCATGATGACTATTGTCTGTTTTTATACATTATTTTGTTACTTCTCCATTCAGTTTCTTCCTTCATCTCTACTACTTCTATTTTGTTTCATTGTTACATTTTGGTTGCATGTTTTTATTTTGTCCACCCTCCAACAAGCCACATTTCAAGAGACAAAGGAGTGTCGGAAAAATGTTGTGGGTGATCTTGTGGGTGTTGGGGTGGGGGGGGGGGGTTGTTTGATGAGAAACCTAATAGAAATAGCCGAGCTTGATAATGTCGATTTCTAACATGGTTGCCTGTCAGAAACGTTAACATAGTTGCATGAATGTCTTTGACAAACTGCTATATATTTAAGCTGCAAAAATTATAGCTCTTTTACAGCATCGGCAAACTCCCACTCACATCAATGGAAAGAGTCTTGAGAAAGTAATAAAGTTGCACTCCCACGACTTAAGAAATACTTCTTGAATGTATTAACAGGGACTATACTGTAAATTAACAAGTACAGTTACCATACACTGCACTTATTCCTCTGTTTCGATGTGTCAGTATTGTGTATATGACCATAGTATAAATAGTTGGGTGAAAAAGTACTGGCTTTTCATTGCACTGAACAAAAAAACTATATATTTTACTCAGTCACAAATCACAGCTCACATAAAAGAGGCTTACAGTACAAATATAAATCAACAATCGAGTTTTGACATAGGTTTAGGTTGATGGCTAAATGGAGAGAGAGAGACTGCAGTTAAAGTAAAGAGTAAAAGGAAGAAAGGCAGAGATTAAGCTGTGCACCTTTTACACATGTATATACTGTATCAACCTAGAGAGCTCATTACTTGTAACGTATAACCACAGTGTGAAACAGGGAAAAAAATAACGCGGAAGAAGATTATGAAAAACAAAATTAATTTAGAGAATTTTAGATCATTAGACTCCAGTCTGATCTTCTAGGAAATGTTCTATATGAATGTAAATATTTGTAAGGCACACTAAACGGCATTAAAGAGGACCGGTCATGTGCCAAAATAACTGCAGTTGACGTCTCAGTTAGATTGCAGGCGCCTCACAGATTCTGATGCTTTTTGTTTTTTTCTTCTTGTCCCCACCATTCCTGAGATATCGGGGCCGTTAGTTCTGGTGTCCAATATGCAAATGAGGCCTTTAACTGTCAAGTGGGCAGTTACCCCTTATCAAGTGACAGATTTTACCCGCCCACTTGACTGTCAAAGGCCTTATTTGCATATCGGGCACCAAAATTAACAGCACCGATATCTCAGCAGCGCTGAGGGCTAGAAGAAAAAAGTGGCAGAATCTGTGAAGCGCCTGCAATATAACTGAGATTTCAGCTGCAGTTTTTTGGGCAGGTGACGGGTTCTCTTTAAAGGGTTTTTTTCTTTCATAGTCCCATAGACATTTATGGCATATCCAGATTATATGTCCTAAATGTTTTACAGATGGGGATCTCACCAGAATAACAGGGCTGTCGGATACAGGAACTAATTGAATGGCAACACATGTCCATGGCTCTCGCCATTCAGGTCTATAGGAGTTACAGAAACAACAGAGCAACTATAGAAACTGCTAGAGATAAGTCAATATTTAAAGGGGACCTGACAGTTCTACTGACATGTCTGTTTTAGTAAATACTTTTATTTCCCAAGAAGTAACAATTTCGAAGCCTCTTTTCTTAGAACTCTGCAGTGTACCATTACTCTATTATTCCTCATGGAAATTTATGAATAGATTGACAACTAGTTATTATTATTCCCCTAGTCAATAGGGTGGGTCCCTACTCTGTAAACTGACTGGACAGTGTCAGAGTGTATAGGTTCACACCCCTTTGATAAGAAAAATGGTAAAACACATTTTCTAGATAGATAAAAGAGGAATGGACAATGCAGAGTTGGAAGAAATTATGTTCCTGCAACATACCTCCTAACCATCCTATTTTTCACAGTGCGTTTCCTGTGATGATTTGTGGACGTTCACATGTGGATCAGGGGCAGGGCTTAAAAGTGTCCCACGAATGGAAGGATTGATTGCAGTGTTATTTCAGGGAAAATAAAGCTATTTACTTAAACAGGCTTTAGGAAAGCTGACAGGTCTTCCTTAATGATTCTAAAAAAAAAATTAACCCGATGCAAGATAAATCTTGGATCTCCCAAATTATTTCTCTCAAACATATAAGCAAATCTTTAAAAAAATCTTCTCAACCATTGACTCTTTGCCCAAAAAAATAAAACAAAATCAGGCACTTTGAGGGGAATTTATTAAGACTGTGTGTCGTATGTCAGTCTTAATCCGAAGTGCGCTCTGTTAAGATGTGGCTAATTTTTTAAGAGGCGTGTAGGAGGGGTTCCAGCCCCCATGCTGTGGAAGGGGTCCCACTCCCCACATATACCAGACCAGTTATGGGGGTTCCAGCCCCCTTGGTTGATAGGGGTATCAGCCCCCTCCATACCCACGATATTGTAGGGATCCCAGCCCCCTTGTACGATAGGGGTAATAGACCCATCCCAACGTCGGTCACAGGGGACCCAGCCCCCTTCTGTTTCCCCCCTTTTGTCAGCCCTTGGGTGTCTGTCTACTTCCCCCCTTCCTCCTATTTGTGTAGGAGGTTGAAGCATTGTTTGTTACTTATTATTGTATAATGGCTGTTATATCGTTAGTGACCACTAGATGGTGGTAGAGCAGTTGCAGTGAGTTGCTGGACAGATTACACTGGATATGAAAACGTGGGGTTAAAGGGAGAGGAGCTAAAAACGGAAGAGGAGGGATGAGCAAGTGGAGAGGGGCAGCCATGTTGAAGGAGAGAGAGAAGGAGCATGAGATATGAGCTCAGGGAAGAGATATTGAAAGTTAAAGTAAACAGCAAGAAAGAGAGAGCTGCAGGATAAGGAACTCCAGACTGGTGTGAGGAAAAGAAGAACCTAGGCGTCACATCCAGCAGACTGCTATCTGGTACCCTGAGCGAGAGACTGGGAGCAACGGTGACAAGGCTGCTGCTATTACACGAGAGAAGCACCCTCGGCTCAACGAGCCAAAGAGTGGACTAACTGGACACCACGCATACTGCCAAGGTGAGCCATCAGCCGATTACAGAACCCCTGCCAGGCCCGCCGCTATTACCCCGTAGCGTCCGGAGACGCGTAAAGGACAGAGACTGATATCAGGCAGAGCCATTGAAAGATAAATAGACTGTTGAACTTATACTGCTGCTGATTTCATCTGTTTATACGGTTATTGATTAAGTAAAGATTTATAAAGAAAACCGGAGTAGTGTTGTCGTGTCCACGTTTTAGTCCCATCTAACAGGCGCATGCCTATGAGCTGGCTTTTATTTATGCTATAATCTATACCAGTTTCTGACATTAATTATAGAAAGTTTTTTGGACCACTGAAGGCCCCGCCCCTTCCCCTTAGCCCCACATACTTTTCAAAAAGTTAAGAGAGTGTTGGAAAATTAAGACGCCTACAGATAAGGCACCAAAATGTGCAACTTTTTTTCCACCACAGTTCTTGCTCACAGGCCTGAATAAATTCCTCCCATTCATTAGGAATTAAATGTGCTATACCAATCGAAAAATGTATTTCCCATTCATTGTAGTTAGTGGCTACTGTACAAGGTCTAAAATGCTGATTCGACTCTGAGCGTAAATTCTATAAGATCAAGTAAAAAAAAAGAAATCCACATAATAGAGCTGCTAAGTCAATAATGATTCAATATAGCTGGCACTGGCTCAGGTCACGCAAAGTACCGCGAGTTGCTTATATTCTTCTTCACTACTGTGCTATATTTACTAAAAGCTCCCACTGGCCACTAGAGCTTTTACAATGCAAAATCTAGTCCCCTGACCAAAGACCATCATGACAGTCTGTTGCTGGCACACTATTAGTAGGATAGAACTCCACATATTTCACAGCGCCCTACTCTAAGTATACCCATAAGATCCTTTGTCCAATGGAACTCCCAATCTAATATCCTTATCTTACACACCGTTCTATGTGTATATTTGACTGCATAGAGAAACCACAAGCATGGAAGTGTATATATACTATAGTCAGAACCCAGGAACCAGGGGCTTAGCTATAGGGGGTTCAGATGTAGCAGTTGAACCCAGTCTTGGTACCTGGGGGGCCCAAAGACACCTCTGCCACATAAGAAGACACCAGTATTACAAAGGTAGATGAAGGAACTGTTGCAGATTTTGCATTGGGGGTCACTAACTTCTAGTAACGCCTCTGCCAGAAACTCAGTGCTGTAGGGCAACAGTTCTCACCATTAAATCACCATTCTGATTAACAGATATGGATGTAACTACCAGGGCAGCCGGTATAGCAGCTGCTCTGGAGCCCTGCAGTTAAGGTGAGCCACCTCCACTCAGGAGTGAGGTACAATTAGTAATTACGGTGGTGGAGAAATGGGAGAGTGAAAGCTTGTGCAGATCACTGGGAGAGAAAGGATAGAGAGTGCAGATCACTGGGAGAGAAAGGAAAGGATAATAGGACCTAGGGAATAGAGTGGCGACCAAAATATTCATACGTTTTTTTTATCTCCTGAACTCTCTTGCTGTTTAAGAGGGTTATGGTGGAGTGGTACACCATGGTTATTTATTATACCCTTTCAACAAGACACAGGTTTTTTTTTTATTCGACATGATGATCTGTGTGAGTACTTTTAAAGAGGTTTCCCCGCTAACAACATTCCTTACCTTTCCACAGGATGGGTGCTAAATGCTAAATCCGCATTGGCCCCACAGCTGGGACATTGGTCCTCATTCTGTGCAAGGTTGGACTAACTAACCAGAGTAATATTGGATCCTTCAGTGGGCCCAGGCTCTTAAAACAGTAATAGCGCCCAAAGGTCCAGTACTACGCAATCCTATTTGGAGGTGACTTTGGAGCTGATCACGTCACTAGCGTTTATTTTATGTGGGTTGATTCATAAATAACCTATTAGATCTTATTGGTGATGTTGTCCTGTCTACAATGATAGCAACAATGTTTATGACACAATATGATCTGTAAAACTGAAGGGTAAGCCCAAAGAACCTCATGATGCACATGATCTGTAAAATTGAAGGGTAAGGCCAAAGAACCTCAGTCCGACACACGTCCCACGTTCATCCTCACCAGCATGTCCATGGTGAGTAGGAGTTGTATGAAGTGGCTGTCGAGTTTCAATAGTGTGTTGTCAGTATTGAGGAGTACAAGTAAATTGCTCTGAAAAATGCAGTACCTGAAGCATGACATGGTTGCTGTTTAATAACTATTATAATGTTGCATGTTCACAATAATGTTATTACTTGAGTCTTGTAAAGCAGCAACATTGTAGAAACAAATTCAAATATTTTAACAGTGGGATAAAGAAAGTAAATCAGTTTATTAGTAAACCATTGTAAATCACATGTGATTGCTTTCTTCTAAATGACCGTGCTGATTTATTTTGTAAGAGCCAAAATGTTCATTTTTAAAGTGTCTGAAAAGAGGTTATTAATTTCATACTGTTCATCACAAATTTTGCACTCATTTCTGCAGATTGAACTCAGTGTGAAACACAGAAAAGTTATATCTTAAATAGGTTCTTGCCGTGAAAAAAATTGAAACACCAAGTCTACTTCATGACAATGCGTAAACTCATTACATTTAGAGAGATGGACGTATAGGAATAATAATATAACAATAATAAAAAATGAAGATTTGGTTTGACTGTCACTAGTAGATAATGTAACTACTTAGACTGCTCACTTATATCAGCAGAATAATATAAAAAAAAGATCCCTGTAGCAATATATCTTTATTTGACAAAATGGAATAACGTTTTTTAAAGATTTATTGATAAATTGACGACACACATATTTCGTAACCACTTGAGGACCACGCCGATTTTAAGATATTTCCTCTTTGTGTTCCGTCAGTCATAACTTTTTCATTTTTTGTTCGACGTAGCTGTATGAGGCTTTGATTCTTTGCAGGACGAGTTATACTTTATGTAGGTAACATTTTTTGGTACATATACATTAGCTTCATTTATATCACTTTTTATGTTGGCAAAAATTGCAGAAAACAGATTTCAGCTGCTATTTGTTTTTTACGGCATACACCGATTATCACAAATGATGCTATAAATTTATTGTACAGATTGTTATGGTCATGAGAATACCAAATATGTATATATTATATAATGTTTTGGGATTTATATTTCCTATATTTCCTGTAAAAAGTGTGTGTTTGTTTTTTTTTACATATTTTTTTTCTTAACATTACTTTTTTTTCTTCTTTCATTTTACTATTTTATTTAATTGGGGTATTTTTCATTTGGATTTATTGAATATAATGTACTGCCATATAACAATACTTGTCCTGAGTCTTTAATAGGTTCATCAAGACAACCCATTGACGCCAACCTGACTGATAAGCATCGGTCTAGCTTCAGAAACCTACGTTCATGTAAAGGGTCAACCATATAAGGCCCCATGCACACGACCGTGCCCGCAATCACGATTGCGGGCACGGCCGGCTGCTGACTGACAGCCGTATTTTCGGGCCGTGCTCCCATACAAAGTATAAAGCCTATAGGGTGTGGGGTACAATTAACACAACATATGTAGCAAAGAGAGAATAACAAACTTTATTGAAAAAATCACAAATATTAAAAGATGAGTCATGCAAAGCATGAATAAAAACGTTCATCTAGTGCCAGAGATATATGTACAAAGATGGGTAAGATTACACATGTAAACAGTGTTGACTGCTATATTGAAGCAAACAGACTGGTCGATTTATATACAGGTCAATTTATATACTCAGAGACAACAATGCAAGGCAATAACATGTAAAATGTCGTAACCAACATAACAATGCAAGCTTATTGGTAAAGTCTCTATTAAAACAGATACTGACAGTCTTATGCCGAGAACTTTATAGTTGACATAGCACTCTAAGTGAGTATAATTTTTGAACAAAGCAGCACAGGGAGAAAAGTACAGCTAGTCACATACCCATAGTGATATCTCGGCCAAGAGAGATCGTCAGACCCGACGCGCGTTTCGGCGGGATGCCTTCGTCCGGGCGTGGCGTCTCTCCAGCTGAGGTCACCCTTTTAAAGAGTCCTCAGTCCAATCGTGTGTACAAAACACAGGTGGTATGTATGAGGGAGATTGTGGCGTCGGCGTCATGTGCCAGGCATGGAGATGGCCGCTGAGACACTTCCGGTCACGCGTCATCAGAGAGGGAGCGGGTCGACGGCGACTGACGCCGGCGAGCCGCGCCCACTCCAATACAGACGCGCCAATCAGAAGGGAGCAAAACCCCTCCCCCTGACACAAGCGCACAGAAACAGTCTCCAGTACGTCAGAGGTAATTTGAATATATAAATAAAGCACACGAGTGGACTGATTCATCGGGAGATACTGAGGCAATATTAACATGTTGTATGCTGAGATAACATTGAGGAATCTATTCATATATTAGACATCAATCCTCAAATACATAGCAAGAACTAAAGCATATATCTAATGTATAATGAATAGTGCATCTATACATACATATTAAAAATATTTTAATATAAAAGAGCGCATCAATACAAGCAGTGCAAAGAAACAGGACAGCCACAAACATGTGGTTGAATATAATAAATTGATTAAAGTGCAGTAAAATTGAAATTAAAAAAGTTAATAATAATAAATAAAGTGAAAGTGAAAAGAATTATTAATTAATATATGCATATCGTGTCCAATATGTGAAAAGTAATAATGTTAAACTCATGAATATAGGATATAATTTCCAGTGTAAACAAATAAACCGTATATATGTTATACGTATATATACATATATATTGTGTAAAAGTGCATATATGAGAAGTGATGCATTATGGAAAATAAATCTATATATTAAATATGATAAGTAAGAAAATATACTGACCAATAAATAAAAGTATTGAAAAAAATAGATCCGGAGTACTAAAATATAACTTTTACTAGTATGAATAAAATAGGTATGAACAGATATATAAACAATATGAGGAACCCATTTGCCAATACTGCATACATATACTTAATTGTTTCCCATCGTTTCAAATTGTTGTCCAAAAATATTTTTATATTGACAGCAGATAATGATCAGTCCGCCTTTATAAGGTTTCCCAATTTAGAATGGTTCTTCTGGTCACATATGGAGGAAAGGAATGTTGGGACAAATGTCCTCCTACCCCGTTTCTGTCGGTAAATAGTCCTCCACATCAAAGTGTCCAGAAATAGTGTTACGTCCTCTCCTGGATGGTGAAAGAGCGACAGGTGGGTCTCCAGGAGGACTGATCATTATCTCCTGTCAATATAAAAATATTTTTTGACAACAATTTGAAACGATGGGAAACAATTAAGTATATGTATGCAGTATTGGCAAATGGGTTCCTCATATTGTTTATATATCTGTTCATACCTATTTTATTCATACTAGTAAAAGTTATATTTTAGTACTCCGGATCTATTTTTTTCATTATTCTATTACTACGGAGAAGTGAATTAACCATTATCCAGGTGGGGGATATATAACACCACGAAATATACAATAAATAAAAGTGAAATGTGAAAATGTGCAAATGTGCTTATACATGAATAGTGCAAAATACTGCATCGAACACACACTCAAATGTTTAAAACAATAAAAATGATAAAAAGTACATATATAGAATATATATATATAATGTTATATACAAATTCAGGATTATACAAAAATATACAGCATATCTCTAGAAAGCTCCATTATTGTTTCTCAGTTTTTTCATAATAATTCTCATGACTCAATTCTCTCCAGTGTGGACTAGTTGATTAATTCTATAATCGAAAAAGGGAAAAATAGTTAGATATATATAAAAGAGAAATGAATAAAACATACTTAAAAATGACCCGCTGGAGGTCAACAGTCAGAGAAACGGAGCGAAATTCAGGTTTTCATTGAGTCCCATAGGTCGTATTGTTCCCAAAGTCCAGATCACATTTTGCCCGATTTTTCCCAATATCTCCTTTTCGGATATTTTGTTTAATACAGTCAATCCCTTTAATTGTCAGTTTAGTGGGATCACAAGTGTGGTGAGCTTTAAAGTGTCTTGCGATAGGTTTTAGAGTTTCAATCATTTCTGTCTCTTTCACAATTGTAATATCCCTTACATGTTCCCTTACTCGAATTTTAAGTTCCCTCGTAGTCAAACCAACATATATCATAGGGCAGGGACATGTTGCATAATAAACAACTGCTTTAGTGGAGCATGTATTTGGATGTGTAATTTTGTAGGTATGCTCACCTGTTGAATCAGTGAAGGATGTTGCTTGCTCAATATTAGGACAGGCAACACAGTGGCCACATGACTTACATCCCCATTTCGGGCCTTTAGTGCCAAAGGGAAACCTATGGCTCTTGGTCTGATAGTGACTTCTGACTAAATAGTCTTTGAGATTCTTAGACCGTCTCGCTGAGACACTCGGGTATTTGGGAATATATTTCGCAATGGTGGAATCTGTAAGCAGAATGGGCCAAAACTGTTTTAAAATTCTTTTCATCTGATGCCAGCGAGAGTGGTATTCAGTGACGAATCTTACCTGTATGCCGGATTTATTTTTAGGTTTGGGAAACAAGAGAGTCTCTCTAGAGGTATTTTTGGCGCGGTCATATGCCTTCTTTATTGAACGTTTGCTGTAACCCCGTGCCAGGAAGCGATTCGTAAGATCGTATGCCTGTTTTTCAAACCCTTCCAGTGAGGAACAAATCCGTAGAATTCTTTAAAATTGGCCTATGGGAACGGCCTGAACAGTCTGTATGGGATGAGAGGAAGAGGCGAGAAGGAGGGAGTTAACTGCAGTGGCTTTCCGAAACACATCAGACTGAAGGAAACCACCTGAGTCTCTGGATAGCTTGACATCCAAGAAGTCTACTTGATGTTTATCGTACTGATACGTAAGTTTGATGTTTAAGCTATTCCTGTTTAGATCACTAATAAAGGTCTCAAGTGATTCCGAAGTACCCTTCCAGATGAGGAGGATGTCATCTATGTACCTGGCCCAGAAAATGACCTGGTCCATAGAGACCCCCTGCCCCCCTGGAAAAGATCTCTCTCCCACAGCCCCAGGAAAAGATTTGCATATGACGGGGCACAGGCTGCCCCCATTGCCATTCCCTGGAGCTGTAGATAAAAATTCTCATTAAATATAAAGAAATTATGTGTAAGTGCAAACTCCAATAGTATGGGAGCACGGCCCGCAAAATGCGAAAGAACGGACATGTTCCATAATTCCCGGAACATTTCCACGGCACTGACACCCTTCCGTAGTGCTACGGAAAGGTGTCAGTGTTCAATGAAAGTGAATGGCTCCGTGTGCATGGGGCCTAAGACCTGAATTGGTCTGGTCCGCCAGAGTGAGAGAATGAGAGCTGCTCTTTCTGAGCACTGCCTAGCTCTGGTTAACAGAAGTCCGGAATGGGACTCCACTCTGTGATGTCCAAACATATAACTAAACGGGCTACTATAGACACAGTTGGACTCACACAAGAACAGAATCACCTACAGACCCATAATGCCAATACTGGGTAACTCTATTTTACTAATCTATAATCAGGTATCAAAGGCTTAGAGAAAAGTATCTTTCGGAACCGTCAATACCTCATATTAAATAAACTTAAAACCACAAATAACACAGAATCATAGCTCACATCAGGCTGTCAGATAAAATTAATTCAAAGATCTCAGGATCATTACATAATGATGTGAATAAGTGCAACTTAAAAAGGTAATCCAATGATGAGGGCAGGTATTAATTTGTGTATATTAATTTGTAATTTCTAATAAATGTTTACATTAAAACACCATAGTACCCAAGAACAAAAAAAAGGACATTGGAATTAATCAATTAGATATTTGTGTAATTCAAGTCCTATTCAATGTACAGTTTAATATGAGTAGATTGTATTTGAACTTACAAGTTAATATTGGTCTTTCTGATAGCCCTGGTTCGTGGCTGCTTGTAACCCATTTTCTTTTCAATTTTCTAATTGCCTGTATAATATATTCAGTTGGGGGCATTTAGCATTCCTATCTAGACAAATAATTCTAAGTAAAATTACTGCTTTGTTGTATTACATGCACATTTAAATGCTGCTTTAGCTTTTTTTTATTGCTATAATTTATTCAAAATAGAAAAATAAAGTCACTCTGCAAACAATATTGATAGAAAAGATCCTGCATTTTGTGTATACACCTCCTATGCAGAGTTTTGGGCACTAAGGTTGTTGTTGATGCTGCTCCATGGAAAATCAATACAAGCACATTCTGTGTTGTCGGATCCTGCAATCATGTGTAAGGCACTGTTCAGACATTCGCTTTCCATCAAGGTTCTATTGCTTTTTGATAGAATAGTGTAATATGTTATACTATCCTATCGTGTAAAAAAAAATGGAAACTTCACCAAAAGGACACAATTAAACGAATAATGGAATTTGTTAGGCTCCACTACAAAATACATCATAATAGATTCATCACTTCCATTATCGCTTCTGAAAAAATTGAAGCCATGATGCCAGTGTGAACAGAGCCTTACTCTCTTCTATCTGCCCCTTGTTTTTTTGCGAAACTGCACATACCCATTAAGACTAATCATGACTCAGTTTTTATTTATTATCAATGCTCTGTTTACTTATATCACTACATTTTTTTTAAATATTTTTTTTAAGAATATAGATGAGGTAATTTTTCAAAGTTTGTATTGGGTGCGATATGTCCAAATCTTTGATGTCTTGTAGAACTGTGTCCAACGCCTTTCAAGCTTTTTAATGCAAATCCAGCATTATTAATGTCAACCACCTATACCCCTTATCTGGCTGTGATAGAGGGGTGCATAACTACAGTGCATTTTGGGAAGGTGTCTGCAGGGCATTATGGGGAAGCTCACCCGAGTTCATGTGATCCTTTTTCTAATCTGTAAAATTGTGGATGGCCGCCATATTGACGTGATTCGAGCACCACAAATTCTAAAAGTTTGGGATTTTGCCAAATTCAAAACTATTTGGAAATTCAAACAGATTTTTATTAATGTAGAATTGATTAGCTCCTCTCTAGTTCTAACTTTATTTCTCAAACGATACAGTACAAATTAGGGGAATTGTTTTTTGTTTTTTTTGTATGGGTTCTATTTTTAAAGTCTATTTGTAATAGTCCAACTCAACTAATAACACAGAAACAGTTGTACAGTTCATGTCTTTTTCGAGAACATTGAGTAAACAGTCACAATGCAAAACAGTGAACACTTGAATTCATTAAACTTTAGATCCCCATTAGCAGCAATCATCTCCACCTGTAGGTGCAATAAGATTTGTACAACAATAAGGAAGAATTTTGGACAATTCCTATCTGCAAATGTGTTTCAGTACATCAATATTTCTGGGAGGCCTAGTGTGCACAGCCCCCTTCAGGTCATGCCACATCATCTCGATAGGGTTAAGTTCGGGACTTGGCCATTCCAAAATACTAATCAACTTCTTTTTCAGCCATTCTTTAGTTGATTTAAATGTGTGCTTTGGGTCACTGTCTTGTTGCATCACCCAACTACTTTTCAGCTTGAGGTCGTGGACTGCTGCCGTTACATTCTTCTGTAAAATGTTTTACCTTTGTAGTCATTGTTCCCTCAATGATGGCAAGGTGTCCAGGCTCTGAGGCAGCAAAGCAGCCAAATACCATGATGCTCCCTCCATCATGCTTCACAGTTGAGATCAGGTTTTGGTGTTGGTGTGTGATTTTCATTTTCCATAAACCGTTCTGCATTGCGCTAAAAAAGGTTCACTTTTGTCTCATCTGTCCAAAGAACATTTTCCTCAATGTTTTTTTTTGGACATAAGCACCTCCCTCAGTGGTGTCCTTCCATGAACACCATTCTTGTTCAGTGTTTTTCTAATTGTGGACACAACAACAGAGGTTTTTGCAGTAGATCTTTGGTAGATATTTTACTATTACCCTTGGATTCTTTCTCACTTCTTTCAGGATTTGGTGTTATGCTTTTGGATTGATCTTACAGAATGCCCACTCCTAGGGAGAGCAACAACAGTCCTGAATTCTCTCTATTTGTAGACAACTGGTCTTACCGTGGATTGATGTACACACAGATCTTAAGCGATGCTTTTGTGCTTGTTCCAGCTTCATGCGTCTCTATAACATGCCTTCTAAGGTCCTCTAAAAGTTATTTGCCTCAAGGCATAGTTCACACTAACTAATCTTTCTGGAGAAGGACATATTGGTCAGTAACCAGGCTTTGTGTGCCTATATTTAATGGGTAATGCATCTGTAAAACCTACACTTCCAGTCACCTCTCCTTAGTTGAAACACCTTTTGCTAATTAGGCCTTGGAGAAGTTATTAGCACAGAGGTTCACTAACTTTTTCTCCTCGCACTGTGGATACTTACTCAATGTGCTCAATAAAACATATGACCAGTACAACTGTTTGTGTGTTATTAGTTTAGTTAGATTGTGTTTGCCTATAATTGTGATTTAGCTAACACTTAGACCACATTTTATTAGTAATCAATGCAGAAATCCAGGTAATTCCAAAGGGTTCACTTACTTTTTCTTGCAACTGTATATGTATTTCTTCTTGATGTGATGTTTATTAGGTTACTAGGATAATCTCATACATTAAAAATTTTTAATACCCTTCTTTAAGTATAGTTATAGATTTAAGTGAAAAATGTTAATTTACATAAAAGACAATTTCAGTGCAAGTAAAATAAAATAAGTAAATTGTACAATGCTATTTGAGCTTTACCGAAATAAAAGTGTAATTTCATATTTAGACATTTTTATTTTCACTTAATTAATTCTTTAGTAAAGATAATATTTGAATTTGAGTTGATTAAGAATTAAAGCATTTTGTGTGCTAAAATGTTACAATTCATTTCTATATATTTTATTAATAAGGAAAAAGAAAACTTAATGCAAAAATATTCAATAAAAATGAAACTAAAGAAGCAATAACTTCCATTTAAATTATCATTTCTATTTTTTATAGCTGAAATATGCCACACAGTTCAGTGCTTAAGAAAAAAGTCTAGTCTTACGGGAAAGTGTAGCACGAACAGAGAAAGTGAAATTGACTCTTGATTACGTTTGTGTAGAGTGCATTACTACTGATCCATACACCTCGGTTCAGAGACCATAAATATATTTTACTCCTTCACAAAATTCACATCCAGATATAGCATGCATTATTTTTATGAATTACGGGCGTTTACTGAATACACAATGTAGCGGCATTGTGTTATCAGCCTGTTCTGTGTAAGTGAATATCCAATGCAGACTGTCTTATGATTAACTGACATCACAAGTTATCTGTATGGCATCACTTTTATATTTGTAATTTATTCAGACATTTGTTCTGGGTGAAAAATTTTGAGTCAAAACGTAAATGATCTCTTTAAATCAGGGATTTCCAACCTTATTGCCATGGAGGAACCTACCTTGAAGAGGACCTATCACCAGGATTACCGTCTTTTTTATTTAAAAAATCACTAACACCCCCCCAAAAACATCCCTACTGAAAAAGTGTTCGCAGAATCCATGCAGAATGCCTTAGTCTTCCCAAACTTTTTTTTTTACAATTGTATTGTATTTTTAGCGTTATGTCCAATTGTTGCGTTCTCTTCTGTGTCACGGTTTTTCTGTACGTGGACCGACTAGGCCGCTCCGCCGTAGCAGGGAGACAGCTAGACAAACAACAGGAACCCCAGAATACAAAGTCTTGCACAAGGGTACCTGGATAGTCCAGACAATGGCCACAGCTCTGGCACGGATGGAGGTGGGTGCAGCAACTAACGCCAGACGTGGCGAATGACAGCAGGTGCCACAGGTTGCGCCGTGGCGAATCCCTCAGGAAGTGGCAGATGACACAGGACGTGGCAGATGACACAGGACATGGCAAGGCAACAGCAGGTGCAGTAGACACGGCTCCAACTAGTAGGCACAGGAACAAGAACACAGCACGGGTAACAGGGCACGGGTAACATTTGCAAGACAGACTTGGGAAACACTAACAACGCTCAGGCAAGGATCAGAAGGGCTGGGGCCTTCTTATAGACCAGGAAATCATGGGCAGTTGATGATGATGAGTTCCTCTTGTGTGCGCGTTGGCCCTTTAAGGCCGGGCACGAGCATGCGCGCGCACGCTACAGGACACAGCAGACCGGAGCGGAAGTAAGCGCTGGCGTCTCCTACGAAGGAGATGGGAACCAGCGCTCACGGATCCATGGCTGCGGGCGTCGGGAGGTGAGTAAACCCGACGGCCCGTGGCCATGGATGATACATTCTGCCTGTGCTTTAGATACTTTCACTCCACAATGCTCTCTTTGGAAATAAATTAATATTGGTCTCTTCCTTTTCATTACACTTGTCAAGATTTACTGTATGTACTCCATTTCTGATGTAATGATAAGACAGAAAAAAGGTTGGATTATATGTCTAAATGATGTTACAAATAGCAGTAGTTCCGTGACTCATTTACACATCGCACACTAAATCAGTTGCTTTTAATTGACTCTGTCAAACAATATCATGGTAGAATGTCATTTTGTAATGAATAAAGGCAAGGTGAGCTGAGGAAATTAAGTGACCCTTCAAGTTAATGGAACGTAGTGAAAATATTTTTATGAGCGTGAAGAATTCAATGATGTATGGTAAGGGCATGAATTCCCTGCTTCCTGCCTAGATCTGCATCTGTAATAGTTTTGGACCTATACTTCTGTGAATAATGCCAATAATTTGTAACTGTGTTCCTTTTAGAGATAACTCCTGTGCGTCACATCTAAAGGTCATGACTTACATACTTATAACACCACAAACCGCAAAAGCTAAAAATAAATATATTCAAATTACAAATTAAATAATGTCCTTCTTTCCTATTTTTTCTCACCTTGCAGGCATTGTAAGAGGTTATTTGTTAAAGTGGGAATAGTAGAAAAAGTATCACTAAGGACCAATTTAGTAGATTCATGTACCATATCTAAACAGGTGGTATCCATTAATCTGTACCATTATCAAAAGTTTATACTTGAAATCCTACAGGCACCGGAAGGTGCAGCATAATTGCTAGAATATGCCACCAATGTCCAAACAGTGGTGATGCGACCATTGATGTCTGCGTCAATCAACAAATGGCAATCTGACCGCTGCAAGCTAGAATTAAGTGGCGGCAGTGCTTTCCTGTTGGCTCAGCTTGACTTTTTCCAGGCATCCGCATGTGCGTTGTACCAGCTGGGGAGCCAACAGGAGGCAAGGCGGCACAACACTTTCCTAATAGCGTTAACACTTCATTTAGGAATGCTTCGAGGAATCAACTGGATTACATTGCTTAGGTCAACACTGTAGTTCATCGGCCAATATCGCTATGTTCTAAGAAGAGTTGTACCTGTAAATGCACAACTCCATCAGATGAGCAAGATTCCACGTGATCTCTAATATGTCCAGCATCTTATAAATAGTTTACATAATAAAACTATATTTGTTTTTTCAGGTTATGTATTTTAAAAAGAATGAATTAGTGCTGATCCAACATTATTATCATATCCTAGCAATAGTCTGCTATTGCCTATAATGAGAAAACCGCTTTAACTATTCAATTATCAATTTGTAATATATGTCTATTGATATGTTGCTGCTTTCTCTTAACGACCTTCCGTTGCCTGGATGATAATCCCAGACAAACAGCCTTCTCTGATTCCTTATGTATTCTACATTGACTGGGGCATTTTGTATTGCAAAATGTTAAAATGGTAACCCAGAAATTGTTGGAAGATTGGTCAGATACAGGTTTGTCCAGGGTGGGGCAATCTTAAAAAAGACAAATGGGCTCATGTATACACAAAAAGTAGAAAAAAGGTCCGCTCACCACATTGCAGTCTGGTTACCACTTCCTGTATATTTTATCGGTGCAAACGGACAGATGTCTACGTCGGAGGTAGGTTGATATCCATAGAAGTGAAATGGGTTCGGCACACGATGTTGTAAAATCCATGTTGCTTTATTGATAACACATTTAAAATAAGACGGATAAAAATGCTTAGTGAAGAAAGCTTTCTTTCTCTCTTGGGCTCATGACCCAGGACACGGAGAATCAGCTATCTTTCATTTATCTACATCAGTGCCCTTTGGGGAAGGGTTTGAATCACATCCCAATGCAGGGCTGTAATACTAGGGGTAATTGGGTTATGTTTGTATTTAATATATATCAATAAAAGTTAAAGGGGAAATTCAGCTGGACATGTGACAATGACATGTCAGAAGAGGTTATCGGTGTGGTACCACGTTCTATTGAGTCAGAGATTTCTAATATCATAAATGGTGCATTTCCTTAAAGGGGTGTCCACTTATAAATTCAGCCAATTGGCTCGAACATAAATGTCAAAGACTACTAATACCCTCTGTTGAATTTAATTTCTTTGTGCTGAAGTCTTGTGGCCTTGCATGTCTCGAAAAAAAGGGGCATTAGCAGTTGTGTAATTCACATTCACGTATACATAGAAGCCTTTTGTGCAGATCAGTCAGCTACTGCACCTTTAAGTCTGCGAACAACCGAGCACACACAGCGCTGCCCATGCTTTAATACTATTAATACATGGCATTAATTATTAATTAATTAACTTTATTTTTAATACAGACCCTTTAAGAAGATGCACATAAGGCCATTCACTGATTTATTTATTTATTTTTTAGCAAAAAATGTCCTCAAAATTGGAGGGACTATTAAACAGAGAAAAGTGAAAATGATTGTGCAATTAGTGTCGATATGTCCTAAATGTCCGACACATATATTCAAGGAGATGCTTATTCCAGTGAAAACAACTTACCGAGAAATGATAAATCTGGACAAGACATGACAAAGATTTCCATTAGCCCTCCTTTGCTTGCAAGGTATAAATATGCTTTGGAAGATTGGAAATGAAACAACATAAAGCAGTAATAAAGTGAATGTGTTTTGCATTTGGAGAGGTCCATGTCAGCAAACTTTTTCCTGACCTAGATGAAATTTTCTGCATGGTGAAGATAAGTGACTTACACAGTATTCAAAGCATAGCAAATGATCACCATAGAGTTCAGTGTAATTGAAATTTCAGTTCTTCTTTTGTCAGCAATAGTCTTATGACAAATGTCTGTGGAGAAATGCGTTAAACTGGCCAAATTGTTACAGAGCTCACAAAGAAAAAAAACTGTTTTATTTATTTGCATCTATGTTTCTTTTTAGAAATTGGGCAAATTTTGCTGATGCTGGAATTGCGCAAAATAATAGAAAGCTTGAAAAGCCAAGTATTCAACATTTCTTTTTATCATAATTGAATTACTGCATACATTTCTGGAACACAAGGCTGATGATCTCCATCTGATGTCCAAGTAGTAACATATTAAGCAAAGTATAAAATATCAAATAACTTCACTTCTGAAGCGACACCCTCTATCACCGAATCTTCAATGTTAATATTGGATTCCATTTTTTTTAAATCTTTATCGCATCAACATAAAAAAAAGAAATGAAAAAAATTGAAATTGCAAAACTGCTAAATCGTTTGTAATTTTCTTTTTGGTTGTAAAGTGTTATGTTACTGGTGTTACTCGATCTGCTCAGGTTGTAAAAATGAGAGTCATAATCCGCTTTAAAGATCTGGCAGTTTTGGGCAACCATTCATTTTTAACATATCGCCCTGAAGTGTGTCATAAACTTTTTATTTAAATGTGAATATGCAATTTGTGATGTTGAATGGAAGACAATAATGTCCAAATTTAATGCTCACACCGTACACAAAGAACATGGAATATGTTCTAATATTGTACCTGGTAACATTAAATACTATAATAATGGACCCAACATTCACATTTGTTACCTAGAATGCCTAAACCACTAAAGGACCTACTTTAGGCCTTAAGGACGTAGCAATTTTTTTTTTTATCTCCACATTCCGAAAGTCCTAATTTTTTAATTTTTTAATCAATGCAGCTGTATGAGGGCTTGTTTTCTGTGGAATTAGTTGTTTTAATGACATAGTTTTGGGGTATATATAATGCATTAAATAACTTTTATAAATGTTATTGTGGGACATGGAAAAAAACAGCAATTTCACTATTTTTTGAAGATTTATTTTTACAGCGTTCGCTGTTCGTTATAAATAATAGATTAACTTTATTCTGTGGGTCGTTACGAGTACAGCGACACTAAATTTAAATAGTTCTTTGATGTTTCACAACTTTTACAAAATACAAATCCTATCTTTACAAAATAATTTGTTTTTGTGTCGCTGCAATCCAAGAGCCATAACATTTTTATTTTTACAGCCTTATGAGGGCTTGTTTTTTGAAGGATAATATTTTTATTACCATTTTAGGGTACATACATACAACTAATTCTTTGTGGCCATAGTTTTCATTGGTACCATTTTGGTGTACATACGACTTTTTGATCACTTTTTAGGCTCTGGGACACGGCAGACCCAAGGGAAGTTGTTAGGCCTCGGCTGCCATAGCAACCCATTGGCACGCCCGTATTGCATTGCGGGGACGCCGATGGTCTTACAGAAGGAGAACCCTACCTCTGCAAAATTACTTAGGTGAGTATAAAGAGCAAGATCTGAGGTGTTAAACTGCAGGAATCGGAGTCAACACCAATTTTTACTGTTGGAGCAGGGTGTCAGCTGTATGTTACAGCTGACACCCGCTGCAGATGATATGGGCACAGCTCTTGAGCCCGCACCATCCTTGTGCCGTAAAAGTAGTGTGGTGCTGTAACTCCCCGTTGTCCACTCTATATTAATACAAAACTATGGTATTAGAGAAGGGATGAATATCAGAAGTATAGTTTATATTTCAGAAGTGCATTATTAAAATTTTCATACTATAATGGCTTATGCATATAGTAGAGCTGTGTGCATGAAGCCTGTATGGTAGTGTATAGAGGCCATACAGCTTCCTAGTATGGAGCCACATGGCCTCTGTGTGCTTCTGTACAGGCTTCATCAGGTGACATACGTACAATATTTTCCCCTAGAAGCATTGCTTCTAGGAGAGAACAGCTCCCTACATATGGCATGGGACAATTTTTTTCTGTCAGAAAAGCCTCTGTATGCCTCCATATTAAATAGTCTGAATGGAGCGGTGGCCATATATGAGCCTAGCTCCCTTTATTCACTTTTATAGGGGTTACAGATAGAGTCGGCCACGTCTCCATTCAACCTGTGGCTGGATGTGGGCACATCACCTGGTGGATTAGATATTAGGTAAAAATGCTGCAAATTTGCCATAAACGCCTGAGATGGGAAATCCACTTGTGCTATTGGAAGCCTTAAATCAAAGTTGACAGATCAATACAGGTAGACTTTAGGGTACAATGTAATAGATCTGAGATTGTCACTAAACTCTATTGTGTCTAGATAAGTCCCTGGGTTCAAATAAATCAGCAAAATTACATACTGTTCTATGGCAAACCACAGATGACATATTGTGTTATCACAATGTGCTGTGCCACTTGACAAACACCGGCTCCTATACTGACAAACTCAGCTCTGCCACATCTGTAAATAGTAAAAACTAGCCAATCTTAGAAAAAGTCCTTTGAGGCAACACATTTAACTTGTGCATGGTCAGTAACCGATTAATCAATGTCAGTCAATAAAGTGATTGTTTTTTTAGTTTCCTGCAGTATCACAATTGTTTGTATAGCCACTCCAGCCTACAACTTTAAACCCTAAGGACCTGCCTCAGAGGGGATCAGCAGAGGGTCTCGTTTGTCGCATCATGGAGTTTCGCCCTCTCCGCTCATTAGTTGACAGGTGACTCATATCTCCTCCCTTGATTTCATTGTGTTTTCATGGGGACCTATTGCGCGTCCCTGGCCCATAGATCATAGGGTTAAATTTATGTGGATAGTAACAGCCTACCACCATGCAGGCAAAATACTTTAAGGGCATGCCCACACGTGGCGGATTTCCTCCGCAACTGTCCGCATCAATGCCGCACAGAATCTGCGTTGCAGATTCTGCGGCGGATCTGCCCAAAATGTGCAGTAAATTCATGTGGACTGCGGTAAAAGTGCTTCCCTTCTCTCTATCAGTGCAGGATAGAGAGAAGGGACAGCACTTTCCCTAGTGAAAGTAAAAGAATTTCATACTTACCGGCCGTTGTCTTGGTGACGCGTCCCTCTTTTGGCATCCAGCCCGACCTCCCTGGATGACGCGGCAGTCCATGTGACCGCTGCAGCCTGTGATTGGCTGCAGCCGTCACTTAGACTGAAACGTCATCCTGGGAAGCCGGACTGGAGACAGAAGCAGGGAGTTCTCGGTAAGTATGAACTTCTATTTTTTTTACAGGTTGCTGTATATTGGGATCGGTAGTCACTGTCCAGGGTGCAGAAACAGTTACTGCCGATCGCTTAACTCTTTCAGCACCCTGGACAGTGACTATTTACTGACGTCGCCTAGCAACGCTCCCGTAATTACGGGAGCCCCATTGACTTCCTCAGTCTGGCTGTAGACCTAGAAATACATAGGTCCAGCCAGAATGAAGAAATGTCATGTCAAAAAAGCAAGACGCATCCGCAGCACACATAACATGTGCATGACAGCTGCGGACTTCATTGCGGAATTTAGAATCTTCATTGAAGTCAATGGAGAAATTCCGCCATGAGTCCGCAACCAGTCCGCCACAACTCCGCAACAGCCATTGCATGCTGCGGACACCAAATTCCGCACCGCAGCCTATGCTCCGCAGCGGAATTTTCCGCATCGTCTAAACGAACCCTACTAAATAGAAGTGGAAGTCAATGGAGAAACGGCTCCGCTGCGGATTAACGCTGCGGAGTGTCCGCAGCGGAATTCAAGAGCAATTCCGCCACGTGTGGCTTTGCCCTAAGAGTTGTCAATGACATTGTTAGCACCTGGCGCAAGGGGCATGTGCCCTGGATCTCTTGGCACCAATCATAACCACATTCGTTTATATCCGTGTCCAGTGGTGCCCCAGGTATCTTTCTACCAAAAGACTAGAGATATTTTTTGTTACTTTTATGTATAATCAAATGTTACGATAGATAGACAGACAGACAGACAGACAGACAGACAGACAGACAGACAGACAGACAGATAGATAGATAGATAGATAGATAGATAGATAGATAGATAGATAGATAGATAGATAGATAGATAGATAGATAGATAGATAGATACTGTAGTTAGAGATTGCACCTTTTTTTTTTTTTTTGCATTTTGCCAGAAATATGTTCAGGATGAGAAACACCATATCTTGCATATAAAAATATTTTAGTCACGTGCTCGTGTATTCCTTAAAGCAATAAATAAATGAAATCTATCATGTAGAAAATATGAAAAAGTCTGAAATATTTAGGCCTTCGGATATTCCTGTACAATAATTTCCCTTTGGACTATTTGTCTATATGCATGCGGCTGGTCAACAGTAACCATCCCTCCCCCAACCATAGCTGTTCGTATGAAAATTAATTTCCTTTTTGAGCACCTCTGAGTAGAACTCTCTCCCCATAACATTCATAATATAGTTTTCTCCCAATGAGAATATAATTGCTCTTTGAAGCGAAAGACTTTCAGTGATGTAAAATTGATCTTTAAATCTTTTTTTTTTTTTTTACCCCAAATTATTTAGTGCTTATCCTTCATAAGAAAATAATAATAAAATATAACCTGTAGTACTATTTCTAAATTCATTTTGTCCTTGACTGTTTTATACAACGCCTACAGGGTGATCTCAGTTGGAAAAAAAAGAACACGTTTATTCTACAATATATACACTATTCAATGATGTTATTTAAAGAGGCTCTGTCACCAGATTTTGCAACCCCTATCTGCTATTGCAGCAGATAGGCGCTGCAATGTAGATTACAGTAACGTTTTTATTTTTAAAAAACGAGCATTTTTGGCCAAGTTATGACCATTTTTGTAGTTATGCAAATGAGGCTTGCAAAAGTCCAAGTGGGTGTGTTTAAAAGTAAAAGTCCAAGTGGGCGTGTATTATGTGCGTACATCGGGGCGTTTTTACTACTTTTACTAGCTGGGCGCTCTGAAAAGAAGTAACATCCTCTTCTCTTCAGAACGCCCAGCTTCTGACAGTGCAGACCTGTGACGTCACTCACAGGTCCTGCATCGTGACGGCCACATCGGCACCAGAGGCTACAGTTGATTCTGCAGCAGCATCAGCGTTTGCAGGTAAGTCGATCTTACCTGCAAACGCTGATGCTGCTGCAGAATCAACTGTAGCCTCTGGTGCCGATGTGGCCGTCACGATGCAGGACCTGTGAGTGACGTCACAGATCTGCACTGTCAGAAGCTGGGCGTTCTGAAGAGAAGAGGATGTTACTTCTCTTCAGAGCGCCCAGCTAGTGAAAGTATTAAAAACGCCCCGATGTACGCACATAATACACGCCCACTTGGACTTTTACTTTTAAACACACCCACTTGGACTTTTGCAAGCCTCATTTGCATAACTACAAAAATGGTCATAACTTGGCCAAAAATGCTCGTTTTTTTAAAATAAAAACGTTACTGTAATCTACATTGCAGCGCCTATCTGCTGCAATAGCAGATAGGGGTTGCAAAATCTGGTGACAGAGCCTCTTTAAGCAGTAGCTTTATAGAACTGTCATCAAGACAGACCTCTTTACATTAGATGCCAAAGTTCAATTTGCCTAGTGGTGGAGTCACTAAACAGTCTCCCAAAGTCCTGATCTGGGGCACATTCCTCTGCTGATGGTTTTAAAGAGAACCTTTCACCTGCCCCCTGCAGAACCACCAGCCTGTCCGTAGCTGATTGGACAGTGTCAGAGCGATGACATCACGCCCACTTGCTATTTAGTTAGATAGAAACGCCCCATTGACAGTTCAGGGGCTTATTTACATATCAGTCGCCAAATATAACGGGTTTGATACAATTGTATCCAATCTAGTAAATCTTCTGTCAGCTAAATACATCCGCAGCAGCTTCACAAATCACTCTGATACTTTGCTACAATGTATTAATCTGAAGTCCAGGCTGTTTAGTTTACAGAAGTTGCCTAGACAAGAGACCATTGTATCCACTTCTCAGCTGAGATCAGGACTAGGTATCTGCTAACTAGTGATAAATATGCAATAATAGAGCGCGGTATGCGACACTATGTCTCACACCACGTTCAATACTCAGTATAGTTTACATCTCCCAATTGAGGCATCATGCACACGACCGTAAGGGTTTTTACTGTCCGCAAATACGGATCCGTAATCATCAGCAAGTCCTCCGCAAATACGGGACAGTATTCGTAATTTTGGTCCATAGTACATCCGTATATACGGATCCACAAAAAAAACCAGGGAGGAATCTTGCGGAATCCCTTGGTGTCGCGTAGCAACACTTCCGCAATTATGGACGGCTATGGATCCACCGCTGGACAAAAATAGGAAATGTTCTATATTTTGCGGATCGTATCTATGGCACAGACACGCATCTGTACATATACTGAAAGGTGACGGTGACCAATAGAAATGAATGGATCCGTAATTTGATCTGTAATTACGAATGAAAACTACGGTTGTGTGCATGGGGCCTAATGGAGGTTACATTTTTACATATTCAGAGATGGTATTTTTGTAGATTATAAATGTCTGATATCTGGATGTTTGTATTCATGGAATAATGTACAATTTAGTTTTCCAGTCTGATAAATGGAATATTTCTTGCTTATAAAATATTATTTAATTTGACATGGCCCTTGGCTAATAAAATATGGAATGTGATTTGGACCTTGGTTTTGAGAGTCTGTGATACTTTTGTCAGATAGTCTTTAAATAAACGAATCTTAGAGTAAAAAAAGAAGTTTTTATGGAAAACTCAGTAAAAATCTTCTTGCATAAGACAATGTGGTTGTTGTCAGTCTTTGCTTTAGCAATCGCAAAGACAGTAATAAACGTTGACAGGATTTCAATCCAAATTTTAAATTGAACATGAAGATTCCATTTTGAATACATTTCCTGAAACCTAAGACATTTTCATGAAGCAGAAGTGAACACAATTTATCTAGATTCCCTGAGCCAATATAATCTAATCTGAGATGGGAACATGGTACTGTCTCCTTCAGAATCATTGTCAGCACTGCAAAGCTAATATTTCCCCTCGGTGCCGCACTACATGTTAGGTTATATAGGATTAGAGGGTTGCATATCAAAACAGTTTTTATGGGCTGTAGAAATTATATATTACACCATGGAAATGGGAAATGATATTAAGTAACATGATGTACTGTAGTAGTGTGGTGTAAGTCCGCAAAATTCTGTTTTCTCCATATCTGTTTTCGTTAACCAGTTCTCGCTGTCACAAGTTTTATTAGATAATAATTTTGCATTTCGTCATATTGGTGGAGCCTCTTTAATAATTCAGAGCCATTTTTATAGGAGACTAGCAGAGTTCCCCGGCTTCACACGGGTCTATTTGTTTGTTGTTTGTGTGCGTGGTTAAAAACTTTGTTTCCTACTGATATGAATCCGACATATTCAATAAAGTCCAGGTTTCCTTTTTGGAGGCATGACTGGTCTGAAAGGAGTTCAGTTTATGAGAATGCTAAAATCCAGTATAGGTGCAGCGTGGCATACGTACAGTCCGTTCATGGCGAGTAAACAAAGATGACTGGATTGTGATGGAAACCCAGCGTAAAACAAAAATGACTGGGTTGTTATGGTAACCTGGTGTAAAAATGTGTGTATGTCAGTGAGGCTAAGAATAAAGAACCTGTGAGTTTCTATTGGCGAATACGGGTCATGTCATGTGATATGAAGGAAGGTCCTTGATCTGGAAGCCATTGGTGCTATATTTGCTTTTGTATTGCAATTGTATTGCAACTTATGTGCCAAATTTGGTGCAGATTGGTCCAGTCTTATGGCCGTGCATAAAAGACAGACAACAGAAATTCCTATCTATCTATCTATCTATCTATCTATCTATCTATCTATCTATCTATCTATCTATCTATCTATCTCTCTCTCTCTCTATCTATCTATCTATCTATCTAAGACAAAAAATAGGCAGCACTCCGTTCAGGTAGAGGTGAAAAAAGAGGGTACTTTTATTGTCCCATAAACAGTGGCAACGTTTCAGCTCCTTCCACTGGAGCCTTTCTCAAGCAATGAACATGTGAACGGTATGGTATATACATACTGGTGTCAATTAACAAACAATTAAATATTATTAAGAATGAAATACATAAAAATATTCCATAAAAAACAGTTAGTGTAAAACAACATATATCATAATACAAAGTGAAAATAGATCATGTGTAAATAAGATGGATATTAGACCATAACTATCTATCTATCTATCTATCTATCTATCTATCTATCTATCTATCTATCTATCTATCTATCTATCTATCTATCTATCTATCTATCTATCTATCTATCATTGTTTATTTATACTGGGCTCCTCACTATTTTTAGACAGATTTTCTTATAATTTTACCCCATGTAATACCACAATATAGTGCCAAAATATTATGCAGCATCTATATAGTATTTCCTTAAAGAGCCAATGTAATACTTCCATATAGTGCCCACATAATACTGCAGTTTAATTCCAAAATGTTACCACTATATACTGTAAATAACACTCAATATTTTTTTCCCCTGTGCCTCTGAAGTGTGTATATATTTCTAAATTTTATTTCCCTCCATCTTTTTGTTTTTCAACTTATCATTGGGAGTATTAGGCTACGTTCACACAGGGCGGATACGCTGCATAAAAGTACACAGCGTATTCGCCCTGGCGGCCGCAGGGAAAACTTCACCAAATTGTGGTGCAGTTTTTTGTCTGGAATGTCCACTGCGAAAAACAGAAAAGGAAAAGAAAAAATGTGCATACTTACCCTCTGACGCCCTGCAGACCGGCATCCTGGGATGATGTTTCATCCCATGTGACTGCTGTAGTCTGTAGCGGTCACATGGTATGAAACGTCATCCCAGGAGGCCAGCCTGGATGAAGAAGCACAGACTTCTGGGTAAGTATAAGATACAGTGGGAAAAGGCGTTATCTCACCCAGTTGGATACAGAATCACTCCAAAAGTTCTTATCGTTTATTTTTTTTTTAATAGAGGATGAAATACCTTTAAGGCAATGTTCACAATGGCTTCATGCAGTGCTTCTCAAACTGTAAAGTAGACCTCCCCATTGAGACGCTCCCCAGTTGGTGGTAAGGTTCTGCTGGGGAGAGACTTTTCACACTACCCTACACAACATATTCTCACTGGCTGCACCAATCTCTGGTTTAGCAACAAAATTTAATCTTTTTGTGCTTATTTTAACGTTTTATACAGTTTAGGAGACAAATGAGTGGTAAATTGAGCAATATTTTTAAATTTTGACGTGGACTTGGACCACTGGTGGTGAAGCCTAGGCATCAACATGTTCATGCTGGGGAGGGCCAGGTATAAAAAGATTAAAGAGCCCTACCAGACTCATTGTAGGTCAATATTATCCATTAGTATCCCTTATGAAATAGACAAAAAAAAAAAAAATCATTTATATCCATGATGCCAATGTGAACAGAGTTTTAGAAAAAATTAAACTTGCTATTTTATGTATAGGGAATATTGGTAGGAATCTTGACTGACGGTATTTTATAGTAGTGTCTTATGTAATAGTATATTGTTTATGCTTTTAGTCCATCGAGTGTATTATCTACCTCTACAACTATGTGATACTGAAGGAGTTTCTTGTAAAGGTTTTCCTTTCTTATCAAATCTATATGGGGTTAATTTTATTGTACCATATAGACCAATCATATACTACTATGCTCGTTTATGTGACTTTGGTAATATTGTACATAAGATCAATGTAATAACACTGTCCATTGCAAGGGTTCAATTCAAGAATCGATTTTTAAGTGTAATAGCCGTAATGCCCAAATAGACACAGAATTTTACAAGGGAAATTTTCCAGGTCAGAGGTTTGGTTATCAACATGACCAAACAAGATTACGTGTACAGGCAGGATATTGTTTTCCTTTTTCTATAAATATTCAGTTCAATATCTAATTAAACTCCCATGCAGAAAAATTACTTATGAATCGCTGGTAACCAGTTATAAATAACAGCATTTATTATAACCGTTTGCTTTTAGGCTCACATGAGAATTATACTGTTATGTTTTAGCATTCATGAATTCACTATTATAGTTGTAATATTTTTAGAAGAGAAAACTAATGAATTAAGTGAAATGAGACGTATTACTAAGTATCTGAAACTGCAATAAATTAGCTGTAAGTTTTAATTTCTATTAATGCTGATAATCTAAGTGTCAGCAGGGCAATCCTGATTATTTATGATTATGATTTATAAAGCTGGGCTTACATGTCTAGATGATATCAATCAACGCCAGGGTCCAGCAGCAGGATGAACAATCAGATATGCCTTGGCCATATGTCCTCTGTCCCCATTGCAACATTTTACCGCAGTGATAAGATGACCGCCTATAATGATTATCTACCAACCTAATTTTCCATCATTCACAGCATCCGCCTAATATACAATTGACCTCTGTATACCAACACGGTCACTCAAAGGCAGTAATATGACCTGATACTAGCTGCAACTCTGCTATGTGTATGACTACTCTAAAAAAGTGAACTTAAAGGGGTTGTGTTACCAGAAACATTTATGGCATATCTACAGGATCGGCGCTGATCGGTGGACAGAGTAAACCCCTTCCCCATGTCTAACTGCTTAGATGCCCCGGACACTATTGAGTGAGGAATCTGAAGGGATAAACGTTTGGGATCAGAGTTATCTCTGATCCTGGGCAGTGAAGGCGGGTTTCAGTTATTCAGAACAGTAAGCACCCGCCACATATGGCGCAGGCTCAGCTCCTGAGCCCACACCATATTGGGATAGCACACTTCCAACCTAATAGTATGTTGAGTCTCGCTAAGGAGTTAAAAAATATACGCAACCATAAAATAATAACAAATTTTAAACAAGAATATGTTTCAGTGTGAATTTATATTAGTAAAAAAAGAGCATAAGGGCAGCTAATATTTGTCCCATCCTCGTCCGTAGATCTATACATAGCTCCCCTTGTCCCCAAGCACAACAATATTAGTAAACAAGGGAAGGGGGCTATCAAGCTTTCCTACTAGAGAGGAAAAGTGCAACCAATGAGTTCAGGACACTTCTGGATGTGTCACTGGTTTCATCTTTCTTCTGACCAGGGGTTTTCCCATTTTAGACAAACAAAGCATATCCAGACTTGCTTGGCCTCCTCTCTATTTATTCTCCATCTGTCAATGGGGTTAAAGGGATATCTGTTCTCCCAATAGGTGTGGTCCAAAAGATTGGACCCCCACCTATTAGACATTTTTGGAATATCCTGTGGTTATCTAATATAAATTTCTAAAATGTGAGAACCCTTTTGAAGATACAATGTAGATTCTTTCTATTTCACTGGGTTTGATGCCTTAATTCTAATAAAAGAAATTAGGTAAAAATGTTTGTATAATATTTTAATATCTCTTTATTTTTATGTAACTAATGACAGCCCTTGTGTGCCAAGACTTTTTGGGCCAAAAGTAATATACAACAAATCGGTAAAACTTCCAAAATGCACTCCTGCACATGAAAACAAGTAAAGGATGTAAAGCTATTTGGAAGAATATACAGCGACATCTTCTCACGGATCAATTGAAGTACAATGAAGTTGAGTAGATTCAAATTGAACATCAGTTTCAATCTGGGGAGTAATTCTGGGAAATTGCTGATATGTATTGCACTGGAGGCAATCTAGGCATCTATAGTGGTTGTTGAAGTAGTTCTTAATGTATAGACAAAGCCAATTCTAGATTTGTTCCTATAATACAATTCAGTATCGAAACAGTAGCACATGTCGGAAAATATTAGAAACTCCGAGCTGATTGCTTCTGTCATAAATTAGCTAATGAATCCATATCTAGACTATTGACTATTTTATATTATCATATTGTCTCGCAAATACAATTAATATACTGCCATGTTAGTCAGTAGAGCAAGGGGATAGCAAATCCCATAAGAGAATAATAACCAAATTACAACACAAGACCATAGTAAAACGCTTTCTAGATTGCACTTCCATTTTTTCTTTTCTTTTTTATCAGATATTTTTTTATATATTGTTATAACATTGATTATTCCCCACTATTTACCAATGTAATTCTCTTAGAATGCACCTCTATATTTCTGCATTGCCTGCCAAGCAATCACAAGAGCAGCTGAGAGAGATAGTGTTGCAAGGTATATTTGTCAAGATGTTGGTCTCAGGGGGGTTCTTGGAGGGATGTTCTCATATTTTTTAAATATATGCATGCTATTCTCAAGAATGAGGTTTTTGTTAGGAAACGTCTGTCTCTTTAACATTGTTATGTTACTAGCCTTCTTGGTGGTTCTGTTTTGAGTTACAGAGCCAATCTAATTTCTCTGTCTCCTTCCTATCAGATTATAGGGTGGAATATTTTCTGGTCAGTTCTTTTATTGTTGCTTGTGCATTTATTTGTGAATGAAAGTATCTAATCAAGCTCCTGGCAACACCCTGTATCACATGACTATTTGGATTATTGGAACTGGACCTCAGCTTGACTTTAGATTAACCCTTTGCTCATTCTGCTCTCGGCTGGTTTTGACCTCTGCAACTCCTGGTATTCCTCTGATTTCTGATTTGGACTTACAGTCTCTCTTGGTTAGTTTTTTTGTTTGCTGTTTACCCTCTGTCTGTCTGGTTTCTGTTCCGGTATTGCCTCCATTGCACCTCCTGTCCAACACTGTATTCTGTTAATGCAACTTGCGTTCTATGTAGCCAAATCCAGCCTGCCTTGCGGTGGGCTCTGGTGAAGACCATAGTGTAGTGACAGACTTGAGGTAACAGATTTCCTGCAGACAGTCCAGCAGCCTTTGGGGAATCTCTAACAGAGCAATTACATAATTTGCACTCTGGGGAATTGCTCAACTAGTGATTCCAATACAGTTTTCCTATCCAATCACTGTTAAATTCCTTTCAATACCAGTGGTCCTATAAGATTTTTTTTAATTGCAGATTAAAAGACATATGATTCTAATTATTTTGACCATATATGCATAACTATTATCCTACAATCTCATATCAAGCCTACTAAAAGCAGAAACAAGGCCTTGTTGTCCATCGCATTTAAGCTCAGCTTTAATTTTTTTAACATGTCTGGAAAAAATGTGGCCCATCGTGTAATATACTAGGTTGTGTAACTGCATAATACTCTTCTTGCCAACCTATCGACAGTAGAATAAGGGACATATAGTAGAGAATAACACATGACTGCATAATCAGACTACACACCAGGTTTGTTTGTAGTCTGTAACCATGGAGACTCACACTGTAGGTTTGCTTAAGAGCTAAATACACAAAACTGTAGAATATTTTTATTCTATTGGCAAAGTTTCTTCATTTTATATTAGATTCAATAAGGGGAAAAATGGTTGCAAATGTATACATACACACTCAAATATTATGCTAGATGCTCAATTTAATATTATTCTACAGGAATCTGAGTAATATATTTTAGTATGCTCATTTAAGTATCTGTTCAGTGTGCAATGTACTTTGGAATATAAATAATCTATTGAAAATACTTGTACGGTCAAGTTTTGTTGACATTTCCTTGAAAAGACTGGAAGCACAGACCTATGAATGCCCTTATAATATTAAGATTCTCTTTCAAGAATCTCAGCATTTTGAAGAAACTTCTCCTTTTTCGCTCAGCATTCTGTGATGGATCAATGTTTTTTTTTGGGGGGTGTACATAGTTTTATTGGTATCACAGTAAAGAAATGTACATTTGTTTCATATTTTTAGTTTACTGTCAGCAAGTTTGAGTTATTTGGCGAGATAAAAATGCCGGCAGAGTATATAAGACTTGTTTTGTTTCCCCCTGTAGGATTATGTCATTTGAAAGCGAACAATGGGCATCCATCAAAGTGAAACTTACAAGGACAACATCTCATTATTAGTAAACATGGTTTATAACCCCAGGAAGCATTTCCCCCTCTTCAAAGTGAATGAAAAGCAAAGGAAAAGTTATTATTAGTATTTTCTAATGTATAAATTATATTTTATTGCACATTTTATAAAAAGATGATACAATAACATTAATATTTTCCTTTCAATAAGCCATTGCTCGGGTCGGATTCATGTAAATGGACCATTTTGTAATCCACTCTGATAGATTTAACTACAATAAAAAAAGTTAAGCAATTTTGCAAATATTCTGGATAGTAACCTAGTGTCATACAAATAAGACGCACTGCCTAGTGCAGACTATCAGTATCAGTTTTGCCTAGAGTGTTCCTTTAAGAATTGTGAAGGAAGATTAGGGAATAATACCGTCCACATTCAACTGCATAACCTAACTGCATAATGTACCTCACTTCAATAGAAAGTAAAATACACTGGCCCACATCTACCATGCAGTTTACGCCAGATTTCTGTATAAACTGTGACAAAAAAAAATTGCAAATCATAACGTGCAACAAATTTGCGGGAAAATTTGCGACTTTTCTCGTCAAATTTGGAAAGTGACATGAAAAGTGGGTGTGGTCTTCAAGGAGACATAGTTTTATTTAAATTTATTAACTATGAAGCTGTAGAATTATGCAAATTTGGACGCCTGCTTACAGCAGGCAGAGGTTTGCTTTTTCAAAATGTACCAAATTTATGAAGAAGCATGCTACTTTGAAATTTTGCGCAAATCATGCCAACTATCTTCATTAGTAAAACCGGGCTAAACTATGCCAGTCTTAGAACATGTTGGGGACTCTGTTAGATTTTTCTGCCAGCCACATTCATGTTTTACACAGGGCTTCATAAAACAAGAAATAAAAGTTTGTATGCTATACTTTATCTTAATGTGTAACTGCCAGAAACCGCTGACTCCGCTACTCCTGAATGATGACCTTGATAGAAAAACAGCTACAATTACTGTAGAAAGTTCATATTGATCAATGCTATATTTATTTCTACTGACCCCTTTACACATCTATGGGAAACTTCTGTCTGGGAAATAGTGACCTCAATCTATCTATGTGGAATATTACTCATCCAAAGTATTACTGCTTAAAACCTTTGCTACACAGACTCTCGATCCTGCCCCCCTGCCAGTACACACATAACTTATAAACTTTCTTGTTTATGCACATTTTTCTCCATTTCTTAGATGCATTTTGGGATGGATCTAAAACAAGCCTGTGCAGGATAGAGAGGGAATCTCCTATATAGCAAATATAACGTCATGTGAGCACATATGTAAATGTAGCTACAAGTTCTCAAATGTTCTCAAATGGGGGTCACCCAGAGACGAAGTCAGTAAATCGCTAGTCTACCTGGAGTACTACAGCCTGCATAACACTCTAAGGAGAGTTGGGGTATATTCACATGGTGTAGTTTATTGTGGTGATTAGCTGGTGATCCCAGCAAAAAGGTGGATAATGAACTTTTCAGGTGGAAATAAATAGATAGTTTTTCATTTAGTTTGTTCTCCGATATATATTAGAAGTCTAAATGTAAGTTTTATTGCAAACTATTCTAATTTAATATTATCTTGTGAAAGTGTTAAGATTTCAGGGGAGACATCTTATTAAATCAGTGACGCTTTCTACATAAAATACTGAATTTAAAGGATTACATTATAGTGCCAATGGATTTTATCTTCATGCATATGCTGCTGATGTTAAAGGGGTATTCCGGAACTAAAAAATTACATTTATTTAAATAAAACAATGAAAAAGATATAACTTTCCAATGTACTTACGTTTCATCAGATGGCTGTAGCGTCGTATATCCTCCTCCGTCGCCGTCCCCTTAGCAATGCAAAATCTGCACTTCCTGTGCAGACCCGTCCATTTGGTCTTCTGCCTTGCTTCCGGTTTCCGGCTTTCACACTGTACGGTTACGTCAAAAATGACGTAACCGTACCACGTGCTTCTTTATTGAATTAGAGCATGCGTGGTGAACACACTCCACCGCGCATGCTCTGTGAAATTATGTGGCTGCGTCTTCAGCGGCCGTGTATATTACACTGCGCATGCGCAAGGTTGAAGGTGTGTAGCGGTGTGTATACGAAGTTGCAGGAATAACGGCCGTTTCGGCCGTCTTCCCGACAGGTGCAGGAGCTGTGACAGCTGCTGTCTCGTACAGCAGCTGCCGCAGCTCCTACAGCGGGGACCGATCGCTGTGTCCCCGCTGTCTAACCCCTTAAAAGCCGCGTTCTATAGAGATCGCGGGTTTTTAGGGGTTAAGTTACCATCGCCGGCCTGCTACACGATAGCGGCCGGCGATGGTTACTATGGCAACCGGACACCAAACAAAGGCGTCCGGCTATGCCATCGACGGAAGCCTAGTGGGTCCTGACAAAGTCAGGACCCACTATGCTTGCTGTCAGTGAATAGCTGACAGTTCTAATACACTGCACTACGGATGTAGTGCAGTGTATTAGAATAGTGATCAGGGCCTCCTGCCCTCAAGTCCCCTAGTGGGACAAAGTAATAAAGTAAAAAAAAAAGTTAAAAAAGATGTGTAAAAATAAGAAATTAAAAGTTAAAAAAATCCCCCTTTTTTTCCCTTATCAGTCCTTTTTTATTAATAAAAATATATAAATAAACGATACATAATTGGTATCGCCGCGTCCGTAACGGCCTGAACTACAAAATTATTTCGTTATTTATCCCGCGCGGTGAACGCCGTAAAAGAAAATAATAATATACCGTACCAAAATCACAATTGTTTGGTCACTTCACCTCCCAAAAAATGTATTAAAAATAGATCAAAAAGTTGCATTTACCGAAAAATGGTCCTGATCGAAACTACAGTTCGTTACGCAAAAAATAAGTCCTCGCACGGCTTTATTGATGGAAAAATTATAAAGTTCTGGCTCTTAGAATAAGGTAACACAAAAAGTGAATGATTGTTTACAAAACGTATTTTATTGTGCAAACGCCATAAGACATAAAAAAACTATAAACATCTGGTGTCACCGTAAGGCCGAGTTTACACGAGCGTGTGCGTTTTGTGCAAGCAAAAAGTGCGGCGTTTTGCGTGCGCAAAAAGCACTTAACAGCTCCGTGTGTCAGCCCTTTATGATGCGCGGCTGCGTGCTTTTCGCGCAGCCGCCATCATTATGACACTCCGTTTGGATGTTTGTAAACAGAAAAGAACGTGGTGCTTTTCTGTTTTCATTCATCCTTTACAGTGCTGTTGCGTGAATCACGCGCGTCCCACGGAATTGCTTCCGTGCGACATGCGTGGTTTTCACACACCCATTGACTTCAATGGGTGCGTGATGCGCGAACAGCGCACAAATATAGGACGTCGTGCGTTTCACGCAGCGGACATACGCTGCGTGAAAATCACGTACCTGTCTGCACGGCCCCATAGAGTAACATAGGTCCCTGCGACGCGCGTTGCAAAAACGTATAATACGCTCGTGTAAATGAGCCCTAATCGTATCGCCCCATAGAATATAGTGAATATGTCATTTATAGCGCACGGTGAACGCTGTAACAAAAATAGAATTAAAAAACAATAGAATTGCTGTTTTTTAGTCACCGCGCCACTTAAAAATAGAATAAAAACTGATCAAAAAGCTGCATGCACCCCAAGAAAACTACAATGTATTCCTCAAGTGGTCTAGTTTCCAAAATGGGATCACCTTTTGGGGGTTTCCACTATTTTGGTACCACAAGACCTATTCAAACCGGACATGGTGCCTAATAAAAAGGCGGCCTCAAAATCCACTAGGTGCTCCTTTGCTTCTGAGGCCGGTGCTTCAGTCCATTACCGCCCGAGGGCCACATGTGGGATATTTCTACTGCAGAATCTGGACAATAAGTATTGAGTTGCGTTTCTCTGGTAAAACATTTTGTGCATAAACTTTCTAAATGCTGTTGTGAATACTTTGAGGGGTCTAGTTTCTAAAATGTCGTGTTTCATAGGGGTGTCTAATATATAGGCCCCTCAAAGCCACTTCAGAACTGAACTGGAAGCCCAAAAAAAATAATTAGGCAATACTTCGCTTCTATACGAACTAGTTAGCGATTCACAGTGTGATGAAGTAAGGGGAAGCAGCGCTTATACGAGCGGTGCACCCCCTTCAAACAGCCGATGACTTTTCAGTTCACAGGTAGCAGAGTTACATGATGGGGAATTTGTTTTCCTGTTGTGTAACTCTGCTACCTGTCAATGGAAAAATCAGCTGCCAGAGTGAAAAATGTTTCCACACAGAGGAGTACCGCAAAGAAACACCTGGGAATCAGACATGATGGACTAACATTTTTCCCTGTGGTGGATGACTTTTCAGTTGACAGGTAGCAGAGTTACATGAAGGGGAATTATTTTTCATCGATGGCTTGTTAGGAGCGCTGCTTCCCTTTAGTTTTTTCTTGCTCACTGTGAATCTCCGACACAGGATGCAGCGGCGATCCACAGGTATTGCTCCTTTTATCCCAATTCACATGTTAGAATTCAATTTTTTTTTATTTATATATATATATATATATATATATATATATATATATAAAATACAGTATTTAAAACTAAGACTGTATAAACAGTTAATATACATTTAGAAAACTTATAATTATAAAGACCAAACTTTACGTATCATCATATAGGGTCAGTGTTGTTTAAAAACGCAGATATCCAGTGATTTCAGCTTGTGCTATCAGTAATAGAATGAGAGCACCAAAATGAAGACTGAGATTGCAGAAGTTAGTAGAGCTGGGTGTAGTAGGCGGAGCAAGTGCACTGCTGCATGCACATTGCATGCTGGGACTAGAGCAGTGCATGCAGGGAGGAGAAACACAGGAAGAGAAGAGGAATGAACTTACTGAGCAAAACAAACCTCTCCAGGTAAACAATAGGGAGTAATGTTACTAAAACCATTTATTATCAAGAAAAAGCTAGACAGAGTGCACTAATATATTAATAGAGGAACATTGCATTGATTTAAAAAAAAAAATAAAGTATTGGAAAACCCCTTTAAGGGGTCAGTGCCACCTGGCAAACACACTTTATTACTGTGAAGGTAGTGTTCAAGGAGGCACAGTGAATACTGGTTTGCACAGGTAGTAGGGTTGAACTTGTTGTTTGACTTTGGTGAACCATGAGGTTTATGTGCACCTGTATTTAAATTTGTTTTATAGTGAATATATTAAAATAATATTATTATGAAACAAGAATTATCAATGTAAAGGGTATTGCATATAATAACAATGTTATATACAAGTGATCTAGTCTTATGTAAATAAAACTTATAAATAAAGTCAATTATAATAAAGTTCTGTTACTTTCTAATATATTTACATTTAGTGAATGGAAATATTTGCATTCAGAGACTGAAAATCCATAGAGACCTAGTCTCCAGTTTGCTATAATGTATTAGGGTATGTTCACACAGGGCAGATATGCTGCATAAAAGCACACAGCATATGCGCCCAGTGCGCCGCAGGGAATTCCGGTCGAAAACCCACCACAATTTGGCTGCAGCGGTCACATGGGATGAAACATCATCCCAGGCGTCCATCCTGGACGAAGAAGCACAGACTTATGGGTAAGTATAACATTTGATTTTTCTAAGTTGTGTTTTTTGCGCCGCAAAGAAACGCAACATCCGCTATTTGTTACAGGATTTACTTCCCCATTTAATTCAATGGGTAAATCCCGCAACAAATAGGCAGCATTTCTGCAAATACAACTGATATGCTGCGGATTTAAAAAAACGCACCACATGTCAATTTCTGAGTGGTTTGGAAGCTCCGCATTTACGCAGCGTGTGGATGAGATTTGTTCAAATCTCATCCACTCTGTTGCTACTGTGTTATTCTGCGGATTTTCCACAAGGATATCTGTTGCGGAAAATCCTTAGTATTTACGCTATGTGTGAACTGAGTCTAAGGCCTTATTCACACGAACATGTTATATGTCCGTGTGACAGGCGTTAAAACAAGCGGACCTACGTAATTCAATGGGGCCGTACACATGGCCGTTGTTTCAATGGACCGTGTTAAGGGCCCGTGAAAAAATAGGACATGTCCTATTTTTTGCGCTTCACACATCCCTCCATAGACTCTAGTCTACAGGAGATGCGTGATAACGCATCCCGCAGGGAAAAGCACGGATGCATCTCGGACGTGCTGTTTTCACATCCGAGATGCGCAACGCTGGTGTGAATCTAGCCTAAGGCTTTATTCAGACGAACAGGAAAAACGTCCGTGCAACGCGCGTGATTTGCACGCGCGTTGCACGGACCTATATGTGTCTATGGGGCCGTGCTGACATGTCCGTGATTTTTACTCAGCGTGAGTCAGCTGAAAAAAAGTCACGACATGTCCGTTCTTTCTGCGTTTTGCGCGCATCATGCACCCATTGAAGTCAATGGGTGCGTGAAAACCACGCATGCCGCACGGAAGCACTTCCGTGCGAACTGCGTGATTCGCGCAAGAGCTGTCAAAAGGATGAATGTAAACAGAAAAGCACCACGTGCTTTTCTGTTTACAAACATCCAAACGGAGTGTCTTTGAGATGAGCGAACCCGGACAACCGAACCGAACTTCTCCGGGTTCGAACTCGTTTTGGCCAAACCCGGCAAAAAAAATTCCGGTACGCGACGTCAGTAGATAGTCATTGTCCAGGGTGCTGAAAGAGTTAAACTGTTTCAGCACCCTGGACAGTGACTTCCGATCCCAATATACATGAACGTGTAAAAAAAAAAAAGAAGTTCTGACTTACCGATAACTCCTGGCTTCTTCCTCCAGTCTGACCTCCCGGGATGACAATTCAGTCCAAATGACAGCTCCAGCCAATCACAGGCCAAGCACAGGCTGCAGCTGTCACATGGACTGCCGCGTCATCCAGGGAGGTGGGGCCAGATGTCAAGAGAGGCGCGTCACCAAGGACGCGTCACCAAGGCAACGGCCGGGAGGGAAGTTCTCTGTAAGTACGAACTTTTTCATTATTTTTTTTAACAGGTTGCTCGATATTGTGATCGGCATTCACTGTCGAGGGTGCTGAAAGAGTTAACTGCCGATCAGTTAACTCTTTCAGCACCCTGGACAGTGACTGACGTCGACTAGCCTCATCTCTATGATGGCGGCTGCGCGAAAATCACGCAGCCGCGCATCATACACGGATGACACACGGAGCTGTCAAGTGTTTTTTGCGCGCGCAATACGCCACGTTTTTGCGTCCGCAAAAACGCCACGTTCGTGTGAATCCAGCCTAAGGGTAAGAAAGAGCTATCCGCTTGTAGTCCAGGACAAAAATGAGATGTGTGGTGCCATCTTTAGGATGCCTGAGGATTGGCTAAACTGGAAACATTGCAGCAAACTGCAACAATGTGATTAGGTCTGTATGATTTATTTTCACGCTCTAAATGTAAATTAGTAATTCCATTCACTGATAGCAAGCAGATATTATAAAATGCTGAGGGATTGAAACAGAAATTAAATTAAAAGTGGTATAATTTTTCCTTGATTAATTGTTATTTATATAAGACTTCTAATACTATTAGACATGTAGATATTGTGCAAAAATGACGAGAATACGTTAGATATGGAAAGTACACAGGTGACTTTGACTTTGTGACATTGCAAAACCAAATCACATCTCAGTGACATCTATAGTCATTTTCATTTTTCTAATTATTTTTATGGGAAAAACCTATATGGCTGAGCAGAATGGAAGGTATAACAGAATGCTGCAACCTTGAGAAACATCCATCAAGTCTTCACAATAAGTTATGCATATAGGAAATAATATCAAATGTTGTATAAATAATTAAATAAATAAATAAGGCTCTGCTACTATAGAAAGTGGTGGTTTCTGGTATTTGCTGAAGACCCTAGGACTCATTCCCTGGTTACCCTAAGCCTAATGTCCAATAAAGTTGTTATAAAGTTATCTCTAAATGGGATAAAAAAAAAAAGTAACAAAAAAAAATAAAGAAATGTCCACAAAAAAAGTCATTTTTAAGTATAAAATATATTTTAATGCCCATACATTACATAAAAACAGAAACCTACACATATTAGGTATTTACACGACCATAATTAACCTGAAGTATTAATTGTAACAGGTTATTTAGCGTGAAATGTGAATGGTATAAAAAATATTATATTCACGCCACCAAAATAAATTACATAAATTAAACCGTAATTTTTTTGCACTGCTTAATTGCGCAGGGAAAAAAAAAAACTATTTCCGCACATAAAACAAAGCTTTAGGCTATGTTCACATGGAGTATTTTGCCGAGTTTTTTGACGCGGAAACCGCGTCGCAAAACTCGGCAAAAACGGCCCGAGAACGCCTCCCATTGATTTCAATGGGAGGCGTCGGCGGCTTCTTCCCGCGAGGCAGTTTTACTGCTCGCGGGAAAAAGCCGCCGACGCCTCCCATTGAAATCAATGGGAGGCGTTCTCGGGCCGTTTTTGCCGAGTTTTGCGACGCGGTTTCCGCGTCAAAAAACTCGGCAAAATACTCCATGGGAAAAAGAAGCGACATGCCCTATCTTCGGGCGCTTCCGCCTCTGACCTCCCATTGACTTCAATGGGAGGCAGAGAAAGCGTATTTCGCGCTGTTTTATGCCCGCGGCGCTCAATGGCCGCGGGCGAAAAACGGCGCGAAATTCGCTGCGAAAATCAGCGTGCAGGGAGAGGAAAATCTGCCTCAAAGTTCCAAACGGAATTTTGAGGCAGATATTCCTCCCCCAAAATACTCCGTGTGAACATAGCCTTAGGCTGGGTTCACATGGAGTTTTTTGCAGGAGGAAAATCTGCCTCAAAATTCCGTTTAGAATTTTGAGGCAGCTTTTCCTCTGCCTGCACGCCGATTTTCGCTGCGTTTTTCGCCTGCTGTCATTAAGCACCGCGGGGAGAAAACACTGCGATATATACGCTTTCTCTGCCTCCCATTGATGTCAATGGGCGGTCAGAGGCGTAAACTCCCGAAGATAGGGCATGTTCCTTCTTTTTCCCGCGAGCCGGTTTTTCCGCTCGTGGGAAAAAAACGCCTCCGCCTCTCATTGAAATCAATGGGAGCCATTTTCGGCCGCTTTTTGGTGCGTTTTCCGACTCAGTTTCCGCATCAAAAAACTCTGTGTGAACTAGACCTTACTGTGGTTTTCGCTGAGTTTTTCGGCCACGGCCATTTAGCACCGCGGGTAAAATATGCAGTGAAAAACACTTTTTCTGCCGCCCATTGATTTCAATGGGAGATCAGAGACGCAACCATGGGAAAAGAGCGTGTCACTTTTTTTTACCCGCGAGCGTTTTTCTTCGCTAGCGGGGAAAAAACACCTCCAACTCCCATTGAAATCAATGGGAGGCAATTTCGGTTGTTTTTTGGCTCGGTCTCCGAAGTCAAAAACAGCGCCAAAAACTCAGTGTGAACCAGGCTTTAGACAGCCACATCAATGAAAAAAATTAAAACTTTATGGCTGCTGAATGGCAGAGAGGAAAAAATGTAAAATTGTAGCTGGTCATTTTTAATGATATTATCGATCACTTATCCATCTACAGCTTCTTTAGGTTATATGTACTGTCATTTATAAGATAGAAGTGTAAATAGTGGTAAGACACCATCCCATCACATTACATGGAAATGTCCCAATGTTGGAGCCGTCACGTTCTAGTTTACATTCTGTGGGTGGTTGATGTACGTTGTTTCTTTGTATTCGGTACCTGTAGTTTCCTGTGGGATTCCAGCATGACACGTGTGCTGTGTATTTGTGGCTTTCTAACATTCTGCTTTGCATATAGAAACATATTGCAGTCATATCAACATTGCATTCAATTACATGTAAGTCCCTGAATTAAATGGGAAAAAAATCTGATTAATTATGAGTTGTGACATTTGCTGGTGAAATTAACCAGATGAATATGTTACGTTATTAAGAAGAAATGGGATAATCTGAGGCTGGGGAAAAGGCAGTAATAATCCATTACCTATAATGCTTGAATTATGAACTTAGATGTGATCGGTAACAGCTCGATCCTGCGTGTCAGAGGCACGCAGGACCCGGTGACACTGAACCCGTCAGTGCCGCTGAACTGACGGCTACAGGTTTCAGCGCTGGATACAGCTGCTCTGTGTATAGGATACAAATCAGCTGTATCTGAAAAAGTTTAAATTATTTTTAATGAAATGTAATTACAAAGTAGCACCAATCATTTTTATTATTTATTTTTTTATAAATATAATCAATGGTGTACATAGCCTTTAACCCCTTAAGGACACGGATAATCTTTGTTCTTTCCTCCCTGCCTTCCATAAGCCATAACTAGAGATGAGCGAAGTTATGAAAAGTTCGGTTCGGCTAGTTTGCCGAATTTCACGAAAAAGTTACAATCATGTGAAGGTGTTATTGAGGACAGGAGTGGAGGAGAGGTAACAGACTGAGCTACGTAATGGTAAGAGCAGAGTTCACAGCAGCACAGAATCTGCACGCTCCTCTTCTGAAATACTCTGTGCTGCTGTGAACTGAGCATCCTGATGTGCTGCTGCGTCCCTCTCGACATCCGGCCCGACATTCCTGGATGACGTTACAGCCCATGTGACCGCTGCAGCCAGTCACAGGCTGCCGCGGCCTCTGCAGCCAATCACAGGCTGCAGAGGCCTCTGCAGCCAACCATAGGCTGCCGCGTCAGAAAAGAAGGTCGGACTGGAGGAAGAAGAGGGACTCGTCACCAAGACAACGACCGGGTACGTATGAAATGCTTTTTATTTTATTTTTAATCAGCAGCCTCTTTTCTCTATCAGTGATTGATAGAGACAAGTGGCTGCCGATTTGTATAATATTTTTGACCGTGTTCGGTCAAAATGGGTTCGGCCGAACCAGGTGAAGTTCGGATTCGCTGCAAACCGAACGTTTCCCGATGTTCGGACCGAAACCGGGTTCGGTTGTCCCGGTTCGCTCATCTCTAGCCATAACTTTTTTATTTTTTCGTCGACATAGCCATATCAGGGCTTGTCTTTTGCTAGACAAGTTGTAGTGTTTCATGGCACCATTTATTGTACCGCATAATGTACTGGGAAGCTGAAAAAATTATATTTGTGCGGACAAAAATGAACGATGAAATGGCCAAAAAACAGCGGATACGCCATTTTTGGGGGGATTTTGTTTTTACGGCGTCCATCAGGAGGTAAAAACTATATGCTCACCTTATTCTTCGGGTTGATACGATTACGGCAATACCAAATTGATATGTTTTTTTATGTTTTACTATTTTTAGAAAAAAAAACTATTTGCTAAAAAAAAAAATAGCTTTGTGTCGCCATATTCTGCAAGCCATAACTTTTTTATCTTTCTGTCAATTGAGCGTGGTAATTTTTTTTGAGGGGCAAGCTGTAGTTTTTACCGATACCATTTTGGAGTATATGCAACTTTTTGATCACTTTTTATAAATTTTTTTTTTGAGAGGTAAGGTGTAGAGATGAGCGAACCGGGACAACCGAACCCGGTTTCGGTCCGAACATCGCGAAAAGTTCGGTTCGCAGCGAATCCGAACTTCACCGGGTTCGGCCGAACACGTTTTGACCGAACCCGGGCGGGCAGAAAAAACATTACAAAAATATTATACTAATTGACAGCCACTTGTCTCTATCAATCACTGATAGAGAAAAGAGGCTGCTGATTAAATATAAAATAAAAAGCATTTCATACGTACCCGGTCGTTTGTCCGACCTCCTTTCCTGACGCGGCAGCCTGTGATTGGCTGCAGAGGCCGCGGCAGCCTGTGATTGGCTGCAGCGGCCGCGGCAGCCTGTGATTGGCTGCAGAGGCGGTCACGTGACGTGCGTGACCGCCACTACAGCCTGTGATTGGCTGCATCGGCGACATGGATGAAACGTCATTGCTGGATGCCGGACAGGAGGAATGTAAGTATGAACGTATTTTTTATTTTTTTTTATTACATTAAAATTGTAATTTCCGCGCGCCGAGCATGGTACTGTCAAGATTGCTGAAAGAGTTAGTGCAGCCCATTAACTCTTTCAGCACCCTCGACAGTACCATGCTCGGCGCACGGAAATTACAGGTTCGGTCAGAACTAGTTCGGTCCGAATCGAACTTTTTCGGGAAATTCTGCGAACCAGCCGAACCGAACTTTTCATAAGTTCGCTCATCTCTAGTAAGGTGACCAAAAAACAACAATTTGCGTGTTTTATATATATATATATATATATATATATATATATATATATATATATATATATATATATATATATTTTTTTTTTACGGCATACACTGAGCGGATTAAACAAGGCTATAATATGATAGTTCAGACTTTTACGGATGCGGCAATACCAGTTACGTTTACTTTTATTTTTTTAAACATTGCTTTAGGGAAAAAAATGGGAAAAGTTTTTGTTTTTTTTACTTTTTAATATATTTTTTTTTTGGAACATTAAAAAAAAAACCTTTATGTAACTGTTTTTTACTAGTCCCCCTAGGGGACTTGAACCAGCGATGATATACTGAAACACTAATGTATTGCAGTATATTGCTACGCTGACAGTCTCTCTTAACCCCTTCAAGACACAGCCTGTTTTGGCCTTTAGGACACAGCCAATTTTTTCAAATCTGACATGTTTCACTTTATGTGGTAATAACTTTGGAATACTTTTACCTATCCAAGCGATTCTGAGATTGTTTTCTCGTGACACATTGGACTTTATGTTACTGGCAAAATTTGCTCGATACATTAAGTATTTAATTGTGAAAACACCAAAATTTAGCAAAAAATTGCAAAAATTAGCATTTTTCTAAATTTTTATGTATCTGCTTGTAAGACAGATAGTAATACCACACAAAATTGTTGCTAATTAACATCACCCATATGTCTACTTTAGATTGGCATCGTTTTTTGTACATCCTTTTATTTTTCTATGACATTACAAGGCTTAGAACTTTAGCAGCAATTTCTCACATTTTCAAGAAAATTTCAAAAGGCTATTTTTACAGGAGCCAGTTCAGTTGTGAAGTGGATTTTAGGGCGTTATATATTAGAAACCCTCTAAGTCACCCCATTTTAAAAACTTCACCCCTCAAAGTATTCAAAACAGCATTTAGAAAGTTTCTTGACACTTTAGATGTTTCACAGGAATTAAGACAAAGTAAATGTGAAATTTTCAAATTTCTTTTTTTTTTGTTGCAGAAATTCATTTTTCATCTATTTTTTTTGTAACACAGAAAGTTTTACCAGAGAAATGCAACTCAATATCTATTGCCCAGATTCTGCACTTCTTAGAAATACCCAACATGTGGCCCTAGTGCGCTAATTTACTGAAATACCGGCCTCAGAAGCAAAGGAGCACCTAGAGGATTTTGGGGCCTCCTTTTTATTAGAAAATATTTTAGGCTATATGTCGGGTCTGAAATGCTCTTGCGGCACCAAAACAGTGGAAATCCCCCAAAAGTGACCCCATTTTAGAAACTATACCCCTTGAAGAATCCATCTAGGGGTGTAGTGAGCATTTTGAACCCACAGGTGTTTCATAGATTTTATTAGAATTGGGCAGTGAAGATAAAAAAAAAAATCATTTTTTTCCAATAAGACGTAGCTTTAGCTCAAAATTTTTCATTTTCTCAACAAATAAAGGAATAAAAGAACCCCAACATTTGTAAAGCAACTTCTCTGGAGTACGGCAATACCCAATTTGTGGTCATAAACTGCTGTTTGGGCACACGGCAAGGATTAGAAGAGAAGGAGCGCCATTTGGCTTTTGGAGCACAGATTTTGCTGGATTGGTTTCTTGACACCATGTCACTTTTGCAAAGCTCTTAAGGTACCAGTACAGTGGAAACTCCCCAAAAGTGACTCAATTCACGAAACTATACCCCTTGAGGAATTCATCAAGGGTGTAGTGAGTATTTTGACCCCACAGGTATTTCATAGATTTTATTAGAATTGGGCAGTGAAAATAAAAAAAATAATTTTTCTTCAATAAGACGTAGTTTTAGCTGAAAATGTTTCATATTCTCAACAAATAAATGAAAAAAAGCACCCCAACACTTGTAAAGCAACTTCTCCCGAGTACGGCAATACCACATATGTGGTCATAATCTGCTGTTTGTGCACAGAGTAGGGCTCAGAAGGGAAGGAGCGCCATTTGGATTTTGGAGTACAGATTTTGCTGGATTGGTTTCGGGTCGCTATGTCGCATTTGCAAAGTCCCTGTGGGACCAAAACAGTGGAAACCCCCCAGAAGTGACCCCATTTTGGAAACTACACCCCTCAGTGTGTAGTGAGCATATTAACCTCACAGGTGATTGGCAGAAATGGGTGTGCACTTGATGTTGCAGAGTGAAAATGGTTTTTCAATAGATATGCCAATATGTGGCGCCCAGCTTGTGCCACTGGAGACACACACCCCAAAAATTGTTAAAAGGGTTCTCCCAGGTATGGCAATGCCATATATGTGGACGTAAACTGCTGTTTGGCACACTGTAGGGTTCAGAAGGGAGGTAGCGCCATTTGGCTTTTGGAGCGTGGATTTTGCTTGTAGTAGTTTTGTTTTGAGTCTTACTGGTGTTTCTATTTATAATGAAGGGGTGCATGTAAGGCGGGCGGAGTATATAAGGGGCATAGTCAGGTGGTATAGTGGGGTAAAAAAAACCAATAAAATAATTCATAGATGTGTGTTATGCTGTGACACAATCCTTTCTGCACAGGCCGGTGTCGCACTAATAAATGGTCCTTACTTATTCCCCTTTTGGTCCACAATCGGCATCATTGCAGTTTGGGGAATTTTGCTGGGAAAGTGTTGTCCTGGTATAATATGGGCACCCTCGCTTCCAGCAGATATGTTTGGGCCCTCCCCTTCCTGGTTCCCTAATTTTAGGGGCCTTGATAATTTGCTACTTGAAACAGAAGAAACGTTCCCCTCGGGCCGGCACAACTGCATATTTTTATTTCCTGGCTTATTGGTACCGTGACTAATTTTATTTTTTCCATAGACGTAGTGGTATGACGGCTGGTCTTTTTTTTGCGGGACGAGCTGTAGTTTTTATTGGGACCATTTTGGAGTACATACGACTTTTTGATCACTTATCCTTTTTTTTTTTTGGGAGGCAAGGTGACCAAAAAACAGCAATTCTGGCATATTTTTTTAGTTCTTTTTATACAGCGTTCACCACGCATTATAAATTACATGTTCGCTTTATTCTGCGGGTCAGTCCGATTCCGGTAATACCTAATTTATTGCACTTTTTATGTTATACAACTTTTTGCACAATAAAATAACTTTTGTAAAGAGAATGGATTTTTTCTGTCGCCAAGTTGTGAGAGCCATAACGGTTTTAATTTTTTTGTCGATGGAGCTCTGTGAGGGCTTGTTTTTAGCGAGACGAGTTATAGTTTTTATAGGTAACATTTTTGGGTACATGCGACTTTTTGATCACTTTTTATTTCAATTTTTGGAAGACAAAGTGACCAAAAAATAGCAACTATGTCAGTATTTTTTAGTTTGTTTTTTTTTACGACGTTCACTGTGCGGAATAAATAACATAATATTTTTATAGTTAAGGTCGTTACGGTCGCAGCGATACCAAATATGTATGGTTTTATTATTTTTTTCAATACTAAATGACTTGATAAGTGAAAAAGGGTTATTGTGTTTTATTTTATTACTTGAAACTTTTATTGTATGTTTTACAACTTTTTTTTTTTTTTTTTTACACTATTCTTTAGTCCCACTAGGGGACTTGAATGTCCAACTGTTTGTTTGATGTTCTAATACATTGCACTACCTATGTAGTGCAATGTATTGGAACTGTCAGTTGTTCACTGACAGCAAGCCAATCAGGCTCCGCCTCTGGGCGGGGCCTAAACAGCTTACATAATGGCAGACAGGAGTCCATTGTTAGGGCTCCTGTTGCCATAGTAACAGTCGCCAGCCTTGCCATGGCATGGCAAGTCTGCCGATTTGCTACAAACCTCTAGGATGCAGCGATCACAATGGATCGCTGCATCGAAGGGGTTAATGCCAGGAATCGGAGCTAGCTCCGGTTCCTGGCGATAGATCGGGGTGTCCGCTGTAACATACAGTGGACACCCACTGCTGATGACGCCGGCTCAACTTCTGAGCCGGAAGCTGAGCCGGCGCCATCTTGCCGATGGTACCGGAAGCCTCCTGGGCGCCACCGACGACGGGACATAGGAGGATTCCGTTACAGGCTGACTGGGAGGTAATTAGCCCTCTGATCGCCTTTGCAGCCACCAGCAACCCAGCGATCACGTTGCTGGGGTGCCGGTGGCTATAAACTCCTGACATGCTGCGATCTCTATTGAACGCAGCATGTGAGGGGTTAATCGGTCGGATCGGAGGCTAGCTCCGGTCCTGGCCGATACCTCAGGGTGCCAGCTAAAACATACAGCTGTCACCCGGCGGTGATGTTGCTGGCTCAGCTCCAGAGCCAGCTCCATCTGTTTCACGTACAGTTACGTGGAATTGCGGGAAAAGACCATCTCCCATCACGTAACTGTATGTGAAATTGCGGGAAGGGCTTAAAGCCCTGCCAGAGGCGTACAAAGATGGCAGACCTTCGGGCCTTCATTAGACCCCCCAGGCTGCCATGATGACCATCGGCATCCCCTGATCGCATTCTTGTGGGGCTGATGGCATGTCTGAGTCGGCCGCCTCCCAGATTTTAACAATTTAAATGCTGCGGTTGCGATTGTCCGCGGCATTTAAGGTGTTAAACGGGCGGAATCAAAGTGATCTTTGATTCCGCCCGCTGCAGCGAGGTGTCGGATATATTACACAGCCGACACCTTCTGAGTATGGAGCGTGCTCCGCCCGTGAGCCAGCTCCATACTTCCCCTTAACAGCTGTCACATACATGTACGTGGCATGTAGTTAAGGGGTTAAATTCTGATAGAATGACTTGGTATACCTCGACTATAAAAGCTTTATTTACTGTCAGTGTAAAACTAACACACAGTCTACTCGGCCGTTGCAGCCGAATGTCAGCTGTACATTACAGCCAGCACCCACTTCGAATGGCATGGACACCGCTTCTGTACCCACGCCATCCCGTGGATGTAACTGCATGCCCGTTAACGGCAATGTACCGCCAAAATGGATGTAAAGTTACATCTATTTGCGGGAAGGGGTTAAGGGTTTATTCACATATGTGGTCAAATTGCATTTTTTTGCAGTAATCGCGACAATAAATCATTATTTAAACGCACTGTGTAATTATATCCCAAATGTCCTTCTAAGAGCTTATTCACACAGCAGATCTGTGTGCAGGAGAGTGTACATCAGGACACGGAGCTACTACGGCTCTGTATATGAATCCACATAGCGCAGTATTGTTTCTCAGTACAGCCGCGGATTATAGAGGTATTCTCTCTTAGAAGTAATATCTCAGGAATACAGCAACTGATAAAACATGACATGATTTCTGTATGAATGTGACAAAAAAATGTATGAAATCGACATCCGAATGTGCAAATATGGCCCCATAGAAGAGGCTTTGTTCAGCTCCATACATCTTGTATGGGGCCATAATATGGCCGTGTGAACGAAGCCCGAACACAAAACGTAAACATCCAGCATCTGCGTTCCCCGTTATGTAGAATCCATAAACTCTTCGGAAGCTTCAGTAATATTCTGCTCTTTGACCCTGACACGGTAAAGCTTCAGAATCATTTTGTAACAAGTAATCATGGAAGCAATTACAGCCCCTTGTCCCGAGGCCACTGTCACACAGGTGTAATGTCTGATTGTCGCTGCTTAATTATACCAGTCCTCGTAAGGAGTCTGAGCATCAGATAAAACGCTATACAATATACTTCAGGTAAGTGAAGTTCCCCTTGCTAGTAAGTAAGAGTGTAATTATTGCGCCTTTGATTATTAAAGCCGAGCACTTTTCCGGATACTGTAGCCTTTTACAAGTGGCTAAACTGCATATTAACAACACTGAACGTGTCACAATAGAAGAAATATTTTGAAATGATGTCTTCAGATTCTTCAAATACCCTTGGTATATGGGATCGCTGGGTGCAGAACAGCTCTTGGATTTACGTTCCTCAAGTCTTTGAGTTCTGACTTTGCAGAACAGATTGTAAATCTCTGGCCCATTACACACCTGCCGTGAATGTGGTGTTATATTTCTCTGGGGTCTTCCTGCAGAAACCTAAGTCGTGTTAATCATTGTCAGAACCACTTGTTTAAAATGCCAAGAAGCAGTGAACCAAGTGTTCTAGAACGCACATGACAATATGCTTCAGAATGCTATTTTGTTGCAGTGTTGATTTATTGTAACTAATGGGTTGTACCTGCACTGAAGCTATATGTGGCAATCATTAGTATACCTTTCACTGACCTTTATCGCTAATATATATTTCATTTGCCAAGTTTGGAAATGTGTAAATAATGTACATCAATGCCACCTGTTTTCTTCCAAGGTTGCGACATCCATTATTTATCATGTGTCAACAGCTTGGAGATACAGAATCTAGGACCACTTAGTATTCCACATCTCATTAATATTTTTACATATCACTCAATGTGACCCATATCATCTGAATTGGAAGGATCCTGCTTCCTTGCTGCCAAAAGTAGTTATTACCTACCCACAGTTGGGGCACCAATTTTCTCATGCCTCAATAATGCCAATATTCTTGATAGATGCCTCATCTGTGTGCCCATAACATACACATTGTCATCCGTGACATCATTGCTGTATTAATCAGGCCTTGAATAAAAAGAGTCTGTCATCACATTTTCTCCTCTCAAACTGCTAATACCGCTATATAGGGAAGGATGAAAGTTTTTCAAACATGCTTTTGTTGCCCAAGTCAGCCCCTGGTGAACCATAAAAAAGTGTTTTTATTCCTCCGGGCACCATATGCAAATGAACACTGAAGAGCCCTTCAATGCATGAAGTGTCCTGCATTGAAAGCAGAAACCACGTAGAGCGCAGGACACTTTCTGGATTGCAGGACTCTTTATAGCTCATTTGCATACGGCACAGAAGAAATAAAAGCACTTTTTTTATGGTTCACGATGGGCTGACTTGGGCAACATAGGTATGTTTAAGAAACTTTCATCTCTCCCTATATAGTGGTATTACTAGTTTGGGAGGAAAATTTAATGACAGACTCCGTTTAATGTAATTTGAAAATATGGAAAATTTGTAAGAGGTATGATATTGATATTTAACTGGCTTTAGCTATGATTTCTCCATTTCTTCAGGTTGCAATCTCTGTTTAACACCTGAATCAAGCCATTCATTTGCAGGCCCGGATTTACCTTTAGGCTCAGTAAGCCTGTGCCTGTGGATGGCCCTGGGGGAATGGCACCTGCTGAAGGGAAAATGTACCTACTGTATGAATGGACTTAACAGTGTGTATCCATGTGTATTTTATGTTAATATATGTTAATTTGGTACTCATAGTGTAGTGTTGTGGGACTAAGAAGGACACCCAGGGAGGGACAACAGGAAGGCTGCGGAGACTGCTAAAAAAAAATGTAAAAGCGCACCCAAATTTTCAGCTTTATTTTATAAGAACATATTAAGAGCACTTTAATTAAAGCCATACATGACGTAAAGAGGTTTCCCTATAATCAATATTTATCCCCTATCCACTGTATAGGTAATAAATATCTGATCAGTGGAGGTCCTGTTGCTTTGACCCCCACCGATCATTAGAACGGGTTTACCTTGCCGTTCCTGGGAGACCCATAGGAATGGAGCATTAATGCACATGCTCAGCCACCGCTCCATTAATTTCTATGGCGTTGCCGAAGATAGCAGAGCGGTGTTCGAGCACGCGTGCTATCACTCCATTCCTATTTGGCTACCAAGAACAGTAAGCCCGTTCACATAATCGATAGGGTTCCCAGCGGTTGGACCCCCACTGATCACAGATATATGATCTATTCTGCGTATAGGTGATAAATAATGATTATGGAAAACCCCTTTAAGGTGCTGCCTACTTGATGGTCTGAGACAATCTGTGCCTAAAGTGTCTTGGAATTTAAATATGATACAATAACATAGAATAGAGCAAGTTATTTCATGTGCAGTTCTGGTGGTACACCGGGTGTTGTACTGGGTCCCTCAATCAGGAACTCCATCAATATGCCTGAGCGGCTGTAAAGAACCTCTCTCGCTCCCTGGCTCTCTCCTCGCTCTCTGCACTCTCTCCTCTCTCTCTCTCGGGCACTCAGCACATCCGTTTATTTCAATGTGTGATAATTCTTTTCTTTTGTGGTGCAGGGGAATTGAACACTTGTGGCTCCCAGCAGCACCACTAAATGAACATTTGAACATGTCAAGTTATGCAGTTCTTAAATACCGTATACTATGTGTATCCAAACCTCTCCTGTTATAGGAAAGAATTTACCTGCAGTGTTCACCAATAAAACATGTCAATGATGCACAGGCTGCAACAATAATTATCCTGTAGTCGGCCGCAGGGCAGCCACAGGGTGTTTGTTTTCCCTACAGCAGCCCTATTCCTACTGCAAGCCAAAAACCTGGGACATTTTTCTTTTCTTTTTTTTCTTTGTTATGAGAAAGGGAGTTGGGTGAATATTCAATTATAATCTGACATTTATCCAAAATGATTTAGCATTTTTTTGTCCCAAAACAATAATTACAAAAGATCAACTAAGACTAGTCTTACAAGTTGTGCAGTAATTTTCTCTGATCTAAAGTGTTCTAAAAATCGATGGAAAAATTATTGCTTTGAATCAGTTCTTCCGTTAGTCACCCATTCACCTCCATGAAAAAGGATCGGTAAATGACCGTGTTCTTGAGACCTTAAGGTTCATGCACACAACATCACCACGTGCAAGGACCCTGCATGGTGACTCCATCATATTCTCCCCTAGAATTAATGTTAGAAGCAATGCAGGCGTAATACAGCATGTGTTGGAGCATGTCAAATCGTTTGTTATGAAGGCACATATACTGCGGGTATAGTAAGAGCCTTACAGATTTTTATGGCTTTGTGTATGTGCCCATAGCCTGTTTTTTCACCATATTTTGTAACTGTCAAACAACATACAGAAAAGAGCAGTGCATAGACCAACAACAAAAATGACAGCGAAAACAATGCTTCAATAAATACTAGCTCCCGTATTTAATTATACATTGATGGACACAAAACTTCAGCTATGAAGAAAACATTACCCGTACCAATGACGGGTCCAAAGTGTCCCTGGAAATAATTTTCCCATCCTAGCAAGTGTTGTTAATATGGGCCAGAGAAAGTGGTTGGGTTGAGAGAAAATAAATCTATCATATTTTATTGTGAGTAGGACGAGGAGGGAGAATATATAATAAACAGAGCTAATGTGATTCACTGCACCGAGGAAACAGAGCAGGGAAGTCATCTGCAGCTAAGGAGCCTTTGTAAATCTCCCCCGATCTGTTCTTAGTCAGTATATAATCCTTTATATTTCTGCTTGGCTGCTAGACTTGTTGAAGCATGAGACGAACTTCCCAGAAAACTGTGCTGCAATATTGATGACTTTGTTACTACGGTTATGTCATAGGAATCATCTGAAGTTGTCACTCACTTTTGTATCTTCAAAAACAGTATCAGAGCACTTAAAGGCGCTCTTCACCTTTAGCCCATTCTATTCACATGGCTGAGGGCAGAGTAAACTAGCTTAGCGCTCTTATGTACATCCGGTACAGTATACTCCTACATTTAATATAGCCGCTCAATGGTATTTTACATATATAACATTATAATGACTAGGCAAGAAAGCACAGGTTTCTGCTAATATTCTGAATGGCTATGTACACTTTGAAAAAGTTTTTGAATACGTCATTATTTTTACTTTTTGAGACACAGCTGCTTTGTATCCTGTATACAGAGGAGCTGTATCGTTCGCTGAGACATGAATCTGTCAGGTCTGTGGGACTGACGGGTTCAGTGTCAGCAGGTCCTGTGTGTCCTGCGTGTCTCTGACACGCAGGCTCCACCTGTTGTCCATCACATCTAAGTTATGAACTTAGATGTGATCGGTAACAGCTCGATCCTGCGTGTCAGAGACACGCAGGGCACACAGGACCCGCTGACACTGAACCCGTCAGTCCCGCAGACCTGACGAATACAAAATTCAGTGCTAGATGCAGCTGCTCTGTATACAGGATACAAAGTTGCCGTATCTCAAAAAGTTTAAATTATTTTTAACAAAAAGTAATTCGAAAATTGCACCAAACACACTGATAGACATTTTTCTTAAAAAGAAAATTCAAAGGTGTACATAGCCTTTAAGAATACAGATATCAGTTCATTTAGAAACTGAGCCATTCATACCACAGTAAGTACTGTCAGTCAAGGGAAAATGCTTGTTTAAATTCAAAGGCTAAAAACGCGTTGTAAGCTATGACTTGTCCCCTTTTATTTATATTGTATACTATGCTGTATATAAGTAATACAGATTAATAGATTATTTGTGCATAATTCCCCCCAAAAGTGATAGGTCCCTTGCTATTGTCGGGGCATGTTAGAACCATGGGCCCACTAGAGAGCTTCTAGTGGACCGAAATGACTCGGAGCATACGTAAGTACAATCAGCCAAAGTCTAGGACAGGAGAGAGATTTGTGTTTCTAACTGTCTAACTGATATCTGAGTCTTATAATGTAGGAAGTTTAGGAAACTAATACAATGGAGCAAACTCTCAGTCTTGCAAGCAAGACTAGACCCGGATGTTTTTTCATCCCCTTAAAAGGGGTTTTCCCATGAACAACACTTATCACTTATCTACAGGATAGATTATAAATGTCTGATCGCTGGGACTCCACCGTTGGGATTCCCACTGATCACAAGAACGGGGTCCCGTGCCTCCCATTTGAATGGTGCGGCGGTCAGGCATGTGAGTTGCGGCTCCATTTAACTCTATGGGTCTGATGGAGATAGCCAAGCGCTGTACTCGGCTATCTCCGCCAGTGTTTATCGTTTTTCGTGTCAATCCAATAATGTTAAAGTAGAGATATTAAGAATGGTGAGAAATTGAAGCACAAAGTAAATGGGAGAGTTACATAAGAGTTCATTATATAAATATTAGACTTTATTTACATACAGTAACACTGAATAAACCATATAAATGTATATTTGTGGAAGGCTTTAATGATCTTGTGTTAATCTGCAGATAACCTAATGTCTATGGGGCTAGCATATATCTACTTACATCTGGTGCAGGGCAAGCTTTATTAATGCACAAGGCAGTAATGTGTCCCACCAGCCTTTGTCCCTGAAGTCCAGCATGATAACTTTCAAATGGACCCTGGTATTTACAGCAATCTCAAAGCGTCCAGTTGGTTGTCCAAAGAAATTAAATGTATTTGTTTTGCCACATTGATTTTTTAAATTATTTTTTTAAACCTATTAATTGTGCCCTCAATGCCACCCTGGGAAGCCTCATCCTTGCCATAATCTGGTGTGGGGAAAAATAATTGAATCAGACAGGTTGGACTTTTCTTGAATTATTTTATTATTTTACCCCAAAAAATAACCAATACCAGAAATGTCTGGCAGCCATTACACTCTCCTACCTCCTCAGAATAAACTTCCGGGTTAAGCTCAGCTAACTACAGTATGCTCATTAAAAGGGGTCTCCGCTGTAGACAATCCCTACTTGTTAAATGTTTCCTTTGACAATAGGACGATCACAAAGTGTTTCCCTCCTTGGACCCCCCGCGATCAGCTGTAATCTGTGTGGAAACCTGGCATTAAGTGTTCACCTTCCCTGCAGCACCACGACTGGTGAAGTTGAGCATTACACAGTGCCTATTCATATCAATAGGTCGTCTGTGTAATACAGGACAGGACAGGTCCTCCAGAGCAAGATACACCCTTTGAAAACACTTTCCACTCTGGCCAAGAGATAAGGATCCTGAACAGAGGACCCCCTGTATTAACTCATAATTCCCTAATAGGGTTTATGCAAATAGGTTTTAAACTAGACAACCCCTTAAAGGGTGAAATAGGTTTTGACTGACAACTATCGCCAATTTTAGGAAATTTAATGCTGGCTTCATGCTTTAAGAGCCAAATCTAAAAAAATCAAAATGGTAAAGGTTAGCAGTAACATAAAAAATGAACCTGATGTTCTTACATCTGCAGTTTGCTGACAGTGGGCAGCAGACAATTCGCAAACCTTTGTTTAAAAATATAGAGTATAAGTAACCCTTCCGACAATGCCTCTTTTCCAATATTCACTAAGGCCTGAGTTGTACTTTGCAAACAATACTGAATTAATATTTCCCAAAGGGTCGAAATTCGAACCTATAATGGAAAAATGAATCACGGTATGATAAATGACACCGAAAAAGGCCAAAACAGCAGAGAAATGGATAGTAATTTTTTTTTCCAATGCGCGTCCATCTTTGACATTTACCGGAATAGAAAGTCCCTGACGAATGCTGAAAAGAAAGTGCTTTCAATTTAATTTTTTTTCTCTGCGTCTCGGTTTCATCCCTATGCACTCAGGCACCAATTTGAGGTTTATAGTCCTATTTCCTAGCTGGAGACCATGGTACATGACAAGGGAGCAAAACACTAGTAGGTTCAGAGATATCTACACAGAATAGACTTATTTCAAAGGTATTTTGTCAACAACAGCACAGATCTGCGGTTGACTGTAGAATAAGGGGTTGATACATTTTCCGAACATAACAGATATTTGCATTGTTGTACGGCATGTTCTTTGTCTCTGTTTTCATACTGACATCATTTACCATTCGGTAGTGGAGAGATCTCATACAACGTCCTCTTGTCTTTTGCTCTTCAGGGATTTAATGCACCACTTACTGTAGACTCTGTGTACCTAGTTTTCGTTAAACCTTCAATTTTGAAAAGTATATTTGGATGATAGAAACAGATGCAATTTGATCCAAAGATGAAAATTACAGAAGTGAAGTACTCTCCAGAAATTTTGATCTCCAACTGGGTGTAAATAGTGTTATTCACCACATCGGCAAACACTTATAAAATTTATTTTCTCAACTTTGTCCTAAAATGCTTTATCGCCGTATGAACTTTTCTCGGTGAAACTTAAGCAAACAACATCACAATAGCATTGGTTTATAGGAGAAACTTTTAATATATCTCCGCAATGTACACTCAACTGGTCATAGACATTTATCTGACTTTTTAAATTGATGCGAAAGATTACACTAACATACATTTTAGCAAGTTGGTATTCCATTTCTCCCTTTTGTCTTTGGGATAAGTTTAGGGTGTTTTTTTTTTTTTAGGTGAGGGGGGGGTGAAATCAGTTTTATAATATAGCATTGATTGAAATATGATTATTATAGACATAGTATAAATAAAGATGATTAAAAAAAAGGAATTATATATATATATATATATATATATATATATATATATATATTTATTTTGAAGAGATACTGACCAATCCTGACAGACCTCATTTACTTATTATGGGATTAGGTATCTGTAGTGCTGTAGACTACGTTAGTCCTGTCGTCGAAAATCCCGGAAACCCAACGGAAAAACAATAATACTAGTGTGAGCACAGTCTTACATAGTGGGGTTTTGCCATGAATCACAAACGGCATCACTTTTGCTGAATCATGCAAGCAGTCTGGTTTTAAAGCAGATCTCAAACCCTAGCAAAACTATTTGCTCGTCTCTAACTGTGATAATTGCAATCACTGTCCCAAACTACCAATTACTCTCATGAATACACTAGTCATTATACAGAACAGTCACACATAGCACTCATATAACAATGGAGCGGAGACAGCTTGGGAGGGTCAGTTACTTTTAATCACTGTTCGCACTTTCATATATTTTTGAATCTTTTTGAATTTTGAATACAAGTGTAATCTAATAGCCCGGAAAATACTTATTTTTGTTTTAGGCAAAGTCTTTTTCTGCATTGTAAGTTGAATCTTCTGTCTGAGCTGATACAGCTACACTGAATTTTATAGAAGTCCGTTATTAACATATTGATCCTCTGCCAAGACAAGTACAGTACAGTATGTCCATCACTTTCAGTGCACACCCTGTTCTGGAGGAGGAAAACATGAAATCCTCCAGGGCATGACCTGCGTTTTACCAACTTTTTAACTTCAACCCTTGCAATCTGCGGACAGCTATATTACTGTTTTTCTACTCATTTGCTGCCATTTTATTTTTTTGCGCTAACATTTTTATGTGTACATTTTGCATTTCGTGCCATAGATTTAATAAGGAACAGACACTATGCAAACAGCTGTTTCTTTCACAGCAGATAGTTTATACATTTAAAAGCAGTTATGATTCATGTTATAAATCTCAAGCCATCGGGAAGCTGTGACACTAACGCTACTGTGCCCTTCATGGACCAATAGCTTTTGATAATCCAATTACATTTACAATGCTGGGAAGCAGCAAAGATCACAAGCATCAAGCTTATAAGGAAAAAGTTTTAGCAAAACATAATCTTCAATGCGCTTTCCTCTCACTTAATATTGCTTAAGCCTTGTTATATATTAATGGATACAGCAAAGTTTAAACATCTATCCTGTATATTACCCAAGTTATATAAATATCCATGCGCAGCCATTAAAAATGTTCTTTGTAATTTAAAACTGCAATTATATTATGACACTGGTAAATTGCATTAAATAAAACCAACAGTGTCAGTGGTGTAGATATTTTTTGGCCCCAAGGGCATGCCTTGGGTCTTTTGCCAGATGTCTTGAGTCTATTGGCAATCACCACAATTAATTATAGCACTGCGACCAGTGCCCCCTGGTGCCCCAGGTATCTTCAATGTCTACTAACACCCCTAAGGAGCATATTGAATCCACCAGTGATGTACATTGTGTCCAATTATGTGTTTTCAACATATCCATTTTGGAATCCAAAGTGTCAGTGATGTTGGAGGATACAAATTAATCACCTAATGAGCAACTAAGGCTTTGTTCACATATGCGCCAGGGTCCAGTTCCGTTGGAGCTTTCCGTCGGAACGAGACCCTTACAGACACAAACGGAAACCATAGGTTTCCATTTCCATTGATTTTGACTACGCTATTGATTCCGGCAAAACTACGGAACCCTTGCACAACGGAGACAAACGGAAACCATTGGCACCGGATCCGCCACCATTGAAATCAGTGGTGATGGAAACGGAAACCATTGGTTTCCGTTTGTGTCAGTCAGGGTCCCGTTCCGACGGAAAGCTCCGACAGGACCCTAGCGCAGATGTTGACGAAGCCTAAAATGTATAATACCTTGAAGATTTATGTCTCCAAGTATTCTTTTATACTGGCATGGCACCAGGGATATGCTCGGATTTATGTGGATATATGTCTGGAAAAGTTGATAAATTAAAGATGTTTGGTTTTATATCTGTACAGTCATTCTATGTTTATACTGTGTTAAATAACACTGTGACATATATATGATTGGATGTTTTTATTGATATACATTTTATACACTTGTTGATGTGTTATTGATCTTTGAGGAAAATCCATTTGATATAAAATTTAACTAGAGTATATGCCAGGAATATAGAGTGATAAAATTCGCCCAGTTGCTGCAAATTTTCATCGTTGCAGTGTTGACCAAGCCCTGCATAATTAATGGTTTGTCACAAGTGGATAGAAATACAGTAGCATGGATCCGTAATATCCCAAAATAATGGAATGAAGTTTAGAGATGTGAGTCCATGAGAAAAATTATTGTTCTACTCAAAGACGATAATAGTCTAAGATATGTAATAGTAATTTAAACTGTTGACTTCTGTGGAGTAATATGAATCCATATTATAGATCTGTATCAGATAGATAGATAGATAGATAGATAGATAGATAGATAGATAGATAGATAGATAGATGATAGATAGATATTGGATGGATATAAGATAGAGATAGATATTAGATGGACAATAGATAGATAGATAGATAGATAGTGTACACAGATAAATAATTAGATGATAGATTGATAGATAGATAGATAGATAGTGTACACAGATAAATAATTAGATGATAGATAGATAGATAGATAGATAGATAGATAGATAGATAGATATTGGATGGATATAAGATAGAGATAGATATTAGATGGACAATAGATAGATAGATAGATAGATAGTGTACACAGATAAATAATTAGATGATAGATTGATAGATAGATAGATAGATAGATAGATAGATAGATAGATATTGGATGGATATAAGATAGAGATAGATATTAGATGGACAATAGATAGATAGATAGATAGATAGATGATAGATATTGGATGGATATAAGATAGAGATAGATATTAGATGGACAATAGATAGATAGATAGATAGATAGATAGATGATATTAGATACAGGTTCAATAGTTTTAGAGCAGAACTGTCAGTCACGCTATAACACATTTAAAACGAAAGAAATATAAATCTACTCAACAGCAGAAACCATGGTGGTCACACACATTAGTGGCTACTTGTGCTACATAATCATTATAATGAGTTACCTAAAATTCTAATGATCTACAGATCTATCTATCTATCTATCTATCTATCTATCTATCTATCTATCTATCTATCTATCTATCTATCTATTTCCTATAAATAGCAGGAGGTGACGAGACACAAAAGGTAATATAAAGCAATTTGCAGCCTGCCTACTCTCCAAGACATCCAGGACAGGAGAAAAAAATAGCTTGTTTGCCTCCCCTTAAGTGACGCTTTGTGATTGCCGTCTATTAAGTTTTGTTTCCTAGAACTCCGAGAACCACTTTAACCATGGGAAATTAGAAAATTGTAAATGGAATGAAATTTGACAACCTCTTTTACAGACATTTCTTTCATCTTGTGCAAAATTTTGCTTTGCAATTTGACAACAAATTCCTTTTCTTTACTGAAGCCAGGTCTCACAATAATTGTTTACTTCCTATGGGAAGTTCAGAATTCTCCATTCACCGTGGCAATGATTGCTTGACAATAGAATATGCAACGTCTAGATATAACCTCTCCACTATGAACCGTGTATCCTGTCATATTGTATACAAGGGAGAGCATTTAATCATTGTAACAGTGATCATAGAACAGATACTAAAATTAAAGTGACATTTGTTTGCAGGAATGATTACTCTTTCAAAGGGCATTCGAACCCTGTAGGGACTCTTGTTGACACTCTTATGTTCTGTTCATTTAATCAAGTTTGGGACTTTAGAAAACATCAAACATATTTCCAAGTACTGTTGAGAAAATGTCATATCTCCTCCTGTATTAGAAATTAGTCCATAGCCTAAGGTCAGACTTTGCTGGAATGTGGTTTTCAGTTTTTTTTTAAAGAAATAAAATTATAAATATTTTACATTTAGTTGTTGTTCTGATTTTCAAATCTGAAATAATTGAGCTATATCTTCATGTGGAAAAAAATGAACTCTTAGAAATATAAGGTTTTTTTTTTGGGAAACCAGACGTTAAGAGTTGAAATCATGTAAATGGCTATACAGTATGGTAAAGATCTGTATTATGGCAAGGAGGCAAATTTGTACCATAGCAGCAGAACAAGCAGCTGCTAAGGGGCCAGGTCCTGGTTGGTACAAACCTCTCTGCTATTAGGAGGCAGAAGACTCTCCTCTCCAGAGGAACTGCATTATTGGCAAACAAAGGGGTGGTGATTTTGCCTAAGGGTCAGAAAAAGGATGTGAAAGTGGGAAACAAACTCTCAATATTTCTGTCCTGGGTGGTATGGGAAGCAGGAGGAGTAATCAGAGAGAGAGAGAGAATGACTTAGCAACACACGCTGCATGTAAGTCTATGGAGGGGGGAGGTTTGAGCAGTGGGGGGGGGGAGAGTAGGAGCATAGAGAAACGCACAAACATGATGGTAAGATTTATATGTCACCCCAGTGCTGGATTCTCAGCTATACTGCTCATTACTGCTGTATAATCTCCTCCATGCTGCTGCAGCTTCTGTATACATGTGATAGTTAGAGATAGGAGAGCAGGATTCTCCTCTTCTATGTGTGCAGTGTATAGAAAACATGATAGCCGTTAGGCCTCACCCACTAGCTTTGAGAAAACTGAGAACAAGAGATAGAGCCTGCAGAGGGGTAAACTGCTAAATAATGCCACATACAAGTTATATAATGGTCAGAAATAGTGTAATTTCTCATGTACACACATATGACCGTTTATTTTGAAAAGTTAGTTAAATTGATGGTACTTAGAAGAAAAGCTGTTTCAGAGATTCTGATGTATGGAAATCTAACTATCCAGAAAAAATGTGAATGCTTTGTAAAGTGCAATGGCCTTTTCTTTCTTTGAGAATTGGTGCACATCTTCGTTAATTTACGCCCATCAATGTTATCTTCTGACAAGTTAGAAGATAAAGATGTCTTCTTCCTTACCTTTTGTCCTTGGCTTGACATATCCAAAGATATGTGGCATGAGATGACTAGCTTTAAAAAAAAAACAACCCACCATGATTTCATGATACTCAGCTGGGAGTTGTTTATGCTACATGTGGCCACTCAGTGGTTGTGATCTGCAGCAGGCATGTTAGAATAACGTATTAAATTTATATCATCTAAAATTGGAGTCCTTAACCAAATTTGCGGAAAGGTAAGGGTTGACACTTTTGTAACTAAATGTGTAATTCCCCTTTAAATTAAAGATATATTTTGCCAGATTAATCTAGAGCGGAATAAAATACAAATATATTCTTTGATATTAATGATACTATATAGCCCTGTCTACAATAGGAGCCTTGTTCTGCATAATTTGAATATTTGTTTTTCTGTGTATGACAGCGTTTCAAGCTTGGTTCTAAGCACTTGATTATTGAAGCTGCAATGTTTTTCATGGTGACTGCCTGCATTCCCAAGATACTGGCATTAGTAACTGTAAACTAATTTAATACTGTTTATCATTAGTGACACAGTTTGCAATGGACCTTCTGTGAGTTTACTGTTTCACATTGCCAAACAACACGATTGAACTTATATGATTTAGTCACTGGTGATGCCTATAAATCTACATGAACTCTTCCTATAACAATATATTTATATTAATGTGCATACTGTATGTTCTACACATGTGTAGCTGTAGCAGAGCTGAGTTTGTCATTTAATGGTTTAAATCACGAAGATCTCCTAATCCTAATCTCCCTGATTGTATGAAGGTCTATAAGCATAAGGTGAGACTTCCTCCAGTAGGTCAGACAAGCCCACTGCTCCTGTCTAAGGAATCATTTTCTTGCTGTGAAGACAACTGATGACATCAGCATTAGAAGAGGAAGTGACATAAAAGGGACCTCTCATTGACTACACACTGGTCCTGACCATAGCAGAAAGCGGTGTGAGAGCCTACAAAGAGGTCACCAGTTTAGACTAATCATTGCAGTTACTATATCTGGATAAAAGCTACAGTATTAGCAGATACATTAAATATGAAATATTTTAACATAAACTCACAAAACTATATGTGGCAATGAAAATTATGTAAATCATTCAATAGTCAATAGTATGTATATTGTTTAAAAAATAAATGTAAAAAGTTGTATACACAGTTCACTTTAAGGAGGGTCATCCTCATGTAAGGATAGGAACGGTGTGTTGGGGGTAAATTGTTAATTTATGTCCTAGTCACCATGTGAATACCACTAATGTAAATAATTATGGTCAGACTGGCTCACCAGAGCACCCAAGGAGCTTCTGGTGGTCCCAGGCTCTGGCTCAGTAATGGGCCCCAAAGGCTCATCAGAACACGACCTCATTTGAAGCTGACTTATTACTTGCCACTAGGGTCTGTTTCGTATGTGTTTATTCCCAAATAACTCATTAGACCTTATTGATTTTTAGTCCTGTGTGTGCAATGATAAAAAGGTTACAATGCAATTAAAGTGGACAAGCACATATCAAAAATACTCCCAAGAACATACATGGTTAGGGCTTGGTAACACTCGTATTAGGTCCCCCACACATAACAGATTGACAACTCAATGGAATATCAATAGCCAAAGCACAAGAAGGAAAAGTAAAATGCTATCACTATCTAAAAATATCAAATTTTATTAGATAACATATCAAACTTACAATACGCTATAAAAACATTGATTCACAGGGAGGACAATGACAATGGCTCCTAAGGGTCATATCCATATTGTTCACATACATATCATATAAAACCTCTGAAGAAGCGATCCACACGTAATGCACGTCTGGGACAACACTGGTCTTAGTCTAACTGGTTGACTACCTACTATCTATGGGTAAGACACAATATCATTAATCACCTATTTCTGAATAGCTTAAATGTTCTTTGACACATAGTAGCTTTTCAGGCTTATGGTCCACTTATACCTATATAGATAGTGTGTCGTTGAATCTTATGTTTGTGCCATTCCCTGTTAGTCATCCTATGTTGTACTACATAAACCACTAGGTTTTATATAATATGTATGTGAACAATACGGATATGACCTTTAGAAGCCATTGTCATCCCATCGGTGTGATCTTGTACTGGAGTCCTCTCTGTAAATCAATGTTTTTAGGTCCCATGCACACGACCGTAATTTTGATCCGCAATTACGGACTGTAATTGCTGATCAAAGTGCGGACCCTTTATTTTTTATTGCCCATGTACACCTGCCCCTATATTTACGGGAAGGTGTCAAGGCCATAGAAAGGCTCCGCAAAAAATAGGACATGTCCTATATTTTTATTTTAAGAAACGTGCTCCCATACTTTATAATGGGAGCACAGCCCGCAAATGTGGATGACTGTGCGCAGACGGACGAGGCCGGCCGTAGCCATAATCTCGGATCGGGATTACGGTTATGGCCGTGTGCAGGGGCCTTATAGGGTATTGTTAGTTTGAGTTGCTATCTAATAAAATGTGATCTTTTTAGACCGTGATAGTACAAACAACATGGTTAGTCAGCTTCTCCTGAAACATGAAATAAATATGCAGGCTCTAATCTGCTGTGACTTTTATGCAACGTGTTATGTAAAAATGTAATTAAAAAAAAGGATGCAGATGCACGCTGCGGGAGCTAAGACATATATATATATATATATATATATATATATATATATATAGATATATAGATATATCTATATATATATATATATATATATATGTGTGTGTGTGTGTGTGTGTGTGTGTGTGTGTGTGTGTGTGTGTGTATATATATATATATATATATATATATATATATATATATATATATATATATAAAGACTTTATATTTACTATACATTTTTATTATTTACTGCTATATATATTATATTTACAATATGTGAGATTCTTAGCGCTCAGTTTTATCACATTGTGTGCTAAGAACCTCACATTTATAAGTATAATAAGTATAATAAATATAGCAGTAATGCAATTTAAAATAATAAATTTGTACAATAAATATAAAAAGTGTATATATATATATATATATATATATATATATATATATATATATATATATATATTTATATATTAGCTCCCGCATAGTGCATCTGCATCCTTTTTAGGTAGTGATAGCATTTGACTCTTTTCTTTCTTGTGCTTTAGGTATTGATGCACATATACTGTAGGTGGAGGGTGGACTCTCAGAATAATTTCCTCTGGCGATCCCAAGTAAACTTAATACAACACTGTATAGAACACAGCGTTTTCAGACTTGCTAGGTACCCATAGAAGTTAAAGGAACAGTTTGCGTGCCTGCGCCATCATGCGATCACAAGAAGTAATCTCTTTTTTCCTACGATATGAGACAGAAGCGAGCTATGCAAATAACTTTTGTTTTAAGACTTCGCTGCCTTCCTCCTGTTGTGCTACATTTAGGTATTTACCTATGCTTATTTATATTTAATATCCAAACATACTGTATTGACTTATTTGACACTAATTATTTCCAGTTGCTATGTAAGCAGCTCTCTTGTTTGCCTTTCCCCAATGTTCTTCTGATAAGGTCATGGAAGTCTGAGCCTGAGTCACCATATTAACATGGGTAGCATTCAGTTTTCTTGACACAACATTGTTTTTATGAAAATGTAAAATTCATCATATATATAATACGCACTATTGGTGATACATTGATTAGCTTAAATTATTTACTCTATAGCTGATGTCTTTATACACTTGTTTGCCTAAGAAAATGTATTAATAATGATAATAATAATAATGTTATATTAATTAAGTGTAATTAAAGGCTATGTCTATGTACACCTTTGACATCATTTTTTAAAATTAAAATATGCATCAGTGGGATTGGTGCAACTTCCGAAATACATTTTATTAAATTATTTTTACTTTTTTGAGATACAGCTGCTTTATATTCGGTATACAGAGCAGCTGTATCTTGCACTGAATCCTGTATCCATCAGATCCGCGGGCCTGATAGGTTCAGTGTAAGCGGGTCCTGCATGTCTGTGACACACAGGATCGAACTGCTATAGATCACATCTAAGTTCATAACAGGTGAATCCAGCATGTCAGTGACACACAGGACCCACTTTCACTCCACACATCAGTACAGCGGACCTGACGGATTCAGGTTTTAGCAAACTATACAGCTGCTCTATATACAGAATAGAAAACATATTTATCTTAAAAAGTTGAAAAAATGATATATTTAGGAAGTTTCACCAATCACACAAAAAAAAGTCAATGGTGTACATAGTTTTTTAATATAATACCCAGAAAGTGGAGAAGGTGTCACTTCTAGTCATAAGACGCCAGGGACCAGTAAGTACATGGCGGTGGGAGGCTGCGGCCATTACACTAGGTGTGTGGTGGTGTCAACCAGCACCAGATAAGGACTTCTTTCCTCTAAATTCAGTATGCCCTTTGTGTCAGCATTTTTAAGGGCTGCCTCAGATGCAAACAATTTCGATTTTTCAATTTTGTTTTCATATTTTATAATTAACATATAAAGAAAATGCAAAAAAAAAATACTATAAATATTTTTTAAGAAACTTTTCTAAAGTTTGAACTCTAGCTTATTCCTGTAACTATGGTATATAACATAAAAGGAAGATATGGGAAAATAACACAGAGATGGCTGAAGCTGATCTAAAAATAGGATTTATTTTAATTTATTTTTTCATATTGCGGTTTCACACTACCATGCCAGTCTGTATGAAATGAGCAAATTGTTTTGTACATGGCAGGTTCACTTTAATCTAACCTAGTTATTCTGAAATGATTATAGAATAGTGGTTTTCGATACAGGCAGGGACATTTCTGTTTTCTATCAAATATAAACTATATTAGAAAAGTGTACTTTTTCTTCTAACTCAGTATCCTGGGAAGAATGGGATTCTAAACTGCTACTTTAAGATTAATTACCTTTCAAAATGAATCAATTATTGTACATTTTTATATAAGTTCTCCATGTATGTTTTTGACAGAAGGAATCCCATAGAGACCACATTGTTAACTGTAGGTATCTGCTTGACGTTATAAAAAGCTGCATTTACCATTTGTTCAATGTAAGATGTATGTGACTGAATCAGTACTAAAGAGTTTAGGGAAAAATCTGGAAAACATTTATATTCATTTAAGTGAGAAGATACAAATGTTGCCAACCATTCTCCAACTGGATGACCTCAGGCCAGCAGACATACCAAACATGTGCATTTGTACGTATGTGTATTCATAATTGCATAGTCAACTCATTGCACACACTGGACTTATCATAAATAATGACCAATAGGATTGTTACCATGCCGGTACCAGTTGCGCATCTATCCAAGCAGCCGTGGCTCCAAATTCCTCTTCTGATCCTGTCCTCAGCCTCTGCCCCACTTGACCCGGCCACAATCCTCTGCCTCTGCATGGCTAGAAGCTTTGAGATGCCAGTGCAACATGTTTTTCTAGATGACGTTAGTACTTGCGGCAAATTTAAAGTGGACTCTTGTTCCTATTTTATTTTACTCTATTCCTGACTCTGACCCGGACTCTGATCTTGCTCTTGAATTACACTCCTGTCTCACTCCTTGGATTTGTTGCTTGGTTCCTGGTATTGACTACTAGCCTGATTCTGGTATCGACTACACTACGATTCTGTCTCATCCCCTGGCTTGCTGCTTCATAACTACTAATCGTTGATGACCCCTGGTACATTCCTGACTCCACTACAGCGCAACCGCCACCAATTGGTTGCTATTATAGAGACCATGACCTGGGAATCTGACCGAGAAAGTCCATATCTCCCTTTGGAGGTTAAGGGTAAAGAACTGGGAAATTTTCTTAGTCTTCACACCCCAGTTTAGCAAGTGCCAAAGATTTTAAGGCTTAGCAGGTGCACTTTTTTGGTGAGAAATGAAACAAGGGTGTTTTTCACATAACCAAAAGGTATGAAATCCTAGAAATGGCATTATTTTCACCAATTAAGATTTCCAAACTTGGGCCCACCAAAGAATCCTCTGGTCATCTAATGGGCTAGTCTAAACTTGCTGCCAGCTCATAATTCCAGTCACACCTATAATATAGAGAACTGTTTCCCAACTAGTGGTCCGGAGCGCCATGTTGCTCTGAGGAGCCCTGCATGTGGCTCCTCGACTGTTGGAAGCTGCAGATACTATTTTGCACTGGTGGCACCTGGGAGATCACAGCTTTATTAGAAATTAGTATCAGGATCAAAATAACTTCCCCCTTAAGGTGAAAAAGTGAAACTCATATATTATATAGATTCATTACACACAGAGTGATCTATTTCCAGCATTTTCTTCTTTTAATGTTGATGATTATGGTAACAGTTAATGAAAACCCAAAATTTAGTGTCTCAGAAAATTAGAATATTATATAAGCCCATTTTCAAAAATGTTTTTTAATTCTGAAATGTTGGCCTACTGAAAAGTATGTCCAGTATATGCACTCAGTACTTGGTCGGGGCTCCTTTTGCATGAATTATTGCATCAATGCGGCATGGCATGGAGGCGATCAGCCTGTGGCACTGCTGAGGTGTTATGGAAGCCCAGGTTGCTTTGATAGTGGCCTTCAGCTCGTCTGCATTGTTGGGTCTGGTGTCTCTCATCTTCCTCTTGACAATACCCCATAGATTCTCTATGGGGTTTAGGTCAGGCGAGTTTGCTGGCCAATCAAGCGCAGTGATACTGGGGTTATTAAACCAGGTATTGGTACTTTTGGCAGTGTGGGCAGGTGCCAAGTCCTGCTGGAAAATGAAATCGGCATCTCCATAAAGCTTGTCAGCAGAGGGAAGCATGAGGTGCTCTAAAATTTCCTGCTAGACGGCTGCGCTGACTCTGGACTTGATATAACACAGTGGACCAACACTTGCTCAGTGGTCGAAAGTCCTGTTTTCAGATGAAAGTAAATGTTGCATTGCATTTGGAAATCAAAGTCCCAGAGTCTGGAGGAAGAGTGGAGAGGCATCAATCCAAGTTGTTTGCGGTCCAGTGTGAAGTTTCCACAGTCAGTGATGGTTTGGGGGCCATGTCATCTGCTGGTGTTGGTCCACTGTGTTATATCAAGTCCAGAGTCAGCGCAGCGTCTAGCAGGAAATTTCCAGCACTTCATGCTTCGCTCTGCTGACAAGCTTTATGGAGATGCTGATTTCATTTTCCAGCAGGAATTGGCACCTGCCCACACTGCCAAAAGTACCAATATCTGGTGTAATAACCACAGTATTACTGTGCATGATTGGCCAGCAAACTCGTCTGACCTAAACCCCATAGAAAATCTATGGATTATTGTGAAGAGGAAGATGAGAGACACCAGACCCAACAATGCAGACGAGCTGAAGGCCACTATCAAAGCAACCTGGGCTTCCATAACACCTCAGCAGTGCCACAGGCTGATCGCCTCCATGCCACGCCACATTGATAACACCTCAGCAGTGCCACAGGCTGATCGCCCCCATGCCACGCCGGATTGATAACACCTCAGCAGTGCCACAGGCTGATCGCCTCCATGCCACGCCGCATTGATAACACCTCAGCAGTGCCACAGGCTGATCGCCCCCATGCCACGCCGCATTGATGCAGTAAAAAGGAGCCCCAACCAAGTATTGAGAGCATATACTGTACATACTTTTCAGTAGGCCTACATTTCGGTATTAAAAATAGTTTTTGAAATTGGGCTTATATATTCTAATTTTCTGAGACACTAGATTTTGGTTTTTCATTAACTGTTACCATAATCATCAACATTATAAGAGAAAAATGCTGGAAATAGATCACTCTGTGTGTAATGAATCTATAGAATATGTGAGTTTACATTTTTTATTTGAATTACTGAAATAAATTAACTTTTTGATGATATTCTAAGGGTATGTTCACACGGCTTAGCAAAATACATCTGAAAACACGGAGCTGGTTTCAGGCGAAAACAGCTCCTGATTTTCAGACGTTTTTGAAGCAACACGCGTTTTTCGCAGTGTATTTTACGGACGTTATTGGAGCTGTTTTTCAATGGAGTTAATAAAGAACGGCTCCAAAAACGTCCCAAGAAGTGACATGCACTTCTTTTTCTCGGGCGTCTTTTTACACGCCGTCTTTTGACAGCGACTTGTAAAATTACACCTCGTGGGAACAGAACATCGTAAAACCTATTGAAAGCATTGGGCAGATGTTTGTAGGTGTAATGGAGCCGTTTTTCAGGCGTAATTAGAGGCGTAAAAGCCCGAATTACGTCTGAAACAGTGCGTGTGAACATACCCTAATTCATTGAGAAAGACTAGTAGTCTCAGCAAACATTTTACTGTTTCAGACGACTTTAGAGGCAGTTAAACTAAGGAGTAGCACAAGAATTTTAAGGTATGTTAGTCTGGACTGCATTAACAGACTAAAGACTGCTGTGAAGGCAACGGTTCCGATAATAACAGATTATTAGGGAAATGTTATTTGTGCAATGATCATATATAGGTTTTAAGGATGCAGTTTCATGTTTGTATAGCTGTTTGTTTGCTATGATAATGTGTGCTTTACAGTTATAAATTCATCAGGAATTATATTTAAATAATATATATTAGAAAACCCATAATGAGTAAGTGGTCTTTATAGGGCGCTTTATTTAACTTCTGTGGCTTTTCTTCATTGTGTCTTTTAAGTTACTTTCTCAGTGCAATTTATCATGTTATTTATAATATTTGTTGATGGATATTTGTATTCATGTGAAGACAGAGGTTAATGACAAAAAGAAATCAAGCTGAAATGACCTGGAAATTTACAGAACCACAACTAAAAAAGATCATTGATTTCTCTGCTACGAACGTTTATATTGGATAAGCCTTGCAAAAATCAGGTTGCCGAGGGTGTTGGAAAATGAGGATAATCAGACACTTGAGAGTTGATCAGAAGTTGAAATAGTTTAGAATTCACTGGGGCTTGCCTTATAATCACTGTAAACTGCTTCCATTGAAATTGTCTCTATTAGAAACAAGTAGTGCCCAATTTAATTAAGATCCTTGTGGGTATAAAGAACGAGAAGGTTGTTTTAGAGGGTTTGATGTAAATGTCAAAATCAAATGAGTTAGAATAGAAACAGTGTTTTTCTTTACACTTTTTATATTTTTGTTCTTATAATTAAAGTAGATCTATAGGATCATGTCTTTTCTTATTGAGATACTTGATGGATTATAGACTACTATGTTAGAGTCCCAATGGATAATGTAGGTAAGCTACGCTGACTGATCATAACTCTGCCCTAATGGACCAGAATTAAAATACTGAAGTAGATAAATAACAAGTAAGCATAACTCAAATATAATGTTTTAGCTTTATGTTTCAAGCTTTTGTTTGGTATGAACATTTGAAATGTGCCCTATTCCCCAGGTAGGTGGTAGGTGTGTGACCAAGGGGTACATGCCATATCTCTTGGGGGTACTTTCACTATCCTCATGTTGTACTTTGAATAAACAGCACAGTATATGATCATAGACTTGGGGGTCCTTTAATGTAATGTATTTGAGTAGAAGGTCCTTTGGCTTAGAAACATTGAAAAAACACTGCTAGATGCAGACAATTATATGCCTATATATTTGCATAAATACGGACTCACAATGTAAAAAAATAAACACATGCCATGTACATTTTTGAAGAACCCTTTTTTTATTCAAAAGCGTACTCGCCTACGTAGTCAATACAGTAAAAAATAAAATAAGCTATACATATGCAAAAAGGACACTTTGGGTAATAAAAGTCTATGGGCACATCAATGTATACATCAGTTGGTGCCCCAAACATATTTGCAGAGCTCATATAATGGACATGATGTAAATAGGACCTTACATATACTTTTTTAACCAATACTAGACATTCATTTTAAGGCAGTCTTCACACAGGGCAGATTTGCCTCAGATTTTGCATGTATTTTTTAAGTCACAATCAGGAACGGAATTTAAACAGCAGAAGTATATTAAGTAAGGTTTTATAGGACTGCTCTCCTGGATCCAATTTTGGGTTTTGGCTTAAAACAAGCATGCAAAATCTTCAACAAATCTGCACTGTGTGAACAAGGCCTAAAAGGGGATGTTTTCTGACCATCACAGATGGGTCCGGGGACTAGAGTGCTTCTTTATTTGGAGAATTAAAGAGTAACTAAACATTTGAAAAGCTTCTGACATGTGATAGTGACATGTCAGAAGTTTTGATTGATGGGGGTTCGAGCACTAAGACCCCCACCAATCGCTCAAATGGAGCGGCAGAAGTGCTTGTGTGAGCGTTCAGCCGCTTCGTGTCTGTTCGGCTTTTTCCGGAAATCAATGTATCGGAGTACGGGCTCAATAGAAAGTCTATGAGCCCGTATTCTGATACATCAGCTTTCCAGAAAAAGCCGAACAGAAACTGAGCGGCTGAGCGCTCACACGAGCACTTCTGCCGCTTCATTTGAGCAATTGGTGGGGTCTCAGTGCTCGGACCCCACCCAATCAAAACTTCTGACACGTCACTATGACATGTCAGAAGTTTGTCAAACGTTTAGTTACACTTTAATGATTGGATTTGTTTAGAGAACCTCATGGACCTGCACTAATGTCATCTACGGCATGACTATATGGCTTGCCAAAGGTCAATGGTGGGTGGATTTCCCGTTTAATTAAGATGATTAAAATTACTTGCATTTAATTTCAGATGAAATTATTGTGTGACGATTTGTTTCTTAACCTATACTTCCAGGCTTATTGTGGTTGGGAATGAGTTCTGACATAATCATGAGTATTGATTTGGCTATTAAGCTGACAAGGCTGATGGAATAAGGTGACAATTGGATTAAACATGTGGTTATTTTATGACCAATGTAAAACACTTGGTCATCTGCCACAAGAGCTAAAGAGCCAGATCTGATCCCCTTTATGATGTGATGTATGTGGCCAAATTTAACGATGACTTTGCGGCTCAGCATTCCAACCCGCTAAAGAATCAAACAGCATTTGTCCATTTTAAGCTCTCCTTTGATGACTACTTCATTGCTTCAGTTGTCAAAATGATCCTAAACATAGCATGTATTATTAGATGTCTGAACAGTCTGTCAGAGGAGGCAACGATCACAGTACAGTCATTAATAATGCCGTGATAACTGCTAAATGATGAAGATTGTTGTCAAAGGAGATTTAGCCGCAATTAGTGAAATCTACATATGGAAGAACAGGAAAGCGTTTAAGTGGTCATAGATTCCACAACTTTGTCGTTTTTATAACATGAACTCTAATCAGGAGGTGACACATAAGACTTATCCGATGATGTCTTTTATTAAGCACATTGAGTAAACATCCACAGTGCAGGGAGAAATGTGTTAATGACTTCTTCAAGAGCTAATTGGCAAAAGGTGTTTCAATTAAGAAGAGGAAAATAGATGTGTGTCATAGCTATGGGGTGTGTGGACCGACTAGGCTATTCCGCTGTAGCGGTAGAGCAGTTGGCCAACCTATAGTCAATAACAGTCTTTAGGACAAGAGTACCTTGATAGATGATTTGGCAGACACTTGGTGTAGCAGACACTTGGTGTAGCAGACACATGGCGTAGCAGACACTTGGCACTGATGACACCTGGCAGAGATGACACCTGGCACAGATGACACCTAGCACTGACGACACTTGGCACAGCTACACTTGGCTTTGCAATGGAACAACCACAATTACTGGATAGGGGATACAGGGTATGGGAACACAGGATACAACAAAGGGACCATTTGCAGTAACGAACATGGGGAGACACATCAATGCTCAGGCAAGGAGAGTGTCCTGCGGTCGCAGCTGCCGGTAAGTAGGATGTGCCGGCGGTCAGCATCCGGGGGCACAACAATGTGTGGGTTTAACATGTGTATTGTCCATTAAATAAACGCACACAAAGCCTGGTTACTGACAAATTTGTTCTTCTCAAGAAAGATTGGATAGTATGAACCATGTCTTGAAGCAAACAACTTTCAGAAGACCTCAGAAAAAGTGTTATGAGGCTGGAAAAGGCTACTAAAGCATTGCTAAAGACCTGGGCGTACATCAGTCCACAACTTTTTTAAAATGCAAAACAATTAAAGCGACCCTCCATTCCCGACAAAAAAATAAACTAGCGATAGTAGAATGATTTTGAACTTGCCTAGCATCCATACCGTTAGTTCTTCTCTCTCCATTGCCTAGTTCTCGTTCCTCGTTGTCTTCCATCCAACATGGCTGCCGCTGTCTCAGACTTACACATGGAGCATAGTCTGCATGTCCCTTCCTTATCCTTCACTGCCCTCTAATGGACCAGCGCTGATCCATCACTACTGTCACTTCAGAGGGCAGTGAAGGAGGAGGGGGCATGCAGACTACTCTCCCTGTGAAAGTCTGAGGCCGCGCCGGTCATGTTGGATGGAAGACAAAAGGGAGCGATAATGAGGCAATGAAGAAAGAAGAACCAAAGGAATGGACACTAGGTAAGTTAAAAATCATTCTATCGGTAGTTTTTTTTAGTTTTTTTGTGAGAACTGGAGGGTCTCTCTAAAGGGGTTGTCCACTTTTATTTTTTCTATTAATTTATTTATAGAATAGGAAATCATACAGATTTCTATTATAAATGTATTTAAAATTCTGCTACCACACCTTTCTTATATCACTGCAGTTGTCTCTGTCTAAAAATAAACAAATTGTGTAGCTTACAGCTTAGTCCATAGAAATGCATCCATAGGATAACTGAATGGACAGTAATGTGACCCACATCAGGGGACCCCTGGCATTAAGGTAACATTGTTCAGGTATCCAACAGGTTAATTAGTAGATTATTGAGGAGCAGAAGTTATAAAGTATTTCTACCTATAGCAAGATCTTATCATCATGTCTGTGTGTGTGTGTGTGTGTGTGTGTGTGTGTGTGTGGTCACATGACTGACGCCATGTTTAGTCATATTCAGTTAGCTTGTGGATGTATATCACAGGACTAATCTGTGGGCTATATCATTCCAATGTGACCGGGGCCTCATGCACTATAAGAAAAAAACATTGTGGCTCATCTCATGTTTTCCCTAGACCAAATGAGAAAAAAGAGACAAAAGTAGGACTTTTGAGCACAAATGCACAGTGCCATGTTTGAAGGAAAAAAAAGAACACTGCACACCAACACCAAAACTTCATAATTGAACCCATACACCAATGATACACCAGCTGAGAAAAGCCGATCAGAAACCAAGCGGCTCAGCGCCCATCCGAGCCCTTCTGCCACTTCGTTTTAGCGATTGGTGGAGGTCTCAGTGCTCGGACCCCCACCGATCAAAACTTCTGACATGTCACTATGACATGTAAGACATTTTTCTGAATTTTTAGTTACCCTTTAACATTGTGCAAATCTTATTTGCAGCTACAGGAAGCCTCTGGTTGAGGTGTTTTCTGTTAAAGGGGATCTACAGGTTATTAAATTCAAGGGTTGAACTGTTTGTGTGTTATTAGTTTAGTTAGATTGTTATCTTAGTCACAATTATAGACAAACACAATCAGACCACATATTATTGGTAATCAATGCAGAAATCCAGGTAATTCCAAAGAGTTCACTTACCTTTTCTTGCAACTATATCTGTCTTTTTCCATTTTGACCCGGCAGAGACGTAGGGTACATTTATACAACAAATTTGCAGCGTGTGACCTTAACCTAATTACTTAAACGTTTTAACAAACTTGGAAAGGATTACTAGTTACTTAGCAGTAAACAACGTAATCCATCTTGGAGTAACTCAATGGACTTTATTTTTACGTGAATTACTTTTAATTTAATATTAATTAGATTATCCATCTATAGCTCTATGAATATCCAATTATTTTATCTGTTGCAATATTTATTTCAATTTTTTTTCTTTTTGCATATATCATTTGTTTTAAAAGTATTATATTTGGACCTTGGTGGAAATGCAGTAATCAAGGAACCGTGTACGGAATCAATTGAGAGTAAAATGCTACAGGCTATTATATTGTTCTGCATGTATTATACCATCTAGCATCAACATATCTGGTTTGCACCATGAAATCTATAACCTTGGTGACACAATTTAATACTGATAAATTAAAATTTAAAATGTTCATTTAAACTCACATATTGCAATGACACCGTCTGATATATGAATTAATGTGTGTGTGTATATATTATTATTGTTATACAGCTTAAAAGCAATATTAATATACTTTTATTTTTTATTTTACAGGTAACGTCTATGATGTTTTGGTGTTTCCAAGTAATAGTAAGAAGTTGCACAATGTTTTTTGTTTAGCAAGAATGTTTGTATATGCAAGGCTGTATCTATTGGGGCTGTATAGGTAGTAGTTGCACCCGAGCCCTTGTGTGTATATATATATATATATATATATATATATATATATACATCTATCTCCTGTTTATAATCAGAATTTGTATATATTTACTATAAATTAATGTAAAGTAAACCGACATATAATGTTCTTTGAGAAGTTTTATGTCCGTACCGACCCTCTTTTATACCAAATAATACGTGGAGAGCTGCACCATTTTCATTAATGTCTTTTGACATCTTTCATAAGCAGTAATTCAATTTGAGAAAAAAAAAAATGTGCTCACTGCTCCAATGCCCACAATCTATCTACTGGCACCTGTTTCAGATCCAGCATCCAATGTTCACTAGTGGCCCAATAGCCGCTACACATGTGAGCTTCCAAGAACATTGTTAATTTCCTACCCACAAACCGTAGTCCCTGATGTTTGCTCAGACTAAGAGGCAGTGATGCTTTTTTATGATAACTTGTTATTTCAATGTCACAGCTATAATAAGAGCAGCACACGTGTCGATGTATAACGTATAAGTCATATGCAAGTTGTAAACTAGATAACTAGATTAATTTCTTCCTGTGAAATGCAGATGGAAGTTATTGAGAAACTACATCTCACCATTAATAGGTACAGTGTCTATAAGAGTCCAATTAATTATTATTATATTGACATTTACTGTATGCGAGTTGTGTCCTGGAAAACTGTTCGAAGCATAAAAGGTACAGAGCAGCCTATGTTCACATCACGTTTGAGCCCTACGTTTGGCATATACATCAGGAAAATCTCCCAGCGTATACGCCAAATGTATCCACCTGATGGAGGCCAAAAGATTATCCTTTTGGCCACCGTCGGACTGGTATATGTTTGTATAGCTTTTTTTGGTGTATAGAAAAACGTAGTCTATACTATTTAGAGACATCCCACAAAGAAGTATACAGTGCTGTATACGTTTCTTTAACATTAGAGCCTATGGGGGACGTATTACACTCTATGCCTATACAAAAAGTAGTAAACCTCAGAGCCTTCAATTGAGGTACACATTGGGAAATACCCCCAACGCTGCCTGTAGTTGTAGACAATACATGTATATATTAGCCATGAATGATTTCAATTATTTTTCTATTGTAATGTTGCTGGTTTTACAGTCTTACTTAAAGGGGTTTTCAAGAGTCACAATTTTTTTCCAGATGGGCAGCGCATGAGCACTGAGGAGTTTTATTAATGAGAAGAAAATGGGGCGGGGATTGAGGCGTAAGCAAAGAATTCAGCAGAGCGGGCATTGAGGAGACTGTGAACCAATAGGATGCCTCAAACCCTGGTGTACGTCAGAAGTCCTGAGTTTGAGGCATCCTATTGGTCCACAGCCTCCTCAATGTCCGCTCCGTTCATTATTTGCTTCTGCATCAATAGCAGCACGATTTTCTTTTCTTTGCATTCTGCTCCGACAGGTCGTTTTTTCGCGCAGCCGTTTTGAAAAACGGCCGTGTAAAAAAACGGCCGCGAAAAAGAAGTGCAGGTCACTTCTTGGGATGTTTTTGGAGCCGTTTTCCATAGACTCTATTGAAAACCGCTCCAAAAACGGCTGTAAAAAACGCAGCGAAAAACGCCGCAAAAAAAAGTATTTTCAGACGTATTTTGCTAAGCCGTGTGAACATGCCCTAACTCTGGTGTACGAGCCTGTGTCGAGGGGAAAAAAAGACACCGATGAAAAGCAGAACTTCCGGCCGGGCAGAGGTATGGTAGGGTAAATAGGAAGAAATGTGTTCAGATTTAATACAGACTGTATATTAGGAACTTTATTCAATATTTCGGGTATTAGTTCTAAAATGTTGTGTCACTGGAAAACCCCTTTAAAGGGAATGTGTCGCTAGAATTTTTTTTTATTTTTTTTTCAGTTAAACAATTATTATTTAAGTGATTACAAATTGTTTTATTTATTATAATTTTCAGGAAATATTATAAATTAGATTCTAATTTATAACATTTCCATGTGCTGGCCACTAGATGAAGAAGTTCCCAAAATTGCAGCATCGTGAATGTGGTAAAGCAACCTCATTGATTTATGCTGCAAATTTGGGGTGGACACACTCTTTCTAGTGTCCTCACACAATCCCCCCTCCCTTATTCTGGCTAGTGCCAGGAGAAAGAGGGGTTTGAATCTTCCATCCTCCTACACAGTGTGCTGCCATTTTCTGAGCGACTGCACAGTGTAGGAGGATTAGATACAGTGCTCAGCAGACATTATAACACGAACATACACGAACATAATACGCACATCATATACACGAACATAAATTACCTTCTCCTGCCGCCGCCGCCTCCACTCCTATTCCTTGCGCCTTCGCTTCCTTGAACATATGGCCGGAAGCTGCGGCCGGAAGTCATCATCTTACTGTACGGCATCAGCTTCGGGTCCATATGAAAATGGCGCCGGATTTTGCTCTGCGAAGGAGCTTCGTTTGGTCTGTGTGGGAGTGGCACATGCGCCGTTCCCAGACAGATGGCGTACGCTTCAGAGAATGGAACGGCTCCCGTTCGCATTCTCTATGGGGTTGTATGTGCCGTATTCCATCTCTGTATGTGTCGGTAATCGACACAAATAGAGATGAAGAAAAAAATGGCAGCCCCCATACAGAAGTAAAAGTAAGAACAAAGTAAAAAGTAGAACATGAGAACACAAATAAATAAAATTTATGTTAATATCATATTAAAAGCAATATGATAAAAAAAATCATGACACCTTCCCTTTAAGACTGCATTAAAGATAAATGAGTATGTTACATAAACAGTAAAATAAAACACAACTTACAGTGCATAAGCATAATATCAAATATCAAATGTAAACTCATAAAGATGGAAGAAGTAACAATCAGGGTATTGGAGAAGTTTCACTAACAGTAAAATGCATTACCAGTTATTTGCAAAACATGTTTAGTAGATGTCCCATTGGGTGACTGTATAAGCACTACATTTTTTATTTAAAAATTTATTGAAATGTTTTGAAAAAATAGGAGGTACATGTAAGCAATAATGTGGATGTCAATACCGCAACCTGGAGGTGGCCATATTAGAGGCATACACTTACTTCCTGCATAGTGCAGCAGTAGGTGGGTACTTTATGGCAGCTGCAATGTATGGGAGGTAAAGGGGTTGTCTCATGAAGACCAGCACTGTTCACATGCCCTCTGTATGAGTCAGAATGGAGAGCCACACTTTAAGGGGGTTATCCGGGGACCCAAAATTGCATTGCAAATATATATTTATGTGAAACGAAGTAACTTATTAATATACTTTAAAATTAAAATTCTGTACTAAATGGTGCAGTTCAAACCTCGTGAATTGTTCCCGGAAGTGCTGGAGCTTTTCTAATAATGATGACGCTCTGAAACGGCCCCACATGACTGAAGGTTTGCCTTATGTGCTGTTCGTGAACATGACCGCAAGGGGATGTTACATTACCTATTGCTTGAGTCCCGAGTGGAGCATCAGCTAACGATTTGCTTGGGACTCTAGCACTGCTCCCGACATCCATATTTGGTTGATTCAGGTATACATGCACCTAAGTCAATCTTAAGGATCTAGTGTGTAATTTTGGGTCAGTTTCACTACTCCAGACTTTTAGAATTGCCAACTTCTGCTTCAGAGATGAAATGTTGATTTATTTTTCCTTTCTCTTTTTTTCTGGAAGCTTGATTATAAAAATCATTGGAAAACTAGGGGAATAGGTTTAAAGAGGATCTGTCACCAGTTTATTAATTCCCTATCTCGTAACTGATCTAATAGGCGCTAAGATGCTGTTTAAAAAAACTTTTATTATTTTAAAAGTTCTGTTCATTTTTATACATATGCTAATTTCGCTTTAATAGCCAAATAGGAGGTTAGAGCAAACCATCCTTCTATCTCAACCTTCCCCACAATAGTAGAATCCTGTTTTATTATTTTCATATATACAAATACCAGATTATGTTCAACAATATTATCTAACTTTTTGTTTTACTTTTTAATTGGTTATTTCTTTTTTTACTGGCGTTTGTGCCACTTTACTTTTGTTGATGGTTATAAGAATGGACAGAATGAGAAGAAAGTCGGAAAACACAATCCCATAAGTAAGAAAAAGCAAATAAGGGTTTATGGATTGTAAGTGATGTGTGCAAAAAATGTCAGACCCAGAGAAAAACAATCGGATTAAAATGGAGGGTAAAGAAATTGTTTTCTTATCCATAGATCAGGAAATTGTAATGTTCCAATGAGGTCTCTCCACTGGGATTTCTGAAATACATTCAACTTGAGATTAAATGGGAAACCATTAAGCAGTTAATGATACAATATGTGATGAATAATGACCTTTTAATACCCATCATTCAACCACAATAAGTGTTAAATGCCTAAACAGCCATATTGTCCCAGTAAAGTTCCCCCAGTGGCAGGACCTTTGTAGTTCACCGAGTTTTTATAATTGTATGTCAAGCTTAGTAAATTCTCTCATGAAAAAGAGATGCCATGCAATAATTTGATCTGTGTTGTTGAAATCAACAGAATAAATGTCCCAGTTTTACTATCAAGTAGCCGATTCTACAAGACGAGCAGTAAATAAAATGTTAGGAGGCTTGGAGCAAACCGTTGTATAGATTTAAATGGATTTTCCTGTTGTCCCTAATTAACACATTAAAAAAAAAAAGTTATATATTTTCTTATTATCCATGGTATTTACTTTTATACTTTATTGGTATGTCATGTCCCTTGCGCTTGTGCGCTTGTAGGTTGTTTCCTAATTAACACATATGCATGTCATAAAATGGGAGGTCCACTAATCTGGACTCTCCTCTGAGAGACAAATTAGAAGGCCGCTAACCAGTAGCGGTTCCTGATCTGGCGGACCCGGTCTACCAATGTATAACATGGACAACCATTCATATGAATGGCAGCATGTAAATTTACTTTACATATCCCCTGAAGCTGCGTGAAAATAAGCAACCAGTAGCAACAGTTAATTTTTCCAGACCCAGAGAAAAACGGACAGTTATGGCATATCCTGTAGCTATGCCATAACTGTCAAAGATGAGAATACCTTTTTAATACAAGGGTACATTGCAGGCAATTATCAAAGTGATACTCTGCAGGGACAATAATGCCCATGGTCACACTACAATAAGTTTTCCAAGTAATTACCCTTAACAACGGCCCCTTTTTATGCAGTTTTAGTATGTTTGCCCCACTAAGTCCTTCTAGAAACAAGTGAGCCAGGACACGACATTAGATCTCTTGTACTATTAGCCAAATGCCCCAAAGACAATCAGTTAAGCGGGCCTCATCAATTTCACTTATTCAAGAGGTCCTTATTCAATATTATTCACTATTCTTATAATAAATGTATAGAGCCCTATTTTATAATTTTTTTTAGCTATCAGAGCTTAATAATTTTTATTTGTATTGACCCCTTTACGACGAAGGACGGATATATCCGTCCTATGCAGGAGCTAGTTCCCGCATAAGGACGGAAATATCCGTCGCTCTAATCGCGTGGGTACTACCAGTGTACCCACGTGATCAGCGGCAGGAGCACGGCTGTTATACACAACCTGGCTCCTGCCCCAACTTCCGGAATCGAAGCGCTCTCGATTCCTGCATTTTAACTCATTAGATTCCACTGTCAAAATGCCATCTAATGTGTATGACAGAGGGAGGGAGATCCCTCTGTTATCCCATTGGCACACCCGCGACGAGATCGCGGGGCGCTGATGGTTTCCAAAGCAGTCAGGGGCCTAACAAAGGCCCTCAGGTCTGCCTTCAGCAACTGCCTATTAGGCCATGCCAGAGGCCAGCCCTGCTGCAAGCAATACAAAGCCCTGCAGACCAGCAGCGACAGACACCAGTCAGGTAATCCTGCAATCTAGCTTTAAGAGAAGCTTAATACATGGGGGGAGTTTATCAAGACTGGCGTTTCAAATGCCGGGCTTAATCTAAAGTGCCTAAGTTATTAAGAGAAGCACACCTCATAATAAATTTGTTGCATCACTGGCTATCCGTGCACCAAAACGTCAAATCTACATCTGCTATGAGCTGGAATAAATCTGTGCTATAATTTACCCTAATTTCCAACGTAATTATATTAAATTTATCGTGCCACAGAAGGACCAGCCCCTTCTGTGAATCCCTGTCCACTTTTTAAAGAGAGCGACAGGAACACGTATAAAGTCGCACATTTTTGTCCAAATAAGGTGTGCTCCAAAATGCTCAACTTTTTCCGCCACAATTCTGTCGCAGATATGCTAATAAGATCCTCCCTGTGTCTCCAATTTATAGAAAACTCCAATTGTGTAGTTTTAACGACTTTGAATACCTGCAAAAGGCTGTAATGATGAAAATTATTATTTATGAAGAATATGTCCGGCCCAGCAAAGTTTTCTTGTTTGTACAACTATCATGGCAAGGTGACATATGTCAATGGAAGAAGAAGTCCGGGATAGTTTAGCAACATCATTACTTTGTATAACATTTGAAGAACAGTAAGTATGAGATCCGCGGAGTAAGTTTACCACAACAACCGGCGGAGGTCATTAACGTGGCCACTTGCTTGCTGGAAACTTACAGCTGGTACAGGTGATTACATCATGCCCTGCAGTTTTACTACAGGGGATATGACGATCTCTCAAGGTGAAAAGGATTAAAAAGGATTTATTGCCCATCTGTTTTGACAATGGGTGGTCGCTTAAGTAAATAATTTCTGTGTCCAGTTTCATGAGGTGTCGCTTTTGTTTGCATGTGTTGCTTAGCATTTGTAAGGTTTCCATCTCCTTAAGGATTCAATGTCATTTATCCTTCAACATCATTACATATTATGTATAAATAAACATCTATCTATCTATCTATCTATCTATCTATCTATCTATCTATCTATCTATCTATCTATCTATCTATCTATCTATCTATCTATCTATCTATCTATCTATCTATCTATCTATCTATCATCTCATACTATATCTGTTTGTCTGTCTTTTAGAAGAAGAACAATTTACATTTTCACTGGCTCTATAAGTGTGGCATATATCCTATGCAAGTGCCAGTTTCTTAAAGGGAAATTCCAGGAATTAACATGTATCTCCTTTCTATCTGATGGGTAATACATGTTAAATCTATGGCAGACTAATCACAGGGACCTTCACCACTTGCTAGAACGAAGGACCCCTGTCTCTAGCCTCCAGGTCGGCTGAAGTATGGAGGAGTTGTATGGAGCAGTAGGTCATAAAACTCTATGGGAGGTACGGAAATAAAGTGAGCGCACTCGGCTGTTTCCATACCTGCATGGAGTTGCATGCCATGGATAGGTGATAAATGTTAATGTCTGGAATACCTCTTTAACAGGTAACAAACCAGGGGGAATGGAGTTTTTATAAGACCAGTTTTACATGGGTGTAATACAGTTGAATTTCTTTTAGTTGAGCTGATAGTTTTGGTCATCAGATTGGGATATGGTTTGCGGCCGTAATGCAAGTGCAGAAATGCGCCCTTATTACAAATTACACTTGTGTCTAACTGATCTGTGAGGTGGACCTCACCGTTTTTTTCTTAGACCTTTAGACCGTAGCAATGCCCCTGATGGCATATGTACCTTGGCTTTCAAAACAACAAATACAGATCTGTAGTCATCTGCAAGTCATTCGCATATACGGCACACTGTCCGCAAATACGGTCCGTAATTCATCCGTATTTACGGATCTGCAAAAAAAAAAACAACAGGGAGGAATCTTGGAAAATCCCCTGGCCACGCATAGCAATGCTTGCACAATTACAGACGGCTACGGATCCACGTCCATAGCCGTCTGCAATTGTGGAAGCGTCCTTAGACTTCTATGGGGAGTCAGTGCCGCAATTTGCGGAGAAAAATAGGACATGTTCTATGTTTTGCGGATCATTTCTACGGCATGGACACACATCCGTAAATGTACTGAAAGGTGTCCGTGACCAATAGAAACGAATTGATCCGTAATTACGTATTTGTAATTACAGATGAAAACTACGGTTGTGTGCAAGGGGCCTAACTGTAGATAAAGCTGAAATAAAAGCTCGCTATACAATAAACACATATATTATGTGTCTATGAAGTGTGAAGTCATTGCACACAATCACCATTATAAAGGTCACAGATTTTGCACCGCAAAGCAAACCAAGTAGTTTTCCAATGCAGGACGTTCATTTATCAGGGACATTCAATGTGTATTTGCTGTAAGGAACAGGCTGTAAATGTTCACCAGCGATTCTACTAATCTGTTTGCAAGGAGTTAAGAATCTGGCAAAGACACCCGATGCTGGGAACGGCAGGTCTTCTTGGCAGTCTTCTTTTGATGTGTGTGTTTTAGCTGGAGCCGTCTCCTAAGACTTGCCTAATGAAGCAGACAAGCTCCTTACTTCAGCTCTCAACCATTACAGGTGTCTATCAAGTATTTAATAAAGGAAGTTCAAATAATAAAAACGTGTCGCGGAGCATATCGTTCGTATTTAGTATTATATGATACGCAGATATAGCAGAGCTGATTTGATGTTTGGCACAGTGTGCATTGTGTGCAGTGACTAGAGGTGGAGGCATCGATTATACAGGTTTGATATTTGGAGTGGGGTGTACTCCTCTCCAGTCGTAGCATTACAATGGGGGCGATTTACTTACACTGGTGTTTCACATGCCGGTGTAAGAATGGACGCTGCTGGAATAAGATGCAATAAGTTTATTAAGAGGCGCCAGAGAGGGAAATCTTTGGCAGCTGTGATCTGGCATAGATTTCTGCTATAATTCGTGCCAGTTTCTGGTGTAAATAATAGTAAGGGTATGTGCACACACAAAATCAAAAACGTTTGAAAATACGAAGCTATTTTCAAGGGAAAATAGCTCCTGATCTTCATACGTTTTTTAAGCCACACGCGATATTCACAGCGTTTTTTACGGACGTTTTTGGAGCTGTTTTTCTATAGAGTCAATGAAAAACGGTTCCAAAACGTCCCAAGAAGGGACATGCACTTCTTTTTTGCGGGCATCTTTTTACGTGCCGTTTTTGTAAAACAAGGTGTAAAAAAACGCCCCATCGGAACAGAACGCCATATTTCCCATTGAAATCAATGGGCAGATGTTTGTAAGCTTCCGTTTTTTCAGGCATTTTTCGAGGCGTAAACCCCCCTGAAATACGTCTGAAAACATTGCATGTGCACATACCCTAAGGGTATGTAGAAGATCCAAACATAGGAGCAGCACTGTGTCAATAGCCAGAAACGGTTGGTGCTAGCTTCAAAATATCAAGGAGTGACGGGCTCCTCATGCATATATCCAAGAAAAAGAGACTGGAAGCAGCACTCAGCAAAAAAATTTGAATTTATTCACCCAACACAGCAATGTTTCACTTCCTCCATGGAAGCATTTTCAAGCTTACCCTAAGGGTATGTTCACACGTCAGCCTCCGATACGCCTGAAATTACGGAGACATTTCAGGAGAAAACAGCTCCGTGATTTCAGACGTAATGGCATATTGCAGGCGCTTTTCGCTGCGTCCATTACGGACGTAATTGAAGCTGTTTTTCCATGGAGTCAATGGAAAACGGCTCCAATTACGTCTCAAGAAGTGACAGGCACTTCTTTGACGCGGGCGTCTTTTTTAAAAAATGACCGTCGGCACAGAACATCATAAAGCCCATTTAAATGAATGGGCAGATGTTTGCCGACGCTTTGGAGCCGTATTTTCGGACGTAATTCGAGGCTAAAACGCCCAAATTACGTCCGTAAATAGGGTGTGTGAACCCAGCCTAAATGTGTCAGGCCAAATGTGTCGGGCCACCTTTCTACTAAGCCCTGCCCATGTTTTTTTAAAGTGGCAGTGGCTGAGGAGAAAGGAAAAAGTGATAATATATTTGCACAAATTGGGACTTTTCTATGCCAGAAAACTGGTGTAGAGTGCCTAATAAATGCCCTTCATTGTGTTATATGTAGTTTTCCATACAACTATTTCTTAATGTCATCTATGTCTGCCCACCTACATCTGAATACACAGTTTAGACTGTGTTGAAGAATCCGTCACATCTGCATTGTCCGGTAAAATGACGGACACCATGACGGAAACTCGCCAGACCCCATAATAGTCTACAGGGTTCGTCAAGCACCATTGCTGTCCATTTATATACAGTAAATAAACCATCTTTTATGCCGCTTGTTACAGTTACACTTTTATACTTTTAGTATGTCCTGAAAGATTATTGCTCATACGCTTACTGTACTGGCACGTGGAGATATGTCCGTATAAACTAGTTAAAAAAAAAAAAAAATGTAATGTCCCTAATAGGACTAAAAAATAATGTAAAATAATAAGAATTAATTTAAATGTTTTTATAAAATTGTCACACTACGACAGAGACTTTATTCCAGAATAAAAATATTTGTGGACGATCATCATTATTATTAGTGTTTATAATAAACTCTCCGAGCTCCACCATCCTCCTCTCTGCTAAGCAGCTTTGAAATCCTGATTATCATGTCTGGGATAAAGTAATCTCTGTTTTATTTTTATTCATTCATGAAGTGCGTTCACCAACGCTGCTCAGGGTCAAACCGGAGTAATACCAGCCATGCACATGGGAAATAGAAGGAATGTAAAAAAAAATAGATTTCCAAATACGAGACATTTGTGTTTTGGACAATGTATAAAACTAAAGCAAGTATGTAGTACGCTAGTACAATATGTGTACAATGGGAAACGAAAAGGTGAGTTACAGGATCTGCAATAATGATTTTTTACATAGTTACATTTTATAGTTGAAAAAAATAAAAACGTGCATCGAGTTTAACCAAGGAAAGGCACAGAAATGGCTAGTTTATGTTTTTTTTATATTATAAGTGACTTTTTATAAAATGAAATAAATTTTAATTTTTTTATAAAGTGTCGGGTTTGTGTTTTTTCACTGATAACACTGTTAGTAAATTTAGCCCTGCTACATAGTGAGTCAGAGAAGAAATAAAGAAATCTTAGTTAACCCGAGGTCGTTACTGACCCCTAATAGTGATCAGGTCTGAGATGAGATCTAGTCAGAGCACGTGGTCTCCTAGGGCGTCACTGAGGAGGAGGGATAGAATTTAAGGGCGTAATAAAAATCAGCCTCTAAATTTGTAAGTACCAGAAGCCAGAGAGCCCATGAAAGTTTCCTCAGTACTAAAGTAAAGTGCACATTGGTGTGGGAACGGCACCTGTCACACAGGAATAGACCTTTGCTGTGTCACCAGTAACTTAGCTAGCAGGGGGGGCAGGGGGTGCAGTGGACCCTGGCCCACTGAGATGCTGGGGCCCACCGCGACCGCCGCTGCACCTGCCATGACTGCCGCTCCCGCTGCCCCGACATGACCGCCACGGCGACTCTATGATACTTTTCAATCTAGCAGACGTGCCGCACGCTAGGCGATTAGGTAAGCAAGCACTCCTCCTCAATAATGGATGCATACAGGGATGATGGGGTTTGTATACAGGGATAATGCCTGATATATACAGGGATGATGGGATTTGTATACAGGGATGATGGGTTTTGTATACAGGAATAATGCCGGATATATACAGGGGTGATGAGGATTAATGCAGGGATGATGGCTGGACTACCCATCATCCCTGTATATAACCCCATTATCCTCGTATATAACCCCCATCATTCCCGTATATAACCACCATCATCCCTGTATATATCAGCCATCATACCTGTATATAAACCCCATCATCCCTGTGTATACAGGGATGATGGATGGTATATACAGGGATGATGGGGAGTACATGAAGGGATGATGGCTGGTATATATAGAGATGATGGGGTTGTATACAGGGATGATGGGGGTTATATACATGGATGATGGCTGTCCCTGTTTATACCAGCTATCATCCCTGTATATAACCCTGGCTGGTATATACAGGGATGATGGGGTTTATATATAGAAATGATGGGGGGTACATACAGGGATTATGGTTGTTATATACAGGGATGATGGTTGTTATATACAGGGATGATGGGTAGCCCAGCCATCATCCCTGCATTAACCCCCATCATCCCTGTGTATACCAGCCATCATTCCTTTATATAACCTCCATCATCCCTGTATATAACCCCATCATCCCTTTATATACCAGCCATCATCCCTGTTTATAACCCCCATCTTACCTGTATATACTAGCCAGGCTGGTCTAGTATGTACATAGATGATAGGGGTTATATACAGGGATGATGGGGTTTATATACAGGGATGATGGCTGGTATATACAGGGATGATGGTGTGATATACAGGGATGATGGCTGGTATATAATTAGAATGCACCTCTTCAGTTGTAAATATGTGTTGGGGGGCCCTCTGGGCTGGACCACTCAGATGTTTTTCCCCCTGTGCTAGACCCCTAGCTACACCTCTGTGTGTGACAAATTACCACTGTAAACAATTAGCGCTTCCTTGTAGACTAGAACCCTAAAAACATTCTGACTACAGGCCGGATCCCTAACCTGATTCAGACCTCAGGCCAGACCCCAAACTTAATTTAGACCCCAGACCAAACCCCCTTACATAACACAGATCTCAAACAAGACCCCAAACTTATTTCAGACCCCAGACCCCTGCTCTTACACCTTGTATTGTTGCCATCATCACCAGGATGTACCAATAATTAATTAATATGTACTCTATGTCCATTGTAAGTTATAAGTATAAACCGAACAAGTCCATATGAGCTCATAAAACTTCTTTCTGACTTCTAATATCCACAGAAATTCTCGTAATGTGTGTACAGTATTATCCTACCACATGCAGCCTTCATCCGGGACTCTTATTCTCCCCTCTACAGTACAGCATAAAGTCTTATTATATCAATGTTCTGTTTATGGAAAAATAGATATATTTATATACTAGTGCAGAATATAACTGTAGGTTGTTTACTCATATCTTCTTCTTATGGTGAACCCAACATCTGTTGTTGTAAGAAAGTGTCTCTTAATCACTTGTATCTGCATTGATATGTTGTCTTTGCGGGTCGGCTGCAGCTCTTGTTTATAGTTCTTTTGTGACAGCTATACTTTTATTTTGGTTGAGATTTAACATTACCTCTCTAATTATTGTACACAAGTGACATCATGTCGCATAGCTCTTTGACAATCATAACTGCTGTGCAATAAAAAGGATGATGTGTCGGTAACATCTGCCAATTAATATCACTGTACCATCTGCAGCATACAGCAAAAATAACTAATTCACCCTCATGCTAAGTCTGCTGCTCCACTGAAAGCATGATTGTATGTGGATTAGTGATACATTAGTGATTACTTATTACAGTGACTTATGGAACATCTATATATAGTCACCAGATTAGTATTTATATGAACGCCAAAAATTCTTGTCAGTATAACAATTGTTTGGTTATTATTAGTCATTCATTAAAGGGGTTGTATAAAATTAGAAAGAAATGACTGCTTCTTCCAAAAACTTTCCATGGGCTGTGTCTGTGTTTGTAGGTCCGCACGTGAACAAGCGTAAAGCTATTTCGGAAAGAAAGCCGCAGTGTTTTCCTGATCTTATATGACCTATTAAACCCTTCTATGTTATCTCTGTACCTGATTCTAGTGGCACGGGTGTTGTCTACCCAATGTTTGAGAATTTTGCCATTTTCCAAAATCACTACCCAATACGGGACTATGAAGCGATAATTATGCTGCATTTATACATAATTATTTTTTAAATTCCTGTCTAAACACCTAATTTGTGGAGTTGTTCCTCTTATTTTGGTAAAGGTATAAATTAACGCTTCTGCAAGTGACATATTTTTATCTTATTGATATTGCACCAACATATTCTGCAGCATTGTATACAAATTGTAATTACACCGATCAGTACCTGTCCCAGCTCTGCTGTTGGTGTCCAAGGCAGTGATTTAAAGAAAACCCCTCAGTCCCTAAAGTTCAGCATGATAGTTGTCTAATGGACAATCATAAGGGGTTATAAGGGGACCACAAAATCACAAACACGCACGCACGCACGCACGCACGCACACACACACACGCACGCACGCACGCACACACACACACACACACACACACACACACACACACACACACACACACACACACATATGTACATTAAGGCATGGCCACATGTAAACTTGTAGACTGCAGAAACACTAACTTTAGCATTACTTACTGCTCCCCTATGTAACTCTAGTGCCGCTAACAAACTTCCGGGTATGATGGGGGACTTCTTTCTCCTCCTCTCCTGTCTTCTCGCCCACCTCTCTGTCATGCAGTGTTTAAACCCTTAGTGACCAGCCTATTTTGGGCTCCAATAACCAAGCAATTAGTTTTTTTTATTTTTCCGTCTACTTAGCTTTATGAGGACTTGTATTATACGGGATTAGTTGTAATTTTTAATAGCATCATTTTGGGGTACATATATTTTTTTGCTTAACTCATATTAAGCTTTTTTTGGGGGATAGAAAAAAAAACCCTGAAATGCCGCCACTGTTCTATGCATTTTAACCCCTTCCCGACGTAAACAACTTTCAGATTTTCATTTTCGATTTTTCCTCTCCACATTCCAGAAGCCATAGCGTCTTTATTTTTCCGTTCATATAGTACTATTAGGGCTTGATTTTTGCAGGACGAGTTGTAGTTTTTCGTAGCATCATTTATTTTGCCGTATAATGTACTAGGAAATGGGAAAAAAATTATTTGTGGGGTAGAAATTGAAAAAAACAGCAATTCCTCCATGGTTTTTTTGCACGCTGTTTTTATGGAATTCACTGTGCAATTAAAACAACATGTTAACTTTATTCTGCGAGTCAATACGATTACGGCAATACCAAATATATGTATTTTTTTTCTATATTTTACTACTTTTACAAGTAAAAACCTAACTGTAAATAAGAAATTATTTTATTATTATTGTATTGCAGTATATCGTGATTCGGACAGGCATCTATTAAGCCCTGCAAGAGGCAGGAGTTAATAGGTGTACAAAGATGGCGGACCGGGGGGTCTTCATTAGGCCCCCAGGCAGCCATAGCAACCATCGCCCCCCCCCCCCGCGATTGCGTTGCGGGGGGCACGATGAGCTGTTAGAGGGGGTCGCCCCCCTCTTTCTCACGATTTAAATGCTGCGGTCGGTATTGACCGCGGCATTTAACTAGTTAAACTAGCGGGATATTGATGCCGCTAGTTACTCTGAAGTGTCGGCTGTAACATACAGCCGACACCGGGATCGTATGGAGCGAGCTCACTGCGTGAGCCCGCTCCATGCTTCCCCTTCCCGGCTATGACGTAACTGTATGTCATATGTCGGGAAGGGGTTAAATTCATGCCTTTCACTGTGCGGTGTAAATAACATGTTACCTTTATTTTATGGGCTGGTACGATTACAGCGATACCACATATGTAGAAGTTTTTTATGTTTTACTACTTTTTCACAATAAAAACTATTTTGAACTAAAATTAATTTTTTTTTGCGTCAATGTAGTGATATGAGGGCTTGTTTGGGGTACATGGGACTTATTGATTAACTTCTAATATGACTTATTTGAGGGACAATTGAAAAAAAATAGCAATTTGGCTGTTGTTTTTTGCGTTGTTTCTTTTTACAGTGTTCACGCTGCGGTTTAAATTACATCTTCATTTTATTGTTTGGGTCATTGCAGTCGCAGCGATACCACATATGTGTACTTTTATTGCATTTTTTTTTTACTGTAATCCTTATTAATAATTTTTATTTCACATTTGTTACTTATTTTTTTGTCCCACTAGGGGTCTTCACTGTGCGATCTTTAGATCGCTGCTATAATGCTTTGGTATACTTAGTATGCCAGAGCGTTATTGCCTGCCAGTGTAAATATGACAGGCAATCTATTAGGATGTGCCTCCGGCACGTCCTAATGGGCATATACCCAGGGCAGACCTGGGGGCTTTTATCAAGCCCCCGGCTACCATGGCACCCCATCGGAGGCCCGCAATTGCATTTGCAGGCCACTGATGGGTGAGAAAGGGAGCTCTCTCCCTCTGCAAATTATTTAAATGCCACGGTCGCTATTGACCGCGGCATTTAATGGGTTAAACGGCCGCAATCAAAGTTTACATTGATCGCGGCTGTTGGAGCAAGAGCACAGCTTTTATCAGACAGCCGAGCACCTGCTCCAGCCTGCACGGGATAACCGTGCAGGACTTAGACTGGGTCACCACGTAAAGGTGACAGCCTAGCCTAAGGCCCCTTAGTGACCACCGTGAAAAGGCACATTGGTGGCCACTAAGGGGTTAAATGTGTAAGAAACCTAAAGGTCACATGTTTTGATGATGTAAAATGTGTATCGAGTTTAACCAAGGAAGGGCACAGAAATGGCTTATTTATGTTTTTTATATTACAAGTGACTTTTTATAAATTGAAGGAATTTTTGTACAGTTTTGAGTATGAAAAATCGCGACAATTGTTGCTATTTTAGAGTCGGGTTTTTCTTTTTCCGCTGATAACAATGTTAGTAAATTTAGCTTTGCTACATAGTGAGTCAGAGAAGAAATAAAGAAATCTTAGTTAACCCGAGGTCCTTACTGGATGGGAGACTGTTCTTTATCACGGGATGGGAGACTGTTCTTTATCCTGTGTCTGTGTTGGCGTGTCATCAAAGCAAAAAGAATGACGGGTCTTCTGGTGACAAGTGACTGTATTCCCGAACGGGGAATTGGTGCCCGGCTGGAACAACATGTATATTAGTAAGTCCCTTTATAATATGCATTTAGATCTCTAGCATTTCATTTTTTGTGACTGGATAAAAGCTTTAATTTAATTGTTCCCTATTGCTCTTACATTTACAGGGAAACACTGATTAGTAAGGGCCAAAAATATATAAATTGTAACCCATGCCCTCAATAGTGTCTAAGGCAACCACCTACTCTGACTACCACTCGTCCCTCTCCTGCCTGTCCTCACAAGGAGAGAAAACCCATGAACCTTTAGGAAATCCACAAAAGCTCAGGCAGAAAAAATATGCAAATTATATGCAGATGTTGCCCTGTTTGCTTTTGAGTTTGGTCCCCTGTGCTGCCAGCTTCCATGCTACCCTCTAAGGCACCATGCACACAACTGTAATCCTCATACGTAATAATGGAATCCGTAATCACAAATAAAATTGTGGACCCATTCATTTCTATTGGCCACGGACACCTTTCCGTATTTTATGGATGTGTGTCGGGGCAGTAGAAATGATCTGCAAAATATAGAACATGTCCTATACTCGTCCGCAATTAAGACACAGACTTGCCCATAGAAGTCTATGGGTGCTTCCGCAATTGCAGATGGCTACGGTTGTGTGTCCATAGCCGTCGGATTCATATTTGCAGACAGTAAAACCTATTATGGTCGTGTGTTTGAGGCCTTAATGTGTAAAATAGCAAACTTGCTATGTACAGTAATTGCTGATGCGCACAGCTGTCTGCGTGGACCCTGTATGGTGGCACACTATTATTACATCCTGTAGGCACTCCATCCGCATAAGGCACTCTATTTCTCTATTTCACAATTTGTATTCATAAGTAATACGTGAGAAAAAACCTCTATGTACCTTCTTATAAAATCAGAGGCACATGTAGGTATAGTTACATGGAAACATAAAAGGGCCCTGTGCTTGAGGCCTAAGGGTGTCAGCTATTCCTGGAAGGTATTTAAGATTTTTATATCCCAATACCAACACTACAGCCAGCAAGAAGACTCAACATAGATATTCTGTTAAGATTGTGAAATGTGCTAAGAAAAATATATCTTACAATGCAATGGAAAGATTCTAGCCCTGCATAGAAAGCAATTGTAATAAAATATCTAGTTGCAAAATGTGTCTGTTAATATTGTAAAGGTCAAATATCCGCGACAATTAAAATACAATATACAAAAATCTGTAAAAGTAGAAAAATACAATTCAAATAAAAATATAGACTATATGTTTCAAAGCAAGCAAGTATTCTACTGTCTGGGATAATAGAGAATAGGGCCAGACTGAGATTTAGACAAAAATCCCAGTAGTCCTTGACATTGGTGAATCTTGATAAGTTAAATTCTGAATGCTTCAGTAAAAAAAATAAAAGTTCTAACAGCTGGATGTAATGCACGTAGAAAATCTGATTTGAAATACAAAGAAGGATCAGAACATAGAGGATAGACTGCCACATAAATAACGTGCTAACCTCTTGTGGGAAGTTGTGAAGAAATACTAACCCAGCATCCGAATGATTCAAAACTTGAAGTTGGTCCACCGCTGAGCTTGGTAATAGGTGTCTAAAATTGAAATGAGATCTAAACCATAAACATAAGACGTTGTAGAGGAGGAAATTTGGAAGCTATGAAAAAAATGCGCTGATTTTTAAAGAAATGATAAAAAAAAAGTGCAAGGGAAGTGATAATGAAAATAAAGGATTGGTGGAAAATTCCAGCAGAGATTAAGTATTGCAAACTGTTCATTCATGTGGAGATATATATCAAGGTGTAATAAATCCCACAGGTATTCAAGTAATCTACAAACAATGAAGAATACGCCAGGCGCATTATTTAAATAGTATGGATATATTGTTATACAATGTTACTGGTGGATTACTATATACAGGATAGACCGTTCTTCCAGAGGCATAACGTGAAGCTCCCGGGCCCCAATGCAAAATCTGTAACAGGTCCCGCACCTATCATGTGCCATTTATAATACTGGTGTCTTCTGATGTGGCAGAAGGGCATTTGGGCCCCCTCAGGCACCAGGGCCCAGGAGTGTCTGCTACCACTGCACCCCATATACACGCCTGGGTTCTTCAGCAGCTGTTATACAGTTCTGTGTCCCAGCTATTGCACAACACCATAAAACACACCCTTTAAGAAAGGGATTAGGTCATTTTATATCACTTAATGTACTGTGGACAGGGATCTCCCCTTTATTTAAAAAGCAGCAGTTGAGATGTGTACGATAAAAAAGAAAGAATATTTGACGTCACTTCAGAGTATTGTCACCTGTATAAGTGCACTGAGCATGCTCTGTAGAAAGGTGTCGGAAAAAGTGGCACAGGGGTTAAAATGAGTGGCCTAGACATAGGGGTCGCAGTGGTCGTAATTACATGTGAGTCCTGCAGTTGCAATGGGTCCCACAGACCACCCTGCCACGTCAAGCACTTCGGTCAGCGGACCCATGAGTACCTGCCACACAAGTTCCCGATGCTGTGCAGCTCCAGGATGTGGTGTGCAGCGGCACCTGGATGTGAAGATTAGCCGGGAGCAAGAAGCCGTAAGTAAATAAAGGTTCTGGTCTTAAAGGCTATGTACACCTTTGAATTTTTAAATATATATATATATATATATATATATATATATATATATATAAATAAATAAAGGTCAGTGAGTGTGATAAGCGTAACTTTATAAGTCGTTTTTAAAACTTTTTATAAAATTGCACCAATCACACTGATTGACCTTTTTATATATATGTATATATATATATATATAAATGCCATTCAAAGGTTTGGGGGCCTGAATTAATTTAAGGGTTGGATTTGGTGCCTCCCATGCCCCTATCCTGCATTTTCTACTTGGTGTGTGTGTGTTACCATTGTTTGTGGAACTATAAGGGCATGACCAGACGTGGCGGAATTGCTCTGGAATTCTGCTGCGGACAGTCCGCAGCGGAAATCCGCAGCGTACACGTTTCTCCATTGCCTTCCACAGCTTTTTAGTAGGGTTTGTTTACACGTTGCGGACAATTCTGCTGCGTAGCATAGGCTGCGGTGTGGAATTTGGTGTCCGCAGCATACACTGACTGTTGCGGACGTGTAGCGGACTTGTTGCGGACTCATTGCGGAATTTCTCCATTGACTTCAATGGAGAGTCAAAATTCCACAATGAAGTCCGCAGATGTTATGTAGATGTTATGTGTGCTGCGGAGCGTATTGGTTTTACGAACATGACATTTCTTCATTCTGGCTGGACCTATGTATTTCTAGGTCTACAGCCAGACTGAGGAAGTCAATGGGGCTCCCGTAATTACGGGTGACTACGTGTGTGCACCCGTAATTACGGGAGCGTTGCTAGGCGACGTCCGTAAATAGTCACTGTCCAGGGTGCTGAAAGAGTTAAGCGATCGGCAGTAACTGTTTCAGCACCCTGGACAGTGACTTCCAATCACAAGATATATCAACCTGTAAAAAAAATAGAAGTTCATACTTACCGAGAACTCCCTGCTTCTTCCTCCAGTCCGGCCTCCCAGGATGACGTTTCAGTCCAAGTGACTGCTGCAGCCAATCACAGGCCAATCACAGGCTGCAGCGGTCACATGGACTGCCGCATCATCCAGGGAGGTCGGGCTGGATGGCGAAAGAGGGATGCGTCACCAGGACAATGGCCGGGTAAGTATGAAATTCTTTTACTTTTACTAGGGAAAGGGCTGTCCCTTCTCTCTATCCTGCACTGATAGAGAGAAGGAAAGCCCTCTTCCCCTCAATACGCAACGGCTAGTCCGCATCAATTTAATGCCCATTTTAGGCAAAGCCGCAACAGAATCTGCAACGCGGCATTGATGCGGACAGTGGCGCAAGAACTCCGCCACGTCTGGGCATACCCTAACTCTCCGAATTACCTAATCATTTGTCAAGTCATGCTGGGAGCTATTCTGTGGTCAAGTCCGTTTTTTTAGCGGACTCTATAGCGTAGTTGACTACATTATTGATTCCACCAAGAAAATGGAAACCTTACGGAATGAAGACAAATGGAGACCATTAGCAACGTTAATGCTAACGGAAAGCTATAATTTCCGTTTGGTTTCCATTTGTGGGCTCCCCTAATGGACGGAACCCACAAATGGAACCCTGACGCAGATGTGAACGAAGCCTTTATTTCCATATGAATGTAGAAGAAAATGCAGTGTTGTAACTTAAGATGAGTACAGCAATAAAGTATTTGCAAGGTTACTCCACATTTTATATAGGTATTAACTTTGTGGAAAAAAATGGAAAGAGTTTTGCTTTAAGTACAGCTATTATAGAGATATTTTCTTACAAAAACAAACTGATGGAAAACGGTATTTTAAACGCACAATAAGAGACCATTTTGGCAGGAGAGATGAAGTCTTCCCATTTATTTCTATTTTCAAATTGGAAACCACTGGAGTCTTTCCCAGAAAGGTGTAATCAAGTAATTGTCACCACTGCCTGTTCTTGAGGGGTTACCTAACATATTCAGAAAGCGGAGTACATTTTTTTTCTAGAAAAGTGTTAAATCCAATGGCAAATAAAAGTTTTGTAAACAAAAAGTTAAACGCAAGTTTGCATAAGCGTACATTGCCTGTGTAAATACTATGTAGCAGCTTCCATAACGTTACTAGAGTAGCTAAATTACTATAAAGCTGCTGTAACAATGTAGCAGAGCTCAATTTGTCATTTAGGCATTTATATTAAGATCATGCAGTCCTATGAAGATTCTATAGAAAGATTAATTCTGCCGAATTACAAACTCAGTTTTCCTACATCTGCCAAACTCGGCTCTGCTAGATCTAAGATTCCCGGAAATGGTAAATGCCTGCATCCTAACACAATTCTCATTCTATAAGGCATCTATATACATCACTTTACCTCTGCTGCACTCAGACATTTTCAATATATGGAGCAGTATATACACTGAGGCTCTCGTTCATTTCCTGTCAGTCTACATCTAGCAGCCCGAGTCGTTTCGGCATATGCGAGGCTAAATCACAGATCGAAAGTAGCACATTGCATTGTGTATGCAGATAATGGAAAATTTAAGAAATGACCAGTCAGGAATGATTTGTCTTTTGCAAAGAACATGTGCTAGATGTAACCTACTTATACTTTGTATTTCAGATCAAGATTAGTTCCATGATTCTATCAAGATGTTTTATATTTAAAATAAGTTTTCCAGAATTATCTATTTGTCCTATTATATAGTTACTCAGTTCCAAATGTTGAAAAAAGACAGATCCATCAAGTTCAACCTATAAAAATAAATTACCCGTCATTCGTTGCTTGATTAATTCTAACCATCAATGTCATTTGTCAGTAAATAATCATCTAGCCTTTTTTTAAATGTTGATATAGTATCTTCCATTACTACCTTTTGGGTAGGGCATTGCATAGCTTGACTACTCTAACTGTAAAGAACTCTTTCCTATATTGATGTCTGAAACGTCTTTCTTCCACACGCAATGAATGTCAGCTGGTACTTTCTAGAGTCCTTCGAAAGAACAGATCATGTGCTAGTTCTCTGTATTGACCACACATATACATCTTAATAAGATCACCTCTAAGATGTATTTTTTTCCAAGCTGAACAAGCCCAATTTTTCTAGCCTTTCATTGTAAGCGACACCTCCCATCCCATTTAATAATCTAGTTGCCCGCCTTTGAACCCTCTCCAGTTCCCCTATTTCTTTATTACAATGAGAAGCCCAAAACTGAATTCCATATTCAAGATGTGGCCTTACAAGGGATTTATAGAGGGATAATATTACATTTGAATCACCGGCTTTTATCTCTCTTTTTATACACCCTAAAATCCTATTTGCTTTTGTAGTGACTGCTTGACATTGAGTGCTGCTGCTTAGCTTATTTGATACCAGAATACCTAGGTCCTTCTCCTGTTCCGTTATCCCCAGTTTTATTCCATTATTCCGTCCTAGGTGCATTACTTTACATTTATAAACATTAAATTTAATCTGCCATGTTTTTGCCCATGCTGCCAACTTATCTAAGTCTTTCTGTAATATTTTAAAGTCAAGTTGTGTTTTAAGTATACTACAAAGTTTTGTATCATCAGCAAAACCTGACACCTTGCTATCAATCCCATCCACAAGGTCATTAATAAAGAGATTAAGGCCTCATTTACACGAGCGTATTATACGCGCGTGCTTTTCACGCGTGTCGTACGCACCTATAATAGTCTATGGGGCTGTTTAGACGATGCGTGAATTTTGCGCAGCGTGAGTGCGTTGCGTAAAACTCACGACATGTTCTATATTCTTGCGTTTTTCATGCAACACGCACCCATTGACTTCAATGGGTGCGTGAAAACAACGCATGACACACTGACGGTCCTGCGTTGCATGCGCGAAAATCACGCAAGAGCTGTCAAAAGGATGAATGTAAACAGAAAAGCACCACGTGCTTTTCTGGTTACAAACATCCAAACGGAGTGTCAAATTAGAGATGAGCGCACCGAACTTCACCGGGTTCGGCCGAACTCGTTTTAACCGAACCCGGCAAAAAATGTTCGGGTACGCGACGTCAGGAGACAGTCACTGCCCACGGTGCTGAAAGACTTAAACTGTTTCAGCACCATGGACAGTGACTTTCGATCACAATATACATATACGTGTAAAAAAAAAAAGAAGTTCTGACTTACCGATAACTCCCGGCTTCTTCCTCCAGTCCGACCTCCCGGGATGACAATTCAGGCCAAGTGACAGCTGCAGCCAATCACAGGCCAAGCACAGGCTGCAGCCAATCACAGGCTGCAGCGGTCTCATGGCCTGCCGCGTCATCCTGGGAGGTGGGGCCGGATGACAAGAGAGGGACGCGTCACCAAGGCAACGGCCGGGAGACCGGACTGGAGGAAGCAGGCAGTTCATGGTAAGTGTGAACGTCTTTTTTTATTCACAGGTTGGTGTAGATTGTGATCGGCATTCACTGTCGAGGGTGCTGAAAGAGTTACTGCCGATCAGTTAGCTCTTTCAGCACCTTGGACAGTGACGGGCGTCGACTACCTCATCTCTATGATGGCGGCTGCGCGAAAATCACGCAGCCGCGCATCATACACGGATGACACACGGAGCTGTCAATTGCCTTTTGCGCACGCAAAACGCAGCGTTTTTTTGCGTGCGCAAAACGCACACGCTCGTGTAAATGAGGCCTAAAAATAATTGGGCCTAATACCGATCCTTGTGGTACCCCGCTGCACACTTAAGCCCATTTAGAGTAAGTACCATTTATAACGACTCTTAACCAATTATTTACCCACTTGCATACATGGTCCCTGTGTCTGTAGCTTCAGAAAAAGACTGTTGTGTGGAACAATATCGAATGCTTTTGCAAAATAAATCACATCAGTTGCATGACCAACATCCAGATTTGCACTTACCTCCTCATTAAAACCAAGCATGTTGGTTAGTCATGACCTGTTTTTCATGAATCCATGCTGGTAATCAGTTGTTAGACTTTTCTCCACTATATGCTTTTGCAGTTCATCTCTAAGAATACCCTCAAATATTTTACATACCACAGATGTCAGACTTACTGGACGGTAGTAACTCGTTTCCACCTTCTTACCCTACTTAAATATTGGCACAACATCAGCCGTCCCTCAATCCTGTGCCACTAATCCTGTTACAAGAGAGTCTAAGAAAATACGATACAATGGTCTGTCCATTACTGCGCTCAATTCCCTTAATACTCGTGGATGAATGCCGTCTGGGCCAGAGGATTTATCAATATTTAATTTGCTCAGACGTTGCTGTACTTCCTCCTGTTAAGCAGGCAATATTGGGTGGGAACCTTTATTACTGTACCCCTGAATATCTGGCACTAGGAGTTCATCGGTAAACACCGAGCAAAAAATATTATCCTATCTATCTATCTATCTATCTATCTATCTATCTATCTATCTATCTATCTATCATCTATCTATCTATCTATCATCTATCTATCTCTCATATCTACCTATCTGTCTCATATCTATCTATCTATCTGTCTGTCTGTCTGTCTGTCTGTCTGTCTGTCTGTCTGTCTGTCTGTCTATCTATCTATCTATCTATCTATCTATCTATCTATCTATCTATCTATCTATCTATCTATCTATCTATCTATCTATCTGTCTGTCTGTCTGTCTGTCTGTCTGTCTGTCTGTCTGTCTGTCTGTCTGTCTGTCTGTCTGTCTGTCTCTATGTCCAGTATGACTTTGGCTCCTCTCTGGTCAGGACTTCAGCAAATTTTATTTACATAGGTACCTAGAAAGATTTTGTCTTGCTGATTGACTTTTTGGATTATCTTGGAAAATATTAAGCAGTACTGCATAGATATCTGTCCATTTCCTTGTTTATTTCATATGAGAGAACATCTGTACCTTAGTTTAGGAGAATCATTGTATAATCCTGGGTCTGCTGATCTCCTTTTAGAGTTATACTTTAGTTTATTCTGCTAATAGTTGATGTAATCACTGTAGAAGTCTTTGTGAAGGGATGTGTAGTTCTATTCTATTATTACCTAATTTATTAATATGTCTGGCAATCCTTACTGTCAAAATACTACTCTACTTGATTATAAATTACTATGTTTAATTGATATGCAAAACAGCTTGTTTGCATTCAGCATATCCCAAGCTCATTACCTTTGAATATTACTCAAGAAACACAGACAAGTAAGAGGGTGGAAGCATTCGAAAGACCATCATTCACTTTCCTTTACTTAGTCTTTGAAGAATTGTCCCTTTAAACAGAACGACCTTGACATTCATATTACTACTAATGTTACATCTACTGTAAACAAGACAAAGGAAATACCGAAACATGTAAGGCTCATTTTGAAGAAAAATGCATGCAGAGTCCTTTTTCAAGTCAAATTGAACAGAATCTGTGAGGTGGCTCTAATGCAGATGTGAACATAGCCTAATAGATACAGTACAGTTGTTGTTTTTATTGATTATATAGATTGTATGTCATATCAGTAATCTTTAAGGTATATTCACATGTGGCAGATTTGTAGCAAACATTTAGTCGACTACGCTATTGATTCTATCAAAATTACAGAACCCTTGCAAAACTGAGACAAACGGGAAACCATTGGCACCGTATCCGTCACCATTGAAATCAATGGTGATGGAAGCGGAAACCTTTGGTTTCCGTTTGTGTCAGTCAGGGTCCCGTTCTGACGGAAAGCTCAGACGGAACGTCGGAACGGGACCCTGGCGCAGATGGGAACGAAGCCTAAAGAGTCTGTTTTAATGAATTAACAACTGGGTGTTACCATTCCCTTGTCAAAAGGGTGTGTCCCTACACAGTGTGAGACTGTGAGCCCTGATTGGACAATGTTAGACTGTGTAGGGACACACCCTCAACTGTAACAACCAGTTGTCACTTTATTCATACATTTCTAGGAGGAATAACAGAGGAACTGTGCAACACAGAGTTCTAAGGAAAGATGCTTCAGAATTTTTATTTTATGGGGAATAGTATATTTTGCTTCTGTATTTGCTGAGTAACATAATTGTTTTTGTTAGCCATTAAAAGGTATCTATTAATGGCTAACAATTTGGGTTTATTGCACACTATAATTTAGGTTTTATACTTACCGTGTTACTGTATCATGTCTCAGCCTGCAGCGGCTCAATGTTGTATTTATCTTTTGTAATATCGGTATATATTTTAAGTTTATGAAAGAAAATTTATATTTATTTTTTAATGGTCATAGTTTACATAACTCCCTAAAGGCCGAATATAGGTTTAATATTTATGTTTGGAGTTTTACCTCTTTTCTGCTATTGGACCATATATAGCATTCAAATGTATCTGCAAGACTGCTAATAAAATGTTTTTCAACTGGCTAACATGATACCAAAACTTTTTTGTATTTGATAAATATTTACTAAAACAGACATGTCAGGACAGCCGACAGGTATTCTTTAAAGTGGCTTCCGGGGTTTGTGTCTGGCTTGTGTGTTCGGCAGCTCCATAGTAATGAATGTAGCGCAGGATAGGGGATACATGTGTGATCGCTGGGGGGTCAACCGCTTGGACCCCCAGCAATAAGGAGAATGCGGGACCGAAAGTCCCCCGAAGTGCTCCATGAGAAGCTTGGGACTTCCAGGGTCTGTGTCCGGCTTGTGTGTTCGGCAGCTCCATAGTAATGAATGTAGAGCAGGATAGGGGATACATGTGTGATCACTGGGGGGGTCAACCGCTTGGACCCCCAGCAATAAGGAGAATGCGGGACCGAAAGTCCCCCAAAGTGCTCCATGAGAAGCTTGGGACTTCCGGGGTGTGTCCGGCTTGTGTGTTCGGCAGCTCCATAGTAATGAATGGAGCGCAGGTTGCGCTTGTGCGCATGTGTGACCCGCGCTCCATTAATTTCTATGGCGCTGCCAGACACACAAGCCGGACACAGCCCCCGGAAGTCCCAAGCTTCTTATGGAGAACTTCTGGGGACTTTCGGTCCCGCATTCTCCTTATCGCTGGGGGTCCCAGAGGTCAGACCCCCCAGTGATCACACATGTATTCCCTTTCCTGTGGATAGGGGATACATGTGTTTTGTGGGACAACCCCTTTAAGGAACTTAATAATATATATAGAATTCAATTTGCCATCCATTGTTTGTGCATTGTGGTGACTCTCTGGAATAAAATAATGCAGTAGGTTTACTTGCAGTCCAATGTAATATCACAGATAACAAAATAATATGATGATTTGGTCCAAATGACAACCTCAGCCATCCTTAAAAACAGAGCATAAGGCTAGCTCATACTTATGATACATATATAGTTATCCACAAAGCTGCCCTATGGACGTATAAAAAGTTCCAGGGCCATGCCATGGGAAATATAAAAATAAAGGGTGTGGTTAAGTATTTAGCAATTTCTAAAGTGCATTATCCCTTTGTTCATAAGAGAAATGAGTGGGCTTCATGCTGAGAATACAGTTAAAATGACAGTGCTGTGCATCAGGGTGTGCCTGGACCAGGATCACCCCTGCAAATGTCTATGGACCAGATGGCCTCTTTTAAGAGTGCCCTGCTCCTGATTGTTTTTTTTTCTTTTAAAGTTTTAACACATTGTCTGGCACCATTACACCAATGCCAGTAGGGCCTATATGGCCCTCAACTCGTCCTGAACTGTGGCCCCTTAGAACAATACTAGATGGAGGGAATTTTGAGTATATATTAGGCCAAGTTCAGACCCTGTAATTTTTTTAATGAATCTGGGACTTAGGCCTTATGCAGACAAGTGTATTTGAGATCTGTATAAATGAGATTTTGGGCACGTTCAGACGTCGCAGAATTCTTCCGCTGCAAATGTTGGTGCAGATTTGGGGCAATTACGCAACGAATATGCAGTAACATTTGCATATTTGACAGGTAATTCAGACGTTGCAGAAAACACAGCGGACTTGCCACAGATTTCAGTTTTTGCATTGCAAAGGCTGAAATACGCAGGGAAATTCCGCTTCTTCTCCGCAACAGACAGTGCATGCTGCGGACTGAAAATTCCGCACCGCAGCCTATGGTACGCAGCAGAGTTTTCCGCAACGTCTGCACGAAGATAACTAAAAAGATGTGGAAACCAATGGACAAACTGTCTGCAAAGGATTTGCACTGCGGACTGTCCACTGCGGAATTCCACAGCAATTCCGCCACGTGTGAATGTGCCCTTAGATTTTTACTGTGGAGTGCACAAAAAAAGATCGCAGCATGCTCTATCAGATGCCGAATATTGGGACATGTTTTCCACTAGAAGCCCTGTTTTTGGCACCTGGAATGATGCCGTCCACAATATGGTTCTGTATTACATACTGTATTATAGGTGAAAATGCACATTGTGATGTGTCAGCATGTGTCACTGTCAGTCACTCTCAGCACTACATGTGACACATTATTCTACCCTTATTTACATATTCCTGCACTTTACCTTTAATTAAGTATTTGCGGATAATAAACTCTTCTAACTATTGAAAAAAATAAAATAAACTTTTTACAGTTCAAACACTGTCTAGCCTCATCTTCTACCTGACACTTCATCCGACTTTCTGCGAGTTTTACGTATGAGCCTGTTCAACTCTGGGGAAATCTTGAAGCTGTGGTTCACATATTTATTTAGGGGGGGGGGGTTTCTCTGTAGCACAGAGGAAAATCATTTCCTTTTTCTGCAGTTATGAAATCCCTGTTTAAACACAGGACAAGTTGACCTCCCTCTTTGGTGATCGTATGGTTTTCTAGTGCGTCTGCAAATTACACAGCAGGAATTTCTGAATTAATTGTAGGAGGTTTCATAACAGATTTTTATTTGTACAAAATAGGCTCCTAGCTTAAGTCGATACCAAGAACAGCATTTAATTGCTTGATTTCTTGTTTTATAAACAGCTTGTCTAATGTGACCGACCGTACTTTGATGATTATGTAAGTGCGTTTTGCACTAACGATACAGGAACTACAGAAAACATGATTCAGTGGTGCCTTGAGTGTAAATAAGTATATATATTTATACTACAGGTAGAGCGATATGAGAGATAGATGATAGATAGATAGATAGATAGATAGATAGATAGATAGATAGATAGATAGATAGATAGATAGATAGATAGATAGATAGATAGATAGATAGATAGATAGATATGAAGAGTAATAGATAGATAGATAGATAGATAGATAGATAGATAGATAGATATGAAGAGTAATAGATAGATAGATAGATAGATAGATAGATAGATAGATAGATATGAAGAGTAATAGATAGATAGATAGATAGATAGATAGATATGAAGATAGATAGATAGATAGATAGATAGATAGATAGATAGATAGATAGATAGATAGATAGATAGAGCGATAGATATGAAGACCGATAGATATGAAGAGCGATATGAGAGATAGATAGATATGAGATAGATTTAAAGATTGATGAGTGAGATAGCGAGATAGAGATAGATAAATAGATATGTTGAGAGATTAGATAGATAAACATGCACATAAATACACACATACAGTACAATTATTTTATTCCGGCATTAGAGGCTTTAATACTTGGCCAATGGTTTTTGCCACAATTGCAAAAAAATCTCAAATTACCAAAAACACAAGGTTGAGTAGAGAAATCTATTAATGAGTATCTTTTGAGTAAAACAGTAATAGCAAAACCAATAGCAATTTGGGAAACAGAACAGAACAGGCACAGGAAAGTCAAATTTGCCACTTCTGCTGACCTGGGCATGGGTGCCATTGCAATGTGCTGAAAGTCATTTTGATAATACTTCCTTTTATTTAGAGTCAGATGGGCAGTCATAGAAGTACCGCAAGCATTGTGTAAAACCACACATTATTACCACAAGGAGTTGCTCTGTTGCCTCCCTTAAATGGGAAATTAATATAAATTGGGGTGACTAAAACACTCAAGGAGTTGCCCCTAGTGTCTAATAAAGTTGACAATATTGTTTTTCTATCTGAGAGGTGAAATCTGATTAGTTGCTATAAGACATAGTTTTTATTTGTAGATTGTATTAATTTTCCATATCGTACAGTGCATGCTAATTTAGAAGAAAGCTTGTTTAAAAATAAATAAATAAATAAATGTATTACATGACAGTTCATTTATGATGATTTTTTTGTATGTATACTATTGGTCTGAATACGATTTGGCATCAAAGCGTTAACCAGTTGTCTTCTGTTTTCTCGTTGGAAATCGATTCTGAGACCGTCCACCCAACACAATGCAACAATTGAATGTCAAAACAAATTTTTGCTTCTTACGACAAGCGTGCTTACTCAAAAGGCCCTTTCTGAGGACCGATTCATCTTAAAATGCTCACTGTCTTAGAAGTAATGCCAAATGACACAAGTGCCTCTACCAGTAGCTATGATCAAAAACCGTAGAGTTTTTTGCTGCTATGTACAGTATAAAGTAATCAATCTCAATCCTTTGGGATGCGAACTTTGGAAAAAAATGTGTTTTGCACACAGGGAAGATGTAGTAAATCAGTGTAAAAGTGATGTATTGTCAGAGGAAAAAGAGTTATGGATATACAGTTCCGCTGCAGTCGCCAAAAACCCACACACATAATAATGATATGTTATGTAGAAGATACAATTTTTTTAATTATAATATCTCTTACTCCTAAGTTTTATCATTTTTGATGGGTGATCAACCCTATAAGTTGCGTGTAAAACCGTGTTTAGTCACAAAAGGGAAAAATTCTGCAAGACAAACCTAAATGCTGGGGAGAAATGCTGATGTACATCCACTTTATTTTGACATAACCCACATAGCCCGTTGACCTATATCAGTAAGTAAGTTTAGGGTTTCATACTGAGCCAATTGAATAAAATCCAGTACAGCCTATGAACTCGCTAGCTAATATTGTTTGGAGTGAAAGTCTACAATAAGAACCAAAGGCATATGGTCATTTACCAAATGTCATGATCCTTTCTGTCAGAGCATCAGTTGTGGGTCTAAGGTCGCAAAGCCGTAATAGTCTAAATCTTCTGACTTGTCTAAATGTGCAAAGTGAGAAGAGTGGAGATGGGCAGTACTGAGCAGTAAGACTTGGCGCCAACAAAGTAATTTATTACCAATTAACGACTCTAACAAGCAGGATACAGCTAAAGTCCTTGATGTCCGATCATTTCACAAAGGAACAGGGTGCAGACTCCAAATGGATACTCCTGAAGCCTCTCAATATCGGAAGCTTTCCTCAAAGGTCCGGTAAGGCTGGAGCTCCACATGCTTGGGGGCTATGGGTCGATGCAATCGTCCCAGGAAGCACTGTACTACCTAGGTAGAGACTCTATGGAGGATTTCATAATCACTAGCAACCTGAAACTTACACTTCTATTGCAATTCTATAAATGAAGCCAACTGCACTTGGTGACATTCTATTAACTAGCCATACAAATGGCTAAAATAAGAAGTTACAGCCCACTGTGCCACAGATCATTTCAGAATTAGACTAACCTTGGAAGATAATCTGATAGAAAAACGGGTCAAAATATGTTTCTAACCAAAATTGACACGATCCAAAGGTAAACATTTGTTTGGACCCTTCCCATTAATTGGAACTATTAGTGTATTCTGAGAGATTTTGGCTATTTGACCGGTATGATGTAGAGCCCAAAGGCTCCACTTGCTTTTGTGATCACCAATGTTTTTGATCTATAATGTTGACAACAATGGTAAAATTAGCCTTGAAACCACTAACATTGGGATTATTTCCAGACTCTAGAGCAACATTTTTTAAATCCACATATTGTTACTGCACTTAGACTGGAGTCACGCACAACTTTTAGGTCAGGTATTTCTGATGTTTTTAGTTTGAGTTTTTTCAGCCATCTTCAGCACATCAGCCAGATGTTTGCTGGTAGTCGATAGAAGAATAATATAATATATTAGTTATTTTTTTTGTTTTTTTTTTTACAGACAATGCATATTTCTTTGAGGGTTCTTTGGCATTTTTTGCTTCTGTGATTCTACCAAAATGCAGAATGCTCTAGTTGTAGCGTTTTCCACTAATGGACTTCAATGTTAATAAAGACTAAAAATAACTGTATGTCCTGTGGTAGACTGGAAGTCTTAAAGGGATTGTCTTACTAACACAAGCTTCTTCCATGTTATTCCCCAGTTAGTACATATGCATGTCATACAGGGAACTTCCTCTATGAGCCAGTGGCTTACACTCTGTGGGACCCGGCCTGTCATGTAACACTACTTTTCCCAAGCAGTGGCCGCTTAGTAGAAATGCTTGGCCAGACACAGCTTCCCCCAGCAGTAACAGCTGAATAACCAGGTTTCAGAAGCTGAATACATGGTGACAGGCTGATCAACTGGCTTGGTTCAATTCAAGAAAAGGTTGTTAAAAGGTTGTGAGATCACCCCTTTAAGAAGGTTCATCATAGTAGACTGAACGCTAGCACATTCAAAAGACCATACAAAGTACCTTATAGAGAAAGCTGCCGGTAATAGCACTGTAGACTTTCCATTAACACCCCGAGCAATTGTGGAAGGTCATTTTGTGCTTATTTTCAATTACAGTGTAAAGAAGGCATCTTTCTGATAGGATATGAATAATATTTTTGTTGGGTATATTCTTTATTAGCATTTTCTGGTTTTTAGTTCGGAATAAAAATTTCTGCAGATCTATCGACGACACGATAAACAGCTAAAATTTCAATCTTCTACATAAAGACCACAAAGGTGATCTTGTCATTTCCTCAAAGGTTAAAAATAGTTTGGGCTGATTTTCCTTTGCATGTCGTTTATTGCTTCAAATATCAATTTCTCTCCTCCACTCCTCCACTTACTATATTTCATGTCCTTACAGCATTTTAGTGCATTGTTACAGCTGGCTGATTTCAACCCTTTACCCTACATGTGCTAGATAGAAACTGATTGAGACATATATAAATGTGATGAAAGTGTTCACTTTTCATGTCCGTTTTCTGTCTCTTGAGGTGTATTTAGTCGGGTAGAATGTCTCGTAACTGATTGTTGAACTATAGTTCTTTTGCAGGAGTGATTCTTTTTTTTTTTAGGGGGGGAGTGATTAATGGTGCCTATAATGTGAATCTGTGGGCGTGAAAAATATAAGTAAAGGTCTATATAATGAGAAGTTCTGAGGATGTAAAAGGTTCATATCTCAGAAAGAAGCATCTTGATATAATTAGGAGAGTTCTGCCTTGTTACCTAGAGTCAGGAATGGAAGATAGCTGTCTGCTTAAATTTATACTGTTGTAGAATTAAGAAGAAAAAAAAGCAGAGAATGAAATATCTCAATGAGTTTTTACCACGGAAATCCAGAAGAAGTACAGCTTTTTATTTTAATTGCATCATTTGCCACTTACCCAAGTAGCGCAATAATCCCATTACAGTATATTAATACAGTAGGAAAATGCAATTTTTATTTAGAAATACATACAGTGGTATCGGTAGGATAACTCGCAATTATGTAATTGGATAAAATAATTGTGGCTTTGTTAATATGGCCCATTAATTACCCATCTGCACTCCCGCCCACAGAGTATGGTGCATGTCTGGTTACTGCTACAGATTTCAATGACCAGAGGTCATAGCAATGTGAAAGGATTATAAATATTTATTGCAATATCTTGTGACACTCTGATAAATGGAATCACAGAACCATTAACACTGTTTTTGTCTGCTAAACAGATAAGCAAAGATGACATGACATTTTAGGTCAAAACTGTTGCGATGCCCATAATAAGCTTAAACGTGTTTAAGTATTATGATGGTCAAGTAACACTTCCGAAAAATTACATTCAGAGGCAGATATAGTAAATGTCCATTTACAAAGGCTTATTTCAACTTTACATCAGCACTGATATAGTCATCAGGACTAACATGTTATTGCTGATCTACCCAACTTTATGTAGGAACACAATTTTTTTAAAGGGAAAAATTAAATTTAGAAGAAGAGAGACTAAATGACCTTTACAGATTATGCTCAATGTTTTTAAAAATATACTAGAAATTGTGTATTTTAGCAGAATAATTTATATTCCAGCCATTGGAAGAGGCTGGTCTCATTAGCCTTTGCAATTGGCAGTGTGAACCTACAGTATGTAAGACTCCCCTTACTATAGGTACCAGATTAGGTCGGGAAGAACTTGCCCAAAGATCACATTCAATTTCTTTCCTACAAGGACGGGGAAACCTAGGCTGTCGATGCATGAACCATCAGAAGAAGGGCAACGATATCAGAATTTTAACACAAAAGAATGAGAAGGAAGATAAAGATGAATTCCTAAGGAATTTGGAGAGTTCAGCAGCACTTTTTATTTATGAATTTATGAGATATCAATTTTCTTCATTTTCCCAATGAGATCATCTCTCTAACTTGGCTTTCTATGAATTATATAATGCTGTAAATTCAGCTGCAGTGTGTTAAACCACATATACTGTATCAATATGTTAATTTTGAGATGAGCGAATTTCCCAAAATTCATTTAAGGTTCGATTTGGTTGCATCCGCCGCCTGATTCGACTTTGTCTGAATAAATTTCTTATAAATTCCTTTTTTATAATCTGCAAAGTGGCGGCCGGCAAGCTGCGAACCCCTTGAGTTGGTAAATTAGGACTAAATTTGATTAGTAGAATTGATTCACTTATCTCATTTATCTAGAGGTACTTTAAATCCCTTTTGGGGTATTTAGGAGCACCTGGGGTTAATGCAATGTGTTAAACCACATCTTACACATTGTGAAATCATAATCATTTGTGCCAAATTACAAGCTATACATGTCTGCTCAGTTTAATTAAAAAGTTCTTGTAAAGTTCTTGTTGTTTGTAGGAGTTATGGTGCAAGTCCTCAATCCACAAGGTGATAAACTCAGCATCATTGGATCACAGCTGGGCAGAGTAAGGTCTTGAGACGCTATTCAAATTCACTGCCATAGGCACAATGATACAGATTGTTTGCCATAGATAGAAACATTACTACTACCAGCAGGGACTTTAGACAGTCAGACATATAGCCATTGGCGGCCTGATCTTCTGCTGTGGTGCCCAAAGACAAGAAATCAGTACAACAGCCATTGTTCTTTGCCGAAATTAAACTCAACTGCAAAACCGAAGTAAATATTATAAAGATACAAGTACAAATGTCAAATCAAAATTAGTTTTAAGCTTAAAGAGGATCTGTCACTCGTTTATTAATGTCCTATGTCCTAACTAATCTAATAGGGTGCTATGATGCTGATAACTACAGTGTAATTTATTTTTCAAAACCTTCATTTGCAAAGTTATGCACATTTTTCTAAATATGCTAATTTGGCTATACTTGCCAAATGGGAGGTTACGCTTTCTTATCAATCTGGGCAGCGTAATGTTTTCTGTATGATGCTGTCCAATCAGCATCAGCTGTTCCTCATTTATATATGCGTCAGACAATAGGAACCGTACCAGTTGTTCAGCAGAAAACGTAACTTTATTAATCACTTTGTTTGGATATCACCAGAGTTGAGGATCTTGACCTCATGGGATTCCCCTTTGGACTGCTTGCTACAGAGTACTTGCATGACCAGTTAGTCGTGTCTGGTCTGCATCTCTGCAGATCCCGGTGGGGCTACCCACTACCTTGAAGAATCCCCAAGTAGTAAAATCTATTCTCCATAACTACCAGCTTTGTTACTTTTGCCTCTGCATGTCCTTGAGGTGACTTTTGGCACTTTAACAAAACTCATACAACTTCAGGTTTAACAATAGAACCCCATCAACAAATTAATAAATTCCAGTATGCATGTAAGAAGGGACTGGAGGGCGATCCAGGAAGACATCAAGAGAAGGAACAGCTTTACTTAGAGTTGTGTTCACCTGTACCTTTGCTTGAATATGGTTAAAGGGGTTTTCCAGCCAATAAAAATTAGTGATGGCCTATCTTCAGGATAGTTTACAAATGAATGAGTTAGACCTTATAATACATAGGGCTGTTATGTGCTGCTGAGATGCTTCACTAATCTCAGAAATAGTCAAAATGTAGAGATAGGCACATCAAAAAAATGATAGACAACAACCTGTTAAAGTTGAAAAAAGATATATGCTTTGTATAAATATTATAATATACAAAATCACTATAAAAATAGTGCAGAAGTGTAAAAAAGTAGTCACCCCATATGGAAAAGTCTTTTAGTTCAGATAGGCCAGTAAGATGTCTTGTTATCCCTTTAAGAACTGCAATTTCTCATGAAACCAATTCAATACATTATCAAGATATGCTAGCAAAACCCTTGACGGGCTGCAATTCACATTGCAACCACTGGGTGTCCATTAATACCCACATAGCATAGACATCTCGTGACAAAGTATTGCAAAATCATGTTTGTTTTTTTAAATCTGATAATCTTGTGCCACACATCTCAGGGTATGTTGAGAAATGAGGAAAGGTAAGGAAGGACACATCTGTATGTTACTGCAATATGTTTGACACAGTTTAAGAGCAGCTGTATACTATTCCCTCAGCCTCTCTGTGTCTGCGTTCCACAGACACTATTACCTTTCTGTGGCACTTGTTTGGTACTGTGGGGGTCCTCACTACACAGCTATTTTCTGCTCTGGCAGACGATCAGTCTCTGACTGAGACCAGGCCACACTTTCTCTGTGGTACTCTCAGCTGAACTCGCCAGTCATCAGCCAATGCCTCGCACACTCTCTTTTAACTTCCTGCACCCCTCCCTTAAAAGACCTCTCACTTTACTCCTCGACACCCAATTGGGCCACCGTTCAGCCCTCCTTCATAGTGGTAGCCAAGCGACTGTAACCCCCATGGCCTCACAGCACCAAGGCTCTCATCTGCTGTCTCTTGAAATGCTTCCCCTGCGCTACAGGCGAAACGGACCCATGCAGGTCTCACAGCAAACAGGACAAATCTGAAAAACATTTTAAACCAGACAAGTCCACACTGCCAAATAGTGTAGACATTGCTGGTGTGGTTGAAAGAAGTAAAATAAAATAATGGTGTTCTCTTGTTTTGTCCCTGTGACACAAAGCCTTGAGATTTCAGGAACATTTTGTGCCAGATATTTTATTTTTTTCCTCTTGATGCTTCTACAGTATTTCTTTCTTTTTTCCATTTAAAGCAACTGTCCTGTCTCCTGAGTAGAGAGTCGGGGAATAAGCACTGATGGTGGGGCTAAAAAAACAAACAAAAAAAAAACAAAAAACTCATTTTCCCTCTTTCGCTTTGAATCCTGTCTTGGATTCTGGCCTCAGGTTGGAGCAAATCATGGTCAGTGACTTAATCGGCTGGCCCACCCACTCAATTCACTCAACTGTGCTGACATTATATTGGAAACCAGTAGTCTGACAGTCATGGCAACATTAGTTTCCATGATTACCGCTCTGGGTCGTACTGACCCGATAATACACAGGATATCAGGGCTGAATATCGCTACTGAGTCCTTACATCATATCTAAAGTATCTGTCCAAAGGTCAGTCCCGGTACCACTATATTTAGAGAACTCATATCTGTGACACTTCTCAGCGCACCTTTTATATAGGTACTACTCAATGTTTATAGAATTCACTTTTATTTTTAGTTATACCCCTACGGCACGTATTGGACACAATATAGAAAGATCTGAGCTCAATGTTTCGTTTTTCATGGTAAGGAGGCGAGAAGATTTTTCTTTTGTTGATTGGCAGTACCTTTGCTTATTTGCTCTGCTCGTTTCCAGTGATTTCTCCAGGGATTGATTATGGCCAATTCCCCCAAATAGGAGTGTGCCATTTTCCTAATAGAGCCTTCAGTATCAAGGCCATCTTATTTTAAATAGTAATAAAGTCTTTGATGATCATTTCATAAGTATTTGATGTTGAATTAGTGATTTCATTTTCATGAAGAACCAGGGTAAACTAATTTTGCAGTCAAATGTTTCAAAGATAATACTTGTAATGACTAACCAAAGGGAAAAATGCTAGTGCTTGGATCATTTACCTTCTTGAAGCAGGTGGCTCTATGTAATTTTACAAACTGCTTCTTAATGGCACTCGATTTAAAAACAGAGCATCATATTTCTTGATACACAGTATAACCAAAATAAGTCAATTTGGACAGAAAGTGTGTACCAGCTGTTCCTGGAGGAATTGACTCTAATAGGTATTGTGTGAAGCGAGCTGCAATCTCTCTCTATGACACACTGTTCATTTTGGATGAGCCTTACACATAGATTTAACAAAATTTGTATACAAAAGCGGCTTAATGCACTTGTATGAGTGGATTAGAAGATCTGGAGGATCTTTATGCAATGTACATAATGCATATATTCATTGTATATTTTTTTTTGTGTGTGGCAGAATAAATGTTTACCAGCTTTAAAAGGATGTAAAGGTAGGATGTCTGTATGAATAATAGATCATGATGTTTTATGCTGGGTGAGTAGCCTCATTGAAATGAAAATGTGTTTTTAAAACTCATCAGCTTGTTTTGTTTTCCTAGAGGCAAAATTAATGTTTAAAACGGAAGGCTGTCCAGATTAATCATAGGTAGCATTGCTTCTCTCTGAATTTTAGCCCAAAAAAAAAATCATTAAGGTGGTCATTATTGTCTCATTTATTTCCTAATTTGTTGAACACAAAACATTTGAGTGTTAACTGTTTAACTTCAAGAACTATATTATGATAAAAATGGCCTCTGGCAGCGATAATGGATTATATAGGTAAACAGTGGACCTCCTGTACCATAGAAAAGAAGCCTAAGGGTCCTTTTACACCTGCCAATTTTGGCCGTAAAACGAGCGCTGATCAACGGGACAATTTGTTAATCGTTTGCTCCTTTCACAAAGAGCTATGATCATTAATGTATGGGAAGAGTAATCGTTACTATGATCACTCGTTCCCATGTATTTCTGTCATGTTGGCAGCACATATCCCAGGGAGATGTGCTGTTGACTGATAATATTTTGTTCTGTATAAATTGTGCGATCAGCCGATAAAGGAGCGTTCGCTTGTTCATCGACTGATCGTTGCTCTGTTTACACAGGGCAATGATCGTGAATGAGCGTTCATATGAAAGGGCCTTTATTGTCTGTACAAATGCAGCAAACTCAATCCTCAATATCTAAACTAAAGAGGTTGTCTGGTTTAGAAGACCTATTTTCAAATACCCTATTAGGCCCCATGCACACGACCGTATCCGCAAATACTGACCGTAAATACGGTTCCATATTGCTTTATAGTCCTCAGCAAATCATCAGCAACGTACCCATTTCTGCTGAATGGTATCCGCAAATACTGTCCGTAGTGCATCCGTATTACATCTGTATATACGGAACCGCAAAAAAAAGAGGCCTGGTTGATGGGAAATCCCCTTTGTGTCGCTTAGCAACACTTCTGTATTTGCGGACGCACCTCCGTAACATCCACAATTTTGGCTTCACCCATAGACTTCTATGGAGGAGTCCGTGCCGCAATTGCTGACCAAGAACGGACATGCTCCATAATTCCCAGCACAATTCTGCGGAACGGACACTTATCCGTAGCGATACGGAAAGGTGTCCACGTTCAATTAAAGTGAATGGGTCCGTTTTTGCGGACCGCAATGGCGGTCCGAAAAAACGGAAGTTTTTAACGGTCGTTTGCATGGGGCCTTGGGCCTTAGGCCCCATGCACACGAACATGCTTTTGCGGACGCAATTCCCCCGAAAATCCACGGGAGAATTGCAGCCCCATTCATTTCTATGGGGCCATGCACACGACCGTAGTTTTTACGGTCTGTGCATCGCCCGGGAGCCCGCACCGCAGAAAGAATGGACATGTCTTATTACGGCCATCTTCTGTGGTCCGGGCTCATTGAAAATAATCGCCGCGGCCATGTGCGCGGCCCGCGATTCGCGGGCGGCTTGCGGCTGACATTCCGCTGCCGGCCGACCTAAAAATCACTGGCGTGCACATGGCTACGGTCGTGTGCATGAGGCCTTAGGGAATTTGGAGTTAGGACCTTCATCTACTAGCCAGACGGAAGATCAGATACAAAGAGGATTTCAGGACCCGGAATATCCATGCATTACAGGCACAAGTCATTGATGTCAATGTCAACTATGCAATGCTTGATTTACCCTACAGTGGGGTTGCAAGGAAATGAAATACTTGATGCCAGGTTCCTCCACAGAAAATAACTGATCAGCTTATCATCAAGAGACCCCTCTAAGAAAAAGGGATTGTCCAAAGTAGACATCCACTTTAATAAATTGAATATGCAGAAAGCTTTAGATGTGATTTTACATCTGAAAAGAAAAAAAAAAAAAGAAAAAGGCACTCGTCTAGCACAATCCCTGTCAAAATAAAGAGACTGAGATTGCTGAAGGTTTTTAAAGCTTTAATACTGTCTAAACCATACTATGCGTTTTGGGACGCTCTTCTTCAGGTCAAAGCGAAAAGAAGAAAGTTGAAGGGCTGTAGTAAAAGTATAAAAGGATTTTTATATAGAAATGATCAAATACATCAATGGAACAGTGATAAAGTGACAAAGTGATAAATGATAACATTAAGCTTTGGACCATCTGAGCGATGTAAAAGGTTAAAAACACAACATTTTTCATTATTTTGACTTTTTTAATAAAAGAGTGAGAGGTGTGAGTAAAAAAAATCTATCTTTAATTACAGTGATTAATTTAGTGTTCCTGTGTAAAGGTCAATTTCTGGCTGGCTTGCCGAGGGAAGGTTTAGCATGTGCCCCCATTTCCTTTACTATATAGAACGGTAACATTTGATACATGTCCGTTATGTCTGGAGCACTGGATAGGTTACAAAATTGCCTGTGGAAATAAAATAACCAAAGCCAATTTGTTAGCATTACATGTTCTCTCATATTTGTGTAGCTATTTGCTATAAATGTACTGATTATGACACTTTTTTATAATTACTGCTTTTAATGCAAGAGTTAGCAATACTGGTTTTATGTGTTTTCATGTCATTGTGAAATTGGAATGATGTAAACCAAATTGTAATGATACTGTTAGGGTCACTTAACGGATGTAAAATCCTTGGAGTGCATCCATATTTAACACTGCTGCATGGATAAAATTATATTTTGACTCCGTTAATTATACAAGTTAAGTTTTATTTCCATTTTTTTCATTGTAATGTTACTTTAAAGAGGTAAACCTATACATGTGTACCGTTTTCTTATTAGGGTACTTATTTATCAGTGTAAATTCTCAAATATATTTCTAAAAAGGCTGATTTGGGTTTATTTTGTCTAAAATACGTTATTTCATTGCCAATCATGGGAAGGTAAGATTCAGACCCATTACAGTAGGCAATGATAAAGCAGCATTTTAGGTTCTGTATTACAGCCACAACCTCTGGTCCTCACTCAGTTCAACTAAACCAAACTTGGGTCACATCAATTTCTATGGTGATCTAAGTTTGATTGAGTAAAAGTCTGCAATATCTGTAGTTCTTTTAACGTAATATGGCCCATAAAATGCTGCTGTGTTATGGCCATAAGAATTGAAGTTAAGTTAGATATTCAAAGTGGTGGCATATTCTTGCATAGCCCCTGCACTCTCTTTATTCGTATACTCATTATATTACAGTTTTTTTTTTCGTTTATAGCTTAACGACCAACCCACCTGTATATAATTTTAAACCATTGATTCTGTATGTAAAAAAAGGATTTGATGCTGTATTGCATGCTAGAATCACTAAGCTAAAGTCAAATTTAAATCATTTTCACCTTCCAGGGGCCCACAGTTCTTCTTTTTCAGCCTGAAGGCTTTCTGTAAATATTGAGAAACCTCCTCAGCCACTAAAACATCCATCTGGGGTAAAACAGTAACTAAACACAAAGGTAGAGTAGAGGTAAAGAGAGGAGAAGGGGTTCATGTTACAGTCGCTCTCTTGCAGCCTGTGTGTAAGACTCCTGCTGTGAGAGGGGAAGGGGAGCAACAGTGGACCAACATCTGTTTAGTTAGAGAACACAGCAGTACTCTCCAGCTTCGCCCATTCACTCAGCACACTTAGACAGAGTAAATGAGCATTTACAGAAATGAGGCAGAAGGAGTGAAAGACTAGAATATGCAGGGAAGACTCAACATTTTTGACTGCTCTCCATCTAAAATACTTCTAAGGAGGGATTGTGACTTTTTTTATTTTTATTTTTTTTGCAATGACAGATATTCTTTAAATTAGAGCAAACAATGTGGACAATCTGATACATTTATTTTTAAATGGACGTCTGTTTTGACGGTTAGGAGAGACCGCCATGTCCATGCTCTTCACAAGAAGTTGTTGCTATTTGAGTTCTCATCCACCAACAGACAAAAGGACTATAAAAACTGTATACAGTATAAACCAAACAAAATTAAAAAGATCCCCACCCCGCTCTGTTCTGAGCTTCACATAATATGTTATTATCCTCCGAATCTCCAAATAACTTTGTTTTTCCATTTCTGCTGCTTCTCCTCCAACAATACATTCTCTTCCTGATAATTGTTATTACAAACCTGTTTAATCAATGGGAATCTTTTTGTGAGTTATCTCAAACAGTTACAACAGAATAATATAGATAAATGTAGCATGCCAATGTAATAAACCAAGAACAAAAAAGAAGACACAGATTATGTAAGTAGCAACGCTCTTCTCCTCATCTAAGATATTTCTCGGGACAATTTCTTATTTAAAAACTGTCAAAGGCCCACTCTGTTATTATTTTCATAGAACAAAGGACTCTTAGAAATCAAACCTAGTTTTTATTTCCTTTACTCTGTATTCTGGAGAGATGTCATTGTTCTATGTCTAATTGGATTACAAGATGCATTATTAAAAGGCATATGCCTCTGTGAAGGGGTGAAAGCATATTCAGAGTGAAGCGCATCAGCTTTGGTTGCCTTTTGAGGAGAGGTACAGAAGGAGTTGGATGTATGAAATCTCCTGAACAGATGCTTTCGCTGTAATTTCAGGCCTTTCTTCAGAGTCTCTTAGTCACAAGACTGCGTAGAACAATATGTTCTATGGATCTGATTTATTATTGCAGTAGCCATAGGGCTATACCTCTAATAAGTCAACATATGAACTTTCCTGACAGCTTCAAAGTATACACAGTTATTATTTTCTGAAAACCAGCGCTTACTTTAATTGAATCTAGAGATAAAACAGAATGCAGACATATGGCGGCAGCAGCCGATTTCTGGGCAAATAATTACTGACCAGCCTGTTTTCCTATTGATATCCCATAACAATTTATTATATTAAGATCTCACAGACATTCCAATATGTTTGGGAAGTTTCAAAGCAATTTGTATCAAGTTGTACACAAGGAGTATATAATAATTTAACTAGTTGTAGAAATGAAGAGGATTACTATTAGATTGCGAAAGAATCACTAAAAGGAAAAAGTGTGGATTATCGAAGACTTGGTCTACTCGAACAAACAATAGTTATTAGAAAGTATTGTAGTACATAATAAATATGAGCATAATAAATATTAAATATAAATATATACAGAAATATTAATTTATAATAATATAATATTTTAAAACTTCTATTCCTCTAAACCTCTTTTTCTCATGGATGCTTATATAATGAACCTTAAATTTAAGGGCTTTTCCCCACTAACAACATTTATCTAAATATTATATTGGACCGCTTGCGTACCCACCGCTGGGAACCCCACAATCACTAGTATGGGCTATCCCCATCTCCTGTTCCTCTTAATCAGCGCATCCTCGATTGTATGGAGCTGAGGTCGAAAACCTGTGCCTTGCTGCTCCATACAATTCTATGGGGGATATAGGAACCGTCAAGCACAACTGGGTAGTGATGTTCTATGTGTTTAAGAGACACACATAATCCCTAAAAATGTGCATAAAAATAAAAAACGCACACTTCCCTTTTATAATACAATCTTACTACCCCAAAAAGCAAAGACGTGATTTTCTGGCAATCAGGAATTCTCCAGCGTTTAACAAGGTAAAATAAGGACATCTGACTTTATGTGGAGACTTTAATGCTATTCATGAGGTCCACCTAGACACTACTTCTCTCTAGATCATTTTCCAAATCCCATGGACCTCTGTTGAAACAAGAAGTACTATATGACATATGGCGTATGCATCATGGCTCTGAAAGGGATTACTCATTGAACTATGGCGTTGTAATTCTTATTTGCTGGCAAGCAAGAGTTGGGAAATGCCCCTAAGGAACCTTTCAACTTAATTTAGAATTTGTAGTAAGCCCTTTCACACTATGGAATACTCATAAAGCATTCATTAGAGTCAATTTTATTAAATTGGGTCATAAAGCCAAAAAGGAAAGCAAAAAAACAACAACATAATATATCCTCACATGTATTTTGACCTTAGAAGCACTTAAAGGAACAGTGTCATCACAAATTATTTTTTTATATGTTAAAGATGTTAGTGCTTTATTAAAAACGTTTATATTCATTTGTGTGTTTGTGTTTTACTTTCTTATTTTTACACTTTTTCTTCCCTATGGGGGCTGCCATTTTTTGTTCCATTTCTGTGTGTGTCGATTAACGACACATACAGACATGGAATACGGCAGCCACAGTCCCATAGGGACTGCGAACGGCTCCCGTCCCATTGACTTCAGTGTACGGCGTCTGTGTGGGAACTGCGCATGCGCCGCTCCCACACAGTCCAATTCGAAATTGGCGCCGTCCTGTGGACCGGAAGTCGCGGCCGGACAGTAATATTACTACTTCCGGTCGCGGCTTCCGGATTTGTGCACTTGGACCAGCGGCAGCAAACGGAGCGGACGGGCCGGAGGGAGCCGCGGCGGCAGGAGCAGGTAAGAGATTTCAATGTATGTTCGTGTTTGTGTGTGTTTACTACTGTATGTAAGCCTACTACACTGTGTGTTAGCTCAAAAAATGGCGACACACAGTGTAGGAGTTTACACCGTTCAAACCCCTCGTTTATCCCGGCACTAGCCAGGATAAAGGAGGGGGGGATGCTGAGAGCTCACTAGAGCGAGGGCTTTTTACCCAATTTTGCAAAGCTGCAATTTTGGGAATAGCTCCATCTAGTGACCAAAAATGGGTAGTATTATAAATTAGAATAAATTTATAATATTTCCTGACTCGTTAAAAAAAATTTGAACAATGTTTAATCACCCACACACTAAATGTTTCATTTTTAAAAGAAAAACATGTTTTTCTGGCAACACATTCCCTTTAATAAGATCTCCATGACAAATGACTGTACTAAACAACTTAGAGTACTGTGAATACAACTTAAAGATTGCTTATTGCATACTTATGAAAGAGGTCTTACAAAAATGCAAGCTCAATATTATTCACAGAATAATAAGGCAGGTATACTCTTAGCTCATCTTAAAAATCGAATGATTAAATATAGGATTCCCTACCTCCTTAACACATGCAACCAATTGAATATTTATGATCCTAGGGATATTACCAATAAATGTATGGAATATTATTCCTCACTTTATAATTTAAATCCACACTCTGATATAGCTTAATACTCCATATATCATTTTAATAAATTTTTGGACAAACTAAATTTCCCCTCCTTATTACAGCACAATTGGATTCCTTAAACTCCCGGCTACAGGAATCTGAACTAAGCTAAATTATACACTCCCTCCCTTTACATAAAGCTCCTTCCCCATATTGTTGCATGCATACACCAGGAGAATTCTTGATTTATTCGATTATATGGAGTGCTCAGGTAATGCTGCAGTGATAGGTACTCTTGATGCTGAGAAGGCGTTCAACCGCGTTTATTGGTATTTCGTCTTCTCGGTTTTATATATAATGGGAATCTGGGTAGGTGCATTTGGAGCAATTACAGCTCTTTATTCTTCTCCTTTGGTGAGGGTCTTCATCAATGGTACGCTCTTTAACGATTTTCTTATCACCAATGAAACCCGAAAAGGTTGCCATTCATTTTTGTATTATCAATTGAATCTTTCGCCCAGGCTAAAGGATCTCATAATGTAATTAACGGGATTCAGATGGGTGATAAGCAAAACCACATTTTTTTGTTTGCTTATGATGTACTCCTGACATTAGAACAACCAGAATAATCATTAGCAGAAGCCTTAAATGTTATTAATTTGGAATTGGATCAGTCGCCTACTATAAAATTAATAAAGTAAAATCCCAAATCCTACCCCTTAATATTTCTCCTACAGATTTGGCTTCCTTATAAACTAAATTTCCCCCTGGATTGGCTAACGCAATGCAATAAATATCTGGGCATTACTGTTACTCCTAAATCTATATTTAATTATATCCATCTACTATAAATGATAGAATCTTATATGACGCAACACAAGTTTGACATTTCTTGGGTAGGATACATACGGTAGCTGCATTTCAAATGTTAAATCTACCTAAAACTTTATATTTCTTTAGAACTGTGCCTATTCATTTACCACTTTCATTCTTGAATGAAGCCCATAAACTGCTGAACTCCTTTATTTGGAAATTGGGTAGGTCACGATTAGCCTAGACTATTCTGAAAAGAACAGGTGCTTTGAGAGTTCATAGTCTCCCTAATTTACTGGATTACTATTTGGTGACACAGGTATCCCAATTAAGGGGCTGGTGGACGGAGATAAATTTCAGCATAGGCTTTATATAGAAACCTCTCTTGCCACAGTTAAAAATCTAAGAACGCTCTTAATAGCCTCCTTGGATTCTAATTACACCTCTACTCCCCTGCCCTATTTCCTATCTATTTCATTGTCAAACTGGGAAAAAACCCATTCCAGATGCCGAATATACGAATTCTTTCTAGGCAACATAACACCGATAGAGATACTTAACCACCCAGACATAGATTTGCATCTATGGTAGAAAAAAAGGCATCACCCGGTTGCAAAACCTAATCGATAATGATCAACTTCACCAGTTTACTACCATTAACCAATTACATCAGATTCGGCCCTGTTAGTTTTGGTGTCCTGTAACAATAGTCTGTCAAATGGGCGGTCCCCAGCACTCATTGTCTATGACTGAGATTGACACTGAGCACTGGGGACCCCCACTTGACAGTCTATTCTTACAGGTCACTCAAACCAATGGGAACAATTTCAGAGAATGTGGGTGGCTAGCAGGGGAAGAAAATCAGTTCTGCAAAGCTAGTAAACTATCCAGCTAGTTTTACATGTTAGAGGATATGAAACGTCCTCTTTAACAATTGGCAACCATATGAATGGTGTTATTCAGAGTGACCTACCTGTTCCATTGGGCTATAGGTTCCTGCAAAGTGTGTTCATGATTTTGGTCATTGTATTAGGCTCATTGCTGGTCATCCTCTTCCTTTTTTTGCTTAAATGCTTCCATAGATAATAGCGATAGTCTGATCACATGTGCTTCAAAATGAAGGTTAGACATGATTTGGTCGAGGATCCACTTGAGTTTATAGAAACTTTTATTCCAACTTCAACAAACATCTACTCTCCCTGCGACTTGACTGAGTATTTTCAATAGCATATACTACATACTTGTAAAATAATAAGACAGGCTTGAGAAAGATCCCATTGAGACGGATCGAAACATTGCCTGCCTGTGGGGTGATTAAACACATGACCTTTTTTCACCTATTTCCTTGGAGTGCTGTCTCTTTATTCGAATTTTTGTAAAATAATAAGATATATATTCTTTTTTTTACTTGATCAATTTTTCCAACTTTCAAGATGTAGGACCCAGCCTTCACTGATTACATAACGTTTTAACCTTGAAATTGAAATGCAAAGCCAGTGCAGTCATCTGCATACAAATACTTACTTGTTAGTCTTTAGCGGTGTAGCTTACAGTTAATTGCCTATTGTTCTGAAGCTAAACTTTATGGAACACCCAACAAATTAAGGTTATGGTGAATAAACAAAGTTCATTTAAATTTCACATCTAGTTTTAGGCCTTGGACAAATTGATTATGGTTTTAAAACCTTTGTACTCTGTGAATTAATATTGTCAGATCAATATAAGGAGGGTTGTCTCACAATTATATAAGGAATTAGTTATGCCTTCATTAGTATCGCATGAGCAAAATACCTTTTGAATAATAACTAGAGTCATAAACAATTTTAGGTAGACCTATTCCCAAAAAGCACAACTTTTACTTTATTTTTTGAGCATTCTGAAGAACAGTTATTTACTGAATCATACAGGACTATTGAAAATGAAAAGAGAGTTGCAGAGCTAAAACTTTTTATAAAAACATCTTATACCATTTAAGTATCTAGTGATATTATTGGCATCTCTCAGCTGATCTCTTATTCTTTTTATGGAGAAAAGCCACCACAGCAAGAAGTACTGCATACAAATGTATCCTTTGTTATCTTTCCTCATAACTCAACATTTCTCGAAATGTTTGGCGCGAGATGACCATCTTTGAAAACACATGATTTCATGAATACTCGCCAGACAACAGCACACATCTCCAATAGTATCCAAAAAAATTGTATTTACTTGTCAAACATCATAAGCAAAACAGCATTGTTTTGACCCATTGTGCATGTAAGGTCTTTCGCAAGCCTGGCTTGGCAAGTCTTGAGAGAGACCCTATAAGCACAATGCATCGAAATGTAGCTGTTTTGCTTATGATATTTGACAAATAAAAAAATATATTTTTAATACTATTGGGGATGTGTGCTGTTGTTCAAACACTGGTGGAAATGTAGTCGAATGGCTGGAGTTTATCCGATATAGGACGACGTGTCACCATGCCATATTCCAGGACCAGAGCTGCTTCCCTCCTTCTTTCCCTTTGGTTCGTGAATACTCTGTCACGAGGTGTCCATGCTATATGTGTCTATGTCTGGTCACTCAGTGGTTTCAATATTGCATTACATTTGTTTCATGAGAAATTGGAGTCCTTAACCAAATGCAAGTAAAGTTAAAGATGGACACATTTTTGGTAATAGTGTTACTATTTAATTTAGCAGTTTTGACGGAATCAATACTGTAGTCGACTGCGCTATTCATTACATCAAAACTATGGAATTCTTGCCCAACGGAGACAAACGGAAACCATTTGCACCGGATCTGTCACCATTGAAGTCAATGGTGATGCAAACGGAAACCTATGGTTTCCGTTTGTTTCAGTCAGGGTTCCGTTCTCACGGAAAGCTCTGATGGAACACCAGAACGGAGCCCTGACGCAGATGTGAACGAAGTCTTACACAGTAAAAACACTTTTTTTTCTAAATTATTTCTTTTTGTGTCGCCATATTTTAAGACCCAGAACTTTTTTATATTTCTGCTAACATAGCTATATGAGGACTTTTTCTTTGTGGGACAACTCGTAGTTTTTATTGGTAACATTTTGGAATACATGCGACTTTTTGATCACTTTTTCTATTTTATTTTTTACGGCGTTCATCGTGTGGGTTAAATAATGCAATCATTTTATAGTTGGGGTCGTTACGATACCAAATACGCGGCGATCTCAAATATGTATAACTTTTTACTTTTTTTTCATAATAAAGTATTCAAGTATTTTGTAAGGGGAAAAAGTTTTTTTTTTTACTTGGGACTTTTATTTATTTATTACAAACTTTATTAACCTTTTTTGAACTTTATATTGGTCTCATACTTCTGTATTGCAGTTTATTATTGGCTGTCAATATACAACTGACAGGCATCTGTTAAGCCATGCCTCTGGTATGTCCTAACAAGCAATTACTAAAGTCAGACCTGGGGGCCTTTGTCATTAAAATATTTGGTACCCCATGATCGCATTGTCGTGTGCCGGTGGGTTGAGGGAGCCCCCTCCCTCTAAAACCAATAAGATGCGGCGGTCGCTAGCTCAGCTGTGTTATGTGCTGCAGTGAAGAGACCATGGTGCTCAAGTATTCATCCACTCTCCCTTCATTGTGCTGATCATAGGGGACCCTAGGTTGAGAACCCCCACTAATCATACATTGATTGTATGTTATAAGGATATGCCCAAATGCAAGATTCCAGAAACCATTCAAATCTTTATAGAACTATAATAATGAGTATTGTTCTGCTTTAAACTTGTGTTTAAAATTGTCTTAGTTGACTATATATATATATATATATATATATATATATATATATAAAATTATTTTTACATTCTATGCTACAGATTTTGGGCAGACATTGACCAAAAGTTTGCATTTTAACTCGCCTCATTTTATCAACACTAGTGGTTTTGGAGCATGATAATTCTTTCTACATGTGATCTTTCCATTACATAAATGATCACATTATAAATTAGGAAATGTAAATACCATTGTTTATTTTATTATTTAATACAGGTATCCAAATTCCTTGTTTAAAGTTCTGCAGCTTTTTAATATACTGTGCATTTCATTTCCTCCACATTAAGCTCTTTGCTTGCAGTCAGTGTACATCAAGCAGTTGAACACCTGTTCTAATCATGTCCAATTGACAAAGTTACAGGGCTCATTACAGTACACTCACTGTAGAGCACTCTCTTGTATGGAAGCCATGCACCTGTTCAGTTAGTCATGGCCATGTCTGGGATGTAAACAAGAATGTTGCTATTCACTGACAGAAGGAAAGATCTTGCAAGTAGAAATTTATTCCATGTGAACATCCAATTTTAATTGCATCAAAATCTTTGTTGTTATTACACACACAGGACATATCAAAAAGGTCTAATAGGTTATTTGAGAATCAACTAATAACTAATAAATAGTAGGGGCAAGTGATAAGCTCCAAATAGAGTTTTCTTCTGCTGGACCTTTTGGAACCATTGTTATGTCAAAGACTGGACTTGCCGAGGATCCTTCAAAGGTTATGGACGTCTTTGACATGGAAAACAATATTTTTACATGTGTCAATGGTTACCTAGAGTAAAAAATAATTTCAGTAAGTTTTAGGCTACAATCTCTATTCCTTCAATTACTTTCAGATCCTCTTATATGTATTTTATAACCTGCTCTTAGTTATAGATTTTTTTGTAATGTGGAAACTTGTCCCTCCCAGTAATACATTCTGGAAGTGAGTTCTATGACTCCAGGATGCTGCTGCCTTCAATATCTCTCATGCATTAGCACAGATTCATTCCTGTACTGCTTTCTTCTTCTACAGCCCATGAGGAATCTGTCTGGCTGATGCTGATAATTGCGTGAGTTTCCCCTTCCTCCCGCTGCAGAGTCTGCCATGGGTATTAAACAGCCTGTGTGAACACCTCTAGCACTGCCATGTGTTCTTTCCTCCTTTTCTTCACTCTGATACTGAGAGCAGGCTTTTCTCTAGGTTTATGTGGGACCATGGGCAATAGAGTCACAGTGGGCCCCCTTAAGCCAGTTGCTCTAAGGCCATGTTGACACGGGAAGTATTCACCCATGGGTTTTGGCACATTTTTTGTGTTTTTTTTTTTGTTTCATAAATATTTCATATTTTCTGGTCATCTTTACCAAAGAACGCCAGAAAAAAACACGTGAGAACATGCCCTAAGAAGCAGAGACACATCTACATGCCACAATGTTTTGTAATTTAACCCTTTTACTGCTGGAAATGTGCGAGCTGTATTTGCTCAGATGGCCAAACCAATTTTTAGGGTTTTTTTACCCACATTTTAACAGCCATAACTTTTTTATTTCTTACATCAATGTATCTATATGGGGCTTTGTTTTTTGCTAGAAGAGCTTTTGGGGTTTTAAGGTGCCATTTTGAGATACACATGCTATAAGTAAGCATTTAATTTATATTAACTTTCATTATGGGGGAAATACAGAGAAAGAAAAACAATTCCATTCCTCCATTTTTATTGCATCATTTACCAATCCCCATAACTAATGTGTTCACTGTATTGTACTAGTTGTTATGGTCAAGGGGATACTAAATATATTATTTACTCTTTTGTGATGTTTATTCAATAAAGTATATTTAAAAAACATATGAATTGTTATTGTTCTTCCGCCGTCATTTTTTTGTAACCTAAATTGTACTACAAACATAAATATTCAACTTTTACTTCTGATATTTATTTTCTGCCTATAATGTATTGGCATATTTTTATCTGTATACCTGTACATTATGCCTGTGAAGAACAATAATATTGAAGTACATAAACAGAGAAAATCCTCTCATAGGTAACAGTGCAGCCTGTGACTAACTGTTAGGGTATGTGCACACACAAAATAAAAAACATCTGAAAATACGGAGCTGTTTTCAAGGGAAATTTTCAGTAATTTTTTAATCAAACTCGCATTTTTCACCGCTGTTTTTGGAGCTGTTTTTCTATAGAGTCAATGAAAAACAGCTCCAAAAACGGCTGAAGAAGTGACATGTACTTCTTTTTTGCGGCCGTTTTTTACCCGGCCGTTTTGAAAAACGGCCGCGTAAAAAACGCCCTGTCGGAACAGAACGCCGGTTTTCCCATTGAAATCAATGGGCAGATGTTTGGAGGCGTTCTGCTTCCGATTTTTCAGCCGTTTTTCATGACGTTTACGGCCCAAAAAACGGCTGAAAACACTACGTGTGAACATACCCTTAGTGTCTCTGCCTGCTATTCAACATTTGCCCGTTCTCATTATATAAACAATGTGTATTTCTACATTTATTTGTCCATTTTTCCTATATAATGTATATTTAAAAAATACATTAGTCAAGCATTTGCAGTGTGAGTTATACTGTAGACACTTTTAATCGATCTTACTTATAAATAATAAGCTGTTTTTATTTTTGTTTTTGCTAGATCATTCCACTGGATTATACATTACAAGAAACATCCACATAATGTACAATAGTAATTGTAGTTCACTTAACTCAAGAGCACATGTAGTAATTCACTGTGACCTTTCCTTAGACATAGATGCCCCTGATGGCAACATTATAGAGCAGCTTGACTTCCCACTCCTTTGCTTTCTTTCTAATAGTACATTAACCTTTAGCTATAGTAGACAATACACTAACATCTAATGACAGATGAAGGACAAGTAATCTAAATGGATATAGGGATTATTAGGTGGAACTGTAGCCGCTGAACTTCCATTTTATTTTCTTTTACGATATACAAGCTTGCTGTAAATTCTGTTTTTCATTTATTTTTGGATTGTGCTGTAATATTAAATATAAGTTCATTTAAAATACACAATCTCAAAAAAACTTACAATAGATGGGAATACATAGACACATCAAAAAAGGAACTAACATATAGCACATGTAGATGCAAAGATTAACGTTACCTACCATTGAGTCTGTCCCCAAATAAATTTCAAAACTAAGAATAAGGCTTGCATTTATGGCTGATGCTGTCTAGACACAAAGTATGAATATGTCCCCTATTTAGCGATTGTGAAATTCTGTTCTCTCATTAAACTTGAGGGCACCTTTACTGACTCAAGCACTTTATCCACTGCTCTTGCTCACTCATCCACTGCTCTTGCTCACTCATCCACTGCTCTTGCTCACTCATCCACTATGGGGCACACTTAAGGCTCTTTTACATGGGCCAATAATCGGGCAAACGAGCGTTCATATCATCTCCATATGAACAGAGCAATGAACAGCCAATGAATAAGCTAGCGCTCAATCATCGGCTGATCTGCTCATTTATGCGGCCAATATAATGGTCGCTAGTTGTCAGCACGTCTCCCTGTGTAAATGTGAGATGTGATGCCGACATGATGGAAATGAATGGGAATGAACGATCGTAGTAATGATCACATGTCCCCATACATAACTGATCATTGCTCCTTATGAAAAGAGCAAACGAGCGTCGATCGTCGGTGTTCGTTTTCACAGCCGTATCGGGGCGTTTAAGGGGACTTTTATTCTACTACATATTCACTCACTACCCTAGGGACTTTGTTACCTACTCATACTCTGCCTCAGTAACCAAAGCACCTATTCATCCATTTGTGTGGAGTGCCAAAGGGTCAACAGAGTGGGAATTCTTCAAATACATATGTATACACCTCACACGCTTACATGCACTGCATAAATACTCTGAAGACATGTATACATACACAACGAACAACAAGATCTGAGGGGCAGCCACCAAATGCTAAAAAATGTACAGTTTTTGCCAACAGATGGCCTTGAATTCATCAAATGCAGCTCCATCTGTCATGACGTGAGTAGATTGTTCCCAACAATATGAAATACATTACATTTTTCCTGCAGCTAGAGAAATGTTTTGATGGCCTAGGCTACCCCAGGTGATAAGAGATGATCTGGTTTCCTTTTAAAAGGGCTTGTTTACATGAGAAAATCCATTTAAAGGGGTTGTCCAGGATTGGAAAAACATTACTGCTTTCTTCCAAAAACAGCGCCATATCTGTTCATGGGTCGTGTCTGGAATTGGATCTAAGCTTCATTGAAGTTCATAGGAACTGAGCTGCAATACCACATACAACGCATAGACAGGAGTGACATTGTTTTTGGAAGAAAACAGACATGTTTTTTCTAATACTAGACATCCCCTTTAAGTTCAGTGATGGCTATATAAATCTAGAGTGCTGCTTAAAAGTTTGTCTATCCCTTAAGAATTTTCTATATTTCTGCACAAATTTGACCTAAACCTACGTCAGATTTTCACACTAGTCTTAAAAGTAGATAAAGAGAAACATATGATACAAATATATTGAGGAAAATGATCCAATATCACATATGTGCGAGTGGTAATAGTATGTGAAGCTTTGTTTCAGTATCTGGTGTGACCCCCTAGTCCAGCAATAACTGGATCTAAACATTTCCGGTAATTGTTGGTTAGTCCTGCTCCATCGGCTTGGAGGAATTTTAGCGCATTCTTCCGTACAAAACCGCTTCAACTCTGTTATGTTGGTGGGTTTCCTGCCACAACATTTCCAATCTTTCAAGCACCACTGTATATGTAGTTAGTTACCCCCTTAGTGGAGCCTGCAGGCAGACAGAATTGAATCATTTACCTCTCTGACTGTGTGAAGAGAAGCAAGAAATTTGAAGCAAAATGCCTAAAAATGGAACCCTGATTGAAAAAAATAAAAAAATAAAGAAGAAAAAATACATTTGGTGGAGCTGTCAAAGTGGATAGGGCTTATTCTAAGTTTTGCTATGGGGCCTTAATCTACTTTACCTTTTTTTTTGATAGATACAAAAGTGATTTTGAACCAGGATTTCAAGCATCTTTTAATGCTATTGTTATTAACCAGTATGTTCAAACAAGAGGATTTTTAGCTTAGCAATTCTTGCTCTTAGATTCATCACATCCATTACAGCGGGCTGTCCCTGTTACCTAACTATTCTTCCAATTATATACAGTACATTTTCTGTCTTCTTCATAAACCAGTTGTTGACCAAAATAAACTCATATAACTTTCACAATGGATTAAGGGGATAATAAAAGATGAGGACATTGCATATATTGATTCATTTTGTAATTATTTCTGAAAGAGTTGCTATAAACTACAGATTATAACTTTTTTTTCAATGCAGCCACACACACAACATTATGCTGACTAGGTGTCTGCTCTTCTAGGTTTTATTTCACAGAACAGCTGAAGTGTCCAAAATATTACATTTAATTTGATATTCGGATGTTCTTATTGAAGAAAAAAGTTGTCTTGTTCATAATCTGAGTTAAGCTTTATTATATGTAAATTAGTATATAAAACCAAAGCTAAATTCTGATTGGCTGCCATGAACATCAAGGCCTTAAAGGGTTATTCCATGCATAATTTTCATACCAAAAGGTCCAGAAATACAGTTAATAGCTGTTTTAAAGTGATTTGTAGCGTTTTTAGCAGATTATAACACGTCTCATCATTTTTGCTTCCCAGAGTCCCCCTGGGTGCAGCTACTAATCTGTGCTGCTAGGGCCAAACTCTGAGGAGAATATATTTCTTCCCCATCTGGCAGCTGACAAAATAGTCCCTTCTTCCATTCCCTGCACTAAGAAATATCTGTGGAGAGAGTGACTGACCATGCATGTCCACCAGCACTGAGCTCATTAGGTGTATGTGCACATTGTGATATACTTTGAACACCAGGTGGCGCCATATTATGTAAGTAAATATCATAAGTCTTCACTGTATCCATTTTTTTACAGCATGTCTTATTTTATTTTTATCATTTGTGCAATGGATATGATATTTAATGGTGAAACAACCCCTTCAATTGACACCAATACAAAAAAAAGTTTATTCTCAGAATGGTTGCTAATTGGATTTGGTTTTACAGTACTGTTTACAGTGGAGAAACTTGAGAACTATATTGTGGAACCATAATGACCCATTCAGTGAGAGTTCTTTGAATTCCTCTAGTGGTAAGAGACATGATGGATGTGTCTCTTGGTTCACTAGCAGAAAAAGGTCTCCACGGTGGTGAGATCCCCATTTATTAACTTAACATGCAGCAAGGGATTATCTGGCAGAAGACAACCCCTTTAGAGGGGTTCTTTGCTTTGGAAAATCCCTATGTGTTAGAAGATTCTGTTGACAATAGGCTGATCACAAATTGTCTCCCTGTTGGGATCCTTAGAGATCAACTGTAGTCTATGAGGAAACTAAGCGTACAGTTTCCTTACAGCGCCACCACAGGGGATGTTAAGTATTAAACAGTGTATATTCAAAAAGTTGGTTTGTATGCGTAATGCAGGAAAGGACAGGTCCTCCAGAGCAAGAGATGTTCCTTGTAACTGCTCTCCATTCTGGCCAAGAGAATTGAATCCTGAACTGAGGATTCTCCCCTATTGCCTCAGAGTTACCAAATAAGGTTTATGTAAAAGGGTTTTCTAAACAAGTAAAAAACCTTAAGCATTTTTAAAACTGGAGACCAATAGATTTTAACCTGGAAATCATTTTAATTTATAGAGATTTGGCAATGCACAAAGTCCGGCACTCATGCTGCCTACATATGGTATTATATTACAGAGGTATTCCGAGAGAAAAAACCCTTCTACCGAATGTCTCCTTATGAAATCGGAAGCATGCAGTGATATAGTATGGGCCCTATAGGTGTCATCAACAACTTGGAAATTTTATAGTGGCATAATATGGCCGTGTTCATGAGGCCTAAGTCAAATTCTAAGTATTCTATGTATTTCAAGGTTTTTATTAAGATACATTTACCAAATGCTTGTGACAACAGGCAAGAAATATATAAAAAAGAAAACACATTATATGTTACGAGCTGTAATCCCCCATCGATAGCAAAAATACAGCATTTTTAAAACAATTTAGCGGTGTAATTAGTCTCTGTAGTGGTGCAATCATGTCAAAGTAAACATTTGCCTGTTTTGATTCCTGATGACATTGAGTGGGATTTTCCTTGCATGTAGAGAGTTTACATCACTTAATTGTTTTCTGTAACCTTAAATCACCCTAATTCTGTTGAGCAGCCGAAGACGTGACATGATTGATGTGTTTCGTATCCAAATAAATTGCATTTTACACAGGAGGCAAAGATTTATATTAAATTTCTTGATATGCAATATACACTATATAGTCAAATGCATTGGGATACTTACAGATGACACCTACAGGAGTTTTTATGGCATCCCATTCTAAATCCACAGGCATTAATATGGAGTTAGTCACCCTTTTGCAGCTAAAACAGCTTCCATGCTTCTGGGAAGACTTTCTACAAGATTTTGGAGTGTGTCTGTGGTAATTTTTGCCCATTCATCCAGAAGAACATTTGTGAGGTCAGACAGTGATGTTGGATGAGAGGGCCTAGGTTCAGAATCTCCGTTGCAATTCATCCCAAAGGTGTTCAATGGGGTTGTTGGCAAAAGTTTGTGAAATTAGTGTGTATTTATTTATGTGATTAAGTTAGGGTGGGCCATTCTTGGAAAAAGCAAACTCTTGGCAGAAACTGTTCCAGATCTGTCACAGGGGAGCAAAACATCAAACAATTAATGTGCAACTATACTTTGAAAAAAAACCTTTGACATGTCATAGTAACATGTCAGAAGTTTTGATCGGTGGGGTCTGAGCTCTGAGACCCCCACCAATGGCTGAAACAAAGCAGGAGAAGCGCTCAGGCGAGCACTGTGCCCCTTCATTTCTGCTCAGCTTATCTTGGAAAGCCCAGCAAGCAGTGTACGAATTTATAGACTTTCCATTAAGCCCGTACACCGCTTCCTCAGCTTTCTAAGGAAAGCTGAGAAGAAATAAAACAGCACAGCACTCGCCTGAGCGCTTCTGCCTCTTGGTTTTAGTCATCGGTGGGGGTCTCAGTGCTTGGACTCCCATTGATCAAAACGTCTGACATGTCACTTTGATATGTCAAACGTTTTTGGAAAGCATAGGTACAAGCTTTAATTGGAAACTTCAGATGCCATCATACATATCGGCTCAGAGAAACGAGATTGAAACCTTCTGCAGGTTCGAATTATAGCATAATAAAAATGCCAGTCTTTAAACTCACTGGGGCATTCCATTATATCAAATTTTTTGCGTAATTGCATGAAGAACAATAGCCAGCTGTTAGCACTATGTGTGCCGTGTTATGGTGCCCTTATTTCTTATCGGTATGGGACCAATTTGAAAATACTAGAAGCAATAGAATAAATCCATATGTGTCAATATGCCACAAGAAAATGCTGTATGCATTTGTATGAATTATAGGTATTTGAAGGTACAGTATGGTCTCATACGTCTCTGTGGATTACATTTTTGTACTACTTGGAGGTTTCACAGAGGTGTAATACAGTCATATGCATGAAAAAGAGGATGGCTTTCATGTCGCACACAAATTGAATTATTTATAACAGTTGTTTTACCATTTTCCAGCGCAGAAAAGTGCATGTGAACTATGACAGGTACATTGCCGACTTGGGAAAAACGGCACTTGGTACGCTGCTGTATCACTCAGGATTCACTATGTGGAATATTTTGGTAACATTTTGGCAAAAATGAGTGAGTTAATACAGTTTAGTTACAGTGACTCCCTGTGACAAGTCCTTTTTTTTTGTACTGATGATTTTGCATTTTTACGGTACTGATTATTTTATGGTTATTACTTTATTTTATATAATTTACCATACTTTTTTTTTTTTTACAATTCAGTTCATGTAACACAGAAGAAATATTGTAATATATTTATTTATTATATATGACTTATTCCTAAGGTCAAGTATCAGGATTAAAAATCAATGCATGAGGAGAAGGGAACCCTAGTGGGCTTATAATCGAAGGGGTAGTAAAAATACTGGATACCGTACAATAGGTGGAATTGATACAATTACCTAAAAGTAACAGCTTCAGTAAGATATTGCACTTCCCCCCACAGAGGAGTTACTAACGGGGGCATAGCTGGGGGGGGGGGGGTGGGGGTGCGGCATGTGCCCCAGATGCTGTTATTGCTAATACTTTGCTACAATAATACTTTCTATTTTTAACTGGAGAAGAGCTGGCGAAGATTTTCTTCTATGAATTCTGGACAGCCATCCTGTACTTCCGAGCACCTCCTGTTCTTCATTTGCAAGCAAAGGCTTAGCTGCTTTGTGGGTGAGCGGATCTTTCTTTGTTTTGTTCTTAGATGCTGGGTGCCAATTGGAAAGGGGGCATAAACAAACCACTCTGCCTTGGCTAGGGTCTTTAGATAAAGAGGTAGGGCAAACTGAATCTTTATTCCGAATGAAGGAATACATAGTTATGTTGCATCTATTGCTTTGGCCTAAGATTTGAGACTGGATATATATAGCTAGCGATTTAGTTTAGCAACATATAAATAGTTTAGGAAGGAATTGCTCTTAAAGGAACAGTGTCATCACAAATATTTTATTTATATGTTAAAGATGTTAGTGCCTTAATATAAACGTTTATTTTCATTTGTGTGTTTGTGTTTTACTGTTTCTTTTTTTCACACTTTTTCTTCCCTATGGGGGCTGCCATTTTTTGTTCCATTTCTGTGTGTGTCGATTAACGACACACACAGACATGGAATACGGCAGCCACAGTCCCATAGGGACTGCGAACGGCTCCCGTCCCATTGACTGCCGTGTACGGCGTCTGTGTGGGAACTGCGCATGCGCCGCTCCCACACAGTCCTATTCGAAATTGGCGCCGTCCGGCGCCATTTTCCTGTGGACCGGAAGTCGCGGCCGGACAGTGATATTACTACTTCCGGTCGCGGCTTCCGGACAAGTGCACATGGGACAGCGGCAGCAAAGGGAGCGGACGGGCCGCGGCGGCAGGAGCAGGTAAGCGATTTCAATGTATGTTAGTGTTTGTGTGTGTTTACTACTGCATGTAAACCTACTACACTGTGAGTTACCTCAAAAAATGGCGACACACAGTGTAGCAGGTTAAACCTTTCAAACCCCTCGTTTATCCCGGCACTAGCCAGGATAAAGGAGGGGGGGATGCTGAGCGCTCACTAGAGCGATAGCTTTTAACCCAATGTTGCAATGCTGCAATTTTGGGAACTAGCTCCAAACAGCTCCATCTAGTGACCAAAAATGGGTAGTATTATAAATTTTGAAAAATTTGAAAAAATTTATAATATTTCCTGACTCGCGAAAAAAATAAAAAAAATTTGAACAATGTTTAATCACCCACACACTAAATGTTTAAATTTTAAAAAAAAAACATGTTTTTGGGGCGACACCATGCCTTTAAGGTCTCACACTCACTGGCGTATTTAGGATCTGTACAACGTACGAGTTTTACAGAGCTGTAATATAGCACCTATAGCTGTCAATGTGGTCCTACAGTGTCTTTACATTGCTCTGATTTCATGCGGCGTGGTTTCTTCATTGTTAATCCAGACACCGTGACATACAAGCAAATGTGGCGGTGCCTGGTACTGCAGCTCAGTCCATTCAAGTGAACGGGGCAGAGCAGGACTAGGCTGCAGTACCAAGCAGAGCTGCACTCATTTATACATCACTGTGCCTGGATAAACAATGAAGGTAGGCTGGGGCACAATGACGCCTTCATTCTGCTGATCGGTGGGGTCCAAGGGGTCAGACCCCTAATGATTGCACATTGATGCCTTATCTTAAGGACAGGCCATTAATTAAAAATAGTCACCTTCTGATTGCATTTTTATTTAGAAACCAACCTCTCTGGGATAATATCCATGAACCATCCTTTCTCTAATGGTTTTTCTTATCATAAGGCACTATCCCTATTATTTACATTATTCATTAGCACATAAATATGTTGCGATTCCTGTTCTATTTTGGGTACATAACATATCATTACTTGCCTGTTTTCCTTGTTATATGAAAATGGATTTTATATGGCTTGTCATATGATTGTTATTATAGCAAGACGAATGGAACTCTCTAATTTAATCTAGTATGTATGCTAATTAAGTGCTTAATAATTTATAAGAAACCATCTGTGTATATCACAGGATTGTACTAAAATTAACTCACTTTTTCTAACAATGCGATAATTAATATAATGCACTTTCTGTTTCGATGCCTTCTAAAATTACATGCCAAGAAATGCTGGCATGTGTGTTCCATGATTATATGCCTGTTACACTGTATATATGACTATGCTGCCAATGGGAGAATTTTACTGTAGTCGTGCACTTTATTTTATGGCTGCCAATCTCTAGTATTATAAAGCAACAGGAAAATTCAAAAGCAGCAATGCATCTCTTCAGAAAATAAAAATATATAATACATGTTTATGGTCATCTTGTACACACGCACACACACACACACACACACACGTATATACACACACGCATATATATATACACACACACACACACACATATATATATATATATATGTATATATATATATATATATATATATACATACACAGTGGAGGAAATAAAAGACTCCTGTCCACAGACTCAATTAATCAGTCTGACTCTAACCTCTACAACATGGGCAAGACCAAAGAGCTTTCTAAGGATGTCAGGGACAAGATCATAGACCTGCACAAGGCTGGAACGGGCTACAAACCCATAAGTAAGACGCTGGGTGAGAAGGAGACAACTGTTGGTGCAATAGTAAGAAAATGGAAGACATACAAAATGACTGTCAATCGACATCGATCTGGGGCTCCATGCAAAATCTCACCTCGTGGGGTATCCTTGAACCTGAGGAAGGTGAGCTCAGCAGAAAACTACACGGGAGAAACTTGTTAATGATCTCAAGGCAGCTGGGACCACAGTCACCAAGAAAACCATTGGTAACACATTATGCCGTAATGGATTAAAATCCTGCAGTGCCCGCAAGGTCCCCCTGCTCAAGAAGGCACATGTACAGGCCCATCTGAAGTTTGCAAATGAACATCTGGATGATTCTGAGAGTGATTGGGAGAAGGTGCTGTGGTCAGATGAGACTAAAATTGAGCTCTTTGGCATTAACTCAACTCGCCGTGTTTGGAGGAAGAGAAATGCCTATGACCCAAAGAACACCGTCCCCACTGTCAAGCATGGAGGTGGAAACATTGAGGTGGAAACATTATGTTTTGGGGGTGTTTCTATGCTAAGGGCACAGGACTATTTCACCGCATCAATGGGAGAATGGATGGAGCCATGTACCGTCAAATCCTGAGTGACAACATCCTTCCCCCCACCAGGACATTAAAAATGGCTCGTGGCTGGGTCTTCCAGCACGACAATGACCCAAAACATACAGCCAAGGCAACAAAGGAGTGGCTCAAAAAGAAGCACATTAAGGTCATGGAGTGGCCTAGCCAGTCTCCAGACCTTAATCCCATCGAAAACTTATGGAGGGAGCTGAAGATCCGAGTTGCCAAGCGACAGCCTCGAAATCTTAATGATTTGCAGATGATCTGCAAAGAGGAGTGGGCCAAAATTCCATCTAACATGTGTGCAAACCGCATTATCAACTACAAAAAAAGTCTGACCGCTGTCCTTGCCAACAAGGGTTTTGCCACCAAATATTAAGTCTTGTTTGCCAAAGGGATCAAATACTTATTTCTCTGTGCACAATGCAAATAAATATATATAATTTTGACAATGTGATTTTCAGTTTTTTTTTTATATAATCTATCTCTCACTGGTAAAATTAACCTAGCCTAAAAATTCTAGGTTCATATCTTTGACAGTGGGCAAACTTACAAAATCAGCAAGGGATCAAATACTTATTTCCTCCACTGTATATATATATAAAAATATATAAAAATATATGTATATATATATATATATATATATAAATTATATAAACTATATCATATAATAGCATGAGAAATTAGCTGAATACAGACATAACACAGTGGGGCAAAATAGATTGTACTAAGACAGGGCTGGCCTTAGCGATGTGCAACCTGTGCAACCTTTTTCGTTTTAGTTTTTCACTCCCCGCTTTCCAAGAGCCATAACTTTTTTATTTTTCTGTCAATGGAGTGGTGTGAAGGCTTATTTTTTGTGGGAGGGGTTGTAGTTTCTATTGGCACTATTGAACATACCATACAATGTACTGGGAAACTGAAAATATATTCTCTGTGGGGTGGAGTTGGAAAAACCTGTGGTTCCTTTATTGTTTTTTTGGGTTTCGTTTTTACGTCTTTCACGGTGCGGTAAAAACGAAAACTTAACTTTATTCTGCTGGTAAAGACGATTACAGTGATACCAAATTTATGTTGTTTTTATTAAGTTTTACTACTTTTACAAAGAAAAAACTTTGTGTAAAAAAAACAACAACATTTGTCTTGTGTCGCCATATTCTGAAAGCCATAACTTCTTTTATTGTTTCGTCGATTGAGCGGTGCGAGGGCTTATTTTCTGCGGGATGAACTGTAGTTTTTACTGGTACCATTTTTTTTGTATTATTAAATTTTTTAGAGCTAAGGTAACCAAAAAACTGATTCTGGCATTCACGGCGTTCACCGTGCCAGTTTAATAATGTTGTATTGTAATAGTTCAGACTTTTATGGACGCGACGATACCAATTTTGTTAATTGTTTTACACTACTAAAAAATTTATTTAACTTTTTGTAACACTTTTTATTAGTTCACCTAGGGGATTTGATCCATAGATGATTGATGTATGTACTATTGTATCACAGTGTATTGTAATTTTAACAGGAGAAGGAAGGCAGATCTGGGGCCTTCATTAGGCCTGCAGGCTGCCATGGCAACATTAGCTTAGATGCCGCTGTCGCTATTGATCACGGCACCTAAGTGGTTAAACAACCAGGATCAGAGTTATCTCTGTTCCTGGCCGTTAGTGTGAGGTGTCAGCTGTAATACACAGCTGAGACATGCATTGAATGTAACGGGCTCAACCCGTAAGCCCGCACCATTCTTCAACCCCAAAGGGGTTAATATTACTTGGTCTAAAGTATTATTTAGTCATTGTATAGCACTGTTATTGGATTTCTTTATGTAGGGAGCTGTTATGTGGTCATTGTTTGTTGGTATTATTTACGCATTATATGATGATATTTACTTAGATATTGTGTTGTACTGCTACTGAGGTACAGTATATAACTTTTTTAATGTTTGGTGTTGCCGGCACAGTATAGCATTTTTTTTTTTTGGCAATTGTATAGAAGTGTTATTTGGCCAAATAATCGGGCTGTTATTTGGACATTATACCGTATGACAGTTATAATTAGGCACTGTATTGTATGAGTATTTGTACAATATTTTAGGGGTATTGCACAGGGCATCTTCCAAGGAATGTCTGACCCTGCATTGAGAGCCTATTCTATCTGCCTTTCTACTATAGTAGGTCTTTAAAGCCTTACTAGAAAAACTCCACTCCCTGCACACAATAAATAACAGACAACTTTTTTATTATGTATTTTTTTCCTTATACAGCTTGTTTTATGCTGAAACTGTATGATTTCTTTTTTCTCATATTCACTGTAGTTTGAGTGGGAGGATCCTAAACAAGCATGTATTGCATGGAGAGGTAGTCTCTTAAATAGCAGATAGAACATCCTGTAAGAACAAAAGACTCTGCCAAAGTTTGTACTATTTATACAGCTTTAGGGGGGATTCACACGAGCGTGTATTCGGTCCGTGCGGGCTGCGTGGTTTTCACGCGGCACGCATGGACCAATACAAGTCTATGGGGCAGTACAGACAGTCCGTGCTTTTTGCGCAGCGTTTGTCTGCTGCGCAAAAAGCGCGACAGGTTCAATAAGGGGGGATTCACACGAGCGTGTATTCGGTCCGTGCGGGCTGCGTGGTTTTCACGCGGCACGCATGGACCAATACAAGTCTATGGGGCAGTACAGACAGTCCGTGCTTTTTGCGCAGCGTTTGTCTGCTGCGCAAAAAGCGCGACAGGTTCAATAACTCTGCGTATTTCGCGCATCACGCACCCATTGAAGTCAATGGGTGCGTGAAAATCACGCGCACCACACGGAAGCACCTCCGTGGGACGAGCGTGATTCGCGCAACAGCAGTGAAAAGGATGAATGAAAACAGAAAAGCACCACGTGCTTTTCTGTTTCCAAGCATCCAAACGGAGTGTCTTTGCGAGGAGCGAACCCCGACAACCGAGGCAAACTTCACCGGGTTCGGCCAAACTCGTTTTGGCCGAACCCGGCAAAAAAATTTCCGGTCCGCGACGTCGGGAGAGATTCACTGTGCATGGTGCTGAAAGAGTTAAACTGTTTCAGCACCATGGACAGTGACTTGCGATCCCAAAATACATGAACCTGTAAAAAAAAACGAAGTTCTAACTTACCGATTACTCCTGTCTCCTTCCTGCAGTCCGACCTCCCGGGATGACACTTCAGTTCAAGTGACAGCTCCAGCCAATCACAGGCCAAGCACAGGCTGCAGCCAATCACAGGCTGCAGCGGTCACTTGGACTGCCGCGTCATCCAGGGAGGCGGGGCCCGATGTCAAGAGAGGCGCGTCACCAAGGACGCGTCACCAAGGACGCGTCACCAAGGCAACGGCCGGGAAGTTCTCGGTAAGTAGGAACTTTATCTTTTTTTTTTACAGGTTTTTCGCTGTTGTGTTCGGCATTCACTGTCGAGGGTGCTGAAAGAGTTAGCTCTTTCAGCACCTTGGACAGTGACGGGCGTCGACAAGCCTCATCTCTATGATGCCGGCTGCGCGAAAATCACGCAGCCGCGCATCAGACACGCATGACACACGCAGCTGTCAAATGGTTTTTGCGCTCGCAAAACGCCGCGTTGTTTGCGCGCGCAAAAACGCAACGCTCGTGTGAATCTCCCCTAACTCTGCGTATTTCGCGCATCACGCACCCATTGAAGTCAATGGGTGCGTGAAAATCACGCGCACCACACGGAAGCACTTCCGTGGGACGAGCGTGATTCGCGCAACAGCAGTGAAAAGGATGAATGAAAACAGAAAAGCACCACGTGCTTTTCTGTTTCCAAGCATCCAAACGGAGTGTCTTTGCGAGGAGCGAACCCCGACAACCGAGGCAAACTTCACCGGGTTCGGCCAAACTCGTTTTGGCCGAACCCGGCAAAAAAAATTCCGGTCCGCGACGTCGGGAGAGATTCACTGTGCATGGTGCTGAAAGAGTTAAACTGTTTCAGCACCATGGACAGTGACTTGCGATCCCAAAATACATGAACCTGTAAAAAAACGAAGTTCTAACTTACCGATTACTCCTGTCTCCTTCCTGCAGTCCGACCTCCCGGGATGACACTTCAGTTCAAGTGACAGCTCCAGCCAATCACAGGCCAAGCACAGGCTGCAGCCAATCACAGGCTGCAGCGGTCACTTGGACTGCCGCGTCATCCAGGGAGGTGGGGCCCGATGTCAAGAGAGGCGCGTCACCAAGGACGCGTCACCAAGGCAACGGCCGGGAAGTTCTCGGTAAGTAGGAACTTTATCTTTTTTTTTTACAGGTTTATCGCTGTTGTGTTCGGCATTCACTGTCGAGGGTGCTGAAAGAGTTAGCTCTTTCAGCACCTTGGACAGTGACGGGCGTCGACAAGCCTCATCTCTATGATGCCGGCTGCGCGAAAATCACGCAGCCGCGCATCAGACACGCATGACACACGCAGCTGTCAAATGGTTTTTGCGCTCGCAAAACGCCGCGTTGTTTGCGCGCGCAAAAACGCAACGCTCGTGTGAATCTCCCCTTACGTTGTTACTGCAACGGAGTTAGGCTTTGAATAAGTTGAATCTATATTCTTGTCATTTGTTTATGACAAACACAGAGCTTAAGAATATCATCATTAGGAATAAAGGCAATTACTTTTATCTATAGAACCCTATTAAAGATTTTCCAAAATACCCTGTGGATAGGTAGGATTTCTTTAATGACCAAATAGACTTATTCATTGACTAATTGGTTAACAGAGTTGTTTGAACAGGTAGTAATTGAATTCAGACAACACCTTGAGGCTATATGGATCTGACTGTATTATAAACTACTCAAATTAAATTTGATTTTGCAATGTATGCTATGGATTTGTCGCTGGTTTCTATAATTAGGCCTTTTATGCTTATAGCTGTGTGGTTTTTTTATGCTCCGTCTACTATTGTGTCTTTTTACATGTAAAAAAAGTTGTCAGCAACTTGTGAAAGAAAGCCATTGTGTCATGAAAAGGCAAGGTAAGAAGGAAATAGTCACAAATATTTTAGTGATACTAGAATATAGAAGATTCGTTTTATGGGCCTCATTTCTTTATTTCTTTGATTTTTTTTTGTATAAACTCAGACTAAGCATAAAAAACAACATAGCATATTTATAATACACAAAAAAAACAAAACAATAGCCTCGTTCAATCTTTTTGAGCCGATATAGAGTTAAAAATGGTAAAAGAATTATATTTATACTGCCCGCTAAGTTTTTCACGTTTTCCATGTGCAGTTTTCAGTTAAACGGTATGGTCTAATTTGTTACAAATGTTCCCTTAGTTTATAAAGCACATGCACCACGTCGCTTTGTACAAAAACAGACCAGTCATGCATTGTAAAAGATTTCTACTTGCACTAAATTCATATTCACCCATGTGATATTTTTGTGAATTTGTCCACGTCACAATTGGACAGGGATCGAACCCCTAATAAATATTCATGAGCAGTCAGAACATTTCACAATATGAGTTAATTAAAAAGAAAAAAATCCTGACAATATGCAAAACACATTAATTATATGAGGCTTTGTGTACGCTTGCATTTGTTCTTTTTAGTCAGCTTTCCATTGCTGTATGACAAGCCTATTAGTGTAAAATGCCGCAGTATTTTATCCTTTAAAAAAAATACCTGACGGACCCATTATGAGGTAAAAAAAATGGATGCTGTTGGATGATACCGGACCATGACAAATCATAAGAGATCATTAAAGATCCTTCATATCTGTCATGGAGCCTGAAAAAACAGAAGCCATGATGTCAGTGTGAACAGAGCCTAAATCCAAAAAATGTTTCTGGTATAACAGAAACTCTTGAGGCATCATATTACAACACACCAAAGTTTATATATCCATTATAGCTTAAGAGGGTTGTCTCATGAAGACAACCCCTATCCATCTACCTATTAGTCATTACATGACCGCTGCAGGAAAAATGTCTTCCCTGGGATAACAAATGAATGCTAAGCCAAACCCGCGGCAATCAGCTGTTTGCCTCACTGGCTTCCATCTGAACAGGGGTAGTCTTCGTGAGACAGTCCATTTTAATATTTATATCATAGCCTAATATATGAGTGCTGACTACACACAGTACTGTGGTAAGAGGTAACACCTGTCACTTTTGAATATGTTATCATACATAATATACCGATTAATGAATCCTGCCGTCAGATTGAGATATACCATAGAGCTGTATGTTTTCTTGACTTACAAGAGGTAATTCAGCTCTTATTTTACTAGATGTTTATAGTAGAATAATCTGCAATAAACCTTGTGCTATTAATATACCAATAAAACAAGAAAATTTATATTTTCAGTGTCATCCTTAGAACAAATCCCATTAGCACAGTAATTGAAGCAGGCACAGCTCATATTTCACATTTTGCTTTCCTACTGTGTGCACATAGATATCTATTCTTTAAAATGTTATGTGAACTAAATCTTATCATGCTGCATGTTTGTTGTTTGTGATGTTCAACATTTTCACTTCATCAGTTGAGAACACGCACATTGAAAAAATACATGACCAACTTAGAGAAGAATAAGTTGAAAGAACAAAAAGTTACGGGGATATACAAAAACATATATTCTTTTAGTAAGTATTTTTAGATTTTCACTCATATTATTTGTATGTGTTAGAAGATTACCCGAGTATGGGTTGATATGTAGGGCCCGCACAATATCCCAAATTAAGGGGTCCAAAATATGTCATTACCATTGGAATTAATAGCATTTGAATGTTGGTGCTGATTAGAGAGAAAATCTTTAATTTAGAGCCTGATGGGTCTGTATATTAGAAAAAAGGGTTACGTCAAGTTACTACAAGTTTAACCAGGAATAGTAGCTTCTATAGGATCTAGTAGCCAAGGGAGTCTACTCCATACAAAAGTGAGGTACATTAAGTGATCTCTATGGAAGATGAAATGGTAGAGTGAAAGATTGAACGTGGATCACTGGGAGACCAAGAATAAGACACAGAGTGGGGACCAAAATGATCACAAGTTCTCATTTCCTGAACTCTCTTCCTGTTAAAGATAATCATGGTGGACTAGGGATCCATTTGCAAGATGTCCCCTTAGTTAAAGGGAACCAGGACGGGATGTCTATTCACAATCCCGACACTTCGGTAACCTTTGTGTGTCTTACAGCACAGCAAGCATAATCTCACGAGATCTCGCTGTAAATGACAGCACTGTCATTTACAGCGAGATCTCGCGAGATTACACTTGCTGTGATGTAAGTCACACACAAACATTACCGAAGTGCTAGATACATTTAGTGCTAGATACAGCTACACTGTATAAAGGATACAAAGCAGCTGTATCTCAAAAAGTAAAAATATTTTTCAATAGAAAGTATTTAGAAAGTTGAACAAAACACACTGATACACATTTATATATGAAATTACTTATTTTTTAATACCCATGCCAAAGCTATGATCGTCAATGTCTTCTAAAATCCAGGCCACAGGCTGGTTTCAAATTAATTTCTCCCTTCTCTTTATTCTGCACAATTGCTTTGGCACCATAGACACATTGGGGAGATTTATTAATACTGGTGCACCGTCCTAGGGGTAAGGGGGAGATGCCAATTTCTTTGCAAGTGCAGTGTACACTATATTCTTGTGCACACCTTGTTCAGGACTATGGCATAGGATTATGCTAGAGCAGATATGCCATTGTTTTCCATCAATTTTCTAATTAGAAAAGTGGCAAAAAATGTAACAATGGGTTGTACATTGTGTGGCTTGGGTTGTACATTGTGTGACTAGCCCAGGGGCTTCATTAATATGGCACTCAGACTTAGCAAAATGTATTTTAATGTATTTACACCAGAAAACTGATATAACTACAATACTTGTCATCAACTGGATTAGCCAAATTACGAGCAGGTCTTTGGCCACCATAAGGTATGGACTGTACAATTATCTGGATTTAATCTGTTATAATAAAGTGGTGGGAATTGTGTATGTGCATTTACATATAGAATATGATATTACTTTGTAAGCCTTTTACTTTTTATTAGTAACTACTGTAAGTTTATCTATGTATCTATAATATGCATTAACTTGAAAAGTTTCAAGTCATAATCAGTTTTTATTTTATAATCAAAGTTTGTATTGATCCTGAAGCCATTTATCAAAGTTCACTTTGCTCATGTAGTTGATGTAATTTCCCTGGGGATAAAAATGGAGAATGAGTCAAGAGGTGAACAAATAGTTTTTAGACCCTTCATAGCATCGCAAGTTTATTGCCTGACCTCGTGCTATCATTTTGAGACTGTCAATCAGCAATGGATGCTGAAATGTGGAAAATAATACAATATTACTGTTCATTTTGTAAAATAAATAATCACAAGACAATGCATAGTATATTTAATGTTTCCCCTGCCACATGGCACTCCTTTATCTTAGCGCGTCACCATCTTGTGCCACAAAAACTATGCATTATAGACAGAATTCACAGGTTTAGATCTAATCTCTAACTTTTATCTACAGTAGTTGGAGAATATTATTTTAAGGACATTTATTTATGCTCTTCTTACTTAACGTTCTACTCTATTGAGTTGTTTCTGTATTATGATAAACTTGCTCAGAAAATCAGATATGATGTCACTCTTTTAAATTTGGCTTAATATTTTTAATTGTTTACATTCTTTACTTTAATTACTTTTTTTTTTATAACTAAAAAAAGAAATAGCATAATAATATAAAAAAATGTAACGTCTGGCTACTGCTCTCATCCACATGTCCCTTTCCAAGTTGTTGTATTGTGCCTTACTGTTTGTTTGCATTAGTAATCCATTGTATCACTTCAAAGGCTCTATTCACATCTGCGTTGCAAGCCTCCATCGGGGTTTTGTTGAGAGTTCCATGAAGGACCCCATTATAAGTCAAAGGATCTGTCAGATGCATCGTTTGAAGTATTGATGCGTCACAGCATCATGACATCCATTGTAAACAGAAGACAGGACACCAGTTAGAACTAAGCATAAGAGACTTACAATACCCAGTTATTTGGTTACTATTGTTGCAGCCTTTTGTTTAGCCGTTCTAATTACGCTGAGGCTATACACGCAATGCTAAAAAAAAATAAGGCAATTGTAAATTAAATTGTCACATGACAAAAGTCGCTTTTTATACCCAGCCGTATACTTCAGTAGTGACCTGTTCCAATCAGGGGATCTTACATAAGACTCTATTGATATGCATATAGCGCTAATGTTCAGTAGTATTATTTGCATAAATCTACTGAATCATTTGCATATATGCTTCTCCCATGAGAGTAGTTTTACTATTTAACTACTATCAAGTTTGCTATTCAAGTGCAGTGTTATTGCTAATAGGAATGCAATTTAAGTGCCACAATGATCTCAATGACAATGAGTTCAATATTATGTGACCCCCCCTCATCTAGTATCTATCTACTCTTCTTATAGAAGCTCCCTTTTAATGTGGGACACTACAATACCTCCACAGGGGTTTAGTGATAGTTGTTTACCAAGAATTTGCACTGTAATGTGAGACAGGTTTGATCTTCTTCCCTGCTGCTCCTTTTTCTGTACTACAATTAAAACCTAGTCACGCTGACCATATTCTTCATAGAGACTAGGATATTCTCTCTAACTGTCTTTAAGATGGTTGTATAAGATTCGTAAAAAGGATCTGCATTTTTTTCCCTAGTGTTTTTGGGCAGTGTCTTGTATTGCATCGCAGCCCAATCCAAGTGGATAGGGCTGAGTTTCAACACAAGGCACCACTGATGGACAAGACAGCCACTGTTCCTGGACAAATAGCAGACACTTTTTGCTAATCATACAAACCATTAATCATCAAGGATGTTAGTATACAGAAAAAAATTGGCCTGAACCTCTTATACTTACAGACATAACTCCTCTCTTCTGTTTTCTTGGCCACAAGAATTTCTGAAAGTTTTGTCTTATCTCTTACTTATTTTACTTTCCTCTGGCATTACTTGCACCCAGGTCTAGTTGGTTAAACTATTGATTTACACTACAGACTCTATTGTCAATTGTTTTAGTCTACAACTCGAGAAAAGAAGTTTAGATTTAGAAGTTTGGCCAAATCTTTTGCTTAACTTCCTGTCAAGATTTTTTGTATACGGCTACATGTGGCAAATTGAATTAATCCCTTTAATTTTTTGATCATATCACAATCATCTAGTTTTCAGTCTAAGGCTGGTATCAGGCCACCTGGTACAGTTAGCCTTGTGTATTGTAGCCATTATCCAGGCACTAAAATGGGGCTATATTACGATTGTCCAAAACCTGCATGTAGGTTGTTAAAAAAGAAAATTCTATAGGGTTATCTAAAATAGAACAGGCAGTCAGAGGATCTTTGAATTCCCTGCGGTCATTTGATATCAGCCCATCAATAAACTATAACTTGTTTTATGTCATGCATAGTATGTGTTCCATTTGAAGAGTATAGGTCTTTTTAGTTGCTGACAAATACTCTGAAGTACAACAGGGAATATAGAATGTTCCTCATGTGTGCTGTTCTATTTTTGTTGCCAAAATTTTCAGCAAAGTAATGTACCTCTACAATAAAGATACTGCAGAATAGTGCAATAAATCACTGTAAATATACAGTGTCATGCTAAGCAGTTACAACACAATATATGCTATATACGTTTATTGATCAACCATAACATTAAAACCACTAACAGGTGAAGTGAACAATATTGATTATTTCATTACAATGGAACCTGTCAAGGGGTGAGATATATTAGGAAGCAAGTGAACAGTCAGCTCTTGAAGTTGATGTGTTGGAATCAGGACAAATTATTATGTGTAAGTATCTGAGCGACTGACTGTGACAAGGGCCAAATTGTGATGGCTAGATGACTGGGTCAGAGCATCTCCAAAATGGAAGGTCTTATGCATTAGTTAATACCTACCAAAGTAGTTCAAGTTAGGACAACCGATGAATTGGTGACAGGGTCATGGGTGCCCAAGGCTTATTGATGCACGTGGGGAGCAAAGACTAGCCCGTCTGGTCCAATTCCACAGAAGAGCTACTGTAGTTCAAATTGCTGAAAAAGTTACTGCTGGCTATGATAGAAAGTAGTCAGAACACCATGACTACTGTTATAGCTTCTGGGCGGTTCTGGTTTTACTTTGAGCCTATCTCTTTTCTCTGTCCTTCTGCCTATCAGGTGTAGGGTTAGTATTTATACCTGGCCTCATCCACCTGTTATTTGCTTGGGATTTTCCTGTCTACATGTGTTTTGATCAAGCTAATTACCTACACCCTTTACCTCTGACTTCTGGACATCTTTGAAATTGACCTTGGCGTGTATATGGATAACCCTTTGTTTTTCCGATTTTGATTATGTGCTCCCGGCTGGTTCTGACCTCTGCTTTACCTGATATCCACTTGCTTACTGTTTTGGACATTCTGTTTATCCTCTGGCTATCTGGTTCCTGTTCAGGTTTGCCTGCCTTGCATCTTTTATCCAACACTGAACTCAAATAACCTGGGTTCTATGTGGCAAAAACCATCCAGCCTTGCGATCGGCTCTGGCAAAAATCTTAGAGTGGCCTAAGACTCTGTCGATCAGAGTTGTGAGGGATTTGAGGTTGCTGATTTATTGCACGCTTTCTCCCGGCAGTTTCCAGTGGCATTTGTGGAAATGCTTAACTTGCAATTCCATAACACCTGCGCATTGACCTTCGTGGCCACAGACAGTCAGAGTGCCCATGTTGGTCCCTTTCCACTGCCAAAAATGCCTACATTAGGCACGTGAGCATCAGAACTGGACAATGGAGAAATGGAAGATGGTAGCCTGGTATAAAGAATCATGTTTTCTTTTACATCAGGTAGACAGCCTGGTGCGTGTGTATCACTAACCTGGGGTAGAGATGGCACCAGGATGTACAATGGGAAGAAGGCAAGTTGGCGGATGCAGTGTAATGCTCTGGGCACTGTTCTGCTGGAATAGCTTGGTCCTGGCATTCATGTGGAAGTTACTTTAACACTTACACCTACCTAAAAATTGTTACAGACTAAGTACACCATCGCAGTGGCCTCTTTCAACAGAATAATGCCCCCTGCCACACTGCAGAAATGGTTCAGGAATGGTTTAAGGAACTGGTGTCAACAAGTCAAGGTGTTGAATTGGCCTCCAAATTCTCTACATCTCAATCCAATTGAGGTTTTGTAGGTGGAGCTCGAAAAATAAGTCTGATCTATGGTGGCCCCACCTCACAACACAAGATTTAAATAGTAGCATAAATAGAACATATTATGCTAATCTAATAGTATACCTGCTATATATCAACTTTGTAATTTATTTACTGTTAGAATTTACTTGCTTCGTCTATGATAATTCTGTGTGAAGTTACTGCAACTAGGTACCTCCTTTCCTGTAATCTGCTTTTTACCAGACTACAAGAAATTATGGTGTGCCTCTTCACAGCCTGCTATACAAGTCTATGGAGAGAGGAGGGGAGCATGAGGAGGGAGCAGAAAGACACAGACGCTGGCCATAAAAGTCTATGGAGAGGGGAAGGGGAGCAGGAGCAGAGACACAGTTGCTACCCAAAGAATTCTATGGTGAGGGAAAGGGGGGAACAGGAGGAGAGTGAGAGTGAGGAGACACAGACTAGCTGCAGCTTCTGGTAAGTGTGATATCTCACCCCAGTGTTGTATTCTCAGCTACACTGCTCATTACTTCGGTATAATCTCCTCCCTCTTATTTGATAGATAGAGATAGGAGAGCAGGATTCTTCTCTTCTATATGTACTGTGTATAGAAGAAATGATAGCAGTTAGGCTCCACACACTAGCTCAGAGAAAACTGAGAATTAGAAATAGAGCCTGCAGAAGGGAAAACTGCTAAAAAATACAGGATGCAAGTCCTATAATGTACACACATATGAGCTTATTTTAAAGAGTCACCTAAAAAATTTGGTATGCTTGGAATGATCTGCTGCTAACGGTGCCCAATACCAAAGGACTTCAGTGGTAGTGTGGAGTCCGTGCCTTAATGGGTCAAATCTGTTTTGGCGGCATGAGGGGAACCTAAAGAATATTAGGCAGGGGAAGTTAATGATATGGCTGATCGGTTTATATTGCATGTCCAGGGTTGGACTGGTTTTATATAGGGTGGCGGTAGGCCTTTAGAATCATTTGCCCAAGAAACCCCAGGCTGATACTGTGTATGTCTGCTTAGATATTTTGTATATGCATTTGTGAATATGTGACAGAGCTTTCTGCATAGTGCATCTTGTATGTATGTGTATATGCTGTGTCTATAAATTTAGCTGGTGGCAGTACGCATATGCCATAGATAGATTTTGTACATACCCTAATATTTTTGCTGAAGACACAAATAAGTTATTTGCCATCTTTGTTGTTGCTTATGTGCAGTAATCTAAGTCTGACTGACAGTTTTTTCTTTACCCTATTTCAAAAGTAACACTAACTAATTTCCCATTCCTGCGGTTTCGTTACTGAATTATTAATAATAGTACATTTTTAATAAAGCCTCCAGAGTTGATGTCAGGAAAGCACATAGATCTAAAAAATTGATAAAAACCCACCAAAAGCAGTGCACTTTGTCATTTTCAAAGCTTGTCTATGGCCCTCACAAGCTGTGTGTTTAATGGTATTTATATAATGTTGTAAACAGCTAAACAGCGCTATTTATGTCTGAACCCTGTCAAGTGCAACTTTTTAATAAAAACTAGTCTGAATTTGAAGTAGGATATAACTTACATAGAAAAACGGTTTCTTCCATGTCTGGAGAAAAAGCTCTTTTAAAGTTCATCTTGAAGGTAACTCTCAGTCGGGGTTGTTCTATAAGGATGCAGAAAAGTTAAAATAATGTTCATTAAAATAATAATGTCTGTCAGCTAGAAACTATTACAAATAGCTATTTACTGGTGTGAATATGATGTCACCTAAAAAGGAATGTCTCATGTATTTAAGTTTAGTATTAATATAAGATGTAAGTCTATAGAATAGAAATAATGCATTTGTTCATTTTATTTTAAAAAAAATGTGTCTAGTTAATTTTTCTGCATTGTCAGTATACACAGTGCAGCAGGATGTGTTTTTCATAGTAATGCTGAGTTCACTACGTAATAGCACACAGCACATCCGCCCTGTCTGCAGCAGGGAATTCCGGGTGAAAATGCACACCAAACTGTGGTGCAGTTTTCCGCCTGGAATGTCTGCTGCGAAAAACTGCAGCACTAAAGCCGGCCGACTCCCTGGCATGGCATCTCATCCAAGAATACCAGTGCAGCTTGTAATTGGCTGCAGCAGCGGTCATATGGGATGAAGCTTCATCCCATGAGGCCGGCCCTCTAACACCATCCAGGCCGGCCTCCAGGGATGACGTTTCATACATGTGACCACCGCTACAGCCTGTGATTGGCTGCAGCAGCGGTCACATGAGATGAAGCATCATCCCAGGGAGAAAGAATACAGACTCCTAGGTAAGTTTATTTATTAATTTTTTTGTGACTTCCGTTTTTTTGCAGCGGGATCACTGTGAATCTGCTGCAAAAAACGGAACTGCTATTTGATGCGAGATTTACATCCCCATTGAATTCAATGAGGAATTCCCGCAAAAATAAGCAGGGTTTACGTAAAGACAATTGACATGCTGCAGAATGAATTTCCGCATCACAGGTCAATTTCTGATCGGTATTTCCACTATGTATTTACGCAGCGTGTTGATGAGCTTTGTTCTATCTCTTCCACTTTGCTGCTACTGTGTTTGCTGCAGATTTTCCACAACGAATTCCGTTGCGGAAAATCCGCAATATTTACGCAACTTGTGAACTGGCCCTAACTGAAATTAATGGGAGACATGGGAGTGACAGGGGAGCTACATATAGAGCCTTTTCTGTGTTTGAAGTGTTGCTATACTGCGTTATCAAGGTCTCCTGCAGTACAATAAAGCCGCCTTTAAATCCCCCGCCGTCTGCCAGAACTGTCCCAGTCTACACAGCAAAGCTGACAAGTGAGCTACAGTTAAAATATCTACCTATTATGTCTGATCTGCTTTAGTGACCAGTGTGAAAACCGGAATGTTGCAAGAAAAAAAATATCTTTATCATAAAAAAAAACAGATTTAAATAACATGTATTTTCTGATGATACATTCCCTTTAAAGTGTGCACATTGGCTGGGAGACAGTGACAAACCTGGGTCTTTTATTGAGACACAGAAATATGTATAAGGCCCTGTGCACATGTGCGTTGGAGGCTCTGTTTGACAAAATTTATGTAAATATAGTACATTAATAAATATGCCTCATTGTGTTTATTTATATTTACTTACAGAATTATATTTTTAGCCATGTTATGAGTTGAACTACTACAATTTCAATTCAAACTTTTTAGGGGGGGGTGTGTGAAATAAGTTAGGTATAGAATTATATTGCTGTTACCTCCTCCCCACTAGCTTCGGTCACTGGAAGGCTGTACAGTGGGAGAAATGACAGTAACAGGCTGTGATATTTCTTCCTGCTCTCACTTGCAGTTTCCTCCCTCCCACCGCTCCCTTACAGAGACGCAGAACTAGGAAGTAAAACTGTTTATGCTGCTCCTTAATGTCAAACGAGTGCTGTTTTCTGAATATTCCACCTAGAATGTAAGCATGGTATCATTGGAAAGATAAGATTCTGGGCTTTAATATAATACCAATTTCTAATGCATATATTCTAGTCACGGCAACCTTTTAAAGTCATGACATATTACATACATCCTTGGCAGTGAAAGGGTTAAATGTCTATAGTAGAAAGACCTCTATAAGAAAACATAATGCAGAAGACAGACCGCTGCCACAAAAAATAGTCACCCATAGATTTGAATGTCTTCACTTAACCTCTGCCTAGATATGGCAGCTGCATCACCTAATAGAATGGGGTACCCCACTTTTCAGATAGGAGGCGGTCCCAGCAGAGGGACCTCAACCTATCAGATATTTATAGTATATACTTTGAATATGCCTTAACTGTCTATGGTGGGAATTAAAAAGCACTTTAAAAAGGAATAATGTAAAGTGCAAACCCCTGCCTTTAGACATTGTGATAATCTAGTAATGGTCACTATGGCTATTGGTATTATGTAAAATGAATAAGTTAATAAAATTAATATTTATATATTCATTTCACCTGTTCTTATTCTTTCTTCCAATATTATTATCTCTTAATAGATGCATTGCATAGGCTCAAGTTTTGCCTAAGAAACAGACAGCTGTGTAATAGAGTAAAGCCTCCTTTATAGTGGCTATATTAGAGCCACTAGACTAAGGCTTCACATCATTTAAGATGATGCAGTTCAATATCTGGAAAGTTCATTTTAAAGCAGTATATTTGCAATTTTTCATTAGTATTGTGATAATGGTTTTATCTGAATGTGAATGATAAAGGTGTCCTTTTTGAGCTGTTATTATTCCATACCAATATTTCATGAGCACCTATTGAGATTTGTAGAAATCAGAGAGATTGGTTTGTCTGAGCGGAGAGAAGTGATGGAAAGCTATTGTTAACTTTAAATACAGCTTCAGAAAACTAAAAATAAAACTGATTAAGGCGAGAGACTTCAATTGACATGAACATGACAAAGACTTTAATTGCATTAAACTTTGGTTGTTTTTAGATACACGATAATCATTGTTGATTAAAGAGAAGCCTGACTTGTTTTTAAGGATGATGGAAAGCTTTTATTTTATTCTAAATATCCACAAAAATGCAAATATGTCCTATTTTTAGCATTATACTTATACTTATTTATATGAGACTGCACTTGAATATTCAGAATTATCTTGATACAAAATGATAAAAGAAGATACTGTATTTTTCGGACTATAAGACGCACTTTATAACTAGAAAAAATCTTGCTAAAAAGTCCCTTTGTCTTATAGTCGGCAGTCAAGAGACCCGGCTGCGCCAGACCCCCCTTACAGCTTCCTTAACCCCTTCCTGACCCATGATATTCCAGCACATCATGGAGCCGGGGGGGGGGGGGTGTTGTTTGGATCAGGCTTACCCACGAAGCCCGCTCAATACACTGCAGGTGACAACTGTGTCAACGCTGTTCCTGACCATTTGACTAGTTAAAGGGGTTTTCCCATGAGGGATATGTCATAAATGTCACATAGATGCGGGTCCCACCTCTGGGATCACAAGTTGTGGGATCCCCTCAGGCACCAATTCCCTAGGTATGACTGCAACATTTGCACCCCTTCTACTGTTTCTTATATGCTGTGTCTGTTGGGTGTGATATGTCCGATCATTCGGACGTGATATACCTAGAACAGCTGAGTATTTGGTTACATTAAAAAAGAAAGTTGCAATTTAAACATTCTTCTGCAATGGTATTTTATATTGAGTACTGTTTCTATCCAAAAATAAAGATGTCATTTTATTACAAGTAGTAGATTTTGCCAAGAGTAGTAAAGAAAATTTCCAATAATTATCTGGATCACACTTGCAATTAGGTCTGTTCAGACAGAAACTTTGCTTGAACTGTGTGCTGAATGCCAATGCAAGGGAAATGGTGAATATTTAAATGACATTTGATTTGTTGAATTTCTGCTTCACATCTGGACTGAATCCAAATCTACTGTTGAAAAAATATTTAAGATTTCTTTTGAGAACAGTGAAAATTTAATTTTGTTTGGGAGGTCTTTGGCTCTTGATTGGAATCTGTTTGGTTCAGAGAAATTGAATGTATTTTTGCAAACAATATAGCAATAAAAGCATGCTGTAATCTACAATTAGTGCTCAGTTCTCATATTTCATAATAGTTGGAATAATTATTGCAAGAAAAAAATGATCATCAATTTTAAATTGCCCAAGTTTAACCGTATTAAAAGGAATGAAAACCTTTCCTGTACTGTATACAGTGTATCAGAAAAATAAAAAGGGCCACCCTCACCTGGTCCAAAGGAGCTGCTCGTTCTGTCACAGCCGAGGAGCAGTACAGGAAATGTAGTACCGTACTGTACTGTAGGGAGGCGCTACTACACAGACAATCAATGCATGCACTACAGTAATACAAGGGTTTTACCTTTTTACCAATAAAATACCCATTCTGATTGGCATATCCAAACTGTCTGTGGCATTGTATTTTGAATGTGGTTTCAAGTTACAATAGCCCATTGTATGTGGAAAATATTGTAACCTTAGGCCATTGTAACTTGAGTTTGTCAATATGCTATAGCTAATCAGTACTGAAGAAAAAAACATGGACCGCACATCCACAATATACATATTTATCTATAGATGCTAAGCATGAACATGAGGCTCTTTGTAAAGATTTTAATAAAATTGTAAAAGCCCACTTGCCACTTAACGGCGACCTTTTCTGATAGAATGAGCTCACATTTACATGCGCTCTACGTGGCCAACTGAGAGCTCCTTCTGTCTGTTCACTTGTTGTGGTCCTGTTAGGTGGTATCTGTTGCTGTGGTGCTGCACTTGTGGGGGGACATAGCCCAGAGATAAGATGGCTTGGCCTGGCACCATGGGTGCTTTTGAGCCTCTGAGTTGCCCCCTCTGCAGTTGTGGTGTTGCGTAGCTGGCATAGATTTCACTCAGTGGCCCTATACCATGCCTTCCTGATTGGACTACCCCCCCCTTTCGCCATTTAAATTAGACAATTAAAAAAAAAAGCATGCTCACCTCACCGCTCCTCTTCTCCCTCCTGGTTCCCTCAGGCTAATACAATTTCCTGAGCAGCGTTAGGGCCCTGCGTCAGTATGTTATATGAGCCGCAGTATGCTGAGGGAGCCTGAGAGAACCAGGACGGGAGAAGAGGAGTGGTGAGGTGAGAGTACGTCTCATCTGGCAGTTTGACGGATGTATCTGGGAGCGGAAAATGGCATGAAAATGCTTTGTACTAATATTTTTAGTGCTGACTGTAAAGGTCCGGGTAGTTTCAGTAAAACTATCTATCCTATCTCTATCTATCTATCTATCTATCTATCTATCTATCTATCTATCTATCTATCTATCTATCTATCTATCTATCTATCTATCTATCTTCTACATATTGAAAAATTGACTACTATAAAGCAAATACATAGACATTTTAAACATAACTTGTGATTTATTAAGAAATTCCTTAAATGTGGTGCTGATTTAGAGAACATTCACTGGGCTGACACATAAGAATTTAACAGGAAATCTTTTTACATCAACCATCTGAACTGATTTTCAAAAAATAAACCTAGTAACCAATTACTGTTCAGCAATTTACTCTTAGCCGTATTGTTTTGATCGCTGTAATCTAATTTCCAGAGATCAGAACTGGTGTCAGGTTTGTCCAGCAGGATAAAGAGACTGACTCATAATTGGCTTTATACCACTGTTGCCATAAACTAGACTTGGATGTATTAGATGGTTAATGCAGCATGCAAAAGTTTTAACATAATCCCTAATAGTTCACCCCCGCTGTTCTCGATCCTGCACCTGCCAATTTATCTTAGTCAATTGTTCCATGCAAAAAGATTTCTCTATCAGTTTTTGGCAAGAGTTAAACAACATGAGGGACAATCAGCAGGAGCTGGAATATAAAATAAGACAGAAGTGTGTCGTCTTGTTTAATACCATTTTTTTTGTGACACGTTACTCATTTAAACAAGGTAACAAGGTTGAATCTTTGCTTGTCTGGATTTAGATGAATAGTCAATTTCAATAACAGTCTCACAGGGTTATTATGTTATTTTAATTAGTTAACCGTTTCTATCTTTTTCAACTGTTTCTAATTGAAATTGAATTATTATTATTATCATTATTATTATTATTATTATTGTTATTATTATTATTATTATTATCATTATTATTATTATTGTTGTTATTATTATCATTATTATTATTATTATTATTATTATTATTAATAATACAATTATTATTATAAGTCTGGAGTGCTGATAAATATTTTGGGAAACTAATGCTTCTTTGGCACTGTGACCCAACAATATCAAAGTTATTAAATACTATTTATGAGATTTTTATTAAGTTGTTAGATATTATTTATTAGCTACTTATTAATTATTACACTCAATACAGATACTCTACACCCAGCCTGAGCAGTGATGAGGATGCTCATCTGATAATCCAGCTGAAAGTCAACAGCTATTCGTAGAGCAGAATGTAATCCACTCTAGTCAAAGCTTCATGTGATGGTCCACCATTGGGCATTGTCATCTGAAAAAGATAAGCTCACAACCTCTGCCATTGTGATTAACTGTTCAGGCCACCCATAATCTACGGATTGGAAACAAATCTCATTATAAGTGTCTGGATACATTGATAAAAGGGGTTCTCTGGCATTTTTAGATTGCTGGCCTATGCTTAACTAAGGCCATCAATAATAGATCAACGGGGGTCCGACTCCTGGCACCACCTCGATCAGCTGATTAAAGAAGTCATGGCGCTCCAGCAAGCATCGTGTCCCTTCCATTATTTACTAGGCACATCGCTGTACATTTTGTAGTGGCAGTGCCTGGTATTGCAGCTGACTGCTGTTCAGTTCCATTCAAATTAATGGGACTGAGCAGCAATACTAGACACAGGCTATCAATACCAAAGTCTTTGAAAACCTCTTTAAAAGTAAGAACACAATCTTGCAGACTAAAAGGACTCACCAAAACTTTACACTAATAGAGAATCAATAGAGGAAAGTACTGAATGGGTTAATTTGGTCAAATAAAACTACGTAAAACAATCAAATGTAATATAGTTAGACTCTTTAAAACCTATTAAGCATGACGCAAGCCACAGTAATATTTACAATAAATAATGCATAATTGTTTAAGTAATTTATCCTTTTTAAGTACTGAGTCGGCTTAAGTTAATTAAAACAGTCCTGACTTTATACAAGTGCATCACATCCACTCCTCCCTGTCATATCAGCCTGGAATTTTAACTTAAATGTATTCATAGAAGACCTCGTCCTTGCCAATACAAAATGACCTGCATAAATAATTTTACATAGGTCATTATAATGTAATACAAGTAGCTGCTGAATGCTTAATGCTGTGCATACGGGGTAGATACATGTATAGGTGGAAGGAAAGAAGGGGAATTTATTGTTTATTTAAATGTCCTCAATAGACGACTGGCAACTTTTTACTGTAGGAGAACTTGTGCACAGTGTATGGAGGTGGTTTAGGCTGCTGCCTCCATCCATGTCCCAGACATATCTCTCAACTACCGCTTTCATTAGCAATTGAGCAATTGGCACGGGTTGTAAAAAAATTACAATTTAAGGGTTTATATCCCTTTAATGACTGCTTACTGTATTTTGAAAGCAGGCGGTGCAAGTCCTCGGCAACCTTTTTTGCCGTTGCTGCAGTAAAGGGGGGATTAACGGCTCTCTGAGATATTCGGCTCTAAGAATAAGCTGTTGCTTACCAGCTATATAGCGAGGATCTGAGAAACCTCTTGGAGTTTACCCCTTTGATCACGACGGTCTGTGATCAAATGGGAATCCCACCTTCAGTCGAGTCACAGATCTTCTCATGACTTGTCCGGAGACTGAGGGACTCTTCTGCAGTCAGCCCTGGGGACCTAGGAAGGACCCCATAGCTGTCTGTTTAGTACGCCTGTTGTTAAGGCACACTAAGGAGTAGGCTTATACTGCATAGATTTAAAATAAAGATGTAACCACGGGAGAATGACCACACATCGCCTCCAGCCAGGAGGCGGCTGGAGGCGATGTGTGGTCATTCTCCCATTTCTCCGGTGAAGGACCCGTGGGATGAAGTGACGGCACAGCGTGATCTCGCGAGATCACGCTGTGCTGTGACTAAAGCTGGACATGAATGAAGAGCCACATGGGTTAGAACTCCGTTATTCATCGCTCGCTGTTCTTGTTGCTCTATATATATTAACCCGTTAGTGACCGACCCATCGTGTTTCTACGTCGGTCACTAACGGGCCTTATTCCGATGCCATAGACTTTTTACGTCGCGGCATCGGAATAAGTAAACAGAGCAGGGAACTGTCAGATCTCCCTGCTCTCAGCTGCTAGAGGCAGCTGAGGGCTGGGAGCGTCCCTTCTCTGCCGTGTGAGATCGATATTAGTATCGATCTCACACGTTTAACCCCTCAGATGCGGTGCTCAATAGCGAGCACCGCATCTGAGTGGTTTTGGAGAGAGGGAAGGAGCTCCCTCTCTCCCCCACCGACACCCAGCGATACGATCGCCGAGTGTCTGTGTCTCTAATGGCAGCCGGGGGTCTAATAAAGGCCCCCAGGTCTGCCTGGAGTGAATGTCTGCTAGATCATGCCGCAGGCATGACCTAGCAGATGCCTGTCCTTGTTAAACGGACAGGCAGTAATACACTGCAATACAAAAGTATTGCAGTGTATTATAAATGCGATCGCGGAATCGCATATTATAGTCCCCTAATGGGACTAGTAAAAAAGTGAAAAAAAGTTTAATAAAGTAAATTAAATTTTTTTTTTAAAAAAAATGAAAAACCCAGCTTTTCCCCTTACAAACTGCTTTACTATTAAAAAAACAAAATAAAGTTAAAAAGTTACACATATTTGGTATCGCCGCATCCGTAACGACCCCGACTATAAATCTATTACATTATTTAACCCGCACGGTGAACGCCGTAAAAAAAATAATAAAAAACTATGGAAAAATTGCTGTTTTCTGTGAATACTGACTTTAAAAAAATGTAATAAAAAGTGATCAAAAAGTCGCATCTACTCCAAAATGGTACCAATAAAAACCTGCAAGTCGTCCCGCAAAAAAAAAGCCCTCATACAACCGCATCGGCGAAAAAATAAAAACGTTACGGCTCTTCAAATATGGAGACACAAAAACAAATAATTTTGAAAAAAAAGCGTTTTTACTGTGTAAGTAGTAAAACATACAAAAACTATACAAATTTGGTATCGTTGCAATCGTAACAACCAGCTGAATAAAGTTATTGTGTTATTTATACCACACGGTAAACGGCGTAGATTTAGGACGCAAAAAAGAGTGGCGAAATTTCAGATTTTTTTCTATTCCCCCCCCAAAAAAAAGTTAATAAAAGTTAATCAATAAATAATATGTACCTAAAAATGGTGCTATTAAAAAATACAACTTGTCCCGCAAAAAACAAGACCTTATACAGCTATGTCGACACAAAAATAAGAAGGTTATAGCTCTTGGAATGCGACGATTGAAAAACGTAAAAAATAGCTTGGTCATTAAGGTCCAAAATAGGCTGGTCATTAAGGGGTTAATTACACTTAGTATTTACTAATGTATGAGCTCCATTTCGGATGCAATATTCCTCATTGGTCTCGTTACAACTTTAATTCCAATGTATGGTACTAACATCCTTCCTATCCATTTCTAAACAGTAGAACACCTCATTTCGTAGCCAGTATATCTTACCATATTCACACCATGCTATATGTATTTTCGTCTTGAGGTGTAATCCAATAAGTTCATAACAATATGACTTCTTTTGGTGAATAATTGACTCTTGTTTGGCGGCCATGCTTTTATTTGTGATTCATTTTTAGAAAGAAAAAACAGAACCAAGATCCAGCGCTGGGTGTGCGTTAAAAAGGAACTCCTGTTCCAATTTTATTGGTATAACAAAGATAAAAATGATAGAACTATATGGAGTAGTTCTGTGGCAGAGTACAGGAATGAATGTTAGGTGAAGGATAGCAGTAAGCCCTGTTCAAATGTGCCTACGCGTTTCTGACACGTCTGTGTCCTTATTCATGGCATGCATGGCATGCCACAGAACTACTCCATATAGTTCTATCATTTTTATCTTTGTTATACCAATAAAATTGGAACAGGAGTTCCTTTTTAACGCACACCCAGCGCTGGATCTTGGTTCTGTTTTTTTCTTCCTGTTGTGTACCGCTGGCCGCGCGGGAATCCGGGCGCTGTCTGCACTCAGACACAACTAAACGATGAGCTGGAGGTCTACCTCCCCCCTCTTCCCCATTCATCATTTTTAGAAACTTATATTTACTACCTGTATAATTTTGTTGTGTAATAAAAAGATTATATATTTATACATTTTGACTTATAGACTCCATGATCCTTTCTTTGCTTGGTTAAATATATATTGGGAGTACAGTCGCGTTACAAGGGATAATATACTTTGCTAGATGACACAGTATGTATGCCCCGTGTATAGGATTTAATTTAATGAATGAAGAGCTGTGTATGATGCTGATTGGTCAGCATCATACCCTTTTCTTTACAACGCCCACTTGGTTAAAGTAAAAAAAAAACGCCCAGTCGGGCTTTTATAAAAAATTTGCATGAATGTTAAAATGCTCATAACTTTGTCACTAATAAACGTTTTTTTTTGTTTGTTTTTAAAAAAAACAACAACACAGTAGTTATCTACAACATGGCCCCTATTAGATTAGGTAGGAAATAGGGAAGTATGAATCTGGTGACAGAGCCTCTTTAACCCCTTCCCGGATTTTCACGTACATGTACGTCAGGGAATGCAGCCTGTTCGCGCATTCCCACGTGCATGTACGTGATGGAGATCGCGCGGGCACAGAAGCTGTGGCCGCGCGATCGCCACGGGAGCCCGGCTGTGACTGACAGCTGGGCTCCCGCTGCAACTGCCGAGATTGAAGAAATCTCAGCCGTTTAACCCGTTAAATGCCGCAGTCAATAGCGACCGTGGCATTTAAATCTATTGACAGAGGGAGGGAGCTCCCTCTGTCACCCATCGGCGGCCCGCGAATGCGATCTCAGGCTGCCAATGGGTTGCCATGGCAGCCGGGTGTCTAACAAAGACCCCCAGGCCTGCCCTGGCTGTATGCCTATTATGCCGTGCCAGAGGCATGGCATAATAGATTGCCTGTCAGTTTCACACTGACAGGCAATAATGCTTTGGTATACTAAGTATACCAAAGCATTATATATGTGATCAGCAGATCGCATAGTGAAGTCCCCTGGTGGGACTAAAAAAAAAAAATGTAAATCAGTTAAATAAAGTTTGTGAAAAAATAAATAAATAAATTACAGTCAAAATCAAATAAAAAGTGGTTTTATTTAGTAAAAGTGCCAAAACAAATAACACATATATGGTATCCCCGCAATTATAACAACTTGACCAATAAAATGAACACATTAATTAAACCGCCGGATGAACGGCGTCCAAAAAAAACAACTACAAAATTCTCTCTTTTCTCCCATTCCCCCCATAAAAAATTAAATAAAAGTTCATCTATAAGTCCTATGTACCCCAAAATAGTACTAATGAAAACTACACATTGGCCCGCAAAAATCAAGCCCACATACGGCCACATTGACAGAAAAATATAAAAATTGCGGCTCTTGGAATGCGGCGATGCAAAAACAAGTAATTTTTTTCTAAAAGGCTTTTTATTGTGCAAACGTAGGAAAACCTATAAAACCTTTACATATTTGGTATCCCCGTAATCGTGCCGACCCATAGAATAAAGTTAACATGTTATTTATGCTGCATAGTAAACGGCATAAATTTATAACGTGAAAATTAATGCTGGAATAGCCGCTTATTTTCAATTCTCTCCTAAAATAAAGTTAATAAAAGTTAATCAATATATTATAAGCGTCTAAAAATGGTACAATTACAAAATACAACTTGTCCCGCAAAAAACAAGCCCTTATACGGCTATGTCGACGGAATAAAAAAAAAGTTACGACTCTTGGAATGCGACCGTGAAAAAACAAAAAATAATCCTTGGTCATTAACGTTCAAAATGGCCCGGTCCTTAAGGGGTTAAGCAAGGCGTCACATAGGTTTGCATCGGAGCTGTGAATATAAAACTGTTGGACATTTTTAATGAGGACTATTTGCAAAGTTTCTTGGAGAAATATATATATATAGAAAAAAAATAATACTGCAAAGATGAACATAGCCTGTAAGACAAAGAAAATGCAAGTTGTATAATATGGCCAACAATCCTAAATTACAAGCCATTTATGAAAGGCCAAAATACTATTATTTTATCTATAGATTATTTTTAGTTTGAATCAATCTGTCCCTTCTGTGCAGCAAGTCAATGAGTAATATTTCACAAGAAAAAAATCTTACCTCCAGCATGTAACACCTAGCCTTCAATTCTCCTTATTTTATATGGTCTCCTATGGATTTAATAGCCATATAAAGTAGTGTGAGAAGACACTCAATTTTACATAAAGGTCTTACACTCATGAATAACTATTTTGAATCAAAGCCATGCAGATGCCTTGGCCCATAGTGATAACTATTGAGTGACTTTCGTATACATAATTGATAAAAGGGACACCTGGGGAGATATAAATCTCTGCACATAGCATTACAATGAGTATCAATAACATGACCATCATCAACACGAGATGAACAGCGCTGTGTCTACACATTGAACCCTAGACATTGGGGGAATTCAATCTATTCTTTAATTATCCCTATTTATAAACTAGGTTTATAATAATGTGACAAATAAATGAAGTGAATAAGTGATGATTAACGCAAAGATTACTTACCGCTAAGTTAACCCTGCTCTATGTATGCTAATATCTGCTAGATTACATCTGCATTGCATGTCAGGTCTCCACTATCTGAAATCTTTATGACTACTTAATCCATCTGTTTAATTCCTCTTTCTGTCAGACTTGTTCTTCATCCTTTGCCCTTTCCTCAATGGCGTCCATATGTTCTGGCAGTATTGGGCGGCAGCCGATTACCGGAGAATGCAAACAACACAATTCTACATAACTTCAATTATAGTTATGTAGATAGACAAGCCAGTCTCTAGTTTATTGTATATTTTAGGTTTATTTCTTAGCCATTATTTTGGAGGCTACATCTCACTTTAACCCCTTTCACAAGTTGACTTACATGTATATCATCATCTGGATGTAATTCCTGCAAAATATTGTATATGAACAGCAGCTGTGCACCTGCATTTACCAGCAGGTGGGTGACTATGATTGATAGTCACACTCCCAGATTCACTTCACAGGTTATCTATGACTAAAGCTGGTTATATACATTAAATATTTATAGGGCAAACACTTATTTGATCGACAGCTAAATTTCCTGACCCCACCATAAACATTCACGCTCACGCTGAGGCTGCCCGCATAAATAGGTGGGTTTTCTGTGTCTTCTATTTGTTCCAAGCAGTGACTCTCGTGTCTTTGTTGCGACCATAATGTTGGAGACTAGAAGAAGCTGCTCTGTGTATAAGGATGTTGGGTGCTGTGGATTATTAAACACGGCACGTAGAATGTTGCACTGTTAGATACTCCTAGAGAACGGGCAGAACTTAAAGGGGTTGTCCAGTTTAGAATACCGGTTTTCATATAACCTTTTAGGTCATTCTGAGTTAATAGAGAGGGGTCCTCTGTTCAGGATCCTGATGTGTTGGATAGAGTGGAAATTGGTTACAAAGAACGTCTCTCGCTCTCAAGGACTTGTCCTGTCCTGCATTACACAGACAACAGTGTGTTGCTTAATGTCCCCTGTGGTGGCGCTGCAGATAAATTGAACACTTACTGGCAGGTTTCCCTACAGATTACAGCTGATCGCTAGGGGTCCCGGCAGGGTGACACTTTGGGATCAGATTATTGTCAAGGGACCCTTCTAATAGATAGGAATTTCTAAAGCTGATAACCCCTTTAAAAACAGGTGGAAATACAGAGGTGTGCGTACCTTTATAGAGTAATATTGGCTCCATATTCTGCACTTGCTCCACACAGACAGAATATGGTGTCAACATTTGTAAGTATGAAGGACGCCTTTCTCAACTGCTTCTAGTAGATTGCTTGTAAGTAATATAAAGTGAGACAAGTGAGTGACAACAAATATGTCTGCCTTTCCCACCTCTAGTCTTTATACAAAAAGACAACTCAAGATCTTTTCTACATCTGACTTTTCTTTAAATTCTAGGGAGAAATGTGTTACAATCCTCTCGTAGACAGACGTGCACTTATTGAGAGTACTAAGCAATTATGTTACTCAATGCTTTCCAGCTCCAAACATAATTCTCAAACCTGTTAACAGCTAATTTCATAATGGAGACCGAAATGACTATTAAAAATGAAAACATATTTCCCGTAATTGTGCAGATTTATAAACTCTCTATAATGAACACAGCACTAAAAAAATGTAAAATGCTCCTAACATTTAGAAGCAGCTATCAGTTTTACCACTAGCTGGGATAACTGCATTGACCTCTAAACATATGTCCAAAGAATAGAATAAAGATTGTCAACCTGTAGCTCTCTAGCTTTTATAAAACTACAACCCCCAGCATGCCCTTGTAACGTGGAACTCTCTGCCACAGGATGTTGTGATGGTTGATTCTCTGAGCAAGTTCAAGAAGGGCCTTGATCCCTTTCTTGGAAAAGATAAGATTACAGGTTATGAGTAGTAGATTTTGGAGATGGGACATTGATCCAGGGATTTATTCTGATTGCCATATTTTGAGTCGGGGAGGAATTTTTAACATAATGAGGAAATTGGCATCAACCTCATGGGGGTTTGTGCTTTTTTCCTGGATCAACACGGTAGGATTATAGGTTGGACTTGAATGAACTGTGTCTTTTTTCAACTTTATCAACTATGTAACTTTGTTACTTGAGTGGTTCCCCTTTAAAAAGAAGACAATTGCAGATCAAATAAAGTTTTAACAGTTCAACTTTACTGAACACAACTGCAAGAATAGTGGGACACAGCATTATGGTTAACTCTTGAAGAGGCACAATATGCTTAACTATTAAAACACTTAAAGGAGGTACATAGTCTTGATGGTTACACACAAAAAGGCACAATGTCTTAATGTTGCAGAATGACCAACCAATTGGTACACTTAAAAAACTAGGAATCCTTCCTCTGCAGGTCTCAGTTCTGCTGAAAGTATGCCACACCAAAACTCTGTTAGTTCACACAGTCTCACTCAGACTCCCAACATCTACCGTGTAATGGGTGACAATCCCTCTCTCTCTCTCTCTCTCTCTCTCTCTCTGAAGACCTGCATTCAAGGTTTCTCCCTCTCTTGGTAACAGTTACCTGAATCTCAAGGTTTCTGTCTCTCTGTCACAGGTCCCAGTGTCGCAAGGGTTTTGTCTCTCACACCTTACTTCCAAGGTATGTCCAATATCATTATGGGACAATCAAACCATTCACTCCGACAGTAGGGCAACCTTCTAACCTTGACTCTCAAGGGCTCTACTACGCTACCTCTCCCATTGTCTACTCTACTCACTCAAGGCTAGTTAAAGAGGCTCTGTCACCAGATTTTGCAACCCCTATCTGCTATTGCAGCAGATCGGCGCAGCAATGTAGATTACAGTAACGTTTTTATTTTTAAAAAACGAGCATTTTTGGCCAAGTTATGACCATTTTTGTAGTTATGCAAATGAGGCTTGCAAAAGTCCAAGTGGGTGTGTTTAAAAATAAAAGTCCAAGTGGGCGTGTATTATGTGCGTACATCGGGGCGTTTTTAATACTTTTACTAGCTGGGCGCTCTGACGAGAAGTATCATCCACTTCTCTTCAGAACGCCCAGCTTCTGCCAGATCACGCTGTGACGTCACTCACAGGTCCTGCATCGTGTCAGACGAGCGAGGACACATCGGCACCAGAGGCTTCAGTTGATTCTGCAGCAGCATTGGCGTTAGCAGGTAAGTCGATGTAGCTACTTACCTGCAAACCCTGATGCTGCTGCAGAATCAACTGTAGCCTCTGGTGCCGATGTGTCCGACACGATGCAGGACCTGTGAGTGACGTCACAGCGTGATCTGGCAGAAGCTGGGCGTTCTGAAGAGAAGTGGATGATACTTCTCATCAGAACGCCCAGCTAGTAAAAGTATTAAAAACGCCCCGATGTACGCACATAATACACGCCCACTTGGACTTTTACTTTTAAACACACCCACTTGGACTTTTGCAAGCCTCATTTGCATAACTACAAAAATGGTCATAACTTGGCCAAAAATGCTTGTTTTTTAAAAATAAAAACGTTACTGTAATCTACATTGCAGCGCCTATCTGCTGCAATAGCAGATAGGGGTTGCAAAATCTGGTGACAGAGCCTCTTTAAGGACTACACTACCTGGCCACATCTCAGGACTACATGGCAACCAGTCCATGCTGCAGCGATCTCACCGTCCCACCAAAGACAAGAATCCTTCTAAATCCCCAATGGGACCTAACTACAGCCTCCCTCGGGTTTACGCACAGTGCCGCTCACCAAACCACTGGTTGCCTTACCAGGCTGACTATTCCCACAGCCCCAACAGACTCCCCAGATCTAACCACTCTAGGCTGACGGTATTTTTTAGCCTCCCCTAACTTTAGTGCCATTCGTCCCTGCCTCTCTGCAGAAGGACAAGTCTGATTCCAATTGCGACCAGATCCTGGTCCACAGCTGCTAAGACCCAAAACACTTCAGTCTAGCACCACACATGGTTAGCATGCAGCCTGCAGCCTTCAGCCAACATGTAAGACAAAACATTATTATACAGTGCACAACACTCATACAAATATACATTTGCAGTGAACTTCTAAACAGTCCATTTAAAGAAACAGACAACCAATTAAATTACAGAAGCAGTCCATAGGCTTTGATTTGAGGGTAAACAGTTCACCCTCCTAACACCTTAACCACCTGGAGCTGTAAGGGCACTAAGGAATTTGACGTTTAGAAGAAGCAAATGTTGAGTATGTTATACTGTACACACAGCCAAATGTTTATCTCTATAAAATATAAAGGTAAATAACTGGTGCCAATCAACATATATAAAGCCACATCTGCAGAATGTATGTACAGAATTAATAGCCTTGCCTTATATTCACAATAACAGCAGGGTAGAATTGCCTGGTGCCTAATCTATGCAGAGTATAATACACTGTTGTAAGATTTATATCTAACACAACTTTATAATGTTGAGGGTTTTTAGTGCACACGATTTTATGCCAGACCTAATTCTGGGCAAGGGTGCCCAAGGCAGGGTTTTCAGATCGCCCCCCTCCCCATTACCTCAGTCAACCATTTATTAAATTGGCACTTATCGGACCCAAGCATCTACTGCATTATCAGCAGCTTGGTCAGATTGTCCAATTAGTTGTGAAAAGAAATTTATAGGCACAGCAATTCGTTTTTTAGCCATGAACTTAGCACTTCCCACCTCAATGGCACCCTAGGTTGGCCGCCTACTCCAACTTCACCTGGTCCTAGCCCTGCCCCACTGTGTAGATTAACTTTTTCAGGACAGTGTACTGCTCTGGGCTGACATTTGGCACAATGGATTATAATATCATGATGTTGGTTTCCATAGGAATTCAGGTAACTGATAAATTTGGCTCTGCTACACCTGATGCCAGCTCCTATATATAAAGAGCTATATCTAACACCTAGTCTAAAATGAAGCCATTCTATGGATTATATGTATGTAAAGCATTACCTTGTAAATATACCATTAATATTTTAGGGTGGGTACATGTTTAAGATCTAATAGCGTGTTTGAGGGGGCGCGCCCCTGATTATAACAATTTAAATGCCGCGTTCACGATTGACCGCAGAATTGAAGGTGTTAAACGGGCGGAATCAAAGTGAACTTTGATTCCGCCCGCTGGAGTGAGGTGTCGGCTGTATAACATAGCCGTCACCCGCCGAGTATGGAGCACGCTCAGCCCGTGAGCGCGCTCCATACTTCCCCTTGGCGACATCTCAGTAATACTACGTCGTATGTCACCATGGGGTTAAAACCTAATCTACTACTGCTACAACATAGTATAAGGATTGTAGGTGTCAGTTTTCTTTTTTTCTGTTAGTGTCTACAATCCTGACATGACTCATCTACCATATGGCATATCATAAAAATGTAAATAGCATAGAGAAGTTGTGCTTTTTATTCTGTTTTATCAACAAAAAAGCATTTCACAAAGAGAACTAATAGCCATATATTGGCAGCGTTCTCAAAGAGAAATCTGGCAAATGATCTATAATCTAATTATAACACTTTCCTTAGACTCAATCTGATTGCCTTTCCCTCTAAAACACATAACTGCTTCAATTTGCTCTATATGTTATAAATAAAAAAAGCCTCTCAGGTGAAGTAAAGGATGTCCATGTAAATGCTATATAAAGAGGTGGGACAGGGTTATCTAGGATATGGGAAATTAATATTAAAACATAATGAATAATCAGTCAAAATATAATATATTAGTATTGCTGTTAATATCCGTCTGTCTTAACACTTAGATAACTGTTAAATAATTGTAGTAGCGAGTTAAAAGGTTATGTGAAAAATATGGCTGTAATTAGGTAGCTTGGCTTTAATGCATGTAATCAATGTCACTTGTCTGTTAAGACTTTGGGATTCCGTCACTTTCATAGAACATCTGTATAAAATCTCTCCAAGTCAAAAGACTTTTTCGCTTTGGACGATCCTTTTTTATTAGAAGACTACCCTGTAAACTGCTGCTGGGATTCACAGTGATCTGTAGTCTGTGAGGGGAAGTGTTCTTTTATTCTGCAGCCCCTCCACAGGGGAAATGAAGCATTACATGGTCCCTATTGAAACTCGATTGATGACATTCAATTAAATTAAAATGCCCTAATAGGGTATTTGAAAATGGGTTTTCTAAACCAGATTACACCATTAACCCCTTGCCGCTCCAGGATATACTATTATGTCATAAGTGCATCTTTCGCACTCCATGACATAATAGTATGTCCTGCATGAAACACAGTGCCGTTCAGGCCAGGCGCGTTCAAGAGCTGTGATAGCTGCTGTTTCCGAGAGAAATTGCTTTACAAGTGTTGGGGTGCTTTTTCTCCTTTATTCCTTGTCAAAATTCAAAATTTGTACCTTTTAACGGAAAAATTAGATTTTCAATTGCACAGCCTAATTCCACAAAATGCAGCAAAAAACCTGTGGGGTCTAAATACCCACTATATCCCTCGATAAGTTCCTTGAGGGTTTAGTTTACCAAATAGGGTAACTTTTGGGGGGTTTCCACTGTTTTGGCACCACAAGACCTCTTCAAACCAGACATGTTGCCTAATAAAAAGGAGGCCTCAAAATCCTCTAGGTGGTCCTTTGCTTCGGAGGCCTGTGCTCAGTACATTAGCGCACTAGGGCCACATGTGGGATATTTCTCAAAACTGAAGAATCTGGGCAATAAGTATTGACTTGCATTTCTCTGGTAAAATCCTTCTGTTTTACAGAAAAAAATTGAATAAAAAGGATTTTCTGACAAAAAAAGACATTTGTAAATTTCACCTCTACTTTGCTTTAAATTCCTGTGAAACAACTAAAGGCTTAATAAACTTTCTAAATGCTGTTTTGAATACTTTGAGGGGTCTAGTTTCTAAAATGGGGTATTTTATGAGGATTTCTAATATGTAGGCCCCTCAAAGCCACTTCAGAACTGGTACCTAAAAAAAGAGGCTTTTGAAATTTTATTCAAAATAGAAGAAATTGCTGCTTATGTTCTAAGCCGTGTAACGTCCTAGAAAAATAAAATAATGTTCAAAAAAATGATGCCAAAATATAGTAGACTTATGGGAAATGTGAACTAGTAACTATTTTGGGTGGAATAACCATCTGTCTTACAAGCAGATACATAAAAAATTTGAAAAATGCTATTTTTTCCAAATTTTCTCTAATTCTTGCTATTTTTCACAAATAAACACTGAATATATCGACCAAATTTTACCACTAACATGAAGTGAAATATGTCAGATTTGAAGAATGGGCCCTGAGCCTTAATGCCAAAACTAGGCTGTGTCCTTTTAAGGTTTACTTGCAATATCACATGTAACCACATGGTGTTCAGTTTTAGGGAAATTAGGCAATTTATTTAGGATTGTTTTGTTTTTGTTGAATGCCCTACTTCTTTGATTTATCTCATACTATAACCTTATACTGTACGTACAGTTTAAAAATTATTTATAACAGGCTAAATAATATTGCAAAAAATGTCAGCACCATTTTTTTTTTCTAGATTGAAATATGATTATTTGAATTTAGAGGCCCAAAGCCTGAGGCTGAACTGCTGAAAAATTCTGATGATAAAATGTGCCCCTTCTGGTTTCTGTCCCATGCATTGACATCCCATCGATAAAACTAATCAATTAAAATGGACCACAAAAAGGGTGGTTTTGCATAAATTTGCATAACATTAGCTGTTCTAGGACATAATGGGGCATGGTTAAAATGAGCGACTATTTTGGAGGTATGCATAGAGACACGTTGTCATCAGAATCCCTCAGGAGTGCAGCCTCCGGCCTTAGCTTTCCACCTCCCAGAGATCATATGCCAGCATCATAGAAAAATAGTTTTTTTCCATCTTAATGTACGGTATAGGGCATTCGATAAAATTCTACCTGCAAGTCACCTTTAAGAAACAATATTATGTTTAGTCTATGTGTTATAATCGTGATGAAGATCTGATATATCATCAATATCAAGGCTACCAATAGCTTTAATTATTATTTAGGAAGTACTTATTTTAGTCGAAAACATTAGTACTAATTTTTGGTAAACGTTTCCATCTCCAGACTGACCAATTGGGCATTAAATCAGGGCCCAAGATCCCATGACTAGAGAAGGCCAATGGCCTTAGCCAGTTACAACACTCATTAAAGGTTAAAGACATGACAAAAAGATACAAGTAAGGCCTAGTTCACATAACGTTTAGATCCTATGTTTAATGTGTACGCCAGGAAAGCTCCCAACGTACACGCTAATCATACTTAAGGATGGAATAGCATAGTAGACCCCTGCAAAAAAACACAGTATATACACTCTGCCCTGGGGTAGCCCCTGACTTCACTGTTTATATATGAAAGTATATATATCATATTCTACATTCCCCAGCTCCACGCTACCCAGCCGTAGTGATTCCGATTGTCTGGTCGGGGACTCCAGTGTTGTAAAGCTCCTGACATCACTGAGCATATATGGATATTGACGTCGGGAGATTCCCTTGCACAGCGCTTCAGGTTGCACTCGGCCAGGGTGATTCAGACGACGTATCCAACTGTATGCCTATACAGCGGGATATGTTGCAGCCTTCTGTCAGAGGTATATATGCGACAGGAAAAAATTGGGGCCCTCGATTCAAATAGAAACTGTGGTTTCTCCTGGGATTCCTCCAAGCACTTCGGTTTCCTCCCACACCCAAAAATAATACCATAGAGAATTTAGCTTGTGACTCCCAATGGGGACGGTACGTAAGAACAACCAGTGCTGCGGAATATGTTGGTGCTATATTAGTAACAGAAATAAATTAATAAAGTTCCTGACCTGCAACAGGGCACCTATCAGCCATGTGTCATTTATAATATTGGTGTGTTTTTATGTGGCAGAGGTGCTCCTCAATTAGAGTTTATTTACCCAAATCAAGTGTTTTGTTTAGAGGCATATGATCACTCTGTCCTCCTCTGCTCCACCTTCTGGTTCTCCTTCCTCTTTCCGCTCCCTCTCCGTGTCCTTTTCTCTTTCCTTCCATGAATCTTGTACAAGAAATATTAAATGACTTGTCCATGGTTTGTTAAATTGATTTAAAGCAATGTAACGGCAGATAACTGTATGAAGCAGCTATCTTATGTCTATAATCCGGGTGACAGGGTTATGGTATAGATCCTCATTCCAGACCCATCCTACCCGGCAGCTATGGCAGCACATTGTGAGCTTTGTTATCAGTACGAGATATATTTTCCTACTTGGTCTACAACATATTACATTGGATTCTAACTCACAAACTATTCTGATTAGTTCTGGCTACAAATGTCATACGCTTTTATTCTAATATATGCACCCAAGGAAAATACTTTTACAACATGTTGAGAAACTTTTTATTGCTATCTAATGTAGTTTTAGTGGATTTTCGGAACATTTGGTTTGTTCATTGTGATCCTTCATTTTCAAACAGCTGCACCACCACTCCTCCTGTCCAACGGGGACACAGTACATAAAACATGCCAATGAACTATTGCCCGCTGCTTACAGCCGCTGTCAAGCAGCCTTGGTCGCTCCTTTCAGAGAAGTGTACAGAGCAAATCCCAGTTTCCCTAGAACATTCATGCAAAAATTACTGATTTTCCACTGTCCAGGTAAATAAAGCATACATTTTCTTCAGATTTACACTTGCATAATTGAATAAACTGCGGCTCGCTTCTGATATTCCTTTAAAATTTTGGACAGGACATGAAATCACAATTGGTAAATTAAAGTGTTTTTCCCATGAAGGACATCTATGACAGATCCACAGGATGTGTCATAAATGTCAGATAGATGCGGGTTTCGGCCATCTCCTGATGACATGGTCGGGAGTTACGGAAACAGCGTAGCTCGCATGCTACGCTACTTCCGTAGCTGCCATTCACTGCTGTTTCTGTAACTCCCGCCCATGTAATCATGAAGGGGCCGGGAGGCAGTGCGAGCAAAAAAAGCTGGAACGGAGTTTAGGGGGCCCCGTTCTAGAGAAAGGTGGGGCCCACATCTATCTGACATATATGGCATATTTTGTGAATATGTCATAAATGTCCTTCATGGAAAAACACCTTTAAGTATCACACACAGCGTTTTGCTGTGTTTTTTTGTGGCTTTTTTAATGGCATTTTTTGCAGCGTTTTTTTCATGCAGTTTTAAGTGCGGTCAGATGTTGCATTAAAGTTTATAGAAAAATATCGAATGCAATACACACATTGTTTTGTTTTTAGCATTTTTTGGGCAATTTTGTGGTCAGTGGCGTTTTTATTTCAAATGCAGCATGCTCTGGTTATCGTGATTTTTCGGCGTTTTTCCCAAAGGTACAAAATTAAATCAAATTAAAAAACGCGATTAAAGTGCCACTAAAAAGCCATAAAAAACAAGTTTCACTGCATTTTTAGAAGTGTTTTTTGATGCAGTGAAAAATGGCAGAAGAAAAAATCTGTGTGTAAAGAAGGCCTATAGGTGTTTAGTGGCACCTAAAAATCAAGTGCAAGTGGTTGAAATGTGAAACAAAAATTTTCTTATACATAGACCTTTTACACTTGATTCCTTTCCAACACTGTGGGTCACACATGACCACTGTGGGAATTGCTGATCACATCTATGGCTAGCGATTATCTACGTGGGTCACACAACGCTGGACCACATGTCATTATTTTGCGGATGGGAACCCTACTAACCAGAAGTATGGGAATGGCGCCTGATTTAGATATACTTATTTATAAACCTTCTAAATTTGGCGCTGTTCCTATGCCTCTGGCTACTCGGATACCCATCACTGCCTGTTTTTATTTTATGTGGCCTGGCATCATGTGGCTGTGGCTTCAAACCATTGGTGACTACTCTGACGTGTCGTCCATAGTGACGTCATCATTGCAGCCAAAAATAGGCACTATGGTCATGTGGCACCAATGGCGCAGAAGCATCTGCAGATTTAAAATCGTAATATTTTTACATTTATTTTTAATTTCCAGACAGTTTAACTTGATTTCAATATATAAACTCCAAAAGCAGTTATGTTAAGGGCTGGGTGATGTTTATTATACCAACATCCCCCCATGATTTAACCTGCAGGCAGCTCCATAACTGTATAAACCATACCAAGAAGAACTAGAGCATGTAGCCAAAAGTATATAAGAATATAAAAACCTTATTACACAAATACGACAAACACTGTATTAAAAAACATATAAAGATAAGACTCTAGTAAAGATTATGGAGCGAAACATGAAAATTGCTGGATAACATGTAAATATAGAATGGCTGTACGAAATAACTGCAAAATCTATTTCAGACCCATGGGGGTTCCATACTGATTACCTCTAATACCCTGTAACCATTTTCAACTAGTGAAAGGGGGGATAAGAGAAAGTGTCAGTGCATGCAAATATCAATCAAAGAGCAGCCTTACCCATAACAGCAACAGAAGTTGTATGAAACGATGTACTCTCTACCACAGAGACACCAACACGCGTTTCGCTGTGAGTGCTTCCTCAGGGGGTGTGGATTTGATTTGTAGAAGTTGAAAAACCTCTTTAAATATTTTTTTAACCTGTTAATGCCATAAACAATTTTTACTACACACTTTTGCATGTTTAAGTTTAAAGAAATGTTTTTTTCCATCATAAATTCGCAGTTTTAGTGATTATTACCATCATAGAACAAACTGGTGATGTAGTGGTTTGCTGAGCTAGCAGGAAGGTAGCGAAATATTACAGTTCTGAGTATCAATTAGACCCAGTGTGAGAGTCAGCATGTATATAATCATGTAGCATCATGGTGGGCAAAGGAGCAAGCGGGGGCAAGCATATGCTCTGTATGGTGTGCAGATGAACAGGGCTGATCCTGACATGGCCACCAACATGGGCTTTGGAGAAGATAATAATTATGTCTTGACTTTCATACTAGCGGAACAGCCCCACAGTGCATGCAGCACTACCACATAGACAGACGTAGTTAGACCCCTGGTCTGCTATGTAAAAAACACAGATGTCAGCCTAGCAAAGAGAAAATAATCTAGAACAACAGGCCCTTAGCTCTGTACATGTAAGGCCACAAGGTCAGACTGAATGAGCTGCACAACACCTGTCAAGACAGTTTTGTGAACAATCATTTCTCCAGCCATGCCAACAAGCAAACAAGCGTGCGTATCTGAATGGCGAGTGCAACGGCGAAAACAAATTGTAACATAATAATAAAAAACAGAATAAAATATGTGTCTGCAATGTGATGCCGGTGAATTTCTGAATGTAGCTTATCGCAGACATACAGATTTTCCTGATATGAGCGGTAATAATAATTATATGTTGAGGGTATATACAGTAATACATTTTATACAGTTTTATAGAAAGGATATTTTGTTTTTAATAGAAATTCTCACAAGACAAAAAAGAATAAACATTTCTGACTGCCTGCGATGGCAACATCACCTCTTCAACCTGTTAAATGGGTGGTCTAGGGTTAGAAAAACATGGCTGCTTTCTTCCAAAAACAGTGTCACAACTGTCCACAGGTTGTATGTGGTATTGCAGCTCGGCCACATTCACTTTAATGAAGTTGAGCTGCACTACCACATACAACCTGTGGACTGCTGTGGCACTTTTTCTCAAAGAAAGCAGCCATGTTTTTTTTAATTCTGCACAACGCTTTGTTTTTCAATCCATTTTTTCTTTTATTTTCTATATTTTGAAAATGAATTAACATTTGTTTGTTCTGGTATGTGCTTTGTGAAAGATTGGATTACCCACAAGCCATCTACAAACTACAGATACAGCAGTGCTGAGCTTGTCATTTGACGTAATCGTTACTTTGAGCCTGCTGCATGGAATTTAAAGGCAATACTGTATATCTGTAACTGTATTTTTTTTACATTTGTATATTATTTCTGGTTATTCTTAAAGGGGTTTTGCAGTTTTAGCAAAGTTTTGAGCTTTACAATTTTATAATAAAAATGTATACAATTTTCTCATATAGTTCATTTATTTCCTCATGGTTTTCAAGATGTCGGCTTGAGGTAATTAAAAGGGAACCTTCATTGTTCACTTCCAAAAGGTTGAAAATCTCTCCTGGTCATGTGATGATCACACAGGTGTTTGGCTTTTTCAGGTATGTTCAGATGCTGCGGATTTGTTGCAGACTTTTGGTGCAGATTCCACACTGAAAATCCACAACAAATTACAGTCCAAAGCAAGTGAATAGGACTTTACAAAACCCCATTCACTTGCAGCAGAAATAATCTTTTGAAATCCGCAACATGCGCTATATTTCGAGGATTTGCAGTGTATTTTACTCTTTGAAATAAATGCTCAGTCGGTTGCAGAGAAGCAGCGTATTTAGGGTCAGTTCACACATTGCATAAATACTGAGCATAAATATTCTGCAGCATGTCAATTGTATTTGCGTGAACGCTTTTTATTTGTTGCGGCTTTTCACCATTGAATTCAATGCGGAGGTAAAAACCCGCAACAAATAGCAGATGTTGCATTTTTTTGCGGCGGATTCACACCGATTCCGCCACAAAAAACGGAACTCAGAAAAAAAATAATGTTATACTTACCCAAAAGTCTGTGTTTCTTCCTCCAGGCCGGCCTCCTGGGATGAACTCATGTGACCGCTGCAGCCAAATAGAGGCTGTGTCAGCGGTCACATGGGAAGATAGGTTATCCCAGGAGGCCGGCCTGGACAACGTCAGAGGGTGGGCCTCCTGGGATGATGCTTGATCCCATGTGACCGCCGCTGCAGCCACTTACAGGCTACAGCAGACTCCTGGGATGAAACGTTACCCCAGGAGGCCTGCCAGCTAGTAGGTCGGTTAAATGCTACAGTTTTCCGCCGCAGACATTCCGGACGAAAAACTGCACCACAGTTTGCGTTTTTTCACCCGGAATTCCCTGCGGCCACCAGGGTGGATACGCAGTGTAACTTTACGCAGTGTATCTGCCATGTGTGATCTCAGCCTTACACTGCGGATTTCAGCTGCAATGCAAAAACTGAAACCTGCGACAAGTCCGTGCGAAATCCGCCACGTCTGGATGAACCCTCAAATATGCTGATTTTGCTGGAGTTTTGTTATGTAATTGCCGCAAGTTGGGTGTACATTATAACTTTTGGCCTTATGGCACACCTACAGAAACATAGCTGTTATTAATATTGAGCGCTTTTATGGTAAAAAATGGCAAAATCGATTTTCCAGTTGTTTTATTTTCCTAGTGTAATGCCCTTTTTCAGCACTCTATGCCTCATATGAAATCCATTCTGGATCTTATACCATGGCTGTATGGAAGACATGTATAAAGGATAATGTTAGTGTTCCGCAGAAGAGAAACTGAAGTAGTAAGACGAGTTGTGATTCTTTTTGCTTTTTTTATTTTATGTTTTCCTATTTCCTTTTCTGACAGAATCCCTAATTCTATAGCAGAATACTTCTGACAGCAATCTGGCCATGATAATTCATTTAAAAAAGGACATTTGTTTTCCTTTGCAAACACAAAGTTAATGGTAAATTATTAGGAGAGATGTTTCCAGAAAGTTTTTAGTCCGAGAAAAAAACTGAATTTTTAAACCAGTCAAAAGCTATGGAATTATTCATAACCTTTGATTCCCAAACATAGAAGTCATTATACGATATATCATAGTCGCGTTCTTCAAATTAGGAAATTAGAATTGAGACTGATAACCTTGAAGACAGACAATTGAAAATCAAGCACGGATAAGAAGGTTGCAGTACTTAATTGGCAAGCGTTTAACTGAACCTGATAACTTTAGAATTACTTAACTCTGTCCTCAAATAGCCTTAATAAGATGTACTATAGTTTTAGGAGATTACTTTTGAGAGCCATATAGAAAATAAGTCACTTGCGCAGATTGCCTTGTCAGACATACTTAGACAAAATTAAGTAAAGCTAGACCTAGAAGGTCTAGAAAGTCGAACATCCTAAAAAAATAAACTTATTTCATTACTGGATATTGAATAGATTTAAAGGTGGTTGTCTACAAAAGTAAGTGATGGCATATTGACTCCTCAGAGTGAAGGAGCAGCAGTACTTTTTTATTGCTTCATAGATTGTTACTGCAAATCGACGCTCTTGGCCGACTGAGTACAGATAATGTAGTAGATGTTACCTGCAGTCAGGGGCGGATTGGCAATGTAAACTACCGGGAAGATTCTCTGTGGACCGGTCAGTCAGTGGGCCGCCCCAATACCCCCAGCTGCCGGCTCCCCTGCACGCAGCACACTCTGTGCCACTTGGAATTGCTGATTGGATGAGAGCCTGTCAGTCTCCCTAGCTGACAGGCATTCATCCAATCAGCAGGTCCTCTTGCAGCTATGGGAGAACCAATGGAGTGATAGTGGGCGGAGCCATGACAAGAGGGACGTTCTGCAAGGCAAATTACAGAAGAGAGTGAAAGAGCCTAGGCTGCAATGTACTACTTAAAGTAAGAGTAATGTTGGTGGGAAATGTCTGATTATATTTAATGTGCTGGGGCAGGCGAGAAGAAACGTTTTTAAAAAAATTGCTGCATTGATAAGGCCTGGTTTCACATGCAGTGGTCAAAATGCTTTTTTTACAGCTCCATTTTCGGAAAAATCATGGCAAAAATGGTGCGGTGTAAACCACATTTTGACCGTGGCATGTGAACCTAGCCTCAAGAATATGGGTCGCTCCTGTCCCCTGTTCTATAACTCTGGGTTCGCAGGTCGCGGTCAAAATGTGTCTTGGAAAACCCAGCATCAGGCCGTGTTCCCACGTAGCATAAACGCTGCGGAACTTCCACAACAGAATTCTGTGATGAAATTCCGCAGCATTTACAGTAGCTGCAAAGTGGATGAGATTTAGAAAATCTCATGTCCACGCTGCAGAAAAAAACGCAGCGTAAACGTTAATAAATTGACCTGCAGTGCGGAATTTAAATCTGCAGCATGTCAATTGATGCGTTTTCGTTGGTTTTCTGTTGCGGGCTTGCCCTATTCAATTCAATGGGGATGCAAAACCCGCAACAGAAAGCCAAGTGTTGCGACTTTTGTGGCAGAATAGCAGTGATTCCGCCGCAAGAATCGCAACTCATCCTGAACTCCCTCCTTCTTCCTGCAGTCTGGCCTCCTGGGATGATTTTCCATCCCATGTGACCGCTGCAGCCAATAGCAGGCTGCAGTGTCACATGGGCTGCAACATCATCTTGGAAGGCCGGAGTATGCAAAAGAAAAAAGGGAGGGGGTAACTATGGGCATTTTTATATTTTACCCCAGTGCTTCGAGTTCTAGGTCAGAAATGCTGCGCAGTTTTTACACAGCATATCCGACCCATGGGAACCTGACCTTAGGCTGGGTTTTCAAGCTGCAGCTTTGGTCCTGTTTTTGCTGCGATTAGCGCAATATAGTGGCTAAATGCTGCAGTTTTTTTAGTGATTTTGCAAAAAATGCTCTGTTTTGCCATAATTTCACAGTAGTCGTGGCACAAAAACATACGACAACCGCAGTGTGTGAACCCAGCCTAAAGTACGGCACAGGACTGCTGAGGTCAGTGATTTGGCTGTTTGCTCCACCTACTGTTTTGTAGTATTTGCCCTGGCTACCAGTGGAATGGCTCAACTAATTGTGCGTTAGCCACCCCTACTGTAAATACTCCGACTTTGTATTTTTGCTTCGGTTCAACCTACCACCAATGTGACTACCGCTAATGATTTTTTTGCCTGCCTACTTGTGCTGGCCTTGCCAACCACTAATTTTGACCAACCTACAATATCAAGGCCACTTTAGATTTTTTTCCCAGGGCCACTTTCAGCTCCCAATCCACCCCTGCCTGCAGTCCTATGTCACACCACAGATAACACAGTGATAACTCACTAAGTACAGATATTCTAGTAGATCTTATTTGCAGTCCTATGTCACACCACAGATAACACAGTGATAACTCACTGAGCACAAATAATGTAGTAGATGCTACCTGCAGTCCTATGTAACACCACAGATAACAGTCATAACTCTCTGAGTACAGATAATGCAGTAGGTATTGCCTGCAGTCCTATGTAAACAGCACAGATATCCCACTCTATTAACTATACCTACACAGGCACACAAACATATATGTACATATGTACACAGACACATATACACACAGAGACATATACACACACATAGGCACTTACCATCTCTCCTTGCTGACAGGCTCACAGGTTTCTGGCAGGGGCGGGCTGTGGGTGGAGTTTCCTTCTCTCCTCTTGTTTCCTCTTTGTGTGTAAGGAGGAACAGACGATATAGAGCTCAAACAGCCTATGCAGTGACGGCCTGCCCAGCGCGGGGAGGCTGCAGCGCCTTGTGCACTCGCACAGGTCGCACACCCCCTAAGGCTCACCCTGCTTGTACATATCCTGTATTGGTTTAATTTTTTTTGTTTTAAGATAATTGTATGGCATCAATATTGGGCAGGTTGCCCATATTAAGACATGAAAGATGTGATATCTGTATCTATATGTATTTATTATATTTTTTTTTACATAAACAAAAAAAAAAGAAAGAAAGGTATACTGTACCGATGTATGGTAGCCAGACCTGACACAAGGATACTGTTTTGGCATGTCTGGCAAACAGAACTCTATAGGCACGCAAGACGTATATGTCAGGTGCATTTCTCTTATGTATACGTGATCTATGCGCCTATCTGTGTTAAGCACATTGTGAAGGGATCTATGGGCTGGGAGAGGTATGCCCTTGAATTTTTATTCTTATCTGGGAAGGGGTCACATCATCATTATTATTTATTTTATTTTATTACATTTTATTATTTTATTGTTTTATTTGTTTTCATTTTGACTTTTATTTCTCTTACATAATATCTGTATTTCCTGTATTTTTCTTTAACACTGCTCAGGCTTTATTTCTGGAGGAGCGAAAATCTATCTATAGTATACTGATATTGAAGGTTTAGTTCTTTCATTACATCTTAGTATGTTTGTACATGTATTATAGGCAAGCACGCTTGAAGCTTTGTTTTCCGGGTTTTCATCCTTGAATGGAATTCTTTAATCTTAGGTTTTTCTGCTTTTATAAATTTGATACATAAAACAAGTCATGCCTTTTTATTCTGCTTTGATTGCTCAGTAAGAATGAAAACACATTATTTTTAGCAATTTACATATTTCTGGGTATCAAAGTATGATGAGCCCACACGTCTTTGCTCCAGACCTATGCTTAACCAATCACTATTAAATCGGTAATTTAGAATCTTCTTGCTAGGTATATATTAGAGTTGTCTGACAAGTGGACTGGAAACAGATTATGCAATGAGCAATTGTCAACTTTTAATTGTTTCTTTTTTGTTTGTGTTTTTTTTGCCTACTTTGATGTTTCTTCTCATCAAGCAGCATTTTAACCCAAAGGGCTGGTAGATTTAGACCCTTGCATTTTTTGTCATTCTCTGTCCTCCAAATTGAAAACAGAACCTGGCTGATATTCCACTTCTCTAGGGCTCATGCATGATCTTTGTGGTACAGATCCTTAAAGAGGATCTGTCACTAGGTTATATAAGTTGAGCTGGTTTATTAACCTGAATAGCGCTTAGTCTTCCTGATTCCAGCGGTATTTTACTTTTTTCCTGAAACCCCCCCCCCACGTTCCAGAGATATGGCTCACTGTTGGGTTTGCTGTACTTGAACTGTCCTTATGCCCCCTCACGCTAATTGGTTGGCATCAGAGCCAGGGAAGCTAGCTCCATTCCATTGGGTAACCACAGCAAATTAGCATATAGGGAGCCCACAGTGGGCCATATCTCTGGAACGGAGAGCTCCAGGAAAAAAAGTTAACAAGTTCAACTTATGTGACCTAGGTACTCTTTAACCCCTTAAGGACGCAGCCTAGTTTGGGCCTTAAGGCTCAGAGCCCATTTTTCAAATCTGACATATTTCACTTTATGTGGTAATAACGTCGGAATGCTTAAACCTATCCAAGCGATTCTGAGATTGTTTTCTCGTGACACTTTGGGCTTCATGTTCGTGGTAAAATTTGGTCGATATATTCAGTGTTTATTGGTGAAAAATTGCAAAATTTAGAGAAAATTTTGAAAAAATTGCATTTTTCAGAATTTAAATGCATCTGCTTGTAAAACAGACGGTTATACCACCCAAAATAGTTACTAGTTCACATTTCCCATATGTCTACTTTAGATTGGCATCGTTTTTTTAACATTCTTTTATTTTTCTTGGACGTTACAAGGCTTAGAACATAAACAGCAATTTCTCATATTTTTAAGAAAATTTCAAAAGCCTTTTTTTTAAGGTACCTCTTGAGTTCTGAAGTGGCTTTGAGGGGCCTATGTATTAGAAACCCCCATAAAACACCCCATTTTAAAAACTAGACCCCTCAAAGTATTCAAAACAGCATTTAGAAAGTTTTTTAACCCTTCAGGCATTTCACAGGAATTAAAGCAATGTGGAGGTGAAATTTGCAAATTTCATTTTTCTTGCTGAATTTCAATATTATTCCATTTTTTTCTGTAACACAGAAGATTTTACCAGAGAAATACTACTAAATATGTATTGTCCAGATTCTGCAGTTTTTAGAAATGTCCCACATGTGGCTCTAGTGCGCTCGTGGAATAAAACACAAGCCTCAGAAACAAAGGAGCACCTAGTGCATTTTGAGGCCTCTTTTTTTATTAGAATATATTTTAGGCAGCATGCCAGGTTTGAAGAGGTGTTGAGGTATGAAAGCAATGGAAACCCACCAGAAGTGACCCCATTTTGGAAACTAGACCCCTCAAGGAATTCATTTATGGTTGTTGTTATCATTTTGACCACACCGTTTTTTCACAGCACCTATTTGAATTGGGCTGTGAAATTAAAAAAATGATATTTTTTCCATTAAGATGTAATTTTTGTTCAAAATTTCTTATTTTCACAAGGAATAAAACACCCCATTTTGTTGCCCAATTTGTCCTTAGTGCGGCAATACCCCATTTGTGGTGATAAACTGCCGTTTGGGCCCATGGGAGGACTCAGAAGGAAAGGAGCGCTATGTGTTTGTTGGAGTCCAGATTTTGCTGGATTGGTTTTCGGGTTCCATGTCGCATTTGCAGAGCCCCAGAGGTATGAAAGCAATGGAAACCCACCAGAAGTGACCCCATTTTGGAAACTAGACCCCTCAAGGAATTCATTTATGGTTGTTGTTATCATTTTGACCACACCGTTTTTTCACAGCACCTATTTGAATTGGGCTGTGAATTAAAAAAATGATATTTTTTTCCATTAAGATGTAATTTTTGTTCAAAATTTCTTATTTTCACAAGGAATAAAACACCCCATTTTGTTGCCCAATTTGTCCTGAGTGCGGCAATACCCCATTTGTGGTGATAAACTGATGTTTGGGCCCATGGCAGGACTCAGAAGGAAAGGACCACCATTTGGCCTACTGGAGCTTTTCTTGTGCTAAGTCATGTAGGCAGAAGCCCCTGAGGTACCAGTACAGTTAAAACCCCCGAGAAGTGACCCCATTTTAAAAACTACACCCCTTAAGACATTCATCTAGTGGTGTAGTGAGCATTTTGACCCCACAGTTATTGTGTAAAAGGTAATGCGCAGCAGATGGTGCAAAGTGAGATTTGCAATTTCCTATGCATATATGCCATTTCAGTGTCTGATATATTGTGCCCAGCATGTGCCACTGGAGACATACACCCCATAAATTGTAATGTGGGTTCTCCCGGGTACGGCAATACCCTACATGTGGCTGTTATTAGCTGACTGGGCACACGACAGGGCTCAGAAGGGAAGGACCACCATTTAGCCTACTGGAGCTTTTCTGGTGCTAAGTCATGTAGGCAGAACCCCTGAGGTACCAGTACAGTTGAAACCCCCGAGAAGTGACCCCATTTTAAAAACTACACCCCTTAAGACATTCATCTAGTGGTGTAGTGAGCATTTTGACCCCACAGTTATTGTGTAAAAGGTAATGCGCAGCAGATGGTGCAAAGTGAGATTTGCAATTTCCTATGCATATATGCCATTTCAGTGTCTGATATATTGTGCCCAGCATGTGCCACTGGAGACATACACCCCATAAATTGTAATGTGGGTTCTCCCGGGTACGGCAATACCCTACATGTGGCTGTTATTAGCTGCCTGGGCACACGACAGGGCTCAGAAGGGAAGGACCACCATTTAGCCTACTGGAGCTTTTCTGGTGCTAAGTCATGTAGGCAGAACCCCTGAGGTACCAGTACAGTTGAAACCCCCGAGAAGTGACCCCATTTTAAAAACTACACCCCTTAAGACATTCATCTAGTGGTGTAGTGAGCATTTTGACCCCACAGTTATTGTGTAAAAGGTAATGCGCAGCAGATGGTGCAAAGTGAGATTTGCAATTTCCTATGCATATATGCCATTTCAGTGTCTGATATATTGTGCCCAGCATGTGCCACTGGAGACATACACCCCATAAATTGTAATGTGGGTTCTCCCGGGTACGGCAATACCCTACATGTGGCTGTTATTAGCTGCCTGGGCACACGACAGGGCTCAGAAGGGAAGGACCACCATTTAGCCTACTGGAGCTTTTCTGGTGCTAAGTCATGTAGGCAGAACCCCTGAGGTACCAGTACAGTTGAAACCCCCGAGAAGTGACCCCATTTTAAAAACTACACCCCTTAAGACATTCATCTAGTGGTGTAGTGAGCATTTTGACCCCACAGTTATTGTGTAAAAGGTAATGCGCAGCAGATGGTGCAAAGTGAGATTTGCAATTTCCTATGCATATATGCCATTTCAGTGTCTGATATATTGTGCCCAGCATGTGCCACTGGAGACATACACCCCATAAATTGTAATGTGGGTTCTCCCGGGTACGGCAATACCCTACATGTGGCTGTTATTAGCTGCCTGGGCACACGACAGGGCTCAGAAGGGAAGGACCACCATTTAGCCTACTGGAGCTTTTCTGGTGCTAAGTCATGTAGGCAGAACCCCTGAGGTACCAGTACAGTTGAAACCCCCGAGAAGTGACCCCATTTTAAAAACTACACCCCTTAAGACATTCATCTAGTGGTGTAGTGAGCATTTTGACCCCACAGTTATTGTGTAAAAGGTAATGCGCAGCAGATGGTGCAAAGTGAGATTTGCAATTTCCTATGCATATATGCCATTTCAGTGTCTGATATATTGTGCCCAGCATGTGCCACTGGAGACATACACCCCATAAATTGTAATGTGGGTTCTCCCGGGTACGGCAATACCCTACATGTGGCTGTTATTAGCTGCCTGGGCACACGACAGGGCTCAGAAGGGAAGGACCACCATTTAGCCTACTGGAGCTTTTCTGGTGCTAAGTCATGTAGGCAGAACCCCTGAGGTACCAGTACAGTTGAAACCCCCGAGAAGTGAACCCATTTTAAAAACTACACCCCTTAAGACATTCATCTAGAGTGTAGTGAGCATTTTGACCCAACAGTTATTGTGTAAAAGGTAATGCGCAGTAGATGGTGCAAAGTGAGATTTGCAATTTCCTATACATATATGCCATTTCAGTGTCCGATATATTGTGCCCAGCATGTGCCACCGGAGACATACACCCCATAAATTGTAATGTGGGTTCTCCCGGGTACGGCAATACCCTACATGTGGCTGTTATTTGCTGCTTGGGCACATGGCAGGGCTCAAAAGGGAAAGATGAGGGGGATAAGCTGTGCGGAGTGCATCAGGGTAAATTAAAAATCAAGGGATGTATGGTAAATTTTAAAACAATCTTTCATACAGAGCCCTGGTTTTTCGGGACACGTGTCGCATTGGTATGTTGTGTCCTTCCTTATCCCCCTCTTATAGCACACTTTGCACCTCTTTTGACTTTTTCCCTTCTTGCCAGTTTGGGGAACTTCTCCTGGAAAGTGTTGCCCTGGTACGATGCGTGTGGCCTCGCTTCCAGAAGTACTGGGTGCCCCTCCTTCCTGGTCGCCAAAAATTAGGTTCTTTATAACCACCTCTTGAAATTCCAGGAAAGTTCCCCTCTGGCCTGCACATCGACGTAGCACGTACGCATTGTACAATGCCATCTGTATGATGTGCACGGCCAGCTTCTTATACCACACCCTCGATTTCCGCGTAGCGCTGTAGGGCTTCAGGACTTGATCTGACAAGTCCACCCCTCCCATGTACCTATTGTAGTCCAGGATGCAATCTGGTTTGGGGGTCTCTGTACTGGTACCTCGTACAGGTACATGGGTACTGGTGTGGCCATGTATTGTTGTCAATACAAGGACATCTCTCTTGTCCTTGTACTTGACACACAATATGTTGCTACTAGAATGTGCCCTGCTCTCACCCCTTCTGAGTGTTTGCCCAAGCAGTGTTTTAGGGAGGCCTCTAAGATTTTTTCTAGCAGTGCCGCATGCCGCAGTCCTTCTGGAAGCGAGGCACTTGAAGAGCGGGACGCTGGTATAAAAATTATCCAGGTAGAGGTGGTAACCCTGGTCCAGCAGTGGGTGCACCAAATCCCACACAATTTTTGCGTTAATTCCCAGTAAGGGGGGGCATTCTGGGGGCTGAATACTGCTGTCCTTCCCTTCATATATCCTGAATTTATATGTATACCCTGATGCACTCTCGCACAGCTTATACAACTTCACGCCATACCTTGCCCTCTTACTTGGCAGGTATTGGCGGAATTGAAGCCTCCCTTTAAAATGTACCAGGGACTCATCAATGGAAATACACTTCTCGGGGGTGTATGCTTGGGCAAACCGGGCACTGAAATGGTCTAATAGGGGTCTCAGTTTATATAAACGGTCAAAACTGGGGTCATCTCGGGGTGGGCACTGCTCATTATCGGCATAATGTAGGAAGCGAAGTATTGCCTCATAACGCATCCTGGACATGGCCATACGGTACATCGGGGTGTGGTATAGGATGTCCGTGCTCCAGTAGGTCCTAATGGATGGCTTTTTTAGAAGCCCCATGTTCAAGAGCAGTCCCCAGAACTTGCCCAACTCTGCTGCGTTTACAGGAGTCCACCTCTGGGATTGGGCATAAAATGAGTTGGGGTTCTTGGTGATATACTGTTGGGCATATAAATTAGTCTGGGTGACCATTAGCTCTATAAAGTTATCAGTGAAGAAGAACTTGAAAAAGTCCATCTCACTGAACCCTGCCGTGTTAAATTTGATGCCTGGGCTGCCCGTGTACTCAGGGATTTGGGGTTCATAATGGTCTGGTGTGGGCGTCCAAATGGGGTCACTTCGCTCAGGGGTATCACTTGTTGTGGGGTCACTTCTCTCAGGGATTTCTACTATGGTGGTGGTCCTGGGGCGTCTCCTAGGGGGTCCCTCCTCTTCATCGCTGGATGAGGAGGTAGACAAATAAAATAGTGTATCGCCATCCGACGAGTCTGTGTCGGAGGCCAGAAATGCATACGCCTCTTCAGCAGTAAATGTCCGTTGGGACATGCTTGTTGTGCGAAGACAAAATTTATATACTGCAAAAAAATAAATCCCTAACTGGGAGCAATAGGATAGCACAACTAGCACAAATGTGTGTTTTGTTTTTAGAGAGCAAGTGGACTTCCCTGACACTAAAGCTAACTAGGGCGAGGGTTCCTAACACTAAACCTAACTAAATTTTATGTGGACTTCCCTAACGCTAAACCTAACTACGGCGACGATTCCCTGACACTAAACCTATCTAGATTATTTCAAGCTTCCCTGACACTAAACCTAACTACGGTGACGGGTGCCTGACACTAAACCTATCTAATTATTCCGAGCTTCCCTGACGCTAAACCTAACTACGGTGATGGATCCCTAACGCTAAGCCTATCTACGGTGACCGATTCCTGACGCTAAATTCCCTGACACTATACCTAACTACGCTTTTTGACGGTTCCCTGACACTAACTAACCCTAATACTAAACTAACCAGTTAAATTTTCAAAATTGGCTAAACTAACTATTTTTTTTTGTTTCTTTTTTTTCTTTTTATATTTTTTTTTTGTTTTATGTTTTATATAGAAAAAAATGAAAAAAAAATCCCCAGGGACCAAGAAATGTGGTCCTGAAGACTGAAAAGTGGTCAGTGATAGGAGATCACTGACCAAAAAACGTGGGTAGAACTCAAAGAGGAAGGGAACAGGAGTGGGTAGTGGATGGGGTGGTGGGAAGCAAAAAAAACGTTGTTTTAGAAACTTTTTTTCACTTTTTTTCACTTCTTTTCTCTCTGACTCTCTGCTCACAACCGATCTCAACGCCTCGCTAACTCCAACAGGGCGTTCAGGGCGGTTGCAGCAGGATGTGAGGTCAGAGAGAGGAAGTGACGAGAATGATCGCTGCTATTGGCTAGTTACTCACTGACTAGCCAATAGCGGCGATCGGCGAGGCGGGACCATAGTAAATGGTCCCGGCCCATTATGCTGTGATAGCATGCTGTCAGAAACAGCAGCTATCACAGCTCAGGAACGCCGGGCTCGAGCACTGCTGTGCTGAATGAGACCGATCGCTGCTATTGGCTAGTTACTCACTGACTAGCCAATAGCGGCGATCGGCGAGGCGGGACCATAGTAAATGGTCCCGTCCCATTATGCCGTGATAGCCTGCTGTCAGAAACAGCAGCTATCACAGCGCATGAACGCGCCGGGCGCGCGCACCGCTGTTCTAACTGCAAGACGTACTATTACGGCATGGAGCGCGAACGATAGAGCTGCCATGACGTAATAGTACGTCAAGGAGCGGGAAGGGGCTAATACTAAACTAACCAGTTAAATTTTCAAAATTGGCTAAACTAACTATTTTTTTTTGTTTCTTTTTTTTCTTTTTATATTTTTTTTTTTGTTTTATGTTTTATATAGAAAAAAATGAAAAAAAAATCCCCAGGGACCAAGAAATGTGGTCCTGAAGACTGAAAAGTGGTCAGTGATAGGAGATCACTGACCAAAAAACGTGGGTAGAACTCAAAGAGGAAGGGAACAGGAGTGGGTAGTGGATGGGGTGGTGGGAAGCAAAAAAAACGTTGTTTTAGAAACTTTTTTTCACTTTTTTTCACTTCTTTTCTCTCTGACTCTCTGCTCACAACCGATCTCAACGCCTCGCTAACTCCAACAGGGCGTTCAGGGCGGTTGCAGCAGGATGTGAGGTCAGAGAGAGGAAGTGACGAGAATGATCGCTGCTATTGGCTAGTTACTCACTGACTAGCCAATAGCGGCGATCGGCGAGGCGGGACCATAGTAAATGGTCCCGGCCCATTATGCTGTGATAGCATGCTGTCAGAAACAGCAGCTATCACAGCTCAGGAACGCCGGGCTCGAGCACTGCTGTGCTGAATGAGACCGATCGCTGCTATTGGCTAGTTACTCACTGACTAGCCAATAGCGGCGATCGGCGAGGCGGGACCATAGTAAATGGTCCCGTCCCATTATGCCGTGATAGCCTGCTGTCAGAAACAGCAGCTATCACAGCGCATGAACGCGCCGGGCGCGCGCACCGCTGTTCTAACTGCAAGACGTACTATTACGGCATGGAGCGCGAACGATAGAGCTGCCATGACGTAATAGTACGTCAAGGAGCGTGAAGGGGTTAAAACAGGAATCATAAAATTCTATGGGCAACAGTAGTTGTGAGCTATGAAATTCATTAGCTTTAGGGACATAATTATAAGGGGCACAAAGGTTGCCTTTGCATCTAAGCCCTGAAGTCTAGACCAAATGGTCCCTCTGTCCCACAAGAGACCAGTGCTATGAATTATATATTGATAGTTGGGGGACCTGTTACAGATTTTGCATTGGAGCCCAAGAGTTAGGCATTATTTGAAGTGAAGAGAGGATATCGGATTCAGTTTCCGCGAATACAACTGAATATTTGTCAATCCTGGTGTATTGGTGTTTTGTGTCTCTAAGGATACACTAGCTGTTAAAAAAAAAAAAATACCAAGAGATACATAGTGCAATACATCCAGGCCAGCATGAAATGCTAAGTTCAGTGTATATTGACAGATAAACAAACTCGTACACTAAAGTAGAGAATCACATACAGTCAAAATATAAAAAATTAAAATGTGGAAACCACTCTATGTAACCGTCTTGTTTTGCCTGACTTGGCTTCTACTGGGGCATGACCTTCTACATCATAAGTTTAAAGGGTAACTAAACATTCAACAAACTTCTGACATGTTATAGTGACATGTCAGAAGTTTTGATTGGTGGGGGTCCGATCACTGAGATCGCTAAAATGAAGCAGCAGAAGTGCTTGTGTGAGCGCTCAGCCTCTTCATTTCTGTTCGACTTTTTCTGGAGAGCCGATACAGCGGTGTACAGGCTCATAGACTTTCTATTGAGCCCGTACTCCGCTACATTGATTTCCGGAAAAAGCCGTACAAAAGGAAGCGGCTGAGCGCTCACATGAGCACTTCTGCCACTTTGTTTTAGCGATCGGTGGGGGTCTCAGTGCTCAGACACCCACCAATCAAAACTTCTGACATGTCACTATGACATGTCAGAAGTTTGTTGAACGTTTGGTTGCACTTTAAGTTTAATCCAGACATCTGTAATAAAGTAATTATATTTGACATAGATGCATTATTCAAAAAACAAATACCAGTATAAAAAAATCTTAATTTGCAGATATTCCATTTCACAGTTGTCTCAATTTTTTTTTCATGTTTAATAGGCGGAGACAAAGTAGGATGTGATTATTTCGACAAAAGTTAAAATGGAATATGTGGATTTATCGTCTTATGCTGTAATGTAGTCTGACATACTATTTGGGGTAAAGTATTATTGTGCATAAGAATAGATAAATTATTTTGCAATGGCAGAATATGCAGCAAAGATCAGTATTTTATAACCGTATTAAATAGTGAACTTGAGCTAAAGTTATTAGGCAATAGTGAGACTTTAAGCTTTAGATAGAACTCATATGTATGCCAGATCCAGGTCTGCAGAATTTGGTTTATGGGATATAATAGGGGGAATATAATTTAACTAGGCATGGAGCTCATAGTGAAGAAAACTTTCATAATTTATCACCAAGGGGCCATCTGGCTCAGGAGATTTATTAAGATTCACAAGCTTGATAGCTTCTTCTATTGCCTCTTCAGAAATATCATCATTCAAGTGTTCTAGATGAGAGACAGACAAGGAAGGCAATTTATATTGACCTATTAACTCCCGTATAACATAGTATACATTCTATGAAAGTATAAATAACAACATTTTGGCTCAAAATCAAATTATATATTGTATATATTTGGTAGTCGTACATCCCTGGGACTGGCAAAATTGCAGATTATTTAATATTTAGGATCACTGTATGCATATATATATATATATATATATATATATATATATATATATATATACACATACACACACTACACTCACAGTACAGTTTGGCACTCACCTAGTGGTAAACTATCAGCTACATCCTGTTAAAGAGGATCTGTCACTGGCTTAGTAATGCCTCATCTCCTAGCTAATCTAATAGGCGCTGTCACACTGATAATACTAGTGAAAATTGTATCCCAAAATATTTATTATTTTAAAAGTTATGAGCTTTATTCTAAATATGCAAATGAGCCTATACTTGACAAATGGGCATCAACACAAGCGATTCTCCGGAGGTGGAGCTACCTCACAGCCTCTGACGTTGTCCTATCAGCATGAAGCTTCTTCACACAGTATGAGACACTGAGGCTGGAGGGAAGGGGGTAACTTAAAACAGCCATATCTCGGGCTGTGGACCACCTCAGTTCTAGTGTCATATGACAGATTAGATTCTAATCTTCCATATGACACCAGGATCGCAGTTCTAGCTGTGACACAACCAGAGATATCACCAGTTAAATACACAGTCGTGAACGGAAGCTGTATACTATATGATCATGGCTGTGTTGCTCGGTTGGGAAGGGGGAGGAGCTGTATGATGATTGGTCGGCATCATACAGAAAATATTATACCGCCCAGAGTGAAAAGAAAGAGTCACCTCCCATTTGGCAAGTATAGCCAAGTTAGCATATGTATAAAAATTTACATAACTTTGCAAATAATAAACATTTTTTTTTTACAAAACACACACTGTAGTTATCAGCCTCATTGCACCTATTAGATTAGTTAGATAATTAATTAATTAACTGGTGACAGGTCCTCTTTAATCTGGCATGGAACTATTTTTGTCGCTCAGCTTCTTGTATTGACCTACAGAGGCATTTCCTGCTCTTGAATAGTACAACATGGATTTATTACTTAAGGCAGTGAGTTTGAAAAGTGATAGGAACAGTGGGATTAGTCTGAACAAGTTTCTCCAAATCAAATACAGCAAATGTTTTCCTAATTGAATAAGCAGCTTCAAGTTGTCTTTCTTATGATTAGGCACTTTGATAAAACTACTTCTTATAAAGGATTCCTTTCTTACAAGTATGAAGCAATTCATCAAAGTGGGAGAGGGACTTGCAGTGAACAAAGATCAGTGATTTAAATGATAAAATCTTAAAATTATGATCTGACTATGAGCGGGTTTATCACTGAAGTATCATTGGTCTCATTATATTTTTAGAGTCCCTTAGTGTGTCAAATTCAGAAGAGTTCTTGTAAAGATGCTAAAGTTTGTGAAGGTCATGATGAGCAAGAAGGTCATTAAATCTTTATATTCTTAGTCATACTGGATGAGCTAACTATATTTGTAATAGGTACTTTAGGATTTGGATAAATGGAAAACTTAATTTGCAAAGGCCATTTACATGACTTGGTAGTTCTTTATTGGTTCATCTACAGGTAGGGTAGGATAGATAGATAGATAGATAGATAGATAGATAGATAGATAGATAGATAGATAGATAGATGACAAATTATAGGCTGTTTTAAAGCTGGGAATCTTAAAACAGCTTTAAAACAACCTAGATCACAATTGTAGCTGCTATCTAGCCTGAATAAGAGATGGTTGAAGTGCTATCTGCATATATTTGCTGCTCTCACTTCAGCCCATGTGGAGAAGAAGACAGGGGCCAGCGGGGTATGGGCCGGCAGTGTGCAGGGATAGGAGTAGAAACCGTCATTCTCCTCCTGTCCCTGTATGGCTGTAGAAGACCCATGAAGTAGGGGTATTAGCCCATCCCAATCAGAGAACATACTTACTCTCTGATTGACACATATGGGTGTCTTTTTTTGTTCCAAAAAAGGAGTGAGAAAGAGAACAGTAGCTCATCTAATCAACCCTCTATGCCTAATTAAGAAGTTTATTGACTCCAAGCCCCGGACGATCGATATGTCAAATAAGTCGCACCACAAAAAAACTGCAATAAAACGTACACTTTTTACACTGTCCCTTTCCTGTCCAAACCCAATTTTTAGCATAAAATGCTCTGACCACTTCTCTAGTGATACCCATTATGCGCTACTGTAATAACGATAATGATCATCACCAGAGAGGAACGTCTAATACATTTTTGATTGATGATAAATATTTTAGTCAGAAAAAGCATTTTCATCCACTCACATTCGCAATAAACGATCAAAACTAGTTCCACTAAGAAATTCAGTATTAGTTAAAGCAGGAGATTGGGTTTAGGGATTTGCGATTATGGAATAGGTGTAGACTGTGTTCACATATTTCGGTCAATTTGTATCTTTTTTTTCCGCAATTTTCGCAGAATCGTTGCAAAAGAGAACCGTTTTGCTACAAATTCTTTTAAATTTGCAGCAAAAAAAGTGTTTTGACGCAAAGACTGAATGCAGTTTAAGAATTTTGTACAGAGGGATGGTAAATTCTAGAACTATAATCCCTCATTTAGTTTGAATGCAAAAATTGGTTGATGCATTCTTGCGGTTTTGGTATTTTTTTTAACGCGCACGCACGCACGCACGCACGCACACACACACACACACACACACACACACTCACACACACACACACACACACACACCGGTGAACATAGAAACATCTTACAGATTTTTTGCATAAAGGGGTCTGCTATTAAGAATTTTCATGCAATGTTTGCTTATAATTACTGTTTGATGCAAAATTGCATGAAGGTGATTCTGTGTATAAATTGTTACGTTTTATTTGTACATGTCTAAAGTGTGAAAATTGTCCTGGCTACCAGAGGTGCAAAATGTCCCAAAATTCCTAGCAGTGAAAGGGTTAAGGGGTCTGACATTTTAATCCTAGCTGTACTTATCAGTGACAGACTTACAAATTGAAAGCACCTACAGGCCAGATCTAGTGCAAAACCTATATCAAACACTCTAATAAAGTTGCCTACGACATTATTTATATGAATGACAATATTTACATAGAGCCAGAGTTTTCCCTGTGATAATATAGATGAATCTGCCAAAGTATGAACTGCAGAACGTCACGTCCCATCCCTCGAAATCACGATGCCTCTATGAACACATCTCCCTCCTAGTGAAATAAATGTTTATATACTTTTTTCTAATTTTCCTTTTTACATTTTGTTTGCAAGAACATTTCTATGAGCCGTGTAGTCAAGCACTGTACAATCCAAACAGAAGTCAAATTGTTCTGAAAACCGCAGTCTACGGAAATATGAGGGGACTTCAGTACTTTCAATCATATTTGGGTGTTTGACATAACTAGACCTACAAAGTTTTATAAATTCATGATTTGCTTTCACAATATTATATTTGCATTTAATTCTCATTGACATTTCTGGAGGTCCAGAAGACTTCAAACAAGTCAGCATCTCTCCAGGTGGCACCATTTCTCTGGGAAAAAAAAATCAAGACTGATTTTAGAGCAGCTGCATTATGATTTGCTTCATTTGTTACCTTTCCGACAAAGCTTGTTGAGGCAGAAAGAACAACTCTGCAGATTCTGCCACTTATTTTTTTTTCCAAACAATTATGTATTATACACGGAGCCAGACACCTCTCTGCAGCGATGTAATACTAAATCAGATTTGTGGATGAGACAATGCAGGCAAAAGCTAAAGTAAATCTATAGGCGTTCAGGTCATTGGAGTTTGACATTAACCTGTTGACCAGCTAAGATTAAAGCGGAATTCATTTTAAATGGCAATAAGGATGGAGGTGGTGTTTGAGTTTACAAAAAAAGTTTTGTTTTTTTTTCCCCAGGGACAGCGCCACTCCTGCCTATGTGCTATGTCTGGTATTGCAGCTCAACTCCATTAACTTGTGGCTGAACTGCAAAACTAGACGCAGCCCTCTGACTTAAGTGGTGCTGTTTCTGGAAAAAAGCAGACCCTTTCGTTTCTAATCATGGAGGTTTGATGTCTTTATTAGTAGTACCAGCCTGTGTCTGTGTCATGTTGGGTATGTGGACCCACTGGGCCGTGGCAGCTGGCCAACAGGATGCAGGTCACAGTCTATAGTTCGTAGAGGGTATCTGTGGCAGCTCGGACAGTAGCAAGACAGGCTCGGCTGGGACTAGGCAGCAGGTAGACGTCAGGCGTGGTGTAGCAGGACAGGCGTAGATACAGCACAGCACGACTTCAGCTCAACACGGCACTTGACCAGGATAGCACGGGATACAGGATACAGGAACAGGGAACACTGGGAACTGGAAAACAACAGGAGACCATTTGCTTAGACAAACTTTTGATACGACAACAACGCTCAGGCATTGGAGGAAGGGGCTGAGCCCTTATAGTCTAGAGTGCTCATGGGTTAATTTTGACATTAACTCAGGTGCGCGTGCTGGCCCTTTAAGAGCAGGCACGAGCGTGTGCGCGCACCCTACAGGACCCGGTCGAGGTAAGCGGAAGTGAGGGCTGGCGTCTCCTGAGGAGGAGACTGGGGCCAGCGCTCGCAGACCCATGGCTGCGGCCATCAGGAGAGGAGTAAGCCTGACGGCCCGCGGCCATGGACATGACAGTCTTCTGGCAAATACGCAGAATTCAGACTGTAGTAAATAGCGGAACATAGCCTGCTGCCAGATATGCAGGCAATGTCAGGGAATATAATGTTGTTATCAGAAATGCTTTACTTTACATGCAGAAATGATTCCATAATAAACTGTGGCAGCCTGTATTCTGCTTTTGGAGCAATAGACACAGCCTGCCTTGTGAATTGTAGCATGGAAAATGCAATGTCTGAGACTTTGAGAACGTTTTAAATAGCAGAGAAAAGGTTCTGGCCACTTTGTTTTGTTAATGGACCCCACCAATGTTATATTCTCCTTTGGTTGCTTTTACTCTATCAGATTTATTTCAAAACATGTGTCTCTGTAAGTGCCTGTTCACATCCCTTTTGTCTTCCGTTTGGTCTTTCTGTTCATCTGTTCCACTAGAGGAACAGAAAGACAAACGTAAAGTATTGTTTCCGTTTGCAATACCATTTCAATGGTATTTTTTTTCTTTCAGTTGGTTTCAGTTTGCGTCCATTCCGCTAGGTTTTTGTTCTTTTGACTGAAACAATAGTGCAGCCTACTACGCTTTTGTTTCCATCCCAAAAAAACATAAACCTACTGAAAGGAAAAAAATACCATTGAAATCAATGGTATTGCAACGATGGAACAGATGAACGGAAAGACCAAACGGAAGGCAAACGTGATGTGAACAGACACTAAAGTATCAGAAGATGTTATCGATGGGCGTTCAGTCTCCTGTGATCACTACCGACCGCTAGAACAAAATTCCTGTTTCAACATCATGATAGGATGTTTCTTCGGTGAAGCCCTTTTTTGGACCCATCCATAGTGAAAGCCTTTTATGTGTCTACATTTGACTGTATGTGTTGGTAAATAGTAACTGCATGATCTCCTTCTGTACAAATATGAACTGACTTTTAATTGTTTCATTGTACAGATGAAGTGCTCTAACAACTATTAAAAAGCAGTTCTGTACATGGAGATCATTTATAAACCCGTTTCCTCCAAATCCGTTGGCTTAAAGCCAACCTTTTCAGGTTTTCCTTTTTACATTTAGCTTAAAGCGCAATGTATATAATACGGTGCTGCATAGAATTAAATCCCATGCTTATTATTCCGTTAAAGTGCTTACTCTTATAAAAGACTTCATGACTTCTAATTACATGAAATCCTCATTAAAACCTAATTAAATTACCATCATTACCGTAACACCTGTTTTACAGTCAAAAAGTTCACATTTAATAAATAATGTAATAAATGTATTTTTTGGTTTTGACTATGCTGCTAGAGTGTGCGATAGATTCACAGTTCTACTGTTCCTGTCAAAATATGTTTTGTGTCTAAACAGTTTTTAAATACTAAGAGCAAATTTTAATCCTATTGACTTACATTGTTCCTTATTTCTATATTTTAACTATTACGGACAACCCACAGACTTTAAACATTGTGGCTGTCCACATTTAACTTTGCTAGGAATGTCATAATGGAGGGGAGACCCGGGATTACTGAGGGAAAGCATGGGTGGTAAGCACAGCTGCATGCTGGATCTCTGTATACACAGCGTTCAGACAGCTGTGTGTCATTTTAAAAATGCATTTGAATATAAATCATGTGGCTATAAAAGTCTGCAAAAAAGAGCGAAAAAAACAACAACAACCCAATAAATCAATGCAAATTTATAATACCTTAAATGTAGGGCCATTTAGTAGCCAAAATACCCATCATGAAATGGTTAATGCTATTCTGTTATGGTTAGATTAATACAATGGAGATGATTTATGAATGTGTCATAAACTATAAAGCAGAATAAGACTGGAATGACACATGATGTGTTTGGGCACTTTTTTTGTGCCAAAGACATGAGTGGATCAATGAAAAGTATAGAGGAAAGACTATGTCTCATCTCATTTGTATCCATTCCTGTTTGGCTAAAATACAACTGCCACAAAAACCTTGTGATTCCAAATTCAGGCCTTCTTTACACGTTTTTTTTGGGCAAGTTGAAAAAAGACCCCCTCCAAAAAAACTAAAAAAACACATAAATTGCTTAAAAAACTAAAATATAGGTCATTCAGGAATTTGCTGTTGTTTGGAGCAGTTTTTGTTAAAATGAAGGTCTATGGGTAAAAACGGTCTAGAAACGTCACACCAAGAGCATGCTGAATTTTAAAGAAAATACCACGGGGGTCACAAATGGCAAAAACAAAATGCCATGAATGAAAATGTGTTGTGTACTCAGTACTCCATATTCTCCTATTCACCACCAACTAATATATGGCAACATGAAAGCCTGGCCTAAAGTGGAAGTCCTGAGAACTATCCTTGGCTGGCTTGAAAGGATGAACAAGTGGTAAAATATCCGGATCCCCACTATGTCACTTATTACTTGAGTGGCTTCATAGTTTTCCCTTTTCCGTAGAAAACGAAAGGTCACAGTCAATATAAGAGAATTTTTTTAAAGTCTATGTACACCTTTGAAAACTTTTTTTTATTTTTTTATTTTTGCAACTTTGTAATTACATTTTATTAAAAAATATTTTTACTTTTTGAGATACAGCTGCTTTGTATCCTGTGTACAAAGCAGCTGTATCTTGCGCTGAAATCTGTATTCATCAGCTCAGCGGGACTGACGAGTTCAATGACAGCGATCCATCTGTTATCGCACGCAGGATCCGCTGTCACTGAACCCGCCAGTGCTGCTGACCTGACGGATATAGCTTTCAGCACTAAACACAGCTACTCTAACATACAGCTGCTTTATACAAAAGGTAAAAATAATGTTAAAGAAAATGTAATGACAAAGTTGATCAATCACACTGATACACATTTTTATTTTAAAAATAAAATAAAAACCTTTGCAAGGGTGTACATAGCCTTTAAGTGTTGGAATATTTGCTATATTTGCACTAACACATTATGGTCATTATAGAATACTGATTCCCATTGGATAGAATTCGTATAAAAGAGACAAATTGTTTGGTAAAGATAAGAGAAAAGTCTAGTGTCACTTGACACATGGCTAATTTATTATTCTGAATATTGTTCTGAACAGGGGCAGGTCAGTATTTCATCTCTCTATATCCTCCTTACAATAGAGGCTTTACTATAAACGTAACTTTATGTAAGGTATATTTTCCCTGATTTTAGCTGTTCCATTTCTGAAATATGTAGAATGTTTAGAATAAATAAATCAGTAGTTTGTAATCTGCAGTTTCAATGTTTTCTTCAGAAATGCAGGTGTTACTTCCAACCCTGAACAAAGCTATTCAGGATTTTTGATCATAGATAGGAAAAATCTCTGGAGAAGGAGAAAAAAGATAGGAGATCATTAAGATCAACAGAGCGTTTGTTTAGAGTCAGTTTATAAAAGTCACAAAAGGCAAGTTGAGCTGTAGGAGAAATTTTTGGGCAGACAGAGGTTATACGGTTATTGTTGAGGTTAACTTGCATTAAACTTGGTTCAGCAGAATACCAGTTGTGGGAAGTTTAGGACATTTATTATCATTAGACATCCAAGAGTTAAGTTTTTTCCTCAATGCAGAGACGTATTTCCTTCTACAATCTTTATGTGACCATAAATATGGTGGTACAGTATGAAATATAATAATTACTATAAAAATATGGCTAGTTGATTCTAAGACAACACCTGAGGGCTTCACTTGACATTATTCATTGCAGCTAACCTTCAGTTAAAATGTCAGTATCTATCTATCTATCTATCTATCTATCTATCTATCTATCTATCTATCTATCTATCTATCTATCTATCTATCTATCTATCTATCTATCTATCTATCTATCTATCTATCTATCTATCTACAGTACACAAGAAAATGGTGACAGCACTCTGCGAACACCAATGGCACCTAAACACTATAAATAAATAAATATGCATTGCTGCAGAATCTACTTACAGTAGGGAGGTTCTTAGCGCACATTTTGATCAAATTGTGTGAGCCCACCTGCCACGACAAGGCGACCTCTATAAGGTGGGTCCCTAAGCCTACATATTTCTGGGGATGGTAGAAACCAGCATTAAACTAATTAAAATCACCCAGGGCAGAATGGGAGGAGTGCGAGATAAAAAAATGGAGGCAGTCACTAACCCCACATATATGCAATACATAAGAGACAAGAAAGTTTGATCAGCACATTCCAGCAAAATGAAACAAAACATGTATACAGGTGCAAGAACGCCTGTGACTGCAAAACAATACAATACACAAGAAATCTATCTATCCTATCTATCTATCTATCTATCTATCTATCTATCTATCTATCTATCTATCTATCTATCTATCTATCTATCTATCTATCTATCTATCTATCTATCTATCTATCATCTCTGTCTGTCTGTCTGTCTCTCTACTTACCCATTTCCATCACATATCCACAACAAGGAAATTAATCATCAATCTGAAAAAATGTGTGGTGATGTTCACATTGTTCCTTTCTGCCCCTAGTGGTCAACTATGCACCAATAATTGCTGCTGTATAGCACAGATACAGCCCAATAAGTACAGACAATTTACTCGAATTTGCAAGTTGCCAAAACTGGCTCTGCTACATCTGCAGCACATATAACCACATTAACTTGAAAGAGTGTAGCTTATTTGTATCCAAAAATTTGATTGTTACTTGAAAAGTTGATTGTTTGTAGATCTTAGCGACACCTGCTACTTCCTCGAGTTGCATAACCTTACGGTTTGCCCTTCTTGGTGTTTGGTGCTGCAGTTTCAATGTTGAGGAGTGTATTTATATTGTGTGTGTGTGTGTATTTGTGTATATATATATACACACAGAATATAGCATACAGTTATAAATAAATAACAATAAATATAGCACTACTGTATTTATCTGTTTATGTTTATCTGTTTGGTGATTTATCTGTTGGTCAGTGGATTATGTAGTAAGAGAGCAGCATTTCAGCACCCTGGACAGTGGTTATATATTCTCCACATGTTCTAAAAACTGAGTGAAGCGTTGCTGTCTGTCTCTCCTTGTCTGGCTCTCTCTTTCCCTAGACATAAAAGCAGCTTTATTGTGGCTCAATGACTTTTGCAGTGATCCCTGACATAAGAAATGTTCTTCCTATATTTTCTATAAAGGAATGACTTTTGGTCCCAGGTTTTGGTCATTTTTCAATACTGTGTCTGCTTGTATCAAACACAGGATTACTGTATGTATGGTAACTCGTGATACTAAGGCAAAGTGTCAGCATATACACCAAGAGGAGATAACATTCCAAGATTAAAAGTAGCAAAGCTGCACAATGTGCCTGTGCAGGAGTGAACAAGAATACGATTAGCCCATATTTATTCCAGTTTAAGTGATATTATACTGCAGATTTGTATATTTTATTTACAGCACACTTACCACATACAACTAATGACAGGCAGTATTGCAATCGGGAACAATGTGATATTCTTGTCTGTAGTAGATAATGATAATTTAGTTAATGAGATATATATATATATAATATTAATGACTATAAATAAATAAATCATTGGGCAATCATTACATAACTAAGTGTGCAGACTATATCTTGAGGTGTTAATACTTTTATTTCAGATTTTGTTGCTTGTTTGACAGTCCCTTTTTTGTTAGAAAGGGTCTCCTGAAAATAGGCAGATTACTGGTTGTCACACTGCTAAGGGCCCCCCATGGTATGGGCTGCATTCTGAGAGTAAAAGAAGAAAGTGTTCAATTTTCTTGCAGCACCACCAAAGGGGACATTCAGTATTTAATAGTTCCTATTGAAACCAAAAGACTGTCAATGGTTGTCAGAGTCCTCCAGAGAGACAGATAAATGCTCTTCACAGTCACTCTCTACTTAGCTAACCGATGAAGGTCAGAATAAGGGAGAATGGCATAGTTGCAAACTACACAAGGTTTGTTTGTAGTCTGTTACCATGGAGACACATATAACTGCATAGGACCTGTAGACACAAAAGAATAGAATATTGATAGATAAGCACTTTTTAAAAAAATGGTTTCATATACTTTAACAATATGGCAATAAGACAATCTGTGACCAATTGTTACAATAATTGTATAATGCATCAGATAATGCAAATTTGTATGTAAACCTATAAATACCCTATGGAGAATTGAAATCAATAAATTTAATAAGATGTTGATGGATTTTTTCAATTACTATTTCCAATGGTTTATTCATAGCACTGTAAACATTTGTGGAAAGCCAGCTGCAAATAATGTTAATAACACTTGATGTTTGTTTGTGCCCTATGTTGTCCTTTCAATAAGAAAAAAACAAAAAAAATAAGGCCTTTTGATTTTTTTTATATTTCCTTCATGTCTTTTGCATTTCAATCAGGAAAAGTCTGAAGACTTGTATTTGCTTAAGTGGTTTGCTTCCTGCTGTATTTTGCATGCACCACTTATTTTGGTTGATCTTCCACACCATTAAATACTTTTTAGAAGTTACAATTTTTCTAACTTTTGCCAGCCTGTCAGATTTTAAAGTTACCAAAATGGGTTACAGTTTGTGTATATATATATATATATATATATATATATATATATATATATATATATATATACATACACACACAGTTAGGTCCAGAAATATTTGGAAAGTGCCACATGTTTTGGCATTTTAGCTGTTAACCAAAATATATTGAATATACAGTTATATAATCAATATGGGCTTAAAGTGCAGGCTCTCCGTTTTAATGTGAGGGTATTCACATCCTAATTTAAGGAAGGGTTTAGGAATTACAGATCTATAATATGTAGCTGCCTCTTTTTCAAGGGAAAAAAGTAATTGGACAATTATTTCAAAAGCTGTTTAATGGGCTGCATGGGCTGTTCCCTCGTTAATCCATCATCAATTAAGTAGGTAAAAGGTCTGGAGTTGATTCCAGGTGTGGCATTTGCATTTGGAAGCTGTTGCTGTGAACCCACAACATGAGGTCAAAGGAGCTCTCAATGCAAATGAAACAGACCATCGTAAGGCTGAAAAAAAATGAAGAAATCCATCAGAGAGAGAGCACAAATGTTAGGAGTGGCCAAATCAACAGTTTGGTAGATTCTTGAAAAAAAGGAGCGCACTGGTGATCTCTTAAACGCCAAAAGGCCTGGACGTCCACAGAAGACAACAGTGGTGGATGATAGCAGAATACTTTCCATGGGGAAAAGCCCCTTCACAACATCTATCCAAGTGAAGAACACTCTCCTGGAAGTAGGTGTATCAGTATCTAAGTCTACCATAAAGAGAAGACTTCATGAGAACAAATACAGAGGGTTCACCACAAGGTGCAAACCATTAATCAGCCTCAAAAATAGAAAGGCCAGATTAGACTTTGAAGAAGCCAGCCCAGTTCTGGAACAGCTTTCTTTGGACAGGTGAATTTAAGATCAACCTGTACCAGAGTGATGGGAGGAGAAAAGTATGGAGAAGGCTTGGAACGGCTTATGATCCAAAGCACACCACATCCTCTGTAAAACATGGTGGAGGCAGTGTGATGGCATGGGCATGCATGGCTGCCAAAGGCACTCGTTCACTGGTGTTTATTGATGATGTGACTGAGGACAGAAGCAGCCGTATGAATTCTGAAGTGTTCAGGGATTTACTTTCTTCTCAGATTCAACCAAATGCAGCAAGGTTGATTGGACGTTGCTTCACAGTACAGATGGACAACGACCCAAAACATACTGCGAAAGCAACCCAGGAGTTTTTAAGGCAAAGAAGTGGAATATTCTGCAATGGCCAAGTCAATCACCAGATCTCAACCCGATCGAGCTGCATTTCACTTGCTTAAGACAAAACTTAAGGCAAAAAAGACCCACAAACAAGCAACAAGTGAAAACAACTGAAGTAAAGGCCGGGCAAAGCATCACAAAGGAGGAAACCAGTGTTTGGTAATGTCCATGGGTTCTAGACTTCAGGCCGTCATTGCCTGCAAAGGATTCTCTACAAAGTATTAAAAAAAAAAATATTTATGGTAATGTTAATTTCTCCAATTACTTTTGAGCCCCTGAAATGAGGAGGCTGTGTAGAAAAATAGTTGCAATTCCTAAACGTTTCACAGGATATTTTTGTTCAACCCCACAAATTAAACCTGAAAGTATACACTTCAATTGCATCTCAGTTGTTTCATTTCAAATCCAATATGGTGGCATGCAGAGCCCAAATCACGAAGATTGTGTCACTGTCCAAATAATTCTCGTCCTAACTATACATATATATATATATTTATATATCTTGCCAATTTCATTGTGACAGTACAGAAGGCAGGTATCAGCATTTTCTTCTGATCGTATTAAAGACTAGCATCTAGCATGACAATTTGACTAAATTTACCTCAATGCTATTTTTGACAGTTAAATGTTAAGAAAGTTGTACAGATTGGAACAGAGGTTATATATAAAAATGTATATGTTATACCTTTACTTTTAAAGATACATTTTTAGACTTTATTTGAAAATGTTTGTTTAGAATATAAATTTGATTTAAGGGGAACCTTTCTGGGCATATGGACAGGGTTTTTATGAGACAAATGCTTGAGGTGCCAACAAAATAGCCAGAATTTGTAGTCCTGAAAGGAAGAGACTCACTTGAACTCATTTAATCTTAAAATAGCACCATGAGGGGCAAACATAATCTTGTACTTTGATAAAGGGGAGTGTTTATGTATACTAAGCTAGGAGCCCCCTCTGTTCGATGCACCCCATTTATTCTATGTGGAGAATAGATGTAATATGCATGTAAAATTTCATATGGCATTTGATAATTAAGAAAATCTGATCATTTTGACCTTTTTTCAATCACAGAGGTGAAATATAATGTGGAATTTCTCAAGACTAGAAGCAGAAGATGGTTCACAGAGAGACAATCAGGAAATAAAGTTATTATAGCAGATTCTGTCTTAACATTTTATTTTGGGCATTCTTCCTGGAGGTATTATACATATATGAATGTTATATACATTTCTATGACCGTCCAATAATCTAGAATATTCATAAGGTGTCTATCTAGACCCATTGATGCCAGATTAGGCTAGGTCTCCACAGTGACACTAAGTCACCCACAATTCGTGCTTAAAATGCAGCCCTACCACGACTTGTGGGCGACTTCAATGTTTTTCTATTACAAAGAAAGTTTCAAGCGACCTTGTAAAAACCATAATAGGTTTTTTCATTTAGGAAACATTAAAGTCACATTAATGACGTGTTTTTATTTAGAATCACGGGCAACTGGAGTAGGCCATGGACCCTAGCCTAAAAGGGATTTTCCCATCAGGACAACCACTGTCCTGTTAGGAAAAATGGACATAATAATGGGTCCCCAGCTTGGCATATCCCCTTCATGATCCAGAACAGAGACACACAAACAAAGAGTAGCTCTTGCTCTGGCGTATTCAGTCTGTCCATGTATTATGTGGATGCCCATTCATTTACGTGACCGCCATGTAATATAATATTTTTAGTCTGTGCAGACTTTGCTGGTTCCACCTGCAAAGTTGACTGCTTACGGGGAATCTCGGGAGGCAGATCCATAGCGATCAGCACGGTGGCTCCTGTATTTAAAGGGTTGTTTGTGATGAGACAAACCGCTTTAAAATAATTTTACTGCATATGGTTCCATCTTAGTTCCTCTTTTGGAAAATGGATAATGGATGAACCGACACTGCATCATTTAATGACATCATCCATAATCATAAGGATCCATGATCATTACACTTGCACTTTGCGCTGGCACTTTGGATGGGATCCATCTGTATTTCTATAGAATGTGCCTGAAAAACAACATTACCTTTTCATAAATGTGCACGATAGCATTTGTTTTCTATGTTCTAGTTAAATGTTTAAGAATGATTTGGAATTGAATATTGGTCTAGTGTTAATATTTAAACTCATTACAGTAAACATAGACGAGAACGAGTCTGTGGGCAAAAAGCCCAGTCACATTGTAACCTATCAATCCCCATTCTTTAGACAACCCTGGTAATGTGTTGTTAAATGGGAATTATGAAGCAGGGAAAATGAAAGAAGCTCTTGAATGTCACACGGTTAACATGCTGCATTTTCTGCAGAGAGTGGACAATTGAATTGTACAGCCAGTTGTGTTTGAGCTATTACTTTTGTATTGGATTGAAGTAAAACCGGCTTAACTGCGTCTCTGGCTTAGTGAATGGGCTTGTTAGTCTGTAGAAGTTCTAGAAAAAGGAGACAGTCCCAGGCCACGTCAGATTTACTGCATCTCACATCAGTTGTGTATGGGTTTTGATGATGTTTTAACTTTTGTCATGCAGTGAATTTTTAGGCGCAGCAACTGGATAGCATATCTGAAATAAAAGATAAAGTAAAATTATTTGCTTAACATATAATATGTTACTCTCTATCTATCTATCTATCTATCTATCTATCTATCTATCTATCTATCTATCTATCTATCTATCTATCTATCTATCTATCTATCTATCTGTCTGTCTGTCTGTCTGTCTCTCTGTCTGTCTCTCTGTCTGTCTATCTATCTATCAACATCTATTTACCATATATCATATTTACATAGTTACATAGTTTGTACGGTTGAAAAAAGACACATGTCCATCAAGTTCAACCAAGGGAAGGGAAAGGGGAAGTAAAAAATTTCTACACATAGGAGCTAATATTTTTTTGTTCTAGGAAATTATCTAAGCCTTTTTTAAAGCCATCTACTGTCCCTGCTGTGACGGCTCCTGCGGTGACTATTCCATAAATTCACTGTTCTCACTGTAAAGAAGCCTTGTCGCCTCTGCAGGTTGAACCTTTTTTTCTCCAGACGGAGGGAGTGCCCCCTTGTTTTTTGAGGGGGTTTTACATGGAACAGGATTTCACCATATTTTTTGTATGTTCCATTCATATATTTATATAAGTTAATCATGTCCCACCTTAGTCGTCTTTTCTCAAGGCTAAATAGGTTTAGTTCTTTTAATCTTTCCTCATAACTTAGATTCTCCATGCCCCTTATTAGCTTCGTTGCTCTTCTTTGTATTTTTTCCAACTCCAGGGCATCCTTTCTATGAACTGGAGCCCAGAACTGGACTGCATATTCTAGATGAGGCCTCACTAATAAAGTGGTAATATTACATCCCTGTCCCGCGAGTCCATGCCTCTTTTGATACACGACAATATCCTGCTGGCCTTTGAAGCAGCTGATTGACACTGCATGCTGTTATTTAGTTTATGATTTACAATTACACCCAGATCCTTCTCATCAAGTGAATCCCCCAGTGTAGCTCCCCCTAGGACATATGATGCATGCAGGTTGTTGGTACCCAGGTACATAACTTTACATTTATCTACATTCAACTTCATTTGCCAAGTGGACGCCCAAACACTTAGTTTGTTTAAATCTGCCTGCAATTCACAAAGATCTTCCATAGTCTGAACTATATTGCATAGCTTGGTGTCATCTATCTATAATCTATCAACATCTATTTACCATATATCATCTATCTATCTATCGCAGCTTTTCCTCTGTGATGCAAGTGTCATACGTTAAAAATTTCAATATGTTTACATTAAGACATTCAGGCAGTGAGACATTTATACAGCGTGGTATACTAGCTGAGTTGTACGCTGGTCTAGAAATCAGGGTAGTAAGGGATGTATGCCTCAATATTGCATACGGATGCTGCAAATATTGCTTTTGCTACTGAACATTAGGTATAAGAATAAAGTGGTGGAGAGCATTTAGGTAATCATTTGTATTGGTAGGGGGCATTGTTAAAGGGGTATTATCAGGGCATGTGCCCCGGTGTTAAATGCTGAGGGGTGCCAATAAGCCATTTTGCCTTGACCAGGAGACTTAGATACAGCAATGGGGGCAGCAAATTTAACCTTTGCCCCAGGTGAAGGCAAGCCTAGCTACGACTCTGGAATTGATAAGTGGCTGTCATAAATAAGGCATATGGCATGTTAAATGCCATTTTTGCAATGAAACTACTGATATAATTGCATGATATTACATTTTTAAAAGTCCTCTCTCTTCTCCAATATCCTTCTCCAATTTATGCTCACCTGGAATCTCTACCTGGGCAGTAACCGTATGCATTGAATTTGCTAAGATGGCAATCTGTGACCGTGCCATGTTGAAAGTTACCGAGTTCTTTAAGGGTTTGTCTGGTTTCTTAGGGATTTCTGAGATAAGAAAGGGTCGTCCAACATTTAGGATTCTCATCTTTTATCTAGAATGCAGATCGGATACAAAGATTGTCTCTGGAATATCTGACATCCGTTCATAATATGGACAGTTCATTGATTTCAATAAGAATTGTATAATGCTTCATTTTTCCTGTGGTGCAATTTTCCCAAGTGTTCTACAGAGGCATACTTGGCTTATGGTTGATCACTATCAGTCCCAGCCATTGGACACCGTGGAATCAGCTGATCGTTGTGGAACACTTTTAACAATAAAATAAGAACTATCCAAAATGGATATCCCCTTTAATTATGATCCATTGCTGATCTTTATCTATGGTAATGACATTGCTGTTTCGTGGTTTAATGCACCTGTTAACCATTAATGTAGGTGAAATAGCCAGACTCACTCATTTAAAGTGGTTTCTATATATATTTGGTCATGTACTATATTTATAAACATATATACACACACACACACACACACATATATATATATATATATATATATATATATATATATATATATATATATATATATATATATATAAATATCAGGTGAACATGTATCATGTTTTCCTTTGACTAAAAACAATCATTTCGATTATTGGAGTAAAATAAATTTCCTCAAACTCAATAAACTCTTATGTACTAAAATTGTAGGAGGCAAATGGATGGAAGATAGAACTTTACTGTAATGTTGCAGGGAAGACACAGGCAGCAGAATCACTGACCCTGAAAACAGCTACTATACAATGAGTCTGAAATGATAAAGCCTGGTTTTAATACTGTGCTGGGGTCCTTGTGTGACCTTTTGAAAGTCAATTTATCTCCTTGTGCTACAGGCACCAAAAATTAGATTTCAGTTCGGATGTGCTTCAAAGTCATCTCTGCTTGTGACTGTATCACCATGTTCATGTATATTTTTCCCATAGTCATATATATATACAGTATAAATAAACCACACACACACACACACACACACACACACACACACACACACACACACACACACACATATATATATATGTGTACATATCTATCTATCTATCTATCTATCTATCTATCTATCTATCTATCTATCTATCTATCTATCTATCTATCTATCTATCTATCATGCTATAAGACCATCGATCACTTCCATCAATGAGACATTGAATTGCCCCATCTCGTGAGGTTTGTTTTATGGGCTCACTTGAGTACAGTATGTATTCTATTTTATATTTGTGCCTAAGTGAAACACCATTCTTTTAAATATAATAAGGGTATCCTGACTGTACAGATGTAGCAGAGCCACATGGTTGTCATAACTATCTACAGAGACATGTATAGAGTAGTATGGACTCCCTGGACTTACGTACAATGTTGTCAGTGCATCACATGGTCTTATCTGGACTTGGGCCTCATACACATGGCAGAAATGTGTGCAAGAGGCTGTACAGAGTCACATTGAGTGATAACTGCTCCATCCTACAGAGACGTAAACACCCCATATGCCATCGTATGGTGCCTCCTGATGGCATCGTATTAGGGAATTATTCTCCCCTAGAGGATATAATTATAGGGAAAACAAATCTGATTGAACATGGCACATTTTTTTCTGCCAGATTCATAGAGTAAGACCCCCTAGACTGCTATGGTTGCTATACTAGTTCTATATTACGGCTCCATATAATTTAAACTTTGTATGGAACCATAATGTGGATGTATGCATGAGACTTACGACTTAGAAACATGCCTAGACTACACATGCTTAGAAGTGTCTGAACGTATACTATGGCTTTTGTGAAGTATAGTGAACATGTTAGTAAACGGTAAAGATATATACATGTCTATGGATGTATCCAAGGCAGTCATTATTTGCACTGCAGGGCTATAATGTGAGTTATAGAACATTTTGAGACTGCACTGGTTATGTGTCATGCTTTTGTCATGAGTTATGGTTACCCACAGTCCTATGTAAATCCACAGAAAGAACATGATATATAAGCACTACTACATATAGAGATGTGTCCTTCCTCACCTTATCTTTTATCTCACCATATCCTGAGTTGTGTGGCGCGAAATGACAAGCTTTGAAAAAAAACATAATTTTCCGATACTCTGTCACGAGATGTCTATGCTATGTGTGTCTGAGTGGCCACACAGTGGTTGTGAGGTGAATTGCGACCTCTCAATGGTTTTGCTGGCATGTCGCAATATTGTATTCAATTATTTTCCATTGGAGTTCTTAACCAAATTTAAGCAAAGGTAAGGGTGGACTCATCTGTAGCTTACTCAGCTCTGCTAGTGTGAAATAGAAAGAAGACTCCACTTATCCAGTCCTCCTCAGTTCCCTTACATCTATAGTATCCTGTGACAAACAATCCCCAACATACAGTATTACCTTTACAGTGTTTATGTCTTTAATTATAAAAATATATATTCCAGACAGAAGGTGCCATGTGCCCACTTTTACGGCTTTATGTAAGAGGGTAATTACCGCCAGGTGCTGCTCATCAAGTGCATTTGATTATTTGATTATAAGTAAGTTCCAATTTCTTTATATAAAACCAATTGAGGTCCATTTTAGTTTGTGAAAACCAAGAATGTAAGAGAGAAAATGCCAAGGAGGAAATCATCTGTATATTCATTTATTCTTTTCATATAAACAGATGTAGCAGAGTCAAATGTGTCAGGTAAAGTAATTAAATGCAGTTAGTTTACCTGCAGTTCAAAGTAAAACTACAGAAAATACCTCATGCATATACTGCAGCCTTATCCGGATGCTGTATCACACTGAGTGCATGCTCCTATATAGCAGGTAGTACTGGCAAAATTGTGAGCCCATTGGCCACCTCAAGTGAGCGGGGGTTTTTGCCGAATGGTGATCCTGCGTGTGGGACCATATCCTAAGGGCTCATGCACAAGGGGCACGGAGCCTGTAGGGCTCTGCACAGAGGCTTAGTATACAGCTGTACAGCCTCTTTACAATGCTGTACAGGCTCTGATGCATGTACGAAGTTATTCTAAGAAAAAAAATCTCCAAACAAACATACAGTCCAATACAAATGCAATGCCTTTTAAAAACAAAATAAAAAAATAAGCCTCTGTATGCCTCCATAATAAATCAGAGTCATATAGAGGTACATTAGAAGCCATTTGTCTAGTGCAGCCATATTACAGCTCTGTGAAAAACAGAGCCGTAATACGGCCGTGTTCATGCGCTCTAACACTTCCATGGCCTCAGTGAACCTTCAATTTTACATTTTCTAGACATTCTTTAGTATGGAGAATTGCTTCTGTGAGAGGACAGAGTGCCTCCTGGAGGTACCACTCTACGGTACATGGAGTCCAATATGGGTCCATACCTTAATTCACAAGTTCTGTGTTGGTAAGGCCTAATCTATTTTGTGATATTATAATAGGCTGTGCCATAGGACAAACTCCAAGCTTACGTTTTGCATTGATAGGTAAACTTAGTGGTTTTGATATTATGTCATCTATAGAGAAAATTGCATTAGGTTTTGTCTAGATTCATTAAGCATCATCTAGCTGGACTTTGATCACTAACTCAACATATGAAAAGAGAACTTTCCTCCTATGCATTTGGCAAGTAAGGTCATTAAATGGGTTTTCCAGTCCCTAAAAATTGATAGCCTATCCTCAGGATAGGCTATTAATAGCTGATCACTTGGGGTACGACTCCCAGGACCCCCACCGATCAGCTGTTCTGAAGGGGGTGCAGCGCTTCATTTCTACTTGCTCACTGTGAATCATTGACACAGATGTAGCGGCGGTTCACAGTATTGCAGCCTTCTCCCATTGAAGTGAATGTGAGAAAAGGCTGCAATACTCTGAATCGCTGCTACATGTGTGTCGACAATTCACAGTGAGCAAATAGAAATGAAGGGAAGCAGCGCTCGTACGGGCGTTGCACCCCCTTCAAAACAGCTGAACGGCGGGTGTCCTGGGAGTCGAACCCTGAGCAATCAGCTGTTGGTGGCCTATCCTGAGGATAGGACATACATTTTTAGGGACTGGAAATCCCCTTTAATGTTTAAGAGGCTGGTGTAGATATTGCTATTGGGTCAGAAAATCTGCATGACTTTCAAAACAATGTACAGACACCAGAAATGACCAAGTATGATAAATCTACAGCATGAACCCTCTAACCTAATGTCTTCAACCTGCAGCTCTCTAGCTGTTGCAAAACTATAACTCCCAGCATTGTGCTAGCAACAGCTTCTCTAACCTGTATCAATTCTACCAAAGGACCATTTTATCATTGCCTAAAAAGAAAATATTATACAGTTTGTTGAGGTCACGGCAATAATAGCTGTGCATTCTCTCAAAGTCTACAGTATGAAGAGAGTGGGTTAAAAAACTAATTTATTGTCCTGTTTTTATTTTTGGTTTCATCACAGTCTGAGAAAGTGTTTACTTTATATTATATTTTCATCAGAAGGGCAAAGAGAAAATTAATTATTTGCATCAAGACTCTTGAAGGAGCCTGATGTCCTTGAATATATATTAAGTATTTTGTGTAATAACTATCATTAAAGGCTAAAAAGATTGCAGTAATGAAAATCCAGCAATCTGCAATACAGGGCATTAATCTCCCAGGAGTGTCCTGTTTTTTATCATATTCCACTACAGAATTATTGAGAATACAAACTCAGAAGAACACATATTCAAAGCAAACGAGATGTGAAATTATAATAGTAACCCGAGATAATGCTAATACTCAGAAATAATAGGACAGAATAGTCAGAACAGATTGGTCAGAGGTCTGAGTCTTTGCCAGGAGCATTTAATTATTTATGGGTCTCTGACTGTCAGGTAATGCATTATTTTATTTATTCAATTACTTTTGTAGTACTTTGGGAGGACGTCACTAAATGCTTATAAATGGCAAAGGGCTTCATTCTATTAGCAAGTTTATTTTTATTTTTTTTGCATAATCAAGGGAACAGTTTTTTTGCTATATTTTATCTTGTATTGTATGAGGTCAAATGTAAAAAAAAGACTTTTAGGCCTCCACTGTATGGAGTCACATGAAGTCGACCACCTCTGTGCTCCGGAATCATAAGCATGACGAGTACCACTGTATGTTGTGTCCTTGAACAATAGCTCTGTATCCCTAATTTCTGTCTGATTCCATATGAATTCAACAGAGCTCCGTATGTCTGTGAATGAATTCTGAAGTATGTGACGATACTAAGGAGCCCTTTTTAAGCTTATAGGTGCCGTTTTATAGCTTTATTCAACAAGTTTCAAAAGTCATCAGTATTTTTAGCACCTACAATACTATCAACTGCTTGAGCTTGAAAATCTATTGCTTTGGTATTGTATTATTGCCCATCATCCAGTGTGTTGGCTCTAATCAGTACAGATGGACTATTAAGTTTATTAGGGGATATGGATGTGTAGAGTGTGGGACTCCCCTTCTATGAGTTAGAAAAGTGAGCCACTACAAAAAGCAGCTCTCTTTATGAACGACTCGGCTCGTCCGTGCAGTACATGGATGGTAAATTTATTTCCACTGACAGTATCAAATGCAAATGTAAATGTGTATGGACCCTTTACAGCATCAAATTGAGTCCCTGTGGTTTCGTATTATAGACATGTAGGCACCCTATAAGCTACTTAATGGTGCCTCCATACAGCATTGTATTATAACCTAATATTAATGTTTCAATACCTTCATAATAGAGTATGTGATTGAATGTGCTACAACTTTTTTTCTCACGGATTCCATAGGAATCTTTGTGAAAAAAGAACTCTGTGTGCCCCCGTATGCAATTGGAGGCACATAAAGGTACTATATGGGTTAATAGATTTATATGCATGCCACACCACAGGTCCGTACAACATAAATCCATAATATGGCCATGCGCATGAGCCCCTGATTCTGACACTAGATAAAAGGTGGACAAATATTTAATAGTCGACTTTTTCTCTTCTGTAATACTTAATATTAATTAAAGAGTTGTGAACTTAGTAAGTGACATAAACAAACACTTTCTAACCCAATCATGGGAATTCTTTCCTTAAAAAAAAACAAAACAAAAAATAAATAAACATAAAAAATAAACTTCATATAAGCTGGAATTCTACAATTTAAGATTTATTTAAAATTGTTTTACTTTAAATATGAAATGAAAAATGATAAATACAATAAATCATTATTTATAGATCAGTTCACACCTGTGAACATTGAAATGTTGCCAGGTCACAAATGCAAGATAAGGATTTGTTTCCATAACAATTTCATAATGTTCAGTGCTCTAAGTAAAGAATGCCGCAAGAAAAGGATATTTTCAAAGAAATCCTGAGATTTACATTTTGGTTATTTTATAGATTGGTTTAAGCCTGACCAATACCATACATAATGAAGAATTATTGTTAAAAAAAATTAGAATTGAATTCACAATGAATATTTTATTTTATAAAATTAACATTTAAATTGGATGTAAAAAATAATATATCATTACCATTATTATTAGAATTCTTATTCTTATTACTATTTATATTGTTCGTATAAGAGAGAAAATATGCAGGCTCTTGCTCTAGAGGACTTGACCCGGTCACCTGTTACATAGTTGTCCATTCATTGGAATGGCCAGCATGTAATACTACGGTTCACCAGCAGTGGCCGCTGCAGGGGAAATCTTTTGACAGCCACAGATTCCACAGGTTATTTCAGCTAATCACAGGGTTTCAGGAGCAGGAATGGTAGCGATAAGCTGATTGCCTGCCTGGCTTAATTGTAGAATGAGGTTATTTTGATGAGACATTGATCTTCAATGTTTTTTATGTGGTTAAGATCTTATTGAAAAATTATATACTGTAAAAACATAAGTATGCGAGAAATGAAAATATAAGAACAATGTGTTCTATATACATATATATTTTATCCAATAAACAAAATATTTTTTCTTTTCTGCAGAACTCTGAATTATTGAAGGATTCGGACTGAAATTAACACTATTTGTTATGTCTATTTTTACCGCTCATCTGTGTTTTTCTAAAATAAGCTATTTACTACATTTTCTACATCAAAAACTTTACAGATCCCCAAATTGGCCAAACATCACCTGGTTTAAATTACAAAATGCATTCCAAAAACAAGAGTTCAGCTGAGATATAACAGATGGGTAAATTGGCCCTTACTGCCTCTAAACAAAGCAGGTAATTTAGGAATATATGTAAAAGTTATAAAACAGTGTGCAGGTGTAAAACATGATATAGGTTTATAGTAAAATTTCAATGTTATAGCATTTTACCGAGTAAAAAAACCAAAAACAAAAAAAACAGATGGTCCAAGAAACAAGCATGAAATCTACTGAACAACGCTGTTTGCATTTATTGTCTAGGTGGAAAATAAACAGAAAACTAGTATAAACCTGAAATGACTGTAAAAGTACCATTCAAATACTTTTTTTAGCATCTGTCACTGTAACACAGATGTTTTCTATTAATAAAAGTTTGAGTCCTCTAGATTTTGTTCCAGGGCGTTTATGGTTTTACTGCCTAAGGTACAAGGTAGTAGGAAAAGCAATTTTTTTTGCCTCATCTGTTAGCCCATTAGAAGCTGTAAGAACGCATGTAGTCAAAGAGTAGAGCTGTTAATAGAGATAGAAAGCTCGCCAATGGAATCCCTGTGATTCCGTGTTACGGACATGTAGTCACTCCTTGGGCCATTGACTAGTGCTTACATATGGCACTGTATTGAATGTCCGCCCCTGCTTGTATATGAAAAGTTCATGAGGAACATTTACATTTAACAATTTGGCAAATAATAACGATGATTTTTGTATATGAACAACCCATTTTAATTAATAATAAAAAGGTATTAAGCCTGTGAAAGTCCATTTAAAATGTCATTGTAAAGAAAAAGACTAAAAGTCAGCTATATGAAAATATAAGAAAAACAAGCATATAAATAGGAAAATAAAAATTCTAATAATAAAAAAAAAAGTAAATTTATTTCCCTAATGCGTTCTTAAGTGATATTTTTAGTTATTTTTGCATCTCACTAAAGTTGTCAACGTATGGCTTAATTTATCTAAATAACAGGTAACAGTGACACCGGGAAGGCGTTATAAAACCTTTAGATGTATAACTCATCCATATTGGTCACAGCTGTCGATAAAATATGCCCTTACAGCTAACAAGTAGCTTCTGTGTTTTGCTTGTAGATTAGTTTCTCGGCCTGTTCTGTATTCTTTATCTTCATCACTGCACCAATCCTTTAATTAGCCGGAGAAATCTTCTGCATAGTGATTAGCAAATCGCAGTTAAGACGGTCTTACAAAGAGATGTCTCTGGAAGCTGCTCAAAATAGCTTTCAGCCTCGGAAATTCCTCTCTCTGTCATACCACAAACGTGTTTTGGATTCGAAACCAAAAGACTGACCTTCAGCTAATCGAAGACGCCAACATTTTAAAATGCAAGAGGAAAACTATTTACCTTGATTAAAGAGGGGTTGTTGCCATTTCAAATGCCAGTGGCTTCCACATTCTCTCTCCTTCTGAATTCTACATGAATGTCAGGGTTGGTGTCCTCATTATACTGACTTTTGATGCTGGCCACCTAGCTGGATGCTTTGCAGAAAAGGAATATTTCATCATTTTCTAATATGTATGTAGCTGCAGTAGGTACAGAATATTTAGATTCTAAAAGATAACTTAACTGCATGCCTGAGTTCCATTTCAGAAGGCATTTTATAATATATGAGTGCATCCCACTGTGTTTTTCTTTTGGAGAGGACTCGGTATGAAAATTGAACTGCATTGTGAATAATTACTTTTATATGTCTAGGAGGAGTAGACCTCAAGACGTCTACCAGTATTCGCAGGCTACTGTGGTGTTGTTTACATGACACTTCTGATGAAGGAGGTGTTTTTTTTTATTACTGCTGGATCTATCTATACATGAACTAAATGTTAAATATCAACAGCAATAAGCGAGGATTTGGGCACAGTGTGACTTCTTTATAAGTATTAGTATTAGGGATTGTGCATTACTAAGACTACTATCCATTGTGAAGAGCTATTCAAAGAAAACCATATAGACTCTTGCAGCATTGTTTTAAAAACATATATATGTCTTACAATTTTCTTATATGTTCTCCCACAAGTCTATTCACCATGCACTATAGCACATTTAATTCTCAATATCCAGGATACAAGAAATACAGCGAAGACTGACACATGTAGCAGTATTTGGGGTGAGGGTTGGGTAATGTAAAGGCTCACCCACATGACTGTATGAAATATTAGTACCAGTCCGCACAAATCGCATACTCTATTTTTGACGCTTTGTTTCCATGTGTTGTTCTGTAGAGTCCCTATGACTTTCATATTACTACTATATGCAGTTCTGCACAGGTACTATACAAATTCCAACGCATTTTTTGTTTCAAAATCAGTCCTCTTTGTCACCAGTTTAGGGGAGAAAAACAATAATAATATGAACCCATATTTTTTTTTTACACTGATCCATGTACACCGATGCTATTTTTTAATCTCCTTTGACTTTTATAGGAAAAAACAGCACCAGTACGGCATCCAATGGAGCATAGCCCAAGAGTTATCATAGCACACATACAAAAATACCTTCACGTATGGTGCCACATGGAGTTAAATAAATCTCCATAGAATAAAAAGGACCACTATATTGCAGCTCCATACCACTAAGAATGTTTTCGGAGATATCATTCAAATGTGTACATAAGCCCTGAGAGTGCAGAGTTGTATCTTATGTGCCATTCAGGGAGTGGATAGTTCGGTGACAGTGGTCCCAGTGATAGCTGCCATCAGTGAGATGGAAACAAAGACATCTCAGCATTAAGTAAATATAATATTATGATAAAAAAAACAGTGACATTGGTAAAAATTAAAATTTTAATATAAATGTTGGTCCAGTATGAGGGCCAATTGGAGTCGGGTGGAGTTTCTTTTCCCTTTACGACAGATTAGCTCATGCCATATGTTTTGTTTTGTTTTCCTCCCTCTGGATCAATAGTGCGAAACACGTTGCGGTCATACAGCAGTAAAAACTGTAAAATTACCACAACATATGATGAGATTTACCCCTGTCCTATTTAATTCATACATGTCTGTCAGGAATTGAACCCAGAGACCCCTGTTTTTTTTATTTTTTTATTTTGTCCCAGGCAATATCTCTTCTCCTTGTGCCAGCTGAAATGGTGGACATCTTTAATGCTAAATCTATTGTGCAGGTTTCCTTGATTCCTGCCTCTCTACATTCCTTGCCTTGATTGCTTGAATGGTCTCTCTCTTTGGTTTCCTATAAAAGCCTGCACTTCCTGATTGCCAGACTAGTGAGATGCTGCCTCTAGTCTAGTTCACTGCTGTCTTACTCTACCAACTTTTAATACTCTTCTGTGTACCGAACTTGGATTTTTTTTCCTGTCCACGTCTCTGCCTTAAGCTACAACCTGTTGACGTTTATCTGTGTACTGAACTTGGATTGTTTCCTGACCCCATCTCTTTTGCCACTGATCTATGTACCCCACTGCCAGATCGTTTCAGCCACTGGACCCCAAATCTGCTACAGACCACGACAATGTTAACTCTTCCTCCCTATTTGAACTATACAGACGTGTCTTTTTCAAGCATAGAAACTATGTAACCGTAGCAGTAAAAGTATGAATTGTATCTCTGGTATCACAATTGATTAATAATACATTTGGTATCAGAAACCAACATGCAGTCACCCTTTGATCTGCTACATAGTGCACATGAAATATCTTAGATGCTTAGGTGAACCATTGAACCTTTGCACTCATGTGAAGATGTGACTATATGAGATGTATTATTACAATGACAATAGAGACAAGTCTCTGTAAATAAAATGTGTTGCGTTTAAAAAGTGGGTAAATGAATTAGCAATGAGGGCAGTTTGGAGAAGCATAATGTAAATAGGTGCATATTTGCACACTGAATACATGTGGCACGCATATATTTCACAGCCCAGAGTATGTCATACATAATCATCATTAATTCTGAGTGATGGAAGATGTCCAGGCTGGTTAGAAAATGATGGGAGTATAAGTGAGGTAGTTTGTGGCTTGGTTCAGATTTTGAATTACATAGTGGCACATGCTGTTGTAGCTGGTGGAAAATATTATTAACACAGAGAAAGGAGAAAAAGCATTTCATACAAATATGGTTCATATACCTGAGCAAATAGCATCTCAGCATGATCTGTATAAACGCCGGGCAAACTTTGTGCCTGTAATTGTAGTTAACATTGGTAAAGAGAGGAATAGCCATAAGAGGCGGTGTGATTTGTAGCACATTTAGAAAAGACTGAAAGAAGCTTGCACTAAACTTTTGTGAAAGAAATGTATAATATTTAGTACATTATAGTGCAGAGCCGAATTAGTCAATTATTCGTCAGAGCTAAGATGGTCACCCTGAGATCATCATGTCACATCATGTTCTTTGTCCTTTCAATAGGACTACTTTCTTTACACCAGAAGGTTATTCCCGGACAACAATGGGTTCCACCTTAATACTCTCCTTTCACCCAATTATGTCCCAGTCTTTTTCTGTGGAGTCTCTGAACAAAACACCTTAACTGAGACTTGAGAGGCCTGCAGCTCTCCTGTGATGTTTTGTAGTTTCCTATATGTGTTGCCTATGCACCTCTTAAGTCATTTTGATAGTCCGGCCACCGTTGGGCAGATTCACCACTATTCCAAGTCTTCTCCATTTCAAAATATCGTCTCTCTTTTTATGGTTTGATGGAGTCCTTGAGACTTAAAAAAATATTTTATAATCATTTCCAGGTTATAACAACTTTTTTTATCTGGACTTTTCATGCATGAAAATGATTCTGCAAAGAAAACTGAACAAAGATTCTTTAATATTTATAAAAAGACTTATAATAAAGGCCACTAATTCTACCCCCACTGCTATTATTTTACCTCCTCTAGTGGCTCTTTTGACTTGGTTCACCGCCAGTCTTCCAGTGCATGTTCCCTGACCCAGCCCCTCTTCTAGTAGCGATAAGGGTACGACTGAGCAGTGCCTGTCATACCCTACTTTTCCATGCTCTGTATTGTGTATATAGTTTCAGGGGTATAGTTATTTTGGGTGATATGGGGTGGTGGATGCATTATACCACTATTTAATAAGCACAAAGTTAGTGGAAGCAACAGCAGCCCCAAATTCCTGATCTAGGGGCTGACATGAAGTGTACACTGAAAAACAGGGTGCCCCTCTCAATGACTGGGAAAAAGGGAACTCCTGGCTCAAAAACAAATGGGTTATACAGTTATTGATTTACAGGCCATGTCATTCCTCTCAGCAATTAAAAAAGAGGGACACACAGCTTGCACTTCCTAATGCCTCCCATACCATGTCTCCAATTCACTAAATTGTATAGCACCAATTTGACCATTGCTATTGGGGCATCATATAGGTGCCCTTATATAAGAAGGTCCGTCTGTTTGTTTGTTTGTTTGTTTGTTTGTTTGTTTGTTTTTTTGTATATTCAGTAATATTTAAAAACTTCAATTTCAGTTTTGATTGGACAAATATCTAATAACATCTGGATGGGGCAAAGGCTTCTTCATAGCACTGAAGACTGTACACAATCATATTCTGTTATTCTCCCTTCTGATTAAACGAAGATGATGGTTTATTTTTCTCCTTGCTCTAAAAGTGCATTACAAGACCAGGCTTATTGTTAATGCCAGATGACTGATATTCTATAGAAACTTGCTTATTGCTTTGAAAGCCGACACAAGACTTTTATTTAAACTGCTGAAAGCATTCTCTGACATCAGAGACCAGACAACTAGCAGTGCTTTTTCTCTTTAGAGAGTAAGTGGCCCTCTGGCTGGAACACTGTCCATTACAGACTGAAACAAGGACTATGAAGTACTTAGAAGAGACATTTTTTTACTGTGTTTTTAATTCTTATATCCTGAGAGTCTAGTTTGTTCTTTGTAAGCTAAATAAACCTGTCTATGGCTCCATGTTTGTCTCAATAAAGCCTGTCTTTATTGGTTTCATCCATTCTACTTACACATCCGTATTGGTAACTCCAAAGGAACATTTCTAGACAATTCGTCACTATTCAAGGACAACAGAAACCTTATTCAAAAATATTTTCTATGTTCAATGAAGGGATTGTCTTCATATTACTTTGTACTTTCTCATACATTTATATTTTTATTTGCTATACTTTTATATATGTTATGGTATAGCACATGCTTTTGGCTGACCACTAGTTTCAGAGTGAGGAAATGGTGCTTGGGTGAGTTATGTCTTGGCATCAAGGTCGGACTACCAGATCACCAGAGGATCCTCATGTGGGCCAAAGTTCTGACACAATAAGTTCCACCAAAAAACAGTGCCTCAAAGGTCCATTGGGAGACACCCCCATTTGAAGTCTATTTGGAAATAATCAATTCCTGCTAATGACAAGTTTCTAGTGGAGATGCACATGTTCTGTATAGATAGACAGCGGCCATCAAAATAATTTCCTCTGGTGGACCACTAGTCCAATGCTGCTTGGCATTGAACTATCTCATCCATAAATCCCTATAGCAGAGGAATAAGCTGTCCCTACGGTAACAAATGCCATTGGTCCTGTATCCAAGTCGGTTAAGCCTCTATTTAGAGTTGGTGAAATTCGAGGCTTTGTGCTCATTGGCATTCTTTATATACCATAGTTGGTAATACCTGCTATGACTGAGGACCACTGTATTTCAACCCCTTGGCGGCATTTATGGTGCTTGCCCTATGTAGTTAGTGCCAATAACCGTAAATGTACGGCTCGGGGATGGTGCAGGCACAGGAGCTGTGCCGCTCCATCACAACGGGATTCAATTGTATATTATAGCTGATACCCTGCTGAAATGGCAGGGATCGGAGATAACTCTGATCCCAGGCCGTTTGATTCCTCAGATGCTGTGGTCAATAGCGGCCGCGGCATCTGAACAGTTGGACAAAGGGAAGGGACTACTCCTGTCACCCCACTTGCGACACGATCACAGGGTGCTGATGGATTTCCATGGCTTTCAGGTGTCTAAAGCAGCCCCAATATCTACAATCTGTGTTTGCCTGAGGTAGGGTCTAATAGGATGCCTGTCAGAAAAATAAAAATGTTTAAAAAAGTACACATAATTTGCATCATAAAATGAACATGTTATTTACCACATGCGGTGAACGGTGTAAAAAACAAAACAAAAACAATGGCGAATAGTGTTTTTTTTTATCATTACTTCCACTTAAAAAAATACTAAATAAAATCAATATGCTCTATGTGCCTCAAAATGGTACCAATGAAAACTACAGCTCATACTGCAAAAAACAAGTGCTCATGAAGTATTTTTATTGTGTACGAGTAGTAAACAATAATAAAAACATTCTTCTGGAATTGCCGTATTTGCACTGGCTTGCAGAATAAAGTTAACATGTCATAAATACAGCACAGCGAACACCATAAAAACAAAACCCCAAAAAAACATGATGGAATAGCTGTATTCTTTTCCACCCCCCCCCCAAAAAAAAGTATAACATTTTTTAATACATCATATGCACCTCAAAATGGTGCCATTAAAAAACACAACCTGTCCCACAAAAAAACATGCCTTCATACGGTTATATTAATGAAAAAAATGAAAAAGTTATGGCTCTCAGAACGCAGTGATGAAAAAAACGTCAAAATTGTTGTGTAAGGCCAAACTAGCCTTAAAGGGGTTAAAGGGGTTTTCCGGAACTAAAAAATTACATTTATTTAAATAAAACAATGAAAAATATATAACTTTACAATGTACTTACGTTTCATCAGATGGCTGTAGCGTCGTATATCCTCCTCCGTCACAGCCCCCTTAGTAATGCAAAATCTGCACTTCCTGTGCAGACCCGTCCATTTGGTCTTCTGCCTTGCTTCCGGTTTCCGGCTTTCACACTGTACAGTTACGTCACAAATGACGTAACCGTACCACGTGCTTCTTTATCTCATTAGAGCATGCGTGGTTAACACACTCCACCGCGCATGCTCTGTGAAATTATAACTCCTTATCAATTAGCGACGGAATATGAAGTTGCGGGAATAACGGCCGTTTCGGCCGTCTTCCCGACAGGTGCAGGAGCTGTGACAGCTGCTGTCTCGTACAGCAGCTGCCGCAGCTCCTACAGCGGGGACCGATCGCTGTGTCCCCGCTGTCTAACCCCTTAAAAGCCGCGTTCAATAGAGATCGCGGCTTTTTAGGGGTTAAGTTACCATCGCCGGCCTGCTACACGATAGCGGCCGGCGATGGTTACTATGGCAACCGGACACCAAACAATGGCGTCCGGCTATGCCATCGACGGAAGCCTAATGGGTCCTGACAAAGTCAGGACCCACTATGCTTGCTGTCAGTGAATAGCTGACAGTTCTAATACACTGCACTACGCATGTAGCGCAGTGTATTAGAATAGCGATCAGGGCCTCCTGCCCTCATGTCCCCTAGTGGGACAAAGTAATACAGTCAAAAAAAAAAAGATGTGTAAAAATAAGAAAATAAAAGTTAAAAAAAATCCCCTTTTTTTCCCTTATCAGTCCTTTTTATTAATAAAAATAAACAAACAAATAAACTATACATAATTGGTATCGCCGCGTCCGTAACGGCCTGAACTACAAAATTGTTTTGTTATTTATCCCGCGCGGTGAACGCCGTAAAAGAAAATAATAATAAACCATACCAAAATCACAATTCTTTGGTCACTTCACCTCCCAAAAAATTTATTAAAAATAGATCAGAAAGTCGCATGTACCTAAAAATGGTCCTGATCGAAACGACAGTTCGTTACGCAAAAAATAAGTCCTCGCACGGCTTTATTGATGGAAAAATTATAAAGTTCTGGCTCTTAGAATAAGGTAACACAAAAAGTGAATGATTTTTTACAAAACTTATTTTATTGTGCAAACGCCATAAGACATAAAAGAACTATAAACATCTGGTGTCACCGTAAGGCCGAGTTTTCACGAGCGTGTGCGTTTTGTGCAAGCAAAAAGCGCGGCGTTTTGCGTGCGCAAAAGGCACTTAACAGCTCCGTGTGTCAGCCCTTTATGATGCGCGGCTGCGTGCTTTTCGCGCAGCCGCCATCATTATGACACTCCGTTTGGATGTTTGTAAACAGAAAAGCACGTGGTGCTTTTCTGTTTTCATTCATCCTTTACAGTGCTGTTGCGCGAATCACGCGCGTCCCACGGAATTGCTTCCGTGCGACATGCGTGGTTTTCACACACCCATTGACTTCAATTGGTGCGTGATGCGCGAACATCGCACAAATATAGCATGTCGTGCGTTTCATGCAGCGGACATACGCTGCGTGAAAATCACGCACCTGGCTGCACGGCCCCATAGACTAACATAGGTCCCTGCGACGCGCGTTGCACGGACGTATAACACGCTCGTGTAAATGAGCCCTAATCGTATCGCCCCGCAGAATAACGTGAATATGTCATTTATAGCGCACGGTGAACGCTGTAAAAAAATAGAATAAAAAAACAATAGTAGAATTGCTGTTTTTTTAGTCACCACGCCACTTAAAAATAGAATAAAAACTGATCAAAAAGCCGCATGCACCCCAAGAAAACTACAATGAATTCCTCAAGGGGTCTAGTTTCCAAAATGGGGTCACCTTTTGGGGGTTTCCACTGTTTTGGTACCAGAAGACCTCTTCAAACCGTTTAACCCCTTAATGACCGGGCCATTTTGCACGTTAATGACCAAGGATTATTTCTTGTTTTTTCACGGTCGCATTCCAAGAGTCGTAAATGTTTTTGTATTCCGTCTATATAGCCGTATAAGGGCTTGTTTTTTGCGGGACGAGTTGTATTTTGTAATTGTACCATTTTTAGATGCTTATAATATATTGATTAACTTTTATTAACTTTATTTTAGGAGAGAATTGAAAATAAGCAGCTATTCCAGCATTCATTTTCACGTTATAAATTTACGCCGTTTACTATGCAGCGTAAATAACATGTTAACTTTATTCTATGGCTCGGCACGGTTACGGGGATACCAAATATGTAAAGGTTTTATATGTTTTTTCTATGTTTGCACAATAAAAAGCCTTTTAGAAAAAAATTACTGTTTTTGCATCGCCGCATTCCAAGAGCCGTAACGTTTTTATTTTTCCGTCTATGTGTTTTTGCGGGACAATGTGTAGTTTTCATTAGTACTATTTTGGGGTACATAGGACTTAGATTAATTTTTATTTAATTTTTTATGGGGGGAATGGGAGAAAAGAGCGAATTTTGCCGTTGTTTTTTTGGACGCCGTTCATCCGGCGGTTTAATTAATGTGTTAATTTTATTGTTCAAGTTGTTACGATCACGGGGATACCATATATGTGTATGTGTGATTTGTTTTGACACTTTTACTAAAAAAAAAACACTTTTTGGGCAAAAAAAGTAGTTTTATTTGATTTTCAATGTAATTTATTTTTATTTTTTTCACCAACTTTATTTAACGGATTGACATTTTTTTTTTTAGTCCCACCAGGGGACTTCACTATGCGATGTGCCGATCGCATATATAATGCTTTGGTATACTTACTATACGGAAGCATTATTACCTGTCAGTGTAAAACTGACAGGCAATCTGTTAGGTCATGCCTCCGGCATCGCCTAACAGGCAGATGCTGAAGACAGACCTGGGGGTCTTTGTTAGACCCCCGCTACCATGGAAACCCGACGGCGACCTGCGATTTCTTTGCGGGGGCGCCGATGGGGGGACAGAGGGAGCTCCCTCCCTCTGTCAAACACATTAGATGCCGCTGTCACTATTGACAGCGGCATTTAATGGGTTAAACTGCCGGAATCGGAGCGCGCTTCGATTCCCGCAGTTGCAGCAGGAGCCAGGCTGTGTATAACAGCCGTGCTCCTGCCGCTGATCGCGTGGGTACACTGGCAGTACCCGAGCCATCACAGGACGGATATATCCCTCCTCCTGCGCGAACTAGCAGCTGCAGAGGACTGATATATCCGCCCTTCGGCGTTAAGAGGTTAAAAACGCAGATATCCAGTGATTTCAGCTTGTGCTATCAGTAATAGAATGAGAGCACCAAAATGAAGACTGAGATTGCAGAAGTTAGTAGAGCTGGGTGTAGTAGGCGGAGCAAGTGCACTGCTGCATGCACATTGCATGCTGGGACTAGAGCAGTGCATGCAGGGAGGAGAAACACAGGAAGAGAAGAGGAATGAACTTACTGAGCAAAACAAACCTCTCAAGGTAAACAATAGGGAGTAGTGTTACTAAAACCATTTATTATCAAGAAAAAGATAGTCAGAGTGCACTAATATATTAATAGAGGAACATTGCATTGATTTAAAAAAAAAAAAAAAAAGGATTGGAAAACCCCTTTAAATGCACAAACCGTGTGTGGGATCATATTTCTAAATTTTGATCTTGTGGTGTTACCTACCATTGCCATGCACTGGACTTATACAACATAAGGGTAATAAACTGATTTCCCAACTCATATTTTAGTCCAAATGAAAGCAATCAGGACAATAAGTTAATTTCTAAAGTTAGCATTTTGCTGATTATTTCCTTATCTACAGCTGCGACTTTGGAGCCGAGCTTGCCACTTATTAACCAGTAGGACGCCGCCTTATGAAGCGTGTACTTTTCTGCGTAAAGATGCTGATTTATAAAACCATCTTGTTTGAATAGTTAGAAATGCTTCAATGTGTTGCTGTTATCTCGCGCTCTCTGTTTTTATTCCAGCATGATTTCTACAATCAGTAATAACTTACAACGTTTTATTGATGCCTAGACTATAACCTGCTCATTATTAAATGTTGAGGTCTTATTGAGTCGTTGTCCCCCTATAACATCTCTTTTCATTACAAGGGGCTGGTTACTATTGTATCTTAAGTATATTTCCATATTGCATCCATTTTTGATAGACCGTTATATGGAGCTAATGTTAATCAATAAGGATATAAACATGAGCATATAAAATATGCGCAAATTTTAACATCGCAGCATGCACAACTTCAGTCTGTATTGTGAATGGAATTTGCCCATTGAAGTCCTTGGAGAGTGATTAAAATACAGATGCATTTTTCAAAGGAACTGTGTTATGTAATTCAAATATCTCCCTAATAGACAGACCATCAGTATTACAGGATCTGTACTACTGATGAAATACTGATGCAAAATCATCCGTTATACGGACAATTACAAAATACGCTCGTGTGAAACAGGCATTTTCCTATTCAGTGATAGACATATGTACAGATTTATTATCTCATTTCCATTATACAGGGTGATTCAAAAAGGATGGTACAAAATTGTAGCCTCAGTAATCATGACCAAGAGAACATAACACAAATTTATTAACATGAAAAGACACATTATTTATACAAGTTTTATCCATGCACTATAAATGTTCCAAATGATTTTCATTGGTGACACAGCAGATGTCTAGGCGGTTCTGTCCTGACGCGTGCCAGCATATCCTCGGAGATGGACTCCACTGTTTCAGCGATGCGTTGTCTCAAGTCATTCAGATCCTGTGGCTGAGGTGCAGATACACTGAGTCCTTGATGTAGCCCCACAGAAAGAAGTCATAGGGTGTTAGATCTGGCGATCGTGGAGGCCAACGCAACATTGGTGAGTCGTTGTTTCCTGTGCGACCAATCCAACGTTCCAGTAGAGTATTCAGGTATCGGCAAACATCCAAATGGAAATATGGAGGTGCACCATCCTGCTGATAGACTATGATTGGCAGATCTTCCTCCATCTGTGGCAAAGCCATTCCTTTAACATGTCCAGGTAGGAGTGGCCAGTGACTGTATTCTCAGCAAAAAAGAAGGAACCGCAGACTTTGCGCCTGCTCATTGCACAGAACTCGTTTACTTAGGGTGAGTCCCTCTTGAATCCCTCAATAAGGGCACATGTTTTTTCTGAGCTCCAAATTCTAGCATTGTGGTGATTGACTGAGGTGAAAGGTAACCTCATCGCTAATCACCAGCCTGTCAGAGAATTCATCCTCTTCCATCGGCCCTGCAATCAATGTAAATGTCACAGCATTTCTGTTTGTCTTCTGGTTTCATCTTCTGAAGAAGATGTAATCTGTATGGCTTACAATGCAGACGTTTTCATAAGATACGCCATAACATGGTTTGTGGGACATGTAGTTCCATACTAGTCAGCCTGGTTGACTTTCTAGGACTACGATCGTACGCGGCTCGAATCCTGTTCACTGTCTATGACGAAGTCTTTGGGCGGTCCAAACTTTTACTATGCCTCCCATTGATTTCAATGGGAGACGGGGCGGTTTTCTCCTGTGTGGCGGGACATGCCCTATCTTCGGGAGTTTACGCCTCTGACCTCCCATTGACTTCAATGGGAGGCAGAGAAAGCGTATTTCGCTGCGTTTTATGCCCGTGGCGCTCAATGGCCGCGGGCAAAAAACGCAGCGAAAATCGGCGAGCAGGGAGAGGAAAATCTGCCTCAAACTTCCAAACGGAATTTTGAGGCAGAAATTCCGCCTGCAAAAAACTCTGTGTGAACATAGCCTTAGGTCGTTTTCAGCTGCCGAGTATTTATTTTAGTTTATGTATGCTTTAAAAGAGTTTTTTAGGACAACTCTGAACTTAGCATGTTCCGAAGTGTGCACAACACGACGAGATATATATATATAATTGGTTAGTTACATTTATATTTGTATTTTATATTTTTACATTTCAAATTTGTCTCTTGAAAATGAAAGCTGCACTGTGATTTACCACTGATGTTACTTTAAGTACAGGCCTTTACTTTTGCACCATCCTTTTTGATTCAACCTGTATAGAGATGAGCGAAGTTATGATAAGTTCGGTTTGGCTGGTTCGCCGAATTTCTTGAAAAAGTTTGATTCGGAACGAATCTGTAATTCAAGAAAGCCCATAAAAATTGTGTATGGAGCTCCCGTAATGACGGGTGGCTACATGTGTGCACCCGGCTTTACGGCAGCGTTGCTAGGCGACGTCAGTAAATAGTCACTGTCCAGGGTGCTGAAAGAGTTAACTGATCGGCAGTAACTCTTTCAGCACCCTGGACAGTGAATTCCGATCACAATATAGAGCAACCTGTAAAAAAAAAAAAAAAAAGACGTTCGTACTTACCGAGAACTTCCTGCTTCTTCCTCCAGTCTGGCCTCCCGGCCGTTGCCTTGGTGACGCGTCCCTCTCGACATCCGGCCAGACATCCCTGGATGACGTTTCAGCCAATGTGACCGCTGCAGCCAATCACAGGCCAATCACATGCTGCAGCGGTCACATGGACTGTCGCGTCATCAGGGATGTCGGGCTGGATGTCAAGAGAAGGACGCGTCACCGTTGCCTTGGTGATGCGTCCCTCTTTCGGCATCCAGCCCGACCTCCCTGGATGACGCAGCAGTCCATGTGACCGCTGCAGCCTGTGATTGGCCTGTGATTGGCTGCAGCGGTCACTTGGACTGAATCGTCATCCCGGGAGGTCGGACTGGAGGAAGAAGCACGGAGTTATCAGTAAGTAGGAACTTCTATTTTTTTTTTACACGTTGATGTATATTGTGATCGGAAGTCACTGTCCAGGGTGCTGAAACAGTTACTGCCGATCGCTTAACTCTTTCAGCACCCTGGACAGTGACTATCTCCTGACGTCGCGTACCGGAAAATCAGTGACTCATAAGCCGGGTTCGGTCAAAACGTGTTCGGCCGAACCTGGTGAAGTTCGGATTCGCTGCGAACCAAACTTTTCACGATGTTCGGACAGAAACCGGGTTCGGTTGTCCCGGTTTGCTCATCTCTAATCCTGTATATTACCGAGTTGTCAGTCCAGCTGAATGACGCATTTGGTTTACAGCGGCGTTCTGCATCTTCGGTGTATGGTGGAGTTGCGGCGCTAAAACAAAATAGAAATTTTTATAAAACTATAGTAGAAAAATGTTTAGTATTGCAATAAACACTTACATAACTAAAACAAAATGGGCATCAAAGGTTTTCATAGTTTTTAATTTGGCATGTCAGGCATTGAGACTACAGAATCAGTCAAGATAGCTGTGTGATTTAACATAATGAAGTCCTATGTAAAACTAAAATGAACACATTGTGACTAGAGATGAGCGAATTTTCTCAAAATTCTATAAATTTGAGCGTCCACTTCGATTTGGTCCAAATAAATTTGCCTTGAATCGCAAGTGCCCCAATTGCCCTGTTGGATTCTCTGATGTCTTCTAGGACTGTAAGTTTAATACAGTCCTAGAAGACATCAGAGATTTAAACAGGGCAATTGGGGAACTTGTGATTCCACCCCTGAAATAGAAAAAATACAATGCTCACCTCCAAAACTACGTAATCTCATGAGGCCGACAAGGACGCGTCGCAGCGGTCACATGGGAAAAAACGAAGTCATCATAGGAGGGCGACAGGGGTTCGTCGATACGGAAGATCATGTCAGTATGGTATTTTTTTTCTATTTCCTCTTCTGCCGTCCTTCCTTTTTCTAATCTGTAAAATGGCAAATTCAAATCAAATTTGACTCAACTTCTCTGTCTTCAATTTAATAGAAATTCTCTTTTACATTGTCTATTTTATCCTAAGAATAGTATCAGAAAAAAAAGCTGTATTGAGTAACTCTGCAACACAATTCAGATACAAGAACACGACATTTGATTTAATAAAATAATTTTTTGTGTTTCTACATTCAATACCTTAATAAAGTATCCAGAATGCATCAGCAAGTTCACTTTTAATTGCATTGTAAACTTTGCTGTTATCATTGCACACACAGGACAAACCAACAATACGGTCTAATAGGTTATTTGTGAACAAACCAAAAGAAATAGACATGAGTGGTAAGTGATTGGCTCCAAAGTCACCTTCAAATGGGGTTGTCTTCTGCTGGGCCTTTGTGGCCCATTATTGTATAAGAGCCTGAGCCCGCCTGAGTATCCTCTGGTACTCTGGTGAGAAGCCCGACCCTGATTACAATAGAAGCAAATACAGTTTTATTGTGTATAGATTTTATATATTGTTCACAGTTACTTAGTGTAAGTAAACTTTTGCACCGAGGCCTCAAGTTATGCCCCTGGGCATGTGTGAAACATTGGGACTAAATGTGCTATATATATATGTGTGTATATATATATATATATATATATATATAATTTCAGGATCTGATAGGTTTCTAGGCACGACTGGACATTAAGGCTCGTAATTAGTAGTTTTTTGCAACATAGAACAATATTAGTATTATCTTGTTATATTATTAACTTCCCGAGATCTTTGTAGTAGTCACATCTTTGTAGTTAGTTGCTCCTATCTCAGCAAGTAATGTTATGCAAATCAGTCTTCCCGATTTATTGGATCTACACAACTAGTCAATCAAGTGCGTATGTATCATCAAGGAAAACCATGCTGCTGAAAAGAGGGAGCCCATTCCTACTTGGTCTTAATCCTGTTTCAGTGGGTAGTGAAAGCCTGCACAGGGATTTGATCTGCACATGTACCTCTCCAGGACCCCTTGTTACAGGTGGTTAGAAGTGTGATCATGTCAAGCAGCACCTGTATAAGAGGCCTAATTTTATTTTTGCTGTGGGGCCCCCGGTCCTCTATATACATCACTGGGATCACATAAATAGATTTGACAAGATTTCCCTGTAATTTCCCAAAGGGAGGTCACAAATTGGCAAATTAAATCACCTAACACATGCTTATAATGGTGAATTATTAATTGATTCAAGAAACAATGAAACTTAAGATTGTTTTATTTGGCTCTAAATTGATCATTTATATTTATCTTTAAAGGGGTTCTTTGCTTTGGACAATCTCTACTTGTTAAAAGGGTTCATTGACAGTAAACTGATCACAAATTCTTCCCCTGCTTCGGCCCCAACAATCAGCTGTAATCTGTGGGGAAATCTGTCAGTAAGTGTACAATTTCCCTGCAGCACCACCACAGGGGAAATGAAGCATTACCCAGTGTTTATTCATATAAATAGATTATCTGTTTAATGCTGGACAGGACAGGTCCTCCAGAGCGAGATACGCTCTTTCTAACCACTCTCCACTGTGGCCACGAGATGAGGATTCTGAACAAAAACCCCCTCTATTACTTCAACTCGGCGTGCTACGCTGTTTACGTAACTCCTATTCACTTATATGGGAGTTATGGATACAGCGTAGCTCAGTGAACTCGGCTATTTCCGTACTCCCGACCACCTCGTCAGATTGTCGCCAGGCAGCAGCGGGAGCTGGACAAGGTAGAATGGCTTTCAGCTGGCCTCGTTCTAGAGATAAGAGCGGGTGCTAGAGGTGCATCTATCGGACATTTATGGCATATCCTATGGATATGATGTCAAGACCCTTTTAAGTAATAAAGTCTGGAATAAACTTCTATAATTGTTTGTATTGAGATGTCAGTGCTGTCCTTTATCTGTATTAACTAATATGAGTAGGCAAAGATATTCACCAAAATTTATACCTATAGCATATAATAAATCTGGCCTAAACTACGTGTCCTTGGAGACCACACACACTTTTATCAGCACCTTCAAATATGGCGAGCGTACAGAAAAGTCGCAAGTTTTATCACTAAATTTTTACACGTCATCATTTGCAACATTGTAGCAGCACATTTAATGCTAAAAACTGGAGTACACTGCTTTTTGTGGCTGGAGTGAGCTGTTTAGTCATTTTAGTCACTGAAACAATTTCTTTTATGCATATAATAGATTATTCATTTTGAAATGTATGTGTTTTTTTAAGCTGTTTTGTTTTGTTGCTCCGTTGCGTATCTGTCTGGATTTATAGTATTGGCTAATTAATAGTTGGTGGCGGATGTGCTGGAATTTGCATTAAAGCAGCAGTTACAACGGCATCAGCAGGGACAGAAGTGGCCCAAAGGAATTGCTCAAGACTCCTGCTTCTGTCCCTTTATAGCCCATGTGCTAGGTTTTTATAGAGACTATACTGATTTACTGTAAATTAGTAACATTACACAGTCTGTTCTGGCCAAAATTATAATTACAGACTTTAGAACCTGATTATTTATGAGTTTTATATTGTTTTCTTCAGTGTATTCAAGACACAGCAAATATGTATGAAGTATTTAACAGCGACATAGTGGCCTTGTTAATGTCATTGGTGTGTTAACTGCCTTACAGCAAAACAATTTAGGTATAATATGGCCTTGTTTAATCCCATATCAACCACTCAAGACTTGCTCTAGTGGTTTTATTACCTGCATTTTATGTTTTACTTTGTTAAACTAGAAAACCTAGAACATGTCATTGATTAGATACTTAGTAGTTGGAGAGAACTTTGGAATATCCCATTTCAGTACTAGTCCAAAAGCTCAAGACCACCCTAATCTATATGTCCTTATACTGCACATGCAAATTAAATAGGGATTTTCTCCTTTTTGGACATCACTGAATCAGCCAGAGTAAAAAAACCCTAAGGCCTCAGTCACATCTGCGTTGGATCCATCGCAGATCCTGCCGAGAATAATGGGGAAAAAATAGTGCAGTATGCTGCACTATTGTTTCCGGTAAAACCACAGACATCCTGACAAAAACCCGATAGAACCCATTAACCTCTTAAAGACCAGGCCAATTTGCGTTTTTTTCATTTTCATTTTTTCATCCCCATCTTCCAAAAGCCAGAACGTTCTATTTCTTCGTCGACATAGCCATACGAGGGCTTGTTTTTTGTGAGACAAGTTGTAGTTAGTTTTTCATGGCACCATTTAATGTACTGGGAATCTGCCCAAAAATTATTTGTGGGGTAAAATGGGCAAAAAGCAGCGACTGCACCATTTTTTGGGGGGTTTGTTTTTACGGCGTCCATCAGGCGGTAAAAACGACATTCACCTTATTCTAAAGGTTGATACGATTACGGCGATACCAAATCTATATATTTTGTTTTATGATTTACCACTTTTAAAAAAAATAAAACTATTTGCTAAAAAAATAAAATGTTTTGTGTCACCATATTCTGAGAGCCATAACTTTTTTATTTTTTCATCAATTTAGAGGTGTGAGGTCTTACATTTTGCCGGGCCAGCAGTAGTTTTCACCTATACCATTTTAGGGTACATGTGACTTTTTGATCACTTTTTATTCCTTTTTTTTTGGAGAGCTAATGTAACCAAAAAACAGCAATTTGCATGTTTTATATATATTTTGTTATACGTTATTCACCGAGCGGGTTAAACAACGCTATATTGTGATAGTTCAGACTTTTACCGATGCGGCGATACGAGTTATGTTAACTTTTATTTTTTTTAACATTGCTTTAGGGAAAAATTGGGAAAAGGTGTTTTTTTGTAACTTTTAATATTATTTTTTTTTGGAACATCACAAAAATCTTTATTGAACTTTTTTTTTAACTTTTTTTTATTAGTCCCCCTAGGGGACTTGAACCAGCGATTATTGGATCGCTTGCATGATACACTGCAATACTAATGTATTGCAGTATATCGTGATTCTGACAGTCTCCCTTGAAGCCCTGCCGGAGGCAGAGCTTCAAAGGAGTACAAAGATGGCAGACCTAGGGGCCTTCATTAGGATCCCAAGGCTGCCACAACAACCATTGTCACCTTCCAATCTCGTCACTGGTGGTCGCGATGCCATGTTCTAGGGGGCGCCCCCCTGATTCTAACAATTTAAATTCAGCGGTCGCAATTGACCGTGGTATTTAAGGTGTTAAACGGGCGGAATAAAAGTGATATTTGATTCCGCCCATTGCAACAAGGTGTCGGCTGTATAACACAGCTGTCACCTACTGAGTATGGAGCGAGCTCAGCCCGTAAGCCCGCTCCATACTTACCCTTAAAGACTATCGCGTACTAGTACGTGGTATGTCGTTATGGGGTTAAAGTCAATGGGTTCCGTCAGCTGCTAGTGGTAACCATCGTGCAACGAAACCGGCGCGTCCGGTTTTTCTGATGTTCTGCTCCTTTGACGGAGCAGAACAATGGAAAGCCGAATGCTGGTATGACCCCAGCCTAATACAGATTTAACACGGGCCAATGTTTGGATGAAGGAGCAATCATTGGCCTGTGTAACAAGCTCATTTGTTGGCTGATTGGATCTGTATTGCGGCCATAAAAATGGTCACTGATCGGCAGCACATCTGTGTAATCAGGGGATGTGCTGCCAACAAGCTGCAAGTGTATGGGGACGACTGATCATTGTAACGATCATTCAGCTGCATAAAACTGATCATTGTTCCGATTCAATGGAGCAAACGAGCGCCGATCAACAAGCTGTATTGTTGATCGCACTTGTTAAGGTAGTTAAACATGGGCAACTATCTGCTTGTGCAAAAATATTTAAAGTAAAATTGTCTCCTGCCCTGGTGTCCCCGGCCTGTCCATGTATCACCAATGAAAGGTTAACAGTTCAATATTAGACTTGCTAATTATAGAGCCAGGGAGGCTGAACTGTGATTTTCTTCATTATAAGGGCGGATTTACACGAACGTGTAATACGTCTGTGCAACGCGCGTGTTTTTGACGCGCCGCACGGACCTATGCTAGTCTATGGGGCAGTGCAGACTGTCGGTGATTTTTGCGCAGCGTGAGTCTGCTGCGTAAAACTCACGACAGGTCCTATATTTCTGCGTTTTTTGCGCATCACGCACCCATTGAAGTCAATGGGTGCGTGAAAATCACGCTCACCAGACGGAAGCACTTCCGTGGGACGCGCGTGATTCGCGCAACAGCAGTCAAAAGCATGTTTGCAAACAGAAAAGCACCACGTGCTTTTCTGTTTACAAACATCCAAACAGAGTGTCATAATGATGCCGGCTGCGCGAAAATCACGCAGCCGCACATCCTATGTGATGACTCACGGAGCTGTTAAGTGCCTTCTGCGCACGCAAAACACCGCGTTTTTTGCGTGCGCAAAAACACACACACTCGTGTAAATCCGCCCTAACTGTGAGACAGGAATCTGTCTAATTCTCATTAGTAACTGTGATGAGGGTCTGTGCCCCCCCTAAGATATTATATATGGGACAATTCAAGTAATGACATCATACAGCAAGTTCCGGTGCCTGTTTGAGTCGCACAGATTCAGACTGTTGCTATACAAGACCCCCAAAATTGTGGATCTGAAATCTAATGAAACAGCAAGAAAAAGAACAGGTTTGAGACTGACATGTGAAATTCCTTAAAGGAACACACAGGAAACTTAAGTTGTGGCTGGAGTTTCCATTATAAAGAGAAGTAACAGTATGTTTCTATACTGTTCATTTTTCATGTTTGAAAAATAAATAAAAAATGAAACAAGAATGACATTGATAAGCAAGCCGCATTATAGATTCCCTTCTAACTTACAAAAGAGGTGTGCAATAATTTCATTTTGCCTTCAGTTACTGCAAGATGACAACATCTTTAGCAAATAGGCAGAACCTCTACTGCTGTATCATGAGATTTCCTTTTTATTAGGTCTACTCATTGTAACTTTTACTACCCGTCTTGATGTGAACATCCATATGTTGCCGCTCTTCGTTGCCAAGCTTATTAAAATGCTATCTGGTACATTATCGCAAAACAGCAATAATCTTTTAACAATTAACATGCTAAGTAATTTGAAGAACGCATTTGGTACAACCACTCTTCTGCTAAGCTGAGGACTAATGCTGTTGACATTAAGATTATTTTTTTTTACTTTTTCTTTCAAGCAGAAATAGCAAAATGAGTTGTTAATTGCCATCCTGTGCAGTCACATTTAAGAGGTTTTTTTTTGTCTTGTGATTTGGCCGAAAGTTTCATTTAGTTTGGGAAGACATCTCAAAATAGAGGTTACAGAAGAAATGCCAACTCCGCATAAATTGGAGTTTTTCTTTTTCTGCACTATCTACATCGCTCATAAAGGGAACATTACCCCGTCTGAGCACCGTTGCCACACTAAGCAGCTCCCACTAGCAAAACTGGCATAATAATTTACCTGGGTAAGTGGCTGTGATATATTTTCTGAGCCATTTGATACACAAAAAGTGTTTAGTGCTGTCAATGATTTGGGAATATACAATAGATATAGTACAGACACATTTTATGAAGTGTAGAACTATATAATAGTTTATGTTCCCATTGCATGTCTTCATAATCCAATAACAAACTATATTGATATTACATACATCAAATACATAAAAAAATTAAAAATGTGTTATTTAATATGTTGCAATTATATACCACAAATGTATCCTTTTCTCTATATCTCCCATCACCTCCATGCAATCATACAAATGGGCTTATTACTGCTCTGTAAAGTCTTTGAATTGTACCAAGCCATAACACCGCAGCCATAGACATCTTTGGAGCCCTAGTGTAACCCTGTATGCCTCTGGTTTCATACAGAGACACTGTATAAATGTTTGTTCGGTCAAATGTCGTAGTTTCGCGGCTTATGGAACAACATAGTTTCATATTTTCGGAGCAGCAGATACTTGGTGTGCTCCCATACAGTCTCTGGCCTAATGGACATTCAGAACTAACATACAATTTGATTCAATATACTAATACACTTTTTTATATTTATAGATGGATTTGAATTTGTTTTATGCCTCTAAATATAAACACAAAATGTAAGCTCTCTTGTCTATGTCCATGCTGGTATATTACATACACTTTAGGCTTGCGTCGTGGTTTACGCATATTACAGAAACTACATACAATGCATTGCCGGATCCATCGTATAACGGAGAGCAATGACGCCTGATATCCACCGTTGCAAATTTAATAAAAAACATATGCAAACTATGGGCTTTCAGCAAATTTCTGTAGGAAAGGGAATGGTATTTATCCACCCTGGACATTGTCTCATGGCTCCAGTACCTCTGGACTGTCACTTTATTACTAATGTGACATTACAATTTGATGTCACATAGCAGGAACAGAAGGTTGAACGTGCTGCCACTTTGTCACAACTTTACATACAGGGACGATACTATAATGACAGAGTTTTGGGACGGTGCCTAGAATTGCATTGGTTCTCAAGGATAAATCCGCAGTGCTTTTTATGAAAAATCTGTATGCAGTATTTAACACATGGAATTGCTGCAGATTTTTGGCGTTTCACCACTGCAGATGAGGTGAAAGTTTTTTTCTGAACACTAGAACATATGAATATATCTCACTAGTGCCACATTTGGAAACTCTTCCCAAGTGTAAAAATATACAAATATATGAAGGCACCTACGGGTAAAAGATGATCAACATTACTTTCCATTTCCGACCGCTGCTTAAAACATATCTTCTCCCTCTTCTCCCACAAAACTTGGAGTATTGCTGAATCTGGGTTGTTAACTATTACAGCTCCCACAGGGGTTGTGTTCTTACTGAGCTTTTCTGGACTTATGAATGACAAATCTGCCTTGTTATACAGGAACATTCCCTTATTTTAAGAAATCTGGATAAGTGCTAGAAACAGCTGCATAGAGTGGACATAGTGGACAACTTAAAGAGGTTGTCTCATATGGACATCATATAGGTGGGTCCTCCTGATCAGGAACCCTTTATTAGCAGAGTAGAGAGACTAAGAAAGAGATGATCTCCTCCCTGAAGGACACGGCCTATCCATGTATTACATGGTCACCTATTAAATTTACCTTGCATGTGGCCGCACCAAACTTCCCCGGAAATATCAACTAGTTGTAATGGTTCTCAGAGTTGGGCTTGTGGCGATTAGGTTTCATTGCGTGGCATTTTTTTAGACAATCCCTTTAAGGAGCTATATTTGCCATTAATTTTTGTTTATTTTGTTGTTGTTTTTTTATTTAGAGGGGAACTTCTATCTATCTATCTATCTATCTATCTATCTATCTATCTATCTATCTATCTATCATCTAGATATCTATCTATCTATCTATCTATCTATCTATCTATCTATCTATCTATCTATCTATCTATCATCTATCCAAAAAGCAGTAAGATTCTTATAGGGTTCACCCCAGCACAAAGTATTTCAACAGTTTCCATTTTCTATATGTGGAGTGCAATGAACTATGACATCATTATCAATGGTGTTATGTTACAGAAGTCCAGGCTCCAAGACACGGGGCAGTCGATTGTTGTATGTGACAATGCAAAATAGTGAAGGCGGACAAGTGTGATGTCATAGACATAGTGTGAGGAATAGGTTATAGATTGTCATAAAATAATAATAAAAGACTCTTGTAAAATCAACACAGGAAGGCTGTAAGGTCAAACAAGCCGCTATATGAAATGGAAGTCACACATCCAGCTTTTATTTAACTTGGTAGAATGACATATGTCTATAATGACTCCATTGTCAAGAATAACGATTCTATGAAGACAGTGTGGTGGATTGTGGGCCATTTTCTGCACTGTGTGAACTGATTTCTATTCACAGAGCAGAGAGAAAAGTAAAATGTACATCTGCCTGATATTTGTACTGAGCGAGTACTGACATTATACCGGAGCACCGGGTGTAGACATAACACCTTCCTTTATCACGTATGGTTTCTAGTTTAAATATTCAACTAGACACTGGATTATAGGAGCAGAAACAGACGAAACTGCACAAACAACAGCAAGATTGGTAGGTGAGATGAGAGGTAACGTTAAACTCAATATGTTTGACGAAAAGCTTGGACTGAGGGATACGTATATGTATTATTTGACACATTTAGATATAATGGAGGTATGTTTGTTATTCCTACACATAAGCAGTTTTCTTTAACTATCCCTCCAGTAATGCAGAATTAAGAGCTTTTCAGAAGGTCTATACAGATCGCGGGTATAGATGTAGCATTGTCTTCTGAATACAAATAATTATATATGTATATATACTTCTGATGCATGAGTAGAGCCAGAACCAGTGCTCAACTATGTCGGTTTATAATGGCAATGTAATGGCTCCCATCAATGGTTGTCACAAAGTGTCTGTTATCCATGAAGGTAACCAAGATAATACAGAAAGGGCTGAATTGAAAAAATTACACAAATGGAGAACTCCGCGGCACTGATGGATTAATATGCTATTGCCTTTTATGCTTTTCATTTAAAAAATCTGGTGAGTAATGTTTTACAAGTTCATTGCAATTCTTTATGGACATATATCAGGAGAAAGGGAAATTATTAGCATATGAGAAGTTTTCATTACTAGAAGTCTACTCTCTGACACTTCCACTGTTCACTAGAACAAAGATAAAATAGCATGTAGCAGCTTGGGCTCCTGTCTGTTTCTCCTAGTTTTACTTGGGAGTGGAAGACGTCTAATAGACCTGTATTATAGTCTATCGGCCTTCTACAGCTCTTTCAGGTGAAGCAAGAAAAAGCCAACAGGAATGGAAGTTACTGTACCCTCTAAGACATGATTAAAGGGATTGTCCAGTTTTAGCAAATTAATGTTACTTTTTGCATAATTAAAAGTTATACAATTTTCCAATGTACTTTCTGTATTATTTACTCATGGTTTTCAAGATCTCTGTTTGTTGTTATAAAGTAGGAACATTTATTATTTACTACCAGTGCATAAAGTTCTGTTCATGATCGTATGATGTACACACAGGTGCACGACTCGTTATAGTTACAGTATGTGTATCAGAGCTGTCTCTTCTAATGATCCCAGCACCTGTGCGTCCATCACATGACCATGGACAGAATTGTATTCGCTGGAAATAAACAATGAATGTTCATACGGAATAACAACAAGCAGAACTATTGAAAACCGTGAGGAATTAATACGGAAAGTATATTGGAAAATTGTATAACTTTTCATTATACAAAAAATGTACATTAATTTGCTGAAACCGGACAACCCCTTTAAGCAGCTTTGTTTTCTGTAACTGGAGGTATACTTTACCTGTTTCTCTCGAGCACTGTGATAACTCACTAAGTTAGGATAATCAATAGTTTTATGTTTACTTATTAATTATATGAAAAACCACTGGTAACATAACTATTTGGCTGCTTAAAAGGGTTGTCGCATAAAGACAAACCCTGTCCATATTCCCTATTGGGCATATGGATGTCATAGGAAAGCCCCTCTGCTCAGGGGCCCACCCTAGAAACCAGAACAGAGAGCTGTTCTGGCAGACCTGGCCCACCCATTACATGGTCGGCCACGCAGGAGAAATGTGCAGCTTGTCACAGCCCCGGCGATGACAACTGATCACCAGGGGTTAGAGAAACCGGACCTGTGGCGATCAGCTGGATTCTATTTCTTTGTGAGAAAACCCTTACAGTCTAGTGGCTTGGAGTAGTAAAGTAGTAGATTGTCAATGGCATTAACAGGAAATGTAAGTATAGATAACCTTTAGATTTTTCCAGCCTTATTAGTGGATTTTATTATTTGATAGTATAACCAATAATACGGCATATATTCAAAATGCAGTACAAGTGTTGTAGCCATATTACTGAGCGCTCTTATTACTATTAATACTGCACATTTCTGTTATTATTGTCATATTATTGAGCGTTATTGCTATGTTCGTATTACTGGGTATTGCTGCTAATGCTGACATGTTGCATATTACTAGCGAGAAAAATGTCCTGATTTTTAAATTAGAAGTGAAAGGTAGTTTGACATGTTTGCCTCCGGCAAATAGAATAAACTACTCTAAATGCCACTGCGTCTCTAAAGCCAATTTTGACCCAAGCAATCACTGAATATGGGTTTATTTAACATGTCGAGTATACGCAGTAGCTATAGTTACACTTAAAAAAGAGAAAACATACTTAAATTATACAGATGCGTCAATGGTTTTCTTTTTAATCCATATACCCATGAGTTCAATTATTTAATTAATATTTTTAGTATTGCTATTTTTGTTTAAGCTGACGGTAACCAGCCCGAGCAAGTGGTGGCCACAAAATATGCACATATATTAAGAAGAAGTATGTCACTGAGAGCCAATTTTGTATTTCTCAACTTTTTTCAAAATCCTTGAGCAGTTAGAAAAATAAATAAAATAAGAAAATCTGTCTTTATAGCGTTGTTATGACAGCGAGGAGGAATATAATTATAAACAATATCTTGCTTACCCTGCAATTCTATGTTTTTATGATAGGGAATTAAAAGCTGATTCAGTTGGCTATCTCGTAAACTCAGAATCACATTACTTAAACCAATATTTCTATTTGACTTTGCTTAGTAGTCTACTCTGAGAATAATGTTATAGAATCATTAAAGAAAAAATATATCTTTTAACTAGATAAAATTTAGGTTAATTTTTTCTGCCTATATTTGGGAAGACAGTGATGGAAGTGTACACACTAAAGGGCCTATCTATTGAGGGGTTGAAATAAAGAAATTGCCATGTCAATGGGGCTCCTGCCCCTCAGTGACCCTCTGAAGCTAGATTCACACAGTGTTTGGGTCCTACATACTGTAATGGTCTGGTTCCTCATATACCCAGAGAAAGACGTAACCAGGCGGCGCAATTCATCTATAGTACTCCCTTTTTGCACAACTTTGGTTAGGGTCGAGGTACATACAATAGCGACCCCCTGGACTACCGTTCCTCTAGCTAGACCGGTGGTTTAGTCTCCAAATTAAGTCAGTGGACGGGGAGCCAGACAAATGGCCAGGAGGTTGGAGGTTGCTAAGGATAATATCCACAACAGTCCAATTAGATGTTCCAGGAAAGAGAAGTAAGAACTCACATAATAAGGAACCAGCAACGGTGATATAGCAGAGCTGAGTACATGGTAGAGTATGCAGTATAGAAGTAGTGATCAAAAGGCAATCCAGGATTTGGTAACGATAATGTAGCAGAGTCAGTTATGTGGTACATTGTATAATTCGAGAGAGTAGTCTGGGACAAAAAAATAGGTCTCAACAACAAGGCACAGGATAAGATACAGCTGAAGAAATAGCTAACTAGGCAAAGAAAATAACATATTTAACTGGCACAGACGCCTGCGTGCTGAAGTTGGTCAGAAAGCTCCGTGCTCTGCGCATGCCTAGCCCGACATTCTTACCAGTGCTGCTGATAAATTGATTGTGGTGGTGGCTAGCAGGGAGAGACGGGGCTGGATCACCGCAATGTGGTGTGGACATAGGCCAAAAAAGTAATCAGTCACAGTGTTTGGCAGTCTGCAGGATTTTCTGTATGCTCCTAAAACAAACACTATTACAAAATTTTGCAAAGAAAACGGGTTAATTTACTCCCAGTCTTTTTCATTAGAGGGATGGGTTTTATCCAAGGGGGAGGGGCTTATCTGTACTAGTATCTCAGCATTGGGGAGGGCTTCTGCTGCAGTCAGTTGCCTTACAGGCAGATACAAGTTTGTGAGATGGAGGAGGAGGGAACATGATTGAATTCCTGGGATCCATATAGAAGAATTTCTTATATTTTTATACAGTTTTAATATTTGAATTGCTGTGATGTTTGGTTTATTTCTTACATTTAGTGTTCCTGTAAAGCTTTAGATTACAAGTTTGTGAACAAGTCTTTATATTAGTGATTTATCAGCAATACAGAAATATATTTCTTGATGGTATAACAAATCACTAAATTTACCCATTTACAAACCGCTATAGCTGCAACCCCGGAGCAGCACTCATTGTAAGACACCACAATCATTACATTGTATTATGGCTCAAAGATGTGACAGAATTTTGTGCCTAGAAAATGAGTGTTACTTCTCCGTGTGATATAATTGTTTTTGCTTGTGCTTTCAGAAATCTATGAAGTTGTGTGTATCTGTAGAACATTATAAAAGATTAAATCGCCTTCACGGCGAAGTCTCTCCCATAGCACATTTTCTTTTATGATACAAATGATTTGTTCTCTGATACCTGACTGTCAATTCACTAAAGGACACAGGTCTAACCAAGTATTATTTTCAGAGACATTCTGTTCTATGACTCCATTACTTTTTGTGTGCATGTAAAAAAAAGGGGCTTTATGAAAGAATTTTCCTCGTAGTATCTGATTTTTCAGTAGGGAATCACAATTATTATTACAAATAAGGCATAAAGTTAAATTGGTACTATCCACCTAATAAGAGAAATGTCCAGAATTCAATATTTACCATCTTAGGTTATTCATTGGATGTAGGGTGACCATGCCATAGTAAATACCAGTATTCCCCATGAAATTTAGATACTTTTTTTTTTTAGAACTCTGCAAGGTCCAATTCCTTTGTTATTCCTTCTGGAAATAGATGTATACATTAACAACTAGAAGTTACCATTCCTCTTGTCAATAAGGTGTGTCCCTACACAGTCTGACCCTATCTTCTTTATTAGTGCCCACTTATGATCAATGATTCCTGCTTAGATGCATTGTCTATTGAGCAGTGACGTCACAGGAAGTGCAAGTGCAAGCGTGACCATGCCCAGAGAGGAAGGGGACCTGCAAGGAGCCTGCCCTGAATCCCCACAGGCTGCCACATCAGGGCCCCGCACACAATATCTGTGTCTGGCAGCATCAGAACTGTTGTATGTGATGCATCACACAATGTCCAGCATTGGACCATTGTGTGCCGCGTCGCATACAAGACACAGACCTTGTGAAGAAGTCAGTTGCTGGCTGTCCCTGTTTTTTTTTTTAGGTCTGATTTGGCGTCTTATTTATTTAGAAGTCTGATCTGGAGGGGTCCATACGAGGGGGTTCACACATGGGGGGTGGTATTTACAAGAGGGTCTGTGGGCCCTTAACCCTTTAGTAACACCCCTGCTATTGAGGGTCTGAAGTAGTCTACACATCATGTCTCAGATGCCCAGGTTGCCAATCTGTCCCTGACCCAATGCTTTATACTGCAGTTCTGACTACTTAGAAGTATATCAGCATAACACCACTACAAGCTCCGTGCGGAGAGCTAATCGCCAAAACAGCAAAGACAGAATGACTTCAAACAATCAATGAGAAAAATAAATAAGACCCATATGGCACACAGAAAACACACACAAACACACACACACACATATATATATATATATATATATATATATATATATATATATATATATATATATATATATATAAAAGGAAGGATCTCATACCAAAGTATGCAGGAAAACAGGAAACGCCTCTACATCACAGGGCCCCAGGTAAATAAAATATGTTTTGTGGAGATGTTTAATTTTTGCTCGGAGTAAGGTAGACCCAGCCAAATAGGATTATTGTCTGTAGTCAACTGCCCAATGATTTATGGTATTGGTCACAAATATTCACTTGGCAGCACTCTGCTTGTTTATAAGAGGCCATTTAAGTACTTGCTACTCTAGAGTAAGAGCTAAGACAACAAACAAGACTACTGCCAACAAGCCCTCACAGGTTACATAGTTACATAGTTACATAGTTTGTACGGTTGAAAAAAGACACATGTCCATCAAGTTCAACCAAGGGATGGGAAAGGGGAAGTAAAAAATTTCTACACATAGCAGTTAATATTTTTTTGTTCTAGGAAATTATCTAAGCCTTTTTTAAAGCCATCTACTGTCCCTGCTGCGACCAGCTCCTGCGGTAGGCTATTCCATAGATTCACAGTTCTCACAGTAAAGAAGCCTTGTCGCCTCTGCAGGTTGAACCTTTTTTTCTCCAGACGGAGGGAGTGCACCCTTGTTTTTTGATTGGGTTTTACATGGAACAGGATTTCACCATATTTTTTGTATGCGCCATTCATATATTTATATAAGTTAATCATGTCCCCCCTTAGTCGTCTTTTCTCAAGGCTAAATAGGTTTAGTTCTTTTAATCTTTCCTCATAACTTAGATTCTCCATGCCCTTTATTAGCTTCGTTGCTCTTCTTTGTATTTTTTCCAACTCCAGGGCATCCTTTCTATGAACTGGAGCCCAGAACTGGACTGCATATTCTAGATGAGGCCTCACTAATGCTTTGTAAAGTGGTAATATTACATCCCTGTCCCGCGAGTCCATGCCTCTTTTTATACACGACAATATTTTGCTGGCCTTTGAAGCAGCTGATTGACACTGCATGCTGAAATTTAGTTTATGATTTACAAGTACACCCAGATCCTTCTCAACAATTGACTCCCCCAGTGTAGCTCCCCCTAGGACATATGATGCTTGCAGGTTTTTCGTACCCAGATGCATAACTTTACATTTATCTACATTAAACTTCATTTGACAAGTGGACGCCCAAACGCTTAGTTTGTTTAAATCTGCCTGCAATTCACAAACATCTTCCATAGTCTGAACTATATTGCATAGCTTGGTGTCATCTGCAAAAATAGAAATAGTGCTATTAATCCCATCCTCTATATCATTAATAAATAAGTTGAATAATAGTGGTCCCAGCACTGAACCCTGGGGTACACCACTTATAACTGGGGACCATTCAGAGTAGGAATCATTGACCACAACTCTCTGGATACGGTCCTTGAGCCAATTCTCAATCCAATTACAAACTATACTTTCTAAACCTATAGTCCTTAATTTACACATTAGATGTCTATGAGGGACAGTGTCAAATGCCTTTGCAAAGTCCAAAAACACTATATCCACAGCGGCCCCTCTGTCTAGGCTTCTGCTTACCTCTTCATAAAAACAAATCAGGTTGGTTTGACAGCTTCTGTACTTTGTAAAACCATGCTGGCTGTCACTTATAATACTATTTATTGTCACATAATTCTGTATATAGTCCCTCAATAGCCCCTCAAACATTTTCCCCACAATTGATGTTAAGCTTACTGATCTATAATTACCCGGCGAAGACCTAGAGCCCTTTTTGAAAATAGGCACCACATTTGCCCTGCGCCAGTCCCTTGGCACTATACCACTCATGAGAGACTCTCTAAATATTATGAAAAGGGGGACAGAAATAACTGAACTAAGCTCTTTAAGAACTCTAGGGTGTAACCCATCTGGTCCTGGGGCCTTGTGTACATTTATTTTATTTAATTTAGCTTGGACCATATCTACATTCATCCATTTCAGTATATCAACTGATATATTAACAGCACCGGCAGCGGCTACATCAGCTGCTCCTTCTTCTATTGTATATACAGAGCGGAAGAACCCATTTAGTAACTCTGCCTTCTCTTGATCCCCTGTGACCAACTCCCCATTACCACTATCTAAGGGTCCTACATGTTCAGACCTGGGCTTTTTTGCATTTATATGCTTGAAGAATTTTTTAGGATTTGTTTTACTATCCTTGGCCACCTGCCTTTCATTTTGTATTTTTGCTGATTTTATTACATTTTTACAGATTTTATTAAGCTCTTTATATTTTACAAAGGCTGCAGATGTACCCTCAGATTTGTATTTTTTAAATGCCCTTTTTTTGTCATGTATTGCCCCTTTCACAGAAGGTGTAAGCCATGTGGGGTTTAATTTTAGTCGTTTATACTTGTTACCTGTAGGAATACATTTTGCACTATAATTACCCAAAGTAGATTTGAAAATCTCCCATTTATCATTTGTCCCATTATTTGACATTAGTTCTTCCCAGTTTATATCCTGAATTGCCGCCCTCATCCTGGGGAAATTGGCTTTCTTAAAATTAAATGTTTTTGCCCTCCCAGCCTGCGTTTGTTTTTTACAGTATAGGTAAAATATAACTATATTATGATCACTGTTACCAAGGTTTTCACGAACATTGACATTCCCAACAAGCTCTGCATTATTAGAAATGACCAGATCCAACAGAGCTTCACCTCTAGTCGGGTCTTCCACAAACTGGCACATAAAATTTTCCTCCAACAGGTTGAGGAAATGTCTCCCCTTTGCAGTTGAAGCCGAACCATGACACCAATTAATATCCCGATAATTAAAATCTCCCATTATCACAACAGTACCCGCCTGTGCAGCCCGCTCCATTTGTTTATATATTTGACCTTCTATCTCTTCAGTTTTATTGGGGGGTCTATAGATTACACCAAAAGTAATTTTTTCAGTGTTTACTTCCCTTTGTAATTCCACCCACAAGGTTTCAACCTCCTCACAGTCTTCACCCTCTAATGTCTCATTTACACTCACCTTCATATCGCTTCTCACATACAGACATACACCACCACCTTTCCTATTTGCCCTGTCTTTCCGAAACAGTGTGAAACCCTGTAGATTTACAGCCCAGTCATGTGAAGAGTCCAGCCATGTTTCAGCAACACCAACTATATCTATATCTTCTTCCAGTATTAAGGCCTCCAGCTCCCCCATTTTGCTTGCTAGACTTCTGGCATTTGTTAACATACACTTTAACTTGCCTTTAAATGTTTCACTTTCACTATCAGAAATGTGATTATTTGACATTTGGGCCTTTTTATTTTCACTGCTGTTTTGTAACGAAAGGATCTCCTTATCTTGTTGCCTAGTCCTCTCCCCACCGTCTGTTTCTCCCCCCACCAATATAGTCTGACCCCTCTCTAACCTAACTACCCCTTTATTTCCTACATTGGCCTCCCTCCTCAGCCCTAGTTTAAACACTCTGCCACCCCAGCTAGAATTCTCTCCCCCAGCACAGCGGACCCCCTTCCATTTAGGTGCAAATCATCTGCAGAATACAGTTTATACCCCAATGAAAAGTCAGCCCAGTGCTCTAGGAACCCAAATCCTTCTCCTCTACACCAAGACTTAAGCCATGCATTTAACTCCCTGAGCTCCCGCTGTCTTTCCTGTGATGCGCATGGCACAGGCAGTATTCCTGAGAATACAATCTTGGAGGTCCTTCCCTTCAGCTTGTAGCCTAGTTCTTTAAAATTATTCTTAAGGCTCCTCCACCTACCATTTATTCTGTCGTTGGTACCGACATGGACCACAACAGCTGGATCATCACCAGCCCCTCCCAGCAATTTGTCCACCCGTTCCACCACATGCCGAACCCTGGCACCAGGGAGACAGCAAACCATTCGGTTGAGGCGGTCTTGGCGACAAATTATTCTATCCGTCTTCCTGATTATAGAATCCCCTACAACTATCAATTGTCTTGGCTTACCTGCATTACCATCCCGCCGACTACTAGCTGGGCTGTTCTCCCGGCTGTTAGGGAGATAAGTATCCACTAGGGCTGCCTTTTCTGAGACTGACACCCTCGCATCATCACCCAACCTGGCAATTTTGCTTGGAATGCCAGAAACCGGATCGGCCTTCCTTGTCTTTGACCCCTTTTACTGCCCCTAACTACATTAACCCAGCTACTTACCTGATCCTGCTCACCCATGTCTTCACCCTCCAGTTCCAGTATAAAAGAGAGACACCACTGATTTCTCTTTATAAAAGTAAATTGTTGAAAAAATACAAAATTACTATAATTAGAAATTAGATAACGTAAACTGGAAGGACAGACTCTAAAGTTTAAAGAAAGATAGCATTTGCATTCAAAGATTATTAGTTCATAGACATGTCCTTGAGGAAGTACAAAACATTTCACATTATAAAAGGCGGACTGACCTATTGTATGGTCTATATATAACAACGAGCCAGATCCTCTGTGATGTTAGATATGGAGTGGATATTAACAAAAGCAAAACTCTATCTCAAGTGCAAATGAGAAAGAGTATGGGGTATAATGTGGGGAAAGGCAAGAACTCTACAGCTAAAAATAATCATCATCATAATGACAATAATAATCATAATCAACATTACCATCATCTCCAAGTGGTCTACAGCAATAAAACATGCTAGGGCAGTACAACTCAAGGAAATATCTAACTGTAATGCAAAATCTCAACATCAACTTTAAAATATCTCTAGATACATATGTTCGTTTGGGTCAATAATTCTTTGGTAATGAAGGCAACCCAGAGCTAATTAATGCATTTCAAGCTTCTCGGTTACATCAATTACATATTGAAATAGAGGGACATGGTGGGACAGAAGCTACCAATGCTGCCTTGGCTACTGCATCTATGGTTTTAAGTTCCGGAGGTAGCTGAGGGCTGGGATTAGATGTGTTTGAACGGGCGGGATCTACATCAGTATCCAAACCAGCCAGTTTAACCCCTCAATAGCGAGCGTAGCATTTGAGTGGTTTTAGAGGAAAGGGGCTCCCTCTCTCACTCCACCGGAACACCCGCGATGCCATTGCAGGTTGCCGGTGGTTACTATGGCATCTCGGGGCCTAAGAAAGGCCCCCAGGTCTGCCTCTAGTTAATGTCTGTTAAACCATGCCATGGATATGGCCTAACAGATGGCTGTCAGTTTTACACTGACAGGTAGTAATGCACTGCAATACAGAAGTGTTGCAGTGTATTATAAAAAGCGATCAAATGATCGCATAGTGAAGCCCCTAGTGGGACTAAAAAAAGTTAAAGAAAAGTTTAATAAAAATATTATAAATAAATAAAAATCCCAAGTAAAAAAAAAATGTAAAAACCCACTTTTTGCCCTTAAAAAATGCCTTATTACGAAAAAAAAACTAAAAAAAGGTAAAAAAAAGTTACACATATTCGGCATCGCCACGTCCGTAACAACTCCAACTATAAAGCTATTACTTTATTAAAGCACGGTGAATGCTGTAAAAAAAATAAAAATAAAAAACAATGCCAAAATTGCTGTTTTCTGTTGGTCCTGCCTTTAAAAAATATCTGATAAAAAGTGATCAAAAAGTCGAATGTACTCCAAAATGGTACTAATAAAAACTACAAGTTGTCCCACAGTAAAAATGCCCTCATACAGCTGCATCGGTTGAAAAATATAAAACTTATAGCTCCTAAAATATGGTGACACAAAAACAAATAATTAAAAAAAAGGGGCTTTACTGTGTAAAAGTAGTAAAACAAAAGAAAACCATATATATTTGGTATCGTCGCAATCGTAACGACCCGCTGAATAAAGTTATTATGTTCTTTATACCATAGGGTAAACTTCTTACATTTAAGATGCAAAAAAGAGTGTCAAAATTGCTGTGTCTTTTTCTATTCCCCCCAAAAAAAAGTTTATAAAAGTTAATCAATAAATTATATGTACCCCAAAATTGTGCCATTAAAAATACAACTTGTCCAGCAAAACCAAGTCTTTTTATAGCTATGTCGATGCAAAAATAAAAAAAGTTATAGCTCATTAAATGAGACGATGAAAAAACGTAAAAAGTAGCTTGATCATTAAGGCCTAAAATCGGCTGGTCAATAAGGGGTTAAGAGGTTCTCCACTGGTTTATAGAGAAAAGTCCTGAGCAACGGAACCCCCCATGTACCTTAGAAGTTGTTTTGAATATAAAGTTTATTTTTGTTACTTTTTCTGTATTTTTTTCCATTATTGGTATTGTTCATAAAGTTATTGCAGATAATGACTATTATTTATATTTACTAGGTTGCAAATCATTTCATTTATTAGCTATTTTATAATGTGTCAGTTTTTATGCTCCTATGTTTTATTTCTTGTGTTCATTATTACAACATATATCTATTTTATGTGCATCTTATGATAAAGAGACAATGAAGAAGAGCGTACTGTCAGATCATAAATAATTAAAGTAGCATCTCGAAAGCATTTCTACAATCGGTATAATTTGCTTCAACTTGTTTGCCACCAAAATATTGCTGAAATCATTACAAAAAGCACAGTCGTATCTATTTTTATTTTTCATTCCGGGTCCTAGGAGAACAATTAAAACCAGGGCTTTCCTTTCTTGTATAATGTAACATCTAGTCAGTTCATCAAAGCTGGAGTCCTGAGTAGTGGGGGGCTTTGCCACAAATAGCTCACTCTCTTGAAGTCGCACGATTCAGAGAAAGTCCTTATATTAAGCTCAGAATGGATCATAATGAGGCCAAGGCCTGCGTCCTCACTTTTCTATTTAGTTTGTTACTATCATTAGTCATATACATTTGAAATATATACCGATCCTTGCATTGTAACGTACTTGAATTATTTACTTATATGGAATCTGACTGCTGCGTCCTTCTGAAAGGGGATGCCCAGCCTTATGTAAATAAAGCTGAATCATGGTCTTATAAGAAGTCATGGAATTTCTGATCTGTTGTTTGTCTTAAAAAATGATCACTAGTCGGCAGTTTACACAGGGAGATGAACTGCCAACATGACTAAAATGCATGGGGGTGAACAATCATAGCAACGACCGTTCGTCTCCATACTGACGATCATTGCTCCTTTTGATGGGAGCAAACCAATGCTGATCGATAAGCTGTATTGTCGATTGACGCTCGTTTAAAGGTGGTAGACATGGGCGTATATCTGCTCATGTAAAACCACCTTAAGAGCTGTTTATTGCCGGAAACGTGTACATTCTGATATACTAGTACATATATATATATATATATATATATATATATATATATATATATATTTATTTATTCATTTTTTACAATGTATCAGTGCAAGTAAAAGCAATCAGTCTGGAGTCAAGATTAGGAGAGATATTTTGTTACTTATGTGTTTTAAGGTTCTTTTACACCGTCCAACATGGGCCATGAATACAAGCGCCAATCAATGAGTAAGCTCGTTGATCGGCGCTCGTTTGCTCCTTTCACAAGAAGTTATGATTGGTTATGTATGGGGACGATCGATCGTTACTATGATCGCTCATCCCCATGCATTTCCATCATGTCGCCGACAATGATAATATTTAATGCTGTATAAACTAGTAGATCAGCCGATGATCAAACGTTTGCTCGTTCATCAGCTGACCGTTTCCCTGTTTACACAAGGAAATGATTTGGAATGAGCGTTTATATGAACACTCATTTTCCTGATCATTGGCCCGTGTAAAAGGGCCTTAGGCTAAGTTCAGATTAGTGTTATATAATTTGTTATTCAGAAACATTTATAGATCAGAATAATTGATAAAAATGGATCCTTTAAAATCCAATTGATATCAATCGGATTTTTAATTGCATCCATTAGCGTCAGTTTTCATTTAAAAAAAATGGATGTCTAACGGATGGTCTATTTTTATCATTGGTGTCAATGGAAAATGGACACAAACGGATTGCAATCCATTTGCATCCATTATTTTGAAACCTTCCGTTAAAAAATAACGGATGATATTAAAACGAATAGGACAACGCAAGTGTGAACTAGCCTTTACTCTGAGGATCGCTTACACTGATACATTGTATCAAACCCACCAGCTGTGAGCAGGACTAGGCCAGGACCGTTGCCAGTCTCCGAAAATTCCTTAGAATAAAGTCAGCCTGAGATTGTTTTTTCGAACATTCAGGGTTTATTGCTGTACTGTGTTAGAGGAATTGTACTATTTAAGAAGACCATAATAATTTTTCAGTAACTTGAAATGGTTTTAATACTCTAAATGTATGATTTTAAAAAATATTTTTGTTTATTAACAATAAGTGTAGTGAATGTCCTCAAATAAACTATTGTCATTTGTGCAGCTAAACTGTTATTGTGTATGCGTTAATCTTTTTTTAATGGGTTTAGCTTGGAATAGGATTTGGAATCACAAAAGTTTAGTAAGTAAGAATTTGGGATAAGGAGAAATAAAGCCAGGATTTCAAGTTCATTAAAAGGGCTCATTAGCACAAGCATTTCTATACACGTAAATTGTTCTGCACTGCCGTAACTGCTAGAAGTGTGATAGAACCTATTGTATATGTTATACGCAATACTACTAGGGTCATATAACTGTTAATTCTTTATTTCTGGTCACTTATAGGTCCTTAACATCACAGGAAATAAAATGGCGGCATGTTAGAGGAGAAGTTGCCAAAACGACCCGACCTTCTCTGACATCACTTCATGCTTTGCAGCGATTGGCTGAGGCTTCACCTCACAGACTCCTTTGCTCTGCCTGCCTCCTGCATTCCGTCTGCACATAATACTAGTAATACTGAGAACCCTTCAGTTAATTGTCTCTGCCTACTGATCCAAATGCATAATGGAGCATCTAAAATGTTGAAGAGAGCTCTCAGTATGACCGATTTTATATGCACAGTGCATGTTAGGGGAGGGCAGAGCAGGAAGTCAGTGAGGTAAAACTGCAGCCAATAAAAGCAGAGCAGGAAGTGATGTTAGAGAAGGTGACATTGTTTTGGCAACCTTTTCTGTACAGCCCAGTAAAATGCAGCCATTTTCTTATTTTCTGTGATGTTAAAGCGGTTGGCCACTTTCTAGTAAAATTTGTAAAATGTCCTAAACTGTCTAAATCCCCTATTCTTCACCACATTCCTCAGTTCAAATCCCCCTGCTGCCCATCGATAGGATGTGTAAACAATGGTCTCCACGTCCATAGGACTTTAGACGGCATCTGTCCATTTCCCCCGGGGTTCGTCACTTTCTGCACAGGTGTTTAAGAGTAGCAGAACGCATTCAGTGCATGCACAGATACAGTATATTCTGTTGCCTTCATCTGTGCATGCACTGAATTAATTCCTCCACCTTTCAGCATCTACAAAGAAGGGGATGCAGCTGAAGAAGCCATAAGTCTTGAGTCCTATGGATGCAGATACCACCGCTATGCGTTGCTTACACATCCTGCCCATGGGCAGCAGGTGACCTTAAACTTAAAGTGTAGCTAAACGTTTAACAAAATTCTGACATCTCATAGTGACATGTCAGAAGTTTTGATTGGTGGGGGTCCGAGCACTGAGCCACGCACCAAACACTGATGACACACGGAACTGCAATGCACAATTAATTTTATAATAGGGAGTCTGAGCAAATCCATTGTATAGCCATATAGTTAAACAATACAATTGTGGCTGCCTACAGCCTCCACTAGGGGAGCTGAGGAGCTCGCATTATACAGATATACTAATGAGTTGAATGGGAGCTTTATAAATTGGTGTAGGGTGGGATTACTCTAGTAATGGTTGCAGACAATTAAATTTAAGTACAAAGCCGAATTGTCACTAAGCTCAGGCCAGACAGGGACACACAAGTTTTGCAGTTTACAAACCAGTCTTTATTTCTTACTACACTATTTTGAGACTTTATATTTGTGTAGAAAATTTCATTCAGCATTTCAATGATCCCCCCTCTCCTCAAAATGAATATGACCATATTTTTGCCTATTTCAGTCATGTATTGGAGTGTTTACTAATCTGTGTTCTTTACTTTACATTTGATAGTACAATAAGAAAAAAATATTTCTTACATTAGAGTTTGACCTTTTATACTGTAATGTACAATGCTGCACTATAGTTTTATTACCAGCAACTTTATGTTGAGAAGAAAATGAGTAAATTGGAATATTAGAAAATATATAGAAAAGTAGGAAAAGATCAAAGTAAAGTGTTTATTCCAATTATTGTTACTGCTCAATAAATGAACACAAAATTTTACTGCAGTAAAATAAAATACTAAAATGGTATGAGATGTAATAAATTGATGAAAAAGTAGACTTGTAGCTATGAGGTTCATATAAAGAAATTAACCTTTGAGGAAAAATACTCCCGTACATGGGATTCGCTGATCTTCCCTAGCAGATACAGCAGATGCCTCATTTTTAGCCACTCTATGGCTTTATGTTAACAAGATATGCCACTCTTTGGGCATTGCTTGACACTATGTAGGCACAATATGATACTCAGTGAATACTGTTTAACTTTATGTCGGCACTGTATGACACTATCTGATCAAAGCGTGGCACTCTGGGCAATATGTCCCATGTATCTGAGCAATATATGCCACTATGGCAGTATATTTATATATTCCAATACATATATGGGCATTACTAGGTCAGAAAAGTTTGCTACACATTGCTGTTCCTCATGCTGCATTGTTGTCCCACATGGTGCCAATCAGTGCGCAGAGAGTGCCATCCTGGAAAAAAAAAACTGATCCTGACTGAATGTAATTTAGGGTACTTGGTTACAACTGCTATGACTAATGGGACTGTAATTAAAGCCATTAGTGGGAACCTGCCGCCCGTGGACTAGAATAACTTAGAATAACCAGAAAAGGGTTAATAGAAGACTTCAGTAATATTTTTATCTTTTTTTAGAGAGAACTGACCATTAAATTGTGAACTAATAATAAGTACTAGTTTCTTATATTTAGTATTTTGTTAAAAAGGAAAGAAAAAAAAAGATAGATGCTTTATTAATAGGTTGATATTAAAGAAAGTTTCAAATTAAACTTTTATATGCCGACACTGGTAGAAATTTGTGGCTCAGTTTGGGTTAGATAACAATTTTCAAATCTGTTGTTTAAAAAAAAACCGTATACATTTTAAGCTATGAAGTCCACAGACTGTTTTGAAAAAGCCACCTGGTTGCAAACTACAGTTTCATGTCACCAAAAGTTGTCACTATCATGTTGCTTTCGGTGGATCTAAGTTGCGAAACACATACATTTCACCTATTGGGGGTCGGATCAGTCATTTAACATTTTTTGGTCTTTCTCTTAAAATACTGCATGCTCCGATTTTGGCTTAGGCTGTGTGTCCATGGCTAGTTAGCCAAAGATTAACGGAAAACTTTTATTTCAGATAATCACAACAATTGCTTAAAATCTTACAACATCTCCTGTAATGAGGGGAAGTGATATTATAATTGATCATGGAAGTGGCAGGTCCCTGCTGTTAGTCTGCATAAGGTTCTGCAGCGTGCAAACACAGGCTTTTGTAAAGGCATAGCTATAGGGGTTGCAGATGCCCAACAACGCCCAACACCTTGGGCGCCCATATTCAGGCTTATAAGAAGGTGGCACAATAATGTAATTCCAAGTTAGATAAAGGCAGAAGTATGGCCGATGTATGTGGGCCACTTGAAGCCTGATTCGTGAAAAATGAGGTGATCGTCATAGAGTTCCTCTCTCTTGATCACTATCACTGTTCTCTTCCCGGTTGTGCCAATTTATCTGGTATATCACAAGAGAATAACACAGTCCCTTACATGCAGTTTAATAAACATTAAGAACTACAATTTTTTTAAAGTAGTGTTGGGCCCCCTTGCCTATAGGGCTCTTATGTAGCAGCCCAGTTTGCACATATGTTTATCCACCCTTTGTGCAATTACCTCTTAATACACAATAATGTATTCATACTAGACACCCATGTACAGATTGTATAATATATGTAGATGAAATATATAATGTAATTCCTGGGCACAGTTCAGTCTAACTATCCTTTTCCAGATTGGTTGGTTTTTTGCAACTGCTCCATTTCTCCCCTGTCGTCTCATTGAACCCCCAACATTGTCCTGTAGGATAACCTCAGAAGAGTCTTTGGCCTAGTCTTTCTACTGTATGTAAGAGAAGGACCTGATGACAAAGAGAAGAGAAATCTCTAAGACAAGTGATTAAAATATAAAAAAAAAACATAACAATACAACACAAACTCATTATATTAAATACAGTAGAAAGGAAAAAAATCTTTTATAATAATAATAGCTACCTGCAAGAGAAAATGTCTCTAGGTGACAGCATCCTATCACTTCATCTCCCTTGGATACAGAGGAAAAACTCTGCATTGGTTCAGCTGCATACAGATTTTCCTATGTATTCTCCCATCACGCCTAAAGTACGTGCATTGCGTTCTCTATGGCCATATATTGTTCCACGGAGCTTTAAATAATTCTATTTTTAATAGATAGCTGGCAAGCAAGTAGTCATAGGGGATTCAGAGAAATTTTCATGCGAGTGACACAGTATTAGAAATACGAGATTGTTATTCAGGGCATGTAGCTTTGTTTTGATGCATTACGCAGCCTCATAGTTGTTCCTATGCATCTAACTGGATTGAAATGACTGTAAAACAGAAACACTGTATTTCCACTTAGGACTTTCAGTCCTCACATCTTAAAAGTAAAATAGCAATTCCTGGCTCCAAGCACTGAATCTTAACGTGAAGCTCCCTGTCTAAATAAAATATATATGGGACTGCACAAATAGCAATATCTCCTGTGGGACTGAGAGTATTCTGATAACTTTTCAATTGTTACTTTGGGGAATATGAAATTCTCCCAATTTGCAGGTAGGCTATTAAATTTATCCAAGGTTATTAAATGTTTAGGTTATAAGGTAGAGGTGAAACTTAAAGGGGACCAGTCAGCAGTTTTGAGGTCCCATAACTGCTGACAGAGCGATAAAGGACAGGGGGAAGGCATTTTAAACATACATTTTACTCGGTGATGCAAGTTGCAGGACTGAGAAAACAATGTTTAATTTCCCCAGCTCGCCGATCGCTAGTGCCACTAAGGCGGGACGTGATGTGCAAGTGCTCCTGCAAGTCCTACCCCTCTGCGCTGAATGACGGCTCTAGTGGTCCCTTGATTGGCCGCTAGAGCCATCACTAAGAGCAGAGAATGGCATTTGCGAATGAAGCACTGAGGGAATGAAACTGTGATTTTTCGATCATGCAACTTGCATGACTGAGAAAAATTATGTTTAAGATGCCCTCCCCTCAAAACTGCTGGCAGGTTACCTTTAAGACTCTGGGACCCTGATGCAAAATCTGTAGCAGGCCCTCCAACTACCATGACCCATTTATAATACTGGTGTCGTATTATGTGGCAGAGGGGGTCTTTGGGCCTTTTCAGTCACCAGGAATTGGGTTTGACTGCTACCACTGCACCCCCAAATAGCTATACCCCTGGTTATTCTTAAAGCTCTCCAGTTATAGCAAACTTAATTTTGCTAAGAACAATATGATTTGTATCATTCATGCGATACTTAACCCGTTAGTGACCAGCCTGTTTTAGGCCCCAATGACCACGCTATTTTTTTCCCCCCCGTTTTTCTATAGTCGCATTTAAAGAGCTATAACTTTTTTATTTTTCCGTCGACATAGCTGTATGAGGACTTGTTTTTTGTGGGATTAGTTGTACTTTTTAATAGCACCATTTCTGGGTACATATCATTTTTTTATTAACTTTTATTAACTTTTTTGGGGGGATTATAAAAAACCCTGAAATTCCACCATTGTTCTATGCGTTTTAAATTGACGCCGTTCACTGTGAACCATAAATAACATGTTACCTTTATTCTATGGGTCGGTACGATTACGGCGATACCACATATGTAGAGGTTTTTTATGTTTTACGACTTTTGCACAATAAAAACACTTTTGAACTAAAATTATTTGTTTTTGCATCGTTTCTTTCCAAGAGCCGTAATTTTTTATTTTTCCATCAATGTAGTGATTTTTTAGGCTTGTTTTTTGCGGTACGAGACGTAGTTTTGATTGGCAATGTTTTGGGGTGCATGGCACTTATTGATTCATTTTTATTATGACTTTTTGGGGGGCAATGGAAAAAAATTGCAATTTTGCCATGGTTTTTTGCGTTTCTGTTTTACGGTGTTCACCTTGCGGTTTAATTTACATATTAACTTTATTAATGGAGTCATTACGGTCGCAGCGATACCATATATGTGTACTTTTATTTATTTTTTACACTTTTACTAAATAAAACCACTTTTTATGGAAAAAAATGGTTTTATTTATTTATTTACTGTCATTTTTATTAATAATCTTTATTTCACATTAATTACTTATTTTTATAGTCCTACTAGGGGACTTTAATGTGCTATCGTCAGATCGCTGCTATAATGCTCTGGTATACTTCGTATACCAGAGCATTATTGCCTGTCAGTGTAAGGGGGGATTCACACGAGCGTGTATTCGGTCCGTGCGGGCCGCGTGGTTTTCACGCGGCACGCATGGACCAATACAAGTCTATGGGGCAGTACAGACAGTCCGTGCTTTTTGCGCAGCGTTTGTCTGCTGCGCAAAAAGCGCGACAGGTTCAATAACTCTGCGTATTTCGCGCATCACGCATCCATTGAAGTCAATGGGTGCGTGAAAACCATGCAGGTTGCACGGAAGCACTTCCGTGCGAACCGACTGAAACAGCGCACCAGCTGTCAAAAGGATGAATGTAAACAGAAAAGCACCACGTGCTTTTCTGTTTCCGAACATCCAAACGGAGTGTCTTTGCGATGAGCGAAGCCGGACAAGCGAACCGAACTTCACCAGGTTCGGCCGAACTCGTTTTGGCCGAACCCGGCAAAAAAATTATCGGTACGCGACGTCAGGAGATAGTCACTGTCCATGGTGCTGAAAGAGTTAAACTGTTTCAGCACCATGGACAGTGACTACCGATCCCAATAAACATGAACCTGTAAAAAAAAACGAAGTTCTGACTTACCGATAACTCCCGGCTTCTTCCTCCAGTCTGACCTCCCGGGATGACAATTCAGTCCAAGTGACAACTCCAGCCAATCACAGGCCTAGAACAGGCTGCAGCGGTCACATGGACTGGCGAGTCATCCAGGGAGGTGGGGCCCGATGTCGAGAGGCGCGTCACCAAGGACGCGTCACCAAGGACGCGTCACCAAGGCAACGGCCGGGAAGTTCTCGGTAAGTACGAACTTTTTCTTTTTTTTCAACAGGTTTTTCGATATTGTGTTCGGCATTCACTGTCGAGGGTGCTGAAAGAGTTAGCTCTTTCAGCACCTTGGACAGTGACGGGTGTCGACTAGCCTCATCTCTATGATGGTGGCTGCGCGAAAATCACGCAGCCGCGCATCATACACGGATGACACACGCAGCTGTCAAATGGTTTTTGCGCGCGCAAAACGCCGCGTTGTTTGCGCGCGCAAAAATGCAACGTCCGTCTGTATCTGCCCTAAATCTGACGGAGGCGCGTCCTAATAGGCATATGTCCAGGGCAGACCTGAAGTTTTTATCAAGCCCCCGGCTGCCATGACATCCCATCGGAGACCCGCAATTGCATTTGCGGGCCGCCGATGGGTGACCGAGGGAGCTCACTCCCTCTGTAAACAAGTTAAATGCCGCGGTCGCTATTGACGGCGGCATTTAACGGGTTAAACGGCCGCGATCAAAGTAAACTTCGATCGCGGGTGTTGGAGCAGGAGCCCGGCTGTCACCAGACAGCCGAGCCCCGGCTCCAGCCTGCACGGGAGACCCGTGCAGGACTTAGACTGGGCCACCGTGAAAAGGCAGCGGCCTAGCCTAAGGCCCCTTAGTGACCGCCGTGAAAAGGCGTATTGGTGGTCACTAAGGGGTTAATAAAGGGGTTATGTGGGGAACAAAAATTATTAGCAGTGTGCTTCCTATAAATGCAATGTAATCGCTGTACAGCAGGGCCAGTCACATGACTTGTCGTCATGAAGTTAGATAGTGCGACTAGACTTCCGGTATGTATATTAGCAGTGTACTTACATACTGTAGTGAGTAAACTGCTAATAATTTTTAGTCCCCACATAACCCTTTTAAAGGGGATGGACAATACCTTTCACCACCCATGAACTTTAAGATGCAAGGAAGAAGGCGATTTGCTTTTTTTTTTAAAGATTTTTAAGTTCGAATAGCACATATTTTTCCATTGATGTAAATTTAGGAGCATGACACAGACTCAGTGACCCTTATCTACTAAATAAGGTATGTATTGTCAGGGGCCCTTTTACACCCTTTTACACAGGCCAATTATCGGGCAAACGAGTGTTCACAAAATGCTTGTTCCTGATAATTGCCCTGTGTAGCCGATGAACGAGAAAACGCTCATTCATCGACTGATTGTATCATCTACACAGCTTAAAAATTGTTATCGTTGTCAGTAGCACATCTCCCTATGTAAACAGGGAGATGTTCTGCTGACATGATGGAAATGTATGGGGATAAGCGATCGGAGTAACAAGTGCTCGTCCCCATACATTACTAATAATAGCTCCTTGGGAAAGGAGCAAGTGAACGTCGACCAACGAGCTGTCTAGTTGATCGGCACTTGTTTAGTCGGGCCGTTTAAGAAGACTCTTAGATTCTCCATGCAACAGTTAGAGGATTCAGCAAATGGACCTATGGTTATCAGCCAGCAGGGGGCATTTGTCAATAAGCAGCCTGTGTAATACAGGGACCAACCAAGTCTTCTAGACGAAGATGTTCCGACTCCTGAATAGGGAAGCTCATTTTTTTCTTTACTTAGAATTACCTAATAGGGTATTGGAAAATACCAAACATTTCTTTTACATGTATATGCTTACAATAGGTCTTATTGTGTTGATAAATACCCTTCATTTATAGTTTGGCAAATATACTATTACACCTGTCCAGGGCATATCTAATTACTCCATAGATAAACTTTAACAATATGTTGCTGACATTTTCTAAACAGTACATACTTTATTTAGTGGATAATTGGTCATGAGTCTATGTCCTGCTTCTACCTTTTTGTAAGTAAGTCAACGTGTACAATTTGAACTTTCTTGAGCTATCTGCCTTGCACCTTAATGTTCATGACTGGTCAAACCAATGACTTTTTTCCTAGAGCTCTAAAAGGTATATTTTTGGTACTGTTCATTCTTGGTGTTCCCCTGTCAGGGCCAGTCTGACCCGCAGGGAACGTATACATTTTATGGTGGGAAACATGAACACAATCATACATGAGATGCGGCATTTGAATGTCACAGCGGAGTGTCCATACACTTACTAGCCAGCGCAGATAGTAACTAAGGAGATAAAATCCTCAACACAAACATATATTACAGGGTCATTTGTATGAGCACCACATATTAGATTTACTAAAGGTAATGGACTGTGTGGCCTCACTTAGATTTCCCTGGCAATAACAGCTGGTCACTAGGGGTTTCAGTAGCTGGACCTGTGGCAATCGGCAGTGGTAATCGGTTACATAAGGAAATGCTATTTTTTAAAAGGTTGTGCCGGATTACAAAAAAATGGCTGCTTTTTAACAAAAACAACACCACACCTGTCCACAGGTTGTGTAGTATTGCAGCTTGGTCCCATTCACTTCAATGACGCTGAGCTGCAAAACTAGAAACAACACATGGACAGGTGTGGCAGTGTTTGTGGAAGAAAGCGGCCATGTCTATCCTGGACAATCCCTTTGAGGGACAGTTGGCTTGATGTGACAACTTCTAAACATATAAGAATGTCATTTGTCAATGTAGTCTTGCAAATAAATGCAGCACGCTTTGACTATAATTTGGTCCAAAACAGGATTTGTCCCACTCCAAAGAGCAATTTAGAAAATATGAAACACATCACTGCAATTATGTACTGCTGATTCACTTTTATACATGAACATGCTATGGAAAAATTGTTTGATTACTTTTTTTGTGCCGAGCAGCTTCAATAAGTCACACTCAAGTAATGCTGCAATTGAAGTACATTGCCTCAAACTCTTCTTTATGTTTCATAAATAACCTGAAAAGCATTTAAAATACCATCTCACACAAAGAAACAACCAACTTCACATACAAAGGTGCAAAGATTCAACGTATAAATACTTTATAAGTACAAACAGCACGCACAAAGACCGGCGCAGACTGAAACGACAAAGTTTATAGTCTTTACAAAACACAAGTGGTAGAACTGCCGACATTTAGATAGATTTAATATCAGTGTAAATGTTCGGTGATAGTCACATCATTTTACATTATCAGCTCCTTGCTATGGAATTTCCGTAGCTTCTTGGCTATATTGACTCATTTACGGCTTTATCTGCAGTAGTTGGCATGTGTTTTCTGATGCAGCTGATACAGGTTGTATAAAAACCCCCGAATCGCTCAATTATGCATAAGAAAATGACTTAATTTATAACCGTGAATTATACCGGTGGATGTAACCGAAGCAAGAACATGGGAGAAATATGTACAAACAGGACAGATAAGGAAGGTGAATGTAGAGAAGAGACTTATTTCTGGGAGATATTACAAACAAGGGGATAAAGTACAAAGACATGATAACTTAATTATCTGCCACTATTGTTTTGGAAGAGCTTTTGGGCACGTTGTCCGAAAAGTAAAAGAAAAAAATTGCATAAGTGACAAAGGATTTTTTAAGTACGGATACAAATGTACCGGTGTGGAGGAATGAGCCTCTGACAGAATATGATGAATTACCTTATTACTGTGCCTCGCATGACGAATGTACTTGATTGGTGTTACTTCTCGGGGATAGCTGAACTTCTACTGTGCAAAAAAAGTAGGACAGAAACTGAAATTGAAGAAGTTAACAAAAATTCAGATTTGTGATACTAAGTTAAAAAAGATATGTATATATATAAGGATATAAAGCTTGAAATCCAGGTAAATGCAGTTTCTTTATCATCTTTAGGGTGTGTTCACACGGCCTACTTTCGGATGTTTTTTGGGACGTAAACTCCCAAAAAATGGCAGAAAAATCGGAAGCAGAATGCCTCCAAACATCTGCCCATTGATTTCAATGGGAAAACGGTGTTCTGTTCCGACAGAGAGTTTTTCGCGGCAATTTTGTACGCGTAAATAAACAGCCACGAAAAAGAAGTGCAGGACATTTCTTGGAACGTTTTTGGAGGTGTTTTCCATAGACTCTATTGAAAAAAGCTCCAAAAAGGCCGGAAAAATCGCGAGTGGCACAAAAACGTCTGTAAATCAGGAGCTGTTTTTCCTTGAAAACAGCTCCGTATTTACAAACGTTTTTAGTCTAGCGTGTGAACATACCCTTATCTCGTAACCTTGCAACATACAAAATTTAAGAGGAATATAAAGATTGTTTTAAGGAAAATAATTGAAAATATATATGAAAAACAAACCCCAAAAACAATGGAGGAATTGCTATTTTTTTCCATTCCACCACATAAAATAATTAGTAAACGTTACCCAGTACTTTACATTTATACATTAAATGGTGCAATTAAAAACTACAACTTGTGCCATCCAAAAAAAAAAAAAAAAGCTCTCATACGGCTATGTCAACAGAAAAACAAAAAATGTACGGCTTTTGGAAGGCAGGGAGGGAAAAACAAAAATAAAAAAACTGAAAAATGGCTGCGGCTGCAAAGGGGTTAATCAGAGGGGACTCGATCCCCCAGGCTCATGCTCAGAAGGTGACAACATTAACATCAGAGATACGACTCACTTCTGTAAACTTTGTATAGTCTGAATCTGCAGTCATAATCTCTTTTATCTGTTCTTTAAAGGCTTCGTAAATGTTTGAAATTGTTTTTGATATTTTTTTTATAAAAATGTGTATTGTGTGTTAATAAACTTTGTAAATACATTTTATTAAAAATTGTTTTAACTTTTTACGATACAGCTGCTCTATATTCTCTATACAGAGCAGTTGCATCGTTCGCTATTACTATTACTATACTGAATCCGTCAGGTGGATCCGGCGTGTCAGGTCCGTGGGACTAACGGATTCAGTGAATAGCGAACGATACAGCTGTTCGGTATAGAGAATACAGAACAGTTGTATCTTAAAAATGTAATAGAATTTTTAATAAAATTTATTTACAAAGTTTATTATCACAAACTAATACGCATTTTTATTTAAAAAAACACACAAAAAAACAACCCACTTTCAAACATATACATACACTTCTAAGGTATGTTCACACGCAAAGTCAAAAACGTCTCAAAATACGGAGCTGTTTTCAAGAGAAAACAGCTCCTGATTTTCAGACGTTTTTTGTGCCACTCGCGATTTTCGCTGCGTTTTTCACGGCCGTTTTTGGAGCTTTTTTCACTAGAGTCTATGGAAAACGGCTCCAAAAATGTCCCAAGAAGTGTCCTGCATTTCTTTTTCCTGAAAGTTTGTGCAACTTTTTAAACTCTTGGTAACCACTAATAATTATTTTTCCAAAGTTAAAATTGTCCATGGCCTATATGACCTATGGTAAATCTACTTCATTTTTAATTTCAGATGCATTTAGACAGTATAAAAAATAAAAAATTGTCTGTGAGGCGTCATGCACACGACCGTAATTTTTACCCGCAATTACGGATCCATAAAATACTGAACCATTCATTTCTATCGGCCATGGACACCTTCCGGTATATAAACGGGTGTGTGTCCAGCCCGTAGAAATGACCTGCAAAAAATAGGACATGTTTCTTATATGCTCTTATACTTATTACAAAGAGCACGGTCCGCAAATGCGGGTGACACTCCGCGGCCCGCCGTGCAGTATTTACAACCGTAAATACTGCACGGCTGTGTGCATGAGGCCTGAAGACGGACATTGCATTTAAATGCATTATGAAATCATAAGGATACAATTTTTACTAGAACAGGAAATCTAATTGTGTCACATTAAATATTCATTGAGAGATTACTTAAAGTAATAGTCGGGATCGCATGATGTTTTTGGGTTAGGGATAAAATAAAGGATTTACCATAGCCACCAATCATATTACTGCTTCTCTTTTTTAGTGCATTAGAAAATAAAATCAGTCACCTAACTAGTTATTTAGGACAAGTCTTCCATTTGTTTGACTCGTTCAATTTTTACACATGAGGCCTAGTGTCTGTAAAAAAGTCTAAAATTTATGAGACATTTATGTAGTTTATTTCTCTTGTGTCTGGGAAGAATCCATCAAAGTGTTGTTCTAGTTTTGACTACATCAAGCACAAGGTCATTCTTGTAAAACTTTATATATCAAAATGAAAGTGCCACAATTGTATTTAATATTTTATTTCTTAATATACCGAATTTTAGTGTCACGGTCAACAGACTGATATGATGATTGCGGACAAGGTCAAAAAAGTGTTTCAGAATTGGAAATAATATTGTGGGGGATGCTATGCATCATTGTTAATAGAGACATTATTGTTTGACTAAGGCTAGGAATACACGGTGAATTTGGGCGCGACATAGGTCGAACGACCAAAGACCACTGTGTTGATCTGCCTGCATCATAGTAAGGCCCCATTCACATCGCGTTTGTGCTACGCGCCGACTGTATACATTTGAAAATGCTGAAAAAGTATTGAAACATATAGCTCAGCGTATACATAGACTATAATGAAAAAATAGCATCCTTTTGGTCCACGTTTGTCATGGTTTACGTTGGGATACTGTTTTTTGAAAGTACTGAATAGCGTAGTCTGCTACGCTATTCTGTACTTCAAAAAAGGCATACGTGATGTAAGGGTTTCTTTTTAACATTGATCTCAATGGTTGACATATGCAAACGTAATGCTATACGTTAGTCTCCTTTTACAGTTAATCTTTAAGTTTTTTTTATTTTCCGAAAACTTTATTTCATCAGTGTTCACTTTAAGAAAAAACGTATACATTAAACGTACACATTAAAAAAAAACAGACGTAAACAGAAAATGGTACACATTTTTATATACGTTTTTAATGGTCCACATTTCTATAAAGAATGTATACGCTCGGCGGATAGCACAAACGCAATGTGAATGGGGCCTAATGAAAGTGAATGTGACCGCAAGAAATCTGAGCCTGCCAGATTTTTTACAGATCGTTTTAGAGATTGTGACACAGATATCTCTGGTCGTGCAACCTGTGTCGTGGCCAAAGTTGCCATGTAGCCCTAGACTTAGACTTACTGAATTCAGTTTATAAATCGACCATAATAATAAAACATTATGCAGTAAGCGCTTAAGCTCCCCCTTGTGGTGACTGTAGGCAGACAGAATCTTATCATTTAGTTTTTTTTGTTTTGAGCTTTGTTTTAGAAAATGGATCTCCTTAATTTATGTTAGGAAATAACTCAACACAAAATGTTAGACTTGCTGAACATTTACATTCAAGTAATTAGTGGGAGAACCTATTAAATAACCCTGAGGGTTTTTTCTTTGAGGCTTTCTTGTATGAATCACTTACCTTATGGTGAAAGCCGCTGAGCTGGATCTACATATGGATTTTGACGATAAAGATGAGCCTGTACCAGATAAAGACTTGCTTTTGGTCAGTAAAATGACTCACAGGTGACATCCTTATTAAATTTGTGTTATAAAACCTATGGTACTAGTGCATTATACAGAAGTATAATTTATAAGGTTGTTTTAAATCGAATTTTATCAATCTCATCTGCAAAAACTTGTCATACGTAGGAAAAACTGGGGGTTTGAATGAAGGGTTATAGATGATTACAGGGAGTTTTGGATAAAGGTATGAGTTGGATATTGGCAGAGATGTACTATAAAGCAAAATCTGTACCATCTTCCCTTAATCATTACATGTCACTTATTGTACTGATGTCACTGATGTAGCACTCTCGGGTAACAGGGCTCAGGTGCAACTGCAATACCTGCACTTGTTATAGTTACGTAGGTATAGATGTGTCCATTCTTAATTTTTCTCGAATTGCTAAGTTAGGCTCTGTTCGCATTTACGTTGGAGGTTCCGTCAGAGGCCTTTATCGTAGATTCTGAAGATTTTCACTGAAATAATAAGGCAGCATGCTGCGCTATTCTGTCTGGCAAAACAATGACAGAAAACCAATGATATTTATTAAAGTCAATGGGTTCCATCGGGCGCCGGTGGCTCCAGTTTTCTGATCTGCTCCTATGACGGAGCAGAAAAACTGAAAACCCTAATGCAGATGTGAACAAAGTATTATACATTTAGTCTTGATATTAATTCAATATAACCTTGCACCGTTCGGTAAAAAAAACATATACATTAAATGTATTCATTCTTTTTATAATGGGAGTCTATGGGTGAATGATTGACCATGGATTCCTCTGATGGATGCCATCCCCCAGCTATAGAGTCCTATGTAAAAAAAAAGGTTTTCTGGATGGTTGTGACATAAGTTATTTTAACATGGAAGTCTATAGAGATGGATGGCTGATGAATGGCATCTGTCTGAGATATACTTTTTTTTACATGTTTTTTTAACATCTCACTCCATACATTTTGGGTTATGTTGGAACAAGGCTCTGTTCACATCTGCGCTAGCTTTTAAGTTATTCTGTTACATCAGGTAAATAAATTAACAGGAAAAACCACAGCGAAGGATTCGTCATATGGCAGAAACCAACGGTGCCCGATGGAACCCATTGACTTGTGTTCCATCGGGCTTCTGTCATGGTTTTCCTCTTTTTGACAAACAAAAAAACGCTATCCGGCAAACATCACATCTTGCGAGGAAAGTTCCTAATGGAGCCTCTGACGCAGATGTAAAGAGAACCATAGAGAAAAAGTAAGGGAGGACACATCTGTATGGTCTGGAATGTTCTACAAAGATTCCTGTGAGTATAAATCCTTAATATGTCAAGAAAAGTTTTGTGCTTTCATTTTAGGCTCAATTCACATATGTCTTTGGTGCACAGTCAGCTGTACGGACAGGCCCAGAGAGGTTAATGGGCAAACATATGCCAAAAGTGTGTCCTTGGATTTTCCACCACCAATTTTGCTGAAAATCCACTGCATGCCCTAAAATATTTGATAAGGAAAATGTGCAACAAATCCACTAACTCTGAACACGAACTAAGGAAAAAAAAAATGGCTCTAAAAATTATTCTAAATATTGAATATTTAAAGTTCAGCCTTGTTTTGACATAATACATACTACATTTTCCAAGAGAACGTTGTATTGTAGATCTTTACACAATACTTAATTGCACTGGTTTCTGACTTTATAGGAGAAATTCAATTTAATGCTGAAAATGGCATATGTGGAGCCGGACTGTATTTCACTTCTGCAGTGTCAGTAAATCAATAGTGTTTGACAACAGTGTTATTACATAGCAGTGATCCTGAAGGGATACATCCTGCTAGATTTTTTTAATTGCAGTATTTGATGTGGAAATGGGGAAACATGACAGATCTCTCACAGCTGGGGTATTAAATACTTTTTGTAATTAAACTATAGGGGAACTAAGGCCATATATTGAAATGAATATGTTTCCAGAGTAAGTAAATATAGATAAACATGTTAAAAAGTTCTGTATCTTACTGATGTCTTTTGTAGCAAATATGATGTTTCCCAGTTTTGCAAAAGTGGCCTTCCTTATATACAATTCTTACATTTATTGGTGTCCAGTGGTAACGTCCAATTCTCTTCTGATATCAGGAGCCTTCAGATCATCAGAGATGAAACTTGAAGCTCCTGGGCCCCAATGTGAAATCTTTAACAAGACACCCCAAACCATCATTTGGGGCCCCTCAGGCACCAGGGCTCAGTTGCAATTGCTACTTCTGCACCTCCTATAACTATGCCCCTGGGTAACGTGATTCAGTTCACAGATCTGCTAATATAATATTGCAAAAAAACGTGTCTTTAAAAGTCAAAGAAAAAAAATTCTATAAAACCTTTCAAATCCAATTCTCTCCCCACGTCACTGAAACAATTATATTTACTAGAAACTATGAAAATGGAATTTTAATCGATACGATTGTAAATAATTGAAAATAATTCTAGATGAGAAAATGTAAAATTATAGAGGCTCATCGAGGGAAATTTCTTAAAACTGGTGAAATAGAAAAGTAAAGCTGCTGACCATAGGGACCAAGCAACTTTGAGCTCTCATTTTTCACAGAACGTTTGGAGAATGAAAGCTGAAACTTGATTGGTTGCTGTACACTTTTCTTTTGCGCTAGTTTTAATAATTCCCCCCATTGTTGGTCACTTGAAGCCTACACTATCTCCAAAGAACAAATCTCTGAAGTAGAGGCAATAGAATAGGGATATGGATATATAGCCCGACCCATCAATTGCTGCAGTTAGAATTAGAACACCAGGGTACATTTTTTAAGACTGGTGTCTCATACATCAGTCTTAATATGAAGATCGCTGGACTGAAATACGCCTAATTTATTGAGAAGTGCACGCCTCTTAATACATTTGGTGCTCCTCTGCCTGTACATGTGCACCAGAGTTAAACTTTTGCCAGCAGTATCTGGTGTAGATTTCCGCTATAGTTTAGGCCAGATTCTGGCGTAATTTATAGTAAATGTGTCAGCCCCCTTCCTCTGTACTCTGCCCACTTTTTAGAAAAGTGCCATGAGCGGCAGAAACGGCACAAATACCCCAACTTTAACCGCAAGTTGCTACTTTTGTACTATTTGTAACTTCTCTACAACCAGAAAACTGCCATAAATTTTTTTATAAATTCCTGCCCTTATGCGTTTTATCACTGAGTCTTATCAGGGGCGATGTCTACATAAAAGACTCTGAAACCAGTCGATAGAGGTACAGCCCACATTTGGCTGATGTTTTGGGTAGCACATTAGATAAATATGAGCAACACCTTTATATATTGTAATTAGTTGAAATGATCTGGCTGCCTGCAAACTGAACAGACAGCTGAAGAAATTCTTAAAGGAATCTGAATACCCTACAGCTTTCTCACTCCTGCCATGTTGGTGTTTTTAGTGGTGTTTTTATTTTGGGCATTTTTCATTTAGGGTATGTGCACACACAAAATAAAAAACGTGTCAAAATACGGAGCTGTTTTCAACGGAAAACAGCTCCTGATTTTCAGAAGTTTTTTAATCAAAGTCACGTTTTTCAAAGAGTTTTTAACGGCCGTTTTTTGAGCAGTTTTTCTATAGAGTCTATGAAAAACGGCTCCAAAAACGGCCAAAGAAGTGACTTCTTTTTCTAGGCCGTTTTGAAAAACAGCCGCGTAAAAAAAATGCCCCGTCGGAAAACAGAACGCCGTTTTTCCCATTGAAATCAATGGGCAGATGATTGGTGGCGTTCTGCTTCCGACTTTTTAGTCATTTTTTGGGACATTTACGGCCCGAATAATGGCTGAAAACACTCCGTGTGAACATACCCTAAGTGTCATTTTGTACATGTATTTGAAATTCTATAGAGAAGCCTATGAAAAAAAACGCTTGAAAAAAATGCCATACCCAGAGCATGCTGCATATGGAAAAAATGCCACTGACCACAAAATTGCCTCAAAAACACCACAAACCAAAAGGCAGTTTTTTTTTAGTGCATTTCAGATTTTACTGTAACATGTAGCCGCACTAAAAAAAAAAATGCAGCAAAAAACATCAAAAACGCTATTAAAAATGCCACGGAAAATGCACAGGAACGCAAAACGCTGTGTGTGAATCCAGCCTTATATGAAAATATATTTGAGTCTCTACTATTTTTAAAATTCCATTGTGAAACAGTCCTGTGAAAAATGTGACTGATAGAATATATGCTATAAAAATATATTAGGACAAGATATTTCATCTCCAAACCTGATCTAAACTTACCTACAGTATGAAATGCATAGGAGCTATATAAAGAATAAATATACAATACATTTCCATGTCTCATTCACACATATTCATGAAGGGAATATCTAATTGACAACATGAGAGGGGGATTTATAAGTGGGTACCAAGAAGTTTCAAGATTGAAAGATTAAAAGATTTGTGACTGAAGGATCAAAATTCTTCAAACCAAGCTCATTAAATGATTCAGGTGTGCTTGTCAAGTTTCCTCTCAGTGTAATTTTTATCGCTATATTAAAATGAAGCAAAGCTTATTTTTATCCTATTCTTATGGTAATCTGTCGACAACTTTTATAACATTTTTTTTCTTGCGTTGATACAATGATGCAAATATTCAACTAAAGTTTTAAAATCATTTGGGACATAAGGTTCAAGCTCCTTTTTTTCACATTCATAAAATAATTAGAGAACATTAATTTTAATATTCCACAATGTTCTAGTCACTGTGTGCTGCCACCGAAATAATATGAGCTTCAAAAACCTTTTAATGATGGTGAATACTTGAGTGCAATAGCTTGTTAAGAAAGAGGGTGAAGAAGAGAAAGAAACAAAACTTTGGTGTCATGTCGCCGACTGTAATCTTTCCACTGTTATTATTGTCCTAGCTTCTTGTTTGTGACATTGTGATGATACAGAAAGTCAAGGAGCAAATCTATAAATAATAATAATTATAATAATAATATTTTTTATTAATAATAACAATAATAACAATATTTGTATTAATACCAGCAATAATATTTTTAATAATAATATTTTTATTATTACTAATAATAACAACAATAATAATATTTTTATTATTAATAATAATAATAATATTGTATGAATAATAATAATAATAATAATGATACTTTCTTGATCCTGCAGTACTCCGTGTTTCAAGGGTGCGTGAGTAGGCTTCCACACCAACGTATAAAAAATGGGAACTCCGCACTCCAAGGTATTATGCAATAAGTGATATTTTATTTCACATATAGCGAATAGTAGTAATCCAAAAATAGGTTTAACGTTTCGGTCTATACATTCAACCTTCCTCAGACACGTCCGTGGATAAGAATATGCGGCGCTTGCGACATTACCTAACAGCGACCAAGGTCACAAGCGCTGCATATCCTTATTATGGAACACTACTTTTCGCTATATGTGAAATAAATTCTCACTTATTGCATAATACCTTGGAGTGCTGAGTTCCCATTTTTAATAACAATAATAATAATATTTTTTATTCACCTCTATATTCAATCTCCGCCTGGATGCGAAGGCCATCAGCGACTTCACTTGGAGAAACCCCCCACCTATCGGACACTATGAGGGAGATTTATTGTACCATTTCTGACAGTGTTCTGGCAGAAGAAAAGTAGAATTTTTTTGCATGAGCTGGTTTGCGACTTTTTAACATTTTACGCCATTCTAACACTTTAGAAAAAAGTGGACTGGGCTTAACAGAAGTTGTGGGCCCACCCCGGCCCAACAAATTTAAATTAGAGTAGAAATCTATTCCAGCTTGTAACTGGCGTAGATTTCAGTTAGTGGAAGATGGACAGCCCAAGATGTGACAAATTTATTAAGAGGCATGCACCCCTTAATAAATTTAGAGCATCTTACTGTAGTGGGCTTCGGTTAAAGACTGATGTATGAAAGACCAATCTTAGTAAATATGGGCTTTTGTCTTTAGTGGGAAAAGCTAAGTTAAGAAATTGTTATCAAAATAATATAATCTTTTCTTTAATATGATGAGTATTATTATTATTATTATTATTATTATTATTATTATTATTATTATTATTATTATCATCTGAAAACATAAATTAAACTAAATTCTTGACCAATTGGCTTGACTGAATGTAAATTTCACAATATCTTACAAATAAATTCTAATTCAAACAAAGTCGTCTCACTTTTATACTTCACATATAATAGAATAGAACAACTTTATACAAGTGCTTTTCAAATAAATGTATATGTATAATTAAAAAACATTTCATCAGTATTCAGAATGTTTTCAACAGAAAATGGAATCACTAACTGTGTCTTGTGATCTGCACCAGGTAGATACTGGCAGGCAATATTGGCCTTGGCTTTGTCAAATATATATTTTTTCTGATTGTTCTAAGCAACTTTAACTGGCATTGGTAGGTAATAAAGTAACTAAAATGTGGTGATTTTTGATCCAGAACTGCCTTATAGATGTAAATATTTACAAAACATTTCCTAATAAATATTGTAAGTCTTAGGCCAGGTTCCTATATATCCGACGATCCGCGTGGTTTATTTCCAGCACGGTACAGAAACGCTGGAGGGAAACTTCTGCCAGAAATGATCCCATTCTTTCCTATGGTAACATGTTCTGGCATCAGTTACATCCATTTTAACGCACAATGTCTACAGATGTAACAATCTTTAACATGACGCTTAACGCATTAAATAAGCAGTGGCAAGAAACTTTAACTTTACTTTTTTTGCTTCAATAATTTAGGCTAATAAATTAGGCCCTGTTCACACTCAGTTTTTAAGGCGCTGGTATTGACATGGAAACCGCATCGTAATCGCCCAAAAATTTCCAAAATCGCCCCCCTTGGTTTCAATGGGAGGCAGAGGTGTATTTTTTCGCTACTTGCCGCGGTTTCTGCCTCTGTCCTTCCATAGGATTCAAATAAACAACCGCGCTCGTTTACGAGCGTTTTTCCCAGCGTTTTTTGACCACGGTCCTTGCATTAGCTTCAAAGATTGCAGGTGAAAAATGCAGCGGAAAAACGCTGCAAAAACCGTGGCAAAAAAGCGCCTGAAAAAATTGTGAGGCAGATGCCTTCAAAAAACGCTGCGTGAACAGCAGTCGCAATGGACATATAAACGTTTACATAAGACTGTTAGTTTAACCCCTTAACGACCAAGGACGAAAATGAACGTCATGGTCGGCTGCTAGTTCCCGCACCATGACGTTCATTTTCGTCCGCATTTCATACTGTCACTCTGTGTAAACACAGAGTGACAGACCCGCGCTGACAGCTGTCCTAGACAGCTGAGACATCAGTCTCGCCGGACAGCGGACCATCGCCGCTGATTTCGGCAGTTAACCCCTTAAGTGCGGCGACGGATTGCCGTCGCCGCATTTAAGTGGTTTGAAGCACATCAGCAGCCCCCACGAAGTGATCGTGAGGGCTACCGATGCTTGTCACGGCAATCGGAGGTCAGATAATGACCTCCGGGTTGCCATGTACGGAATCCTCGGAGGAACAGCCTCCGGCCGTTCCTCGTCTGCTTCCTGTCAGTGTGACAGTCACGTCACAATGACAGTTAGAGTAAATTACACTACGTGTGTAGTGTAATGTACTCTAGCAGCGATCAAAGCTGCAAGACTAAGTGTCCCCTAGTGGGACAAGTTAAAAAGGTAAAAAAAAGTAATAAAAATGTTTTAAAAAAAGTGAAAAAATAAAAGTTATAAGTTCTATAAACACTAAATGCTTTTTTTCCTATAATAAGACTTTTATTATAGAAAAAAAATGAACACGTTAAAAAAGTACACATATCTGGTATCACCGCGTTCGTAACGAACCCAACTATAAAACTATAATGTTATTTTTCCTGCACGATGTACACCCCAAAAAAAATCAATAAAAAACTACGACAGAATCGCAATTTTTTTGGTCACCACCACTCCCTAAATAAAGAATAAAAAGTGATCAAAAAGTCGCATGTACCCGAAAATAGTACCAATAAAAACTTCTATCCGTCCCGCAAAAAACAAGCCCTTACACAGCTTTTTTGACTAAAAAATTAAAAAATTACGGCTCTCAGAATATGGCGACACAGAATTTTATTTTTTTATAAATAAGTCATTTTATTGTGCAAACGCTAAAAAAAAGGACCAAACCTATATACATCTGGTATCGCCGTAATCGTACCAACCCGCAGAATAAAGTAAAAATCTCATTTATAGCGTACGGTGAGCGCCACAAAAAGAAAACCTAAAAAAACGGTGTCAGAATTCCTGTTTTTTGCTCAGGATTGCAAAAAATTTTTATAAAAAGTTATCAAAAAAAATCGCATGTACCCCAAAATGGTACCAATGAAAACGACAGATTGTCCCGCAACAAATAAGCCCTCACGCAGCTCTATTGATGGAAAAATAAAGAAGTTATGGCTCTTGGAAAGCGGGGAGTGAAAATCTAAAATAAGAAGGCAAAAAATGGATCAGTCCTGAAAGGGTTAATTCATTTCTAATGAAAAAACGTATGACCCCATGTGGGGTATTTCCGTACTCGGGAGAAATTGCTTTATAAAAAATGGTTGTTTATTTCCTCCTTTATCCCTTGTGAAAATGAGAAAATGCAACATTTTAGTGGAAAAAAATGTTGATATTAATTTTCGCGCCCTAATTCCAATAAACTCTGCAAAAGACCCGTGGGGTGTAAATGCTCACTATACCCCTAGAAAAATTCCTTGAAGGTTTTTCCAAAATGAGGTCACTTTTGGGGGGTTTCCACTGTTTTGGTCCCTCCAGTGCATTGCAAATGCGACATGGCACCGAAAACTATTCCAGCAAAATCATAAATCCAAATGGCGCTCCTTCCCTTCTGAGCCCTGCTGTGGGTCCAAACAGCAGTTTATTACCACATATGGGGTATTGTCGTAATCGGGAGACATTGCTTTACAAATGTTGGGGTGCATTTTCTTCGTTATTCCTTGTAAATAATACAAATTTCTATGTTGTTTCAGAAAAAAAGTACATTTTAATTTTTACAGACTAATTCCAATATATTTAGCGAAAAACCTGTGTGGTCAAAATGCTAACTATACCCCTAGATAAATACCTTAAGGGGTCTAGTTTTCTACATGGGGTCGTTTATGGGGAGTTTCTATCGTTCTGGCAGCTCAAAGCCTCTCCAAATGTACAGTGGGGCCTAAAACATTTTCAAGCAAAATATGAGTCCTGAAAGCCTCCGGGTGTTCCCTTCCTTTTGGGTCCTGCCGTGTGTCCAGGCAGCGCATTAGGGCCACAATGTGGGTATTTTTGAAAACAGGAGAAAGAGAGTGATAGATTTTGGGGTGTGTTTCTTCATTTTCATGTTCGCTTTACAAAGAAATCGGTCTTCAAACTAATACTTTTATGAAAAAAGTGATTTTTTTTTTTATTTTTCACCTGATATGCATTAAATTTAGCAAAGAACTGTGGGGTCAAAATACTTACTATACCCTTAGGTAAATACCTTAAGGGGTCTAGTTTTCTAAATGGGGTCATTTGTGGGGGTTTCCATCACTCTGAGACCTATGAGCCTCTGAAAACCTGGTTTGGTGCAGGAAAACAAAATGTACTTCAAAATTTATAAAATTATTATTCAATTTGTAAGTCCTCTAAATTGCTGAAAATGTATTTTATTTTTTCAAAAGTGCTGCCAAGATAGAGTAAAGAGATAGAAATATATATTTAATTAAAAAAATTGTACAGTATGTGTGTACATATGTGACATATTGCAGTTAAAAATAGGGGAAAATGGTAATTTTTACAAAATTTCTTCCATTTTTCTATTTTTTAATTAATTTCTGCAAATCGTATCAGTCTACTTTTACCACTAAAATAAAGTACAACATGTGACGAAAAAACAATGTCAGAATTACTTGGATATTCAAAACTTTCACAGAGTTATTCTCTGATAAAGTCAGACATACCAGATTTGACAAATCTGGCTTGGTCATTAAGGTACAAACATGCCCGGTCAAGGGGTTAAATCTTACATGCACAGTTATACAATTGTCCATTAAAGGATCAACAAAATCGAGGTTGAAATATATGAGGAACGGTTAGATGATTGAGTTAGATTGTTAGAAATGCACATTTAATGACATTTCTTATGAATCCTCTTTGTTGTAAGAGTTGTAATAGATTAAGTAGATTATAGTAAATTTTCAGCAGTATTGATTGTGTTTTTAACCAAACAACAACATTGTTAACAGTAAATTACAAAAGAAAAACAGTGAATCCTCAGGTCACCAGTAAATTGGGAGTTTTAACTTGAATTTGTCAATGGCTTTTGTTGTGTGATATCACGCTGCAGAAAGTTATCAGAGTCAAGATAAGGACTGCTACATTTTACTGTCCGGCTATGGACGCTGGACTTGTGCACAAAATGTCATCAGTTGTGTCCGGCTCAGGCTAAAATCACGTAACTGGACGCTACTGATATATGTGAACCCAGCCTTAGCCTATAATTATTTCTCTATGTTTATGTTTATTACTGGTGTACCTTCTGTCCTCTGGGCCACAAAGCACATTTTATACCTGTCTCCTCCATACTTTGCTATCTACTTCAATGATTGGACTTTATGACTGCAATCACGAAAGTCTTACACATGCTTTACAACTTGAGTAAGGGCCCTTTTACACCGGCCAATAAACGGCCTGTGCAGCGAGCGCCGATCAACGAAACATCGTTGATCGGCGCTCGTTTGCTCCTGTCACGCAGAGTTTTAGATTGGGACGAGTGGTCGTTTCTCCGATCGCTCGTCCCCATACATTATTATCATGTCGGCAGCGCTTCTCCCTGTTTACACAGGAAGATGTGCTGCCGACGATGGTAATCTTTTACTTTTTTAAAACGATACGACCAGCAGAAGATTGTGTGTTTGCTCTGTCATCTGTTGGTTGTTTCCCTGTTTACACAGGGCAATTATCGGCAACGAGCTTTATATTAACGCTCGTCTGCCCGATAATTGTCCTGTATAAAACCACTTTAGTCTTCAATGGGTATACCCAGCTAACCAACTGCAGTCTTAAGTTGTCCTTACACATTAGATTAATGTTGCCGTATCCTGACCGTCTAACGTGATCCGCCGATCCTCTCATAATTATGTGCTGCGCTACTTTTCCCCAACATCATGTATGTTGGGGGAACAGTGAATTAGACATGTTCAAACATGTCTAATTCAACATAACCAATTTTGTGTGTTAGGACATAAGCCACTGTTCGAGGTATCGAGGAGCAGCTAACCTCCCTCTCCTTATTGAACTAGATATGCACACTCGGCTGAGCTAAGGCTGGGTCCACACATCAGTGTAAACTAATGACATTTTGTTCACTTTTTGCACCAGTCTGGCATTCATAGTCAGACTATAGCAAGGCAGGAAAAACATTTTTTGGACCGGTGAAAGTAGACATCTACCGTTAAAATGGATGCAACGGATGCCAGAACTGCTCCTATAGGACAGCATGGGATCAGTTAGGTCATCAATTTTCCTCCAGATTGCTGGATTTATGGGAACCTGGCCTGACCATGATTATTTATGGGGAGGTCGGGGGGACTTTCAGCCAAACAAGTATTAGTGTATGGCCAACCATACCCAAGTACTAGAATGAAACTTGTGTTGTGCATCTGAATCAAGACTGTTTCCCGGCTACCTACAACGACTATGAGAAATACTATAAGTTTTATTCAATGTGTGATTCAATGCTTTGCAATAGTAAGATACATAGAAGTTGCATTTTAATACATTTTCATGCAACACGACCGGGTTGCACATCAGCCGTCCTCCAATTAAAAATAATGGGAGTTGCGTGTGTCTCTTTTGGAGAACTTCCTTATGACAAGGAAAATTCTTCAGTTAAACAACACCAGTTGCTTAAAAGTTGCACAGCATTAGTTGTGTAACTAATCACACATTACATGCATCTGCTGTTGCGTGACTAAAGTCGAAGTGTTTCCCTAGCCTTCGAGTGAATGACACAGGCAGCAGTCTCAGCTCCCTGTATTGTTGGGCAATACTCATGGTGTTAGTAGGCTCATTACGTGGTAGCTGCATATGGCAGTAGTTCTGTCTTATTGGGTACTGTTTGAGTTCTAAATTTAGCTATTTTACCAATGCTGTATATGTGACAGAAAAAGTCTAGCACTTACTGTACTTGAAAGATTTTGATTGACTGACCAATATTTCTGTTTGCTTTTCAGGTAAGCAATATGATCCTTCACATTTGTTCCAACTTCAGTAAGGTAAAATGAGCAAAGAATTTTTAATATTGTAATTTCATTGGAAAATATAATTTACTAATTATTACACAAACTTTAAATGGGTTGTTTAAGAAGGACAACCACTGTTCACATGCCCTATTATGGCACATGGACGTAGAGGGGTCCTCCGCTCAGGACCTCTCCTCTATGTGCCGGAATGGAGAGCTGCTCTGTATGGTGGACCCAGCATTTTTTTATGTTCCTGCTCATTTGTTGAAAAATGTTGCTTTATGCTTATACATGAATTCATTATTGGAGATTCCACTTTCAGCTGTTTCTAAATAACATTTGCTAAAATAGTGGAAGGCAAATATGAAGACAGACCAGATAAAATCATGCACGTTATTATTTGTTTACTATATACTGGTGTAGCAGAGCTGTGGATATTAATTGTTGCTGAAGTCAAATTGATTATGTTGTCGAATTGATCATTTTGGCACTCATTGTGGGATCATATCTAGGGATGAACGAATCAATTCTACAAACGTGGAATTCAATCTGAATTTCCCAAAAGTTTTTGATTTGTCAAAACCAGAAACTTTTGGGTTCAATGGTACTTGAATTGCACCAAAATGGCGCCATTTAACAAATTAGATAAAAGATCACATGACCTGGGGCAGGCGTCCCCAAAATGCCTCTCCTTTGTCATGTCTGAGGTGACCCCCTGCGGGCCCCGTTTTCACAGATCCCCATAGACTTGAGCCTCTGGAGGGATCCATGAAAACGCTACAAAATAGGGCAGGTTCTATCTTTCAACGGACCCTTCACATGGCCCATTGAAACTACCGTCGTGGGAATAGCCCCATTGAAAAACATGTGTCCGTGTGACGGACATTGTTTCAGCGGCCGTCACACGGACGTATTCAACGCTCGTGTGCATCATGCCTTATCCTGATGCACAAATGATGCAGTTGCAACAATTAAATGACATATTTAGCTCTGCTGCATCTGTAAAATTTTATCGTGATATTCTTGTTGAACTGTAGCTAACGGGAATGTTTCAAAACTCATCACTAGTTTGATTCTCATCAATCAGCAGCACATATGTAGAACATAATGCTTGCATATACGTCAGCAAATAATTGAGGTTGCGGTGTAATTACAGCTGGTGAGGTCTGTAGTGTCTCTTATTTTCTCTTCATCTTCACTGATTTCTTGTACCATATGAGCAGCTCTCAAAACATATGTTTAATTATTATCTCACCAGCCAGGTAGCCCTTCTCCTTTTTATCAGCTGGGAAGTCACTGTACAAACAGCTGCTACATTTTAACCTCTTAAAGGCTTTAACATTTCAGGTTATTGGTCTGTAAAATGCAATTTATATTAGAGCTCCGCAAAGTTACAGTATTTAGAGCTTTAAATCTTAGTAAAAAAGAAGACATCTCCATATTAAAGAAACCTACTTCATATGCTGCTATCGATGGAGTTTAATTTTACATTGGTTCGCAAGTAAATTCAAAGGCCCACATTTAAGCCTCATGCACACGACCACAATGGTTTTTACTGTCCGCAAATACGTATCCATAGTCATCCGCAACTCATCCGCATATATGGCATGCTGTCTGCAAATGCGGTCAGTAGTGCATCCATAGTTCATCTGTTTACGGATCCGCAAAAAATAAACAGGAAGGAATGGGTAATTCACATCCGTAGCCGTCCGCAATTACGGAAGCGCCCATAGACTAATATGGGGAGTCCGTGACGTAATTACGGACATAATAGGACATGTGTAATGTGCGGATCATTTCTATGGCACGGACACACATCCGGAAGTATACGGAAAAGTATCCGTGACTAATAGAAATGAATGGGTCCGCAATGGGTCCTACGGTCGTGTGGATGGGGCTTCATCAAAGTGTTTACACCAGGAAATGTTACTTAAAAAAAACTACATAGTGACGTGCGCCAAAATTATAAGAAAAGTGGGAGTGATCTCCAAGGAGAAATTTTAGGCCACATTTAATAACAAAACTAAGGGGAAATGGTGGAAAAGTATGGCACAAATGTATTCCTGCTCATAGTAGTTGTAGGTTGATTTTTTTCGTCTAAGGGCGGGTTCACACGTGGCGGAATTTCACTTAAATTCCGCTGCGGACACTCCGCAGCGTTAATCCGCAGCGGTGCCGTTTGTCCATTGACTTACACTTTAATTTAGCAGTGTTCGTTTAGACGAGGCGTAAAATTCCGCTGCGGAGCATAGGCTGCGGAGCGGAATTTGGTGTCCGCAGCATGCTCTGTCTGTTGCGGAGCAGTGGCAGACTCATGGCGGAATTTCTCCATTGACTTCAATGGAGAGTCAAAATTCCGCAATGAAGTCCGCAGATCTTATGTGTGCTGCGGAGCGTATTGTTTTTACTACCATGACATTTCTTCATTCTGGCTGGACCTATGTATTTCTAGGTCTACAGCCAGACTGAGGAAGTCAATGGGGCTCCCGTAATGACGGGAGCGTTGCTAGGAGACGTCTGTAAATAGTCACTGTCCAGGGTGCTGAAAGAGTTAAGCGATCGGCAGTAACTGTTTCTGCACCCGGGACAGTGACTACCGATCTCAATATACATGTATCTGTAAAAAACATATAAGTTCATACTTACCGAGAACTCCCTGCGTCTGTCTCCAGTCCGGCCTCCCAGGATGACGTTTCAGTCTAAGTGACGGCTGCAGCCAATCACAGGCCAAGCACAGGCTGCAGCGGTCACATGGACTGGTGCGTCATCCAGGGAGGTCGGGCTGGATGCCGAAAGAGGGACGCGTCACCAAGACAACGGCCGGTAAGTATGAAATTCTTTTACTTTCCCTAGGGAAAGTGCTGTCCCTTCTCTCTATCCTGCACTGATAGGGAGAAGGGAAGCACTTTTCCCGCAGTCCGCAGCAGCTAGTCCGCATCAATTTTCTGCACATTTTGTGCAGATCCGCAGCAGAATCTGCAACGCAGATTCTGTGCGGCATTGATGCGGACAGTTGCGGAGGAAATCCGCCACGTGTGGTCATGCCCTAATGGGTTAAAAAATCCAAGATGTTCAATGTCAGTAAAAGAGACTAGAGGATAAGGTAAAATAGACAAAAGATGTATAAGAAACTAAGAATTAGGAGTAAGAAGTATACTGAGATGATGAGGCATCGGAATAAGAGAACAAGAGACAAGAAGAAAAAAAAATCTAAGAGGAAAAAAAATCTTGAGGGAAGGGGAACTGGTGAAGAAAGGAAAGAGTAAACTTACACCCCTGATTTGTCATAGTACTGGTAGAAATGCCCAACAAAGCCCACCTGGCGGCACCTTGTCACACATAACAAGCACACATTTGGATTAAAATTATTTCTTATGGGTTTAAAGGGCAATGTTTCAAGGTATTAGTTCTGTTAGGGCCATTTACACCCTATTCGGGGCATATAACAGTAAGTAAAAACATCAACCATTGACTTTCATTGTAAAATACGTTTACCCTAGCATATTTTTTGTAGTATTGAATATTCTAGCAGGCTATACTTTTTAATGCTGTGAGAAAACAGTATCCAGGAATTTAAGGAATGATAAAAAGACACTCTTCTGGCATGAGTTTTGTCCCATAGAACAACCGTATACTTTTTTTTGCTTTCCAAACAAATCCAATACTTTAATTCTGCACTTAGTTTACTGCTGGAGTCAGAACTAAGCTTCAGTGACCCGTTTTCTCTACTAGAGTCAAAAAGTATAGTCACTTACACAGGCACCAGAACTTCCTGTATGGCGTAATTAAATGGAATGTACTACACAGGCTCCTCATGTGGGGAACATAATCTCTTATCAAAGTTACTGATAATGATAATTAGTCAGTCAGTTATAATAAGGAAGATCACAGCTCAGCCCCTCTGGGCTCTATAGATTTATAGTGTCCTAAATATTTAGGAGGTTGTTCAAGGAAGAAGCTAGAGGAGGAGCAGAAGTAGCAGATGCAACTAGGAACTTGTTCATTTGGGGACCCAATGCTCCTCTTCCTCATAAGAAGACGCTCATTTTATAAATGTTGCATGGCATGGAGGGGCTACAGATTTTGTACAGGGGCCATTTATGCCTCTGGATAATCACGCTGTCCTTCCTAGGCATAGCCATCAAGCATAAATGGTACTGGCTCCACCTGATCATGTGATTATGGGATTGGTAGTGAAGCATGGAGAGATAAAAAGCATAATTAAATCTAAAAAGCAAGATGGCGTCTGATGTGAAGTGGATAGGATTCTGAGTGCATGGACATATGTAAAAAATGCATAAAAGAAGTCCAAAGTTTGGGTGACCATAAAGTGAAGGATGCTACAATGCAAAGTTGTGTTTCCGCTAGGGGTCTTCTTTAATTTGTTAAGTATTTATTTTTAAATCCTGAGACCTTTTTATCGTGTATATTTACTAGTTGCAGAGTTTTCCTTTCCAACTTGTTAGGTTTAGCATTTTAAATATGTGTATTCTAGCAGAGCTAATTCACTTTAAAGACCTTATTCTAGTTGGTAGTCTAAGCGCTGTTTGCAAACAGTTCTTGGAAGTAAAATTTATTGTGGTTTCAAAAACATCTTGTTTTGAGCACAACAAATATCACTATCTGCTGAAGTGTGCGTGGATTACGCTTTCTGTTGTTTCCATGATATACACATAATAAGTAATTTCAATCTGATTCACTTTCTTGGCAAACATTAAAGCTGCCACTGGGCTATTTTGGCAGGCGATTCCGAAACAGAATTCAAATATTTTTAGTCAATTTCCAGCTAACAATCCGCTTAGACACATGTCTTCTCTTATTTCAATACTTGGGAAATAAAAGAGCAAGTGTGTTTCTATAAAGTGATGTTAGTACTAGATGTAAGAACTTTACAGAGGGAACATGTACATATGTAGCGAGCAGTCCTCATTATTGACCCTGTCATTTCTCTATCAATGTCAGATTAGAATAAATGTTGGCAACTCACATAGTCAGGGTTGGACTGGCCCACCAGAGTACCAGAGGATCCTCCGGTGGCCCCAGACTCTAACCCAATAATGGGTCACAAAAGGTCTAGCAGAAGACAACCCCATTTGGAGCTGACTTAAGAGCCAAGCACTTGCCACTAGGGGCTTTCTTATGTTGATTCACAAACAACCTATTAGACCTTATTGATGATGTGTAAAATGATAACAACAAGTGGATGTGCACATATTTTTTAGAGAAGTTGTGCTGGCCCCCGTATCATTCCCTCCGGTGGGCCCAAAGGATCCCAGTTCGACGCTGCCCATAGTCCTCAGCTCCTGAGAATTTCACATGGGTCTCACGTTGTTTATTTGTTGCGGTGACTTTTTAGAAATGTAAGCTGTGAAAAGTTTGTGTTTTATTCAATCCTAAAAATTCAGTACGCTCCCCAAAAAAATGAAAAACAAAAGGAATGCACATCATATTTTTAAATTGATCTATTGTTGCTAAGCAAAGTTTTAAATTTCTAGTGCACGTGTTGATCAAACTATATGAGCCCGCTAGCCACCTCACGGCAACCCCTTATAATGGGGTCCATACTCTAATATTAGCTGTAATACTTCACAGCGACCAACACCACCACAGCTCAGCACCTGCAGGACGAGCAGCCCACCAGCACCCCTGTTGCTAAGCCACATTGGCCTAAGTCTATAGTGAATTACTAAAAATACTTCATACAAAGTGTTTTGGTTTGTGGTGTTTCTGTGACATTTTTCTGGTTAGTGGTGTTTATTTTTAATGCAGCATGCTCCGAGTATGGCATTTTTTTTCCCCATAGGCTTCTCTATAGGACTTAATGCCATAAAAAAAACCTTATGTTTAAAATGTTGAAAAATAAAAACTGCCACCAAAAACATAAGCGTTTTTCATAAGTGTTTCAAAAATAGTGTGTGTCAAAGGGGCTTAAGGCCCTATTCACACTGAGTTTTTTGGTGCTGATTTTGACGCGGAAACCGCACCAAAATCCGTGGCAAAAACACAGCTGAAATTGTCCCCCATTGATTTCAATGGAAGGCAGAGGCGTTTCTTTTTCAGGGCGGATTTTGGCATGTCCTTTCTTGCCGGGGTTTTCACCTCTGACCTCCCATTGAAATCAATAGGAGGCAGGAAAAACCTGCGCTGCTCGTTTCCAAGTGTTTTTTTTACTGCTTTTTTTGCCCGCAGTCCTTGCATTAGCTTCAATGGCCACGGGTGAGAAATGCAGTGAGAAACGCGGGAAAAAAAGCGCAGGCAGGTCAAAATCTGCCTAAAAATTCCTGAAGGGATTCTGAGGCCGATTTTTTTTTCTGCCTGCAAAAAATTGAATTTGAACAGGGCCTAAGACTGGATTTACACATCTAATTTTTGTGTCAGTTCTTGATTACGTTTTTTGAGCCAAATACAAGAAAATCTCAATAGTAAAAGTATAAGGAAAAGTATATATATTTGGCAAAAAAAAAATCCATGTGTGATTTATGATTTAGGCCTGATTCACACGAGCACTGCACATCTTGGACATGAAAAACTGCCATTTTTCACGTCCAAGGTGCATCCGCGCTCAGCGCTGCGGGACGCGATGTCACACATCCCCCATAGATGAGAGTCTATGGAGGGATGCGTGATGCGTGAAAAGATAGGACATGTCCTATTTTCCCACGGACCCTTCACACGGTCCGTTGAAACAACAGCTGTGTGAACGGCCACATTGAATTACATAGGTCCGTGGGACGGCCACTGTTTCAACGGCCGTCCCACAGACGTTTAACACGTTCGTGTGAATCAGGCCTCAATGGCATGTTCACACGTACCTGATTTTGTGTGGAAAATACAAAATCCAGAGAAAACCGCAGGAAAATCTGCAGTGGCAAATCTGCACCAAATGGTCTGGATTTTGATGCAAATTTGCTTGTGGATTTGCTGCTGCGGATCGGCTAAAATAATAAAAATCTGTGTACTCAGCTTTACATTCTCTATGCTCCCCTGATGAGATAGTCTGGTCCCCCGCCAGTCTCTGTATCCTAGCCTTCAGCCAATGCTGCAGGCTTTGTTTGGCTGCAGCGGTCACATCCGAGGCCAGGATCTAGAGACCGGTGGAGAACCAGGCTAGCGTTGCCAGGGGAGGCGCAGAAGATAGTGAAGGTGAGTATACCATTTTTGTTTTTAGTTTTAATCAGTTTTTTTTATACTATAATTGAGTTTGCTGCGCATTCGTGGGTACGCTGCTGCAGAATATGCAACAATTGAGTTTTGTTGCGGATTTTGACAAATCCGCAACGTAGAATGACATGATACGGATTTAACAATTCGTACTGCATGTCAATTTCTGCACAGAAATTTCTGCAGCATGTCGATGATATTTGTTCAAATCTCATCAACTTTGCTTCTACTGTATTCCACTGCGGATTTTCCGTTCACAAATCTGGGTGGAATGTCCACAGCATTTACAATAAGGCTGGGTTCACACGACCCTGTTACATCCGTAATGGACGGAACGTATTTCGGCCGGAAGTCCCGGACCGAACACAGTGCAGGGAGCCGGGCTCCTAGCATCATAGCTATGTACGACGCTAGGAGTCCCTGCCTCTCCGTGGAACTACTGTCCCGTACTGAAAACATGATTACAGTACGGGACAGTTGTCCTGCAGCGAGGCAGGGACTCCTGGCGTCGTACATAACTATGATGCTAGGAGCCCGGCTCCCTGCACTGTGTTCGGTCCGGTACTTCCGGCCGAAATACGTTCCGTCCATTACGGACGTAACATGGTCGTGTGAACCCAGCCTAAGTGTAAATGTAGCCTAAGGCCGGATTTACACGAGCGTGTTCAGTCCGTGATATACAGTCCGCAGGTTGGCTGCATTTCCCGGACTGAGCACACTGCAGGGAGTCAGGCTCCTAGCATCATCGTTATCTATGACGCTAGGAGTCCCTGCCTCTCCGCGGAACTGCTGTCCCGTACTGAAAACATGTATTCAGTACAGGACAGTTTTTCCGCAGCGAGGCAGCGACTTCTAGTGTCATAGATAACTATGACGATAAGAGCCTGACTCCCTGCAGTGTGCTCAGTCCGGGAAATGCAGCCGACCTGCGGACCGTATATCACGGACTGAACACGCTCGTGTGAATCCGGCCTTACTGTGTGTTTCAAATTATTTTATTGATATTGAGTATCTACAGGACTATTTTAAAGTTTTTTTTTGTGTGACTATGACTTTATGACAAATCTTCCTACAGTTATGTGATTACGTCCCTATGACAAACCTTCCTGCTCATGTACTCTGTCAGCTCAGTGTTATTATGTGACACTGCACCTTATGGCAACTAATACTGAAAAGGAAAGAAGAGTTTTGGCTGGCAAGGTCCAGTGTTCCTATCATAATATTTAGCTTCCAAAATACAGAGGCATGTAGGATTGCCATGGAAACATGGGCAGAAAACTCACATTCACATAGGCAGTCTAGGGTCCCATTCACACATTGCAGATTTGGTCAGTATTTTTCATCAGTAATTTAAAGCCAAAATCAGGAGTGAAGGCAAAGAAGAGAAGAAGTTTACATTTTTGCATTACATGTTGGCCTCATGCACACGACCGTAGCCATGTGCACGGCCGTGATTTTCGGGTCGGCCAGCAGCGAAGTGTCACCTGCAAGATGCCCGCAAATCGCCATTATTTGCTATGAGCCTGGACCGCAGAACACGGCCGTAATAAGGCATGCCCATCCGGGCTCCTGGGCCATGCACGGACCATGGAAACCACGGTCGTGTGCATAGCCTCATAGGAATGAATGGTGCTGCAATTCTCCCATGGATTTTCGGGGGAATTGCGGCCACAAAAGCACGTTCGTGTGCATGGGGCCTTAGCCTGTGTTTAGGATCCAATCCTGGTTTTAAAATATTGATGCAAAATACTGACTAAATCAGCAATGTGTGAATGAGGCCTTAAGCTATAATAGCTTACTGAAAGCTTTGATATGGTTTCAAATACTTTGCTATAGCATATTGGAAATATGGGGCACCATCATTTTAGCACAGTTCTGTAACATAATTAATCTACAGTGAATTATATTTTGCGAAACAGTGTAAAAGAAAATTTGAAAAATGAAAAAAGATTATTTCAATCTCAGATGAAGACCCTGTTTTTAAGGTTAAAGAAGTTGTATATTCACACTCCGGATTCCTATACTGTACCAGCCCGTACACAAGTAAACCATCATCATAATCACCTCTTTTATGGTTGTCATTTTTTTTCCATTTTTTGTCTATAAAATAAATTTTCTTTCTTCGCTATTAATCTTCTCCATTTGCTTTCAAACATACCACTGATTACTAATGGTAGAAGCATAAAATAACCAAAGGCAGTGGCGCTTCATTAAACTTGAACTGACATTCATTATTTATTACAAATAGAAGAAAATGTCACTCTGTTGAGAAGAAAAAAAAATACATAATGATTGTTAATTTGCAGAACTTTTATCCGTGCTGAGAATAAATTGTAACTTTTTTTTTTCCTCCTTAAAAGTGAAATTTCATTACGCTAACTTGGGTTTACAGAATTAAAATGTTGATATTCAGTCCACAAAAATGTTATAACTAAGAATCTTTCATTATGTTACAAGAATGACCTTGAACGCATTTAACAAGGAGAGGATGAAAACTGAACCATGTAACAACACATGGTAAGGCCTTATTTACACGGGCGTAGTTCACGTCCGCGAAAATCACGCGCCCCGCACGGACGTATGTTAGTCAATGGGGCCGTTCAGACATTCCGTGATTTTCACACAGCGTGTGTCCGCTGCATAAAACTCACGACATGTCCTATACTTGTGCGTTTTTCGCGCATCACGCACCCATTGAAGTCAATGGGTGCGTGAAAATCGCGCACTGCACACGGAAGCACTTCCGTTTGCCGCGCGTGATTCACACTACAGTTGTTAAATAAATTAAAGGGAAAAAAAGCACCACATTCATTGCAGTTTCTAAGCATCGAAACCGCGTGTCATAAGGATGGCATATGCGTGAAAATCACGCAGCCACGCACCATTAACTGATGACACACGGAACTGCAACGTGCACAAAACGCACACGTTCGTGTGAATTTTACCTTATAGTACAAAAATGCAGCTTATATTATGCAATGAATATCTATGGATACAGCAAATACCCTGTGGCAGAATTACTACTATGTCTGTTGACACCTTTCATTAAGGGCTCATGCACACATCGGTTTTTTTCTTCAGTGTGCTATGCGTTTTTTTTTACTTTATCACATTGACCCATCAATTTCTATGGAGTCAAGCACACATCCGTTTTTTTTTTGCAGATCTGTGTGCCCGTTTCTCAAAACTCAGGGTAGGTCCTATCCATGTCAGTTTTTGTAGATCTGTCTCACCTATTCTAGTCAAAGGTCCGTTAAAAAACCAGACCAAAGATGGAAGCCATCTGCATGTGGTCCTTGTTTTGGGGCCGAATAAAAGGACAAGGATGTGTGCATGAGGTCTTAGACAAATACAAGAACAGATATTTGTGCCTCACTAGACGTGTTTAAAAAGTGTCTATAAAAGGAGGTGTGGATTAGCGGGAATGGGCGCGACCAAGCCAACGAAAACTAAGCCAACCAACAGTTGGAATAAAGAAGAGAAAAGTGTTTAGCATATCTGGCAAGATGCAGCAAATTTGTCATGCAGCGTGCACCACTGTGATAAATTTGTCGCATCTTCTGACTGCCTGGTCTAAGTTTATGCTGTCTAACTCTCAGACACCTTAGTGATACTGATGCACCTGTTTATGAATCTGGTGTAGGATTGAAACAGTGCAGTGTTGGACCTGCCATTGTTTACTGCCACATTTCTAAGCAGAAAAGATGTAGAAAATGTTAATAAATGAGTCACACGTTGTAGCTCTGCCCACTTTTCTAACGCATTCGTTATTAAATATGACAAACATTATCTTTTTCAATGTATTTAATCACGATCACTGACAGAAATACTGACAAAACTGACTGAATACATTGATAAATCTACCCCATTGTGTTACGCTTGGTGCAGGGCCAGAAGAGGCGGAGCATGACACAGGCATTCTCTCTGCGGTGTTCTTTGAATCTCAGGGTCACGCACCGCCACCTCAGGCTCTGCACTAGTCACAACGAAGTGGGAAAGAGTTATCAAAACTGTCTAAAAGAAAAACGCTCCTTGTTGCCCAAAACAACCAATCAGATCTCCGCTTTCATTTCTTTATCTTCCCTGGAAAAATGAAAGCTGCACTGTGGTTGGTTTCTAAGGGCAACACTAACAGTTTTTTGTTTGATAGCTTGTATCAGTTTTGCCTAGATTAAGGAAAGTTACCAGCAAAACAAACTTTACAGACTTTTATAAATGACCAAATGTATGAGAGCAAAAAGTAGGGGACAGATGGAAGAGGGTCAGACTACACAGGGTTTGTTTGTAGTCTGTAACCATGGAGATACATAGATCTGCATAGAAGCTAAATAGACAAAATGTTAGATTTCTAATCAAGGCTATTTGTAAAGTTGCTTCATTTTTAATTCTATATGCATTGGGGCAATAAAACTAAAGAAGTGCACATACCCCTAAGCCACTTGGGTTGAGCATGTAGCAGAGCTAAAATTATCAATAAATTTTTTATGTATGCATTTTTAATCCATCATGACTTTTAAGTGAATTAAGATTATGGAGCAGGTTTTTATCTGTAGTACTTTGAAAGTCTACAGATAACACATCATGATATCACAACAATTTGAGTGAGGTGACAACCTCATTAAGGGTACCCATACGTGTAGACTGGTTGTGGGGAGGTAGTTAAAGAGTGGCTACACTTTCATCAAACGTTTGATGTGTCATAGAGACATATTAAAAGTTTGGATCGGAGGGGGCCAGGTGTTGAGACCCCCACATCACTGAAACAAGGTGCAGAAGCGCTCAGCTGCGCGCTTTGCATCTTCGACTATGATCAGCGCTCCCTGTCAGGCTGAAGGCGGCTCACATAGAACGTCTATGAGAGCTGTCTTCAGACTGGCGAGGAACACTGATCACAACCAAAGGTGCAAAGCGCGCAGCTGAGCGCTTCTGCACCTTGTTTCAGTGATGTGGGGGTCTCAGCGCCCATACCCCTAATGATCCAAACTTTTGATATGTCTCTATGACACATCAAACGTTTGATGAAAGTGTAGCCACTCTTTAACAGTGCGGCAGCGCAATGCAATTTTTGACCACACAGCTTTGTACAGGTGAAACGCAGCATGCAGTTTTACAGTTCGTTTCTTGGCCACACACCACAATACTACTGCATGGACGGGCACCTTAAAGTTCATTTCATTCCTTATAACGAGTTGCATATTTCCCTGTTTAATAAGGAGAGTTACTTTTAAAGGAAATAATACCTCTTTTATACAGTGAACAATATAATGGAGCATTTAGGTTTCTTTTATAATCTTGAGCTGTGACTTCCATTTACACTCTAATAAATAATCCTATAAGTGCTTTGCCGTAGGAGTGGAACAATATTTACAGAGATCATAATAAATGTGTGACACCCATTCACTCCCATGTTTTATTCAGTGACTAGTCTATCAGCAGGTCATATGCCTATTTTGTTGCCCGTTTTTTTTTTTGCTAATAGGAAGACCATTAGGAGGAGATATTTTACAGTTTCCGAAGTTTTCTCGACCTTTCTAGTGCGTTTCCTTGAGGTGAACCCCTAGTGATAGCATTAGATGGATGTAAGATTGATGTTTATTTGTCTCAGTAACATCTGTTGTAACTCTAGCAGATGCTTTTAGTTTATACATTCCCTAACGCCATTACACAAAATCATGCAATCTCTAGAAGATGAATGATAAAAAAAATTATGCACTGGAAACATTGATGCAATTGATTTTATTATCATAATTTCCTCTGAGTGGTAAAATCTTCTAGGAAAATGAATATTTTCAGTAATTCTGCTTCCCACTTTTGCTAAATAAATAGTTTGCATGGCCTTAAACAAGCATATTTGTCATGAAATCTACTTTCTTATATGAAGGAGAAAACATATAAAAGTGAACTGAAAGTTTCATTTTCTATGGAGCATTGCACGGCATAGCAATTTCTCTCTTTGGGGCACATGAAGTACCACAAATAATAATAAAATTTAAAGTAATAAAGTAATAAGTGTAATAACATTAATAAAAGAAATCTATAAAGAAAAAACTAAGGCCTCATTCACACAGGCATATATGGGATCCTTATCACACGGAATCCTAAATACAGCAATAAGACACTTCAATAGAGTCATGCATGCCACTGTATTATATCCAAATTTTGGAGTATGTGCAGATTGCAGAATCAACATGAAAAAACAATGTAGCAAACTCCATCAGATGTCGTTTATCGGACCGAGTTTCCACATTGAAGCAGTGATTTAATTGCTTCTAAAGTAGGTAAAAGTTTAATCCGTGAACTGGAAACTCAAACAGAACTTAGCAAAATAGCACTCAATACGGTTCTCCTGAACTTAAACAATAGAACCCCATGGTGATCTAAATTTTGTTCAGTAGAATCGTATATATTTTTATATATATATATATATATATATATATATATATATATAAGTAAATAATATGCAAAAAAATATTGATGCATATATGTGTAACAGTATAAACGAAAAGGGCAAACTGGGTGGACCTGTAGGTTCTTTTCTGGCATCAAATTCTTTGTTTCCATGTTTAATACGCATATTACGATGGAAATGTGGCCATATTACAGACATCTGAAACCGGTTTCCTACTGTTCTTTTATCCTATCCAACTACTACTAATAATTATGTTTTGTCTAAAAAAATGCACTGTGTGAATCTGGCCTAATAAGAATAATGTGGATAGATGTACTTAAAGAAGCACCCCACTTAATTTTTTGACTGCCCCCTCCATTTCTACATTGGTGTTTCAGTGGGGTGCTATGTGTAGAAATACTCACCGATCCCCCAATCTTGTCGTTTCTCGGGTCCAGCGCCGCTCATGTGATCTTTATTCTGACCTGGTCTGGAATCGCTGCTGATCAGAAAACCGGAAGTCAGGCTCTCAATGAATTCCTCGTTCTGGCTCCCATAGAAATGCATTGAGAGCCTGAGTTCCGGTTTATTCCAAAGCACAGTGACTCTAGATAGGTCAGAGGGAAGATCAGGTGAGCAGCGCTGGACCCGAAAAAGACAAGATGGGGGATCGGTAAGTATTTTTGCACACAGCACCCCACTTAAACGCCAATGTAGAAATGGAGGGTGCAATAAAAGAGTGGAGTTCTCCTTTAAACTGGAATTTTGAAATTTGTTAACAATGAATAAAAAAACAAAACGTTCCATTAAAGGAAGAATGTGACTGCTCAGAATCCTTCCTTATTAGTTCTGTACTCTTTTCCAATCAAATACTGAAGCAGCATAGTCTTCTAGCTCTGCTAGCTCCAGTCAATAGTGCTGTCTCTTGTAATCGTCTTCACCCTGTAGTTATAAATAGAACTTTGTCAAATCAAGATAAATGTAAGAATTCTGTCAATGTCTGCCACATTGTAGCTCATAGCTAATGTACTGCATTGCACCTCAAACTTAAGAGGTTTGGAGATGGTCTTATTTTCCATACGTTTGGTACTTGGTACTTGGCAGAAGAAAGTCCAACATGTCAATTTCTAGCTGGGGCCCAAGTTACCACAAAACATTGTAGCTGTGCCCTTAGTATACACTTTGTAATGTGGATAAATGGACTTGGACGTGAAGATTTTAAAAAAATAATAATAATTTGAGGAGAAAACAAGCGTGTTAGCTGAGTATACAGTTGTAGTAGAGTTGGAGCCCGTAGACTTTGTTTGTTATAATTGTACCATAGTAATTGATATACCTCAGTTCTACTGTCACATACTGTTATACACAAGAGCTCAATGTCTGCTTTTATTTTATCATACTATATTATCAGTCTAGACAGTCTGGGGAAAATAGCTCCAAACCTCATATGTGACAGCTCAAGTTCTGTGATATGAAGTGTGTGAATATTAAAAATCCTGCTATTAAAATATCCTTTTCTAGCTATTTTAATAAATAGAGAACACTGACTTGTGAACAATATACAGCAATATAGTCCAAATCCTGTAGAATTATTGAATTCTTCACACTCAGTCCATTTGCATACTTTGAACAATTGCTTAGTTGGAATTTAATTGCGTAATAACGTTTTTGTGCTTTTTTTTATTTAGCCGCCAAGATCTCCATGATCACAGTTTAATAGATACATTCTTAATATGTAAATTGTTTTTGCTTCCATAAAACAATGACTGCAAAATTACACAGCTTAATACAAAATTATACGGCAACATTCAATGGCTATTGTACTTGTACCTATAGTGAAAACGACACTGACTGTGGTGGCTTTATTACCGTATGACTTGCAATTGTAGTTAATTTTGACATTAACAATGTTTTAGTATTAAACTAAATGCTTTATGGGATTAAACCTTTTATAAATCAATTTTACAATGTTATATATTAGGGTCATTGCTGCACTTAAAACAAAAAATGTCCAAGGCACTTTTGACAGATTGGTTGACATTGACAGATCCCACAAAAAAAATTCAAGGATTTGCTGTACTATTAAGAACATAGATGCAAAATAATTCTACCCTCTACATAGATGAGAGATTATTTAAAGGAATACTAAACCTAGAATTGAATAATAATAATAAAAAAGTAAATAGGAGATAATCAATCTGCAGGATTTTTGGCAGCTCCTAAAATAAACAATCTTGCAGTAAACACAGCAATTAATTTCCTTCTGATTCCTACCTTTTTGAATTGACATATGGGTAAAGGAATTTGATTTAGACAGAGCAGTGCAATTGTAGACAGAGCAGTGGGGAGGGCTCTTGCTGCAGCCAGTTGCCTTACAACCAAACACAGGATTATAAGGAAGAGGATGGGAAAATTGTTGAACCCATGGGACACAAATATAATTCTTGATATATCTTTCACAAATTTGATTGTAATATGAGAAAGAATACGATTAAAGTGTAGCTAAACATTTAACAAACTTCTGACATTTTTATAGTGACATGTCAGAAGTTTTGATTTGTGGGGGTCCAAGCACTGAGACCCCACCAATCGCTAAAATGAATCAGCTGAAGCACTTGTGTGAGCGCTCAGCCACTTCGATTCTGTTCTGCTTTTTCTGGAAATCTGATGTATCAGAGTACGGGCTCATAGACTTTCTATTGAGTCCGTCCTCCGATACATTGATTTCCAGAAAAAGCCAAACAGAAACGGTGCGGCTGAGCGCTCACATGAGCGCTTCAGCTGCTTCATTTTAGCGATCGGTGTTGGTCTCAGTGCTCGGACCCCCACCAATCAAAGCTTCTGGCATGTCACTATGACATGTGAGAAGTTTGCAAAACGTTTAGCTACACTTTAAAGGAAAGGAAAAAATAAGGGGGAAATGCTATGATTTTGAAAAGCTTTTACAATCTGTATTTTGTACATCTAGTGTTACTTTAAACATTTGATTGTCCATTGATTCTCAAAATGCAAATCATTCTGAATTCCCTGCAAATATTATTCATGGTGAACTACTACTACCGTCTATAGTTTAGACTTACTTATTCCATGTAACAAAAGATAAAGTAACAATCATTTACAATCTATAATAATAAATGTGTAATATTGGATTGAATTAGGTCCCTTTTACCATATCTTCTAGGTACTAAACATGTTATAAGAGTCTCATTTGTGCAGTGCTTTGCTGACCACCAGTTTAAAGCAAATTTTCCAGTGACACTTGCTATAGAGATTATAGCGAATGTTGTGCATTAGGGTGTCAATAAAATATAATATTATCTATAAAATAATAACTGAATTATAAAATAATTTCCCTATAATAGCTGAATATTAGCATAAACAGCCTTGGAAACTGGGAACTTTGTGCCAATGACTCAAAACTTACCCCATTAAGCAATATAATTTTTTTTTACAGTCCGTACCAGAAATTACTGCTATACTTTCTACAGTTATCTAATGAAAAAAGCAGGAAAAAGTCATTAAAATAAGAACTTTCAATTATTTTGCTACAGCTCATTATTGAATTTAGTGTGAAATTCTGTGCATTAATGATATAGTGCAAAAACACAGGTAACTAACAAGTGACAGCCACATTGCTTACTAACTATCTTTAGAGTTCTTTGTACTAATTCTCAAAAGTAAGTTTTAGAGTTTCTTAAATATTGTAAGTAATGCCAAATACTGTATGTATTTCAGAATTAAATTCGGAATAAGAGAGAGAGGGTCAGGCTCTGGCTCCTATCACTCATCCATTGTCTGTTAGTACGAGCAAACCTAGCTAGTGACATAATTCAGCATAGGTGAGTGTGATTGTGATGTTTGCTGATGGGGTACTTGTAGGAACTAGATGGAAGTAACTCTATTCATTTTCCTTTTTTTTTTTGCAAATCTCTTATAGAAAAAGCACAATAAATACATCATACAGAGAGGCCTAACAGGGTGCAGAATCAATGTTAGGCACACAAACCTCAATTATCTCTAGCAAGATACAAACCAAATTATACAAGGTAAAAACTACACAACAAACAGTATATACCAGAACTATTTACAAAGTTCCCAGTGTGTGAAATTAGGTAGCGACAAAATAGGGATAATGTGGAGAGGGGTAGAGTAGTTAACGTGTGAGAAATGATGGCACAATCCATTTGATACATTTGAGCAGATTTTAAGATTCCTCCCTACATGTTAACCTGGTTGGACCTTGCAATAACCTCAACTTATAGGTCATCTATGGTGATTAAAGTGTTCTGTCATTTTTGTATCATTCCATATCAGATCTCTCCCTTCTTAGGACTCCTGACACTGTATTTAGGAAATTCCTTGGCTCCACTAGTCTTCTGAAATTATATACCAGCAGTTACAATTGCTGAAGCCTTTAAGGATAAGAAGATACCAAGCCTCGGTTCCCTCCACTCATCTTTTTCTCCACCTATACATTTTCTTTTGATTTCATGGAGAAAACAAAGGACATGTACTATAAAGAAGATCTCAAGAAAAAAAAATGCTTATAATTTGTAGTCTGTTGCCAAGGAGGAAATGAGAAGCTAAGAGACAACAAAATGAAATGAATACATTTACTGTATTGCTACGCGAGGCAGAAAGATAGTTGATATAATGGCTGTCAGTTTGGTTTTTACCAGTCTAAAGGGGTTGCAGGGATAGCAGTTGCACCCTTTAGCCTGAGACTATCCAAAAAGCCCCTCTACCACATAAGAAGAAACCAGTATTATAAATCTTGTGAAAGAGGAAAACACACAACAAGGCACTTCATAGCGTAGCCTCTGATATTTAACATGGGATGGTTGACGAACATATGGTTATATGCTCACCTGAATAAATTGTGCAAATAGCACAGATCAACCATGAAGGCAACATTGCTGCCTGGATTCCAGTCTGGTGGCCATCGGTGCGGCCGAATGTAGAAGTCAGAGGGATTTGAAGAGAAAAAAAACACACTGTGTGTGATTTCATATTCATTGGCGCGTCCCTCTTGTTGTGCGACACAAATTAGGCCAATACGGTCAAAAGTATTAGTAAAAAAAGTTGCTTTGTTGGAGTATACAACTTAACTAGGCTCTTCATCAGATAAAATGATGTGTAATTTGTGTCGCACAATGAGAGGGAAGTGAAAAACGAAAATGGGATTGCACACAAGTGTTTTTTTTTTCACTGCAAAGCATTTTGGCCAATATTATAAGTGGTACATGATAGTTGAGAGGGCTGCTAAAGATTTTTCTTTGCAACCCAGAAGCTTCATGTTTTGCCTGTGGTTGTCATCTGCTTTCCCAGAAACAGATACGACTTAGAAACGGCTGAATAGAACATTAAATATTTTTTTTTTTTTTACACCATACACCGATCATCATAAATAATGTTATACATTTGTTGTACAGGTTGTTACGGTCATGGCAATACCAAATATGTCTAAATTATTTCCTGTTTTGGGACTTATATTTTAAAAAGTTAATTTATTATAAAAAAATGTGTATTTCTGTGTATTTTTTAAACTTTTTATTTATTTATCATTAATTTTTTTTACATTCATTTAACTTTTTTTTTTAATCCCATAAAGGGATTTATCATTTTGATTTTGATTTTGTAACTGTAATATACTGGCATAGATCTATATGCCTGTTACTGATCGTACACAGGCAGTTGTTAGGGCATACCTCAGTATGCCCTAACAACAGGAAATATGTTCAGACAGCCCTGGGGTCCTTCAATGGACCCTGGGCTGTCTGGCCATACAAGTTATGGGCTTTGATCGTGTCACAGTTATTTTCTGTGACGCAATCAAAGTGCAGTCCTCCCTCCTTGAATGCCGCGATCAGCTTTCATCGCGGCATTCAAAGGGTTAACGGCGGAGAGAAGATGTTTCTCTCCTCTCCGCTGTCAGAGCGGGGCCGTGGCTGTGTATTACAGCCGTTGCCCTACTCTCGATTGCACGCACAGACGGCTGTCACACAGGACGAGAATGCTCGTCCTAATGCGCCAAGTACCCGCCGCTCAGGACGAGCATTCTCGTCCTGTGTCGGCAACCAGTTAGTATTAATTTTGTGCCTTAAACACCAAAAAGGTGATCCCATTGGTGGGAGACATTATAATGTCAGAGCATGAATCCCCTGGTCTTCTGAAAGGCTAGTCCAATCCTTTATGCATCTGTGTATATTAGCCCGTAACTAACCTTGATTCCGCTACATGTCTTCCTAGATAATCAGGGGTCAATAAGGCATCATTTCAATGTAGAAGTAGTACTGTTATGTTTTTCTACCATTAACTCAAGATATTTAGTGTGCACACGACCGTATCGCTAAGGATGGGTGTCCGTGCCGTTGAAATGTTCAGAAAATTATGGAACATGTCCGTTCCCTTTGCATTTTGTGGACCGTGCTCCCATACTTTGTATGTCCTTATGCACATGGCCGTGCCCGTAATCACGGCCCGCGATTGTGGGCACGGCCAGCCGCCGACGGCCGTCTGCATTTTCGGGCCATGCACCCGTACAAAGTACGTCTCCAAATCACTTGACTTTGGCCTATAATGCTGTATTCTCGATCATATTCTATTTTGAGAGTTAAACGATTAACACTCTGCAAAGTAAAGACTGAACTTCTTCATTGTCCTAGTCTATGTGCATTGTGCATTGTTCGGCAACAGCATCTGCTGTTCCTTCTTGTTCTGATGTTGAGTATGACAATATCTGAAAAGACTTTAATAAATCCCGTTCCACTAAGTGCATATCTTCCCCATTACAATTTTTCTATCTCAACTCTAAATCATAGTTCATTCTTCTCCTTTTAGAAATAGTTCAGATAGCTTCAAAAGCCATTGCTACTATTTGTTATGCAAAACGGAGCGCTTATTGCATTCTTCTGATATACGAGCCACATCACTTGTACTGACTGGTATTAATGTTATTACAGCATATAAAGAAATTGTACTGCTCTTTAGAGTATTTGTGTCTGGAATAGATCATTTAAAAGGTTTCTTCCTAAGTATTCTGTCTCCGCGTTGTAATGCTGATTGCCCTTTTCACAATCTTTGATCTTTTGAGTTCAACACGATAAAACCCTGGCTTTAAAAGATTGAATTTGTCAAATGGTAACCTGACATTATTTAACATTTGCTTTATCAGTGGTTTGGTGTAAAACTACAGTAAAATCTTTTTCTGATTTATCTGTGAAGCAGTGTACAGTAATTGTATAGTAATTGGCACTAGCAGAACTAGATAGCACAGAGCCCCAGAAGAAGAATATTTTGGCTTCTTTGGAAAGATTTCCAATAAAATTCTTGCTATTTAGTCAGTATGGTGTGTCTTCCAGGCTTGGAGGGAGAAGGGGGTATTGGGAAGTTTCAAATCTTAGTTATGGGCTATATTGAAAAAATAACACTAACAAGGAAAAATAATAGAGAGACTTAAGACTCCTATTTACAGAATACTATCTATATTTATTGAAGCTTTTATTTCGATTACACCAAGGCCCAAACATACAGCTAAGGCTTGGTTCAGACCAGCATTCAGCTTTCTGTTGAGCAGAACATTAGAAATACCAGAAGCACCAGTTCTGTTGCACAACGGACACCCCCGGCGGCCATCAGAACATATTGACTTTAAAGGGGTTTTCCCATCAGAGACATTTATGATATATCCACAGGATATATCTTAAAAGTCAGATAGATGGGGGTCCCAACTCTGAGGCCCGCACCTATCACTAGAACAGGGCCCCCTAAACCCTGCTCTACCTTTTTCTGCTCCCTCTGCCTCCCTGGTAACTTCCTGACTATATGGTCAGGAGTTACGAAAACAGCTGTTTCCGTAACTCCCATCGTAGTGAATGGCAGTTACAGAAGGAGCGTAGCATGCGAGCTACGCTGTTTCCGTAACTACCATTCAGTTCTATTGGACTTACGGAAACCTAAGTTTCCTAAGTCATGGTCGGAATTCACCTGCTTCTCCTGCGACACAGAGCGGCAGAACAGGGTTTAGGGGGCCCCATTCTAGAGATAGGTGCGGGTCCCAGAGGTGGGACCCACATCTATCTGACATTTATGATATATCCCATGGATATGTCATAAATGTCTCTCATGAGAAACCCCTTTAACCCGTTAAGGACTAGGTCTATTTCGACCTTAAGGACCAAGCATTCTTTTTCGTTTTTTCCTCCCCGTCTTCCAAGAGTCATAACTTTTTTATTCTTATGTTGATATAGCCATATGGGGCTTGTTTTTTGTTGGACGAGTTGTTTGTTTCAACTGCACAATTTTTGAGTGTACATATTATATTGCTTATCTTTTATAAATTTTTATAGTGAAGGAATTTAAAAAAAACAACAGATATTACAGCATTGTTTTTCGCATTTTAAATTTACACCATTTACTATGTGGTGTAACTAACATGGTAACTTTATTCTATGGGTCAGTACGATTACCGAGATACCAAATATGTATAGTTTTTTTATGTTTTACTACTTTTGCACAATTCAAAAAACACTTTTAAACAAAAATTATTTGTTTTTGCATCGCCGCATTTCAAGAGCCGTAACTTTTTATTTTGTACATCGATGTCGCCATATGAGGACTTGTTTTTTACGGGACGAGATTTCGTTTTCATTGGTATCATTTTGGGGTACATGGGACTTGATTAACTTTTATTTCGTTTTTTGTTGGGGGGATGGAAAAAATAGAATTTTCACCGTTCTTTTGTGTGTTTTTTGTACCACGTTCGGCAGTTTAATTAATTCATTAACTTCAATCGTGACGATACCATATATTTTGTGTGTGTTGTGTTTTTTTGCACTTCTACTAAATAAAACCACTTTTTATGGAAATAAGTGGTTTTATTAACATTTTTACTGTAATCATTTTTTTAATTTTGAATAAACTTTATTTAACTGTTTTATTTTTTGTTTTTTATTAGTCCCACAAGGGGACTTTACGATGTGACCTTCTGATCACTTATATAATGCTTTGGTATACTTAGTATACCAAAGCATTATTGCCTGTCAGTGTAAAACTGACAGTCAATCTATTAGGCCATGCCACTGTCATGGCCTAATAGGCAGATGCTGAAAGCAGACTTGGGGGCCTTTGTTAGGACCCTGGCTGCCATGGCAACCCATGCATTCACAGGCCGCCAATCGGTGACAGAGAAAGCTCCCGCCCTCTGTCAAACAACTTAAATGTCGCGATCGCTATTGACCGCAGCATTTAAGGTGTCAAACAGCCAGGATTGGAGGTTTTTCCAATCCTAGCCACAGCAGCGGGAGCATGGCAGTCAATCACAGCCGGGCTCCCGCGGCGATAGTGCGGGCACAGCTTCTGTGCCCGCACGATCTTCATCACGTACATGCACGGCGGAATGCGCTAATGGCTGCATTCTATGCCGTGCATATACGTTATTCTGTGCCAAGAGGTTAATGGATGCCTTCAGGGTGTTCGTGGTTTTACCGTAAACAATAGCGTAATATGCTGCTCTATTGTTTACGCTATTTTTGGTTGGATCTGCAAAGGAAGCCCCTAACGCAGATGTGAACGAGACCTAAGTTTCTTGTTCAATTCCAGCTGGATCTTTAGATATGCATCAATTGTGCATTACAATAACTCTCTGCAAAATATTTACCTAAAGCCTCTTTCTTCATAGGTACAAGATTAGGCTACAAGATGAGTAGGTTGTCATCTAGGGCACCATTCATGAGGGGGTGAAATTTAGGAATTAAAAAAAAAAACAATGTTCTGTCTTTACGTTATTTACCAATCTCTGTTTTTTTCTGTATAAATTGGTGTATTGGTGGAGAAAGGTGAAACAGGGGACAATTAAAAGAATGTCCATCCAGCAAATATCATGCTGAACTTCAGGGTGCTGGACGCGTTCTGAAACCATCTTCTTGGGCACCAGCAGAGCTCGTTCTGCCACTCCTTGCTATGATAAAGTCTTACCCAATGACAATATTAGCTCTACTACATCCAATAAACGGAGCTCTGCTACATCTATGTCATCAATAGTCAAATAGTTTGAATTAATGTAAACTCCTGTTATTCCCATGTGGAATTTCATGACTTTGTCTCTGTGTGAAACAATATTTGATCACAAAAAGGCATGAAAGGACATACAATTTATGTTCCCTTACAGGTCACTGTCTGGAATTTAAGGTCCCTTTACATAAGCCGATGATCAGGCGAATAAGTGCTCATACAAACGCTTGTTCTTGATCCCTTTCAACTTGGACATGTCCAAGTCTTTTCTTATCTGATTTCATGTATCTATTCTTTACAACCGAGGTAACTGCACTTTGGGCCAGTTCTCTCCTACACATTTTTAAAATTTTCAGATAATCTGACTGTACACTCAGATTTTCCACACTGGGATTACCCACCAAGAGCAGCCTAAGAAGAATAGACATATCTGCAAGTCATTTCCCACAGGTAGTACAATCTCTGTATTATATGTGACACAGTGTCACTTATATTTGGAGTAGCAAGTACCATCCGCAACATTGGGGGAAACCTCAATAACCTGTAAAGCTTTTCTATTAGCTTAGACTGTTACTAATTCCCCCCATTAACCTAAAATAGATTCTGTTCATATTTAGAAGAATACCTTGTAATTTACAGGTGCAGGTGTCTTTTTTCTTTTTTTTTTTTTTACACTGTTTGGTAATGGTGAAGAAGCTTGATCCTTCTATTTTGTAGCATCCTGTGGATTCCTGTGCATGGTATTCCCAGAATCGACAATTATCCATAGGATAGGCGATAATTGTCTGATGGCTGGGGGCCCCGCCGATCTGGAAAACGGGATCCCAAACCCCCAAACATCTTCACTGCACTCCACGCAGTGAGTGGGAACTTGACAGGAGCGGTGGTCGAGCATGCAACCAATGTCTAGTCAATGTCTATGGGACTGTTGGAAAAAGAAAAGCGCTGTACTCGGCTGTTTCCATCATTCCTATAGACTTTAAATGTGTCTCCACAACACCTGGAACTTTTACCATGAGATATTTGCTATAACTCATTATCCAGGAATTGTGCATTTGGTTAATATTATTTTAAGTACAAAAGGCCAATATCTGCTATGCGGAGGAATAAATTAACTGGAGGTAAATACTTCTTTGTAGGTATCTTAATATAGACTAAGCTATGTCAATAATGTGATAACATATGCTCTAAAGCTGCCTGTTCAGCACACACAGCATTTTATCACCTTTGTAGAGCAACTTCAGCATCCCATTTTTCAATGATAATTAGCTGTTTTTGCTCTTTGATGGAGCAATGCTACCAATTATGCCTGTGACTGGATCTGTTGGCCCACTGCAGATACTCATAGCTTAATGAATTTTATTCCTGAGGCTCATTAGAAACTAAAGCACAACTACCAGTACCACATGTCATTGCCTTCACTACAAAAACAGAGATTTTTTTTATCTTTGCTTTCATCTATATGCAGTAAATTAATTTTACTGAAACAAAGTTGTTTGGTATAAAATATATATATATATATATATATATATATATATATATATATATATATACTGTATTTTTCGGACTATAAGATGCACCTGACCATAAGACGCACCCAGGTTTTAGACAACAGAAAATACGGAAAAAATTATTTGTTAAAAAATAATTTATTCTGTTTCACCACATTCTGAGAGGCAAAACTTTTTTTATATATTTTTTATCGATTGAGCGGTGTGAGGGCTTATTTTGTTGCTGGACGAAATTATTTTATTTTTTCCATTGTGCTTGGGGAAAAATGGGGAAAGGTTTTTTTTTTTTACACTCCTAAAAATGTATCTAACATTTTTTTTTTTTTTACACATTTTATTAGTTCCCCTAGGAACACTTTATTACATGTGAAGTTACTGAAACAGCGTAACTACGCGGTTTCCCTAACTCCCATAGTAGTCAATGGCAGTTACAGAAACTGCATAGCATGCAAGCTACGCTGTTACCGTAACTACTGTTCAGTTCTATGGGAGTTACGGAAACAGCGTAGCTCCGCGTGTAACGCTGTTTCAGTAACTCCACATGTAATCAAGTGGCCAGGAGAGCACAGAAAGCTAGAACGGGGTTTAGGGGGCCCCGTTCTAGAGATAGGTATGGGTCCCAGAGGTGGGACCCTCATCTACTTGACATTTATGACATATCCTGTGGATATGTCATAAATGTCCTTCATAGAAAATCCCCTATAAATGCCATGGTCGCTAGTGACCACGGCATTTAACTAGTTAAAGGGGTTTGCCATAAAACACATTTATCCCCTATCAACAGGATAGGAGCTACATGTGAGATCGCTGGGGGTCCGACCGCTGGGACCCCCAGCAATAAGGAGAACAGGGGAGCGAAAGTCACCCAGAGCGCTGCATGATAAGCCTGGACTTCCGGGTCCTGTTCCGCAGCTCCATAGAAAGCAATGGAGAGCCACTCGCGCATGCGCAGAAGAATCCCATTGATCTTTATGAAGCAGCCAGACACAGAACGCGGAAGTCACAGCTTCTCATGCAGCGCTCTTGGTAACTTTCGGTCCCCGTTCTCCTTATCGATCACACATGTATCCCCTATCCTGTGGATAGGGGATACATGTATTTTATGGCACAAGCCCTTTAAACTGTCAGGAACAGCGAAATTGCTCTTCCTGGCTGTTATAGCAGTGTGTCAGAAGCTGACACTTGCAGTGGATGGAGCGAGCTCAGAGCGTGAGCCCGCTCCATACATCATCCCCCCCCCCCCCGCTCTATGATGTGCCCTTGACTGCGGACTATAAGACGCAGGGACTTTTTAGCAAGATTTATTCTTGCTAAAAACTGCGTCTTATAGTCCGAAAAATACGGTATTGATAGGCTAACTTAAAATAAACAGTCAAGTTTAGGGTATATTCATACAGAGTTTTTTTATGTGGAAACCGCTCCGCAAAACTCACCAAAAAGGCCGAAAATGCCTCCCTTTGCGTCCCATTTCAATGGGAGGTGGGGGCGGTTTTCTCCAGCGAGCGGTAAAACCGGCTCACGGGAGAAAGAAGGGACATACCCTATCTTCGTGCGATTACGCCTCTGACCTACTATTGACATCAATGGGAGGCAGAGAAAGCGTATTTTGCAGCGTTTTATGCCCGCGGAACTCAATGGCCTTGGGTAAAAAACGCCGCGAAAATCAGCGTGCAGGCAGAGGAAAATCTGCCTCAAACTTCCAAACTGAATTTTGAGGCAGATTTTCCACCGGCAAAAAACTCTGTGTGAACCCGGACTAAGAGGTTTATGAAAATTGTCATGCTTCCTAAAACTCTTGTTCTTTTCTATTGGGGCAGTTAGTGCTGATGTAGTAAAACCATTGAGATTAGTTTGTCAGGTCAGGATTAGCTTGAAAAATGATGGCGACATATCTGAGCTAAATATATTATAAGATATATTGTTAGTTTTCTTACTTCATTCTTCCTGGCAACCAGGGAGACGCTCAGCATCTCCGAGACTAAAGAGAATTTGACATCTGAGCTTCAAAGCAAAGCATAATTAGAGTGTACTTTAACATAGGATTGTAAACTCCATAATATGTACTAATATAAATTGATACATTTAAAGGAGTTGTCCGGGCACGGGACAGTTTTTCATACTGATGAACTATCCAAAGGAAAGGACATCAGTATATGATCGGTGGGTGTCCGACATCCAGACCCCACACAGATAAGCTATTCCGGCTGCTTCCAGCACCGGATGTTATGCAGTGGCCGGTGTCTGAAGCAGATGGCTCCGTACATTGCCTAGCTGCCGTGCTGCAGAACTGCAACTCTGCTCCTATTCACTTGAATAAAAGCACAGCTTCAGTACTGCAGCACGGCCGCTATACTGTGACCGGAGCCATCTGCTACCCAGCACGGACATCCGGTGCCCAGAGGCAGCCAGAGCAGCTGATTGTTGCGGGATCTGGGTGATCATATACTCATCATCTATCCTGTGGATAGGTCATCAGTATGAAAAACCACCCTGTACCCAAACAACCACTTTAAGGCTGGCTATGCTGTGATGGTACAAGAACCAATGCTACAGATGTGTCCACTCTTACCTTTGTATGAATTTGGTTAAGGACTCCAGTTTATCATGAAACTATTTCAATACAATATCGGGACATGCTGGCAAAACCCATGACAGGCTGCAAGTCCCATCATGACTACTGGGTGGCCACACAAAGACACGTATAACATTGACATTTTGTGCTGTATATCGATTCCAATCAGCCACATCTCTCCTATTCCCTAGCAAAAGTCACAGTTTAGTTTCCCTAACACAAGACTAAGCTCAATTAGTTCATGAATAGGTTGTTTGGAGTCAACTAAACATAAATATAAAGAGAGATAGGTTCCGAACAGTTTTGTACACATTTTTTTTGTATTGTTCATTTGCTTCCTAAATGCAAAATTAAGCATCTTATTAAATAAGTCTACCATTTTGCTACTGGATAGTCTGTGCAGCTCCTGTACATAGCAGGCTGTACATCTATGTAAATCTAAGTACATTTGCTGTTGCTTCTGACATAGATTTGGCGGCGAACTGCACCTGGCTGCTGTCGGCTCATGGCTGATGTTATCTTCTCTCTGCCTCCCTTCTATCATTCTTAGGGTATGTGCACACGATATCGATATTTACGGCTGAAATTACGGAGCTGTTCTTCATTGAAGTCAATGAAAAACGGTTCAAATTATGTCCCAAGAAGTGTCCTGCACTTCTTTGATGACGCTGTTATTTTATGCGCCGTCTTTTGACAGCGATGCGTAAAATTACAGGTCGTCGGCACAGTACGTCGGCAAACCCATTTAAATGAATGGGCAGATGTTTGCCAACGTATTTGAGTCGTGTTTTCAGGCGTAATTCGAGGCGTAAAACGCCTCGTTTACGCCTGAAAATAGGTCGTGTGAACCCAGCCTTAGATATACCATCTTGGAGGGGAGAAGCTTGTACACAGCAGAGTAAACTGTATTAGATGGGGAGGAGAGCATCCACAGCAGAATCTGTATAGAGGGGAGAGAGATCACACAAATTATAGATAGGGAGGAGAGAACCCACAGCAGAGTGTGAGGGGGGAATCACACAGGCTATACTATATCATAGTGTAGATGGGTAGGAGAGCACACATGGCAGAATCAGCAGGAAAAGGGGGGGGGAATCACATACACAGGCAGCATCAGTATGCGTGTACGCACAGTAGAGAGGAGATCACTCATGGGCTGTAGTAGTGGACAGCAGTACAGGAATGAAGCTGTGCTAATACATGAGAGCAAGTGTAGACAGGCAAGTAGGCAAGTGTAGATAGTAGCATCCTGGATGCACACAATTCACATCAAGCATGTATTACTGAGTTTGACACCTCCACAGGAGAAAAGTCTGAAATTAGGAGCAGGTTGTAAACTGCATATCAAGAGGTCTAAAAATGAGTGAGGGAATGGAGAGTGCAGCCTAAAACTTAGTAATACTTGTGTAACTCCAGGTAACCACTAAAATATGTAGAAAAAAATAATTGGTTGTACTTGATTTGAAAATCTTATCTGCTTTCTTCAAAAACAGTGCCACACCTATCCACACGTTATGTGTAGTATAGTATCTTAGCCTTATTCCCCAAATGGAGCAGAGCTGCAATACCAAACACAGCCCATGAATAGATGTGGCTCTGGTTTTGGATGAAAGCATCCATGTTTTTCTAATCCTGTACAACCCCCTTAACTCATAATCTTCTAGATTGCATGAAAAAAAAGTGTTTTAAAAAACAAACAAAAAAAAAACTGGATATCGGTGAAATCAATGGATACCATGGAATGCTTTATATTCATGGTTAGTGCTGAAGGGGAATTCAACACTGGCTTCTGGATTCCTCAATCGAAACTGTTTACTGGGCAGCAACAATACACCTTGTGATCATCTTATTTTATTCTACTAACAAAAAAAATAATTGATCAAAGCGGACATTGAAAAACCAAAAACACCTATAGATGTTCTTATTTATTACTTTCACCCAATTATTATTATTATTATTATTAGTATTATTAATAAAGAATCTGGCTTATATGCACTTTTTCACTGTTTTCAATGAGTTTTATATATTTTAGCTGAAAGTTTTTCAGTTCTACTTTCATGCACATTTATGTAAGCATGACAGGATAGAATATGTCACTATTTCAGGTGACGTTTTAATAAGGAATGATCTTTGCAAATAATTTGAGTGTGGCTTTGATCCAGGTCACCTGGCTGTCATCCTAGATCTCTGTTAATTACAAGCTCAATGTCTTTTGATTTGTATCTTTTGATACTGATGTAAATTCACATTTACACTTTTAGCTCTGATGAAATAGCAGATTGGGTATTCACTTAGGACATTCTTCTGCTGCACCTGTGAGGCTCTAGTATTAAATTAGCGAATATCGAAGCTAAGAAATTGCATAAAATTATCCTTTTGTGCTTAGTAAGTTATATCTCCAAGAACTCATTTTAGTTTCTGTCTACCATGTCAGTGATGAAATATGCTTTTTAAAGTTATAATATTTTTTATATACACTACCGTTCAAAAGTTTAGGGTCACTTAGAAATTTCCTTATTTTTGCAAGAAAATCACAGGTTTTTTCAATGAAGATAACATTAAATTAATCAGAAATACACTCTATACATTGTTAATGTGCTAAATGACTATTCTAGCTGCAAACGTCTGGTTTTTAATGCAATATCTACATAGGTGTATAGAGGCCCATTTCCATCAACCATCACTCCAGTGTTCTAATGGTACATTGTGTTTGCTAACTGTGTTAGAAGGCTAATGGATGATTAGAAAACACTTGAAAACCCTTGTGCAATTATGTTAGCACCGCTGTAAACAGTTTTGCTGTTTAGAGGAGCTATAAAACTGACCTTCCTTTGAACTAGTTGAGAATCTAGAGCATTACATTTGTGAGTTCGATTAAACTCTCAAAATGGCTAGAAAAAGAGAGCTTTCATGTGAAACTCGACGGTCTATTCTTGTTCTTAGAAATGAAGGTTATTCCATGCGAGAAATTGCCAAGAAACTGAAGATTTCCTACAACAGTGTGTACTACTCCTTTCAGAGGACAGCACACACAGGCTCTAACCAGAGTAGAAAGAGAAGTGGGAGGCCCCGCTGCACAACTGAGCAATAAGACAAGTACATTAGAGTCTCTAGTTTGAGAAATAGACGCCTCACAGGTCCTCAACTGGCAGCTTCATTAAATAGTACCCGCAAAACGCCAGTGTCAATGTCTACAGTGAAGAGGCGACTGCGAGATGCTGGCCTTCAGGGCAGAGTGGCAAAGAAAAAGCCATATCTGAGACTGGCTAATAAAAGGAAAAGATTAATATGGGCAAAAGCACACAGACATTGGACAGAGGAAGATTGGAAAAAAGTGTTATGGACAGACGAATCGAAGTTTGAGGTGTTTGGATCACATAGAAGAACATTTGTGAGACGCAGAACAACTGAAAAGATGCTGGAAAAGTGGCTGACGCCATGGTGGAGGTAATGTGATGGTCTGGGGTTGCTTTGGTTCTGGTAAAGTGGGAGATTTGTACAAGGTAAAAGGGATTTTGAATAAGGAAGGCTATCACTCCATTTTGCAACGCCATGCCATACCCTGTGGACAGCGCTTGATTGGAGCCAATTTCATCCTACAACAGGACAATGACTCAAAGCACACCTCCAAATTATGCAAGAACTATTTAGGGAAGAAGCAGGCAGCTGGTATTATATGTGTAATGGAGTGGCCAGCGCAGTCACCAGATCTCAACCCCATAGAGCTGTTGTGGGAGCAGCTTGACCGTATGGTACGCAAGAAGTGCCCATCAAGCCAATCCAACTTGTGGGAGGGGCTTCTGGAAGCATGGGGTGAAATTTCTCCCGATTACCTCAGCAAATTAACAGCTAGAATGCCAAAGGTCTGCAATGCTGTAATTGCTGCAAATGGAGCATTCTTTGACTAAAGCAAAGTTTGAAGGAAAAAATTATTACTTCAAATAAAAATCATTATTTCTAACCTTGTCAATGTCTTGACTATATTTTCTAGTCATTTTGCAACTCATTTGATAAATATAAGTGTGAGTTTTCATGGAAAACACAAAATTGTCTGGGCGACCCCAAACTTTTGAACGGTAGTGTATGTTCATGTGTTTATTGTATTACGGGTACAACAGATTTAATTGATTTTTATAGTTTTTAAAAAAGATTTGCTCTAACCCAGACTCAATTTATATTGCAAATATTCATGAAAATGTAATGAGAATCTCTGTACAGCGCTGTGAAATAAAGTGTTTATATATAAGCAATGGGAAGCAAATAAAAATATCACTTCCTTAGGCCTTATTCACACGGACATGTCCATTTTGCGCGCGCAAAAAATGCTGCGTTTTGCGCACGAAAAAGGTCCGTGTGTCATCATGGTGCACGGCTGCGTGATTTTCGCGCAGCCGGCATCATGATGACACTCTGGTATTCTGTTTACATTCATTTCTTTTACTACTGGAGCATGCAGCACGCGCGGCACCCGGAAGTGCTTCCGTGTGCCGAGCGCGATTTGGACGCACCCATTGACTTCAATGGGTGCGTGCTGCGTGAAACACGGCCAAATATAGGACATATCATGAGTTTCACGCAGCGCACATACGCTGCGTGAAAATCACTGATAGTCTTAACGGCCCCATTCACTTACATAGGTCCGTGCCACACGCGTGAAAAATCATGCGCGTAGCACTGATGTATTATACGTTCGTGTGAATAAGGCCTTTAGGAAGTAGAAATGTTTCATATTTCAGGTTTTGCCATGATTGTCACAAAATTGTAGCAAAGCACTATAGTTTTGCTGCAATGACTATATGAATGTTTCAATATACTCTATTTTAGCTTTTGTCTTAAACTACACATACAATTAAAATACCATGAAGCAATAGATCTTTATTATCCTACCTCAACCCTTTAATACTTAAATATTTTATAGTATTGGCCATAAGTGGTCATGTTAATACAAATCAATCAACTTTTTGATTATTTCATTATTTTTACTTGATCAGAAATGTTGCTCTCCCCGGCTTACTGCAGGTAAAGAATGCAGCCGTAACTCAGCCTATACATTGCCTCCCCCCTCTCCCTCTTGATATTGTATGGAGCACAGCTTCATCCAAAAGTTTTGGATGAAGTGGGCATTGCCATCAAATGGCTGCTTTAAGAAGCTGTGTACCAGCTGAACTGTGACTGCATTATATACATGCAGCAAGCCACGAATAGCTGCATTACTCATAAAGTTAGAACAGTTTTTATACATAAAGTCTATGGGCACTTATAGCCAATAACAAAAATAATAAAATTAAACCTAAGCTAGCCCTTTAAGAAAATCTTTAACGTCAATCACATCCATCCTCCCACAGATGATCACTTGCAATACAGTAGATATAGACCCATATACACATATATTGTGGGATTTGCCACTCTATGACACCCACAAAAACAATTACCTTTTTTTTTGCATTACAAGATATTTGTAATATTTATATTTAATAGTGGTATATATTTTTATTTATATATATATATATATATATATATATATATATATATATATTTATTATATTATATTGACAAAATTCGGGTAAATAATTGTTATTTTTGACGTGATATTTCCTGCCCATGCAGGACTTCTCATGACAGCAATTCTATCCACAATTAAGAGTATCATGTTATCAAAACTAATATCCCCAGGTGTGAATGTAAAAACACACTATTAGCTACATAACAAGCCAAAACACAGATTGGATAATACATGGCGTGTCTTTTAATGCACTTGTATGATTTCATTATGTTTAGTTGGAAGTTAACCTGTTAACACGTCTCGCCTATTCCTAGGACACTGAGATACGTGACATTTGACTACTTTTACATGGAGTCTATTTTTCTGGTGACAATCAAAGTCCTAAAGTAAAGAACTCGCTCTTTGGATTGTCATGAGAAAATAGAGTTTGATTGATACCAATCCTTGTATGAAGCCAGAGGGTTTACAGTCAGGATAATTCTAAGGTGAAAACCAGCATTTATTAACAAGGGCTGGAGATTCACAACTGCAACTTTGTAAAACGCTCACCCTCCACATTGCTTGTCTCCTTCTAATTTGCAAGTTCAATACCCTAAGTAGTTACATGCCGAATAACTTTGCAGAGAGCCCGGTAAATCCCAGTATCAGCCGCTTGCTGTCTGTTATCCCACTGCTGTTATGGGTTTGTTTTTAAACAACATGATTTCTTTCCTTATGGCTTTCATGCTGTCTTGCCAAAGGGAAATATTCAGTGAGGTCTTGCTTGAACTAAAGCCTTCATTCTTACTTCTGCCCCCTGCTGCTTAGATTGAAGCATTGCTTTGTGCTGGCAGCTGTGCTGCTTGATTACAACATGTCATCCTCGGTTTTTCTGTTAACCTTGTTACGCTGAGTCTTTGGAAACTCTTGCTGCCTCAGTCACTTCTTCTTTCCACGGACCCCGCTGCTCTCCTTTGTCAATAAAAAACAAACTTTCATTTTTCCATGCTCTTTACCTTCAATTCCTTCCCCTTCTTTTTCCCACCGCTGCTAATCCTACATCAAATGCACAGTTTGACAACCTATATCTCTTTATTCTGACCATCTACAAAGTTATAAGGAGATGGAGGGTTCCTACTACTATGTAAAATATCTCCAGAAACACAAACCTCTTTGGGACTTGTTTCAGCTAGAAAGCTTTTTTTTCTTCTGCTTTTTACATTATCTGATTTGGAGAAACTTTATCATTTCAGCTGCAGGGTGCCCTCTGGGACTAAAGATATCAAGCTTTCAATATGTTGAATTAGAAAAATAAGCAGTATATGGCCACCAAGATAGTCCCAGTACAAAGCCTTAGCACCACGATCAAACAGCTTTGATTTAACACTATTAGAGGTGAATTGATTGGATGCCTTGGGTTAAAAATTATTTTATCATTTCAAGTTAAAATTTCACTTCAGACGTTGTTCACACAGTTTTCTACTGCTGAACATTTTTCAAATCATTTCAGAAAAAAGAGCATATAGCCAAATATATATATAAAAAAAAGTATAACAATTACACATATCAGACAAATAATTGTAAAATAGTAATATCACAAGGTAATACAGACTCTAGTAAGTGATATAGCAGTATAGACTAGTCAAATGCTGGTCACAAAATAATTCGTTATCCATGATGTGGAACAGTGTCCACTTATGAACAATAGTGTGCAGTATATGGTTGACTATGCACATAGGGCAACCTTTAGAAACCTCTCTAAAAAAAAAAGCTCCCATCACTAGTTACTCTCTGTAAATAACACAAGGGAGATTGCCAGTGCATATAAGTAATTCCTCATTTCTGATCAAAGGCCAGTCATTGACCCATCTCAGCAGAGTCTTCCCAAGCAACCACTGTGTACCCCAATGCACGATTCGCAATGTCCCACTTCCTCAGGGGGTGCATAGTATCCTGAAATTACTAAGCCCTTCAAAAGTCTTATTAGCAGGTGTTCTCACTACGTGAGCAGCGTCGATGAGTCCATAGCGAATGTGCATTGGCAAAAACAGAAGCGAAGAATGCCCCGTTTCCGGCCACTCAGGTCGCAGCACACATCCGGATCCCTGGTGCGCAACAGGGAATCCGGGCATGTGCAACTCGCTCAAGCAGCCGGAGCAGGGCAGACATCACCCCCGGAGAGCCAACAGGCATGCACATCTTATCGGCGTGAGTATACATCTAACAAATAGAAAAAGGTAAAAAAAATATTAATTTGAGAGTTCCACTACATCCTATATCCATTATATTAGCCCATCTGTATATAGATCTAGAACAATCACCAAAAAGAGACAGATGACCACTATACTCCACTATTGCTACAGTGTAACACAAAATATAATTTTTTTCTGCAAAATAGTGTAATAAAATACATAAATTATATAGGAACATACATTGTTTACTTCCAGTGAATACAATTCTACCCATGGTCATGTGTTGGACACAGAGGGGCTGGGATGTTTAGAAGACACAGCTCTGATACACATACTGTAACGATCCCAGCACCTGTGTGTCCAGCACATGACCATGGACAGAATTTCATTCCCTGGAAGTAATCAATGAATGTTCCTACTGAATGACAAGAAGAAGAAGAAGAAGAAGAAGAAGAAGAAGAAGAAGAAGAGATCTTGAAAACTGTGAGGAATTTATATAGAAAGTATATTGAACAATTTTATAAATTTGAAATAAACAGAAAATAACATTAACTTGCTGAAACCAGAAAACCCCTTTACTATGTAGTGGTACATGCATCTGTAAAAGTATGCTAGCTCTCAACCAATGTCATAGGTCATCTGGGAAGTCTTTGCACAAAGTCAAGTTTTATTACTACAGTGTAACCTCTCTGAGACAAATACCCAAAACTGCATTGAAAAGTGGTCTTCTAGGAGGGTGGTACTTTTTAACGAAGATGGGCAGTATGCATAGTATGTGGTGGAACTGAACATCTGTAATAGGAAATCTGCTCAGTTTAAAGAGGCTCTGTCACCAGATTTTGCAACCCCTATCTGCTATTGCAGCAGATCGGCGCTGCAATGTAGATTACAGTAACGTTTTTATTTTTAAAAAACGAGCATTTTTGGCCAAGTTATGACCATTTTCGTATTTATGCAAATGAGGCTTGCAAAAGTACAACTGGGCGTGTTGAAAAGTAAAAGTACAACTGGGCATGTATTATGTGCGTACATCGGGGCGTGTTTACTACTTTTACTAGCTGGGCGTTCTGATGAGAAGTATCATCCACTTCTCTTCAGAACGCCCAGCTTCTGGCAGTGCACAGACACACAGCGTGTTCTCGAGAGATCACGCTGTGACGTCACTTCCTGCCCCAGGTCCTGCATCGTGTCGGACGAGCGAGGACACATCGGCACCAGAGGCTACAGTTGATTCTGCAGCAGCATCAGCGTTTGCAGGTAAGTAGCTACATCGACTTACCTGCAAACGCCGATGCTGCTGCAGAATCATCTGTAGCCTCTGGTGCCGATGTGTCCTCGCTCGTCTGACACGATGCAGGACCTGTGAGTGACGACACAGCGTGATCTCTGGAGAACACGGCTGTGTCTGCACTGCCAGAAGCTGGGCGTTGTGAAGAGAAGTGGATGACACTTCTATACACAACGCCCAGCTAGTAAAAGTAGTAAACACGCCCCGATGTACGCGCATAATACACGCCCAGTTGTACTTTTACTTTTCAACACGCCCAGTTGTACTTTTGCAAGCCTCATTTGCATAAATACGAAAATGGTCATAACTTGGCCAAAAATGCTCGTTTTTTAAAAATAAAAACGTTACTGTAATCTACATTGCAGCGCCTATCTGCTGCAATAGCAGATAGGGGTTGCAAAATCTGGTGACAGAGCCTCTTTAAGGGGCTGGTCTTCTCAAAGAGGTGGTGTTTTGGAGAGGTTTCACTGTACTTCCTAGTCAACGGCTAACATACCGTACTATCAGGATGATAACCAAGCCAAAGTGACAAAATCTATGGATAAGGGGCTCTCTAATTAGCCTTCTGATATAGTGGTAAGTGATAAGTGGGAGGTTAGGACATTCCCTTGATGATTTGGCTTTATTCTCATGGAATCTGAACCCATTCCAATCCTATACAGCTGTTGGATAGCAGTCTTAGGTAGAGTTATTCTTTATTATTTTATTTTGCCTGAAGTAAAGAAGCTAAGTGTCTGTATCTGTGAACACAATCCTCTTAATGGTGGCCCCTGTTCTGCATGTAGAATGGAAATAAAGTTATTAGAGCAGAGGAATATCATAGAGAGACGTCTCACGTTCCTGATCCAGAGAGAAGAGCTGCTCATAAACAGCATTTCTCGATCTGGTGGACTTGGCTCGTGTATGTAATGCTACATTTCACCTACAGCCACCAATGCATGGGAGATGTCTGGCCTGACACTACTTCCCCCAGCAGATCGCCAGGAGTTAGAAAAGTAAGCCACGTATCGATCAGCTGATCTCTAGGCCGGCCTCTGTATAAAAAGTGATTATCTCCACCAGACAATCTTTTTAAACTCTCCTGCACTTTTCCTTTTTCTGTAACACTTATACGAAATATCAGTCACCGCTGAGGCTTATTTTCCATATCGCTGCAACATTTGAGATTTTAATTGGGATGTCTTATTAGAAGTCAGGACACTATTGTTTTTCATTATTTCTAAAATGCTCTCCCAGATGAGACCATAAGTAGTTTAATATTGCTACTGAGTGCCTTCTATTATAAACATAAGAACACTGCTGCCTGTGTCTCTGATTTAGAGTAAACGTGTCTCAATGGGCCTTTTTAGTAAATTCCATGGTGTAACGCATCGGATGCTGAGTTTCAAGCAGCGGGCATCACTTCATCAGCATAACTCATTCTGGATTTCTGGGTGTTAAAAAGCCATCAACTTTGCGTAGATCTTAAAATGGAACAAGGATATCTTCAGTAATATTTATTTCAATTTGTATTTGCAGGCTTGATTACACTTTATATGCAAATGACTCATTATACTTTAGAAAAACAGTATGTTAATTTGATTAATTTCTTGTCTTATTTAATTTTCATGAAATGTCACCTGCCGTTCATCACTCGATACCAGTCCGTTTAGTGGCAGCAGCAATCAGTACAGGAAGTTAGAGAATTTATATTTTGCAAATAGGGGAGAAGATAGAATTATTCCTGGGAACACGGACACCGCTGAATATGCTTGAGAGGCACTTTCTCGACTTAAAAAGCTAATTAAGGTCATTTGATAAAATGGTTTCCTGAAAATGTTGATTATTGAGACACAGATCACAAATTTGAAGAAGTAGTTAAAGAGAAGGACTTTTGATAGAGACGGAAATGAGATTTGTTTGTTTCTCCAGCAATGTGAAGCTGTGAATAATAAAGGCTTAGGTCCATTTAATGTAGTGTTTCTCTTTAGTCAGCATTTGCTGCCTTATTAACATCTACTATGATTTCATGGTAGTCTAGTTATATATCCGAGAGCCGGTTTTATGAACTTTCTACATGAAACTTTATACAAATGTAAATTATGCTGATTATGCAGCATTTAAAGGCAATACAACCCAGGGGCTGATCTGCGCTGTGACATACGGACTGTGAAGGGTTTAAATTGTTGGGTAAAAATTCAGGAGCTGAACACTCTCAGGCACTTAGGGTTGTCACTTATTTTCCATCAATAAAAGACAAGGAAGGGAGGTTTATAGCCCTGAAAAGCGTTTCATACCAAGATACTGTAGATATTGACCCATATACATAGAGTAGGTTGGCGCAGTTTTTTAAGACAAAGCCAAGTGAATTTTTAGCTTTTTTTTTTTTAACCCAAACGTGGTTTTTAAGATAATCATTAGGAACTGAGTGATCAGCAACCTTCCCCCCTGCAAATCGCAAGTGCCCCGATAGTTCTGTCCGACTTTCTGATGTCTTCTTGGACTGTATCCAACCCAATTAAAGTGTAGCTAAACATTTGACTAACTTCTGACATGTCATAGTGATATGTCAGAAGTTTGGATTGGTGGGGGGTCCGGGCACTGAGACTCCCACCAATTGCTAGAATGAAGCAGCTGAAGCGCTCGTGTTTTGTACTTTATGTAGGTACCATTTTTTGGTACAAATACATTAACGTTTAATTTCTATACATTTTTATTTTGGCGAAAATGCAGAAAAAAAGCAGTTCCGCAGCAGTTTTAATATTTTTTTTTTTTTACACCATACACTGATCATCATAAATAATGTTATACATTTGTTGTACAGGTTGTTACAGTCATTGCGATACCAAATATGTCTATATTATTTCATGTTTTGGGACTTATATTTTAAACAGTTTATTTATTATAAAAAAATGTGTTTGTGTATTTTTTTTACTTTTTATTTATTTAGCATGATTTTTTTTTACATTTATTTTACTTTTTTTATCCCATAAAGGGATTTATCATTTTGATTTTGATTTTGTAACTGTAATGTACTGGCATATATCTGTATGCCAGTACATTAGCCTGTGTACAGATTGTACACAGGCATTTGTTAGGGCATACCTCAGTATGCCCTAACAACAGGAAATATGTTCAGACAGCCCTGGGGTCCTTCCATGGACCCTGGGCTGTCTGGCCGTACAAGTTATGGGCTTTGATCGCGTCACAGTTATCTTCTGTGACGCAATCAAAGTGCAGTCCCCTCTCATTGAACGCCGCAATCAGCTTTCATTGTGGGAATCAAAGGGTTAACGGCAGAGAGAAGATGTTTCTCTCCTCTCAGACTGTCAGAGTGTGTATTACAGCCATTGCCCCGCTCTCGATCACGCGTACAGACGGCTGTCACACAGGACGACAATGCTCGTCCTAATGCGCGAAGTACCCAGCAACCAGTTAAGCTCTTTAACGACAAGCCAGCAATAGTAATGTCACCCACCTATACCCCTCTTGATTGGCTGTGCTAAAGGGAGTGATAACCGCAGTGAATTATAAGAAGGCTGCTTGCAAGGCATTTTGGTGAAGCCCACCCGAGATCATTTTTCTTATCTGTAAAATGGTTGCTGGTGCATGTAAAATTCATGCACCGCCAAATCTGAAAGTTTTGAGAGATTCAGATCGAATTACATTTATGTAGAATCGATTTACTCATCTCTATTAATAATTACCTTAGTTATTACTTGCTATTTATATTACTATTATATGCATTTGCTATTTGTAATTATCCAGTTCTTACAATAGTCAGAAAGAGAACCTATTGGGCGGCACAATTCGCCTATAGCTCCCCATTGTCCGCAACTTCAGTTAGCGTCTAAGGTTCTCAGTTAGGGCCAGGGCTTCGATGCCAATAACCTGCCTGGTGGTTGAATCACTAGATGTGTATTACTGATAGGTGAGCCAGATCAAGTAAGGTAGATTAGAGATGCGGTTGCTATGGGTTAGTAAAATGCATAGTCTATTTACTTACCAGGAGTATGATGGAGTGAAATATCAGAGCAGAGCACAAAGTACTGGTACAGTAATCAGGAGGGTTGACCGGCAGTGCAGGGTCCAATGACGGGGATGTATCAGAGCTGGGTATACAGTACTGAGGCAGTAGGCAAAAGGGTAGTCAGACAGTTCAGGATTCAGTAGTGGCATGCAGCAGAGCTGGGTATGCAGTACAAAGGATAGTCCCCCAATGAAATTAGAAACAGATTGGGTAATAACTGAAGACAAATATAAGATCAAAAAGTTCAATGAGCTTGGATACAAACTCCCATAACTGACACTGAGGTCAGTGTATTGGGAATTCAAACAGAAAGCCTAGTGCACACTCTACCCGACATCCCAGCTAGCCCCACAGAGAATCTCAATGTGGCAGCTGTCAGGGAGAGACAGCGTTAGATTGTGGTAAAGCAAGTGCGTTACACTAGATTAATTTGCTGTCTGTAATTTATAAGCAAGTAATGCACATTGTGTAAAATTCATAAATAAATACGTGAAATGAAAAAAAAAAGCATGTGGCTCTCCTATAGTGCCGTTTGCAAAAAAACGATGTTCCTAAATTCAACTTAAGTAGCTCCCTGCTGTGTTCTTTAGTAGGCGTAGATGCTGTAAGCTTGATATAGAACATCATTTTCAATTCTGTCTAGTTCCTGATACATTTACATAGAAGTAAATTGCATTTTTTTTCTACAGCTAGGTTCACTTATTACCTTTTAGTTTTCTGTAATACTCAAATCCTGGAATGGAAACATACACATACAGTATGTAAAAAAAACAAAGGTTTATAAAAACATGTACAAAAAAAGTAGAGAAGCCTTTTGCAACCAATCAGAATATTGTTTTCATATAAAAGCTACCTTCCACAGTAAAAGTGTAACCAAATCATTCCCATAAATCAACAGCACAAGCGGTAATGAAACATTTTGTAATAAATCTTATTATAGGGAAATGTCTATTTTTCCACTTATCAGACTCCTCTCCTCCTCCCCCATGCCTCCTGCACTGCTCATTCACTCTCAATTCATTGGTAAAATCTGTATTCAGTGAAGCAGAGATTAATATGGGTTATTAGCTCACTGAGGGATCAGATTACAGCTGCAGTCCATAGATGTCTACAGGGGAAGGAAAGGCAGGAGCAGCTGCAGAGAGAGAGAGAAAGAGAGAGAGAGAGTTAGGGTATGTTCACACGGCCTATTTACGGACGTAAATCGGGCGTTTTTGCCCCGAATTACGCCCGAAAATAGCGCCTCAATAGCGCTGACAAACATCTGCCCATTGAAAGCAATGGGCAGACGTTTGTCTGTTCACACGAGGCGTATATTTACGCGCCGCTGTCAAAAGACGGCGCGTAAATAGACGCCCGCGTCAAAGAAGTGACCTGTCACTTCTTTGGCCGTAATTAGAGCCGTTATTCATTGACTCCAATGAATAGCAGCGCTAATTACGGCCGTAATTGACGCGGCGTTCAAGCGCCTGCACATGCCGGTACGGCTGAAATTACGGGGATGTTTTCAGGCTGAAACATCCCCGTAATTTCAGCCGTAACGGACGCCCTCGTGTGAACATACCCTTAGAGAGCGATACAGGCAGATGCTGCTGCAGCTTTTAATAAGTGTTCTACTACCTCACCTCATTGCTGAATTCACAGCTACACTGCTCATTACAGCTGTACAATGTCCTCCATGTTGCTGCTTCTGAGTGTGTGAGAAAGAGGTATATTGAAGACATAATGGCAGCTAGTTTCTGTCAACACTGGATCGGAGTTCAGGAAAAACTGACAATGATGATAAATGCAGGATACAAATAATATAATGGCCAGGTATAATGCTATTCCTCATTTACACCCACATGACGGCTTATTCTGAAAAGTTACCTGACAGGACAGTTACACTTTAAAGCTTCTGTTTTGTGTACCTTGGGAGAAATTTTATCTATGTCTTACTCCAGTCCTTATTGGTTGGTTGAGGTGTTACAGGGAGTGCAGAGTTTGTTTACATAATCTTGTCCTTATAGACCTAATACATATATAGATTTCCTTATATGTAATTGATCATGTACAGTGCATAGAAGAGAGGTGCCTTACAGCAAAGATCAATGGGCTCCATTATGGTGCAGGGTTTTATCACCCACAACAGACAGACTTTGTGTTTGTTAACACTTTCCTGCTCTTTAAATGACTTTGACTCAATTTGCCACCACTTTTTTTGCAAAAAAAAAATTCATTTCTTTTTGAGTGAGTCCTGCACTGTTTCTCGATACCTAATACCAAAATTAATGGGACAAACCAGAACTGGGCCGCCTTGTTCCACAGACCCTACAGTTGTCTCATATTTTTTTTTTATGATACGTAAACCCTTGTATCATATTTTAACACAGAGTGTACGAACTATTTAGGCCACTTTGCAAGTCCTCTTACATAAGCCATATCTCTATAAAATCCTTGTAATGCACAATACATTTTAGCGGTTTAACTTTTTTGGATTTCCACCTCACACATTAAACATCATCTCCTGGATTCTGTTAAAAGATGATTCTCCCACACATTTTATTGTGTATTTACCTTAACAATTCTTTTAACTTTATTGTTTCAACTAATTTATAATTTATTGTAGTTTAGGCCATAATGTTCTGTATGGGATAAATTAGTAGCTACAAACTGTAGCACATATATTAAAGTTCTTTCATATTGTTGTAATTTACAATAATAACAGAATGCCCCCTCAACACTTTAAAGCATGGGCATTCATTTCTTGGCAGCTATCAGGCTGGAAGATTAACAAAGGCAACATCTTTTACTTAAAATTAAATTCGAGAAAAGTTTAGTATTAGATACATATTCATCATACATACATACATACATACATACATACATATATACACATATACATACATACATATATACACATATACATACATACATACATACATACATACATACAGTACATGTCCATCATATATGTTTATATCTCTAATTAAAAATATTGGAAAAAGCAATGGCATTTTAACAAGTAGTCCAAAAATGATTCCTTTATTTGGGCACATGCCTACCAGTGTTTATACCTCTATACCTCTCATGGCTAGTTGTGCTAGAGGGAGGCCTGCAAGGGCTACTGCCCGAAGGTCATATGATCCTTTTTCTCTTTCTTCTTCGGATCTAAAAAATGGCAGACACTATTTTGAGCGAGTCGTGCAGGACAAATCCCAAAATGTTCAGATTTGCAGAAATCTGTAACTTTTTAGAAATTCATCTCTACTTCCCACCCAACAGATTAAGAGATAGAGGCTTCTTTTTCAAACATGGTTTTGGCTGCACATGTGTGTAAGTGAGCAAGTGATCTTGTCATCCTCTAAACCCCCAAATTTGTTAAGTACAGGACTGATAAAAACATATAGGGGCTCAAGGCAGTGTCAGGGTATTTTTTACGTACTCTGTATTAGAATGGTTTTCCACAGGGTGTTTTTATTGCTTTTTACAACGTTATCATTACAGTTTTGATGTGGTATTTAATTTCTTTGAAAATCGCTTTTTAATAACTTTATGCGTTTTATCACGATTTCCTGTGATTGTGCAATGTGGTTTTTGGTCGTGTGGCTATTATTGATTACACACATTGAAACCAAAATTAAATATTCTAGATGCAGTCAATATGGCAGTTTATTAAAATATGCATCAAAGTTTCTTCCTAACCTGCAAAATATACTTTTTGAACAATTTTACAAATTAAATATTGTAATTTCACTAGGTGGATCATTAGAGTGTTGTAGAATAGATGTTTGAATGAAAGTCCTTCATGTACTTTGCTGCTCATGTATATATATTTTTCTGAACAGCACACCATGTGGTTCAGCGTGGTATTGTAAGTATAATTTGTTAATTGTTTTGATACCAAACATTGTCATTACTTTAAAATATTAACATGTGTGTATTATTCACCTTTGACAGTTCAACATGCAGCATTCCTCATCGTATCCTATCCTGTCTTGATGGTATGAGCCTTTTTTAACCCCTTAGCGTATTGTGTTTCTACGTCGGACTTTCGGGTTAGTTCTTCTGAAGCTCCACCTTTTTACAGAGGCACTCCAGCAGAAGTTTTCCTGCATCGGGTGGGATGCTCCTGAAGCCCAGAATGTTGCTAGCAGCCTCGGGCTTCAGGGCATCGATCGGAGACCACTAGCAGTACAGAAGTATTGCAGTGTATTATAAAAGCGATCAAAGGTTCACACAGTAAAGTCCCCTAGTGGGACTAAAAACAAATTCAAAAAAAGTTTAATAAAGTTTGTAATAAATAAATAAATGTCCTAAGTAAAAAAAATTAAAAACCCACTTTTTCCCTCTACAAAATACTTTATTATGAAAAAAAGGTCAAAGTTACACATATTTGCTATCACGCCATCCGTAACTACCCCAACTATAAAATTATTGCATTATTTAACCTTAACAGTGAACGCCGTAAAAAATAAAATGAAAAACACTTCCAAAATTTCTGTTTTCTGTTCATCCTGCCTTCAAAATTTTTTCTTAAAAAAGTGATCAAAAAGTCGCACATACTCCAAAACAGTACCAATAAAACCTTCAAGTCATCCTGCAAAAAATAATCCCTCATAGAGCTATGTCAGCAGAAAAATAAAAAACGTATGGCTCTTAAAATATGGATACAAAAACAACTTATTTAGAAAAATATATGTAAATGTAGTAAAACATTAAAAAAAACTATATAAATTTGGTATCGCCGCAGTCGTAACAACTTGCTGAATAAAGTTATTATGTTATTTATACCACACGGTAAACGGTATAAATTTATGGTGCAAAAAAGAGAGCCAAATTTCTGTTTTTTTTCCTATTACCCCACCAAAAAAGTTAATGAAAGTTAATCAATAAATTATAAGTACCCCAAAATGGTGCTATTAAAAAATACAACTTGTCCTGCAAAAAACAAGTCTTTATACAGCTATATCTACAAAAAGATACAAAAAGTTATACCTCTTTGAATACGACAATGGAAAAATTAAAAAAATCGCTTGGTCATTAAAGAGGCTCTGTCACCACATTGTAAGTGCCTTATGTCCTACATAAGGCGATCGGCGCTATAATGTAGGTGACAGTAATGCTTTTTATTTAAAAAAACTATCTGTTTTCACCACTTCATTAGCGATTTTAGATTTATGCTAATGAGTTGCTTAATGCCCAAGTGGGCGTGTTTTTGCTTTAGACCAAATGGGCGTTGTACATGGGAGTGTATGACGCTGACCAATCAGCGTCATGCACTCCTCTCCATTCATTTCCTCAGCGCATAGGGACCCTTTGAGATCACTATGTGCTGTCTTATACTTACACATTAACGATACTGAAGTGTTTAGACAGTGAATAGACATTCCACGGGATGTCTATTCACAACCTCTGCACATCGTTACTCTGTCTGTGGTAGTTACAGCAGAGGAAGCGTAATGTCGCGAGATTACACTGTAGATGACAGGTTACAACGAGATTACGCTTCCTCTGCTGTAACTACCACAGACAGAGCAACGAAGTGCAGAGATTGTGAATAGACATCCCGTATTACTTCAGTATTGTTAATGTGTTAGTATAAGACAGCACATAGCGATCTAAAAGGATCCCTATGCGCTGAGGAAATGAATGGAGAGGAGTGCATGACGCTGATTGGTCAGCGTCATACACTCCCCTGTACAACGCCCACTTGGTCTAAAGTAAAAACACGCCCACTTGGGCATTAAGCAACTCATTAGCATAAATCTAAAATCGCTAATAAAGTGGTGAAAACGGATCGTTTTTTTAAATAAAAAGCACTGTTGTCACCTACATTATAGCGCCGATCTCCTTATGTAGGAGATAGGGCACTTATAATGTGGTGACAGGGCCTCTTTAAGGTTTAAAATAGGCAGGCCACTAAAGGGTTAAAATCGATTTTTACCTTTAAAGTGCCACTATCATTGGGGCAGATTTGCTACTGTGTCTAAGTCAAGAATTAATTCAAAAATTGCTTCACTTGTAATAGCCGCATGGCTGAAAACTGCATTGCAAAATCGCAACAAATCACAGTAATTTGCATGTTCTTTAAATGTGTTTTTTAAAGCAATTAAGAAGTACTTGAAAACTGCAACAAAGCTGCAAAAAACTCTTAGGCTGGATTCACACGAGCATGTTCGGCCTGTAAAGGTCGGAAAGTATTTCGGCCGCAAGTCCCGGACCGAACACACTCCAGGGAGCCGGGCTCCTAGCATCATAGTTATGTACGACGCTAGGAGTCCCTGCCTCCCCGTGGAACTACTGTCCCGTACTGAAAACATGATTACATGCTCGTGTGAATCCAGCCTAAAAACGAAATAAAAGCGCCATATAGAAACCCAGCCTTACTACAATGAAGTGTTTAAGTGTATCAACCACATCTATATTTATTAGTATTCCAGCAATTGGGAGGAAATTTTGAATAATTGAAGTAGATAGTTGGGTTGCTGAAATGCAGATGAAGTGAAATGTTAAAAATGTGTTTATTTCTAATTGAAAGGTATGAGATAAGTTCATAGATGTGATAGAAAACAAGAAATACAAATAGTATGATCTGCCAGATGTGATATAGATAGAGGATAAATATATACATACAATACATATACACTTCTAAGTGGTGGTTTAATATTTACCAAGCTTCCTCTTTGATGGAATTTACATTTGGCACATCAGGATGATTAAAAACCAGCAGACGTTTCACAGCATGGCAAGAAACAGGATTTGATTTATCTTCATGCTTTCCTTACCACTCGCTGTGAGGCTCCTTGTAAAATTTTAATATTCTTGTTTTATATAAGGCGTTTGCTGCGTAAGATATTAATCAAATATTAGAAAAAATAATCTTTTGTTTCTCCATTAATTCTTACAAAATAAAAGGAATAAATGTTTTCATGTTTATATATTTTCTAATTAAGGATTTATTTTTCCGATTAATGTAACATATTTATCATATGGTCATGTTACTCGAGTAGTCAATGTTAGAACAGTTTATCTCACTCCGGGTATAATATGTTAATGTAGTGGAAGCAGAAAGAGAAACATATGTTTGTACTAAGTTGTATTGTTTTCAGGTGTCTGTAAAATTCTTTATAGGGGTTTTCCGGGACATAAACACTGATGGCTTGATTGGTGGGGTCTCCGACCCTTGGGACCCCCTATAATCAACAGTATGAATGGGACATGGCCTGTTTACACAGGCACAGCCCCATATATTTGAGTGTGGCTGTGACTGGTACTGCAGCTCAGTCCTATTTACTTAATAAGGCACTGTGCCTATGTAAAGAATAAGGGGGACGCAGTGCTCTCAGGAGTGCTGAGACCCCTTTATTCTGCTAATCGGCGAAGGTCCCGAGGTATGATCCCCACCTAAGAAGATGCCATCAGTGTTTAAGTTATGGTCAGCAAAATAAGCTTAGGACTTTATAGAACCCCAATAGGGCCAGGTTTTGCATCCATACTATAAATACAAAATACACCCTATCTCCTGTTAAAGATTATTATGCATATTTTGCTGAATATATGCAGGTAAATATTTACAATAGTTATACTTATTAGGGTTTGCAAAAGTTTCTATGCAAAATAAAAATATGGAGGTTATACAGGTATGGCAATATTTTATAGTAATGAGCACACATTTATAATGATCGGCTTTACAGTCAGTTTTACATGACCTTGTATGTATTTCCAACATGAGTTTAAAATCAACTTTAAGGCCTCATGCACACGTACGTAGTTCCTATCCGTAATTGTGGATAAAATACTATCGGCCACGGACACCTTCCCGTATATTTATGGGTGTCTGCCCAGTCTGCAGAAATTAGCCACAAAATATAGGACATGTCCTATTTTTCAAATTTACGGCCAGTGCTGTTATACTTATTACTGTGAGCACGGTCCGCAAATGCGGATGACACTCCATGGCCCGTCCGTGCAGTATTTACTGACTGTAAAATACTGAAGGTTATGTGTATAGGACCTTAAAGAGGCTCTATCACCAGATTATAAGTGCCCTATCTCCTACATAATCTGATCGGCGCTGTAATGTAGAGAACATTGGTTTTTATTTTGAAAAAAATCATTTTTGAGCAAGTTATGAGCAATTTTAGATTTATGCTAATTAGTTTCTTAATAGACAACTGGGCATGTTTTTACTTTTTACCAACTGGGAGTTGTACAGAGAAGTGTATGACGCTGACCAATCAGTGACCAATCAGTGACCAATCAGCATCATACACTTCTCATTGTTTCAGCCCAGCTACTTTCACTGCACAATCACGCTGGAACAATGGGCTGGAATAATGAAAAGTGTATGACGCTGATTGGTCGCTGATTGGTCACTGATTGGTCAGCGTTATACACTTGGATCTCTATAGTTGCATTTCCCCCTGGTTATAATTAAATTGCTATTGATTAGCGACCATAAAATGAAACGGTGCTGCTTCTAAGCCTTTGTTCCCCTTAAATATTCTAGATGCAGTCGATATTGCAGTTTATTAAAATAATTGCACATGCATCACAGTTTCTCCCTAACCTGCAAAATATACTTTTTGAACAATTTTGCAAATCAAAAATTGTAATTTCACTGGGTGGATCATTAGAGTGTTGTAGAATAGATGGCTTAATGAAAGCCCTTCATGCACTTTGCTGCTCATGTATATATTTTTCTGAACAGCACACCATGTGGTTCTGCGTGGTATCGCAAGTAGAATATATGAATCATTTTAATACGAAACATCATTACTTTAAAATATTAGCATGTGTGTATTATTCACCTTTGACATTTCAACATGCAGCATTCCTCATCTTGTCCTATTCTGTCTTGATGGTATGATCCTTTTTTAAGGACACATTGGGGCAGATTTACTATTGTGTCTAAGTCTAGAATAAATTTAAAAAAATTACCTACATTTTGGTGCAAATTAGGACAATTTTGTGCAGTTTTGATGTTTGCGCTTAACTAGAAAGGGAAGTGACTTATCACAAAGGGACATACCTTAAAATGTATCAAAGTTCACCAAAAATGTGACAAAAAAATGGCACAAAATTCTGGCACAGTATAAGCAAAATTAAAGATGGTGTAAGGAAGAGTAGAGTGTCTAACAGGTCATCCAAAAGTAACATACAGCATGCACCACTGTGATAAATTTGATGCATTTTGTGACTGCCTGTTCTAAGTTTATGCTGTCAAACTTGTAGGGTATGTTCACACGCAGTGTTTTCAGACGTAATTCGGCCTTTTTATGCCTCAAATTACGCCTGAAAAAAACTGTTCCATTACGCCTACAAACATCTGGCCATTGCTTTCAATGGGTTTTACGGTGTTCTGTTCCCACGAGGTGCCATTTTACGTATCGCTGTCAAAAGACGGCACGTAAAAAGACACCCGTGAAAAAAAAGTGTATGTCACTTCTTGAGACGTTTTCGGAGCCATTTTTCATTGTCTCCATTGAAAAACAGCTCCAATAACGGCCATAAAATACTCCGCGAAAAGCGCAAGTTGTTACAAAAACGTCTGAAAATCAGGAGCTGTTTTCGCTTGAAAACAGCTCCATAATTTCAGACGTATTTTGCTAAGCCGTGTGAACATACCCTAAGACAGCATTAGTAAATGTTTTTTTTATTCTTCCACACAGTTAATAGGTGTTATATCTAGAACTACATATAACCTGTCTTCTTTAGGATTGCATCATCTGAAATAGCATGTAGTAGGATGTCATGTAGCATTATCAGGCAATTGCAATTAAAGAATATCTCTCCATATAGCCTTTAGGGCTTATTCAGATGAACGTGGAATACGTCCGTGAGACGGCCGTTAAAATAACAGCCGTCACACGGACGCATGTATTTCAATGGGGCCTTTCACAAAGCCGTTGTTTCAAACGACCGTGTGAAGGGTGCATTGAAGAATAGAACATGTCCTATTTTGTTCTGTTTTCACAGATCCCTCCATAGACTCAAGTCTATGGGGATCCGTGAAAACGGGACCTGCACAAAAGCAACGCGGACGTGAAAATCGCCCACTTTTCACGTCCGAGTTTGCCCACGTTCATCTGAATAAGTCCTAAGTTTGCATTCTATTATATTCAGCTAACTCAACAATTACAAAATCATTCAGTAAAACTTAATTATTTTTTACACATCAATTAAACACCATTATTTATTGAAATGTGTCTGTAAATATATTGCGCAATGTTCCATTAATTCAGGGTCTAAATCTTGCAGCCAGTAGTAATCATGGTATTATTGTTGTAATTCCGTATATTTAAACATCTACTGACAAGTTTCCTTTTTAGTTATGTGAAATATATCCAAAGCAGTGCATTATAATTACACCTAAAAAAAGGGTACATTAGAATTTCTAAGGCAGTAATCTCTCTCTGGGAGTCTGGTAGCAAATATAAATTACTTAAGAGTAACTTTTCTTGATTTACTTATAAATGTCACCAGTAGTCACATAAATGATACCTTTCATATGTCTTGTTAGTGCTACATTTTCTCCATATTATATAAGTTATACTTCTAACAATACGCATTGCACAAATGTGACAAATGTGGATGATGTTGCGTGACACATTGGAGGTATAATTATGCTAAATTCAGATATAATTAGCGGCATTTACTATTATATGACATTTTAATAGGGTTGTTATTGATACCTAATTCTCATACTACATTATTTCACTTATCCTGTCTCATTTAAATTTTATTATAGTTTACAACTTTGAAGTAATGCTACTTTAGAACTACACTATTCACCAGTTGTTAGGCAATTGCTTTTACAACAATACCCTAATATACCTTAAAGGAGTTGTTCCTCTCGGATCCTTTTCTATGAGTAAGGACCCCTAACTTAATACAGGGTGTTCAACTACTTGGATCACCAATGATCAGCTGTCAACTGTCAGGTAACACTGTTCAATTTCCCTGCAGTGCCACCACAGGAAAAATGAAGCATTTCACAATTCCTATTTAAATCAATGGGCGGCCCATGTAATGCCAAGAACTGCAAAGTGAGAGATGCTCTCCACTATGGCTGATTGACGAGGGGCCTGAAATGAGTATTTTAAAATTGGTTTTATAAACTAAATATAAAAATTAACAAAAAATGGTCAATGGTACAGCATAATAACATTGAGCTCAGAGATGAAGTTTTTTTTTTTTTATATCTTCATGGATAATTTGACATAGTCCATAGTTGGAAATCTATAGAACATTAGCTGACTAGAAGTTGCCTTAATCTACATACGATGGGGGAGATACATCAAATACCTTAAGGTCATTAAATATTGTGCTAAGTACACCAAATGTATCAAAATGGCAAGTTGCGGATCCATTGTTAGATAGATACAAATGTCTTCCAACAGACCTCTGTTGACTTATAATGGGGCCCGTCGAGTTCCGTTGGGGGAATCGTCAATTTGATGGGAAAAATAGCTATATCGGACAGCAGTGTGAGTATAGCCTAATAAACTCGGATGTTGTCCTAGCCCTGCCTCTGGTATCAGCATCACTGAATAGTCTCATTGGTCATTAGAAGTTAGCACAATGTGCTTCTCCAGACTATTAAAAATACAACAATTTATAGGCAACAGAAAAACAGAATACTATTTTATTATCACTTATTGATAGATGGTGGTTAAATGACAGAATGACTGAACACTGAACTGCCGAAGTCAAAATAATTACTTTTGACTCTAACAGTAGCAAAGAGGAGATTGCAGACAACTGACCCAGAGTATGGGTGCAGGGTTACATGAAAAGGCAGGTGCCCCGCCATCTACAGTTACGTACTTCATTGACTCTGTTGCAACCTTTAGTTAGCTAAGCCTCAGTGATATATTGGCTGCAACCTATCATCCACTCATTCTCCTTAGTACAAAGAAAATAAAGACAATAAACAATACCTGTCACAATGAGGGCCTTTTTTGGTTTTCATTTTTTTTTTCAAATAGCCTTAAATGCAAAAACTATAGAATTAATACTTTCCTTACGGATTTTTTTCCATTCCCATGACACTAATCTGGTCAGTCCCTCACCGCTCCATGTTGTCAATTTGACAGGATCGCATATCAGCCATAGTGACGACACATCACATGACCACAATGGCCAATCACACAGTAAACCTTTATTTGTTAAAAAATTATTTGTATGTGTTTCATTTGTTTTCAGAGTTACAAAACTCCTGTGTTCCCTGCTGAGCCTGCAAAACATTCTGGTATCTAGTTTTACATTTCTAGATGGCATAAAATTGACATTGATTCCATTTAGTTCAGCGGATTAAGCATAAATCTAACTTTACCTAAAGCCGCATTTGCCATAGCAGGTAGTACAGAAATCATAAGACTTCAGAGCTCCATATTAGATTAATGAAGCTCTGACCCCTGTATTACTTATTTTACACATACTATACAAATTACTTTTAAAAATAACGGTTAACTCTGGGTAATATTATAATAGTCTTAGCACCTAATGTACTTAAGGGATATGTAGTTTTACCATTTGTTAAAAAATGATGTTTATAATAGTTTCCCTTTCTTCAACTATAATAAGGGAGGGAGGGAGGAAGGATGATTCAATTATCTGCATTCATTGAGTGCATTGTCAACATCAAAGTTCAATATTTATTTATTTTTGACCCAAGGGCTCACATTTATTAATAATGGCATATTTTACACCAATTAATTTGGAGAACGTAGTTGTCAAGAATTGACAACTCAAATTTCTTATATAACAAATTCAATACAATATCGCTACATGTCCGTAAAACTCATGACGGACTGCAATTCACATTACAACCAATAGGTGGCCACACATAGACACATATAACATAGACATCTCGTGACCGAGTATCGCAAAATCATGTTTGTTTTAAAGCTGGTCATCTCGTGCCACACATCTCAGGATAGGTACAGATAAGAGGAAAGGTAAGTAAGGACATATCTGTAGCTATCTCTATTTGAATCTCATTTTAGGCCTGCTAAGATCTGCCATAAATTTACGCCACAAACTCAACCATTTTTAAACCTTTGACTTTAATAAATTAGTCTAAAAGAACATTTACATCTTAACTTAGCCCACTTTTTAACCGGTGCCATCTCCACCAAAATCAGGCATAAACTGAATAGTAAATGTGGGCAAATATGTTCTACTTTTCTGAAACAATCAGTATGTGTGTGACAGAAGACTTTAGAATATTACAATATTTTAGCAAGTACTTTTAATGTAGGACAACTTTAAAGAAACAACATGGGAACGTTTAATATCTTAATAAATGTTGATTGACACTAATAGTAGACAAACTGATGTAAATTGCCCCCTGTGAAATGAGCTAATGAAATAATTAACTTTTTTATATATTGACATACTACAGCCGTGTAAATTGATTTATTTTTTTTTAAAATATGAACATATCATATCTTTGGCTATTCAGTTACCAGAGCTTAGGATTCTGCATTAGTTCATTTTTAATGTCAATGATGTTAAAACTAAATTTAAAGTAAATTAGTATAATTTGTAATGGACATCATTGGGGTGTTCTTTAATTCTTCTACACAAAAATAGTTTCTTTGGTGCATGATAATTATCTTTCGGATACAATGGGTGTAACTCAACATTTTCCCTAGAAAAAGTCTTTAAGTGCTGCTCTTGTTTCTTGTTTTTAATCTAAATAAGTCCTAATTGATTTAGAAAAATATCTTCATAGGGGTCGAAGTTATGGTTTTAATAGAGTCCAAAATCCCCTGCATCCCTTTACACAATCATAGAGCTAAATAAAATAGTCACACAAAGGGGAGCTTACTAAAGACAGATTTCTAGAGCACTTATTGAACTCAGTGAAAAAAATAAGTTTAAGTAAGTTCCTATGCACCCCCTTCTGTCCCTCCAAATAGTAGCTAGAAGCAGCCAAACATTTATCATTTAACTTTATGGTCGTTTGAAGGAATACAGAATATTTTGTATTCTGTTGCAAAAAAGTGGATATCAAACCCCTATAAAATGTATTATTAAATAATTCTACACATATTGGACGATTTAGATAAAAGAAAAACGTAATAATACGTAGATACGCCTAACAGAACAGTATATCCAATGCAGTAGAGTAATGGGTTGCTAAGTAATTCTAATGATATTTCCCCATCTATATCTCATTCTTTCTGTTTTTATAAGAAAATGGTGGCAAGTAGAGATGAGCAAATCAATTCTACACAAATCAAATTCGTTACGAATTTCCCAAAAGTTTTGAATTTTAAAAAATCCAAAAGTTTTGGGATACGTCGCGCATAAAATACTCAAAATGGCGGCTTCCATTTTACAGATCAGTAGAAGACAATAGGACAGAAAAAAAAGATCCCATGACTTCGGGCGGCGGCCCTGTCGTCTGAAGTCATGGGAGTAAATGAAGTAAAAAAACATTGCTTATTCACATCCAGGACAGCCAGGCACACTGTCACTGGCACATGTGGTTGTGGGCATGGAGATAGTGGATGATGGATGTTTGAGTTTTCCACTGTTTTTTAAATATAAAAAGGATAAAAAAAAATCAACAGTGAAGTGTGTTTTTGAACAGGCTGTTTGTTACCATCCGTTTATCTATAGCCATACACCTTCCTGTCACTTTGGCATTACTAATGCTGTCTCAGAGTTCTAGAGTTAAATATAGTTCTAGAAGACCCCAGAGTGTCATACACAACTTTTCAGGGCAATAAGGGCACTTAGAATAAACAACAATTTTATTCTGACCAAATCAAATCTGACACCCGGGTTGACTGAATCGGACTCTAAACTAAATTAAATTAGTTTTCAATCTACTAGATAAATGTAAAAATGCTTGTTTTCTTGATATTAGTCAACTGGCTTGAGCAGGGAACGTTATGTCTCCTCGCCAAATTTAATTTTTTTAAGACTGGTTAGGCAGTTTGTAGAATTGCACTTAGGATATTCCTTTAACTTTCTATTGTGTGATTTGTGTGTCTTAAAAACATTTAAGGCTGTGCATAATAAAATAACAGAATACAATGCATACTCTGCAAATCCCCAGTGATTAGTCTTGCAATAAAATGTAAAGTATTGTGATAATAGCGTGAGGTAGCTAAGCAGTAGAACTGTTTTCTTGCTGTAACTATGAAGTGTCGCTATGTGAGTTTGTGTCCAGACATGTGATTAGCTGTATATAAATGAGTTACATTATTTATGTAATGCCAGAGACATTGCACGCATCATATGCAGGAGAATAACACAGATTGCAGAGGAAGAATATTTGATTTTAAGCATAAGTACACATATATATCTACCTAAATATTATGCAATAAAAGGAAAAAAATATATAAAAATTGTTCTCCTAGAAACTCTTTCAAGAGATGGTAAATCAGGCATCTCTTAAATACATTCAGCACATTGATTTTTGAACATGTCTCCGCTGAGCTCATATTAAGCATTGAAAGCTGGGTAGGAAATTGCAGCAAATTTCCTGTTTCCAAAAGAACTGAAATGACAAACTAATATCACTGGTGAACTAAGTCATAAAATGCAAGGTAAAAAGAATAAGGAGGGTTTTATTGGAAGACCACAGTGGTAAAGAGAGAGGTTATATTTAAAGATTTTTTGGGGTCTGAGAAAACAAAGCCAGAAATATATCAGGAATATAGAGGTAGATAAAATGGTGCGTCTGCAGTAGACACAGTGAAGGGCACTTATAAAAACAACTACACCAAATAAATATGATGCTTGCTCGTAGAAACCTGATATATTCATTTTTCAAAAACACACCCAAAAAAACAACAACCTTGATAAATAGATAAAAATAATAAAATAAGATGGATAAAAAGTTGGACAACTACGGCTAAAGGTGTTTACTATGGGAATTCTAACTTCACATGAAGTTTCTTGACTATGATGTTGAAAGTATGTAAAATGTTACCTCTTTAGTAATGAGCTATAAGTATTCATTCAGAGAGGAGGAAGAGGGTTTTCACACAATGATTGATTGCCAGGTAGAATTGACAGAGGGACAAAGAACATTACATACAAAGAGCTAATATGGCTGACATGAAGCAGCTTTCTCCTGTCCCAAAAACTGAAGGCTGGAGAAGTCCACATCAGAAATGAAATAGCTTACAAGAGAAAGACTGTACAGTTACTGCACACAAGGACTCAAGAGCACCTAGTAAACGTCGCACATGGGCACTAGTTCCTAAGGGGTACAAAGACCCTTCTGCCACATAATAAGACACCAGTATTATAAATGGCACATGGTAGGTGGAAACCCTGTAATAGATTTTGCATTGGGGCTCAGGAGATTCAAATTATGCCTCTGGTTGGAGGTAAACGTTAAGAATGATCCTCCAAAAAGACTGTCCATCGTCTTTTAAGATAAATAATAAATAATTTTGAGAAAGGCAATTTTAATAAAATAAAAATATTGTAATTTAAAACTTCTTGTCTCCGTAATAAGAAAAAAAACAGATATGGTTTGATTCCCTGCGGTTATCTTTTATCTGCCATAGTAAAGTGTTAAAAGGTTCCTAACAAATTGCACAATAACATTACAGATGCAAAATCACTCTGCAAAAGCCTGTTCTGCCTGTGCAAGACATCTTCTAGTACACAGTAAAATAAAACAAGTGTTTAGAAAAATGCAGCAGAGACGAGATGACCTGAATATACACAGGATGCTAACAGAAAATGACTGCTTTACCTAAGCTGTTTCCCCAAGGGTCTGTGTGTTTTACATGCAATCCACTCTATACCTGGAAAGACTGAAAACAAGTAGGCACCAAAAGGACTCTGAAGGTCAATGCAGGGACTACGGTTCAAGGAGAGGTAAATAATTAGTTGCAATGCACTGGATTAAGCAATAGAACGAAGTGTTGTATCTCCACTCCAGCATATCTGCTATTACTGGAAAAATAAAAAATTGTAATTAGGAAAATAGAACATTTTTCTGCAGCACACTAGTGTTGGCATTTTGATCTCAGATTGCACGCGGATCCTTGAGGTGGCACTTAAGGTGGCACTCAAGCTTCCACTTTATTGAAAAAATGCTTAAAACGTACACAAGCACAGAGGCGTGGATGCACAGAACCTACGCGTTTCAAACGATTCACTTGGTCTTAATCTTGACATGCCATGATTAAGACTGAGTGAATTGGTTGAAACGCGTAGGCTCTGTGCATCGACCCCTCTGTGCTTGTGTAAGTTGTAAAAGTTTTTTCAATAAAGTGGAAGATTTTTCCTTTTAAACTCAGCGCTGGATCGAAATTTTTCTTCCTTTGCATCATTTTTTTAATTAATGACATTTTTCTAAAAAATTTTTTAAATAGAAATGGCTGTATTTTAAGATACGAGGTATAAATATAGTGGAACCATATAGGAAATATAGTACGTAAATATAGGTGATTGAGTTAAGGATATATATACATATTTCATTTTTTTTTTAAAGACTTTTAAGCTGACTATATACATCAGATAAAAAAGGGATATTCCAAAGATAGCATTCATGTTGAATTGTCCCCCTTTTTTAAAATCATTAGTGTTTGGAAATAAAATAAAATTTATGAAGAACCCTGTGTCAAAAGATTTTACCCCTGAAAGTAGCTTATCCTTGGCGTTTGTTTCTTTTTTGTCGTCCCTGGCAAGTAGACCTATGGATTTTAGGATGAGTAGTCCAGTAGTCCTTTGGATTTTAGGATGAGCACACGCAGATCTTCACTGCTATGTCAGCATTTTGGCTCTCTCCTCCACTCTGTGTAGTGAGACGACGCATGTGCGGTCGCGCCGTTGTCACTACACACAGGACAAGCTTGATCAGTTGACCAGTACTTGCATTTATTGTGCATTTTCATTATTTAAATGGATATGCTCCTTTGCATAAATCCTGTAAAGTTAGGACAACTCTTTTAGGAGGAGTAAACTGTCAACAATCTATCAATATAAGTGGTGTAGTAGTATTTTAAGCAATATAGAATATAACCCAGTCAGTCAGTTGAATGCTTAAAAATTGGAGAATAGAAATGTATATATATATATTTTTATTAGGTCTCATAATTCATGGTTTCTGTGTCATGGATATAAAAGCCTCAGGCTGCTACAATGTAAAATCAATACTGCATTTCGAGCACTACACCAAAATGTTTAACATTTATCAAAACTCATTTTGATTTCACACATCTGTAATCTCTTTGGTTTACATAGTACTACACATAAATTAAAAAGGTTTCTAAAAAGATGGTGGGCAATGACAAATTTAGTTGTACTGCATGTGTATTTATTGTTACTAGATAGAAATGCCATCAGGAAGAACGTCTTTGAAAATCAAACAGCTTTTTATGATTGTTTAAATTGTGAATTGCAGGACTTAACCCAAGAAAATTTAAGGTTAAATATTAAAATAATGAAACCTGAGGGTTTTATTTCTAATTTTCTGCCTAATTATAACTTAATTTAAAAAGTTTATGATGATTGTGCATTAGAGGGCCATTTATTTCCATTTACATGAACAATCTTTTACTAATTTCTACAGATGCTTAGAATAATTTAATATAATTTGATATACATGCGACAGGAAAGAGGTGGTATTTACTATCAAGGATACTTTTTTACAATTTAGATTTAAAAGTTTTGTTTTCGTAATAAAAGAACTCATCATAATTATTGTAAATCCCGGACCAAACAGAGTTCAGGGAGCCATACTCCTAACATCATACTTATGTATGATGCTAGGTGTCCACGCCTCCTACTGTCCCATACAGTAATCATATTTTCAGTATGGGACGTTAGTCCCGTGGGGAGGCGGTGACTCACACCGTCATGGATAACTGTGATGATAGGAGTACTACTCCCTGAACTGTGTTCGGGAAATGCAGCCAACATTTGGTCCATATTTCGTGGACCGAACACGGACGTGTGACAAAGGTTTACGGTTAAAGGAAGTGTGATTTTATCTCTAACTTTAAAAATATTACATTCTAATCCCAAACTTTGGGTTTATGGAACCTGGTCTTGCAGGATTCACATCTTCTTTGAAAAAAACAATACACAGGGTTACCGGTATTCAGTGCAATGTTAATCCAGTGATCTGCAAGATTGCCAGTAGGGATCATGAAACATTTTTTTTCCAGTTTATGGCAAATTTGACTGTGCCATTCAAGAATGGTTTGGCCTTCCTCTGGATAAACTGAGCTTTGTGTAGTATAAATAGTTGAACTAGATGGACTTAGTTCTTCTATTAACCTACTAACTCTGTCAAATATGCAAAGTTGTACATTTTATTTCTTATTTTTGTTTAAATAATTAATATCAGATCATAAATCATTATTGTTGACACTGGTAAAATAATGTATTTTGTAATATTTCACAAACAGCATAACATGCAGGTAAATGTAATAATAAGTGGTGATAGTTGGATCAGCCAGTCATTTCTAGTCTGCTTCTGACTGTATCTTCTTGGGTACCAGCAGATTTCTGCTCTCAGTTCCATGATCCAACAAGACCAAAAGAGTTAGGCATCAGTCTACAATATGCTGCAAAACACCTTTCTAGTTTTGCTTTACATTTTTAGCAAGGGAAGGTTTACTTTAAATTCGTGGACTGTCCATTTAAGGCCCTATTAGATGGACGAACGAGCAACGATCACAGTAACGACTGAACAGCAAAAATCTTTAGCAATTACTGTCACATTTAATAGACTGCCTTTTGATCGTAAACGACTCGCTAAATCATCACTCGTCGCTTATTCAAGAATGAATATCTGCCCGTCTAATAGGACCCTTAGGCCATTTCTTAATAGGGTTACCAAGACTAGAAAAAAATAAACTGTGTCTGGTATTGCAACTCATTACCGTTCATTTGAATGGATCTAAATATACCAGACACAGGCCATGGACAAGAGTAGGGCTGTTTTCGGAGAAAAAAACATACCCTCTTTTTTTTGTAATCTTGGAGAACTTCTTTCATTGTGTAAATATATTCACATCCCTCCTTTTTTATTTGTCTACCGGATCCATATTTTAATTACAACAAAAGAATATTTTCTTGAAATTTTTGCCAATTCTATATTGTAGCCATTATGCTTTATACTTGTTCTAAATTTGAATGTCACATTACATCTTAAAAAAATTAAATCCATATTTTCCTCTTTTTTTTTTATCATGCAACGGCAGCAGATTGGCCAATTGTATCTTTCATTCTTCTAAACTTTAAATGCTATTGCCTTTCTATGATCTCTGGATTAGTAGACATCAAATGCTTATTCACATAAGACCGGACTTTGTTTGTGCAAGTTACATATCTACTCCCTTGTTCAGACTATCAAAACAGCTTATCTTCATCTGGCAGAGCTCTGTCCATGGCGCATTTAACATTTTCTTATGGAGATTAACACAATGTTTTCAAATAAAGCCTTTGTTAGTCTTCCATGCAGGTAGGATGTGAACACTTACATGACATTTCTTCCACTGCTTATGCATTGAAATTAAACTCTGCCCTGTGTTCTCTGGGACTTTCCTGCAATCTGCGATAGTTTTGTAACAGAAAACAGATGGAAATTAAAATAGCAGCTCTTCCCCTTGACAATACTGTGTCCGAGATAAAGTCACTTGCTACCAAAAAGAGAGATGCTGCGATTTTTTGTGCTCTTGATGTTGACAATATAAATCCAGCAGACAGTACATGTTTAACTTATTTGGAAATATGACATTATGATTTTTATTATATAACTGTATTGCGTGAACCGTCAACCAGATACTTTGAGTTTTTTGTTTGAGATTTGAACTCCTTCTCTTCTCATTTTCATGGGTCCTTTAGGATCAGGTAGTGGGGGTTAGCACAAGTTTCTGCAAGAAATTCAGTGGCTCCAGTATTAGTAAGCAGGACTACTTAATCTAGGTGCCATAACCACTCCTCCAAAGGTTTGCTGCATACATAACAAAATATTTTCTTGTGACATACTTAAATTAGGCGAACTGTAGTTCTTGTACCACATTTAGGCAGCCTAATGGTTATTAGTCCACCTGAACCTAGACATATGGGAATCCCATGGTGAAGCCGGAGAGGAGATTAAAAGATTGAATACCCTACCAAAGATTTTTTAGTTGTATAATGTATTTTTTACATTAATCCATAGTAAGTGTGAATACATTGTAATATATCTTATTAGGGGAGAGTGGCATCTTCTAGCAGTTTGTAGTTCCCATTTCCCTGCTGGCAAGTTCTCTGTAAATCTTCAGAAATCTCCTCAGACCCCCAAAGTGAACACCTTGAGTAATACAGTAAATAGAAGAAAGGAAGTCAAAGGGGTGGAGGGGGATGCAGCTGCAGTATCTATTCCTCTCTTTGTCTGTGAGACTGCATTCTGTGAGAGGGGGTGGCATCAGGGGAAAATATCTAATTAGCTCGTAGTATTTTATATATATATATATATATATATATATAGCACACAAGAAGACAGCAGCACTCACTAATGAATAATCGACCAGGTGCCCAGCAAAACGTCCCGATCCTAGGACGTATAATGATATATAGCAGAAGAAAATTTGCAGCACTCCAACATGAAAAAAATGGTGGTTTATTCAATCCAAACTAACAGCAACGTTTCAATCCTACAATAGGATCTTTATCAAGCCTAGTGACACATCTACTCAGCAAGTTTATATATGTTTGAGACTCTTTTACATAATTAGTCTCATTATAAAACAATCAAATACAAAGTGTATGAAAACAAACATCATATATTGTGTACGGTATCATCATAAACATAGACATGATACAGAAAATACAGAAGTGTGTATGTGACATCGTGAATAACAATACATAATAACAAAAACATTAAAAACAACTGATTACATTATAATCATTTATGCAGCAGTGGTGTAAAATCCATTGGCATATCCTCACTCACCAATCAGAACTTCAGACTCAACTACTCCATTCAAGTGTGTTGCAGCACTCTGCTGCATCCCTCGTGGTAATTGAAATTCGACACATCAGTGTAATCCCCCGAGGCGGAAGTAAATCATCACTCCGCAGCAGAGAGCATAGATCGCATCCATATGATGTAATGCGTGTCAATGCGTTCCACTGAGTCGCCCCATGTATCATGGCATCGTAAGTTGCTAAGCAACTGCTGTAACATTACTATAAACATCCATTGACACGGCTATGTCAGTCAAAAAGTCATGAATGTAAAAAATACAGATATATTAGTAAATGCTCCCTATAGTAAGTGATGGAGATATTAGGAATATCTAAAAGTAGCTTTATATCGGCTTTTAAAGATGATCCACACGTGGGTTCAAAGACCTCTGTATACAACCAAGTACTCAGAACGATCTTGTTCCCAGAGTTATGGGACCACATAGTCACGTCTTCACGTGTCCAGGATGTCACATTATCCTCATACGTGTAACGGACCCATATTATCACACTAGTGATATGATATATCATAAGACAAAAGAATGCATGAGAATCCCTCTCGCTTTTAATATCTCTCTATCACTTAGAAACCTAATAGGAGACTAGAAACAATTCAACAAATAATAAACATATTTTATTGATGCAATAAGACTTGATGCATTGAACATAGCCCCGTCAAATATCATAGTACAATAACATTGAAAAATAATTAAAGAAGTTCCGAAGTTCTGTTGGGAGTGGTATTCCAATCTAAAAAAATACAAAACATAATTGTTTTTAGTATTTATAAGACATTGACAGTAAATATGAGATATAGATATTGATATTAATGTGTCAACAATCATCATACTGAAGAGAACATCAAGAGAACACGAGGGAACGGAGCTCATAAGGCTATTCTATCTACAACAAATTCTACATTAAGTCCACAAGGTTTTAAGGAGTTCAGTAAAAATATCCATCTTAATTCTTTTTTGTGTAAAACCAGATGGCGATCACCACCAAATTGTAATGGAGGAACATGGTCCAGAATCATAAATGTTAGATCCCTTTCATTGTGACCATGTTCCGAAAAATGTTTAGCTACAGGTAAATCAAGTTTCTTTTTACGTATAGAAAAACGGTGATTGTTTAGACGAGTTTTAAAGGAACAGGTGGTTTCACCCACATAAAGGAGGCCACAGGGACACCATAGCACATATATGACCCACTCTGAGTCACAGGTGAAATTGTGTTTAATTTTAAACTGTTGTCCAGTCAACGGATGTCTAAAAAATTCCCCTTTGCACATCAAAGCACAATTAACACATCTGTAACATGGAATATTGCCAGGTTTTAGTGGTTTAAAAATAGGTTGTGTCGTTTTCTTATGATCTGGCATTCTGGTTTTCACCAGTCTATCTCGAAGATTTTGTGGGCGTCTATAGGACATAAGTGGATCATTATTCAATACATCAATGTGTCCAAAACTATTGCTAATAATTGGCCAATGTCTATTCATAATTTTGGAAATGTCTCCACTTCTATCATTATAAGTAGAGATAAATGGAATACGTTTCCGTTTTCCATGCGCTGACGGTTTTTTAGACTGCAATAAACTGTCCCTCGCTACATTATCAATCTTCTTTCTATGTGTCCACAGTAATGTTTTGGGGTAACCTCTTTGTAAAAAGTTACTAACCATAGTGTCTAAAGATATATCAAGATCCTCCTGTCTGTCGGTATTGCGTTTGGCCCTAATCATTTGGCTGTACGGCAAGGACCTTACCATACTTCTCGGATGGCAACTATCAAATCGTAACAGAGTGTTCCTATCGGTCTCTTTCGTGTACATTTTAGTTCTAATTATATTATTCACAATAGATACAGTAACATCCAAGAATTGGATATTATCCATAGAATGTATCATCGTAAATTGAATATCATCATCTATTGAATTAAGAAACCTATGAAAATCAATTAATGTAGTGACAGTGTCAGTCCAAATGAGGAAGATGTCATCTATGTATCGCCACCACTTCAAAACATGTGAGAAGTGGTGGGATACATAGACCGACCCCTCCTCAATGTTGTCCATGAAAATGTTGGCGTACGTGGGAGCCATGTTAGACCCCATGGCCGTTCCTTTCAACTGAATATAATAACTCTCTTTGAATATGAAATAGTTAGATGTCAAAATAAGTTCCACTAATGAAATAATAAACTCACAAGTAGCATTGTCATAGTCAGAAGTCAATAATTTACGTCGTACAGCATCAAGACCCTTGTTGTGGTCAATCGAGGTATAAAGAGATGTAACATCAAAGGAGACCAAAATGGACCCCTCTGGTAGTTTTATAGATTTTAATTTCTGTAGAAAATCAGTGGTGTCTCTAATATAAGATTTGGAGTTAATAGCAAAATTTCTCAGCACTTTGTCCACAAAGATAGAGATGTTACTTATTAATGAGCCCCGGCCAGATACAATAGGGCGACCTGGTGGGTTCATTAAATCTTTGTGGATTTTTGGTAATATATATAAGCAAGGAGTAACAGGAAATTCAACAGTGAGAAATTTATGTAGCATTTGATCAATTATATCTTCATCTAGAGCTGTTTTAATAAGTGAAGTAATTCTTTTTGAAATATCCTGTCTAGGATCATTTTTTAGTACTCTATATACATTGGTATCTGCTAGTTGTCTGTAACATTCTCTCAAGTACATATCTGAATCCATAACCACGATTGCTCCACCCTTATCAGCAGGTTTTATAGTGAGATCATGGTTATGGATCAACTCATCTAATGCCACCATATCAAGAGTAGTCATATTAGGCTGTTTAAAGCTCAATTCACACGTTTGAGACCTAAGTAAAGCAATATCTTTCTGTACTAGTTCTCTAAAGGTTTCTATCGCATGTGATGCTATAGGAGGTTGGAACACACTCTTATTAAATAACCCCAGTTTTTTAAGTGATAGTATCGGAAGGGTATCCTGTATTACTGTATTAACCGGTTGTGTTTCAAACCAGACCTTCAATTTAATAGATCTGACAAAACTGTAAATATCCAACTCTAATTGAAACCAATCAATATGCTGATTAGGGCAAAATGACAACCCTTTTGATAATAATTGTAATTGTGTATGAGACAATTGATGTTGAGAGATATTTACCACTGTGGTTTGGGCAGAGTCCTCTTGGTGCTGTCCTGCACCGGTTTCTGCCCTTTCTGATGAGTAGATTTTTGAAAACGGGTTCTTCCTTCCTCTGCTTCTCCTACGACCTGCTCGTCTGGTTTTCTTCTTTTTGATTTGTCCAGTGGGCTGGAATCTAAAAAATCTTCATTATTACTTGGAGGATATTTCTTAGTATGGAATTGATTACGGGAATCGCTTTTATTGAAAGCCGGTTCATTGCTTCTTTTGTTGTCACGTCTAAAGGCTCCATCAGCATAATTGAGAGAATTGTCCCAAGTGTAAAGAAAGAAAGGAAGTCAAAGGGGTGGAGGGGGATGCAGCTGCAGTATCTATTCCTCTCTTTGTCTGTGAGACTGCATTCTGTGAGAGGGGGTGGCATCAGGGGAAAATATCTAATTAGCTCGTAGTATTTTATATATATATATATATATATATATATATATATATATACACACTACCGTTCAAAAGTTTGGGGTCACCCAGACAATTTTGTTTTTTCCATGAAAACTCACACTTATATTTATCAAATGAGTTGCAAAATGACTAGAAAATATAGGCAAGACATTGAGAAGGTTGAAGATAACGATATTTATTTGTAATAATAATTTTCTCCTTCAAACTTTGCTTTCGTCAAAGAATGCTCCATTTGCAGCAATTACAGCATTGCAGACCTATGGCAGTCTGTGTGATCCAAACACCTCAAACTTCGATTCGTCTGTCCATATCACTTTTTTCCAATCTTCCTCTGTCCAATGTCTGTGTGCTTTGCCCATATTAATCTTTTCCTTTTATTAGCCAGTCTCAGATATGGCTTTTTCTTTGCCACTCTGCCCTGAAGGCCAGCATCCCGGAGTCGCCTCTTTACTGTAGACATTGACACTGGCGTTTTGCGGGTACTATTTAATGAAGCTGCCAGTTGAGGACCTGTGAGGCGTCTATTTCTCAAACTAGAGACTCTAATGTACTTGTCTTGTTGCTCAGTTGTACAGCGGGGCCTCCCACTTCTCTTTCTACTCTGGTTAGAGCCTGTATGTGCTGTCTTCTGAAGGGAGCAGTACACACCGTTGTAGAAAATCTTCAGTTTCTTGGCAATTTCTCGCATGGAATAGCCTTCATTTCTAAGAACAAGAATAGACTGTCGAGTTTCACATGAAAACTCTCTTTTTTTTTTTTTGCCATTTTGAGAGTTTAATCGAACCCACAAATGTAATGCTCCAAATTCTAAACTAGCTCAAAGGAAGGTCAGTTTTATAGCTCCTCTAAACAACAAAACAGTTTACAGCGGTGCTAACATAATTGCACAAGTGTTTTCAAGTGTTTTCTAATCATCCATTAGCCTTCTAACACAGTTAGCAAACACAATGTACCATTAGAACACTGAAGTGATGGTTGCTGGAAATGGGCCTCTATACACCTATGTAGATATTGCATTAAAAACTAGACGTTTGCAGCTGGAATAGTCATTTAGCACATTAACAATGTATAGAGTGTGTTTCTGATTAATTTAATGTTATCTTCATTGAAAAAAACTGTGCTTTTCTTTCAAAAATAAGGAAATTTCTAAGTGACCCTGAACTTTTGAACGGTAGTGTATATTAGTACCTTTAGGGAGAACACTACAGTAGGCATGGGGGGGGGGAACATTTTCAAAAGGCATGTGCAGGAATTAAAAAAGATTAAAAAACAACAACTCACAGACAAATACTTTATGGCTACACTTCATATTAATGTGACATCAGTGGAGTACAACATCTAGGACACCCATGGAATTATAACCACCGGCGGGCACCGCTCATGTATTGCCACATACCCTGAAAACTACAAGACTGCAAGAACAAACCAATGGGTATGTATAAGGCAAAAATTACAAACGATATCTTACAAAAAATATGTTTTATTAGAAGTACACGTACCACATAGACATATAAAATCATTTAAAATAGCAAAACCATGCTAAACTCAAGGGAGATGACACCCTGATAAGTGACTGGACTAAAGAGCCCCCACTAGACCACCTAAAAACCCCTCAGATACCATAGCAATAACATGAACATGAAATACAAATAATGTTGCATCATACCGTTTAAATCAATTGCAGCATAATAGCATAATATCCAAAAGGGGAACCTAAGTGCCCCCATGGACACAGGACGAAGTGAAGCCTAATAAATATATGTATACTATACTATAATATATACTGTAATATGTACTGTAGACAATGATTTAAAATTGATTTGCAAAGCATGTAGATGTGAATAAAAATAGATAGGCAAATAGAAAAATCAGCTCACCCAACTTTGATGGCTTGATGTTTCTGGCTCCAGATCCAACAATCACAGTTGCAACTCTAACTTTTCTATTTCTGATGTCCTTCCATTAAAGACATTGGATGTTTAACTTTTCTATTTGTATGTCGTTTCATTGGAGTTGCAACTAATACAAGGGGTGCCGAGCTGTTACTTTGTGGACTTCTAATATTAAAAAATAAATCCTTGAACGAATATTTGAAAGTTTTACTGCAGTGAAAATGTTACAGCTAATTTTTGTATTTATGACACTTAAAATTCTTTCACACCTGTATAAATGCCTTTTTTTCTATTTTTATTGTTTTATGTACATTTTCCAGATCAAGAAGTCTCATTCTTTCATAATACCATACTCTTGTACTCTTGTGTTCCATTATCGTGTGAAATGACAAGGATTAAGAAATATAATAAACAATACCGACACATCAGTCCTGACAAATGCTCAACATTCATCTATTTTAAAACAAAGTTCTGAAAATTGTGAGATTGTTACAGGCTTTAATAGATGAACAGTGTAATTCATCAAAATGGATAATGCCCAAGGCATGTAAGAAGCTGTTTCGGAACTAAAATCACTGATAAGAGAAACTGGTTAATGGACTTTGTCAAAACAACAACAATAGAAGATCTGTTGAGGATTAGGTTTTATAATATACTTTACTTTACAGTATCTGTGCACATAGACATCAGAATCTAAACACAAAACACAAAACAGTACCAAAAGAACAAAAAAGTAATTAAAAAATAAAGGTAAACATAATGTAAAAAAAAATATTTAAGAATATATATATATATATATACATATATATATATATATATATATAATGTATAGGAAGCACTTATTAATGCACCTAGACCACCACAATCATAACAGGTTTGATCAATTTTTTTCAGACCACTACAACACAGCTAATTCCTTTTTTATTATGATAATTTTTTTTATTATGAGGATTATTATTATATCTGTTAATTTTAGCTTAAACCAAGGTGCTCATTACGTGAAAAAATACAGAGGAATATAAAACTAAACAGTAAACTTGTAAAAATAATTTAAACTGACTAATAGAATAAAAATACAATTATTATTATTATTATTATTATTATTATTATTATTATTATTATTATTATGTCACCTTTAAGCCAATATTTAAAGAGGCTCTGTCACCAGATTTTGCAACCCCTATCTGCTATTGCAGCAGATAGGCGCTGCAATGTAGATTACAGTAACGTTTTTATTTTTAAAAAACGAGCATTTTTGGCCAAGTTATGACCATTTTTGTAGTTATGCAAATGAGGCTTGCAAAAGTCCAAGTGGGTGTGTTTAAAAGTAAAAGTTCAAGTGGGCGTGTATTATGTGCGTACATCGGGGTGTTTTTAATACTTTTACTAGCTGGGCGTTCTGATGAGAAGCATCATCCACTTCTCTTCAGAACGCCCAGCTTCTGCCTGATCACTGCTGTGACGTCACTCACAGGTCCTGCATCGTGTCAGACGAGCGAGGACACATCGGCACCAGAGGCTACAGTTGATTCTGCAGCAGCATCAGCGTTTGCAGGTAAGTAGCTACATTGACTTACCTGCTAACGCCGAGGCTGCTGCAGAATCAACTGAAGCCTCTGGTGCCGATGTGTCCGACACGATGCAGGACCTGTGAGTGACGTCACAGATCTGCACTGCCAGAAGCTGGGCGTTCTGAAGTGGTCCTATTCTTGCAAGTTTGCATTAATCTTGTCCTTTTTGTGATCTGGTTTGTGTGATAGTCCTGCAAAGAACAGGACTGTTAGCAGGTACTGTATGGGCAAAACTTTCTTGTTCACGCACCATTAACCACTACTTAGCATATTTAATTCTAAAGCTGCACGATTTATTGTGCTTCTCATGTGTTCCTCACATGCTTCCTGTTGGATGACTAGAAAGGGCCTAAAGCGTACGTACATATAGCGTAATCCTTACCTTGACTCTGATAACTTTCTGCAGTGTGATAACTTATCACTTAAGCAATTGAAAACTATTGAAAAAGTCAAGGTAAAAGGTTCTTGCCACTGTGTATTTAGCACGTTAAAAATCAAGTGAAGGTACAATTACACGGCCCAACATGATCAACGAGATCGGTGCTCGTCTGTTTCCTTAACACAGAGCAATGATTGAATATGTATAGGGACGAGCACTTGTTACTATGATCACTCGTCCCTATACATTTTCATCATGTTGGCAGTGCATCTCCCTGATTACACAGCGGGATGTGCTGCCGACAACGATGATTTTTAATTCTGCATAAAAGAGCAGATCAGCCGATGTTCTGATAAAGAGCGGTGTATCAGAAGTGGTTGCGAGGCAACTAGCTCTGCCAGAACAGTACGCTAGGGGGAAGGGCTAGTAGACAAATAAATATGGATGCTGTGAAGGTATATATTTCCAATCACAGTTGTTTAGCAGGTGAAGAAATCACAGGTTTTTTTCACACAAAAAAATGATTGCTTGCAAATTATAGATTCAAATGATGAATTCATTTGTGAGAATAATATAAGAATGGTCTGGCTTTCTCCTGAATTTTAGCATTTGCTGGATACCTACAAATTAAAGTAAGGGATTTAAATATTCAGTGCTATCACAGCTACTTTGGTTAGTTTCGGTAATTATCCTCCTACATATGGGGAATTCTACAAACCCCAGGCTTTTTAAAGGTCTTACATTTCACTACTGGAGACTGCTATTAGCAGCTATTTCAGTGATTTTAATCCAAAATCAATAGTCTAAAGTGGAAGCCAATCATGATGGGAATATATTTATTGCATTTTTTTTTTACATATACTGTACATTAAAATTAATAACTCAGATTAATTATTTTGTACTTAATCTGAATTTTGTTTATTTTAACTGTTTAAAATACATTGCATAGTGCTTGATGTGGTATAAACTTTGACAGAGCAGACTGAGAGTAATCTGGGCCCTTAGGTATTAAAGGTCATGGACCCAGGCCAACCACTACAGCCATGATACACTTGGTTCTGGGGAAATTAATTGTTTTTTTTACAGGCTGCAGACCTTAACCCCTTCCCAACATCCACCATATATATATGGCGCTGTTGGGCAGGGAGTCCCGCAAAGCGTACTACTATTACGTTGCAGTGATAGTGCGGGCTCAGGAGCTGAGCCCGCACCATCACTGCCGGGTGCCAGATATATGTTACAGCCGGCACCCTGATGTAACGGCCACGACTGGAGCTAGCCTCTAATCCAGCCGATTAACCCCTCAGATGCTGCATTTAATAGAGATCACAGCATGTCAGGGTTTTTTAGCCACCGGCACCCCAGCAACATGTTTGCTGGGTTGCCAGTGGCTGCTATGGCAACCGCAGGTCTAATACTGGCCTCCCGGTCAGCCAGCAATGGAACCCTCCTATAGCCCGCTCGGCGGCGGGATCTAAAAGGTTTCCGGTGGCATCGGCAAGATGGCGCTGGCTCAGCTTCCGGCTCAGCAGCTGAACTGGCGTCATCAGCAGTTGGTGCCCGCTGTATGTTACAGCGTACACCCCACTGTAATGGCAGGAACCGGAGCTAGCTCCAATTTTTCCCATTAACCCATTAGATGCAGCGATCGAAAGCGATCGTTGCATCTTAGTGGTTTGTAGCAAATTGGCAGCCTGCCATGCGATGGCAAGGATGCCGACTGCTACTATGGCACCAGGAGGCGTAACAATGGCCTCCTGTCTGCCATTACGCAAGCCGAGTAAGCCCTGACCTCAGCTGGAGACTGTTCGGCTTGCTGTCAGTGAACAACTGACAGTTCTAATACATTGCACTACATAAGTAGTGAAGTGTATTAGAACATCAATCAAACATTTGGACCTTCAAGCATCCTAGTGGGACTAAAGAAAAGTGTAAAAAAAAAAGTGTAAAAAAAAAAGAGTTAAACTAAAACTTAAAAAATGAAAATAAAAGTTTCAAGTAATATAATAAAACACGATCACCCTTTTTCCCTTATCAAGTAATTTATTATTGAAAAAATAAAACCATACATATCTGATATCGCCGCGTCTGTAACGACCTGAACTATAAAAAAAATATATTAAAAATACTGCCAGAATTGCTGTTTTTTTCGTCACTTTGTCTTCCAAAAATCGAAATGAAAAATGATCATAAAGTCGCATGTATACAAAAATGATACCTATAAAAACTATAGCTCGTCTCGCAAAAAACAAGCCCTCAGAAAGCTCCGTCGACTAATAAATTAAAAAGTTATGGCTCTTACAACTTGGCGACAGAACAAAAACATTATTTTTACAAAAGTAATTTTATTGTGCAAAAAGCTGTAAAACATAAAAAAGTGCTATAAATTAGGTATCGCCGGAATCATACTGACCCGCAGAATAAAGTTAACATGTAGCTTATAACACATGGTGAACACTGTATAAAAAAACTTTTCAAAAAACTATGCCAGAATTGCTGTTTTTTGATCACCTTGCCTCCCAAAAAAAAAGTATAAAAATTAATCAAAAAGTTGCATGTACCCCAAAATGGTACCAATAATAACTACAGCTCGTCACGCAAAAAAAAAAAAAAAACAGCCCTCATACCACTACGTCTAGGAAAAAATAAAATAAGTTAAGGCTCCACTAAAAAATATGCAGTTGTGCCGGCCCGAGGGGAACATTTCTACATTTCTTCTGTTTCAAAAGGTGATTTATTAAGGCCCTAAAATTAGGAAACCAGGAAGGGGAGGGCCCAAACATATCTGTTGGAAGTGAGGCTGCCCGTATTATACCAGGACAACACTTTCTCAGCAAAATTCCCCAAACTGCAAAGGTGCAGAGCGTGGGTCAAAAGGGGATAAGAATGGACCATTTATCCGTGCAACACTGGCATGTGCATAAAGGATTGCTTCACAGCGTAACAAGTATTTATGTATTATTTTATTGTTTACCCATTATTATACCACCTGACTATGCCCCTGATGTACTCTGCCCAGCTTACATGTATCCCAACGTTATAAACTGAAATACCAATAAAATTCCAAACAAAACTACTACCAAGCAAAATCCACGCTCCAAAAGCTAAATGGCGCTCCTTCCCTTCTGATCCCTACAGTGTGCCCAAACAGCAGTTTACTTCCACATATATGGCATCGCCATACCTGGGAGAACCTTTTTAAATAAAATTGGGGTGTGTGTCTCCAGTGGCATAAGCTGGGCACTAAATATTTCCCACTGAAAGGTCACATCTAGGGAAAAATTTTAATTTTTACTTTGCACTATCCGCAGCGCAATCATTTATGGAAAAGACCTGTGGGGTGAAAATGCTCACTACACCCCTTAATATACGCCTTGAGGGGTGCAGTTTCCAAAATGGGGTCACTTCTCAGTGGTTTCTCTGATTATTTCTCATCTGAGCCTCTGCAGTTGTGAACCAATACTGTGTAAGTTGCCAAATTAGGCCTCAACTTCGCATGGTACTCTTTCACTCTTGAGCCCTGTCCATAGTCCAGGCAAAAAATGAGTGCCCCATGTAGGGCGATTTTTAAAACCGGGAAACACAGCATAATAATTAGAGAGCTGTCTTGTTATAGTGGCATATCTATGGAAAAAAATCCCATTTCACTCTGCAACATCGATTGCACACTAATTTCTGCAAAACACCTGCAGGGTTTACATGCTCACTACACCCCTAGGTGAATACCTTGATGGGTGTTGTTTCCAAAATGGGGTGACTTCTGGAGGGTTTTCACTGTTTTGGTCCCACAGGGGCTTTGCAAATGCGACCAGAAACGAATCCAGCAAAATTTGTACTCCAAAAGGCAAATGGCGCTCCTTCTCTTCTGATCCTTGCCGTGTGTCCAAACAGCAGTTTATAACCACACATGGGGTATTTCCGTTCTCCAAAGAAGTTGCTTTACAAATGTTGGGGTTCTTTTTTTCTTTTATTTGTTGAGAAAATGAAAAATTTTGAGCTAAAGCTAGAGCTGTTTTTATTTTCACTGCCTAATTCTAATAAAATCTATAAAACCCCTGTGGGTTCAAAATGCTCACTACACCCCTAGGTGAATTCCTCAAGGGGTGTAGTTTCCTAAATGGAGTCACTTTTGGGGTGTTTTCTCTATTTTGGTTCTTCAGGGGCTTTGCAAATGCTACATGGCCTCCGCAAACCATTCCTGCTATATTTGAGCTCCAAAAGTTCAATGTCGCTCTTTCCCTTCTAAGCCCTGCCGTGTGCCCAAACAGCCGTTTATGGCCACATGTGGGGTATTGTTTTAATTGGGAGAAATTACTTTACAAATGTGGTGGTGCTTTTTCTCCTTTAGTCCTTGTGAAAATGAGAAAAAATTTGCTAAACCTACATTTTGTTTGAAAAGAATTTAGATTTTAATTCCACGGCCAATAATTTCTGCAACGATGCCAATCTAAAGTAGACATATGGGGGTTGTTAATTAGCACCAATTTTGTGTGGCATAACTGCCTGTCTTACAAGCAGATACATTTAAATTTAGAAAAATGCTAATTTTTTGCAATTTTTCGCAAAATGTTGGTGTTTTTCACAATTAAATACTGAATGTATCGAGCAAATTTTGGCAGTAACATAAATTCCAAAAAGGAGGGCTTTGAAAAAGCGCATGCAGCGTGAAACGGACGTAGGTTTCTCCACACCAAACAGACCGAGATCATTTTCAATAAATCTATTTATTGCCACTAACGGTGACTGCCTCAAATTTCTATATTCTATATATATTTTCAAGTGTGCTGTTTCAATAGATGAGCACCCCGTGGGCAACAATTTGACAGCTTATTCCACATTTTCAAGCCAGTAGGGATCTTCATTCAGATACTATATTGTGCCTGTATTAGGGCAGTCACAGCCTTCTTTTACTTCTTTCCATTTGTAAACATAAAGACCAATGTGTCACGAGAAAACAATCTCAGAATCGCTTGGATAGGTGAAAGCATTTCGAAGTTATTACCACATAAAGTGAAACATGTCAGATTTGAAAAATGAGGCTCTGTCAGGAAGGTCAAAAGTGGCCAAATTGGAAATGGTTAATTAAAACCAGATAGTGAAAAATATTAGTTTTTTGTTTCAAATCTGTTTTTATTTTCTGAGTGTAGTTTCTTTTTTTTTTATTTGATATTCTGTTCACGATTATGGAGGCGGTCATCTTGCCTGAGCAGCTGCACTGCTCTGTTAATAGCATTCATATATGCCTGGAGAGGACCCATTGACTGTTATAGGAAAGTTTTCTAGGCATGGTCTGTGAACTGTACAGAGGTCATAGTGCAGCGAGGGGGTGGAGGGGAGCTGTGTCTATCACCTATTGTCAATAGTGAATTTTGTGTTAGCTATATATAGGTGTTACCGTTCATTGTAGTCCTGTCTATGATGACAATGATGTGGCTACTTAGAAGTGATCTCTACGGTTTATTGTGTGGCTCAGTGGACAGTGGGAAAAATGCAAGATTTTTTAATATGCAGACGTGTCCTCTCTTACTTTCTCAAATTAGATATAACCCGAGATGCATGGCGTGAGAAGAACAAACATATAAAAATGTTTACCCCTGACAGATTACTCCGGCAGATGCAATCAGTCAGCCTTCCCTGTAGACTCCCATGTTAAACATTCTTTATACATCAGCGCCATCCAGTAACAAAAATGATTATGTTGAACGCATACTTTTTTAAACATGGCAGTCTATGGAAGATAGATGTCCAAGAGATGGCATACATCAGAGTTATCCATCAATCATACATCACCTATAGACTCTCATGTTAAAAACGAAAACATTTAACGTATATTTTTTACTGGATGGCTGTTACAGATGCCTCTGATAATTATCATCTATCGTCCATGGAATCCCATGTAAAAAAAATTGCATACATTCAACATATAAATTTTTTTAAGGATGGCGCAACATTGTATTGAATTGATTTCATGACAAATTGTGTAACTTAAGGCAACTCAAGAAAATCTTAATGTGGTCACATCTGTAGATATGTACCGTAATGACATGAAAAAGAAAACACCACCAAAAATTCATTCAAATATGTTTAACATAAACATTTTATTTAAATAATAGGTCAATTTTTGATTACACATTTCATTAGAAGGAATTATCTAATCGGAATGCAAACTAGGGAATGCAAACTTTATAGCGTTGTCCTTCTTTATGAAGCACTTGTTCATTTTGGACAAAACCTTTAATGAAAAATGTCATAGGTAGTAAAGTTTTTTTCGTAAAAAGATCAAAGCAATGTAAAACAGTACAAATTCTCAAAACATTATACAAGTGTGTACACCTCTACCTAAGCGACAATGATTTTACATCCCCCTGGATCTAATAATCAAATGGTATATAGAGTCTATGTACGTTAGAGAATATATAATATATAGAATATATAAGTGTGTGTGTGTGTATGTATGTATGTATATATATATATATATATATATATATATATAGCTCCATCTAGCATGATTACACTTTGTTAGATGTTATTGCTACCAGCTGGCCAATCTGCACCTGCTGTAGATGAACATTGACAGATGTAAATAAAACGTTGAAATTAAGAGATATTGCCCAATATGTTTGATTTTCCATTTTTTTTTTTTTTTTAAATATTATTTTTTTTTTCAATTATGGGCACTACGATAGTTATGACTTGAAAAACTGTATTAAGTAATGTTTTACATTTTATGATGATTTTTTGAAAGGTATTAACCTTTTTTGTCATCTAGAATCCTCAGTAGTCACATTTCTATGTTTCTTAAGCTATCACTGCATAATTAAACTTTAAATAATGGGTAATTTAGAAATTTTGAAGCACATAACGCATTATTAAGATGAAAATCTGATCACACAGAGCTCATTAGCATGTTTATTTGTATTTAATTCAGCTTGAAAATGACCAACAGAGTCTAATAAACAAGTGAGCTATTCCGTTTATATGAGGCTGATCTTCTCTGTCCTTGAGAAATAGACCTAAATTACTAAAATGAAGCTAAAGCATAAGGGTGTATTTATACATTTCAATTTGTGTAGCAGATGACTCCATAGTAAAAAAACCACCATGTAAAATAGATCTACAAGCACCATGAAGCACAATGTGCATTTAAACAGGGAATCCTTTACACATCACCTCCAACTCCACCAATTTTGTGGCATACTGGGTTAACAGCAGTATAAACCCTATATCTTTAAAATGCCCATATTTATAGTGCATGTTAAGACATTTTGTATAAAAACTCTGGATTCACCCCATGCCAACATTACTATCCCTGTAACTGCAGGGTATATATACATATAAGTAATTTGTATTTCATTGAACCCATTAACCTATTAAAAAATCTTTTAACCCAACTTAACTTAAGAAACCTGTAAGGTTGTTTTAACTGAATTCACACAGCAAAACAAATCTGCCATGGAACTAGCCTGAAAATCTGTATCTAAATGCACAGTAAAGTCTACATGTAACGTGTCTCAGATTTCTCTATGAATAAAGCAGCAGATTTCACGCTTTTCGTTGCAATGACTGACATATGTAGCAAAATTTCACAAAATGTTTTTGCCTTTAGTAGTGTGATCACACACAGTACTGCGAGCAAAAATTCTTAAAGATTATGGGACTTTTCCATTTTTTTTTTATTGCTCCAAAGCTCCATTTTGTGTATACAGTACATAAGCAGAACAGTGTTTCTCCATGGCAACAGACGACAAACAAACCCTGTATGTAGTCTGATTCTGTAGTTATGTGTTACTGTCTTCTGTCTGCCCCCTCTCCTGACTGTAGGTTAGCAAGAAGAGGGGGCAAACTGAAGGAAATGACACGTATTGGATGTCTACTGTAAAAGTTTTTGAACAAAAACAAACAAAACAATATAGATCCATATTTAGAGCCATAGCTAGGCTTTCCTTCACCAGGGGGCAAAGTTTCAGGTCATTGCCCTAGTCATGTATCTAACTACCCTGGACCAGCAGAGAGGATGGCTGTTGGTGCCTTCCTTTGGCACCCAACGTATGCCCTTCCAGCCCCCTAGAGATAATATATATGAATTTATACAGGATTTAATTCCCTATTGTTTTACTTATCATGTAATTGTATAATTATAAATTAGCTGAAATAAATGAGACAGGTCAGGACTGAAACTTTTACTTGCATTATTTAATAAAGTACTACTACTAATAATAATAATCATACTAATAAACATACAGGAAATATTGATAAAGAAGCTAAAATATATAAGGCAGTGAAGTAGCAACCAAATTGAAGCGCAGTAAACTTAGCAAGTTGTCATAGTCTATATTTTTTGCTTTATCATGACCTGCTTACAGTCTTCACTTACTGGGCAGTCCCAATTTCTATTGGTAAATTCAATGCATCTCTGGATTAATAGAGGGAAAGTTCTAAGATTTCCCCCTGCCCTTTCTATTACTCCTTATCCTTTCCCCTCCTCTGGTTGAAGTTAATGAACACGTTTTTTTTGTTTTTTTTTATCTACACTAACTTTGTAACCAATTGAAAATAAATGTAATCTAGCTGAATATGGACATATTATGTCCAAACTGAAGGAAGTGTAGGTTAATAGAGCTCAATTGATTTTCATTTTTAGTCTTCTGTCTTTTTGGGCATCTATCCAATGCTGATGGCTAACGCTTTTGTTGGCGGCTTTTAAAAGATCTTCCTTCTTAATTTCAAAAACTCAATTAGCTTTAACTTTTTTTTTACATCTCTATGGATTACAAAGTTTGTGATAATAAAATGTGTCTACTGTATTGTAAATCATTTAATAATTAGGTTAGGTATTATTTTGAGGGTACATATTAAATTAGCACAATAATAAAAATAATTGAATTTAGCTGAATAATGTAGATTCCGAGTACTAATACTCTGTTAATACAGCTCTCATGGCTTTCGTTCTTAATGGATCCACAATGGTAATACAGATCTGTACCCTAATGGACTCACATATAGATAATAGTAAGCACAAAAAAACATTATACATGTGGCCAGGAATCACATGTTAACCATAAGTATGCTGATGTATGCAGACCAGAGAAGTGGCGCATCCCACCAATGCTAAATCTTTAAACTTACAAAATCATGAGACTAAGCACCATTTTTCTGAAAAAATATCCCAAAACTTTATTGTAACACATAAAAGACAAATAGATTAAAAAAAGAGTCACACAATAGATAAGGCAACGTCACCAAATTGAAATGTATTGGGTTGACATATCTCCATAGCCATACAAATATATCTACATATAAGGGGGATAGTGCCAATATTATAAAGGTAAGAAGATGGGTCCTAGCATATGGATATCTATCACAAACAGAGTATCTTGCAATATTGCTATGCAAACAAGGACAAAGAAGGGAGGCTAGATGAATATAGTCACAATAGTCATGTATATAGAACAAGCATATAAAAAAAAGTTGCGACACTAAGTGCATAATGTAAAATGCCATGCCTCAGTACATACCCATGCGGATGACAAAACCGGGATAGCACCAACCCCGACACTCGTTTCTCTAATGGATCCCAACAAATAATATCCCATGATTTATAATGGGGTCTGTCAGGTTTCCCATTGGGTTTCTGGTATTATTAATAGCAAAGATAGTGTTGCAGACTATACATTTCTTCCCTCCCAAAACACTGGAACCCTGATGGAATGTAAAGCAGCACCAGTGTGAACAGAGTCTAGTACAGAGTAGGGTCTGTCTTAAACTCTGTAAACTTGTACACCACAACTGATCAATATAGTACATAGTATAGAGTACTAACAAAGCAATATAAGATTTTACATCACATTGTACATTAGAAAAAAAGAGAGTTATTCAACTATAGTCATTATCTATACTGTTAGCATATGACAAGTTCCAAAAAAACATACAGTACATTGATATCTGAAAAAGGAAATTGTGTTGCGGTATTCACACATTTAGGTTAGAATATACTTCAAAAGATGTCTGCTAAATCACAGGCCTGAAATTCTTGTAATTGTGAGCATAAAGATTATATATTCAGATTGTGAACATTGACAATTAACATAGAACTTTGTCGTCGACCGTCCATAGCAAAAGACCAAAACAAATGGATTATAAATTTATCCTTTAATCAGTACGTAAGTTTCCCTTTGAGGATGTTGGCTGGAGCATATGAAAAAATGGATTTCAAAAAGTCTCAGACCATTCTGAAATACACAAAAGAATAACATTTGAGTATCATCCATAATCCTCTGATAGCTAGAAGGAGTGTGCTATCAGAAACTCAAGTGTGAAATGCAATTTTTCTTACATTACCAGTTTAGAAAACTAGCATTATCTCTTGCTTGGTCTTATAATTGATGAAAGCATGAATAGACAAAACTTCAGCCATATAACTACAGAGAAAATTTAAAGCATGGCAACTTGAAAGGGAGAATATTATAAAATCACTGTAACACTCCGAACATTTGAAAAGGTTTATATTGGGTTTAAATTCCTTTTTCTTACAAATGCACCCTGCAACGCTGCAATATATTAAGAAACTACTTTTCTCAGATAACTAGTTTAGGATCTTATATGGTTTCATTAGAAAAACTTGGAGAGACACAGGCATTGTAATAAATAGAATTTTATGAAAAGCGCTTCAGAACAAAAATAGATAAGAAAAGCAGAAAAAAGAAGAAATACAAAGTTTCGTCTTAATAAAGAGGAAGAAGGTATAATAGATAATTTCTTCGTATATAATGTGGTGTTTTTACAGCTGTATTTACCAACCTCATCATATTTTATAATTAAACTTTATCTACCATATGTTATTTGTAATTCTGCATCAACATGTGAAAGTGCAGGAAGATGTGGTACATATAATACCACCTTGCCTGAAAACCAGATCTAAGCAGTTACTCTTTTGCGAAAACCAATTGGTGGCTGCTCTTTTTACATACAAGGCACTATTAGGTGTAGTATTATATTCATGTAATTCCATCAGCTGGTCAGGATTAGAAATTTAGTGTATTTCACTTTAAAACAAATAGTTTTTATATATTTTATGAGATATTTGCAAGTAGGGCCAGACTGGAGGATCCTCAGGTGGCCTAACGCTATGACAAAGTAATGGGCAGATCAGGGCCTTGAAGGCCCAGCAGAAGGCAACCCCCTTATAATGGGCTTTGGAGCCAATCAGTTGCCACTAGGGTCTATTACTTGTGGGTTAATTCGCAAACAACCTCTTTGATAATATTAATAATAACCTTAATGATAATATGTCCTGTGTGTGCTGTGATAATAAAGTTGATGATGCAAGTTTATCTCATCCAATATCAATGTCTGACCTCATAAATGCTCTTCTGGATTAATGGGTCAAAATCTGCACAGACACACTCCATAATCTTGTAGAAAGTCTTCCCAGAAGATTGAAAGCAGTTTTAGCTGCAAAGAGGGGACCAACTCCATATTAATGCCTCTGGATTTAGAATGGGATGTTATTAAAGCTCCTGTAGGTGTAATGTGTAGGTTTCCCAATACCTTTCTCCATATAGTGTATATTAGTTACCCAACAAATTCACTATTTATTGCTCCATTGGCACAAATAATTCTATGATGTAGGTGTGTATCTGATGTATCTCAAGCATAAAACTTGTACAACATTCTCTAGAACAATGGCAGCCCAAGTTATTATACATTGCCGAAAGGGTGAAATGCTGCACAATACAGCCAATCTGCAATCATAAGGGCATAAATGCCATAGAGGCAACACATGTGGCTACTATGTGACCCCTAGAGTAAGGTGCTCAATCCAAGTTGGTCTCAACTCAAGTCAGAAAATGGGATGGGTTCTCCTGTCCAGAATAGTTAGGACTATGGTGATGTAAAGCAGAACCTGAAATTGTTATCTTCGCTTTGGGGCCCCTCGTCTTTTACAGTATGTTCGTCATTGGTTATATTTTTTTCATAATGCACTAAATATGTATACTGCTTTAAAAGGTATTTTTTTCTATTCAAATTTGTAAACATAGTTGCTGGAAAATGTATTTGCAGATATTGGATAATCTATAGTACTTTCAGAAATTTCCATACACACATATGACAGTTTAGTAAATAAGGTGCATGGTTGATAAAATCTGCATTATTTTCCCATGCAAAATAAGTAACGTCCCGAATATGTTTTTTTATACATATGCCCCTATGCGTTTTGAGGTCATTGCATGTTCATTTTAATTCATACTGAATAATTCCTCATAATATAGAAAATATCTGAAGTTATAAGAAAATTCTTCTGAATCATTTAAGCTGGAAATGTCATATAAAATGTTATATAACTATTTGTATGACCTCTCCTCATCTCATCAAAAATGGAGTCATCACATTCCCTTACTATATTCATTGTAAAAGAAAATATTTTTCTGATAAATCCAGTTAATAAGGTTTTTATTACATAGTACTGTATACAGTTGAATTGTTGTAAAAATTCCGGGCAAAATATGTTTTTTTTTGCCCTTGACGTTTGAGTTTTGTTGAAATCTTCAATATAATACCAGAATAGTTTTTACATTATTTTCTACAGTTCTATAAATTCTATAATAAACTGTCGGGGTAGGGAGAAAGACAGGTGAGCCCTAATCTACCCGCCATTCAGTCCCTGCCTACTTGCACGGCCCGTCCTAGGCGACGGCGTACAACTGGGCGATGGTCCCTATGCTCAATATGTGCACGACAGACAAACAGACAGGGGTACACGGAAGCTAAGGGAAATGGGGCAGTTGCCCACGGCAACACCGTGAGCAACAAGAGTAGTGAATGAGCCGGGTCAAACCAGGAGTGTACGAGGTACCAAACACAGAGCAGGAGCGTAGTCAATAAAGCCAGGGTCGATATGAAGCAGAGGTCAATAGTTATAGCAGGAACAGCAGAGCGAGGAAACAAGAAAGAATCACAGGCAAAGACTAGCAGGAAATGAAGGTATAAATAGACCGGGGGCGGGAGCTAGAACAGTCTGGCCAGGCTGTGATAGGTTCTCCCACTCCTAAGCCTACCAGCCTGAGTGGTAGCAGATCGAGTCACTCTATCAGACCTAGGAGCAGGGACAGACTGATTAACCACGAGCGTCGACACAGAAGCTGTGTCTGGCAGATCCTTTACAAAACTGCAGTTACCCATTGAAATTATTCTATAGGTAGTTTTTCCAGACTTCTGAACACAACCATTACTGTATGTTACATATACATTATTAGATGTTCTTATACAGTTCCGGGGAGGGGGGTGGTAACTTAATAAATGGGGACTTATGTAGAAAATCTTGAAAATACAGTTAGAAGCCAGTCATTTATGGGACTTTTTTTTTTTAATGCATATATCCCAGAATGCTGATTTTAATTATGATGGTGATTCAATTCTCTGTAGTTAATATAATGTGATTTTAATTTTCAGAGTTTTTACATAAATTACTGTGCGCGATGTATGGGATTGTTAGTACAAATTCAGGGCAAAAGATGCTTTTTTACCATGACAAACGTACCTATGGCCTTCAGTTGGGTTTTGTTAAAATCTTTAATATAAAACCAAAATAGTTTTTGCATTATTTGTTATTGTTCTGTAGTTAAAGGGGAGCTTTATGCTTCACTATTGTTCACATGGACAAACTTCATCCACCAGTCTATTGGTCTGTTGTTCCTGGATTTAACCACTTGGCGGCATGTACTGTACATTTATGGCGATGGCACAGGGATGATGTGTGTACAAGATCTGTGCCCATACCATTCGCAGCGGGTATTAGCTGTATAATATATATGACACTCTACTGCAACAGCTGGGATTGACGATAACGCAATCATCTAACCCTTTAGGGGTCGCAGTCAATACCAACCGCGCCATCTAAGTGGTTAGACAGAGGAAAGGGACTTCCTCTTCAACCCCATCTGCGTCTCTGCGACATGATCGCGGTTCATTGATAGCTTGCTGCGATGGGCGGGATCCTAAAAAAAGGCCCCAATGTTTATGAAAAAGAGTCTAATAGGATACCTGTCAGTATTACACTGACAGGCATAATACACTGCAATGCAGAAGTATTACAGTGTATTTTGTAAGCGATCGCAAGGTCTAAATAAAAATGTAAAAAAGAATAATTCAGAAATATATAAAAAATCCAAAGGAAAAAAAGAACACTATGAAAATTTTTTAAATATTTAAAAAAGCACACATAATTGGTATCACCGTAACTATAAAACGAATGCATTATTTAATAAACCGAAAAATCTTCCCTGAATGCTATAATAAAGACCATCACTCTATATAGTAAAATATACAAATTTCTTTATTATGACACAAACAGTTGTACGCACTATTTTAAAAGCACCCATAAATATCACAAAGTACATAAATTTGTACAAAAGCCGGACAGTCTATTACCATAAGGCAGGACATACATGGTATACAGGTGGTTTGGACAGTATGCAGGCTGTTATTGTGGCTTATGGTGGGTGACGTTTTGTCTTATTCATGGTTTAATAAGATACTGATTATTTGTTACCTTGGCTCCATGTAAATAAACGTGATTGCATAGATTGGATGTATATATGTTAGGTAATATACGGATGTAGCCATCTTGACTCTAATAACTTGCTTCAGCGTGATATCACACAATAAAAGCCATTGAAAAGTCATTGAAAAAGTCAAGATAAAGGATCTTTCCACCGTGTATTTAATGCGTTAAAAGTCAAGATGAAGAAGGCTACATCTTTATGATATATAGTGATTTGGACTTATGTCACCACCATGTATGTCCTGCCTTATGGTAATACACTGTCCTGCTTTTGTACAAATTTATATACTTTGTGTTTTTATGGGTGTTTTTAAAATAGTGCGTGCAACTGTTTGTGTCTTAATAAAGAAATTTTTATTTTTTGCTATAATGGATTGATGGTCTTTATTATAGCATTCAGGGAAACATTTTCGGTTTATTATATAGCATGGATTCCCATGTGCTGAGCTCATGACATAATGGAATGGCCTTTATATTTGTGGTATTCTTCTTTTCGGTTTAAAAAATAATGCATTATTTATCCCATGCGGTGAACACCATAAAAAAAAGACAAAACTATGGCTGTATTAAGTTGTTTTTTTTTATTCCCACCTCCCAAAAAAGGATTTAAAGTTAGTAAATAAATCCTATGTATCTCAAAATGGTACCAATAAAATCTACAACTCGTCCTGTAAAATTGGAAAATGAAAAAATTATTGCTCTCAGAATGCGGCGATAGAAACTTTTTTTTTAAAGAGTGTTTTATTGAATAAAATAGTAAAACATATAAAACACAATAAATCTTGTTTTATTGTAATTGTAACGGCCAGAATAAATTATGATGTAATTTATATCTCACAATGAATGCCATAAAAACGAAGCTCAAAAATCAATGGCAGAATTGCAGGTTTTTTTTCCATTAACCCCCCAAAAAAATGTATAAAGTTTTTCAAAACATTATATTTAACCAAAATTGGTACCATTAAAAAATACAACTCATCCTACAAAAAACATCCCTCATACAGCTATGTCAACTAACAAATTCAAAAGTCATGGCTCTCGGAACACAGTGATGAAAATAGCAATAAAGTGTTGTATCCACAAGGGCTAAAAAAAGCTCTGTCCTTAAGAGGTTAAAGGGGTTGATTGATTCATAAAAGCCAATTATGAGTTATCAGATAGGCAACCCTCTTTCAAGACCTTCTTCTATTAAACAAAATGCAAAGTGCATCTCTGAAGGGCCCAGCATAAGGTAACTGCGTAATCTTTTTTTCCCCTCATGGTGGGTCTTATACTGTATATACAACACTATAATACAATAATTAGTATAAGATGTATCCCTTATAAAACTACAATTTTGCAGGCACATATAATTTGACAATTTATTTATTTAGTAAGTTTTCATGAAAACATAAAAAATATGTATTTGACATGCACTTTTCTTTGAAAGAGGGTTATTACTGTCACAATTTGTGTATAAATTTGTGAAAAGGCTTATATCCAGAAAATAATTATTTCTCATAAATATTCTATTGAAAAGGGCAGGGCAGCAAACCAAATTTTAATTCCACATAAAACCAGGTGCAGCTCTACAAAAGACTTTTTAATGCAAGGTGTTTATAATAAGAGGGTTGACCGTTGTTGATCAAAGGCCAGTCAACAGAGAAGATGCCAAGGACGCAGTCCTCAACCCAGATGCTATTAGAAAATGCATTCTAGAATTTGGCATCACGTTGGTTTGATAACTGCCAAACACACCTCATGTGTGGCTATATCAGCTGGCTGGAATGAAGGAGCAGATCCTGTACAGAAGAAGGAGACAGCGACAGCACCTTAATGTGCCAATAGCATAAAAGGGAAGTGTCAAAATTATACAACAATTTCATTGGAACCTTTTTTTCCTTTAGATTGGTAACATTTAGACTTTCAAAGCAGGCTTTGCTATTGTCTTTTTTTTGGTCTCTCGGAGGACCCTAAATAAATGGGAAAACATAATCTTCAGAAAAATCTAATTTCCCGCAGCTGCACTATGCAAAAACATTTTGTACTGTATTCCTCCCAAAAAAGTATTTAATAAAAAAGCTGCTAAATATGACATAAATATTGCAAAAATTCTGAAGGATCTTAGATGTCACAAAAAGGTACAGCATGCATTTGTTAATACGTTAAACAATTAGACTCGCTAGTAGCAAATTGGCACATTGATCTTTAACAGAAAATATTGGCAAGCATAATACATAGTACTTCACAATAATTATTTACTTCATTAGCATTTTTTTAAAGAATTGGGATTACGTTATGCAAGGATTGTAAAGTACAGTATGTGTCAAAAGATTTTTCTCCCTCTATGTAACAATTAATTACGTGTTATCTTTTTGTGCAATGTTACTTTTTACTTTTCTTGCATTTTCTACATTTATTGATTTATTCAATTCTGCTATTTATGTGCATTGTGATATCACAATGTATTGAGCCAAACTTACAAACTCTTCTCTGGTACATTTGTATGTCAATGGCAGAAAGAGTTCTTTGCTGCTGATGTCTTTAGCCCTTTTCTAGGCTGAATTCAACTAAATGTTGGAAAAAATAATAAAGAGCATTTTAGATAGAAATTTTCCAAGGGCAGTTAGAATAATATATTTTAGTGTTTATTTCTAGGCCATCACTTTATTATCAGAATGCTTGTATGTGTTTCCAACTATAACATTATATCATAGTAATGGCAGCTATACAGTTCATTATTACATTATTTAATGTGGCTTTGGACCAGAGCATCATTTTAACAGCGCTCAATAGTTATCCACTTTTTTACGTTTGGAATGACCACGGAAATGTATTAATTCATTTTGACACGTTCTTGTATTGGATTGAATAGTCAAGTTCAATCCAAGAGAAATCATTGAACCTTAAATACAAACCCAGAGTCCTGTATTAATCTTGTAATAGAATAGATTCCAAATAATGTTAACCCCTTCCTGTCGTAAACAACTTTCAGATTTTAATTTTCGTTTTTTCCTCCCCACCTTCCAAAAGCCATAACGTCTTCATTTTTCCTTCGATATTGTACTATAAGGGCAGAGTTGTAGTTTTTCGTAGCACCGTTTATTTTGCCATATAATGTACTTGGAAACGGGAAAAAAAATATTTGTGGGGTAGAAAATGAATAAGACAGTAATTCCTCCATGGTTTTTTGCGTGACGTTTTTACAGAATTCACTGTGCAATTAAAACAACATGTTAACTTTATTCTGTGGGTCAATACGATTACGGCGATACCAAATATATATAGTTTTTTCTATATTTTACTACTTTTACTTTTACTAAGTATAAAAAATAAAATTTATTTTATGTCGCCAAATTCCGAGAGCCATAACTTTTTGATTTTTTCGTCGATTAAGTAATATGAGGGCTTATTTTTTAAAAGCTGTCGTTTTTATACAATTTTCGTGTACATGCGACAGTTTGATCACTTTTACTTCATTTTTTGTGGGAGATTTTTGTGTACGCCGTTCCCACACAGACGGCGTACAGCATAGTGGATGGAACGGGTCCCATTCGCATTCATTATGGGGCTATATGTGCCGTATTCCATGTCTGTATGTGTCGTTAATCGACACATACAGAGATGAAAAAAAAATGGCAGCCCCCATAGAGAAGTAAAAGTTCAAAAATCAAAAAAAGTAAAACACAAACACACAAATAAATAAAACATTTTTTAATAAAACACTAAAAGCAAGTTGATATAAACATTTTTTTTGTTGCGACACCCTTCCTTTAAGGAGAGCTGAAGCTGAGGCCAGCACTCTGAAGATGTTCCTGGGATTACCTTATTTTGTGGACTGTGTGTTGTTCCTGCATTGAACGCGACTTGTTCTGTCAGCATTGGATGCAATAAACCCTGTTGAAGTTGCCCTGTCGTCACTGGCTCTGTTGATCGTGTATTAACGTAACGAACCCCATGACACAAATGGTCATATTTAGAGCATGAGTCGGGAAGATAAAGAAAATATTGTTTATAGAGAAACAACTGGGTACATATAGGATCAGAACTTAAGATCTTTATCTAAGTGCAACTAAATTGTCTTTTCGTTTACTCAGTTGTAACAGTCTGAAATTACCCTCTAGCTCCACACACAAAAAAAAAGGAAAACAATTGTTAGCATCTTAGACAGCACTGTACATTGCGATGGTTGGGAGGAAATTAGGCTTCATGTTCAGAACTCAGTTGTACTATTTTCTACCCCTTGCCCATCATTTTTGCAAGGATTGGCAGAAGTGGTAGTTACTGGATTTAAAAGGATATTTCCACCTTAGGCATTTATGGTATATCCATCATACATGCCATAAATGTCCAAAAGATGCAGGACCCAACTATCTGCTTTGGAAATGGGAGTCACCCAATCTGCGGCCTGTAGGCGGATGCCACCAGGCAAGAAATTTATTGGGAGGTAGCCGCAGGCGTGAGAGCCGTGCACACGGGCAGCCACCTCTACATTAATTCTACCCATTCTGAAGTTAGGTGCAGGTCCCAGAGCTAAACCGTGGATATGCCATAATGTTTAAGGTGGGAATAACTCTTTAACAACTTCTCAGCTACTGCTCATAAATTTATTTTGGTAGAGAAGAAATGGTAAACGAAAAACTTTACCCGACAGACTTGGCGAAAAAATGTGTTAAGTTAATAAAAAATTTCATAGATTCGTTAGTTGATTTTTTTTTTAAAGCTATGTTCATTTTGAAAAACAAAGAAAACAGATGCGATATAAATAAAAATATAATTACAAAGACATTATCCAGTAATATCACCAAAAATTATGCAAGGACAGTTAGAACTATACAGATTATTGCTCATAAATGAGTAGCTCATAAAGTGTTTATACAGTATTGTCAGTCAGCAACATTTTATAAATTAATTGTGAAAATAAAATAAGATGTGCTTATAAAAAGTTCAAACTACTTTTAAAAAAATTATGATTTTCTATTTTATTTTTTGCCAAGTTTATGTTCATTTTTATTTTCTTTCATGAATGTTCTTCAACAATGTATTTTATTATTTTTTACACTTGTTTATTTTATGATTATTTTTTTTCAATAATTTTAATTTTTCTACAAAGTGTTTAACAAAGACCACAGAGTAATACAAATACATGAAAGATAAATACTTAAAATACGTAAATGCACTATTGGTTCAGTGACCTCAGGCATTTAAAGTTCTGGACCTCTGTTCTAGAAGGCTCTCCAATTTACTGTCAAGGTCTGCACATAGATGATCACAATGGTCCAGTTGAGTCACTTCTTTGCATCCTCAGTTAGTAGGCTGGTGGTTTCTAACCTTTACAAGTTTAGGCTCCTTTCATATCACACTTGGAAAATACGATCTTTTTAATAAAAATGTAAGATCCCGGTTCAAGGGGGAGGGAAAATCTTCTCTGACATTTCATCAGGATCCAAGATCCTTAAGCCAAGATCCAATCATCCTTTATATTAAAAAAGAGGTATAGCAGAATGGATCTTCTGAAGATGATAAAGGGGCCAGAGATCAAGTTATATGTCTATAACCACCATTACTTTCTTCTGTTTCTAATTCTTTTGCAAAATTCCCAAAGTGCCATCAACAGGCTTTATTCTCTGTCACATGTTCCAGCTTTTACACAGATATCAGCATGTGAAATCAGCCTCTTATCGATTTCAATTTCACGTGTGTACAGATGTGGCATAAATTTACCACGTGGATTTAAAATCTGCATCAAACCACATGGCAGAAATCCGAGATAGGCCTCAGATTTCTGCCGTGGATCCAGCAGTAAATACGTGTCAGATAAGCCTATGGCGAGTCGGAAAATAGCCTTAAGTAGCCCCAATGTATAAAATCAAACAGTACAGTAACTAATTGTTGACTTTGTATGAACCAGTCATCAAGCCATTATGTATTTCAACATAGATAATAATTACATTCATGAAGTGAAGAGCATAGAAAAATGACTTGCCACTAGAGTTGGTGGAAGAGGTTTAGGCAACCATGTCAGCTTGTAAATGGGCCATGAACTGTGTATGTAGCTGAATTACAGGTATGATATACTCCAAGCTTCCAGATCTAGCGTTGAGTTCCAAGGTAAAGGATTCCACTATGGAATAGAAGCAACACAAGAGACATCTTGAAGACTTCTGTTTGAATATATTAATTAAATGTATAGTTATTACTAATAGGTTTTTCTTTAGGTTTGTATTTTTATGAATTTGCTTTTAGTAAATTAGGTTATGGTATTTGCATAATTAAAAATAAATGCTCTATATTAAATAATGGCCTAAAATACTGTATTTTAATTCTATTATACTACACTAAAATACCAAAAAGGAGAACTTTAGGAGGCCTGATTTTTTTTCAGTTATATACAAATAACTGGGACAGACTTTTTTCAAAAGCTGCTTAAATAATTTACTTGGCAACATTTTCAAATACATTTTTTTACTCTATTTATCAAAGTTTTGGTTTATTTTTAATAATATTCTAAGCTTTCATAATGCAGTTTATAGTATTTTATGCAAATTAAAAATAAAAAAAATAATTTGTATGATCTGCTTTGTATAATTATATAGTGTATAATGTCACCAGGGACAGCAGAAGAATCGTAACGTACGTCTTGTATAGTCTAGAAATACATAAAATATGAGTGTATAAAGTTTTCGACAATGTCGTCTTCTTAAGCCCCAAGTGCCAGCGGCCCAGATTTCTCTCATTAGAGCTTAGTGTTGCAAAATCCTGATTCCTGATGTCGGGGGATTAATTACTTTTCTTTACTGACTCCATAACAAAGAATAACACAAGTTTGGGCTGCTGCCAGGCAGAAACAACTTCTTCACATCACTTTTATTATAGGAAAATTTGTATGCAAAGAATTATTTTGTGTACATGCATGAATATGTTCACACATGACGTGTGGAAAAAAAAAGGAAATAAATAGCTAAAAAGAACAAAAAAAAAACAAGGAATTTAATTTTTGGTGATTAGGAAACTCACAAAAAGTAGTTTAGATTAAGTACATTTTATCTTCTAAAGAAAGTCTTGGTAAACAGCTGCCTAATGGGGTATAACTTCCTAATGAATTGATTCTTTTTTTCCCTAAAGGGTCTATATACATTTGAAAAGATAGCTTAATGACTGTGCACTTAGAAATAATGTGAGTAAAAGCATGTTTTCTCCATTGTGTGTATTTATTTTCTAAATTACAACAATGCAAAATACCTGTTGCAAATGGCTTATTTACGGGCATTTAACTTGAGCGTATGTAAAAGACTAATGGAGGGGATAGTAAGTGCTGCATCTTTACACCAAAGTGATGCAATGTAATTGCAAGTTATTTGTTGTGATACACATTAAGCCAAAGTTAAAATAAAAGTTTTCCATTTAAAATATAAAAAGTAAACACCACAACTAAATTTGCATTTTACCCTTATCATTTTAACATTACTTCTCTGGTAAAATTTGTGATATTCTTTTAGTAAAAAAATAATACTGTTTAATGTGTAAAGAAAAACCTTCCTTATTAGCATTTGCTGGTCAATCGTCTTCAAAACAACATAACAAGTCTTGACTCAATGCAAAATGTGTAATAAATTTCAGTAGCATTCATTTAAGAAGAAATAAATCTTAAAGGGTTTGTCTAGTTTAGAATTTCCCTTATAACCTATTAGGGAATTCTGAGTTAATAGAGGGGGTTCTGTTCAGATTGGAGAGCAGCTACGGTATTAAGCGCAATTCTCGCTTTGGATGATTTGTCCTGTCCTGCATTACACAGAGAATGCATTGACTTAAATAGGCACTGTGTAATGCTTATTTTCCCCTGTGGTGGCACTGCAGGGAAATTGAACACTTACTGCCTTTCTCTACAAATTACAGCTGATCGCTGAGGTTCAAGCAGGTGGAAACTTTGTAATCAGCCTGTTTTCAATGAACCCTTCTAACAAGTAAGGCTTGACCACAACTCCTTTAAGTAAAAAACTAAAGATGTAATTGTTCCCAGGATAATGTTCAATCTCCCAACAACTAAGATTTACTTGCCTTGAGTAATGCAGGAATTTCTGAGGTACTTCCAGGTTCATTATCCTGGAGCATGGCATGAATGGAGCCTGCAATGAATTGTATCATGATACACTTATACTCTGTATAAATAAACAACCCCCATCCAGATATTTAATTGTCATGGAGGAAGCAGGCTTAAAGAACTATTTAGATATTTGTATTCTAGGCAAAAAGGGCTGTGGTGTGGTAGGAACCTGGCTTTTACTCTAACACAATTTTGATCCTAACACATGTTCCAGGTGATATTTAGACTCTAGATTTGGATGTTTACTACTAATGTGCCCCCTAGTAAATAATTTGTCATACATATGGCAGGTATTGATAGAATTGTGCCTCAACTGTATTAAAAAGCATAGTTGACTATGCTTTTCAATGTAACTGTACAGGTCTACAGTTGTATACTGTACGTCTGGGGCATACATTTGGCAGGAAGTTTTGAATAGTCCCTCTGCAACCAATGTCGCTTACAGTGTTTTCTTTGGAAACTCCATCACTAAGTGACCTTTAAGGACAAGAAGGTAAACTAAACATTATCTAAGTCAAGAGCAGAGCTTATATAGCCGTTAGGATGGCAAATTCCGTAACCAGAGGATTTTTTTTCTAGTGTACATTGAAATGAAGAGAAAAATATTTAATCAATATCTATTTTGTTGTATTATCATTATTATACTAATCCTTAAGGTAGTGAAAATACTCTAATGCAATCTTTTGAACATTATTATTAGCACTAGCAAATAGAAACAAGGGTATACTGTATGTTGTTAGAAAATCAATATATAATTAAAGTTAACAACTATAAATAATAGATTAGCCAATTATGCATTTAATGATCGCCCATTGTCATTTGACCATAGTGCAGGGTCCGAGTCTACAGCAACGTCTTTTTGCGTCGCTATAGAAAAGGCTAATGAACACTGCAGTGAGTGCTAATTCTCTAAAGAGGACTGTAACCAACATCTCCTGTTGTTACAAAAGCCTCTTAGGTATGGCTGGGATAGAAGAAACCCCTGATCCCAGCCGTTTAACCCTTGGATAAAAGCAGTCTGGGACCGCGGCATGATCAAAGGGGACTCCTCTCTTCGGTCACGTCAAACATGAATAAATTTAAAAAAATCTGCAAAAGTAAGTAAATTAAAAGTGATTATTTAGTATAAAATACATTCTATTATGCATACCATACATAAAAACAAAAAACCGACACATATTCGGTATCCACATGACCGTAATAACCTGGGGGATTTATTTACCGGGCATTTAGTGTAAAACATAACAACAAAATAAAGCTCTATGTTTCCGCCAAAAAAACATATATAAATTACACCGTAATTTATATGTATCGCCAACCTGTGCAGAAAGAAAATAATTTTCAATATTAATGACAAAAATAAAAAAGGAGAGGCAAAAACAAAAGAATTAAGAATTAAGCTGGTCATTAAGGCCCTTTCAGGCCTGGTCATTAAAGGGTTTATGAAATTAGCAAAACAATATTTAAGCACATCAAAGTTGAAGAGGGAATCACCACTTAACTTTCACTTGTGCAAGGGTTCCATCGTTTTGATGAAATCAATATCGTAGTTGACTACGCTATTGATTTAGTCAAAACTGCAGAGCCCTTGCACAACTGAGACAAACGGAAACCAATGGCATCGGATCCGTCACCATTTAAATCAATGGTGATGGAAAAGGAAACCTCTGGTTTCTGTTTGTGTCTGTCAGGGCTCTGTTCCGACGGAAAGCTCAGACGGAACGTCGGAATGGAGCCCTAGCGCAGATGTGAACGAAGCCTTACATTTTTTTAATACAATAATAACATATAGATAGATAGATAGATAGATAGATATGAATAGAAAGAGAGATATCAGGTTTTTAGGCAGAGCAGCTGCTATGAGGTCCAGCAGTTAATTAGAGTGAGATTCAGTTAATGAAGGGGCAGTGGAAAACTAAATGCAGACCTGTGGGAAACAAAAAACAGTTGATTGGGAAACCCCGGACAGAATTAAGCCAAAATAAGCATTTTGCTATGTAGTCGAGGGAGCAGAGAGAGAAAGAGACACAGACCCACTGCCCATACAAGTCTATGGACAGAGGAGTGGGAGCAGAAGCAGAGTTGCAGAGTGAGAAAAACAAAGACAGAGTGCTGCAGCTTCCTGGTAAGTGTAACTGCCCCACCCCAGTGCTGGATTCTCAGCTACACTGTTCATTACTGCTGTATAATTCCTTCTATGCTGCTGCCGTTTGTATATATTTATATATATACATATATATATATATATATATATATATATATATATATATATATATATATATATATAGACACATGTGACAGAGATGTTCCCTTCTCTATGTGTGCAGTCTATAAAAGACATGGTTGGCGTTAGACTCCGCCCACTTGCTCAGAGAAAATTGAGAATTATACATAAAGCCTATAAAGGGGAGAACTGCTAAAAAAAATGCAGAATGAAAGTCATATAATGGCCAGAGATCGTGTTATTCCTCATGTACACAAATATAACAGCTTATTCTGAAACTTACCTGAAAATATAAGTATGCTTTAAGTGATAAGTTATCACGCTGCAGCCAGTTATCAGAGTTAAGATAAGGATTGCTACATATGTAGATAGACAGACAGATAGATATAGATATGAAATAGATAGATTTGAGAGCGATAAGTCCATTTTGTTAGATCCTGTCAGGGGCCTATCATGGATTTCTAAGACGTAATGCAGAACGCCCTGAAGGTTTCAGCTTTGTTTGCTTTGGAGATGAAGAAATACCAGGTGACACTATGTGATATCTCTGCGGCATACAGTGAGGAAAGGAATCTCTCTTTGTGCCATAATTGCTCAATCCGGCAGCTTCAGACCTCTGTTACCTATAATGTTTAGATTCCAGTAATACTGAAGACCCCTCCAGTCAGACATTCACCTTGCTCAATCACTGAAACATCATCTCTGCAATAACTAATGACCCCGTGCACCCTTTGGCTTATACAGTCTTCTCTTTCTAGTCCTCATCCTATAGAACAGGATTTACTGTATTACAGCTTCTGCATTTATATCTGTCATACCAATAAAAGCAATTTCATTATAAATGTCATATCATTAAACTGCATCATTGTAAAAGTTGTAACCTCTAATATTTTGTATATAGACATCTATACTTATAGCAAAGGGTTTTAGCACTTGAATAGTAAAATTATATTTAAAGATTTGTCCAAATTGAAATTTTACCTTGTGGACTTGACGTGACCATGTTTTATGGAGCTTACCTCAGTGATAACAGTTGATCACCAGAGATCATCAGAGGTTAGGCAATCTGGACCTTTGGTAATCAGTTGATCGACGATGGCTTTATTCTAAGAAGGGGTTTTACAGATCTATTTAACACATTTACCTTTCAGGCAAATATGTTGAAGAATCAATTATATTATTCCAGCTGTAAACTCAAAACAGCTAAGTACCCTTAACCAAGACTATTTACAAAATTGCTTTCGTTTTTTTAAAAAAACATTGCAAAGTTCCACATTCCTTTTAAAAATTAACTCCTGAAAAAATTACCCTCTCCAATTTAATTTCTGCAAAATACGCCATTATTAATAAATGTGGGCTATTATGTTTTCGAGGCATTAGTGAAGCTGCAGTATCCTTGGTGGCATTTTCATCAGTTATCTCTCTAGCAGTAATTTTTTTATTCAAACCTTCTGATAATGAGCTTATACTCAAGAAGTTCCACCTTTATTATGACCTTTTACAAATTCTATATTAATGTGTGTTTTATCGTGGATTTATCCTCCATCCAGCTGTTACAAATAGAAAATCGTATCTAGTAAAATGTTACTTTATACTTTATTCTGCCTAATATAAATTAACCATACGCTGATCATGACATAACAATGCGCCTATGATATTCATCTTTTACTTATGGAATACAGCATTCCTAATTGCTAACTGTGCTCAAAAGGTGAATGTTTAGGATGAATTTTTTATTAATATATTGTAAATTAAGTCTAAATTCTGCATTGATCAATTTCATAATATATCTTTATAGGGACAGGGCTCAGATTTTTCTGTTACAAAGCTTTGAAATGATAAAGTTCTGACTGTCTGTATCTGCCACTAGGGAAATCTTACGAAAGATTAATTTATACATTGAGCTTAATAATAAAGCCATTTGCAGAAAGTTTCCCAACTCTGCCTAATGGCAACATCAAACATTTTGTAATTTACATTAAATTAAATTTTAATAAAAAACAAAGAAAAAAAATATGTTCTGCATCAAGACCTACTCGCTTAAACCCTCCTGACTCCTTCTATGTGATATTTTCTGACATTTCTGCGTCCTTGTTTACTCTTCTGTTAGTTCCCACTGTACTGGTTCCCTGTTAAAAACTACATTTCCCATGATGCATCATTCCCCCTCTCTCTCCTACTCTAGTTCCTCCCTCTTTCGAGTTATCATTGCCCCCTGCCTCAATGCCAGGTTACCTTCCACTGTAGCCTGCTGTAGACATTACTCTAATTTTACTCACCTGTCATCTTTCGTTCAGGTTGGAGTGCATTGCAGCAAAGGAAATGTCACATGACCTGTAACGTTTTCATCAGGGGGCATTTTAAACTGAGTAAAGTCACATGACGTGACGTTTAGTTTTCTCTGCACTATGAGTGCCAGGAAAGCATCACATGATATGAAAATAAAACATCACTTATCTGGGGCCGAGACAGCGGGGACGGGGTTACGTGACCACATAACAGTACTGGAAAACAGAGCAACTTCAAGACAAAGATATCTGGGGGAATAATTGATCTAAATAGAATTTTTTAAACGGATTAAAACTCAATGGCTGTTGAGATTTGGAGTTCTAAAACGAAAAATTTTAAAGATATTGTGATCGCAATGAGGTCACGTTACGCCTTGATCTCCATGCAGGTTCAAATCAGGTGGGGGGGGCGAGCTCGGAGAAGCAACAGATACACTGAGACGTTTCTCAAGGTAAAAATACTTCTGACTTTATTTGCAGAGACACAGAGTTTATATAGTAAAAATATCACATGACTACGTGCAGACACACATTAATCATTTACATTCTTGTGGTTTCTTCCCTTGTGATTTATGTCACAATGTACATTGTTCTTATCTCTAGTTGTTAATCTGGTGTCTGGTCCTTATCTTATCTTGGCTGTATGCACAGAACTCAAAGATCAAAGATCAAAGATCAAAGATCAAACAGACTCCTTTGTGTCTGGTAAGTCCTTGTAGGGCCCCAATTTCTACTATCTACAGAATGTCTGCAAATCTATTCCATTACCTTTCCCAGAATATATTCTAATACATGTTTTCTCTTCAGCATTGCACTCTTTCAGGTCTCAGATACATTATACATATATTTATTCCATAACAATCCCTCCTTTTGTGATTTTACCAACACCTAAATTCCAATGCTACTTCTATCTCCTGATAGCAAGGCTTCGATCCATTTCTTCACTTGATTCACACAGGTATGTAGGTGGGGTAATCTCACAACACTCTTTCATCATAATGTATAGGCCTCTGTTTGAATGCTTCCCTTATTTTGCAAAATGCATAACAATTGAAACATGTAAGCAATATAAACAATATTATGAAACATATCAAGGGTTGGAATAACACATGCAGTATCTTAGTGGCAGTGGGGGAAAATCCTGTAAATATGTCATACCAGTGATGGGCACTGGCATCTTTTATTGCTGACGATAAATTTATTACTTCCCTAGCTGCTATTGTAGCCAATACTTTCACTTTACTTAGAGTTACATTATGGGCTGCTATCAATTTCTTTACGTCTTTAGACTTTTGTAACACTTGTTTTAACTCTTCCAGTGGCAAACTAAAATTTCCATAGGGCAAAGGTTCAGGTACCCATACAGTGGACATTATTTCTTCTAAAGTAGGCAGGAACACTATAGTTTGGTTCCCCCAAGTCAAATGCGTCACATTGTATAGACATCCTGAAAATGGTCCTATGAGATTAAACTGGCTAAGGGTCTGCTTGTCGTTAGTTATTAAACATACATGCTGTGGACCTACTTCAATATAAACCTGTAGGTTAGCTTCTGGGATTATAGTGAGTGCGCATACATTATCCTGGTGCTGCATTAGACAGGGTTCATATATCCCTGACTGTTGATTACATACATATCCTTGCTCTGTTAACTGGCACAAATCTATATTCCTTGTCTTATTTTGAGAGTCTATGTGTGTTCCTTTTATTTCTGGCATCCAATATTGTCCTAATAATGTCACCGGGTCAATCATTACCATTGGCATAACAATAAATTTGCATAATAGAGTAGGATTTTTCACATTAAATGCTATTAGTCTTCCTGCACACCATTTAGGTGTACACTCAGTATACTCAGGCTGTAACAATAACCACGTATCATTTCTCTCTCCTATGGGCAGAATGTCTGTCCATTGCCTAACATGACTACTAAACAATTTATTCTTACAATTATTTATCTGTTCTTGTTGCCACATCGTTTTAAGCGTACATACTGTCCAATTTACAAAAGTTGATACATTCTGTAATGTTGTATATTCGGTTAGCATACTTTCATTAAAAACATTTAGAAACCGTTCATCTATAGCTAACCCTTTTCGCTGTAAGTGAAAGGTAGTAGGTAACCATGAGGCACCTCTCCTTAATGCAGTAGATGTGTCATCTCCCACTGAGTTTCATTTGTTCATAACTGTTTCTAACTGTATCCCATTCAATACTCCTAATCCCGTTCCTACCCCTCCTAATAGCGGGTCATGCCATTCTCTTTTTTGTCTATGACAGCTGGGGGATTCAGGGAAGGAAATATTGAAGTGTACATTCTTTTTCTGCTGTTGGGTTACAGCGCTCTTACAAGTGTGTGGGATTCTTTCCAGACTTTGTACTGTTATATGTGGCTTAAAACTATCTCTTAAAATTATTATCAAGAATACAAAATATCTTCTATTTCTTATTTGGCTATTATTCATACATAATATCATCCCATCAGTTTCTTTTATTACAATCGTAGAGTTCAGCCTCTCCTTGTTGCATCTTTCATAAATCTTATTTATCATTTTGTTTCTATTTTTACTGGTTGTATATTTCTATAGATACTGTAAATCTGGTTCATAACAACAAAACAACAGCCGTCTCTTCTTGTATGCTAATGTTGGCTGTTTTGTCTATGTGAAGGTACACAGTCCCTCCATGTGGTCCTTTTCTCCAAGTCCCTTCGGTTGTAGTCACATTTGTAGTATAACACGGGTCATTGGCCTTACAGGTGTAGTTACCCTGCTTTCTATCCACTGTGGCATTCGCCCACACTGTCCTGAACTGTTCCAGTGATTCTGTACTGATTACGTGTACAGGAGTAGCAGTTCTGCCTTTTTGTATAAGAGCACACGCAACAACCGCCGCAACAACCGCAAAGATCTTCATTCTTCTGGCTGAAGAACCTTTTTACAATGACTGGCGTGAATCCACCTTGCCTTTCCTTCTAGCTTCACTGAGGTGCTTGTAACGAGTAGGACTTGAAAAGGACCATCAAATCTTGGGTCTAGACTTTTCCTCACGTGTCTTTTGACAACGACCCAATCTGCTGGTTCTAGCTTATGCGTCCCTTCAACTGAATCAGGACCTGGAATGGAAGCAAAAACTTGTGCATGCACCTTGGTCAATTGTTTGTTCAGCGTTTATACATAGTCAGTTAACCTACCATACTGCATTTGGAGCATCTATGGAAAATAACATCCTAATCTGGGAGCCGACCCAAATAAGATCTCATATGGGCTGAGACCTGTTCTTTTTGTGGGCGTGTATCTTACTGAGAACAAGGCTAATGGTAGACACTCGGTCCATGGTTTCCCGGTTTCTACCATTACTTTTTGGATTTTCAATTTGAGAGTCCCATTTAGTCTCTCAACCTTCCCACTACTTTGTGGATGGTATGGTGTATGTAGGGCTTGACTTATGCCTAGAGCTGACAACACATAGTTCATGATTTCACCCGTAAAATGAGTTCCTCTGTCGCTCTCCATCATCTCTGGAACTCCATATCTGCACACCACCTCGTTGATCAGTTTCTTTGCTGTGGCTACGGCTGTAGCTTTGGTTACTGGAAAAGCTTCTGGCCATCCTGAAAAGAGATCAATACAAACAAGCACATACTCATAGGTACCAACTTTGGGTAGTTGAATATAGTCTATCTGCAGTCTCTGGAACGGATATATAGGTCTGGGTGTGTGCTTCTGTGGTACTTTTACAGTTCTTCCAATATTATGTGTTGCACAGATCATGCATCCTTGTGTAAAACTGCTGGCCATCACACTAAACCCTGGGGCATACCACACCTTGTTTACCAAGTCCATCATTGCCGTTTTTGACTGGTGTGTCTCTCCATGTGTTATCTGGGCCATCATTGGGAACATTGTCTTAGGCAGGCACAGTTTATTCTGGCACTGCCAGAGGCCATCTTTTCGTAGCGTTGCTCCTTGGGCCGTCCACTTGTCTTTTTCTTCTTCTGTTGCTTGTCCTTGAAGTTTTTGCAGTAGTTCCGGGCTTACAGCTGGTCTTGTTTCCTCTGGATCTTTTATCTGATATACGGCTGCTAACACGGGTAGCTTCTGTGCTGCTTGCTTTGCCGCTTCGTCTGCCAGGGCATTTCCCCTTTTGTCTCTGGTGAACTCACCTTAGTGTGAGCTTTAATTTTTACTACTGCTACTTCTGTGGGTAACATCAGGGTCTCCATCAAGTATTTTACAAAGTCTGCATTCTTTACAGGTGTACCTGCAGAGGTCAAAAACTGTCTAGCCTTCCATACGGGGCCATAATCGTGTGCAATCCCAAAAGCATATCGAGAGTCAGTGTATATATTTGCTGTCTTTCCTTCTGCATGTTGGCATGCTGCTGCCAGGGCCTTAAGCTCCGCTTCTTGTGCTGAGCGGGACGCTGGTAAGGAGGCTGCTTCTAGGACTACATCTTCGGTGGTTACTGCATATCCTGTAAGAAAAGATCCTTCTACACAATACCTTGAACCATCCACAAAGAGTATTAGGTCTGGGTTTTGGAGTGGGGTATCTTTTACATGTGCGAACCCCACTGTTTCCTGGGCCATAAGGGCCATACAATCATGTTCATCAGTTTCAGGCAAAAATTGTGACCATACTTTACCTACGTCTTCTCCCCCTTGCTCCAAAGGCAGTAAGGTAGCTGCGTTCAATGTAGTACAGCGGTGTAAAGTAACCTGCTCAGGAAGAAGAAGAGCACAGGTTAATCTCAAATGTCTTGCAGTGGACAAATGCTTAGGTTGTACTTGAGTTAGAATAGCAGTAATATCATGTGGTGGAAATGCCAGGACCAAATCTGAGGCCTTGTTTAACATTGAATTTACAGCAATGATAGCTCTCACACATGATGGGGAACCTCGGGCCACAGGGTCTAGTCTAGCTGAATAACATGCTACCGGGCGCTGCTGTGGTCCATGACTTTGTGTGAGAACTGCAGTGTCATGTCCATTTTGTTCAGTACAGTACAAAGTATATGCTTGCGTAGAGGTACTCCATGGATTGGTGTCACAAGCCGCTACCAAACACAACTCCTCCTCATTCAGCTGATAATCCAAAATACTTTGAGAATCTCACTTTTATCAGGTTCTGCAAATACTTGATTAATACAAAAACAAATAAAAATAAAACATTCCCAAAAACTTTACATCAAATTAACAATGTCCAGACAAGTTTTGTTTTGCCTTCTCCCTCATCTAAATCCATAAAGACTCATGTGAGTGATGTCACATCGCCTCCTGTGTAACTTTGCTGGAGGGGGATGGTCTCTTACACATAAACCAAAATTGTACCTGATCAGTTCCTTCACCCTTCCCCCCTTTGTGGACTCTGCGAGAGTGATGTAGCAGAGTTCAAAACTACATCTCAACATAACACTAATTTAACCTCCTGTAATGTACAACAGCCTGAAACAAAAATGCCTTTTTCCTGACAAACATTTGATCTTTACAATGACATAACTCATGTGTGAAATCAAAAACAAAACAATTGTAGTTAGTTATTCAATAAAACAGAAAATATTATCTCTGATAACATTAATTACTGCAAACCAATAAACAGTATAACGGTGGGGGCACATACATTTTCAAAACCCCCGTGTCTCACAGTATCTGTAGTTTAATACATCTGAATTATCAAAACACATGAAATCTGATCACATCATAACACATAAATATCGTAACTTTTATAACCAACAGCGCTTGCGCAAAAGAGAAGAAATGTATTTCGGTTTGTAGACATTACTGATATATATATATCTCAGCAGTGCATATTGAGATCCCTTTGTCTCATCAGCCCTGCAGACTGCACCCAGTCAGCCCCCCTCCTCCTCCTCCCAAACACAGCACACTTTAGAGGGGAGGGAGGGGGGTCACAAACTCATTTCTCACAACTTCTTCTCTCACAATCTTAACACTTTCAATGCCGGCAAAACAACATACGTATCTGCAATCATTCATCACACCATTGTATAAGAATTATCTACGTTAATGTTTAACCGTACAATCTGTCGGCCACCATCTCTATATTATGATGACGTGTTGTTTCATCAGTGAACTAGACTGGAACTTCTGTAAATAGAAAAAACACTACAAATGACAAAATTAACAAGGTGATTATTTCATACTGATTTGGATGGGCCGGGCGTGGCCACATCAGGGGCAGGGGGGGGGCAGCCTCTCCCCTTGGAAACAGTGCGCAGGGGGTTTCCCACCAACAATGAGGACACACTCAACATGAGGTACGGACGCCATTACCGGGCGTCGGCTGGTCGTGTTTTCTAATACATACAATACCTTTCTTATTCCTAACTTCCTCTTCTGCAAATCCCTCTAAAGCACTTTCTATCAACTTTCTACCTTCCAACTTCCCTTTGTTCTCCAGAATACCTTTTGCCCAATCTGCGGCTTGGAGCCGCCCTCCTCTTTTTCCCTCTGCCAGTTTACATGCCTTGATCAGGGCAAGCAACTCTGCACTCTGTGCAGAATGTATGCCAGGATCAAGGGTCTCATAATATAAGACAGAGGTGTCTGGTGGTTTGGCTGTGAAGGACTGCTTATACATTATTACATTTATCACTTTTCCTGATTCAATCTACAAAATGACACAAAGTCATACAAAATATCTATATCAGCATTTAATGTTGTGTCCATTCATTTCAAGAACAAGATTACATTTCTTATCTCACTAGCAGCTGTTCTTCACCTCCCCCTTCTCTTGTCACACTAGTTGATTCTAAATTATATCATATGGGAATATACTATAAGGTCACTTGCAACATTAAAACAGCTACTACTTCTATCACTTCCTTTGCTTTAAACTTTACTTTATAAAATATGAATTTCCTCTGACAACCTCCTCGTACTACTTCTTCTGACACTTTTCTCCATGCTTCTGCTTTCCCCTGTAACTTTTTATCTTTCACCCATCCACGTTTTGTGTCACAACATTCATTCCATTTTTCTGCGTCTAACCGTCCGTGGGATTCTAGACCACATGCTTTCATTAATTTTTTTTTATTTATTTATTTATTTATTTGTTCCCTGCGTTGCCTTTTTACCTTCTCTTTCTGCTACTACCTGTTTGGCGGTTTGTCCTTTGGGGTGCTCATCTCATACTCTTGTTACAGATTCTAGCTACTGACAGATGAATTCCATTCTCATCTGTTTTATACAGTTTCTAGTTTCCGTACTTACTCCTGTTACAGATTTTAGCTACTGATAGATGAATTCCATTCTCATCTATTTTAGACAGTTTCTAGCTTCCGTACTTACTCTTGTTACAGATTTTAGCTGACAGACGAATTCCATTCTCATCTGTTTTAGACAGTTTCTAATTTCCGTACTTAATAGGGACACCAGTTCCCCATTGTCTAGTTATAAGTGGTCGCCTATAGGCAGACCCTAAGTTATGTAGGGGGTAGTTTTCCTGATAGGTGAATTTCTGGATTTACGATCCCCTAGTAAGCTTACACCCTTTTAACAGGTGCTTGCTCACCCATATGCCATACCTCAAACTCTCGTTTGCCGTGACTGTTTCCCATAGCCCTGCTATGATGGAGGGGACTCTTACCCTTCTCTCTCAGTTTTTATCTTCACTAACAAACACTATGGCTATTGGCTGTTAGGGAAAGTCCCACACTACCTTTCTCACCTATTTTATACAGTTACTTATCCCCTCAAAACCCTTTTAAACCTTCTTCTACTCTGGCCAGAGAATTAAATTCCTTTTATAACTAGCTTACTTTCTTCTTATTCACTTTAAACACCACTCAAGGAGATATCCTCCACACCATAACAGTAATATGACAAATATTCCTGATCCAAATAATAAGGCAAACGTAAAATCAAGCTGTTCATTTGACATGCCGGATTATCGGATTGCAGAAAATTCTGGAATTTTGAGCTGAAAATCAGTACATGATAATCCCCGCAAGTACCTCAATGCTGTACACACATTTTCGGTATTTTGCCGGATTATCAGATTGCACAAAATTTTCGATTTTTGGGCTAAAATTTAGCCTATCATAATCCCCGTAGTCACCTGAAGCATGTACACATGTTTCTGGTAATTTGCCGGATTATCGGAAGTTTTTTCCAAAAACAATTTCCTTATTCTAAAATGCATTTGTGACACAAAACTGGGTTTCTACAACATTCATACAAATACTGTCATGGAGATCAGGCACTTTATCCTGAGGGTAGGATTACATATAGACTTGACCAGATTTTTACACTAAAAATACCCTCATGTGGCCCCTCTATCCCTCAGGAGTACTACCGGGAAGGTGACCTACCAGACAGGAAGGTGCAGAGCAGAGTTTGTAAGAATTAAGTCTTCTTACCTTGCTGCAGCAGTGGTCTGCACGTTCCTTCGTCCGGGTGGTCGCCACTCTAGTCCCGGGAGATCCCCTAGGTGGGGTGCCGTCCTTCTGGTCAAGTCCCTGTTCGGGCGCCAAGTCCTGTGATCGCAATGAGGTCACGTTACGCCTTGATCTCCATGCAGGTTCAAATCAGGTGGGGGGGGCGAGCTCGGAGAAGCAACAGATACACTGAGACGTTTCTCAAGGTAAAAATACTTCTGACTTTATTTGCAGAGACACAGAGTTTATATAGTAAAAATATCACATGACTACGTGCAGACACACATTAATCATTTACATTCTTGTGGTTTCTTCCCTTGTGATTTATGTCACAATGTACATTGTTCTTATCTCTAGTTGTTAATCTGGTGTCTGGTCCTTATCTTATCTTGGCTGTATGCACAGAACTCAAAGATCAAAGATCAAAGATCAAAGATCAAACAGACTCCTTTGTGTCTGGTAAGTCCTTGTAGGGCCCCAATTTCTACTATCTACAGAATGTCTGCAAATCTATTCCATTACCTTTCCCAGAATATATTCTAATACATGTTTTCTCTTCAGCATTGCACTCTTTCAGGTCTCAGATACATTATACATATATTTATTCCATAACAATATATAAGAAATTTAAGCAGCATATGATTTTGCGGCTATTTAAAGGGAATGTGTTATCAGAAAATAAACTTATGTTTTAAGATTTTTTGGTGATTTGTTTTTTATTTTCCATGTCATTATCCATATTAAAAAAATCCCCCTCCTCCCCCTATATTATTTTCAGAATATAGTTTATCTGTAGCCTTAAGGGCATGTTCACATGGAGTATATTTGCTGTGGATTTTCTTAGTAGATTTTGCATGTAAAATTCACAGCTATCTTTGGTACAATTTAAGTGAATGTGGTTTTCAAAATCCAATTTACATATTCTGAGCAGATTTTAGGTCTTGCTGCAGATTTTTGAATCAATAGCATGCTCTGTTCTGCTATGGAAAGGTTTATGTGCATGATTTCTCTCTTTCCAGTACAAAAAGTGAAATCTATGGTCAATTTCATAAAAAAATAAATCCATTTTAATAATGTCTGGATTTTCATTGCAAATCTGCCCTGTATGAACATACCCTTATCAATTCATACAAAACTCTAACCCTTTAATTCGATTATTTAACATACTTAAGCTTATTTTTAAGCTTTGCTATAATGGAAAATATAAAGAAATGGAATATGGATTATTTGATCAAATTAACGTATATCTACTAGAGCATGACCATGACATCTGCAATATAGTCTGCCGTTTCACCTACTAACCTGCAGATCAATTATTCCACATTAATCCTATTATTATGGATTATCCGAGCTCCAATGGGTGACAATAATAAGATAACATTTAAACTGGGACTAAGGGGACCAATTAGCTAGTATCAAGTAATGTCCATCATACTGAAATTATACACCAAACTCTGTTCTTACTGATATCATAACACGATTTAAAAAAAAAAACATTTTTAATCATTTGTTTTTAGGAATTTTTTGTTTTTTAAATAACAAATACTTTGCATTTGACTGCATGTGTAGTATCTTTTTTTCATCACCGTTAAAGAATTATACAATTTAATGGCTCTTCTCGTGCTAGGAGTTAAAATTAGATTATTATATTTCCCAATGGGTTAGGAGGCAAAGAGCTTCCCATTTATTGACTTGGCAAGTAATCCATCTTCAAGGTGCCTTTTTGTATCTTGAATCCCATGAGAATCTCACCTTCAAGGTTCTTTCATTTTCAAAGAATTTATTTATATGACCCATTTATGCCTTATTATTTTTGATGTATGGGAGATAGGAAAAATGTAAAAAAAAGGATAATGGCAAATTGGGCAACGTAATTCAGTACAAAAAACAAACTGTATAGTAAACAACAAAAATAATATATAGAAGCTAAATTCAATATTTTAAAATGTAAAGAACTTAAATTAATAATTTCCACTTCCACATTTGAAATGAATTCAGGATTTAGAATAAAACCTCAAACTTCGACATTACAACATTGAAATGAAAGTTATTTGGCTTGTAACGAATATCGACAATGATCAATATGTATAATCCCAAACAGAAAAAAGTTTGGGAACCTTTGTGTTTCATCAAATAATTTTCAGTTAGTTTGTATTAAGTTATCATTTAACAAATGTATCTTTATTACTAAAAATGCTATAATTTTATTTAGTGGGTAGACTGATGGTTTTACCTTTCGTCACGAACACTGAGTCCTCAGTGGTATCGGCACCAAGGGTTAGGGGTGCATCCACTTGCTTTACCCACGGTACATGCCGGTACTTGTGTTTGCATGCCAACAGCTATAAACTGCCAATAATGAAAACTAACCCATCCATTAAAAGTCAAAATGTTGTAGGTCATAGGATTTATGTACAATTTAGCGTCATGAAGATGGCTAATTATAATATTACTATTATAAAAGCTTAGAGCCCTTAATCCTAAAATAAAGGATTTTTCCAGAAATGAAAAATCTATAAATGTGGACTTAAAAATTAAAAATAACAAACTTCCATCACAGTCCCCTGAAGCTTGTGTTGACCATCACTGCATATTGACGTGACATCCATTGTGAGAACATCTCAGGTGACGGTGGATATTTCTGTATGTCACTATAGTTGACACATAACCTCACATGTCTTTACTAAGGACATTATATCATATATACATATATATAACCTGGAGGAACATCAGAAGGGGCAGGGAATGCACAAGCTGAGGGAAAGGATCTGGACCAGAAACTGTAAATTAAGTATATAGCAAAATATTTTTTGGGGTTTTTCAATTTGAGCCAAAATTGATAGATTTTCAAAACCCAGAAAACCTCTTAAAAATACTAAACCTGCATGGAACACATATAGAATGTATAGCTGTATTGCACCTTGTACATCACTAATCGTTCTGGACCATCAGGGGCATAACATGAAGCTCCTGGGCCCCAATGTAAAATCTATAACACGGCTCCCATCTACCCAGTGGCATTTATAATACTGATGCCTTCTTATATAGCACAGGGGCAACTGTTCCCATTCAGGTACCAGGACTATGATATACTGACATTAGGTATGCCCTATGTATGCTGTAAATGCAGAACACTTTAGAAATAGGCTGTGTTTAATAAAATAATGCATGAATTGAAGAGCAAACCATTATAAGGTTTTGATGAAAATGTGACTCTGAAGGAGAATAACAGTAATTGTTCAATCTCACAGAAGAGTAAAGCTATAGATGAATCACTAACATTAACTGAAGCAGAAGCATACATTATTTACATTTACATACATTTCTACTGTGCTGGAAGGTTTCTAGAAAATAAAGTGGTAACAATGTCTCTGAAAACTTTCCTAGAATATGTGTCTATTTCCCTTAAAACCTAAATTAGAATTAAATTAGATGCAGAAAATATGCGCTATGTTTTGGTGCATGTGGTACGAGATTTGGTGCATTTTTAGTGTAAGTACAGGGATACATTTTGGAGATGTATAGTATGATCATATATGATCATAACAGAAGTTTACCTTGTAAATACTCTGTTCTATTCCTAAAATAACTATGATCCCTGGCCATCTAAAACATTTAGATGCCAAAACTGATTGTGGCATCTAAGGAGTGTCAACAAAGCGAGGGGGTTCCCTGTGTTTTGACAGCCCCATTATTGTGATCGCTAGTGCAGATGGTTTTTTAGTGATAGTCCAGAAAAGACAAAAGTTCATACAGCTATGGAAACAAAAACATAAAAATAAATTTTAAAAAAAAGTTATGGTTGGTAAAGGCAAAAATTAAAAACATCCTCTTATACTTAAAGTAAATGTCCACCCTTTATCATTACATCATTTAAAAAAAATAAATCTGTGCTGCATAATTTCTTAATTATCTATATAGAGGCCAGGGCTACATTTTTTCTGATACAGATTTTGAAATCCCCTGCAGCCGCCAATACAGGGAGCTTAGTTTAATGCATACTATTTTATTATTAAAGGGGTTTATGTAGGGACTGAAAAGTATTAGCAGTGCACTCACTGCAGTATGTGAGTACACTGCTAATATACATTCCAGTTCCCCGTCACGCGGATTATGAGATTTTAATAGATTTTGATAGTGCTGGCGTGGGACCGGAAGTCTAGTTGCACAGTCTTCTTTCAACACAACTGTTCTAATATATAAATAACTATATATATATATATATATATATATATATATATATATATATATATATATATATATATATATATATATATTCTTTTAGTATTATTTAAAGAATATATACTATGTGCTGACAGGGGATGTTTTCCTCTTCACTTACTTTCCAAGTTAAGCTTTTACTGTCTACATATGACAACTCTCTTTGATGAACTCAAATCTTTGTAGATTGACAGCACTTTTTCACTGCTCCATTATTATATTTAGGAAGCCGAGTACTGAAACTTTTCTTTAATGTTTCCGAATTTCTTCTTCAAGTTTCCTCTTTTCATGCTTCATAACCAACATCAACTAATATTGGCTGCACTTTTACTTTCAGAGTTAAAATAATTTTATTGACAGATTTTAAAGCATCACATCAGTGTGAACATCAATTCTGTCTCATAACTGTGATGTTAATTGATTTCAGTCCAAGCTTTTCCATTTTACTTTTCCTGCTGGGGTAATCTATCATCATACTAAGGCACGGGAAATCCAATCCCTCACTGCTGGATTCTGATAGAGGGTTCTATGTAGGATATGATTCAGTAGCCCAGCAGCAATCAAAAAGCTGTGTTACATGCCACATGCTAAAATTTATATCACTTTAGAAAGTGTGACTGTTGTGTATGTATATATATATATATATATATATATATATATATAGGAACTGGCTTCAAAGCCCTCAGATACTCTGTGTTACACAGGCTTCATTTGATAAAATGTAGGTCTGTGAACTAGTTATTGACAAATACTATATCATCAGTTCCACTTGGAGAACCAGCCTAATAAGTAGAACATTACCACTAATCCTCATTTAATCACCCTTAAAATGGTAATTTTGAACTGATGAGGACACAGGGAATAGCTTTTATGCTTATAAAGTGCTTCTAAAAATACCAAGGATTTGTCTACACAACTTCAAAAAGAACACAAGCTCCAGACTCCATTGTATGTATACCAGGATGTCTATAAGTATGTACATTTCCTAATGTCTGTAGGTGAAATTTCTTAAGATTGAAACATTACATTTTTTTAAGTGATAGAATAAAATATTATGTAGACTATGGTAATATAATTATTTGCTCAATATTCTATCATCAGTAAAATTTGGTAAAGCATTAAAGTGGATGTTATTATTTCCCTTGTCAAAGGGGCGTGTCCCTACAGTCTCACTCTGTCAGCACTAATGGATTTTATATGGAAAGCCCATTTTTATTGAGCGTGCTCCATGGACCATGGTGGCGCTGTATGGGAATTAAACACTTGCTACCAGGTTCTCTCACAGCGCGAAACTCTGTGATCAGCTTATTTCGAGGGACCCATCTAACAAAAAGTAATTTTCGAAACAGAACTAACACTTTAACTACATGTGTGCCAGCCATAGACTATAAATTCTATAGAGTCCTTTAGTTCTGAAAGTGACGGTTCCAGATCACAGACTTCAACAACGTGATCCTCTAACATGCATCTGTGACATAGCTCAACTTTTTGGATGTTTTTGTTCCTTTAAATTTAAAGTGTAACTAAACGTTCATAAAACTTCTGTTGACATGTCAGAATTTTTTGATCAGTGGGGGTCTGAGCACTGAGACCCCCACCGATCTCTAAACTTTCCATAGAGCCCGTACACTGCTCGCTTGGCTTTCCAAGGAAAACTGATCAGAGACTAAGTGGCACAGCACTCACCCACCCGCTTCTGCCACTTCATTTTATTGAGCGGTGGGGGTCTTAGTGCTCGGACCCCCACTGATCAAAACTTCTGACATGTCACTATAACATGCCAAAAGTTTTTTTTAAAGTTTAGTTACACTTTAAAGGCAAACATATACACCACGTGTTGGCATAGTCAGTGATTAGCATTACTTCTTTGTCATATCTGGATTGTAGGTTACAATAGGAACAGGATAACATCTGCATAGACTGTATATATATATATATATATATATATATATATATATATATATATATATATATATATATATATATATATATATATATATAAATAAAACTACAGAAACAAACATATAATAGGAGCAGCACTGTGCAAAAAAACAAATACAGCTGGTGCTAGGCTTCAGATAACAGGGAGTGACGTTCTCCCAGTATGGTATATGGAAAAAATAAAGCAAAGAAGCAGCACTCAATAGCAAAAAATGAAGTTTATTCACCCAACACAGCAACGTTTCACTTCACTTGGGTGAATAAACTTCATTTTTTGCTATTGAGTGCTGCTTCTTTGCTCTATTTTTTCTATATATATATATATATATATATATATATATATATATATATATATATATATATATAGATAGATATAGATATGCTTTATTATCTATATATATATATAGATAGATAGATATAGATATGCTTTATTATTATATATTTTGAAGCTATTCAACATTGAGAAACTATTTGTTTTCCTACTTATTCAAATTTAGTTACAGGGATATTCTGGCTGTTAACATTTATCACCTAGCCTAACAAGCGATAGATGGTAAATATTAAATTGGTGGGGTTCCAAACACTGGGACATCCACCGATCTGTAGACCGTTATGTACCTCCCATAACGTTTTCTGGAGTGGCATCTCCTATGGATAACTGATAATTTTCAATGACTGGAATACCCCTAGGGCTAGGAGAACCAATTTTCACTATGTCTCCTAATAATGGATTTATGCTAGCATGTTTAACATGCCCTTCATTCAGTACTACTGAGAAGCTGGGTGGCAACTTAATCTATAATAGCAACAGAATGTAATACTGCTTACAAAAGTGGACAATTCCAGAACATATCTTTACGGACTATGATAATTCTCCTTATTTAAAATAAAGAAAGTTGTGTGCAAATAGTACTGAATATAACTCAGGTTAAAGAGTTCTATCCTTTTGTAAAGGTTTCTCAATGAATGATTAGGACTCACATTTAAATGATAAATGGGATGCCACAAGGTAGAATAGTAGAAAGCAATGCATGGGAACCGGAGACAACAATGCCAGGTGCAAAATTACATAGAAAAAAAGCACTGCAAGACCATTTCGTATTTTCCAGTACAGTGCTCGAAGCAACAATTGACTTTGCAGAAGGAATCCACAAACCTCAATAAAAAGCTAGCAGATTTATGTTTTATTGAAAGCCAACAATTACTTTTAGCCATAAAAATGCTCTAATCCAAAAACATCTTTTGCCTTGACTGCTAAACTGTATAAACTCACCCTAAATAATCCAAGCCTCTAGGAAAGATTTAGAATAGTAAAGGAGCTGCTTGTTTGCTCCCCACTGCTCTTGTAAATGCATTACTTTTTTTGCAGGCTGTACCATCTTGTTGTGAATAAAATGTATATACTTTATTTTTAAGAATTAAACCTTGAAAATGGCAAACAGTATAAAAATGTAATAAAAAAAAAAAATGACAGTGGTGTATTATACAGAATAGAACTAATAATCATAATTGGTACCTGTTAGGCTCTGTTCACACCTGCGTTGGAGGCTCCGTTAGGGGACTTTGTCGCAGATCTGGCTGAGATTACCGTAACAATAGCGCAGAATGAGTTCCGTCGACTGGTGGTGTCCGTGGTGCAATTGAAGCATTGCTTCCGTTATACCCTTGTTCTGCTCCTTTGATGGAGCAGAACAACGGAATGACCCGACGAAGGTGTGAACCCAGCCTTACTATTAAAAATTATTTTCTGATTTGCTGGAAAGATGTAAATGCTTACACTTAGACTTTTAGTATGTATGACAAACCAAGGAGTTTGAACAGATTGGATGGTTTTGCAACAGTTAAGTAGCTAAGGACCCTGGCGATAAGGGATCCAGTGGTGATTCCCTTTTCCCACCCATATGAAATTGTTAGTGGAATAGAATACTTGCCTAATCTATTGCATGACAATATTGTAAACTCATAGTGACATCAACGTCTCATACTGACGGAACGAACTCTGCATACAGTATACTGTGTCCATTATTTTTGACAAATCAAAGGAGAAGGCTCCAAAAGTTAGGATTTTCACTTACAATTATTTTCCCATTTGTGACTGTTCAATAGTAAGTTTATATGTACATTTTTTCAGTGCTCATAAACATCACTGAATGCACCAGGCTGGAACTGGTGGCATCTTCCGCATCTGTATAGGCAGCAGATTGCAAGGTGAAAACCTTACATTTTTGGCAGTTCTTATTTAATGATTGACAGATGCTGATTATTCAGCTGATTTAATCTTAATTCTACTAACATATTTTCTCATTGGCAAATCATTTTCCTTTTCTGGAAACTCTAAAGATAAGAAAAATTTAGAAACCTAATGAGATCCAGCACATCGATTAATTTAGCTCCTCTATGAGAAAACACTGGAATTAAATATGTCTATAGGACAAGACAGGTTCTATAGCACACACTATGCTAAATGCCTCCTATCTACCAAATGCAAACTTCTCTAACAAGTAGACATACCGCAAAAATAACATTTGTAGCCCAATGGCAAAATGGCCACCAACATATGCAGAATATTTTTCATTTGTGGTATTTACCTAGCAGACAAGAAAACCAGAGAGCAATTGATCTGAATAGGTCTTACAGTAATATTACTTTAATCATTGACGCATGAATAACAATACTCTATGTGACCCTGAACACTAGACAGTACAAGTAGGCCATTATTGACTGAAAACTTTGAAAGTAACTTTGATATGGGGTTCATCTATACTGGGTCCATAAGTGTCAGTCCCTAATAGGCCCTGGTTTCTGTGAAAGCCCAAAGGCCCTTCAGTATTTTAAATAACACATGATAGATTGGGACCAATGTTTTATATTTTGCATTGCGGCCCAGGGACTTCTGGTACGCCACTCGGGTTTATAATATAACTCTGTGTGCACAGAGACACCACACAGAGTGGCACACACAGTACCTATAGGTCCGTAATATGTGCACAAGCCAGAATGAGTCCCTGCCAGGTGCATAAGCCAGAAAAAAACAACTATTTCAGGTGAGGTTTCCTCTGTATTATTAAAATGCTGGCAACCCCCCCCCCCTCCCGATGCAAGACATTTCTTTTTACTCGAAGCTGAAAAATCCAGAAAAAGAGTCAAAAACAGTAGTTTATTCAGTCGATTTTTTTCTTAAAATCCTTATCTGAATAATTATTGATAATAAATTAGGCGATTAGTCCTAGATCCGATTTAACACATCTGTACTCATAGAGGGAACAGGATACCTGTTCTAAATGTCGTGTATAAACAGTCGACGTTCCACCTAGTAGACAATGTTGTTACACTTGATTTGTGTTCCTAGATGGGCATCTATTTATTTCCCATCAGTGCCCAAAATAATGTACATCTACTGAATATGATATAAATCGATCTCTCCATATATATTGTGAATACAATAATTCAGGAAGAATTTCTATAAAGAGAAAATCCCATTAAAGTTTGATATTAAAAGTCAGCCATGTGATACACATTATATATTGCATGCATTAGTTTTCCATGTGTTTTTCTAGCTGATCCCTTAACACCAGTGTGATACTAACCCTTGCATGTAATTCATGCTCTAAATGCTATTTAAATGTTGTCAGGTGCTAAATTAAGACAACACACATTCCCTACTTCTCATCTATATTCATTACCATGGAGCTAGGCTGGAGTAAAATGGTCATATCAGTAAATTACTAGCCTTGGTGTAATTCCTGCTTCACAACAGAGTTTTCAGAGGTCTAAATTAGATGTTATCTTACCATGGCAGAATAATAAAGGCATTTACAAGCTCTGTTGTAGAAGTGATAACCAAATGTACTGTAAATGCGACCTTAATATGCAGAATAATACATAAATTATAAGCAGTTCTGTTTAACTCTTGTGTTATGGTTTTTTTCAGACGTGTCAGCCTTGTCTGTGCACTGTCTGGTAATACGGCTTAGCCACATTCAAGTGAATAAAGTTGAACTGCAATACCAGACACAGCCCATGGACAAAGTGGCGCAAACAAGTACGTTAAAGGAAAAATGACGATACATCGCTGAAGTTCTGGCTTCATTAAAGGAGTTTTCCCAAAATTATAAATTATGACCTATCCACAGGATAGGTGATAATTTTCTGATCGCTGACAGTGAATGGAGTGCCGATCCATTTAAGCTCCTCCCCACTGTAATCGAGCAGTGATGAGGATATGGAGGTTCTGGACCCCCATTCTCATGATCTTTGGGGGTCCCAACATTGGGGGTCCCAGCGGTGGGGGTCCAAGCGGTAGGGCCCCTAGCGATCGGAAAATGTTCACCTATCCTGTGGATAGGTGATCATTTATGATTTTGGAAATACCCCTTTAATCCCTGTTGATCAGCTGACTGAGGGAAGCACCGTGATAAATCACATTTCAGGTACTGTACAGGGGTAATGTAGCATTATATTCTGCCCATTTAAATGAATGACCAACTATGTAATACAAGCTCACCTTGAGAGCGGGACCTTGCTCTGGCTCATATGGTGTTCCTTAAACTAACCCCTTTAAGGAGGTTCAGAGGATGACTATGTTACCAGGCTTCCTAAATGGCCATTAGTTATCCCTGGACACTGTACATTTTTTGGGTAAAAGCAATGGCATGAAGCTGGGTCTAGTAAAGAGAACCTTAAACACAATGGTTAATTTAGGCCTTGTTCACATCTGCATCAGTCTTTTTCTTGTATTTTTCCATCACAGGAGCAGAGCAATGAAAATACCGGAAGAGCCAATTCTGTTGTACAACAGACAACATCAGAACCCGACAGTACCCATTCTTTTTAATGGGTTCTGTCGGGTTTCCGTCAGGGAGTCTCCAACGCAGATATGAACCGGGCCTAATTTGCCTCTGATGTACTAAAATGGAGTACTCCACTAGTACTCTAGTAGAAATAGTGGTGAGCAGCATGTGACAAATAGCAAACTGTAAGTAATCTGTAAGTCAGATTATTGGGGGACCTATTCGTACGAATTTACCAAACAGATAAGTTATGTGATATTGATTTAGTATATTAATGTTTCTATGATAACATCAAACATGTAAAGATATTTTTATATACTCCAAAAAAAAATATAAGTTATGTTTTACTAAATTGCTACAATTTCAGTAATAATGATTAGTTAATATAAAATAATTTCAAGAACATCTAATACATTTTTGAACGTATGGAACGGATAATTCCTGGTCTAAAACAAAAGGATCTTCACCGTAGATACTACGATAGTTGCTTCAATAACAATTTTACCATAATTATCTTTGTCTAAGTGAAGAATGTAGCAAATAAGAGGTCAAAAACATTCTATGATAAAAACTAAAAACTGTAATATGTTTTCAACATCTTACATTCATTTATGAATTGAGGCTCTTGTATGCAATATAGTTCCGTTTTAATAGGTTTTGAATCCCCCCATTTAAAGAATTACAATCATAGATACTGGTGAACCTACTTTTTTCTTTTAACATGAAAGTAATGTTTAAATATAGATGGCCTTACCTACTCCAGTCAAAGTACTGTATGAGAATTATTAACCAAAAATGACTGAAATCCAATTATGGTGTCCTTGAACTTGCTTAACATAATTAGGTGTAAAAATATTCTATCCTTAAAGACTCTTCACTTATTTTCGTTCCTAATTTGAAATGAAAATGACCTTAGAGCTACCCAGGAGGTGACATCTGTGGTCTCAAGAAAACCTTTATGAGTAATAGTCTGGCTGATGATTAGTTCGTCCATTGAGTAACGCAATGCCACTCACATACATTTAGTCAGCTACTTAAAGCATATTGTATATATTTGAATATTACTAAATAATGCACTAATAAGAAAAATTAGCTTTTGAATTTGACATCTGCAGTCATCCTGAAGAACATTTTCACCCTTAATACTATATTATTACAAGGGGTTGTATCAGCATAGACATTGGTGGTATATGAATAGGATATGCCACCAATGTCTGAACGGAAGGGATGCCAATCTCGGTTTACTTGAATATTCTCCCTGTGCGTGTGTGTGTGTGTTTTAGAGAAATAAGATTGTGAGTCCCATTGGGATCAAAGACTGGTATGATGACTAGAGTCTTATTAGTCAATTATTTTATTTGGTTTATAATGAATCATAACATTTTTCATCTTTCTAAATTTTTGATTTGTCTATTTTGCATTCACGTAGGGTACTAAAGATAGGGACAATTTAAGTCTGCAATTGTGGGGTTCAGGTAAAACTTAGTTAAAGCTATGATTTATTATATATGTGTAAAGGATCTGCCAGGCACAGCTTCGGGGTTAACTCCCATAGGTAATCAATCTGCACCTGAATCTACGTCTCTGAGACTGACTCCATCTTCCACCACTCAGGATGGCAGGCTTAGGAGTGGGAGCGCCTATCACAGCCTGGCCAGACGGAGCTAGCTCCCGCTACTGCTACCGGCAGTGCCTTCATGGATTCAGGGTCCTCTGCTAATATCATGTCTGTGGAATTTGCTATGTCTCTTGCTATGCCTTTGATTGATTTGCCTAAACCTGTCCCGGTAGTGGGTATCGACTCCACTCCTCTTGCTTATGGTTATTTTACACAGCATACCCCTGTTTTTGAACTTCTTGTTGGCTCTATGCATTTGGAGCAGTGCTCTGTACTGTTGATGCTGGGATTATCGTCCGATTTGGTTTTAGGCCTTCCCTGGTTGCAGTTGCATAATCCCACGTTTGACTGGAATACTGGGGAGCTTACCAAATGGGGTAATGAATGTTTGACGTCATGTTTTTCTGTTAATTCTATTTCTCCCCCTGAGGAGGTGAACACGCTACCTGAGTTTGTTCAGGACTTCGCTGATGTTTTCTCTAAGGAGGCCTCCGAAGTGTTACCTCCTCATAGAGATTACGATTGCGCTATCGAATTGGTACCAGGAGCTAAGCTCCCTAAGGGTAGGATATTTAATCTTTCTTGTCCCGAACGTGAAGCCATGAGAGAGTATATCCAGGAATGCCTGGCCAAGGGTTACATTCGCCCCTCTACTTCTCCGGTAGGTGCTGGCTTCTTCTTCGTAGGGAAGAAGGATGGTGGTCTTAGGCCATGCATTGACTACCGTAACCTGAATAAGGTCACTGTAAGGAATCAGTATCCCCTTCCTTTGATTCCTGATCTCTTTAATCAGGTTCAGGGGGCCCAATGGTTCTCTAAGTTTTATCTACGGGGGGCGTATAACCTTATCCGCATCAAAGAGGGGGATGAGTGGAAGACTGCGTTTAACACGCCCGAAGGTCATTTCGAATACCTCGTCATGCCCTTTGGGTTGTGTAATGCTCCGGCGGATGAATGAGATTTTGAGAGATTACCTGGGGATATTTCTTGTAGTGTACCTTGATGACATACTGGTGTTTTCCAAGGACTGGTCCTCCCACGTTGAGCATGTCAGGAAGGTGCTCCAGGTCCTTCGGGAAAACAAACTGTTTGCAAAAACCGAAAAATGTGTGTTTGGGGAACAGGAGATACCATTTTTGGTTCAAATCCTCACTCCTCATGAATTCCGCATGGACCCCGCCAAGGTTCAGGCTGTGGCGGAATGGGTCCAACCTGCCTCCCTGAAGGCGTTACAGTGTTTTTTTGGGGTTCGCTAATTATTACAGGAGATTTATTGCTAACTTCTCGGTCATCGCTAAGCCTCTTACGGACCTCACTCGCAAAGGTGCTGATCTCCTCCACTGGCCTCCTGAGGCTGTCCAGGCTTTTGAGGTCCTTAAGAAGTGCTTTATCTCGGCCCCGGTGCTGGTTCAGCCCAACCAAATGGAGCCATTTATCGTGGAAGCTGACGCATCCGAGGTGGGAGTGGGGGCTGTCTGGTCCCAGGGTACCAGGTCCCTCACCCATCTCCGCCCCTGTGCCTACTTCTCCAGGAAGTTTTCGCCCACTGAGAGTAACTATGATATTTGCAACCGCGAACTCTTAGCCATTAAATGGGCATTTGAAGAGTGGCGCCACTTCCTGGAGGGGGCTAGGCACCAGGTAACGGTCCTTACCGACCACAAGAATCTGGTTTTCCTAGAATCTGCTCGGAGTCTAAACCCGAGACAAGCTCGATGGGCGCTATTTTTTACCAGATTCAACTTTTTGGTTACCTATAGGGCTGGGTCTAAAAATATTAAGGCCGATGCACTGTCGCGTAGCTTCATGGCCAGCCCTCCTTCGGAGGAAGATCCTGCTTGTATTTTGCCTCCCGGTATAATCATTTCTTCTATTGATTCTGATTTAGTCTCTGAAATTGCGGCTGATCAAGTTTCAGCTCCCGGGAACCTTCCTGAGGACAAGCTGTTTGTTCCCCTGCAATACAGGCTAAGGGTACTTAGGGAAAATCATGACTCCGCACTATCTGGTCATCCAGGCATCCTGGGTACCAAACACCTCATTGCCAGAAACTGTTGGTGGCCTGGGTTGCCTAAAGACGTTAAGGCCTACGTCACCGCTTGTGAGGTTTGTGCTAGGTCCAAGACTCCCAGGTCCCGACCAGCGGGCTTACTACGTTCGTTGCCCATTCCCCAGAGACCTTGGACACATATCTCCATGGATTTTATCACCAATTTGCCTCCATCCCAAGGCAAGTCGGTGGTGTGGGGGGTAGTAGACCGCTTCTGTAAGATGTGCCACTTTGTGCCCCTCAAGAAACTACCCAACGCCAAGACGTTAGCTACCTTGTTTGTCAAGCACATCCTGCGTCTCCATGGGGTCCCTGTCAATATTGTTTCGGACAGAGGGGTACAATTTGTTTCTTTGTTTTGGAGAGCCTTCTGTAAAAAGTTGGAGATTGATCTGTCCTTCTCCTCTGCCTTCCATCCTGAAACCAATGGCCAAACTGAGAGGACTAATCAATCTCTAGAACAATATTTAAGGTGTTTTATCTCTGACTGTCAATATGATTGGGTCTCATTGATTCCCCTCACCGAATTTTCCCTTAATAACCGGGTCAGTAACTCGTCAGGGGTCTCCCCCCTTTTCTGTAATTTTGGGTTTAATCCACGGTTTTCCTCCGTTTCACCTGGTAGTTCCAACAATCCCGTGGTAGAGGTCGTTCATCGGGAACTGTGCACAGTCTGGGCCCAGGTTCAGAAGAACCTAGAGGCGTCCCAGAGCGTACAAAAAACTCAGGCTGATAGAAAACGTTCTGCTAACCCCTTGTTTATGGTCGGGGATCTGGTGTGGTTATCGTCTAGGAACTTGCGTCTTAAGGTCCCATCCAAGAAGTTTGCTCCCCGGTTTATTGGGCCGTATAAGGTCATTGAAGTCCTCAATCCTGTCTCCTTCCGGCTGGAGTTACCCCCATCTTTTCGTATACACGACGTGTTTCATGCCTCCCTCCTTAAACGCTGTTCCCCATCCTTGGCTCCCTCGAGGAAACCTTCTGTTCCCGTTCTCACCCCTGAGGGGGTGGAATTCGAGGTGGCCAAGATTGTGGACAGCAAGATGGTCCAAGGCTCCCTCCAGTACCTGGTCCATTGGAGAGGATACGGGCCTGAGGAGAGGACTTGGGTACCCGCCCGGGATGTTCACGCTGGGGTATTGGTCAGGAAGTTCCACCGTCGTTTCCCCAGTAAACAACTTAGAAAGGGTCCGGTGGCCCCTCATAAAAGGGGGGGGGGGTACTGTAAAGGATCTGCCAGGCACAGCTTCGGGGTTAACTCCCATAGGTAATCAGTCTGCACCTGAATCTACGTCTCTGAGACTGACTCCATCTTCCACCACTCAGGATGGCAGGCTTAGGAGTGGGAGCGCCTATCACAGCCTGGCCAGACGGAGCTAGCTCCCGCCCTCTGTCTATTTATACCTGCCTTTCCTGTTCCTCCAGTGCTTGTGATTCTTCTCGTGTGGTTTCCTGGCCCAGCTACAGCTCCTGACTATTTGATCCTGCTCCATACTGACCCTGGCTTACTGACTACTCTCCTGCTCTGCGTTTGGTACCTCGTTCTCTCCTGGTTTGACTTGGCTCGTTCACAACTCTGGTTGCTCACGGTGTTGCCGTGGGCAACTGCCCCTTTCCCTTTGCTTTGTATTCCCTTGTATATTTGTCTCGTGCACTTACTGAGCGTAGGGACTGCCGCCCAGTTGTACCCCGTCGCCTAGGGCGGGTCATTGCAAGTAGGCAGGGACAGAGTGACGGGTAGATTAGGGCTCACTTGTTCGTTTCCCTACCCCCGTCGTTACAATATGGTAAATCCCTGAAGGAGAATCTTAAAGTATGCCTCCTGAGGGTTTGACTTTTGTGTAATCGTATTTTTTTTTTCTTAACTTTTTTAATGAGTTATATAACATTTAATTAACCCCTTCACGACTGCCATACGGCTATATATGTTCCAACTTCCGATGCCCCGTGCAGTTGTCACGTATATAAACGTTGGCAGCCTAGAACAGGGTTTAATGAGTGCTGTGCTGCTTCAGTGTAAGCAGCGCTGTACTCTCATGTTTGCCAGGGCTTTAAGAGACCTGGAATACACCCCCCCACTGTAGATAGCACTACATACAACCCCCTGTAGATAGCACAAACCCCCCTGTAAATCGCGCCACCTTAGTTCCCTCTAGGAGTGGAATCCCCAGCCAGCGCTCTGGCCGAGGATTACCCTCCTAGAGGGAGCCCCTGACATCTTCCCAGCTGTAGATAGTGCCACCCCCCTGCATATAGCATCATCCCCCTTTAGATAGCACCACTGTACTGCAGATAGCGCCACCCCCTGTAAATAGCAACCCCCTGCTGTAGATAATATCGCACCCCCACACTGTAGATAGCGCCACCTAAGCTCTCTTGGATTCCTTGGTGTTAGATTGCTCCGGCCGGGGATTCCGCTTCTAGAGAGATCCCCTGACTTCACTGTCATTTGGTTAAGAATTTGTACTCGGCACACCTTGCTTGTGTTACAAAAATATATTTTTATTTTTATTATGGATGCCAGAGGCTGTATGTGCGATGTCGACGTTTCGGTCAGACAGACCTTCGTCGGGCACTGAGCCGTGCTGGGGACTGGATCGGTACAAAATGATGCGTGTATAGCGCTGCTGTGGTCAGTAACCGGCGGCTTACCGCTCTGTGTTGGCGCCAACACAGAGCGGTAAGCCGCCGGTTACTGACCACAGCAGCGCTATACACGCATCATTTTGTACCGATCCAGTCCCCAGCATGGCTCAGTGCCCGACGAAGGTCTGTCTGACCGAAACGTCGACGTCGCACATACAGCCTCTGGCATCCATAATAAAAATAAAAATATATTTTTGTAACACAAGCAAGGTGTGCCGAGTACAAATTCTTAACCTATACCCGGGTTGGGACCCTACCTCGAGCACCCAAAGAAACCAGTGCCATCTGAACACAACCATATATTCACTGTCATTTGGACAGTGACATTACGGGCTCTCTCTAGGAGCGGAATCCCGGCCGACACTCTGGCCAGGGATTCCGCTACTGGAGAAGCCCCTGGCATTGCTATCCATTTATGGACTGTGACGTCAAGGTCTACTCCTAGAGCGGAATCCCCGGCCAGAGCGCTGCCGGCAGGGTATTCCGCTTTTATATTTAGCCCCTGACGTCACTGTCCATATATGGACAGAGACATAGGGGCTCCCTCGAGGAGCAGAATCCGTGGCCAGACAGACTCCTCTCCTACAGGAAGCTACAGTGTTGTTATCTACAGGAAGTAGGTGCCATTTACTGCAGGGGTGGGGGGTGCTACTTACAGGGAGAGTGGTGTTATCTGCAGGGGGGTGTTTCTATCTACAGGGGTTGACACTATCTACAGGGAGTGTGGTTCTATCTTTGGGGTAGCTATATACAGGGGATGTGGTACTATCTACATGGGCACTGCAGCATTATATAGACATTACCTACACTGTGTGGCACTATTTGTGCACTCTCTACAGTGGGAACAGTGGCACTATGTGGGCACTGTGGCACTATCTACAGTGGGCACTATCTATGCGAACACTGGCACTATCTATAGTGGTATTGCGTCACTATCTACATGGGCACTGTGATGTTTTCAGGTGGCTGGGACAAAAAACCTAACAAATAAAATTCATCAATTTTTATAACATCCATGAAAAACGGATGGCAAATGTCGGGTAAAAATGGTCAGACAGCCGGGAAATGGATTCAAATTTTGCAAAACAGCCATGAAAAACTGACAGCTGATCCGTTGTTAACTGCCCTTTTTTTCACGTCGTGTGAATACAGCCTTATAGCCCTCTTTACTCTCCCCTCACAGTGATCCAGGGTGACGGAGAGGGAAGAAGACTAAGGGTATGTGCACACGACCTATTTTCAGACGTAATGGAGGCATTTTACGCCTCGAATTACGCCTGAAAAGATGGCTCCAATACGTCTGCAAACATCTGCCCATTGCCTGCAATGGGTTTTACGATGTTCTGTGCAGACGAGGTGTAATTTTACGCGTCACTGTCAAAAGATGGCGCATAAAATTACGCCCACGTCAAAGAAGTGCAGGACACTTCTTGGGACATATTTGGAGCCGTTTTTCATTGAATCCAATGAAGAACAGCTCCAATTACGTCCGTAAAAGACGCCGCAAAAAACACGAGTACATGCAAAAACGTCTGACATTCAGGAGCTGTTTTCTCCTGAAAACAGCTCTGTAATCTCAGACGTATTTTGCGCTGTTTTGTGCACATACCCTAATTGCAAAGATATTATCGTTTAAACAAGTGCATACGGTATCAGAAATTGAAAATTTTACCTGGACACAGGGGCATCAATGACCATTGGTCATGAAAGTGTTAACTTTCTTAGACAAAGAAGGCCTAGTGTTCAAACATTTTAATGCACACTGGTGTGGATGTACATGATTTCTATAGACCAGCACATAGCATAGGTCCTCACGATCAGTGCTCAGGGAATTAACTGACTGTATGTGATCAGTACCAGTAAGAAACAAAGTACCAGAACTTTCTTTCCTAACCAACAGATTTTTAGGAAACACTGAAAAAATGAAATTCTATAATATATATGCATAATAGATAATGTAACACTTGCTTACATGTGTACTGTATTTTTCTAATGACCCATCATTAGTCAGAGCAGAGTAATGTTAAATCGATCTCCTGAGAAACTAGCAAACTAATAATCTGTTTAATTCCATTACAAACCAAGTGATAGGGACTTTCACAAAGTAATTATTAGTTTGTGAATACGACACGCTTATGGGTCAATATATTCAATATCAGAGATTCACACTTCTAGATGTGAGTAAGTAGCCAATCTATTTTATTTTAATGAGTAGCTTTAATTAATAGTAAGCATCATAAGGTCCTTTATTAGTGTTTTAAAATGTTCTTCTTTTTTGTTTCTCAATAGGGATCCCATGCATAAATGTTCAGCTACTACTTGACATAGTTTATTCAATATTATAAAGTTATATGCTGATTTAAACCAATTTATTTTTCCTATATCCTTATGTTTTTTTGTTTTTTTTGAAGCTTGGTTCCATGATGTTTTGGGATTGTTCCAGCCATTAGAATGCATTTAGTCATTATGTCAGGGCCGGCAGCAGATTCAGGGCAGTTAGTCCAGAATGCAGTCATTTTTGCCAATGTTTTCATTTGGGAAAGTTAAAGAAAAAATGGCAAACCCGACTGCTGAATCTCGGAAACCAGCAAGAACTGATATTAAAATGACACTAGCTATTCTGGGGAGTGGAGTCAAAGGGAACCCTGGACTTCACCCTAGACCCCCTCATGGGTGTTTGAGCTCCAGTACAACAGTTTTCAGGTCACCGTCTCAAGGTTTGTCTCCAATAGTTGTCAGCTGATTTGGTAATATATCTAAAAAGGGATAGTACCAAATCAGTATGCAAAAAGCAAGTCAGCAGGCCGAGGTCAGCAACATATACACAAGCCAGGGTTACAAATTAAAGAACTAAGCAAAAAGGGTAAGCAACTGGAAGTCAGTGTCCAAGTATACAGGATAAGAGTACAGAACAGGATTCAGGGGAATATGGAAGAGCATGACGGCCAGGCTTCAGGATACAGGCTGATAAGGATATCAGGGAAACATTCAATGAACCAGGCAAGGAGGGATCTTATACAGACCAGGAGATCGTGATTAATAGATGATACCTGAGTGAGTAAACCAAAGAAAGAAACGGAATAAAACCCACAGACGAGTCAAGGTGAAAGGTAAATGCCTAGTAGCTGCTACCGTAGCACAGAGGGCAAGGAACTAATCTGGTAGAATCCTTACACACTCAATGTGTATAACCCAAGTATGACAAAAACATCTCAATTTTTAGAAGTTTCACTTGATTTTACTCACTTTTAAGCTGTCTAGTAGCAGTCATGATGCAGACATGAGGATTTTGTATTGACTTCTTTTTGAATTGTCTTAACTTCTTTAGCTGTCATAGGTTGACATGTACCCTATAGCTTAGGAATCCATTACTTTTAGACCATGTGTATCCTTTCATATATTGTGTGATAAAACTATGGCGCCTCTGCTCCATCCCATATTCAAGGGTGGCGTGGACAATCTTTCGGTACAAAAACGTACAATCTATGTAGTCATTGAACTACATGCAAAGATGTTTGAGACACAGTGAATGATCGAGCATTTCATATCTACATGGGTTCTTGTAGGCTAGGACTCCGCAATGTTATAGAGTAACCCACAATTTATGGTAAAATTATGGCAATATTGCAACTTGCACCATGACAACAATGCTTTCCTATGGGAAAAAGTTGTGAAAAACCTTGCAACCATCACAGAAATCAAACATAATCAGATTGATGGAGCCCTATTCTTACAGGGGGTCAATACCTTAGGTTACTGCATGGTTTCTCTGCATAGAAGTTTCAGACCATGAATGCACGTCCTGTAGATACTTTTGTCCGCTTCTGCCTGAAAAATGTAAGCCTGGCCGCAAACTATACACATGAGGATCAAAAACTTAAGATTGCATAGTAGTTTATATACCCTTTACAGTTAATGCGGTGTACAGAAAATTATGGATCTTGTCCAGGTCCGCTATCTACAATACCTCATGTCCATGTCAAAATGCAATTTCCATAAATATTATAATAATGCTTATTCAAAGCAAAAAAAAAAAAGTAGAAGTCTGCAATTTTATTTTTCTACTGGTTCAAGGAAACTATCTTTATAGAGAGAAAAAAAGTAAAATTGTGTATGAGTGTTATAAACCTATCTATATTAATATATTTTATCTTCTACTATTCACTTCTATTTTATATAGTAAAGTTTTCTTGGCAGCTTCATGCAATCCCTGCTAAAAAGGATAGACATGGGGTGTCAAATGCTATCAAAATGACAACAAATCGCAGGAAAATGAATATTGTATTACATGGCAAAGTAATTTCTTGAGGGATCGGACTGGTTCCTACAGCTACTCTTACAGTGTCCTCCCAGATGTCCCCTTCGATAGCATGCAGGGAAAATGTAAAATTAAGCAGTCTGATTTACAATGAAATGAAATGAATCTCTGCAGAATAAATCAAATACCTGCACCTCACCCGTGAAGGGCAATTTGCTGTCTTTCAGTCATGAAGAAGACAGACTTTTGCAAGTTATTACTACTTTTCTCACTTGCTGTGATTTTTTTTTTTTTACTTCTTTACTTATGTGGTTATGACAGACGTTGATGTGCATTTTAATAACTTGTTATATTTCAAAATAATGTTAAATAAATAAATTCAACACAATTTTAATAACTAATTTTCTTTCAGATTACATTAATAGACAACTCCTGCTCTGACAACGTGTACTGTGGTTATTTTAATTATTAGCAGTGTAAATTTGGGGATTTGCGAAATCACATAACAATTAAAATAGGTCTCCAGTTTAAGATTAATATAACAGAGTTTTCCCAGCGTGATAGTAAAATGAATGTTACCAGTTTGACAAACATGATAGCAATGCTAAAATAGCCATATAAACTGTCAGGATAGATCAGAGTCAGGAGATTCATGTTCTTCATATTATAAGTTAAATATTACAATTATTACTTATTGTGCATTCTATGCCTTGGAAGAACTATATATTTAAGATTATGTTTTGAAATATATGTTTACTACTATTATTATAAAATTTTTCAACATTGCTACATTATTATTCAATATCTATATTTATAATGTTATTTATTTTAGGAGATTATTTTTCTTCAACTAATTCCAATTTTCCTGAGGTAGTTCTATTTTTGAAACTAAAATTTTTGCGGCATTACAAGAAATAATGCCTTAAATGCCTAAAGATTATATAAAAATGATATGGAAATTAAATATTCTTGTCTACTGGGTATTTCTCTATTCCACTGGGGTATTCCACTGGCTCACTTCACTAAGACATTTAAAGGGGTTACCTGGGTTATTAAAATTAATGGCCTACCTTCAGGATAGGTCATCAATGTTAGATCGGTGGGGGTCTGACTGTTGGCACCCTCGCCAATCGGCTGTTTAAAGGGGCCGCGGCGCTCATACAATCGCCGCAGTCTCTTCTTTGTTTACATGGTTCTTCTTTCCTTTCTGTTCATACTTGCACGTGCCATTACATTTGTAGCAGCCATGCAAGGTATTGCACCACTGTCTCTTCGCAAAGGCTGATCGGTGGGGGTGACGACGATATATATATATATTTTCATTTCTTGCCAAACCTGAGTATTTAGAAGCAGAAAACAAATACTCTGGGCATTCTAAACATTATGACAGCAACACATTTTTTTTTATTTTTTGGAGGGCTTGTTCACATGTTGTTGATTCTGTCAGCGTTAAATCAACAGAATCTGCTAGTAATCTGCAGACAATGCATGTGGAGGTGGAATTTTATACTGTATTCACATTCTAAAAAAAATCGATGCCACAAATTTCACCATCTGCAGCATGTTCATTATTGACGTGGACTCCACACTGAAAAAGCTTTGGATTAGCTACGCTAGATTACAATGGAGCTAATCTACATGTGGATCGTCATTCCAATTTGTGGCAGAAAACCAGTTTCAGCTGCGGATTTCTGCCAAGGATTAGCTTCAAATTCCACGGCTGGATTTGCCTGGGGCAACTCCTGACCATGTGTATCTACCCGTTATGTTAGATTAGATGACTTTAAAAAATTGTATTGGCCCTTTCAGTAGTGTGCAAATGGGCTCAATGATCACTAATTAAGCTTCTGCTTGACTTCTTCTGATCTGTTAAATGGCGGCCAACATTTTGAGCGATTCCATTGGGACGAATGGGAAATTTGTAACAAATTAGATTTGTGTAGAATCGACTCGCTCATCTCTAGCAGCTAGTAATTTTAGTAGCTTATTGAAACTTGATATTCATACATGATCTTATTAGGGGAAATCTTCCACACCTCCAGCAGCCTGTAGTTCTTCTTTCCCTGCCTGCAGGCTATTTGTAAATGTGTATCAACTAAACAATCCATCTAGTATACGAAACAGAGGGGGAGGAGGGGGATGAGGCTGCAGTTTCTCACTTATTAAATAAAACAGAATAAGAGGGAATTTAGTCAGGATTAAAATGGGCATGATCTTATACATTGCCTCTTAGGCCAGTCTCATTATTTACCCTCTATTACTCCATAACTTATTAAATACTCCTTATCATATCTCTGGTGACCGGCAGTCTTCTTCCCTTGAAAATACAGGGATGAGGCTGCTGGTGGCTTGTAAGAACCACTGTAACAAAGAATGTGACAAACACCATTTCAGAGAAAAATAAAACTACCATCACTGTGAGATATGTCAGATGATGGCCATTTCTTTCTAGCTTAATATTATAAATATAATGCTGTGTCTGTCTTATATTCATTTTTAGCCCTGGATATGGTTCACATTACTCTAGTTCCCAGTGCTTTCTTTCAAGACTATTCCCTCTATCGTTTCAAACATTTTTAGTTGACTGTACTTTTGTCACGGATAATCCATCACATTACTTACACTGAGAGAATACATGGTGTATACAGTATTTGCCAGTGCCGTGTGGATAGAGCTATTAACGTGACTTGCTGTATGACTAGTGAGTAGTGCCAGGGGCATTCAGTCTGTGCATCACTTAATTGCATATTTTATCTCTTGCTAGTTGGTTTATAATTACAATTACTTTACCAATCAAGTCTGACTAATGTGCTGTATTTTAGCGTAACTTATAGCTTGATGATTTGTTAAATTCATTTTATATTTTTGTATAAGAACTTCACTGTAATACTGTCATTATTTGCTTAAACTTCATGATACAAGTAAGTTTTATATTAGGGATAATGTGCCCCTTATTAGAAGTCACCGAGCAATTCTGCGACCATATAGAAGAATGAGCCCGCAGACCAAGTGATTTTATTCAGGGACTCTGTGACCTGTAGCAGGTTGTGCATTATTACTCCTTACAATACACAATTGAGCTGATGCAGAACATCTTTTTGAAGGTTGTAATGACCATCAGGTTGTGGACCCACTGGGTTACTCTACTGATGAGAGTAGCGGCTGTCAGCGGATAACAGGACAAAGGCAGTAGCGGGTAGCTGGATAAAGGCTGGAAGTGGATAGCTGGATACAAGCTGATTTCTGGTAGCAATAGCAGACTGGATACAGGCTGGTAATGGACAACTGGACACAGGCTGACAACTGATAGCAATAGCAAATAGGATACAGGTGCATATAGGAACCTTCGCTGGATGACACTAAGTTGTTCCAATATTGTTCAGGCAGGGTGTGTTCAGAGAAGCAGAGTAATATACCTCGTGATTGGCAGGGATAGGCTGGGGAAGGATTTGGGTGCGCTGGCCCTATTAGATGCAGGAAGAGAGCAGGTGCCCGCCCTATAGGCAGACCCAGCAACACCGGCAGCAGAAGGAAGTGCACGACAGTGTGAATATCGAGGAACCGTACAGTGTGTACCAAAGGTATTGACTAAATCAATACCGCAGTCGACTATGCTATTCATTCCGTCAAAACGACGGAACCCCTGCACAACTGAGACAAACGGAAACCTACGGTGATGCAAATCAATGGTGATGCAAATGGAAACCTATGGCTTCCAATTGTTTCAGTCAGGGTCCCGTTCTGACGGGAAGCTCCGACAGAACGTCAGAACGTGACCCTGACGCAGATGAGAATAAAGCCTAATGTGTATGTTCAGCAGAGATATAACTAGGGATTTTATTTGTTTGTAATGATAGGTGCTCTTTAAGGGCAAAGCCCCACGAGGCGGAATTGCTCTGGAATTCCGCTGCGGACACTCCACAGCGTTAATCCGCTGCGGACCCGTTTCTCCATTGCCTTCCACTGCTTTTTCGTAGGGTTCGCTTAGACGATGCAGAAAATTCCGCTGCGGAGCATAGGCTGCGGTGCGGAATTTGGTGTCCGCAGCATACAATGGATGTTGCGGACGTGTGGCGGACTGGTTGCGGACTCATTGCGGAAGTTCTCCATTGACTTCAATGGAGATTCTAAATTCCGCAATGAAGTCCGCAGATGTCATGTACATGTTATGTGTGCTGCGGAGCATATTTGTTTTACTAACATGACATTTCTTCATTCTGGCTGGACCTATGTATTTCTAGGTCTACAGCCAGACTGAGGAAGTCAATGGGGCTCCCGTAATTACGGGTGACTACGTGTGTGCACCCATAATTTCGGGTGACTACCTATGTGCACCCGTAATTATGGGAGCGTTGCTAGGCGACGTCAGTAAATAGTCACTGTCCAGGGTGCTGAAAGAGTTAAGCGATCGACAGTAACTGTTTCAGCACCCTGGACAGTGACTACCGATCACAATATACATCAACCTGTAAAAAAAAATAGAAGTTCATACTTACCGAGAACTCCCTGCTTCTTTCTCCAGTCCGGCTTCCCAGGATGACGTTTCAGTCTAAGTGACGGCTACAGCCAATCACAGGCTGCAGCGGTCACATGGACTGCCGCGTCATCCAGGGAGGTCGGGCTGGATGCCGAAAGAGGGACGCGTCACCAAGACAACGACCGGTAAGTATGAAATTAATTTACTTTCACTAGGGAAAGTGCTGTCCCTTCTCTCTATCCTGCACTGATAGAGAGAAGGGAAGTACTTTCACCTCAATACGCAACGGCCAGTCCGCATCAATTTACTGCACATTTTGGGCAGATCCGCAACAGAATCTGCAACGCAGATTCTGTGCGGCATTAATGCGGACAGTTGCGGAAGAAATACGCCACGTGGGGCCATGCCCTAAGGCTCATTGCACACGATGCGTAATATGTGCAGTTTTGCAGCGCAGATTTGCATGTGGCAAATCCACAGCGTAATACAGTACCAGCATAGTCAATGAGATTCAAGGAAATCTCATGAAGACGCTGCAGTATTTTTCGGGATGGAAATTGACCTGCGGTGCATTTTTTAGAATCCGCAGCATGTCAATTTATCTTCCGTTTCCACTTGCGAATTGTAGCTGCCTAGTGCTGTGGAAAATCGTACCAAAACACGCAGCATGAAGACCTGCCGAAAAAACGTATCAAAACATAAAAACCACACCGAAAAACGCATTGAAAAACGCACGATTAGGTGCGTTTTTTACCTGCGAATTTCCTGTGTATTGCTGCTGTTTTGGTGTGTATTTTCCGCAGCAAAATATGCAACGTGTGCATGTAGCCAGACAGTAACATCACGGCTAGATTAAATTTTGGTCTCTGCATAAATTTACACACCCTTAGGTTCATAATGTCTACATATTATCGGGATGGAATATAATTTGCCAATAAACTGTGATGAATGAGAAAAATATTTAAGTCATTAATTTGCACAGCACGAATTAAAGTGCATAACTATACAGTAACACAGTTTGCATGTCTGCATTGCTAAAATGATAGGCTTGTTAAAAGGGTTTTTGATACAGTTCTGGTTTCAAAGTTATCAGTTAATAATATGAAGACATTTGACAGAATCAGAGTATTATTAGGGACTGTTCACATCACCGTTCACTTTCCGTTCAGGGATTCCGTCTGAGGTTTCCGTCGGGTGAACCCCGCAACGGAAAGTGAAAGTGAAACCACAGCTTCCGTTTCAGTCACCATTGATATCAATGGTGACGGAAACATGGCTAGTGGTTTCCGTTCGTCACCATTCCGACAGGTTTCCGGTTTTCCGACGGAATCAATAGCGGATATCTAGTTAGGTAAAATTCCAGCCTATATAGTATTAGCTTATAATAGCATACCATTATGATCCAAAAGGCAGGATACGCTGCAGAATTTCTGCAATAGTATCCTTTGCGGAAATTCCGCAGCATTTACAAGTTGTTGTAAAAATGATGAGATTTCTGCAAATTTCAGCTACACACTGTGGAAAAGAAACACAGACAAGTTGTGCGGAAAGTGTTCTGCGATGCCGCTTTAAAATCCGTAGCATGTCTATTTATGCTGCGTACTCTGAGCGGAGATGCTGCGTGTTTGGGGAATAGACTTGAATCGGGATCAAAAATTCTGCGCTAAAATATGCAAGTTGAGTTTTGTTGTGATTCGTACAGTATTTACGTAGCGAAAATAACGCTGTATATCCACAGGTGCACATAATGCTTTCTACGATCATTGCTTCACACTAAATTCGCAGGTAAAACTGCTGTGGAAAATCCACAATGATTTCCACCGCTACTTAGCGTATATTCGGAGAAGCACTATTTGCTTTGGATTTGTGTGAGTGATTTACCTGAAGTTTTTTTTAGATTCCTCTACAGATTTTCCATTGTGGAATATCTGCATCATATCTGCGCATGGGAATATACCTTTAGACCTATAAATTGAATCTACTTAAAGTGCTAGTGTCCTTTTATGATGCAGGTAGTAGAGTCTAAGGCCGGGTTCCCACGTAGTGTAAACTCTGCAATATTTCCGCAATGGAATTCTGTACGGAAATTCTGAAGCATTTACAGTAGCAGCAAAGCGGATAAGATTCACAAAATCTCATGCCCACGCTGTGAAAAAAAAACGCGAGTTGCGGGTTTTCCACATGGGGATGCAAAACTCGCAACAGAAAGCCAAGTGTTGCGACTTTTGCGGCGTATTCACAGCGATTACGCCACAAAAATCGCAACTATGGAAAACAAAAAAAAAATCATACTTACCCAGAATGCCCTCCTTCCTGAAGTCTGGCCTCCTGGGATGACATTGCATCCCATCTGACCGCCGCTGCAGCTAATCACAGGCTGCAGCAGAGGTCAAATGGGATGATACTTCATCCCAGGAGGCCTGCCTGGATGACGTCAGAGGGCAGGCCTCCTGGGATGATGTATCATCCCATGTGACTGCCGTGGCAGCCAATCATAGGCGGCAGCAGTCACATGGGCTGCAGCAGTCACATGGGCTGCAGCGTCATCGAGAGAGACCAAATCGGACTGCATAAGAGGGAAGCATCACCATGACAACGGCCTACATAAGTATGAGCGGTTTTGCAGTCCAAAAAACGCACCACATTTTCGAACGGAATATACTAGGGGTTCCAGGTCGGATAAGCTGCGTGTTTTTTACGCAGCGTATCCATCCCGTGGAAACCCAGCCTTAAAGACGTCCATTAATTGAGGCCAATAGTGACTGCATTTTCTCCAACCCCTTTTGATGTACAACTAATTACAAAGTAAATGTCTTCTTCCATCAGTAATTTGTAGATGATAGACATGAATGCTCCCAAATGGGTCATCACTCAACTTTTCTAGAGCCCTGAGTGACGAGGAATGTACATTGCTGCATGACTGGGGAAAATTGCCATTCAGAACTAGAAAAGCGAGGTGACAATCCATGTCGGAGTTCTGAAAGTGACCATATTGGTTACCAGCCTGCTTTCCCAGAAACAGATACCTGAAGAAAGGTTCACACTGTATTTGGGGAAAATGTTTGTCAGAATTATTTAAAACATTCCATTGAACAATTGCTTGTCTGCCATTGGCTCCCATTGGAAAAAAAATAAATGTATACAGTGCGGTATATATTTTTTTATGTCTGTATCCAGTCATCTACACTGGACGTAGTACACAAAAGCAGTGTAAACCTAGTCTAATAAACTACTACATGGAAGTATCTATTCAAAGTACGGACGTAACTCGTTGAAGTTCTGCATACACTTTACATTTATGACAGTTACTAGTAAATATTTTTTATAACACAACTTGCATGGAGCCAGAATGATTGCTCACAGCAGAATGAGTAGGATACAGACGTACCAATTATTGCTGCCATTTAATTCCTGTGTTAGGCTCTTCCTCTTACTTCTGCTCTAATAAATGTGTTCATCCGCCTTTGTTTTAGCTAGAAATTTTTATGCTACAGTATGTATTTTTTTTCCTCTGATGTCAACCTTTCTAAAATATAATTTTTTGGGTTATCAGATACAAGTTTGAACATATTTTAAATATTTGCTTTGATTATATATATATATATATATATATATATATATATATATATATATATATATATATATATATATATAATATATTTATTCATCAGTCCCGGTCCCTACTAGGGTTCACTCAACCTGCTGAGCCTGTTGGAGAGATGGCACACTCTGTTCTGATGCACCATTAGGGCAATAAAAGTGGTACTACTGTCAGATGCCCAGTCCAAAGAGGTGCCTACATTTACCTGTCATTTCTCATCTGCTTTCCAAAGGTAATCCAGCAGGACTTGCACAATTTTCTTTAGTCCTTTACTCAAGCCCTTTTCAGTAGGCTATACAGTGCAAAACTGGGGCTATCTTAATTCATGCAACTAAAACTGCACAAGCCCCATTAGTCTTCTGTTGCCCATTTGGTTTATGTGATTTATAGACCCCCAGATTACAAGATTTACGAGACACTGTGTGCGGGAAGGCTTTATGCTGAAAAATCATTATAATGTTCCCCCAGGTGTCCACTAAAAGTGCACAATGGTGTCCATGATGAGGGCTGGGAGATGTAGACGGGGAACAAGGGGCCTTGACCACTTGTCTGTATGGGACTCAGATACTTCTGACAGCAGCCCTAGTTTAATGTGCACTTAGCACAAATCTTGTACTGCAAGACAGCAGAGCTAATCGATAACCTATCATGTCATACCATTATTATTACGGTCACATTATTATTAATAATAATTGATATTTTCTATAGAAATCTCAGAACATTTGTGCTTTATATGACTTGTAAGCCCACATCGGCTATGTCTTTAGCTTCATTCTTACAAGAGGTACACATACAGCACAAATGCCGGCGTTATTTGAGCAACAGCACAAGCATTTCAAATCGGAGATAATAAAAATATCAGCAGGACTCATTTATGACCTCCCGCTGGTAGATACTTTGCCTTAGCTGCTGAAATGATATTGAATAACAATGAATAATCTCACTAAAGAACGGAGTTTACAAGTTGTAAAAGTAGCTTTAATTGCATAACTACTTTGCCATACAGAAGATAGCAATAATTGTTATGATACGCAAGGAATTAGTATTAGTTTCCATATCTGTGTAGACATTATGACTATGACAGTAAGGGTCCTATTACAAAGCCCGAGATGGGCCGTGTAAATGAGTGCCGATCAACGAGACAGCTCGTTGATCGGCGCTCGTTTACACCTTTCACAAGGAGTTATGTATGGGGACAAGCTAACGTTACTACGATCACTCGTCCCTATATAATTCCATCATGTCGGCAGCACATCTCCCTCTTTACACAGCGAGATGTGCTGCCAACAACGATAATATTTCTTTCAGCATTACTGATACGATCAGCCAATGAACGAGCATTTGCTTGTTCATCGGCTGATCGTTGCCCTGTTTTCTGTGAACGCTCATTTGCCCCATAATTCACCCGTGTAAAATGGCCTTTAGGCCACTTTCACATGACAGTATTTTGGTCAGTGTTTTTTGCATCAGTATTTGGAAGTCCAAACCAGTAGGGGTTCTAAAACATGGAAGAGTTGCAATTATTTCCATTATACTTTTTCTCTGTTACAGTGAAGGAAATAAGTATTTGATCCCTTGCTGATTTTGTAAGTTTGCCCACTGTCAAAGTCATGAACAGTCTAGAATTTTTAGGCTAGGTTAATTTTACCAGTGAGAGATAGATTATATATAAAAAAAAAAAATGAAAATCACATAGTCAAAATTATGTATATTTATTTGCATTGTGCACAGAGAAATAAGTATTTGATCCCCTACCAACCATTAAGAGTTCAGCCTCCTCCAGACCAGTTACACGCTCCAAATCAACTTGGTGCCTGCATTAAAGACAGCTGTCTTACATGGTCATCTGTATAAAAGACTCCTGTCCACAGACTCAATTAATCAGTCTGACTCTAACCTCTACAACATGGGCAAGACCAAAGAGCTTTCTAAGGATGTCAGGGACAAGATCATAGACCTGCACAAGGCTGAAATGGGCTACAAAACCATAAGTAAGACGCTGGGTGAGAAGGAGACAACTGTTGGTGCAATAGTAAGAAAATGGAAGTCATACAAAATGACTGTCAATCGACATCGATCTGGGGCTCCATGCAAAATCTCACCTCGTGGGGTATCCTTGATCCTGAGGAAGGTGAGAGCTCAGCCAAAAACTACACGGGGGAAACTTGTTAATGATCTCAAGGCAGCTGGGACCACAGTCACCAAGAAAACCATTGGTAACACATTACGTCGTAATGGATTAAAATCCTGCAGTGCCCGCAAGGTCCCCCTGCTCAAGAAGGCACATGTACAGGCCCATCTGAAGTTTGCAAATGAACATCTGGATGATTCTGAGAGTGATTGGGAGAAGGTGCTGTGGTCAGATGAGACTAAAATTGAGCTCTTTGGCATTAACTCAACTCGCTGTGTTTGGAGGAAGAGAAATGCTGCCTATGACCCAAAGAACACCGTCCCCACTGTCAAGCATGGAGGTGGAAACATTATGTTTTGGGGGTGTTTCTCTGCTAAGGGCACAGGACTACTTCACCGCATCAATGGGAGAATGGATGGAGCCATGTACCGTCAAATCCTGAGTGACAACCTCCTTCCCTCCACCAGGACATTAAAAATGGCTCGTGGCTGGGTCTTCCAGCACGACAATGACCCGAAACATACAGCCAAGGCAAGAAAGGAGTGGCTCAAAAAGAAGCACATTAAGGTCATGGAGTGGCCTAGCCAGTCTCCAGACCTTAATCCCATCGAAAACTTATGGAGGGAGCTGAAGATCCGAGTTGCCAAGCGACAGCCTCGAAATCTTAATGATTTACAGATGATCTGCAAAGAGGAGTGGGCCAAAATTCCATCTAACATGTGTGCAAACCTCATCATCAACTACAAAAAAACGTCTGACTGCTGTGCTTGCCAACAAGGCTTTTGCCACCAAGTATTAAGTCTTGTTTGCCAAAGGGATCAAATACTTATTTCCTTCACTGTATGTTCCACTCCTGGCTTTGGCTTACAAATACTGACCAGAATACTGCTGTGTGAATGTGGCCTTGGGTCTCTTTCACATGGTATTATTTTGTTTAGTATTTTGTATCTGTATTTGTAAGCCAAAGCCGGGAGTGGATTCAAAATGCAGAAGAGATGCAAATCTTTCCATTATATTTTTTCTCTGTGTAGTTTTCGCTCCTAGTTTTGGCTTACAAATACTGATGCAAAATACTGACCAAAATACTATATAAAGAAGAAAAAGTGTGGAAGTAAAAAGAGAGGGGGTTGGAATCATCTATGTTTACAACATCCTTTCATCATTTGCAGTAGAAAGGGCAGCTCTGGAGCACAAACTGCTTCTCTAACAAGTGAATTGCTGTGCAAACTTTTAAAAATAAACATTTTGATGTATTTATATTATGTATAATTTGCAGTTAAATTACTTAACCTCTTAACGCCAAGCAACGCATATCTTTGTCACAAGCGGGTGCTAGTTCCCGCATCGTTATTGATATATCCGTCACTCGGATCTCCTGAGTACTGCCACTGTACCCACAGGATCAGCAGCAGGTGCACAGTTGTTATACACAGCTAGGCTCCTACCGCAACTGCAAGAATTGAAGAGCACTCCAATTCCGGCAGTTTAACCCCTTAGATACAGCGGTCAATAGTGACCGCGACATCTAAGGTTTTTAACAGAGGGAGAGAGCTCTCTTTGTCACCCCATCTGCACACTTGTGATTCGATAGCAGGGGACACTGCCCATGGGCTACCATGGCAGCCAGGGCCCTGACAAAGGCCCCCAGGTATGCACGTCAGTTAGTGCTTGTGATCAGAAGATCATATCAACATATCCGTAGTTATTTTAACCAGCCCATGGCAAAAGTGATATCCCATGACATGCCTCGTTTTAGGTCCATGAGCTTTTCAATGCTACTGATAATTTGTCCATGGAAATTGCATGGCTGTGTGTTTGATTGTATTCTCCTGTTTGCAATGGGTTTGGCTAAAACATCTGAACTCAATAATTAGGAAGGATGTCCACATACTTTTGGCTATATCTATGGATGTCTATCTATCTATCTATCTATCTATCTATCTATCTATCTATCTATCTATCTATCATCTATCTAATTTATTTATTTTTTGTTTTATTTTTTTTCTTCCTCTCACTACATTTGTGGAATAATTGGATTCCAAGAATATCAGGTTTACGAACATGCTGGGTCATGCCTAAACAAGATGCATACAATAATAATATTAGTCCAGCACATAAACACTCAATACAGATGTAACAGACGTGAGATTTTGATTGAATGGTTCCTTCTATGCACTGTGATAACTCATTAAGTTAAATCAATTCAGTCCAATGTATTCCTATGGAAAAACCAAACATATTATATAGAGCTGTGCCAAATGACAAACTCAGGTCTGTGGCAACTCTCTATATAGTGTAAGGCTGGGTTCACACGCACTATTTACGGACGTAATTCGAGCGTTTTAGCCCCGAATTACGTCCGAAAATGCGGCTCAAAAGCGTCGGCAAACATCTGCCCATTCATTTGAATGGGTCTAACGATGTTCTGTGCCGACGGTCATTTGTTTTACGCGCCGCTGTCTAAAGGCGGCGTGTAAAAAGACGCCCGCGTCAAAGAAGTGCCTGTCACTTCTTCAGACGTAAATGGAGCCATTTTCAGCAATTACATCCGTAATGGACGCAGCAAAAGACGCCTGCACATGCCATTACGGCTGAAATTACGGTGCTGTTTTCTCCTGAAAACAGCACCGTAATTTCAGCCGTAACGGACGCTGCCGTGTGAACATACCCTTAAAGAGAGAGCGTTATTTGGTAATAATTCAGAACTGCGATACCCATAATGAGCTACTTGACACTCATCAACCACACCTGAACATGAGACTTACAATAAAGTTACTGCATCAGCAGTTGGAGCCTTGAATATAAGTAGGTGCACTTGTTTTCTGCTTTATACTTTTAATGATGCTATAGGGAATAATTAAGTCATATTAAACCACTGAGCTTCAGATGAAATTCTTCTATTAGCTCTGCAAGTCTTATCTTGTGCCTTGAACTGTGATGTTGGTCTGTTTTATATTAATACAAGCAGTAAATTGCAAACTTCTGTATATTGCAAGTGCTTTGTAAGAGCTGTAATCACAACATAAAGCACTTCCAATGCTTTCAAGCATTATAATTATATTTTGTATATAGAGGTTTTACCTTGTACTTTGCATTTCTCTTAAGTGACATGTTCTTTATATAGTAGATGTTATTACATTTCACTAATTAGGAAAGGGTGAGAATTAGATACTAGAAGATTCACAACCGTGGAACTTGTGTTGGAATGGGGTATAAAGAATAAACCTGAGTACAAGATAGAAGGATCTTCTATAGATGTAATGTCGTTATTTTGTCACAAACATATCTTGTCACTTATATGCAATCATATTGAGAATGTAGGGTTCAGGTCCACCAAGGCACCCTGAAGAACCTTTTATGATCAGTCTATGAGTGGCATTCATCCAGGGCCGGCCTTAGGATAGATGGCGCACCGTGCAAAATTATCTTTCAGCGCCCCAACCCATCAGAAAAAAAATTCCACATGAAAAGTATAAAGCCCTATATAGTGCCCCCACACAGTATAATGCCCCTTTAGTGCCCCATACAGTATAATAATAATATTTAATAATATAATATATTATAATCCCTTCAAGGACAAAGTATGTTGTCCTCTATTTGTGCCCATACAGTATTATGCCCCCTAAATGCCACACCCAGTATATTACCCCCTGTAATACCACATCACAGTATAGTATCCCCTTAGTGGCCTCCACACAGTATAGTGCCCCCCTCCCCCGGCTGCCACACACAGCCCCCCTTGTAGATAGTGTCCCGCCGTAGATTGTGCCATAGAGCCTCCCTGTAGACAGTGCTATAATCCCCCACCTCCTCATTGTAGACAGTGCCATACAGCCCCCACCTCCCCATGTAGAAAGTGCCATACAGCCCCCCACATCCCCCTTGTAAACAGTGCCCCCGAACAATTTTTTTTTTATTTACCTAGGCCCCGTTCCCACGAGGAACTGAGCTGCTCCATAACGCAGACGACGTGATCCTTGCGTAGGCCGGCGTGATCCTGTAGCCTGGTACAGAGTTTCCCAACCTTTTCGTATTCGAGGCACGCCATAAAAAAAATCAGCCCCCACTCACAGTAATATGACCATCAGCCCGCCACTCTCACTAAAATGACCATCAGCCCACCACTCACAAATGCCTCTTGTAGATAGTGCCACACAGCCCTCTAGATAGTGCCACACAGCCCCTTGTAGGTAGTACCACAAAGCCCCCTTGTAGGTAGTGCCATATAGTCCCCTTGTAGGTAGTGCCACACAGCCCCCTTGTAGGTAGTGCCTCACAGCCCCCTTGTAGGTGGTGCCACACAACCCCCTTGTAGGTAGTACCACACAGCCCCCTTGTAGATTGAACTGCCCCCATACCTTCCTGTAGATACCGCCACTGTAACTCCCTATATCTTTTATATCTTTTTAATATCTCTAAAAAAACATAAAAACGTTTTCATTTACTATGGAGAAACTTTGGATTTATTTCTGGTAATCTCCACCACACCCAGAGGAGAAGGTGAACCAGTGAGGTCCAGGAGAACCAAACAAGCTGTTTTTCTCCCATATGGTAGTGTAGAGACTTGGGATTTCCTACTATCTCCACCACACTCAGAGGAGATGTTAAAACAGCGAGGTCCAGGAGAACGAAACCACACAACCTGTTTTTCCCTTATGGGATTGTGTAAGTACTAAGTGCTGACTTTCTATCTGGCTAATTGCATATAACTACTATACTATCAGGCGCGGGTCTTTCCCCCTTTTTTATTTCTCTATATACCAAGGCAAGTTCAGACTAGACCAGATTGTCAAGACCTGCTGCCAACCCAGAAATGTTAGTACTTAAAATAATAACACTTCCAGCGCGGGTTACTCTATTTTACAACTTTCTAAAGACTGCACCTGACAATGACCAAAGTTATCCAACAGGGCAGATAAACTTTTTCACAGATATTCAGTCAGAATCTGTCTGGCTTGACCTTGTGACGAAAAGGCCATGACATTTGGCAGAAAATGGTTGGAAATCAGCCTATCTTGTCCAAAATATATATAGTGTATGGCTTAACTTAGCTGAACTAAATGGGTTCCTTATATGCAACACATTCCCAAAGTAAAGTTATTTGTATATGTAACGACTGATGACCATTTACTAGTTGTGATATAAAATGGTTATAATGAAAAACAAAAAGAACGAATGAAACAAAAAGCACGGATGTTTTCTTTTATTTGTTGCGTTTACATACATAATACAATCCTCCAATTATTTTGCTGCTATTGCCAGCATAACTATCCTTATTGTACAATTGTCATACTTGACACAAATAAGTTTGCTGAGACTCCATGTTGTTAAGTTATCCAAGTTCTTCCATTCGATATAAAAAATTCCAGATCCAGGTTTGAAGATTACATACAGATGAAGAAAATCTATTACCAGATAGATACTTCAGGACATGGATGGAGGAGCTGAAATGCCCCCTGCTTTTTAGACTTATTAGTAGCAGAAAATGCTTTGAATATGTCTGAATGTGTTATGTGAGACCCATTGACACTTTTTACTAACAAGAAGTGATCGCTGAAGGGTGAAAACCCACATTTGCATATAGTGTGATTCATTTTGTCCTCTATTTGGCATGTCAGGGGGCCATGTAATGATCAACTTATCATCTTATTCATGTCTTAGCCTAAAGAGGCCTATCTTGGTGACCAACCCCCTCTAGCTCTTGACGTACTTAACACAAACCTGACGTAAATACTAAGGGTATGTTCACACCTAGCGTAAACCTAAATACTATGGATTTTCTGCATCATATTTCATTGTGGAATACACACAGCATCTCAACACAGTACAAGTAGAATGGATGAGATTTTAACAAATCTCATCCACACGCTGCGTAAAAAATCAGCCCAATTTTTTTTTCAGAAATGAAACTGTAGTGTGGTTTTTTTATTACCTGCTTTTCTGTTGCGGGTTATCCCCATTTAAATTATTGAGGAGGTAAAACCTGCAACAAATCGCAAATGTTGTGATTTTTGCGGCAGAAAAGCTGTGATTCCGCTGCAAAAATCACAAGTCAGAAAAAACAAAACGATACTTACCCAGTTGCTTTTCTGTCCAGGCCAGCTTCTTGGAATTAGGTTTAATTCCATGTGACTGCTGCAGCCAATAATAGGCTGCCACGGTCACATGGGATGAAATATCCCAGGAGGCCAGGCCTCAAGACATCAGAGTGATGCATTTTTTTATTTATTTTTTGTTTAACCTGCTGTTTTTTACAGCGGAATTTTCACATCAGCAATAGGTTTTTGGGAGAAATTGTCATGGCAGACAAATGTCAACTGAGTAAAATAAGCCAAGACAACAAGCCAGATATTCATGGCCTAATATAAACTTTAATAAAACATTTTCTCACTTATAATAAATAGCGACATTCCTGTTTTTTAGGTTCAAAACATGGAGTATATCTGTTGACTTTGTAAGGGTAAAGCGGTTACTTCATACTCTATAGGTACATCATTTTTTATCCCCCTATACAAACTCTAAGGCCTTATTCACATGAACATTTAATACGTCCGTGTGACGGCCGTTGAATCAACAGCCATTACATGGACCTATGTAATTCAATAGGGCCGTTCACACGGCCGTTGTTTCAATGGACTGTGTGAAGAGTCCATTGAAAATGGGACATGTCCTATTTTTTTGTGCTTCACGCATCCCTCTATAGACTCTAGTCTACGGGGATGCGTGATAACTCATTCAGCAGGGGTGCAGCACGGATGCACCTCGGACATAAAAAACTGTTGTTTTTCACTTCTGAGGTTACATACACTTGTATGAATCTAGCCTTAAGGCTGTGTTTACACATTGCGGTCAAATCACATTTTTGCTGCATTTTAAAAAAAAGTGTTAAAACCCTTTAATTTTGCAGTGATTCTAATCAATAATTGCAATTCCCTTCTTTTCCAACTAGTTCCACTTAAAAAAAAAAATTGTTTATGGACTCCATCAGTGGATGAAAGTGTCTTTTCTGACTGACAGAAATTTTTTGCATCCATCAGAAATGTATTAGACATTCCTCTCTAGTTATAATTCTTATCAATATGACTGTAGCATGTAATGAAGTGGTCAGCGGATTATACACTAAATTATAGGGTATGGCTAGGAGTGAGATGGTAAAATGTAGAAACTCTTTTGATGTTTGTGTGTGGTGCAAGTGCTTGATGCAACTTATTTCACACCCCAAAAGGGATGGCGTTGAGGGGTGGCGACGGATATTGACCGCGGCATCTAAGTGGTTAAACAGCCAGGATAAGAGCGGTCTCTATTCCTGGCTATTAGTGTGAAGGGTCAGCTGTAACACATAGCTGACACCCGCAGCGTATGGCGCGGGCTCAGCACGTGAGCCCGCTCCATACTTCAATCCCCGCACCAGGACGTACCAGCACATCCTGGTGCATGAAGAGGTTAAACTGACATCATGTGGCAGATCATGGGCCACTTTGGAACACAGGGGAAGCTTTTTAAACTAAATTAGACTTCTGAAGTTAATTGGTTTGACTTTAAGGGGTTTCATAGCACTGATCGCTTAACAGGTTTTTTTTGGGGGGTTTTATTAAACAAGGTCTTTTTTTAAATTTTACTGTAACAATTTCGACTATTTTATCAGGTCCATTACATAAAATTAAATTTAAAATCCATTTTAATTCCAGGTTGTAATTCAACAAAACAGGAAAAACATTTGCAAGGCACTGTATATATCAGATCGGTAACATTTATATTGGCAATTTACCCGTTTATGTAGCTTATAGAAGCTTTCTTTGACTTGCAATATCCAATCTCAGTCAGTTTGGTTTTGCCGATCTGTTTTAAAAAGGATTATTACGTAAATAAACAGGTCCACACACAATCCCTAAGTGAATACATATAGTTTACTTAAGTGCAAAAGATACATATACAGAAAAGATCAGAAGATACAAATAAGTAAGTAAACAGACAAAACATAAAAGCAGCTGAGCATTCGCCTGGCTTATCTGAAGAGAGCCCGCTTGTATAACTCCCACAAATTCCGATGAGAGTAGCGCAGGGGCCCTGGACACTTGCCGTTCCAGGTGAGCTCTGCTATCTTTGTCTATGCAATGTTTCTTATTATCCTGACAGTTTCTCGTTTCCCCATACACAACCCATTGCAAATCCCCAGATTCTGGAAGTTTCAAGACTACCCAACCTTAATTAGTATACGTTGTTGAACAAATAAGTAAAATAAATTATTATCAACAAGTGTGTGTGATGCGCATATGTGCTCCAAGCCAATACTCATGCTCGGTATCTCCCATCATTGCAAAAACTAATCCTAAAGTCAAAGTTTAAGTGGCAGAACCAACTAAAATGAAACCTTACCTCCAAGAAGCAGTTAAAGTTTTGGGATTATTGTCTTTTGAAAGATATTTGTAAATTAAAAAAATGATCAAATAATGAATGAAGAAATGTGTATACAGTATATGTCTAGTTGCATATTAAGAATAATAATAAAATAACTGAATAAGCACATAGCCGATATAGCTTCAATAGCCTGTGCAATAACAGTTCTATAAGTTCTTGTCTCAGTTTATCACAAAGACATAAAAATTGTGAAGGAACAAAACTTGTAGATGATAATATAGGAGCCATATATATATATAATATATATTATTGTCTAAACATGGTGAACTTATTTTGGGTTTTAAGTCCGTTTGATAATCCCTTAAGAGCTGCTGTTACACTGGTAATGACCTTTTATTCGTCTACCTCCGATAAGCATACTCCCTTGGTTCATCATTAGGTTATCAGCAGACCATAACTTGACTAAAAATGAAAAATTTCACCCTTGCTGTCATTTGTCTATGTAATAGATCTGTGCCCCAAGTTATTGTATTTAATGTTTGTATTTAATGTTACTATCCTATAATTTTATCGCGGTTGTAGAAGTTTAATTTGTGTATATATTAAAAGATATAGAGAATGTAGAATTGATTCATTAGGGTCAAGATCCGAATTTTGGAGAATGGTTTGAAAATAGGGTTATTTACCATAAGTAATGTTAAGCCATGACGTGGAAACATATTACAGACATTTTTTATTATCACACTTTATAGTGAAGATATTGTATGTGTATAGTGGATTTGAAAAACTAAAATGCAATCTATAAAGCAGATAATCTGAGGGATTAAATAAATGTATTTATTGAGAGCCCGAATAATAGAAATAGATATCATTATGGGTCTTGTGTATCAAAACTGTCTCAAAGAAGAAAGACATTTTATTGTCAATTGCAGCCTATTACAGTTCATCCCTTTATTTTCCAAACGAAACCAGAAAAATTAAACCTAGACTCCTTTAAATTGATGTGGTGAGTCTATGTGTGTATCTTGCTATTATGTATTTTTCACTATTGTTTTCATTTTTCCCAATGTTTGAAACCTTTTCAATTTTATTTAAGTTCAAGAGGACATGTCATCTTTCCAAAAAACTGCAGCTGACATCTCAGTTAGATTGTCGTCGCCCCACAGATTCTGGCGCTTTTTTTTATTTCTTCTAGACCCCACCGTTCCTTAGATATCAGTGCCATTCGCTCTGGTGTACGATTTGCAAATGAGGTTCCAATAATCTAACTGAGATAATCTTAGATTTAATCAGTATGTGGGTTAGATAAGCTGTTAGAGGCACATAGGAGATGCTCTTAGCCAAGCCCTCTGTCCAGCACACTGACGGATTCATCTGACGATATGCAGTTTCTATGTATAGTGGATACATAGAAGCTTCATCTCTAAAACAAAACAATTTTTTATATAACAATATATTAGAAATAAGTAAAATTTTACAAAATACATACAAAAAAAAATACATCAAAGGTTTGCATAGTCTTTAACCCCTTCCCGCCGCAGCCCTTTTTCAGATTTTCATTTTCGTTTTTTCCTCCCCACCTTCCAAAAGCCATAACATCTTTATTTTTCCGTCGATATAGTACTATGAGGGCTTGAGTTTTGCGGGACGAGTTGAAGTTTTTTGTAGCACCATTTATTTTTCCATCTAATGTACTAGGAAACTGGAAAAAAATTATGTGTGGGGTAAAAAATGAAAACAACTGAGATTCCTCCATGTTTTTTTGCGCAACATTTTTACGGAATTCACTGTGCAATTAAAACAACATGTTAACTTTATTCTGTGGGTCAATACGAGCCATAACTTTTTTATTTTTCTGTCGATTAAGTGGTATGAGGGCTTATTTTTTGCGGGATAAGCTGTAGTTTTGGTGTACATGCAACGGTTTGATTACTTTTTATTTCATTTTTTGTGGGAGATTAGGTGACCAAAAAATAGAGATTCAGACGTTTACAATTTTTTTTTACGGCTTTCCCCGTGCGGGTTAAATAATGATATACTGTAATAGTTCAGACTTTTACGGATGCGGCGATACCAAGTATGTTTATTTTTTTTTTTTTTTACTATGCTCTAGGGGGGAAATGGGAAAAGGTGAGTTTTTTTTAACTTTTAATATTTTTTTATTTTTATTTACACAAACAAAAAACTTTATTTAACTAATTTTAACTTTTTTTATTAGTCCCCCTAGGGGACTTCGACTAGCGATCGTTAGATCGCTTGCACGATATACTGCAATACCAATGTATTACAGTATATCATGATTCTGACAGGCAACTATTAAGCCCTGCCGGAGGCAAGGCTTAATAGGAGAACAAAGATGGCAGACCTGGGGGACTTCATTAGGCCCCCAGGCAGCCATAGCAACCATCACCCCCCCCCCCCCCCGCGATTGCATTGCAGGGGGCGCGATGAGCTGTTAGAGTGGGTCGCCCCCCTCTTTCTAACGATTTAAATGCTGCGGTTGCTATTGACCGCAGCATTTAACGAGTTAAACGAGCCCGCTCCATACTTCCCCTGCCCGACTTTGGCCTATGGATATGTCAAATGTCAGGAAGGGGTTAGGTTTCCTGTATAGAATCCTTAAATATTAGCCAGATTGAAGAGTGGCTATATAGAGCTTTGTATGACCCAACACATCTGTGCATTATGTGGATACTACATTGATTTTAATATAGACGATGTAATGCTTCATTTCACCTGCAGGAAATGTTACTTTTCAAACAGCTATAACAGCTGATTGTTGATGGTCCCTGTAGGAACTTCCTGTAATTCGATAATCATCGAGGGACTGTCTAGCAAAAACAGATTGTCCAAAGTAGACAACCACCAACCACTTTCTTGTTTTTTTTAACCAGCAAGAAGATACCTGGTAACCAACACAAAAAAAAATTGTTTTTGTAAATAACCAGTTTATAGAGACCTGCTAAGGCTTGCCCTACTAGTGCTTTATTACCAGGAAAATGTCCTGATATTGAAATGGATGCAGCCAGAATGTAAAAATGCTCTTAATATTGTCAACCATGAAAACTAAATATTACAATCTGTTGGGGTATTATAACTTTGGCCTAGAATGTAATGTTCTTTTTTTTTTTTTTTGGGGTGGGTGGGTTACAGAACGGAAGATATTTAGACACACAGACAAAGCAAAGTTTCAGTGGTGTTTACCTACATGCATTGTGCACTCAACAATTGACTTTCATTGTCCTTCTGAGTTATATTGTATTTGTGCAGTGTAGCATATGCCTGCCTTTGGTTCTAATGCAAACTGCTTTTAACATTTTATGAAATGGCTTCTTCCTAACAGAATCTGAAATGTGCACAGAATTATATTTCAATCAATTTACATCTGCCGATTTGTGATAAAAGAAATAACTATAAAAATTGTTCATATTTCCTTGTTAAATGAGAGTTATTTCCAATATTTCCCATTTATTCAAAGAGTCCCTGATTTGCAAATGTGAGTGGAAGATTGACTTTAAATTTCCAGAGATGATTAGCTGCCAGATCTAATCAAATTTAGAAGTAATTAGGAAATTAAAGCTTGATTAGGCCTTTGCTTGATTTTGCTGAAATTATAGTTTATGCAGTTTAAATGACGGGGGAGGGGAAATCTTTGCACTTTTAAAGATGTGAACAGTATTGAAAAAATGCAATGTCAGGATATTTATTGGATGGTAACCAAAGTTATTTTCAAAATCACTGTGATGAGAATGAGCTCCATTTGTGCCAGTTAAAGAATAAGATGTTTCTAGTAGAATGTTATTCAAGCGTGATATATTGACGGGAATGAGATGAAAATAAATAAATGGTTTTGGAATCATAAGCTCTAATTTAGTCCTTTTTGACATTTCAACTCTGTAAATTTGTAACATCATGTTATTGGCATACAGTGAACAGTCAAAATTTCAGTAGAATTTTTTAGCTCATTTCTAACAGAATGAACCAATGTAGGAAGCATTCATACTTTTTATCTATTGAGATAGATAATCATAGAATGACAGGATATTAAATCTATTCTAAGGTATACTGCGCTATTTTCAACATTTGTTTGAATTAAAAAAAGCTAAATGGAGGCATGGAGTAGTCCTGTCCCAAGTCGAAATATGGAGGGTAAAAAAAAATCCTTCAAACTACTGATTGGTTGCACTGTACAACAACTTTTTTTATTCATGTATTTAAACCAGTGGCATGTTGAAGAACGCATGTCCATATGCCACTTCATGTAACTCAAAATTTTACCCAGTGAGAAGATAACCAAGCAAGGACTTGAGAACAGTTCAGTGATAGTTAAGGATGGATCAAAATCGTTTGAGGCCCCTGGGTAAAAAGTGTGTGAAAGCCTGTTCGCTTTTGTCTCTAATAATGCCACAATTAGAACACAATATGGTGCCTAAATAATATCTTCATAGAGTGCACACATAATACTGTAATATCATAGCTGGGGCCATGACAAAGGGTCAAGATGAACAACCAGGTATTAAGATGTCAATGGGTTATGTGTGATGAGGACGGGGTGGTGAAGGTTCTTAAATGTTGAAGACCTTGGGACAATAGCCCCTTTTGTTTGTGCTTTAATCCTTAGTAGTACTATTGAGCACTGTTCAGTACTTGACAGCCAACTTGTAGCTGTTTGTGGGTCCCCTATTTCCTGAGAATATCTCAAACACTAGTAGCAGATAGCAAAAACTTTCAAAAACTGTCTATAAATGCCCTTTACCAACCAAAGAAAACATTCTAAAATGCCACCACTGGATTTACTAAAAAGTATTTATTAAATATTTAATTTAACACATTGAATAGTGGGCAGAAATGATCTTTCTGATGTATATGGTAATTTTGTAAATTCATAAAGCACACATAAAGCTTATGCACCCAACATGTGAAAAGCGTTATTTAGCAAAGTTTTCTTTATTATTTTTCAAGTACTGTATGGAATTGTATGTATTAGTCAATGGTGAAAACTATTCTTCTTGGCTTTAATTTGTCTATATAGCATCAACGTTTTACTAGTCTTTCAATAAAGGATTGTAACTAAATATATTTCTAATTAAAAAGCTAAAAAGTCCTGGTGAATATTTGGTCCAATTTACATATATTGACAATTCGTCCCATCATAATTAATTATGATGATGAAAAATTCTATTACTAGCTTGGGGAACATTTCCAACATTTTAACAGTAAAGGTCAAATACGGGAATTTGAACCACTAGATGTTCACTACAACATGCTCTTTTGCCTAGAGAACAGATAAGGATTCCACCCATGTTTCAAAACTACAATTAAAATAATTGACAAAGACAAAACAAGTTCAAAATGCTAATTGGATTTTTCCATCTCTTCACTTTCAATTAGCCTGGATGATATGACACCTTCCTTCATTTTTAATGTTTTACAGCTATCTATGTACAAAACACATAGTCAGTCAAGTAAGTAGTGATTACTGAAATAGTTTTGGAGCTGAAACAACATTTTGGGATGTTATAATTGCCCTCCTGTGTTTGAACAGCTGTATCTTGTAATTAGTATTTACCTCATTTATGTAGCAGTTGGGATATGCACGAAACATACGGAGAGCTTTTTGCATTACAGAGAACACACCCAGTTGACTGGAATGCAAAGATGTCAGTGAGCAGAATGGCAATGATACTGGTAGCAGTTACCCTTGGCGTTGCGTTAGCTGCACTTGTCACTATTTCTTTAGCCATTATCACTGTAGTTTTGGGAAATTGCATATTTAATTATTAAACTCAGAATACATTTTTATGAATTTCATTATGTTTGCCCTTCCAGATATATTTTCTGAAAATGAGACGATAGAAACGATAGATAGTAATTGAGTCTCCATAGCATAACAGATGTATGCGGCATTCACTCAAGATGAAAGAACTTATTCAAGCAAAAAAGTAGAGAAGGGAGTGTTAATGAATGCTGTTCACTCTTCCTTCTAGGACTTGTATCACTTTTAGTTTACCCTGGATGAGACTTATTGTATTAGTGCATAGCATATGGAAAAATAAAGAAACTAGAATGTGAGAAATAACTGGGAGCATACCAAGGAAATGAAGACATAAAAAGGTGATAGATATGAGAGATGCCGTCTTAACAGTTGCTATAAAGGTTCAACTAATGTCAATAATATAACCTAAATTACCATTATACATATTGTATTCTACGTTATACTCTGCTGTTTTGTGCTATCTCACACCTATATACTGTATTTCTCTTGTGCCATATGCTGCAACTAGAATAAATTTGATCCCCATGTGTCCAACTTTTTGCTACTTTGAAGTGAATATTAACTTATATCAAGTATCTCCTTATTATATCCAGATGAAAAGTAAGAGTATATGTATGACACACAATGCAAAAAGTATGGAACAAGGCGCATTAAACAATGTGCTACAGCCAACTAGATCGCCACTCGATTAGGTACTGAGTCGGAGAAAAAGCTTCAGATTTTAAAACTCGAGAGGTGAAGGGGTGAGAGCAAAAAACGGATTTTGGGTTATTGCCTGGAATTGTGCTTTAATATTGTTCTCAATGGAATTAACAGGGTTAAGTTCATGCCACAAACCTTGGACTTGTGGCAACACATTGACATTGCTTGATTTGGTAAGCCTAGGAACTCTGTTGGGACTAAAGCGGAGAAGGTTGTGGGTAACTTCAACTGATAGATGTTATTTGTTTTACTACTTAGTACTACCTACAAATGTGTCCACCCTTACCTTTGTTTGATTTTGGTTAAGGACTCCATATTCTCATGAAACCAATTCAATACAATATTGCGACATGCTAGCAAAACCTCTTGACAGGCTGCAATACACAACACAACCACTGAATAGCCACACATAGAAACATACTGTCCAGCATAGTCATCTCGTGACAGAGTATTGCGAAATTACGTGTTTGTTTTTTTTTCAAAGCTGGTCATCTCTTGCCACACATCTCATGATATGCTGAGAACAGATAAGGAAGAACACTTCTGTACTTTTGATGAACTTTACTCACATGAATTCCTTACAGCAAGTAATATTCATAAAGGCCGTGATGCATTTCTTGAAAAATATGATATTACAGGTTTTGAGTACTAGATTCTGGAGATGGGACGTTGATCCAGGGATTTATTCTGACTGCAATATTGGAGTCAGGAAGGAATATTCCTCCTAATGAGGCAACTGGAATAAACTTCATGGGGGTTTTGCCTTCCTCTTGTAATGAATCGGGGTAGGAAGACGGACAGGTGAGCCCTAATCTACCCGCAACTCAGTCCCTGCCTACTTGCACGGCCCGTCCTAAGTGACGGCGTACAACTGGGTGACGGTCCCTATGCTCAGTAAGTGCAAGACAGACCGCACAAGACAAGGGCACACAGAAGCAAGGGAGGGGGTAGGGGCAGTTGCCCACGGAAACACTGTGAGCAACAGGCAGAGGTGAACGAGTCGAATCAAACCAGTGGAGTAGGTAGTAGCAAATAAGAGCAGGAGAATGGTCAGGCAAGTCAGGGTCAAAAAGTAACAGCCGTCAATCGGGTGAATAGCAGGAATAGCAGAGTCAGGAAACCAGACAATCACAGGCAAGGAGCATACTGCAAGTGAGGGTATAAATAGACTAAGGGCGGGAGCTAGAGCCGTCAGGCCAGGCTGTGATAGGTTCTCCCTCTCCTCAGCCTGCAAGCCTGAGTGGTAACAGATTGCGTCACTCTAGCAGACCTTGGAGCTGATGAGGGCTGATTAACCCTGGGCGTCGACACAGAACCTGTGTCTGGCAAACCCTTTACACCTCTGGATTAGTACGGTAGGATTATAGGTTGGACTTGATAGACCTGAGTCTTTTTTCAACCTTATCAACTATGTAACTATGTAACCAATTCTTCCAAGCCCCTGTATGAGTGAGCTCTAATATAGAATGTCATACTGTAGAATCAAAGTGATTGGTAAGTTAAAACTGTGGTTGATTAGTTTAACCGGTTCCCGACGTACTTAAACCATAGACCATAGACTATTTAGTTGAATGTCGGGTCTCCGGCAGTCAGTAACCCTGAGGAGAAGATAGAAGCAGATTTCGCTGCTTCTATCTTCTCTGATCTCTTCTACGCAGCGCTGTGTATATAAATAAAGGCAGCGGCAGCGCTGCTGCCTCTATTGGTCCCGGTGATCATGTGACTATTAATGACAATAATCATTATGAGAGGGTTGATCTCCCCTGTAAGTGGGGCTACTGTGCAGCCCCAGTTACAGTAGAGAAACATGGTTTAAAAGAAGAAAAAAAAATAGATAGAAAAGTCCCACAGAGGTCTTTTCTGACCAAGTGCAATTTTTTTTTTTATAATAAATACACATAAATATACAAACCCCCCAAAAATGTAGTCCCCCCGCCAATGATTGTAGTAACGCTAGCCCTGACCCAATTACCCTAATATAGACATGTAATATACCAAAATATAAGGTAGATAATGACGATCACAAACAAAAAAGGTCTATTTTAGGGTAAAACTATATTATTACCAGAAAAAATAGCTAAAAAGTAAAAATGCTTATTTTTTATTTACTATTTATTCAACCTTTAAGCCGGAAAATTCTACTATAGCAAAATGGATGTGTATAAAAATGATAAAAAAATAAACAAAAAACCTACATTGTCTATGGAAAAAACTTTGCAAAAATCACATCACTAGCCCAACAAATAAATAGTTATAGCCGTTTAACGCGTGCTAAAAATGGCTAAACGGTGTCTGGTCCTTAAGGCTCAAAATAGCCCGGTCCTGAACCAGTTAATATAGTCTTGAAAGCTTTTAGTCTTGGACAAAATGCAGAAATTATGACTAATGGAAAACAGCATAATCCTGGTGTTTAAAATACTTTAAACATGATACATGTTTCTTTATTTCTTTAAAATATTCAGTTTCCTCTTATTTGTAGCAAAATTAAAACAAAAAATGCTAATTTTATTTGTTTTTTTACATTGTTGTGTAGTTATGAGTCAGTAAATATTACAATTAGATGGGTATGGGTATTGATGGATAATGTCTACTGGAGTGTGGAAGAATTATTCATCAACTACTCAGGTAAGTCAAATTTCGATTCACTTAGTTTTCTTTATGATAAGCAGCAAGATTTATTTTTCTTATTTAAGACTGAAGTGTTCAAAATCCATAAAAAAACATAATAATCAATTTTAAACAAGGGGCAACCATTGTTAATTTACTGTGATTAAATCTATGATTATTTTATGGGATCTGAACTTCCTCATGTTAATCTAACCAAATTAAACATTTTCAGTCACACTGAGCAATAATTTAAATCAATGATTTCTCATCCGGCCCTTATGAAACTAAACATGGCTTTTGGTCTGTAAAAACAGAATGTGGAAAAATTGGAACCTCCAGTAGCAGAATGTTCTCTAAATGTTAGATAGGACATTTAGATGCAGATATTTTTATTGTTACTATTATTATTATTTTGTTTTCAAAGCATCATTCACTTCTACACACAATTGCAGTTTCCTTCCTTAACGTTTATCTAAACCCGACATATCCCGTATCTAGCAAAAAAAAAACATATAACTCCAACAAATGACTTAGAAGACAGTCATCCTTTGGCCATCCATTTACACCTATGTTAATAAAGTACATGTTTCTTTTACTGGATGAATGTGGCAGATGACTTTGATGCATGCCATCCGTCGGCCATCTGTCGCCCATTTAAAAAAAAATTATACGTTAAGCCGGAATAAGACTTAGTCCGGAAGCTCAGAAGAGCGAAAAATGAATGGGATGTTTTCGGAAGTCCTGAATTCTGATGGGGCCAGAGTCACAAGACCGAAGCTGCGATACGAAGAAATCAAGATCTTTCCAATAGTATGTATATTACAAAGTTTGTTTAATGGGTATTTATTATGTGTTAGAAAACCCCTTTAACGCAATTCAAGAAAAGTTAAGATCTGTAGTTAATGCAATAACTGTGTATTCTTCTTTAAGAGTATGCCGCTCTTAGGAAAGCCTGTCTTTGTGGATGCAAGTAAAAGTTCCTTAGTTACCAAGTGTTTTGGAGGGGACAAGGTGAAATTTATTAAAATGAGTTTATTAACTCCTTAATGACCGCCCACCGTCTTTTAACTGCAGGCGGTGCATGTCCTAAGTCTACGGCAACGTCTTTTGGCATTGCTGTAGGCTGATGAGCGCTCGTGTGATCTTAGAGGAGCCTGCTGAATACAGCTTGGGTCGGACAACATTCGGACCCCAGCTGTTTAACCATTTGATCGCCACGGTCCGCGACCGCAGTATAATCACAGGGAACTTCCGTCTTTGATCGCATCACTGGAAACCTGGTGACATGATCAAGCACAGGGGAATCCCTCTGCAGTCAGCCCTAGGGACCTACAAAGGACCCATGGGCTGTCTGTTCAGTTTGCCTGCTGTTCGGGCACACTATGTGCTGCCCTAACAGCAGCCTCTGTCATAGTGACACAGTATAATGTATTAGCATACAGGATCTAATGGGTTATTTAGAGTGAAACGTGAACGGGACAAAAAAATAAACAAGGAAAACAATGCAGAGAATCGCTTTTTCTTATATTCACACCGTAAAAATATTTTTTTTCTACCTCCAAACTAAGAAAAAAATAATATAGTTTCTCCCGCATAAAACAAGGCCTCGTACGGCCACGTCAATCAAAAAATAAAAAAGTTATGGCTGCTGAAATGCAGAGAAGTATAAACTGAAAAATGTAGCTGGTCATTAAGACCTTTTCAGGACCGGTCATTAAGGGGTTAAGTTACAAGATATCCAAAAAACAAAAACAAAATTATAAAATAAAACGTACATCTACCTGAATGCCTTTACAATTCTCACCTGAAACTGGTCTGCAGCCAGCTATGGGGTCATGCACACGGCTGTATTATGTCTCTCTGCAAGAGCCATAAATTTAGATCCAAGGGATCAGAACCCTTCCTGTGAGATCAGGAAAGCCTTTCCCAAAGAAGAAACGTGATCTAAGACAAACCCTCTTTCTTAGAAACCCACATATTGAGGTCCCACATAAGGTAATAAATAGTTTCTGTGATGTGAGTACGGATTCTTCTATTATGTGTATTCATATAACAACTTCATTGTCCTCAATGTCCCACTGCCAAAGACAGACATAGAGGAAGGTTGTAGACTTTGTTACTTCTTACGTCTTTAGCTTAGTGCAGCTTCAGACAATAAGATCAGTAGACAAGTCCCAAAGGCAACTCAAAGGACACATAAAGGCAAAAAACAGATGTTCCCTTTCCAGCTGTGTCACAGTCACTGCTTGTCATTCCAAAGGTGAAAAAGTGGTTTTGACAGTGAGGGATGGAGGGAGAAAGAGTTGTATGAATAATAAACATAACGATGAGCAAGCTGAAAATTATATATATATATATATATATATATATATATATATATATATATATATATATATATATATATATATATAAAAAATTCTTTTCTTTTTTTTAACACATTAAAATTAATTCAATTGACTTGGACTTTTGACCTTATTTTAGGATAGGGTTACATGGCTACTTGTGCTGTACTTCAGGTTGCAATAGTCACATACTTATTGGTGCAGCAGAACCATACCACTACATTTACCCAATAGATATTCGAGAATGTGGCCACATCATGATGAAATTGATTGCAAAAACTTTAAGGTATCACAGCCATGACAACCTGAAACATCAGGCATGTTGTTCTGTATCTGTACTGCCATTGAAGGTGCAAAAGGTTTCCATATGTATTGGTGCCTATGGCAGACATTGCAAATTGCTCCCCTCATCATACTAGCTTTGCCCACCTTTTACATACACTACATTACACATTTTTATCTATGATACTGTAGTTAAGGGAGTAATAATAGGATTCCTGGTTTTATCCCTAATGGTTTAAAGTGAATAAGGAGTTAATAACTGGTATTTCTGGTAGTATAGAGTGGTAAAGCACTTAATGGTAATATCAGCAATGGTTTAAGGCTGTAAAGGGTTTAATGGGTGGTCTAGGTTAGTGAGGGCGCTAACTATACTGTCTCTGGTCATTTTGATTGGCATCCCCAGTGATCTAAGTTGATCATTTGGTTTGGGGGTCTTAGCTCCATTTTCTTGAGGCAGAGCTCCACATTACCTGCTTCCCTTTACACAGTCATATTGCTAAATGATCAGCGCTGCAGCCCCTTCATTAAAAGGATCGGTGGGGATAACAGAAGTTAGACCCACATTGATCATAAAGTGATGGCATATCCTAGCATTACACCATCACCTTATACGATGAGAATAACCCTTTAAATTCAACAGGAGCTATATAAATCTATATTTTCGGAAGTTTCCCCTTGTGTCAGCCAGAATTTTATCATTTTCGTTAATAGTGTCAAAACATCTCTTATATTAAAATGACATTTAAAAAAGCAAAAAAAAAAATAAAGAGTTTACTATGGATTAAAAATAATGATGATATGGCTTTAAACAGTACAGATGGCTTCATGCTGCCTGACAATATAATTTGGGATTTCCTTTGTGTAATAGATCTGGTATATGAAATTATTGTTAATTTCTTGGTTCTCTGCTCAACTGAATATAGTTGTACTACTGCTTTGCATCTCTACAGATCAGTTTACTGTCAACATGGTGGGGGCTCAATTCCTGTCTTTGACACCCTAATTATGCCCCTACTGATTATAAGCGTAATTGCGTGACATTCAGGACAGTTGTCTCTTTTCAAAAGACCCTTTTACATGGGCCAATTATCGGGCAAACGAGCATTCATGTGAGTGCTGGTTCCCGATCCTTGCCCTGTAGACAGGGCAACCATCAGCCGATGAATGATAAATCATCGGCTGATCGTGTGTTTTATGCTGCAAGAAATATTATTGTTGTCGGCAGCACATCTCCCTCTGTGTAAACAGGTAGATGTGGTGCTCACATGACAGAAATGTATGAGGAAGAGCGTTCGTAGTAACGATCACTTATCCCCTAGCATAGCTCCTTGTGAAAGGAGCAAACAATGAACTGTTTTGTTGATCGGCACTAGTTTACATGGCCCACGTCAGGCTGTGTAAGAGGACCCTTACCCCACACAGCAGTGAAAGAAAGATAAATAAAATCTTAATCTTGGCATCTAGGCAACACGTCCGACCAGACTAAGATGTTTGTTTTTTATTACTTTTTTTGTCACTAATGCTTTATTTATGTATGAATAATTTTAGACAGAAGTCCCCTTGAAAAAAAAAAAGGGAAAACCTTAGATAACCCCAGAATAAAGAGACTGAAATTCCTAAAATGAATAAACATGACAGATTGAAAGACATTGATGATATAATATAGTCTACACGTTTCTGTATGAGGAAGTGGGTTTTGTTTTGCATCTTAAATGTCACCTTCTCTTCAGAGCAAAGGAAATGTAGTTTAAAGTAAATAGAACATTAATCTCCTCCAAGCAGTAAATAATGAGATACCAGTAGAATGTTCATGTGTACATAATGCTGTATTAGGTGATGCATGTAATGCACTGCAATAGGTAGGTCAGGGCTTTTTATTAGGTAAATAGGATATAAAGCTTACATCCAAAGTACAACTATTTCTTCTAAGGTCATTTGGTGCCATCCATTTGTACTTTTAAAATGTATATCAAAGAAAAAGTTTTAAAACTATTTTGTTTGTCTTTGACTTCTGTGTCTGATGAGTATAGGACATATATAAACAAATCTTGCACTCTATATCTAGATAGATTGATAGATAAATAGTAGATAGATAGATAGATAGATAGATAGATACAGCACACAAGAAAATTGTGACAGCACACTGAGAACACCAATGCCACCTAAGTCGCTAAATATAAATAAATATGCATTACAGCTAAGTCTACTTTCAATGGGAGGTTTTTAGCGCACATTTTGATCAAATTGTGTGAGCACACCTGCCACGACAAAGCGCCCTCCATAGATGGGAACCTATGCTACACATACACCCAGAACTGGGACTACGCCTACATATATCTGGGAATGGTAGGAACCAGCATTAAACTAATTAAAATCACCCGGGGCAGAATGGGAGGAGTGCAAGATCAAAAATGGAGGCAGTCACTAACCCCACATATATGAATCACATAAACAACACAAAAGTTTGAACAGCACATTCCAACAATATGAAAAAAACATGTATACAGGTGCAAGAACGCCTGTGACTGCACATTTATACAGCACACAAGAAAATGGCGACAACACACTGCAAACACTAATGATCGATAGATAGATAGATAGATAGATAGATAGATAGATAGATAGATAGATAGATAGAGATACATTCAGGTATCAGCGAACAACCAATTGAGGTGAAAGGTAGCCTCATTGCTGCAAGCCAACGCAAAAGTCACTGTGTTTCGGTTTGTCTGGTTTCAGCTCCTGAAGATGTCATCTGTATGGCTTACAACACATATGTTTTTGTAAGATACGCCACACAGTGGTCAGTGGCACCTGTAGTTCCATACTAGTCAGCCTGGTTGACTTTCTGGGACTACGCTTGTACACGGGTTGAATCCCGTTCACTGTCTCTTCCGAAGTCTTTGGGTGGCCCAAACTTTGCCCATGACATAAACACTCAGTGGTTTCAAATTGCTTCATCCAATGCGAAATGCAGTTTCTATGCGGAGCACATTTACCACATTTATTCTGAAAGTTTCGCTGTTCTGTCACAACAGACCCCATTCATACAAACTCCAACACGTAAAAAGTTTTCTCTTGCTTTGATGTCGCCATCTTATGTAACACTTCAAGTTTGGCTCTTGAAAATTAAAGCTGCGCTGTGATTGGTTGCTATGGGCAACTTAGACAGTTTTGCTTTGATTTCCAGTCACTGGCCATTTACCACTGATGTTACTTTAGAGAGGCTCTGTCACCAGATTTTGCAACCCCTATCTCCTATTGCAGCAGATCGGCGCTGCAATGGAGATAAGAGTAACGTTTTGTTTTTTTTTAAAACGAGCATTTTTGGCCAAGTTATGACCATTTTTACATTTATGTAAATGAGGCTTTCTTAAGTACAACTGGGCGTGTTTAAAGTAAAAGTACAACTGGGCGTGTATTATGTGTGTACAACTGGGCGTGTTTAACGTTAAAGTACAACTGGGCGTGTTTAAAGTAAAAGTACAACTGGGCGTGTATTGTGTTCGTTACATCTGGGCGTTTTTACTTCTTTTACTAGCTGGGCGTTGTGTATAGAAGTATCATCCACTTCTCTACACAACGCCCAGCTTCTGGCAGTGCAGACACACAGCGTGTTCTCGAGAGATCATGCTGTGACGTCACTCACTTCCTGCCCCAGGTCCTGCATCGTGTCGGACCAGCGAGGACACATCGGCACCAGAGGCTACATTTGATTCTGCAGCAGCATCAGCGTTTGCAGATAAGTAGCTACATCGACTTACCTGCCGATGCTGCTGCAGAATCAACTGTAGCCTCTGGTGCCGATGTGTCCTCGCTCGTCCGACACGATGCAGGACCTGGGGCAGGAAGTGAGTGACGACACAGCGTGATCTCTCGAGAGCACGCTGTGTCTGTGCACTGCCAGAAGCTGGGCGTTGTGAAGAGAAGTGGATGATACTTCTATACACAACGCCCAGCTAGTAAAAGAAGTAAAAACGCCCAGATGTAACGAACACAATACACGCCCAGTTGTACTTTTACTTTAAACACGCCCAGTTGTACTTTAGAAAGCCTCATTTACATAAATATAAAAATGGTCATAACTTGGCCAAAAATGCTCGTTTTAAAAAAAAACAAAAAACGTTACTCTTATCTCCATTGCAGCGCCGATCTGCTGCAATAGGAGATAGGGGTTGCAAAATCTGGTGACAGAGCCTCTTTAACTACAGGCCTTTACTTTTGCACCATCCTTTTTAAATCACCCTGTATATGTATTAGAATGATTATTTTTACTATACTTCTTTTGAAGACAAGTATGGCTGGGGCTCGACGGTGACATAGAGTAGCCTGCAATTAATGGTAAAAGCGCAACATTACCACCATTAGCAGACGGCTTTAATATTTTCCTATAGGAAAAGAAGTTGCAAGCAACATTGCAAGACTTCCAAAGAAAATATTTATGCTTCCAAGGGGTTGTCCCATGAGTAAATATTGTGTCTAGATATTGCTGTTACATACTTGGTATGGCGACTTAGTATGGCGCCCCCTGGTGTTCTTTTGATTCCCTTTTAGGACATCCACCTAATATGTCCAGTGCTGGTGAGAAGAAGCCGCTTCTAGTGCGCCCATTCTGATTGGCTTCACAATTGCAGGAATCACTCCATTGCCCTTGTACAAGTGGATCATGGATTAGAGACTGAGCTACCAAGTATGTGTGACCACTGGCATTGGATAGCAATGTACCAAGCGTCTTGATATAAGCTTGTCAGAATCAATGAGTTTTATTACGTGTTTGAATGGATGATAAATGGCTGATGACATGAAAAAGAGAATTACAAAGACATAGAGAGATAATGGAGATATCCTGGGGCTGTAAACATAAAACAATATATTTTTTTTTATCAAAACCATTTGCAAAATTGTTTCCTTTTTTTTTATTTTAGATGCATTGGAGCAATGAAAAAAATATTGCAAAAGTATACATACCCAAAATAAAGAATCAAGTCCTTCTCAGATTCTGGACATCATATAAGTTGCTATAATATAATAAAACATTTTTCATTTACAATAATTAATAAATATCACATTCTAATGTTAAAACCTGACAATTATACAGAGATGAGTGGCGCTCCATAGGTACTGCTTATCTCTTTCTGCAGAAGCAATCTGTTGCATTTTCTGTGCCAACCACTAAACGACCAACAAAAAAGTGCTGGAGTGTGAGAACTTATCATTTAAGCCATTGAAAAAGTCAAGTTAAAGTTTGATGCCCCTTTGTATTTAATGCTCGAGTTAATTTAAAGATTGCTACATCTGTATGCAATTTACACTTGGATATTATAACAAACATTGTAAATTTCTCATTGTTATGTAAACCGCATGGGCTCATAAAGTATAACACTTATGAATTAATAGGTGCAGAAATTAAATATATAACTTGTCCAAATAAACAGTCAAATGTGTCTAATGAAGACCCCTCATAACCTTTCATCTCCACTTAGCCCGCCTGATATTAAATATAGGAACATCAAGTAAATCTACCATCTAGTTTTACACCAAACAGCAGTATTCCCTCCTCTGCTTTGTTATGTCTATAGAGATTTTGCTTTATAAACAGAATTCTACAAAACTTTTCCTTTTAACTTGTAACAGACAGCTATTTAAGGCGTCCTTGTAGGTTTTACTTCACTTTGACATGTACAATTACTACACATTGTCCTGGGAAGTTACATAGAGAAGGTTGTGGACAGCGAGTTTCCACTAGGAGTTTGTTTTATACAGTAGAAATGGCAGAGCTGGGTCATGGAAGTATGATTCAGCTGAAAGTGAAGCTTGTACACCAGTCAGTCTACTCCTCTGGAGATTCTTAGGTCATTCATTTTATTTCTGCCTGTGTGACAGCTTGTGTGTGGGATTCTATCATCTGTGTAGCTATGCACACAGCTCTCCGGCAGGTCAAGCCTTCTCAATCACATTCTTTTCTTCCAAGATTTGCTTGCTAATGCATTTTGCATTGTGTTGTTGGACTCCAGCATTCAACATGTTTTGCCTTTGAGCTGTATAGCGGACTGTGCCATTCAACCCTATTATTGCTCACATTACAAACAGTGAATATATCCAGTAATTTGATCACCTTTTTATGGGCCATTTATATGGATGCACCTAAATAAAATGGGAATGGTTGGTGATATTAACTTCCTGTTTGTGGCACATTAGTATATGGGAGGGGGGAAACTTTTCAAGCTGGGTGTTGACCATGGCGGCCATTTTGAAGTCGGCCATTTTGTATCCAACTTTAGTTTTTTCAATGGGAAGAGGGTCATGTGACACATCAAACTTATCGAGAATTTCACAAGAAAAACAATGGTGTGCTTGGTTTTAATGTTACTTTATTCTTTAATAGTTATTTACAAGTTTCTGACCACTTATAAAATGTGTTCAAAGTGCTGCCCATTGTGTTGGATTGTCAATGCAACCCTCTTCTCCCTCTCTTCACACACTGATAGCAACACCGCAGAAGAAATGCTAGCACAGGCTTCCAGTATCCGTAGTTTCAGTTGCTGCACATCTCGTATCTTCACAGCATAGACAATTGCCTTCAGATTACCCCAAAGATAAAAGTCTAAGGGGGTCAGATCGGGAGACCTAGGGGCCATTCAACTGGCCCACGACGACCAATCCACTTTCCAGGAAACTGTTCATCTAGGAATGCTCGGACCTGACACCCATAATGTCACCCATAACTTGTAAATAACTCATGAAAGAATAAAGTAACGTTAAAACCAAGCAGACCATTGTTTTTCTTCTGAAATTCTCGATAAGTTTGATGTGTCACATGACCCTCTTTCCATTGAAAAAACTAAAGTTGGATACAAAATGGCCGACTTCAAAATGGCCGCCATGGTCAACACCCAACTTGAAAAGTTTCCCCCCTCCCATATACTAATGTGCCACAAACAGGAAGTTAATATCACCAACCATTCCCATTTTATTTAGGTGTATCCATATAAATGGCCCACCCTGTATATCTATTTTACACACAGCTTAATTTGAGGTGTTTTTCACGCAACATTACAGGCAAAGGTTATATATTATGTTATGCCTAGCGCAGCGCCTCCGGTGGCGGGACATGACAGAGTTTCAAAGAAGACTGAAGAAAGGCTTGTGTCATGCACCGCCCCTCAGACCCTACACTATGCATAACCCAGTTTATGAATTTTGCCTAGAGTGTTCCTTTAAGTCCAGCATGTTCATATGCATCTCATATATTTTCTATATTTACAAACCAATTGTATAAAAGCTGATACTATTTAAAGGGTTTGTGGAAAAGTGTACATAATTTGGGCTCTATTTCTTCTCGCATGGGTTTTCTCAACTACTCCTACGGCAAAGTGATAGGTTATAGGATGATTCCCATCTCATAAAGTGATAGCATATAGGTAAGATGTGTCATCACTTTCTAATTGGTGGGGGTCTGAGCTCTGGGACCCCCACTGATCCTGAAAATGAAGAGGCTGCAGCACTGGTTTAGCGCTGAAACCCCTTCACTGTTCTCCCTTGCACAGCGGTGCCCCCGGCCACCCACTATGCAGAGAACTTCAGCATGGCCTCAATTAAGCAACCAAAAGCACAGCTGTGCAAGGAAAACTTTTAAGGGGAAGTAGCCCTGAGGCCTCATGCACACGACCATATTTTTTCCCACCCGTAAATACTGGCGTAAATACGGGTCCGGTGTCACGCGTATTCCACCCGTTTTGCACCAGTATTTACGAACCCGTGCCCGTAAATATGGGTCCGGTGTCACCCGTATTCCACCCGTATTTACGGGCATGTTTTTGGCGCCAAAATAGCACTGCACTAATCGGCAGCCCCTTCTCTCTATCAGTGCAGGATAGAGAGAAGGGACAGCCTTTTCTGTAATAAAAGTTAAAGAAATTCATACTTACCCGGCCGTTGTCTTGGTGACGCGTCCCTCTCTTCACATCCAGCCCGACATCCCTGGATGACGCGGCAGTCCATGTGACCGCTGCAGCCTGTGATTGACCTGTGATTGGCTGCAGCGGTCACATGGCCTGAAACGTCATCCAGGGCATCGGGCCGGATGTCGAGAGGGACGCGTCACCAAGGCAACGGGCGGGAGACCGGACTGGAGGAAGCAGGAAGTTCTCGGTAAGTATGAACGTCTTTTATTTTTATTTTTTACAGGTTTATACTGATCGGTAGTCACTGTCCGGGGTGCTGAAAGAGTTACTGCCGATCAGTTAACTCTTTCAGCTCCCTGGACAGTGACTATTTACTGACGTCGCTTAGCAACGCTGCCGTAATGACGGGTGCACACATGTAGCCACCCGTCATTACGAGAGATTCATAGACTTCTATGGACTGTCCGTGCCGTTATTACGGCCTGAAATAGGACATGTTCTATCTTTTTCAACGGCACGGGCACCTTCCCGTGAGAAAACGGGAAGGCACCCGTCGCCAATAGAAGTCTATGAGCCCGTTATTACGGGTCGTAATTACGACCCGTAATAACGGGAGTTTTTACGGTCGTGTGCATGAGGCCTAAAGCAGTAATGCAGCTTCTTCATTAATGGGCAATATTCTATCCCTTTATGAGATGGGAAAAAACCTTTAAATCCACTTGCTCTAAATTTAGTCTTAGGGCTAATTCACATGGGTGCTTTTTAGCGCCATACAACCTTTGAGTTGGACGAAGTCATGAAATGGTACCTGTAGCAGTCTATGGGGCCATACTGTACCTGCCCCCAATTTCATACGGAGGCATACGGATGTAGCCATCTTTATCTTGACTCTGATAACTTGCTGCAGCGTGATATTCACGCAGCAAAAGCCATTGAAAAGTCAAGATAAAGGGTCTTGCCTCTATGTATTTAATGCGTTAAAAGTCAAGATAAAGACGGCTCCATCTGTACAGTTTTTTTTAATATGAACTCCGACCGAAAAAAAAGTACAGAGCCACTTGGTGCTGCCGTGTTCATCAGGATATTATGTGAGATTTAGGGAAATTAGATTGTGAGTCCCACTGTGGTCAGGGGCTAGTTAAGAATGGATACATTCTGTGTACAGTAGCGCTTACTATAGGGGTGCTATAGAATAGGATGGAGCAGTTTTCTATATGTGGGCATTGCTCTTTTCAAGGGCGTTTATCAGACTGTTTGTTTTATCTCTAGTCTTTATAGCTCAAGATGGGCATATTAAAGCAACTGAATTTTTTTTTTACATCATCCTTTATAGTCTTCATAGAAGCCCCTTGTTCTGCTGCGGTTCACAGCTATGTCAAACATTGAATGTAGGAATCAAACTCTTCTACTTTGATCATTTTCACACTTTCTTTGATTAAGGTTTTCAAACTATGCAGCATAGCAGCAGGGGACAGGTTGATCTCTGTTGCTTCTAATGGGCAAATGCAAGAAGAGAAAATGGTGTTTAGAGACCGTTTGAGATCAATCATCTCTTTCTATGTTCAAGATTCCAAACAGAGCCATGAATAGATACTATAAGTTTAATGTTGAAAGACTTTAAAAAAGGTTCTAATGAATCTCATAAATATACTTAAATAATTACATAAATCCTTTTACGTACGGAGAACACAGAGATTCTCAGACAATTCATTTGTATTCATGAAATCATCAAAAATTAGAATTATGGCTTTGTTGGAATATAAAATGTTTGCAAATGTCATCATCTGAGCAAGATGTCACTTATGTGGTTGAACACATCTGACCTGCAGAGCATTGCTCAAGAAGTCGGTGAAATTTACCTTGACAGGTCATGAGCTGAAATAAGAATAACGTCACATGAGGTTATATCATGATATCACTTAGGGTGCAACAAATAAGACATTTTCAAATCTTAAACTAGAAAATAGAAAATAATAATGATGTTTATCAATAATTTTGCATCTAGGAACCTTCCAAGAGTATAGAAACATAAGGAGCTATTGTTGTAGGAGTGCAAATAATACATGTGGCCATTGAGTTTCTTTAATACCCAAGCTTTTTTTTAAATGAAACTACACTGTTTATAAAATAGAGAAAAAGCCTGTTCTGTTCATGTTTAATTAATGTTTTTGTTTTTATTCATTTTTTTCCCCATCACTATCCAAGTATTAAAAAGATTACATGGAGAGATCTACAATACATCGATAAAAGGAGATTCAGGTTATCATTATCTTTAGAGTTTATGCAAACTTATAAAAGTAAATTTAAATTCAGGTACTTAAGCATACTTAGAAAGTGCTTTGTATTACTTATAACAAGGAAATAACCAAAAATGATCAACAGCCGTCTAATTGTAATCTCTCTTGTTAGGTCTTATCTAAAATATTTTAAAATAAAGCCTACTACCAATGGTGTAGCATGTTTATTTTTAATAGGAAGTGAGGTATAAGGCAGTGAGACACCACCGGCAGCACTTATCTTCTGGAGGAATAAAAAAATCGGGCACCCAAAATTCCCTATCCTTCAATTCCCCTGATGGCAGGCACCAATTGACTGTAATAGCCTACAAAGTCCTAACTCACAAAAATGTATACATAATCTTATCATTTATTTAAAATTCTATATTCATTTTTATACAAATACATAATACAAATCTCAATTTCATCCGATATTACTCCATTGCAATGAAAAAATTCCCAGAAGGGATTATACACCAACAACTACACAACATAAAACTGTTAATAGAAGTGGTTCCACACCAGATTATGATAAAGTTTTTTTTACAAAATGATATCACAGATAGATAAATAAAAATAGAATAAAAAATATTAGATCATGGTTCTATTCTGCACTTGAAAATCCTCCCAATATCCATAAGCATAGCTAGTCCACATAAGGGTTCCATATCTAGAATGGAACTTCCTGCCCAGTGCATTCTATAGACGCAAAAGGTAACTTTCTTGATGCACACATGTTAGGCAGTATAGTGGATTACCCGTCCAGCACCTCAACACGTGTTTCAGTTGACTGTAGGGCTGCCTCCATACCCATTAGCTTGTCAGCCAATCCCAGGAACATTAAACGTTTTGGCCAACTTTAATCTTTTGTGCAAGACCAGCTTATGCCCCAGACGCTTTACTAAAGCCAGCTCTGAGCTCTGTGAAGTGAGGCTCCCAGACAGCCTGCATGAACATATTATTGGATTGGTATAATAGATCTATAGGTAGATCGAGGGTTGGAAAATATTCTTTAATTCTCTAATTATATATATATTAAAAAAATAACGTTCATTTGCTGAAACTGGGTAACCCCTTTAATTTTTCAGTTCCTGAGGTCGTAGAATCCTAAACTAAAGACTTTGTCAACAGTAAACAAATTAAAATTGTAATAAATTTGCTTTAATTAGTAAATACGCTGTACATATAAATAGATAAAATACCACTTTCCGCTGATATCAATCACTGGTATGTTATGTTTAGGTTTTCTTATAGACCCTTTTTTATTTTATGAAATGACAATATTTTTGCAATCACCTTTTTGGAAGCTTCAAGGTTATTTTATATTATGTTATTGCTGTATAAGGACTGCCAGTGCAGAGTCAATGAAAATCAAACTACTGAATTGTGGCTTCTATTTTTAAAGACAATTCTAATGCATTTTTTACTCGATAACATACTGTAGCCTGAGGTGAACATTTCCATAACAGCTCACATCACTGCTGAATATTAAATAATATAGTTATAGAAAGTTACAAACTCGAGAACAGCTACATGGAATAATGTGGAAATATTTATAAAAAAAATCAGGGAAACATTAAAAAATGTTTTTCCATTTACGTCTATTAAAAAGGGATTTGCAATTTATTACATAGATTCAAGAATGTAAAACAATGTCATACAATTTACTAATACGTAAATATTGGAATTCTTCCATCTTCTAGTTCTTTTGCAATGCTTGTTCTCCCAAAAGAAACTTCTTACTTATATTTTCGTGTCCCTGAAATTTGCCGTAGATGCGCTGGTATGTAATGTTTAATTTCATCATCTACTCTGTCCCTGACTGTAACCTCAAGTGAAACCTATTGTGCCTGACTCAACTTTGCTTTGCCTGCTATCTCCATCATAATAAGTGATATGAGTAGAGATCACTGTATCTACAAAGTTTTGATCTCCAGTGATTCCCCAAAATGTAAATTCCTGCAACTTTCTGTGAATTATATGATGTGAATCAATTCTACCATCTCATACCCAGAATGAAGCTTGTAAAAAGGATATCTTTCTTTTCAACCTACTATATATCAAAAGGGTTGACTCCTGACTTTAACCTCTGACCTTACGATCTATTAGTCATAGGTAGGAGTCCCCTCCTGTATTAGTTTGTGGGGAGAGCCCTATAAAAATATTTTCTTTCACACTGAAGGACTCAACACGCCCATGGTCGGACATTCATTTGAATGGGCGTTATGTAATAGTAAATTTTCACTGCAGGGAAAATGTGTAAACCAGCAGCCACATCACCAGGAATTACAGCTGAAAACCTGGGATTTTGACAGCCAGATCCATACTGATTAATTTATAGGCGGGTGGCAAATTTGGGATTACCTGTTAAAACAACTTCTTTAAATGTTTTCTTTTAAGTCAGTAATTTGCAACTAATTCAATAAATGCTGATGTAACACTAACAACTTATAGACAGTAAGTCTGAGTTTTTTTCAGTGGCATGGCGGGAGGATGGCTTGGCCCTAAACCAGCAATCATTATGGTATTTGGGCAAGGGAAATTTAGTGTGATGCCCTTTTTCTGAGCCGTGCATGTTTACTAACACCGATCCACAGTACCTCAATTCTAGAAGGGGGAGATCTTTCCTCTACACACTAGAGTACAAAACACTGATGGGAATAATTCAGAGACACTAGAATGTTCAATGTAGCAGCTATTGGAATCCAAGCACCGTAATGTGAAGTAAACCAGCTATCAAGTAACAAAACGGTTACCATTTATGTTTAAAGAAAAATAATACACAGTTTACATACTGTAAAAAAAATGCAAATATCATCTGGCCATCCTGGAGTTCTACCCAAAACTATAATCTACTATAGGATGGAAGTTTAAATGGACACTAAATTTTTAAGCAACATATACTAATCTAATAATATACCTGATATAGATCAATTTTCAAATTTACTTACTGTTAAAATTGAGTTGTTTTATTCAGGGAAATTCTGTTTTAAGTTACTACCACTAGTTGTCTCTCTTCCTGTAATCTTCTGACTATCCCCTGTTGTCAAGCAAAACTCCCTGGTTACAGAGCAGAATTGATGGACTGCAGAAAGTGGGGGCGTGTCTCTTCACTGCTTGCTATACAAGTCTATGGAGAGGATAGGGTAGAGGAGTAGGAGGGAGCAGGGAGAGAAAGAGACACAGACACGCTACATACAAGTTTATAGAGAAGGGAGAGAGAGCAGAAGCAGCGTGAGAAGGACACAGATGCTGCTGTAGCTTCCTGGTAAAATTTATATCTCACCCCAGTGCTGGATTCTCAGCTACACTGTTTATTACTGCTGTATAATCTCATCCATTCTGCTGCAGCTTTTATATATGTGAAAGAGGTAGGAGAGCAGGATTCTCCTCTTCTATGTGTGCATTGTATAGAAGGCATAATAGCAATTATGCTCCACCCATACGTTCAGAGAAAATTGAGAATTGGAGATGGAGACTGCATAGGGGAAACTGCTAAATAATGCAGAATACAAGTCATATATTGGTCAGAAATAGTGTTATTTCTCATGTACACACATATGTCAGCTTATTCTGAAAAGCCCCCTGAAAAGTTAGGTGCGCTTTAAAGGGGTTGCCCGCAACCGGACAACTGATGACCTATCCACCGGATAGGTCATCAGTATACGATCGGTGGGGGCCCAAAACCCGGACCCCGCACCGATCAGCTGCTACGGCTGCTACCAGACGTCCATGCCGGAAGCAGATGGCTCCGGTCACGGAATAATGTCCGAGCTGCAGTACTGCAGCTCTGCTCCTATTCAAGTGAATGCAACACAACTCCTTCTGGCTCCGTACATTACATACTGTGCAATGACATTCGCTGCCCGCGGGCAGCCGAAGCAGCTGATCGGTGCGGGGTCCTGGAGTCGGACCCCACCGATCGTATACTGATGACCTATCTGGTAGGGGACAACTCCTTTAAGCAGAACAGATATGTCTTATATATAGATGTATTTCTGGAGCTGGATGTGCAGCCTAATTTCATATTCAGTATTACATATGTGAAGTCAGTTTAGCTCAAATGCCAAGTTCTTATTCCGTGGAAAACAACATTTAAATAATGGAGTTTGTTCTAAGAAAAAAACAAACACATGAAATATTATTCCATATGACTGGACTTTTTGTGTTTTTGTGCAAATTTCTGTCTGTTAGAATTTTTTATTTCTAACAACTGACTCATAAAACTTGAGAAGCAACAGCAAAGTAGAAGAAATTATTGATTAGAGTATTTAATACAATGTTTAAGTTCAGTATTTGATTACAAGCCCAGAGTGCACATATTTTTAGACACTGATAAAAAAAATCCATTTATCAAATCCGAGCATGTGTCTACTTCACTCTACTGTCAAATGATATACAGGACATTTTAACTATAGCAACATGTAAATTTGCTCATGAATATGATAATCATTCTGTATTTCCACCATAGCCTTTTTCTGAAACACATTATGCCTTATTTAACTCTAGATGCTACAAGATAACACAAGTTTATATTGGTATGCCCTCTAAATCTGCTGTATACCTCTTGAAAGAAAGCATTGCTTTTGAACAACAGTCATAACATTTCACGATGAGTAAATGTGCTCATCTGTTGATTTGCTTATGTTGGTTTTAGTTATGTAAGTTTTGTTCTACCCCTTTTAATATCCAAATCTAAATTCAGATTTAGTTACTAGAGAGCAGTGCATTATGGGAGTTCAAATGACAGTCACATGTCTGATAGTAAAGTGCAGATAAATTGCTGTATATATATATATATATATATATATATACAGTATATAAAACATGACCTGATTTAACTCAAAATCAGTTACAAAAATAGTAAAGCAGGTTTTTAAAAAAACGTTACCTAGGTGTTTAAAGTGTTTTTTTTCACAATTAACATTGATATTAAATTTATGCATTGATTTTATGTATAATTGGTGTGGTCTTTTCCCTTGGACCCCCACCGATGAACAGTGATAGGCGGCAGTAGCCGTGACCCTTTTACTTCAGTATGTGTTGCTATGTCAATAGTGCAGTGGCCATTGCATTCCAGTGATCACTGCTGCCGAGGGTGTTCTGCTATCAATCACACATTGATAGCCCATCCTAAGGATAAGCCTTCATTGGATATTCCTGGCAAACCCCTTTAACGAAAATAAAGCATATGGATGAGAAATTCAGCTGTCGTGATACATTTAAACATATAGTATGCGTGTGTTTAGTTATATATACTTTATATGTAGAATCAAGGGTGTAACTAAAGCCGTAGCAGCTGCTATTGGGCCCAAAGGTTAATGGACCCAATTAAGTGCAAGAACGTTGTTCGTTTTTGTGGGGAAATTACAAGTTGGTGGCATTCTGCTATTTAGCACAATTATGTGTGTTTCTATGATATATGGCGCTATTATTTACACTGTACCTTTAATTATTGCTACTTATGTTGTTTCAGTCTCCTGTCGTTAGGTGGTCGGGGCCCATTTTATGTTTCCTATGGGGCCCTATGAATTCTTGTGACACCCCTGGGTAGAATCTTAGCAGAGAATAACATTTAATAAAACAGTTAACGGCTCTTGTATATAAACATAATGTTAATGGGTCACAGCATAAACATTTTATCTCTAAGTATAAAAGGCAGCGTACTCTATGAGACTGTTTTTCAATAATATATTGTATCGTGCTTTATTTCCAGTGTTATGTGAACCTACATTATCTGAGCTCTTGCAGATGTCAAACAGCTGTATAAAAAGAACCAGTGATTCATGACAAATTCTATAAATGTCTACAGGCATGCTACCATGCTAGGGAGATATCAAATAAGAAAGTATTTTCATGAATACATTTTCAAGCAATAAACAATTTGCATCTATAATGGACTCCAGTGAAAGCTGGATGTGTGAGCTAATGTTACGTTCTTACAGGTGTCAAAGTGTTCTATGTATTATGCATGTTGATTGAGGCAAGCGAATAAGCAAGGGGATGAAAAAGTAATATCATTTACAGCAAAGTTTTGTTTTTTTATTCTTACCTTTATGCTTGTGTTTTGGCTAAGTGCTTGATTGCTGCAGGTGGAAAAGCAGATTTTACATCTGCGTGCTAGAGGAGTTTTCCTTCAACGTTGCACAATTCACTGTGTAAGCTATTTCTTTACCACAAAATGAAAACTGTCATAATTCTAAATGCCACAGCATGACATGAAAATTAGAAGAGTAGAGCTATAGCAAAACATGGTTCTCAATGTTCTCCAAGATAACTCTATGGTCAGCCTTTATGTTTAATACTAGGATACTGGGTTTGACCCCAACTGGGACAAATTCTACTTGTTTTGAGTTTATGTGTGAGCATACTAGAAATATATTACATTGTAAACCCAGTTGGTTACTGGGAACAATATATATATATATATATATATATATATATATATATATATATATATATATATAATAAATTATGTACACTACTGCCTAATACAATAGTTTTGTAGAAATTAAAAGTCTTCACTACTCTATTATAATACACATATCAATGGTTTCTACTGAATTAAAGGGGTTGTCCTTGTCCCACCACCATAAACTTATCACCTATTCACAGGATAGGTCATCGGTAGACCCCACCGATCAACCGGTAGACCCCACCGATGAATAGAGTGGCAGGTCACGCATGCATGCTGCCGCTCCATTCTTTCTCTATGGAACTGCCGAAGATAGCCGAGTACAGCACTCTGGACTCCCAGCATTAAACAATTATCACCTATCCTGTGAATAGGTGATAAGTTGCTGTGGAGGGACAACCCCTTTAAGGGCTGTATTTCTTTACTGGACCATGACGTAAAATTAATGTTTATTTCCCCTGTCTGGATTCAAATCTTTCTTTCTCTTTATCAGTAGCTAGCACTTGTTTATTGAGTGATCCCGCTTTAAGTAGGGCCGTGAAAAGTGTGACTAGGGCAAGTGTATCAGTCTTCATAAAATTGCTTTGGCCCACCCCCTACCAAATATTTTTCCAGGGTGTCCACATGTACAGTGATTTAACTTTTTTTTAAATGAATTGGATGAAAGGTTTTATTTGGCAATCGTCTGTGAAATATATACACATCCAGGATTGTCCTAATGCTAATATATTCTAGTGACTTCTGGTTGTGTTTGACTAGTTTCTTTGAGACATATGTATTTGGATACGTGGAGGTCCCAGAGGTGTAATCAAAGAATAGGGGGTCCATGATGGACAGCAGAAAAAATAGGAAGGAGAAACAGGGAAGTTTTTAAATACCGATATGCAATCTCCTAAGGCATTTCTAGTTAGGGCTAGGTAATGTTAAAAAAAAAACACCCTCCCATTATTAACTAACAGACAAATTCATATATATTTATAACATACCAAAACACAGGAGTATATAGTCATATGTATATAAAAGTCTAACAAATTTTATTGTACATACAAGACAAGCAATGCTAAAAAAATATACTAAATTGTTAAGCAGGGGTCTTGGGACCCTCATTCTCTCAATAGGTTGGGATTTATGTCTATGATCACAATACCCTGCTAATTAGCTTTCTCTTTATATATATATATATATATATATATATATATATACTTATTGGTTTTTTTTCCCTCAATGCATATTAACCTGTTAATAGATCTGGACATTAATGGGGGCTGCTTCCTTTTTTGACTGTCTGTGAGCCCTGGTATTGTGATTTCTGGTCTTCACGTTTAAATATAAGCAATCTGTGCTCTTTTTAGGGACCCCAGGGTTGTCCTCCTTTAATGCTTGTAAGTGCGTACTGTATAGAGAATCTGTGATCTATTATTTGTTGTTCACTGTAGAATATAATTCAGCATCTATGTGACCAGCATGATACACATTTACTTGATTTCATAGATTTTTGGACAGTCAACAATATATATTCTAAATAAACCTCCTTTCCCTTGGAAACTTTCAAAAATCATGCCCAGATCTGCTTACTCAGCATTTTTATCACTAAAAAGAAAATGTGCCACCCTTTCTGGTGTTGAGTTATACCACAGTATCCTATCTGAGGCCCGATACTTGAATGTCCTCCTGAATCTCATCCCTTGTAGTGAAAAGACCAACCCTTAGTCCTTAAAGGGGTTGTCCAGGTTTGGGAATGTTTTTTATACTGATACTGATAACCCATCCACAGGACACCCGGATCGATCAGCTGCCTCTGGGTGCCAAAAACTGTGCAGGGGTAGATGGCTAAGGCTCCGACCACTGTATAGCGTCCGTGCGCCGGAAGCTGTGCAGGGGTTGGTGCTGGAAGCAGAAGACTCGGACCACTGCATAGCGGCTGTGCTTGGTTACTGCAGCTCTCCTCCTATTCACTTGAATAGGAGCAGAGCTGCAGTATACTGCAGCACAGCCAGGCAGCGGGACAAGTGGTCGGTGTGCGTCCGGGTGTCGGACCCCCACGATCATATACTGATTACTTATTCTGTGGACAAGTCATCGGCATAAAAAACAGCCCCCCAACTTGGACAACCCATTTAACCTTCCTTTTGTAGTGTTTTTAGAGAGGGGGAGCACAGCACAGGTTTACCTATTCAACCCATAGGGAAAGATCAATGAGGCCAAGTTGAGTTAAGCCTACTGCCCCAGCTGCTGCAAGTCTTTATAGTAAAGATATACTTGCATTGAAACAAATTTACATTTCACAAAAAATGAAACTGGCTTTGATAGTAATCTGCCATCCTTAAGATATATGAGATATATTATACAAAGTGTGGCAAATACATATATTAAAACTTTCAATTAAATAATTAAAAAAATGGCTTGGAAAACCATGGACACACGCAGCAAATATGTGTCTCATAATATTCTTCAGCCGAAGATCAAAAACTGTAATGTGAAGTTTTTAGTTCATACAGACCACATATAATTATATGTTATAAGCCATTAATGTAACTATTTATGCAAATGCAAGTTCCCACAGGAGCATGGTCTGTTGATTTTGACTTCATAACTACTGCAATAGATACTGTTTCCTCTTATCTTAAATCTTTAATTAAACAATATCAGCCAAGTCAGAGTTTATGCTCGTCTACTAAGAAGCTTTCATCACTACCTGGCACTCACTACAGGATTAAATCCTTCACCTTTCTGGCCCCATTTCTGTGGAATGAGCTTGGAGAGAGAAAAAAAACGAGACCGAAAGTTAAAGCAACAACTGTATTTTTAATCATGAAATAAATGAATGTTGTTATTGAAAATGTCCATAGCGTAAGAAGAAAGTTTTAATTTTCCCTCATAATAATGGCTGTCACAAGTATCAGTGTTATATAGTTAGACTATTTTTGTATATTTAAATGCAGCATAGATTTAATAAGCATTACAAGTAAGAGGATTTGCCGGTACATTTCGGTATCAAAAATATTTTGTAGCATAGCAACCAATATTGAGTATACCTGCAGGGGTTTTGCACACTGCAAAACTTCTGAAGTCGTGTGCGCAAGACACTAACGGAACTTTGTCATTGCATTCTTGAACTTTTAGGTAACATTGAACATACATAGTTGTACAATATATGAGAGAAAGACTGTAAAAACAAACATGAATGTAATTTCCTTTAAAGTGATTTAGGTGGTAATGTACACCAAATGCAGGGGGGGTTGGGTCAAACGTATCCTGAAAAAGGGAACGCAACTGATACATGGCCGAATATCCCTTAGGGCTTAATGAGACCATATCATTCACTTCCTTTATTTAGAGAAGCACTCCGGTACCTTTTTTTTTTCATCGTTACACACCTATTGTGCCAGTATATCAAATGGCCATTGCATTACCTTATTATCTGGTTTTTTTCCGCTGTCTCTGTAGTAGTAGGAAGGGGCCACCATCTCCTGGTATGACCCACTTCGGGCTGCCTGCAAGCGTGTGTTAGTGACTGCACACCTCTCTATCTGCTGAATGCCCCCACCCCTGTCTGGATGTTGCGGCATGGGGAAGCAAGAAGTTCTTCCTCTTAGAGCAATGCTGGAGCCTGTGGTTGCTACGTTACACAGCCTAGCAACCAGTCTGTCTTAAATAGTAGTGTGTTAATTGTATGGTGTTAATTGAAAATTGCAGCTTGTATGGTCAGATATACAGGACTAGTTTTATCGAAACTAGTGCAAGGGAACTCAGGTTTCAACTTTTATTTTTCGAAAGACCTCTTGTCCCTTGCCCTAGTTATGATAAATGTCCCTTAATGGTGTGTGATTCTTACAAGAATGGTTTTATTTGTATCTTAAAATCTGTTAAGGAGGTGGGTGCAGATTGTTGAATCACATTTTTAAACATATTGTACAATTTTTGTAAAGGGGCGTTTTATACTTTGCATGCTTGGTATTAATGTTTTCATTACTTAAATCTTTATATACGTGGCATTAAATGCATTGGTCACATTTCAAGATTTGTCTTTACAATTGTGTAAATGCAGAGCATCTTATTCATCTTGCAGAAATACAGGCTATTTAATAGCAGCCGGGAAAGGAGAAAAATAGTTGTAATTACAAATCTGCAGTCATAGCAAAGAATTTAGGGCCTTCATACTTAAGAATGACTCTACTGGAGCTTCATAAACAAACTATTATACAAAACTGATATTAGAGAAACAAGTCAAAGCACACTGGCATTTATTAAATAGGTCACAACAATTCCTAAAGCAGAAATGCTTTTCTGGACCTAAGTATTAAATTATTGAACATATCTGACATGCAAAAACTAATAGCCAACACAATATTCCAATATTTTGCATTACAATGCAGTCATTCAGTATATAAATATAGATAGATAGATAAATAGATACACACACACACACCACACACACAAACACAACTAACCAGTGAGATCCCTTACTGATTTCCAATTTATTGACAGACATGGGCTCATCGAAAAACCTTTGTAACTATTGTATTAAGTCAACCACGCTTCCTGAGTGCATATTTGAAGTACTCCGAATTCCTCTAAGTACCTTACATATTTGATGCAATTAATAAGGGCTCAGGATATAGAATAATTGACACCTGCAGGGTCAGACTGGCCCACCAAAGTGCCGGAGCCCAGACTTTGAGAAAGGTCTAGTAGAAGACAATCCCATTCGTAGCTGACTATGGAGCCAATCACTTACCACTAGAGTCTATATTTAAGGGTTGATTCACAAGTAACCTTATTATTGATATGCCCTGTATGTGTAATGTTAAAGTATACAATGAAATTAAAAGTGAATGTCATCTCATGTTCTGTATATGTAAGGGGTAGGCCCTCAGAATCGTTTCCTCTGGTGAGCCCAAGGAGCTATAAATCTCTGACTATGCAGGGGATTTGGAGCTCCATATCAGAAAAACAAAGCTCCAACTGCTATAAAAATATAAGAAGAAACTAATCACAGAATTATCCTACGATATTTAGAGAAAAAAATGTCTTCCAGGATGGACATTCACTTTAAAAGTTTTTTTTTTCCTTTTTACCCTGGACTTAACAATGTTCTGTGTATTTCATTGTTCTACACTCCTATCTAATATAATATAACCAAGGATATTTAACATAGATATGAATATAATAGAACATTGAATAAAATAGCATAAATTTTGAATTCCTAATTCTAAAGTTTGAGGCTGTGTAGACAGCTCCCTTCATTCCTTAAAACTTTTTGTCTATTTGATGTTATTCCTGCAACGATTAAATTACACGGCACTGGACAAGCAGGAAATAGCAGAATTTTATTGATTTTAATTACATTTGTGAAGAACTGCAATTAATAAAACATAGTTTTCAGCCTAATGAAAGTTATATGCAATTGACTGAGAAATTCATTAGAAGTGTATCTGAAATGAATGCAAATTTAAACCTACCTAGTCATTATTAGAGCAGATTAAAAATAAAAAGGAAATACAAGGACTATACTAATGATCCGTCTGGTTTTAAAAAATAATAAAATCTAAATTTTGTATGTCTTCCTTTACTTAGTATATACCAGAGCCTAGACTATGCTTGTAAAGAAGAGAACGCCATATCTTCACTCATGGCCAAGTATACTTCACATATTTAAAAAACAAAAATGTTTAATATATTTGAACCCACTATCTTGAGGACTACGTTTTGAAGGAGACCTGTATGGAGCCCCGTTATTTCTTTAATTGGTGTACAGGGCATAAAAGGGTTTCTTTAATAAAAAAACAACAAAAAAACAGGTAGTTTCAATAGGAAGACAAAATCCCATATTAACCTTTTTAATCCCCTGCCGATCCAGCGCCTCTGTTCCAGTAGTACCCCACTGGTTGACCTTTACCTTGGTGAATTGATGACATGCCAAACTACCACATGACTCTACGCCTCGTGTCATGTGCCGTAGGTAATGACCTCTGTGACCAATGATTAGCTGGAGCGATCACGTTCCGGTATGGCACGTCATTGATGTAGCAAAGTAAACAAAACTGGTGGGGGACCACTGACCCTGTGGCGCTGGAGCAGAAGGACATTTAGGTATGGCCTTTTTGTCCTTATGTTTATGCATATCCAACTTCTAGGTTGTTGTTTTTTTATTTTTATTTATTTATTTATTTTTTTCTTTATTTTTTTATAGCTCATAAAAATTATTTAAGACAGAGGAACCACATTCTCCAAAAAGAAAGTAGTATCTTCTCTACATAGTGCTTTTCTTCTAGGTAGGCAGTCAATTTGCCACAAAGATATACAGAAATTGAGCACAACTTACATATTAGGAATTGACATCACTGGTAGTCCTGTGTCAACCATGGACATAGTGTGGTAAAGGGCCTATTAATGATGCTCAATCCTGGGCAACCATGTCCTGAACGAAAGTAATACATTGTTCTATCATAGGAGAATAGGGCAGGGTAAGAAATCTATTCATAACAAATAGCAATATGTATTTAAAAATTGTAAAAATCCTATGTTTTTTAATATTTTGTTTTCCGTCTCCCTTATTTTTTTGCTGTATCTCACACACTTTTGAATTTGCAGGTCAAAAAACGGCATAGATTATATCCTCAGAAGCTTATAGACTGTTATGGGTGGACCATTTGGGTATTACTTAACCCCTTGGTCAGTTAGATCATTCTTTACGCGGTTCCCGACCGCTCACTGTAAATTCACGTCGGTGCTTTCTGGACCCTGTGCAGCGCCGACATGAATTCACAGTGAGTGTTAACAGAGCGATCTGCTGTGCATTAACCCCTGACTCATACACTCAGCCCACACCATACCCTGCGGGTGTCAGCTGTGTATTACAGCTGACACCCGGGGCTAATGGGCAGAAACAGCAATCGCGCTGTTACAGAAGCCTGTAAAAATGACAATGTACTGCAATACATTAGTATAGCAGTGTATTGTACCAGTGATCTAATGATCGCTGGTTCAAGTCCCCTAGGGGCACTAATAAAATGTGTAAAAAAAATAAAAGTAAATAAAGTTATTAGTGAAAAAAATAAATATTTAAAGACCTTAAAAAAAAAACCCTTTCCCATTTTTCCTCTAAAGTAATGTAAAAAATAAAAAAATAAACAAAATTGGTATCGCTGCATCCATAAAAGCCAGAACTATTAGAATATACCATTATTTAACTGGCACAATGAACCCTGTAAAAAACAAAGAATTTAAAACGTCAAAATTGATGTTTTTTGATCACCTTCGTTTAAAAAAAAACAAGTGATCAAAAAGTTGTATGTACCAAAAAATTGTACCAATAAAAACTATAGCTTGTCCCACAAAAAATAAGCCCTCACACCGGTCAATCAACTAAAAAATACAAAAAGTTATTCCTCTCGGAATGTGATGAAACAAAACAATTTTTTTTTTAATAAATAGTATTTCCTTTGTAAAACGGTATAAATTTGGTATCACCGTAATCGTATTAAGTAGCAGAGAAAAATGTAAGTTGTCGTTTTTACTGCACGGTGAAAGACGTAAAAACGAAAGCCGAAAAACAATGGAGGAATCGCAGCTTTTTACAATTTCAGCCCGCAAATAATTTTATTTTCAGTTTCTTAGTACATTATATGGTATTTTAAATGATGTCACTAGAAACTACAACTCCTTCTGCAATAAATAAGCCCTCACACCACTCTATTGACAGAAAAAGAAAAAAGTTATGGCTCTTGGAACTCGGGGAGGGAAAAACTAAAATGGAAAAGCAAAAAAAGGATCAGTCCTGAAAGGGTTAATTAATTTATAATGAAAAAACATTTATGACCACATGTGGGGTATTGCCGTACTCGGGAGAAACTGCTTTACAAACATTTTGGTGCTTTTTCCTTCATCAGCCTTTTTGAAAATGAGAAAATTCAACATTTTAGTAGAAAAAATGTTTATATTAATTTTCACGGCCTAATTCTACTAAATTATTCAAAAGATCTGTGGGGTCTAAAAGCTCACTGTACACCCTGTAAAGATTCCTTAAGGGGTGTAGTTTCCCAAGTGGGGTAACTTTTTGGGTGTTTCCACTGTTTTGGTCCCTCAGGGGCTTTGCGACATAGCACCCAAAAACCATTCCAGCCAAATTTGAGCTCCAAAAGCCAAATAGCGCTCCTTCCCTTTTAAGCACCGCTGTGAGTCCAAACAGCAGTTTATTACCACATATGGGGTATTGCCGTAATCAGGAGAAATTGCTTTACAAATTTTGGGGTGCTTTTTATCCTTTATTCCTTGTAAAATGAAAAATGTCTATGTTTTTTCAAGAAAAAAGTAGATTTTCATTTTCACAGACTAACTCCAATAAATATAGCAAAAGGCTTGTGTGGTCAAAATGCTAACTATAACCCTAGATAACTTCTTTGAGGGGTGTAGTTTCCAAAACAGTGTCACTTTTGGGGAGTTTCAACTGTTTTGGCACCACAAGACCTCTTCAAACCTGACATGGTGCCTAAAATATATTCTTAGAAAAGGAGGCCCCAAAAAAATCCACTAGGAGCTCCTTTGCGTCTGAGGCCTGTGTTTCAGTACATTAGCGCACTAGGGCCACATGAGGGATATTTCTAAAAACTGCAGAATCTGGGCAATAAATGTTGTGTTGCATTTCTCTGGTAAAACCTTGTGTGTTACAGAAAAAATTGTATTACAAAAGAATTTTAGCAAATAATTTAATTTGTAAATTTCCCCTCTACTTTGCTTTAATTCCTGTGAAGGGCCTAAAGGGTTAAGAGACTTTCTGAATGCTGTTTTGAATACTTTGAGGGGTGCAGTTTTTCAAATGGGGTGATTTATGCTATCTAATATAGTAGGCCCTCAAAGTCACTTCAGAACTGAATTGGTCCTTAAAAAATAGCCTTTTGAAATTTTCTTGAAAATGTAAGAAATTGCTGCTAAAGTTCTAAGCCTTGTAACGTCCTAAAAACGTAAAAGAATGTTCAACAAACAATGCAAACATAAAGTAGACATATGGGGGATGCTAACTAGTAATTGTAGATAAAAACTACTACTAGCCGACAACAGAAAATCAGCGTAACAATAATATCATACATATATTGTATATCTTTACACGTATACTGTATGCCTTTAAAAGGGAAATTCCAACCATAGACATTTATGACGTATCCGTGGGATACATCATAAATGCATAAATGTCTGATATATGGGGTCCCACTTATCAGGAGAACAGCTATACTCTGACTTTATTCAGCCAAGTAAGAGCACTGCTTTCTCAAAACAGCCTATAGACTTTAACAGAGGGAGCTTGGACTGCTTTTTCCTTCTTCTTCCCTCTAGTTCTGATCACCGTTGATCACTTTTGATTGCTAAACAGGGTTTAAGCAGACCTCCATCATTTTTATTGGTGGAGGTTTTTTTTAGGAACTGCCTCTTATCAGACAATTATGATATTATGTATACGACATAATTGTCATTACTGTCTAGGGTAACTTTTAACTTTAACTTTTAAGATAATAGACATAAGAAAAAAACATATATTTAATTGTCAAAGAGTGTATATTTTATATTCCGAAATTAACAATTTTCTATTAATTAAGTCATTCATTGAATCAATTAAGTTAACTAAATAAAAACTTCCAAAAACCCCATAAAAAAGACAAAAGTAAATATCCAGTTATTCACAGCCCTGGGTCTTTCATAGAGCTAAATGCCGCTATGCATATAGAATCTTACTCAAGGCTTACTCCATTAACTGCTGTTCATTGAGAGGTTACACATTATTAGTATACCGTGTTATAATTCTTGACAACTGGTAAGCCCATTCTAATAAAAAAAAAAACCACTGTCTCTTACTTATGATGTGTCTAATTACTGCGCTGAGAACAGACCTTTTACCATTTATTCACTCTTTCATTTAACTGAATATAAATGGCATGAAATGCCTTTTAGTTTGGGCTTTGGCTGGCATTGTGTATCTCATTTCAATGAACAACATTCAGATGCAAATACAGTTTGTTTAGAGTGGATACAAATGCCACTAACATGAGTGATGAGTGCTTTTGATCAGAGCTTATAAAAATGAAACATTGAAATAGAAAACGCTTTTCAGATTGGCATATGCAATCCTAGGAATTAATTATTTAATTTTCATTATTCATAAGTGTCTTTGAAGAAAAGGTTTTTTTGAAAAAGAAGGTTGGAAACAGCAGACGTATTTGTGTCTTGGTTTCCCTGAGTGCAGGTATTTTCAAATTGTTTTAGTCTACAATATTTATTTAAAACATTTTGTACATGGTTTAATTGTGTTTAATTGATAAAATCTAGTTTTTATGCAGTATGTAAAATAATCTACTAATAGACATTCAGATAAAAAGCTTCATGGCCAGACTAAGAGGTAAAGGTGTAAACTACCTGATGGGCACCAGCCATGAGGGCTACCATTTGACATATTGTATTTTGGCCTCATACTTTCCAATGGCCAGAGTCCCTTCAACTCTGTCCCACATTTCCTATATTCCATCTTGTATTCCATCCATAAATTACATTTAGTGGCCACCTGAGGAAGATGTTTGGCATGGGGAATAATTTGATCATAATGCATATTAAAGATAATGTTATAATTCTTGGACCAAGGAGATTTTAGGGGGACCCAATGTCCGTTGCTGGATGTTGCTTTAATTTTTTTACTTTATTATTATATACATTATAGTTGTAGTATGCCTTTTTCCAAGTGCATCCCATTGTCTGCTACAAATTTCTGTTGTATTTGTAGTATGACATGGCAACTATTGAAATCAAAGGAGGACGATGTAATTTAACTTTTCCAGATTTTCTAATAGAAGGGGTCCTTAGCAAGAGATATCCCTTAATAATGTTTGTTTTTTTGCAGTAGTATTATGGGAGACCTAGATATGTAATAGATAGCATTTCAAGCTTTGCAGTAAACAGAGCCTATTACCTAAACTTGTAGTAGTAAGCATATTTGGGGGAATTTATTAAAAAAGTTACAATGACCCAAAAGTTGCATTTGCAGAAAGAATTGTGACTTTTGAGTCATTTTTGAAGCTCAGGCCTCTTTAATAAAAATCTTTGCAAAAATGGGATATGGCCTTTCACTGCTTGACAAATTTACTATAATTTCTGGCAGAATCTGGCGTAAGTAGTACTTGACTTTCTGGCGCACAGACTGCCAGAGAATCCCCTAATTCATTAAGAGATGTGCACCTTTTACTAAATTAGGCTCAACTTACTCTACTACTTTTTAGATTAATATTAACGTCCAAAACACCAGTCTTAATATATTCCCCCATTGTCTTCATACACTTTTATACTTTTCTATTTAGAAAGTTAAATTGTCTTTTTTATTCTTTTCTTTTAATGATAATGTACTTCCAGCAGGACAACTATTTTTTAGTATAGTACTTTTATATGTAGAACATAATGTAACCTCTTACAGAGTCTGCTTGTTTTATCATGAATCAATATTCTTTTTAACAAACCAATGCCCTTTCCAAAATGCCAGTTTACACAGCAATCCTATACATTTAGAAGTCTGTGTTAGAATTGTGCAAAGAAATCTGTCCACATTTACATTTTATTGCACAATCTATCCTTTGTAAGGCCTTTGAGCTGCTTAAATATGTTCCCAATGTGAGACAACTACATTAAGTATATATCAAGATATCAGGACAATCAGTATATAAGCTGATCAGATTTCATTTTAAGCATGTTATATGCATTTTCTTCATATTTGGAATTAGAAATGTAATATGAAGCTAGCATATACTGTAGCTTACCTTTGAATACCTGAAGACTACTCAAGGTATTGCATTGAAAGGAAACAAGTAACACCTTGTTGTGTTTTTTTGGTACTAGATGATGATATGTAATGTTAGACACGTAGGTATAAAGGAGTGCTGACAACCAATGTGCCACTTGTGTAGGCCACGGATGGACTAAATGTTCTATGCTTAGTAATTGGGACTAGTAACATCCCCATGGCTAGTGAAAGGCTATTACTGAATGGTCATTTCATCAACTGGCTGTGTAAAAAAAAATCTTCAGGAGCAGAATATAATCCACCCCTCTGACAGTTGCAGGTTGGGGTTTAAACCTGGACTCCTTCATCTGTGTGAACCTTCCCAACTGCCAGAAATTGGGATACTGCCCAATCACCTCATTTCTTATTCTATCCTTTGTATTCTGCTTTTTAGACCCCCAAAACAATTCAGTATTTCCAGAAAAGAGAAGTTACTAGCAGCTAAAATCCATAAAATAGATGAGTCACTCTGACCTTTTCTTGAATTTGGTTAAGGACTCCAATTTCTGCTAAAACATATTTAATACAATATCGCGACATGCTAGCAAAACACTTGAAAGGCTGCAATTCATATCACAACCACTGGGTGACCACACATGTACACATATAGCATAGACATCTGGTGATGGAATGTCGCAGAATCATATTTTTTTTCAAAGCTGCTCATCTCACGACACACATCTCGGAGTATGTTGTTAGAGGAGGAAAGGTAAGGAAGGACACATCCCCACTTCTATTGCACAGTTTGGCTAGTCTTTTCAGTCCATTTATCACCCTTTTCTGCCATCCTGCACCCTCATGCAACAATCAATGTCATAATTCAGATTTAGATAGGCCGCATCAGGAGGGTAGACAAAGGCACTGAAATACTCCTTCCTCAAACAGTGATTTGCAGAGACAGAAATAAGCAAATAATATTTCTTTATTGCTTGTTTGAAAAAGCCCATTGCCGAAAGTCCGTGATCCAGCAGAACAGAGAGTATTGGAAATGGAATTAGGAAAAATGTGCCAATGCAGCTTCTGCCAATTGAGCCATTATGCACATTAACTTACTAGTTGGTAACATGCCACATGTGTTGCCCACATCGCTTAGTGCATTATTATGGCAAAGCTTCTTAATCTCTGTCTCCTGAATGATGTTTACCTCAGTAAAATGAGATTTTTGTTTTCCCAGTGATTGATAGAAGGTTCTCTGACTTGATCATCTGAAAGTTATGTTTTCCTCGAGTTATTACACTTTAAGTAGGAACAGTGACACTTGGAATTATTTTGTCAAAAATTAGTTGTCTTTGTATAAAAGTATTATGTACTAATAATGAAGGATTATTCTCCTAATTTTCTCAGCATCAATTACTTTGTTACATGTAATAATAAATAAACTTTCTAGTAGTATCCACTGACATCAATGTGTGATTGGTACACAGCCGCACTGCTTCATTCTTCTGATTGGTGATTGTATCAGGGGCCGGACCCCAAACAATCATGCAATTCATAGGTAGAATATAGGCCATGGGCTATAGAGGATAAATTATACCAAATAAAAAATTATAGTGTGTTGTATATAATCCAAACCCAGTGTCAAATTTAAGATAGTGTTTTAAGGGTGGTATAAACTGCCAATGCTATACATTAGTTGTGAGCCGGTATCTAGAATAGTTCTCTAGTTTAACGGACCATAAGAGTAACCACGATATATAAAGTAGCCTCCAAGTAGATACTGTTGTCTGTATTTGGATTGATGCTTCTTGTATAAAAAAAAATTCAACTATTGATGGCACTGTATGCAAGTATATTATACATAATGCAGCTCCCTAGAAGGTGTTTTACCATTTACAATTTATGACTTATCGCTAGGATTTTTCATAAACATACTAATCTTAGGGGTCAACAACTAGAAGTGAGGGGCGTTAGAGCTAATAAAACCTAGGTAGACTTTATCTCCAAATGAGAATTTGAAGGTACAGTACCCTCCCCCATGATAATCCCAAAATCAGGGATTATAAACATTATGAAAATAATGGTGTTCATAAGTGAAATTGCAATGATCTGGTTCTATGTAAACTTTAAAGAAGGAAGCAACTAGACGTCACTATTCAGCTGTAGGGGTCCCTTACCCGCAACTGGGTTTATGGTACTAAGCTGATCTCAAGACTTTATTGTCTAACTTGTCTGGCGTTTGATTCTCTGGATTTTTGTCAACAGGGGAACCAGATCTAAAGGGGGCTATTGAGCACGCAGCTGCTTTGGATAACAACAGAGAGTTAACTCACATACCAGAAGTTTATTAAAGAAAGGTAGCAAAGTTTAATTTGGTACAAGAGCAGAAGCCAAAGGGGTAGTCAGACAGTCCAGAGTTCAATAACAATGTAGCAGAGTCGAATAAGCAGTACAAAAGGGGTAATCCAGAAAAGCAGATAGACAGTACAGGATTTAGTAATAATGTAGCAGAGCTGAGTATGCATTAAAGAATTTACAGTACAGAGGATAATCCAAAGAGCATAGCCAAGAACAAACAAACAAACAAACAAACAAACAAACAAACAAACAAACAAACAAACAAACAGTTAAAACAGAAATACAAGTCCAAATACAAGCTCTAGTATAGCACACAAGTGAGACCAGTGTTCAGGTGATTCACATAGAGCGCCTACTTCCCTGATTAGTTGGGCAGGGAAGTTCTTTACAGGAACGATGTAATGTCATTTATATTACACTATATAAAAATAAAGAAGAAAACGTAATTATTATAAATCCAGGTTGTAGCGTTTACTCACACCCCGGCGACTGCAGCCATGGATCTGTGAGCGCTGGCCCGCATCACCTTCCCAGGAGACGTCGGTGCTCCCTTCCGCTCCGGACCGCTATGTCCCGTAGGGTGAGCGCGCACGCTAGTGCCCGGCCTTAAAGCACATGGGAATCATCATCATCAATTAGCCCATGATTTCCTGGACAATTAGAGGGGTCCTGACCCTTTGCTCATTGACTGAGTGTTGTTAGTATTCCCATGTCAGTCTCGCAAATGGTCCCTTAGTGTTATCCTGTTCCCGTTGTTTCCCATGCCCTGCTACCTGTATCCTGTATCCCATGCTGTGTCCTTGTTCCTGAGCCTGTTAGTGTTGGAGTCGTGTCCTACTGCACCTGCTGTCATCTGCCACGTCCAGTGTCATCTATCACATCCAGTGTTATCCGCCATGTCTGGAGCAAACTGCTGCACTTGCTGTCATCTGCCACGTCTGGTGTAACCTGCTGCACCCACCTCCATCCGTGCTAAAGCCTTGGCCCCTGTACTATTGGCCACTGGACTATTCAGGTACCCTAGAGTGGGACTTTGTATTGATTGGGTGCTCTGTTGCTTGGCCAGCTGCCTCCCCACTACAGCGGTGCGGCCTAGTGGGTCCACATACCCACAGACCGTGACACAGGTGGTAGAGTCAACATTGCATGGACAAGACTTCCACTACTAATTTATAGCAGATATTTTTCTACATTATGCCCGCACCTAGAACAGATAACCGTAATACAACACAATCCATTAAAAAAGTTACAAATAGTAATTCACAGAGTTTGTCGACAATACAGAAATTGTAAGTTATCAGTTCTTTTCCTATCAAGCATTTAGTCGTTTTCTCTGGAGGATTATTTATTGAGCCAGCACTTTAAAGAGCTTTATTTGTTTAGTGAACTGTAAAAAAAGATACCTTGAATCAAAATAGCTTGAATTCTATTATGATGTAGAAAAGGGATAATGGAAAAAATATCCATACAAAATACTCATTAAACCATGTCTGATATGCTTTTAAAAATCCCTGACGCTCAGATTTTCGAGGTCGTGGCAGTATTTTGGGGGATCTCTATTAAATATTGATAGATTGATGGACTTAAAAAGCCGGCAGTGATGACCATGGTACGAAATGTAATAAATTATTTGGCCAATGTATATCATGGTGTCTGCTGAGAATGTTTTAGGCTTAGGGTGCCTCAAGGCTTTATAATGCTTTTTGTGTAAAACATCATACATGAGTAAACCAGCTGTCATTAGAGATTAGGCGTATGATGATAGCTGACAGAGCAAAGGAGAATTAGTTGCAAATATTTTAATGTATGCATAAAGCAAGCTCTGGCCATATCCTGTACCTGAAATATCAAGTAGTGTGTTATCTTATATAACAACTTTTAATGTAGTCTCCTAAACGTTTTTTTTATTTTCTCAAACCATTATCATTCACTGCACATTATAAACATAAGATGCTATAATTGAGATAGCATAGGGTTATAGACTGTAACACTTACATACCCATTCTCAAAATATTTAACCATAAAATAAAATAAATTGTACCTAACACTCTAGACTCCACTCCAAAAGTAATACACTTTATTATGCCTAGTACAGGATGTAAAGAAGCGGTAAATGACACATGGATTCAAAGAAAACGGAAGATTCCTTGTTTCATGCACCGCCCCACATGCTCTGCACTAGGGATAATACAGTTTATCAATTTTAACTGGAGTGTTTCTTTAAGAAATTCACTCAACCAATCCATTGGTCTTTATAATTAAAAGCATAATAAATAAATTCAACTTTGTGAGGCGCAAAATACGAATCCGAGTGGCTTCCTTGTACTGTTCATACACTAGAATGGGTGAGATGGACCACAAATATGGACAAGAAAAGGACCTGTTTTATAATCTGTAAAATGGACACCTGGACCGCAAAAAAACAAAACAAAAAACGGATGTGTATGTGGCACCATAGAAATAAATGACTTAGTATGCTAACCGCAAAAAAATCTGGATAGGACACTGAAGAAAACAACGATCATGTTCTGAGCCCTTAAACAGAGAAAATCTGCTCAAGCCACTTATCGTTCAAGTATATAAGCAATTAAAAAGTGCCCCCTCACCCAATTACTGGGTGACAGCAACCGATGTTAAGCGCAACCAATAAAAGGGGATTGTTGCATTTACCCCTAATATATCCTAAGGGAAAACAAACTCTGCATTAAAAGAGCTTACTTATATGATAAATGAGTAGTATGTACCATGTTCTTGACTAGAGTTGAGCAAATTTTCAGAAATTCGTTTAGAGGCCGATTCTATTGAATCGACTGTCCAATTCGATTTGGTCCAAATAATTTTGTCGCAAATCGCAAGTGCCCCTATTGCCCTGTCTGACTCTATGATATTTCTAGGACTGTATCCAAGTTGGACTTGACTTAATGAACCTGTGGACTTAAAGGGGTTATCCGGGAAATAATTTTATTTTTTCCTATGGGGCTGCAAATATAATAAATAAAACAAGAAAGCAATACTTACCTATCCTTACCACCAGCGATCCGGTGTGTAGCATGTGACCACTGCAGCCAATCAGAGGACTCAAAATGCCAGAAATACAACATATGGCCACTGAGCCTGGCTGAACCCTCTGATTGGCTGTAGTGGTCACATGCTATGTGCATGTAAACAAGCACTGGGACTGCCGCCAGAGTGACAGCGCTCGATCACCGGGGGCAAGGATAGGTAAGTATTGCTTTTTTGTTTTATTTATTTCATTTGCAGCCCCTAAGAAAACATTTTCACTTCCCAGATAACCCCTTTAATAAACCTGGGTCTTTTTTTGTTTAATTTTATCTACTATATAACTATGTACTAGCTGCCACAATTACCATATCTCAACCTTACCGAGCTGATATGAAATTAACTTTTCCATAAGTTCATAGAAAAATGCCCAAGAAACTTACGCCACTGTAATTTATTGACTATTATTGTATTTCTGGTAAATATAATTGAACCTTGATTAAAAAAGAAGAATCAATTCATTCTAAAATAAAGCCATTTTCACAGCAGTGAATGTATATAGTCACTTTTTTATTTGTACTTTTCAATCTTTATTACGTGACCTATGAGAGTAGCTTTTAGATTTTATTGTTCTTCATGCTGGTATTTGCACATTTTAACCCAGTATCTTATCCTTTCCTACTGATAATTGATGAACTTCCTCTAATGTATCTGGACTTTAATGTCTACGTCAAGCGGTGTTAAAAGCATGGTAAACTACAACGTATTTGTTCCCTTCTGAGTTCACTGACATTTGTTAACATTATGTACTGTGGGAACATGTTAATATTCTGCAATTCTGTAAAAGAAAAGTTTCTCAATGAAATACTGTGTTTAAAAGATAGGAAGTCGGGTATAGAAAACATTGGGAAAAAAATCTCTTAATTGGTAGTTCTAATAGACTGTTTTGCAAAAAGTGGGATCTGGGCATACCCATTTTTTAACATTCAGCTCTATATTTGTATGTGCTACCTTCATCCCAGCCACTGGTATATATAGAAGAGAGGGATTCCATAGCAATGATCAAAATGACCTACTCATTAAGTTGCCCGTTTTTGCCGGCGAAGACAGAAGGTCTCGGTGTTTGTTTCACCTTCACTCCCTTTCCATGGCCCTTGGACCAATTCCTTACACTCTTGTTTGCTAACAATGCAGCTACAATGAAAACGAGAGTTCAGTCTAGGTGTTCGCTACCCAATGGCAAAGGGGATTGGAACAACCATGGCAACATGGTCTGCTTCTATGGTATGTACACCATTGATCCCAGCAAAGTCTGCAAAGCCTAAATGTAGACTTAGTCTATTATTTTTGGAACATTTAGTAAAAAAAAAAAAAAAGATTAGAGGGATACTATCCAGACACTGTTAATGACCTAGTATTGTTGCAACCCCTTTGATGTCAAGATTTCTTCTTGAGTAGACCCATGTTGATCCTTGGCAATACCATCACATGTATCTATAAAGTTTTTCTAATGTAGAATATCCTACTGTATCTCTTGGAACATAGAACTTAATTATGAAATTTATCATCTCTTTCTTACTAGACTCAAGGGTTCCCACTCAAGCAAAATTACACGATCATAGTCAGCACTGAATCTAATAATTTGCTTTTCTATTTTTTAAATCAATATATAAACCACCTTTTCTTTCCTCACAAATGTGTTTTTTGGTAATGAAAAAAGTAATTCAACTCCGTGTCAAGTAGGTCAGCCATTAGGAGAATATTCCTACAGCGTATTTCATTACTTTTATAAGGTCCCTTGCTTATTTATGACTTTCAGACTTATTTGGGCCACGAGGTCCCAGTTCAAATTTTAGTCTCTTTGGTTATTAATGTCATTAATTTACGACAGTTGTGTGTTTGCCCTATTAGTAATGATAGAATGATTAAGTTATCAAACTATGTTCTGTGGCCTGCTGTTAGGCTCTTGGGGGTTATTTAATTTATATTTTTACCTGCCGATCCTTTTTAACAGTAAAATAATTTAGAAATTTAATATGCGTTTCTCTACAGACTTATGCATATGCCTCATGCATATGGTGAAGCTACGACTTGGAGCCTGCATGGCAGTATACAAAGTCCCCACAGATCCATACAGTATTACGGAACCGTAGGCACTTTAAATGCTGAACTATGGTGTTTCCATATGACATCATATTCTACCTTAGTAAAAATTCTATATGAATCCATTAAAGCAACCTCTTTGCGTCTCCATATGTAATTGGAGGTATACAAAAGCACAGTATGGGCCCATTGATTTATGGGGGCCATAAACACCATGAATCCTCATAAGGCCATGTATATGAAATCTAATGGTTTTAAAATGAGAGGGCAACTTGAGCTCTTAAGGGTAACGTTGTCTTGATGTTTTTGTCGTTTAACCTGTTTGTTCAAATAAGAGTTCCATTATTTCCTAATTTTTGTCTAATAACTGCAATAGAACGTAATGGTGCGCCCAGTGGATAGCACAGGCACAGGAGCTGCTTTTTGTTATTCCCTCACCCCAAAAAGAAAAATATGACTCAAAACGCAAAAATGGCGTAAATTGAAAACAGAAAAACTATGGTAGAATTGGTCCCATTTAAAAATACAACTCAGCCTGCAAATAACAAGCCCTCATACAGATCTGTTGATGGCAAGAAAAAAGTTATGTCTCTTTCTCAGAATGGGGCGACACAAAAAAACTAATTAATTTAAAAAAAAAGTGATGTACAAAAATAATAAAACATAAAAAAAATATAAATTTGGTATCGCTGTAATCATAACGACCTGCAGAATAAATTAACATGTAAATTTTACCGCACGGTGAATGTCTTCAAAACAAAATCCAGAAGAAATAGTGGAATTTGTTATTTTTTTCCATTCCCCCCAAAGAAGCTAATAAAAGTTTTTGAATCGATTATATGTAACTCACAATGGTGCCAATAAAAAAAAATACATCTTGTCCCGCAAAAACAAACCCTCATAGTGCTACGTCAACAGAAAAAATAAAAAGTTATGGCCCTCAGAACGCAGTGATAAAAAAAGCTAAAAAAAAATATCTCTGCCCGCAAGGGCCCAAATAGCTGCATCCTGAAGGTTGAATGTGCAGCAGAATTATTTATTTACATATTACAAAAGACTGGATTGGTTATCGTAGATTTATTTGTTAATCATATATAGTTATACTCATGTTACTGGTAATTCATATTAAATTAGAGCCAATGATTTAACTTTTATTCACTTTTCATAATTTTAATATTTCATTGCATGTTATTTACAGCTTTTAAATGCTTAGTGGCTATAAAATATGCACATACTTAAGTAATTATTGGCTCCAAAGTGAATATAACTAGCATTATGGTTGCTTTTTTTATATATTACTATTATGTTTTCCAAATATAATGTTATCACTAGAAACGCTCCCTTTAGCAGCAGGTAGATTTTGATAATACATGACTCCTGACTTAATCATCTCAAATTTGCCATATAGTCCCACCACAGAGTCTAGGCTGCAGTTTTCAGCAGTCTCTAGTCTACCAGTGGACTTCATATTTTCTTCTGATGGTTCTAAAATAAATTTTGGGAAACAGAATTTTTCTGATGCTCAGAATTGCATATAGAAATGTATTGTCTACAGTTGCCCCAAGGTTGAAGCATTATATTGTAGCAAAAACAGAATATATTATCTATAGGTTAGCACAATTTTCAGTTGAAAGACCTGATTTATAGTGCATATGTAAAGGGAAGAGAAAACATGAAGACAAAACCTAAACCTAAAAATGAACAGTCACAATTGTCAGCTGGCACGTACTTTCTGTGTCCGCAACACACCATTGATGTGCTATCAGATGGTACTCTGTTGTGCCAGCATGCCAATTCATGGCATGAAAAATATTTCCCTGCAGTGCTTCATATTAAAATTTTGCAGGTGCCAAGTAACACAATGGTAGCTACCTGTCAAAGTAGTTTGTTGTCACACAATATTAGGGTAACAGATACAAGTTATCTAATACCCATGGTTGGATTTTTATGCATGCCACAAACTACTATATAATTTGTATAATACATGTACTGTAATTTTGACTGGAAACAATATAGGTTGCCAAAGAATGGGTGCGACTGTCTGAGAATGTTGGGATGTTGAGGTTATAGAAATTGTTTGAAATGTTCCTATTCTGATTATTGTATAATTTGTAAAAAAAAAAAAAAAAAGAGTAGTCCTTAACCCCTTAACTACATTTGCTGTACATGCACGGCGGATATACGCACTTACCGTATAGTGCAGGCTTAGGAGCTGTTTCATCCACCTGGATCGGAGATAACTCTGATTCCGGACGTTTAACCCCTCAGATCCCGCGGTCAACAGTGAGGGGCTCACTCTGTTCTCCGATAGCTTCTTCAACGACAAGATCGTTGGTTGTCAAGTGTTTGTCATAACAGACAGTGGCCTAGTTAAGGCCTCCAGGTCTGCCTTCGGTATCTGATTATTATGCCTTGCTAGAGGCATTACTTAATAGGAAAGCACAGAAAAAGGTGATACATTGCAATACAGAAGTTTTACAGTGTAGTGCATGGGTGATTCTGCAATTACATACTAAAGTCTCCTAGGGGGATTAAAAAAAAAATGGGAAAAAATGTTTCATAGCTTTTTTAAAAAAATATATAAATTCTAAATAAAAGTTAGAAAACACCATTTTCCATTCTGCACTTAAAAATGTAAACAATAAAAACATAAACATAATTGACGTGTCCGTAAATGTGAGAATTATTATAATATTCCATGATTTAAAAAAATGCAACAATATTGCTTGCTTCACTAATAAAATAGAATAAAAAATAATCAAAAAGTCATACGTACCCTAAAATACCAATAAAAACTACAGCTCCATCGATGGGAAAACATTAAGGTTAGAATATCTCAGAATATGGTAACAAAAAATATATACATATTTTTTAAAATGTGTTTATTTTTGGAATACTGTAAAAGTAAAACATATAAAAAAACTAGATCAATTTGGTATTGCCGTAATCTTACTGACTCGCAAACTGAAGCTTACATGTAATTTTTACCCCACCCGATGGAAAAATAAAAAGTTTTAACCTTAAAAGGTGAAAAAAATAAATAATTTTCCTTAAGCGGGTAAACAGTAGCAAACATTGAGGCATACAGAAAGTAGTCATTAAAGGGAATACACACTCTTAAAAACATTTTTGTATTGCTCCTATGCCTCTAAAATAAAAAAATAAAGCAACCTTGCAAATATCCTTGAGGAAAAAAAGAAAAATCCAACTGCTTTGTGTGTATAGTTCCTATGGAGACCTATGAGTTTCCATGGTAACAGACAACATACAAACCCAGGTTTGGACTGGCCCACCATTGGATCCAGGCTCTGACGAAATAATGGACTCAAAGCAGAAAACAAACCCATGTGGAGCCAGAAGGCTCTTTTTCTGTTTACCAATTCCACAACCTTTATAAGATATGTCTTGCTTGTGCAACGATAATAAATAATTTTATGATGCAATTAAAAGTGGTCTGCAAATCTTCTGTATAGCTGGAGGATGGGCCCTCAGAATAATTTCCTCTAGGGGCTCATGGAATCCTAGTCCGACAAATTACAAACTACCTGTGTAGTCTGATCCTACGGTTATGTTTTACTCCACACTTTTTGTCCCGTCTTCTTGCCTATATATTGGCAGTAGAGTATGGAGCAGATGAACGGGAGTAACACATGACTACATGATCAGACTATACTCTTCACAGGGTTTGTGAAAAGTGTTTTTGAAAATATTTTCTTCCTGCCTTATTTTTCCATAAACATACCAAATTCACAGAACATTGCGTCGTCCCAGTGTATTCCCCTGCCCCAAATCTAATCTGCTTTTATTTATTCTCTTCCTCTCATGCAATCATTTGTTTCCAGTGACTGCTGTGAAGAATAAAAGTAAAGGTGAGTTCCGTCTTAGCATAGATTGAGTGTTAATATACATAGTGTCAACATTCATAGTGAAGATCTTATACTAACATAATAGTTAAGCAGTATACAAATGCTTTCCGAGGAGATTTCAACTTATGTGGTTATGTTAAATCAATACTTGCTCCGAATGTGTATAAGGGCTCCTGGAGCAGAGTCGCAGTAAACCCCCTGTATACCATATTCTTGGGTTAACCAGGGTAGGCCATATTTACCCAGATCACGAAGCGACCCCCAAGACTAGCGAGCTCTAGCATATGCCCAGGTTTGCCTGGCGCTAAAGCCCACCCTTTGTTCAATAATACTTAAAAAAATGCAAAGCATCAAATTGAAAACTTGTTTAATTACAACCTATGTTCAAATATAGTTCAAGTAATTTTTTTGTTTGTTTAGGGGAAGAAATCCAAGTAGCAATTGAATCTATTTGAGAAAAACAGGTTTTAAAAACGAGCTGTGACCACGCCATCACTCACGGGAGTCAGATTTAACGTACTGCAGACATCCTGCGGCAATGGCCAGGATCCGATCCCATCTGTTTAACCCCTCAAGTGCCATAGTCAAAGCGGCTGCGGAAACTAAGGGCTTAGACAAAGCAAGGAAAATTAGTTGCTATCATTGCCAGGGGCCAAAGAAAGACCCCCAGATCTGCCACCACATATATCATAGGTACTTGTCAGTCTTAGGCTTCGGCCAGATCTGCGAAGGAAGCCCCTAATGGAGCCTCTAACGCATATCCAACTGAGATTTCTGGTAAAACCAGAAACAACCCGACAGAAAGCTGACAAAACCCATTAAAGTCAATGGGTTCCACCGACCGCTGGTGGCGTCAGTGGTGTGACGGAACAGTCACTTTCGGTTTTACCCTGTTCTGCTCCTCTGACAGAGCATAACAATGGAAACCTCTGATGCAGGTGTGAACCCAGCCTTAAATTGAAAGGTAATAGTGAATTGAAATACATACCGTAGGTATGTATTATTTTTTAAAACTACATATCAGCAGTAAAAGATTTCTCAATGAATAAAGATGATGAAACATTAAAACGTATATATATATATATATATATATATATATATATATATTTATTAATTTTTTGGGTGTTACTGTAATTGTAACACCATGTACAATACATTTTACATTGCAAAGATTCAACCCTATAAAAAACAACAAAAATAGTAGAATTGTTTACCATACCCCTTAAGAAAAATTAATAAAACTTAAATGCTAACATATATGGTATACGTTTAGCGTATGCGGCTACATTTGACCACAGAAAGGTTGAAATGTTCTAAGATGTTTATCTGATTTATCCAGACATACTGTACTATTTAAACCAAAAACTTGGTCCGTGTTTGTATTTATGCTTTCGGCTATATATTTGCATGCAAGACTTAGCATGATAATGCATGTTTAGTTTTTAATACTATTTAAAGACATCATACTTAAGTAGTGTACGATGCATGGAAAATGTGTAATATGTGATGCATGCTGACTGGCAATATCAACAAGTACAAGTTTTACTGCTGGATACTGGTAAATGGATGATGTGCCAGATAAAGTTTGAAATCATGTTAATATTTCTGATCTTCTAATATCTGAGGTACAAAGGTAACAAAGTGTATACCACTTTATAGAAAAGAGAAAAAAATGAGACCCTGTAATGTGAGAATGATCTACCAAGAATTGGGGTTCTATAGATATAAATCATCACTCCTATTTTTATAGGTCTTTGCATAGCAAGACTGAGATATTGGATCCATGCTGGATTGTTCTTGGAGGTCCAGGGTGGTTTAGGTTTTAACATTTAATATTTCTGGTGGTTTTGAATGAGAAAAAAATATTGGCGGTGCTCTAGGGTAGGAATGTTTAATTATAATTTTATAATCTAAATATTACCAAAATTCTTTATAAGCGATCAGAGCTATGTTTCTGATAGAGTGGTCCATATCCCCTGCTTCCTTTTACACAATCATTTTGTTCAAAGCTAAAATTCTGTCTGCCTGCATCCACCACTAGGGGGAGCTTGCTGCATAAGGTTTTATAATGTACAACTTACATTTAACTCCATCATAAATCCAAAAGCAGAATAATTTAACTCCATGGCTTTGCCTGAATGGCTCAAAAGGGGATTTTCCAGGTAATAGGACACTCCCATAGTGCCCCGCTGTTATATATAATATGGGTAGGGTCAAAAAGGATTTAATAAAATTTGGACTGTAAATAAGTAAGATGGTCCTAATGCACAAATTTAAAATGATCTAACACATTTCTACTAAAATGCTACACATTTAACATGATACATTTGGAGATGTATAGGTTAAATAATATTGCAGCAATGTTTGGATTTCATACTATTTCATGTCTAATTCAGTTCAATGGAATAGACAAGATTTCAAATAACTTAATAGAGAAACAAGTAAACTGTTAGAAGAGGCAATATGGAAATACTGCTTGGATCATTTTGTTTGCAGATAAAAATGTCAAAAAGCAGCTGAAAAGGCAAATAAGATTTTAAGGTAGTAATAAAAGAGGGATAAAAACCTGTGATTCAAATGTAATACAAATCCCTTGTAAGGCCACATTTTGAATATTGGATGAAGTTTTTGGCTCCAAATTGTAAAAAAGGGATATAGGAGAACTGGAGAGGGTTCAAAGGCAGGTGACTAGATTACTAAATGGGATTAGAGGTCTCTCTTAAAATAAAAGGCTAGAGAAATTGGGCTTGTTCAGCTTGGAAAAAAGTCTTAAAGGTGACCTGATTAACATCTATAAGTATATGTGTGATCATTAAAAAAACTACCACATGATTTATTCTTTCCATGAACTTTACAAAGGACCAGGTCACACTAAATACGTGTGGATGAAAAGCGATTCAGACATCAGTATAGAAAGTAGTTCTTTACAGTTAGAGTGATCAAACTATGGAATGCCCTACCCCAAGATGTAGTAATGGCAGATACTATGTCATCATTTAAAAAAAGGGCAAGTAGCTTACCTACTGATGAATGGCATAGATGGTTATAAGTAATCAAGCAATGGAAGATGTGTAATTGATTGAGAAAGATTGAACTTGATGGACCTGTGTCTATTTTCAACCTATGTAGCTATGTAAATAATATGTAAAAACTTAGTAAATACTATCTAAAAAGTATGTATTACAAATTCAGTAAAATTTGAGAGCAAATGTTTCAATATAATTTCAAAAGAGTTTTAATATTTAAAAAATCTCTTCTAATTTTACTTGATAAAGACAAAAAGAGTCCAAATAGCTGTCTGTTCAGGTGACTTAATTTAGTATTTTGAATTTTTTTTTTCTAAAAGTTGCATTGACTGGTAATAGGAGGTAATATAGTTTGCATCATCATTAAACAGCATTCCACATAACACTAACATCACCAGGCAGACAAGCCCTGGAGGCAGCAATCAAACAGAAGCTCATTTGATTTTTCTCTATTTCCTACCATATGAGAATTTATCCTTTGAAAAAAAGTCCTTATATTTCTCTAAAAAGGGTATAGCAATGGGCTCAACATGGTGCCCTGCAATGATGATCTCTTTTAGGACTGCACATTATTCAGAAATATGACGGTAAGATAAATATCTTACATGATTAAAGTAATGACACGGGTACCATAGCTGAACTTACAGGCATTATAGGCATTATGCGAGTGTACCAAGAGAACAGGATTAAAGTGAAAAAATAAAACATATGAAGTAGGATACAATAATTTGAATGTGCAGAGCTGTAGCTAGGCTTTCCCTCGGTCAGTACATGGATTTAGTTTGCTACTCTAACCCTGTATTTAAATTCCATGACCAAGGCAGAGTGGCTTCTTGACGTCCTCTGGCACAAATTTTTTTTGGAACACTTTACCTTAATGACAATTAATTCTGGAAACTCTAAACCACTAAACCAAGTGTCTCCGAACCTGTTTACAATTGAAAAACCATTGGTAAAATATTTCTCTCCCTCGGAAACCCTTAGTACCACAGAGCAATTACAAGTAGAAAACTTGGTTATTTAGCAAATAAGGACACTTAACACAACTAATAAAGAGAAATAAAAAAGATAAGGGTACGATAACAAGGCCACAATGCGGGCAGATAACAAGGCCATAGCAGGACGGATAACATCGCCATATGGGAAGCTAATAACATGGCTATATATCATTCTTGAACTGTATATACATGCCTCACCATGCACTCTAAAGGTACTTTTACACCGGCCAAGTTTGGGAGGTGCCACGAGCGCCGATCAACGAGACAGCTCATGCATTCATCCCCATACATTTCTATCACATTGGCAGCGCTTCACCCTGTTTACCCAGGGCAATTATCAGCATTCTTTAAACTCTTGTTTGCCCCATAATATACCAGTGTAAAAGGGGCTTTAGTCTCTTATGGCCCGCAGGACTTCTATATGTGATGATGGGAGCACGAACAGAGTGAGGGTGAATGACGGAGGATGTCAGACTTCAAGTTCAGAGTGCACACAAAAGGCACTGTATCATACAATATTCAAGACAGTGTTTAACAGTGACGGGAGCAAAGGGCTATGCTTGATCAGACACATTAGAATTGACTTATACAGAACGCAAGAGCCTGAAGCCGGATGGGTAGCACTAGCATGCTTAGACATGTCGACATTGGAACGTGGTGTCATGCATTGTTGTTTTGGGAACACATAGAAATTCCTAATAAAGTACCCAGATTCCTGTTAGTTCTGGTGAGGAAATTACAGCAAATTAACTTTTACATAAGTTATGGCTGCTGCAGAACTTCTGGCTGGGCTCCAGAGAGACCAAAGGTTTTGGGGAGCCCTGGTTCGGAAACGCGGCTCTAAACCATTATATGCTGTATTTTAATAAAATCATCTCTCCAGGATATCCGTATACTGTAACAAGATACTGTGCCTTGCCATACTTGCTCCTCATATTCAGTTCTATGATTGCTAGTTTAGTTCTACTGCCAGGTACTTTCCATTTTTTTGTTCAGCAGATTATTGTAAAGACTTTGAAATAAAGTAAATGTATTGTACTGACATAATGATAAACCACCGAGCAGAATTTATTCAAGAGAAAATATTCATGAAAATCTGTTCTATATTCCAGTCTGGACTACAGAAAATCTACAAATATCCCAAATGCTTGCATTACTGTTCTTCAATACAGTTAAATTACAAAGTAAATGCACCCAGAACTCCTACTCGCCAATTACTGTTATTCTTTTGTTTATCGTACCTGCGCAGAGACTGATTACACCATTTATTCTACTAATGGTGACAGCTAATCTTTTTTTTTTTTACATTTAAAAAAAATATATGATAGTTTGTCATAGTCTAAGCTTTGGTACTAATATATAATTATGATAATGATATCCAAACAATTTTTAAAAGGATTTAACAAAAACAACAAAAAAAACATTTCCCATAGAAATGTTCTTTAGCGTGTTCACTTCTAGGAAAGAGCTATGTTACTGCAAGTTTTCCAACACTTTAATGTTTGTCAGCTCTCTCCGGCTGCAAAACGCGTTGATTTACTGCGGTCATGTAGGTGAGCTGACTATGGACTGTGTGAAATAAAGCAGGTTGTCTGAAACGGGTAAAGGCCACAGCAGGGTGGATTATATGGATGGAAATGGCAAATGGAGTGGATATCTACCAGCCCCTGTTTAAAACTCATTTAAACATTTGAACTTTATTAAGCAAAACAGTTTATTAGCTTATAATATAATGATGCTGAAATATTATGTATTGATTTTATTTAAATTACTAGTCCTGAGAGTTGAACTTCAGCTCGGTCGATCACTTTGTCTATTAAGTACAGCGTGCCACCCACTCCAGCACCACCATGGTCCCAATAACTTTTCTTCTACATTGTAATTAAGTGCAACAGGTCAGTCATTTCATCTTTCACTATATGTAGCATAAGAAATAAGATGTAAAATACACCACCAGTATCATGACACCATTTGGAGTCATTGGACATATATGTACTGTATATATGTATTATCTGTTTCCTTTCCCCCAACCCCCTCATAAAACAGGAGAGGAACTACACCCAAAATTTTGCATAAGGGGATGACCTGTCAGCTCTTTTGAAATGTTTTTTTCTTATTAATTGCCAGAACACCTTTACTTACAACTCTGCATTGTGCCGTTCCTCTGTTATTCGTACCGTAAATATATGAATTAATTTGACAACTGGGTGTTACTGTTCCCCTTGTGATATTTGTGATATACAGTGAAGGAAATAAGTATTTGATCCCTTGCTGATTTTGTAAGTTTGCCCACTGTCAAAGTCCTGAACAGTCTAGAATTTTTAGGCTAGGTTAATTTTACCAGGGAGAGATAGATTATATTTAAAAAAAAAAAAACAGAAAATCACATAGTCAAAATTATATATATTTATTTGCATTGTGCACAGAGAAATAAGTATTTGATCCCCTACCAACCATTAAGAGTTCAGCCTCCTCCAGACCAGTTACACGCTCCAAATCAACTTGGTGCCTGCATTAAAGACAGCTGTCTTACATGGTCACCTGCATAAAAGACTCCTGTCCACAGACTCAATTAATCAGTCTGACTCTAACCTCTACAACATGGGCAAGACCAAAGAGCTTTCTAAGGATGTCAGGGACACGATCAAAGACCTGCACAAGGCTGAAATGGGCTACAAAACCATAAGTAAGACGCTGGGTGAGAAGGAGACAACTGTTGGTGCAATAGTAAGAAAATGGAAGACATACAAAATGACTGTCAATCAACATCGATCTGGGGCTCCATGCAAAATCTCACCTCGTGGGGTATCCTTGATCCTGAGGAAGGTGAGAGTTCAGCCGAAAACTACACGGGGGGAACTTGTTAATGATCTCAAGGCAGCTGGGACCACAGTCACCAAGAAAACCATTTGTAACACATTACGCCGTAATGGATTAAAATCCTGCAGTGCCCGCAAGGTCTCCCTGCTCAAGAAGGCACATGTACAGGCCTGTCTGAAGTTTGCAAATGAACATCTGGATGATTCTGAAAGTGATTGGGAGAAGGTGCTGTGGTCAGATGAGACTAAAATTGAGCTCTTTGGCATTAACTCAACTCGCCGTGTTTGGAGGAAGAGCAATGCTGCCTATGACCCAAAGAACACCGTCCCCACTGTCAAGCATGGAGGTGGAAACATGTTTTGGGGGTGTTTCTCTGCTAAGGGCACAGGACTACTTCACCGCATCAATGGGAGAATGGATGGAGCCATGTACCATCAAATCCTGAGTGACAACCTCCTTCCCTCCACCAGGACATTAAAAATGGCTCGTGGCTCGGTCTTCCAGCACGACAATGACCCGAAACATACAGCCAAGGCAACAAAGGAGTGGCTCAAAAAGAAGCACATTAAGGTCATGGAGTGGCCTAGCCAGTCTCCAGACCTTAATCCCATCGAAAACTTATGGAGGGAGCTGAAGATCCGAGTTGCCAAGTGACAGCCTCGAAATCTTAATGATTTACAGATGATCTGCAAAGAGGAGTGGGCCAAAATTCCATCTAACATGTGTGCAAACCTCATCATCAACTACAAAAAACGTCGGACTGATGTGCTTGCCAACAAGGGTTTTGCCACCAAGTATTAAGTCTTGTTTGCCAAAGGGATCAAATACTTATTTCTCTGTGCACAATGCAAATAAATATATGTAATTTTGACAATGTGATTTTCTGTTTTTTTTTTTTAATATAATCTATCTCTCACTGGTAAAATTAACCTAGCCTAAAAATTCTAGACTGTTCATGACTTTGACAGTGGGCAAACTTACAAAATCAGCAAGGGATCAAATACTTATTTCCTCCACTATAGGTGTGTACCTACACAATCTGACACTATCAGAACTGATTGGTAAGGCTATAGCGACAAACATTCAACTGGTAACACTCAGTTGTCAATTTATTTATACATTTCCAAGAGTTATAACAGAGGAACGGCAGATTTCTAACAAGTGATGCTCCAGAATTGTTACATTATTTGGAATGCAAGTATTTACTAAAACACAAACGTCAGGAGAGCAGACAGATCCTATTTAAGGGCCTCCATCAATGCAGATCATACCATGTCAAAATGACCAACGCTGGCTGCAAGTTATTTACTGGCCCCTCACATGTGTTATTCTCTATATATAATGCAGTGATGCAAGGTGCATTCCTGTCCAAATAATTTATATTTGAAAATGTCACAAAACTTTCCTGCTGTTTGCCCCAAACTGTAGTGGGTTAATGGTGTGGTGGGTAATTTGAAATTACCTTAAGCCCCAAGAGTAGTTTTGAGTCCACACATGGCTAAACAGTGTACCAGAAAAAAAGTTTAAATTATATTAAAAAGATCTTTAACCATTCACCTAATATTCTCACAACAGTAAACACACAAAATATTCGGATGCCATCCCTAGGAATCAAGTCCTCAAACTCAAATGTATCAGTCAAGAAGGTAGGCGGCACTCCAGAAGAGATGAGGGGGTGTTTTTACTCCTCTAAAGAGGCGGCATTATAGCCCTCACCATAGGGATTTTGGCAAAAGGCATAGGCAGCCATGTAACCTTTTTGCATACTGTATCTTCGGACTGTGGAAGAAAGGTGAAGAACCTGGAGAAAATCCTCACAAATTCAACGAGAACATAAAAACGTCATGCACGTGTTACCCTTAGTTGGATTGTATCCCAGAATCCAGCGCTGCAAGGTAACAGTGCTAAACTTAGTCTAAATTTATGCAAAAAATAATTCCTCCTCCCAATTACTAGTTTATAGACCTGATACTAGGATTGTAAGGTTCTTCTATGACCTTCAGAATAAAAGCTCATCATGTATCATTCTTGCATAGAATAACTTAATACACCAACTTGGCCATAAATACAATAAAAAGCAGTGTAATCTGACAGATCAATATGCTACTTTGAGCTTATTGCATGTAAACAATACTAAAGGTAACCTAATTGGTCCTTATGACAGACCTTGACTTTATTAGGACACTTTCAGTAAAGATTTGGGAGTTTCGTTGCACAAGGGGACATAGGCTACAATAAGATAATATAAATCAAAGCCCCCTACAGTATTATTTTATCAGAGGCTAATTGGATTCTTGAAACCCTCAAGAAACACTTAGAGATGACAAAGCTTTCAATATTTTTCTGACAGAAAACAAATTTATTTCTTTGTACCCAATGGTACATAGAACTCCTAAGGCCAGAACACACACTGTTCTATAGGATTTTCTCTTATATGACTTTCCTTTGTGCTGAAATAGTGTTAGCTGCAGTAACACAATGGATGAATATTTATAATAATTATTATAGCATTGTTTAAAGGGGATCTCTAGCATTTGTCTCATCATGATATGTGGTTTGATATCATAATACTTAATATTACAATTCGCATGCCAAACACTGATTTTGGGACATCAGTTACATTGTTACATACATCGGTTGGAAAATGTCACACGTCCATCAAGTCCAACCTTTCTTAATAAATTACGCGTCATTTATTGCTTGATTAATTATAACCATCAATGCCATTTCTCAGTAAATAATCATCTAGCCTTTTTTAAAATGTTGATATAGTATCTTCCATTACTATCTTTTGGGGTAGGGCATTCCATAGCTTGACTACTCTAACTGTAAAGAACCCTTTCCTATATTGATGTCTGAAACGTCTTACTTCCACACGCAATGAATGTCCCCTGGTACTTTGTTTTAGAAAGAACAGGTCATGTGCTAGTTCTCTGTATTGACCACACATATACTTATACATGTTAATAAGATCAGCTCTAAGATGTCTTTTTTCCAAGCTGAAAAAGCCCAATTTTTCTAGCTTTTCAGTGCTTTAAAGAGGCTCTGTCACCAGATTCTCAAATCTCTATTGCCTATTGCATGTGATCGGCGCTGCAATGTAGATAAAAGTAACGTTTGTTTTTTTTAAAAAAAACTTTCATTTTTGGCCAAGTTATGAGCTATTTTATACATATGTAAATGAGCTTTGAAATGGACAACTGGGCGTGTTTTTTATCGTATGTCCAACTGGGCGTGTATTGTGTTTTTAACTGGCCGTGTTTACTTGTTTTACTAACTGGGCATTGTGAATAGAAGTGTATGATGCTGACGAATCAGTGACCAATCAGCATCATGCACTCCTCTCCATTCATTTACACAGCAGCATCACGTTCTTACTAGAACAAGTGTCCTGATAATGAATACACATGACCTCCAGCTTGGACGTCATGTGTATTCAGAATCCTGACACTTCTGAATCTTTTCTGTGAGATTTCCAGCAAGGGAAACGAAATCTCGTTTACCTCGTAATCTCGCGAGATTACGCGTGGCTTGCTGGAATCTCACAGAAAAGATTCAGAAGTGTCAGGATTCTGAATACACATGACGTCCAGGCTGGAGGTCATGTGTATTCATTATCAGGACACTTGTGTATGTGGCTGCACATCGTTCTAGTAAGAACGTGATGCTGCTGTCTAAATGAATGGAGAGGAGTGCATGATGCTGATTGGTCACTGATTCGTCAGCATCATACACTTCTATTCACAACGCCCAGTTAGTAAAACAAGTAAACACGCCCAGTTAAAAACACAATTCACGCCCAGTTGGACATACGAAAAAAAACACGCCCAGTTGTCCATTTCAAAGCTCATTTGCATATATATATATATATATAAAATTGCTCATAACTTGGCCAAAAATGAACGTTTTAAAAAAAAACGTTACTGTTATCTACATTGCAGCGCCGATCACATGCAATAGGCGATAGGGATTTGAGAATCTGGTGACAGAGTCTCTTTAAGAAGACGTGATGCATATATTGATCTTTGTGTATGTATTGTCCCTTAGTGAAATCCTATACAGACTTTCCCGTCCATATGGACAGTTTATGTACATAGACCCCCTACTGCTGTTACCATGTGATTCACAAGTCTCCATACATAGGCAATATCATAACTTTTTGTTTACCAAACTGTCACTTTCTTTACAACAAATGCTATACTTGGCTGCCATTCCTTTGAACACTCATATGATTTATATGGATATCATATTGACTTTTCCCACCTACTGTAGTGGCTGGCCTCTGAATCCCATCGCCGGCGTCTTATACTTACCCACTCCCATCGTCTTCTTCCTCCTGGTCGGTGCAGCTCCTCTTCTCCCAGCTGCCCATACCACCGGAGCTCTACAATGGGTCCCAGCAAACTTTTGGAATAAAAGCCTTTCTCTCTTTGAACTAATTCCCAGAAATTTGGTTCCTTAGTGTTCCAATTGTTCTAGCTTTTTCATCTATTGACTCCTCTTGTTTGAACTTGGCCTGTTCTTTTGGCCATACTTGTCTGCCACCTGCCTTGACTATTAGCTATGTTAACCATGAGAAATTTCTGCCACCCGCCCTGACCATTGGCTCCATTATCTGTAATGAACCTCTGCAGCCTGCCCAGACCTTTTGATCACAAAACCACTCTGCATCTGTTACATCAGTAGTCACCAAGGGAGACTACTCTGGGGTAGTGACCTGGGGTTCCCCTTCAGCGAAGTCCACATCCCTGTACTGTGGTTAATGGATGAAGATCAGGGAGTATTCATAGATTCTATTCCCGGAGTAGCTACAAGTAAGGCTTCGTTCACATCTGGGCTAGGGTCCCGTTCCGTCAGAGCTTTCCGTCGGAACGGGACCCTGACTGACATAAACGGAAACCAAAGGTTTCTTTTTCCATCACCATTGATTTCAATGATGACGGATCCGGTGCCAATGGTTTCCGTTTGTCTCAGTCGTGCAAGGGTTCTGTCGTTTTCACGGAATCAATAGCGTAGTCGACTACTCTATTGACCCCAGCGCAGATGTGAACGAAGCCTTAAATCAATTGGTGACAATTTGGGTTCACACCGCCCCCTGCTGGCTCATTGACAGTCAAATTCCATGGGCTCCGCCACACCTACTCATGTAAAACTTGAGTAAACACATCTAATCCTATGCAGGTAACCACATTAATTAAGGCATTCCTTAAGTGGATTTCTGTTTTATACCTTTAATTGTAAGCCATTGCCTTCACATGCCCCTACAAGTAAAAATTTAAAGAGCTGAGGTCTAAGGACCATGGAGGCAGCCATTCCAGTAAACCCAGGTCACCATTCAAGTATGAAGATCATTGTTTCCTATGTATGGAGACTTCAAATTACCCTGTACAACATACTTATTGTGCAGTTGTGAAAGCTGTTCCAAGTTAAAAGGTTTGTCCGAGATTAAATGACTTTGTGTTAATGCTTGTAATTTATAAATGTAAATACGTTTGTAATATACTTACATTTTCCGAAGTGGCCCCGTTTACAGATCCTGCCATGGGGTACTTGACAGGTGACAACACTCTCTGCACTGGCTCTGGCCGCTGTGTTGATCTTCAATTCTTTTCTGGGTATACGACACGTCACTAGCGACTTGCCGTGTATGGGCTGTTCTGTTGTAACGTGCATGCGCGGCCCCTGCTGTTAGCTCGAGAAAAGCCGGCACCTTGAGAACAGCAGTGACAGCGCATGCGCATTACGTGCTGTGCAGCAGAACAGCCCATACTCGCCACATCTCAAGTGACGTGTCGTATACCCGGCAAAGAATTCAAGATCAACACAGTGGCCAGAGCCAGTGCAGGGAGTGACGTCACCCGTCAAGTTCCCCACGGCAGGATCTGGAAACAGGGTGACTTTGGAAAATGTAAGTATATTACAAATGTATTTACATTTATAAATTACAAGCATTAACACAAAGTCATTTAATCTCGGACATCCCCTTTAACTTGCTTTCTAATCTTTTCTATCTATAGTCACATGCTAATCCTAAGGAAATAAATTACATTTTTATTATGCTGATTAATTGTGAAACATATCACCTTTACCTTATAAGTTCCTCAGGTTTTTTTGTCTCTCTTTTTATATAATTTGTCCATTATTTAGTAAAACTCATGATTTGTAAACCTGTAGTAATCATATCAAAGGTTTGTTTTTTTTTGGTTTTTTTTTTATAACTATGTGCACTCCTGATATGGGAGCTCTCACCAGCCTCAATCAAGAGAGCAAAACTTTGGCAACTTTCTTTGCTGTATGGGACAACAACTTATGAAAGTAGTATAATACTTAGGGCTTTAATGAATGAGTGCAGGTGTGTGTGTAGGATCACTAGAGAATACATTACAATTTTATAACTTTAAAGGGGTATTCTGGTTTCAGCAAATGAATATTATTTTTCGTATAATGAAAAGTTATATAATTTTCCAATAAACTTTCTCTATCAATTCCTTGTGGTTTTCAGATCTCTGATTGCTGTCATTTAATTGGAATCATTATTTTTTATCCTAGAGGTTAAAAATCTATCTATGTTCATGTGATAATCACACAGGTGCAAGACTGATAACACTCACAGTGCAAGTATAGAACAGTGAGTTTCTTCTTTTATCGAGCCATGCACCTGTCTGTTCATCACATCACGTATCCACTGCAGGGACGTACACAGAAAGCAGATGGCCTATATGTAAGTATAGTATTTGGGCCACTAATAGCTTATCACAGAGAACCCCTTTAACCTCTTCCCAAAATGTAACGTAGACGTACATCATAGCCGGGAAGGCAGAGTATAGAGCGGGCTCACAGGCTGAGCCGCTCCATACTCAGCAGTAGAGATGAGCGAACCGGGACATCCGAACCCGGTTTCGGTCCGAACATCGCAAAAAGTTCGGTTCACAACGAATCCGAACTTCACCGGGTTCGGCCGAACACGTTTTGACCGAACCCGGGCGGGCAGAAAAAACATTACAAAAATATTATACTAATCGGCAGCCACTTGTCTCTATCAATCACTGATAGAGAAAAGAGGCTGCTGATTAAAAATAAAATAAAAAGCATTTCATACGTACCCGGTCGTTGTCTTGGTGACAAGTCCCTATTCTTCCTCCAGTCCGACCTTCTTTCCTGACGCGGCAGCCTGTGATTGGCTGCAGAGGCGGTCACGTGGGATGAAGTGTCATCCCTGGAGGCCGGCCCTTCTGACGTCATCCTGATGGGCGTGACTGCCACTACAGCCTGTGATTGGCTGCAGAGGCCACTGCAGCCTGTGATTGGCTGCAGAAGCCGCTGCAGCCTGTGATTGGCTGCAGAGGCGGTCACGTGGGATGAAGCGTCATCCCTGGAGGCCGGCCTTCTGACGTCATCCTGACGTGCGTGACCGCCACTACAGCCTGTGATTGGCTGCAGCGGCGACATGGATGAAACGTCATCGCTGGAGGCCGGACAGGAGGAATGTAAGTATGAACGTATTATTATTATTTTTTTTTACATTAAATTGTATTTTCCGCGCGCCGAGCATGGTACTGTCAAGGTTGCCGAAAGAGTTAGTGCAGCCCATTAACTCTTTCAGCACCCTGGACAGTACCATGCTCGGCGCACGGAAATTACAGGTTCGTCAGAACAAGTTCGGTCCGAATCGAACTTTTTCGTGAAATTCGGCGAACTAGCCGAACCAAACTTTTCATAAGTTCGCTCATCTCTACTCAGCAGTGTCGACTTACAGCCGACACCTCACTGCAACACCCTAGGATTTGAGATAACTCCGATCCCGGCCATATAACCACTTAGATGCCGTGGTCAAGGAAAACGATGGAAGCATCACTGTTTTTTTCCCATTTCACCGCATAAAGAATTTTGTTTTTAGTTTCACAGTACATTATATGGTACAATAAAAGGTGCCGTGAAAAACGACAACTTGTTCTGCAAAAAACAAGCCCTAATACGGCTGTGTTAATGGGAAAATACAAAAGCTATGGGTTTTCGAAAGTGGGAGGATATCGTGAAATATGAAAAGTAACATAAAAAAATGATTGCGGTGTCAAGGGGTTAACAATCCAACAGCAATTGTTAACTGTACAATTTATTAGCTCAGCCCCTTACATGCTATGTAATAGACTGTAGGGTGCTGCCTTGTGCATTTTAGGGGCCCCCTTACCTACTGGGTCTCGGTGTAGCTGTACAGGTCGCACATACGGTTTGTCCACCACTGATTCCCGGTCTGTTTAGCATATTGCACTAAAGCTCATGTCCAAATGCTTGAATAAGCTGAATTTTGAGCCACTCGAAAAAACGTGATTTACAAATAATTGAAAAATATGTAGCTTTACTACAGGAATTCCACCAAGCCAGCATTTAAATAGGATTTATACCGAAGAAATTACTTGAAGTTCAAGACCAATATTCTTGAATTTATGATGCCATGCATGGTACCAATATCATGCAATTTTTCCCACTGGTAACAATGGGGAATATTGATTGATGCCTGTGCAATGAATAGCATTGTAATTATTAAGAAGGCGAAGGACAATCTCTCTGCCTCCTGTGCTGGGTTAAAGCCATGTGTTCGCCTAGATTTTGTACAAACATTATGTGATCTCTATTCATTTAAGAGGTTTCTAGGTCAGGAGCAAGAATAAGTACCTACTTGTAACAATAAATCCTATTGGCCTCCCATTGCTTTGGCAACATAATTTCGTGGTTGCCACAGGGAACACACTGCAAGGCTTTTCTATTTAGCAATATCCATCTCTTTCATTTCTCTCGATATTGAACATTTTCTACATTAATCTATTCTAAATTGTGTTGCTGTTAGGTCATAAATAATCAGATTTCTTTCCTTTCAGTTCTGCCAAGTTATTGTGATATCTTCAGCTATGCACTGGTATTGTGATGTGACTAGTATACATTGCTTAGATATTTGATGGTACTTGGAAAGTTTCTGTGTGTTGTGCAATGTCCAGAATAGAAGTTTTACTTCAAGTTTTTTTTCCATCAGAGTGACATGAATGTCAATCCAAACAGTATTAACTCTTAGTTATAGTTCATATTTTGCTTAATGTATCAATATGCATGATATATGTGTCCATGTATAGCATGGTTGGGTATATATGGAAGTATACTTCCATTTTAAGTGTTTCTAATAATTTTTTTCTATTATAATCCGCTTACTCTTACCTAAAGAACACTGTTTTTTCATCTTCAAAATAACCCATATATATATAGAACTACTATTTATTGTTCATAATTGACTGTGTAGTCAATATTATCAGTACTGATGTCAGCACCAGGCAAACCTAAGTAGATACCAGGGCTCAATGAACTAAGGGGCTCATGGCAATCTGGGTAAACATAATCTATGCTTGTGAAGAAAGTTTGGGGTCAACAGGGTGCCCAAATGCCCCAAATGTACCATGAACCAACACTAATTATTATGGCTCATATTTTTATTTATGGTAATTGTTTCTTAACCCCTAGGCGCACTACGACGCAAGTGTACGTCCATGTGGCCAGTGTCTTAGCGCACGGGGACGTACAGTTACTGCGTGGTTCCCGGTGCACACTGTCGGCGACAGTATGCACTGGGAACCGGGAGGCCAGCTGTCCCTGACAGCTGACACTCCACTGTATGCCGATCAGCGGCTTATTTCCGCTGATTTTGGCAATTAACCCCTTAATTGCGTTGATCGATTGCAATCGCCACAACTTAGGGGTTTCTAACACATCGGCAGACCTCACAATGAAATCATGAGGTTTGCAGATGGCTAGCATGGCAACAGGAGGCCAAGTAATGGCCTCCATGTCTGCCATGTACGGAAGCCTATCAGGACCAGCCTCCTGATAGACTTCCTGTTAGAGTCACAGGACGTCACTGCCGTTCGCGATGCACACTGTCGGCGACAGTGTCTGTGACAGTGTGCATCGGGAACTGGGAGGGCAGCTGTCCCTGACAGCTGACACTCCACTGTTGCTGATGAGCGACTCATTGCCGCTGATTTTGGCAATTAACCCGTTAAATGCGGAGCTCGATTGCGATTTCCGCATGTAAGGGGTTTGTAGCACATCAGCAGCCCCCATCCAATTGTGGGTGCTGCTGATGCTTGTGATGGCACCCGGGGGCCAGAAAACGGCCTCCAGGTCTGCCATGTACGGAAGCCTATCAGGACGAGCCTCCTGATAGACTTCCTGTCAGAGTCACAGGACGTCACTGCCGTTCGCGATGCACACTGTCGGCGACAGTGTCTGCGACAGTGTGCATCGGGAACCGGGACGTCAGCTGTCCCTGACAGCTGACGCTCCACTGTTGCTGATGAGCGACTCATTGCCGCTGATTTTGGCAATTAACCCGTTAAATGCGGAGCTCGATTGCGATCTCCGCATGTAAGGGGTTTGTAGCACATGAACAGCCCCCATGCAATTGTGGGTGCTGCTGATGCTTGTGATGGCACCCGGGGGCCAGAAAACGGCCTCAAGGTCTGCCATGTACGGAAGCCTATCAGGACGAGCCTCCTGATAGACTTCCTGTCAGAGTCACAGGACGTCACTGCCGTTCGCGATGCACACTGTCGGCGACAGTGTCTGCGACAGTGTGCATCGGGAACCGGGACGTCAGCTGTCCCTGACAGCTGACACTCCACTGTTGCCGATGAGCGACTCATTGCCGCTGATTTTGGCAATTATCCCGTTAAATTCGGAGCTCGATTGCGATCTCCGCATGTAGGGGGTTTGTAGCACATCAGCAGCCCCCATGCAATTGTGGGGGCTGCTGATGCTTGTGATGGCACCCGGGGGCCAGACAACGGCCTCCAGGTCTGCCATGTACGGAAGCCTATGCGGACCAGCCCTCTAATTAAAATGTAATAAAAAGTGATCAAAAAGTTGTATATACAAAAAAATGGTACGAATAAAAACTACAGCTTGTCCTGCCAAAAATAAGCCCTCACACCACTCAATTCATGGTAAAATAAAAAAGTTATGGCATTTGGAAGGTGTGGAGTGAAAAACTAAAATGGAAAAGCAAAAAAGGATCAGTCCTGCAAAGGTTAATAAATTTCTATTAAAAAAATTAATTATTACCACATGTGGGGTATTGTCATACTCGGGAGAGATTGCGTTACAAATTTAGGCCGACTTTTTCTCCTTTATCCCGTGTGAAAATGAAAAAATTTTGTGGACAAAAATGTATATATTCATTTTCACGGCCTAATTCTACAAAATTCTGCAAAAAACCTGTGTGGTATAAATGCTTACTATACCTATAGAAAACTTCCTTGAGGGGTGTAGTTTCCCAAATGTGGTCACTTTTGGGGTGTTTCCACTGTTTTGGTCCCTCCAGGGCGTTGCAATCGCAACATGGCAATAAAAACCAATCCAGAAAATCTGCTCTCCAAAATCCAAGTGGTGCTCCCTCCCATCAGTTTATTACCACATATGGGGTATTTCCGTAATCGGGAGAAGATGCTTTACAAATGTTGGGGTTTTCTTCTTTATTCCTTGTAAATATTAAAAATTCCTATTTTTTTTCATAAAAAAAGTTGATTTTAATTTTCACAGACAAACTCCAATAAATATAACAATATACCTGTGGGGTCAAAGTGCTAACTATACCCCTAGATAAATTCCTTGAGGGGTCTAGTTTCCAAAATGGGGTCACTTTTGGGGAGTTTCCACTGTTTTGGCACCACAAGACCTCTTCAAACCCGACATGGTGCCTCAAATATAATCTAAAAATAAGCAGGTCCCAAAATCCTGTAGGTGCTCTTTTGCTTCTGAGGCCGGTGTTTCGGTCCATTAGGGAACTAGGGCCACATGTGGGATATTCCCAAAAACTGCAGGACCTGGGCAATAAATATTGAGTTGTGTTTCTCTGGTAAAACCTTCTGTGTTACAGAATTTTTTTTATAACAAATTAATTTCGGCAAAAAATAAATACATTTGTACATTTTCCCTCTACTTTGCTTTATTTCCTGTGAAACGCCTAAAGGGTTAAGAAACTTTCTGAATGTGGTTTTGAATACTTTGAGGGGTGCAGTTTTTAAAATGGGGTGATTTATTGGGGGACTCTAATGTATAAGGCCCTCAAACCATTTCAGAACTGAACTGGTCCCTGTAAAAATAGCCTTTTGAAATTTTCTTGAAAATGTGAGAAATTGCTGCTAAAGTTCTAAGCCTTGTAACGTCTTAGAAAAATAGAAAGATGTTCAAAAAACGAAGCAAATATAAAGTAGACATATGGGAAATGGTAACTAGTGACTATTTTGTGTGGTATTACTATCGGTTTTACAAGCAGATACATTTAAATTTCGAAAAATGCTAATTTTTGCAAATTTTCTCTACATTTTGGTGTCTTTCACAAATAAATATTGAATTTATCGAGCAAATTTTTCCACTATCATAAAGTACAATATGTCACGAGAAAACTTTCTCAGAATCGATTGGATAGGTAAAAGTGTTCCGGAGTTATTACCACATAAAGTGACACATGTCAGATTTGAAAAAATCGGCTGTGCCACAAGGGCAAAACAGGCTGAGTCCTAAAGGGGTTAAATTCCTCCCATATAAACAAAATATCAAAAAATCATTAATAACCATCCTACCACCACCATCAATAGACCCTCCAAAAATCAAGAACTTCAATGATCCATCAAGCAGGTGCTGAATGTAAAACATCGTCATGTTGAGATAATCTGAAAGCATTTTCTAACCACCAGTTTTCAAGAGCTGAGTGAATGTCAAGACCGTGAGTCGTCATCATTGAAAACGCGCTTCTGAATAGCTTTAATAATCATGTTTTTTGCGTAATTGAACATGTTTTAGTAAATGTATTTTTTTATGTAATACACAATAACACTATAACAGTATAAATGTTCTTCCATTTATCATCACCTCCACAGAGACTTATTTTCAAATTTTATTGTCCCCAGTTGCAAAGTGGTCCCAGTGCTGATCAATTCACACCATGATCACAATCATTAGTAGATTAATCTCTTACCTAACACATGAATTATGTTTTATACAAACAGTACATATTCATGTAGGAGACAAGACCATCATTTGTACATACAACTACAATTATTACTTGAGTCCTTAAAGGTATTTTCATTGCTGTTGGTGTTTCTTACAATGGTAATGTGCAAATGAAAAATGCAAATGTAGCATGCAGCTAGAGATAAGCTAGTGATCCGTCAAGGTTAACATACATTGATCATGAACCAATTTTCTTTAGTCATTACTAGAGGTAGGCCCATTGATTAACTGATTTGGAAATACAATTAATTAGCCTATTTCTATCAAAGACTAAAATTTACAAATTCAATATGCATGATATATGTTTCCACATATAGTATGTTTGGGTATATATGGAAGTATACTATATATATATATACTTATATATATGTATGTATATATATATATACACACATATATATATATGTATATATATATATGTGTATATATATGTATATATATATATATATATATATATATATATATATATAGTTAAACAAATATGAGAAAGGCTCTAGAGGATAGAGCTGAAACGTTGCACGCACAGGGGGCAATAAATACACCCTTTATCATATTTTCTGCGGAGTGCTGCCTCTTTTTTGGATACTATATATATATATATATATATATATATATGCACAACTAATATTTATTGTTCACATTTTACTTTGTAGTCATTATTATCAGTACTGACGTCACCACCAGGCAAACCTAGGCAGATACAAGGACTCAATGAGCTAAGGGGCTCTTGGCAATCTGGGAAGACATAATTTATGCTTGTGACACAAAAGGTGGGGTCGACAGGTTGCCCAAAGTGCCCAAATACACAAAGAATCGAACCTGATTATCATGGCTGTTCCCCTGATGGCCACGACCATGGACAAGTGTGTGCCGAGCGGCATCTCCCTCCTGAGAGACGCCGGCACTCACTTCCGCATCGCTGCACTAGTTCCCGTAGGGTGCGCGCGTGCTCGTGCCCGACCTTAAAGGCCCAGTGCACACACATGAGAAAAATCTGTAATTAGCCCATGATCACCTTGGACTATAAAAAGGGCTCTGCCCTTTCATTCATTGCCTGAGTGTTGTTATGTTTACCCATGTTAGTCTTAGAAAATGGTCCCTTAGTGTTATCCTGTTCCCGTTGTTCCCGTGCCCTGCTACCTGTATCCTATATCCTGTGCTATATCTGTTCCTGTGCCTTAACCTGTTGGAGTCGTTTTGTGCCACCAGTCACGCGTGCTGATATACACCACGTCTGGTGGCTACAAGTTCATCTGTGCCAAACTTCTATTACTGTCTGGACTATTAAAGGTACTTTTGTACTAGGACTGTTGTTTAGCCAGCTGCTACTCCACAACGGCGGTGCGGCCTATTGGGTCATGTTTTTGCTTATAAAAATTGTAGGTATGGGGAAGAGGAAAAGTGGAGCAAGAAAGATCAATGTCGCTTTCAATTATTGTTATTTTTATTGATACCGACTGTTATAGGAAAAGGAAGTTGTTGTGCAATGTCCCCTTTGTTTTATTTTGTGCACAACTAAACACTTATGTTTATTTGTTTCTCTGTTTTTATTTTATTTCTGTTTTTTATTTTTTATTTGAATATTGTTTCATTTATTACAAATATTTTTGTTTCAAATCCCATTGATTGAGAAAGCCATTATGTGGCTATTCATTATCAGTGGGAAAAAGGAGGGAGTACTCCAAAAAACGCTTATTGTTATGATTATAACTTGGTTCGTAGGTTCACATAGCCATAGGATTGTAGCTGCAGTCTGTATTTAGACAAGCAGCTGTGACGTGCTGCACCAGGAGAAGGTATGTTTCCTAATCCATGGTTATGTGTGTCAGAGCTTGTGTGTTGTCTCAGATTTCGCTGCTCCAGGACCTATTAGCCCAGCATCGAGACCGAGATCACAGCTCTGACTGCACCAGGAGAAGGTAACTCTCCCAGTCCGTAATTGTGTGTGTCAGGACTCAATGTATTATCCCAGGTGTCTCTGCTCCAGGACTTGTCAGCCGAGCAGTGAGACCGGGATCAAAGTTTTCACTGCACTAAGGGAGATCAAGACTTTCAGTTCGCGTCCACACACATTTAACCAGTGAGGCCGAGATCATGAGCTGTATCACGCTTCTAACATTCGAGGTTTCAGCCGTGAATGCTGTGACGTCACCAGCACTCGACGGCTGAGCGGCATGAACGAGTGGTGTCACCACTATACTCACTCGGTCTCGCTATAATAAGAAGCTTGATTTTTGGATACGGTAGGATTAGTTTATGTTGTATTATGCTAATCTCTCCCTCATATTCCTTTGTCAATACCAACCAGATAATAAAATTTGTCACTTACACAACGAGCTGATTGATGCTCATTATGATTTGGAGTACGAGGTCTATCAGATTAAAGCTAAAATGGCGGACCTGGAAGATAGGTCCTACCGGAATAATGACAAATTTCGGGGGACCCCAGAAGATGTTGTGGCGCAGGACTTGACCAACTATGTACAGGGCTTTATCAAAACTATGCTCCCTCGGTGAACCCCTCGAGAGACCTTATCATTGACAGAGTGCATAGAATCCCGAGACCAAAACATCTAGCAGATGATGTGCCACGTGACGTCCTAACCCGCGTTCATTTCTACCACATTAAAGAGCTGTTGATGACATCCATAAGGAAAATAGACACTATTCCTACTCAATATAAAATGCTGTCCATTTTTACGGACCTATCTGCTGTTACACTGCAACTTCGTGGACACCTGGCCCCCGTAACCATGACCTTGCGTGACCACAAGATTTACCGCTTGGGCTTTCCAGTTCGCCTAATTATTCATCGCAACTATTCTCTTCACATTGTCCGAACCCTTTCAGATGGAGTGGCTCTACTGACAAAGTGGGACATACCGGTGACTATCCCAGAACAACCTCCTAATATCAACCCTCATTTACTGCATGATGATTGGCAAATTGTAGGTCACAATAAACAACAAAAGCGTTGACATGTCAGATCTGCATACCCTCCCACTGTTTCTTCCTAGCATTGGAATATGAGATTTTCATTTCATATGGATCCACCTGAGGCTCAACATACATATCCTTTTGGTGCAAACATGACCACCTTGGCTCAACAACAAGTTGACTGTTTTTTGCCCCCATCTGTCAAACAGCCTTCACTGTTCTTGTTTTTTAAGGGACATATGGTGTCCCGTTTTGACTATTTACTGGTTTACCTGTTTTGTTTCTTTGCTAGCAGAATCACGCAAGACCTGCTTAATATCAGTCAGGGCTGTCTTTTCTTAATCCACTTTGTCTTTGGTAAATTTATGATAAAGACATGTAATGTTTATCTTGATGTTTTGTAGCCATCAGCACAACTCCATCTTATCCAAGGGTTCTCACAATAGCTTCCTTGAATGTTAATGGCCTTAACAGCCCGCATAAACATGCGCATATGTGGATGGAAGCCAAATCCTTAGCATGTGATATTCTATGTGCCCAAGAGATGCACCTTTTTACAAAAAAAAGCTACTCGCATTAATCATAATTTACTTCCTCACAAATTTCAATCCCACTTCATGACTAAGTCTAGAGGTGTTTTGGTGGCTATAAAGAACTAAGTCGTGTTTCAATTAATTCAGGCTCGTATAGATCCCAAAGGTCGCTTTATTATATTGATATGCATGATTAATAATGTGACATAAACATTGGTGAAGCTCTATGCTCCCAATAACCTCCAACTTTGTTTCCTTCACAAAGTGATTAGGCTTGTTCACAAACTTAGGCAAGGCAGAGTAGTAATATGTGGAGAGTTCAACTCTATAATGGATGCCACCCTAGATACGACAAATCCTGCACACCTGTTACAAACTCAGCTGGGGAATTTATTCTGGAAGCTTGACTTATATGATGTATGGCACGCTCAACATAGTGCAGAGAAGGACTATTCCTTCTATTCTCAAACCCACAATAGCTATTCCCACATTGACATGTTTCTTGTAGATAATGAATTACTCCTCTCCTCTAAAAGTACATTAAGACCATTAAATGACCCGACCATGCAGCAATAACCGTGACTCTTGAGGAACATAATACTGTTAACCAGACCTATCTCTGGAGGTGTAATCCCTTTTTATTGTCCCATTCCGAACATAAACAAACTACAGCAAATGATCTCCGCGAATACTTCCAGAAGAACGACACTTCAAACATTAATGATTTTACCCTCTGGAATGCTCATAAAGCTTTCATCAGAGGTACCCTCATTAGCTTAGGCCATTAAGTGAAGAAACGGAGGTTAGCCCCAATTTCTTCCCTTACATCAGAAATCCAGAACATAGAATCCCAAAACAATTCTGCACAAACCCCGCAACAAGCGGAACAACTCTTTACCCTTCGCCAGTGCCTTCGGTGTAGTTTACTATCGTATTATGAAAATAACCTAAAAAAAACAAGGCGAGAATAATAAGGCCGGTAAATTGCTGGCAGCCTGGTTTAAATCCCAATACCAGAAATCTAAGATCCCGTTTCTGATAGACCCCCACACCAAAGTGAAACAGACGCATCCCAAAGACATAGCCAACCAATTTAAAGACTTTTATTCGTCCTTATGTAACTTGGAAAGTGACCCATTTTCTCCTCACCTGTCTGGTGCGGATATCCAGAACTTCCTTCAAAACTTGAACTTACCTAAACTTTCAGAGAGTCCATTTTCTAGCCTAAACTCTCCTATACTGGATAAGGAGGTCTCTGCTGCAATTCAGCAGCTACCTAACGGCAAATCCCCTGGTCCTGATGGACTCTCCAATATGTATAAGTCCCTACAAGTCATATTAATGCCGTATATGTGCAGATTTTATCAGAGAACTATGACATCTGGGTCCATGCCAGCAGAAAACCAGTCTGCTTTAATTGCAACTATTCCGAAACCAGGTAAACCAATGGATGCCCCTCAGAATTTTCGCCCTATTTCCCTGCTCAATACGGACATTAAGTTATATGCAAAAAAAAATAGCTACGTGACTTGCTCCCCTGTTGCCCTTATTGATAGGAGAAGATCATGTAGGATTTGTGAAGGGTAGACAAGGCTCGGACAATACGCGTAGAGTCCTGGGCCTACTCCACCATGTCGACCAGTCAAACACCCCTTCGGTTATGTTAATGCTTGACGCTGAAAAGGCGTTCGACCGTATTCATTGGGTGTACGCTTTTTCCACCCTAGAGAAAAAGGGTTTCAATGGAGATATACTTATTTAATACATACGCTATTAAGGCATTATATTCACTCCCTTCAGCTAAGGTTTATACTAATGGTGTGTTATCTGATAGTTTTCGAATCACTAACTGCACTTGGCAGGGCTGTCCCCTCTTACCCCTAATGTATATTTTGTCCATGGAACCATTTGCACAACTCCTAAGAACACATGATAATATTCACGGGATACGCATAGGTAATAGAAACCATACCATATCTTTGTATGTAGATGACATTATACGCTCGCTATCTTCCCCGGAGTACTTGCTAGAATCTGCTCTGGAATGTATTCAGGCCTTTGGTCAGATCTCTTTATACAAACTTAATACCCAAAAGTCTTAAATACTCCCATTGAACCTTTCCACCTCAACACTTCATCTTCTCAAAACCAGATATCCATTCGACTGGCAGGAAGGTGGTATTCCATATCTGGGTATCACTCTGATGCCTTTGCATAAGTCTTTGTACTGAGCTAATTATGAACCCCTCTTACAAATTATCCAATTAGAAACGACTAGGCTACATAAATTTGAGGTATCATGGATAGTTAGAATTGCCACATTCAAAATTGTATTGCTACCAAAGCTCTTATATCTATTCAGAACTGTCCCAATAGCCATTCCGAAAACCTTTTTCCAACGCATCCAAAAGATTCTCATGGGATTTATATGGTCCTATCAAAAACCAAGAGTTGCTTCTCATATCTTGACCACAGATAAAAGTTTGGGAGGATTGGGGATCCCTAACAGGTATGGCTATTATGGAGCCACCTTGGTGGCACTTTTCAGTCCAGGGTGGAAAGCTAACCACTCTAAACATTGGGTTCAAATTGAATCTTCCTACATTTTCCCCTCAAATATGAATGCCCTCCTTTTTCTTGGATTTTGGAATGTCTCCCCTCCTTCCCATATCTCCCCACTTACAACTGCTGCTCTAGTCTGCTGGTCTTACCTACAAAAGGAATCGACTGATCGACTTCCTCTCCCCAAATTGTACACCCCTATTGACATCTTAGATTTGGCCATTCCTAACTTGAATTTAACAAGCTGGAAGACCAGAGGTATTACCCATTTGTCTCATATGTATCAAGACCAGTTTAGCACCTTTGAAAATTTAATGTCTAAATATTTCTTACCACGGAGTGACTTCTATAAGTATTTACAAATTAGACACTTTATCTCTGACCTGGAAAAATTGCATCCTATCTGCAATTTGAAACTTTTTGGTTGGCTTGATAAATCCACAAAGATCCTGAAAGGTATCTATAGTACTTTAAAAGCGAACACTGACTTTTATAAAACTCACAATATTCAGTCTTGGGAAAACAATCTAGGGATGACTTTTGAGAAAGGCCAATGGCTGAAAGCCTACAAACTAATTCATAGTACTTTACAATGTAGCTCCACTGGTATTATACTCCAGACAGGCTACATCAGATGTATCCGAATGTCTCATTAGTTTGTTGGAGGGGTTGTGGTCACATAAGGAACTTTGCTGCATACGCTGTGGGATTGTCCTATTATACATAAGTACTGGAAACGGGTATTTACTCTGCTAGGATCTCTGTTTCACTTTCGGATTCCTAAATTCCCTCATTTAGCATTGCTTTATTTTTTACATATGGACGTTGTTCCTCCCAGATTTTGAAATTTGACTTAAGCTAGTCTTGACTAGAGATTGCAAGAGTGCTGATGCACCTGCCTTGGAAGAACTGTAATTGTTAATCAATACTTTTTATGATCATGAAAAAATAATAGCATATGGCAACTTCTCCTTTCCCAAATTTATCAATATCTGGACCTACTGGACAGTCAGTTCTTTTTGTCAACGAGACTAGTTATAATGAGACTGTGCGTATAATCCTATCCTACAACTGACAGCGAATTTGCATATACTGCTTGCTTTACGATGCTTTGATTTTCTAATGTTACCTTTTTATTTATTTTCTTTGCTTCACGCAGCTCATTGTTGGAGCGGAGTATGCAAACTGTATATCTGACATATTTGTACTATGCATTTATTCTTTTGTTTAAAAATATATATACATATATATTGAATTGAAAAAAATCATTATTAACCCACCACCACCACAATCAATAGACCCTCTAAAATCAAGAACTACAGTGGTCTATCAAGCAGGTGCTGAATGTAAAACATCGTCATGTTGAGATAATCTGAAGGCATTTTCTAACCACCAGTTTTCAAGAGCTGAGTGAATGTCAAGACCTTGAGTTGTCATCATTGAAAACGCTCTTGTGAATAGCTTCAATAATCATGTTTTTTGCGTAATTGAACATGTTTTAGTAAATGTATTTTTTTATGTAATACACAATAACACTATAACAGTATAAATGTTCTTCCATTTATCATCACCTCCGCAGAGCCTTATTTTCAAAATTTTGTTGTCCCCAGTTGTAAAGTGACAAAGGAAAAAGAAAGCAAAAAAATGCACGCCGCCAGATAGTGCAGATAACCAATGGAATATTTCAAAATAGCAAATAAGAGGTCAGTTTTGCTCACCTATTGGAGTTGTGCAATTCAACTCTGTTGTAGGCTAGAATGAAGTAAGTCTAGGTAGTCTTCTGCAGCCAGGTCCCATCTGATAACTGGAAACGATTACCGCAGTGGAAATATACGCAAAGTGGAGTAAAATTAGTGGACCATGAGAATCTCCGCTGATATTTGTAGGAAAAAGCCAAAAGTAAAAGTGTATATGGTAAATCACATATATTTATTATCAATAGGGCTACGTGTTTCAACGCTAGCCGTCTTCTGTCACTTTCTCCATCCTGCGGTGAGTTCCTACACACTTATTCACATCTTTATTTTTAATCGAATCTACCGCTTTTTCCTGCTCACATTTTGCATAATAAATTTCAGGTTGTTGCTGTCAGTCGGTTGTTTGTTCTCCCGACCTCCGATATACATTTGATTTGTATTTATCATTTGTTTGTTAGACAATTATGGCCATGATTATTGTATGTACCTTGTAATATCTGCATACCCTGTAATTAATTGACATATTTGCATTCAACATGATTCTTTACTTTCTACCAATTGTAATTGTAACCCTAGCTCCTGTTGCATTACTTTGACCTGTGTTTGGTGGTTTTTCTCAAGGGTTTTATATAATACCACACTGACTATATAAGATGGTTGTTTTATTACTATGTTCATTTGGTCTGATGAAGATGCTGGTTCAGTGTTGAAACGCGTAGCCCTATTGATAATAAATATATGTGTTACACCATAAACACTTTCACTTTTGGCTTCTTCCTACAAATATCAGAAGCGCCTCTCATGGCCCACTAATTTTACTCCACTTTGCGTATACAGTTGTAAAGTGGTCCCAGTGCTAATCAATTCACACCATGATCACAATCATTAGTAGATTAATCTCTTACCTAACACATGAATTATGTTTTATACAAACAGTACATATACATGTAGGAGACAAGACCATCAATTGTACATACAACTACAATTATTACTTGAGCCCTTAAAGGTATTTTCATTGCTGTTGGTGTTTCTTACAATGGTAATGTGCAAATGAAAAATGCAAATGTAGCATGCACCTAGAGATAAGATAGTGATCCGTCAAGGTCAACATACATTGATCATGAACCAAGTTGTGACTCTTTAGTCATTACTAGAGGTAGGCCCATTGATTAACTGATTTGGAGATACAATTAATTTGCCTATTTATATCAAAGACTAAAATTCCAAAATTCATTTGCAACTGTGAATCATGAACTTGGCAGATCAGTTCACTAAACTCTGTTGCCAACATGACACCAATGGGAAATGCTTTGGTTTGGAATCTGCTGACTTGCAGACTCAGCAAGTATTGTATTAAAGTGATTTCTAGTTTGTCTTGATTCATCATAATCTATTTACACCTGGGAATGAAGTGCAGTAAAAGTTTTTGAAATTTATTTGACTTATGATTATTACTGTGAACACACAATTGATGTAGACCGTAATAGCGCTTACGGGATTTTATTAAAATGAAACACTCACTATGAGGTATGAGGAATTTTGCTCCTGGTTTAGTCCACTAGATTCAGGTTTAAAGATTGTTAATGGCAATTAATTACAATTAGGGTATTTGCATAATTTAGGACCAAAACTGAAAGGCACCTTGTCAAAGCCCTTTGCTACAGAGTTATTGCCTCATGTATGCTATTGAGGAAGGAGCCCCGTAATAAATGATCCTTTACTAAGAATTGCATATATAACCTATTGGAACTATTTTGTTCTATTATATTTTCGTTTACTATAATTTATTGGGTACGGAGATATAAATGGATTCTTTGGAATTTCAATAAGGCATTAATTATTTTAATTTTAATTTTTTGTTCTTTTTATTTGGCATTACATAACTTTGATGAATTGGCGCCTATAACTTCGATGAATGACTGCATTTTATTTGTTTTCTAGGATGATTATAGAGCTGGGTATCTTTTGAGATATTTTGATGTAAGTTTTTTTTGTAGAGCATAGAAATTAACATGCCTACTCAGCACCCCAGCTGTTGTGGTGGTTTATTAGTGAAAGCCTGAGTTTGAAGGTATTATTTACTCAAAGCTGATTTAGTAGGAGCCAACAACCCCCTCAACATCCCCACCCCCTTACACAAAATGCCAATTTCCTCCTTCTCGAATCCTTAGAAGCTCTTCCACTTTTTTTTAAAATCAAAGTTGCAAGAAAGTTTGGCTCGTGTGCTTTAGCTTATCAACTTTTTTCAGCCTAAGTTTATTCCAACAAAGAAAGAATGGCTAAAACAAGTTTCTAAATGTTGGCAATTAAAATAATATAGAATATTTTTCCTCAACATATTCCTCATTCATTTTTGTGGTCCCTTTGGGATAAATAGCAAATAATGTTTCCCTCGTTCATTATAGTGGTCCCCTAAGGATCAATGTCACCCGCATGGTGCTCATCTGGAGTAAATAGGAGTATTTAGCGAATTAACGCTAGATTCACATGGAAAGGAATTACTGGGGATTTTCCATGCAGAATATGATCAGCGGATTATAGTTCTAGCCATGTGGATGAGATTTCAAACAAATGTCATCTATATACTGCCGACCATTTTCTGAACGTAAATCATAGCATGCTGCAGTTTTAAAAATCTGCACTATGCTAATTCTGTTCTTGATGTTCACTACACATTCCACTTTTTTTTAATGTAGAAGAGCTGAATCTGCACCAAAATCTGCACGTAATACGTGCAGATTTTGCTGCGGAATATGCTGCAAATAATCTGCGGAAAATCTGCTGCATTTCCGTCCCATGTGAACCCAGCCTGAAAGTTTCTAATTTCTTTTCTCTGGCTGGATACAGCTTTATAGGTGTAGTCTACCCAACTATGGTACATGAGAACATAGAATTTGTTTTATCTTTATTGCTTAATGGCCTGGCACGTTTCTTTTTGTGTGGATGTACAGATTGAAGAGGAGTATACAGAGGAGTGTGTTCTAGTTTAATTACCTAATTATTTCTTATTACTATTTGGTATTTTTTTTAAGTTTGTAATAAGTACATTAATTGTATATTATATATACACTACCGTTCAAAAGTTTGGGGTCACCCAGATAATTTTGTGTTTTCCATGAAAACTCATACTTATAGTTATCAAATGAGTTGCAAAATGACTAGAAAATATAGTCAAGACATTGACAAGGTTAGAAATAATGATTTTTATTTCAAATAATAATTTTCTCCTTCAAACTTTGCTTTCGTCAAAGAATGCTCCATTTGCAGCAATTACAGCATTGCAGACCTTTGGCATTCTAGCTGTTAATTTGCTGAGGTAATCGGGAGAAATTTCACCCCATGCTTCCAGAAGCCCCTCCCACAAGTTGGATTGGCATGATGGGCACTTCTTGCGTACCACAACAGCTCTATGGGGTTGAGATCTGGTGACTGCGCTGGCCACTCCATTACAGATAGAATACCAGCTGCCTGCTTCTTCCCTAAATAGTTCTTGCATAATTTGGAGGTGTGCTTTTGGTCATTGTCCTGTTGTAGGATGAAATTGGCTCCAATCAAGCGCTGTCCACAGGGTATGGCATGGCGTTGCAAAATGGAGTGATAGCCTTCCTTATTCAAAATCCCTTTTACCTTGTACATATCTCCCACTTTACCAGCACCAAAGCAACCCCAGACCATCACATTACCTCCACCATGCTTGACAGATGGCGTCAGGCACTCTTCCAGCATCTTTTCAGTTGTTCTGCATCTCACAAATGTTCTTCTGTGTGATTCAAACACCTCAAACTTCGATTTGTCTGTCCATAACACTTTTTTCCAATCTTCCTCTGTCCAATGTCTGTGTGCTTTTGCCCATATTAATCTTTTCCTTTTATTAGCCAGTCTCAGATATGTCTTTTTCTTTGCCACTCTACCCTGAAGGCCAGCATCCCGGAGTCGCCTTTTCACTGTAGACATTGACACTGGCATTTTGCGGGTACTATTTAATGAAGCTGCCAGTTGAGGACCTGTGAGGTGTCTATTTCTCAAACTAGAGACTCCAATGTACTTGTATTGTTGCTCAGTTGTGCAGCGGGGCCTCCCACTTCTCTTTCTACTCTGGTTAGAGCCTGTGTGTGCTGTCCTCTGAAGGGAGTAGTACACATCTTTGTAGGAAATCTTCAGTTTCTTGGCAATTTCTTGCATGGAATAGCCTTCATTTCTAAGAACAAGAATAGACTGTCGAGTTTCACATGAAAGCTCTCTTTTTCTAGCCATTTGGAGAGTTTAATCGAACCCACAAATGTAATGCTCCAGATTCTCAACTAGCTCAAAGGAAGGTCAGTTTTATAGCTCCTCTAAACAGCAAAACTGTTTACAGCGGTGCTAACATAATTGCACAAGGGTTTTCAAGTGTTTTCTAATCATCCATTAGCCTTCTAACAAGTTAGCAAACACAATGCACCATTAGAACACTGGAGTGATGGTTGCTGGAAATGGGCCTCTATACAACTATGTAGATATTGCATTAAAAACCAGACGTTTGCAGCTAGAATAGTCATTTAGCACATTAACAATGTATAGAGTGTATTTCTGATTAATTTAATGTTATCTTCATTGAAAAAAACTGTGCTTTTCTTTCAAAAATAAGGAAATTTCTAAGTGACCCTAAACTTTTGAACGGTAGTGTATATGCAAAAAAAATGTTTTTTAAAAATCTATTTTTCACACTTAGTTTTGCATTTAGTCTTGCACACTCAAGTTTATTAGGTAAATCTGTAAGGTGTCCACATGTAAAGCCGCTTGTTTGGACAACATCTACAGAGAAAAAATCATCTCTACAACAGTGAAAATGATTTTTCTTTCTAGAGTAGCATTAGCTATATTTCCTCAAATAACTTTTTATTTTTGAAAGCTGATATGTTAAAGCTCCTTTGTAATGAATTCATTCGTAAGATCTTTATAGTTTAGTTTTAATTGCCATTTTTATAACATAAAAATGTAAATGTCAATATATAAGTTCATTTTAAATATATGAAGAACATTCTATATAGAATAAATAATTGTGTCATGAAGTCAATAATTCCATAGAGCCAAGGTTATATTAATGGTCAAACAGCAACCTACTATTATTATACTGTATGTAACAGATTGGAAAGTAACATATCGTATCTAATATAGAGTCTTATGATTTGAAATCAGAAAGTCGGGACACCCATGTGAAGTGATAATTATATGTACAGTATGTATGTCAGTCTATGACGAATTAACTTCCATCTACCACCTATTGAGGAAACGTTATATTTGATGATCTTTTTAACATAGGTAACCACTTTTTTTCCAACTGCATTTTAGTCAACTGAGCACGTAAAACTAAAGCTGACTGGAGAAGTAGACTTAACATAATTGAAATTATTTTTATTAGATATTTAGATATCGATATATTACATTTCGATGTAACATTTGCAGTTTATCCCAATTTTTGGTGTAAATTGTACCAGAAATTGTTGCAGATGCTGATGTGCAACAAATTTGAGGTAAAATTTGTGTCTTTTCTTAATGCTTGACAAATTTGGAAAGTCAAAAGAAAAGTGGGCATCGCCTCCATGGAGATATAGAGACATAGAGCAAATTTATTAAGAAAACTACGTGAAAATACTGCATATTTTGGCGCAAATCTACACCTGCTCATAGTAGTCATAGATGTGATTTTGTGACAGAGAGAGAACTTCATAGAGTTCAAAATATACCAAATTTATTCAGAGTTCAAACAGGTTTTTTTGTAGTCTGTACCATGGAGACTCATATATATTCATAGAATACATCCATGGTACCAAGTAAAAGATTCTTTTGTATTGGCTACGCTGAAAAAAATCTATATAAACAAACATTATGACATGGTGATCCTTCAGTTGCGCATTTTCGGCAGTTTGGTGGCCTTAATCATAGGAACCTATTGCAAAGTTGCTAAAAAAAAAATATTTAAATGAAATGGAGCAATGAAAATTTTCTGGAACTACCATTCAGTACTATGGGACTCAGCAAGCTACGCTGTTTCCGTTATTGATGGTCGGGAATCACACGTTGCAGCCACAACACGGAGCACTAGAATGGGGTTTAGGGTGCCCCGTTAGAGAGATAGATGTGGGTGCCAGAGGTGGGACCAACATCTATCTGACATTTATGACATATCCTATGTCATAAATGTCTCTGATGGGAAAAAAGCTTTAATGACCGAACCTCATGATATGCCATCAATATATGATCAGTGGGGGTCCGACTCTCAGAGGGCTGTAATACTGTGAACCACTGCTACAAGTGTGTCAGTGTTTCACAGTATGGAGCAGCATGGGCTCTAATGGGGTTCCAGCGTTCACATGAGCACTGTGGCCCCTTCAAACAGATAATTGGTGGGGGTGTCAAGCGTCAGACACCAACCAATCAGATATTGATGGCCTATCCTATGGATAGGCCATCAATTTAACCTCTCTGGCTAAGCCCTCTAAAGGAAAGACAATTAACCTATCAGTATGTCTTCAGAGTACAGGTGAATCCCAATTATTTTTTTTTAAATACTTAACAAAAAATTCACCTGGTTACGCATAGTAACCAATCACAGCTCAGGTTTAATTTTTTTCAGAACAGTTAAAAAAATAAAAGCTGTGCTTGGATTGGTTGCTATGGGCAATAAAACCAGTTTCCAGCTAGACAGTTTTGATAAATAAGACCCATTCACGTGTAATAGGTGATGCTGCATTATACTTTATTGGTAGAATGTCTCACATGTTAGGTCATTGACCGAGAATGCTCTGAATGGTAACACAATATAATCTGATTAGAAATGGAGTTATGGGGTTTTACACTGGGCGATTAGGGGGCAGACAAGCGTTTATAGAAGGCTCGTTGCCGATAATTGCTCTGTGTAAACAGGGCAGTGATCAGCAGATGAACGAGCAAACGCTCGGTCATCTGCTGGTCATATCTTTTTAAAATAGTAAAATATTATCGTTGTCGGCAGCACATCTCCCTGTGTAAGCAGGGAGATGCGCTGCCGACATGATAATAATGTATGGGGACGAGTGATCGGAGTAACGACCGCTCGTCCCCATCCATAGCTCCGTGTGATAGGAGCAAATGAGCGCCGATCAACGATGTCTCATTGATTGGCGCTCGTTGCACTGGCCGATTATCGGCTGGTGCAATAGGGGCTTTATTTGAAACACATGGTTGAGTATTGGATACTTGCCTATTAGTGTATTGCCATTGAAGTTACTTTAATTCCTCCAAATTAATTTGGCTCATTCCCTGTATTCTATCAATGAAGCTTATTATTTCAGCTTCAAATCCAATTTACTTTACAGTAGATGACTGGGATGACTCCTGTGCCACATTTCTCTGTAAGAACATTAATGTTCCTGTGGATCGTTATGCTAGTTGTCAACAAGTTTAACAGTTCATCAGTTCTTGGCATGAATAAAGCTGTCAAGATAAGAAGCCTCATTGAGGTAATGAGAGTCTACAAAAATAGACTGCAATTGTATACCACTATGTATTCATATACATATATAAAAATATATTATATTTAAAAAATAATTACAAAGTCACGTGGTCTTACTCATTTTGAGAAATCGGTTCTCCACTGAAGCCTTCAGGTCTAGTGCATTATATACAGTTGTAGCAGAAATGCTCTGTCAATTAAATAAATTAGATTATCATTTGGTAAAATGAACCGTGATATCACTAAGTGTGATTTATCCACAGGATTACATTGGACCTACAATTAAAGCAAACAAACTGGTACGTTACAAATTCAGCCTTATATACTGAAATCACCTAGATAGACAGACAGACATACAGACAGATAGATAGATAGATAGATAGATAGATAGATAGATAGATAGATAGATAGATAGATAGATAGATAGATAGATAGATAGATAGATAGATAGATAGATAGATAGATAGATAGAAATATATAGCATAGATAAATCTGTCATGACTGCAGTCCTATGTAAAACCACTATGAAAATTGTGCTGCACTATATCTGTATGATTCTATACAGGATCTGGAACCATCCAATCACTTAGTATTAGATTGATGGGTGTATCTATGATTTCGTTTACCTTACTCTTCCTTCATCTTGAAACCCATCATATTGAATGCTAATATATATATATATATATATATATATATATATATATATATATCTACAGGGTGGGCCATTTATATGGATACACCTAAATAAAATGGGAATGGTTGGTGATATTAACTTCCTGTTTGTGGCACATTAGTATATGGGAGGGGGGAAACTTTTCAAGCTGGGTGTTGACCATGGCGGCCATTTTGAAGTCAGCCATTTTGTATCCAACTTTAGTTTTTTCAATGGGAAGAGGGTCTTGTGACACATCAAACTTATCGAGAATTTCACAAGAAAAACAATGGTGTGCTTGGTTTTAACGTTACTTTATACTTTCATGAGTTATTTGCAAGTTTCTGACCACTTATAAAATGTGTTCAAAGTCCTGCCCATTGTGTTGGATTGTCAATGCAACCCTCTTCTCCCACTCTTCACACACTGATAGCAACACCGCAGAAGAAATGCTAGCACAGGCTTCCAGTATCCGTAGTTTCAGTTGCTGCACATCTCGTATCTTCACAGCATAAACAATTGCCTTCAGATGACCCCAAAGATAAAAGTCTAAGGGGGTCAGATCGGGAGACCTAGGGGGCCATTCAACTGGCCTACGACGACCAATCCACTTTCCAGGAAACTGTTCATCTAGGAATGCTCGGGCAGCACTTTGAACACATTTTATAAGTGGTCAGAAACTTGTAAATAACTCATTAAAGAATAAAGTAACGTTAAAACCAAGCAGACCATTGTTTTTCTTGTGAAATTCTCGATAAGTTTGATGTGTCACATGACCCTCTTCCCATTGAAAAAACTAAAGTTGGATACAAAATGGCCGACTTCAAAATGGCCGCCATGGTCAACACCCAGCTTGAAAACTTTCCCCCCTCCCATATACTAATGTGCCATAAACAGGAAGTTAATATCACCAACCATTCCCATTTTATTTAGGTGCATCCATATAAATGGCCCACCCTGTATGTGGATATATATATATATATATATGGTACAAAAAATAGGCAGCACTCCGTTCATATAAAGGTGAAAGAAGAGGGTACTTTATTGTCCCATAAATAGCAATGTTTCAGCTCCTTCATCTGGAGCCTTTCTCAATGATTGGAAAAACGAATAGGAAAACTGTGTATTTACAAAAAAAGTAAGTCATTTTCAAAGTTAGTGGCATTGTCAATAAATAGTCAGTCCCGGAGAAAACCCTTTAAAATGCAGTATAACTAGGTTTTGACATTGGCAGATAAATATTTACTGGTGTCCTATCTGGGTAATGAACCACAGGCCAACTGATTTTTGTTATTATAGATGGATTCCAAATGCCAAAAAAACTCTAACGGGGGTACAGATGTAGCTGTCTTTACCTTGACTTTTGACGCATTTAATACAGAGTGGCTAGATCTCTTATCCTGACTTTTCCAATGACTTTTTAATGGATTTTGTGGTTTGATATCACGCTGCAGCAAGTTATCAGAATCAAGTTAAAGATGTCTACATCTGTATGTACATTTAGGTCCAGAATTATTTGGACGGTGACACAATCTTCATGATTTGGGCTCTGCTGCCACCACATTGGAATTGAAATTAAACAACTGAGATGCAATTGAAGTGTAGACTTTCTGGTTTAATTCAAGGGGTTGAACAAAAATATCCTGTGAAACGTTTAGGAATGGCAACAATTTTGCTACACAGCCTCCTCATTTCAGGGGCTCAAAAGTAATTGGACAAATTACCATTATCAGAAATAATTTTTTTATTTTAGAGAATCCCTTGCAGGCAATGACTGAAGTCTGGAACCCATGGGCATCACTAAACGCTGCGTTTCCTCCTTTGTGATGCTTTGCCCGGCCTTTACTGCAGCTGTCTTCAGTTGTTGCTTGTTTGTGGGTCTTTCTGCCTTAAGTTTTGTCTTAAGCAAGGGAAATACAGCTCGATTGGGTTGAGATCTGGTGATTGACTGGGCCATTGCAGAATATTCCACTTCTTTGCCTTAAAGGGAATGTGTCGCTAGAATAGATTCAAATTTATAACATTTCCATGTGCTGGCCACTAGAGGGAGCAGTTCCCAAAATTGCAGCATGGTCAATGTGGAAAAGCAACCTCATTGCTTTATGCTGCAAATTTGGGGTAGACACACTCTCTCTAGTGTCCTCACATAATCCCCCCTCCCTTATTCTGGCTAGTGCCTGGAGAAGGAGGGGTTTGAATCTTCAAACCTCCTACACTGTGTACCGCCATTTTCTGAGTGACTGCACAGTGTAGGAGGATTAGATACAGGGCTCAGCAGACAGTATAACACGAACATAATACACACATCACATACACAAACATAAATGACCTTATCCTGCCGCCGCCGTCACCTCTGCTCCTATTCCTTGCGCCTTCGCTTCTTTGAACATGTGGCCGGAAGCCGTGTCCGGAAGTCATCATCTTACTGTCCGGCAGCGGCTTCCGGTCCACATGGAAATGGCACCGGATTTCGCTCTGCGAACGAGCTTTGTTTTGAGCTGTGTGGGAGCGGCGCGTGCGCTGTTCCCACATAGACGGCGTACGCTTCAGAGAATGCAACTGCTCCCGTTCGCATTCTCTATGGGGTTGTATGTGCCGTATTCCATCTCTGTATGTGTCGTTAATCGACACATACAGAGATGGAAAAAAAAATGGCAGCTCCCATAGAGAAGTAAAAGTAAGAACAAAGTAAAAAGTAGAACATGAGAACACAAATAAATACAATTTATGTTAATATCATATTAAAAGCAATATGATAAAAAAAATACATAAATTCATGACACCTTCCCTTTAATAAACTCCAGGTAGATAGGTGACTAGTGATATCTTTTTAAAACTGTTCGTATACATAGCAAATATTAAAATTAGTGCATTATTATTGTGCATGCTTGGCAACTTAGGACAGAAGAGCCTTTGCATACCCCCTCCCCCACACCAGTACCATGATCCTTGAGCACCTGTTTCTATTACCCTTGTTTTCTAAGGCCGGATTCACATGAGCGTGTGCGTTTTGCGTGCGCAAAAAATGCTGCGTTTTACTCGCGCAAAAGGTTCGTGTGTTATCAGCATATGATGCGCGGCTGCGTGATTTTCGTGCAGCTGGCATCATTATGAGACTCTGTTGTTATGTTTGTAAACAGAAAAGCACGTGGTGCTTTTCTGTTTTCATTCATTCATTTTACTACTGTTGCGCGAATCACGCGCGGCACCCGGAAGTACTTCCGGGTGCCGAGCGCGATTTGCACGCACCCATTGACTTCAATGGGTGAGTGCTGCGTGAAGCACGGCCAAATATAGGACATGTCGTGCGTTTCACGCAGCGCACATACGCTGCGTGAAATTCACTGACAGTCTGAACGGCCCCATTCATTAACATAGGTCCGTTCGACGCGCGTGAAAATACCGCGCGTAGCACGGACGTATTGTACGTTCGTCTGAATATGCCCTAACTATGTAGTTCCTCTGGAGAGGTAATTCCTGCAAAAGTTTTTGCTACCTAATAGTGCAACCTTGGCTAAACCCTCTTTCGCAAAGGGCCCCATAACAGTTAGATTATCTGTGTCTATGGTGTTTGTGCACTTGTTTAAGACCACAAAGAACGTCTGTTTAAACATTTGTACATAGTCACTACAGTACTAAATACCGTAACATTAGTTTGTTTCAAGATGTAGGAAATACTCAAATTATTCTCTTCCATCAATGTAAAAATGCTGATGATTGAAGTTCATTTCTACTGCATTTCATAACCAAATCCTTCAGGTTCAATCCAAGTATTTTTTCTTTTTACGAACATATGACACAATTTTCCCATGGTAACATTATAATCCATGGGATTCAGATTCTAGAGAATATCATTTAAACATCATTCATAAAGCTTTAATGGTCTTCTGCGGGCTGTGTGAATAGATTACATTAGAAAATGTAAAAATAATAAATAAATTCTAGAGGGAATAGAGAAATAAAATTAAAAAATGAGCATTTTATCTTGCTGGAAGGAAAACAAGTTTAGATACACATGCCTCACTCTAATGATAATACGATGTAAGAAATATTGGCACCTTCTTCATTTCCCACCTAAATGACAGTAAACTGTCACTGATAATGTGATCGTGCAACCATTTTTCTTTCTTTGTTCCACTGGGGGAATGAGATGTTACAAGGTCATAGCAAGAGTGACATTAAAATGCATGATAAGAGCAGAAGGTAAAGACCATTGTCAATGTTCTACTTCCACTACTAACCATAGCAGACTGTGTTGTCATTAGCTAGTATGGTATAATACACATGAACAAGACTGATCTAGAAATATATAATAATTGAAAAAATATACTAAAAAAAAAACCTAATACTGCAGGGAAAGTGAAATAAAGAAAAGCACAAAACACTAAACTAAAACTAAGACTCTGAGCTAAATCAGTCTATTCGTACACAGCAGGCACAGAAAAGCTAAGCTCCATGTTCAATAATGTCCGCATACTCAGACAAAACAGATAAAAACAAGGGGACATATACAAAAAACACCGAAAAAGGCCATACTTACAAATGGACACAGCCAGGTCAGAAACGCTGATGAAGGAGTGTGAGCAGGTGCTTTAAATAATAATAGCCACTCCCACTAGTCTTGAGGGGAGTGGTGTGTGTGGTGCATGGGATGTGTATTAAGAAATAATAAATGAATAGTGTGTGTGCAAGTGTAATACTATAAGTGAAATATAGGGGGCAGTAATGAGAAGTGCCTCAATAGAAATAAATGGATAATGGGGTGCAAGTGTGTGAAACGTGGAGGGATAGTGTGTACGTCATGAGGCACAACGTGTATAGCCAGGTAGAAGCCTATTTGTGACGCCTTGATAGTTCATAGAGCGGGCTACCCTGCTTGCTATGCCAAACAACAACACACCATGCTCTCCCAGCATCAAAGACCCGGCTGTGTCCAAAAGAAGCGAATATACGTAGTAATGAAAAATACCTGGGGTATTAGTGATCATTTTGGCCAAAAGGACGCAAGCTCGCAATCCACGACAATGTCCGCATACTGCAGGTACGAAACACGGGGAATTATAATGAAGTGCTATCACATTGCTTAAGAAAACCAGCAACGAAGCTGAGTAATAAAGTCTTTCTTCCATCTGTAAATTATAGAAATATGTAGCTGTAAATAATACACTGTTCAACACAAGTAAAAACTAATTTCACTTGTATTGATTAACCCCTTAATGACCAACCTATTTTAGACCTTAATGAACAAGCCATTTTTTATGTTTTTCCATCGTCTCATTGAAAGAGCTATACATTTTTTTATTTTTGCATCGACATAGCTGTATAAGGTCTTGTTTTTTGCGGGACAAGTTGTAATTTTTAATAGCACCATTTTGGGGTACATAGAATTTGTTGATTAACTTTTATGAACTTTTTTTTGGGGGGAATAGAAAAAAACCTGAAATTTTGCCACACTTTTTTGCGTCCTAAATTTATGCCGTTTACCGTGTGGTATAAATAACACAATAACTTTATTCAGTGGGTTGTTGCGATTGCAACGATACCAAATTTGTATCGTTTTTGTATGTCTCTATATTTGAAGAGCCATAACTCTTTTATTTTTTCGCCGATGCATTTATACGAGGACTTTTGTTTTGCGGGACGATTTGTAGTTTTTATCGGTACCATTTTGGAGTAGATGCGACTTTTTGATCACTTTTTCTCACATTTTTATTAAGGCTGGATTCAAAGAAAACAGGAATTTTTGCATGGCTTTTTATTTTATTTTTTAAAACGTTCACCGTGCGGGTTAAATGATGTAATAAGTTTATAGTTGGGGTCGTTAAGGATGCGGCGATACCAAATATGTGTAACTTTTTTACTTTATTTTGTTTGTTAATAATAATGCAGTTTATAAGGGGGAAAAGTGTTTTTTTTCACTTTTTATTAAACTTTTTTACTAGTTCCACTCAAGGTCTTCACTATGCGATTATCCGATCACATTTATAATACACTGCAATACTTCTGTATTGCAGTGTATTATGCCTGTCCATGTAAAACGGACAGGCATCTGCTAGGCCATGCCAGAGGCATGACCTAGCAGGCATTTACTACAGGCAGACCTGGGGGCCTTTATTAGGTCCCTGGCTGCCATCGGAGACACAGACACTCGGCGATCTTATGGCTGGGTGTCATTGGGATGAGAGGGAGCTCCCTCCCTCTCTCTAAAACCACTCAGATGCGGCACTCGCTATTGAGCGCCGCATCTGAGGGGTTAAACGGGTGAGATCGATACTGATATCGATCTCACCCGTTTGAGCAGGAATGCCCCCAGTCCTCAGCTACCTCTGGCAGATGAGAGCAGGGAGATTTAACGGCTCCCTGCTCTGTTTATTTCGATGCATCTCCGTAAAAAGGCTATCGCATCGGAATACAGCCCGTTAGTGGCCGCTGTAAAAATACTATGGGGCGGTCACTAATGGGTTAAAGGGGGTTACTCGGAAAGTGAATTATTTTTTAGTAGGGGCTGCAAATGAATTAAATAAACCAAAAAGCAATACTTACCTATCCTTGCCCCCGGCGATCCATCACTGAGGCTTCAGCAGCAGTCCTAGTGCCTCTTTACATGCACATAGCATATAACCACTGCAGCCAATCAGAGGGCTCAGCGGGGCTCTGTGGTGACGAATCGTATTTCTGGCAACATATGGCCGTTTATCCCCTCTGGGCCTTCTGATTGACTGCAGCAGTCACATGCTATGTTCATATAGACAACCACCGGGAGTGCCGCCGGAGCATCAGCGCTGGATCACTGGGGGCAAGGATAGCTAAGTATTGTTTTTTAGGTTTATTTATTTCATTTGCAGCCCCTACTAAAACTAGTCACTTCCCAGATAACCCATTTAAGCCTACTTGTAATGCGAAATCTAAAGTGAGACAGAGGTGTTTGGGAATTTTATATAAATTGTCATATAATTTGTAAGAGATAGATTGATAGACAGATGGATTATGAAATAGATGGATAGATAGATAGATAGATAGATAGATAGATAGATAGATAGATAGATAGATAGATATTAGATAGATAGATTTTTATTTTGAAAAACGATCATTTTTGAGTTATGAGTTATGAGCAATTTTAGATTTATGCTAATTACTTTCTTAATGCCCAACTGGGCGTTTTTTAACTTTTGACCAAGTGGGCATTGTGAAGAGGAGTCTATGACGCTGACCAATCAGCGTCATACACTTCTCTCCATTCATGTCCATTTGTACTCAGCACAGCGTGAACTCGCGAGATCACACTGTGCTGTCACATACACCCACAATAACTTTACTGAAGTGTCTTGAGAGTGAATAGACATTGCCTCCAGCCGGGACGCGATGTCTATTCACACTCCCGCCACTTCGGTAAAGTTTGTGTGGGACTTAATCGCTGCACTTCATTTCATGATCTCTCGAGATCAAGCAGTGCAGCGATTAAGTCCCACACAAACTTTACCGAAGTGTCGGGACTGTGAATAGACATTGCGTCCTGGCTGGAGGTGATGTCTATTCACTCTCAAGACACTTCAGTAAAGTTAATATAGGTGTATGTGACATCACAGCGTGATCTCGCTAGATCACGCTGTGCTGAGTACAAATGGACATGAATGGAGAGAAGTGTATGACACTGATTGGTCAGCGTCATACACTCCTCTTCACAACACCCACTTGGTCAAAAGTTTAAAAACGCCCAGTTGGGCATTATGAAAGTAATTAGCATAAATCTAAATTTCTCATAACTTCCTCAAAAATGATCGTTTTTTAAAATAAAAAAGCACTGTTGTTATCTACATTACAGCGCCGAACATATTATGTAGGAGATAGGGCACTTATAATCTGGTGACAGAGCCTCTTTAAGAATGAGCAAACTAGACCAAATGTTTGAAGTTTACCACTTTTCCTCATCAAGCTGTAAATGTTCGGCACATGCATAAGTGCCTTAATGCATGTGTGTATATATGTGTCGCAAGAAAGGTGCGGGTACAGGAGATGTGCCAGCGCCTTCAGCAGCTTTGTTGTTTGTAATAACCTCTTGGATTCCACGCTCAATAGCGACGCAGTACCTAGCTTTTTTGTCAGATGAAGAAAGTACTCTCAGTCAGAATCTCTGTGCCCCTGCAACACTTTTGCGTTGTGCCAATAGATTCTCATGGCAGCCTGGAGGCTAAGGCCCTGTTCACACAGAGTTTTTTCACACGTTTTTTGACGCGGAAAACGCGCCAAAAAACGGCCGGAAATGCTTCCCGTTAAAAAACGCTTGCGGTAAAAAGATGCGACATGACCTATCTTCGGGCGTTTATGCCTCTGACCTCCCATTGACATCAATGGGAGCCAGAGAAAGCGTATTCCGTGGCATTTTTGCCCGTGGCACTCAATTGACGTGAGTGAAAAACACAGCGAAAAACGCGGCAAATGGCGTGCAGGCAGATGAAAATCTGCCTCAAAATTTCAAACAGAATTATAAGGCTATGTTCACACGGAGTATTTTGGGGGAGGAATATCTGCCTCAAAGCTCCAAACGGAATTTTGAGGCAGATATTCCTCCCCCAAAATACTCCGTGTGAATAGCAATGATCGCGCCGTTTTTCGCCCGCGGCCATTGAGCGCCGCGGGCAGAAAACACGCTTTCTCCTGCCTCCCATTGAAGTCAATGGGAGGTCGGAGGCGGAAGCGCCCGAAGATAGGGCATGTCGCTTCTTTTTCCCGCGAGGCAGTTTTACTGCTCGCGGGAAAAAGACGCCGACGCCTCCCATTGAAATCAATGGGAGGCGTTCTCGGGCCGTTTCTGCCGAGTTTTGCGACGCGGTTTCCGCGTCAAAAAACTCGGCAAAAGACCCCGTGTGAACATAGCCTTAAGCAGATTTTTCAGCCTGCAAAAAACTCCAAGTGGACTAACAATGCCACCCAAGCCTGCAATGTCTGTGTGCCTATTATTATTAAAAACTTGTCAACAAAAACGAGTCCTAAGGCCTCATGCACACGACCGTAAAAAACTCCCGTTATTACGGGTCGTAATTACGACCCGTAATAACGGGCTCATAGACTTCTATTGGCGACGGGTGCCTTCCCGTTTTCTCACGGGAAGGTGCCCGTGCCGTTGAAAAAGATAGAACATGTCCTATTTCAGGCCGTAATAACGGCACGGACAGTCCATAGAAGTCTATGGAGCTCTCGTAATGACGGGTGGCTACATGTGTGCACCCGTCATTACGGCAGCGTTGCTAAGCGACGTCAGTAAATAGTCACTGTCCAGGGAGCTGAAAGAGTTAACTGATCGGCAGTAACTCTTTCAGCACCCTAGACAGTGACTACCGATCAGTATAAACCTGTAAAAAATAAAAATAAAAGACTTTCATACTTACCGACAACTTCCTGCTTCCTCCAGTCCGGTCTCCCGCCCGTTGCCTTGGTGACGCGTCCCTCTCGAGATCCGGCCCGACGTCCTGGATGACGTTTCAGGCCATGTGACCGCTGCAGCCAATCACAGGTCAATCACAGGCTGCAGCGGTCACATGGACTGCCGCGTCATCCAGGGATGTCGGGCTGGATGTGAAGAGAGGGACGCGTCACCAAGACAACGGCCGGGTAAGTATGAATTTCTTTAACTTTTATTACAGAAAAGGCTGTCCCTTCTCTCTATCCTGCACTGATAGAGAGAAGGGGCTGCCGATTAGTGCAGTGCTATTTTGCCGCCAAAAACGTGCCCGTAAATACGGGTGGAATACGGGTGACACCGGACCCATATTTACGGGCACGGGTTCGTAAATACTGGTGCAAAACGGGTGGAATACGTGTGACACCGGACCCGTATTTACGCCAGTATTTACGGGTGGGAAAAAATACGGTCGTGTGCATGAGGCCTTACACAGCTAGGTCGATAGAAAAATATTTGGGAATTGTTTGTTTAGTAAAGTTTTGCAAAGTCAATACATCACCATTATCTTTATATACTGTTTGAATGAAGATCAAGTATTGATATGTTGTATTTATATGTAAAAAATAAAATAAACTTTGCAAGGGGTGTCATTACTATTCCACATGACTATATACCATTTGCATGAACTATTAAAGCGAGTGTGACAATGTGTCCTTCCTTACCTTTTCTCTTATTTCAACATAATGAGATGTGTGGCACAAGATGACCATCTTTGAATAAAAACAAAACATGATTATGCGATACTCTGTCCCGAGATGCTTATGCTTTATGCGTCTTTGTGTGGCTACTTAGTGGTTGCGATGTGGATTAAAGCCTGTCAAGGGTTTCATGAGAAATTGGAGTCCGTAACTAAATTCAAGCAAAGGTAGGGGTGGACACATCTGTATTCTGACATTCAGATTTGGCATAGGGACATTATCTGTATCTACTATTCCAAACTAACTTGTATGTTGATATTGGTATGGATGCTGATTTGTATCTACATAGCTTGTCTGAACGCTAAGCAACCAGTACAGAAAAAGAAAGTATTGTCATAGGGACACTGGCGAATCTGTAGAGGTTTTGTCTTCAATTCTATTTCTACATAGACATACTGTATGGTAGTAAAAAAAACATTTATATTGCGCAATAGAGGAGATATCATATAATGAGTTAGTTGTTTTTCTATAAGGACACTAAATGAGAACATACAACACTATGGTATAGCATCTGTAGTTCATAGGATGCACTTATATAAATAGAATTTGTGCAATTTTTGGCTACTTACAAAAGTAGTAAAACTAAAGTGGAATTTTTATTTTCATCTTGTTTATTTTTTAGAAGAATGGAAAAATTCTATTATTTTGCATCCACCATATCAAATTCAGCAGTATCCTTAATACTATATTCAGCATTTGCTTTGTCATAAGGATGATAGATCTTTTTTTTTTAGTATGTAAGATGCTATGTCACTTAAGAAGTATCCAGGTTGGAGATAAGTATGTTTGTTGGTTGCAGATAAGAGTCCCGAACTATGTATCAATAAAAATGAAAGATAAGGAATGTGAAACACTACGGAGCATGAGAGTCTTTGCACTTGAATGCTTAGGTTTAAAAGCTTTTTTAATACACAATTTATATGGCAAAACGATCCACAGTAAAGACCTAAAGTATTAGTAACCGATTCAGAATGCATATTAGACAATAAAAACGAACAAATATTATACAGTAGGAAGAATTCCTATACTGTATTTACTAACGTAAAATCATAACACTTCATTTTGTTCAACCATTTGTTCTATCATGCAATATCGAGTTGCTGCCCACGACAATAGATTAATAAATGTGATATAGATTGTGAACCCATAGTGTTGTTGATACAGTAAAGCTGCTTTGAAAAATGATAAGTGCACTCCTATACACAGTCAAAGTTCCATGACTGGGCTCGACTAGAAGGTTATGGTATTGGGTTCCTACTCTTGTGGTCATCATCCCTGACATCACTTGATAAACTCTGCACAGGGAAAACAACATTTCTTTGTATATACTATTAAAAATCCTATGAGCCAAATCGAAACATTATTAGTGTTTGTATGATCGGCATGCCCTTACCCCTAGTGAGGTTTGCCACTTGATTCTAAATCATTCTAAAATATTTAGTATGCATTGAAAATCGGCCAAACTTGCCAGTTTGGGCGGGCACGGCTGACTATCTAAGGCTTGATTCACATCTGCGTCGGGCTCCTTTCCGTCAGAGCTTTCCGTCGGAACTGAGCCCTGACTGACACAAACTGAAACCATAGGTTTCCGTTTCCATCACCATTGATTTTAATGGTGACAAATCCGGTTCAGTTTGTGTCAGTTAGGGCTCCGTTCCGACGGAAAGCTCCAACGGAACGACAGAACAGAGCCCTGACGCAGATGTGAACATAGCCTAATGTGTGTGTGGGTCATCTGACTGTCCCCAGAGGATAGATGTTGCAGGAAAGAATGATTGGGGGCAATGATTTTTCAAAATGCCCAAATATGTCATCGTGTGTGCAGTGAAACATGTAGGGTGGTTGAATAAAGGAGGATAGTTGAATAAAGGAGGATACTAAAAATCATGCAAATTTTAAGAATTAAAAAACAGAGCATAAATTTAGATCATATACTAGAAACCTGAGATAATAAGTAGAGCACAAGTCAGCTCCTAAAAATCCAGCCAATTATTTAATATCCGAATACGGAGGCATACTAAACGATACTATGTTATACGATATAAGGGAAGATTTAAAAATACTGTAAACAGATTCAAAGTATAAACTAAAACATAAAGCAGATAGTCCATAAATAACTTTTTTTTTAGCACTTTTTTATTTGTGTGTGACAGTTGACATGATGTGATTTGTAATAGTTTTTCTTAGAGAATAGTAATATTTTAGACTTGACCCTCAGTTAGTGGGATTAGAGTTATTGGAGGAGTTAACAACCTATTAATAAAAAGTTGAAATTGTCATTTACTTTCCCTGAAGGGGTTGTCGCTTTAGGTTAAATATATAACGTATTTATAAAGTGTATCTGATGCTTATTTCCATCTCCCTTTTAAGATAACGACAGCTATATAAAGTATATGGGCACCTTTACTTTTTGTCTATCACAAACCTCCAAAAGTTTTTTGCCAACAGGCAAACCGCAATCCACACTAGCTAAAATTCACTCTCCAAGCTACCTGGTGGTCCAGGCGAGGTGAGTGCAGATGGAAGGAGCATAGCATTTACTTATAGAATGTGCAGACAATCGTAAGGCCACCTGCTTCCATGGAACTCTTAGTTTTCATGGGTCTTAGGGAGCTAAAATATCTAAAGGTCAAGTTACATAACTAAGATTTAAAAATTGTTCTCCAGTCTATAGGAATTCACTGAAAGGGACACACACGTCAATAGAGGTCACTAAAGAACTAAAAAAAAAGTCAAAAAATCGACTATAATTTTACTGTAACTTTAATTCTGTGAAACAAAATAAACAATTGCCAAAGTCACTAATGGAATGTGTCAGAAAGAATAGCAGAACTAGGAACTGAATTTTGTAATTGTACTATGTGTTGGAAGGACTACTTGTGAAATAGATAATAGGTGCAAAGTCACACAAATAAAAATTACAGAATTCTGTTACACCACTTACTGGGGTCCAGTTGAATGGCAATGGGTTTCTTATGTTTATCAAAGGTTAATCAACAAAAACGTAAACTTCAGGCCCGTTTACATGGGTCAGTGATCGGGCAAACGAGCGCTTGTCTGATCACATCTTGTATGCGGCCCAAAAAAAATGGTCGCTAGTCGAGCTGTATCGTCAATTAGCGCATATTTTCTGGCCAGAAAATGTGGCTGTGTAAATTCAAACTTACCAAGTAGATGCTAAGAGATACCTGTATATGTTTTTGTCTTGTTGAATTTAAACTCTCTACCGTTTTGTATTATGAGCTAATATTTCCCAAATATAATAATGACATGAAAATTATAGGTAACATAAATCATAGCAGCCAACTTAGCTTCCCTCTAAAATTATCATATCTGAAATGTAGTTTACTTCCTATACTAGGAAACTGCAGCGGTGTATGACTCCTTTCATGTACTTTTAAACTCTGCAGACCTATTAGAAGAACGGAGGCAGAAATAAAAGGAACTGCCTAAAACTGTCCGTGGCTAAGAAACAGGTGCAGATGGAAGGAGTTGATTGTCTTCCAGCGCAATGATCTGTGCTGCTATTTTAGTTTAGTTGTGGAAACAAGGGGATTGAGTCTGCTAAAGAGAGGTAGGAAAAAAAATCTAAGAAATCTGATAAAGGGTTAGTGCAAACAGCAATTTACTGTTAACTCCTAAGGCTGTGTTCACATCAACGTTCCTTTCCGCTGAAGGGTTCCATCAGAGGTTTCCGTCGGATTAACCCCTCCACGGATAGGCAAATGGAAACCTTAGCTTCAGTTTCCCTCACCATTAAACTCAATGGTGACGGAAACCTAGCTAAAGGTTTCCGTTTGTCTCCGTTGTGACAGGTCTCCGTCATTTTTGATGGAATCAATAGCACAGTCGACTGTGCTACTGATTCCGTCAAAACAACGGAACCCTGTCACAACGGTGACAAACGGAAACCTTAAGCAACGGGAAATGGAAGCTTAGATTTTCATTTGCCTTTCCTTTGGGGGGTTAACCCGACGGAAAACTCAGACAGAACCCCTCAACGGAAGGGCAACGTTGATGAGAACAGGCCCTTAACAGCATGTGTTCAATCTTTGTGCAATACTGAAGTAATTAAAAAACATTGAATTAACTTCAGGACAGAGTACAGAAGTGCATGGAAGTCAACATAATATAAATAAACATAATACATGCAAGTTAATATAATACAATGTGGGGTGGGTACAAGGAAGTTTTTGAAAATCTCAAGTAATTTAAAATGACCAGGTCAACATAAAAGTAAAATTTTTAACAAAAAATGTTTTCTTCCCCAAGATAGATGAGATTAGCTTTGAAGTTGCTCTATTAACTAGAGAAATGATTTCCCACTGGTGTTCACTTTTGAACTTCTTTATGGTCTGTTATCTTGTCACTGGGGTTAGAGAAAATTAACAGATACAATAACACACTACAAAGATGAGGAAGACTGATGACAAATAGCTATAACAGATCGTTGGTACATCGTCCCTCTATTCCTGATGACTTGGAAAAAGGTAGAATATCAATGTCCAAATAAAGGACCCGTAAGGCTTTTAGCAATGGAAGTGTTTTGAACTTAGAGTTATAATACGTTTTGGCAGAGGAAACAATCACTTAATAGTGACCTGGGGACCTTAAATCACAACTAGATGTTTTTTATGGCCATTTTATGACTGTTCTCACCTCTAGAACCTCTCTTTTTCCCCAACCACTCATCAACTACCTCTACTTTTATTTATTTATTTTATTTATTCTTCAGTTTTACAAGGCTATCAGGTTGATACATATAGATTGTTACATTTTAAATATTAGTAAAACATCACAATCTAATATTGACCGAGATCTATTATTGGTTTATAATTTTTCAATTCAGTTGTTGTTTTTTCAAAACAAGTTGTTATTTTAGCACTGATCACTCTCTGCATTGAAAGAAGTAGTCAATTGAAAATGGACATTTTCTTGCTACGATATAATTGCGATACAATGCTGAAATAGTAAAGGGGTTAGTGATAAAGTCCCTGGTGGTCTTGGGCAATGATATTTGACATGTTCCACTGCCGAGTTTCTCCAGGGAGTCTAGTCCTTGGTGGGTACTTAGCAAAAGGTGGGCTCTGGGTAACTGCCCAGTTTGCCACCCTCCAATGCCAACCCTCATATGGGGAAGCAAGATAACAAACTTTGCTCTCAACATATCTGCAAGCCCAGGGAATTTGAGACTTTCAGTTGTTATATCTTCAATCACCGATTAGCTGAAGTGAAGATAGTAGTACTGTATATTTTAAGTGGTACATACCAAAGAAAATAGGTATTATACTGTAATAATTGCCACTGTTTGATGGTTCTAAAACAGTATGTCCAGAATATTGTCATTGTGTTATTCTTAATGTAGCCAGTATTCATGGTCAGAAGCCACATATGAATAACTATGGATATTACACTATTCATATTATATGATTGAAATAGAGATAGTTGACAAATTCATATTTTGGGGATTTCTTTAATTCATGTATAGAATTTGTAAATATCCAACTAAAATAAACCAGGAATCCTATTAAAACATCAAAAATAACACCAAATATTGTTTAATTTCTAAAGAGATTATTAAATCCCTTCAATGAATACAGAAAACTTGGCCCACAGTCTTGCCTTGACATGGAATACAACCAAAACCTTACATAATTAACAAATAAAATCCAAATCTTTTTAAAATTAAATTAAAAGTTATAACCAGAGTGAGAGATATAGTTCATATTATTTAGCTTTAAACAGTTAAAGAATGCCCACAGACTCAAGATATTTGTCTCAAAATAACTATATATAAGTAAAGTATTTCCCAAAAAAGTAACAATGTCACAAAGGAAATTGTTGTTGTTGTTGTTGTTGTTGTTGTTGTTGTTGTTGTTGTTATTATTACAGTGAGCAAAAAAGAAGATGATAATATTGAGAGGAGTTAGTAATTACAAAAACTGTGAGAGGGATGTCCCACATGTTTTTGCCACTTATGCTTTGCCCTAATGAATTAATAAAGGTGGATCTTGTACTTCATTCCTGGGGCTCTTGTTATTCTTCCTTGATAATGATGATGTATTATCAAAACCTTACGTTACTGTATTCATTCGATTTTAAACAAAGACAATTGTTTCCCCTAACTGCCAAAAGCAGACTGGCCATTCAGGCACCTCGCCCCTTGATCGGTTATAGCACTTCTTATAAAGCTTAAAACCTGCAGCAATAAAAAGAGATGCAAGTAAAAATTGATCCTCAAATGCATTTTATGGACCGAAATCAAGTAAAACATAGCTGAAGTGGTTGGTAAGGGGCTCCTGAACTTTAATGCCAGAGGCACAGATCACTCCCAGTCTGCCCCTGGTTGACGTATACATGTTATCAGAAAAAAAAAACATCCTTCATCCCTAATCTAAGGTACTGTAAACCTTCTTTCTGGTTATAATAATGAAATACTCTAAAAAAAACAAACTGATTGGGAGACAACTTGTAAATCATTAGTAAGCATATTCAGACGCCAGTACAAACTGGCAGAATTATACGGAGTAGTTTTAGCTGCAAAATGCCGTGAGGTGTTCATGTTCTGTGTGAAATATGGTGAAATCCTGTTCCATGTAAAACCCCCTCAAAAAACAAGGGGGCACTCCCTCCGTCTGGAGAAAAAAAGGTTCAACCTGCAGAGGCGACAAGCCTTCTTTACTGTGAGAACAGTGAACCTATGGAATAGTCACCGCAGGAGCCGTCACAGCAGGGACAGGAGATGGCTTTAAAAAAGGGTTAGATAATTTCCTAGAACAAAAAAATATTAGCTCCTATGTGTAGAGGTTGTTTGCTTCCCTTTTCCCATCCCTTGGTTGAACTTGATGGACATGTGTCTTTTTTCAGCCGTACTAACTATGTAACTATGTAACGTTTACGAAATTCAAGTGGAAGAAAAATATATATTTGAAAGATGTGAATGGTAAAGTTTGTGAAGAACCTTCAAATTTGAAGACCTTATCGACAACCGGTGCAACCAACCAGTTAAATATTCAATTCCATTTCCCTAAAAAGAAAAAGAAGTTATGAGTTCTGTTATACTTCAGAAAGTTTGTGAACAGAAAAGATGCAATGAACTAAGATACCAAGTAAAGAAATAAGTAAAATAAGCCTAAGAGTGGTTTTCTTAATATTGATGTGCTATCTTAGAAGTCTCTGAGTCGTATTTAGCTTTCTTTGTCTTTTCTCTGTCTAGTCAGTGCTATTTACATTACAAGATTGCTTTATTCTATGTAAGCCCCATACTTATCCGCTCTTCCTTTATCTTGCTCTAATCTGTTGCATATCCTTCTTCCTTTATGAGTCTCAGCATTCTCTGAAGAGCTCTTTCTTTCTTGGCCACAAAGCCGTGTCACATCAGAAATAATTTTCTTTCCTGTCTTTGGTATTCTTCCTACTAAGCTTCTCCCTTCTTTTGGTCCTAATTGAAAATATAGTTTTGTTTTTTTTTCAAATAAGACTTACTGTAGACCAAGAGACTAGTGAATAGAAACAAAGACCAGCATAAAAGAATAGCTGAAAGCCCTGATGTACATATAATCCTATTGCATCTGCATGGTTCCCACTTCTTAAACACCAGAGTAGGAGATGATATTTAATCTTAGATGTACCTTTCTTTGCATCCATTTGCATTTCAAATTGCCTGTATCTTATTCCAAACATATTATATAGGAAGGGTAGAAATGAAAAAAATATGTCTATTCGCTCAATGTCCCATCAATACTGTTTATATTATTTGAAGAGTTTCAGAATACATAGTCATTTTTGTTGCAGGACTTCCCAGTTTTGAAAAGCGTAGTCTATTCTATTCTGTTCAATACAGTAAAAAAAAAAGCATGGTATACCAGTCAAACATATGCCAAGATGACACGGTTTTGGCATACATTTAGCCATGGGCACATTGGTGTATATGTCAAGAAGTGTTATCGTTGTGTACACCAAATGCTTGTGATGAAGCATATCTGTAGCCAGTTATCATATGCTTACTCTAAGTTTTGCCTTATGGGAAATGTAGCAGTCGACTACGGTATTGATTCCGTCAAAACGACGGAACCCTTACACGACGGTGACAAACAGAAACCGTTTGCCCCGGATCCATCACCATTGAAATCAATGGTGATGCAAACGGAAACCTATGGTATCCGTTTGGATTCCATTCATGGGTTCCCCTGACTGAAAGCTCCGACGGAACCCATGAATGGAGTCCCGACGCAAATGTGAACGAAGCCTAAATGTGATTTCTTATAAAACTGAATGTTTCATGCTGTGTAATCCATTGCATGTTTTTGTTTTGTTTATTACTATATCTAGTAATATTGTACTAAAGTCCCAACCTACCTTATAATGATTTAATTGTATTAATACAATAGGAAGTTTTGATCCCAGTGCTATGTTGAGAAGTGCCAATAATTATTAATCTGCCAATTGCCATGTTCGGAGAATTAGGCTGTAGTAATAGGAACATATAAAAAGTAAAGCTTAAAAAGCGTGATAGTGACCGAGGTATTTCCTTATACTTTATTACTTTAGTTAGTTGATCAGCCAGTAGCTCCTCTTTGATAATAGGAATAGTTTAAGCAATATTGTGTAAACCAAAATAAAATGTTTAGTAGATTTAATTTCAGAATTATACTTACTATAATGTACTCTGAAACAATAAGATTACACAAAGAAACCCATATAGACCTCAGAGTTAGATGCTTGTAAGGTCAGTACAAGCAGATTTGACTTCATCCTAATCTCGGAGGTTGTCACTCAGCACCTGCTGTATCTTGAAAGGCTATTCTATGATAAATGGTCCCTTGGAGAATCACGATGATGGTCTTGGAGTATCATAGTGGCAGAAGTAAATTTTTTACTCACAGTAGAAATTCAAGTCATGTCAATTATTAGAACATGCATTATGTCTTTCTATTGAAATGATTGCAAGTAACAAAAATGTTTGAGGGGTAATTCTGAGGCTTCCATAACTCTCACCAATTTCAGTGGAGAATAATCAAATATGCATGGCAACCTCTCTAGTAGAATGTAAGAACCATACTGTTCTAAATATTGGTAAGGGTCTTCTGGACCTTCACCAATTTGACATATTTGGTTGATCGCAAAATTGCATATTCTTGGGAAAAACCTGTGAAATCAACTATACAAAATATGCTTTTACTGACACTTTAGACCCCTACCAACTGCTGGCAACATAGGGGTCCAATCTTTTCGATTTTGTAATGGAAAATGGAGGATTAGTTAATCAAAAAGACCTTTCCAAAACTCCCAAAAAAAATTATTATCAGAAACAGTTTATATATTCTATTTTCATGGGATTTACTGCCCAATTTTTGGGATTGGATTGCAAAATCAGTCCTTATACTTGGCTTGTTTAGATGCATTTTATGGGAGGAGAGATTAATTCAATATATGTAAATATATTATTAAATATATTATGCCAAGTCTATAATGCTTAATAATTATAGTTCTTTAAAAATTATATTGCATACTCTAAAATCACCCGTATATAGAGAAATCTTTTTGTATAAACAGTTTAGTGAAGAAAAAAAATAGAGAAATGGATATTTTCTTGCTTATTATAGACTATAATATCACTATGTTGTTTCTTTAAACTATTTTGAAAGTAACATAGTGTAAAGGCAGTCCACCTTTCTATCTAACATTAGTGCTTAAATGCATAACCAGCTGGGTAACAGCTTGGCAAATGGCTACAACATTCTACTTCATTATACCAAACATTCCAATCACTTGTATTTTCCCTATGCCCTTATTAAACCGTAAGCTTCCTGACCGTAATTTCCATCTTGACAGCTTTAATTGCATCATTATTGGTCTACCTTAGACAATCAATAAAGCATGTTACTGCAGAGCTCTTCTCCCTCATTTGGCTCTTAATGTAAATCATGTGTTTGCCATGGTTAGAAGACAGAACATTGTACATTCTTTGGAACTGTACATTTACTCTGAGATAAATGCATATAAGATCTATTGCATCCTATATGATAGTCATAAAATGTCAAAGAATCTTGTTGTAAAACTTCCCTGTAGATTAAATGAATCCAACATAACTGAAAATTAAGAATACATTAATTTATTGATACAGTAGACCTTAGGCCACTACAATTTGATAGTATTGAAAATGTCTTCATACTATGTTTCTGCTCTCTCCAGATTATCACACCCAGTTTAATTGTGATTATGGTAATTGTCAAAAATAAAAACACCCTATAAACTATAAAGTATTTATTTCTTGCTTACCTCGGATGTCCCCAATTTATAATGGGCAATAAAAGTATAATAAATATCCAGAGCATCAAAATATACACTTAAAGGGAAGGTGTCATGATTTTTTTTTTTTTTTATCATATTGCTTTTAGTATGATATTAACATCAATTTTATTTATTTGTGTTCTCATGTTCTACTTTTTACTTTGTTCTTACTTTTACTTCTGTATGGGAGCTGCCATTTTTTTTCATCCCTGTTTGTGTCGATTAACGACACATACAGAGATGGAATACGGCACATACAACCCCATAGAGATTGCGAAAGGGAGCCGTTTCATTCTCTGAAGCATACGCCGTCTGTGTGGGAACGGCGCATGCGCCGCTCCCACACAGGCCAAAACTAAGCTCGTTCGCAGAGCGAAATCCGGCGCCATTTTCATGTGGACCGGAAGCCGCAGCCGGACAGTAAGATGATGACTTCCAGCCGCGGCTTCCGGTCATATGTTCAAGGAAGCGAAGGCGCAAGGAATAGGAGCAGAGGCGGGGGCGGCAGGATAAGGTAATTTATGTTCATGTATGTGATGTGTGTGTATTATGTTCGTGTATGTTCATGTTATACTGTCTGCAGAGCCCTGTATCTAATCCTCCTACACTGTGCAGTCGCTCAGAAAATGGCAGCACACAGTGTAGGAGGTTTGAAGATTCAAACCCCTCCTTCTCCTGGCACTAGCCAGAAAAAGGGAGGGGGGATTGTGTGAGGACACTAGATAGAGTGTGTCTACCCCAAATTTGCAGCATAAAGCAATGAGGTTGCTTTACCACATTGACCATGCTGCAATTTTCGGAACTGCTCTCTCTAGTGGCCAGCACATGGAAATGTTATAAATTAGAATCTAATTTATAATATTTCCTGACTTGTGAAAAAATTTAAAAAATTAAAACAAAAAAAACACATTCCCTTTAATAGGCAGTTTATCATAACCACCTACTGAATAGCTTTTGGGCCACCTTTTAACCATTCCCATACATTATGAGGCTTAGACCAGAATTGGCCCATGATTCATATTATTTGTTGCACATCTGTTTTGCCAGTACAAATCTTAGAACCCTTTGCTCAGAATCAATATCCAATATCTATTTGTGACCTATAAGTTAATTATACATATAAGTAAGTTATATTTTATCACTTAAACATAGGAAAGAACAGCTAACATTTGATCAGTCTCTATGCATATTGAATTGTGCCCTCCTTACTTGTTCCTTCCCTTCATGTGTTAAACATTTTTTCAAATATAAATCTCGGGTATTTTTTATATTTCTTTTTGAGTATATTTTTTTGTGGCCTTTAGTATAGTCTTTCGTTTTATTTTGGAAGAAAACACTGGCTAAATGTATTGGGGCTAATGTCATTAGGTGCATTGGGGCCTGAGGAAAAGTCAGAAATGTAATAATTAACCAAGCAGTCAGCCTAGTACAACGATTGAGCCATTCATGTATCTGACCCTTTCGGGGAGATGCTGAGTTCTTCTGACAACCAGAAATGCCTCACGTTCTAGAAAGTGATTTGGCAACATGTAGTAAACCCTCTTTGCAATGACTGGATCTTTACAATTTCATAGAAATGGTCAGACTTCATGTACACCACTGGTGCTTGTGGAATATGTTTGGTGTGAGGAAATACGATAAGTAATCCGACCCCCTATTGAGGCCTTCGGAAAGCTGGATGAGTCTAAAGATTTAAGGATCCTCTCAAATTCCCACTTCTTTATGAACAAATCATCTTATAAATAATGTTTTATACTCTCGGGTTAAGAAGAGGATGTAAAAAAATAAAAAAGAGGATGTGGGAAGAACAAAAAATATCTTTAAATGTAATTGAATCTTTCATACTGTAATATTACTTGCTGCCTGTCCCAGTTCCAGCATACATCCAGGTGCGCTCTTTGTCCACTCACTTTTTTTTCCAGTGACCCGAGGGCTTTGTGCTGCCTGACCCGGCTTCCATTCAAATTTTTATGTAGTCTGCTGCAGCTTTGAACTGCATGTGTATGCGCACGATACGACACTTGGCTGTGTGCCTCAACTTGTATTCTATTCATACTTTTCTTGCTGTGCCAGTCATGAAAATCTTTTCAGCAATACTGGTCTATGGTGTATTTTTTGGGGAGTTACAAAACTGCAGCCTAGGGTCAAATGGAATATCAGTAATTGTTTTAAATGAAACAATGTACATACCAGTTTCAAAGACCATTTTAATGAATAAAAAACATGATTTATGTTTAATTAAAACACAGAAAACATAAAACTTTATGGATTTATTTTTGCTGTTACAGCTGGTAACATGGGGATGCTCAATATAAATGCAGCTTCTACAGATTGTGGAAGCAGCATTTTTTTGTGCTGAACTAATATGGCTCAATGTAAATAAGGATATTCCTTAGGAGCCAATAATAAAACTGAGGAATAAGCCATTTGGTGTTATTACAGTGTTTCTTGCAAGGCTGACTTTCAACTCTAATCCTGTCATAGTTGTACTTGCATAAAGGTCTCCAAATATTAATGGAACACTAAACAGACTATACCCCCCCCCCCCTAATAAATGGAAGCAATTCCCTCATTAATCAGTAAAAACTGAGAAATAATTATCTATCTATCTATCTATCTATCTAATCGCTCTTCATATCTATCTATCTATCTATCTATCTATCTATCTATCTATCTATCTATCTATCTATCTATCTAGGGGCGTAGCTAAAGGCTCATAGGCCCGGGTGCAAGAATTCAGCTTGGGCCCCCCTACCCCTCCCCAACACCACCATCATCAGACCCATGTGCGCGCCTATGCCCCGACGCCTTGCCCAACAGCCCCCATAGTATAATGCCTCCACACAGTATAATGCTCCCATAGCTGCCCCCACACAGTATAATGCCCCATAACGTATAATGCCCTCTCATAACAGCCCCATATCGTATAATGCTCCCCATATCAGCCCCCACAGTATAATGCCCCACATAGCTGCCTCCATACATTATAGTGCCCCCATACAGTATAAAGCCCCCCATATCAGCTCCCCATACAGTATAATGCCCCCATATCAGCTTCCCATAAAGTAAAAGGCCCCCATATCACCACCCCATACAGTATAATGCCCCCCATATGAGTTTCCCATACAGTATAATGCCCCCCATATGAGCTACCCATACAGTATAATGCCCCCCATATGAGCTACCCATACAGTATAATGCCCCCCATATCAGCCCACCATACAGTATAATTCCCCCATATCAGCCCCCATGCAGAATAATGTCCCCCATATCAGTCCCCCATACAGTATAATTCCCCCATATGCGACCCCTATAGCTACGCCACTGTATCTATCTATCTATCCCAGGAGATTAGCCTATTGTCACCTTCTCCATTTCACAATCCTGTGTCAGGCTGTAACACAACTGGCTGCAGCAGGAAACCTTACTCACTGCTTTGTCTACAGTAGGAGACAAAGAGTGCTAGAGGGCCTCCTGGGACTGTAATATGGATGGACCATGAATATCTAAACGGTGGGGGTCCGACTCTCATGATCAGCTGCAATGTTTACCCAGGCGCAGCACCATACATGCAGTTGTGACTGTGCCTAATACTGCAGCTCAGTCCCATTTACTTGAATAGGACTGAGCCACTGAGTATTGAAACACCAGGCACAGCCACAACAAAATGTATCCTTTGGGGCCTTGGTAAACATTGATAGTGACAAGGTGCCTGCTCTTTATTCAGTTGATTGGTGGAGGTTTCGTGTGTCAGATCAGATAGTCATGGTAAGAATAGGCCATCAATATTACAGTCTCAGAAACTCCCATTAAAGAGGCTCTGTCACCAGATTCTCTAACCCCTATCTCCTATTGCATGTGATCGGCGCTGCAATGTAGATTACAGTAACATTTAAAAAAAACAAAAAACGTTCATTTTTGGCCAAGTTATGAGCTATTTTATATATATGCAAATGAGCTATGAAATGGACAACTGGGCGTTTTTATTTCGTTATGTCCAACTGGGCGTGTATTGTGTTTTTAACTGGGCGTGTTTATGTGTATGACGCTGACCAATCCGTGACCAGTCAGCGTCAACACTCCTCTCCATTCATTTACAAGCAGCATAGCGTTCTTACTAGAATGATGTGCAGCCACATACACAAGTGTCCTGATAATGAATACACATGAAATCCAGCCTGGACGTCATGTGTACTCAGAATCCTGACACTTCTGAATCTTTTCTGTGAGATTGCAGCAAGCCACTCGTAATCTCTTGCTGGAAATCTCAGAGAAAAGATTCAGAAGTGTCAGGATTCTCAATACACATGACGTCCAGGCTGGATGGTCATGTGTATTCATTATCAGGACACTTGATTAACGTTAATCTAGTGTCCTGATAATGAATACACATGACCATCCAGCCTGGACGTCATGTGTATTGAGAATCCTGACACTTCTGAGTCGCAAGAGAAACGAAATCTCGTTTAGCTCCGTAATCTCGCGAGATTTCGTTTCTCTTGCTGGAAATCTCACAGAAAAGATTCAGAAGTGTCAGGATTCTGAATACACATGACGTCCAGGCTGGATGTCATGTGTATTTATTATCAGGACACTTGTGTATCTGGCTGCACATCGTTCTAGTAAGAACGTGATGCTGCTGTGTAAATGAATGGAGATGAGTGTATGATGCTGACTGGTCATGGATTGGTCAGCGTCATACACATAAACACGCCCAGTTAAAAACACAATACACGCCCAGTTGGACATAACGAAATAAAAATGCCCAGTTGTCCATTTCAAAGCTCATTTGCATATATATAAAATAGCTCATAACTTGGCCAAAAATGAACGTTTTAAAAAACAAACAAAAAACTTTACTTTTATCTACATTGCAGCGCCGATCACATGCAATAGGAGATAAGGATTTGAGAATCTGGTGACAGATCCTCTTTAAGCATCACCCATTTTCGAAGCACTGCCCCCTCTACGTTCTGCCAGGTTAAAATGGGGAACTAGAGAAAGTAAACTCAGCAAGATTTCTACAAGAATGTATATTATAGGAACATGCAGAAAATTCTGTAGTCTAAAAGACGTTTTACACAGGTAATGATCAGGCAAACGCTCGTTCATCGGCTGATTGTATTGTTTATGCAGCACAAAATACTATCATATTTGCCGCACAGGGAGATGTGCTGCCGACATGAAGGCAATGCATGGGGACGAGCGATCGTAGTGAAGATTGCTCCTCCCTTATACATTACTGATCATAGCTCCTTGTGAAAGGAGCAAACGAGCACCGATCAACCAGCTGTCTCGTAGATTGGCGCACATTATTAGGGCCCATATTGTCTAGTGTAAAAGGACCCTTACAAACACTGTGGCCAACTTTATGTCTTATTCATACTTACTAATTTCTATATGTAGTGTTTCTTTAAAGTGCAGTACCCCTCTCCTAGTGTTTACCTTCCTCCATCCCCGGATAAAAAATATAGAAATAATTCATATCTATCTATCTATCTATCTATCTATCTATCTATCTATCTATCTATCTATCTATCTATCTATCTATCTATCTATCTATCTATCTATCTATCTATCTATCTATCTATCTATCTATCTATCTATCTAATCGCTCTTCATATCTATCTATCTATCTATCTATCTATCTATCTATCTATCTATCTATCTATCTATCTATCTATCTATCTATCTATCTATCTATCTATCTATCTATCTATCTATCTATCTATCCTTCTCAGGAGATTAATATGGATAGGCCATGAATACAACTCTTTGCTTTACACCGCTTTCCCATTCTTTATAGTATTGATGTGAGGAATGACGTTAGGTCAGGCCCTTCCCCTTATTGCAGGGCCTGTGGATACAAGAATTTCTAAAGTTTACACTGGGGAGGGAGGGAGAAAAGGACCTGCTCCACAGGCCTAGTGAAAATGCTGGTGCTACCTCTTAGGTACAATACCTACCATCTAACTGTCTTCCTACATTCTAGAAGTTCAGATAAGCTGTCAGGGGTATGCCTGACAATCAGCAAAGATGTAAATACAGCTCTGGACTTTAATGCATACTGGAACTCTGAATCCGTACTGTAAGTAATGTAATTTATATACAAAGTTATTCAACTTTCTATAAATAATCTATAAATAATCTGTAGGGTGGCGCATAAAGGTGAACATATCCTTTAAGCTGTACAGACCATAATGAAATATAAGTTTAATATGACAAAAAATGATACCAAAAAATTATAGTGAATACATTTAGCTTAAATTATACTTAGCGTAACCCCTTGACTCATGTTGACCAAGCTTATAGTTAGATGTAGAGTTATTTAAAAGAACAGAGCTTAAGAAGTGGACTGGTTGCAGTTAGAATCCACAAGCTCTACCCCAGGAGGTAGTGATGGCAGATACAATGACCTCATTTAACAAAGGGCTCAATGTCATTGAGGGTTATAAATACTTTAGCATTGAATGATTTATATTTGATCTGAGAAAGGTTGAACTTGATGGACATGTGTCTTTTTTTCAACCTAAGTATTTATGTAACTATGTAAATATTTTCTCTCTTCTCAAAGCGTTATGACGAAGTTATAAGTATCTAGAATGTTAAAATATGTTTTTACTGTACAAATTGTAATGTAAATCTAGGCACAAAACCAAAGTATTCTTCTTTTCCTTCATATTTAGACATTTTGATCATTAACATGTTCCAGGGTAGAAAAATTGGACTTCATGCACATCCACCACAATGTACCCATGTCTATAAAAATCTCTCTAATTCAATAAATGCCACTCTGATTCACCCCGGATCATCATTACCTAGCTGTCATCTCTCCTTATGTCATTCATTTTTTTTAGCAGTTCGGAACTTAACCAATATTTTCCAAGAGACATTCATTGATAGTGACAGAACTCATTCAGACAGAAGCAGCTTCTGCAGTCCTAAATTATCTTCCTAAAATCTAGAGTGACAACCATATTTTATATATGTAAGTACATTAAAAATACAGAATAAACATATCATGGATCTGAAGATTGCCCACACTCCCAAGTTACAGAGGCTTCTGTTTATTCAATCAGCTTTATTGTAAGTCGTATAAGTTTACTGTAGAACCATGAACAGTATGCAAATGGGAAAGTCGACATAATGCCCTCCGTATAGACTTATAGAATTCAATACACTTAAGAAACGGTTGTTCTTTAAACAGATTTGCAACCATCTTTGTATGCAGCGTAGCAAGAACTACCACATAGGGCTGTAAGTAGCACAGCTCAGATTAATGGCTGACATGGGAACCCTTCTGGCAGGATATCCCACAGAGTTCAGACAAGGGTAGCTCAATATGCTTAGGCAGTATTAAAGTTAATTAGGAAAAGATTCACCTGCAGCTATCCAAATCCATATCTCTCTTGGGTATCAGATTAAGAGCTAGTCTGTGCATAGACGGAATCAGATAGAAACACTTGAGGCTCCAGTGTCTAATAGGAGTGTTCAGTGGATTCGAGATGCCAAGATATCTGTTTATTTGTTCACATTTTCCTCCAGCATTAATGCTTTTTAGAGTTCTTTAACATTTTTTCCTTCCTTAAAAAATTCAGCTTTTTATTTACGTATTTCTGTGCTGGTTTATATTAATGCAAATGATAATTATAAAATGGATTGTTTCATCGCATATAAAAATAATTACTGCAATGTGCAGGATTTTTCACATTTTCTATATTCTACTTATTCCATTTTGATACACACATTGTCCATAATGTTAAAAGTGAAAACTAATCCAAGCCGTATTTGAGCTGTCCGTAAAATACAAATAAATCAACAGCATTGTGTTGCTTTAGGATTTGGGTAGAATATATAGATGTGTCCTTCCTTACCTTTCCTCCTATCTCAACATAACCTGAAAAGTGTGGAGTGAGATGACAGCTAAAAAAAAAAAAAGATGGCTATTCTATATGTGTCTATGTGTGGCCATCCAGTGGTTCTGATGTGATTTGCAGCCTGTCTAGGGTTTTACTAGCATGCCACAATGTTGTATGGAAATTTAGAAATTGGAGTCCTTTATGAGAAATTGGAGACCTTAAATAAATTCAAGCAAAGTTAAAGAGGACCTCTCACTAAGTCATATAAGCTTAACTGGTTAACTGACTCCCTGATTCCAGCGCTCTTTTTTTATTTCCTGGACCTCCTCGTTACAGAGATATGGCCCAATGTTGTGTTGACTTCTTATATGCTAATTTGCTGTAGTTAGGACACAGGGTGCGGCTAGCTTCTCTGCCTTTGATGCTGACCAATCAGTGTGAGGCAGCTTGAGGAAATTCACACCCAGTTGGCTAGCTACAGCAAATACTGCAAAAAAAATGAGTCTTTACACCGTCACCTCGGCATTCCGAGAAAAACTAACCTCAGCTTTTCTGCCGCTTCGTTTTAGCGATTGGTGGGGGTCTCAGTGCTCGATCAAAACTTCTGATATATCACTATGGCATGTCAGAAGTTTAGTTACCATTTAAGAGCAGAAAGCTACATCTCTGGACAAAGCCTGAAAATGTGAACACAAAACATTTTTTTGCTGTATTAACAATATTTTTTCATTGGAACATAATTCTACTATAGCAAATTATCATTGGATGTATACCTTTAAAGAATGACCTTTCCAATAAGATCAGCTTACTTCACTTCAACAAAATAGATTATACTTTAAAGTAAATGTCCAACTTTGTTTTTTTCTAAATAGGTGTAAACTTTTGTGCTGATCATTTTCTTATGATATCTTTATAGTGGTCGTAGCTTAATTTTTCTGATGCAGAGCTCCTAAGCTCCCTCTAGTGGTGGCTGCAGGTTGCCAGAATTTCATCATCATACAATGACTATGTAGGTGAGTGTTGACCGCTATAAAGATATATTAGGAAGTTATTTAGCACCACAGAACGTTGGACCTATAAATTACATTGTTTAAATTGTGGACAGTCACAAACCTAACTATTCTGCCCACTCTAGAAATGGACTCTTGCATCACCAGAATGTAGCATTAATGTGAGTGGCACATAAGGAGACACCAACATAATTTTGTTTAAACTTTTTAGGATCCATATTTTAATTTTAGTTTAAAAAAAAATGATGTGGTTAATATGGAACATCATACAAATATACTGTAGGCATATGTAGTGAATGAGTCTATTCAGCTGATACAGGCTAACCTCTACTCTTTGACAATTATGCAATTGAATTTCTAGTCTGACTGATGGATTTCTCAGTAAGGATCTGTCACTACATTACACCCCGCTCCACCTCCATCGTTCCTCTTCACCTCCCACCCTACGCCTTCCCCTACACCTCCCACCACTTAATTTAAGCAAGATGTGAAAATCTGTCAATATGCCAAAAATGATTTTAAAGGATAATATTATTATGTGAACAAGAGTGAGTACTCCACAATCGAAGGAAAACATTCTAAATTTACAATACAGTCAATAAAGATTTCAATTGTTTTTTTTATTGATAAAAAAAATCCAGGTATCATTTAAATGTTACTTTTGCTTTTTTGTTAGTTTTCTCAAAAAGCATAAAACAAATATCTTATCTAATGTTATAAATGAGCAATCATTTCCTGTGTATATTGCTTTGCTTTAAAAGCAAGTTAAAGGGACTGTCTCATAAAGAAAAACTCCTTTTTATATGACCTATTAGGGTAAAAAAATTCTGTAGAAGGGGTGCCCCATTTGAGCCATTTGTACAGAGATAATGTAAAGCTGTTAATAGACTCCCCAAGCCATAACCGCTAATTGTCAGTGGTACTGATGCATGGCGATCAACTTCAGTTTAAAAAGAAGATATCCCCTTTAATGCACTATTTCTAATTCTTTAATTCTTAAAATTAATATAATGATAGTTGTGCTTCACTAACCTGAGTAACATAAGTGAAGTAACCAGAGTAACCGTTTAAATTGTATGTCTAAATGCATAGAGAATCACAAACTAGAGATGACTGAAATTTTCCCTAGTTTGGAATTAACTGCGAATTTGAACTGATCACAGGGTTTGCCAAAGCTGAGGTCTAAAAATATATCTCATAATCCGAATCCTACGGGTCCTAAAGCCAATTTTATTCCTGAGCCCCTTTAGGATGCAGATGCAATTAAACGTGGTGATCAACAGCCAGGAACATCCTGGTCATTTGGCAAAAGACTAAGGGCATATGCCCATAGTGCTGTGCCTAACCACTCCCCGGCCCCCTCTTAAGTTACTCTAGACCTGGGTCAGGGTCACACCCGCTGCGACCTCGATCATTACACACCTGTCTATGGTAACCCTCCTAGTTGACCACATGGTTACCACAGATATCAGTTGTTATGATTTATAAAATGTATTTATTCCTGTAGCTATTAAATGGCTTCTGGTTACAGGCCGAAAATACGCTATAGCCCTTTTATGCATGCTGTCCGCATCTATGTATCCTGTTTTCTTCAGTGTTCTCCCTAGTAAGAAAGTTATCATTAGCAGCAGTAACTTGCAGCCATAGTAACAGATCAGACTACGACAATCTTGCTTAAAATGTTCTAGATTCATTGTGCTCTGACACTACCGCAGAGGATAGAGAAATGCCGCGCTCGTAACTGCAATTCTGAATACATTTAATGGGTTTTAATGAAAAATACGAAAAAAAGACGAAATGTAACTGATTATTTATGCTGCAAATGTCTGTGGGAAATATAGGCCGATGCTGCATGATAAGATGGAAGGTATTACGTGTCACTTATAATGATGTTTTATACTGATGTTACTACCACAGCGTTGTTGTCAATATGACTGCGAGTCTTCAGGTACAGAAAGGTACATAGTTTGAATGTTACGGCTGCTTGGTGTGTGTGTACACTGTATAATGTATGATGTCGCTATAGCGTCCAGGACAAAGACACTATTTTAGTTTTAGATGTATCTCCCTCCCTTAACCGTAGATACAGCCTCTGTACGTGAAATAATTATCCAGGTACAGAAATTTTTAAGTAAAAACACAAAGCAGATAGAGACGGGGTAGAAACAGGCAAAAATTTGTGGATGGTGCTAATTATTATATTTTTGGGTTAATATACACTTTGCGTGTTCAAACATATTAATGATTGAGCAGCTGACGCATATGAAAAAAATTGTGTCACACCAAATTCCAAATACTGGTGCGTGTGGGTTCGAATAGGTATGCACTTGTTTGGGGAGAGGGCATTTTTTATTTTTGTATGTTTATTTTTTTCATTGTTCATTATTGTTTCTCATTCTATTTATTTTAATTTCCTTTTACGTTTTAGTATATTTATTATTATTTTTTTCTCTTTTGAGGCTGCAGGCTAGACATACATACATATAGATCAATGATTACATTGGATTATTGGTGATAGCCCATTAGTTCCTTATAAACAGTGATCTGTATACCCGGACATGCAGAGAAGATGCAAGATCACATCTTTTCTGCATGCCCCCAATGCCCCCTCTACCTAGGGAATCCTTAAGACATGACTTATGATGTCACAGGATTCCCTAGCAACTGTCCAAATGCAGAAGCAGTACTTCTGCACTTAGGAACACAGCGCTCAATATGAGCACTGTGATATGGGGCTTTTAGTGATAGGGAACTGATTATTTTAGTACAGGTTTGGGCTGTCGTTGTGATCTTGTTGAAAACACTGCACGCAGTACCATTAAAGCCAGTACGTAGATTAACAGGTTTCTGGATCAGATACTGTGTTATTAGCACGCTGATTTATGTTAAATGTGTGGAGTTAAGGAAATATTGCAGGTTATTGAAGTGAACCTGTCACAAGTTATAAGGCCTCAAAATTACTGACAGGGCGATATAGGGGAGGGGGTGGGCATTTTTAAACGTATAATTTTTTTTTCGTTAATGCAAGTTGCATGACCGAGAAAACAATCTTTAATTTCCTTGAAGAGCAAGTTACACTGAGGCGGGACTTGATGTGCAAGTGCCCTGCTTTGCAAATGGCAAGCTCCGCCCTTTTTCTTTGAATGACGGCTCTAGTCTCGTGATTGGCCGCCAGAGTCATCACTCAGAGCAGATAGTGGAACTTGGGACTGCCGCAATGGAGGAATCAAATGTAATCTTCTCGATCATGCATCTTGCATTAGTGCACTCAAATTCCATGACTAAGAAAAAAGTTAATTTTAAAATGCCCTTTTCCCCCTCTCTATATGGCCCTTTCAGCAATTTTGAGGCCTCAAAGCTGCTGTTTAAGGCTTGTACAAGTGTAATATTTTAAGTTATTTTACCTTAATGTTTTATTATTTAGGGGAAAAGGCTGTGAACACTGCTTTCCCTTTAAGTGAGCAATCGAAATTTATGCCATAGGGTCACTTAATATAGATGTTTAACATTTTCATCTTCAGTTTGCCTAAAGGGTACACCAGCTCAAAAAAGTGTTGACAAGTTATGCGAATATAGTCTATCACAAATCAGAGAACCAAATGGAAATTATTGTAGGTGTTTATCTTGATGTGTGGCGCTGACTGGGTGATGACAGAAGTGTCAGATTTGGCAAACATTTGCATGCCGAGTGTTACATTACTATAATGCTTTAAGCTTAGAGCTAAATGACTATTAATGGACAACATATGAAGATTTCTCTTTTAATATGTTTTTGAAAAAGAATAGTTGCATAATTGTTACATAATTGTAATCTAACCTATAGAAGTCTCATTGTGAAGGCCGTATTACCAAAAGATAATAAAGATTAATTGCTTCTAATCATTAGTAGATGGTAATTTATTAGATGCAAAATCTTGTCACTTGCAATTGTTCTTTTATTATACTGTGCGACTCATTTCTGTCCATGCAGGTACAATATTGAGTAGCTTGTGCACTTCACAATTTTTAGATAACATTTCAATGGGAATTTTCAAAGGCTTGGTCTGAAAATAGTAAAAAGTCATGTTCCACCTCCTACTTACCAAAATGTTATTTTCTAAAAAATTACAAAAAATTTAATTGGAGGTACATTAAAAGAGAAACCCAATCAAAACCATCATCTCATATGTCATAGATACATGTGAATTAGTGAAGTCAGTGATCACAGACCACCACTAATTTCTCAGAGATTTATGTTTATGGAAATTGAAATAACATTCTCTGCACGCTGGCATTGGTTTGAATGGACATTTGTTTAGAATGTTTTTTCAGATTTACAATAGGAAAATCTCTGAGCAGTGACAAAGGGGTCGAGCGCACTTCAGAGCTCTTTTGGTTCTGAACATCAGTGGTGGTCTCAGATCATAGACTCCACCAATGTGATAATCTTGTATGTATATTTAACACATCATAGAGCTTTTCTTTAACATTAGGACCAGGGTGCACAACCGTTTTTTTGGTTCTTGGATTGTACTACTTGAAAGGGATGCAATTAAATTTAGATTATTTATGAAAGTTTTTGAAACGTTTGTGAACAGAAGAGTAGTATAAGAGTTTTATAGGTAGGTGGGTACACCTTAGCATTGTTCGATAGCACACACCATATTCATCAACAGGCATCCACCCATTTATATAGTGCATAGTACACTGAAAAAAGAAAAATTAAATTACAGACAACAGATATACTAGACTCAGTAAAACTGTCCTATTATCTATGACATACTGAGGTTCTATTCACATCATGTTTGTGAACTACGCACAAAAAAGCTCCCATTGTATACGCTAAACGTCTTCATATGACCTCACTTACCCATCGTTTGCCAAAAGCATATCCTCTTGGCACACATACCAGGCCAGTATGTGATGGCAGACCTTTCTTGTTAATGTATAGAGTAGAATAGTGGACTACACTATTCTATACAGACAAATACAGTAAAAAAATAAGGATACCACATAGTCTGCGATTTATTTCTTTATAATGGGAGACTATTGGCGATGTATGATAATGTATGCCTATACAATAGCATATGTCGCAACCTTCCATCAGAGGTATACATTGACTGATACCTCCGACGTGAACACAGCCTTACGCATCATGAGTAAAACCGTTTTCATTTTGTAGACCCCAAAACACGGATCCTTGTGTCTTTCGTGTGCTGTTTGTTTTTTTTTGCAGGTATATACACTCGAATGGGTGAGACGGACCGCAAACACGGACAATAATAGGACATGATTCATAATTTTGCAGAACAAACACGCGAGTCCGCAAAAAAGACGAATGTGTGCAATGCCCCATAGAGATGAATGATTCAGTAAGCTATCCGCAAAAAACCTAGGTCAGACACTGAAGAAAACAACAATCGTGTGCGTGAGCCATTAGAGGTAATTTAGGCTGTGTTCATATTAGCGTTGGGTTTCAGTTCATGGGTTCGGTTCGACCTTTCCGTCGGAGGAAAAGTTGAATGGAAAAGCCAAACGGAAACAATAGCTTCCATTTGCATTACCATTAATTTCAATTTGTTGCAATTAGTTTCTGTTTGTTTCCATTTCATAAGGTTTCCGTTTTTTGTGGAATCAATAGCATAGTCGACTACTCCGCAAAAAAACCTGAAACCTTATGGAACGTAAGGAAACAAAAACCAACTGGAAGCATTAACATTGAAATCAATGGTAATGCAAACGGAAGCTATGGTTTCCGTTTGGCTTTCCGTTCATTGGTTCCTCCGATGGAAAGGTCAAACGGAACCCATGAACGGAAGCCCGACGCTGATGTGAACAAGCCCTTAGTGGTCATGTAATTTGTGCAATCACTTGGTATCTATAAATTCTGTAGGGTTGGTTGGTGTCTATAAATTGGGGGGCGGACTTTGAACAACTTTTTTTCACATGGGGTTCACCCTTTTGCACAGCAATCAGAGAAAGCATGACTCACTATACTATAAAATGAGGCGTTATTTTGACAATAATTGGCTTAAACATTTTGAGAAATCTAATTTCTGACTTACACCAGCAATTCTGTGAAAATTAATTTTGCAAATGAGCAAATTTTTTATTACCTTTTCCCCATGTGAAACTATGGAGGCTAAAATGCTTTAAAGAGGCTCTGTCACCACATTATAAGTGGCCTATCTTGTACATGATGTGATCGGCGCTGTAATGTAGATTACAGCAGTGTTTTTATTTAGAAAAACGATAATTTTTGAGTTATGACCAATATTAGCTTTATGCTAATGAGTTTCCCAATGGACAACTGGGCGTGTTTTACTATATGACCAAGGGGGCGTTGTACAGAGGAGTGTATGACGCTGACCAATCAGTGACCAATCAGTGTCATACACTTCTCTCCATTCATTTACACAGCACTAGCGATATAGCTATATCGCTATGTGCAGTCACATAAACACACTATAACGCTACTCATGTGTCATGACAATGAATATACATTACCTCCAGCCAGGACGTGATGTGTATTCATTCTGCTGACCACTTCTGTAGCGTCTGTGTGATTTACAGCACAGCGAGAACTCGCTGTGAATGACAGTTTACAGCGTAATCTCGCGAGACTACACCTGCTGTGCGGTAAATCATAGAGACGCTACAGAAGTGGTCAGGAGAATGAATACACATCACGTCCCGGCTGGAGGTAATGTATATTCATTGTCAGGACACTGCAGTAACGTTACAGTGTGTTTATGTGGCTGCAGATAACGATATAGCTATATCACTATCTGCAGTGTAAATGAACGGAGAGAAGTGTATGACACTGATTGATCACTGATTGGTCAGCGTCATACACTCCTCTGTACAACGCCCACTTGGTCATATAGTAAAACACGCCCAGTTGTCCATTGAGAAACTCATTAGCATAAAGCTAATATAGGTCATAACTCCGTCAAAAATGATCGTTTTTCTAAATAAAAAACACTGCTGTAATCTACATTACAGCGCCGATCACATCATGTACAATATAGAGCACTTATAATCTGGTGACAGAGCCTCTTTAATACAAATCCCTTTTTTAGCCTCCAATGTCTTATATGTGGGGAATATAGCTCCATAATAGGAAATTCATCCATTGGCAAAGCACCAGTGAAGCAAATTTACATGGCTCATATCTAGTTGCTGGTTCTAGAATTTATTGTATTTTTTATATAGCGTATACAAGCTCCTGTATCACAGTCTTCCTTCCTTATAACTTGGAGTTCACTTTAAACATGTCATTACACATTCCATTCTCGGTAAGCTAATATAGTAAATACTGTCTGTACCGATCTGACTCTTCAGCATGTAATCTGATTTAAAAATCATAGTGATGTAATAGCTTTTCATCCTCCTGCTTTTCTTTATAACTTAAGGGGGGTATAAAATATAGATTGTAATGCTTTAGCTGACCTATATTTTTAGACGACATAAACCTGCAGTATCCTTTAATGGATTTCCTACTGTGATAAAATTCTCAATACCAGTAGAAGTCTTTTAAAGCCAGGTAAGATATCATGAACAGTAAAATTGCATTATCTGAAGTCTTCACCTAAGGCATGTGATTTAATTTGTATGGATTTACAATAATTATTACCACCGTCATTAGAAATTTCTATACTAAATTATTACTTTTACTAGACTGAGACTTTTATATATCATTCAACTTTGAAGATCCCCATTGATTGTGTGATTTATAGATAACTTTAAACGGATTGTTTAAACACCATGTGACAGACTTACTAATATTTAGACCAGGTAGTCAGAAGATGCGCCAAATTTAGCAAAGTCGAGCTTGCTGTTTGATCAATTTGGTACATCTTAATAGACACTCTTCTCTATCTTATACCACCTCTTGGTTGGCTTTGTTTGCTCCATTTTTTTGTGAAAAAATTTTGAGCAAAATATAGTACTTTTAAGTCCCGCCCCTTTCCACTAAGCCACACATTTTTACCAATGGCTAAGCCACAAACTTGTTTATAGTGAGGCACAAATATGTTTTCTTTCCTTTGCAAATCAATAATAGACTTTTATAATAAGGTGTAGCTTAGGCCAAAATTCTGGCGCAACAACAATAGTAAATCTGCCCCCATATCTTTTGTAGGTGCAAAATTCTGTGCTGCTTAATTTCATCATTTATATTTATTGGGGTTTTTGATGCACACCTCCAAATCCCCTATATAGACAAAGAGTAAAGTGATAACATTCTGGCTGCCTGCAGTCACCATTAGCAGGCGCTTACTCAAAACTGTCTTATTATTGAGATTTCCCTACTGGCAACTATAGTCACAATTATACATAACTTTCAGTCTATGCAGGCGATTTGGAACTCTGTGTAAGAAAAATAGATATAAATATATAATATTAAATTAATCAGCACAGAATTGATGTTAAACAAAAGGGCCTGGCTCGCATTCTCCATTCTAGTTCATCTTAAAGGTTTTAGATAGGGTTGAGGTCAGGACTCTGTGCGGCCAGTCAAGTTCTTTCACACCAAACTCACACAACCGTGTCTTTATGGACCTAGCTTTGTCACTGTGACACAGTCATGCTGGAATAGAAAAGGGCTTATCTTGGTATGCTGAAGCATTAAGATTTCCCTTCACTGAAACAAGGAGCCTAGGCCAACCTCTGAAAGACATAAAAACAAAAGGTTTTCAAGGATAGGCATTTACTTAAAGGGGTTTTCCCATGAGAGACAAATACAAAACTGCAATCTAGTGACCACCATATAAACAACTTTCATATATTGCTTTAAAGAGTTTTCCCGTGAGAGATATTTATGACATATCCACAGGATATGTCATAAATGGCAGATAGATGCGGGTCCCACCTCTGGGTCCCACACCTATCTCTATAACGGGGCCCCCTAAAGCCCGTACTAGCTTCGTCTGTTCTCATTGCCTCCCAGCCACTTCCTGGTTATATGGTCGTGAGTTACGTAAACAGCGTAGCTCGCTGAGCTACGCTGTTTCTGTAACTCCCATAGTAGTGAATGGCAGTTACAGAACTTCTATTCAGTTCTATGGGACTTATGAAAAGAGTGTAGCACAACGAGCTACGCTGTTTACGTAACTCACGACCATATAACCTATTTCATGGTCGGAATTCACCTCATTCAGCCACAACACAGAGTGGCTGAACAGGGTTTAGGAGGCCCTGCTCTGGAGATAGGTGCGGGTCCCAGGGGTGGGACCCGCATCTATCTGACATTTATAACATATCCAGTGGATATTACAAACAAAAAGAGTTGGTCAGCTTCTCCTAACACATAAAATAGATATGCAGGGTCTAATCTGCCATGACTAATGTATTACCAGTAACAAGAAAATGCAGATGAACACCGCATCGGTCACAGTGGTAGTACCTGCACAATCAACATAATGAGTACTGTATGTTTGTCATGATATAGCTGCTGCTTATGATGAGCATACAGTACTTGTCATATGCTGCCAAATACAAAACCGTAATCTAACGACTACCATATAAACAACTTTCATAAATTGCTTTAAGGGGGTTTTCCCATGAGAGACATTTATGACATATCCACTGGAGATCAGTAACAAGAAAATGCAGATGCACACCACAGGCGCTAAGATATATAAATATATATATATATATATATATATATATACACACACTTATTATTTATTATGCATTTTTATAATTTTTTTGCATTACTGCTATAGTTATTATGTTAATAAATGTGAGGTTCTTAGCGCTCAGTTTGATCAAAATGTGCGAGCCCAGCTGCCACGACAAGGCGACCTCTATCAGGGGGTCCCTACACTGAACATTGTATCCCTATTGTGGAGACTTACCTCTCTCTCTTGGGCTGAGCACACACTGAGCTCAGGCCAGGTAGGAACCAAATATATTCTGTTCCAATTAAAAACAGCCCAGGACAGGTGGGAGGAGAGCACAACCAAAATGGAAGCAGTCACCGCCCCCATGCAAATACGACAAACAAAAAGAGTGTGCATGATAAACAATAAGCGTGTGTGTATATATATATACATATATATATATATATATATATATATATATATATATATATATATATATAGATAGATATATCTTAGCACCTGCGGTGTGCATCTGCATTTTCTTGTTACTGATATCCAGTGGATATGTCATAAATGTCTCCCATGGGAAAACCCCCTTAACTGGTTGCCGACACAGGACGAGTATGCTCGTCCTGAGCGGCAAATACTTCACGCATTAGGACGAGCATACTCGTCCTGTGTGACAGCAGTCTCTGCCGTCTCTGTGTGTGCAATCGAGAGCGGGGCAACGGCTGTAATACACCAGTGAAGGACCCCAGGGCTGTCTGAACATATTTCCTGTTGTTAGGGCATACTGAGGTATGCCCTAACAACTGCCTGTGTACAATCAGTACACAGGCTAATGTACTGGCATATAGATCTATGCCAGTACATTGCAGTTACAAAATCAAAATCAAAATGATAAATCCCTTTATGGGATTAAAAAAAAAAGTTAAATGAATGTAAAAAAATAATAATGGTAAATACATAAATAAAAAGTAAATAAAATACACAGAAACACATTTTTTATAATAAATTAACTTTTTAAAATATAAGTCCCAAAACATGAAATAATATAGACATATTTGGTATCGCCACGACCGTAACAACCTGTACAACAAATGTATAACATTATTTATGATGATCGGTGTATGGTGTAAAAAAATAAATATTAAAACTGCTGCGCAACTGCTTTTTTTCTGCATTTTAATCTAATTAAAAATTTAGAGAAATTAAACGATAATGTATTTGTACCAAAAAATGGTACGTACATAAAGTACAACTCGTCCCGCAAAAAACAAAGTCTCATACAACTACGTCGTACAAAAAAAGAAAAGAGTTATGAGCGTCGGGATGCAAAGAGGGGGAATGTAAAAAAAATTGCTCTGTCCTCAAGGCTAAAATTGGCCGTGTCCTTAAGGGGTTAAGGCAATTTATAAAGTTGTTTATATGGTGGTCATTAGATTGTGGTTTTGTATTTGGCAACATATGACAAGTACTGTATACTCATCATAAGCAGCAGCCATATCATGACAAGCATACAGTACTCATTATGCTGGTGTACTAAGTGCAGGTACTACCACTGTGACCGTACAATTAGAAACGGGGTAACAACTGTAATGCACAACTGAATTCATACTTTAACAGTGGAGATCATAGAAAGCTCTGATGTCCACCATTAGTTACATATAGTTACATAGTTAGTACGATTAAAAAAAGACACGTCCATCAGGTTCAACAAGTTGAAGGAGGAGGATGTAGATAAAGGTGAGGGGTATGGGTTCATTTTTTTACTTTGTTCCCCGTATTGATTCAGAGGAAGGCAAATCTAAACACATAAGAAATGAAACAATCTGCCCTGAAAAGGAAACATTTCCTTCCTGATCCCAAGTCATGATCAGACTAGATCAGCATTAAAAAAAACTATTTTATTAAATAACATCAACTGTTTTTGCTAGTTGTTTAACCCTTTCAATCAAGATTGTTCTCTCTATTGTTGTCAATAAATGAAAATTTAATATGCCTAATGAGATTCTCAAGTTCCGTTAAGGATGATCACCTCAATACAATGTTGCATAATGGACATTTCTTAAAAGTCAAGTTCTTTCCAAATCAAGCAGTTATGATGCCATCTTGCATGTGCAGTCATACTTTACACCCTCTGTGGGTGTAGCCTCCAGGAGATCTTTTATCCTTTTGTCTGATGAAGGGATTAGTTCAGCCCAGAAATACTTTGCAAATATATGTAAAATATATTTAATCTAAGGAGACCGATATCTCCCAAAGCCAGCACTAGTAGCCCGCCACTTGGACCCCTGCAACTTTTGTTTTTATCCAAGGGCTCCAGATTGTTGATACTGAAGTTCAGTAGGGGCCGTCTCTTGGACTTGCTAATGGCTATTCATGATTCATAGCCTTTGTGATTTTCATAGAATAGTAGAAGGGATGCAAAACATTTGTTTCTGCTGGTTTGCCTTTCTTGTCACCCCTATATTTCTGGATATTGCCCTGTGAAGTACTAGGGTATTTTGTAACCCCAGATACTCTATAATCTTCATCTATACTTCTCCATTTCTGCTTTGATTATATCAATAGAACAAAATTTTTGTAAAAACTTTATAGAGGGAAAGTAAGTAACTCACAATACTATTTAAGCAAAGATAAAGTAGTGTTATTTTTTTGGAGAGTCCATACATGTACATTATAAGGAGACATGATTGATGTATATTGGACATGTGTTTGAATAGCAATGATTTACTGCATTACATTTAGTAATAGGTATAGCACAGTCAGTTCTCATTATCATATTGATGAAGGTGCTTTTCTACACAAAAATGATTGACTTATGCTTTAATCTTGATAGCTGGAATTTAAAAAAAAATTCTGAGACCTGTATTCCCTTTTAGCGTTATTTAATGGGCTTTCTATAAAAGTTTCAGTGTTCGGATGGTTATTTCTTATTCAGTTGCTTCACATTAACTCTTGATGGTATTATTTTACACAAAATTGTACAGTATGTTCTAAGGCGAAACTTCCATTTCGAAATTATGGTTTTATCATCATTATTATGATCATATTTAAGTGGAGCAAATACACCTTCACCCATTGGGTGCTTTTAGCCTATTTATTTCCTGAGACAAAATGTAAAATGGTACCAAAATTGGAGATGGAAAAATGCAGGGATGGATTACATATCAGGCAAAGTTCTGCCCTCCCTGTAGGTGGAAAAGCGTGCCGCCAGTGGCGAAGTTATAACTTCTCTTCATGGATGGTCTACACTGAAATCTTCAACATTCATTTAACTGCGGTCATGAACTATCGCTCATTTCATACATGTCATATTCATCGGAAGTTCAAGCTGCCACTGTAAGGACAGCACTCCATGGTGATATGCCATTACCTGTGAGTCAGGCCAGATAAAAAGAAGCAAGCAACCTTTCAGCCTTTGAAAAAATATGACTAGACGAGCTACTTTGTTTCCGTAACTGCCATTTATTTCTATGGCAGTTACAAAAACAGCGTAGCTGAGCAAGCTACGCTGTTTTCTGATTTCTTGTTCGGAAATTAAAAGTGGCAGCGGGAACAGAGCAAGGTAGAACAGGGTTTAGGGGGCCCCATTCTAGAGATAGGTATGGGTCCCATAGGTGGGACCCGCATCTACCTGACATTTATGGTATATCCTGTGGATATGCCAGATATGTCCCCGAAGGACAAACCCCTTTAAGTCATAACTCTATTTTTTCATTGACATAGTGGCATGAGGGCTTGTTTTTTGTGGGATAGGTTGTATTTTTCAATGGCACCATTTTGGGGTACATATAATAATTGGTTAACTTTTATTAACTTTTTTTGAGAGGGGAATGGAAACAAGACAGCAATTCTATAATTATTTGCATTTTAAATACATGCCATTCACAGGTGGTTTCAATAAGGTTTTAACTTTATTCTATGGGTTAGTACGATACCAAATATGTATAGGTTTTCACAAAAAAGTTAATAATTTGTTTATGTGTCATCAGAACATTTTTATTGTTCCATTGATTTAGTCATACGTGGGCTTGATTTTGTAAAACAAGATGCCGTTTTTACTACTACCATTTTAGGGTACATGGGACCCGATTCTGCAGCAATTCTATATATATGTAATTTTGTATTTTTTTATATTTTTTCAAAACAAAATTATTTTTACTTGAAAAAATGGTTGCATTATCTTTCTTGTGTGCACTTTGTTTTGTTTTTTTAGTAAACTTTATTTTTAGCAATACATTTTTTAGTCCCACTACTCAATTTCACAATGCAAAATTTTGATCGCTTCTACTGTATAATGCTTTGGCATATTTACCAAAGCATTATTGCCTGTCAGTGTAAAATTGACCCGCAACCTTTTAGACAGTGCCCCTGGCACAGCATGAAAGGCATACAGCTATGGCAGGCCTGGGAGCCTTTGTTTGGCCCCCGGCTGCCATGGCAACACATTGGCGACCTTCCGATGGGTGACAGAGAGAGACCAAACCACTTAAATACTGCAGTCACTATTGACTGTGACATTTAAGGGTTTTAACACCTAGGATCGCTATGCCCGCATGATCAGAAGAACATTCATGTGCAGGATTCTACAGCAACTAGCCGCTGCAGATGGCTTACATGCACGTAATTCATGTCTATGATGTTGATGCCAATGTTCCATTGTTAAATTAAATCTCCAGTTTTATTATATTTGGACTAGTCACTTAGCTTTTAGAACCCCACTATTGTCCTGAAGAAGTCTCAGCAGTGGGTTAACAGTTGGACACGTTTGGCTCTGATGACTCGTTTCTGTGGCGTAGAACGCCTAAGTATGGAAACCCATTGATTTCAATGGAACCTTACCGTATGCTTTAATTACTTTCAATGGAATCATGGGCCCAAATACTTGACCTTTGCTTTGCTGAAACAAATGGGTTTTGCACTCAGACATTCCAAGTTACAGTTATGCCAGAGCCAAAAGCTAAAAACAACTAGAAGGGGTCCAGCTATTCACAGAATATCAGGACCTCATCTTCAAGGCATTGATTCCATCTTCTAAACTCAACAAAAAAAGATACATTTCGGATGTCTAAATGACATATCAGAAAATATGATGTTCTTCTTATGTAATTTCATAATTTTAGATTTCAATTTTTACTCGTCTTTGACCATTTTTATAGCAACATAAACGGGCAAACAGATATGTGGCAAGTTTCTCTTCATTTGTTGATGGCAATTAAAATTCATCAAAATTGCTGTCCATTGAATGGCAACTAATACTTGCCACTTATATACCTGTAGAAAAATTAAATAACAAAAAGCTTCTGAGAATATATAAATTTTCAGCCTAGCTGATGGGTTTATTTCCCATCAACAACTGAACTGTTCTGCTCTCTAGAAGCAATATCAGCCCATCAGCCGCAATTGTTGAAATATGTGAGTAAGGGTTATAGTCTTAACATTTAATTCCATAGCATTTATGGTGTATCATAAAGGTGTCGTTTTGCTGGATAACATCTGTAATGCAAGATTAAACACAGATTGGACACTGGATTTAGATCATTGATTTCTTGAATTAGTAGTGGCTGGAGTTCGCTGTCTGACAGATTTGTTATTATCACACAATCAGTCACTTCTGTTTAACTCAACTGTTTGTTACAAAGTATAAGGTTAATGTTGGAAACAAATACCTTTTACGAACAATCAAACAGATGCTGTAGATTTCACAATAATGCATTAGGGAATTTTGAAATGCTTCTCATTACAGTACTTCTCATACTGGCTATTTTACTCCAAGGTTTTGTTATATTTACTACATTCAAGGTCTTCGTATAAAGTAAATGGAAATTTTTACACAGGCAAAATAAAAATGTCCCATTACAATTTCATTATTTCAGTAAATCGTAATACAGATGAGGCTACGATCACAGTGGCGCTGGTTCGTAACTAGTTCGTTAAGCTTGGTGTAAAAAAAAAATAAAAAAAAGGAAACCTTAAGCAACTTAGATGGACCCGATATAAGTCGATAGGATCTGTCAAGATTTGTTGCGATCTGTTTGAAAATTAACCCATGACAGTTGTGTGAATAGAGACTAGTAAACCAATGTCTCACAAGCAGTGCAGCTGCTTAATAAGAATTTGGAGAGTTTCAGTTAAAGAGACAATTAGACACATTAGACAATTGTCTGAAACCTCAACAGAAAACATTATTAAGTGTCTGTAATTTAGGATCTCCACAAATGTCCAGAATTATAAACATTTCTGCAGTATTTGGAGATGATCAGAATCCGTGATATAAGGAATAACTGGAAAAGCCTTTGAAATCTCCTACAAGCGCTGAAAGGTGCTGCGGTTTATCTGGCATTATAGTTTTTTTCTGGGAATTGGTAGGGCTTTCAGCTTACAGATCCGCACTAAGACCAGTTTCACATGATGAAGCCTCCAGATGTAGCAACCATAATACAAACCCTGAAATCAAGTCATATTACAATTGTGTGAAGCTGACATGATGCTGTATCCTGACATGTCTAAAATGCCACTTCTGGCCCCATGGATGAAGTCAACATCTGGTCTTCATTGGATATGTCCTATGAAGACTTGTTTTTCTTTAACCGCTTAATGACATTCATATACATGTTCATGGCAGCCGTTTAAGGGAAGTGTGGAGTGGCATCACGGGCTGAGCTCGCTTCCATACTTAGCGGGTGATGGCTGTACAATACAGCCGATACCTCACTGCAACAGGTGGAATCAAAGATCAATTTGATCCCGCCTGCAGTGGCGGATTAAGTAGACTATAGGCTGTTACCCAAACTTGGACGCCCCTTCTCCCCCGCCGCGCCGTAACACTAACTTTTTGTGCAAGCATTAACAAATGGGTGTTACGATTCCCCTTGTCAAAGGGCTGTGTCCCTACATACTGACAATCTCCAACCATCGCTGACAGTATCACACTGTGCAGGGATACATCCTCCTGACAAGGGGAATGGTAACACGCATTTGTCTATCAGTCCTGGACTGCACAAAGACTTTTTGTCAGGAGAGGTGACCGATTCTCTATAAATCTAGTGACTCACAGGTGATGACTTCTCAGATTCTGGTAACTTTTTTCCTCTTTTCTTCTCCATCCGGTCCAGACTTCATGACGACTTCTCCCGGCCATGACCCATTTCTGCAGAATTTGCCACTTAGATGTCTCCTGTTTCTCACTTTTCCAACATTTCTACACCTATAAACGAAAATAAAATTATCATGGTGCCAAACACTGTGCCTCTAAATATAATAGCAACATACACTGCACCCTTGAATATAATTGTGTCAAAAACTGTATAGTAAAGCACCACATGCACAAAGGCCCCTGTAGATAGTGTCACACACATCCCTCTGTAGATAGCGTCACACACACAGCCCCTGTAGATAGCGTCGCACACACCCCCCTGTAGATAGCGCCACACACATACCCCTGTAGATAGCATCACACACGCAGCCTCTGCAGATAGCGTCACACACACATCCCCCTGTAGAGAGTGTCACACACACACAGCCCCTGTAGATTACATCACAAACATCCTCCTGTAGATAGCATCACACACACAGCCCCTGTAGATAGCATTACACAGACAGCACCTGTAGATAGCATCACACACACATCCCCCTGTAGATAGCGCCACACACACATCCCCCTGTAGATAGCGTCACACACTCATCTCCCTGTAAATAGCGTCACACACACATCCCCCCTGTAGATAGCATTACACACACAGCCCCTATAGATAGCGTCACACTCACAGCCCCTGTAGATAGCATCACACACACAGCCCCTGTAGATAGTGCCACACACACAGCCCCTGTAGATAGCGCCACACACACAGCCCCTGTAGATAGCGCCACACACACAGAGCCCCTGTAGATAGCGCCACATACACATCCCCCTGCAGAAAGTGTCACACACACAGCCCCTGTAGATAGTGTCACACACACATCCCCCTGTAGATAGCGCCACACACACATCCCCCTATCGTCACACACACATCCCCCTCTAGATAGCGTCACACACACATCCCCCTGTAGGTACGCCACACACAAACATCCCCCCCTGTAGATAGTGTCACACACACAGCCCCCATGTAGATAGTGCCACACACAGCCCCTGTAGATAGCATCACACACACAGCCCCTGTGGATAGCGTCATACACACAGCCCCTATAGTGCCACACACAGCAGTGATGAAGGGAGGGAGGAGGGTGATGGAGGGATGATGGGAGGGAGTGAGTGATGGAGGGATGAAGGAAGGGAGTGATGATGAGAGGGAGGGAGTGAGTGATGGAGGGATGTACGGGGTGAGGGATATAGGGAGAGAATGATGGAGGGAGTGAGTGATGAAGGGAGTGGGTAATGGAGGGATGAAGAGATGGAGGGAGGGAGGGATGAAGGGATGGGGGTTTGGAAAAGCACTCACTAGCCTGGAGCTCTGTGTAAAGACCTGACTGGTGGGCGGGCCTTCTACCCTGCAGATATTCTGCTTCTTCACTGTGGTAGAACGACCTAATTGGTGGGTGGGGTCACATGGGCATGATCAAAGGTCCTTTAGCCTACTATTCGGAGCACATTTATGTAGAGAGGTGTAACTTTCTCTATCCCGGCTAAGCCCGCCTCGAATTACTCTCCCTGCACCTTCTCCCCATCTCTTGAGTGACAGTTAGCAGCGCAAGTGCGCTGCATAGTTTTTAAGATTATCTGCAGTTCGAGCAGTCATGGGCCCCCTGGGTGCCTCGGGCCCCGGGCGGCCGCCCGAACTGCCCATATGATGATCCGCCATTGCCCGCCTGCTTAATCTTTTAGACACCTCTGGCAGTTCTTCATGTGAGACTGTAAGAAACATGATATACTGCAATACAATAGTATTGCAGTATATTGTGTAAGTGATCCAATGATCGCTGGTTCAAATCCACTAGAGGGACTAATAAAAATAAGTTTTTAATATTCCGCAAAAAAAATACCCCCTTTATCCATTTTTTTCCCTAAAGTAATTTTCAAAAAAAAAAGTTAGCATAACTGGTATCGCCTTGTCCATAATAATCATAACTATAACAATATAATGTTATTTAACCCGTGCGGTTAATGGTGTAAAAAAAAAGTCAAACACCTAAATTGCTATTTTTGGGTTACTTTAGCTCCCCCCCAAAAAATTTAATAAAAACTGTCATGTACCCCAAAATGGTACCAATAAAAAAAATACAGCTCGCCCTGCAAAAAAAAAAAATAAGCCCTTTCATCACTCGACAAAAAAACCAAAAGTTATGGTTCTCATAAAATGGCGGCACAAAACAATTATTTTTTTTAGCAAATGTTTTTTTTTTATACGTTTTTATAAGTGGTAAAACATTCAAAAAATAGAAATTTGCCATTGCCATAATCGTATCAACCTGTAGAATAAAGTGAACATGTAATTTTACCGCCTGATGGACGCCGTAAAAACAAAACCCCCCAAAAAATGGCGTAATCACAGTTTTTTGCCCCTCCCCCCCACAAATAATTAATTTTCAGTTTCCCAGTACATTATGTGGTCCATTAAATTGTGCCATGAAAAAACTACAACTTGTCCCGCAAAAAACAAGCCCCACATGGCTAAGTCGATGAAAAATAAAAAATTATGGCTTTTAGAAAATTAAAATGAAAAAACTACATTGGCCGTGTCCTTAAGGGGTTAAGCATATAGTGAATAGAGACAGTGTGGAAATTGAGGGCTTGAGGATTTACTTCTGCTGTGAGACAATAATGGAGGGTCAATTCAGAATTGTAGTCTGAATAATAAATAGTAAGAGTACCATAGGATTTCTATAATATTTCCATGAAACATTAACAACAGTCAGTTAATCTGACTACAAAGCTGATGGCTGCTATGTGATAGTCATAGGTTGTTCACACAAGCTAGGAAGCCTACAAAAGTAGACATATTCTTAAATGTTACCTCCAATGTTGGCATTTTTGTCCCCCGTCAGAAATTTAAATCCAATGGAAGGAAATGCAGCCGTCATATCAGTTGGTACTGTAAAAACTGTGCAACACTTTAAAGGGGTTGTAGAAGATTAGAACAACATGGCTGCTTTCTGCCAGAAACAGCGGCACACATGTCCATAGGTTGTGACTTTTATTACAGCTCAGATTCATTAAAGTGAATGTGGCCAAAACCCTTTTAAGCCTCTTCTGCAAAGCTTTTGGCCATATTACCTGCTGGCTGTATCTCCTGCTGTAAGATTTAAGATCTTCTCGGTCTATTTTTCAGTTTTTTCAGAGTCTATCCAAAAAATATAAAGTGATTACCCATAAGAATATACTAAATGGAACAAAAAAACAAAAAAGTGCACTTAAAAACTTTCCATTCATAACTAATCAGAAGCTAGAGCTTTGAGACTGACTGAAAATATTTTTTATAAATTTAGAAGCATATAAAGATACACGTTACTGCTAGTAGTATAAAACACAAATAAACTAACATTATCTAATTTCCAATGACTCAGTAGTTTAAACATGAGAAACAAGATCATTGTATTTTCTCTACCACTAAAATGTTCCGCTTCATAAAATAAGTCACTCATGTAGAAAACGACCTTTTTTGTGAATATCAATAAAATTGCCTATTTATTATTTTACAGTAGATTAGACTGTTTAATTCTCTTCAAATCACCAACTGTTTTATTGCAACGATAATAAAAAGCTATTATTTCGCCCCTGAAATATAAATACATGTTTTCCACATTCCGGTAAAATAAAAATTAGAACAATTAAGCACGGGAGTTCTTGTTCAATATGTAATAAGACAATTATTAAAATGGAAAAACATGTTCAAACAAAAAGTGTGTTGTGTATTCAATTTATAAAGAACAAATCTGTTTTGTATAAAAAAAAATAATCCTGCGTTATATAGTAGTATGTCTAAATTGTTAAATATGTTAATAACCGCTGCCTATGTGATTCTTAGATTGTTATTTGCTAACAATTTCAATAAAGGTCATATAAAAGTTGGAAAATGGCATGCCTTGAGAATTGTTGACTCACTTACCATTCTCCACTCTTTGTTATTCTGCCTGTGTAAGAGCCTGCCATCAGTTGATACTGTAGTTAGCTAATAGTCATAGCTAGGAGGAGGGGTGGCTGTAAAAGCATGTGCAACAGGTGCCGAGTATCGAGGGGGGGGGGGGGCAATGAAGCCGCCTTGCCTTGGCCAGGGTGTTCAGGTACAGGGCTAGGACAGCAAAAGTAGCCTTTGCCCTGGGTAAAGGAAATCCTAACTATAACTCTGAGGTAGTACTGTGCTTATTAACTCTACCTGGAACTAAGTTGAGAATGGCAAGAGGCTTGAAATTAATCCAGACTCTTCCATTTCCGAGCTCAAGTAAGAAAAAAACGAGAAAACAAACAAACATAAAGATGGAGAACCAAAAGATCTCATGCAAACAGCAATGCTTTATGCACACACCCTGTACAATGGTGCACAGAGACCATATGGTGCCTCTGTAAGGCATTGTATTCTCACTAATGTGGCATATGCCATGAGCGAAATGTGAAATTGTAGGCACAGGCACCGTATAGAGCCAAAGAATTCAATGATCCTTACCACATTGCACCATAATATGCCATGCACATGAAGCCTTATAATGTCCACCTGTATTGAAAAACTAAATATTTAGCTGCTTTCCCTACTTACTAGGCATCCCCCATTTCCAAAATAGTTGTGTGAATGATGGGTTTGGTTGGTGGAGTTTGTGCTGCTAATAGTTATTTCCCTCAAAACATTTTTTTTTTCTTGAGGGCATCAGTTGATGCCCTATCCTCCAAAACCGGGTGCAGGAATGAGTAATAGCTAATTTCAACACTCGAGATCTTAGAGAAATCACATTAAATATTTGGCTCTATGTTTCTAATACAATGCCCTTACAGCACCTTCGTTTTTGGGGATGTCTAAGATTATGATTTTGTATACTAGATGATACTATACTAAAATGTATCATAAAAATAATTTTAAAGCACTATAAATGTGAGTAAAATGCAATTGAAAAACACATAAAACAAAGATTGTTAGGATCAATATTGTAAAATGTATTAGTCAAATATCACTATTATTATTAAACACCTATCCGTGTAAAAAAAATTTGAACAATATTGTAAGATTGTTTTCACAATAATTTTGCTTTGTTATTGGAGTATAAACACCACATGCCTTTATTTGTATATAGTATACATATTGTAAAATAAATGGTTTATGGAACAGGAAGATATATAGAATGACAAAGGGAGAAGCCAAAGCTAGCTCTGCCATTTAAGGGTTAAGGGCTTTTTACTGGAGGCAATTGTTAAGCTTTACAATTTACTGGAAAATACCATTTACTGAATTGCATTTTACCGTTAACAATCTATAATGTTCAGAAATTGGAATTAGTTATTTGTCAATATTCTTGCACAGCTTCCATCCAATAATAAATCCTATGGTTGGTTTCAGGTAGCAAATTTTCTAGAAACATTTTTGTCAGGGTTGAGTGTGTCAAGCATGTAAATGTTCCTCCAACTAAATTTTCGGATATATCGAGGATGTCTTTGCTGTGACTCTCATTTATTCATGAGTTGTTTAATCCAGGGTGGTCCTGGAATCAGTAGGATTCTGTACAAAGAAATTGCACTAAGCTTAATTTTTTTTTCCAGATCACAAGCCCTGCGGCTGTTCTGGGATTTTTTTTTTATGTACCTCCCTAGATGATGTGCTTTGTTAATCTCCGGGAGTAATGGTGATGGTACAGTAAAACATCTAACTCAAAGGACAGACTGTTACATTGAATATACTTGTAACTTTATTTTCTTATCCACTGCATCATTCTAAGCAAAACTTTCAGACATGATTCACCAAACAAAAAGAAATGTAGAAAAATATGTAAATATCCTGGTGAAATGTAAGAACATGAACTGATCAAAGCCAATTCAAGACACAGATTTATCAGTTGAGTCTCAGAGCTGGGACTTTTTTTTAAATTCATCATTGAACATTTGAGTAGATTTTCTATTTCACCTCAGGGTAACCCCGGATCTAGGATATTGCTTTGTTAGCAATGATTATTAATTGCGGTATTTTAAGGGTTGGCCTTTTTGCCAAATAGTCAGCAAACACCTGTACTGATGAGTGAGGGTCCCAAAAGTTGAACATTTGAAGCCAGACATTTGAGGCATATACTGTATATATGAAATGAATATATGTGGTCGAAATACTGATTTAAAGTTGTTAAAAGGTGATGATTGGAAGTTTCCTCTGGACAGCCATACTTTTGGAAGTGTGGCTGTCATTCACAGCTGTCCTTATATGGGTGATCATGTGGGCACAGCTGTTGTGCTGGCACATTCACCCTGACATTATTTTGTGCAAAGGGGTTAAAACTGTAGAAATAATATAGCACTGTCTGTCCAGTGCTTGCTCTGTTGATTTGCATTCTGGCAAATGTAGAAAGTAAACCATAATAGGATATAAAAATAAACTCCCTTATTACATTATAGGAAATAAGTTGGGCTGTCGGGGGTGTGTCTGTCAACATGTTTGTCGACTGGTTCTGGTAACATGCAGCAGATTATCTAAATACAGCTCCGGACTATAATAAAGGCTATAGCTCAGGATCAGTACAAGATAAGTAATTCAATGTATTTACAAAGTTACTCTCCTTTTTATGTACATTGTATCTACATATAAACTGTATATTTATTCCACCTGGGATATCGTTATTTTATAACTATCATCTGAGGGCACCTATTCTACATAGACTATGCAGGTTGTGCTCCGACTCTTGATGAAGATTGTGTATTATGAAAGAATTCCATGTGGAATTGCTCTGTAATTATGTTCTATAACTACACATGTATTACAAAGACATGTCTTATTATTTCCTTATACCTTGCCCGCAGTGAAAAGAGATATTTTGCGAGTTGAAACCATGATCTGCCTATTAATTCTCCGGGGTCTGGTGAAACCACTGAGCCGCGGAATGTATATTACAAAATTCAATGCTGATGTCACATGTTCTTATCGAATTCTTAGGCTGATTTCTTACTGTGCGTCTTTAGCCAATAAATTGGATACAACCTCCACTGAAAGACCAGTTCTAGCATATAAACTGCAAACTGCATAGTAAAAATGTAGAAAAAAGTTTTCAAAATACACCCATGTGTGCGTGTCACAGGTTAGAGGATAAATCATGTCAGCAGTTAATAGTACTCCTTGTAGTTCCCGAGGATTAATTAAGTAGTGTTCTGACTGCAGGCATTGCTTAATGAAATACTGTGAGTTGTATATGAAAGAGGTGCTGTCTACTGTTTTTTAAATTGCTATTTTCCCTTCACTTGAAAGGAAATGTTCTACTTTGATATATTGATGGTGTTAATGCATATTCTCTTTTACTGATTTTTTTTTTATTCACTTTTTTTTGCGGTAGCACTGGTTTATAGACCTTTATAGACCTTGCTGCAAAATGGATAGCTCCTTGAGACACAACCTGGATAGTAACTTGATCAATTCACACAGAACCACATTTCTCTCTGTAAGGGTAAAATCACACACAGAGTTTTGATTCAGTTTTTTTGGTGCAGTTTTTTTAACCAAAACCAGAAGTGGAACTAATGAAAAGAAAAGGAGTATAGAAAAGACTGATGCCTCTCCATTCTTTGGTGTCCACTCCGGTGTTTAGTTAAAAAAATCGGAGCCAAAAACTGAATCAAAACTTTGTGTGTGGTCCTGGCCTAATAGTTGTACAAAGAAGGGAAGGCAAACAATAAAATCAAATGTAAAGAATGGGTTGATGAGGATGGCAGAAAGATGGAATTATACTGCTTTTGTTGATAACCAACCAAAATAACACTGTTGGAAAAATGTATACCCTGCCGTAGGCCTAGTGCAGTGCCTGAGGACTTTGTGGAATACTTAAAGATCTAATAAACATCAAAGAGAGAATCCTTGTGTCATGCACCATCCCCTCAGTCCCTGCACTAGGCAAAACACAGTGTATAATGGTTGCCTGGACTGTTCCTTTTAAGACATTGTTAATGGTGTCATTCAAAGTCCTATTAGTTTATGAAATATAAGGCTTTTCATATGGAACTGGAGACATCAGCCAGACACCTAGGGGGAGGGAGGAATATATTAAAAGCTTCACGCTTTCTGGCATAAAAAAGTCACAAGTTTTGGTGGATTCCATATTTCCAGTATAATTTGCCACTTTTTACCAAAAACAGTTAAGACCGAGAAATAACTGAAAACAACTTGCCGAAAAATAGACAATTCCAATACCTTTATGTTCTGGCGAGTTTCTTTGGAAGATGGTTTAAAGATGTATTTTTATCTAAACAAGTAATGGCATATCACTAGGACATGCCATCACTTGCTGATCGGTGAAGGTCTGACCTCTGAGAACTCCAAAATCCCAAGAATAAAGGGGCAGAAGCCCTTTCGGGAAATTGCCTCCACAGCGTGGATGCCATCCAACTGCTGTGCAGGGAACTACAAAACAGCTCCATTTACGTGAATAGGGCTATATAGCATTTCCATGTATAGCGGGATAGTGGGTGAACAAGACCCTTGGTGTGCCGGAAAGTACAATGAAGAAGCCGCAGCGCACTGAAGCAGACTTTAAACTGGATTTGGGGGTCCCTAAAGCTTGGCTCCCTTTAGGAATTGGTAGCATAGTATAGTAATCTGGCATCTTTTATTTACATGTGAACACCCATTTAAGAGTTGTCATATTTTTTTAGTCGTGTTATGATGATACTTAACCATTTTTACTCTAATTAAACTCTCCAAAGTGTAATCTTTTAACTTTGTCTATGATGTGTTTTTTTTTTCTTTAAAGTGTAGCTAAACGTATGACAAACTGAGTGATATGTCAGAAGTTTGGATTGGTGGGGGTCCAAGCACTGAGACCCCCACCAATCGCTAGAACAAAACAGCTGAAGCGCTCGTGTGAGTGCTCAGCTGCTTCGTGTCTGTTCGGCTTTTTCTGGAAATAAATGTATCGTGTACAGACTCAAGAGAAAGTCTAAGAGCCCGTACTCCGATACATTTATTTCCGGAAAAATCCGAACAGACACGAAGCAGCTAAGCGCTTCAGCTGCTTCGTTCTAGCGATCGGTGGGGGTCTCAGTGCTCAGAACCCCACCAATCCAATCTTCTGACATGTAATTTTAACATGTCAGAAGCTTGTCAAACGTTTAGCTACACTTTAATTCAAAAGTTCTTGTTATATTCCATCAGATTCATCAGAAAAATTCTGTTCCTTACGCCACAAAAATATTTTCCTTTTATTTTTGCAGGGATAGCAGACAGCTGGAGATTATGCACTATCACTTTACTCCTGCTATAAGTCCGTGTAGAACAAATACTAAATTGCCTTGGGTGTATTCCACCACATAAAGGTGAATAAGGATTAGGTACCACTGCCATCTAATTCCTAACATCACGCAGTACCGCATTGCTGGAAGGACTCGTGTTTCGACACTAAACAATATTTATAGAAAACAAAACATATATTCATGCAATCTAAGGGAACATGTAAAGTACAACTGGCTATTCACTTTGACGTTAGAAAGGATATTAAAATGGAAAATATACATGGTTAAAATAATTCTCTGAAATATCTGTGCAGGCTTGAATTTATTAGTAGAAATTATAGATAACATTTTGTATACCCTTTTCAGGGAAAAGCTATGGGAGAAAATATACGTTATCCAGTAGCGTCTGATAAAAATGTTCAAATCCAGTGTTATATATAAGGTTATTCCTACAGGACGGAATCCATGTCTGTAGTTCTAAGGGAATTATTTTTATGCTTGGGGATGCTGGTTTACCTGCAGCAATTATAGCTATCCTCCCTTCACATCTATGGGTAGGTTTGGATGCTTAGTGACCAAAAGTGAGTTGTCTAATCGTGGGCTGCAGAATGATCATATGACCAGTATAATTTATATATATATATATATATATATATATATATATATATATATATATAGTGCATTCAGAAAGTCTTCAGACCCTTTAATTTTTTCACATTTCGCTATGTTGAGGCCTTGTTCTAAATTTTAAAAAAAAGTTTCCCCCCATGATTCTGCACTCAATACCCCACAATGACAAAGTGAAAACAGAATGTTAGTAATCTTTGCTAATTTATTAAAAAAAAAAAAAAAAAAAATATTGCATTGACATAAGTATTCAGACCCTTTACTCAGTACTTAGTTTAAGTACCTTTGGCAATGATAACAGTCTCCAGTCTTCTTGGGTATGATGCCACAAGGTTTGGACACCTGGATTTGGGGATTTTCTTCCATTCTTATCTTTAGATCCTCTCAAGCTCTGCCAGGTTGGATGGGGACCGTCGGTGGACAGCCATTTTCAGGTATCTCCAGAGATGTTCAATTGGGTTCAAGTCAGGGCTCTGGCTGGGCCACTGAAGGACATTCACAGAGTTGTCCCTAAGCCACTCCTGTGTTGTCTTGGCTGTGTGCTTAGGATCATTGTCTTGTTGGAAGGTGAACCTTCAGCCCAGTCTAAGGTCCAGAGCACTCTGGATCAGGTTTTCATTAAGAATATCTCTTTACCTTGCTACTTTGCTCCATTCATGTTTTCTCAACCCTGACCAGTCTCACTATTCCAGCCACTGAAAAACACCCCCACATCATAATGCTGCCACCACCACCACGTTTCACAGTAGGGATGGTATTGGGTAGGTGATGAGCAGTGCCTGGTTTCCTCCAGACATGACACTTAGAATTGAGGCCAAAAAGTTCAATCTTGGTTTTATCAGACCACAGAATCTTGTTTCTCACGTCTAAGAGCCCTTTAGGTGCTTTTTTGCAAACTCTAGGTGGGTTTTCATGAGTCTTTTACTGAGGACAGGGTTCTTTCTGGCCACTCTGCCATAAAGCCCACACTAGTGGAGTGCTGCAGTGATGGTTGACTGTAGCGTCCATGGCCGCGAGCCGTCTGGTCTACTCACCTCCTGTGAGCGCAGGTTCCCAACTCCTTCCCAGGAGACGGCAGCGCTCATTTCCACTCCGGTCCGCTGTGTCCCGTGAGAAAATCATCATCAACACACATGATTTCCTGGACTATAAGAAGGCCCCAGCCCTTCTGATCTTTGCCTGAGCGTTGTTAGTAATTCCCAAGTCTGTCTTGCAAATGGTCCCTTAGTGTTTCCCATTCCAGTTGTTACCCGTGCCCTGTTACCTGTTCCTGTATCCCGTGCTGTGTTCTTGTTCCTGTGCCTACTATTTGGAGTTGTGTCTACTGCACCTGTGTCATCCGCCACGTCCTGTGTCATCTGCCACATCCAGAGGGATTCGCCACGTCTGGTGCAACCTGTGGCACCTGCTGTCATCCGCCACGTCTGGCGTTACATGCTGCACCCATTTCCATTCGTGCCAGAGCTGCAGCCACTGTCTGGACTATTCAGGTACCCTTGTGCAGGACTTTGTATTGCTGGGATTCCCTGTTTGACCGGCTGCCTCCCTGCTACAGCGGTGCGGCCTAGTGGGTCCACATACCCACACTCCGTGACATCGACCTTCTGGAAGTTTCTCCCATCTTCACACAGGATCTTTGCAGCTCAGCCAGAGTGACTATTGGGTTCTTGGTCTCCTCTCTTACTAAGGCCCTTCTCTTCTGATTACTTAGTTTGGTGGGCAGCTCTAGGAAGAGTCTTAATTGTTCCAAACGTCTTCGATTTAAGACTTATGGAGGCCCCTGGGCTCTTGGCATCTGTCAGTGCAGCAGAATGTTTTTTTGTACCCTTCTCCAGATCTGTGCCTCCACACAATCCTGTCTCTGAGTTCAAGAGGCAGTTCTTTCCTCCTCATGGCTTGGATTTTTCTCTGACATGCATTGTCAGCTGTTGGATCTTATACAGACAGGGGTGTGTCTGTCACGATCTGTGGGTATGTGGACCCACTAGGCCGCACCACCGTAGCGGGGAGGCAGCTGGCCAAACAACAGAGTACCCAATAATACAAAGTCCAGCACAAGGGTACCTGAATAGTCCAGACAGTCGCAGTTGCTAGGCACAGATGGTACTTCAGACGACAGTTGATGCAAAGCATGGTAGATGACACCAGGTGTGGTGTAACACAGCAGGTGTGACCATAGACACAACATGACTCCAACTTCTAAGGCGCAGGAACAACTGTAGAACGGGATATAGGTAGCAGGTACGGGAACTCGGGGAACAGGATAACACTAAGGGATCATTTGCAAGACTAACACGGGTAATCACAACAACACTCAGGCAATGAAGGAAGGGGCAGGGCCCTTCTTATAGTCCAGGGTGAGTATGGGCTAAATAATTATTAACTTCATGTGCACGCTAGCCCTTTAAGGCCCGGCACGAGCGTGTGTTTGCACCCTACGGGACACAGCAGAACAAAGCAGAAGTGAGCGCTGACGTCTCCTGAGGAGATGTGGACCACCGCTCACGGATCCATGGCTGCGGCCGTCGGGGGGTGAGTAATCCCGATGGTCCGTGGCCATGGGCGTTACAGTGTCTTTCCAAATCATGTCCAATCAAATGAGTTTACTACAGGTGGACTCCAATCAAGGTGTGGAAACATTTCAAAGATGATCTAGAGAAATGGGAGTCCCCCAGAGCTAAATTTCAAGTATCATAGCAACATACTTATGTCCATGCAAAATTTAAGTTTTTCATTTATAATAAATTTGCAATGTTAAATACTTTTGTGTCAAAAAATACAAAAGTATAGAAGGTATGATACCTTTATTGGCTAACCATAAAAGTTCTATATGCAGCTTTCAGAGCACACAGGCTCCTTCTTTAGGCAGTTTACAAATGAATGTCTTTGAAAAAAGCACAACATTTAGATGTTACACAAAGACAATTAGTACATGAGGTGATACATCATTAAGATAAGCCGGGGCAATAAAATCACTGGCACGTTCTCCTGTACATCCTCCAATGTAGTGTACATGATCCTGTGTACAAGGTGATTCAGAAAAGGAATCTATATTGGGGAAACCATACAAAAAATACAAACCAGGATGAATCTTCACAGACATACAATAAAACAGGAGGTGGATACACCAGTGGGAAAACATTTCTCTGGACCTGATCACAGTTTGGCAGATTTAAAAGTCCTAATACTAAAGGATAATTTTAAAAACAACAGAGAAAGAAAAATTCTGGAATTCAAGCTGATGATAAAATTCCAGTCATTGACACAAGGCCTCAATCTAACACCAGGATTTATGAGCCACTACATGGACACACGTCACATCCCCCATCAAACTGACTCCAGATGCCTTAACTCCTAAGTCATCACCCCTATAACCTCAGTTTTATTGCCCCGGCTTATCTTAATGATGTATCACCTCATGTACTAATTGTCTTTGTGTAACATCTTAAATGTTGTGCTTTTTTCGAAGACATACATTTGTAAACTGCCTGAAGAAGGAGCCTCTGTGCTCTAAAAGCTTGCATATAGAACTTTTATGGTTAGCCAATAAAGGTATCATACTTTCTATACTTTTGTCTTTTTGACACAAAAGTATTTAACATTGCACATTGTTTCTGGCTAACATGGTACTAAACTATTTTTTACTGTACCGTATTTTCCGGACTATAAGGCGCACATAAAATGTTGAGAATTTCTCAGAAATAGAAAGTGCGCCTTATAATCCGGTGCGCCTTATATATGAACCCGACAGTAAAGAGAGGGGTTCATACAGGATCCTTTACCTCTATCGTGGGCGGCAGGGGTCGGCGGCGGCATACCACAGCACACACCATGCTCCTCCCCCCCGTGCGCCTATGAATTTATTCTTCACTTGGGTTTTTACAGTATCCATAAATGGATTGAGCATTACGGCCACCGTAATCAGGAGCCACACTGAGTGATACTTACAGCTCTGTAGGATCCTTGCAATATATCTTTGCTTTAGCGTTAACTATACCCACTACCCCAAAAAATGCCTCCTGTTAAGAGACATGCTTATGATGCAGGTTTCAAGCTTAAAGCTATAAGTTATGCAGTAGAGCATGGAAATAGGGCAGCTGCAAGAGAATTCAACATTAATGAATCCATGGTGCGTAAGTGGAGAAAACAAGAAGATGACCTCCGCCAAGTAAAGAAGACCAAACTGAGTTTCCGAGGAAACAAAGCAAGGTGGCCACAGTTGGAGGACAAAATAGAACAGTGGGTTATGGAACAGAGAAACGCATGTAGAAGCGTCTCCACTGTCTCTATTAGACTCAAAGCCACTGCTTTAGCACGTGACATGGAGATCAAGGACTTTCGAGGAGGTCCTTCATGGTGCTTTCGTTTCATGCAAAGGCGTCATCTCTCCATTCGCACCAGAACTACTGTGTGCCAGCAATTACCAAAGGATTATGAAGAGAAGCTGGCCATTTTCCGCACCTACTGCATAACCAAGATAAATGAAAAGAATATCCAGCCAGAACACATTATTAACATGGATGAGGTTCCCCTCACTTTCGATATCCCCGTAAACCGTACTGTTGAGAAAACAGGGACCAGTACGATATCTATACGTACCACAGGAAATGAGAAGTCATCTTTCACTGTAGTTCTCGCTTGTCAGGCTAATGGCCAGAAACTACCACCCATGGTAATTTTCAAGAGGAAGACTTTGCCTAAAGAAAATTTTCCTGCTGGTGTCATCATTAAGGCTAACCCAAAGGGCTGGATGGATGAGGAGAAGATGAGTGAGTGGCTGAGGGAGGTCTACGTCAAGAGACCGGGTGGCTTTTTTCACAAATCCCCATCCCTATTGGTCTGTGACTCGATGCGCGCCCACTTGACCGATACTGTCAAAGCCCAAGTGAAGAAAACTAATTCGGAGCTTGCTGTCATCCCTGGTGGATTAACCAAAGAGCTCCAGCCGCTAGATATCAGCATCAACAGGTCATTTAAAGTTAAATTGCGAGCTGCATGGGAGCATTGGATGACAGAAGGTGACCACACATTCACCAAAACAGGGAGGCAACGCCGTGCGAGTTATGCCACTATGTGCCAGTGGATCGTGGATGCCTGGAAGAATGTATCAGTCTCCAGTGTCATCCGAGCTTTCAGGAAGGCTGGAATCACCACTGAAGAGCCTAGCAGCAGCAACGAAACCGACTCGGATAATGAAGAGGAGGACCCCATGCTTGATGCCGAAATCGCCCAACTGTTCAACTCCGACACTGAAGATGACGGATTTGATGGATTTCTGGTGGAGGAATGAACTGAAAAAGTACGGTAAGGGTATGTGCACACACACTAATTACGTCCGTAATTGACGGACGTATTTCGGCCGCAAGTCCCGGACCGAACACAGTGCAAGGAGCCGGGCTCCTAGCATCATACTTATGTACGACGCTAGGAGTCCCTGCCTTGCTGCAGGACAACTGTCCCGTAGTATAATCATGTTTACAGTACGGGACAGTTGTCCTGCAGCGAGGCAGGGACTCCTAGCGTCGTACATAAGTATGATGCTAGGAGCCCGGCTCCTTGCACTGTTCGGTCCGGGACTTGCGGCCGAAATACGTCCGTCAATTACGGACGTAATTAGTGTGTGTGCACATACCCTTAACGTTTTGATTTGCAATTACAGCTGAACCAGTTGCAAGTTATTGTTAAAAAGTGTAATAAATTTTGACTTGCAGTCTGAGCAATGGTTTATTTAACGGTAATGTGCTGCGCCTTATAATCCAGTGCGCCTTATATATGAAACATGATTGCTTACAAGGTGCTCATAGAAAGTGCGCCTTATAATCCGGTGCGCCTTATAGTCCGGAAAATACGGTACTTAAAAAATGTGCAAAAATTTCTAACATTCTGTTCTCACTTTGTCATCTTTTCCTTTTTCATTATGGGGTATTGAGTGCATAATGATGGGAAAAAACGTGATTTTTTTATTTTAGCACAAGGTCTCTACATAACAAAATGTGAAAAAAGTAAAAGGGTTTGAAGACTTTCCGAATGCACTGCATCTTATAACATATTTCACATTGTAATTGTTTAATGCCTTTTATAGATATGAAACTTCATGTCCGTGGGATTTTGTAGTCAGAAAATCACTGTACAGTAAATGGGATAGATGTTATTTTTGGAAAAAACTGACTCTGTACAAACCCTTATAGTTCTACCAGATTGAAGCTATGAGTAACATTGATTTTTTTTTTGCAAATACATATAATATAATTCACTGTATTAAACGATACATATTAATTTGTGCTCCCACAAAATATGAAACTTGGTAAATTCACTGAAGTGATTTATGAGTAAAACGTATAACTTTTATTTCATAACTCTCTAAAAAAACAGGGGTACAATCACCACTGTGAAAAGCCCCACCGTGTGTATTTAAAAACATATTAAACAAACACTCCCAGTCCTGATTCATTTGTGAACCCTCTATGACTGGGTGTACTTTAAAGATACCGATATGGAATCAGCGTTAAGTGAGGAATTTTTGCGTAGGGGACAGTGGTATTGATGTGTACCTTAGCATCAGGAGATTTAGGTGCGGTAACTGCAGGCTCCGGTGTGTTTTAGGGTCTTATCCACTGTTACACCAATGTTTAAACGCTGATTCCATATCGGTATCTTTGAAGTACACCCAGTCATAGAGGGTTCACAAATGAATCAGGACTGGGAGTGTTTGTTTAATACGTTTTTAAATACACACGGTGGGGCTTTTCACAGTGGTGATTGTACCCCTGTTTTTTTAGAGAGTTATGAAATAAAAGTTATACGTTTTACTCATAAATCACTTCAGTAAAAATACATATAATATATATCATGTATCTGTCATACGATGCTTTTGTGGAAAGTGCATTAGGGTTTTTTCCAGCTATATCCTTGCTTTATAGACATTTTATTGTAAATAGCAATTGCCTTCATTGTTTGCATTGTACAGGAACATTTTATACCATATATTTGGAGAGCGCTACCATCTGTCTGTAGCTGAACATTAATCCAGTGCTAGCTAAGAATCACTCATTTGGTTGTAAAGTACAGCAATTTTGCTTTTACTTACTAAAGATTATCCAAGGCGAAGGATCTTAATCCATATAAACAGAAGTGCAGTATACCATATTTTAACCATTCCTTCTACATATATAGACCTCATGCTTTCTACTTGTTCCCGTAGATTAACATTTGCAATGCTATCATTATGTTTATTCGATTTTGAAGTACCGATAGCAAAATGAGTCATTATACCAGTAAATATAGACATGATTCTTAAATTATCATAATTTCTGGGACAAACCCACAAATAATTAGAAAATTATTATGATCCAGTTGCTCTGTGTCATGTAAAAATAATCTGTAAAGGATGTCCTTCATTTTCAGTTCTGACAATGAGAACACTCATTTGGTTAATTGGTGCATTCCTTAATACATATAACCTACTTATGTACTGTATTTACTTTAGGTGAATGGTCAGTGAATTTTGCTGTATTTGTGACAAAATGCTCTTAGTCATTTAAAGAATTTGATATTATTATCTACTAGTATTAATGCATGCAGACAATTCTTAAAGGATTTTAAGGGATCCTTTAAAAAGAACCCGTCACTACATATTCCCCTATAAAGGGGCATAGCTAGGGGGACATGTGTCCCCCGGGCGCAACTAGGAGTGAAGGAAGGAGGGGCATTGCTATTGACTAGGTGCCGCTGGTACAGCTGCCGCCAGTGGCGGAACTACCACTATAGCATCTGCTATGGGGCCCGTGGCATGAGGGGACCCATGCCGCCTGGCCCATAATGTGCCGGCGGCACGGGTCCCCTCATTCCCGGGGGCGTTGCCTGCACCGGGCATTCAGGGCCCTGGGCGACTGCCACGTTCCTTAGGATGCAAATACTAATTAATACTATGGGGGCTGTGTGTCGTTATCTACAAGGGGGTGGCACTATCTACAAGAGGAAGTTGTTAATTATGTCAGCATATAGTCTAATTAGCCTCAGTTATACAATCTGTTTTAGTCAGGCACACTGACCTGTTTAATTTACTTTCTTTTAATTTATTGTTACTGTATGTTAACTCCCTTATATAACCATATTGCTTGTAAAATGTACAAATGGTTTTATGGTCGAATTACATAAAATAAAAAAAAGTGCAAAAAAAATTACACCTCATTGATTGGTAGAGAAAGCAAACATGGCGAGGGGGAAGGAGATATTGGGAAAGAAGTTGTGGGGGGCTAAACTGAATCTTTGCCCCGAGTGTAGGAGAGCCTAGCTATGCCTCGGCGATCTACGCTGTTTTTGGAATTTTCGACCATGTAATCAGTAAGTGGCCCAGGAGGCAGCGGAAACCGAGAAAGATAGAACAGGGTTTAGGGGGCCCCATTCTAGAGATAGGTACAGGTCCAAGAGGTGGGACCCGCATCTATCTGACATTTATGGCATATCCTGTGGATATGCCATAAATGTCCCTGATGGGCAAATACACTTAAATTAACATTCTGCTGGGATAAGGACATGTTTAATAATTTTGGTGTAGACTGCAACCAATGGTGAGGCTCAGGCATAATCATGTTCTGGCCGGTGAGGTCCCAGTAGAGAAGATTGAGAAGTCCTGATAGAAATGATATAATATGGGATTACAGACATGTCAAACTCAGTACAACTTTAAGACCTTGAGATAATTTATAGAGCTAAATTACTAGCGACATTTTCTTTGGTGTCTTCTGTGTGTGCTCATAGTCATATTCTTCTCAGTAATGTACGTTTTATGTTCTAAAAGTACACTGAAGGTTTGTGAGTTACAACGACTACCACTACACCACCACTACCCAAATATCATATAGCCTATGGGCAAAATATGGAACTGAATAAGTATAGTAGCTATAGATACAAAATAATAGTGTGCCTATTAACTATTTGGTCAAAAATAAGAAGCATAGAGGGCCCCCCCCCCCTTGCATTATCCAGGGCCCAGGATAGATTTAATTTCCCTTTAATTATTGTTAGAGTAAAATCAGCCTAACATAAAGCCACCTTGGCATCCCTCTTTGAGAATCATTGGTTTACTTCTCTGTCTTACATTCAAAGACCATGCAGTGGTTTTATAGCATGTAATAAAGTTAATACTATTTTAGTAGCATTATTTTAAATTTCATTCCTACAACCTTCTGCACTATATATTTTTTTATAATCTTAGTTAAGTTCCTGCACAGATCTATAGCTTCTTAGACAACTCTGTGAAAAACACTTTGACCAGTCCCTCTATACTGCTGATGTGAGTTTAGTATTCATTTCTGTATTCCCTCTTAGAGTAGGGACATATCTATCATGTTATTGTGTCTTATGTTTTCTGCATACTGCATAAAGCTTCCCATCTATTCTATCATACAGTTTCGACAAGTGCAAAGCACTTAACAATAACATTGACCAGTTGTATTAAGCACTGTAGAGTCCAACAAATGTTTACTGAAAGGAGTCAGTGTAGTAAACAGAAGGTTTTTTTAATACTTTTGATCATTTGTGCTTTCAAAAAGATTTGCTTTCTAGTGCCTTCAAACATGATGTCAATGTTTACAATCTTTGATGTAGAAGTCCTTTGTAGTTTAAAACTACATTCAATGCTGCAGTGCTCTGGGTACTAAGTTTCTTAAAGGTAATCCATAGATTTCAAAGAAAATAGCTATAGGGATAGTGTTGGACAAAAAAATTGTGGTATCTCTTTCCACATCCTCATATTTACAGAGACCATAGTTAAGACACATAAATAGATTTTGAAGGTTGTTGAAACATTTTTAGATTAGATACTGCACTGGGTTATGTGAATAGACAGGTTGACTACTGTTGGACCATATTTTCTTGGACTACACTACACAGTCCAAAATTTGGAGACAACCAAAACCATGGTCAGACATATGAAGCTCTCCCTTTGCTGCTATAGTAGCCTACAATTTTCTAGGTAAACTTTCCATGACATTGTAGAATAACGCTGAAGGGGCTTTAGTCCTTTCAGCCCTAAAAGGATTAGCAGCGTCAGGCACTTGCAGTATGTTGGAGGTCAAAGCCTGGTCTACTTTAAGTGATATTGGAGGTGTTTCGTGGGGTCAGGTTCAGTGTTCAGTGTTCAGCAGTCTGGTCAAATTCTTCTACACCAAACTTGGCACATTAATTTTTATGGACCCTACATTGTACAAAGGAGCATTTTCATGACAATGAAGGGCCTCCCTCAAACAGTTGATCCAAAGTTGAAAACACACAGTTTTCTAAAATGCAACTGTGTGGGTGGTGCAGCATCAAAAGTTGCTATTACTATCATACATAAGGCAAAATTTCCCCTTTTAACAATATTTCACAGTAGCAATGTAAGTAAACTTAAGTAACTTTGTAAATACTGTTTTTGGATCTATTTTTAGTTCTTTCATATTGGTTTCCCCTTCATTTACTCCCTTTTCTCAAAAAATTCTGCTTTCTGTTAGTGAATGTAAGCATTCTTGTTAACATTTAGTGACATGACATCGATCCTGATCTAGTCCTACTCCCATAGTGGAGAGTTTGTTACAATGTATCAGAAATCCTCTGTGAGATAGCTACAGCAGCGGCACATATCTCTCGACAGTACAGAAATGATGAGTATAAGGAACCAAAAGTAAAATAGCTATTTTTTTCAAAAGGCTGGACAGCGCTTTTAGGCTTGTGTGCAGCTGCTTAACCATTGGAAACCCATTTCATGAGGCTCCCAACGCTCAGTTTTTGTACTGATGTCATATTCAGACATTGTTTGGATCTCTGTAGCGAGTGATGTAACAGAGGACATGTGATTTCTATGTGCAACGTGCTTCAGTACTTGGCAGCTCCACTTTCCGAGTTTGCTTGGTCTACCGCTTTGTGACTGAGCTGTTATTACTCCCAGACACTTCCACTTGACAATAATAACACTTACAGTTGACTGTGGCAGATCTAGCAGATCAGTAAATTCATAAACTTACTTGTGGTAAAGGTGGCATACCTTCAATATGACCCATACTACTACCAATGTTTGTCTATGGAGATAGCATGGCTTTGTGCTTGATTTTATGCACCTGTTTACAATAGGTATGGCTAAACACCTCAAATTAATTATTCTGAAGGCATGTCCGCATATTTTTGGCCATATAGCGTAGCTGTTGGCTGAATGTAGACAGCTATATCTCCCGACTCCACCATAAACATGCACGGTCATCTCGGCCATGTGTACATGTTTATATCAATGGGTATAGAGGAATAAACCACTGCCAGACACCTTTATCAGCAGCTTATTATCCACCGGACCAAAGGATAGGCCATGTTTATACTCAGCAGGTTCGGACAACTTTTATTTAACCCGTACGGCCAGCGTAATACGCTATCCAATTGGCTGCCAAAGATTTTGTCTGCACTTGTTTTTATACATGTAAGTTGTAATGTCTAATGTGTCAAAAGAATAATATCTCTTGTATCCTAATGACAAAAAATCCCGATAAGATAACTTCTTTGAGACTAGATAAAAATTGTGACTCCTTAGTATGTGATACCTTTTAATGAGATTAACTAAAGATATAGAAGGTGGAACACCCCTTTAATTACAGACTAAACTACATTTTAAACCAGATCCATTGACACATTTGTAGTTAACCGGGGTCTCCTCCAACTTTCCCCGGGAAGTACACACAGGTTTATCGCCAGCTTACATGCATTCTTCTTAGTAGAAACAAATTGTCAGAGATGAAAGGTTTCTTCAAGATTACCCTGTAATTAAGAAAAGCACATACAAAACTGTTTTAGAAATGGTGCGGAAAACGAGGAAGCTTGAAAGGAATATTGAGCCAAATGTCTGACTATGTGAATGCAGTCTATGGCTCTCGAGTTAATCACGCAGTGAAAGAGATGATATAAAAGGACTTCATTGATTTATTTATTGAATCTTTCGTCTCCGGAAACCTCCTGGACTGATTATCGCACCAAGAATTACAGCTTTGCATATAAACAATTTAGAAATGCAGATTAAATGCGCATTATGAATGTTATGTTCCCAGAGGACACAACTGATATGACAGGAGATATACTGTATGTTTTCCTAATAATGAGATACAGAACATATGCCACTGCTATCTCCTATATCCTTTATTTCATCATATTGTTTATATTAGCACTCTAGCACATTCTAATTTATCACCCAATTGGAAAGTGCTTTATGGCGACGATGATTCAACCCCCTAGTGATTTAAGAAAGACATAGTAACACAAATTAAACCAGGTTACCTTACAGTATTCTTTTATTTCCCACACATTTTATTTATTTTCTTCGGAGATCTATAGCTATCAGGTCGCTAAGGATAATATTGTGGTTTTGTTGGAGAAATATGATATCAGTAAAATTATTTCATTGTGTGCTACAAAGACACGCACAGTATTATCAGTTATGTGCTGTCTTCCTGAAGTAATCATCTACGAGCCGATATTTGTGTTGTAAGATCTGCCTTGGATGTTTAGACTGTCTTTAGGAAAATAGCTGCTAAAAGTAGATACTAAGGAATACTAAGTGAAATGAATGTTCGTATGTAGAAAGTTTTTGGGTTTTCTAGCTGGCCAAACACAGTTCAAGATTGTACTTTTACCATTTAGGATGTATTTTAGCAGATGATAACTGTATTAGGTGGTTTGGCAACTGAGCATGGAATAATCATATTTTAAGTTCTGATTGACTCACAAAGAGCCAAGAAGTCGTCTCCTACACAACACTGTGACATCACAGGATTTCAACTGCACTATAAACAGACCCAGGCATATGCAGTAAGCATTATATATATATATATATATATATATATATATATATATATATATATATATATATATATATATATATATGTATATATATATATATATATATACATATATATATATAAAAGTATATTAGACATATATACTGCACATCCACAAATAAGGCAACCATATATATATATATATATATATATACACATATATACACACACACACACACACACACACACACACACACACACACACACACACGTCACAGCTTGTGGAAAATGTTACTGCATGATCTATTTTAACTCATACCAGAAGTATAATAATTTTAACAAAAACAAATACACTTTATAGAAGAAATTGTGCTTATAATAGCAATCACATACTGTATATAATACAGTTAAGACAGACATATCACAGCCAAATTTGTAGTTTACCTGTTTCTTTGTACAGTAGGTGTAAAATCTAAACTGTGCTTTCTGATATTGCAATAAATAGTGGCAAATAAATATGTCAGCTCTGCTACATCTGTAATTAGTCAAGACTTTAGACTCCACTGCAACAACACAGGAAATAGCAAAAAAGTGTCAAATCTAAAGCCCACAGCAAATGTATTTTTGATCTAGAACGGAAACGAAGAAGTCTTGTACAGAATTGATTGTCTTCTGTTATTTCCCAGTGCTATGTTTTTACTTATTGTATGCGAGTCGACCTGTAGCATGCTCATGCATTACATTCTGCTTCGTAACTTCCATGCTCATGTCCGCTGTATTTTCTAACTCTCCCTTTAGTAAGCCAAGGCCAGTTTCCAGCCACACAGAATGTTACAGCTATCGAAGGAGGAACGGTGAACCTGACTTGCCGTGTTGATCAAAATGATAACACCTCCCTCCAGTGGTCGAATCCTGCTCAGCAGACCCTATACTTTGACGACAAAAAAGGTAATCATATTTTATTATTATTAGAAATTCTCATCTCAATGCTATTTTGTACACACTTTAAAATGATTGTATTTCCATCCATACTATACTGTGCACATAATACATTGGCTTGGAATATTTGTATCCTCGCTTTCTATTTTAATATCTCTAAAAAAAATACGAAGAAGGTTTCTGACTGTTGAGATGTACATAAAAAGCCCTTTGCTGCGAAGCTTTGTAGGTCTTGTGAATAGAATCTTCTCTGAGCTTTAGCTGAGAAATTCCGTAGCCAATGCTAAGGAATATACCTCATATAGAGAATTTGTACTCTGTACTAACAATCAGCCTGGTGGTTACGATTGTGGTCTCTTTCTCTGTCAAGAATAATTGAGAATGCTGCAGTAAGTGTTAAATGAAAAGCTTACATGCACGTTGGAGGATTCCTGAAGGCCTGCAGGCTCTGACAATGTGAGAAATGTTAGGATAACTTAGATAGACTGGTATCTCCACTATATTCTGCAAGACATGAACAGAACGGCAAAGTTTTAATGCTAATTTCCAGTGAAATCTGGAGAGAAAAAAAAAAAACTCCCATTCATTTTAGCCAAAGGGTTTGTACATGAAATACTTCCATTATACATTTCACGAGAACCAGCATGGAATCTTCTACAAAGTTGATTCCGATCCTTCTTTTTGATAAGATAAAATGGTGTTAATGTGTGTGTGTTTCTCCTTTTCTTCTGAGTTTTCACAAATCCTCTCGCTTCTGCAGCTTTTTGTAATGAGCTGTCAACATTGATATTCGGTACTGGATTTAAATGTTATCAAAGATTTCTCGAATAGAAATGATTTGCGTTTCAGGTGATGTTTCCAATAATAATTTATTGAATTATGTATAGCAAACCATGTCATCATGATAGATTGTATTGCAGGATCTCCATGGGGACCTATCAAGATGCACCAGTGAGTGTATTTACCAGGGGCTAGATTTGGTTAGCGCCACCTACCCTTACAATTGCAAAGAAATTAGGTCACTCCAGGCAAAAACGTAAGATTTCTGGCCAAGTCATGGATCTCTACAAGCCACCAAAGTTGTTTTTTTTTACCTGAATAGTGCAGTTACAGAAATCCTCTCCTGTCCTCTATGAGTTTGCAGCCTAACAACAGAGTAAGGCCACATGCACACGACCGTAAAATCGTAATTACGGGCCCATTGATTTCTATGGCCGACAGACCGTTTCCCGTATGTCTACGGGAGGGTGTCCGTGCTGTAGAAACCTGGCAAAAACAATAGGACATGTCCTATTTTTTTAATATACGGACCGTAATTACGGGCACGGTCGTGTGCATGAAGGCTAAGGATGTGATAATCCACCTGGGAGTCCGTATAGACAGTTTACTCCAACGGGACTACATCATTTTACAATGATGACTGCCCACCTGCAGGATACGAATAGGATACCAGTGATGATGTATAAATATTGCATTTTTTTCTTTAGTTAGACATATGACACCTCATTTTCTATTTCCATTTCCATTTTGATGTAAATAGTAGCCTCTTGATGCTGCGCTGTAAAAAATATGCAGTAATGGCAAATAACACTTTAAAGAACACATATAAAATATAAATACAATGTGATGGCTGAGTGGTCACACTGTAAAAGGGTCCCCCCGAGTAGGCATTATAAGTACTCATATTAAAAGGGCGATCTTGCCAATGCAGAATGCCGGTAAGCTATTACCAAACAAAGCTTTCCAACTGCACTACCCCCTGGAGAATTGATCCAGTCTACAGTCCACCAACCCTCTAGTTTGGGGTGCTGTATAGAGCTCTTTTAATGCCCACTAGGTTAACTTTTTAAAGACATCTTATTAATGCACCTGTGAAAAGCACAACTGCCTTGGGAATCATATTCACATACATGGCTATAAGATCAAGAGAATTAAAACACAATCCAAAATATTAAATAAAAAGGATGAGAGAAACAATAAGCAAAGGAGAAAAATACAAAAAAATACATAAAATATGCGCTTTGGCAAAAAACTGTTAACGATGGAGATCTCAGATGTTAGATGAAGAATGTTGCATGGCTCCATTTACTTTCTGATGGCTTCCTATGGCTACTAACATGATCATTTTCACAAAAGAGAAGCACCTGTTATAGGCAACCTTCTATTAAGTGGAGATATATTTTAAGTATCTGTGTATTGTTACTAGAGAACATACAGTATCTCAGTGGTGGAAAGTACTTTCTAGTACTTCTGGTTATGTTGTCTTATGCACATTATATTTTCTTGTGGCAATTTGGGGATGCTAAAGGGACAGTAGAGATAGGAAACATTACTGGTGTCACTTAGTTTTGACTAATAGATGGGGTGTAACTGTATTTTTAGGGTTTACATTTCTGATTTTTATCTCTTTCCATAATAATAATAATAATAATAATAATAATATTACCATGACCAGGCTTCACTGCCCTATGCCTGTGGATGCTGATTTATTATTACCCTCATCCTAAAAATGGTTGTGGAGAGACCCCTAGATGGTGGAGACCCTATGTCTTATCATAAAGGGGCTGTTGAGGATTATAAAAACATGGCTGCTTTTTTTCCATAAACAGCGCCAAATCCGTTTCTAGGCTAACATAAGCCATTATTAGTAAAAATAACACATTTTTAATTGACAAGCATTATGTGTTGTCTAGTATATAATGTGTGTTTCTAGTAAGCCTGAAAATCTTATCTTGGTATGGCCTCCACCGACCAACCCCCTTATGTAACAGGATCAGCAGACACCATTCCAAGAATACCTTCCTCTATCTCACTAAGGTTACATGAAATAAATTTTAGCAAGGTTGAGAAATTTATAAGCTGTATATATGTGTGCATATATATATATATATATATATATATATATATATATATATATATATATATAATCTCGCATAAACACATCATATTGGCAATTGATTATTAACAAAAGCCATAATTATTATTTTTCATTATCAGCCCACATCTTCAAAGGCATGGTAGAAGCTACATGATCTGCCTCTATGCTATGCCCTTGCCCATAACGTTTATAGTAAATTAACTATGTAAGCCGCAATAAAATTGTCTGTCTAATGGTGCTTGGTAAAATGTTTTGTTTATAATATACTTTGCATTTAAATTCCCCACCATATTCAAAAATATCTTTTGCAAACAAAAGTTGCACTTTAGCAAATTAACAAGAGATTTGTGTTGCTAGTATATATATATAAATATATATATATATATATATATATATATATATATATATATATATATATATATATATATATATACAGCTCATAGAGGATTGTCTAGTTTGGATAGAATTGTATGAAAATCTCCTAGCTCTGTGAAGTATTAGCAAACCTTTGAACATTTGAATTTAAAGTAGCAGGTCACCACTGCTCTCCACCCAGTAATGCCCCCAAAACAGCATGGGAATGCCTCTTTTTAGACAAACGTGCATAAACCACACCCCTTTTAAGACCCAGTTTGGGAGACAGCCCCACCGAAACCAGCAATGCTTCCAGGTATGGTGTGAGGCCTGTATAGTTCTCAACTATTGGATATAAAAAAAAAAGGTATTCATTCATTGACAGTATGCAAAGTTCTTGACAATGTTGAATCATTGAAACACAAAGTATATTACAACAATTCAGAATTTATATAATGATTAACCTTTATTTACATAAAACCAGAAACTCCCTTTGGTGAGTTTTACAACTTTCTTATTATGTAACAATAGTCAGTTTTTTAGTTGCTGAGTCACAAAAACAAATAACTGATACAGTAGATTTCTATAAATGGAAGCTGTTATTAGGTACTAGACATGAAGAAATGCTTTTAAATGTCCTCTTGGTATGTCCATGTTCTCTCCCCTATTAGTGTGATTATTACATAACAGATATTATTACCTCAGGCTCAGCACTGGAAAATGTATTGCACTAGAAGGCAAATATATCAAAACTAAAAATACCCTAGAGATAGAAAAAAGAATGCTCAGCTCCAGGAAATGCTTCATCCAAGTTCATGTTCTAATGTACAATGTAAAAAATAAGTAGGGGAGATTTCCACTGTGTTTTAATTTCCCTAAAGGGAGGTTTTTACCGCCAACAAATACGTTGAGAAGCACCTTGGGGAAAACAGACTTCCCTTAGCTAGGAATTGTGCTGTTCTTCACTGGAAGCTCCTAGGATTCCACATTTCTTAAAGGAGGAACAAATCAAGATAAATTGCCTTACATTCTGCACTGTTAGCCTTTCCTATGCCTCAGGGTGTACCAAGCAATTGTGTTTTGTATGTGCATCTGAGTACACGTTTTTAAAGGTTGCTTCATATTAAAATTTCATGATGTCTGTGGTAATACTTCTTGGGCTCTGCTTATAAATTAGGTCTCCCAGTACTATGTAGAAATGTTGAATAGAAATAAATATCCAGTGATTCCACATAAAATATACACATTCCTGCAACTTAAAACCAGACTTCTTTTTAAAGAGTCCTTGTTATCCGTTCTGCACTTGTGTACAATGTTTTTAAAACTCTATTAGTGGCACACTTGTCAATTTGTGAAGTCAAAGTTGCATGATGGTACTCCTGAATACTAAAAATGTAAGCCCTTACATGAAGTATGTCACTGCTTTGCCACCTGATTAGGACTGTGGAGGACCATTTTTTGGAAATTGGAAATTCTAGATCATCTTTATCGGGGAATGTGTCCTGTCCTGTAGACTGACTATTAAGCAAGAATTTTTCAAGACTAGATTCTTACTAGATTAAATCTTAGTTTAAGGTAACACACCATTTTTAAGGGGAGCACATTGATACAATAACTCTACATATGAAATGTGCCTTTAAACCTTAACCATTTTCAGTTACAGTATATAGAAAATATTTTATGATATGAGTGGAGCAAGAACAAATAATGAAAGAATAATGGTTTCCTTGAAGATAGCCTTTACATTCAAATTTAAAAAAAATTGCTTTTATTGTGTCATACAATATGACTTTTTAAAGTTTCTCCGAAACTACCCAACTCCACTTTATTCAGTTAGATAAATAGTGATTTTTACCTGTTCCCATCATGGAATCATATGGAACTAAAACAAATAATCAGCTGCATTTATACAAGATCCATTTCTGTATGAAAAAAATCCCAAAACAATTATCGTTTTTGTACTCATATTGATATCAAGGCCAAATTTATTCATCACAGGAGGTAATTTTCATTTTACGTTCTACCCTCATTTTAAATAGAATTATATATATATATATATATATATATATATATATATATATATATATATACTAGTCCTTCCCAATGAATTACAATATCATCAAAAAGTTAAGTTATTTCAGTAATTCAATTCAAAAGGTGAAACTCATATATTATATAGATTCATTACACACATCTATTTCCAGCATTGTTTTCTTTTAATGTTGATGATTATGGTAACAGTTAATGAAAACCCAAAATTTAGTGTCTCAGAAAATTAGAATATTATATAAGCCCATTTTCAAAAATAATCTTTAATACCGAAATGTTGGCCTACTCAAAAGTATGTACAGTATCTGCACTCAATACTTGGTTGGGGCTCCTTTTGCATGAATTACTGCATCAATGCGGCATGGCATGGGGCGATCAGCCTGTGGCACTGCTGAGGTGTTATCAATGCGCCGTGGCATGGAGGTGATCAGCCTGGGGCACTGCTGAGGTGTTATGGAAGCCCAGGTTGCTTTGATAGCGGCCTTCAGCTCGTCTGCATTGTTGGGTCTGGTGTCTCATCTTCCTCTTGACAATACCCCATAGATTCTCTATGGGGTTTAGGTCAGGTGAGTTTGCTGGCCAATCAAGCACAGTGATATTGTGGGTATTAAACCAGGTATTGGTACTTTTGGCAGTGTGGACAGGTGCCAAGTTCTGCTGAAAAATGAAATCAGCATCTCCATAAAGCTTGTCAGCAGAGGGAAGCATGAAGTGCTCTGAAATTTCCTGGTAGACGGCTGCGTAGACTCTGGACTTGATATAGCACAGTGGACCAACACCAGTAGATGGCATGGCCTCCAAACCATCACTTACTCTGGAAACTTGCCTCTCCACACTTCCTCCAGACTCTGGGACCTAGATTTCCCAATGAAATGCAAAATTTACTTTCATCTGAAAGCAGAAATTTTATATCCACTGTGTATATATATATATATATATACATAGTGGATGTAAAAGTCTAAACACCCCTGTTAAAATGCCAGGTTTTTGTCATGTTACAAAATCAGTACAAGATTAATCATTTCAGAACTTTTTCCACCTTTAATGTCACCTATAATCTGTACAATTGTATTGAAAAACAAACTGAAATCTTTTCGGGTGGAAAAATAAGGAACAATAATGTGGTTGCATAAATATGCACACCCTTAAACTAATACTTTGTTGAATTATCCTTTGACTTTATGACAGCATTCAGTCTTTTTGGGTAGAAGTCTATCAGCATGGCACATCTTGACTTGGCAATTGTTGCCCACTCTTACTTGCAAAAGCGCTCCAAATCTGTCAGATTGTGAGGGCATCTCCTGTGTACAGCCCTCTTCAGGTCACCCCACAGATTTTTAATGGGATTCAGGTCTGGGCTCTGGCTGGGCCATTCCAAAACGTTGATCTTCTTCTGGTGAAGCCATTCTTTTGTTGATTTGGAGGTATGCTTTGGATCGTTGTCGTTCTGAAAGGTGAAATTCTTCTTCATCTTCAGCTTTTTAGCAGAGGCCTGCTGGTTTTGTGCCAATATTGACTGATATTTAGAACTGTTCATAATTCCCTATACCTTGACTAAAGCCCCAGTTCCAGTTGCAGAAAAACAGCCCCAAAGCGTAATGCTGATTCCACCATGCTCCATTGTGGGCATGGTATTCTTTTGGTGATGTGCAGTGTTGGTTTTGTGCCAAACATACTTTTTGTAATTATGGCCAAAAAGTTCAACCTTGGTCTCATCAGACCATAACACATTTTACCACATGCTTTTGGCAGACTTGATGTGGCTTTTTGCAAAACATAGCCGGACTTGGATGTTTTTCTTTGTTAAAAAAGACTTCCATCTTGCCACCCTACCCCACAGCCCAGACATATGAAGAATACGGGACATTGTTGTCACATGCACTGCACAACCAGTACCTGCCAGAAAGTCCTGCAGCTCATTTAATGTTTCTGTAGGCCTCTTGGTAGCCTCCCGGACCAATTGTCATCTTGTCTTTTCATCTAGTTTTGAGGGACGTCCAGTTCTTGGTAATGTCACTGTTGTGCCAGATGTAATCCACTTCTTGATGATCGTCTTCACTTTGTTCCATGGTATATCTAATGCCTTGAAAATTATTTGGTAACCTTCCCTTGACTCATCCCTTTGAACAATCAGATCCCTTTCATGTGTTGTAAGCTCTTTACGGACCATGGCTTTTGCTATCACATGCAACAAAGAAAATATCAGGAAAATCCTAATAGAACAGCTGAACTTTATATGGGGTTACTCAGAATCACTTTAAATAATGACAGCTGTGTACTGACTACTATTTAACATGAGTTTAAATATGATTGGCTAATTGTGCACACAACCACATCCCCAATTATAAGAGGGTGTTCACAATTATGCAACCACATTACTGTAGTTTTGTTATTTTTATTTTCGCCCTCTAAATGATTTCAGTTTGTTTTTCAATACAATTGTACAGATTATGGGTCACATTAAAGGTGGAAAAAGTTCTGAAATGATTCATCTTGTACTGATTTTGTGACATGACAAAAACCTGTCATTTTAACAGGGGTCTGTAGACTTGTTATATCCGCTGTATATATGTGTATATATATATTACAAAGTTGCCAGTTTACATTTTTAGGCTATGTTTTTCTTTTTTGAGTTTGTATTAGTGTCAGTTTTGTTGATTTTGCTAGCCGAAAAAATGTAAATCTAAAAATGGATCATATTACAATTAATGGCATCCGTTAGAATCCATTAAGCTTCCATTTTGACACATCTAAAAAGGACTGTTGTAGATTTGGAGTCAAGTGACTGAAACGACCAGGCAGGAGGTTGCTAAAAATAAGAGTAGTCAAGTAACAATTCAGGTTTGGTACACAGGTTGCGGGCAACAGATAGTAGCATGAGGCAGAGACATGGCCAGGAAACAATCCAAGTTTGGTACACAGATAAGTGGCAACAGGTTGTAGGGATGCAGCAAGGAACTAGACTACAGGCAAGAAGCTCAATAGTCTGGCAAGGAGGAAGTGCAAGGTCCAGGCTTATTTATTAAGCAAAATGAGTGAGACCAATCAAGCAATTAAGACTTGAAATACAAAGAGGCATGAGTTAAGAGAAACTACTGTACCTAACGGATTCAGCAGCAGAGCTATCCAAAATTTCCGATGGCTCAATGAGAAGAGCTGTTGTCTGGGAAACTGGAGATTCTGAGTTTGAATCCAGACACCATCACGGATCCATCAGAAACAAAATCCTTGGTGCAAAATAACCAGACAAGAGAGCAAATGTAAGGCTTGTTCCTAAAGAAATTTTTTTCCTTCAGTTTTCCATGGTACAGTTGCCAAACATACATGTGGTAGCTTTTATCAAGGCACTATGGGCCAACTAAGATATTATTTTGCATAAGCAAAAGTGGACAATGGACAATAAAATGTGCTCACAAAAGAAAACTAATATGCTAATATGAGAGGTTTCCTCAAGTCTACATGCTCTATGTATCTTAGCAAATCTATGCCATTTATTTAGAATACATATTTATTTTCACCACATTTATGACCCGACTGTTAAAAAGAAACCATCAAATTAGATGTTATTATTTTCTCAATCAGCCTCAAGGACCTTGATGTTTATGGCAAAATTGATTTACTATAATCTGACCCAAGAGCATAAACCCCATTTGTTCATTTTTGCATCTAACTCTATAAAACATTTTTTTAAAAGAGATCTGCTATGGCTAAAGTAAAAATTAATGTAAAAATATTCTACGTAGGCTTTTATTTGAAATTCATATTCTTTTAAAATGAGCTTGTATTTGAAAACACACATGGCATGCACTTTTACTATTATTCAGCTTTTTGGATAAAATATCACTTCCTACAAATATGGCAGGTGCCAGTTTGTCACCAGACACCTTCTTATATCTTAAAACCATCTGTTTGAATGAGAATCATTGCAACAATGTGCTGACTTAAAAATAAACACATTGCTTTTCTTAATGTGGCCACCACATGTGCAGTTCCGTCTGGATACACACAATAGCCAACGTTACAGCTGGCGCCTGTTCTAACTGTATATTTTAGATGCTTTCTATGTACAGTAGCCCTCATCTACACAAAGAAACAAAAAAATGTTTTATTTATCAGAAAAAAGTAAAACAAACAACTTATAATTGTGCTAACCAAACCATTTAAGGTGACGGATTTAACCCTTTCACGACCAAGGACGAAAATGCACGTCCTGGTCGGCTGCTAGTTCCCGCACCAGGACGTGCATTTTCGTCCGCATTTCAAACTGTCACTCTGTGTAAACACAGAGTGACAGACGCGCGCTGACAGCTGTCCTAGACAGCTGAGACATCAGTCTCGCCGGACAGCGGACCATCGCCGCTGCTTTCGGCAGTTAACCCCTTAAGTGATCGTGGGGGGCTACCGATGCTTGTCACGGCAATCGGAGGTCAGATAATGACCTCCGGGTTGCCATGTACGGAAGCCTCGGAGGAACAGCCTCCGGCCGTTCCTCCTCTGCTTCCTGTCAGTGTGACAGTCACGTCACAATGACAGTTAGAGTACATTACACTACGTGTGTAGTGTAATGTACTCTAGCAGCGATCAAAGCTGCAAGTCTAAGTGTCCCCTAGTGGGACAAGTAAAAAAAAAGTAATAAAAATGTTTTAAAAAAAGTGTAAAAATAAAAGTTATAAGTTCTATAAACACAAAATGCTTTTTTTCCTATAATTTTCTATATTATAGAAAAAAATGAACACGTTAAAAAAGTACACATATTTTGTATCACCGCGTTCGTAACGACCCCAACTATAAAACTGTAATGTTATTTTCCCCGCATGATGAACACCCCAAAAAAAACCAATAAAAAACGACGACAGAATCACAATTTTTTGGGTCACCACCGCTCCCTAAATAAAGAATAAAAAGTGATCAAAAAGTCGCATGTTCCCAAAAATAGTACCAATAAAAACTTCTATCTGTCCCGCAAAAAACAAGCCCTTACACAGCTTTTTTGACTAAAAAATAAAAAAATTATGGGTCTCAGAATATGGTGACACAGAAATTTTTTTTGTTTATAAATAAGTCATTTTATTGTGCAAACGCTAAAAAAAAAGGAACAAACCTATATACATCTGGTATCGCCGTAATCGTACCGACCCGCAGAATAAAGTAAAAATGTAATTTATAGCGTACGGTGAGCGCCGCAAAAAGAAAACCTAAAAAACGGTGTCAGAATTCCTGTTTTTTGCTCAGGATTGCAAAAAAATTGAACAAAAAGTGATTAAAAAAAAAAAAATCGCATGTACCCCAAAATTGTACCAATGAAAACTACAGATTGTCCCGCAACAAATAAGCCCTCACACGGCTCCGGTGGAGAAATAATAAAGAAGTTCTGGCTCTCAGAATATAGCAATGCAAAATGTTCCAAAAGCGGATAAGATCGGGCGCCATTTATCAGTGCGACATCGGCCACAAATCTATGAAATATTATTTATTTACCCCATTATTATACCCTCTTATTATACCCTGATGTACCCCGCACAGATTACATATACCCTGATGTACCCCGCACAGATTACATATGCCCCCCACATTATAAACTGAAATACCAGCGAAACCCAAAACAGAAAAACTACCAAGCAAAATCTGCGCTCCAAAAGCCAAATGGCGTCCCTCCCTTCTGAGCCCTGCAGCGTGCCCAAGCAGCAGTTTGCGCCCACACATACGGTGTCGCCATACCTGAGAGAACCCGCTTAACGTTTTATGAGGTATTCGTCTTCTGTGGCACACACTGGGCACAACATATTATGCACTAAAATGGCATATCGGTGGAAAATTGCAATTTTCACTTTGAACCATCCGCTGCGCATTAACCCCTTTGCGCACTATGACTTAATTGCCCGTCATGATGCAGCGGTTGATGTATGGAGCCGGCTCACGTGCTGAGCCCACTCCATACGCTGCGGGTGTCGGCTGTGTATTACAGCAGGCCCCCTCGGTACTAACGGACAGGTACAGTGATCGCTCTGTTACAGAAGCCTGTAAGAATAACAATATACTGCAATACATTAGTATTGCAGTGTGTTGTACCAGCGATCCAATGATCGCTGGATCAAGTCCCCTAAGGGGATTGATTAATAAAATGTGTAGAAGAATTATAGTTATTAGTGAGAATTATTTTTTTTAAAGTTAAAAAAACAAAACACCTTTTCGCATTTTTCTTCTAAAGTAATGTAAAAAAATGAACAAAATTGGTATCGCTACGTCCGTAAAAGTCCGAACTATTACAATATACCATTATTTAATTTGCACAGTGCACACCTTAAAAAAAAATAATAATTGAAACCGCCAAAATCGCAGTTTGTTTTTTTTTGTCACCTTTGCTCTAAAAAAAAAATGTAATACAACTTTTGAATCACTTTTTATGTACCAAAAAATGGTACCAATAAAAACTGCAGCTCCTCCCGCAAGAAATAAGCCCTCACACCGCCCTATTGATGGAAAAATAAAACAGTTATGGCTCTCAGAAAGCGGGGAGGGAAAATCTAAAATAAGAAAGCAAAAACTGGATCAGTCCTGAAAGGGTTAATTCATTTCTAATGAAAAAACTTTTGACCACATGTGGGGTATTTCCGTACTCGGGAGAAATTGCTTTATAAAAAATGTTTGTTTTTTTCCTCCTTTATCCCTTGTGAAAATGAGAAAATGCAACATTTTAGTGGAAAAAATTTTGATATTAATTTTCGCGCCCTAATTCCAATAAACTCTGCAAAAGACCCGTGGGGTGTAAATGCTCACTATACACCTAGAAAAAATTCCTTGAAGGTTTTTCCAAAATGGGGTCACTTTTGGGGGGTTTCCACTGCTTTGGTCCCTCCAGTGCATTGCAAATGCGACATGGCGCCGAAAACCATTCCAGCAAAATCATAAATCCAAATGGCGCTCCTTCCCTTCTGAGCCCTGCTGTGGGTCCAAACAGCAGTTTATTACCACATATGGGGTATTGTCGTAATTGGGAGACATTGCTTTACAAATGTTGGGGTGCATTTTCTTCGTTATTCCTTGTAAATAATAAAAATTTCTATGTTGTTTCAGAAAAAAAGTACATTTTAATTTTTACAGACTAATTCCAATATATTTAGCGAAAAACCTGTGTGGTCAAAATGCTAACTATACCCCTAGATAAATACCTTAAGGGGTCTAGTTTTCGAAATGGGGTAGTTTATGGGGAGTTTCTATCGTTCTGGCAGCTCAAAGCCTCTCCAAATGTACAGTGGGGAATAAAACATTTTCAAGCAATATATGAGTCCTGAAAGCCTCCGGGTGCTCCCTTCCTTTTGGGCCCTGCCGTGTGTCCAGGCAGCGCATTAGGGCCACAATGTGGATATTTTTGAAAACAGGAGAAACAGGGTGATAGATTTTGGGGTGTGTTTCTTCATTCTCATGTTCGCTTTATAAAGAAATCGGTCTTCAAACTGATACTTTTATGAAAAAAGTGAAATTATTTTTTTTTCACCTGTTATGCATTAAATTTAGCAAAAAACGGTGTAGTCAAAATACTTACTATACCCCTAAATAAATACCTTATGGGGTCTAGTTTTCTAAATGGGGTCGTTTATGGGGAGTTTCTATCGTACTGGCAGCTCAAAGCCTCTCCAAATGTACAGTGGTGCTTAAAACATTTTCAAGCAAAATATGAGTCCTGAAAGCCTCCGGGTGCTCCCTCCCTTTCGGGCCCTGTCGTGTGTCCAAGCAATGCATTAGGGTCACAATGGGGGCATTTTTGAAAACAGGAGAAACAGGGTGATATATTTTGTGGTGTGTTTCTTCATTCTCATGGTCGCTTTACACAGAAATTGGTCTTCAAAATGATACTTTTATGAAAAAAGTGTTTTTTGTTTTTTTTTCACCTGCTATGCATTAAATTTAGCAAAAAACTGTGGGGTCAAAGAACGCACTACACCCCTAGATAAATACCTTAAGGGGTCTAGTTTTCTAAATGGGGTCGTTTATGGGGAGATTCTATCGCTCTGGTAGCTCAAAACCTCTCCAAATGTACAGTGGGGCCTAAAACATTTTCAAGCAAAATATGAGTCCTGAAAGCCTCCGGGTGCTCCCTCCCTTTCGGGCCCTGTCGTGTGTCCAAGCAATGCATTAGGGTCACAATGGGGGCATTTTTGAAAATAGGAGAAACAGGGTGATATATTTTGGGGTGTGTTTCTTCATTCTCATGGTCACTTTACACAGAAATCGGTTTTCAAAGTGATACTTTTATGAAAAAAGTGAAATTATATTTTTTTACGCCTGCTTTGCATGAATTCTTACAAAAAACTGTGGGGTCAAAATACTTACAACACCCCTTAATAAATACCTTAAGGGGTGTAGTTTTCAAAATGGGGTCACTTGTGGGGTTTTACACCATTCTGACACCTATGAGCCTCTGAAAACCTGGCTTGGTTTTTTTTTCGAAAGTGCTGCCAAAATAGAGTAAAGAGATGGAAATATATATTTAATTAAAAAAATTGTGCAGTATGTATGTACATATGTGACATATTGCAGTTAAAAATAGGGAAAAATGATAATTTTTACAAAATTTCTTCAATTTCTCTATTTTTTTATTAATTTCCGCAAATCGTATAAGTCTACTTTTACCACTAAAATAAAGTACAACATGTGACGAAAAAACAATGTCAGAATTACTTGGATATTCAAAACTTTCTGATAAAGTCAGACATACCAGATTTGACATATCTGGCTTGGTCATTAAGGTACAAACATGCCCGGTCATTAAGGAGTTAAAGCAGAGCTATGAAGCCATGAAATCAGCATAGTATTGCATTATGGATTTGTCAGCAAAGAATATTTTTAACATCTTTTAATATTAAAATGGCGTAGCATGCATGACAAATAATTAGAACAAATAAAATAATTGATTAATGAACTACAAATGGTAATACTAGCTTTTGTATTCTATTAGAAAAAAAATGAAAAGGTATGTAAAATTTTGAAATTATGTATTTCATTGCTTGATTGTATCTAAAATAAAAAGTGAGCCAAAAGTTTATGCAGCCACTATGCAGATCTATGTGTCTTCATGGTAACAGTATAGACTGAACCTGCAATCATATGCTCTTCTTTTCATCCTTCCCCATCTCTGTGGTACGAGATGATAGTACAAGAAAATATGATAAACTTTGTAATATATCTTATTAGAGAAAATTACCTCTTGCTCCACTTATCAGACTCCTCTGCTCCCCCTCAATCTACTGCTGAAATTCGTCTTGAGAGATGAGACCGATTATTAGCTTACTGAGGGACCAGGTTATATGCTGCCCATAGAAGTCTATGGAGAGGGGAAGTATGTGTTCTATCTCACCTCAGTGTTGGATTCACACTACACTGCTCTTTACTGCTGAATAATGTCCTTCAATAGTGTTATTCCACATGTACACACACAATAGCTTATTCTGAAAAGTCACCTGAAATGACAAATACGCTTTAAAGAATGTGTTAAAATGGTCATATTAATAGATGTGTAAAATAGTAGATTTAGGTACATATATGTCCAAATTTTATATATCAAGTTGATTAGAATGCAAATCCAGTAACCTTGTCACCAAAATTCCTGCCTGAGTATCAACTTGTGCAGCTTTTTGTTTATACATTGCTTTAATATATAACGGAAGCTAAATCAAGGAGGCATTGTAGTCCATTAGTCCCGTAAGTTAATGGGCTCTTTGGTACTTCAGTTTATACTCAGATTGGAAATACCCTTGTTAATGAGAGTATAGCTTTACAGTACATCAGGTACAGATGTAGCCATTTTTATCTTGACTTTTAACGCATTAAATATACAGTGGCAAGATCCATTATCTTGACTTTTTCAATGGCTTTTGTTGTGTGTTATCCTGCTGCAGCAAGTTATTAGAATCAAGATAAAGACGGCTACATCCGTATGAACCGTAACAGTCTTTAGCCGAAAAGCCCTTTTCCAAGTAGTTGCCCCAGACTATAAATCTGTTGGAATTTTAAAAAAAGTTGCAAAAATATAAAAAAAACTCTGAAATAACCATAAGTAGCCAAAGATGGTTGGCAGACATTAACAGGTTCCCGACCGCTGGCTGTATTTATACGGCCAGCGGTCAGGGTCTCTAAAGTCCGGCGTATAGTATATATACGGCCGCACTTCAGAGACTGTGCACGCGGGATCGCGTGCACACAGCTCTATGCCCTGGCTGTTGCTAACAGCCATGGGCACTGGGCAGAATGTCAGGGGTCAATCTTTTGGCCCCTGAACATGTGATCGCTGTGACAACCAATCACAGCGATCACATGCATTTCTGCATAGAAAACAGTGTGCACGCGATCGCGTGCACACAGCCCTGTGCCCTCGCTGTTACCAACAGCTCTGGGCAGAGTATCAGGGACCAATCTGATGGTCCCTGAACATGTGGTCGCTGTGACAACCAATCACAGCGATCACATGCATTCCTGCTTATAAAACAGTGTGCACGCGATCGCGTGCACACAGCCCTGTGCCCACGCTGTTACCAACAGCTCTGGGCACTGGGCAGAGTATCAGGGACCAATCTGATGGTCCCTGAACATGTGGTCACAGCGACCACATTTGTTTTATTTTGACTTATCTGGCAGTAAATCTCCTGCCTCTTTTCTTCTCCTCAAACATTGTTTCAGTTTGAGGAGAAGAAGAGACTCGGGAGAATTGCTGCCAGAAGATTACAGTTACAGTTACAAAAAAATACAGTTACACTCTAAAACATTCTCTGTATAGATAGATTTCTATCTATCTATACAATCTATCTATCCATCTATCTTTTTTTCTATCTATCTACCTTTCTATCTTTTATTCTATTAGAATAGGCAGGTAGGGAGTATATAATTATATATATATCCACATATATATAATATATATAGCAATAGCGGTTTATTTTTTTGTTAGCGGTAGTGTAGATATATATAGCAGTTAGTTTATGTGTTTTATAAAAAAATAAAAAAATAAATTTGTTTAGTTAGTGTTAGTTACGTTATGGCGAGGAAGTTGTTTAGCGCCGAGGAGGCATACGCCATGCTGTGGTCTGAGTCGGAGACCGCATCAGAGATGGCGTCCGAGATGGAACCTGTTTTAGGTAGTGACGATGACATCGTCACTTCAGGTTCATCTTCAGGGGACGTTGTCCCTGATGCAGTCGAAACTGCAGAACATGAAAGCGCAGGGCCAAGTAGCGCTGTAGCACGGGACAGCCTGGTCCCTCCTGTCCAGGCTCTTGTATGGGCACCTGCCCCATCTTTTGGGCCTAGAATCCACGGATTTACGGCCACTCCTGGCATAACCGTGGACAATACAAATTTTGTCCAAATGGATTACTTCCATTTATTTATAACGGACGACATCCTAAATCAGATTGTCCACGAAACAAATTTATATGCCACGCAATATATAAGGCAGAAACCTTCATCCACCCATGCCAGAGATTGGACGCCCACCAATTAGCAGGAATTAAAAAATTTTTTGGGGCTCACCCTAAATATGGGTATTGTCAAAAAGCCCTCCATTAAGTCTTACTGGTCAACAAGACCCGCCCAAGCCACCCCAGTATATTCTGCAGTAATGCCCAGGTCTCGTTATGAGACAATAATGAGGTTCCTCCACTTCAATGACAACGCACAGGCCCCCCCCAAGTACCGATGCAAACCGGGATCGGTTGTTCAAAATAAGACCGCTAATAAATTCCCTGAATAATTTATTTCTGCAACTCTACACCCCTGAGCAGAATGTAAGTGTGGACGAATCCCTCCTCAACTTTCATGGCAGACTTAGCTTTCGCCAATATCTACCTTCCAAAAGGGCAAGATATGGCGTTAAGCTCTACAAATTGTGTGAAAGCGGGTCAGGATATACCACCGCCTTCAGGATTTATGAAGGGCGGGACCGCACAATAAATGTTCCTGGATGCCCCCCTGATCTTTCCACCAGCAGTAAGATCGTGTGGGAGATAATGCAGCCTCTACTTCACAAGGGGTACCACCTGTACTGTGATAATTTTTATTCGAGTGTGCCCCTGTTTAGGCATTTGCATGCTGCAAGGACTGGGGCATGTGGTACCATGCGCAAAAACAGAATTGGTTTTCCACAGCAATTAGTGGGGAAGCGCATGGTAAAGGGGGACTCCTGTGCTTATGCATCTGAAGAATTGCTGGCGGTCAAGTTCAGGGATCGCAAAGAAGTGTATGTGCTAAGCACGATTCATACCGCAGGAACAGTGGCAGTGAGGGAAAGAGGGGCAACATCGGACAAGCACAAACCAGTGAGCGTGTCCGAATATAACAAGTACATGGGGGGGGTGGATTTAAGCGACCAGGTTTTACAGCCCTATTTAGTAAAACGCAAAACTAAAACCTGGTACAAAAAGGTGGCCATTTATTTGTTACAGGTGGCAATCCACAATTCATTTGTGCTGTATAAAAAAAACAGAGGCAGAGACACATACCTGGATTTCCAGGAAAAAATTATTGAAGGCCTCATTTTTGATGTTCAGGACACCCGAGAATGCCCCCAGTCTGAGGATGTCACGCGACTGACTGAAAGACACTTCATCAGTCGGATTCCCCCAACAGCAACCAGAAGCAACCCCCAGAAAAAGTGCCGCGTCTGCAGAAAAGACGGGCACCGCAAAGATTCCCGATATTTCTGTCCCTCATGTCCCTCGCAACCAGGCCTGTGCATTGAGCCATGTTTTAAAAAATACCACACTGTTCTGAATTATTAGATTTTAGTTAATTTGTTGAAAATATATTTGCCCTCCATTACGTTTTTATTTTTCCCATGATTTTACTCCAAGGGTGAGGGAGGGAATGGGTGGAGGGTGGATGTCATGTTTGATGTTTTCTAAAGTTCATCTGCTGGAGAGCTCCATTTGCATTAACCTGCAATTTCTTATTTTAGAAAACCCCAAAAAATAAATTCCCATTATACCCCTAGATGAATATTTTGGGATTTCTGCTTCAAGAGCAGATATTTTGGAAGTGTTATAGCAACTCTGTTGAGTTTTGTAAAACCAGCTTTGAAAAAAAGCGATTTGTGAAATAATCTTCTTCTATCCTCCGCCCTCCTACATCTCTATGTGATAAATAAGGCCACATATTTGGTATCCCCGTGCACGGGAGAAGTGGCAGAATGTGAACGGAGATTAATTTTGACCGTGGTCTATACCGTGTGTGAAAAATGCTGGTATAAACTGACGCATTTGCTAAAACATTGCTAATTTTATTTTGATCCATCTTATTCAAGAAACTTTCAGAAGAAAACTGGACTGTCTAAAAATATGATAAACCCCTTGAAGGAAACCTTGTGGGGTCTACTTGTGCGAATGAAGTAATTTATGGGGTGATTCTAATGTTTCAGCAGCATTACGCCCCCCAGAAAACAGTATGCGGCTCTAAAATCAAATGCAAAATTCCTGGACCGAAAAGGCCAAAAAGCCTCCTTTTATGCCAAGCCCTGGCACATGCCCGCACAGTGAATAAGGCACACATATTTGGTATCCCCATGCACGGGAGAAGTGGAAGAACGTGAAAGGAGATGAATTTTGGCCGTGGTCTATACCGTGTGTGAAAAATACTAGCCTAAACTGACGCATTTGCTAAAAAAGTGCTGATTTTATTTTGTTCCATCTTATTCAAGAAACTTTCAGAAGAAAACTGGACTGTCTAAAAATATGATAAACCCCTTGAAGAAAACCTTGTGGGGTCTACTTGTGTGAATGAAGTCATTTATGGGGTGTTTCTAATGTTTCAGCAGCATTAGGCCCCCCAGAAAACAGTATGCGGCTCTAAAATCAAATGCAAAATTCCTGGACCGAAAAGGCCAAAAAGCCTCCTTTTATGCCAAGCCCTGGCACATGCCCGCACAGCGAATAAGGCACACATATTTGGTATCCCCATGCACGGGAGAAGTGGAAGAATGTGAAAGGAGATTAATTTTGTCCGTGGACTATACCGTGTGTGAAAAATACTAGCCTAAACTGACGCATTTGCTAAATTCTTGAATTTTTTTCCAATTTTGCCCACTTTAGAGAAAAAAATAAAAATGATATATACTGACAAATGCCACTAAAACAAAGCCCTATCTGTCCTTTAAAAAGAGTGTAAAATTCAAAGATGAACTTTATTCACCTACAGAGTTATAGTCATCTAAAGAAGCGCATAGCAAAATTGTGAAATTTGCTCTGGTCATTTAGCTGTAAAACAGCCTAGTCCTTAACCGGTTAAATAAAACAAATTACAGTGAAGAAATTTAATTGTGAGTGCTGGAATAGAAAACAAAACAGATTTTTTGAATATGGAATGGAATATGTCCACCTCAAATTATAATGAAAAACTAAATCCGGAAATATTGCAATGGCTTACCAAAGGCAACAGCAAAACAACTGTAAATATCCTTCACTTAAACTAAGCCAGGAGAGAAGCTACAATACAGAAAAAAAATTAAAATAGAAGAAGTCCAAAAAGTTTCTGTTTTTTTTATCCTCTTCAATAATTTAGGTTGACATTGTCCATTATCCTGGTTTGACTTTAGAAGCTAGACTCACAATTGTATTTGCTATATGCAGATGTGTCCCTTCTTATCTTTTCTCATATCTCAACATATCATGACATATGTGAGATGACAAGGTTTGAGAAAACATGATTTTGCGATACTTTGTCACGATATGTCTGGACTATATGTGTCTTTGTGTGGCCGCCAAGTAATTGTGATGTGACTTCCAGCCTGCCAAGAGTTTATTTAGCATGTCGCGATATTGTATTGATTTGTTTAATGACAAATCGGAGTCCTTAAACAAGTTGAAGCAAAGGTAAGGGTAGACACATCTGTACTCTAGAAATATTTCCCTGTTTCGCGATACAGGTATATAGCACGCCCTCCAATAGTAGTAGGCTGTGGTGACGTTTTTATATGGATATGACATCTGTGGCAGCAATAAGACGACATGGTAAAAAGATGTGACGTCAGTTGGGCTAAGTAGAGGCCAAGGGAGCGTCCAGGAATAATGAGACTGAGAGAGATTTCTTAAAGTATTTTGAAAGGTCCAGACAGCCCTTCTGTTAAGGACCTCGTGTACATGGAGATCTTAAGAACAGGACTAAAAGAAAGGAGACCTATATACATATTACTCACAATAATTACTCTCATTTTCTACTGTTTTGAAGCTTTCCATGTTTTATACATGCATCATATCAAGTCATGCCTATTTTTGTCTTATTATTACTGCCCATAGCAAGATTGTCAAACCTAAGCCAATTTCAAAGTTTTTGCATAGCACCATATGTCATAGAAGATCACAGGAGTTATGGTTTAGCAAAAGTAGCAAACACTGGAAAAGATAATATGATTTATATCTGAATTTTAATAACTCTACGTGTGTTTGCCTTCGAGTATTAAGAACTGGTGGAAGATATATTGATTTACCTTTCGCTTTAGGGCATCCTAGTGAAACATACTCTGGAATATTAAGACAGAAGATGAGGGTTTTATAATGATAGCACTGAGGTGTGAGAGTAGGCAGTATTTTGTGCTGGAGTGTAGGCGTTTGGAAAATCTCAGTCCCTTCGTTGTGCTTCCACTATGCTAGAGTTCAATAGAGAATGAATCTGATGTGCTGGAATTTGATGATGTGTAGCAGTGATTATAGGTTTATAACAAAAAGTAATCCTCCCCAAATCTTCATTTTACACACACTGTCAATTTTATTTTTTTCTTCTTTAAAAACAGTAGTGAAATTACAAGCAATGACACTGTTTAGGTGAGTTTTAGATTGCAATGCTCAGCCATCTGTAAGTAAGGTGGGAAAATCACTCTCTTTGCTTTCATGAAAGTTGACAATAGGTTCAGAAAGATATCTTGTTTCTCAATATTCATTTTGTTAAATCTGCTATTTTGCATTGAAATTATTTCTAGTTTATAATATTGTGCCCTGGAACGTGTGATTAAATATTGGTAATGATGTATCAGGCAGAATATTTTTTGTTTTTAATGTTCTATAAGGCTATGTTCACACTGAGGATTTTTTTGTGGCTGATTCCACCGTATAATTCTGCCTTCCATTCACTTCAATGGGAGGCGGATGCTCCTTTTTCCCACTCCCATTGACGTAAATGAGAGTAGGAATGTTCCTGCTGACAGCAAGACTAATTCTGCAGCGGATTTTGCGGCAGGACCAGCCAAGCATAATCCGCCGTGTGAACATTGCATAAGGCTACGTTCACTCGTAGAGATTTGCTTCAGATTTTCAGTACAGATTAACGGAATACAGTAGCAGTAAAGTGGTTGAGATTTAAACAAACCTAATCCACATGCTGAGGAAATGATCTGTGCAGAAATTGACCTGCGGTGGTTAAGTTTTGTATCCACAGCAGATCAATTTGTTCTGTGGAAAGTGTATGGATTTGTTGTGGATATTCCCTATTTAATTTAATGGGAAAAAAAAGATCTGCAAGCATATCCAACTGCTGTGGATTTTACTGCGGATTACCTGCGGCAAAATCTGCAAATCTAGATAAGTAAAAAAATACAGACTATATTGAACGTTTATAATACAAAAACACTAGACTCTCTTCCCCTGGCGCTACCGTGGTAATGCTGCCCTGGTCCCCTGCCAGTCTCTGTGCATCCAGCCTTGAGCGATAACATGTTGTGCCAACAAATGACCGCAGCAGTCAATCACAGGCTGCAGCAATCACACTTGATCATACATCATCGCTTGGGGAAGCATTGCCACGGGAGCGCCAGGGGACTGCTACGGGAGTATACTTTTTAAGTCTTTCCCACAGATACCACATGAAACATGAGAAGACTGAACTACAATTAAAGCAGCTTCAGAATATAAAACAATCAAGACACGGCAAAGCAAATGTGAATAGAAACACTTGGGGAGTTATTGTATAGCAAACTGGTGACCCTAAATTTACAGTGAGAGTCTTCTAAATCTAGTAGATGGTATTTTTTATGTTCTATTTTTCTTAGATCCTGTTTTTTTTTTTTTGTATGGACATTTAAATAATTTAAATAGTATGTATTCTCAGAATCACAGGGGCACATTTAGAAGTTTTCTTGTATCCAGAAGCCCTGCCAAACCAACAACATCCCTCACCCACTATGAAGAGGATGCCCCAAGTGCGTGACTATTAGTAAAATGTATTCTGCCAGCATCCGACAATTATGAGATCTCCTTACATATATACTTATACAGATAGTATTTGTAATGGCAGGAAGGAGGTGAAGGGAACAAGTGAGCCCTAATCTACCCACCGCCCTGTCCCTGCCTACTTGCAACGACCCGCCCTAGGCGACGGGGTACAACTTGGCAGCGGTCCCTACGCTGTCTAAGTGCAAGGGAGTACAAACAGGGAACACGCAAGGGAATACAGTAGCCCACGGAACGCCGCGAGGAAACGGAGCGGTGAATGAGCCAGTCAGGATCAGGATGTAGTGGAGTATACAAACGGGAGCACAGAGCAGAAGCAAGCCAGGGGCAGAGCAACGCAGGATAAACGGAACTGAAGCAAGGCAGAAGCACGGCAGAAGCAGGCTGGAGCAAGGCAGCAGTGGGGCCAGGAATCCAAGAAGAATAACAAGCAAGGAGGAAGAGAAAACGGCAGGTATAAATGGACAGGGGGCGGAGCTAACTCTGACTGACCAGGCAGCGATAGGCTCTCCCACTCCTGAGCCTGCCACCCTGATTGGTGGGAGCAGGTGTCAGTCTCAGAGGTCTGGCCTCAGGTGTCGACTGATTAATCCTGGGAGTATACCCAGACGTAGTGCCTGGCAGATCGTTTACAGTATTGAGTTTAATGGCATCTGATCATAAGCTCTCCCTGTTGAAAGCTGTAGACAGAATTTTTTTTTATCATTCAACTCTATAGCTCAGGGCAGCAGTGGGATTTGGGGCTTTGTACCAGGAAGATTGCTAATCCCTATAAAGATATATAATACAATTGATCAGCATAGAATTTTGGACCTATTTAGATGGAAAACAAAAACAGGAAAATTAGATGTTAACCTCTAAATCGCCCCATGCTTCCAGGGATTTTAGGTATCAAGCCATACCCAAAGACCCAAAACAAGAGCAAAAAGCCAGGCTAAACACCCAATAGAATGTACAAAAAAAGTATGTTTATTATTGGACCATATGATAATATACAATACACAATATTAATGTTAAACCTATCAGAAAGTACATGTGCCAAGGGAAAATACAGACAATAACAAAGCGCTCCATTATCTGATCCACAAAATCACATAACAAATAATTTTTTTTTCAGCCCCAAATAAATCTGTAATGTGGTAAATTTAACCAAGGCAAAAAATACAGACAATATTATATGTAATGTTATATGGTCAGAAATGTAAAAGTATATTAATGAACGCACATACTATCCACTACAATAACATATGGTCAAATATTGAGAAATATATCAATGAATGTAAATACTTCTATCAAAATGACGTTCAATAGATGGCCAGATGTCTACAAACCCCAATATAAAATAATTGAAAAAAATATATCAGGAGGGGTCAGGCAGCTTACCCTTGGACATGGCATCTGTAAAGTTTGAACAACAAGGAGGCGAAAAATCACCTCAATGCGCATTTCACCGTTCTACCAGTTTGGTCAGGAGACAAATAATTAAAATTCAGGGGTATAAATAGCATGGTTTGATGTGACACACCTGTAGAGAGTACAAATCGACACTTACCGGTTGCAATAGTCTCCCGCCATGGAGCATGCGCAGATCCACACGCCACCTGGAAAGAACAGGAAACCTGCAGAGAGCACAGAATTTGCATCATCGCGCACGCTGAAAGTAAACGGAGTGCGCAGAGTATGGATCATCACACACATCTTAACAATGTTACCTCAGTTTCGCATACACAAAGCAGCACATCTACGTAGTGTTCAACCAGCACGCAGCATGGATTCCTCTGTGTCCAAACACAGTGCTTAAATCAGAAGTTACGAAAAAAGCTTTTAGAATAATAACGATCGTTCCATGCTAGAACCAGAAAAAGGGACTTCTTGATATAACAGAGATTGCATTATTGTCTGTATTATCCTTTGGTCCATCTACTTTTTGATTTGGTTTGACATTAAGGAGGTGACTTCCGACTCTTACAGGCAGTGTCATCTTGGCCCTAGTTTTTCTCTTTTCTCTAATTATTGTGCATTGTATATTATTATATGGTCCAATTAATAAACTTTAATACTTTGTTGTAGATTCTATTGGCCACTTAGCCTTGTTTTTTACTCTTATTTTGGGTTTTTGTAGTTTGAAGGTGCCCTATTTCTATTGAGGATATGTATAAAAGTTCTTTATAAACCCATAAGCAACCTAAAGCACCATTTATATTATCATTTATGTATTTACCACCCTAGACCACCAGAGATATTAGATAGTAACTACTAAATCACACTAGACGACTACGGATATTACCAGGAATACTGACAAACCTTTACACCACCCTATGCATTCTGTCATTTCCGACAACAAATTTGGGAGCCGCCTTCTAAAATCTTGTCTTTGCCCATGAATTGTTCTCTCTTATTAAATTAGTGGTTCCTATAATAAAGATAGATTAGATAATATGTATTATGCAATGCTTTATATATTAGTATACAATAGGTTCATTGAAGGGGAACCTGCACTGTATTTATTATTTGTTTTTATATGTAAAAATCCAAACAACATGAATACTCAAACAAGGATTATTAAGAAAATCTGTTGTTAGGGAGAATTTTTTTTTCCACGTGGACCAGAAATGGTCGTATATGGCGTCTGTAAATGAAAGGTCTGGCGGTGGACTGGAAAGTGTCCAAATACGCTTGACATAAAAAGTTTCTAAAACATTATAAGTAATTTAAAAACGCATCCATTATTAAGTCATTGGATTGTTAGTGTCCCATAAAAACCAATGGTCTCTGACATCAGGTTGCTTTTGGGAAGAGGGGATATTGTGCAATATTTCTTAGCAAACTTCATTGATTGAGGGTGAAAAGCAAACCCCATTTGGGCCATTTTATATTTAAAAAAAAATTTGAAAACTCCTTCATATATAAATCTTGTACTACATTATTTCTTGTGGTGTTCTTCACTCTAGGCTTTGTAGGACAATGGCTCCAGCTACACAAAAGTTGCCATGAAAAGCATGAAATCATTTCTTTCATTTCACTCAGACAGCATGATAGAAAATTTCTGACATGGCTTTTACAATGATGGCCTAAAAATGAAGGATGGGGCTGAAAAGAGGAGAGAATTAAGCTTTTGAGTTAAACCATGGGGGATTTCTGGAATATTTACTGGTGTATTGGCTCATTGCTTAATCAGATGGCAGAAAGATTTTCACAGTGTGAGTTCTTTTATCCCAATTTAAAAGACTATTAACCCAGAGTAAACTATATTCTTAAAGTTTTCTCCTTCTCTGGCTGATTGACATTCTCCAGTTAGTTATTCCAAGCTTCTAAACTTTTTTTTATTTTTTATTTCATACAATTAAACAGGGTTAGGTCAATGCCCCTAAGATAATATCTTTTATTCATCTGTTCTTTTAGGGCATCTTCGAGGCCACATCATTCTATTGAATACAAATGTTAAATATTTTTATTTTTTTACTATTAGTTATCAATTTTTTAACAGTACGGTGCAATATTTATCTTCAGTGACCATGTGCACGTCATTACGGAGGACAGATTTAGGTTATGTTGTGCCATTAGGAAATGAAAAATAATATCAATTGGTCTTCCATTTAAATAATATATTTCCATAGCAACTCCGCATTTACTAAAGAGTCTGTGGAACCATTCATGAATAAGTATTATATCTTAAACTTGGATGAAAATGTAATAAAATTGGAATATTAGAACTAGCTACAGTGTTCACCTTGGAATTTGACACAAATGACATTTGCAGTTGTCTCTTAAATACCTGCTCTACTTAATCAATGTGTCAGAAGATATAGGAAATGAGAGAATTGAAGGTAAAATATACCCTTAATAAATCTTAAGGCTATTTACCATAAAATGAAATAGAAATGGCATTTACAGATGTGTCCTTTCTATTTATAGCCACTTTTGTGAATATTTATTGGGGAAATACATCCCAGAGGCTTGTTACGTGCTTGTAGAATATGTCATGCAGAGGATTTTTAGTTCTGAAGTCAGCTTGACACATTCATATAGTTTTAGAGAAGGAATATTAGAGCCCTTACTCGAAGACTCTATCATAATATAATATATATATAAGATACAAATGTAGCAGAGCTGGGTTTTTCAGGGCAGCAGAGATTTTAGTGTGATGTGCTGTGATATATGATGAGTTACCAGCGTTTTTTTTTTTAAAGGACTGAATTTTCTTAAAGAGGCTCTGTCACCAGATTTTGCAACCCCTATCTGCTATTGCAGCAGATCGGCGCTGCAATGTAGATTACAGTAACGTTTTTATTTTTAAAAAACGAGCATTTTTGGCCAAGTTATGACCATTTTTGTAATTATGCAAATGAGGCTTGCAAAAGTCCAAGTGGGTGTGTTTAAAAGTAAAAGTCCAAGTGGGCGTGTATTATGTGCGTACATCGGGGCGTTTTTAATACTTTCACTAGCTGGGCGCTCTGAAGAGAAGTAACATCATCTTCTCTTCAGAACGCCCAGCTTCTGACAGTGCAGATCTGTGACGTCACTCACAGGTCCTGCATCGTGTCGGCCACATCGGCACCAGAGGCTACAGTTGATTCTGCAGCAGCATCAGCGTTTGCAGGTAAGATCGACTTACCTGCAAACGCTGATGCTGCTGCCGAATCAACTGTAGCCTCTGGTGCCGATGTGGCCGACACGATGCAGGACCTGTGAGTGACGTCACAGATCTGCACTGTCAGAAGCTGGGCGTTCTGAAGAGAAGTGGATGATACTTCTCATCAGAGCGCCCAGCTAGTGAAAGTATTAAAAACGCCCCGATGTACGCACATAATACACGCCCACTTGGACTTTTACTTTTAAACACACCCACTTGGACTTTTGCAAGCCTCATTTGCATAATTACAAAAATGGTCATAACTTGGCCAAAAATGCTCGTTTTTTAAAAATAAAAACGTTACTGTAATCTACATTGCAGCGCCTATCTGCTGCAATAGCAGATAGGGGTTGCAAAATCTGGTGACAGAGCCTCTTTAACTCATGATGGTGCTTCATAGAAACAGGTCACTAACAAATTTAGCTCAGCTACATCTGTTTAATCAGGTTCCGTATAAAAATATATGCCATCGACATAATGTTTTTAAACAATAGAGTAAAAAATAAAGTCAATTTAGCTATTATTATGCTAAAGAACAGGCATTGAATGTGTCCTATTGTTTTATGCTAGGACTATTGAAAAATGGTTATAAGCTTGGAATGCCCTGAAGAAGTAAAATCTGCTTAGCACTATTTTGTTCAAGCTAATGACTGCACTGTTGGGTCTTTCCTCTAGTGGGGCCAGCGGAGGATAACACAATCATTTCCCAGGGCTGTTCTAGAAGATGAATAACATAGAGGTTTATGCCTTAACAATGCCAGAAAGAAATGTAGAAGTTCAAAATAAGGAATTAAGGAACTATAGCAAAACTCTATACAGCCTGCAAGGTTTTTAAGCCTTGAAAGAATATTGGTAGGTGATGCATTAAGAAAATCAATTATATTATTATTATTATTATTAATAATAAAAATAACACTAATAATAATATTAGCAGTAGTAGTATTAATAATAATAATAATAATAATAATACAAATAATAATAATAATAATAGTAGTAATAGTAATAATAATAATAAAATAATGATATTAATAGTAGTAGTAATAATAATAATAATAATACAAGTAATAATATTAATAGTAGTAGTAGTAATAGTAATAATAACAATAATAATAATAATTAATAATAATAATAGAAGCCCAAAAGCATACATTGGTTTTTGCAGCAAATTGGCACACAGGTACATGAATCTTTTATACTTTCTACCTATTTTTTTTTTTAACCTTACACTGGTTCTCGTAAGATAGACTGAGTCATTTTTTTAAATGGAGTTGACCTTTTAGATTTAAAGTGAAAGACCATACTTGAACACTATGTTTTTTGAAAATCTAAACAGTCCAAATTTCTGTGCTGATTAATTTCTCAATATATCCCTATATCGGATGGAGCGTTGTCTTTCCGATACAGAGCTCCAAATCCCCTGCATAGACATAGTTAAATAATAAAAGTCTCCAGCCACCACTAGGGGGAGCTTAGAATTTAATTGCATATTGTTTATACCTTGAACGCAATGGAAAAAAAAACAGTCTGCGCAGAACTATATTCTTTTTGCATTAGCGTCATGGCTTCCATTCTTGTGCTATTCTTGCTGTAAAATAGCCACTAACATATTTACTCTAAGGTACCCTGAAGAAGTGTACCTTAAGCCTTAAAGAAACATTTTTGCTCTTGTATTTCAGCTATATTTTAGGCTTTTAAGAAATTAACTTTAAGACTTTCACACAATAAGCTTTTAAGCTTGCAATAATAAAGTATTTAAGTTTAGCAGAAATGGATAACTCGTAATTCTCACAAATATGAGATTATTCTGAACTCAATGCCATTAACGGAGATAACAAGCGACGAGCATTTGTAAGATGATTTCATAGCTCTCAAATGAAATTCTGACATACTGAAATTGTATTAATTTGTGGCTCTTCAGTCATTGAGTCTTAAAGTTATCAATAATATAGTAGATGAGACAGCGTCAGACTTTAACGGCAAGCAGAATGCAGGTCCGCAATAGTGTGACGGTTTTCACTTCCAACCACGGGATCCACACGACATCGATGGCTACATCAATCTTGTTCAAAACAGTTTCTGTATTGTGCCAAAAATAGCATACAGACAAGCAGCAATGTTTCCGCCTCTAGCTTGACAAAGTTTGACAAAGTCTCTGCTATTGTAATGGGTCGAGACGTTACTGCTTGTCTGTATGCTACTTTTGGCACAGTAAAAAAAATATTTGATACAAGAATGCTGTCGCCATCGCTGCTATTTGAGACTTATGCCTAGTTCACACAGTGCGGATTTGCTGCACATTTTTCATGTATAAGAGAATCTCTCACCTGCACATACGTGTGCAACCGAGTGCACCATGTAATAGGCAGTGCTGCACAAACCCTGTCTCACTTTAAAAACATTTTTTATCCTCCTCCGTTATTTAAACATCGGTGCCGTTATATTTGACTCCCGATATGTAAATAATCCCCTGAACTGTCAATGGGACGTGTAAATGGAATGGGGGCATGTTACTTATCGTTGTGACACTGTCCGATCAGTTACGGACAGTGTCACACAGTCTTGTTGTCCTCGTCTGCCGAGAGCTGAAGAGTGAGAGCGTGCGCGCACCCACACGCATGCGCACACAGCTCTGACGCCGCTGCCGACGATACTCCTGCCGCCACGGAACAGAACAAGAAGAATTCACATTCTTCTTCTCTTCTTCTGTTCCGTGGCAGCGGCGGGGCTGTGTTCGCGCGCATGGTCTCTTTCTCCAGCTCTTGTCAGACAGTGAAGGAAAGACTGTGTGAGAGATCACACAGCACAGGCCGAAGTGACACTGTCCGTAGCTGATTGGACAGTGTCACAGCGATAAGTAATAAGCCCCCATGCCATTTACATGCCCCATTTATATGCAACGATATCTAAATAACGGAGGAGGCTAGAATTTGTTTTTTTAAAGTGAGACAAGGTTTTTGCGGCACTGCCTATTACATTGTGCACTCAGGCGTAGGTGAAAGGTTCTCTTTAGGTCAAAACCAGAATTGGATCAAGGAGAGGAGACACTTTAAGGCCTTCTTTTATATATTTATTCTGTTTTGGTTCCATTTCTGCTTCTGTCTTAAAAAATACTGGCAAAATCTGCACTTTGTGAACAAGGCCTTAAAGTTAGGCTCTGCTAACATCACGTTAAGAGCCTACATTGGGGATTTTCTGTATGTCAAATGGATCTCCCAACAGAAGGCTACGACAACTGACACTATATTCTGATACGGAGGGATACGTCATTAATAGGCTCCCATTACAAAAAAAAATATTAAGTATAACGTTTTTTCATGTATACTTTTGTATAGAATACCGTTGTGTATTACACTATTCCATATGGCAAAAAAAAGATATGCTAACTTACGGATGTAGCCATCTTTAACTTGATTCTGATAACTTGCAGCAGTGTGATATCACAACAAAAGCCATTGACAAAGTCAAGATAAAGGACCTTGCCACTGTTTATTTAATGCGTTAAAAGTCAAGATAAAGATGGCTACATCTGTATACCTACCCAATTAAGGCTAAAAGGACACTCTTTTGGCTTCCATCAAGTGAACGGAGCCCTATGGCTCTTAACGTGATGTGTACAGAGCCTTAATGAATAACCATGAATATATTTACTTACTAAAGTTGAATCTGTCTATTAATTTGTGGGGTTAACATAAATAGATGTAGTGCAAACCCCTTACACCCTCATACAAAGGTGATAGTTAATAGTTCATATATTCACATTATGAGACTGATAGAAATCACAGTCCCGTCTTTTGCTCCTAACTGCTTTCTATAATTGCGGAAGTTTAATGTTACACTGATCAAGGGCAAAAGGATCAGAATTCTTTCTCAAAAGGTTACGTTGGAAGTCAAGTTTAATTTGCTAGTCTAGAGCATGGAAATTACTTACTGTTTGATAGCAGTATGTGGCACCTTTGTACCTTATCATAAAGCAAGGTCTTGTATTCTGCTTTATATCAGATCGAAACAAAATATCACTCCAAGTGCTTAATGTGTTTGGAACAGAGTGTAATTGAAAATGAATCAAAATTTTTTTTGTTCCCTAGAATAACTGTTATTGCCAACTTTAGCAACAATTCAAGCAAAATAACTTGTAAGAGCTTTAAACACTTTCAAAATGAATTTGATAGATGCTGCTTACCACTGTTTCTGCTTCCCTATAGAGCTGATTTACGGGTTTTTAAAATGAGACCCTTGTTTTCCAGTAAGTCACCTGATCCAATGGGCACCTAACATGCATTTTTCAGTTGAGAAAATGGTTTACAAAGATAGAAAAATCATTTTATATTAAGTACAAAATATATGGTGAAGAATGAAGCTCTCCTGTAGTAATAATAATAATAATAGATAAGTACATGTTAAAATTGGAGTTACCTGTTGGAGTGATTGGCTGTTTCAGAGCATGTCCACCTAAAATAAAATAAAAAATATAAAAATCACCAGTAAATAAGCATCTTTTTGAGTTGATATCTTCTGAAAAGGTAGAATTTTATTCTGACATATTTTTTTTAGCTAAATTAATTATTTGATGATTATTATTATTATTATTATTATTATTATTATTATTATTATTATTATTATTATTATTATTATTATTATATGCTATTAGTTATATTATCCCTGTGTCAGAAAAGAAAAATGGGTGTAATTAAAACTCCTAAATAGAAAATCTACCTAGTTAGAAAAATACATTGCCCAACTCCTGGAACCACCCAAACAGACTTGCAATACAGAACTCAAGGAAAGTTGGGTGACATTTGTAAGCTTAGTGGTGAAACAAAAAAATTAGATTAACCAGCTTTATACTTGTGTAAAAGGGAGGGGAAGGGCATTGTAAACATATATTTTGTCTTGGTCATGTAATTTGTATGACCGAGAAACCGACATTTGATTCTGTGCTCTGAGTGACAAGACACTCTTGGCTCTAAATGATGGCTCTACCAGCCAAACAGGGGGCAGCCAGTGCCGTCACTCAGAGCAGAGGGGCGGGCTGACAACGTGCAGTGAGGAGAAGCAATGAACACTTCCACATTAGGTGGCCTCCTCCGTAGCACTTGTGACAGCGTTGCCAGAGGAATTAAACATCGATTCTCACAAAAGGTATGTTTACAATGCCCTTACCCTTTCCTGTATCCTCAAAACTATGGACAGATTCTCTTTAAGTCTCTCCCTATTAATCATGTCACCTTGACATACATTTCAATAATTTCAATAATGCTTAATGAAGACCCTTGATGTCTGGTATATGTATGGGGTGCCCCTATGATGCCTCAATTGGCTTAACTCCTTTAACCAAGTTCCTCAGAATGTTTTATTCTGTAATATATATATATATATATATATATATATATATATATATATATATATATACACACCACCGTTCAAAAGTTTAGGGTCACTTAGAAATTTCCTTATTTTTGAAGGAAAAGCACAGTTTTTTTCAATGAAGATAACATTAAATTAATCAGAAATACACTCTATACATTGTTGATGTGCTAAATGACTATTATAGCTGCAAACGTCTCGTTTTTAATGCAATATCTACATAGATGTATAGAGGCCCATTTCCAGCAACCAGCACTCCAGTGTTCTAATGGTACATTGTGTTTGCTAACTGTGTTAGAAGGCTAATGGATGATTAGAAAACACTTGAAAACCCTTGTGCAATTATGATAGCACCGCTGTAAACAGTTTTGCTGTTTAGAGGAGCTATAAAACTGACCTTCCTTTGAGCTAGTTGAGAATCTGGAGCATTACATTTGTGGGTTCGATTAAACTCTCAAAATGGCTAGAAAAAGAGAGCTTTCATTTGAAACTCGACAGTCTATTCTTGTTCTTAGAAATTAAGGCTATTCCATGTGAGAAATTGCCAAGAAACTGAAGATTTCCTACAGCGGTGTGTACTACTCCCTTCAGAGGACAGCACAAACAGTCTCTAACCAGAGTAGAAAGAGAAGTGGGAGGCCCCGTTGCACAACTGAGCAACAAGACAAGTACATTAGAGTCTCTAGTTTGAGAAATAGACGCCTCACAGGTCCTCAACTGGCAGCTTCATTAAATAATACCCGCAAAACGCCAGTGTCAATGTCTACAGTAAAGAGGCGACTCCGGGATGCTGGCCTTCAGGGCAGAGTGGCAAAGAAAAAGCCATATCTGAGACTGGCTAATAAAAGGAAAAGATTAATATGGGCAAAAGTACACAGACATTGGACAGACGAATCGAATTTTGAGGTGTTTGGATCACACAGAAGAACATTTGTGATACGCAGAACAACTGAAAAGATGCTGGAAGAGTGCCTGACGCCATCTGTCAAGCATGGTGGAGGTAATGTGATGGTCTGGGGTTGCTTTGGTGCTGGTAAAGTGGAAGATTTGTACAAGGTAAAAGGGATTTTGAATAAGGAAGGCTATCACTCCATTTTGCAACGCCATGCCATACCCTGTGGACAGCACTTGATTGGAGTCACAGTCTCCAATATAGTCCAAAAATAGATGAACACAGCACTCCAACGTACCTATATATTAGGCAATGTGCTCATTATCAGGGGATGAATCAGTTCCTCAGCTTGTATATATACCATAGAACAAAATAACAGCACCAGGACCTCAGAGCAGATGAAATAGGGTGGATATATTCACCTCAAGTGAGCAACGTTTCGGTTCATCTCAGAACCTTTCTCAAGCTTGAGAAAGGTTCTGAGATGAACCGAAATGTTGCTCACTTGAGGTGAATAAGTCCACCCTATTTTATTTACTCTGAAGTCCTGGTGCTGTTATTTTGTTCTATGGTATACAGTATATATATCTATCTATAGAGATAGATAGATAGATAGATAGATAGATAGATAGATAGATAGATAGATAGATAGATAGATAGATAGATAGATAGAACCTCCCTATTTGTAAGTAGATTTAGCTTTAGTGCATATTTATTTATATTTAGTGGTTTAGGTGGCATTAGTGTCGCAGGGTGCTGTCACCATTCTATGTTTGCTAGATAGATAGATAGATAGATAGATAGATAGATAGATAGATAGATAGATAGATAGATAGATAGATAGATAGATAGATAGATACTGTAGATAAGGCTCCAATGAGTTGAGCCTAAATAAGCAAATAATGGCAGCGGTGGTTTTACCGGAGTGTTGCCGATATTTGCATTTTCAGATAGATAGATAGATAGATAGATAGATAGACATCTTAATCACTTCTTTACTATATACCTGTAAATTGCTCGGACTTTGAACACATTTGTTAATTCCAAATTTTTAGGATTTTGTTAGTTACCTTTTTTGTTACCATTTTTCTCTGAATAATACAACATAATGCATATGCACACATATAGACATAAACACATTATCCTACCATTTAGAACAGGTTGTATAAAAAAAAACAAATTCTTTTCAACCCAACCTCCCTTTCAGTGCTACCAGGAAAACTAAAGTGAAGAAGCTACACTTTCAATTAAGCAATTAAATGGCCTGGAAAGCTGTAAATTACAGGGTATATTGAGCACTCCAGTAACTAAAACTATTCCTGTTAACTACTGTACATTGTTATCAATCAAACTGATTTCAATTAACTCACACAATCTCCCAAAACTTGTAAAAAGTTATTGGAAAACTTAGCAAAAAAATACATTTCCAATGACCCTGTAAGAGCATTCTCAGTTAACCCCTTCCCGCTCCTGGACGTACTATTGGGTCATGGTAGCTGTATCGTTTGCGCTCCATGACCTAATAGTACGTCACGGGAGTAATGGCCATTTCGGCCGTATTCCCGGCACATACAGGAGCTGTGACAGCTGCTGCCTCGTACAGCAGTTGCCGTAGGTCCTACAGCGGGGACCGATCGCTGTGTCCCCGATGATTAACCCCTTAAAAGCCGCATTCAATTGTGATCGCAGCTTTTTAGGGGTTAAGCTACCGTCGCCGGTCTGCTACACGATAACGGCCGGCGATGGTGACTATGGCAACCGGACACCTAACAATGGCGTCCGGCTATGCCATCGATGGAAGCCTAGTGGGTCCTGACAAAGTCAGGACCCACTATGCTTGCTGTCAGTGAGTAGCTGACAGCTCTAATACACTGCACTATGCATGTAGTGCAGTGTATTAGAATAGCAATCAGAGCATCCTGCCCTCAAGTTCCCTAGTGGGACAAAGTTAAAAAGTTTAAAAGAAAGTAAAAAAAGTTGTGTAAAAATAAGAAAATAAAGGTTCTAAAAGTGATAAAAGTAAAATTCCCCCTTTTCCCCGAATCATTCCTTTATTATCAATAAAAAATATATAAACAAACAAATAAACTATACATAATTGTTATTGCCGCGTCCGTAACGGCCTGAACTACAAAATTATTTTGCTGTTTATCCCACGCCATAAAAGAGAACAATAAACCATACAAGAATCACAATTTTTTTGGCACTTCACCTCCCAAAAAATGGAATAAAAAGAGATCAAAAAGTCACATGTACCTAATGGTCCTGATCTAAACTGCAGTTCGTTACGCAAAAAACAAGTCCTCGCACGGCTTTCTTAATGGAAAAATAAAAAAGTTCTGGCTCTCAGAATATGGTAACACAAAAAGTAAATGATTTTTTACAAAACTTATTTTATTGTGCAAACGCCATAAGACATAAAAAAAACTATAAACATCTGGTATTGCCGTAATCGTATCGCCCCGCAGAATAAAGTGAATGTGTCATTTATATCGCTTATATACTTTGATGGGTCTAATTTCTCAAATGGGGTGTTTGATAGGGGTTTCTAATATATAGGCCCCTCAAAGCAACGTCAGAACTGAACTGGAACCTAAAAAAAATAAATTAGGCAATACTTCCCTTCTTACATTATACTGATAATGAGCATTGCCCACCCCGAGATGACCCCAGTTTTGACCGTTTGTGTAAACGGAGACCCCTATTAGACAGTTTCAGTGCCCAGTTTGCCCAAGCATGCACCCCCGAGAAATGTATTTCGATTGATGAGTCCTTGGTACATTTTAAAGGGAGGCTTCAATTCCACCAGTACCTGCTGAGTAAGAGGGCTAGGTATGGCGTGAAGATTTATAAGCTGTACAAGAGTGAAATCAGGGTATACTTACAAATTTAGGATGTATGAAGGGAAGGACACCAGTATTCAGCCCCCAGAATGCCCCCCCTTACTAGGAGTTAATGCAAAAATTGTGTGGGATTTGGTGCACCCACTGCTGGACCAGGGTTACCACCTCTTCCTGGATTATTTTTATACCAGCATCCCACTCTTCAAGTGCCTCACTTCCAGAAGTACTGCGGCATGCGGCACTGCTAGAAGAAATCTGAGAGGCCTCCCTAAGACTCTGCTTTGGCAAACACTCAGAAGGGGTGAGAGCAGGGCACATTCTAGCAGCAACATATTGTGTGTCACGTACAAGACAAGAGAGATGTCACACCAGTACCCATGTACCTGTACGAGGTACCAGTACAGAGACCCCCAAACCAGACTGCATCCTGGACTACAATAGGTACATGGAAGGGGTGGACTTGTCAGATCAAGTCCTGAAGCCCTACAGCGCAATGCGGTGTGGTATAAGAAGCTGGCCGGGCACCTCATACAGATGGCATTGTAAAATTCGTACGTGCTACATCGATTTACAGGCCAGAGGGGAACCTTATCTTTAGGGACTAAGAAAGGGGACACCCAGTACTTCTGGAACCGAGGCCACACGCATCGTACCAGGGCAACACTTTCCAGGAGAAGTTCCCAAAACTGGCAAGAAGGGGAAAAAGTCAAAAGAGGTGCAAAGTCTGCTATAAGAGGGGGATAAGGAAGGACACAATATATCAATGTGACACGTGTCCCGAAAAACCAGGGATCTGTATGATAGTGTTTTAAAATTTGTCATACATCCCTTCGATTTTTAATCTACCCTGACGCACTCTGCACTGTTTATCCCCCTTATCTTTCACTTCTGAGCCCTGCTGTGTGCCCTGATAACAGCCACATGTAGGGTATTGCCGTACCCAGGAGAACCCACATTACAGTTTATGGGGTGTATGTCTCTGGTGGCGCATGCTGGGCACAATATATTGGACACTGAATTGGCATATATGTATAGAAAATTGCACATCTCACTCTGCACCATCTGCTGCGCATTACCTTTTACACAATACCTGTGGGATCAAAATGCTCACTACACCTCTAGATGAATGCCTTAAGGGGTGTAGATTTTAAAATGGGGTCACTTCTTGTGGGTTTCAACTGTACTGGTACCTCCGGGGCTTCTGCATACATGAGTTAGCACCAGAAAAGCTCCAGTAGGGCAAATGGTGGTCCTTCCCTTCTAAGCCCTGCCGTGTGCCCAGGCAGCAGATAACAGCCACATGTAGGGTAGTGCCGTACCAAGGAGAACCCACATTACAATTTATAGGGTGTATATCTCCGGTGGCGCATGCTGGGCACAATATAATGGACACTGAATTGGCATACATGTATAGAAAATTGCTAATCTTACACTGCATCATCTGCTGCGCATTACCTTTTAGACAATACTTGTGGGATCAAAATGCTCACTACACCTTTAGATGAATGCCTTAAGGGGTGTTGTTTCCAAAATAGGAGTCACTTCTAGTGGGTTTCCATAGCTTTGATACCTCTGGGGCTCTGCAAATGCGACATGGCACCCGAAAACCAATCCAGCAAAATCTGGACTCCAAATAACACATAGCGCTCCTTTCCTTCTGAGCCCTCCCATGGGCCCAAACAGCAGTTTATCACCACAAATGGGGTATTGCCGCACTCAGGACAAATTGGGCAACAAAATGGGGTATTTTATTTCTTCTATTTTTGATCAAAAATAACATCTTATTAGAAAAAATTTCATTTTTAAAATTTCACAGCCCAATTCAAATACGTGCTGTGAAACAACTGTGCGGTCAAAATAGTAACAACAACCATACATGAATTCCTTGAGGTGTGTAGTTTCCAAAATGGGGTCACTTTTGGGGTTTTTCTACTGTTTTGGCACCTCAACACCTTTTCAAACCTGGCATGCTGCCTAAAATATATTCTAATATAAAAGAGGCCCAAAAATGCACTAGGTGCTTCTTTGCTTCTGGGGCTTGTGTTTTAGTCCACGAGCCCACTAGAGCCACATGTGGGACATTTCTAAAAACTTCAGAATCTGGAAAATACATATTTAGTAGTGTTTCTCTGGTAAAACCTTCTGTGTTGCATAAAAAAAAATGGAATAAAATTTAAATTCAGTAAGAAAAATGTGCAAATTTCACCTCCACTTTGCTTTAATTCCTGTGAAATGCCTAAAGGGTTAAAAAAACTTTCTAAATGCTGTTTTGAATACTTCGAGGGGTCTAGTTTTTAAAATGGGGTGTTTTATGGGGGTGTCTAATACATAGGCCCCTCAAAGGCACTTCAGAACTGAACAGGTACCTTAAAAAAAAGCCTTTTGAAATTTTCTTAAAAATATGAGAAATTGCTGTTTTTGTTCTAAGCCTTGTAACGTCCAAGAAAAATAAAAGACTTTTGAAAAAATGATGCCAATCTAAAGTAGACATATGTGAAATGTGAACTAGTAACTATTTTGGGTGGTATAACCATCAGTTTTACAAGCAGATGCATTTAAATTCCGAAAATTTCTATTTTTTCAAAATTTTCTCTACATTTTGCAGTTCTTCACAAATAAACACTGAATATATCGAACAAATTTTACCACTAACATAAAGCCCAATGTCTCACGAGAAAATAATCTCAGAATCGCTTGGATAAGTTTAAGCATTCCGGAGTAATTACCACATAAAGTGAAATATGTCAAATTTCAAAAATGGGCTCTGAGCCTTAAGGTCAAAACAAGGCTGCGTCCTTAAGGGGTTAACAAAGGGGGATTTATTTATTCTTTGGACCTTCTTTAAATATCTGAAGAGAAGAGTGGCTACAAAAATCATTATTTTTCAATGGAGGACCCAGAATGTATGTTCATTACACAGACAGCCCATTGACTTCAATAGGCATCATGTAATGCTTAATTTCCTCTGAGGTGGCGCTGCAGGGGAATTCAACTTTAGCTGCCAAGTTCCCCTGCAGATCCAGCTGATTTTTGTGGGTCTCAGCATCTCGAAAACCCTGTGATTGACTTATTTTTGAGAGACTCTCCTAACAAAAAGACATTGTCAAAAGTATACAGCCCCTATAAGTCAAGTATTTATTTATTTAATTTGTTACCAGTTTATTTATTTCAGAAAACAGTAAAAAGATTAGAAAATCTCCAAAATCCTCTTGCAAATAAATTTTAGATATAGTCAAGCTTGAAACACGAATATTTGTTAACTTTTGCCAACAGCAACATTATGTTTCTGAAAACTTGATGATAATACCCACATCTTTAATGTCCAATGCTCTTATTATCTTCTAACTGTCAACCGAGTCTATCCAATGTTTTCCAGATTACGGCTGAACCTCTTAGCTAAAACAGAGCTGTGTGAATGGAAAGAGATAAAATAATACAAAACAAGATTAAGAGAATGATGTTCAGGAGCTCAATCTTTTTGCCAATAGGTTTTTAAAAGGGAGCAGATACCACAGTGAGAATTCCTTATAGATCAAGTTTATTTGTCTGCCTGGAAGAAATAATAATAACAGCTAAAACAACAGTGAAGTATAGTACTACATAGCCAGAAGCAGACATGACTACATAGGGCCTATGTGGTATTTCTACTGCTGAATGTCCCATATTTAGAGTTTATACTTATCATAAATAGTTGTTAACTTTATTACTCTCTTTTGATTATAAAAAAAAGATGAAACAGAACTAAGACATTTTAATGGAAACTTTATTAAAGTGATAAGGTGGTTAGCGTTTGTCACCCATACATAAATAAAATATATATGTGTGAACATATACAGTGGAGGAAATAAGTATTTGATCCCTTGCTGATTTTGCAAGTTTGCCCACTGTCAAAGTCATGAACAGTCTAGAATTTTTGGGCTAGGTTAATTTTACCAGTGAGAGATAGATTATATTAAAAATAAAAAAGAAAATCACATTGTCAAAATTATATATATGTATTTGCATTGTGCACAGAGAAATAAGTATTTGATCCCCTACCAACCATTAAGAGTTCAGCCTCCTCCAGACCAGTTACACGCTCCAAATCAACTTGGTGCCTGCATTAAAGACAGCTGTCTTAAATGGTCACCTGTATAAAAGACTCCGGTCCACAGACTCAATTAATCAGTCTGACTCTAACCTCTACAACATGGGCAAGACCAAAGAGCTTTCTAAGGATGTCAGGGACAAGATCATAGACCTGCAAAAGGCTGGAATGGGCTACAAAACCATAAGTAAGACGCTGGGTGAGAAGGAGACAACTGTTGGTGCAATAGTAAGAAAATGGAAGACATACAACATGACTGTCAATCGACATCGATCTGGGGCTCCATGCAAAATCTCACCTCGTGGGGTATCCTTGATCCTGAGGAAGGTGAGAGCTCAGCCGAAAACTACACGGGGGGAACTTGTTAATGATCTCAAGGCAGCTGGGACCACAGTCACCAAGAAAACCATTGGTAACACATTACGCCGTAATGGATTAAAATCCTGCAGTGCCCGCAAGGTCCCCCTGCTCAAGAAGGCACATGTACAGGCTCGTCTGAAGTTTGCAAATGAACATCTGGATGATTCTGAGAGTGATTGGGAGAAGGTGCTGTGGTCAGATGAGACTAAAATTGAGCTCTTTGGCATTAACTCAACTCGCCGTTTTTGGAGGAAGAGAAATGCTGCCTATGACCCAAAGAACACCGTCCCCATTGTCAAGCATGGAGGTGGAAACATTATGTTTTGGGGGTGTTTCTCTGCTAAGGGCACAGGACTACTTCACCGCATCAATAGGAGAATGGATGGAGCCATGTACCGTCAAATCCTGAGTGACAATCTCCTTCCCTCCACCAGGACATTAAAAATAGCTTGTGGCTGGGTCTTCCAGCACGACAATTACCCGAAACATACAGCCAAGGCAACAAAGGAGTGGCTCAAAAAGAAGCACATTAAGGTCATGGAGTGGCCTAGTCAGTCTCCAGACCTTAATCCCATCGAAAACTTATGGAGGGAGCGGAAGATCCGAGTTGCCAAGCGACAGCCTCGAAATCTTAATGATTTACAGATGATCTGCAAAGAGGAGTGGGCCAAAATTCCATCTAATATGTGTGCAAACCTCATCATCCACTACAAAAAAACTTCTGACTGCTGTGCTTGCCAACAAGGGTTTTGCCACCAAGTATTAAGTATTGTTTGCCAAAGGAATCAAATACTTATTTCTCTGTGCACAATGCAAATAAATATATATAATTTTGACAATGTGATTTTATTTTATTTTTTTAATGTAATCTATCTCTCACTGGTAAAATTAACCTAGCCTAAAAATTCTAGACTGTTCATGTCTTTGACAGTGGGCAAATTTACAAAATCAGCAAGGGATCAAATACTTATTTCCTTCACTGTATAGTGTCATTGATGACATGTGGACGAGATCGCTTAAAGTCCAGCCACTTGGACTTCTACTCAGGGGCGGACATATCATATGTGCCGCCTGTGTATAGAGGTCCTATAGGCAAAAGGGCCCACCATCATCTTGAGAGAAAGTAACAGGGCTTCCAACTATCTTCTAGATTGCATGTAAAGAAATGTTAATAAATTGCCATGGCGCATAATTAGCGGTCTATCACGATACACAGAAATTGGCACACCATTGAAGGACTTGCTAGAAAGGGACTCTATGACAAGCACTTTACTCTCAGCAAACTGTTACATAACAACGGTCCCACACAACTTTTTCCACAGGGGCCCTATGCTGTCTATGTCTGCCCCTGCTTCCACTTATTCAAGGAATAAAAGTGAAACACAACTGCTCTACCCCCAACCTTGTGCTTTGTCGGAATTGCGACGTAGTCCTATTCATTTGCATGTTGCAAAGTTCCAATTCCAGAACATCCCCTTACTAGGAGTGGCACTATTTCACTAAAATGTCCCCTGTACTAGGCGTTCCAGTGATTGATTCGATATGCTACCAATTGTATATTGTGCGAAAATCATCATAAGTTCTAAACAGGAGCTAAATGCACAAATGAACACATTAATAATTAGTAGGTTACAGTAAAGTCACTTATAGAGACATCTTGCAATGCTTATTTTTTCGACTAAAAGCCTTTTTACATTAACCAGAATTTATTTTTTTTGCAATACATTTTTCATCATTTATACAAATACAATTCATGATGTTGAGCAAAACTTTTTACATCGGTAAAACAATAAAAAAGAGATTAAGAAAAAAAAAGGAAGAGGAAAATGCTAAGGAACTAGCCAATTAATACACTAACAACCCATAGGATTGATAAGTTGGCGATTTCTTATGCAGGGCATCCATCTCTCCTGGAATATATATTTTCCCGCTTCCCAATCTAGACCTAGTAATTTTTCATACTGAAATATATATTTACCTTATTTATTACTTTGGTAATACAGGGAATTTTATTTATTTTCCAGTTGGATGCAATTATATTACGTGATGCATCTAAAACTCTGCAACAAACTCATCTACTTTCTTTGGCGATCAGGTACACTCTTATATTTAATAAAGTTAATTCTAACGTAAGAATTAATTTTCTTTTTGCAGTAATTTCATTAATTAGACTAGAAACTTCAGACCAGAATGTCTTCAATTTTCCTCAATCCCACCAGATATGTATCAGATCACTCGTTATCCCGCAAGCTCTCCAACATAGCCCCTTGTTATTTGAGTTGAATTGAACCTGTAAATATAGGTGATTTTTTTTTTTTAAGTACATAATGATGAGTTACAAGATGATTCATACATTTAATATTTTGACAGGTATATTTTATAGCAGTCAGCCATTCATCTAACAGAAATTATTTTTGTAAGTCTTTTTCTCATCGTAGTATGTACTTGAGTTTACCATTGATATTTCCATTTACTAGTTTATTGTAGATCAGGGATAAACCATTAGAGAGTGCATTAGATTCAATGACTTGTGTAAATCCCTTTATATACCTCTGATTCTGTAGTCTAATAGCTTCAATAAATTTATATCTATTATTAATAATACTTTTGATTTGACAGATTTTCAAAAAGTCGTTATTGCCTATACCATAAAGCAGCGATAACCATTCTGGTGAACAGAATTGATCTCTATTATAGAGATTACCTAGACATGAAATGCCTTTTGATTCCCACCAAGTGCTCTCCCAATTCTATATTAATTGACGAAAATAACATATTTCGAAATCCATCATTTTTATATTAATAGATAGTTCCCTTAAGGCACCATATTCTAAAAGTGTTAGAGACAATCTTTTAAAGATGCGGCTTCTAATTTAACCCATACCGGAGTTTTATCTTCTTGCCACCAGCAGTTAATTGGCTCTATAGTTGCTGCTTTATAATAGGATAATAAATTTGGTATCCCCAATCCACCGTTTTTCAACTTTAAATATACTACTTTTCTCGAAACCCTCACTTTCCCTGATCCCCCCTTTTCAAATATAGTGGGACATGGAAACTGGCGATTTTTTTATCCAGGTATGGTGAAGTTTGATGGGAAGGTTACAGAAAATAAAGACTATTTTTAGGAAAATATTCATTTTGAAGGCATTAATCCTCGCTATCCATGACAGGTTTATTTTGTCTAATTTCGCAACCTCTTCCCGGACCACTTCAAGTAGCATCTTTTGATTTAACTCATTTGTTTTAGGGATACTGTTTGCATTACATTAACCAGAACTGATCGACAACTTAAGAAATTTCAGAATGTAGTTTTATAACAAGACGGGACATTCTTGAATCAGAGGAGTCAAATTAAATCTGCACTTATGAGACACTTGGATTCTCAGTGGCTGCCTCCATAGAAGTGTCCTTTGCAGCACAGACTCCAACTTATACCATGTCTTCTTTGTATCAAAAACTGTTCATTATATTTTCACATGGCCGTATGCCCATCTCAACCACAGCACTTCCTTAAATAACATCATGGCAGCATGCCATACCCTTTGTCAAAAACTTAGCTTGTGAGTTGAATTGCCATAGAGTAGATGCACTACTTGTTATATAATCATTGCATTGCAGTACAATATTGCAATATTATTATAAGAGCAGATAATTTATGGTCTATGATTTTTTCAAAATTGGTATAAGATTGAAATGTTGCTGGAAGGAGCCTTGAAAGATTTTGCTATAGAAACTTGTAATTTTAAGCTTTGAAGAAATCGGGCATTTCAATTTTTTCATGTGTCTTCACAGAGTCTATGTTTTATAATGTAGTTCATCCTTTGAACCACAGGAGAATTGATTGAAAGTTTGACAATATAAGCCTTCAATGCTGTAACCCATTTATAATTTACTTTTTTCATTCTGACAATATTTGAAGGGGGAAACATACATAAATATTTGACAAAGATAGTGCACCAAGATTTCTTCAATTGATGGAAGATCCTGCCATTATTTATCTTTGTTCCAAACTGACACAAATCCTTTATACCGCAATGATGCAAGGATTACCTTATCTTCTCGTATACTTAAAGGATATTGTATTATTACAGTGCCTCCAAAATGCAAGCTGTTTTACATATCTTTATACCAACATTTTACTCTTAAAAGAATTTGCATTAAGATCTTCAAGAAATCTGGGATTAAAATGTGCAGGTGTTCAAAGTACAATGTGCCTTTCTCAATGATTAATATGTAAAAATGCAGTATTAAAAATCCCCTCTAATATTATGCATTTAACCTTGAACCGGAATCAAAGATCAAAACCACCAAATATTTTTACATACAATGATTTTAAATAACATATTTAAAATCCATTTGATATTAAGTCATCTTCTCCACTTTAAATGCTAAACAGGTACAAGAAGTTGTGTATACAAATCGCTTGTTTGATTGGACATGAAAGTGAAGTGATACAGGACATCTCTTTTAGATGATTATGGAGATATAAGTGAATATAAGACTGTTCACACTAGCAGAATGGCTTCCAATTATAACAAAGCCATTACCGCTATGCTGGATTTACTTTTAAACAAATACTGATGAATCCTGATGGTCAACATTGACTTCAATGGTGTATTTTGGGATTGCATCAGGATTCTAGTGATTTTGACTGCAAGAATAGTGCTGCAGATTGCTTTATTTTTACCATAAAAAATACGAGATCCCAAAAGACACTCTAACAGACCCCATGTGAATACAGCCTTATTTCGGACGAAAGTCCCGGACCGAACACACTGCAGGGAGCCGGGCTCCTAGCATCATAGTTATGTCCGACGCTAGGAGTCCCTGCCTCGCTGCCGGACAACTGTCCCGTACTGTAATCATGTTTTCAGTACGGGACAGTAGTTCCATGGAGAGGCAGAGACTCCTTGCATCGTACATAACTATGATGCTAGGAGCCCGGCTCCCTGCAGTGTGTTCGGTCCGGGATGTGCGGCCGAAATACGTTCCGTCCATTACGGACGTAATGTGCTCGTGTAAATCCAGCCTTAGTCTAAAAACGTACAGTATTTTTTTTTTCCAACTTAAAGGGGTTTTCCCATAAGGGACATTTATGACATATCCACAGGATATGTCATAAATGTCAGATAGATGTGGGTCCCACCTCTAGAACCCGCACATATATCTAGAACGGGGCCCCCTATGCCCCGTTCTAGCTTTTGGTGCTAACGCTGCCCCCCGGCTACTTCCTGACTTTATGGTCGGGACTTGGTCGGGAGTTACAGAAACAGCGAAGCTCGCTGAGCTACGCCATTTTCGTAACTCCTATACTAGTGAATGGCAGTTACGGAAGCAGCTTAGTATGCAAGTTACACTGTTTCCGTAATTATTATTCAGTTCTATGGGACTTACGGAAACAGCGTAGCTCAGCGAGTTACACTGTTCGCGTAACTCCCGAACATAAAGTCAGGAAGTAGCCGGGAGACATCATTAGCACCAAAAGCTAGAACAGGGTTCAGGGGGCCCCTTTCTAGAGATAGGTGCGGGTCCCAGAGGTGGGACCAGCATCTATCTGACATTTATGACATATCCTGTGCATGATATGCAGTCTATTGAGGCTGAGGAAAGGAGCGATATCTGTGAGTGGCGGAGGAGGAAGTAATCAATTCGGAAGTACATATTGTGTGGGTGGGAGAAGAAAATGTAGTCTCTGTCTTTGGGGTGAAGAGTACGCCAGGGGTCTATTAGCTGGTGTGTATGGAGTAGGCGATGTAGGCGACGCTTTAGGGGTCTAGGTGAGTTGAGTTGGGATGAGGTTGTGTCCAATAATAAGTCTACTGGTAAGTTAAAGTCACCCCCCTACTACCAGAGTCTCCTCAGCAAACTCGTCCAGAGCAGTAAGGGCCTCCTCCAGGAGCGTCAGTTGACCCGAGTTAGGAAGGTATAAGTTGTAAAAAACGTCAATGTGGAGTTTGCGATCTTACCTTTAACGAATAGGTATGTGCCTGCGTCATTTGTGTGACATACCACGAGTTCCCAAGGTAATGAGTTGGAGATGAGAATGGATACGCCCTTGGTTTTAGAGTCTGAGGTGGTGCTGTGGTAGACATCAGGGAACCTAGCATTCCGCAGAGACAGTAGTTGGTACGTGCGGAAATGAGTCTCCTGTAGAAAGACCACCCTTGCCTCTTTTCTTCCAGAGGAGATGTAGTAGTGAGGATCTCATTTCTGGAACGTTCAGACCTTGGACAGCCAATGATACAATGGTAAGGTTAGCCATGATAGTACAATGATTATGACATTGAGGACAGTGGATGGTAGAGGGGGGAAGGGGGGAAGAAAATCAGGGCATAGGTAGGAAGTAGGGAAAGGCAGAAAAGAGGAGAGGGGTAAGAGAGAGAAAAGAGCCCAAAGGCTCAAAGTGACAACTTTGAGTTGCGTGACCCTAGGGATGGGAAACTCAAGAGCTCAGGTCTTTAAGTGGGGTTGTAGAAAAGCACAGTAGCATAAAAGACCCGAAGCTTCCGGAAAGTAAAGTGCATATAACATATTGAACAACAGCCTGCTAAGAACAAATAATCACTTTCACAGCAATAGCCAAGGGGATATGTTATGATCTCGATATCTGTCAATAAGGGGCCACATGCACAAACAGCTCTCTTGGGCTGTCGGTAAATACTACAGTTCCAGTTAAGCGATAAGCGCCGCGCTCTTGGTCTAGAACAATGTAAGAGTCTTGCTGGGTGTCATATTCAGGAGAGAACATGAAGGCAGGTTTTAGACCGGTATGAGGTTTGGATCAAGCCAGATGGTGAGCCGGCCCACTTTCCGGAGTAGACAGTGTCCAGGAACAGGAACGGTGAGATTAAACAGTTCAACGTTCGTGATCCGTGATCAGTCTGTCTGCTTTGATTTTCATGTGGGGCTTCCACATGTTGAGGGTGGCGGCAGTCATGCCTCTCCTCTGACCTCCATGTCAAAGGAAGATGGTGGTCCAGAAGGAAATATTAAAAAGCAACCGGGAGTGCAATCACCGATAGGTAACAAGTGGGGAGCTCGTAGATCCTGTGGCACAGCTACAGCTCCTCCGCATGAGGTTCTTAAATATATGGCCAATAACCTTATATTACAAACATGTACCAGGTCCTAAAGTATGGATAAGAATTTATAACTACTTATTCATAATTTATAAACAGGCTAAACAGTAATGGTCCTGGTATAGATCCCTGGGCTATGCCACTTATAACATTCAATTTAAAGAGGCTCTGTCACCAGATTTTGCAGCCCCTATCTGCTATTGCAGCAGATAGGCGCTGCAATGTAGATTACAGTAACGTTTTTTATTTTTAAAAAACGAGAATTTTTGCCCACGTTATGACCATTTTTGTAGTTATGCAAATGAGGCTTGCAAAAGTCCAAGTGGGTGTGTTTAAAAGTAAAAGTCCAAGTGGGCGTGTATTATGTGCGTACATCGGGGCGTGTTTACTACTTTTACTAGCTGGGCGCTCTGACGAGAAGTATCATCTACTTCTCTTCAGAACGCCCAGCTTCTGGCAGTGCAGATCAGTGACGTCACTCACAGGTCCTGCATCGTGTCGGACACATCGGCACAAGAGGCTTCAGTTGATTCTGCAGCAGCATCGGCGTTAGCAGGTAAGTCGATGTAGCTACTTACCTGCAAACGCCGATGCTGCTGCAGAATCATCTGTAGCCTCTGGTGCCGATGTGTCCCCGCTCGTCTGACACGATGCAGGACCTGTGAGTGACGACACAGCGTGATCTCTCGAGAACACGCTGTGTCTGCACTGCCAGAAGCTGGGCGTTCTGAAGAGAAGTGGATGATACTTCTCATCAGAACGGCCAGCTAGTAAAAGTATTAAAAACGCCCCGATGTACGCACATAATACACGCCCACTTGGACTATTACTTTTAAACACACCCACTTGGACTTTTGCAAGCCTCATTTGCATAACTACAAAAATGGTCATAACTTGGCCAAAAATGCTCATTTTTTAAAAATAAAAACGTTACTGTAATCTACATTGCAGCGCCGATCTGCTGCAATAGCAGATAGGGGCTGCAAAATCTGGTGACAGAGCCTCTTTAAATATGAGTTATTTATGACTTCAAAGCGGATATGGTATATTATCCAACACAGGCCCACATTTACTATGTAAAGGAGATGGTTGGAGTGATTTGCACCACATTTATTAAAAGGCACACCTATTCTTAATAAACATGGCCGAATCTACATCTCTTTGAAGACCAATCCCACTTTTCTTGTCACTTTACAAATTTGGCGAGTGACAAAATATTACCGCTACTTTGTTGCACTTGACTGTTTACAGCATTTCTTTGCCACAGTTAATGCCAAGAACTGGTGAAATCTGTGTTGTAAATGTAGGCCATTGTGTACAATTACAAATTGTGCTTTGCACATCAACTTACGTTATAAAGTCTTTGAACATGAGGATCAGTATAAAATAGAATTATTGATCCATTATTAATTCTATCTAATATGTTCCTTACTCTTACTTTAAGAATCTTTGAGATGCTCAACACAGCTTCTCCACTTCTATTTATGTGCCGTCCATCATTAGCACAATGATCCTACTGCAAAGTTGGCAAAGTGCTATTAAAATTGAAAATCCTCTTCCTTAATCCAGGAAAAATGGGAAATATACAGAACACCACTAGAACTGTAGGTAAAGCTACTGGGCCTCCGGGAATAGGACACAACCATTAAGATTCCAGGAACGCAACACCAGGACAGTCACCAGGGAGCAAACATTTTCCATGCATTCACTATGTAGTCACTAGATGGGGGGCATATTGAGGGAATTTAGAAGCATTCTTCGGAACTTATATATGTAGTTAAAAGTTTCATATTTGAACCAATGCTTTGAGATCTAGTACAAAGACATAATTTTTATGATTCCATATGTGTATTGGGGTTTAACTTGTACAGTAGGTAAGACTACAGAGGGACTGTTTTCTGAGAGTGCATGTGACATGCTGTCATGGTATATTCTCTATAGCTACAACTTTTCTGTAACTCTACTGGCTTTGAACACATTTCGGAAATCAAAATCTATATTTACCCCCCTACATTGTATGACTTCTGCTGTAGATATGATAATAAAGTGTTTGCAGGGAAGAGATACATAAAATCTCACACATTCTAAAATTCTAATAGAAATAAAACCCCATGATTTAGCAGATTCGGCACAGCATCTTGTCTGTTTGAGATCATATCTTGGTCTTTCATCCCTTCCTGTTTTTTACAATAGACTGATAATTTTAAACTTCTTTTGACACATCTTCTAATCAGATTATACTTTCTCTGCAAGGCTCAATACTTCAGCCCTTTAAAACTTTCTACCGCCATGAAAATTTTATAATATATTTTGTTCAAAAATTATTTGTTTACACCACTTGTCTCCTGTGATTCAGAAACATTGTATATTGTGAGCATGTAGAGTGTTTAGATGCTTATGAAACAGATACAATGTGGGAGATTTATTATAGGTTTTGTAAAGGATTTGTCAAAGATTGCATCAATTTATGAAATGGCAAAAAATCATGTAAATTGCACCGAGTTTATTAAAATAGAGCATCTGGCATGATAAATTTAGCACTCAGAATGCACTCCACTTTTTGGTTAAAACTTGTGGCAGAATTCTGCCGCAATTTGCTTAGCAAATTTTCCTTAATATTCATATACAATCAACGAGTTACACAAGTTTAAGGCTAAAACATAAAATAATAGTAGGAAATGTGAACAAAAAAAGTAAAGGGGATGAAGGAAAGAACAAACTTAGGGTGTGTTCGCATATATCAGTTGTATCAGCGTCGGTTTTTTTGTCTCTCAAGTGATTACAACTGATGCAAAAACTGATGCAAAAACTGATGCAAAAATGTATCAGTTGCCATTAGACTTTTTCACAATTTTTACTACAAAACCATCAGTTGTCATCCGTTGCCCTTAGTTGTCATCCGTTTTTACCATCCGTGTTTAACATCAGTTTTTACCACAATGGTCCACCAAAAAGGTAGTCTAGGGTCTGAAAATGTGCCAATTTTTATCAGAGTGGTGCATAGTTTTTGATAGATTGGATACATGATAGATGAGATACTTTTTGTGTACCATACCAGGGCTCTCCTTCTCTGCTCTTACTCAACGCTACACTCAAGTCTGACACACACATTGTAATGTCACGTGTGGCATATTCAGTGCAGCGCAAAGGCCGTCGCCAAGAGAGAGATCTCAGATCAAATCTTCTACGCAGCCTTATGAGCCAGCAAAGAAGCTAAACACTAGCCCTAACTTCAGGGAATAGCTAGTTTTTGGCACCTTTACTTGCTGTGGTGAAGACAATAAAGCTAGCTGCGGCTGGTTTAAACTTTTATTCCATGAGTTGGATGAAACTTTATAAGTGTGCCAACCATCTCACCCTGGAGATGGCGATTCTGTGAGCTAAGTGGTCCCCAAGATGTCACACTCTTTATCTATCTATCTATCTATTTACATGTGGTACAGAAAATGGGCAAACATATTTTTAATGATAAATATTAAATTATAGTCTTATGTGTCATAAATGAATGCTGCAAACACACAAGCAAAACATCCTTTTCTCTTAGTTAAATGAACCCATGGCATTTGACACAGAAGAGCATTAACATCCATAATATATTTAGGAAATAGGTAATTATTAGCATTGATGTGTTATTTTGGCATTAAAGAGGCTCTGTCACCAGATTTTGCAACCCCTATCTGCTATTGCAGCAGATAGGCGCTGCAATGTAGATTACAGTAACGTTTTTATTTTTTAAAAACGAGCATTTTTGGCCAAGTTATGACCATTTTCGTATTTATGCAAATGAGGCTCGCAAAAGTACAACTGGGCGTGTTGAAAAGTAAAAGTACAACTGGGCGTGTATTATGTGCGTACATCGGGGTGTGTTTACTACTTTTACTAGCTGGGCGTTGTGTATAGAAGTGTCATCCACTTCTCTTCACAACGCCCAGCTTCTGGCAGTGCAGCACTGTGACGTCACTCACAGGTCCTGCATCGTGTCGGCACCAGAGGCTACAGATGATTCTGCAGCAGCATCGGCGTTTGCAGGTAAGTCGATGTAGCTACTTACCTGCAAATGCTGATGCTGCTGCAGAATCAAGTGTAGCCTCTGGTGCCGACACGATGCAGGACCTGTGAGTGACGTCACAGTGCTGCACTGCCAGAAGCTGGGCGTTGTGAAGAGAAGTGGATGACACTTCTATACACAACGCCCAGCTAGTAAAAGTAGTAAACACGCCCCGATGTACGCACATAATACACGCCCAGTTGTACTTTTACTTTTCAACACGCCCAGTTGTACTTTTGCGAGCCTCATTTGCATAAATACGAAAATGGTCATAACTTGGCCAAAAATGCTCGTTTTTTAAAAATAAAAACGTTACTGTAATCTACATTGCAGCGCCTATCTGCTGCAATAGCAGATAGGGGTTGCACAATCTGGTGACAGAGCCTCTTTAAGGGTAATTACATAAAACAATATGCTCCTGAATGCTTTTAACAGGGAACTAAAATTGTGGACCCTGATGCTTTGTGTTCAAACGTCCAACCTAGAAGACGGAATACTGGAAAGTTGAGCTCAGTGAAGCAGAAGCTGATTTTTAAAGGGGTCGTTCAAGATCAGAAAAATGTGGCTGCTTTCTTCCAGAAACACTGCCACACCTGTCCGTGGGTTGTTTCTGGTATTGCATCACAGTTTCATTGAAGTGAATGGGGCTAAGCTGCAATACAAGACACAACCCATGGAGAGGGTTGGCACTGTTTCTTGAAGAAAGCAGATATATTTTTCTAATCATGGACAACCCCTTTAAGCCTTCAGAACAGAATGCATGACAATCCAAGAATGCACTGGATGTCAGCTACAAATTTGCTTGTTGTTACTGAATTTCCTCCAGGCTACTGTTTTCTGTATATAATGGCTTGTGGACTTGAGTTGATATACAGCCTATGACATGCATGCTGCTGCACATTGCACAGCCTCTCCTGTGCTTTAGACTTCTAGACTTCTAACATCTAGGCATCTATCACTCTCCAGGATACTGCTCACAATTTAGAATAATCTACTTTATATAACTATGCATAACTAGAGGTGATCTGGAAATATCTCCCTATGTGATGTCTGGGCAAGGCATCATGGAACATTTAGTTTGAGCTATTTCTTATAGATTTATACAATCCAGATGGCAGACATAGGCTAGATTTATTTTTTGTAAAAAAGCAAGTTAGACGTGCCATGCGGGAACATTATACATTGTATAAAATGGGTAGGTTAGGGACAGGTAGAAATTATTTCATGTCTGCTGGAGTTTCTCTTTAACTTTATAATATAGCCAAGGGTCTGTCCCTTTATGCTGGATTCACATGTGGATGTGTTACATGCAGATGTGAACTTGCCGCTGCATTGCAAAGGGAGAAATCCACAACAATGCCACGAAAAATCTGCATTTAAAACATGTGAATTTTGCAGCGAAATCACTGCAGCCAATTTTACACAGGAAAAATCTGCCTTGTGTGAATACAGCTTTACAATAAACAGTATGTTCCTATTAGCATTATTTATTCCATATCATAAGTACAACGGTGCGGTTGTTTGTTCAACGGTTACACATCAGAGTTCCCATTTTCCCCAATCTGAGAAAACATCATTCTTAATAAATTCTTGTTGCTGCAAAATATGCCGTTTTGGAGTTCATTTTCTTGCTGCAAGGAGAATGACTGATACTAAGCATTCATCATGTAATCTTCTTTATTGCATCTTTTGTATGTTCACTGTAGACAAGTAATTTTACCTTATCATGTTTTCTGATTTCTAATAACATCTACAATATCCAGAAATATGCAACAAGAAAATACACTGCATTTGATTCATTATTTTCCTGCTTAGAATGGAAATGTGTTATTACTCATCATGAGACAAAATTATGAGCTGTGTCAGTGCAATTTTCTCCTGCTCAGGACATTTGAATATTTTAACATGGTACATGGACTTGGATCTCTGTCCGTAGATCTTAGCATTATATTTCTCTTCTCTGTTGTAATCTAATGTAACAGAGACAATAGGGGTATATTATAAACTTCTCTACGTTTTCTGCTGTGACTTTTACACAGTTTCCGGAGCCCACAGAACTTTTCTATAAAGTGGTCAGAGCATAGTGGAAGGGGAAGGGCCCAACAAATTTACCATAATTTGCACCAAAAACTGGCGTGAATTATGCAGAAGATGTGTGCCAGCTCGTGGCTGGCGTAGATTCCACTTTGTGGTGCACGGAAGACCAGAGATGTGCCTAATTTATTAGGAGGTGTGCGCCTCTTAATAAATTAGGGCCATTTTACGCCAGATTTCTTTATATTAAGAAGGTTGTATGAAACACCAGTCCTAAATTCTCCCACATGAGTTTGAGTTCATTGCAACATTATCTTGAAATGTATTTTTATCGAAACATCCCTCAACATTATATTTGAGATACTTGTATATAATAACAGTGTAAGAGCAGCCTGCATCCTGATGATGGAATTTCATAACAATGACTGCCTTTGCAAGCCCATTAGGGGACTATTATATCTTGGAGTCATATTAAGTATATATTATAATAGGTCATGATATATATATATGTATATATATATATATATATATATATATATATATATATTATTGAGTTGCTATTTATGAAAAGTATGTTACCATATATTAGTTTAGATCTGCTATAGTCACCAGCACAGAAAGTTAAAGGATTTGGCCACTTTATGTCCAATGTTAACAAATGTTTGTAAAAGATGAATATATGCAACTATTTGTGAAGCCACGCCCCTTCTAAGCCAAGCCTACTGTCCCTCCTGCACGCCGCTACAATACAGAAAATGCGCAGATGAAGGTGTTATACCAAGCTTTCATATATGCTTGCACAGGTCCTGGATGACCAAGAAGCTAGCGCAGGCACAGCGTGTTTCAATGGAGGAGGCTGATGGGTGTGTCTCGTCATATGGCCCTCCATCTTCGGCCATTTTCGTGGTAGGAGCGGTGTCTGTGGCCGAGAGAGAAGGCTTGGTTAACAAGGCAGCAGGGCTTTACAACTAGAGAAAACAGTGCAAACCTTCTAAAAAGTAGATATTAGTAAGTTGCATATATTCATCTTTTCCGCACGTTTGTTATAATTGCACACAAGTTGCCACACTCTAACTCTTTGAACTAATAATCTATTAAAAGGGCTGGCCTTTATATGAGACGCTGTCTTAGTCACATGTTGATACAGCCACAATTTAATCCAAAAGTTGGATTTGACAACAGCCATTAGGTATCTATGTGTTCCAAATCGATCATGTTCTTGTGCTTACAGCAAATTAGCATTTCTAGAGTTAAATGTAACATTCTGTGAGCTGACCCAGCTGGTCTGCAGAAACCTTGCTTGTGACTCTGACCTTTGATTATTTTTGTGCCTCAGTTTTCCAAGCCTACAGCTCTTCTATTGACTACACAGTTTCCTTTCAGAAGTTTCGTATGGGACTACTCTGAAGGCCATGAGATCTTGGTTGCCCTGAAGCTCAAATCTTTGCCTGCTCCCTGGTGAGCATAAGGTTTGACTAGAGGCACCAGTAATTACTCCCCTCAAAAATAAATGGCTTATTATTAGTTTATTTAAACAACACATTCGTTTCTGTAAAGATACAAAAGTGTGAGTTACACGTTGTACCATTCCCTCATCTACAATACTACCTTAGACTCCTATTGCTTCATTCTTTAAAGGTTCTCTACTGCAGAGGTCTTCTCTCTACATGCAAATATGACACTTCTTGTATAACCAACTTAATGAAAATGGCCTTACACAATAAAATATTGACTACCCAATGACACCAATCAGGTTTTGTGAAACCGTTTTTGAAGTCAAAGCCATAAGTGGATTGAAAAAAAAGAGAAGTAGTATATGTCCTTATACTTTCTCTCTATATATGATCCACACCTGGTTTTGACTTCAAAAATCAAATCCTGCTTGTGATGGGACACCCTATACAACCACACATAAATATTCTGTGTGAAAACTGCTAATTGGCAGTGATATTGGGTAAAGTCCATTTCTAGGGAGATGACTGTTTTTCTAAATAAATTTCATATGGTTCTTAGAGGTAATGGGGTTTTCTGAGAATATAAGAAGATACTTAAGCTAGATAAGCCAATCACTAATATAAAGATTAATTATGCCTTTGGACAGTATGGGAACGATACGACTGTAGACCATGGTTGTCCATATGACGTCCGGTACAAAAGTCACGGATATAATCATCTGACTGAATTGTATTTTGCCCCCAGATCTGAAAGTGTGTCTGGGCATGTTCTAGAGGGTTTTATAGAGATTTTCGCATTTGCAGAGGTCTGTAGAGAGGTGGAAGTCATGGATGAAATAGCTACATGATTAGACACACTATCATATGGATGCACTTTACCTGTGGCCTATTATTTACATGATGGCAGTTATTCTGCAGCCAACACTGGGAGATACTATACGGTACATTGCTAAGTGGCCCATCTTACTAATTATAGGGCCTTTTTATATTTTTCCAAACCTAATTTTGGTGTCAATTTTTTGCAATGCTATAACTGGTGTTATACCAAGTAACGAATCAATGCACTTACACATGGTATATACACTTTGGTAATGTATGGAACGGCATTTGCATGTTTTACTGTCAATATCAGTAAGTTCAGCAATGTGTGAGGGGTGTCATCACCGACAACATTATTCCCGGGAATTCCAGGCTACACTGTCCTGATCAGATGGGTGTCTGTTCATCTTTATTCTTGACTATTGATGAAGGCTATGTAAACCTTTAAAGGCTTTTTTATGTAATGTATGTATTTTGTCATCTCAAACATTTTTATAATATACATTTAATTTTTTTAGTTATTTTAGTTTTACCGCAGCAGTTTTCATGTATCCACTATACATAGAAGCTGCAGGATACCACTGTTAGTCAAATCCATCTGTCAACTGGACTGACGGCTCAACTAACAGCGGCTCCTGTGTGCCTCTGACGCACAATATAAACCTAATGCTTATCAAATCTAAGTTGATGAACTGTTTCATACCGATCATCCATAACTTTAAAACCACTGACACATAGTGAATAAAATTGATTATATTGTTACAATGGAGCCTGTCAAAGGGTGGGATATATGAGGCAGCAAGTGAAAAGCCAGTTCTTGAAGTTGATGTTTTGGAAGCTGGAAAAATGGACAAGTGTAAAGATCTAAGTGACTTTGACAAGGGGCCAATAGTGATGGCTAGATGACGATATGTTCCCGTTGTGCAGGGGTTAGTACCTACAAGTGTGCCAAGGAAGGACAACAAGTGAAACAGAGACAGAATCATAGGCGTCCAAGTCTCACGTGGGTAGCAAAGGCTAGCCCGTTTGGTCCAATACCACAAAAAATCTACTGTAGCACAAATTTCTGAAAAAGTTAGTGCTCGCTATGATAAAAAGGTGTAAAAACACACAGTGCATCACAGCTTTCTGTGTATGGGGCTATGCAGTCACAGACTGGTCAGAGTGCCCTTGCTGGTCCCTATCCACCACCGAAAGCATCTACAATAGTCACGAGAGCATCAAAACTAGACCATGGGGCAATGGAAGAAGGTAGCCTGTGTAATGAATCACGTTTTCTTTTACATTATGTGGACGGCCTGGTGCGTGTCTGTTGCTTACCTGGGGAAGAGATGGCATCGGCATGTACTATGAGTTGAAGACAAGCCAGCAGAGGCAGTGTGATGCTCTGGGCAATTCTCTGCTGGGAAATCTTGGGTCCTGGAATTCACGTGGATGTTACTTTGACACGTAACACCTACCTAAACATTGTTGAAGACCAGTACACCCCTTCATCTCAACAACATTCTCTAATGGCAGTGGCCTCTTCAGCAGGATAATGTGTATTGCCACCCTGCTGTTTTGACGGCACGAGGGGGACCTATACAATAGTAGGCAGATGTATAATGTTATGTGTTTAATATTTTGGTTGAACGGTGTGAATATATATACAGCATATATAGATAGAGAAATAGAGATATATTTTTGACGCATCTTACAAGTACACAGAGCACTTTGCAAAGCAGAAAAGCTGTTTAACCAACTGAAACATCTTAGTAAATTTACTCTGCTTTTCATTCCTCTTATACCAAGGATAAATTGTATGTTTCAAAACCTGCTACAGTGCAGTTGTGACAACTGAAAAACATTCATTATGTTTTACTTGTCTGCTCTCAAACAGAAAGAGGGTTTCTTGCATCTCAACAGTTCATATAACAAAAGTAGGAAAAAAAGTGTATTTTATGCTGTAGGATTTGTTTTTATCCTATTTTATATAGTATTTTGCCTCATTGTGAGTGATCTAACATCATGGGGTCGACTGATCAGAATTTGCCTTAGGAAACACTGCCACAAAAATAGACAGGAATTATTTTTTTACTAAATTTATGAAATGAGAATACCCTGTAGCTTTCTATTGAATTAATCTTCCTTAGTATATTTTTCTATTGTGGCGGCTTTCAATATTATTCCAATATGCATGCAAAAAATGCAATTATTTTAGATTCCTCATAAATAAATACTGATTTGCTGTATGTTTACAATAACAAAAAATATACAAGTGTTGTATGTAATAAATCCATATGGTACTAAACACACTGTCTCAGAAAGACGTGAACTTATCCAAACATGTCTTGCAGTTCTTTCAGTATATTACTTTATTGTAATAAGATAACAAAAATAGCATTAACATAGTTCAAATCTGTTATTTTGTCATTGTCATTTCCAAACATCATATGTTAAATCAATGCGGTAGCTTTTATCTTTACAGTTGTAGTGTTTCCTTTTCCTATTTCACAATCCAAAGTCTAAACATGGTCCAATAGATGGCAATGAACATTGTGATGCTGCTAAGATAGGAAAAATCTCGAAGCTGTAAGGAAAATATTAAGAACTTTATTACAATACCAAGCCAGTGTGATTTGGGGTTGAACATACCCCTTTGTTAGGTCAATGAAGGAATGCATTTAACTCTGAAACAAGCTGATAGGTATTGTAATAAAGCTGTTGAAAATAGACTCCTGCCATCTCTGAGACTCTTTCTAATATGGCCCCTGGGGTGCCTTGACAACCATCGGCACCCTACGATAGCATTGTGGGGCGCCGATGAGCTGTCAGAGGGGGCCGCCCCCTCTTTTTAACACCTCAGATTCTGCAGTCACGATTGATCACATCACTTGTGGGGTTAAACGGCCAGGAGAAGTGCGATCGCTGTTCCTGACCATTAGTCCTGGGTGTCAGCTGTAGAACACAGCTGACACCCGCAGCATATGGGGCATGCTCAGCGCGTGAGCCCGCTCCATACATTTCCCCTGCAAAGAGGTTAAGTTAGTATGGTGTTTTGTAGCACCTTGTTAAAGTTTTATATGAATTTTATGAATCTTAATACATCTAGAAAAGCGATGTGAATTTTAGAGAATTTTGGAGAGCTCAAAGGGTGTAAATTGAGTATTAAGTTCTTTCTCCTATGAGGAGATAAAGGTTTGTTTAGACGGGCTTGATCTTGTGATCAGTTGGTGGTATATTTTAGAAAGTAGCCTCTTCTGAAGTTGAGGCATCGAGACATAAGATTCAAGGCCAATTTACATCTCTCATGGGAGATGGGGATATAGCCCAAAACTTTTGACACATGTGATTAAAAGACATTTCATGCAGAAATGAGATGTGTGCTCTCCAGAAGCCAATAAAGAACTTAGAGAAAGTACTTGGGTATTATCCTATAAATGTGGAGCTTTGTGAGCTTGGACCAGGGAAATGTTAGTGATAAGTGGTTCCCATTAACGAATGCCAGTATTAGTCTTATTAGCATGAGTGGAGATGGACTTTTAGGTACATGTGAGGTCAAGAAAAATTCCTGGCATACCGCAAAAGTGCCCCTGAGAGTTAAACTACATGATTGTTGATTCATCCAGACATATGACCAAAGATAAATTGGGTTCATTTTTTTATCTGTTTTTTTAACCATAACAGAAAGGATCCCAACAAAGGGATCAACAGAATGTCTGAACCAGTCTTGTTTTACTTCTTTAATCTGCTGGGATGTGGCTATAAAAAACACAGGATGGAAAAACAGGCCAACATTACACAGGTACAAATGAGAACTAAAAAGATAGATAAATAGACAATAAGAGAACAGACACTAAGAAATAATTAGAAATAGCATGAACAAATTGGGATAGTCCCAACAAAATCAGGACTTTTGCCAACTATGAATGCATAAAACAAAACAATGACAATAAAACGGAAGGATGGTTCTTCCCTTACAATTAGTACTTTTCCTTCACTTCCTATGCCTTACTCTATCTCCATCGTACTGTAACAGCCACAGCCGCGGACCGCCATGTTTACCTGCCCCCCGACGGCCGTGGCCAACAGTGAGTGTGGGGCGGCATCTTCCTCCTGAGAGACGCCGGCACTCACTTCCGCATCACTGCACTAGTTCCCAAACTGTGCTCGCGCCTGGCCTTAATGGGTCTGTGCACACACATGAGGAAAATCTGTAATTAGCCCATGATCACTATAAAAAGGGCTCCACCCTTTCATCATTGTCTGAGCGTTGTTGTGTTTACCCGTGTTAGTCTTGCAAATGGTCCCTTAGTGTTTTCCTGTTCCCAGTTTTTCTCGTACCCTGCTACATGTATCCTGTATCCCGTGCTACCTTTGTTCCTGTGCCTGAGGAAGTTGGAGTCGTGTTTTGCTACCGGTCACGCCTGGTGTCTACTGCCAAGGTCCTAACTGAATTTACTGTACTGTCTGAACTACTACAAGTACCCTTGTGCTTGGACTATATAAACATTGACTTGGTACTCTGTTTGGCCAGCTGCTATCCCGGTACGGTGGTACGGCCCAGTGGGTCCACATACCCACAGATCGTGACACGTACCTTCCAGAGAATGAACCGCAATAACCAACATTACCCCAATTTTCTATTCCAAACTTAGTCTTGAAGCCCTAAGTCTAGATTCAATCTGTTTACTAATCTTGCATGTTTTTGATATTTCTGTACATTATGCCTTGCATAACAATTTTTAACTTTTTCTGCTTATTAAAAGAATAATAATTGAAGTTACAGTTCTAAATACGTATGTACATTTTTATAAATTCTAAAAATTAACATGTTTTCATGTATTAATTTTATTTGGTTGTCTTGTATTTTTTTAAATATGCTTTTGGCATTGTTTACCCAGTAAAAACTGAAATTGATTTAATAAAAAATAATCGCCTCATAGATTTTCTTAGGTCAGACTTCAATTTTTTTCCTAGTCTCTATGGATACTATCAAGAGCTTAAGTGTACCTCACGGCAACAGCAACATTGAATTATTTTAGCCCTGACTAATACTAACATTGGCTTCTATCACCCTCTAGTTATGTTGAAACTATATCTGTTGCAAATTTACTTTTAAATATCACTAGACATCTGGTAGAAGGCAGTTTATTTCAATTAAACACTGTATAAATATAGATAGATGATAGATAGATAGATAGATAGATAGATAGATAGATAGATAGATAGATAGATAGATAGATAGATAGATAGATAGATAGATAGATATACACTATATAGATATATACAGATATTCTAAGTGAAAGGAACCTAACACAAACTCTGCAGAAAAGTATACAGTATGACATTTTTTACAGAAATATTCTTTGGTTGCATTGCATGCAGAGGGGAAAATTTATAAATACTGCCATTTTAGACATCAGTCTTAAACTTAATAGTGCTGGGGTAAGATGTGCCTAATTTATTGAGAGGCATATTGTCCTTAATAAATTACATGCATCTCTGGACCTTAAGTAGGTTTGTGCTATAATTTATGCCACTTCCTGCTAAGCCCCACCAAATTTTTTCGTAGAAAGCCGTTGTCAATAGAAATGCCAAAAATGTTAAATTTTTTTCCCACAAGTTGCAATTTTTGAGAAATGTTCTAATATTCTACTCTAAAAAAACTGGCGTAGAAAGAATAATCATTTTCCTTTACAGTATATTTGAGATCTACCCACCGATTTTCAATAGTATTCTAGTTTGAGCCCGTAAAGACCATTCTAAAACCTTAATTTTTGTATGCATGTTTCCACCCACTATCAAAGAATTAGGATTAATGTCCTTGTTGTTTGGATATGTGCTGGAAGGATGTTTTAAGTAGAAATAAATAATACACTTATGTAGCAAACCCGAGCCCATCATATATCACATTACATATTTTTTAGCTTTATTTTAAAATAGAAAATGTTTCATTTGTGCACCAGTATAACCTTTCTACCTGTGCTAAATTTTCCAAAAATTAAAACTTTAATGTATAATTCAAGTTATCTCTTTTTCTAAACACCACAGTATTTTTATTTTTTTTATTTTTTTTTACAACCACCTGCTATGAGTTTTCATTGTATTTTAGAAGTGTGTCATTTAAACTTATTCATCCATACTCTACAATTTGTCAAAATTAGCTTTCTGATAATTGTATATTAGCTTTCCTATTCTCTTGGCATTTCTAGTGTTTTAGAAATTGTATTCTAACCCCATGAGCAATCAAATGTTCACTTTGATTTCACAAAAGTGTCATTTAAAAACATGTTTATTTTTTTTACCCTTTTTACTATTGTAATAATATTATATATCAAACTTTTGAACAGACCAAAATCCAGAAACTTAATGTCTTTCTATATTAATGTCTGCAATATATAGTGACTTTTACTAAAAGTAACATAAAAAATATAGATTCCAATACTTTTCTAGGCATGTAATCACTGAATTGCTTTCTTCTGTGAAGTTTTTACAAAATCTATTCAGCTACCGTAGTACTTAAGGATGTTTAATTCTAGAAATATTAAGTGACCAATATGTCTGCCATTACAGCTCCTATGTAGCTGTCATCTATATACCCAGTAATGCAGTCATATGAGCAGGAAGAATGTGCCACTGTGGGACCAATTGGATTTGTTATTTAGCCGTTTTTTAAAACATAAAAGGTGTAATAACTACCAATAGTGATTGTCACCTTTAAAACCTCAGCATACAGTATGCTACACCGCAATAACTCAGGAATAGCTTAATGGAATATTTAAAGGCTTTACTCAAGAGGACAACTGAGGCACTAAGACATTAAAGAGTAATTGAAAAACCATGCCAATGATTCCTCAAATATCAGCCTCATATCTATTTTGTGGAAAATGTGTTTATTAAAAAAACAAATTCATTATCAAAAACCAGTGATGCTTTAAAGAGGAAATAAATCAAATTTGTAAACTACCAAAATTGTCGCGTTTGGAGTTCATGTTGTCGGTTTTATTTCCCACCAACCCGCCTTAAAAAAAAAAAAAACTGACAATAAAAAATAAATAAATTTGTTGCTGTTGGAAATCATGCAGTTTTCAGCTGCTGTGCTTGTAGCAGTTTGGTATATACTAATTATTTTCTTCCCTCTAAGAACTCCTAGGGCATGTTCAGTTAGGCACAGTTTGGGCGTGTTCACATCTCAGTTGGAGGCTTTGTTAGGGGCCTCTGTCACAGATGCGGCCAAAATACTGGAAACAATTGTGCAGCATGATGTGCTATTGTTCTCAGTAAAACCACGGACACCCTGACCAGAACCTGATGGAACCCATTAAAGTCAATTGGTTCCGTCGGGCTCCGATGGTGTCCGTCGTTCAACGGAACCGGTGCTTCTGGTATTTCCGTTGTACTGCTTCTCTGACGGAGCAGAACAATGGAAAGACCAACATAGTTGTGAACCGGCCCTCACATGGAGCACTTGTGTTCTTTTAGACAAATAATATTTGACGCTTTATTAACATTATTTATTTTAGGGTGGAAAGGAGTGGCTATGTCTTCCTGTGATGACTGCCTTAAGTTGGATGGTGTCTGTGCTGGACTTTTCCGTGCCCCTCACCTTCCTCCAATATAGAGACAAATAATGATCTGCAGTCTCTTTAAAACTGTGCTATGGAATATACAAATACAATTCTATAAAACACCAGAAGCAGAAAAGCTGTCTGTGGTATTGTAAGTTGAATGTGGTTTCAAGTTTCAATGACCCAAGTAAGGCCATTGTTAGTTGAAAATTAGCTTATTGAAGACATTGTAACCCGAGGGACCACTGTATATAGTCCAATATAAAAGGAAAGAGACATTTCACTACGCCTCCCAGAGTCTGACCCATAAGCCTCCACTGAAATGGTGGAGTGCTGCTTTCATTATAAAATATATTACATACATATATAGATATTTGTTAGTATTTGTGCACAGCAACATGATAGACATATACTGTTGTACACGTAATATATTGAACACTTTTTAAATGAATATTCATGCAGCATATTATATTAAACCTAAAAATTCAACCTCTCTAAATGGATTTAACATGATCACATTTGTTGGCATCAGTCTGGATGTGTTCTTTTTAATTTATCATAGTCTATGTAGCATCTAGAAAGCCATCACAAAATAAAAATGTAGGGTCTCATCTTGGTTTCGTCTGTTGACTGTGCTCACATAGACTAAAAAAGATACATAAAGAGATACAGGAGATGAATCACATTTGTTCTGTAAACTTGGGCGAGCCTTTATACTCCATAACTATTACTTAAGAAAATAACTTGAGAGCTGTTCTGTTCTGGTGTAGAGACTGAGATGTTACTGTGATTATTATGATTAGCTGAGACAGATCTTTTTATAAGAGTTTCTGCTTGATAAAGTAGACTGTTGTCTAGTGGAAATATGGTTGTCAGAACGTAATCATGGGAATAACTGACTTGCTCCACAACATGAACAGAAACATAATATATGAACCCAAGGAGTTTTCTGCCTCTTATAAGATGGGTAAATCTGCATTCTATTAGTATTAGTATTAGTATTAGTATTTTGATATATGTAAAGGGAAATTCAGATACAAGTGCAGTGATTCCAAACATATGTTATAATGTGTGCTAAATTATTTATATATTGTGCTAAACTCTATGTATTGAAGGGGACCTCTAAAAGTAAGCTTATTGTGGAGAGTCACTCTACTCCCTCATGTGTTGACATACCCAGGGGAAAATGAAGGAGTTTTCGGAGCTTATGAAAAACACAGTATATGTGTGTGTGTATATATATATATATATATATATATATATATATATATATATATACAGACAAATCCAATACACAGGTCAGCACTCCAAGGTAAAGTGTAAAATAAGGATCCTTTATTCACCACAAGCGCAACGTTTCAGCCCTGCTCAATGGGGCCTTTCTCAAGCGATACATTTCAGTGTTAGAGTGCACATATAAATACATAATTTGTGACATCCTTGTAATCATACAATAAAATTTCAATCATGTATAAAATGTAAAACCTAGTGCAGAACAATGTGATCAAAACATCACCCTGAAGTGATTACATATTGGCATTGAAAATGCGTGCAATTAATAATAAGGGCAAATTGCCCAAATAGTTGAAAAGATTAAAAATACGATCTAATTGGCAAACTGCCAATAGAGCTAATACAGGTGTAGAGTATTTCAATATAGTATACAAAATTAGTTCAATAATAATGAATCAGGCTCACCGTTGTTTGAATCCCCCTTCCTCCACCATGCTTGTTGATTATGCCGATGCTTCCGGGTGTCTTTGCGCATGCGTCAGATAGTGTGTCACTCTTTACAAACTCAAAGTGAGTCGTGACACGCAAACACTTAGATGACACGCATCATGTGACTGCTCTGTCTGTCAGTATGTCAGAAATTAGCTTGCAAATATTTTCGAGGATTACGTTCCTTATAATGAATGGGTTTAATATCTAAATACTTTTTGCATGATTAAGCATGCTTCTTTATAGTTGTGACAATCATTTTAGATACACACTATTATGAAGTACATAGTGAATGTATCATGCTCGCTACGATTTCTGACATACTGACAGACAGAGCAGTCACATGATGCGTGTCATCTAAGTGTTTGCGTGTCACGACTCACTTTGAGTTTGTAAAGAGTGACACACTATCTGACGCATGCGCAAAGACACCCGGAAGCATCGGCATAATCAACAAGCATGGTGGAGGAAGGGGGATTCAAACAACGGTGAGCCTGATTCATTATTATTGAACTAATTTTGTATACTATATTGAAATACTCTACACCTGTATTAGCTCTATTGGCAGTTTGCCAATTAGATCGTATTTTTAATCTTTTCAACTATTTGGGCAATTTGCCCTTATTATTAATTGCACGCATTTTCAATGCCAATATGTAATCACTTCAGGGTGATGTTTTGATCACATTGTTCTGCACTAGGTTTTACATTTTATACATGATTGAAATTTTATTGTATGATTACAAGGATGTCACAAATTATGTATTTATATGTGCACTCTAACACTGAAATGTATCGCTTGAGAAAGGCCCCATTGAGCAGGGCTGAAACGTTGCGCTTGTGGTGAATAAAGGATCCTTATTTTACACTTTACCTTGGAGTGCTGACCTGTGTATTGGATTTGTCTGTGGATTTGTGACACTGGTCGTGTGTCTGAACAGGGACTTGCACCCCACACTGGAAGAACGGTGCTGCTTTTACTTTACTAGCTTATATATATATATATATACAGTGAAGGAAATAAGTATTTGATCCCTTGCTGATTTTGTAAGTTTGCCCACTGTCAAAGACATGAACAGTCTAGAATTTTTAGGCTAGGTTATGTAATGTCGGAGTAGGGAAACAGACAAGTGAGCCCTAATCTACCCGCCACTCAGTCCCTGCCTACTTGCAACGACCCGCCCTAGGCGACGGGGTACAATTGGGCGACGGTCCCTACACTCAATAGGTGCACGACAGACAATTAGACAAGGGTACAAAGAAGCCAGGGAAATGGGGAAGTTGCCCACGGGAACACCGTGAGCAACAAGCGAGGTGAACGAGCAGAGTCAAACCAGGAGATGAGCGAGGTACAAAAACGCAGAGCAGAAGAGTGGTCAGAAAAGCCAAGGTCAATCACAAGCAGAAGATCAGTAGTTCAAGAAGCTGCAGCAGGGCCAGGAAACAAACAGAGAAGAATCACAAGCAAAGGAGGAACAGGAAAGGCAGGTATAAATAGACAGAGGGCGGGAGCTAGCTCCGTCTGGCCAGGCTGTGATAGGCTCTCCCACTCCTAAGCCTGCCATCCTGGGTGGTGGAAGATGGAGCCAGTCTCACAGACATAGAAGCAGGTGCAGACTGATTACCTATGGGCGTCGAAACAGAAGTTGTGTCTGGCAGATCCTTTACAGGTTAATTTTACCAGTGAGAGATAGATTATATTTAAAAAAAAAAACAGAAAATCACATAGTCAAAATTATATATATTTATTTGCATTGTGCACAGAGAAATAAGTATTTGATCCCTTTGGCAAACAAGGCTTAATACTTGGTGGCAAAACCCTTGTTGGCAAGCACAGCAGTCAGATGTTTTTTGTAGTTGATGATGAGGTTTGCACACATGTTAGATGGAATTTTGGCCCACTCCTCTTTGCAGATCATCTGTAAATCATTAAGATTTCGAGGCTGTCGCTTGGCAACTCGGATCTTCAGCTCCCTCCATAAGTTTTCGATGGGATTAAGGTCTGGAGACTGACTAGGCCACTCCATGACCTTAATGTGCTTCTTTTTGAGCCACTCCTTTGTTGCCTTGGCTGTATGTTTCGGGTCATTGTCGTGCTGGAAGACCCAGCCATGAGCCATTTTTAATGTCCTGGTGGAGGGAAGGAGGTTGTCACTCAGGTACATGGCTCCATCCATTCTCCCATTGATGCGGTGAAGTAGTCCTGTGCCCTTAGCAGAGAAACACCCCCAAAACATAATGTTTCCACCTCCATGCTTGACAGTGGGGACGGTGTTCTTTGGGTCATAGGCAGCATTTCTCTTCCTCCAAACACGGCGAGTTGAGTTAATGCCAAAGAGCTCAATTTTAGTCTCATCTGACAACAGCACCTTCTCCCAATCACTCTCATAATCATCCAGATGTTCATTTGCAAACTTCAGACGGGCCTGTACATGTGCCTTCTTGAACAGGGGAACCTTGCGGGCACTGCAGGATTTTAATCCATTATGGCGTAATGTGTTACCAATGGTTTTCATGGTGACTGTGGTCCCAGCTGCCTTGAGATCATTAACAAGTTCCCCGTGTAGTTTTCGGCTGAGCTCTCACCTTCCTCAGGATCAAGGATACCCCACGAGGTGAGATTTTGCATGGAGTCCCAGATCGATGTCGATTGACAGTCATTTTGTATGTCTTCCATTGTCTTACTATTGCACCAACAGTTGTCTCCTTCTCACCCAGCGTCTTACTTTTGGTTTTGTAGCCCATTCCAGCCTTGTGCAGGTCTATGATCTTGTCCCTGACATCCTTAGAAAGCTCTGTGGTCTTGCCCATGTTGTAGAGGTTAGAGTCAGACTGATTAATTTAGTCTGTGGATAGGAGTCTTTTATACAGGAGATCATTTAAGACAGCTGTCTTTAATGCAGGCACCAAGTTGATTTGGAGCGTGTAACTGGTCTGGAGGAGGCTGAACTCTTAATGGTTGGTAGGGGATCAAATACTTATTTCTCTGTGCACAATGCAAATAAATATATATCATTTTGACTATGTGATTTTCTGTTGTTTTTTTAAATATAATCTATCTCTCACTGGTAAAATTAACCTAGCCTAAAAATTCTAGACTGTTCGCTGTCAATAGCGACAACGGCATCCAATCTGTTTGACAGAGGGAGTGAGCTCCCTCTATCACCCCATCGGCGACCCCACAAAGAAATTGCGGGGCACCGTTGGGTTTCCGTGGCAGCTGGGGGCCTAACAAAGGCCCCCAGGTCTGCCTTCAGCAACTGCCCATTAGGCCATGCCAGAGTTTTACACTGACAGGCAATAATGCTTTGTTATACTAAGTACACCAAAGCATTATATCAGCGATCAGCATATCGCATGGTGAAGTCCCTGGTGGAACTAAAAAAAAAATGTAAAGCAGTTAAATAAAGTTTATAAAGAAATAAAAAAAAGATTACATTAAAAATAAAATAAAACCACTTTTTTTTTTCTCCCAAAAAAGGGTTTTTATTTAGTAAAAGTGTCAAAACAAATAACATACACATATACGGTATCCCCTTGATCATAAAGACTCAAACAATAAAATTAACACATTAATTAAACCGCCGGATGAACGGCGTCCAAAAAAAACGCAAAAAACTATGCCAAAATTCTTTCTTTTCTCCCATTCCCCCCACCCAAAAAATACAATAAAAGGTTGTCAAGAAGTCCCATGTACCCCTGAATAGTACTAAAGAAAACTTTTCCTTGGCCTGCAAAAATCAAACAACATACGGCCACATTGACGGAAAACATAAAAAAGTTACGGCTCTTGGAATGTGGCGATGCAAAAACAAGTAGTTTTTTTTTCTTAAAGGGTTTTTATTGTGCAAACGTAGGAAAACATATAAAACCTTTATATAATTGGTATCCCCGTAATCGTCCCGACTCATAGAAAAAGGGTAACATGTTATTTATGCTGCATAGTAAGCAACGTAAATTTATAACGTGACAACCAATGCTGGAATAGCTGCTTATTTTTAATTCACTCCTAAAATAAAGTTAATAAGAGTTATTTGATATATGATATGCATCCAAAAATTATGGGATTGAAAAATACAACTAGTTTTGCAAAAAACAAGCCCTTATACGGCTATGTCGTACTCATGCAGTAATACAACCCCATTTCAGTATTAATATATATCTTGGCAGATTTGCTCAGATTTAAGTATGTGGGAAAGTTAGTTGACAACCCCAGTGTGATCTATAATGGTGTTTCTTTTGGTTGTTACTCAGCATTCCTTGAAACAGATATAAGTCAGAAGGAGCTAAATAGATTATTAAATGATGGCACACAAGAGGATAGATTAAGAAATATAATAAAATAGGGTTGTCTCATTAAGAAAACCCCTTCTCTAATAACTGCTGCCCCAGCAATCAACTAATAACCACAGGTCCAAATCCGGGACGCCTGTAATTTGGCTTTTATTGCTCTTGAAATCATGGGTAACCATGTAATAGATTCCCATGCTCAGTATGCTATCGCAGGAGGTGCTCTAATGTCGAAGTTGTCCGCTCTTCATAGCGGTGAATCGGAAGCAGAACCCCCTTTATGGTGTCCTAACAAAGCACCTGAGCTGTGCTTGTGTTCATAAGACAACACTTTGAACAGATGTTTTTATTTTTTACTTTATTTTTAAGGGAAATGTAGTAAAGCAATCCATCATTTATTTCATGTTAAATATTTACAAAGCTCTTTTATATCCATAAAGATACATGAAGAGCAAGTTACATACGTGCGAATATAGAAGTCCCTGCTAGTTAGACTTGGACTCTTTAGCTCACCTGTTATCTAACTCACACATATTCAGTTTTGTCAGTAACATCTTTACTCTTGTGACACATCAGGCTTGTCATGTAAGTAAGTCCTGACACACTAGTTGAGAACTATGGAATTATACTTAAATTGCTGTTAATATAAATTTAATGTAAAACTGTAAGTAAAACAATGGCTTACTGCAACGAAAAATAAAGCAATCTCGGTAAGAATCTTATGCCTATACTTTCTTTATGTAACTATCAATTGTAAATTATCTTACGTCTTGATTATTTCATCGCAAAACCCTTTTAGATGCAATCTTTTAATATTGTAATGCAGTGAGTACTAATGAATCTGCTGAATCTCCCCACCCCGATGTGGCACCATTCAAAAGCATGTTCTTATTATAGCACCTCATAGCCTCATTGGCTGACAGGCGCCCGGTGGTCGCAGCTCTGACTCTTTCAGTACACATGTGATGGCACCACAGCCATATGGAGGTTTTTGATCAGTCAGGATGGGTAGCGCCATAATTAGAATACAGTGTGCGCTTTTGAACCCATTTAGGGCGCCCTTCAGCGGGTGCAAAAGCATCCACTGCATCACATTGTAAAGCGCATCTTACAGATGTTCTTTATACAGTGATGACAGAATTATTTTAATATTAGGTCCATCCATATAACTAATAATACTGATTAATCCCATATATCTGATTTACTGAGCAGTATTGACTACTTTAATATCAAGGTAAAGTTAATTGTTTTTACAGGTTTTTCAAAGAAAGTCCTGGATTTATTGATTGTTTAATGAATTCAATTAATTAATTTTGGAATGTTACATATCCTAATTTATTCAGAACATATTAATAAATGGGTATAATATCTGAATATACATCTATATATTATAATATAGATGATGTATTGAGGTACTTTGTTCCTTTTATTATCTCTCTGTTCTACCCTCACATACTGACATTGCTTTTGTTATCTACTGTGAAGTCTGCCCCTTACTTATATGACCCCATTAGTTGATAGGTCTCATCCTCTCACATGAGAAGCACGTTCATCTTTTGCTGTAATCATTGTCCCTATGAACTGATTGACTACTGAGTATTCTTGTCACACTACAAATCATGTTACATATCAACCAGAAAAATAAAGAAAAAAACAAAGACAAGGAATACAATTTTAGAAAGAAATGATTCAATATTAGTGCACCATTTAAATGTTTTACCTCAATGGAGGTACGGATCTATATAGTAGAGTGGGGTGCTGGCTCTCAATTTATTTTTACCCTTTAAATAAAGGGAGTGGCAGTATATCCCTATTGCCAAGTCTGTCTCAGTGTCTATGGTGAGAAGAAGCTCTTAATAGGCTGATACCGTCAAGTTAGAACGGGTGTCAGGCCAACCTGAGAGGGGGCATGAACATTCACAGTACCATAGCAGCTTCATGGGTTCACTCTATGATACATATGGTCTTGAATACAGATAAAATAAAGCATTAGCGAGTTTTCTGGGACGGTTATTCAATTTGTTTAAAATATTTTCAGATCATGGCAGATGCTCCTCATATCAGCCCCTACAGTATAATACCCCACATAGCTGCCTCCATACAGTATAGGGCCCCACATATCAGCTCCCCATACAGTATAATGCCCCCCATATCAGCTCCCCATACAGTATAATGCCCCCCATATCAGCTCGCCATATAGTATAATGCCCCCATTATCTGCTCCCCATACAGTATAATGCCCCCCATATCAGCTCCACATACAGTATAATGCCCCCCATATCAGCTCCTCATACAGCAGAATGCCCCCATATCCGCTCCCCATACAGTAAAATGCCCCCCCCATATCAGCTCCCCATACAATATAATGCCCCCCATATCAGCTCCCCATACAGTATAATGCCCCCATATCAGCCCCCCATACAGTATAATGCCTCCATATGAGCTCCCCATACAGTATAATGCCCCCATATGAGCTCCCCATACAGCAGAATGCTTCCCATATCAGCTCCCTATACAGCAGAATGCCCCCCATATCCACTCCCCATACAGTATAATGTCCCCATATCAGCACCCCATACAGTATAATGTCCCCATATCAGCTCCCCATACAGTATAATGCCCCCATATCACCTCCCCATACAGTATAATGCCCCCCATATGAGCTCCCCATACAGTATAATGCCCCGCATACAGTATAATGCCTCCATATGATCTCCCCATACAGTATAATGCCCCCCACATGAGCTCCCCATACAGTATAATGCCCCCCCCATATTAGCTCCCCATACAGTATAATGCCCCCATACAGAAAATTCCCCTATATAAGCTCCCCATACAGTATAATACCCCCCACCATATCAGCCCCCCATACAGTGTAATACCCCCACCATATCAGCCCCCATACAGTATAATATCCCCACCATATCAGCCCCCCATACAGTGTAATACCCCCACCATATCAGCCCCCATACAGTATAATACCCCCCACCATATCAGCCCCCCATACAGTAAAGTACCCCCTGCCATATCAGCCCCCATACAGTATAATGCCCCCCGCCATATCAGCCCCCATACAGTATAATACCCCCGCCATATCAGCAATTCATACAGTATAATAACCCCCCGCCATATCAGCCCTTGATACAGTATAATACCCCCCGCCATATCAGTCCTTCTTAGAGTATAATACCCCCCGCCATATCAGTCCTTCTTACAGTATAATACCTCCATATGTGCATAATAGAAAAATAACATAATTACTTACCTATCCCCGTTCCCACGCCGGGTGGAGGATCCTTCTCCTCCTCCGGTGTGTGCTATGAGTGACTCGGTGCAGACAGGCGCGATGACTACATCGCGCTTGCCTGCGTCGAGCCGCTCAGGCGTAATGAGTGCTGGAGCAACGAGCATTTGGCCATTGATTTCAATGGGAAAAACTGCATTCTGTTCCAACTGGGCGTTTTGTTACGCGTCCGTTTTGAAAAACAGCCGCGTAAAAAAATGCCCACGAAAAAGAAGTCCATGTCACTTCTTGAGCCGTTTTTGGAGCCATTTTTCATTGACTCTATAGAAAAACAGCTTAAAAAACGGCCTTAAAAAAACGCAGCAAAAAATACGAGTTTGCTTAACAAACGTCTGAAAATCAGGAGCTGTTTTCCCTTGAAAACAGAAACGTATTTTTAGACGTTTTTGAGTTTGCGTGTGCACATACCCTAACTGATCACATTCACTGTTGGTCAGCAATGAGGGCTTTGAAATAGAACAGTCAGTCATCAGTATGTAAAGAAAGCATCTGAATTATTCATTACACAGTACGAGGGCTAGACAGTAGATTAAAGGGTTTTTTCCATCTTGAACATTAATGGCATATCCACAGGATATGCCAAAATGTTCGATAGATGTGGGTCTCATTTCTGGGACCCACTCCTATCTCTAGAACAGGGCACAATGAATCCCATGGCTCCCACTGCTTCATCGCCACTTCGTGATGAGGTGGTTGGAGTTTCGGAAATTACCGAGCTCGCTGAGCCACTCTGTTTCCAGAACTCCCATAGAAGTGAATAAAGGTGAGCTACGCTGTTTATGAAGCTCGCTAGCTTCAGAAACTGCGTAGTTCTCTGTGCTACGCTGTTCCCATAACTCACATTCACTTCTATGGGAGTTTCGGAAACAGCGTAACCCAGCGAGCTCGGCTATTTCCGAAACTCCATCAGGAAGTGGCCGGGAAGCAGCTAGAGCCAAGCAAGGTAGAATGGGGTTTAGGGGGCCCCGTTCTATAGATAGGTGCGGGTCCCAGTGGTGGGACCCACTTCTATCTGACACTAATGCCATATCCTGTGGATAAATGTTCAAAATGGAAAAACCCCTTTAAAGATTCATGAATATTCACATGCAGCCATTTTGATTAGAAAACAATGATGACATTTAATTATTTACTATAGAAAATATATTTATTATTTAAGTTATTTACTATACAAAATATGTTTATTATGTCATTCCAAAACCATTTGAGCAACATATACAAAACAGCATTTTGATGACAGATGCTATTTAGTCTGAAATCAACTCTTGCCCGCATTAATGTGAGTTCCATGCCCTGGAGATATATAAACTTCCAGACCATGTTATTATTACATTATTCAACAGATCATAGTAGTTCTCTATCAATAGTGACAAATATCATACTGTTAAAATCCATTAAAGGAGATGGTAAGCTTTATTATGGCCGAGAACCTAAGTTTCATGCTGTGTTTCATTTCCATTTGGCTTGGAGAGTTGCTGTTTCTTATTGCTCAAAATATAGTTTTTAGTTACCTGTTTTGCAGTAGTGGAAAAAAAATTACACCTCAAAATACAGTGTTGAAACAAAATTGTTCCTGGGAGGTTATTGCTTTACTCGCCTTTGCCTGTCTTATATGAAATGTTTGGGATAATAAATATTATTATGATTATGATCTTTATTCTTATGCATTATCAAAAAATTAACCAATGAAGGTCATGCAAAAATACTCATGGAGACATCGAGTATGTTTAGTACTGATAACGTGTGATAGGTTTATTAGGCTCCATTCACACTGTCATCATAGCTTCCGTTTATAACATAAGTCATGGGGTTGTGGTGGATCTGCTGTGCAACAGGTCCAAATGGCATCTTAAGGACCACAATGCCGTACAGCAGTGGTCCCCAGACATGTGGCTCGCAACCCCCAGCTGTGTGGCTCACCATAGGAGCCCTAAGTTGTAATGATATACTCTTACAACAATATGACATCCACATTAACAATATTACAGACCTCTCCTATACCCAGAAAAGTACCAAATTGGGTGGTGATATCATTTAAGGGGTTCCCCGTTAGGTCATGTGGACTTCATAGAATGGGTTTCCCCTACTCAGAATCTCCCTCTTTGCTAGAGTGGAGAGCAACCGTATTACATACTAGAATGAACAGCATGTAATATAGTTCCCCTGCACGGTTGCAGCTTCAGAGACACTGGTTGCTCCATCTTTTTGCTTTCATTATCTGACATGATTTCGCTTCTTGTTGGGAGAGAGGAGAAAGTGCTGCACAAATCTGTGTCTGGACACAGAGCTGTACCCATAACTCCTGCAGCCACCAGACATTGTGAAATGCTAGTAAATAAGAGGGAAAAAATGTTACTTTGCTTACGACTGAGAATAGTTTTTACATAAATTACATAGTGGAAGTTTTTATGAGTTATAGGAAGCACCTCATGCCCCCTACTCACTTAACAAAATGTTTATAGAATGCAGCTAATTTGAAGATTACTTGCTGCTGTAAACTTAACTATAAAATAAGATGAAGAGGCAATCTGCCAGAATTTAAATTTTCACAAGGAGCCCGGTCACCTAAAAAAAGCATCTCACTTCATTATAGTATATTGGTGGAATAGCAACTCTCTATTTGTTCAAGTAGAGTATTTCTAAAATTGAAGCTATACTCTACCGTTCTGTTAATGAAGACAAAATATCTATCTATCTATCTATCTATCTATCTATCTATCTATCTATCTATCTATCTATCTATCTATCTATCTATCTATCTATCTATCTATCTATCTATCTATCTATCTATCTATCTATCTATCTATCTATCTATCTATCTATCTATCTATCTATCTATCTATCTATATCTCTCTCTCTCTCTCTCTATCTATCTAATTTATCTATCTATGTATCTATCTTTTATTTATTAATTTAAACGCAAGCTGTGGCAAGATGTGAATTGGTAAATGACAAATCACGCACATCTTTCTAAGTAAAGGGTCATTGAAATAATGTCAGTGTACTTACAATGTAGTGCCGGATTTCTAGTAATAGATATGTCTGAGCAGTGCCAAAAGGGTTTAAACCCACTATAGAGCCATTTCTTTCTGGAAATCAGTGTCAGTTTGAGATCACAGGGTTTACTAATGTGAACCTCTCTGTGATCATTTATCTATGACAAATCAACAATCATTTTTATTGGATTTTCTATTTAGGTTTTTCATAGTTTTTCACATTTGGAGTTTCCTATTTTAGCATCATAGAACAAATAAACGCTGGCTATTTTATACAATGACTGCTTGACAGTTTTCAGCTTTCGTTATACATCGGTAGTCACACTGTAACCTTAAATAGCCGGGTTGTTTAGATGATATCTCATATGCTGTCATGGCTTTTGTTATCAGACAGTACACGATGGTTTTAACCATTAAGAGAGCTTGCATTTAGCTTAGGCTTCGTTCACATCTGCGTCAGGGCTCCGTTCTGGTGTTCCGTCTGAGCTTTCCGTCAGAACGGAACCCTGACTGAAACAAACCGAAACCATAGGTTTCACAGGGCAATGATCGGGAACGAGCGTTTTCTCGATAATTGGCCCATCTGAAAGGGCCTTTAGACTCAAACATTTAAAATAGACATTAAGTTCACTAGTTAAATTCCTGCTGATTATGATGGAATAAGCCAACAATTTATTGTCTATGGAGCCTCTGACAGGTATAATGTCAACTTCTCCATTTCTGCAGAAGTATCTTGTGGCAGCTTATCTCCATCCCTAAGCTAAACATTTATGATTTCTGTAAGTCAAGGTTGATAGCTATTGTATGTCAATGGATAGTTCTATAGCCATGGAGCATATGTCGGATTTGACCATCATGTATAAACGACTTCTACCTTGAATCGGCTTGAGTTATTTAATGGAGATAATAGTTGAAATTCTAGTGCTCTTGAAATAATAAAGGGCGTCCTGATAGTTACACGAACATCACAACACAATATATAAAAAGAACATCCAGCAATAACAACTTCAAGTGTTATGAAAACAATTCATTCATTCCTTCATTCTTTTATACCAAATACACATTTTTCTTGTAGCAAGCCTATAAATTGTGTTGCTCTCATTGAGATCTGTGAATGCAGCAAATTAGAGCAAGTGAACTGTACCCTAATTATGTTTATTACTGGTCTACTTTATGTTGTAGATTTGATTTCAGACTTTGATTCAAGTATGTTATTCCTATTAATGCCAATGAATTTCCGTAAAGCCTGAATGGATTTGGTGCTTAAGGGATGCTGTAGGTAATTCCCTGTTGTTCTATGCATTGGTGATTGAGGTCTTTTTCTTAATAAGATGTTGGATAGTAAACGTTTCGAGAAATTACCTTTTTGCATGCATTGCAAATAAGCCGTTGACTCATAACTCCCAATCATTTAATCCACATTATGGAAAAGTGATACAATTATTTCAGCGGTTGAAATCATGTCCCACAATTTCTTGTCAATAATAATCAGTGCAAATTAGGTGCTCAATGTTCTATTGGGTAAAGCACATAAGAATATCACAGATTTCAAAAGGCTCAAAAGCAGTTATTAATTTTTAATTGATGTATTTATGTGTTCCTAGGAAGAAAAAGACAGAATATGGGTATTATTGACATCATTGGACTCTGCACATAATATGGGTTACTTTTGGTTATTCATGAGGAGAAATTCATTCATTGGGTTTTATTATTAACTCCTTAAAGACCAGGACAATTGGAGTTTTTTCATTTTCGTTTTTTCTTCCCCTCCTTCCAAAAGCCATAATTTTTTTATTTCTTCATCGACATAGCTATATGAGGGCTTGTTTTTTTTTGCGGGACAAGTTGTAGTTTTTCATAGCATCATTTATTGTATTGCATAATGTACTGGGAAGATGAACAAAATATTATTTGTGGGTTGAAATTGGCAAAAAACATTTTTTGGGGGGCTTTCGTTTTTTACGGCGTCCATCAGGTGATAAAAACTACATATTCATCTTATTCTACAGGTTGATATGATTACGGCAAAAACAAATTTATATGTTTAGTTTTATGTTTTACCACTTCTAAAAAAACTATTGGCTAAAAACAAAAACATTTATTTTTCCATCAATTTAGGGGTGTGAGGGCTTAAATTTTGCGGGGCAAGCTGTAGTTTTCACCAATATCATTTTGGGGTACATGAGACTTTTTGATCACTTTTTATTCCATTTTTTTGGGGAGCTAAGGTGACCAAAAAAACAGCAATTTTCATGTTTTATATATATTTTTACGACATTCAACGAGCAAGTTAAACAATGCTATATTGTGATAGTTCTGACTTTTACGGACGCGGCAATACCAGTTCTGTTAACGTTTATTTTTTTTAACATTGCTTTATGGAAAATGGGAAAAGGTTTTTCTTTTGAACTTTAAATTTTTTTGGGGAACATTAAAAAAACTTTATTTAACTGTTTTTTACTTTTATTTATTAGTCCCCCTAGGGGACTTAAACTAGCGATAGTTGGATCGCTTGCATGATATATTGCAATACTAATGTATTGCAGTATATCGTGATACTGACGGTCTCCTTTGAAGCCTTGCCAGAGGCAGGGCTTCATAGGAGTACAAAAATGGCAGACCTGGGGGCCTTCATTAGGCCCCAGGCTGCCATGACAATCATCGTCACCAGCTGATCCCTTCACGGGGGCGCGTTGGCGTGTTTGAGGGGGCGCCCCCTAATTCTAACAATTTTAATTCTGCGGTTGCTATTGACCACAGCATTTAAGTTGTTAAACGGGTGGAATCAAAGATCACTTTGATTCCGCCCATTGCAGTGAGCTATTAGCTGTGTAACACAGCCATCACCAGCTGAGTATGGAGCACGCTTAGCCTGTGAGCCCTTTCCACACTTCCCCTTAACGGCTGTCACGTACATGTACGTGACATGTCGTTAAGGGGTTAAAGGGGGAAAATATTTTTGGCAAAAAATGTTTCAGAATGTAATGTGTGCTTGTTCTGAGATTGGGTAAAAGGAACTATGGAATGGATATGATCCATCTGATCATCTCTTATGGGTGTGGTTCTGATTTAACAATCTTTTAACACCGTGTAGTTTTTAGGTCTAAAATTCCAAGCTGTGTAATTTCATAATATATCTTTATAGCTGTGGGAGCTGAGCTTATCTTATACAGTGCTCCAAATCCTCTTTGCATATATAGAGTTAAAATTTTATCAAATTGTGCAAGTCTCCTGTAATACAGGCAATGCATAATGTTTAATGTAGGGACCCATCTGAATGAGGTCGCCTCGTCGTGGAAGATAGCACAGACAATTTGATCTAAATGTGAAATAAGAACCTCACATTTCTATGTATAGTAAATATAGCAGTAATGCAATTTAAAATAACAAAACATTAAATGATTGCATGTATCTTAGCGCCGGCAGGGTGCTGCTGCATCTTTGCGTTTGTTATGGCATTGCAGTCACAGCAGATTAGAATCTGCACATTTTTTCACTTTATTAGGAGGTGCTCACTACGGGTCCTTTTACATGGCCTGGTATAGGCCGTTAAAATGAGCGCCGATCAACAGGACAGCTCTTTGATTGGGGCTCGTTCTCTCCTTTCACAACGATCGTAACTACGGTTATTTGTCCCCATGCATTTCCATTATGTCAGGAGCACATCTCCCTGTTTACACAGGGAGATGTGCTGCCAAATACTAACAATTTTATTGGCCGCGTAAACAAGCAGATCAGCAGATGAACGAGCATTGGCTCGTTCATCGACTGATGATTGCCCTGTGATCGGGTACGGGAGCAGTGATTGGGAACGGGAGCAGTGATCAGGAATGAGCATTCATATGCCCAATCATTGGCCCATGTAAAAGGGTTTTAACTTTGTCTTTTGCATTGTACTTTTGGGGGTGGTGCCTGCTTCCATCTTGGTCTTGCATCCATCTTTATAAAGCTGTTTTTAATTAGTATAGAATAAATCTGGTTCTTACCTAATTTATATTGTAGGTCTAGGCAAAAGAGAGTGATAAGTCTCCTGTTATACAGGTATAATGTTTAGTGTAGGGACCCATCTGAATTAAGTCACCTATCGTTATAGGTAGGTCTGCACAAATTCTCAAAATGTAGTTATCATTTTTTTCTGCTCTAGATACTGCCCACTTAAAAGAGTGGTGCTGAAGTTGTGGATCAAAAATTTACTGTTCTATGTTATAAAATGTTAACATGCTCTAATTAAAGTCTAACTATTATTTGGTATTTTATTTAATTAAAAAAATAAAAAAAATCTGATTAATTTAATAATGTATCTAAAGCTTTTTAATAGCCCTAAAATCTCTGCTTCACCAGAGCCAATGTTGTCTTCCTGCTGCAACCTCTAGGGGGAGCTCACTATGTACAGATTTATAGAGGTGTCAAATAACTCAATAGTGAGCACCTATGCTCCCCCTATGAAATAAGAGGTATACTTTAAAGTTTAAAGGGAGTCTGTCACCAGAACTTCGTTTTGAACTAGCAGTATGCTAATATAGTTCATGCTAACCTGATTTTAAATGTTTTCCTTTTTCCCCAGGGTGCCTGCTTTGCATTAAAAACACTCATCAAATTTATGCAAATAAGCATTTCGGTGCTACGAGGGCATGTCCGTTGCACCAAAATGCTGGCGCGTCATTACCCTGTTCAACCCCCTCCCTCCCTGCTTGCTGTGATTGACATGGGCCAGGCAGCATACTCTGCGAATTCACGTCTGGCCCCATAGTGTATTGAACGCGTGTGCGTTCCTGCATCTTAGTCGGCGCATGTGCAGTATAAACAATATGTCCGTCGTTGTAATTGGCACTACTGCACATGTACCGACTAAGATGTAGGAACCCGTGTGCGTTCACTATGCTACGGGGCAAGGCGTGAACTCGCTGAGTACGCCGCCTGGCCCATGTCAATCACAGCAAGCAGGGGGGGAGGGGAGTTGAACAGGTCAAAGACGCGCTAGCATTTTGGTGCAGCGGATACGCCCTCGTTGCACCAAAAGGCTAATTTGAATAAACTTAATAAGAGCGTTTTTAATGCAAAACAGGCACCCTGGGGAACAAGGAAAACACATTTAAAATCAGGTTAGCATGAACTATATTAGCATACTGCTAGTTCAAAACGAAGTTCTGGTGACAGACTCCCTTTAATCTTTGCTTGGCTCTTGAATGTTGCTAGGCAAAGAATTATAATAATTATATGTAGATACAGTCAATGCTATTACAGAAAATGTCAAAATAATATCTACCTATTTATTTTGCTACAATGTTTATTAAAATAAAGATAATTTTTTTGGGTATTTTTTTTCAGCGCTCAGGGACAATAGGATTGAACTGGTTCGAGCTTCCTGGCATGAACTGATTATCAGCATTAGTGATGTCACGTTGTCAGATGAAGGGCAATATACATGTTCCTTGTTTACAATGCCTGTCAAAACTTCCAAGGCTTTCCTAACAGTTCTAGGTAAGTACTGCCAAGTTTCATAGAAATTTAGAATAACTGATGTATTGAATATTTTACTTTAAGCCATTTATAACTTCAGAAGATTTGCTACAATTATAATGATTTTCCCATAATAAAATCAATCCAAGGCTCAGTCGCCAAATTTTTATCAATTAGAACAGTTAAATATTAAACATTTTTTTTGGACAACTATCTAATGTAATGGGGCCTTTCAACCATCCTATCAACAACACATGTCAGGGGAAAGTAGGGTCAGTCATGTGGGATTTCAATATGACCATTACTCTGTTCCCGTGAGACATATTCCTGTATGTTGGCTTCAGAATGGTCTGGCAGCAGTTTATTCTCCTCTCCCCATTAAAATATACATGCATGTTCAGCCGAGCATAGAGTCGGAAGGAATAGCTACCAGCTAGATAAGCATTTGGCCGACATCTATCTAATGTACATAGCCAGCTTGATCCTCACTTGGATCGGACACATCTATTATCATTTCCACACATTGAAATCACGCAGTAAAAAAAAGATTTTTTACAATTTATGAAAAAATAGAAAAAAAATATTTTTAATTTCACGTGATTCACCTGTTACAAATTGTAACGTGGCTAAAACTACGCAAGTGGATGAAGTTTGCGTCAAAACTAGCAAGTCAACTCCAATCTAGCTAATATTGAGTATTTACAATTGTTAAAGAAAACAGTCATGTTAAACATAATCTCCTATTTTTTAAAAGCATTTTATAGAGCAGAAGGAGCTAAGCAGATTGATATATCGTTTTGTGGGAAAATATTCAGTAAATCTTGTAATTTATTGGTCTAAATCCCTGCTCCCTCAGAGCTAGGAGTCTAGTGGGTGGTCCTACTCAATGATTGACAGTTTTCTCTTTATGCACACTCATATAGGAAAGTCTGTAAATCATTGAGTCACTCCACCCACTGGACTCCTGAGCCAGAAAGACTAAAGATTTAAATGAGTAAAATACAAGTTATAATTAAATATTTTCCCACAAACTATATATATCAATCTGCTCAACTCGTCCTGCTCTATATAACGCTGTCGGAGATCAGCCGTTCAATGTGACAGGTTCCCTTTAAAACAAATCTGAATATACATACACTATATCTTAACCATATTTTTCAAAACGCTGTGCTTTTATTTTTAAGTCACAACTCTTTTGTTTTATTATTATCTTCCTGTGTACTGGTTTACAATTATGCTCAGGGGACGACATTTTGGCTACAGTGTAACTTAAACCTTTCAACTGTATATTCGTAAGGACATGGTGGTCATAAAACTTTAAAATTAAGGAAAGTTTTATAGCTGCTTTCTTTTTTTTCTGCCTTAGTGTTTTTCTTAGTTCCTGTCATTTCTGCCGCAGACTATTAGTTTTTGTTGTTTTATTAGGAGAACTTCACCATTTATACCTTATTCCCTAAATGATATCTCCCTTTTTTTCCCCTCTGAGGATTTCAGTGATACTAAAAATGAAAGAGATTCATAGAGAAAGCCACGGAATAACACTTAAACTCAACACTTTATGAGATTCATTGAATGTCAGCGGCTGAATCAGATGAAATTGCTATAGTTTATTGCAAACACGCCTATGTTCCTAGCCTGTTATACAATTTTAAAGATTGATTTTTATTTTTTTTTTGTCCCTGAACTTCACTTGTTTTAGAATATCAGGCTCTTTCACTTAATAGGACTAATGCTGGATGCCAGTCATATTAAAGTTAATCCAGCTAGTGAATTGGTTTTGTGCATAGTATGTGAAAGCTGGCTTTTTTTTAAGCCCCACTGAGACTATTTTGCAAAAAAATCTTTACAAGTTTCCCATTAAGGACCAAAACTACCCATTCTAAGCACAGTATTTCAGGATAATAACTTCCTAAGCTTGATGCTTTTCCAGGGAGACCCATCTTTGTATTCAAAGTATAAATGTCTTGCTAAATCTTCAGTATGAACTCATGGTTCGGCATTATACAGGCATTGCAAAGCAAATGTTTTTTATACTGCTGCTCACTATTTTAGCATGTTATTATCAAAGTGATTTAAAAATATTTGTGTGTGTGTGTGTGTGTATATATACATATATATATATATATATATGTATATGTATATATATATATATATGTATATATATAGTTTGAGTGTTATTCCGTGGCTTTCCCTATGAATCTTTCATTTTTATTAAATATGATATACACACACACATGTATATATATATATATATGTGTGTGTGTGTGTGTGTGTGTGTGTGTGTGTGTGTGTGTGTGTGTGTGTGTATCATATTTGTTTAAAGTTTTCATTGCCTTCCATTTTTTCCATTCTTTATTTTCTGATAAAGTATTTATTTTTATTAATACTATTTTTTATTTAATATATGATTATGATCTTACATTTATTGTTTTATATCAGTTTTTTATTGTAAATTATTTATTATAACAAATAATTGCTACGTATTCTATTTTAGCATTTTTTATTTTATACTTTTTAAATAAATAAATATATACACTACTGTGCAAAAGTTTTAGGCAGTTATGGAAAAATGCTGCAAATTAAGCATGCTTTCAAAAATAGAAGTGTTAATAGTTTTTTTTCAATTATCAAAATGCAAAGAGATCAGAAGAGAAATCTATATTTGGTGTGACCAGCCTTTGCCTTCAAAACAGCATTAATTCTTCTAGGTACACTTGCACACAGTTTTTGAAGGAAATCGGCAGGGAGGTTGTTCCAAACATCTTGGAGAACTAATCACAGATCTTTTGTGGATGTAGGCTCCCTCAAATCCATCTGTCTTTTCATGTAGTCCCAGACGGACTCAAGATCAGTGTTCTGTTGGGGCCATATCATTACTTCCAGGGTTCCTTGTTCTTCTTTATGCTGAAGATAGTTCTACATTAGCTGTATATTTGGGGTATTGTCCTGCTGCAGAATACATTTGGAGACAATCAGATGCCTCCCTGATGGTATTTCATGATAAGTATCTGCCTGTATTTCTCAGCATTGTGGACACCATTAATCATGACCACATCCCCAACTAAATTTTCTGAAATGCAGCCAAAAACATGCAGGGAATCTCCACCATGCTTCACTGTTGCCTGCAGACACTCATTATTGTACCACTCTCCTGCCCTTCGGCCAACAAACTTCCTTCTGTTAAAGCCAAATATTTCAAAATTTGACTCATTAGTCCAGAGCACCTGCTGACATTTTTCTTCACCCCAGTTCCTGTGTTTTTTGGCATAGTTGAGTCACTTGGTCTTGTTTCCATGTCGAAGGTATGGCTTTTTGGCCGCAATTTCTCCATGAATTTCTCCACTTCTGGCCAGATTTTTCTGAACAGTAGATGGGTGTACCTGGGTCCCACTGGTTTCTGCCAGTTCTGAACTGAAGGCACTGCTGGACATCTTAAGATTTTGAAGGGAAGTAAGCATGATGTGTCTTTGATATGCTGCACTAAGTTTACTTGGCCGACCATTGACTCTACAGTCCCTGACATTGCCCGTTTCTTTGTGATTCTTCAAAAGTGCTTGAGCAGCACATCTTGAAACCCCAGTCTGCTTTGAAATCTGCCTGGGAGAGACCTTGTTGATACAGTATAACTAACTTGCGTCTTGTTGCTGTGCACAGTCTTGTCATGGTGGACCTGTGACATGAAAGTGTCTTCCATCACCTCACCTTTGTAGCAGAGTTTGGCTGTTCCTCACCCAGTTTTAAGCCTCCTACACAGCTGTTTTGTTACAGTTAATGATTGTGTTTCAACCTATATATGAAAATGATGATCATCATCACCTGTTTGGCATAATAGGTTAATCATACACCTGTCTATAATCCTACAAAATCCATGACTTTGAACTGTACCTAGAAGAATTGATGTTGTTTTGAAGGCAAAGTGTGGTCACACAAAATATTGATTTGATTTAGATTTCTCTTTTGTACATTCACTTTGTATTTTGTTAATTGACAAAAAAAAACATTATCACTTCTATTTTTGAAAGCATTCTTACTCTGCAGCATTTTTCTGCAACTGTCTAAATTTTTAGAACGTTTGCCCTTTCATCCATAAGAACATATTTGAGGTCAGACACTAATGTTGGAGGAGAGGGCCTGGCTCCCATTCTCCATTCTAGTTCATTCCATAGGTGTTGAGTGGGGTTGAGGTCAGGGCTCAGTGTGGGCCAGTCAAGTTCTTCCACACTAAACTCACCCAACCATGCCTTTACAGAGCTTGCTTTGTGCACTGTAGCACAGTCATGCTGGTCCAGAAAAGGGCCTTCCCTAAACTATTCAAAAAAAGTTGGAAGCATTCAACTTTCCAAAATGTCTTGGTATAGTATGCTGAAGCATTAAGATTTCCCTTCACTGGAATTAAGAGTCCTAGGTCAAGCCCTAAAAAACAACCCCATAGCATTATTTCCCCTCCACCAAACTTTACAGTTGGCACAATGCAGTAAGGCAAGTAACGTTCTCCTGGCATTCGTCAAACCCAGACTTGTTCATCAGACTGTCAGATAGAAAAGCGTTATTGATCACTCCATAGAACACATTTTCATTGCTCCAGAGTCCAGTGGCGGCATGCTTTACACCACACCATGCCATGTTTGACATTATGCTTGGTGATGTAAGGCTTGCAAGCAGCTGCTTGGCCATGGAAGCCTATGCCATGAAGTTCTCAGGGCATAGTTTTTCTGCTGATGTTAATGCCAGAGGAGTTTTGGAACTCTGCAGTTATTGAGTCAGCAGTGCATTGGCGACTTTTATGCATTATGCTCTGCCACTTCATAAATGCTTCCACTTTGCAATAATAGCACTTACAGTTGATTGTGGAATACCTAGGAGGGAAGACATTTAATGAACTCACTTGTTACAATGGTGGTGTCCTATTACATGACCACGCTGGAATTCAGTGAGCTCTTTGGAATGAACCATTATTTCACAAATGTTTGTAAATGCACAAATGGCCACGTGCTTGATATTATACACCCGTGGAAATGGGATTGAATGAAACACCTGGATTCACTGATTAAGAGGTGTATTTCAATACTTTTCTCCATATAGTGTGTGTATATATATATATATATATATATATATATATATATATGTATATATATATTCATTTTTATGACATTTTCCTTTATTATATTTTCATGATGTAAAATGTATTTGACATATAATATTCATTTGTGTGGACATTATATTGGTTTAGGTGTTCCTGAAAAGCCACATATTACAGGATATACTTCCCCAGTTATGGAAGGAGACCTAATACGCCTGACATGTAAGACATCTGGTAGCAAACCAGCTGCAGATATTAGATGGTTCAAAGGTGACCAAGAAATAACAGGTGAGTGCAATTACAAATTCAGTATCTACTTTTTCAATTTTACGTTATTTATTGGTAATATTAGTAAGTGATTATTAACCCTTTCAGGACCAAGGGTCATCAATGCCTCAATGACCAGGCCTAAATTTAAAGTTTTGGCATACATTCTTTTAAACTGTAATAACTTCTGAACTACTTTGGATAAGTTAACCATTTTTTAGGGGGTTTTTTCGCAAAAAATCACACTTTCAAAAAAATATACAGGGTGGGCCATTTATATAGATACACCTAAATAAAATGGGAATGGTTGGTGATATTAACTTCCTGTTTGTGGCACATTAGTATATGGGAGGGGGGAAACTTTTCAAGCTGGGTATTGACCATGGCGGCCATTTTGAAGTCGGCCATTTTGTATCCAACTTTAGTTTTTTCAATGGGAAGAGGGTCATGTGACACATCAAACTTATCGAGAATTTCACAAGAAAAACAATGGTGTGCTTGGTTTTAACGTTACTTTATTCTTTCATGAGTTATTTACAAGTTTCTGACCACTTATAAAATGTGTTCAAAGTGCTGCCCATTGTGTTGGATTGTCAATGCAACCCTCTTCTCCCACTCTTCCCACACTGATAGCAACACCGCAGAAGAAATGCTAGCACAGGCTTCCAGTATCCGTAGTTTCAGTTGCTGCACATCTCGTATCTTCACAGCATAGACAATTGCCTTCAGATGACCCCAAAGATAAAAGTCTAAGGGGGTCAGATCGGGAGACCTAGGGGGCCATTCAACTGGCCCACGATGACCAATCCACTTTCCAGGAAACTGTTCATCTAGGAATGCTCGGACCTGACACCCATAATGTAGTGGTGCACCATCTTGCTGGAATAACTCAGGGAACGTGCCAGCTTCAGTGCATAAAGAGGGAAACACATCATCATGTAGCAATTTCAGATATCCCGTGGCCTTGAGGTTTCCATTGATGAAGAATGGCCCCACTATCTTTGTACCCCATATACCACACCATACCATCAATTTTTGTGTTCCAACAGTCTTGGAGGGATCTATCCAATGTGGGTTAGTGTCAGACCAATAGCGGTGGTTTTGTTTGTTAACTTCACCATTCACATAAAAGTTTGCCTCATCACTGAACAAAATGTTCTGTGTAAACTGAGGGTCCTGTTCCAATTTTTGTTTTGCCCATTCTGCAAATTCAGTGCGCCGATCTGGGTCATCCTCGTTGAGATGCTGCAGCAGCTGGAGTTTGTAAGGGTGCCATTTGTGAGTAGCTAATATCCGCCGAAGGGATGTTCGACTGATGCCACTCTCCAGTGACATGCAGCGAGTGCTACGCTGTGGGCTCTTGCTGAATGAAGCTAGGACAGCCACTGATGTTTGTTCATTAGTAACAGTTTTCATGCGTCCACATTTGGGCAAATCCAACACTGAACCAGTTTCACGAAACTTGGCAAGCAGTTTGCAAAATGTAGCATGGGAGATGGGTGGTCTCGTAGGGTGTCTTGCATTGAAATCTGATGCAATGACCCGGGTACTGCGTTCACCAGACATCAACACAATTTCTATCCGCTCCTCACGTGTTAACCTCTGCGACATGTCAATGGCTGTAAACAAAGAGAAGCTTGTAAATAACTCATGAAAGAATAAAGTAACGTTAAAACGAAGCACACCATTGTTTTTCTTTGTGAAATTATCGATAAGTTTGATGTGTCACATGACCCTCTTCTCATTGAAAAAACTAAAGTTGGATACAAAATGGCTGACTTCAAAATGTCCGCCATGGTCAACACCCAGCTTGAAAAGTTTCCCCCCTCCCATATACTAATGTGCCACAAACAGGAAGTTAATATCACCAACCATTCCCATTTTATTTAGGTGTATCCATATAAATGGCCCACCCTGTATATTTTTACTACATATGCAGCACATATTTTATATTACAACGAAACAATTGATCAAAAAAGTGCCAGATTTAGTGTAATTTATTAAATTACACTAAATGGTTAATGCATGACTTAATTAACTAACAATTTATGATCACGCTAACTAACCTACTATTCCTGCCTGCTTATTCTAACACTAAGGGGCACAGGGAATACAAAATATATACTTTCCATATACTTTGTAAATATATATATATATATATATATTTATATGTGTGTGTGTGTATGTCTATTTATGTGTGTGTGTGTGTGTGTGTGTGTGTGTGTGTGTGTGTGTGCACATATATATACACACACACACACACTTGTATGTAATGCTTTTATTTACTTGCCTTCTGTCTTCTCTCGATCAGTCTCCTTTTTTCTGAAACACTGTGACAGAGTGAAGGAGGCTGAGAGGAGAAGACAAGTTGGAAAAGTTTGTTTGTAAACAAACTTTTCAGAGATCACCATGATTGGTTAATCATGGTGATCACATGCTCTGTAGCTGAACCAATCGGTTCAGCTGTCAGAGAGCAGGTTACTGGGAAGCCGAGGACACTGACACTGCAGGCGTCAGAGCAATGCAGAGGTCTTCTGTAGATTCACGCCCCGGCTGTACGGGGTATATGCGGATAGGATGTGAATCTACAGATTGTCGGCATGAAAGGGTTAAGTAGAAGGAGACCCAAATATAAAACCTTTCTCAAATATATATATATATATATATATATATATATATATATATATATATATAGATCACATAAACACAAAAATTTGAACAGCACATTCCAACTAAATGATATAAAATGCGTAATGTGTATGCAGGTGCAGGAACACCTGTGACTGCAAATATACAGCACACAGAGAATGGCGACAGCACACGGCGACACTAATGCCACCTAAACCACTAAATATAAATAAATATGCACTAAAGCTAAATCTACTTATAATAGGGAGGTTCTTAGTGCACATTTTGATCAAAAGGTGTTTGCCCACCTGCCACGACAAGGCGACCTCTGTAAGGTGGGAACCTACGCTGCACATACATTATGCACTCAAAAAAACTTGGGTTTATTCATCCAACATCCACTACAATGTTTCACCCTCTCTATGAGGGCTTTTTCAAGTAGTTGTAGTGGATGTTGGATGAATAAACCCAAGTTTTTCTGAGTGCTGCTTCGTTTTCTCTTCTTTGCATATACGTTATACAAGGAGAGGTCACTCCTTGTTTGAAAGCATAGCACCGGCCTTAACAGGCAAGGAATCACAGTGCTGCTCCTATCTTTGATACTTATTTATATATATATAGTAATCAATGTTCTCTCTAATTTAGAGATTAAAGTTCTGACCCTTTAAGACTTGGGACGACTACTACTTAAATCGGTTCTCCACATTCAGAAACGAGCAATTACAGCTCAATGAATCTTCCTCCTGCTGAGCCGGGAGAGCCAACTACAAGGGGGAAGACTTAGGCCCAGTTCACACAGAGTTTTTTTGGCGCTGATTTTGAAGTGGAAACCGCACCGGTATCAGCGCCAAAAAAACTGCCAAAACTTTCAATGGGAGACGGAGGCTTTTTTTTCCCCCGAGCGGCTTTTAGGCACTCGTGGGAAAAAAATAGCGTCATGTCATTTCTTCTAAAAATGCCATGAAAAATGCGTCAAGAAAGTGCAGGCAGGTCAGAATCTACCTCAAAATCCCTGAAGAAATTTCAAGTCCGCAAAATACTGCCTGCAAAATACTTTGTGTAAACAGGGCTTAATACTGTGCAGTATGTGTACACAGTGAAGATCTCTGCTGCTTTCTTACTTCATGTTGGATGTAGTTATATTAGCAGTAATGCAAGTTGATTCTCCTGTAATTTATAGAGCATGAGGAGAAGGAAGGAGTCTCTCACTAAAAAACAGCAGAAAGTGAATCTTGTCACAGCTTCTCTCCCACTTTCTCCTCAGTGTGTGACTGCTGCTGGTTTTGTGTGTGTGTGTGTTGTGAGAGATTCAGATTAACTTTTTACAAACAGCCGTATCCTCCTCCAATAGCTGGGCTGTATGACACACAGGGAAATCTTATTACATGGAAATTAAATAAGTAAAGCTTAAGTTCCTGCCTAGAGGTGAACCAATTTGTGTTTCCCTCATTTGTCACCCATTAGGATGCATCTGAGATTCGCTTTTCAAGTATTTATGAGAAAAATAGATGAATTAATTCTCCTATTGTAGTCTATGGACCAGTGAATTGACGGCAAAACAAGCAAATGGTTGCATTCACCTTGAATCCTGACCTGATGTGAGCACAAGGCTCCACTTTGTCATCCTGATGCTGTATAGAATTGTCCCCCTCACCCACACAGTTGGTACCTCCCAGAGAATAAGGAAATCTCACAGTGCAGTCAAAATCTCACGGGATTTGGACTTTACTCTACTAAAATAAAAGTAGAAACTATGTGTAATGACGGGGGTAGGGAAACGGACAAGTGAGCCCTAATCTACCTGCCACTCTGTCCCTGCCTACTTGCAACGACCCGCCCTAGGCGACGGGGTACAACTGAGCGGCGGTCCCTACGCTCAGTAAGTGCAAAAGACAAACAGACAAGGGAACACAAAGCAAAGGGAAATGGGGCAGTTGCCCACGGCAACACCGTGAGCAACAAGAGTGGTGAACGAGCCGTGTCAAACCAGGAGTGCACGAGGTACCAAACGCAGAGCAGGAGAGTAGTCAGAAAGCCAGGGTCAGTATGGAGCAGGATCAAATAGTCAAAAGCTGTAGCTGGGCCAGGAAACCACACGAGAAGAATCACAAGCAAAGGAGGAACAGGAAAGGCAGGTATAAATAGACAGAGGGCGGGAGCTAGCTCCGTCTGGCCAGGCTGCGATAGGCTCTCCCACTCCTAAGCCTGCCATCCTGAGTGGTGGAAGATGGAGTCAGTCTCAGAGACATAGACTCAGGTGCAGACTGATTACCTATGGGCGTATACACAGAAGTTGTGCCTGGCAGATCCTTTACACTATGTTCTGTAATAGTGAGGGAAATCCGCCGTTCTGCTAATGATATATAAATATATAGGAACTTATTCATATAATTTACTCTAGTGTCACTTCTTGTGTTTACAGTATCTCAGAAATTATAGGCCCTTTTTGAGTTGCTTGTAGTTTATAATCCTTTTGTTCTTGCAGTATGACTTGTGGTGTGGGTGATCTTTTACAAAGCAGCAATCTAAACATGTAGAGCTGAAGTTTCATTAAAGAGGAGGGCCAGAATATTATGAGCTTTTTATGTAACTAAGGCCAGGATCAATTTGTGTATAGGTTCAGATAGCACCAGATACGCGGAAGGGTGAGGTTTTGCACGGATAGGGGCCCAACCCAAACATAAATATAAAAGAGTATCCGGCACACCAATTTTGAAACAAAGCCGCTATCAGCACCACTAGCGCTCGTCAATTCAGTTTCCCAGCACGGCTCAGTGCCTGATGAAGGTCACCTAGACCGAAACGTCGCACTCTGCCACTGACATTAAAAACAAAAACAAAATAAAAAAATACCTTTGTTTCAAAATTGGTGTGCCGGATACTCTTTTATATTTAAGGCCAGGATCACACACACAGTTTTGATGATGTTTTTAGCTCAATTTTTGTTTTTTAACCAAAGCCAGAAGTGCGTCAAAATGGAAGGAAAGGTATAAAGACTGACGCATCTCCTTTTTTTTTTGTGTCCACTTTTGTGTTTGGTTTAAAAACGGAGCCAAAAACATCCACGAAAACTTTATCAAAACGGTGTGTGTGTGATACTGGCCTTAAGGTTAATTTCAGAATGGCCTAGACTCACTTTATATCAGGATTGACAATGGCTAACAAATTTACATATAATCTGTAAAGAAAAATGTGAACATTGTCTGTAATAAAAAGTAGATGGATCTAAGATTGTTGGTGTCTGTGCAGATTATTGTATTTGTGATGATCATATGCACAGATCACAGTAAATGCTGCTAATGTAAATATATATTACCTAGAATCTTTATGATTTATTTTTGGTTTTCCAATTTGTCAGTAAAAAAGTTATCTGTCTGTTATCAGTGGTTGGAGGTTGGTAACCATGTCACTGATCACAGCAACCTTGTCATGTATCATAGTCTACAGGTAAAGAGACCCAGAAAGTAAGGTAAATATCCCCATGGGCGGGTCCATATTGGCTTCCCTCAGCTTAACCCAAAAATAGATATAACTTTTGTAAAAGCTAAATCATTATTTAATTTAATTGACAGAAGCAAACACAATCATTTTATTTGAATTTATTTCTTTAATATCTTTTTTGTTTTGTTTTATACTTGCTTTTTGGAGAAAAAAAAGGGAAGAACAAGTCTCTGCATTGCACAATTTCAGACTACTGTGATGTGATACTGTCACTGCATTACCTTACTGACTTGACATTCTCTTCATATTAATAACAGAGTAGCCATTACAGCATAAGTATTATTTAAAGCTGCTAAGAAGTGGCCACAGTTTTTTTGAAATCCACAAAAAAAATTGTAGATTTCCTTTAAAATCTGTAACGATCATTGCATTTAAGCTCTGTAGCTGGACATTATTTTGTATTCCATGTCATAACCAGCAGTTTGTGCAGGGGTCAAATATAACGCTGCCATTATTTTTGGGATTAATATAAGATTTCAGCTTTGGCTAGATATTGTATTTCATTCTATCTGTGTGGAGGGTCATGGTTTACTGAACTATTGTTACCAATGCTTATCTATCGCCAGTATTAGACACTTACTCGCGATAATCTTTAGTCTTCTATAAGGCTGTTGCATTTGTTTCAAAATAATGTAAAAACATATTATAAATGGTATTTTACTCTTACCTTGGGCATAATATTTTTATTAAAAAGCTTCTATAAGTAGATCTCAATTCTATTGTAGCAAATTGCACATTATAAAGAAAACGCTGCTACATTAAATGTATTTTAATAAGGCTCACTCAATGCTTTCTGTCTGTCACTTATCTAGAAGTTAAACCGCAGTTAGAAATGAAGCGCTGTGTTTTCATACTGTTATAATGAACCTTTCAGTGAACTTCTGACTTCTTTTTAATATAGACGTTGAGAAAAAACAAGAGAGAGATGGCAATGGGAAGACATTCACGGTTATTAGTGTTCTGGATTTCCGAGGGGATCGCAAAGATGACGGTGCAATTGTGAGCTGCAGAGTGGACCACGAATCCTTGAATTCAACACCTCATATAGCAATACAGCCCATAGACATTCACTGTAAGTACAAAGATGCAATGAAATAGCAATTAGAAGAATGAATGACTGCAATACAACTGCGATTCTATCCAACATTATTGGTTTTGCCGTTTGAGTTGTGTGAATTCTTGCCTCATTTGTACAATGTGCTTGGCTGTGATGCCTGATTCATGCAGTATTTTCTGACATTCTCAATAACGGCAGAAATATGTTGTTTTTTTTATATATATTTTTGTGTTTTTCAACTGATCAAAATAGATTGAAAAACTGAAGACAAATTGACATCACTTTTTATCAGTTTTTTAATTAGTCTCCTATTGACTTTAATGATGAAGAGAAAAAAATAAGATCACAACGGAACCTGTAATGATGGAACCGATGAAGACTAATGAAAACTGATGCACTTAGCATTACTCTTGTATCAGTTAGCAACAGTCTTCATTTGTTCTGCCATCACAGTATATATATAGTTTTTAATCTTTGGCATCAGTGGGGAAAAAAATGATAAAATGTGCCCAACTATTGATAAAACTGATGTAGGTTTGTCATTAGTTTTTTCTGTTCTTCAATTTGGATAAAGACAATAAAAGTATAGTGCAAAAAGACAAGTGTCGACCCTTTCATGTGTCTAAAGTAATGTGTAAAAATACAGATCTCCAAGAATCCTAGATATAGCAAACTACTTGAGGAGATCTGCTCACTAGTTCTAAGTCTACTGGGTTTAAGCCATTTTGGACTTGGGTTCCTTTGGCCCACTAGAGGAAATTATGCTGGTGACCCACCATCCATCCATTAAAAACATGTGCATGTCCACTTTTATTTACACCGTAGACTTTATTATTATCATTGCACACAATAGACATATTATCAGAAAGGTCTAATTAGTTATTTGTGAATCAACACATAAGAAATAGACCCTAGTGGCAAGTGATTAGCTCCAAATTCAGTTCCAAATGTGGTTGCTTTCTATTGAAAAATATATAAGGGGCCCATTATCATGTTTGAGCCTGGGCCCACCGGAGGATTTAAAAAATAAATACATTCCAATTGCTGGAATTGTAGGGAGCAAAAACAAAAAATGTGTTCCGGTCCTAAAAGCCCAAAATGACTTGGTCCATAAGTTCTTAATGTGAGAATCCATATTGATCCGATATACTGTAGATTTTTGTTGGGGAACTTTGGAGGGGGATTTGCAGCCACATCAGAGTTTTCATAAAACGTAAAAAATGTATTTACACATGGCAGAATTTTTTGCGACTAAAAATCTATTCCGAACATCTGAATTAGGTTTTTTATTTTGCTTATAGATTTCCTTCTGTGTGTTTTAGATTGTTCTCTCTTGCAGCAGGAGTGATTATGCAGGATAATGCAATTTTTTAACACACTAACCACTGGAGGTATAGTTTTAGGCAATTTTTTGTGCTATCATATCTATATCCATAAATATGTTTTTTGCTGTGTTATATGCTCAAGTTTAATTTATGAAAAGATAAAAAGTTATTGGTATGAAGAGTAAAATTGTATTGCATTTTCCTTGTTGGTTTTCCATTGATATGATTAGGAGGATAGGATTGGCATAAATTAGTTGGTGTGAATCTGCCCATGGACATATAATAATATCTTTGAGCTGACAATTAAAATGTCTCATTCCCCCATTAATGTGCTCGTTTGTGCCGCTCATTAGAGGAGCATTGAGTGAATTGCTTCACGGTTACACGATTGTTATAGTTCTACATAACCAACCATTGCTAGAATCTAACAACACGTCCTATTCCTAAACTCGCCAAGTTCATCCAAGACAACATGCTACAGAGGGCACCGTGTATGTCAGCGCCTCCGCTTTGTACTTGCATTTATATTGGATCTGTCAGGATACGTTTTTTATGCTCCTATATTTTTTAAATAATGAACTAATTAATATTCTTTTTAAATATAATGTGAATAATTTCTATTCATGATCTCATTAAGAAAATGTGCATTTCTTCTGACCATGCATAGCCTCAGGAGACGCGTTTTCTCACCAGATGTAACTTGCCCCTTGGATAAAATAAGTGTTAATAGAGGGCAGTAAGTGGATATTTTGATGGACTTGAAATTAAAATTTTATAAAGAAAATACAGGATTTTTTTTGCCTATTTTCTTATATATCTATCTATTTTATTTTATATTTTTTATAAATGTTTCCTGTTGATAAAAAAAACGTTAAAGATACTATAAAAATATCATACTTGAAAACAAATGATTTCTTTAAAAAATCAAGTACGTCTTGTTGTACCTGTGACTGATTCACACTAGCTGACCACAGATAACAGTGGGACGTACTTTGTCGCTATGTAGGCCAGTTATTAGGAGGATTTTTTTTAGTTATTTTTAGCTTACAACTAATAACGTATTAGACTGTACCATAAATCAGTTTATAGTGCCGCACATTTATAAGACCATTCAAAAAGTCACCTCAAAAAAGTTCTCTCCAAAAGTTGGTCTGCTTAAAAATAGCTGAAGATTTCAACATGGAATCATGGATCCATGTTTCATGTGAAATGTAAATTGTTAGAGTGGTTGTCACATCAGGAAAAATTCTGTCCAGTTTAACGGAGGTAACATTAGGGAGTGTGATTACTACATTTGCTCCATCGTTTGAGTTATATTTATATGAAACCATGGACTCCCTTTAACCCCTTCTTGCCCTGTGACGTACATTTACGGCATAGAAACTGTACAGATTCTAAAAAACAATGAAAATGGTGATGGTGGCAGACGTGTTGGGTAGACAGAAGGAGGGGGCTCCCCCTGTCAGCCCTTTGGCCCCCCTCCTCTTCGACGCGAAATAAAGAAAAATTATGTCTCTCAGAGTTTGTCAACATAGATACTACGGTAATTGTTTCTTTTTTAAAAGTGTTTTGACATAACATAAAAAAACAATGTAAATATTATAGACTTAATTGTACTAACCTGCACACTAAAGTGAAAAAATATATTTTGAAGGACTTAATGGGCAAATTTGGTTTTCTAGCAAAAAAAAAAAAAAAGAAGAAAACATTGACAGGAAAATCAAGTAAACTTACACTAAGTACAAAATTATATATTTTTTTTATTTATGAAATACTTCTGCAAGATGCTCCACCGAGGCGCAGAGGACAGTCAAAAAGCAGCATGACCTGCTGACTATGAACTCAATGCCACCTCCTGACATGGAGCAGACAGGCGCCATCTGGTGAAAATGTGGCTTCTTTTATTGGGCCCTGATAACGTGTTAATTGCCAGAATAACATCGGTGCAATCCATAATTGACCTGAATAAAAATGAACACTAAGAACCATGTTGAAGTGATCAGGGAAAGCCCAATATGGGGAATGAAGAGAGTTGACATTGATAGAATGGGAACATTTTTGTCCTTGTCCCATCCTGACAAAAAATATTTGTATCTACATAAAAACAACGCTCAATGATTGGAAGAATGTCCCTGTAAAAATAATTTATATTTCTATCTGATGGGGCAATATTGGCACTTGTAAACCCATCCTATCTTGAATGTGTTACTATATGTAAGGCTTTATGTGCAGGCTAACATGTGCGCAAAAAAAGATATAAAAGAAAGATAGGGTGTAAAGGATCTGCCAGACACAGCTTCTGTGTCGACGCCCGTGGTTAATCAGTCTGCATCTGCTCCTAGGTCTGATAGAGTGACTCGATCTGCTACCACTCAGGCTGGTAGGCTGAGGAGTGGGAGAACCTATCACAACCTGGCCAGACGGAGCTAGCTCCTGCCCTCTGTCTATTTATACCTTCATTTCCTGCTCTTCCTTGCCTGTGATTCTGTCTGGTTTCCTGGCTCTGCTGTTCCTGCTAATACTATTGACCTCTGCTTCAAATTGACCCTGGCTTTACTGACTACTCTCCTGCTCTGCGTTTGGTACCTCGTACACTCCTGGTTTGACTCGGCTCGTTCACTACTCTTGTTGCTCACGGTGTTGCCGTGGGCAACTACCCCATTTCCCTTAGCGTCTGTGTACACTTGTCTGTTTGTCTGTCGTGCACTTATTGAGCGTAGGGACCGTCGCCCAGTTGTACGCCGTCGCCTAGGATGGGCCGTGCAAGTAGGCAGGGACTGATTGGCGGGTAGATTAGGGCTCACCTGTCTGTCTCCCTACCCCGACATTACATAGGGGGATAATGATAAGTGATAATGTTTAATACTGTATGGAAAGCAGCATAAATCCTGTTCTTCTACTAAGGAAATAGAGAAAAGATCTCACTAGTTATTTTAAGGATACTGTCAATTAATCTGGGCTACAGTGGGTAGTATAGAGAAACGCAGGTCTCGCTGTGCTGGGCACATTGGTTGCAGCTGAATTTGTTGTTTTCAGGATGGGCAACTAATTTGTATGGTTCTTTCTTTCATGTTCTTATTCCCTTAAACCATGCTATGGGTGCAGTCATTTTAAAAAATATATCAAAAGTGTGCATATTCTATGTTCCTTCAACACTCGGTCTGTCTCTGCACTGCAGGGGTGCCAATGGAATCAAAGAGAAAAGCATCCAAGTCAGACTCATTCCCTGCTTTGTGGAATTCAGAATCTGCTTACATGATATAGGAAAATGTATTTTACAAAAAAACACATGTTAAGACTCAGATATTACAGCTGAAGCTGCTAAGAGAATGTTATTCTAGGTCACTGTGAGGATGTGACTGGTTATTTTTTTCTTAAAGGGGACACATCACCAGAATTACATTATCTATTTTAATTGAAAAATCGTTATCCCCAGAAAAAGAAATAAATATATAAATATAAGTAATGAAAAAAACAAATTCTGTATGCTATAGGTCGCACGCACATTTTGTAAATGACCCGACTCAACACAGGAGTCGGTCCAAATTTCCTGTAAATAAGCTCCCGTCAAAAACCCATGAACCACATCCTTTAAACTCTCCTAGTCACATACAGTGCACAGACGCGAGATCTCGCTCGTTATCAGAAGATCTTGTGGCTTTGACTAAAGGGGCACTTTCTATAGCATTTGCACAGCCGTTAACTGCTATATAAATGCCATAGATAGCGCTCTTTTAGTAAAAACTGCAAGATCTTGTGATAACTAGCCAGCAGTTTTAAACTGTGTGCCGCAGCTTCTTCTTTCCAGGAAGTTCAGACCCGGCTCCTGTTATGAGTCGAGTCATTTACATAATGCGAGCGTGACCTACAGTATACTGTTTTTTATTTTTGTTTTGTTACATTTTTGTTTATTGACATCATTTTGTTTTCTGGGGCTAACAATTTTTTAAATTAACATAGATAATGTAGTCCTGGTGATAGGTCCTCTTTAAATACATTTAAATATATTTATACTTAATTAAGATGATCGATTTTTTGGGTCACGGCTTTGTTCACACAGGGCAGATACGCTGCGTAAAAGCACACAATAAATCCGCCCTGGGCGCTGTCGGAAATTACAGCCAAAAAACGCACCAAATTGTGTTGTGGAATGTCCGCTGTGGAAAACTGCACGTAGAAAAATAGTTTGATACTTACGTAGCCATGGTGACGCGTCCATCTGACGTCCTGCAGGCCGGCCTCCTGTGATGACGTTACATCCCATGTGACCGCTGCAGCCTGTGATTGGCTACATGGGATGAAACGTCACTCCAGGAGGTCGGCCTGGAGGAAGAAACACAGAATTCTGAGTAAGTATAAGATTTTTTTTCTAAGTTGCGTTTTTTTGCAGCAAAACAACACACCACCTGCTACTTGTTGCAGGTTTTACCTCCCATTCCAGGTCAATTTCTGAGCGTTTTTCCTGATCAGCATTTACGTAGTGTGTTGTAGAAAAGCCGTAGTATTTACACTAGGTGTGAACTTACCCACATGTCCATAGATGTGAATTACTTACATAGATCCCAATCAAGTTCAGAAAATAGTACAAAAGCATTCCTTGCTGTAGCTCTGCCCTCAAGATAAGGGCCGTCCACAAGTGTGTACGACCTGTGCGATCACAAAGGACGCGTCATCCAACACTGCTAAACGGAACCCCATTGATTACCTGGCACCCTAGGCTTGTGACTACTACACATTGTAATATTGATTTTATAGCAGTATCATTTAGACTTTGTATAGCACATTGTTAGATTACTTTGTTTATGGGGCAATTTTTTGATCACTATATATCATTATTATTTGAGCTCTGTGTGGCTGAAAAATTGGAATTTATATTTTAAGGTGCCCAATTTAATTAGTAATTTTCATGATAGAAGTGCATTAGAGAAGAAAATGACGGTGTTCACCACATAAGCACTAAATATGCATTAAAACAGATCATATGTGTTATTTCTTATGTACTCTGTACAGGTTTGCAGCAGTAGTTTGGCCATTATTATTTTTATTGTTTATAGCTTTAAATATACAATGGTTAGATTTAGTGTTCTGTTCCCCTGGGGAAGTGATCCTTCCAAGGAGACTGTACAAGAAACTCTCAACAGACTGACACATTTTCACTCAATTTCAATTTTGCTCAGAAGTGTGATAGTTTGTCTAACATTCGGTAACTAGTTGATTTATTATATTACAGAGTTTAAAAAAGAATTACCACAGAAAATATTGATATTATATTTGTACACCACTCTTTTTTTTAGTTCCCAATATACAGTAATATTATTGTAAATTTTTAAAGAATTAGTCAAGCATGGCTTGACTATTGTTACTCCTTAGGTAGGTTTATGATGTTTGTCTGAAATACTGAAGCAAAAATCACCAGGTGGGGGGTGGAGGTGAAGAAAATCCCCCAACCTGGTGAGTATCTCATGCTTGCATATCATTGCTCACATAAAGTGTGGATATGTCTTGATATTTCATATTTTGACATTTATTTTTGGTCTTTTTTGATCTCACATTTTTTTGTTGCACTTTATTTGCTTGTTCCTTGGACATATGGCTCAGATTATTCTAATATTGCATTTTTTACTTTATTCACATTTATTTTGCATGTATTTATTGTGTCATATGATACTTATTATCGGGGAGTGCCATTGTATCATTCCATATATATTGTGATCAGACCATTTTTGGATGGAATGGGTCCCCTTATTTTCACATATCCGTTGTTTTTTTTTAAATGTTTTAATGTATGGTCGTTATTTCAATAAAGATGGATTTGTATTCAAGACTATTTGGAGTGCCATTTTATTTGGATATCCTCTTTTATTTTAATTTTTGCTATAGTATATCATAAGCATCCATTTGGACGCTCACCTATACCTTATCAGTGTTTCATTTAATATGATATTTGGAGTGGTGCCCATAATTTTTTAAATATTGTCTGAAATACGAGACTACAGCTGCATCCCCCACCTCCCCCTCCTTTTGATCTTCTCTCTGGTATTTACATTTTAACACTAGATGAATATGTTGGTGACTGAGGAAGCTTATTAACATTTATAGAGGGCATGCAGGTAGGGAAAGGAAGTAATGAAGATGTCACATCCCCAGAAAGGATATATTACAATATTTCATAAATTCACTTTTACTACCAATTCATGCAAAAATAGGTATAATAAAAAGTCTGCTTTAAACATCATGTTTTCTATCAAATAGAGTTCTATGTCTAGAACCTTGCAAGTTTAACTTTTACTAATATATATAATTATTCCATATTCAAGTTTTATTCTAAAAGGGCTATGCCCATCTTACACATTTATGGCATGTCCATAGGCTATCCACCTCTTTATCTAATGGGATACTGTAGATCCCTTCCCCCCTTTTTTCAATTCTATGCCGCTGTTTTCCCCATAGGTTTAAAGGGGAGTTCATTGCTGGCACATGGACCTCTCCATTGACGTCTGTGGCAGTTAGGGAAAGAGCTGAGCAAGCAGCAACGTGGAAGGATCTGTACCTGGATATGCCATAAATGTGTACGATGGAAATACCCATTTAACTCAATGTGAGATATTATGTAACTTGATACATATCAATGCAAATTATTGGCCTGGCGTGTATTTTCTATTGTTATAATGCTGACTAAATCCTTAGTTAGCTGATTCAGACTCAATTTCAATTCTAGCTCTGTACTTTTTTCAAGGTGTTTCAAAAATAAACAATAAAGGCACAGTCACAATCAGTTTCTCTTGTAATTTTTCATTGCAATGGAGGTCTACAAATGCATTGCAGGTCATTTTGTTGTTGTATTAAAGACCGTTCCAGCATCGATAGGGCTAAATACCCTTTGACATCATTTATTTCTCTAGCATATGGGTCATAAGACATTTGGACGGTGTGGAGAGAGAAACTATATAACGTACAGTTACTTGCCCATTATTCTCTATGCAATCAAGCTTCTGAAAGAGCACTGAAGGCATTTCTGTAATTCCAACAGAAATTTGTGATGCTGTTTTATAGTTGATTTATGCCCCACTCTGCGACTTGAAAGTGTATTTTTGAAGTATAAAATAGCTTTTACCAGAACACAGAAAGTAAAGCTAATTTATACTGTTGTTGTAACACTAGGTTTCAGTGCTTTAAGTAGAACCGTAGTCATAACATAGTGGCACAGACTATTCTGAAAGTAATCACTATTTACTGAGACATGAAAAAGGACAATGGAAATCAATACTAATATCATAAATTATGTGTCATCCTGATTAGACAATCTCTTTTTTTTAGAAGGACCCCATGAAAATATGTAAATAACAGGGTTGTCCCACTGCTTTGACCCCTTGAGATCACCTCTAATCTTCTGTGAAATTCGGCCACGAGTGATTAATTTTCTGGCAGCATCACCACAGGTCAAAAGAAGCATTACAATGCGCCCATTGAAATTAAAAAAACTGTGCATTTAACCTCTTAATGACCAGCCTATTTTGGACCTTAATGACCAGGCCATTTTTTAAGTTTTTCCATCGTCGCATTCCAAGAGCTATAACTCTTTTATTTTTGCGTCGACATAGCTGTATAAGGTCTTGTTTTTTGCGGGACAAGTTGTACTTTTCAATAGCACAATTTTGGGGGACATATTATTTATTGATTAACTTTTATTAACTTTTATTTGGGAGGAAATAGAAAAAAAACTGACATTTTGCCACTCTTTTTCGCGTCTTAAATCTACGCCGTTTACCGTGTGATATAAATAACACAATAATTTTATTCAGCGGGTTGTTACGATTGCAACGATACCAAATTTGTATAGTTTTTGTATGTTTTACTACTTACACAGTAAAAACGCTTTTTTTTCAAAATTATTTGTTTTTGTGTCTCCATGTTTGAAGAGCCGTAACGTTTTTATTTTTTCGCCGATGCGGTTGTATGAGGGCTTTTTTTCTTTTGCGGGAAGACTTGTAGTTTTTATTGGTACCATTTTGGAGTAGATGCGACTTTTTGATCACTTTTTATCACATTTTTTTAGTCAGGATTCACAGAAAACAGCAATGTTTCCATAGTTTTTTATTAATTTTTTTACGGCGTTCACCGTGCGGGTTAAATAATGTAATAGATTTATAGTCGGGGTCGTTACGGACGCGGCAATACCAAATATGTGTAACTTTTTTACTTTATTTTGTTTTTTTAATAGTAAAGCAGTTTGTAAGGGGAAAAGCTGGGTTTTTCATTTTTTTTCACATTTTTTTTTAAATTAACTTTATTAAACTTTTTTTTAACTTTTTTACTAGTCCCATTAGGGGACTATAATATGCGATTCTGCGATCACATTTATAATACACTGCAAAACTTTTGTATTGCAGTGTATTACTGCCTGTCCGTTTAACACGGACAGGCATCTGCTAGGTCATGCCTGCGGCATGATCTAGCAGGCATTCACTCCAGGCAGACCTGGGGGCCTTTATTAGACCCCCGGCTGCAATTGGAGACACAGACACTCGGCGATCGTATCGCCGGGTGTCGGTGGGATGAGAGGGAGCTCCCTCCCTCTCTCCAAAACCACTCAGATGCGGTGCTCGCTATTGTGCACCGCATCTGAGAGCTTAAACGGGTGAGATCGATACCTATATCGATCTCACCCGGCAGAGCAGGGACGCTCCCAGCCCTCAGCTGCCTCTAGCAGCTGAGAGCAGGGAGATTTGACAGCTCCCTGCTCTGTAAACTTATTCCGATGCCGCGACGTAAAAAGTCTATGGCATCGGAATAAGGCCCGTTAGTGACCGACGTAGAAACACGATGGGCCGGTCACTAACGGGTTAATGCACAGACTTGCCAGGTCCTCCAAAGAGAGAGACACTTTTCAGCCATGGTCCACTGGGGCTAATTGATGAAGGTCCCAAACATAGGTTACTCCATTTTAACTCAGATTGACATAATTTGGTATTTAAAAAAACAATAGAAACAAAATGTTATGTTTTACCCTACTGTAACCAGTCTGATCACAATGACGGGGGGGGGGGGGGGTCCAGAAAGGATTCACTGTATCTTTTTTTTTAGGGCAAATTGGCTCATGCCATATAGATGCTTCTCTCTCTAGATCTTCTATGCCACCGTTCCCTTTCTCTGGTAAAACCTCCATCCATATTTAGTTCTTAGTTGCTAAATCTATTAGGTAGCCACATTTTATCATAGTTTATTATAACAGATTTTTATACCATGGCACGAGTCAAATGGCACTCATTTTTGCTACCAAAGCTGTATTACAGCTTAATGGAGAACCTGATAAGTTTGTATACAGTATATCATAGCTAAGCATAAGTCTACTAGGACAACCACTTTTCCTTCTGTTTAAAAATGAATTTTTAAACTAAAACTGGATTAGTTCTATTAAGTAATTATCTTGAATTTAAGTATTACAAGAATATTATTGATGTCGGTTAAGTTCTGCTGACACCACACCAGTAAGTTCGACATATATGTTGGGAAATGTTCCTAAAGAATGCATCACATGTGCCCATAAATTTCTATTGGCCAGAAATATGCCAAATTATTTATACTGTTGTATACTTGCCAAACCTATGCAAAAAGCGCTGTCTTTCGGCATACTTTTTTTTTTTTACAATAGGAGTAAATGGTAGATGTATGTCACCATATAGACATACAGTGGCATATGTTTGGGGCATATTTTTGGCAGCAGTATTCAAACATCTACATTGTCCTTAGTACTCAAACATGATGTAGCCTACAGTTCCCATGCTGCTTTGCACAATGTAAACCGCACATAGTAGTCTCCTCCCTTTGTTTCCTAGCCAGCGGAAGAGTAAAACGAGAACTGCGCATGCGCTTTCCTCACAGCGAAACTACACCCCCCAAAACGATACGTCACTAGTGACATACCGTATACTGGGCTAGCACTATTTTGTCACTAGAGCCGGAAGATATGGTGATGTCACATGTCACATGACGCGCAACTGGATCGCAGAACTGGGGCACTTTTGAAAGTGTAAGTATTTTAAAAAGTAAATGTTTACTAAGTTACGATAAGAGGGAGCACAGAAAAAGAACTCTGAAAACCCTTTTAATATAATAGCACAATAGTTAAACTGCCAGTGAAGTGTGTATTAAGCAATCCAACTATTTTGATTCCACTATGAATATATTAACCATTACAATGTTTTTTTTTTGTTTATTTTCAATTATTTATTCAGTTATAATTCAAAATAGCAATCATTACAATGTTAACGATTTATTTCTATTTTCGTAGCATGTATTTTAGACTAAAAATATTTTTTGTAATAGGTTTTTGTTAAAAATTCTGAGTTGTTTTTGTTCTCCAGTCCTTATGTATTCCGCTGCAGCATGTCATCCACTGCAGAATCCGTACATTAAAAGTTAATAAAGTCTGCTACTTCAGTTTTGCTTTTTCATTCAAAGTTTTCTTTCTACCCAGTCTTCTGATTATTTTCCTATTCTAAAAATTACCAATTTATTGCAATTCTCTGCTGGAAACATGTGTCGGATCAGCCAACACTTTCTGTATTACAAAACGCTGTATAAAGGGCATTTTTACTGTATTCTCTATAGCAGCTTCATCTTATCATTTTGACATAACTTTGCTTTATTGCTCCTGTAATTCACAAGTAAGATTTCCTCATTGCGCTATATCAAAAGAATATAATTGAAGTTATGCCCTTTATAATACATAAGACTGATCTCCAGCTAATGATGCTTGGATTAATGATGAACATTATCAATTAAAAAGCTATACAAAGAAGCTTCTGAAGTTTAATAGCTAGAGTGTTGGACGTAGATATTTATATTTTATAATCTATTATATACAATATAAAGCAAATGTTCTTTAGAACACATGGCTCATTCGTGGTTATTTGAAGTTTTAGCTTTTTTGTCATAGAATTAATTTTTGAGCACATTGAATCCAGGTATATATAGAAATCATAGCGTAAGGTAGAAGAGAACAGGGAATTCAGTAAACTACATATATCTTGCTCACATTCTTCCATAGGTTTTATAAGGCTACACCATGTCTTAAACACACATGTATGAAGATCCTAGGTAATATATTATTTCTCATGGGGCCAAAAAAGTGCACGCAACTGGTACTTATATCAGAAATTTCTAGCCCCCTCTATATTGTCTGTCAATGTCAATGTATTTCTTATAGCAGTATACATGGTGAAAAATGCATGGAGCCCATGTACTTTAAATGCCATAACAGATGGCTGTGTAAACTTTTAAAGCCATGTCTACTTTGAAAGATTTAATATCTGTTACCAATATGAGAGAGTATGTTTATTATGTGAAGAAGGGAATGTATTTAAGGAGGAGTACATAGATGAATCCTGTAAGGCTGGGTTCACACACCCTATTTACAGACGTAATTCGGGCGTTTTAACCTCGAATTACGTCCGAAAATACGGCTTAAAAGCATCGGCAAACATTTACGATGTTCTGTGCCGACGGTCATTTTTTTTACGCGCCGCTGTCAAAAGACGGCGTGTAAAAAAGACTTCTTGAGACGTAATTGGAGCCGTTTTCCATTGACACAATGGAAAAACAGTTCCAATTACGTCCGTAATGGACGCAGCGAAAAACCCCTGCAACATACCATTACGTCTGAAATTCCGGAGCTGTTTTCTCCTGAAATGTCTCCGTAATTTCAGCCGTAACGGAGGCTGCCGTGTGAACATACCCTGAGGAGTAAGGTACCCTAGCAGAACTCAAGTAGTGATGAGTCTCCAAGAGTTGACACCTTGCTTTAGAATTTATAAAAGCATCTGTGCCATTATCCCTAAGACAACACTCCCTGTACTCCGGCCGACTGTCAGACTGTGGTTCTTTGGTCTCACCAGAGGAAACTATTTTGAGCGTCTGCCCTACGTCTACACAGAACATGTATATTTCCACTTTTAGTTGCATCCTAAACTTTGCTTTTATCATTGCACACACAGGACATATTATCAATAAGGTCATATAGGTTATCAGTGAATTAACCCATAAGAAATAGACCCTTGTGTTAAGTTATTAGCGCCAACAGAATCTCCAATTATTATTTTTTCTGCTAGAAATTTGGGGCACTGTTATAGTACTGTAGAGGACCTTTATTCTTTCAAAACCTGGGCCCACCAGTAGTGGTACTCTGGCGGGCAAGTCCAACCCTGTTCTGGTCACTCATTCTTATCATAGGAACACTGAGCTTCATTGCATCCAGTCAGATCTCCCCTTTCAATTTCTTATCTGTGCTGAATTCTAATTGGTTACCGTGAGGCACGATGAGCTGCTACAGTACAGTAATTGTTGTCATGGGGAACAAGGAAAATAAACTCTTCTCAGGCGTCCTGGATTATAATTCAGCACTATTTTTTAGAATACACTAAAATGAATTACTTTACATCTTCTGGAAGGTTCCTTTAATATTTGCTAAATCCACATCAATTCCATAAAATATATATAGTACGTATGTGTATAACTCAGTTTTCAGTAATTTCTTTCATATTACTTACACTCTACATTTTCTTTTATTGTCATATTGACATGTGAAAAAGAGAATAGAACATATACTATAATATATGGTCATTAGCTGGCGCAGTGGTCATTCAATGTTCGATCCTAAAATATATCTGCCAAAAGAGCAAATGCACAACATATAAAGCTACAAAATGTCCTTGATTCTAATGCCAGCGTGCCAATGTTTTCTGCAAATAACAAAAAAATAGCTGGAGACACATTTTGCTTTATTGAAATTAATGGAAGATATTTATCTTATTCATATATACTGAATATATAAAATATATAACATAGTAAAGTATATATGGATATTATTTTTCAAAGTCTTTTAATCTAACGAGACTATTCTAAATGTACAGTCTTCTTAACATCAGTAATATTCATTGATTATTCATCCAAATTCACAATCACCAGTTACAGAACCTTAATTTGCAATGAATAGTGATAAATTGCTGTATTTAGAATTGCAATTTTCCAGGAAACGCCAGGAAGTTAGCTTTCTGCTCTCTTTGCATGTTTTATTCCCTCTCATATTGAAGCAATTAACACCATTAAAGTCCATTCAAAAATCTGTGTTGTATTTAATTCACACAATTCCAAGTTTACATGTTGCAACCAATTTACGGTATGTGAAACACAATGAAATATATATACACAGGCAATAAAAGTAATAACATACATATAAATAGTGCTCACATTTTTCACATATATACACAGATAGATCACCTACAATTATATTTGTCTGTTACCTTATAAGCAATTTTGAATAACCAAAGACTATGAATAAGCTACACGATACTTACTGTAAGGAGGGAATCTTTAGTCACTTGAATTGTTGAGGGTCACTTGTTTGACTGTAAATTTATACAGCCAGTGGTAAATATTAAGCCATACACAGTATGAGAAACTCCCTTACTCTTCATGTTCAAAGAGATTGACTAATTTAGAAAATCAATTTTCAAATATCCTATTAGTGAATTCAAAGTTAATAGATAGTGGTTGTCCCGTCAAGGATCTTCATTATTTTCCATGGTGGAGATCAACTACAAAGAACATTTCTTGTTCAAGAGGACCCAGCACGTCTCTACACTCCATTAACTTCAGTGAGAACTGGTTAATGCTCCATTTTCCAGGTGGGGGCACTGCATGGGAATTGCTGCTATATTCCCTCATAGATTAGAGTTGATCGCTGGGGTCTCAGTAGTGGGACTCCCTGAGATCAGCTTATTGTTGGGAGACATATGACAAGACATGTCATGTACCCTCTTCCACTGCGCCTGCGCTAAATTCCTTTGTGCAGCGTGTTAATATGCATGAGATTAAATGTCTCATAAAGGGACACAGATTGAAAAAAGCACATATTAGTAAGTAGCATAAAATCGTCATTAACATACATTAATATACATTAGCAATTAGGTGACCAACCCCTTTATTTTTTTTCTCCACAGTCACCACTGCCAGCAATTTAGTCAAAATGTATAACTTTTTTTATTATTATTTTATTTATTTGTTCTGACAGGGTTTAGAATAAAGGATATGGGGGCCCAGAAAGTGTCATTTTGTCTTCCTGGTAGAACTGCATTAGAGCCGTATAGGTGATATGCTGGCAATGTGTGGTAGAGATATGGAAAGAAAAAAGAAGACACAGAGCGCTCCTCTGGGGTATTGCTGTTGTTGCAACGTGGTCAACAGTAATGTGCTTAAATGAGATTTTGCACTCACCTTTTTAAGTTGTGCAAGATGGTTGGCACAACTCGATCAATAAACCAATGGAGCCTCAATGCTCCGTATGTGTGCAGTCTTCTAGCCCTCTGGGTGGACACCGGCGGCTGAATGTTCAGCAGTAGTCGATGTGGAAGTGATACAAATAGTAAAAAAGAGAAAAATGATCACCCCTGATGGAAGGCGCTCCTGCACTTGTAAATTGAATTCAACTAGGATCCCAGTTGGGACAAAATGTCAAATGAGGGAAAAAATAAATTTAGAAATAATTTTATGACATAGCATGTATGTCTCTTTAAAAATAATAAAAAAATATTTTTTTTTACCCTCATTTGACATTTTGTCCCAACTGGGATCCTAGTTGAATTCAATTTACAAGTGCAGGAGCGCCTTCCATCAGGGGTGATCATTTTTCTCTTTTTTACTATTTGAATGTATGTTAGAGAAATCCTTTTGTCCTGCATGTCATTTCTGGGCCATCAGTACGTCAAATCTTGCCAAAAATAATAACAGAATTGATTTGTCAAATTTGAGATTCACAATTTATCAGTTGTTTAACCTCCTAGAAAATCAATGGGTAATGTTTTTTTGTTTTTTTTAAATAATCTCTACTTACCACACTTTGTACTTAGTTCCTTCAGTTATTTGTGGTGCCATTTATTATATACAACCCCCAAAGGCCATTATTGTACTATATGCCTTTGCAAGTGAGCCTAGCAATAACTATGAAAAAATATTTTGGCAAGCAAAACTTTACATGGGAAATAATGTGCCCTTACTTTTTTTTGCATGACTGTATCTGAAGTAACACGTAATGCTGCTCTAGTAAATCATAGGTTAAAGCAGCATACAACATTTGATTAATATGTTTGTTTTACTTATAGAGAAATTGACGTTTCTCTATTTAGTTGTGGTGGCCAATATTGAAAAAAAAATATACAATCGGAAGTGCAGCCGTATTGGTTACCATTTTTGTTGCTAAAACATTTATGAGAAACTAACTTTGTCAGCATATTCTAGCAATGATAAAGCAGCAATATGTCCTATTCAAGAGAAGCTTATTCAAAAGAGTGATAACAAGTATGGTGTAAAATTTTATGCTTTCATGTCAATTTTGTGTTCAAAATGGCCGTCAGAAATTAATAGAATGATGTGATTGAAACTGAATGAAACATAATTATCAAACTTTGGCAACTGATTTAACGTCTGGTTTATTAATGTATGGCCATAATATGATATGGTTATAAGGGTATCGTGTGACGTGACATTATATTGTTGTAATGATGCCTCATTGTGGTAAAAGTCACCCATAGTCTTGTAAAACGAATACTCCCTAGCCCCCACCCTAGGGAAAGCCTGTCTATGCCACTGTTGGGAAGAGACATGCTTGAAAATTAAGCATGTTTTCTACATTTATTAAAAATTGAATTGAAGTATTTAATTTCCTTGATCAATGACAATATAACAGCTTGTAACTGAAAAAGTAAGAAGCAAAAGAGAAAAAAAGAAAAATTATTCTAAAACATGAAAGCGGGAGGCTACAATCTACATGTTTAAATGAGATCAATTAGGTTAATGATGGATGGAGATAGGAAATTAATGATTTAAATGCAAAACAATTTAAAATGCTGCTTCATTGCCTTCAAAAATCTCATGCTGGAAAATAATAGGACTGGATTTCTAAAGGTTAATTGTGTATTAATACCCTATTGATTGACTTTTTTCATGAGTTACCTAATAAAACATACTTTTAAGGATCAATTATTTCTTAATATTGGTATAATTATATCTATTAGAGAGATATTTACATTTTAACCCTTATGGTGATGAGGGAAAGGACCCAATAAAGCCTTTGTAGTGTGTGTGTCTTGGCTTCATTGTATTTAAATCGGCTATATTGAAAATGCAAGTGCACCATCAGTCAAGAGGTGTTTCTGATGAAGATGAACTTCAAGGACAATCCCAGATGTTCTGTATAAAAATCTCTTTAGTATATGTTTGATTAAACCAAATATATCAATGACTAATTGTTAGATTTTATTACCAAAAACAAAATCACAATCCTTCCATGAGCAGCTATTAAGTGTAGTGCATCCAGAAACATAGTTTGGGTATTTTTATCCCCTCTACACCAGCTCTGTAAATGTTCCGTTTTTCTTGATGATTGACCTGGGTAGACGGGCTCCTCCCGGTGTAAGGCTAGAGAGATGTGCTCTGTGGTCAATGTAATGTGTGCTCTGATTAACCAGATATCTCCCCCTGCTGCTTTCCCTCCCCTCTTATAGCATAATTGGCACACACAGGCTAAAACAAAGAAACTGCCGCATCATCCTCCACTTTTTTATGTTAATTTACTATGTTACAAAAATATGTTTCCCTGACTGAGGAGGTTTTTGATTGTGCATTGAAAGCCTTTAGGCACAGAAAGGGGAACTACAGGCTGCTAGAAGGTGGGGAGGATGGCATTCTCCCCAATTCATATACATTACATGAAATTGCACAGAAATACGACTATAAACAATGTTAATAACTTAACGACCGCGCACCGTCTTTTGATGGCCGGCTGTGCAGATGGCTCGTCTATAGCGATGTCTTTTGTCATCGATGTAGAAGAGGCTGTGAGCGCTCATCCTCTAAGCAGCAGCTGTAACTTTCAGCTCCTGATCTTAGAGCAGCCTGCTAAATACAGCACGGGTCAGAAAACATTCCGACCCCAGCTGTTTAACCCTTTGATAGCCGCGGTCCGTGATCGCGGCATGATCAAAGGGAACTACCCTCTTTGATCGCGTCATCAGAAACCTGGTGACGTGATCAAAGACTGGGGAATCTCTCTGAAATCAGCCCTAGGGACCTAGAAAGGACCCCAGGGTTGTCTGTTCAGTGAGCCTGCTGTTAGGGCACACTATGTTCTGCCCTAACAGCAGCCTGTGTTATAGTGACAGTGTAATGCAATAGCATACAAGAGTATGCTAATACATTACAAGTAAAAGAAAAAGTTGTAAATAAAGTTATCCCTTCATGGGATTTAAAAAAAAGTAAAAAAATAACATTTAAATAAGAAAAGTCATTATTTTGCATAAAATATATTTTATTGCCCCTACATTACATAAAAACAAAAAACCTACATATATTAGGTATCTACACGACCGTGATGACCTGAAGAATTTATTTAAAAGGTTATTTAGCTTGAAACATCAATGGGATATAAAATAAACAAGAAAAACGATGCAGAGAATTTCTATATTCACGCTATAAAAATAAAAAATGTTTCCACCCCAAAACTGCGAAGAAAAACAACCTATTTCTCTCGCATAAAACAAGGCCTCATACAGCGACGTCAATGAAAAAATGAAAAAGTTATGGCTGCTGAAAGGCAGAGAGGCAAAACCAGAAAAATTTAGCTGGTCATTAAGGCCTTTTCAGGGCTGGTCATTAAGGGTTTAAAGGCTGAAGTCTGAACTTTTTGTAAGGGTCCTTCTGCACAGGCCCATTTTGGCCGAATAAATGAGCGCCGATCAGCGAGGCAGCTCGTTGATCGGCGCTCGTTTGCTCCTTTCACAAGGATCTATGGATGGGGACGAGCGCTCGTTACTACAATCGTTCGTCCCCATACATTATTATCATGTCGGAAGCATATCTCCCTATTTACACAGGAAGAAGTGCTGCCGATAACGATAACCTTTTAAGCTGCAGATACAGTACGATCAGACGTTCATCGTATTGTTGATGTTTACACAAGGCAATGATTGGGAATTGATTGCCCCATAATTGGCATGTGTAAAAGGGCCCTAAGGTGACATGGGGGGACTCTATATACCCTCAAATGCTCCTTAACGGTACAGATCGGTATGTCAGTGATTTGCATTGCTGTCTTGCAACACTAATGTCCTAAGTCTGAAAATGATGAAGGCAAAATCTGCAAAATCCCCCTGTGCAAAAAAGAAAAAGTATTTTTGTATACATCTGAGATAGGAAGATTAGATCGTGAGCCCCACCAGTGACAGGGACTGATGTCAGTGGGCTCTGTATATTAAAGGATATGACATAAATGCATGGTAGTGTCTACTTTTACTATTGAAATCAAAGGAGAATTTTCTTATTTATTAAAATTTACTTTTTCCAGGAACTTTTGTGAAGTAGAACTTTTAGAAACCCTGTTACAAGGTTGATTACATTTTTTCATTAAAATATAACTTACACCATATCCATCCTCATGCTAATTATAAGACAGCTTTTGCCGCACAGCTTTACATGCTGTACAGTTAGAAAAGTATAAGCTCGCTCAGTGCAAAGCCTACAAATGAGTATAATTCTTTCTACCATTATTTAATATTCTACTATTGTTCTAAGCTTTCTCATTAATGTTAATATAAATTGTTTTCCACTTCCATTCACGGTTATTATATGTGGCTGAACAAATGTATTTGAATTTATGTTTTCTCCAAAGTTCTAAAAATATTGCCCAATTACCGAATGATGCACAGTCTTTCTCAAGTGAGAAACAGTATTTACTCATTTAGTCTGGTGTAGTGAAATGCATCCAGCTCATAGATTAGATGATGAAATACAATTTAGCGTCGGAGGCTTCTTCATTTCCACAAAATGATTTTTAATCAAAGGAAATAATAATATGAGACTAAAAGACTAAAAAAAAACTCCTAAAGTTGATTTTCTTAAAGCGTGCTTATCAAGAGTTACCTTTTATTATTTAACTGTATGTGCCCCAAAAAATGTTTACGTCTTGCTGGATCCAGAAATGTTTAGTCTTTTTTAGCTAAACCATAATAGGTGATGAAGGCCACTGGGCCAAAGAGTTGATGTGGGTCTCCATCCCACGTCTTAGAACCAGACTCCACCTGACCCCATATTGCAGCTACATAAAAGGGAGGTGGCTCTCTCCACTTAAGTCAATAAGAGTTATTGAGACAACCAAGCCAGTGGCCACCTCTCCACTTCTTCTCAGCTAGATAGCCTCAGCAAACAGCTGTCAAGGTCAATAGGTGGAGGCTTCGTGCCTTACCAGCCCCCAACACTCACTACCCTGTCGTAAATGCCTGTTGATCTCAGGGCTGCCAAAGTAACAAATACATTTTCTAAACTACTAAATGTTTTTAAGATCCAATCAAATTGCAGGATATCATGATTTTCTGTAATGCATAAATTCCAATAAAAGCAGTCACAGGTTAACTTCAGTCCCTACAAATAACATTTGGAAAGGTATTTCTACCACTTCCTAATTTGGAGCCATTTTAATTTAATTTATTTTCTTTTTGGACCAATGATTCCACCTAGAACGTCAACTATGGTGTACATTTTTGCATCAGAAGATCAGTGGGGGGACGGACACTATCATATGATCCAGAGGCTGCAGCACATGGCTGTGTTATTACTTGAAAGTCTTTCCCTACAGAGAGATTCCCTTGAAGAATTTTCAAAAATCCCTATCTTGCTTCTTGGGATTTGCCTTAAAGGCTATGTAAACCTTTAAAAGCATTTATTAAAGTTTTAGTTTTTTTTAATACATCAATGTTTGGTTTAGTTTTGCACAAGTTTGGAATTGGGTTTTATTTCAATTTTTTTTTTACTTTTTGAGATACAGCTTTTATGTATCCTGGATACATAGAAGCTGTATTTTGCGGTCAAAGCCGAATTTGTTAGGTCAGCGGAACTGACGGGTTCGCTGAGCGCTGGTCCTGTGGGTCTCTAACATGCAGGATCCAGCTTTTATCCATCATATCTTAGTTTAATCATAGATTTTTGTATCATTGTAAGATTTGTGAATGTGTAAAACAACATAATAAACCTATTAGACTATTACTTCTTAGAGCAGCAATATTGATAAAAATGAGATCTTATAGACATTGACCAGTTGAACTTCTGTACTTTGTACATTTCTTATATTTTCATGTCATGGAACTTTTTTCTCTAATCTCTGTCTAAAGTCTAGCGCCCAAAAAATAAATGTATTTGCTGCTCAGACCGTAAAAAGACATATGGTTGATCAAGTGACAGCCTGAACATCTGGATTGTGTCATTTTCAGCAAATGCTTGATGAGAAAACTGAGCAACATATTTTCATGATCAGTCATTTAAAAAAATGAAGCACATTCAATAAGATGCAAAACAAACAGTTTTAGCAGGAGCATGTACAGTACCTTCTGGAGGCATGCGTGGCTTGTGGAAATGAGCTGCCTAAATCCTTTTCATGCTTTTATGATTTTCTGTCAAAAACAAGTTGTAAAAAAAGACATTTATTTAAAGACAAATAGAGAAAGTTACAATTTAATTGATGTTTAGCGTCTTATTTATTTCACTTCTCTTTCACTTTTAATGTTGAAGTTGCCACTTTTGCGCTCTACTTTTATTATTTTTCTTCATATTACTTAACCATCTAAATGAAAGTCTATTTACCGGTATTGATCTTTCGTTTCTTTTGGAGATTTGCCTCGAGTTGCACCATTGAAAAAAACATATTTGGATAACAAAATTAGAATTTCTTCCCATGTTTTATATTTTTTTGTGCCTGACGGCTCCATGAATTTAAATTTAAGGAACCTCTAAGGTCCCATGCACATGACCGTAGATTTTGTCCGTAATTGCGGACCGTATTTATGGTCCACGATTACGGACCCATTCATTTCTATTGACCACGGACATGTCCTATCTTTTGCTTTTTACGGACCGTGCCCCCATACTTTAAATGGGAGTACGGACCAAAAATTGCGGGTAGCTGTCTGCGGCCGGCCGAGCCCGTAATCATGGACCATGATTACGGGCACGGCCATGTGCATGAGGCCTAAGGCTGTGATCACACTTGTGTTCACGAACCATCGGGGTTTCCGTTGGGTTTTCCAGTTACTTCCACAGCAAGTCTAGGGCAGTCTGCTGCATATATATTGCAGTCACCCCAACAGACCCTACTAAGGTCGATAAAGTGGTGGTTGCTACTTAAAGTGGTGGTAAACAATTATGGAGGCATTATTATTCTGAACACTGTATATAGAGCTTTATAACCTTGCAGTATCACTGTGAGGCGGCTGTAAATGTTTTTCAACTACTTTTCTCAATAGAAGCTTCATTACAGCATGAGCCGTTTATATAAAGATGTGCATTCATATACAAATAGGGAGAATTTTCGACAGAACATCTAAATTGACATTTGTGGCCCTTAAAATTAAACCACTGCAATGATCTCTTAGGCCACGTTCAGACTTGGCACAATTGCTGTTGAATTCCGCTGTGGACAGTCCGCAGTGGAATTCTGCAGCAGCCGTTTTTTACATTTGTTTCTATACATTTTTAGGAAAGTAGGTCAGACATTGCAGAAAATAACTGTGCGGAAATAAGACTGCGGTGCAGAATTTTCCCTCCACTGCGGATTTCAGCCTTTGCAATGAAAAAATTGAAATCTGTGGCAAGTCCGCTGTGATATCTGCAACGTCTGAATTACCGGTCAAATATGCAAATGTTGCTGCAGATTTGTTGCATAATTGCCCCGAATCTGCACCAACATTTGCAGGAGAAAAATTCTGCCATGTCTGAACGTGCCCTTATTGTCAAGTCTTAGGCCCCAGGCACACGGCTGTAAAAACGCCTGCAATTACGGACCGCACTTACGGCCCGTATGTACGGGCCCATTCAGTTCTATTGGGAGCACAGCCCGAAAATGCGGGGGCAGCCGTCAGCAGCTGGCCGTGCCTGCAATCGCAGGCCGTGATTATGGGCACGGCTGTGTGCATAGGGCCTTAATTAAAACATAAAAAAGAAAAACTTGCAGTGGTAGTATATAAAGTTATGATAGTTATGCACACAATTACTGAAATAATAATAAGAATAATAGGGGGCCCATTTTTTTTCTGGGGCAATCTATCTTCAGTTTACACCAGTGGATGAACAGCAATAAATGGACACATTTTGTCAATGATAATCTAGATGCCCTTCCTCCACAATTCCTCCAGATTACTGATTAAGGGCTCAAGCATATGTCATGTGCATGAAATCTGTATGGAGACAAATGTTCCTACAGCTCCACACTACTGTATGTACTACAAAGCAAATCTTCTAGAGAAAGCATCTCTATAATAAGGCATCCAATGTAAAATATGCACTCCTTTTTTTCAGTAGGATTTATATAAATTCAACATAAAAAGCCTTTTGTATGCCTCCATATGAAATTGGCGTTATACAGATATATAGTATGGCCAAGATATTTGAACATAATCTGTTTTTTATTCTGTATGCAGGGCTATCTAAATCCTCTGAGATATTACTCTATGTTCCAATCACTTATACATTATGCATGAATGTACAGTATATGAATGATCCTTTATTCGGAAAACTAATAAAACTTTTCAAGTGCTTGTGAATGTTCCTGTCCTCTTGGTCTACCCAGTACTGTATCTGATTTTGTGCTCCAGAGCTGTCAATCCTACTATAATTGAGGACAAATTGTTGCAACCAAAGTCAACCATTTTGGAGGCTATGGAGAGCTGTTTATAGCCACCCGGTCACTAAGCATGCTTACATGTATGCAAAGATTCTAAGCTACTCTCCCTTTCCTTCCTTCACTTTCTCCCCTTGCTATATGTACATTACTCCGTTATATCAGTATGGTCCTACCAATATGTCTAGTGTGCCTACTTTTCTTAAAACAAGCACCCCTACAATGAGGGCCATTATGCGATTCAGTATAGCCCTAATTTATAAAGTCTGTTACTTAGGTCTCATTCAAATGGCTGTATTGTATCGTATTTAAATGTCCATATTCTGGATGTAACACCTGGATCCTATGAGGTGCTACTGACCTGAACTTACAGCACCATATGGTTGGATCATTAGTATCGCAGGAGGGTCTGGGTGTTAAATCTGGACTATGGACAGTTAAATATGGGTACTAGTGTGGGCTGAAGGTGCATGTGCTGGATGCCAAGGGGGTGCAAACAGGCTGCTGTGCCTTGTCCTTGGTATTTAAATATAGGGAAAGAGCAGGAAACAGAATCTTTGCCATGGGCCTAGCTATAACTTTGCCAATCGCATTGATTTCTTGTCGGATGTTGGGAAGTAACATCGGCCTTCTAGACAATTGCCACAGGAGGGATCAGTTCTGGCCGACCTTGGTGGGATCGCTCTTGATGATATAGAAGCGAGTGTGTGTGTGTGTGTGTGTGTGTGTGTATGTATATATATATATATATATATATATATATTCAATTTGTACCAAAAGGGCCATTTGTTGGGGAAAGAAACTCTTTCTGTTTTACTAGCGTAGAGTTCAGTTCCGGCAAGCTTGATTAAGTGATGCAGGGGGGGCTCCACTTCACAGCTTACCACCTGGATCCACTTACCCATGATAGTGCATGAAAAAATATAGACTCAGCAGGACGCATTCAAACTGTTTAAGAGGAAGAAATTTTATATATTCTCCAAGTAAGTAGTGATAAGTGTTTTGGAACATTACGCTGTCTATTGCTGTCTAGGACTCAAACTACACAAATCAGCTGAATAGCATTAAAGCAGGCAGAAGTTTTTATTTAAGAAAATAACCCAAACCCAAGATAATTTATGTTCTGTTTTATATAGTACATTGGCACTAAGATTGAATCTACTATTATTAGTCAATAAGAGGATACTGATTGTAGTAATTCACATACATTTAGCAGCGGGCACAGAATAACAAGTGTAAAAAAGGTATTATAACTTACTAGTAAACAGATACAATATTGAAAATTACAGATTTTGTAGAACTGAGTTTGTCAGAAGTAGCAGAGCTAAGGTTTGACAAGTGTTACAACATATGTGATATTATGCTGTGTTATCTGTGGTTTTCTATAGTACTGCATTATTAGGTTTCCTGCTATGGTTCCTTCGGAGGAGGGATACCCACTATAATGGAAGGCCCAATTTGATCTTTGCTAAGGGGCTTCCTCTTCTCTATGTACGGCATGGTGTTGGAGAATAAATTTTGAGTGAATTTCCACTTTACACCTATAAGATCTCTTAAAATACACTCTTTGGCCGCCTAAATTTGATCTTATATATATTTCAAGCAAACAACAATTTATCAGTAATAAGTGAATTATTCTGCCGCTCTTCCTCTGTAATTCAAACCAAGTAGAAGAGTTTCTGTCAGTTTAAATTAAGATCTGGAAATTGAATACATCATAAAACTAAAATGAAGTTTGCCAAGTTGAGTATTTCACAGTTTTCTTATCACCATCCCCTAAATATTGAAGAACAGCACAAGTTTATGTCATGCCGGCTTAGTTTTCTTCTAAGTAACTCATGACACATCACATGTTCTCTTCAATGTCTAATGTACCGATGGTTGATTTATCATGCACGGATTCAGACAATTAAATCCTCAGGTCGGTGAACACTAAAGATGTAGTCATTTAAAGGCCACGTCTGTTAACATTAGGTGAATTATTGCTCTTTCATTTCGACATTTTTGTGTATCATTTTGGTATATTTTTGCAGAAGGCACAGACAAAATTTGATTAGTAAATTACCATATGATTTCATTAATGAATTAATTATTGTTAAACATGGCTGTAAATTCAAAAGTAGTTTATTGATTTTTACTGCTTTAGGAACAGAAAAACAGAATATTGAATTTGTTGAATTGTTCTTTGTAAAGGACGATAGTAAAATGTATTTGTAACTTTTTGGTTCAGTCATTTTTGCACCAGTCTATAATAAGCATATGGTAGCTCTGCTACGTACTGTGATACAGTATGCAGATGTAGCCATGTTTATCTTGACTCTGATAACATGCTGCAGCGTGATATCGCACAACAAAAGCCATTGAAAAGTCATTGAAAAAGTCAAGGTAAAGTTTCTTGCCACTGTGTATTTATTGTGTTAAGAGACAGACAAGATAAAGATGACTATATCTGTATGAATTCAACTAGAAGAAAAGAGCAGGCAGACAATGCTTTTGCCTTATGGACGGGGCCAGTAGTGAACTGAGAACAGACGGAGCCCCATAGCAAACATCAAACTGGACCCCACATTACAGTGACAAGGTTTGTCACCCTGGACAGAAGGGTAAATTTATTGTCAGTACTGAGATGCTGGGGGGAATTTATTAAGCAGTTTTTTGGCATAGAAAAGTCACACTTTGCACAAAAACTCCTTTTTGCATAATAATTTTGCAACTTTTAAATTTTTGCTCTGCCTTCCAGAAACGGGGGGCTTCGTGAAAGAGGCCACAAACTGGCAAAAATTACAGAAATCTACACTAGCTCGTAACTGTCATAGATTATCCATTCAGGCACACAGACGGCCAAAGATGTACCTAATGAATAAATTAGGCACATCTTACTCCAGTGATCCGTATATGGAGACTGTCGTATAAAGCGCCGGTTTTAGTAGATCTCGCCCATTGTATTTCATGGTAGTAGATCTTCCTATGTAAATAACATGCAAGTGGTCTGCTCTTCCGAGAAGTGAATGGTACTCTGAAGACTGACATTACTGGGTATTTTGTGTCATATTCCTGACCATATGTTTAATGGACACCCAGGAATTGGGCTGATGATTTGGCTATTAGTTTTTAACACATGCAGCTTTATAACCAAGTTTGCAACAAAGGGCTTGTGACACTGTCTGTAACTAACAGTCACATAACTGTATGAGTTATTCCTATTTCTTTCCTTCATACTTGCGTCACTTGTGTTCTTGTTTAGGGTCTTAATATGTTATGTTGGTCCACCACTGTAAATTCTTTAGCCAACTGTTGTACTCGTCAGCAGAATAATATTAAAATATGACACACATCTTTCATAAAAATGGTGCACATAACTTTTACTGATGCACTTTATTTGTAAAATAAATAATTTATTTAAAAAATATTCATGCAAAGTTACTGACTGTTTTAAACTCATAATGCACTTCTTTTCTCATTTGCAGATACCCCTACTGTTAAGATTTTGCCCTCCACCCCTGTTCCACAAGAAGGCCAGCAATTGATTTTAACGTGTGAATCTAAAGGAAAACCTCTGTAAGTCTTGTTTTATTTTTATATTGCATTAATTTTAATTTCAAAAGCACTAAACAGCTAATTGGATTGCATGAGACCAGAAAAAAGGTACCACTCTTGTTCATGGGCTGTACCTGATATTTCAGATCAACCCTATTCAAGTGAATGGGGCAGTGCTGCAATACCCAAAACAGTCCACTAGTATGCACTAGTGCGGGACCTGAAGGAATTTTTTATTTGATCTTCTTTAACTCCCTGTGTCATGCTCCACCCCCTGAGACCCTGAAGTAGTTTATTAGTTCTGCCCAAAATGTTCCTTTAAATGGTATGTCCAGGATTACAAATGCAAAGCTGTTTTCTTCCAGAAACATCACCACACCTGTCCATGTGTCTGGTATTGCAATGAATGAGGCTGAGCTGCAATACCACACACAATCTGTGGACACTGTTTTTGAAAGAAAGCAGTCAGGTTTTTCTAATTCTGGACACCCCCTTCAAGCCCCTTCAAGTCCAATATTAAAGTGTTAATTTTTGAATTTGAGAAATCTGAGTAGTTTTGCAGCTTCTAAGATCAGTCTTTAGTTTAAAATGGAAAACTCTATTAATAGTTCCGCATTTTTTTGTACCAGAATTCTAAAAGATTTGAGCGACATCTGGGAAATTAAACTCTGACTGTCATGTTCCTACTCTGTTGCACAAAATGTGTGTAATTGCCCTTCCTCTAGGATGTTTTTAGAGGCAATTCAAAAAATGTTGACATTTCACTTATTTTGAAATATTAATGCAACTTTTTCATAATTATGTTGAGCCTCTAAGGCTTAACTTCTGATTAAGAGCAAATGTAAAAGGTTGGTCCCAATTGATATATGTTTTAACGCAGATTTAAAATAATTAGATTTTGACTGAAGAAGCTGAATACAAATCAGTTACAGAATAGACTATATGAGTGTGAGGAAGCTTAGGAACACATGAGGGTTCCTGTACATTCAGCATCTTATCTGAAAAAAAATATTAATTTATTCTGACATTAAAAAAAATAATTGCTTGTTTTCTGGCATCACCATGCGCCTTACGTCTACCTGGAAATTGCTATTTCTCTTCTACAACAAAGCTGTGCCTATGCAATTGTATTGTCATGTTATAATTGTCTTTGCTCTACTATCTAATTATATGCTGAATTACTGTACATTTTTACAGAACAAAAATCACAGAGTGTAAGCAAAAAACCTGTGTTCAAGTGAATAAATGTTCTATGATATAAACTCTTCACTACTGGCCTAAGTGGTGTAACACAACAGTTGTAGCCTTGCTGTCGGTGGGCTCTCTGGTCGTAATAGACTTGTTACTTCTATACCAAGCGGATGAACAAACCCACAATCCACCTATAGCACCCCCCCCTGTCCCACGAGCTCGGTTTCAGCCAGGTGCAGTCACACAAGATTTTGTTGCAAAAATTTATACGACTGTTCCATTAATCTGAATAAAACCTGCAGAAATCCATGTGACTGCACCCTGAACGTGCTTGGTTGGCCGCAGGACTTAGGTGCCTCTAACTTGCCTGGTGGTTGATTCTCTAATCAACTGAAGTGAAACCAAACCATATGGAGATTGGAGATACTACGGGTAACAGCGGTAAACGTCTATAACACATACAGTATCCGAATAATCGAGTAGCAGAGTCAAGCAGTTCAGGGATTGGGAATATAAATATAGCAGTGCTGGGTGTGAGGTACAGAAGCATTATTTAGAAGGGTAGTCAGGCAATTCATGGTTCGGTAAGGGTGATGTAGCAGAATTAAGTGTGTACAACAGAAAAAATAGTCAGGGGGTAGTCATGCAATCGCCAGAGTCTATAATAATGATGTAGCAGAGCGGGTACTAAGAAATATCCAAGAGAGTAGTTAGGGACCGAAACAGGCCACAACAGTTGAGTTCAAGATATAGCAAAACCAGGTTAGGGAACCAACTCTGAGGCCAGCGTGCAGGGGATTTAAGTAGCGTGTCCAGCGCTCCGATTGGTCAGGCAACTGTGCACTTTGCGCATACACTGTCCGACACCCGGGCCAGCCTGCCAAGAGGCAGCAGCGGCCGGCATTGAGAGATGGCGCTGGACGACGGCGTTGTAAGTACATCTCACAGGTAATATCATCAATATGCCAGGTTCATACATGTAGTTAATGTCATGGTGTAATAATGATCTTCATAATACCTCATAGTGGCGCAAAGACATTGCCAACTCCAGTTTCTACTCCATTCTACAGTATTTTGAATTCTAAGCTTGTTGAAAATGGCAATCATTCCCACTTTTGATAAATTTTTGGAGAGCGATTTTGATATTATATTGCTCTACAAGAGAATAGATGACATCATTGCTGATAGGGAATGTTGTGAATGATTACAATTTATGCACAGAGCTATGGAACATATTCTTAATAAGTATCAGGAAATAAAACAATATATATATATTTTCTAGCCAGACTGTTACTTCCATTGAAATTAATAGAAACCCAAAGCGGAGGAGTTTAGTTTCTAGTTCTCAGGGTCCATGTCATGTATATTTCCTATCTCAGTGTAGGGCTGCCATTCTCTTGTGTACTAATGCTAAAAGCCACTGAAGGCTCCGGGGTGTGACTATGGGGTAAGATACATAAAAGTATGAATAGCTTCCAAAATGGCAAGTTGTAACTGCCAATGATTTTAGAGAACGATGAGCAGCTCTGAAGCTCATACTGCTGCTTTAATAATTTACTGTTTAGTCTAAGGGAACAGTCATATACATGTGCACATAAGGATCATGATTCAATGAGAGATGTGATTTAACCCCTTAATACCGAAGGCATTTTAAACGTTATTGACTAAGCATTTTATTAAGTTTTTCCATCATTGCATTCAAAGACCTAAAACTTTTTTATTTTTCCGTCAGCATAGCTTTATAAGTACTTGTTTTTTTGCGGGACAAGTTTTCTTTTTAATAGCATCATTTTGGGGTACTTATAATTTATTGATTAATTTTATTAACTTTTTTGGTGGGATAATAGGAGAAAAAAACTCAAATTTTGCAACACTTTTTTGTGTCTTCAATTTAACCAGTTTACCGTGTGGCATAAATAACAACTTTATTCAGCGGGTCGTTACAATTGCGGTGATACCAAATTTATATTGTTTTACTACTTTTAAACAGTAAAAACACTTTTTTTTCCTAAATTTTGTTTTTGTGTCGCCATACTTTAAGGCCTCATTTACACGAGCGTAATATACGCGCGTGCGACGCGCGTCGTACGCACCTATATTACTCTATGGGGCAGTGCAGACAATACGTGAATTTTGCGCAGCGCGAGTGCATTGCGTAAAACTCACGACATGTTCTATAATCGTTCATTTTTCGCGCATCACGCACCCATTGAAGTCAATGGGTGCGTGAAAAACACGCATGACACACAGTTGCTCCTGCGTTGCATGCGCGAATTTCACGCATCAATTGTTATGTCCATGAAAAAGAGTTTATAAAGCTGGACAAAGCAAACAAAAACCAGGAAGTGCTTGCGTTTTCACTGCGAGTGGGCAAGCCTGTTGTCAGAGAAATTTCACTCCACTGAGATCTGCTGCCATGCCGCGTGGGATTGACGTAGAGCGCCTCATCACCCTGGTCCAGGGCCATGGGGCTATTTGGGACACTCGCGCGGAGGCGTACCACGACCGCACGGTCAAGGAGGACGCCTGGGAGGAGGTAGCAAAGGAGCTTTTTGGAGAAGAATGGGAGAGTGGCCGAACCCGGGACCGCAGTCGGTTGGGTGAGTACCATATTTTTTCCTGCAATGCAATGTCATCCCTATTGAAGAACTGAGGCCCTGTATGTGTCTTCCGCGCAATTGCCCAATGACCTTTTGTGGAGCAGGCGCATCACCGTGTACCAAGTCATTGGCAGGGTAGGGCCCCTAATTTTAGTGAGAGGGCCGAGTTCTTATAGCGTTATATTTGTTTTTCCTCCAACAGTCCAAGATATAAAAACACGGTGGCGAAGCTGCCATGAGCAATTTAGGAGAGAAATGGGGGAAAAGGGACGCAGCGGAGATGGGGGCTCGCGTAAGCGCCCCTACATGTATACAAAGCAATTGATGTTCTTGAAGGACATTATGGAGATGCGCACGTAAGAGATTCAGCTTTTGCATGTGTCTAATGTGTGTTCGCCCATGTCCTGTTTGCCATCGTGTTGTTGTGGGCATTGTTCTATATTCTGTTCTTACTCAGTTTTCCCATTATAGAACCACCAACAATTTGGAGGACACAGCTGAGGACACGGACATCGGAGAGTCTCTGCCGCAAACTTCCTGCTGCCCATGTCCTGCCCCTTAGCCTGGAGCCGACACCCCTGGACCCTGCACCTGTCCAGTCTGCACGGGCCGTCGCCTCTCCGGCTGAGGAGCGCTCCGTGCGTGCCCCAACTCGCCGGCGCCGTGCTCCACAGCCCTCCGCCGGTGGCCAAGTTGATAGCCGGGTACTGGAATTTCTACGCCGAGCCGCGGATGAGGACGGCAACGACTTCTTTGGGCGCAGCATAGTTCCCCTACTCCGCCTGGTCCCCATGGATCGCATGGCCCGGCTACAAGCGTCGATCATAACCTTGATCGATGCCTCCACACCCCCCCACAATCCAAACCACTGCTTCACGGCCATAGAGCAGTGGCGCGGATTTGCCATGCTGGCCACCGCACCCCAATTGCCGGCAACATACCATCCAGCCACCCAGATGGCACGGCCGCACCCCTATATGCGCCCTATGGCTCCCCACTTCCCTGCCCCAACGTACCACGGACAACATCAGCACCACTATGCTGGCGAGGAACAACCTCCGCAGCTCCAGGTCCAGCATAGTGGTGCTGAAATGCCCGCCTATTCCTCCCCGGGCCACCACTACCAACACCTGTGAGTGTGTTGGTGTCGTGATAGTTGGGCGGCCAGTTTGTTTTATTAAGGGATGCCAACTCGTCCTCTAATGTTGGTTACACCATGTTGGTGTTCTTTTGTTGATACTATGTGTTTGTTTATTTTACTGGCCACACCATGTTTCCGTAGTGTGAAATAGGAACACATAAAAAACATGGATGTTCATTGTTTCGATTGCGTGTTGTTTTTATTTCACACCCCTCAACACAATCTTTGCCCCACATTTCTTTGGTCTATACCCTCACACACTTCTGGCCTTTGGCCCCAATGCATGCACACGTGTTATGAGGTTTTAGTTCATCTCTCGGGGTTTGACATTGTTTGCAAGAGGTGAGAACGTTTGGGTGCAGTCATGGGCCCCGAAACACACTAAGTACACTTGCACTTGGACTTGCCTAACTTTTGGCCGCCCATCATTCTATCTCCAGAAAGCATGTTGCCAAATGTCAAATGTCCTGCTCAAACCCCGACAGATGTAAGCTCGCAACCCGCGTCAAGGGTCCTCATGTTTTGCGAGTCCCTATCCCAACACGAACACAAAAAACTGCAAAAAACCCTGGCCACATGTGACGTGTGTAGTGAAGCCTCCAAACAACAGACAACCCTTCAAAGGTCATCACGCCCCCATGGTGCGGCTCCTGATGGGCACTCGAAATATGCCGCCAAAGTATCCCGCACTCGAAGGCCGGATGAGAGAGATCGGCCGAGAGGAATAACCGGGACAGTGTGGCTGCTGCCTGCATGTGTTAGGATATATTCTGCATCAAAGGTAGCATCATTAATGCGGCAGAAGTTATGCAGAACGACACACGCTTCTATAACACGTGTCACATTCTGCATGGACAATTGCATTGTCGTCAGAAAGACACGCCACCTGTTCGACATAATGCCAAAGGCACATTCCACACATCGACGAGCTCGGCCTAGGCGGAGATTGAACATGCGCCGACGGTCATCCAAGCCCCTTCTCGCAAAAGGACGCATGACTTGCCTTGTCAGGGCAAACCCCTCATCCGCCACGATGACATACGGGATTGGGGATCCGCCAGGGAGGATGGAAGGTTACGGCACCGCCAGTCGATTATTCACGAGTCGCTTCCCCATTCTTGATGAACGGAATATGCGGGCATCTGCCGAGCTTCCATACGAGCCGATGTCAACAATAGTGAAACAATAATTCGTGTCCGCCAAGGCCAACAATACCATGCTTGTAGTAACTGCTTGTAGTTATAGTATTGCGAGCCACTGCGTGGGGGCTTTCTCACACGAATGTGTTTGCCGTCTAGGGCACCAATGCAATTTGGAAATTCACTTGCTCTAAGAAATCCCTCAGAAATTCTTAGCCACTGTTCTGTCGTGGGCTGAGGCATGACCGTGCTCTTTAATCTCTGCCACCACACGACACAGGTGGATGTGACAATGAAATAAATGGTGGTCACTCCCAAAAGAAATTCAAAATTTAACGAATGATAACTATTGCCTGTGGCCAGAAATCTAGAAAACAAAGAGAAAGAAGAAGAAAGCCAAAACACATGTTAGGGGGGGGCTGGTAAAATAGACAGCGTCATTGACTAAGTAATAGCAACTGCACACATACCTCAAGGTCACAAGCAGACGTTCCTCGGGCGAAATGCAGCGTCTCATGTTGGTATTCTTGTAGGTGAGACCAGAGCGAATCTGCTCAAGCAGAAGGTCAAATGTGCCCACAGACATGCGGCAGAAGCTTCTAAATTTTTCAGGATGCCGTCATAAGTCCTCATACAGGCTATGGAAATGGCCTTTCGTCGTACGTTGGGCCACAAGTGGATGAACCCAAATGCGACATCTTACAGGCGTCTGGTGCTGCAGCATGGGTCGACGCTCCCCAAAACGACGTGAGATCATCCAGGCAAGAAGCACACGTGCCAGCGACTGAGAAGGCATAATTGTGGCGTGCAAAGCCAATTACAAGTTCAATGGAGAAACACACACTGGGGTTTCTGCAGAGGCGGAAATTAAGGTGCTAAACCTGCTTCTCCCAGCAAGCAGGGGTTGGGCCACCTGGCCTATTTGTAGGCTGGCCTCGCATTAATCCCCTCTGCGTTTTTTCCGCGCGTTTCAAACGCTAGTCGTGCGCGCGTTTAAAACGCAACAACGCTGCGTATACGCAGTCCAAACGCAATGCCAACGCGCGCAATACCCTGCAAAACGCACACGCTCGTGTAAATGAGGCCTAAGAGCCATAACGTTTTTATTTTTCCGCTGACATAGCTGTATGAGGGCTTTTGTTTTGCAGGGTGACTTGTAGTTTTTATTGGCACCATTTTGGAGTACATGTGATTTTTCAATCACTTTTTATAAAAAAAATTTAGGGGCAGGATGAACAGAAAACAGCAATTCTGACATGGTTATTAATTTTATTTTTTTACGGCGTTTACCGTGCGGGTTAAATAATGTAATAGCTTTATAGCTGGGGTCGTTACATATGCGGTAATACCAAATATGTGTAACTTTTTCCTTTTTTTCATAATAAAGTATTTTGTAAGAAGAAAAAGTGGGTTTTTAATTTTTTTTTTTTTACTTGGTGTTTTTATTTATTTATTACAAACTTTTTAAAACTTTTTTTAGTCTCACTTGTGAACTTTACTGTGCAATCTTTTGATTGATTTTATAATACACTGCAATACTTCTGTATTGCATTGTATTATTGCCTGTCACTCTAAAACTGACAGGCATTTGAAACCAGCCTTATAAAACACGATCGCATCACAGGGTGCCGGTAGGGTGAGAGAGGGAGCCCCCTCCCTCTAAAACCACTCAGATGCGGTGGTCTCTATAAACCACGCATCTGAGGGGTTAAACATGATCAAAGACCCCTGCTAGTGGTATCCGATCGATGACCTGATGCCCAAGGTTGTTAGCAACAGCCTGGGCTTCAGGAGCACCTCACCCGATGCAGGAAAACTTCCTCTGAAGTGCCGATGTGAAAAGGTCATTAAGGGGTTAAGCTGTAATATGATTATTAGAATTGCAGAAAATAATTTTGTCCTAATGCAAATAAAATACTAAAAAAAATGAGAATTCACAGGTAGTGGGTGACAGCTCATGTTAACAACAGGGGCATTTCTTTGGTGTCAAAGATGTAATCAAATAAAAGGATTTTTAAATTCAGAGTTATGCTTATATTATTTGGTAGTTATCACCTCCATTTTATTTGCTACTTATTTTTACAATGCATTTGTCCAATTTGAGAATACCTAGTCCTAGGCTCCTGCAAGTTTTGCAAAGTGTTTCTGAAGCAATAACACTGTATGCATTAGACTGCAGTAGTCCAGACGATTCTTTGAAAAAACAACAAGTTTTATGCATTTCTTAGGAATACCATCTCCTCTATTCTGTTCACTAGATTCGTAAGTGATGTGTGCAATCAATTATTTTTATTTCAATATTGTAAAACCTCTATCAGAGATGAGCGAATTAATTCTAAGCTAATTGAATTCGGTCTGAATTTCTTAAACGTTTTGCAGTCAAAAAAGTACAAATCGTTTGGGATTTGCAACACACGAATCGTTAAAATGGGGTCGACCGCCTTCTATTTTACAGATTAGAAAAAGGAAAAGGGGAGAAGAGGAGATAAAAGAAATACCAGGCTGTAGCAGTCACATAGGTAAAAGTGACATAATCTCAGGGGGCTGCCAGGGACGTGTAGCAGCGGTCACATGGGACAAAACAATGTAATCTCAGGAGGCCGATAGGAACATGTTGCTATGGGAGACCAGGGGAGGTGGGTATGGTATTTTTTAAAATTTAGGACTGGAATCGCAACTCACCCGATTGCCCTGTTAGAGACTCTGATGCCTTCTTGGACTGTATCAAACTTGGATCAAGTCCTCGAAGATATCAGAGAGTCAGACAGGGCAATCGGCACTTGTGATTTGCAGCAAATTTATATGGAACTAATCAAATTGGACAGCCGATTTGATAGAATCAGTCCCGGATCGAATTACAGGAAACTTGCTCATCTCTGGTATCTATGATCTTATTTTTTTTTATTTTTAAAAAGGGCATTTTAGCCATAGCAACTAGGACCCTTACTGTTTACAACCTTTTTTTTTTTAAAATCTCTGCTCTAGTCTCAGCCCTATTCAAACTGCCCAGTGCCCAGATGTTAGTGTGCAGGGAGAAATTTAGAAGGAGTCGCAGTGCACCTCAGAGAACCACAGTCCCTATGCTAGTGGTCAGTTCTCCATTAATTATCCTATTGCTATACCGTCACTGCAGCTGGAAAACCCCTTTAAGGCCTCCTGCAATTGGGATGAAAGTGCTGCAGAATTTCCATTCAGAATTTCCATGCGGAAATTCTGCAGCATTCACGCAAGATTAACTGACAAACTTCAGATTGAGAATCCACCCGCAGGTCAATTTCCACACGTATTTTCTTCAGATTTTTTCTACGTGTGGATGAGATTTGTTTAAATATTATTCTCCTTGCTGCTATTGTAATACGCTGCAGGATTTCCACATGGAAATTCCGGGTGACCTTCCGTAGCATTTCCGTCCCTTTTGCAAATGGTCTAAAGGTTTTTTTGGCAAGAAAAAAAATAACCAAAATTTATAAAACAATACAATTCTTAATATATTTAACTTCAAAATTCTTCTAACGTGTCATGTGAGCAGCCTGGCATGTTGCGCCTAGTGACGTCACTACGGGGGGCCGTGACTGACTGGCCCAATCATGTAACATGTCTTTCCTATTGGCGGCACAATATTATTTAGGAGTGTAAACAGAGATATAGTGGGGGTCCCGAACAACCACGGCAGCAAGTATATTCAGAAATTTATATCATTTTGGGTAATTTTTTTTCAGAAAAACCCTTTTAAATCTTGTGGTTGGTTTATTGCGGACTAGCATTGATTTTAAAAAGCAGAATGTTCAGAGTTGGTTGCTGGATATAGTAAATTAGCAGTTTGTGTATTACATGGTCTGCAATGTCCCGTTGTCTCAGTCTAGGTGTATATATCTTTTTCTTACATGATTGCTCATAATAGCAGTCAAATCGTATCTTCCCTTGAGAAGTGTTGACATTTTGGGTACTTTGTCAATTACATAAACACTGACAGTGATCAGAATTGAGCTGAGAGATGAATTATTGGAGGATTCCTTGATTTAGGTGGAAATATTAAAAAAAAACTTACACTATTTACCAGCTTTGTTACTGTTGTTTAGACGATCTGATCTACTGCATCAAAGATTCTTACTATTTACTTATCTTGGAGATCATGTTTTTTTTGCAAGGCAAAAGCTTTTGTGTCAAGGAAAATCTGCTATATACCTTTGACCCCATTCACACAATGTTTTTGGCCTATGTTTAAGGTATATGCCAGGAATAGCTCCTGACATGCGTTTAAATGTAGGCTGTGATGAATGTCTAACAGTTTCATTTGTCACCTTACAAATTATGGCTTTTGTTTAACATATACATCATGAACTTTCTTGACATATACGTTTAATGCAGGGGTGGGGAACGTTCGGCCCGCAGGCATTATAAGTCTCGCGGTATCATTTGGTCCGGCCCAGCCTCACTCAGACCGCGCTGCCGACGCATCATTCGCTGTTTGGCTCCGTCAGTGGCGGTTTGAGTGAGGTTGGTGTGTGCCGGCCCAAGAGTGGATCAGTCCGGTCACCTGACCTGAGTCAGTGACATGAAGTTTAGTGACTGGACTATACCGGCCCAAGATTGTACCATTCTAGTCACCAGACCTGAGTCAGTGATGTGAGGTCATGTGACCGGACTGGTCCACTCCCGGGCCGGAACAGTCCAGTCAACTGACCTCACATCAGTGACGTGTGATCAGGTGACTGAACTGATCCACTCCTGCCACAGCATGCCCCAACCTCACTCCGACCACTGCTGCCGCCGTGTCATTCCCTCCTTGGACCTGTCCACCCTACTCACTCACATTTAGGAGCAGGAGAAGGGCTAAGTATGGCGGCGGCGGTATGAGTGTGGTCGGTGCATGTCGGCCCAAGAGAGGACCAGTCCAGTCATCTGACCTGAGTCAGTGACGTGAGGTCAGCTGACCGGATAGGTCCACTCCCAGGCTGGCACAGTCCAGTCACCTGACCTCACGTCAGTGATGTGAGGTCAGGTGACTGCACTGGTCCACTTCCGTCACAGCACGCCCCGACCTTACTCTGACTGCCGCTGCCACCTTGTCATTCCCTCCTTGGCTCCATCCGCGCACCCTACTTACTCTAAGTGAGGTCCAGGTAACTTAAGGGTTTTTTTTTCAACAAGGACAATTATGATATATGCACGGGATATGTCATAAATGTTCAATAGATGTGGGTCCCTATCTCTAGAATGGGGCCCCTAAACACTGTTCTACCTCTTTTGGTTTTTGCTGAAGCTTGTGATTTCAGTCCATTAAGAAGGAAACGGTTTCCATAAGTCCCATAGATCTGAATAGTACGTAGTTACGGAAACAGTGTAACTCGCATGCTGCGCTGCTTCCATAACTGCCATTCACTACTATGCTAGTTACGGAAACAGCGCAGCTCAGCGAGCTACGCTGTTTTCTTCTTCATGGTCAGAAATCAGCAGGAAAACAGAGAGGTAGAACAGGGTTTAGTGTCCCCCGGTCTGGAGATAGGTGTGGGTGCCAGAGGTGGGACCCGCATCTATCTGACATTTATGAGATATCCTGTGAATATGTTAATAATATCCCAGATGGGAAAACCCCTTTAACCCCTTCCCGCCGGATCACGTACAGTAACGTCATTAAAACTGGTGGCTTACCGCATTTTCACGTTACTGTACCTCATGGAGATGAAGCTGGCTCAGGAGCTGAGCCAGCGACATCACCGCCAGGTGACAGCTGTATGCTACAGCTGGCACCCTGAGGTATCGGCCAGTACCAGAGCTAGCCTCCGATCCGACCGATTAACCCCTCACATGCTGCGTTCAATAGAGATCACAGCATGTGAGGAGTTTATAGCCACCGGCACCCCAGCAATGTGATCGCTGGGTTGTCAGTGGCTGCAAAGGCGATCGGAGGGCTAATGCTTACCTCCTGGTCCGCCAGTAACGGAATCCTCCTATGCCCCGTCGTCGGCAGGGCCCAGGAGGCTTCCGGTGCCATCGGCAAGATGGCGCCGTCTCAGCTTCCGGCTCAGAAGCTGAGCCGGCGTCATCAGCAGTAGGTGTCCACTGTATGTTACAGCGGACACCCCGATCTATCGCCAGGAGCCGGAGCTAGCTCCGATTCCTGGCATTAACCCCTTCGTTGCAGCGATCCATTGTGATCGCTGCATCCTAGAGGTTTGTAGAAAATTGACAGCCTTGCCATGCGATGGCAAGGCTGGCGACTGCTACTATGGCAACAGGAGCCCTAACAATGGACACCTGTCTTCCATTACATAAGCTGATTAGGCCCCGCCCAGAGGCGGAGCCTGATCGGCTTGCTGTCAGTGAACAACTGACAGTTCCAATACATTGCACTACATAGGTAGTGCAATGTATTAGAACATCAAACAAACAGTTGGACATTCAATTCCCCTAATGGGACTAAAGAAAGTGTCAAAAAAAGTAAAAATAAAAGTTGTAAAACATACAATAAAAGTTTCAAGTAATAAAATAAAACACAATCGCCCTTTTTCACTTATCAAGTCATTTATTTTAGAAAAAAATAATAAAGCCATACATATTTGGTATCGCAGCGACCGTAATGACCTGAACTATGAAAATATTATGTTATTTATCCAGCGCAGTGAACGCCGTAAAAAAAAAAACCTCAAAAACACTGCCATAATTACTGTTTTTTTGGTCTCTGTCTTCCAAAAATTGAAATAAAAAGTGATCAAAAAGTCGCATGTATCCAAAAATGGTACCTATAAAATCTATACCTCGTCTCACAAAAAACAAGCCCTCACACAGCTCCATCGACGAAAAAATGTAAAAGTTATGGCTCTCACAACTTGGCGACAGAAAAAAATACATTCTCTTTCCAAAAGTAATTTTATTGTGCAAAAAAATTTGGTATTGCCGGAATCGTACTGACCCGCAGAATAAAGGTAACATGTAGTTTATAACGCATGGTAAACACTGTTTAAAAAAAAAAAAAACGAAAAAACTATGGCAGAATTGCTGTTTTTTTTGTCACCTTGCCTTCCAAAAAAAGGATAACAAGTGATCAAAAAGTCGCATGTACCCCAATATGGTACCAATAAAAGCTACAGCTCGTCCCGTAAAAAAAGAGCCCTCATACCACTACGTCTATGAAAAAATAAGATAAGTTAAGGCTCCAATAATTCAGGAAAGAAAAATATCCAGTTGTGAAGTCCCGAGGGGAACGTTTCTTCTGTTTCAAAAGGCGATGTATCAAGGCACTAAAATTAGGGAACCAGGAAGGGGAGGGCCCAAACATATCTGCTGGAAGCGACGGTGCCCGTATTATACCAGGACAACACTTTCCCGGCAAAATTCCCCAAACGGCAAAGGTGCGGAGTGTGGACCAAAAGGGGGATAAGGAAGGACATTTATCAGTGTGACACCGGACTGTGCAGAAAGGATCGATCACAGCGTAACACACATCTATGGATCATTTTATTATTTTTTTTACCTTATTATTATACCACCTGACTATGCCCCTGATGTACTCTGCCCAGCTCAGATATGCCCCACATTATAAACGGAAACAACAGTGATACTCCAAACAAAACTATTACCAAGCAAATTCCACGCTCCAAAACCCAAATGGCCCTCCCACCCATCTGAGCCCTACAGTGTGCCCAAACAGCAGTTTACTTCCACATATATGGAATCACCATACCCGGGAGAACCCTTTTAACAATTTTTGGGGGTGTGTCCCCAGTGGCACAAGCTGGGCTCGACATATTTGACACTGAATTGGCATATCTAGGGAAAATTTTTAATTTGTACCTTCCGCAGCGCAATCATTTATGGAAAAGACCTGTGTAGTGAAAATGCTCACTACACCTCTTAATAAATGCCTTGAGGGGTGCAGTTTCCAAAATGGGGTCACTTCTCAGGGGTTTCTTTTATTATTTCACATCAAAGCCTCTGCAATTGTGAACCAATACTTTATATGTCGCCAAATTAGGCCTCAATTTGACATGGTACTCTTTCACTCCTGAGCCCTGTCGAATGTCCAGGCAAAAGATTAGGGCCACATGTAGGGTGATTCTAAAACAGGGAAACACCGCATAATAATTGAGAGCTGTCTTGTTATGGTGGCACAAGCTGGGCACCACATATTGGCATATCTAAGGAAAAATTCCCATTTTCATTCTCCCACATCGTGTGCACACGAATTTCTGCAAAACACCTGTGGGGTTAATATGCTCACTACACCCCTAGGTGAATACCTTGAGGGTGTTGTTTCCAAAATGGGGTCACTTCTGGGGGGGATCCACTGTTTTAGTCCCACAGGGACTTTGCAAATGCAACATAGCGACCAGAAACCAAATGCAGCAAAATCTGTACACCAAAAGCAAATGGCGCTCCTTCCCTTCTGAGCCTTGCCGTGTGCCCAAACAGCATTTTATGACCACGTGTGGGGTATTGCCGTACTCCAGAGAAGTTGCTTTACAAATGTTTGGGTTCTTTTTTTCCTTTATTTGTTGAGAAAATTAAAAATTTGGAGCTAAAGCTACGTCTTATTGAAGAAAAAGGATTTTTTTATTTTCACTGCCCAATTCTAATAAAATCTATTAGACACCTGTGGGGGCAAAATGCTCACTACACCCCTAGATGGATTCCTCAAGGGGTGTAGTTTTCTCAATGGAGTCACTTTTTTGACGTTTTCACTGTTTTGGTCCTTCAGGGGCTTTGCAAATGCGACATGGCCTGCGCAAACCATTCCTGCTAAATTTGAGCTCCAAAAGCTAAATAGCGCTCTTTCCCTTCTAAGCTCCGCCGTGTGTCCAAAAATCCGTTTATAACCACATGTGGGGTATTGTTTTACTCGGGAGAAATTTCTTTACAAATGCTGTGGTGCTTTTTCTCCTTTAGTACTCGTGGAAATTAGAAAAAAATAGCTAAACCTACATTATCTTTGAAAGAATGACGATTTGCATTTTCACGGCCTAATTCCAATAATTTCTGCAAAAAACCTGCGGGGTCAAAATACTCACTATACCCCTAGATAATTTCCTCAAGGGGTGTAGTTTCCCAAATGGGGTCACTTTTTGTGGATTTCCACTGTTTTGGCACCGAAAGAGCCCTTGAAACCTGACATGGTGCCTAAAATATTTTCTAATAAAAAGGAGGCCCAAAATCCACTATGTGCTCCTTTGCTTCTGAGGCCGGTGCTTCAGTCCATTACCGCACTAGGGCCACATGTGGGATATTTCTAAAAACTGCAGAATCTGGGCAATAAATATTGAGTTGCGTTTCTCTGGTAAAAACTTCAGTGTTACAAAAAAAATAGATTAAAAATGAATTTCTGCAAAAAAAAAATGAAATTTGAAAATTTCACCTCTACGTTGCTTTAATTCCTGTGAAACGTTTAAAGGGTTAAGAAACTTTCTAAATGCTGTTTTGAATACTTTGAGGGGTGAAGTTTTTAAAATGCGGTGACTTTTTGGGGGTTTCTAATATATAAGGCCCTAAAAGCCGCTTGACATCTGAACTGGCCCCTGTAAAAATAGCCTTTTGAAATTTTCTTGAAAATGTGAGAAATTGCTGCTAAAGTTCTAAGCCTTGTGACGTCATAGAAAAATAAAAGGACGTTCAAAAAACGATGCCAATCTAAAGTAGACATATGGGGGATGTTAATTAGCAACAATTTTGTGTGGTATAACTGCCTGTCTTACAAGCAGATACATTTACATTTAGAAAAATGCTAATTTTTGCAATTTTTCACAAAATTTTGGTGTTTTCCACTGGTAAATATTGAATTTATCGACCACATTTTTCCACTATCATAAAGTCCAATGTGTCACGAGAAAACAATCTCAGAATCGCTTTGATAGGTAAAAGCATTCCGGAGTTATTACCACACAAAGTGAAATATGTCAGATTTGAAAAAATGGGTCTGTTCCTGAAGGCCAAAATGAGCTTGGTCCTGAACGCGTTAAGTAAGTCGGAACAACTTACTGCTGCGAGCAGTTCATTTAAAAACTTACCAAAGAGTCGAAACTGCACAGGGCGCATCACTCCAGCAGGTGGAAGGGGGTGCTGCGCTGGCTCCCTTCCCCTGCTTGTGTTTCAGAAGCAGCAGGCCGGCGACTCAGCAGCTTCCCGCGTCCGGTGACTCAGCAGTGCTAGGTCAGCTCCTTGTGGAGGGGGGGGGGGGGCGGCGCCAAATGAGTTATTTTTTTACAACTCCCTTCCTTGATTCAAATCGGTCTAAGTAAAAAAGGGGCGGGGGAGGGGTGTGCATTCAGGCCGCACATCAGAGAGGAGAAATGTTCCTTCCTCTCCTTTACATTGTTAAGTGAGCTCTGATTGGTTGAGCAGCAGGTCCCTCTGTCTGCTCCACCAATCAGCACAGCCTGTCCTGCACACAGACTCAGTGCCTCCCACAGCTCTCCTCTGCTGCTGCCACAGTGAAGACTCCTCCATGGAGCTCAGGACTCTGGTAAGAGCAGCAGCTTTAGTGTAATCCATGTTCAAGTATGTGCTGTGTGAGGGACTTTTTCTTCCCATAGTGTTATCTAGTCATTGTATGGTGGTATTATTCAGTGTTTGAATAATACCACCATACTGTGACTAGATAATACCACCATACACTGAATAATACCACCATACTGTGACTAGATAACACCACTATACACTGAATAATACCACCATACTGTGACTAGATAACACCGCCATACACTGAATAATACTACCATACTGTGACTAGATAATACCACCAGTGTATGGTGGTATTATTCAGTGTTTGGTGGTATTATCTAGTCACAGTATGGTGGTATTATTCAGTGTATAGTGGTGTTATCTAGTCACAGTATGGTGGTATTATTCAGTGTATGGCGGTGTTATCTCATCACAGTATGGTGGTATTATTCAGTGTATGGTGGTATTATCTAGTCACAGTATGGTGGTATTATTCAGTGTATGGTGGTATTATCTAGTCACCGTATGGTGGTATTATTCAGTCTGTGTATGGCAGTGTTATTTAGTCACAGTATGGTGGCATTATTCAGTGTATGGCGGTGTTATCTCATCACAGTATGGTGGTATTATTCAGTGTATGGTGGTATTATCTAGTCACAGTATGGTGATATTATTCAGTGTATGGTGGTATTATCTAGTCACCGTATGGTGGTATTATTCAGTCTGTGTATGGCGGTGTTATTTAGTCACAGTATGGTGGTATTATTCAGTGTATGGTGGTATTATCCAGTCATTGTATGGTGGTAATATTCAGTGTATGGAGGTGTCATCTAGTCACAGTATGGTGGTATTATTCAGGGTATGGTGGTGTTATCTAGTCACAGTATTGTAGTATTATTCAGTGTATGGTAGTAAAATCCAGTCAGTGTATGGTGGTGTTATCTAGTCACAGTATTGTGGTAATATTCAGTGTATGGAGGTGTTATCTAGTCACAGTATGGTGGTATTATTCTGAGTATGGTGGTATTATCTAATCACAGTATGGTGGTATTATCCAGTCAGTGTATGGTGGTGTTATCTAGGCCAGTGGATCCCAACCGGGGTGCCGTGAAAACCCTCTGGGGGTGCCGTGACACTCCTCTGAACCACTGCCACGGCCATGCTGTCTCTCCTCCTCATCATAGCGTGAAGTGGATGTGAGGAGGAGGAGATTTTTTGCAGCCCCCTTCTAGATAGCACCCCTCCACACCCCTTCCTGCACTGTGTACTAGGGGGAGGTGGGGGCTGTATGGCACTGTCTACAAGGGAAGGTTGGGGCTGTATAAAACTGTGTACAAGGGGGAGGTGGGGGCTGTATGACACTGTCTACAAGGGGGAGGTGGGGGGCACTTTGTACAAAGGGGAGGTGGGGTCTGTATAAAACTGTGTACAAGGGGGAGGTGGGGGCTGTATGACACTGTCTACAAGGGGGAGGTGGGGGGCACTTTGTACAAAGGGGAGGTGGGGTCTGTATAAAACTGTCTACAAAGGGGAGGTGGGGGGCACTGTGTACAAGGGGAGGTGGGGGACACTGTGCAAGGGGGAGGTGGCAGGCACTGTACAAGGGGGAGGTGGGGGCTTTATGGCACTGTCTACAAGGTGGAGGTGGGGGCTGTATGGCACTGTCTACAAGGGGGAGGTGGGGGCTGTATGGCACTGTCTACAAGGGGAGGTGCGGGCTGTATGGCACTGTCTACATGAGGGAGGTGGGGGCCATATGACACTGTCTACAATGGAGCTGGGGCTGTATGGCACTGTCTACAAGGGGGTGTGTGGGGGGCTGTATGGCACTGTCTACAAGGGGGAGGTGGGGGCTGTATGGCACTGTCTACAAGGGGGAGGTGGGGGGTTGTATAGCACTGTCTACAAGGAGGAGGTGGGGGATTATGGCACTGTCTACAGGGAGGCTGTATTGCACAACCTACAGAGGGCACTATCTACAAGAGGGGGGCTATGTGTGGCAGCCAGGGGAGGGGACATTATACTGTGTAGGGGCACTATAGGGTGCAATATAATGTGTGTGGCATTCAAGGGGCATAATAATGTGTGAGCACAATTAGAGGACAAAATATTGTGTCCTTAAAGGGGTTATAATATATTATTAAATATTATTATTATACTTTATGGGGGCACTAAAGGGGCATTATACTGTGTGTGTGTGTGTGTGTGTGTGTGTGTGTGTGTGTGTGTGTGTGTGTGTGGCACTAAAGGGGCATTATATTGTGTGGGGGCACTATACTTTTTTATGGTCCATTTTTTTATAATGGGGTGGGGCGCCGAAAGATAATTTCATACGGGGCACCATCTATCCGAAGGCCGGCCCTGCGTCAATACATACAAAATGAAAAGCTTTTGAAAAGCTCATGACATATATACGTTTAACGGATGCGTGTAACGTGTGCCATACAGTGGAATATGTTACCCATAGGCTCCCATGTTTAAAAGAGTAGAAGCGCAGTATACTTTAATTGCAAGATCTCATTAAATGGAATAGCGTAGTCTACCTCTACAAAATTACATATTCAAGCTGACGGAGGCCAAAAGGACACTGTACTGTGGCAGGTGTAATGCCTAGACTTCCCAGCATGAAAATCTCAATGGAGACATTGAGCCAGCAAATGATGATGCGAAATTTAGGCTGTAAGCCTAAAAAATTGTGAATGCATCAATGAGCAATAAGGGGGCATTCACACGTGATTTACTTGCATTGAATTTCTGTAACGTAAAAATACGCTGCGGAAAACCACAATGCCTATGGGAAAACTATTCTGCAATGCAAGAATTAGAGGAATCTGTATGCGTCTTTAGAATATGTTTTCTATAGGCATGTATTTTAGTTTTCCACAGCATGGTCCTCTACTGCGGAAATACAATGCAAGTACGCCACATTTTAGCGCAGCCTAAAACAGACTGTAACCCAAGGTCAGCACAATAGATGTAAGTTGGTTATTTCTATATGGAAAAAAGTGATTGCAGTGCAATACTTTGTACAGTGCGGTGAAATTTGTTGTCGCTTTAAAAGTAATGGAAATAAATGGTACTCTAAAATAGATATATGGTATACTAAGATATATGCTTTCAGCAGCAGTTCTCGTCTATCTTTAAATCTCTATTCTAGTAACTTTAGATATTATAACGAAAATTATAATTATAATAATTAAAAAAAGTGAGAACATAATGGAGGTCTGTATTCTTGTATTTGTTAGACATGTATTTAGGATCTTAGGTGCATAATTACCATATAGATAAATCTTTAGCAAAGTCTTGGTCAATCCTTGGAAATTCCTATATTTTTTCTAACATCACAACAATGTATCTGTCAAATATTGTCAATACAGAGAGAGATTTTCGCAGCAGGTTTTGCTATTGACTAAGCTGGTAAATACGTGATATGTGTGATACATTGCAGCATGGTGCGTTGTCAATATAAAGGTTGCATTCCCATGGTTTTGCTTTGAAAACCATTTTCACCTTCTCTCCAATGGTTGTTTATAGTGGGTTTTTGGTTCTCACTTTTGCACACCTACTCCAAAACAACAGTGTGGTTGAAGCATAATGTTCTGAAATTGACATAGAGCTGATGGTGAAAGCCTCATTTACTTCAGCTATTTTGAGGGTATTAGGACAGATCAGCTTGTTTTTTTTCCCGGAGGCATCCTTTTCTAACTGAAGTTATGAAATAGAAATACATAAAAATAACTACTCTGCATTTGGGTCATATAATGTTCTGTATTTGCTAGAACTGAACAAAGGACTCCAAAGCTTAAATGGCGGTGAGACACACATCTATCAGGCATTTATGGAATATCCCGTGGATATGCCATAGTTACATAGTTTGTACGGTTGAAAAAAGACACATGTCCATCAAGTTCAACCAAGGGATGGGAAAGGGGAGAGCCATTAATCTTCAAGTTGGGAATACCCCTTTTAGAAACATGCAAAATAAAAACTCATTAGAACAGAAGAACTCACAGTATGTCTGAATGTGGGGAAGGATTGTTTTGTTTTAATAATAGGAGTGAGAATAAGAAACAGCGATGGTCATGGTTGAGTTTTCCATAAGATTTTAGTCTACGGGCAGCCATGCAGAATAGGGCACCTGCTCCTCATGTCAAAGTCGAATTATAGTAGATGGTGAAGTTGGCTCTATTCAATATTTATACACATGGGTTTTAGCTCTGATAGAAGAAAAACAACACTAAGCTATTTCCAATATAAGATTGGGTATTAATGGGCGGCTGGTCAGATTTGTTAGATTTACATTGGCTGGTCAGAATCTTACCAGAGATCATTTTGTGCCTCCTGAGATGTAAGGGTGTTGGGGTGAAGATTTTTAATAGGAGATTGGAGGATAAATGGGGTTTTGGGTGGATGTTCTGGTATATCTCCTTTACCAAAGATAAAGACGACCAGCTAACTAGAAGTATGTTGTGGAGAAGGGAGGCCCATGTTATTGGGGCATAGACGATTCAAGTCTAAGTAAAATTATAATGGATTTTTTTTTTAGATTACTGGTAAGTTATTGTTATCCAATATATAACTGGTAAGTTTTGTTATCCAATATATAACCTAGTTTTCATTATTAGTGTTCCATTTTTTTTCATTGTTTGTATTATGGCCAACTAAAAAGATTAATAATTTATTATTTTTATATATTATTGTTATTATTGCTATTATTGTTATTATTATTATTATTATTATTATTATTATTATTATTAATAATAATATATTATGATGTTATTACCATTAACATATATTTGATTTTCTGTAGTCATAAGAAACTCAGAACTACATGAATTATCTTTACAATAATAATAATTAACATACTACTTACTAATTATTAATATTATTATTATTATTATTTTTAAACAATAAGCTTAATCAGAGGTGCACAACCTTTTCTGGTCTGAGGGACACATTTTCAGATTGTATTACTTACTGCCAATGGCCGCAATATAGACTCAAATGGATGTTCCCAAAATGTATGTTATATCGAGCGCATATGCCATACATGTCTCATAGGTGGGGGTCCCTTAATCCCCTTTTCGGCACTCCAGCGAGGATCCTGTAGATATACTATTAATGTCTCAGATGGGAATACCCTAGGCATAACAAAGTAGCAGTTTTCCTGGATCTTTTGACAGCCATGCTTTTCTGTAATCCAAGCATGTTTGTGTCCCAATGGTTAAAGGCCACGAAGAACAACAGTGCGGGCCGCATGCAGGACCCGGGACGCAGGTTGTACAACCCTGCTCTAATTAATACTCACAATCACAGTTTAACCCCTTAATGAACACCAATATCTCTTTTTAAAGCTGTCATTAAGCGCCTTATTGTACACTACCGTGTTTTTTGTCTTTAAATGTATTTTATTTGTTTTTTCATTACAGCAAACAGTAACAACAAACAATAAAAAGAAATTAACAATAGTCATGCCCCAAGTCATCATTTCAAAAGTGTTTAGTATGAAACATGCACGATATAAAAACTAAACTAAAAGAAAAATGATAAAAAAATTGCAAAAATAAAATCGCACAAAATTTAATAAATTAGACAGTAATATATAATGAATATACCTAAAAATAGTGATCATTTTTATTTTATTTCTAATGCATAATACAAAGCCTCATATAGCCATGTCAATAAAAAAAAATAATAAAGTTATGGCTGTTGAAATGCGGAGAGGCAAAACCCCAAAAAATGTAGCGCATCATGAATGCCCAAAGAGGCCTGGTCATTAAAGGGTTAATCCATGAGAATGTGTAAAGTATAAAGTGACCTTCTCCCCATAAGAGAAAACATTCTTTGTTAGATTACTTTGTTAGATTATTGTAGTGCAAAGTTTAATATTGACACAAAATACATAAGACTTTGTCTGCGTTTTGCTCAGCATGTACTTTATGTCAGTAGTTTATTCTTTCAGCTTTGTGGTGTTTCAGTAGTTTTTATCTGTATTTTTATCTGCACTATCATCAGTTTTTCCATTATATTTTTTTCCCATGTTGTAGGGACAAATGCAGTTCTGCAATACGGAAGTCATTTGGAGGTAAAATACAAATCCATATTGACTTCAACGATCAAAAACAGTGCCGTACAGATACGATGCAACATTCAGCATAATAAAAAAATAAGACATGCATTAAAAAAACTTGAAAAAAAAACTTGTAAATGCAAAGAAGTGTAAATAAAACAGCACCTTCTATCTGTGCTGGCACCCTATAATGGAAATGCTGCAATATAGTAGTAAACGTCATGTAAGCACCAAAGAGTTGGTTCGCACTTGCTACCATTGTATACAAAATCTCTAATTAATTGAAATAATGATGAATAAACGTTACCTTTTTGTTTTGGTGACTAATGTCTAAGTGCGGGAATGCAATGTTTGTTCTGCATCAATGAGTGTAGCTCATGCATAGAAAAAAATGAAAAAGGTGATAAGATATAGATATGCATACAATTCTTGTAACAGGTATAAATATTACTGTAGGAGTGCGGGGGGTGCAGAGGTTATAGTCACACCCGACACCTGGTGACATAGAAGGATACCAGTATAAAATGACATTTTGTAGGTTAGGGGCCCTGGTATAAGTTCTGCTTAGGGGCCCAGGAACTTCAAATAATGCCTCTCTGTTACATGTGGTACATGAAATAAACCAATTCTAGAATAAAAAAATATTAGAAAAGATTAGTATAAGATAAATGTGGACACTGACCTGTTGGGATACCATCTTGCAAGCTGGTTAAAAAAGGAACATTAGGAACGTTTTACCATAAAATCAACATAAAACCAATAGAAGTATAACTATTTGAAAGTATTATTAAATAACATGATGATTTTGTAGCTGCAAATATTCCAGAAAATATATATTGTGATACCTATGATGATGTCTACCTCTGTATCCTTCCAGTCACCTTGTATCTTAAAACGTATGCAAGACAAATAAAGCCACATTAAGATCAACTAATATTTGACCTAAATTAAATAGATGATTGTCTGGTTAAATTCCTCGGAGATGTAGTCATAGTTATTTTCTGCTTTGTTGATTTTTCTCATCGTTTCTGCAGCAGCTTTACAATTATGATATAATTGGACACAGTTACAATAAAAATACTGGTCATTTCATGAGTTACTTGGAATATCTATAGACATGATCTAGATTTATTAAAACTCTCCAGTGTTTTTAAAGCAGAAAAAAAACATATCACAGGGGACAGCATCCTTTGGCACTCCAGCTGTTGTGAAACTATAACTCCCAGCATGCCAAATTCTTTATTATTTCATCCAAAGGATGTCACTGGGCATGCTGGGAATTGTAGCTTTACAGCAGCTGCCGTGCCGAGGGTGGGTGACCCCTGTGCATATCCTATTAATGACCTATTTTTTGAAAATGAACATGTAACATCAATGTCACAATCACCATGTCGCAATTCACTAAGCTACTCAGTTCTTGGTTGATTTATCGCCAATTTTGACTGTACCTGAAGCCTGAAATAAGGGATATCTGAGTAATGGATAGCTTCAGACACATTTCTGCTATCTAACTATTTTCCTCGATTATAGATTGTGAAGGGCTCTGGATCCTGCATAATTTGTAATTTTACCAAATCTGGTGTTCATGGTGTCAACTCAATAATCAATGGACGAGCAATTGTTTTTTATAGCACATCAAAATTATTAGCCACATTTCTCCCAAAAACTATGAATTCATACAGTGCAACCATACATTCCCCATGGTTGCCATTAAAAACATTGTATAGGTCATCTAAAATGTGATACAGTCCATGTATATATATATATATATATATATACATGTTTGCTTGATGCCATTCAAGAGTCCGTATCCGTAATGAAGTGTCCCTGGGTCTCAAATCCTGAATCCACTAGGTCCTGACTGCACATTTTGGACAAAAGCTACCCAGATCTAGATCTTTTTATTTTTGCAAGATTACAATACCTTGGAACTACTGTGCAGTACCAACAACAAGACAAAAACAAATGAACCTGATTAAAAAAATGGCTATGTAACATAGTAGTATATGAAATAGTAACACAGTAAGTAAGGCTAAAAAAAAGACACAAGTCCATCCAGTTCAACCTATTATTCTGCAATGTTGATTCCGAGGAAGGCAAAACCACTCATGAGGCAAAAGCCAATTCTCCTCATCTTAGGTAGAAAATTCCTTCCCGACTCCAGTATGTCAATCAAAATAGATTCCTGGATCAACAACCAATCTTTAGTGTTCTAGTGCCCATGACGTCTAATACTTTTACACTCAAGAAAGACATCCAAGACCCTTTAGAACTCTTTTACTAGATTAACCATGACAATGTCCTATGGCAGAGACTTCCATAGTCTCACTGCTCTTTCACTACAGAATCCCCTTCTATGTTTGTGTAGAAACCCTTTTCCCTCTAGACGTAAAGGATTCCGCCTTGTTATAGCAACAGTCCTGGGTATAAATAGATCATAAGAGAGATCTCGGTATTGACCCACATTTATACATAGTCATTAGGTCACAGCTCGGCCGTGTTTTTTCTAAACTAAATAACCACTATTTTTATCATCTTTCTGGATACTGTTGTCCACCCAATCCATTTATTATTTTATGTGCCAGCCTTTGAAACTGCTTAAGCTCTATATACTGGTGCCGAAAACTTTACACAATATTCCATGTGTGGTCTTGCTAGAGCTTTATTAAGTGGTAGAACTATGTTCTTGTCATGTAGCTCTATTCCTCTTTTTATGCATCCCATGAATTTATATGCTTGTGCAGCAGCTGCCTGACACTGGTTGCTACAGTTGAGTTTACTGTTAACTAAAATGTCTAAGTCCTTTTCCATGTCAGTGTTACCCAGTGTTTTCCCATTTAATATGTATTGGTGACATATATTTTCTCTTCCCAAGTGCATAACCTTACATTTACCTGTGTTGAACCTTATTTGCCAGACACAAACACATACGGCATTGGGATTTTTATTTAAAAAAAATCTATTTGGTGTGAATGGGAATTTCATACATTTTAATTCTCAACAATACCAGATAGCAGAGCCCTGCAAACTCTATGAACCTGGAATAACCTTATATTTAGTTACATATTCCCAGATCTTGCTCTATTTTTAAATACTATAAATTATTTTATTTTTTTCTTCAAGTGTCTTTGTTGTTCCTTCATTTCTATATTAGTGTACATACCCTTCTTAGTACAATAAGCATGGCAATGTCATAACCTTTTATATCTCATAAAAATGAAAAGCTTCTGACTGCTGACATTATTGTCTACTGCGCACGTTCTCATAATGAAAATGATGTGACCAGACAAGATTGGATGTATATCAGAGGAGACTGAAGAGAATTTTTATTATAACAGATGGCCAAATAGGCATGAAACCTGATTTGGGGAATATTTTTTATGTTTTATATTTGAAGTGGCAGTATGCATTATTAGAGATGTAAATCTCTGAGACAAAGCAAAGATGGATGAACCTTTTGCAATTATTTTCTATGACAATGGCTTTATAGTACAGATTTCCTAATGTTGTAAATTGTTCTAACTGTAAAGGTGCTTTAAATAAAAAGATGGCAAAATCCAAAAACAGAAAGTTCAAAGTTTTAGAAATTAATGTTGACTCATAACCCGGAGCAGAAAGCCTGAAAAAGTGTAGATCAAGGGCATAATTGGTGAGACGGATCTCATGCCTGGTTGAGCCTATCTCATCGGCCACTGGCGGCAAGACTCTGCGCCGGACGTCCCTCTCCAGAGTAACTACATTTTTAGCAATCAAGACCTGAGTATTTGATCCAAAGGTCGCGGACAGGGCAATAGCCGGCACCATAATGGGGGGCTCATTTTGATCTTTGTTGTTGGATTCTCTCTTGTCTATTTACACCACTGGTTAAGTTTATACACAAAATTCTACTATCCTTCATATATATAGAATTGTTATTGGAGGTTCTCAGAACTGGAGATATGTGAGATAGACTAGTGATCATCGGGCAGGGGTTTTTTCTGAACTTTCTGTCACTTGTCCCACCATAAAAAAAACACTATATTCAGCCTTTCCTTACAAAGATCAGTTAATTGCATTCAATTTCACAACAAAGGAAAATAGACTAAAGGCACTTTTATATGGGTCAATGATGAAGCGCTCATATGATCGATCGTTCTCAATCAATCTGTAAACATGGCAGCGATCGGCTGACAAACTAGCAAACGCTCATTTGTCAGCCGAATCTTTTATGCTGATCATTTGTTGGCGGCACATCTTCCTGTGTTAACAGGGGATGTGGTGCCGACAATATGTGATCTGTATGGGGACAAACTATCGTGTTAACCGTCATTGATCCCCATTTAGCCACGATCATTGCTCTATGTAAATGGTTCAAACGAGCGCCGATCGTAATGTCATTATCGTTGATCGGCGATGGTTACTGGGTATTGATCTTCCCCTGTAAAAAAGGCTTTAAAGGCTTTACCAGGCTTTAAAAGAATCTTCAACACTGAGAAAATAAAATAAATATATACTCTGTTTCTTTTTTGAAATCCCCCAAAACTTCTGTGCCAACGTTTCGTTGTCTCACACAGTTTCTATTTACAACTGTGGCGTGAAGATATGTCATCCCAACATGTGACCAAGTCAGCCAATCAGTGGTTATGTGCCATGGGAGCGGTACTGGATTTGAAAGATTTACTAACCAGCTGATTTGAAAACATTTTGAAAGCCTGATAAAACCCTTGAAATTATTGTCATTGTTGCCTAAGTTTTCATAAAGAAAACCTTTTTTAATTTTTAATTTGTAACTATTATTTTTTTGGGAGGGGGTTGAAGATTTATAATGTCTAGTATGATAGTGAGCTGACTATGCAAGCTATGATTAAAGCTTTCCTATGCCAGAATAAGCTATAACATTATGATTAGGAGTGGTCCTGCAGGTCGGAACAAAAACAATGGAGATGAGGTTTCCTTTGGATTTATCCCTTCAATTAAATGGGACTGGGAGAGTAAAATACGGAGAAGTAGCCTCATCACTTACTGTAACTAGGGTAGCTGCTACTTCATTCTAAGATCAGGCTGCCAGGAACCCCAGCGATCAGGAAGCAATGGCATATCCTAGAGATATATCCTCACTTCTAATGGTATGAAACCCCTTTAATATATGAAAAGCATTGCTCCTTAATGGTTTAAAATCTTTCAAAGAATTGTTCTTAATTATTGTATAATAACAATATACGGACATTGAGAATTACTAACCAAAATATTTGGAAAATACCAACTCCTTATTAATCGGGTGAACATATGGTACATCAATATCATTATATAATAATACCAGGGTGATTCAAAAAGGATGGTGCAAAATTATAGCTTCGGTATTCATGACCGAGAGAACATAACACAAATTTATTAACATGAAGAGACACACTATCTATCCAAGTGTTATCTATACACTACAAACGTTCAAAGTGATATTCATTGATGACACGGCAGATGTCTAGGCAGTAGTCCGGTTCGGTCCAGATGCGTGCCAGCATATCCTCAGATATGGGCTCCACTGTTTCAGTAATGCGTTTCCTTAGGTTGTTCAGATACTGTCGCTGAGGGGCAGATACGCTGAGTCCTTGATGTACCCCCACAGAAAGAAGTTGCAGAGGGTTAGATCTGGCGATCGTGAGGGCCAGCGCAACATTGGTGAATTGTTGTTGCCGGCGCGGCCGATCAAACGTTCCGGTAGAGTTTCATTCAGGTATAATTCAACATCCAAATAGAAATGTGGAGGTGCACCATCCTGCTGATAGACTACAGTTGGCAGATCTTCTTCTATCTGTGGCATAAGCCATGTCCAGGTAGGAGTGGCCCGTGACAGTATCCTCTGCAAAAAAGAAGGGACCGTAGACTTTGCGTCTGCTCATTGCATAGAACCTGTTTACTTTGGATTCCCTCATGTGCTTGATAAGGACACATGGTTTTTCTGAGTCCCAAATTCTAATGTTGTGGCGATTGACCTTCCCACTGAGGTGAAAGTTAGCCTCATTGCTGAACACCAGCCTGTCAGCGAATCTGTCCTCTTCCAATCAGCCCTGCAAGTCAATGCAAAAGTCACGTAGTTTCGTTTTGTCGTCTGGTTTCATCTCCTGAAGAAGATGTAATCTGTATGGCTTACAATGCAGACGTTTTCGGAATATAGGCCATACCGTGCTCTGTGGCACCTATAGTTCCATACTAGTCAGCCTGGTCGACTTTTTAGGACTACGCTCGCTCACAGCTCGAATCCAGTTCACTATCTCTTCTGAAGTCTTTGGGCGGCCCAAACATTTCCCATGACATAAATACCCAGTGGTTTTAGATTGCATCACCCAATGTGAAATGCAGTTTCTATGTAGAGCACATTTACCAAATTTATTCAGAAAGTTTTGTTGTACTGTCACAACAGACCTGTTCTTTGATGTCGCCATCTTATGTCACACTATGTAAGCACAATTCAAATTTGGCTCTTGAAAATGAAATTGGTTTGCAATGGGCAACTAAGCCAGTTTTTGCTTTGATTTTCAGTCACTGGATATTTACCAATGACTTTAACTACAGGCCTTTACTTTTGCACCATTATTTTTGAATCACCCTGTGTAATATTATAATATACATTGAAACCTCTTTGAGACGATCACCCAATACCGCAATGTTCTCTCAAAGAAGAGGTCAATATACATAGGATATAAAGGAAACAAAAATCTGCTATAGATCAGGGGTGATTTTCTCAAAGTGATGGTCTTTTGGAGAATGTTCACTACTATTTTATTCTAAGCTGTGTTATACTATACTATAATATACTATATTTTTATTACTTATATACTCTTGTCCTCCATGTCTAAAAAGACAATCTAGTTACCATATTTTTCAGACTGTAAGACGCAGTTCTTAGCAAGAATACATCTTGCTAAAAAGTTCCTGCGTCTTATAGTCGGCAGTCAAGGGACCCAGCAGAGCCGGGCCCCCTGACCCTTCTTACTTAACCCCTTCCCGACACATCATGGGGAGGGGATGATGTTTGGAGCAGAGTGGGCTCACGCGCTGAGTCCGCTCCATACACTGCATGTGTCAGCTGTGTTTTACAGCTGACACGCTGCTGTAACGGCCAGGAACAGCGATGGCGCTGTGCACTTCCTGGTTAGGTGGTTGGGAGTTACGGAAATATCCGAGTGCTCACTGAGCTTTGCTGTTTCCGTAACTCCCATAGAAGTGAATGGGAGTTACGGAAACAACGTAGCACCGCGAGCAACGCTGTTTCCGGAACTCGGTAGCTACGAAAACATCGCTCATGGTCGAGTTACGGAAATAGCGTAACTTGCTGAGCTATGATGTTTCCGGAAGTCTCATAGAACTGAATAGTCGTTACGGAAACAGTGTAACATGCTACACTGCTTCTGTAACTACCATTCACTACTATGGGAGTTATGGAAACCGCGCAGCTCAGATGTTACGCTGTTTCCGTAACTCGTCCATGTATTGCAGTGTATTGTACCAGCGATCTAATGATTGCTTGTTCAAGTTCCCTAGAGGAACTAATAAAATGTGTAAAAAAAACAAAGTTAGATACATTTTCAGGAGTGTAAAAAAATATTAAAAGTTAAAAAAAAAACCTTTTCCCATTTTTCCCCAAGCAAGTGTAAAAAATAAAAAAAATCAGTATCGCTGCGTTCGTAAAAGTCTTAACTATTACAATATAGCATTATTTGACATGGTGAACGGCATAAAAAAACATTTTAAATTCCAGAATCGTTGTTTTTTTGTCACCATAGCGCTAAAAAGAATGAAATAAAAAGTGCTAAATAATCATATGTACCAAAAAATGGTGCTAATAAAAACTACAGCTCGTCCCGCAATAAATAAGCCCTCGCACCGCTTAAACGATGAAAAAATATAAAAGTTATGGCTCTCAGAATCTGGTGAAACAGAACAAATAATTTTTTTTTAACCAATAGTTTTTCCTTTGTAAAAGTAGTCAAATAAGATTTTTTTTCATATTTGCTGTTGTCTAAAACCTGGGTGCGTCTTATAGTCCGAAAAATACGGTATCTCAAAAGCTTTAGATATCTATACATAATACAGACCATAACCAAAACAAATGGCAACTTTAGACACCAATTTACTTTTTATTGCTACTGATAAAAAGAATCGTCAGTACCCAGGGAATGATTGTGTTTTGAGCCTATATACATACATACATATTTATTAAGTACATTTATTGCGGTAAGAGTGGTAAACATTGATTTGACATCTAATATGAAACCTTATTTTTATTGAATTCCTATCATCTAACAACAGCATAGAGGAAAAATAAAGCTGTGTGCTTTGCCTAATGCGTAGCGTACAGCCTTTCCCTCCTGGTGACATGACATCATCAGATTTTTTTATATGCTTGAAATTACTGTATTAACTTCTGTCTGGTGGCGTTAAATGAAATGTAAGATCTGTATGTAGACATAAATGTAAGCAATAAGAAAATTCATAATCAATTTTCCATATTTTAAAAATTGAACTAGAATTAGTATAAAACCATCTGCATATGTGTAGAGCTCTGGCGCACACAGGGACAGGTGGGGCGCAGTGATAAATTCAGAGCCTTTTCCTAATTTTTCTCAGGTTTAAGGGAAGTAATTGGATATAGCTGATATTGGCAAAATAATTTGAAAAAATAAATGGTATGTTATTGGTATATTACTACTTCTATATTATGTTTTATGTTATTTGCATATTTTTACCAGTTTCGTGTATTAGTGATAAATACATTTCAAATTATTGTCACTTAGTACAATATTTAAAAAAAATAGCAATTTCCTAGTTTTACAAAAAAGGCACTAAATTTAACCAGAGACTATAAAATAGCTCGAAAATATGTTATTATTGTTAAAATATGAAGTGCTTATCGTACATTAACACATTTAAAATATTAGTTTAATCTCAGGGGAAATATACTTGTAGGTATTGCCATCAGTGAGGCTGCTGTGATATACAGCAGAGAAAGATTGGTGCCTAAAATAGCGGAATTAAAGGGCTTTTCCGGTTTTATGTAAAAAAAAAAAAAAAAAACCTGTATACAACTTTCTAATATGTGTTATAGTTTTATTATTTACCATATTTTAAATATTTGTTTGCTGTGAGTGAATGAAAACATTCCTGTTTATATTCCTAAAGTGGATACAGCTGTATCCTGTCTAGGTAATGTTCTGTGAACTAAACAGCCTGGACTCCAAACTGATACATTGTAGGAAACTACCCCGCACCTGAGAGCAGGACTAGGTATGGACAGGCTTGCTGCTTCTAAATGTAAACTAGTGTTCTCATTCACTGACAGTAAACACATATCTTGAAAATGGTAAGGAATTGAAACACAAAGTATATAGGAAAGTTGTATAATTTTTCATTTATACACTGAAAAAAGGGTATTCCAGATGTTCTAAATGTATTTATAGAATAGGATGATGTTATAATTAGATTTAAAATTATGATCACATACCTTCCTTATATCGGTACAGTTGACACCTGTCTGCACAGTAGAATGGTATAGCCCATAGATCAATCCTGTGTAATGCATCCATGGGTTAACTGAATAGGATTAAAAATGGTGTCAATCATGTGATCCCGCACATGTCACTAGGGTTACATAATATAATTATATATACATTATATATTATATATGTGTCATGTATGCTGGTTCAACACGCAGGACTCCTACAAGGACAGGGGCTGGCTGGCAAATTCTAGACTTGAGGGTAAGCCCACAGCACTAGCCCGTGACCCTGTTCAACGATGCACATCCGCTGGGAGTTATGGAAAGAGCCAAGCATGCAGAGTTCCATTACTGTCACATCCATATGGATACTGCGGCATCAAGTTGTAGGACCCACGTTCTCCCAATAGGTGGTGAGATTTCTCCAGAGGTGGAATCTGAACCGATCGGTCATCAAAATATTCAAGTAATCCGACAAAAAAAAACTTTCTGTATTTGATATGCTTCTTTTGAAGTATACGGAGGTCTAGTAAGGCCTCGTTCACTTCTAAGGAGGCTGTAGTACATGTCCATACAATAACTGTGTGCATAAGGCCTGAAGGTAAGGTTACATATAGCGGCTGATGTGCTACCCCACTGAGTAAAAAAATAAAATACGTACAAAGCGATTCACAGTTTAACTGATCTGTTGCGTTTTTCTATCGTAGCCGCAGTATATCCTATGTAGCGGTCAGTTGTGGGATAAAAAAAAAATGCAATAAAATGGCCTTTTTAATAGTCATGTGGTAGAATTGAGGCCAGCATCACATTGCATCTAAAACTGGGTATTATTATTTTGTTCTATGTTGTAAAATATTTTGGAAACACAACTCAATAGGGAGATTTATCAACACCAGTACAAAGGAAAAGTGGAGCAGGTGCCTTCAGCAACCAATCAGTTTGCTTCTTTAATTTTCAAAATGGCCTCTAAAAAAAGCTGAAAAGTTTTCTTTGGGTACCTGCTCTAGTTTTAGTAAATCTGCCCCAATGTTTCACTGTGTTTTGCCGAACAAAAAATATAATTTACTGCCTTATATGTATTGTATTTCTACCACTAGGAGGTAATAAAGTGTTTTGGGTTGATAATGTGAAGCTTAAATGATTTGTTCCAACATAATAATGGAAAACAAATACTAGAACCTCAAACCACAGAGTACAGAGCGACACATCTGCTGTTACCTACCGCTACTATCAACACCTGTATGCCCCCGACATCCATAAACTAGAGTATCCGTTTATATGGATGTCGGTAGCGTGAAGATATTGATAGTAGCGGTAGGTAACAGCAGCTGTGTCGCTCTGTGATTAGAGGTTATAGTATCTGTTATCCATTGTTATGTTGTAAAAAATAATTTAGGCTTCACATTATTGAGTCTTCGAAAGTCCTTGAGTTCTGTGGATTCCCTACCATTGTATTTTCTGCTCATAGCCCTTTTTATGCAGGACCAATTTTCACCCCAAAGACTACGGACCCTGTAAATATTTAAATCCACCTAAAAGAAGACATGGGTGCTCTGTGTTGCTCATGTATTGATGCTTGTTTAAAGGGAACCTGTCATGTTGAACATGATGTCCTATCTGCTAGCAGCATGTTATAGAGCAGAAGAAGCAGAGCAGATCGATATATAGTTTTGTAGGAAAAGCCTCAGTGTAACTTGTAATTTATTTATCCAAAGCCCCACTATTTCTATGCTTAATTTTCCAGTGTTCGGTCCTTTTTTTTTTTTTTTTTGGCTATTTGTTTGGGCAATTTTTTTAATTTTAATTTTTCCTTTTCAATTTACCAAAATCAAATAACAAAGATTATACAAAATACCTGGGAACACCGTATACAAAAATTTCCAACCCCCCTACCCTACCCACTTCAGCAGCCAGAGAAAAAAAAGAGAAAAGAAGAAAAAAAAAAGTGGTCGGTCCTTCTAAATGATTGACAGCCTGTCCTGTATAAGTGGGCATACAGAGATAGCTGTCAATCACCATGTAGGACCTCCCACTGGACTCCTAAGCCCAGAATATGCTAAGGTTTCAATAGGTTCTACTGAATCTTTTGCCACAAAGATATATATCAATCTGCTTTGCTCCTCCTGCTCTATAACATACAACCCAAAGATTGGTCTGAATTTGTATCGTGACAAGATCCCTTTACCAGCACATCATGGGATATAACATGGTATAGCAAGTAAAACTGATTGAAACATTAACATTACTTTCTCAAGTTATCATATTATTTATGATTTGTGACAAGATCCGAATGTGTTTAATAAGAAATTGATGCATTCTGCAGTTGTATTATTACCCATATGTTATATCCTCTAAGTTACAAAGTATAATAGCAGCATAAAATATATACAAAAATATATTGAAAAAGATGAAAATGTGGGAATCATTTTAAAATGTAACAGGTGACATGACATGTAAGTGTTAAATAAATCTATCATTAAATACAAGCCAGCAAATGCAAGCCATGCACACCAGAGGCTATCTGCTCAGTCCAAGATTAAAAACGGTAACTTTATTTCATTTCTAATATATTTTGCTGAACTTGTTTATTGAACAAGATTTTCTGCTTATAGCAAACAAAATGAAAAATACATTATTGGCGAGGAATGCAATTTTGAATATATTGATATTACATATTGCCAAGCAAAATATTTCAAGAGATCTCCCTTCACCAATAACGAGAGAAAATGAAAGCAGCTAACCTGTAGGAATGATTCCTGAAAATGCCCTAAATCATAAACTACGGAGAGCCTAATACCAAAATAGTCAAAGTTTTACTTAGATAAAAAGAAAGTTGACCTTTAGGCTCACTAGAGAGTGTGCAGTCACAATATCATATACATTTTTTTTTCTTCCTTTTTTCTATTTTTCATTTTGATTTTTTTTTTTAAGATTAGTTTTTAGTCTTCACAAAGGTAAGAAAGATGACTAGGGGTAAAATGTCATGTTTAAATCACAAAAAAAATAATATATTCTGTCGATTGTACCACCAAGTTCCCGTTATTTAAATAAAACTATTTTTACTAGGCTAAAAAATGTGTCAGGCATGTTCTAAATATCACTTTCAGGTGCGCTCAGTCATGTGACACCTACGCTACTGCCAGGGTGGGCAACATTTCAATATGGCAGCTAGAAACAATACGTCATGGGGCCTAACAAAAAAACATAAATATTTAATACTGTACTTTATGCATCTTAACTAGATTTCTCAAGCCTATTCATTACTGGGTTTCAAGTGAAGGGATAAGGGGGTGTCCTACTCTCTCTTGTAAGTTCCTTGGATCAGCACCTCTCCCACACTGCTTTCCAAGGTCGAGAGTACTGTGAAGTCTCACATGGTCTTTAGATCCTCGGAAAGGGCAGAAGGGAAGCCTGACAATAAAATACCCACCTGCCGACCCCAATACTAAGTACTACAAAAGGTGCTTAGGGGAGTACCAAGAGCTTCTCTATCAATAAAAACCGAATAATCTAAGTTATTTATCCAAAAATATCCTTCTTTTCATTGAAACTGAAATTCCTTTAAAAATAATTGAACAGTATAAATGACTTGTGAGAATTGTGTTGCAATTATGCATATGGTTTGTTTCATTGTCAGATAGTGAAGTCATGGATTTCCTTGTGTTTTTGATATATAACATACATTTGCAAGGAGTCCCATTTGTGTGAGGATACTCGAGGTATTCAGATTACAAAGTAGAAACAGATTGTTAGAATGGTTTGTGGATAACAGGCTGAGGAGGTGGGTTATTATACTGTACTTTGGGCTTAGTTGTGGGCCTGGAATGTACAGGAACATTGTCCTTATCAATGTTGTAACATACTGTATGCCAGAAAGGCGTTTTCTAGTAAAAAGTTTTAAAGGAGTATTCTCACTGATATGCCCTCACTATGTGATCAATAGCGGTCCAACTTCCAGGATGCATATTTATGTCACTGTTATGTCAGCACTACTGCCGACCTGTGTAGAGACTGCAACTGAGCTTCATTCACTTGGATGGGACTGTGTTACAGTTCTCTACACTGTGTGTGGTAGTGACTGGCGCTGTGCAGGGCACCAGTCAAGGGCACCTTGTCCCTTTATTCTAGTCATCTGTGGGGTTTTATATTGTTGGTCCTTACCGATCAGTAAGTTGTGTCACTCAGTGGATTATTTTGTTGTCAATGAAGTGGTCATCTCAAATGGACAGTCTCTCCAAAAAAAAAAGGAGAAAGGAAAACCTTGACCCGGGCTAACTTGATGGCTTGTATCACTCGCTTTCATTTTAATGAAGAATAAGTTTAAATGTGAGTTTGTCCATATGTCACAAACTGTACAATGCTATGTATTCTGGATATGTTATTCCAATGTTTGTAATGTAGCTTGCGCTCACTTCATACGTTATCTGCCACACTGAGAAAGGTCAAGTATTAGTTTTTATCTGCTAAACTTAAGTCATGGGGATAATGACACTATTTTCCAGCCCCCTGAACTTTTCCAGCCCCCTGCTGATCGTATCGTTTGAAAAAACTGAAATATTATCGTTGTTGGCAGCACATCTCCCTGTGTAAACATGGAGATGTGCTGCCGACATGAAATGTATGAGCATGATTAGCGATCAGAGTAACCACCGCTGGTCCCCATCCATAGCTCTGTGTGACAGGAGCAAACGAGCGCCAATCAATGATGTCTAGTTGATCGGCGCTTGCTTTATTGGCCGGTGTAAGAGGGCTTTAATGGTCATCCTCGTCCAGCATTATAAATGTATTAGTTTTGCAACTTACCTTATGTTACAAAAATGCTCCAATTGCGAGCTATTCCTTTTACTTCCTTATAATGGTGCAAGCAGTTTATTTAGATGAAGAGAGAGCCAGCATACAGCACTACTTACATACAGCGCTGAGCTGCCCCCTCTCCTACTCATCCTCTCACTGTGTATAAGCTGTAGGCTCTCCCTCTTCTTGAGTTATATAGTGCTGGGCTCTCCCTCTAAAAATATATGTAATGGAAGGCATTGTAAAGCTTCTTCTAGAGAGGAGGCAAAGGCAGGGAAACAGAACGATCTGCGTTGCCAGTCTGAAGAAAATCTGGCAAACCATTGGAGCAATAAATTGGGAGATCTTTGGATCCATGTAAGATACAGATACTGTTTGTTAGAAAGATATTGGCATGCACTATATTATGCGTTATTTTCTTCTTTTTTTTCCTCATTAATTTTGGGGCAAACCCTTTAAATGGGACTATGCTGCAATACCAATCCCAGCCAATGAACAAAAGTGGTGCTATTTCTGGAAGAATAAAAAAACAACCTTATTTTTCTAATTGTGTACAACTCGTTTAAGCTTTTTAGTATTCATTATACTGCTCAGTTTTTTCAGGAAATCACTGTAAAAATTTTGACTTCAATATCTAGCAAAACAGGCTCTGTAGATTGTTGAAATATGATTTATGAACTCGACTAATTAAGACAAAATTAATGTACTGTGGCTTCTTCTTTGTGCATTGTGCTTTATGATCTCACTGAACTTAACTGTCCATCTTGGGAATATTTTGTTGCATGAAAAAATAAATATGTGCAGCGGGTCAGCTTAAAATGAATCATTTAGAAATATTACACTAAGAAGAAAAACATCCACCAGCAGCTTTTGATTTAGAATTGCTGTCCTTTGAGCAATATGTTCACTATCATAGCAGCTGCCGGACAAATGAGCCAGTTCTAATGAATAAACTGATCTTCATATTTAGAGCTTGATATGTGAACTGTATTTAAAATAATTATTAGGGTGCATTTGGGCGACTTTTATATGAAACGGTCATTTATAAAGTCTCCCAGCAGAAAATCACAGCCAACAATATTCTTGTAATCAAAAAAATATTATGAGTCTCTTGAGGAATGCCTCTACTACTTTATAGTCAGATGTTCATTATATTTTACAGTCATTCCATTAACTTAAAAATTATCCAAGTTAACATATGAAATGAAAAAAATATTTGCATAGTACGTGTTACTTATAGATTTACATATAGTATACCTATACAAGACAAGCACAGATAACATTAATACATGCAGGAAGTACATACCGTACCGTAATCAGAGTTCACCTACTGTACCAATTATTTTTATTTAAATACGCCAAAAATGCTTTGCTGTTCAATTTCATGATATGATTTTAAAAGGGACGTAGCTCCATTTTCTGTAACAGAGCTTCAAATCACAAGCCACATTGTTAAAAAATAAAATTGTTCCTGCTTGAATCCACCACTAGGGGGAGCTAACTGCAGACAGATTTATACAGCATTTAAATAACAAATCTATCTACAGTAAGGTCCTAAGCTCCCCCTAGTGGGGAGATCAGTGTTACTAAAGGCAAATTGTTTATATTTTAACAGGCCAGAACCAGTATTATGGACAAAGGATGGTGGAGAGCTTCCAGATCCGGATAGAATGATGGTGAATGGACGTGAATTAACAATAACTTTCTTGAACAAAACAGACAATGGAACATATCGATGTGAAGCAACCAACTCCATTGGTAAAAACAGTGCAGAATACATTTTGATAATAAACGGTAGGTTTACTAAATATTCAAATTTTTCTATCAGAGATATGAGAGTGATCATTCTTTATCATTGTGCTACATATATTGGGCTTCATGTATTAAAGTTTTTATTAGAGGAAAAGTGGCATAGCAACAGTATAGCGTATATAATATAAGAGTATATGTTTCATCTTTCTGATGCAATGCAGTTTAAGAAGTGAAAACTGAGCTATGGTTGGGTATGAGAATATTGGGCAATAATTGGGCAAACGTGGATTACTGAATTGCTCACTTCACTCAACTGTAGGCAAAGCTGCACATTTTCAGCAGTCCATTATAATGCAGTGTTGATGGGACGTTTGCACAAAGCATATTTTGTCGTTTCTCCGTTTCCTACAACATTAATCTCAGGGTCTTATATATATATAAATATATATATATATATATATATATATATATATATATATATATATATATATATATAGAATATGTCATAATACTGTGCCTTTCATCATAATTGTTTTTTGTGGTTACTGTTTATGGGTTACAATATTTGCTGCTGTAAAAAACATGATGATAAGCAAGTGACAGCTAAGAATGCACACACAGGACTCAATGGTCTGCATAGTCGTAGGGTTGTGTCTAGTGAGGAAAGGACCATTCAATGGGATATATAAAATCTATATACCCTTGTATGAGTGAGCTGTACTAGTAATGTACTATTTTAGAGCATCAATGTTAGCTAATCATATATTGTCTTGGCGTCCTAAGTGTTGTACTCTTTACTATTGTTTTATTCTGCATTATTTAGGAAATGTTTAAGTGTTAAGAAATACAAGAGATTTGTCTCTTTTCGCCACATGTACGGGGTGAACTTGTTGAGGGCTTTGACCAATCATGTTACTGTCGCTCAGCAGGGAATGTGAGGTCAACCTATATGTAAAGGAAGATGAAGATGATGTAGTATAAGAGGATTCTGAATGGAACCACTGATAACTAGTCAGAGCCACTTTGATTAAACACACACCAACCTCTTATTGTCTAAAATATTCTTATATGGCTCTGTTCATATTTGCGTCCTGGTTTCCATTTATAACATAATTCAGGACACAGTGTTGGATCGTCCTTCGATGGAGACCATCGGCGCCTGACTAACCCCATTGACTTACGGTGGGGTACATTGGGTTCCATCGCAGTGTTTGTTCTTTTGACTGCTATAATACCGCCCTCGATGTTAACAGAGCCTAATATCAGTGTCAATATCAATTTTCTATTTATAAGTCTGAAAATAATATTTGTATAACAATCAAATCCTGATATCTACAAGTAATAAGCTGTGCCATATAGACGTTGTTGAAATCTATCTGCAGCCTTGTGCACCGTGGAGCTCCTCGGTGACTGCTAATATTCTTAGAATATTTCTCTTTAAGTTTAGATCCGAAAACTATCGATATTTACCATTGTAAATTAGATCGTCATGTAGTTATTTTAATGTTTCGGTAAAAAAAGGACAAAACAAGTTTAGAAAAAATCATATTTTCTCCCTTCTTGGAAACCAAGACATTGTTATAATAATTTGGTTGATTGGATATTTCCGTGCCCTACCATGGTACTTTCATACAAGTACTGTGACAGATATTTGTCATCAAGCTAAAGTCTTATTCCGCTACAAAAACCCCAAGCCTTATGCGCAGTACCCTTTTTCCCCCTATTTATGTACTTTCCTTCCCCTAGTTCTAACATGTGTCCTCCCGTATACACCTAGACGGTAAGCTATCTTCTATAGCTGCTTCATGGGCACAGTCTCCATTTGATTTATTGCCGGTGACCACTACAGGTATGTCTGTTAGAAGACTAAACTACATAGTCACTGAGACAGGAAGTGATGTCATTTGATTGACAGATGCATTACACGGGAAAATGACTTAATTCATGTTACATAGCGTTTTATATTTGTTACATAAGTCATATATTGTACTGTCCCTGCATGGATTCTGGATAGCATCAATATCTACAGTGCAAACGTGTGTGTCCAAGAATAAGCTAATAATTGCCGTTGCAATATGTGGCGATCCTTGTAGTGAAGCTACAGATCCTGCAAGATATTATTTCATCAATCTGTTTACATTAGCTTAATAACATTTTCATGAAGATAAAATCACCTTCCAGTATGAAGGATTTTACAGCTATTAGTTTAATATATTGCCAGCATGTATCCCAGCCGGTGGGATTGTTTTTACTAATAGTAATACAGATTCTTCACATTGCTGCAATCTTTGCTACTTAAGGTGTGAAAATTAAAACAGTAAAAAAAAAGATTAAAGATATGAATGTACCTGCAAGAGTGGGGAAATGTTATTTTGCTCTTATGGTAGAATAATTTAACATAGTCATTTGATATTTCTCAAGTATGTCAACATTGACTGATCATTTCATTTTACTTGTATATTTTTTAAAATATTTACTTTACTGTAGGCAACTACTAAAACATACTGTATATAGCGTACATACAGCCTAAAGACTAAATCCACTACAGTGATTGCACTCATAATATAATTAGTATTACATACACTTCCAAAATCTATGAATATTTACATTATTCCCCTTTGAAAGGGGTATTCCCATGTTAGACATTTATAGTATATCCATAGGATGTGGCTTAAATGTATGATAGATGTAGGAACCAGCTTTGAGAACTACACCTATCTTGAGATTGGGGCTCTTCCGATCCTGTCCCCGCTTGGTGAGAGAACTTCCACATCCAGGTTGGGAATCGTGGCAGAGGTGGTCACGGTTCTGGAACGAGGTTCTGTCTCTGCAGTGATTACCCACTAGCGGTTATCTCACCAGGTGGGGATGGGGTCCGGAGACCCCTGATCTCGTGATAGGTGCACGTTCCAAAGCTGGGACCCACATGTATCGGACATTTATGGCATATCCCATGGATAAGTCACAAATGCCTGAAATGGGGATACCCCTTTAAGTATTAAATAGTAAAGACGGTTTTTATGGTCTGTTAGAAAAGGGCTGTTCCTTATAGGCTATGTGCCTTTTTAGGATTTTTTTCTTAGCACATCTACATTGGCAATCTCAGCTCTGCTACATCTGAGTGTGAAGCCAAGTCTAAAATTTGCTTTGCTTTGTGATTTGATCTTTTGATCCCTCCAGAAAATCCCCTGTATCTATTTTCTCAGAGTTGCTGTTTAGAATTCAAGAGGAATATCTGGGAGGAAGAGTGAACATACTTATTATTTCAAAGCAGCAGTGGAAGTTACGATAACACTAAACAGTAGCAGGAGTTACAATGGACTGACAGTGTGGGGAAGCTTTATAGCTGAACACTATTGTTTCCGAGCACAGCTGTGTATGTGCACATCAGAGGAAGGGAAATCTGTCTAATTGTACTGGGTAATGTACAACTTGTCGGACAGAAAGTCATTGGATCAGTGTATGTTTTATGACGAGATATTCCGTATTACTGCTGAAAGTAATTGTAAATTCCGACCGGTACACAAAATGTGTAATGCTGGCGGAAAATATGAGGCTTCGATTTATTATCACAAGAAGTTCAATATAAAACAGAGGTGTTTTTTTTCCTCTTTTTGATTTTATAAATCTCATGAAGGAGAATGGAGAGACATTGATAAATGTCTCGGCAAGTAAAGAGGAGCGTATTCTAGAATTTATTTTCAGATCACCTCCTTTTAGACTCAACGACTCAGATAAATGTTCATTTGCACTAATGCAGAGGTGACATGCTGCGGTAACAACCGGCGGACGACATCAGTTTGTATTTCCTATTAATATCCTGCTAGAAACATAATATTGTAGGTCACATTTTCAATCTGAATCGTCTCATTTGAAAGTTGGAAAGCTAACTATGAATTATTTATCAAGTTCAGATCTGCAGCTGTGCCAAGGTCTCTATGAAGAGCGTTGCCTAACGAACCTAATCCATGTTGTGCCATCTTGGTCTCAGTGTGAGACGCATAGCTGAAACTTCGTATGTGGCTGTTCATCAGTCACTGAGTAAATTGTTAACAAAGGGACCTCAAAACTGTTTTTTATTGGTATATAGTAACACAAAAATTATTTTTTAGAACATATCTCTCTAGTGCTTGCAATGCAACGGCGGCTAAGAAGAAGTCCTCATCATAAACATAATTGTCACTTCCATCTTTATCAATAATTCAACCATTATTGGCATTACAATTATCATTATAGTCATCAAAGGTTAATGGGGTTCTCAAGTAAAAAACAAAACAGATGAAGCCCCACACCGGCAATCACCTGAAAATGATACCCCCAGACTGCTGAAAATCCCAAACCACAGTATTCATCCACAGGAAGGCAAAAACCTCTATGAGGCAGAAGCCAATTGTCTTATATCAGAGGAAAAATGTCTTCTAAATTCCATATACGGAATAAGAATAAATCCCTGGATCAACGTCCCATCTCCAGTAATCTAGTGCATATAACTCGTGATATTATATCTTTCACGAAAGGCATCCAGGCTTGTTCAATGACCATCATAGCATCATGTGCCCATAGACTTTCAAACCAAACTAAGATAACATTTTTGGAGGCATTGCCTAATATACACATATTTTTCTTCATTGCTGAACATCATCAGAGCTAACACGGAAACTGGCCCCAACAACTTGTGGCCCATTTATCCACCCAGGCCTACAAGACAGTAGCATTATAAGAAGATGAAGGAATGATGCAATGACGCACCAGGTCCAGGACATCCAGAGGTTCTAAACTTTTATGGCCTGAGGCGAAAAGTTACATAGTCTCCACTTCCACATGTTGGAAATGGAAAATTGCAAAGTGAGGGCTTATTCAGACGAACGTGATATACGTCTGTGCAACGCACGTGATTTTCACGCGCCTCGCACGGACCTATATTAGTCTATGGGGCCGTGCAGACAGTCCGTGATTTTTACGCAGCGTGAGTCCGCTGCGTAAAACACACGACATGCCCGTTCTTTGTGCGTATTTCGCACATCACGCACCCATTGAAGTCAATGGGTGCGTGAAAATCACGCGTACCACACAGAAGCACTTCCGTGTCATGCGCGTGATTCGCGCAACAGCAGTAAGAAGTATGATTGAAAACAGAAAAGCACCACGTGCTTTTCTGTTTACAAATATACAAACAGAGTGTCATAATGATAGCGGCTGCGCGAAAATCACGCAGCCGCACATCCTATGTGATGACACACGGAGCTGTTAAGTGCCTTTTGCGCATGTGAAACGCTGCGTTTTTTGCGTACGCAAAACGCACACGCTCGTGTAAATCCGCCCTGAAACTGTATATTTGCTACAGTGTTTCCCCACTGAAGACAGGGAGGGGTGTTTCATAAATTGAAGCACTAACATGACCTTATGGATGGTGCACTACCTTTACTAAACATTATCCTTGCATATTTTTGGGATAATATTGTATTATTTCCTTTTTCATTTACATAGAATACATTATAATGATCTTTTTATGTATCTGCAATAAATCGAATACAATTGTGACACTAAAAAAAGCGTCTTTTTTTTTACAGTGTGACTCAGGGCAGTATAGAGGGGGTCTTGACGGCTACCGGTTAATGTTTCCTGCCTTGTTGAATGTAAAGTATGATAACGCTGTGTAATATTAGAAAACACTTGCTGTCCTGGATGGTGAAGTGAAGTGGATGCTAAATGTGACCTTGTTCATATCCATTACCAGAATCCTTTGTATTGTCTTCATATTTACTAATCAGAAGGAGCCTGAGTCTTCGTAATAAGTGCAGAGAAACAAGCTCTTTACTCCTTATCCGGCACTGTTTCAAAGATGAGCACCACTTACCAAGATGCAGCAGCACGCTAAAGGATAGGGACATCTTATCTTTTTTTTTTAATGTTTATTTTCCTGTTTTGTGGATTTTTGTAGAGAAACGATTACAGAAAAGCAGCATAGAGAACAGCATGGATCCAGCGTATTATACCCAGTTAAAGAGGCCTGTTACGAAAAACATCTAGCGTTCTCCCAACAACTGAGCCAAACACATATATGGACAATTATAAACTGTAACTGGGGTAAATGTTTTATTTTTTTATTTAATTCCAACAATGCTTGACAACTATTACAAGTCTTTATAAATGGGGCTATTTATTTACACTCATTATATTCATTATATATTTACAGTATACATGAATAAAATAATCATCAGCAATCCGCATCCGTATATCAATATGGAGTTATGTAACTTAAAGTGAATGTCCCTCCTTGAACACAATTTACGAGCTGACACATATGATTAGTACATTAAACTCAATTCTAAACAGTTTACAGTTAGCTCCACCTAGTGGCAGCTGCAGGCAGCAAGATTTTATTATTTAAGTCTCTGCTATTTCAGTATGTAAATTGTCAAACCTGGAGCCTGAGGTATCATGATATGTGATATTTCGGGGCCACTATTCCAGATTTTGCATAGTGCCCAAGAACTTAAAGTTACGCCCCTGGTTTGCAGATGTAGCTACTAAAACTGAGACCTCACTTAGATCAAGATTGTATACAAATAAAGGGGAAGCACAATGACTTATGTTAGCATTACACTGATGTAGTATTGTTATAAGGACTAATGTGATTGAATCTTGATATTATATATAGATTCCATGATATCATTTTAAGCAGCAGAATGGAAGAGTCTCTTGAAAGGTAGCAGGCCCAAGTTAAACTTTTACAGTGGAGCCTAAGAACTTTAAGCTCTTAATGGGACCCATAATGTATTACTGTATGATTTTTATATTGCAAGTAATAAAAAAGGCTGAGATTTAAGTCTAGCTCTGCTGCAGTAACTGCATACACATAGTATGATTGGTATTATACAGGGTGGGCCATTTATATGGATACACCTAAATAAAATGGGAATGGTTTGTGATATCAACTTCCTGTTTGTGGCACATTAGTATATGGGAGGGGGGAAACTTTTCAAGCTGGGTGTTGACCATGGCGGCCATTTTGAAGTTGGCCATTTTGTATCCAACTTTAGTTTTTTCAATGGGAAGAGGGTCATGTGACACATCAAACTTATCGAGAATTTCACAAGAAAAACAATGGTGTGCTTGGTTTTAATGTTACTTTATTCTTTCATGAGTTATTTACAAGATTCTGACCACTTATATAATGTGTTCAAAGTGCTGCCCATTGTGTTGGATTGTCAATGCAACCCTCTTCTCCCACTCTTCACACACTGATAGCAACACCGCAGAAGAAATGCTAGCACAGGCTTCCAGTATCCGTAGTTTCAGTTGCTGCACATCTCGTATCTTCACAGCATAGACAATTGCCTTTAGATGACCCCAAAGATAAAAGTCTAAGGGGGACAGATCGGGAGACCTAGGGGGCCATTCAACTGGCCCACGACGACCAATCCACTTTCCAGGAAACTGTTCATCTAGGAATGCTCGGAGCTGACACCCATAATGTGGTGGTGCACCATCTTGCTGGAAAAACTCAGGGAACGTGCCAGCTTCAGTGCATAAAGAGGGAAACACATCATCATGTAGCAATTTCAGAAATCCCATGGCCTTGAGGTTTCCATTGATGAAGAATGGCCCCACTATCTTTGTACCCCATATACCACACCATACCATACATTTTTGTGTTCCAACAGTCTTGGAGGGATCTATCCAATGTGGGTTAGTGTCAGACCAATAGCGGTGGTTTTGTTTGTTAACTTCACCATTCACATAAAAGTTTGCCTCATCACTGAACAAAATGTTCTGTGTAAACTGAGGGTCCTGTTCCAATTTTTGTTTTGCCCATTCTGAAAATTCAGTGCGCCAATCTGGGTCATCCTCGTTGAGATGCTGCAGCAGCTGGAGTTTGTAAGGGTGCCATTTGTGAGTAGCTAATATCCGCCGAAGGGATGTTCGACTGATGCCACTCTCCAGTGACATGCGGCGAGTGCTACGCTGTGGGCTCTTGCTGAATGAAGCTAGGACAGCCACTAATGTTTCTTCATTAGTGACAGTTTTCATGCGTCCACATTTGGACAAATCCAACACTGAACCAGTTTCACGAAACTTGGCAAGCAGTTTGCAAACTGTAGCATGGGAGATGGGTGGTCTCGTAGGGTGTCTTGCATTGAAATCTGCTGCAATGACCCGGGTACTGCGTTCACCAGACATCAACACAATTTCTATCCGCTCCTCACGTGTTAACCTCTGCGACATGTCAATGGCTGTAAACAAAGAGAAGCTTGTAAATAACTCATGAAAGAATAAAGTAACGTTAAAACCAAGCACACCATTGTTTTTCTTGTGAAATTCTCGATAAGTTTGATGTGTCACATGACCCTCTTCCCATTGAAAAAAATAAAGTTGGATATAAAATGGCCAACATCAAAATGGCCGCCATGGTCAACACCCAGCTTGAAAAGTTTCCCCCCTCCCATATACTAATGTGCCACAAACAGGAAGTTAATATCACCAACCATCCCCATTTTATTTAGGTGTATCCATATAAATGGCCCACCCTGTATAACTTTGCCCAGTCTGTCATTACTTGTCTTCTCGTAGCTTTCCTCTGTGTATTCTGTAGACTATTATGCCTCAAGCACACGAACGTAGCCGGGGGCGGAGTGTCACCCACAAGCCGCCCGCAAATCGCAGGCCGTGCACATGGCCGCGGCCATTATTTGCTATGAGCCTGGACCACAGAACACGGCTGTAATAAGACTTCCCGTTCTTTCTGTGGTCTGGGCAATGCACGGACTATGGAAACCATGGTCGTGTGCATGGCCCCATAGGAATAAATGGGGACGCAATTCTCCCGTGGATTTTCGGGGGAATTGCGGCCGCAAAAGCACGTTTGTGTGCATGGGGCCTTATACGTCAGGTTGCCTAGAAACCACTGTACTCTCTATCTGTGTGACTATCATATCATTACATATAGCTACAGTATATGTATAAGAGTGTTCTGTTGATTTTCTGTCTGCTTTATAAATACAGCATAAAAGAGACATCTTCTTTGCTGTTCACATCTGCGTCGGAGGCTCCATTACCGGCCTCCGTCGCAGATCCGTCAAGAATTACTGGAAACAATAGCGCTATTATTTCTAGTCAAACTATGAACACCCTGATGGAAAGCCGACAGAACCCATTGAAGTCAATGTGGTGTCCATTGCGTCCGGCATTCCCTGTAAAGCAAATTGCCCTGATTCAGATGTAAACAGGACCTTAATAAGTCAGAGCTCATAGAGAACTTTGTTTTTGCCACAAGCTACTCCTCCATATTCAGTAGTACAGAGACAGGGGCATCCATGGGTTATAATAACAAAACACCCAAAACTCAATCAAAGGATAGCATTCACAAGACCAATAAATAATATATTCGCTACATTATCGGTCATGAAACAATAACAGTGCAACAGAACACAGGCTTCTGAGTCTAGCTTTGATTATTTGCGCGTATTGTTTTGTGTTTATTTTATTCAGATCTTCTAATAAATTATACACAGACCGCCAACTTTATATTCATATTCCAGAACATTGTTAGTTTAGGCAAATAAAAAGTGTGAAGCGAGCAGAAAATACAATATTGTCTGATCTGTAATTGACTAATCTAGACATGGAATCTCTCATAGAACAAGGTCATTGGTGATCACTTTTTTCAGGTGCATGTGAGATGAAAGGCAATATATTTTTTATGTAGCTGCACAGATAATAGTTGAAATCGATACAGATATGAGCAGAATGATTACAATCCGCCTGTAACTGTTACTTTCCACTAACGTCAAAACAGTCAGCAATATTATTTCCATTTTTCATTGATGGCGGGGGGAGGCAATCATAAAAGTGCTTATGTATTTTTGGTCGAGTGGAAGAGATCAAACTGTTAGAATTCTCTGTGCTGCATTTGCAGAATCAATACAGCGGCTACTTTCATTTGTCTTGGGTTTTATTGTTAATAATAAATGTCAAGAAAACACTTTCCGAAACAGGAAGGTGTTCACAGAGTCAGAGATTATGGCAGCAGCACAATGCCAGGAGTTGTTGTTCCCCGGTAATACATTCATATCATTTAGGAGGAGACGGGCCCTTGTCCTCCAATACGTTCTAATTCACTGGTTTAGATACTACAAATATACATCAAGGGAATGCAGCTCATGTTGTGCAGTGACTCAATGGGTTGTTAACACACTGGGTTGCTCATTGAATTTTTCTTTATTAAACCAAATATATATTTTTGTGTTATTTTCTTCCAGTTTCAATCTGGTCAGTGTCTGAGTAAAGTTTCTTTTGTGTACTACATTGCAACAATAACTTTTCATTATGGGCACAGAAATAAAAAAACAAAAAATATCACCCACCACAAGACCAGTGAACAGCACTGGGATTTACAGATGTAGCAGAACAGTTTTCCGGTTCACCGAAGTGTGGTTTGTTATTTGTTATAACTAAATGTGATTAATATTATTATTATTATCATCAACCATGGCCTCGTGCCCACGACCGTGCATTTGCATCTGTAATTTATCCGAACCCATTGCGGACCCATCATTTCTATGGCCCCATGCACATGACCGTGGTTATCACAGATTCGTGCTGGGGAAGCATATCCGGACAGCAAAAACTCAGGACAAGTCATTGTATGGTCCAGATTTGCAGGTTCAAACTACTGGTAAAATCGTCTTTTGTGCATCCGTGAATCCTGACAACACACGGATGCACAGCAACGTTTTTTTTGCGATCCAAAGGACCGCCATGGATCCGTTGTTTTGCAGCCCGCAAAACCACTACGGTCATGTGCAGGGGGGCTTAAAAGAACACAATAGGTAAAACTGATTCATTGTGAGACGTCTAGTGCAGAACCTGAATGACTGCTGCATGACACAACATTCTGTATTTGGTGTTGTTTAAATCCATCCAATCTTCTTCCTCCATCCAATGTAATTTACATTAACAATTTTTCGTGCTGTTTTGACTTCTAGGAGAACAGACCTGTTTCTTTAATATACTACCCATACATAGAACAGTATATTCAGCTCGCAGCTCTGCTACATCAGTACATTGTAGAACTAACCATAGTGTAGGTAGTGCCTGGTTACATAAGTGTCAACACTGCACAGTTCTGCAGCACAGTTACAACGTATCTCCAGTCCTGCTGCTGCAATGGAAATATTGCTAATTAGATACTTTAGAACTTTAAATAAATACAAGGAAAGCAGAACTGGAATTTTACATGTTCTGAGCAGCAGGGAAGAACGTTGTTTAACAGCTGGTTTGAACATTTGACAATATTTTCAACAAAATATTCCCTAAAGCAAATACGTACCAAATGTGCCCACCATCATTTTATAATCCAATCCCACTGTAGAAACTGCAGAATACTCAATCATTTAGAAGCAAATTCTTCTTTTCTGCACTATAAAGAATTCACATTTTTTTTTGCACATTATAGAAAATTGTCAGACGGACTTAATGATTGTGGTTGTATTACTAAGCAAATATCTGGAGACATTTTATGCATCTACCTGAAGGAGGTATGGTAGACATGTATTTAATATACATTGTATCATCAAGCCACAAGCTCTCACAATAAGCTAACACTTTCTGTCACTTTTAAATTGAACTTTTCAATTTGTGTTGTGTACAATGGGGCAGAGTCAGCAGTTATCTCCTATTCACCAAAAGGAAAGACTACAATGAAAGATAACAACTCTATCATAAAACTGGAGGCAGATAACACCGGGTCCACCATTAACAATAGGTGTGCGGAACAGCTCAGCTTTGCATCCCTCCTCCACTTCCCTGCTCAGTGACCACTGCACATGTCACAAAGCATGCCCACAACACTCCCAAGTAATGAGTATTTTTTCAGTTTCTTATGTTCATGTGCCCTGCTGTAAAAGAAAACCTCTAGGAGACAAGATGACTACCAAGAGAGTAGAATAGCAAAATATACAATCAGAAAATAAAAACAAATACAATTGTTTCAGTATGTCCACTTCCAGATCAGAAGCTTTACCCCCCTTCATGACCAGGTTTACTTTCATTTTTTAGCAATGTGTCGATTTAAAAGCAAATTGTTGCTCTATTCCTCTGCTAAACTATATTTATTTGGTCTTGTTTTTCTCAGAACATATAGGACTTCGATATTGAGTCATAAAATAAGTGATATATTTAACTATGATGGAGAGGCGTTGAGGGGAAAACTCACAGGATGTTTTAAAACATCCTTGCAGGGATAAGTGTGGACCACCGGGACGATAATAGCCTATGGGCAGTCAGTAACTGGTTACGAACAGAAAAAGTGGTGCATTCTCTTTAAGTTCAACTTAACCCATCAATGTTGTACTGTCCTGCTATGGTTATATGGACCTTCTTTCTGAAAATGTTTTGTTCATCATTTCACTGCTGTGGTCCACAATTCAAAGTTTGTTCATAAACATTGATAGGTTACAATAATGACAAATAAATTGGCTCTTTTTACCTTTATTTGCATTAGATTATACCCAAATTCTACATTGTACATACTAATCATGTGTAGAGCTATGTCATAGACAGTCCATGACTTGACAAATTTTGAATAACTAATAATCTTTTTAGAATTTGTTTGTGTAGGCCAGGTAGAAATAAAAAAATTTAGGTTGCCGCCTAGAGGTTGCATTAACGTGAAACGTAAACTGGGAATCCAAAAAATAACAAATCACCAGGGCCCTATCAGGCGTGATTAAAACATCATCCATCAGAAGCATTACTTGATACATTGGGTGCCTTAAAAATGCCCACCACCTGCTCATAAGTTCTCCATAACTATCCGTATTTACGTTTCTAAGAAGTCAGAGCTGAACGTGCGTCACCTCACTTGGCACTTTTGAATGACAAAGGACCAGTAGTCTATAGATAAACATGGGACAATCTATTTTGAAACCCATCTAAACTTCTCTTTAGACTTTGTAGTGGGCACAATTGTAGCCAGTAGTTACTAGGGCCCCTACTTTAAAGAGGAGCTTCCCAGTAATCATTACTCTTTAAGGAGAACACGGAATATATGAATATAAATGGAACATAAATGGTTTATTTTGAGTACCTATTTTTGTGCAAAATTTTTTAAATTTTAACTACCAAAAACCATATAGAACAGACCAGAAGTAAACAGACCTTGCTTCATGTGATTTGTTACCATTTTTCACAGCTCAAATGTTTTGGTGAAGATTTAATGTGTTCAGTGCTTGCTGTTCACAGGAGCAACTCCAATTCAAACCTTCAAGCCTGTGATGCATTAAATGCGAAAAAAGAAAACATGAACAAGGGTTAACAGAAGCATGCTCTAAAAATGATCTTTCATTCTAAATGGAATTACACCTGGTGATCTGTAATGGATTGTATTTCATGCTGACACTTTCATTCTTCTGCTGTACTGCTTTTGAGCATCTTCTTTTGTAAGTTGTTTCACTCAAAAAGATAAACAGACAAAAGAACGGCAAGAAAGAAAGGAACAGAAAGGCAGCTATGTGGAGAGGCACGCTGCCTAGTAACAACCTTACCCCGTGGCGGACATACTCATTCGCGGCTAGGAGCTTACAGACTGTGTACTGCTGCAACTGGCACTGAAAAAAAAATAAAATTAAGTCTCGGGTCAACCGGAATGTTGACTTAGTAACTTCAAATATGTCTTAAAAGTGGCACTAGAAAGGTTTTAAGAAATTAAATAGTGTTATATCTATACAGACTGTGCCTGGACAGGACAAGTAAAGAAAGCTTAAAGACTACGAACACCATTGAAATATTTTTTTTCTATAGATATATATATAAAAATTTCAGGGACTGGCGGGTTCAGTGAAGCGGGTCCTGCGGGTCTCTGACACACAGAATCCACCTGTTATCGATCACATCTAAGTTATGAACTTGATGTGATCGGTAAGGGTAAGGCCACACGGAGCAGCCCTGACATGGTCGCAATGTGTCTAACAACCGCGCCGGCACCATGTTCGGTGCGGCTGTTAAACAGCATGTTAGTGGCTTCATGTTAATGCGGGTAAACCGTCCCTTTATCTGCAAAATCGTGCAGCCATGAATTAATACACCCTTTATGGCTGCACGATTTTGCAGGTTACAACAAGTTACCCCCTATTCATTGTCTGTGGTAGCACCGGAAAAAGCCGAACACTGCACTCGGCTATCTCCGGTGCTCCCATAGAGAATGAATGGAGTGGCAGTGCGCATGAGCATGTAACCAGAATACCCCTTAAAAAGGTATATGACAGCCGCGCCTACATAGTGCCAGCATGGTTGTTGGCCGCGTTGCGACAGTGTCAGGGCCGGTCCGTGTGGCCTTGCCCTTACAGCTCGATCCTGCATATTAAAAAAACAAAACTATTTCAAAGGCATATGCAGTCTTTAAAGCATGGTTCCAGTTATGAGAGAGGCCAGACAGAAGTTTAATTGTGAGGAGGTGCAGCCAGAAGAGCCGGTGGTTTGATCACCAAGGCAACCGTACAAAATCGGAGGTCTCTCCCGTCCCTTTTAATCTTCAAACAGTAGACACAGCCTCTCTTATAACTGGAACTACACTTTAATTATTGAATAATAAAAAGTTCTCCAACTTTGTGTTTCAATTCCTCAACAGACTTAAGAAATGTTATTTTTAAATATTTGTAAAAACATAAAAAGTTTCTCATAAATATAAACAGTAAAATGCTACAATCTGTTAGTTTCAGCTACAAAAAAAATGTTTTAAGAGAAATATATGCAGTGTTTATATAAATACAGATTTAACATTGATGAGTTTTCGCACATGTTGCCAAATGACAAACTCAATTCTGTTACATTTGCATTGTTTGCCTGTATTATAGTTATACACACACACACACACACACACACACACACACACACACACACACACACACACACACACACTATATATATATATATATATATACTGTATATATTTATATGTAAATTAAATAGCTTCTCTTATAAATTGTGCATTCACATTTCTGCAGACTTTAGAGTTGAAATCTCTTATTAACCCCCTCTAGCTCAGTGTGTTCACAGAGATGGCACTGGTGATTTTCATTCTGGGAAGTTTATGCTCTACACTTGTATAGTAATATAAAACCTCTTGTCCCACTCCATGTTAGGAGCTTAGATAAGCTGTTAGGGGTGTATTTGTTTGCAAGCTTGTTGACTGTTTTCAGCAACAATCAGCAGAATTGTGAAAACAGCTGTGCGATAAAACAGACCAAGGCTATGTTCACATCATGCTTTTCGGACTACATTTGACGAATATGCTATAAAAAGCTCCCAATGTATTCACTAAACATAGACTGTGACAGATGTCTACTAGTGGCATTTGTCACCCATAGGCTATAATGGAATCCATTTAATGGATATATCATTAACTCTCATGACCCTGCTCATGACTAAATTTGTTAAACGAATACCATTATATCCTATGATTGACGTATACAACTGTTAGGCTTCTGTTTAAGGCATTCATCACCCATTTCATCAAAAGCTATTGAAAAGCTCATGACATATCTGTTTAATGGATGCCTGTGGTGGATGCCATACAATGGAATCTGTCACCCATATGCTACCATGTTAAAAATACATATATATTTAACATATACTTTTTTTGCTGGACTCTGCGGAATGGAATAGTGTAGTCGACTATGCTATTCCCTACCTTTTCTTTGGCGGTAAACTATAGGCTATATAAAAGTTATACGTTAAAATGACACTTTATTAGCCTCCGTGTGAAGATGGAGCCCTATGGACACATATAGCGCGTACATCGGGAACTTCGCTAGCACCGGGAATCTGGGGCCCTGGGCGACTGCCCCATTTAATTTTTGTTTGTGTCCTTCGGACGCAGATACAATGAAATACTATGGACATGTGTGGCACTATCTTCCAGGCAGGTGTTATCTAAAAGGGAGGGCTGTGTGGCACTATCTACAAGATGGGGTGTGTGGCATTATCTACAAGGGAGGGCTGTGTGGCACTATGTATAAGAGCGGGTGTGTGGACCTATCTACAAGAGTGGGTGTGTAGCACTATCTACAAGAGTGGGTTTGTGGCACTATCTACAAGAGGGGCTGTGTCGCTCTATCAACAAGGATCAGCTGTGTGTCACAATCTACAAGGGGGGTGTGGCACTATCTACAAGGGGGTGTGTTTGGCACTATCTACAGGAGGACTGTGTGGTCATTAATAATAGGATGTCATAAAATAGGGGTTAGATGATCTACAACTTGGCGGCCCAGTGGTATTTTTACATTGCACACAGAGCTAATATATGTTCATTGTTGGGAGGGCCGGCTTGTGGGGGTGGGGTGTTGGTTGTGGGGGTGAAGTGGCCCAGTCAAAAGTTTGCTATACGGCTTAGCCTTTTCTAGTTATGTCCCTGTCTTCCGGTGTTGCGATTTTGCGGCGTAAACGCTGTGATTACGCCGCAAATACCGCAACACTTGGCTTTCTGTTGCGGGTTTTCCATCCCTATTGAATTCAATGGGGAAAACCCGCAATGGAAAATGAACAAAAACGCAGCATAAATTTACATTGATTAAATTCCGCACCGCAGGTCAGGTTATTAATGTTTACGCTGCGTGTTTTTCCCACGGTGGACCTGAGATTTTCTAAATCTCATCCACTTTGCTGCTATTGTAAATGCTGCGGAATTTCCGCACAGAATTCAGTTGTGGAAATTCCACAGAGTTTACGCTACGTGGGAACCTGGCCTTAGGGTTTACTGCAAAATAGAGTGATTTGAATCATGGCGAATCTTTGTAGAAAAGGATTTTTAAGGATTCACCCATCTCTATGTACCATACACACTACAGAAATCCACGTCTAACTGTAAATGAAGCAGCTTTGTTTTACCCTGTTCTCTATTGTAATAATAGTACAATGCAGCAATAAAAACATCTGTTTATTCCTATGTAAAATATTTATTGGCTGGAATTTTTGCATAAAATATTCTGATTTATAAAAACTTATGTTCCCATTTGCTGAGAGTCTGATATCTAAGGGTATGTTCACACGGAGTGTTTTCAGCCGCTTTTCAGGCCGTAAAGTCCCGAAAACTCCCTAAAAAATCGGAAGCAGAACGCTTTCAAACATCTGCCCATTGATTTCAATAGGAAAAACGATGTTCTATTCCAACGGGGCGTTTTTTACGCTGCATTTTTCAAAACGGCCGCGTAAAAGAAGTGCATCTCACTTCTTTAGTCGTTTTTGGAGCCGTTTTTCATAGACTCTATAAAAACGCGACTTTGAATAAAAAATGTCTTAAATCAGGAGCTGTTTTCCTTTGAAAACAGCTCCATATTTTCAGAAGTTTTTTAGTAAGCGTGTGAACATACCCTTACAATAATAATGAGATTTTAGAGTGGTTAGTAATAGCCCAAACTAGTCCTACTGCAGGCTCTCAAGTACAATTAGAGTATGTTCACACGCATAACAAAAAACGGCTGAAAATACAGAGCTGTTTTTAAGGGAAAACAGCCTCTGATTTTCAGCCGTTTTTTTGTAAACGCCCCAAAAAACAGCAAAAAATACAGAGGCTTAACGCCTCCCAACGTCTGCCAATTAATTTTAATGGCGAAAAACTGTGTTTCGTTCCCATGGAACATATATATACGCGGCCGTTTGCAAAAATGTAACGAAAAAAAGACGCCCCGTAAAAAAGAAGTGCATGTCACTAGAGAATAGGTGTTATATGTGATATGGCTGGGGATCCCGCCGCTGGTAACCCTATCAGTCACTATTACAGGGGTTCCAAGTCCCCAGTTCCCCCTCACCAGCATGTCCATGAGCATGACCACTCCATACAATTATATGAGAGTTTCGGATACAGCCCACTGCTCTCAGGAAATCCTCCTGTTGGGTCCTCCATGATTGGCCATTATCTTAAAGGGCAGTTTCTGTGTGCCCCTTGTAATGTCTAAGCATTTATTGATTTACTAATAGAGATAATTTTAGTAATAGAGCAGATAGAGGAGGTTTCTAAATGCACTACGATCAGAAGATCTAACCAGCTGTACATAAACATAATTTTAAGTACACATAAAAGGCTCAATAAAAAGATTACCCCTACCCGGAAGTTTGACTGCCAACTTCTGCAAATAAAACATGCCCCCCTTTTCCCGTGATAGGTACACTTTAAGTTTCAATTTGTCTTGATACTAATTCGATACAATCTCACACCATCCAGTAATAAACCTTAAAGAGGCTCTGTCACCAGATTTTGCAACCCCTATCTCGTATTGCAGCAGATCGGCGCTGCAATGTAGATAACAGTAACGTTTTGTTTTTTTTTAAAACGAGCATTTTTGACCAAGTTATGACCATTTTTATATTTATGCAAATGAGGCTTTCTAAAGTACAACTGGGCGTGTTTAAAGTAAAAGTACAACTGGGCGTGTATTGTGTTCGTTACATCTGGGTGTTTTTACTTCTTTTACTAGCTGGGCGTTGTGACTAGAAGTGTATGATGCTGACGAATCAGCATCATCCACTTCTCTTCGTTAACACCCAGCTTCTGGCAGTGCACAGACACACAGCGTGTCCTCGCGAGATCACGCTGTGACGTCACTTCCTGCCCCAGATCCGGCATCATGTCGGACGAGCGAGGACACATCGGCACCAGAGGCTACATTTGATTCTGCAGCAGCATCAGCGTTTTCAGGTAAGTCAATGTAGCTACTTACCTGCAAACGCTGATGCTGCTGCAGAATCAACTGTAGCCTCTGGTGCCGATGTGCCCTCGCTCGTCCGACACGATGCAGGACCTGGGGCAGGAAGTGACGTCACAGCGTGATCTCTGGAGAATACGCTGTGTGTCTGCACTGCCAGAAGCTGGGCGTTAACGAAGAGAAGTGGATGATGCTCATTCGTCAGCATCATACACTTCTAGTCACAACGCCCAGCTAGTAAAAGAAGTAAAAACGCCCAGATGTAACGAACACAATACACGCCCAGTTGTACATAACTTTAAACACGCCCAGTTGTACTTTAGAAAGCCTCATTTGCATAAATATAAAAATGGTCATAACTTGGCCAAAATTGCTCGTTTTAAAAAAAAAAAAAAAATGTTACTCGTATCTACATTGCAGCGCCGATCTGCAGCAATAGGAGATAGGGGTTGCAAAATCTGGTGACAGAGCCTCTTTAAATGTAGGCTTGTGCATGGGAATTACAGATGTGTTTTCCCTTCACTTATCTCTAAATCAAACATATCCCATTTAACTACTACAGATCTACTATGGGGTGCTCTATTTTTTTCTTCGTCAGACATTCCCAAAGAGGGGGACTTTGTGATTGTGTTACAGCTAGAGTATGACTGCCGATACAGTATGTAAAACATGAAGTCATTTGGTTCTTAGTTTTCGCTGATATAGACCAGAGGAAGGCACTGCAGGTGAAACAGTCATTTAACATGTGATTTTCATCTTTTTAGCATGTTATTATTTGCTTGTTTGTCTCCCACTTTTACACAGCATGTTATTTTATCCATACTTGATCTCCACTGCACAATCCATTGTACATGGCATGGATGAAAGCTTGGTTCTTCTCAATTAAATTCACTCTCCATAACGTCACTTGGTATTTTTTCTTTGAAGTACCCAGTAATTTAAATATAATAAAGCATTTTACATATCTTTTGAATGAAGTTAAAGGGGTTGCCCACTACCGGACAACAGGTATGATATGTCATCAGTATATGATCTGTGGGGATCCGACTCCCGGACCCCGCACCGATCAGCTGTTCCAGCTGCCTGCGGGGACCGGATATCATTGCACGGTATGCAATGTATGAACCCGGAAGCAGTTAGCTCTGTACATTGCATAGTGGCCGTGCTGCAGAACTGCAGCTCTGCTCCTATTCACTTGAATAGGTGCAGAGCTGCAGCTCGGTCGCTATTCCCTGACCGGAGACATCTGCTTCCGTCATGCACGTCCGGTGCCTGGAGGCAGCCAGGGCGACTGATCGGTGCAATGTCCGGGTGTTGGACCCCCACAGATCCGGTGGATAGGTCATCAGTTGTCTGGTAGTGGACAATCCCATTAAATATAAATTGAGAGTGATTTAATATAAGGAAAATGACCAAGTGTCTAGATCACTTTTCTTAAAGCATGTCTATGTTAATGTGTGTCTACATTACCCAGCTTAACCATTGTTATGATTTTTGTATGCTATGATTTTGTCTTTATGTTTCATGTCTCTTTTTATGTTTTCCCATTGACCAGAAACTTTATTTACAACCACAATCATCCCCCTTTTCACCACTGCAGCAGTCAAAACCTCTGTTACCATAACACTCCGTTCAACCTCATCCGTCTCTGGCACCAAAGGTATGTTTAATCCACCATACACCTTGTGCACTCGTTTGCTGCCATTGAAAAATGTCAATGTTAAACTGGCTTAGACAGACATTTAAATTATTTTTTTTGTTCAACAATATTTGGTTCCACTTTTATGTAATTGACTTCACTCTACAACCATAATTGACTTACATCATACTTCCATTCTAGACCTAACTACTCAAGTTCTATTTTAATTGAAATATATCAACGTCTTAATATCTTTTACCATTAAATGGCCCAAGAAAGTGTGTAGTCTGTCAAAGTTAGACTATAGAGAGGTATTGTTTTTTGTTTTGGTTGGAAACCAAGTATCCGTTGGGCGGTGGTAACCCCCAGAGAGAGAGAACATACAGCATATTTCATGCAGATGTTGCCATTGTCAAATTATTACCCATACCCACATGCTGCCCAACAAGGGAGACACCATGTCATGACATTGCCCAGTAACCACTAAAGAGATAACTGGGGCTTGGTATTAACTAATTAAAAACATAGAAAGCTGTGAAAATCTACCCATTGAGGTGTTGCAGCCCATAGTGGCCATTGGATCATTCCCACAGTGACATAGAACGCCCAATAGCCCAGATCAGACCATGCATGTTGTCATATACAGTCACATACAGTCATCACCAGACTTGAAAAGCAAATACCTTAAGGGCTTTTGCTCAACTAAGGAATTAAGCATGAATTTATTAAAACAAAATCATAATAGAAACGGGGCGGAACAACAAAAATTTGATGGTAAAATTTGTGAAACTATGGGAAAAAAAGTTACAAAGTTTCGCTTTTCAATAAGAAATACATCATCTATGAAATATATTTTTAATCTAATATAAATAAAGCTTAATTATAAAAAGTTTTGTTACTCTCTTATATACATTCTGTCTCTATTCCTTACCATTTTTTTAAAACCTCTATTTGCAGTCACTGAATGAAATTGTCTAAATTGAGGAGATGAGAATTTATTAACACAGCAGCACAAATCTAACATCAAATCTCACCTAAGCCAATATACTGTATATTAAAAAAAAAAAAAAAAAACGTTAACTGTGTGAATGGGACTAGGTCATTCTAGCCATTCTCCTTAGGGTATGCTCACACGCAGTGTATTCAGGCGTATTTTGGGGCGTTTACACCTCGAAAAACACCTGAAAAAACAGAAACTGAACGCCTTCAAACATCTGTCCATTGAAATCAATGGGAAAAACAGCATTTAGTTCATACGGGGCGTCTTTTGACGCCACTGTTTTCAAAAACGGAGCGTAAAAAGACGCTCTGTAAAAAGACGTGCATGTCACTTCTTGAGGTGTTTTTTTTCAACTGATTTTCCTTTGAACAATATGAAAAACGCCTCAAAAGAAGCTCCAAATTAAAAGAACTTCATTTACAGCTTCAAAAACGCCTGAAAATCAGAGACTGTTTTCTCTGAAATCAGCTCCCTAAGTTCAGACGTTTTTTAGTAAGCGTGTGAACATCCCCTTATTTGGAGCTTCTGTAAACAGGAATGTTTCTCTTCATTGAGAGCAAACGGAAATCTTAAATGTCGTGAAGTTTTGACACATACAGTACCGTATAGGAGAAAGTTACATAATTTCTCATTATCTAATAATTATACTTTATTTACATAGGACTGGACAACCCTTTTAGTATATATAAGTAGATAGCTATGATGATAGATCTCGAACTTCATATTATTCAATGACCTGCAAACTTAGACTTTCTTTAACATGAAAATCACATAGTTACCATAAAATTGGAGTGAATTCAAAGCAATTTTCTCTTCTCAGTGAACGCTAATGTATTAATGATTTACCAACCTGCTAATTTGCAAAATGGAATATATTTTTCATTGCATGCTCTCATTGAGACAAATGAAGGGGATTGACACGTTTTCACCTGTAATAGCTACAGAAAACATTTTCCCAAATGTGTGTAAAATAAGCTGCACGGATAACTGTGAAAATACTTTGCATCTATTTTCTCTAGCAATTAATGCAGAGAGTATATAGAAAATAGACAAATGAATGGTTTGGATAAATAATTTGACGGAGTTACTGCTTAAACTCCTTCACTCCACCGTCAGTTTTCGGTTTTTTTCAACTACAGTTTTTCCTCCCCACCTTCTGGAAGCCATAACTTTTTTATTTTTCAGTCAATATTGCCAAATATGGAAAAAAGTCTTTGTGGGGATAAATAAAACAGTGATTACACCATTGTTTTGGGGTTTTGTTTTTAAGGCGGTCACTATAAAGTAAAAACGACACGTTAACTTTATGCTGTGTGTCAATACAATTACAGCAATACCAAATTTATGTATTTTTTTTGCTTTACAAAAATAAATATTTGTTAAAAAACATATTGTTTTGTGTTGCCATATTCTGAGACTCATAAAATGTTTATTTTTCCATTGATTGAACGGTGTAAGGACTTGTTTTTTGCGTGGTGAGATGTGGTTTCTATTGGTACCATTTATGGGTACAGGCAATGTTTGATCATTTTTTATTTCATATTTTGTGGGAGACGAAGTGACCCAAAAAACAGAAATTCTGGCGTTTTAATTTTTTTTTGTTTAGAGAGTTTAATAATGTTATTTTGTAATAGTTCAGACTTTTATAAACGCAGCAATACCAATTATGGTTATTTTCCGTAGCACTACGGAAAGGTGTCCGTGCCGTGGAAATGTTCCGGGAATTATGGAACATGTCCGTTCTTTTGCATTTTGCGGGCCGTGCTCCCATACTTTGTATGGGAGCACGGCCCGAAAATGCGGCTCTCAGTCGGTGGCCGGCCGTGCCCACAATCGCGGGCCGTGATTGCGGGCACGGTCGTGTGCATGGGGCCTTAAGCTAATTCTGTCGAATGGTTATTTTGCAAATAATTTTCTGCAAAATCGCCACAGCTAAAATGGAACTCTAAAACTCTTGCTTTTCATCAAAGAATTGTTGAATGTTGTTTATTTAGGTTTGGTTATATGCAGTTGATTGGTTGGAACTCATTGGTGCTTTAAATTATACTGGGATTTTTAGCTGGGAGAGGGGAATAGAGAGGTGACATAGTCAAACCTTTTCTTAGGCTGGCTTCACACAGAGTTTTTTTGCAGGTGGAAAATCTGCCTCAAAATTCTGTTTGGAATTTTTAGGCAGATTTTTCTCTGCTTGCACTCCGATTTTCGCGGCGTTTTTCGCTGCGTTTTTCCCCCGCGCCCATTGAGGCCCCTGGGCATAAAACGCAGCGAAATACACTTTCTTTGCCTCCCATTGATGTCAATGGCAGGTCAGATGCGTAAACGCCTGAAGATAGGACATGTCCCTTTGTTTTTCTGCTCGCAGGAAAAAAACGCCTCCGCCTCCCATTGAAATCAATGGGAGGCATTTTCGGCCGTTTTTTGTCACGCTTTGCGGTGCGGTTTCCGCATCAAAAAGCTCGCCAAAAAACTCAGTGTGAACTCCCCCTAAGAGCTGTTCAAATGCTGCTGCAGAGAAAATATTTTGTCCAATACTTGTACAATAAAACTAAAACATCATGATTTTCCCAGGGATCAGTCTATTGCCCATACGCTACACATACATGTGTATTTTCTCTTTTCTTTGAAAGACAGGAACATTTTTGTGGTAATGAGCAGTTTAACTGCATTGGCTCATTTAGAATACCCCTTTCGTAAAGGAATCAATAGATATCTAGGCCAGTAGCTGTGGGCAACTACACATTTCTCCTGCAGGAGAAATGAGGTATTACATGGCATTCATTAAAAACATGGCACCCATTGTTACATGACACCCATTAAAAACCTTCTAAAGGCAAATAATTCAGCAAAGGTTTGAAACTAAACATGTAGGTCAATATGGTTCAAAGAGGTAAGACAATAAATTGTGAGACAGTCCACTGCATTTCTTGGAGAAGGAATGTGGTACAGTGTCAAGTACATCTGAGGATATGCAGCCACTTTACATAACATTTTCTCTTAATCTATTAATTATATTAGGATTTATGGAATTCTAGATGAGAAGAGACAGTTTAGAGATTCAACAGTGATTCATTGCCTCTGATTTACCAAGACTTCACACTGCAATGCTTCTCGAACACATATACAATTTTCCCCCCTAAATCTCAGTTGATGGGGAGACTTGGCTGACTGTAATAAAGCTGTGTAAGAATACAATTGTAATGTTTTCCATGTAAACACCATAAATAAGTTTTATCAGATTTGAAAACTAGAGACATTTTTTGGGCTGAAATTTCTTATGTTTTTAACAGAACAAAGATTATATTTCAAAACCTTAATACAATATAACTTTTATTTTTTTTCATTAGCATTTTTCAGAGAGACCAATACTAACTGTAGGGTTAATGAAAAGACAAACGAAAAGCGAATGAATGAAAATGTGTTGTGATCAGGACTGAAAACGGTTATCACATTTCTCCTGACATGTTTAAGTAATTACTTACATTCCTCTTCCTCTCCACAGGGGACCAAGTTAGGATGTTTCTGCCCTTACATCCCTTAGGCTAATTCCTGAATATTGTGGAATCAAAAACCTCCGCTAGATCCTTGGAGACATTTCGGGAGAATGCCCATAAAAGCCTTTAAAGAAAATCAATCCCAAATCTCAACTCTTTACTTGTGGGTCAAGAAACAGCCCCACTCACTTTCCAGCATGTGCAACACTTTACTGACATATGTAGCCAATTTATGAAAAAGTTCCCAAGAAAAAGTTCCCTAGCTTCAGTGAACCAACCTGGTTGGAATCCTATTTATTGCCATTCCCCCGCCCCCCCCCCCGAGGTCCCCAATGGTCTCTTCTCCAAAATATATTCAAACATGCTTCCGACTATTGCCCCATCTAAGCCTAGCTACCTCCTAGCCTGGGAAAGATAACTAGGTATTGCTTCATATCTAGTAGGATTGCCTAGTAATCCAACCCTTCTGCAGTAAAACGTCCTGTTGATACAAAGACTTACAAACTACTCCATCTCCCTTAGTGCCTCACTAATCCTCCTCTGTGCTCCATCACATAATTTTCACCCTAAATTCCACCCACATGATCACTGTAGCAAAACTTTTGATCCTACTACATTGGAGATCGCAATACCCCCTTCAATTCAGTCATGGGTGGCTGGAATGGATTCCATTTGCAAAATGGAGGAGCTCTTTAGTTGGGAACTTAGGTGTCATGATTGTTTCTTAGAGGTCTGGATCCCATGGCTTACTTATCGTGCCACTGAATCCATTAGTTAGTCTGCTATAACCTTTCTAGATACAATGCCACTGCTACCTCATCCTCCTTCTTTGCTAAGGAGCTCTGCCTAATGCGTAATTACATCTTCACCATACCGTTTGTCCACCTCCCCCCCCCCTTCTCCTCACACAAGATCCAAAATCTGAAGACTCCTGGTAATTCCTCTCCATTCTACAAATATTCCTAGTATGATCCTCTCGTCCTTTCAAATGTTTACTATGTACATGTACAATGTGGTAACATGGTAAATAATTATTTCGTGTTCTATTCATATGTTTTTATCGTATGGAAATTTTAATAAGTATTTCTTGTATGCACGTCGCCATGTGACTGTGCCTGCGTGCCTAAACTATTTTGTTTTCTGCTTCATGCTCCAATAGATGTCTTTGTTTTATTGTCTACAATATGTTAAAAAAAAATAGATTTCCCAAAAAATATTGGATTCCTCTAAAATAACAATTCTGGAACATCTTTGATTTAGAACTCTGTGTTGTGTTGTTCCTCTATAATTCCTCCTTGAAATGTGAGAATAAGCAGATAACTTTTTTTTGTACATTCCACTTGTCAATGGTGTCCAATTAGTGCTGACGGTCTTAGACTGTATACCATTCTTCATTGACAAGGGGAATGGTAACGCCCAGTTATTAATTTATTTCTATATTCCCAGGAGGATTAATAGACAAACAACACAATGTAGAGTTTGCAGAAAAAGTGCTCTAGAATTTTTCCTTAGAGAATACAAGTACGGTATTTACTAAAACAGACATGACAGGAAAGCGAATAGGTACTTATAAGAAATTGAACTGAGATGTGAAGTGGATGGCTTCAAAACACAAGTTTAGGCAGTTCACTTAATGTGGATCTGAAATATACTGATTTTGGGTAGCAGAATCAATCTGATAGGATTTCTTTCATATGGTTAAGTCCATTTAAAACTTCTAAAATGCATTTACCTATACTGCCATCTTAATAAATCCCATTGGCATGCCTGAATTTGTGATTTTTGCTCAAAGTGAAAGAAACTTATCTTAGGGATGCCAGAGATCATCTGTAGGAAAGACACAGCTGGTGGTTCATCCATTTCTGGCTTAGTATAATAAACTGTTTTATCTTATGGTTTCTTTCCATTGCTGGCTTGGATAGAAGATTGTAGAAGCCTTAAAATTGGAATGTGATTAGGTGGTTTGGGTGAAAAGTCTGCAAGATCGGAGAACTTGGGGTATCTCAAAACTTTCAGATGATTATTATTTTTTATTATACACATCAATTAAAATTTTCTATTGATAGGTCAGTAAATAATATTTTTATGAACTTTATACTCTGATGTCAGAACCTCACGATGAGTAGAGTTACATAAACAGTACTCATCTCTTCTTGCTGAAGTGGTCTGCCACATATTGCCTTCAAAGGAAGTATCTACCAAGACATATATGTAGTGCTCCCCCTTTTCTTAAGAAGAGGTTCTTCAGCATCTGCAGTCTTTATTACACATTACGGTGTCCCATCTGCTAAAAGACATTAAAGTACACACAGCTGCTGCATTGCTTTTTTACTAAAAGATTTAGGGTTGTTTCAAATCAATAACTGGTGGATGAAATGCTCCCCTTTAGGCTTTAGAAAGATGTTCTACAGCAGCTGAGGTGGGTATTATTAGGACTAATCTGCTTTCTACTATAAATTATAAAGGATTTTAAGAGCCTCCTCAGAGTCGCATTAGGTTTTGATCCACGAGCACTATCTTGGTTACGTGTAGCCACTGTTCTGCTGCTTTCTCATTTCTGGCCTTTCAGAATTGCTCACTTTATTAACATTTTTCCACATGCTATACTATACATTATTAAAGGGGTTTCCTGGTCATGGGGTGGTTTTTCATGATGATGACCTATCCACAGGATAGGTCAACAGTATATGATAGGCGGGGGTCTGACACCCGAACCCCCCACCGATCAGCTGTTCCGGCTGCCTCCGTCACCAGGAGTTATACAGTGTTCGGAGCCGGAGGCAGAATGCTCCGTACACAGTATAGCCATGCTGGGTTATTGTAGCTCTGCCCCTATTTACTTGGATATACAGTGGTCGGAGACTTCTGCTTCCAGCACTGACCCTGCATAGCTTCCAGTGCTGGAGGCAGCCGTAACAGCTGATTGGTGTGGGGTCCTAGTGTCAGAACCCCAGCGATCATATACTGATGACCTATCCTCTGCAAAGGTCATCAGTTTAAAAAAACGCCCGATGACCAGAAAACCCATTTTAGTGATTATACTTTACATTAACTTATTTTAGATTAGGTTACATCTTTGTTAAATACAGGGTATGAATCAAGGTCGAAAGTTATTTTCACTGGACTTGGGACATAACAAACACAAAGAAATCCTTGTAGCTAACTCATGCACATAGAGCAGTCCCTGAGATTCGTGCAATGGAAAGTAAATAGGAATAAAATATACATTACATAGATGAAGTAAGTAACATGCAGAGGGTAATATTCAGAATTTTGGGTTTTCATACAAATCATATAGAGATAAGAAGGAAACTAAAATAAAGGCCCTTTTACTTGGGCTAAAGATCGGGCAAATGAGCCTTTATATAAATGCTCATTCCCGATCATTGCCCTGTGTAAACAGGGCAACGATCAGCTGATGAACGAGCTCGTTCATCAGCTAATAATATCGTTTATGTGGCCAATAAAATGGTCGCTTGTTGGCAGCTTATCTCCATGTGTAAACAGGGAGTTGTGCTGCCGACATATTGGAAATGTATAGGGACGAACGATCATAGTAACGATTGCTCGTCCCTACACATAACTGATCATTGCTCCTTATAAAAGAAGCAAACGAGTGCCGATCAATGAGATGTCTCGTTGACGGCGCTAGTTTTCACGGCCCATATCGGGACGTGTAAAAGGAGCCTTACTTAGGATACTGTCTTAGTAAGAAGCTGACTGAAACTGATATCGTTTTTATTTCTCTTGTGAGTACATCAGAATGTTCTAAAATATTCTTCTAGTGCCATCTTAGTAAATTCCATTTTCATGTCTGATTTGGATGACATTTTTGTCAAATATAAAGTAACTTATCCCAAGGACTTTAGAGATCATCATGAGGAAAGAGCTAGGTAGTCCATCTTACTTTGAATCAGTGTGATTTTATCAAACAGCATCTGTCCATTACTGACACCAGAGAATATTAGTGACAAGTAAGTGATTATTCAGAAATATTTCCAGGACAAAAATCATCATATTGCACATCCTCATAAGACAATGAAAAGACGTGAATTTCCTTGTAGTGTTATTAGGAAATGCATATTTTCCCGTTAATAGAAAAATTCAAACTAGTCACCTAACAATAGAAGAAGTAACGTGTTTTGTTTCACTGAGCAAAACAGTTACATGGGTGTTTCTACTTTCTTAATTGTATAAATCGAGGAACTTTAGGGTACGATTACATGGTCTGATATGGGCCATGAAAATCAGCGCCGATTAAAGAGACGGCGCTCGTTTGCTCCTTTCACAAGAAGCTATGTTTGGGGATGAGCGATCATTACTATGATCGCTCGTCCCCATATATTTCCATCATGTCGGCAGGAGATCGCCCTCGTTCATCGGCTCATCGTTGCAATGTTTACAGGGCAATGATCGGGAATGAGTATTCATATGAACGCGCATTTGCCCAGTCATTGGCCTAAAAGGGCCTTTAGCTGAAAATTTAATTGTTCTAACTTTAAGCAATCTTATTCTTTGCGCTTTCTCTTTAAAATCTAATTCAATAAAGCTACAAAATAAAGGACTCTCCTTAGGATCCACCATCTATGAACAGGAGTGGAGAGCCACTCAGCTGGTGGTCCCATATTAAAGGGGTTGTCCTTAATTAAATCCACCCATTATGCTTTCATACATGGATGCAATATGGATATGAATCCACATTAATAAAACATTATGGGTAAATATAAAAGTGTACCACACACACACACACACACACACACACACACACACACACACACACACACACACACACACGTATATCTGATGATAAGGGGTAGGTTGTATGTGGTGGAGCACTGCACTAACATTCTTTCTTGATTTTTCATGGGGAAGAAGGAAATAGCAACAGTTCTTATCATATTTACGGCTTAAAGTAGTAATGTTCATATTTCTAATTGTCATATTTTGGGCCCTCCATGTTTACTATACGCATACTATAATGTGCATATCCATCTTTGAATTCACTATAAATATAATTTCCTTTTTACAATTTTTAGTATTGAATTCACTTCCTGTAGCTGGAGGAGCATTCTGGCTACAAGAATTTGAGGCGTTTGTCAATCCCTTTTTTTATTCCAATATCAATAAACTGATTACAGGATATCCCACTGCTTAGACCCTCAGAACATCAGCTGTTATCTGTGTGGGAATACAGCAACAAGTGTCAGGTTCCTCTGCAGCGCCACCACAAGGAAAATTCAGAATTACACAGTACCCATTGAAATTAATGGGCTGTCTGTGTAATGCACCAATGTGCTGGGTCCTCCAAAGCATGAGGGTTCTGAACAGAATATCAACCTCTAATAAATCAAAATTTCCTTATAGGGTGTTAAAGTTTTATTGCTTAAAACCAGATAACCCCTTTAAATTTCCTTACAGTTACCCTACAGACCCTTAAATTGCTGAACACACTTTTTATGACAACTTGAAGTCTGCAGTCCATTGACAGACCTATAACAAACACAAAGAGTTTTACATTTTAAGGGATATTATTGGAATGTAACTTTAACTACTGAAATAATTTTCAATAATAACATTATATGAGTATAAAGCTATTTATGGAGTACCCTAATGTTGTTTTCCCTTTCAAAATAAAGGAAAACAGAGGCTAACAACATACAGTAAATGTTAAAGTGCTGCAAAATTTTTGTTTATTATTTCATTTTAAATAATATACTTGAAACACAAAAGCACATTTTTCATTGAGAAATGTGAAATGAATAATACAAACTTTACACTTCAAATTTCAAAAGATTTATTTAAACCATTAAAAATGCATCAATTAACTGTGCTAACAAAATGAGTCCAAAAAATGAGACAACTAGGTTGAATGATTCATGCTAGAAGCAGCACTCAGATAAATATGCCAAATGGCTCACTCCCCATCACTTAGTAGCCAAAAAACATGGTATTTTTGGATTTGGTTGTACAGCCCCAGGTTAGTATTACTGCGACATATGCAAAAGTTTAAATAATCCAACAAATTATTCTTGGTCTCAGAAGTCTAAATAAAAATGTAATTGGAATTCACAATTATAATTAAAAATTCTAAACTGTATTTACAATTTTAAGAAATCAATGTTTGTTTTTTGTAAGATTTTTAGTAAAAACTACAAATTTAAAAATATATTGAAGAGATTTACGCCTGTGGCTTGGTTTGTTTGTAAGCTACACATTAATGATTTATATTAGAGCATCATTTATTCTGTTCTAGCATTTTGAAGATTTAGGAGGCCCTTTGAGGGATGTGCAATCCTGATCTTTTCAGCCTCTTGCTACTAAAGAAGTGCAACTTTTTTCATGTACTTTTCCCACAAAAAAAAAAGATCAGTGCAAAACACATACAGTATCTTTACATGGAATATTCATTCTTTACTCCAAAGTCTTGGTGGTCTAAGAGAAATATAACTTTTTTTGTGTAGATTTAGTTTTGAGCAAATCTCCTGCCAGTGCTGCACAGAGGCAGAACATGCTGCTGCTTTGGTACCCTAGGAGAGAGGAGTCCCAGTCCTGATTTGTCCTCTTTGCTAATGGGTGACAATAACCTGTAATGAACATGCCTCTCCAAAGGAACTGCAGTTACCAAGCAAAGAGGTTGCTAAATGGCCCATGGGTCATGGAAAGGTTGAAGAGGGGAAAACATACACCCGGCACTTCTGTCCTGGGTAACAAACCAAGGTATCAATGGGCCCATTTTGATCTTTGCTATAGGGCACCTCACTTCTATGTATGCCCCTGCCAGAAAGCACAAACAATGAAGTTCCCAGCAACAGGCCTCTCACCAAAAATATTTTATTTATTTTCAAGGACAGATACAGATGTGTCCACTTAAATTTGGTTAAGGACACCAATTTCTCATGAAACCTATGAAATACAATATTGTGACATTCTAGCAAAAGTCCTAAAAAGCTGGAAATCACACCACAAGCACTGGGTGGCCACTAACAGACACATATATAGCATGGACTTCACGTGACAGAGTATAGCAAAATCATGTTCTTTTCAAAGCTGGTCATATTACGCCACACATCTGAGGATATGTTGAGATAAGAGAAAGGGTAGGACATATTGGTTATAGTTTACATTCAGTCAAGGCTTATGAATTCTTATATACGGTAACTAAGCATAGCCTTTCTCCATGGGGGTCCATGAGCTCGGACCTCGACTGATCCCTATGATAAAAAGAGATCAGTAAAGGTCTTCATCTTTTTAGCGCTGAGATTTTTGCATTTTCAAACTAACTGTTGCCAGTGCTCCTGAGGCTTAAATTGGTCCATAAACCACACTGTTAAGAATTAGTTTGGTGGAGACTCCCACTGTCAAAAGATTATGAAACCTGAAGCTACACTTTAAGCTCAGACATTTTTGCTTCAGATAGGTCTTATCTTTTGATTCTGGGCTAAGAAGTAGCTGTTTGACAGCTACCATTGCCAGTGTATGGGTACCGACTCACCTTCTTATTTCTTCCTGAAAGTCGAGCACACTGAATAAACTTGGCCTCTGTCATCCCTCTCATTGTGTGTGAGGAAATCTATGTCTGTCAAGCGTGAAACTTCGTATCAGTGACCAAATATTTGTCTGTCAGGGATTTGTCAGACATACCAGAACCTCCACCTTGTCCCATGCCACCCCGGCACGGGAATTCAGCTGTCTAATGACATTCTTGCTGCTGTTTTAATGGCCAAAATTGGAGGTACCTTTAATCACAGTCGTTTAACCCTTGGATCATGATGGTCAAGACTGACCATGTCATAATCAAAGGGAACTACCCCCTTCAATTAGGTTTACTGGGTTTCCCGGTGATGCGATCGAGGACTGGAAAACCCCTGTGCAGTTAGCCATTGGGTCATTTCTAGGTCTGCCTGTACACTCCCCCTGTAGTTAGGGTGCACTAAGTGTTGGCCTAACAACAGTCTGGGTCATAGTGACACAGATCATAATGTATTAGCAGACAGTAACATGTTAATAAGTTTTGAGTTTAAAATAAACATATAAAGCAGTGATCTCTTAATTAGATTCAAAATAAAATAATACAAAATGTGAAAAAGAAAATGTCTGCAAAAAAATAAAAATTAAAGATTATTTAAGATAAAATAAATCTTCCTACACATACATTTAATAAAAAATAAAAAAAAAACTATACTTAGTTATCCACATGGCCCTAATAACCTGAAGAACAGGTTACTTAGTTTCCAAAATAAAAGATAAAAAATTGGCAAAAATAGTTCTCTTTCTATATCCGGGTCACTAAAAACATTACATAAATTACACAGTAATTTCTACGTACCCCCAAAGCGATAAAAAATAAATACATTTCTGCATACAACAAGACCTCACACAGTCACGTCAATGAAAAAATAAAAAAGTTATGGCTGCTGGAATGCAGAGAGGCAAAAATGAAAACAATGAGTGTATCATAAAAATTGTTAACCCGCAAAAAACATTTATCACCTATCGAAGGGATAGGTGATAAATGTATGATCACTGGATGTCCCACTGCTGGGCCTCCCACTGATAACGAAAATGAGGGTCCCGTGTCTCCCCATTAAATGGAGCAATAGACACGCCTGCGCAGTACCGCTCCATTATATGTCTATGGGACTGACGGAGATAGCTGAGTACAGGCTTGGTCACTAAGGGTTTGAAGTTGTAAGGGTTTTAAAAGTAGGAATGTTTTGAAGTGAAAGATGAAGTAACTAGTTTCTCCTCCTACATTCATCAAAACATTATATAAATGTTATTCTGGAACTTAAAGGCTGTGTACAGCATTGAAAGGGATATTTTTTTTCTTTTTTAATAAAGGGGTCAATCAGTGTGGTGCAACTTTATAATTAGTAGTTATTAAAAATGTGTCTTGCTTTTTGAGATACAGCTGCTCTGTATTATCTATACAGAGCAGCTGTATGGTTTGCTAAATTGTGTTCCTGTCAGGTCCGCAGGACTGACGGGTTCAGTGACAGCAGGTCCTGCATGTCTCTGACACACAGGATCCACCTGTTATCCATCAAATCTAGGTTCATAACTTAGACGTAATAGATTACAGGTGGGTTCTGCGTGTTAGAGACACGCATGACCCGCTGTCACTGAACCCGTCAGTCTTTCTGACCTGACGGGAACAGGATTTAGAGAACGATACAGCGACTCCGTATAAAGAATACAGAGCAGCTGTATCTCAAAAAGTAAAACAAATTTTTAATAAAAACAAATTATTACATTCACCAAACACACTGATTGACGCTTTTATTTAAAAAATGTTTTTTTTAAAAATCCCTTTCACAGATCTATATTGCCTTTAGCTGCATGAAAAGAAAGGTTCGACGCAGGATTTTTGAACAACTATCCAATTCAGACTAGATACAACCCCTGAATATTTTTGTCCAAATCTCTAGAAATAACTAATAAACATCTTGGACCCCATCAGTTGCAAGAACAAGTGGTCCCAGTATTGTCCCTCACTGGAGATGTGGCCCCGTTGCATACAGTATTTGCTCTTCACGGCAGCGTTTGTTTACAGAGAAAGTCACCTTGTTTTATTCACTGTTTTCAAGTGACAATTCTATATTTATCGCTTTTCTTTCTGTTCTTTTGGTCTGTTCTCCAGGTTAGGGCATTCTGGATTCTGTAGACAGATTGACGTAACGATCATTCACAAAGCCTCAAAAACAGTCCAGCAGTTCAACTGAAAAATAAAAGACTTTTCCAAAATAGTTAAACACAGTTTTTGCAGCTGTCAGTATTGTTTATAGAGCTTAACATTCAGCCTGAGCCCATTTTTTCTGCCTTATGATATAAGCCACGTTTCATTTCATGTGTGACCTCCCTTATAAATAAAACTATACAAAATGACCTACAGTACGGTATGGGATTAAAAATGTAACAAACCAAAAAATACATCATCTCCAGTAAAACCTTCTTGATCATCAGCACCGGTCATCGTTCTGCATTTATAAAATTCTGCCTATGTAGACAGTGCATTAACTTGTATAAATGGGGCAACTGTGCATACTGCAGGGATAATGGTGGATCTTTTGGGTCTTCAGGATCAGACACAGTTTAGCCATTTTTAGTAATTGTTCAATGGTTAAAATGTTTATATGTGTTGGGCTATCGAGGAGAGTTGGTGACCAATGAAGGCTTCTTTTTTTTAATCATTTTTCTGCGCACATTTTCACTTTTTAAAATTATTATAGTTAGCAAAAATAGTAAAAAAAAAGTTTTTCAATTCTAGTTAAGTACTTTTGTAATCTTATAGCGTAACCCTACTTTTATTTATGTTCATTATCACCTACCGTCATTTTTATATATTATGTGTCCAATTTAGGGTAATTGACTTGGAGCTTTTGCTACAGCAACAATTGCTGAAGGGGAGAGTTTTTTGGAAGGGTTATGTTATGTGTGTTTTTTATTATTTTTTTAATCTTTTTACATTTTCATAGCCTGTTCCTCCTATGTCAGCCCTGTTGTAGTGACAATTGTCACCGTTCGAGCTGTGCTAGGTCTTGTTAGACCCTGTAGCTCCCCCCTGCTACAGGCATCCTGGCAATCATATTAGAAAAGGGAAGACAAAAGCAATGAAAACTTCTACTTTTTCACTCCATTGTCTCCGGCAGTCATTGCCAGGCACACAGCATTCTGACGCCCAATTGCTAAGGATGACAGCTTAAACTCGTGCCATAAATATAAACTAGTAGCAGTTTATAGAAGACTTGCTCTCCTGACATGTCTGTTTTAGTAAATACTTATATTCCCCAATTAACAACTCTGGAGGAGTTTTTCCTTAGAACAAAGCATTATGCCGTTCCTCTGTCATTCCTCCTGAAAATGTATGTACAACTGGGTGTTACTATTTCCCATATCTAAGGGGTATGTCCCTATGGTCAGCACTGGTTAGACAGCACTTTCCAAATTTGGCGTGTGTTGAGAAAAGTTGCAAATGTTACTGCAAATTTGTTTCATATCCCCTTTTTTTTATGCAGTTTCTGCCAAAAATGGGCATACACTGCATAATAGGTGTGGGTCTATACGTCCTATTAGAAACATGGTCACAAAAATTTATCTTACTGTCATTAAGGAAAGCACTGTCATCTGCAAAGCATTGCGAGCCAAGTGTTAACAGCGTATATGTAACACAAACTAAATGATCTTCTGTATTATAAATAAATGAGCTCTTTGCATTAATTATAGAAAAGTTGGACTGAAATAATCTAACCCTATTAATATTTAAGTCCACAGTGATAAACACATTGGCACTAAAATAAATATTTATTGTTACATTCTGGACCTAAGAGAAAATCTAGATCAAATGTATTTAGTGTATTACCAGAATAAATCTTTGCAATGAATGGGCAATGCTGTGGACAGCCATTTTTAATTGTAGACAGAATAGGAAAACTTCATACATAATGTAGTACATTACCTTTATGTATGTTTTAGTTTACTATAACTGATTGCGCACAGAGCACAGATGTTAAGAACATTATTTTTTAATTAAAGATGAGGTTTATATTTGGAGAAGATTAGATATGCATGAAAAGTTATTCCCTTATATTCTAACATTTTTTGAATTTACCCCTTTGCAAGCAGGAGATATTTAATTGTAATATCAGAGGGCTGCAGAAAATTCACATTCCTCACCTTTGCTTTTAGTTGCAGCCTATATTCTTCCTAAGTAGCTGTCTGTATTCTAACGGGCTGACATAGAAGTAATGTTAATTTAATGTTTCTGCTTCATTTTTTACCACTCCAACTGGTCACCAATAATAGATAAATTACTACATTATTACTACGCTGCAGCTGCTTTTCTCACCCTGTGGAAGCGTCAGCTTTCGTGTCTGCCTGTGTTTAACCTTGTACAAGCTGTAATGTAACATGGAAAAGGTTTCTTCACTAACATACTATCACTGTTCTCCCTCTTGGACTATAAGGTTTGAGAAGGAAGAAGATTTATTATCTCAAATGGGAGATGCAGGATACTGAACCTGCAGGTCCTGTACCAGGCAATTCTCTTGCTGCATTAGGACTAGTTAATAATAGGCAGGGTAAGGAGCCAAACATTATAAAGAGGCTCTGTCACCAGATTATAAGTGCCCTATCTCCTAGAAAATGTGATCGGCGCTGTAATGTAGATAACAGCAGTGGTTTTTATTTTGAAAAACAATCATTTTTGAGGAAGTTATGCACAATTTTAGATTTATGCTAATTAGTTTCTTAATAGACAACTGGGTGTTTTTTTAACTTTTTACCAACTGGGCATTGTAAAGAGAAGGCCCTTATAAACTGGTGACAGAGCCTCTTTAAGGAAGATGTTAAAACCTCGAAAGAAAAATATCAGTCTGTTAATTTACACCTACCTGTTTGTGTTGGTGCCAGATAATAAGACTTTCACTTTGGACTCATTTCCTATTTATCGCTGGGTGGGATACAGCTAAAAAAATTAGTAGCTTACAGGCATTTTTTTAATTCTTTAGTTTACATTTTCTGTAGTATAAAGTTGTAGATGTCATAGAATAACACAACTACCCCAGCTGACAGAAAATGCTAATTATTGAGCTCAATTAACTGAATACTTCAATTACTTAATAATTCAATTACTTAATAATTCCAATTAACAGTGATATATGTCTATATGCTTAATTTACTGTTCACACATAAAAAAATTATAAATTTAAGTTATTCATTGTCATATTTTACTATCAACTTAAGATAGATAAATAGAAATGAGATAGATGATAGATAGACAGATAAATAAATAGATAGATGCTAGATAGATAATGGATAATAGATGGGAGATTAATATATATATATATATATATATATACTACCGTTCAAAAGTTTGCGGTCACCCAGACAATTTTGTGTTTTCCATAAAAACTCACACTTATATTTATCAAATGAGTTGCAAAATGACTAGAAAATATTGTCAAGACATTGACAAGGTTAGAAATAATGATTTTTATTTCAAATAATAATTTTCTCCTTCAAACTTTGCTTTCGTCAAAGAATGCTCCATTCGCAGCAATTACAGCATTGCAGATCTTTGGCATTCTAGCTGTTAATTTGGTAATCGGGAGAAATTTCACCCCATGCTTCCAGAAGCCCCTCCCACAAGTTGGATTGGCTTGATGGGCACTTCTTGTGTACCATACGGTCAAGCTGCTCCCACAACAGCTCTATGGGGTTGAGATCTGGTGACTGCGCTGGCCACTCCATTACAGATAGAATACCAGCTGCCTGCTTCTTCCCTAAATAGTTCTTGCATAATTTGGAGGTGTGCTTTGGGTCATTGTCCTGTTGTAGGATGAAATTGGCTCCAATCAAGCGCTGTCCACAGGGTATGGCATGGCGTTGCAAAATGGAGTGATAGCCTTCCTTATTCAAAATCCCTTTTACCTTGTACAAATCTCCCACTTTACCAGCACCAAAGCAACCCCAGACCATCACATTACCTCCACCATGCTTGACAGATGGTGTCAGGCACTCTTCCAGCATCTTTTCAGTTGTTCTGCGTCTCACAAATGTTCTTCTGTGTGATCCAAACACCTCAAACTTCGATTAGTCTGTCCATAACACTTTTTTCCAATCTTCCTCTGTCCAATGTCTGTGTGCTTTTGCCCATATTAATCTTTTCCTTTTATTAGCCAGTCTCAGATATGGCTTTTTCTTTGCCACTCTGCCCTGAAGGCCAGCATCCCGGAGTCGCCTCTTCACTGTAGATGTTCACACTGGTGTTTTGCGGGTACTATTTAATGAAGCTGCGAGTTGAGGACCTGTGAGGCGTCTATTTCTCAAACTAGAGACTCTAATGTACTTGTCTTGTTGCTCAGTTGTGCAGCGGGGCCTCCCACTTCTCTTTCTACTCTGGTTAGAGCCTGTTTGTGCTGTCCTCTGAAGGGAGTAGTACACACCGTTGTAGGAAATCTTCAGTTTCTTGGCAATTTCTCGCATGGAATAGCCTTCATTTCTAAGAACAAGAATAGACTGTCGAGTTTCACATGAAAGCTCTCTTTTTCTAGCCATTTTGAGAGTTTAATCGAACCCACAAATGTAATGCTCCAGATTCTCAACTAGCTCAAAGGAAGGTCAGTTTTATAGCTCCTCTAAACAGCAAAACTGTTTACAGCGGTGCTAACATAATTGCACAAGGGTTTTCAAGTGTTTTCTAATCATCTATTAGCCTTCTAACACAGTTAGCAAACACAATGTACCATTAGAACACTGGAGTGATGGTTGCTGGAAATGGGCCTCTATACACCTATGTAGATATTGCATTAAAAACCAGACGTTTGCAGCTAGAATAGTCATTTAGCACATTAACAATGTATAGAGTGTATTTCTGATTAATGTAATGTTATCTTCATTGAAAAAAACTGTGCTTTTCTTTAAAAAATAAGGAAATTTCTAAGTGACCCTAAACTTTTGAACGGTAGTGTATATATAAGATGAATAGATATAAGATATATATAATATTGATAGATAGATAGATAGATAGATAGATAGATAGATAGATAGATAGATAGATAGATAGATATGACATAGATAGATAGATAGATAGATATGACATAGATAGATATGACATAGATAGATATGACATAGATAGATAGATAGATAGATAGATAGATAGATAGATAGATAGATAGATAGATAGATAGATAGATAGATAGATAGATAGATAGATAGATAATACAGTATATTAGAGAACTTAATAAGTATGAAAACTCTTAAAATCCATATTGTTTGCAGTTCCATCTTGTAAAGGGTGTAACTTTTGTGTATACAGTTCCCTTATATAATCTTTGACATGCTGGAACTTCACAATGAACTTGGAACAAACTGCATACGATTGTCCCTTATTTTCAGAAATAATGTATTTTATAAGTTAAACTGTGTTCTTGCTCTATATTCGTGAGGAAATGCCACCTGGGTAATGTCACACGGGTTACCAGCAGGCTAGCTTAGTGTAGCATGAGGCTCCAATGCATAATCCGTATCACAGTGTATAGAAGTTGGTCTGACAATCTTTGCTTTCTGTGCCAAAACATCTTGTCCAAGGACTTCAAAGAAGTGGCAATGAAACGCTCATGAACAAAGCGAAGCACGAACATATTGACAGGCAACATTTTATAAAGTGAATGCAGATAACCTACGACTGAAAATAAGCAATGCAGAAGTAGCTTCAATGGAAACTGTAATGTTCTGAGATTTTTCCGTTAGGATCGCTACCTTGTAGACACCCGCATCTATATAGAGGCCTCATGTTTTCTGATTGTGTCAGCATTCAGCTAGAAAGACTCTGGACATGAGGAAAGCTGCCATTCATAATGTGAATGATTCCCAAGTCTTGACAAGTACTGAAAGCCAGGAGATTATGTATAACATAATCGTCTACAGGCCATCGTCTTAAGAGTTTTGTGAATGTAGAATAGAAAAAAGTGTTTTGTAAATGTCTGTCCGCTCCAGCTAATACATGAAGGTCCTGATTCTGCAGCCAACACATGAATTACAGCAAGTTCCATTCAGATGAATGAAACTGATTTTAAATAAATAAAATCTGCCGCCTGTGATTGCACCCTTAGGCCCAGTTCTCACAGAATTGAAGCGCTGATTCCATCCGAAACCATGTCCCATTGATCACAGCAAAAAAGCGACATGTTCTTTCTGGCCGCGATTCTGCCTCTGACCTCCCATTGAAATAAATGGGAGGCAGAGAAACCGGTTTTCGTAGCGTTTTCTGCCCGGGGCCCTCAATGGCCGTCGGCGAAAAAACACACTGAAAACCGCGGCAAGAAAGTGCAGGCAGGTGAAATTCTGGTCAGACTTTTTCTGCTTGCAAATTCCTTCCTTAGGCTAAATTCATACATTGCGTATTTGTTGCAGATTTTGTTCCAGATTTTGATGCAGATGTTTGAGACAAAGCCAGAAGTCGTTTCAAAATGAATAGGAATGATAAGGAAGAACCTTCTCCTGGATCAAGTCCTGGCTTTGGCTCAGAAATCTGCAAAAAAAATCTGCAACAAATTCGCAATGTGTGAATTTCTGAACAATTTTAAGATCTTTATTCCTTGATCATTAAAGGAAACATTCTTAAAGAGAGAATGACAAAAGCTCTCAAATTTTTTTCAATATTATAACAAGGAACCATACAAGGTGTATACCACCAGTAAATGAACAATATCAATAGATGACTACAGTACAGCAAGGTTGGGCATAGATCAGTAACTAGGGTTAATTGTTTCCCTCAAATGCAGAACAATAGGGCTCTCTGCAATAGTTCAATATATGCCGACTGTTGATTGATTTTTTCTAATCAAATTATCAATAATTAATAAAGAATTTATTTTATCAGTCATTGCTATACCTCCACACACTTTTCCACTTTCCCCTTTCCTTATAATTTACTCTTAAAGGAAACATTCTTAATCAACTGCTGAGCTGATTACCTGCCATATTTTTGCTTAATTAATAGGTGCACAACTTGTCACAAGAGACCTCTGTTACACTGTAACGAGTTGCGAACCTGTGTCCGTTAGCTATAGTAAGAATCATCATATTCTATCCCTTTCTGATCCTCATAATGCTCGGACCTCTCACTTTTTCCATGCCCAGTGGCACTCCTGTCCACCTGCTGTGCAGAGAACTGCAACACAGCTCCATTTACTTGAATGGAACCATGTGCTGTGTTTTCTACGCAGATGGTAGCAGGAGGGCAGAAAAAGAAACAAAAGTACCTGGTCCCTTTATTCTCAGGATTGGAGAGTATGCCAAGGACCTTCATGAGCATAATTTTATGGCATATCCTAGCGATATACCATAACGTAGAGGTGTAGGGGCGACGCTGTATAGCAGGAACTTTGATGGCGCGTAAGAATGGAAGGCAGACACACAGTTCAAATGGAGCAACTTAAACGTTCACTCAGTACCCGGGCAATGCGAGCTTAATAGTTTGAAAAATATACACTGTTCATCAAGCTTACTTTAAGGTTACAGTTTCTCACATAGAGGGCACAAACTTGAAAGCTACAGAATTATATACAATACACGTGGGACTTGGTAGATTGGTAGTGGTTATTCACTTCGGCACAATAAGCTTGCTGGTTCCATAATTCTAGGCACAATTCTTAGTCTCTTGCAAACAACTTTCTACAATGGTTGGCTGTGGTGGCTTCCCCTTCAAATCTTTTTTCACAGTCTCTGGTTGTGGCTCGTTAGAGCGATGTGTAAAGATGGCCTAAGCAGTGTGGAAGTATTACTCTAACAGTAGGGATGGAATGGTTCTCTCACAATGCACGGTACGATTTCGGGATCTCCAGCCAATCAGTTACAGCCTAATCCTCACGCTCCCACCTAAGAAAGAGGCATTCAGCCTCCGTCAGACTGTCTCTCAGGTCACTCGGTTCTTCTTACATTACTGCGGCCTCAGACCCTGTTCCCATCACAATTTCTCTACTGCATCACCACTTGTGACCCGGTCACTGACAGGTGCCGTACTTTAATCCCTTACCACACTCATATGCCAAGAGCACTTACTTTTGTAAACTCTGGATGGTACAGTCTCCTTAATGTGTGTGCGCAACGTACCCATGCTTCCATGTTCTACAAACTGCAGTTAAACTTTAAGGAACCTTCCACCTTAGTGGTGTTCGGGTCATGCACCTCCCCACCTCCAAGGGAGCACGACCACCTTCTGCAAACAACAGCATTTTCCATCTAGCACTAACCTGAGGACTCTCACATCTTGGTCATGTGACCACAGGTCCTAGCTACAAAACACCCAACAGCACAATATTAAATACTTTTGTAGCTTGGCTACTGGTTGGCAGCAATTGACAAAAATTACATAGAACTGTTGCTAAGGCCAACATTTACAGAAACATGCTTGGTCTTGAACCTGCTAAGAAATTACATGAATAAAAGTACAGTCATATTCACATTTGGCGCCTTCGGCATTCCTTACATCCCCTCCCGGGTTTAACTGATACCGTCCTCAGCATCACTCTAGAACTGGAACCTGAAACAAAAACATTAGTTACTTGTCTGCACATGGTGGCCTGACCTAACGTTTGCTTTAGCATCATTATTTGTCAGGAAGTCTCTGAGGCCTATCTAAGGGGGTTCTCTGCAAACCATACACTGGGAAAAACACTTTGGGCTTTATTTGCATAAAATATTTATTGAATCAATCATTGTGGGTAGCATTTAAACAGATAAAAACAGGGAGGAACACATTTTTGCTTCAAAAGTTTTTCTTCAGAATAGTTTTTATCCTCTGTAAATCTTTTATGCTTGAAATTCATAATGAAAAATGTAGAAATATGTAGATGTAAATCAGTCACTTGGGAAAGACGGCTCCTATATTATATAGTCAATAAATTTGATGACTCATTATTTTTAACTGACAGAGATAGTTCACAGATGGTATCAAGGTATCAGCAGAAAAAAATGTAAAAGAATGCTAAAAAAATATAATTTATTGACTGAAAATAAATAGTTTTACTATAATTATTAATGCAGTGGGAATTGGCTACTGAAATAACTTATCCCTATGATTAAGAAGTAATAAAGAATCTCCAAGAAGTGGTAATATGGAAGGTTTTGGCTCTCCATGCTGGAATGAGATATCAGCAATTGATAATCTCCAATGTTAGAAAGAAAAATGCTAAAGAAGGCAGTTGTGCAGCCTTCAATAGGAATAACCACGGATGATTGTTAGGCACCATGCACACGACCGTATTTTCATCCATCTGTAAATACTGTCCGTAAATCGGATCCGTAGTCATCCATAACTCATCCATATATATGCAAAAGATGTCACCAACGTGTAGCCGTCCGTATTTATGGAAGCGACCATAGGCTTCTACGGGAGAGCCTGTGCCGTAATTACGGACAAGAATAGGACAGGTTCTAAAAAATTTTTAGCACGGACACCTATCAGTAAAAATACTGTCAAAGTCTGTGGCCAATAGAAATGAATGGGTCCATAACTACAGTCCGTAATTACAGATGAAATACACGTTCGTGTGCATGGGGCCTGAGGTGATAATACTGCCCATGTGCCCATTACTTCTTCTCGTTTCCCCCGGGAACCTGTACATGTCTGTGTGCCCTTCCCCTGTCTGGCGTCCTCCATGTTTTGCTGTTGTTTCTCACTCCTTTTATGGCTGTGCATGTTGTCCGCTCATTGGGGCCAGTGTTGGCTGTTGATAAGTGCTAAGCACCGCTGCTACAGCTAGGTAGGAGCAGAGAGAGACATTCTCTCTCTACTGCCGACAGTGGCATCTCCGTTTCTTAGCAATGACTCACGTTGGAGGGAGAGGGCCGCAAATGGCATGAGGTGGAGGGGAAAGCGCTGGATGATGAGAACTTTCGGCAATGACAGCAGAGACCTGGGTGTGGAGGAATCCCATCAGTGCTGTGATAGCGGAGCTCCAGAGACGGCAGAGAGCAGAGCATCAGTGTGACTATGGCAGTGTTGCTTTGTGAGTGCCGTGTACCATGTTGAGGGTGCCCTGGACATTAAGGGATTAAGGAGATCTTACCCTGATGTCCAGAAAATGGAGCCTGTGGTCTAACGCTGAGGGAACCTCAGGACGCAAGGAGAAGGACATATAGGGAGGCAGGATCGGAGGAGTGTTAAAAAGAGCCCACGCTGTTACATGCTGTTGCTACCATTGAGATGTAATGTAAGGGAACATGGCCGCATTATTGCTCTCTGCAGGAGCCGTACACTGTGGCAAGAATCTGTAACATGACTTTTTCAATGGCTTTAATTGTGTGAAATCCCACTGCAGCAAGTTATTAGAGTCAAGTTAAACTTTGCTACATATATATAGTTAGTGCCAAAGATATCATAGGATTATGGATCAGTAAAGTGAATCCTGATTTAACAGGACGCAGATCGATCCTGTACTTGACTTCAAATATACTGTACTTGCACGTAGCCATAATACAGCCATGTACACAAAGCCTAAGATAAATAAGTATGAATGGAGCCAGTAGGGCAGCGCATAAAGTCCCTACAGTTTCGTGTTATGCACTATGTTAACTGCCATATGATGTTTTCATAAAGCATGCCCTCTCCCCTGAAAGTAATGCTTCTAGCTACAAAACAACATGATATATACCACAGCTGCTGCAGATCGTAATATAATCATCAGTGGACAGTAATCTCTTCCTTAGATGTTCTGCAGCAGCTGAGGTGTGTATCATGTGGCATAATAGATAGATACAAATCAGCAGCACAGGATCAGGAAGAAATTTTCCCTATAAAATGGGTGCACGCCTCCTAGGTCACAGTCCAAAGGTGACCCCTCAATCAGGGCAAAAGAAAGTGAGGCAGCACTACCAGATATTTGGTATTCCACGTGCAACGTTTCAGCTCAGTGTGAGCCTTTCTCAAGCATAACAGTGTGACACACAAAACGCATTTATATGCAGTACAAAATGTCAAAGCCAATTACAGACCTATAATAAAATCGTGAAAGAACGATACAGAAAATATACATAGTATTGTGTCAGTAAGAACCCTTGTGGCATAATAAACCCCCCAGTATAGATTATCTACGGCTTCATGCTTTCATGGGGTCGTGAGACTCCTTGGTGACTTTTAATATCCTAATAATATACTGTAGGGAGGACATCATCCCACATATAACATATATAGTGACTTTGTATATATCAATATTCTAGTCTGCCAGGCACATGATAACTCCCGCTTTCATCTTGTTGGGTCATCTCTTCTCATAAGTTCCCTCTATATGTAAATATTAGAATATGTATCATTACAATAAACATTTATCCCGGTGTGTCTATGTCCTCCTTTGCCAATATCATTCACAGTTACATGTCATTCTTATTATCATTGTTGTCATGTTGACGTTCCATTGGGTACGTCATGTGATAAAAGCCTCAAGGTGGGCAATAAGAGTGAAATACATCTCTGTTAAATATATAAAACATCCGGTTTGCCTACAAGGTATGCAAAATAGCATTGGAACGGCAGTCTCTCATGCACAGTTTAGCTGCTTGACATTCAGTGACATTTTTACCCTTAGGCAGATTGTGTACAGTGAATTTAAAAGATATCTGTCCTGAACTTACAAGAATGTAACTTTTCTTTCCTTTTTACCGCACCTTCTGCAGAGTGAAATTTCACACCTCACTGTAATTTCCACACAGCCCACATATACTCCTTCAAAACCCAATCTGCGCTCACTAGGCGCACATTCGTTTTTATAATTCACTCCATGTATAGCACCCAATATCATTTGCATAACATATGCAGAAACATTTTCTATTTCCTTACACCATCTGTACTGCACATATTCTCCCTCTGCCACGCTTGTTAAAAGAAATGATTTTACATGATTGTCCATTTGATATTAAAGCTTAAGGGAAAATATTCAGAAAAAACATGCATGTAATATGATTAAGATAAATGGTAATACAGGAATACAATATTATTTCAGATTAAGCATTTTTTCAGTGTTCTTTTAGATGGAAGCCGCTGAAACTGTTACAAAGGACAGCTATAAAATATGCGGCGTCATAAAAAAGCGAATGGGTAGGCAATTGGGAAATGTTCATTATAGTATTGAGGATGTTTAAGGGATATTAAATCATTTTAGAATGGGGCAACACATATTTTGCTCAATGTGAGGGTCATTTTTTTTATCTTTGCTTTTTCAAAGAAAGTGGCTGCTCATGAAACGAATCGGGATCGGCTCCTGTCCACCCTTCAGAACACATCATTTATCAACTTCCTCCACATGCTAACAGCTGATTGGCCTGTCATGTGACCCCACAATCAATGTTCGGCAAGAGGGCCACTGTGCAAAAACAGTGTGGGCCCATTTCCGCCAACTTAACTGCAACTTACATCTTATGATAGATAAAATAAATCTGACTGAATAAAAAAATATATATTTTCTGTTACCTCTCTGGAAAATGGTCAGATAGTTTTAATCTCTGCAGCGATGGGTAACGTAAAGTACCTAGTGCACTAGGGCAGTAAATGAGTTAATTACTACATCTCTGGTGGTCTAGAGCAGTAAAGAGTTAATGATAACATCACTGGTGGTCTAGGGCAGTAAAGGGACTATTGCCAACGTACCTGGTGTGCTAGGAAAGGGAAGAGGTTAATGCCAACAGCATTGGCCCTTCCTCTTACTACTCCATCTGTGACCGAAATTATATTATCAGCCAACCACCGAGTAGCTCAGTCTTAGCAGCCCTGTGATTGGTTGACTAGGATGAAGCAGTGTCTGAGTAATCCATGAAAGACCCATGCAGAGTAAGGGGACGAGAGAAGCAGGATACTTTTTTAAATCCTCTTGGGTCAGAATGGGCCCCATTACACCTCGGGCCTCTGTGCAGCTGAACACGCTACACAGGCTAAAGTATATGTCTGCTCCTGCAGCTCTACAAGCTCTACCTCATAGACTTATACAAGACTACAAGCTCTACCTCATAGACTACAAGCTTTGACTCATTTGCACCTAATAAAATTTACTGTATGAGGCTGGGTTCATGGTCAAAATGCATTTTTTTGTACGGAGATCTCATACAAAAAAACTTTTTCACCGCAATGTGAAAACCCAGCCAAATGACACTAAAAAGATGAGGAAGCATTGAATTAATTAGCCAGAAAATAATATATTATAAGCCAACACTGAATCTTTGAAGATCATGCTTTGGGTGTATAATTACCGTAGAATATTTATCTTAGTGTAACTATTTTAACATTCAGTCAACTCAACAGCCAGCAATTCATAAAGGTCCTCTTAAAATACTTAGTGGGCCCAGAATCACCTTCTAAAGAATTACATGAAGCTCCTTGATATCATGCTGAATGATAAATTTGGCAGTTGTAGCTAGCGATGCAAAATCCTTTTCTATTCCTTATACAGTTTACAACAGTTTTCTGCAACAAAATTTTGGTGCATTTTCAGCACACTGTGTTTTATTTGAAGCCGTGCCCCCTTTCTGCTAGGCCACATGCACTTTACCTATGAGCTACGCCATCATCCAAGTGTCTACAGCATGTACCCCATTTTAAATAGTAAATCTACCCCATTGACGTAATATACAGTAGATCTGTCCACAGTTATTACATTTTATAGAAGTTTTTTTAAAACTACATCAGACCTGGTTAGATGTGAATAGGTGTTGGTTGGCTAGATAGTCAATGGGAAACTGTAGAGCAATAGTAAAGAGAAATGAACATTGCTGTCACAACTGCTGGCAAAACAGTGTGGCTACCCCGGTGAGTGAACCACTAGCTACTCGGCTGGGGTCGCTCGTGGGTGGGGGTGTATAAGCTGTGCGGCAGACCTCTGGTACAGGTTTGGCTCTGGCAGTCACCAGGGTTGGTAGAAGGACCGGCGTCGTGCAGGCCCTGGGGAAGGGGAGGACCGATCGTGGTAGGCAGGCACGGACAGTCCTTTAAAGGTGGGCGGCCAAGGTTTGTGGACTTGGCTGCAGTAAGGGGTAGAGAATTGGGAGCAGACGGGCCTCAGGTCTTGGAGTGCAGTGGCACGATGGGGTTAGGTTCCCTTTGCTGTATGTTTCATATTTGGATGTGAAATAAAGGTGGTGTAAGGCGCCAAAATGTTTTCCCAAAAATTTACGCTATGCGTTTTTTGCTCAGAGAAGTAGAGTGTGGTAGGAGTCCCTAGGGTTTGGCTGGTGCACTCTTTTTATTTCTGAACAAACTTCATCCACTCCCCCTGCAAAACACCAAAACATGCATGAAATTTTATCTCTAGCAGAGAACTACCTCAGCTGAAATTCATACAATTGCATAAACAGTAAATAATTTAGGGCTTAATGGTCCCTCCAGCAAAAGTCATATACTTGTTGCTTCAGGAAAATCTGACACACTGGGGGAATTTTCCCACTTTTTCTACAACAGTTTTCTGGTGTTGAAAAGTCGCAAAAGGGCTCCAAAATCTCAATTTGCAGTGCAAATTCACCACTTTTGTAGAAAGAGGGCTTGGCTTCACAAATAGGGGCAGGGCCAAAGAGACCTGCCAAATTTAGTATAATTTACACCAGAAAACTGGTGTAAATTGCAGTAAAAATCTACGCCAACTCTTGTATATAAATAAATATAATAAATATATTTTTTTTTTATTGAATATCCGATTGGGAAGGGGAATGGATGGCAGAATCATGGCGCACAGCCGCGGTCAAGGCCAGCAGAAAGATGCAACATATTTATTAAGCGGTGTGCTTATCTTAATAAATCGGTTGCATCTTCTTCCGCGGAGCAAATAGCCAAGACTGGCATATGAAACGCCAGCCTTAGTAAATCTGCCCCACTGTGCTCTGCCTAGTGCTGAGCTTGAGGGGACGGTGCATGTCTCGTAGGTTTAATGAACATCGAAGTGTTTTCTGGAGTGTACCTTTAATGGTATCTGATACCCTTTATATTTTGTGCTAATTTTTTCCTTAATAAGCAGCCAAACAAGCCAGCCAGCCCGATGTTGTCAGGGAAGATACCTACTAATGCATTGTACGGATTTACAGTGTGAATGGAATGTTTCTAATTAAATCTGCATTTTTTTTTTACTTGTGTAACTTAATTAGTTGTACTTTACTAATGGGCTTGAAACAGATGAGTATGGCTGTTAATGACTGACATTAGCTACGTTTTTTCTTAACGCTAGATAAATAATCAGCCTGCTGGTCTGTTAATGAAGGTACCGGCGCTTTCATCAAATCTATTGTCCGCGCAATAACCTGAATTACACCAAGCAGATGGCCATTGTTGTTTGGATTAGTAACACTACATTGTAATTTATCAGATGATGTGTTTTCTTCGCTTGACACATAAACACTGGATATGCTGATGTTTTATGTTACACGTTCTTATCAGCCCAGACAACAGCTGGCTCTTACTTGCGTTCTTTGAGTAGGAAGACAGACCGCTAAGTGATGAGTTCTCAAATTGTTGTACACATTGGTTATGGCTGGAACATGGGAGTTTTTTTCTTTCTTTTTTATGTTTTCAAATTAGAATACAGTAGTTTTTTTTTTATATGTTGCTTGGATTTACACATATATGCAATCTTATAGACGGTAGGAAGTGGTTTTATTTCGGGAGAAGTGAGCCTGCTTATCTACAGGTTGCACACATGGTATATCTGACCCTTAAAATTTGCAGCAGGAGTGTAGCTGTAGAGGGTGCACCTAGTTGCACCCAGTCTCTGGTATCTGAAGTCGCCCAAGGGCTCCTCTGCCACATAAGAAAACATAAACACTGTATTATAAATGGCACACGATAGGTGGGGGCGACCCTATTACAGATTTAGCATTGGTATGGGGAGCTTCAAGTTACGCCTCTGATTGGCTATATAAGCTTTAAATGTAAAACATACCCTCTTTGTAATACGTGTTAATGACCTTCTTGTCATTTCCATGATGGAACAAAATCACCTTCTGCCTGAAAACGGTTAACCCGTTAGTGACCGGCCCATCGTGTTTCTACTTCGGTCACTAACGGGCCTTATTCCGATGCCATAGACTTTTTACGTCGCGGCATCGGAATAAGTTTACAGAGCAGGGAGATGTCAAATCTACCTGCTCTCAGCTGCTAGAGGCAGCTGAGGGCTGGGAGCGTCCCTGCTCTGCCGTGTGGGATCGATATTAGTATCGATCTCACACGTTTAACCCCTCAGATGCGGTGCTCAATAGCGAGCACCGCATCTGAGTGGTTTTGGAGAGAGGGAGGGAGCTACCTCTCTCCCCCACCGACACCCGGCGATACGATCGCCGAGTGTCTGTGTCTCTAATGGCAGCCGGGGTCTAATAAAGGCCCCCAGGTCTGCCTGGAGTGAATGCCTGCTAGATCATGCCACAGGCATGACCTAGCAGATGCCTGTCCGTGTTAAACGGACAGGCAGTAATACACTGCAATACAAAAGTATTGCAGTGTATTATAAATGCGATCGCAGAATCGCATATTATAGTCCCCTAATGGGACTAGTAAAAAAGTGAAAAAAAAGTTTAATAAAGTTAATTTTAAAAAAAATGTGAAAAAAAATGAAAAACCCAGCTTTTCCCCTTACAAAATGCTTTACTATTAAAAAAACAAAATAAAGTTAAAAAGTTACACATATTTGGTATTGCCGCGTCCGTAACGACCCCGACTATAAATATATTACATTATTTAACCCACACGGTGAACGGCGTAAAAAATGTAATAAAAAACTATGGAAAAATTGCTGTTTTCTGTGAATACTGACTTTAAAAAAATTTGGTAAAACGTGATCAAAAAGTCGCATCTACTCCAAAATGGTACCAATAAAAACTACAAGTCGTCCCGCAAAAAAAAAGCCCTCATACAACCGCATCGGCGAAAAAATAAAAACTTTACGGCTCTTCAAATATGGAGACACAAAAACAAATAATTTTGAAAAAAAAGCGTTTTTACTGTGTAAAAGTAGTAAAACATACAAAAACTATACAAATTTGGTATCGTTGCAATCGTAATAACCCGCTGAATAAAGTTATTGTGTTATTTATACCACACGGTAAACGGCGTAGATTTAGGACGCAATAAAGTGGCGAAATTTCGGATTTTTTTCTATTCTCCTCCAAAAAAAAGTTAATAAAAGTTAATCAATAAATAATATGTACCTAAAAATGGTGCTATTAAAAAATACAACTTGTCCCGCAAAAAACAAGACCTTATACAGCTATGTCGACGCAAAAATAAAAAGGTTATAGCTCTTGGAATGCGACGATTGAAAAACGTAAAAAATAGCTTGGTCATTAAGGTCCAAAATAGGCTGGTCATTAAGGGGTTAACAAGCAGCATTTGACAGATATTACTTGTATTTATTATTTTCTTTACATGTATAATGCTGTGAATGGATTTTAGATCTGATTAATACCTTAAGCATAAATGAACTGAGCCATAATGAGATGTGTGAGCAGCTACTTTCCTTGCTGATAGGTTTCATGTAGGTATGGGAGACTTTATCCTACCCCCACCCCTGAAAAAAAAATCCACCTTAAATACCAGGTAAAACTGTAAAAATAATAAATTCTTAATGAATAAATAATTGAAATAGCTAATTCAAGGCAAAATAAAGATACAAGATTTAGCTTTTTTATATCTATGTTTAAGAAGAACCTCTATCACAACGTTCCCTGTACACTCCTGGTGGTGTCTCAGGTGATGAGTTTGATATTAGCAGACAATACTAGTTAAAGGGTAATTGTACTTTTAGCAAACTATTGATATGTCATAGAAATTTATCAAAAGTTTGGATCGTTGGGGTCCGGGTGCTGAGACTCTCACCATTGCTGAGACTAATGGGCAGAAGCACTCAGATGATTGCTCTGCACGCTTGGCTGTGTTTGGTGATCCTCAGCTCCAGGTGCATAGCTAAAGGCTCATGGGCTCGGGTGCAAGAATTCAACTTGGGCCCCCCTACCACTCCCCAACACCACCATCATCATCAGACCACTGCGCGCGCCTATGCCCAGGCGCCTTGCCCAACAGCCCCCATAGTATAATGCCCCCACACAGTATAATGCTCCCATAGCTGCCCCTACACAGTATAATGCCCCATAACGTATAATGCCCCCCATAACAGCCCCATACTGTATAAAGCTCCCCATATCAGCCCCCCATACAGTATAATTCCCCCATATCAGCCCCCATGCAGTATAATGCCCCCCCCCCCCCCGCAATATCAGCCCCCATACAGTATAATGCCTATATATGTGCATAATAGAAAAATAGCATAATTACTTACCTATCCCCGTTCCCACGTCAGGTGGAGGATCCTTCGTCTCCTCCGGTGTGTGCTATGAGTGACTCAGCGCAGGCAGGCGCGATGATGTCGCTACATCCAGCCTGCCTGCGTCGAGCCGCTCAGGGCACAGTGAATGCTGGATCAAGGAGATGTCAGCTCCTTGCTCCAGGATTGAATGGAAACGGGACCTCGGTGAGTGACTAGCGACCCCCCGGAGGTCTTCACACGAACCCCCAGGGGGACGCGACCCACAGTGTAAGGATGTCACGATACCAAAATTTGGACTTCGATACCGGTACTTCGTTTACTTTGCCAACAGTAATAAAAAAAAAAAAGTTATTTCGTTTTCTAATGTGAGGCACGAGGTGTGATGAATTTTGAATGTGCCTCACATTAATAGTAATTAACCCCAGGCACATAGAGGTTAAATTCATCATCACACCTTGTGCTTCACAATAAGTGATAGAAAGCAGTTTTTATTAGATTTTTTTTACAGCGCACACATCATAAATGATGCAAAAAAATTGTTGTGAAGGTTATTATGGCCGCGCCAATACCGATTATGTGCATATTTTATGTATTGAGACTTATTTTAATGTTTATTGTAAAAAAGGTGTATGTGTATTTTTTTAATTTAACATTACTTTGTTTTTACTTTATTTTTAAACTTTAATATACTGGCATATATCTATATTACAGTACATTAGCCTGCGTACTGATAGTACAGAGGCAGTTGTTAGGACATAGCTAAGTATGCCCTAACAACAGGAAATATGGTAGTACAGCCCTGGGGTCCTTCAATGGACCTTGGGCTGTCTGCCCATATATGGTATGTCCCTCAATCGCGTCACAGGAATTCCTGTGATTCGATCCAGTGGCACCCCCCCTTCTCATTTTCCCCTGAATGCTGCAGTCTGCTTTGATCGCAGCATTCATTGGAATAGCGGCGGAGATGAGAGGTTTCTCTGATCTCCGCCATTATAGAGCGGGGCTGCGGCTGTGTAATATAGTCATTGCCTCGCTCCTGACAGGACAGTAAGTGCGCGCGCGGTCAGCATGAGGTGATGCAGCCGGTGCTGCACTAATGAGCGGCGGTTCAGGCACTGAAGACAGAACATGGGGGTGTTTTGTAGTGCCCCCGCCATGTTCCGTGTTCAGTGCCGCAGATCATTAGTGCAGCGCCGGCCGCATCGCATCAGCCTGATGGCGCGCACATGTCAGGACTCAGGAGCGGGGCAGTAACTGTATTACACATCCGCAGCCCGATCTCATAGTCATGTGTTACTATATTGTATTGTGTTGTATTGTGCAGTTTGTGGTGGAGAGAGGAGGTGGGGCTGTGATTTAACGCCCCCCTCTCCACCGCAAACAGCACAATACAACACAATACATTACAAGGCATTACAATACATTACATTACAACACAATACAATACATTACATTACAGACTGCAGCTTACCTGGAGTCCTCCGCACCGACTCCTCCACTGCTCTGTCTGGAAGACGTGTCACGTGACAACACGGTCATATGGTACACTAAGTGTACCATGTGACCGTAACCAGGAAGTGCCGACTTCACGGCACAGTAGATTTATTTAGGAAGCATGCTGTATAGCAACGGGGGCCCGTGGGCCCCCCAGGCTTAGGGGCTCGGTCGCAACTGCGACCGCTGCGACCCCTATAGCTACGCCACTGCTCAGCTCATAGGCGCTCTGGTGAGTTGTCTTTCGGCTGTGACCAGCGCTCCTTGGTAGGCCAAAGACAGCTCACATAGAACGTCTATGAGACCATTTTTAGTCTGACGAGGAGCGCCGATCACAGCCGAAGGTGCAGGGTGCTCAGCTGAGCACTTCTGCACCCTTGTTTCAGCGACGGTGGGGTTCTCAGCATCCGGACCTCCTCCCATTGAAACTTTTGATATGTCTCTATGACATATCAATAGTTTCATAAATGCACAGTTACTCTTTAATGCAGCAGCACAATACCTTAGTATGACATAGTATACAATACCTTAGTATGACATAGTATACAATACCTTAGTATGACATAGTATACAATACCTTAGTATGACATAGTATACAATAGCTTAGTATGACATAGTATACAATACCTTAGTATGATATAGTATACAATAGCTTAGTATGACATAGTATACAATACCTTAGTATGACATAGCATACAATAGCTTAGTATGACATGGTATACAATACCTTAGTATGACATAGTATACAATACCTTAGTATGACATGGTATACAATACATTAGTATGACATAGTATACAATACCTTAGTATGACATAGTATACAATAGCTTAGTATGACATAGTATACAATACCTTAGTAGGACATGGTATACAATACCTTAGTATGACATAGTATACAATAGCTTAGTATGACATAGTATACAATACCTTAGTATGACATAGTATACAATACCTTAGTATGACATAGTATACAATACCTTAGTATGACATAGTATACAATACCTTAGTATAACATAGTATACAATACCTTAGTATGACATAGTATACAATACCTTAGTTTGACATAGTATACAATACCTTAGTTTGACATGGTATACAATACCTTAGTATGACATAGTATACAATACCTTATTATGACATAGTATACAATACCTTAGTTTGACATAGTATACAATACCTTAGTATGACATGGTATACAATACCTTAGTTTCACATGGTATACAATACCTTAGTATGACATAGTATACAATACCTTAGTATGACATGGTAAACAATACATTAGTATGACATAGTATACAATACCTTAGTATGACATAGTATACAATACCTTACTATGACATAGTATAAAATACCTTAGTTTGACGTAGTATACAATATCTTAGTATGACATAGTATACAATACCTTAGTATGACATAGTATACAATACCTTAGTATGACATAGTATACAATAGCTTAGTATGACATAGTATACAATACCTTAGTATGACATAGTATACAATAGCTTAGTATGACATAGTATACAATACCTTAGTATGACATAGCATACAATAGCTTAGTATGACATGGTATACAATACCTTAGTATGACATAGTATACAATACCTTAGTATGACATGGTATACAATACCTTAGTATAACATAGTATACAATACCTTAGTATGACATAGTATACAATAGCTTAGTATGACATAGTATACAATACCTTAGTATGACATGGTATACAATACCTTAGTATGACATAGTATACAATAGCTTAGTATGACATAGTATACAATACCTTAGTATGACATAGTATACAATACCTTAGTTTGACATGGTATACAATACCTTAGTATGACATAGTATACAATACCTTATTATGACATAGTATACAATACCTTAGTTTGACATAGTATACAATACCTTAGTATGACATAGTATACAATACCTTAGTTTGACATAGCACACAATAGCTTAGTATGACATAGTATACAATACCTTAGTATGACATGGTATACAATACCTTAGTATGACATAGTATACAATAGCTTAGTATGACATAGTATACAATACCTTAGTTTGACATAGTATACAATACCTTAGTTTGACATGGTATACAATACCTTAGTATGACATAGTATACAATACCTTATTATGACATAGTATACAATACCTTAGTTTGACATAGTATACAATACCTTAGTATGACATGGTATACAATACCTTAGTTTGACATGGTATACAATACCTTAGTATGACATAGTATACAATACCTTAGTATGACATAGTATACAATACCTTAGTATGACATAGTATACAATACCTTAGTATGACATAGTATACAATACCTTAGTTTGACATAGTATACAATACCTTAGTTTGACATGGTATACAATACCTTAGTATGACATAGTATACAATACCTTAGTTTGACATAGTATACAATACCTTAGTATGACATGGTATACAATACCTTAGTTTCACATGGTATACAATACCTTAGTATGACATAGTATACAATACCTTAGTATGACATGGTAAACAATACATTAGTATGACATAGTATACAATACCTTATTATGACATAGTATACAATACCTTAGTATGACATAGTATACAATACCTTAGTTTGACATAGTATACAATACCTTAGTATGACATAGTATACAATACCTTAGTTTGACATAGTATACAATACCTTAGTATGACATGGTATACAATACCTTAGTTTGACATGGTATACAATACCTTAGTATGACATAGTATACAATACCTTAGTATGACATAGTATACAATACCTTAGTATGACATAGTATACAATACCTTAGTATAACATAGTATACAATACCTTAGTATGACATAGTATACAATACCTTAGTTTGACATAGTATACAATACCTTAGTTTGACATGGTATACAATACCTTAGTATGACATAGTATACAATACCTTATTATGACATAGTATACAATACCTTAGTTTGACATAGTATACAATACCTTAGTATGACATGGTATACAATACCTTAGTTTCACATGGTATACAATACCTTAGTATGACATAGTATACAATACCTTAGTATGACATGGTAAACAATACATTAGTATGACATAGTATACAATACCTTAGTATGACATAGTATACAATACCTTACTATGACATAGTATAAAATACCTTAGTTTGACGTAGTATACAATATCTTAGTATGACATAGTATACAATACCTTAGTATGACATAGTATACAATACCTTAGTATGACATAGTATACAATAGCTTAGTATGACATAGTATACAATACCTTAGTATGACATAGTATACAATAGCTTAGTATGACATAGTATACAATACCTTAGTATGACATAGCATACAATAGCTTAGTATGACATGGTATACAATACCTTAGTATGACATAGTATACAATACCTTAGTATGACATGGTATACAATACCTTAGTATAACATAGTATACAATACCTTAGTATGACATAGTATACAATAGCTTAGTATGACATAGTATACAATACCTTAGTATGACATGGTATACAATACCTTAGTATGACATAGTATACAATAGCTTAGTATGACATAGTATACAATACCTTAGTATGACATAGTATACAATACCTTAGTTTGACATGGTATACAATACCTTAGTATGACATAGTATACAATACCTTATAATGACATAGTATACAATACCTTAGTTTGACATAGTATACAATACCTTAGTATGACATAGTATACAATACCTTAGTTTGACATAGCATACAATAGCTTAGTATGACATAGTATACAATACCTTAGTATGACATGGTATACAATAACTTAGTATGACATAGTATACAATAGCTTAGTATGACATAGTATACAATACCTTAGTTTGACATAGTATACAATACCTTAGTTTGACATGGTATACAATACCTTAGTATGACATAGTATACAATACCTTATTATGACATAGTATACAATACCTTAGTTTGACATAGTATACAATACCTTAGTATGACATAGTATACAATACCTTAGTTTGACATAGTATACAATACCTTAGTATGACATGGTATACAATACCTTAGTATGACATAGTATACAATACCTTAGTATGACATAGTATACAATACCTTAGTATGACATGGTATACAATACCTTAGTATGACATAGTATACAATAGCTTAGTATGACATAGTATACAATACCTTAGTATGACATAGTATACAATACCTTAGTTTGACATGGTATACAATACCTTAGTATGACATAGTATACAATACCTTATTATGACATAGTATACAATACCTTAGTTTGACATAGTATACAATACCTTAGTATGACATAGTATACAATACCTTAGTTTGACATAGCATACAATAGCTTAGTATGACATAGTATACAATACCTTAGTATGACATGGTATACAATACCTTAGTATGACATAGTATACAATAGCTTAGTATGACATAGTATACAATACCTTAGTTTGACATAGTATACAATACCTTAGTTTGACATGGTATACAATACCTTACTTAGTATGACATAGTATACAATACCTTATTATGACATAGTATACAATACCTTAGTTTGACATAGTATACAATACCTTAGTATGACATAGTATACAATACCTTAGTTTGACATAGTATACAATACCTTAGTATGACATGGTATACAATACCTTAGTTTGACATGGTATACAATACCTTAGTATGACATAGTATACAATACCTTAGTATGACATAGTATACAATACCTTAGTATGACATAGTATACAATACCTTAGTATGACATAGTATACAATACCTTAGTATGACATAGTATACAATAACTTAGTATAACATAGTATACAATACCTTAGTATGACATAGTATACAATACCTTAGTTTGACATAGTATACAATACCTTAGTTTGACATGGTATACAATACCTTAGTATGACATAGTATACAATACCTTAGTTTGACATAGTATACAATACCTTAGTTTGACATGGTATACAATACCTTAGTATGACATAGTATACAATACCTTATTATGACATAGTATACAATACCTTAGTTTGACATAGTATACAATACCTTAGTATGACATAGTATACAATACCTTAGTTTGACATAGTATACAATACCTTAGTATGACATGGTATACAATACCTTAGTATGACATAGTATACAATACCTTAGTATGACATAGTATACAATACCTTAGTATGACATGGTATACAATACCTTAGTATGACATAGTATACAATAGCTTAGTATGACATAGTATACAATACCTTAGTATGACATAGTATACAATACCTTAGTTTGACATGGTATACAATACCTTAGTATGACATAGTATACAATACCTTATTATGACATAGTATACAATACCTTAGTTTGACATAGTATACAATACCTTAGTATGACATAGTATACAATACCTTAGTTTGACATAGCATACAATAGCTTAGTATGACATAGTATACAATACCTTAGTATGACATGGTATACAATACCTTAGTATGACATAGTATACAATAGCTTAGTATGACATAGTATACAATACCTTAGTTTGACATAGTATACAATACCTTAGTTTGACATGGTATACAATACCTTACTTAGTATGACATAGTATACAATACCTTATTATGACATAGTATACAATACCTTAGTTTGACATAGTATACAATACCTTAGTATGACATAGTATACAATACCTTAGTTTGACATAGTATACAATACCTTAGTATGACATGGTATACAATACCTTAGTTTGACATGGTATACAATACCTTAGTATGACATAGTATACAATACCTTAGTATGACATAGTATACAATACCTTAGTATGACATAGTATACAATACCTTAGTATGACATAGTATACAATACCTTAGTATGACATAGTATACAATAACTTAGTATAACATAGTATACAATACCTTAGTATGACATAGTATACAATACCTTAGTTTGACATAGTATACAATACCTTAGTTTGACATGGTATACAATACCTTAGTATGACATAGTATACAATACCTTATTATGACATAGTATACAATACCTTAGTTTGACATAGTATACAATACCTTAGTATGACATGGTATACAATACCTTATTTTCACATGGTATACAATACCTTAGTATGACATAGTATACAATACCTTAGTATGACATGGTAAACAATACATTAGTATGACATAGTATACAATACCTTAGTATGACATAGTATACAATACCTTACTATGACATAGTATAAAATACCTTAGTTTGACGTAGTATACAATATCTTAGTATGACATAGTATACAATACCTTAGTATGACATAGTATACAATACCTTAGTATGACATGGTATACAATACCTTATTATGACATAGTATACAATACCTTAGTATGACATGGTATACAATACCTTAGTATGACATAGTATACAATAGCTTAGTATGACATAGTATACAATACCTTAGTATGACATGGTATACAATACCTTAGTTTGACATGGTATACAATACCTTAGTATGACATAGTATACAATACCTTATTATGACATAGTATACAATACCTTAGTTTGACATAGTATACAATACCTTAGTATGACATAGTATACAATACCTTAGTTTGACATAGCATACAATAGCTTAGTATGACATAGTATACAATACCTTAGTATGACATGGTATACAATACCTTAGTATGACCTAGTATACAATACCTTAGTATGACATAGTATACAATACCTTAGTATGACATAGTATACAATACCTTAGTATGACATGGTATACAATACCTTAGTATGACATGGTATACAATACCTTAGTATGACATGGTATACAATACCTTAGTATGACATAGTATACAATACCTTAGTATGACATAGTATACAATACCTTAGTATAACATAGTATACAATACCTTAGTATGACATAGTATACAATACCTTAGTATGACATAGTATACAATACCTTAGTATGACATAGTATACAATACCTTAGTATGACATGGTATACAATACCTTAGTATGACATAGTATACAATACCTTAGTATGACATAGTATACAATACCTTAGTATGACATAGTATACAATAGCTTAGTATGACATAGTATACAATACCTTAGTTTGACATAGTATACAATACCTTAGTTTGACATGGTATACAATACCTTAGTATGACATAGTATACAATACCTTAGTTTGACATGGTATACAATACCTTATTATGACATAGTATACAATACCTTAGTTTGACATAGTATACAATACCTTAGTATGACATAGTATACAATACCTTAGTTTGACATGGTATACAATACCTTAGTATGACATGGTATACAATACCTTAGTTTGACATGGTATACAATACCTTAGTATGACATAGTATACAATACCTTAGTATGACATGGTATACAATACCTTAGTATGACATGGTATACAATACCTTAGTATGACATAGTATACAATACCTTAGTATGACATAGTATACAATACCTTAGTATAACATAGTATACAATACCTTAGTATGACATAGTATACAATACCTTAGTATGACATAGTATACAATACCTTAGTTTGACATGGTATACAATACCTTAGTATGACATAGTATACAATACCTTAGTATGACATGGTATACAATACCTTAGTATGACATGGTATACAATACCTTAGTATGACATAGTATACAATACCTTAGTATGACATAGTATACAATACCTTAGTATGACATAGTATACAATACCTTAGTATGACATAGTATACAATACCTTAGTTTGACATGGTATACAATACCTTAGTATGACATAGTATACAATACCTTAGTATGACATGGTATACAATACCTTAGTATGACATGGTATACAATACCTTAGTATGACATAGTATACAATACCTTAGTATGACATAGTATACAATACCTTAGTATAACATAGTATACAATACCTTAGTATGACATAGTATACAATACCTTAGTATGACATAGTATACAATACCTTAGTATGACATAGTATACAATAGCTTAGTATGACAATAAATAGTTCTGAATATTTCAATTGTAAGCTTTGAATACAAGGTACTTATAGCTTTAAATATATTTTTTCTTATTTTCCACTATAATGATCTCTGTTTTTCGTGCTATCCTTATTATAAGTTTTGTCTTAAGCAAGTCCATCTTTTCCAATGTCAGACCTTTATTAAAAAAGGAATAAACTGATATTAGGTTACAACTAACAAAGAGAGATAACTAAATATTTCAAGCTTTCATGGCAAAGTGGTTTACAGAACCTACCCATAATTGATTTGAGCCCTTTTGCCCTTACCTTTTCTTGACAATTCCTATGCTGTGTGGTTGCTTGGAAACACCAACGTGTTGCAATGCATTATTGGTAATACAAGGCTATTGCTTTTCTGAGTTGCTGCGCGACCGATTTTAATTAAAAACTGAAATACACAGTTAGTAAAGAATATATACAGGTGGATACATCAGAGATTTATCAAAGTTGAGATGACTATTGTAATCAGTAAAGCATATTTTTTACATGTAAAGGAAACTTTGAAGTAATTGTGCCAGTATTAAGATAAAAATGAGAAAGAAAAAAATAAAAAATATTTCTGTATGTTGAATGTCTAGCACAAGGAATTTAATTTAAAGAGAACCTGTCTGCACTCCCGAGATGTCTATTTTAGTAAATATTACCGTACCTATGACAAATTCTGGAGCACCTTTTCTTAGAACTATTCATGGTGCCATTCCTCTGTTATTCCTCCTGTAAATGTATGAACTAATTGACAACTAAGTGTTACCATTCCCTATGTCAAAGGGGCGTGCACCTTTGCACTGTGACACTGTCCAATTAATGCTGACAATGTCGGACTGTGTAAGGACACACACTATTGACAGCTAGAACTGTAAAGCACAGTCATCCATTTCATCATACATTTCCAGGAAGAATAACAGGAATGCTACAATGTAAAGTTGTAAGGGAAGATGCTCCAGTAGTGTTATTCAATGGGGAGTTTAAGTGTTTACTAAGGACATGTAAGGATTGCTAATAGGTCCTCTTTAAGAAGTTGGTACAGAATTATCCTTCCTTAACTTGTCTCTAAACCGACATATCCTGAGACATGTGGCGCGAGATGTTAAACAAACATGTAAAAAAAAAAAACATATACCTCCAATGGATGCCTCCGACGGATGCCATCAGCCAGCCAACCGCCACCCATAGACTCCTATGAAAAAAGTATACATTCACGTATATGTTTTTTACTGCATCACGCAAGATTGTATTAAATATCATGATAAATTGTATAACTTGCAATTCAAGACAAGTTAAGGGGGGGGGGGGCACATCTGTATTATCTATGTTATTAGTTTATAAACTAGAAGCTACTTTTCCATAGATTGCAGTTACAGTGATGATAATAGTTTAGCAAAAAAAATAAATAGAAATAAAGAAAGTACTAAAGAAAAAAATATCATACAGTTAAAAATATGTTTTCTTTAAATTGCCACATGCTAGTACAGGTTTAATACACTCTGCTGTCTTGTGCTCGCTCTTCATTATGATCTTCCTGATCTATGAATAGAATTCTAGCGAATACTGATAAACAAGAACAACTGTAGGGAAGAAGAACTGTTAGTGCATAAATATACAGATTATATGCCATTTAGGGGCTTAAAAGCTGCGTCATGGACCCTGTGGGCAACCTAATGACAGCTATTAGTAGTTGTCACTCTACATATGTTACCAATGAGGTAATCAAGATAATTTGAAGGGGTTGTCTGGTTTAGGAAACAGAGATTGTCTGCAAAGAGCGTCTCTCAATCTGCAGGGCCCAGTGCATTACACGGGTGGAACATTGATTTTACAGTAATAGCAGCTATGCAATGTGTCAATAGGCGTAGCTAGGGGTTTAGCACAGGGGCGAAACACATCTGAGTGGGCCCCTACCCAGTGGACCCCCAACACATGTTTACAACTGCAGAGGCGCCTCGTAAACAGCGTTGTTTTTTGTGTTACTCTGTTTCTGTAAACTTCCATAGAAGTGAATGGGTTTTACGGAAACAGCGTAGCATAGCGAGCTACGCTGTTTCCGTAACTTCTACGCTTTTTATGTAACTTGCATCCATGGTGCATTGCATCCACACACAGTATAATGCCCCCTCAGTGACACACACACACACACACACACACACACATGCACGCACACACACACACACACACACACACACACTCACACACACACACACACACACACACACACACACAGTACAATGCCCTTATAGTGCCTCCCCACACACAGTATAATGCCCCCATAGTTGCCCACACACAGTATAATGCCCTATAGCTGTCCCCACACAGTATAATGCCCCCATAGTGCCCCTCCACAGTATACTGCCCCCATAGTGCCCCCACACAGTATAATGCCCACATAGTGGTCCGCACACAGTATAATGCCCCTATAGCTGCTCCCATACAAAATAATTCCCCATAGTGCCCCCACAGAGTATAATGCCACTATAGCTGCCTCTCACATAGTATAATGCCCCCATAACTGCCCCCATACAGTATAATGCCCCCATAGCTGGCCCACACAGTATAATGCGCCCACAGCCAGTATAATGCCCGCACAGTGCCTCATAAAAATAATACTCTCCTAACCTCATTCTTATGACAAGTGGATGAGATCCCTCTGCTCCTTCGATCTGTGCTCTTTGTGACTCGGCGCAGGCAGGCACAATGACGTCACTGCATTGCGTCTGTCTCTGCCAAGCTGCTCACGGCCAGTGATATATAGTGAATGCTGGAGCAGGGAGCTTACTGCTCCGTGCTCCAGCATTGAATACAACTGTATCTCTATATCCTGAGGACGACGATACAGTTGAAACCGAGAAATGCCACCGCTGGGGGCCTGATCCAGCCCATCCCTGGGCCCCACCATCTCAGTGGGCCTGGGGCCACCACCCCCCCTGCCCCCTCATAGCTACATCTCTGCATGCATCCTTTATCCTGAGGTGGTGCTGCAGGGAAACTTAACACTTGTTGGATTTGGGCACCGATCACATCTGATCGCTGGGATCACAGTATCTGAACACCCTGTATATCAGATTATCACCACAGAACCCTCTTCCAGAAAGGGATTAACCAAAGCAGACAAATAGCTGAATAGAACATTACAAGACTTAACACAAGGGAGAATCAATAATTAAAAAATGAATAAACTAAACATTTATTATTAGTTTTAATAATGTTAGAATTTATTAAATAAGAACAGTTATTGTTTTTAAAGGCTTATACTACATAACTACAAAATTGTCTTGTTCATGTAAAATAGGGTCTGTTGGTATTTTAACTTAGGATTCTGTTTATACATTGAATATCATTCTATGAATTACTTTGTTCAATAAGGCCTGTCAGGTTGGTGGCCACAAACAAAGCTTTAGGCTACATGCACATGTTGTGTAATTTGATGTGGAGAATTCGCACCAAAACCGCGGGTGTACGCTGGTAATTACGCAGCTAAACCCGCGCGTTTTTTATGTGCTTTTGGATGCGGTATTTACTTCTTGATGGGGAAATAGGTGCGGTTTTATGTTGCATATTTTCGTGCGTTTTCCTTTAAAACTAGTCAGAAACAATTTGCAAGCGTAAACATAGGATAAATTGACATGCTGCGGATTTAAAAATACGTGCCACAGGTCAATTTACGCGCAGAAAAAATCTGCACCATGTAGATGAGATTTCTTAAAAAATCTTTTACTTTGCTGGTACTGTATTACTCTGCGGATTTGTATCCCTACAGCACGTAATACGCAACGTAAAGTGGTTGTCCGAGATTAAATGACTTTGTGTTATGCTTGTAATTTATAAATGTAAATACATTTGTAATATACTTACATTTTCCAAAGTGGCTCCTTTTCTAGATCCTGCCGTGGGGAACTTGACGGGTGACGTCACTCTCTGCACTGGCTCTGGCCTCTTTGTTGATCTTCAATTCTTTGCCGGGTATACGACACGTCACTTGTGACGTGCCATGTATGGGCTGTTCTGCTTCATAGCCTGTAACGCGCATGCGCTGTCACTGCTGTTCTCGCGGTCCCTGCTGTTCTCGAGACAACAGCAGGGGCCACGCAACAGAACAGCCCATACACGGCACAAGTGACGTGTCGTATACCTGGAAAATAATTGAAGATCAACACAGGGGCCAGAGCCAGTGCAGAGAGTGACGTCACCCGTCAAGTACCCCACGGCAGGATCTGGAGACGGGGCCACTTTGGAAAATGTAAGTATATTACAAATGTATTTACATTTATAAATTAAAAGCATTAACACAAAGTCATTTAATCTTGGACAACCGCTTTATAGAATATCATCACCCTAAAGACTGGCAGATGGGTAGTCCTAGCATAAGATATAAAGAGAACTTCACTTTAGCTGCAATGTCCTGAACAAGTGATATACATTACAGGTTAGGAACAAATCAATAGGGAAAACACTTTACTATGTGTTATTTATATTTATTTAGTTATGTTCTATTTCATTTATATACTTGGTGCATAAACATTACAGCCAATAATAAGATGAAAAGCAATAACTGAGCTATGTGACATTTAAATGTTATTTATTAAGCTGAATATTGATTAGAGGGAGACAGTTATATTAAATATTATAGATTACAAAGTATCACTGCCAAAGTACGGCACAGAACTGCTGAATTTTTAATCATTAAATATAATTAGTTACTTTAAGACTAAGTACAGACGTGGCGGAAAAAATCTGCCGCAATGCAAGCAGTGAAACTTGCGGCAAATCTGCAGCAAAATGTGAAAATCCACAGCATGCCCTGATTTCTGCGTAGATTCTATCTTAGGATTTTGAAAACACCATCTACATGAATTGTACAGCAAATTGCCATGAATTTGAGGAGTGAAACTCAAACCGCAAATCTGCTACATCTGAGCTTGGCCTTTGAGAACAAATCCCTTTTTCTGAAGTAAAGTGTGGTATTAGATAACACAGTGCTCCCTCAAATTACAATATTAATTTATTCCAGGACGACCACTGTATTTTGTACATATATAATTCTTTGGAGAACTAGTAATGAGTTGTAAATGTCAACCGAAACGAAGAAAAATGGAGATAAAATAAATATAAGTATATTACTAATATTGATAAAGTCCTAATATGTTAGAAAGAGCTGCTGGAGGCTGGTAAATCATTTTCTTAGTTGAGGACTGGATCTCCTTCACGGTTCACAGGCGGGAATTAAACATTCTACACCAGTTCTCTGCCGTAGAAAAGTTGCAAATACTGCAAAAGTAGAGATTTGCACATAAAATGGCGACTTTGTTGAATTTGTGCCCCTCACACCAGTTTTTCAAAAAGTTGGCGGTACCTGAGGACGGGGCAGGGCTACCCGAGGCCTGACAAATTTACTGTAATTTATGCTAGAAAGTGGAGTAAATTATTATGCAAATCTACTTCAGCTTATATCTCATAGCTGGAGAAGATTTGACATTCTAAGACATGGATGGCCAGAGACGTGCCTATTTTATTAGGAGGCAGGCTCAACTTAATAAATTAGGCTCATCTTGTTGCAGTGCTGTTTAGATTAAGACTGGTGAATGAAATGCCAATTTTAATACATTTTCCCCCACAGTATATAGTGAAAATTAATTGTAGCCACCCTGACCTGGTGTCCAAAGGAGCAGCTCTTCTTGGCATCCCTCTCTTTTCTTCCAGGTTATATCACTTCTCTATTACAAATGTAACAATCTTTAACTTGACTTTTAATGTGTTAAATACACAGTGGCAAGAACTTTTAACTTGATTTTTTAATCAAAGGCTAAAAGAGGCTTTTCCATAGACATTATTTATCACCTATCCACAGGATAGGTGATAAATATCTGATTGGTTGGGGTCTGACTGCTGGAGCCCCATCGATCACGAGAGTGAGCTTACTGTGCCGTTTTTGGGAGCCTCATAGGAATGGAGCGGTAGTGTGCATGCTCGACCACCGCTCCATTCATTTCTATGCGGCTACTAGGAACGGCAAGGTAAGCCCGTTCTCATGATTGGTGGGGGTCCTAGCGGTCGGAACCCCACCGATCAGATATTTATCACCTATTCTGTGCATTAGTAATAAATTTTGATTATAGGTAAACCCCTTTAACTCCTTCCCGCCGGATCACGTATATAAACGTCATTACAATCGGTGGCTTACCGCCTTTTCACGTAAATGTACGTCATGGAGATGAAGCTGGCTCAGGAGCTGAGCCAGCGACATCACCACCGGGTGACAGCTGTATGTTACAGCTGGCACCCTAAGGTATCGGCCAGGACCGGAGCTAGCCTCCGATCCGACCGATTAACCCCTCACATGCTGCGTTCAATAGAGATCGCAGCATGTGAGGAGTTTATAGCCACCGGCACCCCAGCAACGTGATCGCTGGGTTGCCGGTGGCTGCAAAGGCGATCGGAGGGCTAATGCTTACCTCCCGATCAGCCGGTAACAGAATCCTCCTATGCCCCGTCGTCGGCGGGGCCCAGGAGGCTTCCGGTAACATCGGCAAGATGGCGCCGGCTCAGCTTCCGGCTCAGAAGCTGAGCCGGCGTCATCAGCAGTGGGTGTCCGCTGTATGTTACAGCGGACACCCCGATCTATCGCCAGGAACCGGAGCTAGCTCCGATTCCTGGCATTAACCCCTTCGATGCAGCGATCCATTGTGATCGCTGCATCCTAGAGGTTTGTAGAAAATCGGCAGCCTTGCCATGCGATGGCAAGGCTGGCGACTGCTACCATGGCAACAGGAGCCCTAACAATGGACTCCTGTCTGCCATTACGTAAGCTGATTAGGCCCCGCCCAGAGGCGGAGCCTGATCGGCTTGCTGTCAGTGAACAACTGACAGTTCCAATACATTGCACTACATAGGTAGTGCAATGTATTAGAACATCATACAAACAGTTGGACATTCAAGTCCCCTAGTGGGACTAAAGAAAAGTGTAAAAAAAAGTGTAAAAAAAGTAAAAATAAAAGTTGGAAAACATACAATAAAAGTTTCAAATAATAACACAAAACACAATCGCCCTTTTTCTCTTATCAAGTCATTTATTATTGAAAAAAATAATAAAGCCATACATATTTGGTATCGCAGCGACCTGAACTATAAAAATATTATGTTATTTATCCAGCGCAGTGAACGCCGTAAAAAAAAACCTCAAAAACACTGCCATAATTACTGTTTTTTTGGTCACTGTCTTCCAAAAATTGAAATAAAAAGTGATCAAAAAGTTGCATGTATCCAAAAATGGTACCGATAAAATCTATACCTCGTCTCGCAAAAAAACAAGCCCTCACACAGCTCCATCGATGAAAAAATGTAAAAGTTATGGCTCTCACAACTTGGCGACAGAAAAAATACATTCTCTTTCCAAAAGTAATTTTATTGTGCAAAAAGTTGTAAAAAAGTTCTATAAATTTGGTATCGCCGGAATCGTACTGACCCGCAGAATAAAGGTAACATGTAGTTTATAACGTACGGTGAACGGTGTATATAAAAAAAAAAAGTGGCACAAGCTGGTCATGACATATTTGACACTGAATTGGCATATCTAGGGAAACATTTTAATTTGTACCTTCCGCAGCGCAATCATTTATGGAAAAGACACGTGGGGTGAAAATGCTCACTACACCTCTTAATAAATGCCTTGAGGGGTGCAGTTTCCAAAATGGGGTCACTTCTCAGGGGTTTCTTTTATTATTTCACATCAAAGCCTCTGCAATTGTGAACCAATACTTTATAAGTCGCCAAATTAGGCCTCAATTTTACATGGTACTCTTTCACTCCTGAGCCCTGTCGAATGTCCAGGCAAAAGATTAGGGCCACATGTAGGGTGATTCTAAAACAGGGAAACACCGCATAATAATTGAGAGCTGTCTTGTTATGGTGGCACAAGCCGGGCACCACATATTGGCGTATCTAAGGAAAAATTCCCATTTTCATTCTCCCACATCGTGTGCACACGAATTTCTGCAAAACACCTGTGGGGTTAACATGCTCACTACACCCCTAGGTGAATACCTTGAGGGTGTTGTTTCCAAAATGGGGTCACTTCTGGGGGGGATCCACTGTTTTGGTCCCACAGGGACTTTGCAAATGCAACATAGCGACCAGAAACCAAATGCAGCAAAATCTGTACACGAAAAGCAAATGGCGCTCCTTCCCTTCCGAGCCCTGCCGTGTGCCCAAACAGTATTTTACGACCACGTGTGGGGTATTGCCGTACTCCAGAGAAGTTGCTTTACAAGCGTTGGGGTTCTTTTTTTCCTTTATTTGTTGAGAAAATTAAAAATTTGGAGCTAAAGCTACGTCTTATTGAAGAAAAAGGATTTTTTTTATTTTCACTGCCCAATTCTAATAAAATCTATGAAACACCTGTGGGGGCAAAATTATCACTACACCCCTAGATGGATTCCTCAAGGGGTGTAGTTTTCTCAATGGAGTCACTTTTTTGGCGTTTTCACTGTTTTGGTACCTCAGGGGCTTTGCAAATGCGACATGGCCTGCGCAAACCATTCCTGCTAAATTTGAGCTCCAAAAGCCAAATGGCGCTCTTTCCCTTCTAAGCTCCGCCGTGTGTCCAAACATCCGTTTATAACCACATGTGGGGTATTGTTTTACTCGGGAGAAATTGCTTTACAAATGTTGTGGTGCTTTTTCTCCTTTAGTCCTCGTGGAAATTAGAAAAAATTAGCTAAACCTACATAATCTTTGAAAGAATGACGATTTTTATTTTCACGGCCTACTTCCAATAATTTCTGCAAAAAACCTGCGGGGTCAAAATGCTCACTATACCCCTAGATAATTTCCTCAAGGGGTGTAGTCTCCAAAATGGGGTCACTTTTGGTGGATTTCCACTGTTTTGGCACCGAAAGAGCCCTTGAAACCTGACATGGTGCCTAAAATATTTTCTAATAAAAAGGAGGCCCAAAATCCACTGGGTGCTCCTTTGCTTCTGAGGCCGGTGATTCAGTCCATTACCACACTAGGGCCACATGTGGGATATTTCTAAAAACTGCAGAATCTGGGAAATAAATATTGAGTTGCATTTCTCTGGTAAAAACTTCTGTGTTACAAAAAAAATAGAATAAAAATGAATTTCTGCAAAAAAAAATGAAATTTGAAAATTTCACCTCTACGTTGCTTTAATTCCTGTGAAACGTTTAAAGGGTTAAGAAACTTTCTAAATGCTGTTTTGAATACTTTGAGGGGTGAAGATTTTAAAATGGGGTGACTTTTTGGCGGTTTCTAATATATAAGGCCCTAAAAGCCGCTTCACAACTGAACTGGCCCCTGTAAAAATAGCCTTTTGAAATTTTCTTGAAAATGTGAGAAATTGCTGCTAAAGTTCTAAGCCTTGTAACGTCCTAGAAAAATAAAAGGATGTTCAAAAAACGATGCCAATCTAAAGTAGACATATGGGGGATGTTAATTAGCAACAATTTTGTGTGGTATAACTGCCTGTCTTACAAGCAGATACATTTACATTTAGAAAAATGCTAATTTTTGCAATTTTTCACCAAATTTTGGTGTTTTTCACTGGTAAATATTGAATTTATCGACAACATTTTTCATCTATCATAAAGTCCAATGTGTCACGAGAAAACAATCTCAGAATCGCTTTGATAGGTAAAAGCGTTCCGGAGTTATTACCACATAAAGTGAAATATGTCAGATTTGAAAAAATGGGTCTGGTCCTGAAGGCCAAAATGAGCTTGGTCCTGAAGGGGTTAAGTGATAAGTTATCACACTGCAGCACGTTATGAAAGTCAAGATAAGGACTGCTACATCTGTTCATCATAAGTCTGCTAATATACAGTAAAAGTGTACCCTTGATGAAGATGTTGAACACATTTCCTAAAAAAACCAATAGGTGGGGAATGGGGCAAGTGTAGTAATTGTAAAAATATTAAATAAGGCATTAGCTCTTAAAGAAAGCAATTTCTTTTGGATTACTAAACCCCAAAACTGGGAAGAGCAGGTGAACTGTATGTTTTCCTTTTTGCAAAATTGCCATGATTGTCATCAATCCCCTATTGATTTACAGCTTCAATTAACAGTCTCCAACAAGCAGCTATTAAACAATAGATACAAAGAAGATATATTGTTTGAAAGCGATATACAGTGTTTGAGATGAAAGAGTGAACCAAGACAATGTGGTAGATAAAACTCAGTTAAAATATGTGAAGTGATTATACATTAAAGGTAGCCTGGGGTTTGTCTGCACCAAGGGTACAATATTTAAAATTGTAGAAAGGGAGCAAAAATAGTCCAAAATAGTATCAAAGGAGAAGTGACCTTGAAGTTCCACTGATTCCTCATCAATGTCACCGCCGGGGGCCATATATTAATTTCAGAAAATAGAATAGTAACATAGAATGTGGTCATGCTAATTAAATATATAGGAATGATAAAGATGAAAATGAATAATTAGTCACACAGATGGAAGCTCCACTATGGAGTGGGCCTATACATGTAGCAGAGTGGAGTTTTTCAGAAGCAGGAAAGTAGAGCATGTTAGTGGAAACAATGCATTCAGGTAACACAATGTATTATATACTATATGGGCAAAATTATTGGTGAACACCTCAAAATCATTAAATCCAGGTGTTTCATTCAGTCGCATTACCAAAGGTGTGTTGAATCCAGCACTTAGCCATGCAGTCGCATTTTCATACATCTGTGAAAGAATGGATCATTCTAAAGAGCTCGCTAAATTTGCGCATGGTGCTGTAATAGGATGTCACCGCTGAAACAAGTCAGTTCTTGATATTTTGTCCCTCCTGGATATTCCACCATCAACTGTGAGTGGGATTATTTGCAAAGTGGAAGCGTTTAGAAACCACAGCAACTCAGCCACGAAGTACAGACCACATAAAGTTACAGAGCGGGTATTGAGGTGCATAGTGCATAAACATTGCCAACGCTCCGCTGACTCCAAAACGGCAGAGCTCCAATTCTCCTCTGGTATGAAAATCAGCTCAAGAACTGTGTGCAGCAAATTTCATGGCATGGGTGTCCATGGCTGAGCAGCTGCATGAAAGCCAAACATCACCAAGCACAATGCCAAATGTCAGATGGAGTGGTGTAAATCACACCGCCACTGGACTCTGGAGCAGTGGAAACTTGTTCTGTGGAGTGATGAATCACGCTTCTCTATCTGGCAGTCTAATGGATGAGTCTGGATTTGGCGAATGCCACGAGAACATTACCTGTCTGACTGCTTTGGGCCAACTGTAAAGTTTGGTGAAGGAGGGATAATGCTATGGGGTTGTTTTTCAGGGGTCGGCCTAGGCCCCTTAGTTCCAGTGAAGGGAAATCTTAATGCTTCAGTATACCAAGACATTTTGGACAATTGTAGCTTCCGACTTTATGGAAACGGTTTGGGAAAGGCCCTTTCTATTCCAGCATGACTGTGTCCCAGTGACAAAGCAAGGTCCATAAAGACATGGTTGGGTGCGTTTTGTGTGGAAGAACTTGACTGGCCCACACAGAGCCCTGACCTCAACCCCATCCAACACCTTTGAGGTGAACTAGAATGGAGATTGCAAACCAGACCTTCTCGTAGCAACATTAGTGGCCAACCACACAGAATGGGCAAAAATTCTGACACACTCCAAAATCTTGTAGAAAGGCTTCCCAAGAAGAGTAGAAGCTGTTTTACCTGAAAAGGGGGAAACAACTCTATATTAATGCCTGTGGATTTAGAATAGAATGACAAAAAAGTTCCTGTAGGTGTATTGTGTAGGTGTCCAAATACGTTTGTCCAGTAGTTTATTTTAGTGGTTATCTGCTTTTGACAATTCCTTTGTGCTACAAGATCCCCTCCAAACATAAGCTGACCATAGGATATCCCACTGTTTGGACCTCCAGTGATCAGCTGTAATTTGTAGGGAAACCTAGCAGCAAGTGTTTAATTTCCCTGCAGCGCCACCACACAGCAGATGAAGAATTACACAGTTATAATTTAAATCAATGGGCCACCCATGTAATATAAGACATGCCTGGTCCATTAGAGTCAGAGGCACTCTTTGTGGCTGCTCTCTGTCTAGTTATTAGATGATGGTCATGAATGGAAATGCCTGTCTATTAACTCAGAATTCTTTAATAGGGTCTTTGAAAATTTATTTTCTAAACCAAACAACCTTTCAACTAAGAAAATCACAAAGGAGCATAGACTATGCAGCCCAAAAGAGATAAAGGACAACTTCAGGTCTACTTCATCTGTAGTTTGCCAAAAACTTTTAGACATAACATAAACTTTTGAATGTATCCAATAAATAATTTCACTAATTCTTACACCTACTTCAAACACAACTTTGTAAAGCTTTTTTATCATTAATCTGCACATGAATAGTTACCAGCCGCAGATTCTAATCAGATGCGTTACCGGTGGGGACATTTATCTGGAGGCCGGGTTGAAGTTACACAAATATTCTTGTCAAATGTACCTTTCATGCATGTATAGCAATCCAGAGCATTTTGTGCTGTCAGGCAAAAAGGATTTTTGTTGACCACCGGGAACTATTCTGAATTTCTAATCGTCATTAAGACATTACTTGAAAAGTGAAGCAAAGCAGACCATTAAATACAAATGAAACATCTAATTTGATTATGCCAGTGAATACTTTTGGGATAATACAAGATTTAAAACTGCCTGAAGGCAACCACAGGCATTTGTAATGTAGCACTGATACAAATATGTGGTCTCGGGAACAACCTTCACATAAGTCACACAGTTAATCTTTCGGGGGTTTTTTTTAAAGGAAAAGTCTAATTCTAATGATCATAAGTGATAAAAAAACATTGTAAATTTTAGGAAAGCTGTAGTATTTTGGCTTAGACAGCAGCCTTTCAACTGTCTATACTTGAGTAGAGTATGTATCTACTTTATTTTTTTTTTTGCTTTTCAGACTAAAGGCACTTTAACACGGTCCAATGAAGTGGTAAATGAGCGTTTATATGAATGCTCGGTCCCAATCATCGCCCTGTGTAAAATGGGCAATGATCAGCAGATGAATGAGCAAACGCTCGATCATAGGCTGATTGACTCATTTATGCAGCCAATAAAATGGTCGCTAGTCAGCAGCATATTTTTTGTGTAAAGAGGTAGGTGTGCTGCCGACATAATGGAAATGTATGGAGACGAACGATCGTAGTAATGATCATTCGTTCTCATACATTACCGATTATATCTCCTTGTAAAATGTGCAAATGAGCGCAAGTCGACAAGCTGTCTTGTTGATTGGGGCTTGTTTTCACACCTCATATTGGCCCCTGTAAAACCACCTTTAAGGGGATGGTCAGATTTATAAAAAAACTTATTTTCAAATACCTTATTAGGGCAATCTCAGTTTAAAGAGAGGAGTCTCTAATTTGGAGCCAATTACTTGAAACAGAGAGTGACTCCAGAGTGTCTCTCTTTCTTTCTGGAGGACCCAATGTTACACGGACAAACCATTGGTTTCAATGAACAACTTTTAATGCTCTTCCCTATGGCGGCACTGCTGGGAAATTGAACTCTGTCAGATTCCTCTTAACTTAGAGCTAATTTCTGATGAGCTTTTTTGTTTTAGTTTTCCCTTTTTTTTTCAAAAGGGGGTAAGGGGTAATAAATTGTCCAAAGTGTGAAAAGCTACTGCAAAGAGCATCTTTCCCTTTTGGAGGACTTTTTGGACATAGTCACCCATTGACTTCCAATTTGCTTCATAAGGGCATGGCCCAACGTGGCGGTTTTCCTCCGCAGCTGTCCGCATCAATGCCGCACAGAATCTGCGTTGCAGATTCTGCGGCGGATCTGTCCAAAATGTGCAGTAAATTGATGCGGACTAGCTGCTGCGTACTGCGGTAAAAGTGCTTCCCTTCTCTCTATCAGTGCAGGATGGAGAGAAGGGACAGCACTTTCCCTAGTGAAAGTAAAAGAATTTCATACTTACCGGCCGTTGTCTTGGTGACGCGTCCCTCTTTCGGCATCCAGCCCGACCTCCCTGGATGACGCGGCAGTCCATGTGACCGCTGCAGCCTGTGATTGGCTGCAGCCGTCACTAAGACTGAAACGTCATCCTGGGAAGCCGGACTGGAGACAGAAGCAGGGAGTTCTCGGTAAGTATGAACTTCTATTTTTTTTACAGGTTGCTGTATAGTGGGATCGGTAGTCACTGTCCAGGGTGCTGAAACAGTTACTGCCGATCGCTTAACTCTCTCAGCACCCTGGACAGTGACTATTTACTGACGTCTCCTAGCAACGCTACCGTAATTACGGGAGCCCCATTGACTTTCTCAGTCTGGCTGTAGACCTAGAAATACATAGGTCCAGCCAGAATGAAGAAATGTCATGTCAAAAAAGCAAGACGCATCCGCAGCACACATAACATGTGCATGACATCTGCGGACTTCATTGCGGAATTTAGAATCTCCATTGAAGTCAAAGGAGAACTTCCGCAATGAGTCCGCAAACCAGTCCGCCACTGGTCCGCAACATCCATTGTATGCTGCGGACACCAAATTCCGCACCGCAGCCTATGCTCCGCAGCGGAATTTTCAGCCACGTCTAAACGAAGCCTACTAAAAAGAAGTGGAAGGCAATGGAGAAACTGCTCCGCTGCGGATTAACGCTGCGGAGTGTCCGCAGCGGAATTCAAGAGCAATTCCGCCACGTGGGGCTTTGCCCTAATACCACATTTCCTCTGCAGTAGTGTGGTGGAATATCTACTTTTTTTATAGTACCACAGACAAACCGGTAATAACTTAACTTAACGTGGTGCACATATAAAGCTCTGCTGCCTATATATATATATATATATATATATATATATATATATATAGTGGTGTGACAAAAATCTGGATGTTTACTAGAAAAAAAATGAAATCCATTCAAAACCATTTCATAAAATAAGTTTGGATTCTTTTCCAGACTCAGTTCCAATTTAATCGAAAACAACCAGTCAATGAAAAATATATATTTTTCTCTCTGAGAATAAATTGGAAAAGACAAGGCGCTCAAGATAAATGTATTCTACTTCATCCTTTCCCCCCTTCTGGAATCAAACACAGATCTCGATTTAAACAGAAAAATGTAAGATTACTATAGCCATGTAAATATAGCAGTTGAGAAATAATTGTATTATAATTATTCATCACTGTTTGTACATTGGATTATTTAGTTCATTGCCCTTGTTGTCATTTTTTATGAGGAGTAAAATACAGTCTCAGACAAGTGAATTAAATAAATGCACGCTTGCTAGATGTAATCATACTAAAATAATAAAAAAAAAGCTTTACAGCTGCTTACATGAACAAATACTAGCCTCTCACTAGCACGAAAATATTCATTGAGTTAATGGTGGTGTATGAAGGCAAGCACGATTTCAAGAGGCAAAGATTAAAGAGCAAAAACTATACCTGCGTAAGAAGGAATCACAACTGTAACATGAAGATACAGATGTATAACAAAAAGACAAGAGCATGGAAGCAGCACTCACGAAACTGCTTCCATGCTCTTGTCTTTTTGTTATACATCATATGGGGAGAAGTCACTCCTATCATTTGAAGCTTAGCACCGACCATTTATTTGGTAATTTGCACTTGTGCTGCTCCTACCTGCCTTAGGCTGGGTTCACACGACCTATTTTCAGGCGTAAACGAGGCGTATTATGCCTCGATTTACGCCTGAAAATAGGGCTACAATACGTCGGCAAACATCTGCCCATTCATTTGAATGGGTTTGCCGACGTACTGTGCAGACGACCTGTAATTTACGCGTCGTCGTTTGACAGCTGGACACTTCTTTGCAACGTAATTTGAGCTGTTCTTCATTGAAGTCAATGAAGAGCAGCTCAAGATTTACGAGCGTCTCAGACGCCTCGCATAATACGAGGAGGAGCTTTTACGGCTGAAACGAGGCAGCTGTTTTCTCCTGAAAACAGTCTGTCATTTCAGCCGTAAAAGCCTCTCACCGTGTGCACATACCCTTACTATTTAAGATACAGATGTAGTCATCTTTAACTTGATTCTGATCACTTGCTGCAGCGTGATATCACACAACAAAAGCCATTGAAAAGTCATTGAAAAAGTCAAGATAAGAGATCTAGCCATTGTTTATTTAATGCTTTAACTGGTTGCCGACACAGGACGAGAATGCTCGTCCTGAGCGGCGGGTACTTGGCGCATTAGGACGAGCATTCTCGTCCTGTGTGACAGCCGTCTCTGCGGGCGATCGAGAGCGGGGCAACGGCTGTAATACACAGCCACGGCCCCGCTCTGACAGCGGAGAAGAGAGAAACCTCTTCTCTCCGCCATTAAACCTTTGAACGCCGCGATGAAAGCTGATCGCGGCAATCAAGGAGGGGGGACTGCACTTTGATCGCGTCACAGAAGATAACTGTGACGCGATCAAAGCCTACAACTCATATGGCCAGACAGCCCAGGGTCCATTGAAGGACCCCAGGGCTGTCTGAACATATTTCCTGTTGTTAGAGCATACTGAGGTGTGCCCTAACAACTGCCTGTGTACAATCAGTAACAGGCTAATGTACTGGCATATAGATCTATGCCAGTACATTGTAGTTACAAAATAAAAATCAAAATGATAAATCCCTTTATGGGATTAAAAAAAAAAGTAAAATGAATGTAAAAAAATAATAATGATAAATAAATAAAAAGTAAAAAAAAATACACAGAAACACACATTTTTTTTATAATAAATAAACTTTTTAAAATATAAGTCCCAAAACATGAAATAATATAGACATATTTGGTATGGCCACAACCGTAACAACCTGTACAACAAATGTATAACATTATTTATGATGCTCGGTGTATGGTGTAAAAAAAGAAATATTAAAACTGCTGCGGAACGGCTTTTTTTCTGCAATTTCGCCAAAATAAAAATTTATAGAAATTAAACGATAATGTATTTGTACCAAAAAATGTTACCTACATAAAGTACAACTCGTCTCGCAAAAAACAAAGTCTCATACAACTCCGTCGTACAAAAAATAAAAGAGTTATGAGCGTCGGGATGCAAAGAGGGAAATCTAAAAAAAATGTTCTGTCCTCAAGGCCAAAATTGGCCGTGTCCTTTAGGGGTTAAAGAGGCTCTGTCACCAGATTATAAGGGCCCTATCTCCTAGATAATCTGATCGGCGCTGTAATGTAGATAACGGCAGTGTTTTTTATTTAGAAAATTTATCATTTTTGAGCAAGTTATAAACAATTTTAGATTTATGCTAATATGTTTCTTAACCTCTTCCCGACATTTGCCGTATGGGTACGCCATCGAAAGCCATGACTTCCCGCAAATTACCGTATCCATACGCCAAATGTTTGGTGCCATCATCACCGGATCTCAGCGTTATCTTACAGCTGACATCCGGCTGTAATGGCGGGGACCGAAATTAGTGTCGATCCCCGCCATTAACCCCTTAAGTGCAGCTCTCAAACTGCTCTGCCATTATGGAAGCCGATTAGGCCCCGCCGGGATGCAAAGCCTAATCGGCTTGCTGTCAGTGAATAACTGACAGTGCTAACACATTGCAGTACGTAGGCAGTTCAATATATTAGAAAAAAAAACATCAGACAGTTGGACCTTCAAGTCCCCTAGTGAGACTTGAAAAAAAGTGTAAGAAAAGTATAAAAAAGTGTAAAAAAAAGTGACAAAAGTGAAAAAAATAAAAGTTTGAAAACAAAAGTTTCAAGTAATAAAATAAAACACAATCGCCCTTTTTCACTTATCAAGTCATTTATTATTGAAAAAAATAAATAAACCATACGTATTTGGTATCTACAGTCCTATCCTATGTAAAACCACTCAAAACATCTTAACATCAGAATCAGTTGTGTCATATTGCACAGGATACGCCAAAATTTCAAATGATAAAATTGCTGCATGGCTATCTAGTATAAAATATTTATAAGGGGTTATCCAGTTTAGATAACCCATTTTAAAATATCTTATTAGGGAATTCAGAGTTAATAGAGGGGAATCCTTAGTTCAGGGTCCTCATCCCTTGGCCATAGCTACAAAGAGCATCTCTCGCTTGGGAGAACCTGTCCTGTCCTGAATTACACAAACAACTCATTGATTAGAATAGGAACTGTGTAATGCTTAATTTCTCCTGTGGTGGCGCTGCATGGAAATTTACCATTTACTGCAAAGTTTCCCCAGACATAATAGCTGATTGCTGGGGGGTTCCATCAGGAGACACTTTGAGAACAGTTTATTTTCAATTGACTTCAAGTAGGGATTGACCAAAGCAGATAGCACCTGTATATTAAAATAATCTTTAAATAAATTATAGGCCACATGTATACAATTGTGTGCAATACAATGCAGAATACTTCATATGGAACTATAACGTTCACCATATTTTGAGAATTTGCTGATTGTATTGACTTATGACAAACCATTCTCTCCCTAAAAGCAGTCCATTGCTCAGAGTGGAGGAATATCATACTGTATATGACATCCTATGGAACAGATACTGCACAACTGACATGAGCACTGTGTTTGAGATCCGTACTACACTGACTTGTTATAGATCTGAATATATTCATGTGCAGGGAGTCTTTAGAGAGTATAATGAGTAGGAATAATATAAGACCACATGTATCAGACCAAAAATAATTTGTGCAACCTTTTTAGTAAATGTCAATAGGGCCAAGTCTTAAAGATGCAGCAAAGCAGCAGAGTTGGCTTTGATCTGCTGTTATTTTAAAGTGAATGCCCCCTTATTTTTAATCTAAACAGAATAAAAATGATGTGCTAAATGATTTCTTAAATGTATCCGTATGGCAGTCTCAGCTGCTTAATACAAAGCTCCAAAACACCTGAATAGCAGTAGACTTAAAGGGAACCTTTCATCTCCCCATACATGTGCAGCTGAGTGCAGCATGTAATGGGGAGGGCTGCACAAACTCTGGGGCACTTTTCTACCTCCCTCCGTTATTTAGATATCGGTGCCGTTATATTTGGCGCATGATATTTAAATAACCCCCTGAACTGTCAATGGGGCGTGTACTGTCAAGGGGGCATGTTACTATGGCTGTGACACTGTCCAATCAGATATGGACAGTGTTACAGCAAAAGCGAGGAGAGAGAGTGTGCGAGCACGCACGCTTTCTCACTCTTCAGCTTTGAAGATCAGTCTTCTGCCGAACTGGCAAGGGGGCGTGTCACTGCTATGGACAGTGTTAAAAGAGCTGGGGAGGGCTTGCACTGTCCATAGCAGAGACATGCCCCATTGCCAGTTCGGCAGAAGACTCCTTGCTTTTGATGTAACACTGTCCATATCTGATTGGACAGTGTCACAGCCATAGTAACACGCCCCCTTGACAGTACACGCCCCATTGACTGTTCAGGGGGTTATTTAAATATCGGGTGCCAAATATAACGTCACCGATATCTAAATAACGGAGGGAGGTATAAAAAAATTGTAAAGTGCCCCAGAGTTTGTGCAGCCCTCCCCATTACATGCTGCACTCAGCTGCACATGTATGGGGAGGTGAAAGGTTCTCTTTAAAGGTTTATCATGACTACCTACAGCCACCACTAGAGGGAGTATAGATGCTTAATATACCACGTTTATACGTTGAACTCAATAACTCAGCATGCAGTAGGCGCCTAAGCTCCCTCTAGTGGTGGCAGCAGGCAATTTTTAACGATCAAGTCTATTCAGGGGATTTGGAGCTCTGTATAAGAAAAATTGCTATAAAGATATATTAGATAATTTATCAGCAATGAATTTTGTACCTAAAAACATGGTGTTAAAAGCTGGATTTTCCCTTCTTAATAAGAGAAACAATACACTGACAAAATCAGCACTACATCTGTAAAATGACAATGTTTTTTCCCATGTGGCCAGAAAAGTAAATTTTTCATAGTATAAGATACATTTTTTTTGCTGTTCCATGCAGCAATCATGATAGCCTTTTGAACAGTTTATACAAATATCAATTGTTGGATATAGTTTGGTACAGATACCAACGGCTTATTTGAAGAAAACCATTGGTCAAGGAAAAACTGGTTGTTATAAATAGATTTTCCTTAATTTATTCAATGAGAATGTATACAGAAGTGCATCATTAACATAAAAATATGTTCATGATATTAAATAGACTGAATGCAGATGGTATGAGAAAATATGCTTTATAACTTTACCGTTTTCTCTGACTATGCAAACACATTACCATAGCAACCAACAAAGTCACAGTAAATTTTGTTACAATAGCATTTGCCACGATAAAGTAGTGATAAAACTATACATTTTCAGGAAAAAAAAGTCACATCCTAAATAATTAGGAAAAACCTTTTCAACAACAGTAGCGGAAATCTGTGAAAAACAGATACTTGCGCTGATTAAAAGTGCTGAGCATAGCTGTTAGGATCAGCGGGGTTTTGAATCTGCAAAAAAAACTTTATCTTTTGATGCAAAATAGCTTTTCTCTAGAATGAAGAAAACAGTCTCTTTAATTCTACTAAAAGCCGATGTTTGACCCCTAAAAGAGCCTTGAAATATAACTGATGTTACCCACTGTACAAGAGAAATGTTTTAAGGCCCTTTAAAGGGGACCTCTAATGCTGCTGGCGTTCTCATCCTCGACCAGAAGTTTATGTCTAACAGGAAATGCCGTTGGCAAATTCGGCAATATTGTTGTCAAGGCAATGGCTTGACACCCGAAGCCTCTTCTGCATAGGAGCTTCTCAGGAGAGACTTCAGGTGGCGATACTGATGCCTCGGTAGCAGAACCACCAAATCTGACAACTGCATCTCCTGCTGTCAGATTTAATCTTCTGGCAGAAGATGAGAATTCTAGTAACATTGAAGATATTTTGATTTACTGGGGAAGCCCCCTATGTCATAGTGCCCATGTGGCACTGCAGAGACAGTTTTAATCCTTTATCCTTTTCCCAGTAAACATTTTCTTAAAGGGTAACTAAACTTTTACAAAATGTTTGACATGCCATAGTGACATGTCAGAAGTTTTGATACGAGCAGTTTTGATAAGACCTTTCCTCGAAAAGCCAAGCGAGTGGTGTACGGACTCAGACTTTCTATTGAGCCTGTACACTGCTCGCCCGGCTTTACGAGAAAAGCCGTTCAGAAACGAAGCGGAACAGTACTCACCCATTTCATTTTGGTGATCGGTGGGGGTCTTGGACCGATTCTTCACGATGACATATCAAACGTTTTTTAACAGTTTAGTTTCCCTACATAAAGTTGGATCTCTGCAGGGAAAGTCAGTACCTTTTGTGGGCCTTTAGCTAATTAATATAGGTATTGTGCTTCCTGACCATTTTTGCATTTCTCTCTGTTGTGCTATATCTTAGTTATTATAGTTGAAAAAGTCTTATGTCTATCAAGTTTGGCCATAAAAGAGGAAAAGGAAGGAGTGTAATCTTAGGTTACCAATTAATGATCCAGAGAAAGACAAAAGACCAAAAAAAATGACCTCAGCTGGCAATCAGACTGGATCAACATTCAAACAAGATGTAATGGTGGGGGGGGTAGGGAAACGGACAAGTGAGCCCTAATCTACCCGCCACTCTGTCCCTGCCTACTTGCAACGACCCGCCCTAGACGACGGGGTACAACTGGGCGGCGGTCCCTGCGCTCAGTAAGTGCATGACAAACACGACAAACAAACAAGGGAACACAAGCAAGGGAAATGGGCAGTTGCTCGCGGAAACACCGTGAGCAACAGAGTAGTGAACGAGCCGAGTCAAGCCAGGAGAGTGCGAGGTACAAAGCGAAAAGCAGAAGAGTAGTCGGTAAGCCGGGGTCTGTATGGAGCAGGATCAAAAAGTAGCAGGAGCTGTAGCTGGGCCAGGAAACCTCAAGGAAAGAATTCACAAGCACAGATGGACAGGAAGAGCAGGCTTAAATAGACCGAGGGCGGGAGCTAGCTGAGTCTGGCCAGGTTGCGATAGGCTCTCCCACTCCTAAGCCTGCCAGCCTGAGTGGAGGAAGCTGGTGTCTGTCTCAGGGATGTACACTCAGGTGTTGACTGATTAATTCTGGGAGTTAACCCTGAAGCAGTGCCTGGCAGATCCTTTACAGTACCCCCCCTTTTATGAGGGGCCACCGGACCCTTTCTAAGTGGACCTGGCTTACTGGGGAAACGCAGGTGGAACCTCCTGACCAATACCCCAGCGTGAACATCCCGGGCGGGTACCCAAGTCCTCTCCTCGGGCCCGTATCCTCTCCAATGGACCAGGTACTGGAGGGAGCCTTGGACCATCTTGCTGTCCACGATCCTGGCCACCTCAAATTCCACCCCCTCAGGGGTGAGGACGGGAACAGGAGGTTTCCTCGAGGGGGCCAAGGACGGGGAGCAGCGTTTCAGGAGGGAGGCATGAAACACGTTGTGTATACGAAAAGACGGGGGTAACTCCAGCCGGAAAGAGACAGGACTGAGGACCTCAATGACCTTATACGGCCCAATAAACCGGGGAGCAAACTTTTTGGACGGAACCTTGAGACGCAAGTTCCTGGATGACAACCACACCAGATCCCCGACCACAAACAGGGGGTTAGCAGAACGTCTTCTATCGGCCTGAGCCTTCTGTATGCTCTGGGACGCCTCTAGGTTCTTCTGAACCTGGGCCCAGACTGTGCACAGATCCCGATGAACGACCTCCACCTCGGGATTGTTGGAACAACCAGGTGAAACGGAGGAGAACCGTGGATTAAACCCAAAATTACAGAAAAAGGGAGAGACCCCTGACGAGTTACTGACCCGGTTATTAAGGGAAAATTCGGCGAGGGGAATGAAAGAAACCCAATCAAATTGACAGTCAGAGACAAAACATCTTAAGTATTGTTCTAGAGACTGATTAGTCCTCTCCGTTTGGCCATTGGTTTCAGGATGGAAGGCAGAGGAGAAGGACAGATCAATCCCCAACTTATTACAGAAGGCTCTCCAAAACAATGAAACAAATTGTACCCCTCTGTCAGAAACAATATTGACGGGGACCCCATGGAGACGCAGGATGTGTTTGATAAACAAGGTAGCCAACGTCTTGGCGTTGGGTAGTTTCTTGAGGGGCACAAAGTGGCACATTTTACTGAAGCGGTCTACCACCACCCACACCACCGACTTGCCTTGGGATGGAGGCAAATCGGTGATAAAATCCATGGAGATATGTGTCCACGGTCTCTGGGGAATGGGCAACGAACGCAGTAAGCCCGCTGGTCGGGACCTGGGAGTCTTGGACCTGGCACAAACCTCACAGGCGGCAACGTAGGCCTTAACGTCTTTAGGCAAACCAGGCCACCAATAATTTCTGGTAATGAGGTGTTTGGTACCCAGGATGCCTGGATGGCCAGATAGTGCGGAGTCGTGATTTTCCCTAAGTACCCTTAGCCGGAATTGCAGGGGAACAAACAGCTTGTTCTCAGGAAGGTTCCCAGGAGCTGAACCTTGATCAGCAGCAATTTCAGAGACTAAATCGGACTCGATAGAGGAAATGACTATACCTGGAGGCAAAATACAAACAGGATCTTCCTCCGAAGGAGGGCTGGCCATGAAGCTACGCGACAGTGCATCCGCCTTAATATTTTTAGACCCGGCCCTATAGGTAACCAAAAAATTGAATCTGGTAAAAAACAACGCCCATCGAGCTTGTCTCGGGTTTAGCCTCCGGGCAGATTCTAGGAAAACCAGATTCTTGTGGTCGGTAAGGACCGTTACCTGGTGCCTAGCCCCCTCCAGAAAGTGGCGCCACTCTTCAAATGCCCATTTAATGGCTAAAAGTTCGCGGTTGCCAATATCATAGTTACACTCCGTGGGCGAAAACTTCCTAGAAAAGTAAGCACAGGGGCGGAGATGGGTGAGGGAGCTGGTACCCTGGGACAAGACGGCCCCCACTCCCACCTCGGACGCGTCAACCTCCACAATAAATGGCTCCCTTTGGTTGGGCTGAACCAGCACGGGGGCCGAGATAAAGCACTTCTTGAGGGTCTCAAAAGCCTGGACGGCCTCAGGGGGCCAATGGAGGACATCCGCACCCTTGCGAGTGAGGTCCGTAAGAGGCTTAGCGACGACCGAGAAGTTAGCAATAAATCTCCTGTAATAGTTAGCGAACCCCAAAAAACACTGTAGCGCTTTCAGGGAGGCAGGTTGGACCCATTCAGCCACAGCCTGAACCTTGGCAGGGTCCATGCGGAATTCATGAGGAGTGAGGATTTGACCTAAAAATGGTATCTCCTGTACCCCAAATACACATTTTTCGATTTTGGCAAACAGTTTGTTTTCTCGAAGGACCTGGAGCACTTTCCTGACATGCTCTATGTGGGAGGACCAGTCCCTGGAAAACACCAATATGTCATCAAGGTACACTACAAGAAATATCCCCAGGTAATTTCTCAAAATCTCATTTATGAAGTTCTGGAAGACCGCAGGGGCATTGCACAACCCAAAGGGCATGACGAGGTATTCGAAATGGCCTTCGGGCGTGTTAAACGCAGTCTTCCACTCATCCCCCTCTTTGATGCGAATAAGGTTATACGCCCCCCGTAGATCCAATTTAGAGAACCATTGGGCCCCCTGAACCTGATTAAAGAGATCAGGAATCAAAGGAAGGGGATACTGGTTCCTTACCGTGACCTTATTCAGGCCACGGTAGTCAATGCATGGCCTAAGACCCCCATCCTTCTTCCCTACGAAGAAGAAGCCAGCACCTACCGGAGAAGAAGAGGGACGAATGTAACCCTTGGCCAGGGATTCCTGGATATACTCCCTCATGGCTTCACGTTCGGGACAAGAAAGGTTAAATATCCTACCCTTAGGAAGCTTAGCTCCTGGTACCAATTCGATAGCGCAATCGTATTCTCTATGAGGCGGTAATACTTCGGAGGCCTCTTTAGAGAAAACATCAGCGAAGTCCTGAACAAACTCGGGTAGCGTATTCACCTCCTTAGGGGGAGAAATAGAATTAACAGAAAAACATGACGTACAACATTCATTACCCCATTTGGTTAGCTCCCCAGTATTCCAGTCAAACGTAGGATTATGCAACTGCAACCAGGGAAGACCTAGAACCAAATCGTACGATAATCCCTGCATCAATAGTACAGAGCATTGCTCCAAATGCATGGAGCCAACAAGGAGTTCAAAAACAGGGGTATGCTGTGTAAAATAACCATTAGCAAGAGGAGTGGAGTCGATACCCACTACCGGAACAGGTTTAGGCAAATCAATCAGAGGCATAGCGAGAGACATAGCAAATTCCACAGACATGATATTAGTAGAGGACCCTGAATCCACGAAGGCACTGCCGGTAGCAGACCTACCACCAAACGAGACCTGAAAGGGAAGCAATATCTTAGTACGTTTCATATTTACGGGAAATACCTGTGCGCCCAAGTGACCTCCCCGATGATCACTTAGACGCGGGAGCTCTCTGGCAGCATTCTTACGCTTGGGACAGTTGTTTACTTGATGCTTGACATCCCCACAGTAGAAGCAGAGACCATTCTTCCTGCGGAATTCTCTACGTTGTTGAGGGGACACGGAGGTCTCGAGTTGCATAGGTATTTCTGAGTCTTTAGGGGAGAAACGAAGCAACGGGACTTCGGGAGGCATCATGGGGGAGTCGGAGGAAAAAACACATAAACGTTCACGTTGTCGTTCCCTGAGACGTCGGTCAAGTCGTACCACTAAAGCCATAACCTGGTCTAAGGAGTCAGAAGAGGGATAACTAACTAGCAGGTCTTTCAGGGCGTTCGACAGACCCAACCTAAACTGGCACCTTAAGGCAGGGTCATTCCACCGAGAAGCTACGCACCACTTCCGAAAGTCAGAGCAATACTCCTCAACAGGTCTCTTACCCTGACGTAAGGTCACCAGCTGACTCTCGGCAAAGGCAGTTCTGTCAGTCTCGTCATAAATAAGTCCGAGAGCAGAAAAGAAACAATCAACGGAGGAAAGTTCAGGGGCGCCAGGAGCCAAGGAGAAGGCCCACTCTTGGGGCCCTTCCTGGAGCCGGGACATAATTATACCCACCCGCTGGCTCTCAGAACCTGAGGAGTGAGGTTTAAAGCGAAAATAAAGCTTACAACTCTCCCGAAAGGAGAGAAAAGCCCTCCGGTCACCTGAGAACCGGTCGGGCAACTTGAGGTGGGGTTCAAGGGGTGCGGTGAGGGGAACTACCAAGGTAGCATCAGGCTGGTTGACCCTCTGAGCCAGGGCCTGGACCTGTAGGGAGAGACCCTGCATTTGCTGAGCCAGGGTTTCACGGGGTTCCATAATGGTGTCAGGGACCAGGGTAGACTAGGTATAGGGCTTGTGAATTTGTAAAGGTGGGGGGGGTAGGGAAACGGACAAGTGAGCCCTAATCTACCCGCCACTCTGTCCCTGCCTACTTGCAACGACCCGCCCTAGACGACGGGGTACAACTGGGCGGCGGTCCCTGCGCTCAGTAAGTGCATGACAAACACGACAAACAAACAAGGGAACACAAGCAAGGGAAATGGGCAGTTGCTCGCGGAAACACCGTGAGCAACAGAGTAGTGAACGAGCCGAGTCAAGCCAGGAGAGTGCGAGGTACAAAGCGAAAAGCAGAAGAGTAGTCGGTAAGCCGGGGTCTGTATGGAGCAGGATCAAAAAGTAGCAGGAGCTGTAGCTGGGCCAGGAAACCTCAAGGAAAGAATTCACAAGCACAGATGGACAGGAAGAGCAGGCTTAAATAGACCGAGGGCGGGAGCTAGCTGAGTCTGGCCAGGTTGCGATAGGCTCTCCCACTCCTAAGCCTGCCAGCCTGAGTGGAGGAAGCTGGTGTCTGTCTCAGGGATGTACACTCAGGTGTTGACTGATTAATTCTGGGAGTTAACCCTGAAGCAGTGCCTGGCAGATCCTTTACACAAGAATTCATAGTAAAATAGTATGTGTTACTTTGTTGCATTGTATAATAGTATGTGTTACTTTGTTGCATTGCAAAATAGTATGTGTTACTTTGTTGCATTGTATAATAGTATGTGTTACTTTGTTGCATTGTATAATAGTATGTGTTACTTTGTTGCATTGCAAAATAGTATGTGTTACTTTGTTGCATTGTATAATAGTATGTGTTACTTTGTTGCATTGCCAAATAGTATGTATTACTTTGTTGCATTGTAAAATAGTATGTGTTACTTTGTTGCATTGTATAATAGTATGTGTTACTTTGTTGCATTGTAAAATAGTATGTGTTGCTGTTTGCGTATTCTAGACTTCTAGCATTCTCCAGTATAACTGTAAAGGATCTTCCAGACACAGCTTCTGTGTCGACACCCATGGGTAATCCGTCTGCACCTGCTCCTAGGTCTGATAGAGTGACTCGATCTGCTACCACTCAGGCTGGTAGGCTCAGGAGTGGGGGAACCTATCACAGCCTGGCCAGACGGTTCTAGCTCCCACCCTCAGTCTATTTATACCTTCATTTCCTGCTTGTCTTTGCCTGTGATTCTTTCCTGTTTCCTGGCTCTGCTGCTCCTGCTATTATTATTGACCTTGCTTCATTTTGACCCTGGCTTTACTAACTACGCTCCTCGTTCACTACTCCTGTTTCTCACGGTGTTGCCGTGGGCAACTGCCCCATTTCCCTTAGCTTCTGTGTACCCTTGTCTGTTTGTCTGTCGTGCACATATTGAGCGTAGGGACCGTCGCCCAGTTGTACGCCGTCGCCTAGGATGGGCCGTGCAAGTAGGCAGGGACTGAGTGGCGGGTAGATTAGGGCTCACCTGTCTGTCTCCCTACCCCGACATTACAATATCTTAGAGGGAAACATCACTTTTGAGCATGATTTTATACTTTGAATGTACAGAAAATGTTGGAAAACATTTGAAGTACTTTATTTTGGTTATCTCCTACTGTTTTTGAGTTATGATATTTCTTCTCCATTCACAACAGAATCTACTTATATTCAAAATTTTATGGATTTCCTGTTGCCATAGTGCTAGGCATTTTGAGCCTTCAATTAAAATAATTGAATATCTGACTGTGCATTGCAGGGTTGGATCAAGCTCTCTTAGTGCCCAAGGCAGGGGTTTTTAGATTGCCCCTCCCACCGTCAGTCCTTGAAGCTTATTATGATAACTGTTGAATGTACAATCACATATTAAATTCCACAACCCAGATCTTGCAGCATTATCAACAGCTTGGACACAGTGTATTAAGAATTTTAAAGCCAGAGTGTTGCATTTCTTTTATTTTGAATCCATAAATTCCCCCCTCCCCTTTAATTGTGCATTAGGCAGCCACATACTTTGCCTACCCCTTACCCAGCCATGGTGGAGCGAATCCAAGGGAAATCTGGAAAACCAGAAGAATTTTGAATACAGTTATGTATATGAATGGAGAAAAATACACAATATAACCTAATCTGTACAAAATATGTAGAACAAATTACTATCAAAAACACTGTATCGTTCTGTGTAAAAGTAATCAGTAAACATATACAGTAACTGAAATACCGAAGAGAATAGGCTAATCTATAAATATCAATAGCTGATTGAAAACTTGGCTTTATCCTCTCCACTGTTTGCACGTCATGACCTACCCACATCTTCACCCAGCTAAGTCATTTGTCCTGTTTTCCTATGCCATTCATGATTGTTATTATTGTGTACAAATACATTTGTTAATCTTGAGAAACTGGACAGTATGTATCAAAATATCATAGTAAATATTTTTTTTTATTTTTTTTCGGCTACAGTCATTTACTGCCATGCACAGCAATAATTTCCTCTGATCCTACAATCATTATTGACTTGATAATCTTACTATTACAATTATTAAACTCATGCAATATAATGCCCAAGCATGGCATTAACTTTTTTTTTTTCTTAAAATGTTAGAAAAACCAGAATGAGCACTTTCTCCGGCGCTACTCCAATGTCAAACATGTTACCTTGAATTACACTTTCTACACTAGCTACATTTGGCTGTGTATTGACATTACTACTGTCTATCCCTGTAAATCCCTGGCTCTTCTGTAGTTTTCGGAGAGCAGACTTTCTTGACAGCTGTGCCCTTTTTGAAAATTTTCTGTCAGTTCTATGCCAACACCACTCTAAAAGGGCTTTAAAGTCAATTTACCCTTTGAGTGCTCTTAAGAATAGTGATCCATTAAGTCAACAAGGACGGTGCAGAGATGTTCAGTGTGCTAACTTTCATACAATTTTAGCTTATTTCTTATTGAAAATGTATTTGAGCTTTAGCTTTGTATTTCTTACATTTCTCATCAGTGTGTATTATCTAATAAGACTTTAGAGGAAAACATTTGTGCCTAGGTTTGGTGAGCTAAAGGTAAACCTATGCTTGTATTTGAAGGAATTATATATACAATGCTCATTTACTTATACAGATGTGTCCTGTTTTGACTTATTCTCTCAACCCATTATATCTCGAGATGTGTGGCGCGAGATGTTTAACAAACCTTTAAAAATAATTAACTCCTTTTAACGGATAGCATCCGTCAGCCATCGGTCGCCCATAGACCCCCATAGACTCCCAGGTTAAATAAAAAAGTATACCCTATGTTAAAAAAAAGTATACGTTTAAAATGTAGATTTTTTACTACATGGCTATGACAGATGTCATGCGTTGGCCATTCCCCAAAAATCTGTCACCCGTAAACTCCAATGTTAAAAATAACATCTACGTATATATATTTTTTTACTGGGTGGTGCAAGATTGTATTGAATTGGTATCATGACAAAGTGTATAACTTAAAGAGGCTCTGTCACCAGATTTTGCAACCTCTATCTGCTATTGCAGCAGATCGGCGCTGCAATGTAGATAAGAGTAACGTTTTTATTTTTTAAAAACGAGCATTTTTGGCCAAGTTATGACCATTTTTGTATTTATGCAAATGAGGCTTGCTAAAGTCCAACTGGGCGTGTTTAAAGTAAAAGTCCAACTGGGCGTGTATTGTGTATGTACATCTGGGCGTTTTTACTTCTTTTACTAGCTGGGCGTTCTGACGAGAAGTATCATCCACTTCTCTTCGCAAGGCCCAGCTTCTGGCAGTGCAGACACAGCGTGTTCTCGAGAGATCACACTGTGTCGTCACTCACTTCCTGCCCCAGGTCCTGCATCGTGTCGGACGAGCGAGGACACATCGGCACCAGAGGCTACAGTTGATTCTGCAGCAGCATCGGCGTTTGCAGGTAAGTTGATGTAGCTACTTACCTGCAAACGCTGATGCTGCTGCAGAATCAACTGTAGCCTCTGGTGCCGATGTGGCCGACACGATGCAGGACCTGGGGCAGGAAGTGAGTGACGTCACAGCGTGATCTCTCGAGAACACGCTGTGTGTCTGCACTGCCAGAAGCTGGGCGTTCTGTAGAGAAGTGGATGATACTTCTCGTCAGAACGCCCAGCTAGTAAAAGAAGTAAACACGCCCCGATGTACGCACATAATACACGCCCAGTTGGACTTTTACTGTAAACACGCCCAGTTGTACTTTTGCAAGCCTCATTTGCATAAATACAAAAATGGTCATAACTTGGCCAAAAATGCTTGTTTTTTAAAAATAAAAATGTTACTGTAATCTACATTGCAGCGCCGATCTGCTGCATTAGCAGATAGGGGTTGCAAAATCTGGTGACAGAGCCTCTTTAATGAAATTCAAGAAAAGTTTAAGGTGGACACATCTGTACATGTCTATTATTGGAAATGCTCTTTTTTGAATGGAAGTGATCAGTGTCGGACTATAGTACTACACATTGAGTACTATACATTGAGCCCATCAGAAAAAAAAATATTTTGAGGGCCCTCCCTCTATCTACATGAAACATGTTCACATCCGCTTTAAAATGCATTGTAAATGTACTTGCTATCATTGCACACATAGGATATATCATCATTCTAACAGGTCATTTGTGATAAACCCATAGGAAATAGACCTTAAAAGGATTTTCCTGGACATTGATATTGATTGCCTATTCTTAGGGCAGGCCATCAATATCAGATCAGGGGGGTCTGATTCCCAGAACCCCCACCGATCAGCTGAGGGGAGGGGCAGTAGCGATGACCTTTTCCCCTTATTGTTTACCAGGCACTGCACTGTATATTTTGTAGCGGTTTTGCTTGGTACTGAAGCTTTCTGCGGCTCAGTCCAAATCAAGTCAATGAGACTGAGCAGCAAAACCAGTCAGCTGATTGGTGGGGGTGCCAGGAATCGCACCACCCAAATATCTGATATTGGTGGCCTATCCTAAGGATAGGCCATCAATATCAAAGTCTCGCAAAACTTTTTTAATGGCAATTGATGGCCACCAAAATCAGCTTCAAATGGGATGTTCTCCTGCTGGACCATTGGGACCCATTATTATGACAGCCTGGGACCTCCAGAGAATCCTCCCAGGGTCGACGTTCTAATAAAAGATCAAGGCAGTGATTAAAAACTAAAGGGGTTATCTGTGGTATAACATTTTCTATTACCCTTAGAATAAACTATCAATGTGTGATACAGCTGATCCCCCCTATACTTCAACACACGAACAAAAACAGCCTGGTCTTCTTACAGCCATGGATTTTTTTTCTCCATGTATTTGTATACATGAATCCTAAATGAATGAGCCTGTTACTGAGAACAATGCAAAATATATAAAAGGAATACTTGACTACCTGAATGGTCATGAGCCATTTCTAAAAGCCAAGAATGAAGTCATGTATAGCACCAGGTGTTACAATAACCTAACTCTCATTTGTACAATGTAACAGAAAATGATACCATGATTAAATGCCACAAAACATATTTCCAGCCAGACCAGTCTCTCGTTTGTACTAATTTTATTGCATAGAATATTCTCTGCCTGACACATCATGATGTTTGCTATTTCTACCTTGTCTTCTTCTGCTGCTTAGAATTGCTAATCAATAGGAACAGGCTCCATTAAAACCCACCTACTTGATTTGGCATATTTACTCTTGAATTACAAACTTGATATGTTAAGATTGATTGCTGTAAACCCTTCTACCAGCTGCAATTTTGCAAGGTGTCAAAGATGTCTAAGAGATGATAAATGTCTATTCATATGATTATAGAGTTTTTTTTTACCTAGTCTTTTAATAAAAAGTATGTTGATGTTTGCTGTGTGCGTCTGTCTTTGTCTATGTGGGATTGTGTATCCCAGTTTTTAATGTAACCATCTGAATTAGTTCTTTATTTTTTTTCTATTTTATGGAAATAAAGCTTAATCATTGTAGAATTACAATTTATGCAACGTTATACACATGTAATATTTCTCATAGCTGACAGTTGGACATAATCCAGTATGGGCTGTCCTCTGTGAACAAAACAACCTATAATATTTTACCTACACTGATACATTGTAGCATACTATCAGTAAGAGAGATATGTGCTCATAGAGGATTGACTCTACTGGATTCAACTGTAGCAAACGCTCGGCTTCGAAAATAATTAGGTCTGCACAAGTTCTCAGCCGTATGATGTAAACAATGAATGTTCGTATTTACACCCAGCAAACAGAATGGGAGGAAATTAAACACAACGCATAAAAAAAAAAGAACTTTTTATTATTTAATGATTACGTTTTGTAGACATAAAAATGTTAAATCCTTATAAATATTTTTGCTGCTAAGGGGTGGACTTATCAATCGGACATTAAGTTAGTTCTCACGTACCCAGTGGTAGAAGGGGCACAAAGCCCATGAGTCAATTACAAGTAAGTCTAGATATATGAGATAATTTCCACCCAATGGCATTGTATTAATCTAACATTGTATTATAACTATATTGGTTGGTATTTAGCAGTCTATCTTTGAAAGGTCCAACTTCTCTAACACCTAGCGATCAGCTTTTATTGACAGAGAAAGACAATTTAGGGGAAATGTAACATTACTGTGCATTCAGACCATTCAACATAAGGCATAGACGTGTATCATGGGGTGGTGGGGTGGCGATGTCCCACCGGAAGGAACTTTGACGGCGCGGAAGAATTACAGGCAGACACACAGTTCACATGCAGCAACTTAAACTATGTACACCGTTCAGCAGGCGTATGGTTCCGATCTCCCACACAAAGGGCACAAATTTGAAAGCTGCAGACTTTTATATACAATGCACGTGGCAGTTGGCAGATTGCTGTTGGTTATTCACTTATGCACAATAAGCTTGCTTGTTCCACAATGGGCACAAGTCCCAGGCCTCAAGCACACTTCAGTGAAATGCTTCAGAGTGCTATCCCTTTTTTGTTACGGAAAACACACTGATCAATTTATTTATATGGGGCCATGCACACTTCCGTTTGTCTGTTCCGCCAAAAATAGGACAGGTCCTATTCCTGTCCATTTTTTGCAGATCAGTCTGGGCCATTCTATTAATTTGGTCCATTAGAACCGCGAACCACACACGGAAGCCATCTGTGTGCGGTCTGTGTTTCACGGATCCGTGATTTGCGGACATATATTTGTCAACGCTAGAGATGAGCGAACTTATGAAAAGTTCGGTTCGGCTGGTTCGCCGAATTTCACGAAAAAGTTTGATTCGGACCGAACTAGTTCTGACCGAACCTGTAATTTCCATGCGCCGAGCATGGTACTGTCCAGGGTGCTGAAAGAGTTAATGGGCTGCACTAACTCTTTCAGCAACCTTGACAGTACCATGCTCGGCGCACGGAAAATAAAATTTTAATGCAATAATAAAAAAAAAATAATACGTTCATACTTACATTCCTCCTGTGTGGCCTCCAGCGATGACGTTCCATCCATGTCGCCGCTGCAGCCAATCACAGGCTGCAGCGGCCTCTGCAGCCAATCACAGGCTGCAGCGGCCTCTGCAGCCAATCACAGGGTTTGTTTGTAATCGGTTACCGTAAAGACACACATTGTGTTTTTAACTGGGCGTGTTCATGTGTATGACGCTGACCAATCAGTGACCAGTCAGCGTCATACACTCCTCAACATCTGCACGCTCCTCTCCTGAAATACTCTGTGCTGCTGTGAACTATGCTCTTTCCATTACGTAGCTCTCAGTCTGTTACCTCTCCTCCACTCCTGTCCTCAATAACACCTTCACATGATTGGCAAGTCACCACCCCGCACAAGATCCGCACGCTCATCTCCTGAAATACTCTGTGCTGCTGTGAACTCTGCTCTTACCATTATGTGGTGACTTGCCAATCATGTGAAGGTGTTATTGAGGACAGGAGTGGAGGAGAGGTAACAGACTGAGAGCTACGTAATGGTAAGAGCAGAGTTCACAGCAGCACAGAATATTTCAGGAGAGGAGTGTGCAGATGTTGAGGAGTGTATGACGCTGACTGGTCACTGATTGGTCAGTGTCATACACATAAACACGCCCAGTTAAAAACACAATACAAGCCCAGTTGGACATAACGAAAAAAAAACGCCCAGTTTTCCATTTCAAAGCTCATTTGCATATATGCACACGACCGTAAAAACTCCCGTTATTACGGGTCGTATTTACGACCCGTAATAACGGGCTCATAGACTTCTATTGGCCACGGGTACCTTCCCGTTTTCTTACGGGAAGGTGCCCGTGCCGTTGAAAAAGATAGAACATGTCCGGCACGGGCAGCACATAGAAGTCTATGGAGCTGCCGTAATGACGGGTGGCTACATGTGTTCACCCGTCATTACGGCAGCGTTGCTAGGCGACGTCAGTAAATAGTCACTGTCCAGGGTGCTGAAAGAGTTAACTGATCGGCAGTAACTGTTTCAGCACCATGGACAGTGAATTCCGATCAGAATATAGAGTAACCTGTAAAAAAAAAGGACGTTCATACTTATCGAGAACTTCCTGCTTCCTCCAGTCCGGTCTCCCGGCCGTTGCCTTGGTGACGCGTCCCTCTCGACATCCGGCCCGACATTCCTGGATGACGATTCAGTCCAAGTGACCGCTGCAGCCAATCACAGGCTGCAGCCAATCACAGGCCAATCCCAGGCTGCAGCGGCCACATGGACTGCCGCATCATCCTGGGAGGTCGGACTGGATGTCGAGAGGGACGCGTCACCAAGGCAACGGTGACGCGTCCCTCTCTTGACATCCAGCCCGACCTCCCTGGATGACGCGGCAGTCCATGTGACCGCTGCAGCCTGGGATTGGCCTGTGATTGGCTGCAGCCTGTGATTGGCTGCAGCGGTCACTTGGACTGAATCGTCAACCCGAGAGGTCGGACTGGAGGAAGAAGCAGGGAGTTATCGGTAAGTAGGAACTTCTATTTTTTTTACAGGTTGATGTATATTGTGATCGGTAGTCACTGTCCAGGGTGCTGATACAGTTACTGCCGATTGTTTAACTCTTTCAGCACCCTGGACAGTGACTATCTCCGCCGGGTTCGGTCAAAACGAGTTCGGCCGAACCCGGTGAATTTCGGATTTGCTGCGAACCGAACTTTTCCCGATGTTCGGACCGAAACCGGGATTTAGTTTCTTAATGGGCGTGTTTTTACTTTTGACCAAGTGGGTGTTGTAAAGAAGTGTATGAGGCTGACCAATCAGTGACATACACTTCTCATTGTTCCAGCCCAGCATGATCCACAGCACAGTGAGATTGTGCAGTGAAAGAAGCTGGGCTGGAACAATGAGAAGTGCAGGACGCTGATTGGTCACTGATTGATCAGCCTCATACACTTCTTTACAACACCCACTTGGTCAAAAGTAAAAACACGCCCAGTTGGGCATTAAGAAACTAAATCTAAAATTGCTCATAACTTGCTAGAAAATGATCGTTTTTCAAAATAAAAACCACTGCTGTTATCTACATTCCAGCGCTGATCAGATTATGTAGGAGATAGGGCACTTATAATCTGGTGACAGAGCCTCTTTAAAGGGGTTTTCCCATCAGGGACATTTATGACATATCCACTGGATACGTCATAAATATCTGATAGATGCGGGTCCCACCTTCTGAGCCGCACTATCACCGCGACGTAACTGTACTGCGGTTTGCGGGAACCCCTTCCCTACAGTGTCGTATATATACGACGGATGTCGGAAAGGGGTTAAAGGGGTTTTCCGGGTTCTGATTTTTTTATCCAATGGCTGTAAGAACCAATACTTACCTATCCTTTCCCTGGTGATCTAGCACTGACGCTCCGGAAGCACTCCCGGGGATTAGTTGCATGCACATAGCACAACCACTGCAGCCAATTAGCGCTTACAAATTATATTTCTGGTCTTATGAAATACATCTCAGTTGCTGCAGAACCTCTTTTTGAAAAGTAAGGGGACATTTCTGGTTTCTGTCACCACTAATTAATACCAAATGTCCTCATGCTTTTTTAAAAAGAAGAAGGCGCTGACATGTCTATCAACCGGTGGCTGGCACAGGAAAATAAACTTCCTACTAGAGTAATCTACAGTACAACAGATTGATTCTGCAGGAAAAGATAAGCAGTGTCTAGGTAACGCCACTTATCTCTGTATAATCATCAGGTTGTGACATCAGAATGTGATGTGTATACAACTATTATTTACATATAACTTCTAACTTTATAACAGTCTTGTTTTTTTTTTTTAATGGGACCACACGAAGGAAAGCTCATGCATATTTTTGTAAAAAAGGGTGTTTCTGGGGATGTTTTTGGCATAAAAGGGGCAGGGGTTAAATGTCCTGCAATTTGAAATTCAAATGTTGGGAGCTATGTATGTCGATTTAAATATTTCCAATGCTTATATATAATGTATTATTATTATTATTTTTTTTGTTTGTTGCTGTTTTTAACCCCTTATGACCAGCCTATTTTTTTACGTTTTTCCATCGTCTCATTCAAAGAACCATAACTTTTTTATTTTTGTGTCGACATAGCTGTATAAGGTCTTGTTTTTTGCGGGACAAGTTGTAATTTTTAATAGCACAATTTGGAATACATAGAACTTATTGATTAATTTTATTAACTTTTTTGGGAGGGAATAGAAAAAAAATAGCAATTTTGCCACACTTTTTTGCATCCTAAATTTACGCCGATTACCGTGTGGTATAAATAACAAAATAACTTTATTCAGTGGGTTGTTGCGATTGCAACTATACCAAATGTATATAGATTTTATATCTTTTACTACGTTTACGCAGTAAAAACACTTTTTTTTCAAAATTATTTGTTTTTGTGTCTCCATATTTGAAAAGCTATAACTTTTTTATTGTTCTGCCGATGCAATTGTATGAGGGTTTTTTTGCGGGACGACTTGTCGTTTTTATTGGTACCATTTTGGAGTAGATGCGACTTTTTGATCACTTTTTATCACATTTTTTATAAGGCAGGATTCAAAGAAAACAGCAAATTTTGCATTGTTTTTTTATTTTATTTTTTACGACGTTCACCGTGCGGGTTAAATGATGTAATAACTTTCTAGTTGGGGTTGTTACAGATGCGGTAATGCCAAATATGTGTAACTTTTTGTTTGTTTAATAAGAAAGAAAAAAAGTAAGGGGAAAAAGTGTGTTTTTAATTATTTTTTTTCACTTTTTTTTTACTTTTTATTAAACTTTTTTTTAACTTTTTTACTAGTCCCACTGGGGGACTTCACTATGCGATCCTCCGATCGCATTTATAATACACTGCAATACTTCTGTATTGAAGTGTATTATGCATTTCCGTTTAAAACAGACAGGCATCTGCTAGGCCATGCCTCTGGCATAACTTAGCAAGCATACACTACAGGCAGACCTGGGGGCCTTTATTAGGCCCCCGACTGCCATAGAAGACAGTGACACCCTGCGATCACACCCAGGGTGCCGGTGGGATGAGAGGGAGTTCCCTCCCTCTCTCCAAAACCACTCAGATGCGGCACTCGCTATTGAGCGCCGCATCTGAGGTGTTAAACGGGTGAGATCGATACTGATATTGATCTCACCCGTTCGAGCAGGGATGCCCCCAGCCCTCAGCTACCTCTGGTAGCTGAGAGCAGGGAGTTTAATGGCTCCCTGCTCTGTTTATTTATTCCGATGCAGCGCCGTAAAAAGGCTATTGCATCGGAATAAAGCCTGTTTGTTGCCCCCATAAACATACTATGGGGCTGTCATTAACGGCTTAAGGAAAGACTTTAGGGGAGATTTATTATGGCATTTGCAGCAGTGTTCTCGTGGAAAAAAGTTTCAACTCCGCCCTCGACACGTTAAAGAAAAAGTGGGTGGGGCCTAGCATGAGGGGCAGGGCCACCAGTGACTTGACAAATTTACTATCATTTACGCCAGAAATTGCCATAAATTATACCTTGTAGCTAGCATAGATTTCAGTTTGTGGCGCACAACCAGACCAAGATGTGACAAATTTATTAAGAGGAATGTATCTCTAAACAAATGTGTTGCATTTTACTCCAGCTGGCTTCCGTCGCAGACAGGGGTATGAAGCACCAGTCTTAGTAAATCTGGGCCTTTTTCTCCTTGCTGGAGTTTTCTGGAATGAGTTGATGTAATATCTATAATATGTGTTATTTTATGCACTGTAATCTCATGTAATTGATTTTTTTCTCTCCAGGGTAGCAGCTTTGATAACAATATAGTTTGTCGTGTACAGTAAGGAAATAGGTTTTTTGTACAGTACACTCATTAAAGAGCATTATGTGTAGATTACTCAACTGGGCAGCAATACACATTTCAGACAAATTATTATAAGTCCTTTCAGCGGAAACACGCCGTATATTTCTTTCGTTTAATACATATTTTGATTAGGTTGCAAATAAACTAAATGAAACATTTTTACGGTGAGAAGTTCTATTATAAAGACTACAAATCTCCACCGCTGCGCCGCGTGACAGGATAAATTTACTTTGGTATAGTTAAAATGCAATCTCAGCTCAACATTTTTTTTTTGTTTACAATAATCTCACCGCTATAATTTTACTGTGACTGGAGGAATAAAAGTAGACTCAAATTGGGTTTAGAATTACTTTCTTTTGTATCATTGGATGATAACTAGCAAACAATATGGTCCTTCACTTTCTTGGCTTTATGCATATCGATGTACTGAATTTCCTATTTCGTTCCTGTTTATTTATAAAGTGGTAACATGTTACATATTGAAAATATTCTTTATATAGAGGAAAGGGGCTCATATCAAATTCAGGCCTCATTCCCCTTGGTATCAGTTAACACCACTCCATCCCTGAACAAGAGGGTCCAGAGATTGTACTGTTCTACTCCTAAATCCAATGATCATGAAAAGAGTTGGGGGCAAACAACCACCCCATTTTAAGTATAGGGCCCCCTCACCTCTATGTAAGCCCCTGGATGGTAGACATTGTGCAGGTTCACATCATATATGATAAATAGAGGTGAGACCAACCTGATCTGCCTATCTCTCCATGGTAGTCATGGAAGCTTCTATTATACACTATTCAGCCATAAAATTAAACCACCTGCCTAATATTGTGTAGGTTACCCTCGTGTCACCAAAACAGTTTTGACCCATCGAGGCATGGACTCCACAAGATCTCTGAAGATTCCTGTGGCATCTGGCACCAAGACATTAGCAGCAGATCCTTTAAATCCTGTATCCAGATGGGGCCTCCATGGATCAGACCTGTTTGTCCTATTATCTCAGAGATGCTCAATTGGATTGAGATCTGGGGAATTCGAAGACCAAGTCAACACCTTAAAGTCTTTGTCATGTAATCCAAACCATTACTATACAATTTTTTCAGTGTGGCAGGGTGCATTATTCTGCTGAAAGAGGCCAGTACCATTAGGGAATACTGTTGCCACGAGGAGCTGTACTTGGTCTGCAACAATGTTTATGTAGATGGTACGTGTCAAAATAACATCCATTGGTTTCTATCTCAAAATAATTTATATATGTTATAGTAGAACTGAAATTGTCATTTAATGCCTTGAGGCTTCATCATTTGTACATTGTTGTAATTATTAAGATTTTATTAAGATAATAACACAGAAGTTTTCCCTAAAGTGATATTTAAAACCATATCCTATTACACTAAGCTGTGATAAATGATGAATTACCTTAATTTACCCTGAAACTCAATTTGTTACAAATCAATCTCTCCTGTGTTTTGGCTCATTAACTCATGAAGATCTGAATCATATCATTAACATAAATAACAAATACCTGCATTAGGTATTCATGAGTTCATGGGGTGAGCTGCCCAAATATACAATGCCAAGAAAACATTAGGATATATTAAGGTTAATCAGAACTACAGTCCATTCAAAAAACTTCACCCTTGTGCACTCAAAGTACTAAACAGAGACACATACATTCATTTTGAGTTTTTATAGTCCAGTTGGAATTCCTTATAAGTGATTGACAGCTATTTCTCTATGGACACTAATACAGGGAAGGACCCAGTGGAAGCCGAGATTTAAGTCAATATATTACAAGTTATACTGAATCTTTTCCCACAAAACTATATATATCATTCTGCTCCCCTCCTGCTCTATAATATGATGTCTGCAAGTAGCGCATCATGTTCACCAAGACAAGTTCCTTCTACAATTATTATTATTGGGTGAGTCTATAGAAGTAATAGCCAACTATAACGTTTTGACTAAATGCACATCATGCAAGCTATTGCTGTATCAGTTTACACTTACTGCCACGTTGCTCTTTGTACTGTATATACTATTTGTATTCTCATAATCACATATATAACCTTATTAAATACAATAATTGAATTTCCTGAAAGTTTCTAGACACTGATATATGGTCCTTATCATAACAAGTGAAAATGATGGTAAAAATTGAATCTGTCTTCAAATAGTTTCAGTACTGCTGTCATTTTGTAAAATAAACATGGCTCCATTATTTCCTAATGACAAGCCTAACAATCTCCAGATTAGAACATATCTCATATTCCCACAGTGGGCAGCACTTAAGAAGTGAGTAACATTTCTGTCTGCCTTAGTCAAGAAATCCCGAATGGAGGCAATTGATGAGTCTGCATTAGGGAGTCATACAAGAGATGCATTGTAATATGTCTGTCGAAATCAGTGCCTTTATACATTTGATCAACAGCCAGATGAAGGCTTTTATCACATTTATTTAATTTGAAACTTGAGTTAGTACTTACATTGGACCCTTGATTCAGGGCCTTATTGCTCTCTGCAGGGAATAAAGGAAATTACTTTTTCAGTTCAGATGTAGTTGCCTTAGTGAAATTCAAATATATTGTAGTTCTTTTTTTCCCCTTTATATAGATCATTTGCAACTATGAACCTGTCAAGTATGAGATATGAATAATAAAAAAATATTCGCTACATATTAAAATATTTCAATGATATGGTCGAACAATAAACTAGATTTGCAGCATACTGTAGATAGCATTCAGTATATAAATATGTACACACACACACACACACACACACACACACACACACACACACACACACTGACGTACAGTGCATTCGGAAAGTCTTTACACCCTCTCACTGTTTTTCACATTTTGTTATTTTCAGATCTTGTGCTAAAAAAAAAAAGTTTCCCCCCGTCATTCTGCACTTAATACCCCATAATAACAGAGTGAAAACAGAATGTTAGTAATCTTTGCTAATTTATTGAAAAGGAAAAACTCAAATTTTGCATGGACATAAGTATTCAGACCCTTTGCTATGACACTAGAAATTTAGCTCTGGGGGCCTCCCATTTCTCTAGATCATCTTTGAAATGTGTCTACACCTTGATTGGAGTCCACCTGTGGTAAATTCATTTGGTTGGACATGATTTGGAAAGACACTATAACCCCCATCTATATAAGGTCTAACATGTGACAATGCATATCAGAGCAAAAACCAAGCCATGAGGAGGAAAGAACTGCTTGTAGAGCTCAGAGACCGGATTGTGTGGAGGCACAGACCTGGAGAAGGGTACAAAAATATCTGCTGCACTGAACATTCCCAAGAGCAAAGTGGGCTCCATAATTCTTAAATAGAAGAAGTTGTAACAACCAGGAATCTTCCTAGAGCTGGCTGCCCCACCAAACTCAGTAATCGGGGGAAAAGGGCCTTGGTAAGAGAGGTGACCAAGAACCCAATGGTCACTCTAGCTCCAAAGATCCTGTGTGCAGATGGGAGAAACTTCCAGAAGGTCAACCATCAAGGCAGCACTCCACCAATCTGGACATTATGGCAGAGTGGACAGAAAAAAGTCTCTCCTCAGTAAAAGACACATGAAAGCCCACCTGGAGTTTGGAAAAAAAACACCTAAAGGACTCTCAGACTATGAGATACAAGATTCTGTGGTCTGATGAAATCAAGATTTAACTTTTTGGCCTCAATTTTATGCGCCATGTCTGGAGGAAACCAGGCACTGCTCATCACCTGCCCAATACCATCCCAACAGTGAAGCATGGTTGTGGCATCATCATGCTGTGGGGGTGTTTTTTAGTGGCTTGAATAGGGAGACTGGTCAGGGTTGAGAAAAGATGAATGGAGCAAAGTACAATGATATTCTTAATGAAAACCTGATCCAGAGTGTCCTGGACTTCAGTCTGGGCCAAAGGTTCACCTTCCAACAAGACAATGACCCTAAGCACACAGCCAAGACAACACAGGAGTGGCTTAGGGACAACTCTGTGAATGTCCTGAGAGCCCTGACTTGAACCCAATCGAACATCTCTGGAGAGACCTGAAAATGGCTGTCCACCGATGATCCCCATCCAACCAGGCAGAGCTTGAGAGGATCTGCAGGGAAGAATGGCAGAAAATCCGCAAATCCAGGTGGCATCATACCCAAGAAGACTGGAGGCTGTTATCGCTGCCAAAGGTGCTTCAACTAAGTACTGAGTAAAGGGTCTGAATACTTATGTCAATAAAATATTTTGTTTTTCCTTTTCAATAAATTAGCAAAGATTACTAACATTTTGTTTTTACTTTGTCATTATGGGGTATTCAATGGAGAATGATGGGGAAAAACACGAAGGGCAAAATCTGCATGGAGTTTGTATGTTCTCCCTGTATTTGAAAAGGTTTCCTCCAGGTACTTTGGTTTCCTCTCACACTCCAAAAATATACAGATAGGGAATTTACAGTGTGAGCCTCACATTGGACAGTGAGTAATATGTAATGTCAGTACAGTGCAGCGTGATATGTTTGTGCCATATAAGCAATATAAATAAATCAATAATTAAAATATGTTTATTTTATTTTATTTCTGTGGACATCCAGCCATGTAACTTGCTATAGCCTAGATGGGCATTAATATGTGCCACTAGTGTATATGCCACAGAGCCATGTGCACTGAACCTCTACCTTATAAGGCACAAAGGATTCTTGCGGCTGAGTATACCAGAGACATAGGCACTATGTGCGGCAACATATTGTGCCACATTGTAGCAGATATTAGTAAGATATTAGACACTTTTGAAGTTAGAGTAGGGCCTCATATATTTTTATGGGTGCTGTATTATGGCTCTGTACAACTCAGCCTACAGAAGGACCCGATAGACTTCTATGGGTGCTGTATTATTACTTCATATAACTTGGAGGTTGTAAAAGGTGGCAATACAAATTAGATTAATGTCGTCTGAACCTGCCGGGACCCGCTAACCAATTAATGTCTATTACATCTTTAGCCGATGTTCGTTTGGCAAATGTTAGGGGGGAAAATATTAGGGATGTTGAATTTCAACATGTCCCTATACTGTGTCCTCAAGGAAGATAAGCCCCTGCCAGAGTTGTCTCTTAGCAGCTTATTCCCCTCTTGCCATTGAGAACACATGAACCGAGCGTGCATGTGAATGGGGAGGTCGAGAGGAATAACTGTTGGCTGAATAATTGTTTAGCTGACAGCTATTGAAGTTGTATGGTCACCATAAGGAGCCATCGCATCACCCCCTGGGCAATTATGAGTAGCCAACTGTGGTCATGTTCTCTGATTTAGATAAAGAAGACAATTTTTAAGGCCGATGACTAGAGGATGGATTGGAGGTTGCAAATGTATCCATATATTTTTTTTTTGTAATACGGCATCTTAAAGATGAGCTAAAATGAAAGTGTACATACCTTTCCTAATAAATTATTTGGGCCATTTTCCTTCAAGGTACCGCACTCAATGCAACATACAGTACTTAGAAATGCAAAGTTATTTTGTCATCAGCAGCAAATAAGGGGTCTCAACACTAAAAAAATAAACTGCTGGGTAATTTCTTGACCATTTTCCCCAAAATTAGAAACTGCACCAGTGCGTCTGTACAATTCCCTGAATTTGTACTATTGTCTCAACGATAACAATAATAACTTTCTCTGCAGAAACTTTTGTCTGTAAAAAAATCAGATGCTCTTCAAAATTTTAGAAAGCCGCTCATACAATATTCCATGACACTTGAATCTAATGGGAAATTGTACATGATATTTAGCATTTCACTTGGGAACTAAATTGAATATAGTAATTTTCAATTTATTGTGGGTGTTTAATTAGGAATTAAATGAATTTATAAATTTAATAAAACTTTTCTTTCATAACCACCCAGGCTGTTGTCTATTCATCAAATTCCACCTCCTCAAAAACATGGCATGAAGTCATTGTCAACGAAAATAAAAAAAGATGAATTATAAATTTAAGCGACAGCAGGTTGCTTTTATTTTCAATTTCACCATTCAAGACTATGCATAATAAATATAATTTCAGCAAAGTTTTTTTTTAAAAGACACCACAGGTTTTAAAATTGCATAAAATATCTTGAAATTATTGGTATAATTTCTATACCAAAATACAATGTGATAAAAGCTGGCTACTGTACAATACAAGCATATTAAAACTATAGATCATGTAACGTACATGATACGTAATTGTATTGTGAAAAGATAAAATAACGCTACAGGATTCAATATACAATATTATAATATTGTATACATTTTCAAAATGTACACTTTTCTGTAATGTATTACACAAAGAAAATATCTTGGAGAGTGTATATGAGAGTTTATATTATATTTGCAGTCAAAAGTCAGTAACGAACCAAATATCTGTAAAACAGATCAGAAACACTGGTAATTGCCAGGGGAGAGATATAAACTGGTGTACATCACCCAGCGATCTAAATGACTGACACATCTGTTTAAGTAAATACTTGTATTTATCAATAAAAGATAATGCTTAAGCATATTTTCTTAGAGATATTTAGCCATTCCTGTTATTCCTGCTGAAAATTTGTGAATAAATTGACAATTGGGTGTTACTATTCTTTTTGTGAAAGGGGTGTGTCCCTACAGTTTCACTCTGTCAGCACTGATTGGACAGTATCAGACTGCGCAGTAACACACCCTCAACTGGTAACACCCATATGTCAATTTATTAATACATTTCTAGGAGGAATAACAGAGGAATGACACAATGCAGAGTTCAAAGAAAAAATGCTACAAGTATTTCCTAAAGCATATATGTCAGGAGAGCTGTAAGTTCTAAGTAAAGATACTACAGAATTATTTTATTATAAATTTTATAGTTATTATAAAAATCAGACATGTCAGGAGAGGTCACAAGTAGAGATGAGGAAATTTCCCGAAATTAGTTTCAGGTTTGATTCGATTAAATTGGACTTCCAATTCGGTCCAAACAAAAATTCGGGGAGAATCGAAAGTCCCCCGATTGCCCTGAAAACTTGTGCCTGACTCTCTGAGGTCTACTAGGACTATATACAACCCCTCTCAAGCTCTTTAACATCAAGCCAGCATTAGTAATGTCATCCACCTATACCCCTCATAATTGGCTGTAGTAGAGGAAGGGATAACCGCACTGCATTTTGGAAAAACTGCCATACAGGCCTTCAAGCCCACCCGAGGACATGTGATCCTTTTTATCTGTAAAATGGCGGCTGGCCGCCGATGTGCCATGCTTCGTGTGTCACGAATACCCAAGCGTTTTGAATTTCTATGAATTTGACAATTTGGACTGAATTTTATTCTTATAAATTCGCTTATCTCTAGTGACAAGTCCTCTTTAACTTGTTTAATTACTTACTATTAAGGAGTACAGGATGGCATGGAATATATACAGTGTTCTCTATGCTTGTATTTCTTTCCTGAGTAAGTTGCACTCTGAAATTCGTTTTTTTGTTTTCTTTTTGCATAAAATGTTTACTGTTCTCTGAAGTGCTTTAATATAGTAACTGCCAACATGAAACACCTCAAACAAATGACATTCTGGCATGCCACCAATAACTCTTTTCTATCCCCACCCCCACTTAAAATTTAACAATGAACATCAACCCTTAGTAAGTTCACCTGATCTGCATGCCCGAAAATATAAAGTCAACCATAAAATATATAAATACATAATACTCTCGAGTCCCAAGCTGCAGCATAAAGTAAATGAACCATTTTACAACATGAGTACCTTGCACCCTAATAGATACAGAAAAATAAATTTAAAGTATGTCTTGGGCCGAAAATGAGAATTTTATCATAAATAAGTTCATTTCAGTTCGAGAAATAAATTTTCCATTTTCCATGATGCAGCTTGGGAATGATCTCTGCTTTGATTGATACTTTCAAGCAATATTTTATTGTATTCTTACCATAAATTTAAAAGTAAAATCCTGAAAATCTAACATATGAAAATAGTAAGATTTTCACAATTTCCAGTCTTTTCCATTAGCAGCTTCTGAGATGCTTAATATGGCATAAAGTTTTACTACAGCTATTACAACACAACTACAGTCAATGGAAATTGCCCCTGCATTTATTTATACTGTAAATTCTAAGTGCGTAAATGACCACGAATAAGAGTAATTTTATTATGCTTCTGTTTATGTATAAAATTAATGCTATTAATAAGCTATAAGCTATAAAAACATGCTGGCAATTGTTTGGCATACTATAAACATAAAAAATTAGAATGGGATTAAATAGAAGGGACAATGTAAAAAGCTTGAATTTGAGTATCTTAATGTATGAAATCTTTAAGTGAAACAGAGGAGGCCTTAAAGCAAAAATTCTAATGAAAACCCCTCTCAATGCTGGCTTATACTACCACACCCACACCCCCTATACCAGGACTGAACGCCCTGGTGCTTGTTTGGGTAAAACAATACCTGAGAAAGGATCCTCATCTCTTGTTCATTAACATGGCAGTTCCTATGGAAAGGAGACCTCCGCAAAGGCTAACCTTGCCTATTTGGAAAGGGGGATTAAAGCAGTTTACCGCCCTAAGTGGGCTTGCTCAGCTCTACACCATAGACTTAAATATAGAAAACAGCTCTCTCTGACCGAGATGCTCATTCTGCCAATAAGGTAGGACCCTCCCCTTTCAGACATTTATGGCATATCATGTGGATATCCCATAAATGCCTTTGGCCTGAATGACCCTTTAAATGGAATTGAGCTTGGCATTTCCTTTCCAAGGGTTTACACATCATAACATATAAAAGTGGTATTAGGAACTCATGGGCTGTAAGCTGTGAACAGATGATTAGGACCACTGAATAAAGACCACCCAGAGCTTCACTAGTCTAAAAACACAACAGAATATAAAGTGGACGATTAGCGATATGTTTATATTTCTTTTATTAGACTGTAACCTCAAAGTATCGACCAGTTAACTGATATAGTCCTGACAATATTATGCTATACATGTTTAACCCGTTGCCGCTGCAGTGATGCTGCTTTGGTGGTCTCCGCTGCTCTATGTTTACCTTACTGCAGTGATGATGTGCCCGTATAACCACATGACCCCTGCAGCCAATCACTGGCCTCAGAGGTGTACAGCACGAGACGGCTGCCGGTCTACCCTTGTGACCGCCGCAGCCAATCATTGGCCTCAGCAGTGTAGGACACGAGATCGCTGAAGCCAGTGATTGACTGCACCAGTTACTTGGGTATATGGGCGGCGCTGTTATTTTATGTGATTTCCTCCATTCAGTCAATTTTCTTGGGATCTCACAAAACCCATTTTATTATCTGACGTGTTTTAAGAGAGGAGAATCCCTTAAAATATATAAATATGTGCTTCTCTGGAAAGCAAATGAATTTCCCCATAAGTACTGAAACATATTAGTTACACCAAAATGAGAGCTGAGAACATCACATTTATTTCAGAAATTATAGTTTGCAATATGGCAGCATGAGCTTTTATAAATATTATATAATTGGAAATTGTTTATGCGATTTAGCATAAAATTAGCCAGCTTTTCAGCAGAGATATTGGTGACTCTGTATGATTACATTAGATCAATATGATCGTGTCTTCAGACTGCACCAGCAACTATCAGCAGCAATTCTGCAGTAAGGAAAGTCTAGAGTTTTATAGCTGATCATCATATCAATGTGTTAATAAATATACAATACAAATAGGATTTTATTATTGATTTTACATTTGCCAAAACGGCAACATTATTCCAATTTCTGGAGCATCATCTCAGTAGATATTTAATATAAATAGATGATAGTCGCTTGCAATACTCCAATTACTTTATTTAAAGGAGCCAAACTCAGCGCATTGCAATTTCATGTTTCTTAAGAGATGCAAATCCCAACTCTCAGCAAATAACTTTTGAAACGTATTTCAGACTATCTTTTTGTAAGCTTCTCAGCCAATCAACCACACTGACCGTGACCATGTGATACATTCTGTGACACCATAAAAGCAGACAGGCGGAGTGCATTCATTTCAACCCATCTGTTAGGCATTTAGGAGTCTCTTCAGTAAAATTGTACCCACTAGTATAAATCTTATGTTATGCTAATAAATGATATATTAATATATTATTAATGTTAGGGTATCAAAATTATGTCCTTATGTAAAAGGGTCTGCCAAAAGAGGGATTCCAATTGTATGTATTTAAAAGTATTCAAAATCTATGCTTGCTTTTAGTGAATAGAAACATTCCAGTTTGCATCCATCTCCTGAAAAACTGCCCAGATAATGAGCTGGTCGCGCAAGGCTCATTACAGGACGCAGCTCTGGTAATGTTACAATGCATGCACCTTTGTGAGCAGTCTATTTTCTCGATGGTTTTCAATCTTTGTCAACAATGTATGTTTTCATTGATTGACAGCAAGCAGAAATCTTGAAAATAGTGCATGTGAGACGCAAAGAATATATAAAGCTTTACAACAAATAGTTTTAAATTATATTATCTAATTTAATATTTGTGTGTAAAAACTTGCTGTATGGAGTCATAGAAGAAAACTGTGAGTCCTGCTTTTCTCCACCCACACAGAGTGATTGACAGTTTTTCCTGTAGTAGTTTGCATACACAGAAAGCTGTCAATCACTGTGTGTGGGCGGGTGAAGCAGGACTCACAGGCTTTCTCTATGTCCTGGCAGAATTTGAACAGCTTTTTACATGAAAATACTAAATCAAATCATAGAAAACTATATATATCACTGAGCTCAGCATCTCCCTCTCTATACATGCTGCCCTCAGATACGAGACTTGACAGATCTGCTTGGGCAGGGAGACTCTGTATAGTAATTGACACAGCCAGATCTCCACAAAAGGGTGACTTCTGGCAGTCATGGCTTCTATTGTTCAGCTTTACCCCGATCTTTTCCTCATAGGCTCCCTAATAAATAATTAATTAATAATTTTTTTTTTTATTGAGGTTTACCCTGTAATGGTCCTATAGGTTTTAGTTGGTCTTCCTCTTTTCTCTTTGCACAGTCTTTTGTTCAGAAGGCATATAAACTTTGCCAGTGTTTGAGAATTGAACCATATGCAGAAGAGATTGTCACTTACTTTATTTCAATAGAACAGATAATTCAAAGAATCATCTAACATCAAAAGATTGCTAGAAACAATAGCGCACATCCTGTAATTTGTCTAAGTACACCCAAAACATAAAAGCTTCCTTTTTTCGCTTGCACATTTATTAGACCGAATTTCACACTAAATAGAGGAGACCAAGGCAAAGCCACTGCCTTCCAAGTATACTGGTAATTGATCAATATAATACATTTTCTTGTCGCCGCTTTAAACTTTCTTGTGTTTGGTCTGTTTCCTTTTGCTTTTTTAATCTGGAAACAATATGGAATACAAAAATGGTGTAAAATTCTTGCTATGCTGATAAGTATGAACACGTCTTCCGGAATAATAACAGACAGAGTGGAATTTTGTTTATACGCATTGATGTATCCTACAGATCAATAGATACTAATAGAATTTGGTGGTCTGCAAAGCATAGCAGATCTAATTCTGATACAGTATGTGTTCTATGCAAGATAATGCACTACAGTGAGGTCCTTGTGGTTCAAATTGGAAGAGAGTGCACAATAAATCACAAATGTCAAGAAAAGCCATATATTCTCTGGTTCTGAACCTATCTAGTATTTTATTTTGCTAAATTTCATCCTTATGATAAATTGTCTAATTCAGTTGGTAAGAAGTAAATGTAGCAGGTAAGGCTGTGTGCACAGTGGAATAGACTTTTATCAAAAATTGAAGCCTGAAAATCACGTTGAGTAAAATACGATTAATGTATATACCCTTTGGAAGGGTGATAAGTGTGGCATTACGTAGAACAGAACAGTGCTTAGAAATGTCAGGAGCTCAAAGATAGATCCTTCCTTTTAAAGGGAATTTAGGATTTAAGTTTTTCATTCTGCAAATTAAGAGCAACTAAATGAGTACTTCATAAAGGGTAGTTCTTAGTCAATTATTTATGAGAAGTACTGCTTGAAGGAAATGTCTAGTTGTGAGTATAAAGTTATATGTAAGTCAATACCTATAGATGCCGTTTACCTGCAATTTTTTTCCCCTTAGTTATTACTGCTCGGCCGCATTTTAGCTCAGATCCATTAGGGCAGAGCTGTGATTCGTGACTACAGTTTATCTACGGTGCCTACAGGGAGTCTGAGTTAGTCTGAAACACGCCCCACTGTCTCATCATTGGTTCAGGCTGCTGCTCTCTCCCTCCCCCCAGTAGTGCTGCCTCCTCAGATTGGCTGCTGTGTATAAACACACAAGTGTATCAAAAGTTTAACAATGTGTATTAAGAGCTGATTGCCATTACAGCTAGAGTAAAATGATTATAAAGTGCAAATTACAAACACCAGTGAGTAAAAGAGGATTATCAGGCAATTTCCGCACAAATACAGAGACAAATGAGCCTTAGTAAGCGGGAGAATGGAGAATATCCTGTTTCCTATGCTACTTTCCATATTTATTTTTCTTCAAAAATCAGAGTGTCTCCCTCATTAGAGGGAATAGAGAAAGGATTGGTGTATATATATATATATATATATATATATATATATGTATATAAAAAAAATATCAAGCAAATAGTAGGAGCAGCACAGTGTGAAAAACCAAAAACGGCTGGTGCTAGCCTCAGATATCAAGGAGTGACGTACTCCCCATGAGTATATCAAAAATAGAGCCCAGAAGCAGCACTCAAATAGCTGTGCTGGGTGAATAAATGCATTTTTTGCTATTTGAGTGCTGCTTCTGGGCTCTATTTTGGATATACTCATGGGGAGTACGTCACTCCTTGATATCTGAGGCTAGCACCAGCCGTTTTTGGTTTTTCACACTGTGCTGCTCCTACTATTTGCTTGATATTTTTTTTATATACATATATATATATATATATATATATATATATTTATTTTTTGTAATGATTAATAAACTGGATTTGGGCAAACATAAGAGAACGGCACAAAATATAGAGAACATTTTAGGTACATGTCATGGACATCAGTATTGATACTGCCCTGCTGCAGGAGTAACACATTGGGGAAACCTATCAAGTAAACTGCACACATTCAAATGAATACATGTAAAATATATTTGTAATAAAAACTCTATGATGATAATATATACCTATACCTTTGTGATAATAATAATGCAGTGAATTCAGCTACTGTTTTAAAGAGCAGAGGAAGTACTGCAGGAATAATGTAGAAATGATGAGGATGTGTAAAGGATTTCCCACAGAGAAAAAGCTGTATAAATTATGTATTATTCAGACAGTGTTCTGCCATTGATATTTGATCTCTAATTCTCAATTCCTTTTATTTTTCAGTAAAATAGCTAGGATCAGATTCTCCAATTGAAATACTTGGGCAGCTTTGCAAGGCATTTCAGTTTATTACCGAGAACTGTTATGTTAGGGTTACATAGTTGTATGTGGTTTAGTGTTGGATGAGAAGCAATTTTTCAGTGATTATGACATTTGTCAATTTTACCAATCTATCCTATGCATAATGCTCCCCCTGACTTTGAATTACCATTGAATATGTTAGGGTCAAATCCACTGACTTATCCAGAGGCCTACAGTAACTAAAAGACTATGTACACCTTTAAACTTTTTTTATTTATTTTTTATTTCATAAAACAATGTGTTTCAAGCAATTTTTAAATTCACTTTAAACATTTATTTTTTAAGATACAGCTTTTATGAATCCTATATATTTCATACACATACTGTAACGAGCCGTGCACCTGTGTGTCCATCACATGACAATGGGCAGAATTTATTCCACTGGAAGTAAACAGTGAATGTTCCTACTAAATAACAACAAGCTGAGATCTTGAAAATTGTGAGGAATTTGTACGGAAAATATATCGAAAAATGTAATTATTATTAGCTGGATTTCAGCTGAGCCGTCAATCCAGCTGACCAGACGGAATCGGCTTTGACAACAACATACAACTTCTATATATACTGGATACTGTATCTTAAAAAGTAAAAAATAAAAATAAATCAAAGTTAATTGAAAAGTTGCTTAAAATCACCTAAAACATTGTTTTGGTTAAAAAAACAAACAACAACGTTCGGCATGTGGTGGAACGGGTGGACAAATTGCTGGGAGGGGCTGGTGATGATCCAGCTGTCGTGGTCCATGTGGGTACCAACGACAGAATGAATGGAAGGTGGAGGAGCCTTAAGAATAATTTGAAAGAACTAGACTACAAGCTGAAGGGAAGGACCTCCAAAGTTGTATTCTCAGGAATACTGCCTGTGCCATGCACATCACAGGAAAGACAGCGGGAGCTCAGGGAGTTAAATGCATGGCTGAAGTCTTGGTGTAGAGGAGAAGGATTTGGGTTCCTAGAGCACTGGGCTGACTTTTCATTGGGGTACAAACTGTATTCTGCAGATGATTTGCACCTAAATGGAAGGGGGTCCGCTGTGCTGGGGGAGAGATTTCTAGCTGGGGTGGTGGTGTATTTAAACTAGGGCTGAGGAGGGAGGTCAATGTAGAAAATAAAGGGGTAGTTAGGTTAAAGATGGGTCAGACTATATTGGTGGGGGGGGGGAGAAACAGACTGAGGGGAGAGGACTAGGCAACAAGATAAGGAAATCCTTTCATTACAAAACAGCAATGAAAATGAAAATAAAAATGCCCAAATAATGTCAAATAATCACATTTCTGATACTGAAAGTGAAACATTTAAAGGCAAGTTAAAGTGAATGTTCACAAATGCCAGAAGTCTAGCAAGCAAAATGGGGGAGCTGGAGGCCTTGGTACTGGAGGAAAATATAGATATAGTTAGTGTTGCTGAAACATGACTGGGCTATAAATCTACCGGGTTTTACACTTTTTCGGAAAGACAGGACAAATAGGAAAGGTGGAGGTGTATGTCTGTATGTGAGAAGTGATATGAAGGCGAGTGTGAAAGAGACATTAGAGGGTGACGATTGTGAGGAGGTGGAAACCTTGTGGGTGGAATTACAAAGGGAGGTAAACATTGAAAAAATTACATTTGGTGTAATCTATAGGCCCCCCAATATAACTGAGGAGGTGGAAGGTCAGCTATATAAACAGATGGAGCGGGCTGCACAGGCGGGTACAGTAGTGATAATGGGAGATTTTAATTACCGGGATATTAATTGGTGTCATGGTTCGGCTTCAACTGAAAAGGGGAGACATTTCCTCAACCTGTTGCAGGAAAATTTTATGGTCCAGTTTGTGGAAGACCCGACTAGAGGTGAAGCTCTGTTGGATCTGGACATTTCTAATAATTCAGAGCTTATTGGGAACGTCAATGTTCGTGAAAACCTCGGTAACAGTGATCATACTATAGTTATATTTTACATATACTGTAAAAAACAAACACAGGCTGAGAGGGAAAAAACACTTAATTTTAAGAAGACCAATTTCCCCAGGATGAGGGCTGCAATTCAGAATGTCGACTGGGAAGAACTAATGTCAAATAATGGTACAAATGATAAATGGGAGATTTTCCAATCTACTTTTGGTAATTATAGTGCAAAATGTATTCCTATAGTTAACAAGTATAAACAACTAAAATTAAACCCCACATGGCTTACACCTTCTGTAAAATGGGCAATATATGACAAAAAAAAGGGCATTTGAAGAATACAAATCTGAGGGTACATCTGCAGCCTTTGTAAATTATAAAGAGCTTGTAAAAAGTTAATAAAATCAGAAAAAATACAAAATGAAAGGCAGGTGGCCAAGGATAGTAAAACAAATCCCCAAAAACTCTTCAAGTATATAAATGCAAAAAAGCCAAGGTCTGAACATGTAGGACCCCTAGATAATGGTAATGGGGAGTTGGTCACAGGGGATCAAGAGAAGGCATAGTTACTAAATGGGTTCTTCAGCTCTGTATATACAACAGAAGAAAGAGCAGCTGATGTAGCTGGTGCCAGTGCTGTTAATATATCAGTTTATATACTGAATTGGATGAATGTAGATAATGGTCCAAGCTAAATGAAACAAAATAAATGTACACAAGGCCCCGGGACCAGATGGGTTACAACCTAGAGTTCTTAAGGAGCTTAGTTCAGTTATTTCTGCCCCCCTCTTCATAATATTTAGAGATTCTCTAGTGACTGGTATAGTGCCAAGGGACTGGCACAGGGCAAATGTGGTGCCTATTTTCAAAAAGGGCTCTAGGTCTTCCCCGGGTAATTATAGACCAGTAAGCTTAACATCCATCGTAGGGAAAATGTTTGAGGGGCTATTGAGGGACTATATACAGAATTATGTGACAATAAATAGTATTATAAATGACAGCCAACACGGTTTTACTAAGGACAGAAGCTGTCAAACGAACCTGATTTAGTTTTTATGAAGAGGTGGGCAGAAGCCTAGACAGAGGGGCCGCTGTGGATATAGTGTTTTTGGACTTTGCAAAGGCATTTGACACTGTCCCTCATAGACGTCTAATGGGTAAATTAAGGACTATAGGTTTAGAAAGTATAATTTGTAATTGGAATGAGTATTGGCTCAAGGACTGTATTCAGAGAGTTGTTGTAAATGATTCCTACTCTGAATGGTCCCCGGTTATAAGTGGTGTACCCCAGGGTTCAGTGCTGGGACCACTATTATTCAACTTATTTATTAATGATATGGAGGATGAGATTAATAGCACTATTTCTATTTTTGCAGATGACACCAAGCTATGTAGTAATGTTCAGTCTATGGAAGATGTTCGTGAATTGCAAGCGGATTTAAACAAACTGAGTGTTTGGGCGTCTACTTGGCAAATGAAGCTTAATGTAGATAAATGTAAAGTTATGCACCTGGGTACCAACAACCTGCATGCATCATATGTCCTAGGGGGAGCTACACTGGGGGAGTCACTTGTTGAGAAGGATGTGGGTGTACTTGTAAATCATAAACTAAATAACAGCATGCAATGTCAATCAGCTGCTTCAAAGGCCAGCAGGATATTGTCGTGTATTAAAAGAGGCATGGACTCGCGGGACAGGGATGTAATATTACCACTTTACAAAGCATTAGTGAGGCCTCATTTAGAATATGCAGTTCAGTTCTGTGCTCCAGTTCATAGAAAGGATGCCCTGGAGTTAGAAAAAAATACAAAGAAGAGCAACGAAGCTAATAAGGGGAATGGAGAATCTAAGTTATGAGGAAAGATTAAAATAACTAAACCTATTTAGCCTTGAAAAAAGACTACTACGGGGGGACATGATTAACTTATATAAATATATTAATAGCACATAAAAAAAAATTGGTGAAATCCTGTTCCATGTAAAACCCCCTCAAAAAACAAGGGGGCACTCCCTCCGTCTGGAAAAAAAAAAGGTTCAACCTGCAGAGGCGACAAGCCTTCTGTACTGTGAGAACGGTGAATCTATGGAATAGTCACCACAGGAGCCGTCACAGCAGGGACAGTAGATGGCTTTAAAAAAGTCTTAGATGATTTCCTAGAACAAAAAAATATAAGCTCTTATGTGTATACATGTTTTACCTCCCCTTTCCCGTCGCTTGGTTGAACTTAATGGACATGTGTCTTTTTTTCAACCGTGCAGGCTATGTGACTATGTAACAACAATTGCTCAAAAGGTGTACATAGTCTGTAATGCTCCTGGTCCCCAATGAAAAATAATATAATAGGGCCCCTCAACTATCATATGTCATTTATAGCTCTGCTTTTCTCATGTGGCAGAATGGCCCCCTTGGGCACCAGGTCTGCAACCTCTGCATCCCCTATAGTTACACCACCAGACAAATTGGTAATTATTTTAACTTTTTTATACAAATGTTATATATTATGATTTTATTTTTATTATTAGTTTTTGTGTCATACAGTTAGTAAAGAACTTACGTTACATTTGCTTTACAGATCCCAATGCATATCCTGGACCAGCTGCTACTGACCACGCTCTTATAGGAGGGATAGTAGCTGTAGTCGTTTTTGTCACATTATGTTCAATTATACTGCTTGGACGATATTTGGCAAGACATAAAGGTAAGCTCACTGGAATTATGCTTATATCAATGCTATCACTATCCCATTTTTACCTTTTATGTTAATTCTTATTGTACTGTTATTTGAAGTGACTAACTATTACAAAGTCATGGCATGAGTCATTCAATGTTAGCCAAGTCATTGCTGGACTAGGATTAACCTCTCCATGCCGCCAATCTGTAGATTCACCTAGCCGGATATGCCCCGTGAATCTACAGTCCTCTGCTTCTGCCGGCATAGCGCTGAGGATAGCGCTCTAACGCCGGTGGTGTGAGTGTCCCTGGCTCTGCAGCGACCTGCTTACTGATAGCAAAACCAATTGGTCACATTGCTGTAATACAGCTCTATACAGTACTAGTACAGAGTTGTGCGGAGCCTAAATACGGCACCCATAAGCCCTACTGTGCTGTCTCGTTGATTGGCGCTCGTTTACGCGTCCTACTTTGGGCCGTGTAAGAGGAACCTAAGACCATTATAACTGAAATGAAAAATAATAAAGGGTCAGGGTATTGCTATTGTAATACAGGTGCTGAAATGTACCTGTGTTGCAGCTTTTTAAAACCGACCTTACTAAGTGAGGCAGTAAGTGATACATATTGTAGTCTAGTGCTACATTTTTTTTTTTTTAGCTTTGTAATAGATATAGTGGAAATGTACAATATATGTACTCAAAAAAATGTATTAAAATGTGTGGCCACAATAGCTCTTATTCCCTAATATATAAGTAAAGGATCACCAAAAGTAAAACCTACACTTTAAAACTTCTAGTAGATGTCCACAGTGGTTGTCATGTGACTTTATAATAGTCATTGTGTCCTGTAGCTCCTTCATGGTGCATCATCTGAAATAATTGAGGTAAAATCTTCTCAGCTACTGGTACCTTTTGGACGAAATAAGTGGTTTACAGACCTGAGAATCATTTAAAAACATCACTCTGAAATCTCTAGGTCTAGCAATTTACAGCTGTGATTCCAGGAGCAGCTTAAAATCACCATTAAATTGCTCTATAACTGGAGAGCAATACTGTCTGGTAAAAATGTTAGGAAATTTCAGCTGAGGAAAATGTCACTAGCCAAATAATTAGTGTGTCAGCTATCTCAGAAGCTGAAGCCAGCGCTACGAAGACGGTTGGTTGATCGCTACACTAAGTTAGGATGTGAATTATTAAATAATCATCTTATTGATAATTGGTAAACCGCTATAAGCGTAGGTTATTTACTACAAGGGTTCTATAAGCGACACCATAAGAAACTGCAATATGAAAAAGAAGCAGAATGCACATAGAGGAGCGGTGGTCCCATAGCAAAGATTAAAATAGGATGCCCATATAGTATTGGTTGACTCTTGGGTTGGCTGGCCACCTCACAGCAACAAAAAAAAAAGAGCCCCGGCCACCATTTTACAGATTAGAAAAAGTATCACATGACTTTGGGCGGGCTTCCCCATAATGCCTTGCAGGCATTTGCATTTTGCTTCGAATTTATTGTATACATCAGTAAAGACCCTGGTACATTCCTATACAAATGCCCTAAGAACAGTGCAGTAATCGCAAAAAGGGCGTCTCTGCTCTGGAACCTGCGATAACACCCTGACTCGTCATGTCATACATTAAACGAGCTGCGTACTCTGTGATATGTTTCTGAATTCGATTTTTGTAGTGATATGGGTGTTTCTCGAAACACTTTGCAGCTTTTTTGTGCTTTACACACCACGCTATTATTTTTACCATATACCATAGAGACAATTTGTAGCTGAAGGTAATGATAAAGGACTGCGTGTCCTCTCTAGTCCATCCAATACATGCAAACACTTGGCATGTAGATACCACATTAATATAATCTGATGTAGATCAGAACCCTGTATATTAATGATATGGTAATATATTGTGCGCAGCTTTGCCTTGCATCAATCTCTAAATGAAACAAGAGACCGTCAATGACAAGCAACATTTCTAACAGTTTTTCTAATCTTGATCTCTGTAGGGACATATTTAACAAATGAAGCAAAAGGAGCTGAAGATGCCCCCGATGCAGACACAGCCATTATCAATGCAGAAGGCAGCCAAGTGAATGCAGAGGAGAAGAAGGAATATTTCATTTAAATGCAAACCTGGTTACTACGAGTTTTACTTATCAGGCTGACTGCTGGAAAAAAACTGGCTATCATTTTTTTTTTTTTTTCAAAATTCATTCCCACCATCTTCGCTCCATTTTATTAACTCCTGCTATCAATAGCTAGCTTATGCCAGCAATCAGCTGTTGACAACATCACTTTAATTGCATTTCATAATACTGGACTTTTCTTACTGCAGAAAAATATGAAAAATAATGAAAAAAAAAAACAAAAAACATGTCCATTGCTCTGTTAAAAATCCAATCATACAGTGCTTGAATATACAGCCTTAACAATTGTTTTTTTTCTTTATTTTTATCTCATTGTTACACGCCATACGTTATATTTTATGTTTACACAAAGAACTTCCAGGCTGCCCTTTTGTATATCTCTCCAGCACACATACAAGTACATGAAGACACAACCATGTATTATAGTCCATGTTATTGTACCTATTGGCAGTTCTATGTTTACCACATTCTGTATTGACCTACTTATAGACGTCCATTAACGTTCTGTAGGATTTTGATCCACAGCATCCCGTGTGGCTGGTTGTGGTATTACAAAATAAACTGCAATAATCTGGACTACATTCATTGCTGCATGTATAAAGTATGGAGTGTGTCTTGCCATTACATCGTTTTGGTAAGAACTTGATTAGATTCAATTTATTAAGTTACACTTTAAGACAAACACTATTTTCTACCTTTCATGTTGACTGGATGATTTATTTTAAGAATGATGTACTGCAAACAACCTGAACATAGTAACAGTGACTGTAGATATATGTTTTAATAATAAGAATACTCAGAAGTCAAGGCGAAGTCATGTATGGCATTGAATACAATAGACGTGCTCACTGTAGGCATAAAAAATACATCGTAAATTGATTATACTTAAAGTGAATGTCCACCCTTGCAAAACATTTTGCTTTTTTCTTTATCTAAAAATGGTTCAAATCATGTGTTGATTAACTTCTTAGTATATCTTTATATTGGTCAGAGCTACATTTTCTAATACAGAACTCCAAATCCTCTGCATAGACAAGATAACATTCTGACCGCCTGCAGCCACCACTAGAGGGTGCTTAGGAGCTTACTACACATTATATTGAACTCAATAGTAAAACAGTGAGCAGCAAACCCCTACACTCCCCCTAGTGGTGGCTTCTGACAGCAAGCATGTTATCTTTGAACTGTAAGAGTTCCGACCGCTATAAAGAAATATTAAGAAATTAATCAGCGCAAGAATCTGGACCTAAAAATGACTTGCTTTTAAAGAGTGAAGATTCCCTTTAAACCCATGGTATATCGAATGGTACTTTCATGTACTTTTTTTTCTCTGTATTTTCTTTCTCTTCTTACTTTTTTCCCCCCATTTTTTGATGACTACTGTGTGTTTATTTAATGTTCTAGGTCTTACCATATTTATTGTTTCTATGTGGACTCTACTGTGTTTTTTTTTTCTTTAAAAAGAGAAAAATTGTCAGAATATTTACGCATTTCCGTATCTTGTAAATAGTACATGTATTAAATCAAGTTGAACATTATTTGATACATATTTAACTTTTTGGATGTAAGCAAGTCACAAGTACCCATTTTCTAATGCTCCCCCCCCCCTAACCCCTCTTAACCGAAAACCAGTATTATGTGTAGATAATGTGTTTGAATTTCTGTCTGTATGTCCTAGCACTGTTCAAACTTTTCTAGATCATCTTAATTTTTATCTGTTCTACAATGGAAGCACAATGTTAAAGGAAAGATACTTTAATCTAACAACCGGTGCAGAGCCTCAGGTTTTCAAGTTCAACCATATTTGATTGAGTACAGCTCTAATTGACAATTGTTTTATTGCTTAGCTTTCTAGAATTGTCTTTTTATTATAATTTTTTTTTATTTGGCTCTTTCAATTGTTTCACCTTTTTGTTAATTTGCCAAATATCATGAAAAAAATAAGTTGTGTTGCAACAAGTACTACACAGTTTATGTATACTGTAAATGGACTTATTCTACTAAATTCCTGTCTATGCATTCGTGAGGTATAACTTATGTCACAGTAAATGATACAGAATTTCTGACACGCTTTTAACTGCACAGTGAAAGCTTCAGTATCAATTTATCCACAAGCCATGATACATTTCCCAACATGTCGGTGAAGTTTTGATGAACAAAAATTCACTCAACTAATTATAGACTCAATATTCAGGACCTGTTGGCTTGATGTCCTTTCCTTCAGTCTATAATAAATATTGTTATATTACATTTCCAGCATTGATTCCCAAAGTCGGAGAATGAGAATCACTCTGAATTATGCTTTGCCTCAATATTCCAGGCATTGTGCATTTGAATAGGATATTTTAACAAGGTAGCTAGACTAGTGAAGTGTGAGAGGCTGACAGCCTATGAAGAAAAAATTATGTCTACTGTTATTTATAGAATCTTTGGAATTAGGAAAAGACGACACATTGAAACTTTGACTTAGAATATATATATATATATATATATATATATATATATATATATATATATATTACAAAGATGATCTAAATTTTAGTAAAACTTGTGGAAAACTTACACATTTTTTTTTTGTAATACTTTGGGGTTGCCTGTAGAGCATCACCCCCTTTTTCTCCATAATATACCAAGTATGAATAAACATTACATGGTTGAGTGTTATCATAATAAAACATATACAGTATTACATTTGAAAGAAGTATGTCTTCATTGGTGTGACTGCATGCTTGTTTTACAATACACACCATACCATATGTGAAAAATGCAATAATACGTTAACTATAGTAAATATGATAGTAAGACAACAGGGGTACTGTAGCTGCTAGAATTATGGTGAAAACTGTATGGGTTTGCAAAATTGATCAATCCTACACTCACGTTCTGGCTAAGGAGATGTAGTAAATGGAAAGGACACTCGGTAGCAGAAAACAAGGGCTGCAGAAGATATTATGTCAAACATTTGAATCCCTGATAGTACTGTATGTTTTGTGTACCGTTTGTGCTATCCAACTAGATTGGTCTTGCTCCAGACACATCTTACTGAGCCCTCCTGCTGCCCTGGTCACTTATATAATACAACGAAATGCATACATATTCGTTGTTCCCCATAGATTCCAAATATCAGCTTTCAATAGTCCATCTTGGACTTAACTGATGCAATCCTTTATGTGATTGGTGACAATTACGCTGTAAAATAAACCTTTACTTTACATGTATAAACCCAGCACCAAATAGTTGTGCCCATAAGGATACTATTCCAATATGGGAAAGTCGAAAAATGTTTGAATGTCCTTTGATACAAGTATGAGCAGTTGTAATATGAAATGTCCTACGTTACTCTCCAAAATAAAATTCAAAAATTACGAAAAAGCTCTGATTCCAAATCATTACTGTAACATCCAAATATTCTAAGTGGAGCTGGACTTTATCATACAACCCCACATTTGTACTGTTATTATTATTAGTATTGTTATTAGATGTTTATTATAGCTAATACATTAAATAGTGTAGTAACATATTATTGGCAGTGATTTATTTTTTATTTTATTTTTTACAAAAAGTTCCATCCCATCCAGGGTTGCCAGCTATGAGTATATTTACTGAAATTAATTAACCCTAAAATACAAATTTTGTCTATAAGTAAAATAAAAAATCTGCATTGAAAAATAGGGGGCGTTAAACTCTGCTTTTGAGAGTAATATGAAATTGTAATGAATGTCATAGCTTCCATCATAGTATGGATATATGGCACAGTGTTGCATTGGAGCCTATAGACGATTTTTCCATATACCTCAGCCAAAGTCAGCAGATTTGCCGTTTTCACATATGTATTAACTCTAGAAGTATAGAGGATAGTAACTCTAGCATATACAATTTTTGCATTACATATATATAAAATTGTCAGTAAAATATTTAGAAGAGTTGGCATCTCCATCTTCTTTGCTAGGATAATTCTTAAAAGATTATTTCTCGCTCTTTATAACACTGTGTGTCTTAAAGTGCTACATTCCTGTAACCTCTATAGGTAGTCAACATTTGTAAATGCATAAAGTGTGTTTATGAAGGACTTACAATGTTACACAAATTTTTTTCAGAGTACGATTGTGTTCCCAAATTGAAAAACAAAAAGATGTAAAACTGTCCTGTAAACTTTTGAACTGCATGGTTGTGGATTATATGAACCATTAAGCACCATCTGGATTCTAGTTAAATATTTTCATGCATATTCATTCTTGTTTTTGCCTTATTATTTCAACTACAGGTTCCCAAAACATACATTATAAAATTGACACTTATATTTGAATAGAAAAAAACGAATGCAAACATTCTTTATTCAATGTTCCTTAAATGATTTGTGGCATAATAATCTGAGGTCGTTAGAAAATCTATTGGTGGCTGCTTCTGTTGATAATGTCTTAAAAAGTTCTGATGTAGCGATCCCTATAAATCCCTACAAATTTTTTCCCGTTGGATGTGTTCCACTTAAACAGGCTCTCCTGACATGTCTGCTTCTGTAAATAGAATTAAAAAATAATAATAAATCTGGAGCATTTTTTTTTTTAACTCTGCGCTGTTATTTTCCTCTTTTATTCCTCCTGGAAATGTATGAAAAAATGAACTATTGAAATTCTCCTAGCTAATAGTGTGTGTATTCACACATCCTGACACTGGGAACACTGATTGGACTGCGTTAGAATATTTATAAACACGTTCAATTGACAAGGGAAATAGTAACACCCAGTTGTCAATTTATTCAAACATTCCAGGAAAAATAAAATCACCATGCAGAATTCTAGGTGACCATTCTACTGGTCTATGGGGTGTGTCCCTATAGACCGTGACATCGTCCAATCAGTGCTGACAGTGTTACATTCTGCAAGGACACCTGCTATTGACAAGGGTGATGGCAACACCCAGTTGTCAATTTCTTAATACATTTTTAGGAGGATTTATATAGGGATAGCACAATTCAGCATTCTAAGAATAGCTGCACCAATATTGCTTTTTATCACAGGGAATGCAAGTGTTTACTAAACAAACCGGTCAGTATTGACCACAGGTCCTCTATCGGGGATTGTGACTACAAACAGAGTTGTATTAAAGAGAATCTGTCAATAGGTCATATAAGTTGAACTGGTTAACTGACCTGTTTAGCGCTGTCTCCTTGATTCCAGTGTTGTTTTTATTTTTTCCTGGACCCCCTGGTTCCAGAGATATGGCCCACTGTTGTGTTGGCTCCCCAATTGCTGTAGTCAGCCAATGTGGTGGAGCTAGCTTCCCTTCTTCAGATACTAACCAATCAGCGCAAGGCAGCATGAGGGTAGCTTGCATCCCTGTTGGCTAACTACAACAAATTAGTATAAAGGGAGCCAATACAACTGTGGGCCATATCTCTGAAATGGGGGGGGGGGTAAAAAAAAGAAAACAGCGCTGGTATCAGGGAGCGTTATTCAGGTCAGTAAACCAGTTCAACTTATGTGACCTAGTGACAGGTCCTCTTTAATACAACACTGCTTGTAGTCACAGTCCCTGACATCAGATATCATGGACCCAATTAGGACATATGACATATTGCAAAGTTGAGCTTGTCCTGGAAAAGTCCTTCACTGTAGATTGATGCTAGAATGACTCACCATTATGGAAGACATTCTGTACTATGGCATTGTAAACACCGTTGACCAGAAATAAGAGTAGATTATTGATCTACTGTACTTTCAAAACTGTGTGAACAGTAGACTATTATAAATGAAACAAGAGCCACATTTATCTTCTAACCATCCCTACAATATTCCTATTCTTTACACTAATCCTATGTCTCTTTGCAACTTTAAATCTCTAAAGTATATCAGTCACAATAGTTTTACGTTAGAAAAAAATAAAATCGTTCCATCCACAAATCACTGGGAACTAGCATGCATTTGTACTTGTAAGAATAGATGGTCTTACTGTAGCATATTTCTGCAATTGTACAGTTTATGGTATCTATTAATCATTGTAATCACAAATATATAATATTTTTTTTCCAGAGGACTGAATTGTTTATCTTTAAATATGTTGTCACTGAAAATATTGCTTCCTATAAATTTGTTTCTTTGTCAGCATTGCAACCAGGAATTGGCCAGAAATTGTGATGAGTAGCTTACTCACCAAGAAAAACAGAAGTGCTAAATGTCACTCATTTAAAATGTTTTTGGGATAGTAAATTTTGCATCAAGAGTAAATCTGTAATTCATACCGAAAGCAAAAACAGAAACAAACTTTTTTCTAAAAAATAAACAAAAAAATATGATGAAATGTAACACCTCATGTATTTTCATTTTAATGTTTAAATAAACAAAAATATCTCGATGAAAAGAATCATGTGTTATGATGTAATTCACAAATGTGAGGGGGTTGAGTTTACTCTGTGCACGCGTGCGTAAGCGCGCCTCGTAGTTACATGCTCTTCCATGTAACATAGCAGTTGTAGTGTAATTTAGTGCCACTTATCTGTTACCAAATGAAAATACCTGTACATATGCTTCTTTTTCCCTGTTAAAGGTGAGATGAGCATCTCTCATGTGGGACATTTCTATTTCTTCAATAAAAATCTAATGAAGTAAACGAAGCTGTGAGTTTACTGTGTATTAGTTGCTGTCATTTGCGGGTTGGCTCTACGTGTTGTACAAAAAGTTTTACACATTATCAATTTTAATCACTATGAGTTTGGAATGGATTTTAACTTATTCATTAATTACATTATGGGGTAAACATAAAGGAGAAGGGCATCAAAGAAAAATTGATAGTTCCTTCTGGTACTGCTTTCTGCCGCCTCATTCTCCACACATCTAAAGACGCAAAGGCCCAGTGGTTGTTCTTTCCCCCGTTCCCAATCATAGTAAGAGAGAATGCCCTTGTTGCTCATGGATTAGACCTCCCTCACATGTTTGCTAACATTGCTATGCCTGTGGAGAGTGGAAGACCTGCACAAGCTTAAGGTAACGATAATAAATGAGTATGGAGTTATCGGTGCTCGGTCATCCATCTTCACAATCCTGATCGTGGCTGATGAGGTTGCTTCATACTCTTGACTGCAATACTTCACTTCTAATTTAAGTGTTTTATGATTACTGTATTCTACAACTGTTGCACTTTGGTCGGGAGAAGCTTTCTTGATGCCCAAGGGAGCCGTCCTCCACGGTCAACGCTCACTCCCTTCTATTACATTATTTGCTCTACAAAGAAGCATTTATTGTTTATATCGATGTTGCCTGTGTAATAGAAAAAAATCTATTCCTGTGAAACTGGAGCCATTTCCATACCAAAGAGCACTTTTCTTTAGTATAGGTAAAGCGCTGATTGAACACCAGTACCTATATTATCAGCGATTTTGACACATTGGCCCACATTTACCAATATTGTCTAATAGTTAGACAGCGTAAACTTAGACCAGGCAGTAACAAAATGTGCTAGATTTATCACTGGTGCATGATGCATGATAATTTTGGCGCATCTTGCATGACATGTTAGACACTTTTCCTTATACCACCTTGGATTTGGCTTACTTTGCGACAGAATTTTTGGCTAGTTTTGGCACAATTTGATATATTTTAGGTCATGCCCCTTTTCATTAAACCACGTTCTTTCATGCTAAGTCACGTCCCACTCTTTAAAAAGCATCTAGTGAGGTGAAAATATAAAAAATTTGCCAATTTGTGCCAAAATTTGACACATTTTGTTGACACATTCTAGAACCAGACACTGTACCCTAGGACGCCTACTCCTTCTAACTCTCACCCTTACCTTGTGTTGATCTTGTTAATCAATGACTCCTTACCTAGTATTATGTTAGGAATTAAAGCTATACAAATATGTGGGGGTAAAATCTTGAATCATCCGACCTTTGGGGATTTCAACAATCTTTTTAAAACTTTGAAATAAGGTTCGCATACAATAACTTTCTTTTGATGAAATGTCACAGCGAATAAGGAGGGACAAATATTGTTCTTCGGCTGTTATTATTTCATTGGTGCGGCAAAGTAATTCACATGAAATTAACAATAACTGGTACATTATAAAAAATATTGTCATGCTTGCTTTATTCAAGGGCTGTTTATATACTTTTTGCTGCCTTGGGATAAGTTTTGTATTATGAGAATGAACAAGTACTGAATATCATGCATACACCTGTAATACCCTAGGAATAATAATGTGTAGGTCACGTCAATTCTGTTAATAAATACAATGGCATTGATGAATCATTGACTTTATACATTATAGGCAAGGATTTTTTAAGAACCCACCAAGGGAATACCTGGAGTGAACCAGCGTTAAATCAATAGATTTGTTTTTCTCAAAAATGCACTTTTAAAGATGGGGCACTGCGGTTTGCAAGGTTTCACCTACAAGCATTTAGCGTTGTTAGTGACGCTGGGGTTCACTCCTACCTAACCACCCGTTGACAGTCCAGAGCAATAGGGGGTGTCCGGTTCCTCTCAAGCAACTTAGATCTGCATGCCCAGGAATCTAAGGAACCCGTAACTTTTCCATTTCAATATGACAAGAACTTGTTCTCCCAATTTGAGAATGGACTAGTGTAGACGCTTGCTAGGTTTATTTTTGTGAAAGTGTACCTTGATGCCTAAATGCAAATCCCTTGGCCATACCGAGAGTATCAACCTCAGTGAGACCGTTATCTGTCTGTAACAAGAATGGGAATCCATATAGATGCCACTGGAAGTTAGCACTGGTTTACACAGGAGCGCAGAGTGTAACAGACTTCTGGAAGAGTAGACTTTGCATAATAAAGCTCGTGGGTTGTGATAGAAACCCTTGGCAGTCTTTCTAGATGGCAAGTACATACCAAGCAAGCATACGCTAAGATTCAGCAGCATCCTGCCATCGCTAAGATATAAACAAACATTTAAGATTTTTATTATTTCAAATTTCATTACTGCTATATTTACTATATTTATAAATGTGTGGTTCTTAGAGCACCTTTTGAGTAAATTGTCATGACAAGCAGACTTCATTCATATACAGTAGGTCCATACACTAAATTTTATACCAGTACAGCAGTTATTTTGTTAAAAAACAAAAAAGTTTTCTGTCGCCACATTTTGAATGCCATAACTTTTACATTTTTTTGTCGATTGTGCGGTGTGAGGGCTTATTTTTTGCCGGACGAGTTGTAGTATTTGTTGGTACCATGTTTTGGTATGTGCAACTTTTTGATCGCTTTTTATTTACATTTTTCATGACCAAAAAACAGCGATTCTGGTGTTTTTGTATAATGTTATATTGTAATAGTTCAGACATTTACTGATGCGGCAATGCTAATTTTGTTTATTTTTTACATTACTTTAGAGGAAAATCTGAAAAAGGGGGGGTTGTTTTGAACTTTTAATATTTTTATTCACACTACTGAAAACTTTATTTAACTTTTTTAATCTTTTTATTGGTCACCCTAGGGAATTTGAACCAGCAATCGTCAGATCACTGGTTCAATACTAATGTATTGCAGTCTATAGTAATTTTTACAGGCTTATGTTAGGCTCAGCCAGAGGCAGCGCTTAACAGAGGCAGAAAGAAGGCAGACCTGGGGGCCTTCATTAGGCCCCCGAGCTGCCATGACAATCATTGGCACCATGTGACCACGTGGTGGGGGGGCCTATGCGCTGTTGCAGAGGGCCGCCCCCCCATTCTTTCTAACGGCTTAGATGCAGCAGATGTTAGTGCATGGTGTCAACTATAATGCACAGCTGTGAGTCCGGTCCATATTTCACCCTTTGCACCAGGATGAGCAGTTACGTCCAGTTGCGTGAAGGGGTTAACACGGGCCAATGATCGGGTAAACTAACGTTAATTTTAACGCTCGTTCCCGATCATTGCCCTGTGTAAACAGGGCAAATATCAGCCAATAAATTCATCGACTAATCACATTTTTTATCCGGCCATAAAAATGTTCACTAGATAGCAGCATGTCTCCCTATGTAAACAGGGGATGTGTTGCCGACATGGTGCAAATGTATCGGGACGAATAATTGTGGTAAAGATTGTTCGTCTCCATACTAAGGATTATTGCTCAGTTTTAATAAAGCAATCGAACAAGAACAGGTAAGTTTGTTACACTTGTCAGACTTTATCAGACTTCTCAACATACTTGAAGAGAATCATTTGGACTTAAATGCCCAGCTGGACTATCTTCATCACAGTCTGTGGAAACATGATCTCTGCTCAAACCTCACATGGCTAATGTGAAGGGTGTCAGGGATTTCCCGACTTTATAATGAGTAAAGAATCTGGAACTTTTTCTGCTTTTTTTTCCAATTTTACCTGTTTAGAGATATGTGGATTATAAACCTAGCCCTGCCAGACTCAGTTCCATGGGATATCATTTGTACCCCACAGTCCTCCATTAATACCCAGTAATGTAAATCTAAGGATACAGTTAAATGGGATTTCTGAGACCAAAAAAAAAAAAGCATTGTGTAATGTTTGTTTGCTACCATTTGTACTAGAGACATAGAGGATCAATATTTTAGATTCAGGTTAGGAATATTTTCAGGAGCTGAGTTGTCTGTTTCGTAACAACAAAAACAAGGATGTTGATATAGCCACGGGGGCTCAGACTAAAGATGTTTGCGTCTGAAAATAGAATGCAACCTCAGACTGTATCGGAGCAAATAACATTATAAAGGATATTTTTACCTTACAACATATACTCTAAACCTATGGTATGACAAAATATCACAATTTATATCCACATCATTATAATTAACATATCTGTAATGTTATTGTATGGACAGCCGAGGTGTCAGGTTCTTTAGGTCTGAAGATAAAACTTTATTAGATTACATGCAGTTTATAGAATTAATGCAGTCCATAGTCCAAGATATTGAAAATCTTAAAAAATTATCACGCTAACATTATATAGCCTGGTCAACATGTCCCGCGTGTCCACACTAGCCCTCCATACTCTAAGTGATGTCACACATGACCAGCAGGTCTTCTGTATTTTTATCTTTTGTGGAGTCACACCACTAGAGCAGGCACCTCCATTATTTGCATCTATCTATGGAATTTATGACTGTTTTTAAGATGGAACAATCACACGGGGGTGGAACACAGGTTTGCACTGTATAAATATATTCATTCATTTTTCATCAATATTTGCTCTCGTGCCTATATATATTGTAGGCTATGATATTAACACACTTGTAGGACTTGGGATACGAGTGCCTGAAATTTAGCGGGACCAGGCTTCTTGTGTTTTGTAACATCTATATAGTGTTAGCGCAAGAAGATTTTAATATTTTTTTTAACTTTTGTGCTTCAGCTGCACATTTATTTACCATTGAATTCTGTACATCTCAAAACCTCAAGATTACGGATCAGGTAATTATGGATGAAATTGCGGACCCATTTATTGCTATAGGCCACAGTCACCTTTCCGTGTATTTACAGATGTGTGTTCGGGCTGTAGAAATGATTAGCAAAATATAGAACATGTCCGATTCTTGTCCACAATTGCCGCACGCACTCGCCCATAGAAGTCTATGGGCGCTTCCGCAATTGCGGATGGCTACTTATGTGCATCCGTATTTGAGAATCCGTATTTGCGGACCGTAAAAACCCTTATGGTCATGTGCATGAGGCCTAAGTCCCTATGCTTTTATAGTGTAGTAGCGCCAGTATGTTTTGATATTTAATTTTCCAAGATAATCTCCTTATAGACTCTGATCATTGAAGATTGATCAGTTATCTTATTACCCATAATTCAGATATGTTTGACAACATTCCAAAGAAAATTGCTTATTTTATGATAAATTGATATCTTAAAGGGGTTATCCAGGTTATTAAAATGTATGGCCTATCCCCTCGGTCGGAGTCAAGTGAATGGGACAGTGGTGCAATACCTTGCACAGACACTACAAATGTAACGGCTCGTGCAAGTACGAACAGAGAGAAGAACCATGTAAACAATGAAGCAGCTGCAGTGCTTGTATGAGCGCCACGGCCCCTTTAAACAGCTGATTAGAGGAGTGCTTACAGACAGACGCCCACCGATCTAATATTGATGGCCTATTTTAAGGATAGGCCATAAATTTTAAGAACCCGGATAACACCTTTAAGTAGTTATCAAATATTACATTCTTTCCAGTGTTGTATCCATTATTTTTCCACCCATTCATATTCTAAATCCTTTATCTAGAAATTATTTTGTTTTTAAAATTTTCCATTCACAATTCTATACTATTGTCATGATGCGGGGTGTGGACCCACTGGGCCATACCGCGTAGCGGGATGGCAGCTGGCCAAACAGGTAAGTACAGAGCTCAAATAGTTCAGCGAGGGTACCTGAGGCAATCGTGGACAGTTGCGAGTCCGGCACGTCCAGGGCCAGGCAGCGGGAAGACGTCAGGTGAGGCATAGCAAATCAAGCGTAGACTATAGCACAGCACGGCAACAGCACAGCACGACACTAGGACTGGGTAGCACGGAAACAGGATGCGGGATACAGGAACAAGGTACACTGAGAAACTGAAAGACACTGGGAGACCATAAGCACGACAAACTTTGGGTAACAAACAACGCTCTGGCAAAGAGCAAGGGGGCATTGCCCTTTTTATAGCCCAGGGCATCCTGGGCTATATTGCAGACTTCCAGCAAAAATGCGCGCACTGGCCCTTCAAGACCGTGCACACGCGGGCGCGCGCGCCCGCGGGATACACTCGAAGTCCGGAAGTGAGTGCCTCACAGGAGGCCGTCGAGGGATTAAGGCAGAACGACGGACTGTGGCCATAGACGTTACAGTTATGTATTCTATTTAGTGCATTACACCGTGTTCCAGATTATTATGCACATTGGATTTAAGTGTCAAACATTTAATTATTTGTTTTTCAATTAAACTCATTGATGGTATTGTGTCTTAGGGCTCTTTGGATCATTGTAATCAATCTCAGACACCTGTGATAATTAGTTTGCCAGGTGTGCCCAATCAAAGGAAAACTACTTAAGAAGGACGTTCCACACTAATAAGCAGGCCACAGGTTTCAAGCAATATGGGAAAGAAAAAGGATCTCTCTGCTGCCGAAAAGCGTGAAATAGTGCAATACCTTAGACAAGGTATGAAAACATTGGATATTTCAAAAAAGCTTAAGCGTGATCATCGTACTATGAAAAGATTTGTGGCTGATTCAGAGCACAGACGGGTTCGTTCAGATAAAGGCATAATGAGGAAGGTTTCTGCCAGACAAATTAATAGGATTAGGAGAGCAGCTGCTAAAATGCCATTGCAAAGCAGCAAACAGGTATTTGAAGCCGCTGGTGCCTCTGGAGTCCCGCGAACCTCAAGGTGTAGGATCCTCCAGAGGTTTGCAAGTGTGCATAAAGCTATTATTCGGCCGCCCCTAAACAATGCTCACAAGCAGAAACGGTTGCAGTGGGCTCAGAAATACATGGAGACTAATTTTCAAACCGTGTTGTTTACTGATGAGTGCCGTGCAACCCTGGATGGTCCAGATGGATGGAGTAGTGGATTGTTGGTGAATGGCCACCATGTCCCAACAAGGCTGCGACGTCAGGAAAGAGGTGGCGGAGTCATGTTTTGGGCTGGAATCATGGGGAGAGAGCTGGTAGGCCCCTTTAGGGTCCCTGACGGTGTGAAAATTACCTCTGCAAAGTACGTAGAGTTTATGACTGACAACTTTCTTCCATGGTACAAAAAGAAGAACCGTGCCTTCCGTAGCAAAATTATCTTCATGCATGACAATGCACCATCTCTTGCTGCAAAGAATACCTCTGAGTCATTGACTGCTATGGACATAAAAGGAGAGAAACTCATGGTGTGGCCCCCATGTTCCCCTGACCTCAACCCTATTGAGAACCTTTGGAGCATCCTCAAGCAAAATATCTATGAGGGTGGGAGGCAGTTCACATCAAAACAGAAGCTCTGGGAGGCTATTCTGACATCCTGCAAAGATATTCAAGCAGAAACGGTCCAAATACTCACAAATTCAATGGATGCAAGAATTGTGAAGGTGATATCAAAGAAGGGGCCCTATTTTAACATGTAACTTGGCCTGTTAAGTTTTTTTGTATTGAAAGAGCTTTTGATTTCTATAAATATGACCTCCTGATGCTGCAAATTCAACAAATTACCATTTTAGTTCTCTTTACAACCTTTAAAATGTTTTGATCTCTGTTGTGCATAATAATTTGGAATAGTGCATTTTGGGTTTTTTACTTCTAAAAAAAATCAGTTATCATTAGGAGATTTGTTCAATAAAATCAGCTAGCAGAAAAAAGAAGTGTCCGACCCTTATTAAAATGAATGGGAGGCGGAATATTTGCGACAGAATTTGCGGTGGGTTCCACAAAAAAAATTCCGCTGTGTGAACAGGGGTTTTCCGGAAGCAAACAATCACATTTAGTTAAACTAAACAATGCAAAACAAGTAACTTTGCAATATACTTACGTTGGATCTGATTAATGTTGCGCCGTATCCTATATTCAGTCACATGACCACTTACGAATCCAAAATTGGAACTTCCTCTGCAGACCCGTCCATTAGCTCCGATAGCTAACTTCCTGTTTCCGGTTATCAGAGTGTACGGTTACGTCACAAATTACATAAATGTACTACGTGTTTCCTCATCTGTTTAGCCACGTCCGGGCGGTCCGCAGTTTACTCTGCAGGGCCGTTCCAGAACGTCCTGCAGAGTTAGCATGTTTGCCGCTCCCCGGCGGCATTTAACTCCGTGATTCAGCTGTCTCTAGACAGCTGTATCATGGAACTTTAATCGGAGACCACTCAGCGTGGTCTCCGGTCATGTTATCATTGTGACAATCTGTGACAACGATCACATTGCTCCTAACAGCAGCGCTTATGTGCCGACTGTGAGGAGCTCTGTGATACAGCTGTCTAGAGACAGCTGATATCACGGAGCTCTTACCTGGAGACCACTCAGTGTGGTCTCCGGTCATGTGATCGCTGTGACATGCTGTCACAGCGATTACATTGCTCCTCCCAGCAGCGCTTGTGCATCGACGGTAAGGCGTTTAGCTATGTGAACGATGTGACAGCATGTCACAGCGATCACATCCATGCTGACGGTAAGGCGCTCAGCTATGTGAACGCTGTGACAACTTTTCACAGCGATCACATGCGTGCCGACGGTAAGGAGCTCCATGATGCAGCTGTTTAGGGACAGCTGTATCACCGGGCTTCAGAGTGGTCTCTGGCCAGATGATCGCTGTCACTGGCATCTTCTCCCTCTCTGGCATTCTCCCAGAGAGGGAGAAGAATAATGTAATGTAAAAAAAAACAAACAAACACTAATTTTTCAATAAAAATGTCCTCTATAAATAAATATGTCTATCTGCTACATGGCGACTTTGGCCACGTACGACACAGGTCGACCAGCCAAAGATCGCTATGTCCCGTAGCCTACATTGCATGTAATAAAAGTCAATGTGGTTGTGTCGCAACGCACAAGTTGCCACGACATGACAGTTGCAAGAAATCCAAACTGTCGTGTCGCAGTTACTTGCAGGTCGCAACGCGACCACATTGACTTTCATTACTTGCGGTGTAGGCTATGGGAGATAGGGATCTTTGGTCGGACAACCTATGTCGTGGCCAAAGTCACCATGTAACACACGGAGTACAAGGCAAGTAGATGAGATTTTACAAAACTCATCTGCATGCTGCAGACATTTTAAATGGCAGATTTTCAAATCCTTGATATGTCATTAAATTAATACCTTGGGGTCTACTTTTCATAAAGTAATCATATTTGGGGTGTCAAAGGGGTTTTCCAGGCCACAAAAATTGATGGCCTATCCTCAGGATAAGCCATCAATATCTCATGGGTGGTGGCCCGTCTTTCTGCAGATCGGCATGTCTCTTAATAAATTTGGCGCATCTTGAGCTGTCCGTAAGCTAAAAATTAATTCTCCACTATAATTTACCCCAATTTCTGGCATAAATTATACTAAATCTGTTGGGCCGTAGATGGCCCTGCCCCACTCGTTAAGCTCAGTTAACTTCTAAAAGTGTCAATAACACACGTGCGCCAAAATGTGCAACTGTTTTCCACTAGAAGACAGGTGCAAATCGCTTAATAAATCCCCCCTTTATGTTTTGTGAACCTACATGCCCATTAACTCAGAGCAAGTACATCTTATCAGTAGATTTGCTTGCTCCATATTAGATTTACAATTTTTTACATTGTAGCCATAATTATTTGGATCTTTAGTGGAGAATCATATTCTGCAATTAAGGAAATCCAAAGGGATAAGTTTTCTGCCAATCTTTCACTTACGTAAAAATCTAAACTAACCCAATGAAGCAAAAACAGATGAGCACTGTCAAGATCTTGCTAGGGTGGTTTATGCTGATGTAAATGCTAAAATTATTTTATGTCTTTGCTGTTCTAGTTGGTGAATAGTCTACTATGCAACAAATATCGTGCCTTTGGCTTGTGCGTCACTTGAACTCCAACATATTTTGATCAGGATATGAATAATAACAATTTTGTTGAATTGAAAAAACAATCAAAAAATCATTAGTGAACTATGACTGGTTTCCCCTTGAAGTTTTCATTATCAATCTAATGCTGTTAGGGGCTGATAAACAACTTTGATTGATGTGCCATCAACACCCGCGCATACACGAGAGTGTTCGGAAGATAAAATTGTTTATCTGAGTATTTTGCTGATAGATATACAACCATTTTCTACAGAGTAGAGCAGCCGGTAATGTTGAGATCATATAAACGTATAGTATTCCAGGACCAAACATAAATGCAAACTTATATCAATACATATAAACTGAAACTAGATTATGTGTTGAAAATGTCTGTCATATTACTAATGACCTTCATGTGTAGAATATTTCTATCACTTTTCAATAATAATCTTAGTATTATAATTTATATTACATAGTTACATAGTTAGTACGGTTGAAAAAAGACACATGTCCATCAAGTTCAAATGTTAGACCTACATAGAATATATAAAACCCATTATTTTTTACATGTTCTGTTCATTACAAATGAATCCTGAACAGATTGGGATTTCCTTACAGATTTCCTAATAGTGATTATATAACATGAACAGATTAAAAAAAAATGAATGAAACATTATTAGAGTGTACCCATTGTTAGAATTTTCTTTATAAAAACCAGTAGTACATGTAAATTTATAAAAAAATAAAATCTAATTTATTTTATCAGTGCAAAATGATGTCTTCCTCACTTTTCAGCAGCCTGTAATTCCCCTTACCTATAAATGTTCGGAAATCTCCTCACTCACCAAAAAAACCTGTCTAGTGTAAAAACAGAAAATAGAGAGAGAGGAGGGAGATGCAGCTGCTAATTCTCACTCAGTGTTTGAGATATATATATATATATATATATATATATATATATATATATATATATATATATATATATATACAATACCGTTCAAAAGTTTGGGGTCACCCAGACAATTTTGTGTTTTCCATGAAAACTCACACTTATATTTATCAAATGAGTTGCAAAATGACTAGAAAATAAAGTCAAGACATTGACAAGGTTAGAAATAATGATTTTTATTTGAAATAATAATTTTCTGACCTTTGGCATTCTAGCTGTTAATTTGCTGAGGTAATCGGGAGAAATTTCACCCCATGCTTCCAGAAGGCCCTCCCACAAGTTGGATTGGCTTGATGGGCACTTCTTGCGTACCATACGGTCAAGCTGCTCCCGCAACAGCTCTATGGGGTTGAGATTTGGTGACTGCGCTGGCCACTCCATTACAGATAGAATATCAGCTGCCTGCTTCTTCCCTAAATAGTTCTTGCATAATTTGGAGGTGTGCTTTGGGTCATTGTCCTGTTGTAGGATGAAATTGTCTCCAATCAAGCGCTGTCCACAGGGTATGGCATGACGTTGCAAAATGGAGTGATAGCCTTCCTTATTCAAAATCCCTTTAACCTTGTACAAATCTCCCACTTTACCAGCACCAAAGCAACCCCAGACCATCACATTACCTCCTCCATGCTTGACAAATGGTGTCAGGCACTCTTCCAGCATCTTTTCAGTAGTTCTGCGTCTCACAAATGTTCTTCTGTGTGATAAAAACATCTCAAACTTCGATTCGTCTATCCATAACACATTTTTCCAATCTTCCACTGTCCAATGTCTGTGTGCTTTTGCCCATATTAATCTTTTCCTTTTATTAGCTAGTCTCTGATATAGCTTTTTCTTTGCCACTCTGCCCTGAAGGCGAGCATCCCGGAGTCGCCTCTTTACTGTAGACGTTGACACTGGCGTTTTGCCGGTACTATTTAATGAAGCTGCCAGTTGAGGACCTGTGAGGCGTCTATTTCTCAAACTAGAGACTCTAATGTACTTGTCTTGTTGCTCAGTTGTGCCACGGTGTCTCCCACTTCTCTTTCTACTCTGGTTAGAGCCTGTGTGTGCTGTCCTCTGAAGGGAGTAGTACACACCGTTGTAGGAAATCTTCAGTTTCTTGCCAATTTCTCGCATGGAATAGCCATCATTTCTAAGAACAAGAATAGACTGTCGAGTTTCACATGAAAGCTCTCTTTTTCTAGCCATTTTGAGAGTTTAATCGAACCCACAAATGTAATGCTCCAGATTCTCAACTAGCTCAAAGGAAGGTCAGTTTTATAGCTCTTCTAAACAGCAAAATTGTTTACAGTGGTGCTAACACAATTGCACAAGGGTTTTCAAGTGTTTTCTAATTGTCCATTAGCCTTCTAACACAGTTAGCAAACACAATGTACCATTAGAACACTGGAGTGATGGTTGCTGGAAATGGGCCTCTATACTCCTATGTAGATATTGCATTAAAAACCAGACGTTTGCAGCTAGAATAGTCATTTAGCACATTAACAATGTATAGAGTGTATTTCTGATTAATTTAATGTTATCCTCATTGAAAAAAACTGTGCTTTTCTTTAAAAAATAAGGAAATTTATAAGTGACCCTAAACTTTTGAACGGTAGTGTGTATATATATATATATATATATATATATATATAGACACACATATATGTATGTAGATGCAAACACACACACACACACACACACACACACACACACACACACACACACACACACACACACACACACACACACTATATGGACAACATCCAATTCTAAATCCATAAGCCTTTATTTGGAGTTGGTCCCCCCTTTGCAGCAAAAACAGTTTCCACTCTTCTAGGAAGGCTTTCTACTAGATTTTTGAGTGTCCGTGGGAACCTTTACCCATTCATCCAGAAAATAATTTCTTAGGTCAGACACTAATGTTGGACGATTGGGTCTGACTCACAATCTCTGTTCTAGTTCATTCCAAAGGTGTCGGATGGGGTTGAGGTCAGGGCTCTGAGTGGGTCAGTCAAGTTCTTCCACACCAAACTCCCCCAGCCATGTCTTTATGGACCTTGCTTTGTGCACTGGGGCACAATCATGCTGAAACAGAGAAGGGCCTTCCCCAAACAGTTCCCACAAAGTTGGAAGCCGCAATTATCCAAAATGTCTTGGTCTGCTGAAACATTAAGATTTCCCTTAACCCCTTAAGGACACGGCCAATTTTGGCCTTGAGGACATAGCAATTTTTTTACATTCCCCCTCTTTGCATCCCGACGCTCATAACTCTTTTATTTTTTTGTATGACGTAGTTGTTTTTTACGGGACGAATTGTACTTTATGTAGGTACCATTTTTTGGTACAAATACATTATCGTTTAATTTCTATAAATTTTTATTTTGGCGAAAATGCAGAAAAAAAGCAGTTGCGCAGCAGTTTTAATATTTTTTTTTTACACCATACACCGATCATCATAAATAATGTTATACATTTGTAGTACAGGTTGTTACGGTCGTGACGATATCAAATACGTCTATATTATTTCATGTTTTGGGACTTAAAAAATGTGTGTTTCTGTGTATTTTTTTTACTTTTTATTTATTTATTTATTTATCATAAAAAAAATTTTACATTCATTTAAGTTTTTTTTTAATCCCATAAAGGGATTTATCATTTTTATTTTTATTTTGTAACTGCAATGTACTGGCATAGATCTATATGCCAGTACATTAGCCTGTTACTGATCGTACACAGGCAGTTGTTAGGGCATACCTCAATATGCCCTAACAACAGGAAATATGTTCAGACAGCCCTGGGGTCCTTCAATGGACCTTGGGCTGTCTGGCCATATGAGTTATGGGCTTTGATCGCGTCACAGTTATTTTTTGTGACGCGATCAATGTGCAGTCCCCCCCTCTTTGAACGCCGCTATCAGCTTTCATCGCGGCGTTCAAAGGGTTAACGGCGGAGAGAAGATGTTTCTCTCCTCTCCGCTGTCAGAGCGGGGCCGTGGCTGTGTATTACAGCCGTTGCCCCGCTCTCGATCGCGCGCACAGACGGCTGTCACACAGGACGAGTATCCTGTTTCGACAACCAGTTAAGTGGAATTAATGAGGCCTACGCCGACCCCTTAAAAACAACCTCATAGCATTATCCCTCCTCTACCAAACTTTATAGTTGGCACAATGTAGTCAGGCAGGTAACGCTCTCCTGGCATTCACCAAACCCAAACTCATCCATCAGACTGCCAGATAGAGAAGCGTGATTCATCACTATACAGAACACGTTTCAACTGCTCTAGAGTCCAGTATTGGCGGCGTGCTTTACACCACTCTGTCCGACACTTTGCATTGTGCTTGATGATGTAAGGATTGCATGCAGCTGTTCGGTTATGAAAACCCTCGCCATGAAGTTCCCAGCACACAATTTTTGCTTGAATGTTAATGCCAGAGGACGTTTGTAACTCAGAAGTTTTTGAGTCAACAGAGCGCTGGGGACTTTTATGCACTATGCGCTTCAGCGCTCGGCAACTCCATTTTTTTGTTTATGTGGTGCACCTCCATTTTGCAACTCACAGTTGATTGTGGAATATCTAGGAGGGTAGAAATTTCACGAACTGACTTTTTGATACAATCTGATAGATCTGCCCAGTCAACTGTAAGTGTTATTATTGTTAAGTGGAAACATTTAACCACTTTTTTTTTTCTCCTCACATTCCAAAAGCCATAACTTTTTTATTTTTCCATCAATATTGCCATATGAGGGCTTGTTTTTTGAGGCATGAGTTATAGATTTTTACGGCACTATTTATTGTACCATATAATGTAGTGGGAAACTGGAAAAAAAATATTTGAGGGGTGGAATAGGAGAAGACAGCGATTGCTCAATCTTTTGCAGGGTTTTCTTATTATGGTGGTCGCCGTGCAGTAAAAACTACATGTTAACTTTATTATGCAGGTCAATACAATTATGGTGATACAAAATTTATATAATTTTTTATGTTTTACTACTTTTACAAGGAAAAAACTGATTGTTAAAAATAAAATGGGAGTTTTGTCGCCATAATCTGAAAGACATCTTTTCTATATTTCAGTCGATTAAGCACTATGAGGGCTTATTTTTGCGAGCCAAGCTGTAGTTTCTATTGCTATTATTTTGGTATACATGAGACTTTTTGATTATTTTTTATTTAATTATTTGTAGGAGATGAAGTCACCAAAAAACAGCGATTCTGTTGTTTTAATTTTTTCTTTTTTATGGCGTTCATCGTGAGGGCTAAATAATGATATGTTGTAATAGTTCAGACTTTTATGGATGCGACGATACCAGTTATGTTCATTTTTTTTTTCTTACATTGTGCTTGAGGGGAAAAGAGATAAGGGTGTTTTTTTAACTTTTTAATATATTTTTTACTTATTAGAAAAAACTTTATTTTTCTGATTTTTACTTGTCCCCCCAGGGGACTTGAACCAGCAATCATTGGATCCCTTGCACAATATACTGCAATACTAATGTATTGCAGTATATATTGATACTGACACTCTCCTATGAAGCCCTGTTTGAGGCAGGGCTTCATAGGAGTACCAAGATGGCAAACCTGGGTTCCTTCATCAGGCCCACGATTGCGTCACGGGGAGCCGTTGTAACGTTACAGGGGGTTTCTAGCCATTTAAATGTTGCGGTCGCCATTGACCGTGGCATTCAATGGGTTAAACGAGCGGGATCCCACTCATTACACTGAAGTGTCGGCAGTAAGATACAGCTGACTCTGTGAGCCCACTCCATACTCCTCCACCCGACGTGCGCTGTGTATATATATACGGTGGATGTCGGGAAGGAGTTAAGGAGTAACAAGAGCTCAGTTATGGAACAGTAGACAACGCAAACTCACGGAGTGGGGCTGCCGACAGCTGAAGCGCATGACATTTAAAATTTACATATCCTCTGTTTCCGCACTTGCTACACAGCAACAAACTGCCTATGAAAGTGACATCAGTGCAAGAACTGTGCATTGGGAGCTTCATGAATTGAGTTTGCATGGTCAACAAGCGTAAAATCACCATGTGCAATGCTGGAGTGGTGTAAAGCACGCCACCATTGGAAATTAGAGCAGTGGAAACATGTTACCAGAAGTTATGAATGACGTTTCACTATGTGGCAATCTGATGGATGAATTTGGCAGATACTAGGAGAATGCTACCCATGGGAATGCATAGGAGAATGAAGAGGGGATAATGGTCTTGGGCTGTTTTTCAGGGTTTACTGTAGGATCCTTATTTCAAGTGAAGAGTAATGGTAATGTTTCAGCATACATAGACCTTTTAGATATTCTTATGCTTCCAATTTTATGGGAACAGTTTGGGTAAGGCCCTTTCCTGTTCCAGCATGACTGTGCCCCAGTCATGAAATCAGATAAAAACATTGAAATCAGATAAAAATTACATTTTACAAACAATGGCAAAGACCTTAGCCAAGTGATACATTCAAGAAGCTGACTCCTACAAGCCTAATAGTTACAACAAGGATACATCAACATTCAAATTCTCCCTATGAGAATCAGAAAACCTGAGAATAGGAAGAAAATTGTATATTTTAGTCAAATCAGTTTTACTTTTCAGTGGTAAATGGAAATTGGAATCAGATGATATAGCAAACTGCTCAGGTCATAGAACCAAGGAAAAAACAGAAGAATAGTTAACAGTGTTAAAGAGGCTCTGTCACCAGATTATAAGTGCCCTATCTCCTACATAATCTGATCGGCGCTGGAATGTAGATAACAGCAGTGGTTTTTATTTTGAAAAACGATCATTTTTTGAGCAAGTTATGAGCAATTTTTAGATTTAGTTTCTTAATGCCCAACTGGGCGTGTTTTTACTTTTTACCAACTGGGTGTTGTACAGAGGAGTGTATGAGGCTGACCAATCAGTGACCAATCAGTGTTATACACTTCTCATTGTTCCAGCCCAGCATGATCCACAGCACAGTGAGATTGTGCAGTGAAAGAAGCTGGGCTGGAACAATGAGAAGTGTAGGACACTGATTGGTCACTGATTGGTCAGCCTCATACACTTCTTTACAACACCCACTTGGTCAAAAGTAAAAACACGCCCAGTTGGGCATTAAGAAACTAAATCTAAAATTGCTCATAACCTGCTCAAAAATGATAGTTTTTCAAAATAAAAACCACTGCTGTTATCTACATTGCAGCACCGATCAGATTATGTAGGAGATAGGGCACTTATAATCTGGTGACAGAGCCTCTTTAAGAACAAGAACAAGGGCTGTATTACATCTCTGTACAAGCTCTGATGGAATCAAACAGAAAAAAAAAATGCTGCTATGTTCCATTTGATAATGTATTACGAAGATATTGTCACCAGTAGCATTGCTTCTAGTGGAGAACATCCCCATCACACAGTGGCGGACAAACAAGGACATTTGTTGTTCTCCATTCTAGTTCTAATAAGAAGGGAACACCAAAACAGTGGATAAACACACAGAATTGTCTGAAATGATGTTTTTATTCCATGGTTTTTGGCACTGGTAACTTGAACAGAATATTTTATGAGTTGTTTAAAAGAGCAAAAAATAAAAATGCTAACTTTGTGGATCAGTCTCGATGCAGTAGCTTGGAGAGCCTGGGGGTGAACCATTCATTTGTAGACTGTCTGCAGAAGTACATCTGTAGTTTTTTCCAGCTGCATGTGGGAAAAGTAATGTAAACTTAGAATTTTGCTGAGCAGAATGGATCTCTAAAAGCCTCTCACTAACCTGTTATCACTCTAAAGTACGAAATAACACAATGATTTAATATCAGACCATGGTACAAATGGCACAGCACCCCATGTAATAGCACACAAAAGTTGATTGTATTCCAAGTAAAAACAGAGTAATTTAAAACAGTGATACTATAAAAGTAAATGCTCATAGACATACAAAATGCCTTTTGTTTTATAGTCTAAATTGCTATGATTGCCAATGAAAACTAGGGGAGTCATGTATGAATGCCATATAAATAAATGGTGCCCTGTTTTATCAGTATTGGGCCGCATTTTCTCATGCCGTCTAATAGTTAGACAGTGTAAATGTAGACCAGGCACACAAAAAATGCGCCAAAGTTATCACAGTGGTGCATGAAGCATATTAAGTTTCGGTGCATCTTGCATGACCCGTTACACAATTTTCTCTTCCTTATACAACTTTGGCTAAGATTGCACCAGAATTTTGTTCCAGTTTTTTGGCACATTTGTTGCGCAAATTAATTTAAGCCCCCTTTCCGACAAGCCATCCCCTTTGCCGCGAGGTCACTTTTAAAAAGTTTCTCGTTTGGTGCAATCAACAAAATGGGCCAAAGTGGTCAAAACTGTGCCACGTTGGGCCAATTTGCAGTAGTAAAAGTAGTCATGTCCTTCCAATCACACAAAACTGTCTAGTTTACTAAATGTTCTCTGAGACCTGGCATTGTTCAGTAGTGAGGATTCTGCATAAAATGGGTTGAGGAATACTGCCCCCACAACCCTATTTCTCAGGTTAGAGTACCACTCAGCTCATATGTCAGTATTCATATATTTATATCTCAGACAGTTGAGAACTCAGCGCTTCTTAGGCTCTGTTCACATTTGCGTTGTGGTTTGCGTTATAAACACAGATGGATCCATCACTTGACGGATACCACTGGTGCCCCATGGACCCCATTAACTTACAATTGGGTCTGTTGGGTTCTGTTGTGGTTTCCATTATTTTAATGGGAAGAATAGCGCTGCATGTAATACTATTCTACACATCAAATTTGCCGGGACCAGGACTGTGAACATTACCTTAGTTACTGAAGACTTTGTATTTGAAACAATTAACATGTTGCATGTGTCTTTCAATAATTTTTAAATCTGTATCTTAGGAGAACCAGGACATTGTATACCTAATAATGCTGAAGCAGTGGGTGTTATAGCACAGAGAGCTAGAAAACAGTTTTCATACGCCCTGGGAAGAGAGGTAGCATGACAACATGTATTGCAATCTGGACTCATTAAAGGGGTTGTTTGAAGTTAAAAATAAAAGGTGTTTTTTTTTCCAGAAACAACACCACTTTTGTCCAAAGACTGTGCCAGATATTGAAACTGAGCACCATTCAAAACGATTGAGCTGAGTTACAGTACCAGATTCAGCCAATGTCCAATAGTGGTGCTGTTTTTGGGAAAAAAAATCAGACCATTTTATTTAATCTTATATTACTCCCTTAAAAACAGAAAAAACCCTATCAAGTATTGAGGCTCACTTCAGCTGACCCCTTGTTTGGAACTTTGGATCGCCAGTTAATGGGCCTGATAACATAGCTGAATAGCTCCCTTTAATTTAACTTTGTTTTTGTTTTTTGGGTTGCTAGAGATGTTCTTCAATCCCATTCTGAGCCTGATATGAAAATAAGTATTACTCTTGCCTGTCCCCTATCTATCCCTGATAAGTAATGATCCATCACACAGATGTTTAGCTAGTGTATGACTTCCAACCAACTAGTAATCAATGCTCGGTCTGCAGACAATGAAAAGTCATCTTAAAATAAAAGTCAGATGCCACAAACAGCACAAATAGTGTTTAGCAAATGCTAGGGAGAAAATATTGAATATTTTGGAGAGATTTTAATGAATGTGTTAATGTAAATGTGCTGCACATTGGATAAAGTAATAATAATTCTTGGCTTCCCCTGAATATATGAATATTATGAGAGTCATATTTTATGGTAAACCATATATGTGCCCATAAATAAGAGCAGCTGTGGATATTCTCTTATTGATGACCTGTGTACTACAAATATTGTGTTAATAATGTTCGGGGCTGTATTACTTAGTTAAATTAGTAGTACACATCTGTAAAAATGGCAGGAATAAAGAATGTATTTTAAAACCTCACTTTTTAATCTCATTAAATAAAGCCAACCTAACTAAATCACATACTGTATATACGAGGATGTATACCTATGTACAGTAATAAGAACCCAGTGCCTAGTACAACTATAACGAACTGAACAAAGTCATCTCAAGAGCATGTCAGACCATTGTGACTATCTATCATACCTATGTACATTGTATCTTTGTATCTATTTATCTGTCTGTCTATCATTAATCTACCTCATATCTTTCTATCTATTGAGAAAACCTTTGTAAAATAGGTTCGCAGAAAGCAACTTGAATTGCCCACCACAATATTTTCATCTGTGACATTGCTGTAGATGTTGAAAAAGTTGTGGGAAAGCTTGATAAAGCAAGCTGTAAGGCACCATGCACATGACCATAGAATTAATACGTAATTACAGTCCGTAATTTCAGACCGTAATTACGGACCCATTCATTTCTAATGCCCACAGGCACCTTCCCGTATGTATATTTAGGTGCTCCACAAAAGATAGGACATGTCCTATTTTATGCATTTAAGGGGTGTGCTCCTATACTTTATAATGGGAGCATGGCACGCAAATGCGGGTGGCTGTCCGCGGCAGACTGTGATTACTAGCACGGTCATGTGCAGGGGGCCTAAGAAAGTACAATTGCATTACATTGTGTCTACTCAGGCCCCCTGCACACGACCGTACCCGTAAATACGGTTCCTGATTACGGGCATGGCCGGCCGCTTATTGAAGCAGGCTTGCACCGTACTATTGCGGAGCAGGAATAAACTCTCAGCATGTGAAGTCACATAGTGACAACTCAGCGACTGCAGCTGTTATCGACAGCCGACCGCCTCTGTTGCCGGGCTGGGGACCAATCAGCATGCCCCCATGTCGGCGATCGCTGTGATTGGTCAGTCTTTAGAGACTGACCAATCACAGCCCTCTATGATGTCGTAAACAGGAGACACACACATCTAACGTCCTAAAAAAATAAGAGGATATTAAAAAAAAATTATGGCAACATAAAGTAGACATATGGTTAATATTAATCATTAACTATTTTATGTGGTAGGACTATATGTCTCAAAAGCAGAGAACTTCCGATGTTGTGAATTGCTAATTTTTCTAAATTTTCTGATTTATATAGACCAAAATGTATTACTAACATAAAGTACAATGTGTCATGAAAAAACAATCTCATAATCATTGGGATAAGTAAAAGCATTCCAAAGTTATTACCACATAAAGGGCACATGCCACATTTAAAAAATGGGGATTGGTCCAATAGGCCCAGTCCTCAAGGGGTTAGGTTTTTCTTATGTTGATATACAATATATGGCCAGAACTAAATGCACTTGTTGCACATCCCATTCCAATACCATGGCATTAATATGGAGTTGGGACTCTTTCGCAGCTATAACAGCTTCCACTCTTCTTGGAAGGCTTTCCACAAGATTTCTGATTGTATCTGTGGGAATTTGTGCTCATTTAGCTAAAAGAGGTCTTGCGAGGTCAGATGTTGGACGAAAGGACCTTGCTCGCTTTCTCCAATCTAGGTTATCACAACTGTGTTGTATGGGGTTGAGGTCAGGACTCTGTGCAGGCCAGTCCAGTTCTTCCACACCAAACTAATCCAACCATGTCTTTATGGACCTTGCTTTGTGCACAGGGGCACAGTCATGCTGGAACAGATAAGGGACTTCCCCAAACTGCGCCCCCAAAGTTGGAAGCAAACAATTGACAACATTACCCTTCACTGAAAATAAGGGGCCTAGCTCAAACCCTATAAAGCAGCCCTAAACCATTATACTTCCTCCACTACATTTTACAGTAGGCACTCTTTGTATACTGTATGTAGGTAGCCATGTTCTGGCATCCACCAAACCCAGATACTATCAGACTGTCAGATAGTGAATAATGATTAATCACTCCAAAGAGCAAGTTTCGCGTGCTTTACACCACTTCAACTGACACTTGGCATTGTGCATGGTGATCTTTGACTTGTGTTCTGCCGCTTCACTATGGAAACCCATTTCATTAAGCTGCTGGCATACAGTTCTTGTGCTGATGTCACTTCCAAAGACAGTTTGGAACTCTGTAGTGATTTTTGCAACAGAGGATAGTCAATTTTGAGCGCCATGTGCTACAGCACTCGGAAGACCTGCTCTGTGTTTTTGCATGGTCTCTCTCTTCTTGGTTAAGCTGTTGTTACTCATAGACGTTTCCACTTCACAATAATAGCACTTACAGTTGACTGTGGCAGATCTAGCAGCACAGTAAGTTCACAAACAGACTTGTAGTAACGGTGGCATCCTATGACAGTGCCACTTCAAAGTCATTGAGTTTTTTAGACTGACCCATACTACTACCAATGTTTTTCTATAAGGATTGCATGTCTGTGTGCTTGATTTTAGGTGTGTTTGCAATGAAAACACCTGAAATCAATAATAAGTAGGGGCCATGTAGTGGATTTCCATTTTAAATTGAACATTTGCAAGTAAGAATACAGTATATGAGGAAACACAACTTATTATAAATCAGATGATCAATAATCATTTCTCAATATCCAAGGCAAATAAAGGGTAAATGACGTAAACATTTCAGTAGCATAAAATTATGCATTAACCCCTTAAAGGGGTTTTCCCATCTTGGACATTTATGGCATATCCACAGGGAAAGCTACTCAGTTTGAGGAACTCGGGAGCTACGAAAAAAGCGTAGTTCACTGTGCTATACTGTTCATCACTTCAATTAATTTTTCAGCTGTTTCCGTACTCGCGACCACCTCCTGTAGATATCCTGTGGATATACCATAAATGTCCAAGATGGGAAATCTTAAGGACTGAGCCTATTCTGGCATTAAGGACCACAGAAATTTCTTGTTTTAATGCCGAGAGCTGTTGCTCTTTTATTTTTCCTTTGACATATGCATGAAGGATTGTTTTTTTTGCGGGACAAGGTGTTCTTTTTAATAGTATAATTTTAGATAACTATAACATTTTTATTCTTTTTTGGGAGGAGGGAATGCTAAATAAATAGCAATTCAGCCATGTTTTTCTTTTGATATAATGCTCACAATGAAGTGGAACTCATGGGTCTGGACTCCTTACGATTGCATCGATACTAAATGTGTTTAATTTTTTATATATGTTATTTTTAGTAAAAGTACTTTTCATGGAAAAAAAGTTTTACGTTTTTTTTCCTTGAGAGACTTTTCTTTCTATTAAACCTTATTTTATCTATTTTTGTTGTCTCACTAGGAAAATGTAAGTTTTGTAATGTCTACACATTTATATTGTGATATAATAACATGAAACCTATTATGCCCTGCCTCTGGCATATAGGCATATATCGATGGCAGGCCTGGGGGGTCTCTCTTAGGCCCTTGGCTGCCATGGTGATGTATTGGCGCCCTGATACTACTTCGCAGTAGGCGCCGATAGGTAATAGAAGGCGCTCTCTCTGTCTAACCACTTAGGTGCTGTGGTTCCTAATAACTGTGGCATCTAATGGGTTAAACTGCAAGGATAGAAGATATCTCTGATTCTATTAGGTGCAGCAGAAGCAGGGCTGTGAATCTGTGCACTTGTGGGTACACTGGGCAAGAGCCACAAGGCCACAGTGACAGATTTATACATCACTCTGGGGGAGCAAACGCCTGCCTGCAATGAATATTTGTCATTGTAAATGTGTAAAATATATAATAAAACACATATAAAAAATGTCACTTGTATATAATCATATGGTTTGTAACTGGAAAAAAATCTGCAAGCTACATCTAACAAGGCTTCCATATAACTTGCTAAAATGAAAATAACCTTTATATAAAACTGATTTCCATCCTCTTCGCTTTTAATTAGTGGAAAACTTCCCCAGGTGATCAAATATTTTTAGATTCTTACACTTTTGACCTCATTATATGGTTAGATTTGTTACCATTGTCTTTGAAATGTCCTTCTAACCTGAGTTCCAATAAGCCTTTAAGGCAAATTTCCAGTTTAGCTTATGCCATATATTGATGAATACGAGGTTATGGATATATTTAGATTGTATATGAATATTCAGCTTGTGTGCACCATAAGATACCATTCATAATGTTTAAAATCTACCATGGTAATACTGGATTTTTTTTTCTCTTCAGCACCTATGTTAAAATCTGCACTTGAATATATCACACAAAATGTTTATATTTGTTTCCTGCTAATAGGGAATATTGCCAAGATACACCTTCACTTTCAGATTTGTGTGTGGGGGGGGGGGGGGGGGTCTGACCTGCACAGCGGTTTGCCGGGAGCACCACTGTGCAGAAAAAAAATCTTTGTCTCCGGATCAGAGGTTGAACCTCGTGAATCAGAAAGTTGTGGCATATCCTAGCAATATTCCATTACTTTCTGTGATGGACATGCACCATTTGACTAATGAAAAAGCTTAGACAAAGTAGTGTGCACAGGACACCTGCACACTCTCCAACCCTGATTTACCATTGCAGGTTTCTGAACCTTTCTATTTCCAAGAGAAAAGAATCATCAACACTCTAGGGTTTACAACATTTACAACATCTAAATCTATTTTGAGCATTAAATGGACACTAACTTTTCAAACAACTTATGCTAATCTAATAGTATACCTGATATAGAACAGCTTTGTAATTTGCTTATTGTTAGGCTCCATGCACATGATCGTATTTTTTGTCAGTAATTACGGACAGTAATTACTAACAGTAATTATGGACCCATTCATTATATAACCTGTCCTATTCTTGTCTGTAATTACGGCAAGGACTCTCCCATAGAAGTCTGAGGGAGCTTCCATAAATACGGACGGCTACGGATGTTCATCCATATACCGTCCGTATTTACGAAACCGTTGCTATGCAACATGCTGATGACATAATTTGCATCCTCCCTCTTTACGGATCCGTATATACAGATGGAATACGGACGCAATATGGGCCGTATTTAGGGACACCAATTCTTATATACGGATGAAATACGGATGCCTACGGAGCAGTATTTACGGCCAGTATTTCGGGATAGATGAAAATACGGTCATGTGCATGGGGCCTTAGGCAATGCTTAGCAACGGTTTCATAAATACGGACGGTATGCGGATGCACATCCGTAGCCGTCCGTATTTACGGAAGCTCCCATAGACTTTTATGGGAGAGTCCTTGCCGTAATTACTGACAAAAATAGGACAGGTTCTATAATTTTTTCAGCACGGACACCCATCAGTAAAAATACTGAAAGGTGTCCGTGGCCAATAGAAATTAATGGGTTCTTAATTACTGTCAGTTTTTACTGTCCATAATTACTGACGAAAAAAACGGTCGTGAGCATGGAGCCTTAGAATGTATTTTTTTTATCCATGCATATTCTGTGTGAAGTTACTGCCACTAGGTGTCTCCCTTCCTATAATCTGCAGTTCACCGCCCGTTGTTAAGCAAAATTAATCCCTAGTTACATAGCAGAGGTGATGAACTGCAGGAAGTAGGGAGGGGTGGGATCTTCACAGCCTGCACATAAAAGTCTATGCAGAGGGGAGGAGGAGCAGGAGGAGGAAGCAGGGTAGAGAGTGGAAACACAAACACGCTGCCCATAAAAGTCTATGGAGAAGGGAGAGGGTGCAGACGGAGAAAGATACACATAGACGTGCTACAGTTTCCTGGTAAGGGTTTTATCTCACCCTAGTGCTGGATTCTCAACTACACTGCTCATTGCTGGTGTGTAATGTTCTCCATGCTGCTGCAGCTTCTATATATGTGATAGATAGAGATTGGGGAGCAGGATTTCCCCTTCTCTATATATGCAGTATATAGGAGACATGGTAGTCAGTTAAACTCCACCCACTAGCTCAGGAAAAACGGAGAATTATAGATAGAGCCGTCAGAGGGAAAACTTATAAAAACAAAACAAACATTATTTGTTTAATAATTTGCAAACACAAATTGTAACATCGGTGGCGGCTATTGAACCTGCTGGCGGGTCCCATCTCCAGGCCGCTCACCTTCCTCATTGGCTTCCTGGCTTCCCTGCTGCTTGTGGCCTGTGGAATTTCTGTTCTATCTCCTGTGACCACGCTCCTACTCCGCTTCTACTCGCACGTGCACTTCCTGGCTGTCTCTTAAAGGGCCAGCACACGCTCATTCTCTGCCCTAACCAATCCCTGTTGCTCCGGGCTTATTTAAGGCAGCTCCTCTGGTCAGCTGTTTTCTACGAATGAAGGTTACTATTTGCACCTGCTATCTGATACCAGTCTGCATCTCGCTACTTGCTACCAGTCAGTATCCTGCTACCAGTCTGTATCCTGCTGTTAGCAGTCGGTATCCCGCTACCTTATATGAGCCTGGGGCCTACTACCTGTTGGCAAATTGTGTCCTGCTGCAAGCCTGAAGACCCACTACCTGTTACGAACTTTAACATCAAATCTATACCCATCTGCCACGGTACTATGTGTCAGTGCCTGCACCCATGGTGTACTTCACGATTGTCTCATGGTCCACTGGGCCAGCAGCTACTCACACCGGGATCACCTCAAGAGGTAGCGACCAAGTCGTCTCCCCGCAGCTTAGTCCAGATCCTCGTACAAGCGATCAAGGGTGAATACAGGGGAGGCTACGTAAACAACACCCCTAGAGGTGACCCAAAGTCAAACCGGTTGAGTAGCACAGTGGGTCCACAAACCGCTGGTTATTACATGAATATTTAACCTCATATTCCCAGAAAATGACTTTCATGTTATTTCTGGGGAAGTTCATACAGCATTAAGGCCCTTTTACACCGAGATTTCAAAGAACGACCACCCACTCGCTCAGGGAAAACGGAAAATTATAGATAGAGCCGTCAGAGGGAAAACTTATAAAAACAAAAATGCAAAATACAAGTCATGTAATGGCTAGAAATAGTGCTATTCCTCATGGACACACATGACAGCTTATTCTGAAAAGTCACATAAAAAGTTGAGAATTTAAGTTAGCCATAGCCTGATTATTAGCCCAATTATCTTAGAAAGATCATCTACGGCCTTGTCTAAAGAAACGTAAAGTAATTTGCATTTCATACGTGACAATTCAATAGGTAACATCCTTACCTTTGAAAGGACGACTGTGGTTCCCTTTCCCTGCCTGTAGGCTCTATTCAAAGGTCCAGAAACTACTTCAGTTTGTAAAAAGCTCCTCTTCACTAACACAGTAACTGAAGACACAGAGGAGGAGGTCAATTATGCTCCCTGACTCTCTGACTCCACCTGTGTGTGAAATTGATGCTGTGAGAAGGGAGGGGGAACAGGAAAGGGGCCAACGGATTAGTCAGAGCTCACAGCAGAGCTCTCCAACTCTACACCAGGAAGAGCCCGCCCACTTAGCACAGTTGTAGAGAGAAAATTAATATTTACAGAAATAATACAGATGGGAGAAAATGATCCAAAATATGCAGATAAAACAAAAAACGTGCAGTACTACACCAAATATACATCTACAGCTGGATTATTGTGAGAGATTGGAACTTTTTTGTAATGATAGGTACTCTTAAATTATGCATATTATTCTCACCTATGAATTTCCTCTTCCAATGGACTTTATGAGGAAGCCCATATCGCAAACACATTTTAAATACCTTTTACAGCCAGAACTAGATCTGCAGGACCCAAAGGTCCTTGAAAGAAAAATAAAAAAACAAACAAAAGCGGGGTGTTTTATGAATAACTTTATATCACCCAAAAGTGGAGCTTCTGTTTATCCATTGTACCCCTTTAAGTTTAGGTTGACTTTGCATAAGTGGTTGGAAACATAAAAAAAATAACAAAAAATATATCCAATATACTTCTATTACCAGAAGACGCTGCAGTAATTAGATGACTATTCTAATACTGTACATCTAATGAACAGTCTAACCACGACTAGAATATGTTTTATTTTTTTATTAGATTTTGGTGTAATAGCGCCTTAAGAATTCTTGTAATTGCATTGTCATATGGTCTCATAAACTGTAAGATAAAGAAGAGGAATACTGTCGTGTCTCCTGATGATTCCAATGACATGACTCTCCTGAATTACAAGATTTGAGCTGGGAAAATTTGACTTTTCATTGGGTTACAAATCCTTCCAGTGCACCGTTATGTAGTGACAATCGGGTTGAATACTATACTGCTTTTAGAAAAACATCTTCAAAATCTATTAGCAGTGCTGGTGTCTTAGTGCACTAAACTTTAGCATCATTGTATCTGCCATTTTTGGTTGTTACAAATCTACAAATTTGACATAAAATTCATACAAACACTATGAGTCTGTACATACTCCGAATTGTACAGAGGCGTAATATTGTACTCATGGAAGTCTAAGGGGTCCTACTATATTTTTATACTCCTCCAGTTCCATGACGGCGGCTTGCAGAAACGTATACTGCTGTTTGATTCATACGGAATCGGATAGAAAAATAAAATTGGGGCATGATCTATTGGATGCAGTAGTACGGAGATAAAGGAAAGTATCTGCATAATATGATGTCAGGCATTATCTGCAGAACATGGGGTGCCTATGCTCTTTGTACCTATGCACAGCTCTATTGTGTGCATGAGACATAAAATTGTGACTCCACAGTGGCATGCTTCCTCCCTTGAGCTCAGTGTTTCCCTCGCAACTTTTTTCATATATGACTTTTTTCCAATGAGGAAACAATACAATTGTGGTGTGGTCATGGTAATCCCGTCATTTTACCCAGACTCGTGGCACCGCTAATATTTTTAGACAACTTTTTCATTAAATGTAAAGCGTATTCTAACAAAGCAAACCATATTGTGTCCCTATTATAGGAAAGTCTACTGTCCTGACCAAGATAAGTGAACTTTTACTTTACGTGATCTTCTGGACTTTACTTTTCAGTTCATGGTGCCTTGAATATAGTACCTGTGGATTCATGTGAGGTTAGGACTACTCCACAGGGAAGCCTCTCTTAGCACATTTCTTTGATGCCTCAAATGATTTGATCTTAGATCAGAGACTATCAATTCACCAAAGACACAGAGTTTCATTAGCTCTGTGACATATTGCTGTATGATTACAGTATATTCCACACAGTATGCATGTAAAAAGAATGCTTCTCTGAAGCCCGATTCCATTTTGGCCTATGATATTACAAAGTAATTTTAGGTTAACTACTTGATTTTCATTCCTCTAAACATAAAGAAGACACGAGCAGAAGTAGACTGACAGTTATTCTTGTGTGCGCCTGTTTTTACATTGCAGAAAATGAAGATGAAAAAGTTTGTTATTCACATATAATAAGCTGCACTTCAAAAAAGACACATTTTTACCAATCATTGTTTGAAACATCCAGACGTAAAGGAAACATTTCAGCAAGATCTTTATTTTGTAAATTTTTGTGTGGGCTGTTTATTTTGTTATTCAAAAAAGTTGTGCTAGAGAAATGATAAAACTAAAAGTGATTTTAGATAGACATGGTATTGATAATATAATTAAAGGTGTTGTCCGGTTTCAAAAAATTATTGTTATTTTTTGTATAATTAAAAGTTATACAATTTTCCAATATACTTTCTGTATTAATTCCTCCCGGTTTTCAAGATCTCTGCTTGTTGTTATTCAGTAGGAATCCAGTGGATAAAATTCTGTCTTTGTTCATGTGATGGACACACAGGTGCTGGGCTCATTAGAGGACACAGCTCTGATACACATACTGTAACTAGCTGTGCACCTGTGTGTCCATCACATGACCATGGACAGAATTTTAACCACTGAACTTAAACAATGAATATTCCTACTTAAAGGGAATGTGTCGCTAGAAATTATTATATTTTTTTCCAGTTAACCCCTTAATGACCGGGCCATTTTGCATGTTAATGACCAAGGATTATTTTTTGCTTTTTCATGGTTGCATTCCAAGAGTCGTAACTTTTTTTTATTCCGTCGACATAGCCGTATAAGGGCTTGTTATTTGCGGGACGAGTTGTATTTTGTAGTTGTACCATTTTTAGATGCTTACAATATATTGATTAACTTTTATTAACTTTATTTTAGGAGAGAATTGAAAATAAGCAGCTATTCCAGCATTAATTTTCACGTTATAAATTTACGCCGTTTACTATGCAGCATAAATAACATGTTAACTTTATTCTATGGGTCGGTACGATTACGAGGATACCAAATATGTAAAGGTTTTATATGTTTTCCTACGTTTGCACAATAAAAATTACTTGTTTTTGCATCGCTGTGTTCCAAGAGCCGTCATTTTTTTCTTTTTCCGTCGATGTGGCCGTATGTGGGCTTGATTTTTGCGGGCCAATGTGTAGTTTTCATTAGAACTATTTTGGGGTACATAGGACTTATAGATTAACTTTTATTTTATTTTTTATGGGGGGAAAGGGAGAAAAGAGAGAATTTTGCCGTTGTGTTTTGCGTTTTTTCCATCCGGCGGTTTAATTAATGTGTTCATTTTATTGGTCAAGTTGTTACGATCGCGGGGATACCATATATGTGAATGTGTTATTTGTTTTGACACTTTTACTGAATAAAACCACTTTTTGGGCAAAAAGGGTAGTTTTATTTGATTTTGACTGTAATTTTTTTTTTTCTTTTCCACAAACTTTATTTAACTGATTGACATTTTTTTTTTAAGTCCCACCAGGGGACTTCACTATGCGATATGCCGATCGCATATATAATGCTTTGGTATACTTCGTATACCAAAGAATTATTGCCTGTCAGTGTAAATCTGACTGGCAATCTGTTAGGCCATGTCTCCGGCATGGCCTAACAGGCAGTTGCTGAAGACAGACCTGGGGGTCTTTGTTAGACCCCCGGCTGTCATGGAAACCCGACGGCGACCCGCGATTTGTTTGCGGGGGCGTCGATCGGATGACAGAGGGAGCTCCCTCCCTCTGTCAAACACATTAGATGCCGCTGTCACTATTGACAGCGGCATTTAATGGGTTAAACTGCCGGAATCGGAGCGCGCTTCGATTACGGCAGTTGCAGCAGGAGCCAGGCTGTGTATAACAGCCATGCTCCTGCCGCTGATTGCGTGGGTACACTGGCAGTACCCGCACCATCACAGGACGGATATATCCGTCCTCCTGCGCGAACTAGCAGCTGCTGGGGATGGATATATCCGTCCTTCGGCATTAAGGAGTTAAACAGTTAGTATATAAGTGATTACACATTGTTTTAATTTTTTCACAAGTCAGGAAATATTATAAATTAGATTCTAATTTATAACATTTCCATGTGCTGGTCACTAGAGGGAGCAATTCCAGAAATTGCAGCATTGGCAATGTGGTAAAGCAACCTCATTGCTTTATGCTGCAAATTTGGAGTAGACACACACGCTCTAGTGTCCTCACACAATCCCCCCTCCCTTATCCTGGCTAGTGCCAGGAGAAGGAGGGGGTTGAATCTTCAAACCTCCTACACTGTGTGTCGCCATTTTCTGAGCGGATGTACAGTGAAGGAGGATTAGATACAGTGGGAATCAGACAGTATAACACAAACATACATGAACATAATACACACATCACATACACAAACATAACTTACCTGCTCCTGCCGCCACTGCCGCCTCCGCTCCTACACCTTGCGTCTTCGCTGCCTTGAACATATGGCCGGAAGCCGCAACCGGAAAACGTCATCTTACTGTCCGGCCGCGGCTTCCGGTCCACATGAAAATGGTGCCGGATGTCACTCTACCAAAGACCTTCCTTTTGGTCTGTGTGGGAGCGGCGCATGCGGACCTCCCACACAGACGGCGTACACTATAGTGAATGGAACGGCTCCCGTTTGCATTCTCTATGGGGATGTATGTGCCGTATTCCATCTCTGTATGTGTCGTTAATCAGGGGCGTAGCTAGGGGGGGGCAGGCGGGGCATTTGCCCCAGGCGCAACCCGGAGGATAGGGAAGGGGGGCGCCGAAGAGCAGCTGACACCTGCAGCAGCTTAGGAACAGCCAGGACATTACGGCATTCTGACTGGGGTCTGTGACGGCCAGGGAGTGGACCAGTCCAGTCACCAGACCTCACGTCAGTGACATGAGGTCAGATGACTCAGGTCAGGGGACAGGTCCACTCCCGTGCTGCAGCCTCCCAGCTCTGCCTGTGCTCTGTGCTCTGCACACACGCCGAGAAGCAGAGAGGAAGCTCCGCCCACACACAGCCCGCCCTGACCTGTCAGCAAGAAGACATGGTGAGTGTCTCTCTGAGTGTGTTTGTGTGTCTCTGCGTGTGTGTGTGTCTCTGCATGTGTTTGTCTCTGCCATCTACTACATTATCTGTACTCAGAGAGTTATCACTGTGTTATCTGTGGTGTTACATAGGACTGCAGATAACACTACTACATTATCTGTACTCAGAGAGACATGACTGTGTTATCTGTGGTGTTACATAGGACTGCAGGTAACATCTACTACATTATCTGTACTGTGTGCTAAATTACAATCTCAGCTCTGCTACACAGTACAGATAATGTAGTAGATGTTACCTGCAGTCCTATTTAACAACACAGATAACACAGTGATATCTCTCTGAGTACAGATAATGTAGTAGTGTTGCCTGCAGTCCTATGTAACACCACATAACACAGTGATAACGCTCTGAGTATAGATAATGTAGTAGATGTTATCTGAAGTCCTATGTAACACCACAGATAACACAGTGATATCTCTCTGAGTACAGATAATGTAGTAGTGTTACCTGCAGTCCTATGTAACACCACAGATAACACAGTGATGTTACATAGGACTGCAGGCAACAGCTACTACATTATCTGTACTCAGAGAGTTATCACTGTGTGTTATCTGTGGTGTTACATAGGACTGCAGGTAACACTACTATCTGTACTCAGAGAGTTATCACTGTGTGTTGTCTGTGGTGTTACATAGGACTGCAGGTAACACTACTATCTGTACTCAGAGAGTTATCACTGTGTGTTGTCTGTGGTGTTACATAGGACTGCAGGTAACACTACTATCTGTATTTAGAGAGTTATCGCTGTGTTATCTGTGTTGTTACATAGGACTGCAGGCAGCAGTTACTACATTATCTGTACTCAGAGAGTTATCACTGTGTTATCTGTGGTGTTACATAGGACTGCAGGTAACATCTACTACATTATCTGTGCTGTGTACATATGTGCCTGTACTGGGTATATATGGGTCTGTTTGTGAATGTGTCTTTGTGCTTGTATATTTGTGCCTTTTATGTATTTGTATATGATCCTGTCTGTGTATTTATCTGCCGGTGTGTGTGTGTGTGTGTGTGTGTATATGTGTCTGTACGTCTATATATTTACCTGTATGTATGTATTCCAGAATGTGTGTATGTATATTTGCCTGTATGTCTAAATATCTGTCTTTTTATATGTACAGTATATATGTTCCAGCGTGTCCATATATGTGGTTCATTTTTGGTTTGTGTAGGGGGCGGCAATAGAGAGTCCCGCACAGGGCGCCATCCAACCTAAGGCCGGCCCTGGCTGTCACCAACCCTAGTCAGAAGGAACTACGCCGCTGCCTGCGCCGCATGACCTCCTCGGCTTCTCCGGTAAGTCACACCAGGCAGAGCAGAGAGTGGTAGAGGTAGGCTACCGCTCACCGCTCTGTTCACAGTGTGGCGCTAAGTACAAGGGGGGAGGAGTGTGGCGCTAAGTACAAGGGGGGCTGTGTTTGGCGCTATTTACAAGGGGGGCTGTGTGTGGCCTCTTTAATTTATTTTCTTTTTATTTATTTTTATGTTAATTACATTATAGGTCTACATCGCTTGTAAAATGTAGAAATGCTTTTATACTCGCGTTACATTAAAAAAATCGTGAAAAAAAATTACACCTCATTGATTGGTAGGGAAAGAAAACATGGCGAGGGGGAAGGAGATGTCGGGAAATAAGTTGGGGGGGTGCAATCTGAATCTTTGCCCCGGGTGCAGAAGAACCTAGCTACACCTCTGCGTTAATCGACACATACAGAGATGAAAAAAAACATTTCAGCCCCCATAGAGAAGTAAAAGTAAGAAAAAAGAAAAAAGTAGAACACAAGAACACAAATAAATTAAATGTATTTTAATACCGTACTAAAAGCAATATAATATATAAAAAAAAAAAATTGGGACACCTTCCCTTTAATAACAACAAGCAGAGATCTTGAAATAGAGTATATAGGAAAATTCTATAACTCTTTATTATATATATATATATATATATATATATATATATATACATACATACATAAATAATTTATTTGCTGAAACCGGACAACCCCTTTAAGTAAATACTATTTTTGTAACACATTTGGGAGTTTCTACCAAAAAAATAGAACAATTTAATTATAAAAAATTTGCATGATAGTGCCACTACTTTTGGTGTCACTGGCAATATATTTAATTTGACATTCGGAAAAGCAATAGCGTAATAGCATATTTTTAGTCCTGAAACACAAGGTACATAATGGATATGAGTCAAATCACAAATTATGAGATAGATAGATAGATAGATAGATAGATAGATAGATAGATAGATAGATAGATAGATAGATAGATAGATAGATAGATGTGAAACAGACAAACTAATGCTGGGTTCACACTATAATGAAGCCATGGCCGATATGCCAGATCTGTTTCCAAAGGTACTTTAATAGGGTCTGTCCGGTTTTCCGGTATGTTTGATGACAAGAGTGGCTGTCTTTGTACAAGGTATGTGGAAATCAACACATAAAAGGAACTGCAAACCTTAAAGTCAATAACTTACTAAGATACATTAGACAAATTTGCATCTGATGAAAACTTTTGTTAATGGGTCACACACAGTATGGCCTGGAAGCCACGTTCTGACAAAAAAAAAAAAATGCCAAAAGGACTTGAAAATGATTTGCAAATGGCTGGCATAATTGGATGATCAATGTGCCCCACTGATTAACCTATTCCTATTGACATCACTTTCACTTACAATTCTGCTGATTTCTGAGCTAAGATTTCTGCTTGTTCAGTATGATCAGATCTGTGATTTGCATGGAACAAAAAAAAATACATATTAATCTGTTACCTATATGTATTTTTGTTAGGAACTTCTCTGATTGTGAGCACCTAAGCAGATAAAACAAATCTAAATTGTACTTGGTAATGTGCAATATGTGTGTAATATTAATATAATTGACACATAAAGAATACGAACCTTATTATTGTCTTTTCAGAACCTAAGTAAAACCTGTGTTGGGCTTTCTACATTAATAGCTGTTCAGCTGTTGTGTTTTGACACCATTTGTTTTACAAATTGTTCACTGGTTCATCCATCCATCTCTCAGTATTATAAGTGACAATGACATTTCTGTATAAATGAAATAAGCCTCTGAAAATTATTATACAGTCTCACAGAACTCAAAGCTGGAAACAATAATTAAAATCATCAGTCTTTCTGTCAATAAAGTCAGCATTGGCTATTATAGCATAAAGTTGTCGGTAGGAGATAGAGAAAGCGAAATTGTTTTTTCTGCTTTGATTTATTTTGTGGAAAATATTGATGACTTTAACATTCTCCTAATAAGACACATCCTTGTTCACCCAAGTGATATCACAGATAGGAGAGGTTACCGAATCGGAAATACTCTACTGAAAAGTATAACCTTTTGTTTAATAATTTGCAGACACAAATTGTAACATCGGTGGCGGGTATTGTACCTGCTGGCGGGTCCCATCTCCAGGCCGCTCACCTTCCTCATTGGCTTCCTGGCTCCCCTGCTGCTTGTGGCCTGTGGCATTTCTGTTCTATCTCCTGTGGCCACGCTCCTACTCCGCTCCTACAAGCACGTGCACTTCCTGGCTGTCTCTTAAAGGGCCAGCACACACTAATTCTCTGCCCTAACCAACCTGTGTTGCTCTGGGCTTATTTAAGGCAGCTCCTCTGGTCATCTGTTTTCTACGAATGAAGGTTACTATTTGCACCTGCTATCTGATACCAGTCTGCATCTCGCTACCTGCTACCAGTCAGTATCCTGCAACCAGTCTGTATCCCGCTACCTTATATGAGCCTGGGGCCTACTACCTGTTGGCAAATTGTGTCCTGCTGCAAGCCTGAAGACCCACTACCTGTTACGAACTTTAACATCAAATCTACCCATGGTGTACTTCACCATTGTCTCATGGTCCACTGGGCCAGCAGCTACTCACACCGGGATCACCTCAAGAGGTAGCGACCAGCGTAGTTTGTTCATCGGATGATTGCATTGTTTTAAATGTCGGAAATATTATCACTGTCGGCAGCATATCTCCCTGTGTAAACAGGGAGATGTGCCACCGTCATTATAAAAATGTATGAGGATGAGCCTTGTGATAGGTGCAAACGAGTGGCGATCAACAAGCGGTCTCATTGATCGGCGCTCATTTACATGCTCCACGTTGGGCCGTGTAATATCACCTTTAGTCTCAACCAGACATTTTTTGTACTTGAAAAATTGTGTTTATGTAAACAAATAAGATTTCAAGTATCATGGTCTTGAGGTGTGGATCCTTGTGGCTGCTAATACTAGACTGGGGCTCTGTGTCTAAGGGATCCCTGGTGTTGACCCTTAATGCCCGCAAGAGATAGGGTCTTTGCTGCAGTATAATCTCCAGGTTGCAATGCCCAGAATAGTGACCAGTTGGCAGCCGAATGGTGCAGCAATGACAGTACACAAGCGTGAAGACAGAAGTGAAAACATGAACTCAGAACTGGTGCGTGGTCAGATGGAGCCAGAAGCCAGGATCAGACGTACTAGGCATGGAAACTGAAGGGCAAAGCAGGAGCAAAGTCAGGTATGTGCAATGGACAGGATCCAGGTGTAGAATGACAGGTACCAGGCAGACAATCCAAGGGGCTTGGCAATAGGCAGAGTCAGGAGCAGAGCTAAATGAATTTTTTCAAACAAAAGAGTGAATATCATATAATGCAAAATGTAGAAATACTTTATTAATGTATACCAAAAATATTTTTACACAAACATTTCAAACACTATTAAAAAAAGGTAGGTGGGAAGATTCAGATGAGGGTCATAGACAATAATGTGACCCTCTTTTGATGGTGTCCCATGCTAAGGGGTGAGACCAGACCAAAAGTACAAATAGCCAATGCTCTCTTTGAAATATAGGATATGCTCACAAAATACAAAAAGTGCTGTGTGCTGAAAAATAAATAATGTATATATAATATCACAAAGTGCATCCATGCATAGTGACAAAGTAGTAATGCATGTCATTTAGAAAGCAATACAAAAAAAAGGAACAACAGAGGGGGAGAGATACACATTGAAGAAAGGCAAATTTTGGACAACACACAAAAACAGTCAAAACTTAATCCTTCATGAAATTTTGTATCAAACCATAAAGTTTTGTTAAAATCTATAAAAATCAATGTTTTTAACTAAAAGTCTATTCCTAGCAGAGCCTGAAATATACAACTCCTACAAAAAATAAAAGTTCAAGATGTGCAGAATTCATACATGCCTCGTATGCCGATGTCTACATGCACATATCTGCATATGATCACCAGAATAGGAGAAAGCAAAAATCTTAGAGACTCAGAGAGGTACCTGTAAGGGTCCTTTCACATCGGCCAATATGGGCTGTAAAACAATTTTTGAACAACGAGACAGCTCGTTGATAGGCGCTCGTTTGCTCCTTTCACAAGGAGCTATGTACAGGGACAAGCGCTTCTTACTTTCTTTCTTCCTGCAGTCAATTGCAGTGTCCCCCTCCCTTATCGTGACAAGGACAGAAAACTTTCCGTGCTGCTCCCGGACAGCATACAAGTGTTTTTCCCCCAATATTGCATGTGGATATTGAGCCTAATATCATTTAAAACCAAAATTCTGCAGCTATGATGACTCTATGGTGGAATATATTATTATTGTATTCACTATATTGAATTTTCTTTGTCCTATTAAATGACATCTGTTTAAATGAAACATTTGACACGTTCTCCACAATCTTTAGAAACCTTCATGTGTTTGATTTGCCATTGCTAAGTTGATAAAAGTTCAAACAACTTTTTATATTACCATAATATGAAATGAAATTAATGAGTTTGTTCAGTGCTGTTTAAGCTGGATTGAAGTACCTGTGCATTTCAGTTCAAAGATTTCATGTTCCTGAGTGTTTTTGAAGTTCCCCTTTTGAGTCCAAAATGTAAAATCAATATTACAATGCCACTTAATAGAAAAATTGCTTTGGGTGAGATTTTGTGACCATATATGACATTCATAACTGTTTGTTCTAATCTCTTATTTCGCTAGAAAAAAAAAATCTAGAGTATCCTTGTCCTTTCTGACGTTTGTCCACATTTTAAAGGAATCTAATTGCATACCAGCACCAATAACACAACAATTCATTTCCTTATATTGTTTTATCATTCACATATATCAAACATACATCAAACTATAGTGACCTATAACCTTTATGTAAAATACCTTACAACATTAATTGTATATTATCCTGTAGATCATTTCAAATAAGCTCTGTTAGAACAATATATTTATTAGCTGAAACTATAGAATAATTTGTCAGTAATCTAAAGTATTTACCTGCTTATTTCTGATTATAAAGACGGCAAAGGGGGCAATTTCCCATGGGAGCCTCAACTGCCTGCAATGTAAAAAAAAAATACCATTATCAAGACTGCCAACTTGAACAATAGTGTATATAGGATTGAGGGCAACCCATAGCAATAATCAAAATGGTCCCTCAATATAGTTTTGCAACCCAGAAGAAAAGGACCTTGTGTTTTTCTCCACCTCCATGCCCTTACCATGTCCCTTGAGGCAATTCTTCCATGTCTTGTTTGCTAATAATGCAGTTCTTCTAAAAAGTGGAGTTCTGTAGCCCAGTAGTGAAGTGAAAGGGACCAACCAGGGCTGGGACCCCCGCTCTCCAAGATCCTCATAGCAGCCGCATGGGCTGCCTCTATTTCCTTTATTTGAGAAAACACAGCTGTCCGAAGTCCAAGTTCAACCCTCCTTGCTGTGTCCTCTACATACATATCCCATGCATTGTGTGGGTATACTGTACACATAAACTGTTTGTGCACATACTGGCTGCACTGTATATATGCTGGGATGGCTGCACATTGGAGAAGGCAGGGAAAAGAAATGGTGTGAGCAGCCGCTGCCAGGATGTCTAACAGTAGCACCACAGTATGTTTCGCTAAGCCTTCAGAGATGACAAATGTTACATAGTTACAAAGGTTGAAAAAAAGACACACGTCCATCAAGTCTAACCCCTTAGTGACCACCAATGCGCCTTTTCACGGCGGTCACTAAGGAGCCTTAGGCGGCCCAGTCTAAGTCCTGCATGGGTGTCTCGTGCAGGCTGGAGCCGGGGCTCAGCTGTCTGATGACAGCCGGGCTCCTGCTCCCTCGCCCGCGATTGAAGTTTACTTAGATCGTGGCAGTTTAACCCGTTAAATGCTGCAGTCAAAGGCGACCGCGGCATTTATCTTGTTTACACCCATGCAAATGCAATCACGGGCCTCCGATGGGGTGCTATGGCAGCCGGGGGGCCTGATAAAAGCCCCCAGGTCTGCCCTGGGCATATGCCTATTAGGCTGCGCCAGAGGCACGTCCTAATAGATTACCTGTCAGTTCTACACTGACAGGAAATAATGCTCTGGTATACAAAGTATACCAAAGCATTATAGCAGCGATCCGAAGATCGCATAGTAAAGTCCCCTAATGGAACTAAAAAAATAAGTAAGTAATGTGAAATAAAAATGATAAATAAAAATGACAGTAAAAAAATAAATATAACCATTTTTTCCCATAAAAAGTGGTTTTATTTAGTAAAAGTGTAAAAAATAAATAGAAGTACAAATATACAGTGAAGGAAAGAAGTATTTGATCCCTTGCTGATTTTGTAAGTTTGCCCACTGTCAAAGACATGAACAGTCTAGAATTTTTAGGCTAGGTTAATTTTACCAGTGAGAGATAGATTATATTTAAAAAAAAAACAGAAAATCACATTGTCAAAATTATATATATTTATTTGCATTGTGCACAGAGAAATAAGTATTTGATCCCTTTGGAAAACAAGACTTAATACTTGGTGGCAAAACCCTTGTTGGCAAGCACAGCAGTCAGACGTTTTTTGTAGTTGATGATGAGGTTTGCACACATGTTAGATGGAATTTTGGCCCACTCCTCTTTGCAGATCATCTGTAAATCATTAAGATTTCGAGGCTGTCGCTTGGCAACTCGGATCTTCAGCTCCCTCCATAAGTTTTCGATGGGATTAAGGTCTGGAGACTGGCTAGGCCACTCCATGACCTTAATGTTCTTCTTTTTGAGCCACTCCTTTGTTGCCTTGGCTGTATGTTTTGGGCCATTGTCGTGCTGGAAGACCCAGCCACAAGCCATTTTTAATGTCCTGGTGGAGGGAAGGAGGCTGTCACTCAGGATTTGACGGTACATGGCTCCATCCATTCTCCCATTGATGCGGTGAAGTAGTCCTGTGCCCTTAGCAGAAAATCACCCTCAAAACATAATGTTTCCACCTCCATGCTTGACAGTGGGGACGGTGTTCTTTGGGTCATAGGCAGCATTTCTCTTCCTCCAAACACGGCGAGTTGAGTTAATGCCAAAGAGCTCAATTTTAGTCTCATCTGGCCACAGCATCTTCTCCCAATCACTCTCAGAATCATCCAGATGTTCATTTGCAAACTTCAGATGGGCCTGTACATGTGCCTTCTTGAGCAGGGGGACCTTGCGGGCACTGCAGGATTTTTATCCATTACGGCGTAATGTGTTACCAATGGTTTTCTTGGTGACTGTGGTCCCAGCTGCCTTGAGATCATTAACAAGTTCCCCCCGTGTAGTTTTCGGCTGAGCTCTCACATTCCTCAGGATCAAGGATACCCCACGAGGTGAGATTTTGCATGGAGCCCCAGATCGATGTCGATTGACAGTCATTTTGTATGTCTTCAATTTTCTTACTATTGCACCAACAGTTGTCTCCTTCTCACCCAGCGTCTTACTTATGGTTTTGTAGCCCATTCCAGCCTTGTGCAGGTCTATGATCTTGTCCCTGACATCCTTAGAAAGCTCTTTGGTCTTGCCCATGTTGTAGAGGTTAGAGTCAGACTGATTAATTGAGTCTGTGGACAGGAGTCTTTTATACAGGTGACCATTTAAGACAGCTGTCTTTAATGCAGGCACCAAGTTGATTTGGAGCGTATAACTGGTCTGGAGGAGGCTGAACCCTTAATGGTTGGTAGGGGATCAAATACTTATTTCTCTGTGCACAATGCAAATAAATATATATAGTTTTGACTATGTGATCTTCTGTTTTTTTTTTTATATAATCTATCTCTCACTGGTAAAATTAACCTAGCCTAAAAATTCTAGACTGTTCATGTCTTTGACAGTGGGCAAACTTTCAAAATCAGCAAGGGATCAAATACTTATTTCCTTCACTGTATGTTATCGCCGCAACCATAATGACCCAAACAATAAAGTTAATATGTAATATAAACCGCTTGGTGAACACCGTAAAAAAAATAATGCAAAAAACAATGGCGAAATTGCTATTTTTTTCCATTGCCCCCCCAAAAGTCATAATAAAAGTTAATCAATAAGTCCCATGTACCCTAAAACAGTATCAATGTAAACTATGTCTCGCCCTGCACAAACCAAGCCCACATATCACTATGTTGCCGGAAAAATAAAAAAATTCCGGCTTTTTGAAAGCGATGATGCAAAAACAAATAATTTTAGTTCAAAAGAGTTTTTATTGTGCAAAAGTCGTAAAACATAAAAAATGTATACATATCTGGTATCATCGTAATTATACCAACCTATAGTATAAAGGCAATGTGTTATTTACTCCGCACAGTGAACGGCGTCAATTTAAAACGCATAGAACAATGGCGGAATTTCTGAGTTTTTTTCTATTCCGCCAAAATAAAGTTAATAAAAGTTAATCAAAAAATGATATGTACCCAAAAATGGTGCCATTAAAAAGTACAACTAATCCCGCAAAAAAACAAGTCCTCATACAGCTATGTCGACGGAAAAATGAAAAAAGTTATAGCTCTTTGAATGCGACTATAGAAAAAAAAAAAAAAACAATCAAATAGCTTGGTCATTAGGGCCTAAAATAGGCTGGTCACTAAGGGGTTAACCTTTTTATCAAGAAAATTATATTTGCTTAGAGATTCTGCTAATTTATATATGTGTCCTTTGCAGTTGCGAATTAAGTAGACCATAGGCCATGGAAAGTTCACCAAACTTGGGCCCCCCTTTTCCACCGCCGCTGTGCTGTGCCTATAGTGAACACCACCTTTCTGTATGAGCATTGTCAAATGGGTGTTACGATTCCTGTGTCAAAGGGCTGTGTCCCTACATACTGACAGTCTCCAACCATCAATGACAGTATCACGCTGTCATACATTAAAGGGGTTGTCCGGGCATGGACCACTTTTCATACCAATGACCTATCCACAGGATAGTTTATCAGTATATGATCGGTGTGGGACCGACACCCGAACCGGACACTTCCGGGCACCGGATGTTGTGCAGTGTTCAGCGCCAGAGTGCTGGAAGCAGAGGGCTCCGTACACTGAATAGCAGCCGTGCTGCAGAACTTCAACTCTGCTTCTATTCACTTGAATAGGAGCAGAGCTGCAATATTGCAGCACTCCCGTTATACTAAGACCGGAGCCATCTGGTGGCCGGAGGCAGCTGGAGCAACTGATCGGTGTGGGGTCTTGGTGTCAGACCCCCACCCGTCATATACTGATGACATCCTGTGGATAGGTCATCAGTATGAAAAAACAATCCATGCCTGGACTACCCCTTTTACTCAGACTAATAAATTTGGACCCCAGACCAGACCTTAGAATACATACAGACCCCAGACCTTCTAAATTATTGTGATCCCCAGACCAGACCCCTAAACAAATACAGATCCCAGAACAAGCACCCTAAATAAATACAGACCATTGACCAGACCCCTAAATACAAACCCCAGACCTGACCCCCTAAGCTAATACAGACCCCAGACCCCCTAAATAAGGACCCCTAAATATAGGCCACCTAAATACAGACCCCAGACCTGAACCCCTAAAGTAATAATGACCCCATACCTGACTCCCTAAACTAATACAGACCCCAGACCAGACCCCTAAATACAGACCCCAGACCAGACACCCTACATACAGACCCCAGACCCCTTAAACTAATACAAACCCCAGACCAGAGCGCCTAAATACAGACCCAAGAACAAACCACCTGAATACAGAGCCCAGAACAGACCCCCTAAATACAGACCCCAGACCAGACCCACTAAAAACAGACCACAGAACAGACCCCCTAAATGCAGACCCTAGATCCCCTAAACTAATACAGACCCCAGAACAGACCCCCTAAATACAGACCCCCTTAAGCTAATCCGTCACCTTATACTCACATAGCAGCTCTTCACTCTTGCTGCGTTTCTAGGACCTGCAGTCATCTGACTTGCAGGTCTCCCTACAGTAAGAAGAACTGCAGACATAAGGTCATGTGAGCATATATCTGCAGGTCCTTTTTCAGGACATAGACATTGCAGTTCTGTCGCCGTTTTTGCTGCGACAAAACTGCAATGTACTTTTGGGCAGCCACCCATAACGCCCCTATTATGATCAGCCATTGGTCCTTTGTCAATTCTGGTGCTGCTTATCAGATATCGCTGGATCGAGATTGTTGTATCTCAAGTTCATTGTGATCATTTGTCACTGCGTAGCTCGAAATAATTTTGAACAATGACTTTGTGCAAAAGTTTTTAACCACTTAATCTCTCTAGACTACAACAAATTTTAGGTTATGCCATGATTGAGAACAGGAGAATAATAATCTATAATAACTTTAAAAGTCAATGGCCCACATTCACTAATGCTGTTTAGTAGTTAGACAGCGTAAACTTAGACCAGACAGGCACAGTGGAGCATGCTCTGTCTCTTCCTTATACTACTTTTGAGTCGATTTATTTTGCGCCAGAATTAAGCGCAGACTAACACATCCTTTTCTGGCAAGTCATACTCCTTTCTTGCTTAGCCATGCCCTTTTTTTAAAACACTTTTGAAAAGTATCAAGTGAGGTTCATACATCAAAATTGCACCAAAATTTAGCGCATTTTAAAAATTTATAGACTCAGTCACAGTATTAAATATCTATATTAAAAAAGTCACAAGGAAATACCAGGTAATAATGGAATGAATCACCTATATTTTTTGCTATTTAAAGAGGCTCTGTCACCACATTATAAGTGCCTCCTACATAATGAGATCGGCGCTGTAATGTAGATTACAGCAGTGTTTTTTATTTAGAAAAATGATCTATTGTCACCAAGTTATGACCTATTTTAGCTTTATGCTAATGACTTTCTTAATAGACAACTGGGCGTGTTTTTACTCTTGACCAAGTGGGCGTTGTGGAGAGAAGTGTATGACGCTGACCAATCAGCATCATACACTTCTCTCCATTCATTTACTCTGCACATAGGGATCCTGCTAGATCATGATGTGCAGTGACATACTCACACATAACGTTACTGAAGTGTCTTGAAAGTTAATAGACATCGCTTCCAACCAGCATGGGATGTCTATTCACAATCCCGACACTTTGGCAACGTTTGTGTGGGACTTACAGCACAGCAAGCGTAATCTCACGAGATCTCGCTGTAAATGACCGCACAACGTGATCTCGATGTGCTGTGCTGTAAGTCACACACAAAGGTTACCAAAGTGTTGGGATTTTGAATAGACCTCCCGTCCTGGCTGGTAGTGATGTCTATCATCTCTCAAGACACTTCAGTAATGTTAATGTGTGAGTATGACACTTCTCTCCACAACGCCCACTTGGTCAAAAGTAAAAACACGCCCAGTTGTCTATTAAGAAAGTCATTAACATAAAGCTAAAATAGGTCATAACTTGGTGAAATTGGATTGTTTTTTCTAAATAAAAACCACTGCTGTAATCTTCATTACAGTGCCGATCACATTATGTAGAAGATAGGGCACTTATAATGTGGTGACAGAGCCTCTTTAAAACCAGATAGTCACACATAATCTTTTTTTCTACTCTGTTTTTATTTTTTAATTGTAATTTTTTTTCTGTACATGATTAATGGGGTGGCCATCTTGCCTGAGCAACAGCATTTAAAGATATGCTTTATAGCAGCCACATAGACCACAGGAGAGGACCCATTGACTTCTATGGGAGAGTTTTTGAGGCATGCTCTGTGACCTGTGCAGTGGTCATTGTGCAGGAAATGATAGGAAGGGACTGTGTCTATAACCTATTGTCAATGGTGAATACTGTGTTATCTATATAGAGGTGTTACCTGTCATTATTATTCTGACTGTGATAACAATGAGATGACTGTTGAAAAGTGATTTCTACAGAACAGGATTATATTTTTAAAGAGTAAGGGCACTATGACACGGCCCGACACAGGCCATGTAAACGAGCGTCGATCAATGAGGCAGGTCGCTGATCGGCACCCGTTTGCTCCTATCACATGGAGCAATGATTGGATATACATAGGAATGAGCGCTCGTTACTCCAATCGGTTGTCCCTATACATTTTCATCATGTCTGCAGTGCATCTCTGATTACACAGGCTGATCTGCTGCATTCTATACAAAAGAGCATATCAGCTGATGAACGAGCGTTTGCCCCATCATTGGTCCATATAATAGGGCCTTAACTGTCGTTTCAGCCTTATGTCAGTGTTATCAGTCAATCTTCAAAAATTAAATAACAACTATGGTGCACATGAGAGATTACCTAGTAGTCTCAGTGTTTCTTATTAACCTATTTATTACCATTTGTTAAATTATCAAACAAAATAAAGGAGATCACTATGTCATGGAATGATTTACTGACACAGTTCAGGCAAACAATTCCCAGAGACCTTTATACTCCAACTTACTATCAAAAGTTACTCTCAGCTTTTTTTTTTCCAGAGGAATATCCAACTGCACATATGTCTGGGAGAGGACATTGGGCCGAACATGTTTAACCTGTGAAGTCAACGCAATTGAATTCTAATTTCTTCAGTAGCTGTAAGCTTCCATGAAACCTCCTTTGATCTAATCTCCCTTTGGTACAAACTTTAACCACAATATCTAGCTTTGTATTTAATATCTTTTTTTTTTTTTCAGGAAAAGTAATGAGGATCTAGGTTTTCTTTTGTTGGAATATCCTGTTTTTATCCTTTTATGTTCAAAGGCACCTTGATGGCTGGAATCATTTTTGAGTCTTATCTACTGCATCAGTTTTCTCAAAAAATCTTATTTTTATCTGCAGATTAATGTCCATGCAAATAAAGTTGTATTAGTAGATATAATCTGTATAAACTAAAGCAATAGTTACAGAAAAAATTAAATCTCAAACTTGACATAATTTCTTGCTCACTTCTCTTATGCTACTGCTATCTTTATGTATATTTTTTGCAATATACACAATGTGGGGCAGACTTCTTAATGTACTCCATATTTATGAGGTCCCTTTGCCACTTTTGTCAGAGGCTTAAAGCTCCTAAACCCTGATTTAAAATCTTTTAGACAGCTCAGAACTATCTTGTACAAGTATAATACTAGTGTATTCATTTGTTTAAGGCAGAGAAGCAGTTAGGCCCTCTATGGGGGGCCCAGGTGCAACTGCTACCTTTGCGCCCCTGGCAAATGTGTCAAAAAAGTTAGTCAGAGTCACGCTGAGTGTGACTTATTTGTCACACATGGCAAATTTGATTCAGAAAGTATTCCTTGACTTTCTTCTATCTCATATCCCCACAACAAGGAAATGGAGACTCATTCTGGCATATTGAGCGGAGAATTTTAAAATTGTCACTAGTGGCCAACTATGTATACAGAAAAAAGCTGAAAATATGGTGCATTGACAAAGACTTAATTAGCATGAGATGGCACATTGCAGGGTAGCCTTTAGTGTTAAAGGAGATAAAGCAATGTCTATACATAGTGAATACATACAATGCATTCGGATATTCTTCAGACCCTTTCAATTTTTTCACCGTTTGTGTTGAGGTCTTGTGCTAAAATAGAATAAAAAAATCAAGTTTTTCCCCATCATTCTGCACTTAATACCCCATAATGACGAAGTGAAAACAGCATGTTAATAATCTTTGCTGATTTATTGAAAAGTAAAAATGAAAGTATTGCATTGACATAAGTATTCAGACCCTTTACTCAGTACTTAGTTGAAGCACCTTTGGCAGTAATAACAGTCTCCAGTCTTCTTGGGTATGATGCCACAAGGTTTGCACACCCGGATTTGGGGATTTTCGGCCATTCTTCTCTGAAGGTTCTCTCAAGCTCTGTCAGGTTGGATGGGGACCGTCGGTGGACAGACATTTTCAGGTCTCTTCAGAGATGTTTGATTGGGTTCAAGTCAGGGCTCTGGCTGGGCCACTCAAGGACATTCACAGAGTTGTCCCTAAGCCACTCCTGTGTTGTCTTGGCTGTGTGATTATGGTCATTGTCTTGTTGGAAGGTGAACCTTCAGCCCAATCTGAGGTCCAGAGCACTCTGGATCAGGGTTTCAATATGAATATCTCTGTACTTTGCTCCATTCATCTTTCCCTCAACACTGACCAGTCTCCCTGTCCCAGCCGCTGAAAAACACTCCCACAGCATGATGCTGCTACCCCCATGCTTCACTGTAGGGATGGTATTGGGTAGGTGATCAGCAGTTCATGGTTTCCTCCAGAAATGACGCTTAGAATAGAGGCCAAAAAGTTCAATCTTGGTTTCATCAGAACACAGAATTTTTTTACTCATAATCCAAGTCCTTTAGGTGCTTTTTTGCCAACTCCAGGTGTCCTTTCATGTGTCTTTTACTGAGGAGAGGCTGCCATAAAGCTCAGATTGGTGGAGTGCTGCAGTGATGATTGACTCACCTCTTTTACCAAGGCCTTCTCCCGCGATTAATTAGTTTGGGGCAGCCAGCTCTAGTAAGAGTCTCGGTTGTTCCAAACTTCTTCTACCTTGTCCGCATCTGTGCCTCCACACAATCCTGTCTGAGCTCTATAGGCAGTTCTTTACTCCTCATGGCTTGGTTTTTGCTCTGATATGCATTGTCATCTGTGAGAACGTGTGTGGACAGGAGTGTGTCTTTCCAAATCATGTGCAATTAAATGAATTTACCACAGGTGGACTCCAATAAAGGTGTAGAAACATTTCAAAGATGATCTAGAGAAATGGGAGGCCCCCAGAGCTAAATTTCAAGTGTCATAGCAAAGAGTTTGAATACTTACGTCTATGCGAAATGTGAGTTTTTCATTTTTCATATATTTGCAAAAAAAATCTCATTATGGGTTATTGAGTGCAAAATAATATTTTAGCACAAGGCCTCAACCTCAGCATAACAAAAATTGAAAAAAGTGAAAGGGTCTGAAGACTTTCCGAATGCACTTTACTTTTATATTCATGTCTCAATAAGGAAAAATGTATGTTATTTTTGACAAAAATAACTAGTTTTTTCCTGTTTGTGATTCCCCAATCTGTATTACAATCTGTTGCACTGGGACTTGTTCCACTTAGATCCTAGGATGCGGGAACAAAGTCAAAGCATTAATTGATAGATAGCTTTTTCATCTATTAAAACATATTAGTGTAATTCATTCTAAAGCCCATTAAAATTAAATTGGTGACAGTTTTCCAATTAGATAAAATCCTGGTAAATAGAGTTCAAAAGTGACCAAAATGCTCTTTGTACACAGCTCACTGAGGCTTAATAACTCAACCGTTCCTTTGTTCTTTTTATTGCGCTCTTCTATTATGGTGATACATACATAAATATTTATGCATAGTCTGAATTTTAACAATAAAACTGATAATAATACAACCACTCACATGAAATTTCAAACAGAGACAAAACATCAGCATAATTTGCTTAGTACAGGCATTAAATTGTACTTCTTATGCCTGCTGGAGCAAGAAGCAGGAGGTAATTTGCTGTTATTTTACATATGTTTCAGACTGGAAGGCTGAAGCTTCAGCGAATATTAGTGGGATGGCTCAAATCCTCAAATGATTTAAAGATTAGGTACTCAGGTTGTGTTCACACGAGCAATAAAATACTGCAATGTTATTAAGGCTATTATAATGTCATAACTGATAAACTTTGTATGGACAATGAAAACAATGAAGGATAATTCTATCATTACGATCCAGGAACCATAAATCCAGCAACCTTTTGCTTCTGCCAAAGATGTAATTTAAAGTTTCTGGGTTCCAATGAAAAATCTCGAACAGCCCTTCCCCCCTACACACACACACCTACCATGTGCCATTTATAAAGAGGGGTCGTTGGTCACCCATAAGGCACGAAGACCCAAGTGTGACTTCTACCTCTGCAAACCTATAGCCATGCCCCTTGACTCTGGCATTTCGAAACAATAGATTAATGCTGGTAAAGCGGTCAAGGATGCCAACCACTCATAAATTCATAGACCTCAAAAATAGATGGGTTCATAATTTTTTTTTAAGCTGAAGGAGATTGTACATGTATGAAAACAATCATTTTATAATTCAGTTCGCAGTAAATGCTGCTAATATGTTCATATTGGTATCTAACCTATAAACCTATCAATTATCAATGTTATCATTCCATTTTTGGAATCTGTCGGTAAAAATTTTGGCTGTGTTTTCTAAATTTTCCAGAAAAACAGAAACAAAAAAAGTTGGCAACCCTCAATGTGTTAGTCTTATAAATATTCTGCCTTTTACATAATACGGTAAAATGTATTTCACCCAGCATCCAATATTCCAGAAACTGTGCTAATCTGGCAGTTTTGATAGATTATCCCATTCATTTATAGCAAACAGATCATGAAAATGGTGAGGATTTAATACACAAAGGATATTGGAAAGTTGGAGAGCTTTTCATTATACAATGATTAATTTTAACATAAAACCGGAAAATCTCTTTCATTAAAAAAAATATACGTCAGGAGTTTTTCATTTGCTTAACCTTGAATCCATTCTTTTTAGGGTTTCAATTTTGGTATTTTTATACGCTTGAACATTATAACTTACAGTAACTTGTATATTATTACACCGTAGAATATGTATTATTAAGATAAAGTGTACTGTGTTTATAATTCTGAAATATAAGTTGTCCTACAAGATTTTCTCCACTTGCATGTGAGGCTGCTTAGAGTACTAATGTTTCATATTTAACAGACATGAGCTGGAACCAGCAGGAATCACAGATCAAGAAACTGCAAAATGGCAGATACATGTGGAGATCTCAAGGAGGAACCAATTCATGGCAGACTTGTTATGTGAAGCAAGGACACTGTATCTCACATTAGAAGTTCTAAATCCTCTCATTAACCCTGTCAGTAGCTGTGGAAGTGTTAGAGGATTGCAGGCTGGCGCAGACATAATTGAAAAGGAATTAAGTTATCAAAGACTCAAGCCCTATGATAGAAAAAAAATACATTAAAAGTATTTTTCTCCCAACCATTTCCTTGCAAAATACATTGTGCTTTTTTTTTTTTTTTTTTTTTACAAACATTATTTCTGTTTTATAACTACATATGCCTGGTAGTTATCTAAAAATAAGTTTTCCTAGAGACTTAGAAGTTCGAAGGTTGTACTGTAGGAGACTTTAAAATAGGAAAGACACAATGATAAGGAACAGGAAGAGAGTAGCCGGTTTTTTGTTCTCTATCACACAAAACACAAAAAAGTGGAAAAAAATATTATGTACCTTTTTAAAACTAGACTTTACTGAGGACAAAAAGTACAAATGGCAAGTCAAAAACCCATGACAATAATAGACCACGGCATATGTATTTCTCAAAGATACCAGCATTCTCAGTAAAACTCTGCTCAGAGAGAGCCAAACCAAACACAGAGCCGCACTACAAAGTCGTAGGCATTCTATGTGCCTCAGTATGGTACCATATTACGTAGGTATTCTCGCCTAGAAGTAATACTGGTAAGGGGAAATACCTACATAATGTATTATCTGATGGATTATGCCATGATTTTGCCATGATTTTGAGGCATATGTACAGTATGGCTCAATAGACTACTTTGTCATATTATGGCTCCATACAACTTGAAAATTATAGAGAACGGTAATATAGTTGATAGGGCATTAATAAGTTGCAGCTCTTGATCATGGAGGCACAGTTATGGTACCTATGCAAGTGCATGCCCTTGGGGGCGTAGCTAAAGGCTCATGGGCCCCCCTCCAAACTTATCATGGCCGGCAGCCCGCAACTGTCAGCTGCATCGCTGGGTCTCCTAAGTGACCCAACAATGCAGCACTAGCAGCCAGGGGTGTCACTAAGGTCTTAAAACATCAGGGGAAATAGCCCAAATACATATACCCAACCACAAAAATGTTGTGCGTGTATGTATATGTGTATATAGGAGACAGCATCTCTATAGCACTACAACCCCATAGCTATGGATTGGATTAGATACAGTGGCTCAGCAGACAGTACCAAACATGATTGGATTAGATACAGTGGCTCAGCAGACAGTATCTCATATGATTGGCTTTGATATAGGGCCCAGCTCGCTAACATTGCGGGTCCAGCGCTGGACCCAGGAAAGGTAAGTATAATAATTGTTTTTCTTTTTTATGTGTGTCTGAGTTTTTTTTACAGGTTCGGATATTGGATTACTTCAGATTCAAGGACTACTTAGATAATGGCGGGTTTTTTATTCTCAATAAAATGGTTAACGAGGGTTTTTTATTTCAATAAAATATTTTTTCTATGTCTTTGTATTTTTACAATTTTTATTACTACCACTTAAGTAATGTCCGCTGGCTGATTGACAATGTCCATTACCATGGCGGAGCTTAATGTTAGCCGGTAAAACCCTAACACAAACCCCCATTATTACCCTGGTACCCACCGCCACCAGGAGTACCAGGAAGAGCCGGGTACGATCCAGTACCCGACCATCTGTAGAGATGGACGGGCAATGGTGCGGCCGCAGGCTGGTATTATTAGGCTACAGTCACACGACAGTGAAAGACGGCCGAGTGACGGACGTTCTTTGAACGACCGTCACGCGGCCATTTTCAGAACAATGATGTTCTATGGGTGTATTCACACAGCCGTTTTTTTAACGGCCCGTGAATAATGGTCATCAAAAAATAGGATATGTCCTATTTTTGCCCGTTTTCACGACCAGACGTCCCCCAATGAAGTCAATGGATCCGTTTTTAATGGCTTTCAAGACATGTAACAACTGTTAAAAACGGATCTGTGACATGGGGATTGGCAAGGGAACTACTAGTTCCCTTTCTGGCTATAGGTGGCATACTCACCGATGCAGTGCCGTCCTCTTCAGGTGTAGCCTCTCATCTTCATGGGTTCTGCGAAGGCAACGCGATGACGTCATCGCGCCAAATACGCAGATCCAGCGCAGACTAGAGTCCACACCTGAAGAAGACGAGAGATGGCGCTGCATCAGTGAGTATGTAGGGCAGCTGAAATTTAAATATAGTGAATTGTTGCATTCATTACAAGGGTAGTATGCCGCTAGTACAGGGGGCATTGAACATAGTGGTCAACTGTAGTGAATTTTCCGGGACTGTCCAGAATTTACAGAGACAGTCCCTGAAAATTTGTACAGGGAGGCATAATCTACATCGGGGCTGTGTGGCATATACAGGGGGCCTGTGTGGCATCATATACAGGCAGACTGTGTGGCATCATCTACAGGGGGTCTTTGTGCCATCGTCTACAGGGAGGCTGTGTGGCATATTCAGGGGGTCTGTGTGGCATCATATACAGGGGATCTGTGTGGCATCATATACAGGGGATCTGTGTGGCATCATATACAGGGGGGCTGTGTGGCATCATATACTATAAAAATATGTTGAGAAAATAGTGTCTAGGTGAACATGTGACCTTTCTTTGGGTGTTTCCAGGGGGCTGGGACGAAAAAAGCCTGACAAATTAAATTCATCAGTTTTTTTAATGGCCATGAAAAACGAATGGAAAAGGGATGTCAAACGGCCGTTAAAAACGGACAGACGGACTGGAAATTGATGAAAATTTGGAGAGACACTGATGCACAATGGCCATGAAAAACTGACAGGTGATCAGTTTTTAGTGGCCATTTTTTATGTTCGTGTGAATGTAGCCTTAGGCTGAGAAAGCCCAAAAACAGTGGGTCATCTCACCCTGGTAATGCTAGCCTGCTGCTATGTTGCATCTGGCTGGTTATAAAAATAACCATTTTTGATAACCAGCCATATACAACATAGCAGCAGTAGACTGGAATTACCAGGGTGGGAAAGACCACTTTTTCTGGCCTTTCCAAGCCTAATAATACCAGCCTGCGGCTGCCCCAGTACCCAACCATTACTACAGATGGTTGGGTACAGGATTGTACCCGGCTCTTCCCGGCACCCCTGGTGGCGGTGGGTAACGGGGTAATATTGGGGAGTTAGTGTTAGCCTCTGCACCAGCTAACACTAAGCCCTGCCTTAGTAATGGATGCTGTCAATCAGCCAACGGCCATTACAAAGGCAGTAGTAATAAAGTTATGACATAGAAAAAATATTTTATTGAAATAAAAAAAAACACACACAACCCTCGTTAAAATTTTATTGATAATTTAAAAAAGTTGTCATCAAAGTAGTCCTCAAATCCAATGTAGTCCTACAACCGAACCTGTAAACCAAAAAAACCCACAAAAGAACCCCACTAGTATCTCATATGGTAGGCTTATATACAGGGCCCATGTGCATGTGTGATACTGTCTGTTAGACCCTGTATCTAAGCCTACCACAAGGTAGTCTTAGATTTAGGGACCGGCAGACAGTAATCTTATACAATATAAGATTACTGTCTGCTGAAACCTTGTATTTACATGCCTACTATGTGGTAGGCTTAAATACAGGGCTCATCAGACAGGATCACACATGGGCCATGTATCTAAGCTTACCATGTGGTTATGGTAAGATGCTTAGATGCAGGGCCCCAGCAGATCTTATACAATATAAGATTACTGCCTGCTGGGGTTTTGTATCTAAGCTTACTACATTAAAGGGTTAAAGGGTTTGTCCAGTCCCCCCCAAACATTGATGGCCTATCTTCAGGATAGGCCATCAATAGCTGATGGGTCGGGGTCCGACTCCCGGAATCCCCGCCAATCAGCTGTTTTGAAGGGGGTGCAGCGCTCGTCCTTCATTTCCCTTACTTGCTCACACTGTGAATCGCCGGTGGAGGGCCTGACTCCATCCAGGGTCGGGATATTGTGTGCAGCACACAGCGTTCTGACGTCAGGACCTCCACTGCGCTCCGGAACGAGGAGGGTTAGTACTGTCAGTTACTATAGTAACAGGGGCCCATTAAGTTTATTACATAGGCCCCAGTTACGCTAGTAACTTTTCATTGATATAGTGCGGGGGGCTGCGGTCCCCCCTGGATTCTTGGCCCGGCCGCAATTGCATGCCCTATCGCTGCGACACCTATAGTTATGCCACTGCATGCCATGTTGATGAATCAGTCGTTGGGGACAGGGCCGGCCTTAGGGGTGTGCGACCTGTGTGAGTGCACAGGGTGCTGCACCCTCCCAGCATGTAGGGGGCCCACTGGGCTCTGTCTCTGCTCTGTCCTCAGTTTCTCGTTACAAATATGGTGTAAACAGGAGCAGAGGAAGCTCCGCCCACAGTCCATCCTGCAAAAAACCTGTGAAACCTGCCTGCAAGGCGAGATAAGTGTCTCTGTGTTTGTTTTTGTATATATTCCTGTGTGTGTGTGTGTGTGTGTGTGTGTGTGTGTGTGTGTGTGTGTGTGTGTGTTCTTATGTTGCTTTGTAAGTGTGCATGTTCAATATTAAAGTATAACAGATAAAATGAAGATATCTGTGCTGCCCCTTATCTACTCTGCTGCCCCTTATCTACTCTGCTGCCCCCATATACTCTGCTGTCCCCATATACTCTGCTGTCCCCTATATACTCTGCAGTGCCCTTATATACTCTGCTGTCCCCTTATATACTCTGCTTCCCCTTATATACTCTGCTGCCCCTTTATAAACTCAGCTGTCCCCTATACACTCTGCTGTCCCCTTATATACTCTATTGTCCCCTATATACTCTGCTGCCCCTATATACTCTGCTGCCCACTATATACTCTGCTGCCCCCTATGGGTGTGGGTATAGTTATCAGAGTGTTATCTGTGGTGTTACATAGGACTGAAGGTAACATCTACTACATTATCTGTACTCAGAACGTTATCACTGTGTTGTTTGTGGTGTTACATAGGACTGCAGGTAACATCTACTACATTATGTTTACTCAGAGAGTTATCACTGTGTGTTATATGTGGTGTTACATAAGACTGCAGGTAAGATCTACTACATTATATATACTCAGAGAGTTATCACTGTGTTATCTGTTGTGTTACATAGGACTGCAGGTAACATCTACTGCATTATCTGTACTCAGAGAGTTATCACTGTGTGTTATCTGTGGTGTTACATAGGACTGCAGGTAACAGCTACTACATTATCTTCTGTACTCAGAGAGTTGTCACTGTGTTATCTGTGCTGTTACATAGGCCCGCAGGTAGCATCTACTACATTATCTGTACTCAGAACGTTATCACTGTGTTGTTTGTGGTGTTACATAGGACTGCAGGTAACATCTACTACATTATGTTTACTCAGAGAGTTATCACTGTGTGTTATATGTGGTGTTACATAAGACTGCAGGTAAGATCTACTACATTATATATACTCAGAGAGTTATCACTGTGTTATCTGTTGTGTTACATAGGACTGCAGGTAACATCTACTGCATTATCTGTACTCAGAGAGTTATCACTGTGTGTTATCCGTGGTGTTACATAGGACTGCAGGTAACAGCTACTACATTATCTTCTGTACTCAGAGAGTTACATAGTTACATAGTTACATAGTTAGTACGGCTGAAAAAAGACACATGTCCATCAAGTTCAACCAAGGGAAGGGAAAAGGGAAGGAAAAATTTCTACACATAGGAGCTAATATTTTTTTGTTCTAGGAAATTATCTAACCCTTTTTTAAAGCCATCTACTGTCCCTGCTGTGACCAGCTCCTGCGGTAGGCTATTCCATAAATTCACAGTTCTCACTGTAAAGAAGCCTTGTCGCCTCTGCAGCTTGAACCTTTTTTTCTCCAGACGGAGGGAGTGCCCCCTTGTTTTTTGAGGGGGTTTTACAAGGAACAGGATTTCACCATATTTTTTGTATGTGCCATTAATATATTTATATAAGTTAATCATGTCCCCCCTTAGTCTTCTTTTTTCAAGGCTAAATAGGTTTAATTCTTTCAATCTTTCCTCATAACTTAAATTCTCCATGCCCCTTATTAGCTTCGTTGCTCTTCTTTGTATTTTTTCCAACTCCAGGGCATCCTTTCTATGAACTGGAGCCCAGAACTGAACTGCATATTCTAGATGAGGCCTCACTAATGCTTTGTAAAGTGGCATTATTACATCCCTGTCCCGCGAGTCCATGCCTCTTTTAATACACGACAATATCCTGCTGGCCTTTGAAGCAGCTGATTGACACTGCATGCTGTTATTGAGTTTATGATTTACAAGTACACCCAGATCCTTCTCAACAAGTGAATCCGCCAGTGTAGCAGAGTTGTCACTGTGTTATCTGTGGTGTTACACAGGACTGCAGGTAACATCTACTACATTATCTGTACTCAAAGAGTTATCACTGTGTTATCTGTGGAGTTACATATGACTGCAGGTAACATCTACTACATTATCTGTACTGTGTATATATGTGCCTGTGTGGGTATATATGGTCTGTATGTGAATGTGTCTTTGTGCTGGTATATATGTGCCTTTTATGCTTTTGTATATGTTCCTGTCTGTGTATTTATGTGTTTGTGTCTGTGTATATATATATATATATATATATATATGTGTGTGTGTGTGTGTGTGTGTGTGTATGTGTGTCTGTATGTCTATATATTTACCTATGTGTGTGTATATATATTTGCATGTATGTCTAAATATGTCTTAATGTATGTACAGTATATATGTACTAGTATGCACATGTCTATATATGTGGTTCATTTTTGGTTTGTGGAGGGCGGCAATAGAGAGCACCGCATAGGGCGACATCCAACTTAAGGCCGGCACTGGTTGGGGAATACAAAGCCAGGTGAGATCTTGAGTTGTATTCCAAGATCTATCGAGGTAGAAAAGTGTTGGGAATCTTTAGTAAATGAGTTATCATGCTCGATTTTAAAATCTTACCCACTTTTTCTGACACATTCATTTGTGTCAGGAAAAAGGGGCTTGATGAATATGGTGTTAGTCTAAAGCCTTATATTTATCAATGTGTTTATGCCAGAAAACTGACAAATACATTAATGAATCTGTTCCTGTTTTTCATGCCAATGCCTTGCTGTGAAAAGTGTAATATTGTTAAGATCTTGTAAAGTTCCAGCTGGTTTAAGATTTTTTTTTTTTAATTTCAGATATTTTTCATTCATCCATGAGTAGTTATAGAAATTACATTTCTGTCAGTGGACTCTACCACTAATTTCAAGGGGAATCCATCAATTTTAGGATTATAAGGGCCCCCTGACTATCCCCAACATCTCCCTGTCTTCCCTTCATAGTCATATAGTAACATGCTACTTCAGATTAGTATGAACATGTTACATTGGAGAAGCATTCCTGCTAAAACTTTCTTAAAGCCTATGTAAACCTTTGAAAGGCGTTTTTTTGTTTTTTTTATAAAAAGGTGTATCAGTGCGTTTCCTTGCAACCTGGATTCTTTAAAAATAAGATCTTTTCACCTGTTTCCCTAAACCATGCCTTTCTTTTGTCACATACTTTACAATTCATTGGACTTTTAACAGTTAATAGTAATCATGACAGACATTTCATATAAATTGAAGGACAGAAGCCATCAGTCACAGTGTATGAAAAATGAAATGGGCAGTCACTACATTTCTCTACATCCTAGGGGGGAAAACACACAAAAAAAGAAAAAAAAAAGAAAAAGCAATATCAGATCAGTTTCTGACTGGAGAATCTCTAAACTGTGGGTTTGCTATAAAATGGTTTTCAATTGTTAGGCTGTCATTATATGTGATTGGTCTGCACTATATAGGAGCTGAAAAAGCTATCTTAAAAAAGAATATAGCAACCTGCACTGTAGCAGAATCTATTAAATAATTGGAGAGAACTGTTACTGCTGTTTGATAGAAATCCTGAGATAAATCTATGTAACAAAGTTAACATATTTTCTTTGGAATATAAAAAAAATTTAATTCAAATTTGGAATCTAGTCCAAAAAGTTCATCTATTAGTTCTTCAAATAAATATAGATTGTAAAATATTGAAAATGTATCTCTCTTCCCCAACTGCCAGGGTAGGATTTAACCCGCTGTAGGAAATGGGTGCATTACTTTTGGAATGCTAAGCTGTGTCTCTCCACTTAAAGGAAATTTTTTTTGTCCCTTGACATTTTTTAGATTTCCTATAGTTTTTAAGTTAGAATATAATGCAATATAATTCAACTAAATGTATCTGATGCTAATTAAACCTATCAAATATTTTTCTTTATCAATGAAATTAAAATCCATAAATGATGTGCAAACTTTTTCTAGTGCCAAACATGATCTTTACCATAGGATACATCTGGCCTCACTAGTTGGTAATTATCCTAACTACTGTATGTGGATTACAGATTGCAGTACAATATGTAAGAAAATATCAAAGGAAAAAAAAATCAGAAACTCAAATCTGAACAAACTAAAAATAAATTATTGTAATGCTAGTATTCTTATGTATTTCCACTTATCTAGACCTACCTGGATCACATTACCTGTCCCATTGATACTTTATTGAATTAAAGATTACCCTCTCCATATGTCCTATTAGGGCATATTGATATCATAGAAAGGGTTTTCTGCTTTTTAAGGTCTTTTATGACCTGGTCCATGTTCTACTTCTCCTTTTACTCACAAATGGATATAGGGAGCTCACACAGTGATGAAGGGTTTAGTATTGCTATCTTCTTAAAGGGAATGTGTTGCCAGAAAAACATGTTTTGTTTTTTTTAATTAAACATTTAGTGTGTAGGTGATTAAACATTGTTCACATTTTTTTTATTTTTTTCACGAGTCAGGAAACATTATAAATTAATTCTAATTTATAATATTTCCCATTGCTGGTCACTAGATGGAGCTATTCCCAAAATTGCAGCATTGCATGTGGTAAAGCAACCACATTGCTTTATGCTGCAAAATTGGGTAAAAAGCCCTCGCTCTAGTGAGCTCTCAGCATCCCCCCCCTCCTTTATCCTGGCTAGTGCCGGGATAAACGAGGGGTTTGAACGGACTAACCTCCTACACTGTGTGTCGCCATTTTTTGAGCTAACACACAGTGTAGTAGGTTTACATACAGTAGTAAACGTACACAAACATGAACATACATAGAAATCTCTTACCTGCTCCTGCTGCCGCGGCTCCCTCCGGCCCGTCCGCTCCGTCTGCTGCCGCTGGTCCAAGTGCACAAGTCCGGAAGCCGCGACAGGAAGTAGTAATCTTACTGTCCGGCCGCGACTTCCGGTCCACAGGAAAATGGCGCCGGACGGCGCGCATTTCAAATTGGACTGTGTGGGAGCGGCGCATGCGCAGTTCCCACACAGACGGCGTACATGTTAGTGGATGGAACGGGCCCCGTTCGCAGTCCCTATGGGACTGTGGCTGCCGTATTCCATGTCTGTATGTGTCGTTAATCGACACATACAGAAATGGAAAAAAAAATGGCAGCCCCCATAGGGAAGAAAAAGTGTAAAAATAAGAAAAAGTAAAACACAAACACACAAATAAATATAAACGTTTTTAATAAAGCACTAACATCTTTAACATATTAAAAAAAAAATTGTGATGACACTGTTCCTTTAAGGGTTCCACTTCTGTAATTTAGGCTGTTAGCACTGCCAACATCTTTTATGGACAATCCTGCTTGCTTTTCAATGTATCAAAATAGGTCTAGGACAAAACCAAAACCAAAAAATAATTTGGACAAAACCAGCACAGTCTGGGTAAAATGATTAGTACCAAATTTTATAAATATTTAATTTTTAAAAAAAGGAAATATATAATATAGCATATTCATTTACATAAAACAACTACAGGGTACAGACATCCATGAAATTTATAGTTTGGACAGTATAAATACACATTCCTATACGTAAACATATGAAGCTGTTTAATAAATTGTCCAGATATAAGTGAAGATTAGCAGGGCATATAAATATATGCCAAGTTGGAAAGGCAATAAGATCTTTTAAGCGGATATAACTGCATCAAGGTTCCCTTCAAATATATATATATTATTCATTGTGCACAAAAGAGATATATAGGAAACTCCCCAGATAGGGCCAGCAGGCAAGGACTACAAGTCTTGTGGCTGAGTGTTCGTTCACCAATACCTCAAGTTTACGGGTGTAGTAATGTCTCCCAAGGTTCCTCAGAACGGAGTCCAATTTAGGCAAGGTCAGAACATCCCTCAGTCCACCGCAATATCCACCATAAATTTATGGCTTAAGCTGGAACTCTCTGCCTTGGCATATCCACGTTTGCAGGTATGGTGCCGGAAAGATTTCAGGCCTGTCTCAGCATGGAGTCTGCTCCCAGAATAGGTCTCCTTGACTTGGAGTTTCAAGATCTTTCTAAGGCTTCGTTCACAACTGCGTCGGGACTTCATTCATGGGTTCTGTAAGAGCCTTCCGTCAGGGGAACCTATGAACGGAATCCAAAACGGAAACCATAGGTTTCCGTTTGCATCACCATTGATTTCAATCATGGCGGATCTGGTGCAAATGGTTTCCGTTTGTCACCGCTTTGTAAGGGTCTTGTCGTTTTGATGGAATGAATAGCGCAGTTGACTACGGTATTGATTCCGCCAAAGCTACGGAATCCTTACACAGCGGTGACAAACGGTAACCATTTGCACTGGATCCGTCACCATTGAATCAATGGTGATGCAAACGGAAACCTATGGTTGCCGTTTGTTTCAGTTTGTATTCCATTCACGGGTTCCCCTGATGGAAAACTCAGATGGAACAAATGAACGGAGTCCTGACGCAAATGTGAACAAAGCCTAAGAATGTTCATTGGCCTGTTTAACCACACTTCGTCTTACTTCTTGAGATTACAGTTCACACACATTCATCAACTGTATCCATGTTCATCTTCCTTTTTTTTTTTCTGAAAGGAAGAAATTTACCATGTATTATGGGAAAAAATTAAAGCTGTGAAGGCATAACCTCAGCGAGATTACCTTGATACTTGTATGCAATTGCTAGTCTGAATTTAAATGAACAAGCATGAAAAGAAGTTAGCACTACTGTCTTACAGCACCTGTGCCCTTGATTTGAATCCGACAAAGAACAACATCTGCATGGCATTTGTAGACTCTCTCAGTGTTTGCTTGGGTTTCCTCCGCCGTACTTCAATTTCCACTTATACTCAAAAAACATACTAATAAATTGTTTGCTTTTTTCAATTAATTGTTTTTTTCCTTTTTTTTTTTAATTGCACGTAACAAGTTATAATATTAAAAATAAAACATATGTACTTCCCATCTACGATTACCACCCAAGAGAGGGACAGAAGGAGAAAAAAAGAAAACACCATTTCAATTTTCTCCACCTTTCTCCCAACATCAAAGGCGAGGGAGAAAAGAAAAAGACAGTATCCCATTCAGAAGATTCAAGTATCCCATTTACAAGTATTGGGCGTAAATGATTCCCTGGTACAACCAATCTATGTGCCCTTTCAATTATAATCAATTTGGAAAAAAGTTTATTTGGGAGATTCTCTTTTAGCCTACTCTGAATAAACTTGGTACAGTCCAAGCCTTCTATTCCTTCTGTAAACCCCAGTAAACTAATATTATATCTCCGGGAACTATTCTCTAGGTCTATGATCTTTATCACCAGAGCTTTATTGTTTTGCTGATACAGTAAAAATGCAACTTCTTGACAGTTTTAGAGACACATCTTATGCCTTACATATTCTACAGTTTGATGCCCTATTTATTCCCTTATTTTGGCGAGATCAAACCTATTTTATCTTATACCAAGTCGTACACTGCCCATCTGGTGGTTAAGACCTTCCACTACTGCATTTTTTTTAAACTTTTGACAAAAGTCTCCTCCTGTATAAGATTTTCTTCATCTATTATAACTGACTGTGCCAATCTTACAGTATATCAGGGGCTTGGGACAAAACAGAATCTTTAATATTAGTATTGGCAGGTACTTAAACAGTCACAGAAATATCAGCACCAGGAATTGGAATATTGTAGGTAATCTTGAATTTTACTGCGTTCTTTCTTTCTAGTTCATTGAGAATTCCTCTGCAGAGTCCAAGAGGGATTACAACACTGCTTCACCATTTGTTGGTGGTCTATGTTTCTAGTTTAGGCAGGCATGATGAGAAAGGAGAAAAAAAAAATCAAAAAACAGCAAAAAATCAAGTGGCGAATGCCAAAAAATCATAAGCTACCATACATGAACTAGTGACCGACAGTCAATACAGTTGAATAGCCATCAGAAACTATAGGTGATCGATAAAAGTGATTTTATGCTCACCCAGGGACACACAAAAAAGGACTCATCCATGCCAAAAAATGCCTTCTCCAGAAAGCTTACCATAGACTTCAGTCATTAATCGCAAAGTTTATACACAACAAGAGAGCTTGACCACAAATCAGTGGCAGGATATAACTTATTGTGCAACTGGAGATACCAGATCAATGTTTAGGGGTCAGCTGGGCACAGTGAGGCCTTGTGAGGTATAGCTAGAGTATCAAACCCGTCATTTTATTGTCAATGGAGCATGGCCATAAGTGGAGCCATGGATAAAACTGAGCAAGGGCTCCGTGTCTTGGTGCATCAGAGCAGATTTTTTTTTTGAGGGGTCATAAAATGTGGCCACAGATGGAGCCATGCATAGGGCTTTGGCAAGGCTCAGCTATGGCACTATAATAGTAACAGGAAATACTATTTTAAGGCTATGTATACTTTTGCAACTATTTTTTTATTGCTCCAATGTTTCTAAAATGTAAAAAAAATTAGCAGCTTCACCAAAAAATCCTAACATCTTTAAGAGTATTTTTCAAGGCGTAGTTAAATAAGATTGTATAAGATATTTCAGTGTGTGAATAAATATAGGGTTCTGTAAGTGCCACTATACTTACTTTATATAAAAAATTAAGTTCAGACCTTCCATGATAAAGCCATAAAATTGTGTGTAAAGTTCAAGATATAAGAAAATGCTCACTGATTTTGCAATCGATTTTAAGGCCATCAAAGGTGCAATACTACTCTTCTCCCCTACTACGTGGTGAGTGGTAGGAAGAAGATTAATACTTCAATGCAGGGCCAGCTCCAGCTATATGTGGGCCCTTGGGCGACACAGACTTTGTGGGCCCCTTTGCGGGGGAACTCACGCCGGCAGTAAAATCTTCACTTTGTGCCCCCATGCAGACGTTAGGCCCTGTTTATGCCCTCATATAGAAGTTAGACCCCCAGTTTGTACCCCCATAAATTCAGTGCCCTCTGTAGATAGTGCCACACAGCCCCCCTCCCAGGTAGAGCCACACAGCCCCTCCTCCCAGGTAGTGCCACACAGCTCGTGACGTCACTGTCTATATATGGACAGTGTTGTCACGGGCAATCTCAGATCCATAGTCCTGGACAGAGCACTACTAGCACTCTGCCTGAGAGTGGCGTAGCTAAAGGCTCACGGGCCCTGGTGCAAGAATTCAGCTTAGGCCCCCCTACCCCTCCCCAACACCACCAGACTATGCCTATGCCCAGTTGCCTTGCCTGACAGACCCTATGAATGCCCCCATAGTATAATGCCGCCATAGCTGCCCCCACAGTATAATGACTCTCATACCTGCCCCCCACACAGTATAATGCCCCCCCATAGCTAACCACCACTGTATAATGCTCCCCATAGCTGCCCCCCACACAGTATAACACTCCCCATAGCTACCCCCACACAGTATAATGCCACCATAGCTTCCCCCACAGTATAGTGCCCTCCATAGCTGACCACCACAGTATAATGCCCCCCATATCTGCACCATACAGTATAATGCCCCCATAGCTGCCCCATACAGTATAAAGCCCCCCATAGCTGTCCCATACAGTATAATGCCCCAATACTGTATAATGCCCTCTATAGCTGCCACATACAGTATAATGCCCCCACAGCTGTCCCATACAGTATAATGCCCCTCAGCAGCTACAATATGACCCCCTCCCATACCTAGTATAATGGCCCCATATGTACATACTAGAAAAACAATAACATAATTACTTACCTACCCCAGTTCCCACGATGTGTGGAGGATCCTTCTCCTCTGCAATGTGCTGTGAGTGACTCGTCGCAGACAGGCGCGATGTAGTGACGTCACTACATCGCGCCTGCCTGTGCCTAGCTGCTCATGGCACAGTGAATGCTGGAGCGAGGCTCCAGCATTCAACCCAACTGAATCTGCATCCTGCGGACGCAAGTTCAGTTGGAGGCGGGAACAGCGCGGTCAGGCTGGGACACTGCTCTGGTCCTGGCATCACAGTCCATAGCTAGCGCTCTGCCTGGAACTCCTTTCCTTCTTACATCACTGTCCATATATGGACAGTGATGCCTTAACAATGGCAGTGTCAGCACCCAGCGGCCGAGTGGGCCCCCCCCCCCAAGTGGAGTGGGCCCCGGCACTTGCCCGGGTTTGCCGGGAGCTGACGCCGGCCCTGCTTCAATTCAATGAATGCTCCTCTTGGTCATCTAGTTCTTTACAGTGCACTCCAATAATACTAAGCAGAACTTTATTCTGTTGTCTCCTCAAGAAGTGAGGTGTGATGTTATTACCCCAAAATATTGTGCCACAGAAATTCTGTAGAATATAACCATAGGTTTCCACGTTATTTTACACACCCTTGAGAGTATTATATTTGGAATGAAAAACACAATTAAACTTTAGTTACATAAGGCTTACAGATCAATTATAAAGCTTATGAAGCAATTGTTTAAGGTTTTAACAATGTTTAAGAAAAGATTAAGCTGAATCTCTCCACTTCTCTCAGATATTGGCTTACATTGTAATACCATTTGCTTTATAATTTTTTTTATAAACTGTGACATTTATTGAAAACAAAAAGTCCACAAGAAGGAAAATGCTAATAAAATCAGATAATTTATTAGTTGAATTAGTTTAGGTGGTTAATTTATTCCTCAGCAGGTGTTAGGTGAAAGAAATTAATGGCATGATGAACTTTCTTTATGTTCTGGCATCTTACAAAAAATATGTTCAAACAAGGTAAAAGGTTGTAAGGCTCGCGATCAGCTGGGTATATCTACTGTAGGGCTGTGGAAAGAAAATTTTTGGATTGCATGGTTCTCATTCAAATAATTAGAAAAGTCCTGCAGAGTAGGAGTTGCTCTCCACTTTGATTTATAGAGGGGGACAGGGGATCTTAGCAGTGAAACTACTCTATGATGTCCACATTCCCTCATGGGACAACCCCTTTAATGTATCATGCCAACATTGAATCAAAGTTTTAGACAAATACAATGATAAAAATAGGAGTACAGTCAGGGTCGGTTACACTGGGCGGCAAACTGGGTAACTGCCTAGGGCACCCCAATATATTGGGGGGGCCTAAGGATGAGAACTCCAGAAGGAATCTAAATCCACCCAGTATTATTTAGCATTGTAAGATAGTACTTTTTTTTAAATTGAAGTCTTATATTGGAATTATATGGAGTATTATGCTCTTTAAAGGTATTGTTCAGGCAGGGGGCGGTTTTTCATACTGATGACCTATTTACTGGATAAGTCATCAATATATGATCGTGGGGGTACGACACTCGGACCCTGATGGATGAGCTTTTCCAATGGCATCTGGGCACCCGAACCTATGCGGTGGTCAGTGCCGGAAGCAGATGGCTCCATACACTTTATACTGGCTGTGCTGGGTTACTGCAGCTCTGCTACTATTCATTTGAAACATTCCAATTTAATTTACAAAAATGTACATTATATTTAGATTATTGTTATTTGGGAAAAAAAATGGGCTTTATTTGCTTTGGCAATTTTTGTAGATCATATTCTGATGACCTATCCTGTGTATAGGTCATCAGTATGAAAAACACCACCTGCCTGAACAGCCCCTTTAAGGGAGTATTATTTTGAGACTGTCTATTACTTGGGCTCTATATAGTGGTACTATGTTGGTTGTATATGGTATTGTTACCTTAGCATTACATGATGGCATTACATAGGCTAGTAGAACCTATTGAGGACAAGACACGACATTCAATGAACAATAAGGGTATGTTCACACGTAGTCAACAAAAACGTCTGAAAATCCAGAGCTGTTTTCAAGGGAAAACAGACCCTGCTTTTCAGACGTTTTTTGACCAACTCGCATTTTTCGCGGCGTTTTTCGCGCCGTTTTCGCGGCGTTTTTTACGTCCGTTTTTGGAGCTGTTTTCATTGGAGTCTATGGCTATGTTCACACGGAGTATTTTGGGGGAGGAATATCTGCCTCAAAGTTCCAAACGGAATTTTGAGGCAGATATTCCTCCCCCAAAATACTCCGTGTGAACAGCAATTATCGCGCCGTTTTTCGCCCGCGGCCATTGAGCGCCGCGGGCATAAAACACGCTTTCTCCTGCCTCCCATTGAAGTCAATGGGAGGTCGGAGGCGGAAGCGCCCGAAGATAGGGCATGTCGCTTCTTTTTCCCGCGAGGCAGTTTTACTGCTCGCGGGAAAAAGACGCCGACGCCTCCCATTGAAATCAATGGGAGACGTTCTCGGGCCGTTTCTGCCGAGTTTTGCGACGCGGTTTCCGCGTCAAAAAACTCGGCAAAAGACCCCGTGTGAACATAGCCTTTGAGAAAACAGCTCCAAAAACGTCCAAAGAAGTGTCCTGCACTTCTTTTGACGAGGCTGTATTTTTACGCGTCGTCGTTTGACAGCTGTCAAACGACGACGCGTAAATAACAGGTCGTCTGCACAGTACGTCGGCAAACCCATTCAAACGAATGGGCAGATGTTTGCCGACGTATTGGAGCCGTATTTTCAGACGTAAAACGAGGCATAATACGCCTCGTATACGTCTGAAATTTGGCCGTGTGAACATACCCTAAAAAGTCTTGCTTGACTGTATGTCTCAAATGCCTGACTCAATACTGTATTCCACTGTGTACTGATTTCTGTATAGGAACTTGACACTGTCTATATAGTTGTTATGCCGACCGCACTTTTTCTTTCTCTGTTTTATTGTGAAGGTTACATACCAGATTTTGTCTATTTGTATATGTTTGTATATTTTAATTGGATTAATTAATAAAATACGTACTTTTTATTGTTCATTGAAGGTCGTGTCTTGTCCTCAATAGGTTCTATTAATTGAGTTACACGTACCAATATTTTAAGGGTTGTTCAGGTTTTGGTTTTCATTACATAGGCTGTATATGCAGTATTATGTGGAGAATTATTTAGGTATTGTCTGAATCAGTTCTGCAGTGGGTTTAATCTTTTTATATAATAGCTTTTTTAATTCAAAACTAGGTGCATAGTTCAGAAAGTGTTTATTCCTTTTTTTCCTCTCTCTATATACTATATGTATTCTACTGTAGTAGTAGTAGTAGTAGTAGTAGTAGTAGTAGTAGTAGTAGTAGTAGTAGTAGTAGTAGTAGTAGTAGCCATTGCAGGTATCAGGTAATTTATTTAATCTACTATCCCAATGGAAACCCTAATTTAAAACAACCCAGGAGGTAAGGGAATTGGATTAAATCTGTATTTACTTATTTTCCTTATTATCTTCAAAACTTACAGTATTCATGGGGAGACATAGTGGGATAGGCAGCATCAGATGACATTTTGAAAAATATGTTTAAGCAATATGGGGGGAGAATTATTCATGCTGTGCAAAGCTATACAATTTGAAAGTACATTATGTTATCTTAAGATGCACCACTGTACTTCAATGCAGTATTGGAGGTCCTGTAAAGCCACGCTGGATTGCATTTTATAGGCTCATGTCTCAATTCTGTTTCACTGGGTTCTATGTGAATGTCAAGATTGAATGCTTGTTGGAATGACAATTGATTAAGTAATTTAGCTAAAGTTACTCAAAAACATTTGCAAATTCTGTTTAATTAAATTGAATGGATCATAATTGTCAGCTCCTATGCAGAGCTATGTGCACCAGGTAGATGCAGCTGTTGCTACATGGTTGCAGACTTCAAACAAACACTGTGTGTAGCCTGATCCTGCATTGTTACTCCTCTGTTACTTGATGTCCTACTCCTGAGCACTGTAGGGATATCTGTTGTCAGTGCAGGTAAGTATTATTTACACACATCGTTTTCTATACCCGGAGTAGGGAGGAGGAAGGGCACAGATACATATGTTTGAGCATTGAAGAAGGAAGGGGAGAGAAAATGCTTTACAGGGAATGCCCACTGAGCTCTGGGCTTGCAGCTCCACAAGCCGTCATGTCTGAGAACAGCAGAATAGTTAAATAAGAACTCCAGCCATCACTTTTAATTCTCATGGTCCACAGATAAATGGTTATTTACAATCCCTTGTTCTTATGTGTAGTGCAATCCACATACTTGTTGAAATATTAAACTTTTGGTTTCTTAGCCCAGCAGCCATGTTGTTTCTTCCTGTTTTCACTATTAGGATGTTAGTGACTATTGCTTAGCTGGTGTTATGCTATGCTAAGGTCTGTGTGAATGAATGACATGCCACAGAGGGACTACTTACACAGAAAGGAAGGATCATTTGTGCATAAATAAGTTGAATGGGAAAATATAATGTAAAGGTGACCTTCACATTACCCTGAAATCTAAGCACAGAGCAAGTATTACCATGTGCAACATTTGCTGAAAAAGATTGAAGATCTGCAGGTTCGCATTGAGACAGAGAGATGCTATGAACTGCAGAACTACTCTGAGACATGATTGTATGAGCATATTCTGGACTGTGCTATACTTTTCAAAGAATTTATTCTGTTTAGAAGTGACCGTGTTGGAGAGGTTACTGGAAGATGCGAGGGAAGAGGGGTGTGCATGTTTGTCAACAGTAGATGGTGCGGTGATGTGGGGATATTGGTCAAAGTATTCAGGTCGGACGTGGACGTGGAGAATCTAACTATGAAGTGTCGTCCGTTTGACCTGCCACGTAAATTTTCCTTGATTATTATTATGGCTGTTTATATATGACCATATCACCCATCTAGACCATGCACAACCTGAGGCGCTACATGTAATTTTAGGTGATTTTAATATTTGTAAATTGAAATCTGTTTAACCAGCAAATTTCTGAACCTACAAAGGGAGCGAGGATCCTGCATCACTGCTATACCAGTGTCAGGAGGCTACTACTTGAGAAATCGGATCACTGTGTAGTGCTTATACTTCAATTAATTGAATAAGAAGCCTTGGATAAACTGTGAGTTTAAAAGCAAGATCTTTAGCCTTTGTCGCAAGGGACAATAATCTGCTGCGGGGGGGGGGCTAAATATAATTTACGGAAGTCAATTGTTAAGGCAAAAAGGGATTATGTTATAACATTACAGGATATGCTTACCAGCAATACTGAGGGTATGTTGTAAGAGACTGAAGCAATTTACAGATTGGAGGGGAAGTTAAAATTCCATGTGTTATCTAATATATAGCTGGTGCAACAACTGTATGAATACTATCTGAGAATTGAGTCGTCAGTTGTTAGTGACATAAATCAAGTACAGGCCTTGGGAGTTGTGGGGCACTTTAGGGTGTCTCGAGATGACGTTTATAAAGCTCTTAAAATGGTGAGTGTGAGGAAGGCTGCAGGGCCAGATTATATCCTACCAAGACTTCTCCGTTTATGTGCATTCAATCTGCCAACAGTATTTTGTGGGATTTTCAATCTGCATTTGAGTCAGAATGTGATTCGGAACTGAATTAATATGCAGGTTATTGCACCCGTACCAAAAAAACAAACAAACAACTGTAGTTTTGCTTAATGATTATCATCCAGGAGCTTTAATATCAATGGTGATGAAGTGTTTTGAGAAATTACTTTTATCCCACATTAGGACAATTGTCCTACATTCTTCCGCTATGAGTCTCAGCAAGCTCAGCTGTTTCTGTACTCCCGGACACCTTCTAACTCAGTGGCCAGAGCCCAGTGACAGCAGGAGAAGGTAGGATTCGGGTCAGGAAGCCCTGTTGTAGAGACAGGCACAGGTCCCAGACCTGCATCTATCGGACATTCATGGCATATCCTGTCTAAATGCCATGAACGTCAGAGATGCAAATACTCCTTTTAGTCCCACTTAGCTAAGACCTACCTTCTAGTGGCTCCCCAGCTAAAGATAGTTTCAATTTTAGAGGGGCAAAAAAAAAAAAAAGGTACTGCAACCATCTTTCCACCAGTCTAATCTAAAATACAAACAGGCAATAAATATAAAATGGTGACATAGATAGATAAATTATGTAGTTTTGAGTGGAGTTACAGATGTAACAGAGCTGAATTTGACATTCAACTTTTTTTGTGCACCACGATAACTCAAAGTTAATATAACTAAATAGGTTTAGCTGGATTTCTACAATAAAAAACAAACACAAATATCACATAATAATTGTGATACTATGTCACATCATGCCAAACTTCAGCTCTGCTACACTTACACGCTCTATTCTACTACATTATACAGCTGAGCCACTAAAGACATTTTGATGATTTCATGATCCACCGAAGCACAACCAGTCACTATCACAAAACATGTACTGTAAATATACTGTATCACTAGAAGTAGATACCATATCATTTATTATACATATTAAGCAGTGTTCAATATGTTTCTGCTGTGCACTGGACTATAGAGTCATTATTTTTAGATAAGCAATTTTCAGCACACTCCCTATATTATAGATATTGGAAACATCTGTCCAAAAATATTGCTATACGGTAATTTGTTTTTTTTTACTAGTGCACTGATATGTTTTGTAAAATGTCAACCACATAGACAGAACATAGTGTCTGACCAGGGAAGTAATATTTACATGGGAGCATCTACAGCCATAATATAGTTCACCACTGTGAAAAGTAAAAAGAATTTTCCATATTAGATCTATCTGCAACATCATTTTTATCATTCAGCCTCGCAGCTCTTTCTCACCTGTTGTTTTTTAGGCTCTTGTCCTGCCAATTATTGTACACTATGTCCAAATCATATAAACATTTCATAGCAATATTCTCTTCCATTCTCAATAAAATGGCACCCCACAGTGACAAGCAATCCTTCAAATGCAAGGTGTGCACCGGAAAACAAGGTCTTCTCTACTGGAATGTCTTTAGTTATGGACAAACAATAGGTGAGCAGATAACAGTGTTTATTTTAACTTGGATCTTTTATTAAACTAATACTTCAACTACACTATCTAAAAATAGTAATAGTACTTTTTTTCTTTACAGTACAATGTATTATTTATTTTGCAGAAAAATGTTAATGCATTAAACAATGAGTAAATGAAGCCATGACACACCTTGGCAGGAAAGAGCCATTTGTTGGGAGATCTTCTTCTCTCTAATGTAAGGATCTGATATGCTTTGTGTTAGCAAACAATCATCTCCAAAATGCTGCTTAGTGCTGCCATACTGCAACATATTTCTCATATACTTAAAAGGGTTTTCCCACAAACGTGATGAATGTATGATCGCTGGGGGCCCCACCACTGGGACCCCACACCGATCTTTAGAACTGGGGTCCTGATCCCCATTTCTCCTCACTGTACAACCGCAGTGAGTAGGATTTTGAATAGAGCAGCTGTCACAAATGTGCGCTGTCGCTTAATTTAATGTCTATGGGGCTGAAGGAAACAGCCGAGTACAGCGTTCGGCTGTTTCCTTCATTTGTCGTAGGGATCAGTGGGGGTCCCAGTGGAGGGACCCACAGCGATCATACATTGTGTGGATAGGTGATAAATGTCCTTCATGGGAATTATTAACTAAAATGTGAATGAACTATGAATGATCTATGCAGGGGCATACATAGTGCTGCTTCTTGCCCCCATTTTATCAATATTGTATATAGAATATAGCAAGGATTACCCTGGGCCCTCCATTACCGTGACCGGTTTTGTCCCCCAGAACAGAAGATCCTGGTATTTTTCCACTCTTCACGACCTTTCCATGACCTTGGACCAATTCCTCAAACCCCTTGTTTGCCAACTGTGGTCTGCAGAATGTAAACCCTTATATTTTAGATTGGTAGCAGGAAGTTCATTCTCTTACCCATGCTTTGAGAGAAAAGAAGAGGGGCATGGCTAGATGCCAAGAGGAAGTGGAACCCGCCAACTCCATGACCTGCAGTGATTAACAGGAACATTATGCTGACAGGATTAAAACTGTCTTTTATAAAAATAGGGTGGTACACATAAAGTGGCATGAGCCGGTCACCAGCCGGTATCTGTGTATGACAGACATGAAGTGCATTAGGGTGCAAGGGGTGTGAGGGATACTGCTGAATGAAGAGGTTAGGTGATGAGTAATAATTTATATGGGGAAGTAAAGGAAAGGAGTCTGATTAGAATAATATGATAGGCCTGTCTAAAAAGATGTGTTTTCAAGGCACGCTTAAAACTGTGAATGTTGGGAACTAATCTGATTGTCTGGGGGTAGGGCATTCCAGAGGACATCCTCAGACTTCAAAATAAAAATGTCACACATATTTTCTCATCACCCGCTGTTAATAAAAAATGAATAAAAAAAAAAAGCAATAAAAAATTCCCTTGCTTTTCAACTACTATATTGCAAAATAGAGGATAAAGGAAGATATGTTATCTTGGTTGGTTTTAATTAACAATGTAACCTACACCTTGATTTCCATTTCTGCTCTCAATGTACACCAATATATAAAGAGTTCCTTACAGCAATGTCCTCCATAAAACAAGGCTCATTCATAATTTGCCGACTTCAATATGGTTTTATCTCCTGTTTTGAAAAAAACTTCCAAATCTTCTTTACAAATAGATTCCTCTCTCACACAACTTCTATTACGATACATGGAGCGTATTACATGCTTCTGAGCGTGACTATACATTCTACTCAAACCCCCTAAACTTATTTCAAAAAGGAATTCATAGTACTAGACAAATAGTTATTACAAAGAATTAAATCATCTAACATCCGATTGATCAATGGTCAGACCATGCTCCAGTCTCATGCCAAATAATAGAACATAATCAGTTACTATTAGGGTATGTTCACACGACAGCGTCCGTAACGGCTGAAATTACGGGGATGTTTCAGCCTGAAAACATCCCCGTAATTTCAGCCATAACGGCATGTGCAGGCGCTTGAACGCCGCGTCAATTACGGACGTAATTGGCACTGCTATTCATTGGAGTCAATGAATAACGGCTCCAATTACGGCCAAAGAAGTGACAGGTCACTTCTTTGACGCGGGCGTCTATTTACGCGCCGTCATTTGACAGCGGCGCTTAAATATACGCCTCGTGTGAACAGACAAACGTCTGCCCATTGCTTTCAATGGGCAGATGTTTGTTAACGCTATCGAGGCGCTATTTTCGGACGTAATTCGGGGCAAAAACGCCCGAATTACGTCCGTAATTAGTGTGTGTGAACATACCCTAACTCTCATGAAGATTGAATACTTATCTAACCCTAAACTTAAAGAACAGGTTGAAAACTCAAAAAAAGAAAAAAAATTGAATTGTAAAAATATATAAAAATATGGTGCGCTCACAATGCGTTTATTAGAAATAAAAAATCGAATGCGTTTATTTATTAGGAATCTAATACAATCCAAATAGTAGCACAAGATTAGAAAAACAGGTTTATACAGACCAAAGCTCTAAATACTAAACTTAATTCATTAGAGACATTACATAAAAATATAATCCATCTCTAATAATTTATAAATATAATGGTGGTTTCTCTTGGCTCAAATACCCACAAAATCTCTCTCAGACCGGAGCAGGCAAAACTAAATTGGGTATGATCCAACAAATACCCTAAATAACATATATAAAGTACAGTGAAGTTTACCGCTCAGACGGCACTGGTAACAGTCCAATATCATTCAGTATGGGCTCTCTCCCAGAAAAAGGCAGTGGACAGTCCGCAATCCAATGAGGGTGTGGATGGTAATTCTTATCCTTGTAGTTCCACCAAGCTCCTTATCGTCTCTCTCCACATTCAAAGAACTCCTGGTAGGAAAAGGATCTTATGTCTCTAATAGATGGAAAAAGGAAGACACATAGTGCAACACCCTCTGCAAAAAGATTGCTCCACGCCAAGTTTAATCCATACTCACAGAAGTAACAAGAAATAAAAGCATCAAGGTAAGTAAAAATCTTTAAAATTTCTAGGCGGCACGCCAAACACTCTCGCCCGACCCTGGGTTTCGCCCTTCCGGCTTCCTCTGGGGCATGTGTGACGTGTCTAATTAACAGGTTTATATAGCCGCATATCATTTAAATTTACATAAATTTACATACATAAAAAATGGTTACAAAAAAAAAAACAACATATACACCCACAATGATCTCTGCAATATATAGAGATAATCTGATCTTACCATCATAATCGTATACATATATATACACTTTTATTATTTTTATATAAATGCCTAATCTCTTTAAAAAGTAAAAAAATATATATAATATATTATGCTAAACAAGCCTATTTGCCACCTTTATAGTTGGTTAGATTCCACATATCATTCCATATCCATTATATTGATTTTTATTTATATTTTATCAGTTGTTTTATATTTTTTCTGTCTCTAATTTTCCACTTAGTCTGAACTGTGGCCAATCTCTAAAGCTTCCAGAGCTTCAGTGAGCTGCAGCTAATCAGAACAATTAAGTTCTGCTGAGACAAGATCCCTTGGTCATAATGCTATGTGTGAACAAGTCTCTTACTAATACTATACATAGGGCATTTTTTTGCATAATTATTTTCATAACATGGAACTACAAATATGGACCAGAATATCTATCAGATGATATCTCACCAAAATTAATAAATACTTGTATAAACAAAACAAAAAAAACAAAAAAAAAACAAAACAAAACACTTAAATTTGAAGTCTGAATTGAGTCCTAAGGGCTGAAGCGTTTTTAATTGATAGATCCAAAAACGCTTCAGCCCTTAGGACTCAATTCAGACTTCAAATTGAAGTGTTTTTTATAAAAATGTTTTTTTTTGTTTTTGTTTTGTTTATACAAGTATTTATTAATATTGGTGAGATATCATCTGATAGATATTCTGGTCCATATTTGTAGTTCCATGTTATGAAAATAATTATGCAAAAAAATGCCCTATGTATAGTATTAGTAAGAGACTTGTTCACACATAGCATTATGACCAAGGGATCTTGTCTCAGCAGAACTTAATTGTTCTGATTAGCTGCAGCTCATTGAAGCTCTGGAAGCTTTAGGCTGGGTTCACACGTGGCGGAATTTCACTTAAATTCCGCTGCGGACACTCCGCAGCGTTAATCCGCAGCGGAGCCGTTTCTGCATTGACTTCCACTTCTATTTAGAAGTGTTCGTTTAGACGATGCGTAACATTCCGCTGCGGAGCATAGGCTGCGGAGCGGAATTTGGTGTCCGCAGCATGCTCTGTCTGTTGCGGAGCAGTGGCGGACTCATGGCGGAATTTCTCCATTGACTTCAATGGAAATTCTAAGTTCCGCAATGAAGTCCGCAGCTGTCATGCACATGTTATGTGTGCTGCGGATGCGTCTTGCTTTTTTGCCATGACATTTCTTCATTCTGGCTGGACCTATGTATTTCTAGGTCTACAGCCAGACTGAGGAAGTCAATGGGGCTCCCGTAATGACGGGAGCGTTGCTAGGAGACGTCTGTAAATAGTCACTGTCCAGGGTGCTGAAAGAGTTAAGCGATCGGCAGTAACTGTTTCTGCACCCTGGACAGTGACTACCGATCACAATATACAGCAACCTGTAAAAAAATATAAGTTCATACTTACCGAGAACTCCCTGCTTCTGTCTCCAGTCCGGCCTCCCAGGATGACGTTTCAGTCTAAGTGACGGCTGCAGCCAATCACAGGCCAAGCACAGGCTGCAGCGGTCACATGGACTGGCGCGTCATCCAGGGAGGTCGGGCTGGATGCCGAAAGAGGGACGCGTCACCAAGACAACGGCCGGTAAGTATGAAATTCGTTTACTTTCACTAGGGAAAGTGCTGTCCCTTCTCTCTATCCTGCACTGATAGGGAGAAGGGAAGCACTTTTCCCGCAGCCCGCAGCAGCTAGTCCGCATCAATTTACTGCACATTTTGTGCAGATCCGCAGCAGAATCTGCAACGCAGATTCTGTGCGGCATTGATGCGGACAGTTGCGGACGAAATCCGCCACATGTGGTCATGCCCTTAGAGATTGGCCACAGTTCAGACTAAGTGGAAAATTAGAGACAGAAAAAATATAAAACAACTGATAAAATATAAATAAAAATCAATATAATGGATATGGGATGATATGTGGAATCTAACCAACTATAAAGGTGGCAAATAGGCTTGTTTAGCATAATATATTATATATTTTTTTTTACTTTTTAAAGAGATTAGGCATTTATATAAAAATAATAAAACTGTATATATATGTATACGACTATGATGGTAAGATCAGATTATCTCTATATATTGCAGAGATAATTGTGGGTGTATATGTCTTTTTAACCATTTTTTATGTATGTAAATTTATGTAAATTTAAATGATATGCGGCTATATAAACCTGTTAATTAGACACGTCACACATGCCCCAGAGGAAGCCGGAAGGGCGAAACCCAGGGTCGGGCGAGAGTGTTTGGCGTGCCGCCTAGAAATTTTAAAGATTTTTACTTACCTTGATGCTTTTATTTCTTGTTACTTCTGTGAGTATGGATTAAACTTGGCGTGGAGCAATCTTTTTGCAGAGGGTGTTGCACTATGTGTCTTCCTTTTTCCATCTATTAGGGTATGTGCACACACACTAATTACGTCCGTAATATACGGACGTATTTCGGCAGCAAGTTCCGGACCAAACTCAGTACTGAAAACATGATTACGGGACAGTTGTCCGGCAGCGAGGCAGGGACTCCTAGCGTCGTACATAAGTATGATGCTAGGAGCCCGGCTCCCTGCACTGAGTTCGGTCCGGAACTTGCGGCCGAAATACGTTCGTAAATTACGGACGTAATTAGTGTGTGTGCACATACCCTTTGAGACATAAGATCCTTTTCCTACCAGGAGTTCTTTGAATGTGGAGGGAGACGATAAGGAGCTTGGTGGAACTACAAGGATAAGAATTACCATCCACACCCTCATTGGATTGCGGACTGTCCACTGCATTTTTCTGGGAGAGAGTGTCTATACTGAATGATATTGGACTGTTACCAGTGCCGTCTGAGCGGTAAACTTCACTGTACTTCTAATAATTTATACCCAATTTCAAAGAATTGCGATATGAACTACTGCATATCAACTATACAAACATAACTTAGAAAGATTCAGACCAACATTTTACTGACAAGGCAATAAAACTGGAGCTCTACTGGCCGATAAACTCAAAGCTAAACCCTGTAAGCAACATTTTTTATTTATATACTACTTTAAGCAGAATAAAATTCACAATCCAAAGGATAGTTTTAACGCATTTGTGTCTTATTACTATTCAATATATAATTTGCATGAGGATAGTAGTGCCCCTCAACCAACCCCAGAACTAATCAATCGATCTCCAGGCCCTGCTGGACTGACAAACAAAGATGTTAAACCATTTAACAGTATCCTAACACCACACCTTGCCTCAGCTTTTTCTTCTATTATAAATTCAGGTGAATCCCCCCATTAAATATTCCAAGTCAATTATTGAAAATCTCCCCAAACTAGGGAAAGCTCCATAAAAACCCAATAACTTCAGACCTATCTCCCGATTAAATTCTGATTTGAAAATGTATTTTAAATTACTAGCCAATAGAATCTCTGGTGTTGTTCCAAACCTTTTTGATAAGGATAAAGTAGGTTTCGTCAAATCTAGACAAATCATTGATGAGACTAAGAGACTTATAGATCTGATTCATGTAGCAGGGGTGAATCAAACGACAGAAAGGTAGAACAAGGTTTAGGGGCCACATCCATCCTTTGGATATGCCATAAATGTCCAAGATGGGAATACCCTTTGATACAACAAAATGGCAAGCCTTAAACTTGGACATACTTGATATCTGGGATAACAAATCAATAGCTTATCTAGGTATCAAATTACCTTACCCACTTTCAGATTTATTACTTACCAATTATAAAAATTATGATTAGGAGAATTAAGAAGGAAATTCAATACATGAGATCTCATGGATGGGATGCATAGCAGTGGTCAAGATGATGATCATCCCACAAATTTTATATTTATTTCACAATCTACCTTTTGCATTCTCGATTGAATTTTAAAAAGAACTACAATCCATTATGTAAAAATATATCTAAAAAGGATAAACATTATTCCCGCCTATCTCCAGAGGCGGGTTGAGCTGCGCTTCTATTGTACAATACTATAGGATCTGTATTTTTTTCAAAACGCGCTACTTGTGGCTTAATGATACTGCAAAATATTGGGTCCTAAAAGAAAACCATTTACTCAAAACTCCTTTCTTTCCAACATTATTTGCCACAAGCCTCTTAATAAAAACATTTTTTGTGCTTATTTACCGCAAAAAAAACCTTTACTTAACTGCTCCCACATCCATTTATGCACTCGAGAAATATGTACTCTAGATCTGAAACTGTTTTCTTGGTAAACATTGGGTATACTCCATGTAGGAGACTTATTCGATAGAACTGGACTACTTACTTTTATTTATTTGAGAGATAAATACAATATTTCTAATAACATTTTTTTTAAATATCTGCAAATCAGGCATATGATTTTTAGATGGAATATTCTGGTTACTTGTACCTTGTTTAAACTTTCTAAATTATAGCTTAACCCACCTTTACATAAAAAAGGTTTATCGCTAAGCTACCACATAATGTTGAATTCTAGAATGAACATATCATTCCCCTTCTTACAAAAATGGGAAAGAGACTTGAGATCTCCCATATCTATTAGCCAATGGTAAGACCCCTTTTCTGTTTTAATCATTTTTATCATTACGTAAAATTACAGTCACAATGGACATATAAACGTTTACATAATACTGTTAGTTTAAATCTTACATGCACAGTTATACAGTTGTCCATTAAAGAATCGACAAAAACGAGGTTGAAATATATGAGGAACGGTTAGATGATTGAGTTAGATTGTTAGAAAGGCACATTTAATTACATTTCTTATGAAGGCTCTTTGTTGTAAGAGTTGGAATAGATTAAAGGGGTTTTCCCATCAGAGACATTTATGACATATCCACAGGATATCAAGTAAAGTAGTCGAACAACAGCACACGTCTCCAGATGATCAAAGTGGTTTTATTGTCAAACCATCCACGACAAACAGGCAACGTTTCGACCCATAGTGAGTGTGGGGTCTTTGTCAAGGCTTGACAAAGCGCTACGTAATGGTAAGAGCAGAGTTCACAGCAGCACAGAGTATTTCAGGAGAGGAGCGTGCAGATTCTGTGCTGCTGTGAACTCTGCTCTTACCATTACGTAGCTCTCAGTCTGTTACCTCTCGTCCACTCCTGTCCTCAATAACACCTTCACATGATTGGCAAGTCACCACCCCGCACAAGATCTGCACGCTCATCTCCTGAAATACTCTGTGCTGCTGTGAACTCTGCTCTTACCATTACGTGGTGACTTGCCAATCATGTGAAGGTGTTATTGAGAACAGGAGTGGAGGAGAGGTAACAGACTGAGAGCTACGTAATGGTAAGAGCAGAGTTCACAGCAGCACAGAATCTGCACGCTCCTCTCCTGAAATACTCTGTGCTGCTGTGAACTCTGCTCTTACCATTACGTAGCTCAGTCTGTTACTTCTCCTCCACTCCTGTCCTCAATAACACCTTCACATGATTGGCAAGTCACCACCCCACACAAGATCTGCACGCTCATCTCCTGAAATACTCTGTGCTGCTGTGAACTCTGCTCTTACCATTACGTGGTGACTTGCCAATCATGTGAAGGTGTTATTGAGGACAGGAGTGGAGGAGAGGTAACAGACAGAGCTACGTAATGGTAAGAGCAGAGTTCACAGCAGCACTGAATCTGCACGCTCATCTCCTGAAATACTCTGTGCTGCCTTAAACTCTGTGGACAGGTCAGGATCCTGTTTCTTTTAAATGCTGCACTGTAGCGCAGCCTTATATAGTGGATCGAGCGGGTTCCCCAGCAGCATTTAAAAGAAACAGGATCCTGACCTGTCCACAGAGTTTAAGGCAGCACAGAGTATTTCAGGAGAGGAGCGTGTGATTGGCTGCAGAGGCCGCTGCAGCCTGTGATTGGCTGCAGAGGCGGTCACGTGGGATGAAGCGTCATCCCTGGAGGCCGGCCTTCTGACGTCATCCTGACGTGCGTGACCGCCACTACAGCCTGTGATTGGCTGCAGCGGCGACATGGATGAAACGTCATCGCTGGAGGCCGTACAGGAGGAATGTAAGTATGAACGTATTTTTGGATTTTTTTTATTACATTAAAATTGTATTTTCCGTGCGCCGAGCATGTACTGTCAAGGTTGCTGATAGAGTTAGTGCAGCCCATTAACTCTTTCAGCACCCTGGACAGTACCATGCTCGGCGCACGGAAATTACAGGTTCGGTCAGAACTAGTTCGGTCCGAATCGAACTTTTTCGTGAAATTTGGCGAACTAGCCGAACCGAACTTTTCATAAGTTCGCTCATCTCTAGTTACTATATATATAATACATGTTACGTTTTATTATCATTCCGTGGATCCTATAGGGTATTGGATTTGCGTATTCGTAATTGTGTTAACCTTACTCCCCCATGAGCCAACCCATAGTAAAGTAAAGAGGTAGAAATAAAGAACAAATATAATTAGTAAGTGGCCTGACTTTTTAATATTGCATAAACGGATAGCATTTATAACAAACTGGGCAACCCCTATTAATAAACCCGCACTGTGTCCTTCCCACTAAGGGGCATAATTAAAACTAAAAGTAAAACAATAACTATAGTTGAATGCGAGATAGAAGTTTGCAGAGAAGTATTTTCTGAACAGTTGTCTGTTGCTGTCGTGTTGATGGACTTGGTTTGATGAAAATTTTGTAATTGTCGGTTTTATTTGCTTCATTACTGATTCTGTGTAAAACTACAGCTCTGTTTTTTATTTCTTCCGCAGCAAATTCTACTTTCCCTGTCACTTTTTATCTACAATATTTTGTTATCTGCTCTAATACATACAATTCTATTGCAAACTTTTGTTGTTTAAAGCAATATCAAATAAATCATAAACCTTGTACAAAAAAAGTCCCTAAAACAGTTTATCACAGCGCTGCCGTAGATATTTACAAATTATGACAAAAATGGGTTTTTCAATCTGTTCTCAGTAAACAAAATATTACATTTGCCATCTTATCACAATCCCTTCCTAGCTTGTGGTGATTTTGTTTCCAGTTTTCATTTCATCCATCATAAAACAAAAAGAATCAGTCAGTAATTTTAATTTGTAATAGTTTTTCTTTGTGCCTCTGAAAAGTAATAGGGGCGACTTACAAGCAAATCATCACCTGTCTCCATCATATTAAGATTTAAATTATTTTTGTATTGATAAAACAGGAAGTTGTTTTATAATCCAGCCATGATATTTTTGTAAATGAAATACAGAATCTTTAAATATTAAACCATATGCTACTATATTTATGTCAGACATTTTGGGGACATATCAAACCTCGCCCCATTCAACATGGGAAGGCCCTGGCAGAGATGTCATGGAACAAATGGAAATGATACCAGGACATTTTAATGGCATCAGAAATTTACTCAACCAATGTTAGCAACACACCCAATCACAGCAGAAAACAAACACTTCTCTATTTAAGAGGCACAGTCTCATACATATGGCGGTTTAGGCTGGCGTTGACTGGTTAACTATGTTGCAGACAGAGCTAAGGCAGAGGAGTAGCTAGCTTCTCCAGCACCCGGGTCAAAGATTCAGATTGGTGCCCCCCAACTTATTTCCCGACATCTCCTTCCCCTCGCCATGTTTGCTTTCTCTACCAATCAATGAGATGTCATTTTTTCACAATTTTTTAAATGTAACTCGAGTATAAAAGCACTTCTACATTTTACAAGCGATATAGTTCTATAATGTAATTAACATAAAAATAAATGAAAATAAAATAAATTAAAGAGGCCACACACAGCCCCCTGTAGATAGTGCCACACACAGCCCCCCTTGTAGATAGCGCACACACAGCCCCCTTATAAATAGCGCCACACAGTCCCCCTTGTAGATAGTGCCACACACAGCCCGCTTACCCCCTAGTAGATAGCACCACACTCCCCCGCTTGTAGATAGTGCCACACACAGCCCGCTGCCCCTTTGTAAATAGTGCCACATTCCCCCCCTTTTAAATAGCACCAAACTCCCCCCCCCCTTGTACTTAGTGCCACACTGTGAACAGACCGGTGAGCGGTAGGCTACCGCTACCACTCTCCACTCTGCCTGGTGTGACTTACCGGAGGAGCCGAGGAGGTCATGCGGTTCAGGCAGCGGCGGAGTTCCTTCTGACTAGGGTTGATGACAGCCAGGGCCGGCCTTAACTTGGATGGCGCCCTGTGCGGGACTCTCTATTGCTGCCCCCTACACAAACCAAAAATTAACCACATAGATGGATGCACTGGAACAAATATACTGTACATACATAAAGACAGATATTTAGACATACAGGCAAATATACATACACACATTCTGGGATACATACAAACAGGTAAATATATAGACGTACAGACACATATACGCACACATACCGGCAGATAAATACACAGACAGGAACATATACAAATACATAAAAGGCACATATATACAAGCACAAAGACACATTCACAATCAGACCCATATATACGCACACAGGCACATATTTACACAGTACAGATAATGTAGTAGATGTTACCTGCAGTCCTATATAACAACATAGATAACACAGTGATAACTCTCTGATTACAGATAATGTAGTAGATGTTACCTGCAGTCCTATATTACAACACAGATAACAGTGATAATTCTCTGAGTACAGATAATGTAGTAGATGTACCTGCAGTCCTATGTAACACCACAGGTAGCAGTGATAATTCTCTGAGTACAGATAATGTAGTAGATGTCACCTGAAGTCCTATGTAACACCACAGGTGGCTTAGACTGGCAGCATGGGTGCTGTTGGTCTCCTGGGTTGCTCCCTCTGCGGGTGCTGTGTTGCAGCGGCATTGGTTGCCATGTGATACTACACTTAATAGGTAGGGACCCACTTAAAAGAGGCTGCCTTGAAGTGGCAAGTGGGTTTATAAAATTTGATCAAAATGTTTACTCTGAACCTCATGTTCGTACATTTTTTTAAACCTTGCTGAGCAGCAGGAGATCAAGTATAGCAAGTGGATGTGCGGTCCAGGTTTTATTATCTCCCTTGTGGATACATAAGAAACAGACACTAATGGCAATTGATTGTCTCTAAAGTCACCACCAAATGTGATTGTCTTCTGATATGCCTTTTTGCAGATGCAGTAGAGAATTTGTCATTTATTTCTTTGAGACCACTTGGTTAGGGTTACCTACAGCGCTGTGTTAAACCACAATATGGTAAAATGTTACTTTGTGCCAAATTACAAACCAAGTTCTGCCATCTCTGTAATTCAGCATGTTTATAACTGAGGTTGAGAAGGTAAACACATAGACAATAGGACCATGGCCATCTCCAGGTTTATGTGGGCCCTTGGGCGACAGAGCTTTAGTGGGCCCCTTTGCAGTGCAACTCATTTGGCAGTAAAACGGCCCTTCATGCCCCTATATAGTAGTTAGGCCCCCTTTATGCCCCCATATATTAGCTAGGCCACTTTTGTGCCTCCATAGAATAGCTAGGCCACTTTTGTGCCCCCTATATAGAAGTTAGGCCGACTTTGTGCCTCTATGCATTAGTTAGGTCCCATTTGTGCCCATATAGAGAAGTTAAGCCCCCTTTATGCACCCATATAGAAATATGACCCTCTTTGTGCCACCATATAGAGGTTAGGCCTCTGTGTGCACCTATATATCTGTGAGGTCCCCATTTCGCCAACAAAAAAAACCTCACCTTAGCCATTTCTACAATGAGCTGATGGGTCCTGTCATTCCTGTATCTCCTTTCTGTGATCCGGCGCAGTGACCAAATCTCGTCACTTCCGTCGGGACGCTGATGTCCCTTGCATCCGTGAGCGGTGGGGCAGGAAACCAATGGCTCTCTGCTCTGCATTGGTAAGCGATGTGACCGATGCAGTTCGGGACCGCCGCGCTTGCCGCTCTGTAAATTGAAACTGCAGCTGTGTAAAGCACTCGGCAGCCGATTGGGCCCCACAAAAGGTGCTGACACCGACCGTGAATAGGACACACAACATGAAAAAGGGCCTCTAGCATAATATACAACCAACCTGCCAGTTTGGATTTAATTCTATAGGCTAGAATAAGTTCTGTTTTGTCTATCTTCTATATAAGGCTCTGTTCACATCTGCATTGTAGCTGCCATTGCAGATTCCGTCATATTTGCCAGACAGAATAGCGCAGCATGCTGCACTATTTTATCTGGAAAAATTACGGAAACCTTACGGGACTCATTGAAGTTATGCAGTGGATCAGGCGTTTCCGTTTTTCACATTTTTTCTATGCCCTAACAGAAAAACGGAAATTGTGATGTGAACACAGCCTAACCTTGAGCAATTTGCTGATTTTTACATTCTCCTTGGTATTATATTTTCCATTCGTTGTATTTGTAAAGGTTCCACTAAGCTAACAGACCTTCAATATATTCGCAGTGTTATAAATGGAAGAATGTTCATATGCACTTGCTCTAGTTCATTAAGCATATCATCTTTTTTATAAAATCATTGTAATTCTGAATTCATACACATTTCCTCATTAGCTATACAGCAGCCACATAGTTTGTCATTTACAGGAATTCATTAAATGGCCCTAGTTAATGCAAGCAGCTCCTAACACGAGTGCTACAATAAAGATGACTTTGTGTGACATTGACTTTTAGAACGTTTCTATTTAATCAATTAAACATATTTTTTATGATTAATTCATAACTTTTTCTAAAGACAAAACAAACAATTTATAGGGCTGCCAGAAAGGTAGGAATGATCTCCAACTGCATTCTATTCTTTATGTTTATTTTATATGGCATAGCTGGGAAGGGCGTGTGCCCGTATGCTGTGCGCCAACAAACCTTACTGGGTATTTAGATATAGGACTGCATCTTCCAAGTGAAGGAAAGCCTTGCAACAGCTCTGAATACTTAGTATATGTCTTTCTGTTATTATGCTGTATAAATGATGTACTGAGAACTACTGTAGAGAATTAAAGGGGTTGTCCAGTCCTAAAAAATTGATGGCCTAGGCCAGGGTTCTCAAGCACGCGGCCCGCGGGCCGCATGTGGCCCCCGGGGCTGTCATCTGCGGCCTGCGGGACACAGAGCCGCTAGTACAGACTCTGCTCCGGGACTCTGGAATTCCCTGACATCGCTGTCCACATATGAACAGTGATATCTGGGGCTTTCCCACAGCCGGAGTCCCGGGCAGAGCGCTAGTATCGGCTCTGCTCCGGGACTCTGTGGAATTCCCTGACATCGCTGTCCATATATGGACAGGGTGTCAGGGACTTCCCCAGAGCCTAGTTCCGGGCAGAGCGCTAGTATCGGCTCTGCTCCGGAACTCTGCGGTATTCCCTGACATCGGTGTCCATGTTTGGACACATGATGTCTGGGGCTTCCCCAGAGCGGAATCCCAGGCAGAGCACTAGTATAGGCTCTGCTCTGGCACTCTGTGGAATCTTCTGACATTGTTGTCCACATATGGACAGTGTTGTCAGGGTCTTCCCCACAGCGGAGTCCCGGGCAGAGCGCTAGTATAGGCTCTGCTCCGGGACTCTGTGGAATTCCCTGACATCGCTGTCCATATATGGACAGGGTGTCAGGGACTTCCCCAGAGCCGAGTTCCAGGCAGAGCGCTAGTATCGGCTCTGCTCCGGAACTCTGCGGTATTCCCTGACATCGGTGTCCATGTTTGGACACATGATGTCTGGGGCTTCCCCAGAGCGGAGTCCCAGGCAGAGCACTAGTATAGGCTCTGCTCTGGGACTCTGTGGAATCTTCTGACATCGTTGTCCACATATGGACAGTGTTGTCAGGGTCTTCCCCACAGCGGAGTCCCGGGCAGAGCGGTAGTATAGGCTCTGCTCCGGGACTCTGTGGAATTCCCTGACATTGCTGTCCATATATGGACAGGGTGTCAGGGACTTCCCCAGAGCCGAGTTCCGGGCCGAGCGCTAGTATCGGCTCTGCTCCGGGACTCTGCGGTATTCCCTGACATCGGTGTCCATGTTTGGACAAATAATGTCTGGGGCTTCCCCAGAGCGGAGTCCCAGGCAGAGCACTAGTATAGGCTCTGCTCTGGGACTCTGTGGAATCTTCTGACATCGTTGTCTACATATGGACAGTGTTGTCAGGGTCTTCCCCACAGCGGAGTCCCGGGCAGAGCGCTAGTATAGGCTCTGCTCCGGGACTCTGTGGAATTCACTGACATCGCTGTCCATATATGGACAGTGCGTCAGGGACTTCACCAGAGTGGAGTCCCGGGCAGAGTGCTAGTATAGGTTCTGCTCCGGGACTCTGTGGAATCTTCTGACATCGCTGTCTACATCTGGACAGTGATGTCTGGGGCTTCCCCAGAGCTGGAATCCCGGGCAGAGCGCTAGTATAGTCTCTGCCCTGGGACTCTGGGGAAGCCTCTGACATCGCTGTCCATACATCGACAGTGATGTTAGGGGCTTCCCCAGAGCGGGAGTTCCAGTGATGTCAGGAGCACAGCTGGAGTCCCAGGAAGAACCTACTAGCGCTCTGCCCGGGACTCCAGCTCATCGGGTTGCCCCTGACATCCATGCCCATATATGGACAGTGATGTCAGGAGCAGAGCTGGAATCCCAGGCCGAGTGCTAGAAGTGGCTGGGACTCCAGCTCTGGGCAAGTCCCTGACATTACTGTCCATATATGGACACTGATGTTAATAGCTTCCCCAGAGTTCCGGCGCAGATCCTATACTAGTGCTCTGCTACGGGACTCCGGCTCTGGGGTTGCCCCTGATATCACATTCTGGTCCAGGAGGATCCCCTGATGTCACTGTGTATGGACAGTCACGTCAGGGACTCCAACAGTAGAGGAATCCCCAGCCAAAGTGTCGGCAACGCTCTGGCTGGAGATTCCACTTCTAGAGGGAGCCCCAATGGAGCTATCTACTTGGGGTGTGTGGCATTATCTGCAGAGGGCACTTTGGCAGCATCTGCGGAGGGCACTGTGGCAGCATCTACAGAGGGCACTGTGGCAGCATCTACAGAGGGCACTGTGGCAGGATCTACAGAGGGCACTGTGGCAGCATCTAAAGAGGACACTGTGGCATTATCTAGGGGTGTGTTGCATTATCTACAGAGGACACTGTGGCATTATCTATAGAGGGCACTGTGGCATTATCTACAGAGGGCACTGTGGCATTATCTGCAGAGGGCACTGTTGCATTATTTGCAGAGGGCATTGTGGCAGCATCTACAGAGGACTCTGTGGCAGTATCTACAGAGGACACCGTGGCAGCATCCACAGAGGGCACTGTAGCAGCATCCAACGAGGGCACTGTGGCACTATCTAAAAAGGGGCTGCCCAATCTTGAGATGTGTGTCTGCCAAACACTGCCAACTGAGCCGCCGGACTGCATTTAGCGACACTTAAACTGGAAAACTGGATTGTTGAAATAAGCACGTGGAGAAATCTCTCAAATTTTAAACCTAGAGGTATTATTATAGTAATGTAGTATTATTATTATAGTAATATAGTGTTATAGTAGTTCAAATAACTAATTGATTAACAATAATTTTGTATTGTATCAAATTTGAAAGTAATGTGGCCTGTCAACTTCCCATTTTTTTCTATATGTGGCCCACTTACCCGGCCGAGTTTCAGACCCCTGGCCTAGGCCATGGATGTCAGACTCATTTTCACCAATGGCCACATTAGCCTTATGGTTGCCTTCAAAGAGCCGATTGTAATTGTAAGACTGTATTAGGCTATGTGCACACTACCTATTTTCAGACGCAATTCAGGCGTTTTACGCTTCGAATTATGCCTGCAAAGACGGCTCCACTATGCCTGGAAACATCTGCCCATTGCTTGCAATGGGTTTTACGATGTTCTGTTTAGACGAGGTGTAATTTTACGCGTCGCTGTCAAAAGATGGCGCCTAAAAATACGCCCGCGTCAAAGAAGTGCAGGACACTTATTGGGACGTTATTGGAGCCGTTTTTCATTGACTCCAATGAAAACCAGCTCCAATTACGTCCGTAAAAGACGCCGCAAAAAAAGCAAGTACTTGCAAAAACGTCTGAAATTCAGGAGCTGTTTTCGTTCTTCCGATATTTCGGCCGTTTTTCGGACCAAAAATAGGCCGTGTGAACATACCCTAACTGTTAAGGAGTAGTTACATTTATATTAATCCTCCGTGCCCCAGATGGTAATAATGATTCCTCAGTGCTCGACACAATAAAAGTGCCCCATCAGTAACCCTGCCCCCACACAGTAATTATGCCCCAGTTCAGCCCCCTGTAAATAGCCCAACACACACAGCCCCCTGTAGGTAGCACCAAACACCCCCTCTTGTAGATAGTGCCACACAGCCCCCTTGTACAAAGTGCCACACACAGTCCCCCTTGTACAGTGTTCCCCACAGCCCCCCCCCTTGTACAGAGTGCCCCACAGCCACCCTTGAAGAGAGTGCCCCACAGCCCCCCTTGAAGAGAGTGCCACACAGCCCCCCCTGTATAGAGTGCCACACAGCGACCCTTGTAGAGAGTGCCACACAGCCCCTATAGAAGAGAGTGCCACACAACCCCCCCTGTAGAGAGTGCCATACAGCGACCCTTGTAGAGAGTGCCACACAGCCCCCCTTATAGAGAGTACCACACAGCCCCCCTTTTACCCGTGTAGAGAGGGCCACACAGCCCCCTTGTAGAGAGTGCCACACAGAGCCCCTTCGTAGATAGTGCCACACAGCCCCCTTCGTATATAGTGACACAAAGCTCACACCCGTAGATAGTGACACACAGCCCACCCCTATAGATTGTGACACAGCCCCCATTTAGAGAGTGCCACACATAGGGCCCAGAGTGCCCCAGGCCACATAGGCCCCAGAGCGGAGGGCGGTAGCTTACCGCTTCTGCTCTCTGCTCTGCCTGACGTGACTCACATTTAGCAGGTCACGTGGCAGCAGTCTGAGTGAGGTCGGTGCAAGCCCGAGAATGAACCAGTCCAGTCGGGACACCTGACGTGAGGTCAGGTGACTCAGGTCAGGTGACTGTAGTTGTCCACTTCCGGCACTGACCTTTCTCAGACTTACTCACTTGGACACAGCCTGCATTGTTTCTGAATTAAAATATGCCCACGGCCACCTACTCTTCCCTTTGCACTGCACATGTCCTTTTTAATGTTATTTTTTGTACATTTAACCATTTCCCAACGTATGACATATACTTAAGTCATAGCGTGGTAGGGGCAGAATGGAGTGGTCTCACGGGCTGAGATCCCGCCATACAACGCGAGTGTTGGCTGTATAATAGAGCTGACACTTCACTGTAACGAGCGGGATACCGCTCGTTTAACCCTATGGATGCTGCAGTCAAAAATTACCACAGCATTTTAGCCATTATAAAGAAAGGGTGGATCCGCTCTGTCAGCTCATTGCCCTCCCCACAATGTGACTGCGGGGTGCCGGTGGTTGTCATGGTAACCTAGGGGCCTAATGAGGGCCCCCATGTGTGTCATCTTTTTGCTTCTATTAAGCCCTGCATCGGAAGGGCTTAATGGTGGACTGTCAAAATCACGATATACTGCAATACATTAGTATTGTAGTAAATCGTGAAAGCAAAAAAAAAAAAGAGTCAAATAAAATAATTTTCCTTAAATTATTGTATAAAAAAATATCGCCGCATCCATAAAAGTCTGAACTATTACAAGTCTGAACTATTGCAATATAACAATATTTAAAGTGGACCTGTCACTAGGTCATAGAAAGTGAACCAGCAGTCTCACCTTACTACCGCTTTCTTCTGGACTCCAGAGTCTACTTTTGTTTTTACGGTCCCCCCCCCCCCCCGGCCCCCGTTCCTGAGATATGGCCCCCTGTTGTTTTGGCACTAAATATGGTAATAAATTGCTGGCTAGCCAAAAGGCCGTCAACGCCAATGATTTCCCTGAGGTGCAGCTACCTCACAGCCTCTGATGCTGTCCTATCAGCGTGAGGTTCCTTCACACACACTAGCTCAGCGTGATCTCGCGAGAAGAACGCTCAGCCAGCACTGTGTGTGAAGCAGCTTCATGCCCATAGGACAGCATCAGAGGCTCTGAGGTAGCTCCACCTCAGGAGAATCTCTGGCGTTGACGCCTTCTTGGCTAGCCAGCAACTTATTACCATATTTGGTGCCAAAACAACTGTGGGCCATATCTCAGGAATGGGGGGGGGGGGGGGGGCGTATAAACAAATGGAAAGCCCCGCTGGAGTCAAGGAGACAGTGGTAGAAAGATGAAAATTTATGCAGCATCTGTGCTGTGTATTACGTTGCTTTGCAGCATCTGAGGCACAGAAATTTATAATGTACACTGCAGCTGCTGAAGAACATCCTCTTAAAGAGAAAGGAAACACTACTGTATGTCAGTCAGTCAATCACTGGTTGTCACAGGAGTAGGAGCTGCAAAAGTAATCTATGACACATGGCTCCTACAGGAAGAGATAAGTAGTGCCTATGTAGCGCCGCTCATCTTTGTTAAATGATCAGGTTCTGACATCCGAATGTGATGTTCATGCAAATATTATTTCCAGTCCTGTCAACGGAAAATTTCTATATTTGCTATACGTATGTATATGTATGGGTGTAGCTATGGGGGTGCAGAGGTAGCAGTTACAACTGGGTCCTGGGGCCTGAAGGCTCCTTTGCCCCATCAAAAGACCCCAGTATTATAAATACCGCATGGTAGGTGGAGGCCCTGCCACAGATTTTCCATTGGGGCCAGGAAACTTTATGTTATGCTTTTATGCAAATTGTTATCCTTTCCATATAGGATTTAATAAAGTTTTAGAATTATACCATGTTGCATTATACACAACTGAGAAATGGGAATGACTGCAAGCACAAGCAATGGTACTAATCATTACTTTCTATTGTATCGTTAATAGCTGAAAAAGTCATTTAGAAAGAATTGCATAACTGTTACCTGCAGGGAAGAGCAGATAACACCTATAGACTTCAGGTGACATAAGCAATGAAATGACTTGAAAGAAATTAATAACAGGCAAAGTCTCGTAACTTTAAATGGTTTCTTTCATTAGGCAGGAGGAAGACAATGTCGCAATTTCCATTCAGTTCTCATAGGGAAGGGATGTTGACAATTTAAAGGTGACCATTTTATGCAAATTAAATATTTTTCAGGATATTGTCAGTCATTAAATGTCCAATTTTAATCTAGCTTCCACCTCGATGCAGAGCTCCAATCATCATTTTGTACACATTTTAATAGCTACGTGTAGATGCCTTTGGCATGGCGGTTTTCTTTATTCAGACATTGGATAAGATTGAGTTAATAGCCACTTTTTATATTTTTGACGCTCAGATTCTAGAGATTTTAAGACTTTTTTTCATTGATACATCACCAATATATTTGGCATGAGTACAGCTAGTGTCATTATTAAGGTGTGCAAGAAATGTGAAGAACTGTCAAGAGAACTAGGCCATTCCAAGCCTTGTACTGTTCTCGTCTCGGCACAAAGTGAGAATCTCTTTCCTGCTCTTACTTTTTAATGCGCCCTGATGTCTTTTCATGTACAGATGTAGCAGAGCCGAAATTATGGATAGCAGTATGAATGTTGATATGGAGTTAGATGCAGTAAGACTATATGATTCACAATGGTGGCTACATCCTGCAGGTTACTTAATTAAATAGATATGACAATCTAATTATATATATATATACACACACACACACACATACGCCAAAAATATTTAATTGAAACAGCACTTGTGTAATAAAGTTGTGGGTGCAAAGCAGCTACAGCTTAATCCACGGCTCAAAACATGAGAAAAAAGGGTGCAGCACTCCATCAAGGTCCAGTAAATAATCTGTCGTTTTATTTGCCCATGTTTAAAGCCAAGCGCCATTTCGGTTCCACTATGGATCATTTTTAAGCAAAGTGATACATGTAAACAGAGTATTTAAGACATCTGAATTTGTTTCATCATTAGTAATAATTAAAACATTAAAGTGACACAGTGCATACGGTAATATGAGTTCATATACATCATAAATATGGTAATGTATAAAGTGCATAACAATCATATAGTGCATGTAAAACAAGTGCATAGTGTACATAACAGTGGTAAACATACTAAAAACATGAATTGATCATTATTGACAGTTGTATACATCTGTGGTGGAGGAGAGACAGCCATTCATATCCATAGGGAATCATGGATATCATGTGTAACTAACAGCCATGTCAGGGGCGGACATACCGCATGTGCAGCCGGTGCAGCTGCACAAGGGCCCCGCGTGGGAAGGGGGCCCGTTCCTCTGCTGGCCGACTCAGTTCTCAGCTGCGCGATGCTGAGGACTGAGACAGAGGCCCGTGGACCACTGGCGTAGCTATAGGGGTCGCAGCGGTCGCAATTGCGACCGGGCCCCGAAGCCAGGGGGGCCCACGGCCCCCCGCACCACATCAATAAAAAGTTACTATAGTAACTCGGGCCGCGGGCCCCTGTTACTATAGTAACATACTTTACTTACCTTCCTGGTTCCGGATCGCAGCGGAGGTCCTGACGTCAGGCGCTGTGCGCAGCACATGACGTCACAGCGCTATGCGCCGCGCACAGCATCGAGACGACAGAACTCCCGCCGCGGCCGAAGAGGAAGGTAAGATAGCCCTGACTGGCGGGGTCCGACTCCTGGGACCCGCCAATCAGCTGTTTTGAAGGGGCCGCAGCACTCGTACGAGAGCTGCTCCCCTTCATTCCTGTCACTTCATTCCGGTCACACTGTGAATCGGTTTCGGCGATTCACAGTGTGGGCGAGTAGTGAAATGAAGGGGAAGCAGCTCTCGTACGAGTGCTGCGGCCCCTTCAAAACAGCTGATTTGCGGGTCCCGGGCGACACATCAGCTATTGATGGCCTATCCTGAGGATAGGCCATCAATGTTTAGGGACTGCACAACCCCTAAGCCTACGATGTAGCAGGCTTAGGGGGCCCATGAGACAGGATCACAGATTGTGTGATGCTGTCTGCTGGGCCCTGTATCTAAGCCAATCACATGGTAGGCTTAGATACATGGCCCATGCGTGATCCTGTCTGCTGGGCCCTGTATCTAAGCCTACCACACTGTAGGTTTAGATACAGGGCCCCAGCACACAGTAATCTTATACTGTATAAGATTACTGTCTGCTGGACCCTGTATCTAAGCCTACCTTGTGGTAGGCTTAGATACAGGGTCCCACAGACAGTATCACACATGGGCCCTGTATCTAAGCCTTAGGGTATGTGCACAGACACTAATTACGTCCGTAAGTGACGGATGTATTTCGGCCGCAAGTACCGGACCGAACACACTGCAGGGAGCCGGGCTCCTAGCGTCGTACTTATGTACGACGCTAGGAGTCCCTGCCTCGCTGTGGGACAACTGTCCTGTACTGTAATCATGTTTTCAGTACCGGACAGTTGTCCGGCAGCGAGGCAGGGACTCCTAGCGTCGTACATAACTATGATGCTAGGAGCCCGGCTCCCTGCAGTGTGTTCGGTCCGGTACTTGCGGCCGAAATACGTCCGTCAATTCCGGACGTAATTAGTGTGTGTGCACATACCCTAACACATGTGTTACTAATCATTTTTTGTGTGTTTTCTTACAGGTTCGGTCGTTGGACTACGGCGGATTCCAGGACTACTTCGATGACAGCTTTTTTTTTTATTAATAAAATGGTTAATGAGGGTTGTGTTTTTTTTTTTTATTTCAATAAAATATTTTTTCTATGTCTTTGTGGTTTTTTTTAAACTATATTACTACCGCCTTAGTAATGGCCGCCGGCTGATTGACAGCATCCATTGCTAAGGCAGGGCTTAGTGTTAGCCGGTGCAGAGGCTAACACTAACCCCCTTTATTACCCCGGTACCCACCGCCACCAGGGGTGCTGGGAAGAGCCGGGTACGATCCAGTACCTGACCATCTGTAGTGATGGTCGGCCACTGGGGTGGCCGCAGGCTGGTATTATCAGGAGGGGAAAGGCCAGATACAGTGGCCCTTCCTACCCTGGTGATGCTAGGCTGCTGCTGCTTTATTGTATCTGGCTGGTTATGAAAATGGGGGGGACGCCACGTCATTTAAAAAATAATTGGAAAGAACGATGTCGGGTCCCCCCCAATTTTCATAACCAGCCAGATACAACACAGCAGCAGCAGGCAGCATTACAAGGGTGGGAAGGGCCACTGTTTTTGGCCTTCCCCAGCCTAATACTACCAGCCTGCGGCCACCCCGGTGCCTGCCCGTCACTACAGCTGGTCGGGTACTGGTTTGTACCCGGCTCTTCCCAGTACCCCTGGTGGCGGTGGGTACCGGGGTAATAATGGGGGTTAGTGTAGACTCTGCACCGGCTAACATTAAGCCTCGCCTTAGTAATGGAGGTTGTCAATCAGCCAGCGGCCATTACTAAGGCGGTGATAATAAAGTTTAAAAAGATACAAGCACATAGAAATTTTTTTTATTGAAATAAAAACACAACCCTCATTAACCATTTTATTGAGAATAAAAAAAACGCCGTCATTGAAGTCCTCGTATCCGAAGTCCAACAACCGAACCTGTAAAAAAAACACAAACACACAAAAATAATCAGTAACACATAAAGAAGCAAAATTATTATTCTTACCTTTCCTGGGTCCAGCGCTGGAGCCGCAATGTCAGCGAGCTGGGCCCTGTATCTAATCCTATCATGTGTGATACAGTCTGCTGAGCTGTGTATCTAATCCAATCATGTATGATACTGTGCTGGGCCCTATATCTAATCCGATCATGTGTGATACTGTCTGCTGAGCCACTGTATCTAATCCTATCATGTGTGATACTGTCTGCTGAGCCACTGTATCTAATCCTATAATGTGTGGTACTGTCTGCTGAGCCACTGTATCTAATCCTATCATGTGTGATACTGTCTGCTGAGCCACTGTATCTAATCCTATCATGTGTGGTACTGTCTGCTGAGCCACTGTATCTAATCCTATCATGTGTGGTACTGTCTGCTGAGCCACTGTATCTAATCCTATCATGTGTGATACTGTCTGCTGGGCCACTGTATCTAATCCTATCATGTGTGATACTGTCTGCTGAGCTGTGTATCTAATCCTATCATGTGTGATACTGCCTTCTGAGCCACTGTATCTAATCCTATCATGTGTGATACTGTCTGCTCAGCCACTGTATCTAATCCTATCCATAGTTTATAGGGTCGTAGTGCTATAGATATGCTATGCTGTCTCCTATACACACACTTTTTTTTGGGGCGGACACATATGTATTGGGGCTATTTCCCGGACATTTTAAGCCCTGAGGGTATGTTCACACGGCAGCGTCTGTTACGGCTGAAATTACTGTGCTGTTTTCAGGAGAAAACAGCACCGTAATTTCAGCCGTAATGGCATGTGCAGGCGTCTTTTGCTGCGTCCACTACGGAAGTAATTGAAGCTGGTTTTCCATGGAGTCCATGGAAAACGGCTCCATTTACATCTGAAGAAGTGACAGGCAGTTTTTTACGCGCCGCCTTTCGACAGCGGCGCGTAAACAAAAATGACCATCGGCACAGAACATCGTAAGACCCATTCAAATGAATGGGCAGATGTTTTCCGACGCTTTTGAGCCGCATTTTCGGATGTAATTCAATGCTAAAACGCCCAAATTACGTCCGTAAATAGTGTGTGTGTGAACCCAGCCTTAGTGACGCCCCGGCTGCTAGTGCTGCATTGTTGGGTCACTTAGGAGACCCAGCGATGCAGCTGAAAGCGGACCGTCGGCCATGAGAAGTTTGCGGGGTGGGGGGGCCCTGGCACATTATCTGCACAGGGGCCTTTTGCAGTCTGTGTCCGCCACTGAGCCATGTGCTATGTGGCATTCTGAAAACTGAACTAATGCATGCTCGGCTATAGAGCCAATCAACATGCTCAGTGCAGCATCTGCCATGAGGCCAGGTGAGCCGACGGCCTCAGGCGGCACCACCTACCCAAACGGGGGGGGCGGCATTTTCAGCCCGGGACGGACTGGACCGGGGAGAGACGTGCCGAACGTCTGTAATACTCCTCCTCCTCTCTGACGCTGCACACAGCACATGCAGGCAGAGAGGAGCAAGTCTGCAGGAGGAGCGACAGCAGCAGAGGTAAGTTCCTGCCTTGCTGGGACCCGTGACGTGAGTATACTGCAAGGGGGGGTCTGGGCATTTTACCGACAGCAGAGAGCTCTATGGGGCTGGAATAATCCACCCCATAGAGCCCTCACATCACTATAATGCAACGATTAGTGTGGGTGGGGGAGGGTCTGAGCGTCTGACTTACTGCAGAGAGCTCTATAGGGGGGGATTCTGCCCCCCCCCCCTTTAGAGCAGTCAGTCAGATGCTCAGACACCCCTAACCTTTCAGTATAGTAACTAGTCAGGTGGGGGGATAATTCCCCCCTATAGAGCCCTCTGCTGTCAGTAAAACGCCTAAAGCCCCCCCCCCCCCCCTTTGCAGTATACTCCTGGCTTTGTAGCTTTCCTGTGCTTAATTAGCGTGGCAAAGCTACAAACAGGGCTGTGACTGGTGAGTCTCACAGTCCCTCACAGTGCACACTGAAAGCGGCAGCTGCGGCAGCCAGTCTGACTGTGAGTCTCTGACCTGTCACCACCCACACGCAGCAGAGAGAGACAGGAGAGGCTAATAGTAAACCCTCAACTACTACAGTTTCACACAAATTGTCTATGACAGCTTCTATAGTGTAGTGGTTAGCTTGTCTGCCTTACACATGAAGGTTGCTGGTTCAAATCCCAGCTGGGGTTTTTTTTTTTTTTTTTTTTATGTTAATATCTTGTATTGGGCTTTGTTCACACTAGCATTAATATACGTTTACCTCTCTTCCGTCAGAGGGAGAGGATCGATACGTTAAACGGAAAGCAACGGTTCCATTAGAATTACCATTGCTTTCAATGGTAATTCTTTTGTATCAGTTGCTTTCCGTTTGTCTCCGTTCACTAGGTTTCCGTTCTTTTGAATGGAAATAAAAGTTCTGCAGACTGCACTTTTGTTTCCTTTAAAAAAAACGGAAACTTAGCGAACGGAGACAAACGGAAAGCAACTGATACAAAAGAATTACCATTGAAAGCAATGGTAATTCTAATGGAACCGTTGCTTTCCGATTAACGTATCGATCCTCTCTTCCTCTGACGGAAGAGAGGTAAACGTATATTAATGCTAGTTTGAAAGAAGCCTTAGGGCCTATTCACATTAGCGTTGGCTTTCCGTTCTGGGGTTCCGTTGGAGGTAACCCCGCAACGGAAAGTCAAACTGAAACCACAGCTTCCGTTTCCGTCACCATTAGCGCAGTCGACTGCGCTATTGATTCCATCACAAAAACGGAAACTTGCCGGAATGGTGACGAACGGAAACCATTAGCAAGGTTTCCGTCACCATTGATTTCAATGGTGACTGAAACGGAAGCTGTGGTTTCAGTTTGACTTTCCGTTGCGGGGTTCACCCGACGGAAACCTCCCACGGAACCCCGGAATGGAAAGCCAACGCTGATGTGAACAGGCCCTAATCCTTCCCCATAAACCTGCCCCCGCTAATTAAAATAAATATATTATATAATGTATATAGCGCTGTATCCTGTATCCGTCAGGTCAGCGGGTCCTGCAGGATCGATCATAACTTAGATGTGATCGGTAATAGGCGACCTAATGGATTCAGGTCTCAGCGCTATATACAGCTGCTCTGTATACAGGATACAAAGCAGCTGTATCTCAAAAAGTACAAATCATTTTCAATAAAAAGTAATTAAAACTTGCACCAATCGCAGTAATAGATATCTTTATATATCATAGGGACATGTCCGAAGTTTTCATCGGTGGGGGACCGAGCACTGAGGCCCCCACCGATTGCTAAAACGAAGCAGCAGAAGTGCTCGGGTGAGCGCTATGCCGCTTCATTTATGATCGACTTTCAGCCGAGTGAGCGGTGTACGGACTCCTAGACTTTCTATTGAGCCCGTACACTGCTCCAAGGAAAGCCAAACAGAATTGAAGCGGCACACCGCTCACCCGAGCACTTCTGTTGCTTTGTTTTAGCGACTAGTGGGGGGGTCTCAGTGTTCGGACCCCACTGATCAAAACTTCTGACATGTCAAAAGTTTTTAAAAAAGTTGTTACACTTTAAAGAGAATCTTTCACCTGCCCACAGATTTGCATTTGAGTGCAGCATTTTATATTTTTTTTTCCTACCCTCTTTCCTTACTTAGATATCGGTGCCGTAATGTTTTAAATAACCCCATGAACTGCCAATGGGGCGGTAATTGGCAAGGGGGCGTGTAACATCGCTGTGACACTGTCCAATCAGCTATGGACAATGTCAACAGCAAGAGCTGGAGAGAGGAGAGCATGTGCGCACGCACGCTCTCACTCTTCAGCTCTCGGCAGGCAAGTACAAGACTGTGATCTCAGGTGAGAGATCAGTCTTGTCGTCCTTGTCTGCCGAGATCTAAAGAGTGAGAGCGTGCGTGCGCGCACAGCTTCGATGCCATGAAACAGAAGAAGAAGAATTCACACTCTTCTTCTGTTCCTTAGTGGTGGCGGAGCTGCGCGCTCGCGCGCACGCGCTGTCTATCCAGCTCTTGCTCTGAAACTGTCTGTAGCTGATTGGACAGTGTCACAGCGATGTTACACGCCCCCTTGCCAATTACCTCTCCATTGACAGTTCAGGGGGTTATTTAAATATCGGGCACCAAATATTACAGCACTGATATCTAAATAACGAAGGAGGCTAGGAAAAATATGTAAAGTGCCCCAGAGTTTGTGCGGCCCTCCCCATTACCTGCTGCACTCAGCTGTACATGTATGGGGAGGTGAAAGGTTCTCTTTAAAAGAAAGGTGTTATAATTTTATTTATTTTTTTTGATATGTTTTATTTTATGGGCCTAATTTTTCTAATTATTTTAATATGTTCCCGAAGGTAGCTATTTATTCATATGTTTGTACGTCTGTGGGGGCAGCCAACTTTATTTTTATTTTTCATACTACTAATTTTTGTTTTGCAGGTTCCGCTGGACCATTTGGACTACGTCGTAGATTCGTTGGACTACTTCGCTGATGTAAGCTTTTTTTCTTTTTTTTTTAAAATAAAATGGTTAAAGTGGATTGTGTGGAAGAGTTGTCATTTCAATAAAATAAATTACTTTATGTCTCTGTTTTTTAATACTTCATTACCGCCTTAGTAATGGCTGCTGTCTGATCGAGAGCATCCATTACTAAGAAGGGGCTTAGTATTAGCCAGTAATAAGGCCGTCACTAACCCCTATTATTACCCCGGTACCCAACGCCACCAGGAGTACCGGGAAGAGCTGGGTACGATCCAGCACCCGACCATCTGAAGTGAAGGGCACTTGGGTGGCCGCAGGCTGGTACTATCAGGCTAGGAAGGGCCAAAAACCATGGCCCTTCCCACCCTGGTAATGCTAGGCTGCTGCAATGTATCTGGTTGGCTATGAAAAATGGAGGGGATCTCACGTAATTTTTTTTTCAATTTATTTTTAAAAAATGACGAGGGGTTTCCCCAATTTTTCATAACCAGCCAGATACAATAAAGCAGCTGCAGCCTAGCATCCCCAGGGTGGGAAGGGCCACTTTTTTGGCCCTTCGCAGCCTGATAATACCTACCTGCGGCCTAACAGTCGTTTCAGATGGCCAGGTACTGAATCGTACTCGACTCTTCCCGGTATCCCTGGCGGCAGTGGGAACCGGGGTAATAATAGGGGTTAGTGATAGCCTTTTTACTGGCTAATGCTAAGCCCCAGCCTTAGTAATTGAACGCTGTCAATCAGACAGCTGCCATTACTAAGGCCATAATAAAGTATTTAAAAAAAACAGACATAAGAATTTTTTTTTATTGAAATCAAAACTCCCCCATGCAACCCTCTTTCACATTTTTTTTTTTTTAAAGTAGATCATTGAAGTAGTCCAATGAATCTACGACGTAGTCCAAACGGTCCAGCGGAACCTACCAAAAAAAAGTTAGCAGTACAAAATGTAAAAAAATTAAATAATTTGCCACAATAGAAACCCCTGCTCCGCCATTTGCTCTTGTAGGCCACAGCCTGGTTTAGGCCTGAGGCCTACAAGAGATCGGGAGCACGCTGATGACGTCAACTGCCCGGCACGATGACGTCACTGCATCTTGCCGACCACGCCGGGCCACTGAACTCGGTTAAAAATCATAAGTCAATTAGGTAATAAAAAGGGGGCATAGAAGATGTTAAACCATTTTCAGTGTTAATGCTGCGTTGCTGATCTATAATACTAAAGTAATAGGCTATGTTCACACGGAGTATTTTGGGGGAGGAATATCTGCCTCAAAATTCCGTTTGGAACTTTGAGGCAGATATTCCTCTCCCTGCACGCCGATTTTCGCGGCAATTATCGCGCCGTTTTTCGCCCGCGGCCACTGAGCGCCGCGGGCATAAAACAGCGAGATATACGCTTTCTCCTGCCTCCCATTGAAGTCAATGGGAGGTCAGAGGCGGAAGCGCCCGAAGATAGGGCATGTCGCTTCTTTTTCCCGCGAGGCAGTTTTACTGCTCGCGGGAAAAAGACGCCGACGCCTCCCATTGAAATCAATGGGAGGCGTTCTCGGGCCATTTCTGCCGAGTTTTGCGACGCGGTTTCCGCGTCAAAAAACTCGGCAAAAGACTCCGTGTGAACATAGCCATACAGTGAAAAGAGTTCTTTAAATCTTCTCTATACATTAAACAGCACTTTACAAATAAACAACAAATGTTTTCCTATTTAATTTTTTTTTATATATTGCGTGTTTGATGTGTAAAGGTAGTAATGAGAAAACTCTGATAGATTGGGGGGGGCGCCTTTTTATAGTTTGCCTCAGGCAGCAGAGGGGCTAGGTTCACCCCTGAACATGCTAAGCTGTTCAACCAGGGCCGCCATCAGGAATTTCTAGGCCCCATACAGCCAAGATGTCTGGGCCCCCCATTCCATTAGCGGGGGTGGGCAACGGAAAGTGTGGCACTCACGTTTGTACGTTATACGCATTAACTGATTTTGGTGCTGATGTCAATTACAGTGAAGGAAACCATGGAGCCGGCAGTGACCCGTTATTACTCTGGATTTTGATCTATTTAGCCAAATTGTATCCGACTGTGGGAAACTCCTGAAGTCACTGTCCATGAACAGGGCTGGAGCCTTCTACTAGCGCTCTGACCAGGGACTATGGCGCGGTTCCTTATGTCCATATATATGTAAAGTGACGTCAGAAGATTTGCAAAGCCTGAGTACACGGCCGGAGTGTCGGCAACGCTCTGGCCAGGGATTTTACTTTGATTTCTGATCCAGATGTGGCACAAGCGTGTAGCAGAGCCGCACGAGAATAAGGCCCTGTTCACACCTATTTTTTGTGCCGCATTTTTTGCTACGGAAACCGCGTTGGAAACTGCGGCAAAAGACGGCCGAAATCGCCTCCTGTTGATTTCAATGGGAGGAGAAGGTGTTTTTGTACCGCGAGCAGAAAAAACGCTCGCAGGAAAAAGAAGCGACATGCCCTTTCTTCGGGCATTTCCATCTCTGACCTCCCATTGACATCAATGGGTGGCAGAGAAAGCCTGAAGGAATTTCGAGGCAGATTTTTCTGCCTGCAAAACAATGTGTGAACAAGGCCTAAGTCCCATTGTCATGCAAAGTTGCTTATCCTCAGCTTTTCCATGCAAAATAATTAGCATGCTACTTATTGCTGTGGTGGATTTATTTTCATGGTGCGGACAAAAATAGTGGAAAACTTTTTCGTAGCATGTGAACTAGGTTACAGAAACCTCATATGCATGGGATGCAGAATCATCGGCATGTCATCGGAAAGTGTGAACGGGGCCTTAGGGTGAGTTAAAAAAAACTCTGTTAGGCCAAATGCACATGATACTTATTACGTGCAAATTTGTCGCGGGTATTTGCGTGCGGCATATCCGCAGTGTAATACAGTACCAGCAAAGTAAATGAGATTAAGAAATCTCATCTACACGTCGCAGATTTTTTTTCTGCACAAAAATTGACCTGCGGTGCGTCTTTGAAAATATGCTACATGCCAATTTATCTTGCGTTTAAAAAAATAAAAAAATAAAATTTGCAGCATAAATCCTGCACGTATATCTGCATCAAAATGTAAAAACCGCACCTAAGGCCTCATTTACACGAACGTGATATACGTCCGTGAGACTCGCATGCTTTTCACGCGGGTCGCACGGACCTATACAAGTCTATGGGGGCATGCAGACAGTCCGTGAGTTTTGCTCAGCGTGAGTGCGCTGAAAAAAACTCACGACATGTTCTAAAAATATGCGTTTTTCGCGCATCACGCACCCATTGAAGTCAATGAGTGCGTGAAAACCACGAAGGTCGCATGGAAGCACTTCCGTGCGAACTGCGTGATTCGCGCAAGAGCTGTCAAACTGAATGTAAACAGAAAAGCACCACGTGCTTTTTTGTTTACAAACATCCGAACGGAGTGTCTTAGAGATGACCGAACCGAACTTCACCGGGTTCGGCCGAACTCGTTTTGACCGAACCCGGCAGGAGACAGTCACTGTCCAGGGTGCTGAAAGAGTTAAACTGTTTCAGCACCCTAGACAGTGACTTCCGATCCCAATATACGTGAACGTGTAAAAAAAAAAAAAGTTCTGACTTACCGATAACTCCCGGCTTCTTCCTCCAGTCTGACCTCCCGGGATGACAATTCAGTCCAAGTGACAGCTGCAGCCAATCATAAGCCAAGCACAGGCTGCAGCGGTCACATGGACTGCCGCGTCATCCAGGGAGGTGGGGCCAGATGTCAAGAGAGGCGCGTCACCAAGGACGCGTCACCAAGGACGCGTCACCAAGGCAATGGCCGGGAAGTTCTTGGTAAGTATGAACCTCTTTTTTTTTAAACAGGTTACTCGATATGGTGATCGGAATTCACTGTCGAGGGTGCTGAAAGAGTTACTGCCGATCAGTTAACTCTTTCAGCACCCTGGACAGTGACTGACGTCGACTAGCCTCATCTCTATGATGGCGGCTGCGCGAAAATCACGCAGCCGCGCATCATACACTGATGACACACGGAGCTGTCAAGTGCCTTTTGCGCACGCAAAACGCGGCGTTTTTTTGCCTGGGCAAAACGCACACGCTCGTGTAAATGAGGCCTAAAAATGTATAAAAACACACACTATTAGGTGCAGATTTTACCTGCGGAAGTACCTGCGGTTTTTATGCGGATTTTGTGCAACAAATTTCTCAATGTGTGCGTGTAGCCTTACAGTATTTGCTAGGAATTGACAGCAAATTACCCTTTACATTGTAAAATATGCAATGCGTTACAATTCTGCAACATAATAGGCATGCAGCTGATTTACAAATCAGCGGCACGTTCTAAATTCCATGCAGATTTTTTTCTACTGCGCATGCATGGGGTTTTGAAAACCCCATTCACATGAGTTAGGGCTTATTCAGACTAACGTGTGAAGGATGTTTTTTTAATGGCAGTCACATGGCTGAATGTATTTCTATGGGGCTATTCACACGGTCATTGCTTTAATGGACCGTGTGTAGGGCCTGTAAAAAAATTATCACATGTCCTATTTTTGTCAATTTTCACTTATCCCCCAATGGTTTCAAGTCTTTGAGGGATCTGTGAAAACGGGTCCCGCACCGGTGCAAATCGACCGTGAAAAACGGCCGTTATTCACGGCTGATTTCACACACGTTGGCCTGAATATCGCCTTATATTGCAATTTGTAGTCAATTTTCAGTGCACAATCTGCAACAAAAATAGGAGACAAGTAAGTGGCCTTATTCAGACGTCCATGTTCGGTCTGTGATATACGGACCGTGCATCGGCCATATTTTCCGGACCGACCACAGTTCAGGGAGCCGGGTTTCTAGCATCACAGTTATCTATAATCATAGGAGTCGCGAATACTGTCCCCGGTCCCGTACAGAAAACATCATTACATTATGGGGCAGTTTTCCCGCGGAGAGGCAGGGAATCCCAGCAGCATTGATAACTGTGATGCTAGGAGTCCGGCTCCCTGAATTGTGGTTGGCCTGGGAAATACGGCCGATACACTCTCCATATATCACGCACAGACCGAACATGGCCGTCTGAATAAGGCCTTAGTCTAGTTACACAGTGCGGTCAAATCCCATTTTTTTGCTGCAATTTTTGCAAGATCGAGGCAAATACGTGATTTGACCGTACTGTGAGACTATAATCAATATATAAACTCCAAAAGCATTTGTAATTGGGGCTGGGCACAGTTTACAGTAGAAACGTCCCCCCATAGTTTACCACACAGGCAGCTCCATATTATTGACCACACACAGAAGAACAAAGCAGAGCCATATAGACAAAACCCTCGCCTTGCCAAATAAAGAAAATGTCATCGATATAACGTAGCCATAAATGCACTTGGTCAGCGGCGCAGGCGCCATCCCCATGAAAAACCTGTCTCTCACAAAATCCAAGAAGGATTGCGCGAGAATCTGTGAGAATATAGCCTAACAGCACAATTTCTTCATCTTTTGTATCCTTTTTTTTATGCAATTTTCATAACGCGGTTTTGCCACGACTTTTCCTAATCGCGGTAAAACTGCACCATTTTTGCCACGATTGCAAAAATCGCGGCAAAAAAAACGCTCGGGAAACGAAAAAAACACAAACATTTTAATATACTTTATATATTCTACAAGTGGGGTCAGGAAGAATGGGAAGCAGGATGGAGAGGGGGGGTACTCACCAGCCTGCAGGTCCAGTCGGCTGTGTAGAGAAGGACATGTCTGGTGGGCGGCTCTCTCCACACGGAGCTTCTGCTTCTCATGCTGCATCTTCATCTTCTGTAAGTCCTCTCAGGGCCCCAGCATTAGTTACTTCAGATTAAGGCCTGATTCACACGAACGTGTTAAATGTCCGTGGGACGGCCATTGAAACAGCGGCCGTCCCACGGACCTATGTTATTCAATGTGGCCGTTCACACAGCCGTTTCAACGGACCGTGTGAAGGGTCCGTGGGAAAATAGGACATGTCCATTCTTTTTACGCATCACACATCCCTCCATAGACTCTCAACTATGGGGGATGCGTGACATCGCATCCCACAGCGCTGAGCACAGATGCACCTCAGACGAGAAAAACTGCAGTTTTTCACGTCCGAGATGCGCAGCGTTCGTGTGAATCAGGCCTAAGGAACGGTCCCTATTACATTGCAAGGTCCGTTTCTTTCTCCAAGTGACTAGTGCAGGGGCACCTCATTCAAATGTTTAAAGCAGATGGGAAACGGCAGGCCCCTATTTTTTCATCATTGTGCCTGGGCCCCTGTTGGCAGTACCAGTAGTACTGCCCTGTGTACAACCAATCAGCATCCTTGTGTGCACAGCCAATAGACATGATGCTGATGCCATGCACCGCCATGGACACATGCTAAACAAAGCCGGCTGCAGTGTGACTCACAGCACATGTGCTGTTCAGCCTCCTGATAGCACGGTGGCCATATTGGAAAATCCCTTGTGTATATAGCCAGTAATGAAGGAGTGGCACATGCGCCCTTCCTTCAGCAAGTCCAGTGGCAGCCATCTTTAAAGAAGTATAAAATGCTCAAGATATATAATAGAGACTCATATATAGGGCACCATTATATCTATATTGTAAGTAAACAACAAGGAGATTTTAGCTGATTAATAAATGTAGTAAACATAAATATGTCTAATAATTTGACTAATACATGTCTAGAATTATTTTGTTGCACAAATTGTGTGTTTGAGACATATATAGGGTTTCTATTGTTTGGATTATGTGTTTCACTTATACTTATGCCCAAAATGTATTATAGGTGTTCATGTTTGGTATATAAATCTATGGCACATAAAGAGTAATATAAAGAAAATAAATATTCTTAAAGATACAGTGGGCAGAATAAAATAGTTTGACTACACAGAAGTATATTTCACAGAAATCTAAATACGCTATCCCCTAGGACAACCCAAATGTCATGTGATCCCAATAGACTGCCCAACTGAGCGTTAGACCAGGGTGTACCCCACTTTTGTGTGCACAACCTGTGTCATACTCCTTATCAACAGGGAGTGCAACACTACCGAGCAGCACCAGTCCAAATACTGGGGTGCATATTTTTGGTGCAATTTTTTTTTACAGTAACGTTATATAACTCCTTCTGAGAAGTAAAAAGGGAGAAATAAGAGAAAGATAGAAGCCACTAGACTTAATAATTCAAACGTGTATCCATATAAATAAACAAAATATACATGTATATAAAGATGACTGAATAATTCCACATTGGTTTATGAATAGCGTCTCTTCTCCTAAGAAAATAATTGTTTGATCCAAACATCCCAAAATTAATTTGGGCGCAATTCCTTACGGGGACAAGGGCGAATATGCTGTGTACCTTTACGCAGCGTACCTGCCATGTGTGAACGTACCCTAACAGGCCCCATTGATTTATAATTGGGTCTATATGGTTTAGTAGTTGTTATGGAATCACTGGTTGAACAATTCCCAAAAGGCTGCTGGAGACTGTCAGGAGTAAGTGTGCAAATAAAACCGCAACACCAAATCCGTTACAACTCTGATCGACAGAATCTAAGGCTATTCTGAGGTATTCGCCAGAGACCACCGCAAGGCGGGATGGTGCTCCCATACTGGGAAGTATGGGAGCACGGCCCATAAAATCAGAAATGTAGGACATGCTCCGTGGTTCTATGGCACGGACACCTATCCGTAGCGATACGTTAAGGTGTCCGCGGCCAATAGAACCGGGCGGGTCTGTAATTGGAGTTTTTTACGGTCATGTGCATGGGGCCTTAGGCCTGGATCCGATCAGTAATTTTTTGTATGGTTTCTATATATAGATATATATTGTTAACTTACATTATATTAACATTATATGCTAACCCGTAACAATGTCTCTAATATCTTTTGTCTGGGTTACATAAAGTGATTACCCTCTATGATCAGCCAGAGGAGATTATGTGTCCTTTTTGTGGTCTGCAGCTTGCAGATATCTCCGGATATGACAGGCAGTATATTCTACGACAAGTATATCTTTCTTAATTTTAACTTTCACAGAAATTAGAATTTTATCTTTGCATTGTCTATAAACCACAGGCTTTATTTATATTCATCCCTTCGTTTGATAGCCATGGAAAGTCATTTCAATGATGCTGATATGATCAACAAGTAAAAAAGAAATATACACTGTAGTTAAAGGCTAACTAAACAATCAATAAACTTCAGACATGTCATAGTGACATGTCAGAAGTTTTGATTGGTGGGGGTCCGATCACTGAGACCCTCACCAATCGCTAAAACGAAGCGGCAGAATCGCTCGTGTAAGCGCTTAGCCGCTTCGTTTCTGTTCGGCTTTTTCCGGAAATCGATGTAGCTGTATACGGACTCAATAGAAAGGCTGAACGTTTAGTTACCCTTTACATGGGAGGTGTTCTAAGGAATGGGCAGCATGGTTAGCACTGTTGTCAAATTCCATTAAAAAGAACACCTGCATGGAGTTTGTATATTCTTTCTGTGTATGTATAGGTTTCTCCTTGATCCAGTTTTTTTCCCCCACTCCAAAAACATACAGATTGGAAATTAAAATTATGAGCCCCACTGGGAACAATGAGTGATTAATTCTGTACAGTGATGCAGAATATGTTGTTTCTAGATAAGCAACAGAATTAAATAAGGGGTAGGTCATGAAAAGTTCCTATGAGACACATTCTGAGTTTCGCCACATTCTACTACGCTATTGCTTCCGGCAAAACGATGGGTCCAGTGCACAACAGAGACAAATGGAAACCATGGGTACATTGAAATTAATGTTGATGGAAACAGAAACCTCTCGTTTCCGTTTGTGTCAGTTTGTGTCTGTTCAGGGTCCTGTTCTGACGGAAAACTCCTATGGAACATCAGAACGGGACCCCAACGCAGATGTGAATGAGGCCTTAGGGGTGGAACCTTCTTTCTGAAGGTACACATTGCAATATTCAAAAACAAGAAAAAGCTTTGATGACTGTACTGTACCTGTAACAAGCCATTCACATGTGTGTCTATCACAAGACCAGGACAGATTGTCATCTCCTGGAAGTAAACAACAGAGGATCTCATTCAATGACAGACACCAGCGATCTTGAAAACCATAAGGAACTAATGCCCAAGGTACAAAAGAAAATTTCATAACTTTTCATTATACAATGAATAAGCCGCATTTGAAGAAACCATTATACCCCTGAAATAATGTACAGTGTATTACCCATATAATTACGCACATTATTAAATATGCTGACTAATGAAATATTTAGGGTCTAGAATAATTTAATCGAGGGTACCATATGAAGAAAAACTCTCACTGACTTTGTGTGCGAAGCTTAATGTAATAGAAAATGCTTTAAGCAGTTGTGACCCCGAAAAAACTGATCGGCATCCAAATTCATTATTATAAAAAAAATCTGACAACTATAAAAACATAACATTTGTCAAATAATATCTTTTATAGATGAGCTAAAATACATTTAAGAGTCTAATGAATTTCCCAATAAATGAATCATTTTTACTTCTACCCATAAAAATGGCAATGTCACGACACTTCCCATCAATATATCACTACTACAGAACAACCATTGCCAAGCAATTATCAGCGCTAAAGAACCAGACGAACATCCAAACCGTGTCACTTGATTTACAATTGGAAGAAAAAGACAATCCATGAGAGTGAATGACATGTTGTATAAAAGGGCCCGATGCCAATTCTAATATCAGCTTATCAAAGATGGGCCTTTAATGACAGAGAAAGAGAGGGGAGCAGCATAAAAGAAGGGATTTATGTCTATATCTAAGTGTTTCTTTTGAAAATCACGTATCGTTAAAATGGTCCATAACTTATTCAGCACAAAACTAAAGAGACTGATGACTAATAGAGTCAGAACAGATGAAAGGACAAGTCTGAGCAAAGAGAATAGTCTGAACCTTGTGTATAAAAGGCAATGATTCCCCAAGTGCAATCATACATCAAGATGCAAGAGAATGACAGCACATGGAAAACATTAATAAACCTTAAGACATTAGATCCTCACTATTGTCAAACGGGCTAAAGTGCATTAGATGTTCGACCTCTGGTCCAGTATACATATGGTTGTTGTGGCTCCTTGTGAGTCCTTGATTTTATATTTCTTTATTCTTTTATAGCTAAAAAATATGGAAATGTTTGATTTTATGCATACTCTTATAGTCAATGCTTTAATGTTTTCTGAAAACCAACTGCCGAGTCTTGGTTGTATGACTGAAATGAACAGGATTTCCATAGAAATAAAAGTAGAAAGTGGAAATAGACTATTTTTCTTCTTTACATATCTATAATATTATCTATTATTAATATTTTTATTTTTTTGGAACAATATTTTATATTTTTGCTACAATATTCAGTAAGTGTTTGTAGTCAATTTTTAAAATCCTTAAAAAAAAGTCCAGGTTTCTCTAGAGCTACTTTAGTCTACAGTTTGTTACATGATGATGTGTCATGACATCATCATGTGAAGTGTCACGGGGTGCGTGTCAGATGTAATGAAGGAACCCAGCACAAGAAGTAAGCGGGACTATGGGCATATGTGATTGACAATCTGAGGGACATCTGTGATAGGCACTCTGGTGATTGGCCTGTTAATGCGAAATGCCGTACTATTATGGCATCGCGTTAACAGGCTACTTTGTCTACAGACGCTATCCACTGCTGCAAGGTCAGGACCAGAACTAGCAAAGCGAGTGCTGAATTTATAGGGTTACTAGAAGATAGGCACCCTGCGATGCAATTGCGGGGTTCCGATAGCTGCTTTGGCAACCGGAGGCCTAACAATGGCCTCCTGTTTGCCAAGTACGGAAGCCTGTTAGGCCTAAAAGGCCTCCGATCGCAAAAAGAAGATGGTGTGGGCTCAGAAGGTGAGCCTGAGCCATCAGCCGCGTGTGTCATCTGTAGGCTACAGCTGACATCCTGCTGTAATGACAGGGAACGGGAACGGAGCTAGCTTAGATGGCGCGATCAAAAGCGATTGTGGCATCTTAGTGGTTTGTAAACAATCGGCATCGCCTCAATGCAATCGCAGGGGTGCTGATAGTTGCTATGGCAACTGGATGCCCAACAATGGTCTCCAGGTCTGCCACGTAGGGATACCCATTAGGCCCAGCTTGGAGGCGGAGCCGTATAGGCTTGCTCTCAGTGAATAAATGACAGCTCTAACGCATGGGTAGTGCAATGCATTAGAATAAAGATCAGAGGTGCATGCCTTCAAGCACCCCAGTGGGACAAAAAAAAAGTTTGAAAAAGTTAATAAAAATGTTGTACAAAAGTATAAAAATAAAAGGCAAAGTTGAAAAAACAAAAACTGCCTTTCTTCTTATAAGTGTTTTATTATAAGAAAAAAATGAAAACATTGAAAAAAAGTACACATATTTGGTATCACCGTGTTCGTAACGACCCAAACTATAAAACTATACTGTTATTTTTTCCCACACAGTAAACACAGAAAAATAAAAATAAAAGACAATGCCAGAATCACTTGTTTTTATTCACCACCTTCCCAAAACATAGAATAAAAAGAGATCAAAAAGTTGTATGTACCCCTAAATAGTACCAATAAAACCACAACCCATCCAGAAAAAAATAAGCCCTTAGGCCTCATGTACATGGCCGTACCCATGTGCAAGGTCCGTGATCATGGGCATGGACTGCTGCGGACTGTCACCCTGCGGGGAGTGCTCCCATTATAAAGCATAGGAGCACAGTCAAAAAATAGGACATGTCCTTTTTTTTGCGGGTTATTTCTGCGGCCCGGACACTTACCCGTAAGTATACGGGAAGGTGTCCGTGGGCCATAGAAATGAATGGACCTTTGTTTTTATCCACAATTACGGATCCGTAAAATTACATGGGCCCATACACAGCTTTTTTGACTGAAAAATAAAACAGTTATGGCTCTCAGAATATGGTGACAAAAAAAAAAAAATACTAAAAAATAAAGTGATTTTACTGCACAAAAGCTGAAAAACAAAAAACTATATACATATGGTATTGTCGTAATCGTATTGACCAACAGAAAAAAAAGTTAAATTGTAATTTATAGTTCATGGTGAACACTGTAAAAAAGAAAAAAGAATAGAAAATATTGTTAGTATTGCTGATTTTTGTTCACCTTGCTTGCCAAAAAATGGAATAAAAAGTGATAAAAAAAATCGCATTTACCCCAAAATGGTATAAATGAAAACTACAGATTATACCGCAACAAATAAGGCCTCACACAGCTCCATTGGCGAAAAAATATTGAAGCTCTGTCTATCAGAATATGGCGACGCAAAATGTGCAGTGTTCCAAAAGTGGATACGATTGGGCACCATTTATCAGTGTGACACCGGCCACATATCTATGTATTATTATTTATTTTCTGCATTATTATATCCTCTTATTATGCTCTGATGTACCCCGCACAGATTACATATGCCCCCACATCATAAACTGAAATACCAGCAATACCCCAAACAGAACAACTACCAAGCAAAATCTCCAAAAGCCAAATGGGGCTCCCTCCCTCTCTGAACACTACAGTGTGCCCAAACAGCAGTTTACATCCACTTATATGGCATTGCCAAACCTGGGAGAACCCACTTAACAGTTTATGAGGTATTTGTCTTCGGTAGTACAAACTGGGCACAACATATTGTGCACTAAAATAGCATATCAGTAGAAAATTGCAATTTTCACTTTGCACTTTCCACTGCGCATTAATTTCTACTGAAAAAACACCTGTGGGGCAAAATTCTCACTACACCCCTTAAAATGCCTTAAGGTGTGTAGTTTCCAAAATAAGGGTAACGTCTTACGGGTTTGTTTTACTATTTGACCTGAGAGCACTGCAATTGTGGGCCAATACTGTGAAAATCATCAAAATAGACCTCAATTGCTCATGGCGCCCTACACTTCTGAGCCTTGTCGTATGTCCAGACAAATGATAAATGCCATGAGGAGTGTAGTTTCCAAAATTCTACTGTACTCTGGAACCACCAGGGGTTATTCAAATGTGACATGGCGCCCAAAAAGCAATCCAGCAAAATCTCCATGCTATATAGCGCTCCTGTCTTTCTGAGCCCTGCCGTGTCTCCAAACAGCAGTTTATAACCACATATGGGGTATTGCCATACTTGGGAGAAATTGCTTTACAAATGTTGGAGTGCTTTTGCTCCTTTATCCTTGTGAAAATGCAGAAATGCAACTTTTAATTGGAAAAAAAATTTAATATTAAGTTTTACGGCCTAATTCCAATTAATTCTGCAAAAGACCTGTGGGGTCTAAATGCTCACTATACCACTAGATAAATTCCTTAAGGGGTGTAGTTTTCCAATTGGGGTAAATTTTGGGGGGTTTATACAGTTTTTGCCCCGCATGGACTCTGCAAATGTGACATGGCACCCAAAAAAAACATTCAATCTAAATTTGAGCTCCAAAAGCCAAATGGTGCTCCTTCCCTATTGAGCCCTGCCGTGTGTCCAAACAGCAGTTAATGACCAAATATGGAGTATTTATGTAATGGGGAAAATTGCTTTTCAAATGTTGGGGTGCTTTTTTTTCTTTATTCCTTGTAAAAATTAAAAATGTCCACGTTTTATCAGAAAAAAATTAGCTTTTCATACTCACAGCCTAATTCAACTAAATTTAGCAAAAAAAAAAACTCTGGGGTCAAAATGCTCACTATACCCCTCAATAAATTCCTTCAGGGGTGTAGTTTCCCAAATGGGGTCACTTCTGGGGGGTTTCCACTGATTTGGTCACATAGGGGCTTTGCAAATGTGCCATGACACCGCAAACAATTCCAGCAAAATTGAGCTCCAAAAGCTAAATGGCGCTCCTTTCCCTTCTAAGACCTGCCGTGTCCAAACAGCAGTTTATTACCACATAGGGGGTATTGCTGTTCTCAGAAGAGTTTGCTTTACAAATGTTGGGGTGCTTTTTCTCCTTTATTTATTGTGAAAATGGAAAAATCTGAGATAAAACTACATTTTATTAGAAAAAACTGAGATTTTCATTTTCACAGCCTAATTCCACTAAAGTCAGCAAAAAACCTGTGGCGTTAAAATTCTCACCATACCCCTCTAAAAATTCCAAGAGGGGTGTATCTTCCCAAATAGGGTCACTTCTGGGGGTTTTACACTGTTTTAGTCCCTTCAGGGGCTTTGCAAATGCGGCATAACGCATGAAACTCATTCCAGCAAAACTTGAGCTCCAAAATTCAAATGGTGCTCCTTCCCCTTTGAATCCTGCAATGGGTCCAAAGTTTATTACCACATATGGGGTATTGCCGTAATCGGGAGAAATTAGTTTTCAAATGTTGTGGTGCTTTTTCCCCTTTATGCCTTGTAAAATTGAAAATCTCTAGACTTTCATTTTCAACTGCCTCATTTCACTAAGTTCAGCAAAAAAACCTCTGGGGTAAAAATGCTCACTATACCACTTGATAAATTCCTTGAGTGGTGTAGTTTGCCAAATGGTGTGTTTTTGGGGGTGTTTCCACTGTTTTGGCCCCACAAGACCTTTTCAAACCTGACATGGTGCCTAAAATATATTCTAATAAAAAGGAGGCGCCTAAATCCTCTAGATGCTCCTTTGCTTCTGAGCCCTGTGTTTCAGTCCATTAGGACACTGGGGCCACAAGAGGGATATTTCTAAAAACTGCAGAATCTGGGCAATAAATATTGAGTTGTGTCTCTCTGGTAAAAACTTCTGTGTTACAGAAAAAATGGATCAAAACAGATTTTCTGAAAAAAAAAATTAAATTAGTAAATTTCCCCTTCACATTGCTTTAATTCCTGTGAAACGCCTAAAGGGTTAAGAAACTTTCTGAATGCTGTTTTAAATACTTTCAGGGGTGCCGTTTTTAAAATGGGGTGATTCATGGGGGGTTGCTAATATATAGGTCCCTCAAAGCCACTTCAGAGCTGAACTGGTCCCTAAAAAAGGCTTTTGAAATTTTATTCAAAATGTGAGAAATTTCTGCTGAAGTTCTAAGCCTTGTAACGTCCTAGACAAATAAAAGCACATTAAAAAACGATGAAAACATAAAGTAGACATATGGGGAATATTAACTAGTAACAATTTTGTGTGGTATTACTCTCTTACAAGCAAATACATTTAAATGTAGAAAAATGCTAATTTCTGCAAATTTTCACTACATTTTGGTGTTTTTTACAAATAAACCCTGAATGTATCGACCAAATTCTACCACTAACTTAAAGTACACGTTACGAAAACTCTCAGAATCGCTTGGATAGGTGAAAGCCTTCCAAAGTTATTACCACATAAATTAACTGATGTCAGATTTGAAAAATGGGGCTACGTCGTGAACATGCCAACTAGTTTACATCCTTAAGGGTTTAAAGGCTATGTAAGCCTTTGAAAGGCAATTTTTTTTTTAAAATAATAGTGCAACTTTATAAATAGTTTTTATTAAAAAATAATTTTTACTTTTAGAGATACAGCTGCTCTGTATTCTCTATACAGAGCAGCTGTATCTAGCACTAAATCCTGTTCCCTTCAGGTATGCGGGACTGACTGATAAAGTGTCAGCGGGTTGAATCCACCTTTAATCCACCTGTAATCTATCACATCTAAGTTTATAACTCCACGGGACTGAAGGATTCGGGTCATAGCGAACGATACAGCTGTTTCGTATATATACACAGTATATATATAAAATTGCCTATTAACCCCTTCCCGACATATGACATACAGTTACGTCATAGCCGGGTAGGGGAAGTATGGAGTGGGCTCATGGAGTGAACCCGCTCCATACGATGCAGGTGTAGGCTAGGGGGACTAATAAAAAAAGTAAAAATTAGTTGAAAAAAAGTTTTTTTTGTGTAAGAAAAAAATAAAAAATATTAAAAGTTCAAAAAACCCCCCTTTTCCCATTTTCCCCCTAGAGCATAGTAAAAAAATAAATAAACATAATTGGTATCGCCGCGTCCGTAAAAGTCAGAACTATTACAATATATCATTACTTAACCAGCATGGTGAACGCCGCAAAAAAAAAAATTAGCAAAAGCCAGAATGTCTATTTTTTGGTCACCTAATCTTCCACAAAAAGTGATCAAACCGTCGCATGTACACCAAAATGGTATTATTAAAAACTACAGCTTTTCCCGCAAAAAATAAGCCCTCATATTACTTAATCGACCGAAAATGTAAAGATTATGGCTCTCGGAATTTGGCGACACAAAATAAATTTTCTTTGTTATACATAGGTTTTTACTTCTAAAAGTAGTAAAATATAGAAAAAACTATATATATTTGGTATCGCCGTAATCACATTGACACACAGAATAAAGTTAACATGTTGTTTTAATTGCACAGTGAATTCCGTAAAAATGGCGCGCAAAAAACCATGGAGTAATCACTGTGTTTTTCATTTTCTACCCCACAAATAATTTTTTTCCCGTTTCCTAGTACATTATATGGCAAAGTAAATGGTGCTACAAAAAACTACAACTCGTCCCGCAAAAATCAAGCCCTCATAGGACTATATCGACGGAAAAATAAAGACGTTATGGCTTTTGGAAGGTGGGGAGAAAAAAACGTAAATTAAAATCTGAAAGTTGTTTACAACGGGAAGGGGTTAAAGGTGTTCATAGCCTTTAAGAAAATGTTAGAGCTAAAAATATCCATGGTAAAAATCTGCCCAGCACCACAAAACTTGCTGCTTTAAAGAGGCTCTATCTGCTCTACCGACATGTCTTTTTAGTAAGTGCTTGTATTCCTCATAAAACAACAGTTCTGGAAGATATTTTCTGAGAACTCCGCATTGAGCAGTTTTTCTGTTATCCCTCCTGAAAATGTATGAATAAATCGACCCCTGGGCAATAACCGTTCCCCATACGAATAGGATGTGTCCTTATAGAGTCTGACATTGTCAGCACGCATTGTAGGACTGGCCCACCAGAGAATTCTCCGATAGGCCTGGGAACTGATGCAGATTTAATGATTACCTCCTAGTGAACAAAACTGCATTTCACTGGCCCCGGTTGTGGACCGGGCCAGGATATGCTTTATTCTGGCAGATTACTATCTACACCACTCTTTGGGTTAGCCAGAGTGCACTTGCACTTGTCTTGCATTATGCATGTAAAGTATAGGAACATTATTACATTACATGCATAATGCAACCACTAATATGTTTTCCGTGGATAACTCGAAGAGTGGTGAAGTCAAATTAAGCATAACACTGATTGGCCGAGCCTCGGCCAATCAGTGCTAGGCTTGTTTCCTGCCCCAGCCTCCTGGCTGAAAAGCACACAATTGCTGTATGTCTGGTGCCACGCCATGGTGGACAAAGAGTCTGGAGAGAGTACAGTCCTAGGGCTTGTCAACACGTAGCTTAATTTCGGATGGAAAAAATGCAGCAGAATAGAGTAGCAGCAAAGTGGATGAGATTGAACAAATCTCATCCACACGCTGCGTAAATAGTGAGCAGAAGAACGGTCAGAAATTGACCTGTAGTGCGGATATTTATTCCGCAGCATGTCAATTGTATTTGCGTAAACGCTGCTTATTTGTTGCAGGATTTCCCCATTGAATTCAATGGCGCATTAAATCCCGCAATAAATAGGAGTTGTTGCGCAACTCAAGAAAAAAAAAGCATGATGCTTACCCAAAAGTCTGTGTTCCTTCCTCCAGTGCGGCCTCCTGGGATGACGTTTGACATCCCATGTGACCACTGCAGCCAATCACAAGCTGTAGCGGCGATCACATGGAATGAAACATCATCCCAGGAGGCCGGCCTGGATGGCATCAGAAGGACGGCCTACTGGGATGACGCTTCATCCCATGTGACCGCCGCTACACCCAATCACAGGCTGCAGCAGTCTCCTGGGATGAAACGTCATCCCAGGAGGCCGGCCTGCTAGCAGTTTTCCGCAGCGGGCATTCTGAGCCGAAACACTGCACCACAGTTTGGTGCGTTTTTTACGCAGCATATCCGTCCAGTGTGAACCTGGCCCTACAGGAGTTCCTGTCTGCCCTTCTGCCTGTTCTATTTTATTTCAGCAGCAATAGGTAAACTGCAGGCAGCCTTCTAAAGTTAAGGGTTATTCAATCTGGGGGTCTGGTTTGCCGGCTGAATTGATTTAGGTTCCTGGTCTGGGGGTCTAATTAATTTCAGGGATTTAAGGATCTCGTCCTGGGTCTGAATCAAAGGACTACACTAAACAGAGAATCGCCGTGTCATGCCACTTATGCACAGGTTGACTGCCTGAATTAGAACGATTAAAATATTGTTTAATGGGTTATTCATTAAAATGAGCTATCCTAGCCCTAAATACAGTACAACAGGCTCAGACAAGGCGGTCAGTAATGAAGAGAGGTATACTAGTGTGGTGATATTGTTCCAACCGCCAAGCAAAGTCTCTCCCCTTATGATATATTATACTGACACCCCTCGCTGACTAAAGACAATCCAACGCGTTTCAGTGCCACAAGTGAAAGTGACACATCATCAGGGATTATCGATTCTTTCAAGACAATTATTATTTCACTGTTTTTATAGGAGAACTCCCTACAATGAATTAAACAACACCTAAAAATTAAAATTGAAAATCTGACTCCTCCTCTGATACCTGTAAGTGGCTCTGTTTTTTAGTGGTGGATGTGTCTCTGCCATTTATTCAGTGTCATAAGAATCCCTCTGGATAACTGTAAATTTATACAGCATATTTATTATGGCTGGCCCTGGTGGTAGTGTATCGATGTTTTCTGCATGCTATTCTAATATGCATTTTTAGCAACGAATGGGCTTACATCGGGTGTCCCTGGACCGTATGTACGCTAAAACACTGACCATACTCTCATTCTGAAGTTTGCAGCTTGAATGAGCATAGTAGAATTCAATCTAACTAGTCACTGAGTTTCTTCCATTAATCCAATTTTTGGCGATTTTGGTGCTGTTATTTTCTTTGTTTTGCGACGTACTGGCACCATGGTAGTGGATCTATGCAGTAGTAAATATCCGCCTGGAGATCTCCAAGGCAACGTGGGACGCTGTAGCGTCCAAGCTAAAGCTGATTGGCAGTTAGAAAGGAGGCTCGGCACTTACCCTGCAACGTCATTATTTGACGTGTTCACTGCGGGTTGGTGCCTGGCTGATGCTACGTTAGCAGAGTGGGTGGGCTTTGGCCTGTCAAATAGACCGGAACTTCGCCGGCGCGTGTGCGGCCAATGCATTAGAGTCGTACACGCGCCGTGAGGTTTAACCAGCACACAATTGTGCTAACCGGCAGAAACAGTGAAAAAATAATTGTCTTGAAAGAATCGATAATCCCTGATGATGTGTCACTTTCACTTGTGGCACTGAAACGCGTTGGATTGTCTTTAGTCAGCGAGGGGTGTCAGTATAATATATCATAAGGGGAGAGACTTTGCTTGGCGGTTGGAACAATATCACCACACTAGTATACCTCTCTTCATTACTGACCACCTTGTCTGAGCCTGTTGTACTGTATTTAGGGCTAGGATAGCTCATTTTAATGAATAACCCATTAACCCCTTAATGACCGGGCCATTTTGCACGTTAATGACCAAGGATTATTTTTTGTTTTTTCACGGTCGCATTCCAAGAGTCGTAACTCTTTTTTTATTCCGTCGACATAGCCGTATAAGGGCTTGTTTTTTTGCGGGACGAGATGTATTTTGTAATTGGACCATTTTTAGATGCTTATAACATATTGATTAACTTTTATTAACTTTATTTTAGGAGAGAATTGAAAATAAGCAGCTATTCCAGCATTGATTTTCACGTTATAAGTTTACGCCGTTTACTACGCAGCGTAAATAACATGTTAACTTTATTCTGTGGCTCGGCACGATTACAGGGATACCAAATATGTAAAGGTTTTATATGTTTTTCCTACGTTTGCACAATAAAAACCCTTTTAGAAAAAAATTACTTGTTTTTGCTTCGCCGCATTCCAAGAGCCGTAACGTTTTTATTTTTCCGTCGATGTGGCCGTACATGGGCTTGATTTTTGCGGGACAATGTGTAGTTTTTATTAGTACTATTTTGGGGTACATAGGACTTATAGATTAACTTTTATTTTATTTTTTATGGGGGGAATGGGAGAAAAGAGAGATTTTTGACGTTGTTTTTTGCGTTTTCTTTGGACGCCGTTCATCCGGCGGTTTAATTAATATGTTCATTTTATTGGTCAAGTTGTTACGAACGCGGGGATACCATATATGTGTATGTGTGATTTGTTTTGACCGTTTTACTAAATAAAACCACTTTTTGGGCCAAAAAAGTAGTTTTATTTGACTTTGACTGTAATTATTTATTTTTTTTTCACAAACTTTATTTAACTGTTTTACATTTTTTTTTTTAGTCCCACCAGGGGACTTCACGATGCGATGTGTCGATCGCATATATAATGCTTTGGTATACTTAGTATACCAAAGCATTATTGCCTGTCAGTGTAAAACTGACAGGCAATCTATTAGGCCATGCCTCCGGCATCGCCTAACAGGCAGATGCTGAAGGCAGACCTGGGGGTCTTTGTTAGACCCCCGGCTGTCATGGAAACCCGACGGCGACCCGCGATTTGTTTGCGGGGGCGCCGATCGGGTGACAGAGGGAGCTCCCCCCTCTGTCAAACACATTAAATGCCGCTGTCACTATTGACAGCGGCATTTAATGGGTTAAACTGCCAGAATCGGCGCGCGCTTCGATTCCGGCAGTTGCAGCAGGAGCCAGGCTGTGTATAACAGCCGTGCTCCTGCCGCTGATCGCGTCGGTACAGTCTCAGTACCCACGCCATCACAGGACGGATATATCCGTCCTCCTGCGCGAACTAGCAGCTGCTGAGGACGGATATATCCGTCCTTCGGCGTTAAGGAGTTAAACAATATTTTAATCGTTCTAATTCAGGCAGTCAATTTTGAAAATTAACGTAACGTAACAATCCTATCATTGTGCTTATTTTGCACATATGCACAGGCCCTGTACTTGGCATAACATGGTGTATCAGTTTTGTCTGGAGTGTTTAATTTGTTATTTATTCAGTAATTTAAATTGGTTATTTGATTAATTGACATCTTGTTTTCTCTGGTATTGTGCAAAGATCTACAATACACAAGCTTTACTACACAATTAAAAAGGGTCTTGCATTACTCTTACTATATACAGCTGAAGTGTGGGCCCCTAGGATGATTTCCTCTGGTGAGCGAAGTAACTCCAGTCTGACATTGTCAGCAATGGTTGGACAGTGCCAGAGTGTGCAGGAACATGCCCCATTTAGGCTACATTCACACGAGTGTATCAGATTCATGCGCGTGAAAAACGTGCGTGAATCTGGTCCGTGTGTGTTGCGTATGCATCAGTGTGCTTTGCGAGGGGCATGCGTTTTTCACGCACTCACAGAGCACATCTTTTTTTTTTTTTAAATCGTATTTATGCGCAAATCACACACCGCACACGGATGTGCATCCGTGTGCGGTGCATGGTTTTCATGCACCCATTGACTTCAATGGGAGCGTAGGTGCGTGATAATGCACCAATATAGGACATGCAGTGAGTTTCACGCAGCGGACTCTCGCTGAATGAAAACTCACACGTGTGTGGATGGCCCCATTCAAATCATTGATATCCATGCGCAGCACACGGATGTTATTCACGTTCGTGTGAATGGGACCTAATAAGGGGAATAATAACACCCAGCTGTCAATTTATTCATACATTTCCAGGGGGAGTGGGAGAGGAACAGAACAATGCAAAATTCGAAGAAAAGATGCCCCAGAATTGTAATTTCGTTAGGAATAAAAGTGTTCAATAAAAAATACATGTCAGGAGGGCCCTACTTCAAAGGCAGGGAAGGGGGATTTATACATCTTTCCCATTTTCAAATGTTGAAATAAATTTTTTGAGAGAAGTACACTAAATCTTTGCAAAGAAAGGCAGGTAGCTGGTCACACACAGTAGAGTAGAAATTTGAGGCAGAATTTTCATATTCACCTCAGCTGTATCACTATAGTTGAATTGACTTGTAAAAGAGAATTCCACATGTTATTGATATATGTCAGAAAATAACTGTGGTAAGTGTCAAAGGGCTAAGATCTTTAGATCTCAACACTTTAGGGTTGGTTGGAGTTTTGTTTTTTTGAGGTTTGAAGGGGAGAAGGTGAAGACAGTTTTTCATTATATTTCTCCTCCCCTGAGGATTCACGAAAAATAATGCCCCTTATTGCAGAGAATGGTGCAGCAGACTACGCTATTCTAATGTATCTGTCATACATAAAGCAATGAAAACCGAGCAGAACAGGCCGTAACTGTATTGAGAACCAAGCCTAAAATTAGGATTTCTGCTCCTGCTGTACAGTAAAAGGCAGAAAGTAATAAAGAGCTGAGACACATGTTAATACAAACTTACCACTTATTGAAGAAGGAAACAAAACAATAATAATTTCCACACACCTCTGAGTTATTAGATAACTTTATTTTTCATTCAAATTCTTTGTGCTTCATAAACCAGCAAATATATTTACAGTGTCAGAAGCAATGAATGGGATGGAGGAGGAAATCAATTTGCAGCTGTTTCAGAGCTAGAAGAAGAGAGAACTCCAGGAACATTATCACCTAATGCACTGCTGCTGGTAATGGACGAGCTGCAGCCACTTATCAATCTTGCAGTTATCTGGTTACATTTCCCTGCACTGTATTCAGTGGCAGAAAAGCATTAGTATGGATACAAATTACTGGGTAATTACTTCATTTACATGTGGCAATGAGAAATAGCTACATACAAGACGCCTCGTGTAGGGTGTCGCCTTCAGACAAGTGTTCAAAGCAGTAGAAATATTCAACTCTGCTGTAAGTCTGTGTTAAACAGATATCCTGGAAAGCACGCAGCATTGTTATTTAATCGTTCCTTTAGTGCGAAAATGGCCTATCCTCTGTTGTATCACTCAATACAGAGTTCCACATTGCCTCTAGAAGTGACACCAGCACAAGAACTGTGCATCGGGAGCTTCATGAAATGGGTTTCCATGGTGGAGTGGCTGCGCACAAGCTTAAGATCACCATCCACAATGCGTTAGCTAAAGTGGTGTAGAGCACGCTGCTACTGGACTCTAGAGCAGTGGAAACATGTTCTCTCTGGAGGGAGGAATAACGTTTCTCTATCTGGCAATGTGATGAATGACTCTAATGCCGGAACGCATTCCAAGAAGAGTGGAGGCTGTTGTAGCTACAAAAGAGGGCCAAACTCCATATTAATGCCCATGGTTTCGGAATGAAATGTCCAAAAAGTTCATCTAAGTGTGATAGTCAATTGTCCACATACTTTTGGCCATGTAGTGTATAGTGATGTCTTCTTGTGTGGACCACCCCTATACATTTTTTTATGTCATTTTGGTTCGTCATCTCAAAAAAGTTTCACTGTTGCTAATATGAAAGGAGTCCAATTATCACTGTGCAGAATGCTGACCCCAAACGGGACAGTAGATGACAACCCTGCTATGTTTCGCAACATTTCCATGTTTTAGGACCTAACGTGGAGCTACTGCCTCGATACATGCACTCTGGTTGAACTTCTTGTGCCATATGCATAACGCTACCTCAAGACTTGGTAGTAATCTTGTAAAACTGGCCCTGTAATGGTTGGACTCTTATACTATTTAGCAACTCATCGCGTGAAGTCCCCTGACGAGTCTATAATAAATTTTTAGATCGAATGCTTAGGGCAACATGTGAGGGACACTGATAAGGCCTTTTTTACAGGGCAGGTTCCAGAGTCGCCCTTATCGGGGGCCGTAGCTCTGTGTTAGGTCATAAGGACGTTGATTAGAATTTGTGCAGGGGGGCAGTGGACACATCCCTCAGCGCATACAATACTGATGTGGACAACCTATGATGCCGCTGACTACACAATACATCTCATTAGGTGAGTTTGTTCTATATTTCCTTTTCTCATTATTCACGGTCTGAACTTGCTCATTATACCATTGCTGTACATTTACGGTGATATCTCACAGGGTAACCAATCAACTGTATTGCACATTGTCATATTTTATCTTTTACCATGCACTTATTATTATTGAACAGGTTACATTAGGTTTTTATGGTCTGACAATTAGAAGTTAAGGTTTAGTTCATTTTTTTCACCTATGCATCTATTTGTATTCTAATTTTGATGATTGGTTGATATTAGCCATCTACACTCTGCGATTACAGCCAGATCTGGCAAAACTGCGGGCATTTCAAATTTTCATTCACTTTGCTGCTACTTCATTATGCTGTGGATTTTCCACAACAAATTCCGTTGTGGAAAATCTGCGGTATTTACGCAACATGTGAACTGACCCTAACCCCCCCCCCATCGGCAAACACAACACCTAACCATCCCACACTGGTCACTAGAAAAAAAAAATCTTCCATGATACTGGTCCTTGGTTCAAAAAAGGTTGGGGACCATTGCCTTAGAGTGTCCAATACCCAAGTGATGAAAACGGTTTTTGCTGCGTTGCTCAAATGTATCTATTAGTTTCATGAAAGAGATTTTAATATACTCCCTCGAATGCTTTAATGTTACTGTGACTTCAGATGGGAAAACAATGGATCCAATTACATTTGTTTAGACCTGCAGACTCAACTTTCAGGGCCTCTCAGGGAGGATTTTCTATATTGTGAAAGGATATAAGTGAAAAGCATTAGACGCTGAAGAAATACTCTGGAATAAGAACTATCAATCTAAATGCCACAGATGTAAAATTTATGTTCGCCTCTTTTCACTTTCAGATGGCTGCAAATGTAAATTTTATGTTTACCATCACCCTGCAGCTCTTTCAGGCCACATTGTTAATCACCATTGGTAACCATGATTAACAGCCTTGGTAAGTCATGAGGAACCGAGCTCAGGCACAAAGAAATGCAGCTGATCCGTCTTCTAACACTGGAGATTTCCGCAGGCTGCCTGGAGCAACAGTGTTTTCCTGTAAGAACCAGATGATCTGGGTTGTAAATGATTTAAACAAACTATAATACGGCACAATTAGTATACAGATATATTATGTCACAGTATAGATTGTATATATGTTTTAAAGTGTAGGATTTCTTACATTTAGATATGACGGAATAGCATATGAAGCCATTGCATTATATATACAGTAGTACTTCTTATAGGACCGGCTTTGGGGATGTGCAACCTCTGGTCACACAGGGCACATGACCTAATCCCTGCTGAAGGGGGCACCACTGAGATGTTCTGTTACTCGAGGCTTGTAACCTTAATGCTGGGTTCACACACTATTTACGGACGTAATTCGGGCGTTTTAGCCCCGAATTACGTCCGAAAATGCGGCTCAATAGCATCGGAAAACATCTGCCCATTCATTTGAATGGGTCTTACGATGTTCTGTGCTGACGGTCATTTTTTTTACGCGCCGCTGTCAAAAGGCGGGGCGTAAAAAAGACGCCTGCGTCAAAGAAGTACCTGTCACTTCTTCAGACGTAAATGGAGCTGTTTTCCATTGACTCCATGGAAAAACAGCTCCATTTACATCCGTAATGGACGCAGCGAAAGGCGTCTCAACATGCCATTACAGCTGAAATTACGGAGCTGTTTTCTCCTGAAAACAGCCTCGTAATTTCAGCCGTAACGGACGCTGCCGTGTGAACATACCCTAATACTTATTATATAGCGGTATCATTTAGACAACATATAGCACTGTTATAAGATTACGTTATATATAATGCTGTATGTTGGTCACTATATGTTGGTATTATTTGAGCGCTGTATGGTGGCATTTATAACTAACTCTCTGAGCACAGATAAAATAGTAGATGTTGCCTGCAGTCCTATGTAACACCACAGATAACACAATCTGATAACTATACCCACACAGGCATATATAAACACATAATATATATCATGCCGTGCAATTTCAAACTGGAGATACACTTTAAAAAGATTATTCCCATGAAATAATTGCCATGAATTAGTTGAAGTTTTATAGATTACCATTTTATAAGAATGTAGTGTTTTCCTTAAAGGACGAGTGTCGCGGAAATTATTTTTTTAATATCAATTTGCTTTTAGTGTTTTATTAAAAAAAATAATATTTATTTGTGTGTTTATGTTTTACTTTTTTTTATGTTTTCACTTTTTCTTGTCTATGGGAACTGCCATTTTTTTCCCATCTCTGTATGTGTCATTAATCGACACATACAGACATGGAATACGGCACATACAGCCCCATAGTGAATGCGAACGGGGCCCGTTCCATCCACTATGCTGTACACCGTCTGTGTGGGAACGGCGCATGCGCCGCTCCCACACAGTCCAATTTTAAGGTCCTTGGCCGAGCGACGTCCGGCGCCATTTTCTTGTGGACCGGAAGCCGCGGCCGGACAGTAAGATTACTACTTCCGGTCGCAGCTTCCGGACTATTGCACTTGGAGCGGAGGGAGCAGATGGAGCGGACGGACCGGAGGGAGCGGCGGCGGCAGGAGCAGGTAAGTTAGGTCTGTGTATGTACGTGTTTTACTGTGTGTTTACTACTGTATGTAAACCTACTACACTGTGTGTTAGCTCAAAAAATGCCGACACACAGTGTAGGAGGTTTGACCATTCAATCCCCTCCTTTCTCCTGGCACTAGCCAGGATAAAGGAGGGGGGATTCTGTGAGCTCACTAGAGCGAGTGAGTTTTCTAAAATTTTGCAGCATAAAGCAATGTGGTTGCTTTACCACATGCCAATGCTGCAATTTTGGGAATTGCTCCATCTAGTAACCAGCACTGGGAAATGTTATAAATTAGAATATAATTTATAATATTTCCTGACTCGTGAAAAAATGTAAAAAATTCGAACAATGTTTAATCACTTATACACTAACTGTTTAACTAAAAAAAAAATGTTTCTAGCGACACTGTTAGGGATCTGCCAGGTACTACGTCTAGGTATACTCCTGGGATTAATCAATCCACACCTGAGGCCAGACCTGCTCGACTGACACCATCTCCCACCAACCAGGGTGGCAGGCTCAGGAGTGGGAGAGCCTATCGCGGCCTGGTCTGTCGGAGTTAGCTCCGCCCCCTTTCCTTTATTACCTGCCCTGTTCTCTTCCTCAGTGCTTGTAATTCTTCTGGATTCCTGGCCTCACTGCTGCTTGCTCCAGCCTGCTTCTGCCTTGCTGCAGTTCCGCTTGACCTGCTTTGCTTTGCCCCTGGCTTGCTTCTGTCTCCGTGCCCGCTTGGGTGTACTCACTTCGTCCTGGTCCTGACTGTTCGTTCGCCGCTCCGTTTCCTCGTGGCGTTCCGTGGCTACTGCCCCTTCCCTTGCGTGTTCCCTGTTTGTTTTCCCGTGCACTTAGACAGCGTAGGGACCGCCGCCCAGTTGTACCCCGTCGCCTAGGGCGGGTCGTTGCAAGTAGGCAGGGACAGGGCGGTGGGTAGATTAGGGCTCACTTTCCCATCACCTCCTTCCTGCCATTACATAATTACAAGCCCTTACCTAGTCTACCATTTCTCCTACGCTGACGCTATCATGGACCCCCTTGAGACCCTGACCCAGCAGATGCAGGGCCTCTCCCTACAGGTCCAGGCCCTGGCCCAAAGGGTCAACCAGGGTGACGCTGCTTTAGTAGTACCCCTCACCTCACCTCTAGAACCCGACCTCAAGTTACCTGACCGGTTCTCAGGGGACCATAAGACGTTTCTCTCCTTCCGGGAGAGTTGCAGACTGTATTTCCGCCTAAAGCCCCACTCCTCAGGTTCCGAGAACCAGCGGGTGGGTATCATCATATCCCGACTCCAGGAAGGGCCCCAAGAGTGGGCCTTCTCCTTGGCTCCTGACGCCCCTGAACTTTCCTCTGTTGATCGTTTTTTCTCTGCCCTCGGACTCATTTACGACGAGACTGACAGGACTGCTTTAGCCGAGAGTCAGCTGGTGACCTTACGTCAGGGTAGGAGACCGGTTGAGGAATACTGTTCTGATTTTAGGAAGTGGTGCGTAGCTTCTCAGTGGAACGATCCGGCCCTAAGGTGCCAGTTTAGGTTAGGATTATCTGACGCCCTGAAGGATCTGCTGGTTAGCTACCCCTCGTCTGACTCCCTTGACCAGGTTATGGCCCTAGCAGTACGACTTGACCGACGTCTCAGGGAACGTCAGCTAGAACGCTTCAATGTGCTCCCCTCTGACTTTTCTGCGATCCCCCCCGAGGTCCCATCTCCTCGCCCCTCCACGGAGGACTCGGAGGTACCTATGCAACTTGGGGCCTCCATGTCCCCTCGACAACGTAGGGAGTTTCACTGAATGAATGGTCTCTGCTTCTACTGTGGGGACGACAAGCATCTACTGAACACCTGTCCTAGGCGCAAGAATAAGAAGCCGGAAAACTTCCGCGCCTAAGTGATCATCGGGGAGGTCACTTGGGCGCACAGGTATTTCCCGTTAATGTGAAACGCAATAAAATTTTGCTTCCCTTTCAGATCTCGTTTGCTGGCCGGTCTGCCACTGGCAGTGCCTTCGTGGATTCTGGCTCATCTGCTAATATCATGTCTGTGGAATTTGCTATGTCTCTAAAGATGCCTTGTATTGATTTACCTTATCCTATCCCTGTAGTAGGAATCGACTCAACTCCCCTTGCTAATGGTTATTTTACTCAGCATACTCCTGTTTTTGAACTCCTGGTTGGCTCCATGCATTTGGAGCAGTGCTCTGTACTGGTGATGCAGGGATTATCGTCTGATCTGGTATTAGGTCTTCCCTGGTTGCAGTTGCATAATCCCACGTTTGATTGGAATACTGGGGATCTCACCAAATGGGGTAGTGAATGTCTAATGTCATGTCTTTCTGTTAACTCTATTTCTCCCCGGGAGGAGGTAAACACGCTTCCTGAGTTTGTTCAGGACTTCGCTGATGTGTTTTCTAAGGAGGCCTCCGAGGTGTTGCCCCCCCATAGAGATTACGATTTGGTGCCTGGTGCCAAGCTTCCTAAGGGTAGGATATTTAATCTTTCATGTCCTGAACGTGAAGCTATGAGGGTGTATATCCAAGAATGCCTGGCCAAGGGTTTCATTCGCCCCTCGACTTCTCCTGTAGGTGCTGGCTTCTTCTTCGTGGGGAAGAAGGATGGTGGTCTTAGGCCGTGCATTGATTATCGTAACCTGAATAAGGTCACCGTAAGGAACCAGTACCCACTTCCTTTGATTCCGGATCTTTTTAATCAGGTTCAGGGAGCCCAATGGTTTTCTAAGTTCGATCTACGGGGGGCATATAACCTTATCCGCATCAAAGAGGGGGATGAGTGGAAAACTGCGTTCAACACACCCGAGGGTCATTTCGAATACCTGGTCATGCCCTTTGGGTTGTGTAATGCCCCTGCTGTCTTCCAGAATTTTATTAATGAAATCCTGAGAGAGTACCTGGGTAATTTTCTTGTTGTGTACCTTGATGACATACTGGTGTTTTCCAAGGACTGGTCCTCCCACGTGGAGCATATCAGGAAGGTGCTCCAGGTCCTTCGGGAGAATAATCTGTTTGCCAAGACTGAAAAATGTGTCTTTGGGGTACAGGAGATACCATTTTTAGGGCAAATCCTCACTCCTCATGAATTCCGCATGGACCCTGCCAAGGTTCAGGCTGTGGCGGAATGGGTCCAACCTGCCTCCCTTAAGGCGTTACAGTGTTTTTTAGGGTTCGCCAACTATTACAGGAGATTTATTGCCAACTTCTCGGTCGTCGCTAAGCCTCTTACGGACCTTACCCGCAAGGGTGCTGATGTCCTCCATTGGACCCCTGAGGCCATCCAGGCCTTTGAGACCCTCAAGAAGTGCTTTATCTCGGCCCCCGTGCTGATTCAGCCCAACCAAGAGGAGCCATTTATTGTGGAGGTTGACGCATCCGAGGTGGGAGTGGGGGCCGTCTTGTCCCAGGGTACCAGCTCCCTCACCCATCTCCGCCCCTGTGCTTACTTCTCTAGGAAGTTTTCGCCCACGGAGAGTAACTATGATATTGCCAACCGCGAACTTCTAGCCATTAAATGGGCTTTTGAGGAGTGGCGGCACTTCCTGGAGGGGGCCAGACACCAGGTAACGGTCCTTACGGATCACAAGAATCTGGTTTTCCTAGAATCGGCCCGGAGGCTTAATCCTAGACAAGCTCGGTGGGCACTATTCTTTACCAGATTTAATTTCTTGGTTACCTATATGGCTGGGTCCAAGAATATTAAGGCTGATGCTCTGTCACGTAGTTTCATGGCCAATCCTCCTTCCGAGAAGGATCCTGCTTGTATTTTACCCCCTGGTATAATCGTCTCTGCCACGGATTCTGATTTAGCTTCTGATATCGCGGCTGATCAGGGTGCAGCTCCCGGGAACGTCCCTGGGGACAAACTGTTTGTTCCCCTGCAATACCGGCTGAGGGTACTCAGGGAAAACCATGACTCCGCTCTATTTGGTCATCCTGGCATCTTGGGCACCAAACACCTCATTACCAGAAACTATTGGTGGCCTGGGTTGCCTAAAGACGTTAGGGCTTACGTCGCCGCTTGTGAGGTTTGCGCTAGGTCCAAAACCCCTAGGTCCCGACCTGCGGGCCTACTACGTTCCTTGCCCATTCCCCAGAGACCTTGGACCCATATCTCCATGGATTTTATCACCGATTTGCCTCCATCTCAGGGCAAGTCGGTGGTGTGGGTGGTAGTCGACCGCTTCAGCAAGATGTGCCACTTTGTGCCCCTTAAGAAGCTACCTAACGCCAAGACGTTAGCTTCTTTGTTTGTGAAACACATCCTGCGTCTCCATGGGGCCCCAGTCAATATCGTTTCTGACAGAGGGGTACAATTTGTTTCCTTATTTTGGAGAGCTTTTTGTAAAAAGTTGGAGATTGATCTGTCCTTCTCCTCCGCCTTCCATCCCGAAACTAATGGCCAAACGGAAAGGACTAACCAATCCCTGGAACAATATTTAAGGTGTTTCATCTCTGACTGTCAATTCGATTGGGTCTCATTCCTTCCCCTTGCTGAATTTTCCCTGAATAACTGGGTCAGTAACTCGTCAGGGGTCTCCCCGTTTTTCTGTAATTTCGTGTTTAACCCAAGGTTCTCCTCTGTCTCCCCTGGTTGTTCCAATAATCCTGAGGTAGAGGATGTTCATCGGGAACTGTGCACTGTCTGGGCCCAGGTTCAGAAGAACCTAGAGGCGTCCCAGAGCGCACAAAAGATTCAGGCGGATAGTAGACGTTTTGCTAACCCCCGGTTTGTCGTCGGGGATTTGGTCTGGTTGTCGTCCAGGAACTTGCGCCTTAAGGTCCCGTCCAGGAAGTTTGCTCCCCGATTTATTGGACCTTATAAGATCATTGAAGTCCTCAACCCTGTATCCTTCCGTCTGGAGCTCCCCCCATCCTTTCGCATACATGACGTCTTCCATGCCTCCCTCCTTAAACGCTGCTCCCCGTCCTGGTCCCCCTCGAGGATACCTCCTGTTCCCGTTCTCACCCCTGAGGGGGTGGAATTCGAGGTGGCCAAGATTATGGACAGTAGGATGGTCCAGGGCTCCCTCCAGTACCTGGTCCATTGGAGAGGATACGGGCCGGAGGAGAGGACTTGGGTACCTGCCCGTGATGTTCACGCTGGGGTATTGATCAGGAGGTTCCACCTTCTCTTCCCCACTAAACCGGGTCCTCTTAGTAAGGGTCCGGTGGCCCCTCATAAAAGGGGGAGTACTGTTAGGGATCTGCCAGGTACTACGTCTAGGTATACTCCTGGGATTAATCAATCCACACCTGAGGCCAGACCTGCTCGACTGACACCATCTCCCACCAACCAGGGTGGCAGGCTCAGGAGTGGGAGAGCCTATCGCGGCCTGGTCTGTCGGAGTTAGCTCCGCCCCCTGTCCTTTATTACCTGCCCTGTTCTCTTCCTCAGTGCTTGTAATTCTTCTGGATTCCTGGCCTCACTGCTGCTTGCTCCAGCCTGCTTCTGCCGTGCTTCTGCCTTGCTGCAGTTCCGCTTGACCTGCTTTGCTTTGCCCCTGGCTTGCTTCTGTCTCCGTGCCCGCTTGGGTGTACTCACTTCGTCCTGGTCCTGACTGTTCGTTCGCCGCTCCGTTTCCTCGTGGCGTTCCGTGGCTACTGCCCCTTCCCTTGCGTGTTCCCTGTTTGTTTTCCCGTGCACTTAGACAGCGTAGGGACCGCCGCCCAGTTGTACCCCGTCGCCTAGGGCGGGTCGTTGCAAGTAGGCAGGGACAGGGCGGTGGGTAGATTAGGGCTCACTTTCCCATCACCTCCTTCCTGCCATTACAGACACATTACCTTTAAAGGGAATATGTCGCTAGAATTTTTTTATTTTTTTTAGTTAAACAGTGTATAAATGATTAAACATTGTTCTAATTTTTTTAATTTTTTCACGAGTCAGGAAATAAATTAGATTCTAACTTATAACATTTCCCTGTGCTGGTCACTAGAGGGAGCAATTCCCAAAATTGCAACATTGGCATGTGGTAAAGCAACCACATTGCTTTATGCTGCAAAATTTGAAAAGACACACTCGCTCTAGCGTCCTCAAACAATCCCCCCTCTTTTATCCTGGCTAGTGCCAGGAGAAAGGAGGGGATTGAATGTTCAAACCTCATACACTGTGTGTCACCATTTTTTGAGCGAATACACAGTGTAGTAGGCTTACATATAGTGGTAATCACACAGTAAAACATGAACAAACACAGACATAACTTACCTGCTCCTGCCGCCGCCGCTCCCTCCGGTCCGTCCGCTCCATCTGCTCCCTCTGCTCCTAGTGCTTGCTTCAGAACACATGTCCGAAAGCCGTGACCGGAAGTAGTAATCTTACTGTCCTGCCGCTGCTTCTGGTCCACAAGAAAATGGCGCTGGATGTCGCTCGGCCGAAGACCTTCAATTTGGACTGTGTGGGAGCGGCGCATGCGCCGTTCCCACACAGATGGCGTACACCATAGTGAATGCGAACAGCTCCCGTTCGCATTCTCAATGGGGATGTATGTGCCGTATTCCATGTCTGTATGTGTCGTTAATCGACACATACAGAGATGAAAAAAAAAATGGCAGCCCCCATAGAGAAGAAAAAGTTAGAAAATAAGAAAAAGTAAAACACAAACACACAAATAAATAATTTTATTTTTAATAAAACACTAAAAGCAAATTGATATAAAAAAATATTTTTTCACGACACCCTTCCTTTAACCCCTTAGTGACCACCAATACGCCTTTTCACGTGAGTCACTAAGGGGCCTTAGGCTAGGCTGACGCCTTTTCACGTGAGCCTAGTCTAAGTCTTGCACGGATCTCCCATGCATGCTGGAGCCGGGGCTCAGCTGTCTGAAGACAGCTGAGCTCCTGCTCCAATGCCCGCGATCGAAGTTTACTTCGATCGCGGCCGTTTAACCCGTTAAATGCCGCCGTCAATAGAGACCGCAGCATTTAACTTTGTTTACAGAGGTAGTGCAAATGCAATCGCGGGTCTCCGATGGGGTGTCATGGCAGCCGGGGGCTTGATGAAAGCCCCCAGGTCTGCCCTGGACATATGCCTGTTAGGACGCGCCGGAGGCACGTCCTAACAGATTGCCTGTCAGATTTACACTGACCGGCAATAATGCTCTGGTATACGAAGTATACCAAAGCATTATAATAGCGATCTGAAGATCGCACAGTAAAGTCCCCTAGTGGGACTAGTGAAATAAATAATAAATGTGAAATAAAGATTAATAATAAAAATGACAGTACAAAAAACAATTTTTTTCCATAAAAAGTGGTTTTATTTAGTAAAAGTGTAAAAAATAAATAAAAGTACACATATATGGTATTGCCACGACCGTAATGACTCCATTAATAAAGTTAATATGTAATTTAAACCGCAAGGTGAACACTGTGAAAAAAAAACGCAAAAAACTATGGCGAAATTGCAATTTTTTCCATTGCCCCCCAAAAAAGTCATAATAAAAATGAATCAATAAGTCCCATGCACCCCAAAACAGTACCAATCAAAACTATGTCTCGTCCCGCAGAAAATAAGCCCAAAAAATCACTACATTGATGGAAAAATAAAAAAGTTACGGCTCTTGGAAAGCAACGATGCAAAAACAAATAATTTTAGTTCAAAAGTGTTTTTATTGTGCAAAAGTCGTAAAACATAAAAAACCTCTACATATGTGGTATCGCCGTAATCGTACCGACCCATAGAATAAAGGTAACATGTTATTTATGTCACACAGTGAACGGCATCAATTTAAAAACGCATAGAACAATGGCAGAATTTCAGGTTCTTTTTATAATCCCCCCCAAAAAAGTTAATAAAAGTTAATAAAAAAATTATATGTACCCAGAAATGGTGCTATTAAAAAGTACAACTAATCCCGCAAAAAAACAAGCCCTCATACAGCTATGTAGACGAAAAAATAAAAAAGTTATAGCTCTATGAATGCGACTATAGAAAAACAAATAAAATAGCTTGGTCATTAGGGCCTAAAATGGGCTGGTCACTAAGGGGTTAAGGGGCAGCAGAGTATATAAGGTGCAGCAGAGTATTTAAGGGGCAGCAGAGTATATAGAGGCAGCAGAGTATATAAGGGTCAGCAGAGTATATAAGAGCCAGCAGAGTATATAGGGGCAGCAGAGTATATAAGGGGCAGCAGAGTATATAAGGAGCAGCAGAGTATATATGTGGCAGCAGAGTATATATAGGACCGTAGAGTATATATGGGGCCACACAGTATATAGGGGCAGCACAGATATCTTCATTTTATCTATTCTTCATTAATATTGAACACACACAGTTACAAAGAAACATAAACACATGCAGACACATATATAGACACACACACACACACACGCGCACACACACGCACGCGCGCGTACACATACTGGAATATTTACAAACACAAACAGAGAGACACTTACCATTCCTCCTTGCTGACAGGATCACAAGCTTCTTGCAGGATGGGCTGTGGGCGAAGCTTCCTCCTCTGCTCTTGCTCCTCAGCTCCCGTTTACTCCGTGTGTGTAAATAAGAGCAGAGCCCAGTTGCGCCCCCTACATGCTGCGAGGGTGCAGCGCACTGTGCACTCACACAGGTCGCACACCCCTAAGGCCAGCCCTGAGTAAAACCCTCGAGAGGCCGCAACTCACATCACAACCACTGGGTGGTGACACATTATCACGAGATGTGTATTCTACACGTGTCTGAGTATCACAAAATGAAGTGTTTTGTTTTCAAAGCTAGTAATCTCACGCCATACATCTCAGGACATTTTGAGAAAAGAGGAAAGGTAAGTAAGGACATATTTGTAGATCTTTTAAACTTTCCAAGGACTCTACAAAGGACCAGGGGACACCCATTGCCTGTGGAAGAAAGATGTTTCAGATATCAATATAGAAAAGGGTTCTTTACAGTTAGAGTAGTCAAGCTATAGAATGGCCTACCCCAAGAGGTAGTGATGGCAGATACTATGTCAGAATTTAAAAAAAGGCTAGATGATTATTTACTGACAAATAGCATTGATGGTTATAATTAATCAAGCAACGAATGACCGGTAATTTATTGAGAAAGTTTGAACTTGATGGACCTGTGTCTTTTTTCAACCTATGTAACCTTTCTATGAATATAAACTGGGGAAGCTTAGAGGGATATTCCTAGAATAGACAAAGGATGGGTGATAAGTGGCTAATTGCTGGGTGCCACACATATCCGCTTGAATGGAGTGGGTGAGCATACATAGTTACATAGTTACATAGTTAGTGCGGCTGAAAAAAGACACATGTCCATCAAGTTCAACCAAGGGACGGGAAAAGGGAAGGAAAAATTTCTACACATAGGAGCTAATATTTTTTTGTTCTAGGAAATTATCTAACCCTTTTTTAAAGCCATCTACTGTCCCTGCTGTGACCAGCTCCTGCGGTAGGCTATTCCATAGATTCACAGTTCTCACGGTAAAGAAGCCTTGTCGCCTCTGCAGCTTGAACCTTTTTTTCTCCAGACGGAGGGAGTGCCCCCTTGTTTTTTGAGGGGGTTTTACAAGGAACAGGATTTCACCATATTTTTTGTATGTGCCATTAATATATTTATATAAGTTAATCATGTCCCCCCTTAGTCGTCTTTTTTCAAGGCTAAATAGGTTTAATTCTTTCAATCTTTCCTCATAACTTAAATTCTCCATGCCCCTAATTAGCTTCGTTGCTCTTCTTTGTATTTTTTCCAACTCCAGGGCATCCTTTCTATGAACTGGAGCCCAGAACTGAACTGCATATTCTAGATGAGGCCTCACTAATGCTTTGTAAAGTGGCAATATTACATCCCTGTCCCGTGAGTCCATGCCTCTTTTAATACACGACAATATCCTGCTGGCCTTTGAAGCAGCTGATTGACACTGCATGCTGTTATTGAGTTTATGATTTACAAGTACACCCAGATCCTTCTCAACAAGTGAATCCGCCAGTGTAGCTCCCCCTAGGACATATGATGCATGCAGGTTGTTGGTACCCAGATGCATAACTTTACATTTATCTACATTAAACTTCATCTGCCAAGTGGACGCCCAAACACTTAGTTTGTTTAAATCTGCCTGCAATTCATGAACATCTTCCATAGACTGAACTATATTACATAGCTTGGTGTCATCTGCAAAAATAGAAATAGTGCTATTAATCCCATCCTCTATATCATTAATAAATAAGTTGAATAATAGTGGTCCCAGCACTGAACCCTGGGGTACACCACTTATTACCGGGGACCATTCAGAGTAGGAATCATTGACCACAACTCTCTGGATACGGTCCTTGAGCCAATTCTCAATCCAATTACAAACTATATTTTCTAAACCTATAGTCCTTAATTTACCCATTAGGCGTCTATGGGGGACAGTGTCAAATGCCTTTGCAAAGTCCAAAAACACTAAATCCACAGCGGCCCCTCTGTCTAGACTTCTGCTCACCTCTTCATAAAAACAGATTAGGTTAGTTTGACAACTTCTGTCCTTAGTAAAACCGTGCTGGCTGTCACTTATAATGCTATTTATTGTCACATAATCCTGTATATAGTCCCTCAATAGCCCCTCAAACATTTTCCCCACGATGGATGTTAAGCTTACTGGTCTATAATTACCCGGGGAAGACCTAGAGCCCTTTTTGAAAATAGGCACCACATTTGCGTTGTGCCAGTCCCTTGGCACTATACCAGTCACTAGAGATTCTCTGAATATTATGAAAAGGGGGACAGAAATAACTGAACTAAGCTCTTTAAGAATTCTAGGGTGTAACCCATCTGATCCCAGGGCCTTGTGCACATTTATTTTATTTAATTTAGCTTGGACCATATCTACATTCATCCAATTCAGTATATCAACTGATATATTAACAGCACTGGCACCGGCTACATCAGCTGCTCTTTCTTCTGTTGTATATACAGAGCTAAAGAACCCATTTAGTAACTCTGCCTTCTCTTGATCCCCTGTGATCAACTCCCCATTACCATTATCTAGGGGTCCTACATGTTCAGACCTTGGCTTTTTTGCATTTATATACTTGAATAATTTTTTGGGATTTGTTTTACTATCCTTGGCCACCTGCCTTTCATTTTGTATTTTTGCTAATTTTATTACATTTTTACAGATTTTATTAAGCTCTTTATATTTTACAAAGGCTACTGCTGTACCCTCAGATTTGTATTTTTTAAATGCCCTTTTTTTGTCGTGTATTGCCCCTTTCACAGAAGGTGTAAGTCATGTGGGGTTTAATTTGAGTCGTTTATACTTGTTACCTATAGGAATAAATTTTGCACTATAATAACTCAAAGTAGATTTGAAAATCTCCCATTTATCATTTGTTCCATTATTTGACATTAGTTCTTCCCAGTCTATATCCTGAATTGCAGCCCTCATCCTGGGGAAATTGGCTTTCTTAAAATTAAATGTTTTTGCCCTCCCAGCCTGCGTTTGTTTTTTACAGTATAGGTAAAATGTAACTATATTGTGATCACTGTTACCGAGGTTTTCACGAACATTGACATTCCCAACAAGATCTGCATTATTAGAAATGACCAGATCCAACAGAGCTTCACCTCTAGTCGGGTCTTCCACAAACTGGCCCATAAAATTTTCCTGCAACAGGTTGAGGAAATGTCTTCCCTTTGCAGTTGAAGCCGAACCATGACACCAATTAATATCCTGGAAATTAAAATCTCCCATTATCACTACAGTACCCGCCTGTGCAGCCCGCTCCATCTGTTTATATGGCTGAACTTCCATCTCCTCAGTTATATTGGGGGGTCTATAGATTACACCAAAAGTAATTTTTTCAGTGTTTACCTCCCTTTCTAGTTCCACCCACAAGGTTTCAACCTCCTCACAGTATTCACCCACTATTGTCTCTTTCACACTCGCCTTCATATCATTTCTCACATACAGACATACACCACCGCCTTTCCTATTTGTCCTGTCTTTCCGAAAAAGTGTAAAACCCTGTAGATTTACACCCCAGTCATGTGAAGAGTCCAGCCATGTTTCAGCAACACCAACTATATCTATATTTTCTTCCAGTATCAAGGCCTCCAGCTCCCCCATTTTGCTTGCTAGACTTCTGGCATTTGTGAACATACACTTTAACTTGCCTGTCAGTTTTTCACTTTTATTATCAGAAATGTGATTTGACATTAATTGGGCCTTTTTATTTACACTGATGTTTTGTAACGAAAGGATCTCCTTATCTTGTTGTCTAGTCCTCTCCCCACATTCTGTTTCTCCCCCCACCAATATAGTCTGACCCCTCTCTAACCTGGCTACCCCTTTTTTTTCTACATTGACCTCCCTCCTCAGCCCTAGTTTAAATACTCCGCCACCCCAGCTAGAATTCTCTACCCCAACACAGCAGACCCCATTCCATTTAGGTGCAAATCATCTGCAGAATACAGTTTGTACCCCAATGAAAAGTCAGCCCAGTGCTCTAGGAACCCAAATCCTTCTCCTCTACACCAAGACTTCAGCCATGCATTTAACTCCCTGAGCTCCCGCTGTCTTTCCTGTGATGCGCATGGCACAGGCAGTATTCCTGAGAATACTACTTTGGAGGTCCTTCCCTTCAGCTTGTAGCCTAGTTCTTTAAAATTATTCTTAAGGCTCCTCCACCTACCATTTATTATGTGGCCTGCTGTTCCATTGAATGTCTATGGGAGTGATGAAAAAAGTTGAGTGCCGTACTCGGCTGTCTCCATCAGTCCCATAAACTTTGAATGGATCATCTGCTAAGTTCTCCTCACTGCGGTCTTCCATTTCCACTTTATTGGTAGGCAGTGATGCGTGTGAAGAAGTAATGAATGGTGGTACATTAGTTAGCGGTCAGCAATTCTCACTAACTAGTGTATTGCCCTTTTCTGGTACATTTCCATTCAAAGCATTCCATCAATTAGGAGGAATCAAATGCATGGACTGGTTTTAGTAAGTCATCAAAGATAAAATGTGCACCATCTAATGCCCAGAGTCATTGCTAGGCTATCCTTCACGTCAGCTATGTCTCTGCTTATGTCCATTTGGTAGAAGGATAACCAAGAAATATGTTTTGTTTGTTTTTTAGATGGATAATGAACAAAGTACACGTGAACCAAACTCCATAAATACCCTCTACTAAAGCCTGGATTCCTCAATAAACTATTTGTGTTTTTCTTAATGTACTTCACTAAAAATAACTTAACAGTTAATTAATCATAATTGTAGGTTCAAGCAAAGTTAAATATGCATGAGGCCATTTTATTAATGTTAATCAGTTCCTACTTAATTATACCTTAGGGCCACATATAAACATCATAAATGTTTGCATAGTTCATTAGTACATTATGAATCATATTGAATATACAATTAATACCAATAATAGCAGCAGCCACAGGCTCAACCTAAATCAACAGCAAGCTGCTGTACCAAGTTTAAAAGTTCATTCATACAATGAATGCAGCAACATATTTTTACCACAAGGTCACTTGGACTTTGCCGTCTTGATTTTATACAATAAATACAAGAATATATGTTCTAGGTCTTTGGGGTTTTTGAGTTTCTCAAGACAGTCTCAGAAAATATACTTTTTTTCTGACTCAAAACATAATAGGCTTTATATTTCCACTATCACTTGAATTTCTTGAAGGTTTATATATCACAAAATACCTACATGATAGTTTTCCTATTACACTAGTATTCTCTTCAATTGCCTGAAAACCTAGTAAAGTGCATTTTTTAATCTGCGTTATTTATGCCTACTGTGTCTGTCAGGGCTGCGTGTTGTATTATAATCCTCTATTACTATATCAAAGTAAAATCAAAAAGGGCATGTCCACCCAAAAGCTAAAAAAGCAAAAACACTTTTATATAAATATGGACTACTGTAATACAATCACCCTTCGCAGTGTTTAGAAAAAAAAAGTAAAAAGTGTAAAAAGCAAAAATGACAGCAAAAATTACACACACAAAAAAATAAATAAATAAATATATATATATATATATATATATATATATATATATATATATATATATATATATATATATATATTTCTGTTTAATTTTCTGTATTGCTTTTTTTCATATCTCGCTTCTACCTTTTCAGGGTGATTCTAAATTATAGCTCAGTGGGCATTCCTCCAGTGATACGTCCTGCTATGTGATCATGATCTCATCAGAGGTACTGCATTATGGCACATATAATACACTACCCATCTCCCCCTACTGTATGCGACCATTCTCTCCTACACTGAGACATCCCACCTTTACCTTCTCCCTCTTACCAATCTAGACTGTAATGTCTTCTCAGTGCTCCTTTTCTTCCTGCTACTTGCTGAGATGAGATGATTCTTCTCTGTCACTGCAGTCTGCTGTGTGACATATGAAGTGTCCTGATAATGAATACACATGATCATCCAGCCTGGACGTCATGTGTATTAAGAATCCTGACACTTCTGAATCTTTTCTGTGAGATTTCCAGCAAGTGAAACAAAATCTCGTTTACCTCCGTAATCTCGCGAGATTTCGTTTCCCTTGCTAGAAATCTCAAAGAAAAGATTCAGAAGTGTCAGGATTCTGAATACACATGACGTCCAGGCTGGATTGTCATGTGTATTCATTATCAGGACACTTGATTAACGTTAATCTCTGTTTATGTGGCTGCACATCGCTGCTGTGTAAATAAATGTAGAGGAGTGTATGATGCTGACTGGTCACTAATTGGTCAGCGTCATACACGTAAACACTCCCAGTTAAAAACACAATACATGCCCAGTTGGACATAACGAAAAAAAAACGCCCAGTTGTCCATTTCAAACCTCATTTGCATATATATAAAATAGCTCATAACTTGGGCAAAAACGAAAGTTTTAAAAAAAACAAAACGTTACTGTTATCTACATTGCAGCGCCAATCACATGCAATAGGAGATAGGGATTTGAGAATCTGGTGGCAGAGCCTCTTTAAAGGGGTTTTCCCATAATAATTATTCATTACCTATCTACAGAATAGGTGACAAATATCTGATCGGTGTGGGTCCGACCGCTGCGACCACCACTGATCCTGAGAATAGTCTTAGTTTGCTATTTCTGGAAGCCCCATAGGAATAGAGCAGTAGTGCGCATGTTTCACCACTGCTGCATTTATTTCTATGGGGCTGCCGAGTGCTATCTTTGGCAAGCCTATAGATATTAATGGAGTGGTCCAGATGATTTTAATTAGGGAATGACCTCATAAGTTTCTGCTCTTGCTTGTGCTCTCAGCTGCCCACTCTGAGCGCATGGTTAGGTGAGCTTTTTCAATCTGTTCACATGTAGTGGTACTGTGTGGTGATATCTATTGCTGTGGTGCTGCACTTATGGGGGGATATGGCTCAGAGCCAAGGAGGCTTGGTGTGGCCTGGCGGCAGGGGTGCTCTTGGGCCTCTGTGTTGCTCCCTCTGCAGGAGCGATGCTGCAGTGGCAGTGGGCACCATGCGGTGCTGCAACCGTTAGAGTAAGGACCCACTTTAAAGAGGTCGTCGTGAAGTGGCAAGTGGGCTTATAAAATTTGATCAAAATGTTAACAAAGAACCTCATAATCCATTATATAAACAGTACAATGAAAGTCTTGGATCCGTCACATGGCCGACAACAACGGCGCCTGACGGATCCTATTGAATATAATAGGGTTCATCACGGTTTCTGTCATGGTGTCCATCATTTTACCAAACAAAATAGCACTGCATGCTGTGCTATTTTATCTTCCATTTTTGACCAGATTGGTGTCGGCGGCTCCTAATCGAGTCTCCAATGCAGATGTGAGCACAGCCTAAACAATGAATTTTCATTATTATTTTTTTTTAAAGAAATGCAAAAAAAAAAAAACTTTACTTTTGCACAGTAAGAGAATAAAAATAGTTGGCAATAAAAGTCTTTCACAGGATATAAGACATGCCTTCAAAAAAAACGATGTAATATAACATTCTGTATTCGTCCCACTAGAGAATTTAAACCTGTGATCTACTGAACCCATATATATTAGTCTGGGATGCTTAGTTTTCCAAGCATTGTGGCCTATTAGTGATGTTTCTGAAAAACAACGTATTAGGCCATGCCTTTGGCATTGTCTAATGGGAATATACCGATGGCAGGCCTGGGGGCTTTTGTTAGGTCCCCAGATGCCATTGTAACACATTGACACCACATTGCACCAAAGACTGAAGCCTTTAGACTTTTTTTGCTCTCCATTCCTTTTCCATGATCCTTGGGCTAATTCTTCACGCTCTTTTTTTTTTCTTTCTTACTAACAATGCAGTTCTTTTGTAAACGGTGGTCCTGCACAAGTTCTCGCCATGCAGAAGCAAAAAAAGATGTCACCAACTAAGGGCCCACAGCAGCCACATGGCCTGCCTCTATGATATGTATGCTCTGGCAGCACAAACCTTCTGCAGTTCTCCCCAATATTCTTACTGGCTGAGATTCTTTGTAAAAAAAAAAAAAAAAAAATCTTCTAAAGGGTCATGGTAACACTTCAGATCAAACAGACATATGTCATCCAAAAACACCTAGCTTTCTACCTGGCCTTTGTCACCATATAATTTTTGGGTTGTGATCAGCTGTAATTTTTTAATGCCTCCAGCCCTATGGAGCTTTTACTTATCTAAATGTTATTATTGTTGTATGTATTATTATATACATAAAAAGATAGAAATCCATCGGATGTATGTGAATTTCCTTGTCTGTAGATTTTATGTCAGATGGGAGAAGCTGGTCTAGTGGTCTGGGAACATTTTCATCTGCAAGAATGAATGTTGAACTTTAATTTAAAGGGATTGTCCAGGCACAGACAACTGATGTCCTATCCACAGGATAGGTCATCAGTATATGATCGGTGGGGGTCCGACATTCAGGGACCGCACCCATCAGCAACTCTGGCTGCCTCCGGGCACCGGACGTTATGCACTATGCAGTATTCGGAGATGGAAGCAATTGGCTCCATACACTGCATTGCGGCCATGCTGCACAAGAGCTATTCACTATTCACTTGAATAAGAAGCAGAGCTTTAGTACTGCAGCTTGGCCGCTATTCTGTGACTGGAACCATCTGCTTCCGGCATGGACATCTGATGCCCGGAGGCAGCTGGAGCAGCTGATTGGTATGGGGTCTGGGTGTCTGACCCCCACTGATGATATACTGGTGACCTGTCATGTGGATAGATCATCAGTTGTCCGTACCTGGACAACCCCTTTAAGGTTGTGTGGGGAAGAGCAAACAAAAACATTCTTGAAGAATATTTGTTTGTTCATTTTGCTTACATCTTTGTAACATCAACACCTATACAGATATTAACAAAAAAGATAGTTGACTTTAACAAAAGGAACTAAACTACTGAAATTTTGGTTGTTTTTTCAATTGTAGAATGAGAAAGAGCAACTCAGCACCTTGTCAATTCTTCACTCACTGTCTCTTCTGATGACAGGATGACACTGTATCCTGTTAGGAAAAGTCTATTTTAATTCTATTTTTATTTTCTTTACCCTGACAGACAAATTTAGTAGTATTGGAACTATGGCTTGAGATCGTAACCAGTTTTCTTTGATACAGTAAAATAGGTATTTCCCTCGAGGTTAAAACATTTTCACATAGAATCTGCTGTAGTTCTAGAATACAATTTACCTTACTATTACAAACAACCCCCACACATATACACAAACACTAACAAGACAAGTATTACGAACACGCAATGGGGCAGATTTAACAGTGTATTTCCGAACCCCATGTTCCACTTTTTCCAACACTCGTATAGGTAGGGCTTTAGAGCGCTTATGGTGCGCAAAATTTTTATCTCCCCTGTCCTGTGATATTTGGGACTTATTATTGAAAGGAAGTTTTTTTCCCCCGAACATACCACAAATACTACAATTGTGGTCTTAGATTAATTCAACATGATTTGTGTTCCGTGATATACGGATTGTGTGTCGGCCGTATTTCCTGGATCGACCACAGTTCAAGGAGCCGGGTTCCTAGCATTATGATTATCTATGATGCTAGGTGTCCCTACCTCCCAACAGAAATACTGTCTCATTCCGTAATCATGTTTTCAGTATGGGACAGTATGGGTAGATAGGGATTCCTAGCATCATAAATGACTATGATGCAGGAGCTCGACTCCCTGAACTGTGGTCGGTCCGGAAAATACTGCCGACACACAATACGTACCCATGAATGTAGTCTCGACGCAGATGTAAACGAGGTTTATTTCCCAAAATGTTGTATCCTTCACAATTACTATTTTAGATTAAGAATTAATGAACTTGTAATAAAATACATTATATTAATTTATATAACTGAATTAAATAATTTATTTAATTTACTATTTAAAAATTTCTTACTAACCAGCCGATATCCTGTTGCAATGACCAGGATGTCAATAGCGAGTGCGGTATCAAAGTGGTTAGATGGAGGCCTTTGTTAGGCCCTCAACTGGGATCACTTTGTCACCTCATCGGTCGCCCGCAATGTGATCACGGAGAGTGGATAGGTTGTCATGACAGTGGTGGGCCTAACAAAGGCCCCCATGGCTATATAGGCTGTGCCAAAGGCATGGTCTAATAAATTGTCTGTCAGTTTATTATTAACAGGTAATAATGTTTTGGAATACTGAGTATTCCCAAGCATTATATAAGCTATCAATAGATCACATTGATAAGTCCTCTATAAAAAAGTAACATTTTAGTTTTTCAATTCTTTTTTTAACCCCTTAAGGACGCAGCCTAGTTTGGGCCTTAAGGCTCAGAGCCCATTTTTCAAATCTGACATATTTCAATTTATGTGGTAATAACGTCAGAATGCTTAAACCTATCCAAGCGATTCTGAGATTGTTTTCTCGTGAGACATTGGGCTTTATGTTAGTGGTGAAATTTGGACGATATATTCAGTGTTTATTGGTGAAAAATTGCAAAATTTAGAGAAAATGTATAAAAAATAGCATTTTTCAGAATTTAAATGCATCTGCTTGTAAAACAGATGGTTATACCACCCACAATAGTCACTAGTTCACATTTCCCATATGTCTACTTTAGATTGGCATTGTTTTTAAACATTCTTTTATTTTTCTTGGACGTTACAAGGCTTAGAACATAAACAGCAATTTCTCATATTTTTAAGAAAATGTCAAAAGCCTTTTTTTTAAGGTACCTGTTCAGTTCTGAAGTGGCTTTGAGGGGCCTATGTATTAGAAACCCCCATAAAACACCCCATTTTGAAAACTAGACCCCTCAAAGTATTCAAAACAGCATTTAGAAAGTTTATTTAACCATTTAGGCATTTCACAGGAATTAAAGCAAAGTGGAGGTGAAATTTGCAAATTTCATTTTTCTTGCTGAATTTAAATTGTATTAATTTATTTTCTGTAACACAGAAGATGTTACCAAAGAAACACTACTAAATATATATTGTCCAGATTCTGAAGTTTTTAGAAATGTCCCACATGTGTCTCTAGTGCACCCGTGGACTAAAACACAAGCCCCAGGAGCAAAGAAGCACCTAGTGGATTTTGAGGCCTCTTTTTTATTAGAATATATTTTAGGCAGCATGCCAGGTTTGAAGAGGTGTTGAGGTGCCAAAACAGGAGGAATCCCCCAAAAGTGACCCCATTTCGGAAACTGCACCTCTCAAGGAATTAATTTTTGGTTGTTGTTATCATTTTGACCGCACAGTTTTTACTCGGCACGTATTTGAATTGGGCTGTGAAATTTAAAAAATGACATTTTTTCCAATAAAATGTCACTTTTCATCAAAATTTCTTATTTTCACAGGGAATAAAATACCCAATTTTGTTGCCCAATTTATCCTGAATGCAGCAATACCCCATTTGTGGCGATAAACTGCCGTTTGGGCCCATGGGAGGGCTCAGAAGGGAAGGAGTGCTGTGTGTTCTTTGGAGTGCAGATTTTGCTGTATTGGTCTTTGGGTGCCATGTCACATTTGCAGAGCCCCAGAGGTATCAAAGCAATGGAAACCCACCAGAAGTGACCCCATTTTGGAAACTACACCCCTCAAGGAATTCATTTATGGGTAATGTGACCGTTTAGACCCCATCGTTTCTTCACAGAACTTATTTGAATTGGGCTGGTAATTTAAAAAAAAAATGTTTTACAATAATATGTAGTTTTAGCTCAAAATTTCTTATTTTCACAAGAAATAAAGTACTCCATTTTGTTGCCCAATTTGTCCTAAGTGCAGAAATACCCTATTAGTGGTGATAAACTGCCGTTTGGGCCCATGGGAGGGCTCAGAAGGAAAGGAGCGCTATGTGTTTGTTGGAGTCCAGATTTTGCTGGATTGGTTTTCGGGTGCCATGTCGCATTTGCAGAGCCCCAGAGGTATCAAAGCAATGGAAACCCACTAGAAGTGACCCCATTTTGGAAACTACACCCCTCAGGGAATTGATTTATGGTTGTTGTTGTTGTTACGATTTTGACCGCACAGTTTTTTCACAGCTCCTATTTGAATTGGGCTGTGAAATGAAAAAAAAATATTTTTTTCCAATAAGATGTAATTTCTGATCAAAATGTCTTATTATCACAGGAAACAAAATACCCTATTTTCTTGCCCAATTAATCCTGAGTGCAGCAATACCCCATTTGTGGTGATAAACTACAGTCTGGACCCATGGGAGGGCTCAGAAGGAAAGGAGCGCTATTTGTTCTTTGGAGTCCAGATTTTGCTGGATTGGTTTTCGGGTGCCATGTCGCATTTGCAGAGCCCCAGAGGTATCAAAGCAATGGAAATCCAATATGAAATGACCCCATTTTGTAAACTACACCCCTCAGGGAATTGATTAATGGTTGTTGTTACAATTTTGACCATACAGTTTTTTCACAGCACTTATTTCAATTGGGCTGTGAAATGAAAAAAAATTCATTTTTTCCAATAAGATGTAATTTCTGATCAAAATGTCTTATTTTCACAGAGAACAAAACACCCCATTTTGTTGCCCAATTTGTCCTGAGTGCGGCAATACCCCATTTGTGGTGATTAACTGCTGTTTGGGCCCATGGGAGGGCTCAGAAGGAAAGGACCACCATTTGGCCTACTGGGGATTTTCTGGTGCGAAGTCATGTATGCAGAAGCCCCTGAGGTACCAGTACAGTTGAAACCCCCGAGAAGTGACCCCCGTTTTAAAACTACACCCCTTAAGGCATTCATCTAAAGGTGTAGTGAGCATTTTGACCGGAGACATACACCCCATAAACTGTAATGTGGGTTCTCACGGGTACGGCAATACCCTACATGTGGCTGTTATCAGCTGCCTGGGCACGCAGCAGGGCCCAGAAGGGAAAGATGGGGGGGGGATAAGCTGAGCGGAGTGCATCAGGGTAAGTAAAACTGTCGGAGATTAAAAATCAAGGGATGTATGAGAAATTTTAAAACACTTTTTCATACAGAGCCTTAGTTTTTCAGGAAACGTGTCACATTGATATATTGTGTCCTCCCTTATCCCCCTCTTATAACAGACTTTGCACCTCTTTTGACTTTTTCCCTTCTTGCCAGTTTGGGGAACTTCTCCTGGAAAGTGTTGCCCTGGTACGATGCGTGTGGCCTCGCTTCCAGAAGTACTGGGTGCCCCACCTTCCTGGTCCCTAAAAATTAGTTTCTTGATAACCACCTCTTGAAATTTAAGGAAAGTTCCCCTCTGGCCTGTACATCGACGTAGCACGTACACATTGTACAATGCCATCTGTATGATGTGCCCGGCCAACTTCTTATACCACACTGCATGGTGTTGTCAGGGCTTGATCTGACAAGTCCACCCCTCCCATGTACCTATTGTAGTCCAGGATGCAGTCTGGTTTGGGGGTCTCTGCACTGGTACCTCGTACAGGTACATGAGTACTGGTGTGGCATCTCTCTTGTCATGTGTGCGTGACACACAATATGTCTCTCAGATTTCTTCTAGCAGTGCCGCATGCCGCAGGACTTCTGGAAGAGAGGCAGTTGAAGAGTGGGACGCTGGTATAAAAATTATCCAGGTAGAGGCGGTAAACATGGTCCAGCAGTGGGTGCACCAAATCCCACACAATTTTTGCATTAACTCCCAGTAAAGGGGGGGGGGCATTCTGGGGGCTGAATACTGGTGTCCTTCCCTTCATACATCCTAAATTTGTACTCTTGCACTGCTTACACATCTTCACGCCATACCTTGCCCTCTTACTCGGCAGGTACTGGCGGAAATGAAGCCTCCCTTTAAAATGTACCAAGGACTCATCAATAGAAATAGACGTCTCGGGGGTGAATGCTTAGGAAAACCGGCCACTAAAACGGTCTAATAGGGGTCTCCGTTTATACAAACGGTCAAAACTGGGGTCATCTCGGGGTGGGCACGGCTCATTATCAGTATAATGTAAGAAGCAAAGTATTGCCTCATTTTTATTTTTTTATAAGGTTCCAGTTCAGTTCTGAAGTTGCTTTGAGGGGCCCATATATTAGAAACCCCTATGAAACACCCCATTTTAGAAACTAGACCCCTCAAAGTATTCACAACAGCATTTAGAAAGTTTATGAACCCTTTAGGTGTTTCACAGGAATTTAGAGCAAAGTAGAGGGGAAATTTACATATTTTTTTTGTCAGAAAATCCTATTTATATATGAATATGTGTGTGTATATATATATATATATATATATATATATATATATATATATATACATTTATATATATATATATATATATGCACACACACCGATCAGCTATAACATTAAAACCACTGACAGGTGAAGTGAACAACATTGATTATCTTGGCATAAGAAGGGATATATTAGGTAGCAAGTGAACAATCAGGTCTTTAAGTTGATGAGTTTGATAAGGGCCATATTGTGAAGGCTAGATGACTGGGTCAGAGCATCTCTAAAACAGCAGGTCTTGTGGGGTTTCCCCAGTATGCCAAGGTTAGTACCTACCAGAAGTGGTCCAAGGAGGGATAAATGGTGAACCGGTGACAGGGTATTGAGTGCCCAAGGCACATTGATACGCGTGGGGACAGACTAGCCCGTCTGGTCCGATCCCACAGAAGAGCTACTGTAGCACAATTTTTTTTAAAGTGAATGCTTGCTATGATAGAAAGGTGTCAGAACACATTGTGAATTGCAGCTTGCTGTGTGAGGTGCTGTGTAGCCTCTGCCCATGACCACCATTTGGTCTTCACCACCAAACATGCTTACAATGGGCACATTGGAATCAGAACCTGGACCATGGAGCCAAAGAAAAAAGTGGCCTGGTTTGATTATTCACATTATCTTTTACATCATGTGGATGGCCGATTGCGTGTGCGATGGCACCAGAGATGGTACCAGAGTGCGCAATGGGAAGAAAGCAAGCCGGCGTATGCAGATTTATGCTCTAAGCAATGCTCTGCCGGGAAACATTGGGTCCTGGCATTCATGTGGATGTTACTTTGACACGTACCACCTACCTAAACATTGTTGCAGACCAAGTACACCTGTTCATGGCAGAGGTATTCACTAATGGCAGTGGCCTATTTCAGCAGGATAATGTGCTCTGCCGGGCAGCAAAAATTGTTCAGGAATGGTTTGAGCAACATAACAAAAAGTTCAAAGAACTGGCTTGGCCTCCGAATTCTCCAGATCTCAATCTGATTGAGCATTTATGGGATGTACTGGAAAAACAAGTCCAATCCATGGAGGCCCCATTACGCAGCTTACAGGGCTTATTTTCTGTGGAAGGAGTTGTAGTTTCTATTGGTAGCAGTTAGGGTATGTGCACACGATGAGAGGCTTTTACGGTCGTAATTGCTCCTCCTCGCATTTTGCGAGGCTTCTCTGACAGCCATAAATTTTGTGCTGTGCTTCATTGAGTTCAATTGTCCTGCACTTCTTTTGACGAGGCTGTATTTTTACGCGTTGTCGTTTGACAGCTGTCAAACGACGACGCGTAAATTACAGGTCGTCTGCACAGTACGTCGGCAAACCCATTCAAATGAATGGGCAGATGTTTGCCGACGTATTGTAGCCCTATTTTCAGACGTAAAACGAGGCATAATACGCCTCGTTTACGTCTGAAAATAGGTCGTGTGAACCCAGCCTTAAAATACCATATAATGTACTGATAACTGAAAAATATATATTTGCAGGCTGAAATTGTAAAAAACTGAGATTCCTTTATTGTTTTTTGGGTTTAATTTTTTACGGCTTTCACCATGCGGGAAAAAAGGCAACTTAACTTTATTCTGTGGCTCAATACGATTATAGTGATGCCAAGTTTATATCGTTTTTTTTTATATTTTACTATTTTTTTTTTAAAAATTACTTTTTGTTAAAAAAAAAAGATTGTTTTGTTTCACCACATTCTGAGAGCCATAACTTTTTTATTTTTCCATGGATTGAGCGGTGTAAGGCCCCATGCCCACTTCAGTGTTTTTCTTCAGGGTGCTAGCCGTTTTTCTGACGGCTAGCACCCTGACCCATTCATTTCAATGGGGCCGTGCACACTTAAATTTTTTTGACGGTCCCGTTGCTCCGTTCCGATCCAAAGTAGAGCATGTCCTACTTTGGTCCGAGATTCCGTGACCGTGAGGCCCATGCAAGTCAATGGGGCCGTCAAAAAAACTGAAGGCACACGGAAGGCATCTGTGTGCCGTCCATGTGTGACGGAGCCGTTGCCTAGCAACGGCCGGGCGGGCAGAAAAACATTACAGAAATATTACACTTATCGGCAGCCAATCACTGATAGAGAGAAGAGGCTGCTGATTAAACATAAAATAAAAATCAGTTCATACGTACCCGGTCGTTGTCTTGGTGACGAGTCCCTCTTCTTCCTCCAGTCCGACCATCCTTTCTGACGCAGCAGCCTGTGATTGGCTGCAGAGGCCGCTGCAGCCTGTGATTGGCTGCAGAGGTGGTCACGTGGGATGAAGCGTCATCCCTGGAGACCGGCCTTCTGACGTCCTCCTGACGTGTGTGACCGCCACTACAGCCTGTGATTGGCTGCAGCGGCGACATGGATGAAACGTCATCGCTGGAGGCCGGACAGGAGGAAAGTAAGTATGAACTTTATTATTTTTTTTATTACATTAAAATTGTATTTTCCGAGCGCCGAGCATGGTACTGTCCAGGGTGCTGAAAGCGTTACCGCCGATCAGTGCAGCCCATTAACTCTTTCAGCACCCTGCACAGTACCATGCTCGGCGCTCAGAAACGGAAACATGGAGTGCACACGGGAGAGAACATGCCCGCTAAAATGGGCACACGTCAAAAACAGCCGTGAAAACGCTGTCGGAAGTATGCACGAGGCCTAAGGGGTTATTATTTGCAGGACGAGCTGTAGTTTTTATTGGTACCGTTTTTTGGTACATACAGTACAACTTTTTGATCACAGCTAAGTTGACCAAAAAACAGCAATTTTGGCGTTTACATTTTTTTATTTTTTACGACGTTCACCGTTAATGTTAAATAATGTTATATTGTAATAGTTCAGACTTTTACGGACGCAGCAATACCAATTTTATTTCTTTTTTTAAAATGTTTACATTACTTTAGAGGAAAAAATGGGAAAAGTTTTTTTTTTTTACTTTTAATATATTTTTTTCACTATTAAAAAACTTATTTCACACACTCTATTAGTCCCCTAGGGGACTTGAACCAGCGATCGTTAGATACAAATGTATTGCAGTGTATAGTCATTTTTACAGGTTTTTTCCGTGTTTTCCTGGGTTTCCCCAGGAACTCTAGTTTCCTTAAATGGCCAAAAAACTTACTGATAGGGTCATTTAGAATTAAAATTGTGAGCCCAATTGTTGCCACAATATAAATACTGCATGTGTTTTTTTTTTGTTGTATGTTTATTGTGTTTTAGTCCATTCATTTAGAAAAATCTAATCTAATATATGTATTTTATTAGTGCATTAGATAATTGCATACAGTAGGTCCCAAACATTTTTATTTTTTTAACAAGGTCATTCCAGTTAACATTCAGGACATTTTCATCTTATAGAGTGCTGAAGGACTGGCAAAGAAGCTGCGTAAAAAGTCAAAACTTCACCACTTTTCCAAGCCAGACATATTCATTTACTACTCAGGTTTTATATAAATGTGTTGAGCTACAGAGTTCTTCCATTTTCATAATGCACAAGCATTGATACAGGAATAATAACATACACAGACGATGTAATTTAGTGGGTAACACCAGGGATGAGAAGTTTTCTCACTGGACATTCATATATGGACAGTATAAGGTGTGTAGATATGTCACTTGTTGGTAATTGAACCTGGATGCCTATAGAGATACTGAGCTGTACATATAAATCTGTCAGAAAATAGATATAATTGGAAGGAAATTAAAAGAATACTTAGATCCTGTTCAGTTTAAAATGTGACACAATTAACACATGAATGGTAGGAAGATGTTATTATCTACAGAACCATGACAACTTAATAGCAGGTCTTCAAACATCTTTCTTTTCCTGTTATTAGTGCAGCAATCTGGGTAGGATGACGTGTTCTTACAATGTACCAGACTCAGCCCAAACCCTGCACTGAGAATTAAAAGGAACAACATTTAAAGCTGTGCCTCTCCCGCTGTGCGTCTGCTCATTATATGATGAATGTCATCCTGACTAGTTTACATTAGGACTTACTTCATAACATGGTCCTAATAACACACATTGCATGGTATGGGCTATAGTAACCAATCCGTCATTAGACTAAAGTCCAATCGTGCTGGTTTCTATGGGAAACAAGCTATGGGATTTTTGTATTACAATAGACCGAGAGTTTATTTTCTTTTAAAGGGAAGGTGTCATAATTATTTTTTTTATTATATTGCTTTTAATAAAATATAAACAAAAATTGTATTTATTAGTGTTGTCACTTTCTAATTTTTACTGTGTTCAAACTTTTACTTCTCTATGGGGGCTGCCATTTTTTTTTTCATCTCTGTATGTGTTGATTAACGACACATACAGAGATGGAATATGGCACATATAACCCCATAGTGAATGCAAACGAGAGCCGTTCCATTCTCAGAAGTGTATGCCGTCTGTGGGGGAATGGCGCATGCGCCGCTCCCACACAGACCGAAATGAAGCTCGTTCGCAGAGCGAAATCCGGCGCCATTTTCATGTGGACTGGATGCCGCTGCCGAACAGTAAGATGACGATTTCCGGCCGCGTCTTCCAGCCATATGTTCAGGCGCAAGGAATAGGGGCGTAGACCAGCGGAGGCGGCGGTGGCGGCAGGTAATTTATGTTCGTGTATGTGCAGTGTGTATTATGTTCGTGTATGTTCGTGTGATACTCTCTGCTGAGCCCTGTATCTAATCCTCCTACACTGTGCAGTCGCTCAAAAAATGGCGGCACACAGTGTAGGAGGTTTGAAGATTCAAACCCTTCCTTCTCCTGGCACTAGCCAGAATAAGGGAGGAGGGATTGTGTGAGGACACTAGAGAGAGTGTGTCTACCCCAAATTTGCAACATAAATCAATGAGGTTGCTTTACCACAGTGACCATGCTGTAATTTTGGGAACTGCTCCCTCTAGTGCCCAGCACATGAAATGTTATAAATTAGAATCGAATTTATAATATTTCCTGACTTGTGAAAAAATTTAAAAAATTAAAACAACGTGTAATCACTTATATACTAATTGTTTAACTGAAAAAAAAAATATATAATTTCTAGCGACACATTCCCTTTAAATTTCATGGAAACAGCATTTAAGTCTATAAGACAAAGTGAATGCAAACACACCTTGTACTTTTCTGATATTTCATTATTTAGATCATATATAGAGGATTATGTTTTTATATTACTCTCTATGTCAATATCTTACTATTTTGTCTAAACTTGTCACATTGTAAGTTTTCCTGATCATGGAGCAGTAGGAATGGGCACTTGCTGCTGGGATCCCCTACAATTACCTGATACTGTCAAAGTAAAGTAAATGAAGATTTAGAGGATGCCCATTGAAATCAATGTGTTCAATGTTGCAGTGGATTTCTGCAGTCATCCCCATGGTAGAAGTAACTTGAACCTCCTGGGCCCCAGTGCAAAATCTGTAACAGGGTCCCCCACCTACCATGAGTCATTTATAATACTAGAGTCTTCTTATGTGGTAAAGGGGCCTTTGGATCCACTCAGGTATTCGGGGGCGACTACTTCCTCCGCACACAGTGCACTTTACATGTAACTTCCACATATGGAATGCAAATAAATTTAACCGATAGGCTTTTTGGAATGCAGATCACTCCCAGGTTCTTACTCAGCATCAAAACTCCTCACAGTTCTCCATAATGCAAGAGCTTAATACTTCTCCCCTGTCATCTGCTAATCCTACCTATTCTCTTTAAATTAGAGAATGATTTATGGTCCTCCCTCATCAAAACCTCTCACTCTTATTTACAAGACTTCTCTTGTGCTGCACCTATACTTCGGGGTATATTTTGATGGCTTCAAAGCTTGCTCTGAATATGCATATTTTTAGGAAAAGTAAGCATATCTCACCACTGTTTTGTAGTTACCACCAGAACTCATGGACCTCTCTCAGTTTTACAAAATAACCTTAATACCCATTATTTTTATTCCCCTATTATACATAACAGTGTCTGTATTGAGTCATTATTACTTTCTAATAGTCATGGTCTTCTGTCAGTTTTGTGCCATTGCCAGATGCACTGTATCTCCATGTACGCTTCTTCTTTCCCCATTTGGTGAACCCTATTCCTCTCCAGCATATTTGTTTTCCACAGTTGTATGGGTATGCTATGGTACCATGTAAATCCACTCACCTGTGTTAGTCCATGTACTGTATATGCACATTACGGTTTTTTTTGGGTATGTCCTGACCTTTTGCAGATATACTTATTTGCAACACTTCAGTAGTTTTTTAATTGGGAGTTTATGACTACTAAGGTTTTCATTTTGCATTTTGCAGTAGGTTGAAACCGTATGCAGCTGTAATATGGCCAAGGAATGGATAAGGTCTAGGCAGGACTATTGGCGGAACGATGACAAGAAAACCAAGAGTGATGTAAAAATAAAAAAAAGTTACTTTACTAGGCCACAAAGAAAACAGCAATACAACACTTTTCTTGCGTTATAGAGTCACAGTCTCCAAAACTTTGGTCCAGTCGCTTTTTAACAACTAAGTGCCACCCTCCGTGTGAGGCATTCAGCGAAGCAATGCTTGGTTGTGTCCCTACTACTGTTATAGAGAAGCAAAAATAAACCAAATAAAATTGTGTCTGGGCCGTTTTTTACCGGTGCCAAATTAAACAAAACAGTAGCCACCATTTCCTGAGAATCAAACTATAAACAATACATGTGATATACAGCAACATATTCCTACGGAAAGCCAAACTTGAGGAGAAAGACAGGTTAGCAACAACATACTGCATGACACACATTTTGCACTTTAATCACTTACTCATTTAAAAAGGACCTCGTACTTCTGTGTATCTAATTTTTGCACTTTATATAACTATTTTTTTATAGGGATTTTGCATCATTGTATATTTTTTATATATATATATATATATATATATATATATATATGTTGTGTGTGTGCTCATCATACATTTGATCTTGTATTTTCTGTATGCAGTCATACTTTATGTTTTTCTTTTTATTCTCTAGGAATACGTGTATTTTGCATTGTGCCTTATATAATATCGGCACACTAATTTATTACACTAATTGGGGTGGATTTGCCTTATTGAAACGGACCGATGCTATTGGATTATCCTTTTTAAATGTTTTTTATGTGGTCTTTTCTTTATGAATAAAAAATTACTTTATCATATAAAGGTCGAGTGCCTTTTGTTTGAATGCCGTCTTTTTCTCCCCTTTCTCTGTAAGGACATTGTTTGGGCATTTTTGGGGAGACTCTCTTATTCAGTATAATCCTTTTTACTGTGCCCACAATTTGCTTGTATTAGAACATTTACCCAAAGTAGTGGAACTGTACAAGCATTATATTTTAGTTGGTAGCATTTTGACAATCTGCCATCAAACCCATGTTTGTGTGGTCTATAGAAAGCACCCCCATCTTCCTATTTTTTATACCTGCAGCTAGACACCTCTAATCCCATTTATCTAATCCTACATTATTTAAATAAATTGTGTTTGGCCGTGCATGTTAAATAGGATCTGTCACTAGTTTAGTAATGCCCAATCTCCTAGATAATCTGATTGGCGCTGTCACACTGATAATGCTAGTGAAAATTATGTCCCAAAACATTTATTATTTTAAAAGTTCTGAACTTTTTTCTAAATATGCAAATGAGGCTATAGTAGACAAGAGGGTGTCAACACCAGTGATTCTCCTGAGGTGGAGCCTCCTCCCAGACTCTGACGCTGTCCTATCAGCATGAAGCTGCTTCACACAGTGTGAGAGACTGAGGCTGGAGGGAAGGGGGATCACTTCAAATAGCCATATCTCCGGCTGTTGACCACCTAGAATAGTGGTTGTTGTGGCATATGAAAGATGAGATTCTAATTTTTAATAGCAGTTCTAGCTGTGAAACAATCGAAGGTATCACCAGTTGAAAACACAGTCGGGAATCGAAGCCGTATACTATATGATCATGCTGTGTTGCTGGCAGGGAAGGGGGAGAAGCTGTATGCTGATTGGCCAGCATCATACAAAAAAGATTACACCGCCCAGAGTGAAAAGAAAGAGTAACCTCCCATTTGGCGAGTATAGCCAAATTAACATATTTATAAAAATGCACATAACTGCAAACAAAATACCTTTTTGTAAAAAAAAATTACACTGTAGTTCTCACCATCATAGCGCCTATTAGATTATTTAGGCGATAGGGCATTAATAAACTAGTGACAGATCCTCTATAAAGTTCGAGCCTTAATGCCTAAGTGGCTCCAATGTGTATGACCATCTATACCCACAAAAAAATTAAATAAAAGTAAGCATATCACCCTGCCTCAAACCAATATATCAACATCTTGTACAGCACTTCAGTATTACAAACTCTATAGCTCCATTTTAACAGTGTATTTATACATTTTGTTCTATCGACTGTATCCCGTTCCCCCTTACCACGGCCGGACTGAGGATATATGGCTCCCAGTGCAATATTTTCTTTTGGCGCCCCACCCCCGTGATAAAAAAATTCTGCATAAAAAAAAGTATAATGCCCCCCACAGTACAATGCCCTTTTTAGTGCCCACACACAGTATATTGCCCTTTATAATGCCCCCACACAGCATAATGCCCCTTTAGTGCCCCCACAAAGTATAAGGTCCCCTTTATTGCTCCAACACAGCATAATAAATAATGCTCCCTTATGCCACCCCCTCTCCTTGGTGCCACACACACACCTCCTACAGATAGTGCCTCCCCTGTAGATTCTGCCATACATCTCCCCTGTAGATAGTGCCATACAGTCCCCCACGTCCCCCTTGTAGATAGTGCCATACAGCCCCCCCACCACTGCCTTGTAGACAGTGCACCCCAAAAAAATAAGACAAAAACATTAGACTCATCTAGGCCCGGTTCCCACGACGGGCGACACGGGCCCCCTAGCTTCGCCGAGAGCAGAGAAGGAGCGCAAAGACAGGTGCAGAGTTGCCAGGGCCGGGCGCTTCAGAAACACAAGCAGGGGAAGGAGGCCAGCGCAGCACCTCCTTCCACCTGCTGGAGTATTGTGCCCTGCGTGTTGGCAAAGGTTGCACGGTCCAACGTCAGGCCCACGACACTCACTTCACCATTGCCTAGCAGTATTTCTTATCCTAAATCCTAAGTATGTCCTTTATCCTAAAATTTATCTTCATAAATTGATATTGTATCTCTAGTAATATTTGATGCAATGAGATGTGTAATCATTTTTATTTGTCTTTTATGTTTTCACTTGAAAGGATACTGTTAGAATGCAATAATCAATACATGCAAAATTCAAACAACAATATGTCAAAAATTGTTTTATGAACACTGTAAAGTGTTTATCAAAATTTGCTGTTGGTTCCTGTTATCAGCTTAAGGATGTTGCTTTTTTTTCTTCTTTCAGCCACAAAAGAACAGTAAAGTAACAGAAAGTTATTGAAAGTACAAGTAAGAAACTTACTTATTTGGATTTGCTGTGCTTTTGCTCCCCCTACTGGAAGATTCGTGAAGTGCAGATGCACATCCTAGAAGCTGATCACGTACTTACTGTAGATCTTGTCACCCTTCTCGTTTTTCTCCCTCCCTGTTTTTCACAGACAGGAGCTAATAAATCTGACAATTGGACTGTAATGATGTCAATTAACACCGCTAACTTTAAATCTCTCAAAACAAACTTTGTAAAGCCATTTTATCTACTACATCAACCTGCTCCCAGCATACAGACTGGCAAATACTACTACACTGATTAATTGTTTTTGACCTGGGGATCAGGTGCTGAATGTTAATATTTTTTATGAGTAGATAGCTAAAATAATCCCAGTGTGCATTGTAAGGAATATGGCCTTTTATAGCTTGTAAGTCACATCCTTCACGTCTCACCGTTTTAAGGACAATAGATTCATGTGTTCATCTTTACTGCACAATGCTTTGTGTTTCAGCTCAGTATTAGAGTAGGAGAATCTCCTCTGAATAGTGAATAGCTTGTGTGCCTATTCAATAATCTGACAATACACATACAGTCCAATATTGTCTTTGTATTCCCCATCTCTGCATTTTTAAGCAGTGATATAATAAGGATTAAATTGTTATCATTAGTCTTTGTGTAACTAACACAACAGTATTTCCTATGAACAATTCATCATTTAATAGAGGAAGAAAGAGAATTTTTGAGAGGGAGAGGTAAATGGAGGAGGACAACTATATATAATAGTGCCTGTCTAAGTTCACACCCCCTCCTCCGCTGTACTTTTTTATGTTTGATTGTGTAGTAGCTTGAATCAGAGATGACTTAAAACGTACCTAATTTTTCAGAGGATTTTTCAGAGTAAGCTGTCATATGTGTACATGAAAAAAAAACAACTATTTCTGGCCATTATATATGTATTGTATATGGAATTTTTAGCAGTTTTCCCTTCTACAGGCTCTATCTCTAATTCTCAATTGACCCTGAGCTAGTGGGTGGAGCCTAACTGCTATCATGTCTCTATACACTGCACACATAGAGTAATGAGCAGTGTAGCTGGGAATCCATGGGTAAAATAGTAACACTTACCAGGAAGCTGCAGCACGTCTGTGTCTGTCTGTATAGTTCACATCCTCTCTCTGCTCCCCCTTCCGTTTCCATAGACTTGCATGGACAGTGTGTCTGTGTCCCCCTTTCTCTGCTACCTTTTCTTGTTTCCCTACCCTCTCCATAGACATTTAAAAGCAGCGTGTCTGTGTCTCTTTTTCTCTCTGCTCCCCTCTCCTGTGGGGTGGAGAAGAAATAGGGAGCACAAGGAGAGTGAGCGACACACACATGCACACACTGACCATATAAGTCTGGAGAAGGGGGTGAGCAGGAAGACGTAGCAGCGAGAGACTAGACACATGCTGCTAATAGAAGTCTATAGAAAGCAGAGGGCAGAGCAGGAGGAGGGAGAAGGAGCATAATGATAGACATTGAAATGCCTCTAGAATGACTGTGTAAGTCTATGGAGAGAGGATGGGCAGCAGGAAGAAGGAGCAGAGTGACAGACAGAGACATGATGCTCATAGAGGAGAGGGTGAGCAGGAGGAGGGAGCAGGGAGGGAGATACACAGACACAGACCCGCTTCCCATATAAATCTATGAAGAGAGGTGGGGAGAGCAGGAGGGAGAAGCAGGGCAGATTAACTGCAGGAAGTTTGGCTGTGTCTTTTCACAATTTGCCAATAGAAGTCTATGGAGAGGGTGGAGCAGGGGGAGCAGAGAGACACAAAGACTGCACAAAGACGTCTATGAAGAAAAGAGTGTGAAGCATGAGGGGGAGCAGGAGCAGCGGGAGTGCCCCACGACATGCTTCCCATAGAAGTCTATGGAGAGAAGTAGGGGGAGCAGGAGAAAAGAAAGACACAGACATGCTACCCATGGAAGTCTATGGAGAGGGGAAGGCGAGTAGGAGGAGGAAGTTAGGAGCAGAGAGAGGAACACTTCTGACAGATTCCCTTTAATGGGTCTAATCTGTAATATCTGAAACTGTCTGTATGTTGGTGTTGTTAATATATGTATTTGTGGAAGACTTATCAAAAGTGCTCTAAAATGCATAATTTTAAGCGATGGAGAAAGTTATGCCACCTCATGGATATCATACTTTATATTTGTAAAAAAAAAAAAAAAAATGGGCACGTCATTAATCTGGTACATTTTACAACTCCTCTTAGCCATGCCTCTTTTTTCTAAACACTTTTCAAAACTATTGAAAAGGTGTAAAAAGTGTCTAAAACACATAATACATTTGGTGCACAGCAAGTCATTGAATTTTTTGTGCAGTTTCCGACAATATTCTGGTGCATTTTGCTTAATACCTTTCCTTATCTTATCACAGTAATCCAGGCATTGAAGGTCAAAACCTAGGTATATCGCATGTCCAGTTTATAGAGGATGTGCTTGCTTAATGCAAACTGGTGCAGATCAGCAATTCAACTAAACGCAGTTTGCTGCTTTATATATTAATGTCTAGTTTATTGTGTCAAGATTGCATGCCTAGAGACAGAGAAATAATTATGTTATGTAAGGAAAGTTTTGTTTTGCTTTAAAACTGAACTGGTGTCTGAATCTTTAAGAGCAGGTGCTCCTAGAAAATAGAAACCAAATATAAAAGAATATCTAGAAGGCAAATTTCTCCTGCTCAAAGGAACTTATCTAATCAGCAGACTTGCTACCTGGTAGTGGCAGTCTCTACCCTGATATTATTGGGATTTGTAGCAAAATTCTATTTATTTTTTTTTCTTTTGCATTTTGCTCTAAAGAAAATGGACACCAGAAATAACTTTAAAGTCTGAATGGAGGACTTATTTTAATAACAATAACACCCACACCACGATAGTCATGTAATATTGCCTGATTAAGGGCTGCTGTCATGTACTGCCACATTCAGACGGCCAGAATGCAGACACATTAAAGTCATCCGTACTACGGTCAGATGGTGATTTAGGTTTAGTTCACTTGAAACTTGGTCCGGGTCTTTCATCTGTAATAGAGCCGGCTGAATTCTGCCTACGTTTTTTTCTTTATTCAAGCAGAATAGAGAGAAAAATGGGCCAAATATTTAATTTGTACAGTATCTGCTCTTCAGCCTGCACTGAAGATTGGAGGAGAATCAGGACATGTGTAGCGGAGATATATAGACGTTTCTTGGGAAGACCATTAGAAAAATTTTTCACCTTTTGGTTCTGGTGAAACAAGACCTGAAAAAAGGAAATGTAGCTATTAACAACCGCAAGCAGAAGAAGAGGGCCACTAAGTGGTGGATCACTCCCATATCATTGCATTGGCTGCAACCGGATAGCTGCACTAGAGATGATAGGTCCTGTAGTCCTCTATCACTAGCTCAGGTGATGCCTCCAGTTAAAAATAACCACCTTCTTGGAAGTCATTGTGCTGAAGTAGCAAAGACAGGTAACAAAACTTTTTCTGGCTATTTCTCACCTTTAAAGGTTGTGTAGGGCAGGGCATCTCAAACTACTCAGGCCTCACCAGCTAATCCCTGGTGATGCCAGGGCCTCACCAGCGAAAAAATATTACAGTGCAGCGCTCATATAACCACTGTAACAGCGTCAAATAAATAAAACTGTGCAGCACTGAATACTTGCTTCCATGCACGCGAACATAAAAACACCCGTAATTATGGGCCGTAATTACGGGCCGTAATTACGTCACGTTTTTACGGGCCCATGGACTTTTATTGGCCACGGGTACCTCCCCGTATGCCGTTGAAAAATATAAAACGTCCTATTTCAGGCCGCAATTACGGCACGGGCAGGCCCATAGAAGTCTATGGGGCTCCCGTAATTACGGGTGACTACGTGTGTGCACTCATAATTACGGGAGTGTTGCTAGGCGACGTCAGGGGATAGTCACTGTCCAGGGTGCTGAAAGAGTTAAACGATCGGCAGTAACTCTTTCAGCACCCTGGACAGAAACTACCGATCACAATATAGATCAACCTGTAAAAAAAAAAAAAGACGTTCATACTTACCCAGAACTCCCTGCTTCTTTCTCCAGTCCGGCCTCCTGGGATGACGTTTTAGCCCATGTGACCGCTGCAGCCAATCACAGGCTGCAGCGGTCTCATGGACTGCTGCGTCATCCAGGGAGGTCGGGTTGGATGTCGAAAGAGGGACGCGTCACCAAGACAACGACCTGGTAAGTATGAATTTATTTTACTTTTACCTCGGAAAGGGCTGTCCCTTCTCTCTATCCTGCACTGATAGAGAGAAGGGCTGCCGATTACTGCAGTGCAATTTTGCAGCGAAAAAGGGGCCCGTAAATACGGGTGGAATACGGGTGACACCGGACCCGTATTTACGGGCACAGGTCCGTAAATACTGGTGCAATACGGGTCGAATACGTGTGACCAAGGATCCGTATTTACGTCAGTATTTACGGGAGGAAAAAAATACGTTTGTGTGCATGAGGCCTAAGTGGAGCCAAATAAATGTCACAATGTAGCATAAAATACCTCCCCTAGCATTGGCAAACAAATACCACAATGCAGTGAAAATACGCCCAGCAGTGCCAAACAAATACCACAATGCTGTCTGAATTACCCCTCAATGACACCAAACAAGTACAACAATGCAGCGTTAAATACTCCCCAGTAGCGCCATTACCACATTGCAGCACCAACTACCTCCCCAGCAATAGTGTATACCAGAATGGAGCACAAAGTATATACAGCCCAGCAGTGCCAGCCACATTACCCTATAAATATTAGCTAAATTGGCTTATAAATATCAGCCACTAAGCCCCTATTAGTGCCAGCCACATAGCCAGCCAAAAATGCTAGCCACATTACTCCTGTAAATGCAAGCCATATTGCCCCATAAGTGTAAGATTCATTGCCCCATAAATGCCATCCACATTGTCCCATAAGTGCCAGGTATAATGTCTCTGTAAATGCCAACCACATTGTGCTTATAAGCGCCAGCTGTATTGTCCAATAAGTGCCAACCACTTTGTTCCCATATATTAAAGCCCATTTATTTACCTTTCCAGACGCTTTCCTGCTCAATGTCTGGAAGTCCACCTGCACCATAGGTGTAAGCTTTGTTGCCCTTTCATGCTGAGCAGCCCACAGGCTACTGAGCGCTTCAGAACACTTCAGATAGGCACACTTGGAGCCGCTGCTTACTGGCTTGATGTGCGCCTGGCAGACATCATTTGGAGCAACCCCGCACTGCCAACTCAGTATAAGCCTTAAAAGAAGTCACAAAGAGGTCTGGGAACCTCTTCTTATACATTTGTTTTAATGCTCATATTGAGCGGCCCATGCCCAAAAAGACGGGGACCCGCACCTCACACTTTGAGAAGAACTGATGTATAATATATTGACGTTCTACCACATTAGATCTTCACTTTAATCATATTGGTTATTTTTATATATCATCAAAATCCCTTAGGCCCCATGCCCACTTCAGTTTTTTCTTTCAGGGTGCTAGTCGTTTTTCTGACGGCTAGCACACTGACCCATTCATTTCAATGGGGCCATGCACACTTCAGTTTTTTTGAAGGTCCTCTTGCTCTGTTCCGATCCAAAGTAGAGCATGTCCTACTTTGGTCCGGGATTCCGTGACCGTGAGGCCCATGCAAGTCAATGGGGCCGTCAAAAAAACTGAAGGCACACGGAAGGCATCCGTGTGCCATCCGTGTGCCGTCCGTGTGTGACCGAGCCGTTGCCTAGAAACGGCCGGGCGGGCAGTAAAACATAACAGAAATATTACACTACTCGGCAGCCACTTGTCTCTATCAATTACTGATAGAGAAAAGAGGCTGCTGATTAAAAATAAAATAAAAATCAGTTCATACTTACCCAGTCGTTGTCTTGGTGACGAGTCCCTCTTCTTCCTCCAGTCCGACCTTCCAGAATGACGCGGCAGCCTGTGATTGGCTGCAGAGGCCGCTGCAGCCTGTGATTGGCTGCAGAGGCGGTCACGTGGGATGAAGCGTCATCCCTGGAGGCCGGCCTTCTGACATCATCCTGACGTGCGTGACCGCCACTACAGCCTGTGATTGGCTGCAGCGGCGACATGAATGAAACGTCATCGCTGGAGGCCGGACAGGAGGAAAGTAAGTATGAAATTATTATTATAATCTTTTTTTATTAGATTAAAATTGTATTTTCCGAGCGCTGAGCATGGTACTGTCCTGGGTGCTGAAAGAGTTACCGCCGATCAGTGCAGCCCATTAACTCTTTCAGCACCCTGGACAGTACCATGCTCGGCGCACGGAAACTGAAACACGGAGTGCACACGGGAGTGCACACGGCCGATAAAACGGACACATGGATCCGTCAAAAACGGCTGTGCAAAACCGTGTCGGAAGTGTGCACGAGGCCTTAAGTTGAAGAAAAACAAAATCTTTTTACAGACATAGGGAGGTTTTTTCTATTTCCCAATAGCATTGCTATTAGTTTTTCTGCTCTGAGTGGTAATTTGACAGTGTAGTTTTCTAAAACAATCAGTTTATTTGAACTATACAGCATTGAATTTGTTTTCTCCTATGTCTGTGTGGCACGAACTGCTGAAAAATAGAAAACTGCGGGGCATCACATGGGCTGTTATTGATTGGTATGATATTTCAGCTTCTCAACATAAATGGCAAAAGAGATTTCCTCTCAAATATTGGAGATTTGTGTCACAAATTACAGCTTAGCTTTTCAAGAGAGTGTACTGTACTTTGTGTTAAGCGGGTAAAACTATTATAGGATCAATACTTACTCTCAAGAGGTGACCATCAATGAACAATTGGTTAATATATATAATCATATTTTTATTTATAATTTTACATATAGTAGTTTTGTCTAAAATGAAATATGGATAGATAGATAGATAGATAGATAGATAGATAGATAGATAGATAGATAGATAGATAGATAGATAGATAGATAGATGTTGAAATTAATACAAAAGTACTTCATGAAGGTTAAAAGGAAAGAAAATGTTGAACCTATAAAATAAACATTTATTAGACCCTCAAATACATCGGTATTAAATACATATATACACACTACCGTTCAAAAGTTTGGGGTCACCCAGACAAATTTTGTGTTTTCCATGAAAACTCACACTTATATAATTTCAAATGAGTTGCAAAATGACTAGAAAATATAGTCAAGACATTGACAAGGTTAGAAATAATGATTTTTATTTGAAATAATAATTTTCTCCTTCAAACTTTGCTTTCGTCAAAGAATGCTCCATTTGCAGCAATTACAGCATTGCAGACCTTTGGCATTCTAGCTGTTAATTTGCTGAGGTAATCGGGAGAAATTTCACCCCATGCTTCCAGAAGCCCCTCCCACAAGTTGGATTGGCTTGATGGGCACTTCTTGCGTACCATACGGTCAAGCTGCTCCCACAACAGCTCTATGGGGTTGAGATCTGGTGACTGCGCTGGCCACTCCATTACAGATAGAATACCAGCTGCCTGCTTCTTCCCTAAATAGTTCTTGCATCATTTGGAGGTGTGCTTTGGGTCATTGTCTTGTTGTAGGATGAAATTGGCTCCAATCAAGCGCTGTCCACAGGGTATGGCATGGCGTTGCAAAATGGAGTGATAGCCTTCCTTATTCAAAATCCTTTTACCTTGTACAAATCTCCCACTTTACCAGCACCAAAGCAACCCCAGACCATCACATTACCTCCACCATGCTTGACAGATGGTGTCATACACTCTTCCAGCATCTTTTCAGTTGTTCTGCGTCTCACAAATGTTCTTCTGTGTGATCCAAACACCTCAAACTTCGACTTGTCTGTCCATAACACTTTTTTCCAATCTTCCTCTGTCCAATGTCTGTGTGCTTTTGCCCATATTAATCTTTTCCTATTATTAGCTAGTCTCAGATTTGGCTTTTTCTTTGCCACTCTGCCCTGAAGGCCAGCATCCCGGAGTTGCCTCTTCACTGTAGACGTTGACACTGGAATTTTGCGGGTACTATTTAATGAAGCTGCCAGTTGAGGACCTGTGAGGCGTCTATTTCTCAAACTAGAGACTCTAATGTACTTGTCTTGTTGCTCAGTTGTGCAGCGGGGCCTCCCACTTCTCTTTCTACTCTGGTTAGAGCCTGTGTGTGCTGTCCTCTGAAGGGAGTAGTACACACCGTTGTAGGAAATCTTCAGTTTCTTGGCAATTTCTCGCATGGAATAGCCTTAATTTCTAAGAACAAGAATAGACTGTCGAGTTTCACATGAAAGCTCTCTTTTTCTAGCCATTTTGAGAGTTTAATCGAACCCACAAATGTAATGCTCCAGATTCTCAACTAGCTCAAAGGAAGGTCTGTTTTATAGCTCCTCTAAGCAGCAAAACTGTTTACAGCGGTGCTAACATAATTGCACAAGGGTTTTCAAGTGTTTTCTAATCATCCATTAGCCTTCTAACACAGTTAGCAAACACAATGTACCATTAGAACACTGGAGTGATGGTTGCTGATAATGGACCTCTATACACCTATGTAGATATTGCATTAAAAACCAGACGTTTGCAGCTAGAATAGTCATTTAGCACATTAAGGCCTTATTTACACGAGCGTGTGCGTTTTGCGCACGCAAAAAACACTGCATTTTGCGTGCGCAAAAGGCACTTAACAGCACCGTGTGTCATCACCATATGATGCGCGGCTGCGTGATTTTCGCGCAGCCGCCATCATTATGACACTCCGTTTGGATGTTTGTAAACTGAAAAGCACGTGGTGCTTTTCTGTTTACATTCATCCTTTTCAGTGCTGTTGCGCGAATCACGCTTCTCCCACGGAAGTGCTTCCGTGTGACATGCGTGGTTTTCACGCACCCATTGATTTCAATGGGTGCGTGATGCGCGAACAATGCACAAATATAGGACATGTCGTGAGTTTTTCGCAGCAAACTCACAGACTGTCTGCACTGCCCCATAGACTAACATAGGTCCGTACAACACGTGTGAAAATCACACGCGTTGCACGGACGTATTACACGTTCATGTAAACAAGCCCTAACAATGTATAGAGTGCATTTTTTATTAATTTAATGTTATCTTCATTGAAAAAAACTGTGCTTTTCTTTCAAAAATAAGGAAATTTCTAAGTGACCCTAAACTTTTGAACGGTAGTATATACAGGGTGGGCCATTTATATGGATACACCTGAATAAAATGGGAATGGTTGGTGATATTAACTTCCTGTTTGTGGCACATTAGTATATGGGAGGGGGGAAACTTTTCAAGCTGTGTGTTGACCATGGCGGCCATTTTTAAGTCGGACATTTTGTATCCAACTTTAGTTTTTTCAATGGGAAGAGGGTCATGTGACACATCAAACGTATCCAGAATTTCACAAGAAAAACAATGGTGTGCTTGGTTTTAACGTTACTTTATTCTTTCATGAGTTATTTACAAGTTTCTGACCAATTATAAAATGTGTTCAAATTGCTGCCCATTGTGTTGGATTGTCAATGCAACCCTGTTCTCCCTCTCTTCACACACTGATAGCAACACCGCAGAAGAAATGCTAGCACAGGCTTCCAGTATCCGTAGTTTCAGTTGCTGCACATCTCGTATCTTCACAGCATAGACAATTGCCTTCAGATGACCCCAAAGATAAAAGTCTAAGGAGGTCAGATCGGGAGACCTAGGGGGCCATTCAACTGGCTCACGACGACCAATCCACTTTCCAGGAAACTGTGCATCTAGGAATGCTCGGACCTGACACCCATAATGACATAAATAACTCATGAAAGAATAAAGTAACGTTAAAACCAAAAGCACACTATTGTTTTTCTTGTGAAATTCTCGATAAGTTTGATGTGTCACATGACCATCTTCCCATTGAAAAAACTAAAGTTGGATACAAAATGGCCGACTTCAAAGTGGCCGCCATGGTCAACACCCAGCTTGAAAAGTTTCCCCCCTCCCATATACTAATGTGCCACAAACAGGAAGTTCATATCACCAACCATTCCCATTTTATTTAGGTGTATCCATATAAATGGCCCACCCTGTATATATATATATATATACTAGTAAATTATATATTAGTAAAGAAAGTCTTGCAGCACTCCAATAGGAACAATCGTGAAGTTTATTCAGTCCGCATCAAGCAAAGGTGCAACGTTTCTGTCCTACAATATGTATATATGTATATATACAGTATATATACATATATATATATATATTTATATGTATATACTGTATATAACAAAAGGTAGATGGAGCAGCACAGTAGCGAAGCATATCCAACAAGGATGGTGCAAGGATTCAAATGAGTGACCCTTCCTAATAGATACCACAAGTTAGCACCTAAGAAGCAGCACTACGCATTCCACAGGATTTATTTCACCAAAGGTTCACTGCAACCTTTCACCCTCTCAAGGAAGACATTATCAAGCCTTGATAATGCCTTCATTGAGAGGTTGAACCTTTGGTGAAATTAATCCAGTGCTGCTTCTTCGTTGCTTACTTGTGATAAAACGGGGAGGCAATAGGGAATTGATTTTAAAACGGTGTGAACTACAATGGATTACGAAACTCAACTCTGTGCACCCATATGGCCTTAATGTGGACTATCCACTCAATGTGTATAGGTAGAACTAACAACATTAATTTCTCACTCTATTGTCCCCTCCACTATATCATTGGATTTTTTTTATCTAATATGTTGTATCTATATCTATTCCCCTTGTCTGGGTTCACCTCCCTGTATCCTGTTGACATTGTATAGAATTGGTTATTGGAATATTATGTGTATTGGCCTTTGATTATTCCTCTAGGTGACTGTATAGTCACATTCTCATTTTTCTCTTTTTAGATGGCTATTATACTATTGTTACTGGATTCTCACGATCTGAATGAAGAAGCACTGGACTCATGTTACTGTTGATTCTCTTGTTTATATACACACACACACACACACACACACACACACAAACGTGTTCTGCTACATGTATCATTATGTTCAAATGAGACTCATAAATAAAAATATCATTTAAAGGGGTTGTCCCAAGTTGACTCAAATTTTTTTTTTAAACATTCTAAGCAGGAAATGAATTTTAAAACATTTGCTGTTAAAAAAATTTAAAAATTCATTTCCTAAGTGCCTTTTTTTTACACTTGATAACTCAGCAAGTGCTGGTTATCTTTTCTAAAAAGGGGCGTGAGCGGCTTGATGTCAATCAAGCCGCTCTGCTCTGCAGTGTGCGCGCTCCCGATGTTGCTAGATACTGTAGTTCTAGCAACATCGGGAGAATGTTCGTCTCAAGCGGGCATGGTAAGCCCGATTGAGACGAACTTACCGTGAATGTCATCAACCCTACAATACACTACATTACACTACACTACATTCACCCCGTTTCGGCAAACAACTTCTCTCTCCCCCCCTGTCACTACATGTAATTTGTGTACCCGCCGCACCGGTGCTGCATCAGCACCCGGCGAACAACTAAAAATATATTAAAAAAATAAACTCACCTAAGACGTTCTAACGGCGCTCTGAACGGTCCCGTCACTTGCCATCTTCCTTCTTCTTGGCGCCGCTCGCATTCATAGTAACAATGCGTTGTGGCGCTGATGAAGTAATCATATCAGGCACACGTGATTACGTCATCTGCGCCCACCGCTATGTTATTGTGAATGGGAGAAGAAAAGTGACGGGACCTTTCAGCTCTTCGTGGGAACGTCTTAGGTGAGTTTATTTTTGTATGTATGTTGTCATGTATGTTTATATTTGCATGTATGTATGTATGTATGTTTGTATGTATGTATGTGTGCATGTATGTATGTTGTCATGTTTGTATGTGTATATGTGCATGTATGTTTGCATGTATTTATGTTTTCATGTATGTATGTTTGCTTGCATGTATGTTTGTATGTATGTTTTCTTGTATGTATGTTGTCATGTTTGTATGTGTATGTGTGCATGTGTGTATATGTGCATGTATGTATGTATGTTTGCTTGTATGTATGTTTGCTTGTATGTATGTTTGCTTGTATGTATGTATGTTTTCTTGTATGTATGTATGTTTGCTTGTATGTATGTATGTATGTATGTTTGCTTGTATGTATGTTGTCATGTTTGTATGTGTATATGTGCATGTATGTTTGCATATGTATGTATGTTTTCATGTATGTATGTTTGTATGTTTGCATGTATGTTTGCATGTATGTATGTTTGCTTGTATGTATGTTTTCTTGTATGTATGTATGTTGTCATGTTTGTATGTGTATATGTGCATGTATGTATGTTTTCATGTATGTATGTTTGCATGTATGTATGTTTGCATGTATGTATGTTTGCATGTATGTATGTTTGCATGTATGTATGTTTTCATGTATGTATGTATGTTTGCATGTATGTATGTTTGCATGTATGTATGTTTGCATATATGTATGTATGCATGTATGTTTGCATGTATGTATGTTGTCATGTTTGTATGTGTATATGTGCATGTATGTTTGCATGTATGTATGTATGTTTGTTTGTTTGTATAAATGTCTGTATGGCCATGTATGATACTGTCTGCTGGCGCCCTGTATCTAAGCCAACTTTGCCGCAGGCTTCTATACATGGTATAACAGTCAGTATCACACATGAAAGTGAAACTAAGCCTACGACAAGTTTTATTTTATTTTTTTTCTTATATTTTTGATTTTTTACAGGTTTGGTGTTTGGACTACTTCGGTTTCGAGGTCTACTTAGATGACGCTTTTTTTTTCATCAATAAAATGGTTAATGAGGGTTGTGTTGGGGGTGCTTTATTTCAATAAAATATTTTATCTATGTCTTTGTGTTTTATTTTCAAGTTTTATTACTATCACTTTAGTAATGGCCGCTGTCTGAGTGACAAGGTCCATTACTAAGGGGAGGCTTAGTGTTAGCCGGTACAGAGGCTAACACTAAACACCATTATTACCCCGGTACCCACCACCACCAGGGGTGCCGGGAAGAGCTGGGTACGATCCAGTACCCGACCATCTGTTGTGATGGTCGGGCCCTGGGGCGGCCGCAGGCTGGTATTATGAGGCTGGGAAGGGCCAAAAACAGTGGACCTTCCCACCCTTGTAATGCTAGGCTGCTGCTGCTGTGTTGTATCTGGCTGGTTATAAAAATGGGGGGGACCCCACGTCATTTTTTTAAATTATTTATTTATTATTTTTATTAAGACATGGGGTTCCACCCAATTTATCATAACCAGCCACAAACACAGTGTTATTAGCCTGGGAATGTACTAAACCAGTGCCCCCTCCCACCCGTGTAATGCCAGGCTGCTGCGGCCTTGTATATGGCTGGTTATTAAAAACATTTTTATAGCCAGCCCGATACAACACAGCAGCAGCAGCCTAGCATTACAAGGGTGGGAAGGTCCACTGTTTTTGGCCCTTCCCAGCCTCATAATACCAGCCTACGGCCGCCCCAGTACCCGACCATCACAACAGATGGTCGGGTACTCTATCGTACCAAGCTCTTCCCGGCACCCCTGGTGGTGGTGGGTACCGGGGTAATAATGGGTGGTTAGTGCTAGCCTCTGCACCGGCTAACACTAAGTACCGCCTTAATAATGGACGCTGTCAATCAGCCAACTACCATTATCTAGGCACTAATAAAGTTTGAAAAAAAAACACAAAGACAATTTTTTTTTATTGAAATAAGAAATCCCCAACAAAACCCTCGTTAGCCATTTTATTAAAATTTTCAAAAAACGTAGATCTACGCAGTAGTCCAACGAATCGAAGACGTAGTCCAATTGGTACATCAAAATCTGCAACAACATAAAAAAAAGTTATCAATGTGAACAATACCAATACTTATACTCACCTAGACACACACAAACAACCACACAAAAACATATACACAAACACATATAAACACACACCCATATATTACATAAACACATACACACAAACATATACACAAACACACACAAACACACACATATACACACAAACACATGTACACAAACACCCATATATACACAAACACACAAACATATACACACAAACATATACACAAACACACACATATACACACAAACACATGTACACAAACACCCATATATACACAAACACACAAACATATACACACACATATATACACAAACACACACATATACACAAACACCCATATATACACACATATACACAAACACACACATATACAAAAACACACAAACATATACACATGCACAAACACACCCATATATACACAAACACACACACACATAAACTCCAAAAAACACACATATACACACAAACCTATACACAAACACATGTACACAAACACACAAATATACATATACAAAAATACACAAACATATACACACAAACATATACACATATGCACAAACACACCCATATACACACACACACATATACACACACACACATACACACAAACACGCCCATATATACACAAACACACCCATATATACACAAACACACACATATACAAAAACACACACAAACATACACACAAACCTGTACACATATGCACAAACACACCCATATATACACAAACACACCCATATATACACAAACACACACGTATACAAAAACACACACAAACATACACACAAACCTATACACATATGCACAAACACACCCATATATACACAAACACACACAAACATATACACACAAACATATGTACACAAACACACCCATATATACACAAACCCACACATACAAAAACACACACACAAACATATACACACAAACATATACACAAACACACCCATACACACACACAAACACACACACATATACACAAAAATATCCACAAACATATACACATACACACAAATACACCCATATATACACTCACACATAAACACACACACACACACACACACACAAACACACATATACACAAACACACCCATATATACACAGACACACACACACACACACAAACATATACACACTTACCTTTAGCGGAGCGCAGACTTCTCCTTGCGACGGGTGCCTTCCACTGCATCTTCTGTGCATGCGCCGAGAAGCGCCGAGATGCGCGTTCACGAGCAAATGACATCCTCTGCTCAGGGCGCAGAGGATGTCATTACGCATGCGCGGCCACCGCTAAAGGTAAATAGCGGTGGCCGGGAACCTAGGCAACGAGCAGGATACAAAGAGGGACCGACCGCAACTTCAATCAACGATATCAAGAAAACGACATCGCTGGACGACGGACAGGTAATTAGAATTCTTCTTATTTTTACATGGGGGAGCTTTATAGCTCCATTTATCAACTTGGGACAACCCCTTTAACTACACTTGATGTTTTAATGATACCTCGACACATTATACAATAATGCCAAAATAATTGCTTCTATGTCAATCTACTTGTTTATATGAATGAGGGGGATCTCTTTGCAATTAAACTATATCTGATCTTCTATATATATCCACATTGGGGTCGGTGACATCTACACTGGCTCGAGGTAGGGTACGGACTTTACACAAATTAGAAAACAATAAAATAATATACATGTATATACCAATGACGTTGATGTCTTTAAAGGCTCATTTCGATCCTTGAATGGTATCCGCTAAAGGTCTTCTAGTGGATGATAAATCCACTTGATGATTTAGGGGATGCTTGACACAAGATATTCTCTTATGGGTAATGGGAGATATGACTCGTGCCTAGGAATCGAAAGCCAATTATTCTGTACCCTGAATAAATATATAGAGTGACGTTGTTGGCTTATTTTAGGCGGATGGACCGTTTTTACCCTTATTTGTGGTAATATATAGATCATTGAAGGCTGAGCCTTTTAGTACTTATATGCAAGGGCCCTCGCCAATAGATCGATGAAATCTACATTTAACTTACCAACATACTGGCATTCCCTCTTTGAAGATGGCGTTAGTGCATTCACAAAGGGGTGACGCATATACGCGGCTGGAGGTAGTTACATAGATAACTCTCGTGAGATATTCTTTGGCTTTCTTGTTCTATGTTGCCTTGGTGACGATTAATCACATGTTCACTTTGATCCAATCGGTGAGTTTACCTGTGGGCATGCGCTGTTCGATGTTCAGAACGCCGATAGTTACCAACATGTGTTACATATGAGTCCTATCATCATGTTTCTTCTCTGTAGGTCGAGATGTCAGCACTGTTCAACATTTCGTGTCCCGTAGGTTGGGAGAATAATGAACGGAATGACAGCAAGAGGTCTATGGAGGCAAACCTCTGCACGGACGGATCGTCTGATTGGAAGAATGGAGCGTAGTGATCCATTCTATACTACAATTGAAATTGGACATCCCACCCCAAGCCTTGTGCAGCAATCAGTGCTGACACAAACCATCAGAAGGCATTTGCATGACATTGGACAATGAGCCAGACGTCCAGCTACAGGTGTTCCATTGACCACACGCAACCTCTATCAAAGGCTATCATCGTGCAAAACAAGACAGCAATGAAGGCTGGACTGGAGTTCTATCCTCTTCAGCGATGAGTCCTGCTTTTGTCTCGGACACAATGATAGTCGGAGATTGGTCTGAAGACCATGTGGGCAACGGGAACTTCACAACGTCCTACTCCCGGGATTATAGTGAGTGGTGACATAATGTATGGTAGCCGGACCCCTCTAGTCTTCATTTCAGGTACACTAAAAGCTCAGCGATACATTGATTGGTCATGGAACCAGTGGTTTGGCCATTTCTCTAAAGTGTCCCAGAAGCTGTTTTACAACAGGATAACATCAGGCCGCATATTGCTTGTGCTACTTTGAGCAGCCTGCGTGGCCTAAATGTGCTACCATGGCCTGCAGCATCTCTAGACTTGTCTCCCATTAATCACGTCTGGGACATCATTGGTTAGCAATTACAAAGGGAGCTGCCAGCAGCCAATCTTGATGATTTTTTGTGTCCAAGTGCATTCAGCGTGGCATAACATTTCTCAGACAACCATTAATAACCTCATTGACAGCATGCCAAGGCGTGTAAGTATGTGTATTTCTGCGCTTGGTGATCATACTGATCGATACTGAATAAATCATGATGTTTAGAATATTTTGTTTCAATTCTTTTATCATTTGCATATCATTAACATGTCTATCGATCCTGTGATTTCCTCAATTCCTAAACTTTTCCTTCCTGATGTTGCAATTTCAATGTTCAAAAGTGTATATGTATATATAAATAGAGTAGCCTTCAGAAAGTACATAGTGGATTAGCCTGACAAGGAGATCAGGGTGATGAAACCGATTTCTAAGGATATGAGTGTCCATTGAATTACAATGAAATGTACTATATATCTATAAAACCTCCCAAATGACCGCTTGGGCATTTTCTATCTACGTTTAAAAGTAATCTCTTGTCAGGTTTATGCTGCCAATTCTAATGGCAGCATAAAGAAGTTACAAATACCCTGATTCCAGCTCTGTGTCACTGACATTTTAAATAATCACTCTAAATCGGCTCATGATGGTAGTCCTCGCAGGTCTATGTAGGCGTTCTGTAGTCCTAGAAAATTCATAAGGTTGGGGCCCCCGCTACCGCTGCTGATGCCAGTTTCCTCCGTATGCTGCAGGAGATAAACTGTGATTTTATGAAAACTACTGAATATTGAAAAGTAAGTGACACAGCACTGGGATATGGGGTTGTCACTACTTTATAGATTCCCCTTAAGTTAAGATCTGCAGCCAAACAAGGGGGCAAAACAGTTGGGTACTGATTTTGGTATTGATGGAAAGCTCCCTAGAGCAAAATCAGTGCTTAGAGCTACAGATCCAGGTATGTAAAACTTGCGTAGTTGTGAAACAATGATTGAACTTTACACAAGGGGGTAATTAAAGAAGATCACTAGCGGAAACATAAGTTTCCATCACTGCACCCCCCACCTGACTGTCTATCCAGCTCTAGACTTTATGTATATTGTACTCACTTCCCTGCAGTCCGGACTCCTGTCTGCTTCTGATCAGACACCTTCTTGAATTTCTTCCTGCTTCCTTGTCCTCTGTGCTTTGCTATCAGTCGTATGATGCCTCACTACAGCATCAAATGAGCATCCAAAACCAGATCCAACTATGCCTGTTGGGAGGACAGTGTGATTATCCTTCCCCCAAATAGTCAGCTAAGTAAACTGAGAAAATATTAGTATAGAACTAAGGAGGCTCAAATGTGATAATTTTTTTATTATAACTGTGTGACAGCATCCTGTCTAATCATTATTAGTAACTGTAATAGGAGTCCCGTCCCCCTTGTATGGAGCTGTGTGGAATGCAGGAGGTTCTGGTGCCTGTTTAAGTGACCCAGACTTGTCCCCATTGACTGAAGTAGAATAAGTGTGTCTTTGAAGCCCGATTCAGACTGTTTCTCTGCAACAGCCCCTGTATCATATTTAGAAGTAGCAAGAAAAAGAACAGTTAAGGGACTGACACATGTATTTCCTTAATGGAACACATGGGAAACATGAATTTTAAATGGTTTTTTCCTTTAATAATCTGTTGCCCACATGATAATCTATGTAATGCTCTTCCCCAGCTTCCTGTCCACCTATTTGGTTGTTAAAAATAGCAAAATAATACATGTGAAACATGGCACTTTTTAGTATCTTCATTCCTTCCTCCTATAGAAATACCTCACTAGTTAATAAAGGAAGGAAGAAGGCTGTACAAGGCTCATGGCAATTATATGGTTGTTACCTATAGGTGCACTGGTGATTTATAGTATACAAGCCAATAATTAGATTTTACTTGTCTTATTAGTAATGCTTCCAGCCTATTTTCAAGTGTTTTTTGAAATGACATTTATTCAAGACCAGCAATCACAAATATGTGCAAACACTCAATGAAGGCAGTTATCTGGCAATGCATGTTGAGAGGAATTTGTTGAGTAGATATTTTAAATTTAAGTGTAAAAATATAAATTTAATTGCAAGTTGACATATGTGGCATTCCCTAGATATTACTGTGATTTCAATATAAATAGTTCAATTCCAACATTTAGAAGGAAGCTCTGCAGAGGAACAAGTATTATTAATTAGGAGGCAAATGTAGCTGAAGTGAAGCTGTGAAGACGTATTGCATCTCTAGCTAACTAAACTGGCAAATACCATCACACCTGATCCCTATGAGTATCAGACAGGAATATGCTGTAATGGAAGAGGGAAAAAATGTTCCAGGGAAGTTAATATATGAAAGTTACAAACTTTACTTTTCTTTCTAACATGGACTTTTGATTAAATATATATATATATATATATTTTGAAGTATATATATATATATATATATATATATATACAGTGAAGGAAATAAGTATTTGATCCCTTGCTGATTTTGTAAGTTTGCCCACTGTCAAAGACATGAACAGTCTAGAATTTTTAGGCTAGGTTAATTTTACCAGTGAGAGATAGATTATCTAAAAAAAAAAATTGAAAATCACATAGTCAAAATTATATATATTTATTTGCATTGTGCACAGATAAATAAGTATTTGATCCCTTTGGCAAACAAGACGTAATACTTGGTGGCAAATCCCTTGTTGGCAAGCACAGCAGTAAGGCCTTTTTTTGTAGTTGATGATGAGGTTTGCACACATGTTAGATGGAATTTTGGCCCACTCCTCTTTGCAGATCATCTGTAAATCATTACGATTTTGAGGCTGTCGCTTGGCAACTCGGATCTTCATCTCCCTCCATAAGTTTTCGATGGGATTAAGGTCTGGAGACTGGCTAGGCCACTCCATGACCTTAATGTGCTTCTTTTTGAGCCACTCCTTTGTTGCCTTGGCTGTATGTTTCGGGTCATTGTCGTGCTGGAAAACCCAGCCACGAGCCATTTTTAATGTCCTGGTGGAGGGAAGGATGTTGTCACTCAGGATTTGACGGTACATGGCTCCATCCATTCTCCCATTGATGCGGTGAAGTAGTCCTGTGCCCTTAGCAGAGAAACACCCCCAAAACATAATGTTTCCAACTTCATGCTTAACAGTGGGGATGGTGTTCTTTTGGTCATAGGCAGCATTTCTCCTCCTCCAAACATGGTGAGTTGAGTTAATGCCAAAGAGCTCAATTTTAGTCTCATCTGACCACAGCACCTTCTCCCAATCACCCTCAGAATCATCCAGATGTTCATTTGCAAACTTCAGACGGGCCTGTACATGTGCCTTCTTGAGGAGGGGAACCTTGCGGGCACTGCAGGATTTGAATCCATTACGGCGTAATGTGTTACCAATGGTTTTCTTGGTGACTGTGGTCCCAGCTGCCTTGAGATCATTAACAAGTTCCCCCCGTGTAGTTTTCGGCTGAGCTCTCACCTTCCTCAGGATCAAGGATACCCCACGAGGTGAGATTTTGCATGGAGCCCCAGATCGATGTCGATTGACAGTCATTTTGTATGTCTTCCATTTTCTTACTATTGCACCAACAGTTGTCTCCTTCTCACCCAGCGTCTTACTTATGGTTTTGTAGCCCATTCCAGCCTTGTGCAGGTCTATGATCTTGTCCCTGACATCCTTAGAAAGCTCTTTGGTCTTGCCCATGTTGTAGAGGTTAGAGTCAGACTGATTAATTGAGTCTGTGGACAGGAGTCTTTTATACAGGTGACCATTTAAGACAGCTGTCTTTAATGCAGGCACAAAGTTGATTTGGAGCGTGTAACTGGTCTGGAGGAGGCTGAACTCTTAATGGTTGGTAGGGGATCAAATACTTATTTCTCTATGCACAATGCAAATAAATATATATAATTTTGACAATGTGATTTTCTGTTGTTTTTTTTTTATATAATCTATCTCTCACTGGTAAAATTAACCTAGCCTAAAAATTCTAGACTGTTCATGTCTTTGACAGTGGGCAAACTTACAAAATCAGCAAGGGATCAAATACTTATTTCCTTCACTGTATATATATATATATATATATATATATATATATATATATATATATATATACATATATATATATATATATATATATATATATATGCACATGTGTGTAAAATTATATATGTGTATATATATATATATATATATATATATATACACACACACATTTTATTTAGTAGGTATTTTAAGTTCAATTTTTTAGTGGGGAAAAGTGTTGAGCAGTAGTAGACAGTATGCCACAGCAAACGAAAAACACCATCCCCTTATTCGGGGGGTAAAAAACCTAGGAACCTAGAGGTAATTAATCTATCGACACACATCCTCTCTGACACGTAATGTGAGATTTTAAGTAAGGGGCTTACATTCTCCCCAAGTAACACATTCGATCTCTTTACAGCGATAAAAGACCTGTATTTATTCTCAAGGAAGTTGGTGTTACGTAAACTCCATGGGAGGGGTGATAGCCATATGGGTCTGGATAGCCCTTTGGAACAGGAAACTCTGTCGGCTTTGGAGGCACTTTTACGGGAACAAATTCCCCTGGAGCAAGGTGGGTTTCCGAATTGGATTGCTCCCAGATCCAAAAGATTCCCCCCCTTGTCCCTGTGCCCACAAGTGGAGATTTTCACAAAACTTGTGATGGAGGATTTTAAACAGATCTCCATCAACAAGAAATTTGACAACCTCACAGTTGCACAACGCACTGCGTTGCAGTCTTTACAATCTCTCAAGGATGTAGTATTTAAAGCAGCGGACAAGGGGGGTAATATTGTGATCTGGCCAAATAAACAGTATGAAAAAGAAGCATTCCACCAATTACGAAACAAAGAGACATACTGTAAATTAAGTTACAACCCCCTAAGCTCCTTTTCCATGGAGTTATTAAAAATCTTGAATAGAGCCTTTGAGATAGGGATTATCCCCAAAAAAACATTGGACGGTCTGACCGTGGAATTTCCCAAAATTCCAACGTTCTACCTCCTCCCTAAAATTCACAAAAACATCCAAGACCCCCCAGGCCGCCCGATAGTGTCAGGGATTGGAGGTCTATGTGAACCTGTGTGCAAGTTCATTGATTTTTACCTGAAACCTCTAGTGGAGTGTCTGCCTTCATATGTCAGGGACACCACAGAGGTACTCAAAAGAATTGACGGAATATCTTTGGAGGCAGACATGCTACTGGTCACAGCAGACGTGGAATCTCTGTATACTTGCATTAGATATCAAGACGGTATTAAAGCGGTCCGCTTCTTTCTTGGGATGAGCAACCGGGACAGCCAACTGTGTGAGTTGATAATTTACCTGCTGGAATTTATTTTGACTCATAACATGTTTGTCTTCAAGGACACCTTTTATGTCCAGAAACAAGGCACTGCCATGGGGGCGGCATGCGCGCCGTCGTATGCCAACCTGTTTCTGGGTCTCTGGGAGAGGCAGGTTGTGCATGGTGACGACGCCTGTGCCGCCAACCATGTGCAGTGCTGGCTACGTTACATTGATGACGTATTCATCATCTGGCAGAGCACTGAGTTACAACTCGTCGACTTCATGCATAACTTGAACATCAATACTTGGAACATAAAATTGACGTTTACCAATGACAGACAAAAGGTGGATTTTTTGGACATAGCCATTGAAGCGGATAACGACGGGAGATTACAGACTGACGTCTTTAGGAAAGAGACGTCGGTCAACTCCCTATTACATGCGACATCAGCTCACACATATTCCACTGTGAAAGCTGTCCCGGTTGGTCAGTTCCTGAGGATGAAGCAGATCTGCTCTTCAGAGACCAGGTTTGAAAATCAAGCATTAGATTTAAAAGAACGTTTCAGGGAAAGGGGTTATAGCCACCGATGTATTAAACAGGGCTATAATAGGGCCAAGAAAGTGGAAAGGAAACACCTGCTTAATCCACTACCGTCAGAGCAAAAGGACGAGACACCCGGGGTGATTAGGTTCATCTCTACCCATAACAACCAATGGCAGACCATGAGAGATATTCTGCAGAAACACTGGCCTATTTTGCAACTAGAGCCAACACTTATTCCAGTTTTAGCTCCCTATCCCCAAATGACAGCGAGAAGAAGCAGGAATCTAAGAGATTTTTTGGTACAGAGCCACTATGTCCCGAAACGAGAAAATCCTTTTTCAACTAGAGGCCCTGCTCAGGGATGTTTCACCTGTGGCGACTGTGTGGCATGTCCTAATATTTTACGTACCACAACTTTCGACTCTGTTAGGAGTGACAGACGTTTCAGAATTTTGCAATATATTTTGTGTAGTACTACTCATGTGATATATTATGCTACATGTGACTGCCCCAAGGTGTATGTGGGTTTAACCTCTAGGCAACTAAGGTTACGTGTCCGGGAACACGTACGGGACATCATTACAGCTAAGGACATAGACGATCTGACAACCCTAAAAACCATTCCTAAACACTTCAAATTAAAACACGGATGTGATCCTCAAACTTTCCGTGTACGGGGCATTGATCGAACACATTGCGGTGTCAGAGGTGGAGATGTCAAGAGGACACATGCACAAAAAGAGTGCAGGTGGATTGTTACATTGGGCACCATGACCCCCTATGGTCTCAATGAGAACCTGAGCTTCTCAGCGTATATTGAGAACCTCTTTCTGTCATGGTATTTGTCTTATATCTCTTCATTATATATATTTTTTTCATTCTCTCTTTTATACATATTCCCTTTACTTTTTAGAGTTTTTAGCTGTTATTAATGCCTGTTTTTTGTCGCATTGTGATATTTAGATGACTGGGTGATTTCAATCCGCTGTTCCTGGAATAGGCATTTACATTCCATATGCAATAACCAACCCCATTGGACGAGATGAAAACCAATCGATTTCACCATTTTTTATTATTGTGTCGGTGCTCTTTGTTCTCATCAAATGATCCTTTCTCTGTTATACAATGAGATGTAACCTGTCTTGTCCCCCTTTCCCTCACGGTCTTAGGAATATAATAATTTTTTTAATATCCTTTTTCCCTGTTGTCACTTATCGCCAGCATTTATATTGGCTTGCGTCTTCGATTCATGATTTTCATGATCCTCGTATTCACTTATGTAGCGGGTATTATTTATTGTGATTATTTGTTTCCCTTTAGCTGTTTTTTATGATTAACAGCCTTACCCTCCGATTTATGTGTAATCCGCTAATATAATCTCGGATTATCAATATGGCACTTATGTATTTGTTATGTCTCATCACTATGTTCATATTACTATGTCTGTAATAACATTGTATTTGCCACGGCTTTCACTGTACACTCTTATTTTACTTACCACTTCTTGTTCTGTTGGTCTGACTCTTTTTGACGGCTTTTCTCTTCTTTCTTTTCTTTTCTCCATTCTCGTCTTTGTCTTCTCTCACCTTTTTCACACTAGTGACACAACACAACATTCATCAGTCACTCTCTTTTGCAACGGGATCACAGTAATGATCTTCGTATCATACTCACTTGAACACTGCCATATTCCGGGGTTGCGCATGCGCGGATGAGCCTGGGAGCTTAGCCCGGCTTTCTGTCATCTTCACGCTCGTGCTGCGCCTGCCTCGTCTCCAGGGATACGCGTCCCTGGGGGAGCGCATGCGAGGCACGGGCGTGACGACAGACAGTCTGGATCTCGCGGCTCAGGCCGGACTCCCGCGCATGCGCCGTGGACCGGCAATGGAGGAATGCACACCGGAACAGATTTTGTTACCACTTACCCAGCTATATATATGCTTACACAATGCTACATTGTTATACACTATCCCCTGAGGAAGCCAGTTTGGCGAAACGCGCGTCGGGGCGCTACCACTTCGGGCCGCAGTGCGGGATCACACACATATTCACCTCTATGGGTAAGCCTGCTACAAGAGTTATCTGTATTTTCAGTAGATCCTTCTGGATCTACATATGCTTTGGACACCTACTATTTCCTTATTTTGGCCTACTGGCCTGACTCTGACCGTTCTTCTCTCATTTACTCCTATCTTGGCAATACAGGGTTTGCAAGTTTCTGACTCTGGGCACTCATAAATACTGATGTGATGTACTAAAATGTGCCTTTTAAAATGCATCTGTAGAAACACTGATAGGTTGATTATATGTCTTTAATCTACCATTGAGACATTTGATTTGTCTCTGGACTTTGTCATGCACATTAGAGCTATGGAATATATTTGTCGCAGGACACCCTAGACTCATTTGGTGATACAACCCACACTGTTCTTTTAGATCCCCTTAAATTTTAACTTATGCGATTTTGTGTTGTATGTCCCAATAAAAATTTGTATTTTCTCATTACATTTGTGGCTTTCTGGCTTCTTGGTCTTTAAAAAGTTTTTCTCAGTATGCCACAGCATGGTTTATTAATCCTCCTTAATTAATATTCACTTCCCTGTGCTCATCACAAAGCAATTAAGTCTGAGAACATTTCATTAGCACATTTATCTAGGTTGATATCAAAAGTTGGTCAGAAATAACAGTCATGTAATACAGCAGTCCATAAGCTAGATCCTGGGACGAAATGTCCCACAAATGTCTACGACCCTGTAGAGATATAGCATCTCAGTAATGACTTGAAGCATGGGCATAACAAGGGCATCTTCTTATATGTATTTTTATTGGAAGAGCTAATGTATGTGTTAAGTTTCATGTTTATAATCTTTTTACAAGGCGGTATCTGCATAATATGCAATCCAGGAACAATTTATAGGGTGGGGGAAATACATGGTTAGCACTGTTGAGGGGCTAAGTGGATAGCGCTGTAACCTTGCAGAACTGGGTCCTGGGTTCAAATGCTATGGGTAACATCTGCATAGAGTTTGTATGTTCTTCCAGTGTTTGCATGATTTTGCTCTGGGTACTCCGGTTTCCTCCCACACTCTAAAAACATATAGATACGTTAATTGACTTTCTATGAAATTGGTGTGTGTGTGTGTGATTGTTTGTTTGTTTGTTTGTTTGTTAAAAGGAAATTCAATTTGTGAGTGATTCCAAAATCTGTATAGTGTGGTAGAATATAATAAATAACAGAAATAAATAAATACAATAGTTTATTGTAGTTTCTTTTTATTTCTACATGGTTATTTTTGCCCCCAATTTCCCACATAAATATAATAAATACACAACTTGGCAACATTAAATAATACCTTGTTCATATCTCAGTAGGTATACCAATCCCTATGAACTTTTCTTGCCATGAGCTGTAGTATGTAATGGCAGCTTGCCTGGTAGAGTCGTAAGCACCCAGGAAAATTCAGCATTTTTAACTTTCTAATAGTACTCTGTGATCTTCATAAGGTGAGTGGGCGTAACAATATAGATGGGCAAAAATCTTGTTACTACCTACAGTCAGTAGAACATCTGTAGTCTACAGTAAACAATATCCTTACCTACTATATGGAAAAAGGCATGGGTTTGATAGCAAGTACTTATAAGCACACATTTTCTCGCATTGAATAGTGTTTACATGCGAGTGTGACAATTTAATAGTTGTTGGACTGTTAATGGTTATTTATTGACTTTTCACCTTTTTATACTGCTTGTATTTTGGGCCTTAATAACCTGGCCATTTTTAGCTATTTTCTACTCGTGCTGGCTAAACGGATGTAACTTTTTCTTTTTTATGCTAGTAAAGTACATTTTGCATACATTTTTCTTACAAGATATGGCTTGATTTTATTTTTTTTAGCATTTTTATACACATAGTATTTGTTTTTCTTATAATTATTGTGTGAACTTTTTAAGTTTAAACTATTTTTTTTCAAATCACAAAGATAAACTTCGAATTTATATTTGGGTCCACTGGCATCTAACATATATTTTTTATCTATAACATAACCCAGTTTAGTGGAATTGCACCAGGGCTAGTACTTTGAACACCTAATTAGTTATTTTTAAAATTGTTTATTATTATTTTTTTAACCCCTACCTGCACTGTACAATACATATAATCGCGACTGTGGCACCTAAGTGGTTTAACAAAAGGAGCAGGCTCCCTCTGTAAGCCAATTGGGGCATCAGCAAAGCAGTCACCGATGAGTTGCCATGGCAGCCATGGGCCAAACAAGGGCTCCCAGAACTGCCACCAATGTGAGTCTGTCAAGCACTGCTGAATGACTCCCTGCCAGTATTACGCTGACAGCCATGATACACTGCAATACAGAAGTATTGCAGCGTGTTATTGAGGCAACATTTTAAATTCCTCTAGTGGAACTTATAATAATTGTAAAGATAAATTTACGTTTATAGTAAAAAAAAATATTAAAAAATTCCCAAGTAAAACATAATAACGTAAAAATCTATTTTCTTTACAAAATCATTTATTAGGGAAAAAAGGTTAAAACAAACACACATACTTGTGTTACTGTGTTATTTATACCCCACGGTGAATATATACACAAAATATTTCGACTTTAAAGAGGCTCTGTCACCAGATTTTGCAACCCCTATCTGCTATTGCAGCAGATAGGCGATGCAATGTAGATTACAGTAACGTTTTTATTTTTAAAAAACGAGCATTTTTGGCCAAGTTATGACCATTTTCGTATTTATGCAAATGAGGCTTGCAAAAGTACAACTGGGCGTGTTGAAAAGTAAAAGTACAACTGGGCGTGTATTATGTGCGTACATCGGGGCGTGTTTACTACTTTTACTAGCTGGGCGTTGTGTATAGAAGTATCATCCACTTCTCTTCAGAACGCCCAGCTTCTGGCAGTGCAGACACAGCCGTGTTCTCGAGAGATCACACTGTGTCGTCACTCACAGGTCCTGCATCGTGTCAGACGAGCGAGGACACACCGGCACCAGAGGCTACAGATGATTCTGCAGCAGCATCGGCGTTTGCAGGTAAGTCGATGTAGCTACTTACCTGCAAATGCTGATGCTGCTGCAGAATCAACTGTAGCCTCTGGTGCCGACACGATGCAGGACCTGTGAGTGACGTCACAGATCTGCACTGCCAGAAGCTGGGCGTTGTGAAGAGAAGTGGATGATACTTCTCATCAGAAAGCCCAGCTAGTAAAAGTAGTAAACACGCCCCGATGTACGCACATAATACACGCCCAGTTGTACTTTTACTTTTCAACACGCCCAGTTGTACTTTTGCAAGCCTCATTTGCATAAATACGAAAATGGTCATAACTTGGCCAAAAATGCTCGTTTTTTTAAAAATAAAAACGTTACTGTAATCTACATTGCAGCGCCTATCTGCTGCAATAGCAGATAGGGGTTGCAAAATCTGGTGACAGAGCCTCTTTAAGTGGGACTATCATTGCAACCTTAGTTACTAGGGAAAACAGCCCTGATGATGTGCCAGTTGTCACAATCAGGGCTGTGCTGGGTCTAGTTATTCCCAGCAGCTCTGTCATCTGACAGTTGTCCTGGCGATCATATGATCGCCGGATTTAAAAATGGTAGCGGTGCCAGCGCTGTCTTTATTGTATACACAGTGCTCATGAAGCACTGTGTATACAAAGATCGAGAAGGCAGAAATGGTAAAAAAAAAAACAACAATTCTGCCTTCTCTACTAGATGCCGGCTTTCTCTGACAGCCAGTATCTGACTTGAGTCTGAACATTTTTTTGTGCATCCACTACTTGGCAGCGCCATATTTTTATGGCGCTACAGATTAAAATATCCTAACGGAAGGAATAAAAACATGCATGGGCAGTTGTTAAGGGGTTAAGGAAGTGTTATACTATTCTGATGAATACACAAGTAGTAACAGGACTGCACATTTAGGTAACAGCATGAACATAGTACCCTTACTCGAGTCCAATTTATTATGGCAAGGCTATGGGCACTTGTGTACATGATATATTCCTTTGAGGATCAAAAAAATAACTGGGAAGCTGCTTTGTTGGTCGAGATTGACCAAAATCCATTAGAGCACATGATACCTCATACATTTGTATCCACTCTCAGTGCTAGAAGTTAAGACATTATATTGCAAAGTTATAGTTAGAACCATTTTATAGCTTAGATTTTTGAGAGTTAGGCCCCATTACGGGCCATAATTACGGCCGCATTCAGTTCTATTGACCATGGACACATTTCCGTATCGCCCTGGATGGGTGTCCGTGCCGTAGAACTGTGCCGGGAATTATGGAGCATGCCAGTTTTTTCGTGTTTTACGGGCAATACTCCAATACTTTGCAATGACGGGCTGTGATTACGGGCATTGGACCTTAATCTGTAGAACCATTAAATTAGCAAATGCATTGCATTATTTATCTTTTAGTAATCCAGATTAACAGATTGTATATGTAGTCCAGAGCTGTATTCAGAATTCAGCAAGCTTCATTTCTTTTCAAAACTCTGTTTATTGAGCGACATTTTTATAATGAATACAATGAGAAGGACATTCCAATACATTAATCTTAAACTCAGGTTAAGCATTTTTTAGATAACGTTTTCATGCATAATTTTACATGTAATACAATCCATAACAGATGCAATAAAGATATGCTATATGTGTACAGTACCTTGACAGGCAACCAGTCATTGTGTAATGATGGGGGGTGGGGAGACAGACAAGTGAGCCCTAATCTACCCGCCACTATGTCCCTGCCTACTTGCATTGACCCGCCCTAGGCGACGGGGTACAACTGGGCGACAGTCTCTACGCTCAATAAGTGCAGGACAGACAAACAGACAAAGGTACACAGAGCTAGGGGGAGAAAAGGGGCAGTTGCCCACGGCAACACCGTGAGCAACAAGAGAAGTAAACAAGCCGAGTCAAACTAGGAGTGTACGAGGTACCAAACGCAGAGCAGGAGAGTAGTCAGCAAGCCGGGGTCAATATGAAGCAAGGACAATAGTACAAGACGCTGCAGCAGGGCCAGGAAACCAAACGAAAAGAATCACAAGCAAAGGAGGAACAGGAAAGGCAGGTATAAATAGACAGAGGGCGGGAGCTAGCTCCGTCTGGCCAGGCTGTGATAGGTTCTCCCACTCCTAAGCCTGCCACCCTGAGTGGTGGAAGATGGAGTCAGTCTCACAGACATAGAAGCAGGTGCAGACTGATTATCTATGGGCGTTAACCCCGAAGCTGTGCCTGGCAGATCCTTTACAGTACCCCCCCTTTTATGAGGGGCCACCGGACCCTTTCTAAGTGGACCTGGTTTACTGGGGAAACGAAGGTGAAACCTCCTGACCAATATCCCAGCGTGAACATCCTGAGCGGGTACCCAAGTCCTCTCCTCAGGCCCGTATCCTCTCCAATGGACCAGGTACTGAAGGGAGCCTTGGACCATCCTGCTGTCCACAATCTTGGCCACCTCAAATTCTGCCCCCTCAGGGGTGAGAACAGGGACCGGAGGTTTCCTCGAGGGAGCCAAGGACGGGGAGCAGCGTTTAAGGAGGGAGGCATGGAACACGTCGTGTACTCGAAAAGATGGGGGCAACTCCAGTCGGAAGGAGACAGGATTGAGGACTTCAATGACCTTGTACGGCCCTATAAACCGGGGAGCAAACTTCTTGGACGGGACCTTAAGGCGCAAATTTTTATACGATAGCCACACCAGATCCCCGACCATAAACAAGGGGTTAGTAGAACGTTTTCTATCTGCCTGAGTTTTTTGTATGCTCTGGGACGCCTCTAGGTTCTTCTGAACCTGAGCCCAGACTGTGCACAGTTCTCGATGAACGACCTCTACCTCGGGATTGTTGGAACTACCAGGTGAAACGGAAGAGAACCGTGGATTAAACCCAAAATTACAGAAAAAGGGGGAGACCCCTGACGAGTTACTGACCCGGTTATTAAGGGAAAATTCGGCGAGGGGAATGAATGAGACCCAATCATATTGACAGTCAGAGATAAAACACCTTAAATATTGTTCTAGAGACTGATTAGTCCTCTCAGTTTGGCCATTAGTTTCAGGATGAAAGGCAGAGGAGAAGGACAGATCAATCTCCAACTTTTTACAGAAGGCTCTCCAAAACAATGAAACAAATTGTACCCCTCTATCAGAAACAATATTGACAGGGACCCCATGGAGACGCAGGATGTGTTTGACAAACAAGGTAGCTAACATCTTGGCATTGGGTAGTTTCTTGAGGGGCACAAAGTGGCACATCTTACTGAAGCGGTCTACTACAACCCACACCACCGACTTGCCTTGAGATGGAGGCAAATCGGTGATAAAATCCATGGAGATATGGGTCCAAGGTCTCTGGGGAATGGGCAAAGAACATAGTAAGCCCGCTGGTCGGGACCTGGGAGTCTTGGACCTAGCACAAACTTCACAAGCGGCGACGTAGGCCTTAACGTCTTTGGGCAACACAGGCCACCAATAGTTTCTGGCAATGAGGTACTTGGTACCCAGGATGCCTGGATGGCCAGATAGTGCAGAGTCATGATTTTCCCTAAGTACCCTTAGCCGGAATTGCAGGGGAACAAACAGCTTGTTCCCAGGAAGGCTCCCGGGAGCTGAACCTTGATCAGCCGCAATTTCAGAGACTAAATCAGAATCAATAGAGGAAATTATTATACCTGGAGGCAAAACACAAGCAGGATCTTCCTCCAAAGGAGGGCTGGCCATGAAGCTACGCGACAGTGCATCAGCCTTAATATTTTTAGACCCAGCCCTACCCTTAGGGAGCTTAGCTCCTGGTACCAAATCAATTGCGCAATCGTATTCTCTATGAGGAGGTAAAACTTCGGAGGCCTCTTTAGAGAAAACATCAGCGAAGTCCTGAACAAACTCAGGTAGCGTGTTCACCTCCTCAGGGGGAGAAATAGAATTAACAGAAAAACATGACGTCATGCATTCATTACCCCATTTGGTAAGATCCCCAGTATTCCAGTCAAACGTGGGATTATGCAACTGCAACCAGAGAAGTCCTAAAACCAAATCGGACGATAATCCCTGCCTCACCAGTACAGAGCACTGCTCCAAATGCATGGAGCCAACAAGGAGTTCAAAAACAGGGGTATGCTGTGTAAAATAACCATTAGCAAGAGGAGTGGAGTCGATACCCACTACCGGGACAGGTTTAGGCAAATCAATAAATGGCATAGCTAGAGACATAGCAAATTCCACAGACATAATATTAGCAGAAGACCCTGAATCCACGAAGGCACTGCCGGCAGCAGACCTACCACCAAAAGAGACCTGAAAGGGAAGCAAGATTTTATTACGTTTCATATTTACGGGAAATACCTGTGCGCCCAAGTGACCTCCCCGATGATCACTTAGGCGCGGAAGTTCTCCAGCTGCATTCTTACGCTTAGGACAGTTGTTCACTTGATGCTTGTGATCCCCACAATAGAAGCAGAGACCATTCTTCCTGCGTAAATCTCTACGTTGTTGGGGGGACACGGAGGCCCCGAGTTGCATAGGTACCTCCGAGTCTTTTGGGGAGAACGAAGCAACGGAACCTCGGGAGGCATCATGGGGGAGTCAGAGGAGAAAACACATAAACTTTCATGTTGTCGTTCCCTGAGACGTCGGTCAAGTCATACCGCTAAAGCCATAACCTGGTCTAGGGAGTCAGAAGAGGGATAGCTAACTAGCACTTCTTTCAGGGCGTTTGACAGACCCAACCTAAACTGGCAACTTAAGGCAGGGTCATTCCACCAAGAAGCTACGCACCACTTCCTAAAGTCAGAGCAATACTCCTCAACAGTGAAGAGAAATGTGCCGAGGCACAGAGTCCCAATTTCCCAGCCACCAGTCGACTAGTCGATAAGTGTCAGTAAAGGCAGTTAAAATATAACTTTTATTAGGTATCAAACAGACAGACAACACTGAAGAGTTAAAATTATATCAAGAGACGGCCAGTATGTGTCGCAGAAGTCAGTGTGCATGCACCCAGTACAACGCTGGACGCAGTGAGAGAGACTGATTCGGCAGCTGCAGACTGCCGTGCATAGAAACAGTCCCCCACGAGTGGAAGCAATGACTGGACCGTCAGTGATAGATTAAAATGGCGATAGCCCCCCCGACATGTTTCGCTGCAGAAGCAGCGTCCTCAGGGGATAACACGGGGCTAATGAGCGCGCGTTTGAAAAACTGCTCCCTATATAGACTTGTGTGTCTGACGTCTGCATGACGTGTAGCGGCAACAACTCTCCTCAAGGCCAATCAGGTAGTCGCAAATGACAAGCCCCCACGTCGAGAAGAGTGGCATGGCAACAGGCCAATAGAACACCGTGATCAGGCATCCAATCACCACGGGAGCTGGGCGCAAGCGCACACCAGTCAAAACGGGTGATAGTCATTCAGAAAGCTCTATGTGCGGGGAGATTGACAACAAGGGCAGCCAGTAAAGAATACAGAACGGCGCCCAATCGAAATACACAAATCCAAACAAGTGGATAACGCAGAGAGCCTCAATCAATGGTGACAGCAAATGCCAAGTAACACATAAACATGCATTCAATACAATATACACGTCATGATAGCCGCAGAGAGAGCATGAATATACCTACACAACGTAACATGCAGAGTCAATACACGCAAGTGCATAATAATACATTCACATAAACACGTCCAGTGGACAGAACTAAATAGTGGGAGAGAGCAGGGATCAGAGCAAGTCGTCTGTTGTATCGATAACAGCATCAATGGTAATAAACATGCTTATCAAGCATTAATATAGTATAACTAGATATACATCAAGACTGCATATGTGGTGATCAGTATATCACATACCTGTCATACCGACAGAAGTATCAAAAGGAAAGTATGTTCAGCAGGAAAGATAAATTCAGCGAAAAGGGTTTAGCAAAAAAAGTGTTTAGCAAAAAAGTTTATGACAACAGGAGAAGAGGGTTCAGTACCTCCTATAGAAAAGCCATGAAGGTGAACCCCTCATTTAGGCCATTGGGACTCAGAGAACTGAGCCTATGTATCCATCGTGCCTCCTCCTGCAGTAGCCTCCTATCTAAGTTGCCGGCCCTAGGTCCAAGTTTCAACTGCGTAATGCCCCAAAATTGAAGTACCTTGGAGTCGCTCCCATGAAAAGATCTCACGTGTCTGGAAATAGAGGTGTCCTCTTTCATATTAATACTACTAACATGTCTAGAGATTCTTCTCCTGAGTTGCTGGGTGGTCTTGCCAACATACAATTTGGGGCAAGGGCATCTGGCGACATATACAACGCCAGTGGTTTGACAGTTAATAAAGTGTCTGATGGTAAATTGACAACCATTTAGGGGGTTGGTAAAACACTTGGTCTTGGGCATATATGTACAGAAGGAGCACCTACCACAGGGGAAGGATCCCACTGTGGGGGCTGAAAGCCATGTATCACGAGGGATAAGTGGTCTGGAATAATGACTCCGCGTGAGAAATTCACGAAGGTTCCTACCACGTCGAAAAGTCACATTCGGAATGTCAGAAATAGCGTCCGCTAAGTCAGGATCAGACCGCAGAATAGCCCAATGCTTCCCCAAAATCTTAGATATCTGAGTGGAACAGGTGTCAAAGTTACCAATACACCTAATATTAGAACCTACAGGTCTTACCTCAGCATTAGTTTTTCTGCCATAGAGCAGTTCCTCTCTAGGAGTGGCCTTAGCTCTGGCATAAGCTCGATGTAGGATTTTTTTGGGGTAGCCTCTTGCCAGAAATTTATGGAAGAGGGCATCACATTCTAATTTGAAAGTGTGTTCCTCGGAGCTCCGAATTGGGGAAACTTAAAGCCAACAAACATGGCACTAATCATAATTTGAATAAAATGGAACAGGATGCACTAGACACACTCTGTAATAATGATGAAATTATTATAAAATCCTCAGACAAGGGTGGTAATATTGTTGTCATGGATCGTACTTATTACACATCCATGGTCCACAAATTACTTGATGACAGATCCACATATGTCATCCTGGAAAGGAACCCTACGAATCTCTTTACATCTGAATTATGCTCCCTATTGGATGATGCTAAGTCTAGACAACTTATCACTTCAGACGAATTCAAATTCCTGTACAATTCCACTCCGACTATTTCAACTTTCTATGCACTTCCAAAGATTCACAAGGATACAAGACCAGTTCCTGGGAGACCCATTGTCTCTGGAAACGACAACCTGACACAGGGCATCAGCACATATGTTGATGAAATGTTGGCACCTTTTGTTAAGGCCCTACCCTCTTTCCTGAGAGACACCAAGGACACCCTCACCAGAATCCAGGGGATCAATGTCACTGACACTACCTTAATCGCCACTATTGACGTAGAATCACTTTACACTAATATTAAGCATGATTTGGGTTTACAGGCGGTACAGTATTTTTTGAACACCAAGGGAATACAATTCCAGGCACACAACACTTTGATACTTTCACTTCTTAAATTCCTATTAACTCACAATTATTTTTTATTTGATGGTAAATTTTACCACCAGGTAAAAGGCACAGCAATGGGCACAGTTTGCGCACCCACTTATGCAAATTTATTTCTAGGGTGGTGGGAGGACACTTTAATTTTTAATGAAGATTTACTTTTTTTCACGTGTCACATACTATTCTGGGGGAGGTATATTGATGATATACTGGTCTTCTGGGATGGTGACACTACACTTTTTCATGATTTCATGGATATACTTAATCACAATGACATTGGCATGAAATTCACTCACCACATACATAAAAACACTATTGATTTTCTTGATCTTCAGATCTCTCTGGATTCTGGTGGCGGTGTCCACACTAATGTCTTTAGAAAAAAGACTGCTACCAATAGTTTTTTACAATATGGTAGCTTTCATCCACCAGCACTTAAGAGGGGGATACCTATCGGTCAGTACCTTAGGGCCAGAAGGAACTGTTCCGAGGAACACACTTTCAAATTAGAATGTGATGCCCTCTTCCATAAATTTCTGGCAAGAGGCTACCCCAAAAAAATCCTACATCGAGCTTATGCCAGAGCTAAGGCCACTCCTAGAGAGGAACTGCTCTATGGCAGAAAAACTAATGCTGAGGTAAGACCTGTAGGTTCTAATATTAGGTGTATTGGTAACTTTGACACCTGTTCCACTCAGATATCTAAGATTTTGGGGAAGCATTGGGCTATTCTGCGGTCTGATCCTGACTTAGCGGACGCTATTTCTGACATTCCGAATGTGACTTTTCGACGTGGTAGGAACCTTCGTGAATTTCTCACGCGGAGTCATTATTCCAGACCACTTATCCCTCGTGATACATGGCTTTCAGCCCCCACGGTGGGATCCTTCCCCTGTGGTAGGTGCTCCTTCTGTACATATATGCCCAAGACCAAGTGTTTTACCAACCCCCTAAATGGTTGTCAATTTACCATCAGACACTTTATTAACTGTCAAACCACTGGCGTTGTATATGTCGCCAGATGCCCTTGCCCCAAATTGTATGTTGGCAAGACCACCCAGAAACTCAGGAGAAGAATCTCTAGACATGTTAGTAGTATTAATATGAAAGAGGACACCTCTATTTCCAGACATGTGAGATCTTTTCATGGGAGCGACTCCAAGGTACTTCAATTTTGGGGCATTACGCAGTTGAAACTTGGACCTAGGGCCGGCAACTTAGATAGGAGGCTACTGCAGGAGGAGGCACGATGGATACATAGGCTCAGTTCTCTGAGTCCCAATGGCCTAAATGAGGGGTTCACCTTCATGGCTTTTCTATAGGAGGTACTGAACCCTCTTCTCCTGTTGTCATAAACTTTTTTGCTAAACACTTTTTTTGCTAAACCCTTTTCGCTGAATTTATCTTTCCTGCTGAACATACTTTCCTTTTGATACTTCTGTCGGTATGACAGGTATGTGATATACTGATCACCACATATGCAGTCTTGATGTATATCTAGTTATACTATATTAATGCTTGATAAGCATGTTTATTACCATTGATGCTGTTATCGATACAACAGACGACTTGCTCTGATCCCTGCTCTCTCCCACTATTTAGTTCTGTCCACTGGACGTGTTTATGTGAATGTATTATTATGCACTTGCGTGTATTGACTCTGCATGTTACGTTGTGTAGGTATATTCATGCTCTCTCTGCGGCTATCATGACGTGTATATTGTATTGAATGCATGTTTATGTGTTACTTGGCATTTGCTGTCACCATTGATTGAGGCTCTCTGCGTTATCCACTTGTTTGGATTTGTGTATTTCGATTGGGCGCCGTTCTGTATTCTTTACTGGCTGCCCTTGTTGTCAATCTCCCCGCACATAGAGCTTTCTGAATGACTATCACCCGTTTTGACTGGTGTGCGCTTGCGCCCAGCTCCCGTGGTGATTGGATGCCTGATCACGGTGTTCTATTGGCCTGTTGCCATGCCACTCTTCTCGACGTGGGGGCTTGTCATTTGCGACTACCTGATTGGCCTTGAGGAGAGTTGTTGCCGCTACACGTCATGCAGACGTCAGACACACGAGTCTATATAGGGAGCAGTTTTTCAAACGCGCGCTCATTAGCCCCGTGTTATCCCCTGAGGACGCTGCTTCTGCAGCGAAACATGTCGGGGGGGCTATCGCCATTTTAATCTATCACTGACGGTCCAGTCATTGCTTCCACTCGTGGGGGACTGTTTCTATGCACGGCAGTCTGCAGCTGCCGAATCAGTCTCTCTCACTGCGTCCAGCGTTGTACTGGGTGCATGCACACTGACTTCTGCGACACATACTGGCCGTCTCTTGATATAATTTTAACTCTTCAGTGTTGTCTGTCTGTTTGATACCTAATAAAAGTTATATTTTAACTGCCTTTACTGACACTTATCGACTAGTCGACTGGTGGCTGGGAAATTGGGACTCTGTGCCTCGGCACATTTCTCTTCATTGTTTAATTATCCCTGCCAGCCACTAGGGGGTCTCCTTTTTGCTTTTTCATACTCCTCAACAGGTCTCTTACCCTGACGTAAGGCCACCAGCTGACTCTCGGCAAAAGCAATCTTGTCAGTCTCGTCATAGATGAGTCTGAGAGCAGAAAAGAAAAGATCAACGGAGGAAAGTTCAGGGGCGTCAGGAGCCAAGGAGAAGGCCCATTCTTGGTGCCCTTCCTGGTGCCGGGACATAATTATACCCACCCGCTGGCTCTCAGAACCTGAGGAGTGGGGCTTTAAGCGAAAATAGAGCCTACAACTCTCCCGAAAGGAGAGAAAAGTCTTCCGGTCCCCTGAGAACCGGTCGGGCAACTTGAGGTGGGGTTCAAGAGGTGAGGTGAGGGGGACTACCAAGGTAGCATCAGGCTGGTTGACCCTCTGAGCCAGGGCCTGGACCTGTAGGGAGAGACCCAGGGTCTCAAGGGGGTCCATAGTAGGACAGGGACCAGGGTAGACTAGGTATGGGCTTGCGATTATGTAATGATGGGGGGTGGGGAGACAGACAAGTGAGCCCTAATCTACCCGCCACTCAGTCCCTGCCTACTTGCAACAACACGCCCTAGGCGACGGGGTACAACTGGGTGACAGTCCCTACGCTCAATAAGTGCAGGACAGACAAACAGACAAGGGTACACAGAGCTAGGGGGAGAAAAGGGGCAGTTGCCCACGGCAACACCGTGAGCAACAAGAGAAGTAAACAAGCCGAGTCAAACCAGGAGTGTACGAGGTACCAAACGCAGAGCAGGAGAGTAGTCAGCAAGCCGGGGTCAATATGAAGCAAGGACTATAGTACAAGACGCTGCAGCAGGGCCAGGAAACCAAACGAAAAGAATCACAAGCAAAGGAGGAACAGGAAAGGCAGGTATAAATAGACAGAGGGCGGGAGCTTGCTCTGTCTGGCCAGGCTGTGATAGGTTCTCCCACTCCTAAGCCTGCCACCCTGAGTGGTGGAAGATGGAGTCAGTCTCACAGACATAGAAGCAGGTGCAGACTGATTATCTATGGGCGTTAACCCCGAAGCTGTGCCTGGCAGATCCTTTACACATTGTTCCATTGTTGGGAGCAATTGGGTGATACAGTAAGGTCCAGAATTATTTGGAAAGTAACACAAGTTTTCGCATTTTAGCTGTTTACCAAAACATATTGAATATACAGTTATATAATCAATATGGGCTTAAAGTGCAGTCTCTCATATTTAATTTGAGGGTATGCACATCCTAATTTTAGGAAGGGTTTAGTAATTACATCTCTTTAATTTGTAGCTGCCTCTTTTTCAAAGGGACCAAAGGTAATTGGACAATTATCTCAAAAGCTGTTTATTGGGTTGCATGGGCTATTCCCTCAATAATCCATAGTCGATTAAGCAGGTAAAAGGTCTGGAGTTAATTCCATGTGTGGCATTTGCATTTGGAAGCTGTTGCTGTGAACCCACAACATGAGGTCAAAGGAGCTCTCAATACAAGTGAAACACACCATCGTTAGGCTGAAAAAAATGAAGAAATCCATCAGAGATAGCACAAATGTTAGGAGTGGCCAAATCAACAGTTTGGTATATTCTTGAAAAAAACAGCGCACTAGTGATCTCGTGAGCTCCAATAAACCTGGATGTCCACGGAGGACAGTGGTGGATAATCGCAGAATCCCCTTCACAACATCTACCCAACTGAAGAACACTCTCCTGGAAGTAGGTGTATCATTATCTAAGTCTACCATAAAGAGAACACTTCATGAGAGAAAATACAGAGGGTTCACCACAAGGTGCAAACCATTAATCAGCCTCAAAAATAGAAAGGCCAGATTAGACTTTCTCAAACAACATCTAAAGAAGCCAGCACAGTTCTGGAACAGTATTCTATGGACAGATGAAACTAAGATCAACCTGTACCAGAATGATGGGAGGAGGAAAGTATGGAGAAGGCTTGGAACGACTCATGATCCAAAGCACACCACATCCTCTGTAAAACATGGTAGACTCAGTGTGGTGGCATGGGTGTTTATTGATGATGTGACTGAAGACAGAAGCAGCCGGATGAATTCTGAAGTGTTCAGGGATATACTTTCTGCTCAGATTCAACTGAAGTCAGCTGCAGTAAGGGCCTGGCAAAGCATCATAAAGGAGGAAACCCAGCGTTTGGTGATGTCCATGTGTTCCAGACTTCAGGCAGTCATTGCCTGCAAACAATTCTCTACAAAGTATTTAAAAAAAACATTTTATTTATGGTAATGTTAATTTGTCCAATTACTTTTGAGCCTCTGAAATGAGAAGCCTGTATGGTTGCAATTCCTAAACGTTTCACAGAATATTTTTGTTCAACCCCTTGAATTAAACCTGAAAGTCTACACTTCAATTGCATCTCAGTTGTTTCATTTCAAATCTAATGTGGTGGCATGCAGAGCCCAAATCATGAAGATTGTGTCACTGTCCAAATAATTCTGGACCTAACTGTTATTAGGAAAGAGATGTAATATTTCCGAAATTTTTGTAGCACAGCTTGCTTCTTATGTCTGTACTAATTTTGCTCTGGCTATAGGCAATATTGTCTTTATACTTGGCACTGCTAACTGTTCCACTAGATTATGAGAGTTTAGATAAACTGTAAAGATAAGATATGGAATATATTTGCAGGGTTACAGAACTCATTTTTTTTTAATGTAGATTGTAACTATGTTTAAGCAGTAAATCGAGGTTTAAAGTGAAGTTTTTTTAACACTGTAAATTATTTAATAAATAACTCATATATTGCACATATGTAATGAATTTTACGTAATGATGTAGGATTATATTAAACTAGGATTTTGATAAATTGTTAGGTACAATCTAAAATGCAAATGCACAGAATTGACCATTCTTTACCTGGGTTTATTTAGATTCCTGTATAAGGCGTTCATCACTATTGTATATATAAAAAAAAAAAAAAAAAAAAAGATACCAGGAGGCCTTTGCTAGCACTTCAATTTTTCTATAACAAGGGGAATTCCACACAGATCTGAATATCAAGGCCAATACAAATTAGCAAAAGCACGCAGCTATTCAGTTCTCCAGTTACTTGTTACAGAAAAATCCAAATAGAAAAAAGTGGTCTCAGTACACATCAAAGCTCATTTTCAAGAACATGATAGAATTCCACACCAATTTACTAAAGTAAGAATGCGAGATATATCTATATTCGGCAAACGGCACTATTTTAAGACGTATTTATGAAAGAAAACCTAGACTATCTCGTACTAGATAACACCAGAGAATACATGTGCGACAATGTCCCAGTTATATGTGTTTGATTTTGAGAAACAGCCTCCTCATATTTAATATGTTGCTTGCATGGGCTGGTTTAATAGATGACTCCCTAAATCTAATCTATACCTTATTAACTTTAATTGTATTTTATTTTTAAAGTGCAGTAAATTATACTGCAGTATGGCATGTTAAATCCTCTCAACTAAATTTATGCTAGCCTTGTTCATAGAGGAGTAATATATCACTCTTTAAACAGTATTATTAACATAGATTATTGCAAAGAGAGTGAGCAAATGAGAATCTATCCTGTAGTGTTAAACCCCAATTAAATCTTAAATAAATAATGACCCTTAGCTTAGAATGCAACAGAGTCTATACAATGTACGCTACGCTACATACAGGTAGCCTATTTCCTACATTCAATGCTTCAGAGCAAGTTTTGTTTACTTAAAGGCTGTGTAAACCTTTGAATTACATATTTTTTTAAATAAAAAGTTCAGTCAGTGTGATTGGTGCAACTGACAAGTTGTTAAGTTGATATAACTGGAGAAAAATAAGTCATGTTCATATTTATGATGACTTTTCTTAGGCTCCATAGTAGCACCAGAATCTTCCTCTGATCAGAGTAAGGGGTTGAATATAATTTAATACATGTAGAGAGGCACAAAAGGGGAGGCAAATACATTAGAGAGCATGCCGGGCATGTCAAGTGTGGTCTTCAGTTTGCTCCATTGACACTTTTGCCATGGCTTCTATTTTTAATGGAAACCATGACAATGTGGCAGATCAATGGTCCAGCGGATCCTAATGGTGACCAATGAACTCTATTGACTTATAATGGTAATTATCAGGGTTCATCAGGGTTCTGTCAAGGTTTCTGTCATTTTGTTCTGAATAAAAAGGGGCTTGTGCTTTCAAATCCCCTCTATAGCATCCACAACACTGGCATCTTGGAAAATATCACAGGACATAAAAAAAATGAAATATTTAAAAAATACTCTTGAAAAAGACTGGTTTAAGCACTTGGGTCTGATACTTGCCCTGCTGCCAGTCCTCTGGCTAGTGATGTCACATCCATTGAGACATCACTCTACATGATCATAACAGTCAATCGGGTCACTGTCCTTTGGAATTTATGTAAGCAGGATGGCGGGGAGAGGTTGATAGCCAGATGTGGCTCTGTGGCTGCAGGTACTATGTATTAGTAGTATATTGTGTGTGGTTTTATGCATTTGGTATGTCTTTTGCATATGTCACAAAAATGATCAAATACATTTATATTGTTGCTTGAAAACATATTTGAATCAAAGTAGCCTATATTTAATAAATATGCCATGGTACAGTTAAATAGATTGGGGCTTTTACTATTCCATTTGCAATCATTACTCTATTTGCATAATAATAGGAATTGCCATTTAACTTTGGCCTAATTGTTATGGCTGAGAGCTTAGACACTTACTATTGTACTTTTGTAATGCATATGGTATTTAAGATTTTTCAATGCATAATATACAAAGTATATCCGTTATACGCAATTAATATTTTTTGTCCGTCTATTAATAGTACATTTTACTTTTATAAAGTGTATGCTGGTATTTACCGTTCCACTTCAGCCTGTATAACACATTTCAGAATTCATCAGTTGCACTTCAGTGCCAGGTAATTTAGTTTTATAATGGTATTAATAAAAAAAGCCTTTTCTTTGCTTTGGCACGTACATTAAGACGTGTAAAGACATTGAAATTATAATGCTTTAGAAATCTCAATTTGAGTGAAAAAAAATTATACTGTTGTATTTGTGATAATCTCCTTTCTTATGTCAAATGCTCTCTTTGCTTTATAAGCTAACATCACAAAGAGTTGACCGACTAGAGTGTTTAAACGTAGATTCTTTTGTATTACATTTTATAGAAGGAAACGAAGAAAAAAAAAACGGAGTGAAGTATAAAAAAAAAGATTGCTGAGATAACCAAGACAACTGTCACAAAGTACCATCCATTAGAGTAAATAAAGAATTCCTCTTGAAAGAGCTATTGAATAATTGATACAGCATATGATTACATGGTAGGGCATGCTGTCACACCGGCAATACATTTTGTACTGATTGTGAATTTGCAGTGACTGCTTAGTTCGGCATGGTTCATAATTTATTGGAAATAGGAAATAATGAAAACCGGTAACTTAATTGAATTTAAAGAGGACAAAAATTAAACATTTAAATGCAGTCACTATATTTTGAAGGTCTTCCTTTGATCAAAACGAAATGTAAGACAGTTTATTGTACATTTTTTTGTAAACAGAAGTATATGTGATCTGTTAAGGTCATTATGAAGTTACAATGTAGCTTTACCTTTGGTGAACTTACTCTTATACTGCACACTGGATAAATAAGTACACCTCCTCTGAACATAAAGATATATTTCTAAATGTTATGAAAGAGATACACGGCACACTGATTATTTTTGACATTTCACAATATATGTAAACATTTTCATTCTAACACGACCTTCATCAGACGCACGGATTGCTCTAGTAGTTCAAATCTAGGTATGTACTCAATGCTGCAGATATGCGACATCTGCTGCTGAAGGAATGACCGCTTATCCCTTCAGCAACGGATATAGAAAAAACTCATCAGTACAGAAGAGAGCAAAAAGACAAGTGAGGTCTGCAGTAAGAACTCCTCAGTACATTAAAAAGCAAACAGTACATGTCAAGTGTGGTCTTCAGTAAGAGTTCATCAGTACTTTAGAGAGCAAGCAGAACATGTCAAGTGTGGTCTTCAGTAAGCGTTCATCAATAATTTATAAAGCAAGCAGGACATATCAAATGCTGTCTACAGTAAGAATTCATTAGTACCTTAGAGAGGAAGAGGACATGTCAAATGCGGTCTGCAGTAAGAACTCAACAGTACTTTAGAGAGCAAGCAGGACATGTCAAGTGCGGTCTGCAGTAATAGCTCATCAGTATGTTAGAGAGCAGGCAGGACATGTCAAGTGTGGTCTTCAATAAGCATTTATCAGTACTTTAGCGAGCAAGCAGGACATGTCAAATGCGGTCTGCAGTAAGAACTCATCAGTACATTAGAGAGCAAGCAGGACATGTCAAATGCGGTCTGCAGTAAGAACTCATCAGTACATTAGAGAGCAAGCAGGACAAGTCAAATGTGGTCTGCAGTAAGAACTCATCAGTACATTAGAGAGCGTAAAGTGTAATCTTGAATTTAATGATTAGAGTGAACATTCTGGATTTAAAATCCGTAGCCCTTTCTCTCATCTCTTATGCATAACTTGCAGAGATTTGTCCTCTCTAAGCACCTTGTAATTTCTATATAATAGAGCAGTACTAAATAATGGGTATATTAGCCTAGCAATTATGGGATCTTTATAGCCACCAGAAATGTTGGTCGACATGGCACAGTCACCAGAGAACTCATGTATCGAGACACCCATAGAGCCATCCTCGCATGCAATATTTAAAAATTCCATTGTCTTCTATACACTACCGTTCAAAAGTTTAGGGTCACTTAGATATTTCCTTATTTTTGCAAGAAAAGCACAGTTTTTTTCAATGAAGATAACATTAAATTAATCAGAAATACACTCTATACATTGTTAATGTGCTAAATGACTATTCTAGCTGCAAACATCTGGTTTTTAATGCAATATCTACATAGGTGTATAGAGGCCCATTTCCAGCAACCATCACTCCAGTGTTCTAATGGTACATTGTGTTTGCTAACTGTGTTAGAAGGATAATGGATGATTAGAAAACACTTGAAAACCCTTGTGCAATTATGTTAGCACTGCTGTAAACAGTTTTGCTGTTTAGAGGAGCTATAAAACTGACCTTCCTTTGAGCTAGTTGAGAATCTGGAGCATTACATTTGTGGCTTCGAATAAACTCTCAAAATGGCTAGAAAAACAGAGCTTTCATGTGAAACTCGACAGTCTATTCTTGTTCTTAGAAATGAAGGCTATTGCATGCGAGAAATTGCCAAGAAACTGAAGATTTCCTACAACGGTGTGTACTACTCCCTTCAGAGGACAGCACAAACAGGCTCTAACCAGAGTAGAAAGAGAAGTGGGAGGCCCCGTTGCACAACTGAGCAACAAGACAAGTACATTAGAGTCTCTAGTTTGAGAAATAGACGCCTCACAGGTCCTCAACTGGCAGCTTCATTAAATAGTACCCGCAAAACGCCAGTGTCAACGTCTACAGTGAAGAGGCGACTCCGGGATGCTGGCCTTCAGGGCAGAGTGACAAAGAAAAAGCCATATCTGAGACTTGCTAATAAAAGGAAAAAGGCAAAAGCACACAGACATTGGACAGAGGAAGATTGGAAAAAAGTGTTATGGACAGACGAATCAAAGTTTGAGGTGTTTGGATCACACAGAAGAACATTTGTGAGACGCAGAACAACTGAAAAGATTCTGGAAGAGTGCCTGACGCCATCTGTCAAGCATGGTGGAGGTAATGTGATGGTCTGGGGTTGCTTTGGTGCTGGTAAAGTGGGAGATTGGTACAAGGTAAAAGAGATTTTGAATAAGGAAAGCTATCACTCCATTTTGCAACGCCATGCCATACCCTGTGGACAGCGCTTGATTGGAGCCAATTTCATCCTACAACAGGACAATGACCCAAAGCACACCTCCAAATTATGCAAGAACAATTTAGGGAAGAAGCAGGCAGCTGGTATTCTATCTGTAATGGAGTGGCCAGCGCAGTCACCAGATCTAAACCTCATAGAGCTGTTGTGGGAGCAGCTTGACCGTATGGTACGCAAGAAGTGCCCATCAAGCCAATCCAACTTGTGGGAGGGCCTTCTGGAAGCATGGGGTGAAATTTCTCCCGATTACCTCAGCAAATTAACAGCTAGAATGCCAAAGGTCTGCAATGCTGTAATTGCTGCAAATGAGGCATTCTTTGACGAAAGGAAAGTTTGAAGGAGAAAATTATTATTTGAAATAAAAATCATTATTTCTAACCTTGTCAATGTCTTGACTATATTTTCTAGTCATTTTGCAACTCATTTGATAAATATAAGTGTGAGTTTTCATGGAAAACACAAAATTGTCTGGGTGACTCCAAACTTTTGAACGGTAGTGTATGTGCACATAATGTAAGGGTTCAAACTCATGAAAAAGGTATAATAAATGCAAATGTTCTGCACAGTATGAGGAGAATAGATTTGGAGCCCCATGAAGTCACTAGTGGATTGCATTTTATAACAGCATTTTCTAGGGACATCTATATATATATATATATATATATATATATATATATATATATATATATATATATATATATATATATATATACAGTGAAGGAAATAAATAAATACTGTATATACAGTGAAGGAAATAAGTATTTGATCCCTTGCTGATTTTGTAAGTTTGCCCACTGTCAAAGACATGAACAGTCTAGAATTTTTAGGCTAGGTTAACTTTACCAGTGAGAGATAGATTATATTAAAAAAAAAACAGAAAATCACATAGTCAAAATTATATATATTTATTTGCATTGTGCACAGGGAAATAAGTATTTGATCCCCTACCATCCATTAAGAGTTCAGCCTCCTCCAGACCAGTTACACGCTCCAAATCAACTTGGTGCCTGCATTAAAGACAGCTGTCTTAAATGGTCACCTGTATAAAAGACTCCTGTCCACAGACTCCATTAATCAGTCTGACTCTAACCTTTACAACATGGGCAAGACCAAAGAGCTTTCTAAGGATGTCAGGGACAAGATCATAGACCTGGACAAGGCTGGAATGGGCTACAAAACCATAAGTAAGACGCTGGGTGAGAAGGAGACAACTGTTGGTGCAATAGTAAGAAAATGGAAGACATACAAAATGACTGTCAATCGACATCGATCTGGGGCTCCATGCAAAATCTCACCTCATAGGGTATCCTTGATCCTGAGGAAGGTGAGAGCTCAGCCGAAAACTACACAGGGGGAACTTGTTAATAATCTCAAGGCAGCTGGGACCACAGTCACAAAGAAAACCATTGGTAACACATTACGCCGTAATGGATTAAAATTCTGCAGGTCCCCCTGCTCAAGAAGGCACATGTACAGGCCCGTCTGAAGTTTGCAAATGAACATCTGGATGATTCTGAGAGTGATTGGGAGAAGGTGCTGTGGTCAGATGATACTAAAATTGAGCTCTTTGGCATTAACTCAACTCGCTGTGTTTGGAGGAAGAGAAATGCTGCCTATGACCCAAAGAACACCGTCCCCACTGTCAAGCATGGAGGTGGAAACATTAAGTTTTGGGGGTGTTTCTATGCAAAGGGCACAGGACTACTTCACCGCATCAATGGGAGAATGGATGGAGCCATGTACCGTCAAATCCTGAGTGACAACCTCCTTCCCTCCACCAGGACATTAGAAATGGCTCGTGGCTGGGTCTTCCAGCACGACAATGACCCGAAACATACAGCCAAGGCAACAAAGGAGTGGCTCAAAAAGAAGCACATTAAGGTCATGGAGTGGCCTAGCCAGTCTCCAGACCTTAATCCAATCGAAAACTTATGGAGGGAGCTGAAGATCTGAGTTGCCAAGCGACAGCCTCGAAATCCTAATGATTTACAGATGATCTGCAAAGAGGAGTGGGCCAAAATTCCATCTAACATGTGTGCAAACCTCATCATCAACTACAAAAACGTCTGACTGCTGTGCTTGCCAACAAGGGTTTTTCCACCAAGTATTAAATCTTGTTTGCCAAAGGGATCAAATACTTATTTCTCTATGCACAATGCAAATAAATATATATAATTTTGACAATGTGATTTTCTGTTTTTTTTTTTAAATATAATCTATCTCTCACTGGTAAAATTAACCTAGCCTAAAAATTCTAGACTGTTCATGTCTTTGACAGTGGGCAAACTTACAAAATCAGCAAGGGATCAAATACTTATTTCCTTCACTGTATATATATATATATATATATATATATATATATATATATAAAGCAACACACAAGGATATGTACAGTTCGCTGATGTAATTTCCATTGTTTACAGTTTTCACTTAGAAATTATTGCTCTATATTGTGTGGTTGTTAGATTGCTTCTGGTAATGTATTATTGAACATACAAAGTAAAAGGTGAAACTATTACATTTAAATAGTAAAAGGTTGCTATACTGCAAATTCCATGACCATGTGTTTGTTTGTTTTTAGCATATATGAAAATGTATTAACATTGCCCAATAGCAACCAATAAAGACACTTAAATGTTTGTATTATACACTATATTTATATAATACTTTCCAAATCTATAAGTGTTTGTATGGTAAGAACTTGTCTCTGGCATTATTTATAATGAACAGGAAAATAGAATATATTAGCAACAACTCCCCCATCCTAAAATACAGTCTCAAAGTGCTAAAGTGACAATAGCCTAAGGCAAAAATTAGATGGTCTAGAACCAGTGCTTATGGCTGTTGACAGCACAGCAACAGAAGACCAATAACTGTTATCACTTTCAGGAAGGGTCATCCAACACAATTTCCTGCAACTCTTAATTTTAAGAAATAGGAAGTGCATAGTTGTCAACAGTCCCGAATTTGCCGGGACTGTCCCAAATTTACAGAGACAATCCCGGCAAATTACTGGCCCGGACCGTGTCCTGGCAAATTGAACTGGCGACTGCTGTATTCAATTGTATATGCAGATACAATTTAATATTATTACAGAGAAGGGAGCTTGGTCCTTGCTCTGCCATTCACTAGGCTACAGGCCACGTTAGGCATGCAGCCTATAAAATGCTGGGACATGATCCCAGCGCATGCCGGCGCGATAATGTCACCGGATCGCGCAAGGATCCTGTCTCGGCGCCTCTTAGTGTGCAGGACTGAGGAGACTGTGGAGCTCCGTTCTTCATGAAATGGGGCTAGGTGAAATGAGAGGTAATCAATTTATACCTCATAATGAATTTGTTCTGGAAATTTTGTCTGAAATTTTCTCTTTGCTGGTCGGTTCTTCCACCAGCTTTGGGATATGACTTTGGGAAGCCTGTGTGCTCCATTGTACACAAACCTTTTCTTGGGCTGGTGGGAGAAAAATATAATTTTTGTGGATGGAAACCAGGAGTGGTGCTCCAGGATCCTGTCATGGTGTAGATTTATTGATGACATCTTTATACTATCGCAGGGATCTGAATCAGACTTTGGCAAATTTGTACAACATCTTAACGTAGTGTAACATGACACATCTGGCATTTCTTGACATATTGGTGAAAAATGACATCAAGGGGAATATCCATACTTCAGTATATAGGAAACCCACTTCCACCAACAGTCTTCTTAAATGGGAGAGTCATCACCCAGTAGCACTTAAAAGGGGGATACCAAAGGGTCAATACCTTTGAATGAGAAGAAACTGTTCATCTATAAAATATTTTAAGTCCTCCTTGAAGATCCCGATCTAAAAAAAATTATTGATTCCACCCCACAAATTACCTATTGTAGAGGGAGATCTATAAGAGATCGCCTGGTACAAAGCCATTTTACATCTGATAGACAAACTATTCATACATGGCTACCAACTAATACTGTAGGCAACTATAGATGTTGAGGATGCATAGCTTTCAAGCATAAGCATGTAGGTAAAACTTTTTCAGGCTTGACGACTGGTAAAACGTATAAGATACAGGATTTTTTCAACTGTAAAACCAAAGGCCTCGTCTATCTTATGACTTGTAGTTCTCCATTGGCCTATGTAGGCAAAACTATATGGGAACTCAGGAGGAGAATAGGGGACCATCTTGGAGATATAAAGCATAAAAGGGATACTCCAGTGGCACGTATTATGAATATGTGCCGCAAAGCGTGAGGAGAGGTGACACCAATAAACGGATTCTACAGAGGGAATGCATGCAGATCCATAGGATAAAGACACTCTCTCCTATGGGTTTAAAGAACAATATAGTTTAACATGTTTCATCTAAAAAAGATACCCATATAATTTGCACCCCTGTACTCCTGGTTTCCATCCACCCGAACCCACAATTTTCAATAAGGTCTAGAACACGAAGTATCTAGCATTTCGATGCAGGTATAAGCTCTGTTTATTTGAACCTGCATCTGTATATTGGACCCTAGAACACGAGGTATATTAGGCATGTTGTTATGTATATAGACACTTGCCCCTATACGAAAGTCTTAGGTACTACAATCTGATGCCTTTGACAGAGAAATGTATTTAATTGTATATGCCTTCCTGGACATATAAGAAGTAGTAAATAAGCCATGTAGCTGTAGGTAGTATGTACCACTACATGATATGCGGCCGGGTATACGCTGTAGGTTCCCATGATAACGGTCTGAACACACGGAGGAGACGATGAGCGGGAGGTGCGAATGAGCATCATCAGAGAAAGGCCCCTCTGCTGATTGGCTGTGACATCTCTGATCTGTCCCCTCTGCGGGAGGTCCATAGGAGTTAAAAGCTTGGCGTTTCCGATTGCATGCAGCCATTGCACTGCGCCTGCATGAAATAATACTTTTAGCCAAACTTTCCCTGATGATCCCTGAATGCAGGGTGAAACATGTAAGAGAGTCTAGGAAGAATTGAAATTGAATACAGGGACATGTTAGTAATTGGCAGGTGAGGCAGAGCACCCTTTTGAGGGTGCTAGGAGATAGCTTGGACTAGGGCATTTTTGAAGAGATAGTAGGAATTTATTATCCTCCATGGTGACTCTTGAATTCAGGGTGTTAAATGATGTGAGACTGGCTGTAAATGCTAACAGCACCGAATAACTGAATTATGGGGTGCTGGTAAGCTAACAGTCCACATATAATTACTACCTGCACAACATCAGACTGCCTAAAAGAGATAGGTGTTGAAGATCATCTATGTTTAAAAAAAAAAATTAAAAAAAAAAGCATGCATAAAATGACTACAATGGTGCTTTAAATATACCTTTATACAGCTACCTATTCCTAACCTACCCACCATTGTGGGAGTTGTGAATAAGAGCATATCCCACTCACTTGTAACCTGAATTAGCTAAGTGTGTACTATTTTTAAGTCACAAGTTTTGTTTATTTTAAAGTATATCTAATAAAAGTTATTTATTAGTACTAGCAGATACCCTATTCCAGTGAAGGTATTATTACCACAGGGTTGATATAACCAGTCATGGTATAGAACCAGTGATTAATTGGAATGGGGCTAGGTGAGCATAAGGTTCTTTTATTTTATCTGCAGGGAGGATATGTGGCATTATCTACAGGGGGCTTTGTGGCACTATCTACAAAGAGAGAAGTGTGTCACTATCTATAAAGGGGAAATGTGTGACACCATAAAAGGGAATGTATGGCACTATCTATAAAGTGAGATGTGTGGCACTATCTACAAGGGGAGTGTGGCACTATCTATAAAGGGGGAAGTGTAGCACTATCTACCAGGGGTGTGTGGAACTATCTACAGGGGAGTGTTTGTGGCACTTTCTACATGGGTCTGTGTGTGGCACTATCTAGAGGGGGCTGTGTGTGGCACTTTCTACAGAGGGCACTGTGGCATTATCTACAGAGGGCACTGTGGCTATAGCTACATGGTATTTTGTGGCTCTATCTACAGGGGGCTGTGTGGCACTATCTACAGGGGGCTGTGTGGAGCCCCATCTACAGAGGGCTTTGTGCACTTTCTAAAAAGGAGGTGTGTGGCACTATCTACAGGGGGCTTTGTGGCACTTCCTACAGGGGAGTGTGAGTGGTACTATCTACAGAGGGCACTGTGGCAATATCTACAGAGGGCACTGTGGCAATCTATAAAAAGGGTGTGTGCGACACTATCTACAGGGGGCAATGTAGCACTTTCTAGAGAGGGGCTGTGTGGCACTATGTGCATCCGGGTGTGGCACTATATTCAGGGGTGTGTGCGTGTAGCACTATCTACAGGGGGCACTGTGGCATTATCTACAGGAAGCAGTGTGTGGCAATATCTACAGGGAGAAGTGCATGGCACTATCTGCTTGGGGCAGTATGGGGCACCATCTACAAGGGGCACTGAGTGTGGCACTATCTATGCTGTTTTTTTTGATTCTACCAGTAGTGGTCAGCACATATCACCCAGCCCTAGTGATAAAGTGAGACATCACCTGCCCGTATACAACCAGATAACAAGGGAGATATACTGGCCACCAAAGTAGTTGTCAAAGTAGTTACAAAACTAGTGCAGACATTTTTATTCATTGTTTGTATGAAGACATTCTGGGAAGAAAGAGACGCCCCATTAGCCACACCCACTAGATAAACCACACACACCCATAAGATACAGCCACCATATAAGCCACACCCTAATTGTCCCTAGAAAATTTTCAAAAGTTGGCAGCTATGGAAGAGTACTCATTCTTTGGTTACAAAGAAGGGGACCTTGGCTTCAGCTAATACAAGGAAAAGTTCTAAGCAACATGGACTAGTAAGGCACGTGTCAAGAGCTTATCCAAAGCAGAGAGCCTTTTTTATAGAGGTCAATGTAAGTCGCGCATACCTGGAAAATAGGTAATTTACAGTATTTTACATTTATTTAAAAAATATTGCATTATTCTGTATGTTTAGTAATGTGAATATAGTTAATTTGCTATCATTCACCAGACTGAACATCCAGTCCATTCATGCATTTTCTGCACAATATTCAACAATAAAAATTCTCCTGTACATCTAATTGAAGTAGCTGTCATTGGAATTAAAGTGAAGAGCATGCAATCAACAGTCAACATTCCTTGATGGAAATTCCCAGTGATAATTAGAGATATGTTCATTTGTTAATCAAGTATTAACTTGAGAGCCTGGTGATTGCTCTGGAGAGCTGATCTTATATCACCATGAAGTGCAGCTTCTACATACAGTGCTATACTAATGCTTTCCAAGGAAATACTGCAACGTAGCCTCAGTTTTCATTCTTTATTATTCTGTTTGCCCCAATGTATCTTTGGGATAATCTATGACTATATAATTTCAATGAAGATTCAGTTAACTTATATTGTTTATTATAAATTGGTTTATCAAATCCTTATATGGCCTCCTCACAATCATTCTCTACCAATTTCCACAATGAAAATTAAAATATGCTTGTTTCAACAAATAAATGTTATACTTTGTATAATTAATAGATATACAGTTGTTTAATATACTTTCTGTACAAATTCCTTATGGTTTTCAAGATCTCTTCTTGCTCTCATTCAAAGGGAATCATAATTGTTTACTTCCATTGGAAATAAATCTGTCCATGGTCATGGGATGTGCACACAAGCGCAGGATTGATTATATTATGTGTATTAGAGCTGTGTCTTGTAACGAGATGTGCACCTGTGTGTCCATCACATGACCATGGACAGCTTTTTATCCAGTGAAAGGAAACAATGAAGTCTCCTACGGAATGACAGCAAGCAGAGATCTAGAAAACGGTGAGGAATTATCATAAAAAGTACATTGGAAAATGTCATAACTCTTCATAATTCACAAAGTAAGATTTATTTGCTGAAAGTAAAATATTCATTTAAGATCCATGTAATTTTGAAGTGTATACACAATACTTCTTATTTTCAGGAAAAAAAAAATTCTTCTGCAACTATTTTTGAGCTTTGAATGGACCTAGTGTATATACAGTATTTGTTCCATTCAAGATCATCCATTAATTTCTTTGCAGAAGGATCAGTTTAATTTAACCCCTTAATGACCGCCGATACGTCTTTTTACGGCGGTCACTAGTGGGCTTTATTCTAGAGCGCCGCCAAACTACGTCGCTGCTGTAGAATAAAGTAAACAGAGCAGGGAGCCGTGAAATCTCCCTGCTCTCAGCTGCCAGAAGCAGCTGAGGGCTGGGGGCGTCCCTGCTCTGCCGGGTGAGATCGATATTAGTATCGATCTCACCTGTTTAACCCCTCAGATGCGGTGCACAATAGCGAGCACCGCATCTGAGTGGTTTTGGAGAGAGGGAGGGAGCTCCCTCTCATCTCACTGACACCCGGCGATAAAATCGCCGAGTGTCTGTGTCTTCTATGGCAGCCGGGGGTCTAATAAAGACCCCCAGGTCTGCCTGCAGCGAATGCCTGCTAGATCATGCCGCAGGCATGACCTAGCAGATGCCTGTCCGTTTTAAACGGACAGGCAGTAATACACTGCAATAAAAAAGTATTGCAGTGTATTATAATAGCGATCGGAGGATAGTGAAGTCCCCTAGTGGGACTAGTAAAAAAGTAAAAAAAGTTTCATAAAGTTAATAAAAAAAAAAAGTGAAAAAAAAAATGAAAAACCCAGCTTTTCCCCTTACAAAATGCTTTACTATTAAAAAAAAATACAATAAAGCAAAAAAGTTACACATATTTGGTATCGCTGCATCCGTAACGACCCCGACTATAAAGCTGTTATGTTATTTAACCCGCACGGTGAACGCCGTAAAAAATAAAATAAAAAACAATGGAAAAATTGCTGTTTTCTGTTAATCCTGACTTAAAAAAAATGTGATAGAAAGTGATCAAAAAGTCGCATCTACTCTCAAATGGTACCAATAAAAACTGCAAGTCGTCCCGCAAAAAAACAAGACCTTATACAGCTATGCCGACGCAAAAATAAAAAAGTTACAGCTCTTCGAATGTGACAATGGAAAAATCTAAAAAATGGCTTGGACATTAGGGCCCAGAATGCCAGCAGGGGGAAGGGGTTAAATTTGTATCCAACATTATTATTATTATTATTATTATTATTATTATTATACAGTATGAGTCTAACTCATTAATAAAACCTGAAAATTCTGCTTTTAGCCAGACCCGTGGAGCTTTGCTTACTCCTAAGAAATAACTGATCTGAATGGCACCATTCTGAGATTATTGCTATTAGATTATAGAAATGTGGTTTGAGAATTATGTAATGTACAATAAGTCCTCATAAACCTGCTTTGTAGTATTAATTCAGTCCTTGGTGACTGAATTTATGTCAGATGTAGCAAACTTTAGCTTGAACCTCATAACTTGCTGCAGCGTGATGACATCACTTAAAACAACAAAAGTCATTAAAGAAGTCAAATGAAAGTTTCTTGCTACAGTGTACAGTATTCAACGTGTTAAGTGTAAAGTTAAGCGAAGTTAAAACTATAGCTAGTTTTATATAAAAGATCTCTTTTAGAGATTAGCAAATTGTTTTGAAAAATTTAGGTTTTGCCAACCGTTGCTTTGGGTGAATTGATGTATCTAAGTTGATAAAACTCCTGGAAAGGTTGTCAAGTGTTATGAATGAGAATGGCCTTAGATGGCACACTGTGTAGGACATTTGTAATTGAGGCCCCTCCCACTCCATACATATGTACAAACACTCAGCACCTAAATAATACTATGAAATATACCTACAATGCTATTATAAATATTGGTACCATATAGTGAACAAAATAACAGTACAATTGGGACTAAATCATTAGTCCATATAGCACCCAAATACAATTTCCCTACAATACCCAATAAATAGCGCCCAAATAATGGCATCATACCATGGTCAGAGCAAGTCATCTTCCTTTCAGTTGATCGACTGAAACCGGCTAGAACTGAACTATGAAGCACATATTTTATAGAATATACTGTAACATGAAATGGATGATGTAAATATAAAACTAGGGTTTAATTTTCTATAAGGGAAGTGTAGTATTTCAGAGGGGGGGTTGGAGGATATAAAAAGAGCAAAGCATTGTGAATTACCATAAGCAAACACTGAATTAACAATTATGTAATCCCAATTTGAAGGTTTTTGTGTGTGTGATTTTATCATTATGGAAAGTCATTGTCTATCTTCAAAATGTCCTATTTTAATTTCGTATCAATAAACTCTCAGTTACAAGACGGCAAAAATAAAACTTGAGCCATCATTTTCATTATATAAGAATGTTATTCTCAATATGCAAATCTGGATTCCCTGTAACAGCTAGAAAATGAAAATGCAATAATATAGTTAGTTGCAATGGGCAAAATGCATTTGTTTTGGTATGCTGCAGTGTGAAGCATTGGAATTATTGTCTTTATGCTGTTTACTATTATTATTTCATTGACAAGTAGAACATCTGTGCTGTACCATCTGCAAATAGCTCGACAGGAATATTAAAAGTTGAAATCATCCCAGTATTGCAAGTTTCAGAATGTCCAAAAAAACTTGACTTATGTCTGTTACTATCCACAAGTAACCAGTATAAATCGCTATTACTAATAGAGACGTGGACTCAATTTGACACTAAAGCTTAACATAAGGTCCCGTGGGGGATGGCCCAACACCATCAAAATGTAATGGACTTGATGCTGTAAGGTTAATACCCTCCTGTACTGCTCAGTGATGAGAGCTATAACATTACCATAAGGGTGAGGTGAAAGTAAAGGACGAAGATTGACCAAATAAAAAACATATGGCTACCACTCCAACACCCATATAACTATGTTTTAACATTTCTAAGAAAAAAATGAGAAAGGATGTTGAAGTCGATGAGGATAAGGTAAAAATGTAATTTGGAAAAAATATAATTCTCTTCTAATTTGAGAATTAGAACTGTGGTGTGTGAAGAGGACAAATAGACCATAGATTCCCAACATAGTGTATGTCGGATAGATTTCTTAATGTTTAACTCTTTATCATCTATTTAGCCATTGACTTATCTTTCTATTTATTTATTTATTTCATATCTAGCTTTGTGATTCTAAAATATTATACATTAAACAGTGTTCAATTATTTCTTAAGCAACTGATTTTTTTTTTAAACTCACTGGCTGCTATAATAATGTGTTATAATTTTATCACATTTTATGCTCTTTAATATAAAGTGTCTGGCAAAGTTTTCAGAATAATGTTTTAAAAGTTGGTGTTCTTTTACAGTTACACAGAATTCAGCGCTAGCTGTCATAATTCTTAAATGGACACTCAGCCAATTGTCAGGAGGGATGGAAGTTCCTAGCAGAAAGATGTATTATGTCTATTTGGAAACGTAGCAAGATCATCCTTACATAGCCCAATAGTAGTCAAGCGGAGATGGAGAACACTTAATCAGCATTCTCCCTTATCTCTCCTGAGTTTTCCTTTCTGGAAGACAGCATCTAAAATAATCCAATTATTCTGCAGTAATCACTCCTATGGAATAATAGTAACAGAAATTGGGAGCAGATAAGTACCATTTATCACAATCAAGCAAACTACTTAACTCGATGACTTCAATGTTTTTAAAACCCCCTTGCTCCCTATAAAGCTGAATTTTGCCTACTTTTTAGATTTTTAATTCATTACTCTGTATCTTCCAAGTACAAATTACACTGGCTGTATCGTGTCAGTTTTGTAATTGGATTTCTTGGAAAATTCTATAAAAATGAGCAAAATAATAAAATAAAAATAAGTAGGTATACTAATATTTCCAAGGAGTGATTAGATGTGAGGTCAAGGCTTTGTTACTGTGGCTTCAGAAACTCCAACTGGCCATCGTTAACTGGAAAATGGGTTACATATCTTTCATAATAAGTTATTGTATATTGAGGAATAATCATTTCTCCAGAGATATGTTTTCATACATTTATTTTTTACTTTGATTTATGGTGTTTCTCTATCTATGGAACTACTGTGCCACAAATATTAGTAAATTGCATGAAAGCTAGTGCCAGAATGCTTACCTATGGGCTTATATACATGGCTGTATACCAGCTCCATACAACCTCCAAGTTGTACTCGGCCATAATATAGCACCCATAGAATTTTATGGGTCCCTACTGTACCTCTATATGCCTCCAATTTCATAGTGTCATATAAAAAAAAATTTGGGTCGAATTCCGTAAGAATGTTGCAAAAAAAATCAAATAAAGAGTGCCATCCTCCATCAGATGCTGTATTATAGCGATATTCTACCCTAGAATAATTGCTTCTACATGAGAATAACCTGTAATATGGCACCATTTAATCCATACTTTATGTGCCAAACAGCACATGGCGATGCTAGAGGATTAACTGTCGAGAAAATTCTTTGTGCTGAAGAGATGCAGGGTAGTTTCTATTGAATCTGACTACAGAGGAGACTGCTTACCATTACGATCCACTAGTTAGCAACAGAATAATGTACACTAGTAGCAAATAAACCTATCAGTGACAAAAGGGCAAATGTATCAAAACTAGAGCGTTAAAGAAAAAAAAGATTTTTGTATCATGTTAGCCAGTTGAAAAAAGTGAAAGCATGGACTCTATTAAAAAAATAAACAGACGTGAGTATGGAATCTATTAAAAAACAAAAAAAACAAAGGTGAGGGTCACATTTTTTTGAACCTCATCTTTTTAAAGCCTAAAGTGTCCAATATAAAAAACAAAAACACAAAAAGGATTTGCACAAAACTACAGTCATTTATGAGTTTATTTGTATTACTTAAAATGTAAAACAAAAGGTAAAAAATATTGAAAAATAAATAAACAATCAGCTCTAACTTTCACAAGTGCCTCACAACTTCCAGACTGCCAAAATGTTTAACATGAACAAGAATAAGATTTATCTACAAACTCCTCTATCCCTCAGTGCTCCCTTGACACCTCTCTGTATGAGCCCTAATTACTCAGCAGACAGAAGGCTGCAAGTGAATCACATTTATAGCTGTTACCAAACAACCACAGTCCCTCCATCAATTTCTCAGGCAACAATGTGCTAAGGAAATCACTGTATTGCTAACGGACTGGTATAAGCCCAATGCCTAATAGAGCTTTTGTTTATTAAGCACAAATAAATTGGTCAATTGTTTTTTATAATGTTTTGGAAAAATATCTTTGGTAATTATTCTTGTTATAAAACTTCTTTGGAATTATGTATTTGTTCAGTGTCTTATATTGCCTTGACAAAAATGATTGAAGCAAAAATTACAGACTTAAAAATTGCTTACTTTAAATGTTCTCGTTGTTGCCTTGAGGCACTAGGACTATATCAGCTACCGAATTTTTACATTTTGCTTGCTTTTCTCTTAGAAATTAGTTTTTAGTGATTCACTTATGACTTTCTTGTCACAACATATTGAATGTCTTTCTTTTTCTTTTGTGAAATTCCTATTCAATTCTAACATCAATAGCTAGAGATGAGCGAACCGGGACAACCGAACCCGGTTTCGGTCCGAACTTCCGGTAAAGTTCGGTTCGCAGCGAATCCGAACTTCACCGGGTTCGGCCGAACCCGTTTTGACCGAACCCGGTCAAAAACATTATACAAATCGGGAGCCACTTATCTCTATCAATCACTGATAGAGAAAAGAGGCTGCTGATTAAAAATAAAATAAAAAGCATTTCATACGTACCCGGTCGTTGTCTTGTTGACGAGTCCCTCTTCTTCCTCCAGTCCGACCTTTTCTGACGCGGCAGCCTGTGATTGGCTGCAGAGGCCTCTGCAGCCTGTGATTGGCTGCAGAGGCCGCGGCAGCCTGTGATTGGCTGCAGCGCTCACAAGGCTGCATCGTCATCAAGGAATGTCGGGCCGGATGTCGAGAGGGACGCGTCACCAAGGCAACGGCCAGGAGACCGGACTGGAGGAAGCAGAAAGTTCTCGGTAAGTATGAACGTCTTTTTTTTTACAGGTACTGTGATCGGTAGTCACTGTCCAGGGTACTGAAACAGTTACTGCCGATCAGTTAACTCTTTCAGCACCCTGAACAGTGACTATTTAGTGTATGTGCACACACACTAATTACGTCCGTAAATGACGGACGTATTTCGGCCGCAAGTACCGGACCGAACACAGTGCAGGGAGCCGGGCTCCTAGCATCATACTTATGTACGATGCTAGGAGTCCCTGCCTCTCTGCAGGACAACTGTCCCGTACTGTAATCATGTTTTCAGTACGGGACAGTAGTTCCACGGAGAGGCAGGGACTCCTAGCATCGTACATAAATATGATGCTAGGAGCCCGGCTCCCTGCAGGGTGTTCGGTCCGGTACTTGCGGCCGAAATACGTCCGTCAATTACGGACGTAATTAGTGTGTGTGCACATACCCTTACTGACGTCGCCTAGCAACGCTGCCGTAATGACGGGTGCACACCTGTAGCCACCCATCATTACGGGGCCTCATGCACACGACCATAAAAACACCCGTTATCACGGGTCGTAATTACGACCCGAAATAGCGGGCCCATAGACTTCTGTTAGCCACGGGTACCTTCCCGTTTTCTCACGGGAAGGTGCCCGTGCCGTTAAAAAGATAGAACATGTTCTATTTTTTTATTTTACGGGCCGTGCTCGTAATTACGACTCGTAAGTACGAGCACGGCCGGCCGGCCACGGGCAGCTGGCCGCTTTTGCGAACCGTGCTGTCATTATAATTATAGCAGCACGGCCCGTAAAATAGAACATGTTCTATTTTTTTAACGGCACGGGCACCTTCCCGTGAGAATACGGAAAGGTACCCGTGGGTAACAGAAGTCTATGAGCCCGTTATTGCGGGTCGTAATTACGACCCGCAATAACGGGTGTTTTTACGGTCGTGTGCATGATGGGAGCACGGCTCGGAAAAACGAACGGCTGCCCGTGCTCATCTCCTGAAATAATCTGTGCTGCCTTAAACTCTGTGGACAGGTCAGGATCCTGTTTCTTTTAAATGCTGCTAGGGAACCCGCTCGATCCACTATATAAGGCTACGCTACAGTGCAGCATTTAAAAGAAACAGGATCCTGACCTGTCCACAGAGTTTAAGGCAGCACAGAGTATTTCAGGAGATGAGCGTGCAGATTCAGTGCTGTTGTGAACTCTGCTCTTACCATTACGTAGCTCTCAGTCTGTTATCTCTCCTCCACTCCTGTCCTCAAGAACACCTTCACATGATTGGCAAGTCACCACGTAATGGTAAGAGCAGAGTTCACAGCAGCACAGAGTATTTCAGGAGATGAGCGTGCGGATCTTGTGCGTGGTGGTGACTTGCCAATCATGTGAACGTGTTATAGAGGACAGGAGTGGAGGAGATGTAACAGACTGAGCTACGTAATGGTAAGAACAGAGTTCACAGCAGCACAGAGTATTTCAGGAGAGGAGCGTGCAGATTCAGTGCTGCTGTGAACTCTGCTCTTACCATTACGTAGCTCAGTCTGTTACCTCTCCTCCACTCCTGTCCTCAATAACACCTTCACGTGATTGGCAAGTCACCACCCCGCACAAGATCCGCACGCTCATCTCCTGAAATACTCTGTGCTGCTGTGAACTCTGCTCTTACCATTACGTGGTGACTTGCCAATCATGTGAAGGTGTTCTGGAGGACAGGAGTGGAGGAGAGGTAACAGACTGAGAGCTACGTAATGGTAAGAGCAGAGTTCGCAGCAGCACTGAATCTGCACGCTCATCTCCTGAAATACTCTGTGCTGCCTTAAACTCTATGGACAGGTCAGGATCCTGTTTCTTTTAAATGCTGCACTGTAGCGCAGCCGTATATAGTGGATCGAGCGGGTTCCCCAGCAGCATTTAAAAGAAACCGTGTTTGTGTATGTGTGTGTTTGGGTATGTGACTTTGTCTGTTTTTGTTTTTATATGTGTGTGTGTATATATGGGTGTGTTTGTGTATATGTGTTTTGTGTATATGTTTGTGTATATATGGGTTTATTTGTGTATATGTTTGTGTGTAGATGTTTGTGTGTGTTTTTGTATATGTGTATATGTGTGTATATGGGTGTGTGTTTGTGTGTATATATGGGTGTGTTTGTGTATATGTGTTTGTGTATATGTGTGTTTGGGTATGTGTGTTTTTGTTTGTATATGTGTTTGTGTATATGTGTTCGTGTATGTGTGTATAACTGTGTGTGTGTGTGTTTGGATATGTGTGTTTTTGTTTGTATATGTGTGAGTTCGTGTATATGTGTGTGTTTGTCTGTTTATGTGTGTGTATATCTTGTTGTGTTTGTGTATATATGTGTGTGTCTGTGTATGGTTGTTTGTTTGTGTGTGCGTGTATATATGTGTGTAGGTGAGTAGAAGTATTGGTATTGTTCACATTGATAACTGTTTTTTTATGTTGTTGCAGATTTTGATGTACCGATTGGACTACATCTACGATTCGTTGGACTACTGCGTAGATCTGCGTTTTTTCAAATTTTAATAAAATGGTTAACGAGGGTTTTGTTGGGGATTTCTTATTTCAATAAAAAAGAATTGTCTTTGTGTTTTTTTTTTCAAACTTTATTAGTGCCTAGATAATGGCAGTTGGCTGATTGACAGCGTCCATTATTAAGGCTTTACTTAGTGTTAGCCGGTGCAGAGGCTAGCACTAACCACCCATTATTACCCCGGTACCCACCACCACCAGGGGTGCCGGGAAGAGCTTGGTACGATCCAGTACCCAACCATCTGTTGTGATGGTCGGGTACTGGGGCGGCCGTAGGCTGGTATTATGAGGCTGGGAAGGGCCAAAATCAGTGGACCTTCCCACCCTTGTAATGCTAGGCTGCTGCTGCTGTGTTGTATCGGGCTGGTTATAAAAATGGGGGGGACCCCCACGTCGTTTTTTTTTGGAATTTAACAAATTTAGCAATAGACGGGTCCCCCACATTTTTAATAACCAGCCATATACAAGGCCGCAGCAGTCTGGCATTACATGGGTGGGAAGGGCCACTGGTTTTGTCCATTCCCAGGCTAATAACACTGTGTTGTATGTGGCTGGTTATGATAAATTGGGTGGAACCCCATGTCTTTTTTAAAAAAAAAATGTAAATAAATAAATAATTTAAAAAAATGACGTGGGGTCCCCCCCCCACTTTTATAACCAGCCAGATACAACACAGCAGCAGCAGCCTAGCATTACAAGGGTGGGAAGGTCCACTGTTTTTGGCCCTTCCCAGCCTCATAATACCAGCCTGCGGCCGCCCCAGGGCCCGACCATCACAACAGATGGTCGGGTACTGGATCGTACCTGGCTCTTCCCGGCACCCCTGGTGGTTTTGGGTACCGGGGTAATAATGGTGGTTAGTGTTAGCCTCTGCACCGGCTAACACTAAGCCTCGCATTAGTAATGGATGTTGTCACTCAGACAGCGGCCATTACTAAAGTGGTAATAATAAAATTTGAAAAGAAAAAGACAAAGATATAGATAAAATATTTTATTGAAATAAAGCACCCCCAACACAACCCTCATTAACCATTTTATTGTAGAAAAAAAACCGTCATCGAAGTAGTCCTCGAAACCGACGTAGTCCAAACACCAAACCTGTAAAAAAAATAAAATAATGAAATAAAACATGTTGTAGGCTTAGATTCAGTTTAATGTGTGATACTGACTGTTATACCATGTATAGAAGCCTGCCGCGAAGTTGACTTAGATACAGGGCGCCAGCAGACAGTATCATACATGGCCATACATACATATATACATGCAAACTATCATACATACATGCATACACACACACATGAAAACATACATACATACAAACAAACATGCAAAGATACATACATACATATATACAAGCATGCACAAATATACATGCAAACATAAATACATGCAAACATAATTAAATACATGCACATATATAAACATACATGCAAACATACATGCAAAAATAAAAACATGCAAACATACATACATGCACATATATACATACATACATGACAACATACATACAAACATACATGACAACATACATACATGCAAACATACATACATGCAAACATACATACACACATGCAAACATATATACATGCAAATATACATACAAACATGCACATGTATACATACATGCCAACATACATGCAAACATACATGCACATATATACATACATACATGACAACATACATACATGCAAATATACATACATACACACATGCACATATATACATACCAACATACATGCACATATATACATACATGACAACATACATACATACATGACAACATACATACATATATATATATATATACACACATGCAAATATACATACATTCATGCAAACATACATGCAAACATACATACATACATACAAATATACATACACACATGCACATATATACATACATGACAACATACATACATACATACATACATGACAACATACATGCAAAAATACATACATGCAAATATATACATGCAAATATACATACAAACATGCACATATATACATACATGCCAACATACATGCAAACATACATGCACATATATATATATACATACATACATACATACATACATGCCAACATACATACATGCCAAAAAATAATAATAATACGTTCATACTTACTTTCCTCCAGTCCGGCCTCCAGCGATGACGTTTCATTCATGTCGCCGCTGCAGCCTGTGATTGGCTGCAGAGGCGGTCACGTGGGATGAAGCGTCATCCTGACGTGCGTGACCGCCACTACAGCCTGTGATTGGCTGCAGCGGCGAAAGGGATGAAACGTCATCGCTGGAGGCCGGACAGGAGGAAAGTAAGTACGAACGTATAATTTTTATTTTTTTATTACATTTAAATGGTATTTTCCGCGCGCCGAGCATGTACTGTGAAGGTTGCTGAAAGAGTTAGTGCAGCCCATTAACTCTATCAGCACCCTGGACAGTAGCATGCTCGGCGCACGTAAGTGACAGGTTCGGTCAGAACTAGTTCGGTCCGAACCGAACTTTTTTGTGAAATTCGGCGAACTAGCCGAACCGAACTTTTGATAAGTTCGCTCATCTCTATCAATAGCTATAAGGAAAATAGAAAAACTAGTGGATATATGTATATACAGTATTATCACCAGTTTTGCTATGGTCAGTGAGAAAGATGCTTATCTTGGTAAGACAATACAATTTAATTATGTCATTGATTCCTTCCTTACATGTGATGATCAAAGGACAACATTAATTTTATTACTATAGATATGGAAAAAAAAGTGTAGGTTAAAGACTGTCAGGATAATGATAAAGTCTCCCTACTCTTTGTAAACAAACTGTAATTAGGGTTTACATCAAGTTATTGCGTGTTAATTGGCAAAGCAACTATATGTACTTTAATTTTGCAATTTGTACTATATTTAAACTATATGTTCCTTAGAACTATGGTGTCAGGATTTTAACCCTGGAAACTTCTGTGTCCAAGGCAGTAGCTTTTCTTATTGAGCCATCTGAAATTTTGAACAGCTCCACTGCTGAATCTATTGTCCAGCTTCTCTTGATTTCTGCCTCTCTGGATATCTTCCAGATATCCCAATTGACATATTTTTCAAGTTAGTTAAGCCTGATTTGGAACTAATGCCGAATACTGGGCTGTCTCACAATCTCAATTATACTCAAAGACAAGCTTTTAAACAGCTTCGCGATCTTAAAGAGATTGTAATAAAACCTGTAGATAAGGGGGGTAATGTTGTGATCTGGCCAGCACAGATGTATGAAGGTGAGGCTTTTTTGGCAGTTGAATATGTCACACTGTTATCACCGTTTATCTTCTGATCCCACTCTGCCTTTTAAAAGAGAACTTGACAGTTTACCACAAAGAGCTGTTGATGAGCGGATAATCAGTTCTAAACCTAGAGAGGGTTTGGTAGTTGATTTCCCAATTGTACTGACCTTATATCTGTTACTTAAGGTCCACAAGAATTCCACCAATCCCCCAGGCTGTCTGATCGTCTCGGTCATCGGTGGCCTCTGCAAAAACATCCGCAGATTTGTTTACTTTTTACTCCAGAAATGTGTGGAGACGTTGTTATGTGCTGAGATGTCTTGATGGTTTACATCTTGATGATGATATGCTTTTAGTCACATGTGACGTGGAGTCCCTGTACACGTCTATCTGTCATGACCATGGGGTATGGGCGTCTAAATATTTTTGACGTATGACCAACTACGATTCTGACCTCATTCTCTTTTGGATTTTTCCCTTACACATAATTTTTTCACATTTAAGGACCGGTTCTTCCTGCAGCTCCAGGGCATGGCAATGGGGGTGACATGGGCTCCCCCTATGCCAACCTGTTCCTGGGGCTGTGGGAGAGAGAGATAGTCCAAAATGTCTCTGGTCATGACGCCGTAATCCAATGGTCAAGATACATAGATGATATTCTGTTTATTTGGCAGGGCTCCACAGAACATTTAGAGTCTTTTTTGTCTTCTCTTAATATCAATGACGTGAACATCAGACTTACGTGGAAGTATAGTAGGTCATCTGTGGAATCTTTGGATGTTTTGATCTCTAAGAATTAGGATGGTGTTGTCTCCACAGACATTTTTAGAAAAGAAACCACGACCAATACACTACTCCATGCCACTTCATTCCATTACCCGAAAGTCAAGAAGGCCATAACAACTTTTTAAGGGCCCGGCGTATCTGCTCCAATTTAAGCAGCTTCGAGCATCAAGCATCTGACATGTCAGTACGGTTTAGTGATCGTGGATTTAACCAGAGAGATATTAGACGGGGGTACTTGAGAGCCAAATATTCTTCTCGTGAGGGACTGTTGGTGAGTAAGCTGAAACAAAAACAAATGTTTGATCAGAATGTTAGGTTTATCACTACATTTAATTCCCAATGGGTAGAAATTTGTAAAATCTTGCAAAAGCTTTGGAATGTACTCCTCACTGATCAAGATTTATCCAGTAGTTTGCCTCAAAATCCCTCCATTACTTGGAGGAGATCCAAGAATTTGCGTGATTTCTTGACCTCTAGTCATTATATCTCTAAAATCCAGACCAACCCATTTGGCAGTTGTGGTCCTCCATAGGGATTATTTAATTGTGGTAGTTGTGCCGCATGTAAATACATCTTGCGTTTGTTTTCTTTCCACAACTCTAGAAGGGACAGGGACTATAAAATCGTGTTTAACATTAGGTGCAAAACTGAAGCTGTAATTTATTTTGCCACATGTCCTTGTGACCTAATTTTATATTGGGATGACTAGTAGATCTCTGAAGACACGAGTTCTTGAACATGTGAGCAGGATTCAAACAGCTATTAATGCAAAGGAGCTAGACCAACTTCAACCTATCCCTCGTCATTTTCGTCAACATCATTCTTGCGACCCTAGAGGCCTAAGGGTTCGGGGTATTGATAGGGTGAGTTTGGGATGTAGGGGTGGTGATCTCCGAAAGCTTTATTGAAAAGGGAAATTAAATGGATCAGATTAATACCACCACACCTTTTGGCCTGAATGAGGCCACAAGCTTCAAACCCTTTCTTTAATAGTCACAACCTCTGCACATTTTATTTTGTTTTTATGAAAAAAAAAGGGGGGTTTTCCTTTGTAGATTTATTTCTAATCTATGTTCCTTATATTTCAGTTTTGCTGGTTATACCATAGTGATGATGATATCTACTGAATACTATTTTCCACATATAGTATTGGTACTACTTATTATAAAATGAGACCATCATCGGATCTTCCTTGAAGATTTTTGTGGGGTGGAATTGTATTACATAATGTCTGACCATGTATGGCATTAATATATTTTTATTTTTATTATTACTATTTATTAATTATGGATTATGTATTTATTTATTTATTTTCTTTGTTTTATTATCATTTATTTTATATTATATTTTTCTATCAATTGTATCCATTATGCCCTGTCCTTATAGCACTATACACGATTTTCTTGCACATTAATTCACTTTTTTGTCATATATATATATATATATATACACAAAAGTTTGATCAAGCCCCCAGGGCGTCCAATTGTTTCGGGCAGGGGCTCTTTATTGAACAACATAGCCATCTTTGTTGATAGGACACTTCGAGATTATGCCATCAACACTAGATCATATATTAGGGACACCTCTGACTTCATCACTAAATTAAAACAAGTGACACCACCTCAGGGAGCATTTTTAGTCTCCTTCAATGTGGTGTCCCTCTATACCTCCATTCAACACCATAGAGGCATAGAAGTGGCTAGGCGTAGACTTGTTACATCTACATATAGTGCACCATATTGTGAACTGATTATCTCTATATTGGATTTGATTCTCACTTCAAATTATTTTTCTTTTGACAACAAATTTTATTTGCAGGAGAAAGGTACAGCCATGGGCTCCAACATGGCGCCTACCTATGCTAACATTTTGTGGACATGATTGAGGAGATGTCGATCTATGTATCCCACCATTTCGCTCATGTTTTGAGATGGTGGCGGTACATAGATGACATCTTCCTCATCTGGACGGATACAGCAGAATCGTTACGTGATTTTCATTCTTTTTTGAATCACATAGACCCAGATATTCAGTTCACTATTACATATTCTAACACCACTATTCAATTTTTGGATGTTTTGGTGGACATTACAGACAATGCATTTCAAACCAGTCTCTACATGTAACAGACTGATCACAACACGTTACTTAGATTTGACAGTTGCCATCCTAAAAAAATGGTATGGTCTCTTCCACACAGCCAAATGCTTAGAGCTACACGTATTGTCGATGATGGAGTCAAACTAGATCAAACATTAGATCAGATGGTGGTTAATTTTTCACAAAGAGGTTATCCCAGGAAATTATTACGTACGTGTAGGGACAAGATTGCATCTTCTTCCAACGCTGGTACCTTCGCTGAAACAAAATCTTCCAAACAACATGAACGTATTCCATTTGTTGCCACATATAACGATTTAAGTGGAGAGGTGTAGAAAATTGTTAATAAACATTGGGGCATCATACAAAATAGCTACAAACATATTGGGCCATTCAAGAACAAACCTCTTATGTCATACAGATGTCCACAAAATTCACGGGACAAATTGGTTAATAACATAGGTGGGAAAACATGTGTGACAGGCCAACAAACATTCCTCAGACCTAGAAAAATGGGCAATTTCCCTTGCCTGCAATGTGTTAATTGTCGGTTCATGTGCATCCTGTTACTCACAAACAACATAAAATCAAACAATTTCTTACTTGTGATACTGGGTGGGTTATATATGTTCTTTGGTGTCCTTGTTTACTGCTTTATGTGGGTGAACCACTTGCGACTTTAAAATCCGTTTTAACAACCATAGGCAATCCATTCGCAAAAAGAGACGTGATTTGCCAGTGGCAAAACACTTCTGTGATTTAGGGCACTCAGAGAAGGATTTGAAATTTATGATCTATGAACACATTCCCATTCCTTACAGGGGGGGAGATAGACACAGACTTTTACATAAATGTGAACTTAAATGGATACATTTATTGGGTTCCTTACATCCTAGGGACCTTAATATCGAATTTAATGTGGCAAGATTGAATTAATTAACACATGGCTTTTGCAATGTTGGGTGCCCATGCAGTGTCCTCCTTATTGAATGTTTTTATACACGCATGCATGTAATAGCATGCGATATGTGATACATGTTATACAACAAAAATGTCATATTTATTGTGACAATCTTGTTGAATAATGTTTTATTTATATAAATTATTAATGTTTTTCAGATAACCATTGTAACATCGTGACAACTCACCAGCTCTACATGTACCGGGATATAATGATACACATCCACATCTGCACGACTAATCCTGCTAGTCCAGTAGTACATAATCAGATGTATATATATATATATAAAAAAATTGTTTGACCATCTTGATTATATGAGTTCCGTTTCTTACCCCAAGGGGACTACTAATATCATAAATGTAGCACTGTTATGTTGTACAGTGCTCTGTCTCAGATATTAGGTCATCATCATTTAAATATCAGTCCTGGATTGCAGTCTGGCAGATTCAGATGCGAGTTGAGACACCTCATTTCTACTTCCTGTATTGCTTGCTGTGTGGAACTCACTAACTGGCTTGAGTGTCAATTGTTGCTATGCAACTGCAGTCTTCATTCTTCTTTATGAGAGCATGCGCAGTAGAAGGGTGAGGACTCTAATGAGCTTGTGGATTCAACAGGTGGAACAGACGTGCCTCTCCTTTCACTAATTTACATACACCAGCCCGGACTGGTGAGTGGTCGGATGTTCTCCACCCACACACATATTGTTGCATTTTCAATTTCATCACAATCATACAGATTTTGCATGTTTTCATGTTTTTGTAATTTTGTATTCGCTGTTGTCAACACTGGCAACTGATCACTAGAAATCTTTTTAACCCCTTAATGACCAGCCTATTTTAGACCTTAATGACCAAGCCATTTTTTAAGTTTTTCCATCGTCGCATTCCAAGAGCTATAACGTTTTTATTTTTGCGTCGACATAGCTGTATAAGGTCTTGTTTTTTGCGGGACAGGTTGCATTTTTTAATAGCACCATTTTGAGGTACATATTATTTATTGATTAACTTTTATTAACTTTTATTTGGGGGGAAATAGAAAAAAACCTGACATTTCGCCACTCTTTTTCGCGTCTTAAATCTATGCCGTTTACCATGTGGTATAAATAACACAATATGTTTATTCAGCGGGTTGTTACGATTGCAACGATACCAAATTTGTATAGTTTTTGTATGTTTTACTACTTTTACACAGTAAAAACGCTTTTTTTTCAAAACTATTTGTTTTTGTGTCTCCATATTTGAGGAGCCGTAACGTTTTTATTTTTTCGCCGATGCGGTTGTATGAGGGCTTTTTTTTTGCGGGAAGACTTGTCGTTTTTATTGGTACCATTTTTGAGTAGATGCGACTTTTGATCACTTTTTATCACATTTTTTTAAAGTCAGTATTCACAGAAAACAGCAATTTTTCCATAGTTTTTTATTACATTTTTTACGGCGTTCACTGTGCGGGTTAAATAATGTAATAGATTTATAGTCGGGGTCGTTACGGATGCGGCGATACCAAATATGTGTAACTTTTTAACTTTATTTTGTTTTTTTAATAGCAAAGCATTTTGTAAGGGGAAAAGCTGGGTTTTTCATTTTTTTTCACATTTTTTTTTAAATTAACTTTATTAAACTTTTTTTTCACTTTTTTACTAGTCCCACTAGGGGACTATAATATGCGATTCTGCGATCGCATTTATAATACACTGCAATACTTTTGTATTGCAGTGTATTACTGCCTGTCCGTTTAAATCGGACAGGCATCTGCTAGGTCATGCCTGCGGCATGATCTAGCAGGCATTCGCTCCAGGCAGACCTGGGGGCCTTTATTAGACCCCCGGCTGCCATTAGAGACACAGACACTCGGCGATCGTATCGCCGGGTATCGGTGGGAGAGAGAGGGAGCTCCCTCCCTCTCTCCAAAACAACTCAGATGCGGTGCTCGCTATTGAGCACCGCATCTGAGGGGTTAAACGGGTGAGATCGATACTAGAAAAAACTAAATAAATAAATATATATACACAATGGAAAAGCAGCAGCACTCACAATGCAATTCCAAGATGGTCTCAGGTGCAAGCAGGTAATCCCGATCCAGGGTATATAGATCAATATTGAAGAAAATCCCACAGCACTCCGTGTTAGTGAAAAAAATGGTAGTTTATTAAGCCAGCACAAGCTACGTTTCCGTCCTGCTATAGGACCTTTATCAAGCATAGTGATACAAGCAATGTGTGAACCATATATAGTGAGTGTCTCATTAGCATAATGAGTAAACATTAAGACAGTATATATAACAAAACCATACTGATATACATTCAAAACCGACACTTTTAACTAGTTAGTGACCGGCCCATCGTGTTTCTACGTCGCGGCATCGGAATAAGTAAACAGAGCAGGGAGCTGTCAAATCTCCCTGCTCTCAGCTGCCAGAGGCAGCTGAGGGCTGGGAGCGTCCATGCTCTGCCGGGTTAGATCAATATTAGTATCGATCTCACCCGTTTAACCCATCAGATGCGGTGCTCAATAGCGAGCACCGCATCTGAGTGGTTTTGGAGAGAGGGAGGGAGCTCCCTCTCTCTCCCACCGACACCCGGCGATACGATCGCCGAGTGTCTGTGTCTCCAATGGCAGCCGGGGGCCTAATAAAGGCCCCCAGGTCTGCCAGTAATGAATGCCTGCTAGATCATGCCGGAGGCATGACCTAGCAGATGCCTGTCCGTTTTAAACGGACAGGCAATAATACACTGCAATACAAAAGTATTGCAGTGTATTATAATAGCGATCACAGAATCGCATAGTGAAGTCCCCTAGTGGGACTAGTAAAAAAGTTAAAAAAAAAGTTTAATAAAGTTCATTAAAAAAAAAATTGAAAAAAAAAATGAAAAACCCACTTTTTCCCCTTACAAACTGCTTTAGTATTAAAAAAACAAAATAAAGTAAAAAAGTTACACATATTTGGTATTGCCGCGTCCGTAACGACCCCGACTGTAAATCTATTACATTATTTAACCTTATTACCTTATCACATTATTTCTGTGAATCCTGACTTTAAAAAAATGTGATTAAAAAGTGATCAAAAGGTCGCATCTACTCCAAAATGGTACCAATAAAAAAAAGCACTCGTACAACCGCATCGGCGAAAAAAATAAAAACGTTACGGCTCTTCAAATATGGAGACACAAAAACAAATAATTTTGAAAAAAATTTGTTTTTACTGTGTAAAAGTAGTAAAACATACAAAAACTATACAAATTTGATATAGTTGCAATCGTAACAACCCGCTGAATAAAGTTATTGTGTTATTTATATTACACGGTAAACGGCGTAGATTTAGGACGCAAAAAAGAGTGGTGAAATTTCAGTTTTTTTTCTATCCCCCCCCAAAAAAGTTAATAAAAGTTAATCAATAAATAATATGTACCTCAAAATTGTGTTATTAAAAAATACAACTTGTCCCGCAAAAAACAAGACCTTATACAGCTATGTCGACACAAAAATAAAAGAGTTATAGCTCTTGGAATGCGACGATTGAAAAACGTAAAAAATAGCTTGGTCATTAAGGTCTAAAATAGGCTGGTCATTAAGGGGTTAAAGATCTGTATCTGTGATTTTCGTTCTTTGTAGTTGATATCATGCTCCACTTTCTCTTTCTCACCTGTGTGCTTTATGCACAGACGCTTAATTGTGCATGCGCTGAGAGCACCGTATTCCGTAGTGCCTCAATGTTTGTTTGCATCACCATGGTGATGAGTGTCTGACATCATTTTGATGGGATGCTCTGTCACCAGCAGACACATGGCATTTCCGGCGATGCGGTGCTCATCATCATGTGTATTACGCGCCGATTTGAAGATCACCCACAGGTGAAAAACATTTCTGTGCTTCCAGCATTCTTATTTAAACCTCTGTTATTTTAGGACAGTCAGCCTCCTGACGAAGCCGGTCTCAGGCGAAACGCGCGTCGAGGCGTTTATTTTTTGTGCCACATCTAATTGACATGTCCATTTCCCTCCACCATGTCTTTAGGTATGGTTCTTTATTATTTTTTGGTGGTATACTCTTACCTATATTGATACTATTATATTTAGGTTTGTACTTTACATGTATTCACCATTTATTTTTTGCATACCTATAGATTTACATTTGGGCATTGGTCCCTTGTTGTTGTTCTTTAGCAACACATGTTTTTGCATTACATGGTGAGCTAGGATATGGTACATACTGTCTTAGATGGGTTGTTCCGTTTACCCTTGGGTATAATTACATCTATACCTTTCTGATGCTGCTCTTCGAATGTGACCTATTTTATTGTGTGTATATATTTTTTATATCATGTATTGTTGTTTATTATGTATTAATAAAGATTTATACTTTTTGACGATACGTGTCAGCTATATATTCTCATATTCATATTTGCGTGCTATGTCCCCTATGTTTTTTGGTTGCTCTCTGCATATCTTGCCTTAATTTCTAGATTGGGCTCACCCTTTTTCTCTATTACATAAGACTGGCCTCTTGCACTTCCTCCTTGCCAGACTATTGAGCTTTCTGCCTGTAGTCTAGTCCCTTCTGCCAAACTCTACAACTGTTGCTGCTTATTTGTGTACCAAACTTGAATTGTTTCCTGACCAGGTCTCTGCCTCATCCTTCAACCTGTTGCTGCTTATCTGTGTACCGAACATGGATTGTTTCCTGACCTAATCTCTGCCTTACGCTTCAACCGGTTGTGGCTTATCTGTGTACTGAGTTTGGATTGTTTTCTGACCATGTCTCTGCCTCAAGGTACAACCTATTGCTGCTTATCTGTGTACCAAACCTGAACAGTTACTTGACAACTCTTGCCATTATCACCGCCCTGTCCAATCGTTTCAGCCACTTGATTTCGAACATGCTTCAGACCTTGATATATGGTCAGTGTTGCTTATATTGCTCCGGCAGGACAGGCTGTTTAATTGCTCTACCTCATTTTCACAAAAAAAGTGTTTCCTTATTTTTATTTTAAAACCCCTCCTGAACTTAATATCGTTAAATGTATCTTTCAGACGAACCGTGTCTCTTCTCTCCTCTAAACTAAACATGTTTAGCTCTTTAAAGTGTAGCTAAATGTTTGACAAACTTCTGACATGTCATAGTGACATGTCAGAAGTTTGGATTGGTGGGGGTCCACCAATCGCTAGAACGATGTGTGAGCGTCAGCCGCTTCGTGTCTGTTCGGCTTTTTCCGGAAATAAATGTATCGGTGTATGGACTCAAAAGTCCATGAGCCCGTACTCCGATACATCGGCTTTCCGGAAAAAGCCCAACAGACACGAAGCAGTTGAGCGCTCAAACTGCTTAGTTCTAGCGATTGGTGGGGGTCTCAGTGCTCGGACCCAAACCAATCCAAACTTCTGACATGTCACTATGACATGTCAGAAGTTTGTCAAACATTTAGCTACACGTTAAGTCTTTTTCTATGTGTTCTGTTTTGAAGTCCATATATATTTTTTGTCACACTTCTCTGAATGAATTGAGTTAGGCCTCCTAAGCTGCACACAATAATTATGGTCAGGCCTTACTGATGATCTGCAAAGTAATAATATCAACTCCCTAAAATGCTAATAACAATGTTTCTCTACCATGCAGCATGTATTATCCTGGCTATCTTAACTGCTTTACCACACTACTTGCCAGTCTTCATATAATTTGTGATGTGTACTTTTCCTGCTGCCATGGAAATCTATTGCCATTTCTTAAAATGTGTACAATGCTTTTAGATTTTGGTTTTCTAGATGTATTATCTTACATTTTAAATAATTTAAAGAACAAAGTTTCAATCTATTGCTACAATCACTACATATCTGCTTTACTTCTTTAGTGATATCAACCCAGTACTGAACCTGAACCAGTACTGATCCCTGAGGTGCTCTAATAGTTTACCTTTATCTAACACCTTTTCTCTGGGTGAATATACTGTACATACAGTAGTTTGTAAGTTTGTAAAGTAGTACAAGGTGATAGATATGTGATTCACAAAAGATGCTTTCTAATGTAAGAGGCAAACTTGACTCAATAAGTAATGCAATGCAGATTTTTGTTATATCCTCTTTATAAAAACATGTAATATTTTGTCCTATATCTTTAGTGGCTATAATCCGACAGCAAATGTAGGTCATACAACAGCTTTTTAGTCATCCAGTGACCTCAGCTCCAACCGGACCCAGTATTGGTCAGTAGTCATATTCAGCTCCCTTCTCCTAAAATACTTAAATCTACATGGGGCTTAAATAAATTACACTGGCACCACTCCGCCCCCCTCAAATAATGGTATAATTTACTATATTTACTTACCAGTCCATCTCCGAGTACGGCACGTCCGCAAGGCAGAGCCCAGAACAATCCTCACTTCCTGGTTGCGTTCCAGGAGATCGTGGCCACCTGGAACGCAATCAATATACACACATGTGAAACCACATATATATATACCAGATACACAAGTCAGTCAGTCAATTTCAGCCATGAATAAGGACGCAGGAAGCGTCTGAAACGCGTAGGCTTCCTTCATTTCTGCAAACCTCTCCTCGCACTATAGGACATCACTTCGTTTGATCCTATTTTAAACATGATCAATTAAACTTGGAACAAGTTTCCTTTTTACCTACAGCAGCGCTGGATCCACCCTCCTTTGTTTTTCTATTGTCCATACATCGTGTGCCGACATGAGGATCCGTGCGGGGCCATTCGTGCAAATCTACGCAAAAGGTGAGCTGGAGGTTTCGTCTCCCCCTCTTTTTTCTAATACATATCCGGCTTGTACCTCACGTGCTCACCTACCATCAGGATCACATCTTCTCATCCAATAATAAATGCACCAAAATATCTGTCTGCGTATCACAGTGCCTAAGGAGAGTTACTTTTAATGTGTGTCATTTATAAGTAAAAGCAACAACGCAACTTTATTTCATATATAAATGCAGTGGCTAAACTTCTTATCCTTGGTTTTAATTCACTAAATATTCTCTTTACTTGGAGACACTATCTGTGTTAGAAAACACGTAATTTATAAACATGACCCATGAAGTACAATTAACAAGAGCCCAAATGGCCGCCAAGGTCTTTGGAAATACAGACAGCACTTCTATACATGACCATGACTTAGAAGATTTGTTTCACAACCTGGAGAAGCACATGGCACAACAAGCCAAAATCTGGTGGGACTTAACCACCCTTAACAATTATATATCCAAGAATATGATCCCTAGAGGTCTGAGAATAAGGAAAATACCCACTTTTAACTACTCAGAAGCCTTCAATCAAGAGTGGAATCAAACCCTGTCAGATTGCTCCATAAAACTTATGAAACTAATCACCAAACAAGAAGAAATCAAACTGATAGAATTGGAAGCCAAAATATCTGAGACTAAATCCAAGCTTGATGGTTTTCCCAGCTCACCAGATTTTGCACTTCTTAACACCCGCACCTCACAATATATCGATAAATTAGATCGAGCAATAGCTGAAACCAAAAAAACAAAATTCCAACGAGACACACGAGATTACAACTCTAACGAAGTCTATAATTGGAATAATAGAGATAGAAGCCGAACAAGACCAAAACCTATTCTAAAGCAGCTGAGCCAATACAAAAAACACAGAGACACCTTTAACAGAGTCAGCTTCTGCTCAACAGAACCGGATTCAATTGACGGATTTTCAGAAGATGACTTCACCAGGACTCGTGCTAAACCCAACTACAGACACGACAACATCCAATATACGTCAAAAAACGAAGAAGGAGGGGCGGTAGGAAACACAGACCGACTAGATCAGGTCCAAAGCCGTCACCTCCGATCCCGCAAATTCCAGTCTTAGATCTGAATGTCATCAACCTGTGATCTTTCACTCTTAGGGTATGTTCACACGGCCTATTTACGGACGTAATTCGGGCGTTTTGGCCCCGAATTACGTCTGAAAATAGCGCCTCAATAGCGCTGACAAACATCTGCCCATTGAAAGCAATGGGCAGACGTTTGTCTGTTCACACGAGGCGTATATTTACGCGCCGCTGTCAAATGACGGCGCGTAACTAGACGCCCGCGTCAAAGAAGTGACCTGTCACTTCTTTGGCCGTAATTGGAGCCGCTATTCATTGACTCCAATGAATAGCAGCGCTAATTACGGCCGTAATTGACGCGGCGTTCAAGCGCCTGCACATGCCGGTACGGCTGAAATTACGGGGATGTTTTCAGGCTGAAACATCCCCGTAATTTCAGCCGTTACGGACCCCCGCCGTGTGAACATACCCTTACACCAACACAAACTGAAGCACTCTCGTTAGGACTCAATTTTGCTCCAAACAATAATTTTGATCCTTTCAACACTCTCCTTGACATCAATAAATTCATTCGGAATCTCACCATTAGGAGGCATTTTCTCACATATGAACCTGAGACCTTGGGACAAGATAATACAGCACAATTATCTCCAAAAACAAACAGATTAATGGATTCTACTGAAAAATCACGAGAAGAATCTCAACAATCATTAACAAATTTTTCCTTCCAAGAGCAAAAAACTATTGTCTGTCTAGAAAGTCTGTGTACAGAAGATCCGGACATATCTATCAATAATTCTATAAATTTCCATACAACTAATCCGAAATTCTATCCTATAAAATCAAGGACGGAGTCCATGGACTGTTTTCAGACAACAGTTGAAAAAGAACTCCAAGAATTATCTGATAGACTCAAGGAAACCAAACATGAATTCAATCTTCCCCTCCGCCTAAAAAATGCCGTCAAATCATTCAAAAACAATAAAGAATTAATCATCAAAATGTCTGACAAGGGAGGTGGCACAGCCGTAATGAACAAAATCGATTACAAGAATTAAATTCTAGATCTTCTGTCAGATGAAAATACCTATAAACGACTAGACAATAACCCTACAGAAAAAATTCAAAATATAATGAAACAACTTCTAAATTAAGGCGTGAGAGGCTGCTTTATTAATCAAAAATAAGCAGAATACATCTTTATTGAACAACTAATCATGCCGATTTTTCATGCTCTTCCGAAGATACATAAAAATAAGCATCCTCCACCAATGCGACCTATTGTCTTAGGCATCGGCTCTCTCTTGGAAAAACTATCGGAGTGGCTAGATGCTCTGCTACAACCCTTAGCCCAACGAACACCGGGGTTTCTCAAAGACACAAGAGACTTTCTGGTCTCTTTTCAGAACAGAATCTGGAATAAAAATGATGTATGGCTCACATGTGATGTTGTCGCACTGTACACAATTATCCCCCACCAAGTTGCTCATGCTGCACTAAAACATCATTTAGCCACCCACAGTACTTACAGTAAAAACTTCCAAATCTACATCCTAGACATACCCATGTTCCTAATGACACACAATCACTTTCAGTTTGACGGAAAATTTTATCTACAGCTAAAAGGTGTATCAATGGGAGCAAAATTCTCCCCCTCCATAGCTAACTTAGTCATGGCATGGTGGGAGGAACACTCCATTTTTTTCGACTGACAACCCCTTCGGAGACCACATTGAATGGTATGGAAGATATATTGACGACCTTCTATTCATTTGGAGTGGAGACATCTCAAGTATCCCTACATTTGCAGAATTTCTGAATCATAATCTATACAATCTGCAATTTACTCATAGTTATGACAAAACCAACATCATATTTCTTGACTTAGAATTGAAAGGGAAGGAAGGGTCAATTATAGAAACCAAAACCTACCGAAAACCTATAACTGCTAATACGATACTACACGCTAGCAGCAACCACTCAAAAAAGACCATCATAGCCATCCCTGTTGGTGAAATGTATCGAGCCAAAAGAAACTGCAGCTCAAATGAACAATACACCACGGAACAAAAACAGATACAATCCAGACTACAGAATAGGGGATACCCTAACTGGTCACTCAATCGAGCAAACCACATCACCACCAAGATACCTAAAGCCAGCTTACTAAAACAATCTAACAAAAACAGAAAACTAGATTTAAATGTACCCATCTTAGTCCTACAACAGAGCAATCAGTTTTCTGAAATTAAACAAATCGTAACTAAATATTTACCTATCTTGATGGAAGACGACGGGCTACGCTCCATTCTCCAGGGGGCTGCAAAGTAGTAGCCCGGAAGGCACCCTCGCTTGGTAACATTCTCTCCCCTTCCCTCTTCACCTCGGACGAAGTCAAGACGACCTGGCTGGAAAGCAAAGGTTTCTATAGATGTGGACAACATCCTTGTAAAACATGTTCCTATGTTCATCCCACAAAAACCTTTTCGAATTCAAATAACTCTGACGTTTTCACAATACAAAACTATATCAATTGCAACACCATATCAGTTATTTACATAATTGAATGCATTGAATGTAATCTAAAATACGTCGGATGCACCAGTCGAAAATTCAAAACCAGAATTTTGGAACATTTAAGTTACATCAGAAACCCTAACATCAGCAATACCTCCAACGTGGCTAAACACTTAATCTTTTATCATAACAGAGTAACAAAATCATTAAAATGTCACGCGATAGAAAAAGTCCACACCCCCAAAAGAGGCGGTGACCTGCAACACAAGATCCATCAAAGAGAAGCATATTGGATCTACAGACTCAACACCCGAGTCCCTAATGGTCTTAACCTAAAAAAGGAACTGATGTTCCACTACTAAATAATTCCAATGGTATTTACTCCGCCAATAGTGGTCCCTCATCCTTTTACCAATTATACAAGACACTAAATCCGAGCATTTTTCACTAAGAATATTTCCTATCTCTAAACAGCAGGCATTCACCAAAACACCCGCTTATAGCTTTGGTTTAGATTTCTATCTCATAGATAATTAACAATTAAATGGATACTCAATTAAGTTTCTTCTCTGCCTCAACTGATCCATACTCATAGTGACAGGGTACACTATTTACATATTACCACTAGGGTCATTAATGATTATTGTCACTAAATTGATCTCCAAGCATTTCTTCGTTTTATCTTTCAAACTAACTATACATGTTCATCATACATACTTCTTACATGTATAAGTTTTTTAGCCCACCCATTTCTTATTTACTATCTATTTCTTTCTCACCTTTTACTTCTATCTGGCCTCAACCAATCAATATTATTGACGACTCAAACAAATAATCAATTGCTAATGTTTGTAGCAAAAAACTAAATTTCAATTTTACCATCAGTCTGGCTATTTTAGCATATAGCAATTTGTGTTTCCGCATATATAGAGAAACATATATATCTTCCATTTCTTTGAAACACAACTATTTCACATGTCTACTAATATAAAATACAATATACTCACCAATCGGTTCCAAGCAAGCTCAGGCCCCGTTCTCCAATGACCATATGCGGCTCTGCTTCCTGCCTTGCGCTCCACATGATCCACGTGATCTTGAAACGCAAACAGCAACACACATGAGAGACCGGAAGTGACCTCAGCTCCAACCGGACCCAGTATTGGTCAGTAGTCATATTCAGCTCCCTTCTCCTAAAATACTTAAATCTACATGGGGCTTAAATAAATTACACTGGCACCACTCCCCCCCCTCAAATAATGGTATCATTTACTATATTCACTTACCAGTCCATCTCCGAGTAAGGCACGTCCGCAAGGCAGAGCCCGGAACAATCCTCACTTCCTGGTTGCGTTCCAGGAGATCTTGGCCACCTGGAACGCAATCAATATACACACATGTGAAACCACATATACATACCAGACACACAAGTCAGTCAGTCAATTTCAGCCATGAATAAGGACGCAGGAAGCATCTGAAACGCGTAGGCTTCCTTCATTTCTGCAAACCTCTCCTCGCACTATAGGACATCACTTCGTTTGATCCTATTTTAAACATGATCAATTAAACTTGGAACAAGTTTCCTTTTTACCTACAGAAGCGCTGGATCCACCCTCCTTCGTTTTTCTATTGATCCCTGAGGTGCTCTAATAGTTTACCTTTACCTAACACCTTTTCTCTGGGTGAATATACTGTACATACAGTAGTTTGTCAGTTTGGAAAGTAGTACAAGGTGATAGATATGTGATTCACAAAAGATGCTTTCTAATGTAAGAGGCAAACTTGACTCAATAAGTAATGCAATGCAGATTTTTGTTATATCCTCTTTATAAAAACATGTAATATTTTGTCCTATATCTTTAGTGGCTATAATCTGACAGCAAATGAAGGTCATACAACAGCTTTTTAGTCATCCAGTGTCTTTAGACACATGTCCAGGTAAGGTGGAATTATTTGTTACACAAGAGTCTTACACAGTCAAGAAAGGTCTAGAGTTTCACAATCCAAACAGAGTAAATGACAGCTGGATCTCACCATTATGCCATTAGTCAGCCATTTATCCTTCCCACAATCTATTGCTTTAAGTGTTTGTTCTAGAATTAATAAAAAAAGAAATCAAACATAATGTAGTCCATGACAATCTCTTTCTAACAAAGTGAGAACCAGCCCTGTATCTTACATTGAGATCTCCCTTTTCATTGCTTCCATTCCTCTGGCTGGCAGCTCAGGGGGCATGTCTTTTCTGCTGCAGCTCCTCCCCCCTCGGTCATAACTTGTATAGGTAGATTGTTGTGTTTCACTGCCTCTGCCTCCTCTCTAGAAGAAGCTTTACAATGCCTTCCATTACATGTCTTTTTAGATGGAGAGCCCAGCCCTACACAACTCAAATAGAGGGAGAGCCGGCAGCTTACACACTGTGAGAGGAGAAGCAGGAGAAGGTAGAGCTCAATGCCGTATGTAAGCAATGCTGTATGCTGGCTCTCTCTCTCTCTTCATCTAAATAAACTGCTGGCTCTCCTGTGTGTTTCTTACTGTGTTAGTCTCCATCCACACTACTAGCTGTGTTCTGAATAAAAGATTCTTCTCTACTTCTTTACTGACAAGCAGGGAAGGCATTTTATATTGGCTGGTGGCACTAAGCATGTACATCCTCCCTCATTCAGCTCAGTAGGAGGACGTGCACATTAGTATACAGACTTAGCATTAGGGGGGCGCCATTATAATGAAGTAAAAGGAATATCTTGCAACTAGAGCTTTTTTGTGACATAATATAAATTACAAAACAAATGAATTTTTAATGCTAAATTATATTGCAATAGCATTTAATACTGGGCCTACCTTTAACAGTCCAGGACCTAACTGCTGATCTCCTGCAGGCTCACATACTTGAATATCACTCAAGACTACTCTCTCTCTCTCTCTCTCTCTCTCTCTCTCTCTCTCTCTCGGATATTCTTTATTACAGCAGCAGTTTTCCTCACTCTGTATTGCATAAAAATACTTCTTCTTCTTCACAGAAGAGCTGCTCTTATCAGAACACTGGCATTAGCAAATTATCCATCACATATAGATTAAGTGCAAATATGTATTCTAAAGGACTGTGCCGTCAAAGCCATAGAAGTACCTTTACCAAAAGAGCCCAGTACTGTTGGCAATCTATTGCATTTGATTTGCAGAACTAATGCAAATCAAATCCAATTGATAATGGCCACCATCACTTACTGCTCTTCGCTCCTCTCCACCTCAAAGTACCATCACAGTAGGTCCTTACATGTCCAGTGCCAAACACAAAGTCCTGAAGCTGGCCAGCATCTGGGGGTAAAGAGAAACCAGCAAGGAGCGGTAAGAAAATGTTGGGGTCTGGTCTGGGGTCAAATTAAATGGGTTGGCCCATGAAAAACCTTTATCACTTATCCACAGGTGATAAATGTATCTTTACTGGGGATCGCACAGCTGGGTCCCCCACCGATCATGAGAATGAAGGTCCTGTTTCCTCGACTGATTGGAGCAGTAATCAGGCATGCACACTACCACTCTATTCACTATCAATGGGACTGACGGAGATTATAATATATAGTAATACTTTTTTATTAATTCGATTAAAATTATTGTTTACATCACTCTTTATTTTATTTTTTCCAATGATGGTTGGGGCGTTTCCACATTTTTTTTGCCTAGGGTGCCGTTTAACCTAAGACCGGCCCTTCATGAATGTGACATCATCAAATAAGGAAGGTTAACAGAGGGATTGGGGACAGTTGGGCACAGGTGGATACTGGAGGTGTGTGAATGGCATACAATTACTAAGGTAAACATATTACAAACTGGTTTATTTTCATGATTACGTCATGTTAAAGTGTATTTAAAAATGTCAGAAAACCTGTTTAATAATTAAGACAGTTATCCAGTGCGCTTAATCCCACTAGACAGAGAATTAATAGCATGGCAACAAAATACCCATCAGTTTATAAAGTTCTTCAATGAGAAACAGAGAACAAAGCAGATAATGAAACAATTGCTTACTGCTCAGTGTTCTAGTAACAGTTTGAAGATTTTGCAGGTCATAGGTTATTATCTGAAAATATGGAGCGGCCAATTTTACAAATAAGTGTATTTATTATGGACTCTTAAATTTAAGTTGTTACCAAAACTTTGCATTAATTGGAGGATAATGTCCAGATCTCCGTTGAATAAATGAGACCTAGCAGGGGAATCGTTTCCAGGCTGAAATACATTTTGACTGCCGAGTTTAGCTTTAATTCATTACCATAACATTTACAGCGTAACACACCAACTGCTAACAAAAAAACCTCTTAAGTATTGGACTGTGCTCGTTGAAGACGTGGCGGAGGATGTAGTTAAAATAAAATGTCAGTCTTGTTTATTCACAAATTGTTACAGATATCCTCCCTGGAGGTGAAACCGTCTAATTAGCTTGTTCTTTGGGCAGAAAAGATTGCACAGCTTTGCTGTTTTAGAGAAAATTGTGTGAAGCCATTTTCCAAATACTTTTGAAACAGACAGATGAAGCTTAGATGTAACTTGAGGCAGTTCAGAAATCTGCACTAATCTACATAATAGCGGACTTTTCTGAGTCCTGTTGTCGTGATTTCCTCTGAGTTGTTGGAGGACTGCAGGGTTAGCTTAGGGCTACTGGAAACTTTCTCTAATGAAGTACTGGATATGTGAGTTGAGAGATAGAGACAGTTCTCTCTCATTGTTTCCCACTTCAATGCACATTTTAATCAGCATCTGTGTGAAGCACTAAAGCTACTGTGCAGCTAGACTAGACTGCTGGACTACTTGTTAAAAGACAAATAAATCTCAATTAAGAACTTTTTCAGAAACACTACTACTTTATTTTAAGCCTAGATGGAAAACATCTATTTATCTATCTATCTATCTATCTATCTATCTATCTATCTATCTATCTATCTATCTATCTATCTATCTATCTATCTATCTATCTATCTATCTATCTATCTATCTATCTATCTATCTATGTATCTATCTATCTATCTATCTATCTATCTATCTATCTATCTATCTATCTATCTATCTATCTATCTATCTATCTATCTATCTATCTATCTATCTATCTATCTATCATTTGTTGTATCAATCAATCTATATATGTATAGTATTCTATCTATCTATCTATCTATCTATCTATCTATCTATCTATCTATCTATCTATCTATCTATCTATCTATCTATCTATCTATCTATCTATCTATTCAGCAGTGCAGCTACTGAAAGGCTGGTTAATGTCACAAGATTGTCTTTAACCCCGTTGCGCTGCAGCCATTTTTCATTTTTTCATTTTTATTTTCTCCTATCCGCCTTCCAAATGCCATATCTTTTTATTTTTCGGTTGACATAGCCATATGAGGGTTGTTTTATGTGAGACGAGTTGTACTTTTTAATGTCAGCATTTAAAGTACATATAATGTAATAGGAAACTGAAAAAAAAATCTCCATGGGGTTGAATTGGTGAAAAACGGCAATTTTTCCATTGTTTTTTGGGTTTTGTTGCTACGGCTTTCAACTTCATGTTTACTTTATTCTGCAGGTCAATACAATTAAGGAGACATCAAATTTAGGTATTTTTTTATGATGTACTCTTTTTACAAAGAAAAAAATTATTATTAAAAAATATATATTTTATGTCATCATATTCTGAGACCCATAACATTTTATTTGTCTGTTAATGGAGCATTGTGAGATCTTGTTTTTTGCAGGTCAAGCTGTTGTTTTTATTGGTACTATTTTGGGGTGCAAAAACCTTTTTGATTACCTTTTATTTAATTTTTTTGGGGGAAGCGAAAAACAGCAATTCTGACAGTGTGATTTTTTAGTTTTCTATTGCATTCCCCCTGGGGGATTAAATACAGTGATATTTTAATAATTCAGACTTTTACATATGCAGAAATACTAATTATGTTCTTTTTTAAATTGCCCTTATTTAACTGTTTTCAACTTATCTTTGTCCCCTCAGGGAACTTGAACAAGTGATCGTTTGATCTCTGGTACTATACTCTGCAATATCTATGTGTTGCAGTGTCTTGGGCTTTGAACCGGCTCCTGGTAAGCCCTGTCAGAGTGCAGAAAGATGGCAGACCAAAGGGGCCTTCATTAAGTCTCATGGCTGCCATAACAACCATCTGCAGGGCACGATCGCGTAACAGGGAAATGGTTGCCTATTTCTAATGACTTAGATGCTGCAGTTGCTATTGACAACGGCATCTATGTGGTTAAACAACGGGGATCTGAGTTAACTCCAAACTAGTAATGCTGTGATGAAAAAACATCTCAATGCGCAGGCCGGAGGGGAACATTCCTTCAGTTTCAGGGCCCTACTAGTATTTAGGAACCAGGAAGGGGAGGGCTATAGCACATCTGTTGGAAGCGAAGGCTCCCGTATTATACCAGCGCAAAACTTTCCCAGCAAAATTTCCCAAACTACAAAGGAGAAAAAGTCCCCAAAATTTGCAGAGCGTTACAAAAGGGGGATAAGAAAGAAAACCGTTTATCAGTGTGACACCGACCTGCGCATAACGGATTGCTTCACAGCGTAACACATATCTATGGATAATTGTTCTATTTACCCCATTATTATACCCTCTTATTATGCTCTGATGTACTCTGCACAGATTACATATGCCACCACATTATAAACTGAAGTACCAGTAAGGGTATGTGCACACACACTAATTACGTCCGTAATTAACGGACGTATTTCGGCCGCAAGTCCCGGACCGAACACAGTGCAAGGAGCCGGGCTCCTAGCATCATACTTATGTACGATGCTAGGAGTCCCTGCCTCGCTGCAGGACAACTGTCTCGTAGTGTAATCATGTTTACAGTACGGGACAGTTGTCCTGCAGTGAGGCAGGGACTCCTAGCATCGTACATAAGTATGATGCTAGAAGCCCGGCTCCTTGCACTGTGTTCGGTCCGGTACTTGCGGCCGAAATACGTCCGTCAAATACGGACGTAATTAGTGTGTGTGCACATACCCTAAAACTCAATCAAAACCACCAAGCAAAATCCATGCTCGAAATGGCAGTCTTTCCCATCTTAGCCCTACAGTGTGCCCAAACAGAAATTTATGTCCACAATTAAGGCCTTACCATACCTGGGAGAACCTGCGTAACAATTTTTGTGGTAAGATTCTCCAGTGGCACAAGCTGGGTACAAGATATTGTGCGGTGAAAAGGAATATCAGTGGAAAAATTGCAATTTTCACTTTGCATCATCCACTGCGTATTCATTTCTGAAAAACACCTGTGGAGTCTAAATTCTCACTACACCCCTTGATAAATGCCTTTAGGGGTGTAGTTTCTCTAACGGGGTCACTTTTGTTTGGTAGATCAGGGGTTTTGCAAATGCAACATGGCGTCCACAAGCCATTCCAGCAAAATTAACGCTACAAAAGTTAAATACCGCTCCTTTTCTTCTGAATGCTCCTATATATGTAAACAGCCGATTATAATCACATATGGGGTGTTACTGTACTCGGGAGAAATTGCTTTACAAATGTTGGGGTGCTTTTTCTTCTTTATTCCTTGTGAAAATGAAAAATGTTGATCTAAAACTACATCTTATTGGAAAAAAATTTTTTTTTTCATTTTCACTGCTTAATTCTAATTAATTCAGCAAAAAACCTTTGGGATCAAAATTCTCACTATACCCCTAGATGATTCCTCAGGGGGTGCAGTTTCCCAAATGGAGTCACTTTTGGGGTGTTTCCACTGTACTAGTACTACAGGGGCTCAGCAAATGTGACATGGCACCCAGGAACCATTCCAAAATCCAAATGGTGCTCCTTCCCTTCTGAGCCCTACCGTGTGTCCAAACAGCAGTTTATGACCACATATCGGGTATGGTTTTACTCAGGAGAAATTACTTTACAAAAGTTGCAGTGCTTTTTCTCCTTCAGTCCTTGTGGAAATGAAAAAAAATTAGCTAAACCTACATTTTCTTTGAAAAAAAATTAGATTTTCATTTTCACGGCCTACTTCAAATAATTTCTGTAAAACACCTGTGGGGTCAAAATTCTCACTATACCCCTAGATAATTTCCTCAAGGGGTTTAGTTTAGAAAATAGGATCACTTGTTGGGGGTTTCCACTGTTTTGTCCCCTCAGTGGCTTTGCAAATGCTATATGGCCTCCGCAAACCATTTCTGCTAAATTTGAGTTCCAAAAGCCAAATGGCGCTCTTTCCCTTCTAAACCCTGCCGTGTGTCCAAACAGCCATTTAGGACCACATATGGGGTATTGTTTTAATCAGGAAAAATTGCTTTACAAATATTGTGGTGCTTTTTCTCCTTTAGTCGTTGTGGAAATTTAAAAAAATTAGCTAACCCTACATTTTATTAGAAACAATTTTGATTTTAATTTTCACGGTCTACTTCCAAAAATTTCTGCAAAAAACCTGTGGGGTTAAAATGCTCACTATACCCTTAGATAATTTCCTCAGGGGGCATAGTTTCCAAAATGGGGTCACTTGTTGGGGATTTCCACTGTCTTGTCCCCTCAGGGGCTTTGCAAATGTGACATGGCCTCCGCAAACCATTCCTGCTAAATTTGACCTCCAAGAGCCAAATGGCGCTCTTTCCCTTCTAAGCCCTGCCCTGTGTCCAAACAGCCATTTATGGCCACAACTTAAATTCCAATGTGTCACGAGAAAACAATCTCATAATCGCTTGGATAGGTAAAAGCATTCCGAAGTTATTAACACATAAAGTGAAACATGTGAGATTTGTAAAATGAGGCTCTGTCAGGAAGGTCAAGAGTGGCCAAAGCGGGAAGGGGTTAAAACGCATGTTAAAGTAAGCTAACAGATTATTATATTATTATATTCAGGTTGGTTCCATTTAATCATTCATGGAAAAAAGAAAAAAAAACCTGAATGTATTGTGTGAACATTGTGAACATTCCATTATCTTTTTAATTTTGTTTCAGCATCTGTTTGCTTTCTGTCCTGAAGTTAGGCACTTTGCATCTATAATGCAGTTATACCTTTCTTTTATTTTTTCATTACATTTGTACTTGGAACAGACTATTTGTATGACATCTAAGGTTGTATGTGCTGGGTTAGATTGATTTATTTTCCCTGTACACCTTGTAGGTTATCTTTATAATATCAAAATTAGATTATTTTTTTTTCGATATTCAGTATTATTGCCACTTTTTATATATTTTGTATTTTTCATATCTTAAATATTCAGATATTTAGTCACAATGATGAAAGTAAGGCAATATGCAGTACAACATACTTAAAGTATACCTAACTGTACCTAACTTTTCAAAATAAGCTGTTATATGTGTGTACATGAGGAATAAAACTATTTCTGGCCTTTATATTAATTTTATTCTGCATTCTCTACAGGCTCAATCTCTAATTGTCAGTTGTCTCAAAGTTAGTGGGCAGAGCCTAACGACTATCATGTCTTCTACACACTGCACACATAGGAGAGCAGAATCCTGCTCTCATATCTCTATCTATAACATATATATATATATATATATATATATATATATATAAAAGCAGCAGCATGGAGGAGATTATACAGCAGTAATTAGGAGTGTAGCTGTGAATCCAGCACTGGGGTGACATTGAAATCTTACCAGCATGTCTGTGTGTTTATTCTTTATCCTCCCCCTGCTAACCTCTCCCCATTCCATAGACTTGCATTCAGCATGTTTGTTGCTGACTCACTCTTTTTCTCTCTGCTACTTCCTCCTGCTGCCTCCTCCCCATTCCATATACTTTTTTAGGCAGGCATTGAAGAGACACACCCCCACCTTCTGCAGTCAGTCAATTCTGTTCTGTAACCAGGAATCGACTTTGCTTGACAACAAGGGGTGGACAGCAGGATACAGGAAGAGAGACAACTAGTGGCAGTAACTTCACACAGAACTTGTATGATTAAAACATCTAAATTGTAACAACAAATAAATTACAAAGTTGTTCTATACTACATATACTATTAGATTAGCATAAATTGTTTAAAAGGTAGTGACTATTTAAAAACTGTTTTAAGTAATATTTATGGAACCATGTGATGTTTGCTTATTGAAAGTCAATTGAATCAAACTTAATAAAGATGAATTAAAAAATGTAAACATATTTTAGTGGTCATTCAGTTTGAAGGCTATGTACACCTCTGAAAAAGTTTTTTTTATTATTAAAATTGTGTATCAGTGTGTTTAATGCAACTTTGTTATTACTTTTTATTAAAAATTATTTTTACTTTTTGAGATACAGCTGCTTTGTATTCTGTATACAGAACAGATGTATCTTGTGCTACAACCTAAATCCTTCAGGTCAGCGGGACTGACGGGTTCCATGTCAGCTGGTCCTGCGTGACTCTGACACGCAGGATCAAGCTGTTACCGATGAAATCTAAGTTCAGAGACACGCAGGACCCACAGTCACTAAACCCGTTAGTGCCACTGACTTGATGGAATCAGGTCTCAGCGCACGATACACCTGATTTGTATACAGAATACAAAGCAGCTGTATCTCAAAAAGGAAAAGTAATTTTTAATAAAAAATAATTAGAAAGTTGCACCAAACATACTGGTACACATTTTTTTTTAAAAAAAACTTTTTCAAAGTTGTACATAGCCTTTAAGTCAGTTTGTCCATTGTGTCTCCATTGCAGTGGAGTGATTGGAAATATTCATGCTAGAAAAATTGCCCAATGCACCTTGAATGTTGGCCAAATGGGTAAAACTACCCAGCTCCTATTAAAGTCCATGGAGTAGAATCTTTCAAACCAATCAGATGTATTAAAAGTTCTATTTGGTCGGCCCTTTCTACTGGTCAATGTCACTTTGTAACATATTGCAAATTTTACATTTCAAATTACTTTGGGTTTGTAAATTTTCTTATTTTTAATTATATCAATCTCATGATTGCTCACTTATTATTATTTAATATTTATTTAATATTGAATATTAATATTGCATCTTTGAGCCCTGCTGAAGCTGTTGCCAAAACATGAATCGGGACTGTAAGGCAGGTAGTGTCAATTTACAAAGTTGGGGAATGGTCTGTTATGATGTATATGCTTTTATGTTGTACTTTATGAATTTATTTTAAATATTGCAATTTATACTGACGTAATATATTATAAACTAGGTTTTCACGTGGGTGCAGACGTAGGGGCCCAACCCAATAAGTAGAAAATAAGTACTATACACACCAAATAGGAGTAATTTTCCAATGTGTTTTTTTGACTGACACTGGAATAATAAAAAAACACTGCACTCTTAGGCTGGATTCACACGACCATGTTACATCCGTACTGGACGGAACGTATTTCGGCCGGAAGTCCCGGACCGAACACAGTGCAGGGAGCCGGACTCCTAGCATCATAGTTATGTACGATGCTAGGAGTCCCTGCCTCGCTGCAGGACAACTGTCCCGTACTGTAATCATGTTTTCAGTACGGGACAGTAGTTCCATGGAGAGGCCTGGACTCCTTGCATCGTACATAACTATGATGCTAGGAGCCCGGCTCCCTGCACTGTGTTCGGTCTGGGACTTCCGGCCGAAATACGTTCCGTCCATTACGGACATAACATGGTCGTGTGAATCCAGCCTTAGGGTATGTTCACACAGCATTTATTTGTAAGGCAGAATAAACAAATCTGGCAGATTTTGAATTGACAGCGTTGTTTGATGCTTTTTTTTTTTGCCCACATTTTTATTAAGCTGTTGAAGTTTATGCAAAAACCGCAGGTTTTTTCTGCCTTTTATTAATTTCAATGGGAGGTCAGAGGCGAAAACCACTCAAACACCATCAGCCCCACACTCAGAGTAAAATGACCATCAGCCCGCCACTCACAGTAAAATGACCATCAGACCCCCACTCACAGTAAAATGACCATCAACCCGCCACTCACAGTAAAATGACCATCAGACCCCCACTCACAGTAAAATGACCATCAGCCCGCCCAGTAAAGTGACCACCAGACTCAGCCCTCCCAGTAAAGTGATCATCAGACCCCCACTCACAGTAAAATGACCATCAGCCCCCCACTCACAGTAAAATGACCATCAGCCCCCCACTCACAGTAAAATTACCATCAGCCCCCCCCCCCAGTAAAGTGACCATCAGCCCCCCCCCCCAGTAAAGTGACCATCAGCATCCCACTCACGGTAAAATGACCATCAGCCCCCTCCAGTAAAATGACCATCAGCCCCCCCAGTAAAAGACCATCAGCCTCAGCCCCCCTGTAAAATGACCATCAGCCCCCCCTCACAGTAAAGTGACCATCAGCCCCCCTAGTAAAGTGACTATCACAGACAAAAATTTTGCTTAGTTCTGAGGAGCTACAACTCCCAACATGTCCAGGCTGTTATTATGGGATATCGGAGGACAGTACAGGGAGGAGGTATAAGAGGAGAGAACTACAACTCCCAGCATGTCCAGGCTGTTATGATGGGATATCGGAGGACATTACAGGTTGGAGGTATAAGAGGAGGGAACTACAACTCCCAGCATGTCCAGGCTGTTATTATGTGATGTCAGGGGACATTACAGGAAAAAGATATGAGGAGAGAGCTATAACTCCCAGCATGTCCAGGCTGTTATTATGGGATATCGTAGGACATTACAGGGAGGAGGTATAAGAGGAGAGAACTACAACTCCCAGCAGGTCCAGACTGTTATTATGTTATATCAGAGGACATTACAGGGAGGAGGCATAAGAGGAGAGAACTAGAACTCCCAGCATGTCCAGGCTGTTATTATGGGATATCGGAGGACATTACAGGGTGGAGGTTTAAGAGGAGAGAACTAGAATTCCCAGCATGGCCAGGCTGTTATTATGTGATATCAGATGACATTACAGGGAAGAGATATAAGAGTAGAGAACTACAACTCCCAGTATGGCCAGGCTGTTATTATGTGATGTCAGGGGACATTACAGGGAAGAGATATAAGAGGAGAGAGCTACAACTCCCAGCATGTCCAGGCTTTTATTATGGGATATCGTAGGACATTACAGGGAGGAGGTATAAGAGGAGAGATCTACAACTCCCAGCATGTCCAGACTTTTATTATGTTATATCAGAGAACTTTACAGGGAGAAGATATAAGAGGAGATAACTACAACTTCAAGCATGTTCAGGCTGTTATTATGGGATATCAGAGGACATTACAAGGAGGAGGTATAAGAGGAGAGAACTAGAATTCCCAGCATGTCCAGGCTGTTATTAAGGGATATTAGAGGACATTACAGGGAGGAGGTATAAGAGGGGAGAACTACAACTCCCAGCATGTTCAGCCTGTTATTATGGGATATCAGAGGACATGACAGGGAAGATATATAAGAGGAGAGAACTACAACTCCCAGCATGTCCAGGCTGTTATTCATGGATATCAGAGGACATTACAGGGAGGGGGTATCAGAGGAGAGAACTACAACTCCCAGCATGTCCAGACTGTTTTGTGATATCAGAGAACATTTACAGGGAGAGGTTGTAAGAGGAGACAACTACAACTCCCAGCATGTCCAGACTGTTGTTATGTGATATCAGAAGACATTGCAGGGAAGAGGTATAAGAGGAGAGAACTACAACTTCCAGCATTCCCCTGGCTCCAATTCTCACACAATTGCTAACACAGGACATAATAAATACTTACCGTGCCCAGCGCTAATGGCTCCTCTCCCTCTGTCAGGCTCTTCTAGTGGTGGGCGGTACTTGTAGCAGAGGTGCGTGCGTCGCGGGCGGAGATTGTAGCAAAAAAAAATGTTTGTTCGTTTTTGCAGTGGATGAGCGGAGTGTCACGGCACCCCTGGACGGTTCTCCCCGTTTGGGAACCACTGGCTTATCCTATGACAAATTGCATTGAGGGTTATAAATACTTTTGCATTAATTGATATATAATTGATCGGAGAAAGGTTGAACGTGATGGACATGTGTTGTTTTTCCACCAAAGTACTTATGTAACTATCCAAAAGTAGTGGTAATAGTAATAATAATAATTAATTTAAATAAGAATAACTACTCTGAAGTTATGGGTTGGATACAGTCAGTTAGTCTAGAAGTCAGTTCATCAGTAGAAAACACTTTTGTTACATTGCATTTCAATGCTTTTGCTGTAAAAATAGTTTACCTTAAAGAGGCTCTGTCACCAGATTTTGCAACCCCTATCTGCTATTGCAGCAGATAGGCGCTGCAATGTAGATTACAGTAACGTTTTTATTTTTAAAAAACGAGCATTTTTGGCCAAGTTATGACCATTTTTGTATTTATGCAAATGAGGCTTGCAAAAGTACAAGTTGCAGGTAAGTAGTTACATCGATTTACCTGCAAACACCGATGCTGCTGCAGAATCATCTGTAGCCTCTGGTGCCGATGTGTCCTCGCTCGTCTGACACGATGCAGGACCTGGGGAAGTGACGTCACAGCGTGATCTCTCGAGAACACGGCTGTGTCTGCACTGCCAGAAGCTGGGCGTTCTGAAGAGAAGTGGATGATACTTCTATACACAACGCCCAGCTAGTAAAAGTAGTAAACACGCCCCGATGTACGCACATAATACACGCCCACTTGGACTTTTACTTTTCAACACGCCCAGTTGTACTTTTGCAATTTCTATTTGCATAAATACAAAAATGGTCATAACTTGGCCAAAAATGCTCATTTTTTAAAAATAAAAACGTTACTGTAATCTACATTGCAGCGCCGATCTGCTGCAATAGCAGATAGGGGTTGCAAAATCTGGTGACAGAGCCTCTTTAAAATCTCTCTCTAAATTTTTATTCTTGCACTGTAAAGAAAATAAAATATTTAGCATAAAATATCGTTTCTGGAACATGTGCATTCAGCTTGAGTATGTGTCATATCAAAGCTTTATAATTAGGCTTTCTCTACTCTAGAATAATTATGATGGAGGTGAAATTTAAATATTGCAAAAAAAACAAAAAAAAACAGTAGCAGCTAAATTAAACATACAAATAAAGATCTAAGAAATGTCATATTCTTAGTTTCTGCCAATTGAAAGGCTCACCTGTTTTAAGCGTGACAGGAGTTCTCATTTCTGCTATAAAGACGATGCAGCTCCTATTGAATAACTCTTACTCTTTATATTTTCTGAAAAGTTCAAGTCAGTTTTGTGTAATTTGTGAGTAACTTAAATAACCAATGCAGAAAGAGCATCACAAAATCAAAGGATCATTTAAGGCATAATGTAAAACTCAGAAAACACCCTTAATTCATCAAATTTATTATAGGGATCAAGTTGAATTTATGAACTGTGTTTTACAGTCACAATTTTAATGGCAGAATCTACATTTGCTAATAAGAGATAGATAAATAGATAGATAAATAGATAGATAGATAGATAGATAGATAGATAGATAGACGGACGGACGGACGAACAGACGGACGGACGGACGGACAGACAGACAGACAGAAAGCTAGATGATAGAAAAGCTAAAAAAATATATATACATCATGGGGTGATTTGTATTTTCCACTTTTCAATTGACCCTATATTGGGACGTTATTATTATTAACTGTATCATGTTCTCTGTGTAAATTTGAATATATATGCATATATACAGTGAAGGAAATAAGTATTTGATCCCTTGCTGATTTTGTAAGTTTGCCCACTGTCAGAGACATGAACAGTCTAGAATTTTTAGGCTAGGTTAATTTTACCAGTGAGAGATAGATTATATTAAAAAAAAAAACAGAAAATCACATTGTCAAAATTATATATATTTAATTGCATTGTGCACAGAGAAATAAGTATTTGATCCCTTTGGCAAACAAGACTTAATACTTGGTGGCAAAACCCTTGTTGGCAAGCACAGCAGTCAGATGTTTTTTGTAGTTGATGATGAGGTTTGCACACATGTTAGATGGAATTTTGGCCCACTCCTCTTTGCAGATCATCTGTAAATCATTAAAATTTTGAGGCTGTCGCTTGGCCACTCGGATCTTCAGCTCCCTCCATAAGTTTTCGATGGGATTAAGGTCTGGAGACTGGCTAGGCCACTCCATGACCTTAATGTGCTTCTTTTTGAGCCACTCCTTTGTTGCCATGGCTGTATGTTTCGGGTCATTGTCGTGCTGGAAGACCCAGCCACGAGACATTTTTAATGTCCTGGTGGAGGGAAGGAGGTTGTCACTCAGGATTTGACGGTACATGGCTCCATCCTTTATCCCATTGATGTGGTGAAGTAGTCCTGTGCCCCTAACAGAGAAACACCCCCAAAACATAATGTTTCCACCTCCATGCTTGATAGTGGGGAGGGTGTTCTTTGGGTCATAGGCAGCATTTCTCTTCCTCCAAACATGGCGAGTTGAGTTAATGCCAAAGAGCTCAATTTTAGTCTCATCTGACCACAGCACCTTCTCCCAATCACTCTCAGAATCATCCAGATGTTCATTTGCAAACTTCAGACGGGCCTGTACATGTGCCTTCTTGAGCAGGGGGACCTTGCGGGCACTGCAGGATTTTAATCCATTATGGCGTAATGTGTTACCAATGGTTTTCTTGATAACTGTGGTCCCAGCTGCCTTGAGATCATTAACAAGTTCCCCCCGTGTAGTTTTCGGCTGAGCTCTCACCTTCCTCAGGATCAAGGATACCCCACGAGGTGAGATTTTGCATGGAGCCCCAGATCGTTGTCGATTGACAGTCATTTTGTATGTCTTCCATATTCTTACTATTGCACCAACAGTTGTCTCCTTCTCACCCAGCGTCTTACTTATGGTTTTGTAGCCCATTCCAGCCTTGTGCAGGTCTATGATCTTGTCCCTGACATCCTTAGAAAGCTCTTATTTATATGCAAATAAATATATATATAATTTTGACTATGTGATCTTCTGTTTTTTTTTTATATAATCTATCTCTCACTGGTAAAATTAACCTAGCCTAAAAATTCTAGACTGTTCATGTCTTTGACAGTGGGCAAACTTACAAAATCAGCAAGGGATCAAATACTTATTTCCTTCACTGTATATACACTACCGTTCAAAAGTTTGGGGTCACCCTGACAATTTTGTGTTTTCCATAAAAACTCACACTTATATAATTTCAAATGAGTTGCAAAATTACTACAAAATATAGTCAAGACATTGACAAGGTTAGAAATAGTGATTTTCATTTGAAATAATAATTTACTCCTTCAAACTTTGCTTTTCTCAAAGAATGCTCCATTTGCAGCAATTACAGCATTGCAGACCTTTGGCATTCTAGCAGTTAATTTGCTGAGGTAATCGGGAGAAATTTCATCCCATGCTTCCAGAAGCCCCTCCCACAAGTTGGATTGGCTTGATGGGCACTTCTTGCGTACCATACGGTCAAGCTGCTCCCACAACAGCTCTATGGGATTGAGATCTGGTGACTGCGCTGGCCACTCCATTACAGATAGAATACCAGCTGCCTGCTTCTTCCCTAAATAGTTCTTGCATAATTTGGAGGTGTGCGTTGGGTCATTGTCCTGTTGTAGGATGAAATTGGCTCCAATCAAGCGCTGTCCACAGGGTATGGCATGGCGTTGCAAAATGAAGTGATAGCCTTCCTTATTCAAAATACCTTTTAACTTGTACAAATCTCCCACTTTACCAGCACCAAAGCAACCCCAGACCATCATATTACCTCCACCATGCTTGACAGATGGCGTCAGGCACTCTTCCAGCATCTTTTCAGTTGTTCTGCATCTCACAAATGTTCTTCTGTGTGATCCAAACACCTCAAACTTCGATTCGTCTGTCCATAACACTTTTTTTCAATCTTCCTCTGTCCAATGTCTGTGTGCTTTTGCCCATATTAATCTTTTCCTTTTATTAGCCAGTCTCAGATATGGCTTTTTCTTTGCCACTCTGCCCTGAAGGCCAGCATCCCGAAGTCGCCTCTTCACTGTAGACGTTGACACTGGCGTTTTGCGGGTATTATTTAATGAAGCTGCCAGTTGAGGAACTGTGAGGCGTCTATTTCTCAAACTAGAGACTCTAATGTACTTGTCTTGTTGCTCAGTTGTGCAACGGGGCCTCCCACTTTTCTTTCTACTCTGGTTAGAGCCTGTTTGTGCTGTCCTCTGAAGGGAGTAGTACACACCGTTGTAGGAAATCTTCTGTTTCTTGGCAATTTCTCGCATGGAATAGCCTTCATTTCTAAGAACAAGAATAGACTGTCGAGTTTCACATGAAAGCTCTCTTTTTCTAGCCATTTTGAGAGTTTAATGGAACCCACAAATGTAATGCTCCAGATTCTCAACTAGCTCAAAGGAAGGTCAGTTTTATAGCTCCTCTAAAAAGCAAAACTGTTTACAGCGGTGCTAACATAATTGCACAAGGGTTTTCAAGTGTTTTCTAATCATCCATTAGCCTTCTAACACAGTTAGCAAACACAATGTACCATTAGAACACTGGAGTGATGGTTGCTGGAAATGTGCCTCTATACACCTATGTAGATATTGCATTAAAAACCAGACGTTTGCAGCTAGAATAGTCATTTAGCACATTAAGAATGTATAGAGTGTATTTCTGATTAATTTAACCCCTTCGCGCTCAGCGGCGTAATAATCCGTCGCGCTAACTGTATCGTTAGCGCTCAGCGACGGACTATTACGTTGCGGGGAAAATGCATCGCCATTTTCCTCCGGCGCGTGCACGAGCGTTGACAGCTGCTGTTTCCAACAGCAGGCTTTCACAGCTCAATACGCCGGGACCTGCCGCAATGGTCCCGCCTCCACGATCGCCAATATTGGTCAGTTAGTGGGCAACTGCCCAATAGTGGCGATCAGTCACTTCACTTCCTCTCCCTGACCTCACATCCGCCCTGAATGCCCTGTTGGAGTTAGCGAGGCGTTCAGAGCGGTTGTGAGAAAGAGAGAGAGAAGAGAAAGAGTGAAAAAAGTGTGAAAAAAGTGAAATAAGAAGTTAAAAAACAACTTTTTTCTGCTTCCCACCTCCCCAATCCACTACCCAGTCCTGTACCCTTCCTCTTTGTGTTCTCCCCACGTTTTTGGTCAGTGATCTCCTATCACTGACCACTTCTTAGTCTTCAGGACCAATTTCTTGGTTCTTGGGGATTATTTATTTTTTTTCTTCATATAAAACAAAAAATATATAAAAATGTAAAAAAAAAAAAGTTTGTTTAGCCAATTTTGACAATTTAACTGGTTAGTTTAGTATTAGGGTTAGCTAGTGTCAGGGAACCGTCAAAAAGCGTAGTTAGGTATAGCGTCAGGGAATTTAGCGTCCGTAATCCGTCACCGTAGTTAGATCTAGTGTTAGGGTCCGTCACCGTAGTTAGGTTTAGCGTCAGGGAAGCTCGTAATAATCTTGATAGGTTTAGTGTCAGGTACCCGTCACCGTAGTTAGGTTTAGTATTAGGGAAGCTCGGAATAATCTAGTTAGGTTTAGTGTCAGGGAATAGTCGCCGTAGGTAGATTTAGTCTCAGGGAAGTTCAAATAAAATCTAGTTAGGTTTAGTGTTAGGAACCCTCGCCCTAGTTAGGTTTAGTGTCAGGGAAGTCTACTCGTTCTATAAAAACAAATTTTTTTGGCTGGTTTAGCAGCCTATTAGGGAAGGAATCAAACATGTCCCAACGGACATTTAGTGCCGAAGAGGCATATTATTTTCTTGCCTCCGACACAGAGTCGTCAGGTGGTGAGACTCTGTTTTACTTATCCACCTCCTCATCCAGTGATGAAGAAGAGGAACCCCTTAGGAGACGGCCCAGGACCACCACTGCAGTTGAAGCCCCCGAGCGAAATAACCCCGCCGCAGCTCAAGCCCCAGAGTGAAGTGACCCCATTTGGACCCCCACACCAGACATTTATGAGCCCCAAATCCCAGAGTACACGGGCAGCTCAGGGATAAAATGTAACATGGCAGGGCTCAGTGAGATGGACTTTTTCAAGTTCTTCTTCACTGATGACTTTATAGAACTAATGGTCTCTCAGACTAATTTATATGCCCAACAGTATATAACAAAGAACCCCACATCATTTTATGCCCAATCCCACAGGTGGACCCCTGTAGATGCAGCAGAGTCGGGCAAGTTCTGGGGACTTCATTTGAACATGGGTCTTCTGAAAAAGCCATCCATTAGGACCTACTGGAGCACGGACATCTTATACCACACCCCGATGTACCGTATTGCCATGTCCAGGATGCGTTATGAGGCAATACTTCGCTTCTTATATTATACGGATAATGAGTAGTGCCCACCCCGAGATGACCCCAGTTTTGACCGTTTATACAAACTGAGACCCCTATTAGACCATTTCACTGTCCGGTTTGCCCAAGCATACACCCCCGAGAAGTGTATTTCTATAGATGAATCCCTGGTACATTTTAAAGGGAGGCTTAAATTCCGCCAGTACCTGCCGAGTAAGAGGGCAAGGTATGGCGTGAAGTTGTATAAGCTGTGCGAGAGTGCATCAGGGTATACATATAAATTCAGGATATATGAAGGGAAGGACAGCAGTATTCAGCCCCCAGAATGCCTCCCCTTATTGGGAATTAATGCAAACATTGTGTGGGATTTGGTGCACCCACTGCTGGACCAGGGTTACCACCTCTACCTGGATAATTTTTATACCAGTGTCCCACTCTTCAAGTGCCTCGCTTCCAGAAGTACTGTGGCATGCGGCACTGCTAGAAAAAATCTGAGAGGCCTCCCTAAGACTCTGCTTGGGCAAACACTCAGAAGGGGTGAGAGCAGGGCACAATCTAGCAGCAATTTATTGTGTGTCAAGTACAAGGACAAGAGAGATGTCCTTGTATTGACAACAATACATGGCCACACCAGTACCCATGTACCTGTACGAGGTACCAGTGCAGAGACCCCCAAACCAGACTGCATCCTGGACTACAATAGGTACATGGGAGGGGTGGACTTGTCAGATCAAGTCCTGAAGCCCTACAGCGCCATGCGGAAATCGAGGGTGTGGTATAAGAAGCTGGCTGTGTACATCATACAGATGGCATTGTACAATGCGTACGTGCTACATCGATGTGCAAGCCAGAGGGGAACTTTCCTGGAATTTCAAGAGGTGGTTATCAAGAACCTAATCTTTAGGGACCAAGAAGGGGGGGGCACCCAGTACTTCTGGAAGCGAGGCCACACGCATCGTACCAGGGCAACACTTTACAGAAGTTCCCCAAACTGGCAAGAAGGGAAAAAGTCAAAAGAGGTGCAGAGTCTGCTCAAAGAGGGGGATAAGGAGGGAAACAATATACCAATGTGACACGTGTCCCGAAAAACCAGGGCTCTGTATGAAAGATTGTTTTCGAATTTATCATACATCCCTTCATTTTTAATTTACCCTGATGCACTCCGCATAGATTATCCCCCTCATCTTTCCCTTCTGAGCCCTGCCGTCTGCCCAGGCAGCTGATAACAGCCACATGTAGGGTATTGCCGTACCCGGGACAACCCACATTACAGCTTATGGGGTGTAGATCTCCGGTGGCGCATGCTGGGCACACTATATCGGACACTGACATGCCATATATATATATATAGAAAATTGCAAATCTCACTCTGCACCATCTGCTGCGCATTATCTTTTACACAGTACCTGTGGGGTCAAAATGCTCACTACACCTCTAGATGAATGTCTTAAGGGGTGTAGTTTTTAAAATGGGGTCACTTCTTGCAGGTTTCAACTTTACTGGTACCTCAGGGGCTTCTTCATACATGACTTAGCACCAGAAAAGCTCCAGTAGGCCAAATGGTGGTCCTTTCCTTCTGAGCCCTGCCGTGTGCCCAGGCAGCTGATAACAGCCACATGTAGGGTATTGCCGTACCCGGGAGAACCCACATTACAGCTTATGGGGTGTAGATCTCCGGTGGTGCATGCTGGGCACACTATATCGGACACTGACATGCCATATATATATATAGAAAATTGAAAATCTCACTCTGCACCATCTGCGGCGCATTATCTTTTACACAGTAGCTGTGGTGTCAAAATGCTCACTACACCTCTAGATGAATGTCTTAAGGGGTGTAGTTTTTAAAATGGGGTCACTTCTCGGGGGTTTCAACTGTACTGGTACCTCAGGGGCTTCTTCATACATGACTTAGCACCAGAAAAGCTCCAGGAGGCCAAATGGTGGCCCTTTCCGTCTGAGCCCTGCCATGGGCCCAAACGGCAGTTTATCTCCACAAATGGGGTATTGCCGCACTAAGGACAAATTGGGCAACAAAATTGGGTATTTTGATCCCTGTGAAAATAAGAAATTTTGATCAAAAATTACATCTTCTTGGAAAAAATGTCATTTTTTTAATGTCACAGCCCAATTGAAATAGGTGCTGTGAAAAACTGTGCGGTCAAAATGCTAACAACAACCATAAATGAATTCCTTGAGGGGTGTAGTTTCCAAAATAGGGTCACTTCTGGTGGGTTTCCATTGCTTTGATACCTCTGGGGCTCTGCAAATGCGACATGGCACCCGAAAACCAATCCAGCAAAATCTGGACTCCAACAAACACACAGCGCTCCTTTCCTTCTGAGCCCTCCCATGGGCCCAAACGGCAGTTTATCACCACAAATGGGGTATTGCCGCACTAAGGACAAATTGGGCAACAAAATGGGGTATTTTGTTCCCTGTGAAAATAAGAAATTTTGATCAAAAATTACATCTTATTGGAAAAAATTTCATTTTTTTAATGTCACAGCCCAATTGAAATAGGTGCTGTGAAAAAACTGTGCGGTCAAAATGCTAACAACTACCATAAATTAATTCCTTGAGGAGTGTAGTTTCCAAAATGGGGTCACTTCTGGTGGGTTTTCATTGCTTTGATACCTCTGGGGCTCTGCAAATGCGACATGGCACCCGAAAACCAATCCAGCAAAATCTGGACTCCAACAAAAACACAGCGCTCCTTTCCTTCTGAGCCCTCCCATGGGTCCAAACGGCAGTTTATCACCACAATAGGGGTATTGCCGCACTAAGGACAAATTGGACAACAAAATGGGGTATTTTGTTCCCTGTGAAAATAAGAAATTTTGATCAAAAATTACATCTTATTGGAAAAAAATGTCATTTTTTTAATGTCACAGCCCAATTGAAATAGGTGCTGTGAAAAAACTGTGCGGTCAAAATGGTAACAACAACCATAAATGAATTCCTTGAGGGGTGTAGTTTCCAAAATGGGGTCACTTCTGGTGGGTTTCCATTGCTTTGATACCTCAACACCTTCAAAGCTGGCATGCTGCCTAAAATATATTCTAATAAAAAAAGAGGCCTCAAAATGCACTAGGGGCTTCTTTGCTTCTAGGGCTTGTGTTTTAGTCCACGAGAACACTAGAGCCACATGTGGGACATTTCTAAAAACTGCAGAATCTGGACAATACATATTTAGTAGTATTTATCTGGTAAAACCTTCGGTGTTACAGACGAAAATTGAATAAAATTGAAATTCAGCAAGAAAAATGAAATTTGCAAATTTCACCTCCACTTTGCTTTAATTCCAGTGAAACGTCTGAAGGGTTAAAAAACTGTCTAAATGCTGTTTTGAATACTTTGAGGGGTCTAGTTTTTAAAATGGGGTGTTTTATGGGGGTTTCTAATACATTGGCCCCTCTAAGCCACTTCAGAACTGAACAGGTACCTTAAAAAAAGGCTTTTGAAATTTTCTTAAAAATATGAGAAATTGCTGTTTATGTTCTAAGCCTTGTAACGTCCAAGAAAAATAAAAGAATGTTCAAAAAATGAGGCCAATCTAAAGTAGACATATGGGAAATGTGAACTAGTAACTATTTTGGGTGGTATAGCCGTCTGTTTTACAAGCAGATGCATTTAAATTCTGAAAAATGCTATTTTTTCAAAATGTTCTCTAAATTTTGCAATTTTTCACTAATAAACACTGAATATATCGACCAAATTTTACCACGATCATGAAGCCCAATGTGTCACGAGAAAACAATCTCAGAATCGCTTGGATAGGTTTAAGCATTCCGACGTTATTACCACATAAAGTGAAATATGTCAGATTTGAAAAATGGGCTCTGAGCCTTAAGGCTAAAACAAGGCTGCATCCTTAAGGGTATGTTCACACGCTGAGAGGCAGTTACGTGTGAAAAGACAGACTGTTAACAGCTGCCTCGTTTCACACGTAAAAGCTCCTCCTCGTAATTTACGAGGCGTCTGAGACGCTCGTAAACCTTGAGCCGTGCTTCATTGATTTCAATGAAGAACGGCTCAAATTACGTGGCAAAGAAGTGCCCTGCACTTCTTTGCCGAGGCAGTAAATTTACGGGTCGTCGTTTGACAGCTGTCAAACGACGACTCGTAAATAACAGGTCGTCTGCACAGTACGTCGGCAAACCCATTCAAATGAATGGGCAGATGTTTGCCGACGTATTGCAGCCCTATTTTCAGACGTAAAACGAGGCATAATACGCCTCGTATACGTCTGAAATTTGGCCGTGTGAACATACCCTAAGGGATTTATGTTATCTTCATTGAAAAAAACTGTGTTTTTCTTTCAAAAATAAGGACATTTCTAAGTGACCCTAAACTTTTGAACGGTAGTATATATATATATATATATATATATATATATATATATATATATATATATATATATATATGTACATATTCTATTTTTTTATTTAGATTTTATTTTTTAATGTGTAGCCACAATGTCATGCTTTAAGATATTTGATCCTATTCAGACAGCTTTAAATTATTTGAAGCTAGGAAAAAATATGTCTTAGACCATCCAGATTCAGTCTTGCTACATTATAAATACTTTATGCCTGAGTTGTCACAGATAAAATAATCTGTGCTACTGATGACAATGAAATGTTCAGATTAATTTCATGTTCTAACAACATGCACTGCTATCTCCTACTTATCCGTGTATGTATCCCTAGTCTACCACACATCACTGTCACATAGGAAATCTTAGGATGCAGTCCATCAATTCCATAATGTATGAATACAATTATTGTAACTGGTTCATACAAGGCATTACTTTAAAATGAAAATTTTTTTGGTGCTAGTTTCTTTTGTTTCTATGGAATGATCAGTGATGTCATATGAATTTTGTTTTCTCTGTGTACTGAATGTCTGCCAATACCCTAGTTGAGACTTAGAAATCTAAGTTAAAGGGGTATTCAAAAATTTATAAATTATCACCTATCCACAGGATAGGTGATAATTTTCTGATCACTGAGGGTCACGTCGCTGAGACCCTCACTGATCGTGAGACCGGGGATCCCGACGCCCCCAGAGCCTCCTCACTGCACTCCCGCAGTGAGGAGGAGCTTGAATGGAGCAGTGGTCGATCACCATACTTGATAGACTTTGAATAAAGCGGCAGCGGGCATGCTCGACCAATACTCCATTTAATGTCCTCCTCACTGCAGTCGAGCAGGGAAGAGAATCTGGATGTTCAGGATGCCATTCTCATGATCGTTGAGGGTCCTAGCAGTGGGACCCACAGTGATTAGAAAATGATCACTGATCCTGATAATTTTCACAAAGAAAAGTAACATTGCCAGCGATATTCAGTGCTCTCAGTACAGTCACTTAAAATGTCCAGCCCACACTCCCTCATGACAGTGCAAACCACAATACACATATAACTCATCCACAGTGACCCAATAACAAGACTAGTTATCAAGCCCCTAAAACATGGCAACCTCAGAACTCCCATGTAGTTACAGCCACAGATAAATCCAACAATAAGGCCTCCATACAGTGCAGGCCACAGATTTCCTATACGGTGTTACCCAAAAAGTCCCCATCGCAGGCCACAGAGCCCCATACAGTGTCAGCAACAGAGCCCAAAGAAAGTCTTTGAAACTCTTAAAGGGGTTGTCCAGTCCCTAAAATTTGATGGCTTATCCTCAGGATAGGCCATCAATATTTGACAGGTCGGGGTCCGACTGCCGTACGAGCGTTGCTTCCCATTTATTCCTGGCACTGCTCACACTCTGAGTCGCCGACACAGTGCTGCCGAATCTTGAAAGGTTGAATTAAAAAAGCTTTAAAAAAATAAATAAAATCAGTACACTTTTATTTACCTGTTGAAGGGATTGAACTTATCCTTAAAGAGGTTGTCCAGTCCCAAAAAAATCTACAAGTATGTCAGCGATTCACAGTGTGATCTGTGAAGGAAATGAAGGGGAGCCCTTCGGTTCCTTCAAAACAGCTGATCAGCTGGGGTCCCGGCAGTCAGACCCCGACCAATCAAAAATTGATGGCCTATCCTGACGATAGCCCATTAATTTTTGGGGACTGGACAACCCTTTTAACTCCATGCTCCTACTCTGCTCTTCGTCTTCACTAGGGGAATGTTATATGTGACATATATTATGAGTCAATCATAAGTGCCCATATAACTTCTTCTTAAGTACTCCTAAGCAGTAGGACTCAATCATTGCATCTTCACAGACAGAAACATTGTCTCACAAATCCATAGACCTATGTGCAACATTCACATTTATGAACTGAATGTAATTTAAAATATACAATATCTCAACCAAGAAAGTCTATGGAGCTTTTTTGGGTATTTCAGGTCTCTACAGTACGATGTACCAGATGTTATAACAACCATTTTCAACTAAACATTGAAAAACAATACTGAATTCTAAGCTCCTGATAAAGGAGAAAATTGTGCTTCCGATTACAAGCAACAGTTTTAGGAAATTCACTCACCAATCAAAAATCTGTAAATACTCAAGTGTTGTAAGAAGCCAAAGTTTACTAAAAGAGAATTAATATCTCGCTTGTTAAATAAGGAATGACAGTAAAGTCTTTAACCCCCTTCCTGTCGCAGCCATTTTTTCTGATTTTCATTTTCACTTTTTTTCTCCCCATCTTCCAAAAGCCATAACTTTTTCTTTTTTTAGTCGATATAGCCCTATAAGGGCTTGATTTTTGAGAGACAAGTTGTCGTTTTTTATGTCACCATTTATTGTACCATATAATGTACTAGGAAACGGGAAAAAAATACTTTGTGGAGTAGAAAATGAAAAAAAAAAGTGATTTCTCCATTGTTTTTTGCGCTTTGTTTTTTACTGCCTTCACTGTGAAATTATAATGACATGTTAACTTTATTCTACTATTATGGTGATGGCAAATTTATATTGTTTTTTTTATATTTTACTACTTTACAAATTCTGAGAGCCATAACTTTTTTATTTTTTCGTCAATTGAGCTGTGTGAGGGCATATTTTTTGGCGGATCAGCTGTAGTTTTTAATGGTACAATTTTGGGGTACATGCAAGTGTTTGCTCACTTTTTAATTCCATGTTTTAAGGAAGGTGAGGTGGCCAAAAAACAACGATTCTGACATTTGATTCTTTTTACGGCATTCACCAAGCGTGGTAAATAATATGATATATTGTAATATATATGATATATTGTAATAGTTCAGACTTTTATGGATGTGGAGATATCAATTATGTTTATAATTTAATTTTTTTACAATGCTTTAGTGGGGAAATGGGAAAAGTTAATTTTTTTTAATTTTTAATATCTCTTTGTACATAAAAAAATACCTAGATTTAACAGATTTTTACTTTTTTTTACTAGTCCCCCTAGGGAACTTAAACCAGTGATCGTAATGTATTGCAGTAAATCGCATTTCTGCCAGGCCTGCACATCTTCATTAGGCCCCCAGACTGCCATAACAAGCATCAGACCCCGTGATCGCGTCGTGGAGGGGCAAATGGGCTGTCAGAGGGGGTTGCCCCCCTCTTGCTAACGCATTAAATGCTGCGGTCGCTATCTAAAGGGTTAAACTAGTGGACTCACATTCAAGTGCAATCCTGCTTGTTACAGTGAAGTGTCGGCTGTATCATACAGCCGACACCCGTGTTGTATAGAGTGGGCTCAGCCGTGAGTCCGCTTTATACTTCCCCTACCCGGCTATGACCTAAGTATATGTCATATGTTGGGAAGGGGTTAAGCACAGCCTTAGCAGCCTAGCGTGCAAAGTTAAAGTTATGTAGTTGTTTTTTTCCGCAGTATTATGTGCTGCTTTTTTGTAGAGGTCTTTTTGGGCTATCAATTATATATTTTAAATCCTCTAGTACTTGAAATATCATGCAGAACAACAAATGATTATGTTTCAGCGACGAGTCAGCATAAGATTTATTGCACCGTACCTTTAATTAAAAGTCACCTATTCAAGAATAAAAGCTAAAATAACTCACAATATGGCCTGTTATTACAAAAACTGTATCACAGAGAAAGCTAATAATTATCAACAAAAAAGTAAATATATAACTCCATCTTATTTCTTTGAATTTTAATAAGATAGATAACATTTTCTTTATTCCCCGATCTATAATTAAGAGTGCATTGAATGAATGGTTGTGCTTTCTGAAATATAACTGAATAGTTTACAAAATGATGGATGACTTAGTGGACCTATTACAATATGAATATGTCAGTCGGAGGTAGCATTGAAAACTTGCAGAATTAAAAGCATGTTAAAAGGAAGCCTTTGCATTGCTGTGTAACAGCAGGAATGAAAGCCACTTCCCTCCTTCACAGTGAAATGTATTGCACTTCTTTGTTAATTTAGAAGCAATTAAAGCTTAGGCTGCAATGTGGTTACTGCGGCCGTGACTCACATTTTAGTTGTTGTGGCACCACAGGGGTTCTTTGATTTCCTAGCCAAACTTATTGCCTTGAACTATTTAATTTCTGCATAATAAACTCTGAATGTATTTAGGAAAATTGGAAATTTGTATTTGCATCTATGACTGAAACCAGAAACAAAATCACTGCCTATTTAGGGTTAATGTCGGGCACTTACCCAGTCAAAATGTATATTAAATTAAGTTAATGTATCCAAATTTACGTACATTTAACAATATAGGTTGAACAGGCTTTTCTTCATGAACATATCATTAAGATTTCAGAATTCTTTGAATAAATTAGATTAAAAAAAATAAAATCTTTTTAGTGGCTGTATTCTCAAACAGAAGTATATGTAGCATTAGCTACATTTTTTAGTTATTAGTAGGGTACAGTATTTTTAAGTTTGAGAAAAGGGTGGGGCTGTGCTTCATCTTTCGTAATTGGCAAAGGACATTTTCAAAATGCGTTTGACCAAAGTTGTTTTCCTGAAAAATTCTCAAACAATTGGAATTTAGAAAATTGACTGTAGTTATTATTCACTCACATCATTTACTTGTTGTTCACTTCTTTCTGTTGTTTATGGAGAGTTTTTGCTTTTGGAGAAATTGTTGTTGGGTTTTAAGCTCTGTAAACTTGAAGTGAAGAAAAACATGGACTCACACACAATGAAAAATAAATAAAATTTAACTCTGTCTAAGATGTAAACTTACTGAATAGAGAGTATCCTATAAGCCTTAAGCCAAAGCATTAGGCCAAGCCAAAATGTTGAGATGAGCTTCCAAAGTATATAATATGAATATATATCTGGATAAGCCAAGATTTAACCAGAAAATACTTACAATCTCTGAACAGGCCATACTTACAGCAGTGTTCCCTATAAGGAGTGCGGCTGCGCACCCTCCACGATCCGCCCGCTCACTAACCGTTAAAGCCCGCACATTGTCACGGGCGGTGGGCGGATGCAGTGGCGTCACTAGCACCGGAGGGGGCTCCGGTGCTAGCGACAGCCACATTCACTTGTATGTGCATCCTCAGGACGCACATACAAATGAATACTATAGGCTGCAGGTCACGTTAGGCCTGCAGCCTATAAAGAGCTTGGAGTCGCGCAGGCCGGGATGTTGACATCACATCATCACGCCGGTCTGCGAATGCGTCCCACCGGAGAGACAGTGTAGCGCTCCGTCTGTCGCTGGAACGGGGCAAAGTAAGTACAATATTATTATTTTTTTAAGGAACTGTGTGGCAGTATATACAGGGGAGGGGGGGCTGTGTAGCGCTATATACAAGGGGAGGAGGGGGGCTGTGTAGCGGTATATACAAGGAGAGAGGGGGGCTGTGCAGCACTATATACAAGGGGAGGAGGGGGGCTGTGTAGCAATAAATACAAGGGGAGAGGGGGCTGTGTAGCGCTATATACAAGGGGAGGAGGGGGGCTGTGTAGCGTTATATACAAAGGGAGAGGGGGGCTGTGTAGCGCTATATACAAGGGGAGGAGGGAGGCTGTATAGCGCTATATACAAGGGGAGAGGGGGGCTGTGTAGCTCTATATACAAGGGGAGGAGGGGGGCTGTGCAGCACTATATACAGGGGGAGGGGGCTGTGTAGCGCTATATACAAGGGGAGGAGGGGGCTGTGTAGCGCTATATACAAGGGGAGAGGGGGCTGCGTAGCGCTATATACAAGGGGAGGATGGGTGCTGTGTAGCCCTATATACAAGGGGAGGGAGCTGTGTAGCACTATATACACAAGGGCAAGAGGGGGGCTGTGTAGTGCTATAGACAAGCCGAGAGGGGGGCTGTGTAGCATTATGTACAGGGGGGAATTACTGTGTAGCACTATATACAGGGGGGCTGTGTGGCAGTATCTACACTGGGCTGTGAGGCACTATCTACAGGGGTCTGTGTGGAAGTATCTACAGGGGTCTGTTTGGCAGTATCTGCAGGGGTCTGTGTGGCGCTATCTACAGGGGGGTCTGTGTGGCACTATCTACAGGGGGGTCTGTGTCGCACTACCTAAAAGGGCGGTCTGTGTGGCACTATCTACAGGGGGGTCTGTGTGGCACTATTTACAGGGGTGTCTGTGTGGCACTATCTATATTGGGCTGTGTGGCAGTATCTACAGGGTGTGTCTGCATGTGGCGCTATCTGCATGGGTCTGCGTATGGCACTACCTGCAGGGGGCTGTGTGTGATGCTATCTACAGGGGGTGATGCTATCTACAGGGGGATGTATGTGACGCTATCTAGAGGGGGGATGTGTGTCGCTATCTACAGGGGGTGAAGCTGTCTACAGGGGGATGGTGTGGCACTATCTACAGGGGGCTGTGTGTGTTGCTATCTACAGGGGGGTGAAGCTGTCTGCAGGGGGCTGTGTGTGTCGCTATCTACAGGGGGGTGAAGTTGTCTACAGGGGGATGTGTGTGGCGCTATCTACAGGGGTGGCTGTGTGTTGCTATCTACAGGGGTGGTGAAGCTGTCTACAGGGGGATGTGTGTGGTGCTATCTACAGGGGGGCTGTGTGTGTTGCTATCTACAGGGGGATGTGTGTGCCACTATCTACAGGGGCTGTGTGGTGCTCTCTACAGGGGGTCTGGCACGGTATACAGGGTGTGTGTGTGTGTGTGTGTGTGTGTGTGTGTGTGTGTGTGTGTGTGTGTGAGTGTGTGCATAGCGATCTGCAGGGCTCAGTGTGGCGCTATCTATAGGGGCAGTGGTGTAATGAAGGAATCTTTAATTGATGCCTATAATTAGTGTTTATAACGGTCTATTTTACTGCTGTACTTGTAATATTATAGTATTTAAAAAAGTAATTTAAAACTAATTTAAAACAAGTTTTCTTATTCTTTTATTTAGTCCCTATATTAGCATTTCCTGGGGGTATTACTTTTGGTCATCAGATCGCCCACCATTGATGGAGACTTGCCCTGCTCCCTGACTGCCCTGCTCAGGAGCTGCCAAGACTTAGGCCTCATGCACACGACCGTAGCCATGTGCACAGCAGTCGGCTGGCCGCAGAGTGTCACCCGCGAGCCGCCCGCAAATAAACCATACAGCTAATAAGTCATGCCCATACTTTTAGACCAGGCGGGCTGACTAGCACCATCCAAATGCACCACACAATATAGTGGCACTCTAATAACTCATGTTTATCATGGATATCTTTTCAGGATGCATCTGGACATTGTAAGGCTTGGGTAGAATAGTGTGTCAGTATATTGTGTGGTGCATTCGGATGGTGCTGGGCAGCCCGTCTGATCTAATAGTATGGGCGTGACTAATAGCCTGTATGCCAGCATGGTGGCACTACATGTAACCATGTGACTAACACACTTTTAAAAGCTATATCTGTGTGCAACATTAAAACTAAGCAGCCCCCCCCTGATGAATAGTAGGTGTGAACGTATCTGTTCATCAGTATATTGCACCTGTGTAATCTCCCTCTATGTAGCACTGTGGTTTATCTGCGTCCTGCTGGGAAGTGGTGTGTGTACCTGCCCTTATGAGTAAGTAAGGTCTGTTCAGTGATTTTAAAATAATATCGTTATTTTTCAGTGAAAAGACTTACAGATTTAAATATGTACTGAATATAGAATCAGACAAGCAAGACTTAAGTCCACTGGACATGCGGGAAAGGTTGATGCCATGTTAGTAACATTATAATAAAACAAAATGACAAATACAGTAGTTAATAAGTAGAACCTATGAACTTAAGAGGAGTCTGTCACCAGAAATTTGCCCATAAAAGCAGCAGCACAGTAATTTAGTGTAGCCTCACCTGAATATAATGTGGTTTTCTTTTTTCAGATGCGTGGCTCCGTTGCAGAAATCAAAGTTTATTCTTTATATGCAAATTACTTATTTGGAGCAACGAGGGCATCACCATTGTCCAAACAGCTCTACCTTCTCTCCACAGTCTGTCCCTCACTACCATCCTTCTCTGATTGACAGTTCCAGGAATTCTCCAGAGCGCGCCTCGGCTTCTGTATCGGTGCATGCGCAGTACAGCACTGAAGTTTCACGGGTCGACTCAGCTCTACTGCGCATGCGCAAATTACGTCACACTAATACGCGTATAGGGTGACGTAATCGGCGCATACGAAGTAAAGCCGATTCGACTCGTCAGATAATATACTGTATGGTATGCCAAGATTTTCAAGTAAAGTATTTTAGCACCTGCAGTACAATAGTCCTTTTTATTAAGAAGAAAATAAACAAAATAAGACAATGTTTGATGGAGGGATTTGTGTGATGCTGAGTTGTAGTTTGGCACCTGACTAATCCTCATAGAAATGAATAAGGTGCCTTAATTGATTTGTTGAACAGTTTTTTAATATATGTATACTGCAGAAAAGCGCAGATGTGAAAGCCCCATTAAGAGCGCTTCCTAATAGGCACGTATTATGTTGGATCTGTATGTGCCCAAAAAAAAGTTGTTCAAAATATTGTCTATTCCTTCTGCACAATCTCCACATAGTACCCATCATCAATGAAACATATTTTGCATTGTACTCCAGTATAAATAAATCCACAAGTTTAGTTTTTATTTTACTTCCCAATTTCAATCAAATAACCCGAGCTAAGATCTTTCCTTGACCATATGATAATGATTTTGCAGAACACTGTAAAGCTTTCATATTGACCTTTATCAATGTTGACAACTTTATTTCCAAGATATTACTTTACTAAAGAGAGCCTGGTAAATTAATTCTACCTTCACTAGTATAAAAGATGAAAAAATAATTCTGCGTTCTTCCAGAAAGAGTGACACTCTTGTCCATAGGTTTTGTCCAGGAGTTTATCTATGGGGGTGCAGGGTTAGCAGTCGCTGCCTAAGGGTCCCAAAGGCCCCTCTACCACATAAAACTACACCAATATTATGGATAAATGTTGACTATGTTACAAATATTTCATTAGGGCTCAGTCAGGAGCATCGATTTACGCCTGTGTCTTTATTATTTTCATGAATTGGGCTAAACTGCAATACCCCAGACAGCCCATTGACAAGAGCGGTGCTGTTTCTGGAGCAGCCATGTTTTTCTAATCTCATACATCCCCTTGAAATATCCATACAAAGTAACCTAGCCAACACTTTAGTTTGGTCTATCGTATATCCACTGTTCATGGTTGTTCTGTGAAAGACTAGTGTGATTATATCCGGTGTAACTGCACATATTGTTACAATAAAAAAACCTTAATTCTTCAGCTGAATCTGCAGGTCATTGTTTTGCTGCCCTCTTCACAGGTAAAGAAAACATTCAACTGAAAATAAAACATGAAAAGGATTTGTGCTCGTATCACCTTTACTTTTAAGTTGTTTATGATTTAAACTGAAGTTGCAAGAAAATGTTCCATAAAGGACTCATCACTCTCGTGACGCCTCAGATTTGACAGTTCTTGAGGTTACACAGACCATTACATTATAAAGTTCATTTCATATTCTTGAGGCATCACCAACAACAGCTCAGGAGAGAAATCTCAGCTCCGATTTTCTTCCCAACCTGTACCAGGAAAAGAAACAGATGTTATTTGTTGCATTATTTTCTTGAAGTAGGGTGGAACAGTGTGTAAAGCTTTCCAGCTTGTTACTTCTTAGCAATATTAAAGAACCTAAGAAAAGGCATTGCGGATGCATCAAGCTGAGCAGATTTGCCATGCTTGACTGTTCTGTTTAGCGTTACACAAGTTGTCAGGGATATTTCCTATTATTTTAATGAGCTATTTCATTCTTGATTTAAACTTTGGAAGTAATTAACCTGCAGTTTCTTACATTTACTTGTAAAACTTTTAAGCTGCTGCCCTCTACAAATTATAGCTCAATTATAGCTCAATGTTAAATATTGTTGGTTAACACAAATTCTCGGACCAAATTCTGTAGGTCATTTATATTTAATATGATTCTTTATTACTCTAATTGTTGGCTTATTTAAAGTTCTTGCATTAAGGCTCTTTCACCTTATTAAAATCCACTTCCTAGGGAGATACTTTGCCTCAACAAATAAGTCCTGGACTGATTCGGTGTGGGAAATAATATTCGGTTCTTTAGAAATTTTAGTTAGGAACATAAACGGATGCCGTCAATGCAGGTATTGATAGCAGAAGGTGACATTTGTGTAATTAATATAGAAAATACAAAACAAATTATTAAAACACAAACCACTGATTTGTTTCATCTTGCTAACACAATACAGCTACACATCAGTGCAATATCTCAAATGGTATTTGACGGGCTTGTCCCATGATTAGATATTAAATTTCTGATTTAGATTACGTAAAACATAACATGTTTCAACTGGAAAAATTATAAAAAAAATGCTCCTCTATCTAGATATTGCTGTTGCAAGCTTGTTAAGATGTTCCCTGGTGTTCTTTTAATCCCCAGCACAGAATGTCCACCTAAAGTGTTCTATACCGGTGAGAAGAAGCCGCTTCTAGTGTGGTCATTCTTATTGGCTGGCTGGCACAATAGTAGGAATCCCTATTGTACAAGAGAATCCGTGTGGAGGGAATGAGCTACTGGGTATGTGTGTCCACCGACACTGGACACATCAACATGTTTTAAGAGAAAATAAAAATAACATCAGGGGGCGCCATATCAAGTTTATAACAGCAATATCTGGACACAGGAGCTATTTTTAAAAATATTCCAATTGAAATATTTTAGTTCCTTTGATCTAACAGAGAAATGTAATATTTAATTGTGGGACAACCACTTTTAAAAAGAACCTTTCACCTTCCCATACATGTGCAGCTTAGGACAGCATGTAATGGGCAGGGCTTCACAAACCCTGGGGCACTTTACATTTTTTTCCACCCTCCTCCCTTACTTAGATATCGGTGCCGTTATAGTTGGTGTCCAATATTTAAATAACCCCCTGAAATGTCAATGGGGTGTGTAACTGGCAAGGGTAGCTTGTTACTATCAGTTACAATGTTACAGTGTTACAGTGTTACAGCAAGAGCGAGGATAGAGGAGAGAGTGTGCGCGCAAGCACGAGCACGCTCTCACTCTTCAGCTTTCAAGATCAGTCTTCTGCCGAACTGGCAAGGGGGCATGTCACTGGTACGGACAGTGTAAGAGTTGTGGAAAGGAGAGCGCCCATGTCCGTAGCAGAGACACGTCCCCTTGCCAGTTCGGCAGACAAAGTACAAGACTGATCTCTCACAGGAGCTAAAGAAATGAGAGTGCGAATGCGCGCTCTCCTCTCCACAGCTCTTACACTGTCCGTAGCAGTGACACGCCCCCTTGCCAGTTTGGCAGAAGACTGAACTTGAAATCTGGAGAGTGAGAGCGTGCACGTGCACACACTCTCTCCTCTATCCTCGCTATTGCTGTAACACTGTCTGTATTTGATTGGACAGTGTCACAGCCATAGTAACATGCCCCCTTGCCAGTACACGCCCCATTGACAGTTCAGGGGGTTATTTAAATACTGTGAGCCAAATGTAACGACACCGATATCTAAATAACGGGGGAGGGTAGGAAAAATGTAAAGTGCCCCAGGATTTGTGCAGCCCTGCCCATTATGTGCTGCACTCAGCTGCATATGTATAGGGTGGTGAAAGGTTCTCTTTAATATTATATTATGCATTTCTTAAACTTTATTCTTGTAATCCAAACTTTTTAGTAAAGGTTTAAAACAAACAACGATAAAAGTGTTAGTTCCTAACATTGTCAAGTAGAGAGACAGTTCACTGAAAACCCACCTCTTTTAACAAGTGACCTAAAAACAAAGTCCCTCAACTGGTATTCCTCCATCTAACTTCCAGAAATATTTGGATAGTGACACAATCTTTATAATTTGGGCTCTGCATGCTACCACATTGGATTTGAAATGAAACAACTGAGATGCAATTGAAGTGTAGACTTTCAGGTCTAATTCAAGGTGTTGAACAAAAATATCCTGTGAAACGTTTAGGAATTGCAACCATTTTTCTACACAGCCTCCTCATTTCAGGGGCTCAAAAGTAATTGGACAAATTAACATTACCATAAATAAAATGTTTTTTTAAATTCTTTGTAGAGAATGCTTTGCAGGCAATGACTGCCTGAAGTCTGGAACCCATGAACATCACTAAACACTGGGTTTCCTCCTTTGTGATGCTTTGCCAGGTCTTTACTGCAGCTGTCTTCAGATGTTGCTTGTTTGTGGGTCTTTCTGCCTTAAGTTTTGTCTTAAGCAAGTGAAATGCAGCTCGATCGGGTTGAGATCTGGTTATTGACTTGGCCATTGCAGAATATTCCACTTCTTTGCCTTAAAAAACTCCTGGGTTGCTTTCGCAGTATGTTTTGGGTCATTGTCCATCTGTACTGTGAAGCGACGTCCAATCAACCTTTCTGCATCTGGTTAAATCTGAGCAGAAAGTATATCCCTGAACACTTCAGAATTCACCCAACTGCTTCTGTTTTCAGTCACATCATCAATAAACACTAGTGACCCAGTGCCTTTGGCAGCCATGCATGCCCATGCCATCACACTGCCTCCACCATGCCATCACACTGCCCCCACCATGTTTTACAGAGGATGTGGTGTGCTTTGGATCATGAGCCGTTCCAAGCCTGCTCCATACTTTCCTCCTCCCATCACTCTGGTACAGGTTTATCTTAGTTTTATCTGTCCAAAGAATGCGGTTCCAGAACTGGGCGGCTTCTTTAGATGTTGTTTGGCAAAGTCTAAGGCTGGGTTCACACGACCTATTTTCAGGCGTAAACGAGGCATATTATGCCTCGATTTACGCCTGAAAATAGGGCTACAATACGTCGGCAAACATCTGCCCATTCATTTGAATGGGTTTGCTGACGTACTGTGCAGACGACCTATAATTTACGCGTCGTCGTTTGACAGCTGTCAAACGACGACGTGTAAATTGACTGCCTCGGCAAAGAAGTGCAGGACACTTCTTTGCAGCGTAATTTGAGCCGTTCTTCATTGAACTCAATGAAGAGCAGCTCAAGATTTACGAGCGTCACAGACGCCTCGCATAATACGAGGAAGAGCATTTACGTGTGAAACGAGGCAGCTGTTTTCTCTTGAAAACAGTCTGTCTTTTCACACGTAAATGCCTGCTATCGTGTGCACATACCCTAATATGGCCTTTCTATTTTTGAGGCTGATTGATGGTTTTCACCTTGTGGTCAATCCTCTATATTACCTCTCATGAAGTCTTCTCTTTATGGTAAACTTAGATACTGATACACCTACTTCCACAAGACTGTTCTTCACTTGGGTAGATGCTGTGATGGGTTTTTTCATCAGCATGGAAAGGATTCTGCGATCATCCACCACTGTTGTCTTCCATAGATGTCCAGGCCTTTTGGAGTTCACGAGATCACCAGTGCGCTCTTTTTTTTTCAGGAATATGACAAACTGTTAATTTGGCCACTCCTAATATTTGTGCTATCTCTCTGATGGTTTCACTTGCATTGAAAGCTCCTTTGACCTCATGTTGCGGGTTCACAGCAACAGCTTCCATATGCAAATGCCACACCTGGAATCAACATTTTGCCTGCTTAATTTATGATGGATTAATGAGGGAATAGCCCATGCAGCCCATTAAATAGCTTTTGAGATAATTGTCCAATTACCTTTGGTCCTTTGAAAAAGACGCAGCTACATATTAAAGAGCTGTAATTCCTAAACCCTTCCTCAAATTAGGATGTGGATACCCTCAAATTAAAGCTGAGAGTCTACACTTTAAGCCTATATTGATTATATAACTGTATATTCAATAAGTTTTGGTAAACAGCTAAAATGCCAAAACTTGTGGCACTTTCCAAATAATTCTGGACCTAACTTTATCTAGAGCTAGTTACTCCATGCCCTGATGATTTGTATTTATTCCTTATTCCTTATAGATTGTAAACTCTTATGGGCAGTGCTCCTGCCAAGTGCATAACACAATTAAATTTTTACAGTGTGTTACCCCAATATTAAGTGCTGCAGAAGTTGTTGGCGCTCATAAATTAATTATAATAGTGAAATTCCAACATGTTTTTTATTTTTTTTACATTATTCACGATTCATCTTAATAGATGAGATTACTTTATTGTATGGGCCATTGTGGGATACAGGGATAGCAAATATTAATGCTTTTTACTGTTTATTGACTTTAAATTCACAACAAAAAATAAATTCATCCATTTTAGGCCTTTTTGGGTGGGAAACATTCGAGGACTTTTTACCTGTTTTATTTATTTATTTATTTATGTTTTTATTTATTTATATATGACATTACATTGTTGACTGTGCATGTAAAATGCACTGGCCTTTATTAAGTACCTGCATTAAAGGGGTTGTATGAGATTAGAAAAACATGGTTACTTTATTCCAGAAAGAGTGCCACTCTAGTATATGGGCTATATCTTGTATTGCAGCGAGACACATCCTTTGGACAAGAGTGGTGTTGTTTCTGGAAAAAAAAAAAGCAGTTGCGATTTTCAAATCCCAAACAACCCCTTTAAAACCATAACCCTGACAATTGTGATGTTACGGCTGATGTGGAAGAGACCAAAGCAACCCTTTCCCTTTATCAGTACCACGATCTGTACAAATAGTGGTGCATACAGACTTGAGTGGCTGGGATTAGATTTTTCCCAGATCCTGTCTGTTAGTGCGGAAATGTGGTCGTCAATCACAGCCACACACCTACTAGTGATCACAAGGGTGCTGCTATTTTGGTTGCACAATCATGATGACGTAAATGTAGGCACCGTGTGGGAATTACTTCCTGCCAATGATGTACATATAGATCATTTTGCAGGAAGGGGTTAAGGAATGACACCCCATATGTTAGTAATAGTATGTCTGAAAGACTAGCTGACTACGCTTTTTAGTACAGAGGAATTCCGCAAAGACAATTATACTGCGTGGTATACATTACTTTTAAAAGGGATCCTATGTGCGACAGTATGGTATACTGTGTCATGTTTTGGGCATTGTGTTAATGCTCACTTATTTCAGCTTCATATCTCCAGAGAACCCCAGTAACAAATGCAAAATTATGTGCCATGCTTTTCTGTGCTACATACAGAATAAAATATAAGGTAATAGTTTTAAACTAGTTTGGATTTTGCATGTAAAACTTTTAATCTTATTTGAACAATAGTAAAAACATATTTTATCTGTGCTTTTTATCATTTATCTGCGCTTTTGAAAACTACCCCTGTCGTTTTTCGTTTCATATTAGCTTCATTAATTAAATTGCTTGTTAATATGTTATCTATAAGTATATAATAATACAGATAATGGTTTACTTTTATTGGCTTTTATATTTTATCAAAAAGAGAAGGTTTTAGATATTACAAAGAAGGGACATATAACAAAGTGAAATAAAAGAATAAAATACAAATATCTGTTTATATTCAACAAGAAAAACAGTCTTATGTTTGGAGTGTTCTATTAAAGTGACCCTCAATTTAACCATTTACTGACTGTGCAGCATCCGTTAAAGTGGAAAACTGTAAAAAAAATAATAATAAAATAAACAGCTCTCCAATAGTCTTTTCTGACCTTTGAGGGACAGACTATGAAAATACAAATAAATAAATAAATAAAATAAAAAACAAACCTCCACCAATCATTGACATTGAATTATTCCTGACCAAATTACCATAAATCGTAATTTCGTTTATGGTCATATATCAAACTTAACGGTAGATTATGAATACGGATAAAAATAAATCTATTTTACAAACTCTAATAATACATTTAAAAAAGTGACAATTAGTTGTTTAAAAAATGATTTAAAAAAAAAAAACCTGTGTTAAAAAAAAAAATGGAGCAAAGCATCAGATGAATAGCCTAACAAATAAAACAATATAGTTGTTAAACAAATAGATACTAAAATGTCTAAACTGTGTCTGGACCTGATGGCCCAAAATACCCCAGACGAACCAGTTTACTATATTCTTATGCCATAGAGATACATCATTAGACAGCAACAGGGTCAAGACAAAGTATTTTGATCCCTGTGGCTTATTAGACAAATTCTGCTCACACACACACTATGCCCCTGAATGCAATTGTGTCATTTGCTGTGTACCCTGAATACAATCGTGTCACACACACACATTGCACCATAAAAATAGTGCCACATGCTTTGCCCCTTAAAGAAGTGCTTCTTGCTGTGCCACATACAAATAAAGATCCTTACACACACGCTCTGCCCTCTGTAGGTAGTGCCACACACATTGCCCCCTGTCGATAGTGCCATACACAGTTCTGATGTCGTCACACATTTCGTCCTGACAGCCTCAAGACCCAGAGCTGCGTCAATGCTGAAGCCCACTACAAGGACCAAGTGCAGCGGGGACAGCGGAGCACTATCTACAGGGCGCATTTTGTGTAACCTCATAGCCTGCTTCGGGCACCACTGCTCTAGGTCCTGACATCACCAAACCGCTGGACGCAATGTTTGCGATAGTGTTGAAATGCTGTGTGTGCCGCCGCACACACATCCTGATGCTGGATGTCAACAGGACCCTGAGTGCAGCGCCAATGTCTGGAGCAAAAGAGGACCAGGAAGTAGTGAGGTAACCACCAACCATGTTCACCTCACCATCACTGATGGAAGTGGTCAGTGGAAAATTGCTCCACCCCCTAATAGAGTGGTATAAAATAAATGTGCAACACCACCTTAGGCTATGTGTATAAACCAAAGAAAAAACAAAGTGTGAACAGCATTTCATCTTACCTGGAGTGGAGTATTCACCTAACTGCACATGGCTCTGTCAATATTCACATACATATATAACTTCACATGGAAATTAACTTAATAACGATCCTATTTTTCAGGAAATTATGCACTATTCTAATATTTTCTCAACCTTTTAGAAGGTAATATTATAATATATCAAGGACATCTGCATAAAGTTTGTATGTTCCATCAATGTCTTTGTGGGTTTCATCCGAGTTCTCCAGTTTCCTCCAACATGTCAAAAACATAATAACAGGTTAGTTGGCTTCCTATGAAATTAGACCTAGGGGGTGTGTGTCTAAGATAGGGAAACTCGATGTTCCTGTCAGTCAGTTACTGGTGCTTGGTAGCAATCTATGTAAATCACTGGAGAATATGTTATCGCTAAATAAGTGACGGGAAATAAATAATAGGGAATTTGGTGCTCTGTATCAGAAAGTCAGAGCTCCAACGACTATAAGAAATTGTTTAGAACGTAATGTTGGACCTTAAACAATACTGTGCTTTAGATTCACTTTGCGTAGTACAGTAGTATATAAAGCTCTTCTTTTGTCACATATTTCTGCTTCCCTTTGATATAAGTGTGTTGTTATCATTATTACTATTGAAAAAGGTAGCAACATCAATTTGTCCCTGGTTTTACTGATCTCAACACTTTCCGCTGTACGCTTCATAGTTCAACAAACCTGTTCTCAGAAAGGCACTTTCCATTAATTGTGGCCATCATAAATGTTTGCCGGTAGGGAGTTAGAAGATTAATCAAAGCATTTTTAGTGAGTAATTACTGAGTCGTAAAAGTTTAACTGGATAATCAATAAAAATCTCTCTCTACACACAAGTCAGGACCTTTATTAAAGGTATTAGTAGAGATCTAAAATGGTGTCACGAGATTATGATACAATTTGACATCATCTTATTGCCAGAAGTCCCATGTGTCACTTACTGATGCTGTTTGCTGATATGTTTAGTTTCCTAATAGAGTAGCTTTGAAGTACAGTAAATGTGTATTCAGATACTTGGAATATGGTTCTTTACAGAAAGTGGCTTTAATAACAAGTATGAAAATTATCTATCTATCTATCTATCTATCTATCTATCTATCTATCTATCTATCTATCTATCTATCTATCTATCTATCTATCTATCTAGCTACCTATCTCTAGCAAAAATCTACTATATAAATGTTGAATACCAACACAATACATGTTGAAATATATACTGCATATCATATAGACACATGTTACTGTTGAAAATTGTAAACATTAAAAATTCCGAAATATATGTCCGAAGAAAAACCTCATGTTAAGGCAATCACTGAGAAATACTAATGCCTAAAAATAACATAAACAATGGCATTTAAATACAAGAATACACAACGCAATCAAAATTGTATAAATTATATACAGTACAACATCATAGATTATAACATTAAAAGTGAATGTTCACATTTTAACACAATTTCATTTTTAGGTCCATTATTTTATTCCAGTCTATTTCTCTGAAATAGAGTTTTCGATCCTCTACATAGTCATAGACTTAATTGATAACATGTTGGCATCTTGTAGCCACCACTAGAGGGAGCTTAGAAGCTTACTGAATACTGTTTATACATTAAAAGCAATAATAAAGCAGTAGGCAGTTTGCTCTTAAACTCCCTCTAGTGGTGGCTGCAGGCAGCCAAAATTCTGTCTATGTTTTCAAGCTCTGTATCAGAAAAGCAGAGCTCACCACTAACCACTATAAAGATATGAAATAAATCAGAACAGAAGTGAAAAAATATTTAGTAGCTCTTTACAATTGCAGTAAAGTTCCCGTTACTTGATTATCTGAGCATTGTCAGGATTGCATATAGTATGACATTTTTTTACTTTCCTCTAACACAGTGACCTCTCAGTGTTTCTTATATATTAGGACCTTGAGAAAATTATTGAATATAAGTTGATCTACATTTGTAAAATTAACTGTATATTAACACTGCTGCTACATAAGTGTAATAAAAATAAGTATGGAAGTTTGACTTTGAAACCAAACTGAAAAAAATATAGTATCATTAAACCCAGATACTGGCCTAGATTCATTGTAAATAATAGGCAATTGACTCCCTTGTTATGCTGTAATTTGCAGAGAAGATGGTAAGGTTATGAATAAGGTCTTTTAAGTACCACATTTGCATAAGTCACTTACAGAATACATACTTAATACTTGAGAGCGATGTGCCGCTGACCTATTGATCTAAGAACGTCAGGATGATTCTTTAATGAATACTCACTTCACAATATTAAAATGATAATTTATATCCCTATTACACTTGCAGTAAGCCCTGTCTGTGAACGTAAAACATTGAGTTCTCTAGAGTATATAATAAAGTTTCTAATAGTAATAAAATAATAATATTATAGACAGATAGATAGATAGATTGATAGATAGATACAACACACAAAAAATGGCGACAGCACTCTGCGAAGACCAATGTCACCTAAACCGCTAACAAAAACAAAAATATGCATTACTACCAAATCTACTTACAATAGGGAGGTTCTTAGTGCAGATTTTGATCAAATTGTGTGAGCCCACGTGCCACAACAAGGCAACCTCCATAGGTGGGAACCTATGCTGCACATACAACCAGAACTGGGACTAAGCCTACATATATCCGGGGATAGATACATATGAAATGGATATACCATACGATAGATAGATAGATAGATAGATAGATAGATAGATAGATAGATAGATAGATAGATAGATAGATAGATAGATAGATAGATAGATAGATAGATATATGTTGAAATTAATACAAAAGTACTTCATGAAGTTTAAAAGGAAAGAAAATGTTCAACCTATAAAATAAACATTTATTAGACCCTCAAATACAATGGTGTGCTTGGTTTTAACGTTACATTATTCTTCCATGAGTTATTTACAAGTTTCTGACCACTTATAAAAATGTGTTCAAAGTGCTGTTCAAGTGTGTTGGATTGTCAATGCAACCCTCTTCTCCCACTCTTCACACACTGATAGCAACACCGCAGAAGAAATGCTAGCACAGGCTTCCAGTATCCGTAGTTTCAGTTGCTGCACATCTCGTATCTTCACAGCATAGACACTTGCCTTCAGATGACGCCAAAGATAAAAGTCTAAGGTGGTCAGATCGGGAGACCTAGGGGGCCATTCAACTGGCCCACGACGACCAATCCACTTTCCAGGAAACTGTTCATCTAGGAATGTTCGGAGCTGACACCCATAATGTGGTGGTGCACCATCTTGCTGGAAAAACTCAGGGAACGTGCCAGCTTCAGTGCATAAAGAGGGAAACACATCATCATGTAGCAATTTCAGAAATCCCGTGGCCTTGAGGTTTCCATTGATGAAGAATGGCCCCACTATCTTTGTACCCCATATACCACACCATACCATCAATTCTTGTGTTTCAACAGTCTTGGAGGGATCTATCCAATGTGGGTTAGTGTCAAACCAATAGCGGTGGTTTTGTTTGTTAACTTCACCATTCACATAAAAGTTTGCCTCATCACTGAAAAAAATGTTCTGTGTAAACTGAGGGTCCTGTTCCAATTTTTGTTTTGCCCATTCTGCAAATTCAGTGCGCCGATCTGGGTCATCCTCGTTGAGATGCTGCAGCAGCTGGAGTTTGTAAGGGTGCCATTTGTGAGTAGCTAATATCCGCCGAAGGGATGTTCGACTAATGCCACTCTCCAGTGACATGCGGCGAGTGCTACGCTGTGGGCTCTTGCTTAATGAAGCTAGGACAGCCATTGATGTTTCTTCATTAGTGACAGTTTTCATGCGTCCACATTTTGGCAAATCCAACACTGAACCAGTTTCCCGAAACTTGGCAAGCAGTTTGCAAACTGTAGCATGGGAGAAGGGTGGTCTCGTAGGGTGTCTTGCATTGAAATCTGCTGCAATGACCCTGGTACTGCGTTCACCAGACATCAACACAATTTCTATCCGCTCCTCACGTGTTAACCTCTGCAACATGTCAATGGCTGTAAACAAAGAGAAACTTGTAAATAACTCATGAAAGAATAAAGTAACGTTAAAACCAAGCACACCATTGTTTTTCTTGTGAAATTCTCGATAAGTTTGATGTGTCACATGACCCTCTTCCCATTGAAAAAACTAAAGTTGTATACAAAATGGCTGACTTTAAAATGGCCGCCATGGTCAACACCCAGCTTGAAAAGTTTCCCCCCTCCCATATACTAATGTGCCACAAACAGGAAGTTAATATCACCAACCATTCCCTATTTTATTTAGGTGTATCCATATAAATGGCCCACCCTGTAGTACGGGCTATATTGGTTACAAGGATATGAAATATGTATATGTTTTATTATTTTGTGTAATATTTATTTAATACCTAACAAGTATCACTGCTGAACAGCCCTAGGGGTCTTACTTAGGCCCTGCGCTGTCAGCTTTATCTGTCAGTCACAGCAATCTCAAATTTTGGTACTAACAGGATCAAACAAGGGAAGCTCCTTCCTTTTGTTTATACTAATGCTTATACTTGATTAAGGAATCTAAGGAGTTAAACATCCAAATCAGAGTTTTCTCTGATCCTCGTAGTTACAGTGGGAGTGTAGCTGTCAATCACATCCGTCTGCCCGCTACTCATCATGGAGGCACAACTTCCTGATGTAACTTCTTTACATTATGGAGCCTCTAGGCAAGGCAAAGCATGACGTACATGTATATCATAAAGAGCCAACGGGTAATGTATGCTATCTTAGAAAATAACAAACTATTGTGCTGCGGTCCGCGTGCTATTCTCCTGATTGGCTGCTCCTCTGCACTGAGGTGCTGCTGCCAGGAATAAAATCTTGTAAGGTAGAAAAATACAAACACTGGTACCACATACACAATCAGCCACATACTTAGAAAATGAAGGATGGGGCAGCAGAGGTATCAAATCCCAGGTCAGACAACAAGATTAGATCTCAAACCCCCACCCCTAAATAAAGTAAATCAGACCTCAGACCAGACTCCTAAAATAATATAGACTCCATATCAGGGCAGAAAAAAATGCAAACCCCAGACCAGACCTCAAAATAATTTCAGACCCCAGACGAGATCTCAAAATTATTTCAGATCTCAGACCAGTCCCCAAGATTGTTTGAGATCCCATACCAGACTCCTAAATTAATTTAAACCCCAGACCAGTACCCTAAATAAATACAGACCGAAAGCAAAATAAATAAAAATTTAGACCCCAGACCAGACTGCGGCATCTACTTACTACTCACCTTCTTCACCTCCAGCCCCACCACATCCTCATCCTCAAGGCTCCTTGTTCTGCGATCTTGTTTATTTTATAAATATCTAAGTTGGGAATATCCATTTAATTGTCTCTTAATTGTGACATCACTATGTGTACAATATTGTGCATTATCCCACCCTGTGTATTGTACAGAGTGGACACCAAAATAATCATAAGCTTTTCATGTTCTAAACTTAAGATGATATTCGTGTACGTAGTTTTGCCCCTTTTCAAGTTTTGCTATAGTAACTTGTTATGGTCGTGCTTCCTCCTTCCTTAGCTTTCCACTGAATGCCTTGAGCAAGTTGCTTATGATATATTTAGTGAGACTTGGTTTAGTGAGACAGGTAAGGCTTGATGACACTACATTGCAGGACTTTCCTGAGCATATTCAGGAGTGTATAATGACAGGATCCTATTAAAGCGCATAAGAGGAGGGTGAACAGTTGTCATTAAATCCTGCAGGGCGAACTTTCTGAAAGAAATTGCCTTCCATCGGCAAGACGGTTGTAGGCAGCAGAAGACAGAACTAATCTTGTAACCGTAGTGTCGTTTTGTGGATTCCAATAATCTCCCACATTTGAATAGCTCTGAAGACAAATAGTGGACATCATTAATGCTGACCAAGGTGTTAAATACAATATTGAAAAATTATTATTAGAAGACTGCTCTATCTACAGAAGTAACACAGTGCATGGAATAAAATGTTCTTTGGTTTGTTCATCAATGGGAAGAAGATGTTGACTGGTCCTGAGCTCTGAAGTTTGAATTTCTCAATATTATTTTAGTGTATTATGTTGGGATTGGTTTGGTGCAAATATGAAGACCAACAGTGTACTTTCTGTCTTCCAGATGGAGTTGTTGTTTTTTAATCCATTACATGGATTATTATATTTAATAGTCAATACATTTATTGAAAAATATGTTTTGCTATTATGCATTCTACATCAACATTCTCACACTTGGACAAATAGACAAAACACGTTTCCTCTTGGTGCTTCATATATAGGCATGCTAAACTCTGCTTTAACAATATCCATTCATATTCTATCCTTGAAGGCAGGGTTAAAGCTATGAAGATGCTTTTTCCTTTAATGCCTATAAATGTGAACCAGAATTATTCAACTCAATTCTCCAAGTGGTGCTCATAAATATATTTCTTAAGGCTATTATATTTCTAAACACTATATACCTTGAGGGCTTTCTGACACATAGGAAAGGTAGAGAGATGACAGCACGGCAAGTATAAATTGATATATTTCTTTGTAATTCTGCATTGTGCAACTTCATCCTAACTCCTGCAATTTCCAAAATGAATTATTATGGGAATAAATAGGGGCAAAGTAACTTGACAAATTGCAGATGGCATATGTTCAAAGCCCACCATTATCAATTGAGCAGCAAACTGCTGACACTTCACCTGGATTTATGCATTATGCAGTAATTTCTTGACTATCCCATTTATGATATACTATAGACTCTGTTATTTATTTTTATAAACAGAATAGTATATGTGCTTAAAAGATAATGGTAATAGAGAGTGAAGTTTAGACAACATCTCTCTAATGTTACTGGTACTTCATAATGAAGCATTTTTTTTTTCCTGGTTTTGTTTTTTACAAATTACAGTCTCTCTCTCTTTCTCTATTTATAATTTATTTCTGTAGATTATATGGCGCCAACATATGCCATTCAGCCATAACATTAAAGCCATTAACAAGTGAAGTGAATAAAATTGATTATCTGACCACAATGGCATCTATCAAAAGGTGGGATATATTAGGCAGCAAATAAACAGTCAGTTCTTGAAGTTGATGTGTCAAAAGCAAGAAAAATGGTCAAGAATAAGGATCTGAGCGACTTTCACATCTCTTAGATGTTCTGGAAAAACAAGTCCAATTCAGGGAAGCCGCACCTCACATCTTACAGGATTTAAAGGATCTGCTGCTAACATCTCGGTGCCAGATATCACAGGACACCATCAAAGGTCTTGTGGGGTCTATGCCTCGATGGGTCAGAGCTGTTTAGATGGCACAAGGGGGACCTATACACTATTAGGCAGATGGTTTTAATGTTATGCTGACAGGTCTATTCTACAGCGCTGTACAGAGATCGTTTTCACTGACTGTCCCCATTGGGACTCACAATCAAAATTTCCTATCCATATGTTTTTGGAATAGTGGGAAGAAAACAGACTACTTAGAGGACCCCCATGTAAGCACGGAAAGAACATAAAACTCCACGCAGATGTTGGCCTTTTTCTCTCTCTCCTTTGCTTTGTATGCAACATGATAAGCTACAGTATACAAGGAATGTAGAATCGGTGTGACTGTTATTATATATAAATGAAAGGAAACACTAGTTATGACTTAACTTTACATGAATAAATCCCCTATAAGATCAAAAGGGATTTAAGGTTTGCCATTTTAACATCTATCCCTACCCTGTCACCAGGGTTGCCAACCTCCTCAGCAATTTTGTTCTGGACAACTGAAAGAAAAGTTGGTGAAGTTGGTTGCTTAGAAACTAGAAGCAGCCTAAGGCTGGAAAGAGGAGCGTCGTGGCCACCAACGGAGACCGCCCCTGAAACAGGGAGAGTTGAGTAACAAAAATCACACCCTTCTATCCTGCCTGGTAAATTCGGCACCATGATGGGGGCCTATTTTGAGCTTAACTATGGGTACACATCTCTTGTATGTATGCCACTGCCAGGTAGCATCAAGGATAATTGAGATGGTTAAAGCATAACTAACTTTTCAGGACACTTTTCAGAGTAAGCTGTCACGTGTGTACATGAGGAATATCATATTAGTTGTATATTGCATTTATTAGCAGTTTTTCCCTCTGCAGACTCTATGTCTAATTCTCAGTTGTCTCTGAGCTAGTGGGCAGAGCCTTATGACTATCATGTCTTCTATACACTGCACACAGAGAAGAGGAGAATCCTGCTGTCTTTTATCTATCCATTATATATATATTTGTGTGTCCGTGTGTGTGTGTGTGTGTGTGTCTTAGTGCCTGCGGTGTTCATCTGAATTCTCTTGTTACTGGTAATACATAAGTCACGGCAGATTAACACCTGCATATTCATTAAATTTTTCAGGAGGATCTGGCTGATGCTCTTTGCTTTTCCCCATCTCCATAGACTTGTATTGGCGGCATGTCTGTTGCTGACTCACTCTCTCTCTCTGTTCCCTCCTCCTGCTCCCCCTCCCTTCTTCATAGACTTGTATAATAATCTTTATTTATATAGCGCCAACATATTACGCAGCACTTTACAATTTAGAGGGAACATGAAACAAACCATATCAGACATTACATAGTGACAAAGTTCATTTACAATTCAAACCTGGGGAGTGAGGACCCTGCTCGCAAGAGCTTACAATCTATGAGGACATAAGGGAGACACAAAGTGTAATAGTGTTTGTTCTGTACAATGGTCCGGCCATTTTTATACACATGCGGTGGTAACATAAAGCTGCATGAGCCGGTCACCAGCCAGTATCCGTGTATGACGGACATGAAGAGAAGGAGTGTGAGGGAATCTTATTCTGATGACTAATCTAAATGGAGGGTCATGGAAAGGAGTCAGATTAGGGAATGTTATAGGCCTGTCTAAATAGATGTGTTTTCAGGGCACGTTTAAAACTGTGGATATTGGGAATTAATCTGATTGTCTGGGGTAGCACATTCCAGAGGACGGGTGCAGCACGAGAGAAATCCTGGAGACGGTAGTGGGAGGTTCGGATTATGGAGGATTTTAATCTAAGGTCGTTGGCAGAACGTAGAGCCCGAGTAGGGTGGTAGACAGAGATGAGGGAGGAGATGTAAGGAGGTGCAGCACTGTGGAGAGCTTTGTGGGTGAGAGTAATAAGTTTGAATTTTATTCGGAAGGGGATGGGCAACCAGTGCAGTGACTGGCACAGATTAGAGGCGTTGGTGTAGCGGTTGGTCATAAAGATGAGCCTGGCTGCTGCATTGAGGATAGATTGGAGAGGGGAGAGTTTAGTGAGGGGAAGACCGACTAGTAATGAGTTACAGTAGTCAAGACGAGAGTGAATCAGAGCAACAATGAGAGTTTTGGCAGTTTCCTCCGTAAGAAAAGAGCGGATTCTGGAGATGTTTTTGAGGTGAAAATGACAGGAGCGTGAAAGTGATTGTATGTGAGGAGTAAAGGAAAGATCTGAGTCAAAAATAACCCCGAGACAGCGGGCGTGCTGCTTAGGAGTTATGATAGTGCCACACACAGAGATGGAGACATCAGGTTTAGGGAGGTTAGTAGATGGTGGGAACACAAGGAGCTCAGTTTTAGAAAGATTCAGTTTCAGATAGAGAGAGGACATGATGTTAGAGACAGCGGACAGACAATCACTGGTGTTGGTATATAATTGGGTGTCATCAGCGTAGAGATGGTACTGGAAGCCAAATCTGCTGATGGTTTGTCCAATAGGAGCTGTGTAGAGAGAAAAGAGGAGCGGACCTAGGACTGATCCCTGAGGAACCCCGATATCAAGGGGAAGAGGAGAAGAAGTGGAACCAGCAAATGACACACTGAATGAGCGGTTCAGAGAGATAGGAGGAAAACCAAGAGAGAGCCGCGTCCTGGAGGCCAATAGAGTGGAGCATGTTAAGTAGGAGTTTGTGGTCTACAGTGTCAAAGGCTGCAGAGAGATCCAAAAGAATCAGGAGAGAGGATTTACCGTCCGATTTAGCCGCCAAGAGATCATTTGAGACTTTAGTAAGGGCAGTTTCTGTGGAGTGTAGAGTGCGGAAACCAGATTGTAAGGGGTCAAGAATGGAGTTAGCAGAGAGATAGCCGATAAGGCGAGAGTAGACCAAGCGTTCCAGGAGTTTGGAGATGAAGGGCAGATTAGAGACTGGTCGGTAGTTAGCAGCGCTGGATGGGTCAAGAGTTGGTTTTTTCAGTAATGGGTTTATAATGGCATGTTTAAAAGCGGAGGGAAAGATACCAGAGGAAAGAGAGAGGTTAAATATTTTAGTCAGGTGACTAGTGACAGCTGGGGAGAGGGACTGGAGGAGGTGTGAGGGGACAGGATCACTAGGGCAGGTAGTAGGACGAGAAGAAGAGAGGAGCCTCGAGACTTCTTCTTCAGTTATTGGGTCAAATGCTGAGAGTGAAGAAGAGGGAGTGCGGGGGAGAAGGGGATCGATGTTACTAGGGGACTGGGAGATAATATCATGCCGGATGTTGTCAATTTTAACTTTAAAATAATTGGCCAGGTCTTCAGCACTGAGATCTGTGATTGGCGTCTGCACTTTAGGACTAAGGAGGGAGTGAAAAGTATCAAAGAGGCGTTTTGGATTATTAGATAGTGTGGAGATGAGAGAAGTGAAGTAGACTTGTTTGGCGCGGTGAAGGGCAGAGTTGTACGTTTTGAGCATAAATTTGTAATGGAGGAAATCTGCATCCAAATGCGATTTTCTCCACAGTCGTTCAGCACATCTCAAGCACCGCTGAAGAAAGCGGGATTGAGGCGTGTGCCAGGGTTGTCGTCGTCTTTGTCGGGTGGTTCGGAGTGTAGTGGGGGCTGCTTCATCCAATGCATTTTTGAGAGTGTTATTATAAAGTTTGGCAGCCAGATTGGGACAGGAGAGGGAAGAGATAGGGGACAATGAGGACTGTAGACTGTCTATGAGTTTCACAGTGTTAATGGCATGTAGATTTCTGTATGTCTGATACGTAGGGATGACCTGAGGAGGCTGCGAATGATTGATAGTAAAGGAGAGAAGATTGTGGTCAGAAAGCGGCAGAGGAGAGTTAATAAAGTCAGAAACTGAGCAGAGCCGGAAGAAGACCAGGTCAAGTGAATGCCCGTCTTCATGTGTAGGAGAGTTAGTAAGTTGTGACAGACCGAGGGACGAGGTTAAAGATAGAAACTGGGAGGCAGATGAGGAGATTGGGTTATCAATGGGGATGTTGAAGTCACCCATGATGAGAGTGGGTGTTTCAGAGGATAGAAACTGTGGAAGCCAGGCAGCAAAATGATCCAGGAATTGGCGGGGTGAGCCCGGTGGGCGGTAGACAACTGCCACTCGGAGGGGAAAAGGGTGAAAGAGTCTGAGGGTGTGGACTTCAAAAGAGGGAAATGTGAGTGAGGGGACCGGGGGAATGACCTGGAAAGTGCAGTGTGGGGAAAGAAGTATACCTACTCCTCCACCCTGCCTGTTCTCAGTTCTGGGGGCATGAGAGAACTGGAGACCACCATAAGATAGAGCAGCAGGGGAAGCAGTGTCAGACAGGTGTAGCCATGTTTCTGTAAGAGCCAGAAGGTTGAGAGAGTTAGAAAGGAATAAGTCATGAATAAAGGTGAGTTTGTTGCACACGGACCGAGAGTTCCAGAGAGCACAGTTAAAAGAGACAGGAGAAGACATACAAGGAATGGCAAGATTTGCAGGGTTTCTATTTGTGGCAGGTAAGTGGTTGAGCTTGGCAGAAGAAAAGGGAGGCCCAGGGTTGGGAGAGATGTCCCCTGCAGCTAATAGCAGGAGAATGGAGAGAGACAGCAGATGGTTCTGTGATTTATGAGAGTGTTTTTTATGTTGGGCAGTGGGATGAGATGGGTTAAGTTGACTGAGGAAAGTGAATAGTGAATGGGAGCTGTACATGGGCGAGGCAAGGAGAGAGGGACTGATGTAGACTGTTTTTGGGCAAGTCTTAAATGGGCGATAGGATTGAAAACCAAGTGCAGCTATAATGATGAGAGCGGTGGCAAACATGTTTGTTTACAGATAGTTAGAAATCTTATATTGAGAGCGTGGGCTAGTTTGTCTGGTTTGGTAATGCAGCTTACCTGTCACTGACCCTGTGCAACTGCCATGTATAACTGCCAGGACACTTTGACAGTATGACACTTAGACAGAGATGACTTCTGCCGTCGTGCCCCCCTGCACGAGTGCCTTCCCCATATGCTACATCTAAATTTATCGGGGAGTAGATGCTCAGATCTAGGCCTAATTAAGCTCGTTCAGCTATTAATCAAATCAACTAGACACATGAGGTGAAAAGCTATGCAGAGATAAACAAACAAACTAGCAGGTCTGGATGATCATAAAACTTAACGACGATCAAATACTTTGACAAAACTTTGAGATAACATTAGACTATATAGCAAGACAGGAAAGCAGAGTACCATAAAATAAAAGTTTCAGCTTTTTGAAATGCAGCTACAGCAGGGATGAGGTTCATGCAGGAATGAAATGGATTATATACCATAAAATAAAAGTTTCAGCTTTTTGAAATGCAGCTACAGCAGGGATGAGGTTCATGCAGGAATGAAATGGATTATATACCATAAAATAAAAGTTTCAGCTTTTTGAAATGCAGCTACAGCAGGGATGAGGTTCATGCAGGAATGAAATAGATTATATACGATAAAATAAAAGTTTCAGCTTTTTGAAATGCAGCTACAGCAGGGATGAGGTTCATGCAGGAATGAAATGGATTATATACCTGTATGAAGAGAAGAGAGATGGATGTTAGATCTGTGCCATGTATAACTGCCAGGACACTTTGACAGTATGACACTTAGACAGAGATGACTTCTGCCGTCGTGCCCCCCTGCAGGCAGTGAAGAGACACACCACCGCCTTCTGCAGAACGTCAATTCTGCTCTGTAGCCAGGGACGGACATTGCAGAGCACTGAAAGGCGGACACCTAGTGACAGTAACTTCACAGAGAATTACATGGATAAAATAATTACATTTTAACAATAAGTAAATTACAAAATGTATCTACAGTATATCAGATATACTATTAGTTCAGCATAAGCTGTTGAAAAAGTTAGTGGCGATTTAACATTTTAAAGCTATATGGTTTTACAATACATTTATGATTTTTTTAAACTAATATTATGATGACGATAACGATGATGATTAAAAGAAAAATATTAAGTAAAAAAGTGTAATAGGGCATATGCATTAAAAGCTCATAAAATCAGGAAACCTCTTGTTTTGAAGAATTTCTTAATGTTAAGTATGTATTTTACTAAATGTTTTGTGATGTAATTTAATATTTCCATTTTACTCTGCAGGTTCTTACTTTGGATATTGAGATGTCGTCCTTCATACTCCACTTTACATTTGTCCCTGTGATGTGAAATATTCCGGTAAACACAAGGGGATTGAGTGTACTGCTTGGAGATTACATCAACTTTTTATGCTGCTATTGATTGAAATTTGTGCTTTTAGAAATGCAATGCATGTTGAATAATAATGCTCAAAGTTTTATAAAAAGTTTATATGTTATCAAAAAATAATTGAAAGAAATTTGCAGTTACAGGTTTTTTTTTTTTTGGTTTTTTTGCAAACATGCTCCAGACAATTTTTTTTTGAACGACAAATTTATACATATTTCAGTATAATTCTATATTAGCTTATTAAATCTGATTTATAAATTCATAATAAAATAGTAAAAATAAACTCAACCAAACAAATATTAAATTTGTCATGTAAACTCTTGCTATACTATAAGGAGAGTGGGAGTCTGTGAGCCATACAGGGAAAAAAAAATGTTGTTTGTCAACATTTTGTAACAGGGCTATTGCGTAACTTTTGTTTAACTCCTTAATGACCGGGCATGTTTGTACCTTAATGACCAAGCCAGATTTGTCAAATCTGGTATGTCTGACTTTATCAGAGAATAACTCTGTGAAAGTTTTGAATATCCAATGTAATTCTGACATTGTTTTTTTGTCACATGTTGTACTTTATTTTAGTGGTAAAAGTAGACTGATACGATTTGCGGAAATTAATTAAAAAATAGAGAAATTGAAGAAATTTTGTAAAAATGATCATTTTTCCCTATTTTTAACTGCAATATGTCACATATGTACACACATACTGCACAATTTTTTTAATTAAATATATATTTCCATCTCTTTACTCTATTTTGGCAGCACTTTTGAAAAAAAAAAGTTTTTTTTGAGCAATTTGGAAGACTTACAAATTTAGTAATAATTTTATACATTTTGAAGTACATTTTGTTTTCCTGCACCAAGCCAGGTTTTCAGAGGCTCATAGCTGTCAGAATGGTGGAAACCCCCACAAGTGACCCCATTTTGAAAACTACACCCCTTAAGGTATTTATTAAGGGGTGTTGTAAGTATTTTGACCCCACAGTTTTTTTGTAAGAATTCATGCAAAGCAGGCGTAATAAAATTAAATTTCACTTTTTTCATAAAAGTATCACTTTGAAGACCGATTTCTGTGTAAAGTGACCATGAGAATGAAGAAACACACCCCAAAATCTATCACCCTGTTTCTCCTGTTTTCAAAAATGCCCCCATTGTGACCCTAATGCATTGCTTGGACACACGACAGGGCCCGAAAGGGAGGGAGCACCCGGAGGCTTTCAGGACTCCTATTTTGCTTGAAAATGTTTTAGGCCCCACTGTACATTTGGAGAGGTTTTGAGCTACCAGAGCGATAGAAACTCCCCATAAACGACCCCATTTAGAAAACTAGACCGCTTAAGGTATTTATCTAGGGGTGTAGTGCGTACTTTGACCCCACAGTTTTTTGCTAAATTTAATGCATAGCAGGTGAAAAAAAAACAAAAAACACTTTTTTCATAAAAGTATCACTTTGAAGACCGATTTCTGTGTAAAGCGACCATGAGAATGAAGAAACACACCCCAAAATATATCACCCTGTTTCTCCTGTTTTCAAAAATGCCCCCATTGTGACCCTAATGCATTGCTTGGACACACGACAGGGCCCGAAAGGGAGGGAGCACCCGGAGGCTTTCAGGACTCCTATTTTGCTTGAAAATGTTTTAGGCCCCACTGTACATTTGGAGAGGCTTTGAGCTGCCAGAACAATAGAAACTCCCCATAAACGACCCCATTTAGAAAACTAGACCCCATAACGTAATTATTTAGGTGTATAGTAATTATTTTGACCCCACAGTTCTTTGCTAAATTTAATGCATATCAGGTGAAAAAGAAAATAATTTCACTTTTTTCATAAAAGTATTTGTTTGAAGACCGATTTCTTTGTAAAGCGAACATGAAAATGAAGAAACACACCCCAAAATCTATCACCCTCTTTCTCCTGTTTTCAAAAATACCCACATTGTGGCCCTAATGCGTTGTTTGGACACACGGCACGGCCCCAAAAGAAGGGAGCACCCGGAGGCTTTCAGGACTCCTATTTTGCTTGAAAATGTTTTAGGCCCCACTGTACATTTGGAGAGGCTTTGAGCTGCCAGAACAATAGAAACTCCCCATAAACGACCCCATTTCGAAAACTAGACCCCTTAAGGTATTTATCTAGGGGTATAGTTAGCATTTTGACCACACAGGTTTTTCGCTAAATATATTGGAATTAGTCTGTAAAAATTAAAATGTACTTTTTTTCTGAAACAACATAGAAATTTTTATTATTTACAAGGAATAACGAAGAAAATGCACCCCAACATTTGTAAAGCAATGTCTCCCGATTACGACAATACCCCATATGTGGTAATAAACTGCTGTTTGGACCCACAGCAGGGCTCAGAAGGGAAGGAGCGCCATTTGGATTTATGATTTTGCTGGAATGGTTTTCGTTGCCATGTCGCATTTGCAATGCACTGGAGGGACCAAAACAGGGGAAACCCCCCAAAAGTGATCCCATTTTGGAAAAACCTTCAAGGAATTTTTCTAGGGGTATAGTGAGCATTTACACCCCACGGGTCTTTTGCAGAGTTTATTAGAATTAGGGCGCGAAAATTAATATCAAAATTTTTTCCACTAAAATGTTGAATTTTCTAATTTTCACAAGGGATAAAGGAGGAAAAAAACAACCATTTTTTATAAAGCAATTTCTCCCGAGTACGGAAATACCTCACATGGGGTCATACGTTTTTTCATTAGAAATGAATTAACCCTTTCAGGACTGATCCAGTTTTTGCTTTCTTATTTTAGATTTTCCCTCCCCGCTTTCCAAGAGCCATAACTTTTTTATTTTTCCATCAATAGGGCGGTGTGCGGGCTTATTTCTTGCGGGAGGAGCTGCAGGTTTTATTGGTACCATTTTTTGGTACATAAAAAGTGATTCAAAAGTTGTATTACATTTTTCTTTTAGAGCGAAGGTGACAAAAAAAAACTGAGATTTTGGCGGTTTCAATTATTAAATTTTTTTAAGGTGTGCACTGTGCAAATTAAATAATGGTATATTGTAATAGTTCGGACTTTTACGGACGTAGCGATACCAATTTTGTTCATTTTTTTACATTACTTTAGAAGAAAAATGCGAAAAGGTGTTTTGTTTTTTTAACTTTCAAAAAAAAAATCTCACTACTAATAACTATAATTCTTCTACACATTTTATTAATCAATCCCCTTAGGGGACTTGATCCAGCGATCATTGGATCGCTGGTACAATACACTGCAATACTAATGTATTGCAGTGTATTGTTATTCTTACAGGCTTCTGTAACAGAGCGATCGCTGTACCTGTCCGTTAGTACCGAGGGGGCCTGCTGTAATACACAGCCGACACCCGTAGCGTATGGAGCGGGCTCAGCATGTGAGCCGGCTCCATACATCAACCACCGCACCATGACAGGCAATTAAGTCATAGTGCGCAAAGGGGTTAATGCGCAGCGGATGGTTCAAAGTGAAAATTGCAATTTTCCACTGATATGCCATTTTAGTGCATTATATGTTGTGCCCAGTGTGTGCCACAGAAGACAAATACCTCATAAAACATTAAGCGGGTTCTCTCGGGTATGGCGACGCCGTATGTGTAGGCGCAAACTGCTGCTTGGGGACGCTGCAGGGCTCAGAAGGGAGGGAGCGCCATTTTGCTTTTGGAGCGCAGATTTTGCTTGGTAGTTTTTCTGTTTTGGGTTTCGCTGGTATTTCAGTTTATAATGTGGGGACATATGTAATCTGTGCGGGGTACATCAGGGCATAATAAGAGGGTACAATAATGGGGTAAATAAATAATATTTCATAGATATGTGACTGGTGTCGCACTGATAAATGGCGCCCGATCTTATCCACTTTTGGAACATTTTGCATCGCCATATTCTGAAAGCCAGAACTTTTTTATTTTTTCACCACCGGAGCTGCGAGGGCTTATTTGTTGCAGGACAATCTGTAGTTTTCATTGGTACCATTTTGGGGTACGTGTGATTTTTTTTTTTATCACTTTTTGTTCAATTTTTTTGCAATCCTGAGCAAAAAACAGGAATTCTGACACCGTTTTTTAGGTTTTCTTTTTGCGGCGCTCACCGTACGCTATAAATGAAATTTTTACTTTATTCTGCGGGTTGGTACGATTACGGCGATACCATATATTTATAGGTTTGGTCCTTTTTTTTAGCGTTTGCACAATAAAATGACTTATTTATAAAAAAAAAAAATTCTGTGTCACCATATTCTGAGAGCCGTCATTTTTCTATTTTTTAGTCAAAAAAGCTGTGTAAGGGCTTGTTTTTTGCGGGACGGATAGAAGTTTTTATTGGTACTATTTTTGGGAACATGCGACTTTTTGATCCCTTTTTATTCTTTATTTTGGGAGGGGTGGTGACCAAAAAAATTGCGATTCTGTCGTCGTTTTTTATTGATTTTTTTTGGGGTGTTCATCGTGCGGGAAAAATAACATTATAGTTTTATAGTTGGGGTCGTTACGAACGCGGGGATACCAAATATGTGTACTTTTTTAACGTGTTCATTTTTTTTCTATAATAAAAGTCTTATTATAGGAAAAAAAAGCATTTTCTGTTTATAGAACTTATAACTTTTATTTTTACACTTTTTTTTAAACATTTTTATTACTTTTTTTTACTTTTTTAACTTGTCCCACTAGGGGACACTTAGTCTTGCAGCTTTGATCGCTGCTAGAGTACATTACACTACACACGTAGTGTGATGTACTCTAACTGTCATTGTGACGTGACTGTCACACTGACAGGAAGCAGAGGAGGAACGGCCGGAGGCTGTTCCTCCGAGGCCTCCGTGCATGGCAACCCGGAGGTCATTATCTGACCTCCGATTGCCGTGACAAGCATCGGTAGCCCCCACGATCACTTCGTGGGGGCTGCCGATGTGCTTCAAACCACTTAAATGCGGCGACGGCAATCCGTCGCCGCACTTAAGGGGTTAACTGCCGAAAGCAGCGGCGATGGTCCGCTGTCCGGCAAGACTGATGTCTCAGCTGTCTAGGACAGCTGTCAGCGCGGGTCTGTCACTCTGTGTTTACACAGAGTGACAGTTTGAAATGCGGACGAAAATGCACGTCCTGGAGCGGGAACTAGCAGCCGACCAGGACGTGCATTTTCGTCCTTGGTCGTGAAAGGGTTAATGCATAACTTTTATGTCTGTGATTTCTATGGTATTACTGTTATTTAAACCCATGAGTCCAGATGATAGTGTCACGCCTGTGGGATAGCGGAGTAGCAGCTGGCCAAACTACAGTCAATAATAGTCACTGGGGTAAGAGTACTTGGGAGAATGTTCAGGCAGGTGCTCAGAGTAGCAGACACGTGGCACAGGTGATGTGAATACAACAACAATGCTCAGGCAAGGAATGGGAGGGCAGAGCCCTTTATATAGTCCGGGCTGTCAGGGCATAGGTCAGGGAACTTTTTGTTGGTGCGCGCGCTGGCCCTTTAAGCAGTGGAGTGCAGCCGCATGTGTTGGCGTCTCCTAGGAGGGAGACGCCGACAAGCCCTCAGTGTCCCGCGGTCATGGTTGCCAGGAAAGCACAGTGTGCCAGCGGTCAGCGACCGCGGACACAACATATAGGAGGAGTACATGAAGAGATACACGCAGATTGTCTGGTGCCTTAGACGCCACCTATAAAGTAGCCCTCACTTTAAGTGATATATGGCCGAATATTAATATTGCGTTGTGCTTCCCACAACATCTAGCATCTTCTGAAGACTTCTCTTTGTTTCTCCTTGAGTGTCCTCCTCTCATAATTGACATATAAATACAGATAATTTACATGTAAATATAAAATGTTCTGTGTATCCATATGTAAATCTTCCCTTCAGCAGACACCCATCTTCCAGGACCACATATAGTGCTTAAATTAGAATTTAAATAGCATCACTGTAAACTTTGGAACATTCCCTTCCTCGCTTTGTTTACAGTTAATTTTGCTGAAGTTCAATAAAGTTCTTTTGTAAGCTTGGTGTAAGCAATTTCTAAGTGTGATCACTCATTAGATCATCGTAGCTCCTTTGTGTGGGTAAATAGTTGTTGACTCATTTAACAAAACCTCCATATCATCTTTTGAAGTGTCGATGTCATATGATACGTTTACTAGGAATATTTCCCCACAAAATGTTTTTGCCTAAGGGCTTCCACCAACGGCATGTTGTTTTGTATAAGCCCTGTCAATAAGCTGGATACATACAATATTTTAGTTCTTAATGGAATGTTAGTCTAAAAGAGCTGCACAATTTTTTAGAGGGAGGGTAGGTTGCTACCAACATGGTAGGACATACTTGAGTTGAGCTCCTAAAGGAATCCTGCTAATCCTTCATGAATCCTAAACCAGGACAATTTGGCCCATAATTAAAGCGTCCTGCCTCCTGCTGCCCCCGAATCATCTGGAGACATATCTTTGTTGCCCTGAAGCAAAGCTCCCGCTTTCCGCATTCTGTGTTTCCGCAATTGCAGAAACCGGAGCACGCCTTGGACCACCCCTCTCCTACCGGTATCCATCCTTCAGCTAAGCAGAGCCCCGGCAACACTGCCACTAATGTATGGGACACAGACCTCACAACAAAGACCCACCTCACTCCAGATTAAGGCTCTCTTCTCGGAGTGGAGGTGCCCTGGGACCTTGTACTGGAACAAGCAGAGGCCTCACTCTCCTACCTGTATCACGACAGCCATCATTGAATCTGAGACATAAAGCAGACCTCCACTAGCCCTGCTTGCCTTGCAGTAAACCGGATCACCTGCAGCACTTCCGACAGTACGGCCCCCAGATGATTGCCCTCCTCCCTTGTGACTGTAGTCTGCTTAATCCTGGCAACATCTAGCTACCAGTCCCTCCACCATGCCTGCTGCAACCAGCAGCTTAGCAGAAACACCACCCTGCTACTACCACCTTGGATATACAAGGCCTCAGAAGTGATGAACAGGCTTTGGTGAACAGAATCAATCAGCTTGCAGCCCTATGGAAATTCTCTTTAACTTTAAGACCTTCTATAACTTTTCCGTATTTTGTTAAGTTGATGACACAGTGGCTTGCACTGGACTGTTGACTAATATCTACACACAAATCTAAACAGCATCTGGGGACACTTACTTTATTATACTCTTTCTACAACTACTCTGAAGCACTAGGATTGGGGTGATCTCTCTTCTGTGCACCAACTAATAATATACAACAAGTTGGACCCTAGGTCATCATCCCTGACTAGGTCATCAGGCCTCACCTAGCGACTTTACTTTTGTCCCATACCTATGCTTATTCAGATTTGTACATATCTGCTAATAGCGCTGAAATTATCGCTGCACAAAATGAGCGCCTCTAAATCCCAACAGACGGCGGACTGCCTTCTGGAATTTGCCTGCACATTACTCACTTCCCTGTAACAGTGCACAAAACAGACCAGAGTTTCAACTAGCACTAATGTACAGCTTGAAGATCCTATATTTGTTTAAAGTTATCGAGAACTTAACCTGAAACAAGTCACCAAATAATTCTCGGCTTCTATAACTTCTTGAAAATCATCCCAAACTGGGAAGATTGAAGAGGTCATGGCGGATGTTTGACTATTACGACAAGACCATTCCGACCCTACGGGAAAAAGTTCACCATGCTGAGGAGCATATTACTCTGGTGGAAGACCATACCACCACAATTCTTGGATCCATTACTGAGCTTCCAAATCAGAAATGTGGTGACTAAAATGTAATAATCTTAAAAATCAATTGCAACAGAATTGTATAAAAATAATTGGACTGCCAGAAATATCAAAAGGTCGCTATCCAGATGAATTTGTAGAAAAGTGGGATGAAGACCTATTCCATGATGTTTTCTCACGTGCCCTTACAGTGGAATGGGCACCCCCGAGACCATCTCACCCCCAAGACCATAATTTTCAAGACTGCTAAAATACAAAAATTTAAACAAGATCCTTTAACTCCTTCTCGCTTTGGTCACTTTTGACCTTCCTGACATAGCCTCATTTTTCAAATCTGACATGTTTCACTTTATGTGGTAATAACTTTTGAATGCTTTTACCTATCCAAGCGATTCTGAGACTTTTTTGTCGTGATACATTGGACTTTATGTTACTGGCAAAATTTGCTCGATACATTCAGTATTTAATTGTGAAAAACACCAATCTTTAGCAAAAAAATTGCAAAAATTTTCATTTTTCTAAATGTAAATGTATCTGTTTATAAGACAGGCAGTTATACCACACAAAATTACTGCTAATTAACATCCCCATATGTCTACTTCAGAATGGCATCATTTTTTGAACATCCAATTATTTTTCTAGGAGGTTACAAGGCTTAGAACTTTAACAGCAATTTCTCACATTTTCAAGAGAATTTCAAAAGGCTATTTTTACAGGGGCCAGTTTAGTTGTGAAGTTGCTTTGAGTGCCTTAAATAGACGAAACCCCCAATAACAAAAACTGCACCCCTCAAAGTATTCAAAACAGCATTTAGAAAGTTTGTTAACCCTTTAGACGCTTCCCAGGAATTAAACCAAAGTGGAGGTGAAATTTACAAATTTTGTTTCTTTTTTTTGTAGAAATTAATGTTTAATCCATTTTCTTTGGAACACAGAAAGTTTTACCAGAAAAACGGAACTCAATATTTATTGCCCAGGTTCTGCAGTTTTAGAAAATATCCCAAATGTGGTCCTAGTGTGCTTATGGACTGAAGCACAGGCCTCAGAAGCAAAGGAGTACCTAGTGGATTTTGGGCCTTCTTTTTATTAGAATATATTTTGGGCACCATGTCAGGTTTGAAGGGCTCTTGCGGTGCCAAAACAGTGGCAATCCCCCAAAAAGTGACCCCATTTGGGAAACTACATCCCTCAAGGAAATTATCTAGGGGTATAATGAGCATTTTTACCCCACAGTTTTATTGCAGAAATTATTGGAAATAGGCCGTGAAAATTAAAATCTAAATTTTTTCATAGAAAATGTAGGTCTCATTTTCACAAGGACTAAAGGAGAAAAAGTACACAAAATTTGTAAAGCAATTTCTACCGACTAAAACAATACCCCACATGTGGTCATAAACTGCTATTTGGACACACAGCAGGGCTCAGAACGGAAGGAGCGCCATTTGGCTTTTGGGGCTTTAAATTTAGCAGGAATGGTTTGTGGAGGCCATGTCACATTTGCAAAGCGCATGGGGGACAAAACAGCGGAAACCCCCCACAAGTGACCCCATTTTGGAAACTACACCCCTTGAGGAAATTATCTAGGGGTATAGTGAGCATTTTGACTCCAAAGGTTTTTTTGCAGAAATTATTGGAAGTAGGCCGTGAAAATGAAAATCTAAATTTTTTCAAAGAAATTTTTTTTCTAATTTCCACAAGGACTAAAAGCACCACAAAATTTGTAAAGCAATTTCTACAGAGTAAAACAATACCCCACATGTGGTCATAAACGGCTGTTTGGACACAAAGCAGGGCTTAGAAGGGAAAGAGCGCCATTTCGCTTTTGGAGCTGAATTTTAGCAGGAATGGTTTGCTGAGGCCATGTTGCATTTGTAAAGCCCCTGATGGACCAAAACAGTGAAAACACCCAAAAAGTAACTCAATTTAGGAAACTACACCCCTTGAGAAATTAATCTCGGGGTGTAGTGAGCATTTTGACCCCACAGATGTTTCATAGATTTTATTAGAATTGGGCAGTGAAAATAAAAACAATCCTTTTCTTCAATAAGATGAAGCTTTAGCACAACATTTTTCATTTTCTCAAAAAATAAAGGAAAAAAAGAACCACAACATTTGTAAAGCAACTTCTCTGGAGTACGGAAATACTCCATATGTGGTCATGAACTGCTGTTTGGGCACACGGCAAGGATCAAAAGAGAAGGAGCACCATTTGGCTTTTGGAGCACAGATTTCACTGGATTGGTTTCTTGAGACCATGTCACTTTTGCAAAGCCCCTAAGGTACCAGTACAGTGGAAACTACCTAAAAGTGACTTCATTCACAAAACTACACCCCTTGAGGAATCTGTCTAGGGGTGCAGTGAGCATTGTGACCCCCACAGGTGTTTCATAGATTTTATTAGAATTGCGCAGTGAAAGTAAAAAAAAATATTTTTCTTCAATAAGACGTAGCTTTAGCTCACAATTTTTATTTTTATTAAGAAATAAAGGAAAAAAAAAACGACAACATTTGAAAAGCAGTATCTCCCGCGTACGACAATACCCCATTTGTAGTCATAAACTGCTGTTTGGGCACACAGTAGGGAAGGAGTGGCATTTGACTTTTGGAGTGCAGATTTTGCTGGATTGGTTTCTGGTCGCTATGTCGCATTTGCAAAGTCCGTAAGGGACCAAAACAGTGGAAACCCCCCAGATGTGAACCCATTTTGGAAACTCCACCCCTCAAGGTATTCACCTAGAGGAGTAGTGAGCATGTTAACAACACAGGTGTTTTGCAGAAATTAGTGTGCACTCGATGTTGCAGAGGGAAAATTTGATTTTTTTTTCCATAGATATGCCAATATGTGGTGCCCAGCCTGTGCCACCATAACAAGACAGCTCTCTAATTATTATGCTGTGTTTCCTGGTTTTAGACTCACCCAACATGGGGCACTAATCTTTTTCCTGGACATTTGACAGGGCTCAGGAGTGAAAAAGTACCATGCGAAGTTGAGGACTAATTTGGCGATTTACAAGGTATTGGTTCAAAATTGCAGAGGCTCTGATGTGAAATAATTAAAGAAACCACTGACAAGTGACCCCATTTTGGAAACTGCACCCCTCAATGCATTTCTTAAGGAGTCTAGTGAGCATTTTCACCCCACAGGTCTTTTCCATAAATGATTGCGCTGCGGATGGTGCAAAGTAAAAATTTCAATTTTCCCTAGATATGCCATTTCAATGGCAAATATGCAATGTCCAGCTTGTGCCACTGGAGACACACACCCCAAAAATTGTTAAAAGGGTTCTCCCGGGTATGATGATGCCATATATGTGGAAGAAAACAACTATTTGGGCACACTGTAGGGTTCAGAAGGGAGGGAGCGCCATTTGGCTTTTGGAGCGTGGATTTTGCTTGGTAGTATTTCTGTTTGGAGTTTTACTTGTATTTCAGTTTATAATGTGGAGGTACATGTAAGCTGGGTAGAGTACATCAGGGGCATAGTGAGGTGGTATAATAATGGGGTAAAAACTACAATAAAATAATCCATAGATGTGTGTTACGCTGTGAAGCAATCCTTTCTGCACAGGCCGGTTTCGCACTGATATATGGCGTCCTTTCTTATCCCCCTTTTGGTCCACACTCTGCACCTTTGCAGTTTGGGGAATTTTGCTGGGAAAGTGTTGCCTGGTATAATACGTGCACCCTCACTTCCAGCATATATGTTTGGGCCCTACCCTTCCTAGTTCTGTAATTTTAGGGCCTTGATAAATCGCCTCTTGAAACAGAAGAAATGTTCCCCTCGGGCCTCCACAACTGCATATTTTTTATTTCATGACTTATTGGAGCCTTAACTAATTTTATTTTTTTATAGACGTAGTGGTATGAGGGCTGTTTTTTTTGCAGGACGAGCTGTAGTTATTATTGGTACCATTTTGGGTACATGCGACTTTTTGATCACTTCTTATGCTGTTTTTTGGGAGGCAAGGTGATCAAAAAAACAGCAATTCTGGCATTGTTTTTTAAGGTTTTTTTATACAGCGTGCACCATGCATTATAAACTACATGTTTCATTATTCTGCGGGTCAGTCCGATTCCGGCGATACTTAATTTATAGCACCATAACTTTTTAATTTGTTTGTCGACGGGGCTGTATGAGGGCTTGTTTTTTGTGAGACGAACTGTAGTTTTTATTGGTACTGTTTTTGGATACATGCGACCTTTTGATCACTTTATATTCCAATTTTTGTAGGGCAAAGTGACCAAAAAACAGAAATTCTGGCATTGTTTTTTATGGTGGGTTTTTTACGCCGTTCCCCGCATGGAATAAATATCTTAATATTTTTATAGTTCAGGCTGTTACGGACGTGGCAATATCAAATATGTATGGTTTATTTATTTGTTCAATAATAAAAGACTTGATAAGAGAAAAAGGGGGATTGTGCTTTATTTTATTACTTGAAACTTTTATTATATTTTTTACAACTTTTTTCACTTTTTTTACACTTTCCTTTAGTCCCACTAGGGGACTTGAAGGTCCAATTTTTCTTATATATTGCACTACCTATGGGACAGTCACAGGTCAATGGTACCTTGATGGCAGGCTGATGCCGGATTACTAGAAGGTGGCTTGTGCTGGATTATTAGAAGGCGATTTGTACTAGATTATCAGAAGCTGGTTTGTTCTGGATTATCGGAAGCTGTCTTTTGTTGGATTATTGGACACTAGAGTCGTCACCGATACTGGAGTGGTCACGAACACTGGAGATGAATGCTGGACTCGTCACAGGCACTGGACATGGATACAGGACTTAACACGGACACTGGACTCAAGATACAGGACTGGACACGAATCCTGGTAGTCACAAACACAGGTTACAGGAATCTGGATACGGAACCTTTGCAGACTAACTCTGGGTTAGAACTAACATTTCTTAGGCACTGAAGAAGTGGGCAGAGTTCCTTAAATGCATTAATACCACCAGGCCAAAAAAACATTATAATCATCCACGTATATAAATATATAGAAATAATACCTATAAACATATATGTAGACATTTTGATTTCCAGTTAGAAGTAACTTATAGCACACAATTTGTACCATACAAAAAGTTTCATTCTTTATTTAAGATAACATAAAAACAAATTGGCCATCAAGACCTAAAAATACACACAGTTTTAAAACAAAGTGGTGGTGGTTGGGGAACCACAGTGTATACAGTCATAAATCACAACAAGTGTATAGCATAAAAAGTAAACTTCCAGGGACATAAAGTAAATCATTGCATATTAGTGCAATCCCAAAAGAAGCAAAAGAAACCTCAAAAATGGGCCATAAAGCAATACCAACCCATGTGCTGCATACTGTGCCCCTAACACAAAAAAAGACAGTTTCGCCGTCAGCTTTTTCAAGGGCTATTGCATGGTGGGGTGATTTATTCCTAAATAGGTGGTTTATAGGGAAGAGCTTAACAAAGAACCCATTCAAAGTACTATAAAATATAATGGAAAGTATTGTTGTTTAAGGCGTTGTACTATTGGGCATACTACACCCACCTGAATGAGGAATTAATGAGTAACTAATCATTCCATGGCGCCTGTCTCCAGCGGACACTACCATCCCGACCGCCCCATCCCTGTATGTTCATGCACGCCCACATCTCCGCATACATCCGAGAGGGAGGGGCCAGGCAAGCGCATGCGCTACACACAGGCACCAAGCGGCCACCATACCATATTAGTTAGGGTCGAACACGTCCCAACGACAGCCCCAAGACGGCATGCGGAGGATGCGGATTGCACATGTCTATGTGCGCCCACACCCACCCGGAGCCACGCATGTGCCACAGACAGGCGCATCAAATCCGCTATATTAGATAAGGCCAAAAAGGGCAAAAAATTCCTATGATTACAAATATTCAAATGTCGTCTGTTGAGCAATTGATAACATTATATCGGATAGTGAAAAACTGGTATACCACAGTAGTAAATATTAAAATGCATATACATTAATCCACAAATTTGCATATTTATTACATTATAACCTGATGTCCATTTATATATGCTATTTGAAGTATTTCTTTGAACAAAGTCAGACAATACAGAACGTAGGTTCTACACATATATGTGAGCATATCTATACCTATATTGACCCATAAAAGCACATTTGATATTTAGAAAAAAAGGTTTATGCATGCGTGCACAAGTAATAAGTAAAAACATAAAATAATGAATTACCTCCATCTGTAAATGAATAAATAATTGATAAAAAAAATTTGAATGTAAATAGCATAGAGAGATAATAAATTCCCTAACGGAAAAATGTAACATAGATAATATAAAAATATGCATATGTGGAACCCAAAAAATAATGGAATCAGCACACATGCATATAGGTACAGATTTAAAAAAACAAAAAACAAAAACAATGTGAATCAATATACTGGTTATATAGTTCCTGAAAAACAGCGACCAGACACTTCCAAGTGAAATATGATAAATATTATCAAAGGTCAAATTGGACAAAATACCCCTTGAAAAGCTGACATATCCAAAAGATATAATACATATTAACCCCTTCAGGACTGAGCCTGTTTTGGCCATGTGGACACAGCTGATTTTTTCAAATCTGTGTCACTTTATGTGTTAATAACTTGGGAATGCTTTTACCTATTAAAGCGTTTCTGAGATTGTTTTCTCGTGATATACTGTAGTTTATGTTAGTGGAAAATTTGATAAATTAGTTCAGTATTTATTTGTGAAAAACACCAAACTTTAGAGAAAATTTGCAAAAATTAGAATTTTTCTAAATTTAAATGTATCTTCTTGTAAAACAGATAGCAATACCACACAAAATACTTACGGCCCATGCACACGAACGTGCTTTTGTGGCCGCAAATCCCCCGAAAATTCACAGGAGAATAGTGGCCCCATTCATTCCTATGGGGCCATGCTCACTACCCTGGTTTTAACGGTCCGTGCATGGCCCAGGTGCACGGACTGCAGAAAGAACGAGCATGTCTTATTACGACCGTGTTCTGCGGTCCAGGCTTATAGGAAATAATGCACGCGGCCATGTGCACGGCCCACAATTTGCGGGCGGCTTGCGGGTGACACTCCGCCCCCGGCCGACACGAAAATCACGGCCGTGCACATGGTTACTGTCGTGTGCATGAGGCCTTACTAATTAACCCTTTCTCACATGTCTACTTTATGTTGGCATCGTTTTTCGAACATCCAATTATTTTTCTAGGACGTTACAAGGCTTAGAACTTTAGCAGCAATTTCTCACATTTTCAAGAAAATTTCCAAAACCTATTTTTATAGGTACCAGTTCAGTTGTGAAGAGGCTTTAAGGGACTTATATATTAGAAACCCCCATAAGTCACCCAATTTTAAAGACTGCACCCCTCAAAGTTTTCAAAACAGCATTTAGAAAGTTTCTTAACCCTTTAAGTGTTTCACAAGAATTAAAAGCAAAGTAGAGGGGAAATTAACAAATGTCTTTTTTTTGTCAGAAAATCCATTTTAATCCATTTTTTTCTGTAACACAAAAGGTTTTACCAGAGAAACGCAACTCAATATTTATTGCCCAGATTCTGCAGTTTTTAGAAATATCCGACATGTGGCCCTAGTCTCCTAATGGACTAAAACACAGGCCTCAGAAGCAAAGGAGCACCTAGTTGATTTTGGGGCCTCCTTTTTATTAGAATATATTTTAGGCACTATGTCAGGTTTGAAGAGGTCTTGGCGTGCCAAAACAGTGGAAACACCCCCAAAAATACACCATTTGGCAATCTACACCCTTCAAGAAATTTAGCAAGGGGTATAGAACATTTTAACCCCACAGGTTTTTTGCTGAATTTAGTGGAATTCGTCTGTAAAAATGAAAATCTAAATTTTTGCCAATAAAACTTAGAAATGATCAATTGTTACAAGGAATAAAGAAGAAAAAGCACCCCAAGATTTGTAAAGCAATTTCTCCTGATTACGGCATTACCCCATATGTGGTAATAAACGGCTGTTTGGACACACGTCAGGGCACAGAAGCGAAGCAGCGCTATTTGGCTTTTGGAGCTCAAGTTTGCTGGAATGGTTATCGGGTGTCATGTCGTATTTGCAAAGCCCCTGCAGGACCAAATCAGTGGACATTCCCCAGAAGTGACCCCCATCTGGGAAACTACAGCCCTATACTTATGTATTGCAGGGTATTATGCCTGTCAGTTTTACACTGACAGGGTGCATATTAGGTCCTGCCTCTCGCCTTCCATTGATGGCAGACCGGAAGCCTTTGTTAGGCTTTCGGTTGCCATAGAAACAATCTGCCCCCGCAATCGCGTAGCGGAGTGCCGATATTGTTGTAACAACTTAAATGCGGCGGTCGCTATTGACTGCTGCATTTAAGGGGTTAATCGGTTCGAATCACCGCTGTGATCCGACCCGGTGTTTTCCCCCAGTACTAAGGCTACTAGTAGCAGCCTGTACTGGGAGATGCCGGGCTGCGGGGATCGCCTGTGTGCTCTGTTAGGAGCACACGTAGATTAACAGGCTGCAGGCACAAGGACCAGTGCTGCAGCCCGTTAATCTACGTGGGGTGGTTGGGAAGGGGTTAAAGTGCATAGTTCTGTGCATATGCATTAAGGTATGTATCAAATACACCTGAACTAGCATACGAAATAATAAAAAGTCAATGAAAATCCATAAAACAACAGGAATGTCACTGTAGTACTTTTTAAACAAGAAAGACCCTCCATTGTACAAGAATTCAATGGCACTACTTCAGAAAAGGACCAGAGTTCCTTAAATGGTCTAGGATATGCTGGGATAGACTGGGAGCAATATTCCAGGTCTACGCTCATCCCCGCAGTACTCCCGGCCTACGGGCATAGGCCGGGAGCGGAGGTGAGAGAACAGAAATGCAGAGTCCCTGGGCAGGGAGACACTGGCGATGTGGATAAACAAGCTGGTGGATACTGGGGTGAGTGAAACTCGTGGCCGCCAGCGCTACACATACACAGTCTAGTAACATGATTATGATCACATCCTACTTTCGACGTCGGCAATGCGTAGCCCATGAAGAAAGTGATGTGTCGTGGGCTGGCTTAATGGGTATATAAGGTGTGTGATAGGCTGTCTGAATACATATCACTTGTTGTTGCCACGGATAAAAGTGATGAGCTATCAGAGTTGCAAAAAGGGATGATTATTGGCTTTCGGGCAAGGGTGGCAGCATTTCTCAAACAGCGCAGCTTGTGAACTGTTCGCATGCTGCTGTGGTGAAAGTGCATCAAGAGTGGACATATGGCACCATTGGGAATAACTGACGTGGAAACTGTGGAGCACCAGGTGCCATTGTTGTGAGAGGTGAACGTCGGCTACGAAGGTGCGTGAGGGCCGAAGGACACACTACAGTGGAGCAGCTCACCATGAAAATCAACCAGGGGACTACCAGACGTGTGTTTAAAACAACAGTTCAGCGAACCCTACTGCGTATGGGGCTCCGAAGCAGACGGATGGTCACTGCTCCTACAATAACAAAGGTGCATTGGAAAAGAAGGCTTCAATTTGCACGTTAACAAATATAAATCTCATTTGAATAGCATGTAGTCTCTTAACCCCTTAAGGACACTGACAATTTTGGCCTTAAGGATAGAGCAATTTTTTAGATTTCCCTCCTTGCATCCCGACGCTCATAACTCTTTTCTTTTTTGTACGACGTAGTTGTATGAGACTTTGTTTTTTGCGGGACAAGTTGTACTTTATGTAGGCACCATTTTTTGGTACAAATACATTATCGTTTAATTTCTATACGTTTTTATTTTGGCGAAATTGCGGAAAAAAAGCAGTTCCGCTGCAGTTTTAATATTTTTTCTTTTACACCATACACCGATCCTCATTAATAATGTTATACATTTGTTGTACAGGTTGTTACGTTCGTGGCGATACCAAATATGTCTATATTATTTCATGTTTTGGGACTTAAAATTGAAAAAGTTTATTTATTATAAAAAAAATGTGTGTTTCTGTGTATTTTTTTACTTTTTATTTATTTATTTATTTATCATTAATTTATTTTTACATTCATTTAACTTTTTTTTTAATCCAATAAAGGGATTTATCATTTTGATTTTTATTTTGTGACTGCAATGTACTGGCATAGATCTGTATGCCAGTACATTAGCCTGTTACTGATTGTAGACAGGCAGTTGTTAGGGCATACCTCAGTATGCCCTAACAGGAAATATGTTCAGACAGCCCTGGGGTCCTTCAATGGACCCTGGGCTGTCTGGCCATATGATTTATGGGCTTTGATCACGTCACAGTTATCTTCTGTGACGCGATCAATGTGCAGCCCCCTCTCCTTGAACGCCACGATCAGTTTTCATCGCGGCGTTCAAAGGGTTAACTGCGGAGAGAAGATGTTTCTCTCCTCTCCGCTGTCAGAGCGGGGCCGTGGCTGTGTATTACAGCCGTTGCCCCGCTCTCGATCGCACGCACAGACGGCTGTCACACAGGACGAGAATGCTCATCCTAATGCGCGAAGTACTCGCCGCTCAGGACGAGCATTCTCGTCCTGTGTTGGCAAGCTTTTCTTTTTTTGCTAAGGCTGCCTGTCACCTTACCCTGAGTACAGAAATGTTAGTTCCTTTTGTTTTGTATCGCTATAGCAATAGAAATGCCATCTTACTGCTCTGCCGACATCTTTATCTGTTATTTTCTCCTTCTCTCTGGTCCGGATATAGCTGGAGAGACAACTAGAGGCATGTCTAGCCGAGTTCCTCCTCCCGTTCTTCCAGGGCTGTGACTGCATGTTCTACATGGCAGTAAGTGTCCCCTGTAGATTGTGCCCATATAGTGCCACAGTGTCCATGTAGTTAGTGCCATACCCCCCTGAAGATACCGTCACACATCCCCCATTTAAATAGTGCCACCCTCCCCCTGTAGATAGCACCACTCTCCCCCTTTAGATAGCGCCACACACCCCACCCTGTAGATAGCCACACACATCCTCCCCTACAGATATCAAAATACATGTTAATGATATACAAATGATGAAAAAAGGAAACAAAATATTAGAAACATCTTGACTTATTAAGTATCGAGTATGAGCACCACATGCAGAAATATGCGCAACTACACGCCTTGGCATGCTATCATTGAAGTTATTAATGGTTGTCTGAGGATGTTATGCCACGCTGAATGTACTTGGGCACACAAATCATCAAGATCGGCTGCTGGCAGCTACCTTTGCAATTGCTGACCAATGACGTTCCAGATGTGCTCAATGGAATACAAGCCTGTAGAGGCTGCAGGCCATCGTAAGCTGCTCACAGTAGCATGAGCAACACGCGGCCTGGCATTGCCCTGTTGAAATACGGCTTCTGGGACACCTTGGAGAAATGGCCGTACCACTGGTTCGACGACCAAATCAATGTAACGCTGAGCCAGTAGTGTACCTGAAATGAAGACTAAAGTGGACCAGCTACTGTACATTATGCCCCCCACACCATAATCCTGGGAGTCGGAACGGAGTGACGTTCCCTTTGTGAAGGCCTCCTTATGGCATTGCCCACGTGGTCTCCAGAACTATCTCCGGCTATCATTGCATCCGAGACAAAATCGGAACTCATCGCTGAAGAGGCTAGACCAGCCTCCACTGCCGTCTTGCTGTGCACCATGATAGGCTTTGAGAGCGGTTGCGTGTGGCGTGTGGTCAACGGACCACCTGTAGATGGATGTCTGGCTCATAGCCCAATGTCATTCAAACGCCTTACGATGGTCTGTGTCGACACTGGTTTCCGCCCTAGGCTTACGATGTCACATCAAATCTCACGTGCAGTACAGAATCACTGTGCTCCATTCTTCCAATGAAGATGTTCCATCAGTGCAGAGGTTTGCCTCTGCACACCTCTTGGTGTCTTTCCCATTCAATGTTGTTCTCCCAACCTCCGGGACACGCAACGTTGAACAGTGCTAACATCTCGACCTAGGAGCATAGCAATCTGCCGAAATAATAAACCAAGGTCTCTCAGTTCAAGGATTCTGTCCTCAGTTTGCGACAAGTGGCGATAACTGGCACATCGACAAACAGGAGGCATCGCACAAACATCCCACACCACTTGATCCGATTTTTTTAAGTTTAAAGTGGCAAAAAAACTTTGCTTTCAATCTGGCTTTTATGCCCCTCACACATGCAAAAGATTGGAGCTTGGTGCTTGAAAATTTGATCATTTGCAGATCTTAGCGATACCTGCTACTTTCTCGATTTGCATAACCTTACGGCTTGCCCTTCCTGGTGTTGCAATTTCAATGTTGAGGAGTGTATTATATAAGGTACATAAAAAGTTAGTGCAATCATTCGAAATATTAAGAATGTTGAGAAAATAACAACAAAAGGAGTTAAGAATCAGGTTCACTAGATAGTTAAATTGCCATGAGAAAAAGATAAATGTGGATTACCCCCTTGCTGCTCAATACTGCTATAAGAAATAAAAAGGAGATGCTTCATGGTAAAATAAGTAAAGGTAATTAGAAGATACAGCTCCATCCTCTGAGTGTAATAAAAAAAAGTTTAAAATGTATTTAAAATAAAAGCAGTACAACGTGTTTAAAGGGGTTGTCCAGTCCCAAACAATTTATGACCATAGGACATCAATATCCGATCAGATGTTTTGAAGGGGCCGAAGTACTTGTACGAGCGTTGCTTTCCCTTCATTTCCTTTACTGGTCAGACTGTCAATCGCTGACACACTTGTAGATTTTTTGGCACTAGACAACCCCTTTAAGGATCAGTTCAATCACTTCATCAGGTTTATAACAGTGTACTGCTTTTATTTTTAAAGCTCTTTTATTTTTTCCTTGTGGGATAGTTTACTGAAATGCTCAATGTCATGGACTTAAAGGACACCTGTCACGTGGTACATGCTGCCCCATCTGCGGGCAGAAAGTTATAGAGCAGGAGGAGCTGAGTAGATTGATATATAGCTTGTAGAAAGTTAGAAAAGATTATAGATAACCTGAATTTTAGTCATTTAAGTGCCTGCTTACTCTAGGCTTAAGAGTCTAGTGGGCAGTCCCACACAGTGATTGGCTGCTACTTCTATATTCACACTGATAAAGGAAATACTGTCCTTCAGTGGTTGAGACGGCCCACTGGACTCTTAAACCCAGAGCGATCAGAGATTTATTTCAATAAAATAAAAGATATCCTGAATCTTTTACCACAAAGCTATATATCAATCTGCTCAGCTCTTCCTGCTCTATAACATGCTGCCCGCAGAAGGTACCCTTGTCACGTCTTCTTGTCATATTGTTTACATATGGCACAAAATTCGTACAGCGAGGAGCTGGGGAAGAATTTAGACAATCACTATATTAGTAGGAGACTTTTGTTAGGCAAGCCTCATGCCTCATGACTTGATGTGTGCCTGAAAACATATTTTCAGCTGCTTTTTGGAATAAAGTAGATCCTGGTAAACCTTTAAGCAACCAATATCCATCTCAAAATTCACTAAATCCTGTTGTAAGGGGAAGCAGCTATTATAAAGGAAGCTAAATATAGTCTTCAACATCCTACAGCGAGACTGTCTGAAAAATGAGAATGTCACTTTTGTGCTCATTCAGGGCTCGAAAGCATTCACTGGTGAATTATCTTAATTAAAGAATGTAATTATTTTAGGATTATTTTCTTATTCTTTAATTTCCCCAGTAAAGTGATCTTCCATTAATCATGAGTTATTTTCTAATCTTTGTATTTATCCAACAAAAATGTTTGTCACACTTCACTATGTTTTACATATTACACTTTTACTGCTTGTTCCCTTAGTCCCTGCATCTAATTTGCAGCCAGATAGTTTTATTATTATTATTTTACTGTGCATTGATATTATCTGGGGGATAACAGAAATCGTGGTTGTGAATATATTATTGTCAAATTGTATAATTGTAGAAAAGAAAGACTTGAGTTTTTATTTTTAATTTATGGCCACTCAACCTGAATATCATGGCCTTTATATGGTGAAAGGCTTGAAAAGAGTAAACTGGCTTAACAATGCTCAATACCATTAGACAAAATGCTTTTACCTATCCAAGCGATTCTGAGATTAGTTTCTCGTGACACATTGGACTTTAAGTTAGTGGTAAAATTTGGTCAGTACTATTAATATTTAATTGAGAAAAACATCAAAATGTAGCGAAAAATTGCAAAAAATAGCATTTTTCTAAATTTAAATGTATCTGCTTGTAAGACAGGTAGTTATACCACACAAAATTGTTGCTTATTAACAATTCCCATATGTATACTTTAGATTGGCATAGTTTTTTGAACATCCTTTTTTTTTTTTTTAGGACTTTACAAGGCTTAGAAGTTTAGCAGAAATTTTGCACATTTTCAAGAAATTTTCAAAAAGCTATTTTTACAGGGACCAGTTCAGTTCTGAAGTGGCTTTGAGGGGCCTCTTCAATACAAAGCCCCATAAGTCATCCCATTTTAAAAACGGCACCCTCAAAGTATTCAAAACAGCTTTTAGAAAGTTAATTAACCCTTTAGGTGTTTCACAAGAATTAATGCAAAGTAGAGGTGAAATTTAGAAATTATTTTTTTTTTGCAGAAATTCATAGTTAATCATTATTTGGGGTTTTACCAGAGAAATGCAACTCAATTTTTATTGCCCAGATTTTGCAGTTTTTAGAAATATCCCACATGCGGCCCTAGTGTGCTAATGGACTGAAACACAGGCCTCAGAAGCCAAGGAACACCTAGAGGATTTTGGGGCCTTCTTTTTATTAGAATATATTTTAGGCACCATGTCAGGTTTGAATAGGTCTTGTGATACTAAAACAAAAGAAACACCCAAAAAAAGACCTCATTTTGGAAACTACACCCACAAGGAATAATCTAGGTGTAGTGAGAATTTTGACCCCACAGGTGTTTCATAGATTTTATTAGAATTTGGACGTGGAAATGAAAAACTTTAATTTTTCCCAATAAGATGTAGTCTTAGCTAAAATGAAGAAAAAAAAACAATGTCCACAAGGAATAAAGAAGAAAAAGCCTACTAACATTTCTGGAGTAAGGAAATACCCCATATGTGGTCATAAACTGCTTTTTAGGCACACGGCAGAGCTCAGAAGAGAAGGAGCGCCATTTGGCTTTTGGATTACAGATTTCGCTGGATTGGTTTCTTAGCACCATGTCGCTTTTGAAAGCCCCTAAGGTACTAGCACAGTGGAAACTACCCAAAAGTGACTCCATTTATGAAACTACACCCCTTTAGGAATTCATCTACGGGTGTAGTGAGCATTTTGACCCCACATGTGTTTAATAGATTTTATTAGAATTGGGCAGTGAAAATAAAAAATAATCCTTTTTCTTCAATAAGACGTAGCTTTAGCTCAACATTTTTCATTTTCTCAACAAATAAAGGAAAAAAAGAACCCCAACATAAGTGGTCCCCCAACTATGAAGTGTGATAAGTCCTCAGATGGGATAGATGGACCTTTGTAACCACGCTCCGACTCCGGGGTTCCGGTTGAAAGGTCAAAAGCTAAAGGGTGTGCAGAGGTAGCAGTTGCACTCAGAGCTGGTGCCAAGAAAGCCAAAAGTCCCCTCTGTCACATAAGAAGACAACAATTTTATAATGGCACATGGTAGGTGGGGACCCTGTTACAGATTGTGTATTGGGGCAGAGGAGCTTCTGCCAGGGTACAACCTCAACCTCTGCAGCTCGATAGGTGTTGCCATGGACATAGCTCTATTAGTTTATAATACTATACATATTGAATAAAATCTGCTCTATCTACAGTATATGTTGTCTAAGTATATCTGTACCTTAAATGATGTAAAGTGTCCAAAAAACAACAACAACAACATGTAGATTCAAGGTTATATCACACGAAACGAAAATCTCCTCTCCAGCAAAAATAAAGTCAGCAAACTGACCCACTTGTAAGTGAGAGCCGCAACACATTAATGTTCTAAACAGGGAAATGTCTGCTGCTTGACCATGCATTAAATAGTCCTCTCCTCACTAGTGGCTCACTTTAAGTGCTAAAGAAAATCCTCTATTTATTAATATGCTTCAACGTCCGTGGTTACATTTCATAACAGCTGACAAAAGGGATTTCTGTGAGGTCTGCGCTGCTGAATGCACTTTGGAAATAAATTGAGAACTAACATATTCTGATTTGTGTTTATCGTTTCAGTGCGCAGAACTGTGCAGTTATTGGAATGTGACACCCCGGGATTGTCTTTCTCAATGTATAAGACATCATTACTCCGGGTCTTGCATGCTATGACAAATTGCTACCAGCATACAGATCAACACATTCATAATACGTTCCGTTCTGTAATTGTTCTTATTAGCTATATTTTTCTTAACTAATGGAGCCGTTAATGAAAGTCATCCTAATGAACCACGGATGTTTTTTTCTCACTCCATCCTTGTAGAGGCATCATTTATATAGAAGTTTTGCAAGCAAATGCCATAATGACAGAGAGGAGGAACTCTGCCAAATGACAACCTAAAATAGCCATAAACAATATATACTAAGCATAGGAGTAAAATAAATAAGCTGCATCAATTTGAGAACGGTTCTCCGGTACTTTCTACCTCTGCTATAGCACAGACACTCGATTGATGTAATATTGAAACAGCTGCATGGATGAAGTGTGTAATCAGGTTTTATTACCTTTGCAGTTGGAATAAAATAAAATAAAAAGGTAAAATCAAACTTATTATGAGGTTTCACCGGTGTAGAGATATATTAGGGAATGATCTTAGATAACTGTTTGAATTGTGCCAGACGCTTGGTTGTTTTGGAGGTTTTGTTCTTAATGAAAATAAAATATGTATGAAAGAATATACTGACAATATTTTTCATAAATTTGACATTTGCAGAATTTGTAAAACATACTGTAATATGCAGAGGTTATTTTATTCTTTTTACAGGGTTTTAAGAGTTAGATGTGAAATCATGTTTAAGGAGGTATTATTCTCTACTGGGTTGTAAACAGCAATTATATGGTATAAGGCTGTTTTGTTTTGCAAAAACGTATGCTGGAGAATGTAATATTAGAAGCGTTAACTATATGTATTGCACCATTACGCCAACAGATAGTGACTGTTCCATAAGGGTATTTCACACACCGTGAGAAAAAATGGCCCTATTGCTTCCAGAAAATATAGCTGTAAATAGAGATGAGCGAACCGGGACAACCGAACCCGGTTTCGGTCCGAACTTCCGGAAAAGTTCGGTTCGCAGCGAATCCGAACTTCACCGGGTTCGGCCGAACCCGTTTTGACCGAACCCGGTCAAAAATATTATACAAATCGGCAGCCACTTGTCTCTATCAATCACTGATAGAGAAAAGAGGCTGCTGATTAAAAATAAAATAAAAAGCATTTCATACGTACCTGGTCGTTGTCTTGCGGACGAGTCTCTCTTCTTCCTCCAGTCCGACCTTCTTTTCTGACGCGGCAGCCTGTGATTGGCTGCAGAGGCCTCTGCAGCCCGTGATTGGCTGCAGAGGTCTCTGCAGCCCGTGATTGGCTGCAGAGGCCTCTGCAGCCCGTGATTGGCTGCAGCGCTCACATGGGCTGCATCGTCATCAAGGAATGTCGGGCCGGATGTCGCGAGGGACGCGTCACCAAGGCAACGGCCAGGAGACCGGACTGGAGGAAGCAGGGAGTTCCCGGTAAGTGTGAACGTCTTTTTTTTTTTTACAGGTACTCTATATTGTGATCGGTAGTCACTGTCCAGGGTGCTGAAACAGTTACTGCCGATCAGTTAACTCTTTCAGCACCCTGAAGAGTGACTATTTACTGACGTCGCCTAGCAACGCTGCCGTAATGACGGGTGCACACATGTAGCCACCCGTCATTACGGGGCCTCATGCACACGACCGTAAAAACACCCGTTATTAAGGGTCGTAATTACGACCCGAAATAGCGGGCCCATAGACTTCTGTTAGCCACGGGTACCTTCCCGTTTTCTCACGGGAAGGTGCCCGTGCCGTTAAAAAGATAGAACATGTTCTATTTTTTTATTTTACGGGTCGTGCTCGTAATTACGACTCGTAATTACGAGCACGGCCGGCCGCTTTTACGAGCCGTGCTGTCATTATAAGGGTATGTTCACACGACAGCGTCCGTTACGGCTGAAATTACGGGGATGTTTCCGCCTGAAAAAAACCCCGTAATTTCAGCCGTTATGGCATATGCAGGCGCTTGAACGCCGCGTCCATTACGGACGTAATTGGCGCTGCTATTCATTGGAGTCAATGAATAACGGCTCCAATTACGGCCAAAGAAGTGACAGGTCACTTCTTTGACGCGGGCGTCTATTTACGCGCCGTCATTTGACAGCGGCGCATAAATTACGCCTCGTGTGAACAGACAAACGTCTGCCCATTGCTTTCAATGGGCAGATGTTTGTCCGCGCTATCGAGGCGCTATTTTTGGACGTAATTCGGGGCAAAAACGCCCGAATTACGTCCGTAATTAGTGAGTGTGAACATACCCTGTGTTCACACGCACTAATTACGGATGTAATTCGGGATTTTTTGCCCCGAATTACGCCCGAAAATAGCGCCTCGATAGCGCTGACAAACATCTGCCCATTGAAAGCAATGGGCAGACGTTTGTCTGTTCACACGAGGCGTATATTTACGCGCCGCTGTCAAATGACGGCGCGTAAATAGACGCCCGCGTCAAAGAAGTGACCTGTCACTTCTTTGGCCGTAATTGGAGCCGTTATTCATTGACTCCAATGAATAGCAGCGCCAATTACGTCCGTAATGGACGCCGCGTTCAAGCGCCTGCACATGCCGTTACGGCTGAAATTACGGGGATGTTTTCAGACGGAAACATCCCCGTAATTTCAGCCGTTACGGACGCTGTCGTGTGAACATACCCTAAATTTTATAGCAGCACGGCCCGTAAAATAGAAAAATAGAACATGTTCTATTTTTTTAACGGCACGGGCACCTTCCCGTGAGAAAACGGGAAGGTACCCATGGGTAACAGAAGTCTATGAGCCCGTTATTGCGGGTCGTAATTACGACCCACAATAACGGGTGTTTTTACGGTCGTGTGCATAATGGGAGCACGGCTTGGAAAAACGACCGGCTGCCTGTGGCCGGCCGTGCTCCTCTCCTGAAATACTCTGTGCTGCCTTAAACTCTGTGGACAGGTCAGGATCCTGTTTCTTTTAAATGCTGCTAGGGAACCCGCTCGATCCACTATATAAGGCTGCGCTACAGTGCAGCATTTAAAATAAACAGGATCCTGACCTGTCCACAGAGTTTAAGGCAGCACAGAGTATTTCAGGAGATGAGCGTGCAGATTCAGTGCTGCTGTGAACTCTGCTCTTACCATTACGTAGCTCTCAGTCTGTTACCTCTCCTCCACTCCTGTCCTCAATAACACCTTCACATGATTGGCAAGTCACCACCCCGCACAAGATCCGCACGCTCATCTCCTGAAATACTCTGTGCTGCTGTGAACTCTACTCTTACCATTACGTGGTGACTTGCCAATCATGTGAAGGTGTTCTTGAGGACAGGAGTGGAGGAGAGGTAACAGACTGAGAGCTACGTAATGGTAAGAGCAGAGTTCACAGCAGCACTGAATCTGCACGCTCATCTCCTGAAATACTCTGTGCTGCCTTAAACTCTATGGACAGGTCAGGATCCTGTTTCTTTTAAATGCTGCACTATAGCGCAGCCTTATATAGTGGATCGAGCGGGTTCCCCAGCAGCATTTAAAAGAAACAGTGTGTGTGTTTGGGTATGTGTCTTTGTCTGTTTTTGTTTTTATATGTGTGTTTGTGTGTTTGTGTATATATGGGTGTGTTTGTGTATATGTGTTTGTGTATATATATGGGTGTATGTGTATATGTTTGTGTGTAGATGTTTGTGTGTGTGTGTTTTTGTATATGTGTGTGTTTGTGTATATGTGTGTATATGGGTGTGTTTGTGTATATATGGGTGTGTTTGTGTATATATATGGGTGTATTTGTATATATGTTTGTGTGTAGATGTGTGTTTGTGTATATGTGTGTGTTTGTGTATATGTGTGTGTTTGTGTATGGTTGTTTGTGTGTGCGTGCGTGTATATATGTGTGTAGGTGAGTAGAAGTATTGTTCACATTGATAACTGTTTTTTTATGTTGTTGCAGATTTTGATGTACCGATTGGACTACATCTTCGATTCGTTGGACTACTGCGTAGATCTACGTTTTTTTAAAATTTAATAAAATGGTTAACGAGGGTTTTGTTGGGGATTTCTTATTTCAATAAAAAAGAATTGTCTTTGTGTTTTTTTTTAAACTTTATTAGTGCCTAGATAATGGCAGTTGGCTGATTGACAGCGTCCATTATTAAGGCGGTACTTAGTGTTAGCCAGTGCAGAGGCTAGCACTAACCACCCATTATTACCCCGGTACCCACCACCACCAGGGGTGCCGGGAAGAGCTTGGTACGATCCAGTACCCGACCATCTGTTGTGATGGTCGGGTACTGGGGCGGCCGTAGGCTGGTATTATGAGGCTGGGAAGGGCCAAAAACAGTGGACCTTCCCACCCTTGTAATGCTAGGCTGCTGCTGCTGTGTTGTATCAGGCTGGTTATAAAAATGGGGGGGACCCCACGTCATTTTTTTTGGGGAATTTAACAAATTTAACAATAGACGTTGGGTCCCCCACATTTTTAATAACCAGCCATATACGCAGCAGTCTGGCATTACATGGGTGGGAAGGGCCACTGGTTTTGTCCATTCCCAGGCTAATAACACTGTGTTGTATGTGGCTGGTTATGATAAATTGGGTGGAACCCCATGTCTTTTTAAAAAAAAAAAAAAATAATAAAAAAAAAAATGACGTGGGGTCCCCCCCACTTTTATAACCAGCCAGATACAACACAGCAGCAGCAGCCTAGCATTACAAGGGTGGGAAGGTCCACTGTTTTTGGCCCTTCCCAGCCTCATAATACCAGCCTGCGGCCGCCCCAGAGCCCGACCATCACAACAGATGGTCGGGTACTGGATCGTACCTGGCTCTTCCCGGCACCCCTGGTGGTGGTGGGTACCGGGGTAATAATGGTGGTTAGTGTTAGCCTCTGCACCGGCTAACACTAAGCCTCGCCTTAGTAATGGATGTTGTCACTCAGACAGCGGCCATTACTAAAGTGGTAGTAATAAAATTTGAAAAGAAAAAGACAAAGATATAGATAAAATATTTTATTGAAATAAAGCACCCCCAACACAACCCTCATTAACCATTTTATTGTAGAAAAAAAAACCGTCATCGAAGTAGTCCTCGAAACCGACGTAGTCCAAACACCAAACCTGTAAAAAAAAATAAAATGAAATAAAACATGTCGTAGGCTTAGATTCAGTTTAATGTGTGATACTGACTGTTATACCATGTATAGAAGCCTGCCGCGAAGTTGACTTAGATACAGGGCGCCAGCAGACAGTATCATACATGGCCATACAGACATGTATACAAACAAACATACATACATGCAAACTATCATACATACATGCATACACACACACATGAAACCATACATACAAACATGCAAAGATACATACATATATACAAGCATGCACAAATATACATGCAAACATAAATACATGCAAACATAATTACATACATGCACATATATATAAACATACATGCAAAAATAAAAACATGCAAACATACATGACAACATACATACATACATGCAAACATACATACATACAAACATGTATACATACATGACAACATACATACATGACAACATACATACATGCAAATATACATTCATGCAAACATACATAAATGCAAACATACATACATGCAAATATATACATGCAAATATACATACAAACATGCACATATATACATACATGACAACATACATACATGACGACATACATACATACATACATAAAATGCAAACATACATACATACATTCATGCAAACATACATGCAAATATATACATGCAAATATACACATGCAAATATACACATACATGCAAACATACACACATGCAAACATACATACATGCAAATATACATACAAACATACATGCACATATATACATACATACATGACAACATACATGCATACATACATACATGCAAACATACATTCATGCAAACATACATTCATGCAAACATACATACATACATGCAAACATACATTCATGCAAACATACATACATACATGCAAACATACATACATGCAAACATACATGCAAATATATACATGCAAATATACATACACACATGCACATATATACATACATGCCAACATACATGCACATATATACATACATACATGACAACATACATACATACATACATGCCAACATACATACATGCCAAAAAAAAATAATAATACGTTCATACTTACTTTCCTCCTGTCCGGGCTCGAGCGATGACGTTTCATCCATGTCGCCGCTGCAGCCTGTGATTGGCTGCAGAGGCGGTCACGTGGGATGAAGCGTCATCCTGCCGTGCGCGACCGCCACTACAGCCTGTGATTGGCTGCAGCGGCGAAAGGGATGAAACGTCATCGCTGGAGGCCGGACAGGAGGAAAGTAAGTACGAACGTATAATTTTTATTTTTTTATTACATTTAAATTGTATTTTCCGCGCGCCGAGCATGTACTGTCAAGGTTGCTGAAAGAGTTAGTGCAGCCCATTAACTCTATCAGCACCCGAGACAGTAGCATGCTCGGCACACGGAAGTGACAGGTTCGGTCCGAACTAGTTCGGTCCGAATCGAACTTTTTTGTGAAATTCGGCGAACTAGCCGAACCGAACTTTTGAAAAGTTCGCTCATCTCTAGCTGTAAACATGCAATTTTTCAACTGTACGGAGATACGGAAAAATGTCCGTATTACGGCCGCTTGTCCGTATTACATCCTTGTTAGATCTGTGTTGGATCCTTAATTGATGCTTTTTTTTTAATGTCCATATTTTCAGGAATCATCAAAAGTTATTTCCTCTGTTATCTCAAAAAGAATACAGATCTAATATGGATCCAAAATGGAAGATTTTCAAATCCATAATCCTTAATTGATATGGCGATATAACGGTGCCTCCATTGACTACTATGGGAAATTGTCATCCGCATATCAGCCTCCGATGAAGCATGCTGTGTTTTTCTTTTCACGACCTTTGACTCTGCGTGTGTCCAAGCAGAAAGAAGATCATTTGAATTTATTTATCATTATATGGTCAGTGTACAGACAATATAGTTTTCAATTTAGTCTAGGATACTACAGGGAGATAAAAAAAACGGTCGTGTGAATAAGCCCCAATAATCACCGTTTGGCAATTTATAAATTAAATACGTTTTCCCACTATCAAACATTTTATCTGAGCTCCCCTAGCATAATAAACCTCCATATACATGCTTATCTTACAGTTTGATCCGTCCTCTTTTTCTGTCGCAGCTTCGGCATCTTATTTTCCTTTAAAGGCTCAAATGGACGGTCCAGCAGAGCTTGTCACATGACCCCCGCTCTAATGTAAAACATTGCATTACCCATGACAGCACATCTGCCCTATAATCTTTGTGCCAATAGGTCATCCTACTCTTGGGCTATCCTCCCAGTTAAAGAGGCTCTGTCACCAGATTTTGCAACCCCTATCTGCTATTGCAGCAGATAGGCGCTGCAATGTAGATTACAGTAACGTTTTTATTTTTAAAAAACGAGCATTTTTGGCCAAGTTATGACCATTTTTGTATTTATGCAAATGAAGCTTGCAAAAGTACAACTGGGCGTGTTTACAGTAAAAGTACAACTGGGCGTGTATTATGTGTGTACATCGGGGCGTGTTTACTACTTTTACTAGCTGGGCGTTAGGAATGGGAGTGTATGATGCTGACGAATCAGCATCATCCACTTCTGTTCGTTAACGCCCAGCTTCTGGCAGTGCAGACACACAGCGTGCTCTCGAGAGATCACGCTGTGACGTCACTCACTTCCTGCCCCAGGTCCTGCATCGTGTCGGCCACATCGGCACTAGAGGCTACAGTTGATTCTGCAGCAGCATCAGCGTTTGCAGGTAAGTAGCTACATCGACTTACCTGCAAACGCCGATGCTGCTGCCGAATCATCTGTAGCCTCTGGTGCCGATGTGTCCTCGCTCGTCCGACACGATGCAGGACCTGGGGCAGGAAGTGAGTGACGTCACAGCGTGATCTCTCGAGAACACGCTTTGTCTGCACTGCCAGAAGCTGGGCGTTCTGAAGAGAAGTGGATGATACTTCTCATCAGAACGCCCAGCTAGTAAAAGAAGTAAACACGCCCCGATGTACGCACATAATACACGCCCAGTTGGACTTTTACTTTAAACACGCCCAGTTGTACTTTTGCAAGCCTCATTTGCATAAATACAAAAATGGTCATAACTTGGCCAAAAATGCTCGTTTTTTAAAAATAAAAACGTTACTGTAATCTACATTGCAGCGCCTATCTGCTGCAATAGCAGATAGGGCTTGCAAAATCTGGTGACAGAGCCTCTTTAAGTCTTAGGGTATGTGCACACACACTAATTACGTCCGTAATTGACGGACGTATTTCGGCCGCAAGTTCCGGACCGAACACAGTGCAAGGAGCCGGGCTCCTAGCATCATACTTATGTACAATGCTAGGAGTTCCTGCCTCGCTGCAGGACAACTGTCCCGTAGTGTAATCATGTAATCAGTACGGGACAGTTGTCCTGCAGCGAGGCAGGGACTCCTAGCATCGTACATAAGTATGATGCTAGGAGCCCGGCTCCCTGCACTGTGTTCGGTCCGGTACTTGTGGCCGAAATACGTCCGTCAATTACGGACGTAATTAGTGTGTGTGCACATACCCCTATGGGACTGCAGTGCTGTAATCCTCAGACATGCAGTTAATAGCAGCTCCAGAGGAATGAGCTCCTTCCAGCTCCATTTTCTATCAGGTTACAGTCAAAACTCTATCGCTGCGACTACCACTAAATTGCGGCAATATCGTGGTTTTAACAAAATTGCAGAAAACACAAGGCCTTTTAGCGGTGGTCACTCCAATAAAGTGCAAATTGAATGGTTGGATTATACAGATGTAGCCAAGTTTATCTTGACTGATAAGTTGCTGCAGCGTGATATCACACAACAAAAGCCATTGAAAAGTCATTGAGTAAGTCAAGATAAGGTTTCTTGCTACTGTTTATTTAATGCGTTAAAAGTCGAGATAAAGACGGCTACAGCTGTAGTTAGCAATGTGGTTCGTCTCAGAGTTGCATACAATAATAAACAAATATAAAATATAAACTTTGTAGTAATCAGCACTGCTTGTTAAGGCTGGGTTCACACAGAGTTTTTTGCAGGCAGAATTTTTTTTTTTTCCGTTTGGAATTTTGTGGCTGATTTTTGATCAGCCCGCACACCGATTTTCGCTGCGTTTTTCGCCCGTGGCCATTGAGCGCCGCGGCAAAAAACGCAGCGAAATACAATTCCTCTGCCTCCCATTGATGTCAATGGGAGGTCAGAGACGCAAACGCACGAAGATAGGGCATGTTCCTTCTTTTTCCAGCGACACGTGTTTTCCGCTCGCGGGAAATAAACGCCTCCGCCTCCTATTGAAATCAATGGGAGGCATTTTCGGCCGTTTGTTGGAGCATTTTGTGACGCAGTTTCCGCGTCTGAAAATGTGTCAAAAAAACTCAGTGTGAACTGACCCTAATAGCCACTTTTCAGCAGCAATACAAATTTTGCAAAAGGGCACTGTCCAGTCCAGTACAATCCGGCCTTCTTTTCAGCTGCTTTCAGGGTTTGATTATACCCATATAGGGTAAGATGGAGCAAGGATGAGGTCCATCAGCACTAAGGGTATGTTCACACGGCTTAGCAAAATACGTCTGAAAATACGGAGCTGTTTTCAAGCGACATATTTTACGGACGTTATTGGAGCTGTGTTTCAATGGAGTCAATGAAAAATGGCTCCAAAAACGTCCCAAGAAGTGACATGCACTGCTTTTTGGCGGGCGTCTTTTACACGCCTTCTTTTGACAGCGACGCATAAAATAATTTTTAGGCGTAATGGAGCCGTTTTTTCAGGCGTAATTCGAGGCGTTAAATGCCCGAAAAACACTGCGCGTGAACATACCCTTAGGGCTTATTTACACGAACGTGTAATACGTCCGTGCAATGCGCGTGATTTTCACGCGCCCTGCACGGACCTATGTTAGTCTATGGAGCCGTTCAGACAGTCCGTGATTTTCACGCCGCGTATGTCCGCCGCGTGAAACGCACGACATATCCTATATTTGTGCGTTGTTCGCGCATCACGCACCCATTGAAGTCAATAGGTGCGTGAAAATCACTTCCGTGTGACGCGCGTGATTCGCGCAACAGCAGTCAAAACTATGATTGAAAACAGAAAAGCACCACGTGCTTTTCTGTTTTCAAACATACAAAGAGTGTCATAATGATGGCGGCTGCGCGAAAATCACGCAGCCACGCATCATACGGGGATGAGACATGGAGCTGTTAAGTGCCTTTTGCGCGCGCAAAAGGCACACGCTCGTGTGAATCCGGCCTGAGAGTGATGTTATCCTAGTGGTCTTCTCCTGCATAAGGTCCTGTCACATGATCACATTACTTTCTTTGAGTAGCGCTGCAGTTAGGACTAATGAACAGCACCGCGGCGCTGAGGGCTGCATCCCGCATTCTCGCCTCTACTTACAGGACGGAGCTACAGTGCAGGCACGATATTGCAAAACCCCAAGTGCATGCTTGCCCTACAGAAGAATGACCTACAGCCAGGGGCAAATAGATCACAACACTGGCAGGATTTGGGGTACTTGTAAGTATTTGTTTTGAATGCTACAAAATGACAAACGCTGCAAAATGACAAACGCTGCAAAATGACAAACGCTGCAAAATGACAAACGCTGCAATACGACAAACGCTGTAATACGACAAACACTGCAATATGACAAACGCTGCAAAATGGCAAATGCTGCAAAATGCGAAACGCTGCAAAATGACAAACGCTGCAATATGACAAATGCTGCAAAATGAGAAACGCTGTCAAATGAGAAACGCTGCAAAATGAGAAACGCTGCAATATAACAAACGCTGCAAAGTGACAAATGCTGCCAAATTACAAACGCTGCAAAATGACAAACGCTGAAAAATGACAAATGCTGCAATATGAAAAACGCTGCAAAGTGACAAAGGCTGCCAATTTACAAATGCTGCAAAATGAGAAACTCTGCAAAATGAGAAATGCTGCAATATGATAAACACTGCAAAATGAGAAACGCTGCAAAATGAGAAACGCTGCCAAATGAGAAACGCTGCCAAATGAGAAACGCTGCAAAATTAGAAACGCTGCAAAATGACAAACGCTGCAATATGACAAATGCTGCAAAATGACAGACGCTGCAATATGAGAAACGCTGCAAAATGAGAAACGCTGCCAAATGACAAACACTTGACGAGATTGGAGAAATCTGCATAGAAAACGGCTGAGGTTTGAACAGGTATCATACAGTTACGGCACATACGTATTTAGGGACACTCGGAAGTTTTCCTTTTTTGGCCTTAGGTGCGCTTTAATGTACAACTGTATTAAGTTATTACGGTGGATATATTTAAGGTGAGAAATAGATTTTGAAATAGATTTTTATATGTGTTTTAATTGGAAGGAGCTATTCATTTTTTCCTTAAAACTCGACTTTACTGACTGTTATTCTTATGTTTTCTTCAGCTCTTCACATCTTAGGCTTTGAACTTAAAATGTATGTTTAACACAGAAATTAACTTTTTTATTTTATCTCAAAAACAAAAAGTTTCCTGTGTCCTACAGCTCCACACACTCATTCATATCTTGAAATGGCAGCTAGCAAACTCTCCAGTAATAAATTACATTGTACAAAGGAAACTTTTAATCAGACCTGAAGAGTGGCTTCAAACTGAGGTGAGTGCATCCATCCATCTTCAATTAGCGCTGAGTGTTGTGCTGTTCTTTCCACACTGATTACATTTAACCTATCAATTCAAGTTTCCTATAAAGATTGTAGTTTCGAAAAATGGATAATGAATGTTTATCAGTGCTACTTTTATTTATTTTTGCAGTGCTTGTTGTTTACCAAGTTATATTCTTATATTAGTCATTGTTATGTTAGTCAATTTGGCCTAGGTTTTAACATATACACCCAAAAAATCTACTGACGTACACTACCGTTCAAAAGTTTGGGGTCACCCAGACAATTTTGTGTTTTCCATGAAAACTCACACTTATATTTATCAAATGAGTTGCAAAAATAACTAGAAAATATAGTCAAGACATTGACAAGGTTAGAAATAATGATTTTTATTTGAAATAATAATTTTCTCCTTCAAACTTTGCTTTCGTCAAAGAATGCTCCATTTGCAGCAATTCCAGCATTGCAGACCTTTGGCATTCTAGCTGTTAATTTGCTGAGGTAATCGGGAGAAATTTCACCCCATGCTTCCAGAAGCCCCTCCCACAAGTTGGATTGGCTTGATGGGCACTTCTTGCGTACCATACGGTCAAGCTGCTCCCACAACAGCTCTATGGGGTTGAGATCTGGTGACTACGCTGGCCACTCCATTACAGATAGAATACCAGCTGCCGGCTTCTTCCCTAAATAGTTCTTGCATAATTTGGAGGTGTGCTTTGGGTCATTGTCCTGTTGTAGCATGAAATTGGCTCCAATCAAGCGCTGTCCACAGGGTATGGCATGGCGTTGCAAAATGGAGTGATAGCCTTCCTTATTCATAATCCCTTTTACCTTGTACAAATCTCCCACTTTACCAGCACCAAAGCAACCCCAGACCATCACATTACCTCCACCATGCTTGACAGATGGTGTCAGGCACTCTTCCAGCATCTTTTCAGTTGCTCTGCATCTCACAAATATTCTTCTGTGTGATCCAAACACCTCAAACTTCGATTTGTCTGTTCATAACACTTTTTTCCAATATTCCTCTGTCCAATGTCTGTGTGCTTTTGCCCATATTAATCTTTTCCTTTTATTAGCCAGTCTCAGATATGGCTTTTTCTTTGCCACTCTGCCCTGAAGGCCAGCATCCCGGAGTCGCCTCTTCACTGTAGACGTTGACACTGGCGTTTTGCGGGTACTATTTAATGAAGCTGCCAGTTGAGGACCTGTGAGGCGTCTATTTCTCAAACTAGAGACTCTAATGTACTTGTATTGTTGCTCAGTTGTGCAGCGGGGCCTCCCACTTCTCTTTCTACTCTGGTTAGAGCCTGTTTGTGCTGTCCTCTGAAGGAAGTAGTACACACCGTTGTAGGAAATCTTCAGTTTCTTGACAATTTCTCTCATGGAATAGCCTTCATTTCTAAGAACAAGAATAGACTGTCGAGTTTCACATGAAAGCTCTCTTTTTCTAGCCATTTTGAGAGTTTAATCGAACCCACAAATGTAATGCTCCAGATTCTCAACTAGCTCAAAGGAAGGTCAGTTTTATAGCTCCTCTAAACAGCAAAACTGTTTACAGCGGTGCTAACATAATTGCACAAGGGTTTTCAAGTGTTTTCTAATCATCCATTAGCCTTCTAACACAGTTAGCAAACACAATGTACCATTAGAACACTGGAGTGATGGTCGCTGGAAATGGGCCTCTATACACCTATGTAGATATTGCATTAAAAACCAGACGTTTGCAGCTAGAATAGTCATTTAGCACATTAACAATGTATAGAGTGTATTTCTGATTAATTTAATGTTATCTTCATTGAAAAAACTGTGCTTTTCTTTAAAAAATAAGGACATTTCTAAGTGACCCTAAACTTTTGAACGGTAGTGTATATGTTAAATATAGGCACTGACGAATGCCTTAACAGTGATATTCGTAACCATATACATTAACGGTGTACGTTAAATGGATACGCCATGAATGCTCGTGACTCTATATAATGGTGCCATTATAGTCTATGGATGATGGATTCCCTTATGAGGGTATGTTGCCGTAAATGCCCCGAAAAACGGATAAAAAGGTATTTTTTTATGCGTTTTTCAAAACGGCGCATAAAAAAATGCCCCGTAAAAAAGAAGTGCATGTCACTTCTTGAGACATTTTTGGAGCTGTTTTTCATTGTGTCAATTGAAAAACAGCTCCAAAAATATCCGTAAAAAAATGCATTAAAAAAACGCTTGATGCATAAAAAACGGCTGAAAATCAGAGGCTGTTTTCCCTTCAAAATAGCTCCGTATTTTACAGCCGTTTTTTGTATAGCGTGTCCCTTAGGGTCAGTTCACATGACGGATTTTGCTTAGTGGGTCCCGCCGCAAAATCGGCCCCAAATTTTTACTGCCGTCGGCATAGAGATTCCTCCTCCCATTCATTTCAGTGGGAGGTTCGGGTGGAATCCGGATTGGGCAGGATGCTTCTTTTGTCCGCTAGATGAAAAAATCAGCTTGCGGGGAAAAAGAAGCATTCAACTCCCGTTGAAATGAATGGAATGCAGAATTTTGCGGCGGAATTAGCACTGGGTTCCAACGCAAAAATTACACCATGTGAATAGGGCGTTTAACACATATATCGCCCATAGACTATAATGATATCCTGGAAATAGTAGTCTACTAAGCTTTTCTATCCTCAAAATAAAAAAATGGATACGACGTAAAGCTGTCCGACGGAAGCCAAAAGGACCCACTTTTGGCCTTAGTCGGGCTAATGGGGCCCAATGGACATGTGTAGCGTTTAAGTCCAGAGGCTTTACCGACGTATATGCTAAACGTAGGGCCAATACATGATATGCATAGAGCTCAAAATGGATATACTTTTGATAAATAACATTTTCATCTAAAATTTACAATAAACTCCCTGAATATTGGTCTGTGAGGTTTCCTCTTTTGTTGTATTGAATTACTCTTGTATATACATAGCTGTTACTTAGTGTGACCGAACACAGTGCAGGAAGCCGGGCTCCTAGCATCATAGTTATGTAAGACGCTAGGAGTCCCTGCCTCGCTGCAGGACAACTGTCCCGTACTGTAATCATGTTTTCAGTACGGGACAGTAGTTCCACGGAGAGGCAGGGTCTCCTAGCGTCGTACATAACTATGATGCTAGGAGCCCGGCTCCCTGCAGTGTGTTCGGTCCGGGACTTACGGCCGAAATACGTTCCATTCATTACGGACGTAATGTGCTCGTGTGAATCCAGCCTAATTGTGATGCTTACTGCCTATACCAGATATTATAGGAAATGCAGTATTGATCATGACTGTGTCTCCAGTGCCAAAAAAAAAATATACGCACCAAGGAGCTGATACTTCTCATAATCGGGCTTTCAGATATTCAGACTGCAAAGAAATAACCAAGTATTTTGTGAACATGTGGTAATTACACAGCTATTTATGTTGTGAAGAATGAAAAGTAATTGCACATAAAATTACTATGAAAAAATCATGGAAATCTCTGCAGAATTTATCATAAAGTGATTACCGTGAAATTACCAAATAAACGATGTGCTCACTTTTTTTTAAGGCGCTATTGTAAAGGAACCACTAAGAATAAAGTATAATAGCATTTCATAAAGCAATGCCTTGTGGACCTATGAAGCGCATGTTTGGAACAGCTAATCGCACAATTAAATGACACATTTCTGCTAGCAATGCTTATAATGCAATGTGGCTGCAATTTACACAGGGACCCGATTATTGCCATGTAGACCTACTACTGTAGCATGGTAGAATGATGGAATAGGCTAGCAGATAAAGGCATTGCATATGGTCCATTGTTCTGTCTCTTGATATTCTTGGCACCTTAACACAAAGCTTTGGCTTTGTCACTAAATAAACGCAGTTTGAACAAAACATGCCTTCTAAGGCTGGGTTCACACGTGGCGGAATCTCACTTGAATTCCGCTGCGGACACTCCGCAGCGTTAATCCGCAGCGGAGCCGTTTCTCCATTGACTTCCACTTAAATTTAGAAGTGTTCGTTTAGACGATGCGTAAAATTCCGCTGCGGAGCATAGGCTGCGGAGCGGAATTTGGTGTCCGCAGCATGCTCTGTCTGTTGCGGAGCAGTGGCGGACTGGTTGCAGACTCATGGCGGAATTTCTCCATTGACTTCAATGGAGATTCTAAATTCCGCAATGAAGTCCGCAGCTGTCATGCACATGTTATGTGTGCTGCGGATGCGTCTTGCTTTTTTGCCATGACATTTCTTCATTCTGGCTGGTCCTATGTATTTCTAGGTCTACAGCCAGATTGAGGAAGTCAATGGGGCTCCCGGAATTACGGGAGCGTTGCTAGGAGACGTCAGTAAATAGTCACTGTCCAGGGTGCTGAAAGAGTTAAGCAATCGGCAGTAACTGTTTCTGCACCCTGGACAGTGACTACCGATCCCAATATACAGCAACCTGTAAAAAAATAGAAGTTCATACTTACCGAGAACTCCCTGCTTCTGTCTCCAGTCCAGCTTCCCAGGATGACGTTTCAGTCTAAGTGACGGCTGCAGCCAATCACAGGCTGCAGCGGTCACATGGACTGCCGCGTCATCCAGGGAGGTAGGGCTGGATGCCGAAAGAGGGACGCGTCACCAAGACAACGGCCGGTAAGTATGAAATTCGTTTACTTTCACTAGGGAAAGTGCTGTCCCTTCTCTCTATCCTGCACTGATAGAGAGAAGGGAAGCAATTTTACCGCAGTCCGCAGCAGCTAGTCCGCATCAATTTACTGTACATTTTGGGCAGATCCGCAGCCGTAATCTGCAACCCGGATTACGTGCGGCATTGATGCGGACAGTTTCGGAGGAATTCCGCCACGTGGGGGCATGCCCTAAGGCCGAGTTCCCACGTAGCAGGACGCAGCACTTTTTAAAATTTTCACTTTTGTTTTTTTCTCCCCACCTTTCAAAAGCTATAATTTTTTTATTTTGTCGATATCGCCATACGAGGGCTCTTTTTTTCCAGGACAAGTTATAGTTTTTCATTGCACCATTTATTGTACTGCATAATGTACTGGGAAGCTGAAAAAAAATATTTGTGGGGTGAAATGGGCAAAAAACAGTGATTACGTCATATTTTGGGGGGTTTTGTTTTTACGGCGTCCATCAGGCGGTAAAAACGACAAATTCACCTTATTCTACAGGTTGATACGATTACGGCGATACCAAATGTATATGTTTTGTTTTATGTTTTACCACTTTTAAAAAAATAAAACCATTTGCAAAATTTAAAAAAACTTTTGTCTCGCCATATATAATAACTTTTTTATTTTTCCATCAACTTAGCGATCTGAGGGCTTAAGTTTTGCGCGGTGAGCTGTAGTTTTCACTGATACCATTTTAGGGTATATGCGACTTTTTGATCATTTTTTATTTCATTTTTTCTGCAGTGCTAAGGTGACCAAAAAACAGCAATGTTTTATATATATATATATATAGAAAAAAATCGAGCAAAGAAGCAGCACTCAATAGCAAAAAATTAAGTTTATTCACCCAACACAGCAACGTTTCACTTCCTCCATGGAAGCATTTTCAAGCCATGGAGGAAGTGAAACGTTGCTGTGTTGGGTGAATAAACTTCATTTTTTGCTATTGAGTGCTGCTTCTTTGCTCGATTTTTTCCATATACCACACTGGGAGAACGTCACTCCCTGTTATCTGAAGCCTAGCACCAGCTGTAATTGTTTTTTTGCACAGTGCTGCTCGTATTATATGTTTGTTTCTATATATATATATATATATATATAGATTTATTTATTTATTTTTTATTTATTTTTTACAGCATTGACCGAGCGGGTTAATCAACACTATATTGTGATAGTTCTGACTTTTACGGACGCAGCAATACCAGTTATGTTAACTTTTATTTTTTTTAACATTGATTTAGGGGAAAAATTTGATTGTTTTTGGAACATAACAAAAATCTTTATTTAACTGTTTTTTACTTTTTTTATTAGTCCCCCTAGGGGACTTGAAGCAGCGATCATTGGATCGCTTGCATGATATACTGCAATACTAATGTATTGCAGTATATCGTGATTCTGACAGTCTCCTTTGAAGCCCTGCCGGAGGCAGAGCTTCAAAGGAGTACAAAGATGGCAGACCTGGGGGCTTTTGTTCGACCCCCAGGCAGCCATAGCAACCATTGTAACCGGCCGATCGTGCCGCGGGGGCGTGATGGCGTGTTTGAGGGGGCGCCCCCCTGATTCTAACACTTTAAATGCTGCGGTCGCGATTGATCACGGCATTTAAAGTGTTAAACGGGCGCAATCAAAGTGAACTTTGATTCCGCTCATTGCAGGGAGGTGCCGGCTGCATGTAACAGCCGTCACCCGCTGTGCATGGAGCGAGTTTAGCCCGTGAGCTCGCTGCATACTTCCCCTTAACCCTCATCATGTACAGTTACGTGATTTTACGTGAAGGGGTTAAACGCTGCAGAATTTCCGCAACGGAATTCTGTCTGGAGATTCCACAGCATTTACAGTAGCAGGACAGTGAATGAGATTTAGAAAATCTCATGCCTACACTGCGGAAAAAAAAACCTGCAGCAAAATCGTTCATAAATTGACCTACGGTGCAAAATTCAAATCCACATCGTGTCAATTTATGCTGCGTTTTCCGTTGCGGGTTTTTCCAATTGAATTCAATGGGGATGTAAAACCCGCAACAAATAGCCAAGTGTTGCGACTTTTGCGGTGGAATCGCAGCGATTCCGATGCAAAAATCGAAATTTAGAAAAAAAAATTGCTTATATTTACCACCCGGGTGTTGTCATAACGAGCTTTTTTCTGTTCTTCCAGGCTGGCCTCCTGGGATGACGTTTCATTCCATGTGACTGTTGCATCCAATCACAGGCTACAGCGGTCACATGGGCTGCAGTGTCATCTCGGTAGGCCAGACTGCACGACAACGAAGGGACACGTCGCCATGACTACAACCGGGGTAAGTATGAAAGTTTTTTTTTCTAGCGCTGCTTTCCGCAGCGGAAATTGCGCCCGAAAGCTGAACCACAATGTGCTGCGGGTTTTAGGTCAGATATGCTGCGTAGTTTTACGCAGTGTATGCGACCCATCTGAACTTTTTTGCATTTCTGCAATATATCAAAACATGTCTTCCCTCTTCTTCCCTGCCTAAGGCTGGATTCACACACAGCAATTAGTTTGCGTTTTCGGTGGAGTTTTTCACTGTATATTTTTGCACGTTTGATCAACTTAGAATTTATCAGTATTAGGGTTAGATGAGGTATCTGAGGCACACAGGACCCACCTAACATCACTGACACATATATAGGAGCTGCAGAAGAGAAACAGAAAAAAAATAGAATAAAAGTTTATTAGAAAAGTGCTTCTTTTCACAAAATTCATACATTGCATGATTTTTTTTTTAACAAAATGGTCAAAGGTTTCCATGGTCTTTAAAGTCTATTGAAAAAATAGGAGTTTTGTAGAGTTTTGGGGCCAGTGACTTTTTTTTTTAAAGCAGCATGTTCTGGGTGTGGCGTTTATTCTGGCATATTTGAAGTCTTAGGGCATGCCCACACGTGGCGGATTTCCTCCGCAACTGTCCGCATCAATGCCGCACAGAATCTGCGTTGCAGATTCTGCGGTGGATCTGCCCAAAATGTGCAGTAAATTGATGCGGACTAGCTGCTGCGGACTGCGGGAAAAGTGCTTCCCTTCTCTCTATCAGTGCAGGATAGAGAGAAGGGACAGCACTTTCCCTAGTGAAAGTAAACGAATTTCATACTTACCAGCCGTTGTCTTGGTGACGCGTCCCTCTTTCGGCATCCAGCCCGACCTCCCTGGATGACGCGTCAGTCCATGTGACCGCTGCAGCCTGTGATTGGCTGCAGCCGTCACTTAGACTGAAACGTCATCCTGGGAAGCCGGACTGGAGACAGAAGCAGGGAGTTCTCGGTAAGTATGAACTTCTATTTTTTTTACAGGTTGCTGTATATTGGGATCGGTAGTCACTGTCCAGGGTGCAGAAACAGTTACTGCCGATCGCTTAACTCTTTCAGCACCCTGGACAGTGACTATTTACTGACGTCTCCTAGCAATGCTCCCGTAATTACGGGAGCCCCATTGACTTCCTCAGTCTGGCTGTAGACCTAGAAATACATAGGTCCAGCCAGAATGAAGAAATGTCATGTCAAAAAAGCAAGACGCATCCGCAGCACATATAACATTTTCATGACAGCTGCGGACTTCATTGCGGAATTTAGAATCTCCATTGAAGTCAATGGAGAAATTCCGCCATGAGTCCGCAACCAGTCTGCCACAACTCCGCAGCAGCCCTAGCATGCTGCGGACACCAAATTCCGCTCCGCAGCCTATGCTCCGCAGCGGAATTTTACGCATCGTCTAAACGAACACTGCTAAATAAAAGTGGAAGTCAATGGACAAACGGCTCCGCTGCGGATTAACGCTGCGGAGTGTCCGCTGCGGAATTCAAGAGGAATTCCGCCACGAGTGGCTTTGCCCTTATAGAGAAGCCTATGAAAAAAATACCAGAGAAAACGCCATACCCAGAGCATGCTGCCTTTTGAAAAAATTACATGTTTAACATTAAAAACATAAAAAATTCCACTAAAGTAAAGTTAAAGTAAATTAAAGTAAAAAAAAACATGAAAAACGCTTAAACTTTAAGGAGCTTATAGAGCAAATCGCTGGTTGTGGCTCTAGACTGAAAATATTTACTGTGGCAAACCATGGCAGAGTGGTGTAGAGTTAGCAGCACATGTTCCGCTCTCACTTTTTTTCTGCTGTTTTCGCGGCAGTTTTCGTCCGCGGCCATTGAAGCTAATGCAAGAACCATGGACAAAAACGCCACAAAAGATGCTCGGAAAATATTTCAATGTGAGGTCAGAGGCGAAAGCTGCAACAAGGGAAAATACGCTTTTTTTTTCAACTCGAGCGGTCAAATGCCACCCAGGGAAAAAAGGCATCTGCCTCCCATTGAAATCAAAGTGCGTAGATTTCGGGTGTTTGATGGCGCTGATTCCAACGTGGCTTCCGCATCAAAATCAGTGCCAGAAAGCTTAGTGTGAACAGGGAGTTATATCTCTGTTTTTTAATACTTTATTACCACCTTAGTAATGGCAGTTGTCTGTTTGATGATGTCCATTACTAAGGCGGGGCTTAGTGTTAGCCAGTAAAAAAGCTAGCACTAACCCCCATTTTATGATTATTACCCCGGTACCCACCACCAACAATTCAGTACCCGACCATCTGTAGTGATGGTCGGGCACTAGGGCGGCCGCAGGCTGGTATCATTATGTTGAAATGGGCCAAAAACAGTGGCTCTTCCCAACCCTGGTAATGATAGGCTGTGGCTGTTTTATTATATCAGGCTGGTTATTAAAAAAAATAACGACGTGGGGCACCCCCCCATTTTCATAACCAGCCAGATACAATAAAACAGCCGTAGCCTAGCGTTACCAGGGTGGGACGGGAAACTGTTTTGGCCCTTCCCAGCCTAATAATACCAGCCTGTGAATACAACCCTCTTTCACCATTTTATTTTTAAAAAAAAGGAGATCATCAGAGTAATCCAACGAATATACGACATAGTCCAAACAGTCCAGTGGAACCTGCAAAACAAAAAAAATAAGTAGTTAGTAATATGCCGCTGCTTCTTCATTCCTTTCTCCTACTGTGAATAGACATGCAGTTACACAGCGATTTACAGTAGGAGCAAGGAATGAAGGAGCCGCCGATCCTTCAAAGTCGCCGATCAGCTGTTCTGATCGCCGCTGATCTTTTATAGCCGCCTCTTAGCTGTTTTGATGGAACAGCAGCAAGCTGTGAACTAATACTGTGAACCACCGCTAGAGGGCGATTCACAGTAGGAGCAAGAAACAATGGAGCAGGGGGCTCACGAGCGCCCCCCCCCACACACACACACACACACAAACCCCCCAAACATGCAACTGCACCGCACACAAACCCCCCCACACACAAACCCCCCCCCAAAGATGCAAAAGATCACCCTCCCGCAAGCACACACATACACACACCTTGCCTGCAGTGCGGCCGGTCTTCATCAAAATGGTGTCGGCTTTCCCCTAACAAACCAGCTTCTATGCTGGGTCGCTCTGAACTGTGCATGCCACAGAGAATGCGCAGTACAGAGTTAGACGGCAAAAAGCACAGGATATAAGGAACGGCTCCCATTCGTTATGTTCTATGCCCCGTAGCTGCCATATTTCATCTGTGTATGTGTCGTGAAGAGACTCATACACAGATTAAATAAAATATGGCAGCCCCAGTACAGTACAGTAAAAAAGTGTTAATAAAAAAACTATTTTATGTGAAAAAATAAATAACATATATATAATATTTTATTAAATAAAAACACATAAATGAATAATAAAAAAAAAAATTCATGACACCTTTCCTTTAAGGATGGGGATCATCCACATATTTTTACAGGATTATGAGCCCTTCTTTTCTTACTCCCTTCTGTTTTCTTTCCATCTTTCTAATAAGAAGTTTATCTTAGTTTTATCAGTCTAAAGAATCTTGTTTCAGAACTGGGCGGCTTTTTAGATGTTTTCTAGCAACTCTAATCTGCCTTTCTGTTCTTCAGTGAAACCAGTGATTTGCATCTTGAGATAAACCTGCTGTATTTACATGATGACGCCATGTCTTGATTGTAGATCTTGACAATAATATGCCAACTTCCTTGAGAAATGTTGTCAAGGGTTTGGTGGTGCTGAGCTCACCATTCTTTTTAAGAATACAACAAATTGTTGATTTGGCCACTCCTAAAGTTTCTGGCATCGCTCTAATTCGTTTTGCTTTTCAGCCTTATGATGGCCTCCTTTATATGCATTGACACCTTTTTGGACTGCGTATTGACAGTTCCCAAGAACAGCTACCGAATGCAAATTAAACAGCAGATCAACTCCAAACCTTTTATCTCCTTACTTGGTCATGAAATAACGTGGAACAGGCCACAACCAGCCAAGAAAGTGCTCATCACTCAATTGTCCAATTATTTTTTTAAAGGAGCTATATAAAAATCCCTAAACAATTAAAAGGGGTTTTCTAGGACTTTTATATTGATGACCTTTCCTTAGAATAGGTCAATATAAGATCAGTGGGGGTCCAACACCCGGCACCATCGTCGATCATCTGACTAAAGGGACTGCGTAAAATATGTATTGGTCACACAGTTGCAGGGCTCGCTATAAGAGAGAGCTCTAATAACTACATTGTATCGAGCCCTGCGCATGTGAGAGTATTACATGACCAGAACAGAGTTTCTGGCTCTGAAAGTAAACAATGAAGGTTCCCATTTAATGACTAGATGCAGAAATCTTGAAAGTCACAAGAAATTTATACATGAAGTATATTAGATTATTGCATAACTTTCAGTATTCCTTATTTGTGCCCCACGGCACCTAGGTAGATATACACTATACCCCCTAGCTAAGCCTTTACTATGTGGTCACAAAATGTATAATCTAGCAATTTTGTCAAATTTAAAATGTGCTGCTACCCATGTAAACAATTCATATTATGTAATGTGTGGGTGGTCATGTGTAACCTATTAGTTAGTTGACTCTGGCTGTGTGTGATTCTGCGCAGGTGTTGCGCACTTACAGATGCAAAAGCTTTTGATGCCATTATTTGTGAATGCATCGGTTATGGTGAGCTATATTTCAGCACCTGCACATTAACAGGGAATGAGGCGGTCAAGCCACCATGTTATATTGTATGGAGAAGGAAACTATTGGTCTCCAATATCTCAATGCATAACATCTTGAATTTTAAAATTAGAAAATAAAAAATTAAGTTGTAAGTTATTTTAATTCATGTTTTATGATCCTTTAATAAGTGTCCATAGAAAGTGAACTATCCCTTTTAACCCCTTAGTGACCAGCCCATTTTAGGCCTTAATGACCAAGCTATTTTATTCGTTTTTCTATAGTCGCATTCAAAGAGCTATAACGTTTTTATTTTTTCGTCTACATAGCTGTATGAGGACTTGTTTTTTGCGGGATTAGTTGTGATTTTTAATGGCACCATTTTTGGGTACATATAATTTTTATATTAACTTTTATTAACCTTTTTGGGGGGGATTATAAAAAAAAACTGAAATTCCGCCATTGTTCTATGCGTTTTTAAATTGACGCCGTTCACTGTGCGACGTAATTAACATGTTACCTTTATTCTATGGGTCGGTACGATTACGGCGATACCACATATGTGGAGGTTTTTTTATGTTTTACGACTTTTGCACAATAAAAACACTTTTGAACTAAAATTATTTGTTTTTGCATCGTCGCTTTCCAAGAGCCGTAATTTTTTTATTTTTCCATCAATGTAGTGATTTTTTGGGCTTGTTTTCTGCGGGACAAGACGTAGTTTTGAGTGGTACTGTTTTGGGGTACATGGGACTTATTGATTCATTTTTATTATGACTTTTTTGGGGGGCAATGGAAAAAAATTGCAATTTCGCCATAGTTTTTGGCGTTTTTTTTTTACGGTGTTCACTTTGCGGTTTAAATGACATATTAACTTTATTAATGGAGTCATTACGGTCGCGGCGATACCACATATGTGTACTTTTTTTTTTTTTTTACACTTTTACTAAATAAAACCACTTTTTATGGAAAAAAATGGTTTTATTTATTTTTTTACTGTACTTTTTATTAATAATCTTTATTTCACTTTGATGACTGATTTTATTAGTCCCACTAGGGGACTTTACTGTGCGATGTTCCGATCGCTGCTATAATGCTCTGGTATACTTCGTATACCAGAGCATTATTGCCTGTCAGTGTAAATCTGACAGGCAATCTGTTAGGACGTGCCTCCGGCGCGTCCTAACAGGCATATGTCCAGGGCAGACCTGGGGGCTTTTATCAGTCCCCCGGCTGCCATGACACCCCATCGGAGACCCGCGATTTCATTCGCGGGCCGCCGATGGGTGAGAGAGGGAGCGTACTCCCTCTGTAAACAAAGTTAAATGCCGCGGTCGCTATTGACGGCGGCATTTAACGGGTTAAACGGCCGCGATCGAAGTAAACTTCGATCGCGGGCGTTGGAGCAGGAGCTCAGCTGTCATCAGACAGCAGAGCCCCGGCTCCTGCCTGCACGGGAGACCCGTGCAGGACTTAGACTAGGCTGACGTGAAAAGGCGTCAGCCTAGCCTAAAGCCCAGTAGTAAATGACGTGAAAAGGCGTATTAGTGGTCACTAAGGGGTTAATATACTTTTAATATACTAAATAAGAAGTAAGTGTGTTAACTAAAGTATTTAAATTATGTTTTGTCGTCACAGAGATATCAGCATTTTTCTATTATATTGTGGGGGTCATTTTTGAAAGAATGACTTTAAGGCTGTTTTCACACTGTGTTTTTTGCAGGAGGAAAATTCCTCCTGCAAAAACTGCTCCAGACGTTTTTTGCACAGTGGTTTGACAAAAACTCGTCAAAACACTCGTCAAGGCGTTTTTTTCCAGTTTCTGACTGATTGAAAAGGGGTTCTGGAGGCGGAAACCACCTCAAGATGGGTCATGTCGCTTCTTTTTACCGCGGCGTGGTTTTTCCGCTCACGGTAAAAAACTCGTCCGCCTCCCATTGAAGTCAATGGGAGGCATTTTCGGGCGGTTTTTGACCAGTTTTGTGGAGCGATTTCAGTGTGAACAGGGTCTAAGTCATTCACCTGTATCTGATAGAAGTAAACTGTGACAAATAGTCAAACAAAAGAGCCATTATTACCAATACATAACAATTTGGCTCACTCTACATACTCCAGTACATTTTCCTCACCTTCTAAGTGGCTTCTTGACTTCCATTTAATAAAAAATTAATTTAACTGTGTGACTTTTTACGTCCCACTGTACATAATGACTACCGGGGATCCCGAAAAAACTAACAAAAAACAACAACTTTCAACACTGCAGCATACATTTTTTTTTACAATGGGAGTCAATGGCAGTTGTAAGTAACTGAATAGGCATACAGATGTATATACAAACGTGGGCGGCGAACATGATGTACCGTAATCATAGCCTCAATTTGCTGCCTGTAAAATTGGTAGTCTGTCCATGACAGGTAAACTAGATTACAAGCTCTATCAGGACATGGACTGGATGAAGACCGAACAGCAAAACAAAATGATAAAATAACAATATTTTAAGCAGATAATATAAGTAATAAAATATGTATACTTTGTTTTTCCCTCACAAGTATGTTGGTAGTATGTGAATGAATAATATTAAAGTAAATATGTCAATATATATACAGAATATATGGAAACAATTTCTTTAACTCTGAGATATTAATTTTTACCTCAAGTGAAAAGGTTTCAAAAAGCCTTTGTAAATAAGACAAATTTATTCTCGTTTAATTCTTTCAATGGATCACATGTTCTTTTGTTGTTTTTGCTTTTTTTATGTTTTATGTCTTTTTAGTGTTTTGTATTTTTTTGCAGTAAATTTCATTACACATTTACATTGTTATTGCATAAAGTCTAACTTTGTATAGAGTCATCCCTACAGCTTTCTGATTAAAATACCCATTCACTGCTCAGAAATAAATATGTTACCAACGTTTCTTCTTCTTTGTAACAGATAAAAACAATAGACAGAGTTTAATTTAAATTCTTAGAGAATTACCACAGTTATCACAATTTAATTGCTTTCTGTCTGATTTCCTCAGTACTTTCTTCATCACATGAGATTATTAGGATTGAAGGTCCTAGACTCTTTTCAATTCTTATTACACGGCCTCCTCCTTTGTTTAGGAATGGTCCAGTGACTGGCAGTGTAATTTCTCCGTGGAATGAAAATTAGAAGTTTGTTTGGTCAGAACTTTTATTTTTCTGTGCAATAAACTTTACTAATGTGCAACTATAGTCTGCATAAGGGTAATATTGTAAAAAGTGGTGGTTCCATCATTAAATGTTTGCTTTTGGCTATGGCACTTTTTTCTTTGCACTAACATTATTCATTACACTAATTGTGTAAAGCATCAGAAATTATTATTGATTCTGTTAGTATTAAATGTGAACACAATTTATTCTAATACCATCCGAACATTGTTTTTTGATGTATGGGTAAAAGACATTTGTCACTATGATAGAACCTCTTAAATTAGGCTAAATACCCTATCAAAGTTGAGGGATGCATTTGCACCCAATAAACAGCACTTCAAAAAGGCTGAGGCGTAGCTATAGGGAATGCAGAGGTAGCAGTTGCTACCGGGTCATTGGGGCTGAGATTTTTCCCTACAGTAGATCAGGGCTGGGATAAGGGGTAAGCGGAGTGGAGGTCGTCTAGGGTGCAATTGACGAAGGGGCGTGCAATTACTATATTAAAAAGAATTAAACATGCAATGTACAATCTCAATTAGACAATATGACCAAGCTGCTGATAATGCTTTAAGTGCTGGTGGCCGATGAGTGCTTCAGTTTTGTGCAACAGAAGGCAATTAAATGAATGATGATCCATTTATCATGCTGAACTTTAGAGACCGAGGGGGATTTTTACAGTTTGATAACCTTGCCTTGACAAGGTAGATTGTCCCACTCCTGCACTGGATCAACATACTTCCTATACAAAAGCCTTTTGGGCACTCAAGAGATGGCATATTATTAAGTGAATGCACTTGAGTTTGGACGTCTGATCAGCCCTTTAAGGGAAATAAGTTGTGTAATTACACAAAGTAGCTCAACGCTATTGCTGATGTGGAATCTTGGGCAATAATTAAAAAAAAAAAAAATTACTTTTTAAGATACAGCTTCCATGTATCCTGTATACATAGAAGTTGTATGTTGCCGTCAAAGCCGATTCTGTTAGGTCGGCTCCTCTGAAGGCTCGGTTGAAAGCTGGTTCTGCATGTTAGACATGCAGGATTCAACTAATAACAATGACATCTAAGTTAATAAACTTACATGTGATCGTTATTAGCTAGATCTCTGACACGCAGGACCAGCTGACCTCACGGAATCAGCTTTGACAGCAAGATACAACTTCTATGTATACAGGATACATAGAAGCTGTTTCTTAAAGTAAAAACATTTTTTTTTTATTAAAGTCAATTAAAAAGTTGCTTACAAATTTTTTATTAAAGTCAATTAAAAAGTTACTTACAGGTTGGTGACTAGCTCGCTGAGCCAGATGGCCGCATAGAAGGAGTGCTCTCTCTGAAGCTGGGATAATCCGAAGCAATCTGCCTTCTAAATGGCATAGACTTGCCCCAATCCACACAAATATTGAAGCTGGACCACTGTGAACCATTACCGAGTGACTATCGCCGCACAACAAATGGTCCCCGGCTGGCGAACTAGCAAGGCCCTTACATCGCGACCTACATCCTTGGCTGAACACTCTCTCCAACTTGCCCGCCCCTCCTTCTTTTACCACATACAACCAGTGAGTGAATCTCTTTAAGTCCCCGACAAACCGGAATACCCTCCGGTAGTGATCCCTCATCTACAACCCGACACTGTTACGGCAATGTAGTAACTTCTCAATCTATGGTCCTAAGCTGACTTGCTGGATTAAAGGGGGGAAGAAACGTACATTTAGCAACTAACAGTAGTGGTACCATGATATACAGGAATCCAACGAACAATATTTAACATATAGTCATGGTTAAAAGACATAAAGCTGAGCGTTGAAACACCTCCAAACAACAGAAAAAAACGCAATCAGATATTTATAAATTTTTCAGATGGAGAGCCCCATCCTCTAAAAGGGACCTTAAGAAAAGTACACCTACTTCTACTCATCTGCCTGAAGCTATGGAATCATCTGGTAAAAGTTCAGGAGATGAAGGCACGAGAGGTGCCACTTCTTCAATTAATTTATCACAAAACACCATGCAAACGATCATTGAAAATGCACTTAAACCTGTCATGAAAGAAATATTGAATATTTCCTCTGATGCCCCAGAGGAAGCCGGAAGGGCGAAACCCAGGGTCGGGCGAGAGTGTTTGGTGTGCCGCCTAGAAATTTTAAAGATTTTTACTTACCTTGATGCTTTTATTTCTTGTTACTTCTGTGAGTATGGATTAAACTTGGCGTGGAGCAATCTTTTTGCAGAGGGTGTTGCACTATGTGTCTTCCTTTTTCCATCTATTAGAGACATAAGATCCTTTTCCTACCAGGAGTTCTTTGAATGTGGAGAGAGACGATAAGGAGCTTGGTGGAACTACAAGGATAAGAATTACCATCCACACCCTCATTGGATTGCGGACTGTCCACTGCATTTTTCTGGGAGAGAGCCCATACTGAATGATATTGGACTGTTACCAGTGCCGTCTGAGCGGTAAACTTCACTGTACTTTATATATGTTATTTAGGGTATTTGTTGGATCATACCCAATTTAGTTTTGCCTGCTCCGGTCTGAGAGAGATTTTGTGGGTATTTGAGCCAAGAGAAACCACCATTATATTTGTAATATATTATAAAACTTTTAAAGATTACCTGCTCCCGCATATGCTTCACACATTTAACTCTCTTTCTAATTTTAATGATTTTCCCCGATAAGCCTTAGGGTATGTGCACACGACCTCTTTTCAGACATAATGGAGGCGTTTTACGCCTCGAATCACGCCTGAAAAGACGGCTCCAATACGTCGGCAAACATCTGCCCATTGCCTGCAATGGGTCTTACGATGTTCTGTCTAGACGAGCTGTCATTTTACGCATCGCTGTCAAAATACGGTGCGTAAAATGACGGCTCGTCAAAAGAAGTGTAGGACACTTCTTGGGACGTTTTTGGAGCCGTTTTCTCATAGACTCTATTGAAAACAGCTCCAAAAACAGCCTTAAAAAACGGCGCGAAAAACGAGAGTTGCTCAAAAAACTTCTGAAAATCAGGAGCTGTTTTCCCTTGAAAATAGCTCCGTATTTTCAGACGTATTTTGTTAATCGTGTGAACATACCCTTAGAAGCACACATTTCTGTTCTCCCTAAAGAAGGTAAAGATAATACCCTGTGTAGTAGCTATCACCCTGTATCGCTATTGAATGTTGGTGTGAAGCTACATGTATATTCAAAACTCAGAGCAAACCAACTAAAACTATTTCTCCCTGACTTAATACACTCAGAACAAGTGGGATTTGTGGCTCAGAGGGAGAGAAAACATAACACCTTGAGGGTATTTCATTTAATCCAATATGCTCGACTAAAAAAAAAGCCTAGCATTATTATCCACTGATGCTGAAAAAGCGTTTGACAGAGTACACTGGATTTATATGAAAAGGGCCCTACAGAAATAAGGAATACCTGAGTTTACTATAACACAGGTTATGGCGTTATACACTTGTCCATCTGTACGGGTCCGTGTCAATGGCACTTTGTCACCCTACCGCAACATATCCAATGGGATGAGGCAAGGATATCCTCTATCCCTTCTATTTGTTCTCACCATTAAGACATTGATACAACATATTAGTCAACTCCCTCAAATAGAAGATGTTAAAATTAGAGAGCATACACATGCCTTTGCGGATGATCTGCTTATAATTATCACAAACCCTGATAGATCTTACCCATTTCCTTCAGATATATTTGAACATTTCAGAGAAGTCTCAAACTTTCAGATCAACTCAACCAAATCAAAAGCACTTAATATAACATGCCCTAAAACAATAATTTTGGCAGCTCAAGCTGCATCTCAGTTCCCCTGGTCCTATGATTCTATAAAATATCTAGGCCTGCAGATTTCTCCCAACCAGACTCTTGGTTCTTCCTCAACTATATATCTTTACTCTCTAATATAGAGAAAATCATGAATAATTGGAATATACCTTACATCTACTGGATAGGAAGAAGCAACTTACTCAAGATGTTGATAATTCCCAAATTAATCTACTTATTACAAACTATGCCCATTTTTCTTGATGCTTCAAGATGCTTAATTATATTTGGAACAAAAAGGGAGACCGCCTAGCTCTTAGTACCTTAACTCGCACTAAGCACTTAGGGGGATAAATTTCACAGACATTAGGGCTTATTACCAAGCCATTCAATTACCGTATTTTTCGGACTATAAGACGCACCTGACTATAAGACACACCAAGGTTTTAGGCAACAGAAAATAGGAAAAAAATATCATATTTTACTTCTTTTACAAAAAAAAAAATATTGGTTAAAAAAAATTATTTGTTCAGTTTCACCACATTCTAAGAGCCTTAACTTATATTTTTCCGTCGTTTGAGCGGTGTGAGGGCTTATTTTCTGCGGGACGAGCTGTAGTTTTTATTAACACTGTTTATTCGGTACATACAATTTTTTATCACTTTTTATTTCATTATTTTTTGCGCTATGGTGACCAAAAAACAAAGATTCTGGTGTTGTAAATTTATTGTTTTTACGCCGTTCACGGTGTGAGTCAAATAATGCTATATTGTAATCGTTTCAGACTTTTACGGACGCAGCAATACCAATATTTTTATTATTTTTTTATTTTTACATTGTGATTGGGGAAAAATCGGTAAAGGGTTTTTATTTGTAACTTTTAAAAAAAAATTACACTCCTGAAAATGCATGTAACTTTTTTTTTTTTTTACACATTTTATTAGTTCCCCTAGGGGACTTGAACTAGCGATCATTACTCGCTGAGCTACGTTGTTTCCGTAACTCTTATAGTAGTGAATGGCAGTTGCAGAAGCAGAATAGCATGCAACGCTGTTTCCTTAACTACTATACAGTTATATGGGCATTACAGAAACTGCGTAGCTCAGCAAGTTAAGCTATTTGCATAACTCGACCATGTAACCAGGAAGTGACCAGAGGACAGCAGAGCCGTGTAAGATAGAACGGGGTTTAGGCGGCCCCGTTCTAGAGATAGATGCGGGTCCCAGAGGTATATCCTGTGGATATGTCATAAATGTCCTTCATGGGAAAACCACTATAAATTCCGCGGTCGCTATTGACCGACTATAAGACTCAGGGACTTTTTAGCAAAATTTACTCTTGCTAAAAACTGCGTCTTATAGTTCGAAAAATACGGTAAGTAGAATTATATTAAAAATTAGTATTTATATCCAATAACCCCAAACAGATGTAGCAAATATTGCCACACAGTGCCATCCTAGCCAAAGAGACTGTGAAAAATACAAAAACAAAAAAACTATCCAGGACATATCCAGCACTCGTAAGGGTATAGAAAATATGTATGTAGCAAATTTATTTATACAAAAAATGACAAACCATTTCCTATAGGCTAATACCTAGAGCAATAAATACAAACATTATTAAAACACTACCTGGCCAGGTATAAAGGATTGCTTGAACAGAGTATATTTCATACAATTATGTATCGAAAAAATTCACATGTATACATATAATCCCAATGAATACGTACAAGGACTCCCTATATACAATAAAGAAAAATATCAGGATGTAATGTAAAGAATCTCCGCAACAGACACCTGCAAGAAAAACGCCTACGTGCAAAAAGATATGCATAGATTAATTCAATATGCGAGTTGTTCAATCCATATGGTCTATCCTTCCCACAAGAATAACGGTAAGTTTAGCCCTTCATACATGGATACCGAGCAGTTTGTATAAACTAACATTCATTTGCCAGAGGTTATAAGCAATGAGCATATAGATGGTCAGGAAAAAATTCCATTATACTCGTCTGTTGCTGATTCTGTACCGTGTCCGGACCCAATGTAGTATTACTCCCAGGTTTAAAGGTAGGTGAAAAGCAGCGTACATCTGTAGTAGATAAGGTGTTCCATGTTATAGCAGCGGCTCTGCTTCTTAAGGGAATGGATTTTTATCTCGACCGTAACGGAGACATCCAGATTCAAAGTGCAACTTGGTGCAAAATATGAAAAAAATGGCTAGTGTAACGATTGCCACCGCGTGGTTCGCGGCATAGTGTTGTCATTTTTTTGTATAAATAAATTTGCTACATACATACTTTCTATACCCTTACGAGTGCTGGATATGTCCTGGATAGTTTTCTTTGTTTTTGTATTTTTCTAAGTAGAATTATAGACTGGAATAAAAACTCCCAAGTTAAACTATACTTACTTATCGAAGAAGATATATGTGATTAATTTTTAACACAAAATTTGATCCGATCTACAACCTCTTTCAAGACCAGACCTCTGACTAACCTACTGACAAAAGCACAAATTGAAGTCTGGAAAAAAATATTAAAAAACAAGGAGATCTGCCCCAGTTCTTCTCCATTAACTAAACTGGGAGACTTGATAGGTCTGCGAGACAAAAAAAACAATACCAAAACCTTACTACAATTTGAATTGAGGGGGACGGTATAGGAGACATACTAAAAGAAGGCACTTTGCATCCTCTAGAGCAACTACAAAAGAAGTTCCCTCAAGTCCATCTGAACCATTTACACTATATGCAAATACTTTCCAATTATAAAATCTTGTTGAAACAAGAAACCATCGATAGGCCTCTGACGTGGTTTGAATCCCTAATGTCTACTTCGCAACTGATTTCTAAAATTACCTCTAAAATCTATAAGAAACTTATCACTCTAGAAAGAGAAGTTCCATTGCCATATATTAGCTCTTGGAAAAAAGAGTTGGGTATTAAAACCAACTCTTCAGATATACATCAAATTTATAGATTTAGTTGTGGACACTCTAGATGTATACATTTGCAAGAAACCTGTTAGAAACTAGTAAGCAGATGGTATAAAATGCCAGTTCCCCTACACCAAATTTTGGTGGGAATGTGACTAAATTAAATCCTTTTGGTCTAAAGTGGAACAGATCCTGAAAACTATATGTCCACAGGCCCCATCTCTATCTCCACCCTTTTTATTTTTAAACATCTCACCGGGGTCCTTCCTTCAATAAAACTTTATGGTCCCACTTAGTACTTGCAGCTAAAGCTATGATTCCTTTGTATTGGCGCAAAGAGGAGACTTCCCCAATTTGACATTGGCTGAAAAAGATAGCCCAAATATCAAGAATGGAGGAACTGTGCTTCCTTGTACAAAGAAATCCAATTAACTATACCAGAATTTGGCTTCCTTGGCTTAACTTTCTCTCTGACCCCTTAGGATATGGTAGGTATATGTCTTTATAGATCTTTATATTGTCTTACACACATTTCTAGATCTCACAATAAACATTGGGTTTAACTTATTCCCTTAAGAAATACATCTCAGCTTTATGTATTCTTGATTAGAACGATACGATCTATATATCGGATTTATAGTTAGATATATGTTTACACCCACATTTATCAGATTGACTACTTTCTGTTAACTCTGTTTAGATATACAGTGAAGGAAATAAGTATTTAATCCCTTGCTGATTTTGTAAGTTTGCCCACTGTCAAAGACATGAACAGTCTAGAATTTTTAGGCTAGGTTAATTTTACCAGTGAAAGAAAGATTATATAAAAAAAAAAACTGAAAATTACATTGTCAAAATTATATATATTTATTTCCATTGTGCACAGAGAAATAAGTATTTGATCTCCTACCAACTATTAAGAGTTCAGCCTCCTCCAGACCAGTTACACGCTCCAAATCAACTTGGTGCCTGCATTAAAGACAACTGTCTTACATGGTCACCTGTATAAAAGACTCCTGTCCACAGACTCAATTAATCAGTCTGACTCTAACCTCTACAACATGGGCAAGACCAAGGAGCTTTCTAAGGATGTCAGGGACAAGATCATAGACCTGCACAAGGCTGGAATGGGCTACAAAACCATAAGTAAGACGCTGGGTGAGAAGGAGACAACTGTTGGTGCAATAGTAAGAAAATGGAAGACATACAAAATGACTGTCAATCGACATCGATCTGGGGCTCCATGCAAAATCTCACCTCGTGGGGTATCCTTGATCCTGAGGAAGGAGAGAGCTCAGCCGAAAACTACACGGGGGGAACTTGTTAATGATCTCAAGGCAGCTGGGACCACAGTCACCAAGAAAACCATTGGTAACACATTACGCCGTAATGGATTAAAATCCTGCAGTGCCCGCAAGGTCCCTCTGCTCAAGAAGGCACATGTACAGGCCCGTCTGAAGTTTGCAAATGAACATCTGGATGATTCTGAGAGTGATTGGGAGAAGGTGCTGTGGTCAGATGAGACTAAAATTGAGCTCTTTGGCATTAACTCAACTCGCCGTGTTTGGAGGAAGAGAAATGCTGCCTATGACCCAAAGAACACCGTCCCCACTGTCAAGCATGGAGGTGGAAACATTATGTTTTGGGGGTGTTTCTATGCTAAGGGCACAGGACTACTTCACCGCATCAATGGGAGAATGGATGGAGCCATGTACCGTCAAATGCTGAGTGACAACCTCCTTCCCTCCACCAGGACATTAAAAATGGCTCGTGGCTGGGTTTTCCAGCACGACAATGACCCGAAACATACAGCCAAGGCAACAAAGGAGTGGCTCAAAAAGAAGCACATTAAGGTCATGGAGTGGCCTAGCCAGTCTCCAGACCTTAATCCCATCGAAAACTTATGGAGGGAGCTGAAGATCCGAGTTGCCAAGCGACAGCCTCGAAATCTTAATGATTTACAGATGATCTGCAAAGAGGGGTGGGCCAAAATTCCATCTAACATGTGTGCAAACCTCATCATCAACTAGAAAAAACGTCTGACTGCTGTGCTTGCTAACAAGGGTTTTGCCACCAAGTATTAAGTCTTGTTTGCCAAAGGGATCAAATACTTATTTCTCTGTGCACAATGCAAATAAATATATATAATTTTGACAATGTGATTTTCTGTTTCTTTTTTTATATAATCTATCTCTCACTGGTAAGATTAACCTAGCCTAAAAATTCTAGACTGTTCATGTCTTTGACAGTGGGCAAACTTACAAAATCAGCAAGGGATCAAATACTTATTTCCTTCACTGTATGTATGAGGTTATGCGAAAATAATATTCTGATTTGTGATGTCTGAGTACTATTGAATGACTTAATGCATCTATTTGTGACAACCTGACAATTGAAATTGTTTTGATGTCCTATTGGCAGTAATGTCTACCTTTATGTAACTTTTTGACAAACAGGAATTATTTTCTTAAAAAAGGCTCAAAGGTAAAATAAATTGATATAATAGCTACACTTACCATAATATTTCCCTTTTCCTTGATGATGTTGTTCTGTTCTATATCATAACCCAAAGGGTTAAAAACATGTGTCACAGGAGGTCAGAGGCAGATTTAGGGGAAGGGGGTGATAAGGGCAATCACCTCTTTCCCCTAGATCACTGCGCCAATAGTTATACATAGCCACCTATTCCTACAATACTTACTTTCCTAGCTCCCGGGCTTCTCTTTAGGAGCCATCACTCTAGGACCTGAAGCCGTCCAGCATTAGGACCATGCGTGTGGCAGTGGCAGCTAAAGAGGAGAATAGGAGAGAGGAGGAGAGTAAGTATATGAGTGTCTGCTCTTAGGTCTGGGATCTGGTCTGGGGTCTGGCCATCTCTGGGATCACCTCTGGGGTCACCTCTGGGGTCTGGTCTTGGGGTCTGGCCTTGGAAGTCTGTCTTAGGGGTCTGGTCTAGGGTCCTCTCTGGGGTCTGGTCTTGTCTGGGGTCTGCACCTGCTTTTACCTCTCATTAGAGTTATGGCTCGACTCCTTCCATGACTCCCATAGATTACATTGAAGAGAGAAGTGCACAGAAGAGGCCACCTCTTCATTGAAGCTGAGGCAACAAGCACTTGTGGCCCTTTGCTTTAGCAAATGGGTGGTAAGGGGACCGCCAGAGGTGTGGATAAATGCCATAAATGCATCAGCTGTGAAAACACCTGTAATTTCCCTATTGAAGAACTAATTTCATAAATACTTCCTTAGCAGAAAAATAATAGCAAAGTAAAGTAAATATAACAATTATGATGATAATAATCATAATGATAAAAACGAATATTATTCACCAAAATGTATTTAAATATAATGAAATAAGCTGCTCAGTGATTCCATTGACTACAATGTATTTTCCATACATTTTTAGATGAGAATTTATAAACCAGCACTAAGAAGAAACTGTGGCAGTTTTTATTCCTGTTTTCAGAGAAGAGGCGGCGAAATTGATATATTTTATCCTGCACAGACGCTGACAGATGCTGCAAGTACTGTACTAGTATGGTTTCAATTTTTAAACACCTTGTGGAAATGAACCTGCTGTGACAAATGGCCTAGACACAATGGAGGAATACATGAAGGTTTATTTGTGGCAGTGACCTGTCTCATCTGTTAAATGTTGACAATGTTTCTTGTGGAGTGCTTTTGTTATGAAACACCCTAAAAGCAGGAAGAACTGGAAGGATCGATAAATTAAAATGTTGTTTATAAAAATTCAGAGTCAAAACTACACATGGAGGACATGTACTGAGGACAGACCCTCTCCATTTTTCTCCATCATTTGAACAGTGCTTTACATTTGTGAAGGTCTGACACCTTACTGATGGGTCATTTGGCAACATTGTAGATACAGCAGAGAGAAAAGAAAGAGTTGTACTTTCAAAGGAGAAATCTTGTCAATTCCTAAGTGTATTTTTTCCTCTTTAAAATGTTTTACAATTTAACCTACTGTATCTGTACTTAGAATGAATAGGACTTTCCAAAAACTGCAAGGCGGCTGAAGCTCTGAAGTTCATCAGTTGGGAGTTAGGCTGTAGGTACAAATAACTTGAACCGCAGTAAATATTAATAATGTGAAGTGCAGAAACAAATAACCCTTAATGTCAAGTCCGGAGTAAAATGAACAGGGTATATTTGATATTTCTATATAGATCTATTTAAGATTTACCCCAATATTAAAACGATTTTTAAAGGAAAAATATAAATATAAAAAAAGGCAAATTTGAGATATTAGGTATTCAGCAACATTGACTACATAATGTTAGTTCCCTCTTTAGTGGTTAAATGAGTTTTATGGTACATTGACTGCAACAGGTGAATCAGACATGACATAAAAGTCACAGTGGTAGAGACAGGACTGGCTTATTAGGAGGGTAAAAGGGGAAATTGTCATGGGGCCTCCACCACCAAGGGGCCTACACATTAGATTGTTGTTAATTAATCAGTGGGATCTGCCAACACTTATCTAATGTTTATGCCCAGCATTGACACTGATGCTGTAACTGGGGAGGGGGCACCTAGCAACACTTTTTCACTAGAGGCCTTCACCATCCTTGATTGTACCATGGGTGGAGGAACAGCAGCTTCAGAATTTACGGGGCCAGGGATGCTGCATGTGTGTGTAACAATAAGCTTTACTTTGCACAAAGGCAAAAATGTGCACATCAAAAGCTTCCCAAGGAGTTAGAAGAAGCATGTTCCCCCCTACTCAGTACTTATAAACAGAATCTTTACTATTTTACATAGTTACATAGTTACATAGTTTGTACGGTTGAAAAAAGACACATGTCCATCAAGTTCAACCAAGGGATGGGAAAGGGGAAGTGGGATGGGAAAGGGGAAGTAAAAAATTTCTACACATAGCAGTTAATATTTTTTTGTTCTAGGAAATTATCTAAGCCTTTTTTAAAGCCATCTACTGTCCCTGCTGCGACCAGCTCCTGCGGTAGGCTATTCCATAGATTCACAGTTCTCACAGTAAAGAAGGCTTGTCGCCTCTGTAGGTTGAACCTTTTTTTCTCCAGACGGAGGGAGTGCCCCCTTGTTTTTTGATGGGGTTTTACATGGAACAGGATTTCACCATATTTTTTGTATGCGCCATTCATATATTTATATAAGTTAATCATGTCCCCCCTTAGTCGTCTTTTCTCAAGGCTAAATAGGTTTAGTTCTTTTAATCTTTCCTCATAACTTAGATTCTCCATGCCCCTTATTAGCTTCGTTGCTCTTCTTTGTATTTTTTCCAACTCCAGGGCATCCTTTCTATGAACTGGAGCCCAGAACTGGACTGCATATTCTAGATGAGGCCTCACTAATGCTTTGTAAAGTGGTAATATTACATCCCTGTCCCGCGAGTCCATGCCTCTTTTGATACACGACAATATTTTGCTTGCCTTTGAAGCAGCTGATTGACACTGCATGCTGAAATTTAGTTTATGATTTACAAGTACACCCAGATCCTTCTCAACAATTGACTCCCCCAGTGTAGCTCCCCCTAGGACATATGATGCTTGCAGGTTTTTCGTACCCAGATGCATAACTTTACATTTATCTACATTAAACTTCCTTTGCCAAGTGGACGCCCAAACAACTGGACACAAAAATGGAAGGGAAATATGTGACAGTCTATTTTCCCAGCCATCGGAAGTTTGAGTGGGCTACTCAGTGTCTCACCTAGGACCACAAAACCTAGTAATGAATGCTAAAAGTAAAAAGAAGAAAATATTTCTCACAGTGTTTGTCAGTCCGCAGGATTTTTTTGCAGCTCCCTAAACAAGTAGTCTTGTAGAAATCTTTAACAGATAGTCTTAACTTCTTTCTGATTCCTTCCTTTTGTGAAAGTTTTAGGCTTAACTATGGTGTGTGACTTGGCATGCCTGTTCTCCTATTGCAATCAATAAAACCTAGAAGCACTCCAATGATTCTTTCGAAATATTTTCAAGATAATTTTATTATGAATAATTCATACACGATATTCCTTTTCAAGCGATATTTCTTGGACGTTTCGACCTCACCTAGGTCTTTATCACAATCGCTGTAATAACATAACATGTACAACGTATGTAATGACATAATAAAATATAACGGACAACTGAATAGAGTAAACAAATGATGTAAAATAGAAAAAAACCACACATAATAAACAATGTAGAGAGCAGACTAAGTCAGCAAAGCATATATATTGATCAATAATTCAACATATGAAGTAATGCATTAACCATGAGGGTTGTACAGACATGTATATACATTCATGCAATACAGTATTATAATACTATCGCATACAGGTAAGAATAAATTTTAGATTAGAACTCTCACCTAAGCAACATGTAATGAGATACTAAAGATATTACTATGTCAGATATATTCATAAAAGTAAACCTTCACAGGAACTGATGATATCAATAGGGGCTAGAACTATGTCATTCCATCAGACCATGACCTAAACCGGTAATATTAGTTGGTGCACAGAATAAAGGTATAATGAAGAAAGAAGAGCCATTGAGTTGAAACAAGAGAGTGAGCATACCTGATAGTCGTTAGGATGTGGTGTGGACGGCGTCTACCAGACGCTCTCAGATTGCAGTCTGAAAGAAGTAACCCCGAGAAGGTATTTAAATAGCGCGCGACAGTGCCGGATATCCGGTGTTTGGAACGCACTCGGAGTCCTGCGCAAGCGCACTACCTTCAGCTGTAGACTTGACACGCAAACAAGGAACAAGTGTCAATATTGACATGATCGCTAATAAAAAGAAACGAAGACGCTGGCGCTGGAATACCCTAACCGGTATGTTAAATAACTCACTTGATTTTTAGAGAGAAATAGATACACCAAGTATAGTCTAGCTGTACTAAAATATTAGAAATAAAGAAATCGTAACTAAGGATGTAGGTACATTACAATGCTCTATTAGAATGGTAATAATAAGGACAAAGCAATAGACAATATACAGGTAGAGTATAATAGTGAATTGGATTGATCATAATCTATATTATACAAAGGTGAAAAAAAGATGAAAAGAAAGGAAAAGAAAAGTAAGAAAAGTGAACCGGTTTTTAGGTACCTGGATTACTTACTACTGATCTTTATTCTAAACCAACAGATAAGAATAGTGTCATGGGGTTCGTTAGGTTAATACACGATCAACAGAGCCAGAGACGACAGGGCAACTCCAACAGGGTTTATTGCATCCAATGTTGACAGAACAAGTCACGTTCAATGCAGGAACAACACACAGTCCACAAAATAAGTAATCCCAGGAACATCTTCAGAGTGCTGGCCTCAGCTTCAGCTCTCCTTCAGGTCTAAATCCAGAAGATCTCCATCCTCCCCAGGACAAGCCCTTATATCCACTCAGGGGGAGGAACATCTTGGCAGTTTCTAGTCACCATCATTATAATGACTTTAGTTTGTAGTCATACACTGTCTGTAAGTGAGTTGTGGTCCTTTGTGCTATTATGTGGATTGCCACAGCCAGGATGAGAACACAATGGGGAAGATAATTGGATCACCCTTGATTGCTGGTCTGCACCTGAGCTGAATATAACTGTGGTGCCTCCTGATGACCCCCTGTGGGGTCTGGACAATGACAACACTTTGTCTTGTGGACTTCACCTCTGACTCGTCCAATTGTCCATAGGCTGGAGACACGACCTGTGGTACTTGATTAGAGAGTTATCCCTCTCTGCTGAGGACTCACAATAAACCACATATAATGCACCATCACAACCTCTCCCCTCATATAATAAGTGAGCTGGCCATGTGGCCTACACAGGCCGCTGGCCACCTCACTCATAAGCCACTTATTACAGTTCAATAAGAACAGTCCACAGGCTGTAAAGAAAGTCCAGTGCACATGTACATCCGGGGCCAAGAGCAATGTCTGGAAACACAACCACGAAGTTCAAGACACTTCCACAAAAGTTCCACGTCATCTGGTCGCTTTGAAAGAGCTGATCCGGTGGCCTCCAGGACAGTCCAGCTCGTGAGATGGAGTCTCTGGGGTCTGGAGGTTTCTTGGGACCTTTTATCCAGTTTACAGGTTTCTGCAGGCTCCGAATCTCCCATCCAGACACTTTCCTCCCCAGTGCATCCCACCACCATATATTCGGTAATGCTGGCCGGCTATCTGACCCATCACCCAGGCAAAGATCATTCCAGAAAATACAGTCACTGTTCAGAATTGTATTGAGTCCAGAGAAGTTGGTGGCAGAAGATGGGGAGATAGAAGTCCAATCGGTTTGAGAAAACAAGGGCCATGGGCATATTTGAAAAGGGTCTGAAGTCTCACCATCATGAAGGTCATCACTGCTGTTGGGACCAGTGTCTTGTTGTCCTTCGCAGCCTTGCTCCTCCAACACTCCTTCCACCATAGAACTCGCTGACACTCCAGTGTCATCCTCATCCATGTTGGAAGACTGTGCACTTGGAGAGGCCATACTGACCGTAATATCCACAACATCACTGGACAAAGACAAATCAGACCTCAAGGTAACAATACAGTTGGGTTCCTCAACCTCTTGGAAATCCTGGGGTGAAGGGAATGCAGGAAACACATCGCCAGGAGAAGCACAAACATCATTGCTCACTAGTGGGGCTGTATCGTGTGACTTAACCTCAGTTGGGCTTTCAGAACTGGCACTGGTGATCTCAGTGGCAAAGGTTTCAGGAGGTCCAGTGCTAGTTATATCGCCTGTGTCCTCATCATCCACACCAGTGCTAGTTATATCTCCTGTATCTTTATCATCCACACGAATGCTAGCCACATCTCCTGCATCTTCATCATCCACAGGACCCGTTTCTGCAGATACACTGACATTCTCTGTATGCACTCCTTCCGGTCCTGAATCAAGCCCAGAATCCTTTACTTCTTCCTGGTGCTCCCATGTCTTATGGTATAAGCTGCCCACAGACGTCACATCACTCACCTCAGGACACTCTGGAGCCTTCTCTGGAGATTTGCAGCGATCAGAGCCTGGAGCAGCAGCACAATCCTTATAACACTGTGCTGGCCGTTCACACCATGTTTGCGGCACCTCTCGCTCCGCTGTTGCCAGACACCAATTCCAGTCCCAGTCCCAGAACTTATCATCGTTGGAGGCCAAACATCCCAGAGCATCCATGGTCTCCTGGTGCAACTCCCGAGCTCGCACAAGAACTTGTTCCTTCCTTGCCATAGTCAGAGACTTATCCCAAGCCCAACATTCAATGTCTTCTGTAAACTTTGGTCCAAGGCAGTCCATTGCCTCCTGGTAAAACACAATTGCTCTCCTCACGATAGACATCCTGGTGTTCAGACCTCTGTCCATCTCTCCTGCACTCTGTTGATCCCACTTCTGACACCAGTTGTCATGGGGTTTGTTAGGTTAATACACGATCAACAGAGCCAGAGACGACAGGGCAACTCCAACAGGGTTTATTGCATCCAATGTTGACAGAACAAGTCACGTTCAATGCAGGAACAACACACAGTCCACAAAATAAGTAATCCCAGGAACATCTTCAGAGTGCTGGCCTCAGCTTCAGCTCTCCTTCAGGACTAAATCCAGAAGATCTCCATCCTCCCCAGGACAAGCCCTTATATCCACTCAGGGGGAGGAACATCTTGGCAGTTTCTAGTCACCATCATTATAATGACTTTAGTTTGTAGTCATACACTGTCTGTAAGTGAGTTGTGGTCCTTTGTGCTATTATGTGGATTGCCACAGCCAGGATGAGAACACAATGGGGAAGATAATTGGATCACCCTTGATTGCTGGTCTGCACCTGAGCTGAATATAACTGTGGTGCCTCCTGATGACCCCCTGTGGGGTCTGGACAATGACAACACTTTGTCTTGTGGACTTCACCTCTGACTCGTCCAATTGTCCATAGGCTGGAGACACGACCTGTGGTACTTGATTAGAGAGTTATCCCTCTCTGCTGAGGACTCACAATAAACCACATATAATGCACCATCACAACCTCTCCCCTCATATAATAAGTGAGCTGGCCATGTGGCCTACACAGGCCGCTGGCCACCTCACTCATAAGCCACTTATTACAGTTCAATAAGAACAGTCCACAGGCTGTAAAGAAAGTCCAGTGCACATGTACATCCGGGGCCAAGAGCAATGTCTGGAAACACAACCACGAAGTTCAAGACACTTCCACAAAAGTTCCACGTCATCTGGTCGCTTTGAAAGAGCTGATCCGGTGGCCTCCAGGACAGTCCAGCTCGTGAGATGGAGTCTCTGGGGTCTGGAGGTTTCTTGGGACCTTTTATCCAGTTTACAGGTTTCTGCAGGCTCCGAATCTCCCATCCAGACACTTTCCTCCCCAGTGCATCCCACCACCATATATTCGGTAATGCTGGCCGGCTATCTGACCCATCACCCAGGCAAAGATCATTCCAGAAAATACAGTCACTGTTCAGAATTGTATTGAGTCCAGAGAAGTTGGTGGCAGAAGATGGGGAGATAGAAGTCCAATCGGTTTGAGAAAACAAGGGCCATGGGCATATTTGAAAAGGGTCTGAAGTCTCACCATCATGAAGGTCATCACTGCTGTTGGGACCAGTGTCTTGTTGTCCTTCGCAGCCTTGCTCCTCCAACACTCCTTCCACCATAGAACTCGCTGACACTCCAGTGTCATCCTCATCCATGTTGGAAGACTGTGCACTTGGAGAGGCCATACTGACCGTAATATCCACAACATCACTGGACAAAGACAAATCAGACCTCAAGGTAACAATACAGTTGGGTTCCTCAACCTCTTGGAAATCCTGGGGTGAAGGGAATGCAGGAAACACATCGCCAGGAGAAGCACAAACATCATTGCTCACTAGTGGGGCTGTATCGTGTGACTTAACCTCAGTTGGGCTTTCAGAACTGGCACTGGTGATCTCAGTGGCAAAGGTTTCAGGAGGTCCAGTGCTTGTTATATCGCCTGTGTCCTCATCATCCACACCAGTGCTAGTTATATCTCCTGTATCTTTATCATCCACACGAATGCTAGCCACATCTCCTGCATCTTCATCATCCACAGGACCCGTTTCTGCAGATACACTGACATTCTCTGTATGCACTCCTTCCGGTCCTGAATCAAGCCCAGAATCCTTTACTTCTTCCTGGTGCTCCCATGTCTTATGGTATAAGCTGCCCACAGACGTCACATCACTCACCTCAGGACACTCTGGAGCCTTCTCTGGAGATTTGCAGCGATCAGAGCCTGGAGCAGCAGCACAATCCTTATAACACTGTGCTGGCTGTTCACACCATGTTTGCGGCACCTCTCGCTCCGCTGTTGCCAGACACCAATTCCAGTCCCAGTCCCAGAACTTATCATCGTTGGAGGCCAAACATCCCAGAGCATCCATGGTCTCCTGGTGCAACTCCCGAGCTCGCACAAGAACTTGTTCCTTCCTTGCCATAGTCAGAGACTTATCCCAAGCCCAACATTCAATGTCTTCTGTAAACTTTGGTCCAAGGCAGTCCATTGCCTCCTGGTAAAACACAATTGCTCTCCTCACGATAGACATCCTGGTGTTCAGACCTCTGTCCATCTCTCCTGCACTCTGTTGATCCCACTTCTGACACCAGTTGTCATGGGGTTTGTTAGGTTAATACACGATCAACAGAGCCAGAGACGACAGGGCAACTCCAACAGGGTTTATTGCATCCAATGTTGACAGAACAAGTCACGTTCAATGCAGGAACAACACACAGTCCACAAAATAAGTAATCCCAGGAACATCTTCAGAGTGCTGGCCTCAGCTTCAGCTCTCCTTCAGGTCTAAATCCAGAAGATCTCCATCCTCCCCAGGACAAGCCCTTATATCCACTCAGGGGGAGGAACATCTTGGCAGTTTCTAGTCACCATCATTATAATGACTTTAGTTTGTAGTCATACACTGTCTGTAAGTGAGTTGTGGTCCTTTGTGCTATTATGTGGATTGCCACAGCCAGGATGAGAACACAATGGGGAAGATAATTGGATCACCCTTGATTGCTGGTCTGCACCTGAGCTGAATATAACTGTGGTGCCTCCTGATGACCCCCTGTGGGGTCTGGACAATGACAACACTTTGTCTTGTGGACTTCACCTCTGACTCGTCCAATTGTCCATAGGCTGGAGACACGACCTGTGGTACTTGATTAGAGAGTTATCCCTCTCTGCTGAGGACTCACAATAAACCACATATAATGCACCATCACAAATAGTTGACTATATTACAATAGCAGTCATCCAAGCAATATGATACGATCTTTACAAAGATCACAATTTACTTGAGTGTCCAGGATTGTATCCAATATTGATAGAAGAACTACAAGACTAGAGCAAATGTCCACTAAATTTGAGGAGAGAGGGTATCCTCCATCACTTTTATCTAAGGAACTGGATAGATCAATTATGACCAACAGGACCACATCATCTACTGTTAAACCTAAACAAAACAGATTTCCATTAATACTTACGTACCATCCGATTATACCCAAATTATATCAGAGTATTCGGAAACATTGGCCAACACTACACACGGCCTATCCCGATATTTCAGAATTTTCTAGTCCAGTGATGATGTGTTCCAAAAGATCATTCAACATTCGGGATCGCCTCATTAGAGCTGACATTGGCAGCTCTACGAGGGTTCCTCGACAATCCTTTTTGCAAACTAAACGTCATGGTACCTTCCCTTGCTTGCATTGTGCATGTTGTTCCAACATCATTAAGGGTGATAAGATTCAACACCCACATCACAACAAGACCTTTCCGGTAAAAGGTTACTTTACATGCAATTCTAATTTTGTGGTTTATCTTATCAAATGTCCATGTGGCCTGGTCTATGTAGGCGAGACCACACAACATATTAAGGATCGGCTATCCAGCCACAAATCCACTATACGATGCAAAAAAACTTGGTTACCGCTTCCTGATCATTTTGAGAAATTTAATCACAATCTTTCCCAATTAAAATTTCAGGTCATAGAGCAGGTACATAGACCTAGAAGGGGTGGTAACCATATTAAATTACTAAAAACAAGAGAATCGTATTGGATACATACACTGGAGACTCTTGCACCAAAAGGTCTTAATAGGGAATATGATCTTCTGTTTTGAACAGTATTTACATCCCTGTCTATTCTCTTATTTCCATATATAAAACCCATGTTCATTTCTTCCAGGCACGGTAGGAAACATGAGATCGATTATGACCAGATACAGGTACCTAAAAACCGGTTCACTTTTCTTACTTTTCTTTTCCTTTCTTTTCATCTTTTTTTCACCTTTGTATAATATAGATTATGATCAATCCAATTCACTATTATACTCTACCTGTATATTGTCTATTGCTTTGTCCTTATTATTACCATTCTAATAGAGCATTGTAATGTACCTACATCCTTAGTTACGATTTCTTTATTTCTAATATTTTAGTACAGCTAGACTATACTTGGTGTATCTATTTCTCTCTAAAAATCAAGTGAGTTATTTAACATACCGGTTAGGGTATTCCAGCGCCAGCGTCTTCGTTTCTTTTTATTAGCGATCATGTCAATATTGACACTTGTTCCTTGTTTGCGTGTCAAGTCTACAGCTGAAGGTAGTGCGCTTGCGCAGGACTCCGAGTGCGTTCCAAACACCGGATATCCGGCACTGTCGCGCGCTATTTAAATACCTTCTCGGGGTTACTTCTTTCAGACTGCAATCTGAGAGCGTCTGGTAGACGCTGTCCACACCACATCCTAACGACTATCAGGTATGCTCACTCTCTTGTTTCAACTCAATAGCTCTTCTTTCTTCATTATACCTTTATTCTGTGCACCAACTAATATTACCGGTTTAGGTCATGGTCTGATGGAATGACATAGTTCTAGCCCCTATTGATATCATCAGTTCCTGTGAAGGTTTACTTTTATGAATATATCTGACATAGTAATATCTTTAGTATCTCATTACATGTTGCTTAGGTGAGAGTTCTAATCTAAAATTTATTCTTACCTGTATGCGATAGTATTATAATACTGTATTGCATGAATGTATATACATGTCTGTACAACCCTCATGGTTGATGCATTACTTCATATGTTGAATTATTGATCAATATATATGCTTTGCTGACTTAGTCTGCTCTCTACATTGTTTATTATGTGTGGTTTTTTTCTATTTTACATCATTTGTTTACTCTATTCAGTTGTCCGTTATATTTTATTATGTCATTACATACGTTGTACATGTTATGTTATTACAGCGATTGTGATAAAGACCTAGGTGAGGTCGAAACGTCCAAGAAATATCGCTTGAAAAGGAATATCGTGTATGAATTATTCATAATAAAATTATCTTGAAAATATTTCGAAAGAATCATTGGAGTGCTTCTAGGTTTTATTGATCACTATTGTGGGTCATCCAGCCCGAACCTTCATAGCACCAATACTACGTCTATATAAGGTGTGCATCCTTACATATTTGAGAATGTTCTCCTATTGCAGACACAGAATTGAGGAAAGACTCCTGCTGCAGCCAGTTGCCTTACAACCAGAGCTCGGTCTGTTTTGAGTTTTGAGAGGAGGGGGATTATCTACTGGAACATATATATATATAATTTTTTAGATATTTATTCACAGTTTTTATAGCAATGGAGGCATGCTAAGATCAAAGAAGAGGAGAATAGGGAGGGTATTTTTAAGTGCTTTTCTTCTATAGGGAGTCCGTCCTATTGACATAATGTCTTTAATATGCTTAAAAAATTCCAATATGATAATAATTTTACAGTATAACAAGTATTAATGTTAAATGCCCACAGTTGTAAAAGTACAAACTTAAAAACAATATATTTTTATATTTTATAATTACTTTTTATTTGACTAAATTGTGATGTGAAATACCCTAAATATACACGGTACCCCCAACTGTTTGACTATGAAACCCTCCACCTGAGGGAACATGTCATACATGATCACTAGTAGAACAATGCAAATAGTAATGAAATTATGTAATGTACAGATGAAGCAACCTTTAACTTGACACTGATAACTTTCTGCAGTATGATAACTTATCACTTGACACAACAAAAGCTTTTGAAAGGCCATTGAAAAAGTCAAGTTAAAGTTTTGTGCCACAGTGTATTCGCGTAAAGTGTCAAGTTAAAGATTGTTACATCTGTATAGCAACCAAAGTCTTGGCTACTATAGGACTACTAAAATATGTATGAAAGAACTTGCAAATGCAACACCCTTATGTCTAAGTCTCTTAATAAGTGCTGTAAGAAAATAGGTTTTAGTTTTACATCAACTTTCTGTGAAGCCTATCATCATCAAAATAATCAGAAGTGTCATCCGCAGCTTCATGCGTCCCTCGCGCTGGAATAAACCATATATCATAATGAACTGCATGAGTACATACATAGTGCCTTTGTGACATAAGATTGACAGTTGATTCCAACTCATAAATCAAAGAAGATACAGTCTGTATCATTCTCTACCAGATAAATCCAAGTAAATCTAAACACGCTACACTATGTTTATAGACAACTTGTTTATCGCATGATGTTTACATAGGAATAGAGGGTAACAAGACTTGACATTAGATAGCTTCAACCTTCTGATAATCTTCCTACTGTGCTAAGATTTGCACATAGAGAAAATTCGGTATATGGTGAACATTGGATTACATCTATAAAATACTCTCAAATATAAAATCTTATTAGGGTAATTGAAGGGGAACTTATAGGAACTTATAGGTGTAAACAGCCACTCACGTGTAACAAATGAAGATATGCAAACCACAGTGCTTGGGGAACAGGTGTTAGGTGAACACGTTCTGTGCTGCTGGCACTTGGGGTGGCCATTTTGTTGACACTGAGGGGATTGTGTTTGGCTCCAGTGGGAAAATCAGGCTTTGGGAAGCCTGCAGCAAGTTATCAAAATCAAGATGAGGATTGCTATATCTGTACTCTGGACATTCTGGCTGGCACTGGAGGGGCTGTGGCTGGAACTTGAGGTAGCATTCCGGCTAACCCATTGGGCAGTTTGGCTGACTATGAGGGGACTGTGGCTTGCATAGGGGGCAAACTTTAGCTGGCACTGTATGGGAGGGCACACTCTTTCTGGCACACAAATATTGTGCAGCAATAAGCTCATTTTCTATACCTTAAAATTAGCATTAAACGCGTGCCATAGCCAATGGACAGTGCTGTCATGTGATTATTTCACGCAACTACAATGGAAATTACACAACAGCTCTATTGTTTACATTAATCTACAATTTTTTCACAATGGGGAGCAGAGAGAGAATCTCTACAGTACTATATTGGTAAGGGTTTTCTTTTTTCTTTTCAACTAATTTTCAGAAAACCCCTCTAAGACTTTTTCTTGATACTGTATACACTTGAAGGTCAGCCACTATCTGCTATGACATAGTGGAGTTGCTTTTAAATGCATTTTCCTCCTTACTTATACAGTATGTTGGCAAACCTCATTTTTCCCAGAGGATCCACATTAATATTTCATAAATGCAACTTTTTTAATGCATGAACATAAACTATTAATATTTATGTATACAGCAATTCAATGCAAATTGGTTTTATGTTGCTTTTTAGGCTGCAATCCGTTTAGAATCCAATATAACGGACAAGATAAAACGTATAACTTCATATACCATGTGCAGTACCTGCATACATTTAATATTAAGGTATATATTTTTATATATAATGATGTCACATTCTAAACCTCAGACCTTGGGTCACTGCAGATATTACTACACTTCTAAATTCTGCTAATTTCAGCAATGCAGTAGATACACAGAGGTCCTTATAAATATTAATAAGGTATTTTATTTTCACAGCGCTTTACACACATCCTGTTTTGTGGTTGTAACAGCAAAATTAGATTTACAGAAGACAGCCAAGAACAATGGAGGAAATGTTGTGTGCGAAATCTTTCTGGATCAAAGAATGCCTCGCTAGAACACAAAGATTTTATATTTACGCATTTAGGAGGCACACATCGAAAGAAGATTCAACATCATTTTTTAAGACACCATAAAACAAACCCTTCATCTCAAAGTCACTGTCCACCCCCAAAAACCTAATTTACTTTCCATGCAAGACTAAGTTACTGTTTTATTTGCTCTATGTTGCGGAGGAAGAGAGTGAATTTTACTTCTTGAACAAATAGAAAGTCAGTAGAAATAAGAAAGGTATAAATTACAAGCAGTTGACATAGCAACATAACATTTTGTCAGAATGCGAAAACGCTAGGGATTTTTTTTATATACTTGGTTTTTTTGTGTTTTGTTTTTCTTTGTTTTTTATTTTATAAAGAATTGCATATAGAAAGTTAAGTAACCCTTTACAGAATCAACAAAGAGACCATGTCTTGTGGAAAATCCCCTACAGGACAAACATCCAAATTCTGTTTAAATTCTTATTTACAATCAACAAAGCATAGGCAAGGCTTCTTATCAGTTTACAAGCAGCGATAGACATTGATCTCAGCCTTCGTATGTCAAGATAAGGAAGGTCAGTTTTTTACCATGAGGAAAGTAAATTGAGGTGAAAGTCATTATTAACCTTTTCTGTTCACTTTATCTTATAAACTGCATTTTAAATATTAATCTGTTTTGTTTTTTTCTTGTACTGATAACTTGTGTGAAGATAATGAAGAGTGGATAAAGAAATCTGTTAAGAAAATGTATGTTAGCAATGGAGATAGTTGTAACAATGTCCCTTAATTAGAAAACTTTTATGTGACAAGTAAATTAACTGCTGTAATTCCTAGAGTAAGGTTCTGTTCACATTAAGGGCCATGTGGTCTCCTTGTGCTGCCATCCAGGCAGTTGTGTCCTTCCTCATATCTCAACATACCCCGAAATATGTGGCATGAGATGACCAGCTTTGAAAAAATCCTGATTGTGCCATACTCACAAGTTATCTATGCTATGTGTGTATGTGTGGCCACTGAGTGATTGTCATGTGAATTGCAGCCTGTCAAGGGTTTTTCTAGCATGTCGCGATATTGCATTGAATTTGTTTCATGAGAATTAGGAGTCCTTAACCATATTAAAGCAAAGGTAAGAAAGGACACATCCGTATCAAACCAGTTGTTTTTTGTTTTGTAAACCATGTTCAATTTCTGTATTTCTAATTTAGAAATGTAGCTTAAGAAAAAAAAAAAAAAGGAGAAAAAAGTACTAAGCTTTTCAACCTCATACTAAGGTCTTCATCAGTCCGAGCTTTTCTAAGAACCTCGGCTTGAATTCATGTTCTTACGTTCCATACACAGTATGACAGCACTCTTGGAAAGAAGTCCATTTCCTTATCGCATTGCCAAAAATTTATAAATGTAGTACAAATGGTACTGTCATTTGGCGCAATATCTCGGAATACTTTACTGTGTTGTCTATAGTTTTCTGAAGAATTATAGCAAACCTGTCATTCCAAAAAAACAACTGTAGTGCAGCAACAAATAATATTTTAATTCCTTTTGTAGGTTTTGTAAGTATACAATTTCTCTCTTTATAATCGCTGAGTGTGTTGGTTTTTCCTGGTGTGATGCTGCTAAACATGTTGGGGTAATGCATCTGGCACTTATGGAGACCATGTGATTAGAACTTATGGGGGCATGTGGCTGCACTGTATATTGGTGGACATGTATCTGCCACTTGTGGGGGACAAGCGGCTGAATTGTTTGTTGGAACGTATGGGAGAGTATGAGCGGGTATGTGGCTGACACATGGGAAAAAAATGTGGCTGGCACTAATGGAGAGCATGCGGCTGTACTGTATGTGGTAGGACATGTGGCTGGCACATATGGTACCATGTGTGTGGCATTAATAAGGAGCCTTTAGCTGGCACTTATGGGGGGGCATGTAGAAGCCACTTTCTATGTGGGACATGTGGCTGTCACTTTGTATTGTGGGGTATTTGGCAGGAGCTTTGTCTGGTAGGGCACGCGTCTCACATTGTATTTGTGGGGATTTGACTATTGCTGGAGGAGGTGCTATGTGTACCCTGTAGCTGGCATTGTTTAGGGGGCCTTGAAAGAACCTAGGAAGGCAGTATAAATAATATTGCTGTGGATCTGTGCACGCAATTTGTTCGATCTATCTAAAAGTTGGGGGATTTGTTACTCTCCTCCATTTTTCCCTGTTTTGCTAACCTACAGACAGTAAAAGCATGGAGCAATAACTTTAATTAGTACCATGGATCTGTCAAGGCATCTTTCATTACAAAAAAGAAATTGAATGTAAACAAAAAAGAGTGGCGTATAAAAAAATAATAATAATTTTGCACACCGAGCTGCACTGAACTTTAACCTGCATCTATTTTTGTTTCTATTCAATTTCAAGTCAATAAATTGTTTGTTGTCTATTGCCTTTTTTATACCCTAATAATGTTCATCTTGGTAGCTCAATGAGAACGTGACATGAATTTTTATGTGGCGAGATTGGGGATGCCTGGTGACCTTCACCAGGGTCAGCATTTCTTACTGCCGAAGAAGGAGTTTGAGCTGTGTCACCTATCACTGCTACCATTCACAATCTCATTTATCTCAGTCACTCCGTTGTCAGCTATTGTAGCTGGCCATTAAAAACACAGTTCTACTGCTATGCTTTACCAACCCTACATAATATACATGATGAATACCTTAAATGCTATTTAATGTCTTATTTTTTCAGGGGAAATACAATGATACTTGTTTTTGCTTAAAATCTCCAGGAACTATATTAGCCAAGAACTTCACTGCTTTAATATTTTCCTTTAAGGTAATCTATTAAAATTAAATTAAATTATTTATCTTCCTGTTTTTTTTTTGTTTGTTTTTTTACAGAAAATGTAGAAAAGTTTAAGGGCATGCCCCCACGTGGCGGTTTTCCTCCGCAACTGTCCGCATCAATGCCGCACAGAATCTGCGTTGCAGATTCTGCGGCGGATCTGCCCAAAATGTGCAGTAAATTGATGCGGACTAGCTGCTGCGGACTTCGGGAAAAGTGCTGCCCTTCTCTCTATCAGTGCAGGATAGAGAGAAGGGACAGCACTTTCCCTAGTGAAAGTAAAAGAATTTCATACTTACCGGCCGTTGTCTTGGTGACGCGTCCCTCTTTCGGCATCCAGCCCGACCTCCCTGGATGACGCGGCAGTCCATGTGACCGCTGCAGCCTGTGATTGGCTGCAGCCGTCACTTAGACTGAAACGTCATCCTGGGAAGCCGAACTGGAGACAGAAGCAGGAAGTTCTCGGTAAGTATGAACTTCTATTTTTTTGACAGGTTGCTGTATATTGGGATCAGTAGTCACTGTCCAGGGTGCAGAAACAGTTACTGCCGATCGCTTAACTCTTTCAGCACCCTGGACAGTGACTATTTACTGACGTCTCCTAGCAACGCTCCCGTAATTACGGGAGCCCCATTGACTTCCTCAGTCTGGCTGTAGACCTAGAAATACATAGGTCCAGCCAGAATGAAGAAATGTCATGTCAAAAAAGCAAGACGCATCCGCAGCACACATAACACGTGCATGACAGCTGCGGACATCATTGCGGAATTTAGAATCTCCATTGAAGTCAATGGAGAAATTCCGCCATGAGTCTGCAACCAGTCCGCCACTGGTCCGCAACAGACAGAGCATGCTGCGGACACCAAATTCCGCTCCGCAGCCTATGCTCCGCAGCGGAATTTTACGCATTGTCTAAACGAACACTTCTAAATAGAAGTGGAAGTCAATGGAGAAACGGCTCCGCTGCGGATTAACGCTGCGGAGTGTCCGCAGCGGAATTCAAGTGAAATTCCGCCACGTGTGAACCCAGCCTTAGGGGTTTGCCTGTTTTTAATTAAGTCTTTGAGGTGGAGTTTTGTAGGTTTGCTCAGTAAAGCCTTTGACCAATCATATTCACTGTTGCTCAGCAGTGAATGTGAGGCCAAATACCGACTTTACTAAGAGAACTAGTGCCGGTAGCAAAAAAAAATTATAGAAAATTTACATTACCTTAAAGAGGCTCTGTCACCAGATTTTGCAACCCCTATCTGCTATTGCAGCAGATCGGCGCTGCAATGTAGATTACAGTAACGTTTTTATTTTTAAAAAACGAGAATTTTTGGCCAAGTTATGACCATTTTTGTATTTATGCAAATGAGGCTTGCAAAAGTACAACTGGGCGTGTTTAAAGTAAAAGTACAACTGGGCGTGTATTATGTGCGTACATCGGGGCGTGTTTACTACTTTTACTAGCTGGGCGTTCTGACGAGAAGTATCCACTTCTCCTCAGAACGCCCATTTTCTGGCAGTGCAGACAGCGTGTTCACGAGAGATCACGCTGTGTCGTCACTCACTTCCTGCCCCAGGTCCTGCATCGTGTCGGCCACATCGGCACCAGAGGCTACAGTTGATTCTGCAGCAGCATCAGCGTTTGCAGGTCAGTAGCTACATCGACTTACCTGCAAACGCCAATGCTGCTGCAGAATCAACTGTAGCCTCTGGTGCCGATGTGTCCTCGCTCGTCCGACACCATGCAGGACCTGGGGCAGGAAGTGAGTGACGTCACAGCGTGATCTCTCGAGAACACGCTGTGTCTGCACTGCCAGAAGCTGGGCGTTCTGAAGAGAAGTGGATGATACTTCTCGTCAGAACGCCCAACTAGTAAAAGAAGTAAAAACGCCCCGATGTACGCACATAATACACGCCCAGTTGGACTTTTACTTTAAACACGCCCAGTTGGACTATAGCAAGCCTCATTTGCATAAATACAAAAATGGTCATAACTTGGCCAAAAATGCTCGTTTTTTAAAAATAAAAACGTTACTCTTATCTACATTGCAGCGCCGATCTGCTGCAATAGCAGATAGGGGTTGCAAAATCTGGTGACAGAGCCTCTTTAAATAGAATACTGAAAAACAAAAATTGTCTAACAAGCAGGACTAGGTGACATCACCAGGGTGTATATACATATTTCATTCATCCAGATAGTGAATTTTCATTATGTTAAATATTAAAAATTTATGTTTGGTCCTTTTTTAACACCTGTCCCTAAAAATGTTATCCAGTATTTTGAGAAACATGAAAAAGTATGTTATGTTGTACTATAAAAAAAGGAAACTGTGAATCTGAATTAATCCTATTCTATAATGGCCACTGCTTTGTTTCCCCTATTGTTCTCAGTACCGAGCAGATCCCTGGGGATATCAGTACAGTTGTGATGTCAAACGTCTTGTGGTCTTGTTAGGTCAATGTCATCTGATTTTCACTATATTCTCTTCTGATGTTGCTGTGCATGTGTATCTAGTGCTGCAGTGTTGAGAGATACACCACATATAGCCTTTTGCATTGTAAACACATGTACACAGACACACACATAGATACATATTACACATGCTGCCAGTCTCTTGAAATGTTTTACTTATCTAGGCAAGCACAGGAATAGCACAACTACCAAATTGAGATTATTTTGTCTAATTGTTGTGTTGTTGTAGACAAAATACTAAAAAGGCTATGTTAAATTTTGCAGCCATTATTTTATTGTCCCAATGTTTCTAAATTACAAAATGAAGCAACTTTGCAAAGTGTCATTAAAATATAGCCTAATTTTGTGTATACAGCTCCTATGCAGAATTGTGTGGCTCCATAGTTACAGACTACAATCACACACTGTGTAGTCTGATATTGCCATCACACAGAATTTTCTTCTATCTTTCCCCTACTTCTTGCTAACCTTCCGGATGTATGTTACGATGGAGCATGCTACAATTTTACCTCCGTTTTCTTATAGAATATGGGAAGAAACAACAACTTGATTTGCCTCTGTATAAGACCAGAGGCACACAGTGTTATAATACAGAACCATAGCAGTTTATGGGAACTGTATTATGAATCTGTATAACATATCTGTAATACAATCATGTGCATGAGGCTTAGTTTTGGATTCGTTCACTTTTACAAGATATGAAAGACAATTCTCAGAACTCAAGGTAAATATAAAAGAGAGGATGACATTAGCAGATGCAAATTCTTTCTAATAAAAAACTACATTTAGCCAAGGTTATCGGTTCACTTCACTGGTTCACTACGAGGAGAACAATGATTGTTTAATAATGAACTCATTACTAAATGGAATCACAGCCCGTTTCCTCATCTCTACTTATGTGATGAAGTATATTTGTGACCCATGTTGTCACCCCGCTGCCGTATTAAACTTATTATATATTGACAACAGCAACTAGCAATATATGACATGATTCGTGGTCGGTCGCTTTCTATGTTAAAACAGGGTAGCAAAAGTTTAAGATCCAGGTGTAGGAAAGGGATTTTAGACAAGTCAAGAAAATCTTCATAGTCCCCAACCCTTAGGCATCATGCATCCTACCATTTACGACTTATGGACCCTAAAATACGAATTCTAGTGGCTTCTGTGTGCTGCCCGTTATTTTTGCAGACCCATACACTAGAATGGGTGAGACGGCCTGCAAACAGGGACAAGAATTGGATATGTTCTATAATTTTGTGGAACAGACACACGGATCCGCAAAAAAAAACGGATGTGGGCATGGCCCTATAGAGTTTAATGATTCAGTATGCTATCCGCAAAAAAACGGATAAGACACTGAAGAAAACAACGGTTGTATGCACGAGCCCTTATTCTCACATTCCATAACCAAGAAAGAATTATACAAATGTAGCAGAGTTGAATTATTCATTTAACACATGGATACCCCAAATATTTTTGCATATTTATAATTCTCTGAGTTAAAGCATACCAGCAGTTAAAAAATACTGTACCTTTGAGAAGCTCTTCCCTTGAATGTTTAGCTGTTTGGGCCACCTAATTCCCTTAGGGTGCCATCACATGTGACGTGTTTGCTTTTTATTTATGCAGCTTAAAAATATCGCAAGAAATTGAGAAATCTGTCTAATTTGCAAAATATTTTTCCCATTGGACATTGTACAGTTTTCCTGGAGTGTATTAATACACTATGAAAATACATGGCAAATACGCCATATTTGGCTACACCCTAACAGGAAGTTGTTACTATTGTCTACCATGTCACAAATATAGTGGAGCTGTTTGACTTCTGTCAGCCCAGGCATTGCAACTGACGGGGCTGTTTTTTTTAAGCTGACACCCCGGGGGCCTAAGCAATGTCCAGCAGTGGCACCTATTAGTTAATAGAGGCCTGTGCTTTTTTTAAGTACAAGTAGTAATGCATTGAAATATGCAGATGAGCCTATACATTAAAGTGAAAAATAAAAAAAGAAAGTCTGCTAGTTGGACTATAATTGAAAATGTTAAATAAAATGAAATACAAATTACATAAATAGTAAATAAAAAAAATAGTATTCTTAGGATAGACCATCAACTTACATTTATAAGGGCTGCAGTGCCAGGACCCCCATCGATCAACAGAACAGTGGGCAGTGGTACTTGCTGAAGTTCTGCAGTCCCTTCGCTGCAGAACTTGGCACAGGTAATCAATTGAAATGTCAAGAAAACCCATTTAAGATAATTGAGTACATGTACTTGCAGCCGCATTTTAAAGCACACTCAGGGTGAATTCTTTAAATGACAAACTCAGCTCATCTCTTTTATGATTAAACACATGATTTGCAGTCTCCATTTTTATGGCATTGCCCTGTTTCACTAAATCATTCAGATAATGTAATTTTTGTGTTTCTCATAACAGACAAGGTAAAGATTCTTTAAAAAAAAAAAAAAAATCATACAGCACAAATTCCACATCATTAAAACTTTTTAAATCAATAATCCTGACAGTCATAAGTTGACACAATGAACTTTGTAGCCTTTTCATACATTTAAAGTCACACTTGATGACCCAAAGTTTCTCACAAGCATTGAGTTATCGCCTGTGCAAATGAAGTGGAAATCTTTAAAACAGGAGTTCTTATCTTTTAGGTCTGTAAGTATATTTCACACTACTTTGTCACACTAAAAAATGAAGTGCTATTGAAAGGGGAATATGATATAATTTATCAAAAAGAACAAGAGCTGGGGTAGAACTCCATAAAAAAGTTAAAGAATCTAAAAAAAATCTAAAAAAAACTAGCTAGACTGTAATTAAAAAATACTGAAAAAAACATTGCCTTCCAAATCCTTATATCTATCCAATCTATGCCTTTGATCCAAATTTATTCCTTTGATCTTTGGTAGATCTTTTAGGGACTTTGCAAAGACTACTTCTCTTTCATTGTAAGGTAGGTTCAGTGTATAGTGAGATTTAGACAAAAAGGGATAAGGGAGACTGTTATCATACAAAAGCATGCAGTTATTGCTGCTAAAGGCAGTACAAGCAGTTAAGTTTACATTGAATGTGCAGAGCACCAAATCTGCTAATGTTCTTCATATATAGACTTTAATGGTAAAATTATGACCACCAGATGGAGCTTGGGAGCTCACTGCATACAGCTCCCATTGAACTCAATAATAATAATTTGTATGCAGTAAGTTTCTAAGCTCCACCTAGTGGGGGCTGCTGGCAAGCAGAATTTTATAATTTAACTCTATGACTATAACAGAGATTTTGAAGCTCTGTATCTAAAAAAGACGTTCTGACTGCTATAAAGATATATTACAAAATTGCTCATCAGAGATTTTTAGATTCAAAAATGAACATTTACTTTTGGGGTTTGTTAGGTGGATGTATTGTCGCTGCAGAATTTACATTGTCCATTAACGTTGGACATTATCTGCATTTGTCTATGAGTTCCAAATTAATGAATGCTCTCTCAATGGTGGATCTGAGAGAGGCCGGCCGGAGAGAGAGAGACCATGACACGCAGCTTCAGTGTTCAAACAGTCTCTGCCCACAGGGGGCGGATCCATCTTTATTTATAAGAAAATGAGAGTAGGTGGTAACTTCATACTTGCAAAGCATGAGCATTCTAAATATGGTAATATCCCAAAACTCCACATATATCTTTAGCCATAAGAAATACAATGTCAGCACGTTTTCTCACGTTGCCTTTGTAACAGCTGAAATGCAAAGCCATAAACTAAACGACTTGAAATAGAATAGCCATCCCCCCTGTAGGCTCTTGTGTCAGCAGGTCTTTGAGCTTTAGTTACAACTCAACTGTCCATTTAAAGCAATATATGTTCACACATATAAAGATAATTAAAATATCTTTGACAATTCCCTTCTTTTGAACATAAAATTGCTTAGCCGTGTATTCGAATATTCGTCCGAGATTACGTTCTGGCTAGATCCCCTAGACCAGGGCATTTAATGCCATTCACCGCGAGATGAATACTCAGGATACGTGTCTAGCAATAGGTGCGCGTACAGCGTTACATACTATACACACCTGAAGATTTAGGGAAATACAGATTTCACAGTTCGGGCAATACCATCTATCTTGGTGGTTTTCTACAGCTTGACAGATGACTTTATCAGGTATGGAAGCATTTAGTGTCACGTAAACAGGTGGCTCTGAATGTTTCCTCCCACCTCGGTTCTTAGGGTGGTGGGTGGTCTGGACCTCATGCACTTTAATATCCTGTGCTATTTTCTTAACTGCTGGTACTTTTGCAATCAAACATGTTACATAATATATCTCTATCTAAGTAGCTGGTTGTAGTCTAGCTAAGGTACATACTCCTGGTCTCCTGGGTGGCAACCAGTTATATGCCTCGTACCCACATATATGACATACATGTTGGGCTGAAGCACATCCCTGGAGTGATTTAACACTCCTGCAATCCAGGAGAACAAGATCATGCCCTGTCCGGTGGCATTCATCGATGCCATCCCCTTTATTAGTTAGATTACCTCGTGTTACACCCTCTAGACCCTGCGTTTAACCATTTTCTAGCTGTCTCTGAGCACTAGGAGCTGCCAGTTGCTCTTATCCCCAGACTATACATATTCTGTGTCTCTTCCCTCACAGTCGGTGAGGTTTACAGCATCAAACAACATGTCATTTTTATTAACCTGACCCATGTTTGCACATCACACAGTGTCATTGGGGTAACATCTAATCATGGACGGCTGTATTCCTGGCCTGAGATCTGTTTTCCACAGCGCTTCCCTCTTTGAATATCTTACACGATAAAACAGCCAGGGAACCAATGCCCCCGCTGCTATTACATGAAGGACAACTCCAGGAGAGTAAGGGTTAAGCGCTAGAGAAAAGAGATGGGACTGCAAGGCCAAGGCAATAACGTTATCTATCTTCAGATATGGCATCGTTTTTGAATGGAGACGTATACAACAGTCCAGCAATTTAGTCAATACTGATATCACTTGATGTTTGATAAACGTGTCATTAAACTCCTCTTCTAGCTCATCATTTAGACAATAGGTAAAGTAGAGATGACAGAAGATGAAGGTCAGCTGGAGCTTGACGAGACCCACAGTTCATCATCGTGATTGAGGACCTTTCAGCAGTGACCGGCGTGTCCAAGTTCTTTCCTTCCAATGTAACGGATGTGGAAGTTGTGAGCTGGACTTGGTACGGAGCGTCACAGTGCGGCTCTAGTGCTTTACGGTGTCTCTTTAAACAGGCCAAGTCCCCGGCTGTATACAGTGTCCTCCTTTCGCTTAGGTTCTGGAATGGAATCATAAACATATTTATACATCTGCGTGATCTGTTTCTCCAGAGCTCCCACATAACTGGTGAGGTCAGAGGGCAATGGGCAGGCACTCAGTCCATGGTTTATGAGTTTCAGCCATGACCTTCTGGATTTTTAACTTAAAAGTCCCATTCCACCTTTCTACCTTCCCATTGCTCTTGGATACGGGGTGTGAAAAGCTGCTCTATGCCCAGGACCTGCAGGATTTCTTGGAGTTCCTCTCCAGTAAAGTGAGTTCCTCTATCACGTTCTACTATCTCAGGGACCCCATAATCTACATACCACTTCTGAGAGAAATCCTTTACTATTGCTGTGGCCCACGTTACTGGCCACGCCTCAGGCCACCCAGAGAACTGGTCTACACAGACCAGTACATGTTCATACTGTCCCACCTTTGGTAACTGAGTCAATCTGCAATCGCTGATATGGGTAATCTGCCTTTACCATATGCCTTTTTGCAACCCGCACAGTTTTGCCTATGTTTTGGCAGGCACATATCATGCACCCCTGGACAAATCTGGCAGCGGCACTTGCTGAACCCCCGGGGGTACCCACCATTTGGTCACCATTGCACACATTCCTTCTCTTGACACCTGCGTTGGTCCGTGCATTAGTTGGGTTATCATGGGGAAGAGGACTCTGGGTAGGCACATCCTGTTACCCACCTTCCATATTCCATCCTCCCCTTCACTGGCACCTTTTGTCTGCCAATGTCCTTTTTCCTCTTATATGGCTTGACTTTGTAGTCTACTTAATATTATCATGTCTATGGGACCAGATACTATGCTGGTCAAGAATACTACGTCCTCCTCTATGAGGGACATGAGAGCCGCAGCTTTCGCAGCCTCGTCTACTAGTCTATTTCCCCTCGCTTCGGGGGTAGTTTGCATTTTAGTAAGAGCTTGCACTTTACGTATATTTACCTGCTTTGGCAGTGTCAGAGCCTCAAACAGTTCTCTCACTCTCTCAACATTATGTGTTTACCCGTGGATCCAGCAAAATTTCTGCTCCTCCAGATTAGGCCATAATCATGTGCAATACCAAAAGCATATCTAGAGTCAGTATATATATATATTTGCGGTTTTAACTTCAGTCAGTCTACACACCTCAGCGAGTACCTTCACCTCCACCTCCTGTGCTGACACGGAGGATGGGAGTGGTTGTTACTTTATTACCTCTGTTTCGGTGGTGACAGTATATACCCAGTCTTGTAGCATCCTTCATGGTGGTACCTGGAACCATCTACAAAAGAAACTCAAAAGCTGGATTAGATATTGGATCCCCTGTTACATGTTCTAATGTTTTTATCTCTATTGGCATTCAAGACAATTATGTTGGTGACCTGTGTACTGGGGAATCAAATGTGCTGAGAAATCAACTTCCCACCAGGCTGGAAATTCACTGTCTACTGTTTCCTGTGACTTATCCCATTCCCTCTCAAGTCCCCCATTGACCATGTATCCTTCTCTTCCTCCTTTGTTGAACCCTGCGGAAGCAATGTAGTAGGGTTTAACACTGTACATCAATGTATGGTTAGTTTTATATGGGGCCATGAGACTGGTCTTATACTTTGTAGACATATACTTAGTGTGTGCTTGATGAAGAATCTCACTAACAGCACGGGGCACCCTGAGAACTAGAGGCTAATCTTAGCACTATGTCTGTTGTCTTGTCTTTGAGAAGAGCAGCTGCTGCTACTACACAGATACAAGACGGAAGGTACAAAGTTGGGAGAGGGGCTTATTATAAGAACATACACATTTCTTCAGTACCTCGGCCTCCAAATACTGTCTTATCTGGTTATCAATACTTTTCAACTGTGGGAGGCTCGGAGGGCACTGCTTCAACTGAGGTTTGGGGATGTTTGCAAACAATTTTAAGTCACAGGGGCCACAGACATACGTCCTACATCTGTTTACCCTGCGCCCAGAAGGAGGACAGGACCGCCCTCAATGCCTGAGATGTGAGGTCCTCCTCCTCTCAGTGCAATCCCCATAGAGTGCTGCACACATAAAATGTTGCATATCATCAGTAACTTCAATCTGTCCATCAGCCCTATATTGGATGACAACCTGAATTGCTGCAAGGATGTCAGAAACTATAAGATTGACTGGACAGCTCCTGTTAATGCTGTAATCTTATTTTCATTTTCATTTCATAAAATATATTCCCAGTGTGTGTGTGTGTGTGTGTGTCATGTGCATATGTAATGTATATACCATCATTCAACAGAAAGGATACTCTTATAATTAAATAATAGAACTTTGCAAAATAGCAAAATACTTGTTTCCTTAATTAGTATATATCAATATTAAACAAACCAATCCATTAACACAAATGATGAAACATATCGTGCACTATATGCGTCATCATATGCCAATAGAAACTTGTTAATATCAAATAATCATAAACTAAAATGTAACAATGACATAAAAATGTTTCTTGTTGACTCACTTCTCATGTGGTGATTTCAAAGAAACCATTTCCCTTTAAAAATAGTTCAGCGCACACACCAGTCACTCAATACCAGCTGTTCCCAGATACTCTCAGTACTGAGAATCCAATCTCACACGTGTAAACCTTTTGTGTGTGACCTTATGTAAAACAAGTATATAACTAGAGTTACTGTGTATAAACTTCTATTATTGGATTATTCATCCTATGAACTATAATCTTCATTTAGTAATGGGCATCATATTAAATTAAAATATGAGAGTCACCTTTTTTCATTGTGGTCGACACATAAAACACAAATAACGTAACATATAACATATAAACATAAAACATATAATACTCAATCCTGTGATTTCATTAGGCTTTTCTTTTTCTTTCTTTAATCTTTAAGTCACAGTTCTTATTTTGCACTATATGTGCACTTTCTGTAGACACAGCTAAACTACAGATAACAGAGAATGTAGCATTAACCCCTTACTAGCTAAAACTTATGAGCTACAAGGTCAAAATGTCACCATGTGCTCCTGTCAGTCAATGACCAAACATCTTCACGTTAACACACGTTATTCTCTTATCATTAGTTCTATTAGTCTAACACGGTTACTATAAATTAACAATATATCTTGTTAGACATTCCATGCAATTATTAAAATGACTGTTAAATAAACCAAAAAGGAAAAAGATTTACAGTAAAGTTTAAAATGTCTTGGAAAACTCCTATAACGAGAGGAAATTTCATTAGTGACAATTTAGGACAGATGATATACAGTATATTCCAACAAGCAGATCTGGATAGAAATACATAAGAATCTTCACTTTATCAATCTCACTTCTACAATCCGGGGTCATTACACTTATAATGATCCTATTGGCTTTAACTCTATTTCTAGCCAATTCCTAATCCACGTCTATCTCTCTATCAATAATCCCTGAACATTTCACCCAATGTTCCCTTTTTAGGAAGTGAAGAATTAATTGATTCCTTTATGAATTCTGATGACGCCTTTCCATCATGTTTGGCTAATAACTGATTGCCTGTCACCCCTGGAAACCACTTGTTTCTGTAAACCTTTGGTGTATAAAGCTGTACATAGAATAATTATATGTTGGCACATTATTTTCTACTGGAATGTCTCTATCTATAGAATTAGACGCTGGTTAATTCTTACTGACAACTTTGTTTCCTTGTGTTTTTTTTTTCCTATTTCTGGTGCATTCAATCACTTCTATCAGTTCTCTGCAACTCTGTCTATTAATCCAGGGCTCATCATCTCTCAAGAAACCATCCCATCCAGTATAGCTGAAAACTACCTGCTTGGACATTCTCGATTTCTACGTTATTTTCTCTAGGTTCTAAACTAAACCTTTTCCCACTTAGTTTCCTAACAATATCTGCTGCTGTTTTTTCCACACCCTGTACCTTGGGTGTTATGCCCCAATTCCCGGCTGGCCAGCACTTTACCTTGGGCATACTTTGAATCAGAAGTCCCCATGCCCTCTGCTAGACTTTCGGCTTTCTTAGTCTGTCAATGAGAATTCCCTAGGCACTCTGCTAACTCCTGTGTTTAGTCTGTCCGTAGGACTCCTCAAAGCACTCTGCTAAATCCTGGGCCTATTTCTAGTCTGTCATGGTGGTTTCCCCCTCACGCGCTCTGCTAAATATTCTAGACTGTCATGGAGTTTACCCCCCCACGCGCTCTGCTAAATGTTTTAGACTGTCGTTGGGCAACCACGTCTCTGATCCGGTCTCCTAAACAGCAGCCAAATCACAACTATTGTCAACAAGATCACAATTATTGCAAGTCCCTCGGTGCAGTGTATGTTAACCTACTTTATGTTGTATTTAAAGGGATGGGTGTGATTTATAACTCACTGTCTCAGGGGCCCATGGATATTCCATAAACTTTCTAGTTACAGAGATGTTACTTAATAATCAGCAACTCATTCAGTTCGGGCATCCGAGGATTAGCCCACATACATACTCTTACTTCCGGCCAGGTGCGCCTCCTATGGGTCACAGTCTGGATACGCGAAAGTCCTAACAATCACTTGGGCGGGGATGGTTACCCGTCACTTCTGCAAGGATCAATTTGCAACCTGATCTTAATACATACTAAACCCAGGGGCCGGAGGGAACACTTCGGACAGGCCGTTTAGTGTTATCTCGGTATTTGGTTGTTTCTGTATGTTTTGGGATCAGAAAACAAACGCTCCCTTATCTCAGCCGCTCACAGATACACTCACAGATTCGTTTCTACTCACACGCCTATTCCTATAATTCATACATACAAATACTCATAGACAAATGGTGTTCATGGTTCCCAAATAGTCAAAAGAGACAATACCTGGACGGCAGCTAAAACAAGAGAGAAGTGCACAGTAAGAATAACATTTCTTACTCACCGGTTTTGTGTGCAGTTCTCCGTTATCTTAGCCGTCATCCACCTTCGATTGTCGCCTTCGATCTGTGTTGAGAATCCCGGACAAGAGCCCCCAAGTAATGTCGCTGCAGAATTTACATTGTCCATTAACGTTGGACATTATCTGCATTTGTCTATGAGTTCCAAATTAATGAATGCTCTCTCAATGGTGGATCTGAGAGAGGCCGGCCGGAGAGAGAGAGAGACCATGACACGCAGCTTCAGTGTTCAAACAGTCTCTGCCCACAGGGGGCGGATCCATCTTTATTTATAAGAAAATGAGAGTAGGTGGTAACTTCATACTTGCAAAGCATGAGCATTCTAAATATGGTAATATCCCAAAACTCCACATGTATCTTTAGCCATAAGAAATACAATGTCAGCACGTTTTCTCACGTTGCCTTTGTAACAGCTGAAATGCAAAGCCATAAACTAAACGACTTGAAATAGAATAGCCATCCCCCCTGTAGGCTCTTGTGTTAGCAGGTCTTTGAGCTTTAGTGACAACTCAACTGTCCATTTAAAGCAATATATGTTCACACATATAAAGATAATTAAAATATCTTTGACAGTATTAATTACCCCCACCTACAGCCTATGGAATATCCATGTTTGTTTTTTGTAAATAGTGACCTGTCAATTTAAGAGTTTTGCTGAGCGACTGCTTAGACGTTGATATCTATATACCATGAATATATGATGTTTGTATGTTAACCAGTTTTCTTGTAGGCCGTCTAGAACAGCGGGCTGCGATGCCTTACGATGTTGCCAGGTGGTAAAGCTGTAGCTAGACAACAGGTATGAGAGTCTTCTTTTGCTATCAGATACAGTTTGGTATGGAAGACTGGCTAGGCCCAGGAAGAGCAACAACTGTAGGAGAAGATGAAAGCAAGAGGTTTGAGTGCCAATAGGGAAAGGAATGGATGGTCCTCATGCACGGAGCAGTGCTTATTGCAAATACAATCGGCACTTGAAGTAGTCAGGCCTGGGGACTGTTTCACCTGAAAGGATTGCAGTGTGCTGGAAGCCGGTGCAGGTTTGGACATAAGTAGCAGTCGTGCACAGAAGGCTGGGAGCGGCTTGCTTACTGGAGAGATTGGCAGTGGACTGGAGGCCGGGAGACATGGCGGGGAGCCCGTACGGAACTGAGAAGAGAGGTCACCTTTGAAAGGGTGAGCAGGTCTCTGAAATGGGAGCAGTGTGGTTGCTTCACCAAGCAAGGTCTTCAGTGTGTGTCACGTAGCTGATGTGAGCTATCATGGTGACCATTAATGGTCTGGGGTTGATAGATACCGACCATGGATGAGAGTGGTTTGCAAGTGTACTGTGCGGGCCATTGCTGAAGTGCTGAAGACTGCAGTGTATTTTCATCCTGAAGGGCTAGATGTGGGGAGTCTGCTGGTGCTGTGGAATTAGTCATCCCGGGTGTGGTAGCCAGTGAGAGGGTGAGCGGTACTGTGCACAAAACTGGCAGAGTCTGTAGGTGGGTACTGACTGGAATGTAGAAGGATCAGTGATCTAGGGGTCCGCTTAGATTGTCTTGTAGGCCTGAAACGTGGCCTAGTAAGTGCAGTCCTGGTATAGACTGGATTAGGCGGAATACTCAGTGTGAGGTGTAGTGTAGTGGGAGCCCTTGTGAGTCAGGGCCCTAGAGAAAATGCTGACTTGTTTGTGTGGTGACTGAGTTTAGTATACCTGAGTGTGGTCTGTAGCCCTGTAGTGAGATTGCCTATTGGACAAGACTATACAGAACCCTTGAGACCCAGGGACCTGTGGCCAAGTGTAGATCCCTTAAAAGTTACAGAACTGCGGCCTAGAACGAGAAAGCATTGGATCAAGGCTAGAGGAGGAAGATATATTGCCGTCTGCTCTTGATGGGGTTGAGAATCTGAGAGAGATTGTGTAAGGTAACATAGTTTGGGTGTGCACTCTGTGAGCCGAGCAGAGACCGGCTGAGATAGGATGCCTTGTTGTTAAGTTTGTCCATTGGTTGGTTATTCTGCAACGTTAAGAGATTGTATCACTTTTTTGAACTGTAACTGCTAAGATTGTGTGCCTCTTACAAGTATTATGATCATTAAGCATATTGTACATCTTAAAGAGATATAACCATTACTTTTGTATGCCATTGTAATTTCAGTTGTGTTCAGTGAAATTTAACTGTTCATAATTCACTTGGTCTGTGATTAGCTCTTTTTAATTGGGGACCACTCCAGTAACCCCGCATTACAGGTTTCTCCACAATAGACTGTTATGGCATATTGAGTGGATGTGCCATAAAATTCTGTTCACCTATCCTAAGCCACTAAATATAAATAAATATGCATTACTGCTAAATCTACTTACCTCTACAAAAGGGAGGTTCTTAGCGTACATTTTGATGAAATTGTGAGAGCCCATCTGCCACAACAAGGCAATCTTTATGAGGTGGTAACCTACGCTGCACATACACCCAGTTGCTATAAACATGTATATCGTCTCAATATCTTATTAAAGTCAATACTAGAAAAATTACTCTTATGGGGCAGTAACTATTATGCATGGGTATTATTGGTGTAGGATAACTTTGTTCCTTAAAAATGTATAGAATAATTAAAATACTGTATTATGTGTTTAATATGCGGAAAGCTCAGAAAGTATTCAGTGTCACAAAATATCTAATAATAGGGAATATCTGGACAAAGTGTAAACTTTTCACAGCATTGAATGGTTTGCATTTTGTAATTGTCAAATTTCTGTGTAGTTACTGTATTAAAAAAGATTTTTAATGGAGAAATGTAAAAGCCAATTTACAGAGAAACTCACAGACCTAGTGTATAATTCCAAATCTTATCTCATTAACCTATGTGTTTTTGGCATTCAAACTGTATGACAATTAGAAAATGCTGTAATCCACAATAAGTGTGAAAAAAATGTTGTTGTTTTTTTTAAAAAAACATCAAATTCACTTTAGCAATGTTCTGGACTTTAGAAGTAAAAAAAAATATTAGTTGCTAACGAATATGCAGTCGTGGAAAGTCGACGTATCATCTACACCAGGGCACATGCCAGAGACCTGTGGTTGTGTGCATGAGGCCTTAGTAAAAAATTGCTTCTTTTAAATTCTTAAGGACGTGGCCTATTTTGTGGCTTCAGGACTGAGCGTTTTTTATTTTAGCTTTTTTATTTTCCTGACTTTGTAACTGTATGATGGTTCGTTAATTTGCGGGACGTGTTATAGTTTTTATTGCTTACATTTTGGGATACATATAATTTATTTGTTATTTTTTGGGGGGCGGGCGGAACGGTAAATAAACAGCAATGCCGCCATCTTTTTTTTCCATTTTTCTTTTCACTGTTTACTGTGCAGTATAAATAATGAGTTAATTTTATTCTACAGTTCGTTATGATTATGGTGATACCAAATTTACATAGTTTATTTAATATTTTATTACTTTTGCACAGTAAAAGCAAGTTTTTGGGAAAAGGAAAATCATTTTGGTGTTGTCGCATTCTGAGAGCCAAAACCTTTTCATTTTTTCAGTCGATATAGCCATATGGGGAGGGCAAAATGCAAATCTGCTATCATTTTTTTGCCTTGTTTTTAAATCATGCGCTATGCGGCATAAATGATGTGTCAACTTTATTCTAAAGATTGTTACAATTGCGGAGATACCATAGATCTATTTTTTTATTGTTTATTATTTTCAAACCGTAAGATAATATTTAATGAAAAAGGGGTTTTTATTTTTTGGACTGGAGATTTTTTTTTATTAAACCTTATTGCACTTAATTTAACTCTTTTTTAAGTCCCACTAGGGAAGATTTATTCACTTGATCGCAAAAATAATGCATTTGAATAAAGAGCAAGAGCAAAATAGGCCCCCCTCCAGGGGCTGGTTCATGTCACCATGCTATCCTCATAAGAGGAAAGTCGGGTGCTTATGAATTCTCCATCCAATCTCTTGCAGAACAATTGAGGCCATTAGGCTGATTTCCCTTTGCCTTATTTGCTAAGGTGGTATGGCCCTGTGGTGAGGGAGCCTTGCGTAGGTTCACACTGGTCATAGAGAAGAAGTATGGAGCAACCTGATTTGGACTCTCTTCCATTATAGAAGCTGCATCATAGCATAGTCTGCCTCTATGGCATAGTTTCCCAACCTTTTCAGGCTGGAGGCACCCCAGGAAAAAAAAAAAATTCTCAGGGCATCCCTACCAAAAATTGTTTACAAAACGACAAAAAATGGCTAAAAACAAGCACTACACTCTTAGGGTACGTTCACACGGCAGCGTCCGTTACGGCTGAAATTACGGTGCTGTTTTCAGCCGTAATGGCATGAGCAGGCGTCTTTCGCTGTGTCCATTGCGAATGCAATTGGAGCTGTTTTTCCATGGAGTCAATGGAAAACGGCTCCATTTACGTCTGAAGAAGTGACAGGCACTTCTTTTGACGCGGGCGTCTTTTTTACGCGCCGCCTTTTGACAGCGGCCCATAAAAAAAATGACCGTCGGCACAGAACATCGTAAGACCCATTCAAATGAATGGGCAGATGTTTGCCGACGCTTTTGAGCCGCATTTTCGGACGTAATTCGGGGCTAAAACGCCCGAATTACGTCCGTAAATAGTATGTGTGAACCCAGCCTTAGGGTATGTTCACACAACGTTTTTTTGTAAGGCAGAAACTAAAAATCTGCCTCCAAATTCATTTAGGAATTTTGAGGCAGATATTGAATTGACAGCGTTGTTTGACTTTTTTTTCTGTGTTTTTTGCCCACATTTTTTTTAAGCCATTGAAGCGAATGCATGTGATATCAGAGGACATTACAGGGAGGAGGTATAAGAAGAGAGAACTACAACTTTCAGCATGTCCAGACTGTTATTATGGGATATCAGAGGACATTACAGAGAGGAGGTATAAGAGGAGAGGACTACAACTACCAGCATGTCCAGGACGTTATTATGGGATATCAGAGGACATTACAGAGAGGAGGTATAAGAGGAGAGGACTATAACTACCAGCATGTCCAGACTGTTATTATGGGATATCAGAGGACATTACAGGGAGGAGGTATAAGAGGAGAGGACTACAACTACCAGCATGTCCAGGACATTATTATGTGATATCAGAGGACATTACAGAGAGGAGGTATAAGAGGAGAGGACTATAACTACCAGCATGTCCAGACTGTTATTATGGGATATCAGAGGACATTACAGAGAGGAGGTATAGGAGGAGAGGACTATAACTACCAGCATGTCCAGACTGTTATTATGGGATATCAGAGGACATTACAGGGAGGAGGTATAAGAGGAGAGGACTACAACTACCAGCATGTCCAGGACATTATTATGGGATATCAGAGGACATTACAGAGAGGAGGTATAAGAGGAGAGGACTACAACTACCAGCATGTCCAGGACATTATTGGATATCAGAGGACATTACAGGGAGGAGGTATAAGAGGAGAGGACTACAACTACCAGCATGCCCAGGACGTTATTATGGGATATCAGAGGACATTACAGAGAGGAGGTATAAGAGGAGAGAACTACATCTACCAGCATGTCCAGGACGTTATTATGAGATATCAGAGGACATTACAGAGAGGAGGTATAAGAGGAGAGGACTATAACTACCAGCATGTCCAGACTGTTATTATGGGATATCAGAGGACATTACAGAGAGGAGGTATAGGAGGAGAGGACTATAACTACCAGCATGTCCAGACTGTTATTATGGGATATCAGAGGACATTACAGGGAGGAGGTATAAGAGGAGAGGACTACAACTACCAGCATGTCCAGGACATTATTATGGGATATCAGAGGACATTACAGAGAGGAGGTATAAGAGGAGAGGACTACAACTACCAGCATGTCCAGGACATTATTGGATATCAGAGGACATTACAGGGAGGAGGTATAAGAGGAGAGGACTACAACTACCAGCATGCCCAGGACGTTATTATGGGATATCAGAGGACATTACAGAGAGGAGGTATAAGAGGAGAGAACTACATCTACCAGCATGTCCAGGACGTTATTATGAGATATCAGAGGACATTACAGAGAGGAGGTATAAGAGGAGAGGACTACAACTACCAGAATGTCCAGGACATTATGGGATATCAGAGGACATTACAGGGAGGAGGTATAAGAAGAGAGGACTACAACTACCAGCATGACCAGGACGTTATTATGGGATATCAGAGGACATTACAGAGAGGAGGTATAAGAGGAGAGGACTACAACTACCAGCATGTCCAGGACGTTATTATGGGATATCAGAGGACATTACAGAGAGGAGGTATACGAGGAGAGGACTACAACTACCAGCATGTCCAGGACGTTATTATGGGATATCAGAGGACATTACAGAGAGGAGGTATAAGAGAGGACTACAACTTCCAGCATGTCCAGGACGTTATTATGAGATATCAGAGGACATTACAGGGAGGAGGTATAAGAGGAGAGAACTACAACTACCAGCATGTCCAGGATGTTATTATAGGATATCAGAGGAGATTACAGAGAGGAGGTATAAGAAGAGAGAACTACAACTACCAGCATGTCCAGGACGTTATTATGGGATATCAGAGGACATTACAGAGAGGAGGTATAAGAGAGGACTACAACTTCCAGCATGTCCAGGATGTTATTATGAGATATCAGAGGACATTACAGGGAGGAGGTATAAGAGGAGAGAACTACAACTACCAGCATGTCCAGGACGTTATTATGGGATATCAGAGGACATTACAGAGAGGAGGTATAAGAGGAGAGGACTACAACTTCCGGCATTCTGGCTCCATTTCTCACACAACTGCTAACATAGTAAAGAAAAAAAATAATGGCTCCTCTCCCTCCGTCAGGCTTCTAGTGGGAAGCGGTGGGCGGTACTCATAACAGTCGTCCGCGCGTCACGTCTGCTACGGGGTGGAGTTTGTAGCAAAAAAATATATATTTTTAAAAAAAACAACATTTTTTTTGCAGTGGATGAGTGGTGTGTCGGTTGGGAACCACTGCTCTATGGTATGTAAGGTTAAAGAGAAGGGAGAAAAATGCATGCAGCGATCTGGTCGCAGCGTCTGGCTTGTAAGTGATGGATAGACGTTTTTTTCTTTGGTTTACTTATTTATTCGGACAATGCGTTTCTGGACCGAACTGGTTCCTTCATCACATAAATAAAAAATTACAGATAGATAGGGCACCATTTTATGCAGAATAAAAACGGGAAAATATATCGGTTTCGGACGTCATCCTTCGTTGTCAGACTTAATGTTTGGCACAAAAACATTCACATTAAAATTATATAAACAAACTTATTTATAGCCCAAGTCGATATGTAGTGTACTGATGCACTGATACTAAGCACAGCAAGCTCCTTAATAATCTACTGACAGTATCGCTGCCAGCGCTTATCAGGGTTCCTCTCCTTATCAGGGATGAAGGGACCAGAACGGTCCAGAAAAGCGTTGTCCAAATAAAAAAGTAAACCAAAGAAAAAAACGTCTATCCATCACTTAGAAGCCAGACGCCATGACAAGATCGCTGCATGCATTCTTCTCCCTTCTCTTTAACCTTATTTTCTTCCCCGGAACAAGGATCTATCCTCCGACGGATAGCAGTGTGTGGCAGCCGGCAGTCCAAACTAATAGACTCACAGACGCAAAGCAGTAGTGTTGTGCCTATAACAGCACAACCGCAGTAGGTTAGTCCAACACAACGTTTTTTTATTTTAGATGTATGTTTAAAAAAAACAAAAAAAACAATATCATCACCTTAGAGGAGCGCCACTTCCTCTGTCTTTTTTCTCTATTTCATTCCTCTATGGTATGTACTCATTGTACATATGTTTCAAGTGCACATAAAATAAAACTTTGATATAACTTACCTTTTTCCTAAAGTTTTTATTATCCTCTTGATCATTATAAAGAACATCACCACTTTTAACCAAAACATTGACCAATATCTATTTAATATTAGCAAAAATATAATAAATGATAATACTTTAGCTTTTATTGAGACATTTACTTAAGAACTACTTGACAATGGTGTGATAAACAAATCTCAGATTGATTAAACCGAGTTCTCTTGAAGCTGCTGTGTGTTGTAGCATAATGAATTTGCAACTGCATCCAGTTTATTGACAAGGAGAAAAGACGGCTCAGTTTTATCTGCGTTGGGAGCTGTATGTGCTCAAACTACAATAATTCATACCCTGTGTATTCGCTTTGCGTCTGAGCCCTAAACTACTTCATTATACTTCTTCCTTCCTGATATACATGTCTAGTTTCTAGATTAATTAGCAGAGTTATTCATATTTTCCAACCAGCATATAACAAACAGTGACAGACAATTGCTGGCAGACTAAAGGAAGGAGTGAAAGCACCATACAGTGTACATTTCTCAGTTACGCTTGGTATGGAGAATAATACCTCAATACAAACACGTCTCTCTAATTGGAAGGAAACACGGTTATAAGAAAATAAATAAAGTAATAGCAAGTAAAAACATAATAATAAATGTATTAGATGAATTATATTTTTAGAGTTGTCAATAAATGTTTCCATATAGATTACTGCATATTAATAATTGTTTTCCATTACTTAACCCCTTCCCTCTTTGGCCACTTTTGACCTTCCTGACAGAGCCTCATTTTTCAAATCTGACATGTGTCACTTTATGTGGTAATAACTCCGGAATGCTTTTACCTATCCAAGCGATTCTGAGATTGTTTTATCGTGACACATTGGACTTTATGTTACTGGCAAAATTTGCCCGATACATTCAGTATTTAATTGGGAAAAACACCAAAATTTTGCGAAAAATTGCAAAAATTTGCATTTTTCTCAATTTAAATGTATCTGCTTGTAAGACAGGCAGTTATAACACACAAAAATGTTGCTAATTAACATCACCCATATGTCTACTTTAGTTTAGCATCGTTTTTTGAACAAGGCTTAGAACTTTAGCAGCAATTTCTCACATTTTCAAGAAAATTTCAAAATGCTATTTTTACAGGGGCCAGTTCAGTTGTGAAGTGGCTTTGAGGGCCTTATATATTAGAAACCCCCAAAACGTCACCCCATTTTAAAAATTGCACCCCTCAAAGTTTTCAAAACAGCATTTAGAAAGTTTTTTAACCCTTTAGACATTGCGCAGGAATTAGGGCAAAGTAGAGGTGAAATTTACAAAGTTCATTACTTTTTTCCAGAAGTTCATTTTGAATCCATTTTTTTTGTACCACAGAAGGTTTTACCAGAGAAATGCAACTCAATATTTATTGCCCAGGTTCTGCAGTTTTAGGAAATATCCCACATATGGCCCTAGTGCGCTACTGGACTGAAGCACCGGCCTCCGAAGCAAAAGTAGCACCTAGTGGATTTTTGGCCTCCTTTTTATTAGAATATATTTTAGGCACCATGTCAGCTTTGAAGAGGTCTTGTGGAACTAAACCAGTGGAAAACCCCCAAAAGTGACCCCATTTGGGAAACTACACCCCTCGAGGAATTTATTTAGGGGTGTAGCAAGCATTTTGACCAGCCAGTTTTTTTGCAAAATTTTTTCGAACTAGGCCATGAAAATCTACATTTTTTTCAAATAAAATGTAAATTTAGCTAATTTTTTTTCATTTCCAAAAGAACTAAAGTAGAAAAAGCACCACAACATTTGTAGAGCAATTTCTCACGAGTAAAACAATACCCCACATGTGGTAATAAACGGTTGTTTGGACACACGGTAGGGCTTAGAAGGGAAAGAGCACCATTTGGCTCTTGGAGCTCAAATTTAGCAGGAATGGTTTGTCGCATTTGCAAAGCCCCTGAGGGGACAAAACAGTGGATACCCCCAACAAGTGACCCCATTTTGGAAACTATACCCTTTGAGGAAATTATTTAGGGGTATAGTGAGCATTTTGACCCCACAGGTTTTTTGCAGAATTTTTTGGAAGTAGGCTGTGAAAATGAAAATCTAAATTTTTTCAAATAAAATGTAGGATTAGCTAATTTTTTTTTCATTTCCACAAGGACTAAAGGAGAAAAAGCACCATAAAATTTGTAAAGATATTTCTCCCGAGTAAAACAGTACCCCACATGTGGTAATAAATGGCTGTTTGGACACACGGCGAGCCTGAGAAGGGAAAGAGCGCCATTTGGCTTTTGGAACTCAAATTTAGCAGGAATGGTTTGTGGTGGCCAAATCGCATTTGCAAAGCCCCTGAGGGGACAAAACAGTGGAAACACCCAACAAGTGACCCCATTTTGGAAACTACACCCCATGAGGAAATTATCTAGGGGTACAGTGAGCAGTTTGACCCCACAGGTGTTTTACAGAACTTATTGGAAGTAGGCCATAAAAATGAAGGACTGAAGGAGAAAAAGCACCACAACATTTGTAAAGCAATTTCTCCTGAGTAAAACAATACCCCACATGTGGTCATAAACATCTGTTTGGACACACGGTATGGCTCACAATGGAAGGAGCACCATTTGGATTTTGGAATGGTTTCTGGGTGCCATGTCACATTTGCTGAGCCCCTGTAGTACTAGTACAGTGTAAACACCCCAAAAGTGACTCCATTTGGGAAACTGCACCCCCTGAGGAATGATCTAGGGGTATAGTGAAAATTTTGATCCCAAAGGTTTTTTGCTGAATTAATTAGAATTAAGCCATGAAAATGAAAAATATATATTTTTTTCGAACAAGATGTAGTTTTAGATCAACATTTTTCATTTTTACAAGGAATAAAGAAGAAAAAGCTCCCCAACATTTGTAAAGAAATTTCTCCCGAGTACGGTAACACCCCATATGTGGTTATAATCAGCTGTTTACATATATGGGAGCATTCAGAAGAAAAGGAGCGGTATTTATCTTTTGGAGCGTAGATTTTGCTGGAATGGTTTGCGGACGCCATGTTGCATTTGCAAAACCACTGATGTACCAAACAAAAGTGACACCGTTTTAGAAACGACACCCCTAAAGGCATTTATCAAGGGGTGTAGTGAGAATTTAGACTCCACAGGTGTTTTTCAGAAGTGAATACGCAGTGGATGGTGCAAAGAGAAAATTGCAATTTTTCCACTGATCCGCCTATTCACCGCACAATATGTTGTGACCCTAGAGAATCTTACCCCATAAATTGTTAAGCGGGTTCTCCTGGGTATAGTAATGCCTTACTTGTGGCCATAAATTGCTGTTTGGGCACACTGTAGGGCTAAGAAGGGAAAGACCGCCATTTTGAGCATGGATTTTGCTTGGTAGTTTTTCTGTTTGGGGTTTTGCTGGTATTTCAGTTTATAATGTGGGGTTATATGTAATCTGTGCAGAGTACATCAGGGCATAATAAGAGGGTATAATAATGGGGTAAATAATACAATCATCCATAGAAGTGTGTTACGATGTGAAGCGATCCGTTATGCGCAGGCCGGTGTCACACTGATAAACGGTTTTCTTTCTTATCCCCCTTTTGTAACGCTCTGCACCTTTTGGGGACTTTTTCTCCTTCGTAGTTTGGGAAATTTTGCTGGGAAAGTTTTGCGCTGGTATAATACGGGCGCCTTCGCTTCCAGCGGATGTGCTATGTCCCTTCCCTTTCCTAGTTCCTAAATACTAGGGCCCTGAAACTGCAGGAATGTTCCCCTCCAGCCTGCGCATTGAGATGTTTTTTCATCACCGCATTACTAGTGCCATAACTTTTTTATTTTTCAGTTGATTGCGCGGTGTGCGGGCTTGTTTTTTGTGAGACGGGCAGTAGATTTTATTGGTACCGTTTTAGAACACATACGACTTTTTGATCACTTTTTATTTAATTTTTTTTTTATTCTGGAATAGTTTTTTATTGAGTTTTTTTCCGGCATCCACAGTGCGCCCTAAATTACATATTAGCTTTATTCTGCGGGTCGATACGATTACGGCGATACCAAATTTATATAGTTTTTTTTATGTATTGCAGCTTTTGCACAATAAAATCACTTTTTTTATAAAATCATTTGTTTTCTGTGTCGCCATATTCTAAGACCCATAGATTTTTTATTTTTGCGTGCACAAAGTGGTGTCAGGGATTATTTTTTGCGGGACGGATTGCCATTTTTATTAGTACTATTTTGGAATAAATGTGACTTTTTGATCACTTTTTATAGCATTTTTTGGAAGGAGATGTGACCTAAAAACAAAGATTCTGGCGTTGTTTTTCATGTTTTTTTTTTACCCCGTTCACCGTGCGGGATAAATTACATAATCGTTTTGTAGTTTGGGTCGTTACGGACGCGGCGATACCAATTATGTATAGTTTTTTTAATTTCTACGGTTTAAAAAGACTTACTATGGGAAAAAAAGTCAGTTTAGCTTTATTTTTATTTCAAATGTGTGTGTTTTTATTGTTTTACCACATTTTTCTTAACTTTTTTTTACTTTTTTGACTTGTCCCACTAGGGGACTTGAGGGCCTAATGCCCCGATCGCTACTCTAATACACTACACTACATACGTAGTGCAGTGTATTAGCGCTGTCAGTTATTCACCGACAGCAAGCCAATGAGGACGCGCCGCAGGCGGGTCCTCATCGGCTCCCGTACAAGGCAGACTCGGACGCCATTTTCTGGCGTCCAATTGCCACAGCAACCCAGCGATTGCGTCACTTAGTTGCCGGTCGAGTTAAAGCAATATTGAGCGCAGCATCTGAGGGGTTAATCAGCCGGATCGGAGAATAGCTCCGGTCCTGGCAGTTACAGGAGTGTGGCCAGCTGTATAAAACAGCTGTCACCCCGCGGTGATGGTGCCGGCTCTGCTTCTGAGCCCGCACAATCACTGCGACGTAACTGTACTGCGCTTTGCGGGAACACCTTCCCAGCAGCGCCGTATATATACGGCGGATGTTGGGAAGGGGTTAAGAATAAAGAGAAGAAAAGTGTAATATGAATTTAAAATGTTGCAAACATTAGATTATGCGCTGCAATATGAGAAAGACAGACAGACAGACAGACAATGAGATGTAGCCGTCTTTACCATGACTTTTAACACATTAAATAAACAGTGGCTGGATCTCTTATCCTGACTTTTTCAATGACTTTTCAATCGCTTTTGTTGTGTGATATCACGCTACAGCAAGTTAACAGAGTCAAGTTAAAGATGGCTACATCCGTAGATAGATAGATATCTAAAGGGATTCTGATCATTCTCCCTTTAGACATCCTAATATGAATAGAGGGGAGACTAATGCATTGAAAACTCTGATCCATGACGACCACATCACAATCAAACCCGCCAACAAGGGTGGTGTTGTGGTCGTCATGGATGCAACCTCATATGTTGAAGAGATACAGAGACAACTAAGTGATGTGTCCTTATAAAGAAAATTAAGTTCAGATCCTCAATTTATTATAGCTAAACGAATTAGAAATGTTGTTGACAATGATGGGATAATTGATGAAAATACGCCCAAATATTTAATTATAGAGTCCAAGAACACCCGTTTTATATACTGTACCCAAGATACTAAAAAAAATTGATAAATCCACCAGGACGACCAATAGTCTCCGGCACTGACTTTTCAACTGGTACTTTTTCCTATATAAGAGATACATCTGACTTTCTGAATAAATTAAACATGGTTGAAATAAGTCTAGATAAGCACATAACGCTAGTGTCTTTTGACATTATAAGCCTATATACATCAATTGAACACAACAGAGGTCTAGGGGTTACATCCAACTTTCATCAAGAGTCACATTATACAATGAGTGTAGAACAATTTTTTCATGATCTATTAGAAATCATATTAACCGACAACTATTTCCTTTTTCGTGACGAGCTTTATATACAAAGGGTACACCAATGGGGTCAAATGTGGCCCATAAATATGCCAACATGTACATGTGGGCCCTCAAGGAGACGTACGTCTATGTGTCCCACCTCCTTAGCCATGTGCTGAGGTGGTGGAGATACATGGACGATGTCTTCCTCATTTGGATAGGTGATGAGGATGGCCTTATCACATTTCATTCATTTTTCAACACTATTGAGCATAAAGTTAAATTCACATTGTTGAGCACAGTTAACTCTATACAGTTTCTTAATGCACCAGATAATTTCCAGGATGGAGTTCTCTACAGAGCTTTATGTTAAACCTATTGACAAAAATAACCTATTAACCTTTAACAGTGCGGGATAAATTACATAATCGTTTTGTAGTTTGGGTCGTTACGGACGCGGCGATACCAATTATGTATAGTTTTTTGAATTTCTACGGTTTAAAAAGACTTACTATGGGAAAAAAAAGTCAGTTTAGCTTTATTTTTATTTCAAATGTGTGTGTTTTTATTGTTTTACCACATTTTTCGTAACTTTTTTTTACTTTTTTGACTTGTCCCACTAGGGGACTTGAGGGCCTGATGCCCCGATCGCTACTCTAATACACTACACTACATACGTAGTGCAGTGTATTAGCGCTGTCAGTTATTCACCGACAGCAAGCCAATGAGGACGCGCCGCAGGCGGGTCCTCATCGGCTCCCGTACAAGGCAGACTCGGACGCCATTTTCTGGCGTCCAATTGCCACAGCAACCCAGCGATTGCGTCACTGGGTTGCCGGTCGAGTTAAAGCAATATTGAGCGCAGCATCTGAGGGGTTAATCAGCCGGATCGGAGAATAGCTCCGGTCCTGGCAGTTACAGGAGTGTGGCCAGCTGTATAATACAGCTGTCACCCCGCGGTGATGGTGCCGGCTCTGCTTCTGAGCCCGCACAATCACTGCGACGTAACTGTACTGCGCTTTGCGGGAACACCTTCCCAGCAGCGCCGTATATATACGGCGGATGTTGGGAAGGGGTTAAGAATAAAGAGAAGAAAAGTGTAATATGAATTTAAAATGTTGCAAACATTAGATTATGCGCTGCAATATGAGAAAGACAGACAGACAGACAGACAATGAGATGTAGCCGTCTTTACCATGACTTTTAACACATTAAATAAACAGTGGCTGGATCTCTTATCCTGACTTTTTCAATGACTTTTCAATCGCTTTTGTTGTGTGATATCACGCTACAGCAAGTTAACAGAGTCAAGTTAAAGATGGCTACATCCGTAGATAGATAGATATCTAAAGGGATTCTGATCATTCTCCCTTTAGACATCCTAATATGAATAGAGGGGAGACTAATGCATTGAAAACTCTGATCCATGACGACCACATCACAATCAAACCCGCCAACAAGGGTGGTGTTGTGGTCGTCATGGATGCAACCTCATATGTTGAAGAGATACAGAGACAACTAAGTGATGTGTCCTTATAAAGAAAATTAAGTTCAGATCCTCAATTTATTATAGCTAAACGAATTAGAAATGTTGTTGACAATGATGGGATAATTGATGAAAATACGCCCAAATATTTAATTATAGAGTCCAAGAACACCCGTTTTATATACTGTACCCAAGATACTAAAAAAAATTGATAAATCCACCAGGACGACCAATAGTCTCCGGCACTGACTTTTCAACTGGTACTTTTTCCTATATAAGAGATACATCTGACTTTCTGAATAAATTAAACATGGTTGAAATAAGTCTAGATAAGCACATAACGCTAGTGTCTTTTGACATTATAAGCCTATATACATCAATTGAACACAACAGAGGTCTAGGGGTTACATCCAACTTTCATCAAGAGTCACATTATACAATGAGTGTACAACAATTTTTTCATGATCTATTAGAAATCATATTAACCGACAACTATTTCCTTTTTCGTGACGAGCTTTATATACAAAGGGTACACCAATGGGGTCAAATGTGGCCCATAAATATGCCAACATGTACATGTGGGCCCTCAAGGAGACGTACGTCTATGTGTCCCACCTCCTTAGCCATGTGCTGAGGTGGTGGAGATACATGGACGATGTCTTCCTCATTTGGATAGGTGATGAGGATGGCCTTATCACATTTCATTCATTTTTCAACACTATTGAGCATAAAGTTAAATTCACATTGTTGAGCACAGTTAACTCTATACAGTTTCTTAATGCACCAGATAATTTCCAGGATGGAGTTCTCTACAGAGCTTTATGTTAAACCTATTGACAAAAATAACCTATTAACCTTTAACAGTAATCACCCGAGACCAATGATTAGGAGCCTTCCAATTAGACATGGTATCAATTGGCCAATTCATATGGGCCAAAATGCTTACGAGTGAAGACTTTAAAATTAAAAGTATACTTCAGGATATGGAGAATAAGTTTATACAAAGGGTTTATCCTCCATCAACCTTAAAAAAACAAAGACATGAGGCTGAGAGGGTCAAAAGAGAAACATTATTAGGTACTAAAGACAGGACTAAAAAACTGTCTGGCATACCTCTGATTTTCACATAGACAGAAAGTAGTCATGACATTACCAAAATGATACAGAGCCATTGTCCAATGTTGACAAAGTGCTTACCACACATTCCTGACATGCAGAACGCTCCACTGTTCTCGTATCGGAGATCACCAAATTTGAAAGACAGGTTGGTGAAATCTGATATTGGAACAGATAAAATAGATAGACAGATGTACTTAATCAAACGTAACACTGGTTGCTACCCTTGTTTGAACTGCATCAACTGTTCCTTGATGCAGAAAGGACAGAAATGTATTCATCCACAAACCAAAAAAGGTTGTGACTTACGGTTTTATTTAAACTGCAATTCTTACCATGTAATCTATGTTCTGAAATGTCCCTGCCATCTCCTTTATGTTGGAGAAACCTCACTTGAATTCAAGGTGAGATTAAACCATCATCACTATATGATTAGAAAAAAATGGTTAGACCTTCCAGTGTCTAAACACTATAGTGAGGCTGAACACACAGAAAAAGATATTTCAGTTCACTTGATTGATCACATACCTACTCCCAGAAGAGGGGGAAATAGAATTAAAATGTTGAAACAGAGAGAACTCCAATGGCTAGAAAGATTAAACACATTGATTAAATGTTGATTTTTCCACACATGGTATCATCTAGGCCTGACTTGCCTTCTTGGTGGGATATGCCTAGCATATTTTCTGTATAGCTTATTCAATGTAATAAAGTATTTGTTATCTTCAAATTTCAATATAAAAAATATCTTTGTCTTTATCTCTTCAGATCGATCTTCTCCATCTCAAGCTGCATACCATGTTTGTTTTGGACCTCTGTTTCAGTGTGTAAAAAATAATCTTAATTTATGACATACCCAATCGGAATCAGAAACGTATGATTCGGTAACAATATATGCCTGTATGTATTGGATTGGAATTTCCTTCATGACATGGAGTAACAATTTTTTCCTGTACCTTTTAATGGTTTGGTTTACTTCTTATATTGATCTATGTATTTGACCCAAATGGAGACATTGTAATTAACTATAATGCTGGGAATCTAATATACCACACTCCCATGGATTGACATTTTCAATTTGTCCCTCAGAATATCTTCACTTCCATAATTATACAGAGCTAAACATACATATATATATATATATATATATATATATATATATATATATATATAAAGTTTGTGATCATTAATAGCATGTCCCTGGTCACACTGGAGCATTTTTTGCCACTTGCCAATATTGCCGGAACATGTCATGAGGGTAGCCCTTTTCTGTGGCAATACAATCCATGTACGGCAGTCAAGTTGATTTATGGGCTATTAATCCTTTTCTCCAAATATCGAAAGTGCCAATCATATATAAATCTTATTCGGAAAGGTAATAACCAAATAGGAATTTTTCCTGAACCAATATGGCCGCCGTAAGATCTCTGACCAATAATATGCATGCGCGGACATGCGCAGTGCTGTTATTGTAAAAGAACACAGATCACATTGTACAACTCCAAATAGCTAAAGCGCATGCGCAGACATGCACAGTAGTACAGAAATCCATTCTTTTTCGAATTAATGACATTCCTCACCTGTAGGTTTGAGGCATTGTGCAATTGTATTATGAGAACGCCGAAAATGGTCCTATACACATACTGGAAAGAGGATCCTCAACACAACATGGTAATTTTGATAATTTTTACACAGGTGTAGTCTATCGCACTAATAAAAAAAGGAAAAGATTCCACAGCACTGGACCAAAGTGGGTGCTCGCCTCAACAGGACCTGATCCGCAGTCCCTTAGAGTAGGCAAAGACATAGAGGCTGCACTTCCAAAATGAATAGCAGCTTTATTCACCCGTGCAACGTTTCAGTCCAGCAGGACCTTTCTCAAGCATGTGAAACACACCAAATGACAAGTACATAAGGACTCAGAGAGTCATTAACAATAAAATAGTAATCAGTGTAAAAGTGTAAAATATAGCAGTGTAATATACAGCAACAGTATTAGAAATCACATAACATAATGACAGCATTAGGTGATTGTACCTATAAATATGAAACATTATGGGACTAGTACATAGAAATAAGTAATCCAATATACATTTATAAGATAATAGTGTATTATATAATAACTCACCCAAGTGTGTGCATAATAAAACCAATTGCAGTTTAATGTCTGCAACACAGCATGGACTATCGCCTCGTGGGCCACGATGTCGCTACAGAACCACTGTCCATGTCCCAATGTATCCAGGGAAAGGAGTCACATCACTAGATCATTAATCTGAGCTGCGCATGCGTGAACCGCAACATCATGCGAGAGGACGCCTTACAGCACCCCGCCGATGACGCACATGCGCATTAAGTCAAACTGCACAAATAACCATTATAGAAAAGGGCAAGAGATGTCTAAAAATATATTTTATAATAATTACAATGTTAGAGATAGACGGGCAAATACACAGAGGGAGTACCATATAAACCCCCAGACAAAATATTATATATTGTCTGGAGAGACCCCTAATCATCACCCCACCGACACGGTGTGTGACAAGAAGTCATGGGTCTATCTAATATGATGGAATCGCCCTCAACGCTCAATAAAAGATACTGACACCCAGCTAAAGACTAAAAAAATATATAAAGCCTACCCCCTGAGTTAGTAACTGTCGATCTAAAGATGACACTATGACAGAAATGGTGGAAATACGCATAATGTATTGAGACTATAACTAGGGATGGGTTACTGACTCAGAGTAGACGGGAATCGTCATATAGACTGGCATTCATTTCCACTTATTCTGACATCAGTGGCAGGGTCTCCAATATTATTTGCAGGGAGTGGCATATTTAACATAATTTAGCCAACACTGTACATGTATTTGGCTGTCCTCCTAGGATGGCATTTAGATGTCAGATGACATTAGCTCCCATAAAATTGGGTTGTTTCCCATGTCTGAATTGTGGGAACTGTGGCAATTTAGTGAAGGGTAACACATTTGTACATCTAACAGATGGTAGGGTTTTTCACATCAAACATTGTTTGACTTGTTCTTCATCTTATGTCATTTACATGCTTACACTTAAATACAGTCCAAAAAAATTGAAGTGTGGTTCCAAATCCATATGCATATGCTAAACTGACAATCGACCCAATTGGAGTCATACAAACCAAAATACACAAAATATTAATATAAAAATTACACTTTATTGAATATATTTAAAATACACAATCGTAAAAATATATAATAAGTATGGAGCAACTTGTAAACCAAAACACACCTTCCACTAAATGTGGAATTAGGCACTTAACATGATGCAGTTGGTATCTAGGAATCTACAATGCAATAGATGGCTACTAAAAGAACCTACATATAATTATGCCAAGCCTAGCATACAAGGAAAAATATTTAAGGAAACAATGCAGAAAGAAGTATAACTGTATGGACAGAAAGAAACATGTTTCCTCGCTTGCAGTAAATATATGATGCAAATAGTAAAGTATCACTTAGTAGTGTTTGGAAGGAATAGTCATATTTAAAGATAAAGATAGCTCATCTAGTTGTAAGACCTGTTCATTGTGGATGGTAGATGCGACGCGCATTTCTCATTAGTATTCCTCAGGAGGCGTGGTTAGGGGAAGGGGGCAAGAAGTTAATAAAGGGGGCTACAGCGAATGATGTTGTCTAAAACCCGTCATGTGATGGAACTAGCTAAATGATATCCTGTGTGAGAAGAATGTCATGTGATAAATCACATGATCGATGATGTGATATATGTTCCTCATCCACGTCTCCCGTCAGCGATCATGTGACCGAGCCCGGAGAAACGGCGCAGGACCGGAAACATCCACCATGTTGGGAATGGCAGATCACCATTCTGCTAACCAGTGTGTGGCAGGGGGAGGCCCACGTCGCTGCCAAACTGAGAGGGGGCGTCACCCATCCAAACACCTTTGTACACATTTGTACACCCAACATATGGTAGGGTTTTTCACATCAAACATTTTTTGACTTGTTCTTCATCTTACGTCATTTACATGCTACAGTGCCCTTGTAAACTAATATATGTGGGGGAAACCCCTCAAGTATGTCATGCCAGAATAAATAAGCAAAAGTCTACGATTCGAACAAAAAAATTGGACCTCCCGGTTTCTGCACATTTTGTCTCAGCGGGTCATGTGGCCAGTGATCTGAAATTTTGGATCATTGACCATATACCAGCACATCGTAGGGGTGGAGACAGGGTATCTAAGCTTAAACGCAGAGAACTTGGGTGGATATTTAAGTTAAACTGTCTATCCCCTCATGGTTTAAATATTGACTTTACAATTGGTCAAATCGTTAGCTGATCTTCTCTATTGAATTGGGTAATATTGTCGCCTTTTTTGCCTTGCGTTCTCCTGTGAACGTTTTTCTTGATATTGTATCTGAATCTGAACACATTGTAAATGACGATCCATTTATTGTGATATTATCTTTTGAGAATATATTATTTTTGGTATCTTTTATGTTTGCAGTTACAAATTCGATGGATGGGCTGTCTCCTCTGGACTTCGGGGTCTTGTGATATGGTACTCCCTCTGTGTATTTGCCCGTCTATCTCTAAAATGACAATTATTAGAAGATATCTTTCTAGACATATCCTGCCCTTTTCCATAAAGGTTATTTGTGCAGTTTGACTTAATCGGCCCAGTGCTGTACGTCGCATTCTCGCGGGATGTTGCGATTCATGCATGTGCAGCTCAGAGTAATGATCAAGCAATGTTACTCGTTTCCCTTGATACATTCGGACATGTGCAGTGGTTCTGTAGCGACGCCGTGGCCCACGAGTCCATGCTGTGTTTGCAGACATTAAACTGCAATTGGTTTTATTATGCACACACTTGGGTGAGTTATTATATAATACACTATTATCTTATAAATGTATATTGGATTACTTATTCCTTTGTACTAGTCCCATAATGTTTCATATTTATAGGTACAATCACCTATTGCTGTCATTATGTGATTTCTAATACTGTTGCTGTATATTACACTGCTATATTTTACACTTTTACACTGACTACTATTTTATTGTTAATGACTCTGTGAGTCCTTATGTACTTGTCATTTGGTGTGTTTCACATGTTTGAGAAAGGTCCTGCTGGACTGAAACATTGCATGGGTGAATAGTGCTGCCTCTATGTCTGTTATTATCGCACTAATAAGGAGAGCAATGGAGCGGGGTGTAACGTAGCGGAGTGCGGCTTCACTGGGGGAGAAGTAACAGGATCATTAATGGGGATTAGTGGGATTTTAGTGTGGAGGCCTGCAATATTTAATTTTGGCCACTAGATGGGGGTTTGGGTATGGCCTGGGATGGGATATATAAAGGAGGGATAAGGGGAGGGTACCTCAGTTGGTACCAGTGTAGAAAAGTTCCCGCCCACCCGCACAGCACAAATGAGGGGTTATTCTTGTCATAGCAGTTGGTTAGTAGCGGGGAGAAGGGGTCCTTGGAGGCAGAAATTTTACGGTCAGGTGCACAAAAATGGTCCGTGCATCTGAATTTAAGGTGTAATACAACGAATGGAGTCCTGGGGGGAAGGAGTATGATGCTGATTTGTCAGCGTCATACATTTCTATTCACAACGCCCAGTTGGTAAAAACACAATACACGCCCAGTTGGTAAAAACACAATACACGCCCAGTTGGTAATACGAGAAAACACGCACAGTTGTCAATTGAAAAGCTGATTTGCATAAATATAAAATTGCTCATAACTTGGGCAAAAATTATCGTTTTTAAAAAAAGACAAACTTTCTGTTATCTACATTGCAGCGCCCATCACATGCAATAGGAGATAGGGATTTGATAATCTGGTGACAGAGCCTCTTTAAAGCCATAGATTAATTAAGGTGTGGCCTACTTGATGGGTGGAGTCTAAGGAACTGGACATTCTTTATCTACTGGCTGATATATATACCCGGAACTGGAAACCAATCATTATAACTATAGTATATATATCCTAAAATAATGGATTGTTAGAAAGTACGTGACATGGGAATAATGTCCAGATGAGCAAATTTAAAAAAAAATTGCTTTATCGCCATTAGCTTCAGATGGGCAAATGCCCTATTAAGGATCATATTTCCCACATATAAGACAATGGAGGCTGAAATGCTTTAATACACATCCCTATTTCATCCTCCATTGTCTTATATGAGGGAAATTCCCCTCCGTAACAGCAAAATCGCCTGTCACTGAAATACCCCTCAAAGCAGATTTTCTCAGTCATCTGCCAGTTTTTGGAGTAAGCATAGATTTTCTGTTATTTTTGCACAATATCACTTTAAATTGTATCATTGCTTTAAAATATTTACAGATGTGCTATAAATGGGGCTGTATACACTGACATTAGGCTAATATCCATAGTCATTTCAGCTATAAATCAGTACACAACTCTCCTCTCATTCCGCTTTGCTTCATTTACTTGAGAATGTTATTTTGAACGTGGATCTATAGATCAATAAAATGAGATCAAATTACTTGAGCCACATGCTATAATTGCATGTATCATTTTCTGCTTATTTTTCATTTTTGCTTTGCAGTGTTTTGCAGAAAGGACATCATTTGAATATGAATTTATGGTAACAACATTTGCATCAAAGACACAGGACTTAAATATGTTTAAAGTTTATGCAGACACCAGTAGAAATGACATAAAATGAAATAATACAGTTTACTTGCTGACACAAATTTATTCTGCGTATACTGGAATCATTCGGTGGGATAAAACAAATATATAACCCATTGTTGTACTAACAAACTGGTATTTGTATATGGAAGGAAATATCTGTGTTCATGTGGAGAAAAGATTGAGTTCTCAGTTCATAGATGAAATGCAGAAAACATTATAAAGGCATTGGATAGTATTTACATAGTTACATAGTTACATAGTTTGTACGGTTGAAAAAAGACACATGTCCATCAAGTTCAATCAAGGGATGGGAAAGGGGAAGCAAAAAATTTCTACACATAGGAGCTAATATTTTTTTGTTCTAGGAAATTATCTAAGCCTTTTTTAAAGCCATCTACTGTCCCTGCTGTGACCAGCTCCTGCGGTAGACTATTCCATAAATTCACCGTTCTCACAGTAAAGAAGGCTTGTCGCCTCTGCAGGTTAAACCTTTCTTTTTCCAGACGGAGGGAGTGCACCCTTCTTTTTTGAGGGGGTTTTACATGGAACAGGATTTCACCATATTTTTTGTATGTTCCATTCATATATTTATATAAGTTAATCATGTCCCCCCTTAGTCGTCTTTTCTCAAGGCTAAATAGGTTTAGTTCTTTTAATCTTTCCTCATAACTTAGATTCTCCATGCCCCTTATTAGCTTCGTTGCTCTTCTTTGTATTTTTTCCAACTCCAGGGCATCCTTTCTATGAACTGGAGCCCAGAACTGGAATGCATATTCTAGATGAGGCCTCACTAATGCTTTGTAAAGTGGTAATATTACATCCCTGTCCCGCGAGTCCATGCCTCTTTTGATACACGACAATATTTTGCTGGCCTTTGAAGCAGCTGATTGACACTGCATGCTGTTATTTAGTTTGTGATTTACAATTACACCCAGATCCTTCTCATCAAGTGACTCCCCCAGTGTAGCTCCCCCTAGGACATATGATGCATGCAGGTTGTTCGTACCCAGGTGCATAACTTTACATTTATCTACATTAAACTTAATTTGCCAAGTGGATGCCCAAACACTTGTTTAAATCCGCTTGCAATTCACAAACATCTTCCATAGTCTGAACTATATTGCATAGCTTGGTGTCATCTGCAAAAATAGAAATAGTGCTATTAATCCCATCCTCTATATCATTAATAAATAAGTTGAATAATAGTGGTCCCAGCGCTGAACCCTGGGGTACACCATTTATAACCCGGGACCATTCAGAGTAGGAATCATTGACCACAACTCTCTGGATACGGTCCTTGAGCCAATTCTCAATCCAATTACAAACTATACTTTCTAAACCTATAGTCCTTAATTTACCCATTAGACGTCTATGGGGGACAGTGTCAAATGCCTTCGCAAAGTCCAAAAACACTATATCCACAGCGGCCCCTCTGTCTAGGCTTCTGCTCACCTCTTCATAAAAACAAATCAGGTTGGTTTGACAGCTCCTGTCCTTAGTAAAACCGTGCTGGCTGTCACTTATAATACTATTTATTGTCACATAATTCTGTATATAGTCCCTCAATAGCCCCTCAAACATTTTCCCCATTTAGGATTTCTTAAAGGTAGAATTTCCTTCGAAGATGCTCCAGTATCTGGTGCAACTGACCTTAACCGCCTTGTTATTTTAAGGTTCAATATTATGTGATCATTTATTTCATAATATACTCTATGTTTGTACGTGTGTGTGTGTGTGTGTGTGTGTGTGTGTATATATATATATATATATATGTATATATATATATATATATATATATGTATATATATATATATATATATATATATGTATATATATATATATACACACTACCGTTCAAAAGTTTGGCGTCACCCAGACAATTTTGTGTTTTCCATGAAAACTCACACTTATATTTATCAAATGAGTTGCAAAATGACTAGAAAATATAGTCAAGACATTGACAAGGTTAGAAATAATGATTTTTATTTCAAATATTAATTTTCTCCTTCAAACTTTGCTTTCGTCAAAGAATGCTCCATTTGCAGCAATTACAGCACTGCAGACCTTTGGCATTCTAGCTGTTAATTTGCTGAGGTAATCGGGAGAAATTTCACCCCATGCTTCCAGAAGCCCCTCCCACAAGTTGGATTGGCTTGATGGGCACTTCTTGCGTACCATACGGTCAAGCTGCTCCCACAACAGCTCTATGGGGTTGAGATCTAGTGACTGCGCTGGCCACTCCATTACAGATAGAATGCCAGCTGCCTGCTTCTTCCTTAAATAGTTCTTGCATAATTTGGAGGTGTGCTTTGGGTCATTGTCCTGTTGTAGGATGAAATTGGCTCCAATCAAGCGCTGTCCAAAGGGTATGGCATGGCGTTGCAAAATGGAGTGATAGCCTTCCTTATTCAAAATACCTTTTACCTTGTACAAATCTCCCACTTTACCAGCACCAAAGCAACCCCAGACCATCACATTACCTCCACCATGCTTGACAGATGGTGTCAGGCACTCTTCCAGCATCTTTTCAGTTGTTCTGCGTCTCACAAATGTTTTTCTGTGTGATCCAAACACCTCAAACTTCGATTTGTCTGTCCATAACACTTTTTTCCAATCTTCCTCGGTCCAATGTCTGTGTGCTTTTGCCTATATTAATCTTTTCCTTTTATTAGCCAGTCTCAGATATGGCTTTTTCTTTGCCACTCTGCCCTGAAGGCCAGCATCCCGAAGTTGCCTCTTCACTGTAGACGTTGACACTGGCGTTTTGCGGGTACTATTTAATGAAGCTGCCAGTTGAGGACCTGTGAGGCGTCTATTTCTCAAACTAGAGACTCTAATGTACTTGTGTTGTTGCTCAGTTGTGCAGCGGGGCCTCCCGCTTCTGTTTCTACTCTGTTTAGAGCTTGTTTGTGCTGTCCTCTGAAGGGAGTAGTACACACCGTTGTAGGAAATCTTCCGTTTCTTGGCAATTTCTCGCATGCAATAGCCTTCATTTCTAAGAACAAGAATAGACTGTCGAGTTTCACATGAAAGCTCTCTTTTTCTAGCCATTTTGAGAGTTTAATCGAACCCACAATTGTAATGCTCCAGATTCTCAACTAGCTCAAAGGAAGGTCAGTTTTATAGCTCCTCTAAACAGCAAAACTGTTTACAGCGGTGCTAAAATAATTGCACAAGGGTTTTCAAGTGTTTTCTAATCATCCATTAGCCTTCTAACACAGCTAGCAAACACAATGTACCATTAGAACACTGGAGTGATGGTTGCTGGAAATGGGCCTCTATACACCTATGTAGATATTGCATTAAAAACCAGACGTTTGCAGCTAGAATAGACATTTAGCACATTAACAATGTATAGAGTGTATTTCTGATTAATATAATGTTATCTTCATTGAAAAAAACTGTGCTTTTCTGGCAAAAATAAGGAAATTTGTAAGTGACCCTAAACTTTTGAACAGTAGTGTATATATATATATATATATATATATATATATATATATAAATTTATTTTTTTTATATTTTTTTATTTTTTATTTAAATATATATTTAAAGCATTCAGAATTCTAAATCCTCTCTATAGACATTGAGCGAAATGATAATATTCTGTTTGCCTGCAGTCACCTCTAGGGGGAGCATGGGAGCTTACCAAAGCAGAATTTTATCATTGACCTCATGTTAAGCCATGTTAAACACTTTCCTCTTCCTTACCAACCTTCGCTGGCATGTATTTACATTAAAATTATGCGAGAAAAAATGCTGTATGCATTTTGCAAATCCTATTATCCACACCCCATTTTCTAAATACTTCAAAACTATAGAGATACAGTATTCGTGATTGTCTAAAACATATAATAAATTTAGTGTACACAAGAATTATGGTGCATTTTATTTAATACATCTCCCCCAATGTGAGAAGTATTAGGTGTACGGGTTTCCAGCTTCAAGATGTAACATGAATATTCCCATTTAGTGAAAGCAACACGAGATCCCGAAAATGGTGAGAAATTGACACACAAAGTAGATGAGAAAGTTGTAAACTTTTCATTATACATTGATTAACATTAATTGACACAAAATTAGAAGGCATGCCTAATCTTTTACCATTGTTATAAAGCCTGTGACAGATAATGGTTATGTTGGAACGGGTTGTCAATAAGTGGGGTAGTTTCATCTCGGACATTTATGATATATTAACAGGTTACGCCATAAGGGTATGTACGTTCCCACACACAAGATACGCTCCGGATTTTTTGCAAAAGAAAATCTGCACAGAAAAGGGTACGTCATATTGCATATTGCTGCGGAAACGCTGCTTTTTTTTTGCACCCATTTTGCCTACAGATGTAGGGTGGGTTCCCACGTAGAGTAAACAGAAACAAAAAAACTGAAACATTACGGAACGAAGACAAACCATTTGCAACTGAAACATTACAAATAAAATCAATGGTAGTACAAACGGAAAGCTATGGTTTCCGTTTGGTTTCCGCTCATGGGTTCCCCTGACGGAAAGGTCTAATGGAACCCATGAAGGGAGCCCCGACGTAGATGTGAATGAAGCCTAATAGGTGTTGGTCCTTCTTGCTTGGTGGTTTCTGTAACCCATATATATATATATATATATATATATATATATATATATATATGAGAGGAGACAGCCACAGCCACCTCCCCATCCATTCCCCCCAGAATACAGCAATTGCATCGGCAAGCAGGATGAGAGTAAACGGACCCCAGTTTTCCGTATAGTTAGGGGTCCCATATCTGAATATGCCATAAATGCCTGAGATGGGAATAACCTTTGATGATTTTCTGATTATACATTTTTAGGTCATGCAGAACAGGGTTACCCAACCACTCATTAGTCATCCTGCTGTTTATGTCTTGTTTATAGTCTATATTTATATTTAATATTTGCTATTATGGATCTTATAATTTACAATGAATAGATTTTTTATTTAATTGTTATAATGATCTAAATGAAGATGGAACAATAAGTTATGCAAATTACATGATGCATGACAGACATCTATTATTAGTTTGAATTATACAGTAAGGTTGAATAGACGTGAACCCGCAGCTCCATTCACGCTGAGGATGACAGGTAATATATTTGTTTGAAATCCATTTATCACAACAAGCTTGTTTGGCGTTCTCACTAATAAATGAATTGACAAGATATGGGACTTGGTTAATTGACTCTATTGAAGTTTTTACTATGTATATGAAAGTCTATCATTTAGCTGTTGCAGTGTTCATTAGAAAGAGAGGAACTAGGTTTGATTATATTCTTAATTTCCTATTAATTATGTTGGAAAACTTTTTAAATTTCCTTAATTCTTGGTAAATAGCTCTTGGGAGACCGTTTAGGGTGAGGCTCCATGGAATCGCCTGCAAGTCACTGTAAAATCTAGTTAATACCCGTACTTGTGCTGTAACTTTTCCTTATGGGAAATGTTTCAAACAACCTTACAGCTATCTAAAACCTTGTACCAAAGTCAGATTTTTTTTTATCTAAAGAGGCCCAAAAAATCTGAGAGGATCGATTTCTTAATAGCTTATTTTTTCTGAGGCAGACCCGTAATCCCCTGCTTAGGCTAAGTTCACATCTCGTTTTGTGCACACGTTTGTGATATACGACGACGTGCAGATTTTTCAAGTTACAAAAACATATGTATTTGTAACATACGCTTACGTTTTTTGTAATATACGTCATATACGTTTTTATACGTTTGTGTCCGTTCTTACTTCTAAAAACGTATATGTATTTTGTTCTTTAGCTAAATCAAGCTTTGTAAAGTCAAAATATAAAGGAAGAAGTAGGGAGTGGCTGCAGTGTTTTCTGGTGCCAGTACTGAGGGGCTTGGCAGGGGGAGGCACTGTTTTATCTCATAATCTTGGTAATTTCCCACATATGGTGATGAAAGCGTATACATTTTACAAATGCAAACATAGGTTTCAAGATTGCATATGTTGTCCATACATCGCCATTGACTTCAATACAAATAAAAACGAAAACGTGTGGAATACGTTTTCTAAAGGTACTGAAAAGCATAGTAAACTACGCTTTTCAGGACTTGGAAAAAAAAGTATAAAACATAAGCGCACAAAACGTATGCACAAACTACACTATTTGGGTATTCGTCTTGCTCATAGAAATCAAAGTATACGCTGTGGTGCAACGTTTGACACTGTTTTTTTCATGTCAAAACGTGCACGTCAGACCTACAGTAAAAACCAGATGTGAACTTGGCCTTAGACATACTGTAGTATTAAAAGATAAGATATCGGCTGTCTGCAGCTGACACTAGAGGACGCTTATGAGTTCACTGTACACATTTCATGTATTTAAAGAGGCTCTGTCACCAGATTATCAAATCCTTATCTCCTATTGCATGTGATCGGCGCTGCAATGTTGATAACAGTAACGTTTTTTGTTTTTTTTTAAACTTTCATTTTTGGCCAAGTTATGAGCTATTTTATATATATGCAAATGAGCTTTGAAATTGACAACTGGGCGTGTTTTTTTCGTATGTCCAACTGGGCGCGTATTGTGTTTTTAACTAGGCGTGTTTACGTGTATGACGCTGACCAATCAGTGACCAATCAGCATCATGCACTCCTCTCCATTCATTTACACAGCAGCATCACGTTCTTACTAGAACGATGTGCAGCCACACACACAAGTGTCCTGATAATGAATACACATGACCTCCAGCCTGGACGTCATGTGTATTCAGAATCCTGACACTTCTGAATCTTTTCTGTGAGATTACAGCAAGCCACATGTAATCTTGCGAGATTACGAGGTAAACGAGATTTTGTTTTCCTTGCTGGAAATCTCACAGAAAAGATTCAGAAGTGTCAGGATTCTGAATACACATGACGTCCAGGCTGGAGGTCATGTGTATTCATTATCAGGACACTTGTGTATGTGGCTGCACATCGTTCTAGTAAGAACACTATGTGCTGTGTAAATGAATGGAGAGGAGCGTATGATGCTGACTGGTCACGGATTGGTCAGCGTCATACACGTAAACACGCCAAGTTAAAAACACAATACACGCCCAGTTGGACATACGAAAAAAAAAACGCCCAGTTGTCCATTTCAAAGGTCATTTGCATATATATAAAATAGCTCATAACTTGGCCAAAAATGAACGTTTTTTTAAAAAAAAAATATGTTACTGTTATCTACATTGCAGCGCCGATCACATGCAATAGGAGATAGGGATTTGAGAATCTGGTGACAGAGCCTCTTTAATGCAATAGTAAAACTGTATGCAGAAAACTCCTTCACTCCCTCTAGTGGTGGCTACAGGAAGCCAGAATCTTATGTTTTAAGTCTTTTTTCTACACTGGTATTTCTATACTGGGGATTTATGTATCATAAAAACAAATCTCTGACCCCTCTAAAAATGTACTATATTAAAAAATTTATCCGCACAGAATGTTGAAAAGCTACATGGTGCTAGAATTTAGAAATTTTTAACACTTCATAAGAAAGAATGCAGTACTGTGTGTTTAACCTTTTGCAAATAAATCCCCTAATTTGGCACAGGCTACAAGGTGACTTTGGTAACACAAAAAGTGCGGTAAAATCATCATTAATTATAGCAATGCCGTCTCAATGTTTTACCTATGAGAAACAAGGTCACTCGCAACGTTGAGCCTGTAGAAAAAACAACCCTGTCTGACTTTTGGTACCTGCATGTGACCTGATGTCCCCATGTAGCCCTAGTTTACAAGCAATGATCTGAAAAGTGTAGGGTTGCAAATTGTGTCAGCTGTCATTGGTCTGATATTTCCTGGATCTCTGGGGGTTGACTGCAGTTAGATTTATATTTTGCAGGACATTTTTGGAAGAATCCGCCTCATGTTATGATTTTTGTCAGCTAAGTTGATTTCTATAGATTATCTTCAGCTGTTGGTTGTGCCCAAAAAAAACATCACCTTATAGCACGGTCTTCACCTGTAAAGCAGAACTCCCCTCCTAAGCAGCATCTTACTGGTTGTAGCGTCCATGGCCGCGGGTCGTCGGGTTTCCGTAGGAATCCGCCATGTCCTGTGTCATCTGCCTCGTCCGGAGGAATCCGCCACGTTTGGCACAACCTGCGGCACCTGTGTCACCCGCCACGTTTAGCATTATTTGCTGCACCCATCTCCATCTGTGCCAGAGCTGCGGCCACCGTCTGGACTTTCCAGGTACCCTTGTGCAGGACATTGTATTTCTGGGGTTTCCTGTTGTTTGGCCAGCTGCCTCCCCACTACGGCCTAGTGGGTCCACTAACCCGCTCCGTGACACTGGTTCAATTTTTATAAAATGTTTTGTTGTTTTTGTAAGTCCTTTGCAATTGCAAAAAAAAACAAAGCATTTAGAAACACCCTCTGAAATCAAGGGGTGCCACTTATTTTCCAATGACATCTGCAATATCGTTTAGATGACAGAAGGGGTCCGATTCGGGTAGCCTTCTTCGTCTTTTTAACTCAACAGCTTCTTTTAAGATATTTAAAGCAGACATCCCCTTCGTATCTCATTGCTTATTCCTTACATCTGGTCGCTTCTCCCTTTAGGATTCTCTTTCCTGTTGCAAGTCTGACTATTCAAAGTGCTATAAAAAAAATCTGTATAAATTTCATTTAATATTTTCTTTTGTTCAATACTAATTTCTTATACTAAGCAACATATAATATTTTAAAATGTTTCACATTTTAATTGATATTTAAATATTTTAACCTTGTAAAATAAATATAAAAACGTTTATATAACTAATACATTATATATACCTTGCAAGACAGGTGTTCTTATAAAACAGGAGAGAATCATTTGTACATGAAAAAAATAAAATAAAACATATGGAACATTAAAAAATAAAAAATGATCTCATTCTGTCAAGAGATACCGGGAACTGTGATTCTAAATGTGAAAATAAAGCATGCACTAGTCCTTTATAAATGACATGAAGCCATGGCTCCTGGTTCTTGTAATATAAAGGAACATTGACTGACACTGCTGACAGTCTAAAAAGAGAACCCTAAATAATGATTATAGGAATATATAAGATTTTAATGTGAATTTTTTATTTTCACAGTATTACATTTGATTGAGAATATCGCCCTCTACTGGTCAGACTGGATAGGGACTGTTTCTCTGAATGCCAAAAAGACAGATCTGATAAATTCATGATGGCAGTGAACTGGATTAGTGGCTTTGCTAGAAACAAGAAGGTATCCAGGCAGAATTTAAATGTAATGATATCACAGAACTGAAGTGTGACAATAATGAGAAAAGAAGCAGTGAATCATAAACTTTATACAGTTCTACAAAGGCTTAAATAATGTGTTGTGTCTTCCACAAGAGTGCTTTTTCATATGCATTTTAAGTTTTCTTATGCCCATTATAAGAGTTACAAAAAATAAACTTTTGGAGAGTAGCCATTTTCGGAGGCTCACATGTAAACAGATGCAAAGCAACCAAAATGTTGGAAAAGAAATGTGGCGTTCTACTTGGGATAGAAAATTGTGGTTTTATTTCCTTACTTTACCTATCTTTCTTTTCACTCCCAGGCTATCCCCTGTGCCCATAAGAACACACCAGCATTATAAATATATGGTTGGTGGGGAATTATGTCGTAGACTTTGCCCAGGGGCTTTAACTTGCACCTCTGCTGACATAATTTTGATGCTGCATCAACCCCTTTGTGACATTTGACCTATACTTACATAGCCGGGTAGGGTAAGTATGGAGCGGGCACGCAGGCTGAGCCCGCTCCATACTTAGCATGTGTCAGGTGTATATTGCCAATACCTCACTGCAGAGGCCGTGTCCGGAGATAAATCCGATTCCGGCCATTTAACCACTTAGATGTCATTTAACGACTTAGATGCCATGGCATTTAAGGCTGTGCTCACACAGAGTTTTTTGCAGGAGGAAAATTCCTCCTGCAAAAACTGCTCCAGACGTTTTTTGCACAGTGGTTTGACAAAAACTCGTCAAAACACTCGTCAAGGTGTTTTTTTTACCCTTTCTGACTGATTGAAATGGGGTTTTGGAGACGGAAACCGCCTCAAGATGGGTCGCTTCTTTTTACTGCGACACAGTTTTTTTACTTGCGGTAAAAAAAACTCGTCCAACTCCCATTGAAATCAATGGGAGGCATTTTTGGGCGTTTTTTGACGAGTTTTGCGGAGCGGTTTCCGCGTCCAAAAACTCATCAAAAAAACAGGGCCTAAGATGTTAGAAAAAGGGACAAGCCCCGCCTTCATACCATCGCTCCCCATGACGTGATGGGTGCCGATGGTTATCATGACAGCCTGAGAGCCAACTGAAGCCCCCAAGGACTGCCATCTTTGTGCTCCTGTTAAGAAGCTGGTAAATAGCACAAAATACTGCAATACGTAAGTATAGCAGTATATTGTGCAAGGGATCCAACGATCACTTGTTCAAGTCCCCTTGGGAGACTAAAAAGAACAGTTAACGTTTTTTTTATATGTAAAAGTAAAGACCCTTTTTCATTTTTTCCCTAAAGTAATGTAAAAAAAAATAAACATAATTGGTGTTACCGCTTCTGTTAACATTATTTAACCCGCATGGTGAACTACTCAAAAAAAAAATGCCAGAAACGCTATTTTTTGGTCACCTCATCTCCCACAAGAAATAAAATAAAAAGTAATCAAAAAGTCGTATGTACCCCAAAATATTATCAATAATAACTACAGCTAATACAGCAAAAAAACAAGTCCTCACACCGCTCAATCATTAGAAAAAACAACATAAATTTGGTATCGCCATAATTGTATTGACCCACAGATTAAAGTTAACATGTAATTTTTACTGCGCAGTGATTGACGATAAATCAAAACGAAAAAAAAAAACAATGGAGGAGTAATAATAATAATAATAAATGGTGCCATTAAAAATTAAATAAAATAAAAACTCGTCCCGCAAAATACAAGCCCTCCTATGACTATATCAATGAATAAATGTAAAAGTTGTAGCTTTTAGAATGCGGGAAGTAAAAAAGGAAAATTAAAAATCGGTGGCAAGGGGTTAAGGTGTAATTCTAATCTAATAAATTAATGCCATATCGATATGATCGCGTTTCCATTTAACTAAATGGCAAGGGGGAATGATCTCTTCGCTCTGACACTGTCCAATCAGCTGCGGACAGTGTCAGGGCGGTTTGCGCTGTGTTCCCTCCCGTGAGAACACGCACAGGCTAGTGGTTCTGCAGAGAGCGCTCTCTCAGTCTGTGTGTGTTCTCGTGAGAGGGAACACAGCGCAAGCCGCCCTGACACTGTCTGTAGCTGATTGGACAGTGTCAGAGCGAAAACATCATGTCCCCTTGCCATTTAGTTAGATAGATATATCGCTATGTGCAGCCACATAAACACACTATAACGTTACTCCAGTGTCCTGACAATGAATATACATTACCTCCGGCCAGGACGTCATGTCTATTCACAATCCTGACGCTTCGCTAACACAATCCCGAAACTACAGCACAGCAAGCGTAATCTCGCTTGAAATTACAGTTTACAGCATAATCTCGCGAGATTACGCTTGCTGTGCTGTAGTGTCGGGATTGTATTAGCGAAGTGTCAGGATTCTGAATAGACATCACGTCCTGGCTGGAGGTAATGTATATACATTGTCAGGACACTGCAGTAACATTATAGTGTGTTTATGTGGCTGCACATAGCGATATAGCTATATCGCTATGTGCTGTGTAAATGAATGGAGAGAAGTGCATGACGCTGATTGGTCAGTGATTGGTCAGCGTCATACACTCCTCTTTACAACGCCCACTTGGCCAATAAGTAAAACGCGCCCAGTTGTTCATTAAGAAAGTCATTAGCATAAAGCTAATATAGGTCATAACTCAGTCAAAAATGATAGTTTTTCTAAATAAAAAACACTGCTGTAATCTACATTACAGCGCCGATCACATCATGTACAATATAGGCCACTTATAATGTGGGGACAGAGCCTCTTTAAAGCTGGATAGGGATCAAGAGTTATGAAATTATTTGTCCATGCTCACATCAACCTACCATCCTGAATTTAGCTGCCCATACACTAATTATTAAAGATGGTAATAAAGGCTGATTAAGAACATTTTCTGCTGACTGTCAGAGCCTTTTGTGAGACATGAAAGGGTATGACATATGCCCACCATGTCCATGGAAAAGTTAAATTAATGACAAGTTATTTACCAAGCAATTATTTAAAATAACTTGTGAACGGCCATCAATAAGCATAAAGTATAGTGAAGGAGATTTGGAAAAATGTGTGCAAAGGCGATGGGGTGCAGTTGCCTATAGCAACCAGTCAGATTTAAACCCAATGACCTTTTGGAAAATGCTCCACTTTCCTCTGTGCCAGTTTTGCTAAAGGACACATCTGTATGTGCATAAGACATACAGATGTTTCCTTCCTTACCTTTCTTCATCTTAACATATCAGACAAAATGGAATAATCTCACGAATATACAAATTAAAGGGGATCTGCTTCACTCTACCTTTTCTTCTCTATCCGACCCAGACCGCCATAATGTATTAAAGCCACGACTCTGAGAGTTTGATTTATTGCTTTTTTCAGCACCCTCTTCAGCTATTCCCCACCCTTCACACAAACTCTCCTGCTGCTACCCCCAATGCTGTACCTGGAACTGCCCCATTTTCCCCCATTACTGCACCTACCTAGTGTGAGACACTCAGCTGATAACCATAATTATAAAAATGCGTTTTAAGTAGGGGTCCACTGTTGCTCACTAGCAGCTTTGCGGAGAGGAATAAGAGCTTTAGCCTACAGGGATAGGTCCTCATTACCAAAATGCTTAACCCCTTCGCGACATCCGCCGTATATATACGGTGCTGTCGGGCAGGGTTTCCAGCAAAGCACAGTACTAATACGTCACGGTGGGCCCGCACCATCACCGCCGGTTGTCAGCTGTATGTTACAGCTGACACCCTGCTTTAATGGCTAGAACCGAATCTAGCCTCCGACCTGGCCGCTTAACCACTTAGATGCTGCGCTTAATAGAGATAACAGCATCTGAGGGTTTTTTAGGCACCGGCACCCGGCACCCAGGCAACGTGATCGCTGGGTTGCCGGTGGCTGCAATGACAACCGGAGGCCTAATACTGGCCACCCGGTCTGCCAGCTATGGAAGCCTCCTATGCCCCGGTCAGAGGCGGGGATTAAAAGGCTTCCGGTACCGATGGCAAGATGGCGCCGGCTCATCTTCCAGCTCAGAAGCTAAGCCTGCTGTAACGGCAGGAACCAGAGCTAGCTCCGATCCCTGCAATTAACCCCTTAGATTCAGCAATCGCAAGCGATCTCTGCATCTTAGTGGTTTGTAGCAAATCGGCAGCCCATCCGAGCGATCGCACGGCTGCTGACTACTACTATGGAAACAGGAGGCCTAAAAATGACCTACTGGTCTGCCATTATGGAAGTCAGTGAACGACTAACATTTAAAAATACATTGCGTTACATAGTGCAATGTATTAGAACAACAATCAAACAGTTGGACCTAGCAAAAATAAAAGTTGCAAAAAATAAAATAAAAGTTTCAAGTAATAAAATAAAACACAATCGCCCCTTTTCCCTTATCAAACCATTTATTATTGAAAAAAAAAAATAAACCACACATATTTTGCATCGCTGCCTCCATAACGGCCTGAACCAACTGACAAACATTGCCAGAATTGCTGTTTTTTGGTCACTTTACCTTACAAAAATGTAAATAAAAAGTGATTAAAATGTCGGGTGTATCCAAAAATGGTACCTATAAAAACTATAGCTCATCTCGCAAAAAACCAGCCCTCATACAGCTCTGTCGACGAAAAAATTAAAAAGGTATGGCTCTTACAACATGGTGATAGAAAAATTACATTCTTTTTACAAAAGTTATTTTATTGTGCAAAAAGTTGTAAAACATAAAAAAGCGCTATAAATTTGGTATAGCAAATCGTACTGACCCGCAGAATAAAGTTAACATGTAATTTATAACGCGTGGTTGAACGCATGGTGAATGCTATATATAAAAAATACATTTAAAAACTATGCCAGAATTGCTGTTTTCTGGTCACCTTGCCTCCCAAAAAATAGGATAAAAAGTGATCAAAAAGTCGCATGTACCTCAAAATTGTACCAAAAAAAACTACATCTCATCCAGCAAAAAAACAGCCCAAATACCATTACGTCTATGAAAAAATAAAATCAGTTAAAGCTCCCATTAAGGAAAGAAAAATATGCAGTTGTGCAGGCCCAAGTGGATAATTTCTTCTGTTTCAAGAGGCAATTTATCAAGGCCCTAATATTAGGGAAACAGGAGGGAAAGGACTTAAACATATCTGCTGGAAGCGAGGGTGCCCGTATTATACCAGGGCAACACTTTCCGAGCAAACTGCAAAGGTGCCGAGTGTGTAACAAAAGGGGGATAAGAAAAGACATAAAGGATTGCTTCACAGCGTAACACACATCTATGGATTATAATATTTTTTTTTTTCACCCCATTATTATACCACCTGACTATGCTCCTGATGTACTCTACCCAGCATACATATGCCCCCACATTATAAACTAAAATACCAGTAAAACTCCAAACAAAAACTACTACCAAGCAAAATCCAGCTACAAAAGCCAAATGGCGCTCCCTCCCTTTTGAACCCTGCAGCGTGCCCAAACAGCAGTTTACTTCCACATATATTGCATCGCCAAACCAGGGAGAACCCTTTTAAAAAAATTTGGGGAGTGTGTCTCCAGTTGCACAAGCTGGGCACAACATATTTGCCACTGAAATTGCATATCTAGGGAAAATTGCCATTTTTACTTTACACCATCCGAAGCGCAATCATTTTTGGAAAATACTTGTGGGATGAAAATGCTCACTACTCCTCTTATTAAATGCCTTGAGGGGTGTAGTTTCCAAAATGGGGTAACTTCTCAGGGTTTTCTATTATTATTTCACATCTGAGCATCTGCTATTGTGAACCAATACTTTGTAAGTCACCAAATTAGGCCTCAAATTTGCATGGTACACTTTCACTCCTGAGCCCTGTCGATCATCCAGGCAAAGGATTAGGGCCACATGTAGGGTGTTTCTAAAACCGGCACGAGCTGGGCACCACATATTGGCATATCTTTGGAAAAATTGCCATTTTCACTCTGAATAATCGAGTGTACACTAAATTCTGTAAAACACATGCAGGGTTAACATTCTCACTACACCCCTAGGTGAATACCTTGAGGAGTGTAGATTCCAACATGGGGTCACTTCTGGGGGTTTCCACTATTTTGGTCCCACATGTGCTTTCCAAATGCGACATAGCGGCCAGAAACCTATCCAGCAAAATCTGCACTTCAAAAGTCAAATGGCACTCCTTCCCTTCTGAGCCCCCCCCCCCCCCCCCCCGTGTGCCTAAACAGCCGTTTATGACCACATATGAGGTATTGCTGTACTCCGGAGAAATTGCTTTACAAATGTTCAAGTTCTTTTTCTCCTTTTATTTGTTGAGAAAATTTAAACTTTTTAGCTCATTTTTAGTCTTATTGGAGAAAACAAATTATTTTTATTTTCACTGCCCAATTCTAATAAAAACAATTAAACATCAGTGGTGTCAAAATTCCCCCTAGATTAATTCCTCAAGCTGTGTAATTTCTTAAATGTAGTCACTTTCGGGGAGTTTCCACTGTACTGGTCCCTCAGGGCCTTTGCAAATGCGACATGGTGTTGAGAAACAAAACCAGCAAAAGCTGCGCTCCAAAAGCCAAATGGTCCCTTCTAAGCCCTGCTGTGTGCCCAAACAGCAGTTTATGACCACATATGGGGTTTTTACATACTCTGGAGAAGTTGCTTTACAAATGTTGAGGGGCTTTGATTTCTTTATTCCTTGTGTATAACGACATCTTATTGGAAAAAATTTAAAACATTTTATTTTCACATACAAATTCTAATAAAATTTATGAAACACCTGTGGGGTAAAAATGCTCACTACACCCATAGATGAATTTCTTGTGGGGTGTAGTTTCCAAAGTGGGATCTTTTTTGGGGTGTTTCCTTTGTTTTGGCATCACAAGACCTCTTCAAACCTGACATGGTGCCAAAATTTAATCTTATAAAAAGAAGTCCCCAAAATCGACTAGGTGCTCTGTTGGTTCTGAGGCTTGTGCTTCAGTCCATTAGCGCACTAGGGCAATGTGTGGAATATTTCTCAAAACTTCAGAATCTGGGCAATAAATATTGATTTGTGTTTCTCTTGTAAAACCTTCTGTGTTACAGAAAAAAATGAGTTAAAAATGAATTTCTGCAAAAAAAAATTAATTTGTAAATTTCACCTCTACTTTACTTTAATTCTTGTGAAACGCCTAAAGGATTAAGAAACTTTGTAAATGCTGTTTTGAATACTTTGAGGGGTGCAGTTTTTAAAATGGGGTGCCTTATAGGGGTTTGTATTGTATGGGCCTCTCAAAGCCACTTCAGTACTGAACTGGTCCCCGAAAAAAATAGCCTTTTGAAATTTTCTTGAAAATGTGAGAAATTTCTGCTAAAGTTCTAAGCCTTGTAACGTCCTGGAAAAATAAAAGGATGTTCAAAAAATGATGCCAATCTAAAGTAGACATATGGGAAATGTAAACTAGTAACTATTTTGTGTGTTATTACTATCTGTCTTACAAGCAGATACATTTAAATTGTTAAAAACTATACTTTTTCCAATTTTTCCGCAAACTTTTTGTGTTTTTATCAATTAAATACTGAATGTATTGACCAAATTTTACCAGTAACATAATGTCCAATGTGTCATGAGAAAACAATTTCAGAATCGCTTTGATAGGTAAAAGCATTCCAAAGTTATTACCACATAAAGTGAGATATGTCAGATTTAAAAACAAAATAAGGCTCTGTCAGGAAGGTCAAAAGTGGCCGCAGCTGGAACGGGTTAAGTGCCTATTATTTTAGGACAGAAATACACTGTTGGTCAAATAACATCCACATTCGGCTTGGTCGAGCTAGTGTGTTTATATCAATGGCTGTCAGGCAAACATAATGGATCAACAGCAGATCCTGCTTAGTCCATTCATGGTCCCACTCCCTATCACATAATAAAAGCAATTTTTTTTAGCGTACCTCTCCAGGTAGTTAAAAGTTTCCACACAACAAGCTTTAACATCAAGATAACCGTTACATAAAACTTAAACTGATTACTTATCTGCATTCTGGCTTTCTCCCACTGTGAAATATGCCAATAACCGAAAACTTATGACAACACAATCACTGTGATGAATGACCTTTGCAGAATCATCTCAAGATAATGGGGAGTGCACTTGGTTTAGTCATTTGACAAGGCTTAATGCTGTATGGAAACTCGATAAGCGTTGCACAGGAGGTTAATGGCAAAATGATTGATATTAGATTTCTTGAATATAATATGGTGTCAAGGAAATGAACAAAAATGTTCTCACAGACGTGTATTTGTGTCAGAGTATTACAAACCGCAGCTTTCTAAAATTCAATAAATGTGTTTCGTGAGTCAGAGAAACGAAATACAATTTTGGATGAGTATACCGGAGCTGTCATTGTGTAATACTGAAAACCCGGCCAATTGCCTACTTCATTTCATATAAGAAGCCATTTGTTCTGCACTGTCAAAATCATGTATTTTGAAATACTCCAGAAGTACTAAAAACATTTTCTCCAATCTATATACAGGTATATATTGTTTCAATGTATTAACACAAAATATTATAGAAGTTCAAATTATTTATATATTACTTGGGTTTTAAAGACATCTGATTCAAATCCCTTCAATTCCAGTGAGTAACCAAATCCATGTCAGTGTATTAGCCCTATCTGCAAGGGCAACATTAGGGTACACACACAAGTAGCGGATTTGTTGGGTTTTTTCCGCAGCAAATTTGCATAATTTCTGCCGCTAAATCTGCACGTGTTACGTGCAGATTTTCCTGCGGTTTCACAGAGGATTTGCCCCTTTTATATTGAAAAGGGTTAAATCCACTGAACATCCATCACAGAATGAGCCTGCTACGGATATAAAAATCTTCAGCATGCTCTGATTTTTGTGCGGAAAATGTTCAGCAGCATGTGGATAAGATTTGTTTAATACATTTAATCCGCAATGAAAATCCGCAGCATTGCCATGTGAGAAAAGGAGAATAAGTCAGGAGCTAGGAATATATACTGTAAATATCACCTATAATGAGATAGGGGGCGATGATATGAGAAAAACTTGTCAGTTGTGTAAGTAATATAGTGTTCTCTGACCAATGAAATCACTCTTGTAGATATATGAAGTTTGGGGATTTTTACATAATCGCTGTGTGTGTCACACCGTTTTTTAAAATTGTATCCTTTTGATATTAGGTATATTGTTATAAAAATGTGAGAATTAGATTGCAATAAAGATTATACGGAATATTTTGTATTATGTAATTAGTTGCTCGGATAGTGATGGATTCTTAGTGGGTTCATTAACCCCATAAGGATGTGGACTAGTTGGCATGTTCAGGATGCAGACCCATTTTTCAAATCGGACGTGTCAATTTATGTGGTAATAACTTTGGAATGCTTTCACCTATCCAAGCGATTCTGAGTTTGTTTTCTCGTCACACATTGTACATTAAGTTAGTGGTAAAATTTAGTCGATACATTCAGTGTTTATTTGTGAAAAACACCAAAATGTTGAGAAAATGTGCAAAAATTATAATTTTTCTAAATTTTTATGTTACTGCTTGTAAGTCAGAAGTATTACCACTAGTAATACCACACAAAATAGTTACTAGTTTACATATCCCATATGTCTACTTTATGTTTGCATCATTTTGAACATCCTTTTATTTTTCTAGGACGTTACAAGGCTTAGAACTTTAACAGCAATTTATCACATTTTCTCACATTTTTAAGAAAATTTCAAAAGCCTTCTTTTTAAGGGACCAGTTAAGATCTGAAGTGGTTTTGAGGGCTTTATTTATTAGAAACCACCTATAAATCACCCCATTTTAAAAACTGCACCCCTCAAAGTATTAAAAATATAATTTTGAACGTTTATTAACCCTTTTAGCATTTCACAGGAATTAAAGCAAAGGGGAGCTGAAATGTACAAATTTCATTTTTTTTTGCTGAATATCTGTTTTAATCCATTTTTTTTTTCTGTAGCACAGAAGGTATTACCAGAGAAACGCAACTCAATATTTATTGTCGAGATTCTGCAGTTTTTTTTAAATATCCCACATGTGGCCCTAGTGCGCTACAGGCCTCAGAAGCAAAGTAGCACCTAGTGGATTTTGGGGCCTCCTTTTTATTAGAATATATTTTAGGCACCATGTCAGGATTGAAGAGGTCTTGTGGGGCCAAAACAGTGGAAACACCCCCAAAAAGACACCATTTGGCAAACTACACCACTCAAGGAATTTATCATTTGGTCCCCACAGGTTTTTTGCTGAATTTAGTGTAATGAGGCCAGGAAAATGAAAATCCCATTTTTTTCCAATTAAACATAGACAATTTCATTTTTTTACAAGGCATAAAGGAGAAAAAAACACCTCAACATTTGAAAATCGATTTCTCCTGATTATGTTAATAAACTGCTGTTTCAAAACACGGCAGGGCTCAGAAGGGAAAGAGCGCCATTTGGCTTTTAGAGCTCAAGTTCTTGCTGCAATGGTTTTCGGGTGCCATGTCACATTTGCAAAGCCCCTGCAGTACCAAATCAATGGAAACCCCCCAAAAGTGACCAAATTCGGGAAAGTACACGCCTGAAGGAATTTATCGAGGGGTATAGTTAGCATTTTTACCCCACAGGTTTTTTGCTGAATTTAGTGGAATTAGGCCATGAAATTGAAAAGCTACATTTTTTCTGATAAAACGTGGACATTTTCAAAAGCACAATTGTTCCGATAAAATGAGGACATTTTCAAAAGCACCCCAACATTTGAAAAGCAATTTATCCTAATTACCACAATACCCCAGTGGTCATAAACTGCTGTTTGCACACACTGCAGGGCTGAAAAGGGAAGAAGCACAATTTGGCTTTTGGAGCCCAAATTTAGCTGGAATAGTTTCCGGGTTCTATGTCACATTTTCAAGGCCCCTGCGGAGCCAAAACAGTAGAAGCCCCCAAAACGTGACCCCATTTGGGAAACTACACCTTTTAAGGAATCAATCTAGGGCTATAGTGAGCATTTAGTCCCAGAGTTCTTTTTCAGAATTTATTGGAATTAGGGCGTAAAAATGAATATCAACATTTGTCCACTAAAAAGTAGCATTTTTTCATTTTCACAAGAAATAAAGGAGAAAAAGCACCCCATCATTTGTAAAGCGATTTCTTCTGAGTGCGGCAATACCCCACATGTGGTCATAAACTGCTGTTTGGACACACGGCAGGGCTCAGAATGTCAGGAGTGCTATCTGGCACGCAAATTTAGCTGGTTCGGTTTTGGCCACAATGTCACATTTGCAAAACCCTAAGGTACAAGTGTACAGTGGAAGCCCCCAAGAAGTGACCCCATTTTAGAAACTACACCCCTCAAGGCATTTAACATTCGCCTGGAGATATGACAGGCCTCAGAACTGAAGAGCAACATGCGCATTTGAGGCCTATTTTGGTGATTTTCACAGCATTGACCCACAATTGCAGGTCTCTGAGATCAAGTAGGAAAACAAACCCGCTAGACGTTAAGGAATTTTAGTGAGCATTTTTCCCCCACCGGTGTATTTTCATTAGAATTTTCTGCTGATATGCCATTTTAGTGCACAATATGTTGTGTCCAGTTTGTGCCCAGTTTGTGCCACCAAAGACAAATATCTCATAAACTAAGTGGGTTCTCCCAGGTATTCCGACGCCACATATGTGGACGTAAACTGGGCTCAGAAGGGAGGGAGCGCCATTTCGCTATTGGAGCGCAGATTTAGCTTGGTAATAGTTCTGTTTGGGGATTCGCTGGTATTTCAGTTTATAATGTTTGGGGCATATGTAAGCTGTGCGGAGTAATTCATGGCATAATAAGAGGGTATAAAAATGCGGTAAATAAATAATAATTCATAGATATGTGGCCAGGCTCACCCTGATAAATGGTGCCAAATCTTATCTGCTTTTGGGCACTGCACATTTTGCATTGCCATATTTTGAGAGACAGAACTTTTTTATTTTTCGCCACCGGAGATGTGTGATGGCTTATATCTTGCTTATATCTTGCGGGACAATCTGTAGTTTCCATTGATACCATTTTGGTGTACATACATTTTTTTAAATCACTTTTTATTCCATTTTTTGGCAAGCAAGGTGACCAAAAACCAGCAAGTTTAACAATGTTTTCTATTCTTTTTTTTTTTTCTACAGTTTTCACCATGGGCTATAAATGAAAATTTTACTTTATTCTGCGGGTCGATACAATTATAGTTTTTTTTTATGTTTTGCAACTTTTGCACAATAAAATCACTTTCTTTGTTTTGTCACCATACTCTGAGACCCATAACTTTTTTATTTTTCAGTCAAAAAAGGAGTATGTGTGACTTTTTGATCACTTTTTATTCTATGTTTCTCTAGATTTATTTTAATTGTTTTTGAGGTCTCCGTGATTGGCAGACAGGAGGCCATTGTTAGGCCTCCGGTTGCCAAAGCAGCCATCGGAATTCCAATCTGCTAATAAACCCATAGATGCAGCGCTCGCTTTTGAGTACTGCATCTAAGGGGTTAATCGGCCGGATCGGAGGCTAGCTCCGGCCCTGGCCTTGCAGCAGTGATAGAGTGATAACAGACACAGTAGCCTGTAAACACGATGCCATAATAGTACGGCATTTCGCATTAACAGACCAACGCTCATGAAGTAATAGTACATCATAGGGCATTAAGCGATTAAGCGCCTTTAACCCCTTCGCGCTCAGCGACGTAATAATCCTATATCGTTAGCGCTCAGCGACGGATTATTACGGCCATTTCGGCCGTCTTCCTGACACATACAGGAGCTGTGACAGCTGCTGTCTCATACAGCAGCGGTCACAGCTCCTACAGCGGGGACCGATCGCTGTGTCCCCGCTGATTAACCCCTTAAAAGCCGTGTTCAATAGTGATCACGGCTTTTTAGGGGTTAAGCTACAATCGCCAGCCTGCTACACGATAGCGGCTGGCGATGGTGGCTATGGCAACCGGACACCAAACAATGGCGTCCGGCTCTGCCATCGACGGAAGCCTAGTGGGTCCTGACGAAGTCAGGACCAACTATGCTTGCTGTCAGTGAGCAGCTGACAGTTCTAATACACTGCACTACGTATGTAGTGCAGTGTATTAGAATAGCGATCAGGGCCTCCTGCCCTCAAGTCCCCTAATGGGACAAAGTAATAAAGTTAAAAAAAAGTTAAAAAAAGATGTGTAAAAATAAGAAAATAAAAGTTTTAAAAGTATTAAAAGTAAAAATCCCCCCTTTTCCCTTATCAGTCCTTTATTATTAATAAAAATATATAAACAAACAAATAAACTATACATAATTGGTATCGCCGCGTCCGTAACGGCCTGAACTACAAAATTATTTTGTTATTTATCCCGCACGGTGAACGCCGTAAAAGAAAATAATAATAAACCGTACCAGAAGCACAATTGTTTGGTCACTTCACCTCCCAAAAAATTGAATAAAAAGAGATCAAAAAGTCGCATGTACCTAAAAATGCTCCTGATCGAAACTAAAGTTCGTTACGCAAAAAATAAGTCCTCGCACGGCTTTATTGATGGAAAAATAAAAACTTTATGGCTCTTAGAATAAGGTAACACAAAAAGTGAATGATTGTTTACAAAATGTATTTTATTGTGCAAACGCCATAAGACATAAAAAAAAAATATAAACATCTGGTATCGCCATAATCGTATCGCCCCGCAGAATAAAGTGAATATGTCATTTATAGCGCACGGTGAACGCTGTAAAAAAAAAAGAATAAAAAAACAATAGTAGAATTGCTGTTTTTTAGTCACCACGCCACCTAAAAATAGAATAAAAACTGATCAAAAAGTTGCATGCACCCCAAGAAAACTACAATGGATTTCTCAAGGGGTCTAGTTTTCAAAATGGGGTCACTTTTGGGGGTTTTCCACTGTTTTGGCACCACAAGACCTCTTCAAACCGGACATGGTGCCTAATAAAAAGGAGGGCTCAAAATCCACTAGGTGCTCCTTTGCTTCGGAGGCCGGCGCTTCAGTCCATTACCGCACTAGGGCCACATGTGGTATATTTCTCAAAACTGCAGAATCTGGGCAATAAATATTAAGTTGCGTTTCTCTGATAAATCCTTTTGTGTTATAAAAAAAATGGTATAAAGAGGATTTTCTGACAAAAAAAATTTTTTTCATTTCACCTCTACTTTGCTCTAAATTCCTGTGAAACACCTAAAGGGTTCATAAACTTTCTAAATGCTGTTGTGAATACTTTGAGGGGTCTAGTTTCTAAAATGGGGTGTTTGATAAGGGTGTCTAATATATGGGTCCATCAAAGCAACTTCAGAACTGAACTGGAACCTAAAAAATAAATAAAAAATCAGGCAATACTTGGCTTCTTACATCATACTGATAATGAGCCGTGCCCACCCCGAGATGACCCCAGTTTTGACTGTTTGTATAAACGGAGACCCCTATTAGACCGTTTCAGTGCCTGGTTTTCCCAAGCATACACCCCCAAGAAGTGTATTTCTATTGATGAGTCCTTGGTGGATTTTAAAGGGAGGGTTCAATTCCGCGAGTACCTGCCGGGTAAGAGGGCAAGGTATGGCGTGAAGATGTATAAGCTGTGCGAGAGTGCATCAGGGTATACCTACAGGTTTAGGATATATGAAGGGAAGGACACCAGTGCTCAGCCCCCAGAATGCCCCCCCTTACTGGGAGTTAATGCAAAAATTGTGTGGGATTTGGTGCACCCACTGCTGGACCAGGGTTACCACCTCTACCTGGATAATTTTTATACCGGCGTCCCACTCTTCAACTGCCTCGCTTCCAGTCCTGTGGCATGCGGCACTGCTAGAAGAAATCTGAGAGGCCTCCCTAAGACTCTGCAGGGCAAACAAGAAGGGGTGAGCGCAGGGCACATTTTAGCAGCAACATATTGTGTGTCAAGTACAAGGACAAGAGAGATGTCACACCAGTACCCATGTACCTGTACGAGGTACCAGTACAGAGACCCCTAAACCAGACTGCATCCTGGACTACAATAGGTACATGGGAGAGGTGGACTTGTCAGATCAAGTCCTGAAGCCCTACAGCGCCATGCGGTGTGGTATAAGAAGCTGGCCGGGCACATCATACAGATGGCATTGTACAACGCGTACGTGCTACATCGATGTACAGGCCAGAGGGGAACTTTCCTGGAATTTCAAGAGGTGATTATCAAGAACCTAATCTTTAGGGACCAGGAACGGGGGGGCACCCAGTACTTCTGGAAGCGAGGCCACACGCATCGTACCAGGGCAACACTTTCCAGGAGATGTTCCCCAAACTGGCAAGAAGGGAAAAAGTCAAAAGAGGTGCAAAGTCTGCTATAAGAAGGCGATAAGGGATGACACAATATATCAATGTGACACGTGTCCCGAAAAACCAGAGCTCTGTATGAAAGAGTGTTTTAAAATTTAGCATACATCCCTTGTTTTATAATTTACCCCAATTCTACTTACCCTGATGTATTCCGCACAGCTTATCCCCCCTTATCTTTCCCTTCTGAGCCCTGCTGTGTGCCCAAGCAGCTGATAACAGCCACATTGAGGGTATTGCCATACCCGGGAGAACCCACATTACAGTTTATGGTGTGTATCTCTCCAGTCAAAATGCTCACTACACCTCTAGATGAATGCCTTAAGGGTGTAGTTTTTAAAACGGGGTCACTTCTTGCGGGTTTCAACTGTACTGGGGCTTCTGCACACATGACTTTGCACGAGAAAATCCAGAGTAGGCCAAATGGTGGTCCTTTCGTTCTGAGCCCTCCCATGGGCCCAAACGGCAGTTTATCACCACAAATGGGGTATTGCTGCACTCAGGACAAATTTCGCAACAGAATGGGGTATTTTATTTCTTGTGAGAATAAGAAATTTTCAGCCAAAACGACATATTATTGGAAAAAATTAATTTTGTTTTAATTCCAAGCCCAATTCAAATAAGTTCTGTGAAAAAACTATGGGGTCAAAATGGTCACAACACCCATAAATGAATTCCTTGATGGGTGTAGTTTCCAAAATGTGGTCACTTCTGGTGGGTTTCCATTGCTTTGATACCTCTGGGGCTCTGCAAATGCGACATGGCACCCGAAAACCAAACCAGCAAAATCTGTACTCCAACAAACACATAGCGCTCCTTTCATCTGAGCCCTCCCATGGGCCCAAACAGCAGTTTATCATCACAAATGGGGTATTGCCGCACTCAGGACAAATTGGGCAACAAAATGTAGTATTTTATTTCTTGTGAAAATAAGAATTTTTGAGCTAAAACGACATATTATTGGAAAAAATATTATTTTTTTTAATTCCCAGCCCAATTCAAATAAGTTCTGTGAAGAAACTATGGGGTCTAAATGGTCACAACACCCATAAATGAATTCCTTGAGGGGTGTAGTTTCCAAAATGGGGTCACTTCTGGTTGGTTTCCATTGCTTTGATACCTCTGGGGCTCTGCAAATGCGAGATGGCACCCGAAAACCAAACCAGCAAAATCTGCACTCCAAAGAACACACAGCGCTACTTCACTTCTGAGGCCTCCCATGGGCCCAAACTGCAGTTTATCGCCACAAATGGGGTAGTGCTGCACTCAGGATAAATTGGGTAACAAAATGGGGTATTTTGTTCCCTGTGAAAATAAGAAATTTTGATAAAAAATGACATCTTATTGGAAAAAATGTAATTTTTTTCATTTCACAGCCCAATTCAAATAGGTGCTGTGAAAAAACTGTGCGGTCAAAATGGTAACAACAACCATAAATGAATTCCTTGAGGGGTGTAGTTTCCAAAATGTGGTCACTTCTGTGGGTTTCCATTGCTTTGATACCTCTGTGGCTCTGCAAATGCAACATGGCACCCGAAAACCAATCCAGCAAAATCTAGACTCCAACAAACACATAGCGCTCCTTTCATTCTGAGCCCTCCCATGGGCCCAAACGGCAGTTTATCACCACAAATGGGGTATTGCCGCACTAAGGACAAATTGGGCAACAAAATGGGGTATTTTGTTCCCTGTGAAAATAATAAATTTTGATCACAAATGACATCTTATTGGAAAAAATGACATTTTTTTTATTTCACAGCCCAATTCAAATAGGTGCTGTGAAAAAACTGTGTGGTCAAAATGGTAACAACAACCATAAATGAATTCCTTGAGGGGTGTAGTTTCCAAAATGGGGTCACTATTGGGGGATTCCTACTGTTTTGGCACCTCAACACCTCTTCAAACCTGGCATGCTGCCTAAAATATATTCTAATAAAAAAGAGGACTCAAAATGCACTAGGTGCTTCTTTGCTTCTAGGGCTTGTGTTTTAGTCCACGAGCGCAGTAGAGCCACATGTGGGACATTTCTAAAAACTGCAGAATCTGGACAATGCATATTTAGTAGTGTTTCTCTGGTAAAACCTTCGGTGTTACAGAAAAAAAATGAATAAGATTGAAATTCAGCAAGAAAAATGAAATTTTCAAATTTCACCTTGACTTTGCTTTAATTCTTGTGAAATACCTGAAGGTTTAAAAAACTTTCTAAATGCTGTTTTGAATACTTTAAGGGGTCTAGTTTTTAAAATGGGGTGTTTTATCAGGGTTTCTAATACATAGGCCCCTCAAAGCCTCTTCAGAACTGAAGAAGTACCTTAAAAAAAAGGCTTTTGACATTTTCTTAAAAATATGGGAAATTGCTGTTTAGGTTCTAAGCCTTGTAACGTCCAAGAAAAATAAAAGAATGTTCAAAAAACGATGCCAATCTAAAGTAGACATATGGGAAGTGTGAACTAGTAACTATTTTGGGTGGTATAACCGTCTGTTTTACAAGCAGATGCATTAAAATTCTGAAAAATTCTATTTTTTCCAAATTTTCTCTACATTTTGCAATTTTTCACCAATAAACACTGAATATATCGACCAAATTTTACCATGAACATGAAGCCCAATGTGTCACGAGAAAACAATCTCAGAATCGCTTGGATAGGTTTAAGCATTCCAACGTTATTACCACATAAAGTGAAATATGTCAGATTTGAAAAATGGGCTCTGAGCCTTAAGGCCAAAACTAGGCTGCGTCCTTAAAGGGAATGTGTTGCCAGCAAAACATGTTTTTTTTTTTTTAGTTAAACAATTAGTGTATAGGTGATTAAACATTGTTCTAATTTTTTTTTTTTTTTCACGAGTCAGGAAATATTATAAATTGGATTCAATTGGATTCTAATTTATAATATTTCCCATTGCTGGTCACTAGATGGAGCCATTCCCAAAATTGCAGCATTGCATGTGGTAAAGCAACCACATTGCTTTATGCTGCAAAATTGGGTAAAAAGCCCTCGCTCTAGTGAGCTCTCAGCATCCCCCCCTCCTTTATCCTGGCTAGTGCCGGGAGAAACGAGGGGTTTGAACGGTCTAACCTCCTACACTGTGTGTCGCCATTTTTTGAGCTAACACACAGTGTAGAAGGTTTACATACACTAGTAAAACACACTGAAACACAAACATACATAGAAATCCCTTACCTGCTCCAGTCGCCGCCGCTCCCTCCGGTCCATCTGCTCCGTCTGCTGCCGCTGTTCCATGTGCACAAGTCCGGAAGCCGCGACCGGAAGTAGTAATCTTACTGTCCGGCCGCGACTTCCGGTCCACAGGAAAATGGCGCCGGACGGCGCGCATTTCAAATTGAACTGTGTGGGAGCGGCGCATGCGCCGTTCCCACACAGCGGCGTACATGTTAGTGGATGGAACGGGCCCCGTTCGCAGTCCCTATGGGACTGGAGCTGCCGTATTCGATGTCTGTATGTGTCGTTAATCGACACATACAGAAATGGAAAAAAAAATGGCAGCCCCCATAGGGAAGAAAAAGTGTAAAAATAAGAAAAAGTAACACACAAACACACAAATTAATCCAAACGTTTTTAATAAAGCACTAACATCTTTAACATATAAAAAAAAAAAATTGTGGTGACACTGTTCCTTTAAGGGGTTAAGGAATAACTCTTACACTTGCGACTCTCCCTGCCTAATGTCAGATAGGGCAGGAGAGTATGCAAGCACAACTCCCTTAGTAAATCTCCATTTCTGTGTTAATATTGGAGGTACCACATCACCTAGTTATAATACATTTGTCTATATTTATATATATATGTATATATATATTTACAGTAAATATATAAATTAATTTCTGTTGTCTGATGTCTGTTCTTTATGCCCGGCCAAACGACTGGACCAATCTGCACCAAATTTGGCAGATAAGTGAAACAATCACTTCTGAAGGTTTCAGCTCTCTAGGACCTACCGTTCTTGGAATATTCACAAAAGCAAATATGACACCACTAGCTTCCACATTAAGGAACTTCCTCCATCACATGACCCGTATTAGCCAATAGAAGCTTGCAGGTCCTTTATTCTTAGCCTCACTCATAGTTTTAGACCAAGTTTCCATAACAACCAAGCCACATGATGTGTTACTCGCTGTAAATGGACTCAACCTATACTGGATTTGAGCATTCTCATGACTTGAAACCCTTTCATACCAGTCATACCTCCAAAAAGGAACCTGCACTTAGACAGAAGACTCCTGTGGCAAAGTGCATGGCTGCTGCCCGAGCTGCTGAAATCTCTCAACAGAACCAAGCCCATGGATTTCAGCATCCTCATAAATTGAACCCCTTTCAGACCAGTCATGCCTCCAAAAAGGAACCTGCACTTGCACTTTATTGGATATGTCGGCTTCATATCAGTAGGAAATGAAATTTTTAACCACACACACAAACAACAAACAAATGGACCAGTGTGAAGCCGGGGAACTCTGCTATTCTATATTATAGAAGTCAATGTCTGTTTGTCCTCTTTAAGCATCCAAACGCCTAAACATTTTGACCCCAAATTTGGCACATAGGTACATCAGGTGTCCAGGAAGGTTTTCGGAAATGTCCCAACCTTGCCGTTGTTCTCTAATATCAGCCATTATAGCGAATGTCTGTTTATCGTCCTCTATAGGCATGCAAACACCTGAACAATTTACCCTAAATTTGGCACATAGGTACATCGGGTGTTCAGGAAGGTTTTCGTAAAGTTCCCAACCTTGCTGTTGTTCTCTGTTATCATCCATTATCACATCATGACCCAATACTATAAAAGCGAATACAAACATTCACTTTTATAGAACTTTCAGTAAAGATGTTTTTATCTGGCAGTAGCAGGTAGTGCACTTTACAAGATAATCCTAAATGGGAAGGTACAGGGGAGCGGTTACCGATAGCAACCAATCAGATTACTGATGGCCAGGACCAGTTTAGCTGTTACTGTAGGTATTTAGGAAGTTAAAATTGAAATAAACAGCATGTAACTGCCGGGGTATATAGGGCTACTAGCGATTTCCGTGTAAACCGAGAAAATACAAGGGCACGGATTGGCTTCCTGGGCACCCTTGGAAATCCAATGAACACACAAACAGACAGACCGACACGTTATACCCGGGCAGCGCCGGGTACTTTTTGTCTGTTGTATGTTCTTTATGCACGGCCAAACAACTGGACCAATCTGCACCATATTGGGCACAAACAGTAAGTAAATCAGGCGCTTCTGTTGGTTTTAGACTGGGTTTCAGCGCTCTTGGACCTACCATTCTCGCCATATTCACAAAGCAAATATGTCACACTGGCTTCCACATCAAGCACCTTCCTCCATATCACATCACATGACCCGCACTAGACAATAGAAGATTGCAGGTCCTTCAATTTTAACCTCACTCACATACACACAGTTTTAGACTAGGTTTCCATAAGAACCCAGTTTTTCTTTACTCTACATGTTACTCACCATGAAAGGATCTATACCTAAACTACCCTGTACCTATACTAGATTTCAGCATTCTCATAAATTGAAACCCTTTCATAGCAATCATGCCCTAAAAAAGGAACCCTGCAGTTGGATGAAAGTCTACTGTGGCAAAGTGCATGGCTGCTGCCCGAAATGCTGAAACCTCTCAGCAGACCCAAGCCCTTCTCCAGGCTGACAAGATGTGCCACAGTCAACAACGAGCTACTGAAACTCCCCAGCAGACTGAGGAACGACTGCAGTCTGAGCGAGACAGACGAGCAGCAGAGACTCCCCAGCAGACCTAAGCCCGTCTCCATGCCGACCAGGTGCTATATGCTAATCGAAAAGCTACTACCTGGGCTGATATGCGTAATGCTACTTTCCATTACAATTCGATATTCCAATATCGTCAAGCTCCGTTGCGTCTGATTGGCCAAATGGAGAAACAAGGCGAACACTGGCGGAAAGGTCAGAATACCCGATTTAGCTGTTCCACCAGAAGAGCTCAAAACCAGTTGCGTAACTACCGCGGTAGCAACCGTAGCGGCTACGGGGCCCGTGGCTTGAGGGGGCCCGTGCCGCCAGACGACACGCCCCCCCATATGCCCGTTGGCGTCGCTAACAGCCGTTATGGTTGCTACAGCAGTAGCAAAACTACTATGGGGCCCGCGCCGCTGAGCCTCCAACACGTATGGGCCGAGCGACCATTCAGTGCCTGACCATTCAGCGCTTTACAATGACGCTGATTGGCTAGTGGCACAATGACGTAATCGCGCAGCTTCCATGCTTGAAAGGTGCTGATTGCCAGGGGAAAGTCATTCTGCCCCGCCAATCAGCGTCATTGGACGATGCTCGTTCAGCTCCAGCAGTCATGCTCAGAAGAGAGCAGATCTGCATCGCCAGCGAACAGGAACGTGAGTATGTAAAGTTTTTTTTTTTTTTTTCTCATAAAACTGTGAGTGGCATTATCTATGGTGGGGGCTCTATCTACAGGGGGGTCTATATGTCGGGATGTGGGGCACTAGCTACAGGGGCGGTCTGTATGTGGGGATGTGGGGCAGAATCTACAGGGGGGTCTATATGTGGGGATGTGGGCCACTACATACAGGGGGGTCTATATGTGGGCCACTATCTACAGGGGATCTATATGTGGGGCACTATATGTGAGACACTATACAGGGGTGGGCTATATGTAGGGCACTATCTATAGGGGAGCTATTTTTTTTAGGGTACTTTCTATAGGGATGGGCTATATGTGGGACACTATATACAGGGGTGGGTTACCTGTGGGGCACTAGCAACAGGGTGGCTATATGTAGGGCACAGTCTACAGAGGTGGGCTACACGTGGAGCACTATCTATAGGGGAAGCTATACACTACCGTTCAAAAATTTGGGGTCACCCAGACAATTTTGTGTTTTCCATGAAAACTCACACTTATATTTATCAAATGAGTTGCAAAATGACTACAAAATATAGTCAAGACATTGACAAGGTTAGAAATAATGACTTTTATTTCAAATAATAATTTTCTCCTTCAAACTTTGCTTTCATCAAAGAATGCTCCATTTGCAGCAATTACAGCATTGCAGACCTTTGGCATTCTAGCTGTTAATTTGCTGAGGTAATCGGGAGAAATTTCACCCCATGCTTCCAGAAGGCCCTCCCAGAAGTTGGATTGGCTTGATGGGCAATTCTTGCGTACCATACGGTCAAGCTACTCCCACAACAGCTCTATGGGGTTGAGATCTGGTGACTGCGCTGGCCACTCCATTACAGATAGAATACCAGCTGCCTGCTACTTCCCTAAATAGTTCTTGCATAATTTGGAGGTGTGCTTTGGGTCATTGTCCTGTTGTAGCATGAAATTGGCACCAATCAAGTGCTGTCCACAGGGTATGGCATGGCGTTGCAAAATAGAGTGATAGCCTTCCTTATTCAAAATCCCTTTTACCTTGTACAAATCTCCCACTTTACCAGCACCAAAGCAACCCCAGACCATCACATTACCTTCACCATGCTTGACAGATGGCGTCAGGCACTCTTCCAGCATCTTTTCAGTTGTTCTGCATCTCACAAATGTTCTTCTGTGTGATCCAAACACCTCAAACTTCGATTCGTCTGTCCATAACACTTTTTTCCAATCTTCCTCTGTCCAATGTCTGTATGCTTTTGCCCATATTAATCTTTTCCCTTTATTAGCCAGTCTCAGATATGGCTTTTTCTTTGCCACTCCTCCCTGAAGGCCAGCACCCCGGAGTCGCCTCTTCACTGTAGACGTTGACACTAGCGTTTTGCGGGTACTATTTAATGAAGCTGCCAGTTGAGGACCTGTGAGGCGTCTATTTCTCAAACTAGAGACTCTAATGTACTTGTCTTGTTGCTCAGTTGTGCAGCGGGGCCTCCCACTTCTCTTTCTACTCTGGTTAAAGCCTGTTTGTGCTGTCCTCTGAAGGGAGTAGTACACACCGTTGTAGGAAATCTTCAGTTTCTTGGCAATTTCTCGCATGGAATAGCCTTCATTTCTAAGAACAAGAATAGACTGTCGAGTTTCACATGAAAGCTCTCTTTTTCTAGCCATTTTGAGAGTTTAATCGAACCCACAAATGTAATGCTCCAGATTCTCAACTAGCTCAAAGGAAGGTCAGTTTTATAGCTCCTCTAAACAGCAAAACTGTTTACAGCGGTGCTAATATAATTGCACAAGGGTTTTCAAGTGTTTTCTAATCATCCATTAGCCTTCTAACACAGCTAGCAAACACAATGTACCATTAGAACACTGGAGGGATGGTTGCTGGAAATGGGCCTCTATACACCTATGTAGATATTGCATTAAAAACCAGACGTTTGCAGCTAGAATAGTTATTTAGCACATTAACAATGTATAGAGTGTATTTCTGATTAATTTAATGTTATCTTCATTGAAAAAAACTGTGCTTTTCTTTCAAAAATAAGGAAATTTCTAAGTGACCCTAAATTTTTGACCGGTAGTGTGTATATATATATATATATATATATATATATATATACACACACACATATATATATATATATATATATGTATATATATATATGTATATATATATATATATATATATATATGTATATATATATATATATATATATATATATATATATATGTATATATATATATATATATATATATATATAAAAAACAAAAAAATAGCAGCACCGTAATTGTGGTATCGGGTGCACAGGTTCCTGTCCAGACACTCGACCAGTGTCTCAAATAGCCAGCAACAATTCCAAAAGACAAGACAGCACTCCAAATTCAGTGATAGATAGGATCACTTTTAATCACCTCTTGCAACGTTTCAACCCTACTCGATGGGGTATTTTTCAAGCAATACATGTCAATAAACAGTGCACATATATATACATGGTTTACAAAATTGTGTAATGAAGCAATAAAGATTCAATATTGCATAATTCTCTGAGTTCAAATGCAGACATTGCAGTGCAAAAACATCGACGTGCTAAACACACTTTTCTTGTGTACTCTGTGTACAAACGATTATAAGGGCATATTCCCGTACTGTATAAAAATTAAAATACAATATAATTGGCTAACTGCCAATCAATGTAAGTGCAGGTGCAAAACATTATAAAAATTAAAAACTATTTGATCATTTCTTAATTTCTTAATTCGGCTCACCGTTCAGTGGATCCCCTCACTTCTTCCATGCTGATCATAGTTCTCGGCTTCTTCCGGGAATGAGTGCGCATGCGTAAACCAAAGCGTCACCTAGAGGGCTGTTCCTGCTCTTGGCTTGAGAACGAGTCCTGGTGCGCTAGGTTGAGTGTACCCGTTTATGGGATTCCCTTAACCTTAAGGACTCAGACTAACCCAGAGGATAGAGTATATTTCTTCTTTTTTCGTTTCTAAAAAAATGGAAAAGGATAACCTATTATCGTAATACAGTGTTCCCGAAAGGGACATGTAGGGTTAAATTCGTTAAATTCACAAAATACAATCAAGATGATTGAACTAGCATGAAGATGCGTTCCATTCAATCTCAGCGCACCAGGACTCGTTCTCAAGCCAAGAGCAGGAACAGCCCTCTAGGTGACGCTTTGGTTTACGCATGCGCACTCATTCCCGGAAGAAGCCGAGAACTATGATCAGCATGGAAGAAGTGAGGGGATACACTGAACGGTGAGCCAAATTAAGAAATTAAGAAATGATCAAATAGTTTTTAATTTTTATAATGTTTTGCACCTGCAATTACATTGATTGGCAGTTAGCCAATTATATTGTATTTTAATTTTTATACAGTACGGGAATATGCCCTTATAATCGTTTGTACACAGAGTACACAAGAAAAGTGTGTTTAACACGGCGATGTTTTTGCACTGCAATGTCTGCATTTGAACTCAGAGAATTATGCAATATTGAATCTTTATTGCTTCATTACACAATTTTGTAAACCATGTATATATATGTGCACTGTTTATTGAGATGTATTGCTTGAAAAAGACCCCATTAAGTAGGTTTGAAACGTTGCAAGAGGTGATTAAAAGTGATCCTATCTATCACTGAATTTGGAGTGCTGTCTTGTCTTTTGGAATTGTTGCTATATATATATATATATATATATATATATATATATATATATATATATATATATATATGTGCTTGGTGCAACTTTGTAATTACATTTTATTAAAAATTATTTTTACTTTTTCAGAAACAGCTGCTTTGTATCCTGTTATCGATCACATCTAAGCTTAGATTTAATCAATAACAGCTCGATCCTGGGTGTCAGAGACACGCAGGACTCGCTGTCCCTGAACCCATCAGTCCCGCTGACCTGACAGATTCAGGTTTTAGCGCTAAATGCAGCTGCTCCGCATACAGGATACAAAGCAGCTGTATCTGAAAAAGTAAAAATAATTTTTAATAAAATGTAATTACAAAGTTGCACCAATCACACTGATACACATTTATATATATGTTCCATCTTTTGTGCTGTTTATGTGATTCATATATGTGGGGTTAGTGACTGCCTCCATTTTTTGATCTTGCACTCCTCCCATTCTGCCCTGGGTAATTTTAATTAGTTTAATGCTGGTTCCTACCATCCCCAAGAATATGTAGATTTAGTCCCAGTTCTGGGTGTATGTTCAGCGTAGGTTCCCACCTCATAGAGATCACCTTGTCATGGCAGGTGGGCTCACACAATTTGATCAAAATGTGCACTAAGAACCTCCCTATTGTAAGTAGATTTAGCAGTAATGCATATTTATTTATATTTAGTGGCTTAGGTGGCATTAGTGTTTGCAGTGTGCTGTCGCCATTTTCTTGTGTGCTATATATATACATAATAGTTTTCAAAGGTGTGCATAGCCTTTAGTTCAGTTCCTTTAGGCCAAAATAGGCCTAGTCATTAAAGGGTTAAAGCAAAGTAATAGCTAGGCTCTGCCTCACCTGGGGCAATGATTCAATTTGTCACACTAGCCCTGTCTCTAATTACTCATGGCAAGGAAGCGTGGCCTCCAGTAACACATGCCACAACAGCCTCATCCCTCCCTCCCCATGGTTAAAGGAATTCTGCCACAATATTTATATTTTCTCCTTAAAGAACAATATATATTTCATACAAGCCTAAAAAAAAAATTGAAGAGCTTAGAAAAAAAAGACATAGATTTCATAAAATTTCTCTTACGGTCACTGGCTCTTTCCAATATGAAATTGATCAAAAGTTCTTTAAATATTTAGTCAAGACTTTCTAAATAAAAGAAATTTCAGCAAACAAGTCTTGTCTTCTTGTTGTTTTCTGCCAGCTTCTGGTTGCTTTGTTTTACTATTGATAAAACAAACAAGATACCAAACAAGAAGCAGAAGATTTTTTAAAAAAAATGAACAGACAAACCACACGACAGTAAAAGAGAATGTAATTTATGTATTCCTTTTAATAAAACACAAATAATATAATTCATCAAAATACAAGATTAATAATCTCATGTATTGTATTTTTACTTACCTTGATTGAATTGAGATAAGAAAGTCTGATTTTCCATGTTCTCTACTATTGGAGACCAAACAATTTCTATCTTATCTCTGTACAATGGTCATAAGGTTCAACTCCTATCTCGTCTGTAATAAGCAAACTATCCAAGTGCTACACTGAATGTAATTGCCAACTCAAACACAGAAACATATAATTAGTTTTCTTTTTGTGTTTAGAAATGGAGGACGGGTCTAGTCATAGATGTGACAGAAAAAAGATTTACAAAATGCAATTTGAACAGGGCACAGCAACCAACGCAGAACAGTCCATAGTAGTTAATTGTCAAAAAAAAAGAAAGTCTGCTAGTCGAATGACCCCCTCCCTCCAACCACGTCCCCTTCAGAATAGGGTTGCATGTTCATAAAATAAATAGAAAACATTGAGAGAACGAAGCCTTAGTGCTCAAAGCCAGGAGCCATCTTCCTCTCTCGCCCTAACAGCACAGAAGCGCTGGAGATGCAAACCATTACATACTGCCACCCCCCTGCAGTATAATAAGTGACACCGCAGGTTTTCACTGGACTATTATCCACTATTGTCCATTAGACACATTCATTAGTCTGGGGTCACATAACACAGTAGTGATGCTGCACATTCTGCCCATGTTTCTATTTACCAAAACGAGATTGGTTACAATTTCTTTATACTTCTCTTTTTTTTTGGATATAGTACTGGCTCTGCAAAAAAAATAAAATGTAAACATCTGATTTAGACAACCCCTATTAGGTAATATGTGTGTGTGCAATGGAAGGGAAGCTGAGCTCCAGACTCCCATCTATAATCAAGAGCAGAGAGCATCTTCAACCTTGGAGGACCCAGCTAGGACATAGCATGGATGGACCATTGATTTCAATAAGCACCATATAATGCTTCATATTCCCATTAATCGAGTTATCAAACTTGCTACTGTTATATCAAAAGATGCTACACCCACTTTGTTAAAATGTTTGAAGAGGATTTCAATCTAAAAGTGGCCATATATGAGTAAATCAGAAGTTAGAACCGTATCCAAAGTTTAGTAATTATGTCTTATTTACTTACAGAAATGTTTTTGTTTTTGTTCAGGAGGCCATTTTCATCGTCGCTTATAAATTATTTTTTCAGTAACTGATGGTAAAACTATCCTTAGTTGGTAAAACTATTACTTTATTATTGATTGAACATGCTGACAAGTTAATTCAACAGTGGCAACCGATGTTATTCACTTCCTGTTGTCATTTTTGCAAAAAGCAGACATTTTTTGTTTTTTTTATCTGTGCCATTAGAGCAGGAGTGTGGCCATGATTGACAGCTGCATTCCCACAGGTAAGTCAGCAGGCACAAGCGCAGCGAGGTATACATATGCCCTGATGTAGAAATACAGTGCCACCATATACTGCATATAAAATTGTTTCATATTCGCTGACCAAATTAATTAATGGCAAAAGCTGACTCCTAACACTAACTTGTAACGTGTGTGTCATGTTCCACTACGCATTTTTTTTTTTACCATTTTGTTGTTATTCTGTTACTGCATTCTTGGTTTGCATTGTTTTGTTTGTGTCTTTTTTGTCCCTGTAGTCGGGTTCTGATGTATTCAGCTCCTCGCTTCTTCCTGTTCCTATCACATTTCCTGTCTAGATCTTATAGTCTACAGTCATCTCTTGTTGAGTTTTGGCAGTTATCAACTTTTCACCTTCTATTTGGGTATATCTACAAAAATTTCAGCCTAGAAAAAAGCTCAGGGTAAAATCACTCTAAGGGTATGTTCACACGGCGGGGGTCCGTAACGGCTGAAATTACGGGGATGTTTCAGCCTGAAAACATCCCCGTAATTTCAGCCGTACCGGCATGTGCAGGCGCTTGAACGCCGCGTCAATTACGGCCGTAATTAGCGCTGCTATTCATTGGAGTCAATGAATAACGGCTCTAATTACGGCCAAAGAAGTGACAGGTCACTTCTTCTACGCGGGCGTCTATTTGCGCGCCGTCATTTGACAGCGGCGCGTAAATATACGCCTCGTGTGAACAGACAAACGTCTGCCCATTGCTTTCAATGGGCAGATGTTTGTCAGCGCTATTGAGGCGCTATTTTCGGGCGTAATTCGGGGCAAAAACGCCCGAATTACGTCCGTAAATAGGCCGTGTGAACATACCCATAGAGTTTTGATGCAGTTTTATTGGTGCAGTTTTTTTTAACCAAAGCCAGAAGTGGATTTAAAGGAAAGAAAAGATGTATAGAAAAGAATGATGCATCTCCATTCTTTGGTGTCCACTCCTGTGTTTGGCTCAATAAGTGGAGCCAAAAACTGCATTAAAACTCTGTGTGTCGTCCTGGCCTCGTATGGATTCTTGACACTGTCTGACAACGTTTCTTGGTGTGTGTACAGGTTCAATACAGACATACACAGGTAGACTTTTTCAGGGCATTATAACCTACATATATATATATATATTCCTTGCCAATTCATTATACTCAAGATATCACATTATCTACGTATATTAAACCAAAAAGAGAAATCTTGATATCATACAATTATGTTTGTCAAAATATAATTTTATTTTATTGATTTACAATTTATTACACATTAGTACAAAAATACAAAGATAACCCCCCTCCCAAGTATATACTATAGACATATAAAATATTAAAATAAGCCAGGTGTCATGTGATATAGTAACATGAATATAGGTAGTAATAACTCCTCACCCACTACACCATGCACCTCAGGTAAGGTTAAAGCTGTATGTAATATATGTGTTCATAGAGCAACAGAATACAAAGCACAAGTTAATATGGTAATTGAAATGTCACCACATCAAAATTCCTCAAATCCCATAACCATGCTCGTAATACAACTTTAATGTGGTGCACGAATGAAATCACTACAAGTAATTATTTAGTAGTTACCGTACCTGTAGAGGACATGGTGAGTATGAGGTTGGACACCTGGACGCAGGGCCCCTACACTTGCAGCCCAGAAACTGAGTCAGAATGGTGTGGCCAGAGCATTCAATGATGGGAATTCTGTCTAAAATTATTTGGGACAGCGTTCTATGTGCATCCTTATTGTGCTTCTTTTCAATGTCCATCAATTGTCATGGTTAATGGCTGTAATAGAGGTCATATAAAGTAGCATTTTTAGAAACATGACAATAGAAAACAACTCAAGCATTTATATTACATAGTTCCCTAGTACCATCGTTTTTAAGGCTGAAAAAATACACAAGTCCATCCAGTTGAGCCTATTATCTTACCATGTTGATCCAGAAGAAGGAAAAACCCTCAAACGCCAATTTTCATCATCTTAGGAAAACATTTCCTTCCTGACTACAATATGACAATCAGAATAAATCCCTGGATCAATGACCCACCTCCAGTAATCTAGTAAACATTACTTGTTATATAACATTATTACATTTAAGAAAGACATCCAGGCCTCCTTTAAAATATCCTAAAGATAGTCCTAGTAAAGCCCCTTAACTGTTCTAATGCTCTTTAAAGTGTAAAATCCATTAAATGTAGATCTACACTTCCTCATAGAATTATAGCAACACTAAACTTCTACCAAAACTGCAAGACTCAGAACCCAGGGGCCCGACGTCTACCCAAAACAGTCCATCTCCAGACATTTAATTTTGTTTTATGTTCCTTTACACTGCAGCCTGGCATCAGTTCATTCCTCTGAAATATACGACTGTTCCCTGATTACAAGTTTGATTTGCAAGTCATCTGTGGAACGGGCATCATTATCCCATTGTAAATTTATACCCAGCACTGCATAGGGATTTGCAGTAAAATGCTTTGCTGAATGACTCTGTGCTACATCTAATGAAATAAATAAATAAGGAAACAATCAATGAGTATTAATATTTCATGAGCAGGGAAACACAGATGGACCCAGACAAGCTAAGATAAATACACAGCTCCGGCTAGGAGCACCTCTATCTAAGTATTTATCTTACCATGAGGCTGAATTATACACCCCGTGTGAGCCGCATGAGTCATTTGCTCCGATTTACACTTGTTTGTTTGTTGGTTTGTTGGTCTTGCCACTTGTATAATGAAAAGTAATATAAACTCCTAATTTACAGCTGCCTGATTTCAAAATTACAGTATGCACAAAAAGAAATATCTTTTGGCAGTCGAAGCAATATCAAGGGTGAAATTGTATAGTTTGTAAAACATCAATAGCGTTCATGAGCAGCGTGTGGCAGTTTACATGTACACTTCTTACTCATTTAGAAAGAAATACTGAAGAAAAAAAATTGACTCACATACATACTCCCAGGGTGAATTATTATATTTGTACACTAAGTGATCCAGAGTGAATATTATATAAAAATCTGGAGAGAACAGGCATAAAATCAAGACATGGCTTATGGAAATACCAGGGCATATAGTATATTAACCGACCAAGGAGCAGGCAGTAGAAAATGATCACCTTTTAACATTTTAGCACACGGCCATGCAATCTCCATGGACAAACATTTATAGTAGTATGGGTTGTACTGAAGAGCTCAGTGACTTTAACCCCTTCCCGGCATTTGACGTATCAATACGTCATAGCCGGGTAGGGGAAGTATGGAACGGGCTCACAGAGTGAACCCGCTCCATACGATGCGGGTGTCGGCCGACACTTCACAGTAACGAGCGCGAACCCGCTTGTTTAACTTGTCAAATGCTGCGGTCAATAGCGACCACGGCATTTAAGTCATTAGAAAGAGGGGGGCGACACCCTCTAGCAGCTCATCGCGCTCCCCGCAATGCAATCGCGGGGTGGAGATGGTTGCTATGGCTGCCTGGAGGCCTAATGAAAGCCCCCAGGTCCGCCGTCTTTGTGCTCCTAGTAAGCGCTGCTTCTGGCAGGACTTAAAGGGGTTGTCCGAGATTTTTTTTATTTTACTTTTACAACCACATTGAACGTATTTACAATTTCTTAATATACTTACCCTTGCAATCTTGCTTCGGTTCTCCACTCTGGCTGCTTTTTCCAGCATTATCACATGACCTCCGACGTCATGTTTTCAGCCTCCTCCACTGTCGTGTCGTATACCCATCGCATGGTCTCGGACCAGAGAGACCTCGGATGGTATACGAAAGTTGATTAAAGTTGAAGATTTAGACCCTAGTGAATGATCGACGGTTAGAAAATTAAGCATATGATCATTAGCTGGTAATAAACTTCTAAAAAAAGCGGTCAGCCATATTAGAAATTTTCGTCTGAGCATTAAACTGAGTTAAATGTGTATGGGGCACTTGTGCGACCACTAACAATACTTCTGTTAATGACAACCCACAATGGAGGGGAGTAGTTGTCAGGATTTGAAAAAAAAAAACTCCTGTGTCCCAGTCAACAGCTCTTCCTTTTGGGTCATCTGAGACATTGGACAACTCCTGAGGACGCAGATGCAATTGAATGTGGCAGTCGCCGGGGCAACGGGACAATGCCCGATGCTAGTGATGCCACTAGTATGTAAGGGTCTTCCGGCCCTGGTCACAGGGGGAATTTCCAGGCAACTGGAAACGCCCCTGCGTATGCCCTTGATGGGTACTGTAGCAAAAGGGGCCTGTGTAGTTTATTACATAGGCCCCAGTTACTACAGTAACAGTGGATACACGTGGTGCAGGAGGCCGCAGGTGACCGCTGCAAACCCCTATAGCTTTTCCACTGCTTGGACCTCACAATATCTTCTTGGACCTCACAATATCTTCTATTGAGCTTCCTCCTTATAGTCTAGCTCCTCTCTGCCTAATGTAACTACCTATTTCCACTTATCTTTGTACCGAACTTGGATTGTTTCCTGACCATGTCTCTGCCTCACGCTACAACCTCTTGACCCTTATCTGTGTACCAAACCAATGGATTCCAAACAGAAAAAAAATCACTACTTTATGTGGCGCTCCTGTGTTGCTTGTGGCTTATGCCAGAAAGATAATTACTCAGTTCCCAGGTGGTTAAGTAAAATAAATCTTTTATTTCTCTAAAACAATGTGGATAAATACAACAAACAGTAAAATAAATAATTTATTATATATTTTACTGTTTGTTGTAATTATCCACATTGTTTTAGAGAAATAAATTATTTCTTTTACTCAACCACCTGGGAACTGAGTAATTATCTTTCTGGCACATGCCACAAGAAACACAGGAGCGCCACATAAAGGAGTGATATTTTTTTTTTCTATTTGGAATCCATTGGACTTTACTTTCAACGAGTGTTCTGCTGCTAAACCAGCTACCGGTGTCCACACCAAGAGGCCTGCATACTGTTGCCGCACCGAGCCTATTGGCCCCCCATGTTTAAAAATCAAATTGTGCTGAACTTCCTGCACAAACACAGAGGGTGAGTACCATGACCACCCCTTTCTGCTTACTCATGAACTGTTTCCACAATCACATTTCCTTGTTATAAGTCCCATCCAAGCGTTATTACTTTAGAGAAGCGCCTGTGTTCTTTTTTTTCCCCTTTTCCCACTGTGTACCAAACCTGCACTGTTACTTGACTACACTTGCTATTTTCATCCTGTTGCCTGATCATTTCAGCCACTGGACTCTAAATCTGCCACAGGCCCTGAGAGTAGAGGGGTTTGTCTGGGGTTTTTCACTTGTGGCCATACTTTGGCCGGTAATATTCTTGTCCCATGACATGTATGAGCACATTGCATGACTACAATGATTAACAGCATCTGAAATGTGCATGGGGACATCAGCTTAATGAATGTTCGTCAAATAAATGATCGAACATTGTCCTACTGCTGTCCAGTGTGTATGGCCAGCTTAAGGGACATGAACTGCTTTCACCAGACAACAATATCAATATCTTAATATCTGTATCTTCTAAGTAAAGAAATATTCTTTGATATCCATTTAAGGTCCCATTTCTTTCTAATGATGGCTAAGCAAGCAAGCAAGAATAATATTGCCTTACAGTCATCGGGGTTGGTGCCATCATTGTGTGCTCCTGTTACATGACTAAATTTTTATACTATTGTTATCAATTAAGGTTTCAATATGTGGTTCCAATAGTTATTTTTTTATTTTTTTTACTTTTACTGCACTTAATTGGTGTCACGTTGTGTATGTGGACCCACTGGGCCGTACTGCTTTGACGGTATGGCAGCTGGCCAACAGGACACAGGTAACAGTCTATAGTTCGTATAGTGTACCTGTGGTAGCCCAGACAGTAGCAAGATAGGCTCGGCTGGGACTAAGCAGCAGGCAGGCGCCAGGCGTGGCGCAGCAGTGATTGGTCAGCGTCATACACTTCTCTTTACAACGCCCACTTGGTCAAAAATTAAAAAACGCCCGGTTGGGCATTAAGAAACTAACTAGCATAAATCTAAAATTGCTCATAACTTACTCAAAAATGATTGTTTTTCAAAATAATAACCACTGCTGTTATCTACATTACAGCGCCGATCAGATTAGGTAGGAGATAGGGCACTTATAATCTGGTGACAGAGCCTCTTTAAGGCCCTTTTACACGGGCCAATGACCGGACAAACATCCAGTATTTTAACTTTACTGACAAATGAGATAAGAACAAATGAGATAAGAACAAAGCTCTATTTTTAGATCTTTTCACTTTGTCACCTGTTCACAGGAATGAATTTGATTCCGTTTTAACAATGAAGTATTATTTCTTTGTGTAGAATTTGAACTTAAGTCCCTTTTACATAGGCCAATTATCGGGCAAATGAGTGTTCGTATTCCTCATCCCTATGCATTACTGATCATAGTTCCTTGTGAAAGGAGACAACGAGCACCGATTAATGAGCTGTCTTGTTGATTGGCGCTCGTTTTCATGGCCAAAATTGGCCGATGTAAAAGAACCCTTAGGGTAGGTTCACACAGGGCGGATACGCTGCTAAAAGCACACAGCGTATCTGCCCTGTGCGCTGCAGGGATTTCCGGCTGAAAAACCGCACCAAATTCTGCAGTTCTTCGACCGGAATACCCGCTGTGGAAAACGACACCTAATTTCTTTTAAAAAAATATTAGTTACGTAGCCATGGCGACGCGTCCCTCCGCCGTCCTGCAGGTTGGCCTCCTGGGATGACTTTTCATCCCATGTGACCGCTGCAGCCTGTGATTGGCTGTAGTGGTCACATGGGATGAAATGTCATCCCAGGAGGCCGGCCTGCACGAAAAAACACAGAATTCTGGGTAAGTATAAGATATATTTTTTTGAGTTGTGTTTTTTTGCACACGGAATTGTTGCTTATCCGCTGCAAAAAACGCAACTTCTGCTATTTGATGCGACTTTTACCTTCCCATTGAATTCAATATGGAAAACTCGCAACAAATGTGCAGCGTTTACGCAAATTCAATTGACATTCTGCGGATTAAAAAAACGCACCGCAGGTAATTTTCTGAGCGATTTTTCTGCTCAGCATTTACGCAGCGTGTGGATGAGATTTGATCAAATCTCATCCACTTTGCTGCTACTCTGTTATGCTGCGATTTTCCGCAACGAATTCCGTTGCAGAAAATCCGTAGAATTTACGCTACATGTGAACCTACCCTTAGGGCACGGCCAGACGTGGCAGAGTTTTTCCGCTGCAAATGTTGGTGCAGATTTGGGGCAATTACGCAACGAATCTGCAGCAACATTTGCATATTTGACAGGTAGTTCAGACGTTGCAGAAAACACAGCGGACTTGCCACAGATTTCAGTTTTTGCATTGCAAAGGCTGAAATCCGCAGTGAAATTCCGCTTCTTCTCCGCAACAGACAGTGCATGCTGTGGAGGAAAAATTCCGCACCGCAGCCTATGGTCCGCAGCGGAGTTTTCCGCAACGTCTGAACTAACTTGCCTAAAAATGTATTGAAACAACTGTAAAAAACGTCCGCTGGAGAATTCCTCTGCGGACAGTCCGCAGCGGAATTCCACAGCAATTCCGCCACGTCTGGCCGTGCCCTTACTGTCTCTAAGTTCTAGTCACAGATCACAATTCTGCCCTAATGGAGTTCAGCTTAAACGCAGCCAAGCAGTAATAAGAGGAACATAAATAGCAGGTAAGCACCTTCAGGTACTGACTTACATATACTAAGCTCACTACTGCACTACGACAATCACTTTAAACATATTCCAACAACTTCAACTTATTGCTACCCAATATCCAGCTATTCATCCAAAGTATTTTCTTCATATTTTATTCCACATTCGCTGTTAGAATCTGATGCTACACTGAGTGATAATAGAATGAAATGTGCTATTAAATTTGGAAAGACCCTCAATATCTCTTTACCCCTTGTTGCCTAACCTGGCATTTTATATATATATATATATATATATATATATATATATATATATACATATGTATATATATATATATATATATATATATATATATATATATATATACATATATATAGGCATTTCAGTTGTAAGTAAAAAAAAATAACTTTTACATAAAGTAGTTGGTTACTATGCAAATGCTTGATAATGCTATTTTTGCTGTCATTTAGTAAGAAATGCGTCTTAATTATATTCTAAAGCATTTTCTATAGGCTAGCTTGCAGAACTGCAGCTATTTGCATAGTAGTTGTTTTGTTCTGTTAATTTTTTTTATTTTATTATTTTTATTTCCTCAACCTAAATCAATAATGTTTGTTTGTTTTTTAATTACTATATAGTGCCTGTTCACACTTTGCTGTTTAAAGCACTACATAAATCATACAGAAAGGTGCTATATGAAAAAAAAACATAAAAAGTTATTTTTTATTTTAGTTTTCCTACAGAACCCCTAACCAAAATAAATATTTACATCGGTTTTTCAAACCTTTTTGCTGCTGTACCTGATTAAAAGAGTTAAATGAAGACCACCCCTACTTAACACCTGCCTTCACAAAAGGTATCACTGGAGGTAACCATATCACCCTATGCTATTACTGCCAGGTGGGTAATGGAAAGTAAAACCTTTAAAATGCTGTGATAAAGAATTTCCTAATATATCTTTATAGTGGTCGGAGCTCAATTTTTCTGATACCCTCTGTATAGTCATAGATTTAAACATAATATGTTGGCTAGCTTTAGCCACCACTAGGAGGAGCTTAAGACCTAACTGCATACTGTTAGTGAACTCAAAGACAGTGAGGACAATTTAGTTATCTTTCTACGCCAGTTGTCTGGAGTAGAAAAGCTGAAAATGGCGCAAACGTCAGAATTCGTGCAAAAAAAACTTTTGCGCCATTTGTGCTGCTTGACTAAAATGTGGGAGAAACATAGTAAAAAGGAGTGAAGCCTTTTTATGACCAACAGATTTACTATAATTTACGGCAGAACCTGCCCTAAATTGTAGCAGAAATTTACGTCAGCTCGTAGCCAATGTAGGTCTCCCTTTGTGGCGCATAGTCAGCCAGAGGTGTGCCTAATTTATGAAGAGGCGTGCGCATCTAAATAAGTTAGCTGCATCTCACTTCAGTGCTCCCTTTTGTTGCCCTTGGAGTAAGATAGTAGGTCTATACAGGGGATTAGGAGTTCTGTATCAGAAAAACAAAGTTCTGACCGCTATAAATATATAATAGGGAATTAGCACAGAATATTGTACCTAGTAACAACATGATGATAAAAGGTAGAGTTTCACTTTAAGGCAGTGGTACAAATGTCTAGGTATGAAAATGCTGTATAAAGCTGCAGTTTTCAAAGCAGTAACTTCACTTCCAAATGGTTTTATGGCCTTTAAAATGGAATAATTACATACAGGGCTTCAAAGTCTCTGCATAGATATTTCATTTTTTTATAACTGGCTGAACATCTGAGAGAAGTAATTCCTAACAAAATGTCAGCAGCATGCAGATAAAAAGGGTTGTATGAAAACCGCCACTCTACTTATTTAATGGAAAGGCTGCATGCGTTTTTTAAATACCCGCAAGTTTATACAAAGCGTTTCAGCTGTACGCCTATGACCCTTGAAACATTTAAAACACAGATTATTTTTTCAGATGCGTTTCTTTTGGCAGTGTCTGAAAACGCAATAAAAATACACAATGTAAACCCAGCTTTAGGGTACTTTTTACACAGCCCAATGAGCACCGATCAAGTAGACAGCTCGTTGATCGGCACTTGTTTGCTCCTTTCACAAGGAGCTGGTTTGGGGACAAGCACTTGTTACTATGATCGCTCGTCCACATACATTTTTATCATGTCAACAGCGCATCTCCCTGTTTATACAGATGTGATGCCGACAACAATAACATTTTCACGGCAGTCACTAAGGGGCCTTAGGCTAGGCCGCTGACTTTTCACGGTGGCCCAGTCTAAGTCCTGCACGGGTGTCCTGTGCAGGCTGGAGCTGGAGCTCAGCTGTCTGATGCTATACGATGTATAACAAAGCATTATAGCAGCGATCTGAAGATTGCATAGTGAAGTCCCCGAGTGGGAATAATAATATAAGTAATGAATGTGAAATAAAAATTATTAATAAAAATGACAGTAACAAAATTAAATAAAACCATTTTTTTTCCATAAAATGAGGTTTTATTTAGTAAAAGTGTAAAAAATGAATAAAACGACACATATATGGTATCACCGTGACCGTAATGACCCAAACAATAAATGTAATATGTAATTTAAACCGCAAGGTGAACACCGTAAAAAAAAAAAACGCAAAAAACAATGGCGAAATTGCTCTTTTTTCCCATTGCCCCCCAAAAAGTCATAATAAAAGTTAATCAATAAGTCGCACGTACCCCAATACAGTACCAATCAAAACTACATCTCGTCCCGCAAAAAACAAGCCCTCATATCACTACATTGACATAAAAAAAAAAAAAATGACGGCTCTTGGAAAGCGACGATGCAAAAACAAATCATTTTAATTCAAAAATGTTTTTATTGTACAAAAGCGGTAAAACATAAAAAACCCCTACATAAGTGGTATCGTCGTAATTAGAGATGAGCGAACCGGGACAACCGAACCCGGTTTCGGTCCGAACATCGGGAAAAGTTCGGATCGCAGCGAATCCGAACTTCACCGGGTTAGGCTGAACACGTTTTGACCGAACCCGGTCAAAAATATTATACAAATCGGCAGCCACTTGTCTCTATCAATAACTGATAGAGAAAAGAGGCTGCTGATTAAAAATAAAATAAAAAGTATTTCATACGTACCCGGTCATTGTCTTGGTGACGAGTCCCTCTTCTTCCTCCAGTCCGACCTTCTTTCCTGACGTGGCAGCCTGTGATTGGCTGCAGAGGCATCCAGGAATGTCCAGAGAGGCATCCAGGAATGTCGGGCCGGATGTCAAGGGACGCGTCACCAAGGCAACGGCCGGAGACCGGACTGGAGGAAGCAGAAAGTTCTCGGTAAGTATGAACGTCTTTTTTTTTTACAGGTTACTCTATATTCTGATCGGAATTCACTGAGCGGGTTCCCCAGCAGCATTTAAAAGAAACAGGATCCTGACCTTTCCACAGAGTTTAAGGCAGCACAGAGTATTTCAGGAGATGAGCGTGCGGATGTTGTGCGGGGTGGTGACTTGCCAATCATGTGAAGGTGTTATTGGGGACAGGAGTGGAGGAGAGGTAACAGACTGAGAGCTACGTAATGGTAAGAGCAGAGTTCACAGCAGCACAGAATCTGCCCGTTCCTCTCCTGAAATACTCTTTGCTGCTGTGAACTCTGCTCTTACCATTACGTAGCTCTCAGTCTGTTACCTCTCCTCCACTCCTGCCCTCAATAACACCTTCACATGATTGGCAAGTCACCACGTAATGGTAAGAGCAGAGTTCACAGCAGCACAGAGTATTTCAGGAGATGAGCATGCGGATCTTGTGCGGGGTGGTGACTTGCCAATCATGTGAAGGTGTTATTGAGGACAGGAGTGGAGGAGAGGTAACAGACTGAAAGCTACGTAATGGTAAGAGCAGAGTTCACAGCAGCACAGAATATTTCAGGAGAGGAGCCTGTGATTGGCTGCAGAGGCCGCGGCAGCCTGTGACTGGCTGCAGAGGCCGCGGCAGCCTGTGATTGGCTGCAGAGGCGTTCACTTGACGTGCGTGACCGCCACTACAGCCTGTGATTGGCTGCAGCGAGCGGCGACATGGATGAAACGTCATTGCTGGAGGCCGGACAGGAGGAATGTAAGTATGAACGTATTTTTTTTTTATTACATTAAAATTTTATTTTCCGCGCGCCGAGCATGGTACTGTCAAGGTTGCTGAAAGAGTTAGTGCAGCCCATTAACTCTTTCAGCACCCTGGACAGTACCATGCTCGGCGCACGGAAATTACAGGTTCGGTCAGAATTAGTTCGGTCCGAATCGAACTTTTTCATGAAATTCGGCGAACTAGCCGAACGGAACTTTTCATAAGTTCGCTCATCTCTAGTCTTAATCATACCGACCCATAGAATAAGGGTAACACGTTTACACCGCACAGTGAACAGCGTCAATGTAAAACGCATAGAACAGTGTTGGAATTTTAGGGTTTTCTTCTTTTCCCCCCAAAAAAAGTTAAAAAAGTTAATCGAAAAATGATATCTTCCCCAAAATGGTGCCATTAAAAAGTACAACTAATCCCGCAAAAAATAATTCCTCATACAGCTATGTTGACGGAAGAATAAAAAAAGTTATAGCTCTTTGAATGCGACTATAAAAAAAACTAAAAAAATTGCTTAGTCATTAGGACCTAAAATAGGCTGGTCACTAAGGGGTTAAAACTATACAATCAGCTGATGAAAATTTGTGACATCACTTTTTAAAGCATTTTATGAGCTCATTTTTCCCGTTTCTCGCTACACTTAAAAATAAGAAAATTAAATACCTGAGAATATTTTGTTGAGTTTATAGAAAGATATATATTTTATTTAAACAATTTAATAAATATCCCAATTTTTATCAAATAAATTATACCTGTTTCATAAAATAATACTTATTTCTGCACTTTTATACTGTAGTATCCTCTTCATGAAATAATAATGGTGCCTTATCTCAAAGTGCAGTTCTAATCTCCCTGTTTGATACGATGGAGCCTAATGGGCCTATGGAGAAGCTCAGATAGCAGACAGATAAATGAGAGGAATATTCATGGAAAACAATAACTTAATATTTAGTATTGATTTGGACAGAATAAGTGAATTTAAGGATCATTTTCATAACCTCAAAAAATACAGGTCTCTGAGTTCCTATTACTCATCACTACCTGCTTATTTTTAATTTTGTTTTGTTTTTTCTAGATGAAAATGTTCTTTAGTTACTTTAACTTTTTCTAAAACTGAGCTAAATATTTAGAGCACAAACACATGAAACAAAACTAAGAAAAACACTGAGGGTATGTGCACACACACTAATTACGTCCGTAATTGACGGACGTATTTCGGCCGCAAGTACCGGACCGAACACAGTGCAAGGAGCTGGGCTCCTAGCATCATACTTATGTACGATGCTAGGAGTCCCTACCTCGCTGCAGGACAACTGTCTCGTACTGAAAACATGATTACAGTACGGGACAGTTGTCCTGCAGCGAGGCAGGGACTCCTAGCGTCGTACATAAGTATGATGCTAGGAGCCCGGCTCCCTGCACTCTGTTCGGTCCGGGACTTGCGGCCGAAATACGTCCGTCAATTACGGACGTAATTAGTGTGTGTGCACATACCCTGAAAAGTACATTCAACTACATGTCATGTACAAATGTGCAAAAGTAAATTGAAGGGTGAATTCACACATTGTGTGTATTTTCTGTAATTCATACGCGGTGGCGTTTTTTGTGTATAATTTTGTCCGTTGCGGAGAATCTCCCTCATATCCTATAAGGGGAATTTATTAAATGATTTACATAAGTCACACATTTTGCTGCACACTTAATGGTAAGAAGATTTCGGTGGGAGACGACAGGGCCAATATCGACCCGACACATTTACTATAAATTACTGTATATTACAGCGCAAATCTGTGCCTGTTCATAGCTGGCGTAGATATCCATTTTTAGCACATGGACAGTCAAAGATGCACCAAATTTAATAAGAGGCATTCGCCTCTAAATAAAATTGGTACGTTTTACTTTAATGCTCTTCAAATTAACACTGGCATATAAAATGCCAATCTTCATAAATATCCCACTATGTGTTTTAGTTGCGAACAGATGAGTGTGTACACATGTGAAACTTAGTAAGGTAAAAGAGTGGTTGCTTGCTTTAAAGGGTTATTCCCATCTTCATAAATGTAGCTAAGAAGCTCCCCCATGTAAAGTTAAGAATATTTCTAATTACCTGTCCGTCGCCCAGCGATGTCGTTTTCTTGCAATTCTTGATTGAAGTCCACGTCAGTCCCTCTTTGTTTTTTGTGCGTTGTCTATGTTCCCGGCCACCGCTATTTACCTTTAGCGGTGGCCGCACATGTGTAATGACATCCTCGGCGTCCTGAGCAGAGGATGTCATTTATCTTGTGAACGCACATCTCGGCACATGCGCAGTAGATGCAGTGGAAGGCACCCGTCGAGAGGAGAAGTCTGCGATCCGCTAAAGGTATGTATATATATATATATACTGTATACATGTGTGTGTGTTTGTGTATGTGTGTGTTTGTGTATATATGTGTGTTTGGGTATGTATCTTTGTGTGTTTTTGTTTTTATATGTGTGTTTGTGTATATGTGTGTATATGTGTGTGTATATGTGTGTGTGTGTGTGTGTGTGTGTGTGTGAGTTTATGTGTGTGTGTTTATGTGTGTGTGTTTGTGTATATATGGGTGTGTTTGTGTATATGTTTGTGTGTATATGTTTGTGTGTTTGTGTATATGTTTGTGTGTGTGTATATGTGTGTGTGTGTGTGTGTGTGTGTTTTTGTGTATGTGTGTATATGTGTGTGTGTTTATGTGTGTGTTTGTGTATATATGGGTGTATTTGTGTATATGTGTATGTGTATATGTTTGTGTGTCTATTTTTGTGTGTGTGTGTGTTTATGTATATCTGTGTGTTTGTTTGTGTGTGTGTGTGTTTGTGTGTGTGTGTTTGTGTATATATGGGTGTGTTTGTGCATATGTGTTTGTGTATATGTTTGTGTGTATATGTTTGTTTGTGTGTGTGTGTGTGTGTGTGTTTTTGTATATGTGTGCATTTGTGTATATGTGTATGTGTGTGTGTTTGTGTGTGTGTTTATGTGTGTGTGTGTTTGTGTATATATGGGTGTGTTTGTGTATATGTGTTTCTGTATATGTTTGTGTATATGTTTGTGTTCAATTTGTTAAATTTAAAAAAAAAAACGACGTGTGGTCCCCCCCCCTTTTTATAACCAGCCAGATACAACACAGCAGCAGCAGCATAGCATTACAAGGGTGGGAAGGTCCACTGTTTTTGGCCCTTCCCAGCCCCATAATATCAGCCTGCGGCCGCCCCAGTGCCCGACCATCACAACAGATGGTCGGGTACTGGATCGTACCTGGCTCTTGCCGGCACCCCTGGTGGTGGTGGGTACCGGGGTAATAATGGTGGTTAGAGTTAGCCTCTGCACTGTAACTGAATGTAACTGAACAGGGCTATTGGGGCGGACAATGAGAGGGGTATCTAGGGGCAGACACTGAAGTGGCACCCGGAACAAAAGCACTAATGTAGGCACACCTGTAAATAAATCACTAAAAATTGCACATTTATGGCTGAGGCACTTAAGCGGGCACACCTATGGTAAAGGAAATTGAGTTGGATATGGTTGCAACAAGGCCGGTAAACCACCGGCCCAACCAGTGTTTTATACTGGAAGGCCTGTGCAGGTAGAAAGGTTTTACTGGAAATACCAAAGGCCCGGTAATTTTGCATGCCCAGTCAGATTACTTCCTATGCGGATTGCATACTGCTCCTTTGCTAGTCTCCCAGCCTTTACTCGTGTTAGAGCGTATTTACACGTGACGGTTATGTGGCTTTTTTTGCAGTGATTTGCGCTAAATCAGTGTGTGTAGGATTACTGTGTGTTTTTCATGGTTTTGACAGTGAAGCCTTGCGCACTGATTTACTATTGTTCTCTGACATGTATTTGGGTTTAACATCCACCGCAATGGTTTACATTAAATAAAGAACAAATATCGATGTTTACATTTACTTTGGAAAGGTCAACATTTTTATATTTCTTTTACAGATTGATTGTTGAGTAATTAAATAAATGTTTTTGTGTCTTGAGAGCTCGGGAGAGATGTCTCAGAGCGGTACTTGTTCATGACTATCCTCTGTCAATCACACGGGAACCGTAAACATATTTATTTGAAAACATGAGGTAATTTTATTTTACAGAAAATCATCCATCCCCTTTCAATGGCTGATCTCCTTCTGTATTATGCTGCTATTACATATATCAGCGGACAGACCAATTCTACTGACATGACAGGGTATTAAAATGATCACTTTCAAATATACGTATGGAGAGCACTAAGCATGCTCTCAATCTTAGGTGTGTCCCCCAATGCAGAAGCTCTTAAAAAACTCCATTATTATAAATTAAAAATAAAATATAAGAATTTAAAAAAAAACATGAAGACCAGAAACCATCCTGCATAAAGCAAATGAATATTATATGGGCATATCATGATTATGATTTAAAGGGTCCACTTTTGCAACAATTTTTTTAATGACCCAAGGCATCTAAAATGAAAAATAATGCAGTTTAGCAAATAATCCTAATTAATAACCTTATACTGTTATGTGTCTACAGCTTTTTTGCCGTATTTAGGGAGAAGATGGGCACCACCCTATCATTATATAAAAATGAAAAAGCTAATAAGGGGGTACCCAAATGGATGCCTAAAATAGATAATAAAAAAGAAAGACAAAAAGTAGACATAGACAAAAATGGGCGCTCAACCACAAGATTATTTTGTATGTAAATACATCTTTATTCAAGAATACAACCATACATTAACACGTAAAAGAGTTAATAACAAGGGGTCTATCAAAATAAGGCAGACTGCCCCCCCCCCACAAAAAAAGTGGTGTAGCCACAATATACGTTTATGGAAGAATATTATATTTAACACTGTGCAGTATTGAACAACACAGTCAGTATAAACCGAATATATATCAACAATATTCTGAATACCAAGTAAAAATTATTTATAAGTTATTTATACACATCAAAAAGCAATGTGCTGTGCAAAAATGCAGGATCAAAAAAGACCTGAGGTGAATATGCTCATGGAAGACAAATCACATTTAAAAAATATACAAAGTATCCAAGTATATCCACACTTACATGTAATAAAGGGCAGAAATGTTAGCTCACCAATAAAGGGTGGAGAGGAGTAACCCCACGGGTATCATTGCTCACAGTCGGTTTCCTCAAGGATACAGACTTGAAGTACTAGGCATCTCCATGGTAACAGACCACAAACAAACCCTCTGTAGTCTGACCCGGCAGTCTAGCTGATAACCATATGCCCCCTACTTCTTTCTGACCTACCAAATTTATGTTAATAAGCATTAGGGGGCAGATGGAAGGGCGTATGTAGTTTGTTACCATGAAGAAATCAAGATCTAGGAGCTGTGGACACAAAACTATTGCATACTATGGTTGCAAAGGTGGAGTTTCCCTTTATTAAAGCATCTACATCATGCAATATGTATGTTAATCAAAATTCCCCAAAAATTATTTATTTCCCTCAATGTCTGTCTGCCCAGCCCTATTCTATTAAATATTTCAGCCAACCAAAACAAAAGTCTCTATGTGGGTGTTACCAGTTGCACATGAAATATACTAACTATGGAAAGAAGACACACTTAAAGTGGACCTTTCAGATCATCTATGTTGCCCAATCTGAGGGCACTATAGACACCTTTATGTGTGTATACAGGGAAGGCTGTCAATCACTGTATATAAACAGGGAGGATCTACTAAGCCCTACACACATACTGTATATATCACTGAGCTCAACATAATTTGAGACTTTTGTTGGTGAACGCTTAACTATGTAACACGGGAAATAGAGTACACCTATTTGTCACCAATGTATACATGAGCATTAGAGGATTCATTTTGAAGGTAAATTCTCTTAAAATTGTTTTGCCAGAACTTCCATAAAAATACACAATTGGAAGGCGGTCATGTTTTTTCACATATCTCTGGACCTTATCAGTGTCACTTATTGATTTTTTAAAAGTTCTGTTTATGGGAATTTTATATATCATACATTAGCCACTGGATTTTGGCTGCAATACTAGAGCTTAGGCTCTGTTCACACATTTATAATAGAAACCACAACGCATTGGCAGATCCATCATACTACGGATACCATCCACATTGACCCACCCACCACATTGACTTATAATGGGGCCTGTCAGGTGCTGCCCATCATTTTGAGGTGAACGCAACAATATACTTTCCATCAAATTTGATGGTACTGCCGACAGACGTTTCAAACAAAATATATACAATGCCATGTGCAGTGATTCAGAGGACACCAAAGACAGAATCCTAGTATCATGCACCATCCTCTTAGGTCCGGTCCTAGGAAAAACACAGTGAATTTGTTTTGACCCAGAGTGTTTCAGTAGTGACTTTTAGTCTCTAACCATATGTAACTCTCAAACTCAAGTATCTTCAATGACGAAGACCAATCTTCAATCTCAATATAAAGGAAATTGACTGGACTATATCACTCTAATGTTTTTATTTATTATTTCGTACTTTGTACTAAACCAGTCTTAAGTTTGGTGCTTTGTGCTGCATTGCCATACATTTACCTTGCAGTGGGACTTTAAAGACACCAGACATTTTTAACCGGAATCCCACACTTCTCCTGTGCTGGACTTGTGCTGATAAAATAAACATTCAGCACCATCTTTTATATTTGCCGTCTATACTTTGTGGTCAGCTAAGCCTGTCCTCAGCGGCAAAACAAACAAACAGCGGATTCTTTATAGGCTTAACATGCTACAGTGTTTTGATAGAAAGCTGAATCTCTGAAGTAATACACAAGTATTCAGTAAGTACCCTGATCCCAGACCAGTCAAAGAAGAAAGACAGTAGCCTGGAAAAGATTTTCTGAAAACCATTGAATTATGTAGAAATATCCTACTATTGTCTCCTTGCCTCATGGCATATAACCCACTTTAACCCCATGTATTATGTAGACATTATGTGTGCTTCACACAACGGTGATGGTATGTGTCTGCAGAAATATATATATATATATATATATATATATGTTAAATATAAATAGTCTATATAGTCAAACTATAAAATTAAAGTGGATATCTCATCAGTAAAGTCCACAATTGGCTTTTTTGCAGTCCAAAAACAAACAAGTGTTTATTCAGCATACAAGACTTGCAGCATATAAACAAAACAAACACCTTGCCCGTCTGGGAACTAACCAAACAGCAGGTTTCCTAACCTATTATAAACCATGAGTATAGTGTTCATTGGGTCAGGATTTTCACACTATCCTTGTGTGGATTCCCAGGCTCCTACCCTCTGCACTAACTGCAGAGCATTTATGGCTCAACAACAAGTACAGTAGCTTTACCTAAGATAACTTGCTAGGGGTGGCACCCGTACTGGAATGGGAAAGGGAATAGCCAGTCCCTCTACCAATCCTACCTGCCATTCCATAAAAATCTAGGCACGGAATACAGACTTTACAAAAAGACTTAGTGTTGCTGAGAAACACAACTTTCCTGGATTACTCATCCCACCCATCTTAAACAGCCACGTGAGAAATATACCCCCTCCAGCACTTTCCCAGCCACAGGCCCAATATATATATATATATATATATATATATATATATATAAATATATATATATACTAGAAAATTTACCCGGCGCTGCCCGGGTAGAACGTGTCCGTCTGTCTCTATGTGTGTTCATTGGATTTGGTCCAAGGGTGCCCAGGAGTCTAATACATGCCCTCGTATTTTCTTGGTTTCTGGGGAAATCGCTATTAGCCCTATATAACCCAGCAAGTACACTGTTTATTTTAATTTTAACTTCCGAAATATCTAACAGCTAAACTGGTAGGAAATGGAGTCATAAGACTGTGACAGAGACTGTTGATTAATGACATTCACAGTTTTATTACGAGTTGGCCATAGACTATGGTTGGATAATAATTGAAAACAGCATCAGGCATGAAAGCCCACTAATTAACACGCTGAACATGATGCGCTCTATCTGCCTGCTGAATGATCTGGGTTTAGGCAGGAGTCTCTGCGCCTCTGAGAGCCACCTGTCAGATATGTTGATGGGAAAGCCCGAGTTTGCTAAGGAGTTCCAGCAGCTCAAGCAGCAGTATAATGCATTTCATCAGCTTGCAGTTGGGCAAGAGGAGTCTCTGCAGCTAGTAATGCAGCTTTCCTCCTGGCCATCGGTAATCTAATTGGTTGCTATGGGTAACCGCTCAACTGTACCTTCCCATCTAGAATTATCTTGTAAAGGGCACTACCTGCTACTGACAGATAAAAAGAGCTTTACTATAAAAGCGAATGTCTGTATTCACTTTTATAGTATTGGATTGTGATCATGGCTGATAACAGAGAACAAGAACAAGGTCGGGACCTTTACAGAAAACCTTCCTGAACACCTGATGTACCTGTGTATCAAATTTGGGGTCAAATAATTCAGGTGTTTGGATGCCTATAGAGGACGACAAACAGACATCGACTTTTACAATATAGAATAGCAGAGTTCCCCGGATCACACTGGTCCATTTGTTTGTTGTTTGTGTGTGTGGTTAAAAACCTAATTTCCTACTGATATGAAGCCGACATATCCAATAAAGTCCAAGTGCAGGTTCCTTTTTTTAGACATGACTGGTCTGAAAGGGGTACAATTTATGAGAATGCTCAAATCCAGTATAGGTTCAGTTTGTTTACGGTGAGTAAAATGTTGAGTAAAGAAAAATGGCTTGGTTGTTATGGAAACCTGGTGTAAAACTGCGTGTATGTGAGTGAGGCTAAGAATGAAAGACCTGCGAGCTTCTATTGGCTAATACGGGCCATGTGATATGGAGGAAGGTCCTTGATGTGGAAGCCAGTGGTGTCATATTTGCGTGTGATTTACTTAAGTGGCAAATTTGGTGCAGATTGGTCCAGTCGTTTGGTGCATAAAGAACATGCAACATACAACAGACATCAGACAACAGGCAACATAAATTCATGTATATATATATATATATATATATGTATGTATATATGTGTATATATATATATATATATATATATATATATATATGTATATATATATATATATATACTGAATAAGTCAGCAGTATGGTACCTGGGGCTCACTAATCTCAGCAAAAGACAGTTGTCTGGGGTATAAAGAACTGCATAGAGCTCACTCCTGATAACCTGTTGAGTGATAACATGACATTATTATTTTCCCCATGAATATGATTTCCACTGTGCCTATCTAATACATATTTAACATGGTTTGAGGGATTTTGTAAATTTTTAAATAAATTCCGCTCAATGCAAAATTTAAAAGAGCAAATTTGAGATTAAAGGCAAGGCACACTTTATTAACGTATTTTTAATATACTAAGGTATATGCTCTGTGTAGTGCCCTTTCTTCTTTCTTGTTACAGGATCAAATAAGGAAAAAAAGTAAATGGCATTTCTGCTTTATACCATGACTTTGACTGGTAAAGGGCAGGTCTATTTTCCTTACGCTTGGTGACATTAGATAAAAGCATCTTAATGGCAGTCAGATTTGTCCCATGGGTTTTAATTATCATACCAATTACTTTGACAAACATTGAAAGATATATTTGACCACTGATTAAACCATTTTTCCACTTCATGATATTAAATTATAATTATTGACCTTAGTGGGATAATAATGAAGAAATGTATTGTGTTCTGATTTATATAGAGAATCAGAGAAACATAAAGGTTTTTTTGCCACTTAAGTAAGTGTTGGCATATTACAAATATAGAATGGGGGTCTGACTGCTGGTGACCCCACGATCCCTAGAATTAAGAGGCCATAGTACTAGTTAAGCGCTGCTGCTCCTTCAAAGAATTTACCTGAACAACCGGTCGATGGGAGAATCGCCTTACAGGAGATACGGAACTCCGTCTGTTCATTCTCAGAATTGGTGGAGGTGCCAGAGGTTTGACCCTGCTAGCATAATGTTATGGCATATCCTAGTGATATGGCATAATATTAAATGTTGGGAATACCTATTTAAATGTTAATAGATGTATTGCATCATGGCTCTTTAGTGCAATTGAGGTTTACATATTGATTAGTGATCCACCTGTCATAGAGACCTTGTCTTCGTTGTGGGACCCATGAAAAGGAGAGCACTCTACGGGCAAGAGGGAAACTGGAAATCCTTTGCAAAGGAAAGGGCAGTGGATGCCGGGAGGAAGAGGTATAAGTCCCGCCTCATAACCAGAAGGAGAAGACCATGTCTTTAGCGATATGAGAGTTCGGTGAGTAACTATAAATAATGTTTTGTGCATTGAAATTATGTCTTATGATGAGAGAACCTTTTTGAAAGTATTTTGGAGATATATTTTTTATTTTTGAGCCATTCCTTTAAAGTGTATCTAACTTGAGATGTCAGCACTTTTCAACGCTGTGTGCCCCGGTGGTTAGCAGAACAACAAATGGGATTGACAGCAGGGGGTGCGAGGAGGCGAACCTCTGCATGGAAGGATCGTCTGACTGTAAGAATGGCGCATAGTGATCCATTCTATACTGCAAGTGAAATTGGACATCACATCCCAAACCTAGGGTGGCAACCACCGTAAGGTGTTTGCACGATATTGGGCTACAAGCCAGATGTCCAGCTACTGGTGGCCCACTGACCACCCGCCACCGCTCTTAAAGGCTATCATTGTACACAGCAAGATGGCAATGGAGGCTGGAATGGAGGTATATCCTCTTCAACGATGAGTCACGCTTCTGTCTCGGACGCAATGATAGTCGAAGATTGGTCTGGAGACCACGTGGGCAACACCATAAAGAGGCCTTGACAAGGGAACGTCACAACGGTCTTTCTCCCAGGATTATGGTGAAGGTTGGCATAACATACGGTAGCCAGACCCCTCTAGTCTTAATTTCAGGTACACTAACAGCTCGGCGTTACATTGATTTGCTCATTGCACCAGTGGTACAGACATCTTTCCAAAGTGTCCCAGAAGCCGTTTTTCAACAGGACAATGCCGGGCCACATGTTGCTCATGCTACTGTGAGCAGCCTGCATGCATAAATGTGCTACCATGGCCTACAGCATCTCTGGACATGTCTATCATCGAGCACATCTGGGACGTCATTGGTCGGCAATTGCAGAGGGAGCTGCCAGCAGCCAATCTTGATGATTTGCGTGCCCAAGTGCATTCAGCCTGGCAAAACATTCCTAAGACAACTATTAATAACCTCATTGATAGCGTGCCAAGGCGTGTAAGTGCGTGTATTTATGCGCGTGGCGCTAATGCGTGATAGTGAATAAATCTAGATAATTGGAATATTTTGTTTCCATTTTTTTATAATTTGCATATCATTAACATGTGTATCTATCCTGTGATTTCCATTGAATTGAGGAGTGTCTGACTTGTATTCTGCATGTTTTATCAGTTACCCCCTCTACAGGCTTTATCTCTAATTCTCCGTTTTCTTTGAGCTAGTGGACGTAGCCGTACTGCTATCATGGTTTCTATACACAGCACACATAGAAGAGGAGAATACTGCCTCATATCTCTATGTATGACATATAAAGAAATACAGCAACATGGAGGACATTATACAGCAGTAATAAGCAGTGTACAAGTGAATCCACAACTGCGGTGAGATCTAACACTTCCTAGAAGCTGCAGCAGTGTGTCTGTGCATCTCTCTGTCTCTCACCTACTCTGCTCCTGCTCCTTCCTCACCTTTCCTTAAATTTCTATGGGCAGCTGTATCATGATCCCTCAGTGAGCTGATAGTCTGTCGTGTCTTGAGGAGACAGAAATAGCAGTAAATTCAGAGTAAGTGCACATCTAGGAGGAGGGGACTGATAAGTGGAGAAAAATTATATTGCAACATTTCTTATATTTACTTGTACTATTGATTTGTGTAAGGTTTGCTGAAAAGTTAGTGACCATTTGGGCACGGCCAGACATGGCGGCGTTTTTCCGCTGCAAATGTTGGTGCAGATTTGGGGCAATTACGCAACAAATCTGCAATTTTCTGAGCGATTTTTCTGCTCAGCTTTTACGCAGCGTGTGGATGAGATTTGTTCAAATCTCATCCACTTTGCTGCTACTGTGTTATGCTGCGATTTTCTGCAACTAATTCCGTTGCAGAAAATCCGTAGAATTTATGCTACGTGTGAACTTACCCTTAGGGCACGGCCAGACGTGGCAGTTTTTCCGCTGCAAATGTTGGTGCAGATTTGGGGCAATTACGCAACGAATCTGCACCAACATTTGCATATTTGACAGGTAATTCAGACGTTGCCGAAAAGACAGCGGACGTGCCACAGATTTCAGTTTTTGCATTGCAAAGGCTGAAATACGCAGTGAAATTCTGCTTCTTCTCCGCAACAGTCAGTGCACGCTGCGGACTGAAAATTCTGCACCGCAGCCTATGGTCCGCAGCGGAATAAAAAACGGCTGCAGGAGAATTCCACTGCGGACTGTCCACAGTGGAATTCCACAGCAATTCCGCCACGTCTGGCTGTGCCCTTTAAGTAACACCCAATAAAAAAAAGCACATTGCCAAATATGACTTGTTTTAAGTCTTAAACATATACACAACCAGAAAAAGAGCATAAAAAGCCCAAAACTAATTTGAGTGTTCTACTGCTGATAAGACTGCATCTAGTTTTTCCTTAATAAGCCATAGATCATTCATTAATACTGAAAGTGATGCTTCATATTTGCTGCAAATATTACTGAAGTCCTTAAAAGGAATGCTCCTCTATAGGAAGTGATTGCATATCACTAGAATCAGTGTAGAGGTGACTCCAGGTACCACCACCTATTCTTAAAATAAAGGGGCACTATGTTTAATTCCCTGCACAGTGGTTGGTCGGGAGTGCCACTGTGCAGGAGAACTGCCAAAGAGATATCTGCGCCTTCGTATTTGGGATCGGTGGGAATCCTGGAGATCAGACTCCAATGAATCAGAATGGCATATTGTAGCAGTGTCACATAATTCATACAGATTGAAAATGGCAGCATGTCCTATTTGTCCTAGTTTTGTTACTTGTGACTTTAATGGGAAAAACGACATGTAAATGCAAGTTTTATGTATGGTACTCCGTTCGTTTTTATAGAAAAAGTTTGAATCCAATTTTGTTGAAACAAAGTTAATCCATTATTTTTATTAATCTTAACTTGTTTATTTCTTCTGTGCTTTCATTTCAGACTACATATGAGACATTAAACTGTGTAAATATCAGTAAAAACTGGAAAGATGTAGGTGTTTTAAAACTTTTCACCAGTAGTGTATGTATGCAGGGGTGAATAAAACACACACTACTTTTTTATTCAGAACTTGGAGTGTTGCCTCTATATTTTTGCTGTTTGTATCTATGGACTCGTAGCCTAAGGGCTTATTCACACGAACTTGGGGATACTCGGTGGTGAAAAACTGCAGTTTTTCACGCCTGAGTTTCAGCCGTGCGGGCCCCGTTTTCACGGATCCCCATAGACTTGAGTCTATGGGGGTTCCGTGAAAACAGAAGAAAATAGTACACGTTCTATTCTTCAACGGACCTTTTACATGATCTGTTGAAACAACGGCCATGTGAACGGCCATTTAAATTCATGCGTCTGTGTGACGGCCACTCGTGTGAATAAGCCCTAAGTCTGGGGAAATTGACTTGCACACAACAACTAAAGCTGTGCTGCTTTCCTTTTTGTTATATATATATATATATATATATATATATATATATATATATATATACATACACATAATAATACAGCAAAATATTAAAAAAAACATTTAATTAATAAAAATAAATAAAGTGAGAGCAAATACAAAAATAAGTAAAAAAAAATAAAAAAGCCCCCTCCCCAAAAAAAGTGCACTTCTCTCTAAGCCCACACACACCAATTTTAGAGATGCTGCGGGACACAAATTCTTTTAGCATGGACGTAAGGTGCTCAGGCATTAATATGTTTCTATCAGGCAGAATTTATGTTATGCCAAACATAAAATTATTACCTTGAACCACCAATTTCACTTTGTTCCATCCTGGCCCTACTTTTGCATTTTTACTAAAAAATTTCTGTACTTGGATGATTATAACCCATGTAAAGATGCTGCCTTTAAAGCTAAAATAGTGTCTTTGTTCTCGACTATATAGTGACGTCATATTTTACACAATGTGCACATATTTGGCATTTCCATGTCAGGGAGAATTACATTTTTGGGGTAAATATAATTAAATTAACAAACTACCTTAAACATAGCATGAAAAAATTAGGAATTACAGTATTTTTTGGGGGGTTTCTGACCATTTTTTTTTTTTAAAAAAAAAGGACCTAGAGAATTTATTGATATTGGCTCCAATTATAAATGATAAGAAAGCCCCTTGTGTATGGCAAAAAAAAGAGACTTTGGGGCACACTAAAGGTCCTATTACACGTGCTGGCGAAAGCCGTGTAAACAAGCGCCGATCAATCGTTTGCGCCTTTCATAAGGAGCTATTATCAGTAATGTACGGGGATGAGCGATAGTTACTACGATGACTCGTCCCCATACATTTCTATCATGTCGGCAACACATCCCCCTGTTTACACAGGGAGATGTGCTGCCGACAACTATAATATTTTAGGCTGCGTAAACTATACAATTAGCTGATGAACGAGCACTTGCTCATTCATCAGCTGATCATTGTCCTGTTTACACAGGGCAATTATTGGGAATGAGCATTTTGTGAACGCTCGTTTGCCCGATAATTAGCCGGTGTAAAAGGTCCCTAATAGAAACAAAAACGATGAACGAGCGTTTCCTCAGTTATCAGCTGACCCTTGCCCTGTTTACACAGAGCAATGATCGGGAATAAGCGTTCATATGAACACTTATTTGCATTATAATTGGCCCCTGTAAAAGGGTCTTAGGTTCAAGTTCTACACAAGGAAATAATAATTCTTTGTTATAACTGAATCACATTCACTCCTCTGCACCGGTGACAAAGTGACAAGATCTAAAAATAGAGCTTTGTTCTTATCTCATTTGTCAGTAATTAATTTAAATTACTGGATGTTTAGTGGTAGGAGACAAGTGTCAGTCATCTTTGTTCTATTTCACACAATCCATTCCGGAAGTAATTAGAGATTTTGTAGAATGCAAAAAATGTTCATCAAAATAATTGCACATTAGAGATATCACCTGCTGCTGAAACATATCTGAAGCAACAAAAATAAATATTGTTATTAGCGTGAAGGAAGACGCTCTGGATCATGTACAGTAAATCCTCTGCCAGACCCTCTGGATGTCACGATGATTCAGATGTGATATATTATGTTACCGCTAGCTTCAATCCCTTGAACATATCATTAAGACCTGACATCTGTTTCTTGGCATAGTCTCATTTAATCTTCATTAAACTGTTCTCCCAAATGAAGGATGAGGAGTTTTTGACTACAATTCTTTTAAGACAATTAGCAGGGCTAACCTTGAGGCTGGATTCACACATTGCACATTTGTTGCAGATTTTGAGGGAGACTTTGGAGACACAAGAAATAGGAAATATAAAGGAAGAACTTCTACGTCTACTGCCTCCTGGATCCACTTCTGTCTGTGGCTCAAAAATCTGCATAAAAATCTGCAGCAAAATTTGCAACAAATACGCAATGTCTGAATCCAACTTGAAAGCATACCTAAGTATTCAGGTGACTTTCCATAATAAGTTGTTATATGTGTGCACATGAGGAATAACACTATTTCTGGCCGTTATTGATTTTTATTTAGCATTTTTTGTTTTTTTGTTTTCCCATACCTCCCAACCATGCCAGATTCAGCGTGATTCAGCGGGATAGTCCCGCATTACAGGCGGTGTTCCGCTGTCCCAGGCGGCCGATGGTATGTCCCAGTGTCAACTGTATCTGAGTCCTCACGAACCGTCAGCTCCCTGCTTCAGCATTGACCATGCACTCATCGAGTGATGTCAGTCTTTTAACTATGCAGTCTTCGGCCAGAGCAATGCAAGCTCTCTGGCCAGGGGGGATACCTGTCTTGAGAAAGCACTTGATGTCACTGTCCAGTGGCGTAACTACCGCCGTAGCAGCCGTAGCGGCTGCTACGGGGCCCGCGGCATGAGGGGACCCGTGTCGCCCGCATGCACGGGCCCCCACCATGGCTGGAGGCTACGCTAGCAGCCGCTATGGCTGCTACAGCGCAACGCCACTGAACACTACGGCAGAGCAGGGAGGTATCTCCCCGCTCTGCCATTAAACAAAAGACATGTATCCCCTATCCACAGGATATCCACAGGACAGGGGATACATGTGTGATCGCTGACAGTGATAGGGAGAACGGGGGACTGAAAGTCCCCTGAAGTTCTCCATCACAAACCTCGGACTTCTGGGGTCTGTGTCGGCAGCTCCGTAGAAATGAATGGAGCGCCGGTCGCGCTTGTGCGCATGCGTGACCAGCGCTCCTTTCATTTTTATTGAGCTGCGCAGATGCCGGCAGTTAGAGGTTAGTCATGGAGAACTTCGGGGGACTTTTAGTTCTCCCTATCGCTGCCAGCGATCACACATGTATCCCCTATCCTGTGGATAGAGGATACATGTCTTTTGTAGGACACACTGTAGGTCACATTTTTTTGGGAGGGGGGACGCTGTATGGCGTTCCCTACAGGGGGGAGCTGTATGGCGTTCCCTACAGGGGGGGCTGTATGGCGTTCCCTACAGGGGGTGGCTGTATGGCGTTCCCTACAGGGGGGGCTGTATGGCGTTCCCTACAGGGGGGCTGTAAGGCGTTCCCTACAGGGGGGGCTCTAAGGCGTTATCTACAGGGGGGACTGTATGGCGTTATCTACAGGGGGGACTGTATGGTGTTATCTACAGGGGGGCTGTATGGCGTTATCTACAGGGGGGGCTGTATGGCATTCCCTACAGGGGGGCTGTATGGCGTTCCCTACAAGGGGGGCTGTATGGCGTTCCCTACAGGGAGGGCTGTATGGCGTTCTCTACAGGGGGGCTGTATGGCGTTCCCTACAGGGGGGGCTGTATGGCGTTATCTACAGGGGGGACTGTATGGCGTTATCTACAGGGGGACTGTATGGCGTTATCTACAGGGGGGCTGTATGGCGTTATCTACAGGAGGGGCTGTATGGCGCCATCTACAGAGGGGGCTGTATGGCGTTATCTACAGAGGGGGCTGTATGGCGTTATCTACAGAGGCGGCTGTATGGCGCTATCTACAGGGGGGCTGTATGGCGTTATCTACAGAGGGGGCTGTATGGCGTTATCTACAGGGAGGGCTGTAAAAAAGGCACTATCTACAAGGGGGGGTTGTGTGACACCCAGGGGAGGGGGGGCCCAAGTCAAAAGTTTGCTATGGGGCCCAGTCTTTCCTAGTTACGCCCCTGATGACATCTATTCATAATATTCATAAAGATATTCTCTGTCCAAAGACTTTTTATAAGACTTTTCCCCGTCCAGGCCAAAGTAGACAATCTCTAATATATGTGTAATAATAAGAAATTTAGAAACAACAGATGAAAGGGTAAATTACACATTATTCTAGATGGAAGAGAGACGTGAATCCATCTATTAGGGCACGGCCAGACATGGCGGAATTGCTGTGGAATTCTCCTGCGGCCGTTTTTTACATTTGTTTCAATACATTTTGAGGCAAGTTAGTTCAGACATTGCGGAAAACTCCGCTGCGGACCATAGGCTGAGGTGCAGAATTTTCCCTCCACAGCATGCACTGCCTGTTGCGGAGAAGAAGTGGAATTTCACTGCGGATTTCAGTCTTTGCAATGCAAAAACTGAAATCTGTGGCAAGTCCGCTGTCTTTTCGACAACGTCTGAATTACATGTCAAATATGCAAATGTTGGTGCAGATTCGTTGGGTAATTGCCCCAAATCTGCACCAACATTTGCAGCGGAAAAACGCTGCCACGTCTGGCCGTGCCCTTACAGTATACTAAGCAGAAAAAAAAATTCTGTAGGGCCGGACTAATATACAACACATCGAATAGTGAAGTTTGAATTATTGAGGAAAATGTGCAGTAAAATCTTCTTGGATTTATATAAAGTGTTTAAAGGGGTTGTCCAGGCACAGACAACTGATGACCTATTCACAGGATTGGTCATCAGTATAAGATCGGTGGGGGTCTGACACTCCGACCCCGCACCGATCAGCTGCTCTGGCTGCCTCCGGACACGTATGTCCATGCTGGAAGCAGATGGCTCTTGTCACAGAACAGCAGCCGATCTGCAGTCCTGCATCTCTGCTCCTATTCAAGTGAATAGGAGCTGAGTTGCTGTTGTGCAGCATGGCCGCTATGCAGTGTAAAGAGCCATCTACTTCCAGCTCCGAACACTGCATACCCTGCATGACATCCGGCGCCTGGATGCTGGATGCTGGTCATCAGTTGTCCATGCCCGGACAACCCCTTTAATATCAACTTTATGCCTAAGAAAGCACATCAAGAGTCACTTAACCCCTTCCCGACATTTGACGTATCCATACGCCATAGTCGGGTAGGGGAAGTATGGAACGGGCTCACGGAGTGAACCCGCTCCATACTATGTGGGTGTCGGCTGTATGTTACAGCCGACACTTCAGAGTAACAAGCGGGATCACGCTCGAGCGCAATCCCGATCGTTTAACTGGTTAAATGCTGCGGTCAATAGCGACCGCGGCGTTTAAATCGTTAGAAAGAGGGGGGCGACCCCCTCTAACAGCTCATCGCGCCCCCCACAATGAAATTGTGGGGTGGCAGTGGTTGCCTGGGGGCCTAACGAAGGCCCCCAGTTACACCATCTTTGTGCTCCTATTAAGCGCTGCCTCCGGCAGGGCTTAATAGAAGCCTGTCAGAATCACGATATACTGCAATATATTAGTATTGCAGTATATAGTGCAAGCGATCTAACAATCGCTGGTTGAAGTCCCCGAGGGGGACTAATAAAAAAAGTAAAAATTAGTAATATAAAGGGTTTTTTTTATGTAAAAAAATATATATATTAAAACTTTAAAAAAAAAAACTTTTTCCATTTCACCCTAGAGCATAGTAAAAAAAATAAACATAATTAATATCGCCGCATACGTAAAAGTCTGAACTATTACAATATATCATTATTTAACCCGCACGGTGAACGCCGTAAAAAAAAATGGAACCGCCAGAATTGCTCTTTTTTGGTCACCTAATCTCCCACAGAAACATTAAATAAAAAGTCATTCATATGTTGCCCCAAAATGGTATCATTACAAACTACAGCTTATCCCGCAAAAAATAAGCCCTCATACAACTTAATCCACTGAAAAATAAAAAAGTTATGGCTCTCAGGATTTGGCGACACAAAATAAATGTAATTTTTTATACTTGTAAAAGTAGTAAAATATAGAAAAAACTATATATATTCAGTATCACCATAATTGTATTGACCCACAGATAAAAGATAACATGTTGTTTTAATTGCACAGTGAATTCCGTAAAAACGAAGCGCAAAAAACCATGGAGGAATCGCTGTTTTGTTTTCAATTTCTACCCCACAAATAATTTTTTTCCCATTTCCTAGTACATTATATGGCACAATAAATGATGCTGCGAAAAACTACAACTCGTCCTGCAAAAATCAAGCCCTCATAGTACTATATCGACGGAAAAATAAAAAAGTTATGGCTTTTGGAAAGTGGGGAGGAAAAAACTAAAATGAAAATCTGAAAAAGGGCTGCGGCGGGAAGGGGTTAATAAATGAAAAAAATATACAAGCAGCTAAACTGCTTATTCCATTGAAATGGAGGGATGGGGAACCCCCTTCGATACAGAATTGGAGTTAAAAATGTCATCAATTGTCCCTTTTTGAGGATCTTTGTGGGTTGGAGTCTAATGTCAGATTTTTTTTTTTCCGTATATGGGGGGGGGGGTTGGATTGCATATAAACGCTTATTAGAAACCCCTCTCTGCTCCACCCTTTATTGCTGACGATTCTGGAATCTAAATATTTCCTCGACTTTCCCGTATGTTAGCTTTTATCTGGATGATACACCTCGTGCTTTATAAATTAACCCTGTTCTTTATTTTTTGTTTGTATTGTTTTGTAGGTTTCTCGAAGGAAACCCACTACCGTTTTCTATGCTGAGGTCTGGTCTTGAACCTATTTTGAATTTTGGATTTTTTGTAAATTTGATTATTTGTTTGTATTTTTGTATGTGTTTATGTCTCTCACAGGATTATGCGATTCCATATGCCTCTTTGCTAGCCTGCATGGTACTCAATTGCCTTGGTTGCTAATAATTGCCTTTTCACCTGTTTGTTTTTAAAAATCTATTAAAAACTGATTTGAAAAAAATGTATGTGCCCAAAATGTGACTAAGTAGATGTTGGACTTTGGCAAAAATGCTTGGGAGAGTTAGCATTTTTAGCGAGTTCACACAGAGTTTTTTGCAGGAGGAAAATCTGCCTCAAAATTCAATTTGGAATTTTGAGGCAGATTTTCCTCCGCCAGCACGCAGATTTTCGCTGCGTTTTTCTGCCTCCCATTGATGTCAATGGGAGGTCAGAGGTGTAAACGCTCGAAGATAGGGCATGTCAATGGGAGGCATTTTCGGACGTTTTTTGGCGCGTTTTGTGGCGTGGTTTCCGCCTCAAAAAACTCATCAAAAAAACTCAGTGTGAACTCCCCCTTAGATGACTTCATTCAGACAATATTTAATTTTTCAATCCATGGAATAAAATATTTCACACAGATTGAGAGAACAATTCTTTTGATAAAGTAAGTTTACATATAATTCATCTTATCCTAATCTTATCCTATCTATAAATCATATTATCTTAATTATAATGAATCAATGGATATATAATGATCCACCCATGTATTAATTATGTCAATGGAATGTTTGGATATATGCAAAAATAAGGATTATGCCCTTAAAGAAGATCTGTCACTAGTTTATTAATTCCCTAACTAATCTAATAGTCGCTATGATGCTGATAACTACAGTGCAATTTGTTTTCAAAAACATTTATTTGCAAAGTTATTAACATTTTTCTAATTATGCTAATGTGGCTATACCTGCCAAATGGGAGGTGACTCTTTCTTTTCACTCTGGGCGGTGTAATGTTTTCTGTATGACGATGTCCAATCAGCATCAACCATACAGTCCGCTTTTTCCCAGCCCAGCAACACAGCTATGATCATATAGTATACAGCTTCCATTCCTGACTGTTTTAAACTGGTGATATCTCTGGTTGTGTCACAGATAGAATTGCGCCATATGAAAGATCAGAATTTCATCTTTCATATGTCACCAGAACCACTGTTCTAGGTGGTCCACAGCCGGAGATATGGCTATTTGAAGTGATCCCTCCAGCCTCAGTCTCTCACACTGTGTGAAGCAGCTTCATGCTGATAGGACAGCGTCAGAGGCTGTGAGGAGGCTCCACCTCCGGAGAATCACTGGTGTTGGCACCCACTTGTCTAGTATAGCCATATTTAGAATAAAAGCTCATAACTTTTAAAATAATAAACTTTTTGGGACACAATTTTCACTAGCATTATCAATGTGACAGCGCCTATTAGATTAGCTAGGAGATGAGGCATTACTAAGCTTGAGAAAGGCAGTTGCATCTGCCGAAACGTCGCACATGGAATAAAGCCATTTTTTGTTTCACTTGGAATCCAGGAGTGCTGCCTTTTTCCTTGAATGCATTACTAAACTAGTGACAGAGCCTCTTTAAAGAGGTTTGCCAGGTTGGGGGCTGTTTTTTATACTGATGACCTATCCACAGAATAGGCCCTCACCTTGTATTTAGCAGTTTTTGTGACAGAAAGCTGCCATTAAAGACAACAGTGAATATTTATGTTCTAGCTGCACATGCATCGGTATGTGGAACGTAAAAATATGAATTGTGGCCGACGAAGAGATAATGATAAGATTTTGAATGAAGAACACCTTATGATGCTTTTTGCAATATCCCAGTGTAACAAAACAGTGAAATTACTAGGAATAAATCACTTTAACTTGGGCCTGTCCATGGAAATAAAAAAAATATATATATTATCTGTTCAATATGTGTAAATATTCAGTCTAAGGTCTATCACTTACAATATCAATGGTGTCCACTAGATGTCACCCTTTCATAGATAAATTAACAGTATGCTGCAATCATCAGAGAGTACTCTGGTCCCAGATCACACAGCATATGATGCAGGTTTTTTAGCCAAAACTGCTAAGGAATCTGGACAATAAGATGAGAAGTAATAAAGCTTTCATTTATTATACTTTTCATCCTTCTAGGCTGCACCCTGCATGTTACAAAAAAAAAGATACGGATCCATATTGTATTTCATGTGTCACAGATTTTGCGTCCACGAGGCAAAAGTCCACATCCTTTCTTACACAGGGACAGGAAGCCTCTGCTATCTATGTCCCCACATGAGTAAATCCATTCATTCCAAAAATGATCTAACCTGCTGAAAACATACTGATCTGATTACAGTGATCATTAGATCATAGCATGTAAAAGATGATTATAAGAGGAAAAATCGTTATAAGAAACAACAGGTTTTATTTTGTTAAAATGCTGAATTTGTTTTCCTCAAACTATTTAAATATATTGATGGTATATCACAAAAATGGGGGCATGCCACCTAGGCCTATGGTAAGCCTATCCCTTTTCTGCTTTGGACAATATCCACTAGTTAGGGCTTATTCAGACGAATGTTGTTTCAATGGACCGTGTGAAGGGTCTATTGAAAAATAAAACAAGTCCTATTTTCTTCCAGTTTCACGGATCCATCCATAGACTCGAGTCTATTGGTACCCGTGAAAACGGAGCCCGCACGGGGGCAATGCGGACGTAAAAAACGAGTTTCCCCACGTTTGTCTGAATAAGCTCTTAGAAGGCTCCCTTGAAAACAAGCTGATCACAAAGTGTCCCCCTGCTGGGACGTCCAGCGGTTCTTTTACAAATACCAGATTATAAGGGTTCTCCAGGTTTTTGTAATATAGTATAAACATTGTATATTGAAGAGGGAGCTGTGACTAAGGATCCCAGAGTTCTGAAACTTTTTATTTGTCATTGTATTATGACATTTTGGAATATAGTTATTTGTATTGGAACTGGATTTCCCTTTGACTGTGTGAAGGATGGTTTATTTGCTTATATTCTCTGTATGAAATTACATTGTGAATTATCAAGCAGGATGCCGAATTACTAAGATATGTATTATGTGAAAGTGATGATAATGTGTAAATGATTTAGTTTCGTGCAGCAGCCATCTTTTCTGGAGTTCCCATCTTGGTTCTTTTGTAGTGAATAGAAAAGTAATTGTTCCTTTAATACAAGTAATGTTGATTTCGTATGTTTTATCTTTGACCTTGGTTCCCATGCGAAGTTGGTAGAGAATGGACAGGGAGGGAGATGGGAGGATGGCAAGTATGCGTGAAGGAAGGTCTCCCCCATCTCCACGAGAATATTCTGTCCAAAAGAGATAAGACACCTGCAGACCTAATGTGTGAAGAATTATAATGATGTATCTGGGATGTATTTTATTGTATGCTTTTTACTGAATAACAAATATTGTTATATTGTCTCTGATTGGTTAACCTCAAGCCTACACCCCTTCTGAATTTCAGTTTAACAGTTTGAGTTTGGTAATAAATCCTTCAGAGGAGTATTTTTGAACATATCAGCAGCGTCTGTGTGTTTTCTTCTCCTCTCTTGATATATATCGGTGAAATATCCTAATTAGGATACGGACTAATGAGGTCTGGCCTTGAGAGTCTGTTTGGACTCGTATAAATTTCAGTCTAATATATATTTTGAGCGATGGATTTCCACGACAACTGGATATCTTTCCCTTTGGATTGTTTGATGTCTTGTCTTTAAAGGGATTTTCCCATCAGGGACATTTATGGCATATCCACGGGATATGCCATAAATGTCAGAATCTAAACACAACAAGATATTAGAACGCAGCAAAACTGTTCTCTTTATAATGGATAATCATTGGTCAGCTCACTGCCTCTCCATTGCTCTCTCAAGTAGACAGTAGATGGGACACACCCAAAAACTTTTATGGCAAATCCACATACCTGCACCTATCTCTAGAACAGGGCCCCTAAACCCTGTTCGACCTTTCTCGGTTCCCGATGCCTCCCGGGCCACTTCGTAATTTCCGACCATGTAATCAGGTGTAATTGGTCAGGCTACAGGTCAGGTAACTGGACTGGTCCACTCCCGGGCCAGCATCGACACCAGTGAGAACGCCACCGCAAGACTCCTGCCTTCTTCTGACGGTGAGTGAAAGCAGAGTGGAGAGTGGCAGCAGTAGGGCCGGCTACCTCTTATAAGGGGTATGTGTTGTGCTATCTACAGGGGGGCTGTGTCTGGCGCTATGTACAGGGGGGCTGTGTGGAGCAATCTACAGGGGGGCTGTGTCTGGCGCTATGTACAGTGGGGCTGTGTGAAGCAATCTACAGGGGGGCTGTATCTGGAGCAATCTACAGGGGGGCTGTGTGTGGAGCTATCTACAGAGGGGCTATGTGTGGAGCTATCTACAGGGCGGCTGTATCTGGAGCTATCTACAGGGGGGCTGTGTCTGGCGCTATGTACAGTGGGGCTGTGTGGAGCAATCTACAGGGGGGCTGTATCTGGAGCTATCTACTGGGGGGCTGTGTGTGGAGCTATCTACAGAGGGGCTATGCGTGGAGCTATCTACAGGGGGCTGTATCTGGAGCTATCTACAGGTGGGCTGTGTCCGGCGCTATGTACAGTGGGGCTGTGTCTGGCGATATGTACAGGGGGGCTGTGTGGAGCAATCTACAGGGGGGCTGTATCTGGAGCTATCTACAGGGAGGCTGTGTGGGGAGCTATCTACAGGGGGGGCTATGTGTGGAGCTATCTACAGGGGGCTGTATCGAGCTATCTACAGGGGGGCTGTGTCTGGCGCTATTTACAGGGGGGCTGTGTGGAGCAATCTACAGGGGGGGCTGTATCTGGAGCTATCTACAGGGGGGGCTGTATCTGGAGCTATCTACAGGGGGCTGTGTGTGGAGCGATCTACAGGGGGGCTGTGTCTAACGCTATCTACAGGGGGCTGTGTGTGGAGCTATCTACAGGGGGCTGTATCTGGAGCTATCTACAGGGGGGGCTGTGTCTGGCGCTATGTACAGTGGGGCTGTGTGCGGAGCAATCTACAGGGGGGCTGTGTGTGGAGCAATCTACAGGGGGGCTATGTGTTGAGCGATCTACAGGGGGGGCTATGTGTGGAGCGATCTACGGGGGGCTGTGTGTGGCGCTATGTACAGGGGGCTGTGTGTGGAGCAATCTACAGGGGGGCTATGTGTTGAGCGATCTACAGGGGGGGCTATGTGTGGAGCGATCTACGGGGGGCTGTGTGTGGCGCTATGTACAGGGGGCTGTATCTGGAGCTATCTACAGGGGGGCTGTGTGTGGAGCTATCTACAGAGGGTCTATGTGTGGAGCTATCTACAGGGGGCTGTATCTGGAGCTATCTACAGGGGGGCTGTGTCCGGCGCTATGTACAGTGGGGCTGTGTCTGGCGCTATGTACAGGGGGGCTGTGTGGAGCAATCTAGAGGGGGGCTGTTTCTGGAGCTATCTACAGGGAGGCTGTGTGTGGAGCTATCTACAGGGGGGGCTATGTGTGGAGCTATCTACAGGGGTCTGTATCTGGAGCTATCTACAGGGGGGCTGTGTCTGGCGCTAATTACAGGGGGCTGTGTGGAGCAATCTACAGGGGGGGCTGTATCTGGAGCTATCTACAGGGGGCTGTGTGTGGAGCGATCTACAGGGGGGCTGTGTCTAATGCTATCTACAGGGGGCTGTGTGTGGAGCTATCTACAGGGGGGCTGTATCTGGAGCTATCTACAGGGGGGGCTGTGTCTGGCGCTATGTACAGTGGGGCTGTGTGCGGAGCAATCTACAGGGGGGCTGTGTGTGGAGCAATCTACAGGGGGGCTATGTGTTGAGCGATCTACAGGGGGGGGCTATTTGTGGAGCGATCTACGGGGGGCTGTGTGTGGCGCTATGTACAGGGGGGCTGTGTGTGGAGCGATATAAAGGGGGGGTGTGTGTGGAGCTATCTACAGGGGGCTGTGTGTGGAGCTATCTACAGGGGGGCTGTATCTGGAGCTATCTACAGGGGGGCTGTGTCTGGCGCTATGTACAGTGGGCTATATCTGGAGCTATCCGGTGGGGCTCTGGTGGATGATTTTTCCATTGACCGGTAGCAGAGTTACACAAATGGAATAAAAAAATCCCCATCAAGTAACTCTGCTACCTGTCAATTGAAAAGTCATCAACCACAGGGTCTCCCTCTTGACTTTCATTGTTCTCAGCCTTTTGGTTTGTCCTGCTGCTGTCGCAGTGATGAGCAAATGTTATATCCAAGATAGGAAAAGTAACATAAACATAAAGTCAACATAACCGGATCCATAATATCTGTGATATCCAGACAGTCTAGAGATCCGCAGTGAGAATGTGCGCGCGTTATTTGCAGAAGCATCTGCTGTTTCTGCAGAATATTGGACGTGGCTTAAAATGTCCCTCTTTTCCAAATTCAAAAGTTGGGAGGTATGGTTTTACTGCGTTCAAAGATATTTTTGTGTTTAGATTCCTCCTGATTTTTTCCATTTTTGTTTGCAGTCAGGGAATCCTATGTTAACATCCCAAAGCAGGAAACCAGTCCTAAGTCTGTTTATAGCAAAAGCCATGACACTTTGACATATCCGTTTTCTGACAGATCCAAACCCCAAACGCCATTGACTTAGTGTCTATCAAGATCCCATCAGGATTCCGGTATTTTTGACAGCAAGAATAGCGCTTCAGACTACATTATTATTACTGTAAAAACACCGGAAAGTTTGATGGAAACGCTGAACTCTCATGTGAACAGAGCCTAATACTTTTCACAGATGAGAGTTTGCTGTAATTGTTTCCAGTCTAGGCAATGCATTCCATGAAAACTACAATGAAATCTTCAAGGGTCTAGTCTCCAAAATGAGGTAACTTTTAAGGGGTTTCCCCTGTACTGGTACCTCAGAAGCTCTCCAATTGCGACATGGCACTCAGAAACCAACCCAGCAAACTCTACATGCCAAATAGCGCTCCTGCCATTTTGAGCCTTGCCGCTTGGCCAGCCTGCAGTTTATGACCACATGTGGGGTATTGCAATAATCGGGAGAAATTGGTTTTCAAACTTTAGGGTGCTTTTTCTCCTTTATTTTTGTAAAAATTTAAAATTTGCACGTTTTATCAGCAAAATATGTGATTTTCAATTTTACAGCCTAATTCAACGAAATGCATCAAAGAACCTGTGGGGTCTAAATGCTAACTAGTTTTGACAAATGGGGTCACTTTTGTGGGGTTTCCACTGTTTCGGCACCACAAGACCTCTTCAAACCTGACATGGTGCCTAAAATATAATCTACCGTGTTTCCCCGATAGTAAGACACCCCCGATTGTAAGACGTATCGGGGGTTTCAGGGGGGTCGGCTAATATAAGCCGTACCCCGAAAGTAAGACATATGTCTTACTTTCGGGGAAACACGGGGGTATTGCCGCCTCCTGCCCACCTCCACTCCCACTTAACGCCGAAGGACGGATATATCCGTCCTCAGCAGCTGCTAGTTCGCGCCGGAGGACGGATATATCCGTCCTGTGATAGCGCGGGTACTGAGACTGTACCCACGCGATCAGCGGCAGGAGCACGGCTGTTATACACAGCCTGGCTCCTGCTGCAACTGCCGGAATCGAAGCGCGCGCCGATTCCGGCAGTTTAACCCATTAAATGCCGCTGTCAATAGTGACAGCGGCATTTAATGTGTTTGACAGAGGGGGGAGCTCCCTCTGTCACCCGATCGGCGCCCCCGCAAACAAATCGCGGGTCGCCGTCGGGTTTCCATGACAGCCGGGGGTCTAACAAAGACCCCCAGGTCTGCCTTCAGCATCTGCCTGTTAGGCGATGCCGGAGGCATGACCTAATAGGTTGCCTGTCAGTTTTACACTGACAGGCAATAATGCTTCGGTATACTAAGTATACCAAAGCATTATATATGCGATCGGCACATCGCATAGTGAAGTCCCCTGGTGGGACTAAAAAAAAAAATGTAAAACAGTTAAATAAAGTTTGTGAAAAAAAAAATAAAAAATTTTTTTGCCAATGTAAGACATACCCCGAAAGTAAGACATAGTGGGGCTTTTGGGGATAAAAAGAAAGTAAGACACTGTCTTACTTTCGGGGAAACACGGTAATAAAAAGGAGGCTCCAAAATATGCTAGGTGCTCCTTTGGTTCTGAGGCCTGTGATTCAGTCCATTAGGACACTATGGTCACATGTGGGATATTTCTAAAAACTGCAGAATCTGGGCAATAAATATTGAGTTGCATTTCTCTGGTAAAACCTTCTGTTTTACAGCAAAAAAAAAAAAATGGAATAAAAAGGATTTTCTGCATAAAAAATGAAATTTGTACATTTCCCCTCTACTTTGCTTTAAATTGCTGTGAAACACCTAAAGGGTTAATAAACTTTAAAATGCTGTTTTGAATACTTAGAGGGTTCTAGTTTTTTAAATGGGGTGATTTATAGTTGGTTTCTAATATACAGGCGCCTCAAAGCCACTTCAGAAACTGGTACCTAAAATAAAAAAAGGCTTTTGAAATTTTCTTCAAAATATGAGAAATTGCTGCCTATGTTCTAAGCCTTGTAACATCCTAGAAAAATAAAAGAATGTTCAAAAATTATGCCAACATAAAGTAAACATATTGTAAATGTGAAGTAGTCACTATTTTGTGTGGTAATACTGTCTATCTTATAAGCAGATACATTTAAATTCATAAAAATTATAATTTTTCCAAATTTTCTCTAACTTTTGCTATTTTTCACAAATAAACACTGAATATATCGACCGAAGTGTACCACTAACATAAAGTCTAATGTATCATGAGAAAACAATCTCAGAATCGCTTGGATAGGTATAAGCATTTCAAAGTTATTACTACATAAAGTGACACGTCAGATTTGAAAAATGTGCTCTGAGCCTTAAACTAGGCTGCGTTCTTAAGGGGTTAATTTGGACCACATCTAAGCTATAAAAAAAAATATCCTCTTTGAGCTAAACAGTCTAAAATCCATATTGATAAATTATACATATACTGATATACTGTACTGTATCAAACTATCAGCATAATTATACATTTATGTCACAGGAAATTGCATAGTCTGCCTACAAAACAGTATCCATTTTCTGCTGCCTTTATCCACCAAAAGCAAAGATCTTTAAAATTGAAGAACTACAGCAAGTGTCAGCATTCTGTGGCCCAAGTGCCACAGCCGGCACGTGCGCATGGTTTTCTGGAACACTTCCCTCTCTCGATGTCCAGGGCCATTGTGTACATAGCGGTGCTGAACATAGGGAGAAAGAGCAGCGCTTCACTATGCGCTTTGCGGCGCTGATCACGAGCAGAGAAAGCAGCGCTTCATTCATAGTAGCTCTGTCCTGTGTGCAGTTCCCCCTAGCTGGTGTTCAGTAGCCGCGGTCTCTCCTCTGTAAAATGCCGCTCCATCTGGTGTTCAGTAGCCACGTTCTCTCCTATGGGCAACCCCCCAAAGCTGGTGTTCAGTCACCTCATATGCAGCACAGATTAATCATCTTTGCAAAGAAAGTCAGGGACAAAAGTTACACTGAAATGTATGTTTAAATAACTGAATTGTTGGTTTATGTCACATACGTGGTAACTGTTTGGCTTATATGACTTACCTAGTAAACCTACAAAGAACCTCAAAACAGGGTAAAGCAAAAAGGAGAATCCCCAATATAACTCAGAAGCAACCTACAAAGCGCAAAAGCGCAAGGGGACAAAACATCCCAATAGAGTATAAAGATAACTACCATGAATAGTAAAAAATATACATCTTTATTAATACATAACAATACATGGTATTACAATAATAAATACAGCAAAAATGATGGATCGTATATAAGGAGAAACAGTAGTCAGGTATAGGTGACAACATACCATGAGGGAAACTAGAGACAACCAAACTCTGAAACACGTCCCAATGCTACACCTATCATACACACAAGTATCGTAAGTACCAAAAAGGTATACAAAGTGTATGTATATGAGGCTATATCTCATACAGAAATGCTGCCCGTTGCAAAATATATGCCCGCTACAAATCAACGGCGCAAAAACAGGCAAAAGTAACAGATATATGCCAAAAAAGATAGTGTGGAAATAAATATACCTGTGGACATGATGGCAACACGGGACATGGAGAGATGGCATAGGAACGCCTCGACGCGCGTTTCGCCTGCGACCGGCTTCGTCAGGAGGCTGATCATTATTAAAAAATGGGGGGTTTATATATTAGCAACAAATATCTGATTCATTGGTGGCACCTGTGGAATGCACGTCCAGAGCGGCGCTCAGAAACCATGATGTAGACACTGCATCAACAGGAAGCGCCAGGATGTCCACGTCGTGACGATGCGTCTCAAGCTGAAACGCACGTCACCATGGTAACGTGAACACACAAGAGGCACTCCGTGATGCCCACAGCACATGCGCCAATGAGCGTCTGTGCAAATAGAGCACAGGGACCATCAAGAAATCAATGGACGTCTGATGTACATACATTAAATAAGATAAAATAAAATAAATGCTGCTGCATAATGGATGAATTTGCAAACAAAAAATATACAGTTTAGAATTTTAATTTTATATCTCAATATCAATGAATATAATAAATAGAAATATCAATATCAAAATATATATATATAATATAGAAAAAAAAACATACATAAAATAAACAAAACGGATAACAAATAAAATAAAAAACATATATGAATGCAAAATCTAAATTAATACATAATAAATAAATTTGAAATTACATATAATTCATAAAATATACATAATAATTATAATCACAAACAAACAAAATATACAAGATAAATATATGCAAAAAGTGACACAAAAAATATAATAAATATGTGTAATTAGTACCAAAAATATAAAGGAGTGTATTGTTAATAAAAGAATTGTAAGAAAAAGAAAGTGAAATAAAAAAGGAGAAAAGAAGAATAAAAAATATTAGATAGGAAATTTATTAAAATAAAAAATATATAATGTATATATAATAATAAATAAAATAAAATAAAAAATATATAATAAAAAATATAAATAAATAAAAATAAAAATATAAGAATGAAAAATAATAAATAAATGAATAAAATAAAAAATAATAATAAATAACAAATAATAAAATATAAAATAAAAAATAATAAAAAGTAAATAGGAAGTGTAGAAGTGTAAGTGAAACAGGAATAGATAATGAAATACATACAAGTGCTTAAAAATATATAAGAACTATGATAACGCATGAAAAAAGGCGTTAATAAGTGACAAAGTAAACATATATAATGCATACATTAATATAAAGTTCACATACAAAAATACGAATAAAAATACAATTGGTTGTACATACAAAAATAAAAAAAAACAAGCAACAAAGAACAACAACAACAAACACAAACAAACACAAAAACAAAAACAAAAACAAACACAAACAAAAACAAAAACAAAAAAACAGAAAACAAAAAACACAAAACAGCAGCACTAAGCAGCAGCATGTCCAAGACTGATGATGATTAGCAATCTTCGTAAAGGAGGACGTACATCTCACAGGATAAATAGAGCCACCAATAGAACCAAAAACACTAGAATATAACAAAATTAGGATTAGAATATTAACAGTACATGAACAATCCCCCAGAACTAAAATTTGCGCTGCTTATAACAATCATAGAAAAGGTTTGAAGCTAGTGGCCTCATTGAGGCCAAAAGGTGTGGTGGTATTAAGCAGAGTGATCCATTTCATTTCTTTTTTCAAAAGAGCTTTACGGATATCACCACCCCTACAACCCAAATTGACCCTGTCAATGCCCCGAAATCTTATACCACTGGGGTCACAGGAGTGATATTGATGGAAATGTCTAGCAATCGGCTGTAGTTGGTCAACATCTTTGGTATTGTTTGCTGTAAGGATCTTACTAACGTGTTCAAGTACACGTGTCTTGAAAGGCCTGCTAGTCATTCCTATATAAATCAAATCGCAGGGGCATGTTGCAAAGTAAATCACAGCCTCCGTTTTACTGGTTATGTTGAACACAATCTTGTATTCCCGATCTTTTTGGGAATCATAGAAGGTGGATGAGCGTATGATAAATTTGCAGGAAGCACAGCTGCCGCAATTAAATGATCCCCAAGGTGGACCTCTACTACCAAAAGGGCTCATTTGAGTCTTGGAAATATAATGACTAGAGGTCAAAAGATCACGCACATTTTTGGATCTCCTCCAAGTAATAGAGGGATATTTAGACAGGCAGGTGGCTAGATCAAGATCCGTGAGGAGCACGTTCCAATGCTTCTGCATAATTTTACGAATTTCACCCCATTGAGAGTTAAAGGTAGTAATAAACCTGACATTAGGATCAAAAATGTCTTTCGACTTAGGTTTACTCACCAGTAATCCCTCACGTGGTGTTTGTTTAGCTCTGAGATACCCACGTCTTATATCTCTCTGATTATATCCACGATCACGAAAACGTGCTGACATATCTGAAGCTTGATATTCAAATTTATTCATGTTAGAACAGATACGCCGAGCTCTTAAAAATTGGCCTGTTGGAATAGCCCTCTTGACCTTTGGGTAATGGGAGGAAGTGGCATGAAGTGCATTGGTCGCGGTTTCCTTCCTAAAAATGTCTGTAGAGACAATATTATCAACATCCTTCGATATCAAGACATCAAGAAATTCCACACATGACCGACTAAACTTCCAAGTAAGCCTGATGTTTAAATTGTTCTCTTTCATAGATGAAAGAAAAGATTCTAGATGTTCAGTGGAGCCTTGCCAGATAAATAGAATGTCGTCTATGTATCTAGGCCAGAGGAGTACGGCGTCATGTCCAGGAGTGTTAAGGACAAACTCTCTCTCCCACAGCCCCAGGAACAAATTAGCATAAGAGGGCGCACAAGTCGCCCCTATTGCTGTGCCCTGGAGCTGCAGAAAGAAGCGATCCTTAAAGGTAAAAAAATTATGAGTAAGCGAGAACTCTAGCAAAGTTATCACAAATGCAATAAGGTCAGAGTCATAATTAGTCATACTCAAAAAATATTTGGACGCACGTATCCCCTGGTCGTGACAGATAGACGTATACAAGGACTCCACGTCACATGTAACTAGAATCATGTCATCATCCAGATGTAGGCCATCCAAACGGCAAAGGACATCGGTGGTATCTTTGATGAATGATGGTAAAGTCTCCACACATTTTTGTAGAAAAAAGTCCACAAATCTGCAGATATTTTCACTAAAGCCACCAATGCCCGACACAATAGGACAACCTGGGGGATTAGTGGAGTTCTTATGGATTTTGGGTAACAGATACAACGTCGGTACAATCGGGAAATCTACCACTAGACCCTCTTTAAGTTTAGGGCTAATAATAGATTCTTCCACCGCTCTTTGTAGTATATTATCTAGTTCTCTTTTAAAGGGAACAGTGGGATCACCAGAAAGGCGATGATAACAAGTGACCATTTTAAGCTGTCGAAATACCTCAACTTCATACATCTGTGCAGGCCAGATCACAACATTCCCCCCCCCCCTTATCAGCAGGTTTAATAACAATGCCTTTAAGGTCACAAAGCTGTTGAATGGCTTCCCTCTGAACAAAACTAAGATTGTAAGAACGGTCAGAGTCAGAAATAGATTCAAGATCTCGTTTAACTAGCTTAAAGAATATATCCACGGGAGGACATATAGAAAGAGGGGGGAAATGTTGTGAGCGGCGGCACAGGTGCATAGGTAATGAGGGGTCAGGCACGCTATCTTGTTCATTAAGAAGTGATACAAGTGCGTCAAAGGCCTGCCTTTCAGCAGGTGAATAGGCAACATCACCACATTCACGTCTACTGAAATGCTTTTTGAAAAGTAATTTACGAGAAAACAATGCAAGGTCTTTAATAGCAGTAAATAGATCAAATTTAAAAACACAAACAGAAAAAATGGGACATAGATATCATCAAAACCACAAAAAAGGCCATACTTACTAGGTAGGTGGGTGGGTGAAAACCCGTTCCCATCAGGACGCAGACGGGTCAAAGAATGCTGCAGAAGGAGTGTGCATTAAATAGTGATAGCCCCTCCCACTAGTCTTGAGGGGAGTGGCGAACTAAGTGCTCAAAGGTGTGCGATAAATGAGTGTCAGTGTAGTGCTAGGGTGTGAATGGATGGTAAAAAATAAATATGTATGTATGAAAGTGTCAGAACTGTGTAATAATGTAATAAAAATAAAGAAATAAATAAATGTGATGAATAGGGGTCAGTGCTGTGAATAGTACATGGGGTGTCAGTACTATGTGTAATACGTGGAGGGATAATGTGCTGGTCGTCAGGCATGGCGTATCTTGCCGAATAACAGCCTATTTGTAACGCCGCTAGTGTTAGCTAAAGCGGGCTGCTCTGCATTCCAAACCAAACGCCAGCACATCATGCCCTCCCAGCATATAAGACCCGGCTGCGTCCTGAAAAAAAGTGTAGTATACGTAGTAAGAAATATCCATGAAACATGGGGTATTAGTTGTTATTTTGGCCAAAATACGCAAAGCTCGCAACCCAACGTCAATGGTCCCCAGTGCCTTGCGAGTCCCTAACCAGAACTTTATTCATCACATTTATTTATTTATTTATTTTTATTACATTATTACACAGTTCTGACACTTTCATACATACATATTTATTTTTTACCATCCATTCACACCCTAGCACTACACTGACACTCATTTATCGCACACCTTTGAGCACTTAGTTCGCCACTCCCCTCAAGACTAGTGGGAGGGGCTATCACTATTTAATGCACACTCCTTCTGCAGCATTCTTTGACCCGTCTGCGTCCTGATGGGAACGGGTTTTCACCCACCCACCTACCTAGTAAGTATGGCCTTTTTTGTGGTTTTGAATAGATCAAATTTGCCTGTAGGTGAAAATGATAAACCCTTTTGTAACACTTGAATCTGAGGAGGAGTAAGGACATATGGGGATAAATTAATCACCTTCAAAATCTCCTGTTTTTCTTGTCCTTGTTGAAAATCACTCCTGTTTTTCTTTTTACCGAAGGTGTTCTTAGATTGTAAATAGGATCTCCGTCCCCAGGAGGCCGAGATCTGTCTAAAAAAACACATTCTTCCTCAGAGACCAAAGATGTCAGAGATGAAGAGCGTGAAACTGATCTACTTCTATCTCTTTTGTTATTATTCCAACTATATACTTTGTTAGATTGAAAATCCCCCAGATCGCGCTGGAATTTCTTGGTCTTAATATCCAGGATGTTTTTCTCCCATTTAACAAGGTCTTCCTCCAATGATTTGTCAAAAATAACAAGATCGTCCCTAGTAAGGCGGGATTCACACGAACGGGTCGTTCCCGAGCCCGAGTCTCGGCCGGTAAAATCGGCCATTCTGCCCGGCCGGTTTGCATAAAGTTTTGCATCCGTGCCAGGCCAGGCAGATCTGGACAGTGACATCAGCGGCAACTCCTGAAGGGGAATCCCCATGTGTTCGGGGATTCCGCTTCAGGAGTTTCCCCTGATGTCACTGCCCAGATATGGACAGAGACATCAAGCGCTCTGTCCAGGAGCGGAATCCCCGAAAACACGGGGATTTCGCTCCTTCAAGGAGCTAAAGTGCGGCTAGCACATAGCAGAGCGGGGAGATACCTCCCTGCTCTGCTATAGTGGCGTCGCTACAGTAGTAGCAGCCGCAGCAGCAGCAGCTGCTGCTACTAGCGGCGCCATCGAAGGTGTCGCCGGGCCAGGAAAACAAGCAGGGGACGGGAGCCAGCGCAGCGCTCCCTTCCACCTGCTGTACACCCCGGCCCTGCCACACAGTGTACAGCGATGCCATTCGTCAGAATGGCATCAACTCCTCCTCCTCACATGCACTCTGCGCTGTGAGGAGGAGGAGATAGAGCGCAAGCGTCGGAAAACCCGGCCATCACTCGGGACACATCCCGGTAATGGCCGTGTATTACCCGGCCCCATAGACTTCTATGGGAGCCGGGCGGCCGGGTACCCGGCCGAAGATACAGCATGTCCTATTTTTTGACGGCCGGTTTTCCCGGCCGTCAAAAAATCGGTCGTGTGAATAGCCCCATTAGGGGTCTATTATTCCTAATGCAGCCGGGTGCCGGACGATTTATGAACGGCCGGCACCCGGCCGGGAAACCCTGCCGTGTGAATGAGGCCTAAGGGTTTGTTGGATCTTATCTTTAAGGAGATCAATCTCTTTTTCTAATGACTCCAATTTTTTACGATCTGCTCCAATAAGTAGTTCTAGTAACGTACGTGAACATTTAGTGAGGGTCTCTTCCCATTTGGAAATGAAATTGGGATCATCATCTTCCAAAGTGGGAAAAACCTGTAGACGTAAACCTCTGGGTAAAATATCCCTCTGTAAATAAGTCTCAAGAGCAGCCTTATTCCACCACACCTTAGTGCGTTTTTCGAGAAGTACTCGAATTTTAGACTTCAATTCCTTAATATCACTATTCTCAGTAATCCCTACTGCTCGCTCTCCAAATATAGATCCAAGACGTGTAATCCAGTCTTTATCACGTTTTCTAAAATCCATATATGCAGAGGTAATATCTGTGAACACAGACACAATTGAATAGTAAACCTACAAAGAACCTCAAAACAGGGTACAGCAAAAAGGAGAATCCCCAATATAACTCAGAAGCAACCTACAAAGCGCAAAAGCGCAAGGGGACAAAACATCCCAATAGAGTATAAAGATAACTACCATGAATAGTAAAAAATATACATCTTTATTAATACATAACAATACATGGTATTACAATAATAAATACAGCAAAAATGAAGGATCGTATATAAGGAGAAACAGTAGTCAGGTATAGGTGACAACATACCATGAGGGAAACTAGAGACAACCAAACTCTGAAACACGTCCCAATGCTACACCTATCATACACACAAGTATCGTAAGTACCAAAAAGGTATACAAAGTGTATGTATATGAGGCTATATCTCATACAGAAATGCTGCCCGTTGCAAAATATGCATGAATAATGCCCGCTACAAATCAACGGCGCAAAAACAGGCAAAAGTAACAGATATATGCCAAAAAAGATAGTGTGGAAATAAATATACCTGTGGACATGATGGCAACACGGGACGTGGAGAGATGGCACAGGAACGCCTCGACGTGCGTTTCACCTGCGACCAGCTTCGTCAGGAGGCTGATCATTATTAAAAAATGGGGGGTTTATATATTAGCAACAAATATCTGATTCATTGGTGGCACCTGTCTAAGAACACCTTCGGTAAAAAGAAAAACAGGAGTGATTTTCAACAAGGAAAAGAAAAACAGGAGATTTTGAAGGTGATTAATTTATCCCCATATGTCCTTACTCCTCCTCAGATTCAAGTGTTACAAAAGGGTTTATCACCTACAGGCAAATTTGATCTATTTACTGCTATTAACCCCTTCCCGCTCCTGGACGTACTATTACGTCATGGCAGCTGTATCGTTCGCGCTCCATGACCTAATAGTACGTCTCGGGAGTAACAGCCGTTTCGGCCGTCCTCCCGACACATACAGGAGCTGTGACAGCTGCTGTCTTGTTCAGCAGCTGTCACAGCTCCTACAGCGGGGACCGATCGCTGTGTCCTCGCTGAATAACCCCTTAAAAGTCGCGTTCTATAGAGATCGCGGCTTTTTAGGGGTTAAGCTGCCATCGCCGGCCTGCTACGCGATAGCGGCCGGTGATGGTGACTATGGCAACCGGACACCAAACAATGGCGTCCGGCTATGCCATAGACGGAAGCCTAGTGGGTCCTGACAACGTCAGGACCCACTATGCTTGCTGTCAGTGACTAGCTGACAGTTCTAATACACTGCACTACGCATGTAGTGCACTGTATTAGAATTGCGATCAGGGCCTCCTGCCCTCAAGTCCCCTAGTGGGACAAAGTAATACAGTAAAAAAAAAGTTAAAAGAAGTTGTGTAAAAATAAGAAAATAAAAGTTTTGAAAGTATTAAAAGTAAAAATCCCCCTTTTTCCCTTATCAGTCATTTATTATTAATAAAAATATATAAACAAACAAATAAACTATACATAATTGGTATCGCCGCGTCCGTATCGGCCTGAATGACAAAATTATTTCGTTATTTATCCCGCACGGTGAACGCCGTAAAAGAAAATAATAATAAACCGAACCACAATCACAATTGTTTGGTCCCTTCACCTCCCAAAAAATTGAATAAAAAGAGATCAAAAAGTCGCATGTACCGAAAAATTGTATTGATCGAAACTACAGTTCGTTACGCAAAAAATAAGTCCTCGCACGGCTTTATTGATTGAAAAATAAAAACGTTATGGCTCTTAGAATAAGGTAACACAAAAAGTGAATGATTGTTTACAAAACGTATTTTATTGTGCAAACGCCATAAGACATTAAAAAAAACTATAAACATCTGGTATCGCCGTAATCGTATCGCCCCTCACAATAAAGTGAATATGTCATTTATAGCGCACGGTGCACGCAGTAAAAAAAAAAAGAATAAAAAAACAATAGTAGAATTGCTGTTTATTAGTCACCACGCCACCTAAAAATAGAATAAAAACTGATCAAAAAGCCGCATGCACCCCAAGAAAACTACAATGCATTCCTCAAGGGGTCTAGTTTCCAAATTGGGGTCACTTTTGGGGGGTTTCCAATGTTTTGGCACCACAAGACCTCTTCAAACCGGACATGGTGCCTAATAAAAAAGAGGCCTCAAAATCCACTAGGTGCTCCTTTGCTTCGGAGGCCGGTGCTTCAGTCCATTACCGCACTAGGGCCACATGTGGGATATTTCTCAAAACTGCAGAATCTGGGCAATACGTATTAAGTTGCGTTTCTCTAAAAAAAACTTTTGTGTTATAAAAAAAATTGTATAAAGAGGATTTTCTGACAAAAAAAAAATGTCAATTTCACCTCTACTTTGCTCTAAATTTCTGTGAAACACCTAAAGGGTTCATAAACTTTCTAAATGCTGGTGTGAATACTTTGAGGGGTCTAGTTTCTAAAATGGGGTGTTTGATAGGGGTTTCTAATATATGGGCCCCTCAAAGCAACTTCAGAACTGAACTGGAACCTAAAAAAATAAATAAATGAGGCAATACTTCGCTTCTTACATTATACTGATAATGAGCCGTGCCCACCCCGAGATGACCCCAGTTTTGACCGTTTGTATAAACGGAGACCCCTATTAGACCGTTCCAGTGCCCGGTTTTCCCAAGCATTCACCCCCGAGAAGTGTATTTCTATTGATGAGTCCCTGGTACATTTTAAAGGGAGGGTTCAATTCCGGGAGTACCTGCCGGGTAAGAGGGCAAGGTATGGCGTGAAGATGTATAAGCTGCGAGAGTGCATCCGGGTATACCTACAGGTTTAGGCTATATGAAGGAAAGGCCACCCCCAAACCAGACTGCATCCTGGACTACAATAGGTACATGGGAGGTGTGGAATTGTCAGATCAAATCCTGAAGCCCTACAGCGCCATGCGGTGTGGTATAAGAAGCTGGCCGGGCACATCATACAGATGGCATTGTACAATGCGTACGTGCTACGTCGATGTGCAGGCCAGACGGGAACTTTCCTGGAATTTCAAGAGGTGATTATCAAGAACCTAATCTTTAGGGACCAAGAAGGGGGGGCACCCAGTACTTCTGGAAGCGGGGCCACACGCATCGTACCAAGGCGGCAACACTTTCCAGGAGAAGTTCCCCAAAGTGGCAAGAAGGGAAAAAGTCAAAAGAGGTGCAAAGTCTGCTATAAGGGATGACACAATATATCAATGTGAGACGTGTCCCGAATAACCAGAGCTCTGTATGAAAGTCAGTTTTAAAATTTATCATACATCCCTTGGTTTATAATTTACCCCAATTTTACTTACCCTGATGCACTCCGCACAGCTTATCCCCCTCGTCTTTCCCCTCTGAGCCCTGCTGTGTGCCCAGGCAGCTGATAACAGCCACATGTAGGGTATTGCCATACCCGGGAGAACCCACATTACAGTTTATGGGGTGTAGGTCTCTGGTCAAAATGCTCACTACACCTCTAGATGAATGCCTTAAGGGTGTAGTTATTAAAACAGGGTCACTTCTTGCGGGTTTCAACTGTACTGGTACCTCAGGTGCTTCTGCATACATGACTTCGCACTAGAAAATCCCCAGTAGGCCAAATGGTGGTCCTTTCCTTCTGAGCCCTCCCATGGGCCCAAACGGCAGTTTATCACAACAAATGGGGTATTGCGGCACTCAGAACAAATTGCGCAACAGAATGGGGTATTTTGTTTCTCGTGAAAATAAGAAATTTTCAGCCAAAACTACATATTAATTGAAAAAAATAATTTTGTTTTCATTCCCAGCCCAATTCAAATAAGTTCTGTGAAAAAACTATGGGGTCAAAATGGTCACAACACCCATAAATGAATTCCTTGAGGGGTGTAGTTTCCAAAATGGGGTCATTTGTGGTTGGTTCCTATTGCTTTGATACCTCTGGGGCTCTGCAAATGCGACATGCCACCCGAAAACCAATCCAGCAAAATCTGGACTCCAAAGAACACACAGCGCTCCTTTCCTTCTGAGCCCTCCCATGGGCCCAAACGGCAATTTATCACCACAAATGGGGTATTGCCGTACTCAGGACAAATTGGGCAACAAAATGGAGTATTTTATTTCTTGTGAAAATAAGAATTTTTGAGCTAAAATGACATATTATAGGAAAAAATATATATTTTTTTAATTCCCAGCCCAATTCAAATAAGTTCTGTGAAGAAACTATGGGGTCTAAAAGGTCACATTACCCATAAATGAATTCCTTGAGGGGTGTAGTTTCCAAAATGGGGTCACTTTTGATGGTTTTTTGTTGCTTTGATACCTCTGGGGCTCTGCAAATGCGACATGGCACCCAAAAACCAAACCAGCAAAATCTGTACTCCAAAGAACACACAGCGCTCCTTCCCTTCTGAGGCCTCCCATGGGCACAAACAGCAGTTTATTGCCACAAATGGGTATTGCTGCACTCAGGAGAAATTGGGCAACAAAATTGAGTATTTTGTTCCATGTGAAAATAAGAAATTTTGATAAAAAAATTACATCTTATTGGAAAAAATGACATTTTTTTAATGTCACAGCCCAATTGAAATAGGTGCTGTGAAAAAACTGTGTGGTCAAAATGCTAACAACAACCATAAATGAATTCCTTGAGGGGTGTAGTTTCCAAAATGGGGTCACTTTTGGTGGGTTTCCATTGCTTTGATACCTCCGAGGCTCTGCAAATGCGACATGGCACCCGAAAACCAATCCAGCAAAATCTGGAATCCAACAAACATATAGCGCTCCTTTTCTTCTGAGCTCTCCCATGGGCCCAAACGGCAGTTTATCACCACAAATGGGGTATTACCACACTAAGGACAAATTGGGCAACAAAATGGGGTATTTTGTTCCCTGTGAAAATAAGAAATTTTGATCACAAATGACATTTTATTGGAAAAAATGTCATTTTTTTCATTTCACAGCCCAATTCAAATACGTGCTGTGAAAAAACTGTGCGGTCAAAATGGTAACAACCACCATAAATGAATTCCTTGAGGGGTGTAGTTTCCAAAATGGGGTCACTATTGGGGGATTCCTACTGTTTTGGCACCTCAACACCTCTTCAAACCTGGCATGCTGCCTAAAATATATTCTAATAAAAAAAGAGGACTCAAAATACACTAGGTGCTTCTTTACTTCTAGGGCTTGTGTTTTAGTCCACGAGCGCAGTAGGGCCACATGTGGGACATTTCTAAAAACTGCAGAATCTGGACAATACATATTTAGTAGTGTTTCTCTGGTAAAACCTTCTGTGTTACAGAAAAAAAAATGAATAAAATTGAAATTCAGCAAGAAAAATGAAATTTGCAAATTTCACCTCCACTTTGCTTTAATTCCTGTGAAATGCCTGAAGGGTTAAAAAACTTTCTAAATGCTGTTTTGAATACTTTGAGGGGTCTAGTTTTTCAAATGGGGTGTTTTATCAGGGTTTCTAATACATAGGCCCCTCAAAGCCACTTCAGAACTCAAGAGGTACCTTAAAAAGAAGGCTTTTGACATTTTCTTAAAAATATGAGAAATTGCTGTTTATGTTCTAAGCCTTGTAACATCCAAGAAAAATAAAATAATGTTCAAAAAACGATGCCAATCTAAAGTAGATATATGGGAAATGTGAACTAGTAACTATTTTGGGTGGTATAACCGTCTGTTTTACAAGCAGATGCATTTCAATTCTGAAAAATGCAATTTTTTCAAAATTTTCTCTACGTTTTGCAATTTTTCACCAATAAACACTGAATATATCGACCAAATTTTACCACGAACATGAAGCCCAATGTGTCACGAGAAAACAATCTCAGAATCGCTTGGGTAGGTTTAAGCATTCTGACGTTATTACCACATAAAGTGAAATATGTCAGATTTGAAAAATGGGCTCTGAGCCTTAAGGCCAAAACTAGGCTGCGTCCTTAAGGGGTTAAAGACCTTGCATTGTTTTCTCGTAAATTACTTTTCAAAAAGCATTTCAGTAGACGTGAATGTGGTGATGTTGCCTATTCACCTGCTGAAAGGCAGGCCTGTGACGCACTTGTATCACTTCTTAATGAACAAGATAGCGTGCCTGACCCCTCATTACCTATGCACCTGTGCCGCCGCTCACAACATTTCCCCCCTCTTTCTATATGTCCTCCCGTGGATATATTCTTTAAGCTAGTTAAACGAGATCTTGAATCTATTTCTGACTCTGACCGTTCTTACAATCTTAGTTTTGTTCAGAGGGAAGCCATTCAACAGCTTCGTGACCTTAAAGGGAATGTGTTGCCAGCAAAACATGTTTTTTTTTTTTTTAGTTAAACAATTAGTGTGTAGGTGATTAAACATTGTTCTAATTTTATTTATTTTTTTCACGAGTCAGGAAATATTATAAATTGGATTCAATTTATAATATTTCCCAGCACTGGTCACTAGATGGAGCACTTCCCAAAATTGCAGCATTGCATGTGGTAAAGCAACCACATTGCTTTATGCTGCAAAATTGGGAAAAAATCCCTCGCTCTAGTGAGATCTCAGAATCCCCCCCTCCTTTATCCTGGCTAGTGCCGGGAGAAACGAGGGGTTTGAACGGTCTAACCTCCTACATACACTAGTAAAACACACTGAAACACGAACATACATAGAAATCACTTACCTGCTCCAGTCGCTGCCGCTCCCTCCGCTCCGTCCTCTCCGTCTGCTGCCGCTGCTCCATGTGCACAAGTCCGGAAGCCGCGACCGGAAGTAGTAATCTTACTGCCCGGCCGCGACTTCCGGTCCACAGGAAATTGGCGCCGGACGGCGCGCATTTCAAATCAGACTGTGTGGGAATGGCGCATGCGCCGTTCCCACACACACGGCGTACACCAAAGTGGATGGAACGGGCCCCGTTCGCAGTCCCTATGGGACTGGAGCTGCCGTATTCCATGTCTGTATGTGTCGTTAATCGACACATACAGAAATGGAAAAAAAAATGGCAGCCCCCATAGGGAAGAAAATGTGTAAAAATAGAAAAAAGTAACACACAAACACACAAATAAATTTAAACGTTTTTAATAAAACCCTAACATAAAACTGATATAAAAAAAAAAATGTTGGTGACACTGTTCCTTTAAAGGCATTGTTATTAAACCTGCTGATAAGGGGGGGGGGGAATGTTGTGATCTGGCCTGCACAGATGTATGAAGTTGAGGTATTTCGACAGCTTAAAATGGTCACTTGTTATCATCGCCTTTCTGGTGATCCCACTGTTCCCTTTAAAAGAGAACTAGATAATATACTACAAAGAGCGGTGGAAGAATCTATTATTAGCCCTAAACTTAAAGAGGGTCTAGTGGTAGATTTCCCGATTGTACCGACGTTGTATCTGTTACCCAAAATCCATAAGAACTCCACTAATCCCCCAGGTCGTCCTATTGTGTCGGGCATTGGTGGCTTTTGTGAAAATATCTGCAGATTTGTGGACTTTTTTCTACAAAAATGTGTGGAGACTTTACCATCATTCATCAAAGATACCACCGATGTCCTTCGCCGTTTGGATGGCCTACATCTGGATGATGACATGATTCTAGTTACATGTGACGTGGAGTCCTTGTATACGTCTATCTGTCACGACCAGGGGATACGTGCATCCAAATATTTTTTGAGTATGACTAATTATGACTCTGACCTTATTGCATTTGTGATAACTTTGCTAGAGTTCTCGCTTACTCATAATTTTTTTACCTTTAAGGATCGCTTCTTTCTGCAGCTCCAGGGCACGGCAATGGGGGCGACTTGTGCGCCCTCTTATGCTAATTTGTTCCTGGGGCTGTGGGAGATAGAGTTTGTCCTTAACACTCCTGGACATGACGCCGTACTCCTCTGGTCTAGATATATAGACGACATTCTATTTATCTGGCAAGGCTCCACTGACCATCTAGAATCTTTTCTTTCATGTCTGAACAATAACAATTTAAACATCAGGCTTACTTGGAAGTTTAGTCGGTCATGTGTGGAATTTCTTGATGTTTTGATATCGAAGGATGTTGATAATATTGTCTCTACAGACATTTTTAGGAAGGAAACCGCGACCAATGCACTTCTTCATGCCACTTCCTCCCATTACCCAAAGGTCAAGAGGGCTATTCCAACAGGCCAATTTTTAAGAGCTCGGCGTATCTGTTCTAACATGAATAAATTTGAATATCAAGCTTCAGATATGTCAGCACGTTTTCGTGATCGTGGATATAATCAGAGAGATATAAGACGTGGGTATCTCAGAGCTAAACAAACACCACGTGAGGGATTACTGGTGAGTAAACCTAAGTCGAAAGACATTTTTAATCCTAATGTCAGGTTTATTACTACCTTTAACTCTCAATGGGGTGAAATTCGTAAAATTATGCAGAAGCATTGGAACGTGCTCCTCACGGATCTTGATCTAGCCATCTGCCTGTCTAAATATCCCTCTATTACTTGGAGGAGATCCAAAAATGTGCGTGATCTTTTGACCTCTAGTCATTATATTTCCAAGACTCAAATGAGCCCTTTTGGTAGTAGAGGTCCACCTTGGGGATCATTTAATTGCGGCAGCTGTGCTGCCTGCAAATTTATCATACGCTCATCCACCTTCTATGATTCCAAAAAAGATCGGGAATACAAGATTGTGTTCAACATAACCTGTAAAACGGAGGCTGTGATTTACTTTGCAACATGCCCCTGCGATTTGATTTATATAGGAATGAATAGCAGGCCTTTCAAGACACGTGTACTTGAACACGTTAGTAAGATCCGTACAGCAAACAATACCAAAGATGTTGACCAACTACAGCCGATTGCTAGACATTTCCATCAATATCACTCCTGTGACCCCAGTGGTATAAGATTTCGGGGCATTGACAGGGTCAATTTTTTGGTTGTAGGGGTGGTGATATCCGTAAAGCTCTTTTGAAAAAATAAATTAAATGGATCACTCTGCTTAATACCACCACACCTTTTGGCCTCAATGAGGCCACTAGCTTCAAACCTTTTCTATGATTGTTATAAGCAGCGCAAATTTTAGTTCTGGGGAATTGTTCATGTACAGTTAATATTCTAATCCTAATTTTGTTATATTCTAGTGTTTTTGGTTCTATTGGTGGCTCTATTTATCCTGTGAGATGTACGTCCTCCTTTACGAAGTTTGCTAATGGCCATCAGTCTTGGACATGCTGCTGCTTAGTGCTGCTGTTTTGTGTTTTTTGTTTTCAGTTTTTTGTTTTTGTTTGTGTTTGTTTTTGTTTTTGTATTTGTTTGTGTTTGTTGTTGTTCTTTGTTGCTTGTTGTTTTTTATTTTTGTATGTACAACCAATTGTATTTTTATTCGTATTTTTGTATGTGAACTTTATATTAATGTATGCATTATATATGTTTACTTTGTCACTTATTAACGCCTTTTTTCATGCGTTATCATAGTTCTTATATATTTTTAAGCACTTGTATGTATTTCATTATCTATTCATGTTTCACTTACACTTCTACACTTCCTATTTACTTTTTATTATTTTTTATTTTATATTTTATTATTTGTTATTTATTATTATTTTTTATTTTATTCATTTATTTATTATTTTTCATTCTTATATTTTTATTTTTATTTATTTTTATTATATTTTTTTATTATATATTTTTTATTTTATTTTATTTATTATTATATATACATTATATATTTTTTATTTTAATAAATTTCCTATATAATATTTTTTATTCTTCTTTTCTCCTTTTTTATTTCACTTTCTTTTTCTTACAATTCTTTTATTAACAATACACTCCTTTATATTTTTGGTACTAATTACACATATTTATTACATTTTTTGTGTCACTTTTTGCATATATTTATATTGTATATTTTGTTTGTTTGTGATTATATTTATTATGTATATTTTATGAATTATATGTAATTTCAAATTTATTTATTATGTATTAATTTAGATTTTGCATTCATTTATGTTTTTTATTTTATTTATTATCCGTTTTGTTTATTTTATGTATGTTTTTTTTTCTGTATTATATATATATATTTTGATATTGATATTTCTATTTATTATATTCATTGATATTGAGATATAAAATTAAAATTATAAACTGTATATTTTTTGATTGCAAATTCATCCATTATGCAGCATCATTTATTTTATTTTATCTTATTTAATGTATGTACATCAGACGTCCATTGATTTCTTGATGGTCCCTGTGCTCTATTTGCACAGACGCTCATTGGCGCATGCGCTGTGGGCACTGCATCACGGAGTGCCTCTTGTGTGTTCATGTTACCATGGTGACGTGCGTTTCAGCTTGAGACGCATCGTCACGACGTGGACATCCTGGCGATTCCTGTTGATGCAGTGTCTGCATCGTGGTTTCTGAGCGCCGCTCTGGACGTGCATTCCACAGGTGCCACCAATGAATCAGATATTTTTTGCTAATATATAAACCCCCCATTTTTTAATAATGATCAGCCTCCTGACGAAGACGGTCGCAGGCGAAATACGCGTCAAGGCGTTCCTGTGCCATCTCTCCACGTCCCGTGTTGCCATCATGTCCACAGGTATATTTATTTCCACACTATCTTTTTTGGCATATATCTGTTACTTTTGCCTGTTTTTGCGCCGTTGATTTGTAGCGGGCATTATTCATGCATATTTTGCAACGGGCAGCATTTCTGTATGAGATAGAGCCTCATATACATACACTTTGTATACCTTTTTTGTACTTACGATACTTGTGTGTATGATAGGTGTACCATTGGGACATGTTTCAGAGTTTGGTTGTCTCTAGTTTCCCTCATGGTATGTTGTCACCTATACCTGACTACTGTTTCTCCTTATATACGATCCTTCATTTTTGCTGTATTTATTTTTGTAATACCAAGTATTATTATGTATTAATAAAGATGTATATTTTTTACTATTCATGGTAGTTATCTTTATACTCTATTGGGATGTTTTGTCCCCTTGCGCTTTTGCGCTTTGTAGGTTGCTTATATGACTTACCTGTTTGCATGGCACACTGAGTGCTTTAATAATATTTTTTATGGGCATGCCATACAAAAAAGGTTGCCTACCCCTGAATGACAGTTTATTAAATGATTGCAAGGTGTCACGGTGCGGGGTGTGGACCCACTGGGCCGTACCGCGTAGCGGATAGGCAGTTGGCCAAACAGGTACAATACAATGTCTATAGTCCAGAAAGGGTACCTGTGGCAATGTAGACAGTAGCGGTGATTCAGTCTTAACATAAGGCTCTGGCAGCAGACAGACACCCGGTGGGTGTAACACGGCAGACACAGCAGAAGACACAGCTCGACTTCAACTCTAGACGGCACAGAGGCACGGTAGCACAGGATACGGGGTACAGGCAGCAGGAACAGGTAACACTGGAAAACACTAGGAGACCATTTGCAAGACAAACTTTAGGTATACAACAATGCTCAGGCAATGATCAAGAGGGCAGAGCCCCTTTTATAGTCCAGCAGCATTCTGGACTGATTACAGATTACCTGCAATTGTGCGCGCACTGGCCCTTTAAGGCCGTGCACGCGCCCTGCGGGATAAAGTCTCTGAAGCAGGAACTGAGTGCCGGCGTCTCCCAAGAGAGAGATGCCGCCGAGAACTCACATGTTTATGGCCGTCAGAGGGTGTCAGAACGACGGGCCGCGGCCATAGATGTTACAGTATCCCTCCTCTTATGCCCCCTCCTCTTGGGGCCAGAGCGGGAGAGAAACTTCTTCACGAAGATAGGAGCATCGATGTTCTCCTCTGGCTCCCAAGACCTCTCTTCTGGACCAAATCTCCCCCAATCCACCAGATAAAACGTCCTTCCTCCCACTTTCTTGGTGGCCAGGATCTCCCTTACTTCGAAAGTCCCTGAGGAGCCACTGCGGAACTAGGAGTCCTGGAGTAGCGGTTCAGAACCACGGGCTTCAGCAGGGAGACATAGAAGGAGTTAGGGATCTTGAGGGTAGGAGGCAGCCGAAGTTTGTAAGACACAGGGTTAATTTGTAGCAGAGTCTCGAAGGGTCCGAGGAACCTGGGAGCAAATTTGAAAGATGGCACCCTCAGCCGGATATTCCTGGAAGACAGCCAGACCTTCGTACCTGGAAGAAACTGGGGAGGCTCTCGTCTTCTAGTGTCTACCTTTCTCTTCATGCGGTCCTTCGCCAGCAGAATGGAAGATCTGGTCTGTTGCCATATCCGCAGAAAATCCCTGACGGTAGAGTCAGCTGCAGGCACCTGGGACATAGTAGAGACAGGAAGAGGTATTTGAGGATGTTGGCCGTAGGTGATGAAGAACGGACTGCAGGTGGTTGACTCACTAGTATGATTATTATAGGAGAACTCAGCCCACGGGAGCAGCTGCACCCAGTCATCATGCCGCCTGGAGACAAAGTGCCGCAGATAGTTCTCCATGATCTGGTTAACCCTCTCGACTTGACCATTGGACTGAGGATGGTAGGCCGAGGAAAAGTCCAACTTTACACCGAGGAGACCGCAGAGTGCTCTCCAGAACATTGAAGTGAACTGGACCCCTCGATCTGAGACAATATGCAAAGGCAAGCCGCGCAGACGGAAGAAGTGTTGGACGCAGAGATCGGCCAGTCGAGAAGCAGAAGGCAGGCCAGTCAGGGGAACAAAATGAGCTATTTTGGAAAATCGATAAGCCACCACCAAGATCACACTGCATCCAGCAAAGAGAGGCAGATCTGTGACGAAGTCCATTGCAAAATGTTGCCAGGGGGCATCGGGCACATGCAGTGGTTGGAGCAGACCAGCTGGTCTGGAGTGGGCAACTTTATTTTCTGCGCATACCGTACAGAAGGAGACAAAGTCCATGACGTCTTTGGGCAGCGTGGGCCACCAGAACTGACGGGTAATTAGGTCTTGGGTCTTACAGGCATCCGCGTGACCTGCCATCTTGGAAATGTGACCCCAGCGAAGGATTCTTTCTCTGTCTGCCAGACGTACAAAAGTCCTTCCCGGAGGAACGTCTCTAACTTGAAGAGGATTGACAGAGAAGATGCAGGAAGGATCAATAATATTCTGTGGGGACTCCACAGTGTCCTCTGTTTCAAACTACTTAGACAAGGCATCGGCCCTCACATTTTTGTCGACAGGTCGGTAGTGGAGTTCGAACCGGAACCGAGCAAAGAATAACGACCACCTGGCTTGACGAGGTTTCAGCCGCTGAGCTGTCTGAAGATAGGTCAGGTTTTTGTGGTCCGTGAAGACCAGGATAGGATGAGCTGCGCCTTCTAGTAGGTGTCTCCACTCCTGCAGGGCCAGCTTGATGGCCAGTAACTCCCGATCCCCAATTGAATAGTTGCACTCTGCGGGAGAAAACAGTTTAGAATAGTAGCCACATACCACAGTCTTGCCTTTCGAACCTCTCTGGAACAACAGTGTACCAGCACCAACAGAGGAAGCGTCTACCTCTAACGAAAACTGTAGGGATACATCAGGGTGATGAAGAAAAGAGGCTGACGTGAAGGCCTTTTTAAGGTTTTAAATGCGGCTTCTGCCTCTGGAGTCCACTCATTGGCATTAATGCCCTTTTTGGTGAGGGTAAAGATGGGAGCCGTCAATGAAGAGAAGTTTGGAATGAACAGCCGGTAGAAGTTGGCGAATCCCAGGAAGCGTTGTATGGCCCTTAAGCCTTGGGGGCGTGGACATTCCAGGACAGCCTTTACCTTCTCAGGGTCCATTTTGAGGCCCAGATCAGAGATGATGTAGCCCAGGAAGGGAAGACACTTTTTTTCAAACATGCACTTCTCCAGCTTTGCATAAAGATGATTCTCCCTTAATCGAAGCAAAACCTGACGGACATGACTCTGATGAGTTACAGGATCTGGGGAAAAAATACAAATTTCATCGAGATACACCACAATACAGACATAGAGAAGATCACAAAAAATGTAATTGACAAATTCTTGAAACACAGCGGGGGCGTTACACAGGTCGAAGGGCATGACCAGGTATTCGTAGTGCCCATCACGTGTATTAAATGCAGTTTTCCACCCGTCACCCTGACAAATCCGGATTAGATTGTAGGCCCCCCGCAGGTCTAGTTTAGAAAAAAAAATTGCCCCCCGTATGCGATCAAACAGTTCCGAAATCGAAGGCAATGGGTACCTGTTCTTCACCGTGATCTGGTTGAGGCCGTCGTAGTCAATGTAGGGTCAGAGGGATCCATCTTTGTTTTTGAAAAAGAAAAACCCGGCTCTGGCCGGGGATGAGGATTTACATATGAAGCACCTCTCCAGATTCTCCTTAACGGCCAGCGGTCAGGGTCTCTAAAGTCCGCCGTATAGACTATTTACGGCGGCACTTCAGAGACTGTGCACGCGCGATCGCGTGCACACAGCTCTGTGCCCTGGCTGTTGCTAACAGCCATGGGCACTGGGCAGAATGTCAGGGGTCAATCTTTTGGCCCCTGAACATGTGATCGCTGTGACAACCAATCACAGCGATCACATGCATTTCTGCATAGAAAACAGTGTGCACGCGATCGCGTGCACACAGCCCTGTGCCCACGCTGTTACCAACAGCTCTGGGCACTGGGCAGAGTATCAGGGACCAATCTGATGGTCCCTGAACATGTGGTCGCTGTGAAAACCTATCACAGCGACCACATTTGTTTTATTTTGACTTTTCTGGCAGTAAATCTCCTGCCTCTTTTCTTCTCCTCAAACATTGTTTCAGTTTGAGGAGAAGAAGAGACTCGGGAGAATTGCTGCCAGAAGATTACAGTTACAGTTACACAAAAAATACAGTTACACTCTAAGGCCTCATTTACACGAGCGTGTGCGTTTTGCGCACGCAAAAAAACGCTGCGTTTTGCGTGCGCAAAAGGCAATTGACAGCTCCGTGTGTCATCCGTGTATGATGCGCGGCTGCGTGATTTTCGCGCAGCCGCCATCATAGAGATGAGGTAGTCGACGCCCGTCACTGTCCAAGGTGCTGAAAGAGCTAACTGATCGGCAGTAACTCTTTCAGCACCCTCGACAGTGAATGCCGATCACAATCTACACCAACCTGTGAATAAAAAAAGACGTTCACACTTACCATGAACTGCCTGCTTCCTCCAGTCCGGTCTCCCGGCCGTTGCCTTGGTGACGCGTCCCTCTCTTGTCATCCGGCCCCACCTCCCAGGATGACGCGGCAGGCCATGAGACCGCTGCAGCCTGTGATTGGCTGCAGCCTGTGCTTGGCCTGTGATTGGCTGCAGCTGTCACTTGGCCTGAATTGTCATCCCGGGAGGTCGGACTGGAGGAAGAAGCCGGGAGTTATCGGTAAGTCAGAACTTCTTTTTTTTTTTACACGTATATGTATATTGTGATCGAAAGTCACTGTCCATGGTGCTGAAACAGTTTAAGTCTTTCAGCACCGTGGGCAGTGACTGTCTCCTGACGTCGCGTACCCGAACATTTTTTGCCGGGTTCGGTTAAAACGAGTTCGGCCGAACCCGGTGAAGTTCGGTGCGCTCATCTCTAATTTGACACTCCGTTTGGATGTTTGTACCCAGAAAAGCACGTGGTGCTTTTCTGTTTACATTCATCCTTTTGACAGCTCTTGCGTGATTTTCGCGCATGCAACGCAGGACCGTCCGTGTGGCATGCGTTGTTTTCACGCACCCATTGAAGTCAATGGGTGCGTGTTGCGTGAAAAACGCAAGAATATAGAACATGTCGTGAGTTTTACGCAACGCACTCACGCTGCGCAAAATTCACGCATCGTCTAAACAGCCCCATAGACTATTATAGGTGCGTACGACACGCGTGAAAAGCACGCGCGTCGCACGCGCGTATAATACGCTCGTGTAAATGAGGCCTAAAACATTCTCTGTATAGATAGATTTCTATCTATCTATACAATCTATCTATCCATCTATCTTTTTTTCTATATATCTACCTTTCTATCTTTTATTCTATTAGAATAGGCAGGTAGGGAGTATATAATTATATATATATATATCCACATATATATAATATATATAGCAATAGCGGTTTATTTTTTTGTTAGCGGTAGTGTAGATATATATAGCAGTTAGTTTGTGTGTTTTATATAAAAAAAAAAACAAAAAAAAAAACAATTTGTTTAGTTAGTGTTAGTGTTAGTTATGGCGAGGAAGTTGTTTAGCGCCGAGGAGGCATACGCCATGCTGTGGTCTGAGTCGGAGACCACATCAGAGATGGCGTCCGAGATGGAACCTGTTTTAGGTAGTGACGATGACAGCGTCACTTCAGGTTCATCTTCAGGGGACGTTGTCCCTGATGCAGTTGAAACTGCAGAACTTGAAAGCGCAGGGCCAAGTAGCGCTGTAGCACGGGACAGCCTGGTCCCTTCAGTCCAGCCTCTTGTATGGGCACCTGCCCCATCTTTTGGGCCTAGAATCCACGGATTTACTGCCACTCCTGGCATAACCGTGGACAATACAAATTTTGTCCAAATGGATTACTTCCATTTATTTATAACGGACGACATCCTAAATCAGATTGTCCACGAAACAAATTTATATGCCACTCAATATATAAGGCAGAAACCTTCATCCACCCATGCCAGAGATTGGACGCCCACCAATTTGCTGGAATTAAAAAAATTTTTGGGGCTCACCCTAAATATGGGTATTGTCAAAAAGCCCTCCATTAGGTCTTACTGGTCAACAAGACCCGCCCAAGCCACCCCAGTATATTCTGCAGTAATGCCCAGGTCTCGTTATGAGACAATAATGAGGTTCCTCCACTTCAATGACAACGCACAGGCCCCCCCAAGTACCGATGCAAACCGGGATCGGTTGTTCAAAATAAGACCGCTAATAAATTCCCTGAATAATTTATTTCTGCAACTCTACACCCCTGAGCAGAATGTAAGTGTGGACGAATCCCTCCTCAACTTTCATGGCAGACTTAGCTTTCGCCAATATCTACCTTCAAAAAGGGCAAGATATGGCGTTAAGCCTCACAAATTGTGTGAAAGCGGGTCAGGATATACCACCGCCTTCAGAATTTATGAAGGGCGGGACCGCACAATAAATGTTCCTGGATGCCCCCCTGATCTTTCCACCAGCAGTAAGATCGTGTGGGAGATAATGCAGCCTCTGCTTCACAAGGGGTACCACCTGTACTGTGATAATTTTTATTCCAGTGTGCCCCTGTTTAGGCATTTGCATGCTGCAAGGACTGGGGCATGTGGTACCATGCGCAAAAACAGAATTGGTTTTCCACAGCAATTAGTGGGGAAGCGCATGGTAAAGGGGGACTCCTGTGCTTATGCATCTGAAGAATTGCTGGCGGTCAAGTTCAGGGATCGCAAAGATGTGTATGTGCTAAGCACGATTCATACCGCAGGAACAGTGGCAGTGAGGGAAAGAGGGGCAACATCGGACAAGCACAAACCAGTGAGCGTGTCCGAATATAACAAGTACATGGGGGGGGTGGATTTAAGCGACCAGCTTTTACAGCCCTATTTAGTAAAACGCAAAACTAAAACCTGGTACAAAAAAGGTGGCCATTTATTTGTTACAGGTAGCCATCCACAACTCATTTGTGCTCTACAAAAAAAACAGAGGCAGAGACACATACCTGGATTTCCAGGAGAAAATTATTGAAGGCCTCATTTTTGATGTTCAGGACACCCGAGAATGCCCCCAGTCTGAGGATGTCACGCGACTGACTGAAAGACACTTCATCAGTCGGATTCCCCCAACACCAACCAGAAGCAACCCTCAGAAAAAGTGCCGCGTCTGCAGAAAAGACGGGCACCGCAAAGATTCCCGATATTTCTGTCCCTCATGTCCCTCACAACCAGGCCTGTGCATTGAGCCATGTTTTAAAAAATACCACACTGTTCTGAATTATTAGATTTTAGTTAATTTGTTGAAAATATATTTGCCCTACATTACGTTTTTATTTTTCCCCTGATTTTACTCCAAGGGTGAGGGAGGGAATGGGTGGGGGGTGGATGTCATGTTTGCATATTCTCTAATGTTCATCTGCTGGAGAGCTCCATTTGCATAAACCTGCAATTTCTTATTTTAGAAAACCCAAAAAAATAAATTCCCATTATACCCCTAGATGAATATTTTGGGATTTCTGCTTCAAGAGCAGATATTTTGGAAGTGTTATAGAAACTCTGTTGAGTTTTGTAAAACCAGCTTTGAAAAAAAGCGATTTGTGAAATAATCTTCTTCTATCCTCCGCCCTCCTACATCTCTATGTGATAAATAAGACACACATATTTGGTATCCCCGTGCACGGGAGAAGTGGAAGAATGTGAAAGGAGATGAATTTTGGCCGTGGTCTATGCCGTGTGTGAAAAATGCTGGTATAAACTGACGCATTTGCTAAAAAATTGCTAATTTTATTTTGATCCATCTTATTCAAGAAACTTTCAGAAGAAAACTGGACTGTCTAAAAATATGATAAACCCCTTGAAGAAAACCTTGTGGGGTCTACTTGCGTGAATGAAGTAATTTATGAGGTGATTCTAATCTTTCAGCAGCATTAGGCCCCCCAGAAAACAGTATGCGGCTATAAAATCAAGTGCAGAATTCCTGGACCGAAAAGGCCAAAAAGCCTCCTTTTATGCCAAGCCCTGGCACATGCCCGCACAGCGAATAAGGCACACATATTTGGTATCCCCATGCACAGGAGAAGTGGAAGAATGTGAAATGCGATGAATTTTGTCCGTGGTCCATTTTGTGCGTGAAAAAGCTAGCATAAACTGACGCATTTGTTAAAAAAAAAGGTAATTTTATTTTGTTCCATCTTATTCAAGAAACTTTCAGAAGAAAACTGGACTGTCTAAAAATATGATAAACCCCTTGAAGGAAACCTTGTGGGGTCTACTTGTGTGAATGAAGTCATTTATGGGGTGATTCTAATGTTTCAGCAGCATTACGCCCACCAGAAAACAGTATGCTGCTATAAAATCAAATGCAAAATTCCTGGACCGAAAAGCCTCCTTTTATGCCAAGCCCTGGCACATGCCCGCACAGTGAATAAGGCACACATATTTGGTATCCCCATGCACGGGAGAAGTGGAAGAATGTGAAAGGAGATGAATTTTGTCCGTGGTCTATACCGTGTGTGAAAAATACTAGCCTAAACTGACGCATTTGCTAAAAAATAGCTGATTTTTTTTTGTTCCATCTTATTCAAGAAACTTTCAGAAGAAAACTGGACTTGCTAAAAGTATGATAAACCCCTTGAAGGAAACCTTGTGGGGTCTACTTGTGCGAATGAAGTCATTTATGGGGTGATTCGAATGTTTCAGCAGCATTAGGCCCCCCAGAAAACAGTATGCGGCTCTAAAATCAAATGCAAAATTCCTGGACCGAAAAGCCTCCTTTTATGCCAAGCCCTGGCACATGCCCGCACAGTGAATAAGGCACACATATTTGGTATCCCCATGCACGGGAGAAGTGGAAGAATGTGAAAGGAGATTAATTTTGTCCGTGGTCCATACCGTGTGTGAAAAATGCTAGCATAAACTGGCGCAATTGCTAATTTCTTGCATTTTTTTCCAATTTTGCCCACTAAAGAGAAAAAAATAAAAATGATATATACTGACAAATGCCACTAAAACAAAGCCCAATCTGTCCTTTAAAAAGAGTGTAAAATTCAAAGATGAACTTTATTCACCTGCTGAGTTATAGTCATCTAAAGAAGCGCATAGCAAAATTGTGAAATTTGCTCTGGTCATTTAGCTGTAAAACAGCCTAGTCCTTAACCGGTTAATGTAGGCCGACATAGACTGGGTTTCAGGTAAGGAGAGAGGGTATACTCTACCGCGAAGAGGGGACAAATCAGGAACAAAGTCTAAAGGACAATCATACGCTCGATGTGGTGGCAACGTCTCTGTTCTCAGACGTCTTCGACAAGAAGGAAGCAGAGAGTAACAAGGAAGCAACCCTGCCAGTGACTGATGCGGAGGAGACTGAGGCGGATGGATATGCCCCAGACAGCGGTTGAGACACTTGGGACCCCACTGGAGAACTTCACCGGAGTTCCAATCCAGGACAGGGGAGTGTAGACGGAGCCAAGGCAAACCCAGCAGCACGGGGTTGACGGCCTGGGGCAGGACAAACAATGAGATAAGCTCAGAGTGAAGGGCTCCCACTTGAAGCCTCAACGGCTTGGTCACTGACAAAATTGGTTCAGGCAGCGGCAGTCCATCTACTGAGGCAACAATCAATGGCTGTTTCAGCAAAACAGTGAGCAATTGAAGGAGATCCACAAGGTCTTGGCAGATGAAATTGGCTGCAGAGCCAAAGTCCAGGTAGGCAGAGACCGGATGGGGAATCTCACCAGCGACAATGGTCAGAGGAATGAACAGTTTGGAGGAGAGTTCTCTATTAAATGCTGTATCGCCCAGAGTTGTCTCTCCAACCAATCCTAGGCGTCTGGGTTTTTTAGCTTCTGGTTCACACAGACGCACGACATGGCCAGTGAGTGTGGCGCCTGCGCTGCTTCTCCTGGACTGACAGTTTAATCCGGTCCACCTGCATAGGAACCTCGGGTGGAGCAGTAGAAGCAGGCAAGGGGGGTTGTTGGAAGTTGGGCGCCAGTCTAGGAAGCCATCTCTCTTGTTGAACCTCTTGAGATCTTTCCTTTAGCCTTATAGCCACTCGAGAGGCTAGTAGAATCAGGTTGTCCAAGGTAGATGGTAGATCCTGGGCAGCAAGTTCGTCCTTGATCTCGGGTGATAGACCAAGCCAGAAGGAAGCTACCAACGCCTTATTGTTCCAAGACAGTTCTCCTGCCAGGGTCTGGAACTGGATGGTGTACTCGCCCACCGAGGAGTCTCCCTGGCGAAGGTTCAGCAAAGCAGTGGCTGCCGACGAGACTCGTCCAGGCTCCTCAAACACCGTACGAAAAACATTCACTGTGCAATTAAAACAACTTGTTAACTTTTTTCTGTGGGTCAATATGATTACGGCGATACCAAATATATCTAGTTTTTTTTTGTACTACTTTTACATGGAAAAAAACTACGTGTAAAAAATAAAATTTATTTTGTGTCGCCAAATTCTGAGAGCCATAAATTTGTTATTTTTTGGTCAATTAAGAGGTATGGGGGCTTCGTTTTTGCGGGATACGCTGTCGTTTTTAATACCATTTTGGGGTACATGCGAGGTTTTGATCACTTTTTATTCCATTTTTTTGTGGGAGATGAGGTGACCTAAAAATAGCGATTCTTGCATTTACATTTTGTTTTTTTACGGCGTACACCGTGCGGGTTAAATAATTATATATTGTAATAGTTCAGACTTTTACAGATGCCGCAATATCAATTATCAATATCAATTATGATTATTTATTTATTTTTTACAATGCTCTAGGAGGAAAATTGGAAAAGGTTTATTTTTAAAACTTTTAATATATATATATATATATATATATATATATATATATATATATATATATATTTATTTACATTAAAAAAAAACTTTATTTTACTGGTTTTAACTTTTTCTATTAGTCATTTGTTATCATTGGATCGCTTGCACTATATACTGCAATACTAATGTATTGCAGTATATCATCTTTCTGGGGCTTAATAGGAGCACAAAGATGGCAGACCTGGGGGCCTTCATTAGGACCCCAGGCTGCATAGCAACCATCACAACCCCGCAATTGCACTGCGGGGCGAGCGATAAGCTGCTAGAAGGGGTCACCCCCCACTTTCTAATGATTTAAATGCCGCGGTCGCTATTAACTGCGGCATTTTACAGGTTAAACAAGCGGGATCGAGCCCAATCCCCCTTGTTACTGTGAAGTGTCGGCTGTAACATACATCGTATACATCGGACGGGGTTAATGTTTCAATGTATTCTCTATGTAGAGAAAATAATCTATTTGGCCACTAGGTGGCACTCTAGGAATAACAATACTGCGGGTTATATGTAGAGATTATAAAACTGTTAAAGATACTATAAACAGATTTCTATTGTCATTTTCCATGTTTCTTTAGATAATTTCAAATCATCAATAATATTAACATATACACAATATTTTGAATAGTAGAAATTGAACTGCTAAGTGGTAATACATCACATGCTGCATATCAGAGTGTTCACACTGATTATTTCATATTATCAACTAAATGCAAGCTCTGTTCACACCTGTGTCGTGGTTTCCATTTATAATGGTGCAGAGCACCGATCGATCCTATTGACTTAAAGAGGCTCTGTCACCAGATTTTCAAACCCCTATCTCCTATTGCAGCAGATCGGCGCTGCAATGTAGATAAAAGTAACGTTTTTTTTTCTCAAAAACGAGCATTTTTGGCCAAGTTATGACCATTTTTATATTTATGCAAATGAGCCTTTCTTATGTACAACTGGGCGTGTTTAAAGTTATGTACATGATTAAAGGGAACTCTCCTCTGATTGCGTCACTTAACACAACATATCAGAACATTTACAATTAAAATGACCACAGACAAACCCCAAGTTCAGCACCTATACGCTTTATTTCAAAATACTCAGATCCTAGAAGACAAAAATCTAAAGTGGCAGAGTTCAGCCCAACACCAGGAAGGAGTCAACATGGTTAGGGTACCCTAAAAGTGAATCCACTCCACAGGAAAGACAATTGTACCCGACCTTTCATTCTCCAGAGACCGCACTAGACACCGTGCATTCCACATGTAGTACCTAACTCCTACAGTAGCTAAGAATAAAGTGCACCGGTCAAACTGCTCCATGCCTTTAAATGCCCCATAAGCCCACTCAGAATAGGATAGGTCTGCCAGGTTGGGTTTGCCAATTGAGGTACCCACCTAACTGTAAATCTCTGCATTAACACCTTCCCGCCGCAGGTATTTTTTGGATTATTACTTTTGTTTTTTCCTTCCCACCTTATAAAAGCCATACCTTTTTTTTTTTCCATTGATCTAGACCAGGGGTCTCAAGCACGCGGCCCGCGGGCCGCATGCGGCCCCTGGGGCTGTCATCTGCGGCCCGCGGGACACAGAGCCGCTAGTATCGGCTCTGCTCCGAGACTCTGGAATTCCCTGACATCGCTGTCCACATATGAACAGCGATGTCTGGGGCTTCCCCAGAGCCGGAGTCCCGGGCAGAGCGCTAGTAAAGGCTCTGCTCTGGGACTCCGTGGAATTCCCTGACATCGCTGTCAACATATGGACAGTGTGTCAGGGTCTTCCTCAGACCGGAGTCCCGGGCAGAGCGTTAGTATCGGCTCTGCTCCGGGACTCTGTAGAATTCCCTGACATCGCTGCCCATATATGGACAGTGTGTCAGGGTCTTCCCCAGAGCGGAGTCCCGGGCACAGCGCTAGTATCGGCTCTGCTCCGGCACTTGTGTGGCAGCATCTACACAGGGCACTGCTGTGGCAGCATCTACCTGGGGCACTGCTGTGGCAGCATCTACAGGGGGCACTGTTGTGGCAGCATCTACACAGGGCACTGCTGTGGCAGCATCTACACAGGGCACTGCTGTGGCAGCATCTACACAGGGCACTGCTGTGGCAGCATCTACACAGGGTACTGTGGCACTATCTAAAAAGGGGCTGCCCAATCTTGACATGTGTGCTAACTGAGCCGCCGGTTTGCATTTAGTGACACTTAAACTGGAAAGCTGGATTGTTGAAATAAGCACGTGGAGAAATCTCTCAAATTTTAAACCTAGCGGTATTATTATAGTAATATAGTGTTATAGTAGTTCAAATAACTAATTGATTAACAATAATTTTGTATTCTATCAAATTTGAAATTCATGCGGCCCGACCACTTCACATTTTTTCTATATGCGGCCCACTTACTCGGCCGAGTTTGAGACCCCTGATCTAGACGTATGAGGGCTTGTTTTTTGCAAGACAAGTTGTAGATTTTTCACTGCACCATATATTGTAGCATATAATGTAGTGAGAAACTGGGGAAAAATTATTTGTGGGGTGGAATTCAAATAAAACCTGCAATTCCTCAATTTTTGGGGGGTGTTTAGTTTTTACAGAGTTCATGCGGTAAAAACTGCATGTCAACTTTTTTCTGTGGGTCAATACGATTACGGTGCTACCAAATTTATATACAAATTTTTTAATGTTTTAATATTTTTACAAGGAAAAAAATGATTGCTAAAAAATAAAATTTGTGTTTTGTAGCCATACCTTTTTTTATTTTGTCGATTGAGCAGTATGAGGGCTTATTTTTGCTGGGCGAGCTGTAGTACCATTTTGGCGTACATGAAACTTTTTAATTATTTTTTATTCCATTTTATGTGGGAGATGAAGTGACCAAAAAAACTGTGGTTCTGGCAATTACATTTTCTTTTTACGGTGTTCACCATGCGGGTTATATAGATATATTATATAGATCGGACCTTTATGGACGCGGCGATACCAGTTATGCAAATATTTGGTTTTTCTGACATTGTGCTTCGGGGAAAATGAGAAAAGTTTTTTTTTTACTTTCACATTTAAAAATAAAGAAATATATATATATATATATATATATATATATATATATATATATATACTGCGTTCCAAATTATTATGCAAATGTTATTTTTTGCTGATTTTCCTAAATAGTCTATGCAAATGACAGTCAGTATAATCTTCAAGCCATCAACCGTTGGAGTATAATGCAAATTTTATTGAACAAATCTCCTAATGATAACAAATTTTTTTTTAGAAGTAAAAAACTCAAAATGCACTGTTTCAAATTATTATGCACAACAGAGATCAAAACATTTTAAGGGTATGCCCAGATGTGGCGAAGTTCTGCATACACTGTCCGCATCAATGCCGCACAAAATCTGCGTTGCAGATTCTGTTGCGGCTTTGCCTAAAATGGGCATTAAATTGATGCGGACTAGCCGTTGCGTATTGAGGGGAAGAGGGCTTCCCTACTCTCTATCAGTGCAGGATAGAGAGAAGGTACAGCCCTTTCCCTAGTAAAAGTAAAAGAAATTCATACTTACCCGGCCGTTGTCTTGGTGACGCGTCCCTCTTTCAACATCCAGCCCGACCTCCCTGGATGGCGCAGCAGTCCATGTGACCGCTGCAGCCTGTGATTGGCTGCAGCCGTCACTTGGACTGAAACGTCATCCCGGGAGGCCGGACTGGAGGAAGAAGCAGGGAGTTCTCGGTAAGTATGAACTTCTATTTTTTTACAGGTTGATGTATATTGTGATTGGAAGTCACTGTTCAGGGTGCTGAAATAGTTACTGCCGATCGCTTAACTCTTCCAGCACCCTGGACAGTGACTATTTACTGACGTCGCCTAGCAACGCTCCCGTAATTACAGGTGCACACACGTAGTCACCCGTAATTACGGGAGCCCCATTGACTTCCTCAGTCTGGCTGTAGACCTAGAAATAGATAGGTCCAGCCAGAATGAAGAAATGTCATGTTAGTAAAACCAATAGGCTCCGCAGCACACATAACATCTGCGGACTTCATTGCGGAATTTGGACTCTCCATTGAAGTCAATGGAGAAATTCCGCAATGAGTCCGCAACAAGTCCGCAACAGTCAGTGTATGCTGCGGACACCAAATTCCGCACCGCAGCCTATGCTCCGCAGCGGAATTGTCCGCAACGTGTAAACGAACCCTACTAAAAAGCTGTGGAAGGCAATGGAGAAACGTGTACGCTGCGGATTTCCGCTGCGGACTGTCCGCAGCGGAATTCTAGAGCAATTCCGCCACGTCTGGTCATGCCCTAAAGGTTGTAAAGAGAACTAAAATGGTAATTTGTTAAATTTGCAGCATCAGGAGGTCATATTTACAGAAATCAAAAGCTCTTTCAATAAAAAAAAAACTTAACAGGCCAAGTTACATGTTAACATAGGACCCCTTCTTTGATATCACCTTCACAATTTTAGCATCCATTGAATTTGTGAGTATTTGGACAGTTTCTGCTTGAATATCTTTGCAGGATGTAAGAATAGCCTCCCAGAGCTTCTGTTTTGATGTGAACTGCCTCCCACCCTCATAGATATTTTGTTTGAGGATGCTCCAAAGGTTCTCAATAGGGTTGAGGTCAGGGGCACATGGGGGCCACACCATGAGTTTCTCTCCTTTTATGCCCATAGCAGCCAATGACACAGAGGTATTCTTTGGAGCATGAGATGGTGCATTGTCATGCATGAAGATAATTTTGCTACGGAAGGCACGGTTCTTCTTTTTGTACCACGGAAGAAAGTGGTCAGTCATAAACTCTACGTACTTTGCAGAGTTCATTTTCACACCGTCAGGAACCCTAAAGGGGCCTATCAGCTCTCTCCCCGTTATTCCAGCCCAAAACATGACTCCGCTACCCCCTTGCTGACGTCGCATCCTTGTTGGGACATGGTGGCCATTCACCAACCATCCACTACTCCATCCATCTGGACCATCCAGGGTTGCACGGTACTCATCAGTAAACAACACGGTTTGAAAATTAGTCTTCATGTATTTCTGAGCCCACTGCAACCGTTTCTGCTTGTGAGCATTTTTTAGGGGTGGCCGAATAATAGCTTTATGCACACTTGCAAACCTCTGGAGGATCCTACACCTTGAGGTCCGCGGGACTCCAGAGGCACCAGCGGCTTCAAATACCTGTTTGCTGCTTTGCAATGGCATTTTAGCAGCTGCTCTCCTAATCCTATTAATTTGTCTGGCAGAAACCTTCCTCATTATGCCTTTATCTGAACGAACCCATCTGTGCTCTGAATCAGCCACAAATATTTTCACAGTATGATGATCACGCTTAAGTTTTCTTGAAATATCCAATGTTTTCATACCTTGTCCAAGGTATTGCACTATTTCACGCTTTTCGGCAGCAGAAAGATCCTTTTTCTTTCCCATATTGCTTGAAACCTGTGGCCTGCTTAATAATGTGGAATGTCCTTCTTAAGTAGTTTTCCTTTGATTGGGCACACCTGGCAAACTAATTATCACAGGTGTCTGAGATTGATTACAATGATCCAAAGAGCCCTAAGGGTATGAGCACACGTAGTGACCAAAAACGTCTGAAAATCCAGAGCTGTTTTCAAGGGAAAACAGACCCTGCTTTTCAGACGTTTTTTGACCAACTCACATTTTTGCAGCGTTTTTCGCGCCGTTTTCGCGCCGTTTTTTACGTCCGTTTTTGGAGCTGTTTTAATTGGAGTCTATGAGAAAACAGCTCCAAAAACGTCAAAGAAGTGTCCTGCACTTCTTTTGACGAGGCTGTATTTTTACGCGTCGTCGTTTGACAGCTGTCAAACGACGACGCGTAAATAACAGGTCGTCTGCACAGTACGTCGGCAAACCCATTCAAATGAATGAGCAGATGTTTGCCGACGTATTGTAGCCCTATTTTCAGACGTAAAACGAGGCATAATACGCCTCATTTACATCTGAAAATAGGTCGTGTGAACCCAGCCTTAGACACAATACCATCCATGAGTTTAATTGAAAAACGAGTAATTAAATGTTTATGACACTTAAATCAAATGTACATAATAATTTGGAACACAGTATATATAAAATTCAACTGTATTTAACTGTTTTACTAGTCCCCCTACGCGACGACTTGAATCAGCGATCACTTGCATGATATACTGTCAGAGTGACTGTAACATCAAACTGACAGTTGGAATACATTACACTACGTAGGTATTGTAATGTATTCTAGCAGCAATCAGTGCTGCAGGTCCAAAAAAAAGAGTAACAAGTAAAAAAAAATAATACAAATGTTTTATAAAAGTGTAAAAATAAAAGTTATATGTTAAAACAACAAATTCGCTAGCCCAACAAATAAAAAAGTTATATCCGTTTAACTAACGCGTGCTAAAAATGGCTAGATGGTGTCTGGTCCGGAAGGCTTAAAGTAGCCCGGCCGTGAACTGGTTAAAGTGGCATATGGATGTAATAGAGAGTGATCCCCTGCTTGGTACCTGTCTCTATAAGTAAAAACAGCAGATAAGCAGCTCCTGTTCTGGGCACCATGTAATACCACATTTCTCCTGAAGTGGCAGAGTGTGTTTCCGGACCCACGAGATCGGCAGCGGCTGCTCGTTTAGAGAAGGAATTGTCCAGATGAGACAACACCCAATGTAAACAACTACGTACTAAGAGGGAGATCAGAGGTTTAAAAATAGGGTAATGGGGCAAATAAATTGACAAATTGGCTTAACAAAAATTTTACAATGTACTATGTAAATAATACGGAGACTGATGCTGTGTAAAATTGAAAGTCGTATAGTGCTATCCCTTTGGAATTCAAAAGAATGCATGCTGCAGTACACCAACCGAGTCACTTGGTGGCGCTAGGCATTAATTTTTTGCTTCAAGATCAGTTTACTTTGTTTTCTTTTGTGCCAATATGGTAAAGTCTTTGTACTAACTATTATGATAATATTTTATGTTGCTTTGTTTATTAGATTTTAATGGGTTTTGTGCTCACTAGGAATAGAATTCTGAGAAAATAAATACAAATAAAAAATAGCCTCTTGTTAAAAAAAAATAGACTAGCAATGAAAACATTACAAACAATCCCCCCCCCCCCCCCCCCTGTTAATTGCCGTAATACTTTGGTGATAATGACCTTCTGGCTATGTACAGAGCTATCTACCTGATTCTTTAACTATTTTGCTATGTAAGTATAGATGTAGTAGAGCTGAGTATGTCATTTGCCACATCTCATTATGTGGTTTTACACAGCACTGATGGTAAACATACCGCATCTTCAGCTCTGCTACCTCAGTGGCTTATCTTTATGCCTTTTCTTTCCAGTAGGAAGATTTCCAAGCACTGTATGTCTGTATTTCTTAGGTCAGCGCTCCAGCACTATTTCTATAATATACAGCATATAAAAGTATTTAACCATAATAACTTAATTACTCATCGGCTATCAAGTAACCAGTAGTGGCTTGCCATAAGTATTGCATTATGCACATATCAGAGATGCAGAGGCATGAATTATACCGAGGGTATGTTCACACAGAGTTTTTTGCAGGCAGAAAAATTTGAATCAAAATTCCTTCAGGAAGCCTGCACTTTCTTTGCCGCGGCCTCCGGCTGCGGTCATTGAGCGCCGGAGGCAAAAAACGTTGTGAAGAACACTTTCTCTGCCTCCATTGATTGATTTCAATTCATTGACTTCAATCGCAGGCTATTTCGACCGGTTTCCCCATCAAAAACAGCACCAAAAAACTCTGTGTGAACTAGCCCTAAGAGCACGATTCATTCCAGTTAGGGTATGTCCACACGCAACCGCAAAATACGTCTGAAATTACGGAGCTGTTTTCAAGCGAAAACATCTCCTGAATATCAGACGTTTTTGCAAGTACACACGTTTTTCGTGGCGTCTTTTACGGGCGTAATTGGAGCTGTTTTTCATTGGAGTTAATGAAAAATGGCTCCAAAAACGTCCCAAGAAGGGTCCTGCACTTCTTTGACGCGGGCGTATTTTTACGCGCCGTCTTTTGACAGCAACGCGTAAAATTACACCACGTCTGCACAGAACATCGTAAAACCCATTGCAAGCAATGGGCAGATGTTTGCCGACGTAACGGAGCCGTCTTTTCAGGCGTAATTCGAGGCGTAAAACGCCTCCATTACGTCTGAAAATAGGTCGTGTGCACATACCCTTAGATCCAACTATAAAAAAATAAAAATAATTAGGGCATGACCACACTTGGCGGATTTCCTCCGCAACTGTCCGCATCAATGCCGCACAGAATCTGCGTTGCAGATTCTGCTGCGGATCTGCACAAAATGTGCTGAAAATTGATGCGGACTAGCTGCTGCGGACTGCGGGAAAAGTGCTTCCCTTCTCCCTATCAGTGCAGGATAGAGAGAAGGGACAGCACTTTCCCTAGTGAAAGTAAAAGAATTTCATACTTACCGGCCGTTGTCTTGGTGACGCGTCCCTCTTTCGGCATCCAGCCCGACCTCCCTGGATGACGCGCCAGTCCATGTGACCGCTGCAGCCTGTGCTTGGCCTGTGATTGGCTGCAGCCGTCACTTACACTGAAACGTCATCCTGGGAGGCCGGACTGGAGACAGACGCAGGGAGTTCTCGGTAAGTATGAACTTATATGTTTTTTTACAGATACATGTATATTGAGATCGGAAGTCACTGTCCCGGGTGCAGAAACAGTTACTGCCGATCGCTTAACTCTTTCAGCACCCTGGACAGTGACTATTTACTGACGTCTCCTAGCAACGCTCCCGTCATTACGGGAGCCCCATTGACTTCCTCAGTCTGGCTGTAGACCTAGAAATACATAGGTCCAGCCAGAATGAAGAAATGTCATGGTAGCAAAACCAATACGCTCCGCAGCACACATAAGATCTGCGGACTTCATTGCGGAATTTTGACTCTCCATTGAAGTCAATGGAGAAATTCCGCCATGAGTCCGCCACTGCTCCGCAACAGACAGAGCATGCTGCGGACACCAAATTCCGCTCCGCAGCCTATGCTCCGCAGCGGAATTTTACGCCTCGTCTAAACGAACACTGCTAAATTAAAGTGTAAGTCAATGGACAAACGGCACTGCTGCGGATTAACGCTGCGGAGTGTCCGCAGCGGAATTTAAGTGAAATTCCGCCACGTGTGAACCCGCCCATAAAGAGGAGCTGTCAGCTATTCTGACATGTCTGTTTAAGTATTCACTGGTATATACCATAAAAATAAAAATAAATCTTAGAACTCTGTGTTCCTCTGTTATTCCTCCTGAAAATATGGAAGCATGAATAAATTAATGACTGGTTGTTACTATTCCTCTTGTCAATTAGGTGTGTCCCTACAAACTTTGATACTGTCCAATCAGTGCTGACAATAAATGTATTTATTCATACATTTCCAGGAGGAATAACAAGTTAATGAAATAATTCATAGTTCTACTTTATAAGAAGTATTTACTAAAACATACATGTCAGGAGAACGGATAGGGCTTCAAAGGAATAATTAGAACTACAGTGAAGACTCACGCATACGGGAAAAGGAAAAGTATAACAATACTAGTATATAACACAGGAGGAGCTGAGCGGCACTCAGTTTATAGTTTTACTTGGTGCTCCAGTGTCATACTGTATATAAGATGTTCAGTTCCAGACTCTCAGGTCCTTAATCAAGCTGAAAACAGTAAATATTACAATACATATTTATAAACATATAAAAAATACAACATATGTCCAAAACAACCAGAATACTTCTAGTAACTAGTAAAACATTATGGAAGATCAATATCACAATAAAAACATAATATTAAAAGTAGACGCGTACAATACATGCGTACAATAGGCCAGAGAGACTAGAAGCACGGGAAAACAGGAGGGTGTGGGGGAAACCTTTCAGTTCAAATGTTTTTGCCATCTCTTTGTAAACCATCTCCCTGCTCATGTTAATTTGATGCTCTACTACGATGGCTCTGTTTTCTCCTAGAATGCCTTGTAGGATGTCCAGAAATGCACAGGGGACTGACTATAACGCACCCTGATCTTGGTCCTTACATTGGGTATGCTATTTCACTTTCACATTAATATTGCTTATATACTTAAAAGCTATGTAAACCTTTGAAAGTGATAGATATATATATATTTTTTTTTTTTAATAAAAATGTCAGTCAGTGTGTTTTCTGCAACTTTCAAATTGCCGGACTATAAGACGCAGTTTTTAAATCTTGATAAAAAGTCCCTGGCATTTATAGTGGTTTTACCATGAAGGACAATTATGGTAGTAGTTTTACCATGAAGGACATTTATGACATATCCACCGGATATGTCATAAATGTCGGATAGAGTCCCACCTCTGGGACCTGCATCTATCTCTAGAACGGGGCCCCCTAAGCCCCGTTCTATCCTACCCGGCTCAGACGTCTAACGGCCACTTCCTGCTTACATGGTCGAGTTACGGAAACAGCGTAACTTGCTGAGCTACGCAGTTTCCGTAACTCCCATAGAACTCAATAGTAGTTACGGAAACAGCGTAGCATGCTACGCTGCTTCTGTAACTGCCATTCACTACTATGGGAGTTACGGAAATAGCATAGCTCAGCTGTTATGCTGTTTCCGTAACTCATCCATGTATTGCAGTGTATTGTACCAGTGATCTAATGATCTCTGGTTCAAGTCTCCTAGGAGAACTAAACTAATAAAATGTGTATAAAAAAAAAAAGTTAAATACATTTTCAGGTGTGTAAAAAAAAAAATTAACGTTAAAAAAAAAACATTTCTCATTTTTCCCATATCGCTGCATCCGTAAAAGTCAGAAACTATTACAATATAGCATTATTTGACTCACACAGTGAACAGTGTAAAAAAAAAAAAAAATTTAAACCCCAGAATCGTTGTCTTTTGGTCACCATAGCGCTAAAAAGAATGAAATAAAAAGTGATAAAAAAATCGGATGTACCAAAAAATGGTGCTAATAAAAACTACAGCTCGTCCCACAAAAAATAAGCCCTCACACCGCTCCAATGATGAAAAAATATAAAAGTTATGGCTCTCAGAATGTGGTGAAACTGAACAAATAATTTTTTTTAACCAATAGTTTTTTCTTTGTAAAAGAAGTAAAATATGACATTTTTTTCTATTTTCTGTTGTCTAAAACCTGGGTGCGTCTTATAGTCTGAAAAATCAGGTAGCTTTTATTAAAAATTATTTTGACTTTTTGAGATACAGCTGTTTTCACTAATTACACTGACTGACATTTTTGTTTTAAAAAAAAAAAACACTTTCAAAGGTTTACATAGCCTTTAAGTGTATGCCTATACCTAGATGGCTTATCTTGATATGTGTTGCCTTATGTACAGTATATGTGCATAGAAATGTACATAGACACAGACATGTGTGATGATTACAATAAGGTTATATTTTTTTCATATTTTGTTTTATAGCCTGATGAAGGAACTGAGTGTCCGTAAAGTTGCACATCTGATGATCATCTTTATAACCATTTAAAATGATATAGCAGGTTGTATGGAAAGCTGGGTGAAACTCCCTTTAACTCCTAAAAGTCGCATTCAAATTGGAAAAACCCTCCAGAAAATATCTTACTTTTTTAATTGTAGATTTATGTCCCCAGCAAATAGTTGCCGCATAACTCTGGTTTAAGTGTTTAAGGCCTTAAGTGTATTTTAACACCTTAGTGACATAATTAATTTTAGCTTTAAAGAGAACCTCTCACCTACCCCTACATGTGCAGCTGAGTGCTGCACAAACCCTGTATCACTGTAAAAAACTACCCTCCTCCGTTATTTAGATATCAGTGCCGTTATATTTGGCGCCTGATATGTAAATAACCCCCTGAACTGTCAATAGGGCATGTAAATGGCATGGGGATGTGTTACTTATCGCTGTGACACTATGCAATCAGCTATGGACAGTGTGACAGCAGCTTGTGCTGTGTGATCTCTCTCGCGAGATCCCAGTCTTTCCTTCACTGTCTGACAAGGGCTGGAGAGAGGAGAGCGTGCGCGCACAGCTCCGCCGCCGCCACAGAACAGAAGAAGAGGACTGTGAATTTTTCTTCTTCTGTTCCGTGGCAGAGGGAGGATCGTCGGCAGCGGCGTCGGAGCTGTACGCGCCCTCTCATTCTTCTGCTCAGATCGCTGAAGAGTGAGAGTGTGCGCGCGCATCTCCGACGCCGCTGCCGATAATACACCTGCTGCCACAGAACGGCGGCGGTGGAGCTGTGCGCGAGCGCGCACGCTCGCCTCTCTCTAGCACTTGTCAGACAGTGAAGGAAAGACTGTGGGATCTCGTGAGCTGTGCGCACGCTCTCACTCTTCAGCTCTTGGCACACAATGATGACAAGACTGTGAGATCTGATCACACAGTCCTGTCGTCCTTGTATGGCGAGAGCTGAAGAGAGAGAGCGTGCAAGCATGCGCGCACAGCTCAGACGCCGCTGCCGACGATACTCCCACTGCCACGAAACAAAAGAAGAATAATTCACATTCTTCTTCTGTTCTGTGGCGGCGGAGGAGTTGTGCGCGCACACGCTCTCCTCTCTCCAGCTCTTGTCAGACAGTGAAGGAAAGACTGTGTTATCTCGCGAGAGAGATCCCACAGCACAAGCAGTTGTGACTCTGTCTGTAGATGATTGGACAGTGTCACAGCGATATGTAACACGCCCCCATGCCATTTGCACACCCCATTGATAGATCAGGGGGTTATTTACATATTGGGCGCCAAATATAACGGCAACGATATCTAAATAACGAAGGAGGATAGGAAATATTTTTTAAGTGAGAAAGGGTTTGTGCAGCTCTGCCTGTTACATAGTGCACTCAGCTGCACATGTATGGGTAGGTGAAAGGTTATTTTTAAGGACCAGCTATTCTGGTATGGTTTTTCAGGTGTTTTTTGGTGTTTACGCTCTGGTATAATAAGATTAATTTTATAGTATGGGTTGTTACAAATGCAGCGACACTAATTATGTGCTATTGTTGATTTTTTTTCCATAAGGGAACATTGTGTAAGGACCTGTGATGGAATCAATAGAGCAGTCGACTGCGCTATTGATTCCGTCGAAAAAATGGAAACCTGCCGGATTGGTGACAAACGGAAACCATTAGCAATGTTTCCGTCACCATTGATATCAATAGTGATGCAAACGGAAGATAAGGTTTCCGTTTGACTTTCCGTTGAGGGGTTCACGCGACGGAAACCTCCGACGGAACCCCTGAACGGAAAGCCAATGCTGATGTGAACAGACCCTAAGGAACAAAGTTTTTTTTATTTCTGCAAAAGCACCTAGGTGCTGCAGTCAGCATTGACCGCGTCATCTAAGGAGTTAAATGGCCGGGCCATGGAGTAAAAAAAGACCCCCATATGTGGCAATCAAAGACCAAGTATGCTCTCTGAGTGATAACAGGAGGTGATATTATGAATGAAAGTCCATGCTACCCCTCCCAATGTCTATCCATACAGTATCAGGAGGAGAATCACAGATCCATTTTGTCCCTTCAGGCTACCAGCACATTCCCTGCTACCATCTCACCGCCCCCTCTTGAACCTGCTCAGGCTAGATCGTGGCTAGAGCCGGGATCCCGGTCTTGTTTCAAAGCCGGAGCTAGAGCCTTTAGAGTAGCAGCTCCCTCTGCACTCACACTAATATGGCCAAGATCATTCAGTAAAATATGAAATAAAATAACTTTTCAAGCTGAAATGGGGAATATCAGTCCTACATCTTGAAGAATAGAGTTCTTCATTACAAAGAAGAGGATTACTGTTCATGGAAATCTGAACTAAGTCTATCGCTCTATTGAAATATTTCTCTGAGCTGCCGTCTGTGTTCTATCTTAATTAGCCCCTCATTAACAATTTTCATGCAATGACATCATCCACTACAAGAAACTAGATCATCAGAAGGAACGGGATGATTCATCCAATACACTTATTGCTTGAAGACAGAAAATTCTCAGGACATGACATCTTTCAGGTCAAATTATCTTTTAGGTCAATTTATTTTATTTACCCCATTAAAAATGTTTTGCTTGATGAAACATACATATGTGCAATGAAATTTCATATTTAATAAGTAGATATTATTGGCAAGCAGCGACATGAAAAGATACACTAGAGCAGGGGTCTCAAGCACGCGGGCCGCGGGCCGCATGCGGCCCCTGGGGCTGTTATCTGCGGCCCGCGGGACACAGAGCCGCTAGTATCGGCTCTGCTCCGAAACTCTGGAATTCCCTGACATCGCTGTCCACATATGAATAGCGATGTCTGGGGCTTCCCCAGAGCCGGAGTCCCGGGCAGAGCGCTAGTACAGGCTCTGCTCCGAGACTCTGTGGAATTCCCTGACATCGCTGCCCATATATGGACAGTGTGTCAGGGTCTTCCCCAGAGCGGAGTCCCGGGCAGAGCGCTAGTACAGGCTCTGCTCCGAGACTCTGTGGAATTCCCTGACATCGCTGCCCATATATGGACAGCGATGTCTGGGGCTTCCCCAGAGCCGGAGTCTCGAGCAGAGCGCTGGTGTCGGCTCTGCTCCGGGACTCTGTGGAATTCCCTGACATCGCTGTCCACATATGAACAGCGATGTCTGGGGCTTCACCAGAGCCGGAGTCCCGGGCAGAGCGCTAGTACAGGCTCTGCTCCGGGACTCTGTGGAATTCCCTGACATCGCTGTCCACATATGAACAGCGATGTCAGGGTCTTCCCCAGAGCGGAGTCCTGGGCAGAGCGCTATTATCGGCTCTGCTCCGGGACTCTGGGGAAGCCTCTGACATCTCTGTCCATACATCAACAATGATGTCAGGGGCTTCCCCAGAGCAGGAGTCCTAGTGATGTCAGGAGCACAGCTGGAGTCCCAGGAAGAGCCCAGAGCGGAGCAGAGCGCTGGTGTCGGCTCTGCTCCGGGACTCTGTGGAATTCCCTGACATCGCTGTCCACATATGAACAGCGATGTCTGGGGCTTCCCCAGAGCCGGAGTCTCGAGCAGAGCGCTGGTGTCGGCTCTGCTCCGGGACTCTGTGGAATTCCCTGACATCGCTGTCCACATATGAACAGCGATGTCAGGGTCTTCCCCAGAGCGGAGTCCTGGGCAGAGCGCTATTATCGGCTCTGCTCCGGGACTCTGGGGAAGCCTCTGACATCTCTGTCCATACATCAACAATGATGTCAGGGGCTTCCCCAGAGCAGGAGTCCTAGTGATGTCAGGAGCACAGCTGGAGTCCCAGGAAGAGCCTACTAGTGCTATGCCTGGGACTCCAGCTCTGGGGTTGCCCCTGACATCTCTGTCCATATATGGACAGTGATGTCAGGAGCAGAGCTGGAATCCCAGGCAGAGTGCCAGAAGCGGCTCTGCTCCGGGACTCCAGCTCTGGGCAAGCCCCTGACATCACTGGGGCAGCCTCTACAGAGGGCACTGGGGCAGCCTCTACAGAGGGCACTGGGGCAGCCTCTACAGAGGGCACTGGGGCAGCCTCTACAGGGGGCACTGGGGCAGCCTCTACAGAGGGCACTGTGGCATTATCTACAAGTGGGTGTGTGGCAGTATCTGAAGAGGACACTGACATTATCTAGGGGTGTGTTGCATTATCTACAGAGGGCACTGTGGCCTTATCTACTGAGGGGACTGTGGCCTTATCTACTGAGGGCACTGTGGCCTTATCTACTGAGGGCACTGTGGCCTTATCTACAGAGGGCACTGTGGCCTTATCTACAGAGGGCACTGTGGCCTTATCTACAGAGGGCACTGTGGCCTTATCTACAGAGGGCACTGTGGCCTTATCTACAGAGGGCACTGTGGCCTTATCTACAGAGGGCACTGTGGCCTTATCTACAGAGGGCACTGTGGCCTTTTCTACAGAGGGCACTGTGGCCTTTGCTACAGAGGGCACTGTGGCCTTTTCTACAGAGGGCACTGTGGCCTTATCTACAGAGGGCACTGTGGCCTTATCTACAGAGGGCACTGTGGCCTTATCTACAGAGGGCACTGTGGCCTTATCTAGGGGTCTGTTGCATTATCCACAGAGGGCACTGCGGCAGCATCCACAGAGGGCACTGCGACAGCATCCACAGAGGGCACTGCGGCAGCATCCACAGAGGGCACTGCGGCAGCATCCACAGAGGGCACTGCGGCACTATCTAAAAAGGGGCTGCCCAATCTTGACATGTGTGTCTGCCAAACGCTGCTAACTGAGCCTCCGGACTGCATTTAGCGACACTTAAACTGGAAAGCTGGATTGTTGAAATAAGCACGTTGAGAAATATCTCAAATTTTAAACCTAGCGGTATTATTATAGTAATGTAGTATTATTATTACTCTAGTAATATAGTGTTCTAGTAGTTCAAATAACTAATTGAGTAACAATAATTTTGTATTGTATCAAATTTGAAAGTAATGCGGCCCGTCAACTTCCCATTTTTTCTATATGCGGCCCACTTACCCGGCCAAGTTTGAGACCCCTGCACTAGAGACATCTGAATGAATGTTTTCGTTTAGGGATGATGTTCTCCTTTAAAATCCATTTTAACACTCGATATCTAGAAATAATAACATTGTAAATACATTGCATGACTTATCTTGTACTGATCCTGAGTGACAGTCTGCACAGATCAATTGAAATTAGGATGTATGAGCTGTATTAGTGGGTGCAGATTGCAGATCTGAAATTAACTGTATCCTCGCCGTTAATGTAAAGACCCTACCCAGTAAAGAGTGTTAAATTCTGCATTAATCTAAATATATAAAACAACTTTAATTTACTTACTGCAGAATTTGTGGCATATCTGTTTACCACTATTCATTTAACCACTATATGGCATTATCTGGGAACTGTATGGCACTTGTGTGGAACTATCTAGGTATTGTATGCACCTATTTATCTGAGCACTGAATAATACTATCTGAGTACTCAGGTTACTATTTCCCTAGGTGCTGTATGGCACAATATATCTGGGCACCCCGTGGTAGCGTATATGCTATTTTTCGGGACATTGTATTGTATTATTTGAGCAATGCATTCGCTGTTCATCTGGGCACTGGGCGACCCTATATAACCCTTTCATGACATCCATTTGAGTCCCAAAGAAATAAACATAATCCGTCAATAAATCCGCCATTCTTTACGTTTTTTTTGTTTTTGTTTTTTTTTAACATAAAAGATACTGCAAAAAAATGTAAATGTGAACTAGGCCTAATGCCTGATTAAAATAGCTCTATTATAGTTTTATTACTTAGTAGCTTCAGCTGCATATGATAAAAAAAAGGGGCATAATAGAAGCAAAAGGAGATGCTGTGGGGCCCGGAGGCTGTGGGGGCCCGCTCAAGTGCAAGATTCCTTTTTGTGTCAAAGGACAAGCTGGTAGGTTTCTGAGGTCTAACTCCACTATGTGGGTCTTTTTGAGCAGGAGATCTGATATATGACACTATATATGATATATGACACTATATATGATATATGACACTATATATGATATATGACCCTATATATGATATATGACACTATTATCCAATCCTTGATAGCTGCTCTAGTAACATTAGTTATCCTGCCATTTATATTACATGGCTAAAACAAAAAACGAACATTCAAAAGACATTCTTGTGTATGACCCCCCATGTGCTTTATAAGTCATTGCTGTTAATCATATTAAAATCAGAATTTCTTTACTTAGATAAGTTACTAGCACATGGTAAGTGAATAAATGCAGTGTGACTGAAGAATAGCAATAGTCGGCTCCTCTCTTGACTTGCTAAAAATATGGGAGGTTTTATTAGTGCACTTTATTATAGCTGTGCTTTATTTAAAGCATCATAATGTTTCACAGTGCAAACTGCTTCTATTTATATTGTTACAATTCCTTTGCCGTTATGTCACTGCAAGCAAAAAGAACAGCCCTGTAGTGTGAGACCATATTTGGGAATGTCATGTGAGATGCCCCAAGCAAAAGTGAAAGAATTAAATATATATAAAAACAATTCAAACAGTTGCAACTTTCTTCTATCTATGTCCTATCTGTCTCAACTATATCTCTCTATTTATTTGTCTGTCTGTCTGTCTATCTATCTATCTATCTATCTATCTATCTATCTATCTATCTATCTATCTATCTATCTATCTATCTATCTATCTATCTATCTATCTATCTATCTATCTATCTATCTATCTATCTATCTATCTATCTATCTATCTTTTAATGCAAAAAATAGGCAGCACTCCTGGATGTCAAGGTGAAAAACCAAACCAAGTGGTGAACTTTAATCCATAAACTAGGGATTAAAGTTCATCACTTGGTTTTTCCCCCTTGACATCCAGGAGTGCTGCCTATTTTTTGCATTACTATACATAGGATATAGCCTTTATCCTTAGGCTTGCACCCACCCTTGTCTTCTTTTACGGTGCTGCTATTGACTTTCTTTTTCTATCTATCTATCTATCTATCTATCTATCTATCTATCTATCTATCTATCTATCTATCTATCTATCTATCTATCTATCTATCTATCTATCTATCTATCTATCTATCTATCTATCTATCTATCTATTATCTATCTATCGTCGTCCAATAAGAGGCAGCACTCCAATAAATAGTGAAAAATTGCTTTTTATTAGCCATTTTTCACTATTTATTGGAGTGCTGCCTCTTATTGGACGACTATAGGAGATTTGGAGCTGTGATCGAGTTCCTGAAGCGCGCACCCATCCATGTTTTGACTGGTGCTGCTGGACGGTGGACTATCTATCTATCTATCTATCTATCTATCTATCTATCTATCTATCTATCTATCTATCTATCTATCTATCTATCTATCTATCTATCTATCTATCTATCTATCTATCTATCTATCTATCTACTCTAGTGTTGTAACGATTGTGGATGCAGAGGGTGTGACTGCGATTGTGCCCGGATTGGAAGAAGGAAACTCACCCCGGATCTACACAGGCTGCCACGTCAGACAGCCGCGTCGCATACAACTTCCTGATGCTGCCCAGTGCCAGGAAATTTTAGGCACCGCAGCACAGATCATATGTGGTGGGGCCTGATGTAGCAGCCTGTAGGGCGGATCCTAAAGACATGCCAGGAGCAGTGAGTAAATGCCTTTTTTTTATGTCTGACCTGGGGTCTGATTTAGGAGTCTGATTTGGTGGTCCATGTTTCGTTGGTCCATGCTGGGTGTGGAACCCTATTCAAAAGTGTGGCATGGGGCACTCTCCAGTTACGCCCCTGTAACTATATTTCTTATATCTATTTTTTTATGTATCAATCAATCTATATCAATTTATCTACCTTCTATCTATCTATCTATCTATCTATCTATCTATCTATCTATCTATCTATCTATCTATCTATCTATCTATCTATCTGTCTATCTGTCTATCTGTCTATCTGTCTATCTATCTATCTATCTATCTATCTATCTATCTATCTATCTATCTATCTATCTATCTATCTATCTATCTATCTATCTATCTATCTATCTATCTATCTATCTATCTCAATCTATACCTCTTATTTGCTTGTCTGTCTGCATGTCTGCTTATTTATCTATCTACTTCATATCTCTTCTATCTATCTATCTATCTATCTATCTATCTATCTATCTATCTATCTATCTATCTATCTATCTATCTATCTATCTATCTATCTATCTATCTATCTATCTATCTATCTATCTATCTATCTATCTATCTATCTATCTATCTACCTCATATCTCTTCTCTCTCTCTCTCTCTCTCTCTCTCTCTCTATCTTATCTAACTGTCAGATGAAGAATGACAGTTACAATACACTGCACTACGTAAGTTCATACATAAGTAGTGCAGTGTATAGTACCGGGGATCAGAAGATCAGATCTTCAAGTCCTCAGGTAAGTGTAAAAAAAAAAGGGGAAAAAAAAAAAAATGTTAAAGAAAAATAAATAAATAAAAGTTTTAACTAATAAAAACAATAATCGCCCTGTTTCCCTGATCAACTCCTTTATTATTAGAGAAAAAATGAAAACATGAAAAAAAAAATTACATAATAGGTATCGCCGCGTTCAGAACGGCCAGTTCTATAAAAATATCACATTATTTTTACCGCACGGTGAACACCGTAAAAAAATATAATAAAAAACAATGACAGCATTTTATTTTTTGGTCACCTTGTCTCAAAAAAAATTAATAAAAAGTGATCAAAAAGTTACAAGTAACACAAAATGGCACCAATAGAAACTACAGTTTGTCACGCATAAAACAAGCCCTCCCGCAGCGATATCAACTAAAAAATAAAAAAGTTATGGCTGTCAGAATATGGCGACACTAAAACATGATTTTTTTTTAGAAAGGAGTATTTTTACTGTGGGAACGTAGTGAAACGTAAAAAAAACAATATAAATTTGGTGTCGCTGTAATCGTATCAACCAGCAGAATAAAGTTAACATGTACTTTATACTGCACGGTGAACACTGTAAAAAAAAAAAAAAACGTGCGAGCATTGCTGTTTTTTGGTTTCCTCATCTCACAAAAAATTGAATAAATAGTGATAAAATAAAAATCTCATGTACCCCAAAATGGAACCAATGAAAATTACAGCTCGTTCCACAAAAAAAGCGCCCTCACACAGCTCAGTCAACGGAAAAATAACACGTTATGACTCTCAAAACGCAATGATGCAAAATTATGCTAAATGACGGCCAAGACTAATTTTTTAGGTCCAGTAGAATTTCACTAAATACCCCACATCGTCATTTGCTGGACCCCACAGGTGGACCCTGTAGATGCAGCGGAGATTAGGAAACTTTAGGGCCTTGTGTGGCTTATAGGGCTACTGAAGAAGTCAAAGATTAGGCAATACTGGAATCCAGATATTTTGTATAATACCCAATAAACCCGGCCTGTGCATAAAGGATTGGTTCAAAGCGTACCACACCAATCCATGGATTATTCATTCACCCCATTATTACATCATCCTATTATGCCCTGATGCACTTCGCCCAGTTTACATATACCCTGGTGTACTCCGTCCAGCTTACATATACCCTGATGTACTCCGCCCAGTTTACATATACCTTGATGTACTCCGCCCAGTTTATATATGCCCCCACATTATAAGCTAAAATACCAGTAAAACACCAAGCAAAATCTGCGCTTCAAAAGCCAAATTGTGGTCCAACTGAGCCTGGCAATGTGCCCAAACGACAATTTATGACCACATATGGGGTATTACTGTATTCTGGAGAACCTGCTTAACAATTTATGGGATGTGTGTCTACGGTGGTACGAGCTGGGCACAAAACATTGGGCACTGAAATGGCATATCTGTGGAAAACGGCAATTTTCAATCTGCAACATCTATTGTTTACTCATTTTTGCAAAACACTTGTGCGGTCAAAATGCTCACTACACCCCTAGATAAATTCTTTGAGGGATCTAGTTTCCAAAATGAGGTAATTTTTCGGGGTACCACTGTACTGGTACTATAGCTCAATGCAACATGGTGTCAAAAAACGAATCTTGTAAAATCTCAACTCCAAATACTAAATGGCGCTTCTTCCCTTTAGAGCCTTGCTGTGTGTCCAAATAGCAGTTTATGACCACGTGTGGAGTATTGCCTTACTCTGAAGAAGTTGCTTTACAAATGTTATGGTGCTTTTTCTCTTTTATTTGTTGAGAAAATGAAACATTTTGAACTAATGCTACGTCTTATTGGAAAATAATGTAATTTTTCATTTTCACTGCCCATTTCTAATAAAATCTATGAGACATCTGTGGGGTCAAAATGCTCACTACCCCCCTAGATGAATTCCTCAATGGGTTTACTTTGCCACATGTAGTCACTTTTGGGTAGTTTCCACTGTACTGGTACCTAAGGGGTTTTGCAAAAGCGACATGGTGCAGAAAAACCAATCCAGCAAAATCTGCTCTCCAAAAGCCAAATGGCGCTCCTTACCCTCTGAGCCCTGTTGTGTATTCATACAGTAGTTTATTACAACATAAGGGGTGTTTACGTACTCTGGAGAAGTGGCTTTACAAATGTTATGGTGCTTTTTCTCCTTTATTTGATGAGAAAATTAAACATTTTGACCTAAAGCTACGTCTTAGTGGAAAAAAAATGTAATTTTTCATTTTTACTGCCCAATTCTAATGAAATCTATGAAACACCTGGGGGGTCAAAATGCTCACTACACCCCTAGTTTACTTCCTCTAGGGGTGTAGTTTCCCAAATGGAGTCACTTTTGGGGGGTTTCTACTGTACTGGTACCTTAGGAGCTTTACAAATGCGACATGGTGCAGAGAAATCAATCCAGCAAAATCTGTACTCCAAAAGCCAAATGGCGCTCCTTCCCTTCTGAGCCCTGTTGGGTATTCATACAGTAGTTTATTACCACATATGGGGTATTTCCGGTCTCTGGAGAAGTTGCTTTACAAATTTTGGGGTGCTTTTCCTCATTTATTTGTTGAAAAAATTAAAAATTCTGAGGTAAAGCTACATCTTATTGGAAAATAATGTAATTATTCATTTTCACTGCCCAATTCTAATGAAATCTATAAAATACCTGGGGGGGAGGTCAAAATGCTCACTACACCCCTAGATGAATTCCTCTAGGGGTGTAGTTTCCCAAATGGAGTCACTTTTGGTAGTTTCCTTTGTTTTTGCACCACAAGACCTCTTCTAACCCCGACATGGTGCCTGAAATATAATTTAAGAAGAGGAAGGCCGAAAAATCCACTAGGTGCTCCTTTGCTTCTGGGGCCTTTGTTTCAGGCCCGTAGCACACTAGGGCCCCATGTGGGATATTTCTACAAACTTCAGAATTAGGGCAAAAATATTCAATTGTGTTTCTCTGCTAAAAAAAACCTTCAGTATTACAGGAAAAATGGATTAAAATGGAATTTCTACAAAAAAAATGAAATTTGCAAATTTCCCTTCCACTTTGCTTTAACTCCTGTGAAACGCATAAAGGGTTAAGAAACTTTCTAAATGCTTTATTGAATACTTTAAGGGGTGCAGTTTTTAAAATGGGGTGATTTGTGGGGGTTCCTAATATATAAGGCCCCCAAAGCTACTTCAGATCTGAACTGTTCCCTAAAAAAATAGCCTTTTGAAATTTCTTGAAAATTTGAGAAATTGCTGCTAAACTTATAAGCCTTGTAACGTCCTAGAAAAATAAAAGGATGTTCAAAAAATGATGCAAACATAAAGTAGACATATGGGAAATGTTAACTAGTCACTATTTTGTGTGGTATAACTATCTGCCTTACAAGCAGATACATTTGAATTTAGAAAAATGCTAATTTTTGCAAATTTTCTCAAAATGTTGGTGTTTTTACAAAAATATTGAATTTATCGACCACATTTTTTCACTAACATAAAGTACAATATGTCACAAGAAAACAATCTCAGAATCGCTTGGATAGGTAAAAGCATTCCGGAGTTATTATCACATAAAGTGACACATGGCAGATTTAAAAAAATAAGGCTGTTATTTGGTCCTTAAGGGGTTATCCGGGGACCAAAAATTGAATTGCAATAATATATTTATGTGAAACTAAGTAACTTACTAATATATTTTAATTACAAATTCTGTACTAAATGGTGCAGTTCAAACCTCATGAATTATTCAGTAAGTGCTGGAGCTTAACTAATAATAATGACGCTCCGACACGGCCCCACGTAACTGAGCTCTTGCTTCATGTGCTGTTCGTGAACATGACTACAAGGGGCTGTCACATAGCCTATTGCTTGAGTCCCGAGCAGAGCATCAGCTGATGCTCTGCCTGGGGACTCCACAACCTCTGCCCACGTCACTGTCACTGTCCATATATGGACAATGAAGTCGGCAGAGTAATACTGGGGTCCCCGAGCAAAGTATCAGCTGATGCTCTGCCTGCGGACTCCACAACTTCTGCCCACGTCATTGTAACTGTCCATATATGGACAGTGACGTCGGCAGCAGTACTGGAGTCCCGGAACAGAGAATCAGCTTACATTGGTGTTCGCAGTGTTTGCATTCGCCATTTTCTTGTGTGCTATCTATCTATCTATCTATCTATCTATCTATCTATCTATCTATCTATCTATCTATCTATCTATCTATCTATCTATCTATCTATCAAAATATAGGCGGCACTCCTGGATATCATGGCATAATACTAATAGTGAAGGACTTTAATCCATAAGAAAGCGGCGTTTCGGCAGATGCAACTGCCTTTTTGAAAAAGGCAATTGCATCTACCGAAACGTTGCTTTCTTATGGATTAAAGTCCTCCACTATTCTAGTTATGCCATGATATCCAGGAGTGCTGACTATGCTTTTGTTTTGTAAGTAGTAGGATATAGCCTGTGTCCTCAGGTTTGCACCCACTCTATGCTTGATTTATTATATGGGGTTTCTCTGGACTTTCTTATCATATTACATTCATATTATATTACTTTGCAGCAGGGGTGGGATCCGGCCGGTTCGCCCCGGTTCTACCGAAATGGTTGTTAAAATTACAGCTGGATCGCAAAACTGGGGTGAAGCGGGAAACCGGAACCGGTCCCCTGCACTCGATTGTATTCGTGTCCTTAGGACACAAATACAATTGAGTTGACTAGCGCTGCACTGGCGAGGCACATGATGCCTCGCTATTCGGCGCTTTAGTGATAATGCAGTTGGAGCGATGACTTCATTGTGCCACTGCGTCGTTCCGCTGGAGGAGGACTGGCATCACTGGAGGATTGCGCGGTAACGGGACAGGTAAGCATATGTTTGTTTTTTTCCTTTTACTGTGGGCAGTGTTGGGGGCCTTAACTATAGGGGACAATAACTACAGGGGAGGACTATATAGGGGACAATAACTACAGGGGAGGACTATATGGGGGACACTAACTACAGGGGAGGACTATATCGGGGACACTAACTACAGGAGAAGACTATATAGGGACAATAACTACAGGGGAGGACTATACAGGGGACAATAACTATAGGGGAGGACTATATAGGGGGCACTAATTACAGAGGAGGACTATATAGGGTGCACTAACTACAGGGGAGGCCTATATAGGGGGCACTAACTACAGAGGAGGAATATATAAAGGGCACTAACTACAGGGGAGGACTATATAAAGGGCACTAACTACAGGGGAGGACTATAAAGGGGGCACTAACTACAGGGGAGGACTGTATAGGGGGCACTAACTACAAGGAAGGACTATATAGGGGGCACTAACTACAGTGAACGTCACAGGGAGCACTATCTATGGGGAACAATAATAATAATAACGCCACAGGGGGCCCTATCTACAGGGAATGCTGCTATCTACGGAGGGCACTACGGGGAGCACTATCTACAGAGGACTCTATGGGAAGCACTATCTACAGGGGGCTCTATGAGAGGCACTATAGGGGGTTTTGCACTTGGCAACTATCGTGAAGACCAGCAATCATAGAATGCTCATAGCCGATAATTGCCCTGTGTAAAAAGGTCAGTTATCAGCAGATGAACGAGCAAACGCTCGATCATCTGCTGGTCATATCGTTTAAAAAAATGTAATATTATTGTTGTCGGCAGCACATCTCCCTGTGTAAACAGGGAGACGCGCTGCGGACATGATAATAATGTTACTCCAATCGCTCGTCCCCATTCATAGCTCCTTGTCACAGGAGCAAACGAGCGCGGATTAACAATGTATCATTGATCGGCGCTCACTGCACTGGCCAAATATCGGCACGTATAAAAGGCCCTTATCTATAGGGGGCTGTATGAGGGGCACTATCTACAAGGAGCACTGTGCGTGGTGCATTACCTACGGTGTTTGACACAATTTTATTCATGGACACAGTGTATGGTACTATTATATTGAGCACAGTGTGTAGCACTATTATGTTCGGGGGCACAGTTTATGATACTATTATATTTGGGGGCACAGTGTATGATACTATTATATTTAGGCGCATAGAGTGCGGCACCATGAGAATTTTATCTTTGTTTTTCAGAAATATTGGAAAAGTGAGGAGATGAAGACATCTGAGCGGCAAACTCTGCAGAAATGGGTCGTGGCCGTGAAAAGTCATTATAGAGAACCAAAGAAAAGAGAAAAAGAACGACTCCAATCTGAGAAGTCGTCACCGGTGAGTAACTAAATGTAAATTTTTATTCTCCCTGTGACTGATCAGTACTGTAGTCACTGTATAATCTGCAGCGAGATGATGGGTGTATCATTCTTTTTTTGTGAAACAACAACTCCCAGTATATCCTTACCATCATTCTGGCTATACTGGGAGCTGTAGTTTTATGCCGTATAAACTTATATGGCAGGGGTTAAACTGAATTTGCAAATGATCTTTGTACTGAGCTGCATTTGTGCTTGTGCTGTATTTATGTACTGAGCTTAGTTCTGATGCTGTATATATGTACTGAGCTTGGGTCTGGAGTTATATACATCATAACAACCAAGATCAGTACATATATACAGCACCAGAACCAAGCTCAGTGCATAAACTCAGTACATAAATACAGCATCAGAACCAAGCTCAGTACATATATACAGCATTAGAACCAAGCTCGGTACATATATACAACACCAGATACAAGCTCAGTACATATATATATATAGTACCAGAACAAAGCTCAGTACACAAATATAGCATCAGCACCAAGCTCAGTACATACATACATCACCGGAACAAAGCTCATTACATAAATACAACACTAGAACTAAGCTAAGTATATATGTATGAACTTGGTTCTAGTTTTGTATTTATGTACTGAGCTTGGTTCTAGGGCTGTATATATGTACTGAGCTTGGTTCTGGTGCAGTATATATGTACTGAGCATGGTTCTGGAGTTGTATATATGTACTGTGCTTTGTTCTGGTGCTGTATGTATGTACTGAGCTTGGTTCAGGTGTTGTATTTATGTACTGAATTTTGTTCTGGTGCTGTATATATGTACTGAGCTTGGTTCTGGTGATGTATGTATGTACTGAGCTTAATCCTGGAGCTGTGTATATGTACTGAGCTCGGTTCTTGTGTTGTATATATGTATGAGCTCGGTTCTGGTGCTGTATATATGTATGAGCTTAATTCTGGTGTGGTATATATGTATTTGGCTTTGTTCTGGTGCTGTATATATGTACTGAGCTTGGTTCTGGTGCTTTATATATGTACTGAGCTTTGTTCTGGGGATGTATATATGTATTGAGCTTTGTTCTGGTGCTGTATATATGTACTGAGCTTGGTTCTGGTATTGTATTTATGTACTTGGCTTGATTCTGGTGCTGTATATATGTACTGCGCTTGCTCTTGGCACCATATCTGTGCATTTGCCGGGAGAGTTGTCTTGGCTTACGGCGCACGCCGCACTATTCCCCACCCTTCTCTCAGTCCACAGCCTAACTAAATGGGCTGAGCACGCTTAGGATATTGAATGTGCGCATATAGGTCTCTACGTAATGGATGAGCTTAATATAATGAGCGTCAGTAGGTAGGTAGGTAGGTAGGTATGCACTCTTATGTAATTATATACATTGTGTGGAAAGCCACACTAAAACATTGTGGACAGGGAATTTCTTTATTTAGAGTCCAATTTAATATAGGGCGTATTTTATTATTAGAACCATTTTCCATTGCATGATACACCGCAAAACACCGCTACCCCCCCCCCCTGACGTGTGTATCTTTGTCCGCAAAACAGGGAACCTGTTGTTAAAATTTTTAATCCCATCCCTGCTTTGCAGGCTTATCACTTGCCTATATTGCTGTATATTTTAATATAGTTAATGTTCTAGTATTCTTAATAGTTTGAATACTTAATTTTCATATAACTATTCTGTAAACTGTTTGACGGGGTTTACATACTCTGTTAGTACATTGTTATACTGTTACTGCACTTATATGAAACTTTCAAAATTGCCGACTAATTGGTTTCCACCCAGCCGGGTTTTATGACGTGTTTATTGTGACACAGGATCACCCTTGATGTAGCTTTTTTATATATTTTATCTTTTATTATTTTATAATACATTTTGATAATTTTACAACTTAAGAGTCAATTGCCTTGTTTCCCAGGTGTTTTTCTTTTTTTTTGCTCAAAGAGCTTTTTCCTATCTCAGCAGGAACCTGCACACCTTGCCCATCGCTGCCTGCCACTTCTCGTTTGACAGTTCAGGGCAGCGGTGATGTGCTAATGTAATTGCGCTGCTGTCCTGAACGTGCGCGTTCTCGATGCTGTAGTGTAATGCTCTATTCAGTGGCTCCAGGAATACTGTGCATGCCCTGGAGCCGTCCATACAGTGGAAGAGAGGTGGCCGGGAAGGAAGATACACAGGCGACTCCTGAGACCCTGGCCAACCTCTAGGTGAAAACAATGTGGTCTGTATGTTTGCTCTCATACTAAACATGATTAATGAGATGGAAATACCCCTTTAAAGAGAACATGTAAAAGGCAGAGCTGCACAAACCCTGGGGCACTTTAAAAACAGTTTCCTATCCTCCTCCGTTATTTAAATATCGGTGCCGTTATATTTGTCCCCTATATTTAAATAACCCCCTGAACTGTCAATGGGGCGTGTAAATAGCAATGAGGCATGTAACATCGCTGTGACACTGTTCAATCAACTACGGACAGTGTCGCAGCAAGAGCTGGGGAGAGGAGAGCGTGTGCGCACGCAGCTCAGAGCTGTGTGCGCCCGCTCACACTCTTCAGCTCTCGGCAGACAAGCTGAACAAGACTGTGTGATCTCTCACGAGAGATCACACCATCTTTTCCTTGTCTGCCCAGAGTGTGTGAGAGCGTGCGCACACATGCATGCGCGCACAGCTCCGATGTCGCTGCCGAAGATACTCCCGCCGCCATGGTTCAGAAGAAGAAGAATTCACATTCTTCTTCTACTCTTCTGTTCTGAGGTGGCGGCGGAGCGGCGCGGTGGTGCGCACACGCTCTCCTCTCTCCAGCTCTTTATGTGACATTGTCCGCAGCTGATTGGACAGTGTCACCGCGATGTTACACGCCCCCATGCCAATTACACGCCCCATTGACAGTTCAGTTTTTTTTTTAAAGATCGGGGGCGCCAAATATAATGGCACCGATATCTAAATAACGGAGAAAGATAACAAGAAAATGTATAGTGAGACAAGGTTTGTACAGCCCAGCCCATTACTTGCTGCACTCAGCTGCACATGTATGGGCAGGAAAAAGGTTCTCTTTAAGCAATGGTATAAATACTTTAAAGAGTGCAGCCACTATGAAGCCCATGAGAAGGAGCAGATCATCACATATGCTTTAGGCTATGTGAACTCGGACAGTGATTTTTTTTTTCCCCTGACAATCACAGCTGGTAAACACATTAAGGGGAACCAACCAAAGTTTCATGATACCCTGGTCAGAATGGGAAGGGGGAGGGTGAGCCACGAAGTTGGGTATGTAAGTGTGATAGAAAGAACCAGCACTATCAGGGGGCCCCATTTGTATTTTTGCTTTGGGATCCCTCTCGCTTTATATGTCGCCATGTGCATAAGCTATGGTAATGACCTGAACTCTGTAAAAGCAGTGTACTGTTATTTCACCCTATCCTAATCCAGAGATACACTCCACCTGTTGGATCTTGTTGAAATTAAACATGGTCCATGTATGTTTTATTTCCAGACAGCATTTAGACTTGACAAGTCTTTCCTTCTCAATTCTTTGTAGGATATTCGAGCGGGGGAGTTGTTCTACTAGCATTCCCTGACTTCCTATTTTAAATGTAAAAGATCAGAATACTGTTTGTATTTTCCACCTGTAAGGAAAGAAAGATACAGATATAGTTACACTGTGAAAAAAAAAACAAAAAAAAAAAACATAACAGTGAAAACGGGAAACGTTAAAAAATGTATTGATATAAACATTACAGAAACAAAATATTAATATTTTCTTCACAACCAATCTAAGAATTAAAGAAGCCCCTGAGCATAAATGCTTCCTTAAAAAGTGCAGAAACTTTGTAATTCATGACTTGAGTGGCTATAGGAGACACAAGTTCATCCATAAAACAATGGACATGCTACAAACACAAAGATCAGAAAGGTTTTGTCTAGAGGGTAAACACTCTATAGTATGGCAAGAGATCTCTATTATAGAAATAAATTGCTTTTATAAAAAAAAAAAGGAAATTAAATCCCCAGAGAAACAAAAACAAAGAGGAAAAGTACCAAATAAAACTGCCATACTGTGTCCAAATAAAATTGTCATACTGTGACAGATAGGGCGGGTTCACACATGGCGGAATTTCACTTAAATTCCGCTGCGGACACTCCGCAGCGTTAATCCGCAGCGGAGCCGTTTCTCCATTGACTTTCACTTTAATTTAGCAGTGTTCGTTTACACGATGCGTACAATTCCGCTGCGGAGCATAGGCTGCGGAGCGGAATTTGGTGTCCGCAGCATGCTCTGTCTGTTGCGGAGCAGTGGCGGACTGGTTGCGGACTCATGGCGGAATTTCTCCATTGACTTCAATGGAGAGTCAAAATTCCGCAATGAAGTCCGCAGATCTTATGTGTGCTGCGGAGCGTATTGTTTTTACTACCATGACATTTCTTCATTCTGGCTGGACCTATGTATTTCTAGGTCTACAGCCAGACTGAGGAAGTCAATGGGGCTCCCGTAATGACGGGAGCGTTGCTAGGAGACGTCTGTAAATAGTCACTGTCCAGGGTGCTGAAAGAGTTACGCGATCGGCAGTAACTGTTTCTGCACCCGGGACAGTGACTACCGATCTCAATATACATGTATCTGTAAAAAAAAAATATAAGTTCATACTTACCGAGAACTCCCTGCGTCTGTCTCCAGTCCGGCCTCCCAGGATGACGTTTCAGTGTAAGTGACGGCTGCAGCCAATCACAGGCCAAGCACAGGCTGCAGCGGTCACATGGACTGGTGCGTCATCCAGGGAGGTCGGGCCGGATGCCGAAAGAGGGACGCGTCACCAAGACAACGGGCGGTAAGTATGAATTTCTTTGACTTTCACTAGGGAAAGTGCTGTCCCTTCTCTCTATCCTGCACTGAATAGGGAGAAGAGAAGCACTTTTCCTGCAGTCCGCAGCGGCCAGTCCGCATCAATTTTCTGCACATTTTATGCAGATCCGCTGCAGAATCTGCAACGCAGATTCTGTGCGGCATTGATGCGGACAGTTGCGGAGGAATTCCGCCATGTGTGGTCATGCCCATACAGTGACAAGACAGTGAGGAATATTTATTAACCCTTTTATAACCAGGGATGTTTTGGGCCTTGATGCCCAGAGCAAAATGTCATCTTTTGGAATGCTGTATTCTAAAGTATTCTTTATTTGTATTGTCTTTGTATTCTTGTCTTTGTATTCTTTATTTTTTATCTACCCAAAAAATGTTTGTTTCCTTTTTTTTGCCAAGCAGAGGGTTTCTCAATACTTAATTGAATTTATATTTGTTCAATGAATGAAAATTACACAAAAAAATAAATAATTTAAAAGGTAACTAAACATTCGACAAACTTCTGACATGTCAAAGTGACATGTCAGAAGTTTTGATTGGTGGTGGTCCGAGCACTGAGACCCCCTCCAATCGCTTAAATGAAGCTGCAGAAGCGCTCGTGTGAGCGCTCAGCCGCTTAGTTTCTGATCGGCTTTTTTACGGAAGGCCGATGTATCGGAGTATCGCTTCGTTTTAGCGATTGGTGGGGGTCGAACGTTTAGTTGCACTTTAAGTCTCCTGTGCATAGTGATGCCATGTATATGTACATCAGTCTATAACGACGCTATGTATCTACCTCCTTTACTTTAAATGTTGCATCTCTACATGGGTGATAATTATTCAGGAACAGAATTATTTTCATATAGTCACCATAGTAGAATTTGGTGGCTGGGGTTAATTATTGTATTTTTATGGTAATATGCATTATGCATGATAGGAACATATTAATGCCTGAGCACCTGATGCCCATGCAAAATGGGTTTGGAGAGATGTACTATTTTGGGGAGGAGGGGAGCTTTTTTTAATTTTTTAGTTTTGTTTTGTTATTTTTTTCTCATATCATTTATTTATTTATTTTTTACATTTTACTATATATTTACTTAATAATGTATTTAATTCTTACCCTGGAGGCACAGGTTAGCAGGCAACACATTATTTATGTATTCTCTGCTATCCTAATATACAGTACAGACCACTCATAGTGATTTAATGTTAACACTGCATTGGATCACTGTTACTTGTGATCTGCATACAGAGACATGCAGAGAAGATACAGATCATATGCCTCTGAGCCCCCTCCGCACAGGGTATCTCTGTGATGTCATTTAATGACGTCACAAGGTTACCTAGCAGCCACTTGAATGCAGAAGCGGCGGCTTCTGCATTCGGATCACGTAAATGAACTGGCTTCTGTCACAGGGACACTTTTCTCTTCCGTACAGCACTCCATGGCTGGTATACTTTACACTAATATTTTGCGCCAAAAGAATGACACATTCCATTAATAAATCTGGTGCTTTTTATGACTCTAATTAGCCATGTCCACTTTTCTAGACACTTTTGAAAACTGTTGAGTAAGGTGTAAAAAGTGTCTAAAACACATAAATTTGAAGCATGTCATGTGCGCCAGTTTTTTCCTCTATTTGAGGCAGAAGTCTAGCGCATTTTGCTTTGTACATCTCCCCTAGTGTCTGAATAATACCATCATAGTGTGCCCAAATAATAATGCCATACTGCGCCCAAATCTTCCCTTCATCAGTTAACTTACCTATATTAATAGTCATTCCACAATCACCATTGTGTCCTGATAATGGATGTTGTACTTCTTCCTGGCATTACAGAAAGCATGTAGTATGGACCTGTTGTCATGCAGCGAATGGACACAGAAGGCACAAACTAGAGGAGAACTGAATGCTAAGCACCTAAATGCAAAATGGAATAAGATCCCACTTCCCTGTGGCCTGTGATCCCCTTAAGTTTGATAACTGTTCTAAGGTAGCTTGCTATGCAGGCCACACATGGTGGGGATGGCATGATGAAGGTCCCTGGATTGTGGAGGTCCAGGGCAATTGCTACAAAAAGGGTTAAAATTAACGATCAATCAATTAATGAAAGAAAGGGAGGACAAACAGTCAGCACAGTCCTGACTGACCCTGGCACAGTGGAGGGTAGGCCAGACATGATGGGGATAGGAGGGGGGATTACAGGCACAGTATGAGGGGCAGGGTTAGTGGAGGGGGTGGGTTCAGGAGAAGGGAGGGATCTGGGGGTTATTTTAGGGTGTGCTGCCGATTTCCCGGTCTTTTGGACAGGAGAGACATCTAACATCCTTAGCCTTACCATGTCGGCGCAGATGTTCATCGAGCAGCTGCGCGCTGCTGCCGCTGCACTTTGCCCCGCTTGGTTGGAGGAGAAGGCAGCGGCGGTGGTTAATGGTCCTGCTTCACCAGCTGTGTCTCCCCTACGCCGTGTCCGGCGTTCTCAGCCTCCCGCGAGACTGAGCCCTGACATGGCTCCGAGGATTAGGCGCCGCAGAGGGAGCCCTTCAAGGGACCCTCCGGCTCTGGCTTCTGGCAGCTCTGCTCCTGCAGTCGGAGCCTGGGCCGGGAGGCCTAGGGCACACATGTGCGTGCTGCCATGGATTGGGAACCAGATCTACAGAAGACCTTGAAGACGAGGAGCTTTGTGAGCAGGACGTTCCAGCTGATGGGTCCACAGCGCCTGTGCAGCTTGGTGAGTCGGTTTCACCATCTTTACCTTTACCTGCTATACTTATGTCTCCTTTTTCTGGGGAGGGTTCTGGGGTTCTGGGTCATGGGGAAATTGTAGATGATGTAGGGTCTGGGTTTTTGAATGTTGGGGGAGGGGGTGATAGTCTGCGTGATTTGGTCAGTTGCGTTAAGGAATTGTTAGGCCGGTTTGAAGGGATGGGCGTCGCCGCGCCTCCTACACGGTCACCCATGAGTCTAGTTTATTTCGCCTCGCTTTTCTCTAGCACTTTTTGGGGCCCTCCGGATCGGAAAACTCATTTTGCCAAGCTCTCGGCGCCCTGGGGGGCTGTTGTGGGAGGATGTTGATTTGGTTGATGACAGAGTGTAGACTTTGTTGTTCAAAGACGGATCAGTTTGGCAAAGGTAGGCGGGGTGGTCATTTTTGCGGTTCCGGGGAGTGAGGTCTGCACAGTGTGTTGTTTAAGAGTTTTTGGCGAGGCAGCGGGGGATCAACGGGCACCCCTGGGCACAGGGATGGTTCATTTTTGTCGAAATTCCAGTTCACTGCCTTTTTCAAGAAATGTCTGGTGGTTGGGGGCGTTGACAATTTTTCATCTCACTCATTTCGGATCAGGGCAGCTACGGAAGCCAATAGGTGGGGTCTTGATGAGGCTGGCGTACGGCGTATTGGTCGTTGGGAATCTGTGTGGTTCCGCTCGTACGTGCATGCGTCCTCACCTGTTATTGAATGTCTAGTTGTGTAATGCTGTTATTTCGCTGTATGGTTGTCTGAGTCTGTTTGTGTGGGAATGTTTTCCTAACCATCGGCTTGTTTGTTGTCTTGTTCTAGGTACCAGACCTGGCCATATTTGTCTATTGGGGTGTTCGCAGGGCTGATGCTAGGCCAAATGGCAGGCAGCTGGGGACCCCACGTGACACCGTGGCTATACATTGGCTCGGTTTCCGTGGGATGCCATGGTGCCTGGTATTGCACGAGTTCCACATCTATGCGCAGTTGGACCGTACTCCGGACATCATTGTTTTCCATGTTGGGGGCAACTACCTCGGGGCCCGCCCATTCTGTGAGTTGGTTCAGGATATAAAGCACGATCTTTTGCACCTGTGGTCCTTGTACCCAAGTTTGATCACGGTGTGGTCAGATATTGTGCCTAGAAAGTCCTGGCGCTTGGCACGGTCGATGGAACGGATCAACAAAGCCAGAATTAAAGTTAACAGGGCTGTGTCTGCATTTGTTGCTCGGAATGGTGGCATATGTGTTCGGCATTGGGACTTGGAAGCTGGAGTCGGAGCCTTTTGGAGTGCGGATGGCATACACATGAATGATGTGGGAACGGATTTGTGGTGCTTGGGCTTGCAGGATGGCATTGAAAGGGCTGTTTTGTTGTGGCGAGACCCTCAGGCTTAAGGGGTTCAAGGCCTGTTTGCTGTGGCTGGGGAGTCCTTGGAGTTAGACAAATAATTATGGGGGGGCGCATCATGGGTATGTATCCCCCCGGGTTATAAAGATGAAAGGACACTGTCTGGCGGCTGAATAGTGTGGATTCCTTAGGGTGTTATCCCTTGGGAGAGGTGGCAGTAACCTTACGGCATCGGCCAGGAATATTGGTGCCTCTGAGCCAGGTTTTTTACGGCTGGTGGGGCAGATAACCGGTAACATCAAAAAGTATATTTATAGCTCCAAGGACTTCTTCTAGTCTATGTGTCAATGTTTGTTTGTCAGTGGTGTCTGACGTGTTGGGTTATAATTTATTATTCGTGTATTATTGGTTTATTATTGCTTTGTTAATAAGTAATATGAGTATTATTTATTTATTGTTAATTGAGTTAACTAACTTTTCTTTCCATTTATTTCTTAATAAAATGGCTGCTGTGGCCAATTTATCCAAACCCTCGGTGTCGAGTCTTGAGAGAAAGGTGTGGGTTATGACTGTGTAACAGATATTAGGTAAGTGTAATTTGCATACACATAGATCACTCGACTTACCCGTAATTGTGAGCCATAAAATTCATTAGCTCAGTCATTTACATGCAATCTATTAGACAGAAGAAGACTGATTTAAGGTGAGCCTTACCTACTGGGCCCCTGTTCAGCTGCACAGGTTGCACCAATGGTATGTCGGCCCCTGACATCCATGTTGATCGAGCATGCGTGCTGCCGCACCATATATCTCTACCAGGGGCGGATTATAATGAGGGCAATCTGGGTAATTGCCCGGGGCCCGAGGCTGGGAGGGGGCTCAGTTCGCCTCGGTTCTCCCGTAGTGGCTGTTAAAATTACAGCTGGTTCAGAGTCCTGGGATGACGCGAGACCTCCCACCCAATTGTATCTGCGACCTTAGGATGTGGATACAATTGCTTACTTTAGCGCTGGCGAGACAGGGAGCTATCCGTTGCCTTCCTCCCATTCGGCGCTTTACTAATGACACACTCGGTGCGATTACGACGTTACGCTGGATGACAACGTCTCGTCTCTGACCAGTCCTGCGTTGCTGGAGGACGGCACGGGAACAGGGACAGGTGAGAATGTTGTTGTTTTTTCTCGGCAGCAATGGGGGCAATATCTAGAAAGGGCATTGTCTACAGAGGGCATTGTAACTGGCACTATCTACAGGGGGCCATTATCTACAGAGCGCATTGCAATTGGCACTATCTACAGTGGGCATTGTGACTGGCGCTATCTACAAGGGACATTATCTACAGAGGGCATTGGAGCTGGCACTATCTATAGGGGGCATTATCTACAGAGGGCATTGTAACTGGCACTATCTAGAGGGGGCATTGTGACAGGCGCCATCTACAAGGGGCATTATCTACAGAGTGCATTGTAACTGGCGCTATCTACAGGGGGCATTATCTACAGAGGGCATTGTAAATGGCACTATCTACAGGGGGCATTGTGACTGGCGCGATCTACATGGGTATTATCTACAGAGGGCATTGTAACTGGCGCTATCTACAGGGGGCATTATCTACAGAGGGCATTGTAACTGGCACTATCTACAGGGGGCATTGTAACTGGCGCTATCTACAGGGGGCATTGTTAGTGTGTGTGGTGTTTTACTTTACAGTGTTTGACACAATTTAATTCATGGGCACAGTGTATCGTACTATTATATTCAGAGGTACAGTGTATAGTACTATTATATTCAGGGGCGCAGTGTATAGTACTATTGTATTCAGGAGCACAGGGTATGGTACTATTGTATTCGGAGGCACAGTGTATGATACTATTATATTTAGAAGCATAGAGTGTGGCACCATTAGAATTGTATCTTAGTTTATAGGTGCGGAAATGTTGGAAAAGTGATGAGCCGAAGACATCTGAGCTGCAAACTGCAGAAATGGGCCGTGCCCGGGAAAAAGTCATCATAGAGGTCTGGACCGGATGAAGAAGTAAAGAGAAAAATAACTAAGAAGTATCTGAGACGTCACCTGTGAGTCACTCAATGTAAATATTCATTCTCCCTGTGACTGATCAGTACTGTAGTCACTGTATGATCTGCAGCGAGATGATGGGTGTATTGTTCTTTTTTGTTAAACAGCAAGTCCCAGCATATCCTAACTATTGTTCAGGCTATACTGGGAGCTGTCGTTCTATGTCGTACAAACTTATACGGCAGGGGTAAAACTGAAAATGCTAATTATCTCTGTACTGAACTGTATTTGTTCTGGTGCTGTATATATGTACTGAGCTTTGTTCTGGTGCTGTATATATGTACTGAGCTTGGTTCTGGAGCTGTATATATGTACTGAGCTTGGTTCTGGTGCTGTATATATGTACTGAGTTTTGTTCTGGTGCTGTATATATGTACTGAGCTTGTTTCTGGTGCTGTATATATGTACTGAGCTTTGTTCTGGTGCTGTATATATGTACTGAGCTTGTTTCTGGTGCTGTATATATGTACTGAGCTTTGTTCTGGTGCTGTATATATGTACTGAGCTTTGTTCTGGTGCTGTATATATGTACTGAGCTTGGTTCTGGAGCTGTATATATGTACTGAGCTTGGTTCTGGTGCTGTATATATGTACTGAGCTTGGTTGTGGTACTGTATATATGTACTGAGCTTGGTTCTGGAGCTGTATATATGTACTGAGCTTGGTTCTGGGGCTGTATATATTTACCATATTTTAAGGTAAAAGTAGATGTTAAATCTACATTTACATTAAGAAAAGGTAAATATATACAGTAAAAACTAAACCCAAAAAAAGATTTTTCCAATTCACCAATTATATGGTACTTTAAATGGTGGCAACAAAAACTGCAACTCCTACCGCAAAAAATAATCTTTCACACACAACTCCATTGACATAAAAATAAAAAAGTTATGGCTCTAATAAGGTGGCGAGTGAAAAATGAAAAAATATATAAATAGCTTGGACTTTAAGGGGTTAAACAACAGACACTGGTTCCTTAAGGTTATATTCACGCACAGCAGGTTGTTTTTTTTCCAGAAACCATAAACAATTTAAAGCTCCTGACCCCTTTAGTGTGTCAAAGTATTCTGCTTTCTCTCTTCTGTATGGCTCATTCTGCTTTTACAGCAAATTCAAAACAGTGCCAGATCTGTGGCCGCCTAAACAGAAATCTGCAAATATATACAGTATAGCGTCTTCAGAGTTCTGTCTTCAGAGTTCAGGGGGGGCCCAAACTTGAAAAAGTGCCCGGGGCCCATGGTACCATTAATCCGCTCCTGATCTCTATGGAAGGTACGGAAACAACCAAGTAAGCGCCTTTACGGGTAAGAACTTTCTGATATGGAAACAAGAAGCCAGAGGTTATCATATTCAATGAAATTGAAGTAGATACAAACAGCAGAAAAACAAAAGAACTTGCTAAGATTAATGTATCACAAAATATGTCTGTTTATACTCTGTTATATGTGGAAGTAAACGCTAAGGGGAAATTACCTTGGCGTGGAATCTAAGCATAAACTTTTTTTAAAAAAAAGCTTAAACTGCTGAAATATATATGTTGAATGTTTTATTTATTGATAATATATATATATATATATATATATATATGTATATATATATATATATATATATATATATATATATATATATATATATATATATATATACATATATATATATATATATATATAACTTTTGAAATATACAGCAAAAAGAAAAGTGTGTATGTATTCTACTTGTTGAGGGGCTGTGGCTGGCACTTGGGAGGCATTCAGGTTTGCAATAGGGGTATACTGCGTCTAGCAATGAAAAGGCAATGTAGCTGCCACTGATGAACATACTGGAGCTGGCACTGTAGAAGGGACACTTTGTGGCCCTCATTTTGAAGAAGTGGTTTGAATTAATCTATCAGTGATTGACAAGAAGTTCCCAATTTCTCTTCAAAAAGAGGCTCTGCAGCAGCAGCAGCAGAGGTATGTAGTATAAAGAGTAATGTACCCCTTGTGGACATTAATAAGATCATGGCATGTTATCCCTTACATATAATATACATTTAGAGGCAGATATATTATATTTTTTTCCCAAAACTGATTATTAGCCAACTACTCATTGTGCAATATTTAAAAACTAGCGCACAATTCCCATTTTATCCCAACAAGTATTACTATAGAACCACAATGTAACTATTGTGCACTGACCCATTGAGAATGCAAGTATGAAAATATATGTTTGAGAAAGGCGCACATGCAGTACTCAATGGCATTCAGTATAATAGCAGATAATGATTTGCACTGTACTTCACATTGGGTAAGTTCACTAGGTCTCCATACACCAGTGCCCTTGGTCAATGGGTAAAAGAGTTTGACGGGATATTTTATAACTATGACATTAAACAGAATCCAAGTTATGCAGAACATTCACAAATGTATGCAGTGCCACTAGTCAGATACCACAATGCTCCCCTTTCATAAGCTGTCAAAGAAAGCTTTATGGTATCAGGAAACCAGAGGAAAACCGTCAGTTGAAATTCCACACATGCTGTTTTTTGAGTTTTGTCTCTTTTTGCCTAATGGAATTGTAAATGATTTTTGTTGTCCCTTTTAACAGACACCAACCGGTGTTAAGATGTGAGCAATGTGATCCCAACTCCTGTCCATCATTCTGGAGCCTCGACAACTATGTGAAACACCTGAAAAACAACACGGGACACGGCTCTAATGCATTGGGGTCCTGACAATGATAAATACAAGTCAAGTGACATCTCCCAGGGTATTGTCAATCAAGTATCTGACGGGAAAGAGAAAAGAGGTGTCCGTGAGCTGAACAACTGAGACCATTGTAATCTCCATAAAGGAGTTTGGGATAACACGTCTTTGTCTGAAGCTTCAGAATTACACGGCTTAGTTTTTCTCTGGCTTGCAGTGAGCAAGAGGGATAACATGGTTTGGCTTGAATCTATGGGGACTTGATACAAATTGGATGCTAATTCCATTGTTCCTCATATTGTTTTTCTGTCCAATTGACCAGCTAAATTCCAAGTGTGCTTCTCAATAATAGCTTCCAACCTCCCTGCTTGTTTGTTTAAGTCAAAGTCTATAGCTGTAGATCTCCGAAAACTTGAATTGACAGGTAACCTGTCCCACAATACTTCCCACTGTGAAGCCTCTATGAGGGTGACAAGCCTTTAGAGTGACTGACTTTGGCACTAAGGGGTGTCTTGTTTAGTGATTGACAGCTGGTGGAAACAGTGACAGCCAGATAGTTTACATCTGTTTGGTACCATGACTGCTGTCCACTCCTTCCCACACTGCCCATTGTAATTCTAGGTACATCTAGGAATTTTAATACTGCCAATGCAGATGCCAGACCACTGTGGAGCTTTAGAGTGACGTTACACATTATATTAGAAATCAAAAGTGCAGAGGGGTCATTGCAGGATGGAATGTGATGACTGTATTTCTAACACAAAGTCAGCATTCCTACCATTCACGGCATTCCGTGCCAGGTTTCAATAACGTGCTCAATATGCTTTCTTAAAGCTAGAAATGTAACAAAACGGGCTCGTAGAATGAATAAACCAAGAAAATATGGTGAGACCTGGTGATGGACACTTTCCTTCTGCTACATTAGTCACTGTGCGTGATGGAAGTCTTAATGAAGTTTGTGAAAACATTAACATACTAACATATAGTAGTGTAGTGTGTGCTAGGGATAGTAATGTACATGATCAGACTGGTATCACAGGAGATATTAGATACACTGAATTCTTATTACCAATAGCAGGGGGAAGGCAAATGTATTATATTTACAGGGGCATCAAATCGATCAGGCAGTTCCAAAAACCAGGACTTGTAGGGACCCAATTGCCCCTCCGACCTCTCACAGGTTTTAATCAGTGGAGTCTCATCTGGTTCTCAGACATTTGATAGACTAAAATATATTAAGTAATGTCACCATATCTGACGTCAGGATGTATTAGGCCAAACCTGGTGTCTCAGGACAGTTTGGGGAAAATGTATTAAGAATAAAGTAAGTCAGTGGAAGATGTGCCGAATATATTAGGAGGCGCACCCCTCCTTATATATTTGGCACATCTTTCACTGTTTGTGCAGCAGAAATGCAAATCTATGCCTTCTATGAGCAGGTGTAGATTTGGGCCATAACTTACACCAGTTTCTGGCGTAAGTTATAATAAATCTGTTGTTCTGGTGGAGATCCAGTCCCTTTGGCTAAGCCCTGTCCCCTTTCTCGCCACTTTCTCTTTCAACTATGGCGGGCGCCAAAATGTGCAACTTTTTTCATGCCAGAAATCAGGCGTAAATCTGTTATATTTCCAATAATATTGTGTAAAGTTTATATCCAGGATACTATGACAAAGTTCTAGTTCTATCCTTATCATTATTTTTATACAGAGCTAATAATTATAGATGAATCATTGAGATTTCTGCATAGAACTACCAGAAGAAGTATACATTGTGTGGGATGGAACCTATATATCATATACATTTATGTAAGAGTAGGTGTAATAGATTAAAAAGTGATCATCCACTAGGCTGAGGTTATTCCCTGCAACCCCTTGTCTTCTTGCTTTATTAGTTTGTGCTCCTGTAATATATTTATTTACTATGTTAATATACAATTTACTATTCACATATTCAATTTAATATTTACATTTTATTCTGTCAAATTATTATATTATACTATTGCTTAATATCAGTTAAGATATGTTAAATTTTTCTTTTATTGTTTTCTCGTGCATAAAATAGAGATGGGAGGAAAACAGAGTACTCAGAGGAAACCTCTGACACGAACACGAGGAAAACTTTCAAACTCCAAGCATATGCCTCGCTTGGTTGGATATGAACCCAGAACCCCGGTGCTGCAAGACAGTCATGCTGACCACTGAGATTTAGTGATTATTTTTAGGAGTAAATGACTAAAGTGTTCCAAAGGTAATACAATAAAAGATGTATTACAAAGTATACATTTTGAAAAAAAAAATATGTATGTATATATGATATATATACTGTATCTTCTGTTCTGTTACAGTTGATGTGTCTTTTGCAGTGCATTAAGTCTTTGGAAGAATCTGTAAACAATAAAACGTACAATGATCTTCTCCACTTCTCCGCTAATGTTGGTAACGCTGTAATGCACATTCACATTTGTGCCTTCTTTTGTATAACGTTTTATAGTCAGTCTGGGTTTTAGCCGTTGCTATCTGACTTAAGGATGTACAGTACATTATATATGCAAACAGATATCCTGAATACTTCCTAAGGGTGATGTATGACAATTTAAGAACAAACAAGAACATTTTGTTACATAGTAAAAGACTAGGGTAAATGTACCTTAGACGCAGGTCCTTCAGGTTTTTGGGGGTTGTAAAGGCAATGGGGCAAAGCACAAGTTGTCTCACTAACCTTCCTAGTTCCCGACTGGCAGTGTTCAACTGTTTCTCTTTGCTACTACTGTTGAAAACAAACGGGCCCTCATGCCCCGAGATCTAGGGGAGCAGGGGGTCTATAGTAGAATGAACCTCTATCATCAAAGGGACGCTATTTTGAGTTTTGCTATGGCAATCCTTCTCATGTGTATGTTCCTGGCTAAGAAAAAGAAATACTGACGGCAGGTACAAATCATTATAATTATAGAGTTAGTGAGTTTAGGGCTCGGCGGAGACACAGGGTTTGTGTAAAGGATCTGCCAGGCACAGCTTCTGTGTCAACACCCATAGGTAATCAGTCTGCACCTGCTTCTATGTCTGTGAGACTGACTCCATTTTCCACCACTCAGGATGGCAGGCTTAGGAGTGGGAGTGCCTATCACAGCCTGGCCAGACGGAGCTAGCTCCCGCCCTCTGTCTATACCTGCCTTTCCTGTTCCTCCTTGCTTGTGATTCTTCTCATTTGGTTTCCTGGCCCTGCTGCAGCTTCTGAACTATTTGACCCTGCTTCATATTGACCCTGGCTTATTGACTACTCTCCTGCTCTGCGTTTGGTACCTCGTACACTCCTGGTTTGACTCGGCTTGTTCACTACTCTCCTGCTCTGCGTTTGGTACCTCGTACACTCCTGGTTTGACTCGGCTTGTTCACTACTCTCCTGCTCTGCGTTTGGTACCTCGTGCACTCCTGGTTTGACTCGGCTCGTTCACCACTCTTGTTGCTCACGGTGTTGCCGTGGGCAACTGCCCCATTTCCCTTTGTTTCTGTGTCCCTTGTCTGTTTGTCTGTCGTGCACTTATTGAGCGTAGGGACCGTCGCCCAGTTGTACCCCGTCGCCTAGGGCGGGTCGTTGCAAGGCAGGGACTGAGTGGCGGGTAGATTAGGGCTCCCTTGTCTGTTTCCCTACCCCCATCATTACAGTTTGCTTGTAAGTTGTGTTAAAAATGATCCATTACCCTGACTAGTGCCACAAAGCTGTGTGCACAGAGTCTATATGGTCCTGTACTACAGAGCTGTGGGCACTCCGAGCGTGGCACTATTTTCTTTTTTTTTAATTCATATGGAATCCGCAGTAGGGCGCCATAAACTTCTATGGTTGCCATATTACAGCTCTGTACAACTCGCTAACTTATGTCAGTCTTAAGAAAGAAGATAGATGACACGATTTGTGCCAAATTCATTAAAAGGTGGATGCCTCTTAATAAATTTGGCACATTTTGAACTGAGGCAAAAAATCAAATCTACGCCTGCAACGAGTTGCCGTAGATTTGCATAAACAAATTACCATTTTGAACAATTCCTATTAGTACATTTGGCTTAAACTATGTCACCTTGAAGACCATGTTAAGTATTCTTGTTACTTTCCAAATTTGATGTGCTGAGCGAGAAAAGTCGATTTTTTTTTGTGGCATGTTCCCTTTTATTCCAAAACTTAACACAATTTTATTTCAATTATTTTTCTATATTTTTTGGTCATCTGAGCATTTTATATGAATTTTACATTGTGAGTCGATTCACTGAGATTGGACTATTGTGTTAATATTTAATTACACTGAGATTTTCTCATCTGTAAACTACTTTGAATTAGGAAACATATGACAGGTCTGACAATCACTTTACTACTCTGTTATGTACGACAACTCCTATTCAAAAACAACATTATCCTTATGAACGAATGGCGTGATTTGTCTTCAATCATTGTCATGCATTGCATGGTGGGATATTGTCAGACCGACTGATGCGGCTCCGGTGGGTTGAGCTCAATGATTGAGTACGTACAATGAACTGTATGAGAAACGTTATTTTTGTATTTCTGATAACTACAAAAACTAAAAGTTGTTAAATCACATATATCTAGCAAAACATATCTGTAAAAACTAAACTATACATGGGAAATATTCTACAGTAAATAAAACAAATAGTGACCTGCAAGACCATACATAAAATAGAGGCTGCACCCTCAAATGGGATGGGGTCCTAGGAAAAGGGAGAACCCACCCTCTCATCCTCCTTAACAGGCCAGAGAAATGGACTTATGAAGCCTGGGACAAGCGTGGAAAATAAGTAAATGGGCAACATGAGCTGTGGGGTGTGATGCCCATTTTGATTATGCTATAGAGTGCCTTTATTATCATGTTGTGACCTGTGTTATTGAAATTCATTAATTTCATCCATTGAAAAATTATTTATTTACTACTATTTCTGCTTTGAAAAAAATGACAAAAACTGCAAAAAAAATGACAAAAACCACACACCTTGGCTCTTGCATTAACCAAACTTATTTGCTATTTGTCGGTTTGAAAAAAGCTCTGATTTATATAACTACTTTATTATACATTTTCTTTCAGCTCTTGACTTTACAATTTTTTTGGATACAGATTACTGGCAAAGGGTCAATACCACCGAGTTACTAAGCCTGGCTTGTGGAAGTGTGGATAGAAGGAATTACAAGTTTCTATGTGATCCCAACCAGCCAAGACAGTCTCACTTGATTTCACAAGTTATCCCCCCTGTGTTTCATGCCTCATTAGCCTTCTAATGGTGGGATTAGTTGATAGTGTAATACCCAAACCCCTGTGGTGCGTTAATGCTTCAATAATCACTTTTTTGGATGTTATGTTTGCATGCACTTGAATCAACGTTGTTGTTGTGTGACTTTATAGTGGACTTCCAGCACACAGTATTTCACCTTTACTATGACTGTATAGTTTACTAATGTCAGGCTCCATTTGAAAAAAATAAAATAACTGTATTAATAGGGTAAATATAAAAGTTAAAAGGGCATCTCCACCCTTCAGGTTTGAATTATGATCCAGGGCTATAAACAATGCATTCATGGGTTTAAAAATAAAATGCTTAAGTTTATATGTTTATATATTTACACTCATTTAATTCATATACAAATGTCAGATGCTGTTTAAATTCAACACCATATGTATGGAACACTAATACATACACTAAATTTTCTTTTTAAATAATGTACATTTCCAAACTACAATATTCAGCTTCTGTTAAAATGTTCAACATTGCTTTAAAGGAATCCTCTTATCACAGACAATTCTTTCATATGGGAGCTGGCATAAGCTGAGTGCTGTGGGTCCGTCGCTTGACACCTCCAGCAAACAGCTGATTTTGTCTGGAGAAGCCTCGGCCAACCAGACATTGCTCCTGAAGCAACCACTGCAGGGGAAATGTAGTATTACATGGTGGCCATTCCAATGAATGTCAGTCCATGTGATTTGTGAATAGATCATGTCCGCCAGAGCAGGAAACTCTCTATTGATGCCCCCTTATGGTATACCACAAAGGGCTCAAATAATAGCCTAAATAACACTACCCAATCATTAAACTAGTGTCACGGCTGTGGGCTATGTGGACCCACTAGGCCTCTCTGCTGTAGCGGAGTAGCAGCTGGCCAAACAAAAGTCAATCACTTTCTTAGAACTGGAGTACCTGTATAGAAGTTCTGACAGAAACGTGGCATAGCAGACACTATGGCGTAGTAGACTCCTCGGCACAGATGACACTTGGCGTGACAGATGACACTAGGCATGACAGATGACACTTGGCACAGAGGATGATGTCGACTCCAACACTAGACTTTGCTCAGGAACAAACACAATTAGTGGATACGGGATACAGGAAACGGGAACACTGGGAACAGGATACAACAAAGGGACCATTTACCAACAAACATGGGTAGACACAACAACGCTCAGGTAAAGAGAGGAAGGGAAGAGCCCTTTTTATAGTCCAGGATGTATTAGGGATTGCCCAGGGAACTTTGAAGGAACTTTTAAAGCAACAAAATATGCCATCTTAGAGAAACGGTCTACTATTAACCTGATCGTAGTACATTCAGCAGAAGTCGGAAGGTCAGTGATAAAGTCCATGGCAATGTGTTTCCAGGGAGCATCAGGCCCCCGATAGAAGTTGGAGCAGACCAGCATATAAGACTGAGAAAATTTGTTTAGGGCACGATTAACACAGGAGGAAACACAGTCCAGGACATCTCTAGGTAGCGAGGGCCACCAATAATGAAGAGCAATAAAGTCCAGAGTCTTGCGGTCACCAGAATGCCCAGCCAGTTTGCAATTATGCCCCCTGCGGAGGATTCTTTTCCTGTCAGCTGGACGAACAAAAATCTTTCCAGGAGCAATGTCCTTGATCTGCAGAGGATTTACAGCAATAATCCTAGAAGGATCAATAATGTGATGAGGTTTTTCTTCGTCAGTCGTCAGTTTCGAATGACTGGGACAGGGCATCGGCCTTAATGTTTTTGTCCATAGGTCAGAAGTGGCGAAGAAAACAAAATCTGGCGAAGAACAGCGACCATTTATCTTGACGAGGGTTTAGTCGCTGTGCAGACTGCAGATATTTAAGATTTTTATGATCGGTGTAGATGATGATGGCGTGAGCAGACCCCTTAAGCAGGTGTCTCCATTCTTCCAAGGCCTAATTAACAGCGAGCAATTCTCAATCCCCAATGGAGTAGTTGCGCTCAGCAGGAGAGAAGAGTTTGGAGAAGAATCCACAAGATACTGCCTTACCCTTAGAATCTTATTGAAAACTGTTGAGTAACATCAGGATGACGAAGAACAGAAGCAGACGTGAAGGCGCTCTTGAGGTTGGAGAATGCTGACTCTGCCTTAGGAGTCCAGTTCTTAGCGTTCACTCCCTTTCTGGTAAAAGCTAAGAGGGGAGCAGTAAGGGACGAAAAATTTGGAATGAACCGACGATAGAAATTAGCGAATCCAAGAAATCTTTGTATAGCTCGGAGACCCTGAGGTCATGGCCACTCCAAGACGGACTTCACCTTCTCCGAGTCCATTTGAAGACCACAATCGGAGACAATATAGCCCAGGAATGGCAAGGACCTCTTTTCAAATACGCACTTCTCCGGTTTCGCGTATAATTTATTCCCCCTTAACCGCAACAAGACTTGGCGAACATGCTTCAGATGCATCGTCAGATCGGGTGAGTAGATCAAGATGCCGTCCAGATATACCACCATATAGACTTACAGAAGATCATGAAAGACGTTGTTCACAAACTCTTGGAACACCGCTGGAGCGTTACACAGACCAAAGGGCATGACAAGATACTCGTTGTGTCCGTCTCGGGTGTTAAATGCGGTTTTCCATTAGTCACCCTTGCGTATACGAATCAGGTTATAGGCCCCATGTAGATCCAGCTTAGTGAACACCTTAGCTCCACGTATCCTGTGGAGGATCTCAGAGATAAGTGGCAAGTGGTACTTGTTTTTTACCGTGACTTGGTTCAAACCACAGTGATCAATGCATTGTCGGAGTGACCCATCCTTTTTCTCCATGAAGAAAAATCCAGCTCCGGCTGATGAAGTGGACTTCCTGATGAACCCCCTCACCAGGTCCTCCATGACATACTCTGACATGGCCTGCGTTTCAGGCAAGGAAAGTGGGTAGACCCATCCATGAGGGAGTGAGGCTTCAGGAAGCAACTCTATAGAACAGTCATATGGACGATAAGGAGGAAGAACCTCTGCTTCCTTCTTGCTGAAGAAATCAGCGTAGCTAGCATACTGTGCAGGCAATCCTGAAAGTGACTGAGGTAGTGGAGAAAGAACGTGACGAACCTGAGGCAGTCATCGGTGCAGACATCGGGGTCCCCACTGGAGGACCTCTCCGGAGTTCCAATCAAGGACTGGAGCATGTTGGTGAAGTTATGTCAATTCCAGCAGGATGGGGTTGATAGCTTTGGATAAGACATAGAAAGCAATCTGCTCCAAATGAAGGACTCCTATCTGTAGTCTCAATGGTTTGGTGATAGACAGGATATGGTCAGGCAGAGTTTGTCCAATAATAGAGGCGACCGCCAGAGGTTTCTCTAGAGGAACTGTGGTCAAGTAGAGACGATCAACTAAGTCCTGCTGAATAAAATTTTCAGCTGCTCCGGAATCCAAGTAAGCATGCACACAGTGTGATCCTTCACTGGTGATGATTGATACAGGAATAGAAAGTCTAGGAGAGAATTTAGTAGCAGTAGTAGATTCACCTAGAGTTGTCTCTCCAATCAACCCTAGATGCTGGAGATTTCCCGGTTTCTGAGGGCATTAGCGCAAAAAATGTCCCTTGTGACCACAATATAGACACAATCTAGAAGAATGCATGTGTTGCCGCTCTTGGTCGGAAAGTCTGGGTCTGTCTATTTGCATTGGCTCCTTCAAAGGCACAACAGGAGTAGGAAGAGGTATTTGAAATTTAGGTGTCAATTGATAAGATCACTTCTCCCGGCGAGCTTCACAAGTGCGCTCTTAGATCCGAATATCGATCCGGGTTGCTGGCAGTATCAAGGCATCAAACATAGAGGGAAGCTCACGAGCCGCTAGTTCATCTTTAGTACGTGGAGATAGTCCCCTTGCTTGAGGGTTAGCAGTTGCAGGGAACGTTCAACCTGATTCCTCGAACACTGTATGGAATATCACTAAAAACAGTGGTAATCAGAGAATTCCTGACCCTCTCATTCCAAGATGGGGTTCACCCAGTGGCATAGCTACAGGGGTCACAACGGTCGCAGTTGTGACCGAGCCCCCAAGCCTGGGGGACCCGCTGGGCCCCCGTTGCCACACAGCGCTGACCCCGCTTCCAACTGTATTTGCATCCTCAGGACGCAAATACAGTTCAGTTCAATGCTGGAGCCTCGCTCCAGCATTCACTGTGCCGCGAGCGGCTCGACGCAGGCAGGCGTGATGTAGTGAGAACGGGGATAGGTAAGTAATTATGTTATTATTTTTCTATTAGGTACATGCATATGGGTGCATTATAGTGGGTATGCGAGGGGGGCATTATACGTGGTATGGGAGGGAGGGGGCTCATATGATAGCTACTGAGGGAGCATTATACTATATGGGGAGCATTATACTGCATAGCAAACCTAAGGGGGACATTATACTGTATGGGACAGCTATAGGGGGCATTATACTTTATGGGGGGCATTATACTGCATGGGGGTATTATACTGTATGGGACTGCTATGGGGCATTATATTCTATGGGGGCATTATACTGTATGGGGCAGCTATGGAGGGCATTATACTTTATGGGGCATTATACTGTATGGGGCAGCTATGGAGGGCATTATACTGTATGGGGCATTATACTGTATGGGACAGCTATAGAGGACATTATACTGTGTGGGGAGCATTATACTGTATGGGGCAGCCATGGGGGACATTATACTGTATGGGACAGCTATAAGGGGCATTATACTGTATGGGGGCATTATACTGTATTTGGCAGCTATCGTAGCATTATACTGTATCGGGGCATTATACTGTATGGGGCATTATTGGGACACTATACTGTATAGGGGCATTATATTTTATGGGGCAGTCATAGGGGGATATTATACTGTATGGGGAACATTATATTGTATGGGGGCATTATACTGTATGGGGCAGCTATGGAGGGCATTACACTGTATGGGGCATTATACTGTATGGGGCAGCTATGGGGGGCATTATACTATATGGGACAGATGGGGGCATTATACTGTATGGGGGGCATTATACTGTATGTGACAGCTTTGGGGGCCTTTATACTGTATGGGGGCATTATACTGTATGTGGCAGCTATGGGGGACATTATACTGTGTGGGGCATTATACTTCATGGGACAGCTATGGAGGGAATTATACTGTATGGGGGGCATTACACTCTATGGGGCAGCTATGGGGGCACTATACTTTATGGTGCATCATACTGTATGTGGCAGCTATGGGGGCATTATGCTGTATTGCTGGCTTTATACTGTATGGGACAGCTATGGGGGCATTATCCTGTGTGGGGCATTATACTGTATTGGGACTCCTATGGGGGCATTATATTGTATGGGGGCATTATACTGTATGGGGCAGCTATGGAGGGCATTATACTGTATGGGGAGCATTATACTTTATGGGGCAGCTATAGGGGGAACATTATACTGTATGGGGGCATTATACGGTATGTGGCAGCTATGGGGGGCACTATACCGTATGGGAGCAAAAAATATACTGTATGGGGCAGCTATGGGGGGATTATACAGTATCGGGGCATTATACTGTATGAGTCAGCTATTGGGGCACTATACTTTATAGGGGCATTATATTGTATGGGGCAGCTATGGGGGACATTATACTGTATGGGGGACATTATATTGTATGGGAGCATTATACTGTATGGGGCAGCTATGGAGGGCATTATACTGTATGGGGGCATTATACTATATGGAGCAGCTATGGGGCATTATACTGTATGGGGCAGATAATTGGGGGCTTTATACTCTATAGGGGCATTATACTGTATGTGACAGCTATGGGGGACATTATACTGTGTGGGGCATTATACTGTATGGGACAGCTATGGAGGGTATTATACTGTATGGGGGTATTATACTCTATGGGGCAGCTATGGGGAGCACTATACTGTATGGGGCATTATACTGTATGGCACAGCTATGGGGGCTGTTACGTCTATGGCCGGGGGTCGTCCTTCAGACTTACCCCTTGACGATCCCGGCCATGGACATCTCTCTTCTCAGCGTCAGCTCCCTCCAGGGAGACGCCAGCACTCTCTTCCGGGTCCTTAGACTGTTTCCCGCAGGGCGCGTGCACGGCCTTAAAGGGACAGTACGCGTCCAGCTGTCAAACATCAATTATCAACCCAAATGTCTGCTGGACTATTTAAGGGGCTCTGCCCACTGGTTCCTTGCCTGAGCGTTGTTGTATACCCTAGTTTGTCTTGCAAATGGTCTCCCAGTGTTTTCCAGTTCCCAGTGTTACCCGTTCCTGCTGCCTGTACCCTGTATCCTGTGCTATCGTATCTACAACTGAAAGTCAAGTCGTGCCTTCCGCTGCATCCACACGGTGTCACCTGCTGTGAAAGTCAAATCGTGCCTTCCGCTGCATCCACGGTGTCACCTGCTGTGAAAGTCAAGTCGTGCCTTCCGCTGCATCCACGGTGTTAGCTGCTGTGAAAGTCAAGTCCTGCTTCCGCTACTGTCTACATTGCCTCAGGTACCCGTTCTGAACTATAGACATTGTTTTGTACCTGGTTGGCCAGCTTCTACCCCGCTACGCGGTACGGCCCAGTGGGTCCATACCCCGTGCCGTGACAGGGGCATTATCCTGTGTGGGGCATTATACTGTATGGGACAGCTATGGGGGCATTATACTGTATGGGGGGGCATTATACAGTAAGGGACAGCTATGGGAAACTTTATACTGTATGGGGGTATTATACTGTATGGGGCAGCTATGGGTGGCAATATACTGTGGGGGCAGCTATGGGGGCATTGTACTGGGTGGGGGCAGATATGGGGGTATTTTACTGAATGTGGGTAGCTATGGGGGCATTATACTCTGTGGGGGCAGCTATGGGGCATTATACTGTGGGATCAGCTATGGGGAGCATTATACTGTGGAGGCATTCATGGGGTTTTTGGGCAAAGCGGCTGGGCATAGGTGTGTGAAGGGGTCTGGTGATGTTGGGTGGGGGGGCCCAGGCTGAATTCTTGCACCAGGGCCCATGAGCCTTTAGCTACACCCCTGGGTTCACCCATGCCAGGGCTTTGCCAGAGAGTAGAGAGATAATAAAAGCGACCTTGGCATCATCAGAGAGGAAGAGACGGGCAAGCAGCTTGAAGTGATAAGACCAAAAAAAACAATGAATGCTGGGAGACAATAGAATAATGAGAAAATACAAAAATACTTTATTGACATGAAATACACTATGTAATGATAAAAGAATCCATAAACCAACAGTAAAAACACGGATACTCGACTGAATGTATACTGAAATACATACAAAACGGTGCATGAAATGTATGAACTCCCTAGATGGAAATGATTTCACTAAATACTTTTTTAATATATGTATATAGTAATGTGGTACTGTAGTCTGCTTGGACAGGTAAGCAAAATATATATGTGTTTATATGCAAGGTGATGTAAACTGCATAACCCTACAGGCAGAAGTCACAACCCAAGCCAAATTACAATGCTGATAAGATAATCATGGTCCACTGACCTCAGCATTCCATATATCGCTATACATTCAAGTAAAACAAGCAAGTACAAGATAGAGGTGAAACAAGGTAAATTTGCATCAGAGGGGTAAAAGTCTCACATACCCATTATGAATAAACAAGGTGAGTATAGCCGGGATCCTCCCCAACGCGCGTTTCGGCGCTAATGCCTTCGTCTGGGGGTGAATTGTACACTTTTTAATGAAACCTCTACAGGTTTTAGGATCCCCTTTGTAGCGAGGAGGTAGAGTCAATGAGATTGCAGATCCAGGACAGGTAGGAGGGATAGCAAGTGGTGGAGCAGCTGTAGCAGCCAGAGGAGGGACAGAGGGACCAATCAAACAGTTCATTACAGAGTTTATTGCTTGTAGTAGTTGATATTGGTGTGCCCAGAAGTCACACATGTCCGCTTGAATTATTTGAACCGCACTTTTTAGGTTGACTAGCGGCATCCATGGCCTGAGAGTACTGTCACGGCTATGGGGTATGTGGACCCACTAGGCCGCTCCGCCGTAGCAGAGTAGCAGCTGGCCAAACAAAAGTCAATAATAGTCTTAGAGCTGGAGTACCTGACAGACACGTGGCATAGCAGACCCATAAGACACCTCGGCACAGATGACACTTGGCATGGTAGATGACACTTGGCGTGACAAATGACACTTGGCGTGGTAGAGGACACTTGGCATGGTAGATGATGCTTCGCATGGCAGATGACATGTGGCACCGAGGAGGAAGTCGACTCCAACACTAGACTTCGCTCAGGAACAAACACAACTACGGGATACAGGAAACAGGATACGGGAACACTGGGAACAGGATATAACTAAGGGACCATTTGCTAACAAACATGGGTAGACACAACAACTCTCTGGCAAGGAAAGGAAGGGGAGAGCCCTTTTTGTAGTCCAGGATGTATTAGGAATTGGCCAGGGAACTTTGAACTGGTGCACACGTTGGACCTTTAAGGCGCGGAAAGAGCGCTCGCGTGCACCCTGTAGGCTTCAATGTGAATGTTGCAGCAGCGTGTGCTGCCCTCTCCAGAGAGGGAGATGCCGGCATGAAGAGAGTGTCCTTCTGCGGTCAGGGCAGCCGGTGGGTTGGATGTGCCGGCGGTCAGCGACCGCGGGCACAACAACTAGGAAAGGTAGATGCACTCTGTCTTCAATAGGTTCTGCACCACGTATGGGATCTGGACCAAACATTCCGGGCCATTGCTGCCCCTTCAGTAGTGATAAGTGGTACACCCTGTGTGGCAATAAGGCCAACCCTGCTTATATAACTCTAAAAATGTCAGACACCCGGCTAGATTATTGGTAGGATAAAAGAGACAAATTCCCTGAAGCCTCCACTACCCTGCTCAAGATGATAAACAGTTGTTTCTAACTACAAACCCTTGATACTTGGCTCAGAAACCCGGGAACTGGGCACTGTTATCTGGAAATTGTGTTGCACTTTATGCGGAATTTAGGCCCACCACAATGTTTTCCCCAGGGCCCTCCACAGACCTTCTCTCGACCCTACATACCCCAATGTCATACAACAGATTCTTATCACTCTAATAACTTTGTTGAAGATGCTGTTCTGTGACAATAAATATTATTTCAGCTGGCATCAGGTGGGTTCTAATAACTGCAATTAAGTAGAAGAGAACGAAAGAAAAATATAAAAACATCCTTCAACAGCAAATCATTACATCCATCCAGATCATTTATTAATGAAGAGGGAATACATTGTAAATGAAAGCTTTGTATTTCTCAGGAACATATAGAACAAATAATATATACACGGCATAGACAACAAAAGGTAGAAGTTCTTGTCCAGAACCAGGGCACTTCACTTATTCTTTGTTACTTGTGTTTGATTTATTTGAGTTACATAAAAAACTAAAAGGAATCAGATTGTTCTACAATATGAGAATTTAAAAATCTAGTCTGGATATGTCTTCTGCCCTGGATAAGGAAACTCTGTTTTCCTTCATTTCTATGTGAAGAAAGAGAAATTACATTAACAAAATAATGGCCAGAGTAATTGTAATTATGGTTATACTCCAGACACTGCAGTTTCTAAGTAGGATCTTTATCTTGTCTGAATGAAATATTTAATGTTCTAGCAAAAGAAATCTGTATGCACATTATCTGTTATTCTTCATATAATGCCATACAATACCTTATAATGTCTGTCTGTGTTCCTGTGCTGTCCTATAAGCCCTGGGCGCCATGCACTGAGGAAGGGGACTAGTCACTGGTACACAGCCACTTTGCCAATCAACTTTGAGCCAACCATATTTAAATCTGTCTCTAGTACTTGTCTAATACTAGTTATATGGGATAATCCCCATGTGTAATGTTTCTGTTTGCTTGCACCTTGAACTTTGGACCAATAAATTCTAACCCATATTGCTCCTGACCATACTTCTGCATTGTCCTCGGGGTCTGTGCCGACTGTTGCTAATCTTCTGCTCGGTAAACTGACTTGGTCCTGTATAAAATTCTGTACTGCACGGCCCTTTAGGGGAATTGTGCTATCTAGTTGGGTTATTTTTCTGGGTATCTCTAGGACTGAGAGTATTAGGCCTCATGCACACGGCCGTAGTGTTTTTTACTGTCCGCAAATACTGGTCCGTAGTCATCAGCAAGTCATCCGCATGTCATCCACAATTCATCCGCATATCTGGGACGCTGTCCGAAAATATGGTCCGTAGTGCATCCATAGTACATCTGTATTTACGGATCCGCCAAAAAACAAAGGAGGCTACAAATAATATCACCAACATGTCCCAAGCCCTTGAAAAGGTTACATCAACGCTCAGGCGCCATTTTATTGGGGAATCCCCTGCCGTGGCATAGCAACGATTCCGCAATTATGGACGGCTAAAGATGAACATTAGTAGCTGTATGCAATATTACACGCACCCATAAACCTCTATGGGCGAGTTTGTGCCGAAATTGCAGACAGGAATAGGACATGTTCTGTATTTCTATATTCCAACAGCACAGACACACACCCGTAAATATACGGAAATGTGTCTGTGATCAATATAAATAAATTGGTGGGCAATTTCAACCGTAATTACGGATCCATAATTACGGATGACAACTATGGTCGTGTGCATGGGGCCTAACACTTTGTTGGCATTCATATGTTAATTGTTGAGTTTCAATGGAGTAGTAGTAAGCAGAGCATTGGCAATGATAAGAGTGCGTCACTTTTTAATTGCAGTTAGGACGTTCTTCTGTAAACTGACAATTTATTTAAAAAATACACCTACAGATGTAGCCATCTTTATCTTGATTCTGATAAGTTGCTGCAGCGTGATATCACACAACAAAAGCCATTGAAAAGTCATTGAAAAAGTCAAGATAAGGGATCTAGTCACTGTTTATTTAATGCGTTAAAAGTCAAGGTAAAGAGGGCTACATCTGTAAATAATTGATACAAAAACTAAAACAAAAAAACACTGATGCAATGCAATAAACAAATGGATTTTAATATCTAGTGAGGATTCAACCAAATGATTGGATTTAGTACTGTAGATCTCTAAATCTCTCCAATATTGGGCTGTTGGGGGGGGGGGGGGGTTGGACTGATATTTCAGATTATAAAATGGCTATTCCTATAATGTATAGAAAAAAAGACTACCTTGAATGTCTATAATGTCACAAACAGTTCTCAGCAGAAAGATATTACAGTTTTTTTAGCTCTCGAACTCTTACGTCAAAATTGGATAGATATTAAGTCAAACATTCTACCAGTATAATTCGTGGTTTCATCGAAGAACATTAGTTTAAGGAGCTTTTGTTCAAAATGCATTTATTTAATATTTTTATTTTCTACCTATTCTGACTTAAATGGATATCCTTGACTAAGCATTCAATGACTATGTGAAGAGCCAGGGAAATTAATTATGAAAAATCTTTTTTTCAGGTATTGCCATAGTAACTCTTGTGCAGATAACAGGGTAAGATGCTCCTGTGCTTGTTTAATAAAAGGAAGTAAATATAATTTTATTTTATTTTCAGCTAAGGGTCAATTTGTATTTAAGTTTACTTATTTATTTATTTATTTATTTTTATTTTTTTTATTCACCAGAAAGAAAAAGTATATTTGAAAAATTTAAAACCAAAATGTATGTCTTAAAATGTATTTTATGTTTCTTTCTTTTATATATTAGTATTATAATTCAAGTTTTTAAGGATCTGGCTGTTGAAATGTTACGTTTTAGTAAACTGGAAAACTAGAACTCAAAAAGTCTAAAAAATAAAGTTGTTGACATTTTTAATGATTTTTAATAATTTATTTTCATGTGTAATTATTTTTCTATTATTATGTATTATGTCTTATTATTATTTTGCAGGCCTTTCTCCACTTTACTGAAGATAAATCTATCTATCTATCTATCTATCTATCTATCTCTCTCTCTCTCTCTCTCTCTCTCTCTCTCTCTCTCTCTCTCTCTCTATCTATCTATCTATCTATCTATCTATCTATCTATCTATCTATCTATCTATCTATCTATCTATCTATCCATCTATCGCTATCTATCTATCTAATTAATTCTCTCTCTCTCTCTCTCTCTATCTATTTATTAATCAATACTTCTATATCATATCTACGGTATCTCATATCTATCCATTATATCCTTTTTTGCTCTCTCCTTGCCCTTTCCCTTTCTAACAAATAATAAGACAAAGGACCAAGCCAAGGTATGCAAATCAGTTCCTCCCTTTGCATAATTATTTCATAAGGAAGTGATCCCACACTGTGTTTTCAGAAGCAGAATGATAATAGTGTTTTCTTATGTACCTCTGCAGGGGGGCACTGTACTTGTATTGTCTATTATTTAGGTCCTCTAGACACCTATAGAAAGGACATCAACACTATAACTAGCACTCTGTTTTAAGGTTTATTTGTGCTCGGGGTTTTGTGAAAAATAAACATCCTCATCAGCACAATTTTATGTTATATTACTATTTAACCCCTTAATGACCAGCCTATTTTAGACTTTAATGACCAAGCTATTTTTTAAGTTTTTTCATCGTCTCATTCAAAAAGCTATAACTTTTTTATTTTTGCGTCGACATAGCTGTATAAGGTCTTGTTTTTTGTGGGACAAGTTGTAATTTTTAATAGCACCATTTTGGGGTACATAGAATTTATTAATTAACTTTTATTAACTTTTTTTGGGGGGAATAGAAAAAAAAACAGCAATTTCGCCACAATTTTTTTGCGTCCTAAATCTACGCCATTTACCGTGTGGTATAAATAACAAAATAACTTTATTCAGCGGGTTGTTGTGATTGCAACAATACCAAATTTATATAGATTTATTTATGTTTTACTACATTTACACAGTGAAAACACTTTTTTTTCAAAATTATTTGTTTTTTTGTGTCCATATTTGAAGAGCTATAACTTTTTTATTTTTTCGTCGATGCAGTTGTATGAGGTTTTTTTTTTTGCGGGACGACTTGTAGTTTTATTGGTACCATTATGGAGTAGATGCGACTTTTTGATCACTTTTTATCACATTTTTTTTAAGGCAGGATTCAAAGAAAACAGCAATTTTTGCATTGTTTTTTATTAAATTTTTTATGACGTTCACCGTGCGGGTTAAATGATGCATTAACTTTATAGTTGGGCTCGTTACGGACGCGGTGATACCAAATATGTGTAACTTTTTTACTTTATTTTGTTTTTTAATAATAAAGCATTTTGTAAGGGGAAAAAGTGTTTTTTTCTTATATTTTTCGCTTTTTAAAAAAAAACTTTTTGTTAAACTTTTTTTTACTTTTTTACTAGTCCTACTAGGGTACTTCACTATGCGATTGTCCGATCGCATTTATAATACACTGCAATACTTCTGTATTGCAGTGTATTATGCCTGTCCGGGTAAAACTAACAGGCATCTGCTAGGTCATGCCTCAGGCATGAAATAGCAGGCATACACTACAGGCAGACCTGGGGGCCTTTATTAGGCCCCCGGCTGCCATCGGAGACACAGACACTCGGTGATCTTATCGCCGAGTGCCGTTGGGATGAGAGGGAGCTCCCTCCCTCTCCAAAACAACTCAGATGCAGCGCTCGCTATTGAGTGGCGAATCTGAGGGGTTCAACGGGTGAGATCGATCTCACCCGTTAGAGCAGGGACGCCCCCAGCCCTCGGCTACCTCTGGCAGCTGAGAGCAGGGAGATTTAACGGCTCCCTGCTCTATTTATTTATTCAGATGCAGCGCCGTAAAAATGCCTATGCATCGGAATAAAGCCCGTTAGTGGCCGCCATAAAAACACTATGGGGTGGTCACTAACGGGTTAAAATTATTATTTGATTTCCACAATTGTAGCAATATACAACAAACAATAACAGTAAAAATATGCAAATCCCCTCTGATCCTCCGATTCTTTGATATTATATACATATATATATATTTATATATATATATATATATATATATATATATATATATATATACAGTGAAGGAAATAAGTATTTGATCCCTTGCTGATTTTGTAAGTTTGCCCACTGTCAAAGACATGAACAGTCTAGAATTTTTAGGCTAGGTTAATTTTACCAGTGAGAGATAGAATATATATAAAAAAAAAAAGAAAATCACATAGTCAAAATTATATATATTTATTTGCATTGTGCACAGAGAAATAAGTATTTGATACCTTTGGCAAACAAGACTTAATACTTGGTGGCAAAACCCTTGTTGGCAAGCACAGCAGTCAGATGTTTTTTTGTAGTTGATGATGAGGTTTGCACACATGTTAGATGGAATTTTGGCCCACTCCTCTTTGCAGATCATCTGAAAATCATTAAGATTTCGATGCTGTCGCTTGGCAACTCGGATCTTCAGCTCCCTCCATAAGTTTTCGATGGGATTAAGGTCTGGAGACTGGCTAGGCCACTCCATGACCTTAACCCCTTAACGCTCCATGACCTACTATTAGGTCATGCTAACTGTAGCGTTCGCGCTCAGTGACCTAATAGTAGGTCATGGAGTAAACACGGCGCCGTTCGCGCGGGGCGCGTTCATGAGCTGTGATAGCTGCTGTTTCCGACAGCAGACTATCACTGCTCAATGTGCCGGGACCGATCGCGGAGCTCCCCCGCCGATTAACCCCTCAGAAGCCGCGTTCAATAGCGATCGCGGCTTCTTAGGGGTTAATCCGCCATCGCCGGCCTGCTACACGATAGCGGCCGGCGATGGTGACTATGGCAACCGGACACCAAACAATGGCGTCCGGCTATGCCATAGACGGAAGCCTAGTGGGTCCTGACAACGTCAGGACCCACTATGCTTGCTGTCAGTGAGTAGCTGACAGCTCTAATACACTGCACTACGCATGTAGTGCAGTGTATTAGAATAGCGATCAGGGCCTCCTGCCCTCAAGTCCCCTAGTGGGACAAAGTAATAAAGTAAAAAAAAAGTTAAAAAAAGATGTGTAAAAATAAGAAAATAAAAGTTTTAAAAGTAATAAAAGTAAAAGTCCCACTTTTTCCCTTATCAGTCATTTATAATTAATTTAAATATATAAACAAACAAATAAACTATACATAATTGGTATCGCCGCGACCGTAACGGCCTGAACTACAAAATTATTTTGTTATTTATCCCGCACGGTGAACGCCGTAAAAAATTATATTAATAAACCGTACCACAATCACAATTGTTTGGTCACTTCACCTCCCAAAAAATGGAATAAAAAGAGATCAAAAAGTCGCATGTCCCGAAAAATGGTACTGATTGAAACTTCAGTTCGTTACGCAAAAAATAAGTCCTCGCACGGCTTTATTGATTGAAAAATAAAAACGTTCTGGCTCTTAGAATAAGGTAACACAAAAAGTGAATGATTGTTTACAAAACGTATTTTATTGTGCAAACGCCATAAGACATCAAAAAAAACTATAAACATCTGGTATCGACGTGATCGTATCACCCCGCAGAATAAAGTGAATATGTCATTTATAGCGCACGGTGAACGCTGTAAAAAAAAAAGTATACAAAAACAATAGTAGAATTGCTGTTTATTAGTCACCGCGCCACCTAAAAATGGAATAAAAACTGATCAAAAAGCCGCATGCACCCCAAGAAAACTAGAATGGATTCCTCAAGGGGTCTAGTTTCAAAATTGGGGTAACTTTTGGGGGGTTTCCAATGTTTTGGCACCACAAGACCTCTTCAAACCGGACATGGTGCCTAATAAAAAAGAGGGCTCAAAATCCGCTAGGTGCTCCTTTGCTTCGGAGGCCGGCGCTTCAGTCCATTACCGCCCGAGGGCCACATGTGGGATATTTCTCTAAACTGCAGAATCTGGGCAATACGTATTAAGTTGCGTTTCTCTGATAAATCATTTTGTGTTATTAAAAAAATGGTATAAAAAGAGTAAATTTCACCTCTACTTTGCTCTAAATTTCTGTGAAACACCTAAAGGGTTCATAAACTTTCTAAATGCTGTTGTGAATACTTTGAGGGGTCTAGTTTCTAAAATGGGGTGTTTGATAGGGGTTTCTAATATATGGGCCCCTCAAAGCAACTTCAGAAATGAACTGGAACCTAAAAAAATAAATGAGGCAATACTTCGCTTCTTACATTATACTGATAATGAGCCGTGCCCACCCCGAGATTACCCCAGTTTTGACCGTTTATATAAACGGAGACCCCTATTAGACCGTTCCAGTGCCCGGTTTTCCCAAGCATACACCCCCGAGAAGTGTATTTCTATTGATGAGTCCCTGGTACATTTTAAAGGGAGGGTTCAATTCCGCCAGTACCTGCCAGGTAAGAGGGCAAGGTATGGCGTGAAGATGTATAAGCTGTGCGAGAGTGCATCAGGGTATACCTACAGATTTAGGATATATGAAGGAAAGGCCACCCGCAAACCAGACTGCATCCTGGACTACAATAGGTACATGGGAGGGATGGATTTGTCAAATCAATTCCTGAAGCCCTACAGCGCCATGCGGTGTGGTATAAGAAGCTGGCCGGGCACATCATACAGATGGCTTTGTACAATGCGTACGTGCTACGTCAATGTGCAGGCCAGAGGGGAACTTTCCTGGAATTTCAAGATCTAATCTTTAGGGACCAGGAAGGGGGGGCACCCAGTACTTCTGGAAGCGAGGCCACACGCATCGTACCAGGGCAACACTTTCCAGGAGAAGTTCCCCAAACCGGTGGAAAGGGAAAGAGTCAAAAGAGGTGCAGAGTCTGCTATAAGAGGGGGATAAGGAAGAACACAATATACCAATGTGACACGTGTCCCGAAAAACCAGGGCTCTGTATAAAAGATTGTTTTAAAATGTATCATACATCCCTTGATTTTTAATTTACCCTGATGCACTCCGCACAGCTTACCCCCCTCATCTTTCCCTTCTGAGCCCTGCCGTATGCCCAGGCAGCTGATAACAGCCACATGTAGGGTATTGCCGTACCCAGGAGAACCCACATTACAATTTAAGGGGTGTATATCTCCGGTGGCGCATGCTGGGCACACTATATTGGACACTGAAATGGCATATATATATATATATATAAAATTGCAAATCTCACACTGCACCATCTGCTGCGCATTATCTTTTACACAGTACCTGTGGGGTCAAAATGCTCACTACACCTCTAGATGAATGTCTTAAGGGGTGTAGTTTTTAAAATGGGGTCACTTCTCGGGGGTTTCAACTGTACTGGTACCTCAGGGGCTTCTGCATACATGACTTAGCACCAGAAAAGCTCCAGTAGGCCAAATGGTGGTCCTTCCCTTCTAAGCCCTGCCGTGTGCCCAGGCAGCTGATAACAGCCACATGTAGGGTATTGCCGTACCCAGGAGAACCCACATTACAATTTAAGGGGTGTATATCTCCGGTGGCGCATGCTGGGCACAATATATCGGACACTGACATGCCATATATATATATAAAATTGCAAATCTCACTCTGCACCATCTGCTGCGCATTATCTTTTACACAGTACCTGTGGGGTCAAAATGCTCACTACACCTCTAGATGAATGTCTTAAGGGGTGTAGTTTTTAAAATGGGGTCACTTCTCGGGGGTTTCAACTGTACTGGTACCTCAGGGGCTTCTGCATACATGACTTAGCACCAGAAAAGCTCCAGTAGGCCAAATGGTGGTCCTTTTCTTCTGAGCCCTCCCATGGGCCCAAAGGGCAGTTTATCACCACAAATGGGGTATTGCCGCACTAAGGACAAATTGGGCAACAAAATGGGGTATGTTGTTCCCTGTGAAAATAAGAAATTTTGATCAAAAATGACATCTTATTGGAAAAAATATCATTTTTTTCATTTCACAGCCCAATTCAAATAGGTGCTGTGAAAAAACTGTGCGGTCAAAATGATAACAAAAACCATAAATGAATTCCTTGAGGGGTGTAGTTTCCAAAATGGGGTCACTTCTGGTGGGTTTCCATTGCTTTGATACCTCTGGGGCTCTGCAAATGCGACATGGCACCCGAAAACCAATCCAGCAAAATCTGGACTCCAACAAACACATAGCGTTCCTTTCCTTCTGAGCCCTCCCATGGGCCCAAACGGCAGTTTATCACCACAAATGGGGTATTGCTGCACTAAGGACAAATTGGGCAACAAAATGGGGTATGTTGTTCCCTGTGAAAATAAGAAATTTTGATCAAAAATGACATCTTATTGGAAAAAATATCATTTTTTTAATTTCACAGCCCAATTCAAATAGGTGCTGTGAAAAAACTGTGCGGTCAAAATGATAACAAAAACCATAAATGAATTCCTTGAGGGGTGTAATTTCCAAAATGGGGTCACTTCTGGTGGGTTTCCATTGTTTTGATACCTCAACACCTCTTCAAACCTGGCATGCTGCCTAAAATATATTCTAATAAAAAAGAGGCCTCAAAATGCACTAGGTGCTTCTTTGCTTCTAGGGCTTGTGTTTTATTCCACGAGCGCACTAGAGGCACATGTGGGACATTTCTAAAAACGGCAGAATCTGGACAATACATATTTAGTAGTATTTCTCTGGTAAAACCTTCTCTGTTACTAAAAAAAAATTGAATAAAATTGAAATTCAGCAGAAAAAATGAAATTTGCAAATTTCACCTCCACTTTGCTTTAATTCCTGTGAAATGCCTGAAGGGTTAAAAAACTTTCTATATGCTGTTTTGAATACTTTGAGGGGTCTAGTTTTTAAAATGGGGTGTTTTATGGGGGTTTCTAATACATAGGCCCCTCAAATCCACTTCAGAACTGAACTGGCACCTTCAAAAAAAGGCTTTTGAAATTTTCTTAAGAATTTGAGAAATTGCTGTTTATGTTCTAAGCCTTGTAATGTCCAAGAAAAATAAAATAATGTTCAAAAAACGATGCCAATCTAAAGTAGACATATGGGAAATGTGAACTAGTAACTATTTTGGGTGGTATAACCGTCTGTTTTTCAAGCAGATACATTTAAATTCTGAAAAATGCTATTTTTTGTAAATTTTGTCTAAATTTTGCAATTTTTCACAAATAAAGACTGAATATATCGACCAAATTTTACCACAAACATGAAGCCCAAAGTGTCACGAGAAAACAATCTCAGAATCGCTTGGATAGGTTTAAGCATTCCGACGTTATTACCACATAAAGTGAAATATGTCAGATTTGAGAAATGGGCTCTGAGCCTTAAGGCCCAAACTAGGCTGCGTCCTTAAGGGGTTAATGTGCTTCTTTTTGAGCCACTCCTTTGTTGCCTTGGCTGTATGTTTCAGGTCATTGTCGTGCTGGAAGACCCAGCCACGAGCCATTTTTAATGTCTTGGTGGAGGGAAGGAGGTTGTCACTCAGGATTTGACGGTACATGGCTCCATCCATTCTCCCATTGATGCGGTGAAGTAGTCCTGTGCCCTTAGCAGAGAAACACCCCCAAAACATAATGTTTCCACCTCCATGCTTGACAGTGGGGACGGTGTTCTTTGGGTCATAGGTAGCATTTCTCTTCCTCCAAACACGGCGAGTTGAGTTAATGCCAAAGAGCTCAATTTTAGTCTCATCTGACCACAGCACCTTCTCCCAATCACTCTCAGAATCATCCAGATGTTCATTTGCAAACTTCAGATGGGCCTGTACATGTGCCTTCTTGAGCAGGTGGACCTTGCGGGCACTGCAGGATTTTAATCCATTACAGCGTAATGTGTTACCAATGGTTTTCTTGGTGACTGTGGTCCCAGCTGTGTTGAGATCATTAACAAGTTCCCCCCGTGTAGTTTTCGGCTGAGCTCTCACCTCAGGATCAATGATACCCCACGAGGTGAGATTTTGCATGGAGCCACAGATCGATGTCGATTGACAGTCATTTTGTATGTCTTCCATTTTCTTACTATTGCACCAACAGTTGTCTCCTTCTCACCCAGCGATTACTTATGGTTTTGTAGCCCATTCCAGCCTTGTGCAGGTCTATGATCTTCTCCCTGACAACCTTAGAAAGCTCTTTGGTCTCGCCCATGTTATAGAGGTTAGAGTAAGACTGATTCATTGAGTCTGTGGACAGGAGTCTTTTATACAGGTGACCATGTAAGACAGCTGTCTTTAATGCAGGCACCAAGTTGATTTGGAGGGTGTAACTGGTCTGGAGGAGGCTGAACTCTTAATGGTTGGTAGGGGATCAAATACTTATTTCTCTGTGCACAATGCAAATACATATATATAATTTTGACTATGTAATTTTCAGTTTTTTTTTTAAATATAATCTATCTCTCACTGGTAAAATTAACCTAGCCTAAAAATTCCAGACTGTTCATGACTTTGACAGTGGGCAAACTTACAAAATCAGCAAGGGATCAAATACTTATTTCCTTCACTGTGTATATATATATATATATATATATATATATATATATACACACACACACACACACACCTGTATTCAGTGGTAAACTCTTATCCGTATCTCTAAAAACGTTTCATTTTTCTTTTGATGGCCTTAGACACTGGCTGTACTTTTGGCTGATACAAATGTTTACAACCATGCACAGACAAAGCAAAGATCACCAGATGCAGTGGAGATGGAAAAATTCTCTGAGATAATGTTCAGTAACGATAATAAGCCAATAAGCTAATCATACCATAAACCAGAGGCGTAGCTAGAGGGGGCAGGCATGCACCCCAGGCGCAACTAAGAGAGAGTGAAGGTCGGGAGGGCGCTAGGGTCACACCGTCAATGACGGTGGCCTGCTGCCTCTCTGAGGGGGCGGCAGCGCCACTGAAACCAGCCGCCGCTACCCCCTCCTGCACTATAGGCAATAAATGGCCAGGTACGTTCTGTGACCGGTAAATTAAGTACCTTTCAACGACTCAAGCGGCGCGATTACTCTTTTGCGCCACTTGCATCATTGAAAGGCACTAATTCACAGGGCAAGTCAATCAGCGCCTGTCAATCAGCGCCTTTCATAGACACAAGTGGCACAATGACGTAATCACGCCGCTTGCGTCTATGAAAGGCGCTGATTGGCAGGGCAGAAATACTTGCCCTTTCAATCAGAAGAGACACAATGCAAGTATCGAGATAAAAGCCGCACTTACCCGGTCTGACGTAGAAAATTCTTTAATGCTTGTAAAAAAGGTGTGGGGGAAGACGAAGACAGTGTCAGGCAACAGCCGCTTCGCGTACAACGCTTTCTCAAGCCCTTTAATGACAGTATATGTGCATGTAGCTTAAATACCTACACCCATAGGTTTCCATAGAAACACATGAACACAATACAAATTTAAAGAGACAGGGTCATAAAAAAATGTACATTTACAGAATAAAAAAAAAAACACTCAAAATATTGCGGTCATTAAATCCAAGATTACTTAAGGTGTTTGTTTTAATAATCCACCTAGCCTCTCTCTGCAGCAACAATCTACTGGGATCACCTCCTGCATATGGAAAATCTACTCTTTCTATTCCTGCAAAGGTGAGAACATCTGACCTGCTCAGAAGAGAGCAGGTCTGCATTGACACGGGACGGTGCAGGAACGGGATTAAGGTGAGTATGTAAAGTTGTTTGTTTTCTATCCCAAATAAAATTAGTGACATTAGCTATAGGGGGGCTCTATCTAAAGGGGAGGGGGCTATATACAGGGGTGGGCTATATGTGGAGCACTATAGGGGGAGCTAAATGTGAGGCACTCTATACAGGGGGGTTATATACAGGGGTGGGCTATATGTGGAGCACTATAGGGGAGCTATATGTGAGGCACTATATACAAGGGTGGGCTATATGTGTAGCACTATTTATAGGGGGAGATATGTGAAGGACACTACAGGAGGGGGCTATATTTTGGACAATATATACAGGGGTGGGTATATCTACAGGGCGGGATATATACAGGGGTGGTCTATATATGGAGAACCATAGGGGAGCTATATGTGAGGCACTATATATAGGAGTGGGCTATATGTGGATCACTATTTAAAGGGGGAGATATACGTATGACACTATCTACAGGGGTGGGCTATATGTTGGACAATATATACAGCGGTGGGCTATATGTGGAGCACTATCTACAGGGAGGACTTTATGTGGGGCACTATCTACAGGGGGGCTATGTGTGGGGCACTATTTTCAGAGGGGGCTATATGTGGGGCACTATCTACAGGGGTGGCTTTATGTGGGACTCTATCTACAGGGGGCTGTATGTGAGGCACTATCTACAGGGGCTCTATGGGGGTCACTATTTACAGGGGGATCTATGTAGGGCACTATCTAAAGAACACGGTGTGTGTGTGTGTGTGTGTGTGTGTGTGTGTGTGTGGGAGACAGTGTATTATGCTATTATAATTAGAGGTGCAGTGTATGGCACTATTATATTTAGGAGTAACAGTGTCTGGCACAATGAGAACTTTATCTTTGTTTATAGGTGCAGAAATGTTTGAAAAGCTGAAGACATCTGAGTTGCAAACTACAGAAATGTGCTGTGGCCCTTAGAAGTCGTCATAGATGTCTGGACCAGATGGAGAAGGAAAGAGAAAAAGAACAACTAGATTCTGACATCACCAGTGAGTCATTTAATGTAAATGTTTATTCTGCCTCTAATCAGTACTGTAGTCACTCTATGATCTGCAGAGAGATGATGGGTGGTATGATTTTTTTTGTGAAACAGCAACTCCCAGCATATCCTTACCATTGTTTGGGCCATGCTGAGAGCTGTATACAATTTAGTGCAAACCTATACGGCAGGGATTTGCCCTAAATTGAGCTGTATTTGTGCTGGTGTTGTATTTATGTACTGAGCTTTGTTCTGGTGCTGTATATATATATATACACTACCGTTCAAAAGTTTGGGGTCACCCAGACAATTTTGTGTTTTCCATGAAAACTCACACTTATGTTTATCAAATGAGTTGCAAAATGACTAGAAAATATAGTCAAGACATTGACAAGGTTAGAAATAATGATTTTTATTTGAAATAATAATTTTCTCCTTCAAACTTTGCTTTCGTCATTTGCCATTTGCAGCAATTACAGCATTGCAGACCTTTGGTATTCTAGCTGTTAATTTGCTGAGGTAATCGGGAGAAATTTCACCCAATGCTTCCAGAAGGCCCTCCCACAAGTTGGATTGGCTTGATGGCCACTTCTTGCGTACCATAGGGTCAAGCTGCTCCCACAACAGCTCTATGGGGTTGAGATCTGGTGACTGCGCTGGCCACTCCATTACAGATAGAATACCAGCTACCTGCTTCTTCCCTAAATAGTTCTTGCATAATTTGGAGGTGTGCTTTGGGTCATTGTCCTGTTGTAGGATGAAATTGGCTCCAATCAAACGCTGTCCACAGGGTATGGCATGCTGGAAGAGTGCCTGACGCCATCTGTCAGGCATGGTGGAGGTAATGTGATGGTCTGGGGTTGCTTTGGTGCTGGTAAAGTGGGAGATTTGTACAAGGTAAAAGGGATTTTGAATAAGGAAGCCTATCACTCCATTTTACAACGCCATGCCATACCCTGTGGACAGCGCTTGATTGGAGCCAATCATCCTACAACAGGACAATGAACCAAAGCACACCTCCAAATTATGCAAGAACTATTTAGGGAAGAAGCAGGCAGCTGGTATTCTATCTGTAATGGAGTGGCCAGCGCAGTCACCAGATCTCAAACCCATAGAGCTGTTGTGGGAGCAGCTTGACCGTATGGTACGCAAGAAGTGGCCATCAAGCCAATCCAACTTGTGGGAGGGCCTTCTGGAGGCATGGGGTGAAATTTCTCCCGATTACCTCAGCAAATTAACAGCTAGAATGCCAAAGGTTTGCAATGCTGTAATTGCTGAAAATGGAGCATTCTTTGATGAAAGCAAAGTTTGAAGGAGAAAATTATTATTTAAAATCAACATCATTATTTCTAACCTTGTCAATGTCTTGACTATATTTTCTAGTCATTTTGCAACTCATTTGATAAATATAAGTGTGAGTTTTCATGGAAAACACTAAATTGTCTGGGTGACCCCTAACTTTTGAACGGTATATATATATATTGAGCTTGGTTCTGGTACTGTATATAAGTAATGAGATTGGTTCTGGTGCTATATATATATGTACTGATCTTAGTTCTGGCACTGTATATATGTACTGAGCTTGGTTCTGGTACTGTTTATATGTACTGATTGTTGTTCTGATGCTGTATATATGCACTGAGCTTGGTTCTGGTGCTGTATATAGGTACTGGGCTTTGTTCTGGTGCTATATATAAGTAATGAACTTGGTTCTGATGCTATATATATATGTAATGAGCTTTGTTCTGGTGCTGTATATATGTAATGAGCTTGGTTCTGGTGTTGTATATAGAACTATATTGCTTGTAAAATGTACAAATGGTTTTATGCTCGAGTTACTTAAAAAAAAATGAGGGGAAAAAATGACACATTGATTAGTAGAGAAAACAAACATGGCGAGGGGGAAAGAAATGTCGTTAAAGAGGTTCGGGGGCGGCGCCAAACTGAATCTTTGCCCCGGGTGCTGCAGAACCTAGCTACGCTTCTGCAAAAACTTCATGTTACAACCAAAAACATCAGCAACATAGCAGATTAAAATGATCAGATTTATAGATCAAACGCAATAATAAAAGTAAAGTTTCAATTTCAGTGATTTATAACAAATTGGGGGGCAATCTCTTAACTATTCTACCAGAAAAGTTTTTTTACGCAAGGACCAGGCAACTTAATCATTCTAAAGCATGAGCAAAAATTGTGCAAGAATGGAATATGGTCAAAGTATTTTAAATGAGGTTTGGAGGGACATCCATTTTAGAACTTTGCATAGAACAATATATGCATTTAATTTACCAACCTCGTACATTCAAGACAGGCTGAGACATTGTCCTAAATGTAATAACACAAAGCAGATCTTTACCATGGTACATGGCAATGCAACATAGTTCAGTACATTTGTACCCATATTAAACAATTACTCATACTTTATGGGGAATTACTGCACCTCTAACACCAATATTATGTATCTTCCATTATTATAAAGGTGGAGGAACAGATAACACGTAAAAAGAGTTCACTAATTGTAGAAAGAATTTAGTCCACACATTATGCATAGCGGCCAAGACTAGAGGTGTCTGCTTCAATATTGGCTACAACACTTAATGCCGTTGACTCAGACGTTGATAAAGCAAATGAAGATACTGAAGAGCTTGCTTAATTATAGCGCAAAGAAACAGAAAGAAACAAAAAAACAAACCATTTACGTCTTTAAAAAGTAGAACGTATTCATTACATAATTTTATATTACAGGGGAGATCAAGCAGCTCATGACACCTTTCACACTCACAGAATGGTTGGAGAACCTAAAGGGCAAAAGATCACTTGATCAATATGTGTCAGGATTCGAATCCGCAAAACCTGTGTTCCAGGCAGTAGTTCTTCTAATTGAGCCACTGGTGCTGTTGGACAACTCCAGTGCTTGATTTAGTGACTAGCTTCTCTTGATTCCTGCCTTTCTGGTTTACTTTCCTTGATTGCTAGATTGGATTCACGCTTTTGGCTTACTATAAATGTCTGGCCCTTACACTTCCTAGTCAGCTCCCTTCTTATGGTATAGTTCCTCTCAGCATCACGTTACTACCAGTAGCCATTTATCTGTGTACTGAACTAGGAATTTTTCCTGACCGTGGCTCTGTCTCACTACCTATTGCTGTTTATCTGTGTATCAACATGGACTGTGTCTCTGCCTCACGTAGACACCTATTGCTGTTTATCTGCCTACCGAACCTGGACTGTTATCTGACTACTCTTGCTGTTTTCACCCTCCTGTCCAGTGCCACACCTGCCATGAGGCGAGGTGAGCAGACAGCCTCAGACGGCGCCACCTAGCCGAAAATGGGGGGCGGCAACAGTGGCGTAATTACCACAGTAGCAGCCGTAGCGGCTGCTACGGGGGCCCGTGGCTTGAGGTGGCCCGTGCCGCTAGCCGACATGCCCCCCCATATGCCCGGTGGCGCCACTAGCAGCCGTTATGGCTGCTACTGCTGTAGCGATGCTACTACGGGGCCCGCACCGCCGAGCCACTAACATTTATGGGCCAGTAGAACACAGGCCCCCTCATGCTCGGGGGTGTCGCTAGCACCGGGGGGGGGGGGGGCGGAGCTAGCGACAGCCACCCCGTCTTGCAGTAATTGTACCTGCGCCTATAGCACGCAGGTACAAATATATGCATTAGTGCTGAATGGCCCGTGCCCTGAGTGCTCCGTGCCCGACCATTCAACGCCTTACAATGAAGCTGATTGGCAGGGTAAAATGACTTGCCCCGCCAATCAGCGCCTTTCATCAACGCTAGCGTCGTGATAACGTCATCGCTCCGCTTTCGTGCTTGAAAGGCTCTGATTGACGGGGCAAGCCATTCTGCACCGCCAATCAGCGCCTTTGAACGACGCGTCGTTCAGCTACAGCAGACCTGCTCAGAAGAGAGCAGATATGTATTGCAACCGGACAGGATCATGTGAGTATGTAAAGTTTTATTTATTCTCTACTAAAACTGTGAGTGGCATTATCTACAGTGGGGGCTCTATCTACAGGGGGGGTCATCTACATGTGGGGATGTGGGCTTCTGTATACAGGGGGGGTCGGGTATATATGTGGGGATGTGGGCCACTATATACAGGGGGATCTATATCGGGATCTGGGCCACTATATACAGGGGGGTCTGTATGGGGATGTGGGGCACTATGTACAGAGGGGTATATATGTGGGGGATGTGGGCCACTATATACAGGGGGTCTATACGTGGGGATGTGGGCCACTATCTACAGGGGGTTGGGATGTGGGGCACTATCTACAGGGGAGTCTATATATGGGGATGCGGGGCACTATATACAGGGGAGCTATATGCGGGGATGTGGGGCCCTATATACAGGGGGAGCTATATGTGAGGTGCTATCTACAGACACAGTGTGTGGTACTAGTAGAATCAGGGACACAGTGTATGGCACTATTATATTTAGAGGTTTTGAGAATTTGAACTTTGTTTATAGGTTCAGAAATGTTTTAAAAGTGAGAAGCTGAAGACATCTGAGTGGAAAACTGCAAAAAATGGCTCATGGCCGGGAGAAATCCATCCACCATAGAATCTAAGACGTCACCAGTGAGTCACTTAATTTAAATGTTTATTCTGCCTCTAATCAGTAATGTAGTCACTGTGTGATCTGCAGCGAGATGATGGGTGGTATTATTATTTTTTTGGGTGAAACAGCATCTCCCAGCATATCCTTATCATTCTTCGGTCCATGCTGGGAGCTGTAGTTTTACGCCGTACAAACCTATACGGCAGGGGTTGCACTAAATTGAGCTGTATTTGTTCTGGTGCTGCATATATGTACTGAGCTTAGTCCTGGCGCTGTATATATGTATAAGCTTGGTTCTAGTGCTGCATTTATGTGCTGAACTTGGTTCTGGTGCTTTATATATGTACTGAGGTTTGTTCTAGTGCTGTATATATATGTACTGAGCTTGGTTCTGGTGTTGTATTTATGTATGAGCTTGGATCTAGTGCTGTGTATATGTATGTGTGTATATATATATATATACATATATATATATATATATATATATATATATATATATATACATATATATATATATATATATATATATATAAAAAAGCATAGAACACAGCAACGGCACCAGGACTTCAGAGTAGATGAAAGCAAAAAGTGGATTTTATTCACCTCAGTACAGCAACGTTTCGGTTCAACAGGATCCTTTCTCAAGCCATCTTGAGATGGCTTGAGAAAGGTTCCTGTTGAACCGAAACGTTGCTGTACTGAGGTGAATAAAATCCACTTTTTGCTTTCATCTACTCTGAAGTCCTGGTGCCGTTGCTGTGTTCTATGCTTTTGTCTATCTCTTTGGGGAATTGATTCAACCCCAGGTAACGAGCACATGGCCTGATTTCCTGGAAACCATTGGAGTGCTGTGTTCATCTACCTTTGGACTGTATATATATATATATATATATATATATATATATATATAAATATAAATATATATATATATATATATATATATATATATATATATATATATATATATACAGTGAAGGAAATAAGTATTTGATCCCTTGCTGATTTGTAAGTTTGCCCACTGTCAAAGACATGAACAGTCTAAAATTTTTAGGCTAGGTTAATTTTACCAGTGAGAGATAGATTATATTAAAAAAAATACAGAAAATCACATAGTCAAAATTATATATATTTATTTGCATTGTGCACAGAGAAATAAGTATTTGATCCCCTACCAACCACTAAGAGTTCAGCCTCCTCCAGACCAGTTACACGCTCCAAATCAACTTGGTGCCTGCATTAAAGACAGCTGTCTTAAATGGTCACCTGTATAAAAGACTCCTGTCCACAGACTCAATTAATCAGTCTGACTCTAGCCTCTACAACATGGGTAAGACCAAAGAGCTTTCTAAGGATGTCAGGGACAAGATCATAGACCTGCACAAGGCTGGAATGGGCTACAAAACCATAAGTAAGACGCTGGGTGAGAAGGAGACAACTGTTGGTGCAATAGTAAGAAAATGGAAGACATACAAAATGACTGTCAATCGACATCGATCTGGGGCTCCATGCAAAATCTCACCTCGTGGGGTTTCCTTGATCCTGAGGAAGGTGAGAGCTTGAGAACTACACGGGGGGACCTTGTTAATGATCTCAAGGCAGCTGGGACCACAGTCACCAAGAAAACCATTGGTAACACATGGATTAAAATCCTGCAGTGCCCGCAAGGTCCCCCTGCTCAAGAAGGCACATGTACAGGCCCGTCTGAAGTTTGCAAATGAACATCTGGATGATTCTGAGAGTGATTGGGAGAAGGTGCTGTGGTCAGATGAGACTAAAATTGAGCTCTTTGGCATTAACTCAACTCGCCGTGTTTGGAGGAAGAGAAATGCTGCCTATGACCCAAAGAACACCGTCCCCACTGTCAAGCATGGAGGTGGAAACATTATGTTTTGGGGGTGTTTCTCTGCGAAGGGCACAGGACTACTTCACCGCATCAATGGGAGAATGGATGGAGCCATGTACCGTCAAATCCTGAGTGACAACCTCCTTCCCTCCACCAAGACATTAAAAATGGCTCGCGGCTGGGTCTTCCAGCACGACAATGACCCGAAACATACAGACAAGGCAACAAAGGAGTGGCTCAAAAAGAAGCACATTAAGGTCATGGAGTGGCCTAGCCAGTCTCCAGACCTTAATCCCATCGAAAACTTATGGAGGGAGCTGAAGATCCGAGTTGCCAAGCAACAGCCTCGAAATCTTAATGATTTACAGATGATCTGCAAAGAGGAGTGGGCCAAAATTCCATCTAACATGTGTGCAAACCTCATCATAAACTACAAAAAACATCTGACTACTGTGCTTGCCAACAAGGGTTTTGCCACCAAGTATTAAGTCTTGTTTGCCAAAGGGATCAAATACTTATTTCTCTGTGCACAATGCAAATAAATATATATAATTTTGACAATGTGATTTTCTGTTTTTTTTTAAATATAATCTATCTCTCACTGGTAAAATTAACCTAGCCTAAAAATTCTAAACTGTTCATGTCTTTGACAGTGGGCAAACTTACAAAATCAGCAAGGGATCAAATACTTATTTCCTTCACTGTATATATATATATATATATATATATATATATATATATATATATGTGTATATATATATATATATATATATATATATATATATATATATATATATATATATGAACTTTGTTCTGGTGCTGTATATATGTCAGAGCTTGGCTCTAGTACTGTATTCATGTACGGAGCCTGGTTGTGGTACTGTATATATATATATATATATATATATATATACTGTACATATGATCTTGTTTGTGGTACTGTATATATTATGGAGAGGTTGTGGATGGGGTCTATATTTCCCCAAGATTTCTGTCTTCTGCTATCTGAAAACAACCAGGGACTAAATTCAGCAGAGAATGTGGTTCTCTCTCTACAATAGGTTTTATCTAAAACCTGGGAAAAGGCCTGGTTGTTAGAGTGGGGAGAGATTTGTGGGTCCCCACTCCATCCACACAGTCCTGGTCTTGGGCTGTCAAGGTATTAATCCGGGGTCAGGTGTGATAGCCCTTTTAAAAGGCTGCAGTTAAGTCACACTCTCTCTCAGCCTTGGGAGAGGAGCTTGTGAGAGCAAACCGACTGCATTCATAACAGGTTGTATGGTCTGCATGGTTTATGGTGCCAGGCATTAGGCCTGCACTGTGTTAGTTAGGATACCTGACTGTATAGTTAGTGCCGGACAGGCATAGAGTTTTCTTTTTGTTTGTTTTCTTTTTATTCATGTACAACTTGTAAATAAAACTGGCTGAGGCCAGTAGTACCATATCTTTGCTGTGCGGACTGAAATTTACTGGCGTGTTTGATACCGAGTAACCGTCTACCCCAGGAGACAACTGTCCCGCTACCTAATCCCCTTACAATATGTATGAGCTTGGTTCTGGAGCTGTAATTATATAAGATATATCTATAATAACAAAATTTGCAGGGCAGATGGAACTGTTCTCAATTCATTGTATATTTCATGGGAACCTGTCTGGTAGCTTTAACCCCTTGAACCACCACAATGCAGTAATACATGACCTGACAATATTTCCCATGTATGTTTTTCTCAGATGCAGCAAAATCCACTTTTAAAACGGCGCACACTATATGGTAATTACTCATTAAAGGGTCATGGGGCGGTGCCGCTATCCTGACGAGTCACATAGTCCTGCCTCCAAACCCAACTTTCCATGTTTGATTGACATCTCCCTGGCTGATACAACTTTCTCGGATGCGCCATTGCCTTGTGGCACTATAGAAAAATGGGGGCTGCGTGGCACTATATACAAGGGTAGCTGTGTGGCACTGTACACATGGGGAGCTGTGTGGCACTATATGCAAGGTGTTGTGCGGCACTACTAGGGGGGGGGCTATGTGGCACTATTTACAAGGTGGAGGCTGCGGCTCTATCTACAGGTGTCTGTGTGTGGCGCAAACTACAGGGGTCTGTGTGTGGCACTATCAAATAAGAGGGGGCTGTGCAGCACTATATACAAGGGAGGGAGGCTGTGTGGCGCTATATACAGTGGGAGCTATATATCGCTATATACCAGGGAGGCTTTATGGCGATATCTACAGGGGGGCTGTATGGCACTATCTACAAGGGGGAGGTCGGGGGTCACTATCTACAAGTGGGATGTGACACTGTTTATAATCAGGGCTGTATAGCACTGTCTACAGGGGGGCTGTATGGCACATTCTACAGGGGGCACTATCTATAAGGGGGCTGCTTGTGGCACCTGGGGGGGCCCTAGTCAAGAGTTTTTGTCTGCCTGCTATGGAGCCCCGTCTTTCCTAGTTACGCCCCTGGGCATTTTGAACCAGGGACGGACTGGACCGGGGGGAGGGGGCATGCCTTATTTTACTTACCTAATGTGCCGCATAATGGTGCCCATCTATAAGAACACTACTCCTCCTCTCTGATGCTGTACGCAGCACGCGCCGCCAGAGAGGAGCAGGTCTGCAGAAGGAGCAGTCGAATGCTCTCTCCTCAAGAAGAGGAGTAATGAGATGCACGAGGTGAGCGGTGAGTGGTGGCCTGCATTAAAAACTGAGTGCCACTTACAGCGCTCACGCTTCTGCCTTCACTAATTTATAAGGTGTCGGTCGGCCGGAGTTGGGGGACCGGGACCCGGGAGTATACTAAAAGGGAGGTCTGGGCATTTTACTGACAGCCAAGGGCTCTATGAGGGGGGAATAATCCACCCCATAGAGTCCTCACGTTACTATAATGGAAGGATAGGGGAATCCAGGGGAGGGGCAGTCTGAGCGTCTGACTTACTGCAGAGGGCTCAATAGGGGGGAGTATTCTGCCCCCCCTTTAGAGGAATCAGTCGGATGCTCAGACCCCCCCTAACCTTTAATTATAGTAACTAGTGAGGCCTCTATGGGGGGGGGGGGGGATTATTCTCTAGAAGATTTAGCAAATAAACAACAAATGTTTTCCTATTTAAACAAAATGTATATATTGCGTGTTTGTTGTGTAAAGCTAATAATGAGAAAACTCCGATAGATTGGGGGGGGGGGCGTCTTTTTATATTTTATAGTTCGCCTCAGGCAGCAGAGGGCCAAGGTTCACCCCTGCTCCTGTCTTATCGTTTCAGCCACTGGACTCTGAATCTGCTGGGGTCCCCAACAGAATTGTCTGGCTCAATATGGAGTCCACTGGAACAAGTCCTTTGACAACTATGAGACAACAAATTTCTGAACTACAAGAATTTGCAAGATCTAGTGCGAAATCAACTAATTTATAGAATTGCAAAAAAACTTTTGGATGTACATGGCTCTGTCACAGATTCAAGTTCACGCATGCTACACTCTTTACAACAGCGGACATATTGATTAATCCAAATCCAGATTCGAGGTTAATGCATCTGATTCTGCAGTAAGGGCTGTCAGCAGTCAGGAGCAGGGACGTAGCTAAAGGCTCATGGGCCCCGATGCAAAGGTATTGGGCCCCCCCCCCGTAAACTTCTCATGGCCGACGGTCCGCAGCTTTCAGCTGCATCGCTGGGTCTCCTAAGTGACCCAACAATGCAGCATTAGCAGCCAGGAGTGTCACTAAGGACTTAAAATGTCAGGAGAAATAGCCCCAATACATATGTGTCCGCCCAAAAAAAAATGTGTGTGTGTGTGTGTGTGTGTGTGTGTATGTGTGTATAGGAGACAGCATATCTATAGCACTACGACCCTATAAACCATACCTCCCAACTTTTGAAGCTTGAAAAGAGGGACCTTTTTTAGCCACGCCCCTAACCGCGCCCGATATCTCACATAAGCACATCAAATCGCGCCCAGCTCCTCCTTCAAATAACAAGAGCACATTCTCACTGCGCATCTCTAGACTTACAAAAAAATAAATATGGATATTATAAATATTATGGATCCGGTTACATCTTCCTTGTTTTAGTTTTCGTAACTTGGGTATAACATTTGTTTTTGCTTTGTTTGCATCTATTGTGAATGATATGAGTTAGATAGATAGATCGATCGATCGATAGATATGGGACAGATAGATAGATGTGAGATAGATAGATAGATAGATAGATAGATAGATAGATAGATAGATAGATAGATAGATAGATAGATAGATAGATAGATGTTTAATGGAGAAATGTGTTGTTTTTTTGTTATTACCATTCTCCCTCTCCTGTCAGGAGAGGGAGATGTTACACCAGTTCAGTGAGGGGGGTACGGGGGGGGGGGGTCGGGAGCCGCTAAAAGAATGTGCCTGGAGACACAAGATTTTCTAAAACCATAAAATAATGTAATTTATTTTATGATTTTAGAAATGCTAGTGTTCCCGGGCACTAAATTGTTTAAACTGTATACTCACCAGTCACCCCTGTCCTGTGGCTTCGTTCTTCTCCTCTCCAGTGTTCCGCTTCGGTGTGTCTGCTGCACTCTGCTCCCTTGCTCCAGGCAGACTGCTGCGCAGGCAGCGTCATTGTAAGGGGGCGTGGCTGGCAACAAGGAGGGTCCGTGTCAGGGAGGGACATTGCTCAGACCGCCGGGACGGCGGGACAGCGGTGAAACACCGGGACTGTCCCGCCGGATCCGGGACGGTTGGGAGGTATGTATAAACTATGGATAGAATTAGATACAGTGGCTCAGCAGACAGTACCACACATGATGGGGTTAGATATAAGGCCCAGCACACAGTATTGCACATGATAGGATTAGATACAGTGGCCCAGCAGACAGTATCACACATGATAGGATTAGATACAGTGACTCAGCAGACAGTATCACACATGATAGGATTAGATACACAGCTCAGCAGACAGTATCACAAATGATAGGATTAGATACACCACTCAACAGACAGTATCATACATGATAGGATTAGATACAGAGGCTCAGCAGTCAGTATTACACATGATAGGATTAGATACAGTGGCTCAGCAGACTGTATCACACATGATGGGCTTAGATACACAGTTCAGCAGACAGTATCACACATGATAGGATTAGATACAGTGGCTCAGCAGTCAGTATTACACATGATAGGATTAGAGATAGGGCCCAGCAGACAGTATCACACATTGTAACCCAGCAAAAGGATTGTATGGCATTGAGAAATGGGAGGTTGTGGCCGGCCACTAGAGGGCGCTGTGAGGTTAGTACATCGACAGTGTTTAGTGTGTGGAGTGATATACAAGAGAGGTCTAGTGAGGAAGTGTCTGGAGAGAGGTCTGAGAAGCGCTGGACAGGAAGAGACAGAGACTGGACTGAGAGAGCTGTAGCAAGTAAGGAAGACATGGTGACTCGGATAACTGTAAAAGATAAAGAGCATTCTGGCCAGCAGCAGAGCATAAGTAATGTGAAGTATCAGACACGCATTTACTGGAGTTCCAAGTTAAGGAGATCCGGCTGAGTTAAGAAGAGAGTGTTTAGAGCAAGAAGCTGAAGACGCCATTTTGAGCATAAGGTAACATAGAGCCATTAACTGCCGACTCATCAGAGAGTGCATTGTATTACATTGCCGGACCTCAAAGATCACATTACACTAAACCTGGAAGCTAAGAGACTTTATTATCCTAAGGCACCGGATAAAGAGAACATATTTTAATCATTACGGATTATAAGAGACTGTGTTATATTGAAGTGCCGGATAAAAGCAGAGACTGTATTGTTTACCGAGCACCAGTTATATTTTGCCTAGAGCTCAAGTTTTTGACTGTTGTCATATTTTCTGCATGTTCAGTAAAGACAAAACGAATATAATCCCGGTGTCAGTAATTATTGTCCTTAAAGTCATATTACAACTTGGCGTAGTCGGCAGGATGGATGCAGATACAATGGACGAGACAACATTATCATCCAGTGTGACCCATCCAATGATACCGGTGGGAGCCCTCTTAAATCATTTGCCAAAGTTTAATGGATCTGATCTATTGTTGGAAGATTGGAGTGAACGGCTGGAAGGAGCGGCACGGCTCTGTAATGTCGCTCCACATTTAAAAGTAGAATTGGCGCTAAGTACCTTAGAAGGAGAAGCTAGGAAAACCGTTTTGTTACAGCCAGCACGACACCGACAAACCTTCGAACAAATTCGGCAGCTATTAGATGATGTGTATGGGGATACGTCCTCTGAGGGCATGATAAGGAAGCGATTCTTTGCCCGCCAGCAGAAAGAAGAAGAGACACTGGCGCAGTTTGCAAATGGATTACAGGAAATAATGGCAATGTTGCAACGTAAAGAAGAACAATCAGCCGGGTCCTTTACCAATGTACACGTAGTATTGCGGGATCAGTTTGTAATAGGTCTCAAGAATCCACCGTTAAGGAGAACTCTGAAGGAAAAGTTAAAGAAAGAACCAGATATGACGATTCATCAATTATTGACGGAAGCTATCGCATTGGAAAAAGAGGAATCGGCCAGCACTGATACGGTGGTCAGGCAAGCAGAAATTGTAACCAAGAAGAACCCCGACATGGAGGCAAGGATGGAGTCATTGGAAGGTGCCATGAGAGAGTTGAAAGCCGCTATTACTAATAAGCCTGACCCTGGAACTCCAGTTCGATACTCACAAGAGAGACAGTCGTTTGCAGATAGGAGGAAGCAAGGTAGGAATGCTCCAGACCCTACCATCTGCTATAATTGTGGCCGAGCAGGACACATTGCTAGAAATTGCATGCGTTCTCACTATCAGAGCAATCGCAGGAATTTAAACTAGAACGACCTGTAGTTGAGGGGCAAACTACAGGGGAGTCCACGGATACATGCCCTGCGTTAGATGCTACAGATATAGTGGGGGAATGTCCCGTCGTCGTAGCAAAATTCAATGGCGTTGAGTTGTCATGTTTAATCGATACTGGATCTCAAGTGACCACTATGGATAAAGTTGTGTTTGAAACTTATTTCCCTTCCTTGTTATGTGAGAAGAGTGACACTTGGATAAGACTCAAGGCAGCTAATAGTTTACCTATCCCTATCCTGGGAGTTATACAAATGGACATTTCAATATGGAATCGTGATTTGAACAAAAAGGGGGTTATCATAGTAGAAAAAGCTATGGACTCTGAAATTCCCGTGATTCTAGGAATGAATATATTGCGGGACTTAGATGGAGTAATGTCACAAGAGCTGGGCCCAAAATACTGGAAACAAATACCCACTCAACGACCTTCTCAAATGGCTTTACAGCGCACTTTAAAACATTGTCGCATTAATGGAGAACTGTTAAATTGGCCTGGAAGGGTAGGACTGGTTAAGATACCAGCCTCTCGAAGTATACAAGTACCAGCAGGCCATGAAATGTTGTTACCCTTGCCGGTGGGTACTAATAAAGTGTTAAAGGGCACCACTGTGTTAATTGAATCAGCTCTGCAGAAAGAAGGAGTAGCCGTGGCCCGGTCGATATGCAAGGTACAGGCTGGACAAGTATTATTACGAGTGGTTAATATCACAAAACAAAATGTAACCTTATTTCCCCGGGAACTAGTAGCTGAAGTGTTTCCGGTGAGGGAGGAACAAGTGGAAAGCCGTTCAGATTGGCAAGTGAGTTATCCTTGTGAAAGTGTAGCTGTGGTTACAGTGTGTCGAGCCACCACTCAAGCTAATGACACCATTGGGAGGCGATTACTGGAGCAAATACCTTTAGAAGGAACGAATTTGACTACCAGACAAATAGATGAAGTGGCGGGAGTGTTAGGAGAGCACTCCAAGGCTTTTTCCAAGAATGAAGCAGACTTTGGGTTGACAACAACTTTAGAACATGAAATACATACGGGAAATGCTCACCCGGTACGAGAACGATACCGTACCATTCCGCCCGCTTTTTATCAAGAAGCCAAAGTGTTGCTAAAATGCATGCTAGACAGTCATGTTATCCAGAGGTATAGGTAGGTTTCAATTTATTTGAACAGGTAGGCTACGCGTTTCAACGACGGACAGTCGTCTTCATCAGGCCATGTGTAAAGTTACAAACAAAATGGCTTATATAGCATTTAGGCATGTGTCAAAAAAAGCCTCATCGTTATCCCAAGAGTCATGTCTTAATCCTGCACAGAAAAAATCCGAATCAAACATACACAACATCAATTTTATTACAACTTTTAATCTAGGTAACAAAACAGTTAGATCAGTCTTACACAAACATTGGCACATCATAAAAAGTGACCCTTTCCTCAAAGATATAATACCTGCCCACCCGACCATCACTTTCCGACGGTCACTGACCTTGAAAAACATGCTGGCCCCAAGCAGAATCCGCAAACCAAAAACACCATCAACCAGCTTTTTACCTAGACCTAACGGATCATACAAATGTGGCCACCCACGATGCCTTTGCTGCAATACTATCAGTAATAAAAAAGACACCTACACATCAACAGTTACGAAAGAGTCTTTTACAATTAAGTCATATTTAAGCTGCAGTAGTACCTATATAATCTATCTGATGGAGTGTACATGCAAACTCCAATATGTAGGGAGGACAACACAGTGCCTGAGAGCCCGAATAAATAAACACAGATTTAATGTGAACACAGGCTTTTTAAAACATAGTGTTTCACGCCATTTCACCCATGTACATAATTCCCAATTTAATCAAATCACAGTCACACCCATTGAAAACATACAACATGATATTCCCAATAGATTCAATAAACTAAAACAGAGGGAAAACTATTGGATATTTAAATTACAGACATTACACCCAGGAGGCTTAAACGATATATCTGAATCTACGTTAGATTAACCCACATTTTTAATATCGGTTGTACTGCAAACTAAACACTTATAGTCAAACACAAATATTTTCTCAAACTAAAATGAAAATATTCACTAACAGACCTATACTCTCCCCCTATTACTTTACTATCCACAGGAATTCATTAATGCAGTGTCTTCAACCATTGTGAACATTAAATATGAAATATGCAATAATGCCCAATTAACCTTCCCAAAACATGAAGATTAATAATATTTTCCATAATCACCTACTTACCTTCAGCATGTTTTGCTCCATTTGTTCCCGTCCTTTTTGGGTTCCCTTTGTCCCGCTGCCCGACAATAGAACCTGTTAATATAATTGCGGCTTTTAACGGTCTTTAAAAGAATTTTAAATGTTCATAACCGAATATTCCTCTAATAGAATTATATACTGGAGGTTAAACTACACTACCCATTTCCAACTAGAATAGAAATACTGGGAATTGAACCATTCACTTTTTAGAGCTCTGTAAGTTTCTATTCATCCTTTTAACACCTAATTTCGATTAAAACTAATACACTAGCGATGTATATTTCTTTAATCTTACAATATACTTTTCAAAGCCCCAATTTTTCACCTGCAGCAAGCACAGACCCTTCCATTGGTTCCGTCCTTTCTCTCCCTGCTTGGTCGCTTTGGCAACGAAACCGCGTCCCGGCTTCTTGCTCTGTAACCCGACAAATACATTTATTCCCACTGTAGCCCTATGCCAAATCAATTCTCACCATTTTAGTCACATACCTTTCTCTCCCTGCTCGGTTGCTTTGACAACGTAACCGCGTCCCGGCTTCTTGCTCTGTAACCCGACAAATACATTTATTCCCACTGTAGCCCTATGCCAAATCAATTCTCACCATTTTATTCACGTACCTCATTTATCCCACCACACTATGTTAACCGTCTACTGTAAGTTTCTATATTTGTTTATTAATGACATATGATTTTGAGTTTACCTAACAATGTATTTATGTATGTATTTTCGCTGTCTTTCACTCTTGCCCGTTCGTCTGTTTGAATTGCTATTTTAAATTTAACCTTTTAGACTGTTTTGCCAATTTTAAATGTATCTGTTACTTTGTGCTATGTTTCTTTTTTTAAAAAAACCGGGTGTGACGTCACGATCGCACCTTGACCTTTTACAGATTTGGCGGTTTTTTTGACACATGCCTAAATGCTATATAAGCCATTTTGTTTGTAACTTTACACATGGCCTGATGAAGACGACTGTCCGTCGTTGAAACGCGTAGCCTACCTGTTCAAATAAATTGAAACCTACCTATACCTCTGGATATCGCTCCCATTATTCCCACCACACAGCAGCGCCCCTGGAATGATCCACATTTTTCTCCTGCAACTATCTATACCCAAGCGGTCCCTTCTGGTCACCGACTCGGATCTGGCAGCAGCACTGTGGCTTATATTTACATGCCTTAAAAACTTTGTCTCCAGGTGAGCAATTTTCCTGCCGCACTGTCTCACCTTTACCAATTGATCTGCACAAGGTGGCGCCGTGTCTTTTTCTTTTTCATTTAGTCATGTTATCCGACCCAGTAAAAGTCCATGGGCTTCTCCCATAGTATTAGTAAAGAAGAAAGATGGAAGCTTGCGGTTCTGTGTAGATTACCGGCGATTGAATGCCTGCACCGTCAGAGATGCATACCCTTTACCACGAATAGAAGACTCTTTGCTGGCTTTGGGTAAGGCCAAATACTTCTCTACCCTGGATTTGGCCAGTGGGTACTGGCAAGTACCAGTTGCAGAAGAAGATCGAGAAAAGACTGCATTCATCACCCCTATGGGGTTATACGAATTTTTGAGAATGCCGTTCGGTCTAACCAATGCACCAGCTACATTTCAGCGCTTGATGGAAGTTTGTTTGGGAGATTTAAACTTTGAATGTTTGCTCATCTACCTAGATGACATCATTATCTTCTCAGCCACTTTCACAGAACATTTGGAAAGATTGAAAGTGGTACTTACGCGTATCGAAGAACATGGTCTAAAACTAAAACCGGGCAAATGTCACTTGTTTAAAGAAAGAATTGAGTACCTGGGACACGTGGTTACTAGAGACGGTGTACAACCAATGGATGCCAAAGTACGAGCCGTGCAACAATGGCCGGTACCAAAGACAGTAACAGAGCTTAGAAGTTTCCTAGGACTGATTGGATATTACAGACGGTTCATACAGAATTTTGCTAAGGTGGCTGCTCCCCTATATGTGTTACTGAATGGAACCAAACCGGGAGTCGATCATAAGAGAAGTATCACTTGGGGAATAGAGGCTGAACAAGCCTTCCAAGAGTTAAAAAGACGACTAACTGGTGCTCCTGTCTTGGCGTATGCAGATTACTCTCTACCATTTGTTTTGTGTACCGATGGAAGTTTAAAAGGATTAGGAGCTGTTCTTTCTCAAATGCAGAATGGACGGGAACGTGTCATTGCTTATGCCAGTCGGACGCTGAGAGATGGGGAAAAGAATCCGGACAACTATAGCTCATTCCGGTTGGAACTTTTGGCAGTCGTATGGGCGGTTACCGAGCGATTTGCAGATATCTTGCTGGGCGCAGAGTGTGTGTTATGGACTGACAATAATCCATTGGTTCATTTAGACTCGGCCAAATTGGGTGCTATGGAGCAACGTTGGTGAGCACGACTTAGCAAATTTAAATTTACTGTGAAGTACCGCCCAGGACGAGCTAATGGGAATGCAGATGCCCTGTCCCGTAATCCCGTAGATTTGCCTGAAGGACTGACTGAAGAGGAGTTAGAGGAAACAGAGACTCCTAATTTCCTTGCCAATGAAGTACATGATCAGATGCCAGGTGAGAATATTCAAAGTGCTCCGGTGCATACTGGGGAGCCCATAAGAGAAACCATCGATCAATGGACTGCTGAAGAATGGAAGAAACAGCAGTTGCAAGATATTCAAATTCGGACTGTAAGAAGATGGGTGCTAGAGAGATACCGACCCAATCAACGAGAGCGATTGCGATTGTCTGGAGTGGGACAGAGAATATATCGCCAACGAGATAGATTGGCAGTAAAACAAGGGATATTGTACCGCCGAGTATTCCTACCGACCATGGAAGGACCCGTCTGGCAAGCTGTGTTGCCGGAGCGAGAGTTAGAAAGTACGGTTAAGTGGATGCATGAGAAAAAGGGGCATTATGGTCCTGAAAAGACTTTCCGTTGGTTGCAACAATTCTACTATCATCCTTTGCTGTTTGCAGTGGCACAGAAAGTGTGTCAGAACAGTAGAGATTGCACCCTGGCCAGAGCGGCTGAACAACAAGCTCCGGTGGGGCATATACAGACGCATTATCCATTACAGTTGGTCATGATGGACTATTTGACAGTAGATGAGTCTTTACAAGGGTACAGATATTTATTGGTTGTGATAGACCACTTCACCAAATTCACAGTGGCCGTACCTACCAGAGATCAAACGGCTGAATCTGCGGCACAGGGATTGTGGACTCATTTCATCTTACCCTATGGATGTCCTTCACAGCTTCACTCTGATCAAGGAGCTTGTTTTGAGGGGCGAGTAATAGAAGAATTATGCAGATTGTACCAGATTAAAAAGACCCGCACGACCCCGTATCACCCTCAAGGGAACGGGGCCTGTGAAAGGATGAATCGGACCATATTGCAGTTGTTGCGAACACTGGAGAAACAAAAAAAAGAGAGATGGCCTGACTACATTGCAGAATTAATCTGGATCTATAATAACACTGTACATGCCACTACTGGATATTCTCCTTTTCTGTTAATGTTCGGAAGAAATGGACGATGTCCCCTAAATTTAATGATGCCTATCCCGGAAGAACAAGAAGAGTGGATTCCGCAGACCTGGATGTGGGGTCATCGACGCAAGGTACAAGAAATGTATAATTTAGTGGCGCAGAGACTGGGGCCTCATGATCTTACAGTAAATCAGAAATTGAAGGAACTACCTTTGCAAGTGGGTGATAGAGTAATCGTGCGAAACCAGGGTGCAAGAAGAGCAGGAAAGCTGCAATGGAAGTGGGAAACCTTGGCGTATGAGGTGGTGCGTCAGCCCAATCCATATATTCCTGTATTTGTGATCAAGCCGGAGGGTAGTAGTGGCCCTTTGAAAACCGTACACAGAAATATGCTGAGACCCTGCACATTTATAAGTCGTGAACCAGAAGCAAACACTAGAGATCCTCCTGTTGCAACACCCGTTCCCATAGATGAAGGTTGGTGGAGTCCGCCGGTTCAAGTACCAGAGAGACAAGAAAGTACCAGTGAAGTACAAGAAGAGAATGTTACTCCTGTGGAAGAAGAGTTGTCACAGGTACGTCATTCTCAGCGATCCAATTTTGGAAGACTTCCTTCTAGGTTTGAAGGATTTGTGACGCCACAGCAAGTTGCCGGGACGGCAACTGATAAACCTGGGGGAAAAGATGTAACCCAGCAAAAGGATTGTATGGCATTGAGAAATGGGAGGTTGTGGCCGGCCACTAGAGGGCGCTGTGAGGTTAGTACATCGACAGTGTTTAGTGTGTGGAGTGATATACAAGAGAGGTCTAGTGAGGAAGTGTCTGGAGAGAGGTCTGAGAAGCGCTGGACAGGAAGAGACAGAGACTGGACTGAGAGAGCGGTAGCAAGTAAGGAAGACATGGTGACTCGGATAACTGTAAAAGATAAAGAGCATTCTGGCCAGCAGCAGAGCATAAGTAATGTGAAGTATCAGACACGCATTTACTGGAGTTCCAAGTTAAGGAGATCCTGCTGAGTTAAGAAGAGAGTGTTTAGAGCAAGAAGCTGAAGACGCCATTTTGAGCATAAGGTAACATAGAGCCATTAACTGCCGGATCATCAGAGAGTGCATTGTATTACATTGCCGGACCTCAAAGATCACATTACACTAAACCTGGAAGCTAAGGCTATGTTCACACGGAGTATTTTGGGGGAGGAATATCTGCCTCAAAGCTCCAAACGGAATTTTGAGGCAGATATTCCTCCCCCAAAATACTCCGTGTGAATAGCAATGATCGCGCCGTTTTTCGCCCGCGGCCATTGAGCGCCGCGGGCAGAAAACACGCTTTCTCCTGCCTCCCATTGAAGTCAATGGGAGGTCGGAGGCGGAAGCGCCCGAAGATAGGGCATGTCGCTTCTTTTTCCCGCGAGGCAGTTTTACTGCTCGCGGGAAAAAGACGCCGACGCCTCCCATTGAAATCAATGGGAGGCGTTCTCGGGGAGTTTCTGCCGAGTTTTGCGACGCGGTTTCCGCGTCAATAAACTCGGCAAAAGACCCCGTGTGAACATAGCCTAAGAGACTTTATTATCCTAAGGCACCGGATAAAGAGAACATATTTTAATCATTACGGATTATAAGAGACTGTGTTATATTGAAGTGCCGGATAAAAGCAGAGACTGTATTGTTTACCGAGCACCAGTTATATTTTGCCTAGAGCTCAAGTTTTTGACTGTTGTCATATTTTCTGCATGTTCAGTAAAGACAAAACGAATATAATCCCGGTGTCAGTAATTATTGTCCTTAAAGTCATATTACAACATGATGGGATTATATACAGTAGCTCAGCAGACAGTATCACACATGATGGGATTAGATACAGTGGCCCAGCAGACAGTATAACACATGATAGGATTAGATGCAGTGGCTCAGCAGACAGTATCACACATGATAGGCTTAGATACACAGCTCAGCAGACAGTATCACACATGATAGGATTAGATACAGTGGCTCAGCAGTCAGTATTACACATGATAGGATTAGAGATAGGGCCCAGCAGACATAATCACACATGATAGGATTAGATACAGTGGCCCAGCAGACAGTATCACACATGATAGGCTTAGATACACAGCTCAGCAGACAATATCACACATGATTGGATTAGATACAGTAGCTCAGCAGACAGTATCACACATGATAGGATTAGATACAGTGGCCCAGCAGACATAATCACACATGATAGGATTAGATACAGTGGCCCAGCAGACATTATCACACATTATAGGCTTTGATACACAGCTCAGCAGACAGTATCACACATTATAGGATTAGATACAGTGGCTCAGCAGTCAGTATTACACATGATAGGATTAGAGATAGGGCCCAGCAGACAGTATCACACATGATTGGATTAGATACAGTGGCTCAGCAGACAGTATCACACATGATTGGATTAGATATAGGGCCCAGCTCGCTAACATTGCGGCTCCAGCGCTGGACCCAGGAAAGGTAAGAATAATAATTTCACTTCTTTATGTGTTACTAATTATTTTTGTGTGTTTGTGTTTTTTTACAGGTTCGGTTGTTGGACTACGTCGGATTCGAGGACTTCAATGACAGCGTTTTTTTAATTCTCAATAAAATAGTTAATGGGGGTTGTGATTTTTTATTTCAATAAAATATTTTTTCTATGTGCTTGTTTTTTTTGAAAACTTTATTATTACTGCCTTAGTAATGGACGCTGGCGGATTGACAACCTCCATTACTAAGGCGGGGCTTAATTTTATGACGGTGCAGAGGCTAACACTAACCCCCATTATTACCCTGGTACCCATCACCACCAGTGGTGCCGGCGAGAGCCGGGTACGAACCAGTACGCGACCATCTGTAGTGACGATCAGGCACCGGGGCGCCAGGCTGGTAGTATTAGGCTGGGGAAGGCCAAAAACAGTAGCCCTTCCCACCCTGGTAATGCTGCCCTCTGCCGCTGTGTTTTATCTGGCTGGTTATGAAAATTGGGGGGGACCCCAAATCGTTCTTTCCAATAATTTTTTATTTTTATTTTTTTAAATGACGTGGGGTCCCCCCCATTTTTCATAACCAACCAGATAGAACATAGCAGCAGCAACCAGCATTACCAGGATGGGAATGGCCGCTGTTTCTGGCCTTTCCCATCCTGATAATACCAGCCTGCGGCTCCCCCATTGCCCAACCATCACTACAGATGGTCAAGTACTGGATCGTACCCGGCTCTTCCCAGCAACCCTGGTGGCGGTGGGTACCATGGCAGGGGCGTAACTAGGAAAGACTGGGCCCCATAGCAAACTTTTGACTGGGGCCCCCCTCCCCTGGGTGTCACACAACCCCCCCTTGTAGATAGTGCCTTTTTTACAGCCCCCCCTGTAGATAACGCCATACAGCCCCCCTGTAGATAATGCCATACAGCCCCCTCTGTAGATAACGCCATAAAGCCCCCTCTGTAGATAGCGCCATACAGCCCCCTCTGTAGATAACGCCATACAGCCCCCCTGTAGATAATGCCATACAGCCCCCCCTGTAGATAACTCCACACAGCCCCCCTGTAGATAACGCCATACAGCCCCCCCTGTAGATAATGCCATACAGCCCCCTCTGTAGATAGCGCCATACAGCCCCCTCTGTAGATAACTCCATACAGCCCCCTCTGTAGACAGCGCCATACAGCCCCCTCTGTAGATAGCGCCACACAGCCCCCTCTGTAGATAACTCCATACAGCCCCCTCTGTAGATAACTCCATACAGCCCCCTTTGTAGATAACACCATACAGCCCCCCTGTAGATAACACCATACAGCCCCCTCTGTAGATAGGGCTGTATGGCGTTCTCTACAGAGGGGGCTGTATGGCGCTATCTACAGAAGGGGCTGTATGGAGTTATCTACAGAGGAGGCTGTATGGAATTATCTACAGAGGGGGCTGTATGGCGTTATCTACAGAGGGGGCTGTATGGCGCTAACGCCATATAGCCCCCACTGTAGAGAACGCCATGTAACCCCCCTGTAGAGAACGCTATACAGCCCCCCTGTAGGTAACGCTATACAGCCCCCCCCCTGTAGGGAACGCCATGCAGCCCCAAGCCCCCAAAAACATCCGACCTATAGTGTGTCCTACAAAAGACATGTATCCCCTATCCACAGGATAGGGGATACATGTGTGATCGCTGGCAGCGATAGGGAGAACGGGGGACCGAAAGTCCCCCGAAGTTCTCCATGACTAACCTCTGAGTTCCGGCGTCTTTTCAGCCCTATAAAAATGAAAGGAGCGCTGGACACGCATGCGCACAAACGCGACCGGCGCTCCATTCATTTCTACGGAGCTGCCGATACAGACCCCGGAAGTTTGAGGTTTGTGATGGAGAACTTCAGGGGACTTTCAGTGCCCCGTTCTCCCTATCAGTGCCAGCGATCACACATGTATCCCCTATCCTGTGGATAGGGGATACATGTCTTTTGTTTAATGGCAGAGCGGGGAGATACCTCCCTGCTCTGCCATAGTGTTCAATGGCGTCGCGCCGTAGCAGCCATAGCGGCTGCTAGCGGAGCCTCCGGCCATGGTGGGGGCCCGTGCTGGGCCCCATCATGCCGCGGGCCCCGTAGCAGCCGCTACGGCTGCTACGGCGGTAGTTACGCCACTGTACCGGGGTAATAATGAGGGTTAGTGTTCACCTCTGCATCGGCTAACACTAAGCCCCGCCTTAGCAATGGATGCTGTCAATCAGCCGGCGGCCATTGCTAAGGCGGTAATAATATAGTTAAAAAAAAAAACACAAAGACATAGAAAAAATATTATATTGAAATTAAAAAAAAACACACAACCCTCATTAACCCTTTTGTTGATAATAAAAAAAGCCGTCATCGAAGTAGTCCTGGAATCCGACGTAGTCCAACGACCGAACCTGTAAGAAAACCCAAAAAAACTATTTACTATGATTTACATGTGTTAGGCTTAGATACAGGGCCCATGTGTGATACTGTCTGTGGGATCCTGTATCTAAGCCTACCACAAGGTAGGCTTAGATACAGGATCCATCAGACAGTAATCTTATACAGTATAAGATTACTGTGTGCTGGGGCCCTGTATCTAAACCTACCGTGTGGTAGGCTTAGATACAGAGCCCATCAGACAGGATCACATATGGGCCATGTATCTAAGCCTACCATGTGATTGGATTAGATACAGGGCCCAGCAGACAGAATCACACAATCTGTGATCCTGTCTCATGGGCCCTCTAAGCCTGCTACATCGTAGGCTTAAAGGGGTTCTCCAGTCCCTAAACATTGATGGTCTATCCTCAGTATAGGCCATCAATAGCTGATGTGTCGGGCTCCGACTCACGGGAGCACGCCAATCAGCTGTTTTGAAGGGGCCGCAGCACTGTCCTGACTCTATCCAGCATCACGATGTTGTGCGCGGCGCATATCGTTGTGACGTCATGCGCTGCGCACAGCGCTGTGACGTCAGTACCTCTGCTGTGCTCCGGAACCAGGAAGATAAGTACTGTCAGTTACTATAGTAACAGGGGCCCGCGGCCTGAGTTACTATAGTAACTTTTTATTGATGAGGTGCGCGGGGCCGCTGCGACCCCTATAGCTATGCCGCTGGTCAGGAGATAAGATGTTGTTGTATCCTTGTGTTTTCTAATGGCTGCTGCCTCCTGCTCCTGTCGCCGTATACTTTCCGGTCCCTGGCGTCCAATAGGCCCCCATCCACGCAGCTGGTGGCCTCCTCTTCCACCACACTTCTTCAGCTCCCCCTGTCGGCCACTAGTACGCTCGCCCGCTGACTCTCCCTTAAAGGGTCAGCACACACCAAGTTCATCCAGCTTTTCCGTGTACTTAAGGTACACTCCCCTTTTATTCTTTGTCTTACCATTTAGGTTCTACAGTCTAGCTTGCTAGTACTTCTCTTCTGTATGTTCCATTGGATTATCTGTTACCGACAGTGCTTGAAATTGACCTAACCCTGTCTGCCACCTGTCCTGATCTTTTGCCTGTTTATCGTGACGACCGTCTGCCACCTGCCCTGGTCTTTGACTCTGCTAACCATGAATAACAATTTACCGCCTGCCCTGAACTATGCTAGTATGCACCCTGAAACGTATCTGCTGTAAATGTATATCGCCTGCCCACCTCAGCCGTTGTCAATGGAGACTTTTCTGGAGGTAGCGACCTAGAGATTCTAGACGCTAAGTCCAAATCTCCATATGGAGGTTAAATGGTGAACACCTAGCTATCCCTAAGAATCTATTCCTCAGTTCAATGCTACGCCAAATCAGTTGGCAACACAGTGGGTCCACATCAATCTGTACGAACATCATAACATGCTTATTCCTCTCGTCAAATGTACCCATCTGATAATAACTATAATATTTAAAAAAAAGAACTGCTAGCGATCAAAAAGAATGCATTTTCTAAGTGGAGACATCTTTTGGAGGGAACTGCTAATCCTGTAATTGTATTTACTGATCGTAAAAATCTGGAATTCATCAATGATGTAAAAATATTATCCTTTAGACAAGCAATATGAAGTTTATTATATTCTGAATTTAATTTTGTGATTAAACCTGGATCAAGGAATGGTAAAGCTGATCTCTTTTATAGGATGTTCTCTAGGTTCACACAGAAGGCCAGTGTGACAAAACAAATTTTATCTGAAAAGAACTTTGTAGGGGCTACTTATTTAAAAAAAAAAAAAACTCTACTTAAATGGGCAGTGTCATTTCAACAAACCTTTGCATAAATGAATAGTACAGGCGATTATAAGAAACTTTGCAATAAATCTTATCAGAGTAACAAGCCTATTTCTGCTCTTATCTTGCTGTTTTCCTGCTCCCCCTCCCTCTGTTAAACTGACTTTCACTCTGAAAATTAAAGAGGCTCTGTCACCAGATTTTGCAACCCCTATCTGCTATTGCAGCAGATCGGCGCTGCAATGTAGATTACAGTAACGTTTTTATTTTTAAAAAACGAGCATTTTTTGGCCAAGTTATGACCATTTTTTTAGTTATGCAAATGAGGCTTGCAAAAGTCCAAGTGGGTGTGTTTAAAAGTAAAAGTCCAAGTGGGCGTGTATTATGTGCGTACATCGGGGCGTTTTTAATACTTTTACTAGCTGGGTGTTCTGATGAGAAGTATCATCCACTTCTCTTCAGAACGCCCAGCTTCTGCCAGATCACGCTGTGACGTCACTCACAGGTCCTGCATCGTGTCAGACGAGCGAGGACACATCGGCACCAGAGGCTACAGTTGATTCTGCAGCAGCATCAGCGTTTGCAGGTAAGTAGCTACATCGACTTACCTGCTAACGCCGATGCTGCTGCAGAATCAACTGAAGCCTCTGGTGCCGATGTGTCCGACACGATGCAGGACCTGTGAGTGACGTCACAGATCTGCACTGCCAGAAGCTGGGCGTTCTGAAGAGAAGTGGATGATACTTCTATACACAACGCCCAGCTAGTAAAAGTAGTAAACACGCCCCGATGTACGCACATAATACACGCCCACTTGGACTTTTACTTTTAAACACACCCACTTGGACTTTTGCAAGCCTCATTTGCATAACTACAAAAATGGTCATAACTTGGCCAAAAATGCTCGTTTTTTAAAAATAAAAACGTTACTGTAATCTACATTGCAGCGCCTATCTGCTGCAATAGCAGATAGGGGTTGCAAAATCTGGTGACAGAGCCTCTTTAAGCTCTATCCATGTCGAGTTGGACTGCAGCTCACATGTATCAGATAAATGTCTATGGAAGTCTATGGAGAGGGGAGTGGGAAGAGTGAGCAGGAAGTGAAGGAGTTAAGAGAACGTTCATATACCTGTCGTTCCTCTATCACAACAAAAACTATTTATTCACATCAGTACAGGTCAGTACTTCTCTATATATGTCCTGCATGATCTTGGGGCTGTTTCTGAGTGAGAGAGAAGGTTATGGAGCAGCTCTTCTTACTGTGTGTAGTGTATGGCAGCCAGTCTCCACAACCCCCCCAGCTCAGAGAGAAATGCAAACTACAGATACAGCATTCAAAGGGAAAAAGACTTTGAAGCCTCCTGTTTTATTGCTCTCTATTTAAGCCGTCTCAGAAAAATCCCTTTTTCCGGGACGGAATTTGCCTCCTTCCCCACCAGTGAATGTGCAAGGTGAAGAAGAATATATTTTTAATAAGCGTTTGGATTCCAGAATTTATTAGCATAAATTGCAGTTCTTGGCCATGTGAAAGGGGGATAGCTTTGAGGAGAATTCTTGATAACCAGAAAACAATGTCCATGCTACTAGCCTTTCAAAATAATTTAACCTCAGAATTCCTGGCAGCCTGGAAGAAAGACAGTACTGTCAGGATTCAACCCGAGACTGTGTCCCAGGTACTAGCTCTACTGGTTGAGCCACTGGTGCTGCTGGACAGCTCCAGTGCTGGATTTGGTATCTAGCTTCTCTTGATTCCTTCCTCTCTGGATTCTTTGCCCTGATTGCCTGATTGGTTTTACCCTTTTGGCTTCCTATAAAAGTCTGGCCCTTGCACTTGCTGATTGCCAGACTTTTGAGCTTCTTACTTGTGGTCTAGTTCCTCACTGCCACAGTCTCTGACAATATGGTTTTTTAATTGTGAAGTAGTCACAAATATCCTTTGTCGTAATATTTTGTAACCTCTTTCTACATGATACTGGAATGTGTAACATGATATCTCACTTTTTCTTTGTTGTTATTTGTTTTTGTATAGCTCTGTTGCCCAAGTTTTGTATGAATATGCTGTTTATATAAAAATTACATAAAAACTTATTTAAAAAAAATAAATCCATAAAAGTAAGCTCCCCCTAGTGGAGGCTGCAGGCAGCTAGAATTTTATCATTTTATTGTACATCTATGCAGGGAAATTGGAGCACTAAATATGAAAAAATAAGCTTTGATCCCAAATAAGATATATTAAGAAATAGACATGTCATAGTGATGTATCAGGCGCACACTGCACAGGGGAGTGGGGCTGGCACATTACCTGTACAAATAAATCTTCCCCAAAGTGTTAAAAAGTGGACATATATGTACACCTTAAAGTTCTTAGCTGCTGGTAGAAAATGAAGGTTTCTTACATTGCATAAATTTAGACTGTTATCTGTGAGCTAAACAAAGCAGCAAAACAGATCTATCGTCTGTGCTGCACAACTATACTTCAGCTACACTGATACATTGTAACAAACCCATCACCTGTGCAAGCAAAAATTGGCAAGAACTGGTTTTCATCTTCTCAGTTCCCTGGCAGCAAGCAGAGTTTTTTAAATGGTGAGAAATTGAATTACAAAGTAAGTTGCAGAACGTGTTATTACAATGATTACGTTTTATTTACCTAAGTATGGACAATCCCTTTAAGTGGAGAATAAGAAGGGGCTCAATCTCTCAATGTTATTGTAAGGGAACCCTTTAATCGAGAAAAGTAAACAAGTGAACTGCATAAACACAAGATGTATAATGCCTGGTGACCAGGTTATCTGTACATCACTTGTAAACAGAACACCAAAGTAAATGCTCTATAGATAAGTCATTTCAATATTTTGTCATGAATGTTTTCCCTGCATTTAGGGATTTGTGTATACAGTCCGCTACATGTGGAAAGTGTTTCTTCATTTGTGACTTTGAAACTAAATATATAAATTTGAGTAACCGCACATATGTTTAATATTACAATTAACTAATCTTGTATTTTTTCTTGCTGCACTGCCAGCATTCTTCTGTATTATTTAAATATACATAAATACTATCATTGTGTATACACCATGTGAATCAGCATGTGGGCAAATTAGATACTATAACAACTAAAGAAAAGCATGCCTCATTTACAGCAAACCTATTATACACATGATTGCTGCTTGAGATAAATATAAAGGACTTTTTGCAGTGATGATTGCAAGCTCTTGGGGTCAGATGGTGTTTTTCATTTGTGCTTAATATGTATTAGTTGCTTACATTCCTATTTCTCTTTATTATATACATAGTAGTGGTATGGACTGGTAGTAGCAACAAGGTGTTCTGTCTTTACAGAAAGAATGTTACTCTGAGGCCTTATTCACACGAGCGTAACGTAACGTCCGTGTTACACGCGCAAAACGGACACGTTCGTGTGAATAAGGCCTAAGGCTACATTCACACGAGCGTATCAGATTCACATTCGTGAAAAACGCGCGTGAATCTGGTCCGTGTGTATTGCATATGCATCAGTGTGCTTTACGAGTGGCATGCTTTATTCACGCACTCGCTAAGCACATTATTTTTTTCTTCAATCGAATTGATGCGCAAATTGATTTTAATGGTCGCGTAGGTGCGTGAAAATGCACCAATATAGGACATGCAGTGAGTTTCACGCAGTGGACTCTCGTAGCGTGAAAACTCCTGCATGTGTGAACGGCCCCATTGAAATCAATGGGTCTGTGTGCTGCGCGTGATTTCCATGTGCAGCACACGGACGTTATTCACATTCGTGTGAATGGACCCTAAGGCCTCATACTCATGTGCAGGAGGATGTAGGATAGCACACAGAGTCCCTGTGGCCCTTTATTATGGAGCCGTAGGCACTTTTTGTGCCCCCTTGTGGTGCTCCATACAAAGTCGTATTACAGAGTTATTCCCCCCAAAAAAGCAATGTTTCTATGGGAGAATAGCTCCATAATTTATAATATTTGTTTTGTTGAACTCATAGGGAATCCACTGTATGTGCCAGTATGAAATTGAAGGCACAGTAAGTAGGTACAGTAGGGTACCATACACTTCTATGTGTTGTATTACGGCCTAATGCACACATGCTCCGTTATAGGAAGTATACAGGCACAAGGCGTTGTGTCGTACTGTAACCATAAAAGCTCAACACAAGCGCTCAGCTCATAAAATTTGCATAAACACATGGAAACATTTTTGAAACTATTTGAATTATGCTAAATCATAATACATAAGTATCTGTTCCACACACTAAGGCTACATTAACACAACAGTGAAAAACTGCTTTGATGGCCATTTTTTTTACGGCTGTCGCACGGCTGTTTCTATGGCTGTATTCACACGGCCATTTTTTTTATCTGCCTGTGAATACTGGCCGTCAAAAAATAGGACATGTCCCCATAGAACTCGATAGAACAGTTTTATACGACCTTATACGATTTATACCTTTATACGATCTTTGTGACGCCGTTAAAAACTGATCCTGGCCAAGTGGACTCCCAGGGCAAAGTGCTACTTTATGTACTGAGCCCAGGGAAGCTCTTGCCATCACTGCCGGAATCCCCGGCCAGAACATCGGCAACGACCTGGCCAGGGGTTCCGCTCCTAGAGAGAGCCACTCACGTCACTGTCCCTATATGGACAGTGATGTCAGGGGGTCCTCCTGGAGCAGAACCCCCGACCAGAGAATGGGGATTCCGTTCCTGGAGAAGCCCCTCGCGTCACTATCCATATATGCACAATGATGTCAAGGGGTCCTCCTGGAGTGGAATCCCCGGCCAGAGCATCATCAATGCCCTGCCTGGGGATTCCGGTCCTAGAAGGATCCCCAATTGAGTGGGGGTCTGGCGCTATCTAGAGGAGGATGTCTGGCGCTATCTATAGGGTGGTGTCATGTGGCTCTATCTACAGGGGGTGTCGTGTGGTGCTATCTAAAGGAGGTGTCGTGCGGCGCTATCTACAGGGGGTGTTGTATGGCGCTATCTACAGGGGGTGTCATGTGGTGCTTTTTACAGGGTGGTGTAGTGTGGCGCTACCTATAGGAGGGTGTGGTATGCCGCTATCTACAGTGTGGTGTGTGACACTTTCTTCAAGGGGGTGTGGCACTATCTACATGTGCACTATGGCACTATATGGGCACTATCTAGAGGGGACACTGTGGCACTATTTCCATGGGCATGGTGTGTGGCACACTCTTCATGGGCACTATGGCACTATCTACATGGGCACTGTGGCACGATCCAGTGGGCACTGGCACTATATACACAGGGAACTATGGCACTGTGCAGGCAATTTGGCACATTGTTGACACTATGTATAGTGGGCACTGTGACACTATCTACAGGGGCATTACGGCACTATCTACATGGGCACTCTGGTGTTTTCAGGGGGTTTGGACAAAAAAAAAAACCCTGACAAATGAAATCCATCCGTTTTTTTTTTAATGCCCATGAAAAACGGATGGCAAACGGCCATAAAAAAAACAGATAGCAGACTGGAAATTGTTTAAAATTTTGGAGACACACTGATATAAAATGACCATGAAAAACATTCACACGTGGCGGAATTGCTGTTGAATTCCGCTCTGGACATTCCGCAGTGGAATCTGCAGCAGCCGTTTTTTACATTTCTTTCTATACATTTTTTGGAAACTTAGTTCAGACATTGTGGAAAATAACTTAGGCTGCGGTGCAGAATTTTCCCTCTGCAGCATGTTCATTATGTTGCGCAGAAGCAGCGGAATTTCACTGCGGATTTCAGCCTTTGCAATGCAAAAACTGAAATCTGTGGCAAGTCCGCTGTGATATCTTCAACGTCTGAATTACCTATCAAATATGCAAATGTTGGTGCTGCGTAATTGCCCAGAATCTGCACCAACATTTGCAACGTGAAAATTCTGCAACGTGTGAACGTGGACTAAGGGTATGTTCACATGGCTTATTTTCAGCCATTTTTCGGGCCGTAAACACCCTGAAAAACGGCTTAAAATACGGGGGCTGGAAGCCTCCAAACATCTGCCCATTGATTTCAATGGGAAAAACAGCGTTCTGTTCCCACAGGGCGTTTTCTACAAGGCTGTTTGTAATAATGGCGCGTAAAAAAAAAATACCCCGTAAAAAAGAAGTGCATGTCACTTCTTGAGCCATTTTTGGAGCCGTTTATCATTGGGTCAATAGAAAAAACAGCTCCAAAAATGGCCGTAAAAAAACGTATCAAAAGATGCTTGTTGCTTAAAAAACGGCGGAAAACCAGTGGCTGTTTTCCCTTGAAAACAGCTCCGTATTTTACAGCCGTTGTTCGGTAAGCGTGTGAACATGGCCTAAAAGAGCATGCAGTCTGAAAGAGTTAAATGACAAATTCAGCTCTGCTACATCTGTACATACTAGACCTAGACAGAAAAAAATAAAAGCTTGTAAAAGATAAATAAAAGGAAATAAAAAAAAAAGTATACATTGTATGTATGATTCCTATAATAATATTTGGTTGAGGCATTTGCTGCCATAATTTACTGATACATGACACTTCACACTTTCAGTTCTAGCCGTTTCTGGCAGCTTAATTATATTTTATTTTGTTAATATACGTTATGTTCTCACATAATGTAAAATATTGTCAGTAATAATTTGGTTATCTGATTTTTTGCTATAATAACATAAGCAGAAATCCTAATTACCCCGCTCTGAGAAATAATATTCCTGCCAAGTTATTTCTCCCCATACAGAATGGATAATATGTATGACATTTTATTTCCTCTGATATTTATGTACTTCATGCAATGAGATCTCATCTACCGTCACTGTTATAAAGCATGTGAGGGGCTTACAATGCAGACAGTGGGGAAATTAACTATTAATTATGTGTCTGTTAATATTCTGCATGGAGATGATAGAAAGGCTTCTTCCAGTATTCTGCACCCACATGGTGAGATTGGTCTCATTTCTGCATCACTATAAGATCGACTAAATATTTTTGCTGTGAACGTAAGCGTAAAAAAGACCTGGAAGTTATATTTTAGACCCCAATGTATCCAGAGAGAGATTCATGGTAATTAATTATTGCGTCACATGACTGTATAATTGAGTGTGCTGCACAGACATGCCACTAGGGGGCATTACTGAAACAACACAGTGGCAATTTTGTTCTAAAACAAAGTGCAATAAATATATTTTATACTGTATATTATTCTATACAGCATGTTCTTATTAGACACTATTGCATGTAAAGTCATTGGGTACTAAGTGGAAAGCCCAGGTATAGCTTGTGCATCATGGCCCTGCAAATTCAAGCTATATAAGATTTTTATAAACATTTTCTTCCCCATCATTTCCCTATATGAGCCCTGTTACAAGGGCTGGCCCACTGCAACTCATAGTATTTCCTCGCAGAAGGACTACAAGGAGACTCTGCTTGTTTTACATCTTTTTCAGAGGAAAAGTATGGCTCATAGACTGCTGGAAGCTTGCACTGAGCCTTAAAGGGGTTGTCCAGAATTCGAAAAACATTGCTGCTATTTTCTTAACACAGCGCCGCACCTTTCCACAGGTTGTGTCTGGTATTGCAGCTCAGTTTCATACACTTTAATAGAGCTGAGCTGAATACCAGACACAACCCATGGACAGGTGTGGTATTGTTCTTCAAGAAAGCAGCCATGTTTTTATAATCCTGTACAATCCCTTTGATATGGCCGTCTCCTTGAGCTCTCCCACATATTCAGGTCACACGTAGCTGCTCCAAGTTGGGAGACATCTCTTAGCCTTCTATAGAGGGACCAAAGTAAATCAAAATAATCATCAAAACATGTTTTCCCATATAGTCAAAAGCAAAAGCTAACCGTACATTAAATGATGGTATAATCTGATCCACTACAATTAGAAGGACAAAATAAGACATCACTGATGCTTGATCCTTTTTTACTATGTACATAGAACTAAAGAAAATAAGTCTTAATTACACTTAAAAGAAATAATCAGCTTTATTATAACCATATGTTGAAGAAGCCATGGTAGTGCTTATATAGCAATAAGTTCGACACAGATGTTACTGCGTTTGCCTAATCATGTACTTAATCATACTGGAATGTGGCACAAAAATTTGTTTTGACAATTCCCAATCCCCAGCAGACAATTAATGGTAAAAAGTCAAATAACTTTCAAGGGAACAGAGACTAGAACACATGATTTTCTGCAGCATTGACACAGGCTCATCTGTACGGTAAGTCATGTAACCTGATGTTCCAGCGTGGAGCAAATATAACGCAAGGTCATGACATGCACAGTAGCTCCATGTATACATGCCGCAGAACACAACCAATAAGTGACATTTTCCAGTTGAATATAATTTTTTGGTGTGCTCAAAATGTTTCTAACATGCTGTTTTCCCACTAATTATTTATGATATTATAATAATATTTTACTCTACCTAATAGTTATTAACATTGTGACATTTCTGTCTTTTCTATGTGTTACTGAATCGAAATGACTGCTCATGAATATTATCCGCCCCCTGCCTAGCTTTCTTACAATACATGCTTTAGCAGCTTCCTCTAGACACTGACTACTAATGACCTGTCATGAGACTTCACATTTAGGCCTCATGCAGACATCCGTGGCCCTTTATACGGCCGCAAATCATGGGTCCGCAAAACACGGACCTGACAAGGATGGCCTGCGTGTGTTTTCCGTAGTTTTAACGGACCAATGAATGGAATGGCTGAGATTGATCCGCAAAAACGGACAGGAATAGGACTTGTTCTATAATTTGCGGAACGGACACACGGATCCGCAAAAAAAACGTAAGTGTGCATGGTCCCATAGAAATGAATGGGTCAGTGTGCTATCTGTTAAAAAAATGTGTAGCACACTGAAGAAAATCACTGAAGTGTGCTTAAAGTTTTACTGATCAGCAGCAGTGATTGATGACATTTATTTCTAAAATCTACAAGTTCCACCCTACAGACATATTCAGAAATAGAGAAACCTATTAGACTTTTTGGCACCTAATTAAAGTTACCTTAAAATAGTGACATCAAAGAGAAATCTTAGACTTGAGCATTTTCAAGAGAATATATCATAATATATTATAATCTGACCTAGAATTTAACTTGTGATATATGGTCTCGAAACTGTGCGCAAAACATGTGCATGTCCTGGGACAAGATGTTTGATCTTCTACCTCCTATCTGATGTTGTCATTTATCAGTGTCAGATGTTGAATATACTTCCCTGTATCACCCTTCTAAGAAGAATAGTAGAAGAAATGAATAATTTTAGCTATCCCTGTGTTCCTGTACATGAGAAGACAAAGAAGATTCAGTGATGGACTGGTGTGTGCTCTTCCTGGGAGACTGCCTGTACTTTTGCTTACAGAGGCTCTGTCACCAGATTATAAGTGCCCTATCTCCTACATAATCTGATTGGCGCTGTAATGTAGATAACAGCAGCGGTTTTTAGTTTGAAAAATGATAAATTTTTAGCAAGTTATGAGCAATTTTAGATTTATGCTAATTAGTTTCTTAATAGACAACTGGGCGTGTTTTTACTTTTTTACCAACTGGACGTTGTAAAGAGAAGTGTATGACGCTGACCAATCAGTGACCAATCAGCCAATCAGTGACCAATCAGTGTCATACACTTCTCTCCATTCATTTTTAGCAGTACTTGCCACACAGCGTAATCTCGCGAGATGTGCAGTCACATACTCTCACATTAACTTTAACGAAGTGTCTTGAGAGTGAGTAGACATTGCCTTCAGCCAGATCGCGATGTCTATTCACACTCCCGACACTTCGGTAAAGTTTCTGTGAATGACAGCACATCGTGATCTCGCGAGATCACGCTGTGCTGTGCTGTGTGAGTAAGTCCCCAAGAAACTTTACTGAAGTATCGGGAGTGTGAATAGGCTGGAGGCAATGTCTCTGTATTCCGTTTTTTAGTGTTCCTGTGCAGTATACTAATGAGCATAAAAGAGTCATAGCTTAGTTTGAAAAGAGTCATATCTTCATTCCTCAAGCCTTTGCGGGTTAACCCGCCTCCTTACTTTTGATTGACAGCTCCTCGCGGCCCCCCCCCGGCACATATAAAATCCCGCGCTTGCGCATCGATGCCCTATTCTGGTGCGTGCACACAACGAGACACCATGGCGGCGCATGTGCAGTAACTAGATTGGAGGCCCGGACATAGCAGGGAAGGGTGTCGGACCATACATGACGGGCGCATGCGCACTATCTCAGAAGAGATTACGGCATTCAGGACGGGCCAGTTTTCGGCGGTGGGCAAGCATAAAAAGGGTAACAAGCGAGACTACCGGATTATTAACATAAAAGGCGCAAAATGTTTGCAGACCGTTACGGTCGGAGTAGGAGTTTAGGAGAGGGAATAATGGGAATGAACTTTTGACAGCAGTCGCCAGCGAGATGTGAGTAGAGTTCAATAGGTGAAATGCTGGTGACAGGTTCCCTTTAAGCATTTTCCAGTTATGTTTAATCATTTATAGGGGATACAACATTAATATATTTTTTATTTAATAACAAAGTCCTCTGATCTCTTCTTTTTAGCTCATTGCATGCAAAGATGAAAGCTGATCATGGCAAAGTAGAGAACATACGTGCGGCACACCCCTCTTTGTTACACCATAGGTGCCCATACTAAACATGGGCAGACATTCTAGGGTTCATTGAAGGATCCCAGTGCTACCTGGCTATATTTCCTGTTGTTCATATATGATATGATAATTTATATATATTAAAGAATGACATTGTAATTAAATAGAACCTATTCCAAAAAAAACAAGACTTCATACATTTATGCCAACCTAAAATTTTATGGAATTTAAATAGGCAAAATTAAACAATTCTTCAAGTCCCCAAGCAAAAATTGGATCCTCGTGGAGTGAAAAAGCTCTTTCTGTAATGCATAGATCCTCTACAATAGTAAGCTTTCCCATGGTTAAAATGGTATTTCTCACAATATTTAAATAGGGCACAACCCATTGACATACGTGATTACCAGAAGGCCCTGCAGGGGTCTATTGCTACCTTACTAAAAATACTGGTGCTCCCTACTGTCTGTTAGATTACAAGTAAGATGCTGCACTCTTTTCCATTAATGTCTCATAGTAACTGGTATAATGTTGGCACAAAGATGAGGGTTTTTCTGGAGAGCCATGAATGAGGTGGTCTATGGCTAGAACCCTGCTGTCCTCAAATTAGCAGTTGGAAAGCAGTGGTCGTCTTTTGTTGCTTTTAGTTGTACCATTCATCATCTTATTATTTTGTTTGTGAGGCTGCTCTATATACTGTACGTATACATTGCCTTTTGTGTGTATTCACACATGCCAGTCTGCACTGCTAGATTGCTGCATTGACGAAAGTATACGTTCTTGCTGCAAATTACAACATTTTAATGTGTTGTTTTTTTTACATATATAACGGTGCTTAATGGGAATCATCTGGAATTACCATGCGGCCAAAAACGACATCAAAAACAGTGGCAATTGGCTGTATAAAGGCATACTTTTTGTCTGTGGGGCACACTACCGGTGCATAGCGGCAAATGTGAATACACCCTAAAAACGTAATCATTACTAATAGGTTTACAATGACACTCTTTGTTTGCACATTACCACAGTAAATATATCCACTATATTTTTAGTTATATCTAATAATCTGGTACTTCATTAACCAAGCCACATATAGACATATTTGTTATAATCTTATCGAATATGCCTTCACTTTGATGTATTTCTTGATGCACCTAATTATTTATTTTACTTGCAAATTTGTGAAGTCGTTTACAAAAGAATGTAGAAATTTAGTTTTAATCTGGCATGAAATCTACTTTCTCATTCAGAATACAACTCTTCTTGGTCTGAAGTGCCATCTCTCCCTCTGGCAAAACAACTGATGATATTAAAATTGTCTACATAAACTAGCCGTAAAGCTCAGCAGACCCGAATATATTTATTTTCAGTCTCATTTAGCACAGGTTGAATTTCATGCAGTTTAAGTGTAAGTGCAGATTGTTTCATGGAGAGAGAGAAATAAACATATGCTGAAGGGTAGGGAACATTTAACGGTGATATGCAACAGCCTCAACTCACTCTTTTCCAATGAGGATGACAAACTAAGGTACTGCAAATAATACATGATCTCCCCAGCAGTCAATAGGTTATAAAAAACAACAAAAAATTGAAATAAAAACTGAAACCAATTGGAACTGTCTTGTACCTGCAGGGAGTTTTATGGGATTGTATAAAAACTCTAATAAAATGTCTAATGAGGTTATCTTGGTTGGTATTTGCACAAAAGCACCTTTTAAGATTCAATGACTTACTCTTTACAGTTGTTGACTTTTATCTTGTACGTTTTGGCATTCGAATTTCAAGAAAATGTCTGTAGTCCTACCATCTTAGATTTAAAGGGGTTATGTGGGGCCTGAAAAGTATTATCAGTGTATTCACTACAGTATGTGAGTACACGCGCTAATATAAATTTCAGTTCCTCTTCGGGCTGATTATGAGATTTTAATAGATTTTTATAGCATTGGCCGGGGACCGAAAGTCTAGTTGCACAGTCTTCCTTCATGACGACACAACTCGTCGTCATGTGACCGGCCCCGCTATAATCGATGTAATCTCTCTACTAGAGTACAGCAGGATTGGTCACATAATGAAGAGTCGGGTCAGCCTCAAGGAAGACTGTGCCACTAGACTTCTGGTCCCCCGCCAGCGCTGTAAAAATCTATTAAAATCTCATAATCAGCTAGACGGGAGACCGGACTGTATGTTAGCAAGTGTACTCACATACTGCAGTGAGTACACTGCTAATACTTTTCAGTCCCCACATAACTACTTTAAGGAACAAGGCTCCTGTAAGACTGGGTCCTATATGATACTCTACACTGTTCAGCCATAACATTAAAACCAGCTGCCTAATATTGTGTACTGTAGATCTTCCTAAAGCGAAAAAAACAGCCGTGACCCATCAAGACATAGGCTCCACAAGACCTCTGAAGGTCTCCTGTGGTATCTGGCTATAAGACATTAGCAGCTGGTCCTTTAAGTTCAGTATATTGTGAGGTGGGCCCTAATGGATCCATCTTGTTTTTCCAGCACAACCCACAAATGCTCAATCACATTGAGTTCTGGGGAATTTTAAGACTATGTAAACATCATGAACACTTCCTAATGTTCCTCAAACCATTCCTGAACAATTTTTACAGTGTGACAATGCGCGTTATTCTGCTGAAAGAGGCCACTGCCATTAGGCAATACTGTTGCCTTGAAGGGGTGTAATTGGTCTGCAACAATGTTTAGGTAGATGGTACATGTCAAGGTAACATCCACATGAATTCCAGGACCCAAGGTTTCTCAGCAGAACATTGACCAGAGCACCACACTGCCTCCCCCAGCTTGCTTTCTTCCCATAGTACATCCTGGCGCCCTCTCTTCCCCAGGTAAATGACACGCACACACCCATCCATCCACATGATGTAAAAGAAGACCAGGCCACCTTCTTTGATTGTTCCGGGGTCCAGTTCTAATGCTCACTTGCCTTTTGAAAGCACTTTTGGCTGGACACAGTCGTCAGCATGAACACTCTGACCGGTCGGAAGCTATGCAGCCCCAATTCACTGTGTGTTCTGGCTCCTTTCTATCATAGCCAGTATTAACTTGCTAAAGTAGCTCTTCTGTGAGATCGGAGCAGACGTGCTAGCATTCACTACCCATGTGCATCAATGAGCCTTGAGCGCCCATGATCATGTTGCCAGTGCAGCGGTTGTCCTTCCTTGGACCACTTTTGGTAGGTACTAACCACTGCATATTGGGAACACAAGACCTGCTGTTTGAGAGTTGCTCCAGTTGTCTAACCATCACAATTTGACCCTTGTCAAACTCGCTTAGATCAATACGTTTGCCCATTTTTCCTGCTTCCGACACATCAACTTCTAGACCTGACTGTTCCCTTGCTGCCTAATATATCCCACCCCTTGAAAGGTGAAAATACAACAAGATAATCACTGGAGGATCTCTTTAAGGCCCAAACCAGGCTTCATCTTTAAGGAGTTAAAGGGTTATTCCCATCTCAGAAATTTTTGGCATATCCACAGGACATCCCATAAATGTCTAATAGATGCTCTCACCATTTTGATCTATGGGAGTTAAGGAAACAGCCTAACAACATAATGGAGAGAGCTATATGCATGCAACGACCACTTCACTGGCCAGGATGGGGTTCGGGTGATCCCCATTGTCAATATAGGTGCGGGTCCCACATCTGACACCCACATCTATGAGACATTTATGGCATATCCTGTGGATAGATAGAGGGTGGTGATTAGCTGTTTCTGCATTTAACTTTTATTTTCCTTCTTGTGTTAACTATGTAGCTAACATATTTAAGGAAGTGGTGAGGAACGTCATCATAGAAAGTGAAATTCGCCAAATAATTACATCCGCTATTAAAAAATATTTTCTTAATATATAATTAAATTAAATCAATAATAAACAAAATACTTATTTGTGTCTGCTGAGCAGTTTTTGCTTTGGATATAAAAATTAGTAATAGTCATTTGTTGTTTGTATGTATTATGTTCATTTTTTATTTAAGTAAGTAATATGTTTTGGAATTGACCCAACAGTTGGTGCTCAAATTTGCCTAATCTGCCTAGGACAACAAAAAATCTTGTCCCGTCCCTGGCTGATTTGTTTCATAAAATATCTGTAAAGGATCTGCCAGGCACAGCTTCGGGGTTAACGCCCATAGATAATCAGTCTGCACCTGCTTCTATGTCTGTGAGACTGACTTCATCTTCCACCACTCAGGGTGGCAGGCTTAGGAGTGGGAGAACCTATCACAGCCTGGCCAGACGGAGCTAGCTCCCGCCCTCTGTCTATTTATCCCTTCCTTTCCTGTTCCTCCTTGCTTGTGATTTCTTCTCGTTTGGTTTTCTGGCCCTGCTGCAGCTTCTTGTACTATTGTCCTTGCTTCATATTGACCCCGGCTTGCTGACTACTCTCCTGCTCTGCGTTTGGTACCTCGTACACTCCTGGTTTGACTCGGCTTGTTCACTACTCTCCTGCTCTGCGTTTGGCACCTCGTACTCTCCTGGTTTGACTCGGCTTGTTCACTTCTCTTGTTGCTCACTGTGTTGCCGTGGGCAACTGCCCCTTTCTCCCCTAGCTCTGTGTACCCTTGTCTGTTTGTCTGTCGTGCACTTATTGAGCGTAGGGACCGTCGCCCAGTTGTACCCCGTCGCCTAGGGCGGGTCATTGCAAGTAGGCAGGGACTGAGTGGCGGGTAGATTAGGGCTCACTTGTCTGTCTCCCCACCCCCGTCATTACAATATCTTTATAGGGGTTCTAGCTTTGTATTCCGATAAAGAAATTGATACTAAGTTCACAACTTCAGGTTTAGTCCTGTCAGAACTTAGATTATTTTGCCACTTGATTTAAGTTTCCCACATGTGTTTTGGCAAACAGTTGCCAATATACCATATGAGCATTTTTAAATAGTGGATTTATCTTTTCCACTCTTCTATAAAGATGTGACTGGTGAAGCATCAATGTAACAGTTGTGTGTCCCAGTGTCTCCCATCTCAGCCACCAACAAATGATTGAAAGAGTGTCTCTGGCTTTGGAGGATCCAGCATATTCGTGCATAACAAAGATAGACCATTGATGTAAATGGGAACTACATGTATGTAATACTTTTTGTTCCCTGTGGTAGCGCTGCAGGGGAATTGAACACTTACTGCTTAGTTCCCCCACAGATTACAGCCGATTGCTATGGGTCTCAACAGTGGGATACCCTGTAATAAGCTAATGTTCTGGGAACCCATCTAACAAAAGAGATTATACGAAGCAGACAACCCCTTTAACGTATTTTTCTATTGATCACGATCAAATAGCCTAACCAAATACACAATGAAACCTGAAAAAGTCAAAGGTAAAGTGAATACTTTTCATAGGTACTGTAGCTGGAGTAAAGACCTATCTGAAAAAAAAAGAAATGTGATTAGGTAGCAGTCTTGTGAGTTTTGTGTTGGTCTTTTGTTTTTATTGGTCAACACGGCGCAACAGTACAGTATACGCCTTCCAAAGTTTTGGTCTTTTTGCCATGGTTTTGCATACTGGTGGTTCAGAAAAGATTAAATTCATATGTAGGTAGAAAATAGGTGTCCAGTTGGACAACTCATTGTGATTTAGAAACTAGGAAAAGCTATTTTATATGAGGTATATCATGGAGACATCCACACAAGAAGTACTGGCAACTTCGGCATTGATCTTACCTGGAGCTTAGAGGTGAGCCGGATCAAGTGAGATCTAGACCATCTCTGTTATAGAAGCATCAGGTGCTTCATTTCTTTACCATTAGAAGGAATAAAAGTAATTAATTAAATAAATATGCACATATATACAAATAATTAAAATGTATTCTTAGTTTGCATGGAATACTAAACCCAGTAAGGCTCAAGTGCAAATCTATTATCCCTGTAAATATTAGATTACGTCCGATAAAATAATAAAAAATAAAAAAAACATATAGAACAGCATTTTCACTTTTTGCTCATTTGTCTAATTTAAAAAATTGACTTAAGATATACAAATACATTCGGGCAGATTTATTAATACTGTCTTAAATTCAGACAGTTTGGGATTAAACTAGATGCGCCAAATTTATCACAGTGGCTCATGCTGGATGATAAATGTGGCACACCTTTAGACACTTCTGTCTACCTTTATACCACCTTTTGGTTGGCTTACTTTAGACCCCTTTTTAGAGCCCAAATTTTGGCGCAATTTGGTGCATCTTAAGTCATGCCCATTTCTCGCTAAGCCACGCCCCTTGTTGGATGAGTCGTAAACATCTGTTCTTTTTGTCGCATGTCATTGATAAATGTGTCCAAAATGAGTTACACCAAAAAGTAGGTGCAACTTAGGTCAGAATTCTGGTGCAGCACCAGTAGTAAAGCTGCCCTATTATATTTCACCCAGGCCCATTCCAGGCAGCCACAATACACCTGTATATTAAGATCTCAAAAGGGTGCAACACCTGGAAACTCATTAGTTTGTCTGTTATTTTTCCTGACTTCATCATAAACAAGCATGCTCAACTGGGCAGAGCATGCATGTTTATTTCAATGGGAACAGAGGAATCTGCTAATGCCAAACCCCTCTGCCTTAAAATCCAACATGCCCAATCCTTCTTTCCCTCAATATCTGCCATCAGAGGACAGTCAGGAGGTTTCCATACACATTAAAGGCTATGTAAACTTTTAAAGGCATTTTTTTCAAAATAAATAAATGTTTTATTTTATTTTGAACAATGTTTTTATTGTTTTTTGTTTTACTAATTTTTTTTTACTTATCCTGAATTCTATAGAAGCTGTATCTTGTGGTCAAAGCCAAATCCATCAGGTCTGCAGCAGGACTGACAGGTTTAGTGATAACGCTGGTCTAAGTTCATGAATTTAGATGTGATCGATAATAGCTGGATCCTGTTAAAGATGTGAAAAGTAATTTCCTGCCCAAACTTTCTAACTGGTTGTGCCACCCTAGGCAGTAATAACTGCAATCAAACATTTGCAATGACTTGTGATGAGTCTCTTACATCGCTGTGAAGGAATTTTGGCGCACTCTTCTTTGCAGAATTGTTTTAGTTTGGCTACATTGGAGGGTTTCCAAGCATGAACTGCCCTGCCACAGTATTTCAATCGGCCACTCCTGAATCTTCATTTTGTTTCTTTTGAGCCATTCTGCGGTGGACACATTTGTGTGCTTCGGATCATTGTCCTGCTTCATAAGCCAACTGCGCTTGAGCTTTAGGTCTTGAACTGATGGGTGGACATTCTCCTTCAGGATTTTCCAATAGAAAGGTTCCTATTCCCAATCCATGCTTTCACCAGTTAAGACAAGTCGTCCTGGTCCTGCAGAAGAAATACAGGAAAAAATTGTAATCTTTCAAAACAAATATTTTGTTTTATTTCAATGTTTTGCTTACAAATATAAACAGTTAAAAGATTTTAAGTTTCAGTCAATTCCTTAGGCCACATGCACAAGACCGTAAGAATTTTTACTGTCCGCAAATACGGATCCGCAAATATGGATGCACATCCGTAGCCGTCCGCAATTTCGGAAAAGCCCATAGACTTCTATGGGTGGGTCCGTGCCGCAATTGCGGACAACAATAGGACATGTTCTATATTTTGCTGATCATTTCTATGGTTCAGACACACATCCGTAAATATATGGAAGGGTGTCCATGGCCTATAGAAATGAAATGAATGGGTCCCCAACTTCATCCGTAATTACCTGATCCGTAATTATGGATGAAAACTACGGTCGTGTGCATTAGGCCTTGTCATATCCTTTATCAGAATATGTTAAATAGAGGGCATCCAATGAGAGTCCATTCCTAAGCTTCTTAGTGAGACATGAGATGTGGGTACAATAACACATATAGTATTCTGTCGTAGGGTCAAGTTACCTTCAATTCACTTGGACAACCGATCAGGTTCTTTTTGGAATTCGGTCTTTTAAAGTTTACAATAAATATCCACATCTGGTTAACTGCTATTGGTAACATGAATAAAGTGCCTATTTTCATAAAGGGCTCTATTCGTTTTAAAAAAAATGTGTTTTACTTTTGGAGATACAGCTGTTCTGTATTCTCTATATAGAACAGCTGTATTGTTCGCTTTACACTGAATCCGTCAGTCCCACAGACCTGACAGCTTCAGTGTCGGCAAGTCCTGGGACATGCAGAATCCACCTGTAATCTATCACATCTAAGTTATGAACTTAGATGTGATAGATTACAGGTGGATCCTGTGTCAGAGACACGCAGGACCTCCGACACTGAACCCATTAGGTCCGCGGGACTGACGGATTCAGTGTAAAGCGAACGATACAGCTGTTCTGGATAGAGAATACAGAACAGCTGTATCTCCAAAAGTAAAACTAATTTTTATTAAAAACTATTTACAAAGTTACACTAAACACACTGACTAATCTGTTTATAAAAAATAAAAATAAAGCCCTCAAAGTTGTCCATAGTCTTTAAGTCAATAGGATACATTAGGCTTCCTTTTAGATCTGTTAAAAACGGATTTGTCATAGATTCTTTAGGAAAGGAATCCTTGACACCAGTGTGAACAGAGCCTAGCTTTAACATCTCATTTCTTTAAATAAAGGTCCTTTTACATAGGCCAATTATTAGGCAAATGAGCATTCACAGAAAGCTTGTTTCCCATTATTGCCCTGTGTAAACAGGGCAACAATCAGTCGATGAACGAACAAACACTCCTTCCTCTGCTGATCATATTTTTTCTGCAGCAGAAAATATTATCGTTGTCGGCAGCTTATCTCCCTGTGTAAACAGGGAGACGTGCTGCCAACATGATAGAAATGTATGCGGACGAGCGATCATAGTAACGATTGCTTGTCCCCATACATAGCTCCTTGTGAAAAGTAACAAACGAGTGCCGATCAACGAGCTTTCTCCTTGATCGGCGCACGTTGTTATGACCAAAATTGCAGATGTAAAAGGACCCTAAGCATCAACTACTATAAATGCACCCATGTAAGCTGAGGAAGCCAGTAGGATGTGTGTGAAAATATCTTGCAGATCCAGTTAATTTTGACTTGAAGCCTCCGTAGACACCAAATTCCTTTACGTTCATCAATGTTCAGTAAATCTACCAGTACAGTGGTGTTACTATTGTAAGTAACGTCTAAAGAAAATGTCAGCTGTAGATAGGAATGTTTTGTATGCTAAAAATGTGCTTTTTTCAGCCACTACAGGTCATCCTCTCCAGAAGGATCATAAAGATCTAGACTTGCAGCTGCTCTAAGTGTTCCCAATGGAAGACCCAATTTTACTGTTGATATTCTGTCTCTACCCACAATCTCGCATATATTTCTACTGTTATCTATGTACAATCAATACAGATTAATGTTAACATTCGCTCATTGCATTTTTAGATTCTTTTGTGAAATTACCCAAGCACCCATAAATTCCTGTTAAATATCTCAGAATTATCCTTGTTCTGTTATTATGAATGCCACCGGTTTCAACCTGAATATTGTCAATATTGTTTAGTAAACCCCTTAGAACAGTTTTCATACATACAGGCCGCTATGGAGAGCATCAGGCAGTAGGCTCGGACTCGGTCTTGTCTAAAAAGTGGCTTGGAATGGATGAAATTCCTTTTTCATGGTCTTTTGTTTCAGGACAATGATGTTTTGTGGCATGGTATTCCATTGGAGAGTTACTCGCTACCACAAAGGGTAAGGGAAATGACAACTACTCTGAGCACATTTTATACCTATGACAGCAGTTGTCGCTTTTCAGCCCTGCCCCCTTACCTTAGAGGAAGGAGAGAAAATGTAATTTTGTTTCTCAGATGAACGCACTGTATACCCACTGGTCTACGTCTCCTCTCTGTCCATGTTTGCCTCTGAGCACCGCTCAAGGGGAGCACTCAAGGGTGTAACATTAGGGGAAATGCTCAATGGCGCCTATGCCACAAATGAAAACACCAGTATTATAAGTGGCACATGATAAGTGGGTGGCCCTATTACAATTACCCCTCTCCCTATTTGTGTATAAGGAGAGACCTGTCAATCAAGCTAAGCCAGGTCGGGAGAATCTGGAGGGAAGCCGCAGGGTGGACACTTCTCCCCGAGGCCGTCTCTTAAAACGATTTTTTCTCTGAAACGCTGCCGCACTTCAGAGTAAGGTTAGGGCTACACGGCGACTTTGGCTACAACACTGCTCGAGCGGCCAAAGATTGCTGTGTGCGTGTATCGCAAGTAATTAAAAGTGAAAGTGCCCGTGTTGCGACCTGATCGCAAGAAATCCATCAGGTTTGCCATAAAGCCCTAACCTAAAACATAATTCAGTGTGGTCAGGGCACCAGTTGATATTGCATGCGGCCCGTGGTTACGGCAGCATGAACCTGCTGACGGGTTCCCCTTAAAAATCATAAAACCCTTACAACGTACCGTATGTTAATACAAATTGTACTCCTGCGTCTCTGTTAGTTGGAATCTCATTTACCAAACCCTTGTTCTAGTCCTGGTGAGGGGCATATTAATTTACTGCTTAATCTGAACCCAACAAAGCTATTGGTCTTATTTTTTGTACAATTTAATTTGTCTTCTGAAGCAATAAAAGACATATAAAAGACATCAGCTACAATTCATTTTAAGAAACTGAATGCAACTGGTAAACTTACTTTACAAACCGAGTAATGCTTTGTATGTATATCTTACTGAATATGGAGGACAGGACTCTGGTGGCTTGGATCGTGTCTGTTAACGCTCTTAATAGGATGTTCTACAACTTTATAAGGATTAATGCAAAACATAAGAGAACAAATTAGTATAAATTCTGGAAGGCTTATCATTCATCTTAAAGGATTTACAATTTCCCATCCCTAAAAAGTGATGTGAAGCCTGTTGTGACTAGCTGCGGGTAACTTGAGTACAGTGGGATTATTACTTGATATTTGTGCCCTCTGAGAAATCCTACAGGAAGCAAACAGCACAGAGAAAATAAAACAACCAACTAGTGATGGAAATAAGTGAAAAGTAACATATTCATGTATCTGGTTGTGTGGTAAATGAGATACAAATAGTACAAAGGACAGTAGAATATAATGTTATACTGAAAGTATCTTGGACTTTAACTGCTTGGACCCCCACTGATCAGAAAACCATGTACCCCATTGTACCCATTAGAGTTTTGAGCAGACGGGATGGGAGGATCAGGTAGCTTTCCACACATGTGTGTCCATGATAGTCTATGGGAAATAGAACAAAAAAAAGATATCCTTTTTTTTTACCTCATAAGAGCAGTTCGCTTTGAATACTGTATACAGAGCAGCAGTATCAAGTGCTGAACCTGTATCCGTCTGTTCAGCGGCACTAAGGGATTCAGTGACAGCGGGTCCACGCAGAATCAAGCTGCTACCGATCACATCTAAGTTCATAATGGGACTGACGGATTCAGGTCTCAGCGCAAGATACAGCTGCTCTGTATACAGTATACAAAGCAGCTGTATCTCAAAAAGTAAAAATTATTTTTAATAAAAAGTATTTAGAAAGTTGCACAACACTCACTTATACACACACATACACACACACACACACACACACACATATATATATATATATATATATATATATATAGCTATATATATATATATATATATATATATATATATATATATATATATATATTGCTCAGATATTTGGTTAATTGAATCTAGAGTGCTGCCTTCTATTGTAGTTGGATATCACTCAGATATGCCACCACTTGCTGATTAGTGGGGGTTGAATTGTAGGTACCCCCACCAATCAAGAGAATTAAGGTATTGATGCCCCTTTGGGATTTTTTTTTTTTTAAAGTGAATGGTGCGGAGGTGCAATACATGGGCAAAACTTAGACAGAAGTGTCACTATAGAGGAAAAAATTCAAAAGAATTTGGAGTGCTCCACCGAGTGCCACAGTCCCTTCATTTTAGTAAATAATTTCCTAGCGATATGCTGTTACGATTACGGCATTATACTTAGCAGTAAAACATGTTATTTCCATTCGGAATTCAGCTTCTCACTTTTTTCTATGTATTTTTTTTAACTTATTTTAGGCCTATAGTCGCAATTTTAAATTGACAAGTCATAACTTTCAGAGACAGTGACTCCTACAGTGAGTAAGGAGGACTTTGTAGGAATCCTTTTTTGTTATTTAATTAATACTTTCCTTTTCAAAGCTTCGGATAAAACATGTGTCTATCTCAAGTGCTTTTTGTCATGACAGCTGATAGTGATGATACAAAGGAACACGACTCTTGAAGTTGTCGTGAACTAGTATAATATAATCATGGCCCAGCAAAGTACCTCCTCAGGACCTGGCCTTAAAAAACTGAGTAGTGAATGAAGTTTACACTTGAGCCATTAGACCCATTTCAAGCACACCCAGACAGCTGCAAATTAAAACACAATCCTTCTACTTTACTCGTCCATCTGGCTGCAGATGGTTTCAATCTGACCCACTGGGAACACAATTCTGCTGGAGAGGAAATGACAATGGTTGCAGAGCATAACATGGAAATGAGTGTTGTTGCCTACAGAAAGTTTTTCATTTCAGGTTCACGTGCTACGGATTCAGTGCTGATGCTACAATATACACTATATAGATAAAATTATTGGGACACCTACACATTACAAAAACAGGAGCTTTTATGACATTCCATTCTAAATCCATAGGCATTAATATGAAGTTAATATGAAGTTAAAACAGTTTCCACTCTTCTGGGAAGGTTTTCTACAAGATTTTGGAGTGTCTGTGGGAACTTTTGCCCATTCATCCAGAAGAGCATTTGTGAGGTATGACACTGATGTTGGACGAGAGGGCCTGGCTGACAATCTCCATTCCAGTTCATCCCAAAGGTGTGGGATGGGGTTGAGGTCAGGGCTCTGTGCGGGCCAGTCAAGTTCTTCCACACCAAACTCACCCAGCACAGTCATGCTGGAACAGAAAAGGGCCTTCACCAAACTCTTCCCACAAAGTTGGAAGCTACAATTGTCTAAAATGCCTCGGTATGCTGAAGCATTAAGATTTCCTTTCACTTGAACTAAGGGGCCTATGTCAACTCCTGAAAAACAACCCCATAGCATTATCCCTCCTCCACCAAACTTTACTGTTGGCACAATGCAGTCAGGCAGGTAACTTTCTCCTGGCATTCGCCAAACCCAGACTTGTCCATCAGACTGCCAGATAGAGAAGTGTGATTCATCACTCCACAGAACAAGTTTCCAGTGCTCCAGAGTCCAGTGGCCACTTCATCCGACGCATGGCATTGTGCTTGGTGATGTAAGGCTTGCATGCAGCTGCTCAGCCATGGAAACCCACCACACATAGTTTTTGTGAGGATATTAATGCCAGAGGAGGTTTGGAGCTCTGAAGTTATTGTGTCAGCAGAGCGTTGGTGACTTTTATGCGTTATGTGCCTCAGCACTCAGCAACCCCGCTATGTAAATTTACATGATCTGTCACTTTGTGGCAGAGTTTCCGCGGTTCCTAAATGCTTCCACTTTGCAAAAATACCACTGACAGTGGATTGTGGAATATCTAGGACGGAAGAAATTCTACAAACTAACTTGTGACAGCGGTGGCATCATATTACAGGACCACGCTGGAATTCAGTGAGCTCTTTAGGACAACCCATTCATTTGCAGATGTTTGTACAGCAGACTGCATGGTGAGGTGCTGGATTTTATACACCTGTGGCAATGGGACTGAATGAAACACGTGAATTCAATGATTAAGAGGTGTGACTTTTTGTCTATGTAGTGTATGTGAATGAGATTTTCAAAATCATATTCCCATGCTTCGAAAATAAATTTACATGGATTTCTGAATGTGATGTGGATGTTTTATAGACTGAACCTATTAAAATTGAATAGGGAATTTGCATCTGAAAACACATGTGGATGGATATAGAGTGGACGTGTGATGGAATTTGTCTGCTGACATCTGCACAATACAGCACAATAAGGTTATGTCTGCACTGTGTTCAATGTGTACAGTACGTACAGTTCCCAGTGCATACTATACTGTATGTCCAACGTGTCCATAGACTTCTATGGGCCGACAGATACCAAAAGACTGTCCTTTCAGCAGCCGCCAGGTTGGCATGTGTGAATATTTTTTACGCATAGGAAAGCACTTTTTTATATAGTTGGGTACTGTATTAAAATTATAGCATATGGTATATATTTTTTTTATAACAGTGTCGTACAGTTGCATATGTCGGAGGTAGGAATATTTACAGACAAATGCGTCAAATGGATGCCTTAAACGTGTTGTCTAAGTAAAAAGGAGATTGCTAGAGATCTTTTACTTACTATACAACTAAGGCTCCAGGTATGGCACCGTATTAAGCAGTTATCCTCCCCTAGAAGCAAGAAATATTAGATATGGTCCTCACACTGCAGGAAAGATTTCTGAAAGTCTTCCAGTAAAACTGGTCAAAGAGGGTCCTGAAACTATCAAAGATGAGTTGAAGCTGGTCATACTAAAGATTTTCTTAGATTTTGTGTTAGGGATCTGCCAGGTACTACGTCTAGGTATACTCCTGGGATTAATCAATCCACACCTGAGGCCAGACCTCTTAGACTGACACCGGCTCCCACCAACCAGGGTGGCAGGCTCAGGAGTGGGAGAGCCTATCGCGGCCTGGTCAGTCGGAGTTAGCTCCGCCCCCTGTCCTTTATTACCTGCCTTGTTCTCTTCCTCAGTGCTTGTAATTCTTCTGGATTCCTGGCCCCACTGCTGCTTGCTCCAGCCTGCTTCTGCCGTGCTTCTGCCTTGCTGCAGTTCCGCTTAACCTGCTTCGCTTTGCCCCTGGCTTGCTTCCTTCTCCGTGCTCACGTTGGTATACTCCACTTCATCCTGGTCCTGACTACTCCTTCACCGCTCCGTTTCCTCGCGGCGTTCCGTGGGCTACTGCCCCTTCCCTTGCGTGTTCCCTGTTTGTTCTCCCGTGCACTTAGACAGCGTAGGGACCGCCGCCCAGTTGTACCCCGTCGCCTAGGGCGGGTCGTTGCAAGTAGGCAGGGACAGGGCGGTGGGTAGATTAGGGCTCACTTTCCCTTCACCTCCTTCCTGCCATTACATAATTACAAGCCCATACCTAGTCTACCATTTCTCCTACGCTGACGCTATCATGGACCCCCTTGAGACCCTGACCCAGCAGATGCAGGGCCTCTCCCTACAGGTCCAGGCCCTGGCCCAGAGGGTCAACCAGGGTGACGCTGCCTTAGTAGTACCCCTCACTTCACCTCTAGAACCCGACCTCAAGTTACATGACCGGTTCTCAGGGGACCGTAAGACGTTTCTCTCCTTCCGGGAGAGTTGCAGACTGTATTTCCGCCTAAAACCCCACTCCTCAGGTTCCGAGAACCAGCGGGTGGGTATCATCATATCCCGACTCCAGGAAGGGCCCCAAGAGTGGGCCTTCTCCTTGGCTCCTGACGCCCCTGAACTTTCCTCTGTTGATCGTTTTTTCTCTGCCCTCGGACTCATTTACGACGAGACTGACAGGACTGCTTTAGCCGAGAGTCAGCTGGTGACCTTACGTCAGGGTAGGAGACCGGTTGAGGAATACTGTTCTGATTTTAGAAAGTGGTGCGTAGCTTCTCGGTGGAACGATCCGGCCCTAAGGTGCCAGTTTAGGTTAGGATTATCTGACGCCCTGAAGGATCTGCTGGTTAGCTACCCCTCTTCTGACTCCCTTGACCAGGTTATGGCCCTAGCAGTACGACTTGACCGACGTCTCAGGGAACGTCAGCTTGAACGTTTCAATGTGCTCCCCTCTGACTTGTCTGCGATCCCCCCCGAGGTCCCGTCTCCTCGCCCCCCCACGGAGGACTCGAAGGTACCTATGCAACTCGGGGCCTCCATGTCCCCTCGACAACGTAGGGAGTTTCGCAGAATGAATGGTCTCTGCTTCTACTGTGGGGACTACAAGCATCTACTGAACACCTGTCCCAGGCGCAAGAATAAAAAGCCGGAAAACTTCCGCGCCTAAGTGATCATCGGGGAGGTCACTTGGGCGCACAGGTATTTCCCGTTAATGTGAAACGCAATAAAATTTTGCTTCCCTTTCAGGTCTCGTTTGCTGGCCGGTCTGCCACGGGCAGTGCTTTCGTGGATTCTGGCTCATCTGCTAATATCATGTCTGTGGAATTTGCTATGTCTCTAAAAATGCCTTTTATTGATTTACCTTATCCTATCCCTGTAGTAGGTATCGACTCCACTCCCCTTGCTAATGGTTATTTTACTCAGCATACTCCTGTTTTTGAACTCCTGGTTGGCTCCATGCATTTGGAGCAGTGCTCTGTACTGGTGATGCAGGGATTATCGTCTGATCTGGTATTAGGTCTTCCCTGGTTGCAGTTGCATAATCCCACGTTTGATTGGAATACTGGGGATCTCACCAAATGGGGTAGTGAATGTCTGATGTCATGTCTTTCTGTTAACTCTATTTCTCCCCGGGAGGAGGTAAACATGCTTCCTGAGTTTGTTCAGGACTTCGCCGATGTGTTTTCTAAGGAGGCCTCCGAGGTGTTGCCCCCCCATAGAGATTACGATTGCGCCATCGATTTGGTGCCTGGTGCCAAGCTTCCTAAGTGTAGGATATTTAATCTTTCATGTCCTGAACGTGAAGCTATGAGGGTGTATATCCAAGAATGCCTGGCCAAGGGTTTCATTCGCCCCTCGACTTCTCCTGTAGGTGCTGGCTTCTTCTTCGTGGGGAAGAAGGATGGTGGTCTTAGGCCGTGCATTGATTATCGTAACCTGAATAAGGTCACCGTAAGGAACCAGTACCCACTTCCTTTGATTCCGGATCTTTTTAATCAGGTTCAGGGAGCCCAATGGTTTTCTAAGTTCGATCTAAGGGGGGCATATAACCTTATCCGCATCAAAGAGGGGGATGAGTGGAAAACTGCGTTCAACACACCCGAGGGTCATTTCGAATACCTGGTCATGCCCTTTGGGTTGTGTAATGCCCCTGCTGTCTTCCAGAATTCTATTAATGAAATCCTGAGAGATTACCTGGGTAATTTTCTTGTTGTGTACCTTGATGACATACTGGTGTTTTCCAAGGACTAGTCCTCCCACGTGGAGCATGTCAGGAAGGTGCTCCAGGTCCTTCGGGAGAATAATCTATTTGCTAAGACTGAAAAATGTGTCTTTGGGGTACAGGAGATACCATTTTTAGGGCAAATCCTCACTCCTCATGAATTCCGCATGGACCCTGCCAAGGTTCAGGCTGTGGCGGAATGGGTCCAACCTGCCTCCCTTAAGGCGTTACAGTGTTTTTTAGGGTTCGCCAACTATTACAGGAGATTTATTGCCAACTTCTCGGTCGTCGCTAAGCCTCTTACGGACCTTACTCGCAAGGGTGCTGATGCCCTCCATTGGCCCCCTGAGGCCGTCCAGGCCTTTGAGACCATCAAGAAGTGCTTTATCTCGGCCCCCGTGCTGATTCAGCCCAACCAAGAGGAGCCATTTATTGTGGAGGTTGACGCATCCGAGGTGGGAGTGGGGGCCGTCTTGTCCCAGGGTACCAGCTCCCTCACCCATCTCCGCCCCTGTGCTTACTTCTCTAGGAAGTTTTCGCCCACGGAGAGTAACTATGATATTGGCAACCGCGAACTTCTAGCCATTAAATGGGCTTTTGAAGAGTGGCGGCACTTCCTGGAGGGGGCCTGACACCAGGTAACGGTCCTTACGGATCACAAGAATCTGGTTTTCCTAGAATCGGCCCGGAGGCTTAATCCTAGACAAGCTCGGTGGGCACTATTCTTTACCAGATTTAATTTCTTGATTACCTATAGGGCTGGGTCCAAGAATATTAAGGCTGATGCTCTGTCACGTAGTTTCATGGCCAATCCTCCTTCCGAGAAGGATCCTGCTTGTATTTTACCCCCTGGTATAATCGTTTCTGCCACGGATTCTGATTTAGCTTCTGATATTGCGGGTGATCAGGGTTCAGCTCCCTGGAACGTCCCTGGGGACAAACTGTTTGTTCCCCTGCAATACCGGCTAAGGGTACTCAGGGAAAACCATGACTCCGCTCTATTTGGTCATCCTGGCATCTTGGGCACCAAACACCTCATTACCAGAAACTATTGGTGGCCTGTGTTGCCTAAAGACATTAGGGCTTACGTCGCCGCTTGTGAGGTTTGCGCTAGGTCCAAAACCCCTAGGTCCCGACCTGCGGGCCTACTACGTTCATTGCCCATTCCCCAGAGACCTTGGACCCATATCTCCATGGATTTTATCACCGATTTACCCCCATCTCAGGGCAAGTCGGTGGTGTGGGTGGTAGTAGACCGCTTCAGCAAGATGTGCCACTTTGTGCCCCTTAAGAAGCTACCTAACGCCAAGACGTTAGCTTCTTTGTTTGTGAAACACATCCTGCGTCTCCATGGGGCACCAGTCAATATCGTTTCTGACAGAGGGGTACAATTTGTTTCCTTATTTTGGAGAGCTTTTTGTAAAAAGTTGGAGATTGATCTGTCCTTCTCCTCCGCCTTCCATCCCGAAACTAATGGCCAAACGGAAAGGACTAACCAATCCCTGGAACAATATTTAAGGTGTTTCATCTCTGACTGTCAATTCGATTGGGTCTCATTCCTTCCCCTTGCTGAATTTTCCCTGAATAACCGGGTCAGTAACTCGTCAGGGGTCTCCCCGTTTTTCTGTAATTTCGGGTTTAACCCAAGGTTCTACTCCGTTTCCCCTGGTTGTTCCAATAATCCTGAGGTAGAGGATGTTCATCGGGAACTGTGCACAGTCTGGGCCCAGGTTCAGAAGAACCTAGAGGCGTCCCAGAGCGCACAAAAGATTCAGGCTGATAGTAGACGTTCTGCTAACCCCCGGTTTGTCGTCGGGGATTTGGTCTGGTTGTCATCCAGGAACTTGCGCCTTAAGGTCCCGTCCAGGAAGTTTGCTCCCCGATTTATTGGACCTTATAAGATCATTGAAGTACTCAACCCTGTATCCTTCCGTCTGGAGCTGCCCCCATCCTTTCGCATACATGACGTCTTCCATGCCTCCCTCCTTAAACGCTGCTCCCCGTCCTTGTTCCCCTCGAGGAAACCTCCTGTTCCCGTTCTCACCCCTGAGGGGGTGGAATTCGAGGTGGCCAAGATTATGGACAGTAGGATGGTCCAGGGCTCCCTCCAGTACCTGGTCCATTGGAGAGGATACGGGCCGGAGGAGAGGACTTGGGTACCTGCTAGTGATGTTCACCCTGGGGTATTGATCAGGAGGTTCCACCTTCTCTTCCCTACTAAACCGGGTCCTCTTAGTAAGGGTCCGGTGGCCCCTCATAAAAGGGGGAGTACTGTTAGGGATCTGCCAGGTACTACGTCTAGGTATACTCCTGGGATTAATCAATCCACACCTGAGGCCAGACCTCTTAAACTGACACCGGCTCCCACCAACCAGGGTGGCAGGCTCAGGAGTGGGAGAGCCTATCGCGGCCTGGTCAGTTGGAATTAGCTCCGCCCCCTGTCCTTTATTACCTGCCTTGTTCTCTTCCTCAGTGCTTGTAATTCTTCTGGATTCCTGGCCCCACTGCTGCTTCTTCCAGCCTGCTTCTGCCGTGCTTCTGCCTTGCTGCAGTTCCGCTTTACCTGCTTCGCTTTGCCCCTGGCTTGCTTCCTTCTCCGTGCTCACGTTGGTATACTCCACTTCATCCTGGTCCTGACTACTCATTCACCGCTCCGTTTCCTCGCGGCATTCCGTGGGCTACTGCCCCTTCCCTTGCATGTTCCCTGTTTGTTCTCCCGTGCACTTAGACAGCGTAGGGACCGCCGCCCAGTTGTACCCCGTCGCCTAGGGCGGGTCGTTGCAAGTAGGCAGGGACAGGGCGGTGGGTAGATTAGGGCTCACTTTCCCTTCACCTCCTTCCTGCCATTACATTTTGTCTTTCAAAAAGGGCATGTTGGTGGTATGACCCGTTTGTCATAGTGGTACAACATATTTATCAATGCCTAGACAGGGAATATTGCAGCATATGAACTAGGCTAAAGCCTGTGGCTGTTTAGTATTGTCTCTAGTATAGAGATATTTATCATGAACTGTATGACATTTGAAAAAAATAAATAATAATAAATACACGTAGACTTCTCTTGAGATAATGAAACTTTTTACTTAGCACCTTACTTGCATGTTTTTTTATTTATTCATTTTTATTGAAAATGTAGAATAGATCCCAGAAATTGAAGAAGTATAAATCTTTCCTATACTGGAGAACTCTCAGTTGACTCATGGATGGCTGCATTTTAGTCGTAGTGAATAGCAAAGCTACTTTAATGGTATGACCACCTTCGCAAGCAACTATATTTTATTGTTTTAAAATAAAAAAATAAATTAACTTTTCAAATAGTCTTGATTAAAAACTACTAGCCTTCTGTGTCTACTGCCAATATGCAAACCTATGTGTCTTCTTGGCAACAGACTACAAACAAACCTTGATAATCTGATTCTGAAGTTGCAAACTTTATAGCAAATAAAAATTGCGACTTTCATACAGCCAAAAAACTGCCGTATATTAGTTGATAAATTGCCCTTTATGTATGAAGGAAGCCTTAAGAGTCTATTCACTCAAAAATTTGAGTATAAAAAAAAGGTTACAAAAATCATCAATTGGCAGTTTTTTTATGAAAATAATTAATTTGAATTAGACTGTGTGAACATAAGTTTCTGCAGTTGCTGTATCTGTGTATAATGGGAATGAATAAAGTAAAGCTGCACATATAGTACTGTATGACTACTTGTAGTGATGAAACTTTGTACAGGATGCTTTATAAGTTTATGCCAGAAAAAGGACCCCAATTAAGTGATAGATTTTGCCCAGGGGGAAACACACTTCAGCTGTTAAGAATTTTCTCCAGATGTCCTCCTGTTCACCCTGCACATTATCTAACTCAACAAATACGACTATAATTGAAAATCTTCTCAAACCATGGCCAACATGACTTCCACCCTCAACCATCAACTAAATCCATGAGGAAAATTTTGCTCATGCTTAATGCATATATAGTAGTTATTAAACTAAGCTATATTCTGCTGGTGACCGGACATTTCTTTCCTCACCCCTGACTTGCCCAATCCTCTATCGCTGACTCTACCTCCTAGACAGCAAGAAGAGCTGCAAAGAAAGCTGTGACATGCGGCGATATACAGGCCAAAGAATAAGCGCCATAGTCCAACATGGCTTCCAGGACAATACAGGCTCTTGCCGCAAAACCTGCTAAAGGCCTTGATGCCTGACAATCAGGCTATGGATGCTGTGGTAAGCCAGCTCCTTGCTGTGCTATGCCCCCAGCCCCAGCTCTTTGGTCCTGAGCCCTCTCCTCCATTTTTTGCTGACCTTACTATGGTGGACATGCTGTCCCAGGCCTCTGAAATATGGGCCCACACCACACTACTACAGCCAGGATACTCTGGGGATAAAGCCCTAATAGCCCGCTTTTCACAATTATTGCAGCAAGAGCTTGAAAAAAGGTGCAGCAAGCTCACTTCTGACATAAAATGGGTTTTGGGCCACTGCACTGATGCGTTCTAAAACCAAATTAGATGCCACTGTGGCTGTAGCGAATCAAAACGCTGACAACATTCCCGACTTGTATGCCCAATCAGAGCAGGCTTACTTCAAAATAGAGGACTTGGAAGAAAGATCACGGAGGGTTAATTTCCATATGCGCGGGTTACCGGAGACAGTCTTGGATCTCAATACTGTCTTGCAGGATCCGTATGAATCCCTAATTCCAGAAATGCCAGATGTATTTTATAAAACTGACTGTGTCTACAGGGCTTAGTCTGGGCCATGACAAGATGGCCTACATTCTATATGACCAGGAAAGCCTTAATGAAAGCTGCCAGATCCAGAGACTCTTCTACTATTGGGACTCATGATATCCAAATTTATGCTGACATTGCTCTTTTAATGATACAGCAAAGGAGAGCACCTAGACTGCTTTTGCAGATTCTTCCTCGACAGGACATAAAATAACGCTGGGGCTTCAATGAGGGAAAGACCCAAGGAGAGACGTGCTCGCTTCAGTATCCTTACTTGAGTTCTATCCACTATCACATGTGGCGGTGTATTAAGAATTGAAGGGCACCTGTTTTGTTAATGTCACTGATGTTTTTTTCCACAGTGGATGTCCAGGTTTCCAGAGGGCATCCTTTGGATCCCCCCATGCTCCATGTGTTGCTCTATCCCCCTTACACTTCCCCTTCTACCTCCAGTCACAAATGTTTAGTTTGTCATAAGTTGAGACAGGTACCGACATCTTAACATGAATGTCCCCCTATATCTATTTTGAGGGATAGTCCTATCTCTTCCACTGTTTGCCACCTTACATTTTGGGCGCCGATGCTTGTGTTTTGGATACGTTCTGTTGCTTTGTTAATATACTTTTCTTTTGATTTTTTCATGAGATGTTCAAAACGCTACTCCCTCATGTAGAGAGCTCATTATTCATAGGAGGCAACTCTAACTTAGCTCTGGATCATATCTTGGATTAATCAAATTCTAATCATTTGTGCTTTCGCCCGCTTAAGGCATGTCATCAGAAAGCTAAACCCTATTCGATAATGATTTAAGTGACATGTGGCATAACTTTAATGCCACTAAACTAGACTATTTCTTCTATTCCTCAGCTCACGCAACATATTTCAGAATATACCACATTTTTGTGTCATCAAGACTGGCCTTTAAATCCAATTTTGTATTAAGAGGACAAAAACTTCAGGTTTGTGGACTCTTTTAAATATTTTATCATAATTTCTAAGACAACAATGGAGTTTGTGCCATTGAATATTCTTCCACTATTTGTTATCTTAAGACATAAGGTTAAAATCTGGAACAAAATTCCACCTCAATATTTGCAATGTTAAATACTTTAGGTATGATAACTTTATTGGCTAACCATAAAAGTTCTATATGCAAGCTTTCAGAGCACACAGGCTCCTTCTTCAGGCAGTTTACATTTGTACGTTTTCATTTGTAAACTGCTTGAAGAAGAGCCTGTGTGCTCTGAAAGCTGCATATAGAACTTTTATGGTTAGCCAATAAAGGTATCATACCTTCTATACTTTTGTCTTTTTTGACACAAAAGTATTTAACATTGCATATTGTTTCTGGCTAACACGGTACTACACTATTTTTTACTGTATGACCTCAATATTTGTCACGAATAGCATTAATTAAAATGGTAATCCTTCCTTTGGTGCTTCATATTTTGGTAATGCTCCGGTATGGTTACCTCGTACTATTTTTGTAACTCTTCAATTTATTATTCAAGACCTTATTTGTAGGGGCAAGTGTCCCCATATTAAATATGACAGACTTTGTTGACCAGTTAAGGATAAGGGTTTTGCTTTACCGGACTTCTTGAAATATTTTTGGGCATCTCAATTGCAACAACTTTTATACTGGAAACATCTTGCTGTCAATAAGATGATATATTAAGAGAGGAGGTATGGACAGGGCTGGGGAGTTAATCAAATATTAGAATCAGAAGTGCTGATTAGTCCCCAATACTCTTCGAATCCCGTGTTAAGACTATATGCTAAAGTCTGGAGAGAGGCCAAGTGTATACTAGCGTATGGGGGAAATTTGAAATTTACTCCTCTTTGGAATAATTTTTATTTATATGAATTCTGTCAAATACGGGATTCACAAATCTGGGTTAATTACGGGATAACGCAATTATCTAATTTATTTGAAAAGGGAAATCTCAGATCCTTTCAGGCTCTCCTGATGGATTTCTGGGTTACCAAAAAAGGTTGGTTATCCTATCTTCAATTAAGCCACGCATGGAAATTGACCAAAGACAAACACAAATATAGAATTAAACTCTTTCCCGTTGGAGATATTTTGTTTAAAAAAAAACTCGCTGTAAAGGGGTAATTTCACTTTGCTATAAATATTTGAGTTTAGGCTCTAAAAATAATATAGAATATACTAATAAAAATAAGTGGATAAGGGATTTGGGACCAATTAGTGAGCCCCAATGGGAATTAATTCAAAGTAATATCGAATATGTTTCACTTAATATGGAACATAGATTTTCTCATCTTATGGTAATCAATAGATTAGACTATACATCTAAAAACATAGTAAAAATGGGTTATTGATCCGTTGTTAACTGTCCGAAGTGTGGCTCTCCAGACGCAGACCTGATTCATCTACTTTGGAAATGTCCAAAATGACACCGATATTGGACTCCGGTATTAAAATATATTAAAGTGATTGCACCCTTTAGAACAGTTCATGACGAGATTTTGATCCTGCTGGGTGACTCTACTGGGATTGACACCCTATATCATAAAATACGGGTACAGTTAATTCTTCAACTATAATTTATAGCACATTTAGAAATTCGAAACAAATGGATATCTGTTAACCCTCCACTCTATTTTGTATGGAAAAATCAAATATATAAGACCATTCTCTACGAAAATTTGCTGAGGAAACAAGAAATAGCTATTTTAAATCTAAATGGCAGCCATGTATTGATCTCTTGGAACAAGCTGACAAAACCTATGTTCTAGAGGATATGTAAAAATTACTGCTGCAGTTTTTTTTTTGTCTTTCTGTCTTTCAGGTTAGGAGATTGGGGGGGATTTAAAATATAGATTTAATTATGTGTGTAACATAACTATACATGTTTTTCATATTGTCTGTGATTACTGTTTTCTTCTGGTTAAAAAAAAAAACCCACTGCTAACCCAGTTAGTTCTGGCCAAGATTATCCCATTCTCTAGGTCAGACCATGATATGATCGTAGTGGGCTTCCTATGTCTTGGGAATAAACTGGATGCCTTCAGTTGGAAAATGACTGACTCCCTTTTTTCCAGTCCAACCCTCCTGGAAGATATTAACTGAAGAGTTAACATTTTATTAAAATGAATTTCTTACCCACTTCCTTTATGCGTTTCGCACCCTTCCCATTCATGTTCTCCTTTTGGACTTGGAGCACATACAAACTAATTTACTAAAAATGTCTGCGCTCGGAGAGGACACGGATAGGCCACACAACGCTTTATGCTTCACACATCCATAGTGGTTTCAGAATGCCACATATTACCAGATATTATCAGGTCACTCGACTGGCCCAGCTCTCGCAGATCCATCAGAGGACTCAAATACCTTTACGTGTTGATATCAAGACATCAGCTTGTGCCAATTTTCCGATTGACTGCCTTCCCTGTACTAGACACAGTTCGACGATTCTGTGCTAAAATTTTTCCCACTCTCTCGCATTTTGAGATAGATTACGCCCCAAATGATGGTTAATGTCCCCGCACAAACCGGTAGCCCCACTCTTTGGTAATATGGATTTCATTCTGGGAATGGCTCGCTCACTGGTGGCTAAACAAAGGCTTCCTGTGAGTCCCCCATAGACAGATTCGGGGTGAAGTCATTAGTATTGGTTTTCTCTATTCGTAAACTATCTGATTCCGAACATATTAATTATCATCAAATTACTAATTTTAACAAAAGCCTTAAACCAATAACAATGAAATCACCTCTAGATCCCCTTTTGAATCGCTCTGTATAAGATCAGGGGGCGGGAGGGGGACTATTTCTTTGATTTACATCTCCCTTTTGCCATCTCCTGGTAAACTACCCTATATGTGCAAATGGGAAACGGACATAGGCAAGACATTTGACATAGCCAATTGGATTCAAGTGGCTTCTACTACGGCTCAACTTTCTATTAATACGTCTCTGGTGGAGGCTGGATGGAATGTCTTGCTACGATAATACTTGATTCCCACTAGACTGGCTTGTATTTATCCCTCAGCCTCCCCTCTGTGGGTTAGGCAATGCGGTAGACAGAATTCCATGTATCAAATTTGGTGGAAATGCCCTAACATACGCAGGTTTTTGATTCGTATTTATCACCTCATCTTTTCAGTCACCAGTATTAATTTGAAGAAAACCCAGAGCAAGCTCTTTTGCAAGCTCCAATACCGGACATCCCAAAGAGTGGAGGAAACTGATTTACTTTATCTTTTTGGCAGCCAAATTGGCTATAGCAAGAGGTTGGATTACCCAATCGGTCCCTTTGGACCTAGTCAAACATAAATTGGGTTGGATTATGGCAAACAATGCAATCCTGTCACAATCATTGTTTGATCCTGTGTGGGCACATTGCATCTCATACCTGGAGGGACCATCATACTAATTGCTCCTACTCAGTGAATCAAGTTCATTGTGAGCTAACTGGCTCTCCCTTTCCCCCTCCCCTTTTCCCTTGTCTGTCTTGTCAATCCCCTTGTGTCTGTTGTATACTATACTCCAGGGCAATTGCTCTTATATTTGATTTTCTGCTGCAAACTTTCCAACTTTCCAAATTTTAGTCTACTTTCTAGAATATTGCATTCTACAAGACTTTGTTTTCTGACCGTATGATTATATTGCTTATTGTTGATTGTACAAACGTTTTTATTTATATTTTTTCTATTGTTTTCTTAGATGTGTCTATAGAGGGTGCATTAACTCACATTGGACTATTGTAATGATGGGGTAGGAAGAAGACAGGTGAGCCCTAATCTACCCGGCACTCAGTCCCTGCCTACTTGCACGGCCCGTCCTAGGCGACGGCATACAACTGGGCGACGGTCCCTACGCTCAATATGTGCACGACAGACAAACAGACAAGGGTACACAGAAGCTAAGGGAAATGGGGCAGTTGCCCACGGCAAAACCGTGAGCAACAAGAGTAGTGAACGAGCCGAGTCAAACCAGGAGTAGAGAAAGGAGTTGTTCCAGCGCTGTATGAAGTAGTTAAAATGGAAGCAGGTTTCCAAGTTTAATGGTATTCAATTAAAATAGTCCAGAAGAATAGTCCTAATTGTGAGGGTAAGCGGGCGGTAGTGTCCTCAAAAGCCTACGCGTTTCGGATGCTCCTGCATCCTTAGTCTTGGCTGTGGTGTCTGTTTTTGAATAGCGCGCGTTGTCTCGTATTTATCCTGGTCTGTATAGTACAGCTGATTGCTGAGTGCGTTCCACTGTTGTTATCCCTGTGGAACGCAAGCCGGAAGTAGGAATGGTTGCTGCCCATTCTGTTATTTGTGTTTTCACTTGCGTATTCTCAACTGGTAACAGCATTAATATCATGATTGAGAATGTAGAGTTATGTAAGTTCAACCTAAACTGAGTGTATTATATATTTCAGATGGTGTTTTGTTGTATGAAATGGAAACTATATCGACGGAAGATGCTGTCATTTTGCCTATTCGTTATTGTCCAGATGTCTATCTCATAGACGATGGTGCATATAAGATTGGTAAGTATTTATTTATTTCTAGAGTTCAAACAAATTACTAGGCAAAGTTGGTGTGTATACTCATGTAGGTGTCAAAGTATTATACTTTAAATTTATAAGATGATGTATTTTATACTGTCAATAGTGGTACGCTGTTGTTGTTATATATTGTGAACATTGAGTATAGAATTTAGACAGTGTTGTTTAATCGATATTGACTTATGGCTTAACGAAGGACCGAGACGGGCGCTTGCTTTTGATGGTGAGGATGTGACCAGGGAGGGAGGTAGGGGTAGGACAACAACTGGAGCAAAAAATGATTAAAAACCTAATTAGTGATTGTGACTAACGAAAAAGTGGTTTAAAAAATATGAACAGTAATGTACATGACAAAAAGCACATGTTATGCATGTACAGGCTGTAAATATGCGGGCAAAGGAGTCCTGGAGTAATATGGTAATAGATGATCTTCAATAATATATTGTTTTTATGAAATTTTTTTATTATTATTGTAGTTGTTATTGTTGTTTCTTGGTCTTGGTAACTATGAAGGGAGGCTAGGAGATCTGTATATTAATACTGAAACATTAGGTCTCTTCTAAGATTTAGGCCATCTGGATATCTAGTTTTTAATCTGTAAATCCAGAATGCCTCCCTCAGGTGGGTTTTATGTTTAAGGTCGCCTCCCCTTTTTGGGGGGTAGATTTTTTCAATAGCGTAGCAACGTAAATTTTTTGTGTTACGGTTGTGTTGTACAATAAAATGTTTTGATACATTGGAGATGTTAGTGATATTAATATTTCTCACGTAACGAAGGTGTTCAAGAATTCTTGTTTTCAGTTTTCTGTTTGTACAGCCCACGTATTTTAGTTGACATTCAGTACATTCTATGACGTAAATTACGGATTCGCTGTTACAATTGATATAATTCTGGATACTGTATGTATCTGTTTGTGTAGAGTTACTGAAGGTTTTAGTTGGATGGGCAAAAGAGCAAGTCTTACATGGATGTTGCCCACATCTGTAGAAGCCTTTTGTTTCTAGCCATGTTGTTTTAACATTTTCGTTTGGTGTGAACAGTGACGGAGACAGCACGCTGCCCAAAGAGGGTGCCTTTCTTGCCACGATACGACAACCTTCGGCCAAGATGGAACGTAGACCGTCGTCCTCTTGTAGGATAGGTAAGTTATTGGTGACTAATTTTTTGATTTGCATAAACTGGTTACTCTGTTGTAGGATTAAAGTAGGTTGGGTGTCCTTCGGTTGAATTTTAGGACTTGTTTTGGTATGTTTATTATTATATGCGAGTAAATCAGTTCTGGGTATTTTGGTCATAATTTCACTTGCTCTATTGAGTGACCATGTGGGATAACCTCTTGCTCTGAGTCTGGTTTTGATTGCCTTTTGTTCAACTTCAAACTGACTTTGGGAGGTGCAATTCCTTTTGGCACGATGCAGCTCTCCCACAGGTATGGCTTTTATGGTCTGCATTGAATGATTGCTTGTTGCATGAAGGATATTATTTGAGGAGGTAGGTTTTCGGTGAGTCTGGGTAGAGATTATTTGCCCTTCTTTTCCGTTTAATTCAAGATCTAGAAATACGATATCAGTGCTATCAAATTTGTAGGTGAATTTAAGGTTGCAGTGATTTTGATTAAGGGTTTCTACAAAAGCCGGGATAGTGTCAGTGTCTCCTTTCCAGATTAGTAAAATATCGTCAATATACCTCCCATACCATTCAATGCAGTGGCCATATATATTATCGGTAGAAAAAATGTAGGACTGTTCCCACCAGGACATGACTAAATTGGCTATCGATGGGGAGAACTTGGCTCCCATGGATACGCCCTTGAGTTGGAGGTAATATTTTGTGTCAAATAGAAAGTAATTATTGGTCATTAGAAACATTAATACTTCCAGAATGAATACTTGGAAATTTTTGTCATACAAACTATGTTTGGTTAAGTGGTAGTCAAGAGCGGCATAAGCAATGTGATGTGGGATAGAAGTGTATAAAGACACGACATCGCACGTGAGCCAAGTGTAATTTTTCTCCCATTTTTTGTGGCATAGTGAATTAAGGACATTTTTAGTATCTTTTAAAAATCCCGGGGCTGTTTGTGCTAATGGTTGCAGTAATGTATCTAGCCATTCCGACAATCGTTCTAAAATTGAACCTATACCTGAGACAATGGGTCTCATTGGTGGTGGAAAAATCAGCTTGTGAGTTTTTGGAAGCGCATGAAAAATTGGCGTAATGGGTTGATCAACAAGAATAAATTCTGCTTGTTTTTTATTCATGAAACCTCCTCTTTGGCCATCATTTAAGAGTTTGTTCATGCGATTTTTTATGTTGTCTACTGGGTTGTTCTCCAGTATTTTATAGGTTGTTTTGTCACATAGCAGTTTAGTAATGGATTGTTTATAATCGTTCTTATTCATTACAGTAACACTGCCTCCTTTATCCGCCATTTTTATCACTATGTCTTTGTTGTCGTGTAACGACTTAACCGCTTGTTTGTGCTGGATCGTCATATTTGTTACTGGGTATTGGGATTTGAGACTGTCCGCCAAGTTTTGTAATTCTTTTTCCATTACCGTTTGGAAACGGTCCATCGAATCAGTTCTAGAGTTCGTTGGGTAGAACTTGGGGTTGGAAGTACGAAAATTTGGGGCTGTGGTCACCGTTTGATTGTAGGTTTCCGTACGCAGGTGATCCAAAGCTGCTAAGGTGGTAAGTTCTTGAAAGGAGAATTGTTCAAGACTAGGTGGCGGATGAGCTGGAGGGACGCACTCTTCAACAGATGTGGTAGGGGGAGATGAGGTTGGAACATCGTCCAGAGGGAGGGTCTCCTGCCCAAGGAAATGTTTCTTTACAGTCAAATTGCGAATAAATTTGTTAATGTCCAATAGCGTATTGAAAAGGTTGAAATTGTTTTTTGGAGCAAAATTAAGACCCAAGGATAAAACTTCAGTTTGTGCCGTGGTTAGAGTGAAGGAGGATAAGTTGGTGACGTTCAATTCTAGTACTGTTGGAATTTCCGGGGGCGCAGGCAACGATTGAAATCTTGATTTATTCGATTTGTGCTTCCTGCCCCCCCTCCTGCCTCGTTTTTTGACTGATAACTTTGGTTTTGTGTTCTGTGGGTAGAATGTGGGCGAGTTGTTAAATTATCATCTTCTGACAGGCCGTCAGCGGAGTCTGGTTCTGTGGAGCTGAAACTCACTCTATTTGGTAAATCCCTGTATTGGTTGCGATATTGGTTCCGTTTTTTGAGAATGGGTCTAGGTCTTGTGTGGTTTCTTGTTCTCTGACTCCAATTATAAATTTCGTTATGTGTATAATCTCTCATATCTCGTTGAAACTTGCTTTTTTTCGTTTCAGCAATGGATTGATCTAATTTATCAATGGCAGTCGTTGTACGAATTTGAAGAATAGAAAAGGAAGGTGAGTCAGAGTACACATCAATTGATTTTCTAATATCGGTAATATTGATGTCTAATTCGGATAGTTTAATCTCCTCTTGTTTAGTAATTAGTTTCATCAAATTTATGGAACATGTGGAGAGGGTCTGGTTCCATTCCTTTAGAAATTCTTCTGTGTAGATAAATGTTGGAGTTTTTCTGAGGCGTAGACCTCTAGGTATCATATCTTTTGCGATATAATTCTTTAAGGTTGTGAGGTCCCACCAAATTTTGGCCTGTTGTGCGAGGTGTTTTTCTAGAGTATGGAATAAATCTTCGAGTTCTAGATTATTTCCGATGTGACTATCTTGATTGCCAAAGACTTTTTCAGCTAGTTCAGAGCGAGACATTTGAACCCCAGGGGGCATGTTGGCTGATTGATGCGTCATGTTAAGACCAAGAATGTTCTCCAGGACACTGTTGCAACAGTGTAGTGAATTTAAAAACAATGCAATTCACACTACAAAACCAAAAACCATAATCTTCGTTTCTGTGGTATATGTGATTTTTGTTTAGTTGTCTAGACCCTTGTTATATTGAAAAATCTATACAAAGTCACGCTTGCGATGTACACATCTATTGTGGACCCTCCGGTGTTCTGTATTAGAACATGAAAAATTAGGGAGCTCGTAGGAAAAAGCCGATGGTATCACAAAAATAGAAGAAGAGGGGGGAGGAATCCTCCAGCTCACCTGACACTACGGAAGTGTGTCTCAGCAGCGCCCGGAATCTCGTGTCGGCACACGTTGAGGTACAGAAGAAGAGAAAGGAGTTGTTCCAGCGCTGTATGAAGTAGTTAAAATGGAAGCAGGTTTCCAAGTTTAATGGTATTCAATTAAAATAGTCCAGAAGAATAGTCCTAATTGTGAGGGTAAGCGGGCGGTAGTGTCCTCAAAAGCCTACGCGTTTCGGATGCTCCTGCATCCTTAGTCTTGGCTGTGGTGTCTGTTTTTGAATAGCGCGCGTTGTCTCGTATTTATCCTGGTCTGTATAGTACAGCTGATTGCTGAGTGCGTTCCACTGTTGTTATCCCTGTGGAACGCAAGCCGGAAGTAGGAATGGTTGCTGCCCATTCTGTTATTTGTGTTTTCACTTGCGTATTCTCAACTGGTAACAGCATTAATATCATGATTGAGAATGTAGAGTTATGTAAGTTCAACCTAAACTGAGTGTATTATATATTTCAGATGGTGTTTTGTTGTATGAAATGGAAACTATATCGACGGAAGATGCTGTCATTTTGCCTATTCGTTATTGTCCAGATGTCTATCTCATAGACGATGGTGCATATAAGATTGGTAAGTATTTATTTATTTCTAGAGTTCAAACAAATTACTAGGCAAAGTTGGTGTGTATACTCATGTAGGTGTCAAAGTATTATACTTTAAATTTATAAGATGATGTATTTTATACTGTCAATAGTGGTACGCTGTTGTTGTTATATATTGTGAACATTGAGTATAGAATTTAGACAGTGTTGTTTAATCGATATTGACTTATGGCTTAACGAAGGACCGAGACGGGCGCTTGCTTTTGATGGTGAGGATGTGACCAGGGAGGGAGGTAGGGGTAGGACAACAACTGGAGCAAAAAATGATTAAAAACCTAATTAGTGATTGTGACTAACGAAAAAGTGGTTTAAAATATATGAACAGTAATGTACATGACAAAAAGCACATGTTATGCATGTACAGGCTGTAAATATGCGGGCAAAGGAGTCCTGGAGTAATATGGTAATAGATGATCTTCAATAATATATTGTTTTTATGAAATTTTTTTATTATTATTGTAGTTGTTATTGTTGTTTCTTGGTCTTGGTAACTATGAAGGGAGGCTAGGAGATCTGTATATTAATACTGAAACATTAGGTCTCTTCTAAGATTTAGGCCATCTGGATATCTAGTTTTTAATCTGTAAATCCAGAATGCCTCCCTCAGGTGGGTTTTATGTTTAAGGTCGCCTCCCCTTTTTGGGGGGTAGATTTTTTCAATAGCGTAGCAACGTAAATTTTTTGTGTTACGGTTGTGTTGTACAATAAAATGTTTTGATACATTGGAGATGTTAGTGATATTAATATTTCTCACGTAACTAAGGTGTTCAAGAATTCTTGTTTTCAGTTTTCTGTTTGTACAGCCCACGTATTTTAGTTGACATTCAGTACATTCTATGACGTAAATTACGGATTCGCTGTTACAATTGATATAATTCTGGATACTGTATGTATCTGTTTGTGTAGAGTTACTGAAGGTTTTAGTTGGATGGGCAAAAGAGCAAGTCTTACATGGATGTTGCCCACATCTGTAGAAGCCTTTTGTTTCTAGCCATGTTGTTTTAACATTTTCGTTTGGTGTGAACAGTGACGGAGACAGCACGCTGCCCAAAGAGGGTGCCTTTCTTGCCACGATACGACAACCTTCGGCCAAGATGGAACGTAGACCGTCGTCCTCTTGTAGGATAGGTAAGTTATTGGTGACTAATTTTTTGATTTGCATAAACTGGTTACTCTGTTGTAGGATTAAAGTAGGTTGGGTGTCCTTCGGTTGAATTTTAGGACTTGTTTTGGTATGTTTATTATTATATGCGAGTAAATCAGTTCTGGGTATTTTGGTCATAATTTCACTTGCTCTATTGAGTGACCATGTGGGATAACCTCTTGCTCTGAGTCTGGTTTTGATTGCCTTTTGTTCAACTTCAAACTGACTTTGGGAGGTGCAATTCCTTTTGGCACGATGCAGCTCTCCCACAGGTATGGCTTTTATGGTCTGCATTGAATGATTGCTTGTTGCATGAAGGATATTATTTGAGGAGGTAGGTTTTCGGTGAGTCTGGGTAGAGATTATTTGCCCTTCTTTTCCGTTTAATTCAAGATCTAGAAATACGATATCAGTGCTATCAAATTTGTAGGTGAATTTAAGGTTGCAGTGATTTTGATTAAGGGTTTCTACAAAAGCCGGGATAGTGTCAGTGTCTCCTTTCCAGATTAGTAAAATATCGTCAATATACCTCCCATACCATTCAATGCAGTGGCCATATATATTATCGGTAGAAAAAATGTAGGACTGTTCCCACCAGGACATGACTAAATTGGCTATCGATGGGGAGAACTTGGCTCCCATGGATACGCCCTTGAGTTGGAGGTAATATTTTGTGTCAAATAGAAAGTAATTATTGGTCATTAGAAACATTAATACTTCCAGAATGAATACTTGGAAATTTTTGTCATACAAACTATGTTTGGTTAAGTGGTAGTCAAGAGCGGCATAAGCAATGTGATGTGGGATAGAAGTGTATAAAGACACGACATCGCACGTGAGCCAAGTGTAATTTTTCTCCCATTTTTTGTGGCATAGTGAATTAAGGACATTTTTAGTATCTTTTAAAAATCCCGGGGCTGTTTGTGCTAATGGTTGCAGTAATGTATCTAGCCATTCCGACAATCGTTCTAAAATTGAACCTATACCTGAGACAATGGGTCTCATTGGTGGTGGAAAAATCAGCTTGTGAGTTTTTGGAAGCGCATGAAAAATTGGCGTAATGGGTTGATCAACAAGAATAAATTCTGCTTGTTTTTTATTCATGAAACCTCCTCTTTGGCCATCATTTAAGAGTTTGTTCATGCGATTTTTTATGTTGTCTACTGGGTTGTTCTCCAGTATTTTATAGGTTGTTTTGTCACATAGCAGTTTAGTAATGGATTGTTTATAATCGTTCTTATTCATTACAGTAACACTGCCTCCTTTATCCGCCATTTTTATCACTATGTCTTTGTTGTCGTGTAACGACTTAACCGCTTGTTTGTGCTGGATCGTCATATTTGTTACTGGGTATTGGGATTTGAGACTGTCCGCCAAGTTTTGTAATTCTTTTTCCATTACCGTTTGGAAACGGTCCATCGAATCAGTTCTAGAGTTCATTGGGTAGAACTTGGGGTTGGAAGTATGAAAATTTGGGGCTGTGGTCACCGTTTGATTGTAGGTTTCCGTACGCAGGTGATCCAAAGCTGCTAAGGTGGTAAGTTCTTGAAAGGAGAATTGTTCAAGACTAGGTGGCGGATGAGCTGGAGGGACGCACTCTTCAACAGATGTGGTAGGGGGAGATGAGGTTGGAACATCGTCCAGAGGGAGGGTCTCCTGCCCAAGGAAATGTTTCTTTACAGTCAAATTGCGAATAAATTTGTTAATGTCCAATAGCGTATTGAAAAGGTTGAAATTGTTTTTTGGAGCAAAATTAAGACCCAAGGATAAAACTTCAGTTTGTGCCGTGGTTAGAGTGAAGGAGGATAAGTTGGTGACGTTCAATTCTAGTACTGTTGGAATTTCCGGGGGCGCAGGCAACGATTGAAATCTTGATTTATTCGATTTGTGCTTCCTGCCCCCCCTCCTGCCTCGTTTTTTGACTGATAACTTTGGTTTTGTGTTCTGTGGGTAGAATGTGGGCGAGTTGTTAAATTATCATCTTCTGACAGGCCGTCAGCGGAGTCTGGTTCTGTGGAGCTGAAACTCACTCTATTTGGTAAATCCCTGTATTGGTTGCGATATTGGTTCCGTTTTTTGAGAATGGGTCTAGGTCTTGTGTGGTTTCTTGTTCTCTGACTCCAATTATAAATTTCGTTATGTGTATAATCTCTCATATCTCGTTGAAACTTGCTTTTTTTCGTTTCAGCAATGGATTGATCTAATTTATCAATGGCAGTCGTTGTACGAATTTGAAGAATAGAAAAGGAAGGTGAGTCAGAGTACACATCAATTGATTTTCTAATATCGGTAATATTGATGTCTAATTCGGATAGTTTAATCTCCTCTTGTTTAGTAATTAGTTTCATCAAATTTATGGAACATGTGGAGAGGGTCTGGTTCCATTCCTTTAGAAATTCTTCTGTGTAGATAAATGTTGGAGTTTTTCTGAGGCGTAGACCTCTAGGTATCATATCTTTTGCGATATAATTCTTTAAGGTTGTGAGGTCCCACCAAATTTTGGCCTGTTGTGCGAGGTGTTTTTCTAGAGTATGGAATAAATCTTCGAGTTCTAGATTATTTCCGATGTGACTATCTTGATTGCCAAAGACTTTTTCAGCTAGTTCAGAGCGAGACATTTGAACCCCAGGGGGCATGTTGGCTGATTGATGCGTCATGTTAAGACCAAGAATGTTCTCCAGGACACTGTTGCAACAGTGTAGTGAATTTAAAAACAATGCAATTCACACTACAAAACCAAAAACCATAATCTTCGTTTCTGTGGTATATGTGATTTTTGTTTAGTTGTCTAGACCCTTGTTATATTGAAAAATCTATACAAAGTCACGCTTGCGATGTACACATCTATTGTGGACCCTCCGGTGTTCTGTATTAGAACATGAAAAATTAGGGAGCTCGTAGGAAAAAGCCGATGGTATCACAAAAATAGAAGAAGAGGGGGGAGGAATCCTCCAGCTCACCTGACACTACGGAAGTGTGTCTCAGCAGCGCCCGGAATCTCGTGTCGGCACACGTTGAGGTACAGAAGAAGAGAAAGGAGTTGTTCCAGCGCTGTATGAAGTAGTTAAAATGGAAGCAGGTTTCCAAGTTTAATGGTATTCAATTAAAATAGTCCAGAAGAATAGTCCTAATTGTGAGGGTAAGCGGGCGGTAGTGTCCTCAAAAGCCTACGCGTTTCGGATGCTCCTGCATCCTTAGTCTTGGCTGTGGTGTCTGTTTTTGAATAGCGCGCGTTGTCTCGTATTTATCCTGGTCTGTATAGTACAGCTGATTGCTGAGTGCGTTCCACTGTTGTTATCCCTGTGGAACGCAAGCCGGAAGTAGGAATGGTTGCTGCCCATTCTGTTATTTGTGTTTTCACTTGCGTATTCTCAACTGGTAACAGCATTAATATCATGATTGAGAATGTAGAGTTATGTAAGTTCAACCTAAACTGAGTGTATTATATATTTCAGATGGTGTTTTGTTGTATGAAATGGAAACTATATTGACGGAAGATGCTGTCATTTTGCCTATTCGTTATTGTCCAGATGTCTATCTCATAGACGATGGTGCATATAAGATTGGTAAGTATTTATTTATTTCTAGAGTTCAAACAAATTACTAGGCAAAGTTGGTGTGTATACTCATGTAGGTGTCAAAGTATTATACTTTAAATTTATAAGATGATGTATTTTATACTGTCAATAGTGGTACGCTGTTGTTGTTATATATTGTGAACATTGAGTATAGAATTTAGACAGTGTTGTTTAATCGATATTGACTTATGGCTTAACGAAGGACCGAGACGGGCGCTTGCTTTTGATGGTGAGGATGTGAACAGGGAGGGAGGTAGGGGTAGGACAATTGATGTGTACTCTGACTCACCTTCCTTTTCTATTCTTCAAATTCGTACAACGACTGCCATTGATAAATTAGATCAATCCATTGCTGAAACGAAAAAAAGCAAGTTTCAACGAGATATGAGAGATTATACACATAACGAAATTTATAATTGGAGTCAGAGAACAAGAAACCACACAAGACCTAGACCCATTCTCAAAAAACGGAACCAATATCGCAACCAATACAGGGATTTACCAAATAGAGTGAGTTTCAGCTCCACAGAACCAGACTCCGCTGACGGCCTGTCAGAAGATGATAATTTAACAACTCGCCCACATTCTACCCACAGAACACAAAACCAAAGTTATCAGTCAAAAAACGAGGCAGGAGGGGGGGCAGGAAGCACAAATCGAATAAATCAAGATTTCAATCGTTGCCTGCGCCCCCGGAAATTCCAACAGTACTAGAATTGAACGTCACCAACTTATCCTCCTTCACTCTAACCACGGCACAAACTGAAGTTTTATCCTTGGGTCTTAATTTTGCTCCAAAAAACAATTTCAACCTTTTCAATACGCTATTGGACATTAACAAATTTATTTGCAATTTGACTGTAAAGAAACATTTCCTTGGGCAGGAGACCCTCCCTCTGGACGATGTTCCAACCTCATCTCCCCCTACCACATCTGTTGAAGAGTGCGTCCCTCCAGCTCATCCGCCACCTAGTCTTGAACAATTCTCCTTTCAAGAACTTACCACCTTAGCAGCTTTGGATCACCTGCGTACGGAAACCTACAATCAAACGGTGACCACAGCCCCAAATTTTCGTACTTCCAACCCCAAGTTCTACCCAACGAACTCTAGAACTGATTCGATGGACCGTTTCCAAACGGTAATGGAAAAAGAATTACAAAACTTGGCGGACAGTCTCAAATCCCAATACCCAGTAACAAATATGACGATCCAGCACAAACAAGCGGTTAAGTCGTTACACGACAACAAAGACATAGTGATAAAAATGGCGGATAAAGGAGGCAGTGTTACTGTAATGAATAAGAACGATTATAAACAATCCATTACTAAACTGCTATGTGACAAAACAACCTATAAAATACTGGAGAACAACCCAGTAGACAACATAAAAAATCGCATGAACAAACTCTTAAATGATGGCCAAAGAGGAGGTTTCATGAATAAAAAACAAGCAGAATTTATTCTTGTTGATCAACCCATTACGCCAATTTTTCATGCGCTTCCAAAAACTCACAAGCTGATTTTTCCACCACCAATGAGACCCATTGTCTCAGGTATAGGTTCAATTTTAGAACGATTGTCGGAATGGCTAGATACATTACTGCAACCATTAGCACAAACAGCCCCGGGATTTTTAAAAGATACTAAAAATGTCCTTAATTCACTATGCCACAAAAAATGGGAGAAAAATTACACTTGGCTCACGTGCGATGTCGTGTCTTTATACACTTCTATCCCACATCACATTGCTTATGCCGCTCTTGACTACCACTTAACCAAACATAGTTTGTATGACAAAAATTTCCAAGTATTCATTCTGGAAGTATTAATGTTTCTAATGACCAATAATTACTTTCTATTTGACACAAAATATTACCTCCAACTCAAGGGCGTATCCATGGGAGCCAAGTTCTCCCCATCGATAGCCAATTTAGTCATGTCCTGGTGGGAACAGTCCTACATTTTTTCTACCGATAATATATATGGCCACTGCATTGAATGGTATGGGAGGTATATTGACGATATTTTACTAATCTGGAAAGGAGACACTGACACTATCCCGGCTTTTGTAGAAACCCTTAATCAAAATCACTGCAACCTTAAATTCACCTACAAATTTGATAGCACTGATATCGTATTTCTAGATCTTGAATTAAACGGAAAAGAAGGGCAAATAATCTCTACCCAGACTCACCGAAAACCTACCTCCTCAAATAATATCCTTCATGCAACAAGCAATCATTCAATGCAGACCATAAAAGCCATACCTGTGGGAGAGCTGCATCGTGCCAAAAGGAATTGCACCTCCCAAAGTCAGTTTGAAGTTGAACAAAAGGCAATCAAAACCAGACTCAGAGCAAGAGGTTATCCCACATGGTCACTCAATAGAGCAAGTGAAATTATGACCAAAATACCCAGAACTGATTTACTCGCATATAATAATAAACATACCAAAACAAGTCCTAAAATTCAACCGAAGGACACCCAACCTACTTTAATCCTACAACAGAGTAACCAGTTTATGCAAATCAAAAAATTAGTCACCAATAACTTACCTATCCTACAAGAGGACGATGGTCTACGTTCCATCTTGGCCGAAGGTTGTCGTATCGTGGCAAGAAAGGCACCCTCTTTGGGCAGCGTGCTGTCTCCGTCACTGTTCACACCAAACGAAAATGTTAAAACAACATGGCTAGAAACAAAAGGCTTCTACAGATGTGGGCAACATCCATGTAAGACTTGCTCTTTTGCCCATCCAACTAAAACCTTCAGTAACTCTACACAAACAGATACATACAGTATCCAGAATTATATCAATTGTAACAGCGAATCCGTAATTTACGTCATAGAATGTACTGAATGTCAACTAAAATACGTGGGCTGTACAAACAGAAAACTGAAAACAAGAATTCTTGAACACCTTAGTTACGTGAGAAATATTAATATCACTAACATCTCCAATGTATCAAAACATTTTATTGTACAACACAACCGTAACACAAAAAATTTACGTTGCTACGCTATTGAAAAAATCTACCCCCCAAAAAGGGGAGGCGACCTTAAACATAAAACCCACCTGAGGGAGGCATTCTGGATTTACAGATTAAAAACTAGATATCCAGATGGCCTAAATCTTAGAAGAGACCTAATGTTTCAGTATTAATATACAGATCTCCTAGCCTCCCTTCATAGTTACCAAGACCAAGAAACAACAATAACAACTACAATAATAATAAAAAAATTTCATAAAAACAATATATTATTGAAGATCATCTATTACCATATTACTCCAGGACTCCTTTGCCCGCATATTTACAGCCTGTACATGCATAACATGTGCTTTTTGTCATGTACATTACTGTTCATATTTTTTAAACCACTTTTTCGTTAGTCACAATCACTAATTAGGTTTTTAATCATTTTTTGCTCCAGTTGTTGTCCTACCCCTACCTCCCTCCCTGGTCACATCCTCACCATCAAAAGCAAGCGCCCGTCTCGGTCCTTCGTTAAGCCATAAGTCAATATCGATTAAACAACACTGTCTAAATTCTATACTCAATGTTCACAATATATAACAACAACAGCGTACCACTATTGACAGTATAAAATACATCATCTTATAAATTTAAAGTATAATACTTTGACACCTACATGAGTATACACACCAACTTTGCCTAGTAATTTGTTTGAACTCTAGAAATAAATAAATACTTACCAATCTTATATGCACCATCGTCTATGAGATAGACATCTGGACAATAACGAATAGGCAAAATGACAGCATCTTCCGTCGATATAGTTTCCATTTCATACAACAAAACACCATCTGAAATATATAATACACTCAGTTTAGGTTGAACTTACATAACTCTACATTCTCAATCATGATATTAATGCTGTTACCAGTTGAGAATACGCAAGTGAAAACACAAATAACAGAATGGGCAGCAACCATTCCTACTTCCGGCTTGCGTTCCACAGGAATAACAACAGTGGAACGCACTCAGCAATCAGCTGTACTATACAGACCAGGATAAATACGAGACAACGCGCGCTATTCAAAAACAGACACCACAGCCAAGACTAAGGATGCAGGAGCATCCGAAACGCGTAGGCTTTTGAGGACACTACCGCCCGCTTACCCTCACAATTAGGACTATTCTTCTGGACTATTTTAATTGAATACCATTAAACTTGGAAACCTGCTTCCATTTTAACTACTTCATACAGCGCTGGAACAACTCCTTTCTCTTCTTCTGTACCTCAACGTGTGCCGACATGAGATTCCGGGCGCTGCTGAGACACACTTCCGTAGTGTCAGGTGAGCTGGAGGATTCCTCCCCCCTCTTCTTCTATTTTTGTGATACCATCGGCTTTTTCCTACGAGCTCCCTAATTTTTCATGTTCTAATACAGAACACCGGAGGGTCCACAATAGATGTGTACATCGCAAGCGTGACTTTGTATAGATTTTTCAATATAACAAGGGTCTAGACAACTAAACAAAAATCACATATACCACAGAAACGAAGATTATGGTTTTTGGTTTTGTAGTGTGAATTGCATTGTTTTTAAATTCACTACACTGTTGCAACAGTGTCCTGGAGAACATTCTTGGTCTTAACATGACGCATCAATCAGCCAACATGCCCCCTGGGGTTCAAATGTCTCGCTCTGAACTAGCTGAAAAAGTCTTTGGCAATCAAGATAGTCACATCGGAAATAATCTAGAACTCGAAGATTTATTCCATACTCTAGAAAAACACCTCGCACAACAGGCCAAAATTTGGTGGGACCTCACAACCTTAAAGAATTATATCGCAAAAGATATGATACCTAGAGGTCTACGCCTCAGAAAAACTCCAACATTTATCTACACAGAAGAATTTCTAAAGGAATGGAACCAGACCCTCTCCACATGTTCCATAAATTTGATGAAACTAATTACTAAACAAGAGGAGATTAAACTATCCGAATTAGACATCAATATTACCGATATTAGAAAATCAATTGATGTGTACTCTGACCCACCTTCCTTTTCTATTCTTCAAATTCGTACAACGACTGCCATTGATAAATTAGATCAATCCATTGCTGAAACGAAAAAAAGCAAGTTTCAACGAGATATGAGAGATTATACACATAACGAAATTTATAATTGGAGTCAGAGAACAAGAAACCACACAAGACCTAGACCCATTCTCAAAAAACGGAACCAATATCGCAACCAATACAGGGATTTACCAAATAGAGTGAGTTTCAGCTCCACAGAACCAGACTCCGCTGACGGCCTGTCAGAAGATGATAATTTAACAACTCGCCCACATTCTACCCACAGAACACAAAACCAAAGTTATCAGTCAAAAAACGAGGCAGGAGGGGGGGCAGGAAGCACAAATCGAATAAATCAAGATTTCAATCGTTGCCTGCGCCCCCGGAAATTCCAACAGTACTAGAATTGAACGTCACCAACTTATCCTCCTTCACTCTAACCACGGCACAAACTGAAGTTTTATCCTTGGGTCTTAATTTTGCTCCAAAAAACAATTTCAACCTTTTCAATACGCTATTGGACATTAACAAATTTATTCGCAATTTGACTGTAAAGAAACATTTCCTTGGGCAGGAGACCCTCCCTCTGGACGATGTTCCAACCTCATCTCCCCCTACCACATCTGTTGAAGAGTGCGTCCCTCCAGCTCATCCGCCACCTAGTCTTGAACAATTCTCCTTTCAAGAACTTACCACCTTAGCAGCTTTGGATCACCTGCGTACGGAAACCTACAATCAAACGGTGACCACAGCCCCAAATTTTCGTACTTCCAACCCCAAGTTCTACCCAACGAACTCTAGAACTGATTCGATGGACCGTTTCCAAACGGTAATGGAAAAAGAATTACAAAACTTGGCGGACAGTCTCAAATCCCAATACCCAGTAACAAATATGACGATCCAGCACAAACAAGCGGTTAAGTCGTTACACGACAACAAAGACATAGTGATAAAAATGGCGGATAAAGGAGGCAGTGTTACTGTAATGAATAAGAACGATTATAAACAATCCATTACTAAACTGCTATGTGACAAAACAACCTATAAAATACTGGAGAACAACCCAGTAGACAACATAAAAAATCGCATGAACAAACTCTTAAATGATGGCCAAAGAGGAGGTTTCATGAATAAAAAACAAGCAGAATTTATTCTTGTTGATCAACCCATTACGCCAATTTTTCATGCGCTTCCAAAAACTCACAAGCTGATTTTTCCACCACCAATGAGACCCATTGTCTCAGGTATAGGTTCAATTTTAGAACGATTGTCGGAATGGCTAGATACATTACTGCAACCATTAGCACAAACAGCCCCGGGATTTTTAAAAGATACTAAAAATGTCCTTAATTCACTATGCCACAAAAAATGGGAGAAAAATTACACTTGGCTCACGTGCGATGTCGTGTCTTTATACACTTCTATCCCACATCACATTGCTTATGCCGCTCTTGACTACCACTTAACCAAACATAGTTTGTATGACAAAAATTTCCAAGTATTCATTCTGGAAGTATTAATGTTTCTAATGACCAATAATTACTTTCTATTTGACACAAAATATTACCTCCAACTCAAGGGCGTATCCATGGGAGCCAAGTTCTCCCCATCGATAGCCAATTTAGTCATGTCCTGGTGGGAACAGTCCTACATTTTTTCTACCGATAATATATATGGCCACTGCATTGAATGGTATGGGAGGTATATTGACAATATTTTACTAATCTGGAAAGGAGACACTGACACTATCCCGGCTTTTGTAGAAACCCTTAATCAAAATCACTGCAACCTTAAATTCACCTACAAATTTGATAGCACTGATATCGTATTTCTAGATCTTGAATTAAACGGAAAAGAAGGGCAAATAATCTCTACCCAGACTCACCGAAAACCTACCTCCTCAAATAATATCCTTCATGCAACAAGCAATCATTCAATGCAGACCATAAAAGCCATACCTGTGGGAGAGCTGCATCGTGCCAAAAGGAATTGCACCTCCCAAAGTCAGTTTGAAGTTGAACAAAAGGCAATCAAAACCAGACTCAGAGCAAGAGGTTATCCCACATGGTCACTCAATAGAGCAAGTGAAATTATGACCAAAATACCCAGAACTGATTTACTCGCATATAATAATAAACATACCAAAACAAGTCCTAAAATTCAACCGAAGGACACCCAACTTACTTTAATCCTACAACAGAGTAACCAGTTTATGCAAATCAAAAAATTAGTCACCAATAACTTACCTATCCTACAAGAGGACGACGGTCTACGTTCCATCTTGGCCGAAGGTTGTCGTATCGTGGCAAGAAAGGCACCCTCTTTGGGCAGCGTGCTGTCTCCGTCACTGTTCACACCAAACGAAAATGTTAAAACAACATGGCTAGAAACAAAAGGCTTCTACAGATGTGGGCAACATCCATGTAAGACTTGCTCTTTTGCCCATCCAACTAAAACCTTCAGTAACTCTACACAAACAGATACATACAGTATCCAGAATTATATCAATTGTAACAGCGAATCCGTAATTTACGTCATAGAATGTACTGAATGTCAACTAAAATACGTGGGCTGTACAAACAGAAAACTGAAAACAAGAATTCTTGAACACCTTAGTTACGTGAGAAATATTAATATCACTAACATCTCCAATGTATCAAAACATTTTATTGTACAACACAACCGTAACACAAAAAATTTACGTTGCTACGCTATTGAAAAAATCTACCCCCCAAAAAGGGGAGGCGACCTTAAACATAAAACCCACCTGAGGGAGGCATTCTGGATTTACAGATTAAAAACTAGATATCCAGATGGCCTAAATCTTAGAAGAGACCTAATGTTTCAGTATTAATATACAGATCTCCTAGCCTCCCTTCATAGTTACCAAGACCAAGAAACAACAATAACAACTACAATAATAATAAAAAAATTTCATAAAAACAATATATTATTGAAGATCATCTATTACCATATTACTCCAGGACTCCTTTGCCCGCATATTTACAGCCTGTACATGCATAACATGTGCTTTTTGTCATGTACATTACTGTTCATATTTTTTAAACCACTTTTTCGTTAGTCACAATCACTAATTAGGTTTTTAATCATTTTTTGCTCCAGTTGTTGTCCTACCCCTACCTCCCTCCCTGGTCACATCCTCACCATCAAAAGCAAGCGCCCGTCTCGGTCCTTCGTTAAGCCATAAGTCAATATCGATTAAACAACACTGTCTAAATTCTATACTCAATGTTCACAATATATAACAACAACAGCGTACCACTATTGACAGTATAAAATACATCATCTTATAAATTTAAAGTATAATACTTTGACACCTACATGAGTATACACACCAACTTTGCCTAGTAATTTGTTTGAACTCTAGAAATAAATAAATACTTACCAATCTTATATGCACCATCGTCTATGAGATAGACATCTGGACAATAACGAATAGGCAAAATGACAGCATCTTCCGTCGATATAGTTTCCATTTCATACAACAAAACACCATCTGAAATATATAATACACTCAGTTTAGGTTGAACTTACATAACTCTACATTCTCAATCATGATATTAATGCTGTTACCAGTTGAGAATACGCAAGTGAAAACACAAATAACAGAATGGGCAGCAACCATTCCTACTTCCGGCTTGCGTTCCACAGGGATAACAACAGTGGAACGCACTCAGCAATCAGCTGTACTATACAGACCAGGATAAATACGAGACAACGCGCGCTATTCAAAAACAGACACCACAGCCAAGACTAAGGATGCAGGAGCATCCGAAACGCGTAGGCTTTTGAGGACACTACCGCCCGCTTACCCTCACAATTAGGACTATTCTTCTGGACTATTTTAATTGAATACCATTAAACTTGGAAACCTGCTTCCATTTTAACTACTTCATACAGCGCTGGAACAACTCCTTTCTCTTCTTCTGTACCTCAACGTGTGCCGACACGAGATTCCGGGCGCTGCTGAGACACACTTCCGTAGTGTCAGGTGAGCTGGAGGATTCCTCCCCCCTCTTCTTCTATTTTTGTCAAACCAGGAGTGTACGAGGTACCAAACGCAGAGCAGGAGCGTAGTCATTAAAGCCAGGGTCAAAATGAAGCAAGGTCAATAATGATAGCAGGAGCAGCAGAGCCAGGAAACAGGAAAGAATCACAGGCAGAGACAAGCAGGAAATGAAGGTATAAATAGACCGAGGGCGGGAGCTAGAACCGTCTGGCCAGGCTGTGTTAGGTTCTCCCAATCCTGAGCCTACCAGCCTGAGTGGTAGCAGATTGAGTCACTCTATCAGACTTAGGAGCAGGTGCAGACTGATTAACCACGGGCGTCGACACAGAAGCTGTGTCCTTTACAACTATATTGGATTTTTTTGTTTTGTTATGCTCTTTTCATGATGTAAAATAATAGACTAATATTATATTCATAGGGTTCGAAAACTATTTCATGGCAGGTACTCTAATAACTAAACACTTCAGTCAATAACTGGACCCTACACCTTTAGAAGTCATTTTTATCTGTGTTTAGCAAACCACCTTTAGTCTACAGTAAGGGCTAATTTCTGCAAATTTACCTGATGTAACAATGAGACGTGTGAAGTGCAGCAACAATAGCCCTTTGTATGGAACACTGGTGTGGAGAAGGGGCAGGTCCCATGTTTTCGATAGAGACAATATCAGCCAATGCCAAAAATGGGAGCTTGAGATATAGCACTTAGAGTCAACACGTGGCAGATTTTGTTGCAAAAATTTCTACGACTGAAAATCAGTTACATTCATCTGAAAGGTGTTGTTTCTGGAGCAGGCACATGGAATTCTGTAAGTTCCATTCAGATGAAATTTCTGCAACAAGATATGCCGCATGTGACTGCATCCTTCTTGTTCTTGATTTCAATGGAAAAGTGATTGTACATACACTATATGCGTGCCCGCTTCAGTATCCATACTTGAGTTCTATCCACTATCACATGTGGCAGGGTATTAAGAATTGTTGGACACTTGTTTTGTTAATGTCACTGACATTTTTTTTAAAGTCAAATTAAAGTTTTTTGCCACTGTATTAAATGCATTAAGAGTCAAGATATAGATTGCTACATCTGTGTGTGTGTGTGTGTGTGTGTGCGTGTGTGCGTGTGTGCGGGCGTGCGTGCGCGCGTGCGCGCGTGTGCGTGTGTGCGTGCGTGCGTGCGTGTGTGTGTGTGTGTGTGTATACGTGAGGAATGACACTATTTCTGACCACTATATGACTTGTATGTGGCATTTTTTGGCAATTTTCCCCTCTGCAAGCTCTGTGTCTAATTCTCAGTTTTCTCTGAGCTAGTGGACAAAGCGTAACTGCTATCATGTCTTGTATACACTGTATACATAGAAAAGGAGAAGCCTGTATCCTACTTCTATCTATCAAATATATAGAAGCTGCAGCAGCATGGCTGAGATTATACAGCTATAGTGAACATTGTAGCTGAGAATCCAGTACTGGGGTGAGTAATAACACTTAGTGTGTCTCTCTGCCTCTCTCACAATTCTCCTGCTCCCTCTCTTCTTCGTAGACTTCTATCGGCAGCTGAAATATGATATTTCAGTTAGCTGGTAGTCTGTCTTGTCTTAAGGAGACATAAAAAGCAATAAATTCAGAGTGAGTGATTATAAAGTTTCTTCTATTCGCTTGTACTATTGATTTATGCAAAATTTGTTGAAAAGTTAGTGACCATTTAAAGGGATTATCTCACTAAATACATTGATGGCATATTGCTAGGATATTCAATCAATGCCCAATGTCAGTTCAAATTTATCAATAGAATGTGATTCAAATAATTTTTTTGCGACTCACCCAAGGCAGTGTGTTTTCATGGGAAAGTGTCGTGGCCTAAGATGCGTCAAATTGCACCGAAATGTTGGCGCAAAAAAAGTGCTCTAAAATAGGGGAACTAAAAGGTGGTATAAGGTTAGACAGAAATTTATCATCCAGCATTAGCCAGTGTTGGTAAATTTTGCGCATCTAGTCTAATTCTAAATCTGACTGAGTTTAGGACAGTATTAGTAAATTTACCTGGGTGTGTATAGGAAAGCTGAAAACCCACAGATGTATTTACACAAGCAGCAAATAATTCTTGGAAAACTAGTCTGAAAATATTCACCAAAATAACTTACAGATGATTTATTAAAGTCATATACACAATAAATATTTCTCAATAATACAGTTTAGATTACATTTTTATTGATCATAAAAACTCCATGTGCAACGTTTTAACATTTTTATAGCTTTATTGGGTATATTTTGGCCAAAACATGCACTGGCCCTTTATAAAAGGAATGTTACACGCTTATAATAATTGTTTTGTTGTATGAATATTTCAGGGTATATATAGTTGAGCAGTTTAATGGCATTATGGCACAAACGGCCAGGCTCTGATTTGTATTGTTGTATAAATAGGATTTAAGGTTAAAATGAAGGGCGAGGTGATGTAAACAAGCTAGCTGTAGGAATAAAGTAGGGTTTATTCAGAGTTCACTTCTATATGGACAACTTTACACATGGGTTAGATTCAGTGAAATATGTCAGTACTACTTCTCCATGTACACAGCTGTTTTATATAACAAATATCATCTTCATAGAGCTCATCACAATTTATGGTCTTCATTGGTCTGATATGAACGTTTTCGATTTATTTGATGTAAGACATAAGAATGATAGAACCTTTGAGTAGGACGTTTAATATTCACTTCATGGCACACTTGTTCCTTCTGTAACCTACATGCAGAGAAATAATTACAATAATGAAACAAATATTTCAACAAGGCAGATTGTGCGGTAATTACTATTTGGCATTCTTTATCTATGTCTTGCAAATTTATGATGGATATAGTTAACTCATAGAGGAGTTCCACCTTAAAGAGACCATTCCCTGTCTAAATTAAAAAACAATTCTGTGTTGTAACTCTCACCAGGGAAGTGTATTCCATGGGTAAACTGAGGTGCGGTCTAAAGGAATCTCTTCGTTCTTTATCCTAGGGCCCCCTAGAACACCCGCCAAGCATATGGTTTTTCTTGGTCGGAATTCCAACGACACTTAAGTAGGATCGTCTGGAGCAGGAGTGAGAGCAGAGTTAGAACGAAGCGAGGTATCAACACACCGGGAGAGTGGATCAAGATGCGACAAGCCGGAGGAGCAAACAAATACGTAACCAGACGATAAGCTAGGGATGATAACCAGGAGGTTGAACTCCAAGTACCAGACAATGACCAGAAGGATCAAGACGTAGGCGAAATTCGTAGGTGAGAATAAGGGTCAGAGTCAGGGTCTTAACACAGAACAACTAGCCAGAGATGAATGTATTTTAATCCGAAGGCAAATGTATCCAGCCAAATCGCTCTTTAAAACCAACCCCTGGGTTACATCATCAGAGTGGAGACCCGCCGTAGGAGCTGGCGGCCATGAACAGGAGAGGTGTGCTTGATTGGAATGTGTCAACACTGTAAATATAAGGAGAGACAGAGAGAGAGAGAATATACTGGACAGAATGTCTGTCTCCTAAGGGGACAGGCAACTATAATGTACCACTGACCAACAGGGGAAAAATGCAGTCTGTATCCTTGATCAAGAAACCGGACACAGTGAATTCTGCACCATGCTAGCTTCCGGGGCCCAGACCCTGTCCAATGCTCCTAACCATTGACAAGAGAACCTGCAAAACAGAGAACTGGAGCAAGCTTTAACTGTAGCTGAACATTTTTCCATCACAGCACCAACAGCATCCAGAAAGCTAGATTTCATTTGACTGGATCAGAAAAGCGAGAGTTGAGCAAGAAGAAAATATTGGCATCTAAGGACTCCTCTCCGTGTGTGCGCATACTTGATAGACAATATATTTGTCCATTGACACTAATTTAAGAAACATGGCACAATAGAATTTGGAAGAGGTGCTATAGCAAACTGGTCACACATTTTAACTGCAGTAGAAAGTTGGTGGTGTATGTAAAGTGCCAATCATTTGGACACATCACAAAAGGTTTTCCTTTAATTTAACTATTTCCCATTTTAGACTAGTAGTGAAGTGTATGGAATAATACAAATACAGTTCTGCACTGACCAAAAATGTGAAATAAAATCCAAACTATGTTATAATTTATATTCTTCAAAAATGGCACCCTTTGCCCTGATAATGACTGTGCACATTATGTGGTATTATCTCTTTCAACTTCCTAAGGAAGTCATCTGGGATGCTTTTCAGCAGTTTTTAAGGAGTTCCCATACTGAGCACTTGTGATATGCTTTTCATTCTCCAGTCCAACTCATCCCAAACCATTTATATTCTATTGGGTTTAGGTTAGGTGCCTGTAGAGAGGTGATACAAATGTCATCGGCCACCATTCTGCAAATAGCCTTCATATGCAATTTCCTATCATATCTCCTATATAGCTGCTATACAGATCTGTGAGTCTCCATGGTAACAGACAACAAACAAACCCTGTGCAGTCTGATCCTGCAGTTATATTCCCTACTATCTGTCCCTTACTTCTTGTCAACATACCAAATATTAAGAAGAAGTAGAGGACAGATCAGTATGTACTTATCTCTCTATTAAACTCAGTGAGGGGAACAATTAATTTTACACATTAATTGGGGTCCAAGCTCCCCAACACACGTCACATGACTGTGGTCCTAAATCTTTTTGTACAGTAACTGAACAGTCTTTTTTAGTTTGCTCAGCAGTTTGTACTACGAACTTCTTCAGTTTCTGGGATAAGAAATAACTGTCTGGCAGTTACCATTGCCAGCCATAAAAGTTCTCATGGGGCTTAATTACTCCGTCACCTGGTCAACCAGTCATCCCAGGTTATCTTGACAGTCAATTGCAGGGAGATAAGCCTCTCTTCTCCTCACTCTCACAGTGCAGAGATATGCTTGAGTGAATCTATGCCTGTACAATGAGGGATATGTTACCAGCGTTATGTTTCCAGACACAGAGAGTGCTTTAGTGCGTGTTACTGGTCCGATCCACTTATTCCATATGACCATATATAATGTATATTATTTGGTGAATGTAAATTCTGTCTTGATATTCCTTCATGCGTCTTCTTGTCTACATCTTAGTGGATTTTTTAATATTGCTACATTTTTATTAAAACCAAATGTGACTCCTTGTCTTTTTCTTCATTTTGGATTTCTGTAAAAACAAAAATTGTCTAAAAGGGACAGTGTCATGATTTTTTTTTTTTATTAATTTACGTGTTTTTATTTAATAATATATTAGATTGACTTTATTTATTTTTTACCAAAGAATGTTTTTTTTATTAACACTTTCTTACTGTACTGGGGGATGCCATGTTTTATTTAATCTGTCTATGTGTTTATTAATGACACATACACAGATGGAATACGGCAGCACAGTGCATAGGACACAATGAACGTCTCCCGTCCATTGCCTCTGCCATCTGGCTCTGTACTGCACAAGTGCAGTTCAGAGCGACCCAGCATAGAAGCTGGTTTGTAGGGGGAAAGCCGATGCCATTATGAAGAACGGCCGCACAGCAGGTAACGTGTGTGTGTCTCTGTCTGTCCCTCTCTCTCTCTTTCACAGCCCCCCCCACTCGCGAACCCCCCCAGCGACCCCTCCTCGCAACCCCCCCTCTCGCAACCCCCCCTCTAGCAACCCCCCCAGACGTTTTTTAGTAAGTGTGTGAACATACCCTTAGCCTTTTGGTGTTTTTCGATAGCTTCTGCCAGCTGCCATTTGTACAATCACTACCAAAATGGAAGCCGGACAATGCTTAGCAATTTGAAGACACCTTTTCCTGGCTTGTAGCCAAAAATAGGGAGGGGGTGAGATTTTCTCCCACATTTACGGCAGCTGTGAGTCAAGTTGCTTTGCCTTATTCACCTTGCTGTAATTCTGTGAAGTGCTCATAGTGGCCAACATAGGAAAACATGTCAAATTATTATTTAATTTTTAATACTTTCCACCATGTGGAACAAAAAAAACAAATACAGCAACAAACTTAAAAAATATAATAGAAATAAGTAACTTACTTAAAAAAAAGTTTAATTTGCGATACATTCCCTTTAATATAATTGTAACTATGAGATTTTTGATGCCTTGTCCAGAAGGTTCAAATCAACCCATCCCAATATGGTGTATAATCTTTTTCAATATTGCATGAATTATTCACATAGCATATGTACTTTTATGTGTCATCTGATGAGATAAACCTTAAACTTTTCAAACCTTATCACAACTATGACGCTTGATAAGCTACTGAAACTTTTACCAGGGGCAAACATACACCCTGTGCAGCTTGTTCAGATGCACAGTGGCCCAGGGATGGGGTCATGAGGCCGACTCTGGAAAAAGGGGGTTTTAACACAAATATCCTGCTTCTCTTGTCCCATTCCGCTGTGCCCACTCTCCATGGGTCTATCCTAGCTTAAACAGGCAGTGTATCATCCCAGTCAGCCAATCATAGTGCCACTATGAATGTTTGAGCTTCTCTGTAATTGGCTGATATCTGATGATGAGAATCTGTATGTCAGAGTAGTCTTCAGTCACAGATGGAGGTGCAAGAGGAAGAAGTCCTGGAGTCCTTACTACAGGGAATTAACCTCTTCACAGGGAGTTTATTCCTTCACCACACTACACTAGACCACCATGGATGTTATAATTAAAGGGATTTTCCTGTCCTAAGAAATTGATGGTCTATTCCCAGGATAGGCCATCAATACCTGATCTATCCAACTCCCGGCACCCCCGCCAATTAGCTGTTTTGAAGGGGCCGAACCTGCTCCTACTGTGAATCGCTAATACACTTGTAGTGGCGGTTCACAGTACTACAGCCTTCTCCCATTCACTTCAATGGGAGAGGGATGTAATACTGTGAACCGCCGCTACTAGTTTATCGGCGATTCACAGTATGAGCAGTGACAGTATTGAAGGGGATGCAGCAGGAATGCGCGCTGTGACCTTTTCAAAACAGCTGATCGACGGGGGTAATAGGAGTCGGACCCCACCGATCAGGTATTGATGGCCTATTCTTAGGATAGTACTGGAAAACCCCTTTAAAGGGTTATTCCCATCTAAGACATTTATAGCATATCCACAGGATATGCTATAAATGTCTGATAGGTGCGGGTCTCAGCTCTGAGACGTACATCTTAGTTGAAATCCGGGTCCTCCAACCCCCTTCCTGCATAGTGTGGCCGCCACATCCTGGTGGAGAATGAATGGAAAGTTTTCTGCGCTTGCAAGGCTGTTTCTGTAACTCCCATTAAACAGAAGCGAGAGAGCCATGAACATGTGTGGCCACCTCTCCATTCATTCTTTCCCTGGATGTGGTCCTTCGTCTCTAGAGTTCATCTTTAAGTTTGCACAATTGCAACATCTCCAAAATGCTTATTTATGAACAGGGTCAACAGAGGTGAGTAGCCTCATTGCATAGATTAAAATGGGGCTCCTTTCTGGTGCTGGTTAACACAATCACACCCATAACCACCTGGGACAGGAGCACTTGAATTTGTTTGACCCATATCCTTTATATGATCCTTAGGATAATTCCCCTCACTATTGGTTGTAGGATCTGTGGAGAGGGGATTCCTGCAAAGGTTCTTACCACCCTTTAAAATAATAAATACAATCTCTCCAGGGACCCCATAGCAGTTCCATGATCTGCTTATGTACAGCTTTAATTATGATAACAATTGCAGAAGTCACAGATTTTAGTATCTTACCTACATGACAACTAGAGTTTGATTCTTCACCTCTTCCACTTTTCCTTGCAGTGGTTTTATTTTGTAGAGCTTTGTTCACACTGATGTCATACCTTCTGTTTTTACAGGATTCAACAGGACAGATTGTTAAGATTCATCATGATTCATTATAATTCATTTGACGGACCTGTTATGACCAATTAGCATCCTTTTTATTCTCTCCCCTTGACTTATAATTGCTCTGTTAGGTTTCCAAGTTTTTTGGTCACATGCACGCTAGCATTTTTTTGTATGTTTGGTTAAGACAACTTGTAAGGTGGTGATACTGCCCCTTAAGATGGTCAGGGTCTCGTTCCAATGTGAGTAGGCCCCTGTCTAGTGTTCTAGTGGTGCTCCATTGAGCGACGCTATGGAGAGTGGAAGGCCTTGAAGTAATTTACATGTGAAGGGGGCAAGAGACCCCGGTGTGCAGTGGTGACCGCGTGAGGTAACAGAAAGCTTTAATGTGTACTGATGGAGAATCAGCAGCAGGTTGTTACAGATAGCTGATAGTGAGAGACGTCTTTGAAACTGCCAGGAGAGATGTTTTTGAGAAGGTAAATTGAAAACTAAAAAGAGACCCTCATGAGGATCCCTGCATCTGTGGACTGGTGGGGCAAAGGGAACAACTCCAAGCATCATACCCCCCCCCTCCTGAGCCATAAGGTCAACGTTATTGATAAGTTAAAGATTGTATCCTGTCAAGCAATCATTTATCTGCCATCTACTGACATGGTGTTCTGTTGTATTGCAACTGTGATTATTGTTTGCGGTCCTAAAAGGCCAGTTTAAGGACTTGTACTAAGGTCTGTGTTTTATGAACTTTATTTTTTTTGTTTTTTGACTGCAGTATGAGACATTAACGTGCGATCCTCTGATCGCTTTAATAATACACTGCAATACTTTTGTACTGCAGTGTGTTAATGTCTGTCATTTCCTTATTGATAGGCAACCATATAAATCCTACCAAGGGCAGGGCCTAGTAGGCAAACAGACATGGCAGACACAAAGCATTTTGCTAGGCCTTTGCTGCCATGACAACCCTTCAGGTTGAGCTGATGGGGTGACAGAGGGAGGGACCTCTCTCTGTCTTACCGCTTAAATGTCATGGTTCCTATTGGCCATGGCCTCTAGAGGGTTAAGCTGCCAGGATCAGAGTTAGCTCTGATCCCAACCATTGCAGCAAGGTGTCAGCTGTATGTTACAGTTGACACCCACGTGCTTAGGATTCACAATGACAATGGGAATGGTAATACCAAGTTCTTATTTAATTCATGCAGAAGAAATAACAGAGTATCGACACAATGCATAATTCTATGAAAAGATGCTCCGGAATTGTTATTTAAGGGATGTACTTAGGCCTCATTCACACGACCGTAGTGGTCTGCACGGGCCGTGATTTGTGGCTCGGACGGCTGCAGAGTGCCACCCGCGGCCGCCCGCAAATCACGGGCCGTGCACATTGCCGTGTGCATTCATTTCTATGAGTTTGGACTACAAAACACGGCTGTAATAAGACATGTCCTATCTTTTTGCGGTCAGGCTCCTGGGCAATGCACGGACCGTGGGAACCACGGTCGTGTGCATGGGCCCATAGAAATTAATGGGACCGCAATTCACCCGCACAAAAACACGTTCATGTGCATGGGGACTTACTCTGAAGAGCTGACATGTACTCTTTCCTATAAAGGTATCAACTCTACAGAATATTGTGGTTGCCCTGTATAAAAATCAATATCCCTTAGAAGACCAGAGCCAGATTAAAAACAGTTCTGTGCAGCAAATGGGACCATATGGTTGTTTTGCCTGTTGATGTTATGGGGGCCACAATAGAGGTACAAAAAAGTGAAAACTTCTCTGGGGATGCTCCTCTGCTACTAAAGGCTATGTAAACCTTTGAAAGCGATTTTTTGTAATATTAAAAGGTAAATCGGTGTGACTCCCCACTTCGATCGCGTGACCGGAAACCCAGGGAACCCTCTGCAGTCAGCACAGGGCTGTCTATTATGTAAGCCTGCACTTAGAGCACACTAAAAAGTTGTCCCTTCATGGGATTGTAAAAAAAAATGTACAAAAAAAAATAAAACAATGTTTATAAAAAAGTAATTATTTTGTATAAAATATATTTTATAGACTATACATTACATAAAAAACAAAAATCTACACATATTAGGTATCTACACGACTGTAATAACCTGAAAAATTAACAGGTTATTTAGCATAAAACGTGATTGCTTTCTTCTATATTCACGCTGCAAAAATAAACGGTCGAAATGACACAGTAATTTATTTGTACCCCAAACTGTGTAGAAATAAAAGTACTAATTCTCCTGCATAAAACAAGGCCTCATACAGCAACGTCAAAGTTATGGCTGCTGAAAGGCAGAGAGGTAAAAATGAAAAACTGCAGCTGGTCACTAAGGGCAAAGCCACACGTGGAAGAATTGCTCTTGAATTCCGCTGCGGACACTCCGCAGCGTTAATCCGCAGCGGAGCCGTTTCTCCATTGACTTCCACTTCTATTTAGTAGGGTTCGTTTAGACGAGGCTGAAAATTCCGCTGCGGAGCATAGGCTGCGGTGCGGAATTTGGTGTCCGCAGCATGCAATGGATGTTGCGGAGTTGTGGCGGACTGGTTGCGGACTCATGGCGGAATTTCTCCATTGACTTCAATGGAGATTCTAATTTCCGCAATGAAGTCCGCAGCTGTCATGCACATGTTATGTGTGCTGCGGATGCGTCTTGCTTTTTTGACATGACATTTCTTCATTCTGGCTGGACCTATGTATTTCTAGGTCTACAGCCAGACTGAGGAAGTCAATGGGGCTCCCGTAATTACGGGAGCGTTGCTAGGAGACGTCAGTAAATAGTCACTGTCCAGGGTGCTGAAAGAGTTAAGCGATCGGCAGTAACTGTTTCTGCACCCTGGACAGTGACTACCGATCCCAATATACAGCAACCTGTAAAAAAATAGAAGTTCATACTTACCGAGAACTCCCTGCTTCTGTCTCCAGTCGGGCTTCCCAGGATGACGTTTCAGTCTAAGTGACGGCTGCAGCCAATCACAGGCTGCAGCGGTCACATGGACTGCCGCGTCATCCAGGGAGGTCGGGCTGGATGCCGAAAGAGGGACGCGTCACCAAGACAACGGCCGGTAAGTATGAAATTCGTTTACTTTCAATAGGGAAAGTGCTGGCCCTTCTCTCTATCCTGCACTGATAGAGAGAAGGGAAGCACTTTTACCGCAGTCCGCAGCAGCTAGTCCGCATCAATTTACTGCACATTTTGGGCAGATCCGCCGCAGAATCTGCAACGCAGATTCTGTGCGGCATTGATGCGGACAGTTGCGGAGGAAATCCGCCACGTGTGGGCATGCCCTAAGGCTTTTCCGGCCTGGTCAGACCTTTTTGGGCTCTAGTAGTGAAAAATATTTTTAGGTTTTTACTTCCGGCATTTTGAAAGTTGACATATTTTTACTTTTAAGTTGAGACAGATATATGAATATTTGTAATTAGCTCTTATTTGCTGACAATTTTGTCGTAGTACGTAAAATTTTGGGTTTTACTTAGAGGTTTTTTTGGGGGTGGAATGTAAGAAAAATGCAATTTCACTATTGACACTGTTCACAGTGCACTACAAATAACACACAAAGCTATTCTCTAGGCAATGCTTCTAGAGGGGAATATCTACATAAGACGGTGATGAAATGAGGCACCGTACAGCAGCTCCGACGTGAAGAACAGTAACTTCGTGTGCCTTCGTATAGGCTCCATACACACAGCTTTGCGTTTGCATGAGGCCTAAAGGTTTCCTCTGTCCTAGCTCCATGATCTAATATATCAAATCTCCACAGTCCTGCTAATCTATTTAGCTAATTAATTGAAAAGTATAATAGTAAAAAGTACACATGGGAAATGCCAGAATAATATAAAATAATAGGAGGCTTCTTGTCCCTAGTCTGATGAAGCCATCTGCTGAGCTGTTTGTCAGAATGCTGCAGCCCTCCATAAATTCCAACTTAATAATTTGCATGTTCCTGTTGAGAGACGTCTTGCAGACGGTAATTATTACAGAATGTGAGTTTCACGAGGTGCAAAAACTTAACTGCAGCGCTCAGCAAATCTCTTTGTTAACTGAGTAACCTACAGCACAATACGAGGAGATTTATGTCTGGCAACTTTGCTTATTTTCAGAGTCTCTTGTGTGTTTTTACTCCTCACCAAGAGAATTCCGTTCCGAGCTTTTAAATGGTTTATTATATATGAGCAGGGATGGAAAGGAAAATAAATAGCAAAATTTCATCATAAATGTTGTGACCATAAATCATCATTCATACAACCCTAAAATGAAGTCTGAGCATCACACAGACATTAATAATGCAGACACCGCAAAACAATGTATTTTCTGGACAGACACCTCTAGCCCTACCTGGACTCTGTTCCGGAACATGTAGATGGAAATGAATTACCTTCTGCATATAAAATCTATCTATCGATCGATCGATCGATCGATCTATCTATCTATCTATCTATCTATCTATCTATCTATCTATCTATCTATCTATCTATCTATCTAACTATCTATCTATCTAATATCTATCTATCTATCTATCTATCTATCTATCTATCTATCTATCTATCTATCTATCTATCTATCTATCACATGTAGCAGATTTGAAAACCTGTAGGACATCTAAAAACATGTGCAGATTTTTGTATGCAAAGTGAAAATTGTATAATGAAAACTTTTATTCACATGCTGGACCAGAGCTATGTCACCACTTAAAGCTTTATGAATACATAGCATGGTGTAAGGCTATGTTCACACAATTAACAAAAAACGGCTGAAAATACGCTTTTTTCAAAGGAAAACAGCCTCTGATTTTCAGCAGTTTTTTAAGCAACTTGCATTTTTAGAGGCGTTTTTTACAGCCGTTTTTGGAGTAGTTTTTTATTTAGTCAATGAAAAACGGCTCCAAAAACGGCTCAAGAAGTGACATGCACTTCTTTTTTACGGGAAGATTTTTTACGCGCCATTGCTGGTGGAATTGCTGTTGAATTTTCCCTCCGCAGCATGCTCATTATGTTGCGGAGAAGCAGCGGAATTTCACTGCAGATTTCAGCCTTTGCAATGCAAAAACTGAAATCTGTGGAAAGTCCTCTGTGATATCTGCAACATCTGAATTACCAGTCAATTATGAAAATGTTGGTGAAGCGTAATTGCCCAGAATCTGCACTAACATTTGCAGCGGGAAAAATTCTGCCACGTCTGAACATGGCCTAAGGGTATGTTCAGAATTTTTCCACTGCAAATTTTGCTGTCAATTCGTGCAAAATACACAACAAATCTGCTGCAACATTTGCATATATTCGACAGTAAATAAACCTATGGAGGTGTATGGGACAAAAACACCGCTAACTGCTAGAATAAATGCTAAACCAAGCCTTGCTGCAATTTTGAAAAAAACTGCAAAAACTAAAGAAAGAAGCGACCAAAAAGAACTGCAGAAAAGAAATGCAATTTGTGTAGTGCGTTCGAATATTTCAGCATTATCTTTCAGCTATCATATGTCCAGTGTTTTTTGGCACAAAAAAAAAATTGCCAGGAAATACATCCCCAAAAAGTTGCATTTTTCAAAAAAACACTGCTTGTGAATCAACCCTAAAGGTTATTTTGCCAGCTATCCCTGTTATATAAGGTATGTACACAAAATATAGTCATGATTTAAAGGGGTTGTATAGTCTTAAAAAAACATAGCTGCTGACATTCAAAAAAAGCACCACACCTGTCCACAGGTTGTCCCTGGTATTGCAGCTCAGTCACATTCACTTTAAGGGCACATTCCGATGTGGCGGTATTGCTGTGGAATTCTGCTGCGGACAGTCCGCAGTGGAAATCCTTAGCAGACAGTTTGTCCATTGGCTTCCACATCTTTTTAGTTATCATTGTGTAGACGTTGCGGAAAACTCCGCTGCGGACCATAGGCTGCGGTGCAGAATTTTCTGTCCGCAGCACGCACTGTCTGTTGCGGAGAAGAAGCGGAATTTCCCTGCGTATTTCAGCCTTTGCAATGCAAAAACTGAAATCTGTGGCAAGTCCGCTGTGATATCTGCAACGTCTGAATTATATGCAAATGTTGGTGCAGATTCATTGCGTAATTGCCCCAAATCTGCACCAACATTTGCAGCGGAAAATTCTGCCACGTCTGAACGTGCCCTAATGGAGCTGAGCTGCAATACCAGACACAACCATTGATAGCACAGGTGTGGCGCTGTTTTTGAAAAACAACAAAACATTTTTTCTAATCCAGGACAACCCGTATAAATGTGTCACCAGGGTTTGAAAAACATTTGACATGTCGTAGTGATCGCTGACACAAAGAGGCAGAAGAGCTCAGCTGAGCACTGAGCTTCTTGTTTGTAATTGGTTTTGTTTGGCTCTCCTGAGAGAGGCGGGATAGGGTTTTTTCATCATAGAAAGTGATAGCATATCACTAGGATATGCCATTACATTCTAATAGGTGGTGGTCCCATTCCCGTAACCCCCATTCATTCTGAGAAGAAAGTGGCCGAAGCACTGGTTTAGTGCTGCAGCCCCAACAAAGTATTTCCATGCACAGAGTTGAATGGGACTGTGCTGAAAAATGAAAACCTTTGAATCCTTGATTCTCAGGATACGAGAGGGTTATGCCAGGTGGACCCCACCAATCAGAAAATAATGACATATCCTAAGCTCTTCCGCCCCTAAGTTCCAGTGATCAGTGCGGTTCTCAGAAGTCATATCTCCACCAATCAAAACTTCTGACTTACTATGTCAGAAGTTTTTTGAAATGGCAAGTACCCTTTAAATATTATGGATGTAGCCAAGTTTATCTTGACTCTGATAACTTCATGCAGCGTGACATCACACAAAAAAAGCCATTGAAAAAGCCAAGTCACGTTAAAGATTCATGCCACTGTGTATTTAATTTGTTTAAACTCAAGATAAAGATGGCTACATCTGTAACTTGCCATACTATTGGTAGAGAATATGTGATCACAGTTGGAAATCCTTGGCTTGGTTTCAGGAACATTTACGGTCTATACTACATGTATTTCTAATGCAATGCACATACCATACTGTGTAAATGTATTATTGTATTACAGTATTTTATAGCTTTTTACCCTACGAGGTTTTGGCATAATAACATATGGTGTTTAAAGTGTTTTTAGCTTTATTACTCTGAATCCAGTTTATGAGAAACCTCGGCCACCTTTAGTATTTACTTTTACAATAATAGGCAGACGACGTGATCGTCTATGATGCCATAAAAAGCATCTAAATGCATATACAGATATAATGTTATGAATAATGCCCTATATGACTTACAGAATTCATTATGGACCATTATTTCCTTATATTTCTACTATACAATTTGGCAAAAGACTATTAACAGTAAATCAATGGCTTTGCAAAAATTGTCACACCTGTTTTTTTGGCCATAAAGTAAATTGGATCACTTATGTTGTTCACCCAGAATGATCTGGCTTCAATTATTTAACTGGAGGGATTGTAAAGCATGAATACAGACCACACACAAAAATAGGAGCAAGCTGGAGAAAACAGATTAAGAAATCATTAATATTTAATATAAAACCAGTCTATTTTTTTTAATTATTCACAGAATGCTTTGGTCAAAACCCCAAAAAGATAGATGACATCCAAAACATTTACATGTAAATTGCTATTTGGTTTTGCATAATAAAATACATCATAATCTCCTTTAAGGTCTATTGAGGTTCTCTCCCAGTGTGTTAATATCCTGGATTTGGCTTCCTTTGCAGTTGTACTGTCTTCATTACATGCCTAGAAACTTGAACGTTTAGGCTGTAAAGCTGTTACCTGTCTCAAAGCCAAAACTTGGTACGATATCAACAGTGCCATGGAAAGCTCCAGCCCAAGCTGTTGTAGCCATTGTGGTTGCACTTGGTTCAGTTTTAGCTACATCACACTGCGGAGCAGGAATCCTGGCAGTACGCACTGGGGGCATTAGAAGAGGTCCATATCGCGGGTCTAGATGGGAGCCAGGGTGGTGATGATGGTGACGGTGGTGATGCATATGTGGATGTGCATGGTGGTGATACATGTAAACATCATGCATGTGTGCATATGGAGAACCTGTTGGCGAAGGCAATGGATAATGCCAAGATTCTGGTGGAGGATGAGGGATAGTCTGATGCACATTATCTCCAGACCAGCTGTTAGGGTCGGTGGTGGAGAAAGTGCCAGTAGCTGTTGTTGTTGAGTCTGGATGAGCTCCGCTCAAGCAAGCTGGTGGTGAGGATTGATAGGAGCTTGTCCACAGTGATGGAGGTAAACTAGTCCTTTGACATGATACTGACGGACTCTCTGAAAATGAAAAACAGGAGTTAATCAACAAAAATCAATCAGCTATCATAGAAACCTCCTTTGTTCATACTTGATATACTGTACTCAGAATGTTAGTGGGTGCCATGCACCAAACTTTTATAATGGCCCTTCCATTTCTCACCTTTTTCAAGAGACTGTTAATAAAGCCGAAATAACTGAGCCATAGGCATATTCTAATTTAATAAATATAGTCTCCATTACAATCCTTTTCCAAAACATTGGTTTTGGGGGCTATGACTGCAGAAGCCATTGTTTCCATATTCATCCTTCGATTAGGGCGCAGATGACTATAAGTGCATTCTATGTCCATGGGCGAGATATAAAGACACACACCCCAGCCATATTTATGTTGTCCTTGAGAATCCTCTTTGAGGAGATACTGTACATTGGGGTTAGGCTAGTGTCATGTTGACTCTTGGGGTCCCAAATGAAAAGATAAATACCATAGCATTAAGTGACACATGGTTGTCAACTTCTTCTGAAACTACATAACTCGGCATGCCACCACAAGCCTAGCAAGCCCTAAAATTGCCACAAAGTACATAGAGCGTAGCATCTCTTCATGAACTACAAGTCCTTGACTACCCTATTGACCAAAGAATGTCTCTATATGGTCTTCCACGTCCGAGACTACCACACACGGTGGTCTTCGTCTAAGATAGTCGTATCATAAGACTAACAAGTAAGGCTGCATGGTTACAGTATCTCAGTTTATGGGTTCTCAAGTTGGGAAAGAGCAAACAGCGAGGAGAGATGAAAAGAAGGTTGTTTGGCTCTGTATAAATTATCATTCCTACAAATTGACCTTCAAGATTCCTTTCATTTCATTCTCATTACAGCATCATCCTTATTATTTCATCCTAATTGGGCAAATTTAAAGCTTTCATACTACAAGGATGTTTACAATGAGCAAGAACGCAAGGACAGTACGACATAAAATGATAGAATCGATTGAGCAAATCCATGACATACTAAAATGCCTTTTATAGTCATGACTGAAAAAGGGAAGCGGAATATTCAAGAATGGATAAATTTGTCTACTGAATAATAGTTTGCTGAAGTTTGTTCCCTTGTTCGGGGCGAAGCACACTCATTTTTCTAATTATAAGGAAAATGTCAACTATTTTAAGAGGGAGCATCCCATGGGAACCGTTTCTGATGCCTGGATAAGATTTTCCTTTAAATGTCTAACAGAATGGGTATTGAGAGTCATGGAGTTTTGTGTTATTGTTTGTGTTTCTACGACCTCTACTTTTTATATAGATATTTTTTTTTAGACTAAAGCTTAAGATTGCCCCAGATTTTTTTTATAAACTCAAGAATGAGATAAGGATGTTACTCATAGTTGGAATTTTAACATTTAGCAGCTTTTAAAGTTATGATGATGCCCTGGATCATGTGGCGCTAACGAAAAGCATTTCATTGTCAAGTGCCATATTTCAGCCAGTTATATGCACCTTAGCTTAAAAAACAAGTATGAAAGAAAATGATTCCTGTGCAGATAATAGTCAGAAAGTTGGGATCAAGAAATGCTTCTTGGTTGTTGGGCCCGTACTTAATAATTATGTAGATAAATTAACAAATTTATGTTTGCATTCTTATTTTTAGTATGGAAAGAAGCTACAGAAGAAAAGCAAAGCTGTAGAAAAAAAAATATTACAGAAAAGACCTACTCAAATGTTAAAGTGTAGCTAAACGTTTGACAAACTTCTGACATGTCATAGTGACATGTCAGAAGTTTGAATTGGTGGGGGTCCGAGCACGGAGACCCCCACCAATCACTAGAACGAAGCAGCTGAAGCGCTCGTGTGAGTGCTCAGCCGCTTTGTGTCTGTTCGGCTTTTTCCGGAAATAAATGTATCGGTGTACGGACTCAATAGAAAGTCTATGAGCCCGTACTCCGATACATCGGCTTTCCGGAAAAAGCCGAACAGACACGAAGCAGCTGAGCGGTCACACGAGCGCTTCAGCTGCTTCATTCTAGCGATTGGTGGGGTCTCAGTGCTCGGACCCCCACCAATAAAAATTTCTGACACGTCTCTATGACATGTCAGAAGTTTGTCAAACGTTTAGCTACACTTAAGTAATGGTTGTCGGAAGTTGGAAAAGCACAATAACTTGTGGGCTGTACCTTGAACTTTCAAGTAGAATTTAACTTATAATATGTTAGCATTTTGATCAGTTCATTCAAAGTTTTTATACAGTGTTGACACTGCTGTGTACTGAACGATTTAGAGGCATCTAGAAACTTTATTAAATTAAGTAAATTAAATTTAAAAAGAAAAGGAAATACTTCTTGAAGGCTGCATTTTTCTGCAGGATTTCGACTATGTATTATTTTCTATAAAGCAAAAATGTTGGTAACGGTAGTAAATAAGGCAGAAAAAAAGATATAAATATTTGTGTTTACCTCGACTTGTTCCTGTTTTGCTCTTTGAGGCTGTGTTTTCTGGATCAAAGTTTCTTATTTGGCTCAAGGCCCTAGAGAAATGTTCATCTACTACTGCGCCAATGTCTCCGTGAAAGTAGGTCAAGAGGACGCAGCGTGAGTTCAGATATTCCATTTCGGCAGGCTGGTCTTTTTCCTCTTCTTCTTGCTTGGCTGGAAAGGGCATCTCTAAGGCTTCCTGCATCTTACTGTATGCAGCAATCTTCTTCTGCAAGGAAAGAGAAAAACGTGAAGACTCAAGCCTACATTATTAGAAAGACGGTTTGTATTACTATTATCCTGTTTTCGCCATTAATATCATGTATTATTGGCAGGGGAGGACGGAGAATGAGCTGGGCCACTGGGAAGTTAAGGTTGTGGGCCTCTTCACAACCATTATAGCCACAATACATTTGATATGAGTTAAGAACCTGCACTTGAGTAGCACCTATCACTTGCACCTATCACTTGTGGGTCCCCTAAGGCCATGGGCCCTCAAATATTCACCTAATGCCCAAATGGTCAGTTTTCCCCTGACTATTAGAACCATTAGGCAAGAAGAGAAACAAAAGGTCAATTGCCACCACAGTCTCTGAAGACGAGTCCTAATTGATGAATGTATTCTGATGACAGCGCCTACAGGGAGCAGATGAGAACTTGAATCACCTGTAGCCCTGTAAGGTTAAAATAACTTTATACTGTTTGTAAAAGAGAGCAAACTCAATAAAACATTATTTTATCCTCCCACTTGGCTGTGTTTGTAACTCCGAGAGTTGTATGGAGCAGCAGCAATTGTGATAGAAACTCCTCTTCGCTGCGGTCATGCAGGAAAAGGGGATGAAAGTTCCTATTCTGACCCTAGCAACCAGATGAATGCTGAAAGCCGTCGTGTGCACCATATAATGTAAAGTGTAAAGATCTCAGGAAAGCTAAACAATTCATTCAATGCACTGGAAAAAATGTTCATCTTCTGGAACAATTCTAAGAAAGATAAAAATAAGTTTTAGAGGTTGTTTTTTTTTACCATTGACATTGAAGAGGAATACTGATCATGAATCCTGGAGCTCTCTGAAAAAATATACAAAGAAAAGCCAGTCGTGCTGACGTCTCGCAGCAATTTGGCACAACATACCACCAAATTGTTTCAATTCCATTCCAGAACAATAAAGTGAGTATATGTACATGAGTCTGCAGAGGAAACGTCTAAAACCCAACCTATCCCATGCCCAAGAAAAGTCCCTCTACACATAATGTGCAAGTGCTGGTTTCTTACACTTCAAATCAAGCTAAAATAAAGGAATACATTTTATTTTCATCATGATATTAGCTTATTGAAAGCAACATACATAATATTGACATAAACCCTTGAAGGATCCTCTAGGACTATGAGTATAAAGTTACCAGAAGAGAACCAGGGGCTCAGCTATAGGGATGTTGTGGTTGACTCTGATGATTGATTATACACAATTAAACATAAACATCACCTGTTACATATGTACCTTTATTGTTTTCACAGGTGATGTTTATGTTTAATTGTGTATAATCACGAATTACCACTATGTTGTTTACAAATCGAAACCTGTGTATGTACAAGTCATAACATTATATGCATTATCTGTACCACTATTTTATGATGGTGTATTTGCTATTTACTGTATTTTTACTATTTATGGTAAATTATCACTTGATGCAAGCACCTCCTTCTTAATTGAAGTTCCTCTATATATATCCTCTATATATATATATATATATATATATATATATATATATATATATATGCTGTTAAAACATGTGTTCACTAGCTTGAGAAAGGCTCTATTGAAGAGATGAAACGTTGCAATTGTGATTGATGGAATAAAGCACCTTTTCTACTTTTGCTACATCTCTGGAGTGCTGCCTGATTTTTGGATATACATATTTTGGCTGACCTTGGTCGTGTCCGTGGCGGGCTTGCACCCTCATTTTTATGACCCTTTGACTGTGCGGTTTACATTTTCTTGTGTAGATAGATAGATAGGTAGATAGATAGATAGATAGATAGATAGATAGATAGATAGATAGATAGATAGATAGATAGATAGATAGATAGATAGATAGATAGATAGATATTCGTCCAATAAGAGACAGCACTCCAATTTGTGATAGAAAAAAACGGCTTTTTATTAGCCTTTACATGGAGCCTTTCTCAAGCATGGAGCCTTTCTTTCTTGAGAAAGGCTCCATGTAAAGAGCCGAAACGTCGCACAGGGGCTAATAAAAAGCCGTTTTTTTCTATCACAAATTGGAATGCTGTCTCTTATTGGACGAATATTGAGGATCTGGGAGCAGTGATTGGGCTCCTGGGACGTGCACCCACCTATATTCCTGACTGGTGCTGCTGGATGGTGGACATGATAAATAGATAGATGATAGATAGATAGATAGATAGATAGATAGATAGATAGATAGATAGATAGATAGATAGATAGATAGATAGATAGATAGATAGATAGATAGATAGATAGATAGATAGATAGATAGATAGATAGATAGATAGATAGATAGGTAGATGAGAGAGATAGATAGATAGGTAGATAGATAGATAGATAGATAGATAGATAGATAGATAGATAGATAGATAGATAGATAGATAGATAGATAGATAGATAGATAGATAGATAGATAGATAGATATGAGATAGATAGATAGATAGATAGATAGATAGATAGATAGATAGATAGATAGATAGATAGATAGATAGATAGATAGATAGATAGATAGATAGATAGATAGATAGATAGATAGATGATAGATAGATGAGAGAGATACCCAATATATAAACTCGATTTGGGGTTAATCTTATTATTACTGTGTACAATAGTCGTACATTTGTAATCTGTTACTTAAACATTTCTGTAATTCTAATAACAGAATAGTTCAGGTTTGATATGTAATAATATAAGCTTTCAGGGTAACCACCACATAATTAGTACTGTAGCAGTTTTGCACATGATAGATCTAAGAACACAAGAACAAAACCAAGTTGTTTTAACATATCAAAACTCCACTATACATCTATATACACAATAGCCTAAACATTCGTTAGAAGTTGTTTTTTTTTACAACAAAAAAGTCCCGTCCACCCACCTTTTGACTAAGCACAGGAGGTGACTTCCTCCTCACCTACATATAAAAGGGACAATGACCAGGGTGACTGACAGCGGTCAGCAGGAGAATGACAACACCATATATATATATATTTATTCTGTAGGAGGTGCTCCTCTTATAAGGAATCTTATCATGTTTAAGTCAGTAAATAAATAATGGAATAATTATGATTATGAGTGAGCACAAGTGACAGAGGGAAAAAAGGCTCGCCAATTAACCATTTAGTGCTGTCCTCAGTCTGACTAAATCCTAGTAAATTTGACTGAACACAGCAAAAAGAAGGCAGATTTTATGAATGCACTGTGGACCCATACAGGGAAATAATCCCAATACTCCACAATCAGAAATTAGAAAGTAGTAATTACACAAGGCTCATGGAGCACGGCTACCTTGCACCACTGGAGTCCTGGATTTTAATACAACCAGGGAAAAATCTGTATGGAGTATGGGTGCTCTGCCTATGTTTATGTGAGTTTTCTCCCACACTCCAAAAACTAGGAATGTTCCACATTCACCCTAGACCTTACATTGAAAATGTGGGCCGCCATTCTTGGACAAAAAGGGATGCCCTGAGGCTGGAAAGAAAGAGGCATGGAGAACCTCGGTTATGACTTGAATTTACATGAAGAAGTGATTAGTCGGAGGATGTAAATGTTTTATGGACACAAATAGAGGGTCTATACAGAAAATCTAGAAACAGCTGTACACAGTCAGGTAGGGCAAGGGAAGTTGTTTTCTCTCAAACCTTACAAAAAATCTCTATGTGTAAATAATAATAGGGGAATATAATGGACACCCACGGTATATATGCCCAAAACACAAAATATAGTACAGCGGTTCACAGTAAGGTAGGACAAGGGAGGTTGTTTCCTTTACCCTAGACAGAATTCTGAAAATGCGGGTCCATTCTGGGCACTGTTGGACAAAAAAAGTTGCACTGGCGCTTGAGAGGGGAAGGCATGGAGAACTTCAATCATGACGTGAATTTACAAGAAAAGATGTGAGTAGTAGGAGGATATAATAGTGGTATGGATACATATAAATGGGCCATACAGAAAACATTGTAAAAGCTGGTCACAGTAAGGTAGGGTAAGGGATGTTGTTTCCTCTCGAACCTTACCAAAAATCTCTATGTATAAATACAGCATTGGTAACACCACTGTCAATTCTACATCGTCTTCTGAATATTGAAGAGCAGCAGTGCCTCGTGTCTTATGGAGATTCTGACTTCTAATCTGCATTGTTTGACTGTCATTTGACTTTTTAAAAAACTTTCCATTATATTTTATCTTCTTTTGCCTCATTCATGTATCTGAGGCCACAAGTTTTCTCTGAGAATGTCAGAAGACATAAATGGTTTCTCTTCTGTGCATACTGTGAATACTAAACATGTCTGCTAGACAATGGCTACAGCACAATACACAAAACCATGTCCAAATAGTGGAAAATTAAAATGTTTACAGGATATTTCACCAATTATCCGCGCTCGTCTAAGCCCCATCTTTACACACATTATTCCATGCAGCATTGGTTATCTAAACAAGCATATTTCTTTCCTGTAATTTCATTAAAAGTTCATATTTGTGCAGAAAACTTAAGCTTAAGGAAAAACATTATTTTCAGCATTTTGCAGCAGTGTAGTAAATATATAAACTGCCTAAAACAAAGACTATCCCTGATGCCTATAGCAACCATTCACAGTGCAAATTTTTCCAGAGCAGTTTAAGGGTATATTCACACCACAGTAAAAAAAACAAAAAACGGCTGTGTGACGGCTGTTTGTTTTAACGGTCGTCACACGGCCATTTTTAGAACAATGAAATTCAACGGGTGTATTCACACGTCAAAACATGTTCTATTTTTGGCAGTTTTCATGGCCACAGCACACATTGATGGATCTGTTTTTAACTACGGTTTTTCAGAAAGCCATCCATGTGAAAACGTCCGTGAAAAATGAACAGTTTGATCTGTTTTTAACAGCATTTTATTTACTGTCGTATGAATATAGCCTAAGAAATGAAAACTTTGAGCCGCCATAGTTCCTGAAATGAGATATTTTCTGTACATGTAATTACAATGAAATACGGAGGCTTGTTGCATTGTTTAGTGACCATAGAAGAATACTGGTAACATCTCCTGTCCAAAAAGTAAAAAAAACAAACTAAACACACAAACATGGAAAAAAGTTACAAATAATTCAATGGATAAAAGGCATACATAGAGGAAGGGCAGGCATATAGCAAAAACTAAAAATGAGGTCCCCTCTTGGCTCTAGTTTATGCCCCATACATAAACCACATCATATCTTTCTTCCTGGATCTGCCGTTCAGCCCCCTAATCCTTTCCCATGACTGCAAGCCAGAAGGGCCGCATGACCCTTAGAACATGTTGCCCAGTGGGGTCTGTGGAGAGGGCGAAATTTGTGCCTGTTCTTGTCATCTATTGGGCCACTCAGAGATGGGCCCACCCTTAGCCCAATATGTGTCTCTACAGTAGATCCTCCTCATCTAAGGACATTTAATCAACTTTCCAATACTTTCTTATTAGTTACTTAAATCCTACTCAGCCTTTTCTGCCAAATATTAGTGGCACACATTATATAAAACATGTAACTAATAAACAATTAGAATCCAAGCTTCATGCACATATGAGATATATTCCTATTTACCAGGTATCAATTTGGGCTGGTCACGTCCATGGGCCAACAGCAGCCAGTGGTGGTCATCAACTCATCATTCAACCAGATACATGGACAAGTCTGAGAGTTTCTTCCTCAAGCATGTAGATCGTTTTACTATCATTCTCCCTAGACTTGGTACAGTATAGAGTGTACAAGTCAAATGCCTTTCTGACTGTATTGCAATTGTATCCACTATGCCAAATATTCCGGTAGTTGCACACGGTGCCAGAACAGCTCAGAAATACTTCTCTATTACTGGCGAGATTCCTTCTTTCAGAGACTCTTCCCATGTAAAGAATGATCTTCATGCTTAATAATGATAAAACTTTAAGGAATGCAACAACAGAATTCTGTAGTCTCTAATGACTGCTCTGTCTGAGCCAAGTCAGCGCAGGCCCCACCTCACACCCACGCACGGTGCATGCTTCTAGTCTGCTGTCAGGCTGATAAGAGGAGGCTTTTCTTGTAGACACATTCTATATCTAACATAGGGGCAGCCATGGATTATAGAGACACAATATGGGAACTAACATTGGCCACTAAGTCAATATTAAATGCATGGACATTTCCCTTTTACAGGCTACAAAAAGTTGATGAAACAGAAAATATTTTCTAGGTGCAGCAGGGCTGAATTTGTCCTATTACAAAGTTCATAAAGTTATATGTGATTTTCCATAGGACCGTAAACCTGCCGCATTAGCTTAATTTAGTAAATTATCATGAGCACTAATAACAAGTAACAACAAATGCAGCTCTGCTACATCTTAATGTACAGAAGTCAAACTACACAGTTGCATAAGAGACTGTATAAGATATTCAAAGTCTGCGAAATGGGGTATTTTTTGTTTAAATAAATTAGGAACATGTATATATATATATATATACATACACACACACACACACACACACACACACACACACACACACACACACACACACACACTGTATACAGTGTTCATATATGTATGTGGCAGAGTTTCATCTTTTTTTATATATGTGTGTGTGTGTGTTTGTGTTTGTGTGTGTGTGTGTGTGTGTGTGTGTGTGTGTGTGTGTGTGTGTGTATGTGTATCTGTATAAATATATATATATATACTTTATGCTTTTATATAATATTTAGGTTTTTATTATTAATTATATACATTGGACAGTAGAATATACGGTATGTTTTCTGTCTGAATTTCCATAATGTTTTTACACTTTATAATTCTTTTTTCGCATGTAAGTATCATCTAATAAATTGACTCTGAGCATTGTTAGTAAATATAATGAATTAACACTAAACATTTAATACATAACATGCTGCTAACATTTCTACAGAATACCTTGTGCTAACCTCTGGGCCTAGTAGTCACTTATTATGTCATTGTGGTGTCTGTTATGTCTGCTGAGCTGTACATTCCTGCACACTAGAGGTAATTCCTGGTCACAGTGAGTACCCCCAGCTATCCTCTATGGTGATACACTCCTTCAGTTTCCATTTATGAGAGTTATTGAATATATACATGTGGAACTGGGATATGTGAAGATAGATAGATAGATAGATAGATAGATAGATAGATAGATAGATAGATAGATAGATAGATAGATAGATAGATAGATAGATAGATAGATAGATAGATAGATAGATAGATAGATAGATAGATAGATTAGAGAGATAGATAGATAGATAGATAGATAGATAGATAGATAGATAGATAGATAGATAGATAGATAGATAGATAGATAGATAGATAGATAGATAGATAGATAGATAGATAGATAGATAGATTAGAGAGATAGAGAGATAGATAGATAGATAGATAGATAGATAGATAGATAGATAGATAGATAGATAGATAGATAGATAGATAGATAGATAGATAGATAGATAGATAGATAGATAGATAGATAGATAGATAGATAGATAGATATGAGAGATAGAGAGATAGAGAGATAGATAGATTAGATAGATAGATAGATAGATAGATAGATAGATAGATAGATAGATAGATAGATAGATAGATAGATAGATAGATAGATAGATAGATAGATAGATGATAGATAGATACTGTACAGAGATAAATAATTAGATGATATAGATAGATAGATAGATAGATAGATAGATAGATAGATAGATAGATAGATAGATAGATAGATAGATAGATAGATAGATAGATAGATAGATAGATAGATAGATAGATAGATAGAAAGATAGATAGATAGATAGATAGATAGATAGATAGATAGATAGATAGATAGATAGATAGATAGATAGATAGATAGATAGATAGATAGATAGATAGATAGATAGATATAGATAGATAATGCTTGTTCTCCAGGTTTGAGATTCACAGTGCACTGAGCGATTCACCCATATCCTAATTCTACTGTATCTAAAATCCTGAGTCTTCCAAAACACAGAAGTAACTACACAAATCTATAGTACAATATGCAGAAATATGGTTCTGTTCCAGGACAGCCGTCATCCGGACTGCGTGATACTCAGCTGACACCACTGTGCATTATAGATGTGGACCAGTGATTGACACTACTGCCGCAGGACCCTCTGCAGATCAGCCCTCAGTCTACCAGTGTTGGTATTTTGGGGGTAATACTTTTATATGTTTTCCTATATTTGTTCTACATGACATGTCCTGAATATGTTTATTTCTTAATTTGTCGCAGAGAATAATTTGAGTGTTATTACGTCATAGTGATATCTCTCTCAGATAACTCAGCATTCCTATGTAAAACCACAGATAATGTTATATCATGATATCACAATGAGTTGTGTCAAATGATCAACCTATCTCTGGTGCAGCTGACAAACTCAGCTCTGCTACACTACATCTGTATGGCCTATTTTAAACCATTTGTAAACGCTCATAGACGATGGACGGCAGAAACAGAGGTTCATCTACTTACTTACTATTTACTACATCAGCCGCAAGTCAGTTCCATGTATCCACTACCTCCCCTAAACTTTCTAATGTGAATATAAACTGTAACCATGTTTTATTAATATTATGCCTACTAGTATATTCAATAAAAAAAGACTCACCTGTTGGTTATGATGGTGGTAATACGCTGATGTACAAGCTGCCGTGCCAGGCAGATACTGGTGCATGCCATACACTTGGCGATGATACATAACATCCAGACAACTCATTGCAGGACTGCCAGTCAGGTTCTCCCCTGAATACGACTTATCCTACGAGTGGGTAGGTGAGCCCGACAGATCCCTTGCTCCTGGATGCTCTCGCCATATGTCCCTTATAGACGAGCAGGCTGTAGGAACAGGCAGCTACATTAGCATGCACACAATAGACATGCCACACGCCGGCCAATAGGCAGCTCGGCTCTATACACACAGGACGGGGGCTCATCTGCAGCATTGCATAGGGCTGGGGGCAGGGACCACTCTCTGCACATCTCACTGGAGGAAAGTTTGACATTGGGCTGCGCTATGATTGGCTGCCGGCGATAAGAGGAGGATTCTTCGCTTTCACTTGAGGATTCAGGATTAAGTTTTCAGACTTGTGCACAGTCCGTGCGGCTGTGTCATCTGCCTGTAGGGGTAGATAGATACAGATGTAGCCGTCTTTATCTTGACTTTTAACGCATTAAATACACAGTGTAAAGTTCCTTTATCTTTACTTTTTCAATGACTTTTCAATGGCTTTTGTTGCGTGATATCACGGTGCAGTAAGTTATCAGAGTCAAGATAATGGGGGCTACATCCGTACATCGCGGATTTAATTCATAGCTATTAACATTCTCCAATTAAGTAATAAGCTTATAACATCTTGCGAGGCAATGGGCCCCTGGTGCTGGATGCCCCGGGGTGCCAACTCTGCTTTGCCCAGGATTTTTAGATACAGAGCTAGGGCTATAAACGGAATCTGCGCCTCAGGTGAAGGAAAGACCAGCTACGACTCTGTATAGCACAGCAGAGTTGGTTATGTGGCACAACTCATGGAGACATCAGATATTGTTATCTTTGGATTTGACTGCATTATCTGCATGAATAATGCAACACAAAAGAGTCAGCTCTTCTGCGTTAATATTATTATTTGTCTAAATTATTCAGATTATAGATTTTCAAATCATAACAACATCTTATTTAGTATTAAATACAAACAAGATGATACATTAGAAATTTTGTGCCCAAAAATATATTTTTTTATGACTTTTGATCACATGACATAATGCAGGTCACATGAATATGACTTGTAGCACTGGGTGGTGTTTCTAGATATCTAAGAAAGAAGGACAAGAAGGAAACAGTAAGACAAGAAGAGGGAAAACCAGACATGAAAGGGTAGGGAAAAGATATCGGTGCGCTCAGCTTCAGTGGGTGCCATGCAGCAGTCTGAAAAGATACAGATGTAGCAGCAATGAGTGTGTCATTAAGGCTTCGTTCACATCGGCGCCAGGGTCCCGTTCCGACGTTCCGTCAAAGCTTTCCGTCAGAGCAGGAATTGAAATCAACGGGGATGGAAACTGAAAACTTTGTTTTCCGTTTGTGTCAGTCAGGGTCCTGTTCTGACAGAAAAAGCTCAGACGGAACGTCGGAACGGGACCCTGGCGGTATTATTTTCGGGTACATGCGACTTTTTGATCACTTTTTATTCTCTATTTTGGGAGGGGTGGTGACCAAAAAATAGCGATTCTGGTGTCGTTTTTTATTGATTTTTTTGGGGTGTTCATCGTGCGGGAAAAATAACATTACAGTTTTATAGTTGGGGTCGTTACGAACGCGGGGATACCAAATATGTGTACTTTTTTTAACGTGTTCATTTTTTTCCTATAATGAAAGACTTATTATAGGAAAAAAATGCAGTGTTTGTTTATAGAACTTCTAACTTTTATTTTTACACTTTTTTTAAAACATTTTTATTCTTTTTTTTACTTTTTTCACTTGTCCCACTAGGGGACACTTAGACTTGCAGCTTTGATCGCTGCTGGTGTACATTACACTACACACGTAGTGTAATGTACTCCAACTGTCATTGTGACGTAACAGTCACACTGACAGGAAGCCTCGGAGGACCGGTGGAGGCTGCTCCTCCGAGGCTTCCGTACATGGCAACCCGGAGGTCATTGTCTGACCTCCGATTGCCGTGACAAGCATCGGTAGCCCCCACGATCACTTCGTGGGGGCTGCCGATGTGCTTCAAACCCCTTAAATGCGGCGACGGCAATCCGTCGCCGCATTTATGGGGTTAATTGCCGAAATCAGCGGCGATGGTCCGCTGACCGGCAAGGCTGGAGTGTCAGCTGTCCGGGACAGCTGACCTCCCGGTTCCCGGACACTGTCCGTTAGGACAGTGTGCGCCGGGAACTACTCCGCAATAGTACGTCTGGATGCAGGAACTAACCCCTCTGCAGGACGTACTATTGCGGAGCAGCGCGGGAAGAGGTTAAAAGACACGCAGGACCCGCTCTCAGGCGAACCGTCAGTTCAGCTGAATCGGCTGTTAGAGAACAATACAGCTACTATGTATACAGGATAATACATAGAAGCTGTATCGTAAAAAAGTTAAAAAAACATTTTTTAAATAAAAGTAAATTAGAAAATTGCTAAAAAACACAAAACACATTGATTTAATATTTAAAAAAAAATTATATTCAAAGGTGTACAAATCTGCTACACCAATGCCTCTACCCGGTGCCAGTCACTGCACTGGTTGCCCATTCACTTTAGAATAAAATGTAAACTTATTACTATCACTCACAAAGCTCTCCACAGTGCTGCACCTCCTTACATCTCCTCCCTCATCTCTGTTTCTCATCCTACTTGCGCTCTACGTTCTGCCAAGGACCTTAGATTAACATCCACCATAATCCGAACCTCCCACTCCCGTCTCCAAGATTTCTCTCGTGCTGCACCAGTTCTCTGGAATGCGCTACCCCAGACAATCAGATAAATTCCTAACATCCAGAGTTTTAGACGTGCCCTGAAAACACATCTTTTTAGACAGGCCTATATCATTCCCTAATCTGACTCCTCTATTTTACCCTTCCCCTTTTATATTAGTCATGAGAACTTGACCCCTTCATTCAGCAGCATCCCCCACACTCCATGCACCCTAATGCACTTCATGTCTGTCATACACAGATACTGGCTGGTGAACATCTCATGCAGCTTTATGTGTACTATTGCCACACGGTCCGTGATTACAGGCCCGGACGGCTGCGGACAGCCACCCGCATTTGTGGGCCATGTTCCCATGATAAAGTATGGGAGCACAGTCTGTAAAATCCAAAAATAGGACATGATGCTTGCTATATATATATATATATATATATATACGGGAAGGTGTCCACGAGCGATAGAAATGAATGGAACCGTATTTTGATCCGCAATGGCGGACCGTAATTGTGGACCAGAATTACAGCTGTGTGCATGGGGCCTAAACAAGCACTTTTTATATTTTCTATCACCTTTAATCCTCATAGATTGTAAACTCTTGTGAGCAGGACACTCACTCCTCTTGTTTGAATTGTTATTAAGCTTTGTTACTATGTAATGTCTGATATTGTCTGTACATGTTCCCTCTGAATTGTAAAGTGCTGCGTAATATGTTGGCGCTATAGAAATAAAGATGATTAATCTTATCATAGTAAAGAGCTATGCTGTATCTGTTTGTAAACAGATGCCAACGATTCCTGACAGACCCAATTGACATATAATGGTGTCACTGTCACGGTTCCGGTATTTTGTTATTATTTTTCAGACTGTGCTATTCTTGCAGCACTGACTGGAGGAGAGCCGCTGACAGAATACCAAGCGAAGTCTGACCCATCTCCATACAATCCAATAAAGTCTTTTTTGACAGCAGTCCAAGTATGAAAATGTATTGGCACCATCATGGATATCTCAATAAAGCCCCAATTTTTGGGGTAATGTTCCACAAACCAGACCATAAAAGCAGAGGGGTATATGCTCATTTATATTAAAACTTTCTTCACACACTTTTTTTTTCAGTGGTTGGAAAAGCATGTAACAAATTTAGATCTTTTATGCGGTTTTAGTGGTGCTTTTTACAAGCACTTTTGGTGCCATTTTTTAAACTAGTGTCATTTTGTGCATTTGTTTTTCTGGCTTTTGTTACGTCCTATAGAGAAGCCTATTGAAAAAACATCAGAAAAAAAGCCAAACCTGCAACAAACTGTGCTTTAGAAAAAATGCAAATGACCACCAAAACTATGTAAAAATGGCACAAGCCAATGCACTGCATATTTGTGGCTCTCTCATATCTTACTGTAGACTTTAAGGTGACCTCCGGCGGCAGTATTTTTGTGCCAAAAAAGGAAAAAAACGTACAAAGAAAAGCCACAAAACACGTCACTGAAAACACGTAGAAATGCTGTGCTGTGTGCGAAACCAGCCTAAAAGTGGAATTTTATGGGGCATTTTGAGAGTGTTCCAGGGTGGAGGCAGAGCTGAAATGTCTTACGATTTTGGATTTAGTCATAATTTGCAATACAAAACAGTTTATCTTGTTATATTGTTATTTTCAATTTCAGCTGTTTATGAGTTATGTCAAGGTGATTTCTTTATGACCTCTACATGTGTATCCACTTTAAGGACGTGGACAGGGCCGTAGCTAAAGGTTCATGGGCCCTGGACCAAGAATTCAGCTTGGGCCCCCCTACCCCTCCACAACACCACCAGACCCCTGCGCCTATGCCCAGCTGCCTTGCCCAACAGCCCCCATGGATGCCCCCACAGTATAATGCTCCCAATAGCTGCCCCCACACAGTATAATGCCCCCATAGCTGACCACCACAGTATAATGCCCCCACACTGTATAATGCTCCCCACAGCTGCCCCATACAGTATAATGTTCCCTATAGCTGCCCCCAAAGTATAATGCTCCCCATAGCTGCCCCCCACAGTATAATGCTACCATAGCTGCCCCCACGCAGTATAATGCTCCCCATAGCTACCCCATACAGTATAATGCCCCCATAGCTGCCCTCACACAGTATATTGCCCCCATACAGTATAATGCCCCTATACAGTAAAATGCCCCCATAGCTGCCCTCACACAGTATAATGCCCCCATAGCTGCCCCCACACACAGTATGATGCCCTCATAGCTGCCCCAGACAGTACAATACACCCATAACTGACCCATACAGTATAATTCCCCCATAGCTGCCCTCATACAGTATAATGCCCCATAACTGCCCCATACAGTATAATTCCCCCATATCAGCCCCCACACAGTATAATGCCCCCATATGAGCTCCCCATACAGTATAATGCCGCCATATCAGCTCCCCATACAGTATCATGCCCCCCATATCAGCTCCCCATACAGTATAATGCCCCATATCAGACCCCCATAATTTATAATGCCCCCCATATGAGCTCCCCATACAGTATAATGCCCCCCATATGAGCTCCCCATACAGTATAATGCCCCCATATCAGACCCCCATACAGTATAATGCCCCCCATATGAGCTCCACATATTGTATAATGCCCCAACCCCGCAATATAGGTCCCCTATACAGTTTAATACCCCCATATGTGCATAATAGAAAAATAATACAATTACTTACCTATCCCCGTTCCCTCGCCGGGTGGAGGATCCTTCTCCTTTGGTTTGTGCTTTGAGTGACTCGGCTCAGACTGGCACGATGACGTCACTAAATTGCGCCTGTCTGTGTCGAGCCGCTCATGGCTCAGTGAATGCTGGAGCAAGGAGTTGTCAGCTTCTTGCTCCAGCATTGAATGGAACCGGTGACCTCAAGGAGTGACTTGCGACCCCTCGGAGTTCATCACACGACCCACAGTTTGTAATGTATTGTATTGTGCAGTTTGCTGTGAAGAGAGGAGGAGGGGGGGCTGTAGTTTAACAGCCCCCTCACCTCCCTCCACCGCAAACACAGACAGCACATTACAATACATTACGGGCCACCTGTGCAGCTCACCTGGAGTCTTTCAGGATCTTCCGCACCGGCTCTTCCACACTGGCTGGAACGCCCCTCAGATGACGTCATGGTCACATGGTACACTGATTGTACCATGTGTCAGTGACACCTAAGGAGCCCGGCCCGTAACCAGGAAGTGCCGGTGCCATGGCACAGAAAATTTATTAAATCATTAGCAGGGCTTAGAAGGGAAGCAGCACCATTTGGCTTTTTGAGCTCAAGTTTGGCTGCAATGGTTTTCGGGTGCCATGTCGCATTTGCAAAGCCCCTGAGAGACCAAATCAGTAGACACCCCCAAAAATAACCCTATTTGGAAAACAAAACCCCTCAAGGAATTTATCGAGGGCTATAATGAGCATTTTGACCACACAGGTTTTTTGCCGACTTTAGTGGAATTAGGCCATGAAAATCAAATTTTTTTTCTAATAAAATGTAGTATTAGGTTTGATTTTTCCATTTTCACAATACATAAAAAAGAAAAAGCACCCAAACATTTGTAAAGCAAACTCTTCTGAGCACAGCAATATTGTGGTAATAAACAGCTGTTTGGACCCACGGCAGGGCTTAGTAGTGATAGAGCTATTCGGCTTTTGGATCCAAAATTTTGCTGAAATGGTTTGCGGCGCCGTGTTACATTTGCAAAGCTCCCGCAGGACCAAATCAGTGGAAACCCCCCAAAAGTGACCCCGTTTGGGAAACCACTTCCCTGAAGGAATTTATCAAGGGATATAGTGACATTTTGACCCCACAGGTTTTTTGCTGAATTTTGTGGAATTAGGTCATGAAATTGAAAAGCGAAATTTTTTTCAGCTAAAACGTGGGCATTTTAAATTTTTACAAGGAATAAAGGACAAAAAGCAATTCAACATTTGAAAAGCAATTTCTCCCGATTACGGCAATACGCGGTCATAAACTATAAGAGGTCATAAACTGCTGTTTGGAGAGATGGCAGGGCTCAAAATGGAAGGAGCACCATTTGGTGCTCAAATTTAGCTGGAATGGTTTTCGGGTGTCATATCACAATTGCAAAGTGCATGCGGGGCCAAAACAGTAGGAGCCCTCCAAAAGTGACCCCATTTGGGCCGTAAAAATGAATATCAACATTTGTTCCACTAAAAAGTTGAATTTTTTTCATTTTTACAAGGGATAAAGGAGAAAAAGCACCCCAACATTTGTAAAGCAATTTCTCTAGAGTACGGAAATACCCCACAAGTGGTCATGAGCTGCTGTTTGGACACACAGCGGGGCTCAGAATTGCAGGAGCGCTATTTGGCATGCAGATTTTTCTGGATTGGTTTTTGGGCGCCATGTCGCATTTGTAAAGCCCTAAGGTACCAGAGTACAGTGGAAGCCCCCAAGAAGTGACCCCATTTTGGAAACGACACCCCTCAAGGCATTTATCATTTACCTGGACATATGACTGTTCTCAGAAGTGAAGAGTATCATGCGCATTTGAGGTTTATTTTGGTGATTTTCACAGCATTGGCCCATAATTGCAGGGCCCTGAGGTCAAATAGTAAAACAAACCCCCATGTAGGGACCCCTATTTTGGAAACTTCACCCCTTAAGGCATCTTAAAGTGTGTAGTGAGAATTTTGCCACCACAGGTGTTTTTTCATTAGTAATTAATGCGCAGCGGATAGTGCAAAGTGAAAATTGCAATTTTCCGCTGATATCCCATTTTAGTGCACATTATGTTGTGCCCAGTTTGTGCCACCGAAGATACACACCTCGTAAACTTCTAAGATGGTTCTCCCAGGTATGGCGAGGCCATGTATGTGGATGTAGACTGCTGTTTGGGCACGCTCTAGGGCTCAGAAGAGAGGGAGCGCCATTTGGCTTTTGGAGCACAGATTTAGCTTGGCAGTTGTACTGTTTGGGGCTTTGCTGGTATTTTAGTTTATAATGTGGGGGCATATGTAAGCTGTGCGGGGTACATCAGGGTATATATAATCTGTGCTGAGTACATCAGGGCATAATAAGAGGGTATAATAATGGGGTAAATAAATAATATTTCAGAGATATGTGGCCGGTGTCGCACTGATAAATGGTGCCCGATCTTATCCGCTTTTGGACACTCTGCACATTTTGTGTCGCCGTATTCTGAGAGCCAGAACTTTTTTATTTTTCATTCCAAAAAGCTGTGTAAGGGCTTTTTTTATTGCGGGACGGGTTGTTGTTTTTATTGGTACTATTTTGGGGTACATGGGATTTTATCATTCAATGTTTTGGGAGGGGTGGTGATAATCAAATAGCGATTATGGCATTGTTTTTTTTTGGGGGGGTTTTCTGCGGTGTTCACCGTGTGGGAAAAATAACATTATAGTTTTATAGATTGGCTCGTTACGGACGCGGCGATACCAAATATGTATACTTTTTTTAACGTTTTAATTTTTTTCCTATTACTCAAGGCTTATTATAGAAAAAAAGTCTGTTTGTTTTTATTAATTTGAAACTTTTATTTTTACACTTTTATTCAACACTTTTATTTACTTTTTTTCTCCCTCTAGGGGACTTGAGGGCCTGTATCAATGATCTTTACTCTGATACATTGCAGTACCCACGTAGTGCAATGCATTAGAGCTGTCAGTCATTCACTGATAGCAAGCCTATTAGATCCCATCTCTGGGCGGGGCCTAATAGGCTATCGTATGTGGCAGACCAGGAGGCCATTGTTAGACCTCTGGTTGCCATAGCAACAATTGGCATGCTCATGATCGTGTCGATGCCGATCGCTACACTAAGATGCCGCAATCGCTTTTGATTGCGGCATCTAAGGGGTTAATGGCAGGGATCGAGCTAGCTCCTTTCCCTGCCATTACAGCACAGTGTCAGCTGTAACATACAGACACTGAGCCTGTGCCATCTTGTTACTGCGGCCGGACCCCTTTTAGGCCACGCCTCTGGGCGGGACCTAGCAGGCTTCCGTACCTGGCAGACAGGAGGCCATTGTTAGGCCTCCAGTCTGCCGAAGCAGTCATCGGAACCTCGCAATTTCTGTTTGTAAACACAATAGATGCAGTGATCGCTTTTGAGCACTGCATCTAAGGGGTTAATCGGCCGGATCGGAGGCTAGCTCCGGTCCAGGCCTTGAAGCAGTGATAGCGTTAAGCTATTACTGCTTTAGAACTGTGTCTACAGACACAGTACCCTGTTAACGCTATGACGTAATAGTCCGTCAGTTTGCGTTAACAGGACAACGCCTGTACTATTACTTCACATAGAGTTAAGGGGTTAAAGGAACAATAAATGTAGAAAATGGAGAAGAAAATAAAGGATATCCCAACAATGTCGCCCTTTGTCTCAGAAGTCTCTTTGTATTCCATGAGAGCAGCCATTTTCTCTTTTCCTTTTTACAATTCTGTATCTGGCTGTAAGTAGGGGCGATCCAGGATTGATTCCTAGGGGGGATAGCGACGCAATGCAGCAAAGTCTGCTTTCCTTGGCCACTCCCCTAACCACTCCATTAATATATAAATTACACCATCTACACAAATAGGAAAATTAAAGTGGAACATAGAAACACCTAATGATTTGGTCAAGGGCAGTCGTACACTTGCTTTTTCAGTCAGAGCGAAGTGTACACTACCTGTATACAAACACCAATATAACCAATTATAGAAAATCAGTTCCATTCATCTAAATGGATTTGCAGGAGTCCATGGACCAGCTGCAAAAACAAATCCATTCATATTAACCCCTTCCCCCTGCTTGCATTCTGGACCCTAATGACCAAGCCATTTTTTACGTTTTTCCATTGTCACATTCGAAGAGCTATAACTTTTTTAATTTTGCGTCGACATAGCTGTATAAGGTCTTGTTTTTTGCGGGACAAGTTGTACTTTTTAATAGCACCATTTTGGGGTACATATAATTTATTCATTAACTTTTATTAACTTTTTTTGGGGGGATAGAAGAAAACTAATATACCAATAAACTGATATTTCACCACTATTTTATTGCGCCCTAAATCTATGTCGTTTACCGTGTGGTATAAATAACACAATAACTTTATTCAATGGGTTGTTACGATTGCAAAGATACCAAATTTGTATAGATTTTGTATGTTTTACTACTTTTAGGGCGGGTTCACACATAACGGAATTTCACTTAAATTCCGCTGCGGACACTCCGCAGCGTTAATCCGCAGCGGAGCCGTTTCTCCATTGACTTTCACTTTAATTTAGCAGTGTTCGTTTACACGATGCGTACAATTCCGCTGCGGAGCATAGGCTGCGGAGCGGAATTTGGTGTCCGCAGCATGCTCTGTCTGTTGCGGAGCAGTGGCGGACTGGTTGCGGACTCATGGCGGAATTTCTCCATTGACTTCAATGGAGAGTCAAAATTCCGCAATGAAGTCCGCAGATCTTATGTGTGCTGCGGAGCGTATTGTTTTTACTACCATGACATTTCTTCATTCTGGCTGGACCTATGTATTTCTAGGTCTACAGCCAGACTGAGGAAGTCAATGGGGCTCCCGTAATGACGGGAGCGTTGCTAGGAGACGTCTGTAAATAGTCACTGTCCAGGGTGCTGAAAGAGTTACGCGATCGGCAGTAACTGTTTCTGCACCCGGGACAGTGACTACCGATCTCAATATACATGTATCTGTAAAAAAATAGATAAGTTCATACTTACCGAGAACTCCCTGCGTCTGTCTCCAGTCCGGCCTCCCAGGATGACGTTTCAGTGTAAGTGACGGCTGCAGCCAATCACAGGCCAAGCACAGGCTGCAGCGGTCACATGGACTGGAGCGTCATCCAGGGAGGTCCGGCCGGATGCCGAAAGAGGGACGCGTCACCAAGACAACGGGCGGTAAGTATGAATTTCTTTGACTTTCACTAGGGAAAGTGCTGTCCCTTCTCTCTATCCTGCACTGAATAGGGAGAAGAGAAGCACTTTTCCTGCAGTCCGCAGCGGCCAGTCCGCATCAATTTTCTGCACATTTTGTGCAGATCCGCTGCAGAATCTGCAACGCAGATTCTGTGCGGCATTGATGCGGACAGTTGCGGAGGAATTCCGCCATGTGTGGTCATGCCCTTACACAGTAAAAACCCTTTTTTTTCCAAATTACTTGTTCTTGCGTCTCCATATTTGAAGAGCCATAACTATTTTATTGTTCCGCCGATGCAGTTGTATGAGGGCTTATTTTTTGCGGGACAAATTGTAGTGTTAATTGGTACCATTTGAGAGTAGATGCAACTTTTTGATCACTTTTTATCACATTTTTTTTAAGTCAAGATTAACAGAAAACAGCAATTTTTCCATTGTTTTTTATTTTATTTTTTATGGCGTTCACCGTGCGGGTTAAATAATGTAATAGATTTATAGTCGGGGTCGTTACGGACGCGGCGATACCAAATATGTGTAATTTTTTGCTTTATTGTGTTTTTTTTAATAGTAAAGCAGTTTGTAAGGGGAAAAAGTGGGGTTTTCATTTTTTTTTCACATTTTTGTTTCATTAACTTTATTCAACTTTTTTTTACCTTTTTACAAGTCCCACTAGGGGACTTTAATATGCGATCATCCGATCGCTATTATAATACACTGCAATACTTTTGTATTGCAGTGTATTACTGCCTGTCTGTTTAACACGGACAAGCATCTGCTAGGACATGCCTCCAGCATGATCTAGCAGGCATTTACTAAGGGCAAACCTGGGGGCCTTTATTAAGACCCCGGCTGCCATCAGAGACATAGACACTCGGCGATCTTATCGCCGGGTGTCAGTGGGATGAGAGGGAACTCTCTCCCTCTCTCCAAAACCACTCAGATGCAGTGCACGCTATTGCGCACCGCATCTGAAGGGTTAAACAGGTGAGATCGATACTAATATCGATTTCACCTGTTTGAGCAGGGACTCCCCCAGCCCTCAGCTACCTCTGGCATCTGAGAGCAGGGAGATTTGACAGCTCCCTGCTCTGTTTACTTTATTCTAATGCAGCGCCGTGGAATGGCGGCGCTGTAGAATAAAGTCCACTAATGACCACCGTGAAAAGACTTATCGGCGGTCATTAACCCCTTAACGCACCAGGACACACCGGTACGTCCTGCATTGAAGTGCTTTAAGGCACAGGGACGTACCGGTGCGTCCTGGCTAAAAACTGTCACCCTGTCAAATGACAAGGTGACAGAACTGTGCCGTCAACTGTTTATGACAGTTGACCGGCACAGTAAGACGGCAGGGGACCATTCACAGCGGTCTCCTGCCGGCGATCGCTGTGATTGGTCAGTCAAAGCAGACTGACCAATCACAGCTCCATGACGTAAGGTATGTGATGGCGCTGGCTCAGCTTGAGCCAGCGCTATCACCGCCGGTAATCAGATGTCCGGCACCCCTCTGCAACGGCCAGGACCGGAGCTAGGCTCCGATCCGGCCGATTAACCCCTTCGATGCATCGATCAACGCGATCGATGCATCGAAGTGTCTTGTAGCCTGTCGGCAACCTCGATGGTTGCCACGGGCGCGGGTGTCAGCTGTTTGTCACAGCTGACATCGTGCTCTAACGGCCAGGACCGGAACTAGGCTCCGATCCGGCCGATTAACCCCTTAGACTGCACGCTATGGTTGCTAATGACAACCATCGGCACACGCGGGTGTTCCGATGGTTGCTATGGCAACCATAGCCTAACAATCGCTTCCTAGTACGGAATGCTATTAGGCCCCGCCGGGAGGCGAAGCCTAATAGGCTTGCTGTCAGTGAATAGCTGACAGCTATAATACACTGCACTATGTAGGTAGTGCAGTGTATTAGAATAGCGATCAGGGCTTCATGCCTTCAAGTTCCCTAGTGGGACACAAAAAAAAGGTAAAACAAGTTAATAAAAATTTTGTCAAAAAGTTTAAAAAAAATAAGTTTCATGAAAAAAATAAGTTGCAAAAAACACTAACAGCCTTTTTTCCTATAATAAGTCTTTTATTATAGGAAAAACAGAAAAACATAAAAAAAAGTACACATATGTGGTATCACCGCGTCCGTAACGATCCAAACTATAAAAATATCACGCTATTTTACCCGTACGGTGAACACCGTAAATTTTTTTAATAAAAAACGATTCCAGAATCGCTGTTTGTTAGTCACTACCCCTCGCAAAACAGAATAAAAAAAGGGATCTAAAAGTTGCATGTACCCCAAAATGATACCATTAAAAACTGAAGCCCATCCCGCAAAAAACAAGCCCTCCCACAGCTTTTTTGACGGAAAAATAAAAAAGTTATGGCTCTCAGAATCTGGTGACACAAAAAATAAATTTGAAACAAGTGATTTTATCGTGCAGACGCTGCAAAGCATAAGAGAAACGATATACATCTGGTATCGCCGTAATCGTACCGACCCGCAGAATAACGTAAAATTGTCATTAATAGCGCATGGCGAACGCCGTAAAAAAATTTTTATAAAAAACATCAGAATTGCAGGTTTTTGGTCACCTTGCTTGCCAAAAAAATTAAATACAAAGTGATCAAAAAAATTGCATGTACCCCAAAATGGTACCAATGAAAACTACAGATTGTCCCGCAACAAATAAGCCCTCACACGGCTCCGGTGGAGAAAAAATAAAGACGTTCTGGCTCTCAGAATATGGTGATGCAAAATGTGCAGAGTGTCCAAAACCGGATAAGATCTGGCACCATTTATCAGTGCGACACTGGCCACACATCTGTGGATAATTATTTATTTACCCCATTATTACACCCTCTTATTATGCCCCTGATGTACTCGCACAGCTTACATATGCCCCCACATCATAAACTGAAATACCAGCAAAACCCCAAACAAAACTACCACTAAGCAAAATCCACGCTCCAAAAGCCAAATGGCGCCTCTCCCTACTGAGCCCCACAGCGTGCCCAACGGGCAGTTTACGTCCACATATATGGCATCGCCATACCCGGGAGAACCCGCTTAACAGTTTGAGGTATTTGTCTTCAGTGGCATGAACTGGGCACAAAATATTGTGCACTAAAATGGCATATACCTGTGGAAATTTGCAATTTTCACTTTGCACCATCCACTGAGCATTCATTTATTATAGAAAAAAAAAACCCTGTGTGGTCAAAATGCTCACTACACCCGTTAATAAAATGTCTTCAGGGGTGCAGTTTCCAAAATTGGGGTCACTACTTGGGGGTTTGTTTTACTATTTGACCTCAGAGCCCTGCCGTTGTGGGCTAATGCTGCGAAAATCACCAAAATAGGTCTCACATGCGCCTTTCACGCCTAAGCTCTGTCATATATCCAGGCAAATGATAAATGCCTTGAGGGGTGTAGTTTACAAAATGGGGTCACTTCTCAGGGTTTTACACTCTACTCTGATACCTAAGGGAGCTCTGCAAATGCGACATGGCGCCCATACACCAGTCCAGCAAAATCGGTGCTCTAAAAGCCACATGGCACTCCTTCCATTTTGAGCTCTGCCATGTGCCCAAACAGCAGTTTAGGGCCACACATGGGGTATTGCCGTACTCGGGAGAAATTGGGCAACAAATTATGTGTGGTTTTTTCTAATATTACCCCTTGTGGAAAAACAATTGGGTGCAAAACTACATATTTTTGGGGAAATAAAAATAATTTTTCATTTTCACTGCCTCATTCTAATACAATCTATGAAACACCTGTGGGATCAAAATGCTCAGTACACCCCTAGATGATTACCCTGAGGGGTATAGTTTCCAAAATGGAGTCACATCTCAGGGGTTTCTACTGTACGGGTACCTCAGGGGCTCTGCAAATGCGACATGGCGCCCAAAAAACAATCAACCAAAATCTACATGCCAAGTAGCACTCCTGCCATTCTGAGCCCTGCGGTGTATCCAAGCAGCAGTTTATGACCACATGTGGGGTATTACCGTACTCGGGAGAAATTGGTTTACATTTGTTGGGGCGCTTTTTCTCCTTTATTCCTTGTGAAAATGAAAAAAATTCAACATTTTAGTGGAAAGAATGTAGATTTTCATTTTCACTGCATAATTCCAATAATTCAGCAAAAAAACTGTGGGGTCAAAATGCTCACTATACCGCTAGATAAATTCCACGAGGGGTATAGTTTCCCAAATGGGGTCACTTTTGCCGGGTTTGCACTATTTTGGCCCCTCAGTGGCTTTGCAAATGTGACATGGGGCCGCAAACCATTCCAGCAAAACTCGAGCTCCAAAAGTCAAATGGCGCTCCGTCCTTTCTAACTTCCGCCATGTGTCCAAACAGCAGTTTATTACCACATATGGGATATTGCTGTGCTCAGAACAGTTTGCTTTACAAATATTGGGGTGTTTTTTTTTCCTTTATCTATTGTAAAAATGAAAAAATCTGAGCTAAAACGACATTTTATTAGAAAAAAATGTAGATTTTCAATTTCACGGCATAATTCCCATAAGTTCAGCAAAAACCGTGTAGGGTCAAAATGCTAACTATACCCCTAGAAAAATTCCTTTAGGGGTGTAGTTTCCAAAATGGGGTCACTTTTGGGGAGTTTCCACTGTTATGGTCCCTCCAGGGCTTTGCAAACACGACATGGCACCGAAAACCAATGCAAAATCTGCGCTCCAAAATCCAAATGGCCCTCGTTCCCTTCTGAGCCCTGCCGTGGGTCCAAACAGCAGTTTATTACCACATATGGGGTATTGCCGTAATCGGGAGACATTGCTTTACAAATGTTGGGGTGCTTTTTCTCCTTTATTCCTTGTAAATTCTAAAACATCGTATGTTTTTTTCAGAAAAAAAGTAGATTTTCATTTTCACAGACCAGTTCCAATAAATTTAGCAAAAAATCTGTGGGCTAAAAATGCTAACTATACCTCTTGAAAAATTCCTTGAGGGGTGTAGTTTCCAAAATGGGGTCACTTTTGGGGGGTTTCCACTGTTTTGGCACCACAAGACCTTTTCAAACCTGACATGGTGCCTAAAATATATTCTAATAAAATAGAGGCCCCAAAATCCACCAGGTTCTCCTTTGCTTCTGAGGCCGGTATTTCAGTCCATTACTACACTAGGGCCACATGTGGGATATTTCTAAAAATTGCAGAATCTGGGCAATAAATATTGAGTTGCATTTCTTGGGTAAAACCTTCTGTGTTACAGAAAAAACTGTATTACAAATGAATTTAGTAAAAAAAAATTGAAATTTGTAAATTTCACCTCTACTTTGCTTTATTTCCTGTGAAATGCCTAAAGGGTTAAAAAAAAATCTGAATGCGGTTTTAAATACTTTGAGTGGTGCAGTTTTTAAAATGGGGTGTTTTATAGGGGGTTTCTAATATATAAGGCCCTCAAAGCCACTTCAGAACTGAACTGGTCTCTGAAAAAATAGCCTTTTGAAATTTTCTTGAAAATGCGAGAAATTGCAGCTAAAGTTCTAAGCCTTGTAACGTCCTAGAAAAATAAAAGCACGTTCAAAATATGATGCAAACATAAAGTAGACATATGGGAAATGTTAACTATTAAATATTTTGTGTGGTATTATGATCTGTTTTACAAGCAGATACATTAGAATTTAGAAAAATGCAGATTTTTGCAAATGTTCTCTAAATTTTGGTGTTTTTTACAAATAAATATTGAATTTAACGACAAAATTTTTTCAGTATCATAGAGTAGAACATGTCACGAGAAAACAATCTCAGAATCGCTTGGATAGGCAAAAGCATTCCGGAGTTATTACCACATAAAGTGACACATGTCAGATTTGCAAAAATCGGCTGTGTCCTGAAGGCCAAAACAGGCTGTGTCCTTAAGGGGTTAAGGGGTTAATGAACTGATTTATTTTTTTTTTGTTGCAATTTCTGCATCAAAATCTCCCGCATGTGAATCCACCCTAACACTCAGTTTGGTCAAATAGTCATTTACACAAAGACTTCTTGCAGTGCTACTGATTGATTTTAACTATGGAGTGACAGCTGCAGTCCACAAGACAGCTGTAGCTCTTTAGTTATAATTAATTAGTTGCGTTCCAAAAAGTCTCTATATAGGCCATGCCTTATTCCTACGTATCCAGGTGGAATAACAGAGGAACGTCACAACACAGAGTTCTAAGTAAGGATGCTCCAGAATTGTTAACTAATGAGGAATACAAGGATTCACTATAAAAAAAAAACATGTCAGGAGAGGTGACAGCTCCTCTATAAATTTAGTGACTTACAGGTGGCTCTTTAGCTCCAGGCTCTGCACACTGTGTCCTGACGACATCCACGGTCACACAATATGTGCTGCCGATGGACAGCATCAGGACCCAGAGCGACGGCTCCCGGATTTGCATAGAGGAGTGAGAAAGGTAGGTATAATTATAATTGGCCGCTATCTATACCTGATAGATATGACGCAATCAGAAAAATCAGTGCAGTTGTCCATAAAGAGAAATTGGCCCCATGCCCCCCCCCCCCACTTATTCTAAAGCTGCTCATGGCTGTAAGACAACTGGCTGCAGCAGGACCCCTCGTCCTCTGCCCTGTCTGCACTGGGACACACATATTATTATTATTATTATTATTATTATTATTATTATTATCAAGGCTCCACCCCTATGACAAGCCACACCCTGTTAGCCGTTCACTAGCCAGAAATGGAACAGATCAGCAGGAAATTAACCCCTGAGTGCTCTGTGGGATTTTTACAAGACTGTTTCAGGAACATGCAGAATATCCTACAGATTGACACAGTGTAAGCAAGTTTATCTCCTGTTTACTTTTATCATTAATTTTTAGGTTTAGTGTTCCTAAAGGCTGGTACTATATTATCAACTAGCAGATTAATTTGAAAAGTGGAGTAACCTGCAATCATTTGTTAATCTCTAGTTTTATCTATTTATCTCACTTACTTACAACTAAATGTCCTCTTACATGGCCTGTCCTGGGCCGTTTAGACGCTCGCTTGCTCCTTTCACAAGGGGCTATGTATGGGGACCAGTGCTCGTTACTCCAATCGCTCGACCCCATACAGGGAGATGAGCTGCCACCAACGATAATATTTTACTTTTTTTAAAGTATACGATCAGCTGATGATCGAGCGTTTGCTCGTTCATTGATTGATCGCTGCCCTGTTAACACAGGGCAATTATCGGCAACGAGTGTTCTATGAATAATCTTTTGCTCGATAATTGCCCAGTGTAAAAGGGCCTTTACAGTTTTACATTTGTTTAACCAAATGTGAAATTTTTGACATGTTGAATAGATTTGTGTCAAATTGGAGAATATTTGGCAGTGGGGAAAGCACGTTGAGATTTATGCATTAATTGTAATAGAAAGGGACCATGTAAATTGGCGTATCTAGAGGGGTGCAGAGGTGGCTGGCGTTCCTCGGCCCTGTGCCTTAAGGGGCCCAAATGCTCCTCCTTCACATAAGATGACACCAGTAATATAAATGACACATGGTAGATTATAGGCCCTGTTACATATTTTGCATTGGGGCTCAGGAGCTTCAACTTATGCTTAGTACCTCTTAGTACCTTAGTACCTCTTGAGTTCACCATGTGTAAGGTAGGTCTGGGTGGTGTACGGTTCTTATAGGTTTGTCGCAGTAAAGATGGTATGAAGCAGGAGATGTGTTTCAGACTCATACTTTACTATACCGGTGTTTTCAGCGCAGCCGGCCACCGCAGGAAAACATAACTTCTGAATATGATAATCACAGTCTTGGATACATCTCATCTCTTAATGGTGGCTGGCTTTGCTTGCTGTCGCAGGCATGAAGTGGTGCCCCTAAAACAGTCATTGGTCCAGCAATGAAAGGCCTAATAGGCCACAAATGGCTTACTGTTTGTTCGTGGGAAGGCTCGTGCCCATACCCACCACAGCTCACACTTACTGCTTAGTGCCACTCAATTGCTGGGAGGCTTCTGCCCACCACCCACAACTTGATCCAGGACCACAGACTCAGGCCCCAACAATAGTGCTGTCGCTTCTCCAGCAGCTCTCCACAGCAGCTCTCTTTCTTGTGACTCTGCCCAGGTTCCACCTCTTGCACCCAAACACTCAACACCTTCATTTTATAGAACAAGTGCTCCCGCTGGGGTCAGAACGTGGCCTAACTATCCTACATCTTCCTCGCTCTGTTATGGTGCGGCAATGCAGCTAAAATGACGTCCGGGCCGTACATCCCGGCCGCTACATTTTAGATTGCCATCCAGCCAAAAATCATCATATTGATAGTTCCCAGTTAATGACCGATGGGCTGATTCCCGTTAGACCTTCCAAATTTGAAACTTGTTAGTAGAGGAAGGATTAGTATATAAGACTTAGTTTTTAATATTAAAAGCTAAGTTTTAGATACTAATCCTTCCTCTACTGACAAACATAATCATACCTGTACAGTCAAAAGATTACAATGCACAACATAAATATAAAGGCCTGAATGGCCACTCCTCCAATGGCCTGCCACCTAGGGAGAATAAAATAGCATAACAGCAAGTATATGCATGAAAAATTTGTGCAGCACTTAAAGGCACAGTGCACCAATTCATATTCTGTAGCATACAGCATATACAAGTATACATTTTCAATAGCAATGTTCCCTTTAAGCAAAGGAATTCTCCCCCACACCCTTACACATGTATGTAAATCAATCTCTCCTGTAGTTGTGGAGGAGACCCTAATTGATTTGATATTGTTCCTAATAATTTCCTGGCCCTTATCCCACAATCAGATACTTACGAAGTGACTGAGATATTGGACTGAATTTGGAGAAAATCCCTTTAATATGCCAATAATCGGTTAGCACTGTCATCCTATCATGAATCCTACAATACAGGACAATTCCTTTAATCTGCAATCCAATCGTCCAGCAAATGATGAACATGTTTCCAGCACAGACTAAACAGATAATTCAGAATATTGTAAAGCCTCAAGTAGAATGCTATTTACTAAAACGTTTTAATATATTTATCATAGTTACCTGTTTGTTTTTTTACTCAGTTACATAGGTTGAAAAATTACACAGGTCCATCAAGTTCAACCTTTCCCAATCAATCACACGTCTTTCATTGCTAGATTAGTTAAAACCCTCAATGCTATTCGTCAGTAAATAAACATCTTGCCTTTTTTTAATGCTGACATAGTATCTACCTTTACTACCTCTTGGGGGTAGGGTGTTCCTTAGTTTGACCACTCTAACTGTAAAGAACCCTTTCCTAAATTGATGTCTGAATTGCCTTTCCTCTTGCATGTAATAAATGTCCCCTGGTCCTTTGTAAAGTCCATGGAAAGAATAAATTATCTTCTAGTTCTTTTTTATTGACCACACATATACTTATACATGTTAATAAGATCAGCTCTTAGCCGTCTTTTTTCCAAACTAAATAAGACCAATTTTTTTAGCATTTCAGTGTAAGGCTTTGTTCACATCTGCGTCAGGGCTCTCTGTTCATGGGCTCTGTCTGAGCTTTCCGTCAGGGGAACCCATGAACGGAACCCTGACTGAAACCAACGGATACAATAGGTCTCCGTTTGCATCACCATTGATTTCAATGGTGATAGATCCGGTGCAAATGGATTCGGTTTGTCACCGTTGTGTAAGGGTTCCATCGTTTTGACAGATTTTGAACATTGGTGACAAACGGAAACCATTTGCAACGGATCTGGCTGAAAATTATCCATGTGAACATACCCTTAGGCTTTTCTCCACTATATGCTTTTGCAGTTCATTTCTTAGAATACGCTCAAATATTTTACAAACCACAGATGTCAGACTTACTGGATGGTAGCTACTCAGTTCCAACTTCTTTGTTTTAAATATTGGTACAACATCAGCCGTCCTCCAATCCTGTGGCAGTGAGAGTCTAGGAAGATGAGACACAATGGTCTGTCTAATAGTAAGCTCAATTCCCTTAACCCCTTAAGGACGCAGCCTAGTTTTGGCCTTAAGGCTCAGAGCCCATTTTTCAAATCTGACATATTTCACTTTATGTGGTAATAACGTCGGAATGCTTAAACCTACCCAAGCGATTCTGAGATTGTTTTCTCGTGACACATTGGGCTTCATGTTCGTGGTAAAATTTGGTCGATATATTCAGTGTTTATTGGTGAAAAATGGCAAAATGTAGAGAAAATTTTGAAAAAATAGCATTTTTCAGAATTGAAATGCATCTGCTTGTAAAACAGACGGTTATACCACCCAAAATAGTTACTAGTTCACATTTCCCATATGTCTACTTTAGATTGGCATTGTTTTTTGAACATTCTTTTATTTTTCTTGGACGTTACAAGGCTTAGAACATAAACACCAATTTCTCCTATTTTTAAGAAAATTTCAAAAGCCTTTTTTTTAAGGTACCTCTTGAGTTCTGAAGTGGCTTTGTGGGGCCTATGTATTAGAAACCCTGATAAAACACCCCATTTTAAAAACTAGACCCTTAAAAGTATTCAAAACAGCATTTAGAAAGTTTTTTAACCCTTCAGGCATTTCACATGAATTAAAGCAAAGTGGAGGTGAAATTTGCAAATTTCATTTTTCTTGCTGAATTTCAATTTTATTCATTTTTTTTTCTGTAACATAGAAGGTTTAACCAGAGAAACACTACTAAATATGTATTGTCCAGATTCTGCAGTTTTTAGAAATGTCCCACATGTGGCCCTACTGCGCTCGTGGACTAAAACACAAGCCCTAGAAGCAAAGAAGCACCTAGTGCATTTTGAGTCCTCTTTTTTATTAGAATATATTTTAGGCAGCATGCCAGGTTTGAAGAGGTGTTGAGGTGCCAAAACAGTAGGAATCCCCCAATAGTGACCCCATTTTGGAAACTACACCCCTCAAGGAATTCATTTAGGGTTGTTGTTACCATTTTGACCGCACAGTTTTTTCACAGCACGTATTTGAATTGGGCTGTGAAATGAAAAAAATGACATTTTTTCCAATAAAATGTAATTTGTGATCAAAATTTCTTATTTTCACAGGGAACAAAATACCCCATTTTGTTGCCCAATTTGTCCTTAGTGTGGCAATACCCCATTTGTGGTGATAAACTGCCGTTTGGGCCCATGGGAGGGCTCAGAAGGAAAGGAGCGCTATATGTTTGTTGGAGTCCAGATTTTGTTGGATTGGTTTTCGGGTGCCATGTCGCATTTGCAGAGCCTCAGAGGCATCAAAGCAATGGAAACCCACCAAAAGTGACCCCATTTTGGAAACTACACCCCTCAAGGAATTAATTTATGGTTGTTGTTAGCATTTTGACCACACAGTTTTTTCACAGCACCTATTTCAATTGGGCTGTGACATTAAAAAAATGAAATTTTTTCCAATAAGATGTAATTTTTTACCAAAATTTCTTATTTTCACAGGGAACAAAATACTCAATTTTGTTGCCCAATTTCTCCTGAGTGCATCAATACCCCATTTGTGGCAATAAACTGCCGTTTGGGCCCATGGGAGGCCTCAGAAGGGAAGGATCGCTGTGTGTTCTTTGGAGTACAGATTTTGCTGGTTTGGTTTTCGGTGTGCCATGTCGCATTTGCAGAGCCCCAGAGGTATCAAAGCAATGGAAACCCACCAGAAGTGACCCCATTTTGGAAACTACACCCCTCAAGGAATTCATTTATGGGTAATGTGACCATTTAGACTCCATAGTTTCTTCACAGAACTTATTTGAATTGGGCTGGGAATTAAAAAAAAATATATTTTTTACAATAATATGTCATTTTAGCTCAAAAATTCTTATTTTCACAAGAAATAAAATACTCCATTTTGTTGCCCAATTTGTCCTGAGTGCGGCAATACCCCATTTGTGGTGATAAACTGCCGTTTGGGCCCATGGGAGGGCTCAGAAGGAAAGGAGCGCTGTGTGTTCTTTGGAGTCCAGATTTTGCTGGATTGGTTTTCGGGGGCCATGTCGCATTTGCAGAGCCCCAGAGGTATCAAAGCAATAGAAACCAACCACAAATGACCCCATTTTGGAAACTACACCCCTCAAGGAATTCATTTATGGGTGTTGTGACCATTTTGACCCCATAGTTTTTTCACAGAACTTATTTGAATTGGGCTGGGAATGAAAACAAAATTATTTTTTTCAAATAATATGTAGTTTTGGCTGAAAATTTCTTATTTTCACAAGAAACAAAATACCCCATTCTGTTGCGCAATTTGTTCTGAGTGTCGCAATACCCCATTTGTTGTGATAAACTGCCGTTTGGGCCCATGGGAGGGCTCAGAAGGAAAGGACCACCATTTGGCCTACTGGGGATTTTCTAGTGCGAAGTCATGTATGCAGAAGCCCCTGAGGTACCAGTACAGTTGAAACCCGCAAGAAGTGACCCCGTTTTAAAAACTACACCCTTAAGGCATTCATCTAGAGGTGTAGTGAGCATTTTGACCGGAGACCTACACCCCATAAACTGTAATGTGGGTTCTCCCGGGTATGGCAATACCCTACATGTGGCTGTTATCAGCTGCCTGGACACACAGCAGGGCTCAGAGGGGAAAGACGAGGGGGGATAAGCTGTGCGGAGTGCATCAGGGTAAGTAAAATTGGGGTACATTATAAACCAAGGGATGTATGATAAATTTTAAAACACTTTCATACAGAGCTCTGGTTATTCGGGACACGTATCACATTGATATATTGTGTCCTCCCTTACCCCCTCTTATAGCAGACTTTTCACCTCTTTTGACTTTTTCCCTTCTTGCCAGTTTGGGGAACTTCTCCTGGAAAGTGTTGCCCTGGTACGATGCGTGTGGCCTCGCTTCCAGAAGTACTGGGTGCCCCTCCTTCTTGGTCCCTAAAGATTAGGTTCTTGATAATCACCTCTTGAAATTCCAGGAAAGTTCCCGTCTGGCCTGCACATCGACATAGCACGTACGCATTGTACAAAGCCATCGGTATGATGTGCACGGTCAGCTTCTTATACCACACCGCATAGCGCTGTAGGGCTTCAGGGCTTGATCTTACAAGTCCATCCCTCCCATGTACCTATTGTAGTCCAGGATGCAGTCTGGTTTGGGGGTGGCCTTTCCTTCATATATCCTAAACCTGTAGGTATACCCTGATGCACTCTCACAGCTTATACATCTTCACGCCATACCTTGCCCTCTTACCCGGCAGGTACTCGCGTAATTGAACCCTCCCTTTAAAATGTACCAGGGACTCATCAATAGAAATACACTTCTCGGGGGTGTATGCTTGGGAAAACCGGGCACTGGAACGGTCTAATAGGGGTCTCTGTTTATACAAACGGTCAAAACTGGGGTCATCTCGGGGTGGGCACGGCTCATTATCAGTATAATGTAAGAAGCAAAGTATTGCCTCATTTATTTATTTTTTTAGGTTCCAGTTCAGTTCTGAAGTTGCTTTGAGGGGCCCATATATTAGAAACCCCTATCAAACACCCCATTTTAGAAACTAGACCCCTCAAAGTATTCACAACAGCATTTAGAAAGTTTATGAACCCTTTAGGTGTTTCACAAAAATTTAGAGCAAAGTAGAGGTGAAATTTACATTTTTTTTTTGTCAGAAAATCCTCTTTATACCATTTTTTTTTATAACACAAAAGCATTTACCAGAGAAACGCAACTCAATATTTATTGCCCAGATTCTGCCGTTTTTAGAAATATCCCACATGTGGCCCTAGTGCGGTAATGGACTGAAGCACCGTCCTCCGAAGCAAAGGAGCACCTAGTGGATTGTGAGGCCTCTTTTTTATTAGGCACCATGTCCAGTTTGAAGAGGTCTTGTGGTGCCAAAACATTGGGAACCCCCCAAAAGTGACCCCAATTTGGAAACTAGACCCCTTGAGGAATCCATTGTAGTTTTCTTGGGGTGCATGCGGCTTTTTGATCAGTTTTTATTCTATTTTTAGGTGGCGTGGTGACTAAAAAACAGCAATTCTACTATTGTTTTTTTATTCTTTTTTATTTACAGCGTTCACCATGCGCTATAAATGACATATTCACTTTATTCTGCGGGGCGATACGATTACGGCGATACCAGATGTTTATAGTTTTTTTTTATGTCTTATGGCGTTTGCACAATAAAATAAGTTTTGTAAACAATCATTCACTTTTTGTGTTACCTTATTCTAAGAGCCATAACGTTTTTATTTTTCAATCAATAAAGCCGTGCGAGGACTTATTTTTTGCGTAACGAACTGTATTTTCCATCAGTACCATTTTTAGGTACATGCGACTTTTTGATCTCTTTTTATTCCATTTTTTGGGAGGTGAAGTGACCAAACAATTGTGATTGTGGTACGGTTTATTATTATTTTATTTTACGGCGTTCACCGTGCGGGTTAAATAATGAAATAATTTTGTAGTTCAGGCCGTTACGGACGCGGCGATACCAATTATGTATAGTTTATTTGTTTGTTTATATATTTTTATTAATAATAAAGGACTGATAAGGGAAAAGGGGGGATTTTTACTTTTATTACTTTTAAATCTTTTATTTTCTTATTTTTACACATCTTTTTTTAACTTTTTCTTACTTTATTACTTTGTCCCACTAGGGGACATGAGGGCAGGAGGCCCTGATCGCTATTCTAATACACTGCACTACATGCGTAGTGCAGTGTATTAGAACTGTCAGCTACTCACTGACAGCAAGCATAGTGGGTTCTGACGTTGTCAGGACCCACTAGGCTTCCGTCTATGGCATAGCCGGACGCCATTGTTTGGTGTCCGGTTGCCATAGTCACCATCGCCGGCCGCTATCGCGTAGCAGGCCAGCGATGGCAGCTTAACCCCTAAAAAGCCGCGATCTCTATAGAATGCGGCTTTTAAGGGGTTAATCAGCGGGGACACAGCGATCGGTCCCCGCTGTAGGAGCTGTGACAGCTGCTGAACAAGACAGCAGCGTCACAGCTCCTGTATGTGTCGGGAGGACGGCCGAAACGGCCGTTACTCCCGAGACGTACTATTACGTCATGGAGCGCGAACGATACAGCTGCCATGACGTAATAGTACGTCAAGGAGCGGGAAGGGGTTAATACCTGTGGATGAATGCTTCCTGGGCTGGGGGCTTTATCAATATTTAATTGCATTGATGCAGCTGTACTTCCTCCTGTGTTATTATTAATATTGGGTGTAGAACCTTTATTACTGTACCCCTGAATATCTGGCACTGGGAGCTCATCAGTGAACACAGAGGAGAAGTATGTGTTAAATATCTCAGCTCTACCTTTGTCCTCTACAATTATATTCCCATGGTCATCTTTAAAGTGTAACTAAGTGTTTGACAAACTTCTGGCATGTCATAGTGACATACACAATCAATGTATCAGAGTATGGGCTCAATAGAAAATCTATGAGTCCGTACTCCGATACATCGGCTTTCCGGAAAAAGCCCACCAGAAACTAAGCGGCTGAGCGCTCACACGAGCGCTTCTGTCGCTTCGTTTTAGCAATTGCTGGGGGTCTCAGTGCTCGGACCCCCACCAATCAAAACTTCTAACAGAAGTTTGTCGAACGTTTAGTTACACTTTAAGAGGGCCAATATTATCAGATTTTTTCTTTTTGGAATTTATATTCTTAAAAAATTGTGGGATTTACATTAATGTCGACAGCGATTTTTTTTTTGTGGATAACTTTACTAACTTGATTTCATTTTTACATTTCCTATTAAGATCTTTGTACGTCTAGAATGCTTTTGCTGAGCCCTCATATTGTTTGCATATTGTATATCAAATCCATATTCTTTTTGTCTTATTATATTCAGTAATTCCCTATTCATCCATACTGGTCTCCTTTTATTGCTAGACATTTTGTTACCAGAGGATATAAACTTATTACAGAATTACTATACAATATCGTTAAAAACTCTGAATTTACCTTCAGTTTCCCGATTTACCATTACATGATCCCAGTCTACAAGACTAAGTGCTTCCCTCAGTCGACTGAATTTAGCTTTCCTAAAGTTCCAGGAATTTGTAGCCCCTCTTCATACTGTTTAATTGAATATTATATTAAAACTTACCATATTGTGGTCACTATTGCCCAAGTGGTCCCGGACGTCTACATCTGATATTGTGTCTGGTCTATTAGATAAGACCAGATCCAGCACATTATCCCCTCTGGTTGGTTTATCAAATAACTGAGCCAAATAATTGTCTTGAATTGTGGATAAAGACTTCCAGCTTTTATCACATCCCAATTAATGTCCGGATAGTTAAAATGAGCAGTTTACCGTTATTGCCAGCATCCTGAATATTTACTCATAATGACTCCACACTTTCACAGCCGCCCCCAATGTCATCAATCAGCACTGGTCTTAAAGAGGCTGTCACCAGATTATAAGTGCCCTATCCCCTACCTAATCTGATCGGCGCTATAATGTAGATAACAATAGTGGTTTTTATTTTGAAAAACAATCATTTTTCAGCAAGTTATGAACAATTTTAGATTTATGCTAATTAGTTTCTTAATGTCCAACTGGGCGTTTTTTAACTTTTTACCAATTTGTTAAGACAAGTGTACATTTCTCTTCATTCCAGCCCAACTTGATCTACAGCATAGCGTGTAAGTAAGTCCCACAGAAACTTAACTGAAGTGTCGGGAGTGTGAATAGACATCGCATCCTGGCTGGAGGTGATGTCTATTCCCTCTCAAGACACTTCAGTAAAAATACTGTGTGAGTATGTGACAGCATAGATATCACGCTGTGCTGTAAGTACAGCTAAACATTAATGAAGAGAAGTGTATGACGCTGATTGGTCAGCGTCATACACTCCTCTGTACAATGCCCACTTGGTAAAAAGTAAAAAAACGCCCAGTTGGGTATTAAGAAACAAATTAGCATAAATCTAAAATTGCTCATAACTTGCTCAAAAATGATCGTTTTTCAAAATAAAAACCACTGTAGTTATTTACATTACAGCGCTGATCAGATTATAAACTGGTGACAGATTATAAACTAGTGACAGAACCTCTTTAAGATGTATTTTGTAATGGTCTAATGACCAAGGCTGACTCCCACCATATACTTACTGATCCCCGGCATCTTCTGACTCCTGGCTGGCACTACTTCTCTCCTCCTGTCCATATTGCTGGTGGCCTCTGACACCGTCACTCACCTCCTGGCTCTCCTGCCGCTGCTCCTAGTGCACGCGCAACCTTTCTCCTCTTATAGGGCCAGCGCGCCAAAATCCACTCAGATTTCTTGTATAAAAAGGTACCTTCCAAATTGCTTCATGCTTGAGCAATTAGGTTCATACTCTAGCTTGCTAGCTGTAGTCTCCTTAGAATCGTACTTTGATTAAACAGGCAAATGGTCAAGGCAGGTGGCAGGCAGGCAAGGTCAAGTTTGGCCATCGACCATGCCTGAATTTGACCTTGCCTTCCTGCCGTCTGCCTTAATCATTTGCCTGTTTATCGTGACCACCGTCTGCCACCTTCTCTGACCTCCGGCCTAGCTAACTGTTTGCCGCCTGCCATGACTTACAATCTGCTGGACCCTGCATCTTGCATCCCGTTATTGTACCTTACCTGTCCATGTCGGTCGATGCCAACGAAGACTACTCTGGGGGTAGCAACATGGGGATACTAGCGACCAAGTCAATATCTCAGTATGGAGGTTAAAGGGTGAACACCTAGCTATCCCTTAGTTATCCCTTCTTCTTAGTTTAGCAACATGCCAAATCAGTAGGCAACCATCCTCTGTAGGCCCTGTGACAGTCACTACTTTTACCTTTTTTTGGTATGTTACACAATAGATAATTGTCAGCCAACAGTTAGCATCCGCCTAATACTCCCGCTAGCATGCATGTTTGGCTAGAATCGGACTGCTCATTGAGAAAGAAGCATGCGCAAATATATATTATGGTCTGATAATAATTTATAATGAAATTTAGGAATGGCAAACATAAGGTTTTGTGGTTATCTACGATAAGTACAGTAATGTTTAACTATCGACAATATTTAAAAATGCATTTAAAATACATCTACAAATACCATTTTCAGGCTAAACATTGGTTGACACCCAAGACTCCATCTTACATGACTGTGTAATGGGTGTACAAACACAGAAATCTAAAGATTAGATACCACAAAGTCTCGGACAGATTGACTGATTCTCAATATACAAAAGGGCCTGGGGGACTGTCCCTTGATTAATTGCTGCTGTTTTCTACAATACCTGTCACCTTTCTGAAATGAGTGCTGTCTGTAAAGGATCTGCCAGGCACAGCTTCTTTATCAACGCCCATAGGTAATCAGTCTGCACCTGCTTCTAGGTCTGTGAGACTGACTCCATCTTCCACCACTCAGGATGGCAGGCTTAGGAGTGGGAGAGCCTATCGCAGCCTGGCCAGACGGAGCTAGCTCCCGCCCTCTGCCTATTTATACCTGCCTTTCCTGTTCCTCCTTGCTTGTGATTCTTCTCTGTTGGTTTCCTGGCCCTGCTGCAGCTTCTTGTACTATTTGTCCCTGCTTCGTATTGACCCTGGCTTGCTGACTACTCTCCTGCTCTGCGTTTTGTACCTCGTGCTCTCCTGGTTTGACTCGGCTTGTTCACTACTCTCCTGCTCTGCGTTTGGCACCTCGTACTCTCCTGGTTTGACTCGGCTCGTTTACTACTCTTGTTGCTCACGGTGTTTCCGTGGGCAACTGCCCCGTTTCCCTTAGGTTCTGTGTTCCCTTGTCTGTTTGTCTGTCGTGCACTTATTGAGTGTAGGGACCGTCGCCCAGTTGTACCCCGTCGCCTAGGGCGGGTCGTTGCAAGTAGGCAGGGACTGAGTGGCGGGTAGATTAGGGCTCACTTGTCTGTTTCCCTACCCCCATCATTACACTGTCATTTCCCCCTCCCCTCTATATCCTAACTCCCATTATGCAGTAGTCTTAGTACCATTGCATACGACCTAATGCCACTCGGGAAGTTTTTCACAACATCCGAATGGTACCCGATAGTTTTCACGGACCCATTCACTTCAGTGTGGACCCTCCGATCGGTGGAAAGATAGAACATTTCCTATCTTTCCAATGATCACGGACAGGACTCAAAGGCGTGTGCAAGAGGACTTTCCTTTACTTATTCTACTATTTGGATTTCCTTTGTTACTCTTATTACTTAGGGCTCGTTCACATCTGCATTCCAGTTTCTGCTGTTCTACTCCGTGATAGGAGCAGAACAACAAGAATACCGTAAGCTCGGGATCCGTTGCAAGACGGAAACCAACGGTGCTGTTCAAAGGGAAATGTAGTCCGAATGATGGATACATAGTGTAGTCTGTAGTCTTGGACCGCCACTGCTTTCTAGAATAAAAAGGCTCTGTGGAGAGCTGAAACCCATTTGGCACTGCTCAGCACTCTTCTTACGTGTATTTATGACATATGATTTTGACTGGATTTCCTCTTTAGGAAAAATGCATGACAGGGGGGGGGGGGGGTATATACTGGGGACTGTAAGGACCTGTAAATTTACTCAGTTTTCCAAGGAGCAAACAGTTTTTTAACTTCCTTTACAAGTGCAGTCAGGGTATGTTCACACGCAGTAGCAAAATACGTCTGAAATTACGGAGCTGTTTTCGCCTGAAAGCAGCTCCTGATTTTCAGACGTCTTTGTAACTACCCGCGTTTTTCGCAGCCTTTTTTATGAATGTTATTGGAGCTGTTTTTCAATGGAGTCAATGAAAAATGGCTCCAAAAACATCCCAAGAAGTGACATGCAATTCTTTGACGCAGGCGTCTTTTTACGAGCCGTCTTTTGACAGCGACGTGTAAAACATCGTAAAACCCATTGAAATTTCAATGGGCAGTTGTTTGTAGGTGTAATGGAGCCGTTTTTTCAGGCATAATTCGAGGCGTAAAAGGCCCAAATTACATCTTAAAATAGTCCGTGTGAACATACCTTCCCACGTAACATATACAATATACAGTAATCCTATGGGAAAAATATTTCGCAACTCAGACAGATTTCTTTATTTCTTGCATTGCGGATTTTTTTTCTAAAGGATTACATTGTAACGTTTTCTGCAGTGTATTTTTATGCTGCAGAAATACAAGGTAAATCCACCATGTGTGACTGCACCCTACCTGTACAACCAATTACCTTTGCGTATTCACCCAGGTATATCAATAGGTACCTGAGTAATTGCATATGTGCCGTTTCTAGTGTGTAGATGGTGTGTGTATACAGTGTATGGTGTATGTATAAAAATTTGTTTACATCTACGCTAGGGCTCCATTCTGATGTTCCGTCTGAGCTTTCCGTCGGAACGAAGCCCTGACAGACACAAACAGAAACCGACTACGGTATTCATTCCATCAAAACGACGGAACCCTTGCACAACTGAGACAAACGGAAACCATTGGTACCGGATCCGTCACCTATGGTTTCCGTTTGTGTCAGTTAGGGCTCCACTCCGACAGAACGTCGGAATGGAGCCATAATGGAGCCCTAATGGATATGTGAACGAAGCCTAAGATGTGTATATACTCCGGTTATGTAGTGTGTATATATGGTGTTTGTGTGAGTTTATATTTATACAATATTGTGCAATGTATGACATTATTACTTGAGCAATTTAAGGGGATTTTTTTAGGTCTGTGATGGGCATTATGACACTGCATGATTATAATATTTGTATATAAGGCCCTGTTCACACAGAGTTTTTTGGCGTGGTTTTTGACCCGGAAACCGCGTCGAAAACAGTGACAAAAAACGTCAGAAATCGCCTCCCATTGATTTCAATGGGAGGCAGAGGCGTTTTTTCTGGAAAAAAACGCTTGTGGGGAAAAAGAAGCGTCATGCCCTTTCTTCAGGCGTCTCCATTTCTGACCTCTCATTGATATCAATGGGAGGCAGAGAAAGCGGTTTTCAATGCATTTTTTGCCCGCGGGACCTAATGGCCGCGGCTGAAAATGTGAGAGAGAGTGCAGGCAGGTCAAAATCTGCCTCAAAATTCTGTTAGGAATTTTGAGGCAGATTTTTCTGCCTGCAAAAAACTCCATGTGAACAGGGCCTTAGGCCTCATGCACACGGACGTAGCACACATTGATTACGGAACGGGCAACCGCGGAGTGTCATCCGCGGACCGTCCGCAATACACGGACCGTGCACACATTGATTTCAATAAGCCCACACTGCAAATCCAGACCGTATAATTACTTGTCCTATTTTTTTGCGGTCTGGGCTCCCGGCCAATGCTCGAACCGTGGTGACCACGGCCGTGTGCATGGGCCCATAGAAATGAATGGGTCCACAATTCATCCATATTTTTGCGGATGAATTGCAGACGCAAAAACACGTTTGTGTACATGAGGCCTTGCTGTTATTGATGTCGGGTGTAAGGGTATGTGCACACGATAACTGCATTTACATCTGAAATTACGGAGCTGTTTTCAGGAGATTGCATGTACTGGCGTTTTTCGCCGCGTCTTTTACAGATGTAATTTGGAGCTGTTCTTTATTGAAGTCAATGAAAAACGGCTCCAATTACGTCCCAAGAAGTGTCCTGCACTTCTTTGACGAGGCTGTTATTTTACGCTCCGTCTTTTGACAGCGACGCGTAAAATGACAGGTCGTCGGCACAGTACATTGTAAAGCCCATTGAAAGTAATGGGCAGACGTTTGCCGACGTATTGGAGGCGTTTTTTCAGACGTAATTCGAGGCGTAAAACGCCTCTATTACGTCTGAAAATAGGTCGTGTGAACCCAGCCTAACTGTTATTTAGGTAGAAGTAAATGGGGGAGGAATCTTTCAGTTCACCTATCCACGTGGCAGCACACGATGAAGACCAAAGGCAGAAAAAGAGAAACTTGATCCAGCGCTGAGTTTAAAGGGAAGTAATATTCCAACATAGCGTAGGCCCGCTATCTGATGCATCCACCCCTTTGTATATGGACTTTTTAATACATTTGGAATAAAGTTGAAATATTACATCTTTTTAAACTCAGCACTGGATCAAGTTTCTCTTTTTCTGCCTGTTATTTAGGTACTTTATAATAATATTTTAGATATTTTTTTAATGCTGATACTTTATGTTTAAACCATTATTTAACTACACCACACCAACTTTTTGCAGCAGTTCCTATAATATCCTGTAAATGTTCTGCAAAGTTGATATATCTGGTGGTACCAAAAAGGTCTAAGGCAAGATTCACACGAAATTGAAATGCTGCAGATTTTCCTTGCAGAATTTCTGTGCCGAAAACCCGTTGCAGATTACAATCCCGGCCATGTGGATGAGATTTGAACAAATCTCATCCACATGCTACTGAACATTTCCCAGATGGAAATCAGTGCATAATGCAGATTTTCAATGTACAAGCGGTGAAATCTGCGGCAAAATCGAATGTAATGAAACGTCATCACAGGAGGCAGCCTAGGTACACATCGGCCAAAAGAAAAAGAAGCGCCATTAGAGGTAAGTATGTTGGACTTTTTTTTTTAGAATCTTGCTGAATTTGCTTCGAGTATGCAGCGCAACCGCAGCAAATTCTGCAACAACTGTCATTTGCTGCAGAATTTTACTTCCTCATTGATTTCAAAAGAGAACATCCGCAACAAATTTGCAATGAACCCTCAACATAAATTGAGATGCTGCAGTTTGACCCGCAGGTTAATTTATTAAAGTTTCCACAGTTGAATTTTTACAAGTAGGTCAATCCTGCCCTAAAAAGGTTTACAAGTAGAAGATTTCAAGAAGAGCTCATGAATATGTATTATGTGTGGAATGAATATGCTTTCAATAATATGAATATGTATTGAAAGCATGTTATCACCACCTGTTGGGCAGAGGTGGTACTGCAACCATTTTATTTATTTAATTATTTATACACTCCTCAACATTGAAATTGCAACACCAAGAAGGAAAAGTTTTGGAATTAAGGAAATCACAGGATCGATAGACAAGTTAATGATATTCAAATCATAAAAAAAATGGAAACAAAATATTCCAAACATCTTGATTTATTCAGCAACGAGTATGGGCGCCACGCGCAGCAATACACGCACTTACACGCCTTGGCATGCTATCAATGAGGTTATTAATGGTTGTCTGGGGAATGTTATGCCACACTGAATGCACTTGGGCACGCAAATCATCAAGATTGGCTGCTGGCAGCTCCCATTGCAATTGCTGACCAATGATGTCCCAGATGTGCTCAATCGGAGACAAGTCCGGAGATGCTGCAGGCCATGGTAGCACGTTTAGGCAATGCAGGCTGCTCACAGTAGCACAAGTAACATGTGGCCTGGCAATGTCCTGTTGAAAAACCGGCTTCTAGGACACTTTGGAGAGATGGCCGTACCACTGGTTCCATGACCAAATCAATGTAACGATGAGCTGCTAGTGTACCTGAAATGAAGAGTAGAGGGGTCCGGCTATTGTACATTAGGCCACCCCACACCATAATCCTGGGAGTAGAACTGGTGTGACGTTCCCTTTTAAAAGCCTCTTCATGGTGTTGCCCACATGGTAAACAGACCAATCTCGGCTATCATTGCGTCCAAGACAAAAGCAGGACTCAACGCTGAAGAGGACCTCCATTCCAGGCTTCATTGCCGTCTTGCTGTGCACCATGATAGCCTTTGAGAGTGGTGGCGTGTGGTCAATGGAATACCTGTAGCTGGACGTTTGGCTCGTAGTCCAATGTCATGCAACACTGACAGTGGTTTGTGTCAACACTGGTTGCCGCCCTAGGCTTGGGATGTGACGTCCAATTTCACTTGCAGTAGAGAATTAATCACTATGCCCCATTCTTCCAATCAGACAATCCGTCTGTGCAGAGGTTTGCCTCTGCGCACCTCTTGCTGTCATTCCAGTTTATTGCTGTTCTCCCAACCTCCGGGACTCAAAATGTTGAACAGTGCTGACATCTAGGCCTAGGCGCGTAGCGATCTGTCAGAGTGATAAACCAAGGTCTCTCAGTTCAAGGATTCTGCCCCTCTCAGTTTGCAACAAGTGGCAAAAACTGGCTTGTCGAAGAACAGGAGGCATCACACAATCATCCAACACCACTTGGGCCTTATTAACACAAACGTGTTAAATGTCCGTTTGACGACCGTTGAAACAACGGGCCTATATAATTCAATGTGGCCGTTCACACAGCCGTTGTTTCAACAGACCGTGTGAAGGGTCCGTGAGAAAATAGGACATGTCCTATATTTTCACGCTTCACGCATCTCTCCATAGACTCTAGTCTATGGGGGATGCGTGATATCGCATCCCACAGCGCAGAGCACGGATGTTTTTCACGTCAAAGATGCGAGAAGAAGTACTCCAACATTTGTAAAGCAATTTCTCCCAATTACGGCATTACCCCACATGTGGTAATAAACTGCTGTTTGGACCCACAGCAAGGCTCAGAAGGGAAGGAGCGCCATTTAGACTTTGGAGCGTAGATTTTGCTGGTTTTCAGTGCCATATCGCGTTTGCAACGCCCTGGATGGACCAAAACAGTGGAAGCCCCCCAAAAGTGACCCCCATCTTGGAAACTACACTTCTTAAAGGAGTATTTCTAGGGGCATAGTTAGCATTTTGACACCACAGGTTTTATGCAGAATTTAGTGGAATTAGTCAGTGAAAATGAAAATCTAAATTTTTCTGAAAAAAACTTACATTTTACAAGGAATAAAGGAGAAAAAGAATCCCAATATTTGGAAAGCAATTTCTCCCATTTATGGAAATACCCCGCTGTTTGGACCTACGGCAGGGCTCAGAAAGGAAGGAGCGCTATTTGGATTTTGGAGCACAGATTTTCCTGGAATGGTTTTCAGTGTCATGTCGCGTTTGTAACACTCTTGAGGGACCAAAACAGTGGAAGCGGCGCAAAAATTACCTAATTAGGGAAACTACACCCCGTAAGGAATCTATCTAGGGGTATAGTGAGCATTTAGACCACACAGGTCTTTTGCAGAATTTATTAGAACTTTTTCCACTAAAATGATTATCATTTTTACAAGGGACAGAAGAGAAAAATCACCCCATCATTTGTAAAGCAATTTCTCCCGAGTACGGCAATACCCCACATGTGGTCATAAATGTTTTTTTCATTAGAAAATTATTAACCCCTTCAGGACTGATCAATTTTTTGCTTTTTCATTTTTTCACTCCCTGCCTTCCAAGAGCAATAACTCTTTTATTTTTCCATCAATAGATTGGTGTGAGGGCTTATGTTTTTGCGGGAGGAGTTTTAGTTTCTAGTGACACCATTTAAAGTATCATATAATGTACTGGGAAACTGAAAAAAAAATCTTTGCGGGCTGAAATTTGAAAAAACGGATTCCTCCATTGTTTTTTTGTTTCATTTTTACAGCTTTCACCGTGTGGTAAAAATGACAACTTAACTTTATTCTACGTCTCAATACGATTACGGTGATACCAAATTTCTATAGGCTTTTTTTACATTTTACTACTTTTACAAAGAAAAAACTATTTTTTTTAGAAAAAAAATTGTTTTGTTTCACCACATTCTGAGAGCCATAACCTTTTTATTTTTTGTTTGATTGAGCGGTGTGAGGGCTTATTTTTTGTGGGAGGAGCTGGAGTTTGTATTGGTGCCATTTTTTGGTACATACAACTTTTTGATCACTTTTTATTAAATTTTCTTTTACAGCTAATGTGACCAAAAAACTGCGATTTTGGCATTTTAAATTCTTTATTTTTTTATGCCATTTATCGTGCGGGTTACATAATGGTATATACTAATAGTTTGGACTTTTACAGATGCAGCTATACCAATTTTGTTTATTTTTTTACATTACTTTAGAAGAAAAGTGTGAAAAACAAATTTTTTTGAACTTTACATTTTATTTTTTTTACTACTAATAACTTTATACTAATAACTACTACCAATATTTTGGGAGGGGTGGTGACCAAAAAATAGCGATTGTTATTTTTTTTGTTTTTTTCAGTATTCACCGTGCGGGGAAAATAACATTGTTGTTTTATAGTTTGGGTCGTTACGAATGCAGTGATACCAAATATGTGTATTTTTTTTTTAAACGTTTTAAATTTTTTTTCCTATAATAAACTACTTATAGGGAAAAAAAAGTTTTTGTTTTTTAACTTCTAACATTTATTTTTACACGTTTATAAAACATTTTTATTAACTTTTTTTGTTCTCCCACTAGGGGACTTGTAGACCTGCAGCACTGATCGCTGCTATAATACATTACACTATATACGTAGTGTAATGTATTATAACTGTCATTATGACGCTGACAGTCACTCTGACAGGAAGCCTATGAGCCTCTGACAGGAAACCTATGCTGGTCCGCATAGGCTTCCGTACACAGAAGCCTGGCTATGTATTGTCTGGCTATGTATTGTCTGGCCTCCGGTTGCCATGACAACCCTGGGGGCTGCCGATCGTGCGGGCTGTCGATCGCGCATCGTGGGGACTGCCAATCTGCTACAAACATCCTAAATGCGATGATCGAATATGATTGCTGCATTTAAGGGGTTAATTTACATAATCAGCGGCGATGGACCGCTGGCCGGCAACAGTGGAGTGTTAGCTGTCGGAGACAGCGGTCCTCCTGGTTCCAGATGCACACTGTCATCGAGAGTGTGCACCGGAAACCACTCAGTGACTTCCTGTCACTCTTACAGGAAGCCTATGAGGACCAGCCATACATGGCAGACCCGGAGGCCATTGTCTGGCCTCTGGTTGCCATGCCAACCATCGGCAATCACGCTATCGCATTGTGGGGGCTGCCGATGTGCTGCAAACTCCTTAAATGCGGCGATCGCAATCGCCGCATTTAAGGGGTTAATTGCCAAAATCACCAACGGCAGTTTCGGCCAACGTTGACCTAATGAGTTTGGGCACTTTAAGGGTCTGCCTATACACAATACACAGCATATAATTATATATTTTATTATACACACAGGTGGCTGCTTTTTAACAAGGGTTTATACTTGGACATATTAATTAAGAGTAGATAATATGCAGACTTGCAGATGCTGATACCATTATTTATGATCCTGAGTTGTAATTACTGATAAACTACTGGATATGGGTAATTTGCAGCCAGGGCGGAACAGATTAGATCCCAAAAGGTTTGTAAATTAGCCTGATGTAAAGCTCAAAGTAAAAGACTATTATTTTTATGCACTTTCGGTTGGACAATGTATAATTTATCTTTATTGTCTATGTTTGGTTTTATTATCACTTCACTATAATTGCTGTGTGTACTGTATACGTTTTCCAGAGATCCTATTGTGTAGTCTACAGTTGTCATACGATGTGCTCTGTATAGACTATGCTAATGTTTCAACATCCTATTGAACATGAAGATAGTGTCACATAACATTGTATTGAATTGTTTAAGTACTGACTGCTGATGTTATATTAATGTGGACCTTTTTCATTGAATGCCTAAATCTAGAAAGATAATACTCCAGAAAAAGTTTATGAACATTGATAATGTGAATGATATGAATCTTGTATGTATTTTCCAGTATAGCCTTTGTGAAGAGCACACATACATAAAACAATAGCAATGGGGCAAATTTATACACAAATTTATCAAATATAGTTCCGTTCACACTAGCCTCATGTCTTCTGTTTATAACGCCATGAAGCTGTGACAGATTCCCTTTCCAATGGATCCAAACAAACACTGATGGACCCTATTGAATTTAATGGGGTACATCGAGGTTCTAGTATCTCTGACTGCATTAATACTGCTGCAGAATACGTGGAATACCGGAAAGCTTGATGGAAACGTGGATGGAACCCTGAAAGCAGAGCCCAACTCCCTGTTATGTTGTAATTATTGAAGTATGTTGACTAATAACAAGAGATTCCCCACTCAGGACCCCCTCAGTTAGCTAAACACAACAGATACATCTAGAAATGCTATCGGCACTGGAGGACATGCTCTTATTCATGGGAGACCTACTATAGAAGGAAGAATGTGGCTCCATGCAAAATGACATCACTATGATTGGAAGGCCCCTTTAATGAAAGTCTCCTTCAAGTAACCTGGTTGAGTCTCTACCTCCCCGGGGACTGTAAATGATTGAACGATGTGGCCATGCGACAAAACTTTACTATAGACACAATATGAAGTGGTAGTGAGAATATTGAGGAGATTTTATATGTTGTGTATTTGAAAGTTTCTTTATTTTTTATATTTTTACAGATTTCTAGCTTGGGTAGATATCAGATTCTCAGATGACACCACCAAACTGTTGGTCCCGAATGCAAATTTGAATAAATGGCAGGCAGCAGTCAGATCAGCTGTAATGACAGGGATAGGGAAACAGACAAGTGAGCCCTAATCTACCCGCCACTCAGTCCCTGCCTACTTGCAACGACCCACCCTAGGCGACGGGGTACAACTGGGCGACGGTCCCTACACTCAGTAAGTGCACGACAGACAACCAGACAAGGAAACACAGAACAAAGGGAAGCGGGGCAGTTGCCCACGGCAACACCGTGAGCAACAAGAGTAGTAAACGAGCCGAGTCAAACCAGGAGAGTACGAGGTGCCAAACGCAGAGCAGGAGAGTAGTGAACAAGCCGAGTCAAACCAGGAGTGTACGAGATACCAAACGCAGAGCACAAGAGTAGTCAGTAAGCCAGGGTCAATACGAAGCAGGGAAAAGTAGATCAAGAAGCTGCAGCAGGGCCAGGAAACCAACAGAGAAGAATCACAAGCAAGGAGGAAAAGGAAAGGCAGGTATAAATAGATGGAGGGCGGGAGCTAGCTCCGTCTGGCCAGGCTGTGATAGGCTCTCCCACTCCTAAGCCTGCCATCCTGAGTGGTGGAAGATGGAGTCAGTCTCACAGACATAGAAGCAGGTGCAGACTGATTACCTATGGGCGTGGATACAGAAGCTGTGCCTGGCAGATCCTTAACAGTACCCCCCCTTTAATAAGGGGCCACCGGACCCTTTCTAGATGGACCTGGTTTATTGGGGAAACGAAGGTGAGACCTCCTGACCAATACCCCAGCGTGAACATCCCGGGCGGGTACCCAAGTCCTCTCCTCAGGCCCGTATCCTCTCCAATGGACCAGGTACTGGAGGGAGCCTTGGACCATCTTGCTGTCCACAATCTTGGCCACCTCGAATTCTACCCCCTCAGGGGTGAGAACGGGGACAGGAGGTTTCCTCGAGGGAGCCAAGGACGGGGAGCAGCGTTTAAGGAGGGAGGCATGAAACACGTCGTGTACTCGAAAAGAAGGAGGCAACTCCAGTCGGAAGGAGACAGGATTGAGGACTTCAATGACCTTGTACGGCCCTATAAACCGGGGAGCAAACTTCTTGGAAGGGACTTTAAGGCGCAAGTTCTTAGACGCTAGCCACACCAGATCCCCGACCATAAACAAGGGGTTAGCAGAACGTCTTCTATCTGCCTGAGTTTTTTGTATGCTCTGGGACGCCTCTAGGTTCTTCTGAACCTGGGCCCAAACTGTGCACAGTTCCCGATGAACGACCTCTACCTCGGGATTGTTGGAACTACCAGGTGAAACGGAGGAGAACCGTGGATTAAACCCAAAATTACAGAAAAAGGGGGAGACCCCTGACGAGTTACTGACCCAGTTATTAAGAGAAAATTCGGCGAGGGGAATGAATGAGACCCAATCATATTGACAGTCAGAGATAAAACACCTTAAATATTGTTCTAGAGACTGATTAGTCCTCTCAGTTTGGCCATTAGTTTCAGGATGGAAGGCAGAGGAGAAGGACAGATCAATCTCCAACTTTTTACAGAAGGCTCTCCAAAACAAAGAAACAGGGGGGCGCATGCGCGCAGCTGAACATGGTGGACGCGTTCTAACCAGGCTCCGCACCTCGTGAAGGCATCCCAGCATATATATCGCTAACAGCAGACATCGAGACCCATAAAAGATAGGAGAGGTACCTTAGATGCCAGGGCATCCTCCTATGGCCAGAGGGAGCGGCAGACGGGGTAAGCAAACCCAGGCTCAGAGGTCCGTGGCAGACATGCTGATGGCGGCGCCGAACATGGCGGAGCAAGGCCTGCTGCAGCAGCAGCAGGAGACACAGATACAGCCCAGCACATCGGTGTTATCACAGGACTATCCTGTGCTCCTGCGGGAGCATGGCAGTGCATCACCATCGCAGGCACAGGAGGATTTACAAGCAGAGGGCCCGATCCCAGACCTGGGACTGCCGCAGCCAGCGCCCGTTCAAGTGCCACAGCACTCGCCCATGCCGCCGGCCATTACTTCCGGATTGACAGAGGACGCCATCTTTTCCTGCATATCGAGAGCTATGCAAGCTCAGATGGGGGAAATAAGCTCCAAGATCGCCGCTGTACACCAAGATTTACATAAAGTGGGGGCTCATATGCAGGCTATTGAAACCAAAATGACCTCCATCACTGCAAGAGTTAACCAGAATACCAGATTTATGGAGGACCTGCAGGAGCAATTGGAGGAGGCGAACACCAGAATTGAGGACCTGGAAAACAGATCCCGACGCTATAATTTCAGGATCAGAGGGGTCCCGGAATCTCAGACGGAGGTGCCGGCGGTGGTTCGTATGTTACTCACTACCTTGATACCTGATATATCGGAATCACATATGGAAATTGACCGGGCCCATAGAGCATTGATGGCCATGAGGAGGGATGGTCTTCCCAGAGATATTATAGTGAAACTCCACTATTACTCGATTAAGGAGAAAGTGATGGAAAGAGCTAGGAAGCTCCCGGTGATCACCATTTGTAATACAGCGGTGCAGATATTTGCTGATCTGGCTCCCCAAACCATTCAAAAAAGGCGGATGCTTCGTCCTATCTTGCAGACCCTCAAACACCATGCTATCCCATACCGGTGGGCATTCCCATTTCGTCTCCTTTTCATGCGCAATAACAGGCAATATGGCTTCTCTACGCTACAGGAAGGGGAGGATCTGCTGAGGGACTTACATATTCTACCATCCCAGGATAAGTCCAGCTCCCCCCGACTCCCTATACAGGATCCCCCGCTGTCACCAATATGGCATACCCAAGGAGGCCGTTCAGAGGCGCCTCGGGAACAGAGCGTGGACTCTCGTCGGCAACAATCGAATCCTCCATGACGGATAGGAGGTCGAATATAGAAGCAGTTATGCAGTTATTTTCTTTTTCTTTCTCTTTATTCTTCATATCGGCCGGAGATGTCTTCAAACAACACTGATGTTGAGTTTCAGCCTGATACCGCCAGTTGCAGTTCTCAGTGGACTGGGAGCCGGGGCTCCATATGTTGGGGTAGTTAAGGGGATTTTTTTTTTGATTCCCACTTATAGTAATGAAAGTTGTTTATAAGCTGGCCCGAACAAGGCGAGGAAGGTTCTTGATGTATCAAGGTCGCAGTGAGTTGGTATCCCGGTTACAGATATGTTCGTTTAAAAATGTGAAGTTTGCTTTACCTTATTATTAACATGTGAATGCCTATTACGCTCAGGGATGATATAGATTAAGGGGTTGAATGTCTGGTTATATATTTACGGAAATGCTGTGCCTTCACGACGGTCTGCTGCCCCCTTTTTTGCAGTCTTTTCTTGACTGCCTAGTCGGTAGACTATGTTCGGTATTACTGATATTTTGTGTCTGTCCTATTTTTGTTCTGTCTCTTACTCCCTTACCTTTCCCTTCTTTCCTATTTTTGAACTTTGTCTCTATGGCTGGATCCCAAATCAGCATATGGTTCTACCTCCTGCTCTATGATGGCGGTCCTGGAATCTGCTAAGACCTATAGTTTACTCACACATAATGTGCAGGGCCTTAATTGCCCGATCAAGCGTCGAAAAGCTTTCTTGTACTATAAATCCTCTCATGTTGATATACTATTTCTACAGGAAACGCATTTCTCTACCTCCTCTGCTCCATCGTACTTTCATAGACACTACTCACAAAAATTTTGGGCTAGTGCCTCTACTAAGCACAGGGGAGTGGGCATATGGCTGTCTCGGTCGGTCCCGTTTACATCTCACAAAACGATCTCTGATCCGGATGGCAGGTACATCTTGGTCTCGGGTCTGTTACACGAATCTCCAATAACCTTTATTAACTACTATGCCCCGAACTCCAATCAACCGCCGTTCTTCCAAGGCATGTGGCGCAAGCTCCACTCATCGATAGAGGGCCCGATAATTATGGGTGGGGACTCTAATATCGCCTTAGACGCGTCCATGGATAAATCCCACGCATCCAAGGTGCGACTTATTCCTCCTACGTCAACCAGCATACAAGTAGCACGTTTCTTCCATTCGGTGGATGTCATAGATGTCTGGCGGGATTTTAATCCCACAGCAAGGGATTATACTTATTTCTCCTCAGCCCATAATATTCACACCCGTATTGATCATGTTATGCTGTCAACTAGCTTACTCCCTAAGGTCACGGACGCTAGGATTTTGGCTACACCCTGGTCTGACCATAACCCGATTGTGGTTCGGCTGTCAGATTTATGTGGGAGACCGCCTATCTCCTCTTGGAGATTGAATGAGTCACTACTATCGGATCAGGAGATAGTTAAAGAAATCCAAAGGGAGTTGGACTCATATTTCCTACTTAATAAGGCACCAGACACCTCAATTATGTCCAATTGGGCGGCTCACAAAGCAGTGATTAGGGGAAAATTCATTCAGATAGCCTCGCGTAATAAGAAACGGTCGAAAGAGGTACTGGCGTTAAAGGAAAGGAAGTTTGCGGATCTGTCCAAGCAATTTAAAACAGGCCCTTCAGCAGATATTAAAGCAAAATTAGCGGAAGCTAGAACAGAATTAAATTTATGTCTGACAAGCTGGGCGGAAAAAAGCCTGCGATGGTCACAACATAAGTTTTTTTCACAAGGGGACAAACCGGGAACATTACTCTCCAGACGCCTTACGCCCCGATTTAACACCTCAACACCACCGAAATTGCGCTTGGCGGATGGATCTTTATCACAGAACCCCACAAAAGTTTTAAAGGCCTTTCAGGATTTTTATTTAGCTTTGTATTCAGCACCACCTCAGTTTGATAAAAATAAGGCTAAGGTCTTGCTGGAAACAACATTCCCTACTAAACTTTCCCAAGGGGACAGAGAAACACTGGATGCTGAATTTAGCTTGGAAGAGGTATTGGATGTTATTAAAAATCTGAAGGCTCACAAAGCCCCGGGACCAGATGGGTTTTTCTCAGGTTATTACAAACACTTTAGGGAGGTCTTGGCCCCACACATGGTTGAACTGTTTAATGCTTATCGGGAGGATAATAATTTGCCTCCTTTTTCGAATTTAGCTTACATACATCTCATTCCCAAGCCTCATAAGGATCATACAGATCAGGCCAATTACCGCCCGATATCCCTTCTCAATGTGGATCTTAAGATTATGACAAAAATTCTGGCGGTTAGATTGAATTCCTTTCTCGCCACATATATACATAAGGACCAGGCGGGATTTATACCCTTCCGCCAGGCGGAGGACCAGACGAGACGGGCTGTGGACATTATTTCAGCAGTCCTCTCGGGGTGGGATGGTACTTTTGGACGTCAAAGTATGTTATTAAGCCTTGACCTTCAGAAAGACTTTGACTCGCTATCCTGGGAATATTTGTTTTATGCCCTTGAAAGAATGGGCTTTGGTTCCGGCTTTTTGTCTATTCTTAAGATCTTATACTGTCTCCCTACAGCAAAAATAAATTCTAGGGGATTTATGTCGGGAGCCTTTCCAATATGCAGAGGAACGCGACAGGGGTGCCCGCTATCGCCTTCCCTGTTTGCGCTGGCTATTGAGCCGCTGGCCAATCTCATACGAAATTCTCCCGACATTAGGGGAGTGAAGGTGGGAGGAGTAGAACATAAATGTGCATTGTTTGCGGATGACATTCTGCTTTTCATATCGACACCCCTTACATCCTTGCCGAATCTCTTTCATATTCTTGATCAGTTTGGCAAGCTGTCTGGGCTTAAGGTCAACCACTCCAAGTCGGTGGCAATGAATCTTACATTGCCAATTGGGGTAGTGAAGCTCCTAAAACTTAACTTTGATTTTCATTGGGATGCACGTAGATTGACGTATTTAGGTATCAAATTGACGCCCACCATAGAGTCCCTCTACAAGGACAACTTCCCTCCACTTTTTCAACAAATAGCTACAGATCTCACTAGATGGTCCCCTCTTAATCTCTCATGGTTTGGTCGCATTGCCTCCATCAAAATGACGATTTTGCCCAGATTGCTCTATTATTTTCGCACGCTCCCTATCGTGGTCCCTCAGAAGGCGCTTAGGCAAATCCAAGGGCTCATTATGTCGTTTATTTGGGGTTCTAAAAGACTGAGAATACAGAGTCAAACATTATTTACCCCTAAAACTGCGGGGGGTCTGGGGGTTCCCAATATCCAACATTACTACCATGCAGCACGTCTGGCGCAGTTTACAGATATGTATGCGAGACCATACTGCCCCCAGTGGACGCAAATTGAAACGGCCGCATGTACCCGTTTCCCGCCGGAAACGCTACTGTGGATGGAGTCCTCTGACAGACCTCGGTTCTCTCCCCTGTGCTTTCTCAGATTTTACAGCTGTGGGACTCGCTTAGAAAGAGATTCCATATTAAATCACCCCATAATCCGCTTATGACTATCACGGGTAATTCTGCCTTTCCTCCGGGTCTGCGTAGAATGGAATTCCGGTGGTGGCTCAATAAGGGGTTTTACAGGATTAAGGACTTCTTTATAGGGGGGATATTAGAATTTTGGATTACTTTAAAGACTCACACTCGATGCCCCCATCGGAGCATTTTAGATACATCCAGATACACCATTTCTTGTTGGACTGGAAATACAGGCAGGGGGACATCAGTACATTGACCACTTTTGAACGGCTGTGCTGGCTTTCTGGCCTATGACGTAAAATATCCACGATATATTCCGATCTGGTTACTCCGGAAGGTAAACTCCCTTACATGACTCGATGGGAACACGATTTAGGTATGGGGGTGGAACTGGAGCAGTGGCGGGAGATGGCATGTATAACCTCGAAACTATCTATCAATACATCCTTGGTGGAAGCGGGTTATAAGGTATTAATGAGATGGTATATGGTCCCCACTCGTATAGCTCGATTTAATCCATCGGTGGATATTCACTGCTTTAGGCAATGTGGCGCGGAGGGCACGCTAATGCATATTCTATGGGAGTGCCCAATGGTTGCCACCTTTTGGAACCAGGTATACCAGCTTATTAACACAGTGATCCAAGTCAAACCCCCCAAAGATGTGATTACGGCACTGCTATGCGGTTCTATTCCGGAGGTTCGGGCCCCCGCACGTAAATTTCTCCGATATGTGTTCCTGGCAGCTAAAATAACTATTGCTAGGGCCTGGCGAACACCCACGTTGTCTATGGATATGTTGATCGCTAAGATCTCATGGATAATGGTCAATGACCGCCTAACACATCTGCTGGCTGGTACATTAGACAAATTTGATGCCATTTGGGACCCATGGAGGAATCACACACTTTCGTGAATTCATAGAGATGGTTACGAAACCCTTCTACCCTACACCTTTCCTTCCCCCCCTCCCTATCCTTCTTTTGGTTATTGTGTGTTTTTCTTTTTTTCTCTCTTTTCTCTCCCATAGAGGCCACGTTATGGTACTCTATAAAGCAATGTGATGTCAAGGATAGTTACCTATGTTAGCAATGAATACATTTATATACTATATATTTTGCAGGAGTTTTGACATCGTGACAGATATGTAATGTGAGATTTATTGGAGGCCATGTTGGTCTAATACTTTGTTTAATTGTATTACTGAAATGCAAAAGTTGAGACTCTGCGAGTCTGTGTTATTACTATATTATTATTTTATAAAACTGTTTAATAAAAAACTATTGAAAACAAAACAAAGAAACAAATTGTACCCCTCTGTCAGAAACAATATTGACAAGGACCCCAAGGAGACGCAGGATGTGTTTGACAAACAAGGTAGCTAACGTCTTAGCATTGGGTAGTTTTTTGAGGAGCACAAAGTGGCACATCTTACTGAAGCGGTCTACTACAACCCACACCACCGACTTGCCTTGAGATGGAGGCAAATCGGTGATAAAATCCATGGAGATATGGGTCCAAGGTCTCTGGGGAATGGGCAAAGAACGTAGTAAGCCCGCTGGTCGGGATCTGGGAGTCTTGGACCTAGCACAAACCTCACAAGCGGTGACGTAGGCCTTAACGTCTTTAGGCAACCCAGGCCACCAATAGTTTCTGGCAATGAGGTGCTTGGTACCCAGGATGTTTGGATAACCAGATAGTGCGGAGTCATGATTTTCCCTAAGTACCCTTAGCCGGAATTACAGGGGAACAAACAGCTTGTTCTCAGGAAGGTTCCCGGGGGCTGAACCTTGATCAGCCGCAATTTCGGAGACTAAATCAGAATCAATAGAGGGAATGATTATACCTGGAGGCAAAATACAAGCAGGATCTTCCTCCGAAGGAGGCCATAAAGCTACGCGACAGTGCATCAGCCTTAATATTTTTAGACCCAGCCCTATAAGTAACCAAAAAATTGAATCTGGTAAAAAATAACGCCCATCGAGCTTGTCTCGGGTTTAGCCTCCGGGCAGATTCTAGGAAAACCAGATTCTTGTGGTCGGTAAGGACCGTTACCTGGTGCCTAGACCCCTCCAGGAAGTGGCACCACTCTTCAAATGGCCATTTAATGGCTAAGAGTTCGCGGTTGCCAATATCATAGTTACTCTCAGTGGGCGAAAACTTCCTGGAGAAGTAGGCACAGGGACGGAGATGGGTGAGGGACCTGGTACCCTGGGACGAAACAGCCCCCACTCCCACCTCGGACGCGTCAACCTCCACGATAAATTGCTCCATTTGGTTGGGCTGAACCAACACCGGGGCCGAGATAAAGCACTTCTTAAGGACCTCAAAAGCCTGGACAGCCTCAGGAGGCCAGCGGAGGAGATCAGCACCCTTGCGAGTGAGGTCCGTAAGAGGATTAGCGATGACCGAGAAGTTAACAATAAATCTCCTGTAATAATTTGCGAACCCCAAGAAGCACTGTAACGCCTTCAGTGAGGCAGGTTGGACCCATTCCGCCACAGCCTGGACCTTGGCGGGGTCCATGCAAAATTCATGAGGAGTGAGGATTTGACCCAAAAATGGTATCTCCTGCACCCCAAACACACATTTTTCGGTCATCGCAAACAGTTTGTTTTCCTGAAGGACCTGGAGCACCTTCCTGACATGCTCAATGTGGGAGGACCAGTCCTTGGAAAACACAAGTATATCATCAAGGTACACAACAAGAAATACCCCCAGGTAATCTCTTAAAATCTCATTTATGAAATTCTGGAAGACCGCGGGAGCATTACACAACCCAAAGGGCATGATGAGGTATTTGAAATGACCTTCGGGCGTGTTAAACGCAGTCTTCCACTCATCCCCCTCTTTGATGCGGATAAGGTTATACGCCCCCCGTAGATCAAACTTAGAGAACCATTGGGCCCCCTGAACCTGATTAAAGAGATCAGAAATCAAATGAAGGGGATACTGGTTCCTTACAGTGACCTTATTCAAGTTACGGTAGTCAATGCATGGCCTAAGACCACCATCCTTCTTCCCTACGAAGAAGAAGCCAGCACCTACTGGAGAAGTAGAGGGGCGAATGTAACCCTTGGCCAGGCATTCCTAGATATACTCTCTCATGGCTTCACGTTCGGGACAAGAGAGATTAAATATCCTACCCTTAGGGAGCTTAGCTCCTGGTACCAAATCGATAGCGCAATCGTATTCTCTATGAGGAGGTAACACTTCGGAGGCCTCCTTAGAGAAAACATCAGCGAAGTCCTGAACAAACTCAGGTAGCGTGTTCACCTCCTCAGGGGGAGAAATAGAATTAACAGAAAAACATGACGTCAAGCATTCATTACCCCATTTGGTAAAATCCCCAGTATTCCAGTCAAACGTGGGATTATGCAACTGCAACCAGGGAAGGCCTAAAACCAAATCGGACGATAATCCCTGCATCAACAGTACAGAGCACTGCTCCAAATGCATGGAGCCAACAAGGAGTTCAAAAACAGGGGTATGCTGTGTAAAATAACCATTAGCAAGAGGAGTGGAGTCGATACCCACTACCGGGACAGGTTTAGGCAAATCAATCAAAGGCATAGCTAGAGACATAGCAAATTCCACAGACATGATATTAGCAGACGACCCTGAATCCACGAAGGCACTGCCGGTAGCAGACCTACCACCAAAAGAGACCTGAAAGGGAAGCAAGATTTTATTACGTTTCATATTTACGGGATATACCTGTGCACCCAAGTGACCTCCCCGATGATCACTTAGGCGCGGAAGTTTTCCGGCTGCTTATTCTTACGCCTAGGACAGGTGTTCACTTGATGCTTGTCATCCCCACAATAGAAGCAGAGACCATTCTTCCTGTGGAATTCTCTACGTTGTTGGGGGGACACGGAGGCCCCGAGTTGCATAGGTACCTCCGAGTCTTCCGTGGAAGAACGAAGCAACGGAACCTCGGGAGGCATCATGGGGGAGTGAGAGGAGAAAACACATAAAAGTTCACGTTGTCGTTCCCTGAGACGTCGGTCAAGTCGTACCGCTAAAGCCATAACCTGGTCTAGGGAGTCAGATGAGGGATAGCTAACTAGCAGGTCTTTCAGGGCGTTCGACAGACCCAACCTAAACTGGCACCTTAAGGCAGGGTCATTCCACCGAGAAGCTACACACCACTTCCTAAAGTCAGAGCAATACTCCTCAACAGGTCTCTTACCCTGACGTAAGGTCACCAGCTGACTCTCGGCAAAGGCAGTCCTGTCAGTCTTGTCATAAATGAGTCCGAGAGCAGAAAAGAAAAGATCAACGGAGGAAAGTTCAGGGGCGTCAGGAGCCAAGGAGTAGGCCCATTCTTGGGGCCCTTCCTGGAGCCGTGACATAATTATACCCACCCGCTGGCTCTCAGAACCTGAGGAGTGGGGCTTTAAACGAAAATAGAGCCTACAACTCTCCCGAAAGGAGAGAAAAGTCTTCCGGTCCCCTGAGAAGTGGTCAGGCAACTTGAGGTGGGGTTCAAGAGGTGAGGCGAGGGGCACTACCATGGTAGCATGAGGCTGGTTGACCCTCTGAGCCAGGGCCTGGACTTGTAGGGAGAGACTCTGCATTTGCTGAACCAGGGTCTCAAGGGGGTCCATAGCGGTGTGAGGGACCAGGGTAGAGTAGATATATGGGCTTGTGATTATGTAATGACAGGGATAGGGAAACAGACAAGTGAGCCCTAATCTACCCGCCACTCAGTCCGTGCCTACTTGCAACGACCCACTCTAGGTGACGGGGTACAACTGGGCGACGGTCCCTACACTCAGTAAGTGCACGACAGACAACCAGACAAGGAAACACAGAACAAAGGGAAGCGGGGCAGTTGCCCACGGGAACACCGTGAGCAACAAAAGTAGTAAACGAGCCGAGTCAAACCAGGAGAGTACGAGGTGCCAAACGCAGAGCAGGAGAGTAGTGAACAAGCCGAGTCAAACCAGGAGTGTATGAGGTACCAAACGCAGAGCAGAAGAGTAGTCAGTAAGCCAGGGTCAATACGAAGCAGGGACAAGTAGATCAAGAAGCTGCAGCAGGGCCAGGAAACCAACAGAGAAGAATCACAAGCAAGGAGGAACAGGAAAGGCAGGTATAAATAGACGGAGGGCGGGAGCTAGCTCCGTCTGGCCAGGCTGTGATAGGCTCTCCCACTCCTAAGCCTGCCATCCTGAGTGGTGGAAGATGGAGTCAGTCTCACAGACATAGAAGCAGGTGCAGACTGATTACCTATGGGCGTGGATACAGAAGCTGTGCCTGGCAGATCCTTAACATCAGCTTTACCTTTAGAGTAGCAACAAGAGACGGGGTTAGATCCACAGTTATTTCCATTTCTACATCTTCCTCACTCCCTTCAGAGTTGTTCTCAGTGCATTGGTGGAATTACCAAGGGCCCCATCAGTTGAGAGGGCCCAACTCTACTGTTAAAGTATCCCCAGAAGTGAGAGGAAATTGCTGTTCGCTGTAGATGATGGGAAGAGTAAGGATATTGACTACAGAAGAGGAGGGGAGGCTGTGGATTGTGGAATGAGGAATGCTGTGAGGCCAAGGAAGGGAGAAAACTGTCACAAGACCATGAACAACCATGGAACATTTTTTGCTATGAAGCCCAATGACTACTTGTCATACCCTTTTCTCAGTGTCAGAGATGTAACCTATGTTATATTGCACATTATAGCACTATATGCGGTTACTCTAGTCATGTCTATTGTACTTTATTTTTTAATAAGTTTAAGTAATTTTTTGTTTCACACACCTTTTTTTGCCTCTTTAAGTAGATTGTGGTCCCAATTTTGTAGAAATTTTTTAGTGGCAGCACTAGTGGTTGCCTATTATTTCAGGACATTAAAATTGCTGCACCTCTCCAATCCATCCTTATCTTCACTGCCAGGTTAAACCACCTTTCCCCTCACACCTCTACCACCTCTCCTCTCTGCCAGTTCCTTTGCTGCTCGCCCATTGCCCAGCAAATTAATTTTAAAATGCTGACAATGACATACAAGGAAGTCCATCACCATCCCATTCATATATCTCTGCCATAATCTACAGATACCGACCCGCATGTAATCTCCAATCCTTACAAGACCTAATTCTCTGCTCTCTTCTTGTCTGCTCCTCACATCATCGTCTAAAAGAATGCTCCATTGCATCCACCCTACTCTGGATCTAGCCACCCAACATATTACACTCTCTCCCACCATCCAAACCAAAAAGCAACCTGAAAAACACACCTCTTCAGAAAAGCTTACAACTTGTCCCCACTAAACAACTGTATAGGCAGCTTTTTTTGTTAAATTCTTTATTTTTGATTTTTGGTACAGGGCAGGAAAATAAATGACTGTAATGGGAGGGGGTAACAGAAAGGGAAGGGGGAAAAGGGAATAGAGTAAACAATCACATACAAGTAAACGGTTGTGTATACTGTTCTTACAGATAAGCAGAAAAACATATATACAGTCAGGTCCAGAATTATTTGGACAGTGACACAATCTTCATGATTTGGGCTCTGCATGCCACCACATTGGATTTGAAATGAAACAACTGAGATGCAATTGAAGTGTAGACTTTCAGGTTTAATTCAAGGGGTTAAACAAAAATATCCTATGAAACGTTTAGGAATTGCAACCATTTTTCTACACAGCCTCCTCATTTCAGGGGCTCAAAAGTAATTGGACAAATGAACATTAGCATAAATAAAAAAATTTAATACTTTGTAGAGAATCCTTTGCAGGCAATGACTGCCTGAAGTCTGGAACCCATGGAGATCACCAAACGCTGTTTTTCCTCCTTTGTGATGCTTTGCCAGGTCTTTACTGCGGCTGTCTTCAGTTGTTGCTTGTTTGTGGGTCTTTCTGCCTTAAGTTTTGTCTTAAGCAAGTGAAACGCAGCTCGATCGGGTTGAGATCTTGTGACTGACTTGGCCATTGCACAATATTACACTTCTTTGCCTTAAAAATCTCCTGGGTTGCTTATACAGTATGTTTTGGGTCTTTGTCCATCTGTACTGTGAAGAGATGTCCAATCAACCTTGCTTCATTTGGTTGAATCTGAGCAGCATGTATATCCCTGAACACTTCAGAATTCATCCGGCTGCTTCTGTCTTCAGTCACATCATCAATAAACACTAGTGACCCAGTGCCAGGCAGCCATGCATGCCCATGCCATCACTCCGCCTCCAACATGTTTTACAGAGGATGTGGTGTGCTTTGGATCTTGAGCCATTCCAAGCCTTCTCCATACTTTCCTCCTCCCATCATTCCGGAACAGGTTGATCTTAGTTTCATCTGTCCAAAGAATGCTGTTCTAGAACTGGGCAGCTTCTTTAGATGTTGTTTGGCAAAGTCTAATCTGGCCTTTCTATTTTTGAGGCTGATTAATGGTTTGCACCATGTGTTGAACCCTTTGTATTTGCTCTCATGAAGTCTTCTCTTTATAGTAGACTTAGATACTGATACACCTACTTCCAGGAGAGTGTTCTTTACTTGGGTAGATGTTGTGAATGGGTTTTTCTTCACCATGGAAAGGATTCTGTGATCATCCACGACTGTTGTCTTTCAGGGACGTCTAGGCCTTTTGGAGTTCACGAGATCACCAGTGCGCTCTTTTTTTTCAAGAATGTACCAAACTGTTGATTTGGCCACTCCTAACATTTGTGCTATCTCTCTGATGGATTTCCACATTTTTTCAGCCTAACAATGGTCTGTTTCACTTGCATTGAGAGCTCCTTTGACCTCATGTTGTGGGTGCACAGCAACAGCTTCCAAATGCAAATGCCACACCTGGATTCAACTCCAGACCTTTTACTTGCTTAATTGATTATGGATTAATGAGGGAATAGCCCATGCAGCCCATTAAATAGCTTTTGACATAATTGTTCAATTACCTTGGGTCCCTTGAAAAAGTGTCAGCTACATATTAAAGAGCTGTTATTCCTAAACCCTTCCTCAAATTAGGATGTGAATAGCCGCAAATTAAAGCGGAGAGTCTGCACTTTAAGCCCATATTGATTATATAACTGGATATTCAATAAGTTTTGGTAAACAGCTAAAATGCCAAAACTTGTGTCACTGTAGAAATAATTCTGGTAACTGTATAAGATGAGTTCTATATGTTGATAAAAGAAAAAGAGATTCAGAGGTAGATTTACAAGTATACAGTAGTGTCTATAACCTGGAAGGGGACCGCTGCTCGATTGCTATTGTTTAAAGATAATCATCTAGTTTTTCAATTATTTGAAACTCTGTCCAGTTATCCCAGATTTCGATATATTTATCTAAATTTTGATCTGGAGACTATTTTGTTTTTTCAAATGATTGAATCAGGCAAACTTCATTTATCTAATCAAGAATAGATGGTGTAGCCGTTTCCTTCCAGTGTCTTGCAATTATAGTTTTAGCAGCATTAAGAAGGTGTGGGGTGCTCGATTTTTTGCTTAGGATTTTAAAGTGACGTGTCTAAATTGAGTAACATAAGTTCTAATGTTAAAGTGAAGAACATATCATTTTTTGTACTTTATTCCAGAAGGGTTTAACTAAACTGCAATTGAAGCAAATATGAGACATGTTTTCGATCTCTTTTTTGCATCGTCAGCACAAAGCTGGTTGCACCACCTGGAGAGAATTTTGAAATTTAATTCTTGAATTCTGGTTGAACTAGGGAAAAAATGAGAATTTTTTAGAATCAAAGCAACCGAATCTTTTGAGAAAGTTTTGCCAAGTTCTCCTTCCCATTTGAAATAAATGAGGGGGTATCTGAGTGGGAGATTAAGTTTGGTAGATCTTTGAAATTATTCTTTTGGGTATCATTCTGGAAGAATAAAAGTTAAACACCAAGTTCGGAGTATAGGAACCAATGATGTCGGTCATAAAGATTTTAACTGACTCGGTATCCAGGTTGAATGTCTTTTCATTGACAGTTAAAGGGAACCTGTCACCAGCATTTCACCTATTGAACTTTACTTCTCCCTCACTGGCCGCTGCTATAAAAAGTTCATTGCCGTTATCCCCGCTCCTAAACTCCTCTTCCGACTGTAAATATCGGTCTGCAAACGTTTTGCGCCTTTTATCGTAATTGTGCGGTGTCCCTTTGTGCGCACAAACCAGAAGAGGACATCAGTGCACAAGCGTGGGATTGTGTGTGCTGGGGGAAGACGAGGAGCTGTCAATCAATAGTAAGGAGGCGGGGTAAACTTGGAAAGACTTGAGGAATGAAGATATGACTCTTTCCAAAAGAAGATTTGACTCTTTTCAAATGAATATCTGACTCTTTTCTGCTCATTTGCATACGGTGTGGGAACACTAAAAAGCTAAATACTAAAGCTACAGAGCCGACTAAGAAGATAATTATAGGTTATATAGAAATGATTTTTCACCCACTACCACCAGGTATAGTCGGTTTAATAGGTGAAATGCTGGTGACAGGTTCCCTTTAAGCCTGGAAGAATATTTTCCATCTTTTTTAATGTCATTAGTTCCTTGTTTTGAAAGAAATTATTGACTGGTAACTTAGTTATATTTTGAATCAACAGCAATTCCTTCTTTATATTTTTAAGCTTGTTTGGTAATGATTTTTTCTATGAATAAAGGAGGAAAGCCAAATTTTTGAAGCATCAATCTCAAGAACAGCTAGTCCACCCTATCAAAGGCTTTTTCAGCATCAGTGGTGAGGAGTGCTAGTGGTAATTTTTTGATACGTGCGTATTGAATCACGTTTAATATTTTGACCATGTTGTCTTTAGCTTCCCTTTCTGGAGTGAAGCCGACTTGTTCCAGGTTTATTAAATTGGGCAAGAGGTTTTTTTACCCTGTTTGCTAATATTTTTGCAAATAATTTGATGTCATTTATTAGTGAAATGGGTCTATAGTTTCCACATAATGCAAGATTTTTACCTTTTTTGGGTATTAAGGTGAGATGAGCTGTTAATGATTCTGGACAAAAAGGGTTGTGAGGGTCTATAATGTTAAAATATTGAGTGAGAAATGGGGATAGTTCATCTTTAAAAATTTTGTAATATGTCATGGTGAAGCCATCTGGTCCTGGACTTTTACCCTTTGGACTAGATTAATCGCATTTTCTATTTCTTGTATTGAAAAGGGTGCAGTTAGAATTTCAGATATGTGTGGTAGTGTGATTTTGTTAAGGCTGTTGTTTATAGCTTGAGTTTTTTCTCCTGTTGTTTTATTGTTTATTTTATAGAGTTCTGTGTAGTAGGAGTGAAATTCTTTAGCAATTTCTTCACTAGAGTGCACTGTTTTTCATATTCTATTCTTTATTTTAGGGATGTAAGAATGTGTATGTTTTTTAATGAGATTAGCCATTTTTTTTTCCACATTTATCTGCGAACAGATACGTTTTGTACTTCGCAAAATAAAATATTCTGCCTGTGTTATAGTTGAGAAGGTCTTTGAGTTCAGTCTAAACAAGTCTTTTTCCATCCTTTATGCATGTTGTTTTTTTATGTTTAGTTCAAAGGATTTAATTTGTTCCAGAACGTCGGTAATTCTTTCGTTTTTTTCCTGGAACCCAACTCAATTAAATAACCTCTAATAACGGCCTTGTGGGCTTCCCAAATTGTTGAATTACAATTACCTGGACAATTATCTTAAAAGTAATCCTTAATCTGAGTACGGATATAAGTTTTGTCTTCTTCTTTTATTAATAGACCATCGTTTAGTTTACAATTAAAGTAAGAACTTTCCATTTTTTTGGAAAGTTCCAGTTTGAACAATAGTGGTGCATGGTCAGATTGTGTAATCAAATTATACTTCACTTGTGAGATGTAGCTGATTAGTGAGGAATGAATAAATAGTCTAGCCTTGAGTATTTTTTATGTACAGCGGAGTAAAAGGAATAGTCTCGGGTAGAGGGATATTGTATTCTCCATGCATCCACCAATCTAGCTTCTGCCAAAAGTTTTTTCATAATTTTAAGATTCCTGTATGAGATTGAAGTGGTGTTGTTTGAGGTGCCTAGCGAAGGTTGGAGAGGGGTGTTAAAATCACCCCTATGATCAATACCTCTTCTTTAAATTTTTCTACTTTTTTAAATATTTTTTGAAGAATTTTTCCTGAGAAGTATTGGGAGCATATAAATTTAAAAACATAAATAATCTACCGTAAACTACTCCCTTAAGTAAGACATATCTTCCACATCAATTATTGCATCTTTGTAGGTGTATTTTTGTTAATAATTTTGGCAGCTCCTTTAGACTTTTTGAGAGGTGTTGAGGAGTTGTACCATTTAGTGAATGTCTTGTCTTATTTTTGGTTATAGGGGTATAATTTTTCTTAAAATGTGTTTCTTGAATGAAAGCAATATCTACCTTTTCTTTTTCTAAGAATTGGAGTATCTGAAGTCTCTTATTGGGAATGTTGATACCTTTAACTTTATATGTAGCCATTTTGAGTTCAGCCATTATCTAGATCATTTTTCGACCAACCAATAGTAATCAATTTCAGCATAGACATAACATTGAACAATAGGGTAAATTTGAACTTGGATAAGTAGTAAAGTGGAAACAAGTGTATACACATACATAGAGTCATTTCCTTTAAAATTTCCATGTAATGCTGCCAGCGGAGAACAATAGAAATTGCTTCCAATCCCAGCCGGGATACTTAAGCAAGTATCAGATTTCTTGGGGGTGGAGATCAAGTAAAGTTGAACTTATAATTCTTTAAAGATCCCTCAGACTTATTTTAAGCCTGTGGTCTTTCAGCAAGTATGAATAATGTGAGAGTAAAGAGAAACAAAAAACAGGTAATATATCAATCAATGACAATGTTGTAAACGAGAGAGTAGACTTCAGTCCTGTTGTCATCTATCTTTTTTACGTGGAGTTTTTCCTACCGCAGGGTTAGTTGTTTTCATCTTTTTATTTTTCTTGGGGGTGACATTTTCCTAGTTATCCAGTTTCATAAATGAGGGGAAGTTGAGTTGGTCTTCCGGACTTGTCCAATCAGGTATTTGTATGTGGCTGAGAGCTAACTTAATCATAGCAGATTCGAGACCTTCTGGAGTTTTAATGATCAGGGTTTTGTTATTCATTGAGATGTATGGGATGTTTCTTTCTCTTAATATTTTGGTTAGGGGCGGTAGTTGACATCTCAGATCCAGGATGAGTCTTGAGAGGTCTTGAAAAATTGTGATCTCGCTTTCTTCAAATTCAATTTTTTCTACGTATCTTGCTTTGAAAATGTCTTCCTTTTTTTTAAACTCTGTAGGCAGCAAAGAACATCTCTTGGTTTATCCATGCCTGCTGATTTTGGCCTAAAGACTCTGTGTGCTCTTTCAAGACCCATGTCGTTTTTGTCTTCTGTCCCAAGAAGTTCGTTAAATATTTGGTTTAGCACGTTGGGGATTTCTTTGTCTGAAACTGTTTTTGGGATGCCCCTGATCCTTAGGTTGTTTCTCCTAGATCTGTTCTCGTGGTCGTCTATGTGTAGCCTTTGTAAGTACATTTCTTTTTGTTTATCAATTGGTCGTGGTCGATAACTTGCGTGCAAGTGTCTTCTAGAGTTTGTATTCTGTGAAAAGCTTGTTTAACATCATTATGCATTTCCAGTGTTTCTTCTTTCACAGACTGGGTAAATTCCTTGAACATGTCTCTGATACAGTCTCTTGTGGGGAGAGCTTTAGTCTTTGAGATTATCGGACGTCTGGCATGTCGAATCCTCCTCTTCGCTGTCTGACCAGTTGGCAAACGCACAATTGTCATTCAATTTGGCAGTCTTGGAATCCTCTCTAGAGTTGGAAATTTGACCTCTTTCAACAGCTATAATTCTATTGTGTTTTTTCATTTCCTGGCTTTTTGGGGGTTTTACAGAATTTGGCTTGTTTGTCGTTGAGGTTTTTCCCATTGTATTCTGTTTCTTATATAACTTGATGTAGATTTTGGGCTTAGGTTAGTTTAGGTAATTTAATCTTCATGGATTGGTAGTAAGGCCTTCTCCCTAGGCTTTTAATGTTACTATAATGTTTTAATTTGTATTCTTTTTAAGGGTAAGAACGTATGTAGTTCTGCCATGTAGTTTGGAGGCGGAGTAGCAGGTATTTAGTTGTTTCTCTTCGGTATATAATGACAATTTAAAAAAATAAAATAAAATTTGTGCTGCAAATTAGTAAGCAAGCATTGAAGCTAGTTCCATGAATATACTGTCCTTTCTGGATGACCCTCAAATGGATAATTTTAGTGCTGCTCTTCCCTTACTTTTTGTCTTTGCCACTAATTATGTGATGGTGCTGTCAGCTTTTACTAGTGTCAAACTTTAAGCTGGTGCTTCTGGCCACAAGCAGACCGCAACTTCCGGGCGGTCCTCAGGGCGTTCAGGAATCCCTTATGTGAGATAGTCAGTAGCCCTAGTTAGTTATTCAGTCTGTCTCTTATCTGACTTGCTGGGAATGATTAGTGATAAACCCTGCGTACCTGTATTGCCGACGAGCTTGTTGCCTCCGGCGTTCGCTGCTTCCGGTCCGTAAATTAGTCCCCGGTCTCCTGTGTTCCGCTAGGCCTTGACTCTATTTTTGGTTGCCACCAAGTGTCTCAGTAATGCAGTTGCAAACTCAGAAGATCCGAGTTCTGGCATCTTCTTTGTTCCACTGGCTGTCGCTAGATGAGCTGTGCAGCGTTTGGACCTCGCCGAGGAGAGGCCCTCTTTTCTTCCGATTTAGATGATCGATAAATTTAGGCCCCCGGCTTTCCACACCTCACTAGGCCACGACTGTAAAAGGTACTGGATTACCAAAATTATATATGGGGGTGATCAGTGCTAGGTATCTATAGGCAATCTGATACTTGTGGGTCCTTTTTTTGTGCAGAATTGGCCTCGGATGTCCGTGGATATTGGCTATTTGCTCAGGAGCTGTAGTCAGAGACTTCCAACTCGGTCCGCGGCAAGCCATGCCCCCCCCTGTTTAGGCAGCGTTTACCCTTGCCTACTGTCTCATATAGCTCGTAAGCCCTCGCGAGCAGGGCCCTATCTTCTCATGAATCAGTCTTTTACTTATTAAGCTCATGTTTATTGTACTTGCTGTTTTTATCGCTTATTCATGTTATATAGTTAAGCCCCTGGAAGCTAGTGGCGTTATAAAAAATATATATAGTATTAAAAAGATGGCCATAGCATAGTGAACCCATCTAGTGATAGGTTTGCTTTAAGTAGTTAAATATTCTACTAATAAAAAATGTTTCTTCCCTGAACAGCCTCATATATACATCAGCTATTAAAAGATTTGTGTGTTATTATTCCCATTGACAAGATAGAACACTCAACAATCTCTACTGCCCAAGTGCACTTAAGGGTACGAGCATTGAGCAGGTATGTTTTGTCTTTAATTTTATTTCTAGTTATCTTGAAGCAATTTCCGTCATCCAAGATGCTTATAATCATTTTTAAAGGCCAGGTCATAAAGCACAAATTGTCATCAAGCTATCAATATATGTGATTTCTCATGGAGGCACAACACAAAGAATTACATAAAAGCAGAACAAACAGTATCATGCAGGGCAAGAATGAAAGCAAATTGCTGTGTTCATTTCATTACTTCACTTTCAGGAGATTTCTGGAATAAGAAGAGAGGCTAAAACAATTTTAAAAGTTTTGCAGGACCCGTGGAGACTTCATAACCCAGACACTCGTGACTACACGTTTTACTCCATGGTTCATGACTCCGACTCCAGAATAGACAACTTTCTCATCTCATCTACACTTTTCCCTGACATTATCGACACCACCATACATAACATAATCATCTCAGACCATGTTCCCATCTCACTAACTATAGAATTAAGATCCACTCGAACTACCAGCAGAAAACAACATTACATAGACTCCCGTCATCTACTTGACACATTTCTTTTGGGTCAAGTAAGATGGTCCAATGACTCTGTTAAAAAAAAATATACTTTAGATGGGGCAATAAAATGGGATGTTTACTTTCCAACCTTATCAAAACCACCAAATCCAACTACAGCATCTTAAAAATTAGACACTCTCTCCCTCTAACCCAATGGTCACTGACCCTTCTACCATACAAAGCACATTTTTAGACTATTATAAATTGCTCTATGCACCTTCCCCCCACGACCCCCAACGTATGAGGGATTTCAGAATGACACATCTCTTCCCAAATTAAACACAGAACAGCAAACACTTCTTTCCCAACCAATTACCGAAGAAATCCAATTGGTGATCTCTCACCTCCCAAAAAAACCAAACACCAGGACCAGATGGTTTATCAGGGGAATATTATAAAATGCTCAAACCCCACATCACACCTATGTTGACGTCCCTATTTAACTCAATATATATTGACAACATACATGTCCCCAACTTCCACGAATCCCGACCAATACTAATCCCAAAACCGGCAAAATACTTAACTCTAGTACAATCTTACAGACCCATATCCCTCTTTAACCAGGATTATAAAATCCTTACCAAAATCCTTTCAAATCGTTTACAACAAATCCTCCCCTCTATTCTCACTTCCTCACAATTAGGGTTCTTACAAAATCCCCACTCTTCTAAAGGAATCCGTTTGGCAATAGCAGCCACAGTAGCAGCTCAATCTTGTTCTCCCCTCCAGACCATGCTACTCAGCCCTGATGCTGAGAAAGCATTCTATAAGGTATCCTGGCCATTTGTAAACACATACCTTAGTTTCAGACACTTTGGAACTGTTTTTACCAGCTTTATACAACTGATGCAAATGGATGTAGGCATTTGCGACCTTCACCATAAACGACTTAAACACAAACCCTATACAACTTCAGGGTTGTCCCCTCTACTTTTTAACTTGTCCCTAGACCCTCTATTACGAACGATACAAACCAATACTAACATTCAAGAAATTAAAATCAACTCCCAAGACATACGTATTTCGGCATTCACTGATGATTTCCTACTGTTCCTCTCCAACCCTAGACAAACGCTTCAACCAACCCTCTTACTCATCGACACATACGGACCACAATCGGGTTTCACCATTAATCTGGATAAATCGGAAGCCCTACTCTTCAAATCCCGCCCTCCTGGGTTACTGGACTAGAACTTAAATGGACACGGAATCACATCACCTATTTAGGGACAACTATCATGAAAAATTCGTACATATATATATATAGAGAAAACATAACCACTCATATTGCTCAATTAAAACAAATGATACATACCTGGCAATCGGTAACTTTTCCTAAACTACTATACTTACTACAATCACTCCCAATCTACCTTAAGATCTACAATCACTCCCAATCTACCCGGAGACGAGAGGTTTATTAACGTTCTCTACAGAAACTTTATTAGGAATAATACACGTCCCCGAATAGTCATGCGGGCCTTGCAACAGACTAAATTCCATCGAGGTCTCAACTTCCCAAATATACGCAACTACAAGCTAGAAGCCCTCCTTAGAATTCTAGCGGACTGGACTCATAACATACCCCATTACTCAGACCCCTCCCTTGAAGCCCAATTCGACAAACCCTACTCTTTTTTGTACATCCTACACGCTCCCGCTAAACTGCTAGCTGGGCGGTGCACCTCAACCCTCTCCTCACCACAACCATTAAGTCATGGCACGTAATATGAAAATGGGCCAACCTTGATCCATACGCCTCATTGCTGTTGCCACTACTTAGTAATCCAGACTTCTAAAAGGAACATCCCGCAGCAATATTTGGTCAATAGGAGGGGTGTATATCCGACCTCATGTTGGCAGATGTCTCCCGCCCATTAACATTTTTAGAATTCCAAGATAAACTTAACTTTTCTTCCCAGTCACTATTCACTTTTTTGCAGGTTTCTAGCCAGGTTAGGAAAATTATTAACCACATCTCTCTCAATTCTTCCCAGGAGCTCGTGATCACCTTACTTATTAAATCCGCAAAAATGCACAAGGGAAAAGACTTCTGTACTATAATTTTCTAAGGTCGCCTACTGATTATGCCTCTCCCCCAACTGGAGTACAATACTTTTCGGACCTAACCATCAAGGACATCATGAATAATTTGTATTTAGCCTCAAAATTTATCTGCATACTACTGGAACATGGCACTCAAAATTACCCACAGAGCATATACACTACCGTTCAAAAGTTGTGGGTCACTTAGAAATTTCCATATTTTTGAAAGAAAAGCACAGTTTTTTTCAATGAGGATAACATTAAATTAATCAGAAATACACTCTATACATTGTTAATGTGCTAAATGACTATTCTAGCTGCAAATGTTTGGTTTTTAATGCAATATCTACATAGGTGTATAGAGGCCCATTTCCAGCAACCATCACTCCAGTGTTCTAATGGTACATTGTGTTTGCTAACTGTGTTAGAAGGCTAATGGATGATTAGAAAACACTTTTGCTGTTTAGAGGAGCTATAAAACTGACCTTCCTTTGAGCTAGTTGAGAATCTGGAGCATTACATTTGTGGGTTCGATTAAACTCTCCAAATGGCTAGAAAAATAGAGCTTTCATGTGAAACTCGACAGTCTATTCTTATTCTTAGAAGTGAAGGCTATTCCATGTGAGAAATTGCCAAGAAACTGAAGATTTCCTACAACGGTAGAGTAGAAAGAGAAGTGGGAGGCCCCGCTGCACAACTGAGCAACAAGACAAGTACATTAGAGACTCTAGTTTGAGAAATAGACGCCTCACAGGTCCTCAACTGGCAGCTTCATTAAATAGTACCTGCAAAACACCAGTGTCAACGTCTACAGTGAAGAGGCGACTACGGGATGCTGGCCTTCAGGGCAGAGTGGCAAAGAAAAACACATATCTGAGACTGGCTAATAAAAGGAAAAGATTAATATGGACAAAAGCACACAGACAATGGACAGAGGAAGATTGGAAAAAAGTGTTATGGACAGACGAATCGAAGTTTGAGGTGTTTGGATCACACAGAAGAGAATTTGTGAGACGCAGAACAACTGAAAAGATGCTGGAAGAGTGCCTGACGCCATCTGTCAAGCATGGTAGAGGTAATGTGATGGTCTGGGGTTGCTTTGGTGCTGGTAAAGTGAGAGATTTGTACAAGGTAAAAGGGATTTTGAATAAGGAAGGCTATCACTCCATTTTGCAACGCCATGCCATACCCTGTGGACAGCGCTTGATTGAAGCCAATTTCATCCTACAACAGGACAATGACCCAAAGCACACCTCCAAATTATGCAAGAACTATTTAGGGAAGAAGCAGGCAGCTGGTATTCTATCTGTAATGGAGTGGCCAGCGCAGTCACCAGATCTTAACCCCATAGAGCTGTTGTGGGAGCAGCTTGACTGTATGGTACGCAAGAAGTGCCCATCAAGCCAATCCAACTTGTGGGAGGGGCTTCTGGAAGCGTGGGGTGAAATTTCTCCCGATTAATTCAGCAAATTAACAGCTAGAATGCCAAAGGTCTGCAATGCTGTAATTAATGCAAATGGAGCATTCTTTGACGAGAGCAAAGTTTGAAGGAGAAAATTATTATTTCAAATAAAAATCATTAGTTCTAACCTTGTAAATGTCTTGACTATATTTTATAGTCATTTTGCAACTCATTTGATAAATATAAGTGTGAGTTTTCCTGGAAAACACAAAATTGTCTGGGTGACCCCAAACTTTTGAACGGTAGTGTATATCGCCAATGCGGAACTACCTTATGGGCAGATTCCCCTCATCAGCTTGCCCGAAGTGCACAACATTGAACGCTTATCTTACCATTGCTTCCGGGGTCATCCTTGCATACAACAGTTCTGGAAACGTGTGGAAAACCTTCGCTATAACGCATTTAGTTAACTTTGTTCCACTGTCACATACCTGGACTATTTTTGGTATGTTAGATCCTAACACTCCTCCATGTGATCCCAGTGTAAAAAAAAATACTTCTTATTATTTCAAGTGCGGCCCGTAAGACTATGCTACAGGAGTGGCTCTCACCACAACCCGCATCCTTACAACTGTTTCTACAGAAACGTTCTCATATGTCCAGGATGACCTGGATAGAAGCCACTCTACATAAAGAACTAAGTCAAAAAATTCTTTACCTTATGGGAATCATTTATTGATACACTGCCGCCGCGAATAAAGCCCAAACTCTCCACATGCTTTCAATATACCACATGGTATCCTGAACAAACAATTGCAGGAGTTCCACCAGTTACGAGCTAAATTTTAGTTGTGTTCATAACATCCATATATTGGTTCCTTTTCTTTTTGAGCAAACTATGCTCAACATCTTGTGACTCGCACATCCTGATTTTGAATATTCTACCTCCCCTTCCCTCCCTCCATATTCTTCTCTAATGTCTATTATTGACCTTATCTTACCGTTACTGATATTTGATTGTAGCAGTGCCTTGTACTGTATGATGCTATAATGTAATGACTTGCATCGAACTAACTTACAGATGACTACATTATATTGTTATGTTTTGCAAAAACCACTGGAATTGTTTATATATGTCAAACTTGTATGATTGTATAACTTGATTTCCCGAGTTATCTCCCTCCCCACCCTTCCCCTCTTTCCCTTTGTTGTATTGAAGGAAAGATAAGTTATGTAAAAATCTTTAATAAAACAGTTTAAAAAAAAAGTTTTGCAGTACTTAATAAAAAGGATATATGTTGTGTAAAGTTACAGTGAACCATTAGGCATAAATAAAAAAAGGAAATTTTTATGCAAAGATGACACTCGCTTGATGCTTGAGTTCTCCATGCTTCTTTGTATCGACTCGTTTGTGAAACCATCACAAGTCCAAGGACTGCCCTGCAACAAAGGACACCTCGTCTTAAAAGTCAGGGCATGTTAATGGCTTATTCCTATTTAATTAAGTTATGGAATATTGCTAGGATATGCCATCACTTTCAGATCAGTGGGGGTCCGACCTCTGGGACCCCCATGATCCTGACAATGAAGGGGCTGTAGCGCTGTATTAGTACTGTGGCCCCTTCTCTGTTTTTTCCTGAACTGCAGTGCTTAAAGGAAGTCGATCATGTCAGACTACACCCTCTTCCAAGTGTAGTCTGACGTCATCGGTGCATGCACAGTACTGCCGATTACACTGGTGAACATCAAGGGTGTACAGCGCATGCACCAATTGCGAAGTAGAGCTGCGAGCGCGTTCAGGAGACTACGGGGTCAGGCGTGAACTTGGCTATTACACTGCCTGACCCCTGTCAATCCATGAAAGAAGGGAGGGATGGTCTGGGGAATGAAGACAGAGTATTTTGGAGCAACGGTGATGCCCTTGTTGCTCCAAAATGCTCATTTGCATATATTGAATAAAGTGATTTTCTCTGCAAAGAAGCCACCCTTGTGAAAAAGGAAAATAACATTACTTTCAGGTGAGCCTGCACGATATTACTCTGTTGCTAGTTTGATACATTTCTGGTGATAGACTCCCTTTAAGTGAATGAGCCAGTGCTGCATTTCCCTGCGAGAGTGACGCTGTGCAAAGAAAGCTTTGAGGGAGATGCAGTGCTACAGCAGCACTGCCACCCCTTCATTCTCAGGATTAGTGGGGGTCCCAGAGCTCAAGCCCCAACCGATAAGAAAGTGATGGAATATCTTAGCAATATGACATCAATATATACAATATAAGATAGGAAAACTCCTTTAGGCTCTTGTTACATTTACACTGGCTAATTAATATGTCACAGTATTTTGTGCCTACAGGCTCCTGAGATATAAGTCCAGTACTGTCGGCACAAGAGGTTTTGTTTTATACATAACTTTAGCAAGACGCAGACAGATGGAAGAGAGTATGACTTTAGAGTCAGACTACACAGGATTTTTTTGTAGTCTGTAACTATGGAGACATGTAGCTCTGCTGTAGATACAATAAAGTAGGAGATTATTAATGAGGCCTATTTGCAAAGTTGCTTAATTTTTAAATTTAAGAAAATTTGGTTATGAAGATGTACATTCCCTTTAAAGCCTTGTTCGAATCACATTTTTATTCTATGTTTAGCGTGTACGCCAAGAAAAGTCCCGCTGTACACGCTAAATGTGCTTATAGGGTAACATAAGCCTGACCGAGGCCAAAAGAGTGTCCTCTTGGCCTCCATTAGTCCGGTATATGTTAGTATATAACAAAAAATATAAAGTATGGGATAGTGTAGTAGACTATGCTTTTTCATAAACGGGATCCTGTAAAAAAAAATGTATACCGCACGGTATATGGTTTTTTTTAACATGGGAGCCTATGGGTGACAAATGCTACTTTATGGCATCCGTTACAGGCATACGATTAACATAAATACCATACATTTTTCATGACGTATACATTAAACTGATGCCATAATAGCCTATAGGTGATGGATGCCACTGTTAGAAATCCATCACAGCCTCCGTTTAACAAATACATCAGGAGCTGTTTCTGGCATATATGTTAAATGGAGATCATAAACGTGCTGTGAACAGGGCCTTAAACTTGCTTGGTTAACCCTTTGCATTGACATATACATTAAACGCTGCATCTGGTTCGTAAAACAGATGGGACACGTTGTTATGTAACTTTCATAAGTCATCTACCTTTCTATTGAAGGAAGCCAATGTACTTTGTTGTTAATCTAATGGAACCTGGTTTCAGTAACTACCGTTACTATCAGTTTACCTCCCTTCCATCAGAGGAAGAGAGGATCGATACATTAAATGGAAAGCAACGGTCCTGTTAGAATTACCATTGATTTCAATGGTAATTCTTTTGTATCAGTTGCTTTCCGTTGGTCTCCGTTCGCTAGGTCTCCGTTTTTTGGAACGGAAACAGGGGTGCAGTCTGCAAAACTTTTGTTTCCGTTCAAAAAAAATGGAAACCCAGCGAACGGAGACAAACGGAAAGCAACTGATAGAAAAGAATTACCATTGAAATGGTAATTCTAACAGAACCGTTGCTTTCCGTTTAATGTATCGATCCGCTCTTCCTCTGACGGAAGGGAGGTATACTGATAGTTATGCCAGTGTAAAAGAAGCCTTATTGCTCTTTTTTCCACTGTTATCAACTCATATACTGCCACAAAGTTAACTAAACAGGCTTAGTAGTGTCATGGAAGGGTTACAAGAAAGTGAAGTTCAACCAGACAAACTATCCATAAAATATCTCTCCATGCAATCTCAATTGCTCGAACTGCCTTGTTAGTCCATTATACCTTGTTACAGTACATTAATAAAATGAATTAAGTTAAGAAAGGTAAAATGGGTTTTAGGAGCTAATGTACCCAAAGAATCAATTGCACAAATAGATGATATGCGATTCCGCTGGAAAAGGCACAGACCATTCTACTCAAGAAGCTGTGTGGGTTTTCTGACATTCTCTGATTTCTATTAAAGGAAAGATGACTTGTCGCTAAATGTGTAATGGACTGATTATTTCTACTTCCGTATAAGTGGAAAACAACCTTGTATTGTGCATTACAGGGAAATGATGGAAGGGAAGAGGTAAAGTAATACTTCAAGGATTTTTAGCAAACATTAAGAAAGCCTAACAACTTAAAGTTGATTTTTGCGGCTGGTCATGAAAAAGTTTAGAAAAATCTAAAGGTAAAAATTTAAGACAGAACATAAATAAATAGGTTAATATCATCCTCCTCATCATCATCATAATTATGACCTTAATGAAGGAAGAGTTTGATGGCTATAAAGTCAGATTGCTAAGTGAAATGTGACACGGTATTGGTCTGTTTGAATGTAGATCTGATGCCTAGAACAAAGGGGATTCATCCCCTTCGGCCTATTTTCCAAAGCAGCACTGCTCCTTCCTGTCAGAAATTGCAACACAGCCCCTTTTACCTAGCAGTCGGACTCCCACAGACATTGGTTGAAAAGTACAGCATTAAACAACATTCCAAAATTCTAATATACAATTTCAATTTTCTAGGACAAAATAATATTGATAGCCTATCCTTAGCAAAGGCCATAAATGCTTGACACCGAAACTCCTAACATTTATAAGAACGAAGGGGCTGCGGCAATCTAACGACAGAGCGCCATGGCCACTTCAATGCTTATCCAGAAATATTGTTCATACGTGTGGTACTACCTGGTACTTTAGCTTAGTCCCATTCAAGAAGCCCCCAAACAAACATAAGGAGAGGCTTTCACTGATATAGCTCCGGAAAACTCATTTAATTAACTCTGCCAGTACATCTTGAACTTATGGGTAACATAAGGCTTTCTTCTTCACACACATTCACATATAAAATCCTGGTGGTTTCCTTTTATCAGACAGCAATGCATTGTGGGAACTCAAATTAAAATTACATAATGAGAGTTAAAGGCTATGGACACCTTTAAACTAATTTCCTACCATTTTTCTTGCTGTAGAGTCTGTGCAACTCCTTTACATAGCTGGCTGTGCTGCTGTTTCAGTAGTTGCCAACAGCGCAGATCTTCTGGCTGATATTGGCTCAGGGCTGACGTCATCAATCTACTTTACCTAGAGACTGCTCTCTCTGCCCTACCCCTCCCTCCTCTCACAGTAGCACAGTATGAAGGTATATTCACATCATTTTCTAGATAATCTGCGGCAGAAATCCGCAGCTGAAATTTGAATTTGTGCTGCGGATTGGCAAGCGGATACGCATGCAGATCTTCTCAATTGTAATTCAATGGAGCTAATCCTCTGCTTTTCAGAATGTAATCTGCAGGAATAATGAACATGCTGCTGATTTTAAAATCTATGGCACGTTCATAATTCTGCGCAGATTTTTTTCAGATCATGTGAACGGGGCATAAAATATCTTATTCACCAGCAGGGAGGGAGAGGAGGTTTTACACAGCAGAGTAGGCTATAAGAGTCTAGTTAGGAAGGAAAGATACTGAAAAATCTTCAGGAAAGGGGGAGACGCCTCCTGAGGAGAACTAGCACGAAACGCGCGTCGAGGCGGCTATACACGCCAGTCACTGCATTACTTTTCATGTGATTAAGAGTTTACTTTTCTTTTGCCAAGGCTATGGTCCTATATATGTGTACATTTACATCTAAAGGTTTTCTAATTGGTTTTCATACCTGATACCCTTATCTTTCTTGCTATTTGCGATCCATGCTTGATCCACAGATCTTGATTCAATATATCTCTTGTGTTGCATATATTAAGCTTCACACATTGACATGTATCCGTAACACCTTTTTGTTGCCATGCTACTCCCATAAAATGTAGCTAAATAGTACCACATACTAGTATACTCATTCGTGAAATAATCAGCCGTTGTATATATGGTGTTGATATCTTTTTTATTTGTTATACATTTGTGTTTTTATCTTTGTTGGTCCATAATAAATAAATATATTCTGTAATACAAAATATGTCCTAGTCTATATGCTCTGTTTTTGTTTGTTTTTGGTATAAACCACTAATATATGCAAAAATAATTTTTTCATTGTCAAAGTTGACTATGGCCTTTAAGCTGTAAGATCACCTACTCAAAGTAGAACAGGCCGTGATTTGCGGCTCGGATGGCCGCGGAGTCTCACCCGCAGCCGCCCGCAAATCACGGCAGGGGACATTGCCGTGTGCCTTAATTTCAACGAGCCTGGACCTCAAAATAAGACATGTCCTATCTTTTTGCGGTCCAGGCTCCCGGGCAATGCACGGACAGAGGAAACCACGGTCGTGTGCATGGGCCTATTGAAATGAATGGGGCCGCAATTCACACGCAGATTTTTGGGTGAATTGGGGCCACAAAAATAAGTTTGTGTTCATAGGGCCTTAGGTAACACATGGGCTTCAGATGGCATTTTTAAGTAAAAACACGTGGCACTATAGTAAACGTGTTAATATGGAGGTTTAGCCAACGTTTACAGCTGGTTAAATTAAAATGTTGTAGCACCTTGGGAAAATCACATGTGATTGCCCTTATTTTTGTATTCCTTAACTCCTTAACAGCATGTCACGTACTAGTACGTGACAGACGTTAAGGGGAAGTATGGAGCGGGCTCACGGGCTAAGCGTGCTCCATACTCAGCGGGTGACTGCTATGTAATACAACCGACACCTCACTGCAACAGGCGGAATCATAGAGCACTTTGATTCTGCCTGTTTAACACCTTAAATTTCATGGTCAATTGTGACCGCAGCATTTAAATTGTTAGAATTAGGGGGCGCTCCCCTTCACTCGCCATCGCCCTCCCTGCACGGCGCGATCAAGGGGTGCTGATGGTTGTCATGGCAGCCTGGGGCCTAACGAAGGCCCACGTGTCTGCCATCTTTGTACTCCTTTAAAGCCCAGGGCTTCAAAGGAAACTGTCAGTATCATGATGTACTGCAATACATTAGTATTGCAGTATATCATGCAAGCGATCGCTGGTTCAAATCCCCTAGGGGGACTAATAAAAGTAAAAAACAGGTTTTCTTATGTTCCAAAAAAAAGAAATAATAAAAGTTAAAAAAAAAAAACCTTTTCCCATTTTTTCCCTGAAGCAATGTTAAAAAATAAAAGTTGACATAACTGGTATCGCCACGTCCGTAAAAGTCCAAACCATCACAATATAGCATTGTTTAACTCGCTCGGTAAACGCTGTAAAAAAAAACTATATATATATATATATATATATATATATATATATATATATAAAACACGCAAATTGCTGTTTTTTGGTCATTTTAGCTCTTAAAAAAAATGGAATAAAAAGTGATAAAAAATTAGCATATACTCCAAAATGGTATCGGTGAAAACTACAGCTCGCCCCGCAAAATGTAAGCTCTCACACTGCTAAATTTATGAGGAAATAAAAAACAGGAAAGGGGGGAGGAATCCTCCAGCTCACCTGACACAATAGAGTGTGTCGCTGATAGCGCCCGGATCCTCATGTCGGCACACGGTAGGAGACAAGGAAGAGAAGAGGTTAGGATCCAGCGCTGTGTGGAATATAAAACGGAAACGATTTCCAAGTTTAATAGTCCTTATTAAGAGAAATCCAGTAGAGTCCTGGTGTAATGAAAGCGGGTGGTGGTGTCCTCGGAGACTATTAAACTTGGAAATCGTTTCCGTTTTATATTCCACACAGCGCTGGATCCTAACCTCTTCTCTTCCTTGAAATAAAAAACGTTATGCCTCTCAGAATATGGAAACACAAAACAATTTTTTTAGCAAAGAGTTTTATTTTTCTAAAAGTGATAAAACATAAAACAAAACATATACACTTGGTATCGCCGTAATCGTATCAACCTGTAGAATAAGGTGAATATGTATTTTTTACAGGACGCCGTAAAAACAAAACCCCTCTAAGAAAGTTACGTTTTGATGCGTAAATCGAGGTGTTTTCATGCTGCATGGGGTGTGATTTTTCTCTGCACTAGGCAGATAGAATTCGCAAGCGGAAAAGCAAGATAAATTGACATGCTGCATATTTTAAAATCCGCACGTCAATTTTCTTGCGGGAAAATGCTGCATCGTGTATATGAGAATTCCTGGAATCTCATTGTCTTTGCTGGTACTGTATAAGGGCATGACCAGATGTGGCGGAATTGCTCTGGATTTCCGCTGCGGACAGTCCGCAGCGGAAATCCGCAGCGTACACATTTCTCCATTGCTTTCCACAGCTTTTTAGTTGGGTTTGTTTACACGTTGCGGAAAATTCCGCTGCGGAGCATAGGCTGCGGTGCGGAATTTGGTGTCCGCAGCATACACTGACTGTTGCGGACGTGTAGCAAACTTGTTGCGGACTCATTGCGGAATTTCTCCATCGACTTAAATGGAGAGTCAAAATTCCACAATGAAGTCCGCAGATGTTATGTGTGCTGCGGAGTTCTTCATAGTTCTTCATTCTGGCTGGACCTATGTATTTCTAGGTCTACAGCCAGACTGAGGAAGTCAATGGGGCTCCCGTAATTACGGGTGACTACGTGTGTGCACCCATAATTACGGGAGCGTTGCTAGGCGACGTCAGTAAATAGTCACTGTCCAGGGTGCTGAAAGAGTTAAGCGATCGGCAGTAACTGTTTCAGCACCCTGGACAGTGACTTCCGATCACAATATACAGCAACCTGTAAAAAAAATAGAAGTTCATACTTACCGAGAACTCCCTGCTTCTTCCTCCAGTCCGGCCTCCCGGGATGACATTTCAGTTGAAGTAACGGCTGCAGCCAATCACAGGCTGCAGCGGTCACATGGACTGCCGCGTCATTCAGGGAGGTCGGGCTGGATGGCGAAAGAGGGACGCGTCACCAAGACAACGGCCAGGTAAGTATGAATTTATTTTTCTTTTACTAGGGAAAGGGCTGTCCCTTCTCTCTATCCTGCACTGATAGAGAGTAGGGAAGCCCTCTTCCCCTCAATACGCAACAGCTAGTCCGCATCAATTTAATGCCCATTTTAGGCAGAGCCGCAACAGAATCTGTAGGGTCAATCGTATTTAAAAACATATGGATTGACCCTACGATTGACCCTACAGTCAAATTCACTCTAGTTAGCTCAGTTTCGTCCATCCAATTTTTGGATGTGATGGTTGGAATCCATGAAGGTACCCTTACTACAGAAATGTTTGTTAAGAAAACTGATAAAAACAATCTGTTAGTATTTAACAGTAACCATCCACGTTCTATGATTAAAAGTCTCCCAATAAGCCAATTTATTCGTGGTAAACGTATTACCAATGTGGAGGACAAATTGGAGGGTACTCTTCAAAAAATTGAGGATAAATTTGTTCAGAGAGGCTATCCATCAGTACCCCTTAGACAACAAAGAGCTAAGGTGGGAGTTATGGAAAGGGACACACTATTACAGACTAGAAAACGAGGATTATTGCCTGCTCGCATACCGTTTGTGAGCACCTTTGCTGAAAATAGTGATAGCGTTAATAAAATCCTTTTAAAATACTGGCCCATCCTGAGACATAGTCTACTGCATATTCCTGAAATTAAGAGTAATCCTCTTTTTTCCTACCGCAGGTCACCTAATCTTCAGGACAGATTAGTACACTCTGATATAGGCCCTGGTAGAGTGAACAGGCAAACATATTTTACCAAAAGCAAAACAGGCTGTTTTACGTGTCTGAATTGTGTCAATTGCCCTCTGATTCGAAAGGGCTCACAATTTATCCATCCCCAGACGAAACGAACATATGATATTAGGTTCTACTTAAATTGTAACTCATACCATGTCATATATGTACTAGAATGTCCATGCCACCTCCTCCATGTTGAAGAAACTTCGCTCTAATTCAAAACGCGGTTAAATCAACACCGCTACACGATCCGCAAAAAACGTATGGACCTTCCTGTGTCCAAGTATTATATAAAAGCTGGACACACGGAAAAAGATATACGAGTATATTTGATAGACCATGTACCAATGTTACGTAGAGGTGGAGACCGTATTAAATCTCTCAAATATAGAGAGCTTCAATGGATTGAGAGATTGCAAACATTGAGACCTAGGGGGCTCAATGTTGACTTCATAACGCACGGTGTAGTCTAGGGATCTGCTTACACTCCGTGGGGATGTATTTATTGTTCATAGGTCTTCCTGTATATGAACCAGTGTAAAATCTACCAAATTTGTAAACTTATCTATTTCATTTCTTCCTGATCTCTGATAAACAGAAAATATCAAGTATCACCTGTGTCTTACCTTGGATCCACAATTTCGGGGTATGGAACCATCTTTATCACATATTGTTATGATTTGCTTCTTATGGTATTTTATTCAATTGCATTAAATAATACTTTATATATGAATATATCTACCAAAATTTTTTGGGGGAAATTTTTTTTTAAAATAGTTTTTTTAAAAACATTTTTTTAAGGATATTGTGCACACCATGCGTTTGTACAGCGTTTTTCATGCATTTTTAAGAACTTTTTTTTTTTTTTTCCTATCTTCCCAGGGGTAACATTATCATAATCATCATAATCCTTTCTGGATATGTATGATGACTGTCTTCCCTTTTTCCCTTTTATTTTGCCGTTTTTTATCTATAAATGGCTACCTTAAGTCTCTTTATCAACTGCTCTCATTTATATGCGCATCTTCAGCGCAACATATTCTTGACTCTTAAAGTTATTAGTCTATATCTCACAGTGCAGTTATGATTGGTGACTGGGTGTATTCCCTGTCATCTCCATTAAATTGCATTTTTTGGTATCTTCTAAGTTCCCTTTACGCTGTACATGGACGCAACCGACTGTGTGCACGGTTCCTAGAATAAAGTTTTCATTTTGACAATAAGATTATACAAACATGGCCGCTGCTGGCCTTGTATGCTGTACTAAGATGGCCGCCGCCTGCCTCATAGTGGCACTGCGCATGCGCAAATGTGCGCTGTAGCAAGAGACTACTCTGTCATAGATAGTCGCCACCCTACTTTTCAGGCGCCGGAACTACAACCCGAACACGTGGATCCGAGGTAAACACAAGGCTCATGTTTTTAATTTGTTATATTATGTGCACCTGCACTTTTTTTAAAGTTGTTCACCAATTAGCATTTTTCTGCTGTAAACTGGATGGCCCGGATTGATCTGAGGACCATCATATATACACAATGGCACTTTTGTATTTTATAACTTTTACTGATGCAACATGACTGTATCTTTGCACTTATTTATGTTTTATGTTAAATCACTTGCCTAATGAGACCAGTTGTGTGGTCTCCATATATAGCACATGCCTTTACACTGTTTGTATGCTTGAGAAAGGCTCCATGTTAAGAGCCGAAACGTCGCACAGGGGCTAATAAAAAGTCGTTTTTTTTCTATCACAAATTGGAGTGCTGTCTCTTATTGGACGAATATTGAGGATCTGGGAGCAGTGATCGGGCTCCTGGGACGTGCACCCACCTATATTCCTGACTGGTGCTGCTGGATGGTGGACATTATAGATAGATAGATAGATAGATAGATAGATAGATAGATAGATAGTGTCACGTTGGGTTCGTGGACCCACTGGGCCATAGTGCCTTGGCGGTATGGCAGCTGGCCAACAGGGGCGCAGGTCACAGTCCACAGTTCGTATAAGGTACCTGTGGCAGCTCGGAGAGTAGCAAGGCAGGCTCGGCTGGGACTAGGCAGCGGGTAGACTTCAGGCGTGGAGAAGCAGGACATGCGTAGATACAGCACAGCACGACTACAGCTCAGCACGGCACTTGACAAGGATAGCACGGGATACAGGATACAGGAACAGGGAACACTGGAACTGGAAAACACTAGGAGACCATTTGCTTAGACAAACTAGGATATGACAAACAATGCTCAGGAAAGGCTCAGAAGGGCAGAGACCTTCTTATTGTCCAGGAAATCATGTGAGTAGATGATGATGATTGTTTTCATGTGCGCGCACTTTAAGAGCGGGCACGAGTGTGCGCGCGCACCCTACAGGACACAGCGGACCGGAGCAGAAGTGAACGCTGGCGTATCCTAGGAAGGAGATGAGGACCAGCGCTCACAGATCCATGGCTGCGGGCGTCGGGAGGTAAGTCAACCGGATGGCCCGCAGCCATGGACGCTACAGATAGATAGATAGATATTAGATAGATATATCAGAAAATCAAGACATAGTTTCTGAAAGTTGTCTTTGAAATGTTAATGGGGATGGGATTCTATTATCACCCACTCAACATTAAACTTCCGTTGAACTGATAAGGTACAATGTACTACTCATAAAAGAGTACAGCAATAGAATAGCGGTTAGTTCAACTAAAAGAAAAACTGGTTTGTGCCACTGAGATCAGTCTTGCCTGAGTGCTTCAGAGCAACAAACGTTCATTTCTGTAGGTACTCAATGCGTGGATTGTTCTATGTGCTGTCTGCATTTACGCTATTCATTAACAATTAGAAAACCTTCTTACACCATCTAAGAGGAGCAGAATGCAGCCTATTAGTCTGAGGAAGTTACCGCCATGAAACAATAAGACCGTGGGTGTGCGTGTAGGCAGCACAGAGTTCAGCTAACCCTAAGAGCTGACTTCAGTGTAAGTTCTTACAAAGGCATGAAGAGACTGACTGCAGTTAAAATGGTTACATAAGTCTAAATAAAAAGTAGAAATTAAAGAAGAAAAATTCAATAGTAGTTTGATTGGAATAAAGAAAGAAATCGTACATCATGTTATTTATAAATACCCCTGTAAATCAGTACAGGGGCATTCTGTCTCTCCATGGAGCATAGAGTCTAAAGTGAGCCCCATATGTTTATTGGACCCCTGCAAATACAATGTGATTAGAGACTAATATAGGGATAGGGTTTATTAGGTGGCTTGTATAAGAAGGTGGACTCACTGTACGTGGGTCATTGGTGACATGGAGCAAGAAAAATGACTTAGGCCCCATGCACACGACAGCAAAAAACTTCAGTTTTTGCGGACCGCAACTGCGGTCCGCAAAAACGGAGCCATTCACTTTCATTGAACACTGACACCTTTCCGTAGCACTACGGAAGGGTGTCAGTGCCGTGGAAATGTTCCGGGAATTATGGAACATGTCCGTTCTTTCGAATTTTGCGGGCCGTGCTCCCATACTTTGTATCGGAGCACGGCCCGAAAATGCGGCTGTCAGTCAGCGGCCGGCCGTGCCCGCAATCGCGGGCCGTGATTGCGGGCACGGTCGTGTGCATGGGGCCTTAATGTATCACATTGGGTCATCAATGGATCTTATCCTTCCAGGTAAAATTCCCATTGTGCAAAATAAAGAGAAGGATTTTTTTTAATAATATGAACAACCCACAGAGTGTACCTATAATTTAAAAAAATCCTGCCTACTTCACCTGTTATGAATAGATAATTTGAAACAACTGAATTTCTGGATTCTGAGGAAGGAAACAGAACAGTGTGAACAAAGTGTCCTGCTCTTTTTAATCTGCAGCCGTAAATAAATAATAAAAAACAAATGTGAACCAGCTCAGCCTCATGCAATTAGGAGATTGCTTTCCAATTTACAATGAGGTTTGGCATAAACATAATTACAGGCCACTAAATAATCCAAGTATCTCAAACTAATAACCTGCATGAAGATACTTATAAAAGAAATGATGGTCGGAAAAAAATAAACAACGTAGATTGGGATGTGATGAGACATCATTTAGCAGAACACCCTGCAGAAAATTTGTATTCTAAAGTATCATTAAAACACGAGGGTCTATTAAGTGGCTGAGAGGATTCTGAACACGATAACGCAGGCTATAAAATGAAGAGATTTTCTTTTCATATCGTTTGTCTCTTGTAAACAAACAAATCGAAACAAAAATTAAAAATTCTTCATCAAAGGGATCGGACAAAATACAAGCATAGCCGCTACTAAGATTTTCACTAATACAAAGAGGGAAACTATATGACCCTGTTCACACGGAGTACTTTGCAAGCAGAAAAAATCTGCCTCAAAATTCCTTCAGAAATTTTGAGGCAGATTTTGACATGCCTGCACTTTCTTGTTCCTGCGTTTTTGCAGCAGTTTTTGCCCGCGGCCATTGGCAAAAAACACGCAGCGAAAAAGCTTTTTTCTGCCTCCCATTGAATTCAATGGAAGGTCAGAGGCAGAACATGCCGCTTTTCTTTCCCATGAGTGGCTAAAAGCTGCAGCAGAAACAAAAACACCTCCACCTCCCATTGAAATCAATGGGACGCAGTTTTGGAATTTTTTTTGGCACTGATTCCGATGCGGTCTGCACATCAAAATCAGCACCAAAAAAAACTCTGTGTGAACTGGGCCTATGGATGGTTTGTAGTAGCTGGACCAGATACTCTAAGGTTCCCAGTAGTCCTGTTTTGCAATCGCTTTTTGGTGGTTTAAGTTCTTGAGGTCTTGTACACTTTAGGCTCTGTGCCAAACATGTCGTCCAGCGATTACAAAATGTATGTCTGTAGGGGGTACTCGCAATGTCCTCATATAAAGCATAGTGTATTATCAAAGCCTTGGGGGTACATTGATGTTATTTATTTAGGTAGGGGTGTCACGTCGGGGTTCGTGGACCCACTGGGCCGTACCATCTTGGCGGTAAGGCAGCTGGCCAACAGGACGCAGGTCAAAGTCTATAGTTCGTATAGGGTACCTGTGGCAGCTCAGATAGTAGCGAGGCAGGCTAGGCAGGAACTTGGCAGCAGGTGGACGACAGGTGTGGAGAGGCAGGTCAGGCGTAGAATACAGCACGGCTACAGCTCAGCACGGCACTAGATCGGGATACAGGAACAGGAAACAGGAACAGGAACACACTGGGAGCAGGAAACACTAGGGGGCCATTTGCAAGACAGACTAGGGATACAACAACAAAGCTCAGGCATAGAACTAGGGGGCTGGACCCTTCTTATAGTCCAGAGTACTCACAGGTCAGAGGTCAGGAACGAGGTCCGGTGCGCGCGCTGCCCCTTTAAGAGCGGGCACGAGCGTGTGTGCGCACCCTACGGTATCCGGCATTGGTGAGTAGACGCGAATGCTTGCACCTCCTGAGGAGGAGGCTGGGGCCAGCGCTCGCCGACTCGTGGCTGCGGCTGTCAGGGGAGGAACGGAGCCACGGACATGACAGTATCCCCCCTCTTACGCCCCCTCTTCTTGGGGCCAGAGCGAGAGAGAAATTTTTTCAGAAGAGCAAGAGCATTAAGGTTCTCTTCTGGCTCCCAAGACCTCTCTTCAGGACCGAAGCCGGGGAGGAAGACTTGCAGATGAAGCCTCGCTCCAAGTTCTCTTTAACATAGGCAGACATAGACAGAGTCTCTGGCAGAGAGAGAGGATATACCCTGCCACGGGGAAGGGAAGCACCAGGAACCAGCTCGATAGGACAGTCATACGCCCGATGTGGGGGCAGTGTCTCCGCCTCTTTCTTGCTGAAGACGTCCGCAAATGAAGCAAAATGACTAGGCAATCCTGCCAGTGACTGAGGCAGAGGAGACTGAGTCAAACAAATCTGTCCCAGACAACGATTGTGACACTCGGGGCCCTACTGGAGAACCTCTCCAGAGTTCCAGTCCAGGACTGGGGCATGCAATCGGAGCCAAGACAGGCCCAGCAACACAGGATCAACGGCTCCGGGTAGGACATAGAACGACAGCAGTTCGGAGTGGAGGGCCCCTACTTGGAACCTCAGTGGTTTGGTCACAGCAACAACTGGGTTAGGCAGGGGTAGACCATCTACAGAAGCAATTGTCAACGGGCTCTCCATAGGGGTGGTAGGCAACTGAAGAAGGTTCACCAGGTCTCTAAGGATGAAATTAGCCGCGGATCCCGAGTCCAGATAAGCAGAGACCTGATGCATTCTCTCGCCGGCACTATGGACGCTGGTATGGACAATTTGGATGAAAGTCCTTTTTTACCCAGGGTTGTCACTCCTAGCAACCCTAGGCTTTGGGGCTTTAGGGGACACAGGCACACAAGATGGCCACCGAGGCCGCAATAGAGACAAAGTCCCAAAGTGCGCCTGCGTTGTCTCTCCTGGGTGGATAGCTTACCTCGGTCCATCATCACAGATTCTTTAGGAGGATCGACGTCTGAGGACAGCAGGGGTTGCTGCAAAGTAGGTCCCAGACTAGGAGGGTCTCCCTCCCGACGAACCTCTTGGAGGCGTTCTCGGATCCGTATGTCAATCCGGGCGGACAGAAGGATGAGGTCATCCAGGGTACATGGCAGGTCTCGAGCAGCAAGTTTGTCCTTAATCTTAGGGGACAGTTCATTCCAGAATGCCGCCATCAGATCCTCATTGTTCCACAACAGTTCTCCTGCCAGGGTGCGGAAGTGGATGGCGTACTCACTCACGGAGGTGTCTCCTTGGCGTAGTTTAATCAAAGCAGCCGCTGCAGATGAGACCCGTCCAGGCTCCGGAAAGGTCCAGAGAAAGGCTTGGAAGTCACGGGTCTCAGGTCCTTGTCTCTCCCAGATAGGGTTCGCCCATGCAAGAGCCTTTCCGGGGGGAGAGAAATTATGAATGCGACCCTTGCGCCGTCAGATGAAAATGTCCTGGGACGGGGGCGTGGCCGGATGTCTGCCTGAGTAGACGTGCTTCACAGTGCTCCTGAGCTCCCTGACTCCTTATCTTGCTGATATCCTTGCCATCCTGCATTCTAAGTTGCCCAAACGGGCAGGACATGTGCATCTCTCACCCCTGTATCCCTACCTGTCGGTAGTTTTGAGGTCTGGTGTCGTGGGGCCCTCCTGGAGAGAGAAGCTGGTCAGCCGGCGGCACTTCCGGTGGAGCACGAGGCGGGCGGAAGTGAAAGGCTGTCTGCAGGAGTCTGGCTCTGTGTCGGTCGCTGCTGCTGGAGGCTGGTGTTGCTGATTACTGACGGCGGGACTGTGGATCGGCTGGGAGGCAGAGCTGTGCAGCGGTGTGTGGTGGCTGTCCCATTGCAGGCAGGAGGATACATCTGGGGAGCGCTTCACAGGTATTTCACTGGACTGAGCTAGCTGTGCAGGCTCACTACTCACCCTGCATTGGGCCTGGTACTGGGTCCCCGGGGTACCTCGCACCCTTAGCATGTGGATTTGCTCCGTTTGGTGTATCGGACACCCTGCCAGTTCCTACATACCCTACATCCCTCCATTTGCATCATGGGAGGCAGTAAGGCTGGAAAGAAGGGGAAAACGAGGTCCACGCAGGGCAGTTATATTCCCCCATCAGATGAGGAATCCCTAGATGAGATGGAGGATGGAGCCTCTGGCTCGGCCCTGGCCAAAATCAAGGCTAATGCAGTAAAGAGGCTGGAGCAATTTGCTAGGCCTGAACACCCCCCTGCTTCTCCAGACCCATCTTTATCCCTGTTTGAGGGCTCGCTGAGTCCTCCAAGACCAATTTCACCACAGGACCTGCCTGTTTCTTCCTCTCATGTGGATACGAAATTTGCTGAGTTAATGTCTGCAATTACCTCCTGTCAATCCTTGTTGGTTACTAAGGTTGATGAACTTCGTCAGGACTTTGTTATCCTGAGGCATGATGTGCAAAAAGTGCGGGAACGTACTGCAGAGGCAGAGCGCAGGATATCGGAGGTGGAGGATATTCTACACCCTATTCCAGCTCAGATCGCTGATTTGAGGAGACAGGTGGAGATCTCGGTCGAACGGGCTGATGATTTTGAGAACAGAATACGCCGGAACAACATCCGCATGGTCGGGCTGCCAGAAAAGTCAGAGGGTACAGATGCTGTTTCTTTCCTGGAAAAGTGGCTGAAGGAAACCTTTGATGACACTGTGTTTTCAGCATTCTTCACAATTGAACGGGCTCATCGGGTCCCTGCTAGACCCGGGCCGCCGGGAGGCCCCCCTCGGCCTATGCTGGCGCGACTGCTGCATTTCAGGGATAGAGATGCTATTCTTCAGGCGGCAAGACGTAAAGGCTCTATCTTACATGGCTCTCAGCGGATCTCCATTTATCCTCCATTTATCGGTCGCGATCCGGAAGCAGCGGGTGCGTTTTACAGAGGTCAGGAAGAAGCTCCAAGAAAAGGGGTACAAGTATGCGATGTTATACCCTGCTAAACTGCGGGTGGTTGATGGGCCGACTGCAAGATTTTTCCTTTCCCCCAATGAAGCCTTGGACTGGGCGGCTGCCGCTCCCCGAGCCCCAGGAGTAAACTTCCCCCCCTGAATGCTGCGATCCCCTGCTGGGGTAACCCCCGTGATGTTTAATTTGTTGAATTTTCTCTCTCTCTCTCTTGTTGAAAAGTATTTACTGCACTGATTGGGTTGCTGATTACCTGCTGTACTTACACTGTTACTTAGGAGAGATGATGTGATATGTTTTCACTGTTTAATTTTTATTTATTTTGCTCCTTTTCCCCTCTTAGTGGGGTCAGGTCTCAGGGCTGTGCTGCTGTTGTAGCTGTTAGCTTAGTCAGGGACCACTGTTCTCAGTTGTAGTTCAGTTAGTGGGTACAGGTCTGCACTACAAGTCGGGTGCTTGACAGGGACGGTTGGGGTTTGTTTTACTGTATTTCAATGTACGGTTATGTGTTATATGTGGTGTGTCATGAGTGTGTGTGTGTGTGTGTGTGTGTGTGTGTGTGTGTGTGTGTGTGTGTGTGTGTGAATGTGTATGTATTCTTCTCCTCTCCATTCCCATCATATACTAGCTATGGGTCTCCTGCTGTTTTCTGCTCTTCAGGCGTACCATGGCTGTAATTAAGGTCTTGAGCTGGAATGTCCGTGGGCTTAACTCAAAATTTAAACGGTCTCTTGTGTTCAACTTCCTGAAGAAACACTCGCCTCATGTTATATGCTTACAAGAGACGCATTTAACTGGACAAAAAATTCTGGCCCTTAAACGGGCCTGGATAGCTAGAGGATATAATTCCTCATATTCCTCATATTCTAGGGGGGTGTCTGTTCTGATAGCCAAGAGTGTGCGCCTGGAGGTGTTGAAGGTAGCATGTGACCATTTTGGGCGCTATGTCATTATACACTGTTCATCACCCGGGTCCTGTTTTACCTTAGTAAATGTGTATGTTCCCCCGCCCCTTGATCCCACACTATTGGACTTGATAGCCCAGAAACTCTCAGAGTTCCCTGCTGGCCCAGTGTTGTGTATGGGTGACTTCTATGCAGTCCCTGACATATCTATGGATCGTACTGGGCGCTGGAAATACCCGCTAGAAAAAAAATACTCCTATTACTCCTCTGCCCATAAAACCTTTTCTAGAATTGACCTCGCTCTGGTGTCACAGGACCTTTTGCCCGCAGTAACGGCTATAGATATCACTCCACGAGGCATCTCGGATCACTCAGCTCTCATTTTGTCATTTACGGTTGGTGCCCCAGCTGACTCCAAAATATGGAGACTGCATCCGGCCTGGCTGTCCTCTCCTGAGGTTCGATCAGAGGTGGTGGCCTCTCATGACTCATATTGGGATCATAATTCCTCATTTCCAGACCCTTTGGTAGTGTGGGATGCATATAAAGCCACTCTTAGGGGTGCGTTTATGGCAGGGGTTGCAAGGTGTAGAGCAGTGTCCAGAGAGAAGGAGAGGTCGCTGATAGAAGAGAGTCAGAGAGCTGAGAGAGACTATATTGCAAATCCTTGTCCAGGTATGAAGAGTCGGTGGGCTGGGGTTCAGAGGGAACTAAACCATATACAGGTCGAACAAACTAAAAAGCAGGTGCTGCATACGGAGGCAAGGGTGTTTGAGTTTGGTGACAAAAATGGCAAGCTTCTTGCGTACTTGGCTAGGTCGGAACGCCCGTGTGCCTCTGTTCCATCTATTCTTTCTTCTGAGGGTACTCTCTGTACTGCCCCTAAAGATTTGAATAAAGTGTTTGGTGATTTTTATGCTCAGTTATATAGCTCCAGATGTAGTGGGCCTCCGGAGGATATAGAACGCTTTTTAGATGACCTTCCCCTATGGCGCTTGACTGATGCACAGGCAAAGGAACTAGACAGTCCGCTTACAGAGGACGATATCACTGATGCGATTCAGTTGTTGCCATCTGGTAAGACCCCCGGACTTGATGGCCTGGGGGCTGATTGGTATAAGGATAGCTGTGAGGTTGTGGTGCCCAGGCTTAAGGAAGTCTATTCTGCTGCTCTGGAGATGGGGGTTCTGCCGGCATCTATGAGAGAGGCCCTAATTGTGGTGCTGTTGAAGCCTGGGAAGGATCCGACTCTTCCAGATTCCTATCGGCCCATATCGCTGATTAACTCAGATGCAAAGATACTTGCCAAGATATTAGCTACCAGATTAAATAAAGTTATATTATCCCTCATTCATCCTGACCAAACAGGCTTTATGCCTGGGAAGGGTACGGATATTAACGTACACAGGTTATTTCTTAATATTGATGCTGCACAATACGATACATCCCCTGGGTTTGTTCTCTGTCTAGATACATATAAAGCCTTTGATTCGGTTGAATGGAGGTATCTCTGGATACTGCTTTCCCGTCTAAATTTTGGTCCCAGATTTCTTGCTCTGGTCCGTCTGTTATATGAGCAGCCTGTTGCTAGGGTGAGAACAAATCTGGATGTCTCTAAGCCCTTCTCTCTAGGTCGAGGTACGCGCCAGGGTTGTCCACTCTCCCCTTTGTTGTTCGCTCTTGCGATTGAGCCTCTGGTGCTGGCAGTTAGGCGTTCCTCTTCCATTATTGGTATCCCTCGAGGTTCACTAGTTGAGAAAATATCCCTGTATGCAGATGATACTTTGGTGTATCTGGCGGATGATGGTCCTTCGTTGTCTTCACTCTTGCAGCTGATTGACACTTTTGGGGCGTTCTCGGGGTTGTCGGTTAATTGGTCTAAGTCGGTTATGTTTCCTCTATGTGCAGAGTATCGCTCCCGGCAGGGGCTCCCTGTCCCGTTGCAGGTCGTGTCTCAATTTACGTATCTTGGGGTGCGGATCTCCCTTAATTTGTTGCGCTTTCGTGAATTTAATCTTTGTCCCTTAGTGGCCTCTACTGAAAAGCAGCTAAACTCTTGGAGGAACCTCCCCCTCTCATTATATGGTAGGATAAACCTTTTTAAAATGATATATCTGCCTAAATTTCTTTACCTCCTACATATTTGTCCGGTTATTTTGCCCAAACAATTTTTTTGCCAATTGGATGGGATTCTACGTGGGTTTTACTGGCAAGGCGGCACACCCCGGTTTAGTCTCAGCCTTCTGCAGGCCCCAAGGAGTGTGGGGGGGATGGGGGCGCCCAACCTTTACTTATATTATTTGGCTTCGCAGCTGGTACTGGCTCACTGGTGGATTGACATCGACTTAAGTAATGCGGCCACGGCGCTGGCTGGAGCACTCATGACTTCCTATGAGAGTCTTACCAACCTCTTAGATAGGTTTAAAACTTCGTGCCGGGCGCCCTTACCGTTAAAAACTATTGCAAATGCCTGGAAGAAGGCACAACTCTTACTAAAAGATACTACGGATTCTTCTGTTTCCCCTAGGACTCCGTTATGGAACAATCCATGACTGCCTCACCTGGTGTCCCTGCCGGGAGCGATGATGTGGGCTGGGGTGGGGGTTCGATTTTTAGGCCAAATATACTCTGTGGACAGTGGGTTTGTCTCCTTTTCTGAACTAGAGGAGAGATTTGGGGTCTCGAGGAAGGTTTTTTATCATTATCTCCAGTTGAGACATGCCTGCTCGGCTCAGTTTGGATCTGTCACGCCAGCTTTGGGGTTTTCCGGATTGGAGGACCTGCTCGGCACCCCAGACCTTCCTAAGACCCTTACTCAGATGTATGCCCTGTTGCTGTCTTCTGTAAAATGCCCATTTGATAGGGCGTACCTGGGGTGGAAGAGAGATATCCCTGATTTGTTGAAGGAGGAGTGGAGGGAGGTGGAGCTTTCCTTCTTTGATTCCGTAGTTAGTGCTCGAGACTTTTTAATGCAATCGCGGTTTCTACACAGAATTTACTATACTCCAGTTAGACTTAAGAGAATTGGGGCCTCTGGGTCGGACAGCTGTTTTAGGTGTCAGTCGGATGTTGGCACGTACCTCCACTGTGTCTGGTCCTGCCCTAGGATTTCATTATTCTGGTCAAGGGTTGTAGAGTTTCTGCATGATAACTTTGAGTTTCCCCGGGTTCTCTCCCCTCAGGTGTGCCTTTTGGGCATTATGAATGAGTTAGTACAAGGCTATTATGACAAAATCTTTTTCCGATTTGTTTTGTTCTGTGCGCGGAAGGTTATAATTATGGAATGGAAGGCCACGGTGTGTCCTAGTATAGAACATTGGTTGCAATTGATAAATAAGTATATACCATTATATCAGAAGTTATACATTAGCAGAGGGTGTCCTGACAAATTCGGGAAGATATGGGCCAGATGGATGGAGATTTCGGACACTGCTGTCTGATAGACAGGTGTGAGTGAAGTGTGACTGGTTGTCTGTTTTGTATGTCTTGGCAATAATGACGGTCAAATGTAGATCCTGCTTTCTTCACAATACACTTATATGCACCTGTGATCCGTTAAGTTTTCATGCTGGCTTTTGCATTGTAACTGTATTTTTATCTATGATGATTGTTATTGCCAACTAGTGTGGTTGGTCAGTATGCTATGTATGTTTTTGCGCGCAATCGTTGCGCTTCTGTACATTTCTATTTTGGGAAAAAAATAATAAAGAAAAACTTTAAAAAAAAAAAAAAAGAAAATGTCCTGGGACACAGGCTGAAATGGATCTGGCACTGGTTCAAAAATACACGATAGGAACCTGCATCTCCATCATAGCGGTCCGGAAGTGGCAAAGAAAAACGTGGGTGACACTGCCAGGAGGTGTAGTCTGAGGATCAACACTGCCAGGAGGTATAGTAGGAGGAACGGCAGCTCTTGCTTCCTGCTGACGAACGAGAGCGTTCAAAGCTTGGAGGAGTTGGTCCTGTCAAGACTGGAGATCCAGCAAATCCGCCCGCATCTCTTGTGATGTCGTCATCGTCTTGGATTGACCGGCGGGGTCCATGCCCTGAGCTTACTGTCACGTCGGGGTTCGTGGGCCAGCTGGGCCCTACCATCTTGGAGGCAAAGCTGTCCAACAGGACGCAGGTCAAAGTCTATAGTTCGTATAGGGTACCTGTGGCAGCTCAGATAGTAGCGAGGCAGACTAGGCAGGAACTTGGCAGCAGGTGGACGACAGGTGTGGAGGCAGGTCAGACATAGAATACAGCACGGCTACATCTCAGCATGGCACTAGATCAGGATACAGGAACAGGAAACAGGAACAGGAAAACACTGGGAGCAGGAAACACTAGGGGGCCATTTGCAAGACAGACTAGGGATACAACAACAAAGCTCAGGCATAGAACTATGGGGCTGGACCCTTCTTATAGTCCAGAGTACTCACAGGTCAGAGGTCAGGTCCTACGAGATCCGGCATTGGTGAGTAGACGCGAGCGCTGGCTTCTCCTGAGGAGGAGGCTGGGGCCAGTGCTCGCCGACTCGTGGCAGCGGCTGTCAGGGGAGGAACGGAGCTGACAGCCCGCAGCCACAGACATGACAGGGGGTGCATAGTATAGAAAAAATCTGTAACGATCCGTGGGTATGTGGACCCACTAGGCTGTACCGCCGTAGCGGAGTAGCAGCTGGCCAAACAGCAGTCTATACAAAGTCCTAGTGCAAGAGTACCTGTAATTCTCCAGACTGTAGCAGAGGCTTAGGCACAGATGAAACTTGAAGGTAGATGACGCCACCTGTGGTGGATGATATCAGGCGTGACAGAAAACACCAGATGTGGTGTACGACAGCAGGCGTGACAGGTGGCACAACACTAGATAAGGATCAGGAACAAACAGCACGGCATACAGGTAGAAGGGTACGGGAACACTGGGAACAAGATAACACTAAGGGGCCATTTGCTAAGACTTACATGGGAATACACAACGCTCAGGCAAGGAGTGAAAGGGCAGAGCTCTTTTTATAGTCCAGAGTGATCTGGGGCTAATTTGTAATATTTTTCAGGAACGAGCGCGCGAACCCTAGAGAACACCGCAGGACAGAGCGGAACAGAGTGCCAGGTTCTCCTATGAGGGAGATGCTGGCCCGAACTTGGCAGTCCGCGATCGCGGCCATTGAGGGGTGAGTAGGGACGACAGGCGGCGGCCGCTGCACAATCATTAAAGGGCCTTCATGGTCGAAAATCAGCTGGAACACAGAGCGGTAGAATGGAATTCAGGGGCCCCTTTCTAGAGATATGTGCGGGTCCCAGAGGTGGACCTCGTATAAATCACAGTGGAGAGCCGAGACAACAAACGCTCTACTCCATCAGTGACAACTCTAGGCTCATATGCAGTATTACAAAGCTATACCTGACCTCATCTCCTTACTACATACATGTGCACCATGTATTGTAGATTGATATCTTTATGCAGGGTCCATATATACTATAATAATGAAGGCTTTATTAATATTAATTTAATCTAAAGTCACTACTTCATTGTGCAGTCATCATAATAGGTCATCATGGCTCTGCCCTGCCATCTCGTGCCATGGAAGCTGTCGCCGGGCCAGGGCGCTTTTAAAACAAGCAGGGGAAGGGAGCCAGCGCAGTGCTCCCTTCCACCTGCTGTACACCCCGGCCCTGCCACACAGTGTATATACTTACCTCCAGCGAATAGCCATTCGTCCAAATGGCATATACTCCTCCTCCTCACATGCACTCTGCGCTGTGAGGAGAGAGCGAGCGACGGAATACATGGCCATCACTCGGGACACATTCCGGTGATGGCCATGTATTACCCGGCCCCATAGACTTCTATGGGAGCCGGGCGGCCGGTTAAACGGCCGAAAATAGGACATGTCCCATTTTTTGACGGCCAGGCTTACCGGGCCGTCCAAAAAATCGGTCGTGTGAATAGCCCCATTAGGGGTCTATTGTTCCTACTGCAGCTGGGTGACGGCCGCGGCCGGGAAACCCTGTCGTGTGAATAAGAGCTAAGGCCTTACATTAATCAATAAGTCTGTGGAACACAAATCTGCCATCTAGCTAGTTGCCCTTTAGTTTGGTGTACTGCTAACTTTATTAATTTGCTCCAGAGATGAGAGGTTAACTCAGTGCAGCATCTCCCGTCCCTTAAGTAACATGAAGCCTTATTTCTGCAGAATTATCTTGAGACAAACAATAAAACATAATTCTATTTTTGAGGTTGTGGAGTTTATATTAAGAGAAGCAGACAGAATAATGAAAGTGCCCATGTGTTCTAGTGGGATTTCATTTACTACAAGCAGAAGAACTCATCAACGCTCCAGAATAAATGCGCTGAACACAAATTGCAAAAATATTTGTCTGGCCGTTTTTTATTGTCTACATCCCTTAAACTGTCTTCTTAGACAATCCTTACAGCAAAGCTTTTCTCCTCATACACAAACAAGCAAAATAACTATGTAAAATCCTTAACTTACCTCTGTCAATTCAGTCTCTTCATAGAAATTCCATGAAGCAGAGTAGAAATTCTGCCTGGAAAAATCAGCACCGTTTTTTTTTAAGTGGCTTTGCACCACATGCGTTTTTGCCACCGTTTTTGTCACGATTTTCGCCGTGTTTTTTTAGGCTTTTTTTTTTTAGCTATCTCTCCAACAGAAAAATGGAATAACCAAAGGCTTTTTTTGCTGAAAAACGCGTAAAAAAAAAAAACGTGTTTATTTCCATCTCCCATTGATTTCAATGGGGTTTTTGAGGCGGAAAACGCCTCAAGATAGGGCAAGTCGCTTATTTTTCCCACAAGCGTTTTTTTTTTTGCTTGCGGTAAAAAAACGCCTCCACCTCCCATTGAAATCAATGGGAGTAAATTTCGGCTGTTTTTTGCCACGGCAAAAAACTCTGTGTGAACAGTTTAGTAAATATTTGTATTGCTTATGAAATAAAAATTCTGGAGCATCTTTACTTAGAACTGTGTTGTGTTGTGTTGTTCCTCTGTTATTCCTCCTGGAAATGTATGAATAAATTGACAACTGGGTGATATCATTTGTCTTGTCAAAAAGGTGTGACCCAACACAGTCTGGCACAGCTATAACAAATTAAAGAGTGTCAAACTGTGAAGGGACACCCCCCCCCCAACCGGTAACACTCAGTTGTCAATTTAATCATACATTTTCAAGAACAATAACTGAGGAACAGCACAGCATGGTGTTCTAAGAAAAGATGCTCCAGCATTGTTGTTTCATGAGGAATACAAGTATTCACTAAAATAGGCATGTGCTCCTCAAGGTAAGGTTTACACTTGCTGGTAGTGGTGTGATACAGATTCAAGGGATAATTTATGGCAAAATAATGAGTTGGAACAGTTTTTTAATCTGTATGGTGGAAAAAAAACAATAGATTTCCCTGACCAACTAAATTGAATAGAAGAAAAAAAATATATCCATTATGATCTTTTGTTGCTACCATTATTTCACAGGCAATCAGACTAACAAGCAGATAGCAATAGCAAGTGAATGGGCAACATTTTTCAAGTGCTGCAGTGTGCATAGTCAGCAAAAATTTAGCAAATTGTACCAAATTTATCATAATGGTGTGGTGCCATGATAAACTTGGTGATGCTCACTAGACATGTCAGGTAATTTTCTTTCCCTTATGGCTAGCATACATATATACCAATATTTTATAAAATACTGATCGCTGGCAAATAAATAATACAGCATTGCAATCACGGTCTCTGGCACTACTCTATGCTGCCCTCATATAGGGCAGCATAAACCTGGGGACAGATTCCCTTTAAGGTCCCATGCACACAAACTTATTTTTGCAGCCCGAGTCATTTCAATGAGCCCATTAACACGACCGTGGTTTCCACGGTCCATGCATTGCCCAGGAGTCTGGACCGCAAAAAGATAGGAGGTAGATATAAAGGACATGTCTTATTACGGCCACATTTTGCAGTCCAGGCTCATTGAAATGAAGGCACACGGCAAAGTACTGTGATTTGCGGGCAGCCGCGGGTGACACTCCGCGGCCATCCAAGCTGCAGATCACGGCCCACGCACACCACTACAGTCGTGTGCATGAGGCCTAAGTCTATCCAGAAAAGAGCTCCACTTTTAATTAAGTAGAAATATTTAGAAAGGTCTAGATTTGCCTATAGAAATGTTGATTGCAAGAATTTCTGGTTTCTAGCAGTGTCCAATGCATTTACGTTATTTGTGTTCAGAGAATCGACATCTTTTACAAAGTGCGTTATGTATGACAGCACAATGATAATTAGCTCGGCAGAATTCTTATTATTTTCTTAAATTGCAGTAATTTCCTACATATGCTTTATCACATCATTCAAATGAAGATATTTAGTGCATATAAGGGATGGCCACATTTACTTTTCAATTAAAACTTCCATTTTCTGCATTTTATATCATCCATTCATTTGTGATAGAGTTCATTTATACTTTATCTATTAATGCAATTTTCTGAATTTGGCTCTGCCATATTAATGCCGATATTAATATTTCTATACTGCCGTAGTGTCATTCAGTCACTGGATAAATAGTACTGTACAGTGCCCAGATAAATAGAGCATGCTACTTTATTCAGATTGTCATACTTTGCCCAGGTAGTGTTATATAGTATCCATATCCTGCCACACCGTGCCCAGAGTGTTTCATATAGTGCCAAATTATGCTGCACTATTGTTTTCTGTATTTTTTTTGCAACGAAGGCCCCTAACGGAGCATCCAACGTAGATGTGAACAGGCCCTTACGCCCCCTGCACACGTATCGTAAAAGCTGAGGAATTTCCGTGCAGAACTTTCATCCTGCAGGTTAAGAATCTGCATCGGAGGGTAAGTTCCCATCCTGTTTGCTGTGGATTTTTTCTGCAGCGTGGGGATGAGATTTGTTAAATCTCCATTACTTTGCTGATACTGTTAGGGTATGTTCTCACAGGCTATTTTCAAATGTTTCTCGGGCCGTAAATGCCCTGAAAAACGGCTTAAAAATGCAGGGGCTAAAGGCCTCCAAACATCTGCCCATTGAATTCAATGCGAAAAACGGCGTTCCGTTCCCACGGGGCGTTTTTTACGTGGCTGTTTTTTAAAAACGGCCACGTAAATAACGCCTCGTAAAAAAGAAGTACATGTCACTTCTTGGGCCATTTTTTGAGCCGTTTTTCATTGACTCAATAGAAAAACAGCTCCAAAAACGGCCGTAAAAAAGGCAAGTTGCTTAAAAAACTGCTGAAATTCAGAGGCTGTTTGAAAACAGCTCCGTATTTTCAGCCGTTTTTGGATGAGTGTGAACATAGCCTTAGGCCCCATGCACACGACAGTAGTTTTCATCAGTAATTACGCACAGTAATTACTGACAGTAATTACGGACCCATTCATTTTTATTGGCCACAGACACCTTTCAGTATTTTTACTGATGGGTGTCCGTGCTGAAAAAATTATAGAACCTGCCCTATTCTTGTCAGTAATTACGGCAAGGACTATCCCATATCATTTGCAACCTACCTCTTTTTGTACGGATCTGTATATACAGACACCCTTCCGTATATATGGATGAAATACGGATGACTACTGATCCGTATTTACGGACAGTATTTCAGGATAGATGAAAATACTGTCGTGTGCATGGGGCCTTAGGCCTCATTCACACGACAGGGTCCGAGTGTCGGCCGATAAAAACGGCCGGTTTGCATTCGTTTTGCATCCGTTCCGATTCCGTTCCGGGCTGTGTTGCCGTTTTTAATGGCCGATTTTGACCCGTTTTGCATCCGTTTTTTCCCCTGTCCGTTTTACAAAATCGTATGAATTTCATTTAAATTTGTTGCCACTCCCAGCCCTCTGTAGATAATGCCACAGCCCCCCTGGTAGGTAATGCCACAGCCCCCCTGGTAGGTAATGTCACCCAGCTCCCTGTAGGTAATGTCACCCAGCCCTCTGCAGGTAATGCCACCCAGCCCCCGGCAGGTAATGCCACCCAGCCCCCTGCAGGTAATGCCACCCAGCCCCCTGCAGGTAATGCCACCCAGCCCTCTGCAGGTAATGCCACCCAGCCCTCTGCAGGTAATGCCTCCCAGCCCTCTGCAGGTAATGCCACCCAGCCATCTGCAGGTAATGCCACCCAGCCCCCTGTATGTAATGCCACCCTACCCCCTGCATGTAATGCCACCTAGCTCCCTGTATGTAATGCCACCAAGTCCCCTGTAGGTAATGCCACACAGCCCCCTGTAGGTTGCACCCATCCCCCCCTTCCAGGAGAAGTCACTGACTTCAATGTCCATATATGGACAGTGTAGTCACTGACTTCTCCTGGAGAGGAATTCCCTGCAACAGGTCGGGAATTCTGCTTCAGAAGTGAGTGACGTCACTGTGTCCATATATGGACAGTTTGGTCACTCACTTCTTCTGTAGCGGAATCCCCGGCCACAGGGTCGGTGATTCCGCTTCCGAAGTGAGTGACGTCGCTGTGTCCATATATGGACAGTGTAGTCACTCACTTCTCCTGTAGCGGAATCCCCGGCCACGGGATCAGGGATTCCGCTTCAGAAGTGAGTGACGTTGCTGTGTCCATATATGGACAGTGTAGTCACTCACTTCTCCTGTAGCGCAATCCCCGGCCATAGAGTCGGAGATTCCGCTTCAGAAGTGAGTGACGTGGCTGTGTCCATATATGGACAGTGTAGTCACTCACTTCTCCTGTAGCGGAATCCCCAATCCGCGGCCGGGGATTGGGGATTCCGACTCCTACAGGGAGCAAAAAAAGACCCTCCTCCTCCTCACATGCACTCTGCACTGTGAGGAGGAGGAGGAGGAGAGAGAGCGCGAGCGACGGAATACATGGCCGTCACTCGGGACACATTCCGGTGATGGCCGTGTATTACCCGGCCCCATAGACTTCTATGGGAGCCGGGCGGCCTGGTAAACGGCCGAAAATAGGGCATGTCCCATTTTTTGACGGCCAGGTTTCCCGGGCCGTCAAAAAAATCGGTTGTGTGAATATGGGTCTATTGTTCCTACTGCAGCCGGGTGACGGCCGATTTATGAACGGCCGTCACCCGGCCGGGAAACCCTGTCGTGTGAATAAGGGCTTACACTGCAGGATTTTTGCATGGAAATTCTGCTGCATTTACACAACGTGTGCTGGAGCCCTAAGCAGCCTAGGTGTTCAATAAATAATAATGTAAGACAAGATCAAGGGTGAGGGGTTATGTTCCTGGTACAGAATTTCATTTTTTTTTAAATTTCAGTTTGCCACCTGCAGAATATCTGCATGAAAAAAAATGAAATTACTGGACACTTAACATCTTAAACCAGCAATTAACCCATACCTGCACAGAACAATATAATTAGTCTCTGCTGGACTAATTAGATAAAATTGCTGGGTTGTTTAGTCAAGCAGCCCATAAAAAACTGATTACATGGACAATTCAACTATTCTGTTCACATACATCCATACTGCAGAATAATGGCAGCCCGACCAGGGGCAACATCTGTATAGAGTTTGTTTTCCTTCTGTTACGTGAGTTTCCTCCATGTACTCTAGTTTCATTCCATACTCCAGAATAGGTAAATTAGATTGTTAGCTTCACTGGTGACAGAGTGACTGATGTGAGTACACAAGACATGACATAATAATCAATTACACTACTTTGATTCATTTCATTACAAAGAAATGTATTACCAATGCCATTTTAACCGGCAAGGACAAGATAATATATACGTTCTGGCAATGCGTTTTTCTACGGGTTTGATGCATTTGTTGGCAAGGAACCTGGCTGACCGGCAATCTTCACACCAGGGAGAAGATTTTAATTGCCCGTACTAATAATACAAGGAGGAAATCCCAATAAGGCATCACTGGGATTTCCTAAACCACAAAAAGTTCCTGTGTCTTACAGCTCCCTCTAGAGGTAGACCAAATATGTATATGGTCTACCAATAGACCTGCATGTCTTATATCAAGGGCTATTATATAGCATGCAATATCATGCTATATAGGCCAAGTCTTATAAAATAATGTAAAATAAAGACACAGACAACACATAAAATAAATACACGTTGAATAAACACGTTACCTAAATATTTTACTAACCTCTCAAAGGTGGTAACCTCATGACCATTAGGGTATGTGCACACGATAACGTCAATTACGGCTGAAATTACGGAGCTGTTTTCAGGAGAAAACAGCTCCTGCATTTCAGACGTAATTGCTCGTACTCGCGTTTTGCGAGGTGTCAATTACGGACGTAATTTGGAGCTGTTCTTCATTGGAATCAATGAAAAACGGCTCCAATTACGTCCCAAGTAGTGTCCTGCACTTCTTTGACGAGGCTGTTATTTTACGCGTCGTCTTTTGACAGCGACGCGTAAAATGACAGGTCGTCGACACAGTACATCGGCAAACCCTTTGAAATGAATGGCCAGATGTTTGCCAACGTATTCGAGCCGTGTTTTCAGGCATAAATCGAGGCGTAAAACGCCTCCATTACGCCTGAAAATAGGTTGTGTGAACCCAGCCTTACTGTAAAAAATAAAATACAGATATTATTTATCAGTACATTTCTCCTTAAATAATAAGAAAACATTGCATATTGTCATTTTTCCACTAATTTTCCCAAATGCTAAAGATAAAAATATTAAAATACTAAAAGTAAAAAAAAAAAGATTTTTATGTTACATCGTGATCTGAAAACAAAGAAGAATAACCAGTCGCATAATATCAGTAATAAAAACAAAGCAGAAGATCTATATTTCAATGCTACTAAGAGAGCCTTCTGACCCCCCCCCCTTAGATATTAACTACTAGTAATATATAACATCGATCTCAGAGCAAATATATATTCTATTTAATAGAGGTCACTACTTTAAGTTATTTTTTTATACGATTCCTTTGATTCATTTACTAACACTCAATCGGCCCACAGGTCCGACCGTTCATTAAATGACAAGATAAGTATCATAACAAAGCATTGGAAAGTCTATTATTATAGATCTCACCGCTCCCAGCACAGCGTCTTTTTGGGGACTCCTTCAGTTTCCTTAAACGTTCTTCCAATATTCCGCCCCTCATTGACACCCGCTCTCCTGTTGTGTGTAGCTACAGATGCCTAGAATGGTCAAACCTCCTTTTGTTTTTTTGTTTTTTTATATAAAAATGTTTATCAGTGTGTTTGGTGCAACTGTCTAAATACATTTTATTAAAAATAATTTTTACTTTTCGAGATACATCTGCTTTGTATCCTGTATACAGAGCAGCTGTATCTTGCGCTGAGACCTGAATCTATTAGGTCAGCGGCACTGACAGGTTCAGTGACATCGGGTCCTGCGTGTCCCACGCAGGATCCACCGACCGATTATCGCTCACATCTAAGGTATGAACTTAGATGTGATCGGTAACAGCTTGATACTGCGTGTCAGAGATACGCAGGACCCGCTGTCACTGAACCTGTCAGTTTTGCTGACCTGACGGATGCAGGTTCCAGCAGTAGATACAGCTGCTTTGTATACAGATTCACTGTATAGCTTCCATCTTTATATACAGGTACACAGGTGATAGATAGGAGACGCAGGTACAATTACATGCATAAGCGCTACATAAGCGCTGAATGGCAGGGTACCCATTCAGCGCCTTTCAATGATGCAAGTGGCGCGATGACGTCATCGTAACGCTTGCGTTGTTCAGCCCCAGCAGACCTGCTCAGAAGGGAGCAGGCCTGCATTGAAAGAGGATGGCACGGGAACGGCATCAGGTGAGTATGTAAAGTTTTTTTTTCTCTGAAAAGTGTGAGTTATCATTAGCATTATCTACAGGGGGAGCTCTATCTACAAGTGGCACTATCTACATGGTGGGCTATAGGTGGGGCACTATCTACAGGGGGGATATATGTTGGGCATTATCTACAGGGGGGCTATATGTGGGGCACTATCTACAGGGGGGCTATCCTGAAGAGTCACATAGTCCTGCCTCCAAACCCAGGAGGAGGCTGCTAGTGATGTAGAACAGCCAGGGGGATGTAAATCAAGATCTGGGCGGTGCAATTACAATTTTCGCCTTAGGCAGCAGAAAAGCTAGAATCGACACTAGAATAAACCTACTATATTTAATTTCATTTTTTTTTTAACATATTGACATAGGACTCTCCTGTGGTGTGCAGCCTATAATTTGTTACTTTTACATATATTTTCCCACTGTGCTGCTTTGGGTTTTTCTGAGATAGATATATATATATATATATATATATATATATATATATATATATATATATATATATATAAAACCATAAAAAGATAGATAAGATAGATGATAGATGATAGATAGATAGAAGCAAATCAGCAGCACAGGACGGCTTTAATTCTCTCGAACGGGTGCACGTCTCCCAGGCCACAGTCCAAGAGTGACCCCTCAGTCAAGATAGGAAGAAATTGAGACAGCACTCAAGTGCTGTCTCAATTTCTTCCTACATAGATGATAGATAGATGACAGAGATAGATGGAGATGATAGATAGACAGACAGACAGATAGATAGATAGATAGATAGATAGATAGATAGATAGATAGATAGATAGATAGATAGATAGATAGATAGATAGATAGATAGATAGATAGATAGATAGATAGATAGATAGATAGATAGATAGATACAAATCGAAAAAATGAGCAGCAACTCCAAAGATCAAGTGAAAAAATGGGTACTTTATTGCCCGTGCGACGTTTCAGCTCCGTCCACTGGAACCTTTCTCAAGCAAATGACTAGTGTGAGTTCACACATTATAACAGGTTTCAAACATAAGTGCTGTTTAACAGTAATCAAAAGAAAATGCAGACGTTTGTACATAATGGACTGTGCAAATTACAATACATATACGTGAATATGGATACAGAAGTTGAATACATATATAAAAGTTTGTATTTGTATATACAAACAAATAAAATAAAAAGATCATCACAACAAGGTGATTAGTGCAAAGGTGCAGTGAGCTAAAATCTATCTATTCACCTCTGTGTATACCGTGGGTGTAGCCGAAAGCGGCGTCCGGGCAGCGCAAGTGCGCATGTCCGGAAATAAATCAAACTCAGGGTAACAGAACGAAGCGGCGCATGCGCCGTAAGGGAATGAGGACATAGACGCCATTTTGGATTATGGAAAGCATGCCTAAGTTGCTCGTACGCGCATGCGTGGGATAGTAGCGCTCGGTCATCCTGATATTAATATCTATATAGATTTAAGTTATAGTATAGTATGGAATAATATCTGTTAGACTAATGGGAACAACATGCAAGGATGTATCCATACATTTATGCACCAATAGTACGAGTGTATCTCTACACTCGTAGTAGTCAGGTAGCCATGTGACCTCATACACTTGAAAGGATTTTTGGGAGAGGAGAAAGGATAAAGTGCCCATCAAGGATGGTCATAATCCAAGCTCCAAAATACGGAGCACCAGCGGCCAGAACGTGCGTTAGCTTGCTCTTCGGCTGGTAGAGCATCCATATAACTCCCTATAGGTAGTGTGGTGGGGACCACACAAATGTGTATAGCGAGGGGACAAGGGTGGCATATGACATTTCAAAGTTGTGACATACAATGGACATCAAATGCAGGTTCCTATCAGGAGACCAATTATTGGAGCGGTATACATAAGTAAATATATCCAATTACCCAAAAGTAGATATAAAGAAAAAACATATAAAACACCAGTAGGGTATCATAGAGGTGATGGATACGGAGTGTGGATCATCTGCAAAAAAGTAAAAAGAATAGTGTTAGCATATAATAAGAAAAAGAAAAGTCATAAAAATCATAAAACCAGAGGGCGACCTCAAGTAAGGAGCCCATGGGGACCCAAGGGGGAGCGGGGAGACTAGACCAGCCCACCTAAGGCAAAGTCTACATTTAAGCCATGTGGTTTAAGGGAGTTGAGTCTGTTAATCCATTGGAGCTCACGTATTTTAAGCAGTTTAGACCTGTTACCCCCTCTTCTAAGAGGAGGGATGTGGTCAAGTATCCAAAACCTGAGTTGATTCTCATTGTGTCCCATGTCACAGAAATGTTTGGACACGGGTAAATCTAGCTTCTTTTTCCTGATAGTATACCTGTGTTGGTTGAGTCTGGTCTTAAGATCAAGTGTAGTTTCACCGACATAGAGAAGGTTACAGGGACACTGGAGAACATAAATGACAAAGTCACTTTCACAGGTGAGAAAGTGTCGAATGTCATAACTCTTATTGGTGGTGGGATGTACAAGAGCCGGGCCCTTGTTGATAAGTCTGCAATTGACGCATTTCAGGCAGGGGAAACATCCTAATTTGAGCTGTTTGAGGAATGTTTGTCTACTCACTCTCTGTGGGCCCAGATCAGCCTTTACAAGTTTGTCCCTCAGATTTGTAGGCCTACAATATGAGAATAATGGGGGATTAGTAAATTCAGGTATATTTCGAAGACAGTTACCTAGCATCGGCCAATGACGGCGGATGATATCAGCTATTTGTCCACTCTCGTCAGAGTATGTTGAAATGAACGGTATACGTTCCTGTCTGAATCTTGTGGCGATGTTCTTTAAGTAAACGCCGTGGATAACCACGTACTTTGAATTTGTTGATCATGGTATCAATAGATTGTTGGGATGTCTCAGTGTCACTTACAATTCTTTTAACTAGCATGAGTTGACTAATTGAGGAAACACTGATCTATACATCCTCACATTTTTCACATGTCCTTACATGGTGGCGCTATATTGATGATGTCTTTTTACTTTGGACAGGTGATCTGACAGAACTGCAAGATTTCTACACATACATTAACGAGATAGATGAGACAGTCAAATTCACCATGGTGTACTCTGACACAAAATACAATTTTTGGATGTACTGATCATATTGGAAGGGCAGAATTTTATAACCGAACTCTACACTAAGCCCACTGACTGCAACAACTTGCTAGAATTTCACAGCAACCACCCCAGAAAAATGGTAAGGAGTTTACCAATTAGTCAACTCATGCGAGTTAAAAGAATTGTAAGTGACAATGAGACATCCCAACAATCTATTGATACCATGATCAACAAATTCAAAGTACGTGGTTATCCACGGCGTTTACTTAAAGAACATCGCCACAAGATTCAACATGTAGAGAGAGGCACACTTCTCACACAACAGACATCTAAGAACAGACAGGAACGTATACCGTTCATTTCAACATACTCTGATGAGAGTGGACAAATAGCTGATATCATCCGCCGTCATTGGCCGATGCTAGGTAACTGTCTTCAAAATATACCTGAATTTACTAATCCCCCATTATTCTCATATTGTAGGCCTACAAATCTGTGGGACAAACTTGTAAAGGCTGATCTGGGCCCACAGAGAGTGAGTAGACAAACATTCCTCAAACAGCTCAAATTAGGATGTTTCCCCTGCCTGAAATGCGTCAATTGCAGACTTATCAACAAGGGCCCGGCTCTTGTATATCCCACCACCAATAAGAGTTATGACATTCGACACTTTCTCACCTGTGAAAGTGACTTTGTCATTTATGTTCTCCAGTGTCCCTGTAACCTTTTCTATGTCGGTGAAACTACACTTGATCTTAAGACCAGACTCAACCAACACAGGTATACTATCAGGAAAAAGAAGCTAGATTTACCCGTGTCCAAACATTTCTGTGACATGGGACACAATGAGAATCAACTCAGGTTTTGGATACTTGACCACATCCCTCTGCTTAAAATACGTGAGCTCCAATGGATTAACAGACTCAACTCCCTTAAACCACATGGCTTAAATGTAGACTTTGCCTTAGGTGGGCTGGTCTAGTCTCCCCGCTCCCCCTTGGGTCCCCATGGGCTCCTTGCTTGAGGTCGCCCTCTGGTTTTATGATTTTTATGACTTTCATTTTTCTTATTATATGCTAACACTATTCTTTTTACTTTTTTGCAGATGATCCACACTCCGTATCCATCACCTCTATGATACCCTACTGGTGTTTTATATGTTTTTTCTTTATATCTACTTTTGGGTAATTGGATATATTTACTTATGTATACCGCTCCTATAATTGGTCTCCTGATAGGAACCTGCATTTGATGTCCATTATATGTCACAACTTTGAAATGTCATATGCCACCCTTGTCCCCTCGCTAAACACATTTGTGTGGTCCCCACCACACTACCTATAGGGAGTTATATGGATGCTCTACCAGCCGAAGAGCAAGCTAACGCACGTTCTGGCCGCTGGTGCTCCGTATTTTGGAGCTTGGATTATGACCATCCTTGATGGGCACTTTATCCTTTCTCCTCTCCCAAAAATCCTTTCAAGTGTATGAGGTCACACGGCTACCTGACTACTACGAGTGTAGAGATACACTCGTACTATTGGTGCATAAATGTATGGATACATCCTTGCATGTTGTTCCCATTAGTCTAACAGATATTATTCCATTCTATACTATAACTTAAATCTATATAGATATTAATATCAGGATGACCGAGCGCTACTATCCCACGCATGCGCGTACGAGCAACTTAGGCATGCTTTCCATAATCCAAAATGGCGTCTATGGCCTCATTCCCTTACGGCGCATGCGCCGCTTCGTTCTGTTACCCTGAGTTTGATTTATTTCCGGACATGCGCACTTGCGCTGCCCGGATGCCGCTTTCGGCTACAACCACGGTATACACAGAGGTGAATAGATAGATTTTAACTCACTGCACCTTTGCACTAATCACCTTGTTGTGATGATCTTTTTATTTTATTTGTTTGTATATACAAATACAAACTTTTATATATGTATTCAACTTCTGTATCCATATTCACGTATATGTATTGTAATTTGCACAGTCCATTATGTACAAACGTCTGCATTTTCTTTCGATTACCGTTAAACAGCACTTATGTTTGAAACCTGTTATAATGTGTGAACTCACACTAGTCATTTGCTTGAGAAAGGTTCCAGTGGACGGAGCTGAAACGTCGCACGGGCAATAAAGTACCCATTTTTTCACTTGATCTTTGGAGTTGCTGCTCATTTTTTCGATTTGTATGTACCTGGAACTTGGTCTGTTCCTCAGAGCTTGCACCCACACGCTGCCAGTGCTGCCTAACTCTGTATATGCCTAGATAGATAGATAGATAGATAGATAGATAGATAGATAGATAGATAGATAGATAGATAGATAGATAGATAGATAGATAGATAGATAGATAGATAGATAGATAGATAGATAGATAGATAGATAGATATGTTCTATTTGACTAGTAGCATTGAATTAACATAATCATCTGCTCATTAAGAATTAATGATGGAAAACTCTGATACACTGTAGATGAATCTGTGTTTTGTCAGTTCAGGCCAGGTGTGTTCTTTGTAATTATGATTCCGAAAATGACAATGACATGAAAATTACACCCGATATAATGAAGGCAAACGAGAAACAGTCATTTAGGGAAGAAAAAATAAATAGCAGAGTAAACACTAACTTTCATGTTGTGAGCTAAATGAAGGGGAAATAACTTGCAGCTGTAGAGCTAAATCTGATCCATAAATTGCGCTGAAGGTATTTCTTTGTGATAAGAAGCTCACAGTCTATCGGGACTTTCTAATCCTTCCTCAGCCAAAGAAGAATCATGGCTGGCTGCGAGATATCCGTCATGAAGCCAAAATGAACATGTTGTAGTACAGGACACGTACATTGGCACAGCATCGAGCAGAATAGCAGGATTTCTATGAAGTGAGGGCGTTTTAATATACAAGCATTTTGATAAATGGCACACATATATGTATGTAGACAGGTCAAATTCGTGGAACACTATACAGACACATTCATTCCTGGGTGTATTCTTATTTCATAGAATGCACCCAGCCTGTATTGTTGGTTAATCGGTGTGCTGTAAGTTGTCTGAAGTTTGATGCCAAATTGCAACAAGCCTAGCCTATCAGTTATATAAAGTTAATTATTTCAATGTATAAACACTAATGGAAAGGACAAAAAACACACACAAGGGTATGTATATGGCAAAAAGTCTATCCAGTGTATCGCAAAAAATACAAATTGTATTGATGACAGTAACACCACATGAACATTGTAAAATAGCTAGAGCTAATCTCCTGGGGATGCCACCCTGATAAGTAGCCAGTAACAAAAACCCCAGAAAAAGACCCGCCTACAGACTCCTCCGATAAATGCAGAAATACGGATCTGGGTAAACCAAATATTGCATCAAGCTGTGAAGTATACAGACATGAGGTGTACAAATTCTACCAGATCATGGAATACTCAATGGAGGGGAGAAAGAAGGGGTCTGGATGCCCCACGCGTATCGCCACAACATGGCTTCCTCAGGCATAATGCTATAGTAAGGTGCATAATATTATATATAGACATTGGTTACTCGTCTGTCGCACTGGTCATGTGCGGGGAGCCGTGGTATGTTGGTTTTGGTGTCGGCCACTGCGCATGCGCACTGTGTATGGATGGGGTTGCTGTTGTACGTTCGTCTATGTGGCGCCAGCCTTTGGTGCATGCGCATTGCGTGAAGACAGACGCCGGATACCATTTGCCCGTCGCTTGCACCTAGAGAGAGGACGAGGTAAGTGTGCGCATTTATGCGCACATCTTTTTATCATTTAAAAATTAACCAATGTCTATATATAATATTATGCACCTTACTATAGCATTACCCCTGAGGAAGCCATGTTGTGGCGATACGCGTGGGGCATCCAGACCCCTTCGTTCTCCTCCTTTTGAATATTCCATGATCTGGTAGGATTTGTACATGTCTGTATACATCACGGTTTGATGCAATATTTGGTTTACTCAGATCCATATTATTACATTTATTGGAGGAGTTTGTAGGCAGGTCCTTTTCTGTTTTTTTTTTTTTACTGGCTACATATAAGGGTGGCATCCCCCAGGAGATTAGCTCTAGAATGCATTTGCTTTTTAAATGATTTGACTATGTTCATGTGGTGTAACCGTCATCAATAAAATTAGTATTTTTTGCGATACATCTAGTGTCTATAGACTTTTTTCCATATACATACCCTTGTGTGTGTTTTTTGTCCTTTCCATTGAAGTTGAATAGGGTATGTGGCAATATATGTGCGGTGCCCGCAAGTGTGTTTTGTTTGTGTAGATAATGTATAAACACTATACAGTGAGCTCATAAGCTCCCCCTAGTGGTGACTGCAGGCGGATAGAATTTATCATATAACTCTGGAAAGCGCAAAAATACCTAAACTTCTACTGCTTGAAAAATTTATTAAAAAATAATAAACATTTTGCTGTGCTTCCCTGACTCCCTAATTCTGCTACATCTGTAAGGTATGGAGAAACATGGAGCAGATAGTCAAAATAGTGCCATGGTCGATGGTCGACTTAGTTTCTCACTTGGACTGTGCCAGGAATGGTCTGATTGCAAAGACATTTATTGATAAAGCTAGAGTTTAACCAGAGTCAGTGGTTGACATGTAATGGGACGATGACTGTAGAGAGTGTCATAGTAGCTGTGTATGACATAGCGTTGCAGTTTGGAGAATTACATGCTACTGTCTCTTTAAATTTGCACAGTGCTATGTAGACCTATTTTACCTCCACAGGTGTAGATTCTGAAGATAAGGCCTTTCGGAGATGTCATTATGTATATAATTGTAATTGTTTATTTTGTGTTATCTGTTTGTAGGATGGGTAATGGTGAATCACTGTAGTTTTAAATGGAGGACGTACCGATGCATTAGGTAGAAGTTAAAGATCTGTCCAAAAAGCCAAGTGAAGTGAGTCAGTCACGATTGCTTGCATTACCGCTATTTTTTATTATCTGCCGTAACGTTAAAGGGTAACTAAACTTTCAAAAAACTTTCTGACATGTCAAACCGAATGGTTTGCTGTCTCCCTGGTGCCAGGGTTCGGCATGTGGTGGAACGGGTGGACAAATTGCTGGGAGGGGCTGGTGATGATCCAGCTGTCGTGGTCCATGTCCGTACCAACGACAGAATAAATGGTAGGTGGAGGAGCCTTAAGAATAATTTTAAAGAACTAGGCTACAAGCTGAAGGGAAGGACCTCCAAAGTAGTATTCTCAGGAATCTGCCTGTGCCATGCGCATCACAGGAAAGACAGCGGGAGCTCAGGGAGTTAAATGCATGGCTGAAGTCTTGGTGTAGAGGAGAAGGATTTGGGTTCCTAGAGCACTGGGCTGACTTTTCATTGGGGTACAAACTGTATTCTGCAGATGATTTGCACCTAAATGGAAGGGGGTCCGCTGTGCTGGGGGAGAGAATTCTAGCTGGGGTGGTGGAGTATTTAAACTAGGGCTGAGGAGGGAGGTCAATGTAGAAAAAAAAGGGGTAGCCAGGTTAGAGAGGGGTCAGTCTATATTGGTGGGGGGAGAAACAGAATGTGGGGAGAGGACTAGACAACAAGATAAGGAGATCCTTTCGTTACAAAACAGCAGTGAAAATAAAAAGGCCCAAATAATGGCAAATCACATTTCTGATAATAAAAGTGAAAAACTGACAGGCAAGTTAAAGTGTATGTTCACAAATGCCAGAAGTCTAGCAAGCAAAATGGGGGAGCTGGAGGCCTTGATACTGGAAGAAAATATAGATATAGTTGGTGTTGCTGAAACATGGCTGGACTCTTCACATGATTGGGCTGTAAATCTACAGGGTTTTACACTGTTTCGGAAAGACAGGACAAATAGGAAAGGCGGTGGTGTATGTCTGTATGTGAGAAGTGATATGAAGGCGAGTGTGAAAGAGACAATAGTGGGTGAATACTGTGAGGAGGTTGAAACCTTGTGGGTGGAACTAGAAAGGGAGGTAAACACTGAAAAAATTACTTTTGGTGTAATCTATAGACCCCCCAATATAACTGAGGAGATGGAAGTTCAGCTATATAAACAGATGGAGCGGGCTGCACAGGCGGGTACTGTAGTGATAATGGGAGTTTTTAATTTCCGGGATATTAATTGGTGTCATGGTTCAGCTTCAACTGCAAAGGGGAGACATTTCCTCAACCTGTTGCAGGAAAATTTTATGGGCCAGTTTGTGGAAGACCCGACTAGAGGTGAAGCTCTGTTGGATCTGGTCATTTCTAATAATGCAGATCTTGTTGGGAATGTCAATGTTCGTGAAAACCTCGGTAACAGTGATAATAATATAGTTACATTTTACCTATACTGTAAAAAACAAACGCAGGCTGGGAGGGCAAAAACATTTAATTTTAAGAAAGCCAATTTCCCCAGGATGAGGGCTGCAATTCAGGATATGGACTGGGAAGAACTAATGTCAAATAATGGAACAAATGATAAATGGGAGATTTTCAAATCTACTTTGAGTTATTATAGTGCAAAATTTATTCCTATAGGTAACAAGTATAAACGACACAAATTAAAACCCACATGGCTTACACCTTCTGTGAAAGGGGCAATACATGACAAAAAAAGGGCATTTAAAAAATACAAATCTGAGGGTACAGCTGTAGCCTTTGTAAAATATAAAGATCTTAATAAAATCTGTAAAAAGGTAATAAAATTAGCAAAAATACAAAATGAAAGGCAGGTGGCCAAGGATAGTAAAACAAATCCCAAAAAATTCTTCAAGTATATAAATGCTAAAAAGCCAAGGTCTGAACATGTAGGACCCCTAGATAATGGTAATGGGGAGTTGATCACAGGGGATCAAGAGAAGGCAGAGTTAATAAATGGGTTCTTCCGCTCTGTATATACAACAGAAGAAAGAGCAGCTGATGTAGCCGGTGCCAGTGCTGTTAATATATCAGTTGATATACTGAATTGGATGAATGTAGATATGGTCCAAGCTAAATTAAATAAAATAAATGTGCACAAGGCCCCGGGACCAGATGGGTTACACCCTAGAATTCTTAAAGAGCTTAGTTCAGTTATTCCTGTCCCCCTTTTCATAATATTCAGAGAATCTCTAGTGACTGGTATAGTGCCAAGGGACTGGCGCAGCGCAAATGTGGTGCCGATTTTCAAAAAGGGCTCTAGGTCTTCCCCGGGTAATTATAGACCAGTAAGCTTAACATCCATCGTGGGGAAAATTTTTGAGGGGCTATTGAGGGACTATATACAGGATTATGTGACAAAAAATAGTATTATAAGTGACAGCCAGCACGGTTTTACTAAGGACAGAAGTTGTCAAACTAACCTAATCTGTTTTTATGAAGAGGTGAGCAGAAGCCTAGACAGAGGGGCCACTGTGGATTTAGTGTTTTTGGACTTTGCAAAGGCATTTGACATTGTCCCCCATAGATGCCTAATGGGTAAATTAAGGACTTTAGGTTTAGAAAATATAGTTTGTAATTGGATTGAGAATTGGCTCAAGGACCGTATCCAGAGAGTTGTGGTCAATGATTCCTACTCTGAATGGTCCCCGGTAATAAGTGGTGTACCCCAGGGTTCAGTGCTGGGACCACTATTATTCAACTTATTTATTAATGATATAGAAGATGTGATTAATAGCACTATTTCTATTTTTGCAGATGACACCAAGCTAAGTAATATAGTTCAGTCTATGGAAGATGTTCATGAATTGCAGGCAGATTTAAACAAACTAAGTGTTTGGGCGTCCACTTGGCAGATGAAGTTTAATGTAGATAAATGTAAAGTTATGCATCTGGGTACCAACAACCTGCATGCATCATATGTCCTAGGGGGAGCTACACTGGCGGATTCACTTGTTGAGAAGGATCTGGGTGTACTTATAAATCATAAACTCAATAACAGCATGCAGTGTCAATCAGCTGCTTCAAAGGCCAGCAGGATATTGTCGTGTATTAAAAGAGGAATGGACATTAGTGAGGCCTCATCTAGAATATGCAGTTCAGTTCTGGGCTCCAGTTCATAGAAAGGATGCCCTGGAGTTGGAAAAAATACAAAGAAGAGCAACGAAGCTAATTAGGGGCATGGAGAATTTAAGTTATGAGGAAAGATTAAAAGAATTAAACCTATTTAGCCTTGAAAAAAGACGACTAAGGGGGGACATGATTAACTTATATAAATATATTAATGGCATATACAAAAAATATGGTGAAATCCTGTTCCTTGTAAAACCCCTTCAAAAAACAAGGGGGCACTCCCTCCGTCTGGAGAAAAAAAGGTTCAACCTGCAGAGTTGACAAGCCTTCTTTACCGTGAGAACTGTGAATCTATGGAATAGCCTACCGCAGGAGCTGGTCACAGCAGGGACAGTAGATGGCTTTAAAAAAGGGTTAGATAATTTCCTAGAACAAAAAAGTATTAACTCCTATGTGTAGAAATTTTTCCTTCCCTTTTCCCGTCCCTTGGTTGAACTTGATGGACATGTGTCTTTTTTCAGCCGTACTAACTATGTAACTATGTAACTATGTAATAGTGATATGTCAGAAGTTTTGATTGGTGGGCCCTGAGACCCCCAGCGATCGCTAAAACAAAATGACAGAAACGCTCGGGTGAGCGCTGAGCCGCTTAGTTTGGCTGAAAAGGTGCTGAAAAGTCCTTACTCCTTTGCTAAAAGATGGTTGAAGTGTAAGCCGAGCTCAACAAGGACCACAGGCTTCGTTCACATCTGCGTCAGGGCACCGTTCATGGGTTCCGTCGGAGCCTTCCGTCAGGGGAACCCATGAACAGAACCCTGACTGAATAAAATGGAAATTTCAATGGTGACGGATCCGGTGCAAATGGTTTCCATTGTTTAAGGGTTCCATAGTTTTGACATAATGAATTGATTCTGTCAAAGTGACAGAACCCTTAAACAGCGGTGACAAAGGGAAACCATTTACACCGGATCCCCCACCATTAAAATCAATGATGATGCAAACGGAAACCTATGGTTTCCGTTTGTTTCAGTCAGGGTTCCGTTCATGGGTTCCCCTGACAGAAAGCTCCGATGGAACCCATGAACGGAGCCCTGACTCAGATGTGAACGAAGCCTGTGGTCCTTGCTGACTCGGCTTACACTTCTAGCATCTTTCAGCAAAGGAGTAAGGACTTTTCAGCACCTTTTGTGTTGCTTTGTTCATATTTTAGTTGGTTAGTATTTTCTTTTAGAAAGTTCCTGAAAGTCAAGGTCTGAAATTGCACTATAATTACTTGAAAGAGAATTTTCCAATTACAGAGTTTCCACAAAACAGACCATGGAGACCCATATTATCTCGCCCTGTATCACTGTAAAAGCACATTTGTCTTCAATTTTTCATGTTCAATTTGCTTTGACATGATACTAAAAACGGAATAGCCTGTTTTATAACAAAATCTATACAACCAAGTAAAAAAAGAAGAAATAAATTATAAACTTCTGGAATGATCACCTGCAGATCAAAAACAACATACCAGGTAAACTTAGAAATATAGGAAAAACATGAAATGTCAAACCATGTGACAAAATCTCATTAATAATAATAATGTTTCCTTTATCATTAAAATGAATGTTTACCTTAGCATACTATTTTGTCTTTTTGTTCTAAATAGATCCAAATGTCCGTGTTGATTCATTTCATAACATATAAATAAAAGGGTCGGAGCTCCGTTTCTCTGACACAGAATTCCAAATCCCCTGCATAGACCTAGATATAAAAGATACAATTCTGGCTGCTAGGAGCTTATAAGATACTGTTTGTACAATTAAACCAATAATAAAACAGGATGCAAAATAAGCTCTTAAGCTCCCCCTAGAGGCTGCTGCAGGCAGCCAGAATGATATATTTTAAAGAGGTTATCCCATTAATAATTTTCAAAACTCCAGAAATGCTATTAATAGTTTATTAACAATTTTTAAGTAATTTGCAATGTTTCTTCTATTTTAAAAAAACTTTTTTTTTTGCTTTCCTGCTGCTGTTAATCTGTGCTGCTGGGGGAGAGGCCCTAAACAGAATTAGTCTTCTCCCCCCTCTTGCAGCTGACAACAAGGTTCCTTCTTACTTTCCTTGCACATGGGTAACATGGGATCCAGAGTAGTGAAGATATATACTGTGTAACATCCACAGTAGAGATGAGCGAACTTATCAAAAGTTCGGTTCGGCTAGTTCGCCGAATTTCCCGAAAAAGTTCGATTCGGACCGAACTAGTTCGGACCGAACATGTAATTTCCGTGCGCCGAGCATGCTACTGTCCAGGGTGCTGATAGAGTTAATGGGCTGCACTAACTCTTTCAGCAACCTTGACAGTACATGCTCGGCGCGCGGAAAATACAATTTTAATGTAATAATACGTTCATACTTACTTTCCTCCTGTCCGGCCTCCAGCGATGACGTTTCATCCATGTCGCCGCTGCAGCCAATCACAGGCAGTAGTGGCGGTCACGCACGTCAGGATGACGTCAGAAGGCCGGCCTCCAGGGATGACGCTTCATCCCACGTGACCGCCTCTGCAGCCAATCACAGACTGCAGCGGCGACATGGATGAAACGTCATCGCTGGAGGCCGGACAGGAGGAAAGTAAGTATGAACGTATTATTATTTTTTTTTGGCATGTACAGTGAAGGAAATAAGTATTTGATCCCTTGCTGATTTTGTAAGTTTGCCCACTGTCAAAGACATGAACAGTCTAGAATTTTTAGGCTAGGTTAATTTTACCAGTGAGAGAGAGATTATATAAAATAAAAAAAAAAGAAAATCACATAGTTAAAATTATATATATTTATTTGCATTGTGCACAGAGAAATAAGTATTTGATCCCCTACCAACCATTAAGAGTTCAGCCTCCTCCAGACCAGTTACACGCTCCAAATCAACTTGGTGCCTGCATTAAAGACAGCTGTCTTAAATGGTCACCTGTATAAAAGACTCCTGTCCACAGACTCAATTAATCAGTCTGACTCTAACCTCTACAACATGGGCAAGACCAAAGAGCTTTCTAAGGATGTCAGGGACAAGATCATAGACCTGCACAAGGCTGGAATGGGCTACAAAACCCATAAGTAAGACGCTGGGTGAGAAGGAGACAACTGTTGGTGCAATAGTAAGAAAATGGAAGACATACAAAATGACTGTCAATCGACATCGATCTGGGGTTCCATGCAAAATCTCACCTCGTGGGGTATCCTTGATCCTGAGGAAGGTGAGAGCTCAGCCGAAAACTACACGGGGGAAACTTGTTAATGATCTCAAGGCAGCTGGGACCACAGTCACCAAGAAAACCATTGGTAACACATTACGCCGTAATGGATTAAAATCCTGCAGTGCCCGCAAGGTCCCCCTGCTCAAGAAGGCACATGTACAGGCCCGTCTGAAGTTTGCAAATGAACATCTGGATGATTCTGAGAGTGATTGGGAGACGGTGCTGTGGTCAGATGAGACTAAAATTGAGCTCTTTGGCATTAACTCAACTCGCTGTGTTTGGAGGAAGAGAAATGCTGCCTATGACCCAAAGAACACTGTCCCCACTGTCAAGCATGGAGGTGGAAACATTATGTTTTGGGGGTATTTCTCTGCTAAGGGCACAGGACTACTTCACCGCATCAATGGGAGAATGGATGGAGCAATGTACCGTCAAATCCTGAGTGACAACCTCCTTCACTCCACCAGGACATTAAAAATGGCTCGTGGCTGGGTCTTCCAGCACGACAATGACCCGAAACATACAGCCAAGGCAACAAAGGAGTGGCTCAAAAAGAAGCCCATTAAGGTCATGGAGTGGCCTAGCCAGTCTCCAGACCTTAATCCCATCGAAAACTTATGGAGGGAGCTGAAGATCCGAGTTGCCAAGCGACAGCCTTGAAATCTTAATGATTTACAGATGATCTGCAAAGAGGAGTGGGCCAAAATTCATAAACTACAAAAAACGTCTGACTGCTGTGCTTGCCAATAAGGGTTTTGCCACCAAGTATTAAGTCTTGTTTGCCAAAGGGATCAAATACTTATTTCTCTACGCAAAATGCAAATAAGTATATAGAATTTTGACAATGTGATTTTCTGTTTTTTTATTTATGTAATCTATCTCTCACTGGTAAAATTAACCTAGCCTAAAAATTCTAGACTGTTCATGTCTTTGACAGTGGGCAAACTTACAAAATCAGCAAGGGATCAAATACTTATTTCCTTCACTGTATGTATGTTGGCATGTATGTATGTTGGCATGTATGTATGTTGTCATGTATGTATGTATGTATGTTGTCATGTATGTATGTATGTATGTATGTATATATGTGCATGTATGTTGGCATGTATGTATATATGTGCATGTTTGTATGTATATTTGCATGTATATATTTGCATGTATGTATGTTTGCATGTATGTATGTTTGCATGTATGTATGTTTGTATGTATGTTTGCATGTATGTATGTTTGCATGTATGTATGTTGGCATGTATGTATGTATGTTGGCATGTATGTATGTATATATGTGTATGTATGTATGTATGTATGTTTGCATGTTTTTATTTGTGCATGTATGTTTGCATGTATGTTTATATATATGTGCATGTATGTAATTATGTTTGCATGTATTTATGTTTGCATGTATATTTGTGCATGCTTGTATATATGTATGTATGTATCTTTGCATGTTTGTTTGTATGTATGTATGTTTTCATGTGTGTGTGTATGCATGTATGTATGTATGATAGTTTGCATGTATATATGTGTGTATGTTTACATGTATGTATATTTGCATGTATATATGTGCATGCTTGTTTATATGTATGTATGTATGTTTGTATATATGTATGTATGTATGTTTGCATGTATGTTTGTTTGTATATATGTCTGTATGCCCATGTATGATACTGTCTGCTGGCGCCCTGTATCTAAGTCAACTTCGCGGCAGGCTTCTATACATGGTATAACAGTCAGTATCACACATTAAACTGAATCTAAGCCTACGACATGTTTTATTTCATTTTTTTTTATTTATTTTTTTACAGGTTTGGTGTTTGGACTACGTCGGTTTCGAGGACTACTTAGATGATGGTTTTTTTTTCTACAATAAAATGGTTAATGAGGGTTGTGTTGGGGGTGCTTTATTTCAATAAAATATTTTATCTATATCTTTGTCTTTTCTTTTCAAATTGTATTACTACCACTTTAGTAATGGCCGCTGTCTGAATGACAACATCCATTACTAAGGCGAGGCTTAGTGTTAGCCGGTGCAGAGGCTAACACTAACCACCATTATTACTCCGGTACCCACCACCACCAGGGGTGCCGGGAAGAGCCAGGTACGATCCAGTACCCGACCATCTGTTATGATGGTCGGTCTCTGGGGTGGCCGCAGGCTGGTATTATGAGGCTGGGAAGGGCCAAAAACAGTGGACCTTCCGACCCTTGTAATGCTAGGCTGCTGCTGCTGTGTTGTATCTGGCTGGTTATAAAAGTGGGGGGGGACCCCACGTCATTTTTTTAAATTATTTATTTATTAATTATTATTTATTTTTTTAAAAAGACATGGGGTTCCACCCAATTTATCATAACCAGCCACATACAACACAGTGTTATTAGCCTGGGAATGGACAAAACCAGTGGCCCTTCCCACCCATGTAATGCTAGACTGCTGCGGCCTTGTATATGGCTGGTTATTAAAAATGTGGGGGACCCGTCTATTGTTAAATTTGTTAAATTCAAAAAAAAAACGACGTGGGGGTCCCCCCCATTTTTATAACCAGCCCGATACAACACAGCAGCAGCAGCAGCAGCAGCCTAGCATTACAAGGGTGGGAGGGTCCACTGTTTTTGGCCCTTCCCAGCCTCATAATACCAGCCTACGGCCGCCCCAGTACCCGACCATCACAACAGATGGTCGGGTACTGGATCGTACCAAGCTCTTCCCGGCACCCATGGGGGTGGTGGGTACCAGGGTAATAATGGGTGGTTAGTGCTAGCCTCTGCACCGGCTAACACTAAGTACCGCCTTAATAATGGACGCTGTCAATCAGCCAACTGCCATTATCTAGGCACTAATAAAGTTAAAAAGAAAACACAAAGACAATTATTTTTTATTGAAATAAGAAATCCCCAACAAAACCCTCGTTAACCATTTTATTAAAATTTGAAAAACGTAGATCTACGCAGTAGTCCAACGAATCGAAGATGTAGTCCAATCGGTACATCAAAATCTGCAACAACATAAAAAAACAGTTATCAATGTGAACAATAACAATACTTCTACTCACCTACACACATATATACACGCACACACAAACAAACAACCATACACAAACACACATATATACACAAACACAACAAGATATACACACACACACACACACACATACACATAAACAGACAAACACACACACATATACACGAACTCACACATATACAAACAAAAACACACATATCCAAACACACACATATACACAAACACACACACACACACACACACACATATACACAGTTATACACAAACACAAGATATACACAAACACACACACACAAAGAGACAAACACACACACATATACACACACATATACACGAACTAACACATATACACAAACACATATACAAACAAAAACACACATACCCAAACACACACATATACACAAACACACACATATACACAAACACATGTACACAAACAGACCCATATATACACAAACACACACATATACACACAAACACACACCCATATACACACATATACACAAACACACATATACAAAAACACACACACACACAAACATCTACACACACACACACACACACAGTTCACAGCAGCACAGAGTATTTCAGGAGATGAGCGTGCAGATCTTGTGCGGGGTGGTGACTTGCCAATCATGTGAAGGTGTTATTGAGGACAGGAGTGGAGGAGAGGTAACAGACTGAGCTACGTAATGGTAAGAGCAGAGTTCACAGCAGCACAGAGTATTTCAGGAGAGGAGCGTGCAGATTTTGTGCTGCTGTGAACTCTGCTCTTACCATTACGTAGCTCAGTCTGATACCTCTCCTCCACTCCTGTCCTCAATAACACCTTCACATGATTGGCAAGTCACCACCCCGCACAAGATCCGCACACTCATCTCCTGAAATCCTCTGTGCTGCTGTGAACTCTGCTCTTACCATTACGTGGTGACTTGCCAATCATGTGAAGGTGTTATTGAGGACAGGAGTGGAGGAGAGGTACAACTGAGCTACGTAATGGTAAGAGCAGAGTTCACAGCAGCACTGAATCTGCACGCTCATCTCCTGAAATACTCTGTGCTGCCTTAAACTCTATGGACAGGTCAGGATCCTGTTTCTTTTAAATGCTGCCCTGTAGCGCAGCCTTATATAGTGGATCGAGCGGGTTCCCCAGCAGCATTTAAAAGAAACAGGATCCTGACCTGTCCACAGAGTTTAAGGCAGCACAGAGTATTTAAGGAGATGAGCATGGCCGGCCACGGGCAGCCGGTCGTTTTTCCGAGCCGTGCTCCCATTATAAAATATATTACCCGTAATGACCCGTAATGTGTGCACCCGTCATTACGGCAGCGTTGCTAGGCAACGTCAGTAAATAGTCACTGTCCAGGGTGCTGAAAGAGTTAACTGATCGGCAGTAACTGTTTCAGCACCCTAGACAGTGACTACCGATCACAATATAGAGTAACCTGTAAAAAAAAAGACGTTCATACTTACCGAGAACTTTCTGCTTCCTCCAGTCCTGTCTCCTGGCCGTTGCCTTGGTGACGCGTCCCTCTCGACATCCGGCCCGACATTCCTGGATGACGATACAGCCCATGTGATCGCTGCAGCCAATCACAGGCTGCAGAGGCCTCTGCAGCCAATCACAGGCTGCCGCGTCAGAAAAGAAGGTCGGACTGGAGGAAGAAGAGGGACTCGTCACCAAGACAACGACCGGGTACGTATGAAATGCTTTTTATTTTATTTTTAATCAGCAGCCTCTCTTCTCTATCAGTGATTGATAGAGATAAGTGGCTGCCGATTTGTATAATATTTTTGACCGGGTTCGGTCAAAACGGGTTCGGCCAAACCCGGTGAAGTTCGGATTCGCTGCGAACCGAACTTTTCCGGATGTTCGGCCCGAAACCGGGTTTGGTTGTCCTGGTTCGCTCATCTCTAATCCACAGTTTGCACTCTCTCAGAAACCAATGAAAATGTAATCACATAAAACAATATAGAGTCGGTTGGCATGTGCAGGGACCATACCAGCTGTATGCAAAGATTTACAGTCCTAACAAGATGAGAAGGAGTCTACTTCGCTATACTGCCATTCTACTGCAAAGAGTCTGCACCTTCCCTGACAAGCAGGGCAGGCAGCTGTTTCTATTGGCTGCTCTGCAGTGAACAGAGGAAGACTATGCAGAGAACTGGCTTTGGGAGAGTGACTGAGCATGCGTGTCCACCAGCACTTCAAGGTGGCGTTATACTATGTAAGTAAATGTCATAAAACTTGTGGTGTTAAAATATATAAAGATTAATATTCACATTTCTTCTGAAAGTCCATGAGGATCCTGCCTCTCTGAGTGTGAGAAAGTAGGATATTAGGGTTAACTGCAGTCACACTTGTACTTTCAGATTTTGAGTAGAGTTAGGTTTATATTGACTTCACAGATCATAGGTATTATATATAAATGTTGTGTGGTCTGACGGAAAAAATAGCACTCCCCAGGCCTAGGAATTAGTTTTACGGCTAGTGTACAGAATTCCACAATAGTTAGCTAGACAACTTTGAAATCACGTTTGAAAAAGATTCTGCATTTCCCTTGATAAAGACCATATGGTTTTCAATTTCTATCACATACTTAAAAATTAATATAATTCTAGCCATATAAATGTAATGGAAAATGTGAGTCAGTTCACGAAAACAGAACATCTCATACATGTAATATTAAATACAACTGTAAGAAAAAATATACAAAATATGATGCTCATCATCCAGAAAGATTATGAAAATATTTTAATATTTCATATTTCACATATAAATATATAATCAAATATTTTGTACCAAGTAACATATAGGAGTGTATGTACAGGACTTTAGATTGTGGCCGTTCTGTCTGTTATATATTATGTTATCTCATACCTTCGTCTATCATTTCCATATTTAAATGCAGCTGGAGTTTTATCTTCATAACATATATAGAATATAATAAGATATATAACATACATAATGCAAATTTCAATAGATTCAAAGTACTGTAGACTCATTGAGAATCATGCATGGAAACTTTGCTGACTAAAGAAACAGAGGGTGTTGCTGCCATCTGTTGGATGCAGTATACACCATCCAAAAATGATTTATCATAATATCATGAAGTAGTAATATCTCATCTTAGTAATGACACCTGGAGTCTTATACAAAATATTACTATTGCATAATTTTTGTTGGGCCCAAAATCCATCTAAAGTACTGTGGTTATGATTTGGTAGAATAGTTTAGTTTAGGCACAATAAATTAAAGCTTCATTCCCTAAAATTTTAGTTTAAAGTGTAACTGATTGGCTGATGTGTATAAACACAAGCCCACCAGGAAGTCAGTGCAAAGAGAGCTGATTTCCATTACAGCAAAGATGTAATGTTTATAAAGTACAGGTTACTAAACTACCAGTGAGAAAAAGAAGATAATCAAGCAATTGCTACATAAACGGAAGCAAACAAGCCATGGTAAAAGGAGCCTGAAGATTAAATTACAGAAATTCTTCACCTTAGAATGCGTCAATCCAAAGGATGAAATGTTATTCTGGACACAGATGCATTGATGACCCAGGTTACAACTGTAAGGGTATGTTCACACGGCCAAATTTCAGACGTATACGAGGCGTATTTTGACTCGTTTTACGTTTGGAAATACGTCTCAAATACGTCGTCAAACATCTGCCCATTACTTTCTATGGGTATAACGCTGTATTGTCCACAGGACGCGTAATTTTACGCGTCGTACGGCAATTACGACGCGTAAAATTACGCCTCGTAAAAAGAAGTGCAGGACACTTCTTTGGACGTTTTTGGAGCTGTTTTCTCATAGACTCCAATGAAAACAGCTCCAAAAACGGACGTAATAAGCGCCGCGAAAACGGCGTGAAAACGCCGCGAAAAATGCGAGTTGGTAAAAAAACATCTGAAAAGCAGGGTCTGGTTTCCCTTGAAAACAGCTCTGGATTTTCAGACGTTTTTGTTGACTACGTGTGAACATACCCTAACACCTGCAGAGAAAGCATTGTGCATAGTGGATGCTGCAGTTAATGCCAAGCAGGGACTCACATCAACAGACATTAGCACTTCTTCTTCTGAAGTGCATTGGACTACATGTCCCAGCACCACTTGCTTCTCTATACCCCTGCAGCCTAGGAGAGGAGCAGCAAAGTGGAGCACTGATTCGCTGAGCAGAGGATTGTGGGATAAGGCTGAGTAGGGAGGAGAGACAGTGGCCATCTTTGGGAGAGACACATGATCAGGAGATAGGGAGACTGTGAGTGCATTGCAGAGAGAAGAGAGTCCTCCACTGGGGCACACAGCACAGAGACCCAGAGACAGTCCTGACAGCCCGGCAGCTCACTGTATGAGAGGAAGAGATGCTGCAGCAGCATCACCTCTGCAAAACAGCCTGATTCCAGGGAGGTTCCCTGGTCTGCAGCACAGGAGGATTTTGCCCCCCACTCCATTGTCGTCCACGCGTCTGAACGCTGCGGCCACGAGCTGGATCCCGGGGGAATATCATCTTTGCTGCAAGAAGTACTGAGTACACAGTGCTGGAACTTATTGTGCTGATATTGAGGACTTAGTGAGAGAACTGTTCTTCAGAGGAATTTCAGTATTTAACCAACGGTTCCTGAAAAGTGCGCCAACGTCCACGGCAACAGGGCCCCAACATTTGGACTGTGTTCATTGCATTACTGCAGCCATTAGTAACAGTATAAGTGTGTGCCAGCTATTACCAGCAGTATAAGTGTGTGCCAGCTATTACCAGCAGTATAAGTGTGTGCCTGCTATTACCAGCAGTATAAGTGTGTGCCGGCTATTACCAGAAGTATAAGTGTGTGCCGGCTATTACCAGCAGTATAAGTGTGTGCCGGCTATTACCAGCAGTATAAGTGTGTGCCGGCTATTACCAGCAGTATAAGTGTGTGCCGGCTATTACCAGCAGTATAAGTGTGTGCCAGCTATTACCAGCAGTATAAGTGTGTGCCGGCTATTACCAGCAGTATAAGTGTGTGCCGGCTATTACCAGCAGTATAAGTGTGTGCCAGCTATTACTGTCAGGTCCGTATATCAGGGAAGCTCCTTTCTCCCTGTCATTTCACACCGAATAACCACCTCTGTAAATTGAAAGCTGAAGGCATGCCTGGAAAGAAGTGAACCAGTCAGAAATGTTTGCTACACAACTTTCCCTTGATCAGAAAAGAGGAGAACTGAACTTTATTCAGAACAAAGAAACAGACAGAGGAGACACATGCCCCTCCCTCGAGATGTGGGACTTGCTTAAGTCCCATTGGCTCCTCTGCTCTAAGTTTTCCTGTACATTCTTCTGAACACTCCTCTTTGCATTCCAGGGGGCGGTGTTCTCCATAGGCGTGTTATGCAGGCTCTTTGTGCTCCATCAATCCAATCTCTTTGTGTAATATACTGAATATATATATATATATATATATATATATATATATATATATATATATATATATATATATGTGTAAGGATAATATTTTTCAAACAATATACATGGTAATGATCCCTGACAGTCTTGCCTATCAACCTACAACTGACCACTCGAACCAGGCGGGTAGGGGTTTTGGATTTCTTCACCAGCTTGAGACGAGCTACTCCTTATAAGTAACCCCCCTTTGTACCTGGACTTCCAAGGTTTCTGAATGGTCCTAACTGTCCCTATTCTCCTCAGTATACAGGATGGTTGTCTTTAAAGGGACTGTCGGTGTCACCTCATCTATTTGTGTAAGCATAGTGGGCACAGTCTGTTCTACAGCTTTCGTCATCATTTTCCTGATACAAGGGAAAACACAGCACACAAGGACAGAGAATAGTATTAAAAAGGCGACTACCACTACTCCTATTTGTGCTAATATTTTCTGCCATCCAGTCATCCATGAGAAATACTGGTCCCATGGGTCGGTAATACCTGAGTTCCTTTTCAACTACTGAGATAAGCTCTCCAGCTTATGTATGGCCATTGTGACTTTTCCTTTGGGCCCGGTGTTGTCGGGGATATACGTACAGCAGGTTGTCCCTATCATTCGGCATACCCCACCTTTTTCAGCCAATATCATATCAAGAGCTATTCTATTCTGGAACGTCATAGTTGAGGTGGGCCCTAGTTGGTCGGCTAACCCTTGTAAAGCATCTCGGGTATAATTTACAAACCGCTGCTGGTTGTCATATATATAATTAATCCAGTCTACATTTTTATTAACAGTAATAATTGGGATAAGAGACTCAAATCCTGCCTTCACCTGATCTCTGGCCTTGAACTCGTCTGGCACCCCCCTCGGGACACCAATTGTATCTATATACACATGTGGATCGAAGCTTCCCCTTGGGGATGCCTCCCTCTTTCTGCGGGGGTAAGATCCTTTCATTGGGTCATCTGAACCTTCACCAAGAATGTGGAAAGGCATAATTGCTTTAGCCAATGCACATTCTCCTTTCCATTGCCCCTCAAGTCTGGTTCTGATTTTCATATCCCCACATATCCAGTATATATCGCCCAAAAACTGCACCTGATTCTGAGTAATAGATGCATTTAATGAGCTGTACTTTGAACAGTACCCTTCCGGAAAGTTCCCTAGGAACCGGCCATTTCCTTCTGTATTGGTGTAACATGTGTAGTTGCCTTTGTAGATGGTAAGTCCCTGGGCTTGTTTGGGTATCGTGGTGACTATGGGGTATTCCTTTTTCCAGGACTCGCATACTGTGTGGTCTAATGTTATATTGGTGTATAGGCTTAGGAAACATTCTTCAGCATCGTCAGGAATATTAAGTGGTACTATCCCCAGGTGTGGCCGGGCTCCTGCACACACATAGCAGTTGGACTTATTCACTTTCCGTGTCGTGTATTGTACCCACTCTAACCAGACATTATGGTCCCCAAATCCGGTTTCTACGGCCATAGTGTCTTCCAATCCTGGGTCAGCCATGGCCATCATTTTTTTATGCATCTGTATTTGGGATAGCAACACTTTTATCAGTCTCTCAGGGTTCAACTTTCTCCATTCTCGGGAGTCTACCATATCTTTTAGTTTGAATTTTCCCATTTCTCTGTTTTCTCCCCCATGGGTCCCTAATATGTATGTGTCTTGGTCTGTTTTACTAGGGTTTTCTATGGTGAGGATCAAGTTTAATCCTGACAGACCACAGGCTTTCCTTGATAACGTCATTCTATTTAGAAGTGACTTCCTATTAATGTCTTTCTTTTCTAAGGCACTCTGTGGGCGATATCCCCAATGGTCCCCCGTGTTCCAGCCCACCGCCTTCCAGGATGTACAATGATTGCTGTAATAATTGTCTGTTACACATATATATTGAGTGCCTCGATCACACTGGTGATAAGCATTCCAATATCCGCATGTTTGTTTGACACAACTATGTTTGTTTCTGAAGGATGTTATAGACTCAAATTCAAACTGGTATGTAGCTACATGTGTACTAGAAGAATTATACCAAAAAGTGGTCACCCCATCAGCCTGGGAGATTCCTACATGTTCCCCCTCAACACTCTGTTCAATAACACGAAAAAGGATAAGGATGTACATGGTGACAGTCATTCTTTGGAAGAGACCCTCTTGCAGTGCGAGGCGTGGATCAATGTCGGCCTTCCTTCCAGCTTAACTGCAGTGGGCGAGATCAGGAGGACCTGGTATGGACCCTCGAATCTGGCTTCTAAGGCCCCTCTGACGTGTCTTTTCACCAGTACACAGTTTGCCGGTTGTAGCTTGTGCACCCCTGAGACAGAATCTGGATCTGGAATGGAAGAAAATACTGCAGCATGTGTTACTGTCAACTCTTTACTGAGGGAAATAACAAAATTAACAAGACTATCATTTCCTAGACTAAGCTGTTGCGGGTAGTAACATCCCATTCTGGGAGGACCCCCAAAGAGGACTTCATATGGGGTGAGTCCTGTTGGCTGTTTGGGGGTATTTCTAACCGAGTACAAAGCAATGGGCAATACTTCGGGCCATGGCAGGGACAGTTCTTTAGTGGCTTTAAGAATTTTACTTTTCAGAGCACCGTTCATTCTTTCCACTTTGCCACTGCTTTGAGGGTGGTACGGGGTGTGTAGTCCAAGATCTGCACCCACCATCTTCCAAATGTCTCTGGTCACATCTGCAATAAATGCTGGTCCCTGATCACTTTCTATGACTTCAGGGATGCCGAATCTACAGACTAACTCTGTCAGCAGTCGCTTCACCGTGGTTCTTGCTGTCATGTTGGACACTGGGTACGCTTCAGGCTATCCTGAAAACATGTCCACCACCACCAGGACATATTCATACCTTCCACTCTTTGGTAATTGCATATGGTCTATCTGTATCCTTTGAAACGGGTACAATGGTCTTGCCAAGTGTTTGTTTGGAGTGGGTTCAGTTCTTCCTGGATTGCAGGTATTGCAGATTTCACAGCTTTGGGTGTATTGCTTAACTGGTGTGGAAATTCCGGGTGCTACGTATAGTTTGTTTATGGCAGCAATCATCTGATTCTTCCCTCTGTGTACTAGTCCGTGGGCCCATTGTACTGTAGATGGGTAAAGTGCTCTGGGTAGACATATTCTGTTCCCTTTTTTCCAGAGTTCATCCTGCGACGATTGTATCGCCCCTGTTCTGAGCCATTCTTCTCTCTCGTGGGTCGGGGCTTGTTTTTGAAATTCCTGGAGGGTCCTAACTCCTGGATTATCTATTTTCTCCCCCTCCTGCTCTTCTTCCTTCCTTTTACCCCTCCTCGTCACTATGTACACACCTGCCTCCTCTCGAGGTGCTATGGCTGCTTGCTTAGCCTATTGATCCACAAACAGATTTCCTTGGGCTTCTGCCGTATGGGTTTTCCCATGTGCTTTAACTTTGATTACCGCCACTTGCAGGGGGAGCTGGAGGGCCTCCAGTAAATTCTCCACCGCCTCTGTATTCTTGATAGGGGATCCGGTGGCTGTCTTGTAGCCCCGTATGGCCCATAGCTGACCAAAATCATGCGCCACCCTGAATGCATATCTAGAGTCAGTATAGATATTGACGGTTCGTCCTTCTGCATGTCTGCAGGCTTCAGCTAGGGCTATCAGCTCCGCCTCTTGCGCTGACATGTGCGGTGGAAGAGATCCGGCTGTAATGACCGTGGTAGGGGACACCACAGCATATCCAGTGTGGAAAGACCCCCATTCATCCGCATATATGGATCCATCAGTGAAGAGGGTAAGGTCAGCATTGACTATCATCTGTTCAGTCACTGTGGGCAAATGTGATGTTTCATGGTGCATTACCTGAAGGCAGTCTTGTTCATGGGCATCTGGATCATCATGATCCGTCATAAGCGGGGGGTTAGGAGTGTGAGAAGAAAACCCATCTGTATAATCCCCCCTCGAGAGAGAGAGAGAGGAAGCAGTGTGGCCGGATTCAGGATTGTGCATCGCTGTAGGGTCACATTTTCTGGGAGAAGAAGAGAACATTGGAGTCTCATATGCCGCTGTGTAGAGAGATGCTTTTGTTGGCTTTGATCAAGGATGACTTTGAGATCATGTGGAGCCAATATCGTAACTGAATGTCCTAGAAGAATGTCAGACGTTTTATCCAGCAATTCCTTGGCGGCCAGCACAGCTTTGAGACATACAGGGGCCGCTTGTGAGACAGAGTCCAATTTACAAGAGTAATATCCAAAGGGACGGTGTGTCCTGCCATGGTGTTGGGTTAACACTCCGGATGCATGGCCGTGGTATTCTGACACGAAGAGGAAAAATGGTTGCTGATAGTCGGGGATGCCAAGGGCTGGCGCGGAGACAATCAGGTCTTTGAGTCTTTGTACCGCATCCACTGCTTCCACAGGCAGATGTGGATTCCAGACTACATCCTTCAAGGCAGCATACAGCGGTTGCATAAGGGCAGAAGCATTGGGAATCCACTGTCTACAGTAGGTGACCATACCCAGGAACGCTTGGAGTTGTTGCACTCCCCTTGGGAGCGGAATATCTCGAATAGCAAACTTCCGGTCTTCAGTAAGGTGTTTCATCCCCTGAGAAATGCAGTGTCCTAGGAAAACAACTTTGGTGGCACACCACTGGAGCTTCTTCAGAGAGACCTTACAATTAATTTTCGCAAGAAACTGGAGCAGGCGTAGAGAAAGATGATGACTTATCTGTTTGTCCGGACAACAAAGGAGTAGGTCATCCACGTATTGGAGAAGTGTGGCTTCAGGGTGAGTTCGTATCCAAGGATCCAGGCACATGGAGAGGGCCTGAGAAAAGTGATTTGGTGAGTTCTGTGCTCCTTGTGGCATAACTGTCCAAGTGTACTGAGCTCCCCTGTAGGTGAACGCAAAGAGATACTGACAATCAGGATGTAGAGGGACACTGAAGAAAGCATTGGCCAAATCAATAACCGTGAAGTATGTAGATTCGGGCGGAATGTTACTCAGCAGAGTATGCGGGTTGGGGACCACTGGAGTTTCTAGTACCGTGGCAGCGTTAACTGCTCTCAGATCCTGGACCAAGCGAAATGTATCGGGCTCACCTTTCAGAGTTTTCTTCTCCACAGGGAAGAGGGGGGTATTCGCTGGAGATATGCAGTGGATAAGGGCGCCATTCCGTAGTAGTCCCTGAATCTGGGCGCCTAAGGAAGCTTCTAGTGTAGCCTTCAAAGGATATTGTGGGAGCCGTGGTATGTGCACACCTTCTTTGAGGAACACTTGAACAGGTGGAACGGGTAATCTCCCTATATCTTCCGGGCCTGTGGACCACAAAGAATCGGGGATCTGATTGTAGAAATATTCCGGAATAGGGGTGGGAGGGGGTTGGTGTAGAAGCAAAGGGATAGCCCTGATCTGACAGGTCTCTTCCTGGGACAGAGGAGTGTCCAAATCAAGGTACATTCCAGAGTTTTCGTAGCGGATAATTGCGTGAAGATGGCTTGCCGTCTACACCAACACAGGAGATATAATCTTCAGATATGAAACTGTCAGCAGGTAGATCCTTAGTTCTTATGACTGATCTGGCTGCACCCGTGTCCACTAGAAAAGGCAAAGAGTGGCCTCCCACCAGGATCCTAACAGAAGAAATAAGTCCAGACTGTGCAGTAACAGATGACATGGTGGGCACGGGCTTGCCGGTTCCCTACGGTCGGTAAGGGCGTTCCGGAGAGTGATGACGGTAATCGCCTTGAGGTCGTGGATCTGATCGATCGTCCATACGAGTCTTGCAGTTTTGCTGGAAGTGTCCTGGTTCCCCACATCTATAACAGAGGAGGACTTCCTTGGCCCGTCCCGGACCCTGGCTGTCAGGATATTTCCTTGTAAATCTCGCTCGTACGGGTCTGGGCCCGTAAGATCGGTGAGGAGGACGGTAAGCCTGCTGCTGGTAGAGAGGGGGGCGTCGCTCTGCTGGTCCGGCGTACATAATTGTATTGATATCCTGGCACACAGCTACCTTTGTAGACTCCTGTGGGGTGGGGGCTGGTTGCTTTTCAATAGCTTTAGCTATGAGGAGGACCTTCCTGGGATCCATGTCAACATATTCCGGCCTGCCCTCCACCAACTTCTTCTTGATATGCTCCTTAAGACCATTAACAAAGAAGGACACTGACAACACCTGTTGCCTTTTGACTTTAACATCAAACCCCTGGTCTTGGAAAAGGGATTGTATCCGGGCATAGAACTTCTCCACTGACTCCGTGGTGTCTTGGGTGCAGTCTGAAATACTCGTGGAAGATTCCGTTAACCTATCCCTGGCCCATCCTTGCATTTGACGGCAAAACACATCTCCTGATTCAAAGGTTACCTGATTTGATACTTGTGTATCATCCAAGGCAGACTGGATTATGGGCCAGAAACCATCCCCCGCCTTGATGCTAGTGATGAGTTGCAAATCCTTCCATGCTGCTTAGTATGTCTCTTGAATTTGTCTGAGTCTCCTGTAGAATGGCATAGGATTGTTGTCCGGGTCCGGGAGTTGGCTCACAATCTGGTTCACTTGCGTCGGATTGAAGGCCACATATTTGTTGGGTGCGTCACCTTGGGACGCGGTCGTGGTTGTAGGTGGGTCAGGGACTGGAGGAGAGCCGGGGATGGCGGAGGAGGCGGCTGTGGTAATCCCGATCTCCTGAGGCAGTGCCGCATCGGGGAGTACCACGATGGGTGTGGATATGGGAACTAGAGGTAAGGCTGTAGGAGGGGGTGGGTAGACCGGTGGGCGGGGTAGGCCAGGTAGCAGTTCATCCGGATCTTCAGGGAACATCTCCTTAAGTAAAGGTGAGGGGATAACTTGCTTGGACATGTTCTGCACGGCCTGCTTCAGTGCTTGAACAGTAACATCATCATTGCTAATTAATCTGATTTCCTCCAGGGACGGCACTGCTGGGTGATGCCGTATGGCCTGAACAATTGCCTGTGCGCATGCTTGAGGTGGGAACCCGAAAATTGCTGCACTAATAGCTGGGAGTGCTATGGTTGTGAGACGTTTATAATTGGCGAAATCCAGAATCCTGCGGACAGTTGTTTGAAGCTGTTGAACACAGTGCTCGTGATTCTCGGCCTCATACACAGGGCCTACTGCATGTACTATCAGGGTGCAGGGGAGATTTCCTGGGCCTGTGGATACCAGATCTGTCACTCTAAGTGGGCCTTGTTCCTGAACTATGAGATCGCTGTCACGTTGGATTCCGACACCTCCGGTGTGTACTATTGCTCTGGCCACCCCTCGCATATGGCGGAGCTTACTATTAGCTGGATTGACAATTGCATCCACTCGCTGGGTGACAATATCGCCCATTCCTGCTATCAACAAAGTGTCAGTAGGCCACACCAGTCTTTTTGCCAATGGTTCCCAGTGCTGTGGGTGTCCTGCATCAGAGAAAGTATCCCTCTCTTCCACTGGTGGGGACTCTGGTATGTGAAATGTGACACGGCCCGGGATCTGATTGACAGGGAGGGGGAGCGAACAATCCTCTTTCACAGCATGTAACTCATGCTGGGATTCCTTGTCTTCATCCGGTTCACACTGACTCCTTCTCTTCGCCATTTCACGTTGAAAGGCCGGGCTATTAAGAAAATCATCTATGGACGGGAAGCGCCCAGTCATGGTTGGGGGGACAATAGGGAAAAGGGGCACAAAATCTTTCGGCACATAATAGGCACCATCTGGTGTAAGGACTGGGTATAGTGGTAATAGTGGCTCTATGGTAGCTTCATGTGGAGTAGTAAGATGGCTGCCGGGGGTAGGAACTTCCTGTGACGTACTGATGTCAGTTCCGGGTGTACTGGGCGTGTCGGTGGGTGCGGAAGGGGTTGGTCTAGGGGTTGGGCTTGGGCAAGCTGATTTGGTTGAGCCGGACGTGAGCTCATCAGGGAGTGAGGGGCAGCCTCTCCCACAGGAAACACATTGTTCAATTGTAAGGGGGTTTTGCTGGCCACAATAAGGGCACACCCAAAATGAGGGATGGCGGCCATTATAAGGTGGGGGCTGCTCCTTTGTTGTATAATACATATAACATAATATAATGCCTTTCTTATTCCTAACTTCTGCTTCTTCAAATCCCTCTTTGCTGACCGCTATGGCTGTTCGCTGCCATGCTAAAGCACTTTCCATCAACTTACTATCTTCTAACTTCCCTTTGTTCTCACAAATCCCTCTTGCCCAATCTGCGGCTTGGATCCTACCTCCTCTATGGATCCCACACACATCCATCAATGTCTTCATTTTACTCACATACTGCTTGCCTTCCCGTCGCTTCACTAAATCATACAAATAGGACTGTCGGAAACGGACGATCCTGGAGATTTGAATATGGACCGTAAACCATCCATTCTAACAGTCTATGTTATACATGTAATTTATATATCAATTTTTCAGTCTACAATGTATCCCTGTACATCTCACTGAAATATAACAATATTTATCTAGACTCTCCGGCCTCGCTGGAAATATTAAAATCCCAGTCGATAGCTCTCCGGCCTATTATATAATTTTTATTTCGACTCTCCGGCCTCGCTGGAAATATTAAAATCCCAGTCGATAGCTCTCCGGCCTATTATATAATTTTTATTTAGTCCCTAATTACCCAGAGTATGGTTAGTCGGGCGCGACTAAGGTCTCACAGGTTTTTTTTTACCCTCACAGCGGAAAATATCACCTCTGTCGCCTGAGATAATTCAGGAAATCAACAAAAGGGTTCTACAGATCACCACAAGACTGTCCACTAACACAGATAAGACGAAGATTTATAAAATCAATTCGCTTACTGTGTTATTTCGGAGGTGATCAAATTCCTTATCAGTGGGAAATCTCGGGTCCTCTGTTTCACCCTGTGATTGTCGGTTATCCGGATTTCGATATTTCCTCGAGTGAGGCCCCACGTTCGGGCGCCAAAAATGTCAGGTCCGTATATCAGGGAAGCTCCTTTCTCCCTGTCATTTCACACCGAATAACCACCTCTGTAAATTGAAAGCTGAAGGCAAGCCTGGAAAGAAGTGAACCAGTCAGAAATGTTTGCTACACAACTTTCCCTTGATCAGAAAAGAGGAGAACTGAACTTTATTCAGAACAAAGAGACACATGCCCCTCCCTCGAGATGTGGGACTTGCTTAACTCCCATTGGCTCCTCTGCTCTAAGTTTTCCTGTACATTCGTCTGCACACTCCTCTTTGCATTCCAGGGGGCGGTGTCTTCCATAGGCGTGTTATGCAGGCTCTTTGTGCTCCATGAATCCAATCTCTTTGTGTAATATACTGGAAAAAAAAAAAAAAATAAAAAAAAAAAAAAATATATATATATATATATATATATATATATATGTAAGGATAATATTTTTCAAACAATATAAATGGTAATGATCCCTGACATTACCAGCAGTATAAGTGTGTGCCGGCTATTACCAGCAGTATAAGCGTGGGCCAGCTATTACCAGCAGTATAAGTGTGTGCCAGCTATTACCAGCAGTATAAGTGTGTGCCGGCTATTAGCAGCAGTATAAGTGTGTGCCGGCTATTACCAGCAGTATAAGTGTGTGCCGGCTATTAGCAGCAGTATAAGTGTGTGCCGGCTATTACCAGCAGTATAAGTGTGTGCTAGCTATTACCACCAGTATAAGCGTGGGCTAGCTATTACTAGCAGTATAAGTGTGTGCCAGCTATTACCAGCAGTATAATTGTGTGCCAGCTAATCCCAGCAGTATAATTGTGTGCCAGCTATTACCAGCAGTATAAGTGTGTGCCAGCTATTACCAGCAGTATAAGTGTGTGCCAGCTATTACCAGCAGTATGAGTGTGTGCCAGCTACTACCAGCAGTATAAGTGTGTGCCGGCTATTACCCGTAGTATAAGTGTGTGCCGGCTATTACCAGCAGTATAAGTGTGTGCTGGCTATTACCCGCAGTATAAGTGTGTGCCAGCTATTACCAGCAGTATAAGTGTGTGCCAGCTATTACCAGCAGTATAAGTGTGTGCCAACTACCGTGTTTCCCCGATAGTAAGACACCCCCGATTGTAAGACGTATCGGGGGTTTCAGGGGGGTCGGCTAATATAAGCCGTACCCCGAAAGTAAGACATATGTCTTACTTTCGGGGAAACACGGGGGTATTGCCGCCTCCTGCCCACTTCCGTGCCGCCCCCCTCTCCATACGTCACCGCGCCGTCCTGTGATGGCGCGGGTACTGAGACTGTACCCACGCGATCAGCGGCAGGAGCACGGCTGTTATACACAGCCTGGCTCCTGCTGCAACTGCCGGAATCGAAGCGCGCGCCGATTCCGGCAGTTTAACCCATTAAATGCCGCTGTCAATAGTGACAGCGGCATTTAATGTGTTTGACAGAGGGGGGAGCTCCCTCTGTCACCCGATCGGCGCCCCCGCAAACAAATCGCGGGTCGCCGTCGGGTTTCCATGACAGCCGGGGGTCTAACAAAGACCCCCAGGTCTGCCTTCAGCATCTGCCTGTTAGGCGATGCCGGAGGCATGACCTAATAGGTTGCCTGTCAGTTTTACACTGACAGGCAATAATGCTTCGGTATACTAAGTATACCAAAGCATTATATATGCGATCGGCACATCGCATAGTGAAGTCCCCTGGTGGGACTAAAAAAAAAACAGTTAAATAAAGTTTGTGAAAAAAAAATAAAAAATAATTCGACTATTTTTTTCCAATATAAGACATACCCCGAAAGTAAGACATAGTGGGGCTTTTGGGGATAAAAAGAAAGTAAGACACTGTCTTACTTTCGGGGAAACACGGTATTACCAGCAGTATAAGTGTGTGCCAGCTATTACCAGCAGTATGAGTGTGTGCCAGTTATTACCAGCAGTATAAGTGTGTGCTGGCTATTACCAGCAGTGTAAGTGTCTGCCGGCTATTACCAGCACTATAAGTGTGGGTGAGTGATCATTATCTTGTGTGGGTCACTGATATACCGTATATGTTTGGTGAAGACAGTATCTTAACCCTTTGTTATTCCCATAACATTTCAGGGAATATTGATAAGTGTTGTACCAGCCAGGCCTGGCATATAGTCCATGCCACCACTAGGGGAGCAATCACACAGAACTGTAATTGTTATGTCATTTGTGCTTTATTTCTTTATTTACATCATTCTTATTCAGATCGCCCTTGTTTACCTTTCCCTAAATAAAATGGTTGAGTAATTTCACCATAACCGCTTGTGAGTGTGTACTGAGCTCAGGTGGGGGTTTCCCGAGTCGACCCCTGGCTGAAGAGGAAGACCCTCCTGCTTTCCTATAGAGCTCCTAGCAAGACTCGGGTGGAGGCACTGCGCCATAGTGAGGTCAGAACTACAATACACCCTGCCTACAGAGGTCGGCCCAAAGGGGTGTTACAGTGGAGGCACTGCTGAGATTAGAAATAGCCGCCATGGAAACGTTCACCGAGGGAGAGGTGTACACGTGGTGTGAGAAGATGAGTGCTGCTGCGGAACATAGTTTTGTAGTGTGGGGCGAACTCTTTAAGGCGTCTAATGATGACATACTGCAGATAGTGAACAGGCTTCATGGGATTATCTACCCCAAAGTGATTGACCGCCGGGAAGAAGAAGGGGACAATTGTCAGTAGCTTTAATAGCCACGGAAAGGGTTTTAGAGAGAGAATATTTCCCATCTGTTATAGCTGTGCCACCAGAACATGGTCGGCAATGGAGGATCATATGACCTATGAGGCCTGCAGCAACCTTGCATCAGGATCCATTCATTCAGAATAGGAGGCCGAGTAGATGTTTACCTACTACTCCACCTCAGGCCAAGTCAGAGGAGACTTCTGCTACTGCTGACATGCTGATGGCAGCCATGGAGAAAGTAGTCAGCCAATTTGCAAAGATGCAGCCTGAGGGGAGCTACCGCCGTCTGAGGACCTTCTCAGGTGTCACCCCTACACCAGCTGGAGAAGAAGGGTATGACACATGGAGAGATGTTACCCTGCTGTACCTAGAAGAGTGGCAGTGTACTGATATTGCAAAGAAGCAGAGAATAGTGGAGAGTTTGAGGGGTCCGGCTATGGAAGTGGTATAGGCTGCATGGCGAAGCAAGCCCCAAACAACTTCCCAAGACTATATGGCTGCTCTTGAGGATGCTTTTGGGTCCCCAGAGGATGCCACAGACCTACTTTATAAACCCTGTACTACATACCAAGATCCTGGTGAGAAAATGTCTGACTATCTTTACAGACTAGACATACTGATTAACAGAATAGTATCCAAAGGAGATCTTAGCCCTGGAGAAGTTGACTGGTGCCGCCTTGATCAAGTACTGCATGGAGCTCTGACCCTGGACCCTATCGCTCAAAGATTGAGGTGCTGCAATAAAGAGAAAATTCCCCATTCCTTCCCTCAGTTACTTAAGGAAGTGCGACTAGAGGAAGTTACTTTGGCAGCCAGGGAGCAGACACCTAAGATGGTAGCTGCTGTTGCTCTAAAGCCTATGCCAAGTTGTCGTGAGGAGGAGCTTCTTAAAATCATAGAGAAGCAGGGGGAGCATATTGCACAGCTCTTAAGTGCCCAGGCTAAGGAAGTGGAGTGGTTAAAACAGGTTGCTGAGGCTGTCACTGAGAGACATCAGCAGTACCCGAGAAGGGCAAGTGATGATCCACGGAGAGGTAGAGATATGAAAACAGAGGGGTGCAATGTTTGTGGGGAGTCCAGCCACACAACTCGCCAGTGCCCGAAGCGGTGGCATTCCAAGACGTCTCCGTCTCCTCCCCATCAGAAGAATAAGCAGTCGGGAAATGGGAAAGGGGTCCAGTAGAGTCCCATACTGGCCCCCCGTCAATATCAAAGGCATACTCTACTGCCCCATCTGCTGTTGCAGGTTGGAACAACTTCCTGAAGGTCTAGTAGGACAGGCCCCACATGTACCAGCCTGTATCAATGCTCAACCATGTACTGTGTTGCTGGATAGCGGATCTCAAGTCTCATTTTTGAGAAATAGTACAAGAAATACCTGTCAGACGTGCCCATACAGCCCTTATCGGGACTTGTGGTTTGGGGGTTGAGTGAACATAGCTACCCATACAGAGGATATGTGTCTGTTATGCTACGGTTCCCGAAGACAGTTGCTGGAGTGGAGAAGGGGATACCCATCATAGCACTAGTCTGTCCAGAGTCTGAAGCAGACCAGAGATCCGTGCCTATTATAGTGGTGACAAATGCAAACATCTTCCATACCCTAGCACAGTGGTGTCGAGAAATCGGGGGCAATAATTATTCACAGACCCTCACCATTCATCTAGCCTGTCTGGCTGCTTACGAGAGAAAGGAGGAGGAAAAAGAAAGGGAACTACGTCATGAATGTTTCAAACGAAAAGGGGTCAATAATAAAGGGCCTGATGGAGCGTGGTGCCGCCTTCTCATTATGAGACTGGGATCTGGGCCTGGCACAAGGAGTGGACTGATCCGACTGACTGATGAGAAGCCTTTCCGAGAGAGGTCCCGAAGGATAGCTCCTGCCGATATTTAAGATGTCAGGCTGCATCTAAGAGGCCTGCTAGATACTGGAGTCATCCAAGAGTCCAACAGTCCATACGCTTCTCCCATAGTGGTTGCTCGGAAGAAAAATGGGGATATCCGGATGTGTGTGGATTACCGCACTTTAAACAGGCGCACAGTTCCTGACCAATACAATGTGCCCAGGATTGATAAAGCTTTGGATTGCCTACAAGGCAGCAAGTGGTTTTCTGTGCTTGATCTCCGGAGTAGTTATTACCAGATACCCATGAATAAAGAGGATCAAGAGAAGACCGCTTTCATGTGCCCCATTGGGTTCTTCCAGTACCAGAGGATGCCCCAAGGAGTTTCTGGTGCTCCCACCACTTTCGAGAGGTGCATGGATAAGGTGATGGGAGACATGAATTTCCGGGAAGTACTGGTCTACCTAGATGACCTGATCGTGTTTGGGCAAACCATAGAAGAGCACAACCAGAGATTGTTCAAAGTACTGGATCGGCTGAAGAAGGCTGGGCTCAAGTTGTCCCTCGACAAGTGTCGGTTCTGACAGAAGACTGTGAAATATGTGGGACGCATTCTCAGCCGGGAAGGGATCTCTACAGACCCAGCCAAAGTGGAAGCTGTAGTCAAATGGCCCAATCCCACCAAATTGTGGGAGCTCCGGTCTTTTCTAGGATTCTGTGGGTACTACAGAAGATTTGTACCACAGTACTCGAAGATTGCAAAGCCTCTGACTGCCCTCACCCAGGGGTATCCTCCTCCTAGAGGGACTCACTCCAAGAAGCCAGCTAAGCAGGCCTACTTCAAGGTTAAAGGGGTTGTCCGAGATAACATAATATTTTTAATAACACCATTAACTCATTTAAGTTAAAAAAATAAATACATTTGTAATATACTTACGTTTTCCAAAGTGGCCCCGTTTCCAGATCCTGCCGTCGGGAACTTGATTGTTGACGTCTCTCTCTGCTCTGGCTCTGCTGCTTTGTTGATCTTGAATTCTTGCCGGGTACACGACACGTCACTTGTGACGTGGTGTGTATCGGCTTGTTCTGTTGTAACGCGCATGCGCGGCCCCTGCTGTTATCTCGAGAACAGCAGGGACTGCGAGAACAGCAGTGACAGCGCATGCGCGTTACTGCATGTGAAGCAGAAGAAGCCGATCTACACCACGTGACAAGTGACGTGTCGTATACCATCCGAGGTCTCTCTGGTGCGAGACCATGTGATCGGGATACGACACGACAGTGGAGGCGGCTGAAAAGGTGACGTCAGAGCTCAAGTGACCAGAAGGAAGAAGCAGCCAGAGCGGAGAACAGAAGCAAGATTGCACAGGTAAGTATATTATGCAATTTTTAATATGTGTAATGTATTTCTAACTGTACTTAAAAAAAAAATCTCGGACAACCCCTTTAATGAGCTGTTTGGAGAAAGATGGATACCGGCATGTGATGAGGCATTTGAAAAGCTGAAGTCCTGCCTTACACAGGCTCCAGTATTGGCCTATGCGGACCCCAGCAAGCCATACATTCTGCATGTGGATGCTTCCCTTGAGGGGCTCAGAGCAGTCCTGTATCAGGATCATGGTGGTCCCCTGAGACCAGTCAATTACATCAGTCGAGGATTAACTCCGAGTGAGTGCAACTACCCAGCACACAAGCTTGAGTTCCTAGCATTGAAGTGGGCAGTGGTGGACAAGCTGCATGACTACCTTTATGGGGTACAATTTGAAGTTCACTCCGACAACAATCCGCTGACATATGTGAGGACCACAGCCAAGCTTGATGCAACTGGGCATCGGTGGCTTTCAGCGCTGGCAGTGTACGACTTCAGCTTGAAGTACCGACCGGGCACACCAACATTGATGCTGACGCCCTATCCTGTATGCCCAAGCAGCTGCTGTATGATGACGAAGAGACATGGATAGAGGTTCCTGCCCCAGAGGTGAAAGCCATGTGTCGCAGACACCAAGCCAAGACTGTTCCTTTACGGGGCTGCGCTCATTTCTTAGGGATTTCAGAGGAGGCCCTTCCACCCTTGTTTTGGCAGTTGACTAAGGTGAACACTGAGTCCTTGACTCAATTAACCAGAAGCCAAGTAGAGAAGGCCAACCGGAAGATCTTTCTGTTGGAGTGGTCCGGTGGCCAGTGAAAAGGGACTGGAGACCTGAGAGAAATGCTCTGAAAACAGAAGAGTCCATCTTGTTTGCTCGCCAGTCAGAGTTTCTAGTAGTAAGAAATGGACTGCTGTATCGAGAGGCCAAACGGCAAAATGGAGAGGTGAGAAAACAGCTGGTGCTACCTGGCCAGTTTAGGGAGATGGTCATGAAGGCTTTGAATGATGACCACGGGCATCTTGGCATTGAAAAGACAACTGGTCTTGTTGCAGACAGATTCTACTGGCCAAAAATGGAAGCAGACATTGAGGGCTACTGCATGTCATGTGCACGGTGTGTTCTGAGAAAGACTTTGCCCACTCGATCAGCCCCTCTTGTTAACATCACAAGTGATGGCCCACTGGAGCTCGCGTGCATTGATTTCCTCTCCATTGAGCCTGACGAGGGCAATGTCAGTAATGTCCTAGTGGTCACTGACCACTTCACCCGTTATGCGCAAGCCTACTCCACCAAAGATCAGAGAGCGGTCACCGTGGCCAAAACATTGTGGGAGAAGTACTTTGTACATTATGGGCTGCCCGCCCGCATCCATACTGACCAAGGAAGAGACTTTGAGAGTCGGCTGATCAAGGAGCTGTGTGAGATATGTGGGATTAAGAAATCTAGAACCACACCTTTCCACCCCCAAGGGGATCCTCAACCAAAGAGATTCAACCGTACCCTTCTCAACATGTTGGGCACCTTGGACCCCAAGCAGAAAGGACGATGGAGCCGACACATAAGTCAGTTAGTTCATGCCTACAATTGCACCAAAAATTAGTCAACTGGGTACTCCCTCTACTTCCTCATGTTTGGTAGGGAAGCCCGACTACCAGTGGATATTAGCTTTGGAGTATCACCTGACCAGTCATCGGGAAATACCTATTTGAAGTATGTGTCACAGTTAAAGGAAGAACTGAAGGAGGCTGACAGATTGGCTGACCAGGCTTCCAGTCGATCAGGAAGGCGAAACAAAAACCGTTATGGCTGCAGAGTCCGAGAGCAAGTTCTGCAGCCTGGGGATAGGGTCCTCATTCAACAGCTGGGCCTTCCTGGAAAGCACAAGCTTGCTGATCGGTTGTGTCCAGAACCCTATGTGGTGGTAGAAAAACTGCCTGGTGTTCCAGCCTACAGAGTGAAGCATGAAAATGGAAGTAGGACCATCAAGACCTATCATCGCCAGCATCTGTTGCCTGTAGGACAAAATATTTGTTTGCAACAGCCACAAGCAAATGGAGCCAAGACGCCCACCTGGCCTCCTAGAAGGAGTGGCCGCCATCGACGAGGGATCAGCCCAGTGCTTCCCCCTGAAGGAAGTGATAGTGAATCCAGTGATGAATGGGGTCCAGACTACAGATGGGTAAGCAACCGAGGCCATATCATCAAATATGGTACAGATCGGTTGCTTGATGTGAACAACCAGGAAGAATCCAGTCTAGAAGACAGCATACAGTGTCCCAAGTCGGGAGAGAATTTAGAAGAAATAGAGTCACCAGGTAACGAAGTAACCATCATGGAACCGGAGTCTGAAAGTCAAAAGCTAGGGGTCGAGGAGGGGGCTCCCACAGTACATACCCATCCCAGACGGGACACTAGGCCCCCAATGATGCTAACCTATGATAGAATGGGGCATGCAACTGAGGTACCCAGAGTATTACACCCCAATTTCATTGACATGTAGCCATATTTACCCTCTGTGCCAATGTAGCATGGAAATGGTATGTGCGTGACTGATTGTGGTGTTGGTCAGGATGCTTTAATGCCCAATTGTATTTCAGGTGGTGAGTCTGACACTAGCACCGACTTACCAGGGGGAGAGTGTAACACCTGCAGAGAAAGCATTGTGCATAGTGGATGCTGCAGTTAATGCCAAGCAGGGACTCACATCAACAGACATTAGCACTTCTTCTGAAGTGCAGTGGACTACATGTCCCAGTACCACTTGCTTCTCTATACCCCTGCAGCCTAGGAGAGGAGCAGCAAGGGGGAGCACTGATTCGCTGAGCAGGGGATTGTGAGACAAGGCTGAGCAGGGAGGAGAGACAGTGGCCATCTTTGGGAGAGACACATGGTCATGAGATAGGGAGACTGTGAGTGCATTGCAGAGAGAAGAGAGTCCTGCACTGGGGCACACAGAACAGAGACCCAGAGACAGTCCTGACAGCCCAGCAGCTCACTGTATGAGAGGAAGAAATGCTGCAGCAGCATCACCTCTGCAAAACAGCCTGATTCCAAGGAGGTGCCCTGGTCTGCAGCACAGGAGGATTTTGCCTGCCACTCCATTGTCGTCCACGCGTCTGAACGCTGCGGCCCCTCTGCTGGATCCCAGGGGAATATCATCTTTGCAGCAAGAAGTAGTGAGTACACATTGTTGGAACTTATTGTGCTGATATTGAGGACTTAGTGAGAGAACTGTTCTTGAGAGGAATTTCAGTATTTAAGTGCACCAACGGTTCCTGAAAAGCGCACCGACGTCCGAGGCAACAGGTCCTTAACGTTTGGACTGTGTTCATTGCATTACTGCAGCCATTAGTAACAGTATAAGTGTGTGCCGGCTATTACCAGCAGTATAAGTGTGTGTCGGCTATTACCCGCAGTATAAGTGTGTGCCAGGTATTACCAGCAGTATAAGTGTGTGCCAGCTATTACCAGCAGTATAAGTGTGTGCCAGCTATTACCAGCAATATATGTGTGGGTGAGTGATCATTGTCCTGTGTGGGTCACTGATATACTGTATATGTTTGGTGAAGACAGTATCTTAACCCTTTGTTATCCCCATAACATTTCAGGGAATATTGATAAGTGTTGTACCAGCCAGGCCTGGCATATAGTCCATGCCACCACTAGGGCGTCAATCACACAGAACTGTAACTGTTATGTCATTTGTGCTTTATTTCTTTATTTGCATCATTCTTATTCAGATCGCCCTTGTTTACCTTTCCCTAAATAAAATGGTTGAGTAATTTCACCATAACCGCTTGTGAGTGTGTACTGAGCTCAGGTGGGGGTTTCCCGAGTCGACCCCTGGCTGAAGAGGAAGACCCTCCTGCTTTCCTATAGAGCTCCTAGCAAGACTCGGGTGGAGGCACTGCGCCATAGTGAGGTGAGAACTACAATACACCCTGCCTACAGAGGTCGGCCCAAAGGGGTGTTACACAACAGTTTTAATAAATTCATAATGTTAATATGCAAACCACATTCTCTGCAAAAATTAAAGCCTTAGAAAATTGCATTAAATTGCTGTAGGTGACTATTTGTAATGTTATAGATGTTATTTTTTAGCTAAACCCTGAGAGCAGCAAATTATTGTTTTCTTATAGTAAACTGTAGCACTACACATGCTTATGTATTAACACGTAGACTCTACTAGAGGGGTTTCTTTGTTTGTGAAACATATGTTCAAATCTTGGGGGCATATATAATGTATGAAACATCAAAAGCTCATTCAACGGGTTTTGTCTCTGAGTGATTTTTCTTGCTACTGTATCACCTACCAGGAAAAGCTACAAGTCATAAAAATATGTAAATCTTTATAAAAGGCTGGAATGTTTTACATGATTTGGAAGAAATTTGGGTTAGAGTTAGAAATTGTATCAAATTGTATTTGAATTCTATATAAAGCATGGATACAATTACATAGAGATTCTAGTTGAATTCTTTTTTTTATGACTTGTAAATCCAAAGTAGCCAGATAAATCTAGGTTAATTATCCCACAGTTTACTTTTAAAGTATTGCCAATAGGTGCATTAACTGTAGTAATACCTACTGATAACCAGTAGTGTAGTGATACTATGTGCAGTATAGTATACATGGGTGCATCTAGCCATTTTAGCTGTCTGAGGTACAAAGTGAAATGGTACTAATCTGTCAAAATACTGCTTCTCGTAGTCAGGAAAGAGAACCACCTGGAGAAAAGTTCTCACCCTCATAGTAAACTAGGTCTATTCATGAAGAAGACATTTTAGGAATAGCACTGCTATAATGTTATCCCTGATATGGGACTACTGCATTACAGAGGACAGATAGAACTATATATAAATATTAATGTATTGTTTTTATTTCCAGAATCTAAAAACATTTATTGAATGGTAATTTGAATGTTTTTTTACATTAAGATTAAAATGAGCACATTATACCACATTCTTGACTACCATCAAAAGGGAGGGGAGGGTTTAATAAGAAAATACTCTAAAAGCACTACTATTGGCCATTAATGTAGGACAAAATGTCTGCAGTCAGCTACATAGATATAGGGGTTGCAGTAATCGCAATTGCGGCCAGGTCCTAATGCTTAGGGATTACAGACCTTCCATCACATCACTCGGTGCTGGTTGTAAAAGCTGACACTGGGCACATTGTGCAGGTGACACCGATTGGATAACTTACTCCTGACTGCCAAAGGGGTCACTGCAGCGTCTGTAGTGATTGAAGCAAAGCAGCAAAGCACTGCGTACCATGAGGCATTGAGATCCTGGGGAATGAGAGGAAGGGGTAGACTGAAAGGAACAGAGAGAAAAAGGGAGACACTGTACTCACCATAGTGGATAGTTGTCACTACTACTGAGTTACCTGCAGCTAGTGAGAGTCAGAGAACACACGCCGCAATGTACTCCTTGTACCGCAGTTGTACAGAGGTGATGGGCGGTGCTGAAGCAGAACCTTGGCACTGGGGACCGTGAGCCTTTATCTATGCCTCTGTAGTCAGTAAATTGGAAACTGCATTGTTTATATTCGAAGGATAAAAAACTGACCCGTTAAGTGGTGATCAAGAGGGAACTCTGATAACCCTTGCTTTCATTGGGCTTGCTGGATTAAGTGGCTAGTGTAACAACGCTTGCTCTCATTGGGCTTGCTGGATTAAGTGGCTTCTGTAACAAGTTGAGTTATTAAACCGGATTGGGTTCCTGCGTGTGATACTGTGTGGGATAAATGAATTGAGTACGTGCAAGTAGAAGTGTTATGGCAGCGGTCACGGACCGCGACCTTCACTTACCTGCCTCCCACAGATCTTCCTCTTCTTACCGGCGTCGTCCTCCCCAGAGATGTCGGCACATGAATTAAAGGGCCAGTGCTCACATATGTAAATAATTAATTAATAATTCCCTGATCACCCTGAACTATAAAAAGGGCCCTGCCCTTCTGATCCTTGCCTGAGTGTTGTTAGTTAATCCCATGTTAGTTGTAATGACGGGGTAGGGAGACAGACAGGTGAGTTCTAATCTACCGCCACTCAGTCCCTGCCTACTTGCATGGCCCGTCCTAGGCGACGGCGTACAACTGGGCGACGGTCCCTACGCTCACTAAGTGCATGGCAGACCAACAGACAACGGTACAGAGAAGCTAAGGGTAATGGTGCAGTTGCCCACGGCAACACCGTGAGCAACAAGAGTAGTGAAAGAGCCGAGTCAAACCAGGAGTGTACGAGGTACCAAACGCAGAGCAGGAGAGTAGTCAGTAAAGCCAGGGTCAATTTGAAGTAGAGGTCAATAGTACTAGCAGGAGCAGCAGACAGAATCACAGGCAAAGGAGGAGCAGGAAATGAAGGTATAAATAGACAGAGGGCGGGAGCTAGGTTCTCCCACTCCTCAGCCTCCCAGCCTGAGTGGTAGCAGATCGAGTCACTCTAACAGACCTAGAGACAGATGCAGGCTGATTAACCACGGGCGTCGACACAGAAGCTGTGTCAGGCAAATCCTTTACATTAGTCTTTGCAAATGGTCCCTTAGGGTATGTGCACACGATGAGAGGCTTTTACGTCTGAAAAGGCAGACTGTTTTCAGGAGAAAACAGCTGCCTCGTTTCAGCCGTAAAAGCTCCTCCTCGTATTATGCGAGGCGTCTGTGACGCTCGTAAATCTTGAGCTGCTCTTCAATGAGTTCAATGAAGAACGGCTCAAATTATGTTGCAAAGAAGTGCCCTGCACTTCTTTGCCGAGGCAGTCAATTTACGCGTCGTCGTTTGACAGCTGTCAAACGACGACGCGTAACTTACAGGTCGTCTGCACAGTACGTCGGCAAACCCATTCAAATGAATGGGCAGATGTTTGCAGACGTATTGTAGCCCTATTTTCAGACGTAAATCGAGGCACAATACGCCTCGTTTACGCCTGAAAATAGGTCGTGTGAACCCAGCCTTAGTGTTATCCTGTTCCCGTTGTTTCCCTTGCCCTGCTACCTGTATCCTGTATCACGTGCTGTATTATTGTCCCTGAGGCAGTTTAGTGTATGGACTGGTGTCCGGCAACACCCGTTGTCTTCCACCTCGTCTGGCGCAACCTACTGCATCGGCTGTCATCCGTGCCAGAGCCCCTGCCACCATCTGGACTATTTCAGGTACCCTTGTGCTACGAACTTGTAGAGACTCTTGCATAGACTGTGACTTGGCCAGCTGCCTCTCCGCTATGGCGGAGCGGCCTAGTGGGTCCACATACCCTGTAATCGTGACAGTACGCTCAGGCCATGGAACCCGCTGGCCAGCCCAAGACCGCAGTTCAAAAGATACAGATGGAGATGCATTACCTACGGACATGTCAGGATCAACTCCTTGAGGCTGTAAATTTCATCATGGCCTGTCTGGATCAACTCAATGTTCCACCTCCGATTCTTCCTCCAGAGACTGTTGCTGTTCCACGGTCCGTTGCTCTCCCTGTTTTTTCCAGATCCACAGTTTCACTGCTTCTTCCTCCTCACTATGATGGTGATCCCAGAACCTGTAGAGGGTTCATCAACCAATGCACAGTTCATTTTAGGCTATGAATTCACCTCTTCCCCTCTGAGGAGGCCAAAGTAGCGTTTATCATCTCCATCCTCGCTGGCAGGGCCCTCACAAGGGCGAATCCCATCTTTGAACAACAAGGACATGTATCCTCGGACCTAGCCTTGTTCTTGCAGTCTTTCCGTGCCGTGTTCGAGGAGCCGGGCTGAAACTTCTTCTGCCGCAGCCACTCTGCTAATCCTCAAGCAAGAGGGTTCCACAGTAGGAGAGTGTGCTATCTCCTTCCGTACAATGGCAGCAGAGTTGGCATGGAACGAGGCATTTGTGGCGACCTTTTGGCAGGGACAGTCCTCGCATATCAAGGACGAGTTTACAGCCTGCGACCTTCCTTCTACCTTTGATGCCCTCATCCTGTTGGCCACTCGGGTTGACATGAGGATCCGGGAGCGTACTCAGGAGGTTGGACAGGAGAGCCGGTGTCACAGACCAGCACCCTCAGTCCAGAGACCACTATTTCCTCCCCTTACTGCCCGGTGGATTTACTTCCTAACGCTTCACCACCTCGAGGGCGCATTTACCCTCTCACCCTGCCAGAGACCCCAGCCATGTTCGCCTACGTTAAAAAGAATCTCAAAAGAGGGTTCGTCCGAAAGGCTTCCTCCCCGGCTGGAGCCGGATTCTTCTTCGTGAAAAAGGACAGTTCTCTTCGGCCATGTATCGACTACCGGGGCCTGAACCAAATTACTGTTAAAAATAAGTATCCCCTGCCGCTCATCTCAGCACTTTTTGAGAGAATCTGTGGGGTCAAGGTATTCACAAAACTGGACCTACGCAGAGCATATAACTTGATCCGTATCCGCAGAGGATTCTAATGGAAAACCGCATTTAACACCCGAGACGGCCATTACGAATACCTTGTGATGCCCTTTGGCCTGAGTAACGCTCCAGCTGTGTTCCAGGAATTTGTAAATGACATTTTCTGTGATCTACTATATGTCTGCGTAGTGGTCTATCTGGACGACATCCTGATATACTCACCGGATTTAATGATGCATCGGGAGCACGTTTGCCAAGTACTGTCGCGGTTAAGAGAGTAGAGCCTTTACGCTAAAATTGAGAAGTGTGTGTTCGAGAGAAGCTCTCTGCCCTTCCTGGGCTACATAGTGTCCGATTGTGACCTCAAGATGGAACCAGAGAAGGTGAAATCCGTCCTGGAGTGGCCCCGTCCACAGGGCCTTTGGCCCATACAAAGATTTCTGGGATTCGCAAACTTCTATTGGCAGTTTATCCTGAACATTCCCCTCTCTGACTGCCCCAATCTTGGCCCTCACTAAGAAGGGGGCAACGCCAAGTTTTGGCCTCCAGAGGCAGAATCGGCATTTACTAAGCTCAAGAACGCTTTCATCTCAGCATCTGTTCTTCATCACCCTGATGATTCTCAGCAGTTCCTTCTGGAAGTGGACGCATCTTCAGTTGGTGCTGGAGCACTATTAGGTCAAAAGAACTCTAAGGCCAAGATGGTGGCTTGTGGCTTCTTCTCGAGATTGTTCTCTCAGGCAGAGCGCAACTATTCCATCCCTACTACCGTCCGTGCCAGAGCCCCTGCCACCATCTGGACTATTTCAGGTACCCTTGTGCTACGAACTTGTAGGGACTCTTGCATAGACTATGACTTGGCCAGCTGCCTCTCCGATACAGTGGAGCGGCCTAGTGGGTCCACATACCCCGTGATCATGACAAGAAGCTAGCAAAACTGACACAATTTAAAACAATTTTTTTCATCCCAGCTTCTCTGCTGTGCAGCTAACTAGGGGAGGGGTTAAAAAGAGGCTCTGTCACCACATTATAAGTGGCCTATCTTGTACATAATATGATGGGCGCTGTAATGTAGATTAAATCAGTGTTTTTTATTTAGAAAAGCGATCATTTTTGACGTAGTTATGACCTATTTTAGCTTTATGCTAATGAGTTTCTTAATGGACAATTGGGCGTGTTTTACTTTTTGACCAAGTGGGCGCTGTGGAGAGAAGTGTGTGACGCTGACCAATCAGCATCATACACTTCTCCCCATTCAGTTACACAGCACATAGCGATATAGCTATATCGCTATGTGCAGCCACATAAACACACTATAACGTTACTCAAGCGTCCTGACAGTGAATATCATTACCTCCAGCCAGAACGTGATGTCTATTCAGAATCCTGAGACTTCTGTAGCGTCTGTGTGATATTTACAGCAAGGCAAGCGTAATCTCGCGAGATTACGATGTAACCTGTCATTTAAAATGAGATTACGCTTGCCTTGCTGTAAACATCACGTACCGGCTGGAGGTAATGTATATTCATTGTCCGGACACTGCAGTAACGTTATAGTGTGTTTATGTGGCTGCCCATAGCGATATAGCTATATCGCTATGTGCTGTGCAAATGAATGGAGAGCAGTGTATGACGCTGATTCGTCAGCATCATACACTCCTCTGTACAACGCCCACTTGGCCAAAAAGTAAAACACGCCCAGTTGTTCATTAAGAAACTCATTAGCATAAAGCTAATATAGGTCATAACTCCGTCAAAAATTATCGTTTTTCTAAATAAAAAACACTACTGTAATCTACATTATAGCGCCGATCACATTGTGTACAATATAGGCCACTTATAATGTGGTGACAGAGCCTCTTTAAGAATAATTTTAAAGGACTAGGCTACAAGCTGAAGGGAAGGACCTCCAAGGTAGTATTCTCAGGAATACTGCCTGTGCCATGCGCATCACAGGAAAGACAGCGGGAGCTCAGAAAGTTAAATGCATGGCTGAGGTCTTGGTGCAGCTTAGAAGGCTTTGGGTTCCTAGAGCGCAGGGCTGACTTTTCATTGGGGTACAAACTGTATTCTGCAGATGATTTGCACCTAAATGAAAGGGGGTCCGCTGTGCTGGGGGAGAGAATTCTAGCTGGGGTGGCGGAGTATTTAAATTAGGGCTGATGAGGGAGGTCAATGTAGAAAAAAAAAGGGGTAGTTAGGTTAGAGGGGGTCAGACTATATTGGTGGGGGGAGAAATAGACTGTGGGGAGAGGACTAGACAACAGGATAAGGAGATCCTTTTGTTACAAAATGGCAATGAAAATAAAAATGCCCAAATAATGTAAAAAAAAAAATCACATTTCTGATACCAAACGTGGCAATTTGTAATGCAAGTTAAAGTGTATGTTCACAAATGCCACAAGTCTAGCAAGCAAAATGGGAGAGCTTGAGGCCTCGGTACTGGAGGAAAATATAGATATAATTGCTGTTGCTGAAACATGGCTGGACTCTTCACATGACTGGGCTGTAAATCTACAGGGTTTTACACTGTTTCGGAAAGACAGGGCAAATAGGAAAGGTGGTGGTGTATGTCTGTGTGTGAGAAGTGATATGAATGCGAGTGTGAAAGAGACAATAGTGGGTGAAGATTGTGAGGAGGTGGAAACCTTGTGGGTGAAATTACAAAGGGAGGTAAACACTGAAAAAATTACTTTTGGTGTAATCTATAGACTCCCCGATATAATTGAGGAGATGGAAGGTCAGCTATATAAAAAGATGGAGCGGGCAGCACAGGGGGGTACAGTAGTGATAATGGGAGATTTTAATTACCGGGATATTAATTGGTGTCCTGGTTCAGCTTCAACTGCGAAGGGGAGAAATTTCCTCAACCTGTTGCAGGAAAATGTTATGGGCCAGTTTGTGGAAGACCCGACTAGAGGTGAAGCTCTGTTGGATCTGGTCATTTCTAATAATGCAGAGCTTGTTGGGAATGTCAATGTTCGTGAAAACCTCAGTAACAGTGATCACAATATAGTTATATTTTACCTATACTGTAAAAAACAAACACAGTCTGGGAGGGCAAAAACACTTAATTTTAAGAAGGCCAATTTCCCCAGGATGAGGGCTGCAATTCAGGACATAAACTGGGAAGCACTAATGTCAAAAAATGGGACAAATGATAAATGGGAGATCTTAAAATCTACTTTGCATAATTATAGTGCAAAATTTATTCCTATAGGTAACAAGTATAAACGACTAAACTGAAACCCCATATGGCATACACCTTTTGTGAAAAGGGCAATACATGACAAAAAAAGGGCATTTGAAAAATACAAATCTGAGGGTACAGCTGTAGCCTTTGGAAATTATAAAGAGCTTAATAAAATCAGCAAAACTACAAAATGAAAGGCAGGTGGCCAAGAATAGAAAAACAAATCCACAAAAAAATCTTCAAGTATGTAAATGCAAAAAAGCCAAAGACTGAACATGTAGGACCACTAAATAGTGGTAATGGGGAGGTGGTCACAGTGGATCAAGAGAAGGCAGAGTTACTAAATGGGTTCTTTATCTCTGTATATACAACAGAAGAAAGAGCAGCTGATGTAGCCGGTGCCAGTGCTGTTAATATATCAATTGATATACTGCGTTAGCTAAATGTAGATATGGTCCAAGCTAAGTTAAATAAAATAAATGTGCACAAGGCCCCGGGACCAGATGGTTTACACCCTAGAGTTCTTAAAGTGCTTAGTTCAGTTATTTCTGCCCCCTTCTTCATAATATTCAGTGATTCTCTAGTGACTGGTATAGTGCCAAGGGACTGGCGCAGGGCAAATGTGGTGCCTATTTTCAAAGGGCTCTAGGTCTTCCCCAGGTAATTATAGACCAGTTAGCTTAACATCAATTGTGGGAAAAATGTTTGAGGGGCTATTGAGGGACTATATACAGGATTATGTGACAAAAAATAGTATTAGAAGTGACAGCCAGCATGGTTTAAGGACAGAAGTTGTCAAACTGACCTGATCTGTTTTTATGAAGAGGTGAGCAGAAGCCTAGATGTGGATGTAGTGTTTTTGGACTTTGCAAAGGCATTTGACACTGTCCCTCATAGATGTCTAATGGGTAAATTAAGGACTATAGGTTTAGAAAGTATAGTTTGTAATTGGATTGAGAATTGTCTCAAGGACCGTATCCAGAGAGTTGTGGTTAATGATTCCTACTCTGAATGGTACCCGGTTATAAGTGGTGTACCCCAGGGTTCAGTGCTGGGACCACTATTATTCAACTTATTTATTAATGATATAGAGGATGGGATTAATAGCACTATTTCTATTTTTGCAGATGACACCAAGCTATGTAGTATTGTTCGGTCTATAGAATATGTTTGCAAATTGCAAGCTGATTTGGACAAACTAAGAGTTTGTGCGTCCACTTGGCAAATAATGTTTAATGTAGAGAAATGTAAAGTTATGCATCTGGGTACCAACAATCTGCATGCATCATATGTCCTAGGGGCAGCTACACTGAGGGAGTCACTTGTTGAGAAGGATCTGCGTGTACTAAATAACAGCATGCAATGTCAATCAGCTGCTTCAAAGGCCAGCAAGATATTGTCGTGTATTAAAAGAGGCATGGACAGGCGGGACAGGGATATAATATTACCAGTTTACAAAGCATTAGTGAGGCCTCATCTAGAATATGCAGTTCAGTTCTGGACTCCAGTTCATAGAAAGGAAGCCCTGGAGTTGGAAAAAATACAAAGAAGAGAAACAAAGTTAATAAGGGGCATGGAGAATCTAAGTTATGAGGAAAGATTAAAAGAATTAAACCTATTTAGCCTTGAAAAGAGACAACTAAAGGGGGGACATGATTAACTTATATAAATATATGAATGGCACATACAAAAATATGGTGAAATCCTGTTCCATGTAAAACCCCCTCAAAAAACAAGGGGACACTCCCTCCGTCTGGAAAAAGAAAGGTTCAATCTGCAGAGGCGACAACCCTTTTTTACTGTGAGAACTGTGAATCTATGGAATAGTCTACCGCAGGAGCCGTCACAGCAGGGACAGTAGATGGCTTTAACCCCTTCCCGCTCCTTGACGTACTATTACGTCATGGCAGCTGTATCGTTCGCGCTCCATGACGTAATAGTACGTCTCGGGAGTAACGGCCGTTTCGGCCGTCCTCCCGACACATACAGGAGCTGTGACGCTGCTGTCTTGTTCAGCAGCTGTCACAGCTCCTACAGCGGGGACCGATCGCTGTGTCCCCGCTGATTAACCCCTTAAAAGCCGCGTTCTATAGAGATCGCGGCTTTTTAGGGGTTAAGCTGCCATCGCCGGCCTGCTACGCGATAGTGGCCGGCGATCAATGGCGTCCGGCTATGCCATAGACGGAAGCCTAGTGGGTCCTGACAACGTCAGGACCCACTATGCTTGCTGTCAGTGAGTAGCTGACAGTTCTAATAAACTGCACTACGCATGTAGTGCAGTGTATTAGAATAGCGATCAGGGCCTCCTGCCCTCATGTCCCCTAGTGGGACAAAGTAATAAAGTTAAAAAAAAGTTAAAAAAAGATGTGTAAAAATAAGAAAATAAAAGATTTAAAAGTAATAAAAGTAAAAATCCCCCCTTTTCCCTTATCAGTCCTTTATTATTAATAAAAATATATAAACAAACAAATAAACTATACATAATTGGTATCGCCGCGTCCGTAACGGCCTGAACTACAAAATTATTTCATTATTTATCCCGCACGGTGAACGCCGTAAAATAAAATAATAATAAACCGTACCACAATCACAATTCTTTGGTCACTTCACCTCCCAAAAAATGGAATAAAAAGAGATAAAAAAGTCGCATGTACCTAAAAATGATACTGATCGAAACTACAGTTCGTTACGCAAAAAATAAGTCCTCGCACGGCTTTATTGATTGAAAAATAAAAAAGTTCTGGCTCTTAGAATAAGGTAACACAAAAAGTGAATGATTGTTTACAAAACGTATTTTATTGTGCAAACGCCATAAGACATTAAAAAAACTATAAACATCTGGTATCGCCGTAATCGTATCGCCGCGCAGAATAAAGTGAATATGTCATTTATAGCGCACGGTGAACGCTGTAAAAAAAAACGAAAAAAAAAAACAATAGAAGAATTGCTGTTTTTTAGTCACCACGCCACCTAAAAATAGAATAAAAACTGATCAAAAAGCCGCATGCACCCCAAGAAAACTACAATGGATTCCTCAAGGGGTCTAGTTTCCAAATTGGGGTCACTTTTGGGGGGTTCCCAATGTTTTGGCACCACAAGACCTCTTCAAACCGGACATGGTGCCTAATAAAAAAGAGGCCTCAAAATCCACTAGGTGCGCCTTTGCTTCTGAGGCCGGTGTTTCAGTCCATTACCGCACTAGGGCCACATGTGGGATATTTCTAAAAACGGCAGAATCTGGGCAATAAGTATTGAGTTGCGTTTCACTGATAAATCCTTTTGTGTTATAAAAAAAATGGTATAAAGAGGATTTTCTGACAAAAAAAAATTTAAATTTCACCTCTACTTTGCTCTAAATTTTTGTGAAACACCTAAAGGGTTCATAAACTTTCTAAATGCTGTTGTGAATACTTTGAGGGGTCTAGTTTCTAAAATGGTGTATTTCATAGGGGTTTCTAATATATGGGCCCCTCAAAGCAACTTCAGAACTGTACTGGAACCTAAAACAATAAATAAATGAGGCAATACTTCGCTTCTTACATTATACTGATAATGAGCCGTGCCCACCCCGAGATGACCCCAGTTTTGACCGTTTGTATAAACGGAGACCCCTATTAGACCGTTCCAGTGCCCGGTTTTCCCAAGCATACACCCCCGAGAAGTGTATTTCTATTGATGAGTCCCTGGTACATTTTAAAGGGAGAGTTCAATTCCGCGAGTACCTGCCGGGTAAGAGGGCAAGGTATGGCGTGAAGATGTATAAGCTGTGAGAGTGCATCAGGGTATACCTACAGGTTTAGGATATATGAAGGAAAGGCCACCCCTAAACCAGACTGCATCCTGGACTACAATAGGTACATGGGAGGGATGGACTTGTAAGATCAAGCCCTGAAGCCCTACAGCGCTATGCGGTGTGGTATAAGAAGCTGGCCGTGCACATCATACAGATGGCTTTGTACAATGCGTACGTGCTACGTCGATGTGCAGGCCAGACGGGAACTTTCCTGGAATTTCAAGAGGTGATTATCAAGAACCTAATCTTTAGGGACCAAGAAGGGGGGGGCACCCAGTACTTCTGGAAGCGAGGCCACACGCATCGTACCAGGGCAACACTTTCCAGGAGAAGTTCCCCAAACTGGCAAGAAGGGAAAAAGTCAAAAGAGGTGCAAAGTCTGCTATAAGAGGGCGATAATGGATGACACAATATATCAATGTGACACGTGTCCCGAATAACCAGAGCTCTGTATGAAAGAGTGTTTTAAAATTTATCATACATCCCTTGGTTTATAATTTACCCCAATTTTACTTACCCTGATGCACTCCACACAGCTTATCCCCCCTCGTCTTTCCCCTCTGAGCCCTGCTGTGTGTCCAGGCAGCTGATAACAGCCACATGTAGGGTATTGCCATACCCGGGAGAACCCACATTACAGTTTATGGGGTGTAGGTCTAAATGCTCACTACACCTCTAGATGAATGCCTTAAGGGTGTAGTTTTTAAAACGGGGTCATTTCTTGCGGGTTTCAACTGTACTGGTACCTCAGGGGCTTCTGCATACATGACTTCGCACTAGAAAATCCCCAGTAGGGAAATGGTGGTCCTTTCCTTCTGAGCCCTCCCATGGGCCCAAACGGCAGTTTATCACAACAAATAGGGTATTGCGGCACTCAGAACAAATTGCGCAACAGAATGGGGGTATTTTGTTTCTTGTGAAAATAAGAAATTTTCAGCCAAAACTACATATTATTTGAAAAAAATAATTTTGTTTTCATTCCCAGCCCAATTCAAATAAGTTCTGTGAAAAAACTATGGGGTCAAAATGGTCACAACACCCATAAATGAATTCCTTGAGGGGTGTAGTTTCCAAAATGGGGTCATTTGTGGTTGGTTTCTATTGCTTTGATACCTTTGGGGCTCTGCAAATGCGACATGGCACCCGAAAACCAATCCAGCAAAATCTGGACTCCAAAGAACACACAGCGCTCCTTTCCTTCTGAGCCCTCCCATGGGCCCAAACGGCAGTTTATCACCACAAATGGGGTATTGCCGCACTCAGGACAAATTGGGCAACAAAATGGAGTATTTTATTTCTTGTGAAAATAAGAATTTTTGAGCTAAAATGACATATTATTGGAAAAAATATATATTTTTTTTAATTCCCAGCCCAATTCAAATAAGTTCTGTGAAGAAACTATGCAGTCTAAATGGTCACATTACCCATAAATGAATTCCTTGAGGGGTGTAGTTTCCAAAATGGGGTCAATTCTGGTGGGTTTCCATTGCTTTGATACCTCTGGGGCTCTGCAAATGCGACATGGCACCCGAAAACCAAACCAACAAAATCTGTACTCCAAAGAACACACAGCGCTCCTTCCCTTCTGAGGCCTCCCATGGGCCCAAACGGCAGTTTATTGCCACAAATGGGGTATTGATGCACTCAATTTTGGTAAAAAATTACATCTTATTGGAAAAAATGACATTTTTTTAATGTCACAGCCCAATTGAAATAGGTGCTGTGAAAAAACTGTGTGGTCAAAATGCTAACAAATGAATTCCTTGAGGGGTGTAGTTTCCAAAATGGGGTCACTTCTGGTGGGTTTCCATTGCTTTAATACCTCTGAGGCTCTGCAAATGCGACATGGCACCCGAAAACCAATACAACAAAATCTGGACTCCAACAAACATATAGCGCTCCTTTCCTTCTGAGCCCTCCCATGGGCCCAAACGGCAGTTTATCACCACAAATGGGGTATTGCCACACTAAGGACAAATTGGGCAACAAAATGGGGTATTTTGTTCCCTGTGAAAATAAGAAATTTTGATCACAAATGACATTTTATTGGAAAAAATGACATTTTTTTCATTTCACAGCCCAATTCAAATACGTGCTGTGAAAAAACTGTGCGGTCAAAATGGTAACAACAACCCTAAATGAATTCCTTGAGGGGTGTAGTTTCCAAAATGGGGTCACTATTGGGGGACTCCTACTGTTTTGGCACCTCAACACCTCTTCAAACCTGGCATGCTGCCTAAAATATATTCTAATAAAAAAGAGGACTCAAAATGCACTAGGTGATTCTTTGATTCTAGGGCTTGTGTTTTAGTCCACGAGCGCAGTAGGGCCACATGTGGGACATTTCTAAAAACTGCAGAATCTTGACAATACATATTTAGTAGTGTTTCTCTGGTAAAACCTTCTGTGTTACAGAAAAAAAAATGAGGAGGGAGGTCAATGTTGAAAAACAAATGAGGAGGGGGTCAATGTAGAAAAAAAAAGGGGTAGCCAGGTTAGAGAGGGGTCAGACTATATTGGTGGGGGGAGAAACGGAATGTGGGGAGAGGACTAGACAACAAGATAAGGAGATCCTTTCGTTACAAAACATCAGTGTAAATAAAAAGGCCCGATTAATGTCAAATCACATTTCTGATAATAAAAGTGAAAAAATGACAGGCAAGTTAAAGTGTATGTTCACAAATGGCAGAAGTCTAGCAAGCAAAATGGGGGAGCTGGAGGCCTTGATACTGGAAGAAAATATAGATATAGTTGGTGTTGCTGAAACATGGCTGGACTCTTCACATGACTGGGCTGTAAATCTACAGGGTTTTACACTTTTTCGGAAAGACAGGACAAATAGGAAAGGCGGTGGTGTATGTCTGTATGTGAGAAATGATATGAAGGCGAGTGTGAAAGAGACAATAGTGGGTGAATACTGTGAGGAGGTTGAAACCTTGTGGGTGGAACTAGAAAGGGAGGTAAACACTGAAAAAATAACTTTTGGTGTAATCTATAGACCCCCCAATATAACTGAGGAGATGGAAGTTCAGCTATATAAGCAGATGGAGCGGGCAGCACAGGCGGGTACTGTAGTGATAATGGGAGATTTTAATTTCCGGGATATTAATTGGTGTCATGGTTCGGCTTCAACTGCAAAGGGGAGACATTTCCTCAACCTGTTGCAGGAAAATTTTATGGGCCAGTTTGTGGAAGACCCGACTAGAGGTGAAGCTCTGTTGGATCTGGTCATTTCTAATAATGCAGATCTTGTTGGGAATGTCAATGTTCGTGAAAACCTCGGTAACAGTGATCATAATATAGTTACATTTTACCTATACTGTAAAAAACAAACACAGGCTGGGAGGGCAAAAACATTTAATTTTAAGAAAGCCAATTTCCCCAGGATGAGGGCTGCAATTCAGGATATGGACTGGGAAGAACTAATGTCAAATAATGGAACAAATGATAAATGGGAGATTTTCACATCTACTTTGAGTTATTATAGTTCAAAATTGATTCCTATAGGTAACAAGTATAAACGACTCAAATTAAAACCCACATGGCTTACACCTTCTGTGAAAGGGGCAATACACGACAAAAAAAGGGCATTTAAAAAATACAAATCTGAGTGTACAGCCGTAGCCTTTGTAAAATATAAAGAGCTTAATAAAATCAGTAAAAATGTAATAAAATTAGCAAAAATACAAAATGAAAGGCAGGTGGCCAAGGATAGTAAAACAAATCCCCAAAAATTCTTCAAGTATATAAATGCTAAAAAGCCAAGGTCTGAACATGTAGGACCCCTAGATAGTGGTAATGGGGAGTTGGTCACAGGGGATCAAGAGAAGGCAGAGTTACTAAATGGGTTCTTTAGCTCTGTATATACAACAGAAGAAAGAGCAGCTGATGTAGCCGGTGCCAGTGCTGTTAATATATCAGTTGATATACTGAATTGGATGAATGTAGATATGGTCCAAGCTAAATTAAATAAAATAAATGTGCACAAGGCCCCAGGACCAGATGGGTTACACCCTAGAATTCTTAAAGAGCTTAGTTCAGTTATTTCTGTCCCCCTTTTCATAATATTCAGAGAATCTCTAGTGACTGGTATAGTGCCAAGGGACTGGCGCAGTGCAAATGTGGTGCCGATTTTCAAAAAGGGCTCTAGGTCTTCCCCGGGTAATTATAGACAAGTAAGCTTAACATCCATCGTGGGGAAAATGTTTGAGGGGCTATTGAGGGACTATATACAGGATTATGTGACAATAAATAGTATTATAAGTGACAGCCAGCACGATTTTACTAAGGACAGAAGTTGTCAAACTAACCTAATCTGTTTTTATGAAGAGGTGAGCAGAAGTCTAGACAGAGGGGCCGCTGTGGATTTAGTGTTTTTGGACTTTGCAAAGGCATTTGACACTGTCCCCCATAGACGCCTAATGGGTAAATTAAGGACTATAGGTTTAGAAAATATAGTTTGTAATTGGATTGAGAATTGGCTCAAGGACCGTATCCAGAGAGTTGTGGTCAATGATTCCTACTCTGAATGGTCCCCAGTTATAAGTGGTGTACCCCAGGGTTCAGTGCTGGGACCACTATTATTCAACTTATTTATTAATGATATAGAAGATGGGATTAATAGCACTATTTCTATTTTTGCAGATGACACCAAGCTATGTAATATAGTTCAGTCTATGGAAGATGTTCATGAATTGCAGGCAGATTTAAACAAACTAAGTGTTTGGGCGTCCACTTGGCAGATGAAGTTTAATGTAGATAAATGTAAAGTTATGCATCTGGGTACCAACAACCTGCATGCATCATATGTCCTAGGGGGAGCAACACTGGCAGATTCACTTGTTGAGAAGGATCTGGGTGTACTTGTAAATCATAAACTTAATAACAGCATGCAGTGTCAATCAGCTGCTTCAAAGGCCAGCAGGATATTGTCGTGTATTAAAAGAGGCATGGACTCACGGGACAGGGATGTAATATTACCACTTTACAAAGCATTAGTGAGGCCTCATCTAGAATATGCAGTTCAGTTCTGGGCTCCAGTTCATAGAAAGGATGCCCTGGAGTTGGAAAAAATACAAAGAAGAGCAACGAAGCTAATTAGGGGCATGGAGAATTTAAGTTATGAGGAAAGATTGAAAGAATTAAACCTATTTAGCCTTGAAAAAAGACGACTAAGGGGGGACATGATTAACTTATATAAATATATTAATGGCACATAAAAAAAATATGGTGAAATCCTGTTCCTTGTAAAACCCCCTCAAAAAACAAGGGGGCACTCCCTCCGTCTGGAGAAAAAAAGGTTCAAGCTGCAGAGGCGACAAGGCTTCTTTACAGTGAGAACTGTGAATCTATGGAATAGCCTACCGCAGGAGCTGGTCACAGCAGGGACAGTAGATGGCTTTAAAAAAGGGTTAGATAATTTCCTAGAACAAAAAAATATTAGCTCCTATGTGTAGAAATTTTTCCTTCCCTTTTCCCGTCCCTTGGTTGAACTTGATGGACATGTGTCTTTTTTCAGCCGTACTAACTATGTAACTATGTAACTATGTAACTATGAAATTCAGCAAGAAAAATGAAATTTGCAAATTTCACCTCCACTTTGCTTTAATTCCTGTGAAATGCCTGAAGGGTTAAAAAACTTTCTAAATGCTGTTTTGAATACTTTGAGGGGTCTAGTTTTTAAAATGGGGTGATTTATCAGGGTTTCTAATACATAGGCCCCACAAAGCCACTTCAGAACTCAAGAGGTACCTTAAAAAAAAGGCTTTTGAAATTTTCTTAAAAATATGAGAAATTGCTGTTTATGTTCTAAGCCTTGTAACGTCCAAGAAAAATAAAAGAATGTTCAAAAAACGATGCCAATCTAAAGTAGACATATGGGAAATGTGAACTAGTAACTATTTTGGGTGGTATAACCGTCTGTTTTACAAGCAGATGCATTTAAATTCTGAAAAATGCAATTTTTTCAACATTTTCTCTAAATTTTGCAATTTTTCACCAATAAACACTGAATATATCGACCAAATTTTACCACGAACATGAAGCCCAATGTGTCACGAGAAAACAATCTCAGAATCGCTTGGGTAGGTTTAAGCATTCCGACGTTATTACCACATAAAGTGAAATATGTCAGATTTGAAAAATGGGCTCTGAGCCTTAAAGAGGCTCTGTCACCAGATTTTGCAACCCCTATCTGCTATTGCAGCAGATAGGCGCTGCAATGTAGATTACAGTAACGTTTTTATTTTTAAAAAACTAGCATTTTTGGCCAAGTTATGACCATTTTTGTAGTTATGCAAATGAGGCTTGCAAAAGTCCAAGTGGGTGTGCTTAAAAGTAAAAGTCCAACTGGGCGTGTATTATGTGCGTACATCGGGGCGTTTTTAATACTTTTACTAGCTGGGCGCTCTGAAGAGAAGTATCATCCACTTCTCTTCAGAACGCCCAGCTTCTGACAGTGCAGATCTGTGACGTCACTCACAGGTCCTGCATCGTGTCGGCCACATCGGCACCAGAGGCTACAGTTGATTCTGCAGCAGCATCAGCGTTTGCAGGTAAGTCGATCAAACACTGATGCTGCTGCAGAATCAACTGTAGCCTCTGGTGCCGATGTGGCCGACACGATGCAGGACCTGTGAGTGACGTCACAGATCTGCACTGTCAGAAGCTGGGCGTTCTGAAGAGAAGTGGATGATACTTCTCTTCAGAGCGCCCAGCTAGTAAAAGTATTTAAAAACGCCCCGATGTACGCACATAATACACGCCCACTTTGAATTTTACTTTTAAACACACCCACTTGGACTTTTACAAGCCTCATTTGCATAACTACAAAAATGGTCATAACTTGGCCAAAAATGCTCGTTTTTTAAAAATAAAAACGTTACTGTAATCTACATTGCAGCGCCTATCTGTTGCAATAGCAGATAGGGGTTGCAAAATCTGGTGACAGAGCCTCTTTAAGGCCAAAGCTAGGCTGCGTCCTTAAGGGGTTAAACAAGGCTTAGATAGTTTCCTAGAACGAAAAAATCTCAGGTCCTATGTCAATGTGTAGAAATTTTTCCCTTCCCTTTTCCCATCCCTTGGTTGAACTTGATGGACATGTGTCTTTTTTTCAACAATACTATGTAACTATGTAACCCACACTGTAACGAGCCATGTACCTGTGTGATCATAAAATAATCAGCACACATTTCACTCCCTGAAAGTGAACAATTAAAGTTCCCATTCAATGACTACAAGCAGAGATCTTGAAAACCGTGAAGGATTATTAGTATATTATTAGAAAATTATATCAATTTTTATTATAAAATAAAAATAAAAAAACGGAAGTAACACTTTAAGGGCTTTACAGTCTGGTTCCCAGTGTTGGTCACAACTGATGTACTGTGGTTTATGTCCGCAGCCACCAAATATTTTCCTTCCAATAATGCAATAAGTTTTATGAAAAGTTACTGTGTTTATTTAGTAAAATCATCAGATTTTTGTAGATTAAATCTTTGGGCACATAATATTGATGTCGTAGAGCCTTCTGTAGTTTGCATATGCATTTAGTCTTTTAGAAACAGCCTGAAGAAAGTTAGAGATATGATGAATTCTACAAAGACAGATGCTTTTCTGCTTCTCGTACTTTAATCCACACTTTAGGCTTCACTAATTAATCTAATTCCACCTCCTCTAGAGTCAACATCTGGTATTTAATTTGGTTTACTACTGCTCAGAGCTATCTGAAAATGAATTCAATTACGATCCCTACAATAAAGTGAACAATCTTTCAAAGTCCATTAATTGTTCAAAGGTGCAAACAGCCTCTACACTCATCTCACTGAAAATATGATCATTATAGTCAACGAAAATGATGATAGAGAGGTGCAAGGTGCTATCTGTGAAGGAGGGACAAGAGGAAATAAGGCAAAACAAGAGAATCACATAGGCAGGCAGCAATGAGCCAATTACCATCCCCTGTACAACTGGCAATATTACTCGGATTTACTGCAATTAGGCAAGTTTTTCGCTATGGTTTGTGGCCGTATAGTTTTTACAGGCGTTTCACCTGTTAAAAAAAATTTTGTAGCTGAAAAGTACATAGAAAAATGACATATATGTTTTTTGACCGTGTGGCAAACTACCGCTGCTAGTACAGGAACCCTAAGGGTATGTTCACACGGCCTATTTTCAGACGTAATTTGGGCGTTTTACGCCTCGAAATACGCCTGAAGAAACGCCCCTATTACGCCTACAAATATCTGCCCATTGCTTTCAATGGGTTTTACGATGTCCTGTTCCCACGAGCCTTTATTTTACACGTCGCTGTCAAAAGACGGCGCGTAAAATGACGGCTCGTCAAAAGAAGTACAGGACTCTATTGAAAACAGCTCCAAAAACGGCTGTAAAAAAACAAAGCAAAAACGCAGCGAAAAACGCGAGTTGCTCAAAAAATGGCTGAAAATCAGGAGCTGTTTTCCCTTGAAAACAGCTCCGTATTTTCAGACGTTTTTTGTTAAGCGTGTGAACATACCCTAAGACTTAAGGTACTTGGGTGATTTTTAGTGGTGTGATTAGCAATGTACTATTACGTTGGATGTATGCCATGACAATATGGCTCAGGCTTAGGAGCTGAGCCCACACCATAAGTGGCATGTGCTGTTTCAAACAACTGGCACTCACCTGCAATGGCTAGGATCGGGATAAAACCCATGCCGGCCGTTAAACCCCTCAGATGCCAAGGTCAATAGCAACCGCAGCATTTGAGCGGTTAGACATAGGAAGGGGGCTCCCTCTGTCCCCTGATCGGTCCCCCCGTAATGAAAATACTGGGTGTTAATCTATTGAAGGCCACCAGGACTGCTTTCTATGATCTATTATTAAGCCTTGCCCAAGCACAGATAAAGGCAACACAATGCAATACATAAGTATTGCAGTGTATTGCATGAGTGATCGAAAAGCGCATGTGCAAAGGGGTATGCCCAACTTAGGAAGCAATGGCATATCCAAATGACCCGCACCTATATCGAGAACAGGGGTCACTCGACCGATGTTTCATCTGGTGCAGCAGCTGTAGCCGCAAATTCCTGACGGTGATTCTGTTCAATGGTAGCTACGGAAATAGACGAACGAGTAATGCTCGGTTGTGTTCCGTAACTTCTATTGAATAGAAAGAAGAAGGGCACGCACATTCACATCCCTCCCTCCACTAGCCCTTGCCTAGAATCTGCGGCCAGCAGCCACTACTGCGGGCAGAACGGGGGTTGAGTGACCCCTGTTCTCAATTTAGGTGTGTCCCAGAGCTGGGACCCTTATCTATCAGACATTTATGGCATATCCTGTGGCTATGCCATAAATGTCTAAGTTTGGAATAAGTTTGAATTCTTTTAGCGTTCTATTCAGATGGTTTTTCTAAGTTTGGAATACCCTTTAACCCCCTCCTTCTTTGGCCACTTTTGACCTTCCTGACAGAGCCTCATTTTTCAAATCTGGCATGTCTCAATTTATGTTGTAATAACTTCGGAATGCTTTTACCTATCCAAGCAATTCTGAGATTCTTTTCTCGTGACACATTGGACTTTATGTTACTGGCAAAATTTGCTCGATACATTCAGTATTTAATTGTGAAAAACACCAAAATTTTGCGAAAAATTACAAAAATTATAATTTTTCTCAATTTAAATGTATCTGCTTGTAAAACAGGCAGTTATACCACACAAAATTGTCACTAATTAACATCCCCATATGTCTACTTTAGATTGGCATCATTTTTTGAACATCCTTTTATTTTTCTAGGACGTTACAAGGCTTAGGACTTTAGCAGCAATTTCTCACATTTTCAAGAAAAAATCAAAAGGCTATTTTTATAGGTTCCAGTTCAGTTGTGAAGTGGCTTTGAGAGCCTTATATATTAGAGACCCCAATGCATCACCCCATTTAAAAAACTGCACCCCTCAAAGTAACTAACTGACGCTAACTATAACGCTGTAAATTTACCCTAAAACTGTCGCTACGCTAGTGAATGAACTTCAGTTAAAAAAACCCCCGCTAACTATAACGCTGTAAATTTACACTACATCTGTAGAAAAAATCTATAGCTAAAACTTCTGCTATATATATATTTTTTTATGAAACGGATGTCAGTAAACGTCCGCTACACTAACGCCCTAATGTTACTATCTTTTTTCCAGTTTCATAAAAAAAAGGCCCAAAACAAAACCTACGTCAACAAATTACCACTGATGCTGATTATAGACTCCGCACTCAGTGGCTGCAGGGTGCACACAAAAAGATGGTGCAGTAAAAAAAGGCCAAAAAATAAAAAACCTGCGCCAAAAATTAAGCACAGATGCTGATCCGTAATGGTGGTCACTGATCGGTGCTCAGCGGCCGTAGGATGCGCAAACTGAAATGGTGCGTATACAAAAAGACAAAAAAAAAACTGCATCAAAAAAATTACCACAGATCAGTGATGGCGGTCACTGATTAGCACTCAGTGGCCGCAGGGCGCACACAGGGCGAAGGTGCAGAAAACAGAAAAAAAAAGTCCTGTGCCAAAAATAGAGCGCACAGGGCGATCAGTGATGGCGGTCACTGATCCGCACTGAGTGGCCGCAGGACATAAAAAGGGGAAGAGGAGGGGGCAGGGATAAGAAATTTAGGGACAAAAAAAATAAATCAGCAGTAGCACAGATAATGATGATGACCACTCAGTGTGATCACACAGCAGCAGGAAGCAGACAGATGAAATCTCAGCAGAATCGCAGCACAGAAGGACTCAGAACCGGTAAGTATGGCTCACAGACGGTCACACCAGCTCTGCTCATCGTTCCTAACCGGAATGAGGTGGACAGGGCTGGTGGAGGGTGTTTCAAACACCTGTCATTGCTGCGATTGGTCGGTCGGAGCAGACCGAGCAACCGTAGTGATCGGGGGGGTGGCATCACCGCCATTTTCTACAAGGTACATGGTAGGGATTGGTGCTGTCCTAGACAGCACCAATCACCACGTTATCACTGTGCCTTGTGGCACAGTAATTGGCTAAGGGTATGTTCACACGACTTAATTTCTGCAGTTTTTCAGACTGTAAACGGCCGAGAAATCGGAGGCAGAACACCTCAAACATTTCCCATTCATTTCATTGGGAAAATGGCGTTCTGTTCTTGAGCTGTTTTTCATTGACTCCAAAAACTGCCGTATAAAACGTAGTGAAAAACACGAATTGCTAAAAAAAACGCCTTAAAATCAGAAGCTGTATTCCCTTGAAAACAGCTCTGTATTTTCAGACGTTTTTGGTTTGTGCACATATCCTAAAGCCGCAAATGGCCGCAATTGGTCGGTCTGAATTGACCGGCCAATGGCAGCGATCGCCAATGGGCGTCGTGTACAAATGGCCTGCTGTTATGAACAGCAGCCATCTTTATTTCAAAAAGTTATTATTTTTTACTATAACCATTTTCCCGTTTGTCGTAAGTATACGACATTTCGCGGGAAGCACTGGCTTTCCATGACATATACTTACAACAAATGTCGGGAAGGGGTTAAGTTACTTAGGAGGACTACAAAAAAAGGTAAAACGTTTTTAAAAATTTAAAACTCTAAAGAAACCTATTTCTCACAAAAAATTATGTAAGCAATAAGAAAAAGTAAACATAATTGGTATCGCTGAATCCATAAAAGACAGAAGTGGTTTCATGTAACTTTATTTAACCTGCCGAGTGAACACCATTTGAAAAAAAAAATCAGATCTTTGTGTCACTTATCACAGGCTTCAGAAGTTCCTGTACCACACTAGTTCTGCACAGGGGCGACAAAAACTTCTATCATCAGCTACCACTGACACTTAGACATGTTCCTGTCACACAGGTATAATGAAGAAGAATATAGTGCAGCCTCCCTGTCTGTATACTTATGGTTTCTCCGCTTATTTAGAAGAACATGGAGAGATTTAAATTCACAGTGTCCCCCAGCATGCAGAAATGGTATGGTCTTTAGCTGGTCATGTGATGCTGTGCGAAAGCATCATTGGATTGATAGCAAAGCAGAGAGCAAGAGAAAGCTGGGGAAATCTAAGAATCAAGATGGAGGCTTTTTTTAAAGCACAGACAAGCATTTTAAATAGTAAGTCCAGTATACATAAAAGAAGTGTAGAGTGTGGTATACAGTCAGGTGGGGAATGAAGACATGGAAAGTTGTATTTCCACTGGAGGTCTTTATTAACAAATAGTTTTTCCTTGTAAAAAGTAGTAAAACATAGTATAACTATATCAATTTGGTATAGTTGTAATTGTATTGACCCACAGAATATAGTTAAACCCAAAAAAACAATGGAAGAATCCCTGTGTTCTTGCTATTTCACCCCACAAAGAATTTTCTTTTCAGTCTCTCAGTAAATTATATGGTACATTAATGGTGCTCTTGGTTATGGCTCTAGGAAGTTGACAATGGAAAAACTAAAATGAAAAAAAGGAAACTTGGCTCTATGTCCAAGTGGATAAAAAAACGTGCACAATGGTGTCATTGTAAACCATGTGTAATCGCGTGGCATGTGATTTAAAAAAAAAAAGATTAATTGCTAATCCTATTTGTGAACAGATCTCCATACCATTTAGGCCCCATGCAAACAAAGCCTGTATGGCAGCACATGGAAGCAATATGGCTCCTTAGTATGGGGATGCACAGCCTATATATACCATTGTTAAATGCTCTGTTATAGCTAACCTCCCCTAGAAACAATGCTATGAAATTGAATGGATGCTGTATTATGACTCCTTACAACATGAGGGTTGTACAGAGCTGTGATATCATGATTTGATCCCAGGGACTCTCCTGTTCCAGATAGCAGCATTGCTCACTGAGCTATCTGGGATATTGTACAGCTCTTTTTTCAGTGTCAGTGTCCAGTTTCACCAAGGTCTGCTAATAAACAATCAGGTCTCATTAGCGAAACTCTCTGACCCCTTATAGAAACTTTGCCCTTTGCACGTCCTCTTCGCCAGATTATCGAGATGTCTGCCTTTAGTCTAGCTCATTGCTGCTTTGCTGCCTTAAGGCTTTACTCTGCCGAACTTGGACTGCTTCTGACCATGTCTCTGCCTCATGCTACAAACTGTTGCCGCTTATCTGTGTATCGAACTTGGATTGTTTTTTTTACCACGTTTCTGAATACCGAACCAGGACTGTTACTTAACTACTCTTGCTTAAAGGGTACCTAAACTTTCAACAAACTTCTGACATGTCATAGTGACATGTCGGAAGTTTTGATCGGTGGGGGTCTGAGCACTGGGACCCCCACCGCTCAGGTGAGCGCTGAACCACTTGGTTTCTGATCTGCTTTTCTTGGAAAGCCGATGTAACGGTGCATGGACTCAATGGAAAGTCTATGGGCCCGTAAACCGTTACATAGGCTTTCCGAGTTCATTTCGTTCTAGCGATCGGTAGGAGTCTCAGTTCTCAGACCCCCACCAATCAAAACTTCTGACCTGTCACTATGACATGTCGGAAGTTTGTAAGTTTAGTTACATTTTAATAAATCCAGCCTTCAAGATTGTTTCAGCCACTGGACTGCAAACCTGCTTTCAGAACTTGACACATAGTACAGCCATGTGCCTGAGCCCTAACTGGAGAAAATCAATTTATGCTACAAAATCACTAATTTATGCTATGGTTGAGGAGTCATCACCTTTTCCTTTGAAAAGAATAGACCAATATATTGCTACTATCTTCTTACTAAAAACTGATCATTTTAAGTGCTACTTTTGTAGGTAAAGCTCAAGATTACACAATTGTTAAGCCCTAATGCAGCAAATCCCACAACCAAAATTAGGTTCCAAAAAGTTTAATTAAAACTAAAGAAAATTCAGCATTTGATCAGTCCCAACACTACAATTGCCGATTGTAGTATTGCATGGCAGCCATTCAAATGTAACACATGGACTGCCCAAGTCCGCCAGAGCTGGAAACGCTCAGGGACACACATATCATATGTGCAACTAGTGCAGCTGTAGGACTATGATAATTACTGCTCACAATTACTCGTGGTCTATGACCAGCATCCCACTCCCATCAAATTTAGGTTCCATATCGTAATGGTCAGATTTTTTGCAGTGATTGCAAAGTGCTTTGTGACTTTTTCCCAATAGTGAAACACTGACATTGCTGAGCGAGTTGCAGTAATCTTCTGATTTACCTTCACTCACAGGTTACCTAGCCAGTTGATAAGCAAAGGCTCCATATACTGTCCTTGCACATTGTTGTTGTGCCTGCCCCTAGTGACGCCAATTCTTAGTGGCTCTCCGCTCTGGCTTATATGTAGATGGCACATGGAAATTGTTTGTCTTAGTGAAACAACCCTTTAAGGGCTTGTGGGTGATTCTTTTAATATTTTCTAGGAAATGAAAGTTGATTTTTCTATTGTACAATATGTCTTGCAATTCCTCTGATAATTAGTTTTCAGAAAAATGTGTTAATGACAAATATAAATAAACTGGGGTTACGAAGAATTGGTCACATAAATCCGTATAAGGTTTCATTTTTAAGTAAATAATTTTTATATACTGAGATGCAAAATTCTATTCTGACATTTTATAATTATGTGTAGGTACATTAGATATTTTTCAAAGAACTACAAGTTCATAAATATATCATGAATTATTAATGTTGAACTGTAAAAACAGAAATCAAGTCAACAAATCACAAAGTACAATTTACATTGCGGAACAATTACACTTATTATAGTGACAATTTAATTAACATATGCATGAAACATAAAATCTGTGACAAGTGGAGGTTCATATTTTATGAACCAGTGAGTTTAAAGAATAACTGGGTTACGTACCCTGTATTTTATTATAATGATCCTCACTGTGAGAGTCATAATCACCTCAGAGACTTAAAGCGCTCTTCTGTCTCCGATGTACCCGTGTCTTTGTCTGTGTCAAGATTTATCTAAGATGTCTTGCAGAACGATTTTCCAGTGATTTGATTAGATGAAAATTTGCTGATTTGATGCATCCTTTTAATTGATTTGCAATCACAAATATTCTGTGCACTAAAGACAAAGATGATGGGGGGGGGGAGAGACAATTTAAAATGAAATTTTAAATTGAAAACTTTCCTAATTACCAGATGTGTGGCATTTCCTGTAATGGTTCTGTTCTCTGACTGTTATCAAGGGACAGGTACAATAAAACACAACGACATGCAGAGAATCACAGCTAGAAATTTCTAACCATATGTGCACCGTATGTAGAGATGCAAATTTCATCTCCATAAATATGTATTGCTTCTCATTCTCATTTGCTTCAGCGGTAAAGCACTCTGCTCATTTATATACTGTAGATGCAAAAGATTCTATTGTATTCTTTATGGAATGGATATTTACATATCTTCCAAAAAGATCAAATAAAAACAATATACTTATAAGTTTACAGTATACAAAAGAAAGTTCAAATCCACAGCATGTGGAAATTGTCGAAAATAAGGACATTTCCAAGTCAGTTGAGGCCGGGGTTCACACAAGGAGATAATTGTGCAATTAAAAAAAGCCCACAATTATCACGTCAGGAAAAGCATAGCAAAAAAAAGCAGCAATGAAAGTGCCTTCCCCAAGTTATTGCCACAAAGTTATAAGTAAACAATATCCTTGCATGTCTTTGTATGTGTAGGCACTTTTCAAACCATTTTTAGTGCTTCAATGCATCAAAAACAAAGTGAAAAATGTAGCAACTTTCCAACTAATCGTGATTACAAAATGTAACACTTTGTGTATACAGCTCATATGCAGACCTATTTGTCTTCATGGCTACAGACTAGAAATAAACCTCCCATTTGTCCCCCTCCTCTCACCAACCTACTATATGTGCAAAGTTGCTTAATTTTCTTTTCAACTTTAGAAGCATTGGAGCTTTGGTTGCCAAAGTGTACATAGCCTTTAGGATTTACAGTTGCCACTGCACCATTACAGTGATCTCCTGGCATCCTCTAAATGTTGAATCATTAGTCAGATTGCCCACCAGAGGATCCTCTGGTGGGTACAAGTTTTGACACAGTAAAGAGCCCCAACAATAACAGAGCCCCAAAGGTCGAGCAGAAGATGACCTGATTTGAAGCTGTTTTAGAGCCAATCACTTGCCGCTAAGGACTATTTTTTATGGGTTTATTCAGAACAAACTTATTAGACTATTATTATTATTATTATTATTATTATTTATGACCTGTGTGAACAATTATAACAGCAAAGTTGAAAATGCAAAGATGGATATGCACATGTTCTGTATAGATTGACAATGGCCCCTCAGAATCATTTCCTCTGGAGGAACCTTAGGTCGACACTGTTTCCACTGAGTCCAATGATAATGTGGTTCACATGATTCCAGCTGATGCTTGGTATTGCACACGGTGATCTAAGCTGGTGCTCAGCCATGAAAAACCATTCCATTAAGCTCATAAACTGTTCTTATGCTGATGTTGCCCCTGGAAGAAAACTAGAACTCAGTGTTCACATCACTTTACAGACCTATGGCATATGCGCCAGAAAAGCTACATACCACGTACATATGCCAAATGTATCTATAGAACCCTATTCACCTGGTATATGCCAATAGAGTGTCCTTTTGGCATATGCCTGGCCGGTATGCATTAGCATACCTTGATTTTGCTGTATAGAATAGTGTAGTAGAATACACTATTCTATACAGATGGATACAGTAAAACAAATGTATACTGCATGGTGTACGTTTTTTTACAATGGGATACTATTAGTAACCTACGCCCCTGTATGCCCATACATTGGGATATGTCCCAGCCTCTGTCAGGAGATCCTTCTAACATATACCTCCAATACAGAGCTGTAATGTCATGTGAACAGAGCCTTAAGGTTGTTTTTGCACAATTAAAATTTATCGGTCGTCTGTTTCTCTTGGCTCTATAGAAATCGAATAAAGCGGCATGCGACCACAGCTTTATTTAAAATCCTCTGCAGTGAGGAGGAATGGGGGTCGGGACCCCCGTTCTAGAGTTCAAGGAGGGGGGTCCCAGTGGTGGGGCCCCCAGCGAACATACACTTATCACCAATCCTGTGGATAGGTGATAAATGCTAATTGTGGGAATACCCCTTTAAATGGGGTGTCTTAAGAAGGAATCACTTTGTAGTTATCCCTATACAGTACAGTAACAGGGTAGAATTGCATATGGGGAAAGCGACTGGCAGTATAGGCATCTATAATAATGTGTGACAAAGGTAATGTTGTTTCCGCAAAATAAAAAACGTTCTATATTTCATATATTCGTGTATTACTTGTAAAACAACTGCATGATCCACCTTGAAACTATCCACTAATTCAAAGACTAGCAGCACCGCCGGCAATAAATGAAATGGGTTGTATTCAATAAACTGTGAAACAGCTATTAGAAGCTTTGTGTCCCATGATATCGCACTAAGGGATATGGCTGTTTATCAGCTCATTGAATCAGGATCAGCGTCTTAAGCACCAGCTCCCTGCCATGATGTCTCTATAGCACAGGGGATAATACAATGCCGGCATACCATTTGCAGGCTAATTTTTTGGGTAGTGAATGAAAAAAGCATGTGTTGAAACAGAATGAAATTGTTAGCACTTCATTGGTCTTGGTGAGTGCTAAATTGTGAGCAGCATGAGAATGAGACTTTATTTTTTGGAAATGGCTGTGAGTTAAACAGTCTGTAAAGAAAATCCTGAAAATAGTAATAGACAGACACATTTTGCCATGTTTAGATTACGAGACATTTCCCATTAGTGTATTATTGGCACAGCGGGGGGAAAGACTTTACAAAATACGGTTATAAGAAATATGAGCCAGAATCAAGTCAATTCCCATGGCTTAAAAACCCAACAGAAATTACTGACCCAGCAAGATGATAGTCTGTGCACGGCATAGCATATGTATTATATACAGTATTGCCTATAGTTTGGTTTGTGTTTTCATAGAATGTAACAAAGCTTGAAATGAAATTATATAGAAGGATTATTATGTATAGATATATACTAATATAAAATTACATAGCCATAAAGTTTTCCTTTGACATTATTATTTGTAAGCATTTCCAGATATTAAAAATCCATGCAAATAGGCTTAAAAAATTATTGACTGTGCAATATACTTATCGATTCCGCTGTTTGCCTCGCGCATCCCACACCACTCCTGTTGCTCCTCCATGCGCACTGGTGCGACGTCACCTCAGATTACCGCCACGGTTAATCTTCTGGTAATGCTACTGTTGGAATGTCACCACTGTGGCCAGGAGAAACAAAGGGAAGAGCAAGGAAAGTGGTTGGAAGAACCCCTTTAAAGAAGACTTGTCACCTCTCCTGAATTTTAGTAAATACTTGTATTCCCCATGAAAAAACAATTCTAAAACATATTTTCTTAGAACTTTGCGAGGTGCCACTCTTCTGTTTTTCATCCTAGACATGTATAAATAAATTGACAACTGGGTGTTATCATTTTCCTTGTTAAAAGGGGTGAGTTCCTGCACAGTCTCACTCTGTCAGCACTGATTGGATGTTGCCAGTATGTGTAGGGACACGCCTCCAACTTGTACCCCCCAGTTGTCCATTTATTCATACATTGCTAGGAGGAATAACAGAGGAATAGCACAACGTAGAGTTCTAAGAAAATGTGTTCCAAATTGTTATTTTATGTGGAATACAATTATTTGCTATAAGAGACATGTCAGAAGATATGACAGGTCCTCTTTAAGTTCTATAGAAATTAATGGTATAAATAGCACATCCTTTAATTCATAAATAATGGGCACTATAATGGGCAAATAAAAACTCTTACTTGATGCTTATTCAACTGGAGATATTCTCAATATAATTTTCAAAAAAATAAAAATACATATCCAAATTTTACAGATTCTCACATTAGCCTCCTGTACCAGAGAACGCATGATTTAAGTTACAGTATAGGCTTAGGCCTCGTTCATACTTGCTAGGAATAGGAAAGAATAGCCCAGTGTTTCTCTACACTATTCCTTCCTATAAAATATATATTTACCACAGTTATTCTATTAATCTCTTTAAAAAATCTTGTTACTGATTCCTGTATTAAAAGTGTTGTCTAATGACATATATTAGTGGTATCATCAGGATACGCCACCCGTGTCTGTCATGAGACAACCCTCATGACGCTAGGATATGTCACCAGTGTCTGTTCGGCGGGGCTCTAACCGATTTGTGACCAGCGTCAATTGCTAGAATGAAGTGGCAATGCCGCTGTCCTGAGGTAGCTACTGTAGTAGCCATGCTGGTTATAATGTAAAAAAATGGATATGTCCTTTAGCTGCCCATGCACACTCGATAAACATTGTCGAATCTGTATGTGAGCACCTCGACTGTCCCCCAAGTATCTGGCATGTAGGATTTGGACAAGCTATCCTTCCTTGTGCCAAGAAATAGGCCACTGACGAAAGTGTTTGACAGCAGCTTGTCCCCTCTGCCCTTTGAAATAAATGTGCATTATTTTAACTTATCGCCCTGTTTCTAACCTTCCCTTTGCTTCTAAACATCTAGAACGTCTGGTGTATAATAAAGTCTGGTCAATTACTTCCCTACTGATAAGGCCACATCCTCGGCCGCTGCCTCCTGCTCCCACCACAGCATACTTACCTGTCCCCAGAGTTTTCTGGTTCCCCTGGGCCACACTGCTTGCGGTTTTCTCGCTGCTGCTGCTCTCCTTCAGCTCTTCTTTCTGACACGCTGACTGCGTACGCTGATTCTTACGGTCTTAAAGGACCAGCATGAGCCAATCCACCCAGCTTTCCTGGATACAAAATGTACCCTCCCCCTTTACTCTGGACCTGAGCAATGAGGTTAGTTAGTTTGTTTTTAGTTTCCCTGTTGGATTGCGTTTAGGATTACCATTGCTGACTCTAACCTAACCTTGACCACGTCTTGTCTGACGCCAGGGCCGGCCTTAGGATAGATGGCGCCCCGTGCAAAATGATCTTTCGGCGCCCCACTCCATCATTAAAAAAAAATGCCCAATAAAAAAAAAGTATAATGCCCCTTTAGTGCCCCCATACAGTATAATAATAATAATATTTTATAATATATTACAACCCCTTCAAGGACACAGTATTTTGACCTCTAATTGTGCCCACAATATTATGCCACCTGTAGTACCCCTACACAGTATAATGTCCACTTAGTGGCCCCCACAGTATAGTGTCCCCTGTAGATTTTGCCATACAGCCTCCCTGTAGACAGTGCCATAATCCCCACCTCCTCCTTGTAGATCGTACCATACAGCCCCCCCACCTCCCCCTTGTAGACAGTTCCATAAAGTCCCCCACCTCCCCCTTGTAGACAGTGCCATACAGTCCCCCACCTCCCCCTTGTAGACAGTGCCATACAGCCCCCCCACCTCCCCCTTGTAGACAGTGCCATACAGTCCCCCACCTCCACCTTGTAGACAGTGCCATACAGCCCCCCCACCTCCCCTTTGTAGACAGTGCCCCCAAAATAAAACAAAAAATGTACTCGTCTAGGCACCGTTCCCACAAGCTGAGCTGCTCCACAACGGGATCCTTGCGTAAGCCGGCATGATCTTGTAGCCTAGTACAGAGTTTCCCAACCTTTTCAGGATCGAGGCAGCACTGGAAAAATAATATTTCCTCATGGCACCCCTACCAAATTTTTTTTCGATAAAGACAAAAAACTGCTAAAAACAAGTACTACACTCGTAGGGTATGTTCACACAGCGTTTTTTGTAAGGCAAAAAAAATATGCCTTAACATTCCTTCGGGAATTGACAGCGCTGTTTGACCTTTTTTTTTTTTGCATTTTTTCTTAAGCCGTTGAAGTGAATGCAAAAGACACAGGCAAAAAAGCACCAAATGGGCGACGCAGGTATTTACTGCCTCCTATTAATTTCAATTGGAGGTCAGAGATGGAAACCACTTGAAGACCATCAGCCCCCCACTCACCGTAAAATGACAATCAGCCCCCCACTCACCGTAAAATTACAATCAGCCCCTCACTCTCAGTAGAATGACCATCAGCCCCCACTCACAGTAAAATGACCATCAGCCCACCACTCACAGTAAAATAACCATCAGCCGCCCACTCACAGTAAAATTACCATTAGCCCGCCACTCACAGTAAAATGAGGTCAGAGATGGAAACCACTTGAAGACCATCAGCCCCCCATTCACCGTAAAATGACAATCAGCCCCCCACTCACCGTAAAATTACAATCAGCCGCTCACTCACAGTAAAATGACCATCAGCCCGCCACTCACAGTAAAATAACCATCAGCCCGCCACTCACAGTAAAATGACCATCAGCCCACCACTCACAGTAAAATAACCATCAGCCCACCCCTCACAGTAAAATGACCATCAGCCCCCCACTCACAGTAAAATAACCATCATTCCCACACTCACAGTAATATGACCATCAGCCCCCCACTCACAGTAAAATGACCATCAGCCCGCCACTCACAGTAAAATAACCATCATTCCCCCACTCACAGTAATATGACCATCAGCCTGCCACTCACAGTAAAATGACCATCAGCCCGCCACTCACAGTAAAATGACCATCAGCCCACCACTCACAGTAAAATGGCCATCAGCCCCCCACTCACAGTAAAATGACCATCAGCCCGCCACTCACAGTAAAATGACCATCAGCCCACCACTCACAGATTCCCCCTGTAGATAGTGCCACACAGCCCCTTGTAGGTAGTGCCACACAGCCCCTTGTAGGTAGTGCCACACAACCCCTTGTAGGTAGTGCCACACAACCCCTTGTAGGTAGGTCAACACAGCCCCTTGTAGATAGTGCCGCACAGCCCCTTGTAGGAAGTGCCACACAGCCCCCTTGTAGATAGCGCCACAATTCCCCCTTGTAGATAGCGCCGCACAGCCCCCTATCCACAGTATATATGGACAGAGACATCAAGCGGAGCGCTCCAGGAGCGGAATCCCTGGCCACACAGGGATTCCGCTACTTCAGGGAGCTACAGTGGCGGTAGTAGATAGCAGAGCAGGGAGATACCTCCCTGCTGCTATAGTGCCGTCGCTACGGCTGTAGCAGCCACAGCGGGCGCCCTCATGCCCGGTGTCGCCACAAGCAGCTGCTATGGCTGCTACAGCGGTAGCGACGCTACTGAGTGAAAAAGCGCCTGGGCGGAAAGGCGACTGCTGAGTCGCCGGGCCCGAGCGCTTCTGAAACAAGCAGGGGAAGGGAGCCAGTGCAGCGCCCCCTTCCACCTGCTGGAGTGATGCGCCCTGTGCAAAGGTACAGGTCACACACTCCTAAGGCCGGCCTTGTCTGACGCTTACCCTGACCTTCTGCCCATCTTTCGTTATGAACAGACTCTGCCTGCCTTGACCTCGGCTCGTCTTACCGTGAGTGAACGTCTGCCGCCTGCCCTGACCTCTGCTAGTTTTGACTGTTCAATGTGAAATAAATCTTTATGATGCTGTTAGTCCGGGCCATTAGACCCATGGTTTGGCAAAAATTTACCTGTATTATGCTTATGTGAATCCGGCTTTAGAGGCTTAGGTGTCCTTATTCTAAAGACTAATGTGCAGCACAATAAATAAGATCAATATGCCTGATAGATGGATATGAAAAATATTGTAAAAAATTACAAGTACATGAGAAATAACTGCAAAATAAACATTGATATCCTTCTGTCTGTGTAGACATGCCTTCCCCAAATACAAGAAGACAAATGAGGTACAGGCAGGGGGAATAGATATAGGGGGTGCAGAGGTAGCAGACACACCTCGGACCTGGTGCCTGAGGGGGCACAAAGTATCCTTTGCCACATAAGAAGATACCAGTTTTATAAATGGAACATGGTAGGTGGGGACCGTTACGGATTTTGCATTGGGGCCCAGGTTCCTTAACCTATGACATCTAGATACAGGGGAGTTACTATAGAAGAAACATAGACTACCAAATGTGGAGGATGAGAGACTGTATGCAGCGTGGTAACAGCTTCACACCTGTAAAATGTCTGACTATGCTGTTGTAGCAAGTAAATACAGGAGTAAGCAAGGTTTTTTTGTATTTAGTCAGAGGTGCACCGGTCTCACCGCTATTTTCAGGATGAGGGCATATTCTGAATATATCATCAGCGTACAATAAAGACTAACTCCTGTAGTACAACATTAATTTATACATTGACTAAGTTATGTTACTAATTTAAATAACTAATTATACTGTTAATTGATTCAATGTTTTAAGTGTCAACGTCTATGTACAGAGACAAGACCGCAGAGCGTTCATTTGTTCATTTGCCAATTAATTGTTAGTAATGAAGAAAAAAGTCTATATTGAAAGAGAGTGAAATTTTCAGCACCTCATTAGTTTTGATTATATATGTATTTTAAGTATCATTTGAGACTTTCCAATGTGAAATAGTGGCACAGCTATAAAAATGCTATTAAATAATTTATTTAATTTAAATAACATTGTAGTAGTTAATGTAGTGGTGGTCAGCCTCCCACATTATAGGGGCCCCAGATGGGCCCTTGACTCCAACCATGGGCTGTATGTTACATTTAATGTCACACGTCCTCCATTTGGAAAAGTAAGTGGATGGACATAGGTAGTCTTCATTATAGTCTATGGGTGATATGTAAACCGCTGAGTGAGTGTTCTCTGTATTGTGGGAGTCAGACTTTTACAGATCAAACATTTAGGTCAGATCCTATCGCTAGCCCCTTTAGCAATACTGATGATTCCTACACTATAAAAAATGTCCTTGTCACAAAAAATAGGCAAAATAGTGGCCAAAGCAAAAGAGCAAGTCTTCGGGGGGGCACTCTCCAACGAGCACCCGAATAAAAAGAGAAAATGTAGACAGAACTCACGTCTCCCTGCAGAAAGTTTGTGAATTTTATTCTGGCTGCTGGAGAAAGGCTAAATGACCAGAATAAAATTCACGAACTTTCTACATGAAAACATAAATGCTGTCTACATTTTTTATTTGAATTGACGGTAATAAAATAGGGACAATTTGCCGCAGTAGTAATCTGTATTTACTATAGGTAAATAGTTACAGGTGCAGTACATTAAAGTCTAGGCTGCATTTTTTTTTATTTATTTTTTTAAAGAAACCAGTTAGAGGAAATGTTCCCAGAACCAGAGACGCAACTTGAAGCCGAGTCTCCCGTCACTTAGGTCAATGATAAACGGGGTACAAAAAAATTGCAGAATATTTATTTTGTATTCATACCCAAAAATAGTATGAATAAAAAGTACAACTTGTCCCACAAAGAAACAATGCCTTATTCATCTGCGTCTATGCAAAATAAAACGTATAATGTATAAAAAGTTATACAATCCAGAATCAAGAGGTGAAAAAACTAAAAAATGTGTCTGGTTCTTGAACCCAATACTGAATGTGTCCATAAGGAGTTAGATTGGGGAAAGGAATATATGTGAGAAATGAAAATTTACAGTGTTACGGAGTATGCTGGTGGTATATAAGCAATGAGAAATAAAGATCGATGGAATACCCCTTAGGCTGGAGTCACACTTGCAGTTTTTTATTGAGCCATAGTCAGGAGTGGATTCAGAAAGAAGGAAAAGTGTAAAGTACAGACATGTTCTACTCTATTCTGTTTTCACCCCCACTGTATGTTTGGCTCAAAAAACTGCATGAAAACTGAATGGAAATGAGCTGCAATACCAGACACAGCCACAACCAAATGAATGGCGAGGTGCCTGAATAAACAATGAAGGGGACGCTCACTGGATAACCACGGCCCCTTCAAGCAGCTGATTAGGGAAATCGTGCAGTTTTGGACCCCCACAAATCAGATATTGATAGTTTATTCTACAGATAGGCCATCAATATTACAGTAAAAAAAAAAAAAAACACCTTTAAAAGTGTTGTCCAGGTTCGGGACCGTTTTTTATACTGATGACATATGCACAGGTTAGGTCATCAGCATATAATCTATGAGGGTCCAACACCCGGACCCCTTACTGATCACTTGCTACTGCTGCTTCCGGTCACAGAAAGCTATGCAGAACTGTATATCGGCTCTGCGGGATTACGGCAGCTCTGCTCCTATTCACTTGAATAGGAGTAGAGCTACAGTACTGCAGCTCGGCCGCTATACAGTGGTCGGAGCCGTCTGCTTCCGGCACTGGCCCACTGTATGGTGCCCGGAGGCAGCCGGAGCAGCTGATCGGTGCGAGGTCCGGTTGTCGGACCCCCACCGATCATATACTGATAACCTATCATATGGAAAGTTCTTCAATATAAAAAACAACCCCCAACCTGGGCAACCCCTTTAGGCTAGAACACCATAGCTACATCTTGTTGGATTTTTGTGAAGGGCTCAAAGTGTAAATTTGTAACAGTGTATTACAAAAAAGAACTTTTTCATTTGCTTGAACTGACAGCGAGACTTGAGAAAATTAATGTTCTTTCTACAGTTTTGGAGTTATTCATTTAGAGAAAATAGGGAGAATTAACATTGTCTTAATCAATGAATTAGTGGCTCATTAGGCGAACCCAGTGTGAGAGATTTTAATTATGTGTAGTTAATTTGTATATCCATAAGTAATATATATCATGATAATTAATTTCCATCTAAAATACAATTATGCTATAAGTAATGATTCTCAATATTATTTTTTTTAAACCCAATAAATAATCTGGAGTCTGCTTAACTAAACATTTCACTTTCTTTCACTGGAAAGTGCTTTTAAATTGAACTCACCACTATAATTACCATACTACATTATAGTTATATCTATTATATGGCACATTCCCTGCTATGATATTGTATGACATGCTCAAGGACTGGCTAACCAAATGCCCTTATTGTCCTCTAATCATACCTTAGTCCCATGACAATGTACTTAATTTTATATTTTACATGCTATTTACTAGGCTTTAAATGCCCTGAGCAAAATTTCCATTTGCTATGAAATATTTAAATATCTTCTCAGCAATAGGTTATAAGCAAATTGCTGCATGCACCATTGTAGGATATCAAAGAATGCTCAGATATTCAACATTGGTTTTATCTCATTGGCTGCAAGAAAATACAGTGAAATCACTATTCTAGGTTTCTACAAGGTAGGTTCCCAAGTTTTAAAATTCTTTTTTTTCAAAACACTAAAGGTACATCCAATACAGGGAGGTATAATAATCGCCACCAAAAATTTGTTTTCAACCTTTTGTGGGGCGTGCTGTAGCTATAAAACAAAGTAAAGCTGTTGTTAGGTTTTTTTGTCTAGCATCACGGGCCATTGAACAGTTGAGCTATCGCATGTACGAGCGCTCGTTTCCGATCATTGCCCTTTGAAAACAGGGCAAAGATCAGCCAATGAACGAGCAAACGTGATTGGTAGTCGGCAGCACATCTACCTATTATTATTGATAAATAACATTATATTGGCTGCATGGAGATGCCACAAGAGGGAGCTAACTACATATGGATTTATACAGCCTGTATTGAACAGGAAGGGATCTCCTTATGCAGTGAGCTCCACCTAGTGGTGGCTGCCAGGAGAAGCTAGGACAGAGGCAAGCAGGGGAAGCAGTACAGATCCCATGACTGACACCATAGCACTCACATGCCCTGCCTTTAAAGTACACATATCTGAATACTAGCAACTGCTTCTTTTTAACCTGTTACTTCACTTGAAATATTCTGTTCCTTTAACATAAAAAGTTTAGAAATAATTTGTATTATGTGTTTAATTGACCATGAGAACGGTATATTCTACAGAGTAGAAGATATTAGTGCTTCTCATGTAAAGATTAGCCATCTCCACCACTGTCAGGTACAGATGCAGTACTGTATTGAAATAGGTTCCCTTGGAGGATACCTACTAAACCACTATAATGAAATAAAACATAACAGCTGTGATCTAATGGGAAATTGTTAACGTTGACAAAAATCAATTAAGCAGATGTTAACAACATTGAAATTCAAAAACTATTATTCTCATCAACTTTATCACTTAAAAATCTCTACTGAGACTGAATGGTAGGAAACCTATTCCCTCCAAGATGATGTTTGAGCGTGTAGCATTGTACATCTTTGTTGGGTATACTCAGCTATTTAGAATGATTCCTAAGCTCATTATAATGGTATTAATCCTTCCAAAACAATAGAAAATTTTACTGATTATATTTAATTTGTGAAATTGCCTGCGTTGACATGCATAGTGAAAAAGAGTCGTCAAGAACCAACTAAAATCAGTAACATACTGTACTTGAAAGAAAAATGGAACCAAAGTCTCATTCACACCACCATATTACGGATGGACGCTCCCTGGAATGATATGGGCCCCGTCCTGTATGTGTGCGAGCCTCCAGAGTGTGAAAAAAGAATAGTGCCATACTAAATCCTAAGAAGGAAAACATATACAATATGTATCTATGGATGACTGATAGTATACGGTAAATCAGATGTGATCGTAGTGAAAGGTTTACGTCTGCTTGTCAGAGTTCATCCACTATTCATCTCTTATTTTGACTGGAGTCTCTACCTCTGTCTACTTGCTAAAACAAGCACTGGCCTCCTAGTATTAATGGACCTGTGGTACAAAAATGTGGTGTCTCATTCTGATAGTATCTGTAGGTGCTAGTACTGATTCTGTTCTGTGTAGAACCCCGCCTGCTTCATACTTACTTGACCTCTGCTAGACAACCGGATACCTCCTCCTCTGATCCCGTCTTCAGTCGCAGCCATTTTGGATTCGTCCATGGCTCTCCTCTTCACCACAGCCGGCAGCATCAGCAACCGCTCATGTCGTCAGGTCTGGCGGCCTATTTAAAGGGGAATCAGCCTGACATGCCTTGCCTGCAGATTAAAATACATCCTTGCCTGAGTACTTGTTCTTGGATATTGACTCTGTTCCTGACTCCTGATACTGACCTTGGCCTTGTTCCTGGATTACGCTCCTATCTAGTCCCTTGTATTTGTCACCTGATTCTTGTGGTTCTGCTTGTGGTTCTGCTTCTGGTATCGACTCCTGACCTGTCTACCTGCTATGATTCCATCTCTTCCTCCGGCTTGTAGTATCCTGACTGCTATTTCATTGATGAATGTGGCTACGATCCTAACTTCGCTAGAAGTTCTTCACTACAGTGCAACTGACGCAAATCTGTGTCTGCTCTGGGGACCGCAACCTGGGAATGAGACTGGGAAAGTCCATACGTCCTCGCAGAGATTAAAGGTGAAGAACGTTGACTTTCCTTAGACTCCACACCACAGTCTAGCCAGCACCAAACCGATTGCAGCTTAGAAGATCAACTTCTTTGGTGAGAAAAGTTAAAGTGGCTCTGTCACCACATTATAAGTGCCCTATCTCTTACATAAGGAAATTGGCGCTGTAATGTAGGTGACAGCAGTGCTTTTTATTTAGAAAAACAATCTATTTTCACCACGTTATGAGCGGTTTTAGCTTTTTGCTAAATTAAGTTCTTAATGCCCAACTGGGCATATTTTTACTTTTTGTGGGCGTTGTAAAGAGGAATGTATGACGCTGACCAATCAGCGTCATACACTTCTCTCCATTCATTTAATCAGCACATAGTGTTCTTGATAGCTCAGTATGTGCAGTCACTTACTTACACATGAACGTTACTGAAGTGTCCTGACAGTGAATAGACATTCCTTCCAGCCAGGACGTGATGTCTATTCACAATTCCGACACTTCGGTAACGTTTGTGTGGGACTTAGAGCACAGCAAAGCGTAATCTCGCTGTAAACTGTCATGTACAGCGTGATCTCGCGAGATTACGCTTTGCTCTGCTATAAATCACACACAAACGTTACCGAAGTGTCGGGATTGTGAATAGACATCACGTCCTGGCTGGAAGCGATGTCTATTCACTGTCAGGACATTTCAGTAACGTTAATGTGTAAGTAAGTGACTGCACATACTGAGCTAGCAAGAACACTATGTGCTGATTAAATGAATGGAGAGAAGTGTATGACGCTGATTGGTCAGCGTCATACACTCCTCTTTACAACGCCCACATGGTCAAAAGTAAAAAAATGCTCCAGTTGGGCATTAAGAAAGTAATTAGCATAAAGCTAAAATCGCTCATAACATGGAAAAAATAGATAGTTTTTCTAAATAAAAAGCACTGCTGTCACCTACAGTACAGTGCCGATCTCCTTATGTAGGAGATAGGGCACTTATAATGTGGTGAGAGAGCCACTTTAAATTGTTTGCACAGTTTGTACAATCAATATAGGGTATATACAGTTAGGTCCAGAATTATTTGGACAGTGACACAATCTTCATAATTTGGGCTCTGCATGCCACTACATTGGATTTGAAATGAAACAACTGAGATGCAATTGAAGTGTAGTCATTCAGGTTTAATTCAAGGGGTTGAACAAACATATCCTGTGAAACGTTTAGGAATTGCAACCATTTTTCTACACAGCCTCCTCATTTCAGGGGCTCAAAAGTAATTGGACAAATTTACATTACCATAAATAAAATGTTTTTTTCTAATACTTTGTAGAGAATCCTTTGCAGGCAATGACTGCCTGAAGTCTGGAACCCATGGACATCACCAAACGCTGTGTTCCTCCTTTGTGATGCTTTGCCCGGCCTTTACTGCAGCTGTCTTCACTTGTTGCTTGTTTGTGGGTCTTTCTGCCTTAAGTTTTGTCTTAAGCAAGTGAAATGCAGCTTGATCGGGTTGAGAGCTGGTATTTGACTTGGCCATTGCAGAATATTCCACTTCTTTGCCTTAAAAAACTCCTGGGTTGCTTTCGCAATATGTTTTGGGTCATTGTGCATCTGAACTGTGAAGCCATGTCCAATCAACCTTGCTGCATTTGGTGGAATGTGAGCAGAAAGTATATCCCTGAACACTTCAGAATTCGTCTGGCTACTTTTGACTTCAGTCACATTCATAAACACTAGTGAGCCAGTGCCTTTGGCAGCCATGCATGTTCATGCCATCACACTGCCTCCACCATGTTTTTCAGAGGATGTGGTGTGCTTTGGATCATGAGCCGTTCCAAGCCTTCTCCATACTTTCCTCCTACCATCATTCTGGTACAGGTTGATCTTAGTTTCATCTGTCCAAAGAACACTGTTCCAGAACTGGGCTGGCTTCTTTAGATGTTGTTTGGCAAAGTCTAATCCGGCCTTTTTATTTTTGAGGCTAATGGTTTGCATCTTGTGGTGAACCCTCTGTATTTGCTCTCATGAAGTCTTGTCTTTATGGTAGACTTAGATACTGATACACTTACTTCCAGGAGAGTGTTCTTCACTTGGGTAGATGTTGTGAAGGGGTTGTTCTTCACCATGGAAAGGATTCTGCGATCATCCACCAATGTTGTCTTCCGTGAACGTCCAGTCCTTTAGGAGTTCACGAGTTCACCGGTGCGCTCTTTTTTTTCCCCAGAATGTACCAAACTTAACATTTGTGCTATCTCTTTTATGGATTTCTTAATTTTTTTCAGCCTAATGATGGTCTGTTTCACTTGCACTGGGCGCTCCTTTGACCTCATGTTGTGGGTTCACAGCAACAGCTTCCAAATGCAAATGCCACACCTGGATTCAACTCCGGACCTTTTACCTGCTTAATTGATGATGGATTAACGAGGGAATAGCCCATGCAGCCCATTAAATAGTTCTTGAGATAACTGTCCAATTACCTTTGGTCCCTTGAAAAAGAGACAGCTACATATTAAAGAGATGTAATTCCTAAACCCTTCCCCAAATTAGGATGTGAATACCCATAAATTAAAGCTGAGCATCTGCACTTTAAGCCCATATTGATTATATAACTGTATATTCAATTAGTTTTGGTAAACAGCTAAAATGCCAAAACATGTGTCACTGTCCAAATAATTCTGGACTTAACTGTAGATGCCATAGAGGGGGGTCCCCCACTCGCAACCTTGGTCATTGAGTAACTCAGGGGGAATAACAGTGGGTAAACTTAGTCCAGCAATTATTTTTTATATCTTTAATCCTAATTGCTGAGAAAGGACCTCTGCTGCAAAAATGTAAAAAATAAAAATTAAAAAATATATTATATCGACTAAACCTATTTTTCCCCAATATTTTGTAGGACAATAGTATTCTTTGAGCGATTAGCGCAGCGTACTAATTACACATATGTTCTATTTACCTACATACTGTGATAATTAAAACTTGATTATTTAGTAAAGAATTTTCCTGTTACGTTAAGATGCTCGTGGCAAAAAAATGCTTAAACAGCTTTAATTTTTGAATCACTAAGCAAACAACCAATTAAACGGCAATTACCTACAATAAAACGTAAAGTGTTACATCGCATATCTGCTAGGATCAGGGTAAAACTAATTTATTTAGGTGGCTGTTAAAACGATGACCAAACATAGTTCTGCCTTCATAATAGCTAATCATAAAGAGTTCTAGACCTTCAGGCAAGAATTAGTATTAAAAGCTATTATGATTGTGAAAAAAAAAAGCATTTAGCTTGAATCCCTTTTGACTCGGTAGTTTGTTAATAAATCTCCCTCATGCAATCTCCTTCTGCATAGACAGATGCCTTAAGGAGATCTTCTAGCCTATGATAAAGCACTAAAAGTGTTATTTTTTTTTACAGAGATGGCACCATTGGTTACATATTTATCCTTGGGCAAAGTCATTGAGAAAAGATCTTCTCCAGATATTTGCCTTTGAAGTTTTTTTTTATTAAGCAGAAAAACTGACTGTCCTTTTGAATTTCTCTTTTCTATTATCTTCAAGTTTTATAGCAAGGAAGATAATTGTTTCTGATTTTACAATATACAGTGTAACAAATGTTTGTATTTCAGCATAATAGAGAAGCATTTGTATTCAACAGCATTCACCTTCACCTTCTCACTATTTACCTTTCCCCGTGATATTATGGGGGTCTCTCATATGAGGGTATGTTGTTATTAGGGGTATTACATTTGCAACTATATAATAAGGATCGCAGCACCCACAATTTATATAGTCTGTATTTTTTCATTATTTATTGTCTTACAAGATTACAAAAAGACTTTGCTGGGTAACTTGTCATATTTTGCCATTATCACGGTGTCCACATGGGGCCATACAAAAGAATGGGTCCGCAATTTATCCTGTCGTGTGCATGAGGCCTAAGGCCATTGATATTGCTGTGTACTTTAGATCTCATGATGAGTTAGCCAGCAAAGTCTTAGGGGTAGTTCAAACAACGTTTTTTGTCTGGCAGAAAAAAAATGTGCCTTAAAATTTCTTTGGGAAGAGGTCAGAGGCGGATAACGCTCAAAGAAAAAGCATGCCACGAGTCGACTGCGCTATTGATTCCGTCAGAAAAACAGAAACCTACCGGAATGGTGACGAGCAGAAACCATTAGCAATGTTTCTGTTCCCATTGATATCAATGGTGATGGAAACGGAAGCTGTGGTTTCAGTTTGACTTTCCGTTGCGGGATTCACCCGAGGGAAACCTCAGACGGAACCCTGGAACGGAAAGCCGATGCTGATGTGAACAGGCCCTTAGACAAAAAAAGATTCTTTTTTTTCTATATTCTGAAAGCCATAACTTTTTATTTTTTTGTCGATTGAGCGGTGTAAGGGCTTATATTTTGCGGCACGAGCTGTGGTTCTTATTGGTGCGTTTTGGAACATACAACTCTTTGATCACTTTTAATTACATATTTTTTCACCGCTAAGTTGACCGCAAAATAGCGATTCTGGCGTTTTATATTTTTTTATTTTTACGGTGTTCACCGTGCGCATTAAATAATGCTATATTGTAATAGTTCTGACTTTTACGGATGCAGCAATACCAATTTTGTTTATTTTTTTCATTACTTAAAAGTAAAAATGGGAAAAGGTTTCTTTAAATTTTAATATTTTTTTTCACTACTGAAAACTGTATTTAACGTTTTTTACACAATTTATTAGTCCCCCTAGGGGACTTGAACCAGCGATCGTTGGATCACTGGTAAATGTATTGCAGTATATTGTCATTTTTACTGGCTTCTGTTAACAAAGGCAGAGTGAAGGCAGTCCTGGTGGCCTTCATTGGGCTGCCACGACAATACACAGCTGAGACCCGCATGGTATGGAGCGCGCTACATATATTCACCCCAGCAGGGTTAAACTGCATATGAAAATGATCATTTTTTTTCATCATAACAAGCATTTTTTATGTCATTTATGGTGGTATTTTTTATTTTCTGTCTTTTGTGCCTGAGTTTTTCTGTTGTTTTTCATGTCATAGGAAGAAGCCTATGAGAACAATTTCAGACAAAAACACCATACCCAGAGCATGCTGCATTTTGAAAAAAGTGCCACTGATCCCAAAAACGCCACAAAAATGCCACGAATTAAAACGCTTTATATGTAGCCTTTTCAAAATGTATCTATATTACTGTAAAGTAACATCTGGCCGCAGAGTTTTTTACTTTATTGGGAAGCATCTCCTCTCAGTCGTCTCCACCGTACCATGATCATATTTTACTTATATATTTTTGTAAGTTTTGTTTCAAGAATCAATGAGACTGTCATGAAAACCTCTTGATAATAGAATATGACTTCAATAAAATTGAATGATATTTCTCTTCAGTGAAAATTGATTCTTCTGTAACAAGAACAAGATCATAAAAACAAAGCAGAGACCTAATTGGCATAAAACTAAATATACCAATGTCAACATAATACCGCAGGTTGGGGATATTGAGGAGTCATTTACTTTCTTTGACCTGTTACGGGGAATTTACACTCGGAGTGAATATTGTAATCATGGAGCTAGGGATGCAATTGAGTCCATTATTACTATCCCTGTACAACATGCCATAAATTTTAGTGAGTGCAGTCGTACATGAACGAAACAGAGACAGTGACATGAGGCAATAAATAGATAGAAAACCAGATTCTGAATAAAAATAGCGTTCCTTGTTGGATGGAGTGATAAATCTTCACCCTAACAAAGCAAGTGTACAATAGTTATATTTTATGTGTGCGTTCTGGGTGTCCTATTACTTTATATTACGGCTATTGTTTCTGAAGCAGGTTACATTTGTGGTTAAAATTAATAAAAAAGGACAATAGTTTTTGAATTCCTAAAAATTAACAGTCCTGCACGGTGCACTCCTCCAATTCTTCCTTAAAGAGGCTCTGTCACCAGATTTTGCAACCCCTATCTGCTATTGACGTCACTCACTTCCTGCCCCAGGTCCTGCATCGTGTCGGACGAGCGAGGACACATCGGCACCAGAGGCTACATTTGATTCTGCAGCAGCATCGGCGTATGCAGGTAAGTCGATGTAGCTACTTACCTGCAAACGCTGATGCTGCTGCAGAATCAACTGTAGCCTCTGGTGCCGATGTGGCCGACACGATGCAGGACCTGGGGCAGGAAGTGAGTGACGTCACAGCGTGATCTCTCGAGAACACGCTGTGTCTGCACTGCCAGAAGCTGGGCGTTCTGAAGAGAAGTGGATGATACTTCTCGTCAGAACGCCCAGCTAGTAAAAGTAGTAAAAACGCCCCGATGTACGCACATAATACACGCCCAGTTGGACTTTTACTTTAAACACGCCCACTTGGACTTTTGCAAGCCTCATTTGCATAAATACAAAAATGGTCATAACTTGGCCAAAAATGCTCGTTTTTTAAAAATAAAAACGTTACTATAATCTACATTGCAGCGCCGATCTGCTGCAATAGCAGATAGGGGTTGCAAAATCTGGTGACAGAGCCTCTTTAAATCCATTGCCGATTAATCTACCTCTGCCTTCGTTCCTCTACTGCAGGGGTCAGCAACCTATGGCACCGGTGCCACAGCCGGCATGTGGGGCAAGGTTTGCTGGCACACTTCCCTCTCCCAGTGTCCTGCGCTATTGTGTGCTTGGTGGTGCTAATCACCAGGAGAGAGAGCAGTGCTTCATTGTGTTTGTCGCTGCTGAACACTTGGCAAACACACAATGCAGCACTGCTCTCTCCTGGTGGTCAGCATCGCCAAGCGCAGAATGAAGCACTGCTTTCTTTTGGTTATTATCGCCACAAAGACCGAGCTCAGTAGCCGCTATGCAAAAGTTAGCAAAAGTTGGCAGTTCTCACTCCTATGAGCACCCCCCCAGCTTGTGTTCAGTAGCCGTGGTCTCTCCTATGTGCAAGCTGGTATTCAGTAGAAGGCGGTCTATTCTATGTGCACACTTCAAATCTGGTGTTCAGTAGCTGCAGCCTCGCTTATGTGCACCCCAAAAGTAGCTCAGTAGCCTCGTATGCACCACAGATTGATCGCCTTTGCAAAGAAAGTCAGGGACAAGATTTACCCTAAAATGTAAGCTTAATTAACTGATTAATTGGTTTATGGTTACCTACCCCTGCTCTACTGCTTCCACCCCCTTCCTCCGTACCAGTTCCTTCACTGGCTACCCATTTCCTAGCGAATTGATTTTAAAATACTGACAATGATATACAAGGCTGTCCACAATCAGTATCCTCCATACATCTCTGCCCTAATATTCCGACACCTCCCCACATGTAATCTCTGGTTCTCACAAGACCTTCTTCTCTCCTCTCCTCTCCTCTAGTCTGTTCCTCCCATAATAATTCCAAAAATGTCTCCTGTGTAACCCCCATACTATGGAACTCTCTCCCACCTTTCAAAAGCAACCTGAAAACTCACCTCTTCAATAATATTGCAACATGCACTGACCCTGTCTTCACTACACAGCTAAATAAAGGGGTTGTCCAATCCCGTTCCATTTTTAAAAACTGCTTATCTTATCAATAACCTGCCGCTCCCATACCACTGCTTCCCCTGTCCCACGACGATCTCTGTTCTTCCTGTTCCAGCGATGATGTGTCGGCACAAAATGTGACTGCTGCAGCCAATCACTGGGTATAGCGGTGACGTGTTGACACCCCTGAGGTCCCCACTGCAGCCTCTTCAGCTTAAAAAGGTTTTCCTAGTATAGGTATATTACCAGAATATGTAACACATGGCGGCTGGCTATACAAATACATGTACTACATGGAGGGACTGGGCCTGCAAGAGCTGGAGCCACTGATACATAGAAGCTCTTTGCTCTGACTCATAAAGGGGGCTCCCGAGCAGGGGACCCCCCTATCATGTACATACTGTATGCGCTAATAAGGCATCAGGGCGAAGGTATAGGCGGTGCAGTTGTAGAAGTCACACCTAGGCCATGGTGCCTGTGGGGGCTTAAAGGCCCCTCTACCACATAAAAAGACGTTACGCAGTATAAAATGCACATGGAAGGTGGGGGGCCCTGTTATAGATTTCCCACTGGGGCCCAGGAGCATCAAGTTACACCTTTTTAGGGCATATGGACAGGATTTGTTTAGGAGAAACCCCTTGAAGGAAATCCATTCTATATTCATAAAGGAAGCAATTCAAGTCTGAAGTTTATATTAAGGAATTGCTCACATTGCAATTCCCTAATATATTAATTAAAACGGATCCAAGTGTGGCACTTCATGTTAAATAATGCTGACAGCTAATAGTGTATTTATTAATTAGAAAAAAGTTCATTTACAGAACTAAACAGCGTGATTATATATTAAATAACTAAACAAGAATTGCGTAAAGTGTAATGACAAAACAGCAGGAGCCTGAACTCTGGGACTGCCAGCCGAGTCTGGGTAATATACAAAGACGTATATACACGGATAATCGCCCGACAGAACAATCTGATTATTGATAATTAATAGGAGGCATCTGTGTTCATAAAGCAAATATTACAAAGTGGCTAGTTTATAACCCACATCATCTTCATACACATCATTAGCGAGATAATTACATTTTAATTATGATAATTGTTCGGAATTGTCCCATTTTTATATTTTTTTTCTAAAAAAAATATGATAATTTTGGGTTTAAAATTGATTAAATAGTAAAAATATACAGTAGATTGTACTACAAAATTGTATATTTTAGTTATTTTTATGTAAAGGCAATGACTCGCTCTCGTAATCTATTTGGAAATTCTTAAGCGCGCTGCTCTATATGATAATTAATGCATCTTGTAATGAATTTCCTCTTTTCTTTATTCCTAAGAGAACATGTAAAGCCTGAGGCTGAAAACTAACAGCGGGGTCATGAAACCTAGTGTCATGCTCGATTGAATACATTTCCACAATGTTTAATTCCCACTTGTAACGACTATATACATCCCCGCGTGCAGCACAGCAAAAGCACAAAATCATACTTGAGACCAAAAATATGAAACTCTCAAAGGCCATCAAAATTAATATGAGCATTCAGCATGAGGTAATGAATTTATGTTGACATTAACATTCAGAAGAACTCCTGACATGGAAAATGTGTCAAGATGACAGAGGTTCTACTTGTAGTTAACAGGACACCCAAGTCATAACCTTCACCACCCAGAGAAAATTCAGTGCTGCCGAGTTGTATCCTTACAATATAATAATGTTAATGTTCGATCAGTCTGAGCTCATTTAAAAGGAACGTGTTCTTAGACAGGTCATTGAAAAGATTTGATAAATGTTTATGCCAGCCCCTAAACACCCACATTATATCTATAAATCTCTCTCTATATATAATAGGCCTTCTGCCACTACTCCACATCCCCACCACACACTTTAGTTGCAGAGTGCTGCCATCTTCCCATCCTCTACCATTCACATTGGGCAGGACATTTCCAGTTAAAAGCATAGAAGACCTGACTGGTGGATCCCTTCACATCGACACCTACAGGCATCATGCCAATCAGCACTTTCTGGTTAACGAAGGAAGGTTGAATTGTGCAGTCACATGCAGCAGATTTTGACTGAATGGAACTTGCATATGCTGCAGAAACAACCAAGTTCAGATGAATGGAACAAAATCTGCCACGTGTGACTGCACCCTTAATTGGAAGAGTGCTGGTCAATGACTGTGACAGCTGCAGCCATAATAGTCACCATTTCATTAGCTAGGAAGAGCTGTTTGCAGAAAATAAAACAATTTCTTCAGTCCTGTAGTCGTAGTCACTCCAAATAGTTGAATGTGCATATGTATATGTTTGCAATTTGCACCCATTTTCAATGTGCCCAAGGAAGGTGCCTACCCGTTCTCCGAGCCCGGTGTGTACTGTAGGCTGTAGGGCAGTTGTCTCTATAACACCAGTAACCCTCCCACCGATATGTTCAAACGGCTGACTCCGCTAGGTAGGTATCAGGTCATGTATTCCTGCCATCTAGCGCTCCAACCCCATCACTCGCCTATGCAGTCGATTGACTGTTGAATCCACTGTATAAGAAAGTGGAGGGGCTGGAGCGCTAGATGCCGGACTCTTTCTGGTTTGGCGGCCATGGCGTTCTGTAAAATAAAACTTATTTTTTCCACTAATGCAAGCAGTAACAGCAGGAACACAGGTATGTCCCTAATCAGTAACCCAATATCTACCTAGCAGTAACAGTCATTTGGTAGCGTAAAATCTCCAGACTACTTTTAAGTCATTCTAAAAAATCTATTTCCTGATCTATCCAATCAAAATTACTGTACATTTGTAGATTATGCCACCACCATGTGATCGCTGTGGGTCTGACTGCTGTGATTGTCACCAATCACAAGAATGAAGGGGCCGCTGTATTTGGTGGGATGTTGTGGTTCTTTTGGCTTTTACCAGAGACATCACCCTGTTGTGTGCGCTCTATTTGGTAGAGTTTGTATGTTATGTCTGTGTTTGAATGGGTTTCCTCGCACATACATACATACTTACATACATGCATAGAGATAGGGAATTTAGATTGTGAGCCCCACTGCTGACAACTTCTTTACAGCATAGCAGAATATGTTGGCGCTAAATAAGCACAATATGTCATAAATAATTATTAGTTCAGATCTCCTTTAACTCGGCAGATGTATTTATTTCCCGCCCATTTTCCATTTAAAATAATGGAGTTCAGGCTGAACAGCATTTTAGCAAAGCCCTGAATCCTTTTTATTGAAGTGCTGGGGAAAAAGGAGATTAACTTTATAATTGAACACAGTACGACTTAAAATAACGCCACTTTCTGCTTGGAAAAGTGACAGTGCGCTATGACAGACGAGACCCTAGCACAGAAGCTGATCCATATTCATCCACACGCCATGCGCAGTGTTGAGGACTATGACGCCTGTTGCATTCAACAAGATAGTGTGAAACGTTTTGAGAGTCTCAAAGGAATGATCAGAGAAAATGACCTCTGGTCCACACAGCAGACGCTGTAGGAATGAGAGTCAGATCGAGGGTCACGTGGTCTGATGGAAGGACTGAACGGAGCATGAAAATACACAAATAAAGTGCTCAGTACGTTTTTTAGCCACACTATCATGTATGCCATTGCAATTTCAAATGGAGGGGGGGGCGATTACGGGGAGCGATTCTTTAACCTTCCAGTACCTTTTGGTAGAGACGGCTGGGGACGCTACTGAGAACACTCTTCTCTGTTCCCACATACACTTCGCTCAATAAGCGCAAACCCAGCAGAGTAACAATTGAGGCTATAACAGGACAGATTCCCCCTGTGCAACAGCAGTTACAGAAGAAAAGTATAGTGTAAAAAAAATAAATTATAATAACAGTCAAAATGTCCCGCAATAGTCTTATTTGAGGGAAGAAAAATACAAAAATATATTAAATAAAAAAATACACGTAAAATAACTTCCCCAAAAATGCTCCCCTACGCCCGTCTCTGTTGTACCGCTTGCTTCGATCCAATTACCATAAATTGAACACGTAATGCATCAGAATGTACGTTAGACAATGACAAACACTACGAAAAATTTTCTTGTAGGGTAATGCGATATTATTACCCAAAAATTAACTAGAAATTATCTCTCAGTCTATACGCCTAAAAATTCTAAAAAAGCTAAAATGATGTGTATAAAAAATATAAGAAAAAAAATCTAACAGAAACGGCTAAACTGAGTCTGGTCCTGAAGGCTCAAAATATCCTGGTCCTGAACCTGTTAACTCAGAATTCCCTAATAGGATATATAAAAAAAAATTTTTTAAACTGAACAATCCCATGAAGGTTCCACCCATATATTATCTCTCTCTATATATATATATATATATATATATATATATATATATATATATATATATATATATATATATATATATAAAGATAATATATGGATGGAACCTTCATGGGATTGTTCAGTTTAAAAAAAAAATATTTCATATATACACTACCGTTCAAAAGTTTGGGGTCACCCAGACAATTTTGTGTTTTCAATGAAAACTCACACTTATATTTATCAAATGAGTTGCAAAATCACTAGAAAATATAGTCAAGACATTGACAAGGTTAGAAATAATGATTTTTATTTGAAATTATATTTTTCTCCTTCAAACTTTGCTTTCATCAAAGAATGCTCCATTTGCAGCAATTACAGCATTGCAGACCTTTGGCATTCTAGCTGTTAATTTGTTGAGGTAATCGGGAGAAATTTCACCCCATGCTTCCAGAAGCCCCTCCCACAAGTTGGATTGGCTTGATGGGCACTTCTTGCTTACCATACGGTCAAGCTGCTCCCACAACAGCTCTATGGGGTTGAGATCTGGTGACTGCGCTGGCCACTCCATTACAGATAGAATACCAGCTGCCTGCTTCTTCCCTAAATAGTTCTTGCATAATTTGGAGGTGTGCGTTGGGTCATTCTTCTGTTGTAGGATGAAATTGGCTCCAATCAAGCGCTGTCCACAGGGTATGGCATGGCGTTGCAAAATGGAGTGATAGCCTTCCTTATTCAAAATCCCTTTTACCTTGTACAAATCTCCCACTTTACCAGCACCAAAGCAACCCCAGACCATCACATTACCTCCACCATGCTTGACAGATGGCGTCAGGCACTCTTCCAGCATCTTTTCAGTTGTTCTGCGTCTCACAAATGTTCTTCTGTGTGATCCAAAAACCTCAAACTTCGATTCATCTGTCCATAACACTTTTTTCCAATCTTCCTCTGTCCAATGTTTGTGTGTTTTTGCCCATATTAATCTTTTCCTTTTATTAGCCAGTCTCAGATATGGCTTTTTATTTGCCACTCTGCCCTGAAGGCCAGCATCCCGGAGTCGCCTCTTCACTGTAGACGTTGACACTGGCGTTTTGCGGGTACTATTTAATGAAGCTGCCAGTTGAGGACCTGTGAGGCGTCTATTTCTCAAACTAGAGACTCTAATGTACTTGTCTTGTTGCTCAGTTGTGCAGCGGGGCCTCCCACTTCTCTTTCTACTCTGGTTAGAGCCTGTGTGTGCTGTCCTCTGAAGGGAGTAGTACACACCGTTGTAGGAAATCTTCAGTTTGTTGGCAATTTCTCGCATGGAATAGCCTTCATTTCTAAGAACAAGAATAGACTGTCGAGTTTCACATGAAAGCTCTCTTTTTCTAGCCATTTTGAGAGTTTAATCGAACCCACAAATGTAATGCTCCAGATTCTCAACTAGATCAAAGGAAGGTCAGTTTTATAGCTCCTCTAAACAGCAAAACAGTTTACAGCGGTGCTAACATAATTGCACAAGGGTTTTCAAGTGTTTTCTAATCATCCATTAGCCTTCTAACACAGTTAGCAAACACAATGTACCATTAGAACACTGGAGTGATGGTTGCTGGAAATGGGCCTCTATACACCTATGTAGATATTGCATTAAAAACCAGACGTTTGCAGCTAGAATAGTCATTTAGCACATTAACAATGTATAGAGTGTATTTCTGATTAATTTAATGTTATCTTCATTGAAAAAAACTGTGCTTTTCTTTCAAAAATAAGGAAATTTCTAAGTGACCCTAAACTTTTGAACGGTAGTGTATATATATACTGTATATATTTTTTTTATGTTGTTCTCCTTCTGTCTGCCCTTCACACCCTAGTATATACTGCATTTCTAGTGTATATCTGTGAAGAAGCAATGACCTAAAGCTGAATTACTGTCATTTCATGTATTTGCAGCTGAGTAAACAGACTCAATGGGATTTCTCCCCTGATTTATCTCTCAGATAGAAATGACTAAGAAAGAGACTTCACGTTTTGTCGGCTTAAGATTTACATTAATTGGTTTTCTTGTTTTTGTTGTGCAATTTATAAAGCTCACAGTGATAAAATCATGCACATAAAACCTATTGTTCATTTGTGACAAGTAACATACTGTTTTATGACATTTCTCTCAAATCATGAGTCTGTTGTATAACATGCATCACCAGCGTTTTACAATCCTTATTTTATACTCACCGGCAATGCATTTATTCCTGCATAAATGCAATAAATAAAGAACAGAGCACAGAAGACATTGGATGACATCCTGAGAAACTGATAGCTCAGCAGCGGAGACTTAACCATGGCTGTAGTGGAGGGACCAGTCTATATAACATTGTTCGGGATGAACGCCAAATTTAAGAGGCCCCTGTGCCGCTTTTTTCAACACATCCGAATGTGTAGAAAAAAAAGTGAGCTGGGCTTCAGCGTCGTGCTGAGTATGATTCATTTGTGAAAGATTTCCCACAATTTTCTAACTAGAAACAATGCCGGATTCATCAACTCTGTGTGCTCCCTGAATCTGTGGGACACAACACTGGGGGAGAGACTGGTGCACCATGCCACAAACCAAACCCTCAGTACTGTGTGACTTTAAATAATTTTAATTTAAATAATGTTTATGTTTTGCTAGTAGACATTTATTTACTGTATTAGCTTCTTCCACAGAAAAGTTCAGAAAATGAAATATGACCAGATTCCAGCGCTGTTATGGCAAATTCAGATATGGCGGACAATTTCCGCTGTGGATTTTGCAACGATTTCATGGCAAATCTGCAACAAATCTTCTGAAAATCTGCATAAGTAACATGCAGATTTAGTTGCAGATCTAGTAGCGGATTTGCTACAGGTTTCAGCCTATGTATTGCAAAGGCTGAAATCAGCGGTAAAAATTTGCTGCTTCTTCACAACAAATTGTGCATTCTACGGATTTTAAATAACGCAGCATGCTCTGATTTCTTTACGGATTTGTGGTTGGAGTTTTAAAAACGTTATACACTTGTATTATACTGTAAATGGCACAAATCGAATGCATGTGAATGCTGTTTTACAAAACATGATTTTCATGCTGCCAAAAAATGTCAGCTGCATCAAATGTGGATTTTAAAATTTACAGCATGTCCTTTTTGTCGTGGATTTTTTGCAATGCAATGTGTTTTTAAAATGCATAAAAATCTTTGTGTGAAGGCCTTGAAATAGGAAAAAACAGGCTCCAACACCAAAAGAGTTTTAATATTTTTTTAATATACTATTGTGACATGTCAACAGTTTTGACCAGTGAGGTTCTGGATACTGAGACCTCTGCCAACAGCCCGAAGGGGCAGGATTGCTAGACTGAATGCTGTGTCTCTTCACCAGGGCTTATTCCGGTTCTCAACCGAAAGCAGTAAAATAGAGGAAAAAACTTATGAGAACTGAATCGGCACAGCACATAGACAAGATCTTCGGCACCTTCATCCTAGCGTTCACTGGGGGTCTCAACAACCAGATCCCTACCAATCAAAACTTCCACTATTTCTCACACATCAATTTTTCATGTATGCCAGAAGGAAGGTTGCCGTGGCATACAACCTGCAAGCTGTGACTTATTTACAAAAGAAAGTGTAAAAAAATGGCGGTGAGTATAGCACTGTAGCTGCGCCATAGTCCTCAATTGGCATATACTGTGTTGAAGAACCTTGTGCATACTGCATTACAATTTTATACTTGCATACTGCTTGGTGGTACAATGCTGCACATAAGTCCACACATAAAATCCACAATACTTATGCCACATGTAAACGTGGCCTAACTCTAAGGGTCAGTTCACACAGAGTTTTTGACACGTTTTTTGATGTGGAAACCGCATCAGAAAACACGCCAAATATCGGCCAAAAATGCCTCCCATTGATTTCAATGGGAGGCGGAGGCGTTTTTTCCCGCGAGCGGAAAAACCGTCTCGCGGGAAAAAGAAGCAACATGCCCTATCTTTGGGCGTTTACGTCTCCGACCTCCCATTGACATCAATGGGAGGCAGAGAAAGCAGATTTCGCTGCGTTTTTGCCCATCGGCGCTCCATGACCGGCAGTGAAAAACGCAGCAAACGGCGTCCAGGCAAATCAAAATCTGCATCAAAATGCCAAACTGAATTCTGAGGCAGAATTATCTTCCTGCAAAAAACTCTGTGTGAACACACCCTAAAAGGTCTAGAATGTTTAACAGGAATAGAACTAGAGGGTTCAAGCTAACAGAATATCACAGAAAAAAATTCCCCTTACTCTAGACAGGATTCCCTAAGGTACAGAGTTGGGCCCTTTCCTGATTTCGTAGTTGGGCAGACTATCACAGGTCAAGTGAGTCTAAAATGCAGTCTGGCGGCTCAGTTAGCACACATGTCAAGATTGGGCAGCCCCTTTTTAGATAGTGCCGCAGTGCCCTCTGTGGATGCTGCCGCAGTGCCCTCTGTGGATGCTGCCGCAGTGCCCTCTGTGGATAATGCAACACACCCCTAGATAAGGCCGCAGTGCCCTCTGTAGATAAGGCCACAGTGCCCTCTGTAGATAAGGCCACAGTGCCCTCTGTAGATAAGGCCACAGTGCCCTCTGTAGATAAGGCCACAGTGCCCTCTGTAGATAAGGCCACAGTGCCCTCTGTAGATAAGGCCACAGTGCCCTCTGTAGATAGGGCCACAGTGCCCTCTGTAGATAAGGCCACAGTGCCCTCTGTAGATAAGGCCACCGTTCCCTCTGTAGATAATGCAACACACCCCTAGATAATGCCAGTGTTCAGATACTGTCATACACCCACTTGTAGATAACGCCACAGTGCCCTCTGTAGAGGCTGCCCCAGTGCCCTCTGTAGAGGCTGCCCCAGTGCCCTCTGTAGAGGCTGCCCCAGTGCCCTCTGTAGAGGCTGCCCCAGTGATGTCAGGGGCAACCCCAGAGCTGGAGTCCCAGGCAGAGCGCTAGTAGGCTCTTCCTGGGACTCCAGCTGTGCTCCTGACATCACTGGGACTCCTGCTCTGGGGAAGCCCCTGACATCATTGTCGATGTATGGACAGCGATGTCAGAGGCTTCCCCAGAGTCCCGGAGTAGAGCCGATAATAGCGCTCTGCCCCCGCTCTGGGGAAGACCCTGACACACTGTCCATATATGGGCAGATGTCAGGGAATTCCGCAGCGTCCCGGAGAAGAGCCTATACTAGCGCTCTGCCCGGGACTCCGCTATGGGGAAGACCCTGACACACTGTCCACATATGGGCAGCGATGTCAGGGAATTCCACAGAGCCCCGGAGCAGAGCCGACACCAGCGCTCTGCTCGGGACTCCGGCTCTGGGGAAGCCCCAGACATCGCTGTTCATATGTGGACAGCGATGTCAGGGAATTCCACAGAGTCCAGGAGCAGAGCCGACACCAGCGCTCTGCTCCGCTCTGGGCAAGACCCTGACACACTGTCCATATATGGGCAGCGATGTCAGGGAATTCCAGAGTCCCGGAGCAGAGCCGACACCAGCGCTCTTGTAATGGCAGGAAGGAGGTGAAGGGAAAGTGAGCCCTAATCTACCCACCGCCCTGTCCCTGCCTACTTGCAACGACCCGCCCTAGGCGACGAGGTACAACTGGGCGGCGGTCCCTACGCTGGCTAAGTGCACTGGAAGACAAACAGGGAACACGCAAGGGAAGGGGCAGTAGCCACGGAACGCCAGGAGGAAACGGGGCGGCGAACGAACAGTCAGGACCAGGACGAAGTGAGTACACCCGAGCGGGCACGGAGACAGGAGCAAGCCAGGGCAAGCAAAGCAGGTCAAGCAGAACTGCAGCAAGGCAGAAGCACGGCAGAAGCAGGCTGGAGCAAGCAGCAGTGGGGCAAGGAATCCAAAAGAATTACAAGCACTGAGGGAGAGCACAGGGCAGGTAATAAAGGGCAGGGGGCGGAGCTAACTCCGAGAGACCAGGCCGCGATAGGCTCTCCCACTCCTGAGCCTGCCAGCCTGGTTGGTGGGAGATGGTGTCAGTCGAACAGGTCTGGCCTCAGGTGTGGATTGATTAATCCCAGGAGTATAGCTAGATGAAGTACCTGGCAGATCCCTAACAGTACTCCCCCTTTTATGAGGGGCCACCGGACCCTTACTAAGGGGACCCGGTTTAGTGGGGAAGAGGAGGTGGAACCTCCTGATCAATACCCCAGCGTGAACATCACGGGCAGGTACCCAAGTCCTCTCCTCCGGCCCGTATCCTTTCCAATGGACCAGGTACTGGAGGGAGCCCTGGACCATCCTACTGTCCATAATCTTGGCCACCTCGAATTCCACCCCCTCAGGGGTGAGAACGGGAACAGGAGGTATCCTCGAGGGGGACCAGGACGGGGAGCAGCGTTTAAGGAGGGAGGCATGGAAGACGTCATGTATGCGAAAGGATGGGGGGAGCTCCAGACGGAAGGATACAGGGTTGAGGACTTCAATGATCTTATAAGGTCCAATGAATCGGGGAGCAAACTTCCTGGACGGGACCTTAAGGCGCAAGTTCCTGGACGACAGCCAGACCAAATCCCCGACGACAAACCGGGGGTTAGCAGAACGTCTACTATCCGCCTGAATCTTTTGTGCGCTCTGGGACGCCTCTAGGTTCTTCTGAACCTGGGCCCAGACAGTGCACAGTTCCCGATGAACCTCCTCTACCTCAGGATTATTGGAACAACCAGGGGAGACGGAGGAGAACCTTGGGTTAAACCCGAAATTACAGAAAAACGGGGAGACCCCTGACGAGTTACTGACCCGGTTATTCAGGGAAAATTCAGCAAGGGGAAGGAATGAGACCCAATCGAATTGACAGTCAGAGATGAAACACCTTAAATATTGTTCCAGGGATTGGTTGGTCCTTTCCGTTTGGCCATTAGTTTCGGGATGGAAGGCGGAGGAGAAGGACAGATCAATCTCCAATTTTTTACAAAAAGCTCTCCAAAATAAGGAAACAAATTGTACCCCTCTGTCAGAAACGATATTGACTGGGGCCCCATGGAGACGCAGGATGTGTTTCACAAACAAAGAAGCTAACGTCTTGGCGTTAGGTAGCTTCTTAAGGGGCACAAAGTGGCACATCTTGCTGAAGCGGTCGACTACCACCCACACCACCGACTTGCCCTGAGATGGAGGCAAATCGGTGATAAAATCCATGGAGATATGGGTCCAAGGTCTCTGGGGAATGGGCAAGGAACGTAGTAGGCCCGCAGGTCGGGACCTAGGGGTTTTGGACCTAGCGCAAACCTCACAAGCGGCGACGTAAGCCCTAACATCTTTAGGCAACCCAGGCCACCAATAGTTTCTGGTAATGAGGTGTTTGGTGCCCAAGATGCCAGGATGACCAGATAGAGCGGAGTCATGGTTTTCCCTGAGTACCCTCAGCCGGTATTGCAGGGGAACAAACAGTTTGTCCCCAGGGACGTTCCCGGGAGCTGCACCCTGATCAGCCGCGATATCAGAAGCTAAATCAGAATCCGTGGCAGAGACGATTATACCAGGGGGTAAAATACAAGCGGGATCCTTCTCGGAAGGAGGATTGGCCATGAAACTACGTGACAGAGCGTCAGCCTTAATATTCTTGGACCCAGCCCTATAGGTAACCAAGAAATTAAATCTGGTAAAGAATAGTGCCCACCGAGCTTGTCTAGGATTAAGCCTCCGGGCCGATTCTAGGAAAACCAGATTCTTGTGATCCGTAAGGACCGTTACCTGGTGTCTGGCCCCCTCCAGGAAGTGCCGCCACTCCTCAAAAGCCCATTTAATGGCTAGAAGTTCGCGGTTGCCAATATCATAGTTACTCTCCGTGGGCGAAAACTTCCTAGAGAAGTAAGCACAGGGGCGGAGATGGGTGAGGGAGCTGGTACCCTGGGACAAGACGGCCCCCACTCCCACCTCGGAAGCGTCAACCTCCACAATAAATGGCTCCTCTTGGTTGGGCTGAATCAGCACGGGGGCCGAGATAAAGCACTTCTTGAGAGTCTCAAAGGCCTGGACGGCCTCAGGGGGCCAATGGAGGACATCGGCACCCTTGCGGGTGAGGTCCGTAAGAGGCTTAGCGACGACCGAGAAGTTGGCAATAAATCTCCTGTAATAGTTGGCGAACCCTAAAAAACACTGTAACGCCTTAAGGGAGGCAGGTTGGACCCATTCCGCCACAGCTTGAACCTTGGCAGGGTCCATGCGGAATTCATGAGGAGTGAGGATTTGCCCTAAAAATGGTATCTCCTGTACCCCAAAGACACATTTTTCAGTCTTAGCAAACAGATTATTCTCCCGAAGGACCTGGAGCACCTTCCTGACATGCTCCACGTGGGAGGACCAGTCCTTGGAAAACACCAGTATGTCATCAAGGTACACAACAAGAAAATTACCCAGGTACTCTCTCAGGATTTCATTAATAAAATTCTGGAAGACAGCAGGGGCATTACACAACCCAAAGGGCATGACCAGGTATTCGAAATGACCCTCGGGTGTGTTGAACGCAGTTTTCCACTCATCCCCCTCTTTGATGCGGATAAGGTTATATGCCCCCCGTAGATCGAACTTAGAAAACCACTGGGCTCCCTGAACCTGATTAAAAAGATCCGGAATCAAAGGAAGTGGGTACTGGTTCCTTACGGTGACCTTATTCAGGTTACGATAATCAATGCACGGCCTAAGACCACCATCCTTCTTCCCCACGAAGAAGAAGCCAGCACCTACAGGAGAAGTCGAGGGGCGAATGAAACCCTTGGCCAGGCATTCTTGGATATATACCCTCATCGCTTCACATTCAGGACATGAAAGATTAAATATCCTACCCTTAGGAAGCTTGGCACCAGGCACCAAATCGATAGCGCAATCGTAATCTCTATGGGGGGGCAACACCTCGGAGGCCTCCTTAGAAAACACATCTGCGAAGTCCTGAACAAACTCAGGAAGCGTGTTTACCTCCTCCCGGGGAGAAATAGAGTTAACGGAAAAACATGACATAAGACATTCATTACCCCATTTGGTGAGATCCCCAGTATTCCAATCAAATGTGGGATTATGCAACTGCAACCAGGGAAGGCCTAAAACCAGATCAGACGATAATCCCTGCATCACCAGTACAGAGCACTGCTCCAAATGCATGGAGCCAACCAGGAGTTCAAAAACAGGAGTATGCTGAGTAAAATAACCATTAGCAAGGGGGGTTGAGTCGATTCCTACTACAGGGATAGGATAAGGTAAATCAATACAAGGCATCTTTAGAGACATAGCAAATTCCACAGACATGATATTAGCAGATGAGCCAGAATCCACGAAAGCACTGCCCGTGGCAGACCGGCCAGCAAACGAGACCTGAAAGGGAAGCAAAATTTTATTGCGTTTCACATTAACGGGAAATACCTGTGCGCCCAAGTGACCTCCCCGATGATCACTTAGGCGCGGAAGTTTTCCGGCTTCTTATTCTTGCGCCTGGGACAGGTGTTCAGTAGATGCTTGTCGTCCCCACAGTAGAAGCAGAGACCATTCATTCTGCGAAACTCCCTACGTTGTCGAGGGGACATGGAGGCCCCGAGTTGCATAGGTACCTCCGAGTCCTCCGTGGAGGGGCGAGGAGACGGGACCTCGGGGGGAATCGCAGAAAAGTCAGAGGGGAGCACACTGAAGCGTTCTAGCTGACGTTCCCTGAGACGTCGGTCAAGTCGTACTGCTAGGGCCATAACCTGGTCAAGGGAGTCAGGCGAGGGGTAGCTAACCAGCAGATCCTTCAGGGCGTCAGATAATCCTAACCTAAACTCGCACCTTAGGGCCGGATCGTTCCACTGAGAAGCTACGCACCACTTCCTAAAATCAGAACAGTATTCCTCAACCGGTCTCCTACCCTGACGTAAGGTCACCAGCTGACTCTCGGCTAAAGCAGTCCTGTCAGTCTCGTCGTAAATGAGTCCGAGGGCAGAGAAAAAACGATCAACAGAGGAAAGTTCAGGGGCGTCAGGAGCCAAGGAGAAGGCCCACTCTTGGGGCCCTTCCTGGAGTCGGGATATGATGATACCCACCCGCTGGTTCTCGGAACCTGAGGAGTGGGGCTTTAGGCGGAAATACAGTCTGCAACTCTCCCGGAAGGAGAGAAACGTCTTACGGTCCCCTGAAAACCGGTCAGGTAACTTGAGGTCGGGTTCTAGAGGTGAGGTGAGGGGTACTACTAAAGCAGCGTCACCCTGATTGACCCTTTGGGCCAGGGCCTGGACCTGTAGGGAGAGGCCCTGCATCTGCTGGGTCAGGGTCTCAAGGGGGTCCATGATAGCGTCAGCGTAGGAGAAAGGGTAGACTAGGTAAGGCTTGTAATTATGTAATGGCAGGAAGGAGGTGAAGAGAAAGTGAGCCCTACTCTACCCACCGCCCTGTCCCTGCCTACTTGCAACGACCCGCCCTAGGCGACGAGGTACAACTGGGCGGCGGTCCCTACGCTGGCTAAGTGCACTGGAAGACAAACAGGGAACACGCAAGGGAAGGGGCAGTAGCCACGGAACGCCAGGAGGAAACGGGGCGGCGAACGAACAGTCAGGACCAGGACGAAGTGAGTACACCCGAGCGGGCACGGAGACAGGAGCAAGCCAGGGCAAGCAAAGCAGGTCAAGCAGAACTGCAGCAAGGCAGAAGCACGGCAGAAGCAGGCTGGAGCAAGCAGCAGTGGGGCCAGGAATCCAAAAGAATTACAAGCACTGAGGGAGAGCACAGGGCAGGTAATAAAGGGCAGGGGGCGGAGCTAACTCCGAGAGACCAGGCCGCGATAGGCTCTCCCACTCCTGAGCCTGCCAGCCTGGTTGGTGGGAGATGGTGTCAGTCGAACAGGTCTGGCCTCAGGTGTGGATTGATTAATCCCAGGAGTATAGCTAGATGAAGTACCTGGCAGATCCCTAACAGCTCTACTCGGGACTCCGGCTCTGGGGAAGCCCCAGACATCGCTGTTCATATGTGGACAGCGATGTCGGGGAATTCCACAGTCCAGGAGCAGAGCCGACACCAGCGCTCTGCTCCGCTCTGGGCAAGACCCTGACACACTGTCCATATATGGGCAGCGATGTCAGGGAATTCCACAGAGTCCCGGAGCAGAGCCGACACCAGCGCTCTGCTCGGGACTCCGGCTCTGGGGAAGCCCCAGACATAGCTGTTCATATGTGGACAGCGATGTCAGGGAATTCCACAGAGTCCAGGAGCAAGCAGAGCCGACACCAGCGCTCTGGGCAAGACCCTGACACACTGTCCATATATGGGCAGCGATGTCAGGGAATTCCACAGAGTCCCGGAGCAGAGCCGACACCAGCGCTCTGCTCGGGACTCCGGCTCTGGGGAAGCCCCAGACATCGCTGTTCATATGTGGACAGCGATGTCAGGGAATTCCACACAGAGCCCCGGAGCAGAGCCGACACCAGCGCTCTACTCGGGACTCCGGCTCTGGGGAAGCCCCAGACATCGCTGTTCATATGTGGACAGCGATGTCAGGGAATTCCAGAGTCTCGGAGCAGAGCCGATACTAGCGGTTCTGTGTCCCGCGGGCCGCAGATGACAGCCCCAGGGGCCGCATGCGGCCCGCGGGCCGCGTGCTTGAGACCCCTGGTCTAGAGGAAACGCTGCCACTGGTCAGTACACAGTCTAGTGATTGTTTAAACCTGGAACCTTGTATCAGCTTGTTTGATTTCCAGTACCATCCTTATGCTGATGACCTACCACTATAAACATGTAAATACAACTACAGCCACTTTTACACGGGTCAATGATCGGTTGAATGAGTACTGTTCAACAGTTAATTGCAACTTTTATGTAAACCTAAAAATGGTCGCTAGTCGGCAGCACATCTCTTTGTGTAAACAGTGAGATGTGTTGCTGACATGATGTAAATGCATGGGGATGAATGATTGTAGAATGATTGTAGTAACGATCGTTGGTCCTCACGATCATAGGTCCTTGTGAATGGAGCAAAAGAGCGCCGACGTGCTGTATTCTTGGCAATTATCAGGCAGTCTAAAAGGACCTAATATACCTCTTTATAGCTGAAACTTGATCTTTTTAAACAAAACAGTAGAAGTCCCCAGGTCGGCATTCCTCACAGTCCTTACTTATCCTGGGAGCAGGTATGTCTCCGGAGGTTAATATATATACAATAGGTCAAGGTGGTGCTCAGTTTAAAAGATAAGAAGTATCCAGCTATCCAAAAATCCAGAGACGAAAGAAAAACAGAAAGCGTCAACTCACCATCCTGCGTTTATCTTTTTTAAAAACGGAGCCCCTTCTGTTTCCTTGATCATCTTCTACAGCTAAACATGATGTCTTCACCTCTGTCTGTAAGGCCTTATTCACACGAACGTGTATTACGTCCGTGCTACGCACGTGAAAATCACGCGCGTCGCACAGACTTATGTAAGTCATTGGGGCCGTTCTGACAGGTCGTGATTTTCACGCAGCATATGTCTGCTGCATTAAACTCACGACATGTCCTATACTTGCCCGTGTTTCGCGCAGCACGCACCCATTGAGGTCAATGGGTGCGTGCAAATCGCACTCGGCACACGGAAGCACTTCCAGGTGCCGCGCGTGATTCGCACTACAGTAGTAAAAAGAATGAATGAAAACAGAAAAGCACCTCCTGCTTTTATGTTTGTAAACATAAAAACAGAGTGTCATAATGATGCCGGCTGCGCGAAAATCACGCAGCGACGCACCATATGCTTATGCCACACTGAGCTTTTGTGCGCAAAACGGACACGTTCGTGTGAATAAGGCCTAAGGCAGTGGATTGGCTGTGGATAAGTTGCAGATTTTTGTGGTGGGTAATAGGGCAGTGCCATTCTATGTGTAATTTGATCCTATTGTAAGCACAAGAAACAAGCAAAAGCTTCCACATTGACACAGCCAGGAGAGGGTTAAACAGGAAGATAACTCACTGTGATCACGGATCTTTATCCCCAAAAAAAAAAAAAGCCTTTTTGGAATTTAAGCAGATAAAATGATTTGACCTGTGCGGATCAGGTGTAGTGTGACAGATTAATGAGCTGTATCCAAAGAAGTAGTAGGACAACAGCACACGTCTTCAAATCATCAAAGTGGTTTTATTGTCAAGACATCCACAAACGACAAGCAACGTTTCGACCCATAGTGAGTGAAGGGTCTTTGTCAAGGCTTGACAAAGACCCTTCACTCACTATGGGTCGAAACGTTGCTTGTCGTTTGTGGATGTCTTGACAATAAAACCACTTTGATGATTTGAAGACGTGTGCTGTTGTCCTACTACTTCTTTGGATATACATCGTGCTGGAGTTGGTTTGCCTGGCTTGACAGCGTGCACCGCACCATACTCGGGACTAGTGCTGCTTCAAAAATCTCCTTTTTTCAGATTAATGAGCTGTGTCATAAAAAACAAATGACGTCCCCTCACCCAAATGTTAATGGTTCCCAAATCCATTCCCATGACTCAAGTTCAATTAGTCAAACTGGAAAAGAGGTAAAACCAAGCGCTCATCTCCATCATAAACCAGGAAGAATTCCACTTTCTTTGTGAAAAGTATTAATGAAATACATTATTCAGCACTTGTAAACCTTCCATTTTCTGTCTCAACAGGATCATCACGACATTATCCGAGACTTGGCCCTAATGACAAATCCATTAATCTCCAGATCTCCTGCTGGGACATGTAGACCACCCAGCAACAGCCATTCATTTACCTTGAACCTTGTTCAAGATTGTATGCCAAGGTTTTTACAGATTAATGATCCCAGTAATCGAGATATTTATATAACTGCAAACCCAAAAATACAAGCTGCAATACAAGGCAGGAGCAAGTATGGAAACCGGTACATGAAAACACAATGGTGTCTACCTATACCGGCCAACGCGTCTCTTATCTTTTATTACCAGTGCACCGTAGAGAGACGCAGTCACATCTGCGATTGTTTGGTATTGGACTCAGAGTTATGTTTCCTGTAGTTTTCGTAAGTGACATTGCCACAAGAACGTTGGCAGTATGCTAACTTAATTTACACCGAGTTCTTGCTAATAGTATAAAACCCCTAGTGCTACCTACTATACCCACATTATTTTTCATCTGTCCTTTGTTCCAAACCTGTTTTCCCATGTACATGCAGTGACCAGGCATCATCTTGATACTTTCTGTCTTTAGGTGGCCGTAGCTAATATGAATGGGGACTGGCTAATTGTAGAAAACAAACATCTAACATAAACGTGTCCACCCTTATCTTTGCTTGAATTTGGTTAAGAGCTCATGAAACCAATTCAACTCAATATCGCGACATGCTAGGAAAACCCTTTTACGGGCTGCAATTCACATCATCACCACACATAGCTACATATAACATAGATATCTCGTGTAAAATCATGTATTTTTTTCTAAGCCGGTCATCTTGCACCAGACATATTAGGATATTTTGATATATGAGGAAAGGTAAGAAAGAACACATCTGTATTGACTATTGTTCTTCTTGAGATAAGCGGTACCATATATGTCTGGTGGCTGCTCATCCCCGTCCCCCTAATTGAAAAGACATTCAGCTGAACATGTATGTTTATGGGAGAGTTGTGGCTTTTAGCTGTCGGCCAAACAATCATGTCTATGAACAGCTTTTACTATGGGTGGTCCTCTCTACTGTACAGTATACCAACCCTGACGCAGTCGACTTCCCTAAGACTACCATGCCAAATTTGAAATACAGCATAGCTAAAGAGGCACGCTGGGTTTTAGCTGGAATAGTTTACCCCCACTAAATTTTATAAATTAGTCCCACAGTGTGCAATTTTAAGGCCACGTCAAAGTGTGAGGAGGCTGGGACGCCATTTTTTTTTTGCAATGCAGTTATTTCTGATAACTGGAGTACTTGCCTTGATAAATATGCCAGAGTCTTCCTTGGAGATGGACCTCTTTATAACCTAGGGCGTACTACTGATCCCACAAAAAGTAATTCATATCATACTGTATAGAGTAATACCGCATCAATAGGATCTTCTAGGTATTGTAACAGGTTATTATATATTTTGGACTGTTGGATTCTGAAAGAAAAGTATATAACTTACTTACAAGGATAGTGGTATTTCTGGAAAATAAAAAGTTAAAGGGGTTGTCCAGGCACAGACAACTGATGACCTAACCACAGGATAGGTCATCAGTGTATAATCGCGGGGGTCCGACACCCGGACCCTGCACCGATCAGCTGCTCCAGCTGCCTCCGGGCACCAGACGTCCATGCTGGAAGCAGATGGCTCTGGTCACAGAGTAGCGGCCGAGCTGCAGCTCTGCTCCTATTCAAGTGAATAGGAGCAGAGTTGCTCTTCTGCAGCACGGCAGCTATGCAGTGTACGGCCAACTGCTTCCGGCTCCGAATACTGCATACCCTGCAGTAGCTGTTCAGTGAGATGTCGGACCCCACCGATCATATACTGTGTATAGGTCACCAATTGTCCGTGCCTGGCAAACCCCTTTAACACAAAATATGTAGCTATAACTTAATTTTTTAATCAGAGGAATTTTATGGGTTTTTTTCAGCTTTTTTTATTGTATTTAGAAGTTTGACTGTCAAGGTAAAAATACGATATACTTGAATGGGACTGAGTTGCAAATTTAAGTGAGTTATACACTTTTCTTTCAGCATCCGACGATCTAAAATATCTAATAACCTGGTACCTAGAAAATGCACAGAAAGGCCAGAAAAAAAGCTTAGTTAGTAGTGCGTGTTATATTTCACTATAGACTTTACCTAGCATCTGGCAGCAGCGGCTATAACAAAATAAAAACGCAGGGAAAAAAACGCCTAAAAAAGCTATGAGTGAAACCACCCTGGTCTGGACTCAGACATGGAGATTTGGTGCAGTTTTTCATGCAGTTTTTTGAGCCAAACTCAGAGTTGGATTAAAAAATCTAAATGAAGGATTTAGGGTAAAATCACACACAGAGTTTTGATGCAGTTTTTTGGTGCAGTTATTTGAACCAAAGCCAGAAGGGGATCTAAAGGAAAGAAAAGGTATATAGAAAAAACTGATGCATCTCCATTCTTTGGTGTCCACTCCTGTGTTTGGCTCAAAAAACAGAGACAAAAGTGTGGCCCTAGCGTATGTCCACACCTAGCGAATCTGCTGCTAAATTTCTGTCTAGATTTGCGGGCGTAAAATCTGCAGCGTATAACAGTAGCAGCAAAGTGGATGAGATTTGAAGAAATTTCATGCTGTGAAAAAATCGTTCATAAATTGACCTGGGTTGTGGATTTAGAATCTGCAGCTTGTCAATTTAAGTTGCTGTAGATTTGCTGCGAAGATTTCACATTGAGATCAATAGAAAAGTAAAATTCTGCAACAAATGCCAAATGTTGTGGCATATGCTGCGTTTTTTTCAACAAATTCTAAGTTCCAAAAAAAGCTAATAATATAGTAACATTTTTTTCTGTCAGTACAGTGTGAGCCCAACAGTCTGATCAGCTAAATCAGGCCGCGGCTTTAGAGTCATGTGACACACGATAGTGCTGTGAGAGAAATCTGAAGTTGCGATTCGGATGAGACTTCATGTCACCACTTTTTTTGCGATGGTTGCAAGGTCACATGCAACTTTTCTCTCCATAGAGAAACACTGAATTATGTTACAACCGACACCTTAGTGCAACGGGCAGGATAGGAGATCTCAACCATTTAATCACACAGATGCCGAGGTCAATAGCGAGTGTGTCATCTAAGCCGTTTGAAGGAGGGGGGCGTTGCCCTCCATCAACCAATCGATCTCTACCCACCAGTGTACACTAAAGGCCCTTTTACACCGGCCGATAAGCCGAGACATCGTTGATCGGCGCTCGTTTGCTCCTGTCACACGGCAGCGCGTTCATATGCTGATCGTTCCCATTTACACAGGTCAATTATCGGCAACGAGCGTTATATGAACGCTCGTCTGCACGATAATCTGCCAGTGTCAAACCCCCTTAAGGGTCCTTTTACACCAGCCCATTTTGGCCGGTAGAACGAGTGCTGATCAATGAGACAACTTGTTGATCGGCACTCCGTTGCTCCTTTCCCCAAGGAGTTTTATTGTGTCGGTAGCACGTCTCCCTGCCGACAACGATAATACTTTGGGCATTTAAAACTATACAATCAGCCGTTGAACGAGCTCGTTCATTGGTTGATCGTTGCTGTTTGCTCAGGGCAATTATCGGGAACAAGCATTCTGTGAATGCTCGTTTGCCCGATAATTGGCCTGTGTAATAGGGCCTTTAGGCCAGATTTACACAAGCCGCGTTTTTTGCGTACGCAAAACGTACTTAACAGCTCCGTGTATCAGCCGCGTATGATGTGCGGCTGCGTGATTTTCGTGCAGCCGCCATCATTATGACACTCTGTTTGTATGTTTGTAAACAGAAAAGCACGTGGTGCTTTTCTGTTTTCATACTTTTGACTGCTGTTGTGCGAATCACGCGCGTCACACAGAAGTGCTTCCGTGGGGCGCGCGTGATTTTCACGCACCCATTGACTTCAATGGCAGTTTTTCACGTCCGAGGTGCATCCGCGCTCTGCGCTGCGGGACGCGATATCACGCATCCCCCATAGACTAGAGTCTATGGAGGGATGGGTGAAAAAATAGGACATGTCCTAATTTCTCACAGACCCTTCACACGCTCCGTTGAAACACATTGAATTCTATAGGTCCGTGTGAATAAGGCCTGAGGCCCCACGCACATGACCGTAAAAAAGCCCGTAATTACGGGCCCATAGACTTCTATTGGCCACGGGTACCTCCCCGTATGCTTACAGGAAGGTGCCCGGGCCGTTGAAAAAGATAGAACATGTCCTATTTCAGGCCATAATTACGGCACGGGCAGGCCATAGAAGTCTATGGGGCTCCCGTAATTACGGGGGGCTACGCGTGTGCACCCGTAATTATGAGAGCGTTGCTAGGCGACGTCAGGGGATTTCAATTTTTAAATAAAGAGAAGCAGAGAAAATGGCGTCTGAGCGATCATGTGACCCTTTTAAGGGGTTTGGACATGATTGTGACATCATTTCCAGCCCACCTTTTTTTACGGGTCCGTAAATACGGGTGGAATACAGATGACAACGGACCTGTATTTACGGCCAGTATTTACGGTCGTGTGCATGAGGCCTTACTCCTTCATTTATATTTGTTTAATCCAATTCTGACTTTGGCTCAAAATCTGCACCAAAAACGCTGTGATTCCGGACCAGGGAGGTTTCACTCACAGCTTTTTTAGGCATTTTTTTCCTGCATTTTTATTTTGTCAAAACTGGTGTCTATAGTGAAACATAAAACGCGCGACTAACAAAAGCTTTTTTCTGGCCTTTTGGTGCATGCTTGAAATTCATAGCGTTTATTTACAAGCAGAAAACACAAAAGCACAGAAAATAATGCGGCCAAAGGTTTGGATTTCTTGCAGCTGACGTGTCGCGGAAACTTGCGGGTGGCAACGCAGCCACATTGCTTGCAATTTAGGCAGAACGACACTGAAATCTTAGGCCGTGTGACCAAATTGCCACGTAGGCCTATCCTATATCTCATATATACATGGAGGAGAGGGTAGGGCATCTTGCAAGGGTTAGACCATATTCACACAGTGCATTTTTTTCTATGCAGTTTTTGAAGCCAGAACCAGTAGTGGATGGTAAGGGAACGTTTATAGGAAAGATTCTTCTCTTATTTTGAACCCACTCCTGGTTGTGGCTTCAAAAACTTCACCAAAACTGCACTGTGTGAATATACCCTTATGCTATAGCTCCAGCGGTTCTTTCCTCGCAGATTTGAATAGTATGTGTTGTACAGAAATGTTCCCCTAATTTCCCTGGTCAGCGATACGTATCGGGAACTTCATACACTTCAGTGGTAAAGTGGGCACAATAGTACATACGGATATACGGAGCCCGGTAATAGAAACCAATAATGAACTAGTCGGTGGCTCAGCTCATCGCCTCAGCGACTGTCACGTGACCAAAACTCGCCGGGATTCCCAGGGCGACAAGAACGTCAAGGAAAGGGGCGGGGCCGTGTGGTGCGCTGATGGAATCACGCGGTCTAGGGGAGGGCGTGGCTTCTCGGATCACGTGAGTGAGGAGGGGGGCGAAGCAGAGTAACCGGTTCCTGGTTGCAGAGTGAATAAGGAAGTAGCGCGAGCAGCAGACATGGCCTCCCTGTTCAAGAAGAAGACGGTGGACGGTGAGTGTCATCCTTACCATTATGTGATGTCCAAAGTGCCCTGTCCTCCCTGTACCCGCTGCCAACTGTGTCACCATATTGGCGGCGGCTGTGCTGCATCTGTGCCCCCTCACCCGTTCTTGCTCATCATCTATCTCTATGGTGTTTACATTTTCCTCCCTTTCCTATTTCTGACCCAGCAGTTTCTAGTTTATTAGTATCACACTCCTGGCACTCTGTGCCCCCCTCCTCCGTTGCCACCCTCTCCACCTTATGCTGCCCTGTGACCCCCTCCTCCCTTGCAACCCTGTCCCCTCTCCTCCTTCTCATGCCACCCTGTGCCCTCTCCACCTCATGCTGCCCTGTGCCCTCTCCACCTCATGCTGCCCTGTGCCCCCTCCTCCCTTGCCACCCTGTCCCCTCTCCTCCTCCTCATGCCACCCTGTGCCCTTCGCTTCACGACCTGATATTGAAGCTCGAGCCCTATGACCGTTCTGACTGATAATTGCCACCTGAACTGATCCCTTGTATCTGCCCTACGTGATCATTATAATCTGTACCAAGTCTGAGACGCTGACGGTTCCGCTATTCCTGTACGCCGCACGTTGTTACACAGGTGAACGCCGGCTTGGTCTCATTGTAGTCGCTTCATGGGGTGGCTTGGTGGGGACTGCATTGCACATTGGCACCATAACCGATAGTGACTATAGCGCCTGTCTGTACGGAGAACATTCACTTATATATAACTTGGTATAAGAGATGACGCTGTCAGAAATGTCCGGGGATAAATCTATGTCCAGCTTAAATCTTCTCCTGACCCTGTGACCTTGGTTTTTCCTTTTATACCTGTCCCTTATGCCACCTTGTGCCCGGTACCGTCTCCTCCCCCTATGATATTATTGTACAGAGCAGTGAGCTGTCCTGTGTGCCAGTGGCAGCCCTCGCCAGCTCCCCATACACTGCCCTCTCTCCATAGATATCATTGTGTCTGAATCTCTGTCTGCAGTTATTCCCCCCCCCCCCTGGCTATCGCTGCAGCGTCTATGTGCCCTCTATTACAACTATTGGCAACGTTGTTTATAGCAAAGCTTCAATCATCCCAGAAATGATTGTTTGGGGTTTTCTTGGGGGGAGGGGGTTGCTCTACATGAACTTCCCCCATCATATATATTCTGTTTATCTGTTTTGGATTGTACATTATATTATTATAATCCCTTCCCTGTTGTCGCAGACTCCTCGTGTCAGTGTTCGGAGAGCTCCTGTCTGGTAGTGAGAGATTTCGCTTTGATCCGGTGTATTCTTAGTTAAAAATTCAGCTTTTACGATTCTGTAGAATAGTATTATTAAAGTATAAGGGAGCAGCATAGTTAATGGCTTTATACAGATGTAGCTGAGCAGAGTTTGTAAGATGTAGCAGAGCTGAGCGTGATTTGAGACTTATTTTGGTATCCGTGCTATCTGTCGTTTTACTTAGGACTGCAGACCTACCTACCACGTTACCTGTTCTATCCGTTAATGCAGCAACAAAGAGATACATGACAAGTTCAGCTCTGCTACATCTGTATATGGAAAGTTAGAAAATGTTCTCTTATTGGAACAGTCAGATTTGGTTAAGTTGTGTCTCTATATATAGATTATTTTTTCCGGAAGCTCTTAACTCTTATTTACCCACGTGATTCGGCGTAGGACTCGGAACTGATGTCACTAACTCATCAGGTGACGAAAAGGGGCGAGACGAGGAAGGTGACTCATAGAAGGGCTCAGTGTCAGTTTTTCTTACAGTGAATGAATCACGAGTAATAGTATAAAAGTGATGTGGGGATGTGTTTTGTCATTACTGCAAGTCTACAATGTGAGCAAAAAGGGGAAAAAAAACACGCAATTTTACTCTAGAATTGTAATATATAGATGTAAATTATATATAAATGAATTCAATGAGTAACATCCGACGACGCTCCGCTCTTGTATCACTAGATATCGTTTCATATTGTGTGTGTGTGTGTATTATACACTTTGCTGTGCTTTGTCCCATATGTTACCTCTTCCTCATATCATTTCGGTGATGTTTAGATCATAGTATGAAGAACATTGTTTTTTTTTTTTTGTTTTTTTTTATAATGGTGTAAATTAAAATGACTTGCATGTACCAGATGTCTGACTGCCAAGAATTTGTAATAAAATATAGACACTTTAATAATATAAACAATTTAAAGGAAACAAAGGCATGAAATGAGAATCAGAATAACGGGTAAGAAGCCCCGGAATATATGCAAAGTATTCAGTTCATGGCCAATATCACCAGTAAGAATGCACCAGGTCTAATAATATTGGTATTTTCTATCATCTTTTATTACTATGATTTTATATATATATATATATGTCCTGCAAATCCCCAATCGTCCGTCAGTCACACCGCACCGTGAGACGTTCTCCTGGACGGTGTGATGATCTGCAGGAAAGGCCCCTGGGCTATTCTTCACGATGTCTAATTAATGAGGACATTTAAAAAAAAGATGTTTTTTTTTTTTTACACATAAGTAAACACATTTTTATAAAAACCCCTTCTGTCTCGTACATCTGAGTGTAAAAATCACATGTGCAGAATGGCGGTCAGGCCAGAACCGCAACAAAGTGATTATAATATTATTAACCCATTATGGCAACAACAAAAAAAAAAAAAATATGTGGCTTTATATAGGACTGCGGCTAGATGTACACTCTTATCTTCAGGTCTTATGTACATGGATATATTAGGGAAGCCGTCTTGGGCTCCTGTAGATGACATTTGGAGGCTTACACCGTTTTTTTAATGTCAGATTCTGTGCAAATCCAACAAAAGAAAAGTGCCGTGATTCAGCGGATACCTAAAAGCCTTGCTCCAGTCCATATCTATAAACAACTTTATATACCTTTAGTCTTTCAGGGAAATAAAATTATTTTGTTTCTATTATCAGCTGGAAAAAAGCTCATTGTCTAGAAAAATCCCTGCCCCCCAATCACTACTTGATCTCCACATCTGAGGACATTAAGAACTTACAATACATTTTATATGACCTTTGTCCATCCTTCCATGGATATGACGCACCTGTTGTATTTACTCCATGTATAATATGAATGGTGTGGTCCTGGTTTTATCTCACTGCTCCCTCTTGTGGAATGTCTTGATACTACAGCGATATAAAATCAAGTCTGTCTCCTAATGGAAAGTCTTAGGTGCAGGTATTTCTCCGATAGTATTGCCCAAACCCTTCTCAGCATTTATTACTGGTGGGACATCTTTACTGTAAATGAAAATAAAGCAGATTATATGAATGACTGCACTGACCTATCTGGAAGTGACTTATTAACCGGTAAGAAATCCTTCCATGATGATACAAGAGAAAAATAATTCAGTTAATACAAAAGAAAAAAAGCTTCAAATGAGCAGCTTGTAGACCAGGTTGATCTTTGTATGGATCAACATGTTTTTTTTTTGTAAAATGGACAAATTACAGGGATCGGCTATGTGCCAGCCTGTAACTACAGTATACCAACGGTGTGCCATCCCTGCTCCGCATTTTGCTTCTTCTTTGTTTTTTGTTTTTTTATTTATTCGCCACCTCCTTCTAAATCTATTCTACTAATGATGGTCTCTCTATATGTGTGGCAGAACAAAAGTTCATTGGCAGCCCTCCCACTCGGCTGTGTTGGACCAATTGGGATTGGCTGGCAGTGTTACTTACAAGTACTGCACTCTATAAGTGGGCACAGCACTGCCACATAGTCCGCATTTCTATAATATCACCTGGACTCCATGTAGAACTACAAGAGACTCCTGTTACAACATGGTTTTGGGTATACGGCGCAGAGACAACCGGATCAATTCGAGATCATGGATAGTGGAATCTCATGGATAACCCATTGAAGTAATGCCGGCGAGGACAGACCATGCGAAGGAAGATGAGATCGCATGGCTAGAGGTTTCTCCCTCGCTCGGCTTCCTGACTGGGATGTTTTTCGCTGCAATACGAACTGGAGTAAAGAAGAAAACACAACTATTTTCTATCAAAACGTCAATATTGTGTCTTTATCAACTATATGCAATAAGTAATGGCAGAAGCTGGGATTCAATAGCCGTCTCTTCTTCTCTCCAGTTGGTAGTGTGGATCATGTATAGTGCAATGGGGGGCTGTTAACCCTTTATGAACATAAAAGTACTTTAGGGTGACCTGTTTTGTACTATGAACAATTGGTAATTATTATGTTGACAAGTTCCTGTTGGATATAGAAACTTCAAAAATCCAATATACTTTCTAAGTGATAAGTATACAGCTTTTTAAATCTGGAATTTGCATTATATACAGTAATTGGATTTAAAAAAAAATAAAAATACACGTGCTCTGGAGGGTGTACAGACTTATCGAGAGGCAGCACAGTTATAGGGATTTCGGTTAATCTACCTTTTTTTAATGGCCAGCACTTTAAAGGGACACCAGCTTAAATATATATATATATATATATATATATATATATATATATATATATATATACCTGCGTTTCCATTCTGTACTTACACAAACATTGTATTTCTAGTTTTAGAGCATGCTGGGAGTTGTAGTTTTGTAGCACATCCCCTGCTTAGATGTCTGAAAATGTTCGATGCAGAATTATAAAGACCGTTCCCTTTATAGTTGTAATTATTTCTCTGGCTCCGTGGCCCTTAAAGACGATAAACGCCCTAATTAGATTAATGAGCCCCCTGAGCCATGTTTATCTCTCACTTGCCACAATCAGATCTTCAGCGCTCGCAGAACCAGAAGGTAAAAGCTGCTTTTTAAGCTATTGGAGTTGAGATACAATGTCCCTAAATCTTTCCCCTATTAAATATTTATATGTGCGAGTCGTCCTGTAGTTTCAACAGATTATTACAACCCCTCGCCAATGATCGCCCATCTGACCCCGGGAAGTCTAATGCAATCATTAATAAACTCCTGTTGTCTGCAGCAATCTTACCAGGAGAATTCCAGGATCATTTGGAATCAGACATTTATATGGGCACTTTTATTTATTTCCAAAGTCTTCTTTTTTTTTTTTTTTGCAGATGTAATAAAGGAGCAGAATAAGGAGCTACGGGGCACTCAGAGGGCGATAACCAGAGACCGAACAGCCTTGGAAAAACAGGAGAAACAGCTGGTGAGTGAACTGAAGACTCGTAGAGCTTTTAGTGTGAAAATGTATGCCAAGCCTGCAGGTTGGCATGTCAAAATCCAGAATTAAATGTATTAGACGGGTTGTACAGCCTAAGAGTTAGACTAGATAGTGGCAATAATAAAACCAGGTTAATAGGGCCATGGCAAAGAGGAGGTTACATTTATAGTGTTGTTTAAAGTATATGTTCATATATAGATATACTCCACATGCTGAGTAACTTTGTATATACACTACATTACTTATCTTGTACTGATCATACAACTGGTCATTGTGTATAGTCCAGAGCTGTATTCACAATTCAGCTGGATGTCGGCAATATGGTATGTCCTTGAAGGATTTCTATTTGCCCTATTGGGGTATATAAATGTATTCGCACCGGGAGGCTTCTTTGATGCAGAATAGACAACAAAGAGCATCTTTGTCTCTGGAGTTGCTCTGCTTGTAAGTGCTATACACATAACCCATTCGTCTTAATAGGGAGCGTGTAAGGTTTTATTTCTCCTGCAGCGTCGCACTGACCAGATACTTCTCTGCTGATCATGGGGCATGTTCATAGTATTGTCAGGCTTCAGGTGGATATAATTGTCCCGGATTTCTGAAAGCCGAACTGTGTGCAGTGATACGAGCGCAAGGGATTTATCATTCACCGACTAGGCAGAAATTAACATTTTTAACCTTGTTTTCTGCAAAAATTGCATGTCCTGCTGCTTTCTTTACATGTGAAGGACACAAAAACAGTCCGGGTGGACACGCTGCGTTCTTTGGGAAAAAAGGGGCAGTTTTTTTTAAGCCAAAGTCAGAAGTGGATTCAAAATGAATGGGAATTATAAAGGAAGGACTTATACATTTCCTTCCTGCAGGATCCAGTTCTCACTTTGGCTAAAAACAAACTGCAGTAGTCCTCTTTTTTTTTTTTTTTTTTTTTTTTTGTCCCCCCCCCCCCCCTCCCCAAAAAAATGCTGCGTGTGAAACCATTGTGAGGCTTCTTTTTGGTAATGACCTAAATATTTCAGCCGCCCACAGGGTGAATGTTCAGCATGTGCCCTGTAATTGACATAAAACTAAGAAATTGATGTATGTTTTTTGCAAAACCGTTCTCCTGTAGAAGGGAGAAAGCGCTCCGGCAGATTCAATGTTAGGGAATGTTCACATGTACAAAAAGATTTAAAGGTGTTTTTAAGCTGAGAATTAAGCTTTTTTTTTTTTTATAATTTTAAGCTTACTTTGAGGCTTTTTTTCTGTAATGTCAATGAAAAATCAGCTTAAAAAATGCTCTCAAGAAGTGACATGCTACTTTATTTTAAGTCACTTTTTTTTACGAGCCGTTTTTTTCAATTTAGCAGTGTAAAAATACACCTCATGTAAACAGCAGTGTATTTGTCATTGAAATCAATGGTAAACTGTTTGCAGGTGTATTTTGGAGCGTAATACAAGCGTTTTACACACCAAAATAAGCCGTGTGAACATGCCCTTAGTGTCGAGTAAGGATGCAAAATGCAACCTTGAGGCCACGACCAGTTGGGATGCAGTTTTTGTTGCAGTTTTTTGAGCCAAAGCCACAAGTGAATCCAAAAGGAAGAAAAGGTATAAAGAAAAGACTGATGCATCTCCTTCCATTTGTGTCCTCTCCTTTGTTTGGCTGAAAAAAAACTGCATCAAAATTGTGTGTGTGATCCTATCCTTAAATACTATTATAGTGTCAGCCACTTTAACCAACAAGCAGAACAGGACACCTTTTTTACAACCTCCATAAGTATTTGGAAAAATAGTTAGTTATTTTCAATACAATCTGTAAAATCTATATATAATTTTTTGGTTTTCTCCAGGAAATGGAAATAAAGAAGATGGCCAAGACGGGTAATAGAGAAGCCTGCAGGGTCCTAGCTAAGCAATTGGTACAGCTACGTAAGCAGAAAACGCGAACTTATGCCGTAAGTTCCAAAGTTACATCTATGTCAACACAGACCAAAGTCATGAGCTCGCAGATGAAGATGGCTGGTGCAATGTCCACTACTGCAAAGGTGAGGGCTCCATACAGGTGTATTAGAGCAGCCTTATAAAACACACTACCATGCTCTTTTACCATCGCAGGGCAGACAGACTTTTCAGAACATATTATTATTTTCTTAGACGATGCAAGCCGTTAACAAGAAAATGGATCCACAGAAAACCCTCCAAACAATGCAAAATTTCCAGAAAGAAAATATGAAGATGGAAATGACAGAAGAAATGAGTAAGACTCCCGAAATTCATGTTCTTGTTCTATGGTACTCGTGAATAAAGGACCAGGTTTGCAGTTCAATGCTGGGACCAGGCACTATAGCATTCAGCATAAGTCCCAGCATCAAGGGGCGGAGGAGCAATCATTGATTCATCAGTCCTCTCAATGCCCCGTGCAACCCCTAGACCACTAGGTGCAGGCCTTGCTGGTACCTGTAGTTCAACACAACTAATACTGAACTACAGTACCGGTGGTGTGTTTGGGCGCAGGACAACTAATCCAGAGCCCTACAATCAAGTCCAATCCGGCAGTTATAATTGTATAGTAATAGTATCAGATTATTACACATAAGAAGCTATTAAACATACAGATACAGAGTGATTTCACATTTGCTTATGTCCTTTGCAGTAAATGACACCCTGGATGACATCTTTGATGCTTCTGATGATGAGGAGGAAAGCCAAGACATTGTGAACCAGGTGTTGGATGAGATTGGAATTGAAATTTCAGGAAAGGTAAATATGTACTGAATTCAATAACATGCATAGCAGTACCGTAATAGTGTAGGGTTGCAGCACTTCATCTATACATGATCTTCAACCAGTGCCTTTCAAGGCATCTTGGAACTTGTACTTCCACTCATGTTATAACAGAGACATTTGTCATTTCCCTTTTTATTTATTCTATTTTTTGTTAATATGAACACAGTGGAGACTGAACTTTCCTGAACTGGAAAAAACGCGACTGAACAGCGCACTCTGCGTCAACAATGCGCAAACCATAGCTTTTTTTTTATTTTTATTGAGAAGTAAATTTGTAGGTGCCTTAAAGGCATACTGTAGATGAAGACTTATACAGTACTGCATTAAACCTAGTGCAGGCCAGAGGGGGCGGTGCATGACACAGCAGGATTCTCTTGTGTTCTTTGAACTCCTGTGTCATGCTCCGCCCCCTCAGACTTTGCACAAGACATAACACGATGTATCCATTTTGCCCGCATTATTCCTTTAACTTTTAAGATAAACAAAAAGGGTGACGTGTTAGTAAATTACAGTACTAGTAACTTGTTAGAAAGCAGTGCCTACATTTAGAGACCATGAGGAGAATTATGATGCAGCTCTCAAGCAACAGTTACATTGAGGAGGCAACTAATTCATGGTCCGGGCTAGGGCTGGGCGATCACGACCTAAATCAAAATCAGGATAAATTGTACATGTAACCTCGATTATGATTAATAAACGATCATTAGGCCACACCCCTTTCTGCATGCCACACCATTGAATAAATATAGATCCCCTGAGCCTGCTGTATACTACGGTATATAATATACCCCGACACTGCCCCTCACACAGTATAATGCCCCAATAGTGCCTAACAAAAATAATAAAATACATACTCGCCTAACCCCATTCCTACAACAAGTGGAGGAGATCCCTTTTTTGGTTCGGTGCATATTTTCAGATTCCACTGGACTTCTGCCATATACCGGTGTTTCAGGAATCCTTTTGGTCCACGGTGTCCTCAATGCCCGCCTGTTAGAAGAATTCATATTTTATCTGACAAGTGTGTCAAACTTTTTCTTACCTACTCTGAGATTCAAATGAACACCCATAAACATATACCTAATATCTTAGGAAGCTAAAAACAACTTCAATGAAATCCATACAAATGTGTTAGAATGGATATTGTGGACTTGGGAACTGTCCACTCTTTGGTCTTACATTCCCCTGTAGATTATGTTTGGCGCATGTTAAACAAGTTAAACAATTTTTTTTTAGAGTAGTTAGTAAAGCCACATACCGTGAACACTTTAGATATGATTTCTACCATCCCCCCTGTTGAGACATTGCTTGTCCGATGGCTCAATATAGCTTCATATCTGAATAAGTTGTTTGGTAGGATGTATTTGTTCTTACAAGATCCATGTACAAACCGTATGAGATCACTATTTGGTAGTGGAGCATCTTTATGATCTGATCTTGGTAACACTCTTTCTGCTATGGAGGATAGGCAATCATGTGGTTCACCATCCTCAGCAGTAGGCAACAAGGTCGAAAAATTTAAAGTGGTACATCTTTCTATCATAAATAACACTAATGTGGCAGAAGCTCTTATAGCTTCTGTGGCGGCTACAAGTGATTGAACACAGGGAGATAAGGCTCTAGCTACTGGGTCAAGTTTTCATGAGTAGTGAGCTAGGGGTCTATCCTATCCTCCATACTCCTGTGTTAGCACTGAAGTATTTTATCCATTTTTACAATCTACAGTTTGAATAAAGGTTTTTTTCTTATCAGGTAGTCCAAGCACTGAAGATCCTACAAGAACCTGTTTTATCTGAAAAAAAATGCCTCTTCATAAATAGACATCAATGGTCCCGTAATAGCAGCCTTATTGGCGATCCAACTCCTGCAGAAGTTAGTCATACCCAAAAAGGACATCATTTGTCTTTTTGTCAGAGGTTTCGGTGCTTGGAGTATTGCTGACTTTCTTCCTTCATACAGATGTTTACCTTCTTGGGTAATATGGTGTATGTAAATGGAATGCCTCTGTGATGCCGAGGCTAGTAAGTATATGCCCTAGTACTTTTCCTGTGAGGTGGGTTCTTCTGTCACTCTCAATTACTTCAGGACCCCATGTCGGCATACTACTTCACTGAGTATTTTCCTAGCAGTGTTTTTAGCTGTTTTTGGTTACTGGCCATGCCTCAGGCCAATTTGAAAACACGTCAGTACATACAAGGACATATTCATATACACCTACCTTGGGTAGCTGTATGTAGTCCACCTGCAGTCGTTAGAAGGGGTAATCAGGGCGAGGCATGTGCTTACTGGGTGTTTTTGTCATTTTTACCGGGGTTGTGTCTGACGCATGTCAGACAACCCTGTACAGGTCGAGCAGCTGCGTTCTGAAATTCAGGGGCAAACCAGTGTTGTATTGGTTTGCCTGCTGCAGTCAGAAAGCCTCTTGCGCGCCATATTGTGTCATAATCGTGTGCGACACCAAAGGTGTACCTTGAGTCTGTATAGATATTCAACCTTTTACCTGTGCCCAACTTACATGCTTCTGCGAGTGCCATGAGTTCTGCCTCTTGGACAGAGCTGCTGGAGGGCAATGACATTTGCAGCACTGTCTTACCGTCCTGGACTACTGCATACCCGGTGGTGAAATGTCCTGTCCGCTTATTCCAGTATCTGGATCAGTCTACAAAATACTGAACATCATAGTTAGTCAAAGGTACATTAGTGACACCTGGTAACCCTTCAGCTTCAAGTTGCATTAAACTGACAATCAGGCTTATGTTCCATATCAAACAAGTCCTTGTCATTTGCAAATTTGTACAATAAGGGTCCGGCATCCCCCCTTTCTCTACAACCATAGGCATAGTGATGGTTATATGGGGCTGGGTGGTCTTAGATAGCAGTACACCTATATAGAAAAATTACAATAATAATGAGACTGTTTCCTAAGCACATATAAATATATTGCAATAGACAAGTGGTGGAGTGTTTGGGAGACTACTTATCCAACAGTTCTTTCATTGCACGGATGACAATAATCAGGATAATTTGCTGCACCCTGGGGAAGCACCAACCATCCAGGCATATTGTTTGCCTCTGTGTGAAGGCAAAATATTGACAACAATCTAGAGACAGAGTGATAAGAGATTAAAATACATAATTATCAATTTATTTTCTAATAAATTAGCACTATCTTTCACATAGACTGCTTGTTGTAATATTTCTCTTCAGAGAGATCAGCAAATTACTTTCTAACACACTGCCCCCCCCCCCTTGTCTTTTACCACTTCCCTTTTCTTATAGAACTAGAAAGCACAGCAAGCCAAAATGCTAAAAGGAAACTGCTGTATTTATAACTCTAAAAACCTGATTTTACACAGCTAACTTTAATTACTTAAAAAGTCAGTCTAGTTACACAATCTTGTACTTTAGTTCAATGTTCTAGGACTTTTTATACACTAATATAATAACAATAATTTGAAATTCAATTAATTCAGTATCCACATATATTGACACATTCTTCTATAGTTCCGATCATTTTAACATTCTGTCAGAACCTTCTACCTTATTCCCTTTTCTGAAATGCTTCCAACCGTCGTCTTACACAATCAAGAACACACTTCTTTTCTGATTCTCCTCACGCTTTTCAATTTCCTTCACTAAATTATAACATTCAATTACACTCAAATTCCCTTTAAATCCAAATTTGCCACACCCTTATCATCATCATTTTACATTCACCACATCTAATTTGTGCATATACTTAACATCCCCTTCTAAAGGAATATATTTTTTTTGATACAACACAAACTACCACATCCTGAAGCTATTCCTGGTATGTTACCCATGTTATAAGCAGTGTCCTTTTGAAAGAACGTCTAATTTAGCAATTTCAGTATATGTCTCGGGTTCCTATCTATTTAATGGACACCTAAATGAGGCGTCCCCTAGGGATATAAAGTTTGCCTCCTTCTAGGTCCGTTAATAATGTGCCAATAGTTTTTTCTAGAATAGGAGTCTTATGTATATTTAATCTAAACACCGTTTAATATGGAAAGATTTGATTAACTTTGTATCCTTTATCAATTATTTTGACTATTCTCCAACCTTCAGTAGAAATAGCCAACATTAATCCAAACATACACCCATGACAAGACCTTTTAAAACAATCTGTTGGGCCTTTGTCCTTTTCTAATATTTTTAAATATCTTCATCCTCACAAATATAGTAAATAATAAAAGACCAACCAAACTTAATGAGAAGCCTTCGGGACAATAGACATTAATCCACTATTTTTCTACCTGACAATTTGACTTACTAACGTTAATTTATACCTTCATTCTATTATTTGATCTTGGTTCTATGATCTGACTCTAATCTGGTGTCATTCAAAGAGCCTTGTAGAATTTTGATGGTCAGTTGGGAATGTGGAATAACCGTGTTTGCTGCACCTTCTAGATAAGGCCGCTTACCAAATCGTTATTCTCCCTGGACTGTAGTACTCGCAGCACTCTAGACGTCTAGAGCCGCTTACCAAAACACAGTCCCAAGACAGTAATGTCGCTAATGTCGCTCACCCAAGGTGACCACGACGAGAAAATGTGAAAGACTCTCTCAACTCTCACTTTTGCCACATTTGGACAAGACACCTAATTAACAATTAACAAACAAACAGATTTGATATGAATAACAAAACCCACTATTCTATTCTATATTTCTGTATACCTCGTATATCTTGATCACAAAGTATTTTCACCAAAGTCACAGTACACACACACGCAACAACGTTCACAAGTATTATGCTGATCAGTCATATACTTAATGTTCCTGGGTGTTTTTAACAGTATTTTTCCTACTGATTTGTCAGTGTAACAATTTTACAAAGGACCATTTCTAATTGGACTCCCTTATACACACACAGAGTTTTATTTATTTAACCCTCATACATTCAATCTTCACAGTCAAGGAGTCTCATATATGTTTAATCTATAACAATCATTTCTTTCAACTGCACCAAATAAATACTAGATTACCTTAACTTCTGGTGTCAGGAGCGTCCAGAGACAATAAGAGGCTGGTCAAACCAGCAGCAGATGTTCTGGATGTGTCTTTACACCACAGTTTGAAAGTCTTTATCTTTCTTTTTAACTTTGATCATTCAATACTTTTAGTCACATTCTTAAACTTCTAATCCTAATACTCTATATGAGATCCTCCAAATCTCCAAGTGCTTTATCTTTTACGTGCTGCACGGAGTTATTTATTACCTGTAGCCTTCTCACATAGGCTATGGACTACTAACCTCGAGAACCGTTATTCCCAGGTTTTTATATTAAGACCTGTGCTTAATATAACTAAGACCCAGTCTTAGTACCTAAGATCCAACTTAGGGTTTTATCATATACCCTTATAACATTTAAATATGAAAAATAATAAAAATACATATAAACAAAATTATATTACAGTTATTCAGATGAAAACTTGAATCCTCAATTCTCCTTACTATGTTTTTTTAAAAACCGTCACTCCACCTCGTCCCTCTGTCTGACTGGCCTCTGTTTAACGGTAATTAAATCGGAGGTCTTTGAATGAAGTGAGTATTTTGATGACTCACCTCGTGCACGGTGTACAGTCCTCGGGTGGACGAGGGTCAGGAGATATTGGTTTCCGGATGTGAAGGACCAAGATGTTAGAAGAATTTTCCATACTTATCAATAATGATTCAAGTTTTCACCTCAATAAGAGCTTTATTCTCGCCGGTGAGGAGACCAGTGCAGATCAGCAGTTGTCTGCTTTCATTACATAAGCATAGGTTTATATACACATATCAAGGCGTATTGCAATACAGACTAACTGACAACCGTTTGTGGCTTTCCTGTCATATGAAATGTTACACTTCAGAATGAGATTAGGCCACGGTTGGACTTCCTCTGGAGATTGCAATCTTTGTTAAGAAGTCCAACCGCCTCACACACTTGAGTACAACATATTTAACTCTTTGTCAACTAAAGCATTTTCTGAGAAACCTGCATGCACATTTAATATCTATTACATGAAGTAAGAATACATTTATAATAGAACTTTCCTAACACCGCCCCATTTACTTCTTGTTTAGCCGCGATGCCCATGCGCCACGGCGAGCAGACGGTGCCTGCCCCAATGGTATATTTACGGATGATCGGGTTTTATACAGTTCTGATCCTACTATAGGATTCAACTGTATCTTCGTGCTGAGGACACAGTTACAGTTGAAACTGGAAAAAAAACAACGAAATACGCAAGATGACCTCGGTTATCTGCGCTGAATTTTGTTTTTTTACCGATTAATTGACCCAGCCCTAGTCCAAGCTACAGGGAACAATTGGTTGATTGCCTCTATACTGATTCCAGGGTTACAGAGTCCTGATGCAATGGGGCAGAAGTGTGAAAACTGGAGCAATTTCCTATAGCAACCAATCCAATTCCAGCCCAAATTTTTAAGAGGGCATTTAAAAAAATAAAATAAATGAAAGCTGCAACTCAACTGATTTCCCCCTCCCCCCCATCGCAAAAGTTTTTATACATGACCCCCATTGCATCATGACTCTTTGACACTGGAATCTATAGGTAATCAACCAATAGTGCCGTGTAGCCTGGACCATGAATTACAGTAGCCTATATGTCAATGTTGCTTGAGAACAGTATCTTGGAGTAGAATATTACACAGAACTAAACTTTTGCATCCTTTGTATTTGACATATAGTGTGGTTTGTAAACTTTCTTGTACAAGGGCTCATGCACGTGGCATGTTGCGGATCCGTACATTGCACATATTGTAGCTCCATGTGCCGTCTATTTTGCACTGAGGTTTTGTAAGAATCTTCCCCCAAAAAACCATGGCATATTCCATCACATTCTGTATTATGAAGATATATTATCTAGAAGCAATGCATATCTTTATAAAAAAAAGCTCAAAGGAGAAGTTGTGCTGTATAAAGCAGCAGATTACATTCTAGCTGTCTAATAAAGTTGTTATCTTTGCCAGATTTTTTTGTTTTTTTACTCACTAAGTTTTGCGTTCCCCATCTTTAACCTTTTCATTGTTATTTTAGATGGCAAATGCACCATCGGCGGCTAAAGGTCTTCCCTCCGCATCCTCGACTAAAGCCACCACCATCTCAGATGAAGAGATTGAGCGCCAGCTGAAGGCCCTGGGAGTAGATTAACAACCTGATCATGGAAAGCTTTCTGCTATGTGTGGACTTGTATTTTGGCTACCAATGGAACAGTTTGAACAGTGATTTATTTTTGAAGACTGAAGGAACAAACGTTTCTTTTGTTTGCTTAGGAACACTACATTAACTTGTATAATAATAGTAACTGTATATAGACGATAACACCTTAATTCTGTACAAACTTCCTATTGTGTCAAGAGGAGCTGACGTCTAGGGTCTGCTGCACTGCACAATCTTGTAAAAAATGCTCCTGTTTTACATGTAATGGACATATTCATTTCCATTATCCAACGATCAACGATCAGTTCTTCACTTTCCAGCCCTGTGCATGGTAACAGAATCCGAACATGCATGCAAAGAATTTAATTTTAGGATTTTTTATTAAAAAAATATGTATTTTATTCATGTAATATTACATATTATTCAATCTTCATCTTTCTGACAGATACCTGAATAGCTGAGTATTTTGCTAGAATTCAATTTATCCAGCACCCAATAATCCAGAATTTCCCTGCAATGACACTCCATAGACTGTGGGAGTTAGTGGTAGTCCAGCCTGATAGGGTTTCTATTTAATATTTCCTTAATGATGACTGGAATCCTGGATATTTTTTCCAAACTTTCATCTTTCCAAACTAACATTAGGTTTGAGAATTTTGATGGTTTGGATACTTTGATGCTGGACTATCACTACATTGCTGTTTGCACTTGGTTACCTACTAGGGTTGTACGAATATTCAGCCTGAGAGTCATCAGCCTACAAATGAATGGATGTGATGCTTTTTGTTTAAAGGTTTTTATTTCATTTTGTCTTTGTGGTTAAGGGTTAATTCCTGACAGTTTTACATCTAACGTCTCCCATTTTGAGCATTAGGCCTCATGCAGACGGCAGAGACAAAGGCATACGGAGTCCATGTGGCTCCGTGCTACAGCGCTGTTGGCACTCCGTGTGTTAACATGGTGCCTCTGTACAGCGGTGTATTACAGAGATATTCTACCTCCGAAGTAATGCTTCTAGGAGAGATTATACGTAATTCATTGTCCGAAGGAGCTTGCCACCTGTGACATCGGAGGCATTTGAAGGTACTGGACATAGAAGACTATGGGTGCCGTATTACAACTTCGTATATAGAGGTTGTACTGCACGATTGTGTGCATGAGCCCTTATCCTCATAAATCCCTTATCCTTACTGTATATTTAGTATGATTTGCCTTTTTATTAGTAGTGCGCTCCTCAGTTTTGGGAAGTTGGAAACCATGGTCTTATTACATTTTCATGTGCTATCCACCTCCTGATTTTGTGCCTTTGTAAATTAAAGCCTTTTCATAACCATCATCTTATCTCCGCTAAGTATTTATGATGAAAGTATTATGATGGCTCAGAAGAATATACAGGGGAAAAAAGGTTTCAAGCAAAGTTCCAGGAGCGTTGGAGAAAACCATGCATACATGGGGCCAGAATAAAACTATTAAGTGTTTCCTCTATTCGGCTTCAGCACTTCCTAAAATCTTAGTTCAAAGCAAGTTAATGATGCGCTACACTTATATTTTATGATTAATTTGTGGCCTTTTCTAGTGGACACTGGCTAGGAATATTTTTTGCCTTATGTCAAATTGCAAACCGTTTGATCCTGCAGTCTTACTCCCTTTCAGCTGCACTGAATGTACGCTAGCTGGAAGTATGAAACAAATGGAAGGCAGTTTGACTGCAGGATTTGACTACACATGGCTTATTTGTAGTCTGTAACCATAGAGACACATAGGTCTGTATTTCAGCTGTAAACACAAAACAGGACAATTCTAATCAAAACTATTTGTAAAGTTGCTTTATTTTGGATGCATTGGACTAATTAAAAAAAAAAAAGTTGACATTTGAATTTAGGATGAAATTGTAGTGATCTCACTATCAAATTTACATTTGGGCAATTTGCTAATATTTCAAAGTAGCTTAAAAAATTAACAGCTACACTTAAAAGGGTTGTCCGGTCACGGGGTGGTTTTTCATAACTTACCACAGGACAGGTCATCAGTGTATGATCGTGAGAGGGTCCGACACCTGGACCCCGCACCAACCAGCTGTTCTGGCTGCCTCCGGGCATCGGATGTTATGTAGTGTTCAGTGCTGGAAGCAGATGGTTCTGTACAATGTATGACGACTGTACTGCATTACTGCAACCCTGAGCTGCAGCACGGCTGCTATACCTCGACCGGAGCAATTTGCTTCAGTCACTTTATAACTTATGGCTGCCTCTGGGCACTGGAACAGCTGATCAGTATGGGGTCAAGTTGTTGGATCCCCACCGATCATATACTGATGACCTTTTCTGTGGATAGGTTATCGGTATGAAAAACCGCTCCGTGCCGCACAACACCTTCAAAGAGGACCTGTCACCTCTCCTGACCTGAAAACTTGTATTCCTCATAAAATAACAATTATGAAGCATCTTTTAACTGGTTCCCGACCGCTGGCTGTATTTTTACGGCCAGCGGTCAGGGACGGGTCCTTAAAACCCGAGCCATAGACTTTTTACAGCTCGGGTTTTAACTTGCTGCCCGCGCGATCGGGCAGCTGAATGTCGGGTCTCCGGCAGTCAGTGACTGCCGGGGACCCAGAAGGGGAAGATAGAAGCAGCTTTAGCTGCTTCTGTCTTCTCCGATGTCTTTTTACACAGCGCTCAATGAACGCTGTGTATAGGAATAGAGGCAGCGGCCGCGCCGCTGTCTCTATTCCTCCCGGTGATCATGTGACTGGTCACATGATCACCGGGTGCTGTTACTTACAGACTGCTGCTGGGTCTAACAAGACCCAGCACAGCCCTATTAGTGACAATCGTCACTATGAGAGGGCTGATTTCCCCTGTAACTGGGGCTGCTGTGCAGCTCCAGTTACAGCGTAAAAACATGGTGTAAAAGAAAGAAAAAAAATATATAAAGTTCCCCAAAGGCCTTTTTTGACCTTTTGAGGAACAGACCATAGTAATAAAAAAAATAATAAAGTAAAGTGCAAAAAAAAATTAAATAATAAATACACATAAAATACCCACCCCAAAAAAACAGTTCCCCCCGCCAATCATTATTGTAACGCTAGCGCTGACCCAATTACTCTAATATATTAAAATTTACGGTAGACAATGACGATCACAAATAAAAGGTCTATTTTAGGGTAAAACTATGTTATTACCAAAAAAAAATAATGGCTGAAATGTAAAAAAAGCTTCTTTTTTTACTAATATTTTCAAACTATGAATAAAAATTCTAAAATAGCAAAAAAGGGGTGTATAAAAATGATTAAAAAAAATGAAACCTGCATTGTCTACGGAAAAAACGTCGCAAAAATCACGGCGTTAGCCCAACAAATAAAAAAGTTATAGCCATTTAACTAACGCGTGCTAAAAAGGGCTAAACGATGTCTGGTCCTGAAGGCGCAAAATAGCCCGGTCCTGAACTGGTTAATAGAACTCTGCACTGTGCCGTTTCTCTTATTCCTCCTTGAAATTTTTAAATACATTGACAAATGGTTGTTACCATTCCCTGTGTCAAAAGGGCGTGTCCCTATAGTCTCACTCTGTCATCTGATTGGACATTGTCATTGATACTCCACCAGTTGGTAACACCCACTTGTCAATTTACTCATTTCTAGGAGGGATAACAGAAACGGCACAAAATAGTGTTCTAAGAAAATATGCTCCAGTATTATTCCATGAATACAACTATTTACTAAAACAGACGTGACCGGTTCTCTTTAAAATATTGAGAAATCCAAGGGAGTGAATGATCTCTGCTATGTAGAAAATCCACAGCTGTAGGCAATCGTTGTCCATTCACACGTAGAACTTAACTAAATTTGTCCCTCCTTCCCCATAATTAGTGAGTCCCTATGCACACTACTGTAAAAATTCTCCGTAATTGTGGACCGTAATACCGTCCACAATTAGACATATTCGGTTCTATTGGCCGCGGACACCTTTCCGTATCGCTACGGATAGGTGTCCGTGCCGTAGAAGTGTACCGCAAAATATAGGACATGTTTTATCTTATGCTTTTTATGTGCCGTGCTCCCATACGTTGTATGGGTGCACGGGCCGAAAACATTGGCCACAGGACGTGCCCGCATATTGCCTTTTCCAAAAATCAGTTTGTGAAATTCCTGGTCTGGTATACCAGGACACAGGGCCATTACAGGAGAAGAGCTAGACAAGGCCATAAAGCACGGTTTTACGAAGGACAGAAGTTGTCAAACTAACCTAATCTGTTTTTATGAAGAGGTGAGCAGAAGTCTAGACAGAGGGGCCGCTGTGGATTTAGTGTTTTTGGACTTTGCAAAGGCATTTGACACTGTCCCTCATAGACGTCTAATGGGTAAATTAAGGACTATAGGTTTAGAAAATATAGTTTGTAATTGGATTGAGAATTGGCTCAAGGACCGTATCCAGAGAGTTGTGGTCAATGATTCCTTCTCTGAATGGTCACCGGTTATAAGTGGTGTACCCCAGGGTTCAGTGCTGGGACCACTATTATTCAACTTATTTATTAATGATATAGAGGATGGGATTAATATATACTATTTCTATTTTTGCAGATGACACCAAGCTATGTAATATAGTTCAGTCTATGGAAGATGTTCATGAATTGCAGGCAGATTTAACCCCTTAGTGACCACTAATACGCCTTTTTACGTCGGTCACTAATGGGCTTTAGGCTAGGCTGACGCCTTTTCACGTCAGCCTAGTCTAAGTGCTGCACGGGTCTCCCGTGCAGGCTGGAGCCGGGGCTCTGCTGTCTGATGACAGCTGAGCTCCTGCTCCAATGCCCGCGATCGAAGTTTACTTCGATCGCGGCCGTTTAACCCGTTAAATGCCGCCGTCAATTGCGACCGCGGCATTTAACTTTGTTTACAGAGGGAGTGCGCTCCCTCTGTCACCCATCGGCGGCCCGCGAATGCAATCGCGGGTCTCCGATGGGGTGTCATGGCAGCCGGGGGCTTGATAAAAGCCCCCAGGTCTGCCCTGGGCATATGCCAGCTAGGACGCGCCGGAGGCACGTCCTAACAGATTGCCTGTCAGATTTACACTGACAGGCAATAATGCTCTGGTATACGAAGTATACCAGAGCATTATAGCAGCGATCGGAATATCGCACAGTAAAGTCCCCTAGTGGGACTAATAAAATAAGTCACCAATGTGAAATAAAGATTATTAATAAAAAGTACAGTAAAAAAATAAATAAAATCATTTTTCTCCATAAAAAGTGGTTTTATTTAGTAAAAGTGTAAAAAAAAAAACAAAGTACACATATGTGGTATCACCGCGACCGTAATGACTCTAATAAATTAATGACATTAATAAAGTTAATATGTAATTTAAACCGCAAAGTGAACACCGTAAAAAAAAAAACGCAAAAAAACATGGCGAAATTGCAATTTTTTTCCATTGCCCCCCAAAAAAGTCATAATAAAAATGAATCAATAAGTCCCATGCACCCCAAAACAGTACCAATCAAAACTACGTCTTGTCCCGCAGAAAACAAGCCCAAAAAATCACTACATTGATGGAAAAATAAAAAAATTACGGCTCTTGGAAAGCGACGATGCAAAAACAAATAATTTTAGTTCAAAAGTGTTTTTATTGTGCAAAAGTCGTAAAACATAAAAAAACCTCTACATATGTGGTATCGCCGTAATCGTACCGACCCATAGAATAAAGGTGACATGTTATTTACGTCGCATAGTGAACGGCGTCAATTTAAAAACGCATAGAACAATGGCGGAATTTCAGTTTTTTTTATAATCCCCCCCAAAAAGGTTAATAAAAGTTAATATAAAAATTATATGTACCCAAAAATGGTGCTATTAAAAAGCACAACTAATCCCGCAAAAAACAAGTCCTCATACAGCTATGTAGACGAAAAAATAAAAAAGTTATAGCTCTTTGAATGCGACTATAGAAAAACGAATAAAATAGCTTGGTCATTAGGGCCTAAAATGGGCTGGTCACTAAGGGGTTAAACAAACTAAGTGTTTGGGCGTCCACTTGGCAGATGAAGTTTAATGTAGATAAATGTAAAGTTATGCATCTGGGTACCAACAACCTGCATGCATCATATGTCCTAGGGGGAGCTACACTGGGGGAGTCACTTGTTGAGAAGGATCTGGGTGTACTTGTAAATCATAAACTCAATAACAGCATGCAGTGTCAATCAGCTGCTTCAAAGGCCAGCAGGATATTGTCGTGTATTAAAAGAGGCATGTACTCACGGGACAGGGATGTAATATTACCACTTTACAAAGCATTAGTGAGGCCTCATCTAGAATATGCAGTTCAGTTCTGGGCTCCAGTTCATAGAAGGGATGCCCTGGAGTTGGAAAAAATACAAAGAGCAACGAAGCTAATTAGGGGCATGGAGAATTTAAGTTATGAGGAAAGATTGAAAGAATTAAACCTATTTAGCCTTGAAAAAAGACGACTAAGGGGGGACATGATTAACTTATATAAATATATTAATGGCACATACAAAAAATATGGTGAAATCCTGTTCCTTGTAAAACCCCCTCAAAAAACAAGGGGGCACTCCTTCCGTCTGGAGAAAAAAAGGTTCAACCTGCAGAGGCGACAAGCCTTCTTTACTGTGAGAACTGTGAATCTATGGAATAGTCACCGCAGGAGCTGGTCACAGCAGGGACAGGAGATGGCTTTAAAAAAGGGTTAGATAATTTCCAAGAACAAAAAAATATTAGCTCCTATGTGAAGAAATTTTTCCTTCCCTTTTCCCGTCCCTTGGTTGAACTTGATGGACATGTGTCTTTTTTCAGCCGTACTAACTATGTAACTATGTAACCTGTCAGCAGAAACTGTATTTGTTCCTTTGTGCATGGAGGGGAGCTGCCAGATCCCTCTCAGCGGGCTACGGGTATATATGTTTCTGACCAAACTGTCAGCAACAGACGCCATGAAGTTGGCATGAGGGCCTGATATTCTGTACTGGGACTTGTGCTCACAGCCCTGAACCGTGCAACTCGATTGTCATTCTCCAGAGGACACCAGAATTGGCAGATACGCCATTGGCGCCATGTTCTCTTCACAGATGAGAGCACACTGAGTACGTGTGACTGATGTGAAAGAATCTGGAGGTGCCGTGGAGAATGTGATGCCGGCAACATCATCCAGCACGACTAGTTTGGTGGTGGGTCAAGTGATGGACTGGGGAGGCATATCCTTGAAGGGTCGCTCAAGCTTCCACGTGGTTGACAGCTGTTAGGTACCGGGATGAAATACGCCGAGTCATTATCAGTCCTTACGCTGGTGCGGTGGGCACTAGGTTCCTCCTGGTGCAGGACAGTGTACTGCCTCATGTGGCCCGAGTATGTAGGCAGTTAATGGATGATGGAGGCATTGATGCCACTGACTGGCCCTCACGTTCCACAAACCTCAATCCAATTGAGGACCTCTGGTATAATATGAATCAGTGCATCCAGTGCCGCAAAGTAGCACCACAGACTGTTCTGGAGCTCACTGACGCCCTCGTGCAGCCGTCTTATCAGGAGCATGTCCAGATGTTATATAACCTAGAGAAAATAGATGCTCGCAAGACACAAGAAATAATGAAAATAGAAAAATACTTTATTGAAATGCATGATAAAGAACAATAGATAATAGATTAAAATGAGGAATCCATAAACCACAATTAAAAACGGGACAAGAGACTGTGTAACTACTAAATACAGAGTACGGATTTGTATCCATAGCAGGCCTTCAAAAGAGTATAAAATGCAAATGCAGCCCAAAAGAGGGCATGAGGGTAATGTGATGACCAAATATAAATGCAGCAAAGTGCTATATAAACACAGCAAGGGTATATAATAATATTAGTAAGCCATGTAGATCATTGACATAACATTAGGCAAATATATGGTCAATAAAAGCTGAAGGAAAAACAATCATCTGCAAAATATAACACATCATATCAAACAGGATATATCATACCCATAGTAGATACGGGAGGGAAAACAGCCAGAGTCCACCCCAACGCGCGTTTCGGCGCGAATGCCTTAGTCTGGGGGTGAGCATGCCCTGATGTTGTATGGAGTGCCTACAGACTTTTGGGGCCATACTCACTACTGAGTCACATTATAAGTTGCCGTTAAGAAATTCATGCAAATTGGATCCACCTGTGAACTAAATGTTTTTATTTGATTTCCGGGGTGATTTTGAATCCAGCTTTCAATTGGTTGATAATTTTGGTTTCATTGACCATTGATACATTATTTTGAATTACACAATTTATATCCGTAAAGATTTTCAACTTAAATCTTTTGTTCATCGAGATATGATTTGTGATTTAGGTATTCCCTTCGTTTTTTTAGCACTTGCCTTAATCCTGTCCTACTCTTCTCTAGCAGTTCTGAGATTACTGCATCCGCACCCATTTAGGGCCGCTTTAACCATAGAGCAAGCTGTGCACCCGTCCTCTGGACGCAGACACAGTTGAAAAATTGTAAAAGCGTTTGGGGGCAGACGCCCAAAGACGGGGGAAAAGTGGCATTGTTGTGTGTCTTCCCCTGTGTATGTGTCCATCAGCCCTTGCATCCTTCACCTTTATTGGTTGTCTGTCCTCCTTCTCTTCTGTAGTTCTGTTCAGCAGCGTGCGGCTCGCTGCAGCGCCACTGAACGCTGTGTAGTTTTTCTGGTTGTCAGGGGGATGGATTCTACAAGGAGGCCAGTTTAATAGGGAGAAAAAGCACAAAATCATCCAGCCATGTAGAATATCAGCACCACGCCAGTTGAGCGGATTATCTGGGCGTCGAGGTGGGGGGGGGGGGGCTATAAGAGCAGAGAGCATGGCCGGGTGGCAGTGTGGGAGACGGCGGGATAAGTACATGACACTACAGCACAGCCCTGGTACAACCCTCAGTGCAGCCCGATCACTGGGAACAAAGACCGTATTAACCCTCAGCGCTGCAGCCTGTTCCAGAGGGGGCCCACTCATGAAACTTTGCACTGAGCCCACCAAAGTGTTAAAATGGCTCCTGTGCCCAGTAGTGAACTTCCTCCCCTGGTCTTCATAGGAGGGTCTTTGCTATTGAGCATGTGCAGCACAGATTTGGACATTTTAACTAAATCCATTGGAGCAGCAATGTGAATATACTTAATCTAAGGGAGAGGAAAGAACAAAGGAGAGGTGATAAATGATATATTTGTATGCTTAAAATGTCTTACATTTCTATGAAAGTAAATATGCAACAAGCTCTGCATTTAATAAATGAATACAATATTAATAATATTTAAGATTTTTATTTTGAAGCCAGATTTGGAGTCGGTACATTTATTCCGTCCCCACTTAATACGGATTCCAATTCCACATTTCTGAAGGTATCAAGCACGCCGCCACTGGACAGTGGAGCGGTAGAAACGTGTTCTCTGGAGTGATGAATCCACTTCTCTATCTTGCAGTCTGATAGACGAATCTGGGATTGGCAAATGCCATGAGAACGCTGCCTACCGGAATTCATGGTGCTTATTGTAACGTTTGGTGGAGGAGGGATATTGGTCTGGGGCTGTTTTTCAGGGTTTTGACTCTGCCTTTTATTTCCAATGAAGGATAATAACTCTGCAGCATACAAAGACATTTTAGATAAATGTATGCTTCCAACTATGTGGCAACAGTTTGTTCCAGCGTGGCTCTGCCCCAGTGCAGAAAGCAAGGTCTATAAAGACATGGTTGGGTGAGTTTAGTGCGGAAGAACTTGACAGGACACTGCTCTCACCCATCAAACACCTTTGGAATGAACTGGAAAGCTGATTGTGAACCAGACCTTCTCACCTAACATCAGTGCCTGACTTCACAAATGTTCTTCTGGATGAATGGGAACAAATTCCCACAGACGCACTCCAAAATCTTGTAGAAAACCTTCCCATAAGAGTAGAGGCTGTTATAGCTGCAAAAGGGGACCAACTCCATATCAACTAACACACGTGGTTTGGGAATGGGATGTCCAACAAGCTCATATAGGTGGGATATTCAGGTATGTACAGTATTACAGGGAGGAAACTCCAGATTAACATGCAGAAGGGTCTCATAGATTGTCACATCTGAAAGATCTTCCCTTGCTACTTTCCTATATTAAATATTAAATGTTCTATATTAAAATATATATATCCCAGAAATAAATCCTGCAGCACTCCGTAGTAGAGAAGAAAAAAAGTGTGGTTTATTGTGCCAACATGGCAAGCGCAACGTTTCTGTCCCACATTGGAACCTTTTTCAAGCATAGTGATACATGCATAATCAGTGGTTTATAAAGTGTGTATCCAATATACATAATCTTAAGATAATGAGACTGGCATATACATCTTATTATAGTGTGATAAAAATATTAAAAAGGTATCAAAGCAATATAAATTGATTCAAAAGGTGAACTAGTGAGCTTGTTTAAAAACAACACATAACATACAAAAAATAAAACAGCATAATTATACAAATTACGGTAATCCGCAGCTGTGTAGAAACTCGAGACTACACGACCACTAGCCAATCAGAGAGCGAGCGTTCAATTGCTGTATGACGTTGCTGTGAATATGATCACGGTCATCCCTATTCGACGTCTGCCGAAATCCAATGTGCATGCGCCGGATCAGCCGAAACCGGAAGTAACATATCGCTCTGGTCGCTTGGATACCAACCGCTGGTAAACAAAGCCTCGTGAACAGATCTTCACAAGAAACAAATAAGAAGACAGCGAAGCATACGATGTCCATGATCAGAATAATGAAGGTAAATATACCGAGATTTACAGACACAAAAAGGGAAATATAAAAGCACAAGATGAAACTTAAATTTCTTCATAGGAGTTTTTTTTTGTTGTAACTGAAGGAAACAAATATATTTCTTATATTGCATATTACCATATAGGTATAAAGATGTAGGATCCACATGAGGGAGGAGGGTCCATGATCACATTGCGTGATCCACGGTAACCACCATCCAGATTTGTGGAAAAACCGCGCAACACTTTCGTGTACACAGTCAAATACATGCAACCAATTGCTCGTGTATCAGACCCATAAGATCGTTCATAAAAAAGCATCCACAGAAAATGTATTTTTAATATAACCCTACTATATGGCAAAAATAAATTATAACAAGATGATATCTGATAAGATAGTCTTGCAGTCCCATAATAATCTACAATAGAAAAAGTATACATATGTTAAAACAGTATCAAAGAACCAAAAATATTTATAAACATTACTATTAACTTTTTTCATGTGTTCTACAAATACATGAATATAATATAGGAATTCCTGTGATGGGCAAATGAGTGTATTTGGTATATGAGGGAAAGTATTTAGAGGTGATTTCAGTGATATGGAATTATATGGACGGTATCGCTTTAAATATCATGCTGCTGCTGAAGATGTCACAGAATCGTCTCGCTATGACATCATGGAGAACGGACATATAAGCAGCAGCCGACTGGACACTGATTTGAGGGTTTTTAGTTGGAGTTGGATTTGGAGTTGGATTGTAAGTATGATCTTTTATTGACTCATGATTAGTTTTTATGACTTCCCATCCTCTTTCTATAGGTTTCCTCCATGTAATGTTTCTTTTCCTCTTATTTTTAGGTGTTTATTGTGAGATTTTTAAAGCGACTGTTTAAGAAGTAGGAGGAGTTACGTGGATACGGACTGTCCATACTGTGGACATGGACTACCCGCTATTTTTCCCGGGCTATGTAAGTCAGAATTTGCCATCCAATACAGAATTAGGGGAGAATGTGGGTTGAATAGAATTGTGATAATTTAATAAACAGTCATTTAGTGCACAGAATATAATCCAGGTAATCCCCAGCCTGTGCTTTACTTGTACAGGACACAATATAGGGGAATATAGCAGAAGGTCTACACTCTGGGCTGGTTATGTAGAGATGGGTTTGTGTAGATTGTGGATTGTTCTGTAGCTATTTTATATCCCCCAGTGATCACATGATGTTACATTGATGACCCCCCCCCCTCCCTATAGGAGACCGGTGGTGATAGGGGTTACAATGTGTACAATGGGGATCTATAAATACCTTACATTTTATGTCAGTTATTTCCCATGATGCACCATTTCCAACTGCCAATTTGAAATCCTCCCTGGAGTGGGCGGGGCTTAGTTGGACATGTGACGTGTGGTCAGTGTGCGGTCTATGGCCGGATAAGCAGGAAAATATTCTATAGAAGGAGAGATATAAAGGAAACCACATTGTAACCATAAAGTATCAACCTGGTGTAGCACCTCATCCACCTCACACTGCAGCAACCTGCTCTACTACACAACTGTACAACTGCTCCAGGTTACATCATAGGTCACATTAAAATAAGAACATTTTTGGTTTTTGTACAGAATACACTTTTTTTAGTATAATTATAAAAAAAAATTAAATAATTTCCACCAATAAGAAACAGTCCAGCCAGAAATGTGTTAAGTATTTTAACCCCCACCACGCCATCACATACAATTTAATAGATCAGATGGAGAATGAGGGAGATTTGGTGTTCAGCAGGTGACATGTTTCTTCCATTTACAGGTTCCAGCGTCACTTTACATTAAGGAGCTGCAGACGCCGTGTTATATGAAGGTAAAGGGAATATTACATAACATTATACAAGTGACACATTTCTAGACTCCGCTTACTCCCTGTCTTTACTTTTGCAGGCAGCAGTGACTGATGTACGGGGTGAGTTCTGCCGTCCTATAATAACTTCTCTCCATAGTTTCCATGTCTGACACAGCATCATGTGTATTTACCTCATGACCCCCGTCCATTGCGTTATAATACTGCGGTTACCTACAGATGTGACCTTCCTTACCAGATCTCTAAGCTTGACATATCCAGAGATGTATGGTGCGGGATGTTAAAGGGAACCTGTCACCAGAATGTCCGTATTACTAGTACCAGGGTATTGTACAGGAGACCAACCTGTTTCTAACGTTTATTTTCATTTTCTGCTTACTGCCTCTTTTGTAGAGAAATCAGTTTTATTACCTTTATGCAAATGAGAATTTAGGTGCAACGAGGGCGTCACTGTTCCTCCTAAATGCTCTTACGTCGCTCCCCAGTTCAACGCTCCTTTTCTCTTCTCACATTGATTGACGGGGGCCAGGCAGCGTAATCGGCGCGTTCATGCCTAGCCCCTAAATGCTCATTAGCATAAAGTTAATAAAACAGATTTCTCTACCAAGGAGGCAGTAAGGAGAAATTGAAAATAAATGTTAGAAACAGGTTGGTCTCCTCTACAATACCCTGGTACTAGTAATATGGACATTCTGGTGGCCGGTTCCCTTTAAATAAACAAGTAAATAAGAAAAAAGTATATCACCAATAGATTCCTCCGCCAGATGCTATCGGTCAACCACCATAGACTCCCATGTTAAAATAACTTTTACGTTTAACATATATGTTTTTTTTACTGAATGGCACAAGATTGTACTGAATTGGTATAATGACAAATTGCACAAATTAACACAATTCAGGAAAAGTAGAGGGAGGACAGATCTGTAGTAAGGATGAAATAGATATGTCCTATTACACATTGTAATGCTGATCACACATGGCTAATTGTCTCTATGGTAGAAGAAAAGGCTAAAAGTACTTATAGCGTTAGAAACCTATGTTTGGCGCATACACCAAATGCATCCATAGGCCTCCATGTACCCGGCTTATGCCAAAAGAGAGTCCTCTTAGCATATATCGAGCTGGAATGCATTGGCACATTTTTTTCCTTTTTTTGCTGTATAGATTAGCGTAGTAGACTATGTTATTCTATAGGATGGATAAAATAATAATACTGTGTGGTGTATTTTACTTTACTGTGGGAGCCTATAGCGACATATACCTCTGTATGCCTATGGAGTGGCATGTGTTGCCGCCTTCCATCATAGGTATCAGTCGGGAGATCCTCCTGGCATATACCGCAGACATACGGCTGTTACGTGATAAGAACAGGAGCCTTAATGTGTAGATCTCATTTTAAACTAATGTTTTTCTTTTTTCAGATGCAGAACCAAAAATCAGGTGAGTAAATCTTTATTGTAAATGTAAAATCTGTCTGAGGAGAAATTCATTGTGGTGTACTGTCACCAAGTCTTCCAGCATAGAGACGGCACAGACATGTCTATAGACTTTATTTGGCAAACAAAAACCAAAAAAGTTTTTATTTTTGCCATATATTTGGCCGGGATACGTTGAGATCCCTAAACAGTATTGAAAAGTGCAACCAACTGGTTTACAATACAACTATATAATTGCTTGAGGATCTTAAGTAATGACTTGGATTCTTCTTGCTGGAATGACACAAGAATCCACTACATCCCAATCCCACTAATTGTATAAACGAGTCTTTATGGTGTGTTGTGTTCTCACTCTCTTCTCTATTCTGTGACTAACAGGACTCATGATGAAGACGCCCTGATGTAAGTATATCATTGTAAGATATTATATAATGAATGAAGACAACGAAGGAGATTTATCAAAACTAATGCAAAGGAAAAGTGGAGCAGTTCCCCTAGAAACCAATCAGAATCCAGCATTTATATTTTAGAGGCTTTTTGAAAACACTTAGGACTAATACACACGGCCGTATCATGTCTCTGTTGTGTATGGAGCAGTGAAAGGTCTACCATAGAGGTGCCTGAGGAGTTTACTCTGCCTCCATATGTCTCTGATGTCATATGGAGTATATGGAGGATTAAATACACCCTTAGGCCCCATGCACACGAACGTAAAAACGCCCATAATTATGGGCCATAATTACGGCACGTTTTTACGGGCTCATGGACTTCTATTGGCCACGGGTACCTCCCCGTATGCTTTACGGGAAGGTGCCCGTGCCGTTGAAAAATATAGAACATGTCCTATTTCAGGCCGTAATTACGGCACGGGCAGGCCCATAGAAATCTATGGGGCTCCCGTAATTACGGGTGACTACGTGTGTGCACCCGTAATTACGGGAACGTTGCTAGGCGACGTCAGTAAATAGTCACTGTCCAGGGTGCTGAAAGAGTTAAACGATCGGCAGTAACTGTTTCAGCACCCTCGACAGTGACTTCCGATCACAATATACATCAACCTGTAAAAAAACAAAAGACGTTCATACTTACCAAGAACTCCTTGCTTCTTCCTCCAGTCCGGCCTGCTGGGATGACGTTTCAGCCCATGTGACCGCTGCAGCCAATCACAGGCCAATCACAGGCTGCAGCGGTCACATGGACTGCCACGTCATCCAGGGAGGTCGGACTGGATGTCAAGAGAGGGACGCGTCACCAAGGCAACGGCCGGGTAAGTATGAATTTCTTTTACTTTTATTATGGAAAGGGCTGCCCCTTCTCTCTATCCTGCACTGATAGAGAGAAGGGCTGCCGATTACTGCAGTGTAATTTTGCAGCGAAAATGTGCCCGTAAATACTGGTGCAATACGGGTCGAATACGTGTGACCCAGGACCCGTATTTACGCCAGTATTTACGGGTGGACAAAAATACGGTCGTGTGCATGAGGCCTTAGTAGTTGCTTTGGGCTTCACATTTCCCCCGCACTAGTTCTGATAAATCTCTCCCAATGGAGGAGTGACTGTTACCCCCTGATAATATGGAATATTTTTTATTTCTCTAATAGATGGATGAAGAAGGTGATGAAGGCCCCACAAGTCTTCAGGTATTTATCTCACAATGCAGACGTCTTCTTGGCAGAGGATATAGGAATAGTTTGGGATATGTAATACATAAAGGACAATTCTCCTCTTTAATCTATAGGAACCAAAGAGGAATAAATCCTGGGGTTTTAGTTCAGTTTTTTTTTAGTTTTTGAGATATTACTATAGATGGGATTTTATAGGTTGTAAATTGTGTTAATAATCCTAATCTAAGATATGTTTTTTTTTTTATAGACCCTTCAAATTTAGGGAATATGAATGGCACCCCAAATTACACACCATCTTGTAAGTATAAAGAAGTAGCAGAGCTGAACTCATACTGCTGCATTCTATGGGTTGATATATGAACCGACTGTGATCTGTTCTGTGTTTTTGCTTTATAAATCCCCCACCGAAGTCTGTGTATAATTATGTATCCCCACTGGGGGCCACAATGACTATATATTTATATATGAGCTGTTTTATATGCAGGGAGGTTACAGTAGAGGAGGACACAGAGGAGGCCGTGGTGATGCCCAGGTAAGGAATTAAAGCCTATAAGCTTTTGAATGCACCAAATAGGTAGAGGAACAGTGACAGGACAGGACAGGGGGCCCTATAGTTGGGGGGGGGGGGGGGTTGCTCAGTTTTCTTCATTTATCTAAACACCTGCATACCAAAAATGTAGACATTTCCAATATATTGAAAAAAAACAAAAAAACTTTTAGGGGGTCCCTATAATTTGACATGGACTCAGGCTCCTCAGAATATTGAAGAATGGAGAAATGTGGTCTAAGCAGGGGGTCCAGAGATGTTAGACTTCCTTTACACCTGTGGTAAACCAGGGTCCAGCACTTTTCCTGCAGGGACATTATACAGCATTTTTACATTAGCTTTGTAATCTGTCCCTTATAGAAAGTAATTAGAAGAATTGTCTGTGTAATTTAAACCTTTGTTACCAGAAAGTAGATTTTTTTATATTCCATTCTATACGGCACACATGACATAAATGATGAACAATGAATCTATTCTGCAGCTCCGTTGGGGTTAAACAGTGAATATGACTTTACTGCAGGTGTGAACAGAGCTTGTAATAAATGCTGCAAGGATAGAACTAGAATCATAATGAACATTATATATGCTGGTGACCTGGCTACAACAATACCTTTTCTTTATTTCCTTTTCTATATAATGTGATCCACGTCTCCGGTTTAATTAAACTAATCATTTATTTCTGCCCATTTCTTGGTCATTTCTCTTCAGTAGAAAAAGCATCAAGAGAAGCAGTCTCCTATCCAGGTAAATACCAGAGCGGATAATGGCTGTAATGTAAATCCCTGACTCCCTTCTCTCCAGTATAAAGACTATTCTCATCACTGCCGTGTCCCCAGAACACGTGTCCTGATGTCATGAAAGTCATGTCTGTTTTTCCTTCTTTTTTAGGCTGAGATCTCTGTTCTGCTGCTGGGGCGCTGAACATCTGTAAAAGTGAGTACCCAAAATCCTCTTAGGACACAACCGACTGTCCTGCTCCTCAGACATAAAGTATGAATATAAAGTTGTATGAAAAAAAAAGAGGGGGAGACGGAACCTCCAGCTCACCTTTTGTACGTGGATTTTGTACGTTGATCACCGCACGGATCCTCGCGTCGGCACGCGATGCATAGACAGTAGAGAAGTAAACAGGTTGGATCCAGCGTTGCTGTGAATTAAAAAGAACTTGTTCCAAGTTTAATGAGGATATTTAAAATTAGGATCGATCTGGATGATGTCCTCAAGTGCTAGGAGAGATGTGGGAAGATTTGGAGAGGCCTACGCGTTTCAAACGCTAGCTGCGTTCTTAATCATGGCTATATGGACATCATCCAGATCGATCCTAATTTTACATATCCTCATTAAACTTGGACAATTCACAGCAACGCTGGATCCAACCTGTTTACTTCTCTACTATGAATATAAAGTATTACTCTGCTGTTCGTGTGGGTTTAATAATATTTATCCAAGTGATCAACCATTTTTATATACCATAAAATGGCGCACATGGACAACAGGCCAGACCTGTATATTTTGTAAAAGGAATTGGGGGGCGCTGTGGTTCATAATATTTTTATATGGAGTGTAATGTGACTGACAAAAGTATCAGTCCAGCAAATGCGCACCCACTGCAAGACTTGGCACTAGCTGCCTGACTCATCAAGAGCTGGCGATCTAGCCCTACAACCCCCCAAGTTCTAGGGGACGGCTTAAAGCAAGATAATCCGCCCATATAAGTGTAAACCCACTATCAGGGTCCTAGCTAGCAAACCCCGAGTATCCCTGATGGTGGTAAGGAATATTGCTTTCACCAGGCTGCTCCTGGCAGGTGGGGCGGACAGGTAGAAATGTTTAACTAGGAAACGTCAGTAACGGAGCAGGAGCGTCAGAGCCGAAATAATAACCAATATCATAAACACAGTAAAGCCACGTCCAAAAACCAAGAGGGTCAAAACAGCAGTAAATCAGCAGACAGGAGAATAGTCAACAGTCCAATGTCATACACAATAGCAGTAGGGAAAATGCAAAAAAGGTAAATGGGAAAAACCAAAAATCAACCTGAGGATACAAACCAAACCACAGAGCACACTAGCGGAAGGGACAAGAAAGAGAAATCAATAAATGGCAGGAATATCAGGGAATAGGAGTGTGACATGGAGCTTAGAAATGTGGAATATGATATTCCTACAATTAGATACAGATCTCCTGTTTATATTCTTTTGACATGTTTTCTTCTTATATCTCCACTCTAGGTTATACAGGACCATCAAATTGAGGAGGAGCAGACCCCCTTACTATCTGGAGGAGTCTGAAGGAGGAGGCGGCGCCTGTACCATCAAGAGACAAATGAGGCGCCATTACCATCAGGAGGAGTCATTTGTCTCACATGGGGGAGGAGGAGGAGACCCCCTTTACCATCAAGAATTAGAGGAGGCACTCTTATTATCTGGAGGTGCTCTTAAGATATAAAAGCAGAGGAGTTGACCTTACTATCTGGAGTGGAAGTCATCCACCGTAACTGGGTGGGAAAACGTCCCCCATTGTATCTTGAGGAGGAAGAAGCCTTGAGGCAGAAGAGGTTCCCGATACCATCTAGAGATAGAGAAAGCATCCTTACCATCTTGAGGAGTGGTCATCCATCTTATCTAGAGGAGGAGACACTCTTACTTTCTGGAAGCAGAACAACCGTCCTAATGATGTGGAGGTGGAGGAGTAACCTGTAACATGTGAAGAAAAGGGAATCATCTACATTATCTGGAGGAGACGCCTGTTCTAGAAAGGGCAGGAGGAGTCCAATATATCATCATCATCATCCTCGTCATCATCATCATCCTCATCATCATCCTCATCATCATCCTCATCATCATCATCCTCATCCTCATCAATCGTATAATTATATGGACAAGGAGCTTATACCATCAGGTACATATATCAGATTATCTACCACTTATATTGAAATTACATTTTATATTTTATTTCTGTAAGATTGTCCTAGTCCCTGGAGTCCATTGATGACTTATTTGTAGCCACAACTTCTACACTACTTTCAGTGCTGACATGAAGCAGCATTTTTTTCCCCTCCAATAACCTGACACATGAAGCGTCCTCTTTCTGGCCCTTTCTGAGTTTTCTAAAACCGCGGCAAAAAACTGCCGAAATTGCCCCCATTGATTTCAATGGGAGGTGGAGGCGTTTTTTTTCCCAAGAATGGGAAAAAGAAGCAACATGCCCTATATTGAGGCGTTTACCGCCTCAAAAACCCCATTGAAATCAATGGGAGACAGAAAAAAAATGCTGCTAAGGGCCGCAACGTTTTTTTGCTAGTTTTTTTTATGCGTTTTATGGCAAAAACCTCTCATGTTTTTTTCCTTTGCCTGTTAAAGAAAGAGGTAAAAAGTGGCCTGTGGTGCAAAACCACGTCAAAAAACCGGAGCTGATTTTTACAGGCAGAATTTTCTGCCTACAACAAAAAAACTGTGTGAATGGGGCCTAAAGCTGATGTCATTTGTTCACTGCTGAATCTTCTATGGAAAATAAGTGTCTGTTCCTCTTGTTAACAATGTACTACTGCTGTTCTGTGGGGTACGGTCTCTCCGTTTTCTTGCTGTTCACCCAAGAGCGGGAAAAAGATGTACTTTACCCTGTGGCAGACCATGATACAAGGTCACTGCTGTCTTCACTTGAAGATTGATTTTTTTACTTCAGCTGTTCTTGATGGACTGTATTATGGGCTATAAAATGACTTCTAGCAAATGGATCAAGTTATAACCCATCCTTTCACAGCACGTTACAGGAGAAAATGATGTTATGTCCCACCACTGCATACAGTTAATAAATACAATTAAACTTTGTAATTATTGTCTAATCTGTTCCCAGCAGATACATCAGGAGGAGCTTGTGGACAGAAGGGACATCACAGAAGATGGACATATATTTGACAAACCCAATGATCGTGTTCCCTGAATATATATTTCTCACTTCCCATTTACTGCTGGTGGAGAAAATTACCCTCAACAATGAGACTTATTTTTACCATTAAATATGAGATGGATATTTCTATGATAAACTGGTGAACGTCTCCGTCTACTGATTATATCACTTCACTTTTATTGCTGGTGGAGAAAAAGTTGTCATTATGTCAATAATAAAATCTGATTATTTGTAGTATATTTGATCTGTATGTTTTATATATCATAAATCTGAAGAATAATGTGGTGTGTGTACCCCTCCTGGACAGCAGGTGGCAGTATAAACATAAAAATGAGAAGTAAGATCTGCTGCATCTGTTTTTTTGCTACTGGCAAGTCGCTGACCAAGCTGCAGATACTAGACTGGCAGCTGCTGCCATCCATACCCCAGCCGCTGACACATGGTTGGACTGGCAACCAGAAAATTAGAGTCTTCCAAAGGGCCCACACTATGACACAATAATGGTCCCCAAAGTTTTAGCAGAAGACAAGCACATTTGAGTCAAATCCTTGCCGCTAGAGTTTATTTCTTAAAGGGACTGTACAGAATTAAAACGACATGAATTCGAGGGACTCAAGAACAGTTTATGGCCACCTTGCCTTCAAATTATGGAGCAATCCCCCTTATCATAAAGAATCCCACTTATGCCTCTCGCGTCTTCAATAATCCACCAGTAATTTTGAGGCATGGATTGCAAAATGCACCATATCTTACAATGACACAATGAAATATATATATATATATATATATATATATATATATATATATATATATATATATATATATATATATATATATATACCGTATATGCATGCATGCATATCCGTGTATATACTGCATGTGGATGAATATGGATTCTGTGTGTTTATTTAGATGTATATAATATATACCTTTACAGGTGAAGCACACAAATTCTTTTAAAATGAGATTTTCGCAAAACCGTGTAAAACAAACTCCTAAATTAAATTTAACTATGGAGATTCAAGTTTCCCATTATTTTTAAAAAATAAATAAATAAATCTGCCCTCTTGTGGTAATATTGCATACAGCAACTACGTTACAAGAAAACACAGAGTTTCCATACAAGTTTATTTTAGTGCAGTATAAATAATAAATAAATTATATTGACAGCTACAGACCACACAGAGAAATACACAAAATAAAATAAACATTAAATACAATGAGAATTGACAGATCAGTTATTTAAACCATAATAAATGAAAGGGACTCTATTAGATTTTGTTAAAGGGATTTTTCCACCTTGGACATTTATGGCATATCCACAAGATATGCCATAAAAGTCCGAAAGATCGATAGAACCTATTTCTAGAAAGGGCCCCTAAACCCCGAACAAGCTTACGCGCCTCCCGCTGCCTCCCGGCTACTTCCTGGTTAGGTGGTCGGGAGTTGCAGAAACAGCCGAGTGATCACCGTGGTACGCTGTTTCCGTAACCTAACCAGGATGTGGCCGGGAGGCAGCGGGAGCCGAGTAAGCTAGAACGAGGTTTAGGTGCCCCGTTCTACAGATAGGTGCGGGTCCCAGAGGTGGGACCCGCATCTATCGGACTTTTGTGGCATATCCTGTAAATCTGCCATAAATGTCCAAGATGGGAAATCCCCTTTAAGGCTTAACAATGGGGTTCATATAGGGGTGTAACCTTGGCACTAACGTCTAAGGACACCCAAAGACCCTTCTCTCACATACGAGGATAATAGTGATATAAATGTCCTGTTATAGTTGGGGGGGGGTCATTGTAAAATTTTGCATCATGTCCCAGGAGCATCGTCAATGCCTCTGAGGCTTACCATGAATTAGGGGAAGATAAGGGTATTTCTGTTTCTTATATGGTAATAAGTCTGCCTCAAAATCTTCAGGAGTTAGGCTCCGTTCACATAGTGTTAGAGCCCCAGGTTCAGTATATGCGCCGGCAAAAAAAGCTTCCTTTGCATACGCCGAACGTATCCACAGTGCTCCATTCACCCACCATATGCCAAAACAGTCTCCTTTTGGCATATGCCTGTGCGTTACCTTTTCTTTTGTTGGTTAGAATTGCATAAACTAGGCTATTCTATACAGAGGGGTATAGTAAAAAAACAAAACAATTATTGCGTGATATACGTCTTATGGTATACGATGTGCAACATGTGCCATTGTATGCCTGTACAGTGGCATACGCCGCAGACTTCCATACAAGACATACATTGAGAAATCCTATGTGAACAAATCTGGATTTTATAGCGGATTTGCTGTACTTCCTACTGGAAATGTTTGCATAAATGGACAACTGAGCGTCTGTCTAATTGGTGCTAAAAGTAAAGAGTTACCACAGCACCGAACCACCAGGAGGGTGCACGCCTCTTCAGAACCTGGTCCAAGGTCCTCAATATCAGGCAGAAAAATGGACAAGGAGGCAGCACTTCCAAAATGTAGAAAAACCTTTATTCACCCATGCAACGTTTCAATCCCTCAGGATCTTTCTCAAGCATGCTTGAGAAAGATCCTGAGGGATTGAAACGTTGCATGGGTGAATAAAGGTTTTTCTACATTTTGGAAGTGCTGCCTCCTTGTCCATTTTTCTGCCTGTCTAATTGGTGCTGACATTGTCAAACTGTGCAGTGACACACTGGACTGACAAGGCAAATAGTAACCCTCAGTTGTCGATTTGTTCGTACATTTCCAGGAAGAATAACAGAGGAATGGCACAACACAAAGTTCTAATGATAGATGCTCCAGAATTGTTACTATGTGGGGAATACAAGTATTTTCGAAAACAGACATATCAGTGAAGGTGACAGATCCCCTTGGAAGGAAAACTCTGCTTTGGAATAACACTTTACAATGTTTCATTGTTAAAATCAACATAAGAAGTTAAGTAACTTTGCTTTACTTGTGTTGTATTGATTTTGAGTTACATTATGTTTTCTACTCTACTTATGTCTCAAAAAATAAATATCTAGTGGTCCCCAATGCACAACTTTCCAGAGAGCAGTGTATTGTGGGAGCTTAGATCAGTAACCCAGTTACAGACATCACGTCTGACAGCAGGGTGGCGCTAAACCGTTGTCTGTTTCCAAGGACAACCAGCAGGACAACTCATATATAAGACTACAATTAAGCTAAAAGTAAACCATGTGGACTAATGTTGCTGTGTCTCAGTTATATAAGCCGGTAGTTAGCTGCTATTGTATAGTTGCCTGTACATTATTAATGTTATATCTAAAGTGCGGTGTGATGCTTGTGTTCTCTGGTTTCATCTGCACTCATGGTGATCTTTAGAAAATGTGGTAAAAGAATTCTGGTGCAGGCTGGTCTTCACTCTCTTCTCTCTCTGTCTGCGATTACAGAACCAAACTCGAACAACTTCCTTTTCCAGGTTGAGACTTTCGGCCATCCTCATGATTTCTTGTGACGAGGGTTTACTCTGTTCTCCAAAATGTGATTCCAAAGCTTCTTTTGCAGCTATGCTGTAAGTAGTATAAGAAAAAAAAAACCATGGAGACGCTAAAACACTGCAGACAAGTGTAAAATATGATACTTTCAGCGTCAAACTTCAGGCATTCCTTCAGCAGTGGTGGCACTTATGTGGGCACTGTGACCAGGACTTGTGGGGGCATAGTAGCAATGCTATGGAGACATTGTGAGTCACTGCTAGGTGGGCAATGTGCCTGGCTCTAATGGGGGCTGGCAGTATGGTTTTACTGTTATGGGGACACTGTGGTTTCTGTGGTAATATTGTCTTTAACTACAACAAAAGAAAAATAACATATACTGTATTCTGGCACTGTGGCTGTCACTGCTATGGGAGGAATAGTGGCTGGCATTGCTAAAAGGAAACTGTGGCTTCACTGTTATAGGGTAGTGTTATTGTCACTATTATGATAACATTTAGGATGGCACTTGGCACTACACAGACACTGGCACTAGTATGGCAAAAGTATTGGCAAATATAATGCTTTTAATGGTACCTATGGGGGGGGGGGAGATCGGGGGAACGGCTGTACCTATTTCTGATTTCCAAATGTTAAAACAAGAACGTTTTTCTTCATGAGCAGACAGCTAATGCAGTGAAGCCAGACTTTAATAAATATGAAATAATAAAGTTTACTTTTATTGAAAGAAAAAACAAGAAAACGACCTTTTGTTTACTTCTTTGCACTAATATCCCCTTCCCTGGTTGACCTTTTTGGATATTTGTCCTTTTACACTGAGTCCTGCTATACAAGAAAAAAATCTATGTACTGCACAAACCTATGGAGACCTCTTTCACTCCAACAAGGTGGTCTCTATGACCTCTCTGTAATTCCTTCTTTGTGGTACCCCAGGTCAGGGCCCAAATGAGGGTTAGGCAGAGTAGTCCTAGAGCACCATGAAGGACAACTGTCTACAAAGTTTGGTCTATACACAGTTGGACAATGTGTGTGAGTGGCTACTAATGCTGTATGACACAACCATACATACTGTATATATATATGGACATGCTTGCTCAGCAGAGCCAAACATGTATGTCACTGGATGAATTAGGACTGACAGCTGTCCTGCCAGCAGAATGATTGTCCATCCAACCGCTATCATGTCCAACTTTAGGGACCACATTTTTAAAGCCCTGTCTTGGCCACTAAGAGACCACTGCTTGGCTGCTGGTGGAGTATTTGGCTTTTATACATAGTTACATAGTTGATAAAGTTGAAAAAAGACTCAGGTCTATCAAGTCCAACCTATAATCCTACCGTGCTAATCCAGAGGAAGGCAAAACCCCCATGAGGTTGATTCCAGTTGCCTCATTAGGGGGAAAATTCCTCCCTGACTCCAATATTGCAGTCAGAATAAATCCCTGGATCAACGTCCCATCTCCAGAATCTAGTACTCAAAACCTGTAATATTATATTTTCCAAGATATACAGATGTTTCTAGCAAAGGGCTTTTTACCTTATAGTTGTTCTGCGTTTTCTTTTACGTTCATTCCCCCCAATCTTTTCATTGTACAAGGCTGTGTGGAGGCAAAATAACAACTTATCATTACATCAAATGTCTGATACAAATCTGCAGAATTTTTTTTTTCTTTTATTGATTTTTTTTTTTTTTATTGGGAGGTCCTGTGTATTATATTATACTTATAATGTAAAATATTACGAGGACTCTGTTCACATCACATTTACTGATGAACATAAGCAACGGACATATTTAAGTGTATGCCTGTGCCATGTCTCCCATTGTAAAGTAATCTTATGCTGCGTGGAATAAATTTTTTGTGTGATCCCATAGTACTGAAAACTGTAGTTGACTAGGTTTCTCAATACAGTTAAAAAAAAGGCGTCCTGAAATATACCAGCCAAATGTGCCAAAGGGACACTCTTTTGGCATACATTTGGCTACTGAAGTCTGTGGGTACAACAATGCTTATGTCAGAAAGTGCATATGCAAATGCACTTGTGGTGTGAACAGAGTCTTATTCAAGTGGGAAGCAATCACTTTTAGCACCATAGACATGACGCTTATCATCTTTAGGGAGTAGTAGCTGGCATGTTTGTTGATGGTTTCAGGAACATACAGATTGTTTTGGTGGAGCTTAACGATAATATAGAGCTTGTAAGGTATTGGTACTGCTTGTGGAGATCCAGCTGGTGTAGGGATTCTTATAGGCAATGCTCCCTGGGAAAAGTTTGCAAATTAGCTGTCCTTCAGTAGGAAACTGTGTAACGTGTAACGTCTATGGCCGCGGCCGCGGTCCGTCGTTCTAACTTACCCCTCGATGACCGCGGCCTTGGACATCCTGCTGCTGTGCTGCGCATCGTGACAAATGCTCCAAAACAGTGCTGTCTACAGATAGTCTCTGGTTGGCTAATATCACTCTTATATATCACTCAATATTTGGAGGATAGCTCATTTGTATATAACATGGGGTTCAGTCATGTCATCCCTTTTATTTCTATTCTTGAGGCTATACATGTTAACACAATGGGGGATATTAGCTAAGCAAAATGAGGCAGTATGGGTAAAAAAAAATGGAGTACTTGGCATGCTTCAAATTTATTATGTGTTTTACGCCTACCTTAAGAATTTTTAAAAGTGTCTAGAAAAAGCAGAGTGGCAAAGAGGAGTCTTAAAATGCACCAAATTATCATATACGTCCATCCAAAAGGTGGTGTAACGATGAGAAATCTGTTTAATGTGACCATCGACACGCCACATGCACCATTTTAATAAATTTTGCACATTGGGGCAAATTTATCAATGCATTTTTCCTAGTTTTCAAACAGAATGTCAAAATTATGAAGCCCCAGCGCCACTTTTTCCAACACATGCAGTAGATTCTTTAATAGGGCACTTGCTCTGTTGAGAAATCTGGAATGTGCTTCATGGGGGAGAATTACTGGCACATTTTGGGAATAATTCTTCTCCAACAACACTAATAATAAATCTGCAATATTCCACTGGGGTCAGATTAAAGTTCTTCATAGAATACAGATCTCATATGTTTTTTACATTTGAGGTTCATGGACATTACTATTAAGTTTATTATCAATAGATTATACAGTAGAACTGTCACTCTTTAGAAATGGAGACCAATATGCGAAAAATACCATTCTCTTTTAAAGGGAACCTGTCACCAGCATTTCACCTATTGAACTTTACTTATTCCTCACTGGCCGCTGCTATCAGAAGTTCATTGCCGTTATCCCCTCTCCTAAACTCCTCCTCCAACTGTAAATAACGGTCCACGAACATTTCGCTCTTTTTATCGTAATAATCCGGTGTCCCTTTGTGCGCACACACCAGAAGAGGACATCAATGCACAAGCGTGGGATTTTGTGTGCTGGGGGAAGGCGAGCAGCTGTCAATCAAAAGTAAGGAGGCGGGGTCAACTCAGGAAGACTTGAGGAATGAAGATTTGACTCTTTTATGCTCATTAGCATACGGCGTGGGAACACTAAAAAACTGAATACTAAAGGTACAGAGCCGACTAAGAAGACAATTATAGGTTATATAGAAATTATTTTTCACCCACTATCACCAGGTATTGCTGGTTTAATAGGTGAAATGCTGGTGAGAGGTTCGCTTTAAGATCTGGGATAACTGAGTATCTCATTTGACTGGGAGTTTTATTTTATCCATTTTAGGTTATGTTCTGCTGCCGGCCTAATTTTTCTTGAAGTAGCTGTCATGGCTTAAAATCCTGTCAGGTACAATAAACCTCTTTATGAACCTGATGTCAGGTAAAATAATAAGGCTGACATATAGTGGTGTTATTTTATCAGACAGTTTATAGTTCATTTAGGGTAACAAAACGAAACATTTATGGCCATTTACTTTACCTCCAACTTGTTCTGCTTCATCCAGCCACTTGGACAGGATGGACTTTAATTTACAGGCGTTCCTAAAACTCAGCTGTAAATTTTCAAAGCGGCAGATGGTTGTTTGGCTGAATTCGGAGCCATGAACAGCAGCTAGGGCTTCTCCAACATTTGTCTGAGTGTAACCTGCTTGAGATTAATAAACAGATTTATATGTCAGGGAGAAAAAGGATTAACACAGCACATAAAAGGAGTATTCAGACATAGGATATCCATATGATATGTCAGAAGTGTCTGATCAGTGTTAATCCATCGAATGGGAGAATGGCGATCATTGATTCTGCTGGTATTTATTGAAGAATTACAGAAATAGCTGATCAAACACTTGGTTGTCTCATACAATCTGTCACTCCCCATAAACTTCAATATAGACTGCCACTGGCCCCCTCTTGCCTCAGGTTTAGGGTCGTGGGGTGTCATCGTTGGGACCCACAAAATCAGACATGTATTACTGCCATGTATTTTAATGTCTTGTATTCAATGGGGCTGTGTTGCAATACTAGACAAAGCAGTGACACAGTGAGCGCCCCTAGTGGCAGCTGCAAGAAAAAGCTATGACTATATGTCGGGAAGACGAAGAAGCAGTTCAGTGCCGGTATGCCTCTTACCACAGGTCTTAAAGCAGTCGTGTGGTCTGTCTCTATGGAAGACAGAACCCCTTTAAAGTTTATCTCCATTTGCTGAGCAGTTGATTGTAACTTATATTTCCCTGTTATCGGCCATGTCAGGCTAAGTAGAGGCTAATATTCTTCTAGAATAGAATTAATGCTATCAAATTTAGAAAATGTCTGCCACTATGATCACTATTTTATCTCACATACCTCTATTAGCTGTACTATTTATACGTTTTATTATTATCTACTGCAGATTTTAGGTTTAGTGGTCATTTAATACATTATCATTCAATACATCATCAGTAAGAGATCCATACCCAGCTTAATCCTTCTCACTTTGAATTCATTGGCAAACTTTTCCAATTCTCTGATTTCTGGGGAGTCGATATCAATGGGCTCCTCAATAGCTTTGTTCTTTCTTCTGAAATCTTGCTTGAAGTCTGCTGTCGTAACATCATCCAGGAGGGTTTGATGCACAGGGGCAAAACCATGGCCCAGAGTGCAGGAGCTGGCACTCATTAAGCAAGGCGGTAAGCTGCCTGCATGGACGCCTGTGGAAGCAGGAAAAAGCCTGGGTTTTCATCATTTGATTATTGAGTTGGTAAAACAAATTTGGATTCAATGTATCACTCTGTATTAATATATATAAGATGAAAGTATCATTCCGATTAAACACTTCCCCTTAAAGAGGCTCTGTCACCAGTTTATTAATGCCCTATCTCCTAACTAATCTAATAGGCGCTATGATCCTGATAACTACAGTGTAATTCAAAAACGTTTATTATTTGCTAAGTTATGTGCATTTTTCTAAATATGCTAATTTGGCTATACTTGCCAAATGGGTGGTTACTCTTTCTTTTCGCTCCGGGCGGTGTAATGTTTTCTGTATGACTGTCCAATCAGCGTCATACAGTTCGCCTCTTCCCAGCCAGCAACACAGCGTGATCATACATTATACAGCTTCCATTCCCGACTGTGTGTTCAACTGGTGATACCTCTGTTTTTTTCACAGCTAGAACCTGCGATTCTGGTGCCATATAAAAGATTAGAATCTCATCTTTCATATGCCACCAGAACCGCTGTTCTAGGTGGTCCACTGCCTGAGATATGGCTTTTTGAAGTGATCCCCCTTCCCTTCAGCCTCCGTCTCTCACACTGTGTGAAGCAGCTCCATGCTGATAGGACAGCGTCAGAAGCTGTGAGGTAGCTCCACCTCAGGAGAATCGCTGGTGTTACCTCCCACTTGTCTAGTAGAGCCGAATTTGCATATTTAGAAAAAAGCTCATAACACAATTTTCACTAGCATAATCAGTGTGTCAGTGCCTATCATCATTACTGCGCTACTCATACAACATAATGACACCGGGCAGAGTCAGGACGTTGTATGTGAAGCAGCACCGATGACGTTGAAGTGCTATGCTGCATCTAAGGCTCTTTCACTGCTCTGCGTCAGGACCTTGTATGAGCGGTGCTAAAGTGATGATGGAGTTGAAGGGGAGAAGAGGAACGGTGAGGTGAGTATGTGTATTTTTTGCTTTATATCCGATGGGGAAAATAAGTTGCGTATTGCCGCAGTCGTTACACCACAATTGTGGCGCACCACCCAGCCGAAACTTGCAAAACATTTATAAGGATGCTTTTGCGTGTTAATACGTGTCGCTGTTTAATATATATGCATCACAGTTAACCCAACTTAAAGAGAACCTTTCACCTCCCCATACATGTGCAGCTGAGTGCAGCATGTAATGGGGAGGGCTGCACAAACCCTGGGGCACTTTACATTTTTTTCTACCTCCCTCCATTATTTAGATATGGGTGCCGTTATACTTGGTGCCCGATATTTAAATAACCCCCTGAACTGTCAACGGGGCGTGTACTGGAAAGGGGGCCTGTTACTATGGCTGTGTCACTGTCCAATCAGATATGGACAGTGTTACAGCAAGAGCGAGGATAGAGGAGATAGTGTGTGCGAGCGCGGACGCACGCTCCCACTCTTCAGCTTTCAAGATCAGTCTTCTGCCGAACTGGCAAGGGGGCGTGTCACTGCTACGGACAGTGTAAGAGCTGTGGAGAGGCGCACGCACATGCGTGCTCTCATCTCTTCAGCTCTTTCGAGCTATCAGACTTGTACATTGTCTGCCAAACTGGCAAGTGGGCGTGTCTCTGCTACGGACAGTGCAAGCGCTCCCCAGCTCTTAAACTTTCCGTAGCTGTGACACGCCCCCTTGCCAGTTCGGCAGAAGACTGATCTTGAAAGCTGAAGAGTGAGAGTGAGAGCGTGCACGCGTGCGCACACTCTCTCTCCACGCTCTTGCTGTAACATTGTCCATATCTGATTGGACAGTGTTACAGCCATAGTAACACGACCCCTTGCCAGTACACGCCCCATTGACAGTTCAGGGGGTTATTTAAATATCGGACGCCAAATATAACGGCACCAATATCTAAATAATGTAAGAAGGTAGAAAAAATAAGTAAAGTGCCCCAGGGTTTGTGCAGCCCTGCCCATTACATGCTGTACTCAGCTGCACATGTATGGGGAGGTGAAAGGTTCTCTTTAAGAAGTTTCAGCCTTATGTAAATGCAGATCTGTATTATTACACTAATTCTTCAGCACTATAATATATGTATAATTGTATTGCCTTATGCACAGGTCAAAGCCATGTGTACAGCGCTTGTAGGCACCAAACAGGAACCTTATGATGAAAATATTCTCCCCTAGAACCAATGGTGTAATAGTCTCATGGAGCATATGGATTTTGTATGAATTATTCAGAAAAAAACTCTATATGCCTCCGTATGATATCGGTAGCATACAGAGGTACAGTAGGGCCCCATGGACTTCTACAAAGCTGTATTACAGATCTGTACAACTTGGAGGCTGTAAAGAGCCGTAATACGGTCAAATGCATATAAGGATACTGAGAGCTGACATTAGATGTACATTAGGTCCCATACTGTACATCTTATGTCAGATCTCAGTATCTTTATATGTATTCTAACATCTCAAAAAAATTGCCCAGTCATTGTGACATTTACAGTAGCAAAATGTAACTCATAGTTTAGTAATAAACCCATATGAGGCTGTTGCTTTTTTAGCACATTATCATTTCCAAAAATCATGGTAGCAGAACATTTTCTCAGGACGTAACATGAAACAAAGTACATATCAAGGGGTTAGTGGATGGTATAGAACAATAATGTGTAGTGGAAAGGAGACCTATAACTTAAAGTTGTTGAATTTTTCGATGCTTCTACCCTCAAGGCCAAAGAAGACAACAACTCTTTACTTCTTGGATGTAATGAAAAAAAAAAATATATATATACAAAGCTACATAAAGCTACAATATACTCAACTTACATCTTCCCAACAGCTTACCTTGTAAAGTAGTAACTCCATTCACAACATTGGAAAGGGGCATACTGCATGTTTGTAAAATCCGTGTCTGGGAAATACTTGCTGATAGCATTTCTGGAGCAGAGGGTTTTATTCCTGAGAAGAGTTATTGTGGTATAAAACAGGTAAACAATGCTGAAAATATTTCCATGCTATAGGGAGTATTTGAGAAGCCATATTTTTTTGTAAACGTGTAGATCCCAGAAGACTCGGGGATAAAAGCGCTATTGAAAAGATCTATTTCCTTTTTCTGGGATCTGTTCCCACCTTTATAAAAAAAAAATGTCCGGATCCACAAATAGACAGTCCACAAAGACAGCCCTAAAAATGTTCCCATAGGCTCTTTGCACATGTTCGTATCATGGCTCCGTACAGGAGCTGTATAGTTGGGGCTTTCAGAAAGACTTTTCTGATCTTCCAGGGTGGGATCTGATTCTGTTTTGGCACTATATACAACTTCTACACAAAGCCATAATACAGCTATGTACAGTACACGGAGCCTTAGGCGGGCTTCACACCATGTTAGGTAAATCTGCTCACCCGTACATCTTTGTTCATCAAAAATGAGATTGGGTAGAAGTACAAAACATTGGAACATGGGAAGCAAAACTTTTGATTCTGCTTTTAATGAAAAAAAAAAAAGAGGTACATTTATGTGTATGTGAGTTTTCATTTTTAAAGAGGCTCTGTCACCACATCTTGTACATAATATGATCGGCGATTTAGGGTGGTATATAATTTGCCACTTGATATAAACAAACTGTAATCTGTTGAGGGGCTACGGCGAGTTTGAGATTCTCTTCAAACAACAAATTACTTTTTAATGTTTTGGATATCATTTCACACTCCCCTATAAGATAAGTGTACACATAATGAGCAAAACGTAAGACACTTTTACACGGGCCAATTATCGGGCAAACGAGCGTTCACAGAACTCTCATTCCCGATCATTGCCCTGTGTAAACAGCGCAACGATCAGCCGATGAACGAGAAAACGCTCGTTCATCAGCTGATTGTATCGTTTATGCTGCAAGAAATATTATAGTTTTCGCCAGCACATCTCCCGTTTACAGGTTGACATGATAGTAGTAACGAGCGCTTGTCCCATACACAGCTCCTTGTGAAAGGAGAAAAAGAGCGCCAATCAACAAGCTGTCTAGGTGATCGGCACTCATTTACACGTCTACACGGCCCATGTCGGGCCGTGTAAGAGGACCCTTACCCTCACTCATTCATGAAACTACAAGGAGACATGATTTTATCATGATATAAAGTAATATGATAAGGTCAATTGGTGGTTACATGGTTACACAAAGGACTTTATGTTGATGTGATGGAACTAGATGATGAGATGATGGAAAGTATGATAGGTCTATAAGGGTCTCATTGCATGTGTACGTTTTCTGTATGAGCCGAAAAAAACTCCAAAAGTATACGCCAATGTACCCTGGATTTTTGAAACTGTATGCTATGCAGTTGCAAATGTTGACCATAGACTCATATTATTGATAAAAAAGCGAAATTGCGCAGGAAATGTTTTTTTTTTGCTGCGCAATTTTCCACACTGCGCTTTTCTGTACACGAAACAAAAGGTCTACTGATGTATATCAGACTGGTGGATGGCAAAAATATTTTTTTGGCCATCCGTCGGCCTTATAATACACTACTATGGCATCATTTCTGAAACCTATAAATAAATAAAGTGTACTTCATGTTATCATGTCATGGATTTACATCAAATGTATTTACATCAGTAGAAATGTCCTTTGTGCCTATCCAACCCTGTTGACTACAACCAGTTACTCATGTATACAAGAGATTTGGAAACAAGTGGTTTAGACAGGACTCTCCTGGGATATTCTAGTATTTTCCAGGTGACAAGACTTTGTGCTAAACCTCTTTACCACCAACACAATACAGAAAATAAACAAATCGGTCTGCACTCCTGTTTGCAGCTGCAATCAAAGAGTTTTTATTTGTAATTATTCCATATCGATAGTAACTTCACAGTATAAATTGTAGCTGTAGCAATGTTTCGGGCACACATTCTTCAACAGGCTCCTAGAGCTCACGCAGAATTTGCAGCACAGTGCTACGTAAGCTTTACTGGCCTGATGAAGGGCGTATGCCCAAAACTTTGCAACAGCTACAATTTATACAGTGGAGTTACTATCGATATGGATTGATTACAAATAAAAACTATTTAATGGCACCTGCAAACCGGAGGGCCAAACTTTTTGTTCATTTACTCATGTATACAAGGACATTTATATGTGATTGAGGTTCTTACAGTATTCCTATAAGTCGGGATTAGCAAATGGAAGCTTGAGGTGATATTTATATGAAGGAAATTCACTAAATCACACTCTACAGTAATTGGAAAACTGGAAGCTCGTACCTGTCATCACTCCATAGGTAGATTGCTGGTTTCCATAGTGGCATGACGGATTTGGGTAGTGAAGCCCTGCTGGTATATTTTCCACATTAGGCACAGAGAAGTATATATAAGATAATTTAGGATTTTGGACCAAAGACAAAACAGACGGGACTGGTAAGAAAATGTATAAGTATTCCTGAATATTCATTGTATTCATTCCATTGTAAATCATTATCCTACATGTTCAATATGTGATGTCTATACATATGTTATATTAAGTCTTTAAAACCAGCCCTATACAACTAGTTTGAAAAAAAACAAAATTCAATGGCTTAAGTTAAAATAATTTTTTGTACATTTTTAGTCATATATCTTTCATTATCCTCTTAGTTAAAGGGGTTTCCAAGTAGTTGAAAAATCTCCAAAATGGTGTTAAATAGAAAAACAATAATTTTTGAATTTACTTACCTTTCCTATTTTTCGAACCCACCTTTCAGCTATTTATAAACCTGCGTAATGATGTATTATCCATATGTAGTGACTGTAACAGATGACACATCATTTTGCAGGCTCGTAAACATCTGCAGGAGTCCCGGAGAGTTAGGGGCAATGAGGGACAATTGGAAAGGTAAATATATTTAAAACATTTTAGAGCTTTTGTTCAATACACAGAAACCCCCTTTAAAAAAAACTTTTCACTGGAATATAAGAATATCACCTGTAACTATAATTTCCATTGTCCTCAGCTGTTCTGTTGTTAAAACTTTATTTCACTATTTCTGAGTTATATCTGTTTCTGTGAAATCCACAGTAAGTGGCAAGCAATATATGGCTCTGAAAATAGTTGTCACCAATGCCTTAGCTTCAGTGGGCGCAGAAGTAGATGTCACAGCTGGGTCCCTACATCTAAGGGGCTTCTAAGCCTCCAATACAATGTACAAAAACATTAGCATTTTACAGGGGCGTTACGGGGGGGGGGGACTGGAGGTGCGTGACCCAGTTTCTGTTTGTTGGGGGGAGGATGGGGAATTAACATTCCACTTTGCCGTGTTCAGGGTATTTAAATACCAAATTAGAGAGCAAACCTATTAACATGATAGGTGATAAGTGTTAGATTGGTGGGGTCCTTCCACTTGGACCTCTAGTGACTGGAATATCCCTTTATGGCTTTTGCGCAGAGACCTAAGGCCTTCAAGCTATACCCCTAGTTTTCATCTAGCTTTCCCAGACTCCTTAATGGCAAATCTGCCTAGATAAGCAATGATATATCCCCTGTGAAACAACTAGGCAAATTTCACATTTATTGCTCATCGACAATCTTGTGGGTCCTATAACAGCAGCCATTTTGGTTGCCCCAGAGATTTCCCAGAAAGAGATATAACTAAGAGTTCAATACAATTTGTAAAACCTTGACAGAACAGGTAAAGGGCTGGTATTTTTGTCTCCATTAAGGATTCTATAGATTTTAATGCATACACAATGGACAGTCTAAGGAATCACATTTTTTTAAAATAAGTTTTAGAGTCCTGTAGAATAATATTGAGAAAATCGAAATCCCAGTAGAATCATTCAAGTATAAAAAGATTGAATAGATTACTATAAGCAGTATACCTAGTGCTAAATTAAAATTAGAATTGTAATAGTGTTTGTTATAATTCTATCACATGACCATTATGAATTTATTATAAGTTCCTCTACTTATTTGTATTTCTATGTTTTTATCCTTTTTTTTTTGTATTATATTGTCCGGCTCAATGGAAGGTCATAGTGCTATGTAAATAAATAATAATTATGTTCTGTTGTGGCTTCTGTAGTGCCGATTCCGTGGTACGGTGGATAACAATGGTGCCAGATGAACCACTTACAATGGGGTCTATTAGGGTTCTGTCATGGTGTAGCTTTATTCCTCCCATCAAATTTAGTGGAATTGACCACGGAGGCCTTTAACGGAAACTCCAATGCAAGTGTGAACAGAGCCTAATTTCTAGTACAAAAACTAATAATATTTATAATAATAATAATAACAATAATAATAATAATAATAATAATACAATTATTTTACTTATTCAAAAACATATAATTTTTGCATAATGCAAAATAAAATAAATAGTTAAAGTTGTTGTGTGATGCATTATCAGCAACTAAAAGCTTTAACGCTTTTCAGACATTTTAACATGAGGAATAACATAGATGAAAAATTATAAATATTATATTATATTATATAAATATTATAAATTAGATGCATTCCTTAGAAATGGAAATCATAGCTGATAACATTCTCAATAAGATAAAACATGAGGAATCTACATTTATATGGCCACATATCACTAATAATGCTCTTGTTTCATTGTTTATAGAAATTCATTTTTTTTCCTTCTGTATATACTAAGAAGTTTTTAAAAACTAAAATAGCCTTATAAAATAAAATGAGGACAAAACATATTCCTCTATATATTTTATATTTATACAGTCTATAGGCATTTAATTAAGCACATGGGCCTCATAATAATTGTTTAAATAGGTAGACTTCATTTGCATAATTTTGTATAATTTAGGACACATGATTTTTTTTATAAATATCAATTTCCAATTTTCCAATTTACATATTTACAGTTCAAGCAGAACATAAGCATCATAAGTCAGATAGAGAACAGTCTGTCATCTCACTATGATACTCTAACCTAGAAATACAGTTTGCACACACGCTGATTTTTAACTATAATAATATATAGCAATAGAGCCAAAATAATAAAAAAAAACATTAATTTGGAAATACCTGCGGAGACCACGTTAGTTGTATGATTGGTGACAGGCAGATACTCTGCAGTGCTGTGATGCATCCTAAGGGGGAAAGTGGCTGAAGAATCAGAATTTATAGGTACAAATGTATCGGCTGTCACAAAAGCCTGGAAACTCATCGCCCCAGACAATAGAGATAAACTAGAGAGGAATTTTGTAAGTTTTCTCCAAGTCTTTTGTGGATCTAAAATAAATCTTTCAAGAAAAGTTATCTTTGGCTTGCATGTATGCATTAAGGGACTGCCTGGCGAACGCATGGCGTGTGCAGGTATTTATACTCTTAGGAAATCCCTGTATCCATGTTAATGATTTCTTCCCAGGAGATTGCTACATAAAAGCATCAACTGTCCTTCCCACCCAACACAACAATACCCGACCAATTGGTCTGACTGAACAGAAACCTGAGATGCTCTATTCATTTACTGTCTCTCTGTGCACTGGCCAAGGTAGGTGTAAGGAGAGCAGAGCAGACATCAGAGACAGAGTCTTATGGATTAACTTGGGAAACTTGACAGAATATGTTTCAGTACATTTAAGGTATAAATAGTAATATCAAGAAAAAACTTCATATTAAGGCTCTTATTTTTTTCTTATTAAAATAAATAAAAAAAATATTTACCTATTTAAATACTTTTGTGAAAATTACCTTTAAGTTTAGTGAAGTACATAAATACCAATCCTCTAATATATACTTATATTTGGAATCAGCCCCTCTACAAATGGGAGCAATCCAGTGGTGTGTATATAGAGGAGGAGACCCAATAGCAGGGGGTCTTGGTGCACCCATCCCATTTTAGGAATCAAGTACATTGCTAATGTTGCAGCACTTGTACAGACTGTTAAAATGAGGGGGGGGGTAAAACTGGAATGGGTTCCCTCTCTCCAGGGGTCCCATATAAGCTGCATAGGGTGCCTCTATGGCACGTACGCCCTTGGAGTCTGGATTTTGCTTCTGACTTTTAAAAATGGAAACCTATATCTGCTACCAGACTGGTAGGAAATATATTGGGTATTCCCTTCATTATTGCTTCTGGGTGTTTCTGAATTCTGATAATATCTATTAATATAGTGGGCCCAGTGTGATAATAGAAAAGGCCAATTCTTTCCCCTTAAATCCATCAGAATAATAATAATAAGGTGTTTTCTGGCTGATGACAAAGAATCTGCAGAGAATTAAATGCCCCATTGATTCTTGATAATAGAAATGTATCAAAGGGTTGTCTAATAAGAAAATTCAGAATTAATAGAGGGGGTTCCCCCCCGTTTAGGATACTCATCCCTTAGCCAGAACAGAGAGCATCTGCAAAGAGCGTCTTCGCTCTGGAGGACCAGACATGTCCGTGCATTACATTGGACAGTCAAGTGATTTAATTGGGAACTGTGTAATGATTCATTTCTTCTGTGGTGGCGCTGCAAGTACAGTAAACACTTGATGACAGGTTCCCCCACAAATTAGAGAAGATCACGGGGTTAAGGATTCCCTTTGATCTGCTTATCATCAGGAGACCCTTATTAAAAATACATTGTACAAAGGAGATCAGCCCTATGTATTCCTATGTATGTAGTTGTGTAATATATAAACGTAGAGTAAATTTTGGCTAACCAAACCTATGTTTTAATAACCTAAAAAATACTCATAAAAAAATATGCATAAGTGTGCACCAGCTTGCATAGTATATGTCACTTTGTACTGTTCCTTTAAAAGACGTCTAAAACAATAACCACATGGCGAAATGTATTAATACCAAAAGCGATATTACAAATCAATTTTAGTTTTATGTGTTTTTATACAGCCGATTATTATCACTGATGAACATGTAAAAATGGTTTTGCTTCTATAAATAAGGCTAGGACGGCTGATTAAACTGAAGTGTGGACGAGGCTGAAATAAGAGGGGTCTGGTCAGTGCAATACAGATAAGCAGGTACACAGAGCCAATTACGGGACTGAAAAGAAGACACTTTCCCATGCAGCAACACAATGTGCCAGGTTTTAGAAAACATATAGATGGCTTATTAGGTCTTGCTGCTGATGTCTGCTTCGCTGACTTTTCAATGCAACCAAGCATAATTACATTATAGGTGACAATAGCCTAAAGCCAGATTTTGAGAAAACCAACATATTAAGGTAAAGGACAAATACAGTTAGATTTGGCTTACAGAACCACCTGTCCATGCTGAGCCTCCACTCTCTGTGCTAGAAATAAAAATGTATATATATATATATATATATATATATATATATATACAGACCTACATATATATATATATATATATATATATATAACATACACAAAAAATTATATATATATATATATATATATATATATATATGTATATGCAGCTAAACATTACCTGTAGGAAAATGGCAATTTATGAATTCTCATTTGGGGCTTATGCTCTCGACTGTGTTTTTCTTCATTGTGCTATCCGCATTAATTGCGTTAGGAACAGTGAATCATTAGTTTCTATGGGGCCCTGCACACAGCAGTGTTTTTTGCAGATCTGTTGTTTAAGCAAATTATAGAACATGTCCTATCGCTGGCCGTTTTTCCAGGCCCATAACGCTCATCCAATTCTATGGGTCTACAAAAAGTGTTGCTAGGAGACGCCTGGGAAATCCCCTCACAGCATCGTGGATGACACAGAACGACTCTGCAGAGCTGTTGAGACACCAAAAAAGCCCCAAAATGTCCAAAATCGACCCTGAGCGACTGATCACTATGGACTACGTGCAGGGGTGTAGCTAGGGGGGGGGGGCAGACGGGGCATGTGCCCCGGGCGCAGTTCAGAGGGGGGCGCCAGCGCCACCTCCTCCTGCACTATAATTGTACCTGTGTCGCAAGGACACAGGTACAATTAGAAGCAATGAATGACAGGGCACGTTCCGTGCCCGGCCATTCAGCGCCTTTCCACAAATGAAGCGACTGGTACCTTTTGTACCAGTGAAGCTTCCGTCGATGAAAGGCGCTGACTGACTGACAGGGAAAGTCATCCTGCCCAGCCAATCAGCGCCTTTCATAGACGCTGTGTTCAACCCCCTGGAGACCTGCGCAAAAGAGAGCAGGTCTCCATGGCTGCCGGACGGCGTGGGAGCGGGAATAAGGTGAGTTTGAAATATTATTTTTTTTAAATTGTAATAGAAGTGTGCGGCTGTATATACAGGGGGGACGACTTTGTCTACACGTGGGGGCCTTTGTCTATCTACAGGGGTGGGCTATATACAGGGGGACTATATCTACAGGGGTGGGCTATATACAGGGGGACTATATCTACAAGGGGTGGGCTATATACAGGGGGACTATATCTACAGGGGGTGGGCTATATACAGGGGGACTATATCTACACGGCTGGGCTATATACAGGGGGACTATATCTACAGGGGGGCTATATACTGGAGTAGGCTTTCTATAGAGCACCATATACAGGGGTGGGCTATATAGTATATAGCCCCCTGTAGATATAGCCCACCCCTGTATATGGTGCTCCATAGATAGCCCACACCAGTATATAGCCCCCCCTGTAGATATAGTCGCCCTGTATATAGCCCACCCCTGTAGATATAGCCCACCCCTGTAGATATAGCCCCCCTGTAGATATAGCCCCCCTGTAGATATATTCCCCCTGTATATAGCCCACCCCTGTATATAGCCCAACCCTGTATATAGCCCCCCTCTGTAGATATAGCCCCCCTGTGTATAGCCCACGCCTGTAGATATAGGCCCCCTGTGTATAGCCCACCCCTAGATATAGCCCCCCTGTGTATAGCCCACCCCTGTAGATATAGCCCCCCTGTGTATATCCCAGCCCTGTGTATAGCCCAGCCCTGTAGATATGGTCCCCCTGTAGATATGGTCCCCCTGTAGATAGCCCACCCCTGTATATAGTCCCCCTGTAGATATAGCCCACCCCTGTATATAGTCCCCCTGTAGATATAGCCCACCCCTGTATATAGTATCCCACAAATAGCTCCCCCTATAGTGCTCCACAGAAAGCCCACCCCTGTATATAGCCCACCCCTGTATATAGCCACCTCTGTAGATAAAGCCCCCCTGTGTATAGCCCACCCCTGTATATAGCCCCCCTGTGTATAGCCCACCCCTGTAGATATATCCCAGCCCTGTGTATATCCCAGCCCTGTGTATAGCCCAGCCCTGTGTATAGCCCAGCCCTTTAGATATGGTCTCCCTGTAGATATGGTCCCCCTGTAGATATGGTCCCCCTGTAGATATGGTCCCCTTGTAGATATGGTCCCCCTGTAGATAGCCCACCCCTGTATATAGTCCCCCTGTAGATATAGCCCAACCCTGTATATAGTCCCCCTGTAGATATAGCCCACCCCTGTATATAGTATCCCACAAATAGCTCCCCCTATAGTGCTCCACAGAAAGCCCACCCCTGTATATAGCCCCCTTGTACATATAGTCCACCCCTGTATATAGTGCTCCACAGATAGCCCACCCTTGTATATAGTATATACAGGGGGGGGTATCTGTGGAGCACTATATACAGGGGTGGACTATCTAGTGGAACACTATATACAGGGGTGGACTATATGTACAAGGGGGGCTATATACAGGGGTGGGCTATCTGTGAAACACTATATACAGGGAGCGGACTATATGTGGAGCACTATATACAGGGGTGGGCTATATCTACAGGGGGGCTACATACATGGTTGGGCTATCTGTAGAGCTCTATATACAGGGGTGGGCTATATCTACAGGGGGCTATATACAGGGGTGGGCTATCTGTAGAGCACTATAGGGGGAGTTATTTGTGGGACACTATATACAGGGGTGGTCTATATGGGGGCACTATCTACAGGGGCTCTATGGCAGGCACTATCTACAGGGGGCTCTATGGCAAGCACTATCTAGAGGGGGCACAGTGTGTGTGTGGGACATGGTGTATGGTGCTATTATAATTAGAGGTGCAGTGTATGGCGCTATTATATTTAGGGGCGTAGTGTGTGGTATAATGATAACTTTATATTTATTTATAGGTGCAGAAATGTTGGAAAAGTGAGAAGCTGAAGACATGTGGGCGGCAAACTGCAGAAATGGGCTGTGACCGGGAGAAGTCATCATAGAGGTCTGGACCAGATGGAGAAAAAGAACTAGAATCTGAGACGTCACCGGTGAGTCACTTAATGTAAATGTTCACTCTGCCTCTAATCAGCACTGTAGTCACTGTATGATCTGCAGCGAGATGATGGGTGATATGATTATGATAGGATTTATTTTTTGTGAAACGGCATCTCCCAGCATAGCCTTACCATTGTTCGGGCTATGCTGGGAGCTGTAGTTTTACGCCGTACAAACCTATACGGCAGGGGTTGCACTAAATTGAGCTGTATTTGTTCTGGTGCTGTATATATGTACTGAGCTTGGTTCTGGTGTTGTGTATAGAACCATATTGCTTGTGAAATGTACAAATAATTTTATGCTCGCGTTACATAAAAAGAAATGACACGTCGATTGGTAGAGAAAACAAACACGGCGAGGGGGAAGGAGGTGTCGGGAAAGAGGTTGGGGGGGGGCGCCAAACTGAATCTTTGCCCCGGGTGCTGGAGAACCTAGCTACGCCTCTGACTACGTGCACCCAGAACTCTGGAACACCACAGCAGAGACCTATCATGACTGGATCTGCAAATATGCGGCCTGGGAGGAGCTGTGCAAGAAGCTTCTATTAGAGAAATGGGAAAGATCTAGTCGTGTGCAGCGCGTTAAGATTGGTAAGTGCATTCACCGGTGTCCATTAACATGCAATCAAAAGTAATTGCCCCCCATTCCTGCCATCTGACTGACATGCAGGTGGCGCAACTATTGAAAAAAAAAACAGAAAACATTTTTATACGAAAAATTAATAAATGTAATGTCAGTTATACCTCAGCTCGAAAGCCCTTGTCAAGGGTCCTCATTCTTTAGCTAGTCCCTACACTACTAAATAGTAAAATTGAAACTAACTAGAAAACAGGTAAACTAAACAGTCCAGACTTCAAACCAAATTAATGACCACCACGGAATTCATCCAGGTGCCATGGAACTGCTCCCCCAGGGCTAATGAAGTAGTCAGCATAGAGTTCCTGGATAGCCAGTTCTCAAGTTTCACGTCGTCCACGCATGGTCTGGTACAAAGTGTCTGATGGGTTAAACACATATTTGGTCCAAATCACCATGCAGGGCAGAATCGTGGATCCTGGTGAAATTATGAAGGACCACAGAGGCTTGAATCACCAGGGTCGTACTGTCCGGATCCATCTGTATGTACAACATGAACACTAGGGTGGACACAAGGTATAGGGGGAAATTTTATTTTCGGTCTATCTTCCGGGGGACCCCCCTAAACGTTGTCAATTGGCTAGAAAATTTGATTTCAGCTCAACTTGATACCGTTAACCTGTTCCTCATTGAGGTTAAAGTTTAGAAAAATTGTGATTTTTAGAAAAAAAATCACAGTTTTTCCTCCTTAAAATGGAAACCATTCATCCTAGAAACCTGATTCTCATCTCATTTCATAGGAAATGTTGTTGTCTTGAAGTTTGATTCTTATGACTTTGTATAGATTTAGTTGGATTTAGCATTTTTCGGGTCAGGTCGTGGTGCTTATCCTCAAAAGTGACTTTTCATGCAAAGGCTTAAAAACATTGCAACATTCAATTACATCTGCTTTCCGGATTTTGCTTTTTGTATTTTTCATTTTGTACATTAAACGTGGTTTAGTTGGAGGTGTTTTCAAAAGTAAATGCAACAAAATCAAAATTGAAAATGAAGGAATTAGGGGAAAAGAAGAGCAAGGAAGGTGTAAAAATTATAACAAATAGTGTTCAAGTGCATTTTATTAATTATATTATTATATTATTCATATTATTGCATTATTATTATTTGAAATTTTCAGATTAAGGTGGTAATGGCTTAGATATGGTGGCTTTTGAAGAGTCAGGAAAAATTTGTCTACATACAGATTTTGTCTACATTTGTCTACATTATCAGCAGTTGAACATTGGGGGACAGTTGGGAAAATCCAGGCAATGTGTTTTGATACCACGGCAGTAAATACTGGTCGCCTTAGGTGAACCTGCGTTTTGCTAGAGCAGTCATTAGAGAAAAACCTTCTGTAGTTAGCATGTCGCCACCATATTTTTGAAGTTATTCTAAAAGCAGTTTTTCATTGCAAAATGGCCACATCCACTGGTCCTCAGCCAGACATTTTTTGAAAATTCAAGACTGGGGGTCTAAGCTAGACAAGACTAAATACAAAAACAGGAATAGAAGATGAAAATATTAGACATAAAATAATTAATCAGGACCAAATTTCAAGTTTTCTTTTTGAACAATTAAAAAACCAAGAGCCCAGTGATGATTATAAAGAATTCATCCAACTTTGCCTTATTCTATTAGTACGTCTTCCTCCAAAATAAATTTCTTTTAGAGTACCTGGCGCTATTCATCACGCTAGATGGATGGCAAAAGCCATTTATTCTCTCAAAATATATCTTTTCAGGGATCAATTTTCGTTAACTGATTTAGAGATAAAAGGTATTGAAGATATTTGTTTATTTATAATCAATATTTATATAACAGCGTGGTTCAACGCCCCCAAACCCACTTTGGCCCCCAACCAAGACCTACAATTAGTGAAATCTTTAGTTAAATACAGGAAAATTGATAAAGAGGTTGCAGACAAGGCACTTTCTAAAATGATAAACCATCTGTGTTATCTCAACTCGGAGTAAGTCGCATATTCATTTTTCGATGATACATTAGGAAAAAATATCAAAACAAGCATGGTTGGAAATTTAAGGTCCGAGGTAGAAAATTATGAAGATGATTGTGATGACAGGGATGTAAAAGCAACACTCAAGTCTCAAATAAGTTGAAGATTTATTGGACAAAGAAGTTGATTTTTTTTGTTTCTCCTCTAACTCTATTTTTTTTAAAGAGATTTGAAATCGATACAGAATTTTTAAATACTGATCCCAATGTATGGTGTGAAAATCTACATTATTTAAAAGCGAAAAAAATAGTTTCAGGGTTGTTAATGACACAGCTGAAAGGGGTATAAAATTAATCCGACTTCAATTCCTCTTTGACGAAAGACAAAGAACAACGACAGTTTCTGTTACTAGTTGTATCTGAATGTAGACAAATTTTTCCTGACTCTTCAAAAGCCACCATATCTAAACCATTACCACCATAATCTGAAAATTAATGTAATAATATGTATAATATAATAATAGAAATAATAAAATGAACACTGTTTGTTATCATTTTTACACCTTCCTTGCTCTTCTTTTCTCCTAATTCCTTCATTTTCAATTTGGATTTTGTTGCATTTACTTTTGAAAACACCTCCAACTAAACCACGTTTAATGTACAAAATGAAAAATACAAAAAGCAAAATCCGGAAAGCAGATGTAATTGAATGTTGTAATGTTTTTAGGCCTTTGCATCAAAAGTCACTTTTGAGGATAAGCACCACGACCTGACCCGAAAAATGCTAAATCCAACTAAATCTATAAGTTTTAGCAACAAAGTCATGAGAGTTAAACTTCAAGGCAACAATTTCCTATGAAATGAGACAAAGAATCAGGTTTCTAAGACTAATGATTTCCATTTTAAGGAGGAAAAACTGTCATTTTTTTGCTAAAAATCACAGTTTTTCTAAACTTTAACCTCAATGAGGCACGGGTTAACGTTATCAAGTTGAGCTGAAACTTTGGCAATCACATTTTCTAGCCAATTGGCAACTTTAAGGGGATCCCCCGGTAAACATTCGAACATTGATTTTTTTGTGACCAAACCTAATGAACACCCTCCATTTGCTGAAAAGTATTCCACAACACATATGCAGCGATGTGAATAAGTTCGCGGTCACCAGGAATCCAGAAAAAAAAATGTTGTTGAAGAATCATTTCTAATTCATACATTTTGTGCTATCAGGGTAACACGGTGGCAAAGGGCAAAGGTCCATAGAACAAGCGTGTCGGCTGTATCTTGCAGCCGACACTTCAGTGCAAAGAGAGAGATAGATGGCACATAGATAACCCATTAGATGCCGCTGTCAAAGTGGTTAGAAACAGGGGGGGCGGCCCCCTGTATTGTTGCATCAGCCCCCCCACAAAGTTATCGCAGAGTACCAATGGTTGGCCATCTTTGTACCACTATAAAGCCCTGCTTTCGGCAAGTGATCAAAAAGTCTAATATACCTCAAGATGGTACCAATAGAAACTACAGCTTGCCCCGCAAAAAAGAAGCCCTCAAACCGCTCAAGCGATGAAAAAAAAGTTATGATTTTTAGAATATGGCGACAAAACACAAATTTTATTTTAACAATTTGTTTTTTCCTTGTAATAGTAGTAAAACATAAAAAAACCTATATAAATTTGGTATCGCCGTAATCATATTGACCCACAGAATAAAGTTAATATGGCGTTTTTACCGCACCGTGAACGCCGTAAAAACTAAACCCCCCCAAAAAATTGAGGAATTGCTGTTTTTTTCCTATACCACCCCACAAATAATTATTTTACAGGTTCCCACTACATTATATGGTACAAAGAATGGTGCCATGAAAATCTTCTGGAAGGTGGGGAGGAAAAAACGAAAAGTGAAAATCAAAAAAATGGTTGAAAGAGTTTAATGACTGCACAGGTAAACTTGAATAACACTATTATGTATACAGGGTGCAGTTATATTTTAACGGTACTATATGTTCACATGTGGTGTGCTGTAGGAAGTCATGACATTACCAAGTATACAGTAAAAATACAAGTGTACAGTTTTGTTTTCATAGCTTGAATGAAGCTCTGTTGCAGTTCCCAGCACAGCAGGTGTCCATGTGCGCCGCTGTTAACCCCTTAAGGACACGGCCAATTTTGGCCTTGAGGGCAGAACAATTTTTTTATATTTCCCTCTTTGCATCCCGACGCTCATAACTCTTTTGTTTTTTTGTACGACATAGTTGTATGAGACTTTGTTTTTTGCGGGACGAGTTGTACTTTATGTAGGTACCATATTTTGTACAAATAAATAATCGTTTCATTTATAGAAATTTTTAATTTATAGAAAATGCAGAAAAAAAGCAGTTCCGCTGCAGTTTTAAGATTTATTTTTTTACACCATACACCGATCATCATAAATAATGTTATATATTTGTTGTACAGGTTGTTACTGTCGTGGCGATACCAAATATGTCTATATTATTTTATGTTTTGGGACTTGTATTTTAAAAAGTTTATGTATTATAAAAAAAAATTGTTTCTGTGTCTTTTTTTTTACTTTTTATTTATTTATCATGAATTTTTTTTACATTCATTTAACTTTTTTTTTAAATCCCATAAAGGGATTTTTCATTTTGATTTTTATTTTGTAACTGTAATGTACTGGCATAGATCTATATGCCAGTACATTAGCCTGTTACTGATTGTACGGGAACCTCAGATTCTACCTCAGTATGCCCTAACAACAGGAAGTATATTTAGACGACCCTGGGCTGTCTGGCCGTACAAGTTATGGGCATTGATCGCGTCACAGTTATTTTCTGTGACGCTATCAAAGTGCAGTCCCCCCTCCTTGAACGCCGCTTCCACTTTCATCGTGGCATTCAAAGGGTTAACGGCGGAGAGAGGATGTTTCTCTACTCTCCGCTGTCAGAGCGGGGCCGTGGCTGTGTATTACAGCCGTTGCCCCGCTCTCGATCACGCGCACAGACGGCTGTCAAACAGGACGAGAATGCTCGCCCTAGTGCGCGAAGTACTCGCCGCTCAGGACGATTATTCTCGTCCTGTGTCGGCAACAGGTTAAGGAAAAAGCTAGAGGAGCCTCAGTCACACCGATCATAATGTTATGGCATATCCTAGAGCAGCGGTCCTTATCTAGCAGTGTCTCCTAGCACCAGATTTACCGTCAGGAGCGGCATAACAGCCGGGCTTCGGCTCACAAGGTCCTGATGCTGACCAGTTCATTTCAGGGCTCTGGTATGGGGTCTAAATTATTTTAGGAACTGGTCTGGGATGTGATTTAATATTAGTGGTATGGTCTGGGGTCTGAATTAAATTTAGGAGTCTGGTTTGGAGTTTAAATAAGTTTAGGGGTCTAAGTGAATGGGACAGTGGTGCAATACCTTGCACAGCCAATACACATGCAAGAATGAATGGAGAAGAGAACCATGTAAACAATCAAGAGGCAGTAGGACTCGTACGAGCGCCGCAACCCCTTCAAACAGCTGATCTGCTGGGGTGTCGACAGTCAGACCGACAACGATCTAATATTGATGGCCTATCCTAATGAAATATCAGCAATTTTAATAACCTGAATAACCCCTTTAACTAATTTTGGGGTCTAGTCTCAATTAATCTAGGAGTTTGGCCTTGATTTCTGATCACAAATAATAATAAATCTTAATGCAAATAATTCTATAAAGTTTTCTAGACATTAATGAGACAACATTTTTACTGTTGGTGTTCAGCTCGGACTTTTACCTGACCGCAGACCAAGATAACCTTTATTATAATTAGTTGAGTACCCCTGTCCTAGGGAAACAAAAGTTACATGTGAAGAATATTTAAAACATTAACCTCCATGTGGCACCCTTTTAAAGTATGGCATGCTGGTCCTTGTAGTTCTGCAGCAGCTGGAGGGATACAGTATCTCACAGTGATGACCTTTTCATACTTCATCGCTGGGATGAATATGTTGATTAAATCACTTTGCACAGAAGATGTTGTGTTTGTTACTGAAACTGAAACCTGAAAACCCAGGGAACAGATGATGTTTTTGTCACTTGATTCACTAATATTCATCAATGCAGACAGTGACCTCTGTTAATGTATGAATAGAAATGAAGACTTGTAATTTGAAGGAGAACATGTGATAATTAGCATTAACTATGTGTCTCTTGACCAATATGTGACCCTTTGGGGCTTAGGTATTGATGTGATTGCTGTGCTCTCATTTCTGCCTGTCTTTGAAAGCACGTACAGTACTTCTATGCATGACACAGCACTGTCTACAATATGAAGCTTTTCCACGATTTGTCCAGCACCCACTTTTATGAAATTGTACAAGTATGATTTCCACCATTCCCGGCCAGGTGATTTTGCATGTGGAGTTTCAATGCCTTTTTGGTCACTGTGGCCATACACATTAGATGAATGTCTGCTGATTCCCCCCCCCCCCCACACACACACAATGTGCCCTCACACTCATTTCCCAAGAAAATAGTACCACATGCTGTGCCCCCTGAAAATAGTGCCACACACAGTGCCCCCTGTCGACGGAGCCACACACTGTCCCCTCTGTAGACAGAGCCACAGACAATGCACCCTGTAGAAAGTGCCACCCGGAAACAGTGCCACACACAGTGCCCCTGTAGACAGTGTGTGACACCTGTAGATAGTGCCAACTGTAAACAGTGCCACACACAGTGCCCCCTGTAGACAGTGCCACACACAGTGCCCCTTTAGACAGTGCCACCTGTAGACAGTGCCACAGGTTTATTATGCCTCTACTGTGACATCACTGTGTATATTATGCCTGTAATGGGAAATGACTGCTCAAGTATATGAGATGCAGAAGTTGCAATTGTACCTGTGAAAAAGGTGTCCTCTCCATAGTTGAGGGGCCCTGATACAAACTTTACATCATGGCCTAGCGAGGTCCACAAAGACATGGTTTGATGAGTTTGGTGAGGAGAAACTGAAGTGGCTGCACAGGGCCCTGACCTCAACCCCATCGAACACCTTTGGGAAGAAGTTGAACACGGGTTGCAAAACAGGCCCTCCTCTTCTCCAACATCAATGTCTGACCTCACAACTGCTCTTTTTGCTGAATAAGCACAAATTCCCACAGACACACTTTACAATGTTGTGGAAAGCCTTTCCAGAAGAGTGGAGGCTGGTATAGCAACAAAAGGAGTTCCAACTCCATATTAAAACCCATGGTTTTGGAATGGGAACTCATATACTGTATAGGTGTGATGGTCAGTTGTCCACATATGTTTGGCCATACTGTGTACTAAATGCTACTACTTTGCTCCAGGATGAAAATAAAATGACCTATTTTTAAGCATTCCACATGGTCCCTACAAATCTCTTCACTATGTCTAATGGTATGGAGGGTAAATATCGTATTACTTTCATACATGCATTAGTTAATATTTAGTGCTTATAAAAGTTGATTTCAACTGCCATTTGTGATATTCTTTTATGGCTGAATGTTTTCATATTGCATGTGCCCATGAAATAATTACTGTTATAGGTTGTTAATCTAATATAACGGGTGAAGACTCTTTAGACATAAACTTTTACATTTTTGATAAATATTATATGGCATAATTTTGTTATTATACCAAACATACTTAATAATTAGACCAGAGCTAAGATTTATGCATTTTGTGCACTTTTCGGGTATATGGTTTTATCCATTGCTGTTGTATCTAGGCTCCTTCCCAGTGTTTTTGTATTACAATTTAAGATGTCTGTCTAATCGTATTTATATGTCCATGTAAGATCAAAAAAAGATTGTTATCTCATTGTATGAGTTGTTTCCTCTATGTTTATAAGTTTTATTATTAATTATACCTAAACTGATATATTGTTTTACATTTTGAGAACAGGAGAGAGATTTCAGTTTCTAATTTTAGCTCAGAGGATAGTCTTGATTTGATATATTGTAGCAAACTCTCTGCTGTAAAATTTTTTAGGTTGGCACAGGATTTCAGCCTCTGGGTGTAAACACGAATGTTCTTATTCACTGACAGTAAGAGAGATCTTGACAATAGTGAGGAATTGAAACACAAAGTATATTAGAAAGCTGCAAATGCTTTATTCACATAAAATCAGGAATCCCGTTAAAATATTAATGCGCCAATCAGACTTACAGCCGATTCACAACAGTGAGTGCACCTTTATATACTCAAAGTACCAATGGAGACATTGGATAAGAATAACAGGTTCATCGGTAGAATTTGTCTAATGGTTTTCACTCAGCAACATATTTTTTTTTCTGCTGTGTCATACCCAAGTAAAAAAAACGGAAAAATATTTTAAACCTGCAAAAATAAAATAATGAATAATGGAATGATTACAATTCTTCTATGCACAAATTTGGCTCTACTGACACATGTGGCCAGGGTCTACTAAAAATGGAGCCGAGTGGTACTCACGGACAAACTTCTTTCAAACCCTAATAGAAAAGTAACTGCGGTGTTCTCATATAACAATATACCAGAATAATTGCATTTGTCATATGATGCAGTCAGAAAGAATTAGTAAAAATAAGAATTTTTTTCAGTGTCCGTAAGAAAAAAAATAGATATCCGTGTTTTGTTTTTTTAAGATGGTGGAGTTATGCAAGTCAGTATGATAATTATTGTTATTTTACAGTTCATAGTAAATGTTGCAAATGCTTTCGTATTAGTATCTGACATATAAACATATCACTTATGACTTTATCATTTAGATTTATGTTTGCAATTTGTTCATAAAATATTGGCTGTCCGTGATTTTTGCTTAAATTGTGCAGAAGAAACAAAAGAGTTTGGTATCCCAGAATCTCTTTCTTTTTTTTTTCGTAAATACATATTACACTCATTCAGCACAAGTTTGTTGGAAAAAGCAGCAAACGAAAAGCGATTCTAACAAATCAATCAATAAAAAAAGACAAATTCTAGCATATTAAATATATAATGATTAACAACATGTTATCATTTTGTAAGATAAAGTCTTCATCCCACAATAATAGAAAATTGTTATATTATTTTGTAAATGATACGGTAAAATCCACTTTAAAATCCCCAAATTGTTGGAGTGTATTAGACAATTTTTTTAAATAAACTTTTTACATTGTTGCTGAAATGTCTGCTTTTGTTTATCCCACTTAAAAAAATATGTAATGAGCAGTTAACATATATTATTAATACAATCTACATGATACCTGTACATTCTATGTCTGCTAACTATCTACTTATGTAGGTGGATAGATAAACAGATAGAAATTAGATAGATATAAAATGGATAGATGGTAGATGATAGATAGATAGATAGATAGATAGATAGATAGATAGATAGATAGATAGATAGATAGATAGATAGATAGATAGATAGATAGATAGATAGATAGATAGATAATGAGATAGATAGATAGATGATAGATAGATGATAGATAGATAGATAGATAGATAGATAGATAGATAGATAGATAGATAGATAGATAGATAGATAGATAGATAGATAGATAGATAGATATGAGATAGATAGATAGATAGATAGATAGATAGATAGATAGATAGATAGATAGATAGATAGACAGACAGACAGACAGACAGACAGACAGATAGATAGATAGATAGATAGATAGATAGATAGATAGATAGATAGATAGATAGATAGATAGATAGATAGATAGATAGATAGATAGATAGATAGATAGATAGATAGATAGATAGTTGATAGATACATAGATTTATTAAAAGATAGGTAGAGAGAGAGATCAATAAATAGATAGTTATGAGATGATAGATAGATAGATAGATAGATAGATAGATAGATAGATAGATAGATAGATAGATAGATAGATAGATAGATAGATAGATAGATAGATAGATAGATGATAGATAATAGATAGATAGATAGATAGATAGATAGATAGATAGATAGATAGATAGATAGATAGATAGATAGATAGATGATGATAGAGAGATGATGATAGAGAGATAGATAGATAGATAGATAGATAGATAGATAGATAGATAGATAGATAGATAGATAGATAGATAGATAGATAGATAGATAGATAGATAGATAGATAGATAGATATGAGATAGATAGATAGATAGATATGAGATAGATAGATAGATAGATAGATAGATAGATAGATAGATAGATAGATAGATAGATAGATAGATAGATAGATAGATAGATAGATGATAGATAGATAGATGATAGATAGATAGATAGACAGACAGACAGACAGACAGACAGACAGATAGATAGATAGATAGATAGATAGATAGATAGATAGATCATTTAAACTAGTGAACCCAGAATAAAACACAGGCTATGTATTGGTCCATTCAATCCAGCTATGTTGCTTTTAGTGCAGAGGTTTCTTCTGCAGATAAGTGTACAGTTTAGTAATGTTCTTTCAAAAAACCACTTCTAACCTAGAATATTTGACTGTATAAGAAAACCATGTACCTTGATGCAGCGTCCTATATGTGTCCCTCTAATCCAGCGTCCACCGCATAGATCTTGATGTTTGTAAAACATTGCATTGAGATTATCAGCAGATTATTATATTGTCCCTTTAATGCATACACTGGATTTATTACGATTATAGTTGTTTTGTCAGTGGCTGCAAACTTTATATAGGGAATCAATAAATTTATTACATGAATCCTGAATGTTTATGAGGATAACTGATTGATATTACTCAGTACGAGCACCTGGCGTGTTGTCTACGCATGTCATACATGTTAAACTCCTTATAGCAGAAGCAATTTATATCCTAATACTCGGTACTAGCAGAAAGATCAAAGAAAATAGAATACAAATAATATTTAAAGAATAAATCTTGTAAGATTATGGATATCACTGCTCTGCTGGTACTTAGTGGTATTTATGTGATTTTTGCTATTATCAGGACAGTTTTATATACAGAAATGATGCAAATACTGAGGCTGCGTTCAGGTAGAAATTGTTGTGTTGTTTTTGTCAGGCTTCTGTGGCTTTATAACGAGAAGTTTAGTATAGTCCGCAGTATTGGTCTTGTCATAAAAAAAATTTAAATAAAAGTTTGAATATATTTTTGGTCATTATAGGACATTGGGATATCAGGTTCCATGGGATATATTTGAATAGAGTGGAAGCCATGATGCTAATGTGAATAGAACCTTACACAAAACCTATGTATATTTATTTATTTATCCACATATATTCCAGTTAAAAATGAAAAAAAAAAACAAACACAAATATTTTTCTCTAACGCCTTACATAAAAGAGAATTAGAATTTAACAGGGGGGACTTCCCGATGCCCAGAACAAAGGGGCTGCAAAATTTAGTAATGCAAATGAACCTAATTAATACCACTATTCTTACTACATTTGGGCACTAGGTGAAGCATATACGTCTGAAAGAAAAGTATACCAATGGTATACTGTGAAGTACCTAGGGCTTTTAGGGGTCGACGTTGCCAAAGTTTACTTCTGAATACCATTTTCAATACAGTATTGGAAGCCATACATTAAAGTTTTTTTAATAAGTGAAGTCAATAGCAGGTGGTTGGTTACAAACATATGTTGGATAGTATAAGTTTAAATCTGTTCGAAGAAACAAACATTTTTTACTTCCCGTTTGTTCGAAGAAAACAAATAATTTCCCCTTTAAAATAAAAGATCTGTCAAACAAATGACAACTTCCTAACTATATACAAACCTATTACTTTTAATAATGCGCTGTATTTTCTAAAATAAAAAAAGTATGTCTGACATAGGGAATAAACTTTTTGTGACCTAACCTAACTTGTATTGAACATTTCTGCAGCTTTATTTGTGAAGTGTAGGGATCCATTGAAATCAATGGCCTTTCAATGCACATTCTGAGGTCTGGTATTTTCCAAGAATTTTCGCAATGCATCCATTTCATTGCAAAAATTGGCGCACTTTTTTTTTCATTACAAAAGGAGCATTGCAAGAGAATGTCAGTAAAGGAAAGTACTCACAGGACTGTATTGTGGATCTTGAAGTAGGTGGATTTAGGATGACTAAGGAGGACAATATAAACTTCAGTAAAGTTTTTGATGAACTATAGCTAGAATAGGCCATCAATGTCCAATTAATGGAGGTCCGACTGCTCTGTTGTCCACCTAAAGGGAGTCCAAGACATAGCTGATCTCTTTCGACGCAGAATTACAGCCATTGTGCCGAAAATCTGCAGTGAACCTGTGGCAAAATCTGTGTTACAACGAGTGAAATCCATGATGAAAATCCAATAATAATAATAGGCATGCGGAGGACTATGCCGTCAAATCCACAGCAAAAAATCAACAGCCCCATTCACATGTTTTGTACCGTACATTTTATTGCGAAACCTGCCATGTCTGCACGAGGCCTAAGTGGCACTGCTCTACTCGGCATCTTCTAAAGTCCATAAAGTCTGCCGTAGACGATAATAGACCAAACATGAATGAGAGCAAATTGGTGAGAATTGCTACAGGTAAAAGTCCAAAATGTTCCATGGGATAAAAAAATATGTTAAGCTTATACCATCTACGTATATCCTATCATTGTACAACGTGTCATTGTTTTGTGCTGTGGGATACTACGGGTTTCAATCCTAATACTAATTAATCCAAAATTAAGGTAATATCTATATCATCTAAGGGCTAAATTGCATATAAGAAGACATGGGTACAGTGGGTTTAGTGGAGTTCTTCAATGTCCCATGAGAGTCAGTAACTGACCCATAGCCTGACATCCTTAGGGCCTGTTCACATCAGCATTGCTTTTCCGTTCATGGGTTCCATTGCAGCTTTCCATCGGAGGAACCCATGAACGGAAAGGCAAACGGGAACCATAGCTTCCATTTGCATTACCATTGATTTCAATGGTAATGCTTCCATTGCAAATGGTTTCTGTTTGTCTCCGTTCCGTAAGGTTTCTCGATTTTTTAGCGGTAACAATAGCGGAATCCGGCATTTCTCCACAAATAAAGCATTATGCAAAGAACCTTACAATACAATATGAACCACCTTTAAACACCATTTTGAGTGTTTACAAATATAATTAATCTACATAAATCATTGAAAAATGCTGTAATTAATTGATGTTGCTTATCTTCCACTGTTCCTGAGTTACAATCTACATTATAGTCCAGAAATGCATTAACAACCCTGCAGGCTTCAGAGCTGAAATCACCTAGCTTTCCTTGCTGGCACACTGTCTGCACAGAGCCTGCTTTACCGATTTTAAATCAGGGAAATGTAGTTTTCACATCACACACTATACAATTATTAGATGTAGTGAGCACTAACTGCCCCACTGCATTATAAAGATCACATGCTCTTTTCAGTAGCAAACAGCAGAATTGTGAATGCAGCTCTAGAACAAAAATGCAGGCTCTTTTGTAATATTAGCGCAAAGCAAGAAAAGCAAAAAAGTTATTACATTTATACATAGTTTAAATAGATTATATCTATATATAAATAAAAATACTCTTCAGCCAAAATACTGTTGATTAAAAAGGGCCACTTTTACTTTACTGTAGGCTGTGCTTTAGGAGGCATGGAATAAAATCACAAAGGACAAGTGCCCAGATTATCAGTACAAAACTGCGCTGTATCCACTTTGTCAAAGTTTTGATGCAAGGGGAAGGTGGCTCTACAAGATTACCCAGCTTTACACACACACTAGTCTGAAAATAAGTCCCCAACGGAAGGAAGCAAGCTGCCTCTCTAGTGCCACCTATAGGTGACTACCCTGTAAGTCAATATACAACCCTTTATAGAGCCTTGAAACATAAACGTGTCCAAAGGGCTGCATTAGCACGACGGAGACCAAAAGAGTGTATTTTCCTCTGTCGGGCTGGTCAAAGACCTCTTTTTCAGCCAACCAGAACTCTACTCTGTACTGATGAGGACCAACAATTCTGAAACAGTTCTGTCTACAGATAGGTGACTGGTTTGGCTAGTAACCTGAGTCATGTTTCAAGGCTCTATGAAGTGTCGGACATTGATTTACAGGATAGTCACCTATAGGTGGCACTAGACAGGAGGTTTACTTCCTTCTGGAGAAGAGCTATTTTTGTATATATCTTAAATATTGCTCTTCCTCTGTGATGGTCTATAGTTGTGTCAGGTTTGTACTCTTGAGTTTTTGGGGCAACGTTACCAGTGGAAAATGCAGGATTCTTATAGAGGAGTTTTCAAGGGCATTGGTGCCCACGACAGAAATGTGCAAGAGCACTTTGAGAACGTTCTACATCGATAATTTTTACATAGGGCTTCAGTATATTTTTCTGTTTTTGTCTCATAGCATTCTGACAGCTATAAGTTTTTTTTCCAATGATATTACTGTGTAAGATAGCATTTAATTTATATAATTATTTTTTTAGTATAATATGCAATTTTCTAATAGAATTTCTGCATCAATTCCTTATGGTTTTTAACATCTCTACTTTAATGTGAGCCTTTATTGTTTACTTTTAGGGAATAAAGACCAGGCCAAGTTCCCATTGAATGATTACAAGCAGAGATCTTGAAAACCGTGAGGAACAATACAGAAAATATTTTGGAAAATTATAAAACTTTTCACTATACAATGAATAACTGAATACCCCTCTAACATTTTCTCACAAACTAAAGTGTAACTATACTTTGATAAAACTTTTGACATGTCATAGTGACATGTGAGAAGTTTTGATTAGTGGGGGGTCTGAGCACTCAGACCCGTACCGATCTCTAAAACAAAGGTGCAGAAGCGCTCACATGAGCCCTGTGTTTGTCTCTGATCAGCTTTGTTTGGCTCTCCTTGGATAGCCAAGCGAGCCGCGTAGGAGCGTAATAGAAAGTCTATGAATCTGTACAATGCTCGCTCGGCTTTCCGATGAGAGCCGAGCAGAGCCACGTTTTTATACAGTAAGCGCCAGAACATGGCATAGCCACTCTGCAATGTCCTGTTGCTGTAATATGTGTGCTGTGGCTAGCTAAGATGGCATCTGGCTGTTTATCCTGGCGCAAAGCAATTTAGATCTACCAGCATGTCAACCATCATTTTACTTACTTGCCACGGAAGAAAACAATGTTACAGCGCAAACATACCAAAAGATGTCATTTCTGGCCAACATAATATGCCCTTCTTCTTGGGAAATGCCACCTGTTGGAGGTAAGCAAGTCAAATCACTTTAAAGACACACTGTATTAAATCAATTATTCTGACAGATTAGACATTAACCCCCTAAAGTCTTAGGCATTCTGTCACAAACGTCCACAAACTCTTACAAGCTTATTTACATATACCAGACTCTGATGTGGCACCTCCTGGCTTGTCTTCATGAGGGTATCTTAAAGATACAATAATCTAAAAGGGGCTGTCAACCGCATAGATTTCCTTTCAATGGTATATATCCCTCACAGTGTGTTTCCACTATATACCAGTAGATGGCAGTATAGGCTTTGTGTATGACAACATTTCACCAGCATCCGATTCAATGTAAAATTCATGTTATGATATAGTCTCAAAAGAGATTTCCCCACTTACGTTTGGAAAAATAAGATATAAATAAGAAGTAAAAAGCGCTGCCTGGTATAACAATGAGACTATTTATAATTCTTCATTTTCTGACCTTTGTTATTTAAAATATTTTCAGAATGTAAGTTTAGCTGTGCATGGTGCATGAATATTAACAGATAGGACAGAGGTTTCTGTTGCTGTCAGATCAGACACAATTACATTAAAATGTTTAGATTTGATTTTGCTAAATGCTAATGCATGCAGAGATTTACAAAGCGGAACAAGTATTAGCTGGGATTTCATAATATAATTATCATGATAAGCGTTCTTCAGGTTCCTTGACTTTTACACTGGAGCAGCTTGACATAAACCTGGGATCTTCTCCTTCTCAATGTGTTGATGCTCTGATTAGCTAAATTCTCATCAGGGAGATAACTGACTTGGTCGCTGAAAGCACAGATAATGGATATGCTCAACCTTCCCCTGTAAAAAGGTTATCCTCAATAACAATGTATTTATATACAGAGAGAATTACTATTACTAAATTAGAATTACTAAACACTATTTGTGTTATTCATAAGAGGAGACAAGGTGGTGGTGCTTCACTGTCTTCAGTCTCAGTTATGAACTTAGATGTGATGGATAACAGGTGGATCTTGCATGTCAGAGACACACAGGACCCGCTGACACTGAACCCCTCAGGTCCGTGGGACTGACAGATTCAGGTCTTAACGAAAGACACAGCTGCTCTGTATACAGGATACAAAACAGCTGCATCTCAAAAAGTAAAAATAATTTTTAAAGAAAACTAATTTGAAAGTTGCACAAAACAGACTGACATATATATATATATATATATATATATATATATATATATATATATATATATACACTACCGTTCAAAAGTTTGGGGTCACCCAGACAATTTTGTGTTTTCCATGAAAACTCACACTTATATTTATCAAATGAGTTGCAAAATCACTAGAAAATATAGTCAAGACATTGACAAGGGTAGAAATAATGATTTTTATTTGAAATAATAATTTTCTCCTTCAAACTTTGCTTTTGTCAAAGAATGCTCCATTTGCAGCAATTACAGCATTGCAGACCTTTGGCATTCTAGCTGTTAATTTGCTGAGGTAATTGGGAGAAATTTCACCCCACGCTTCCAGAAGGCCCTCCCACAAGTTGGATTGGCTTGATGGGGACTTCTTGCGTACCATACGGTCAAGCTGCTCCCACAACAGCTCTATGGGGTTGAGATCTGGTGACTGCGCTGGCCACTCCATTACAGATAGAATACCAGCTGCCTGCTTCTTCCCTAAATAGTTCTTGCATAATTTGGAGGTGTGCTTTGGGTCATTGTCCTGTTGTAGGATGAAATTGGCTCCAATAAAGTGCTGTCCACAGGGTATGGCATGGCGTTGCAAAATGGAGTGATAGCCTTCCTTATTCAAAATCCCTTTTACCTTGTACAAATCTCCCACTTGACCAGCACCAAAGCAACCCCAGACCATCACATTACCTCCACCATGCTTGACAGATGGCATCAGGCACTCTTCCAGCATTTTTCAGTTGTTCTGTGTCTCACAAATGTTCTTCTGTGTGATCCAAATACCTCAAACTTCGATTCGTCTGTTCATAACACTTTTTTCCAATCTTCCTCTGTCAAATGTCTGTGTGCTTTTGCCCATATTAATCGGTTCCTTTTATTAGCCAGTCTCAGATATGGCTTTGTCTTTGCCACTCTGACCTGAAGGCCAGCATCCCGGAGTCGCCTCTTCACTGTAGACGTTGACACTGGCGTTTTGCGGGTACTATTTAATGAAGCTGCCAGTTGAGGACCTGTGAGGCGTCTATTTCTCAAAATAGAGACTCTAATGTACTTGTCTTGTTGCTCAGTTGTGCAGCGGGGCCTCCCACTTGTCTTTCTCCTCTGGTTAGAGCCTGTGTGTGCTGTCCTCTGAAGGGAGTAGTACACACCATTGTAGGAAATCTTCAGTTTCTTGGCAATTTCTCGCATGGAATAGCCTTCATTTCTAAGAACAAGAATAGACTGTCGAGTTTCACATGAAAGCTCTCTTTTTCTAGCCATTTTGAGAGTTTAATCGAACCCACAAATGTAATTCTCCAGATTCTCAACTAGCTCAAAGGAAGGTCAGTTTTATAGCTCCTCTAAACAGCAAAACTGTTTACAGCGGTGCTAACATAATTGCACAAGGGTTTTCAAGTGTTTTCTAATCATCAATTAGCCTTCTAACACAGTTAGGCTGGATTCACACGAGGTCATTACATCCGTAATTGACGGACGTATTTCGGCCGCAAGTCCCGGACCGAACACAGTGCAGGGAGCCGGGCTCCTAGCATCATACTTATGTACGATGCTAGGAGTTCCTGCTTCGCTGCCGGACAACTGTCCCGTACTGAAAACATGATTACAGTACGGGACAGTTGTCCGGAAGCGAGGCAGGGACTCCTAGCATCGTACATAACTATGATGCTAGGAGCCCGGCTCCCTGCACTGTGTTCGGTCTAGGACTTGCGGCCGAAATACGTCCGTCAATTACGGACGTAATGACCTTGTGTGAATCCAGCCTTAGCAAACACAATGTACCATTAGAACACTGGAGTGATGGTTGCTGGAAATGGGCCTCTATACACCTATGTAGAGTTTGCAGCTAGAATAGTAATTTAGCACATTAACAATGTATAGAGTGTATTTCTGATTAATTTAATGTTATCTTCATTGAAAAAAACTGTGCTTTTCTTTCAAAAATAAGGACATTTCTGAGTGACCCTTAGAAAAAAAAGTGGCACTTTTGAACGGTAGTACATATATATATATATACAAAAACTATAGGGTAAAGTAACGGCATCATGACTTGCCTAAGTAGAGTCATGTGTTATTGAACATTTTACTTATCCTTATTCCACCCATTCGCTCAAGAAAAAGACACGTGACAACCGAGGTTGGATGTGAAATGGCCACAGCAGCCGTTTATTAATTTACATTGTTTATAAAATGCAATTTGATCCGAAATATTCGGATAACTACTTAGGAATTCAACCAAAGAATTCCTCCTATAATTCACATGACCCAACATGGGTCAGAATCATAAATAGCAATTATCATTAACACTAATCAGAGCAGGAGAAGTCCTTGAAGCCATTTTTCCGATATGTTTACCTCGAGTTAGCCATCTGCAACCACCACCAACTATTTACCTCCAGCCGTAAACCAGCTCGGAGGCACCGCTCACCTCTGCAGATGGCTCCAACCACCAGAAGACCACTTCAAAGGGATAACACCCTATGAAGTCTTCAAACAATGTACCTTTTTGGGGGACGCATACCCCCGATGCGACCCCCTCACCATTTCGTACTGAGCAACCTCAAGGACTCCCCCCGCCAGCCGCTATGATACCTGGACCTGCTTCTAAAATGAAAAAACAACAAGTTACATGAGCATACAACAAAACAGAAATAAGAATAGACAAACACAAACACAAAACGAAAACAAGGGACACAACCCAATTAAAGGGCGGGAGGGTGGGAGCTCGTGACTTTTACGTGCTCTTTCTCCCGCTGCTTCCGGCTCAATGCCGAAAACAGCGGGAAGAACTGATAACGTCCCCTAACTCCTCCCTTCCCCTTCCCCAACTCCTCCTTATACTCCCTCCTTCTCTAACTAATTAACCCTTTCCCTCCTATGTCAGTCATGGAGGCTTCCCTTTGAAGCCCTCCGTGCTGCGTCCAGCCTCTTCTTGACTTGCCTAAGTAGAGTCATGTGTTATTGAACATTTTACTTATCCTTATTCCACCCATTCGCTCAAGAAAAAGACACGTGACAACCGAGGTTGGATGTGAAATGGCCACAGCAGCCGTTTATTAATCTACATTGTTTATAAAATGCAATTTGATCCGAAACATTCGGATAACTACTTAGGAATTCAACCAGAGAATTCCTCCTATAATTCACATGACCCAACATTGGTCAGAATCATAAATAACAATTATCATTAACACTAATCAGAGCAGGGGAAGTCCTTGAAGCCGTTTTTCCGATATGTTTACCTCGAGTTAGCCATCTGCAACCACCATCAACTATTTACCTCCAGACGTAAACCAGCTTGGAGGCATCGCTCACCTCTGCAGATGGCTCCAACCACCAGAAGACCACTTCAAAGGGATAACACCCTATGAAGTCTTCAAGCAATGTACCTTTTTGGGGGACGCATACCCCCGATGCGACCCCCCCACCATTTTGTACTGACCAACCATTTTGCCTGCCGCAACAACAACTCAAGTCTATCCCCATATAGACTCACATCCTCCAATCTCAACCCCCCCTGCCCGATCGGTACTAGGCGAAACCAACTCGCCAATTCAAAGCGCACCAAAAAAGCTAAGGAAAATGCTAACTGAAATAACTCAACCTCAAAAGGTGAACGACAGACAGACTCTAGAGATAAACCCAAAGAACCGAGGAGAGCAAATGGCACGAGCCCCCTCCGATATGCTTCGGCCCTACCTCGATGCAGACCCTTCAAAGCTTGCCCTACCGAAAAATCCTTAGACACATCCCGTAGACCCCGCAACTTAAAACCAAAAGCCAATGCAGAGACGAAACGATTGACCTTAGCCAGGGAAAACCCCGCCTCCAAAGCGTCCCCCAACCAATACAAAAGTGCCACCAACATGTCTTGATCCGTACTGACGGTACCCAAACCTCTTACCCACTCTTTCCACTGCCTCCAACAAGCAGAATAAGCACTCCATGTCGTTCGTGCCAACGACCTTTCAATCAACCGTTCTACGGGACCGAAACCAGATCCCAGAGATGTTCCGGACAAGCCAAACCGAGCAGCTCCGCTCCCGGTGCCAATTGACGGAATCGATTCCACTGTGAGCGATTAAGAGCATCAGCGATACAATTCCGAACCCCCGGCACATGCACCGCAACCACCCACGCGTTCAAGGACAAGCACACCAGAACTATGTGTCGCAACAAGTGAACAGGAGGAGAAGATGCAGATATGTTATTAATGGCCAACACCACCCCCATGTTGTCGCAGTAGAAACAAACCTTCTTGTCCCTGAGCCTATCCCCCAAAATGGTCACCGCAACCATGATAGGGAACAGCTCGAGCAGGTCCAGATTCCGCGTAAGTCCACTGACCACCCAGCTAGCCGGCCAGTTACCCGCACACCATGGACCACCACCGTATGCGCCAAACCCACCTGCCCCAGCCACATCCGTAAAAATGTCCAACTCACTCGTATCCTGTACTGGAGACATCCATAAAGAGCGACCATTATACTGACCGAGAAAATCATCCCAAACCTGAAGATCGGCCCGATGCTCCTCCCTGAGCCGCACAAAATGGTGTGGTGTACAAACCCACGCCGTCGCTGCCGACAAACGTCTACTAAAAACTCTCTCCATCGGCAAAATACGACATGCGAAGTTCACCTTCCCCAGCAGAGACTGGAGATCGCGCAACGTGATCTTCTTCAATCTACAAGCCCGCCACACCTCCTGACCCAATGACCTTAATTTATCCTCGGGAAGTCGACACTCCATCGCCACCGAGTCAATTTCAATCCCTAAAAAACAAATAGTGGAGACAGGGCCCTCAGTCTTTCCCAGCGCTAAGGGAATGCCAAAGTCCTTCGTAACTTTCTGTAAGGAATACAACAAATTACCGCAAATAGACGAACCCCCAGGGCCGATGCACAAAAATGATCAAGATAATGTATCAAAGAATCAACCCCGGCTACGCCCTTCGTCACCCATTCCACGAAGCAACTAAATGCCTCGAAATATGCGCAAGAAAGGGAACACCCCATAGGAAGACACCGATCCACATAAAACGCCCCGTTCCAGAAACAACCCATCAGCCGCTGGCTCTCTGGATGAACCGGCAACAAACGAAAAGCCGCCTCAATGACTGTTTTTGCCAAACAACGCGCCAGGCCCCGCCTCACGAACTAACCCTACTGCATTGTCAAAGGACGTGTACACTACCGAGCATAAATCATGATCAATCCCCTCATTCACCGACGAGCCCCTGGGAAAAGATAAATGCTGAATCAAACGAATTTTTTTTTTTTTTTTTTGGGGCTCCCGCTTCGGCACAATTCCCAAGGGGGACACCACTAAAAAATTTTATTGGCGCATCAACGAAAGGCCCCGCCATGCGACCCAATGAAACTTCCTTCAAAAGTTTTTTTTTTTCGACACGATCTCCGAATGCAAGTAAGCCGAATTAAGATTGCGCCGAGTAACCAGAACCTCAGAAGGAGGTGGAGGAATAACGAAACCAAAATGAAACCCCTCATAAATTAACTTGGCCGCAACCCTATTTGGGTATTCATTTAGATACGGGGCCATCCTTTCCACCCTCACCGGCGACAACCCCTTGACCAGTTGAAGAGGACTGGTTCCCTGACCGCTTCCCCTTCCGCATACACTTGGCAGCCCCGTGCGATGATCCGTTACATTCTGAACACACGTGCTTGAATTTACATGTAGCCCCGAACTTACACTGGCCGTCATTAAATTGCCAGCAAAACCCAAGTTTTGACCCTGAACCTTGCCCGGCCTGGCTGTACTGACCTCCGTGGCTAACGCTCCCGGGAAAGGACTGCTTAACCGGAGCCGTCACCCTCAACCAAAGCGCAATATCCTTCTGGTCCCACCGAATCGCCGGCCGAACCGCCTTTCGCTGGCGAAATTGCTCATCGTACCGCAACCATGCCTGACCCCCGTATACCCTGTGAGCCTCTCCGATGGCATCGAAATAACAAAATAACGCCGAGCAATTTTCAGGCACTGAAGCTTTCGAGTTGCGACCAATTGACCAACGTCTGCGGGATAAGCCTATACCGCCGACGTTCCTCTTCCTCCTTCTTACTCTCATCCCGCTTGCCCTTATCCAAATTGAATTTTGCAAGCGGCAGAAGAGAAAAAATTTCCACGTACTCATCCTTCCAAATCCGATCGCGAACCTCCTGTTTTAGATGTGACCCTAAAGGACACAAACACAAACATAAACCTCGCCACGAGCACGATCATCAAGCCGGATTCTATCCCCATCTTTTTGTGCCTCGGTTTGAACCGACACCGCGACCGCCTCCCTAGACGCCACCAACACTTCCCCAACCACGGGACGCGACTGTAACACACCAACCTCATGAGGACCTTCCCAGACTACCGCCGGGGAACCTGCCGGAACTACAGGCGCCGCAGCCCTATCTAAGCGCCGACTAACTTCCGCAAGCAACCCACTAAATCCGATAAGCCATCGCCGTCGCGCCCGGCTACGCCACTACCGACAGCCGATACCGCGCCCACTGCCCCACCCCCGACACCCGACATAAAAATCGCTGGATACGGCAAAGAAGGAGTTACGCACTCACCAGGCTGCCCAGGCGCTGTGTTCCCGCCAGCCGGAAAATCCTGACCGCGCTGAAAATCGTCCAACTCGCCATCCTCCAGGTCTCCTCTCGCCGACGACTGGCCATCCCACCGACATCTCCGACCCGGGGACACCGACATGCTGACAGATGGGCCGGCAACCTGCCGCCCGACCGCAGGGACCCAGACTTCCGACCGGACCTGTTGCCTCGTCGCCGCTGATGATCTAGGCGTCCTTCCTGAAGGTCTCGAGGAAGCCAGCCCCCTGGTCGGAACATCACCATGCGGGGCGGCCGTGGACTGCTCTCTGGATACAGCGTCAGATGGAGGTGGGGTGACAGGGGGCCCGGCCTGCGACCCCCTGTGGATCGCCAGACCTCGTCGGGGCTGGGGATTCCTGCCAGGACGCAGGGCCTGGGAGGAGATGGCTTTCCCAGCTGCCTGGCCTGCAGCGTACTTAGAAGGGCTCCCTCTGAGACACCGTGCCCGCGGGACAACCTCGGGACTGAGGCGTTCTGGTGGGCGAGACCGCCGGGAGCGGCGGGGAGACCTGGCCTGAGCCACTGCCGCTCCCGACGACACTCTCTGCTTCATCCGAGCAGGAGCACTGGGTGCCGACTCCCCCCCCGCCGCCACAGTACCAGCACTAGAGAGGGGGCCGGGGGAGGGGAGCCTGTCCCTCATAGTCACTGACCCTGAGCGCCGGGCCTGGCGTGGAGACGAGCCAGCCTCCGGCATCCTGGACAGCGCTGCCACGGTCTCCTCCAAACACCCGGGACCGTGAAATGCAAGCAGACCTCAGACGACATGGCACAGGTAAGCACAGTAGCAGAGGGAGCTCGTGATTTTTACGTGCTCTTTCTCCCGCTGCTTCCGGCTCAATGCCGAAAATAGCGGGAAGAACTGATAACGTCCCCTAACTCCTCCCTTCCCCTTCCCAAACTCCTCCTTATACTCCCTCCTTCTCTAACTAATTAACCCTTTCCCTCCTATGTCAGTCATGGAGGCTTCCCTCTAAAGCCCTCCGTGCTGCGTCCAGCCTCTTCTGGACTTCAAGATTGATGAAAAAGGGTGGATTTATTCACCTCAAGTGAGCAGTTCACTTGAGGTGAATAAATCCACCCCTTTTCATCAATCTTGAAGTCCTGGTGCCGTTACTTTATTCTATGGTTTTTGTATATTTCAAGTTGGGGAAGTGATTCATCCACTGGGTAAGGCCCCATGCACACGAACGTAGAAACGCCCGTAATCACGGGTCCATCGACTTCTATTGGCCACGGGTACCTCCCCGTATGCTTACAGGAAGGTGCCCGTGCCGTTGAAAAATATAGAACATGTCCTATTTTAGGCCATAATTACGGCACGGGCAGGCCCATAGAAGTCTATGAGGCTCCCGTAATTACGGGTGACTACGTGTGTGCACCCATCATTACGGGAGCGTTGCTAGGCGACGTCAGTGTATAGTCACTGTCCAGGGTGTTGAAAGTGTTAAACGATCGGCGGTAACTCTTTCAGCACCAGGGACAGTGGTTACCGATCATAATATAAATCAACGTGTAAAAAAAATAGAAGTCCATACTTACCTAGAACTCCCTGCTTCCTTCTCCAGTCCGTCCTCCTGGGATGACGTTACAGCCCATGTGACCACTGCAGCCAATCACAGGCCAATCACTGGCTGCAGCGGTCACATGGACTGCCGCATCATCCAGGGAGGTCGGACTGGATGTCAAGAGAGGGACGCGTCACCAAGACAACGGCCGGGTAAGTATGAATTTCTTTTACTTTTACTACGGAAAGGGCTGTCCCTTCTCTCTATCCACCACTGATAGAGAGAAGGGCTGCCGATTAGTGCAGTGAAATTTTGCAGCGAAAACGTGCCCGTAAATACAGGTGGAATACGGGTGACGCCGGACCCGTATTTACGGGCACGAGTCCGTAAATACTGTTGCAATACGGGTCGAATACGTGTGACCAAGGACCCGTATTTACGCCAGTATTTACAGGAGGACAAAAATACGTTCGTGTGCATGAGGCCTTACGTGCACATGGCCTAATATATAGCTGCTTGGAGTGCTGTGTTCATTTGCAATTGGACTATATATATATATATATATATATATATGTACTGTATATATATATATATATATACATATATATGTTTAAATCACTTTCAAAGGTTTACATTTAAACCTCTAATCTGGCCATACACTGGAGGTAGCTGTCGGCCGAATGATTCTTTGGCTGACAACTATTTCTCCCAACTCCCTCATACACATGCATGCTCGTCCGAGTGCATGTGTTTTCATCCTCCTGACAATAGTTGAGAAACTCAAGTTCAGGTGTTTTGTGGGATGACTTCTTCCATAATTTAACCATGTGTAAAAACAACAACTTAGCTTTATTCTGTGGCTCAATACGATTATGGTGATTACAACTTTATATAGTGTTTTGTTTTTGTAGAAAAATCGACATACTAAATACTTATTTTGTTTCACCACATTCTGAGAGCCATAACTTTTTTATTTTTTTGTCGATTGAGCGATGTGTGGGCTTATTTTTTGCGGGACGAGCTGTAATTTTTATTGGTACAATTTTTTGGTGCATGCAACTTTTTGATCACTTTTTACTACATTATTTTTTAGAGCTAATGTGACCACAAAAATGCTTTTTTGGCTTTGAATTAAAAAAAATTCGTTTTTTACGGCGTTTACCGTGCTAGTTAAATATTGGCATATTGTAATAGTTCGGACTTTTACGGATGCAGCGATACCAAATTTGTTTATTTTAAATGTTTTACATTACTTTAGAGGAAAAATGGGAAAAGGTGGTTGTTTGAACTTTTGATATATATATATTTTTTATTTCACTACTAATTACCTTATTTAACTTTTTTGTTGCACATTTTATTAGTCCCCCCAGGTGACTTGAACCAGCATATTGCAGTGTATTGTCATTTTTACAGTTTTCTTTTAAGCCCTACCAGAGGCACGGCTTAACAAAGGCAGAGTGAAGGCAGACCAGGGGGCCTACAATGGGGCTTACTTATTTGCACTGATCTTGAGTTACAGCCTGTGTTATAGTCCAGCGCTGCATTTACTATTCTGCATGCCTTCAGAACTGAAATCTCAGCATTTCTTGCAATCTCAGTGTATACAGAGCTTACTCTGGTAATTCACATTTGGGTTTGTTACGTTTTTCCACCAGGCAGTGTACAATAATGTAATGTAGGAAACCTACCTCTCCGATTACATTATAGGGGATAAGCTAAGCTGATAATGATGTGTCTGAGGACAAGCTTACTGAAACGGAATCATTGCAGAAAATCTGCAGTGTATTACAGTAGCAGCAGTGTGGGTGAGATTTCAACAAATCTCGTCTCTACACTGCGGAAATATACAGCCGAAAAAAACACACATAAATTGACCTGTGGTGTGGTTTCTTCAACCGCAGCATGTCAATTAATGCTGCGGAATCGCAGCTCTTCTGTTGCGGGTTTTCCTATTGAATTCAATAGGGTGCTTAAGCCCGCAACAAAGTGATGCGTGTTGCGATATATGCGACAGAATCACAGTAATTCCGCCACAAAAATCACAAGTAAGAAAAAAAAAAAAAAAGTTTATACTTAACCAGTCTTCCCTGCCTCTTCTCCAGTCCGGCCTTTCTGGATTGTGTTGCAGGCCATGTGACCGCTTCAGCCAATCACAGACTGCAGCTGTCACATGGCCTGCAACGTCACCCGGAGCGGACATCAGAGGAGGGAGGGGGTAAGTATGTGCGATCATTTACGCCAGGGAATTTATGCCCGAAAAAAACGAACCACAGTGTGGTGCGGGATTTCAGACGGCATTCCCTGCGGAGTTCAGGGCGAATACAATGCGCAGCTTGACACAGTGTATCCGCCCTGAATAGGCCGTGTGTGTTTGTACACTTACGGCAGAAAATGGTGCGCAATTTTGCAGTGTTTTTCACTATGCAAGGAGATGTGACACCTCCTCTGGCCACTTTCCGCGACAGGAATTCACAATGCTTCGGTCCTAAAATTACGCACCACAGGTCAATTTCTGCATAGAATATTTACGCAGAGTGTGGATGAGATTTGTTAAATCTCATCCACTATGCTGCTGCTGTACTCTGCTGCACTCTGCTGCGTTTTTTCCGTCCGCAATTCCGCCCGGAAAAAACGCATCAATTCCACAGCGTGTGCGTGTGGACGAGCCCTAAGTATTTCTGCTCTTGCTTGTGCTCTCAGTTGGCCGCTAGGAGCACATGTTGTGGTACTGTGTGGTAATATCTGTTGCTGTAGTGCTGCACGTGTGAGGGGACGAAGCTCAGAGTCAAGGAGGCTTGGCATGGCCTGGCAGCATGGGTGATTTTGTGCCTCTGGGTTGCTCCCTCTGCAGGAGCGATGCTGCATTGGCAGTGGCCGCCATGCGGTGCTGCAAACAATAGGGTAGGGACCCACTTTAAAAAAAGGTCGCCGTGAAGTGGCAAGTGGACTTATTACAATTTGTTTCAAATGTTAACAAAGAAGCTCATGTTCATGTTTATACATTTTTGGCTAGCAGCTATAGATCAAAGTATAACAAGTGGATGTGCGCAGTGGCGGATTAAGTAGACCATGGGCCCTGGGCTGTTACCCAAACTTGGGCCCCCCTTCCTCACCGCCGCCCTGCCGCGCCGTAACTATTTTTAGCACTACCTTTTTGGGCAAGCATTAACAGTGTTACGATTTCCCTTGTCACAGGGCTATGTCCGTACATGCTGACAGTATCACACTGTGCAGGGACACATCCTCCTGACAAGGGGAATTGGCTATCAGTCCTGGACTGCAGAAATACTTTTTGTGAAATACAAGGATTCCTATAATAAACATGTCAGGAGAGGTGACAGATTCTCTATAAATAGTTTTTTTCCTCTTTTCTTCTCCATTCGGTCCAGCGCTCATGACGACTTCTCCCGGCCATGACTCATTTCTGCAGAATTTGCCACTCAGACGTCTCCTCACTTTTCCAATATTTCCACACCTATAAAGGAAAATAAAGTTATCATGGTGCCACATACTGTGCCCCTAAATATAATAGCACCAAACACTGCGCGCCTGAATATAATAATACCACACACTGTAAAACACCACATACACACAGCCCCCTGTACATAGTGCCACACATAGCCCCTGTAGATATTACACACCCCCATAGATATCGCCATACACAGCCCCCTCTATATATCACACATCCCCTCGTAAAGAGCAGAAGCAGTGGCAGTGCAGAAGCAGTGAAAGCTGCTTCTATCTTCTCCTCAGGGTCCCCGGCAGTCACTGACAGCCGGAGACCCGACATTCAGCTGCCCGATCGCGCGGGCAGCAAGTTAAAACCCAAGCCGTAGAAAGTCTATGGCTCGGGTTTTAACGACCCGTTCCTGACCGCTGGCCGTAAAAATACAGCCAGCGGTCGGGAACCAGTTGGGCAGGACGTTAAGCCAACTAACCTCAGCGCCGGTGACCGCCCGCCCGGCTCTTCTCTTGCTGCTTTGGAGTGACAGAACAGCCGTCCGTCGCTGTTCTGTTACTCAATGGCGGCGGCCCGCACTTGTCAGGGAGGCGTGTCCTACCCCTTTCCCGGCCAATTCCCTGCTCCTCCTCCTCATCTTCGGCAGTTAGCAGCGCTAGCGCGCTGAATATATTTATAAGATGATGTGCGGTTCGGGCTGCCATGGGCCCCCTGGAAGCCTCGGGCCACGGCCGGCCGCCCGAACCGCCCATATGATAATCCGCCACTGGATGTGCGGTCCATGTCTAGTTCTCCAATACTGATGCACTACCTATAAATATGCCCCTTTATTATTTTCATTACCTCTTGACGAAGTTGCAGGTAAACGAAACACGTATCAAGGTATTTATTTGACTGGACCTCTCATTATGTCCAAAGGTAAATCCTTGCTTTAACTTCAGTTTTTGGCTGTCACCTTTCAGACAGTTTTCACTACCCACATGTTGTATAGGTTGTCTACTTAAGCTATCAGGCTTCTCTATTTAGCTATGATATGGTATACTTTGTGTATTTTTTTTTTACCTTGTTGTCATTTATATATACCTTTCAGCACATGGGCTTACTGTCAGAGTGTGTTAAATATATTTTTTTACAATTCTTTCTGATTGTCAGATATTGTGGCTGATTTTGGAACCAAGTGTCCTTTTTGTACATTAATATTGCTTTTATATATATATATTCGGGTATATCTGCTTATTATATTTCAATTGGTATTAGCCACAGACATGTTAGAACTGGTAGTGGCTGAGTTTTTATCCAATTTATATTCATTTATGTATATATTACTTTGATTGGTTTCCTGTCTGTTCTCTGTAGCTTAGGGCCCTTTTTTTCCCATCTCTGCGGCCCCATCAGTAGTCTTTTTCTCCTATTTTTATACTGCATTTGATTTATATATTTTGTATTAATTAACGATTAATTTTTATATTTTCGTATACATATTGTTTTGTGCTTATTGGATATATGGGCAGGAGTTGTCCTGATGGAAAAAGTTTTTTAATGGAATGTAGCGACATTATTATGTTCTACATAACAACTACCTTCTATAGATTTGCATAGTACATATATGTACTATAGTATATAGTACATATGTCCTGCACAGTATTGCAAATAATTTCTGTTTAATTTGTAACTTTTTAATAAAAAGAGAATTGAAAAAAAACGAGAAATTATTGCTTAGTTCTGTCATGTATATAAATGTTTTTCTTGAATTCTTTGCTTAGAGAAACACACTTTTTCCCCTCATAAAGCCTTTTCACCTTGCTAAAAGTGAGTGGGGTTGAAGAAAACGATGTATTTATGTAATTATGTAGTTATTAATGTAATTTTTATATATTGAAATACTTCTCACCTCTAAAACATCCAGGCTGTTGTTCTTCTACAGCACAACTAGAAGCTCAAAACTTTTCTCTTGGAACATTTAATAAAGAACGTATAAACAACAAAAGTAAATCTTTCCTGTGAATGAATGGTCATATTATGAAAAAATATGTCTCCATAATTAAAGAATGTAATAAATACTTAGAGGATGTGGAAAAGCGTAGGGAAAGATATCTACATAGTTAGGTGATTAATTTTGAAACCCTTTCATCCTTGAGAGACATTTAGAAAGATGTAAGTTCTTTTTACATTACAAAGACATGAAAACATAGGCATGGCCTCCCGAAATGAAGTCGTCTGAAGAGGTATTGCAAATAATGAAACCGGTAAGGGATAATGAGAAGGAAGATATCCCAGATATAATTTTAATCATAGAATATAAATGTATTCATCTTACAGTGGCTCTGTCATCTTCAGATGGACATAAAAATATCAATGGATCACACAGATATTTTCAAACAATGATTTAAACCAAGACCACGCACGCACACACGCACACACACACACACACACACACACACACACACACACACACACACTGGACAACTGAACAACATTTATGGGTTAAAATCATTTGATCCCATTTACTTACCACCGAATAGGTCATCAGTATATGATTGGTCTGACACGTGGACCCTGCACCGATCAGCTGCTTCGGCTGCCTCTGTACACCGGACATCCACGCCGGAAGCAGATGGAGCTGGAAGCAGTACTGCAGCTCTGCTCCTATGCAAGTAAATAGGAGCAGAGCTGCAGTTCTGCAGAACGGCCGCTATGCAGTGGTCAGTGCCATCTCCTTCTGGCTCCAACTACTGCATACCGTTCAAAACATCTGGAGGCAGCTGTAGCAGCTGATCGGTGCGGGGTTAGGGTGTTGGACCCGCACTGATCATATGCTGATGACCTATCTGGTGGATAGATCATCAGTTCTCCGATCGTGGAAAGCCCCTTTAAAATACAGTCAGGAAGTATTTGTATCCCTTGACTTTTCCCACATTTTGTTATGTTACAGCCGTAGGTCCCGTGCACACAAGTGTAAAAATCATCCTTAATTGTGAACCAAAATTACGGTCTGCAATTATGAACCAATTCACTTTTATTGTCCACGGACAGAAGTGTACCACAAAAGATAGAACATGTTGTATTCTTTGCTTTTTACGGTCCATGCTCCCATACTTTGTATTGGAGCACAAGCCGAAAATGCGGGAGGCTCCCCACGGCCATCGGCGGCCGGCCTTACCCGCAATCGCGGGCCGTAATCACGGGCATGGCCGTGTGCATGAGGCCTTATTCTAAAATGGATGTGATATTAAATACTCTTGAATGACCAGAAAATTATAATTGCAAGCTTTTGGAGCACAGATGGCCCTGCATCGGGCAGGTTTACAAATTGTGAGAAAAATGCAAGGTTTAAGCAATGTTACACAAAGAGATCATACATGGGGTGATGCAACATTAAGAAAAGCTGAAGCAAGGAAACTAAAAGGGCAACAGAGGTAATGACTTAAAAGTGTAACCCCTTCCCTCCGCCGCCATCAGCCAGTTTTGACCTTCCTGACAGAGCCACATTTTTCAAATCTGACGTGTAATTTTATGTGTTTAGAACTTTGGAATGCATTTACTTATCCAAGTGATTCTGAGTTTGTTTTTTGACACATTGTACTTTATGTTAGTGGTACATTTATCTTCATTGTTCATTTGTGAAAAACACCAACATTTATAGAAAATTCTTAAAAATTAGCCTTAATAAAATGTTTATTTTCTCTCATAAGACAGATAGTATTACCACACAAAATGAAACTCAATATTTATTACCTTAATTATGTCGTTTTTAGAACTATTCCATTTGTTACGCTAGTATGCTACTCGACTGAAACACAGGCCTTTAGAAATTAAGGAGCACCTTGTGGATTTTGGGGTCTCCTTTTTAGTAGAATGTTTTCAAGGCACCACTATAGGTTTGCAGAGGTCTTGAGGTGCCAAAACATAAGAAACAACCCTAAGTAGACCCCATTTTGGAAACTAGAACCCAATGAATTCATCTATAGGTGCAGTGAAAATGTTTACCCCCACAGAGTTTTCGTAGATCATTTTAGAATTAGGCTGTGAAAATAAAAAAAATAAGTTTTTCCAATAAGGTTTTGTTTTAACTTAAAATGTTTCATTTTCACAAGAAATAAACTAGAAAAAGCACCCCCCACATTTGCAAATACATTTTTACAGAGTAAGGCAAAACTTCGAAGGAAAGGAGCGCCATATTGAGCATAGATTTTGCTGGAATAGTTTTCAAAGCCCCTGCGGTACCAGCACAGTCGAAGCCCCCCAAAAGAAACCACGTTTTGGGAACTACAGCCCTTAAGCTATTCACCTAGGGATGTAGGGGGCATGTTGGACCCACAAGTGTTTTTCAAAAATTAGTGCACAGCAGATGAAAATGAAATTTGTTCCATAGATTGCCATTTCAGTGCCCAATATGTGGTGCCCAGCTTATGCCACTGTGAAAAGACAGCTCTGTAATTATTATGCTGTGTTTCCAGGTTTTAGAAACACCCTACATGTGGCCCTAATCTTTTGCCTGGACATATGACATATGGCAGGGCTCAGGTGTGAAAGAGCATCATGCACATTTAAGGCTTATTTTGGTGATTTATGCAGAATTGGTTAACCATTGCTGGGGCTTTCAGGTCAAATAATAAAATAAGCTTCCGAGAAGTGACCCCATTTTGGAAACTACACCCCTCAAGGCATTTACCAAGGTGTGTAGTGAGCATTTTGACCCTGTAGGTGTTTTCCAGAAATTGATGTGCAGCAGATGGTGTAAAGTAAAAATTGCAATTTTTTTTTCACTGATATGCCATTTCAGTGCCCTATATGTTGTGCCCAGCTTGTGACACTGGAGACACATACCCCATAAATTATTAAGTGGGTTCTACTGGGTATGGCAATGGCATATATGTGGCAGTATTGGGCACACTGTAGGGCTCAGAAGGGAAGGAGTGCCATTTGGGTAAACAAATAATAAAATTAATAATCCATAGATATGTGGTTCGCTGTGAAGCAATTCTTTGTTTCCCAACCAATAAATGTTGTCCGTTCTTATACCTGTTTTCGAACAGACTCTGAACCAATTTTTATACCATTTGTTCTTTGTAGCTTGGGGAATATTGTTGGGAAAGTGTTGTCCTGGTACATTACGGGCACCCTCGCTTCTAGCATATGTGCTTGAACCCTCCCATTCCTGGTTCCCAAACATTAGGGCTTTAATAACCTACCTAATATTTCCCTCTAGCAGGTAAATCAGAAGTTTTTTTTATCCCTGCCTTACTAGAGCTATTGCTTTTTGTATTTCTCCATCGACGTAGCCGTATGAGGGCTTTTTTTTTTTTTTTGCAAGACGAGCAGTCTAACTTTATTGAGTTAGTCTCCAGTGATACAGGGTGTGAAATGTGCCCATGTAATGGGTCATTAATCCAGATGTTAGATGAAGACCTTGTTTCAATAAATGAGAGTTCTTATTATCTTATGGAGTGTATGGGCAGTGCCATGAGTAGCAAAATATCAGCACAATATTCTAACCTTTTCATGGCCAAAGTAGAGGAGGAGTTTTTATTAATTTGTATGATTAAAACTTTAGCATATATAAATTATAGTGAGGTACTGCTGGACAGCCAGTTCTAGGAAGTGCCCTAATAATTCCCTACTTCTACTAATTAAGATTGATGGTGGCCTTCATCGCAGCAGCACCTCCAGAGACCCCAGATTTCTTCAAAACTTGGTTTGTTGTTTTGATGACCACGGTATTCGCAAGATCCAGAGGGATGAGACAACTGACATACTATGAGCTTCCATAGTTGTTTAAGCGCAACATCTCAAGGTGAGCAAAACTGACACTGAACCCACTGACTTCTCTCTCTTTTTTTCTCTTGAACCTACTATACCATAAAGCGCCTTTCTCTTTTTTTCAAGCATATTTGCAACTTTGTTCTTTGGGACCTTTAATGCTGCAAAAAAATGTTTTAACCCTTCCCCAGATCTATGCATTGACACAATCCTGTCTCAGAGGTCTACAGACAATTCTTTTGACTTCATGCATTTGTTTTTATTCTAATTTCTCACAATACAACTTCAATACATTATCACAACATGCTAGCAAAACCCTCAACAAGCTGCAAGTCACACCACAACCACTGGGTGGACACATATAGAAAAAGTTGGATATCTCGAGCTAAGTGGAAAGGTAAGGAAGGACACATCTGTACTTTCTGAATGCATTGTAACTTGTATTTATGTCCTACAGATTCATGCACTGTGCACTTACCAATCTGAGGGGAACCTATAGCCATGTTCATTCTAATGCCAGGACTACCAGATTATAGGTTGAATTTGCACTACACTAGCCGTTTACATTTGGCAGGACCGTTTGTAACAGTCCCACCGAACAAATGCCCAGACACATGCAACTGTATTCTTATATATCTGGCATATATCTGCAATGACTGCTATTTAAAACAAAAGTATTCACGCAGTGTATGTCTGTTCTCAGGGGCGTAGCTAGGGGGGGCAGGCGGGGCATGTGCCCCGGCACAACTTAGAGGGGGGCGCCAGCACCACCCTCTCCTGCACTATAATTGTACCTGCGTCTACAGGACACAGGTACAATTAGAAGCAATGAATGGCCGGGTACGTACCCGGCCATTCAATGCTTTTCCATGAGCGAAGCGGTATCACGCTTCCGTCGATGAAAGGCGCCGACTGACAGGGAAAGTCATTCTGCCCAGCCAATCAGCGCCTTTCAAAGACGCTTCGTTCAACCCCAGGAGACCTGCGCAGAAGAGAGCAGGTCTCCATTGCTGCCGGCCGGCGTGGGAACGGGATTAAGGTGAGTTTGAATAGTTTATTATTTTGTAATACAAAAGTGTGTGGCTTTATCTACGGGGGGCTTTGTCTACAAGGGGGGCTTTATCTATGGAGGTGGCTTTATCTACAGGGGGCTTTATCTACAGGGGGGCCTTATCTATGGGGGGCTTTATCTATGGGGGTGGCTTTATCTCTGGAGGTGGCTTTATCTACAGGGGGGCTTTATCTACAGGGGGGGCTTTATCTATGGGAGGCTCTATCTACAAGAGGGGTTATATACTGGGGTGGGCTATCTATAGAGCACCATATACAGGGGTGGGCTATATCTACAGGGGGGCTATATACAGGGGTGGGCTATCTATGGACTACTATTTACAGGGATGGGCTATATCTACAGGGGGCTATATACAGGGGTGGGATATCTATGGAGCACTATATACAGGGGTGGGCTATATCTACAGGGGGGCTATATATAGGGGTGGACTATCTATGGAGCACTATATACAGAGGTGGGTTATATCTACAGGGGGGCTATATACAGGGGTGGGCTATCTGTGGAGCACTATATATAGGGGTGGACTATGTGTGGAGCACTATATACAGGGGTGGACTATATGTGGAGCACTATATACAGGGGTGGACTATATCTACAGGGGGCTATATACAGGGGTGGGCTATCTATGGAGCACTATATACAGGGATGAGCTATTTCTACAGGGGGGCTATATACATGGGTGGACTATTTATGGAGCACTATATGCAGGGGTGGGTTATATCTACAGGGGGCTATATACAGGTGTGGGCTATCTGTGGAGCACTATATACAGGGTTGGATTATATGTGGAGCACTATATACAGGGGTGGACTATATGTGGAGCACTATATACAGGGGTGGGCTATATCTACAGGGGGGTTATATACAGGGGTGGGCTATCTATGGAGCCCTATATACAGGGATGGGCTATATCTACAGGGGGCTATATACAGGGGTGCACTATATGTGGAGCACTATATACAGGGGTGGGCTATATCTACAGTGGGGCTATATACAGGGGTGGGCTATCTATTGAGCAGGGGTGGACTATATGTAGAGCACTATATACAGGGGTGAACTATATGTGGAGCACTATATACAGGGGTGGGCTATATCTACAGGGGGCTATATACAGGGGTGGGCTATCTGTGGAGCACTATAGGGGTAGCTATTTGTGGGACACTATATACAGGGGTGGGCTATATGAGGGCACTATCTACAGGGGCTCTGTGGCAGGTACTATCTATAGGGGGCATGGTGTGTGTGTGTGTGTGTGTGTGTGTGTGTGAGACACAGTGTATGGTGCTATTATAATTAGAGGTGCAGTGTATGGCGCTATTATATTTAGGGGCGTAGTGTGTGGTATAATAAGAACATTATCTTTATTTATAGGTGTAGAAATGTTGGAAAAGTGAGAAGCTGAAGACATCTGAGCTGCAAACTTCAGAAATGACCGGGAGAAGTCATCATAGAGGTCTGGACCGGATGTATAAAAAGAACTAGAATCTGAGATGTCACCGGTGAGTCACTTAATGTAGATGTTTATTCTGCCTCTAATCAGCACTGTAGTCACTGTATGATCTGCAGTGAGATGATGGGTGGTATGATTATGATATGATTTATTTTTTGTGAAACAGCATCTCCCAGCATATCCTTACCATTGTTCGGGCCATGCTGGGAGCTGTAGTTTTACGCTGTACATACCTATACGGCAGGGGTTGCTCTAAATTGAGCTGTATTTGTGCCTGTGTTGTATTTATGTACTGAGCTTGGTTCTGGTGCTGTATATATGTACTGAACTTGGTTCTGGTGTTGTGTATAGAAATATATTGCTTGTAAAATGTACAAATGTTTTTATGCTCGAGTTACATAAAAAGAAATGTGGAAAAGAAATGACACGTCATTAATTGGTAGAGAAAACAAACACGCGAGGGGGAAGGAGATGTCGGGAAAGAGGTTAGGGGGGCGCCAAACGGAATCTTTGCCCCGGGTGCTGGAGAACCTAGCTACGCCTCTGCTATTCTTGTATACAGTTGTATTGAAAAGCTGCGGTTTCCTAACATATACTAGTTGAATGGATATCGCTGTGGCATATACATTTGGCTATTAAAGTCTATAAGCGTGTCGGTATATATGTCTAGAGATTTTTCCAGTGTATTGAGTTCTATACATAGATGGATCAATATTTAGGCATTTTAGTGCAATTCTTCAATTTATTTGTAGAAAACCCCATATTAAATTCTTCATTCTAATTATACGACACTTTAATAACTTAAATTTTCATATACATACACTGAAGGCTTATTTTATATTGAATTCCTAGTCATCATCTAGTATACGTTTAATGAGCCTATATTTATTTTATACTCTTACTTGGAACTGTGTAGGACTATTTTCTGCATCGCCACATAATAAGCTCAGTATAATGACATAAATGTCAGTATAATGTATGATTTTATTATTTCTGTCCTACTTGTCTTCAGCTTTGTTTTTACATTCATGTTTCCCAATTATCTGACAAGATGCTCGAAGTACGATACCTGCACAGCAGTTATGTGACCTGTGGGTGATGTTGATGTTAATCACCTTGTGAGGATGGTGGGAGCACCTCTTGGATGTTGGCAGTGACATCTTCAGCGTCAGACACTTTTCTGTCACATTAGAGCTGTGTTTGAAGTACGCAGCCAAATATCATTGCGTCCCCATCTGTGTTTCTGTGATTTTGTTAATACTTTATGCAGAAAGATGATTATGAATATGAAGAAAATACATCCTAGAGAATTGCGCACTTTTTCTAAACATAAATCGACATAATTTTGCTGTGTTTTTAGTTTATACACTTAAGGGCACATTTATATAAACTCACACCGTTTGTTGGCATAGCGTAAGCATTGTTGGCAATGGCGTAAGCATGTACGCCATACTTATATGGCGTATTGGCATATGGCTGTAATTTTTTTTGCATGATTTCTTCATGTCTTTAAGGCTCTGTTCACACTAGTGTCATGGCTTCCATTTATAGTGGAACCATGACATCTATGCTGGATCCATTTTTAAATGGATACCGGCTAACACTGACAAACAGCGTTGACATTAATTGGGTCTGCCATGGGTCTTTTGGGTTACAGTATTTTTGACAGCAAGAATAGCGATAGAGACTGCACTTTTCTTGCCGTAAAAAAAAAATGGAAGGCCGGTTGGACCTCCTAAACCCAAGTGTGAACAGAGCGGAGCCTTAATGTGTGGGCCAAATTAATAATGTTTGTGTGAAATTTTGGGCAGTCTATGCCAGGACAGAGCAGTTGTAATTAGTACATGCAAGATTTCCTTTAGGCCTCATTTACACGAGCGTGTGCGTTTTGCGCAGGCAAAAAAACGCAGCGTTTTGCGTGCGCAAAAGGCACTTGACAGCTCCGTGTGTCATCGGTGTATGATGCGCGGCTGCGTGATTTTCGCGCAGCCGCCATCATAGAGATGAGGCTAGTCGACGTCAGTCACTGTCCAGGGTGCAGAAAGAGTTAACTGATCGGCAGTAACTCTTTCAGCACCCTCAACAGTGAATTCCGATCACCATATCGAGTAACCTGTTTAAAAAAAAAGAGGTTCGTACTTACTGAGAACTTCCCGGCCGTTGCCTTGGTGACACGTCCTTGGTGACGCGTCCTTGGTGACGCGCCTCTCTTGACATCTGGCCCCACCTCCCTGGATGACGCGGCAGTCCATGTGACCGCTGCAGCCTGTGCTTGGCTTGTGATTGGCTGCAGCTGTCACTTAGACTGAATTGTCATCCCGGGAGGTCAGACTGGAGGAAGAAGCCGGGAGTTATCAGTAAGTCAGAACTTTTTTTTTTTTTTACACTTTCACGTATATTGGGATCGGAAGTCACTGTCTAGGGTGCTGAAACAGTTTAACTCTTTCAGCACCCTGGACAGTGACTGTCTCCTGCCGGGTTCGGTCAAAACGAGTTCGGCCGAACTCGGTGAAGTTCGGTTCGGTCATCTCTAAGACACTCCGTTCGGATGTTTGTAAACAGAAAAGCACTTGGTGCTTTTCTGTTTACATTCAGTTTGAGAGCTCTTGCGCGAATCACGCAGTTCGCACGGAAGTGCTTCCATGCGACCTTCGTGGTTTTCACGCACCCATTGACTTCAATGGGTGCGTGATGTGCGAAAAACGCAGATTTTTAGAACATGTCGTGAGTTTCTTTCAGCGCACTCACGCTGAGCAAAACTCACGGACTGTCTGCATGCCCACATAGACTTGTATAGGTCCGTGCGACCCGCGTGAAAGGCACGCGAGTCTCACGGACGTATATCACGTTCGTGTAAATGAGGCCTTAGTCTGTGACTTTAAGTTTTTAGTGAGCATGCTCCAACATATAAAACTTCTAAAGTAGTGTTCTTCATCCGTGAGTTGCACATTTGGTGCTATTTCGGCAACATTTTTTTTTACTTTATTAAAAATGTCAGTTCAATGCAGAAAATTATCCGCAAAATGGCATTTCTCTTTTATAATCAATTCCATTTAAGGCAGATTAGTCAGTATAATATTTTGCCTAAGTTAAAGGGGTTTTTCAGTTATATCTAAATAGAGCGTAATCAAACAAGATATTTGTTTGCTGTCAGTGAATAAAAAAATGTTTGTTTACATTTTGTGAGCTAAATACTTCATTAACAACTGCATAAATCTCTCTGGTAGTTTGCTACCCTTTAAAACCCTTCAAGGGCAGAATATTCTACCTTCAGGTCTGGAGGGTTAATAAATCTGTTGTGCTATTTGTCTAATAACGCTTTACAAAAAAATATGCAAGACTTATTTTTACGGGTCAAGTGTATTCCTGAGAATGCTGGTGGTCCCACGGAACCCTAGACAGAAACTGGTCCAGAGTAAGGCCCCATGCACACGACCGTAAAAAAACCTCAGTTTTTTGCGGACCACAATTGCAGTCCGCAAAAACGGAGCCATTCACTTTTATTGAACGCTGACACCTTTCCGTAGCACTACGGAAGGGTGTCCGTGCCGTGGAAATGTTCCGGGAATTATGGAACATGTCCGTTCTTTTGCATTTTGCGGGCCGTGCTCCCATACTTTGTTTGTGAGCACGGCCCGAAAATGCGGCTGTCAGTCGGCGGCCGGCCGTGCCCGCAATTGCGGGCCGTGATTGCGGGCACGGTCGTGTGCATGGGGCCTTACTAAAGAAAATAAAAAATCACGCTAAAGCTTCCAGACGTGTCCTATGTTAACTTATCTCTAAACCCGACATATCCCGAGATTAGTGGCGCAAAATGTAATACAATTGTAAAAAAAGTATACCTCTGATGAATGCTTATGATGGATCCAATGAATCAGCCACCTGTCACCTATAGACTGTATACTTTTTTACTGGATGGCTGTGATGAATGACCCCTTATTGGATGCTATCTATCGGCAATCCGTAGACTCCCACGTTAAAAAGTTTATGTTTTTTACTGAATGGCACTATATTGTATTGAATTGCTATCATGACAAATTGTATAACTTAACACAATTGAAGAAAAGTTATGGGTGGACACAGTGCATAATGATGAGGTGGGGTTTAAACCTAGAATGGTCATCTATGTAATATATGGGTTGGCTGGGTCTACCAGAGGGAGGTGTGATCTTTGTTAATAGAAGGGGTCCAAGCAGGGAACTCCCTTTATAATGTCTATCTATCCTAATGAGACAACCCAGAGGTGTAGCTTCCGATGGTTAGCCCTGAGCCCACTGGGATGATGGGACCCAGGGCCGGTCCCCAGCGGTGGTGTCCCAGTTTCAACTGTATCTGTGTCCTCAGGATGCAGACACAGTTAAATCTAATGCTGGATCAGCGAGCTGATGGCTACTTTCCCTAGCATTCACTAATGCCGGGCGTGAGCGGCTCGTCGCAGACAGGCGCGATGATAGTGACATAATCGCGCCTGGCTGTGCTGAGCCAAACACTGCACAGACCAGAGGATCAGAAGCATCTTGTCCTTTTGTTGTGGCAATAGGCCTAGGTGAGTATTTATTTTATTATTTTTTTACAATGCACTATGGGGGCATTATAATGGGTATGGGGGCTGCTATGGGGCAATATAACATATGGGGCAGCTATGGGGCTTATATTGTGTGGGAGCAGCTATGGGGGCATTATACTGTATCGGGCAGCTATGGGGCATTATACTGTGTGGGGGCAGCTATGGGGGTATTATACTGTATGGGGCAGCTGTGGGGAATTATAAAGTGTGTGGGCAACTATGGGGGCATTATATGGTGTGGGGACAGCTATGGGGGCATTATACGGTGTGGTGGCAGCTATGGGGGCATTATTCTGTGTGGGGGCACTATAGGGGAATTATACTGCGTGGGGAGGCACTATACTGTCTTGGGTCAGCTATAGGAGCATTTTCGTGTGTGGGGGCTCCTATAGGGGCATTATCCTGCGTATGGCCAGCTATAAGGGCGTTATACTATGTGGGGGCCACTATGGGGTCTTTATATGGTGTGGGGGCCCCTCTGTGTTGGGGCCCACTTAAATTAAACTACACTTTCTGTTCATCTAACAATGACTTTAAAGGTTCAATTGTCTTACTTTCAAAATCTCAAGATTAATTATTTCAATACTGCCCACACAATTAGAACTCTTAAAACAGGAGTTCTCTTTCTCATGGCCAACAGAATCCATCACATTTTTGGTTATAAATATGACTCCTAATCCAAAACAATTATACTCTCTGAAATATAAAAAAAAATAAAAAAACTATTGACCTCTATACCTCCTATATTAAAATCTTGGTCTCCGCCTTTTCTATCATGGATACCGTAGGTAGAACAAACATTTTAAATTCTCTGATTTCTACAAAGGTCACCAACTTATTACAAACTCTTCCTATACCACTCCCGAGTAGCTTCTTCCACCTTTATAGGAAGATCTGTTCAGACTACATTTGGGATGGCTCTCTGTCCAGAATCTCATATAAAATCCTCCAGTTACCACCCGACAAAGGAGGAATTGGAGTCCCCCAACCATATAAATATTATAAAGCAGAACACTTAACTCGAGTTGTAGATTGGTTTAGACAGCCACCGCATAAACACTGGGTGACCATTGAAGAACAAATAGCACAGAGGACTTTACGCCAACTAATCATTGAAGACCCCAAAATTAACACCCATTTATCAGGGTTAAGCACCTTGTCACAAGCTACACTAAAGATATAGAGAGACCCACACATTAGAACATTGTGTTCAACCCACCCAACACCATTAACTCAATTAAAAGACTGCATCCCAGACCCGGGCTACCAAACACAGACTTAAAAAACACTTACTCCTTTAGAGATTCTAGACAGAGATTGCTTCTTACCATCTCTCGTTCAGACAAGAGAAATTTTATGTTACCAAAGGCTTAATGCCTTCCAACACAGCTTCATCTATAAATACGTCTGCAGTTTCCTCCCTCCTACTGGACAACATAGAAATCTTTTGTGGTTCGAGGAACTTTGGACAAAGACACAGGCACCTAAGAAACTGTTATCCAAAATTAGTAAACAGATTATTTCATCAGGCGCTGGAGTTGTGCCATATTTTGTAAAAAGAATGGGAGAGAGATTTACATTTCTACTGCAGACATAACCGGGATGCTGGGAGCTCCCCAAATCAACCTCTCGTATTAAAATTGAAGAAATGCGTATAAAATACTCTCCAGGTGGTACCTAACACCCGTCAGACTGAAACAGATGTATAATTCTACATCTAGTACCTGTTGGAGATGCGGCATTAATATAGGCACTTTTATACACATTTGGTGGGAGTGTCCAGAGATCTTGTCATTTTGGCTACAAGTTTTTAAACATATTAACATAATCTTGAGTACAAAACTCCCTATGACCCTATAGCTCTCCTTGCTTTAATCCCGGGCAATAGACCTAGAAAATCTCTAAAATTGATACTAATGCTACTAGCTGCTGTTCGCCTACTGATCCCATTACGATGGAAGACGACGGACTCTCCATCGATTTCACGTTGGTTACATAAGGTTGATCAAATTGCTGGGCTTGAAGAACTCTCGCATTGGGAACTTAGATCACATCACACCTTTGTTCAAATGTGGAAGAGGTGGCAGACTAATAGGTCTCAGTTTTATAGCTCTGTGAGTAGCTGATACACACTAACCCAGACATTATATTTGATCTTACTACTCTTATTAGAGATTTAATTATGAGGGACATCCTGTAATGACTTTCATTTTAATCGTAGTAACGACTTTTCATACCTCTTCATTTCTCTAATTAATTCTTTAACTAAACAAACCGTGAGCTTTGATCTTTCTCAAATTTTATGGTGCATATAGGTGCGCATAGGTCTACCAGATGGCTCCTTTGAATGTCCCTTACCCCCTTTTTCCCCTCCCCTTTATTATATATGATGCTTCTATTGGTATATTGTTCTAGATTACCTGTATTAGGAACCTTTTAATGACACTAAGGCCTCATTTACACGAGCGTAATATACGTGCGTGCGACACGCGTGCTTTTCACGCGTGTCGTACGCACCTATATTAGTCTATGGGGCAGTGTAGACGATGCGTGAATTTTGCGCAGCGCGAGTGCGTTGCGTAAAACTCACGACATATTCTATAATCGTGCGTTTTTCGCGCATCACGCACCCATTGAAGTCAATGGGTGCGTGAAAACCACGCATGCCGCACGGAAGCACTTCCGTGCGAACTGCGTGATTCGCGCAAGAGCTGTCAAAAGGATGAATGTAAACAGAAAAGCACCACGTGCTTTTCTGTTTACAAACATCCAAACGGAGTGTCAAATTAGAGATGAGCGCACCGAACTTCACTGGGTTCGGCCGAACTCGTTTTGACCGAACCCGGCAAAAAATGTTCGGGTACGCGACGGCAGGAGACAGTCACTATCCACGGTGCTGAAAGAGTTAAACTGGTTAAGCACCATGGACAGTGACTTCCGATCACAATATACATATACGTGTAAAAAAAACAAGAGGTTCTGACTTACCGAGAACTCCCGGCTTCTTCCTCCAGTCCGACCTCCCGGGATGACAATTCAGTCCAAGTGACAGCTGCAGCCAATCACAGGCCAAGCACAGCCTGCAGACAATCACAGGCTGCAGCGGTCTCATGGACTGCCGCGTCATCCTGGGAGGTGGGGCCGGATGACAAGAGAGGGACGCGTCACCAAGGCAACGGCCGGGAGACCGGACTGGAGGAAGCAGGAAGTTCATGGTAAGTATAAACGTCTTTTTTTGATTCACAGGTTGGTGTATATTGTGATCGGAACTCACTGTCGAGGGTGCTGAAAGAGTTACTGCCGATCAGTTAGCTCTTTCAGCACCTTGGACAGTGACGGGCGTCGACTAGCCTCATCTCTATGATGGCGGCTGCGCGAAAATCACGCAGCTGCGCATCATACACGGATGACACACGGAGCTGTCAAATGCCTTTTGCGCGCGCAAAACGCAGCGTTTTTTGCGAGCGCAAAACGCACACGCTCGTGTAAATCAGGCCTAACGATCAGTCTATTTTTGCATATGTAGCAAAGATTTATACCATGTGTTGCCTTGTTTCATCTTCCTTGGTCGTTTGTCTTTTCATTGTGATTCGATATGGCAGTGTAACATTGTTCATTTGTTTACTGTTTTAAAATGTAATAAAAATATATTTAAAAAGACAAAATAATTACTTACTTATCTGTCCATGTGTTTGCAAACCTGTTCATTTTTACATCCTTTTCTCACCTTTGTGCAAGGTTTTATTATTTGTTATGAAATTTTGCCACAAAATGACATCTGGCAACATAAATCTGACATGTTTCATTTACAGAAGACCTTTAGAAATGTGTAATCAGTTTTAAATATCAATTTTAAATGTCATTGCGGTAACTGATAATGATTGTTGGTGAACACATAGAACTCGTGTTCTATGAATAAAGTGGAGAGCTGACTTTTTAATTGTCATTATTTCTATATAATTGATGCAGCAAAAGGTAACACAGCAATAACATTAAACATAACAACTCTGAAGTATTATTCCTTTATGTGTTCCTTGTGTTCCTGAAGTCTTATCTTTTATTCACAGTATTTAGAATTAGATTTCCAGCATCACCTAATACATATTAACCCCTTCCCTCTTTAGCCACTTTTGACCTTCCTGACAGAGCCTCATTTTTCAAATCTGACATGTTTCACTTTATGTGGTAATTACTTCGGAATGCTTTAACCTATCCAAGCGATTCTGAGATTATTTTCTCGTGACACATTGGACTTTATGTTACTGGCAAAATTTGCTCGATACATTCAGGATTTAAATGTGAAAAACACCAAAATTTAGCGAAAAAATTCTAAAACTAGCATTTTTCTAAATTTAAATGTATCTACTTGTAAGACAGGCAGTTATAACACACAAAATTGTCGCTAATTAACATCGCCATATGTCTACATTAGATTGACATTGTTTTTTGAACATCCTTTTATTTTTCTAGGACGTTACAAGGCTTAGAACTTTAGCCGCAATTTCTCACATTTTCAAGAAAATTTAAAAAGGCTATTTTTACAGGGGCCAGTTCAGTTGTGAAGTGGCTTTTAGGGCCTTATATATTAGAAACCTCCAAAAAGTCACCCCATTTTAAAAACTTCACCCCTCAAAGTATTCAAAACAGCATTTAGAAAGTTTCTTAACCCTTTAGACATTTAACAGGAATTAAACCAAAGTAGAGGTGAAATTTACAAATTAAATTTTTTGTTGTTGCAGAAATTCATTTTGAATCCATTTTTTTTGTAACACAAAGTTTTACCAGAGAAGCACAACTCAATATTTATTGCCCAAGTTCTGCAGTTTTAGGAAATGTGTGGCCCTAGTGTTTTTTTATTTCATTTTATTTTATTTTTTAACATAACATATATATATATATTTTTTCATTCTTTCTGTGTGTTTTTTACAATTATATAATATCAATTCTCTGAAACATTTTTTATTTTCATCCCCATGTATGTATTTTTATTATAATATATATTTTGGTACTATGCACGTTTTGCTGTAATATAATGTATAATGCTTTCAAATGTGTTTATACAATCCTATGTAAAGATAAATTGATCTATATATGTATTTATTTATTTTTTCACTGTTTTTACACTAATAGGGAAAGTTTAGGGAAAGGGCTTGAATGCCTCCTCATATAATGAATTATATCTCACGTTTATGTATTTATTTATTTATTGCTAACATGGTTGTTGGCGATGTATATATATATATATGCATGCATGTTTATTCACATTTTTTATTATTTATTTATTTACCCATCTATCTAGTTATATATTGTTATGTATAAATTTGGTCTTTTCTCCGGTCTGTTGCCACTTCATATAGTTGAGTAACCACTGTTGCACTTTTATGGATCCTCTGCGGAGAGTGTTTTGATCGGTCATGTCCAAAAAAGTTTATGTATGGTTTCTCTTTTCTCTGACCTAACTAAGATACACATGTAGCAGCTTACGTGGATCGGCTTGACACTGCCTTTGTATGTGCGGCGTCTGTTGCTATGGTTCCACCCCTTGCTTGGGGTCGGAACACTGGACACGTGATCACGTCTCTCCAGTGTTTCCGGGTCCAGTGCATCGTAGGTGGTTTACCTACAACGACGTTGCTACAATCTTCCACAATTAGCTACAGCTGCTGGATTCTTTCAATGTAAATGATGATTGGCTTGGGGTTTCTTTAAATGGACTGTTTGTTCAGTCCCAACACCACCCCCAGACGAAGGCTTCCGGGCCGAAACGCGCATCGGGGTGACACCAGAGATGGTGACTGTCACAGATGGGTAAGAGTTCCTCTTCAGCACATGCTATTTGTTCAGCAAAAAGGTCTATTTATAGTGTAACACTCATTGTTTATTGAGTTTTCAGTTTATGACTGGTATTACAGACACTGCCCTGATTTTGCCATGTGATATGTGTTGCGTTATTTGGCTAAACTGAGCTATGCATCCTGCTCCTGTATAGTAGTATTGCCTTATTCATATGGCTCTACTGATGGGCAATGACCTATATACATGTATTTAAAATACTATTATATGTTAAATTATCTTGTTGCTTGCTGAACAGGTTCTCTTGCCGGTTTATGTATTATAATTCTAAATACACATTGTACAATTGCAATATGCTGATTATTTATCTCTGTCGTTAAAATATGTCACCCATTACCTATGTATTTGCATATATTATGTATATCTATCTGGTTGTCTTTTTTGCACTGTGGAAATCATCTCTGGTTTTAATATATGCTTTATTTTTAGATGTATTCAATAAAGTTTCTTTGTTTTAATTAATATTTTGGTGTGTCAGACTCCGAACTTTAGGTTTTGTTGTTTCTAGTGTGCTAATGGACCAAAGCACAGGCCTCAGAAGCAAAGGAGCACCTAGTGGATTTTGTTCCTCCTTTTTATTAGAATATATTTTAGGCACCATGTCAGGTTTGAAGGGCTCTTGCTGTACCAAAACAGTGGAAATCCCCCAAAAGTGACCCCATTTGGGAAACTACCCACCTTAAAGAGGCTCTGTCACCAGATTTTGCAACTCTATATCCTATTGCAGCAGATCGGCGCTGCAATGTAGATAAGAGTAAAGTTTTGTTTTTTTTAAAAACGAGCATTTTTGGCCAAGTTATGACCATTTTTATATTTATGCAAATGAGGCTTTCTAAAGTACAACTGGGCGTGTTTAAAGTTATGTACAAGTCGGCGTGTATTGTGTATGTACATCTGGGCGTTTTTACTTCTTTTACTAGCTGAGCGTTGTGATTAGAAGTGTATGATGCTGACGAATCGGCATCATCCACTTCTCTTCACAACGCCCAGCTTCTGGCAGTGCACAGACACACAGCGTGTTCTCGAGAGATCACGCTGTGACGTCACGTCCTGCATCGTGTCGGACGAGCGAGGACACATCGGCACCAGAGGCTACAGTTGATTCTGCAGCAGCATCAGCATTTGCAGGTAAGTAGCTACATCGACATACCTGCAAACGCCGATGCTGCTGCAGAATCAAATGTAGCCTCTGGTGCCGATGTGTCCTCGCTCGTCCGACGCGATGCAGGACCTGGGGCAGGAAGTGAGTGATGTCACAGCGTGATCTCTCGAGAACACGCTGTGTGTCTGTGCACTGCCAGAAGCTGGGCGTTGTGAAGAGAAGTGGATGATGCCAATTCGTCAGCATCATACACTTCTAGTCACAACGCCCAGCTAGTAAAAGAAGTAAAAACGCCCAGATGTACATACACAATACATGCCCAGTTGTACATAACTTTAAACACGCCCAGTTGTACTTTAGAAAGCCTCATTTGCATAAATATAAAAATGGTCATAACTTGGCCAAAAATGCTCGTTTTAAAAAAAACAAAAAACTTTACTCTTATCTACATTGCAGCGCCGATCTGCTGCAATAGGAGATAGGGGTTGCAAAATCTGGTGACAGAGCCTCTTTAAGGAAATTATCTAGGGGTATAGTGAGCATTTTGACGCTACAGGTTTATTGCAGAAATTATTGGAAGTAGGCCGTGAAAATGGAAATCTACATTCTTTCAAAGAAAATGTAGGTTTAGCTAATTTTTTCTAATTTCCACAAGGACTAAAGGAGAAAAAGCACAAAATTTGTAAAGCAATTTCTCCCGAGTAAAACAATACCCCATATGTGGTAATAAACGGCTGTTTGGACACACGGCAGGGCTTAGAAGGGAAAGAACGCCAGTTGTCTTTTGGAGTTCACATTTAGCAGGAATGGTTTTCGGAGGCCAGGTCGTATTTGCAAAGCCGCTGAGGGACCAAAACAGTGGAAACCCCCACAAGTGGCCCCATTTTGGAAACTACACCCCTTGAGGAAATTATCTAGGAGTATAGTGAGCATTTTGACGTCGCAGGTTTTTTACCGAAATTATTGGAAGTAGGCCATGAAAATGAAAATCTACATTCTTTCAAAGAAAATGTAGGTTTAACAATTTTTTTCTCATTTCCACAAGGACTAAAGGAGAAAAAGCACTGCAAAATTTGTAAAGCAATTTCTCCCGAGTAAAACAGTACCCCATATGTAATAATAAACGGCTGTTTGGACACACGGCAAGGCTTAGAAGGGAAAGAGCGCCACTTGGCTTTTGGAGCTCAAATTTAGCAGGAATGGTTTGTGGATGCCATGCCACATTTGCAGAGCCCTTGAGGGGACAAAACAATGAAAACGCCCAAAAAGTGACTCCATTTAGGTAACTACACCGCTTGAGGAATTCATCTAGGGGTGTAGTGAGCATTTTGACCCCACAGATGTTTCATAGAATTTATTAAAATTGGGCAGTGAAAATAAAAACAATCCTTTTTCTTCAATTAGACGTAGATTTATCTCAAAATTTTTCATTTTCTCAACAAATAAAGGAAAAAAAGAACCCCAACATTTGTAAGGCAACTTCTCTGGAGTACGGAAATACCCCATATGTGGTCATAAACTGCTGTTTGGGCACACGGCAAGGATCAGAAGAGAAGGAGTGTCATTTGGCTTTTGGAGCACAGATTTTGCTGGATTGGTTTCTTGACACCATGTCGCTTTTGCAAAGCCCCCAAGGTACCAGTACAGTGGAAACTACCCAAAAAGGACTCCATTTGTGATACTACACCACTTGAGAAATTAATCTAGGGGTGTAGTGAGCATTTTGAACCCACAGCTGTTTCATAGATTTTATTTGAATTAAGCAGTGAAAATAAAAATAATTTTTATAAAGCAGAAAAAGAACCCCAACATTTGTTAAGCAATTTCTCCCGAGTACGGCAATACTCCATATGTGGTTATAAACTCATTTTTGGGCACAGGGCAGGGCTCAGAAGGGAAGGAGTGCCATTTGGCTTTCAGTGTACAGATTTGGCTGGATTGGTTTCTGGTCGCTATGTAGCATTTGCAAAACCCCTGTGGGACCAAAACAGTGGAAACACCCCAAAAGTGACCCCCATTTTGGAAACTACACCCTCATGGTATTCACCTAGGGGTGTAGTGAGCATGTTAACCCTGCAGGTGTTTTGCATAAATTAGTGTGCACTCGATATTGCAGAGTGAAAATGGGATTTTTCAATAGATATGCCAATATGTGGTGCCCAGCTTGTGCTACCATAACAAGACAGCTCTCTAATTATTATGCTGTGTTTTCCGGTTTTAGAATCACCCTACATGGGGCCCTAATCCTATGCCTGGACATTTGACCGGGCTCAGTAGTGAGAGAATACCATGCGAAATTGAGACCTAATTTGGCGATTTACAAAGTATTGGTTCACAATTGCAGAGGCTCAGATGGGAAATAATAAAATAAACCCCCCAGAAGTGACCCCATTTTAGAAACTACACCCCTCAAGGCATTTATAAGGGGTGTAGTGAGCATTTTCACCAAACAGGTCTTTTCCATAAATGAATGCGCTGCGGATGGTGCAAAGTAAAAATGAAAATTTTCCCCAGAATTGCCAATTCAGTGGCAAGTATGTTGTGCCCAGGTTATGCCACTGTAGACACACACCCGAAAAATTATGGTATGGCTATGGTACGGGTATGGCTGTGCCTTATATGTGGAAGTAAACTGCTGTTTGGGCACGCTGTAGGGCCCAGATGGGTGGGAGCACCATTTGGCTTTTGAAGTGTAGATTTTGCTTGGTAGTAGTTTTGTTTGAGTATTGCTGGTGTTTCCATTTATAATGTGGGGGTACATGTAAGCTGGGCAGAGTACATCAGGAGCATAGTCAGGGGGTATAATAATGGGGTAAACAATAAAATAATCCATAGATGTGTGTTACGCTGTGAAGCATTCATTTGTGCACAGGCCGATGTGGCAATGATACATGGTATCCTTTCTTATCCCCCATTTGGTCCACACTCCGCACCTTTGCAGTTTGGGGAATTTTGCTAGGAAGTGTTGCCCTGGTATAATACGGGCACCCTCAATTCTAACAAATATGTTTGGGGCCCCCTTTCCTGGTTCCCTAATTTTAGGGCCCTGATAAATCACCTCTTGAAACAGATTAAATGTTCCCCTCTGATCTGCACAACTGCATATTTTTTATTTCCTAACTTATTGGAGCCTTAACTAATTTTATTTTTTCATAGACGTAGTGGTATGAGGGCGTTTTTTTTTGCGGGACGAGCTGTAGTTATTATTGGTACCATTTTGGGGTACATGTGACTTTTTGATCCTATTTTTTGAGAGGCAAGGTGACTAAAAAATAGCAATTCTGGCATTGGTTTTTTTAGGGTTTTTTTATGCAGCGTTCACCATGCATTATAAATTACATGTTACCTTCATTCTGCGGGTCAGTACGATTCCGGCGATACCTAATTTATAGCACTTTTTTATGTTTTACAACTTTTTGCACAATAAAATTACTTTTGTAAAAAGAATGTATTTTTTCTGTCGCCATGTTGTGAGAACCATAACTTTTAAATTTTTTAGTCGACCGAGCTGTATGAGGGCTTGTTTTTTGCAAGACAAGCTATAGTATTTATAGGCATTATTTTTGGATACATGTGACTTTTTGATCACTTTTTATTTAAATTTTTGTAGGGCAAAGTGACCAAAAAACTGAAATTCTGGCATTATTTTTTACGTTTTTCTTTACGGCGTTCACCGCGTAGAATAAATAACATAATATTTTTATAGTTTAGGCCGTTACGGTCGTGTCGATACCAAATATGTATGGTTTATTTATTTTTTTCAATAATAAAGGACTTGATAAGCAAAAAAGGGCGATTGTGTTTTATTTTATTACTTAAAACTTTTATTATATTTTTTACAACTTTTTTTCACATTTTTTTACACTTTACTTTAGTCCCACTAGGTGACTTGAAGGTCCAACTGTCCGATTTTTTTTCTAGATCTGTCAGTCATTCACTGACAACAAGCCGATTAGGCTTCGCCTCCGAGCGGGGCCTAATCAGCTTCCGTAATGGCAAACAGGAGGCCATTGTTAGGTCTCCTGGTATCATAATAGCAGTCGGCAGTCGTGTGATTGCAGGGCACAGCTGGCGATCTGCTAGCAACCACAAAGATGCAGCGATCGCATCCGATCGATGCATCTGAGGGGTTAATGGCAGGGATCGGAGCTAGCTCCGGTTCCTGCCATTACAAGTGGTTGTCAGCTGTAACATACAGCTGATATCCACCACTGATGACGCCGGCTCATCTACTGAGCCAGCGCCATCTTGCCAGCGGCTACGTAAGCTTTTCAGGGCCTGCCTCCGGGTGGGGGTTGGAAGTTTTCCATTCTAGGCATACCAGGAGGCCAGTATTAGGCCTCCAGTTGCCATTGCAGCCACCGACACCCCGGCGATTTCATTGGTGGGGTTTCGATGAGCTGCAAACACCTTAAATGTAGCGATCGCTTTTGACAGCTGCATTGAAGGGGTTAATGGCGGGGATTGAAGCTAACTTCGGTCCCCGCCGTTACAGCAGGATGTCAGCTGTCAGATACAGCTGACATCCGGGGATGATGGCACCGACTCAGCTTCTGAGCAGGTGCCAAGCATTTGGCGTAAGTATACAACATTTTGCGGAAAGCACTGGCTTTCCATGTCGTATACTTACGACAAATGTCGGGAAGGGGTTAAATTCCCTAAGGAATGTCCAACAGAGGAGATGATTTTGAGGTCCCATCCTCCATTTATATAGAACATGCACATGACCACTTTTTATTTTATTTTATCATAGTCCTTGTTGTTATCATTGTACACACAGGATAAATTATCATTAAGGTCTACTAGGTTATTTGTGAATCATATCAAAAGAAATAGACCCTAGTGGCAAGTGATTGGCTCCAAAGTCTGTAACTGAAACTGTAGATACTTAGCGTTTCACCATATCACATGGTATTATATAGTACCTCCATAATATGGCATATAAGGGAACATCCCACAATCATTTTTCTGTTGAATTACGTATTACATCTCTGTACAACTCGGAATTTGTACGGAGCTGTAAAATGGATGTGTGCATGAGCCCAATTCAATAGTCCAAATTTCGCAATTAGTTTATTCCCAATACACAGTTTATAGTAAAATGTAAATTTTTTACAAATGATACTCATTATTATTTCTGTTGTTTATATAGCACCAACATATTCTGCAGCACTGTACAGATTATTGCAAGTAGGGCTCACAATCTAATTTTCCTATATCAGTCACAATTTTTTTTACTAGAGAAAAGAGCAAAAGGACACGGCGCCAAGTAGCGGAATCAACAGTATAGGGAGCAAAAAATGGTACATAAATGCTCACCTATGAAGTAGCAAATTACCGGCATGTAATTTGTATAAATAAGCTGCTGCCAATCCCAGACGCAACTCCCATGGACATGCCAACATAATAATAGGTCCGGCGCCGAAACGCGTAGCATCCTTTATCCAATAAACCGTACTTCATACAAGCAGCGCCTTTTTATCCCGTTTTTTGCTATTTCACTATTATTACAATTTTTTTTACAGAATACCAATTAACCCAATTATCAGTATGTTTTTGGAGTGTGGGAGGTTATTAAATGCTATATATTTTTGTTTGTAATCAGTAACATCCAGGAAGAATTTCTTAAACATCCTATACTTAGAAAACATTAATTTAGAATGACAAGCATAGCCATTATCAGTAATTTCTGTATTGATGATTGCAGTAGGAATTATTGTTTCATCTAGCCTTTTATTATAGACTTACGATGCTTCATAATTTTCTATTGCTGTCCAATAATCCAGAAAATGTAATAACCTATTATTGTCAGATTAAAGGAATTCTATTACACAATGATGGCTGCTCTTCATGACAGCCCAGATCCATTACTTCAGTTAGATTTCAGTACTATATGCCATATCACCTACCACGCGGGGATATCTTCTTTGAGTTCTTGTTGACATCCAGTCTTTTACTAGATAAGATCTTGGAGACGTAATCTAGTTTTAAAGCCTATAATACGAGTAATAACTCATGCGTATCTACAGCTGCTTTTAACAACTATTTTTGTCTTCGAAAAGTAAAATAAAAGGCTTCTTGTCTATAAATTATTAATTTAATTTAGTTCCACGGCATGATCAAATTAGCAAATTAATTAGAACTGTTGGTAGATGTGCCATTACTGTTGTCACCGCAATTGTAGTTGTACCCCAAGGTCATATGTGACCTATATAGTAACTTCAAGTACTTAGTGTCTAAAGAGACTTAATTTATTCAAAACCATAATTCTTTTTGCTAGAATTGTGTCTGAATCCTTAAATCTTCTATGTGAATTGATGTTTTATTGTCTTAATTTGAAAATAGCAATTAAATCATTATCACAGACAATGGACGGCTTTGGGATTTATCTACAGTACAAAATACGGCCAATAACTTACCAATGATATTCCAGTGTACTATATGGGCCATAGCAAGCACATTGTGTGATTCCCTCACTGATACTATTTTCTATAGTGCATTGCAATCCACCATTAATGTAGTAATTGTAAAACCTTTGGAATCATTAATCTAGTCTCCTATAAGGTGACGGGTACCCCCTTGCATATGTGGTACGGTATGTCCACCCTGTGCATACTTTATTTAGTCAATGTATTGCTAAAAAAAACTTCAGTTTAGACCAGAACTTCTTTGTGTCTTAAAGAGGTTTTCCCATGATGGAGATTTATGAAATATCCACAGGATATGTCATAAATGTCAGATAGATGCAGGTCCCACCTCTGGGGCCTGCACCTATCTCTAGAACGGGGCCCCCTAAACCCCTTTCTAGCTTTTTGTGCTCAAGCTGACTCCCGGCCACTTCCTGATTACATGGTCCCTGAGCTACGCTGTTTCCATAACTCCCATAGTAGTGAATGCCAGTTATGGAAGCAGCGTAGCATGTGAGCTACACTGTTTCCGTAACTACTATTAAGTTCTATGGGAGTTATGGAAACGGCGTAGCTCAGCGATTACGCTGTTTCCGTAACTCCCGACCATGTAATCAGTTTTCCCATGAGGGACGTTTAAGTCCTTGTGCGCGCACTTGAAGTGGCCTAAAATGTAACTGCATGATACACTTTTATGATGTTGGAGAAAATGCTGCAACAAAAACCACAATGTCTCTTCTCTAAGTATCTGTCCACTGCTGAACTCCATGTAAACTAGCAAGTGATACTTAGCTAAGGGCTAATTTACACAACTATAAGAAAAAAAATCTGATTTGCGACCAGAAAAAACAGGCATATTTTTATCCATATGGAATTCTGTAAGCATGCTCCTTTTACGGCTGTTCGATCTTATCAGAATCATATTAGATCTCCCTTGGATCTGTATTGTATTCGTTTTTTAAGTCATTCATATTCTCAGAAATAATAAAAAATACAATCCTCTATTGTCCATAAGTTCCATAACCATAAAAATTGCGATAAATTGGATGCAATTCTATTGCTGACGAATCTGATGCTTAAAGTTATTTTGGGACTTACGACTAGAAGAAGAGAAAAAGCTTTTTCATTCAGAGTTTGGACACAGAATTGCTCATGTAGATGATGTAGGGAGAAGACACACTGAAATAGAGGTAAAATAGAAATAAAAACCTGACAATTTGCATTGGGCTCAAAGTAGTTCTCCTATACATTATTTGCAAGGAAGATTGATTGTGTGTGTGTATATATATATATATATATATATATATATATATACATAAACAGTCAGGTCACATTATTATGATCACATCTTACTTTCAACGTCGGCAGCGCGTAGCCCATGAAGGAAGTGATGTGTCGTGGGCTGGCTTGGTGGATATATAAGGTATGCGATAGGCTGTCTGAAGACAACTTATTGTTGCCATGGGTAAAAGGGGCGATTTATCAGAGTTGCAAAAAGGGATGATAATTGGCTTTCAGGACAAGGGTGGCAGCATTTCTCAAACAGCGCAGCTTGTGAACTGTTCGCGTGCTGCTGTGGTGAAAGTGTATCATGAGTGGACAAATGGCACCATTGGGAATAACTGACATGGTGCAGCACTGCACCACGTCGCACCACGGTGCACCACGTGCCTTTAGTGTGAGAGGTGAACGTCGGCTACAAAGGTGCGCGAGGGCCGAATGACACACTACAGTGGAGCAGCTCACCATGAAAATCAACCAGGGGCTACCAGACGTGTGTCTATATACAAACAGAAATAAGCAACACTCAATGTCCCAATCCACAATAGTAATGGGTAAAAGTGGGCAATCCCGATCCAATGATTGTAGATAGATATAGAAGAAATTCCACAGCACTACGATGTAGCAAAAAAAGTGGTTTATTCAGTCAACACATAGCTGCAACGTTTCCGTCCTACTATGGAACCTTTTTCAAGCATATATATATATATATATATATACACACACACACACACATATATATATGTATGTATATATATATATATATATATATATATATACTGTATATAGAATTACTGTTATTAAAATAGGAATATAATAGGCCATTATGATATAAAAATTCTAACAAATTTCTTCTGAGATGTAACATAAAGGGAAGATCAATGTTTAATTCACTATGTGGCTTTCAATTATGTTTCAATTCATGGCTGCTTGGCTAATCCTCATCTTTGCATTCCTGTTATTTCTAATCCTGCCTTAATTGACGCCGTAACTAAGAATAACAAGTGTGGGCTTTGGCTTCTTTTCCTTTTTGTCTTTTCTGGAAACAGATTATCATTTATAAAAATTTAAGAATTTAAAACTCCTAAGTATGAAATGTGAATTGTAGCTGTATGACCTTGAGAAGAAAGGTAAAAGGTCGCAGTACAGCTTAAGAATGTTATTTCTATTTCTGACTTGTTTTAGTATGAATGACTTAGTCTTGATAGGTGACCTTTTCCTTCTAATCTTGACAAAGGGTCAGGATCTAAAGATTAAAATTCATACATTAAAGATACAAATATATACAATAGAAACCTATAATAACTTGATAATTTTATGATTTTATTATGTGAACACCTATAAAATGCAATATTCATTATAACGTCCATTTTTCCTTGACAGTTGATACTGTAAAGGTTTCTCCTCTTGCAAATGTATTTGTTTAACTGCATACTGTGAACTTATGAATGTTATGAATTCAGTGACTTGCAGGGGCAAACATAGGGGAGAGTGGACCCCATAACAAGAGAAAAATGGGGTCCTGATGCTGGTTCATACCACCAAGCCATCCTTGTAACAGGACAGTGGTGCTTGTTGACCTTGCTTACCAGGCCCGGAGACGAAGGGGGACTGCCAGCCCCGTGTCGCTGTGCGAGAGTCGCTTAGTTTACTATGGCAGAGTAGAGAGCCATTATCTCCCTGCCCTGCCACTAGAGCTAGTAAGCTTCAGTCTCTCCTACTTCCAGGCTGGGCAGCTGATTAGCTGATCGATCTGGCCAGTCAGCAAGATTACTTAGACGTTGGATCAATTCTCCATCAGGTCCGGTGTCCACTCATGTTAGTCAGCGTCCTATTTTAAGCACCCTATTTTAAGCCAAATTGGGGATCTATATACCTTATGGGGGCCCAACTGCTATATGGGAATCGCCTAACTACAATATGGGCACCTAACTACTATATGGGGGAAACTATCTACTATATGAGGTCAACTATCTACTATATGGGGGTAATAGCAAATCCCCATAGGTCCGATCGGGGCGGCCTCCCAGGGCCTGAGGCTCCTGGGAGGCCCATGGCCGCCCAAAAAATAAGACCACATTCCGAATCGTGGCAAAAAACGCAACATAACTGCTTTGTGTATGGGGCAGAAATCCCCATGTGACTAGCGCCGGAAGGCTTTTAAATGGGCTCAATTATATCCGCGTCCTTTGGATGCAAATTCAATCGACAGCGCTGGCGAGGCAAGGGAACCATCAGTTCTCCTCCCCGCCATTCGGTGCATTTTTGTGATGTAGACGTCGCAATGACGTCATCGTATCACGTGCGTCGCTCCGCTGGGTGAGGCATGATCAGGAGACACGAGGCCTGCATCGCTGGAGAAGAGGATGGTGCGGGAATGAGAATAGGTGAGTTTGGCGCTATCTATAGGGAATGTGTGTGGCGCTGTATACAGAGAGGGGCAGTGTGACTCTATCTACAGTGAGGGTGTGTGGCACTATCTACAGGGTGTACTGTGGTACTATCTACAGGGTGTACTGTGGTACTATCTACAGGGGGTACTGTGGCACTATCAACAGGGGGTGTGGTACTACTTATAGGGGGTGTGTGGCACTATCTACAGGGTGCTCTATGGGCTCATTATCTACAGGGGGCTCTATGGGGACACAATCTACATGGGGCTCTGAGGAGCACTATCTACAGGGGGCTCTGAGGGGCATTATCTACAGGGGGTTCTGAGGGGCATTATCTACAGGGGGCGTTGAGGGCCACTATCTACACAAGAGAAGACACTGTGAGTGGAGCATCATTTACAGGGGCACTTTGTGTGTGTGTGTGTGTGTGTGTGTGTGTGTGTGTGTGTGGTGCTTTACTTTACAATGTTTGACACAATTGTATTCAGGGACATTGTGTATGGTACTATTATATTCAGGAGCACAGTGTATAGTGCTGTTATTTTCAAAGGCATAGTGTGTGGCAGCATGAGACTTTTTTCTTAATTTATAGGTGTGAATACTGTATGTTGGAAAAGTGAGGAGCTGAAGATATCTGAGTGGCTAATTCTGCAGAAATGGGTCGTGGTCGGGAGAATTCGTCAGAGTTTCTGGAATGAATGGAGGAGAAACGAAAAAAAGAATGACTAGAATCTCAGAAAACCTCACCTGTGAGTCACTGGATTTATAGAGACTCTGTCACCTCTCCTGACATGTCTATTATAGGAAATCCTTGTATTTCACAAAAAAATCTTTCCTTGGCCAGGATTAATAGACAAATGGGTGTTGCCATTCCCCTTATTAGGAGGATGTGTCCCCACACAGTGTGATTATGTCAGCGATAGTTGCAGACTGTCAGTATGCAGTGAGACAGCCCTTTGACAAGGGGAATCGTAACACATATTGTTCAATGCTAGCACAGCAATGCTAGCACATGGCATGGCAGGGCTGCAGTAGTGGTGCATGGAGGGCCCAAGTTTGGGGAACAACCCAGGGCCTCGGCCACTGTATGGGGGCACACTACTATACGGGGGTCAGCTTTCTACTTTATATATATATATATATATATATATATATATATATATATATATATATATATATATATATATAGTAACTATATATAGTAACTATATATATATATATATATATATATAGTAACTATTATATGGGGGCCTAACTATTATATGGTGCACCTAACTGAAATGTAGGGGCACCTAACTACTATGTGGGGAACAAAAGAAGAGCATTACCATATAAAGGCACAAAATAGTACTACTGTGGGAGAGCAGAAACGGGGACATTAATACTGTGCGGTAGCACCATTACTGTTTGGGGGGTACAATTACACTGTGGGGCACTAAGAGGAGCACTATTATATACCATTACAGCGCAGGGCCTAAAGACTGTTTGGGAATGGGTGGGGAGTGTGATGGAAAATCAACGAGCCAAAGATGTCTGTTCTTTAAATTCTGCAGAGACAAATCATAGCTGGAAGAAGTCGTCATGGTGGTCTGACCTGGGTGAAGAAGGAAAAGGAAAATGAACGACTCCAATCTGCAAAAACGTCTCCTGTAAGTCACATTAATGTAACTGTACTGCATTCACTCATATGGTTTAGTTATCATTGGTCATATTGGCCTTGGTATACTGGGTTTTGTTCAATAACAGTATGGGGATATTTGTACCTTGCACAGTGAATAGTGGTATTATGTGATAACTTTATGACTGTATAATTTAGAAGTATATTATCATAGAAAATTTACTTATAGCTATGTTGTATTTGAGACTCGCAACGCCACTGGGTCCCGCACATCCGAGCAACAAGCGAGGGAGGATGCAAAATTTGTCCTGAGCCAATAGGACTCTAGTTATGCCACTGCATCTCTTCTAGTACAAAAAGGACTTGTGGCACTCAGGCTGCTTTCCTTTTCTAACCTGGTTTAGGCCCTATGCCTTCATGGGCCCCATAGCAGCCACCTTGTTTATGGTATGTACGCACTTGATGAATTCTATGTGTCATATTGAAAGAAGTTGTCTGTTATAGATAACCCACTGTCATATGGGTATTTTTAGCTAACAGAGTCTTTTCTATTAGATTAGGACACATATTAGCTAGAAATATTGCAGTTTCTTCAGCAAATACAGCTGATCACAAGGTCTCGCAGCAGGAAAATGATACCCACCCCTGCAATTTATAAGACAGAGCTGTCAAGATATAATGCTGAGAAAAAATATTCAGATCTAATCAATAGTAGTAAGTATTGTTTTGTATGTAGTTATTTTTATATTTCTTGAATATAATTTTTGATATAACTCTTTTGATAATTTATAGTAGTAATAATAATAATAATAATAATTCCAATAATATCAATAATAATTAAACAAATGTAATTGCCCGGTGAATAGAGTTTTAGCTCATATGCCTTTTTATTTTTTTTTAAGGCATTTGTAAAAGAAAATAGAAAAATAAATACATTTAAAAAAATATATATATCTTTCTACGTATACTAGTATATATATATATATATATATATATATATATATATATATGCATTTATAATTTGCGTGTAAAAATACTCTGTTCTAGACTATGTTAGCGATTAGGACACCTTCGTCATAGAAAATAATGAACCAGATAACAATAATGTACGCAATTTTTATCATCAACAATAGCCAAGAATAAATTAAAATAATACAATAAAAACTAGTTAAATATTGTAAGATAAAATAATAAATCATTTTTACGATTTATTGATCAAAGGCGTACATACGTACAAAATGGTACACCTTGCAATTTCTATGGGACCCCTGATCCAGCTTTAGTTGCACCCGTCCTTTTTGACATTGGGTGTAGAGAAGCTGAGAAGGACTCCCCTCCAGACGAACTGCATTGTCAGAAAACAAGGGGATGGGGAATCGGTTGAAGGGCCATGGAAGCGGCAGGGATGGATAAATAAACACCTGGTCCTTCGGTACTCGGGGGCTTCATTTTGATCTTTGCTATGTGGCCCCCTGTTGTCTATATATACAACTTATTATTATTATTATTATTATTATTATTATTAATAATATTTATACCATATAAGTTGACTTTTATTTTAGATAAAGCTCCAAAATGTAAAATATGGGGAAAAAAGATATTGAAGATAAAGAGCTTTCACATCATATAATAATTTATTTATTTTTACTCTACTTTTATACAGTTTTTTTAAATTAATCCGTACAATATCAGGCACACAAGTATTGAACAAGGAGGTCACATTGATTATTAGTAAATACAATGTACTGTCATCCAGGTTTAGATATCATAAAGAACCAATTTTGCATGTAATGTTATAAATTGATGATACTATGGGTTTATGAACTGTGCTCTTTGGACAAAGGAAATCTATATGTAAAGTAGCCAAAAAGCAATGAGAAACTCAAAAGGTCTTTGAATTTAAAATAAGCTGAGGTCGAGCAGATGGCTCAATATACACTGGGATATATTTATACTGTCTAATTTGTCATAGTTCTCATCCCAATACATTCTGCTACTTGTGATTCAGATTTCATTCCTGAGATCTCTTCCTAGAAGAAGCAAAGAATATTGTGATGGGAATTCATTTAGCAGGACAAACACATCCCAATGCACATGGAACCATCTGGTCTATTGCGTGTTTCTTAAAATTTTTGATAAATTGTACTCTTTTAGGCCCATACTAAATTAACTCATCAAAGTAAAAATGTAGGATTCAATGATAATTCAAGCTGTTAGGTATACAATCTGTTAGAGTATGAAATGAGACAAAATGAATGAATTGTTGAGTTTTAGATTACGTTTTCTGTATCTAGTGCATCGTCTAAAAAGGTATCAGTGAAGGAAGGGTTACTATGATAATGGCTTTTGAATATTACATTTCTGAATATCTCACATCACGGCAGATACATAAGTGCATTTTATATATATACAGTATGGTGTATATATACAAAGAACTAAGTGAACTAAAAATAAAGTGTGCCTGGTGTATTATTGTTAGACTATTATGTATGTTGCTCACAGACAATGCTATGGAGAGTGCTGGTCTGGACTCACTCCTACCAAGCGTATAAACCGCACCTTTGCTCACAATTAATCTAAAATATAGAACATATCTAGTGTTCTCCCAAAATGTTTTGCTGCATCCGCAGTGACATCACGAGACTGGGACACAAGCAGAATTGCCTAATAGGGTATATGAAAATAGGTTTACCAAACTGGACGCCTTTAATTTGATATTATACAGGAGCTTAGCTAAAGGCTCATGGGCCCCGGTGCAAAAGTTCTTCTTGGGCACCCCCAATTTCTCTTCATGCCGACAGTCCGCAGCTATCAGCTGCAATCCTGGGTCCCCTGTGTGACAAGCAGCCAGGGGCGTTGATATGGTCTTAATCCATTAGGGCCACAAGCCCCAAAACATATGTTTTGTCCCCCCAAAATGTGTATATATATATATATATATATATATATATATATATATATATATATATATACAGGGTGGGCCATTTATATGGATACACCTAAATAAAATGGGAATGTTTGGTGATATTAACTAATTGTTTGTGGCACATTAGTATATGGGAGGGGGGAAACTTTTCAAGCTGGGTGTTAACCATAGCGGCCATTTTGAAGTCGGCCATTTTGTATCCAACTTTAGTTCTTTCAATGGGAAGAGGGTCATGTGACACATCAAACTTATCGAGAATTTCACAAGAAAAACAATGGTGTGCTTAGTTTTAACGTTACTTTATTCTTTCATGAGTTATTTACAAGTTTCTGACCACTTATAAAATGTGTTCAAAGTGCTGGCCATTGTGTTGGATTGTCAATGTAACCGTCTTCTCCCACTCTTCACACACTGATAGCAACACCGCAGAAGAAATGCTAGCACAGGCTTCCAGTATCCGTAGTTTCAGTTGCTGCACATCTCATATCTTCACAGCATAGACAATTGCCTTCAGATGACCCCAAAGATAAAAGTCTAAGGGGGTCAGATCAGGAGACCTAGGGGGCCATTCAACTGGCCCACGACGACCAATCCACTTTCCAGGAAACTGTTCATCTAGGAATGCTCGGAGCTGACACCCATAATGTGGTGGTGCACCATCTTGCTGGAAAAACTCAGGGAACGTGCCAGCTTCAGTGCATAAAGAGGGAAACACATCATCATGTAGCAATTTCAGATATTCTGTGGCCTTGAGGTTTCCATTGATGAAGAATGGCCCCACTGTCTTTGTACCCCATATACCACACCATACCATCAATTTTTGTGTTCCAACAGTCTTGGAGGGATCTATCCAATGTGGGTTAGTGTCAGACCAATAGCGGTGGTTTTGTTTGTTAACTTCACCATTCACATAAAAATTTGCCTCATCACTGAACAAAATGTTCTGTGTAAACTGAGGGTCCTGTTCCAATTTTTGTTTTGCCCATTCTGCAAATTCAGTGCGCCGATCTGGGTCATCCTCGTTGAGATGCTGCAGCAGCTGGAGTTTGTAAGGGTGCCATTTGTGAGTAGCTAATATCCGCCGAAGGGATGTTCGACTGATGCCACTCTCCAGTGACATGCGGCGAGAGCTATGCTGTGGGCTCTTGCTGAATGAAGCTAGGACATCCACTGATGTTTGACAGTGACAGTTTTCATGCGTCCACATTTGGGCAAATCCAACACTGAACACATCAAACTTATCGAGAATTTCACAAGAAAAACAATGGTGTGCTTGGTTTTAACGTTACTTTATTATTTCATGAGTTATTTACAAGCTTCTCTTTGTTTACAGCCATTGACATGTCGCAGAGGTTAACACGTGAGGAGCGGATAGAAATTGTGTTGATGTCTGGTGAATGCAGTACCCGGGTCATTGCAGCAGATTTCAATGCAAGACACCCTACGAGACCACCCATCTCCCATGCTACAGTTTGCAAACTGCTTGCCAAGTTTTGTGAAACTGGTTCAGTGTTGGATTTGCCCAAATGTGGACGCATGAAAACTGTCACTGTCAAACATCAGTGGCTGTCCTACCTATACCTACGGAGTAGAGAGTGAGTAAGAGATCAAGACCAAGGGGGGAGACCGCTGCTGGACCCGACGCGCGTTTTGCTTGTGCTTCGTCAGGGGTTGATCTCGTACTCACTCTCCACTGCGTAGGTATAGGTATACTGCTTTGTATGTTATATTTAAACTAGGTCTGCACTTTGCATTTATTATATTTGGATATCTATCTGTGCAACTGTAGTATGCCTAGTATCTGCCTAAAATTATTGATTCATGCACTTTAGCTTTTTGAGGGATCGTTTGACCAGCTTAACATCTGGGGGGCCAGTCTGCTTGTATGTTCGGATTCCATCCTTTTTTCGAGGGTCCATGTTATTTTATTGTGTATAGTTGTTATGTGTGTTTTTCCTGTATTTTATTGATTGTAATAAAGATTGTTTGTAATTTTTCAAATACTTGGTCGTGACTTGCTTCTTTTTCTGTTTTTTTTTTTTTTCCCATGTTCGTATTGCAAATGGTCCCTTACTGTTATCCTGCTCCCAGTGTTCCTGTGCCCTGTTAACTGTATCCTGTATCCCGTGCTGTGTTTTGTTACTGAGTCTGTCTAGTGTTGGAGTCGTGTGTGCATCGCCTGCTGTTATACGCCACGTCTGGTGTCATCTGCCACTCCTGGTATCATCCGCCACATCTAGCCCCATCCATGCCAGAGCCTCTGCCACTGTCTGGACTATCTCAGGTACCCATGTGCTGCGAACTTTATATATAGACTTTGCATAGACTGCGACTTGGCCAGCTGCCTCTCCGCTATGGCGGAGCGGCCTAGTGGGTTCACGTACCCCTAGATCGTGACAGTATCTAGGACATGGGCTACAACTGTCACATTCCTTGAGACAACGTCAGAAGCGTCTTACCTGGGCTAAGGAGAAAAAGCATTGGTCTGTTGCTCAGTGGTCCAAAGTCCTGTTTTTAGATGAAAATAAATTTTGCATTTCATTTGGAAATCAGGGTTCCAGAGTCTGGAGGAAGAGTGGAGGGGCAACAATCCAAGTTGCTTCCCGTCCAGTGTGAAGTTTTCACAGTCAGTGATGGTTTGGGGAGCCATGTCATCTGCAGGTATTGGTCCACTGTGTTATATCAAGTACAGAGTCAACGCAGCCGTCTGCCAGGAAATTTAAGAGCACTTCATGCTTCCCTCCGCTGACAAGCTTTATGGAGATGCTGATTTCATTTTCCAGCAGGACTTAGCACCTGTCCACACTGTCAAAAATACAAATACCTGGTTTAATAACAACATTATCACTGTGCTTGATTGGCCAGCAAGCTCACATGATTCTATGGGGTATTGTCAAGAGGAAGAGGACAGATACCAGACCCAACAATGCAGATGAGCTGAAGGCCGCTATCAAAGCAACCTGAACTTCCATAACACCTCAGCAGTGCCACAGGCTGATCGCCTCCATGCAACGCCGCATTGTTGCAGTAATTCATGCAAAAGGAGCCCCGACCAAGTATTGAGGGCATATACTGTACATACTTTTCAGTAAACCAACATATCGGTATTAAAAATCAATTTTGAAATGATATAATATTCTAATTTTCTCAGACACTAAATCTTTGGTTTTCCTTAAATGTTAGCCATAATCATCAACGTTAAAAGAACAAAATGCTGGAAATAGATGACTCTGTGTGTAATAAATCTACATAATATATGACTTTCACTTTTTGAATTGAATTACTGAAATAAATTAACTTTTTGATGATATTCTAATTCATTGAGAAGGACTAGTATGCATTGGTCCGTTTATAAAGTGGATGATGGATCCATAGCTAATCACGTGATATATATATATATATATATATATATATATATGTATATATATATATATATATATATATATACAGTGAAGGAAATAAGTATTTGATCCCTTGCTGATTTTGTAAGTTTGCCCACTGTCAAAGACATGAACAGTCTAGAATTTTTAGGCTAGGTTAATCTTACCAGTGAGAGATAGATTATATTTAAAAAAAAACAGAAAATCACAGTCAAAATTATATATATTTATTTGCATTGTGCACAGAGAAATAAGTATTTGATCCCCTACCAACCATTAAGAGTTCAGCCTCCTCCAGACCAGTTACACGCTCCAAATCAACTTGGTGCCTGCATTAAAGACAGCTGTCTTAAATAGTCACCTGTATAAAAGACTCCTGTCCACAGACTCAATTAATCAGTCTGACTCTAACCTCTACAACATGGGCGAGACCAAAGAGCTTTCTAGGGATGTCAGGGACAAGATCATAGACCTGCACAAGGCTGGAATGGGCTACAAAACCATAAGTAAGACGCTGGGTGAGAAGGAGACAACTGTTGGTGCAATAGTAAGAAAATGGAAGACATACAAAATGACTGTCAATCGACATCGATCTGGGGCTCCATGCAAAATCTCACCTCGTGGGGTATCCTTTATCCTGAGGAAGGTGAGAGCTGAGCCGAAAACTACATGGGGGGAACTTGTTAATGATCTCAAGGCAGCTGAGACCACAGTCACCAAGAAAACCATTGGTAACACATTACGCTGTAATGGATTAAAATCCTGCAGTGCCCGCAAGGTCCCCCTGCTCAAGAAGGCACATGTACAGGCCCATCAGAAGTTTGCAAATGAACATCTGGATGATTCTGAGAGTGATTGGGAGAAGGTGCTGTGGTCAGATGAGACTAAAATTGAGCTCTTTGGCATTAACTCAACTCGCCGTGTTTGGAGGAAGAGAAATGCTGCCTATGACCCAAAGAACACAATCCCCACTGTCAAGCATGGAGGTGGAAACATTATGTTTTGGGGGTGTTTCTCTGCTAAGGGCACAGGACTACTTCACCGCATCAATGTGAGAATGGATGGAGCCATGTACCGTCAAATCCTGAGTGACAACATCCTTCCCTCCACCAGGACATTAAAAATGGCTCGTGGCTGGGTCTTCCAGCACGACAATGACCCGAAACATACAGCCAAGGCAACAAAGGAGTGGCTCAAAAAGAGGCACATTAAGGTCATGGAGTGGCCTAGCCTGTCTCCAGACCTTAATCCCATCGAAAACTTATGGAGGGAGCTGAAGATCCGAGTTGCCAAGCCTCGAAATCTTAATGATTTACAGATGATCTGCAAAGAGGAGTGGGACAAAATTCCATCTAACATGTGTGCAAACCTCATCATCAACTACAAAAAACGTCTGACTGCTGTGCTTGCCAACAAGGGTTTTGCCACCAAGTATTAAGTCTTGTTTGCCAAAGGGATCAAATACTTATTTCTCTGTGCACAATGCAAATAAATATATATAATTTTGACTGTGATTTTCTTTTCTTTTTTTTTTTTTATATAATCTATCTCTCACTGGTAAGATTAACCTAGCCTAAAAATTCTAGACTGTTCATGTCTTTGACAGTGGGCAAACTTACAAAATCAGCAAGGGATGAAATACTTATTTCCTTCACTGTATATATATATATATATATATATATATATATATATATATATATATATATATATATAAACACTATAGTAAAGTGCTCTTCACTAAAAACTTTTCTTTGTTGAATTTAAAAACAGGTATTTTTTTCTTGAAAGTGAGAATATGACAAAATTCATTTATAAAAGAACATATTTAGTAGTTTAGTCTGACATATGAGAAGTGAATTACATTTAATCCCAATTAAGATACATCCAAATAGCATGGCTTCCTAATGAACGGTACCATACTTACAACCTTTGCCCTTATGATACATCCTTGTGACTCATCCTCTGCCAGTAAAACTACATGAAAATGTGCGCTAAGCAGAAAGCAATTAGAGCAAGAAATCATTCTGCAAATCCCCTGTAGTGGGAAGAGATGTGTCACAATGTCCTGCAGGGGTGACAATGACAACATTAGTGGTGATTATGTGCAAGAGAGGCAACAAATTACTGGGTTTTTGGTTTTAAACAAGCAATATAATGATTCCGGATTCGGCTGTAAGATGTAATGAGTGAGGTGATGAAGGATGATCTAGTAGCTGAAGAAAAAGTTCATCATGTGATGCTTGTGCTGCATTTATAACCCCAGCATTATTACACTTTCAGATTTATATCTGGTAATGATAGCTATAGGAATGGCCTATAAAATCAAATTATACAGATATACAGTACTGTGCAAAAGTTTTAGACAGTTGTGGAAAAATGCTGCAAAGTAAGAATGCTCCCAAAAATAGAAGTGTCAATAGTTTTTTTTTTTTTATCAATTAAGAAAATACAAAGTGAATAAACAGAAGATTTAAACATCATGGAGTCTGTCTGGAATTACGTGAAAAAAGACAGATGGACTTGAGGAAGCCTACATCCACAAAAGATCTGTGATTAGTTCTCCAAGAGGTTTGGAACAACCTCCCTGCCAAATTCCTTCAAAACTTTGTGCAAGTATACCCAGAAGAATTTATACTTTTTTGGAGGCAAAGGGTGGTCACACCAAATATTGATTTGATTTAGATTTTTCTTTTGTTCATTCACTTTGTATTTTGTTAATTGATAAAAAAAAGCTATTAACAATTCTATTTTTGATTGCATTATTACTTTGCAGAATTTTTCCATAACTGCCTAAACATTTTGCACAGTACTGTATAATAATTTTTTAACTTACAAACGCTATGAAAAATTACTTTACCCTTTTGCCAAGAGCAATCTGATTAGAGTAGGTCAGGCATTTTTTCACCCACATATAGCATAATAGAAAAAGTGAAACCATAATAAAATGTAACTTTTATTCCGAAATAATATAATTAACTAGGACATTAAATCACAAAAAGAAAACTACTCTCTCTGGTTAAAGCCCTGGAGTCTCCATCAGATTTTCGGTATTTAATAGGAATTCTATATAACTGATTGAGTTGTCACATTCTCGCTGAATGTTTATCATTTTAGCATATTAGAAACCCTTCAGTAATATTGTCACGCTTGTTACATATAGCTCTTATACAAGTTTATGTTTGTAGTGGATGGCTCATAGTCCATCCATTTACACATTTACTCAATGAAAAGTCAGAGTTTTAAAATCAACAACCAAGTCTCCCTAACATATTTCACCATTGCTCAGCCATTAGACTCTATACCCCTGAAAACAGCGGACTTCGAAAAAACATGTTGGGATGTCTTGTTTGTTGTTTGAGTCTACATGGAGACAAAAAATTACAATAACTTGCTATAAAATCAATCTAAAACTGTGTCTTAGTACTCTAAGGAGATTTTCCCAGAAAAATTATAGTGAAGTTGGACATGCTCTGACAAAAAGGTCTGCCACCCCTGACTAAGACCATTAAAGAAGAGAGATGTGTAAGTGCAGGATCACTGATAAAGTTGAGCGAATCGATTCGACATGAACCGAATTCTGCCCGAATTTCCCAAAAGTTTTAGATTCGGCGAAATCCAAAACTTTTGGGGTTTGCGGGGCACAAATAGTGGATATGATAGAGAGAGCACGCTATCTTCACTCTCTGAAGCCTACAATCTCTGTTTATCTAATATGGATCATATAGGGGGTCAGTAACATTTGTGATGAAATGGCTATATATCATACTTTAGCATTTACCATTGAATCCTTATCCAGCGATGACCCGCTTTCAACACTGTGCCTTTCCTCAGCATTGCTCTACAGATGATGTCTCCCAAGCAACACTGAGGAAAAACAGGAGATCTTGAGTGCTGATTGTTTGGGCTGCCAATCGTGGTCACGAGAATACACACTTGGCAGCATGGGTTCCCTTAGTTCACAAACAGTAACGGCACGCCCATTACATGTAGGGCAGAAGGAAGATCTGCAGCTAGAACCCAGGACAAGAATAACTGAATAAGGCAAATTAGGTATAGTTGGATTGCTTTTTTTCATACTCTAAAATTAATTTTAATTAATTAATTATATTTTTGGGAATATAAGGACTAGTGATATATTAGTGCCAAGAGCCTTTTGATTTTCTGTTGTAAAATACATTAACAAAAACAAATTCACTGGAGAATAATTTCAGCTTCTTGTATCCACTATCTCTTCTTTATTAGCCCTCAGTGCCATCAGGTGGGCTGCACACATTGCTGTTTAAAAGATGCCCCTCTACAGGAGACAGGAAGTGATGGTGTCTTCCAATGGAACATGCTTTTGTTGACAGGAGATGGTGCAGGCACAATCAGACCTAAAAGGGCCTTAATATGAAAATAAAACATGTCTGTGGGGGCCTCCCAACTCTCCCCTGATATCTGCCGTCGAGGGTTTGAAATATTTGATGTAATTTGTAAGCACAAATCTCTTTTGCCATAAAAGACAAGCACTTGCCTGCCATGGCCTAGCCCTAGGGCCTATGTAATGTCAAGGTAGGGAGACAGACAGGTGAGCCCTAATCTACCCACCACTCAGTCCCTGCCTATTTGCACGGCCCGTCCTAGGCGACAGCGTACAACTGGGCGACGGTCCCTACGCTCAATAAGTGCACGACAGACAAACAGACAAGGGTACACAGAAGCTAAGGGAAATGGGGCAGTTGCCCATGGCAACACCATGAGCAACAAGAGTAGTGAACGAGCTAAGTCAAACCAGGAGTGTACGAGGTACCAAACGCAGAGCAGGAGTGTAGTCAATGAAGCCAGGGTCAATATGAAGCAGAGGTCAATAGTACTAGCAGGAACAGCAGAGCCAGGAAACAAGACAGAATCACAGGCAAAGGAGAGCAGGAAATGAAGGTATAAATAGACCGAGGGCGAGAGCTAGCTCCGTCTGGCCAAGCTGTGATAGGTTCTCCCACTCCTCAGCTTACCAGCCTGAGTGGTAGCAGATCGAGTCACTCTATCAGACCTAGGAGCAGATGCAGACTGATTAACCACGGTCGTTGACACAGAAGCTGTGTCTCGCAGATCCTTTACAGCCTACTTTTGAATTTTTACAGATTGCTAATTTTACTATAATATTGGTATGTTAAGGAGAGGGAAGTCACACATCTTCTTAAAAGATTTCTGCAATATTTAAAGAAAATAAAACTAGTACAAACACTTACAGTATTAGCGATATTTCTGAAATGGTACGTCTGTCTGGTTAAATATATCACCTACATTTTTATTAATCATCAAGAGGCTGTCATATATGGCTATATTAATGACGGATATTTATATGCTAATGACTCATTTTATTCATATCATTGTGATTAGAGGAAAACATACTTCTTCATCTCCATGCATATTATATCACAAGCCATAGTTCAAAATGGAAACAGTCTTTGGAGAAGCCATGATGACTTATATCCTCGAGGCAAGAGTAATTTGCATCCAGCACATTTTCTGCATATTTAAGTGGCTGTACTGAAGGGTATAGTGTAAAAAATATGTTTTAAATTATAGTAGCATTAAAAGATTGAATTTGATATATGATACAAACGTATGTACTGGCTACGATGCTTACCGGACTGGATGACACCGTTCTAGTGGGTGAATGGAAAATTTTTCATTTGACTGGTTTATTGCTTAGGACTGTTAGATAAAATGCTTAATGATGACAGTGCTGCAGTTACATTACAGCTTTCTGTTGTTGGTATTACCAATAAACACAATAAATAGGCTTACTTTCTAGAATTATTTGCAGAATGTCCTCCTATTAAAAAAACATCATGCAAAATGTAACATAAGAAGGGATCACTGATCCCTGTGACAAAAATATGACATGATAAATCTGAATAGCTATGTCCTCGAATCATTTATACATGACCACGGGATTACAGAGATCGTTCCCTTCCAAACAACTTTCCACCTAACCTCCCCCTTTCGTACCGTCTACACCCATTTGACCCCAAGCTCCTGCCTTGTTCCATACCACTTACCCCTCCCAGTAAACACACGAGACAGTGGGTTGGAAAAATTCGGCCACAGCAGCCATTTTATTAACATATTTACATGAACATACAACAGAGCTTTATAATTAACATCACAAGGAAAGGGAAGTCCTTGGAGCTACAAAACTTTGGCGCCGAACTGCCCTCCTGTATAGCTACTTACCCCCAGCCGTCTCCCTACAGGCTCAGGGGCACCTTTCTAATCCACAGTTGGCTTGCCAAGTATGGAAAACCACTCCCCAAGACACCACCCAGCAAGAGGCCAAAATATGCCCATACCCATGAGCAATTATGTACTTGTTAGGGACCATACCTCTGATGAATCCCCCACTTCAAATTACCTTCAACTCCAAGGACCCCCAATACGCCACAATGCCACCGTGACTCCACTGTTACAGGTCACCACCAGCCACCCCCTGTAAAAGAAAAAACACCAGCAAAACCAAGAATCCATACAGTGAAAAACATAATACATAACATAAGGGAGGGAGGGCGGGACAAGGGCTAACCGTTTTTCTGTATGAATGGCACGAACCCGGCGCTCATCCCCCTATATGCCCTCCATAACCTTGCCCCCTCAAGGCCACCCCCCTCTTCCTTCCTCCCTCTCTTCACCTGAACTTTTGACCTCTTCCTTCCTTGCCTGCAACCCTGGTCATGTCTGCCTCCCCCAACCATTTCATGTTGTGTCCGGCCATTTCTGATTATTTTTTTGCCTCTGCAGCCTATAATAGTTTATTAATGGGAGGGGGCTGTTGTAATTTGTCAACATATTTTAGTTGATAAATGTTGGAAAATGTGGCTCAGTACCTGCATATTCAGCTAAGGAATATATCCTCCTGTCATATTGAGAATTATCATATCTGATAACAAAATGTCTGTACACCTCTAAAACAACACTTGATATATTAACACTCCCCTGCTTGGCACAAATTTACAAAGACTTTTTGGACTATTTTCATTTCACAAGAACTAAATTGTCAACACCCCACTTGGCAGTAGTAAATCTACAAGAAATGTATTGAAGATGCACTAAAGCTTCTGGAGACCTTTCAGGGGTCACACATGTAGGGACATTAAATATTCAGTTTCCCTTATCTCTATTTATTATGGTGTTGAATTTTATGTATTGAAACCTGGGAGAAGCCATTTCAGGCTGAGCGGCTGGCTACAGTATAGTATATCTCAATGGGATTAGTGACCAGGGTCGTAATGGCCCACCAACGAACCAAAGGATCCTCCGGTGGGCTCAGGCTTTGTCTTTTGTTTAAAGGAATAAACCGGAGTTATCAATTCTATCTTATCCGCTTTAGTTGCGGTAGCAAAATATGTTTTATAATTAATTTTATTACAGTACAAGGGATAGATATTTAGGGAAATACTTACCTTTTCCAAGATGGCAATGAAGGTCTCAGTCTAACTAGTACGCATGCGTGTATAACGTGCTGTATCAGAGGACCTATTTTCCACAGCTTTTCCAATCTATCACATGATTGGTTAATAGTGGAACCCGGAAATGAGGATGTGAGCATGTGCGGTGGATTCTTATGAACGCCGACATCGTCATGACGGTAATATTGTAGTACCTTTAAACTTTAAAACTTAAACAGGTGTGTTCTTCGTAGCGACTTGGGGTGAGTGCCAGCTGTAACTCGTAATATGATGATTGAGACTTTATTGCACTTGCATGTACTTTTTGTGATTATTGCGATATATGCTCATTTTTTATTGCACTATTGTTTCACATGTCTTTCACATGACTGTTTTATTAACTACAGTATTTGTATGTTGTATTACTGTATTGCACTTTGCACTTTAAACTTAATCATGTTTGATTATCATACATTGCCAATTTGTATTTTTGCACACTATTTAAATGCTTGAAGCACACACATCCACAGCTTGAAAATGCCTTCAATGGGAAGGTGAAACATTGCCTATATGTTGGGTGAATAAATTTTGGATTTTTATAACACTGCGGTGCTCCCTCTTCTTTTGGATTGTGGTTATCCTAGTAAAATCTGTACAGGTCTATAGTTTCCGGGCTGAGTTTTTAACCCCTTTTTGAATATTGGCACCACATTTGCTATGCACCAGTCCCGTGGAACCAACCCAGTCATTATAGAATCCTTAAATATCAGAAATAAGGGTCTGTCTATCACTGTACATAATTCCTGCGGAATGCGGGGAGTGTATACCATCCGGACCCGCTGATTTGTCTATTTTAGTGTTTTTAAGGCGGTGCTGCACTTCTTGCTGGGTTAAGCAGGAAGATCGCTGGAATAGGACTAGAGTTTAGTTTAAAATGTAACCTTTACTCGTAACATGTTTTAAAAAGTGTGCAAAACACATGACACACTAGGACAAGACTGTTTACAACAAAAAATCTTCCTTATCATGAAGGAGATGTAATGCTCCATGCAATAAAATGTCAATTTTATATTGATGATATTAACATTTTTTGCAGAGTGTAAATGGTGCTCCAAATGATTTCAATACATGTGAGTGGTCTTTTTCCCAGAAGGATAGATGTTAATATCTGTGGGGTAATGACCCCTCCTACCCGTTCCGTAGTTTGTCAAAGTCCTGTTCCGTTCCTATGGCTGGGGACTGGGAAACCTCACTTGTTTCTTTCTTATAATTAGGCAATCCTTGCCTTCTCCCGACGCGTTTCCTTGTGGCCAGAATTCTTCAGGGGAGATAAGGCCAGATAACCTCCTTGACAGGAGGCACAAATTAAGTTGGAGCTGTTTTGAAGTTTCGTTCTTCTGCAGTGGCAGGGATTCCTCATAGCACTTGTTTCCCAGTGCTGGAGTATACGCTAGTTCCGGCGTATGACATCATCGCCCACATGTGTTTTCTATTGCTATTTATACAGGTTATTCCGTCCTTCATTGTGCACTCCCCCCGTGACATATTCGGGGGAGTGTCCCTTAGTCGAAGCTGATACGCCACCGAATCCAGAGCACCTCCCATTGGGTGGTGTCTGTCAGTAACTCAGTGCCGTCTAGCTCCTCCCACCAAAATCACGAATCCCTATCTCTGTGTCTCCTGTTGCAGGCTATGAACCACTGCCCAAAGGCAGTGGAATCACCCTCCGCAAACAGAAGGTCAGCTTACGTTGCCGCATGCATTCACAATGTGAATCAGACCCAGTGCTACGTGAGATTGGTAGAGAGGGCAGTGGTTCATAGCCTGCAACAGGAGACACAGAGATAGTGGTTCGTGATTTTGGTGGGAGGAGCTAGACAGCACCGAGTTACTGACAGACACCACCCAATGGAAGCTGCTCTAGATTCGGTGGCGTATCAGCTTCGACTATGGGACACTCCCCTGGATACGTCACTGGAGGAGTGCACAATGAGGGAGGGAATAACCTGTATAAATAGCAATAGAAAACACATGTGGGCGATGACGTCATAAGCCGGAACTAGCGTATACTCCAGCACTGGGAAACAAGTGCTATGAGGAATCCCTGCCACTGCAGAAGAACGAAACTTCAAAACAGCTCCAACTTAAAGGGGTTGTCCCAAGATGATAAATGTAGCTATAAAGCTCCCCCATGTAAAAATAAGAAGAATTCTAATTACCTGTCCGTCGTCCAGCGATGTCGTTTTCTTGATATCCTTGATTGAAGTTGCGGTCGGTCCCTCTTTGTATCCTGCTCGTTGCCTAGGTTCCCGGCCACCGCTATTTACCTTTAGCGGTGGCCGCGCATGCGTAATGACATCCTCTGCGTCCTGAGCAGAGGATGTAATTTACTCGTGAACGCGCATCTCGGCGCATATCGGCGCATGCGCAGGAGATGCAGTGGAAGGCACCCGTCGCAAGAAGTCTGAGCTCCGCTAAGGGTAAGTGTGTGTGTGTGTGTGTGTCTGTGTTTGTGTATATATGGGTGTGTTTGTGTATATGTGTTTGTGTATATGTTTGTGTATATGTGTGTGTGTGTTTATGTGTGAGTGTATATATGGGTGTATTTGTGTGTATGTGTATATGTTTGTGTATATTTTTGTGTTTGTGTATATGTGTGTGTGTTTGTGTGTTTATGTGTGTATATATGGGTGTGTTTGTGTATATGTTTGTGTGTATATGTTTGTGTGTGTGTGTGTTTTTGTATATGTGTGGGTTTGTGTATGTGTTTGTGTATATATGGGTGTGTTTGTGTACATATGTTTGTGTGTATATGTGTATATGTTTGTGTGTATATGTGTGTGTGTGTTTTTTGGTGTGTTCATGTGTGTGTGTTTGTGTATATATGGGTGTGTTTGTGTATATATGGGTGTGTTTGTGTATATGTTTGTGTGTGTGTGTTTGTGTATGTGTGTTTGTGTATATATGTGTGTGTTTGTGTACATGTGTTTGTGTATATGTTTGTGTGTATATGTGTGTGTTTGTGTTTATGTGTGTGTGTGTGTGTGTGTGTTTGTGTATATATGGGTGTGTTTGTGCATATGTGTATATGTTTGTGTGTATATGTTTGTGTATTTTTGTATATGTATATTTGTGTATTTGTGTATATGTGTGTTTGTGTATATATGGGTGTGTTTGTGTACATGTGTTTGTGTATAGGTTTGTGTGTATATGTGTGTTTTTTGGAGTTTATGTGTGTGTGTTTGTGTATATATGGGTGTGTTTGTGCATGTGTATATGTTTGTGTGTATATGTTTGTGTGTTTTTGTATATGTGTGTGTTTGTGTATATGTGTGTGTTTGTGTGTATATATGGGTGTGTTTGTGTATATGTGTGTGTGTTTGTGTATATGTGGGTGTGTTTGTGTATATGTTTGTGTGTATATGTTTGTGTATGTGTTTGTGTGTTTGTGTATATATGGGCGTTTGTGTACATGTGTTTGTGTGTATATGTGTGTGTTTGTGTGTATATGTGTGTGTTTGTGTATATGTTTGTGTGTATGTGTTTGTGTGTTTATGTGTGTGTTTGTGTAATATATGGGTGTGTTTATATGTGTTTGTGTATATGTTTGTGTGTGGTTGTTTGTGTGTGTGTAGATGAGTATAAGTATCTGTATTGTTCACATTGATAACTTTTTTTTATGTTGTTGCAGATTTTGATGTACCAATTGGACTACATCTTAGATTCGTTGGACTACTGCGTAGATCTACGTTTTTTGAAAATTTTAATAAAATGGTTAACGAGGGTTTTGTTTGGGATTTCTTATTTAAATAAAAAAAAATTGTCTTTGTGGTTTTTTTTCAAACTTTATTAGTGCCTAGATAATGGTAGTTGGCTGATTGACAGTGTCCATTATTAAGGCGGTACTTAGTGTTAGCCGGTGCAGAGGCTAGCACTAACCACCCATTATTACCCCGGTACCCACCACCACCAGGGGTGCCGGGAAGAGCTTGGTACGATCCAGTACCCGACCATCTGTTGTGATGGTCGGGTACTGGGGCGGCCGTAGGCTGGTATTATGAGGCTGGGAAGGGCCAAAAACAGTGGACCTTCCCACCCTTGTAATGCTAGGCTGCTGCTGCTGTGTTTTATCGGGCTGGTTAAAAAAATGTGGGGGACCCCACGTCGTTTTAAAAAAAAATCTAACAATAGACGTTGGGTCCCCCACAATTTTAATAACCAGCCATGTACAAGGCCGCAGCAGCCTGGAATTACACGGGTGGGATGGGCCACTGGTTTAGTACATTCCCAGGCTAATAACACTGTGTTGTTTGTTTCTGGTTATGATAAATTGGGTGGAACCCCATGTCTTTTTAATAAAAATAATAAATAAATAATAAAAAAAAATGACGTGGGGTCCCCCCCATTTTTATAACCAGCCAGATACAACACAGCAGCAGCCTAGCATTACAAGGGTGGGAAGGTCCACTGTTTTTGGCCCTTCCCAGCCTCATAATACCAGCCTGCGGCCGCACCAGAGCCCGGCCATCACAACAGATGGTCGGGTACAGGATCGTACCCAGCTCTTCCCTGCACCCCTGGTGGTGGTGGGTACCGGGGTAATAATGGTGTTTAGTGTTAGCCTCTGTACCGGCTAACACTAAGCCTCCCCTTAGTAATGGACCTTGTCACTCAGACAGCGGCCATTACTAAAGTGATAGTAATAAAACTTGAAAAGAAAAGACAAAGATATAGATAAAATATTTTATTGAAATAAAGCACCCCCAACACAACCCTCATTAACCATTTTATTGATGAAAAAAAAGCGTCATCTAAGTAGTCCTCGAAACCGACGTAGTCCAAACACCAAACCTGTAAAAAAATCAAAAATATAAAAAAAAAAGGAAATAAAACATGTCGTAGGCTTAGTTTCACTTTCATGTGTGATACTGACTGTTATACCATGTATAGAAGCCTGCGGCAAAGTTGGCTTAGATACAGGGCGCCAGCAGACAGTATCATACATGGCCATACAGACATTTATACAAACAAACATACATACATACATGCAAACATACATGCACATATACACATACAAACATGACAAAATACATACAAGCAAACATACATACATACAAGCAAACATACATACAAGCAAACATACACAAAAGCAAACATACATACAAGCAAACATACAAACATACATACAAGCAAACATACAAACATACATACAAGCAAACATACATACAAGCAAACATACATGCAAACATACATACATACAAGCAAACATACATACAAGCAAACATACATACATGCAAACATACATACAAGCAAACATACATACAAGCAAACATACAAACATACATACAAGCAAACATACATACAAGCAAACATACATGCAAACATACATACATACATACATACATACATACATACATACAAGCAAACATACATACAAGCAAACATACATACATGCAAACATACATACAAGCAAACATACATACAAGCAAACATATATACATGCAAACATACATACATGCAAACATACATACATGCAAACATACATACATGCAAACATACATACAAGCAAACATACATACAAGCAAACATACATACATGCAAACATACATACATGCAAACATACATACATGCAAACATACATAAATGCAAACATACATGCAAACATACATGAAAACATACATACATGAAAACATACATACATGCAAACATACATACATGCAAACATACATGCACATATACACATACAAACATGACAACATACATACAAGAAAACATACATACAAGCAACCATACATACATGCAAACATACATACATGCAAACATACATACAAGCAAACATACATACATGCAAACATACATACAAGCAAAAATACATACATACATGCAAACATACATGCAAACAGACATACATGCAAACAGACATACATGCAAACAGACATACATGCAAACAGACATACATGCAAACATACATACGTACATACATGCAAACATACATACATACATGCAAATATACATACTTGCATTCAACCATACATACAAACATGTACATATATACATACATGCAAACATACATACATGAAAACTTACATACATGCAAACATACATGCACATATACACATACAAACATGACAACATACATACATGAAAACATACATACAAACATACATGCAAACATACCTACATGAAAACATACCTACATGAAAACACATACATGAAAACATACACACATACAAACATGACAACATACATACAAGAAAACATGCATACATGCAAACATACATACATGAAAACATACATACATGCAAACATACATGCACATATACACATACAAACATGACAACATACATACATGAAAACATACATACAAGCAACCATACATACATACAAACAAACATACATGCAAACATACATACATGCAAACATACATACATGCAAACATACATACAAGCAAACATACATGAAAACATACATACATGCAAACATACATACATACATGAAAACATACATACACACATGCAAACATACATACATGCAAATATACATACTTGCATTCAACCATACATACAAACATGTACATATATACATACATGCAAACATACATACATGAAAACTTACATACATGCAAACATACATTCACATATACACATACAAACATGACAACATACATACATGAAAACATACATACATACATACATACAAACATACATGCAAACATACATGCAAACATACATACATACATGCAAACATACATACATACATGCAAACATACATACAAGCAAACATACATACAAGCAAAAATACATGCAAACATACATACATACATGCAAACATACATACATGCAAACATACATACATGAAAACATACATGCACATATACACATACAAACATGACAACATACATACAAGAAAACATACATACATACATACATACATGCAAACATACATGCACATATACACATACATGACAACATACATACAAAAATAAACTCACCTAAGACGTTCCCACGAAGAGCTGAACGGTCCCGTCACTTTTCTTCTCCCATTCACAATAACAGAGCGGTGCGCACAGATGACGTAATCACGTGGGCCTGATATGATTACGTCATCTGCGCCACAACGCATTGTTACTATGAATGCGAGCGGCGCCAAGAAGAAGGAAGATGGCAAGTGACGGGACCGTTCAGAGCGCCGTTAGAACGGCTTAGGTGAGTTTATTTTTTTAATATATGTTTAGTTGTTCGCCGGGTGCTGATGCAGCACCGGTGCGGCGGGTACAAAAATTTAGTGACAGGGTGGGGGAGGGAAAAGTGGCTTGCCGAAACGGGGTGAATGTAATGTAGTGTAGTGTAGTGTAGTGTAGTGTAGGGTTGATGACATTCACGGTAAGTTCGTCTCAATCGGGCTTACCATGCCCGCTTGAGACGAACATTCTCCCGATGCTGCTAGAACTACAGTATCTAGCAACATCGGGAGCGCGCACACTGCAGAGCGGAGCGGCTTGATTGACATCAAGCCGCTCACGCCCCTTTTTAGAAAAGATAACCAGCACTTGCTGAGTTATCAAGTGTAAAAAAAAGGCACTTAGGAAATCAATTTTTTAAATTTTTTAACAGCAAATGTTTTAAAATTCATTTCCTGCTTAGAATGTGTAAAAAAAAAAATTTGAGTCAACTTGGGACAACCCCTTTAATTTGTGCCTCCTGTCAAGGAGGTTATCTGGCCTTATCTCCCCTGAAGAATTCTGGCCACAAGGAAACACGTCGGTAGAAGGCAAGGATTGATTGCCTAATTATAAGAAAGAAACATGTGAGGTTTCCCAGTCCCCAGCCATAGGAACGGAACAGGACTTTGACAAACTACGGAACGGGTAGGAGGGGTCATTACCCCACAGATATTAACATCTATCCTTCTGGGAAAAAGACAACTCTCATGTATTGAAATCATTTGGAGCACCATTTACACTCTGCAAAAAATGTTAATATCATCAATATAAAATTGACGTTTTATTGCATGGAGCATTACATCTCCTTCATGATAAGGAAGATTTTTTGTTGTAAACAGTCTTGTCCTAGTGTGTCATTTGTTTTGCACATTTTTTAAAATATGTTACGAGTAAAGGTTACATTTTAAACGAAACTCTAGTCCTATTCCAGCGATCTTATTACTAATTTTTGTAGAGTATAGAAAATATTAAATCCTGCGGTGGAAGGCTTTAAATATACCACTAACACTTCAATGGGTTAAGCAGGAGACATTTAATGGAGAATTTACTTCATCCCTAATCATGTCATCTGTGATTGGATTTTCCTGTGTAAATACAGTACAGAAAAAGGCATTTAATAGATTGAACTTTTCCTCATCCTCCTCCACCATTATACCCAGATTATTTTTGAGAGGGCCAACACTTTCAGTTTTCAGTTTCTTATTATTTATGTATTTGAAAAATATTTTTGGGTTATTTCTACTTTTTTTGGCAACGAGTCTCTGTTTTTCAATCTTTGCTGCCTTTTACAGAACTTATTTTTTTCTTTATACTTGTTTAATGCCTCGTCACTACTTTCTTTTTTTTGTAGTTTGAACTCTTTCTTTTTATAGTTTATTGCCCCCTTACTGTTTTATTTAACCACATCGGTTTCATTCTGTTTCTATTTTTTTTTATTCCCATACAGGACGTACTATTTAGTTTGTGTATTTCTATTTCTTGGGACATTATCCCAGTTTATGCCCTTATGGTCATCCCTTAGCCCATGGAAATTGGGCTTTCAGAAGTTTTTGCAGGTACTCTACCAAACATCTTATTAAAGGATACATAAAAGCTTATTATGTTGTGGTCACTATTACCTAGGTAAAACCCCAACCTGTACTTTTGATATTCTATCTGGACTATTGGTTAAATAAGTCTAGAAGTGCCCCCCCCCCCTCTTATTGGGTCCTGCTCCGGTATGTAAAGGTAATTGTCCTTAATTATTGTCAAAAACCTGTGTCCTTTGTCCTTTGTCCTAGTTTATATCAGGGTAGTTAAAGTCCCCCATAAAAATGACTTCATTATGATTTGTGGCCTCATCTATTTGCTTTATTAGTTGATATTCTGCTTCTTTCATTAAACTTGGAGACATAACAAAACCCTATCAGTATTTTATTATTTCCCCCTCCCCTAATTTTCACCCATAGGGACTCCACATGATCATTTCGCTCATAGACATCATCACAGAATATGGGTTTTAGGCAGGATTTTACATATAAGCAAACCCCTCCCCCATTTTCATTAGTACGATCATTTCTAAACAGACTGTAAGGCCCAATGCACACGAATGTATTTTCATCCATCCGTTAATACTGCCTGTAAATACGGATCTGTAGTGATCCGCAACTTATCCGCATATACGGAACGGTATCCACAAATACTGTCTGTAATGGATCCGTATATACGGATCCACAAAAAGAAGAAGAAAACCACAAATGATGTGCAACATCTGCAAACCTGGCATCGCCTAGCAATGCTTCCGTAATTACGGACGGCTACGAGTACACATCCATAGCCGTCTGACTTTACGGAAGCGCCCATAGACTTCCATGGGGAGTCCGTGCCGTAATTACGGACAAGAATAGGACATGTTCTATATTTTACAGATAATTTCTATGGAACGGACATCCATCTGTAAATATACGGAAAGGTGTCCATGACCCATAGAAATTAATGGGTCTGTAAGTACGGTCAGTAATTACAGTCCGTAATTATGGATGAAAAATATGGTCGTGTGCATCGCGCCTTACCCTGAAAATTAACAGCCCAGTCATAGCTATCATCCAGCCATGTCTCACTTATACACACTGTGTCACTATTCTCCTCCAGCATTATCAACGCTAATTCCTCAATCTTGTTATTGAGGCTTCTGGCATTGGTATACATGCACTTTATATGTTTATCTGTACCACTTTTCTACTTATTCCTATTAACTGTTCTAACCCTTTCCTCTATTCCACCCCTAAACAAGTCCAGGATTCTTCAAAGGAGTCGGAGCTCTGTTTTTCTGATGCAGAGCTCAAAGTCCCTTGTTTTCTTTCAAACAACCATCAAATTAAAGGGAATGTTTCATCAGAAAATAGCCTAATGTTTTAATCAAGAATTTTTATTTTTTAATTTTTTTTTTAATTTTCCATTTCATTATCTATATAAAAAAAAATCATGAAATCTTGCCATTTTCAGACTGTCCACTAAGCCTCATATTAAACTAACACTTCCTGTTGTGTAGAAATCAGTTCTCAGCAGTCATCTCATTATCATCACAGGCAGGAACACGATGAAAGGTAACACCTCAAAATATAGATAACGCAGGATCCACCATTGACAATAGTTAATGGGGATAGATCACCTCTCTTTACAGCGACCTCTGCACAGGTCAAAGAGCATGCCCACAACTCTCTCTTATAGAAGTCAATGGGTCTTCTGCCGTCAAAAAGGTTCTGTTGGTCTATGTTGCTGTTGTAAAGCATATCTGAATTTTGGTTACCAGAGCAAAACAACAACTCAGGCAAGATGGCCACCCCCACAATCACGTACAGAAAATACAATGAAAAAAAATCTACAACTAGGAAATAAACAGGTTCTCCTGACCTGTTGAAAAAATGACTGTATTATTCATAGAACAAAAAAGTTAACTAATAAAAAAAATCAATGGTCAGAAAAATGTTGACACTATGGCAAATTTTATAAAATGCAAAATTAGGTTTACAAGAATCTTCCTCATGTCTTCTTATTTCTTCCATTACATTTGGAAAATTAAGCTGCTATTTAGACAAAAGTCCAAGGTCTTGTAGACTGCTGATAAACATAGTATATATTATCCTAGCCCAGCAGTCATGGCTCTAGATCAATTTTCAGTCTTAAGGGGGTTTTACACTGGGCCATTATCGGGCAAACAATCGTTCATCTGCTGATCTTATTGTTCTAAAAAAGTAAAATATTATCGTTGTCGGCAGCACATCTCCCTGTGTAAACAGGGAGACGCGCGCTGCCGACATGAAAATAATGTATGGGGACGAGCGATCGGAGTAACGACTGCTCGTCCCCATACATAGCTCTGTGTTACAGGAGCAAACGAGCGCCGATCAACGTGCTGTCTCATTGATCGGCGCTCGCTGCACCGGCCAAAATCGGCCGGTGTAATAGGGCCTTTAGGGCTTGTCCACACGTAACGGAATTGCTGTAGAAAATTTCTGCAGCAAATCCATTGAAAGCAGCAGACTTTCCTCTGCGGTAGAAACACACCATTTCCTGCGTTTGCAGCAATTCTGTCCACTTTCCGCAGCATGAATTGACTTGCTGCGGTCCGAAAAAAACACACTTCAGGTCAATATTTATGCAGTGTGTGGATGAGATTTGTTAAATTTCACCCACTTTACTTCTACTGTATTCTGCTGCGTTTTTTCAGTCCGCAAGACCGGACGGACAACACGCAGCAATTCCGCAACGTGTGGACGAGCCCATGCATTCAATATCTTCTGCATTATAACTTTTTGGAACATAGCGTCTTATATAGATTGCCAATTGACACTATGTACACCAATAGGTGGAATTACATTATAGTGCCAAAATAGCGAGAGGATGTCAATGACTTACCTGGGTACCTAATAAATAGTACAATTCAGAATTCTATGTGCATTCATGCAAATATATTTAGATAAAATTGTTAAATGAGTTGGATAAATTAATATGTATTACATTACACCCTGAAGGATGAGTGCATGGCAAGCAATACACATGCCTCTAGATTATTCACACGCAACTATTGGAATAATTTATTCTCAGTCTTCACATACAGGTAGAAATATATTGTAGAAAAAAAAACCATGAGATTAAAGGGTACGAGATATTTCTATGCCAAATAAAACAGAAAAATTATAAAAAATGAATTGGAAACAAATGATGACATTCAGGGAATGCTTTAACATTTATGAGACTGAGCAGTTTGGTTGCTGACATTGCCTTACCTCTTAGTCCCACTTCTGCCACACACAGGACACAGAGTGGACCCGCTTGGCGGACCAGAGTGACTGACCATCACACAGGAATTGAGGTCTCTAGTCCTAGCATGGGGACAAAGTGCAGTCAGTCTAGCCCAGCAACAATGCAAATACACTTTAGCTATGCCCCAAATAACTTGCCTTTATCTAATAACCTGAAATTCCTTATCTGTAATACAATGGTTCCTTTGTTTTAATGAGAGCCTGTTTGTAAGAAAGTTTTCATTTAGGGCCCATTCCAAAGAACGTGAATCTCGTCCGCGTGCTGTGCATAGAAATCACGCACAGCACAGCGACCCGTTGATTTTCAATCTGGCCGTTCACACATGCGTGAGGTTTCACACAGTGAGAGTCCGTTGAGTGAAACTCACTGCATGTCCTATATTGTGTGCCTTTTCACGCACCTACGCGCCCATTGAAGCCAATTTGCGCATCAATTCCATTAAAAAAAAAGTGCTTTGCTAGTGTGTGAAAAACGCATTCCACTCGCAGAGCACACTGGTGCATAACGCAACACACACTGACAGATTTACGCGCGTTTTTTACGTGCGTAAATCTGTCACGCTCGTGTGAATGTAGCCTTAAGTTAGGGCACCTACATCTTTAGAGTAAGCCCATGTGGTTACTGTTGGGACCCAGGTTGGTCTCATGTCTTATAAGGGGGGGTGCTCTTACTAGGTGGGGCCATATCAAGGTCCATTAGGGCTGCTTGCTAGGCTGAGGGCCGTTTATTTTTAAGCTACTATTTAATAAAAGTTATGTATTGACTCTTTGTACTGGAGGATTCTCTTCTGTGATTTCTTTGGTCTCATCCCTTACTTTAATGGATGTTGAAAATCTTTGCAGGGATCCCTCACCACAGATCCAAAAATATTTGTTAGCAAACAAAGGTGTTAACCTATGGAGGAAAGGAGATGGAGGCAAACAAACACCAAGTCCTCCTGTCAGGTGGTTAGGAGTTGACATAAGCAAAAGCACAATGAAGCTCACCGTATTCCCTTCACTATGCACTGCGTCCTTGGATTCTTGGAGTGCATGGATAACTGGCAGGCTTTCAAGATAAATCCAATATGATAAAGGACATAATCTCCAGCACCTCCTCTCTAAAATCCAATTGCTTTTAATGCTTTGCCAATAAAGTACGTATAAAAGTAAAGACATGGTTTCTGGCTCTTGTGTGTTTCTAATTATAGCATACATCAATTAGGCTTCGTTCACATCTGCCTCAGGACTCCGTTCATGGATTCCGTCTGAGCTTCCTGTCAGGGGAACCCATGAACAGAATCCAAACTAAAACAATAGGAAACCATAGTTTTCCGTTTGCATCACCATTGCTTTCAATGGTGACGGTTTCCGGTGCAAATGGTTTCCATTTGTCCCCGTTGTGTAAGGGTTTGGTTGTTTTGACAGAATGAATAGCGCAGTCGACTACGGTATTGATTCCGTCAAAACAACGGAACCCTTAAACAACGGTGACAAACGGAAACCATTTGCACCGGATCCGTCACCATTGAAAGCAATGGTGATGCCAACGGAAACCTTTTGGTTTCCGTTTGTTTTAGTTTGGATTCTGTTCATGGGTTCCCCTGACAGGAAGCTCAGATGGAGCCCATGAACGGAGTCCCGACGCAGATATGAACGAAGCCTAAGACATGCAACGGTATTTTAAAACCAAACGACCAATCACAATCACTTCAAATCTTAAACCAAATTATACAATCCACAGTGGCATACATATATATATATATATATATATATATATATATATATCTCCATATTTTCTTAACCCTTTCAGGACCTTGAGGACCAGCCCCATTTTTTCAAATCTGACGTGTCATTTTATGTGGTAATAACTCTGGAATGCTTTTGCTTATCCAAGCGATTCTGAGATTGTTTCCTCATGACATATTGTACTTTATGTTAGTGGAAAAATTTGGTCACTAAATTCATAGCTTATTTGTGAGAAACACCAAAATGTAAAGAAAATTTGCAAAAATTATAATTTTTCTAATTTTTAATGTATCTACTTGTAAAACATATAGTAATGCCACACAAAAATGTTGCTAATTAACATCCCACATATGTCTACTTTATATTTGCATTGTTTTTTGAACATTATTTTATTTTTCTAGGACGTTACAAGGCTTAGAACTTTAGCAGCGATTTCTCACATTTCCAAGTAAATTTCAAAAGGCTATTTTTCAAGGACCAGTTTAATTCTGAAGTGGCTTTGAGGGCCTTATGTACTAGATAGACCCCCATAAATCACCCCATTTTAAAAACTGCACCCTCAAAGTATTCAAAACAGCATTCAGAAAGTTTCTTAACCCTTTAGGCATTTCACAGGAATTAAAGCAAAGTAGAGGGGAAATTTACAAATGTTATTTTTTTTGGCGAAATTCATTTGTAATAAAAAAAAATCTGTAACACAGAAGGTTTTACCAGAGAAACGCAACTCGATATTTATTGCCCAGATTCTGCAGTTTTCAGAACTATCCCACATGTGGCTCCAGCGTGCTAATAGACTGAAACACAGGCCTCAGAAGCAAAGGAGCACCTAGTGGATTTTGGGGCCTCCTTTTTTTAGAATATATTTTAGGCACCATGTCAGGTTTGAAGAGGTCTTATGGTGCCAAAACAGTGGAAACACGCCAAAAGTGGTTTTGGAAACTACACACCTCAAGGAATTTATCTAGGGGTATAGTTAGCATCTTGACCGACAGGTCTTTTGCTATATTTATTGTAGTTTATTTGTGAAAATTAACATTTTCTGAAAAAATCTAAAATTTTTTTTTTACAAGGAATAAAGAATAAAAAGCACCCCAAAACTTGTAAAGCTATTTCTACCAATTACGGCAATACCCCATATGTGGTAAACTGCTGTTTGGACCCACGGCAGAGCTCAGAAGAGAGGGAGCGCCATTTGGATTTTGGAGCGCAGATTTTGCTTGGTAGTTGCTCTGTTTGGGGTTTTGCAGGTGTTTCAGTTTATAATCTGGGGGCATATGTAAGCTGTGCGGGGTACATCAGGGCATAATAAGAGGGTATAATAATGGGGTAAATAAATAATAATTCATAGATATGTGGCCGGTGTCACACTGATAAATGGTGCCCAATCTTATCCGCTCTGCACAATTTGTCGCTATATTCTGAGCGCCAGAACTCTTTTCTTTTTTGTCCACCGGAGCCGTGCGAGGGCTTATTTGTTATGTTACAATCTGTAGTTTTCATTTGTACAATTTTAGGGTACATGTGATTTTTTTGATCACTTTGTATTCTATTTTTTGGCAAGCAAAGTGACAAAAAAAAAACATACATTTTGAGAATGTTTTTTGTCCTTTTTTTTTTTACAGTGTTCACCGTGTGCTATAAATGACATTTTACTTTATTCTGTGGGTCGGTACGATTACGGCGATACCATATGTATATAGTTATTTTTATGTTTTGTGGCGTTTGCGCAATAAAATCACTTTACTATAAAATTATTTATTTGTTGTGTCACCATATTCTGAGCCATAATTTTTTTATTTTCCAGTCAAAAAAGCTGTGTAAGGGCTTGTTTTTTGCGGGACGAGTTGTCGTTTTTATTGGTATTATTTTGGGGTACATGCGACTTTTTGATCACTTTTCATTCCATATTTTGGGAGGGGTGATGACGAAAAAAAGTGATTCTAGCATTGTTTTTTAATTATTTTTTGTGGTATTCACCGTGCGGGAAAAATAATATTATAGTTTTATAGTTTGGGTCGTTACGAACGCGGTGATTCCAAATATGTATAATTTTTTTCCTATAATAAAAGACTTATTATAGGAAAAAAAGCATTTTTTGTTTTTGTAACTTATAACTTATTTTTACACTTTTATTACACTTCTTTTTTACTTTTTTTATTTGAAGACCTGCAGCTCTGATAGCTGCTATAATACATTACACTACCTAGGTAGTGTAATGTATTATAAACTGTCAGTGTGACGTTGACAGTCACACTGACTGGAAGCCTATGAGGACCAGCTGGTCCTCATAGGCTATCGTGAATGGCAGACTCAAAGGCCGTTGTATGGCCTTCGGTTTTGCCATGCAACCTACGGCAGCATCTGCAATCGGTCCCTGGGAAAGTTTGTTGTAGCAACAAACTTTCCCTGCGATCACATGATCGGGACCTGAACCAATCAGGTCCCGATCATGTCTCCGGGACCAGAGGCAGAGGTTAACAGCGTGATGCGGGTGTCACTGCTACTCTGAGACACCCGGATCGCGCTTTTAACACCCACTGTGAATTCACGTCGGCGCTGCACAGAGCCCAGCAAGCGCCGACATGAATTTACTGTGGGTGGTCGGGAAACAGTTAATAACGGTGATCATATTCTCTGTAGCCGAACCAATCAGTTCGGCTATCAGTGAACAGGTTGCTGGGGAGCTGGGGACACTGACACCGCCGACGTTAGAGCGCTCTCCCCAGCGCTATGCCGGCAGAAGCAGAGGTCTGCAGATTCACGTCCTATCTGCATGGGGTATATGCGGATAGGACGTGAATCTACAGATTGTCGGCGTGAAAGGCTTAATATATATATATAAAGTAGATCACTCCTCCTATTTAAAACTTTAGGGAAGCTTGTCTCAATTCGCAGAATCCACAATGTTTACCTATTGAGGAGTTCCTTCCTCCAATTTCCACCTCCTTTGGCATTTTTCACATGTTCAAAGCCATAGTAGCGTAAGCTACTATGGATTATAAAATGCTTGCCTGTTCCTGAAATGTTAGTTGCCCCTTTGTTTACATCAGATATACGCTATGCATGTTTTTAATTTATGACCTGAAATATAGTAGGTATATGAAATGTCTACAGGAGTTCATTATAATGGCTATACATGGTAGATTATCTATTGTAACATAATTTCTTACGGGATGGTGTTCAATTTCTTCCCCTCTTTGGCTAACTCGTTCATGGCTTGGTGGGAAGAGAACAATATTGTTTCAGTAAATAATCCTTTCCATGATTATATAATGCGGTTCGAAGTCCGCTATGTCGATTGCCCTTTTAATTTAATATTCCATGTCGCTATAAACAGTAGATCCTTAACTGAACATCCAACTACGTATGTAGGCCAGAGGAGCCAAAAATTCCTTTTGTTTGACAATAAACTAGATAAAACTAAGGATCAATCTCCTATATTTTCAACAACCTACCTCTGGGACCCCTACCAATCATGAGAACGAGTGTCCCGTTCCTCCGAATGAATGGAGTGCTAGGTTGCTCTGGCACTGCCACAGATAGCCGAGCGCTGTGCGCATGCGCGACCTGCCACTCGGAGGAATGGAACCCCCGGTCTCGCGATCAGTGGGGGTTCCAGTGGGTCGTATCTCCACCGTTAAAGCATGTTATCACGGATTGTTAGGAGATAACTTTTAATCTTGAGACAACCCCTTTAATGGTTTACACTTCTATGGTTTGGAACATCTGAGAAAACCCATAAGGGATGGAGAATGAAGGAGGTCACTCCTCGATAGGGAAGCGCCCTGGGTTCTGCATACATACATATATACCACGGTGGATTGTATATACGCTGTGATATTGGATAGACATTTGCATTGACAAAGATTTGAAGTGTTTGTCATTGTCCGTCTGTTTTTTAAATACCGTTGCATGTCTTACTGACGTATGCACCTGTTTTCGACCCACGTAAGCGTCAGAGACAGTGTCTTCACTTGTCTGCATCCTTTTAATGCTTTGCCAATAAAGTAATTGATTTTAAACTTTTTTATGTTTGTATAGGAACAATGGAGAAGAAGGCACTTCTCCAAAGTTTTCCCACAAGCGCAGATTTCGCAATTGTGACCTATGTGCCTTTCATTTCTTATTCACTTTTCTTCTAAGAAAAATAAACAGAAGGACAATAAAATGTTCCTACGCAGCCAGTTTCTGTCCCCAGTGAATGTGTTTATGCAATGAGTTCCAAAGTAATTGTACCTTAATAGAAAAGACAAAGTTCATGGTTAAAAGGACAAAGACGATAACGATTTTTCCCTTCCAAATGAAGTAAAGCCACAAACACATACAGTGAAGGAAATAAGTATTTGATCCCTTGCTGATTTTGTAAGTTTGCCCACTGTCAAAGACATGAACAGTCTAGAATTTTTAGGCTAGGTTAGTTTTACCAGTGAGAGATAGATTATATAAAAAAATAAACTGAAAATCACATTGTCAAAATTATATATATTTATTTGCATTGTGCACAGAGAAATAAGTATTTGATCCCTTTGGCAAACAACTTAATACTTGGTGACAAAACCCTTGTTGGCAAGCACAGCAGTCAGATGTTTTTTGTAGTTGATGATGAGGTTTGCACACATGTTAGATGGAATTTTGGCCCACTCCTCTTTGCAGATCATCTGTAAATCATTAAGATTTCGAGGCTGTCGCTTGGCAACTCGGATCTTCAGCTCCCTCCATAAGTTTTCGATGGGATTAAGGTCTGGAGACTGGCTAGGCCACTCCATGACCTTAAAGTGCTTCTTTTTGAGCCACTCCTTTGTTGCCTTGGCTGTATGTTTCGGGTCATTGTTGTGCTGGAAGACCCAGCCACGAGCCATTTTTAATGTCCTGGTGGAGGGAAGGAGGTTGTCACTCAGGATTTGACGGTACATGGCTCCATCCATTCTCCCATTGATGCGGTGAAGTAGTCCTGTGCCCTTAGCAGAGAAACACCCCCAAAACATAATGTTTCCACCTCCATGCTTTACAGTAGGGATGGTGTTCTTTGGGTCATAGGCAGCATTTCACTTCCTCCAAACACGGCGAGTAGAGTTAATGCCAAAGAGCTAAATTTTAGTCTCATCTGACCACAGCACCTTCTCCCAATCACTCTCAGAATCATCCAAATGTTCATTTGCAAACTTCAGACGGGCCTGTACATGTGCCTTCTTGAGCAGGGGGACCTTGCGGGCACTGCAGGATTTTAATCCATTACGGCGTAATGTGTTACCAATGGTTTTCTTGGTGAATGTGGTCCCAGCTGCCTTGAGATCATTAACAAGTTCCCCCCGTGTAGTTTTCGGCTGAGCTCTCACCTTCCTCAGGATCAAGGATACCCCACGAGGTGAGATTTTGCATGGAGCCCCAGATCGATGTCGATTGACAGTCATTTTGTATGTCTTCCGTTTTCTTACAATTGCACCAACAGTTGTCTCCTTCTCACCCAGTGTCTTACTTATGGTTTTGTAGCCCATTCCAGCCTTGTGCAGGTCTATGATCTTGTCCCTGACATCCTTCGAAAGCTCTTTGGTCTTGCCCATGTTGTAGAGGTTAGAGTCAGACTGATTAATTGAGTCTGTGGACAGGAGTCTTTTATACAGGTGACCATGTAAGACCGCTGTCTTTAATGCAGGCACCAAGTTGATTTGGAGCGTGTAACTGGTCTGGAGGAGGCTGAACTCTTAATGGTTGGTAGGGGATCAAATACTTATTTCTCTGTGCACAATACAAATAAATATATATAATTTTGACAATGTGATTTTCTTTTTTTTTTTTAAATATAATCTATCTCTCACTGGTAAAATTAACCTAGCCTAAAAATTCTAGACTGTTCATGTCTTTGACAGTGGGCAAACTTACAAAATCAGCAAGGGATCAAATACTTATTTCCTTCACTGTATCTGAGAAATTTGCTTTTGGCAATACTATACATTTATTAGAATGCAACTTAATTGATAATGTGGATAGCATGGACCAAGGCATTCAGTCTGAAATTGGCACCAGGGGACGCCATAACAAGTATGTAACAGAAATAGCTAGACAGAGGAACATTTCATAATCTTTTTGTAATTATTCCACTTGAAAAATGTTTACGTTTTTCCTGATCTGACTAAGAAATGTAATATTTAACTGTGGGAGAACCCCTTTAAGCTGTCCATACACATTTGATAGCTGCATGTTCATTTCAATGAGGGAGGGTGAGCCATTGCCACACAAAGGAGGTCCAACGCGCTACTAGATAAGTGTTTTTAATATCTATTATATTCACCTGCACGATAATACAAATATCTAAGCACAGTGGCAGAATGGTATTTCAGTGGACAGCACTGTTGTCTGGAAGCAATGGGTTTGATTCTGTCATCTGTTTGTATGGAGTTTGTATGTTCTACCTGTGTTTGCGTAAGTTTTCGGAAACTCTCCAAAAAAAATTGGCTTCCCATGGTTTTGGTCCTATCTTGTGTGCGTCTGAGAGATACCGAAATTAGCTTGTGAGCCCCATTGAAGGCAGAGGCTGATGTGAGTGATTGTAATCTTTGTAGAGCGCTTCAGAATATGGTGGCGCTTTATAAGCAATGAGAAGTAAATAATAAATCAGAAAATTTAGACTTAGACTAAACATCAAAATAGGTATTAATGTTATCTGGTTCATTGTGATGATGGGAAAATTGGCGGTCCCACATGGGATGGTTCAAGTTTTTCAGAAACTGCTGACCTTAGCCCTCTTGCACACGACCGAGTGCCACTTGGGCCGTTTTTCACGGCATCCAAGTGGTACACAATAGTTTTCACGGTCCCATTCACTTTAGTGAAAATGGACCCAACTCTGCGATCCGTTAAAAAAAAAGTTAGATAATGTCCTATCATTCCATGGATCATGGACGGGACTCGGGCGGCACACACAGTCGTGTGCCTTAAGGTTTACTCTGATTTTCTTGCAAAACATATTGGTTTTCTGAAGATTCCCTCATAATTAGATAACCTTACTTTAACAAGCCATTTAATACACATGCAGAGGTCTGCGTCTCTCAAAATGGAAATGAATGATAAGCAATGGACTAAATATGTATTGTATCAAGTTCCAAAAATCTGAAGTGAAATCTGCATCATTACTGCAATAAATTAATTATTAATAGAGCTTGTGATCAAATAGTCAGAAACTTCCAAACTGTCCATGGTTGTGTCGGGGCTCGCACTGGGGTTCCCAGAGCCCACCATAGGAAATTATTCTAAAGGCCCACTCTCCATCCATCCAGAATGTAAACTTTGTTGTTATCATTGCAGACGCAAGAAATATGATCTATAAGGTGCTAAGAAAGACCCTAGGGGCAGCTTCACTAAGAGTTGTCTTCTGCTGGATCTTTGGGGGTAAATTGTATTAGAGGCTCATTATTGTGGCAGAACTTTTGCCCATCGTCAGACCATCCCAAACTGGTAGTGTCTGTACTATGCTGCCCCCAATTACAGACGGCTGTGAAGCCATGGGCACATTTAGATGCAATGATCCTACATGTTGACTTATTAGGCGACGTATTGGGTGACTTATCAATATATTGCAGGGGCCTAAGTCTGATAAATATATCACCCCTACGGTTTTAAAGATTTACCATAATAATTTTTCTGCTTTATTAAATACTCCTCACCAAATTATGTTTCCCAAGTCTACGTCACTGAAAAAATGTCCCTAGTTATAGTGGTTGAACAGGATTAGAAAATCTTAGTGCATTATTTTCTTTCTTGTCCATGGATTGTGTCTGGTATTGCAGCTCAGATCCAGTAAAGTGATTGGGTCTGAGCTCGTATTCCACACACAACTTGTGTACAGGTGTGGCACTGTTTTTGGGCGAAAGCAGCCATGATTTTCTAATACTATACGGCCCCTTTGAATAGTAATATAATCATATCTCCTACAGTATGCAAAACTGACATTCAGCTGTCTAGGAAAGTCCGGTGGTAATCCCTATGGTAATGTAATGTATGCACTATTATCACTAAAAGATAACTTAGAGAAGAATACTCAATATTTTTATACAAAAGAATACCTCAAGGGAAGTTTTTTTTTTCCATTTTATCAGAAATGCTCCAAAAAAATGCCTTGATCCAATTCATTTAATATGGGTAAGATAAGGTAAATTGTAAATTCTGATATGCACACACACACACAGAGACTATACCCTCCATTCACATTGTAACTATTTAGATTGAGATAATACATTTGTCTCCCTATACCTGGAAGCTCGAGATAAAGAAAAGAGTGTGACTTACAAGGCAATATCCTGATTATCCCTCACCCCGTGTTGTCATAACAACAGTGTTTAGTGTAGGACTTAACTTAGCCAAATAAATAGGATCCTGAGATACCAGATGTAGTCACTTGTGCACTTCAGGCCGGCCGCTCAGTGTCAATCACTTAGCAATTGAGGAGTCCTTGACGTAAATGGAACCAGCAGTGCAAACTGTCTCTTTCCTGGATATTAAAAAAGAAACAACACATTTGTCACTAGAACCCGCCCCCCCCCCCCCATCAAATTATATTAGGCATGTTTGTTACATTATACAGCATGAAGTTGCCCCTTTACTTCAGCACTATATATATATATATATATATATATATATATATATATATATATAGACACACATGTGCCATATATTATAGCATAAACATCGAATAGTTTACAAATGTCTGCGGCTGTATGTATTACTCTAGTATAATCTGAATGTGAAGTGAAATGCATCTTCATTTGGAGAGCATCACAACTCTACTGTATGCTTAGGCGTGAAAGAACTTGACTGGTCCGCACAGAGCCCTGGCCTCAACCCCATCCAACACATTTGGGATGAACTAGAATGTAGATTGTCAGCCAGGCCCTCTCCTCCAACATCAGTGTCTGACCTCACAAATGCTCTTCTGGATGAATGGGCAAAAATTCCCACAGACACTCCAAAATCTTGTAGAAAGCCTTCTCTGAAGAGTGGAAACTGTTTTAGCTGCAAAGTGAAGGGAAGGGAAGGGGGGAGAGGAGTGCAACTCCATATTAATGCCTATGGATTTTGAATGGGATGTCATAAAACCCTTTGTAGGTGTAATGTGTAGGTGTCCCAATACTTTTGTCCATATAGTGTATCTTTACTGTATGGTTATATCACTGTATAGTAATACATGTAATTATTTATTTTAGTTAGTACATTTCTGGCCCCTCAGTTCTAGGCCTCGCCTCATTATGTTATGTGTCTGGAGAGTCTCAGATTGCAGGATATGTCATCTCAAACTTTATAGAAACTTTATAGGCAGCCCAGACATATTATTGTTATTTCTGTGCACATATATCACATAAAACACTTTATTTATGAGAGCCAGTGCAGTTTTCTGATCTGTACCTGCTGCTTTCTTTCTCATTGACTGCAGGCCAGGCGATAACATTGACAACTAATTAGTGTGATTCTGAGATTCTGAGTGACCACCATGGTGACGGTCCTCATTTTTATTCAATTGATTGGGGGCTGGATGAAAGTAGGCAGTGAAATATTGATACTACTAGAAGAAATCTTAGGGTAAGCCAAACAAAAGATAGGAAAACACAAGAATAACTAAAGGAAAATAAGTAATTTTTTTTGTCTTTGACACAATTTGACAGGTTTATTAAAGTATTTGTGCCAATGTTCTCTGGTGTAAAATATGGGGCTTAGCTCGAACACCATACTAATGAAGTCATTGCATCACTGTTTAAAACAAATGCAAATATGCAACATTTCTTCTTCAATATATAGTTAACAATGTCCAAACTATACAAAATACCTACAAAGAATATGCCGGAGTACATATCTAATTTGAAAACAGTATATTTTATTTTAAGGTGTTGTCTGGTCATGGATGATTTTTCCTACTGATGGCATATTCACAGGATAGGTCATCAGTATATGATTGGTGGGGGCCCCACACCCGGACCCCGCACCGATCAGCTGTTTTGAAGACAACCTGTCATCAGTAGGAAAGACCGCCCAATGCCCTGACAACCCCTTTAATCATACATAAAAGGTGCTGCACTGTTACTATGGGAATAGGGATGTAAAGGTTCATTAACCCTCTTTTTAATATACTTTATGTTATATATTATAGTATCAGCTCCTCTAGAGCCGGTAATATAGTCATAGGCAGTATTATTATTTTGTTATACATTTTTCCTGAGGGCTGTTTTTACTATATCTGCAGACAGTTACTGAAAGTGGTTCTTCTATGCATTGTATTTATAGTGAGCAGTCTTCTGTACAGTTATTATATACTTATAGAGATGATGAATTAGATGAGTGGATGCCTTTTTTTTCAAAGATTAGTTCCATTTCAGTTTTTTTTAATAAATATAATTAATTGTGTTGTCTGGTCCGGTGTTGTCACTTTCAAAGGTTTACATAGTCTTTAAGGCGTTGAGTCTCATGGTTTCCTTAAACAATTTTGTTTGGTTTATTATTGGTTTAATGTCCAAATAATACTGCTTCTATTATAGGGACATACATTCACCAAATAACAGTATAATTCATTTTGCCTAGATATAATTACTACAGTATAAAGGGATCCCATAATAGAGCAATATAGTGACAAAGTAACAGTACTATTCACTGCCCAAATAATAGTACTATACGGTGCTTATATAATAGTGCTATACAGTGATGACATACCATTGCTATATGTTACACAAATAACTGAAATATTGCCAAATAATACCATAGATTAGTGCATAAATGTTATTATTGTACAGGTAATAAAAGTAACACATAATAGTTCCATATAAATGCCTTCATAATTATGCCATAAAGCAAACAAATATAGTGCCATGCCGTTACCATGCATTACTATAAACTTCCCAAATAATACTACTATAGAGTGCTTAACTAATACAACATTGCCATTTAGTACCCAAATAATATGTACATAAAATGATCATACAGGGAATACGTAACAGTGCCATATAAAGCAGAAATAATGGTTAGTGTTCTTGTCAGTGCGGCAATGGTTTCCTATTAGTTGTGACAAGTAGTCCAAGACTTTAGTCTGTGAGTCAATTTTGTGTTGAGCATAATAGTAGTAGCAGTAGTAGACTAATCTTATTAGATCTGCTTATTTAATGCTATATGGGCATTATTAGTTCTACAGTAGTAACAATTGCACAACAACTTTTATCATTGTCATCTTAAAAAGTTTATTTTATTACAGCGGCTCTTTAATTTGAAAGTGGCCGAATCAACATATTATTCACATTTACAGCACTTGCATTTGATCTATATTTCATATTTATGAAAACATTACTCACTCTGACCCATTTGCTCCTCTGTGTCACCCTGTTGTGGCTCCTTTGTACTTCTGAGTGGTTGGCGGGCCTTCAAGCTGCCCCCATGTGAATGTCAAGCAGAAGAGATCAGCGGAACCATATGGGTCAGTACATCAGTACAGTGCCGTCTCCCCATGTTTCCCTACATAGCATAGCCAGACTGCTGCCCTGCACTACTCTTCATCTTACATCAAGCTGTTTTTTATTACTTCATAGGCAGCTCACAGCATCTGTAAAATTATAATATATATATATATATATATATATATATATATATATATACACTACCGTTCAAAAGTTTGGAGTCACCCAGACAATTTTGTGTTTTCCATGAAAACTCAAACTTATATATATCAAATGAGTTGCAAAAAGACTAGAAAATATAGTCAAGACATTGACAAGGTTAGAAATAATGATTTGTATTTGAAATAATAATTTTCTCCTTCAAACTTTGCTTTCGTCAAATAATGCTCCATTTGCAGCAATTACAGCATTGCAGACCTTTGGCATTCTAGCTGTTAATTTGCTGAGGTAATCGGGAGAAATTTCACCCCATTCTTCCAGAAGGCCCTCCCACAAGTTGGATTGGCTTGATGGGCACTTCTTGCGCACCATACGGTCAAGCTGCTCTCACAACAGCTCTATGGGGTTGAGATCTGGTTACTGCGCTGGCCACTCCATTACAGATACAATACCAGCTGCCTGCTTCTTCCCTAAATAGTTCTTGCATAATTTGGAGGTGTGCAACATTGTCCTGTTGTAGGATGAAATTGGCTCCAATCAAGCGCTGTCCACAGGGTATGGCATGGCGTTGCAAAATGGAGTGATAGCCTTCCTTATTCAAAATCCCTTTTACCTTGTACAAATCTCCCACTTTACCAGCACCAAAGCAACCCCAGACCATCACATTACATCCACCATGCTTGACAGATCGCGTCAGGCACTCTTCCAGCATCTTTTCAGTTGTTCTGCGTCTCACAAATGTTCTTCTGTGTGATCCAAACACCTCAAACTTCGATTCGTCTGTCCATAACACTTATTCCAATCTTCCTCTGTCCAATGTCTGTGTGCTTTTGCCCATATTAATCTTTTCCTTTTATTAGCCAGTCCCAGATATGGCTTTTTCTTTGCCACTCTGACCTGAAGGCCAGCATCCCGGAGTCGCCTCTTCACTGTAGACATTGACACTGGCGTTTTGCGGGTACTATTTAATGAAGCTGCCAGTTGAGGACCTGTGAGGCGTCTATTTCTCAAACTAGAGACTCTAATGTACTTGTCTTGTTGCTCAGTTGTGCAGCGGAGTCTCCCACTTCTCTTTCTACTCTGGTTAGAGCCTGTGTGTGCTGTCCTCTGAAGGGAGTAGTACACACCGTTGTAGGAAATCTTCAGTTTCTTGGCAATTTCTCGCATGGAATAGCCTTCATTTCTAAGAACAAGAATAGACTGTCGAGTTTCACATGAAAGCTCTCTTTTCTAGCCATTTTGAGAGTTTAATCGAACCCACAAATGTAATGCTCCAGATTCTCAACTAGCTTAAAGGAAGGTCAGTTTTATAGCTCCTCTAAACAGCAAAACTGTTTACAGCGGTGCTAACATAATTGCACAAGGGTTTTCAAGTGTTTTCTAATCATCTATTAGCCTTCTAACACAGTTACCAAACACAATGTACCATTAGAACACTGGAGTGATGGTTGCTGGAAATGGGCCTCTACACACCTATGTAGATATTGCATTAAAAACCAGACGTTTGCAGCTAGAATAGTCATTTAGCACATTAACAATGTATAGAGCGTATTTCTGATTAATTGAATGTTATCTTCATTGAAAAAAACTGTGCTTTTCTTTCAAAAATAAGGAAATTTCTAAGTGACCCTAAACTTTTGAACGGTAGTGTATACTCCTCAACATTGAAATTGTAACACCAAGAAGGAAAAGTTTTGGAATTGTGGAAATCACACATCGATAGACAAGTTAATAATATGCAAATGATAATATAATGGATAAAAAATATTCCAAACATCTTGATTTATTCAGTACTAAGTATGAGCGCTACGCGTAGAAATACACACACTTAGGCTCCATGCACACGACCTTAAAAAATTTCCGTAATTGTGGACCGTAATACGGTCCACAATTACAGACCCATTTAGTTCTGTTGGCCTCGGACACCGTTCCGTATCGCTACGGATAAGTGTCCGTGCCCTAGAACTGTGCTGGGAATTATGGCGCATGTCCTATTTTTGGGATTTTACGGGCCGTGCTCCCATACTTTGTATGGGAGAACGGCCCGAAAATGCAGGCTCCGAAGGTCGGCAATGCCAGCAGTCGCGGGCCGTGATTACGGGCACGGCTGTGTGTATGAGGCTTTACACGCCTTGGCATGCTATCAATAAGTTTATTAATGGTTGTCTGAGGAATGTTATGCCACGCTGAATTCACTTGGGCACACAAATCATCAAGATTGGCTGCTGACAGCTCCCTTTGCAATTGCCGACCAATGACATCCCAGATATGCTCGATGGAAGACAATTTCGGAGATGCTGCATGCCATGGTAGCACGTTTAGGCCAAGCAGGCTGCTCACAGTAACCTGGGCTTGTTCTGTTGAAAAACAGCTTCTGGGACACTTTGGAGAGATGGCCGTACCACAGGTTCCACAACCAAATCAATGTAACACCGAGCTGTTAGTGTACCTGAAATGAAGACTGGAGGGGTCCGGCTACCGTACATTATGCCACCTCACACCATAATCCCAGGAGTAGGACGGTGGGACACTCCCTTGTGAAGGCCTCTTCATGGTGTTGCCCACGTGGTCTCCAGACCAATCTCTGGTTATCATTGCATCTAAGACAAAAGCGGGTCTCATGGCTGAAGAGGACAGACCTCCAATCCAGCCTCCATTGCCATCTTGCTGTGCACCATGATAGCCTTTGAGAGCAGTGGCGTGTGGTCAGTGGAACACCTGTAGCTGGATTTCTGTCTCGTAGCCCAATGTCCTGCAAATGCTTTCTTATGGTTTGTGTCAACACTGGTTGCCGCCGTAGACCTGGAATGTGACGTCCAATTTCACAGAATGGATCACTATGCGCTATTCTTCCAATCAAACGATCCCACCATGCAGAGGTTTGCCTCTGCGCACTTCTTGCTGTCATTCCCGTTCGTTGTTCTCCCAACCTCCGGAACATGCAACGTTGTACAGTGCTGACATCTCGACCTAGGAGCATAGCAATCTGCTGGAGTGATAAACCAAGGTCCCTCAGTTCAAGGATTCTGTCCTTCTCAGTTTGCAACAAGTGGCGATAACTGGCGCTTCGACGAACATGAGGCATCGCACAATCATCCCACACCATGTGATACGATTTTTGAGGTTTCATGTAGCTAAAAAACGTTGCTTTTAATCTGGCTTTTATGCCCCTCACATGCCACAGATTGCAGCTAGGTGCTTGAAGATTTGATCATTTACAGATCTTAGCGACACCTACTTCCTTGATTTGCACAACCTTATGGCTTGTCCTTCTTGGTGTTGCAATTTCAATATTGAGAAGTGTATATTAATGAATATAAGTATGGCATGTGCTCCAGAAATGAAACACATGTTCAGAGAATAAATATCTAATTCTGCAGATGCAGTGAGCTGCCCATGAATTAAAATAACACACACCTTAATGGAAGATGAAATATGGTGCAGGCCAGCAGTCACATGTCATATGCATGAACGTCACCCTTATAACTGCCCAGCAAGTGGACATGCCAATTCAAACTGTGAGCGCCCCATTGAAATTGAGTTGGCAGACAACTTGTCAACCATGCTTTTTTTCTTTAAAGAGACTCTGTCACCACATTATAAGTGGCCTATCTCCTACATAAGGAGATGGGCGCTGTAATGTAGGTGACAGCAGTGTTTTTTATTTAGAAAAACTGTCTATTTTTACCACGCTATATCGCTATGTGCTGTGTAAATGAATGGAGAGAAGTGTATGACGCTGATTGGTCACTGATTGGTCAGCGTCATACACTCCTCTGTACAACACCCACTTGGTCTAAAGTAAAAACACGCCCACTTGGGCATTAAGAAACTCATTAGCATAAAGCTAAAAATCGCTCATAAAGTGGTAAAAATAGATATTTTTTCTAAATAAAAAGCACTGCTGTCACCTACATTATAGCGCCAATCTCCTTATGTAGGAGATCGGGCACTTATAATGTGGTGACAGAGCCTCTTTATATTAAATATATTTAATTTAAGAATTTTAAGATTTTCAAGTATGGAGATTAATTATAAGGGATGTCTGTGGTGATATAATCCTTTTAATCATTGCTGTTATCAGTATTCCACTGTGCTGGGAAGACTTTCTACAAGATGTTGAAGTGCCCATTGAGCCAAAAGAGTATTCGTGAGGTCAGGCACTGATGTTAGATCAGAAGGTCTAGCTCAAAGTTGGCGTTACAATACTTTACAAAGGTGTTCAATGGGGCTGAGCTTAGGGTTTTGTGCAGCCACCCGAGTTCCTGCACACCAAACTCATCAATCCATGTATTAATGGACCTCACTTTGTGCACAGGGGCTCCGTCATGCAGGAACAGGAAGGGATTTCCCCAAACTGTTGTCACAATGTTAGGATCATACAAGTGTCTAAAATGTCTTTGTATGCTGTAGAATATACCGTATTTTTGGACTATAAGACCCACCTGACCATAAGACGCACCCAGGTTTTAGACAACAGAAAATAGGAAAAAAATTATTTGTTAAAAAATATTTTATTCTGTTTCACCACATTCTTTTTTTTACACATTTTATTAGTTCCCCTAGGAGACTTGAACCAGCCGCCACTTGATTACATGTGGAGTTACTGAAACAGCGTAACTCACTGAGCTACGCTGTTCCCGTAACTACTACGGGAGAGTCCAGAAAGCTAGAACGGGGTTTAGGGGCCCCATTCTAGAGATAGGTGTGGGTCCCAGAGGTGGGACCCGCATCTACCTGACATTTATGACATACCCTATGGATAAGTAATACATGTCCTCCATAGAAAAACCCCTATAAATGTCGCGCTCGCTATTGACTAGTTAACCCCTTCAGGACTGAGCCTGTTTTGGCCTTCAGGACGAAGCCGATTTTTAAAATCTGACATGTGTCACTTTATGTGGTAATAACTCCGGAATGCTTTTACCTATCCAAGCGATTCTGAGATTGTTTTCTCGTGACACATTGGACTTTATGTTACTGGCAAAATTTGCCCGATAGATTCAGTATTTAATTGTGAAAAACACCAAAATTTAGCGAAAAATTGCAAAAATTAGCATTTTTCTAAATTTAAATGTATCTGCTTGTAAAACCGATAGTAATACCACACAAAATAGTTACTAGTTACCATCCCCCACATGTCTACTTTAGATTGGCATCGTTTTTTGAACATTATTTTATTTTTCTAGGACGTTACAAGGCTTAGAACTTTAGCAGCAATTTCTCATATTTTCAAGAGAATTTCAAAAGGCGATTTTTACAAGGACAAGTTCAGTTCTGAAGTGGCTTTGAGAGTCTTGTATATTAGAAAGTCCCCATAAATCACGCCATTTTGAAAACTGCACCCCTCAAAGTATTCAAAACAGCATTCAGAAAGTGTATTAACCCTTTAGGCGTTTCACAGGAATTAAAGCAAAGTAGAGGTGAAAGTTACAAATTTCATTTTTTTTATACAAAATTCATTTGTAATACATTTTTTTCTGTACCACAGAAGGTTTTTCCCCAAAAATTTAACTTATTATTTATTGCCCAGATTCTGCAGTTTTTAGAAATACCCCACATGTGGCCCTAGTTCGGTCATGGACTGAAACACAGGCCTCAGAAGCAAAGGAGCACCTAGTGGATTTTGGGGCCTTCTTTTTTTAGCATATATTTTAGGTACCATGTCAGGTTTGAAGAGGTCTTGTGGGGCCAAAACAATAAAGACCCCCAAAAGTGACCTCATTTTGGAAACTACACCCCTCAGGGAATTTATCTAGGGGTATAGTTAGAATTTTGAACCCACAGTTTTTTTGCTAAATTTATTTGAATTAGTTTGTGAAGATGAAAATCTACTTTTTTCTGAAAAAACGTAGAAATTTTTAATTTTTTCAAGGTATAAAAGAGAAAAAACACCCCAACATATGTAAAGCAATTTCTCCTGATTATAGCAATACCCCATATGTGGTAATAAACTGCTGTTTGGACCCACAGCAGGACTCAGAAGGAAAGGAGCACCATTTGGATTTTGAAATTCTGATTTTGCTGGAATGGTTTTCAGTGCCTTGTCGCGTTTGAAATGCACTGGAGGGAACAAAATAGTGGAAACCCCTGGAAAGTGACCCCATTTTGGAAACTACACCCCTCAAGGAATTTTTCTAGGGGTAAAGTTAGCATTTTGACACCACGGTTGTTTTGCTGAATTCATTGAAATTATTCTGTAAAGGTAAAAATCGACTTTTTTTCTGAAAAAAGGTAGCCATTTTTAATTTTTACAAGGAATAAAGGAGAAAAAGCACCCCAACATTTGTAAAACAATTTCTCCCGATTACGGAAATATGCCATATGTAGTAATAAACTTCTGTTTGGACCCACAGCAAGGCTTAGAAGGGAAGGAGCGCTATTTGGCTTTTGGAGCTCAAATTTAGCTGAAATGGTTTTTGGGTGCCATGTCGCATTTGCAAAGCCCCTGAGAGGCCAAAACAGGGGAAACCCCCCAAAAGTGGAAATTACACCACTTAAAGAATCTATCTAGGGATATAGTGGGCATTTAGACCCCACAAGTCTTTTGCAGGATTTATTAGAATTAGGCCGTGAAAATGAATATCGACATTTCTTCCACTAAAATGTTGCATTTTTTTCAATTTCACAAAGGATAAAGGGGGAAAAAGCACCCCAACATTTGTAAAGCAATTTCTCCCGAGTACGGCAATACCCCACGTGTGGTCATAAATGGTTTTTCATTAGAAAGTAATTAACCCTTTCTGGAGTGATCCATTTTTTTCTTTTCCTTCTTAGTTTTTTCCTCCCCGCGTTCCAAGAGCCACAACTTTTTTATTTTTCAGTCAATAGAGCGGTATGAGGGCTTATTTATTGAGGGACGAGCGGTCGTTTTTATTGGTGCAACTTTTTGGTACATACAACTTTTTGAGCACTTTTTATTACATTTTTAGGTAGAGCCAAGGTGACCAAAAAAACAGCGATTTTGCCGTTCTAAATTCTTTATTTTTTACGTGAGACGCTCCATACATCACCCCCCACACTACGACATGCTATGTCATGGTGCGCGCAGGGGTTAATGCGCAGCGCATGGTGCGGAGTGAAAATTAAAATTTTCCACTCATATGCCATTTTAGTGCATTATATGTTATGCCCAGTTTGTGCCACTGAAGACAAATAACTGAAAATATTAACCGGGTTCTCCCGGGTATGGCGATGCCATATCTGTGGACGTAATTTGGTGTTTAGGCACGCTGCAGGGCTCAGAAGGGAGGGACGCCATTTGGCTTTTGGGGCACAGAGTTTGCTTGGTAGTTGTTCTGTTTGGGGTTTTACTGGTGTTTCAGTTTATAATGTGGGGGCATATGTAATCTGTGCGGGGTACATCAGGGTACATGTTATCTGTGCGGAGTACATCAGGGTACATGTTATCTGTGCGGGGTACATCATGGTATAATAAGAGGGTATAATAATGCAGTAAATAAATAATAATCCGCAGATATGTGGCCAGTGTCGCACTTATAAATGGTGCCCGATCTTATCCGCTTTTGGACACTACACATTTTGCATCGCCATATTCTGAGAGCCAGAACGGTTTTATTTTTTCTCCACCGGAGCCGTGTGAGGGTTTATTCTTTGCGGGACAATCTGTAGTTTTCATTGGTACCATTTTGGGGTACCAGAAATTTTTTTGATCACGTTTTATTCCATTTTTTGGCAAGCAAGGTGACCAAAAACCATCAATTCTGACAATGTTTTTTATTTGTTTTTTTTATGGCCTTCACCCTGGGCTATAAATGACCATTATACTTTATTCTGCGGGTCGATACGATTATGGCGATACCAGATGTATATAATTTTTTTATGTTTTGCAGCGTTTGTGCAATAAAATCACTTATTTATAAAATAAATTAATTTTTGTGTCACCATATTCTGAGAGCCGTAACGTTTTTATTTTTCAGTCAAAAAAAGCGGTGTAAGGGCTTGTTTTTTGCGGGACGGGATGTAGTTTGTATTGGTACCATTTTGGCGTACGTGCGACTTTTTGATCACTTTTTATTGTATATTTTGGGAGGGTTGGTAACCAAAAAATTGTGATTCGGGCACTGTTTTTCGTTTATTTTTTTCGCGGTGTTCACCGTGCGGGAAAAATAATATTACAGTTTTATAGTTGGGGTCGTTACGAACGCGGCGATACCAAATATGTGTACTTTTTTTAACGTGTTAATTTTTTTCCTATAATAAAAGACTTATTATAGGAAAAAAAGCATTCTTTGTTTATGTCACTTCTAACTTTGATTTTTACACTTTTTCAAAACATTTTTATTATCTTTTTTTAACTTTTTTTACTTGTCCCACTAGGGGACACTTAGACTGGCAGCTCTGATCGCTGCTGGAACACATTACACTACACACGTAGTGTAATGTGTTCTAACTGTCATTGTGACGTAACTGTCACACTGACAGGAAGCAGAGGAGGAACGGCCGGAGGCTGATCCTCCGAGGCTTCCGTACATGGCAACCCGGAGGTCATTGTTTGGCCTCTGGTTGCCATGATAAGGATCGCCAGCCCCCGCAAATACATGTGGGGGGCTGCCGATCCGCTGTAAACCTCTTCGATTTGGTGATCGCAATCGACCACCGCATCGAAGGGGTTAATTGCCGATTTCAGCGGCGACAGGCCGCTGATCGGCAACAGGGAGAGCAGGGCTGACACCCTGCACAGTTAACCGCCGCTGCGGTGTAGCGCCGCGCGGCGGTTAACTTTTAAAGCGCGGACGTAACTGTACGCCCAGGTGCGCGAAGTTACTGCTTATCTGGACGTACAGTTACGCCAAGGTGCGGGAAGGGGTTAAAGGGGTTTGCCATAAAACATGTATCCCCTATCCACAGGATATAGGCTACATGTGACCCCCAGCGATAAGGAGAACAGGGGACTGAAAGTCACCCAGAGAGCTACATGAGAAGCCTGGACTTTCAGGTTCTGTGTCCGGCTTATTTGTTCTGCAGCTCCATAGAGATCAATACATAGTCTCTCACGCATGCGCAGAAGAATCCCATTCATCTCTACGAAGCAACCGGACACAGAACGCGGAAGTCAAAGCTTCTCATGTAGCGTTCTTGGTGAGTTTCGTCCCCGTTCTCCTTATCGCCTGGAGGTCGGACCCCCAGCGATCACACATGTATCCCCTATCCTGTGGATAGGGGATACATGTGTTTTATGGCACAACCCCTTTAAACCTCCAGGAACAGCGAAATTGCTGTTCCTGGCCGCTAGAGCAGCATGTCAGCTGCTGACACCTGCAGTGTATGGAGCAGGTACAGCGCGTGAGCCCGCTCCATACATCATCTCCCCCCCGCTCCATGATGTGCCGGGAATGTCATGGGTCGGGAAGGGGTTAAGTAATGAAGCGGACTATAAGGTGCAGGGACTATTTAGCAAGATTTAATCATTCTAAAAACTGCATCTTATAGTCCGAAACATACCGTACATTACTCTTCACTGGAAATAAGAGCCTAAGATATAAATTTCCTGGCATTTGCCAAACCCAGATTCATCCATCGGACAGCCAGATAGTGAAATGTAAATTATCACTTCTGAGGTCAGGTTCCCATTGCTCCAAAGTCTCGTGGCAGCGTGCTGTACACCACTTCAACAGACACTTGGAATTGTGATCTTAGTGTAAAGGATCTGCCAGGCACACCTTCGGGGTTAACTCCCTTAATTAATCAGTCAGCACCTGAATCTACATCCCTGAGACTGACTCCAGCTTCCACCACTCAGGCTGGCAGGCTTAGGAGTGGGAGAGCCTATCGCAGCCTGGCCAGACTCAGCTAGCTCCCACCCTCTGTCTATTTATACCTGCATTTCCTGTTCCTCCTTGCTTGTTATTCTTTTTCGTGTGGTTTCCTGGCCCAGCTACAGCTCCTTCTATTTTGTTCCTGCTCCATACAGACCCTGGCTTACTGACTACTCTTCTGCTCTTCGTTTGGTACCTCGCACACTCCTGGCTTGACTCGGCTCGTTCACCACTCTGGTTGCTCACGGTGTTGCCGTGGGCAACTGCCCCTTTCCCTTGCTTGTATTCCCTTGTATGTTTGTCGTGTTTGTCGTGCACTTACTGAGTGCAGGGACCGCCGCCCAGTTGTACCCCGTCGCCTAGGGCTTGTCGTTGCAAGTAGGCAGGGACAGAGTGGCGGGTAGATTAGGGCTCACTTGTCCGTTTCCCTACCCCCTGGTCATTACACTTAGGCTTGTATGCAGCTGTTAGAAATTGTGGACCAATTTCATAAAGCTCCCGATGCACTGGATGTGGTGATGTCACTTTCATAGGCATTTTAGAACTCTGTAGTGAGTGATGCAATAGAGGATAATGAAATTTTACAGGCCACGTACTTCAGCAATCAGCTGTCCCGCTCTGTGAGTTTTCCTGGTCTTCATGGCTTAGCTGTTGTTACTACTAGAAACTTCCACTTCACAATAATAACACAGTTGATTGAGGCAGATCTAACAGATCAGAAACTTCACAAACTGACTTGTGGCAAAAGTGGCATACTGTGACAGTGTCATGTTTAAATCACTGAGCTCTTTAGTACACCCCATACTAATACAAATATTTATCAATGGAGAATGCATAGCTGTGTGCTTGATTTCATGCCACTTTTTGCAATAGGTGTGACTAACACCTGAACTAAATAATTATGAGGGGTGTGTCCACATATTTTTCGTCACACAGAGTATATATTTTTGGCAACCATTATTGCTGAGAGAATGGGTGGCGACACTATATCTGCATCTTTCCAGAGAAATACAGACATTTATTCCACAAAACAGATTATTATTCTTTCTACTACAAAGTCAATTACTGTAATAATAATGATCTTTATCTTCAAAACATAGATTTCCGATTTCTCCATATCAGATTTTCTGATCATCAGTCCTCCACTATATTCTTTCCTGACAAGAATCTGTTGATTTCACAGGTGTTTTTACAGTCTAGCTTTCTAAGAGATTTTCAGCTGCTAACTCAGATCAATTTATATGTAAATATTTCTTGGTACAAAGCTTTTATGATCAGGCGCGCTGGTCTCCTGTTTATCCATTTTAAGCTAGATAGCGGGAGATTTGGAGGACTAAGCCCTGCCAAGATAAGGTTATATTTTCATTGCAAATCTCTTCATGTGGATTTAACTATTATCAGTATCAGGCTAGGCTGCATCGCTGAGACATGCTCAATATACTGCATGGTCTGTTATAAAACTTCTGTTTAGTTGTTTTTAACTTATTCTTCATAGTGTGATGGTTTCTTTAAAAGTAGTTCATCCATTTAAGAGAAACGTTGGCTGCACCCCCCATTTCGGCAGGACCGTCTGACCATCTAGGGTTGCCAACTACCAATTTCTTTTTTTCTGGACAAGTTTGCCCAAAATCACGGACAAACAGAATATCTATGGACAGTTTACAAAATTGAGAATAACATGTTTCTCGAACTTAAAACATTAATATAACAGGTTAGCCATGTTAATTATGAATTAGAAAGTGATAATAGTTAAAAATCATAATAATAGGTTCAGGTTAACTCTACATTTTACTTTTTGAAATGTTCTGGTTCAGTTCAAGGCTGCGGCACTAAAACTTGCAGACAGGACGCACCCAGCTCTAGGAAGATTGGTGCAATTTATAAAGAGAGTGTGAAATGGATCACAGGAGATATAGCTACATACTACATATACACGCACTGCACACACACTACATATACACACTGCACACACACATACATACATACATACTGCACACACTACATACATACTGCACACACTACATATACACACTGCACACATACTGTACATACTGCACACATACATACATATATACTGCACACACTACATATACACGTACTGCACACACACTACATATACACTCTGCACACATACTGCACACACTACATCTACACACACTGCACACACACTACATATACACACTGCACACATACATACATACAGTGAAGGAAATAAGTATTTGATCCCTTGCTGATTTTGTAAGTTTGCCCACTGTCAAAGTCATGAATAGTCTAGAATTTTTAGGCTAGGTTAATTTTACCAGTGAGAGATAGATTATATTAAAAAAAAACAGAAAATCACATAGTCAAAATTATATATATTTATTTGCATTGTGCACAGAGAAATAAGTATTTGATCCCCTACCAACCATTAAGAGTTCAGCCTCCTCCAGACCAGTTACACGCTCCAAATCAACTTGGTGCCTGCATTAAAGACAGCTGTCTTACATGGTCACCTGTATAAAAGACTCCTGTCCACAGACTCAATTAATCAGTCTGACTCTAACCTCTACAACATGGGCAAGACCAAAGAGCATTCTAAGGATGTCAGGGACAAGACTATAGACCTGCACAAGGCTGGAATGGGCTACAAAACCATAAGTAAGACGCTGGGTGAGAAGGAGACAACTGTTGGTGCAATAGTAAGAAAATGGAAGACATACAAAATGACTGTCAATCGACATCGATCTGGGGCTCCATGCAAAATCTCACCTCATGGGGTATACTTGATCCTGAGGAAGGTGAGAGCTCAGCCGAAAACTACACAGGAGGAACTTGTTAATGATCTCAAGACAGCTGGGACCACAGTCACCAAGAAAACCATTGGTAACACATTACGCCGTAATGGATTAAAATCCTGCAGTGCCCGCAAGGTCCCCCTGCTCAAGAAGGCACATGTCCAAGTCCGTCTGAAGTTTGCAAATGAACATCTGGATGATTCTGAGAGTGATTGGGAGAAGGTGCTGTGGTCAGATGAGACTAAAATGTAGCTCTTTGGCATTAACTCTACTCGCCGTTTTTGGAGGAAGAGAAATGCTGCCTATGACCCAAAGAACACCGTCCCCACTGTCACACATGGAGGTGGAAACATTATGTTTTGGGGGTGTTTCTCTGCTAAGGGCACAGGACTACTTCACCGCATCAATGGGAGAATGGATGGAGCCATGTACCGTCAAATCCTGAGTGACAACCTCCTTCCCTCCACCAGGACATTAAAAATGGCTTGTGGCTGGGTCTTCCAGCACGACAATGACCCGAAACATACAGCCAAGGCAACAAAGGAGTGGCTCAAAAAGAAGCACATTAAGGTCATGGAGTGGCCTAGCCAGTCTCCAGACCTTAATGCCATCGAAAACTTATGGAGGGAACTGAAGATCAGAGTTGCCAAGCGACAGCCTCGAAATCTTAATGATTTACAGATGATCTGCAAAGAGGAGTGGGCCAAAATTCCATCTAACATGTGTGCAAACCTCATCATCAACTACAAAAATCGTATGACTGCTGTGCTTGCCAACAAGGGTTTTGCCACCAAGTATTAAGTCTTGTTTGCCAAAGGGATCAAATACTTATTTCTCTGTGCACAATGCAAATAAATATATATAATTTTGACTATGTGATTTTCTGTTTTTTTTTAATATAATCTATCTCTTACTGGTAAAATTAACCTAGCCTAAAAATTCTAGACTGTTCATGTCTTTGACAGTGGGCAAACTTACAAGATCAGCAAGGGATCAAATACTTCACATAGTCAAAGTTATATATATTTATTTGCATTGTGCACAGAGAAATAAGTATTTGATCCCTTTGGCAAACAAGACTTAATACTTGGTGGCAATACCCTTGTTGGCAAGCAAAGCAGTCAGATGTTTTTTTGATGATGAGGTTTGCACACATGTTAGATGGAATTTTGGCCCACTCCTCTTTGCAGATCATCTGTAAATCATTAAGATTTCGAGGCTGTCGCTTGGCAACTCGGATCTTCAGCTCCCTCCATAAGTTTTAGATGGGATTAAGGTCTGGAGACTGGCTAGGCCACTCCATGACCTTAATGTGATTCTTTTTGAGCCACTCCTTTGTTGCCTTGGCTGTATGTTTTTGGTCATTGTCGTGCTGGAAGACCCAGCCACGAGCCATTTTTACTGTCCTGGTGGAGGGAAGGAGGTTGTCACTCAGGATTTGACGGTACATGGCTCCATCCATTCTCCCATTGATGCGGTGAAGTAGTCCTGTGCCCTTAGCAGAGAAACACCCCCAAAACATAATGTTTCCACCTCCATGCTTGACAGTGGGGACGGTGTTCTTTGGGTCATAGGCAGCATTTCTCTTCCTCCAAACACGGTGAGTAGAGTTAATGCCAAAGAGCTCAATTTTAGTCTCATCTGACCACAGCACCTTCTCCCAATCACTCTCAGAATCCTCCAGAAGTTCATTTGCAAACTTCAGACGGGCCTGTACATGTGCCTTCTTGAGCAGGGGGACCTTGCGGGCACTGCAGGATTTTAATCCATTACGGCGTAATGTGTTACCAATGGTTTTCTTGGTGACTGTGGTCCCAGCTGCCATTAACAAGTTCCCCCCTTGTAGTTTTCGGCTGAGCTCTCATCTTCCTCAGGATCAAGGATACCCAACGAGGTGAGATTTTGCATGGAGCCCCAGATCGATGTCGATTGACAGTCATTTTGTATGTCTTCCATTTTCTTACTATTGCACCAACAGTTGTCTCCTTCTCACCCAGCGTCTTACTTATGGTTTTGTAGCCCATTCCAGCCTTGTGCAGGTCTATGATCTTGTCCCTGACATCCTTAGAAAGCTCTTTGGTCTTGCCCAGTTTGTAGAGGTTAGAGTCAGACTGATTAATTGAGTCTGTGGACAGGAGTCTTTCATACAGGTGACCATTTAAGACAGCTGTCTTTAATGCAGGCACCAAGTTGATTTGGAGCGTGTAACTGGTCTGGAGGAGGTCTGGAGGAGGTCTGGAGAACTTAATGGTTGGTAGGGGATCAAATACTTATTTCTCTGTGCACAATGCAAATAAATATATATAATTTTGACTATGTGATTTTCTGTTTTTTTTTAATATAATCTATCTCTCACTGGTAAAATAAACCTAGCCTAAGATTTTTAGACTGTTCATGACTTTGACAGTGGGCAAACTTACAAAATCAGCAAGGGATCAAATACTTATTTCCTTCACTGTACATAGTGCACACACACTACATATATACACACACACACACACACACACACACACACACACACACACATTGCACACACACACACATTGCACACATACATAGACAAAATGCACAAACTGCACACATATATACACACACACATTACATTAGACACACTGCACACTTATTACATATACACAAACTGCACACATACATACATACATACATACATACATACATAGACAGACAGAATGCACACACTGCACACATATATACACACGCACACATTACATATGCACTGTGCACACACACACACACACACACACACACACACACACTACATATACACACACTGCACACATACTACATATACACACACATATAGAGCCATTACACACACACACACACACACACACACACACACACACACACACACACACACTACATACATTGAGACTTACAGTAATTGTACACTCCAGTCACCTCTTTGGCTTTAGATATATTGACTCTTATCTCCTCCCTGTAGTCTTCTCCTTAGGCAACTTCAGTCTCCTCTCACTTTCCCTCTCACTTCTGCCCCCTGTAGTGCCCCTACACAGTATAATGTCTGCTTAGTGGCCCCCACACAGTATAATGCCCGCATCCCCTTGTAGTTAGTAGATATAGTTAGTAGATATTCAGGAAAACAGCAGCACAGTCACAAAAAATTCTTCAGTGTGAAAGGACAACTCCCCAAACATGGGTGGTGCACGCAGCAAAGAATCCCAGATCCAAGGCAGACAATCAATATGCAATCGAAGGAAGAAACTGCAACACTCAAGATAATCCAAAGAAGTGTATTTGATTTATTCACCAGGCATAAAAACACTTGCAAGTCTTTTTATGCTTGGTGAATAAATCAAATACACTTCTTTGGATTATCTTGAGTGCTGCAGTTTCTTTCTTCGATTGCCCCTTGTAGGTAGTGCCACGCACCCCCATGTAGGTAGTGTCACGCAGCCCCCTTATAGGTGGTGCCACGCAGCCCCCTTGTATGTAGTGCCACGCAGCCCCCTTGTAGGTAGTGCCACACAGTCCCCTTGTAGGTAGTGCTACACAGCCCACTTGTAGGTAGTTCCAGACAGCCCCCTTCTAGGGAATGCCACACAGCTCCTTTGTAGATAGCACCCCCTTCCTGTAGATAGCGCCATTGTAGCTCCCGAAAGGAGCAGAATCCCCCTGTGGCCAGGCATTCCGCTCCTGGGCAGAGCGCTTGATGTCTCTGTCCATATATGGACAGTGACATCAGGGGAAACTCCTAAAGCGGAATCCACGTCCACGGTGTTGCCGACACTGTGACCAGGGATTCCACTCCAGGAGGAGCCCCTGAAGTCTCTGTCCATATATGGACGGAGACATCAAGCGCTCTGTCCAGGAGCGGAATCCCCGTCCACACGAGGATTCCGCTCCTTCAAGGAGCTGTAGTGGCGCTAGCAAATAACAGAGAAGGGAGATACTTTCCTGCTCTGCTATAGTATTCAATAGTACCTGCGTCCTAAGGACACAAATACTATTGAATGTGGCGTCGCTAACGCTGTAGCAACCGCAGCGGCTGCTAGCGATGCCGCCAGCCATGGGGGGGCGCCCTCATGCCCGGTGTAGCCGCTACAGCAGTTGTGAAGCCACTGAGAGAAGCGCCTGGGCGGAAAGGCAGCTGCTGAGTCGCGGGCCCGGGCGCTTATGAAACAAGCAGGGGAGGGCAGCCAGCGCAGCGCCCCCTTCCATCTGCTGGAGTGACGGTAATGGCACACCCCTTAGGCCGGCCCTGTATACAGGTCAGCAGTGCAGATTCAGACAAGGAGCAGTGTCCTGCTGATCCATATAGCTCGTGGGCAGTGAATTAGAAGCAGATCAGGACTCTGGGCAGGGGCTTCACAGATCAGCAGTACAAGCTGAAGTAACTGCTACCCAGCAGTCCTGCTCTGCATATATTCTTCTGTGCCACCTGTCAGGTCCCAGTCAAGCCACTCTCTCTCTCTGCTGCTGTCACATTTCCTGTACTCCGTTGTACTCCTCTTGCTCCTCTCTGGCGGGCAGGAGGCACCTCCAAGTAGTACACACCAGACGTTGAGTGCGGAGGTTGGGAAGGCTCACTAACAAGGTACTACATGAGAGGTCATCACGCAGCCTGCGTGTGACGCAGGCACATAATTCTACTTCCCCTAACCAACACAACTTGTGTCAAGTCCGTATTTCACACCGAATAACCACCTCTGTAAATTGAAAGCTGAAGGCATGCCTGGAAGAAGTAAACCAGCCAAATATGTTTGGTACACAGCTTCCCTCTCTCAGCCAGGAGGAAGACTGAAAACTTTTTATTCAGAACAAAGAAACACAGAAAGAGACACATGCCTCCTCCCCAGAGATGTTGGAGTGCCCAAGCCCCCACCAGTTTCTCAGACTCACTCTTCTTGCATTCCAGGGGTTGGTGTCTTCTATAGGTGTGTCCAACATGAACAAAGAACTTGTTATATATATCAGTATATTACACAAAGAACTGAAATGTATATACATATGTGTGAGGATAATATTTTTCAAACAATATACATGGTAATGATCCCTGACAGTCCCCCCTAAAAATATTATTACTCTATCCCTGAGTCTTGCCTAGCAACCTACCACTGACCACTCGAACCAGGCGGGTAGGGGTTTTGGATTTCTTCACCAGCTGGAGACGAGCTACTCCTGATGAGTAACCCCCCTTTGTACCTGGACTTCCAAGGTGTCGGAGTGTTCCTAACTTTCCCTATTCTCCTCTGGATACAGGATGGTTGTCTTGATATAATCTACAAACCGCTGCTGGTTGTAATATATATATATATATAATTAATCCGGTCTGCATTTTTATTAACAGTAATAATTGTCGCACTGTCACTTACTGTCCTAATGGGACTTTACCCCTGCAGATATGACAGGTCATGGGCAGCACAGTGACCTTCACCTCACACCTTCACATAAAACTCCTCAGATTGTAATTTGCAGCACCGTGGCATATTTACACACATTATAATTATAAACCTCAGACATTATAAACAATAGGGCCTCAACTAATAACATAATGCTATCATCCTCAGGTTTCGGGTCCCATCAGTTCATTGCCAGTCCTGTACACCATCGTCTTCTTCTTCTCCTGTCTTCTGCTCTTCACTAACTGTCACCCTCAGGGTAACCCACACAATTGTGGAGTCAGACTACGTTGGTGTCCAGTGGGGGAGTTATTATTACCCCCTCCTAGCCACTTACTTATCAAAACACTTGATCCTGCTGACGGATTCACTCAGGTCTTTGGTCTTTACTTTGATCTTTGCTGATGTTATCAGGACTTGGTTTAGTCCTTCTCATCTGTCCGACACCACACCGTCTCCTTTAGTTTACGTCATCAGGCTGTACATAGCACCTCATGCTGTGAGCCTGGGGTGAGATCCCACGTAGGCGGATTAGTGGAGTTGTATTGTGACTATCAAACCCTCCGCATCTTTACTCTTCCTCTGGTAAGTTACTTGTCTGGGCGGCCGCTTAGAATTGTGACACTGCTGTCAGTTCATGATAAACGCGTTGTAGTGGCTCAGGCTGCGCCTGCCGCATCTCAGTGATGGAGTTCATCGTGTTAAAATCTTTTAGTTCATATTTACTGGCACTTGCTGGGGACCCCCAACTCTTGTCAATTGTTAAAATAAATACTAATCTGGTGATAACATCATCCGCATACACTATAAACGTTGTTCTAAGTACATACAATAATGTCAGGCCCTTAAATGACATCAAACACCTTTATATAAGGAAAAACTTCTCTGTTACAATGGACAGGGCACCTAGAAGATGTGTGATTATTGGGTACATTTCATTTGCACTTGGTGATACCCTTTCAGCAGGATTTGTACCTTGATTTCAGCTGATTGCCTAGAACATCTCCACCTCACAGAAACATACACAGATTCCACATGTTTATCTGACAAGTGTCTTAAACCTATTTTTCTTACTCTAATCTGGTTCGTTCTACCTGGGAAGGCCTCTCAAGGTCGGTTCTCTTCGTGGGAGGCGGGTATGATAAGGTTGGCACCGGTCTGCCAGGACTGTTCTGTAGGCAAATCAAACAGCTCTAACAGAATTTAGCAGCATCAACTGTAAAACCTGGGGCATACCAATTAGATCTTACCAAATCGATCCTTGCTGTCTTGGGGCATATGTGAGGTCATACACCATCAATGCAAGTTCCATCAAGAGTGCCTTGGGTGTTACCGGTTCACCTTCCCTTATCCGTCCACATTCTGTTAGAATCTGGTTCTCACGCCTTCCTCTCCCAGTTGGACTCTTCCTGTGGAGAACAAGCTTTTTCATTGTATAAACATTAATTGATCTTAATCAAAGAATTAATTTGAAGAAAAACATTAACAAATAGCATCTTTACATCAAACGTTCACACTGGTCAGTAACTAAAACTTACAAACTGATTCTTCTTCTTTTTATACATATCTATACATACACATATACACTGCACAGAATTCTCTGCTCTAAAATTTCCCTTTCACAACAAAAATAAAAATAAACAAATAAAAATGTTTTCGAATGGGAATATTCCGCTTCTGTACCTTTTATCTGACGCATTACTCTAATAGTCCAATGCTAAGGCTGGTCTAGAACTTTACATAAAACTTAACCTCAGTATTTAATATTCCCACAACACTTCTTAAATACAATTATTAAACAAACTAACTTTGGAATAACATCTGGAGAACTGCTGATATCCTATTGTAAAAACATCAGGTCAATACTTGGGATAACACTGTTCCCCTGTCACTTACACACAACATCTGCAGTGGGGAAAATACAGGCCGGGCTTCAGACCCCCCTGAGAACAGGTCTACACACACGAGCACATTGTCATACACTTCTACCTCGGGTAGTTGTATGTTCCGCAGTCGCTGGGACTGTTAATCTGGCCGGGCTGCACTTTTCACAGGTACCTTTGCTGTTTTACCTATGTCATGCCGTGCGCACATCATGCCGGCTGCTACAAACCTAGTGGTGGCATTATTGTATCCAGGGACAAGCCAATTTACTGACACCTGGCTGCACATATCCTTGTTGTCAGGTCTGTCGTCTCTCGCTCTCTCAATTGGCTTACCCGATGATCCAATAAAGTTCCTACTACCAATAGGCCTATAATTGTGGGCGATGCCAAAAGCGTACCTAGAGTCAGTGTAAATGTCGGCCGTCTTACCTTTTGCCAGGTTACAAGTCTCAGCAAGCACCTCCAGCTCCGCTCCTTGAGACGAACAAGGTGAGAGTGGTTTCTGGGTGATTTACCTGGTGCCTCGTATCCTGTCTTGTACATACTGTATAATAAAATCTCTTTATTACAAATTTACATTAGAAACCCATGTCACATATAGATAGAAGATCTCAAAGGGGTGGCGTCTTCATCCTCTAAAATAAAACAAAATGTTATACACTTCTCCACACTCATTTGATAATCCAGAATACTTTGAGAATCTCACTTTTATCAGGTTCTGCAAATACTTGATTAATACAAAGACAAATAAAAAAATAAAAGAAATTCCTAAAATCGTTACATCAAATTAACAATGTCCAGACAATTTTTGTTTTGCCTTCTCCCCCATCTAAATCCATAAAGACTCGTGTGGGTGACGTCACCTCTGCCTCCTGTGTAAATTTGCTGGAGGGGGATGGTCTTTTACACAATACCTCATATTGGATGGAGACTACAGCACAGCTTACCCAGTGCCATATTTACTGTTCTGGAAAGATCTGGAACCATCTACACAGAAAAACCTCAACATTTAGGTTACTCTCATACACATTTAATCTGGATTACTCATTGGGGTCTCTTACACATTTTTAGATCTCCTGAAACCAAATTAATTAATTCAAAACAAACCAAAATTGTACCTGATCAGTCCCTTCACCATTCCCCCCTTTGTGGACTCTGCGAAAGTAATGTAGCAGAGTTCAAAACTACATCTCAACATAACAAAGTCGGACACTAGTTTAACCCCCTGTAATGTACAACAGCCTGAAACAAAAATGACTTTTCCTGATGAAAATACATTTGATCTTTACAATGACATAACTCATGTGTGAAATCAAAAACAAAACAATTGTAGTTAGTTATTCAATAAAACAGAAAATATTATATGTGATAACATTAATTACTGCAAACCAATAAACTGTATATAAAAATAGGGAACGGTGGGAGGCACATACATTTTCAAAACCCCGTGTCTCACAGTATCTATAGTTTAATACATCTGAATTAACATCAAAACACATGAAATCTGATCACATCATAACACATAAATATCGTAACTTTTATAAACAACAGCGCATGCGCAAAGAGAAGAAATTTATTTAGGTTTGTAGACATTACTGATATATATATATATCACAGCAGTGCATCCTGTGTCTCATCAGCCCTGCAGACTGCACCCAGTCAGCCCCCCTCCTCCTCCCAAACACAGCATACTACAGGGGGGAGGGGGGGGGGTCACACACTCACAGCTTCTAACAGCGTCTAGTCTCACAATCTTAACACTTTCAATGCCGGCAAAACAACATACGTATCTGCAATCATTCATCACACCATTGTATAGGAATTATCTATGTTCAAAACATCAAACATAATCTGTAACGGTCCAATCTGTCGGCCACCATCTCTATATTATGATGATGTGTTGCTTCACTAGCATGGAACCTAAAAAAATAGAAAAAACACTACAAATGACAAAATTAACAAAGCGATTATTTCATACTGATTTGGTTGGGCCGGGCGTGGCCACATCAGGAGTGAGTGGTGGGGGGCAGCCTCTCCCATTGGAAACATAGTGTGCAGCTGTGAGAGGGGGGGGGGTTTCCCACCCACTATGAGGACACACTCAACATGAGGTACGGACGCCATTACCGGGCGTCGGCTGGTCCTGTTTTCTAATACATACAATACAATACCTTTCTTATTCCTAACTTCCTCTTCTGCAAATCCCTCTAAAGCACTTTCCATCAACTTACTACCTTCCAACTTCCCTTTGTTCTCCAGAATACCTTTTGCCCAATCTTCGGCTTGGAGCCGCCCTCCTCTATGGATCCCACACACTTCCATCAATTTCTTCATTTTACGGACGATCCTGGAGATTTGAATATGGACCGTAAACCATCCATTCTAACAGACTATATTATACATGTAATTTATATAACAATTTTCGATCTGCAACTCTTGGTCTGGCAGAAAATATATTCATTTCACAGTCTCCAACGCTAAGTCTCGCCGAAATAGTATAATCCCTAGTCTGCAATGTATTTATTACATCTCGCTAGGATATAAAAATCTTTATTTAGACTCTCTGGCCTCGCTGGAAATATTAAAATTTGCAGTCTGCAGCTCTCCGGTCTCTTATATAATCTTTTATTTGGACTCTAATTACCCAGAGGATGGTTAGTCGGGCGCGACTAAGGTCTCACAGGTTTTTTTACCTCACAGCGGAAAATATCACCTCTGTCGCCTGAGATAATCCAGGAAATCAACAAAAGGGTTCTACAGATCGCCACAAGACTGTCCACTAACACAGATAAGACGAAGATTTATAAAATCAATTCACTTACCGTGTTATTGCGGAGGTGATCGTATTCCTTCAGTGGGCAACTTTGAGTCCTCTGTTTCACCCTGTTATTGTCGATTGTCCGGATTTTGATATTTCCTCGCGTGAGGCCCCACGTTCGGGCGCCAAATGTCAAGTCCGTATTTCACACCGAATAACCACCTCTGTAAATTGAAAGATGAAGGCATGCCTGGAAGAAGTAAACCAGCCAAATATGTTTGGTACACAGCTTCCCTCTCTCAGCCAGGAGGAAGACTGAAAACTTTTTATTCAGAACAAAGAAACACAGAAAGAGACACATGCCTCCTCCCCAGAGATGTGGGAGTGCCCAAGCCCCCACCAGTTTCTCAGACTCACTCTTCTTGCATTCCAGGGGGCGGTGTCTTCCATAGGTGTGTCCAACATGAACAAAGAACTTGTTATATATATCAGTATATTACACAAAGAACTGAAATGTATATACATATGTGTGAGGATAATATTTTTCAAACAATATACATGGTAATGATCCCTGACACTTGCACATGCACAGCTTGGACAAAAAAATATATAGAAATCACAGACACATTCTTTTTATTCTGGCCATAACGGACAGCTGCCACAAGTCCTCTAATTTCACAGACTGTTCGTGAATTAATGGACGTTTGGCAACCCTGAGCGGGTGTCCTGATTCTCCCCTGGCAGCAAATGTTGGGAGAAAATAAAGATCGAGCATGTTGGATTTCAACATTAAATCTGTCTTGATTGGTGCAGGTTCTGATGCTTAAAAGGGCTGAATCCATTCAGTACGGAAAGCTTTCTGTAAAATGTTCTTGTGTGCTGTATAAATTTGCAGTCACAGGCGTTCTTGCACCTGTACAATATACACGATTTTTTTCATTTTGTTGGAATGTGCTGTTCAAACTTTTGTGTTGTGTATGTGATTCATATATGTGGGGTTAGTGACTGCCTCTATTTTTTGATCTTGCACTCCTCCCATTCTGCCCTGGGTGATTTTAATTAGTTTAATGCTGGTTCCTACCATTCCGAAGAATATATAGGTTTAGTCCCAGTTCTGGGTGTGTGTGCAGCGTAGGTTCCCACCTCATAGAGGTCGCTTTGTCGTGGCAGGTGGGCTCACACAATTTTATCAAAATGTGCACTAAGAACCTCTCTATTGTAAGTAGATTTAGCAGTAATGTATATTTATTTATATTTAGTGGCTTAGGTGGCATTAGTGTTTTCAGTGTGCTGTCGCCATTTTCTTGTGTGCTGTATAATTTTGTAGTCCCAGGCGTTCCTGCACCTGTATACACATTTTTTTAATTTAGTTGGAATGTGTTGTTCAAACTTTTGTGTTGTTTCTGTAATACAGTCACAACCAATAGCTTAAAGTGAATCTGCACCTTTTATCATCATGTCATTTTGAGGCCAAAAATTCTACGCAGATTGATTTCTTAACCCCTTAAGGACACAGCCTGTTTTGGCCTTCAGGACACAGCCGATTTTTTCAAATTTGACATGTGTCACTTTATGTGGTAATAACTCCGGAATGCTTTCACCTAGCCAAGCGATTTCGAGATTGTTTTCTCCTGACATATTGTACTTGATGTTAGTGAAAAAAATTGGTCGATAAATTCAGTATTTATTTGTGAAAAACACCATAATTTAGAGAAATTTTGTGATATTTAGCATTTTTCTAAATTGTAATGTATCTGCTTGTAAGACAGATAGTAATAACACACAAAATAGTTACTAGTTAACATCCCCCATATGTCTGCTTTATGTTTGCATTGTTTTTTGAACGTCCTTTTATTTTTCTAGGACGTTACAAGGCTTAGACCTTTAGCAGCGATTTTTCACATTTTCAAGAAAATTTCAAAAGGCTATTTTTACAGGGACCAGTTCAGTTCTGAAGTGGCTTTGAGGGCCTTATATATTAGAAAGTCCCCATAAATCACCCCATTTTAAAAAATGCACCCCTCAAAGTATTCAAAACAGCATTCAAAAAGTTTCTTAACCCTTTATGTGTTACACAGGAATTAAAGCAAAATAGATGTGAAATTTACTAATTTCATTTTTTTTTTGCCAAAATTCATTTGTAATAAATAAAAATTGTACCACAGAAGGTTTTAGCCACGACTTGCCACTCAATATGTATTACCCTGATTCTACAGTTTTTATAAATATCCAACATGTGGGCCTAGTATCCTCTTGGACTGAAACACGGACCTCAGAAGCAAAGGAGCACCTAGAGGATTTTGGGGCCTCCTTTTTTTAGAATATATTTTAGGCCCCATGTCAGGTTTGAAGAGGTCATGTGGTGCCAAAAAAGTGGAAAGCCTCCAAAAGTGAGCCCATTTTGGAAACTACACCCCTTAGGGAATTTATTGAGGGGTGTAGTTAGCATTTTAACCCCACAGGTTTTTTTGCTAAATTTATTGGAAAAAGTCGGTAAAATTGAAAATCCACCTTTTTTCTGAAAAAACATAGAATTTTTTAATTTTTCCAAGGAATAAAGGAGAAAAAGAACCCCAGAGTTTATAAAGCACTTTCTCCCGATTACGGCAATACTCCATATGTGGTAATAAACGGCTGTTTGGACCCACGGCAGGGCTCAGAAGTGGAACAGCGCCATTTGGATTTTGGAGTCCAGATTTTGCTGGATTGTTTTTCGGTGACATGTCGCGTTTGCAACGTCCTGGAGGGACCAAAACAGTGGAAACACCCCAAAAGTGACCCCATTTTGGAAACTACACCCCTCAAGGAATTTTCCTAGTGGTATAGTTAGCATTTTGACGCCACAGGTTTTTGCAGAAATTAGTGGAATTCGGCCATGAATATGAAAATCGTTTTTTTTTCTGAGAAAACGTAGAAATGTTTAATTTTTACTAGGAATAAAGGAGAAAAAGAAACCCAAAATTTGTAAAGCAACTTCTCCCGATTACGGGAGTACCCCATGTGTGGTATTAAATTGCTGTTTGGACCCACGACAGGGTTCAGAAGAGAAGTAGCGCTATTTGAAGCTCAGATTTGTCTGGAATGGTTTTCGGGTGCCATGTCGCGTTTGCAGAGCTACTGAGGTACAAGTACAGTGGAAACCCCCAGGAAGTGACCCCATTTTGTAAACTACACTCCTTAAGGAATTTATTTATGGGTGTAGTGAACATTTTGACTCGAAAGGTGCTTCTTAGAAGTTATAAACACTGGGCCGTGAAAATGCTGAATTTTATTTTCTCCAATAAAACTTATCCTGCTTTATCCTCAAATTTTTCTTTTGTACAATGGTAATAAAAAATAAAAAAAAAAGCACCCAATTTCTCCGGATAAGGCTAATACCCCATATGTGGCCATTAACTGCTGCCTGGGCACACTGTAGGGCTCAAAGGGGAAGGCCTACCATTTTGTTTTTGGATATTGTGCAGAATAATACTCCATATATGATTTTTACACAGTTCCAGTAGGTTTCTAGGGCCTACTTTTTATGTGGATGATTTTTAAGGAACACCTTATGTTTGCAGAGGCTCCAGAACATAAAGTAAATTCAAGAAATGCCTCATGTAATAAAATTGTACCCTTCAAAGCACAGTATTCATCTAGGGGTATAATGGGAATTTGTATTTTTTTGGGGGGTGGGGTAGGCGGGTGTGGTATTATTGAGATATCAAATTAATTTGGAAAATAAATGCCAGGGGGGTATTTAAGAAATAAATGGAATGGATGTGATGTCATTGGAGTAGTAAAAATTAGATTTAACAAATATCAACAGAGGTGTGATAAAAACTGAAGCATTCTCCGATGCAGAGGCCTGGTTTAGAGGGACAGGTCATACAGTAGTGAGTGGTATCTTTCCTAATCCCTCTGCTTGAGCAAACTCGACACCTTTTCTGGGGTTTTTGTTTTTTTTCTGGGGGGGGGGGGGAAGTACTCCCAGGAAATGCTGGCCATGTATTATTCTGGAGATCCCAGAAGTGCTGCTACCCTAAGCTTCCTGGTCTTCAAAAATAATTTTTTTAATAATTTTTTCTTGGAATCCCAGGAAAGTCTCCGTATTGCTGGATGTTCTGTAGAGAACAAAGGCGTTATAGAGTGCCACTTGGGTGAGGTATACCGCCAATTTTTTATACCACACCTTAGATTTTCTTAGGGCACTGTAGAGACGCAGTACCTGGTCCGAAAGATCCACCCCTCCCATGAATTGGTTATAGTCCTGGATGCACACAGGCTTGGTGATCTGCTCTGTGGTTCCTCTGGAACTGGGGTGGATCGATCAGCATGCAGTGTGGTCAAAACAAAGACATCACGCTTGTCTTTATATTTGACAAGCATCAAATTTTCGGAGCAAACAGCCCTGCTTTCCCCACGGCGCAGTGTCTGATCTATAAAGGACTTGGGGAGACCCTTTTGATTTCGCCGAATTGTGCCACATGCTAGTGTGCCCCTGGCAGAAAGGCATTTCAGGAGGGGGACGCTATTGTAAAAATTGTCCACATACAAGTGGTATCCTTGGTCTAGTATGGGGTGGAGAAAATCCCATACTATCCTCCCACTAATTCCCAAGACAGGGGGACAGTCTGGTGGATCAATCTTCGAATCCTTCCCTTCATATACACGAAAGCGCAGTGTATACCCAGACACACTTTCGCAGGCCTTATACAGCTTCACGCCATACCTAGCCCTTTTATTAGGCAGGTACTGGCGGAAGTGTAATCTGCCTTTAAAGTGGACTAGGGATTCGTCCACTGCTAGGCATTTTTGGGGCGTATAGACCTGACTAAATTTTAAGTTGTAGTGGTCAACTACTGGCCTAATTATATACAGTCTATCATAATTGGGGTCGTTTTGGGGTGGGCACTCATCATTATTGTTATAGTAAAGGAATTTTAATAAAATTTCAAAACGAGTCCTGGGCATGGCAAGAAAATAAAGAGGGGAATGATAAAGGATGTCTCTGTTCCAATAGGAGCGTATCGTGGGTTTTTTGGTAATGCCTATACTCAATAGAAGTCCCCAGAACTTGCGGATTTCAGTGGGGCTTGTGGGGGTCCATTTTTGGGGCCTGGCATAAAAACTATTTGGATTGCGGGAAATAAATTGCTGGGCATATATGTTTGTTTGCGCCACAATCAAATTTACAAGGTCATCAGTGAAGAACAGTTGGAAATAGTTCATTTCACTGAAGCCTGCGGTATCTACATTGATGCCTGGAGTCGCAGTGAATTCAGGCACCTGGGGCACAAAATTATCTGCGGGGATCCATGTGGAGTCAGCTGTACTGGGCTGCGATTGTGCACTACTGACGCCTACCCTTGGACGCCTACGTGGCGGTTCATCAGTAGATGAGTCACTAGACGAAGAGGACACTAAAAATGTCACCTCTTCCCCACTACCAGAATCAGAGTCCTCAAAGAGCATGGCACATGCCTCTTTGGCAGTATACAGACGCTTAGTCATTTTTTTTTCTTCTGTAAACAAAGTGTCACTGGCGTTGAAAGTAACGTAAAACTTTTTTTGTATTTTTATTTTTTTTAGGTTATTTTTTTGTGTTTTTTTTATTTTTTATTTTATAGAATAACTAATTCCCTAAAACCAAGGTATTTTTTTAAATATATCTACAAAAACTCCCGGGTAACAGGTGTCAAACGCAGGTGGATGGAGTTTGGTATGTCCCAATTAGGCGCAGAGTACAGGACGGTAGCGATGAGACAATGAAGGGGTGAATTTATTTTACACCTCACTTTTCACACACGTCACTGGGCAGTGATTTGCAGGTATCACAGGATAATTACAGGTGGGCAGTGATTTGCAGGGATCACAGGTGATACTGGTGGCAGAGTGCTGATGAGGCTGATTGGTGCCAATCAAGCACAGGAGGGTGGCGAGGCAATGAGGGTTTTAATTTTTTTATTTTAAACGCTGGGCGGTAACAGACGTCTTGGTGCACAGGAGCCTGAATGCGGCACAGGGGGGCTGGATGCGGCACGGGGGGACTGGATGCGGCACGGAGGCTGGATACGGCGCACGAGGCTGGATGCGGCGCACGAGGCTACCAGTCTTATTATAGGGCACCAAGGGTACTGTGGTACAGATGGCTGGTGATGGACACCTATATAGGTCACAGGACACCTGTATAGGTCACAAGACACCTGTATAGGGCACAGGACACCAGTATAGGTCACAGGACACCAGTATAGGTCACAGGACACCAGTATAGGTCACAGGACAGATGTATAGGGCACAGGACAGATGTATAGGGCACAGGACAGATGTATAGGGCACAGGACAGATGTATAGGGCACAGGACAGATGTATAGGGCACAGGACAGATGTATAGGTCACAGGACACCTGTATAGGGCACAAGACACCTGTATAGGGCACAGTAGATTGGCTGCTGGGTGATCCAGGGGTTAATTTATATGGTTAATTACTAATTTATAATATATCTAGCAATAGCTCCTTCTCTGATCGCTTCCCTGACAGAAGTGAAGCGGTCAGAGACGGAGACTACACTAAACTCCCCTCTCCAACTGTCATAAAACACTGTGATTGGTCCATCAGCACTGATGGACCAGTCACAGCGATCGCCGGCCGAGGACAGCTGTGGTTGGTCCTCGGCCGGCATCCCCTGTTACTAGGCTGTCTTGGACAGCCGTATTTCCAGAACTGTAACGCTGTCAAAGTCAAATTAAGCTGTGATTGGTCCATCTGCACTGATGGACCAATCACAGCGATCGCCGGCCGAGGACAGCTGTGATTTGTCCTCGGCCGGCATCCAGAGTTGCTAGGCTGTCTCTTTTTTAAACTTCTGCCGCACCAGGATGTGCGGCGGAAGTTTAAATCGTTCGAAATGTCACACTAAGCGGTAATTGGTCCATCTGCACTGATGGACCAATCACATCCATCGCCGGCCGAGGACAGCTGTGATTGGTCCTCGGCCGGCATCCTCAGCTGCTAGGCTGTCTCGGACAGCCGTCTGTTTTAAACTGCCGCCGCACATCCCGGTGCGGCAACAGTTTAAAGTGGTCACGTAACTGTAGTCGAATTGCGGGAACAGACCGCATCCCATGACGTACAGTTACGTGAAATTGCGGGAAGGGGTTAATAAATCTTTATCATGGTCAGAGCTCCGTTTTCTGATACAGAGCTAGAAATCACATCTATCGACTTAAAAGATAACATTCTAGCTGCTTGTAGTCGCCACAAGAGGGCACATGGGAGTTTACTGTATGTTTTCCTCTCATCAAGTTCATTGTATACAGTCAAAGTATACAACAAGCTTCTAAGCTCCCTCAATAACCCTGGCCTCAAGCGGCAAACCTGCACCAAAACTTCAATCAAACTATGTACATTCTAGTCAGATCAGACAAACTGTATTCCGAAACCATTAGATGTATCCTTAAAGAGGTTGTTAAGATTAGAAACCCCATTTCCACATATTCTATTAGGGAATTCTGAGTTAATAGAGGGGTTCCGCAGTTCATATCCTCATCTCTTGGACAAAGTGGAGAACAGTCACAAAGGGTGTCTCTCACTCTGGAGGACTTGTTCGGTCCTCTATTACATAGACATCCTATTGATTTTAACCGGTTAAGGACTAGGCTGTTTTACAGCTAAATGACCAGAGCAAATTTCACAATTTTGCTATGCGCTTCTTTAGATGACTATAACTCAGCAGGTGAATAAAGTTCATCTTTGAATTTTACACTCTTTTTAAAGGACAGATAGGGCTTTGTTTTAGTGGCATTTGTCAGTATATATAATTTTTTTTTTTTTCTCTAAAGTGGGCAAAATTGGAAAAAAATGCAAGAATTTAACAATTGCGTCGGTTTATGCTAGCATTTTTCACACACGGTATGAACCACGGCCAAAATTAATCTCCTTTCACATTCTTCCACTTCTCCCGTGCATGGGGATACCAAATATGTGAGCCTTATTCACTGTGCGGGCATGTGCCAGGGCTTGGCATAAAAGGAGGCTTTTTGGCCTTTTCGGTCCAGGAATTTTGCATTTGATTTTATAGCCGCATACTGTTTTCTGGGGGGCCTAATGCTGCTGAAACATTAGAAACACCCCATAAATGACTTCATTCACACAAGTAGACCCCACAAGGTTTCCTTCAAGGGGTTTATCATATTTTTAGCAAGTCCAGTTTTCTTCTGAAAGTTTCTTGAATAAGATGGAACAAAATAAAATCAGCACTTTTTTAGCAAATGCGTCAGTTTAGGCTAGTATTTTTCACACACGGTATAGACCACGGCCAAAATTCATCTCCTTTCACGTTCTTCCACTTCTCCCGTGCATGGGGATACCAAATATGTGTGCCTTATTCACTGTGCGGGCATGTGCCAGGGCTTGGCATAAAAGGAGGCTTTTTGGCCTTTTCGGTCCAGGAATTTTGCATTTGATTTTAGAGCCGCATACTGTTTTCTGGGGGGCCTAATGCTGCTGAAAGATTAGAATCACCCCATAAATGACTTCATTCACACAAGTAGACCCCACAAGGTTTCCTTCAAGGGGTTTATCATATTTTTAGCAAGTCCAGTTTTCTTCTGAAAGTTTCTTGAATAAGATGGAACAAAATAAAATCAGGACTTTTTTAGCAAATGCGTCAGTTTAGGCTAGTATTTTTCACACACGGTATAGTCCACGGACAAAATTAATCTCCTTTCACATTCTTCCACTTCTCCCGTGCATGGGGATACCAAATATGTGTGCCTTATTCACTGTGCGGGCATGTGCCAGGGCTTGGCATAAAAGGAGGCTTTTTGGTCCAGGAATTCTGCATTTGATTTTATAGCAGTGTACTGTTTTCTGGGGGGCCTAATGCTGCTGAAACATTAGAAACACCCTATAAATGACTTCATTCGCACAAGTAGACCCCACAAGGTTTCCTTCAAGGGGTTTATCATATTTTTAGACAGTCCAGTTTTCTTCTGAAAGTTTCTTGAATAAGATGGAACAAAATAAAATTAGCTTTTTTTTTTAACAAATGCGTCAGTTTATGCTAGCTTTTTCACACACAAAATGGACCACGGACAAAATTCATCGCATTTCACATTCTTCCTCTTCTCCCGTGCATGGGGATACCAAATATGTGTGCTTTATTCATGGGCATGTGCCAGGGCTTGGCATAAAAAGAGGCTTTTTGGCCTTTTCGGTCCAGGAATTCTGCACTTGATTTTATAGCCGCATACTGTTTTCTGGGGGGCCTAATGCTGCTGAAACATTGGAAACACCCCATAAATGACTTCGTTCACACAAGTAGACCCCACAAGGTTTCCTTCAAGGGGTTTATCATATTTTTAGCAAGTCCAGTTTTCTTCTGAAAGTTTCTTGAATAAGATGGAACAAAATAAAATCAGCACTTTTTTAGCAAATGCGTCAGTTTAGGCTAGTATTTTTCACACACGGTATGGACCACGGCCAAAATTCATCTCCTTTCATGTTCTTCCACTTCTCCCGTGCATGGGGATACCAAATATGTGTGCCTTATTCACTGTGCGGGCATGTGCCAGGGCTTGGCATAAAAGGAGGCTTTTTGGCCTTTTCGGTCCAGGAATTTTGCATTTGATTTTATAGCCGCATACTGTTTTCTGGGGGGCCTAATGCTGCTGAAAGATTAGAATCACCCCATAAATGACTTCATTCACGCAAGCAGACCCCACAAGGTTTTCTTCAAGGGGTTTATCATATTTTTAGACAGTCCAGTTTTCTTCTGAAAGTTTCTTGAATAAGATGGAACAAAATAAAATTAGCAATTTTTTAGCAAATGCGTCAGTTTATACCAGCATTTTTCACACACGGTATAGACCACGGTCAAAATTAATCTCCGTTCACATTCTGCCACTTCTCCCGTGCACGGGGATACCAAATATGTGGCCTTATTTATCACATAGAGATGTAGGAGGGCGGAGGATAGAAGAAGATTATTTCACATATCGCTTTTTTTCAAAGCTGGTTTTACAAAACTCAACAGAGTTTCTATAACACTTCCAAAATATCTGCTCGTCCACACTTACATTCTGCTCAGGGGTGTAGAGTTGCAGAAATAAATTATTCAGGGAATTTATTAGCGGTCTTATTTTGAACAACCGATCCCGGTTTGCATCGGTACTTGGGGGGGCCTGTGCGTTGTCATTGAAGTGGAGGAACCTCATTATTGTCTCATAACGAGACCTGGGCATTACTGCAGAATATACTGGGGTGGCTTGGGCGGGTCTTGTTGACCAGTAAGACCTAATGGAGGGCTTTATGACAATACCCATATTTAGGGTGAGCCCCAAATTTTTTTTTAATTCCTGCAAATTGGTGGGCGTCCAATCTCTGGCATGGGTGGATGAAGGTTTCTGCCTTATATATTGCGTGGCATATAAATTTGTTTCGTGGACAATCTGATTTAGGATGTCGTCCGTTATAAATAAATGGAAGTAATCCATTTGGACAAAATTTGTATTGTCCACGGTTATGCCAGGAGTGGCAGTAAATACGTGGATTCTAGGCCCAAAAGATGGGGCAGGTGCCCATACAAGAGCCTGGACTGGAGGGACCAGGCTGTCCCGTGCTACAGCGCTACTTGGCCCTGCGCTTTCATGTTCTGCAGTTTCGACTGCATCAGGGACAACGTCCCCTGAAGATGAACCTGAAGTGACGCTGTCATCGTCACTACCTAAAACAGGTTCCATCTCGGACGCCATCTCTGATGCGGTCTCCGACTCAGACCACAGCATGGCGTATGCCTCATCGGCGCTAAACAACTTCCTCGCCATAACGTAACTAACACTAACACTAACTAAACAAATTTTATTTTTTTATTTTTTTTATAAAACACACAAACTAAGGCCCCATGCACACGACCGTGCCCGCAATTGCTGTCCGCGATCGCGGGCACGGCCGGCCGCTGACTGACAGCCGCATTTTCGGGCCGTGCTCCCATACAAAGTATGGGAGCACGGCCCGCAAAATGCGAAAGAACGGACATGTTCCATAATTCCCGGAACATTTCCACGGCACTGACACCCTTCCGTAGTGCTACTGAAAGGTGTCAGCGTTCAATGAAAGTGAATGGCTCAGTTTTTGCGGACCGCAGTTGCGGTCCGCAAAAACGGAGGTTTTTTGCTGTCGTGTGCATGGGGCCTAACTGCTATATATATCTACACTACCGCTAACAAAAAAATAAACCGCTATTGCTATATATATTATATATATATGTGGATATATATATAATTATATACTCCCTACCTGCCTATTCTAATAGAATAAAAGAAAGAAAGGTAGATAGATAGAAAGAAAAAAAGATAGATGGATAGATAGATTGTATAGATAGATAGAAATCTATCTATACAGAGAATGTTTTATAGTGTAACTGTTTTTTTTTTTTTCACTGTAATCTTCTGGCAGCAATTCTCCCGAGTCTCTTTTTCTCCTCAAACTGAAACAATATTTGAGGAGAAGAAAAGAGGCAGGAGATTTACTGCCAGAAAACTCAAAATAAAACAAATGTGGTCGCTGTGATTTTCACAGCGACCACATGTTCAGGGACCATCAGATTGGTCCCTGATACTCTGCCCAGTGCCCAGAGCTGTTGGTAACAGCGAGGGCACAGGGCTGTGTGCACGCGATCGCGGGCACAGGGCTGTGTGCACGCGATCGCGTGCACACTGTTTTATAAGCAGAAATGCATGTGATCGCTGTGATTGGTTGTCACAGCGACCACATGTTCAGGGACCATCAGATTGGTCCCTGATACTCTGCCCAGTGCCCAGAGCTGTTGGTAACAGCGAGGGCACAGGGCTGTGTGCACGCGATCGCGTGCACACTGTTTTCTATGCAGAAATGCATGTGATCGCTGTGATTGGTTGTCACAGCGATCACATGTTCAGGGGCCAAAAGATTGACCCCTGACATTCTGCCCAGTGCCCATGGCTGTTAGCAACAGCCAGGGCATAGAGCTGTGTGCACGCGATCGCGCGTGCACAGTCTCTGAAGTGCGGCCGTATATATACTATACGCCGGACTTTAGAGACCCTGACCGCTGGCCGTATATTTACGGCCAGCGGTCGGGAACCTGTTAATGGAGACTGTGTAATGTTTGTTTCCTCTGAGGTGGTGCTGCAAGGAAATTGAACACTTACTGACACATTTCTCTACAAATTACAGCTGATAGCTGGGGGTACCAGAAGGGGGACACTTTGTGATCACCTTATTGGCAAGAGACCCTTCTAACAAGTAGGGATTGTCCAAAGCGGAGAATACGAAAATAAAAAAAATAGTTTCATGTTTCTGGGCTGTACAGAAGATGTTGCCAAAACGACGCCCCTTCTGAGACATCACTTCCTGCTCTGCAGCTATTGTCTGAAGCTGCACCGCATTGACTTCCTGTTCGGCTCGTCCATTGCATGCACTTTGCATGTAATGTTGATACTAAGATTTCTCTTCTCCTTCTACCTCCTTTCTTGTCTAAATACAGATGAAGCAGCTAAAATGCTGAAGAAAGCTCTCAGAATTAGCAGTATTATGTGCATGTAGGGAGCAGGCAGAGCAGGAAGTCTGTGAGGTGCAGCTTCAGATAATAGCTGCAGAGGGATGCAGAGAAGAGGGTTTTGTTTTGACAACTTCAACTGGACAGCCCAGTAACATGCAGCCTCCTTGCTATGCCCTGTGATGTTAAAGCATACCTAACTTTTCAGGGGACTTTTCAGAATAAGCTGTTATATGTGTGTGTACCTGAGGAATAACATTATTTATGGCCATTATATGACTTGTATTCTACACTATTTAGCAGCTTTTCCCACTGCAGGCTGGACCTCTAATTCTCATTTGTCTCTAAGTAGGTGGGCGGAGCCTAACTGCTATCATGTCTTCTATACACTTCACAGAGAGAAGAGGAGAATCCTGCACTCCTATCTCTATATATCACATATAAAGAAGCTGCAGCAGTATGGAGGAGATTATACAACAGTAATATGCAGTGCAGCTAAGAATCCAGCCAGTGCTGGGGTCAGCTGCAGCATGCTACATAGTTGATAAGGTTGAAAAAAGAGACAGCTCCATCTAGTCCAACCTATAATCCTACTGTGTTGATCCAAGGGAAGGCCAAAACCCCCAAGAGGTTTATGCCAATTTCCTTAATCGGGTAAAAATTTCTCCCTGACTCCAAATGTGGAAATCAGAATAAATGTCTGGATCAACCTTCTGTCCCCAGAATCTAGTACTCATAAGTTGTAATGTTATATTTTTCAAGAAAGGCATCAAGGCCCTTCTTGAACTTGCTGAATCAATCAACTATTACAACATTATGTGGCAGAGAGTTCCATAGTTTCAATGCTATCACAGTAAAGAATCCCTGTCTGTGATAATGGTAAAACCTTTTTTCCTCTAGACGTAAAGGATGTACTGTCTAATTATATATTTGTACATTGTAGTGAGATCGCCCCTGAGCTGTCTTTTTTCTAAACGGAATGACCCCAAGTTAGATAACCTTTCTTGGCACTAAAAGCCACCTATTCCCTTAATTACCTTGGCCACCCTTCTTCTCACCCGTTCTAGTTTAGCCATGTCCTTCTTATACACAGGTGCCCAAAATTGTACACAATATTCCATGTGTGGTCTGACTGGTGATTTGTAGAGAGGCAAAACTATTGTAATGGCAGGAAGGAGGTGAAGAGAAAGTGAGCCCTAATCTACCCACCGCCCTGTCCCTGCCTACTTGCAACGACCCGCCCTAGGCGACGGGGTACAACTGGGCGGCGGTCCCTACGCTGTCTAAGTGCACGGGAGAACAAAAAGGGAACACGCAAGGGAAGGGGCAGTAGCCCACGGAACGCCGCGAGGAAACGGAGCGGTGAATGAGTAGTCCGGACCAGGATGAAGTGGAGTATACCCAAGTGAGCACGGAGGAGGAAGCAAGCCAGAGGCAAAGCAAAGCAGGTTAAGCGGAACTGCAGCAAGGCAGAAGCACGGCAGAAGCAGGCTGGAGCAAGCAGCAGTGGGGCCAGGAATCCAGAAGAATTACAAGCACTGAGGAGGAGAACACGGCAGGTAATAAAGGACAGGGGGCGGAGCTAACTCCGACTGACCAGGCCGCGATAGGCTCTCCCACTCCTGAGCCTGCCACCCTGGTTGGTGGGAGATGGTGTCAGTCGAACAGGTCTGGCCTCAGGTGTGGATTGATTAATCCCAGGAGTATACCTAGACGTAGTACCTGGCAGATCCCTAACAGTACTCCCCCTTTTATGAGGGGCCACCGGACCCTTACTAAGAGGACCCAGTTTAGTAGGGAAGAGAAGGTGGAACCTCCTGATCAATACCCCAGCGTGAACACCACGGGCAGGTACCCATGTCCTCTCCTCCGGCCCGTATCCTCTCCAATGGACCATGTACTGGAGGGAGCCCTGGACCATCCTACTGTCCATAATCTTGACCACCTCGAATTCCACCCCCTCAGGAGTGAGAACGGGAACAGGAGGTTTCCTCGAGGGGGACCAGGACGGGGAGCACCGTGTAAGGAGGGAGGCATGGAAGACGTCATGTATGCGAAAGGATGGGGGCAGCTCCAGACGGAAGGATACAGGGTTGAGGACTTCAATGATCTTATAAGGTCCAATAAATCGGGGAGCAAACTTCCTGGACGACAACCAGACCAAATCCCCGACGACAAACCGGGGGTTAGCAGAACGTCTACTATCCGCCTGAATCTTTTGTGCGCTCTGGGACGCCTCTAGGTTCTTCTGAACCTGGGCCCAGACAGTGCACAGTTCCTGATGAACATCCTCTACCTCAGGATTATTGGAACAACCAGGGGAAACGGAGGAGAACCTTGGGTTAAACCCGAAATTACAGAAAAACGGGGAGACCCCTGACGAGTTACTGACCCGGTTATTCAGGGAAAATTCAGCAAGGGGAAGGAATGAGACCCAATCGAATTGACAGTCAGAGATGAAACACCTTAAATATTGTTCCAGGGATTGGTTAGTCCTTTCCGTTTGGCCATTAGTTTCGGGATGGAAGGCGGAGGAGAAGGACAGATCAATCTCCAACTTTTTACAAAAAGCTCTCCAAAATAAGGAAACAAATTGTACCCCCCTGTCAGAAACGATATTGACTGGGGCCCCATGGAGACGCAGGATGTGTTTCACAAACAAAGAAGCTAACGTCTTGGCGTTAGGTAGCTTCTTAAGGGGCACAAAGTGGCACATCTTGCTGAAGCGGTCTACTACCACCCACACCACCGACTTGCCCTGAGATGGAGGCAAATCGGTGATAAAATCCATGGAGATATGGGTCCAAGGTCTCTGGGGAATGGGCAAGGAAGGTAGTAGGCCCGCAGGTCGGGACCTAGGGGTTTTGGACCTAGCGCAAACCTCACAAGCGGCGACGTAAGCCCTAACGTCTTTAGGCAACCCAGGCCACCAATAGTTTCTGGTAATGAGGTGTTTGGTGCCCAAGATGCCAGGATGACCAGATAGAGCGGAGTCATGGTTTTCCCTGAGTACCCTTAGCCGGTATTGCAGGGGAACAAACAGTTTGTCCCCAGGGACGTTCCCGGGAGCTGCACCCTGATCAGCCGCGATATCAGAAGCTAAATCAGAATCCGTGGCAGAAACGATTATACCAGGGGGTAAAATACAAGCAGGATCCTTCTCGGAAGGAGGATTGGCCATGAAACTACGTGACAGGGCATCAGCCTTAATATTCTTGGACCCAGCCCTATAGGTAACCAAGAAATTAAATCTGGTAAAGAATAGTGCCCACCGAGCTTGTCTAGGATTAAGCCTCCGGGCCGATTCTAGGAAAACCAGATTCTTGTGATCCGTAAGGACCGTTACCTGGTGTCTGGCCCCCTCCAGGAAGTGCCGCCACTCTTCAAAAGCCCATTTAATGGCTAGAAGTTAGCGGTTGCCAATATCATAGTTACTCTCCGTGGGCGAAAACTTCCTAGAGAAGTAAGCACAGGGGCGGAGATGGGTGAGGGAGCTGGTACCCTGGGACAAGACTGCCCCCACTCCCACCTCAGATGCGTCAACCTCCACAATAAATGGCTCCTCTTGGTTGGGCTGAATCAGCACGGGGGCCGAGATAAAGCACTTCTTGAGGGTCTCAAAGGCCTGGACGGCCTCAGGGGGCCAATGGAGGACATCAGCACCCTTGCGAGTAAGGTCCGTAAGAGGCTTAGCGATGACCGAGAAGTTGGCAATAAATCTCCTGTAATAGTTGGCGAACCCTAAAAAACACTGTAACGCCTTAAGGGAGGCAGGTTGGACCCATTCCGCCACAGCCTGAACCTTGGCAGGGTCCATGCGGAATTCATGAGGAGTGAGGATTTGCCCTAAAGGAGGTACCCCAAAGACACATTTTTCAGTCTTAGCAAACAGATTATTCTCCCGAAGGACCTGGAGCACCTTCCTGACATGCTCCACGTGGGAGGACCAGTCCTTGGAAAACACCAGTATGTCATCAAGGTACACAACAAGAAAATTACCCAGGTAATCTTTCAGGATTTCATTAATAAAATTCTGGAAGACAGCAGGGGCATTACACAACCCAAAGGGCATGACCAGGTATTCGAAATGACCCTCGGGTGTGTTGAACGCAGTTTTCCACTCATCCCCCTCTTTGATGCGGATAAGGTTATATGCCCCCCGTAGATCGAACTTAGAAAACCATTGGGCTCCCTGAACCTGATTAAAAAGATCCGGAATCAAAGGAAGTGGGTACTGGTTCCTTACGGTGACCTTATTCAGGTTACGATAATCAATGCACGGCCTAAGACCACCATCCTTCTTCCCCACGAAGAAGAAGCCAGCACCTACAGGAGACGTCGAGGGGCGAATGAAACCCTTGGCCAAGCATTCTTGGATATACACCCTCATAGCTTCATGTTCAGGACATGAAAGATTAAATATCCTACCCTTAGGAAGCTTGTCACCAGGCACCAAATCGATGGCGCAATCGTAATCTCTATGGGGGGGCAACACCTCAGAGGCCTCCTTAGAAAACACATCGGCGAAGTCCTGAACAAACTCAGGAAGCATGTTTACCTCCTCCCGGGGAGAAATAGAGTTAACAGAAAGACATGACATCAGGCATTCACTACCTCATTTGGTAAGCTCCCCAGTATTCCAATCAAACGTGGGATTATGCAACTGCAACCAGGGAAGACCTAATACCAGATCAGACGATAATCCCTGCATCACCAGTACAGAGCACTGCTCCAAATGCATGGAGCCAACCAGGAGTTCAAAAACAGGAGTTTGCTGAGTAAAATAACCATTAGCAAGGGGAGTTGAGTCGATACCTACTACAGGGATAGGATAAGGTAAATCAATAAATGGCATCTTTAGAGACATAGCAAATTCCACAGACGTGATATTAGCAGATGAGCCAGAATCCACGAAAGCACTGCCCGTGGCAGACCGGCCAGCAAACGAGACCTGAAAGGGAAGCAAAATCTTATTGCGTTTCACATTAACGGGAAATACCTGTGCGCCCAAGTGACCTCCCCGATGATCACTTAGGCGCGGAAGTTTTCCGGCTTTTTATTCTTGCGCCTGGGACAGGTGTTCAGAAGATGCTTGTCGTCCCCACAGTAGAAGCAGAGACCATTCATTCTGCGAAACTCCCTACGTTGTCGAGGGGACATGGAGGCCCTGAGTTGCATAGGTACCTCCGAGTCCTCCGTGAAGGGGCGAGGAGACGGGACCTCGGGGGGATCGCAGAAAAGTCAGAGGGGAGCACATTGAAGCGTTCAAGCTGACGTTCCCTGAGACGTCGGTCAAGTCGTACTGCTAGGGCCATAACCTGGTCAAGGGAGTCAGAAGAGGGGTAGCTAACCAGCAGATCCTTCAGGGCGTCAGATAATCCTAACCTAAACTGGCACCTTAGGGCCGGATCGTTCCACCGAGAAGCTACGCACCACTTTCTAAAATCAGAACAGTATTCCTCCACCGGTCTCCTACCCTGACGTAAGGTCACCAGCTGACTCTCGGCTAAAGCAGTCCTGTCAGTCTCGTCGTAAATGAGTCCGAGGGCAGAGAAAAAACGATCAACAGAGGAAAGTTCAGGGGCGTCAGGAGCCAAGGAGAAGGCCCACTCTTGGGGCCCTTCCTGGAGTCAGGATATGATGATACCCACCCGCTGGTTCTCGGAACCTGAGGAGTGGGGTTTTAGGCGGAAATACAGTCTGCAACTCTCCCGGAAGGAGAGAAACGTCTTACGGTCCCCTGAGAACCAGTCAGGTAACTTGAGGTCGGGTTCTAGAGGTGAGGTGAGGGGAACTACTAAGGCAGCGTCACCCTGGTTGACCCTCTGGGCCAGGGCCTGGACCTGTAGGGAGAGGCCCTGCATCTGCTGGGTCAGGGTCTCAAGGGGGTCCATGATAGCGTCAGCGTAGGAGAAATGGTAGACTAGGTATGGGCTTGTAATTATGTAATGGCAGGAAGGAGGTGAAGGGAAAGTGAGCCCTAATCTACCCACCGCCCTGTCCCTGCCTACTTGCAACGACCCGCCCTAGGCGACGGGGTACAACTGGGCGGCGGTCCCTACGCTGTCTAAGTGCACGGTAGAACAAACAGGGAACACGCAAGGGAAGGGGCAGTAGCCCACGGAACGCCGCGAGGAAACGGAGCGGTGAATGAGTAGTCCGGACCAGGATGAAGTGGAGTATACCCAAGTGAGCACGGAGGAGGAAGCAAGCCAGAGGCAAAGCAAAGCAGGTTAAGCGGAACTGCAGCAAGGCAGAAGCACGGCAGAAGCAGGCTGGAGCAAGCAGCAGTGGGGCCAGGAATCCAGAAGAATTACAAGCACTGAGGAGGAGAACACGGCAGGTAATAAAGGACAGGGGGCGGAGCTAACTCCGACTGACTAGGCCACGATAGGCTCTCCCACTCCTGAGCCTGCCACCCTGGTTGGTGGGAGATGGTGTCAGTCGAACAGGTCTGGCCTCAGGTGTGGATTGATTAATCCCAGGAGTATACCTAGACGTAGTACCTGGCAGATCCCTAACAACTATGTTGTTGTTGTCATGAACATCTATGCCTCTTTTGATGCATCCCATGATTTTATTTGCCTTGGCAGTAGCTGCCTAGCAATGATTGCTAGAGTAAAATTTGCTGTCCACCAATATCCCCAAGTCTTTTTCAGTAGCAGTTTTACTCAGTGTCTTACCATTTATGCAGAATTGTAGAATTGTTTCATCTGAATTTATCCACATTAAACTTTATTTTCCATTTCTCTGCCCAAACTTCCAGCTTCCCAAAATCCATCTCTAGTATTAGGTCTGTGTATTTTTCACTCTACTATTGATCCCACCTCCCGTCTGTTGCTGACTCACACTCTGTCACTGCTCCCTCCTCCTGCTCCCCCTCCCTTCTGCATAGACTTGTATGGACAGACAGTGTAGAGACACACCCCACACATTCTGCAGTCCCTCAATTGTGGTTATTAACCAGAGACAGATTTTGCTTGACAACAGTGGGTAAACAGCAGATTACAGGAAAAGAGACACATAGTGTTAGTAAGTTCACACAGAATTTGAATGATTAAAACAACTCATTTTTAACAGTAAGTAATGAATTACAAAGTTGATATATATCAGGTATACTATTAGATTAGCATAAGTTGTTTGAAAGTTAGTGTCCATTTAAAGACCTGTAGTGGATTTAAGGGGACAGAGTAAAATGATTAATGTCTCTGGTATTTTATGTGACCCTAATAGCTTCATTTTACTGATTAAAACAAAATGTGCCCAGAGTTTTCCTCTAAATCTCACTACTTTTAACCACAAGTCGTTACCTTAAGTTCTCTGTGGAGACTATAAATAGTATAAATAATAACAAAGTTTTGATAGGGGCCATTTACGTATTTACATAAAGACATCATATCCCACTCTAACCTTCTCTTAAATAGGATTAGTTTTAATAACCTTTCCTCAGAACTGAGATTTTCCACTGCATGAAGACTTCACTTTCAGTTTTAGTTGGCACTGTCATGTTGTGCTTTCGATACTTTGTTATGCTTTGGATTTTAGAGCAGTACATGGGAAATTTAATTCTGCAACTAATCAATTGAAGAGTAATTTTGCTGTCCCTTGCAGCATTTTGATTTAAAGGTTTGTGAAGCTTAATATAAGTTTTATTAAGAAAAAACAAGTTTTTAAAGGGGGCAAAAACGGAATATTGTTATGTACCTGTACAGTGTGCTGTACATATGTTTAAAAAGCATTTTATTATATGCTGCTAAAATCACATCATATACACAATAGTAATATGACTAAGAAAAACTAAAGCAATTAAAAATTACCTTTCAAGGCTTTTCTCTTTCACCATCATTTATTTCAAATCGGACTAATTGTCTTTGCCGGCACAGCTAAAGGATAAATATTGTTTTACAACACTGCCATAAATCATATTATAAAAGGTATTGCATACTGCCGATACAGTGCTATAGTTAGAAATGCCAAATCCTGAATAAAAGAATTACTTTCATATTGATATATGAATGAAGTCAAACTGCCAGTCCTGTAAACCACTGATAAGCTGCCTACACAGAAAGTAAACAAAGTTAGAAAAATATTCAGATGTTACATTTTCATTTATTGCATGCCACAAAAATAAGTGATAACATTACGCAAAACATTTCTCTGTGGTTTACCCTTAGGACAGAATTATCGCTAAAATAACTGACTTAAAGAAACCACAAGTGCCCATAACACCCACCCTGAATAGAAGCTTTTCATCTGGTTTGTCTGGTTTAGAAAACTCATTTTCATTAGTAAATTCAGACTTAAAGAGAACGTGCTAGCAGTTTTGAGGCCTCAAATCTGCTGACAGGGTGATATAGGGGAGGGAAAGGACATTCTAAACGTAACTTTTTTTCTCGGTAATGCAAGTTGCATGACCAAGAAACCAACTTTTAATTCCCCCGATGCAGTGGTTGCAAGTTCCACCCGATTGAAGTATCTCATCATCTTAAAGACTATGTAAACCTTTAAACACTTTATAAAAAAAAAAAGTTTTTTATTTATAAGAAAAATCATTTTTGAGATATAGCTTGTGTGTCCTGAATACATAGATATTGTATCTTGCACTGAAACTCTAATCCCTTAGGTCCGCGTGACTGACGGCTTCAGTGACAACATCTCCTATGTGTCACACAAGATCCACCTTATCGATCACATCTATGTTATGAACTTAGATGTGATCGATAATAGGTGGATCCTGAGTGTCTCTGACCCACTGTCACCGAAGCCGTCAGCCATGCTGACCGGATGGATTCGAGTTTCAGATCAAGATACAGCATCTATGTATCCAGGATGCATAGAAGCTGTCACGTAGGGTTCGTGCATTCACTGGGCCATACCGCCTTGGCAGCTGGCCAACAGGGCGCAGGTCAGACTCTATAGTTTATATAGGGTACCTGTGGCAGCTCGGACAGTAGCAAGGCAGGCTTGACAGGAACTAGGCAGCAGATAGACGTCAGGCGTAGAGAAGCAGGACAGGCGTGGTATACAGCACAGCACTGCTACAGCTAATCACGGCACTAGATCAGGATACAGGAACAGGGAACACTGGGAGCAGGAAACACTAGGGGACCATTTGCAAGATAGACTTGGAATACAACAACAAAGCTCAGGCGTGGGAGGATGGGGCTGGGACCTTCTTATAGCCCAGGGTGCTCTGGAGCAATTAGCTCAATCACCAACATGCGTGCACTCTGGCTTCTTAAGTCTGGACTGAGCTCGTGAGCGCACCCTGGTGGTCACTGTGGAGCAGAACGGCCGTATGTGCAGACATCTCTTGAGAGAAGGGCGTCGACTGATGGAAGGTGTTCGTGGTCAGCGACCACAGACGTTACAGTATCCCCCCTCTTACGCCCCCTCCTCTTGGGACCAGAACGAGAGAGAAACCTCTTAATGAGGGTAGGAGCGTTGAGATTCTCCTCTGTCACCCAGGACCTCTCTTCTGGATCAAACCCCTTCCAACCTAGTAAATAAAAGGTTCTTCCTCTTACTTTTTTAATGTCCAAGATCACCTTAACCTTGAAGGTGTCTAAAGAGCCGCTGGAGGCAACCGCAGGGCTTGGAGTCTTGGTAAAGTGGTTCAGAACCACTGACTTCAGGAGAGAAACATGGAAGGTGTTGGGGATCTTGAGGGTAGGAGGCAGCCGAAGCTTGTAGATGACAGGGTTGATCTGCTGCAGGATCTCGAAGGGACCGAGGAACCTGGGAGAAAATTTGTATGACGGCACCCTCAGTCGAATATTCCTGGAGGACAGCCAGACCTTCGTTCCAGGAAGAACCTGACGGACATGTCTCTGATGCGTCATAGGATGTTAAATGCAGTCTTCCATTCATCACCCTGGCGAATCTGGACTAGGTTGTAAGCCCGACGCAGGTCTAGTTTGGAAAAAATCTTGGCACCACATATACGATCAAACAGTTCTGAGATCAGTGGCAATGGATATTTATTTTTCACTGTGATCTGGTTGAGACCTCAGTAGTCAATACAAGGACGAAGAGAACCATCCTTCTTTTTGACGAAGAAGAACCCGGCTCCTGCCTTGGAGGAAGACTTCCATATAAAGCCCCTCTCCAAGTTCTCTTTCACATAGGCGGACATGGACAGAGTCTCTGGCAAAGAGGATATACCCTACCATAGGGAAGGGAAGCACCAGGAGTCAGCTCGATAGGGCAGTCATACGCCTGGTGTGGAGGCAATGTCTCGGCCTCCCTCTCGCTGAAGACGTCTGAAAATGCAGCATAATGACGCGGCAATCCTGCCAATGACCGAGGCAGCGAAGGCTGAGCCGAACGAATCTGCACCAGGCATCGGCTTTTACACTCAGGGTCCCACTGGAGAACCTCTCCAGAATTCCAGCCCAGGACTGGGGCATGTAGTCAGAGCCAAGGCAGACCCAGCAACACAGGGTTAACGGCTTTGGATGGACATAGAATGACAGGAGTTTGGAGTGAAGAACTCCCACTTGGAGCCTCAGCGGTTTGGTCACAGCTATAACTGGGTCTGGCAGAGGTAGTCCATTCACTGATGCAACCGTCAACGGCCTCTCCAAGGGGGTGGTGGGTAATTGAAGAAGATTCACCAGGTCTCTACGGATGAAATTAGCAGCGGATCCAGAGTCCAGATACGCAGAGACCTGATGCGTTATCTTGCCGGACACTATGGTCACTGGTATGGACAATTTAGACAGAAGTCCTTTCTTACCCAAGTTTGCATCTCCTAGCAACCCTAGGCTTTGGGATTTTTGGGGACCCAGGCGCACAAGATGGCCACCGAGGCTGCAATATAGACAGAGTCCCGAAGTGCGTCTGCGTTGTCTCTCCTGGGTGGATAGCTTACACTGACGCATCATCACAGACTCCTTAGGAGGATCGACATCTGAGGACAGCAGGGGTTGCTGCAAAGTAGGGACCAGACTAGGAAGGCCTCCCTCCCGACAAACCTCTTGGAGGCGTTCTCGGATCCACATATCAATCCGGGTGGACAGAAGGATGAGGTCATCCAGGGTAGATGGCAGGTCTCGAGCGGCAAGTTCGTCCTTAATTTTAGGAGACAGTCCATGCCAGAATGCAGCCACCAGGGCCTCATTGTTTCCATAACAGTTCTCCCGCCAGGGTGCGGAAGTGGATGGTGTACTCGCTCACGGAGGTGTTTCCTTGGCGTAGGTTAATCAAGGAAGCTGCTGCAGATGAGACCCGTCCAGGCTCCTCAAACACTATGTGAAAAGTCCGGAGGAAGCCCTGGAAGTCACGGGTCTCTGGTTCTTGTATCTCCCAGATAGGGTTTGCCCATGCAAGAGCCTTGCCAGTGAGGAGAGAGATGATAAAAGCGACCCTTGCGCCGTCAGACGAAAATGTCCTAGTATACAGGCTGAAGTGGATCTGGCACTGGTTCAAAATTCCATGACAGGTACCTGCGTCTCCATCATAGCGGTCCGGAAGTGGCAAAGAAAAATGCGGGTCAACACTGCCAGGAGGTATAGTCTGAGCATCAATACTGCCAGGAGGTGTAGTCGGAGGAACGACAGCTCGTGCCTCCTGCTGACGTGCTAGAATGATCAAAGCCTGAAGGAGTTGGTCCTGTCGAGACCGGAGGTCTAGCATATCCGCCCGCATCTCTTGTGACGTGACATGGTCTTGGATCCACCAGCGGGGTCCATGGCCTGAGCTTACTGTCACATAGGATTCGTGGACCCATTGGGCCGTACCGCCTTGGCGGTATGGCAGCTGGCCAACAGGGGGCAGGTCAGAGCCTATAGTTTGTATAGGGTACCAGTGGCAGCTCGGACAGTAGCAAGGCAGGCATGGCAGGAACTAGGCAGCAGGTAGACGTCAGGCATGGAGAAGCTGGACAGGCATGGTATACAGCACAACACGGCTACAGCTAAGCACACCACTAGATCAGGATACAGGTTACAGGATACAGGAACAGGGAACACTGGGAGCAGGAAACACTAGGGAACCATTTGCAAAGCAGACTTGGAATACAACAACAACTCTCAGGCATGGAAGGATGGGGCTGGGACCTTCTTATAGCCCAGGGTGCCCTGGAACAACTAGCTGAATCACCAACATGCGTGCACTCTGGCTTTTTAAGTCTGGACTGAGCTCTTGAGCGCACCCTGGTGGTCACTGTGGAGCAGGACGGCCGTATGTGCAGACATCTCTTGAGAGAAGGGTGTCGACCGGATGGAAGGAGTTCGTGGTCACCGACCACGGACGTTACAGAAGCTGTATCTCAAAAAATAAAAAATAAAAACTATTTAAAAGTTGCATTAAACACCATAATACATTGTTTTATAAAAATAAATAAAAAAAAAGTGTTCAAAGATTTATATGATCCTATTAGTATTGCCCAGCACTAAATGTCAAACATGTAGGAAGCGTATCTGCATCTATGCTTTTAGGGTGAAGGAAAAATGTCCTCAAGGTTACCATTGCTATTAGAAGTGAACAAAGAACAATGAACGGTTTAAGAAACTGACTATTATTTTAATGAATTCATTATTTTTCTCTGACAATTATTAATTTTCAATTGAACAAAACATTACAAATTATATTACTGAACATATTTTGATAGCAAATTAAGATGCTACATTTACATTTGAAATGTACTTTTATGAACTTGTGTGTTGCAAAAATGAAAGGCTAATTTAAAAAAAACTAAATATTATATAATGCAGGGATGATGCATGGTTTATGTAGTTAGCAGGCACCAATTTGAAACTGCGGCCTCATGCAAACAGCAGAGTCATTTGCGGAGGGCTGTGAGAAGGCACATGGAGCCATGGGCATTCTGTTTTGCCATATGGTGCTCCATAGAAGCGCCGTATTACAGACTTAAAGGCTCTTTGCTTCTAAGGGAGAATACCTCCGTAATATGGGATTTAATAGAACATGCCACAATAATTTTTCTGATTCAAACAGAATTTAGTAGAAAGACACCTCTATATATTCCTCTATTAAATTGGAGGTACAGTAGCACCTAATAGTAATCTATGGGTACTATATTATGTCTCTGTAAAACTCGGAGGGTCACTTAAAATGTTATGTCTTTAGCATTATTTCTTTTAACTGCCGTTTCATTATGGCAAAGCTATTGTCATTAGCTAAATAAACGCTATATCACCCAGTGTAGTCTCCTGGATTCTCAAATCCACATAATGTTTCATTCCTAATGGTATCTAGCATGAATGGGGTTTCAGACCGCTGTAAGACCTGAACTGTGGCTTTACTGAACTGAAATGAAGTTCGGTTCGGTCGAACAGCGGAGAACCTATATCTCAGCCGTCCGAACAGACTGTCCGCCTGTAACTCATTTCCTGACTATCTTCCTCCACCATGTTTTATACTACATCTCTGCTTTTTCAGATTGGCTGCTGTGTATATACAGAGGTTCACTATAAGTTCACAGGCGCCCAGTGCTTGAAGAGCCAATTTCCATTACAGCAAGAACAGGATGATTTTAAACTACAAGCAATGAAACCACCAATGAGAGAAAAATTACCAGTAACTTAACAAAAGGGGGATCTTTGTTGCTTTTATAAATAAATACTAAAAATCTAAGACAACGTTTCAAGTTTTCCATGAAAAAAACGGTATCCTTTTAACTGACATTATGTGAAGTGTTTTTTTTTAAATCTTTTCCATAAAGGTTAAATGATCTGCTATTTTAGAATTGCTGTAATTGTTAAAATAATAATTGTAACCTGTCACAATGTATTGCTATATGTGCGGTGTAAACCAAAGGTGACATGTCAGTGACGCACGCTGTGAATCATGTCAGGTTATAGGAAAGATTCAGTGCTTCCTTAAAAATGTAACAATACTACAGTATTGTAGTTTCCTTGTGTTATCATTTTACTACTGATTCGTCTAACTTATATCATTAAAGGGGTTGTCTGGATTTTTTTTTCAGTTTTAGTTGGTTTTGTGTATGTAATTTATTGCTTGGGTCAGATTATTAATCACAACTATAAACTTTTATGCATTTTGTATGAAACATTACATTTTATATAAAGTGCTGAGTGGCATTTTGACAAAGTGCCGTGTTTTTCTTTTAGAATTTAGGTTTTCGTTGTACAAAAGTGTGAAATTTTCCCTGTCTACCAGAGGTGCAAAATGTCAAGAAACTACTGGCAGTGAAAGGGTTAAAATATTACAAGTGAATATTAATGTTTTATATTTAACATATAATAGTTGAAAGTTCAAATTTTGTCCAGTTGTTCTCCAGTCCCTAGTCTCGATGACGTCAGAAGATTTTTTAGAATAAGGGTATGTTCACACGCTTAACAAAAAACGTCTGAAAATACTGAGCTGTTTTCAAGGGAAAACCGCTCCTGATTTTCAGACATTTTTGAGCAACTCGCGCTTTCTTGCGGCATTTTTCGCAGCGTTTTTTATGGCCGTTTTTGGAGCTGCTTTCAATAGTCTATGAAATACGGCTCCAAAAACGCTCCAAGAAGTGTCCTGCACTTCTTCTGACGAGCCGTCATTTTACGCTCCGTCTTTTGACAGCGACGCGTAAAATTACACCTCGTGGGAACAGAACATCGTAAAACCCAGTGAAAGCAACGGGCAGATGTTTGTAGGTGTATTAGGGGCATTTTTTCAGGCGTAATTTGAGGCGTAAAATGCCAGAATTACGTCCGAAAACACAGCGTGTGAACATACCCTAAGGGTATGTTCACACGACAGCGTCCGTAACGGCTGAAATTACGGGGATGTTTCCGCCTGAAAACATCCCCGTAATTTCAGCCGTAACGGCATGTGCAGGCGCTTGAACGCCGCGTCCATTACGGACGTAATTGGCGCTGCTATTCATTGGAGTCAATGAATAACGGCTCCAATTACGGCCAAAGAAGTGACAGGTCACTTCTTTGACGCGGGCGTCTATTTACGCGCCGTCATTTGACAGCGGCGCGTAAATATACGCCTCGTGTGAACAGACAAACGTCTGCCCATTGCTTTCAAATTAGTGCGTGTGAACATACCCTCACAGTGACCCTTTAATCTAGAGTTACACAATGCAGAGATCTCTGAGTTTCTTCTTGCCTGCCCCCTCCGCGTCTACACATGATATCATAATCTCTGCTCTTGTGTCAGTATCAATACATATCCTAGTTTTATATTTGTGTGGGACCACTTTACAGGGAAGGTATAGACTGGACACGTGTAGCCACCATGTCATCACTATGATAAACCACATAAACACATACAAATTGCGGTGGGGGAACTGTTTGAAATCATAGTGTGCTGCAGTTCCGTGTGTCATAAGCGTTTTCTGCGTGGCTGCGTGATTTTCACTCATATGTCATCCTTATGACACATGTTTAGAAAAAGAAATGAAGTGGTTATATTTTTCCCTCCATTTCTTGATCTACTCTTGCGCGAATCACGCGCGACACACGGAAGTGCTTCCATGTGCTGCATGTGATTTTCACGCACCCATTGATTTCAATGGGTGCGTGATGCGCGAAAAACGCCCAAGTATAGGGCATGTCGTGAGTTTTATGCAGCGGACACACGCTGCGTGATAATCACGGAATGTCTGAACGGCCCCATTGACTAACATAGGTCCGTGCGAGGCGCGTGATTTTCACACACGTATCATGAACGTTAAACACGTTCGTGTGAATAAGGCCTAACTGTGTCCAAAAACATATTGAAACCTTTGACTGTTTCCTATTATATTGACTCTAGTGCTTGTGAGAGGGACAGCGACTGACTAACACAAAGTGTATATTGTATTTCAGATATAATCAATATGCCTTTATTTGAGACATTTATAGCCTATCCAGAGGAATGGATATACCATAAATGTCTGAGAGTACCCCCACCTATTAGGAGAACAGCTGTCCTTCTGAGGTGGCTCTTTCTATTTTAATCTATCAGAATTCGAAAAATAGCCAAGCAATCTTGCACGACTACCCCGCCATTCAGACTGCAGCTGGATGTGGTGCTCCTGGTTGCTTCTAGACGTGGGGCTGCCACTAGAGATGAGTGAATTTCCAAAAATTAGTTTTGGGACTGATTAGATGCAAATAAATTCACAGCGAATTGCTCTGAAATCTTGTGTATGACTCTCTGATGTCTTCTAGGACTGCATCCATGCCCTTTCAAGGTCTTTGATGCCATGCCAGCATTAGTAATGTCATCCACCTATACCCCTCATGATTGGCTGTGCTAGAGGGAGGGATAACTGCAATGAATTCATGGAAGGCTACCCGCAAGCATTATGGGCAAGCCTGTCCTAGTTCATGTGATACTTCTCTAATTGGCACATGAATCAAACCATTGTGCCGCAATTCGTGCGCCATAAACTCCAAAACTTTTGGATTCCACCAAATCTGAAACTCTTGGGAAATTCTGACTGAATTCGATTCATGTAGAATCAATTCGCTCATATCTAGCTGCCAAGTATCAGACATTTATTACCTATCCTGTTGATATGCCATATATCTTGGGGAAAAAAAACTTAAATTGCTAGGATTTGACTGAGCTAATTTTATATTCTAGTTACTTATATTGCTTCTATATTATATTATATAACATTATATACAAACAATGGGAGGGACATATCAGGTCTCTCACAAGCCAATTTCCCTCTACAATTAGTTTCCTCTATAAATATTATATTCATATTTTTTCTCAGTCGATATTCTTTGTAATCTATTTTTTGAAGTTTATGTACATGCTTATGCTGATACTTTTTTATTATTATTATTTTACCTGTATACTGGTATGTCTGTAGATATCTGTATAGTTTATATTGTCATTTTATATATATATATTGTAGCGCCCATGGCCGCGGGCCGTCGGGTTCACTCACCTCCCGACGCCCGCGGCCATGGATCTGTGAGCGCTGGTCCCCGTCTCCCTCCTAGGAGACGCCAGTGCTCACTTCCGCTCCGTTCGGCTCTGTCCCGTAGGGTGCGCGCGCACGCTCGCGCCCGGCCTTAAAGGGCCAGTGCGCGCAATAAGGAAATCGTCATTATCAACTGCCACGATTTCCTGGTCTATAAGAAGGCCCCTGGCCTTCTAATCCTTGCCTGAGCGTTGTTAGTTTTCCCAGTCTGTCTTGCAAATGGTCCCTTAGTGTTTCCCGTTCCTGTTGTTACCCATGCCTTGTTCCCCGTTCCTGTTTCCGTGCTTTGACTTAGTATCAGGTCGTGCCACGTCCTGTGTCATCTGCCACGTCCAGAGGAATCTGCCACGTCCTGTGTCATCTGCCACGTCCAGAGGAATCTGCTACATCCTGTGTCATCTGCCACGTCCTGTGTCATCTGCCACGTCCAGAGGAATCTGCCACGTCCTGTGTCATCTGCCACGTCCAGAGGAATCTGCCACGTCAGGAGGAATCTGCCACGTCTTGCGCAACTTGCGGCTCCTGTGTCATCCGCCACATTTGGCGCCATCCGCTGCACCCATCTCATCTGTGCCAGAGCTGCGGCCACCATCTGGACTATTCAGGTACCCTTGTGCGGGACATTGTATTTCTGGGGTTTCCTGCGGTTTGTCCAGCTGCCTTCCCGCTACGGCGGTACGTCCTAGTGGGTACACTAACCCGCCCGTGACATATATATATATATATATATATATATATATATATATATATAGATATCTATATCTATCTATCTATCTATCTATCTATCTATCTATCTATCTATCTATCTATCTATCTATCTATCTATCTATCTATCTATCTATCTATATATATACCTGTATCATTGGATGTATCTTTGTCTTCCCTTTAAAAATTAATCATAATAGAAAAAATATATTACAGAATCTTTATCAGCATACTATTTTTTATATATATTTTATCATTAATTTGAATATGATTACACTATAACTTCAATATTATAGGGTTTGATATCGGAATTGTTACACAGGCTGTAAAAGTTGAATACCATTCATGTGGCCGATATTGATGTCTTAGTTTCTAACACTATAATCTATTCAGCACATGAAACCAGCAGTGACATTATTAAATAAAATATTATGTTATATTACTTGTGTTGTGTTGTGTTGTACAGCATTGGGTGCCAAGGGAAGTAGTAAGTATTCCCTAAAGTCTCAGACCACATCTGCTTATGAGACCTGATTACATATTGACTTGTTCTTGATTTCTCATGGTATTTCTGGTGGCGCTGACTTCCTTCCTATTCTGCAGTCCAGTTTCACAGAAAGCATATTGTATAATGTATAATTTATGTTTAAATTCAAACACATTTTGTATTATTTAGTGAAATGATAGACCAGCTATACAATGCAAGGTCATATTCATGCAAAGGCTAATTTATAATGCAAGACCACAATCACTGGTTGAATAATCAGAATATATATTTTTTTGCAAATACATGAAATTCTGAATTTTTACTGTTACATTGCTCTGATTTATTTTTTTAAAAAAGACACAAATGCAAGTTAATTTAACTATGCTGTTTAGGGTATGTTCACACGAGGGCGTCCGTAACGGCTGAAATTACGGGGATGTTTCAGCCTGAAAACATCCCCGTAATTTCAGCCGTAACGGCATGTGCAGGCGCTTGAACGCCGCGTCCATTACGGACGTAATTGGCGCTGCTATTCATTGGAGTCAATGAATAACGGCTCCAATTACGGCCAAAGAAGTGACAGGTCACTTCTTTGATGCGGGCGTCTATTTACACGCCGTCATTTGACAGCGGCGCGTAAATTACGCCTCGTGTGAACAGACAAACGTCTGCCCATTGCTTTCAATGGGCAGATGTTTGTCAGCGCTATTGAGGCACTATTTTCGGACGTAATTCGGGCCAAAAACGCCCGAATTACGTCCGTAATTAGTGCGTGTGAACATACCCTTAGAGAGTATTTCCCTCTCAATTGAAATAATCCTCAATAAATATGTTTTAGTCCCTAAGCACCATTATTTTTTTTTTCTTTTGCATCCCTTTTATCTATAACTTTTTATTTTTAAGGCTGTATAGCTATTTGATGCTTTGTTTTTGATTGGACGAGTCATACATTTTTAAGCCATTATTTTCGGTAACATATATGCTAGTGTTAAATTTATATTATTTTATTCAAAAAAAATGCAATTTCCCATATTTTTTTTTTTTTTTTTCTTATATAGCATTCACCATTCACCTTATTTGTATGGGTCATTACATGTATAGGAATTCCACACATGTATATGTGTTTTTTTTTTTTACTGTTTATTGATTTTTATTTACTGCAAACCGGTTTAAGGGCATGCCCACACGTGGCGGATTTCCTCCGCAACTGTCCGCATCAATGCCGCACAGAATCTGCGTTGCAGATTCTGCGGCGGATCTGCCCAAAATGTGCAGTAAATTGATGCGGACTAGCTGCTGCGGACTGCGGTAAAAGTGCTTCCCTTCTCTCTATCAGTGCAGGATAGAGAGAAGGGACAGCACTTTCCCTAGTGAAAGTAAACTAATTTCATACTTACCGGCCGTTGTCTTGGTGACGCGTCCCTCTTTCGGCATCCAGCCCGACCTCCCTGGATGACGCGGCAGTCCATGTGACCGCTGCAGCCTGTGATTGGCTGCAGCCGTCACTTAGACTGAAACGTCATCCTGGGAAGCCGGACTGGAGACAGAAGCAGGGAGTTCTCGGTAAGTATGAACTTCTATTTTTTTTTACAGGTTGCTGTATATTGGGATCGGTAGTCACTGTCCAGGGTGCAGAAACAGTTACTGCCGATCGCTTAACTCTTTCAGCACCCTGGACAGTGACTATTTACTGACGTCGCCTAGCAACGCTCCCGTAATTACGGGAGCCCCATTGACTTCCTCAGTCTGGCTGTAGACCTAGAAATACATAGGTCCAGCCAGAATGAAGAAATGTCATGTCAAAAAAGCAAGACGCATCCGCAGCACACATAACATGTGCATGACAGCTGCGGACTTCATTGCGGAATTTAGAATCTCCATTGAAGTCAATGGAGAAATTCCGCCATGAGTCCGCAACCAGTCCGCCACAACTCCGCAACAGCCATTGCATGCTGCGGACACCAAATTCCGCACCGCAGCCTATGCTCCGCAGCGGAATTTTCAGCCTCGTCTAAACGAAGCCTACTAAAAAGAAGTGGAAGGCACTGGAGAAACGGCTCCGCTGCGGATTAACGCTGCGGAGTGTCCGCAGCGGAATTCAAGAGCAATTCCGCCACGTGTGGCTTTGCCCTTAAAAGGATTTTTATTGTATGTTTTTATTCCCCATAAAATAAAAAATTCTGAAGCATCTTTCTACATTCTATCATTCCTTTATTATTTCTTCTGAAAAATCGATAAAAAAATATAACAACTGGGTGTCAACATTCCACTTGTCAATGAGGCGCGTCCCTACAGAGTTGGACATTGTCCAATCAGTGCTGAAATGTCAGACTGCGCAGGGATACATCCTATTGACAAGGGAAATGGTAACACCCAGTTATAAATTTATTCATACATTTCCAGGAGTAATACCAGAGGAACAGCACAATGCAGAATTTTAAGAAAAGATACTCCAGAATCGTTATTTTATACAGGGTAGAAGCTTTTTTTTTTCATGAACAGACATGTCAGGCGAGCTCACAGGTCTTCTTTAATTCCAAACACTAATTGTGAGGCAAATATGAAAGTCATATTTTTATTCTCATTTAACCACTTGCCTACCGCTAAATTACATTATACGTTGCAGAAGTAGGCAGATAACTGTGAGCCACCATTTTGAAATGGTGGCTGCCATTAACTGTCTGCCGGCACTGAGTGGTGCTGCAGATTCCTGTGACCGCACTGTTACTATATAGCAGCGGTCACAGGGAAGACCCTGGAGCACTGCCACCTTGTTACCCCCTAGATGCCGCGGTCAATAGCTGACTACATTGGTGCCCCGCGACGTGGGTTGAAAAGGCAACTGGGGGCCTAACAAAGGCCCTCAAACCTGCCTTATCTATATGTCTATCAGGCCGTGCCAGAGGGATGACTGAATAGATTGCCTGTCAGTTTATCACCAACAGGCAAAAATGTTTTTGTATACTAATAATATCAAAGCATTATGAAAGCGATCAGCAGATCGCATTGTGAAGTCCACTAGAGGGATACAATAGAATAATTAGAGTTTAATAACGTTTATTACAAAAAAGTGAAAAAAAAAGTAAAAAAATATTTTTTTCTCTAAAACGTGGGGTTTTTTTTTCCGTAGGGGGTAAAAAAAAGGAACACATATATAGCATCAGCAGCACGACAAAATTTGTTCCTCCAGAGGGGAACAAGGTAGATAATCCCAGCGAGGGATGGTTCAAGCAGCGTAAATGTCCCAAGTCCAACGGGACAACTTGTACACAGTAGTAAGAAGAAAGACTGCAGCACTCAGGTATCCAAAAGAGTGTAGGTTTATTCACCAAGCATAAAAACGGCAACGTTTCAACCCCTATTGGGTCTTTATCAAGCATAGTGATAATACATTAGTGCGCACTTTATATACCACATGTTGTGTGACATCACTTCCTGAACGTATACAACATCAACAACAGTAAAATACCCTCATAAATACATCGTCACATAGTTAAAAAAGCCCCCACATCATCAGAATCAAATGCAGTACCTGTATGTCAGTCTATTAGGACATATTTTGTCTCGTACGTGTCCATAGTTCTCATAGCGCATGACAGGAAGTACTAGTTTCTTCAATGTCCGGCGTCTGCCGTTACTATGGTTGCGCATCGCTCACTTAGGACCATGCATGCGCGTGCGCATTAGATTAGGTTACGCTATCATAACCTAATCAACAGAGAACTATTTGTCATCATAACAAAAGGACGCTAGCAAATTACATATGAATCCCAAAGGGAGTAATACTCTGCGTGTCTCATCAACAAAACATAAATCGTACAATTTTATAAGTGCAAATCCCTACCATTGGGATAAGCAATATTGTTTTCATTCACAATTGTATATAGTTATAGGATAACGTATTCAAAATGAGGCCATCCAATGCCTATCATTTTATGATAAGACAGGCAGAAAATCTTAGTACGAGCAGCATTCCCAGAGACTGATCAGGTTTCTTCAATAGCTTTCTTCACCAATAATTCCAAAAGCGATTCAAAAGACAATTCCCCATAAGGTGTAAATAGCCTAAAAAAAGAAACAGTATAACATGAAAAAATATCCAATAATATAGTAATCACATGGCTAATAGCCAGGCACTCTATCACAAACTCATTACTGATGACGGTGTGTCCAGAATCCTGCCCACAGACACACTCCTAACAGATACCCGTGGTCCTGAACTCCCTATTTAGCCCCTTAGGTTCAAGGGTATCCAGTTCGTAAATCCATTTAAGTTCTAATTTTTTGAGGATCTTTTCCCTATCTCCTCCTCTCCTCAAGGGGGGAACCCCATCAATAATTCTAAACCGCAATTGCGAAATATTGTGTCCAAATTTAATAAAATGTTCTGGGATTGGTAAGTCAACCTTTTTACTCCTAATAGTATATTTGTGTTGGTTAATTCGTGTTCTGCATTCCTGCGTGGTTTCTCCCACATATAAAAATCCACATGGACATTGTATGACATATATAATAAACTTGGAGAGACATGTGAAAGACTGTTTGATGCCATAGATTTTCCCTGTCCTTGGATGTACCATGGTATAACCCCGATTCAACAGCAATTCCGCCACGTCTGAATGTGCCCTTAGGCTCTGTACACACTGCTGTTACACATATACATTGGACATATACAACAGGAAATACTCCTAATGTACAACTTGAAGAGAAGCCTCCGACGTATGCCATTGTAAAGCATACAGTGACATACATCGCCCATTAATAAAAAAATGTATATCAGGCAGTATTTTTGCGGTTGCCTCTGTAATGAATAGCTTAGTTGATTACACTATTTGTTACATTTTAAAACAGGTATGCTGTTGCCCCATGGAGTAGGGCTGAAACGTTGCATGTGGTGAATAAATATATATATATATAGATATAAGTGTGTGTGTAATATATATACATATACACACACACACACACACACACAGATAGTGTACATATATATATATATATATATATAATGTACAGATATAAATATATATAGTATGTGTATACATATCTCACATATATATCGATATTTGAGATGTATACATACTGTACATTTTTTTACTTGACACTTCAATTTTTACTGCTCTCTTTACTTGCTCTCATCTAAATAGTTTGAAGACCCTTTATGAACAATCTTTATTAAAAAATATCTATTTTTTCCCCCTACACTCTAGTCCAGGGGTCTCAAACTCGGCCGGGTAAGTGGGCCACATATAGAAAAAATGTGAAGTTGGCGGGCCGCATTACTTTCAAATTTGGTGCAAAATTATTGATAATCAATTAGTTATTTGAACTACTATAACAATACTACATTACTATAATAATACCGCTAGGTTTAAACTTATGTTAACAATCCAGTTTTCCAGTTTGTCGCTAAATGCAGTACGGCGGCTCAGTTGGCAGCGTTTGGCAGACACACGATTGTCAAGATTGGGCAGCCCCTTTTTATATAGTGCCACAGAGCCCTCTGTATATAATGCCACAGTGCCCTCTGTAGATACTGCCACAGTGCCCTCTGTAGATACTGCCACAGTGCCCTCTGTAGATATTGCCACCCCTCCAGATAATGCCACAGTGCCTCTGTAGATACTGCCACACACCCACCCGAAGATAATGCCACAGTGACCTATGTAGATAATGTCACAGTGCTCTCTGCAGATGCCACCCCATAGATAATGCCACAGTGCCCTCTGTAGATAATGCCGCAGTGCTCTCTGTACATAATGTCATCCCCTAGATAATGTCACAGTGCCTCTGTAGACACTGCCACACACCCACCCGAAGATAATGACACAGTGACCTCTGCAGATAATTCCACAGTGCCCCCTGTAGATAATACCACACACACCCCTTGTAGATAGTGCCACACACACACACACACACACACACACACACACACACACATACCCAGTAGATAGCCCCAATGGGGCTCCCTCTGGGAGTGTAATCCCCAGCCAGTGCGTTGCCGATGCTTTGGTCGAGGATTCCTCTGCTGGAGGAGCCCCTGACTTCACTTTCCATAGAGAGTGACGTCAGGGGATTCTCATGGACCGGAATGTGATGTCAAGGACAACCCCAGAGCCAGTGTCCCAGAGCAAAGCACTACTAAAGGGCTCTGCTCTGGAACTCCAGGGAAGCCACTGACATCACTGTCCATATATGGACAGTGACGTCAGGGGCTTGCCCAGAGCTGGAGTCCCAGAGCAGAGCCGCTTCTAGCACTTTGCCTGGGATTCCAGCTCTGTTCCTGATGTCGCTGCAGAATTTACATTGTCCATTAACGTTGGACATTATCTGCATTTGTCTATGAGCTCCAAATTAATGAATGCTCTCTCAATGGTGGATCTGAGAGAGGCCGGCTGGAGAGACCAATGACACGCAGCTTCAGTGTTCAAACGATCTCTGCCCACAGGGGGCGATCCATCTTTATTTATAAGAAAATGAGAGTAGGTGGTAACCTCGTACTTGCAAAGCATGAACATTCTAAATATGATAATATCCCAAAACTCCACATATATCTTTAGCCATAAGAAATACAATGTCATCACGTTTTCTCACGTTGTCTTTGTAACAGCTGAAATGCAAAGCCATAAACTAAACGACTTGAAATAGAATAGCCATCCCCCCATGTAGGCTCTTGTGTCAGCAGATCTGTGAGCTCCAGTGACAACTGTCTATAGCACTTTTAGGTTCACACATATAAAGATAATTAAAATATCTTTGACACTGACATCACTGTCCATATATGTACAGAGATATCAGGGGCAACCCCAGAGCTGGAGTCCCAGGCAGAGCACTAGTAGCGCTCTTCCTGGGACTCCAGCTTTGCTCCTGACATTACTGTCCATATATGCACAGTGATGTCAGGGGCAACCCCAGAGCCGGAGTCCCGGGCAGAGCGGTACCTAATGCTAGCGTGCTCTGCCCTGGGGCTCCTGCTCTAGGGAAGCCCCAGATATCACTGTCCATATATGGACAGCGATATCAGGGGATTCCACAAAGTCCCGGAGTAGAACCTATACTAGTGCTCTGCCCGGGACTCTGGCTCTGGGGAAGCCCCAGACATTGCTGTCCATATATGGGCAGCAATGTCTGGGGACTCTACAGAGTCCCGGAGCAGAGCCTATACTAGCGGCTCTGTGTCCAGCAACACTAGTCAGTAACTTCTCTAGTCAGTTGCGGGGAGAAAGGACAGGAAGATCGCACACGTGCAAAAAAGAAGAGTGTCCATTGCGCATGTGCTGTATCTGTGCAAAGTCAGAAACCAGTGCAAGCGCAGAGGAGGGGCCGGAAGTTCAGGCTGGTTCAGGTATGGACGACCTGATTCTTCTGCCTCTCTATGTCGCACGCTGCCATGGATGAGGCAGGCGTGACGGCGGCGGATAGTGGATCTTTTACATGGGGGCATGGCTTGCCAGAACTGGCAAAGAAGGCCAAAGGGATGAAGATATCATATTAGTAAGTGTCTTATTTTGCATCAAGGCACCATTTAATAGTAATAGTAAGCTAAAGTCGACTCAGCTCTTAAAGTGGCAAGAGTTTTATCACTCAACTAGAGAATTTTATTTTTATTTTCCTTTTTATATATTTTTTGGAAAAGGTTATATATTTTGGTGTCCTATTACTTCATGAGGTTTCCCAAGAACTGATGAGTCCTTTTCAAGTCCAAAAAAAAGGATAAAATGAATGAGATGAATGCTGCTGAGACGCGTTACATACACTTCTCTTGTTTCGTTCCGTAAAGTGAATCAAAATCCGTTACATTACAGTGAAGTGAATCATTTTGCTTATTCCTAATTAACACATATATTAACCCCTTCCCGACATCCGCCGTATATATACGGCGCTGCCGAGAAGGTGTTCCCGCAAAGCACAGTACAGTTACGGCGCAGTGATGGTGCGGGCTCAGGAGCAGAGCCGGCACCATCACAGAGGGGTGACAGCTGTATTATACAGCTGGCACCCTCCTGTAACTGCCAGGACCGGAGCTATTCTCCGATCTGGCAGATTAACCCCTCAGATGCTGTGTCGTATGTGTTCTAAAATGGTACCAATAAAATCTACAGCCCGTCTCGCAAAAAAAACAAGCCCGCACACCGCTCAATCAACTGAAAAATAAAAAAGTTATGGCACTAGTAATGCGGTGATGAAATAACATCTCAATGTGCAGGCCGGAGGGGAACATTCCTTCAGTTTCAGGGCCCTAGTATTTAGGAACTTGGAAGGGAATGGACATAGCACATCTGCTGGAAGCGAGGGTGCCCGTATTATACCAGCGCAAAACTTTCCCAGCAATATTTCCCAAACTACGAAGGAGAAAAAGTCCCCAAAAGGTGCAGAGCGTTACAAAAGGGGGATAAGAAAGAAAACCGCTTATCAGTGTGACACCGGCCTGTGCATAACGGATTGCTTCACATCGTACCACACATCTATGGATAATTGTATTATTTACCCCATTATTATACCCTCTTATTATGCCCTGATGTACTCCGCACAGATTACATATACCCTGATGTACTCCGCACAGATTACATATGCCCCCACATTATAAACTTAAATACCAGCAAAACCCCAAACAGAACTACTACCAAGCAAAATCCATGCTCAAAATGGCGGTCTTTCCCTTCTTAGCCCTACAGTGTGCCCAAACAGCAATTTATGGCCACAAGTAAGGCATTACCATACCCGGGAGAACCCGCTTAACAATTTATGGGGTAAGATTCTCCAGGAGCACAACATATTGTGCGGTGAATGTGCAGATCAGTGGAGAAATTGCAATTTTCACTTTGCACCATCCACTGCGTATTCATTTCTGAAAAACACCTGTGGAGTCTAAATTCTCACTACACCCCTTGATAGATGCCTTTAGGGGTGTAGTTTCTAAAACGGGGTCACTTTTGTTTGGTACATCAGTGGTTTTGCAAATGCAACATGGCGTCCGCAAACCATTCCAGAAAAATCTACGCTCCAAAAGTCAAATACCGCTCCTTTTATTCTGAATCCTCCCATATACGTAAACAGCTGATTATAACCACAAATGGGGTGTTACCGTACTCGGGAGAAATTACTTTACAAATGTTGGGGTGCTTTTTCTTCTCTATTCCTTGTAAAAATGAAAAATGTTGATCTAAAACTACATCTTGTTGGGAAAAAAAATATTTTTCATTTTCATGGCTTAATTCTAATTAATTCAGCAAAAAACCTTTGGGATCAAAATTTTCACTATAATCCTAGATCATTCCTCAGGGGCTGCAGTTTACCAAATGGAGTTACTAGTACTACAGGGGCTCAGCAAATGTGACATGGCGCCCAGAAACCATTCCAAAATCCAAATGGTGCTCCTTCCATTCTGAGCCCTGCCGTGTGTCCAAACAGATGTTTATGACCAGATCTGGGGTGTTGTTTTACTCGGGAGAAATTGCTTTACAAATGTTACGGTGCTTTTTCTCCTTCAGTCCTTGTGGAAATGAAAAAAAAATACCTAAACCTACATTTTCTTTGAAAAAATGTAGATTTTCATTTTTACAGCCTACTTCCAAAAATGTCTGCAAGAAACCTGTGGAGTCAAAATGCTCACTATACCCCTAAATAATTTCCTCAAGGGGTATAATTTCCAAAATGGGGTCACTTGTTGGGGGTTTCCACTGTTTTGTCCCCTCGGGGGCTTTGCAAATGCGACATGACCTCCGCAAACCATTCCTGCTAAATTTGAGCTCCAAGAGCCAAATGGCGCTCTTTCCATTCTAAGCCCTGCCGTGTGTCCAAACAACCGTTTATGGGGTCACTTTTGGGGGGTTTCTACTGTTTTAGTTCCACAAGAACTGTTCAAAGCTGACATGGTGCCTAAAATATATTCTAATAAAAAGGAGGCCCAAAATCCACCAGGTGCTCCTTTGCTTCTGAGGCCGGTGCTTCAGTCCAGTAGCACACTAAAGCCACATGTGGGATATTTCCTAAAACTGCAGAACCTGGGTAATAAATATTGAGTTGCATTTCTTGGGTAAAACCTTCTGTGGTATAAAAAAAATGGATTCAAAATTAATTTCTGGAAAAAAATAATGAACTTTGTAAATTTCACCTCTACTTTGCCTTAATTCCTGCGCAATGTCTAAAGGGTTAAGAAACTTTCTAAATGCTGTTTTGAATACTTTGAGGGGTGCAGTTTTTAAAATGGGGTGACTTATTGGGGCTTTCTAATATCTAAGGACCTCAAAGCCACTTCACAACTGAACTGGCCCCTGTAAAAATAGCATTTTGAAATTTTCTTGAAAATGTGAGAAATTGCTGCTAAAGTTCTAAGCCTTGTAACATCCTAGAAAAATAAAATGATGTTCAAAAACGATGCCAATCTAAAGTAAACATATGGGGGTTGTTAGTTAGCAACATTTTTGTGTGTTATAACTGCCTGTCTTACAAACAGATACATTTAAATTGAGAAAAATACTAATTTTTGCAATTTTTCGCTAAATTTTTGTGTTTTTCACAATTAAATGCTGAATGTATCGGGCAAATTTTGCCACTAACATAAAGTCCAATGTGTCACGAGAAAACAATCTCAGAATTGCTTGGATAGGTAAAAGCATTCCGGAGTTATTACCACATAAAGTGAAACATGTCAGATTTGAAAAATGAGGCTCTGTCAGGAAGGTCAAAAGTGGCCAAAGAGGGAAGGGGTTAATCCCTTGATTACAGAAATTGTTTGTTGGTAAACTGTTCATCTGCAGCAGCGACTACTACACGTGACAGAATTAGGTCTACATGCCAGAATCTATCAGACGGAACATCAGAGAGAACTGTTAGCATTTGTGTTTGTAGACCCATGCTGAATTGCCACAAATTATTAACATTTATGTCATATACTATATTCTACCCTACTTTAGCTTGACATTGGACTGTAAAAGGGCTGCAGATATGAGCTAATAGGCCAATATTGTGTTTATTGTGCATAATTTCATAACTAATTGTTGTATTCTAGAAGATAGAATAGATAGATAGATAGATAGATAGATAGATAGATAGATAGATAGATAGATAGATAGATAGATAGATAGATAGATAGATAGATAGATAGATAGATAGATAGATAGATAGATAGATAGATATGAGAGATAGATAGATAGATAGATAGATAGATAGATAGATAGATAGATAGATAGATAGATAGATAGATAGATAGATAGATAGATAGATAGATAGATAGATAGATAGATAGATAGATAGATAGATAGATAGATAGATAGATAGATAGATATGAGATAGATCAGACAACAGGGCTAGACACAAACAACAGTATAAGGGCCAGTTGTTCTTGAAATGCTTATCATAATGCAACCCCTTATGTTGCCATAACAATCCATCAGTATTTGGGAGCAATGAAATGCATTAGTTCAGTCCTTTACATACAATCTAATAAACAGTAGGGAGCTTTTTAAACTGGTACCTCCAATATTATTGTCATCCACAAAATAAATGCAGAAAAAGCACGCTATGATGTTATTCATGTCTGATTATTCTTTAAAGGAGCTATACATGTAGAAAACACACAGGAAAAACAAATAACAGCAATTCTTCCCTTAACCTCTGAATCTGTTTTGATCCTATTCTGTATCATAATAAAATCAAAACTGTGAGAACGATATAAATAATTATGCTATATGTGTCCCAGGAGATCAGCCCTGTGTCTGGCTGTAAGGCAACTGGCTGCAGAAGGAGCCCTTCACCACTGCTCTGTCTACAGTAGGACCTTAAGCCCTGACCCATTTAAGTTCCACCCTTTAGCCATATCTCAGCAGAAAAATGGAAGGGATCAGGGGGAAATTATCCAATGTGTTCTCTGGAAGATTTCCACAAGACTGTTTTTAGGAGCTGCAAAAAAGAAAACACTGCCAGAAAATGTATCTCTAGTTTACATTTATCATTAATTTCTAGGTTTACTATTTATTTAACAAAAGCACCGATGAATGGGAACAAAGTAGCATGCATGTGGCCTAACAGTTATATTTCCTACCAAAATCATAGACAAATGAATAGAGGAGCAATTTCTGAATTAATTCAATCTTCATCCGTACACAGCACCATTAGAATGAACCAGACAGAGGGGTTCACACATAGTATGATTCCTAAATTACAAAAAGCCTGCTTTGTTAAGATTACAGTATCTCATCATTGCGAGTAGTAAAGACGTGTTAACTAAAAAAAGCGTGGAGGAGCTATATTTAGAATGTGCTAAATCTACAACTGATGCATGACAAAATGTGTTTAATATTAAGCTGGAGAAAATACCAATTAATCTTCTTTTCTCCGCTTTTTATTATATCTACAGTGAGAATGCCGAGATCATTTGAAATTACAGCTGCTCATGCAAATAAGCTTTGTGATCCATGTTACAGCGACTATTTAACCTTCAAGCTCACATAAAATCTGATGACACAAAATAACCGCTTATATTTTGATATTTGATAGGGTCTTGTAGATGATTAAGGGCAAAGCCCCACGTGGCGGAATTGGTCTGGAATTCCGCTGCGGACAATCCACAGCATTAATCCGCAGCGGACCCGTTTCTCCATTGCCTTCCACTGCTTTTTAGTAGGGTTCGTTTAGACGATGCGGAAAATTCTGCTGCGGAGCATAGGCTGCGGTGCGGAATTTGGTGTCCGCAGCATACAATGGATGTTGCGGACGTGTGGCGGACTGGTTGCGCACTCATTGCGGAAGTTCTCCATTGACTTCAATGGAGATTCTAAATTCCGCAATGAAGTCCGCAGATGTCATGTACATGTTATGTGTGCTGCGGAGCGTATTGGTTTTTTAACATGACATTTCTTCATTCTGGCTGGACCTATGTATTTCTAGGTCTACAGCCAGACTGAGGAAGTCAATGGGGCTCCCGTAATTACGGGAGCGTTGCTAGGCGACGTCAGTAAATAGTCACTGTCCAGGGTGCTGAAAGAGTTAAGCGATCGGCAGTATCTGTTTCAGCACCCTGGACAGTGACTACCGATCACAATATACATCAACCTGTAAAAAAAATAGAAGTTCATACTTACCGAGAACTCCCTGCTTCTTTCTCCAGTCCGGCTTCCCAGGATGACGTTTCAGTCTAAGTGACGGCTGCAGCCAATCACAGACTGCAGCGGTCACATGGACTGCCGCGTCATCCAGGGAGGTCGGGCTGGATGCCGAAAGAGGGACGCGTCACCAAGACAATGGCCGGTAAGTATGAAATTCTTTTACTTTCACTAGGGAAAGTGCAATCCCTTCTCTCTATCCTGCACTGATAGGGTAATTGATACGTCCGTAATTGATGGACGTATTTCGGCCGCAAGTACCGGACCGAACACAGTGCAGGGAGCCGGGCTCCTAGCATCATACTTATGTACGATGCTAGGAGTCCCTGCCTCGCTGCAGGATAACTGTCCCGTACTGAAAACATGTTTTCGTACATAAGTATGATGCTAGGAGCCCGGCTCCCTGCACTGTGTTCGGTCCGGTACTTGCGGCCGAAATACGTCTGTCAATTACGGACGTAATTAGTGTGTGTGCACATACCCATAGAGAGAAGGGAAGTACTTTCACCTCAATACGCAACAGCCAGTCCGCATCAATTTACTGCACATTTTGGGCAGATCCGCAACAGAATCTGCAACGCAGATTCTGTGTGGCATTGATGCGGACAGTTGCGGAAGAAATACGCCACGTGGGGCCATGCCCTAAAACAAGTCCTTTTCTAGATTTAACCAGTGTTCTTACATTGCCAGGCTTCAAAGAATTGCAGTCCATCTACACAACATATTTAAAGCAGTTTTCCAAATTTAAACAATCCCTTTTTGTTAGAAGGGCCCCCTGATGATAAGCTGATCAGATGGTTGCCCTCTACTAGGACTTATAGCGATGCGGGAACCTGTTACCAAGTGTTTAATTTCCCAGCAGCACAATCACAGGGGAAATTAAGAATTACACAGTTGTCTATTAAAATTAATGTGTAATGCATAGATGTGTTGGATCCTCCAGAGTAAGAGACACTCTTAGTAACTGCCTCCACACTGGCCAAAATATGAGGATCCTGAACAAGAGACCCTTCCCCTTGTGACTTAGAATTCCACAACACAGTATTTGAAAGTAAGGTTTCTAAACTTACAAAATCCTGACAGTAATACAAATAAAGTTTAAACCAATAATGGTCAAAAAATGATATATTTGATATCAATAAAAATGAATTCCTTTATCAGATATATATATATATATATATATATATATATATATATATATATATATATATATATATATATACATACATACATATGTATGTATATACATACATACATACATACATACAGTCCTGGCCAAAAGTTTTGAGACTGACACAAAGTTTGGTTTTCACAAATTTGGTGCTTCAGTTTTTATAGTGGCGATTTGCATTAACTAGATTGTTATGAAGAGTGATCAGATGAATTGCAATTAATTCCTTGCCATAAAAATGTATCACAAAAATCCAATTACCACAGATTTTCAGCCTTGCCACAAAATTACCTGCTAACATAATTTTAGTGATCTTCTCCTTAGCTCAGAAGAAAGGTATTAATGAGGACAAGGCAGCTGAGATCACTCTGTCAGGTGTTAATGCATCCGCACGCACAGTGAGGCAAAAGCTTTTGGAGGGTGGCCTGGTGTCAAGAAGGGCAGCAAAGAAGCCACTTCTCTCCAAAAAAAAAAACATGAAGGAAAGACTGATATTCTGTAGGAAGTAAAAGGATTGGACTTCGGTTAAGTTATTTTCTCTGATGAAGCCCCCTTCAAGCTGTTTGGAACATCTGGAAGAATGATTGGTCATAGAAGAAAAGTTGAGAGCTACCATGGGTCCTGTTTCATGCCAATAGTAAAGCATCCTGGGACCATTTATGTGTGGGGTTGCTTTTCATCCAAGGGAGTGGGCTCACTCACAATTTACCTAAGAACACTTCCATGAATAAAGAATGGTATCTAAACATCATCCAGGAGCAACTTTCCAAACAATCCAGGAGCAATTTGGTAATGAACAATGCTTTTTCCAGGATGATGGAGCACCATGTCACAAGGCAAAAGTAATAACTAAGTGGCTTGGTGATCAAACTATTGACATTTTGGGCCCACGGTCAGGAAACTCCCCAGATCTCAATCCCATTGAGAACCTGTGGACAATCCTCAAAAAGCGGATAGACAAACAAAAACACAGACATTGTGATAAACTCCAAGCACTGATTAGGCAAGAATGGGTTGCCACCAGTCAGGATTTGACCCAGAAGCTGATAGTCTTGAAAAAGTCTTGAAAAAGAAGGGTCAATACTGTAAATATCGAGTCTTTGCATAAACTTGATGTTTTTGTCCATAAAAGTTTAAAAACATATGAAAAGCTTATAATTGTACTTCAGTATACCATATAAAAACGAAACTAAAAGATCTAAAAAGTCTATACACCCCTGTTAAAATGCCAGGCTTTTGTAATGTTACAAAATCGGTACAAGATGAGTCATTTCAGACCATTTTCCACTTTTAGGCCTCATTTACACGAGCGTATTATACACGCGTGCGACGCGCGTGCTTTTCACGCGTGTCGTACGCACCTATAATAGTCTATGGGGCTGTTTAGACGATGCGTGAATTTTGCGCAGCGTGAGTGCGTTGCGTAAAACTCACGACATGTTCTATATTCTTGCGTTTTTCACGCAACACGCACCCATTGACTTCAATGGGTGCGTGAAAACAACGCATGCCACACTGACGGTCCTGCGTTGCATGCGCGAAAATCACGCAAGAGCTGTCAAAAGGATGAATGTAAACAGAAAAGCACCACGTGCTTTTCTGGTTACAAACATCCAAACGGAGTGTCAAATTAGAGATGAGCGCACCGAACTTCACCGGGTTCGGCTGAACTCGTTTTAACCGAACCCGGCAAAAAATGTTCGGGTACGCGACGTCAGGAGACAGTCACTGCCCACGGTGCTGAAAGACTTAAACTGTTTCAGCACCATGGACAGTGACTTTCGATCACAATATACATATACGTGTAAAAAAAAAAAGAAGTTCTGACTTACCGATAACTCCCGGCTTCTTCCTCCAGTCCGACCTCCCGGGATGACAATTCAGGCCAAGTGACAGCTGCAGCCAATCACAGGCCAAGCACAGGCTGCAGCCAATCACAGGCTGCAGCGGTCTCATGGCCTGCCGCGTCATCCTGGGAGGTGGGGCCGGATGACAAGAGAGGGACGCGTCACCAAGGCAACGGCCGGGAGACCGGACTGGAGGAAGCAGGCAGTTCATGGTAAGTGTGAACGTCTTTTTTTATTCACAGGTTGGTGTAGATTGTGATCGGCATTCACTGTCGAGGGTGCTGAAAGAGTTACTGCCGATCAGTTAGCTCTTTCAGCACCTTGGACAGTGACGGGCGTCGACTACCTCATCTCTATGATGGCGGCTGCGCGAAAATCACGCAGCCGCGCATCATACACGGATGACACACGGAGCTGTCAATTGCCTTTTGCGCACGCAAAACGCAGCGTTTTTTTGCGTGCGCAAAACGCACACGCTCGTGTAAATGAGGCCTTAATGTCACCTAGAATCTGTACAATTGTATTGAAAAACAAACTGAAATCTTTTATGGTGTAAAAATAAAGAACAAAAATAATGTGGTTGCATAAATATGCACACCCTTAAACTAATACTTTGTTGAATTACCCTTTGACTTTTTGACAGCATTCAGTCTTGTTGGATAGAAGTCTATCAGCATGGCACATCTTGACACTCTTCCTAGCAAAAGCGCTCCAAATCTGTCAGATTGCGAGGGCATCTCCTGTGTACAGCCCTCTTCAGGTCACCCCACAGATTTTCAATGGGATTCAGGCCTGGGCTCTGGCTGGGCCATTCCAAAATGTTGATCTTCTTCTGGTGATGCTTTGTGTCGTTGTCATGCTGAAAGGTAAAATTCCTCTTCATCTTCATCTTTTTAGCAGAGGCCTGCAGGTTTTGTGCCAATATTGACTGATATTTGAAACTGTTCATAATTCCCTCCACCTTGATTAAAGCCCCAGTTCCAGCTGCAGAATAACAGTTCCAAAGCATAATGATGCCTCCACCATGCTCCACTGTGGGAAGGGTTTCCTTTTTGTGATGTGCAGTGTTAGCTTTGCGCCAAACATACCTTTTGGAATCATGTCCAAAATGTTCAACCTTGGACTCATCAGACCATAAGGCTGGGTTCACACAACCTATTTTCAAACGTAAACGAGGCGTATTATGCCTCGTTTTATGCCTGAAAATACGGCTACAATACGTCGGCAAACATCTGCCCATTCATTTGAATGAGTTTGCCGACGTACCGTGCCGACGACCTGTCATTTACGCGTCGTCGTTTGACAGCTGTCAAACAACGACGCGCAAATTGACTGCCTCGGCAAAGAAGTGCAGCACACTTCTTTGCAACGTAATTTGAGCCGTTCTTCATTGAAGTCAATGAAGATCAGCTCAAGATTACGGGTGTCAAAGACGCCTCGCATAATGCGAGGAGGAGCTTTTACGTCTGAAACGACGCAGCTGTTTTCTCCTGAAAACAGTCTGTCTTTTCAGACGTAAAAAACAGTTCTCGTGTGCACATACCCTAAAACGTTTTCCCACATGCTTTTGGCAGACTTGTTATAGGTCTTTGCAAATCATAGCCAGGCTTGGATGTTTTTCTTTAGAAAAGACTTCCATCTTGCTATGCTACCCTACAGCCCAGACATATGAAGAATACGGGAGAATGTTGTCACATGTAATAGACAACCAATACCTATCAGGAAGTCCTGCAGCTACTTTAATGTTTCTGTAGGCCTCTTGGTAGCCTCCCGGACTAATTTTCGTCTTGTCTTTTCATCACGTTTTGAGGGACGTCCAGTTCTTGGTAATGTCACTGTTGTGCCAAATGTAATCCACTTCTTGATGACTGTCTTCACTGTGTTTCATGGTATATCTAATGCCTTGGAAATTCTTTGGTACCCTTCTCCTGACTGATGCCTTTTAACAATCAGATCCCTTTGATGTGTTGTAAGCTCCTTACAGATCATGGCTTTTACTGTCAAATGCAACAAAGAAAATGTCAGGAAGATCCTAATAGAACAGCTGAACTTTATATGGGGTTACTCAGAATCACTTTAAATAATGACAGCTGTGTACTGACTGCTATTTAACATGAGTTTAAATGTGATTGGCTAATTCTGAACACAACCACATCCTCAATTATAAGAGGTTGTTCACACTTTTGCAACCACATCATTGTAGTTTTGTTATTTTTATTTAACCCTCTAAATGATTTCAGTTTGCTTTTCAATGTAATTGCACAGATTATGGGTCACATTAAAGGTGGAAAAAGTTCTGAAATTATTCATCTTGTACTGATTTTTTGACGTGACAAAAATCTGGATTTTAACAGGGGTGTGTAGACTTTTTATATCCACTGTATGTATATATATATATATATATATATATATATATACATATACATGTATTTATATATATTTGTGTGCGTGTGTGATGTTTTTGTTTCGTTTGATTTAAAACTATTGTTTTAAAATAGTTTTCCTTTAAAAAAAGCCTTAATTCTAAAGTTTAGCTTCACTTTGGACAGACAGTTCTGACAAATATGCTCAATTTCAGAAACTGATCTCTCTTTCTTAACAGATCTAGCAAATGCAAGTATTCAAATTGATCAAACCTGTTTATTCCCCACTGACTGCATATTGCCAGCAGCAATTTATGACAATTTATAGATAGCTAATGTACCTGTGACAGCATACTATTATTGTATAACTGTTAGTTACTGTAGTCAGAGGGGGATGGGCTTCAGTGGGATTTTTGAAAACCTAAAGAAGCTGTCTCAGTACAGACAAATGGCTATATTTCTGAAATAGAGCATATGTGCTAATAGAAGTATAATTCTAAGGTATTTCTTAATATTATTCAACAATTTTAGCTTCAAATTGTAGTTTCACTTCAACTAAATATGCTATGCCACAGAAGCAGTCTAAGGGTATGTTCACACGGCAACGGAAAATACGTCTGAAATTACGGAGCTGTTTTCAGGTGAAAACAGCTCCTGAATTTCAGACGTTTTTGCATGTACTCGCGTTTTTCGCTACGTCTTTTATGGACGTAATTGGAGCTGTTCTTCATTGGAGTCAATCAAAAACGGCTCCAAAAACGTTGCAAGAAGTGTCCTGCGGGCGTAATTTTACGCGCCGTCTTTTGACAGCGACGCGTAAAATTACACCTCGTCTGAACAGGACATCGTAAAACCCATTGCAGGCAATGGGCAGATGTTTGCAGACGTATTGGAGCCGTCACTCAGGCGTAATTCGAGTTGTAAAACACCCGAATTATGTCTGAAAATAGGTCGTGTGCACGTACCCTTACAATGAGGTACCTGAAAAAACCAAAGTCTTTTGAAAAGACAATTAGGGTATGTTCACACGCTTAGAGGCATTTACGTGTGAAAAGACAGACTGTTTACAGCTGCCTCGTTTCACACGTAAATGCTCCTCCTCGTAATTTACGAGGCGTCTGTGACGCTTGTAAATCTTGAGCTGTGCTTCATTGAGTTCAATGAAGAACAGCTCAAATTACGTGGCAAAGAAGTGCCCTGCACTTCTTTGCCGAGGCAGTCAATTTACGCGTCGTCGTTTGACAGCTGTCAAACGACGACGCGTAAATTACAGGTCGTCTGCACAATACGTCGGCAAACCCATTCAAATGAATGGGCAGATGTTTGCCGACGTATTGTAGCACTATTTTCAGGCGTAAAATGAGGCATAATACGCCTCGTTTACGCCTGAAAATAGGTAGTGTGAACCCAGCCTCAGGGAAGCTAGAGAATGTAGCAATTAGAGAATGTAAAGCTGCAGCCAGCTTTAGGCATCATTTACACGAGCGTAATATACACGCGTGCGACGCGCGTGCTTTTCACGAGTGTCGTACGCACCTATATTAGTCTATGGGGCAGTGCAGACAGTGCGTGAATTTTGCGCAGCGCGAGTGCGTTGCGTAAAACTCACAACATGTCCTTTCTTTGTGCGCTGTTCGCGCATCACGCACCCATTGAAGTCAATGGGTACGTGAAAACCACGCATGCCGCACGGAAGCACTTCCATGTGAACTGCTTGATTCGCGCAACAGCTGTCAAACTCTGAATGTAAACAGAAAAGCACCACATGCTTTTCTGTTTACAAACATCCAAACGGAGTGTCATAATGATGGCGGCTGCGCGAAAATCACGCAGCCGCGCATCATACACTGATGACACACGCAGCTGTTAAGTGCCTTTTGCGCACACGCTTGTGTAAATCAGGCCTTAGGCTATGTTCACAGCTGTGTCGGTATTTCCGTTATTCTTTTCCATCATAGAAATAGAATAACGAAAATAACGGAAGTGCCGGATCAAATGTGGAGCATCAACGGCGCCAGACGGAACCCATTTACTGGACAAAATAGTGCTTTATGCTGCTACTTGGCAATATTAAGTCACTGAGGCTGGGTTCACACGACCATGTTACGTCCGTAATGGACGGAACGTATTTCGGCCGGAAGACCCGGACCGAACACAGTGCAGGGAGCCGGGCTCCTAGCATCATAGTTATGTACGATGCTAGGAGTCCCTGCCTCGATGCAGGACAACTGTCCCGTACTGTAATCATGTTTTCAGTACGGGACAGTAGTTCCACGGAGAGGCAGGGACTCCTAGCATCGTACATAACTATGATGCTAGGAGCCCGGCCCCCTGCAGTGTGTTCGGTCCGGGTCTTCCGGCCGAAATACGTTCCGTCCATTACGGACGTAACATGGTCGTGTGAACCCAGCCTGACAATGCAACACGTGTAACCATATGTAGATTCAGTCAGAGTAAACTAAATCTATATGTGGTTACACGTATTGCACGTCAGTGCAACCGTACACGGTGAGAACATTGACCACCATCAATAGCGTTTTTACACCTTATATACAGTAATGCATTAGGAGCGCACCCTGGTTTTGTTTTTTATATGTTTTATATACTACTTTGAAATAGTAAAAAACATTGATTTGTGAGAACTGGTCAGAGCAGCACCTACATATCGTTTACATCAATAATGCAAAATCCGCATTGACAGAGTTGTCTCGAATACACAACCTCCTATGGTAAGAGTCTATGCAGTGGTTTAAATAAGACGGATACTTGTCTCATGAGGCGCTCCCCGTTTATCATCTTCTATAATTATGAGTCAGAAGAAGATACAGGAGGGTGAACTTGCCAACCTGTTGAGCCTGTCCATACATGTATATTAGGGTCTGTTCTCATCTTGTTTGGGCCATACTTATGATATGTAAAGGTTTTATGGGCCAAACATATGCCAATAGAGTATTTCATTAGCACTCATTTGACTGGTTTCTGTTTTGATACAGGTTTTTTTTTTTTTTTTTTATGTACTAAATACTGCAGCAGGTTGGTTTTTATTGGGTCAGGAAGAGTGAGCTTTAGATAGAAACATCCAGAAAAGTTCTGGCCACTGCTAATCGGAGGAAAGTTGCTGACAGACAAGGCCTCTTTTTACTGCAATGTAGCTTTAGTCCAATTGAACGGACTGTGAAACTGCCCCAAACTCTGGTTCAGAGGGCTGTATCCCTATCAGTCATGAAGTGCACGGAGCCTGTATGGCGGCACACGGAGTCACTATAAATCAATAATATGCAGGCATAGGCAACTCATGTGCTGCTGTATGGTGCCTATGTAGGGCATGTATTACAGAGATACTATCTTCTAGTAGGGTAGAATACCTCTGTAATATGGTGTCAACAAATTCTTTCTAATAAATCCTCAGTAAGAATTTGGAGAATGGCTCCATAGATTGCTACGGGTACAATTTTGTACTCATGTGCAGGATGCTTAACGAGCACCGATCAGTATGCTGTATCGTCGATCAGCGCTCTTTTTTTGTGGCCAGTATCGGGCTGTGCAAAAGGATTTTATGAAGATGTCCCTACTTAAAGTATTCCACAATGCTGGCAGAGAATTATTATCGTAATATGGCTATGTCCGGAAGATAGATGGGTGAGCTCCATGGCATCTGTGTAACCTGCCTGTCAAAGTCAAAGAAAAATGACCAAACTTCATTCAATCTGATGATATCTTAAAATATTCAGTGCTTACTGCAAAGTCCCTAGGGGCCATATTACAAGGCAGCATTCCTGTTTCATTTGTAATGCAGTAAAATATTAAAAAGTGACATCTATTTTATATCCAGTGAAATACACATTAATATTAATTCATTGCTAATATTTACTTTTCAAAGACATTTTTTTGTCCAACATCCCATTTTAATTTTCCCAGCTATTTTTCAAATCCAACGCACATTGCAAAAGAATTAGCAATGGGTTGTAAAAATGAATGCTATTATTCTCTGCTTTATCTCTTCTTCTATCATGCCCTCCACTTAATTAGCCTTTTAACAAGAATGCTCAATGTAAACGACTTGTCTGATATTCTCAGAGATATCAATCACAGAGATACAATCCAGGGAACATATCAGGGCTGGCATGTCATTGCATATGTAAGATCAAAAAACAACCTTGAAGCACTCCAATGATCAATTTTCAAAATGATTTTATTATGAACAATTCACGTAATTCTTGTTCATAAATGATATTGCTTGTACAGGCGATATTTCTCTCGACGTTTCGACCTAACCTAGGTCTTTATCGTAATCGCTATAAATAGACAATAATAATAACATGACATATAAGAAAATAACATAATAAAACGTAACGAACAATTGAATGAAATATATAGATAATATAAACTCTGCAATTAAATCCAAACATGATGGTCAATAGAGCATACATATTCAATGAAATTTTAAAGAAATATATCAACCATGAGGGTTGAAAAGACATATATATTTGTACAACGCAGTATTATAATACTATCGTATAGAGGTAAGAATTGATAATAAATTAAAGCTATCTTATAAGCAGCGTATAATAAGGTATTGAGATTCTCAACTAAACACTGTAACAGCCATATGTATTATAATAAGTATACCCAGGAGATATCTATAAGGGCTGAGGATGTGATGTGTCCTCAGACCATACCATAAAACCGGTAAACATAATCAGTGCACAGTAAAGAAAGAGAAGCCAATGAAGTTGTATCAAGGGATTAAACATACCTGTTAGTAGTAAGAATACGATATATAACGGCGTCTACCAGACGCTCTCAGATTGTGGTCTAACCATGGAAACCCCGAGGAGATGTTTAAATACCGCGCGACACTGCCGGATATCCGGTGTTTGGAACGCACACGGAATCTAGCGCTTGCGCACTACACATAACTGTGTGTTTGGCACGCAAGCTAAGAGCTGGTATTACCATGGATCTAATCGCAAATCGAAAAGAACATGATGGAACTGAGATGCTCTAACAAGTCGGGTAACTAATTTTCTCGATTTCAGTGGACAAGAAGGTCCTCATGGATGCAGTTATAGTCTGACTATACAATCGTATTTAGAATAGCAAAACCGAAGTTATGTAAATAAATTCCAATATGAAATTAGAGTACTGATAATGAGAATAAAAAGTGACAAATAATGTACAAGTAAATTAGTATAACCAATGTATGTGTCAGGGAAGAGAAAAGAAGAAGAAAAAAGGGAAGATAATATGTTTAATAAAAAGGGGAGTAAAAATGGAAAGGTGAACCGGTTTTAGGTACCTGTATCTGGTCATCTAATCGATCTCAAGTTGCCTAACGTGCCTGAAAAAAATGAATATAGATATTATATAGGGGAATACAAGGATGAACTAACGTGTGAACAGTGTTCAAAACAGAAGATCATATTCCCTATTGAGACCTTTTGGTGCAAGAGTCTCCAGTGTATGTATCCAATATGATTCTCTTCTTTTCAATAATTTAATGTGGTTGCCACCCCTTCTTGGTCTATGTACCTGCTCAATAACCTGGAATTTTAATTGGGAAAGATTATGATTGAATTTCTCAAAATGGTCAGGGAGAGGTAACCAAGTTTTCTTGCATCGTATAGTAGATTTGTGACTAGATAACCGATCTTTAATGTGTTGTGTGGTCTCGCCTACATAGACCAGACCACATGGACATTTGATGAGATAAACCACGAAGTTAGAATTGCATGTAAAGTATCCTTTTACTGGAAAGGTTTTGTTGTAGTGTGGGTGTTGAATCTTATCACCCTTAATGATGTTGGAACAACATGCACAATGCAGACAAGGGAAGGTACCATGGCGTTTCGTTTGGAGAAAGGATTGTCGAGGAATCCTCGTAGAGCTGCCAATATCAGCTCTAATCAGGCGATCACGAATATTAAATGATCTTTTGGAACACATCATTACTGGACTACTGAATTCTATGATATCAGGATAAGCCGTGTGCAGTACTGGCCAATGTTTACGAATACTCTGGTATAGTTTGGGTATAATCGGATGGTACGTGAGTACTAATGGAAATCTTTTTTGTTTAGGTTTAATAGTAGATGATGTGGTCCTATTTGTCATAATTGATCTATCCAGTTCCTGCGATAGAAGTGATGGGGGATATCCTCTCTCCTCAAATTTAGCGGACATTTGTTTTAATCTTATAGTTCTTGTATCCATATTGGATACAATCCTGGAAACTCGAGTGAACTGTGATCTTGGTAAAGATCGTATCATATTATTCGGATGACTACTATTATAGTATAGTAAACTATTCTTATCTGTTGGTTTAGAGTAAAGGTCAGTAGTTAAAAATCCATCTTGGTCCTTTGTGATAGTAGTGTCTAGGAAACAGATATTATCATCACTTTGATTCAGTGTAAATTTTAATTCTTCTCTAACCTGGTTAATATGATGAAAAAAGTTATCAAGAGATTCTTGTGGACCATCCCATATGCAAAAAATGTCATCGATATACCTGTGCCAGCATAATGCATGTTTTAGAAATAAAGAATTGGTATAAATGTGTTCTTCCTCAAAAAGAGACATATAGGCATTCGCGTATGGAGGTGCTACATTTGAGCCCATGGCTGTCCCGCAAACCTGAACATAGAAGTCATCGCCAAATAGGAAGAAATTCTCATGCAAGATTAAATAGAGAAGTTGAAGGCACAGGGATATTGAATCAGTATCCATCGTAGTTGAGTTAAGTAAATGGGTAACCGCCTGCATACCCCTATGATGGGTAATGGAGGTGTAGAGGCTATTGACATCTAGAGTGACTAGAATGCATATGGGATCAACCCTTGAGAGCTCCTTTAAAACCCGTAGAAAGTGGCCTGTGTCCAAAATAAAGGATCTAGTGGATTTAATTAAGGGTGTTAGTATTTTCTCAAGAAAAATGGACAATGGTGAGAGGATAGAATCCGTAGATGCTACTATAGGTCTACCTGGTGGATTTTTTAAGGACTTGTGGATTTTGGGCAAAACGTAAAAAACCGGTATAATAGGATATGGATTCAACAGGAACTTATATGTTTTATCATCAATTATTCCCCTTCCTTTGAAGTCATCTAAAATGACCGAGATTTTGGCATGAATTTTCATTGTTGGATCACTATCGATTTTAATATAGGTATTACTATCAGATAGTTGTCTCTCTATTTCTGTAATGTAATCCTTTTTATCCCACACAACTATCGCTCCACCTTTGTCGGCTGGTTTAATGACAATTTCCTTATTGTCACTCAAAGATCTAAGAGCACCCAGTTCGAGTCTAGATAGATTATATTTATGTGGAAATCGTCCCAATCTATATTGGGTCAGGAGAGATACGGTATCTCTCTTGACCAGATCTATGAATGCCTCAGTGGCATGATATGTTTTAGGAGGAGAGAAATTACTACGGTTACGTAAGTCCAATTTGTCTATAGATAGTGGTGTGGGACTACCTGTGGATACAATCGGGTTAGTATATAAATTGACATCTGATAAACCAAAATGAGTTTTCAATCTAAGACTTCTATAAAAACTATTAAGTTCCTGATCCAAAGTGAATGTATTACATGAAGCGGTTGGGCAAAAGGATAGACCTTTTTGTAGAAGTGAAAGTTCAGCAGGATCCAAGGTAATGGAGGAAATATTCACTACCAAGTTGTTGTCCTTACCTGGGACCTTGTTTGTATCCCAGGTTCTTGACCTCTCCCTTCGCCTGTACGACCTTCGGGTTGGGCGCTTCTGCCCCTGCGGTTCCCTAAAAAACGTTGAGAACGATATACGGGTCTTTCTACAGATGTGTCGCTCCCCGAGGTGGATCTGTTGCCAGGCACAAATCCTCTGCGTGATCGCCATGAGTTGGAAGATTCCTGCCATCTATAGACCGTATTGTTGGAATAATCGTTGGCGTCTCGTTGAAATTTTTCTCTTTTCCTCAACTCCACTTCTTTGGTATATTCTTTAATGGCGTTATCTGTGCGGTTTTTTAGGGATTCCCATTCACTACTGGATAAAGATGAAGATAGTTGTATTTCCAAATTTTTGATTTTCTCTGATGATTCCTTGATGGACTTCTGTAGGTATTCTACGGTGAGTACAATCAAATCCAGAGAACACTTGTTGAGAATTTTTTGAAATTGATCACAGTATTGTCGGTCTTCCGAAAACAGAGTTGGTCTCAGGTGACTGCGTAGACCCCGTGGGATTCTACCAAGGCGATGATATTCTGCTAACGTGACACAATGTAGATCCTGAGAAGTGAATTTGCGTAATTCCTTCTCGTAATCCCTGGTGCGTAGCTCTTGAGGTGGGATACGGAGAAACTCTCCCGAATTCGTTACCTGCGATAGTATAGATATGGTGGTAGATTGATCGTATGCAAACGTTTCCGACGTCATCTGGAAATGGATATGGGTGCACCTTATCAAGACCAAACGATAAATATTCTCCAATATGTAAGGATGCACACCTAAAATGAATGAACGTAGTATTGGTGCTGTAGAGGTTCGGGCTGGACTACCCACGAATAAGATCAAAAAACAACCTTGAAGCACTCCAATGATCAATTTTCAAAATGATTTTATTATGAACAATTCACGTAATTCTTGTTCATAAATGATATTGCTTGTACAGGCGATATTTCTCTCGACGTTTCGACCTAACCTAGGTCTTTATCGTAATCGCTATAAATAGACAATAATAATAACATGACATATAAGAAAATAACATAATAAAACGTAACGAACAATTGAATGAAATATATAGATAATATAAACTCTGCAATTAAATCCAAACATGATGGTCAATAGAGCATACATATTCAATGAAATTTTAAAGAAATATATCAACCATGAGGGTTGAAAAGACATATATATTTGTACAACGCAGTATTATAATACTATCGTATAGAGGTAAGAATTGATAATAAATTAAAGCTATCTTATAAGCAGCGTATAATAAGGTATTGAGATTCTCAACTAAACACTGTAACAGCCATATGTATTATAATAAGTATACCCAGGAGATATCTATAAGGGCTGAGGATGTGATGTGTCCTCAGACCATACCATAAAACCGGTAAACATAATCAGTGCACAGTAAAGAAAGAGAAGCCAATGAAGTTGTATCAAGGGATTAAACATACCTGTTAGTAGTAAGAATACGATATATAACGGCGTCTACCAGACGCTCTCAGATTGTGGTCTAACCATGGAAACCCCGAGGAGATGTTTAAATACCGCGCGACACTGCCGGATATCCGGTGTTTGGAACGCACACGGAATCTAGCGCTTGCGCACTACACATAACTGTGTGTTTGGCACGCAAGCTAAGAGCTGGTATTACCATGGATCTAATCGCAAATCGAAAAGAACATGATGGAACTGAGATGCTCTAACAAGTCGGGTAACTAATTTTCTCGATTTCAGTGGACAAGAAGGTCCTCATGGATGCAGTTATAGTCTGACTATACAATCGTATTTAGAATAGCAAAACCGAAGTTATGTAAATAAATTCCAATATGAAATTAGAGTACTGATAATGAGAATAAAAAGTGACAAATAATGTACAAGTAAATTAGTATAACCAATGTATGTGTCAGGGAAGAGAAAAGAAGAAGAAAAAAGGGAAGATAATATGTTTAATAAAAAGGGGAGTAAAAATGGAAAGGTGAACCGGTTTTAGGTACCTGTATCTGGTCATCTAATCGATCTCAAGTTGCCTAACGTGCCTGAAAAAAATGAATATAGATATTATATAGGGGAATACAAGGATGAACTAACGTGTGAACAGTGTTCAAAACAGAAGATCATATTCCCTATTGAGACCTTTTGGTGCAAGAGTCTCCAGTGTATGTATCCAATATGATTCTCTTCTTTTCAATAATTTAATGTGGTTGCCACCCCTTCTTGGTCTATGTACCTGCTCAATAACCTGGAATTTTAATTGGGAAAGATTATGATTGAATTTCTCAAAATGGTCAGGGAGAGGTAACCAAGTTTTCTTGCATCGTATAGTAGATTTGTGACTAGATAACCGATCTTTAATGTGTTGTGTGGTCTCGCCTACATAGACCAGACCACATGGACATTTGATGAGATAAACCACGAAGTTAGAATTGCATGTAAAGTATCCTTTTACTGGAAAGGTTTTGTTGTAGTGTGGGTGTTGAATCTTATCACCCTTAATGATGTTGGAACAACATGCACAATGCAGACAAGGGAAGGTACCATGGCGTTTCGTTTGGAGAAAGGATTGTCGAGGAATCCTCGTAGAGCTGCCAATATCAGCTCTAATCAGGCGATCACGAATATTAAATGATCTTTTGGAACACATCATTACTGGACTACTGAATTCTATGATATCAGGATAAGCCGTGTGCAGTACTGGCCAATGTTTACGAATACTCTGGTATAGTTTGGGTATAATCGGATGGTACGTGAGTACTAATGGAAATCTTTTTTGTTTAGGTTTAATAGTAGATGATGTGGTCCTATTTGTCATAATTGATCTATCCAGTTCCTGCGATAGAAGTGATGGGGGATATCCTCTCTCCTCAAATTTAGCGGACATTTGTTTTAATCTTATAGTTCTTGTATCCATATTGGATACAATCCTGGAAACTCGAGTGAACTGTGATCTTGGTAAAGATCGTATCATATTATTCGGATGACTACTATTATAGTATAGTAAACTATTCTTATCTGTTGGTTTAGAGTAAAGGTCAGTAGTTAAAAATCCATCTTGGTCCTTTGTGATAGTAGTGTCTAGGAAACAGATATTATCATCACTTTGATTCAGTGTAAATTTTAATTCTTCTCTAACCTGGTTAATATGATGAAAAAAGTTATCAAGAGATTCTTGTGGACCATCCCATATGCAAAAAATGTCATCGATATACCTGTGCCAGCATAATGCATGTTTTAGAAATAAAGAATTGGTATAAATGTGTTCTTCCTCAAAAAGAGACATATAGGCATTCGCGTATGGAGGTGCTACATTTGAGCCCATGGCTGTCCCGCAAACCTGAACATAGAAGTCATCGCCAAATAGGAAGAAATTCTCATGCAAGATTAAATAGAGAAGTTGAAGGCACAGGGATATTGAATCAGTATCCATCGTAGTTGAGTTAAGTAAATGGGTAACCGCCTGCATACCCCTATGATGGGTAATGGAGGTGTAGAGGCTATTGACATCTAGAGTGACTAGAATGCATATGGGATCAACCCTTGAGAGCTCCTTTAAAACCCGTAGAAAGTGGCCTGTGTCCAAAATAAAGGATCTAGTGGATTTAATTAAGGGTGTTAGTATTTTCTCAAGAAAAATGGACAATGGTGAGAGGATAGAATCCGTAGATGCTACTATAGGTCTACCTGGTGGATTTTTTAAGGACTTGTGGATTTTGGGCAAAACGTAAAAAACCGGTATAATAGGATATGGATTCAACAGGAACTTATATGTTTTATCATCAATTATTCCCCTTCCTTTGAAGTCATCTAAAATGACCGAGATTTTGGCATGAATTTTCATTGTTGGATCACTATCGATTTTAATATAGGTATTACTATCAGATAGTTGTCTCTCTATTTCTGTAATGTAATCCTTTTTATCCCACACAACTATCGCTCCACCTTTGTCGGCTGGTTTAATGACAATTTCCTTATTGTCACTCAAAGATCTAAGAGCACCCAGTTCGAGTCTAGATAGATTATATTTATGTGGAAATCGTCCCAATCTATATTGGGTCAGGAGAGATACGGTATCTCTCTTGACCAGATCTATGAATGCCTCAGTGGCATGATATGTTTTAGGAGGAGAGAAATTACTACGGTTACGTAAGTCCAATTTGTCTATAGATAGTGGTGTGCATATGTAAGGCATTGAGAGGTAGTTACACATCAGTCTGGAGAAATTATATGTTCAGTACTGTGCAAAAGTTATAGACAGTCGTGGAAAAATGTTGCAAAGTAAGAATGCTTTAAAAAAATAGTGTTAATAATTTTTTTTTATCAATTAACAAAATGCAAAGTGAGTGTACAGAAATCTAAATCAAATCAATATTTGGTATGACCACCCTTTGCCTTCAAACAGCAGCAATTTTCCTAGGTACATTTGAATACAGTTTTTGAAGGAAAGTGGCACGGAGGTTGTTCTAAACATCTTGGAGAACTAACCACAGATCTTCTGTGGATGTAGACGTCCTCAAATCCTTCTCACTCTTCATACAATCCTAGACAGCCCCAATGATGTTGAGATCAGGGCTCTGTGGGGGCCATATCATCACTTCCAGGGCTCATTGTTCTTCTTTACAATAAAGATAGTTCTCAATGACATTGGCTAAATGTTTGGGGTCGTTGTCCTACTGCAAAACTAATTTAGAGCAAATCGGACGCCTCCCTGATGGTATTGCATGATGGATAAGTATCTGCCTGTTTTTCTCAGCATTGAGGACACCATTAATTTTTTATTCAATCTCCAACTCCATTTGCTAAATGCAGCCCCAAACTTGCCAGTAACCTCCACGATGCTTCACTGTTGCCTGCAGACCCTCATTATTGTACCGCTCTCCAGCCCTTCGATGAACAAACTGTTACAGCCAAATATAAAAAAATTGGACTCATCAGTCCAGAGCATCTGCTGCCATTTTCTGTGCCTCAGTTCCTATGTTTTTGTGCGTAGTTGAATATGTCATTTTGGCCGCAATTTTTCCATGTAGACCACTACTGGCCAGACTTCTCCGAAAAGTAGAACAGTGTACCTGAGTCCCACTGGTTTCTGACAGTTCTGAGCGCTACTGGACATCTAATTTTGAATGAAAGTAAGCATGATGTGTCATTAATCTGCTGCACTAAGTTTCCTTCACTGACCACTGCGTCTACGGTACTCAACGTTGCCCGTTTCTTTGTGCTTCTATTAAAGAGCTTGAACAGCACATCTTGAAACACCAGTCTGCTTTGAAATCTTTGCCTGGGAGAGGCCTTGCTGATGTAGTATAACAACCTTGAATCTTGTTGCTGTGCTCAGTCTTGCCATGGTGGACCTGCAACATGAAACGGTCTTCCACAACCTCATCTTTGTAGCAGAGTTTGGCAGTTCCTCACCCAGTTTTAAGCCTCCTACACAGCCTTTTCTGTTACAGTTAGGCCTTGTTCATACGGTGCTAAAAAAAAGTGTAAACGTGTAAAAAAAAACGCTAGCATTTTTGTAAAGCACTTTTTATAATTCAGGGATTTTTGGAAAGTTTTTTGATGCATTTTGTGCGCGATTTTTGGCGCATAATTAGGGCACGGCCAGACGTGGCAGAGTTTTTCCGCAGCAAATGTTGGTGCAGATTTGGGGCAATTACGCAATGAATCTGCACCAACATTTGCATATTTGACAGGTAATTCAGACGTTGCAGAAAAGACAGCGGACTTGCCACAGATTTCAGTTTTTGCATTGCAAAGGCGGAAATCCGCAGTGAAATTCTGCACCGCAGCCTATGGTCCGCAGCGGAGTTTTCCGCAATATCTGAACTAACTTGCCTAAAAATGTATTGAAACAACTGTAAAAATGGGGGCAGGAGAATTCCACAGCAATTCCGCCACGTCTGGCCGTGCCCTTAGGACTCCCATTGATTATAGGAATTAGGTGTGTTTTTGGAGCATTTTACACACCAATAATTGACCTGACACTTCTTTTTTTTACACAATTCATTTTTTAAACGCTTGCACCTTTGTGTGCACTACAAAGAGTTTTCCCATTGATGTGCACTACAAAGAGTTTTCCCATTGATGTCGGTGCTTAAAACGCGTCAAAAACGCGTCAAATACACGCCGTGTGAACAAAGCCATGATGACTGTGTTTCAACCTACATATGAAAATGCTGATCATTATCACCTGTTTGGTATAATTGGTTAATCATACACCTGACTATGATCTTTCAAAATCCATGACTTTGTGCAAGTGTACCTAGAAGAATTGATTCTGCTTTGAAGGCAAAAGTTGGTCACACCAAACATTGATTTGTTTTAGAATTCTCTTTCGTTCATTTACTTTTGTTAATTGATAAAGAAAAACTATGAACACTCCTATTTTTGAAAGCATTTTTACTTTGCAGCCTTTTTCCACAACTTCCTAAAACTTTTGCACAGTATATATATATATATATATATATATATATATATATATATATATATATATGTATATATAGTTACTCCAAAAAATTCAAGGCAGCACTTCCATAAATAGTGAAAAATTAGACGTGATGTTTCAGCCCTACTCCCTGGGGCCTTTCTCAAGCGAAAGGAAAGGCCCCATGGGGTAGGGCTGAAACTTTGCACATGTGGTTAATACATTTTTCTACTTTGTCACTATTTATGGAAGTGCTGCCTTGAAGTTTTTGGAGTAACTATTGGAATTGTGGGACACTGGTTTTGTGTCCTATCGAGGCGTCTTTTGCACTCTACCTGATCGTTTTGGTAGTAGTGCTGCTTTCTTTACCAAATGTAAATATACACTGTATATATATATGAAACGTCAGTTGTCGTTTGTAGCTGTTACTTCAAAGAGGATAGTGAACACTACATACAGTCTTGAGTGTATACAGTACTCATTGGTAAACTAAAAGAACAAATTAGATATTTTGTCAGGGTCTTTAACCCCTACGCGACATCCGACATACAGTTACGTCAAGTGTGCACCGTCACAATATAGAGGAGCTAAGCCCACACCATACGTGACAGGTGTCAGCTGTTTCAAATAGCTGACATCCGCCTGCAACTGCAGATAACTCTGATCCTCTCCATTTAACCCCTCAGATGCCAAGGTCAATAGCGACTGCGACATCTGAGCGGTTAGACAAAGGGAGGGGTCATCCTTCTGTCCCCCAATCACACCACCTGCAAAGAAATTATGGGGCGCTGAATGGCTGCCATAGTAGCCGGAGGCCTAATGGAGGTCCGCAGGTCTGTCACCAGAGCCCTATTTTTAAGACTTTTTGCAGGTAGGGCTTAAAGTCAGATAAAGGCAATACACTACAATACATAAGTATTGCAGTATATTGCATGATTACTCCATAGAATTAGTCCCTAAGGGAACAGAAAAAAAATAAAGTCACAAAAATGATTAATAACATTTAAAAAAATAATTTTAAAAAATAACTAAAGGGAAAAAATGTGTATATTTTGTGGTGTTATATATCCCCCACCTGGATAATGGTTAATTCACTTCTCCGTAGTAATAGAATAATGAAAAAAATATAGATCCGGAGTACTAAAATATAACTTTTACTAGTATGAATAAAATAGGTATAAACAGATATATAAACAATAGGAGGAACCCATTTGCCAATACTGCATACATATACTTAATTGTTTCCCATCGTTTCAAATTGTTGTCAACAATATTTTTGTATTGACAGCAGATAAAGATCAGTCCGCCTTTATAAGGTTTCCCAATTTAGAATGGTTCTTTTGGTCACATATGGAGGAAAGGAATGTTGGGATACATGTCCTCCTACCCCGTTTCTGTCGGTAAATAGTCCTCCACATCAAAGTGTCCAGAAATAGTGTTACGTCCTCTCCTGGATGGTGAAAGAGCGACAGGTGGGTCTCCCTACGCGTTTCTTGCTGACCAGGCAATTCCTCAGGGGAGATAGGTCAGTGAAGCATGGATGTCCAGGGTTGGAGCTTGCTGCTTGAAATGTGGCTGTCGATTCATATGGAGAGGAATGCTCTATAATTCAGAGCATGTTGAATCAATGGAGCAGTAAATTTCAGTTTCCTGCTCAGCTGTCGTTGCACGAGGGAAAAACTCAATAGTTTGAGCAAGTTTGCAGTGGCAAAAGGGAGTCCATTAGTTAAAACACCCTTGCAGTGGCAAGTGATGTAACCTTCCTGGTAGGAGGCAAACACAGAACGCCTATCCCTGGCGTGTACCGTCAGTGTAATGAGGGATTCCCTGCCTTTTATACTTGACTACTGCCCATTAGCCCGCCCTGCCCAAACACACCCCTCTGTGACGTACCAAGGGGGGTGTGTGTGTGTGTGATGTGACAGATCGATCCTCTCAGCGACCGCAAGTCCGCCGGGCATGGTAAACATGCCACAGTTTTGCGAGCGGCCGCGCAGAGGACAATCTCCACAACTAAACTCCAGAGAACTCTCATGTGTCTGCATGCTGGGGTGTTAAAACAACTATAGGGAAAAAATGAAACCTTTTCCCATTTTGGAATTAAAAGTAATCAAAAAGGTGTATCTACCCCAAAATAGTATCAATAAAAACTACAGCTGGCCCTGCAAAAAAACAAGCACTCACATCACTACATCGACGGAAAAATAAATAAGTTATGTATTTCAGAATACAACACAAAACTTTTTTTTTTAACAAATTGTTTTTTCCTTCTAAAAGTAGTACATCATAAAAACGAAATTTGGTTTTGTCGTAATTGTACTTACCTGCAAAATAAATTTAACATGTCATTTTTAAAGATCGGTGAACGCCGTTTAAACGAAACTCAAAAAACAATGGTGGAATCACTGTTTTTTCCCATTCCACCTCACCGAGTATTTTTTTTACGTTTGCCAGTTGATTTTATGGTACCGGCAAAAAACAAGCCCTCATACACTTTGTCGACAGAAAAATATAAAAGCAATGGCTCTTGGATTACGATAATAGAAAAACTAAAATGAGAAAACATAAAATTGTCTGTGCCTCCAAGGGGTTAATTTCTGGTACTTGCAGTTGATCTTTTTTTTTGCTCAATTAATAAAACATATAAGAACATTCATCAGTTGGTAACTGTTAGCAACCCTTCCATCATCACTGCTAATGAAAAAAAAATTGGTATCCAGGTATTGTCGACACCAGGTCACTGTCATCTTACTTTATAATTCCTTTTTATCTTTGCTTACTACTGTGGCCTTATCACTGTGTGTACAGCCCAGTCGAGGGTTTATCAATAAGTTATGACAATGTTACTATTTCATGGGAAAGAAAGGAACAGAACCCATGAAAACCATAGGCTAATATTTATATGAATTTTTAATATTTGTACTAAAATAATGTGGGCTGCAGATACAATATCTGTATAGTGGTTTACTTCTATATGCTGGTAGTGGAGTAGTTTCCCCCAAAGTTCTTACTTTGATAGATTTGGTACTGTATGTTAGTAAGAATTAGGGGCCCAATAGAAGGGAGAATGACTAAAGTATCAGACTACACAGGAAGTGTTTGTGGTCTGTTACCATGGAGACACATAGATCTGCATAGGAGCTGTAGACACAAAACAATAGAAGATTTTTAATTAAGATTATTTGCAAAATTGCTTAATTTTATTTATTTTAGATGCAATGGCTAATAAAAAAAACTGATTGTGAAGGTAAACATTTTCTTTAAATACTCCCTTTCCTAGTAACAGCCGACTGCTCAATTGATTCCGTCAAAGCAATGGAATCCTGTCACAACGGTGACAAACGGAAAACTTTAGCAACGTTTCCATCACCATTGAGATCCATGGTGAGGGAAACGGAAGCTAAGGTTTCAGTTTGAATTTCCGTTGAGGGGTTAACCCGACAGAAACCTCAGATGGAACCCCTCAACGGAAGGGCAACGCTGATGTGAACACAGCCTAATACAAGTGTATGGGATTTATAAAAATCCTGATCACATGCTGCATAAATTCTGCTGAGTATTACCTACCTACAATCCTTATATTACACTCATCCATTATAGACCTACTGTATACAGTACAAAATGTGTATATTCAGCATCATTGGAGAGCACAGTCAATTACAGTGTGCACTGGGAGACGGGGGGAGAGTTGGGAAAAGTTTTCAATGTTTTTATCAATTGACATGATCAAGTTGTATATGAAGGGTTAATAAATCTGTGGCTATTTCAGCCAGCAGTCATGCATTGTTTGTTTTTTATTATCTGCATCAGAGTTCCCTTGGAGGTGTGATGAATTAGGTAGAACCAAATGCACACGACCAAGACCTACACACAATAGTCTGCCATTATAATTACAATATATCCAGTAAGGGTATGTGCACACGTAATCTGCATTTACGTCTGAAATTACGGAGCTGTTTTCAGGAGAAAACAGCTCCGTAATTTCAGACGTAATTGCTCGTACTCGCATTTTGCGAGGCGTCATTGACGGCCGTAATTTAGAGCTGTTCTTCAGTGAATTCAATGAAAACCTGCCCAAATTACGTCCAAAGAAGTGTCCTGCACTTCTTTGACGAGGCAGTCATTTTACGCGTCGTCATTTGACAGCTGTCAAACGACGACGCGTAAATTACAGGTCGTCGGCACAGTACGTCGGCAAACCCATTCAAATGAATGGGCAGATGTTTGCCGACGGATTGGAGCCGTATTTTCAGGCGTAAATCGAGATATAATATGCCTCGTTTACGCCTGAAAATAGGTCGTGTGAACCCAGCCTAAGGCTGGGTTCACACGTGGCGGAATTTCACTTAAATTCCGCTGCGGACACTCCGCAGCGTTAATCCGCAGCGGAGCCGTTTGTCCATTGACTTACACTTTAATTTAGCAGTGTTCGTTTAGACGAGGCGTAAAATTCCGCTGCGGAGCATAGGCTGCGGAGCGGAATTTGGTGTCCGCAGCATGCTCTGTCTGTTGCGGAGCAGTGGCGGACTCATGGCGGAATTTCTCCATTGACTTCAATGGAGAGTCAAAATTCCGCAATGAAGTCCGCAGATCTTATGTGTGCTGCGGAGCGTATTGGTTTTACTACCATGACATTTCTTCATTCTGGCTGGACCTATGTATTTCTAGGTCTACAGCCAGACTGAGGAAGTCAATGGGGCTCCCGTAATGACGGGAGCGTTGCTAGGAGACGTCTGTAAATAGTCACTGTCCAGGGTGCTGAAAGAGTTAAGCGATCGGCAGTAACTGTTTCTGCACCCGGGACAGTGACTACCGATCCCAATATACAGTTACCTGTAAAAACAATAGAAGTTCATACTTACCGAGAACTCCCTGCGTCTGTCTCCAGTCCGGCCTCCCAGGATGACGTTTCAGTCTAAGTGACGGCTGCAGCCAATCACAGGCCAAGCACAGGCTGCAGCGGTCACATGGACTGGCGCGTCATCCAGGGAGGTCGGGCTGGATGCCGAAAGAGGGACGCGTCACCAAGACAACGGCCGGTAAGTATGAAAATCGTTTACTTTCACTAGGGAAAGTGCTGTCCCTTCTCTCTATCCTGCACTGATAGGGAGAAGGGAAGCACTTTTCCCGCAGTCCGCAGCAGCTAGTCCGCATCAATGTACTGCACATTTTGTGCAGATCCGCAGCAGAATCTGCAACGCAGATTCTGTGCGGCATTGATGCGGACAGTTGCGGAGGAAATCCGCCACGTGTGGTCATGCCCTAACACTCCTTTATAATACGTCCTTAGGCCCCATTCACACGAGTGTGAATCACTTCCGTGATTCACACATGCGTGATTTTTCACGCAGCGAGAGTCCCCTGAGTGAAATTCACTGCATGTCCTATATTGGTGCATTATCACGCACCTACGCGCCCATTGAAGTCAATGGGTGAGTGAAAACCATGCACCGTACACAGATGCACATGCGTGTGTGGTGCGTGATTTGTGCATCAATTCAGTTGAAAATAATAATTACAAAAAAGTTGTGCTTTGCGAGTGCGTGAATAACGCATGCCCCTCGCAAAGCACACTGATGCATAACGCAACACACACGGACCCGATTCATGCGCGTTTTTCATGAATGTGAATCGGATACGCTCGTGTGAATGAGGCCTTAGTCAGTACATAATACATAGCTTTACCCTGGTCGTGTAAACATTAATTTTTGTCGCTGTCTCCTAGCACACCATCTGTGATTACAAAACTAGAACATGGTTCAATATTTACTGGCTCAGTCTTAGCAGACACTTTTATGTTCGCCATTCTTGCTACCATTAGAGTTGTGCTACCAGCTGCTGCCATATAATATTAATGTGTCACCACCTGCCAGCCCCAAAATAAAAGTCAACATCTTTCTCTTGGATATACATTAACTCATGTGACCTATATGTAGAAAGTATATGGCCACCATTTTTTTTGCAGGTCCTATACTTATGGTGGTCGTGTCTAATTTGTTAAAAACCTGCATTAAACTTATAAAATTCATGCACAGTGGGCAGCGTTGCTGTATGAATCCATCTGCAGTATGCATAATGTCACATCTTGTGAAAGTCATAGTACAGTACAATGTATTCATGTGTCATGATGTCACTATGGTGGAAATGTTACTGCAATCTAGTCGTCGCACCAGTGCTTGGAATACAAGCGATAGGGACCATTGAGATTTATCTGACAGAATGACACCACTGAAGGTGATATGTTATACATTGTCTATATTCAACAAGGCTCCCATATGGCCAAGCTACAGAAGAGACATCACTGGTATGTACTTTTATTCCCATAATCAAGACAAAAAAGAAAATATAGAAAAATAACATCCTAATGGAACAGGATCAATGTCCAATTCTAACATATGTAAACAAATGCCAGAAGGGCGGACACCCTACAAGCTCCTTTATTTTCAGGTCACATTTCTCTGAAACTAGTTGTGATGTCACAGCAGCTTTCCTAACTGAAACCCAATTGTGATGTCACAAAAGCTTACCCAACGGAAACACCCAGTAGGCAAACCCTAGTGTTCAGTGGAGAAGCAGGTGAAAGCAAACCCAAGGGCTCCCTAAAAACGTAATAACCATGTTTGCTTAGGGCTCGGCCAAAGACCTTCCATTTAGACTGTCTGGGAGCGGCGCATGCGCCGTTCCCACACAGACGGCGTACGGCATAGTGAATGAATGTAACTGTTGCCTGCAGCCCCATTCGCATTCTCTATGGGGCTGTATGTGCCGTATTCCATGTCTGTATGTGTCGTTAATCGACACATACAGAGATGAAAAAAAAATGGCAGCCCCCATAGAGAAGAAAAAGTTAGAAAATAAAAAAAGTAAAACACAAACACACAAATAAATAATTTTTTTTAAAAATAAAACACTAAAAGCAAATTGATATAAAAAAAAATTCTTTTTGCGACACCCTTCCTTTAAGTACACAATTATTTGCCATTGGGGTTCTAGCTCCCTATTTCTGACATTGAGAGCTAAATGTTGAAATTCAGACTGCTTATATCTGCCACTAGGGGGAGCTTATTGAATATGGATTTATGCAGCCCCCTTTGAATTTATGTAACTGAATGGCTGCTCTTGACAGGCTCAGTGAGAGGTCTTTAAAGAGGCTCTGTCACCAGATTTTGCAACCCCTATCTGCTATTGCAGCAGATAGGCGCTGCAATGTAGATTACAGTAACGTTTTTATTTTAAAAAAACGAGCATTTTTGGCCAAGTTATGACCATTTTCGTATTTATGCAAATGAGGCTTGCAAAAGTACAACTGGGCGTGTTGAAAAGTAAAAGTACAACTGGGCGTGTATTATGTGCGCACATCGGGGCGTGTTTACTACTTTTACTAGCTGGGCGTTGTGTATAGAAGTGTCATCCACTTCTCTTCACAACGCCCAGCTTCTGGCAGTGCAGCACTGTGACGTCACTCACAGGTCCTGCATCGTGTCGGCACCAGAGGCTACAGATGATTCTGCAGCAGCATCGGCGTTTGCAGGTAAGTCGATGTAGCTACTTACCTGCAAATGCTGATGCTGCTGCAGAATCAAGTGTAGCCTCTGGTGCCTACACGATGCAGGACCTGTGAGTGACGTCACAGAGCTGCACTGCCAGAAGCTGGGCGTTCTGAAGAGAAGTGGATGACACTTCTATACACAACGCCCAGCTAGTAAAAGTAGTAAACACGCCCCGATGTACGCACATAATACACACCCAGTTGTACTTTTACTTTTCAACACGCCCAGTTGTACTTTTGCAAGCCTCATTTGCATAAATACGAAAATGGTCATAACTTGGCCAAAAATGCTCGTTTTTTAAAAATAAAAACGTTACTGTAATCTACATTGCAGCACCTATCTGCTGCAATAGCAGATAGGGGTTGCAAAATCTGGTGACAGAGCCTCTTTAAGTACTGAAAAAGACCGCCTCACCTATGTGCGCCTTTGTGGAAATCTCATTTTTTGTATACCCCTCCAATTCTATTTGATGCTTTGTTTCCTTGAGATAAGCATCATCAGAGGGGTCTAAGAGTTGCTTATCTAACGTCTTTATAGGGTGTCATTGGGGAAGATAGCTGCCAGAAAAATGATTGTGTGGCCAACAACTATTTTATGTCTAGGCATTTCTTTAAGGGATTATCCTGTTTAGAAAACCCATTTTCATATAGCTTATTAGAGAATTCAGAGTTAAAAGGGATGTCCTCTGTTCATCATCCTCATCTCTTGGCCAGAGTGTAGTTTAGTTACAAAGAGAGTATCTCAGTCCGGTGGACCTGTCCTGTCTTGCACTAATTTGGGCACTGTGTAATGCTAAATTCCTCCTGTGGTGGCGATGCAGGGAAATTGAACACTTACAGGTTCCCCACAGATTACAGCTGATCGCTGCGGGTCCCAGTAGGGAACAATTTGTGCCCTGCTTATTGTCAAGGGACCCTACTAATAAACTTAATCTCTGCTCAATGCTGTCCTCTCAATGCTGACACACACACCCTTGCAGGTAGTGCCACACACTCCCTTGTAGGTAGTGCCACACAGCCACCTTGTAGATAGCACCCCCACTCTGTAGATGGAACCCCCATCCCCCCTTCCTAAACGTAGCACTACTGTAGCTCCCTGAAGGAGCGGAATCCTGCACTAACTACAAGGGGGCTGTGTAGCACTACCTACAAGGGGGCTGTGTGGCATTACCTCCAAGGAGGCTGTGTGGCACTACCTGCAACGGGGCTGTGTGGCACTACTTACAAGGGGGCTGTGTGGCACTATCTACAAGGGGGATGTGTGGCACTACCTACGGGGAGTTGTGTCTCTATATACAGGGGGCATCTGTGAGTGGCGGCCTGATGGTCATTTTAGAGAGAGTGGCGGGCTGATGGTCATTTTACTGTGAGTGGCGGGCTGATGGTCATTTTACTGTGAGTGGGGGCTGATGGTCATTCTACTGTGAGTGGGGGCTGATGGTCATTCTACTGAGAGTGGCGGCTGATGGTCATTCTACTGAGAGTGGCGGCTGATGGTCTTCAAGTGGTTTCCACCTCTGACCTCCAATTGAAATTAATAGGAGGCTGAAAAAACCTGCGGTGCTTGTTTGGAGTGCTTTTTTGCCTGCGTCTTTTGCATTAGCTTCAATGGCTTAAAAAAAACAAAGTCAAATAATGCTGTCAATTCAAAATCTGCCTCAAAATTCTTAAAGGAATTTTGAAGGCAGATTTTTTTCTTCCTTACAAAAAAACGCTTTGTGTACATACCCTAAGCGTGTAATGCTTGTCTTTAGCCGTATTCTGTTTTTCTCTAAACTATTTTTGGTAGGGGTGCCCTGAGGACATTTTTTTTTCCAGGGGTGCCTCGAGTCCGAAAAGGTTGGGATACTCTGGTCTAGGTTCTTTGACATTCAGACATATTTCTAGGGAAAGAGTACGAACAACAATCTGTACTCCCCAATAAGTGCAATAGAACCAGAGCTCAGAAAATATGTCCACTTTAAACTGTCTCTGCTTGATGACCTTATTTCTTTAATTTTCCCACATTGTTCCATCACACAGGGTGTTATTTGGTTCAGAATGAGATTACTGGATAGTGGCGGTGAATGCCTCTCATCACATTTTATTTTACTTCATAGAACAGTATATCGCTTATCTCAAGCTGTACTGTGAAATGGTATCAAAATTCAGCATAGCATCCTCCAGGGACAGGAACGATACCAGAAAAATGTAGTATTGCTAAAAATCACTGGAACAGATCTGCATGCAGAGTCTGTAAGGAGCAGAAGATTTGATGTCTATGTAACAATGCATCTGTACATTAAAAGTATTTTTACATTACTTCTAGGTGTGTATTCTAACAATATTACATACTTTAGAAACGTTATTTTACTATTTGGCCGCTTTCTCGTAGTAGAGGTTCTGCAACTAAATACAATACTCATTTATAGTTTGTACATTAAAGGCTATAAAAACCTTTGATGCCATTTTTTATGTAATATATGTATTTTTCCATAATAAAATTTTTCTAATACAGTTTTATAAAAAAATATATATATATTACCACATGTAATTCTAATATCGATCAAATCTAAGTTGTTCAAAAGCCACACAGGAGCTGCTCTCAGCCGAGCCGTCATTCAGCTGATTGACGGATTTGACTTGCAGCAGCATTATGCAGCTTCTATGTAAAGTGAATACATAGAAGCTGCAGCGCTAAAATGATAAATTTTAAATCTAACCATATTGCTTATAATGCAAAAATACTTACATTACAGTGCATTTGGAAAGTCTTCAGACCATTTCACTTTTTTCACATTTTGTTATATTGAGGCCTTGTGCTAAAATAAAAAAAAAATCTGGTTTCTTCCCATCATTCTGCACTCAATACCGCATAATGACAAAGTCAAAACAGAAGTTTTTTTGCAAATTTATTAAAAATGAAAAACTCTAATTTCGCAAGGACATAAGTATTCAGACCCTTTGCTATGACACTTGCAATTTAGCTCTGGGGGGCCTCCCATTTCTCTAGATCATCTTTGAAATGTTTCTACACCTTGATTGGAGTCCACCTATGGTAAATTCATTTGATTGGACATGATTTGGAAAGACACACCCGTGTCTATATAAGGTCTCACAGCTGACAATGCATATCAGAGCAAAAACTAAGCCATGAAGACAAAAGAACTGCCTGTAGAGCTCAGAGACAGGATTGTATGGAGACACAGATCTGGACAAGAGTAAAAAAATTATTCTGCTTCACTGAAATTCCCAAGAGCAAAGTGGGCTCCATAATTCGGAAATGGAAGAAGTTCGGAACAACCAGGACTCTTCCTAGAGCTGGCTGCCCCATTAAACCAAGTAATCGGGGGAGAAGGGCCTTAGTAAGAGAGGTGACCAAGAACCCAATGGTCACTCTGGCTGAGCTCCAAAGATCCTGTGTGCATATGAGAGAAACTTCCACAAGGTCAACCATCACTGCAGCACTACACCAATCCGGGCTTTTTGGCAGAGTAGCCAGAAAGAAGCCTCTCCTCAGCAAAAGACACATGAAAGTCTGGCCGGAGTTTGCAAAAAAAGGACTCTCAGAAACAAGATTCTGGGGTCTGATGAAACCAAGATTTAACTTTTTGGCCTCAATTTCAAGCGTCATGTCTGGAGGAAGCCAGGCGCTGCTCATCACCTGCCCAATACAATCCATACAGTGAAGCATGATGGTCGTAGCATCATGATGTGGGGGTGCTTTTCAGCGGCTGCGACAGGGAGACTTGTCAGGGTTCTCTGGAGCTCAGACTGGTTTGAAGGTTCACCTTCCAACAAGACAATGACCCTAAGCATACAGCCAATATAACACAAGAGTGGTTTAGGAACAACTCAGTGATTGTCCTTGAGTGGTCCAGCCAGAGCTCTGACTTGAACTCACTTGAAGATCTCTGGAGAGACCTGAAAATGGTTTTCCACTGACATTCCCCATCCAACATGACAGCTTGAGAGGATCTGCAGAGAAGAATGGCAGAAAATCCCCAAATCCAGGTGTCCAAAACTTGTGGCATCATATCCAAGAAGACTGGAGACTGTTATCGCTGCCAAAGGTGCTTCAACTAAGTAAAGGGTCTGAATACTTATGTCAATGCAATATTTTAGTTTTTTCTTTTCAATAAATTAGCCATAATTACTAACATTCTGTTTTCATTTTTTTTATTTTAGCACAAGGCCTCAACATAATAAAATGTGAAAAAAGTGAAAGGGTCTGAAGACTTTCCGAATGCACTATACATAAAAAATGTCATCAACAGTTTCCATAGCCCTAAAGAAAAAAGTTAAATGTGTCCTTCACAAATTGGTAAATAAAGAACTTGAAGGCTATGTACTATTAAATGGTTTTTTTTTGTTAGTTTTTTTATTATTGCATTGTACTGATTTTGGGGTAAAAATAATTTGCCTAATAGGTCTTTAACAAAGATCATAATTCAGCTAAAGTGAGTGTTTATGTGCGCTTTTAAAGTGGTGACACATTATATAAGTGGCCTATCTTGTACATAATATGATCGGCGCTGTAATGTAGATTAAAGCAGTGTTTTTTTATTTAGAAAACAATCATTTTTGACGGAGTTATGACCTATTTTAGCTTTATGCTAATGAGTTTCTTAATAGACAACTGGGCGTGTTTTAATTTTTGGCCAAGTGGGCGTTGTATAGAGGAGTGACCAATCAGCGTCATACACTTCTCCCCATTCATTTATACAGCACATAGCGATATAGGTATATCGCTATGTGCAGCCACATAAACACACTATAACGTTACTCAAGTGTCCTGACAGTGAATATACATTACCTCCAGCCAGGACGTGATGTCTATTCACAATCCTGACACTTCTGTAGCTATATCGCTATGTGCTGTGTAAATGAATGGAGAGAAGTGTATGACGCTGATTGGTCACCGATTGATCAGCGTTATACACTTTTCTTCACAACGTCCACTTAGTCAAAAACTAAAACACACCCAGTTATCCATTAAGAAACTCATTAGCATAAAGCTAAAATAGGTCATAACTCCGTCAAAAAAGATCGTTTTTCTAAATAAAAAACACTGCTGTGATCTACATTACAGCGCCGATCACATTATGTAGAAGATAGGCCACTTATAATATAATGTGGGCCTCCCCTTTGATCATGCCGGCGATCAAAGGGTTAAACAGCTGGGGTCAGAGTTTCCTCTGATCCCAGCTGTATTCAGAAGACTGCTATAATAACAGGAGCTGTTAATAACAGCTTTTTCTACAGCGACGGCCAAAAGACTTCGCTGCAGACTAAGCGGTTGTTAAAGGGTTAAAAAAAAATGTTTCGATTTGAATACTGATGAGGTGGGTGTGTTCCAGAAAGTCGTTTCAATACAAGGGGAAAAAAAGTCAACTTGGACTGAGAGTTGAAGATAAATGACAGTGGAAATTGGAAAGATATAGTAGGTCTGTAGGGAATAAGTCAATGCCATTGTGAAGCCTTTTCCAACTGGCACCAAGGGTAAGACTGAATATAGAGTGTGGTCGTGATGGAAATGAAAGAACTTTATGATTGCTATAAAATGAGCTGCTGCCCTTGCGTCTTATACAATGATTCATGTGTGGGTGCAAATATCTGCCCCTCTGGTCAGCGTGTTTGTCACTGTCTCCTCCAGGTATTCTCATATGAGCTGGTAAATTAGTTTTTTTTATCTTCTTCACTGAGTATCAACCATTTGTAATTATCCATAAATGAATTGTATTTTTAATATATAACCTGACACCAAGGTTTAGGTGTGTTATGTATATTTTGATGGAATCTTAGGTGTCATAAATCAATGGTCTAGCAGTGACATTAACATACTGGATACACACAGGAACCTTTTTAACCAGCGTCACCTTTTCTATCGATAATAAATAAACAGGCATTAAATCCAACCCCGCAGATGCAAATTTCTCGAGATAAAAGCCAAAGGGACTAAAGGTTTCCATTAAATGCCCATTTATATATATCTATATCCTATTTATGTCATGATGATGGCGGCATATTTTCCCATATTACTTCTAATGCACAGTGGTATATGATGGCTTGTAAGGAAATTTACATAATATTCCTACAACAATATATTATTAGGATCTGCTGATACTGGCATAATGGCTTCCATATTTAAAGAATTCATGATGGATATGATGCATCTGTTTTCCATGATAGGCTATTCTGACCCTCAAAGGGTAATGGAAATATAAGTGTGAAAAAAGTCAGAGGCCTCTTCCGGACGCTAGGTGAGAAAGACCCTATGGCCAGTGGCGGATTAAGTAGACCATAGGCGCTGGGCTGTTACCCAAACTTGGGCCCCCCTTCTGCACCGCCGCCCTGCCACGCTGTAACTATTGTTAACACTACCTTTTTGGGCAAGCATTAACAAATGGGTGTTACGATTCCCCTTATCACATTTCTGTGTCCCTACATACTAACAGTATCACACTGTGCAGGGACACATCCTCCTCACAAGGGGAATTGTCTATCAGTCCTGGACTGCAGAAAGACTTTTTGTGAAATACAAGGATTTCCTATAATAAACATGTCAGGAGAGGTGACAGATTATCTATAAATCTAGTGACTCACAGGTGACGACCTCAGATTCTAGTAGTTTTTTTTCCTCTTTTCTTCTCCATCCGGTCCAGAGCTCATGGCGACTTCTCCCGGCCATGACCCATTTCTGCAGAATCTGCCATTCAGATGTTTTTGGCTCCTCACTTTTCCAACATTTCCACACCTATAAACGAAAATAAAATTATCATGGTGCCACATACTGTGCCCCTAAATATAATAGCACCAAACACTGTAGGCCTGAATATAATAATACCATACACTATAAAACACCACATACATACAGCCCCCTGTACATAGTGCTGCACACAGCCCCCTGTAGAGAGAGTTACACACAGCCCCCTATAGATAGGGCCACACAGCCCTCCCCCTCTTGTAAATAGCGCCACAGCGCCCCCCTGTAAAGAGCACCCCACACATACCGCTGTGGATAGCGCCACACAGCCTCCCCCTTTGTACATAATGTCACACAGCGCTCCCCCCTTGTATATAGTGTCACACAGCGTTCCCCCCTTTGTATATAGGGCCACACAGCGCTCCCCCTTGCATATAGGGCCACTTAGCGCTCCCCTTGTATATAGGGCCACATAGCGCTCCCCCCTTGTATATGGTGCACACAGCACTCCCCCCTTTGTATATAGTGCCACACAGCGCTCCCCTCCCCTTGTATATAGGGTCACACAGCACTTCCCCCCCCTTGTATATAGGGTCACACAGCGCTTCCCCCTTGTATATAGTGCACAGAGCGCTCCCCCTTTGTATATAGTGCACGCAGCGCTCCCCCCTTGTATATAGCGCACACAGCATTCCCCCTTTGTATATAGGGCCACACAGCACTCCCCCTTGTATATAGTGTCAAAGAGCACTCCCCTCCGTTGTATATAATGTGACACAGCGATCCCCTCCCCCTTGTATATAGGCCCACACAGCGCTACCCTCCCCTTGTATATAGGGCCACCCAGCACTCCCCCTTGTATATAGTGTAACAGAGCAATCCCCCCCTCCTTGAATATATACACAGCGCTACCCCCACCTAAAAAAAATATATATATTTTACTTGCCTTGCCCCGTGCCAGCCACTCCAGCTGGACACATGTGAATAATCTGGACTAGGCGCATGCGCAGACCGGCGTGATGCAGTACCTCATCACACAAGCCTGCGCAGGGAGTCTTCCCAGCGCCTTATAGGCTGCAGTCCTAACGTGGCCTGCAGCCTATAATATTAATTTGTATCTGCGTCCTGAGGACTCAGATACAAATGAATGTGGCTGCCGCTAGCACCGAGGCCCCCTCCGGTGCTAGCAACGCCACCGGGCATGAGGGGGCCCGTGCGGACATGTGCGATTCGGGCGCCCATGGGCCCACCCGCCCTAATGGTGATCCGCCACTGCCTATGGCAATTGCCCCTTTTGACCCCTCTATAATCTAGTCCTAGTCAGAAGAGTCCATTAGGCGAGGATCACATACAAACAGTTTTGATGCAGTTTTTGGCTCAGGTTTTTGAGTGAAACACAGGAGTGGCTTCAAAAGAAAGTAGATGCATCAGCCTTTTCTTTATACATTTTGTTACTTATGGATCTACTTCTGGATCCAAACGCCACAAAAACTGCATCAAACTGTGTGTGCGTGATCCTGGCCCTAGGATATGTTCACGCAGGGCGGATACGCTGCGTAAAAGCACACAGCGTATCCGCCCTGTGCTCCGCAGTAAATTCCTGCCAAAAAAAACCGCACTCAATTGTGGTGCAGGTTTTCAGCTGGAATGTCCGCTGTGAAAACTGCACATAAAAAAAAAGTTTCATACATACATAGCCATGGCGAAGCGTCCCTCTGCCATCCGGTCTCCTAGGATGACGTTGCAACCCATGTGGCTGCTGCAGCCTGTGATTGGCTGCAGCGATCACATGGGATGAAACATCACCCCAGGAGCCCGGATTGGACAAAGAAGCACAGAATTCCCGGGTAAGTATAAGATTACATTTTTTTTCTGAGCTGCGATTTTTGCAGCGGAATCGCAGGTTTTCTGCCGCAAAAATCTCAACATCTGCTATGTGTTGCGGATTTTACCTCCCCAATGGGGAGAACCCGCAACAAAAAGCAGCGATTACGCAAATACAATTTGTAACATAGAACAGAAACTACAAAAAGTTATCACCTTCCGCTATAAGTAAATAACAGAGAAGCTTGTGGATTTTAATAGTGTGTAGGTCACTGCCTGCCAATATCATTATCATTGGAACCGAAATACTTGAAGATTACAGGATATAAAATGTGACCAGCAGGTGGCACCACACATCCAATCTGCTGCGCATCCAGCTAATGGAATGTTGCACACATCAGCCACAAGAGATGCATTCAGAACAATGAGCTCTTGGGCTGCCTGCAAGTCTCTCTCTCAACAGCCTTTGCCTTATTTTCCTACAATATTTTGCCTTGTCTTATTTAGTTCTTTAAGGGTTTTCACATTGCCTTGTCCTTCTCTCTGAGCACACACATGGATTAACAAGGAATCAGATTCCAGGCTATATCTTCATATTATCCTGCATGTGTATTGGAAATTATAAGAAAGTTGTACCACATTCTACAGGGAAACCAGCTGGGATAAGCACAGTAGACAGGTAAGAACAGCTCACTTCTACTGTATTTACCATAAATATTAAAAGCAGCAAGGGTTAATTAATGTAGCAAATAGGAAACTTCACACATTTTTCTTTTCTCTTTATGATATAAACTATGAAGTTGCTTAAATATACAACAATGTGTAAATATGCTTACAGAGTTTGTTCAGATAATTTACAGATGTAGCCTTTTCACAAGTAGCGGAGCTGAGTTAGTAAATTTCTACAACTCTTTTGGTATCACAATGGTTTACATGGGGGCGCAGGTAATGTTTGGCAATATCTAGTTCATGTGTGCATGTGATATAGCCCAGAAGAGTTAGGTGACAAAATTAGCTCTGCTACATCTGCATAAAAGTATTTGTTTTTACTATGTCTGATGATTTCTTCAATGTGTCTGTGTGGCAATTGTATATTTAGGTTTTATGATTGCAGTTTTATAGTTTTGATTTTTCTCACTTTATCTTATATGTTTCAGTTTTAACCTAAGTACTTGTGTTCTTATGAATGTAAATGGATGTATTTTGAGGGGTATCCTACTTTTCATTAAGAATGTATCTTTTCTTTGGCCCCATAAATATTCTTACTATTGTGGCACCTGTTTTTCTGGGACAGCTGGGACCCTTCAGCGACTGCTTGTATATTTCTCTACTTTAAAGTGCATGTTCCCCCTTAACCATCATTAACATTAACTACAGAATTCATTTCCATGAAAAGTAGTAAAAACTTGAATAACCTTTTACTCTTATTTTTGAGGCAGAGAGCGCTGTTTAGGTATTATTGTTTATACAATAATACCATGAAAATAATTACAAAATACTTTCTTTTCCATGAGTCAAATAATTTATTTGACATAACATAAGGCAACCCTAATTTATGTTAGCATTTCCCATTATATATATATTTATATATATATATATATATATATATATATATATATAATCATTGTTAATTTATGGCAATTGCTAACACTACAGATATATATTTAGTCAAGGGATTCTTTTTGGGGTATATAATGATTTGCTATTATATTATCACGTTACTGTATAGATATACATCTTTTTTTTTCACCTGTAGCAGCAATAGCAGTGGAAAACAGTGTATATAGTTAGACCGTGCAGTTTGCCGTTTTCTGGTGATCATACAGTATGATCTGTGATCACAAATACAGAAAGCTCTATTACCGCTGTGCCGCTTTATAACATTGTACTAATATGGGACTTCGGTAATCTCTTACTCAAGTAAATCCACTGGAGCACATGTAAGGCTTCGTTTACGTCTGCGTCGTGACTCCATTCATGGGTTCCGTCTGAGCTTTCCAATGGTGACGAATGCGGTGCAAATGTTTTCCGCTTGTCCCCGTTGTTGTGTAAGGGCATGGCCAGACGTGGCGTAATTGCTGTGGAATTCCGCTGCGGACAGTCCGCAGTGGAATTCTCCAGCGGCCGTTTTTTACATTTGTTTCTATACATTTTTAGGAAAGTTAGTTCAGACATTGCGGAAAACCACGCTGCGGACCATAGGCTGAAGAAGCGGAATTTCACTGCGGATTTCAGCCTTTGCAATGCAAAAACTGAAATCTGTGGCAAGTCTGCTGTCTGTTCTGCAATGTCTGAATTACCTGTCAAACGTGCAAATGTTGGTGCAGATTCGTTGCATAATTGCCCCCAATCTGCACCAACTTTTGCAGCGGAAAAACTCAGCCACGTGTGGCCATGCCCTAAGGGTGAATAGCGCAGTCGACTACGGTATTGATTCCGTCAAAATGATGAAACCCTTACACAATGGTAATGGTAAAAACGTCTGAAAACAGCTCCGTATTTTCAGCCGTTTTTTGTTAAGTGTGTCAACATACCCTGTTTGCATCCTTCTTAGGCAAAACTTAAACTGGTTATTTGGGACCTGACAGAATAAAATGTAATGCTGGCATACTTGTTTGCAGCAATACAAGACGTCCTATGGTGTGGAAACACTCATTTATCATGATCTGAAGATCGGTATTTCTGCCTGTCTCTGTTTTTGAAAATAAATATGACTTCTCCGTTCAATATCCCACTTTACAAACATAGCATAATAATAAGGCATTACACCTATGCACAGTATGCTGTTTCTTCCCATGAGTATCTTCTATATATACAGTATGATGAGGAGGCTTTAAAGGGAATGTGTTGCCAGAAAAACATGTTGTTTTTTTTTTAATTAAACATTTAGTGTGTAGGTGATTAAACATTGTTCAAATTTATTTTATTTTTTTCACGAGTCAGGAAATATTATAAATTAATTCTAATTTATAATATTTCCCATTGCTGGTCACTAGATGGAGCTATTCCCAAAATTGCAGCATTGCAAAATTGGGTAAAAAGAACTCGCTCTAGTGAGCTCTCAGCATCCCCCCCCCTCCTTTATCCTGGCTAGTGCCGGGATAAACGAGGGGTTTGAACGGTCTAACCTCCTACACTGTGTGTCGCCATTTTTTGAGCTAACACACAGTGTAGTAGGTTTACATACAGTAGTAAACGTACACAAACACGAACATACATAGAAATCTCTTACCTGCTCCTGCCGCCGCGGCTCCCTCCGGCCCGTCCGCTCCGTCTGCTGCCGCTGGTCCAAGTGCACAAGTCCGGAAGCCGCGACCGGAAGTAGTAATCTTACTGTCCGGCCGCGACTTCCGGTCCACAGGAAAATGGCGCCGGACGGCGCGCATTTCAAATTGGACTGTGTGGGAGCGGCGCATGCGCAGTTCCCACACAGACGGCGTACATGTTAGTGGATGGAACGGGCCCCGTTCGCAGTCCCTATGGGACTGTGGCTGCCGTATTCCATGTCTGTATGTGTCGTTAATCGACACATACAGAAATGGGAAAAAAAATGGCAGCCCCCATAGGGAAGAAAAAGTGTAAAAATAAGAAAAAGTAAAACACAAACACACAAATAAATATAAACATTTTTAATAAAGCACTAACATCTTTAACATATTTAAAAAAAAATTGTGATGACACTGTTCCTTTAAATGTCTTGGCCCTTTGGTTGGGGCTTAATTTAAAGGGGTTGACTGGGCATGTGGATGTGATAGAAGGGGGTGACCCAGAAAACCCCTTTATTAATCAGAGGGCTCCCGTTCTATTGGTAGCCCATTCATGTACTGTAAGCAAAGCAGAAACTCTTTAGTCACCACCTTGAATGTGTGTCTAGCTCTGCATGAGGAGTGAGGGAGACTGTAGGCTCCTTTTAGGGAAAAATTTATAAATTTACATTGAATTTGGAATACAGAACAAAAAAGAAAAAGTCTTACCAAAATAAGTCTACAACAACACTTTTATGTGCAGTCAAACTGTTTGCGCACATTTGTGATCCCCGTTGGTTTCTGGATGCAATGTATATATGCAGGGTATGCATATCCGGGGCCTTGCAAAAGTACTCATGTTTTGTTGCATTACAACTTCTAATTAAAATGGATTTTTGGGGGGGTTGTACCATTAGATTTATACACCATGCCTTTTTACTGTGTCACAAACAATGAGGCTGGGTTCACACGACCTATTTTCAGACGTAAACGAGGCGTATTATGCCTCGTTTTACGTCTGAAAATAGGGCTACAATACGTCGGCAAACATCTGCCCATTCATTTGAATGGGTTTGCCGACGTACTGTGCAGACAACCTGTCATTTACGCGTCGTCGTTTGACAGCTGTCAAACGACGACACGTAAAAATACAGCCTCGTCAAAAGAAGTGCAGGACACTTCTTTCAGACGTAATTTGAGCCGTTCTTCATTGAACTCAATGAAGCACAGCTCAAAATTTACGGCTGTCAGAGAAGCCTCGCAAAATGCGAGGAGGAGGAATTACGTCTGAAACGAGGCAGCTGTTTTCTCCTGAAAACAGTCTGTCTTTTCAGATGTAAATGACAGCTAGCGTGTGCACATACCCTTATGAAGAAAAAAAAACAGGAAACTATTGTGCATATGTTTTCACCCCTGAAAGTCAATACTTTGTGGATCCACCTTTTGCTGCAATCACAGATGCGTCTCTTGGGTTATGTCTCTATTATCTCGGCACATCTAGACACTGGGATTTGTGCCCATTTGTCAAGGCAAAACAGCTCCAACTCCTTCAAGTTAGATGGTTGCGTTGGTGTACAGCAGTCCTCGCGTCATGCCACAGATTCTCAATAGGATCGAGGTCTCGGCTTTGACTCGGCCATTTCAAGACATTGTAACGTTTCCCCTTAAACCTCTCCAGTGCAGCTTTATCAGTATGTTCAGGGTCATTGTCCTGCTGGAAGATGAACTGCCGTCCCAGTCTCAAATCTCTGGCAGACTGAAACAAGTTTCCCTCAAGATTTGCTCTGTACTTACTGCCATCCATCTTTCCTTCATTTCAGACTAGTTTTTATGTACCTGCAGATTAAAATCATCCCCACAGCAGGTACTGCCACCACCACTCTTCACTGTGGGAATGGGGTTCTTGTGGTGACGGGAAGTGCTGAGTTTGCTCCACACATAGCGTTTCCAGTCATGCCCAAAAAATTCAATTTTAGTCTCATCTGACCAGAGAACCTTCTTCCATATGTCTGGGGAGTTCCAGAAACCCCAATTTAGGGAGACATTTTAATAAGCACCGACACCTTGGAGACCTGTTCACAGGGCAATCCTGAGAAAAGTGGGACAGTTGTGAGACATGATGTCAGTCACAGATACCTTTACAAGTGTGCCAGCCGCATATGTACACGTAACAATGTCAACCACAAATGCTCCCACAACAGTGTGTTAGCCACAAAGGCCACTAGAACAACTATGTCTACTTTGGATGCCTCCATACCAGTGTGTCATCCACTCTAGTCATTTCCATTTACTTTGTAATGCCCCATGCACATGTCCGTGCCCGTAATCACGGCCCATAATTGCAGGCACGGCCACAAGAACCCCATTCCCAAAGTGAATGACGGTTTCATGTCTCAGCGCTAGATACAGCTGCTCTGTATACAGAATACAAAGCAGCTGTATCTCAAAAAGTTTAAATTATTTTTAATAAAATGTATTTAGAAAGTTGCACCAATCACACTGATCCACAATTTTATTAAAAACAAAAAATCATGTCAAAGGTGTACGTAGCCTTTAAGATTTTTTTGGTCACAAGGCTTACATAGGTGAAATGTTTTTTGCCACAAAAAAAGTCTCATGTAAGGACACCCTATTCAGGACACAGATATGACAAACTTTAATTGACATGAAAAAGAAGGTGGTTGTCACCATTAAAAATAGAGCCTCTCATGAACTTCTGACCAAACTGAAAAACAAGTGTAAGGGTATGTTCACACGACAGCGTCCGTAACGGCTGAAATTACGGGGATGTTTTCAGGAGAAAGGCATGTGCAGGTGCTTGAACGCCGTGTATATTACGGACGTAATTGGCGCTGCTTTTCATTGGAGTCAATGAATAACGGCTCCAGTTACGCCCCAAGAAGTGACCGGTCACTTCTTTGACGCGGGCGTCTATTTACGCGCCGTCATTTGACAGCGGCGCGTAAATATACGCCTCGTGTGAACAGACAAATGTCTGCCCATTGCTTTCAATGGGCAGATGTTTGTCAACGCTTTCAAGCCGCATTTTTCGGACGTAATTCGGGGCAAAAACGCCCGAATTACGTCCGTAATTAGTGTGTGTGAACATACCCTAAAGGTAAACCAGGGATACAATGGAGATGTAATGTGAAATTATAAATTTTGCATGAAGTTTTCTTTAAATAAAGAAACATCATTATAGTATTTTTAGTACATCTGGAGGCTGTTACAAAATGATTCTTGAAGTATCTTTTAGATGCAGCTGAGCAGAGCTAAAATGAGTCCAGGTATTACTTACACTCAGCAGGCACATACATTACGGCCACCAGGTGTTCAGCTTCCGCTCAGGGTTTGCTAAGAAGTCAACCATTTACCTTGATTAATTTATCCCAGCTGTGAGGTTGGAAGAAGAAAATCCAATTAAATTCACGGCTATACCTATGTTCTTTTTTTCTGCTTATCTCCTATGTTTTGCATCTAGAGCATGATCATTAGCATTTCTATACAAGTTGGTGAATTTGTGACATTTTTTATATTGGTTACAATATCAAAGGAAGCTTTATTTGAAGGTTATCATTGTGTTGATATACCTACAATGAATCATAAAAATGTGTTATCCGAGAAACAGTCATAAAATATCAAACATAAAACCAAAAACGATCATAACCATGTGATTTCTAAGGGTATGTTCACATGCTGAGTCAAAAACGTCTGAAAATACGGTGCTGTTTTCAAGGGAACACAGTTCCTGATTTTCAGACGTTTTTTAAGCCACTCGCGATTTTCGCTGCGTTTTTTACAGCCGTTCTTGGACTTATTTTCAATAGAGTCTATGAAAAACGGCGCCAAAAATGTCCCAAGAAGTGACCTGCACTTTTATGGGCCGTTTTTCCCATTGAAATCAATGGGCAGATGTTTGGAGGCGTTCTACTGCCGATTTTTCAGCCGTTTTTCGGGCGTCTACGGCCCGAAAAACGGCTGAAAATAGGCCGTGTGAACATACCCTAATACTCATACCCTAATACTCATCAGAGACCATGTAAAGTTTGCCTGCCATCATACAAAGCAGTTTAAAAAGTTTTTCTGAGATCGAGAAGGTTTTCAGCAAACCCCTTTATTTCAAGGGATGTGAGAAAACAAAAATAATTTCAATAGCCCCATGCACACAAACGTATTTTTTCCCACCCATAAATAATGGCGTAAATAGGGGTCCTTTGTCACACATATTCGACCCGTATTCCACCCGTATTTACGGACCCGTTTTCTCTGCACTAATCGGCAGCCCCTTCTCCTTATCAGTGCTGGATAGAGAGAAGGGGCAGCCCTTTCGGGCGATTGAAAGTAAAAGACGTTCATACATACCCCGGCCGTTGTCTTGGTGATGCGCCCCTCTTTTGACATCCAGTCCGACCTCCCTGGATGACGCGGCAGTCCATGTGACCGCTGCAGCCTGTGATTGGCCTGCAATTGGCTGCAGCGGTCACATGGGATGAAACGTAATCCCGGGAGGCCGGACTGGTGGAAGAAGCAGGGAGTTCTGGGTAAGTTTACTTTTAATACTATAATACTATAGTATAGACTATTGACACATCTTTGGACTGCATATTGACAATTCCCATGAACAGCTACCAAATACTATTTCTACACTTGGAATCAACCCCAGACCTCCTTAATTTGTAATGAAATAATGCAGGAACAGGTCACACCCGGCCATGAAACTGCTTATCAGTCAATTGTTTAATTACATTTGAGCCTGTGGAAATAGAGATACTATGTAAAAAATGGCTGTAATTCCTAAACCGTAATGGAATACTTTGATTTTAATTTAAGCTGAAAGTCTACGCTTCAGTCACATTTTGATTGCTTGAACCCCTTTAAGGCTTTGTTATCAAGGCTTTTAATACTAATGGATCCATGACAATTTTATTGGATTAAATCAAGTCTTATATATTCAAATGGATCCTATTGACTGTAAAAAAAAGAATACTTGTTCAGGTCAGTAATTCTCTCTGTAGTCTTTAGGGTTAACATGGTAATAATAATAATAAAAAAATAAAAAAGAAACAAAATTATTCCAGAAATATAACTAGGCACTCTTGGGTTAATAGAAAATTATCAAAATATTTTATTTGTAACTCCAAAAATCATCGGAAGTATAAATATACACATACATAAAATGTAAAAGAAAATCTCCTGGCCAGGAAAGGAAAACATACAATTGGAACTTCTATACATAGACCAAGTCACCTAAAGGATAAATAACATTCATTGTATATATATTTTTTCTTTAACAAGATTTTTTAAGACAAGAAATTCAGTGAAACCGCTGGGTTGTGTTCACACTTGCGGTTTTTGACAATATATATTTTTTATCCTATGAGTAGCCAAAGATCCTATTACAAGTAGTTTGTAATAATTTTTTGAAGAAAGTCTTCTTATATGATATAGTTCTCGTCACAGGACGATAGCCCTCATATATTTAAGGAGACAGATTTTGTTGCTGGTTTTTTTTCCCTCAATTTCGATAATCCTAGATTTTGTAAAGATCTATAGTAGCTAGCAGTCTATTCATAGACCCATGGGTCAATATGTAGCCTCCCGATCTTTGAATTTGAAGAAAGGTATATTTTTTTATCTTTCTCTCTAAAGATTTTTTATGTATACGGGAATCCCGACTTTTATTGCTCATGCAGGTTTTACCTCCAAACAGCCAGCAAATACCAGGGAACCATGCGGAGAGACAACCAGCCCGACAGGTGGAACAAATGATCCCCAGTAGGTGAGTATCTGTATGTATGGCCATATACCTCCTTCAGAGCCCCAAGCTTCCACCGTCACGTCAAAATGGTACTTTCCTTTTCAATGTGCCTAGGCATTCCACATCGCACGCCGGAAAAGGCAAGATCAAGAGGGGCAAGAGGACAGGCCGACAACCAGGTAAGTTCCAAACGTATGGTATCCTTTTTCCATGTGATGTCTCCAAACATTAGACAGGGATTTGCAAGGCAGGGGTTAGACGTCACTACCCGCCCTGTTTGATTAAGTCAGCTGACGCGTTTCATCCCTAAACGGGATTTCAACAGCAAATAATATACTTTACTTTATGGATATGGATTAATTAATATACGAGTTAACTGTCGATTTTTGTAAAGTATATTATTTGCTGTTGAAATAAGAATTATAATTACTACACTATATGAAAGATTTGTATATATATTTTTTGCAACAGTTTAGATCATTTCCATGGAATATTGCATCAGTAACTATGGAACCAATAAGTGAAACCTTTGGGACACTATAAATACAACGTATTGGGCTGCATTTGCCAAACAGCTCTGAGGAAATCCCGTTTAGGGATTAAACGCGTCAGCTGACTTAATCAAACAGGGCGGGTAGTGACGTCTAACCCCTGCCTTGCAAATCCCTGTCTAATGTTTGGAGACATCACATGGAAAAAGGATACCATTCGATTGGAACTTACCTGGTTGTCGGCCTGTCCTCTTGCCCCTCTTGATCTTGCCTTTTCCGGCGTGCGATGTGGAATGCCTAGGCACATTGAAAAGGAAAGTACCATTTTGACGTGACGGTGGAAGCTTGGGGCTCTGAAGGAGGTATATGGCCATACATACAGGTACTCACCTACTGGGGATCATTTGTTCCACCTGTCGGGCTGGTTGTCTCTCCGCACGGTTCCCTGTATTTGCTGGCTGTTTGGAGGTAAAACCTGCATGAGCAATAAAAGTCGGGATTCCCGTATATATAAAAAATCTTGAGAGAGAAAGAGAAAAAAATATACCTTTCTTCAAATTCAAAGATCGGGAGGCTATATATTGACCCATGGGTCTATGAATAGACTGCTAGCTACTATAGATCTTTACAAAATCTGGGATTATTGAAATCGAGGGAAAAAAAAACAGCAACAAAATCTGTCTCCTTAAATATATGAGGGCTATCGTCCTGTGACGAGAACTATATCATATAAGAAGACTTTCTTCAAAAAATTATTACCAACTACTTGTAATAGGATCTTTGGCTACTCATAGGATAAAAAATATATATTGTCAAAAACCGCAAGTGTGAACACAACCTAGCGGTTTCACTGAATTTCTTGTCTTAAAAAATCTTGTTAAAGAAAAAATATATATACAATGAATGTTATTTATCCTTTAGGTGACTTGGTCTATGTATAGAAGTTCCAATTGTATGTTTTTTTTTCCTGGCCAGGAGATTTTCTTTTAAATTTTATGTATGTGTATATTTATACTTCCGATGATTTTTGGAGTTACAAATAAAATATTTTGATAATTTTCTATTAACCCAAGAGTGCATAGTTATATTTCTGGAATAATTTTGTTTCTTTCTTTTTTCTTTTTTTGTTTTCTTGTTTTTTATAATCTCTTATCAGAAATGGCACCGTGCTATATTTTCATTGCATTTTTGGGTTTTTATACTAGGTATGGTTTAGTTTTAACCACATCTTGTTCTATATAAATAATAATAATCTAATAATCATAATAAACCATCAATAATAATAATCTTTATCAACATCTAAGGCCTCGTTCACGTCAGCGCCGGGTTCCGTTCATGGGTTTCGCTCAACCTTTTAGTTGGAGGAACCCATGAACGGAAAGACAAATGGAAACCATTGATTTCAATGGTAATGCTTCCATTGCAAATGGTTTCCGTTTGTCTCCGTTCCATAAGGTGTCTGTTTTTTAGCGGAAACAATAGCGCAGTCGACTATTATTTCCGCTAAAAAATGGAAAACCTTGTGGAACGGAAACAAACGGAAACCATTTGCAACGGAAGCATTACCATTAAACTCAATGACATGTCAGAAGTTTGTTGAAAGTTTAGTTACCCCTTCAGTCATACACAGCCTTTTATTTTTTAAACACTACATTTGCCAATCACCATGTGCCTCTATGGATTTGGAATGTAGTGAAGAAAACGAAGAGAAATGAACCCCCATTAGCACAGTAAAACCCCCATGTTAGAAATTGAAATCTGTTTATGCCCTAGGAACATAGGAAAAGTCTAGTATTCCCTCTTTACCAAATCTTCAGAGTAAAGCATTTCAGCAATGCTATGTGTTGTATGTGTAGGTGGTGACAGTCCATGTAATATAAGAAGCTATGTGTTGTATGTGTAGGTGGTGACAGTCCATGTAATATAAGAAGCTATGTGTTGTATGTGTAGGTGGTGACAGTCCATGTAATATAAGAAGCTATGTGTTGTATGTGTAGGTGGTGACAGTCCATGTAATATAAGAAGCTATGTGTTGTATGTGTAGGTGGTGACAGTCCATGTAATATAAGAAGCTATGTGTTGTATGTGTAGGTGGTGACAGTCCATGTAATATAAGAAGCTATGTGTTGTATGTGTAGGTGGTGACAGTCCATGTAATATAAGAAGCTATGCAGCGGAAATGAGGTAGAAAGTTTGGTATCTTCATAAGACATATCCACCTTGCAAACTCCGTGTGGAACATTACCAATCCAGTGTCTTCTATCGCAAGACATTTTTTCTTTGTCAAATATCATAATATTGTCCCACAAATTCATGTTTTTTGGATTCAACATAACACATTATATAAACTGCATGACACCTTTCACTTCCTTCCCTATCATAGGAATTGCACTGCGATTGCTTGTAGTCTGGGATTGCTATATGTTGGATTCACAATAGTATTAGTTTGTTCTAAGGATGGACATGGAAACACTGCAGCCTGGCCTACATAAATATACAGGGCCAAGACAATGCAATGATGTACTCTTCTGGTTTAGAAATCCAATTTTCTAATAACCTGTTATGGCATTCAGAGTTAAAAGAGAGGGGAGTCCGTCATTCTATTAGAGTAGAGTAGTTGGAAAGAGTGTATCTTGCTCCGGAGGACCAAACACATCCATGCAGTACACGGACAGCCCATTGCTTTCTATGAGAATTGTGTAATGCTTTTTTTCGCCTGTGGTGGGGCTGCACCGAAATTGAACAATTGCTGATAAGTTCTCGCTAAGGTTTACAACAGATTGCTGGGGTTCCCATCATCAGGGAACCCCATGATCAGTTAATTGTCGGATGACCTTTCAAACAAAAAGGCATTGTTCAAAGCGGAGGGATCTAGTATTCATAATTGACGGATGGCCGTGGATGTGCTTTTTTGAATTTTCGTTATCTGACACTAATTATACCTGTGTAAACGGATTTTGGCTGTGGAGTATCAATACTATTGTTATGAGCAGCAGGTCTATTCCTGCACGCTTGTAATCTCCTGTATTCAGCAGCTGGGGCAGTTACTAAGCCAACTACTATACAGCTAATTCATTAGTGCAGGTCAGATAAATGACAGCGCATTACTGACTAAGGACTCGTTCAGACAAGTGTGTTCCTCATCCTTGTGTTGTCCGTTGAAACAACTGACCGCACACGGATCCATGCATTTCAACGGGGCTATTCAGACATGCGTGACTTTTCATTCAGTAAGTGTCCGTTGCGTGATACTGCATGTCCTATATTGGTGTGTTTTGCGGACGTGGTCGTGCATTGAAGCTTAGGAGTGAGTGAAAAACACGGACAGCACACGGGCGACATGCGTGTGCTGTCCCTGTTTCACGCATCAGTTGCTTAGAAATGCAGAGAAATAAAAAAAAAGAAGTGCAACACACACTGATGGCACACGGGCATGTAATTCAGAAAATATGCTTTTGCGCACACAAAACGGACACGCTCATGTGAATGTAGCCTAAGGCCTTATTCACACAAACGTGTCCGTTTTGCGCGCGGAAAGGTTCAGTGTGACATGTGTATATGGTGCGTGGCTGCGTGATTTTCACGCAGCCGGCATCATTATGACACTCCCTTTTTATGTGACGACACAGTAAAGAAGGAGGGGACTTTATGTTTCCCTTCTCTTCTTTACCAGCTGTAGCGCGAATCACGCGCGTCACCCGGAAGTGCTTCCGTGTGCCGTGCGCGATTTGCACGCACCCATTAACTTCAATGGGTGCGTGCTGCGCGAAACACGGGCAAGTATAGGTAATGTCGTGAGTTTTACGCAGCGCACATACGCTGGGTGAAAATCACTGACAGTCTGAACGGCCCCATTCACTAACATAGGTCCGTGCGACGAGTGTGAAAATCACGCACGTATCACGGACGTATAACACGTTCGTGTGAATAAGGCCTAAGGGTGCTTTCACATATATATAGCAGTTGCACCAGCATCATTTTTTTTTGTCTCTCATGTGATTACAACTGATGCAAAAACGAATGCAAAAATGTATCAGTTGCCATAAGGCTTTTTCACAATTTTTACTACAAAACAATCAGTTGTCATCGGTTGTCGTTAGTTGTCATCAGTTTTTACCATCCGTTTTTAACATCAGTTTTTACCATAATGGTCCACCAAAAAGGTCGTCTAGGGTCTGAAAATGTGCCAATTTTAGGCTTCGTTCACATATGCGGAATGGGACCCTGAATGACACAAACGGAAACCAAACGTTTCCATCACCATTGATTTCAATGGTGACGGACCGGATCCTTTGGTTTCCGTTTGTGTCAGTCAGCGTCCCGTTCCGACGGAAAGCTCAGATGGAACGTCAGAACGGGAACCTGGCGCATATGTGAACGCAGCCTTATCAGAGTGGTGCATAGTTTGTGATAGATTGGATACATGATAGATTAGATACATGTTGTGTACTTGTCATTTCACAAAACTTCTGACGTGATCCTGGCATGTCATGGCTCACCTTCTCTGCTCCGGCTTCGGCGCTACACTAAATTCTGACACACACATTGTAATGTCACAGGTGTCATATTCAGTGCAGCGCCGAAGCCAATGCCGAGAGGGAGAGCCCAGAAGGCAGCTGCTGTCCACTCACCTCAGATCAGATCTTCGAAGCTGCCTTGTGAACCTGCAAAGACGCCATACACTAATCCTAACTTCATGGAGTGTCGGCCGTTAAAAACATCTCGTTCCATTTTTGACGGCCGTGTTGCATCTGTTTTGTATCCGTTCCGTGTCAGTGTTTCTGTTTTTGATGGCCAATTGTGACCCGTTTTGCATCAGTTTTCACGGTCCGTTTTAAAATTTGATGAATTTCATGTGTAGATAATACAGCAGTGCCCTCTGTATATAGTGCCACACTGCTCTGTGTATATAGTGCCACACACCCACTGTAGATAATGCCACAGAGCCCTCTATAGATAGCGCCACCCCCCCCATAGATAATGCAACAGTGTTCTCTGTAGATAATACCACAGTGCCCACTGTAGATAGTGCCACACTGCTCTCTGTATATAGTGCCAACTGCTCTCTCTATATGGCGCCACACACCTCCTGTAGATAATGTCGCAGTGCCATCTGTGGATAGTGCCACAGTGCCCACTGTAGATTTTACAATAGTGCCCTCTGTAGATAATGCCACAGTGCCCTCTGTAGATAGCACCACAGTGCCCTCTGTAGATAGCGCCACAGTGCCCTCTGTAGACAGTGCTACACAGTCCCCTGTAGATAGCGCCACACAGCCCACCGTAGATAACGCCACATAGCCCACTGTAGATAGCGCCACAGTGCCCTCTGTAGATAGTGCCACAGTGCCCTCTGTAGATAGTGCCACAGTGCCCTCTGTAGATAGCGCCACCCACGCCCCCTGCAGAAAGCACCAGCCAAGCCCCACTGTAGATAGTGCCACCCATGCCCCCTATAAATAGTGCCACACACACCCCCTGTAGATAGTGCCACCACACCCCCTTGTAGATAGTGCCATCCGCACCCCCTGTAGATAGCACCACCCACACCCCCTGTAGATAGTGCCACCCACCACCCCTCCTGGAGGAGCCCTTGACGTCAATGTCCATATATGGACAGGGACATCAGGGGATCCCTCTAGGAGCGGAATCTCCGATCAGAGAGTCGGCAACGCTCTGGCCGGGGATTCCCTCCAGGAGGAGACCCTGACGTCACAGTCCATATATGGACAGGGACAACAGACACTGTAGATGTCAATCTACAATGCCCCCTGTAGATAGTGCCACTGTGCCCCCTGTAGATAGCGCCACACAGCCCTCTTGTAGGTAGCGCCACACAGCCCCCGTGTATGTAGTGCCACACAGTCACAGCCCCCTGTAGGTAGTGCCACACAGACCCCTTGTAGATAGCACCTCCCAACTGTAGATAGCGACACTGTAGCTGCCTGTAGGAGCGGAATCCCTCTGGCCAGGGATTTCGCTCCTAGAGGGAGCCCCTGACATCTCTGTCCATATATGGACAGTGACGTCAGGGGCTTCCTCTAAGAATTGAATCCCCTGCCAGAGTGTCGGCAGCGCTCTGGCCGGGGATCCGCTTCAGGAGTTGCCCCTGATGTCACTGTCCATATATAGACAGAGATGTCAGGAGCTCCATTTAGGAGCGGAATCCCCGGCCAGAGGTATTTAGCTCCTACAGGGAGCTACAGTGGCGCTATCTACAGGAGGGGGTGCCATCTATGGGGGGTGCTATTTACAAGGCGGTTGTGTGGCACTACCTACAGCAAAAAATCTCCTTCTCCTCACAGACACTTCGTTCTGTGATAAACAGGGGAGAACAAGCGGCTGACTTCTATGGGAGCCATGCAGCCGTGAGAACAGCCCAAAATAGGGCATGTTCCATTTTTTTTTTTAAATCGGCCGTGTGAATAGCCTCATTTATGGGTCTATTATTTGTACTGCGGCGGCTGTGTGAATAAGGCCGACTACTATCCCTGCCGTGTGAATAAGGCCTTAGGGACAGTCTGCAGATTCAGATCCAATAGGGATAGTGTTTTTTGAACATTAATGGTTAGTTGTGTCTGGTGTTTGGGTCAGTGTTTAGTGATAGATCCAGGGATAGATATAAAGAATGCTTGAGTTAGGGTTAGCTTGTTATCATCACCCATCATCGGACTGCATCACCCATTATTCGTGCTTACCATCATCTGACTGTTATCATCAGCCATCATCCGTTTGTTCCTATCATCCATCTGACATCATCATCTTGTTACCATCCCTGTCTTCAAATCAGTTCTTCTTGCGCATTGTGAATCTTTGACACGCATTTAGCGGCGATTCACAGGTATTGCAGACTTTTCTCCTATTGAAGTGAATGGGAGAAACGTTCGCAGAACCTGTGAATCGCCGTTAAATGCGTGTCAAAGATTCACAGTGAGCAAGAAGAAATGAAGCGGAAGCAGCGCTGCGGCCTCTTCAAAACAGCTAGTCGGTGGGGGTCCCAGGAGTCGGACCACGATCCATTAGCTATTCATGGCCTTTCCTGAGGCGTTTTTTGCCAGGTCCGCTCAATGTCTGCGGCCGAACTCCAGCAGCTAATATCGGCAGTGGAAGCTGTGACTTGCCAAACATTTCCCCTTAACCCCTTCCGCAAACAATTTTTCAGATATTCAATTTCATTTTTTCCTCCCCACCTTCCAAAAGCCATAATTTTAAATGTTCCGTCGATATAGTCCTATAAGGGCTTGATTTTTGTGGGACGAGTTGTAATTTTTCGTAGCACCATGTATTGTACCATATAAAGTACTAGGAAATGGGAAAATAAATATTTGTGGGGTAGAAAATGAAAAATAAACAGCGATTCCTCCATTGTTTTTTGCGCTTAGTTTTTACGGAATTCACCATTTAATTAAAATGACATGTTAACTTTATTCTGTGGGTCAATACGATTACGGTGATACCAAATTTATATAGTTTTTTTATATATTTTACAAGGAAAAAAATAACTGTGAAAAATCTAATTTATTTTGTGTCGCCAAATTCTGAGAGCCATAACATTTTTATTTTTCCGTAGAATAAGCGGGATGAGGGCTTAATTTTTTGCGGGATAACTGTAGTTTTTTATGCTACCATTTTGGGGTACCTTCAAGGTTTTCATCACTTTTTATAAAAAATTTTGTGGGCGTTTTCATGTTTCTTTTTTTTTCTTTTAATGATATATTGTAATAGTTCAAACTTTTACGGATGTGGCAATCCAAATTCTGTTTATGTTTTCGTTTTTTACAATGCTTTAGGGGGAAAATGGGAAAGGTTTTTTTTTAAACTTTGAATATTTTTTTTGTACATAACAAAAAACCTTTATTTAACAGATTTTTACTTTTTTTATTAATCCCCCTAGGGGACTTGAACCAGCGATCGTTGGATTGCTTGCACTATATACTGCAATACTAAAGTATTGCAGTATATAGTCTTTCTGACAGGCTTCTATAATAGGAGTACAAAGATGGCAGACCTGGGGGCCTTCCTTTGGCCACAGGCTGCCATAGCAACCATCTCCACCCCGTGATTGTATCATTGTAACATACAGTGATTGTAACATAGTGCCAAAACCCGCATTGTATGGAGCAGACTCAGCCAGTGAGCCCACCCCATACTTCCCCAACCCGGCTATGACGTAGCTTTATGTAATATAGGTTGTAGATTTCTTCTGGCAGAAGATTAATTGTGCGGGTGAATGAGCACAGCCTATAATTTGTACTGGCATATTAATTTAACAAGAGGCTAAATCTTTTACCAGTGTATTCCTGCTGGCCTGTGAAAATTTATATTTCAAACAAATAATTGTGAAGTTCATAAAAATGATTATTATGGAAAATTCCCACAGCTGGTTTCAAAGAGGTTGTCCGTTCTAGATAAACCTATCTGAAGTTTCCTCTGAGCTAAGTATGAAAGACGCAAGCTCATGTAAATGGTTACTTTATCCAGAATTGCTGTAATCATATTCTATAAGGCTGGGTTCACACAGAGTTTTTTGCAGGAGGAAAATCTGCCTCAAAATTCAGTTTGGAATTTTGAGGCAGATTTTCCTCTGCCTGCACGCCAATTTTCGCTGCGATTTTCGCAGCGTTTTTCGCCTGTGGCCATTGAGAGCTGCGGGCATAAAACAACTGCGAAATACGCTTTCTCTGCCTCCCATTGATGTCAATGGGAGGTCAGAGGCGTAAACGCCTAAAGAGCCGGTTTTTCCGCTCACGGGAAAAAAACGCATCCGCCTCCCATTGAAATCAATGGGAGGCATTTTCGGATGTTTTTTGGCACAGTTTCCGACGCGGTTTCTGAGTCAAAAAAAGTGTCAAAAAAACTCTGTGTGAACTGGCCCTAAAAGTTTTGCTTAAAGGTAAATTGTTTTAAAATGACCTGTCACCAATAATAAAGCGCAAAGAGGGTTATTATTAAAATCTTATTACACCTTTGCTGAAAATTCTATTGCCTCTTCTTGCTGCCATTTTGAATACATTAAAGGGAAGCTCTACCTTTATACATTATATTAGGGAATTGTACCTGACCCCAATTATGTTCTGTGACTTTTAACAGAAGAGAATAGGAAATGTAAGTTGACAGCATTGACAGTTTTAGGGTTCCCATTTACCTCTAGAGCAGGGGTAGGCAAAAAAAATTAGATGGCGTTCAGATAATTAAAAAAAAATCAGTGATGAAGTGCTCAGTGTGCCATAAAAACATGAAAGTCATATAAGACAAACTATTACCACAGTTAATCAGTTAATTAAACTTACATTTCAGTGTAACTCTTGTCCCTGACTTTCTTTGCAAAGGTGATCCATCTGTGGTTCATACGCAACTACTGAACACCAGCTGTGGAGGCACACAGGAGAGACAACGGCTACTGAACACCAGCTGGGGGGGCACATAGGAGAGACCACTGCTACTAAACACCAGCTTGGGGGTGCTGCACACAGGAGAGAAAGAATACCAGATTTGGAGTTTGCACATATGAAAGGGAACTGCCAACTTTTGCTAACATTTTCTTTTACAGAGCGGTTACTGAACTCCATCCTTGCAGCGCTGATCTACAGGAGAGAGCAGTGCTGCATTGTGTGCTTGCCAAGTGTTCAGCAGTGACAAACACAATGAAGAGCTGCTCTCTCTCTCTCCTGGTGTTCAGCGCCGCCAAGTGCATAATTAAGCGCTGCTCTCTGTCCCTGTGTTTAGTGCCACCAAGCACAGAATGGCGATGGAGACCGGGAAACGGAAGTGTGCCATCAAACCATGCGCCACGTGCCGGCTGTGGCACTGATGCCACAGGTTGATGACCCCTATTCTAGTGGAATGTGGCTGTTGCCACTTGTGCCAAATTGTGCAACTCAATATATTCTGTGGGTTCAGAAGTAGCACACCATTGACAATCTTATGATATTTGGCCAAGGTCTTAGTGTGTGGTGTATGGAGGAAGCTTATATAAATATGTATCAAAAGCAACATTTCTAGTCTTTTTTTGGGCCATTCCTTGGGCAGAATGGGGTGGTCCAACTATCCAAGAAAAAAAAAGGTACCTGCAAATCCAGTCGCATATCCTAGTGTCTTAGTTCTCCCCATCACGTTTTCGGGTCCTTTTTCATCATAATGTATGTTGGTGCACTTTCTTTTCTCCCCGCACTCATGCCCCGCTACACTTCCGGGTATTGAGGGCTCAAGCAGCTCAGAGCATGTCCGTTTAGTACAGATCCTGGCATCCTCTGTTTCCCTATGATCATCACACTAGTTTTTATTTCTCCCTATCTTTCTTTTTTTTACTCCACGCTCTGCAGCATCGTTACACTTTTCATCTGCCTCCCACCCTCACGCAGCTGAAATGTGGTGACACAGCATTGGGGCTGGCTTGAGCACTGTACAGGAATCAAGCCAAACCTCCTGAAAAATCGGGGCCTTTGACATAGTGTCCCCTGAGATAGGGAGAGCGCTATCTTTATTAAATACATGTATATTAGGTAGAGCTTAAGATTTTATGTTTAAATTAATTGCCAGACTATTTTATCTTCCTGGAATAACCTTTAATATGTCCTGCAATTAGGGATTCAAATGTAGGGAGTTATGCTCTAAAGTGGTCGTAGTCATCTGCTTGAGGTTGGATTCACAGGGCCGCGTTTGACCTTAGTCAGTGCATTTCCCAGACCGAACACAGTTCTGGGAGCCAGAGTTCCTAGCATCATAGTTATATATGATGCTAGATCTCTCTGGCTTTCCGCGGAAATACTGTCCCATATTGTGTTCATGTTTTCCGTACGGTACATTACTTCCACGGGGAGGTAGGGACTCACAGTATCATGGATGACTAAGATGCTAGCAGATCGGCTCCCTGAACTGTGTTCGGTCCGGGAAATGCAGCCGACATACAGTATGTATCTCACTGGCCAAGCACGGCCACGTGATTCCAGCCTTACTGTCATGGCTATGGGGTATGTGAACCCACAAGTCCGCTCCACCGTAGCGGAGTAGCAGCTGGCAAAACAATAGTTAATGATAGTTTTTAGGACAAGAGTACCTAGGTAGAAGGTTTGGCAGACACTTGGCATAGCAGACACTTGGCGTAGCAGATGACACTTGGCGCAGATGACGAACTCAACTGTGACGCTAGCGTTCGCACTGGAACAAACACAATTACTGTATACAAACACAGGATACAACTAAGGGACCATTTGCAATAACGTACATGGGCAGACACAACAATGCTCAGGCAAGGAAGAAGAGGGCAGAGTCCTTTTTATAATGCAGGGAGCGTAGAGATTGGATAGAAAACTTTACACAGGTGTGCGCACTGGCCCTTTAAGGCCTGGCACGAGCATGCACCCTATAGAGGACAGTGGAGCAGTGCCGGCTGGGACTCATCGATTTGCGGTCATGGCCGCCGGCGGGTAAGTGATGCCAGCGGTCCGCGACCGCGGCCATTTTACTTACTATATTCTGTATTTCCATTCTACACAGGATTGTCTTAGGTTTATCTTACGAGAACAGTGGAAAAATATCATGCAGATCCTTTGGAAATGTCATAAATAGCCCTTTATGAAAAAAGAATAAAAGACAAGAGACCGAAGTGCATAGGCAAAAATGTTTGAAGTCATGTTGCAAATTGACATAGGCTTTAATCACACACATCATACGAACCAATTTATTTAATGGTACTCTAACCTTGTTAGTTTAGAATAATTTTGCATTTCTCTTATATAAAGTTATAAGCACAATGTAGGAAAATATAATTTAATTAACAATAAATATTCATTATTAAAGACTTGAAATATACAGGGGAAGCTATTCTACTCCAGGAATCGACATCATTAGGGCTGATTTAATGATGGCTCCACAGAGGTGATTATCATTTTAATGCTTTTTGATCTAAGAAAGCGTTAAAGGGTTTTACTATCTGGGACATTTATGGCATATCCACAGGATATGTCACAAATGGCAGATAGATTTGAGCTACGCTGTTTCTGTAACTGCCATTCACTTCTATTGGACTTATGGAAACATTGTAGCTCAGCGAGGCACTGGCATTATCTATAGAAGGCACTGTGGCATTATCTAGGGGGGGGGTGTCACTATCTACAGAGGGCACTGGTGCACTATCTACCGAGGGCACTGTGGCATTATACAGAGGGCACTGTGGCAGTATCTAAAATGGGGCTGCCCAATCTTGACATTCATGTATCTGTCAAACACTGCCAACTAAGCAGCCAGACTGCATTTAGCGACACTTAAAATGGAAAACTGGATTGTTAAAATAAGCACGTGGAGTAAACTCGCAAATTTTCGGTAAGTTTAAACCTGGCGGAATTATTATAGGAATGTAGTAATATTATAGTAATGTAGTATTGTTATAGTAATGTAGTATTATTATTATTATTATTATTATTATTATTATTATAGTAATGTGGTATTATTATTATTATACACCGTGTTACAAATTATTATGCACATTTGATTTAAGTGTCATAAACATTTAATTATTAGTTTTTCAATTAAACTCATGGATGGTATTGTGTCTTAGGGCTCTTTGGATCATTGTAATCAATCTCAGACACCTGTGATAATTAGTTTGCCAGGTGTGCCCAATCAAAGGAAAACTACTTAAGAAGGACGTTCCACATTATTAAGCAGGCCACAGGTTTCAAGCAATATGGGAAAGAAAAAGGATCTCTCTGCTGCCGAAAAGCGTGAAATAGTGCAATACCTTGGACAAGGTATGAAAACATTGGATTTTTCAAGAAAACTTAGGCGTGAAAAGATTTGTGGCTGATTCACAGCACAGACGGGTTCGTTCAGATAAAGGCATAATGAGGAATGTTTCTGCCAGACAAATTAATAGGATTAGGAGAGCAGCTGCTAAAATGCCATTGCAAAGCAGAAAACAGGTATTTGAAGCCGCTGGTGCCTCTGGAGTCCCGCGAACCTCAAGGTGTAGGATCCTCCGGAGGTTTGCAAGTGTGCATAAAGCTATTATTCGGCCACCCCTGAACAATGCTCACAAGCAGAAACGGTTGCAGTGGGCTCAGAAATAGATGAAGACTAATTTTCAAACTGTGTTGTTTACTGATGAGTGCCGTGCAACCCTGGATGGTCCAGATGGATGGAGTAGTGGATAGTTGGTGAATGGCCACCATGTCCCAACAAGGCTGCGACGTCAGCAAGGAGGTGGCGGAGTCAAGTTTTGGGCTGGAATCATGGGGAGAGAGCTGGTAGGCCCCTTTAGGGTCCCTGACGGTGTGAAAATGACCTCTGCAAAGTATGTAGAGTTTATGACTGACCACTTTCTTCCGTGGTACATAAAGAAGAACCGTGCCTTCCGTATCAAAATTATCTTCATGCATGACAATGCACCATCTCATGTTGCAAAGAATACCTCTGTGTCATTGGCTGCTATGGGCATAAAAGGAGAGAAACTCATGGTGTGGACCCCATGTTCCCCTGACCTCAACCCTATTGAGAGCCTTTGGAGCATCCTCAAGTAAAATGTCTATGAGGCTGGGAGGCAGTTCACATCAAAACAGAAGCTCTGGGAGTCTATTCTGACATCCTGCAAAGATATTCAAGCAGAAACTGTCCAAATACTGACAAATTCAATGGATTCAAGAGTTGTTGAAGGTGATATCAAAGAAGGGGTCCTATGTTAACATGTAACTTGGCCTGCTAAGTTTTTTTTGATTGAAAGAGCTTTTGATTTCTGTAAATATGAACTCCTGATGCTGCAAATTCAACAAATTACCATTTTAGTTCTCTTTACAACCTTTAAAATGTTTTGATCTCTGTTGTGCATTTTGAGTTTTTTACTTCTAAAAAAAAATCTGTTATCATTAGGAGATTTGTTCAATAAAATTCACATTATACTCCAACGTTTGATGGCTTGAAGATTATACTGACTGTCATTTGCATCGACTATTTAGGAAAATCAGCAAAAAATAAAATTTGCATAATAATTTGGAACGCAGTGTATACTCAGATGCTTATAAAAAAATAAAATGATTAAAAATGGGAAAATTGTCCATCACTATGTGTGGGCAGGTGGCGAGATAGATGGCAGATGATGGCCAACAATCCTGATGTGTGTTATAATATAATTTTTAATATAGTCCCTGATCTCAGGGACTGTGACTAAACTGGTAAAAGGGCAGTACTGTATTTACTAATATTATTACTTTATGTTTTAACTGCTGATGAACATATGTATAGTTACTGTAGTTTCTAGGCGGCCCAGTTTTTTGTCCAATGACATGTTCATGATATCTGTTATAAATCCATGTATCGCGTTGTTGGTCATCCTTTTCTTTCTGTCCCTTTGTAACCATTAGTTGCTGATATTCTAGACAACCCTAAATAAAATGTTTTATAAGAAATTCAATATGAAATATTGTGTGATAAAAATTTCTTCTATTCTCTTAGTCCTCACACTATTTCACTTATTAAAGTAGAAGTTTGTGCTTCTGAGCTGCTGTACCTAATATTAATAAGGACAGGAATTTACCACCATTGCCAGTCATTTTGAAGGATATAAAGAACATTTTTTGTCACCCAGTCACAGAACCTGCATACATGCATGCAAACACTTCATTGTCTCTACTCTGTTCTTATCTCTCCATGTCTGGGAATCTTGTGTATGTTACTATCATGGTTATTTGATTTCACATTATCAGGGGAGTAGTTACATATATGGGGTGCAGAAGTAGCAGTAGAAACCTGAGCCTGGTGCCTGAGGGCACCTAGAGACCCCTCTGAAATGTTAGGGGATCAATATTATAAATGATACACGATAGTTGCGGGGGCCCTTTTTCATACTTTGCATTGGGCCCAAGAGGTTTTACAATATGTCACTCATGACAAGCAGGGCCGGTCTTAGGGGTGTGCGACCTGTGCCATTGCACAGGGCACATCACTCCAGCAGGTGGAAGGGGGCGCTGCGCTGGCTCCCTTCCCTTGCTTATTTGAGAAGCGCCAGGGCCCGACTCAGCAGCCGCCTTTCCGCCCGGGCACTTCTTCACTCAGTGGCGTCGCTACCGCTGTAGCAGCCATATCGTCGACCCCGGGCATGTAGGTGCCCCCCCATGGCCGGCGGTGCTGCTAGCAGCCGCTGCGGCTGCTAGACGCCACTATAGCAGAGCAGGGAGGTACCTCCTTTTTCTGCTATCTACTAGCGCCACTGTAGCTAACTGAAGGGGCGGAATCCCCGTGTGGCCAGGGATTTGGAAGGAGAGCTTGACATGTCTGTCCATGTATGGGCAGTGACATCAAGGGCAACTCCTGAAGCGAAAACCCCGTCCACAGCATTGCCGACTCTGTGACGGGAGATTCCACTCCAGGAGAAGCCCTTGACGTCTCTTGGAGCGGTATTACCGGTCACAGCGACGGCACTATCTACAGGGGGCTGTGTGGCTGTATGGCACTATCTACAGGGGGAATCTGTGAGTGGTGGTCTGATGATCATTTTGGTGAGAGTGGCGGGCTGATGGTCATTTTACTGTGAGTGGGGGGCTGATGGTCATTTTACTGTGAGTGGGGGGCTGATGGTCATTTTACTGTGAGTGGCGGGCTGATGGTCATTTTACTGTGAGTGGTGGGCTGATGGTTATTTTACTGTGAGTGGTGGGCTGATGGTCATTTTACTGTGAGTGGCGGGCTGATGGTCATTTTACTGAGAGTGGTGGGCTGATGGTTATTTTACTGTGAGTGGTGGGCTGATGGTCATTTTACTGTGAGTGGCGGGCTGATGGTCATTTTACTGTGAGTGGTGGGCTGATGGTTATTTTACTGTGAGTGGGGGGCTGATAGTCTTCAAGTGATTTCCACCTCTGAACTCCAATTTAAATTAATTAATTTAATTAATTAAAATTAATAGGAGGCAGAAAATACCTGCGGTGCCCGCTTGGAGATCTTTTTTTGCCTGCGTCTTTTGCATTAGCTTTAACGGCTTAAAAAAATACAAGAAAAAGGTCAAACAACGCTGTCAATTCAAAATCTGCTTCAAAATTCCTGAAGGAAAACCTTACAAAAAACGCTGTGGGAACACACCCTACGAGTGTAGTGCTTGTTTTTAGCTGTTTTTTGGTAGGGGTTCCCTGAGGAAATTTTATTTTTCCAGTGGTGCCTCGAGTCCGAAAAGGTTGGTAAACTCTGTACTAGGCTACAGGATCCCGTCGTGGAGCAGCTCAGTTCGTCGTGGGAACGGGGCCTAGGTGTGTACAATTTTTTTTTGTTTGGGGGCACTGTCTACAAGGGAGAGGTGGGGGCTGTATGGCATGATCTACAAGGGGGAGGTGGGGGCTGTATGGCACTGTCTATATGAGGGAGGTGGGGGATTATGGCACTGTCTACAAGGAGGCTGTATGGCATAATCTACAGGTGGGCACTATCTACAAAGGGGGGGCGGGGGCTGTCTATGGCAGCCAGGGGAGAGGGGCATTATACTGTGTGGGGGCCACTAAGCAGACATTATACTGTGCAGGGGCACTACAGGGGGCAATATACTGTGTGTGGTACCATTAGATGACAAAATACTGCGTCCTTGAAGGGGTTATAATATATTATATTATTAAATATTATTATTATGCTGTATGGGGGCACTAAAGATGCATTATACTGTGTGGGGGTACTATATAGGGCATTATACTGTGGGGGGCATTATACTTTTTTTTATGGGGCATTTTTTTTTATGATGGGGTGGGGCGCCGAAAAATAATTTTGCACGGGGCGCCATCTATCCTAAGGCTGGCCCTGATGACAAGCCACATACAACCTGGGAACAAGCAATGCAAACTCCTCCAAAAGGTTTTCATTCATCTCAATGGAGGCTGCTGTCAGTCACATCTTTATAAGAAACATTGAACAAATAAACTTTATGAAATAACTTTAATTAAATTTTCAAGCCTGTCCCTGTCTTATTTTCCAGGTTTAAATCCTGCCATTTGTATGTTATTGTTATGCCTATGAATCAGACGACAGATAATTTAGATTTACAAATATTCTTTACTGGTGTGTCTATATACTGTACATGTGGTATGTACTACCTCAATATGATAGCCAACATTCACTAGAATGATTCCATTATTGTACAGATATACTATACATGGTATGTCATACCTCATATGATAGAAAATGTTCAATCAAATTCCATTATTGTAAAGATTTGTATTTATCTTCTTGAATATCAGTGAGTGGGGCAATAATCCAACTGGATTTGGTAAAACTTTATTGTTGTTTTCTTTCCCTATGAGGAAAATCTGTCATACAAGAACATCCAGTATCATCAGGCGAAAGATGATGAAATAGTATCAGATGTAATTACCTGTTATCAGTCACCACTTGAAGAAAACTCTTAAAATCAGACATTATATATAGGAACTCAAGCAAAAATTTTTGCAATATATTCATTTTGGTTTATGTCCTTTATGTCATATTTTTTGGGGTATTTATAAGTGGCAGAAGTTATCATTTAACCCTTTAGGGATGCATTTATTGTGCATCATGATATAGTAACTTTGTTAAATTAATGCGTTGGGTTTTCCTGCAGTCCTATGAGAAATCACAGATAACACAGTGGGGTAGATTTACAAATATTGTCTTAGTGTTAGACAATGTAAACTTAGACAAGGCAGTCAGAAGATACGCCACATTTTTCAAAGAGGGTGCACACTGTGATGATAACATTTTAGGCCCTAATGACCAAGCTATTTTTTTTTTCTATAGTCGCATTCAAAGAGCTATAACTTTTTTTTATACTTCCGTCGACATAGCTGTACGAGGACTTGTTTTTGGTGGGATTAGTTGTTATTTTTTAATGGCACCACTTTGGGGTACATATAATTTTTTTATTAACTTCTATTAACTTTTTTTGGGGGGGAATGGAAAAAAAACCTGAAATTCTGCCATAGTTCTATGCGTTTTAAATTCATACCATTCACTGTGCGGCGTAAATAACACATTACCTTTATTCTATAGGTTGGTAGGATTACGATGATACCAAATATTTATAGGTTTTTTATGTTTTACTACTTTTGCCCAATAAAAACTCTTTTGAACTGAAATTATTTGTTCTTGCATCGTCGCTTTCCAAGAGCCGACATTTTTTTTCTTTTTCAGTCAATGTGATGTGAGGGCTTGTTTTTGCGAGACGAGACGTAGTTTTTATTGGCGCTGTTTTGGGGTACATTGGACTTATTGATTAACTTTTATTCTGACTTTTTTGGGGGGCCATGGAAAAAAATAGCAATTTCGCCATTGGATTTTGCGTTTTTTTTTTAAGGTGTTCATCTTGCGGCTTAAATTACATATTAACTGTATTGTTTGGGTCATTATGGTTGCGTGGATACCATATATGTGTCGTTTTATTTCTTTTTTACACTTTTACTAAATAAAACCACTTTTTATCGAAAAAAATGGTTTTATTTATTTTTTTACTGTCATTTTTATTAACAATTTTTATTTCACATTCATTACTTATTTTATTAGTCCCACTAGGGGACTTTACTATGCGATCTTTAGATCGCTGCTATAATACTTTTAATGCTATAATACGTCCTAATAGGCATACGTCTAGAGCAGACCTGGGGGCCTTTACCAGGCCTCCGGCTGCCATGGCACCTCATCGGAGTCCCACGATTGCATTTGCGGGCCGCCGATGGGTGAGAGAGGGAGCTCCCTCCCTCTGTAAATGATTTAAATTCTGCAGTCGCTATTGACCGCGTCATTTAACGGGTTAAACAGCCGCGATCTAAGTAAGCTTCGATCGTGGATGTTGCAGCAGGAGCCCGGCTGTCATCAGACAGCCGAGCCCTGGCTCCACCCTGCATGGCACATCCGTGCAGGACTGAAACTAGGCCGCCGTGAAAAGGCGATGGCATAGCCTAAGGCCCCTTAGTGACCGCTGTGAAACAGCATGTTGGTGGTCACTAAGGGGTTAAGAGCCATTTTCTACAAGCGACTGAGGTCACAAGGAGTGCCATTACATAGGCCAGCATTACTATGTGTCTGATGTAGGTCTGAATTATAACCGAATCTTTGCGCTATTGACTTCTTATTTACCGTATGGAGAATAAACAATACCATTTTTGCAAATTAAACAGGAGTGCTAAGTTTTTTATAGAGATTGGTGTCAAATTGAAGTCATACCCTCCTTTCTGCTTGGCTATGCCCTTTTCCCGCTAAGCCATAGTCCTTGTCAAGCCCAGCCCAAAAAGTGTCTAAAATAGTTCATAAATATGGCGTACAACATGTACGCCAGAATTCGGACACATTTTGTATAGTAAATGTGCCCCATTGAGATATCCTGATGTGTTGTTCTACATTCAGCTCTCATGTATCGCTGAATCTTTTCTATACTAGAAGTCTGATTTTATTTTACAAGAAACAAAGAAAATGCCAATATCGCCTCATCACTTGACTTGCTAGGGGGAGAAAGTGATAATGGGCAGGAAAATATATTACGGCAGGCAGGCAGGGCTACAGTACAGGGTGGGCCATTTATATGGATACACCTAAATAAAATGGGAATGGTTGGTGATATTAACTTCCTGTTTGTGGCACATTAGTATATGGGAGGGGGGAAACTTTTCAAGCTGGGTGTTGACCATGGCGGCCATTTTGAAGTTGGCCATTTTGTATCCAACTTTAGTTTTTTCAATGGGAAGAGGGTCATGTGACACATCAAACTTATCGAGAATTTCACAAGAAAAACAATGGTGTGCTTGGTTTTAACGTTACTTTATTCTTTCATGAGTTATTTACAAGTTTCTGACCACTTATAAAATGTGTTCAAAGTGATGCCCATTGTGTTGGATTGTCAATGCAACCCTCTTCTCCTACTCTTCACACACTGATAGCAACACCGCAGAAGAAATGCCTTCCGATCTGACCCCCTTAGACTTTTATCTTTGGGGTCATCTGAAGGCAATTGTCTATGCTGTGAAGATACGAGATGTGCAGCAACTGAAACTACGGATACTGGAAGCCTGTGCTAGCATTTCTTCTGCGGTGTTGCTATCAGTGTGTGAAGAGTGGGAGAAGAGGGTTGCATTGACAATCCAACACAATGGGCAGCACTTTGAACACATTTTATAAGTGGTCAGAAACTTGTAAATAACTCATGAAAGAATAAAGTAACGTTAAAACCAAGCACACCATTGTTTTTCTTGTGAAATTCTCGATAAGTTTGATGTGTCACATGACCCTCTTCCCATTGAAAAAACTAAAGTTGGATACAAAATGTCCGACTTCAAAATGGCCACCATGGTCAACACCCAGCTTGAAAAGTTTCCCCTCTCCCAAATACTAATGTGCCACAAACAGGAAGTTAATATCACCAACCATTCCCATTTTATTTAGGTGTATCCATATAAATGGCCCACCCTGTATAATAAACACCAGGACATAGTCACTTTTGCTGGATTGTGGTTGGCTGCAGCTTTGATTAATAAAAATAACCAACTTTAATCTGGCACTTTACAAAATTTAAAGCAGCATAACTATGAAGCGGTGTGCCATCCAATAGACACCTGATAGGCAATGGGCCTTTGCAGCTCCTGCTGACTTAACTTCAATCCGAAAACATATCATAGAAAAACTATAAAAGAGAGAGAAGTCTTAACACACCAAAAACGACATTAAAAAACAGGAAAGGAGGGACAACTTGCCTCCAGAACCATGCGAAAGAGACCAATTTGGGGTGACCAGGGGGTTACAATAAACAGTTGCTAGCTAGGGGGTAGAGCACTATTGGAACTAAATGTCTTAAATGGGCACACACCTTGGCGTGAAGCTGCTCAACACAATCCCCCAAAAATGAATCTTCCTATTTCCTGGTTCCTGATCAAGCTCCTGACTGCTCCTGCACTTCTGAATTCTGGATCTCGTGCACCGAACCCAGGTTGTCTTAACAGAGTGTAGTTTTGGATAAGAGGTGCAATGCAAGCAAACCTGAGCTGGAAACCAGACAGCCAGTAGGTTAATTGAAAGTCCAGAAATGGAGTAGAGATAATCAGGCAAGCCACGGTCAAAACCAGCCGAGAGCGGATAATCAGAATCGGTAAGCGGAGGGTTAGCGAGAGACAAACCGAGGTCAATGTGCACGAGGTCCAGAAATCAGAAATGCAGGAGCAGTCAGGAGCTTGATCAGGAACCAGGAAATAGGAAGATTCACAAGCAAAGACAGGTGGGAAGAGACAAGTATAAATACAACCCCACAGCAGATTGGCAGAAGGACAGAGAAGAGAGATAGGCTCAAAGCAAAAGAAGAACCGCCCAGAAGCTAGACAGGTTGTCATAGCGACCTTAAGGGGACAGGTGTTTTCCTAACAACATGCTTTACTAAAGGTTTCCATTTAGTGGGGGCATTTATTGAGTGCTCATGTACAGTACCCAACAGTTGAGTTGTCATATCTCTCATTTTAAGGGTCTTGTCCTAGTAAAATTCTCCCTTTAACCATTTCTCAACTAAAGAGAGAGTGCCAAAACAAATAAATAAAACCTGAAAAACAAAATAAGAGGGGAATAATTAGTCAGGTAGAAATGGTATTCTCACTTCATGCATTAACTTTATATGATATATCCAAAAAATGTGCTCAGTAGTTTTTGTAACTACCGTAGACTTCAATGCCGATAGCAATGCAACAACATACTAAAATTTTCTTCTTCTGTATGTAGTTTCTTCTACTCTATGCAGATCGGGGTATTGGGTACCCCTATTTTCTCAATAGATGAAAGTTCTAGAGGTGGACCCCCCCCCCCCTCCCCTGCTATCTGACATTAGAGCTATAAGGTCAGGAAAGTGTACCAAAGATGTCAAGTTGTCAGCAACTTTTTAGAAGAATCTATTTCATCTGAACATCTTTGCTGGGGGTCATTTTATGTCAAAAGAATTTAAAGTCATCTTAACACTGGTCATCCTAACGCATCAGCAGCGTATTTATCAATTTGTATCAGTTTATATTTGACAGTGATAAATCCTGAAGTGTGAATCAAATAATCTATTAAAATTTTCTTTGACTTAATTCCCCCCCCCAGTCTTTGTATTAAGAGCCCCACATTTTAGCACATCAAATATGTTAACTACTAGCCAAGCTTCTGCACGACTACTTTATGATGTTTTATTCTACTTGGATTTGGCTTGTCAAGCAAGGTTCAGTTTAGGCCATGCTTACACGTATATCTTCAGGCGTATTTCGAAGCATAAAACGCTCGTATTACGCTCCAAAATACACTTAAAATACGCCCGCAAACAGCTTTCCATTGATTTCTAATAGGTAATACACTACGTACTTCATATTAAGCTTATTAAAGAGGCTCTGTCATCAGATTATAAGTGCCCTATCTCCTACATAGTCTGATCGGCGCTGTAATGTAGATAACAGCAGTGGTTTTTATTTTGAAAAACAATCATTATTGAGCAAGTTATGAGCAATTTTAGATTTATGCTAATTAGTTTCTTAATAGACAACTGGGCGTGTTTTTACTTTTTACCAACTGGGCAGTGTGGAGAGAAGTGTATGACGCTGACCAATCAGTGACCAATCAGCGTCATACACTTCTCATTGTTCCAGCCCAGCTTCTTTCACTGCACAATCACACTGTAACATTGGGCTGGAACAATGAGAAGTGTATGATGCTCATTGGTCACTGATTGGTCAGCGGCATACACTTCTCTGTACAACGCCCAGTTGGTCAAAAGTAAAAACACGCCCAGTTGTCTTAAGAAACAAATTAGCATAAATCTAAACTAGCTCATAACTTGCTAAAAAATTATCGTTTTTCAAAATAAAACCCACTACTGTTATCTACATTACAGCGCCGATCAGATTATGTAGGAGATAGGGCACTTATAATCTGGTGACAGAGCCTCTTTAATTACTTCCTAAAAAAGAAGGGACATGTCACTTCTTGAAGCATTTTACAAGCTGATTTTGCCCATTTCCCGTTGACTCTTCAAAAAGTGCTTTGAAACATTTGTATGTATCAAAAACGCTTTGAAAATCAGCTAAAAAAACGCCTGAATTCAGAGGCTGTTTTCTCTCTATATCAGCCTCATATTTTTCATGCAGTGAGAACATAGGCTTAAGTGAGATTTATCTAATCATATGATATTAACATCCACAGCTATGAATATTTATGAAGGAGAGGGTTGTTTTTTTTTTTTACAAATATCAATGTGCACCTTATATTTGGATGTTGTTAATCTTACTCCCAGGAAACTGAAAATTCACTCAGCACAACCTCTACCTAAAAGCAAGACTGGGAAATACATTATATATAAAGAGGCAATGGTCTAAATACTCTTAGAGAATTAGTAACCTCCCTTCCCCCACTAGGTACTGCTTATATACTAGTTCATCACTCTGTCCTCATTGTGCATGTTTTGAGTGTTGTTATGGAAGGGGGTATTTAATGGGTGCAGTTGTAGACAGACATATTTTAATATACCAGGCCCTTAGACTTACTCATCATTCCCTATGTTGAAAAATACATTGTCCAACTAATAAAAGGGAAATTGCATCTTGAGCTGTTTATTAATCGAGTTATTCACTTTGGACAATCCCTTTTGGGAAGAATCATCCGCTGATAAAGAACTCAGAAATCCGAAACTTTTGGGGTTTGCGCTGCATGAATCATCAAAAAGTTGGCTGCCGGTGAGCACCGACCGCAAGTTTGGAGATTATAGAAAAAAAGGGGAAAAGAGGAAATAAAAAATAAAAAAATAACATACTCAACACCTCCCATGGTCTTCCGTAGCGACGTGTCCCTGCCGGCAGGTGACATGATGTAGTTGTTCCATGTGATCGCTGCAGCCAATCACAGGTGTGTCACTACGGAAGACCAGGGGAGGTGGTGAGTATATTTTTATTTTATTTTTGTGAAATCGCAAGTGCCCTGATTGCCTTGTTTTGATTCTCTGAGTCTGACAGGACTATCAGGGGACTTGTGAATTGTGGGGAATTTATTCGGACTGAAACAAATTTCAGGGTTGATTCAATAGAATAGACCTGAAACTAATTTCAAGAAATTCGCTTATCACTACTCCTGACATGTCTATTTTAGTAAATAATTGGATTCCTCATGAAATGACTATTCTGGAGCATTTTTTCTTAGAGCTCTGCATTGTGCAGTTCCTCTGTTAGGGTATGTTCACACGGCGGGGGTCCGTAACGGCTGAAATTACGGGGATGTTTCAGCCTGAAAACATCCCCGTAATTTCAGCCGTACCGGCATGTGCAGGCGCTTGAACGCCGCGTCAATTACGGCCGTATTTAGCGCTGCTATTCATTGGAGTCAATGAATAGCGGCTCCAATTACGGCCAAAGAAGTGACAGGTCACTTCTTTGACGCGGGCGTCTATTTACGCGCCGTCATTTGACAGCGGCGCGTAAATATACGCCTCGTGTGAACAGACAAACGTCTGCCCATTGCTTTCAATGGGCAGATGTTTGTCAGCGCTATTGAGGCGCTATTTTCGGGCGTAATTCGGGGCAAAAACGCCCGATTTACGTCCGTAAATAGGCCGTGTGAACATACCCTTAGTCCTCCTATAAATTTATGAATAAATTGACAACTGGGTGTTACCAGTTGGGGGTGTGTCCCTACATAGACTGACAATGTCCAATCAGTGCTGAGAGTATCTGACTGTGTAGGGACACGCCCCTTTCATAAGGGTAATGGTAACACCCAGTTATCAATTTATACATTTCTAGGAGAAATAACAGAGGAACGGCACAACTCAGAGTTCTAAAAAAATATGTTCCAGAATTCTTATTTCATGTCAGGAGATGTGACATGTTCTCTTTAATTCATTACACAGTTCTCATTAAAATCAATGGGCTGTCTCTGTATTGCACACAATTGTACTGTGACTCCTGCTGTGGTCGCTTAACTACAGAGTCTCTACTCTGGATATTGGACCAGGGGCTAAAAAGTCATAACCTCAAAACACCAGAATGGGTTATCATTTAATTTAGGGAAATTGCTTGCTTGTCATATGTGTAAATATGTTAGGACTTTGTCAAATGAAGGCATTGGAATAGCATTTAAAGTTCCATTTCTCTTTATAATTTACATTGCTGTTTTTTTTTTTTGTATTAGATGCTGAGCAGCTGGTATTAGGTAGAGGACTATAGAGTTTAGGCATGAAGTTTGCAATTGACAAAGGTTTTATTTTATCATCAGTATTGTATTCAGCCTCCTTGCCTATATATATTGTGCTTTAAAGTTGAAAGCATAAAACACATTGTTATCATATAAATGTTAGCAGCAGGAGATGAGAGTGTTGAGCTTGTAGAAGATAGTGACTTGCCCACTCAAGAGATAGTGGGGAAATGGTACTTCAATATGCCTAATATGAAATGGAGATCATACATCTAACTGTTTGCTTTTGCTATTCATAGAAAGTATACTGCTTCAGTACCAGAATAGCCGTCTACCCAACAAAAGCTTTCTTATCTGTTGCCTAAATAACACATTGATATTTCCATGGTTTTAGCCTTCATGGGATCCTTTGTCAAAATGACAACTATTCAAGGAAGATCTGAAACGCTGATCGGCACAAGATATCTGATTTTCCATTTGAAGGATGAGTGTGCTGGTAGCATTTCTACTGATAGTCTTGTATAATGTAACTTTGTTATTCCTGATTAATGAGCACCTGAGTGTACAAAGCAGCAGATCTCCTGTACTGAGAAATATAATAAATGACCAATCTGAATGAAAATATATAACTTTTTTTTATGTTTTTTATCCTCCTTACTTTGTTGTTTTCAGGCAGGTAAAGCACATAATCAAACCACAGAACTAAGAAACTATTTTACCACAGAATTAACTGAAAACCTCATTTTATTTATATCAGAATTTAACCTATATAATTTATCAACTGCACTAAATGATTTGCAAGTAAAGCAAATCACTAATGGAAAGTAAAGAATTTGATAATGGATCATATAAATAGCTGATATCTAAACCTGTTGCCATACTTTCTAAAACCAAAGAAATTTGGCAGAAATTAAATGGATTTTCTAAATTTAGAAAACCCATTTTTATATATCAAATTATATAATTGTGAGCTAATAGAGTGGGGAACACCTGTTCAGGGTCCATCCTTGTTGGCTACAATGGAGAGCAGCTACAAGGAATATCTCTTGCCCTGGAGGGTGAGACATGTCCATGCATTACATGGACAGCCAATGATTTCAATGGGACAACCTAAACGCGAACCACAAGGGAACATAGCCCCTAAAGAAATAATATGCTAAATTATATGCAAAAGTAGAAAATCTTTATTAAATATAATACACAATGACATAATATGGAATAAAAAAGGATGAACCATACACGGAGATATAAACAGTGAGGTCAGATGTAAAAGACCATAGGCAAACAGAGTCAACCAACCATAAGTGGCTGAGAACCGCTCACATAACGCACAGGGAGAAATAAAATGTGCGCATGGAATAACCATACCCACATATAATGAAGTGCTGCCTAACTGCATATATAGTACACAAAGATAGACAAGAAAAATCCTGGCATAGAAAGCAGGCACAAGAGGCCAGAGTAATGAACTGGAGTAGTCGTCAGGAAAAATCAATGCTAGAAAAATGAAGGTTGTCTACTTGTATAAAAGGGGACCCCTGTTTACGCCATTGTTTTGGTTAGAGATTCTTGTAGGTTGTTCAATGATTTCAATGGGAACTGTGCAATGCTTCATTTCCTCTATGGTGGCGCTGTAGGGAAATTGAACACATACCGTCAGGTTCTCTCTGCAGATTACAACTGAAGACTAGAGATCCTAGCAGCAGGACACTCTGATCAGCTTATAATCAGGGCACCCTTTTACTTTAAAAGTATTGTTACAACTTTTTTAAATCTTTTTATGGCTAATGTGCTAGAATGGACTAAAAATTTGTAAAATGGAGCTACCGTACTAGAGTCATGTACATTCTAGGATTGTTAATTATTTCACTCTGGTCCCTCAAAATATGTTTCCAAGATGCTTTGTGCATTATATGTCCTTAACACTACAGGAAATAACAAAATGGCTGCATGATAATGGGGTCCCCTTCTCTAAAAACACTTACTGCTCTGCAGCTATTGGCTGAAACTGCACCTTACAGACTTCCTGCTTGGCCCGCCCCCTCTGCTTATAATACTGTTAGTATTAAAGGAACAGTGTCACGAAAAAAAAAATGTTTACATCAGTTTGATTTTAGTGTTTTATTAAAAACTTTTATATTTATTTGTGTGTTTGTGTTTTACTTTTTTTTATTTTTGAACTTTTTCTTCCCTATGGGGGCTGCCATTTTTTTTTCCATTTCTGTATGTGTCGATTAACGACACATAAAGACATGGAATACGGCAGCTACAGTCCCATAGTGAATGCAAACGGGGCCCGTTCCGTCCACTATGCTGTACGCCGTCTGTGTGGGAACGGCGCATGCGCCGCTCCCACACTGTCCAAGTTGAACTGTGCGCCGTCCGGCGCCATTTTCCTGTAGACCGGAAGTCACAGCCGGACAGTAAGATTACTACTTTTGGTCGCGGCTTCCGGACTTGTGCACTTGGAGCGGCGGTAGCAGACGGAGCGGACGGACCGGAGGGAGCGGCGGCGCCTGGAGCAGGTAAGTTATTTCTGTGTATGTAAGTGTTTTACTGTGTGTTTACTAGTGTATGCAAACCTACACTCAAAAAATGGCGACACACAGTGTAGGAGGTTTGACCGTTCAATCCCCTCGTTTCTCCCGGCACTAGCCAGGATAAAGGAGGGGGGGATTCTGAGAGCTCACTAGAGCGAGTTAGTTTTCTCAAATTTTGCAGCATAAAGCAATGTGGTTGCTTTACCACATGCAATGCTGCAATTTTGGGAATTGCTCCATCTAGTGACCAGCACTGGGAAATATTATAAATTAGAATCTAATTTATAATATTTCCTGACTTGAAAAAAATGTAAAAAATTAGAACAATGTTTAATCACCTATACACTAATTGTTTAACTAAAAAAAAAAAAAAATTTTTCTAGCGTCACATTCCCTTTAAGAGTTCTGCATTTTGTTATTTACTGTGTTGTTAAAGACCTATAGCGTTTGAAATGCCAGTCTTAGTTAATCTGACCCATTTTCCTTGCCATTTCATCGCTGGCGTACCTTACATGCATTTTGGATTACAAAACGGTGAACACCATTAATACATTTCGCACATTTTCTGATTCCTCTTGTCTGACTGTCGGGAAAGCTTAACAAGTGTCTATAAACATTAATTTGGTGCACACCATGTAATCCACTTCTTTGGAGCAATTTCTGGCAGAATTTTTGCTCATTTTGCTTAAAGGGTAACAAAACTTTCAACAAACTTCTGATGTCATAGTGACATGTCAGAAGTTTTGATCGGTGGGGGTCCGAGCAATGAGACGCCCACCAATCGCTAGAACGAAGCCGCAGAAGCACTCAGGTGAGTGCTGAGCCGCTTGGTTTATGAACGTCTTTTCTCAGAATGCCGATGTAGCTGTGTACGGACTCCATAGAAAGTCAGAAGTTTGTTGAAGGTTTAGTTACACTTTAATAAATCTCCTCCATTGTTTGCATTGAAAATTGTACAGAAAAAGTAGTCTAGCCTTATAATAACTGGAATAACATAGAGTCTATTCAGTTTGTATGTATTAAGCATATTATTGTAACTAGTCATCCCTAGTTTGTTCTGGTGTCGTCAGTCCTGGTTTATTCTGTCATCTATATGACCCTTTTATAAGGCATAGAAAGAATAAAGAGGATATCAGGTAACTGCACAAAACATCTAATAACTTGTATTACTTTGAGCCCAAAAAAACAAAACACTTACCCATGTATTCCCCATTGCAATTTCACTCCCATTGGGCGTTGTCCACAGACTAGAAAATAAACCCTCTATACCCAAAGTACAGTATATTAATAAGTAGTAGGGGACAAATGAAAGAGAGTATGACTGGAGGATTATTTGGTTGTAGTCTGTAACCATAGAGGCACATAGGTCTGCATAGTTTCCGTATACAAAATAGGGAAGGATATTTTTAATTATGACTATTTACAATGTTGCTTCATGTTTTAACTTAGATGCACTGGAGTAATAAAAGATGGTTGCAAATGGGGTCATACACTTTGAGGTCTTCCATTGAAACCCATCTAGATGTGTTGGGATTTACCAACCCAAAGTTTTTTGTTCATTTCGAAACATTTTTTTTCATAGGATTAACAAAGCTAATTTGTAAAAAGATTCAGAAACACAGTATCTTTCCACTCTGATGAGCATTTTGTTTCAGAACACTGCTCCTAATAATCTGGAAGATGGTTTATATTTCAGTAGATAGTCAAGCTGTTTTTTTTTAATCAAATTAAAAACAATTATGAATTTTGTGAAACTAATTTCTATTGAAGACATTGATTTAAATTGACTTTACAAACCATGTGATTGCCAGAGGCTTGGAGCTCATATGGTTAAACTTTATATAACAGTTCTGTATGGCCCATTACACGCATAGTCTTGCTGGGCCATGAGATTTATTGACCCTGGAGATGATTTGTGAATTCTGCAAACACCACCGTGGGCTGCAGCTATATTTATCATCCTGATTCAATAGTGCACTTGGAAGCAGCGATAACATTCATCCTCCATATGATGCAAAGGACTTCTCTGCCACCACCTGCTATTTCCTCTTAGCTTTTACTGACACAGATTATTGATTTGATGGATGTTACTTGTTAAATTTGTATCTTCCTATAGAGCCTGATTATAATGTTCCTAGGGGAAGGCTACATATCCAGGATCTTTTGAAAGGAAGTTTACCTTTAAATAATAATTTTTATTTTATTATGGTTTATTAATACATCCCTTTTATTTGTCTCCATACCCCACTATTCCTTTCCTATTCTAAAGTCTAAAGGTGCCTATACACATAAGTTGAAAGTTAGCCGAACCAGTTGATTTTTGCAGGACCGACTATCTAATGTGAATAGGAGACCCCCCCTCCCCCGATGGCAGATAACAGTATAGAAAAATTGGACAAGTTCGAATTTAACATGCCCAATTCTTTGTTTCCACAGGAAATAAGCTGCTGTGAGAGGGGACTGGCAGCGGCCTATTCCCCTCCCCATTTGAAATAATCATACATGCTGGGCCAAGCGGGCATGTTAATGGTGCAGTCGTGATGAACAGCTGTCGGTCGAATGAGTGTCCAGACGCAACCTAGCTAATGGTTTCCGTTTGTCACCATTGTGACAGGGTTCTGTTGTTCTTGACGGAACCAATAGCGCAGTCCATGAAGCCTACAAACTATTTGGTATTTTCTAGTACCTACCGTTAAAGCAAAAATCCACCTCTAAAGCTGCCTTAAAGAAACACGTATACACTGTGCTATGCCTAGTTCAGGGCATGAGAGGACGGAATATGGATGTGTGACTAAAGAGCTAATCCCTGTGTCATGCAGAAGCCAACCCCATTTGGGCTGAATATAATCACTTACTACTAGGGCCTCTTTCATTATAGATCGAGAATCATTTCCATTGGACCCAAGGAACACTAGTCTGATTCTGCAGGGTAACATTTCAATAATAACAAACCAAGCTCAAATGTCCAGATCCCTTTACAGATCTGTCAGCAGAATGGCAGTGCTGTTTATGAAAACTTGTGGTCAATTTTTGGGTGCAAAACATCTGTGTAAATGTAAACTAGCCGTAAAGCGGTATAAAAAAGAGAAACGTGTCCGACATGTCTAGTGAGTTGTGTTAAATTTGTCATGCCATATGGGCTATTTTGATACATTTTGTGAAGCATTTTTTGCAGTCTAATAAAATAATGCATTTAGAGCCATTTTGCCTGGTGTGTAAATGTGACAATTCTGCACCAATAATCATCTCATTTAATGAATGCTATCATTACTACCATCATCCATTTCAAAACTGTGAAATCTTGTATAATGATGGCCGGAGCATTGACTTAACAATAATGTGAGTTTATGGCTTCAAGCAAAACCCGCCCAGTAGTAATATATTGGTGCTTAGTATCGGTGATTCTTGCTAATTGGGGGATGGGGAGATTTCTTATTATTGTAAATGCCTGTTTAGCCTTTGAGAACAATGTGCAACTACTTATGGTCAATCCAGACCTTTTTTAAAGCCACTGCAAATTACTTGTTCCTCAGTGAAAAAGAAAGAATCTGGAAATGAAGGAGTTAAAATTGATGTTATCTGATATCTAATCCTGAAAGGTTGGATCAAATATATGACTCTTTTAATTAATTAAACATTTTAATTTTCTATTAGAATAGTTTCATTTTAAGACTATTACTTCTAATCCGATGGCTCAGATGGAACAATAGTTAAAATCTTTCTATCTGTATTCTTCACCTCTGGTGCCAGTCTATGAAAATGAGAGTGGTCAGAAAAACTCATCAGCCATTCAATTAGTCTAAAAAGAAATGCGTTCTTTTATTAAAAAAAAACATGTGGAATCCATAGCAGATTAGGGAATGCAGAGGGAGGAGGGATTGTAGCAAACTGGTAATAAATCCAATAATAATCTTTATTTAGATAGCACCAACATATGCCGTAGTGCTTTACAACTGGGGAAGTAACAAACAAGTAAAATGACAAGTAGTCAAAACAAATGAATACAATTTCTGTGAACCCTGCCTTATAGGATTCTAACTACAAGATTTTCCGGTTTTATATAAATATGTCTTACTATTTACAAAAGTTATTCCACTTTCTAATATATTTAATGTTTTACTTTTCAACCATTTTTAAGATGCAGTCAGTGAATAAGAAAATCTTTGTTTCTACAAGTACAGATCTAAAACTTTTCACTTGTGAGAGTTTGTTAACATTGTGCTCCAGCTAGACAATCCTCTGAGCTAAACAGCCTGACTGAAACAGTTGACCTGCACTGAGACATTGCAGCAGACTAATAGGAGAGAGATTTGTGGTATAATGTACTTAGCTCACATTGACTAAACTGAATACAATTGTAGCAAACTCTCAGCTGCGAGAGGTATTAGGTCTGTGAACGTTTTAGGTCTCTAGATGTAAATAATAACCATGCTCCCTTTCAATAACAGGAAACCTTAAATCTTGAAAATGGGAAGTAATGTAATGTGAAATAATTGGTCATTATACAATTATCAGGCTTTATTTGGATACAACTAAAAATCCCTTTAAATTGGTAAAAGCAACTCACTTAATACTAGTGAAGTAAATAGGTGGAGCTGCAATTTTAGGGTTACACACACCTATCCGAATTTAAACCTGCAGCACATTCTGCCTGAAAAACCATACCACATTGTAGTGCGGTTTTCCGGGCGGAATTTCCACTGCGGAAAGCAGCGCTAGATGGCAACGCGTCCCTCTGATGTCCTGCAGCCCGGCCTACTGGGATGACGTTACATCCCATGTGACCGCTGCAGCCTGTGATTGGCTGCAGCAGTCACATGGGATGAAACGTCACCCAGGAGGCCGGACTGGACCCAGAAACAGAGAGATCTGGGTAAATATGGGTAAGGTTTGTTTGTTTTTTCTCAGTTGTGATTTTTTTCAGCGGAATCACAGCTTTTACGGAAAATCGCACCATCTTCTATTGGTTGTGGGTTTTACCTACCGATTGAATTCAATGGGAAAAACCACAGCAGAAAAACAGCAATTCCCCTGACATGCTGCGGATTAAAAAGCCTCACCTCAGGTCAATTTATAAACGGTTATTCGGCGGGTTTTTTACGCAGCGCGTGGATGGGATTTGTTCAAATTTCATCCACTTTGCTGCTATTGTAATATGCTGCAGATTTTCTGCAAAGAAATCTGTTGCATAAAAAATGCAGTATTTATGCTACATGTGAACTCTGCCTTATGCAGTCCTATGTATCTCTGTATAGCCTGATCTGCCCCCTTCTCCTTGCTAACCTACTGATGTATGGGAATATGACTGCGGTGTCAGACTACACAGAGTTTGTCTGTAGTCTGTTACCATGGAGACACATTGAAGCTGGAAACACAAAACATTAAAACATTTTTAATCAAGACCATTTGCAATTTTGGTTGAGAAGATGTACATATCCTTTAAGAAATCCACCAATTTCTATATGTTGGCGGTCAGTACACTAGTAACATTAACTGTAGGCTTAAAAATATTGTTATTAAATCTTTTTTCTCTCAAGAATATAAAATATTAAGCCTCGAATATTTTCGTGTTGAATATTTTATAAATTTACAACAGCAAGAGAGTTTGTAAACACATTTTCTTATTCTTTTAGTTCATTGATTTATGACTGTTCATAAAGAGCTGGCAGACCGTGACCAGCAAACAACAGGAACATGGAAAGATGATGAGGGCAAAACACAAGTATCAATAACCCTTTAGTCAATGGGAATTACATTTCTCTAAGGTAGCCACAACTGCAAAGATCAGTGTTACAACTGAATATGAAATCAAGTTTAATTTATAAATTGTCTACACCATAGAATCCCTATAAATCCTAATGTAAATATAATAAACAGTAAATCCTTAAAGGCTATGTACACCGTTGAGGGCATTTTTATTTTTTTAAATAATAAATAATTAGTCTGTGAGTTTAGTGTAACTTTGTAATTAGTCTTTATTAAAAATTAGTTTTACTTTTGGAGATAAAGATGTTCTGTATTCTCTATACAGAGCAGCTGTGTCTCTCGTTTTACACTGAATCTGTCAGTCCCGCGAACCTGACGGGTTTAGTGTCGGCGTGTCCTGCGTGTCTCTGACACACAGGATCCACCTGTAATCGATTAGCTCTAAGTTGTGAACTTAAATATAATGGATTACAGGTGGATCCTGCGTGTCACATACACGCAGGACCCGCCGACACTGAACCTGTCAGGTTCGCGGGACTGACGGATTCAGTGTAAAACGAGAGACACAGCTGCTCTGTATAGAGAATACAGAACATCTGTATCTCCTAAAGTAAAACAAGTTTTTAATGAAGACTATTTACAAAGTTACACTAAACACACGGACTAATCTATTTATTAAAAAAAAAAATGCCCTCAATGGTGTCCATAGCCTTTAACCACAGATTGTATACACAATTTCTCATTTGTCATCACATCAGGTATTATACTATATCAAATAAGGACTTGATTGAGAGCAGCACTGCACAGTCATTTCAATGTAAAAAAAAAAATCCTAAACTCTCTGCTGCTGTGTCTGTGGAATGGGGAAGAGGGGGTCAACAGGCAGGCTGCCAAGTGTCATGGAGAAGCAGATGATTGAACACCATATTAAGATTGGGAGACAGTGGCGTAATAATCAGGATCACAGGGGGTGCGACCACGACCAGGCCTGGAGGGGAAGGAGGTAAGATTTGAATCCCTGGGCAAGCGCCGCTTTTAACTGGACCTCAGGACGCAGATTCAGTCGAGAACTCTCCCTTACTCCATGCACTTATTTCCTTGTTCACAGGCCCCCCCCCCCGGCCACATCAGGCCCCCGGCCACATCAGATCCCACACACAAGGTCTGCCTCATGGCACACACAAGGTCCTGACACTGGGACGCGTCAGTAGGGTGTATGCGCCGTGACACAGACCTTGTGTGCTAGGGTCTGATGTGGCATGGGGTCCTTGTATGTTGGGCCCTAAGGACAAGAAAAGCCAAGAGCAAAGAGGGGTAAAGGCCTTTTTTTAATTTCTAATTTAGGGTCTGACACCCCTGTTGGGAGAACATGGGGAGCACACACAGACTATTGATCAGGGCTCTCTGCTAGTTCCTTAGAATCAGGAAAAGATTTGTGCTCTCGGTGACAGGTTGCAGTGCTCCTGAGTGTGGGAGATCATCATAGCAGTTAGTCCCCACCCGTTCTGGAGCTGAACTCAGGAAAGAAATGAAAATTAGAGATGTAGACTGCACAGAGGAAAACTGCTGAAAAATGCATCATAACCCTGACCTATGGTCAGAAATAGTGATATAACTTGTGTACACACAACTTTTTCTGAAAATTCACCTGGAATAAACTAAACCGTTTAGCGAAGAGAGCCCTATGCACATGCTGGGGCTACAAACAAACTTATTATACATAACAACTACAATTGTATCTGTAGAAATTCATAGGAACACATTGGGTCATGTGAGAGTCACCTGTACATTTTCATGGGACTATTGTACAGCACGTATACCAATAAATAGACAAATGATGAGGAAAGGCATACGTGAGTGGAGTAACCAGGGACGGACTGGCCCATCACAGGTCTGCCCAGGTTCTAACATAATAATGGGCCTTAAAGGTCCTGCAGAAGACAACTCCATTTGGAGCTATTTGAAACCGATCACTTGCCACTAGGGTCTATTTATTATGGGATGATTCACCAATGACCCATAGACCTTATTGATGATTTGTCCTGTGTGTACAATAACAACAAGGACTATGATGAAATGAAAAGTGGTCAAGTGCATGTTCTATATAGATGGAGGATGGGACCTCAGATTCATCTTCTCTGGTGGGCCCAAGGAACCCGAGTCCGACGCTGGGCGTAATAGTTGTTATTTAAAGAGGCTCTGTCACCAGATTTTGCAACCCCTATCTGCTATTGCAGCAGATCGGCGCTGCAATGTAGATTACAGTAACGTTTTTATTTTTAAAAAACGAGCATTTTTGGCCAAGTTATGACCATTTTTGTAGTTATGCAAATGAGGCTTGCAAAAGTCCAAGTGGGTGTGTTTAAAAGTAAAAGTCCAAGTGGGCGTGTATTATGTGCGTACGATCTTACCTGCAAACGCTGATGCTGCTGCAGAATCAACTGTAGCCTCTGGTGCCGATGTGGCCGACACGATGCAGGACCTGTGAGTGACGTCACAGATCTGCAGTGCCAGAAGCTGGGCGTTCTGAAGAGAAGTGGATGATACTTCTCTTCAGAGCGCCCAGCTAGTAAAAGTAGTAAACACGCCCCGATGTACGCACATAATACACGCCCACTTGGACTTTTACTTTTAAACACACCCACTTGGACTTTTGCAAGCCTCCTACAAAACTACATAACTACAAAAATGGTCATAACTTGGCCAAAAATGCTCGTTTTTTAAAAATAAAAACGTTACTGTAATCTACATTGCAGCGCATATCTGCTGCAATAGCAGATAGGGGTTGCAAAATCTGGTGACAGAGCCTCTTTAAACTGAAACAAAAGCCTGCGTGTAACATCAGCCAGAAGTTTAGAATTTCTCTTTAGAAGTCCAGCATCTGTAGAGTATGGTGTACAACAGCAGTGTTGTCCTTTAGAATCTTAATAGTTAACCATACAATACCTGCTATAAGTATGTCTTTCAAACAGCATGAGACTGAGCTTCCTTGCGTCCACCAGATAAAATGATTCTGAGGGCCCACCCTCCATCTATATATGCAATAAGATTGTGTATCAACTCATACTTAAAGACATACACTATATGAGCTTGTTGGACATCCCATTCCTAAACTATGGGCGTTATCAGCGTTTCAATTCAACCAAACAGGTACTCGATGGAGTTTAAGTTGGGGCTCTGCGCAGGGTACTCCAGTTCCCCCCACACCAACTCCTCACACTGTGTCTTTATGGAGCTCACTTTGTGTACAGGGCTACAGTCATTTTGGAGCAGGAAAGTGCTCTCTCCAAACTGTTGTCACAAAGTTTGAAGCATATAATTGTCTAAAATGCAGTAACATTATATACAGTAAAATTTACATTACCCTTCAGTGAAAATAGCGGATCTAGCACAAACCCTGAAAAACAGCCCCAGACCATTATACCCCCTCCACCAAATTTTACTGTAGGCACTATGTATTCCGGTAGGTAAAGTTCTCCTGGTATTCGTCAAACTCAAATCCGTCTGTCAGATAGTGAAACATGATTCAACAGGTTTCCACTGCTCCAGGGTCAAGTGCCAACATGCTTTACACCACTCCAGGCGATTCTTGGCATTGAGCATGGCGATTTTAGGCTTGTGTGCAGCTAATGAACCAAGGAAACCCACTTAATGAATCCCTGGACGCACAGTTTTTGTGCTGATGTTACTACCAGAAGCAGTTTGTAACTCTGTAGTAAGTGATGCAGCAAGATAGCCGATTGTTACATGCCGCACCTTGTAACACTTGGCAGCTCCGGTCTGTAAGTTTGCGTGGTCTACCGCTTTGTGGATGAGCACTTGTTACTCCAAGATGCTTCCACTTCCGGATCTATCTAATCAGAAATGTAACAAGCTGACTTGTGTTAAAGGTGGCATGTTTTAAGTCACTGAGATCTTTTGGACGACTCATACTACTACAAATGCTTCCTTATGGAGATTGCAGATCTCTGTGTGCGGTTTGTAATTGGTGTGGCTAAAACACCTCAACTCAATAATTGGTAGGGATGCCCACAGGGGCGTAACTAGGAATGACTAGGCCCATAGCAAACTTTTAACTGGGACCCTCTCCCCTCCCCTGGGTGCCACACTAAGCCTTGTAGATAGTACCCCCCTGTAGATTGTGCCATAAAGCCCCCCCTGTAGATTGTGTGATACCGCCCCCTCGTAGATTATGCCATACAGCCACCTTCTAGATTCTAACATACAGCCCCCTGTAGATAGTGCCATACAGCCCCCCATGTAGATTATGCCATACAGCCCCCTCTAGATTGTGCCATACAGCTCCCCTGTAGATTGTGATATACAGTCCTGCTTGTAGATAGTGCTATACAGCCCCCCTGTAGATATTGTCACACCCCCCTTGTAGATAGTGCCACACAGCTCCCACTGTAGCTATTGCCACACACAGCCCCCTTTGTAGATAGTGCCCCCTCCCCCTTGTGGACAGTGCCATACACCCCCTTGTAGATAGTGCTCCCACTTGTAAACAGTTCCATCCAGCTCCCACCTCCCCATTGTAGACAATGCCCCCCAACACCCCCTTGTAGATCGTGTCATACAGCCCCCCTACCTCCCCCTTGTAGACAGTGCCCCGATCACCTCCTTGTAGACAGTGCCATATAGCCCCCCTCCTCCCCTTGTAGACAATGCCTTCTCCTCCCCTTGTATATAGTGCCATGCAGCCCCCCACCTCCCCCTTGCAGACAGTGCCGCCCACCTCCCCTCATAGACATTGCCATACAGCCACCCACCTCCCCATTGTAGGCAGTGCGATCTAGCCCCCACTTCCTCCTTGTAGACAGTGCCTCCACCACTCCTTTGTAGATAGTGCCATACAGCCCCCCAAACAAATAAAACAAAATCATTTTACTCATCCAGGCCCCGTTCCCGCGACAAATGGAACTGCTCCACCACGCCGACGGGATCCTTGCAAAGGCCGGTGTGATCTAATGACGTCATCACGCTGGCCTGCACAGGGATCCAAACAGCCTGTATCCTAGTAAATGGCAGAACAGGGAGATTCCTCCCTGCTCTGCCATAGTGTTCAATAGCATCTGTGTCCTAGGGACAGGCCCCCTCATGCCACGTTCCCCGTAGCAGCCCCCACTGGATGTCCATATACTTTTGACCATATAGTGTGGATCCTAGTGGCAGGTGAATGGCTTGAACATCGGCTCCAATTGGAGTTGCCTCTTGCTGGACCTTTGGGGCCCATTATTTAGTCAGAGCCTGGGCCCATCAGAGGTCCTCTGGTTGGCTAGTCTGACCCTGCTTACAAACCAAAAATGCTACTCAACAGGTCATATGAGTGATCTACAAAAATCCTAACTGCATAGATTAACTCCTTAACGCCGAAGGACGGATATATCCGTCCTCAGCAGCTGCTAGTTCGCGCAGGAGGACGGATATATCCGTCCTGTGATCGCGCGGGTACTGACAGCGTACCCATGCGATCAGCGGCAGGAGCACGGCTGTTATACTCAGCCTGGCTCCTGCTGCAACTGCCGGAATCGAAGCACGCTCCGATTCCGGCAGTTTAACCCATTAAATGCCGCTGTCAATAGTGACAGCGGCATCTAATGTGTTTGACAGAGGGAGGGAGCTCCCTCTGTCACCCGATCGGCGCCCCCGCAAACAAATCGGGGGTCGCCGTCGGGTTTCCATGACAGCCGGGGGTCTAACAAAGACCCCCAGGTCTGTCTTCAGCATCTGCCTGTTAGGCGATGCCAGAGGCATGACCTAATAGGTTGCCTGTCAGTTTTACACTGACAGGCAATAATGCTTCGGTATACTAAGTATACCAAAGCATTATATATGCGATCAACAGATCGCATAGTGAAGTCCCCTGATGGGACTTAAAAAAAAAATGACAATCAGTTAAATAAAGTTTGTGAAAAAAAAAAAAAAAAAAATTACAGTCAAAGTCAAATAAAACTACTTTTTTGGCCCAAAAAGTGGTTTTATTTAGTAAAACTGTCAAAACAAATCACACATACACATATATGGTATCCCCGCGATCGTAACAACTTGACCAATAAAATGAACACATTAATTAAACCGCCGGATGAACGGCGTCCAAAGAAAACGCAAAAAACAACGGCAAAATTCTCTCTTTTCTCCCATTCCCCCCCAAAAAAATAAAATAAAAGTTAATCTATAAGTCCTATGTACCCCAAAATAGTACTAATGAAAACTACACATTGTCCCGCAAAAATCAAGCCCACATACGGCCACATTGACGGAAAAATAAAAACGTTACGGCTCTTGGAATGCGGCGATGCAAAAACAAGTAATTTTTTTCTAAAAGGGTTTTTATTGTGCAAACGTAGAAAAAACATATAAAACCTTTACATATTTGGTATCCCCATAATCGTGCCGACCCATAGAATAAAGTTAACATGTTATTTACGCTGCATAGTAAACGGCGTAAATTTATAACGTGAAAATTAATGCTGGAATAGCTGCTTATTTTCAATTCTCTCCTAAAATAAAGTTAATAAAAGTTAATCAATACATTATAAGCATCTAAAAATGGTACAATTACAAAATACAACTCGTCCCGCAAAAAACAAGCCCTTATACGGCTATGTCGACGGAATAAAAAAAAAGTTACGACTCTTGGAATGCGACCGTGAAAAAACAAGAAATAATCCTTGGTCATTAACGTGCAAAATGGCCCGGTCATTAAGGGGTTAAGAGAGTGATTCTGGAAAAAAAACATCTTTAGAGAATAGCCAATAATACAGTTCCCCAATGTAATATTTAAAGTTGCTCCAAACACAAGCTTCAATAAAATCCTGCTCTGTTTTGGAATTATAACTGACAGCATTATCACGAACAACTGAATAGTCGGATTTAAAACCTCATCACCCAACCCATAATTTGGTCCTGTGAATCAAATATAAACAGAAGTACATATCTTCTATTCAGTGGCACCTCATATGCAGTATACCAACCACATTTGTGTGACCAAGTACTGATATGCTCTGTAAACACATCCTGTGATTGACATCATCAGGAAAATAACTGGTTCCATAGGGTTAAAACTGAAGGGTGCATCTGTTACATGCTTTAAAAAGAAAAAAATTGGCACCAAAAATAGAATAAATGGCAAACTGGATTGGCAGAGACAATATACAGAAACAGCACTGCAAGCTATATAGTAGTGGTAATAAAAAGTCATTATAAATAAATAATGTAATGAAGCTAAGGTCATGTCCGCACCATGGAACATACTGGGCTATCCAATTTATCTACAAGCTTCTGCTTCACATCTACCTTTTAGGAAGAAAATAAACTACAAAACATACAGTAAGCCATGCATAAATCTGAATTTAGCACAGTTCATTTCATCTGCTGTATTGCCAATTGAAGCTCAAATGGATAAGACGTGAGCACTGTCTGAATCCAGATTTCACATGGATTACTTTCTTTGGTAAGAGAGACTCTCGTTCCCACAATTTTTGCAGAATGGCTGAGAACTAATATCACTGTCCTGTATTAAGTTTAACCTGCGTGCTCCCAATTCTTTTCACAATGTATTATTTTTTCATCCTTTATTCTAAGTGTAAAAATGCCTGAATCGCCAAATAAATGAGGACTATTCATAGAATTATTATACAGCGAGGCACAGCCTAGACAGAGCACCACATAGAACCGCTACTATGACTGTTGATAAATAGGTGCCTGAAAAAGAAATGTAATGGTTTTAGTTATAGTGTGGGTTTATTTAGTGAGTCTATACATATATAATATGGATTTATATAATCAATAACTCTCTAATATATTACTGGAATCACTGTACTAGTACTGCAGCCTGTATTCTATTGATAGGTCTTGCAAGTAGCAAATAGGAATTTCAATTCCCCACAGCCCTTCCTTGAGTAGATATCTGGTGGTCTGTCTGGTCTTAGGTTTCTAATTAAATAGACATAACTTTTCAAACAACTTATGCTAATATATTAGTATACCTGATATAGATCAACTTTGGAATTTACTAACTGTTAAAATTAACTTGTTTATCCATTCAAAATCTGTGTGAAGTTACTGCCACTAAGTGTCTTCCTTCCTGTAATCTGCTGTCCATCCCCTGTTGTCTGTCTCTGGTTACAAAGCAGAATTGTAAGACTGAGGAAGGTAGGTGTGTGTCTCATCATTGCCTGCCTATACAAGTTTATGGATAGGAGAGGGGGAAAGAGAGGAGGGAGTAGAGAGAGGGAGAGCGAGAGTGAGTCAGATACAGACATACTGCCAATACACATCTATGAAGAGAGAAGAGGGGAGCAAGGAGAGGAAGCAGGAACAGATTGAAAAACACACAGTTTGCTGGTAAGATTTCTATGTCACCCCAGTGCTGGATTCTCAGCTACACTACTCAGTATTGCTGTATAATGTCCTCCATGCCTCAGTTTCTATATATGTGTTAGAGATAGGAGAGTAGGATTCTTTATGTACAGTGTATAGAATACATGATAGCCATTATACTCCGCCCACTCGCTCAGAGACAACTGAGAATTAGAGACAGAACCTGCATGAGGGAAAACTGCTAAAAAAAAATGCAGAATACAATTCCTAACACAGTCCTCATGTACACACATATTACATCTTATTATGAATAGTCACCAGAAAAGTTAGGTACACTTTAAGGGTCTAAGGTCTGTTTATAAAGATCTGAGGTCTTTATTTATTCAGGGGTCGTGTCTCGGGTCTGTATTTATTTAGGGTTCTGGTCTGGGGTCTGTATTTATGGGTCTGGTCTGGGGTCTGTATTTATTTAGAGGGTTTGTATTTATTTAGACTCCATATTTGTTTAGGAGGTCTGGGGTCTGTATTTGTTTATGGGGTCTGGGTATGTATTCATCTTGGGGTGTGATGAAGGGGGTCATATGCACTATTTGTGATTTAAATTGCAAAGTTTGGGGGCGTGTTCTTTAAGAATTGGTGAAGCTTCACCTACCACTTTTTAAAATCTCCCAGATGTCCCTTAGCAAAAGTTGGCAATTATTTGTAATCATGATATTATGATTACAAATACTGGGGCTGTGAAAAGGGATTAACGCCATATAATTATGCTACATCAATGCCACCAAGCTAGAAAAATAGCAAGTAGTTTTGCATTATAAGACAGTGCATGCACAGTCAGGTTACTTCTAATTTGGATTGAATACTTCTCATTTGCTAGGCCACTAGCCCCAAGAATGTCAGTAGCATAAGGACTAGGTCAAGCTTGAGATTGGTGCTGGTGGGAAATTGCATCCGGTATAGTTACAGTGAGTCATTGCCTGTCTAAAGGTTCCCAAGTGCAAATCCCTGAGTGGGCTAAGTGGACAATCCCACGCCCCAAAACCACACCTATTTTTTATCTCTGTTGATGTTTTTTCGTTGCGATTTGCACAAAATCAGGGCAAAAAAGCTACAAAAAGTGTAAAAAATGTTCTCTTTCCCTCTCCATTGCCCCCTCAGATTCCTACCTCCCACTTTCTATCTACCCATCTTCCTTTCCTCCTGGTCTCTTTCTCTATCTCCTCCTGACTCTGTGTAGTCCCTGTATAGTATTCATCAAATACGTCACATTATAAAATTGGCTTTTGGTCTTTATGACATCAGCAGAGGCAGCGACTAACAGTTCAAGTTACATTGAATATTATAGCACAATATTTTTAATATTTGCAGTATAGACATGGAGATGTGTTGTACAGTAAAAATTAAAAAGCACTTTTTATGAAATACTGTGTCTCATCGACGATTGATGTAAAAAAAATTCCATATTTTTTTTCAAAGTTTGATTTTGAAGACAAATGCTGAAAATTACCATTTATATTGAAATACATTTGAGATCACTTAAATATTGCTTCAATTAGATGCTGTAATATTGCTTCAATTAGAGGTTGCCAAGTGTCATAAAGGTCCCTGAAATGTGAGGAAAAGATGCAAATCACAAACAGATGTATAATGGGTTGTAGGATAAATGTGCAAATGTTATAATGAGGACATCTATAATTCAAGAATTTATTTTTATATATTCATTACATTACAGAGAACATTGCTTGGTCAGTTCAGCTTACACACAATCGTCTCATAGGAATCCTAGTTAATTGTGCAATGTAGAGATTTGTGCATTTGTTACACGGTGGTGGGTTTACAAAAAGAAGAAAAAAAACATACTTCTATAATCTGTGGGTGAATTAAGCTGCAAGTGGTCAATTCACCTGCAGCGCCACCACAGGGCACAGCATTGCATGCTGCCCATTGAAATCAATGGACTGTCTGTGTAATAAACAGACATGTAGGGTACTCCAAAAAGAGAGAGGTTTTTGTAACTCAGCTTTGGCTAATAGATGAAGGGATGGCGGACTCCATTCTGTTAACTCAGGTCTTCTGCTTAGACTAGGAATTGACTTTGAAGGATGGAAGACTATCACTATGACAATCACCACTCATACAGAATTAAAAAAACACTGACTCATTAATGTGGTAAAAGGCCATAGCATCTGCATTTATTAACCCCTTCCAGATGTATGACGTATACTTACGATATAACTGGGTAGGGGAATGTAGGGGAAGTATGGAGCAGGCTCATAGGCTGAGCCCACTCCATACAACATGGGGTGCCAATGGTTGGGGGTGCCAATGGTTGGCATGGCAGCCTGGGTGCCTAATAAAGACCCCAGGTCTGCCATCTTTGAACTCCTATTAAGCCTTGCCACCGGTAGGGCTAAATAGGAGACGGTCAGTATCACAATATACTGCAATACATTAGTATTGACGTATATAGTGCAAGTGATCCAACGATCGCTGTTTCAAATCCCCTGGGGGCACTAATTAAAAAGTGTAAAATAAAGTTTTTTTTATGTACGAAAAAAATATTCAAAGCTTAAAAAAATAAAACCTTTTTCCATTTTCTCCCTAGAGCATTGTAAAAAAAAAAATAATAAATATTCCTGTGTCCATAAAATTCTGAGCTATTAGGCGGGATTCACACGAACGGGTCGCGCCCGAGCCCGAGTGCCGGCCGGTAAAATCGGCCATTCTGCCCGGCCGGTTTGCATAAAGTTTTGCATCCGTGCCGGGCCGGGCAGATCCGGACAGTGACATCAGCGGCAACTCCTGAAGGGGAATCCCCATGTGTTCGGGGATTCCGCTTCAGGAGTTTCCCCTGATGTCACTGCCCAGATATGGACAGAGACATCAAGCGCTCTGTCCAGGAGCGGAATCCCCGAAAACACGGGGATTCCGCTCCTTCAAGGAGCTAAAGTGCGGCTAGCACATAGCAGAGCGGGGAGATACCTCCCCGCTCTGCTATAGTGGCGTCGCTGCAGTAGTAGCAGCCGCAGCAGCTGCTGCTACTAGCGGCGCCATCGAAGGTGTCGCCGGGCCAGGAAAACAAGCAGGGGACGGGAGCCAGCACAGCGCTCCCTTCCACCTGCTGTACACCCCGGCCCTGCCACACCGTGTACAGCGATGCCATTCGTCAGAATGGAATCAACTCCTCCTCCTCACATGCACTCTGCGCTGTGAGGAGGAGGAGATAGAGCGCAAGCGCCGGGAAACCCGGCCATCACTCGGAACACATTCCGGTGATGGCCGTGTAATACCCGGCCCCATAGACTTCTATGGGAGCCGGGCGGCCGGGTACCCGGGCGAAGATAGAGCATGTCCTATTTTTTGACGGCCGGATTTCCCGGCCGTCAAAAAATCGGTTGTGTGAATAGCCCCATTAGGGGTCTATTATTCCTAATGCAGCCGGGTGCCGGCCGATTTATGAACGGCCGGCACCCGGCCGGGAAACCCTGCCGTGTGAATGAGGCCTTACAATATAACATTATTTAACCCGCGATGAACTTTAGAATCGCTGTTTTATGGTCACCTCATCTCCCACAAAAATGGAATAAAAAGGCATAAAAAAACTCGCATGTCCCCCAAAATAAGCCCTCATACTGCTCAATCGACAGACAAATTGGCTCAGAATGTGGCGACACAAAATTAATTTTATTTTTAACAATTTGTTTTTTCCTTGTAAAAGTAGAAAAATATTAAAAAAACTATATAAATTTGGTATCGCTGGAATAGTATTGACCTGCAGAGTAAAGTTAACACGTTGTTTTCATTGCACGATGAATGACGTAAAAACGAGACCCAAGAAACAACACAAGACTATGTACACATGGTCCGTAGACTACTTGATGATAATGCCACTTATGTCACTCTTGATAGAAATCCTACAGACTCTTATCTGGCAGAACTTAATACTCTTCTTAGTGAAGCACAAGTTCACAACATCATTACAAAAGATTAATTTAGATCCCTATTCAATTCTAGCCCCACAATTCCCACCTTCTACGCGTTACCTAAAATCCTCAAGACCTCTCGCCCTGTCCCTGGCAGACCTATTGTATCTGGGAATGATAGCCTTACACAAGGCATCAGTTTATATGTAGACAAAATACTTTCATCGTTTGTTACTTCTTTACCATCGTACCTTAGGGATACAAAAGATACTATCACTAGGATCCAGGACATTCATGTTAGTTCATCCACTATGATTGCCAGTATAGACGTGGAGTCGCTATACACAAATTGACAACACAAGGTTGGTTTCACTGCAGTCACTCATTTTCTTAGCACTAAAGGCACACAATTTCACATGCACAACAAATTTGTGCTGTCAATTCTCCGGTTTTTAATAAAAAAATTATATCACCAGATAAAGGGCACGACAATGGGCACAGCATGTGCTCCCACTTACGCCAATTTATTTTTGGGGTGTTGGGAAGACACTATTTTTTCTGAAGATTTACTTTGTTTCACTTGTCACATTTTATTTTGGGGTACATACACTACCGTTCAAAAGTTTAGGGTCACTTAGAAATTTCCTTATTTTTGCAAGAAAAGCACAGTTTTTTTCAATGAAGATAACATTAAATTAATCAGAAATACACTCTATACATTGTTAATGTGCTAAATTACTATTCTAGCTGCAAACGTCTGGTTTTTAATGCAATATCTACATAGGTGTATAGAGGCCCATTTCCAGCAACCATCACTCCAGTGTTCTAATGGTACATTGTGTTTGCTAACTGTGTTAGAAGGCTAATGGATGATTAGAAAACACTTGAAAACCCTTGTGCAATTATGTTAGCACCGCTGTAAACAGTTTTGCTGTTTAGAGGAGCTATAAAACTGACCTTCCTTTGAGCTAGTTGAGAATCTGGAGCATTACATTTGTGGGTTCGATTAAACTCTCAAAATGGCTAGAAAAAGAGAGCTTTCATGTGAAACTCGACAGTCTATTATTGTTCTTAGAAATGAAGGCTATTCCATGCGAGAAATTGCCAAGAAACTGAAGATTTCCTACAACGGTGTGTACTACTCCCTTCAGAGGACAGCACAAATAGGCTCTAAGCAGAGTTGAAAGAGAAGTGGGAGGCCCGCTGCACAACTGAGCAACAAAACAAGTACATTAGAGTCTCTAGTTTGAGAAATAGATGCCTCATAGGTCCTCAACTGGCAGCTTCATTAAATAGTAGCCGCAAAACGCCAGTGTCAATGTCTACAGTGAAGAGGCGACTCCGGGATGCTGGCCTTCAGGGCAGAGTGGCAAAGAAAAAGCCATATCTGAGACTGGCTAATAAAAGGAAAAGATTAATATGGGCAAAAGCACACAGACATTGAGCAGAGGAAGATTGGAAAAAAGTGTTATGGACTAATTATGGCTTTTTATTTATGAATATCCCCATTAGTTCATGTACATCTAAGTAGCCTAATTGATATATGCATACCTGTTTGAGTAGGATAGTCATGTATTAGTGAAATTACGGGAGGTATTAATGGACCAATGAAAGCCACAGCCCATTCAGAATACTGAATAGAGACTAAAATTAAAAGGTGTTCTCACACTGGCCAACCAATCACAAGCTTTCAGCATGGAGAGTTGGAGACCACTTATATTTGGATAGTTGTAGTAGTGAAGGCATGATAAGATTATACTCCGCCATGCCCACATTAGTCTCCTTAGCAGGAGCTTTGCCTTATCAGCCATAGTTGAGTCAGATCTGAAACTTGGCAGGCAGTTCTTAGACAATGCAGTGTTTGATTTGGCTGATGGAGTGCATGGTACAGGACAGACCTGTGGGATATTCTATTGCAGGTAAAGCCTTATTGGAGGAGAGTGGCCTGACTCTTAGGCCTCATTTACACGAGCGTATTATACGCGCGTGCGACGCGCGTGCTTTTCACGCGTGTCGTACGCACCTATAATAGTCTATGGGGCTGTTTAGACGATGCGTGAATTTTGCGCTGCGTGAGTGCGTTGCGTAAAACTCACGACATGTTCTATATTCTTGCGTTTTTCACGCAACACGCACCCATTGACTTCAATGGGTGCGTGAAAACAACGCATGCCACACGGACGGTCCTGCGTTGCATGCGCGAAAATCACGCAAGAGCTGTCAAAAGGATGAATGTAAACAGAAAAGCACCACGTGCTTTTCTGGTTACAAACATCCAAACGGAGTGTCAAATTAGAGATGAGTGCACCGAACTTCACCGGGTTCGGCCGAACTCGTTTTGACCGAACCCGGCAAAAAATGTTCGGGTACGCGACGTCAGGAGACAGTCACTGCCCACGGTGCTCAAAGACTTAAACTGTTTCAGCACCATGGACAGTGACTTTCGATCACAATATACATATACGTGTAAAAAAAACCAGAAGTTCGGACTTACCGATAAGTCCCGGCTCCTTCCTCCAGTCCGACCTCCCAGGATGACAATTCAGGCCAAGTGACAGCTGCAGCCAATCACAGGCCAAGCACAGGCTGCAGCCAATCACAGGCTGCAGCGGTCTCATGGCCTGCCGCGTCATCCTGGGAGGTGGGGCCGGATGACAAGAGAGGGACGCGTCACCAAGGCAACGGCCGGGAGACCGGACTGGAGGAAGCAGGCAGTTCATGGTAAGTTTGAACGTCTTTTTTTATTCACAGGTTGGTGTATATTGTGATCGGCATTCACTGTCGAGGGTGCTGAAAGAGTTACTGCCGATCAGTTAGCTCTTTCAGCACCTTGGACAGTGATGGGCGTCGACTACCTCATCTCTATGATGGCGGCTGCGCGAAAATCACGCAGCCGCGCATCATACACGGATGACACACGGAGCTGTCAATTGCCTTTTGCGCACGCAAAACGCAGCGTTTTTTTGCGCGCGCAAAACGCACACGCTCGTGTAAATCCGGCCTTATTGTAGAAAGGGATCCTCACTAAACATTGCATACCCCTGCATTTCTGTTTTAATATTAAATACAAAGTCATGTTCTGATATCATCTTGGCCAAACTTCATCTGGGCCTAACTTAAGTAAAACTCACTTTTTTAAATGTTTTGATTGGATAAGTTTAACTGTATAATTTTTTTATTTATTTTTTTGCTTTATTAACTGAAATTAGATTTGAAAAAAACCTTAATATGTATGCTTTATTCTCAAAGTGTAACCAAATTAAAATATTAATAATTTATTGTCTACCGCTGCAGGGATATTAACTTGCTGCCACATATTGACACTAAATGTGAATTCTATTTATGACAGAAATGCAGATTAGGAAGAAAAAGCTGCTCCTCTGAACGGGCGCTCAGGTGTGGTTTGTACTGGTATCTTCACAAAATCGTCAGGGTATATTTTCAACGATTTTATTATTAAAAAAGAACAATATAAAATTCGATTGCTGCAACGCGTTTCAACCACGCACTGTGGTCTTCATCAGGCACATAAATTTGGTTACAATACATCATCTTATATACTTGTATCATATGCTTCACTTCCAGGTTAAACTGGCAAGGTGAAGGTTCATCATGAGCGTTTCAGCACAGGTGTGTGTATGTTTTTTCCTCAGACTGATTTTCTCTTAATTGCTATTTCTCCTCTTTTCTACCTTTTAACCAACTATTTTCTGCCAAATGGTAGATATTCTTAGCTTTAGTATAGAAGAATATTAATTCTTTGTATATACATATATATATATATACATACACATACACACATATATATATATATATATATATACATATATATATATATACATATACACACATATATGTCTATATGCAGGTGACCGTATATTTCAAAAAAATCATCATCGTCCGCATATTCTCGCCGCTGACAGACAGTGTTAGTACTCTTAGTTTCTTTGATAATTGTGTTTATTCTTTTTGATAGTTTTGATGCTATCCTTTATTCTAACTAAGATAATTGTGTTACTGGTAAAAAATGCTTCTAGTTTCATTGCTGTTCGTTTGAATCTAATTGTCGGGAGCCAGACGCTCCTGTTTTTTATATATATATATATTTGATTTTAAAAAGAGAAATATTCCCATTATTATTTATTCTTTGTAGGTGTATCACACTCAATCTTATCCTATCATTTTGAATACAGATGTCATTGTATTTTAATAGATCGTTCAAACTACACTTGATCGATTTTTTCATTGAGTCCGTTTGGGCTCAAGGTCCCAAATTTAAATATCCAGAAGGACTCCCTTTTATTCAGGGTAGAGATTCTGTTGTGTGTTTTAACATTTACTTGTTCGATTGGAGAAATTTTTATTTTAGAAAAATCAGATGAATGGTTATATAATAAATGCCTTGATAAGCTATGTTTGAGAAAACCGTTTTTTGCATTAAAGCGGTGACCATTTAATCTCTTTCTTAGTGTTTGGGTTGTTCTTCCAATATATTGCAATCCGCACTCACATTCAATCATATAAATTACATAATCAGTTTCACAGTTCATATAAGTATCAATTTCAAATATTTCTTGTGTTACGTTTGATGTAACTTGAGTTTTTCCTTTGTTAATATTAAAACAACACAAACAGTTTCTTTTCCCACATTTATGGATCCCTGCTGGTTTATAATAATGATCTTTGGTAGAGGTGGGGATATTCGTTTTCAACCTACTAGGTGCTAATATATTTTTAATAGTTCTCCCCCGACGGAATGTTATCCCTGGTTTTATAGGGATAATTTTATTTAAAATCGGATCGTTTAAAAGTATATTCCAATGTTTTTGCAATGCACTTCTAATAACATTATGATCTTTATTAAATGTTGTAATAAAATTGTTTGAATGTCTTTTCTTTAAAACATCTTTGTTATGTGCTATATGTACTTTTTCTACAAGGCATGCTTCTTGAGATGTATCTAAATTTTTTTGATACGCATGTTTAAGGAGATCTTGAGGATATTTTTTCTCCTCAAACTTTGCTTTGAGGATTTTGGATTGTTCTTTGTATCCATTAACTGAGGAGCAATTTTTTCTTATTCTCCTATACTGACTGTGTGGGATATTTGTTATCCATTTTTTATAGTGTGCACTTTTAAAATTTAAAAAACTATTTTTATCTGTGTCTTTAAAATGTGTTTTTGTTAAAAATGTATTATCAGAATGACTGATTTCTAAATCTAAAAATATAATTTTTTCCTTTGATATATTTTGTGTAAATTGTATTCCCCACGTATTCTTATCTTCACCAAACAATAAAGAATACGGAACCATGGATTCCACCCAATAATACTTTTAAACGATCCGATTTTAAATAAAATTATCCCTATAAAACCAGGGATAACATTCCGTCGGGGGAGAACTATTAAAAATATATTAAAAATATATTAGCACCTAGTAGGTTGAAAACGAATATCCCCACCTCTACCAAAGATCATTATTATAAACCAGCAGGGATCCATAAATGTGGGAAAAGAAACTGTTTGTGTTGTTTTAATATTAACAAAGGAAAAACTCAAGTTACATCAAACGTAACACAAGAAATATTTGAAATTGATACTTATATGAACTGTGAAACTGATATTTAAATTTGGGACCTTGAGCCCAAACGGACTCAATGAAAAAATCGATCAAGTGTAGTTTGAACGATCTATTAAAATACAATGACATCTGTATTCAAAATGATAGGATAAGATTGAGTGTGATACACCTACAAAGAATAAATAATAATGTGAATATTTCTCTTTTTAAAATCAAATATATATATATATATAAAACAGGAGCGTCTGGCTCCCGACAATTAGATTCAAACGAACAGCAATGAAACTAGAAGCATTTTTTACCAGTAACACAATTATCTTAGTTAGAATAAAGGATAGCATCAAAACTATCAAAAAGAATAAACACAATTATCAAAGAAACTAAGAGTACTAACACTGTCTGTCAGCGGCGAGAATATGCGGACGATGATGATTTTTTTGAAATATACGGTCACCTGCATATAGACATATATGTGTGTATATGTATATATATATATATATATATATGTATATATATATATATATATGTGTGTATGTGTATGTATATATATATATATGTATATACAAAGAATTAATATTCTTCTATACTAAAGCTAAGAATATCTACCATTTGGCAGAAAATAGTTGGTTAAAAGGTAGAAAAGAGGAGAAATAGCAATTAAGAGAAAATCAGTCTGAGGAAAAAACATACACACACCTGTGCTGAAACGCTCATGATGAACCTTCACCTTGCCAGTTTAACCTGGAAGTGAAGCATATGATACAAGTATATAAGATGATGTATTGTAACCAAATTTATGTGCCTGATGAAGACCACAGTGCGTGGTTGAAACGCGTTGCAGCAATCGAATTTTATATTGTTCTTTTTTAATAATAAAATCGTTGAAAATATACCCTGACGATTTTGTGAAGATACCAGTACAAACCACACCTGAGCGCCCGTTCAGAGGAGCAGCTTTTTCTTCCTAATCTGCATTACTTCAAAACCGCAAGGAGAGGAGTTCCTGATACGAATTCACCCCATGCGGTTATGGCTCCAGAGGCAAGCACAGTGTGAACAAGCGTGTACAAGCTACAAAGTTAAGTTGTGCTGGCGACATTGCACAACTCACCAAGGTGAGCTCCATTCATTAAGTTGCTCATTATCTTACAAATACCAGAACGATATCACCTTAGAGGAGCGCCGTTTTTTTCTCTTTTTTTATCCCCCTTTTTACCTTAAGAATTTATGACAGAAAGGAAGTGTTAAGTGTTTTGACACATGGTAGATGCTTATATAGAGGTGTTTATGTTTCCTGAGAATATGGCAACTCCAGCTCACGTGCATTAAGAAATAAGATGGTTAGGGCATGACCACACATGGCGGAATTCCTCCGCAACTGTCCGCATCAATGCCGCACAGAATCTGCGTTGCAGATTCTGCAGCGGATCTGCACAAAATGTGCAGAAAATTGATGCGGACTGGCCGCTGCGGACTGCAGGAAAAGTGCTTCTCTTCTCCCTATTCAGTGCAGGATAGAGAGAAGGGACAGCACTTTCCCTAGTGAAAGTCAAAGAAATTCATACTTACCGCCCGTTGTCTTGGTGACGCGTCCCTCTTTCGGCATCCGGCCCGACCTCCCTGGATGACGCTCCAGTCCATGTGACCGCTGCAGCCTGTGCTTGGCCTGTGATTGGCTGCAGCCGTCACTTACACTGAAACGTCATCCTGGGAGGCCGGACTGGAGACAGACGCAGGGAGTTCTCGGTAAGTATGAACTTATATTTTTTTTTACAGATACATGTATATTGAGATCGGTAGTCACTGTCCCGGGTGCAGAAACAGTTACTGCCGATCGCGTAACTCTTTCAGCACCCTGGACAGTGACTATTTACAGACGTCTCCTAGCAACGCTCCCGTCATTACGGGAGCCCCATTGACTTCCTCAGTCTGGCTGTAGACCTAGAAATACATAGGTCCAGCCAGAATGAAGAAATGTCATGGTAGTAAAAACAATACGCTCCGCAGCACACATAAGATCTGCGGACTTCATTGCGGAATTTTGACTCTCCATTGAAGTCAATGGAGAAATTCCGCCATGAGTCCGCAACCAGTCCGCCACTGCTCCGCAACAGACAGAGCATGCTGCGGACACCAAATTCCGCTCCGCAGCCTATGCTCCGCAGCGGAATTGTACGCATCGTGTAAACGAACACTGCTAAATTAAAGTGAAAGTCAATGGAGAAACGGCTCCGCTGCGGATTAACGCTGCGGAGTGTCCGCAGCGGAATTTAAGTGAAATTCCGCTATGTGTGAACCCGCCCTAATAAGCTAAAACCAATCAACGTATGTTAACAGATTTGTATGGGTTCTAGATGGCGGGTCCTGAATTGTCAAATACTAGGGACCACCAGTTAATGGACGATCATATAAAGATATACGAAATATCATAAATTAAATATAAATTGAATAGAAAGTGACGTTCATGTTCATTTTAATGCCTCCAAGAGAGGGGCGTAACTAGAAAAGGCTTGGCCTCATAGCAAACTTTTGATTGCCTGCTCAAGCAAGAACATTTACCAGCTCCATGTTAAAGTAAAATCTTTCATTGCATTTAATTATCAGACCAGACAAAAGAAAAAAGATTAGACCCCAAACCAAACCCCAATATACCAGTCTCAGTGGTCTTCTCAGTCCTGTTCACTTCCAAGAGTTGGGAGATCAGGGGCCCATGCCCAAAGACCAATGCAACCAATCATGTCACTATACAGTAACCATACAGTGGTCACATACCAGTTCTACACCAGCGCTCCCGCTGTTAATATAGTGCAATAAATAGTGCGCACTTAAATCAGGTGACTCACAGGGGACATCTTCTCTGCTTAGACCGCTATGACATTTTCTCCCATCCATGATCCGTCTCTGCAGACTTTACCTTTAACTCTTTGCTTTTCCAGCACATCCTCACCCTTTACAAAAACTTCAGATCCTGCTACCGCCTTTGGCAGTGTCCTATTGCTGCAAAATTACTGCCACAAAATGTTATTGTGCACATAAATTGTTTATGATGGCTCCCTGATTTTCTCTCTGCATATATAATGTATATGGAGACATTTTAGTTCATTACCATTCATCACAAATAAGTGAATAATTGGCAGAATGTAAAATGACTCTCTCAGGCCCCTTATCTAAGGATGATATATGATAGAGGGGGAGACGCTGAGCTTGAGGAAATATAGTATAGTTTTCCATGATTTGATTCCCTATTTTTGTAATAAGTTTTTTAAATCCTGCCAGGGGTCATAGAGAAAGCCTGTGAGTTTTCCTCCCCCACCCATGCACAGTGATTGACAACTCCCTCTGTATACAAACTCCTGAAGGAAAATCTGTCAATCACTGCGTGGGTGGGGAAGCCGGATTCACAGGCCTTTTCTATGTCTCCTGGTTTTTTCTAAAAATACTGAATCAAATCATATAAAAATATACAATAAATCCCCGAGCTCAGGATCTCCCCTTTTACCTTATGCTAGCCTCGGATAGACTAGAAGAGGAGACTTCACAGATCCACTTTACGGCTATGAGATGATTACTAGAGAAAATATTTACATTTATATTTAATGATGTAACTTAATTATGAGATTAAATTCTAATAGTTTATTGTTTAGACACATAGGGGATTTCTATGACATCTATGATAAATCAATGTATAATTTTGGGTGGTTGCAGAAGACGTTCCTTATGGTAGATGGTAATCAGTGATTGTCACTACTGTAACACACAAAGCTGTTTTTCTGGTATACTGATGAAATGCACAGTGACATTTTAATTTACTATTTTACTTCCATTGAAATACCATTAAAGGAAATCTTATTATTTTAATGCATTAAAGGACACCAAAGTTAGGCTTCATTCACAGACTTTGCACACTAAAGTTTTCCGTTCCGTCCTAGGACAAAAAAATGAAACAAAACGGGCGTTTCAGAGCCATTGCATGATAGACACTATTGGCGCCCGACGGAACTCATTGACTTTAATGGGTTCTATTGTGTTTCCATCAGGGTGAGTTTTTACCAGTGAAAATAGTGCATCATGCTGCGGTATTTCTTTTGCCATTTTTACAGGATCTGCGACATATGCGTGAACGCAGATGTGAACACAGCCTTATATGTTGTTTACAGATTCTGTTACAGGAGGGGAAAGGAATCTGTCCATAACATTTAAAGCAAAATTCTGATATAAAAATGATTTAGAAAAGGAGATCTCTTCATAACATAGGGCATAGAGTGTAAAGCAGCATGTCAGGGCATGCTGGGTGTTGTAGTCCGCCAACAGCTGAAAAGCCATAAATTGGAGATTGCTGGAGCCTAAAATGTTCTTAGTATCCATAAACCAGGGGCGTAGCTAGGGGGGGGGGGGTCCGGGCGCAACTAGGAGAAAAGGTAAGGGGGTGCCGGACAGAGCGCAGATACAATTGAATGTTATGGCAGAACAGGAATCTATTGGTTCCCTGCTCTGCCATTCACTCCTCCTGGAGCAAAATCCCCGGCCAGAGTGTTGCCGACGCTCTGGCCGATGATTCTGCTTCTGGAGAAGCCCCTGTCATCACTATCCATATATGGACAGTGATGTCAGGGGCTCCGCCTCCAGGAGAGGAATCCCCAGCCAGAGCGCTGCCATGCTCTGGCCAGGTATTCTGCTGCTAGAGGGACTTCCTGATGTCCCTGTCCATATATGGACAGTGTCGTCGGGGGCTCCTCCTGGAGCAGAATCCCCGTCCAGAGTGTTGCCGACTCTTTGGCAGGGTATTCCGCTCCTAGAATGAGCCCCTGATGTCCCTGTCTATATATGGACAGTGACGTCAGGAGCTCCTCCTGGAACAGAATCCCTGGCCAGAGCGTTGTAGCGATATCTACAGGAGGGTGTGTGTGGCACTATAGGGGGGTTGTGTGGCACTATCTACTAGGAGGTGGGTGTGTGGCAATATCTACAAGGGGGATGTGTGGCACTACCTACAGGGGGGAGTGTGGCCCTATCTACAGCGGGATGTGTGTCACTACTTGGTGGGGAGGGTGGCAATATCTACAAGGGGAGGCTGTGTGGCATTATCTACAGGGAGTGTGTGTGACACTATCTATAGGGGGATGTGTGGCACTATCTACTAGGAGGGAGGTGTGTGGCAATATCTACAAGGGGTGTGTGTGACACTATCTACGGGGGGAGTGTGGCACTATCTACAGCGGGGTGTTTGTCACTACTAGGTGGGGAGGGTGGAAATATCTACAAGGGGGCTGTGTGGCATTATCTACAGGGGGTGTGTGGCACTATCTCTTGGGGGGGAGTGTAACCCTATCTACAAGGGGGGTGGCACTATCTAGAAGGATGTGTGGCACTATCTATAAGGGGGTTTGTGGCACTATCTACAAGGGGCTGTGTGGCACTATAAAGGGGGGCTGTGTGGTCCTATCTACATGGGGGTGTGCGCGGCACTATCTACAGGGGGCTTGTGTGGCACTATCTACAAGGGGGCTGTGTGTGGCACTATCTATGGGGGGGGTGTGGCACTATCTACAGGTGGGGTGCGGGCACTATCTGCAAGAGGAGGCTGTTCATTATGTCACCATATAGTCTCATTAGACTCAGTTATACAATCTGTTTTAGTCAGGCACTGATCCCTTTAACCCCTTAAGGACACGGCCAATTTTAGCCTTGAGGACAGAGCAATTTTTTTTACATTTCCCTCTTTGCATCCCGACACTCATAACGCTTTTATTTTTTGTACGACGTAGTTGTATGAGACTTTGTTTTTTGCGGGACGAGTTGTACTTTATGTACGTACCATTTTTTGGTACAAATACATTATCGTTTAATTTCTATACATTTTTAATTAGATTAAAATGATGAAAAAAAGCAGTTGCGCAGCAGTTTTAATATTTATTTTTTTACACCATACACCGATCATAATAAATAATGGTATACATTTGTTGTACAGGTTGTTACGGTCGTGGTGATACCAAATATGTCTATATTATTTCATGTTTTGGGACTTATATTTTAAAAATTTTATTTATTATAAAAAAATGTGTACTTCTGTGTATTTTATTTACTTTTTATTTAATTATTTACCATTATTTTTTTTTTACATTCATTTAACTTTTTTTTTTAATCCAATAAAGGGATTTATCATTTTGATTTTGATTTTGTAACTGCAATGTACTGGCATAGATCTATATGCCAGTACATTAGCCTGTGTACTGATTGTACACAGGCAGTTGTTAGGGCATACCTCAGTATGCCCTAACAACAGGAAATATGTTCAGACAGCCCTGGGGTCCTTCACTGGACCCTGGGCTGTCTGGCCATACGAGTTGTGGGCTTTGATCGCGTCACAGTTATTTTCTGTGACGCGATCAATGTGCAGTCCCCTCTCCTTGAACGCCGCGATCAGCTGTCATCGCGGCGTTCAAAGGGTTAACAGCGGAGAGAAGATGTTTCTCTCCTCTCCGCTGTCAGAGCGGGGCCGTGGCTGTGTATTTCAGCCGTTGCCCCGCTCTCGATCGCGCACACAGACGCGCGCAGGGACGGCTGTCACACAGGACTAGTATGCTCGTCCTAATGCGCAAAGTGCTCGCCACTCAGGACGAGCATACTCGTCCTGTGTCGGCAACCAGTTAATTTATTTTCTTTTAATTTATTGTTATGTTACCTCCCTTATATAACTATATTGCTTGTAAAATGTATAAATGATTTTATGCTGGAGTTACATAAAAAATCATTGATTGGTAGAGAAAGCAAACATGGTGAGGTCGAAGGTGATGTCGTGAAAGAAGTCAGGGGAGAGGGGGGGTGTCGCCAAACTGAATCTTTGCCCCGGGTGCTGGAGAACCTAGCTACTCCTCTGCATAACCTAACATTGCAACCGGTTTTGTATCTACCATGCGTTACAGCTTCACTTTAAAGGGATTGTCTCATGAAGAAAATCACTGTCCATATGCGCTTCTGGTCCATATGAAGGTCAAATAGAGGGGTCTCCTTCTCAAGACTCCCCTTTATAAGCCAAAGCAGAGAGACGTCAAGTAAGAGCAGCTGCTAGTCTGACCTACTCAGTATTACATGATTGTCTGTTCATGGCCACACCATGTAATACTACGTTTCCCCTTCAGCAGCCACTACACTAGGGGTTCCAGGAGCCGCAGGAACCAGCTGCTCGTTTGGCTGTCTGTTTTAGGGAAGGGGTTGTCATGATATGACATTCCTTAAACAAGTCACGATAGATATATAAGACATCTAGTGTTCTGAAATTGGATCAACTCATTCATTGTAGTTTAATTATAGAACTTACATTTTACGTTGAGATACTAAAATCTTAGAAACAAAAACATTCGTAGTTTGTTCTGTCGTTTTCTACCCACTTCAATAGTATTACTTCTCATTTCTACCTTCTATTTCTGTTCCTGAAAGTTATACATATGATTTGCATTAAAATCATCCTCCCACAGCAATATGTTCAAGACATATATAAAAAAGCTCAAATGAATAAACAAATGAAAACCTCTGGATCACACAGCCAATTAATATGCATTGCCGGTAAATGGCAGAAGAATACAGAGATGTTATAAAGTTAACCAACACAGTATTAAGTCTGCATTTTTTAGAGTAATCCCATAGAAATTATAGGGCACGTTCCATGGGCCAGATCTTCTTCTCATGTTTTGCACAAGTTAAGTAAACCACGCCGTCCCAACACAAGGATCTTACACCAAGAAGAGGGTCGGGGGTTAAGTTTCACAATGCACACTTGGCATATACATTGGGACATGCTCCTGACATATATGCGGTTCTATGTCTCCAAGACTGACTCCATCTTCCACCACTCAGGATGGCAGGCTTAGGAGTGGGAGAGCCTATCGCAGCCTGGCCAGACGGAGCTAGCTCCCGCCCTCTGTCTATTTATACCTGCCTTTCCTGTTCCTCCTTTGCTTGTGATTCTTCTCGTGTGGTTTCCTGGCCTTGCTGCAGCTCCTAACTATTTGACCTTTCTTCATACTGACCCCGGCTAACTGACTACTCTCCTGCTCTGCGTTTGGTACCGCGTACATTCCTGGTTTGACTAGGCTCGTTCACCTCTCTTGTTGCTCACGGTGTTGCCGTGGGCAACTGCCCCATTTCCCTTGCTTGTGTCCCCTTGTCTGTTTGTCTGTTGTGCACCTACTGAGCGTAGGGACCGTCGCCCAGTTGTACCCCATCGCCTAGGGCGGGTCGTTGCAAGTAGGCAGGGACTGAGTGGTGGGTAGATTAGTGCTCACTGTCTGTTTCCCTACCCACCTGTCATTACAGCAATCAAATTTGAGTGAGGGCATGCATGCCATGAATAAGGACACAGACGTGTCAGAAACGCGTAGGCACATTTGAACAGGGCTTACTGCTATCCTTCACCTAACATTCATTTGTGTACTCTGCCACAGAACTACTCTATATAGTTCTATTATTTTTATCCTTGTTATACCAATAAAATTGGAACAGGAGTTCCTTTTTAACGCACACCCAGCGCTGGATCTTGGTTCTGTTTTTTCTTCGGGTAGATTAGGGTTCACTGTCTGTTTCCCTACCCACCTGTCATTACAGCAATCAAATTTGAGTGAGGGTATGCATAGGGAAGAACATTGCTCCTAAAACACACACACACACACACACACACACACATAGACACACAGACACATCTCAGCTATGGTCAGTCTGTTTTACAGTAATTTATGAACAAGAAACTCAGGATGAAAAGTCCAAGGTACCTAGTGCAATACGACAAAACACTCTTAGCCCAAGGAGGGTGAGTGCCGCTAACAAAGAGTAGCTCTCGCTCAGACAGACCCTGCCTGTCTATGTATAACATGGCATACTTACCAACAGTCCCGATTTTGGCAGAACAATTTGGCATACCGGCCCACAAAGGGGCGAGGTTTATGACAATTTCTGGAGAAAATGGCAGTTTCCATTAGTGTTGGACCCATTCCTGTCAAAATGGGGGCTTAAAATGTTCCCATTTTAGGAATTTAAATGTGGTTAAGTATAACATGGTCAGTCGGTCATTTGAAGGGCCAGCATGTATTACTAGACTTTTTCTACAGATAGGGAAATACATGACTGGCCACAACTTTCACCGGCAATATCAACTGTTCACTGGAGGCTTCAGAAACCGGCGCCAAAATGATCAGCCAATTGCCTGATTGGCTACAATTAAAAAAGGGATGTCTGGATGATATAGCTCCTCTAATTAACACGAGAATTTTTAGGTTTTGGGCACTTTCATACGTGGCGGAATTGCTGTTGAATTTCGCTGCGGACAGTCCGCAGTGGAATTCTGCAGCAGCCGTTTTTTACATTTGTTTCTATACATTTTTAGGAAAGTTAGTTCAGACGTTGCAGAAAATAACTGTGCGGAAATCAGGCTGCAGTGCAGAATTTTCCCTCCGCAGCATGCTCATGACGTTGCGGAGAAGAAGCGGAAATTCACTGCGGATTTCAGCCTTTGCAATGCAAAAACTGAAATCTGTGACAAGTCCGCTGTGATATCTGCAACGTCTGAATTACCTGTCAAATATGCAAATGTTGGTGCAGATTTGTTGCGCAATTGCCCCAAATCTGCACCAACATTTGCAGCGGAAAAATGATGCCACATCTGAACGTGCCCTTAGAGTGGAGTTAGTCTACAATAATGGAAACATACAACATAGAGAATATTTTCTTCACTAGTATCTAGTCCTCTTATCTCTTCTCAGCAACTTTTGGTCCCAGAACAGCGTCAGTGCATGGGCCGTGTCGCCAATTTGTGTGTGAACGCCATTGATGACTTTGAGTAAGAAGTTTTGCTAGTCTTCACGATTGTGCATTTGTCTTTACATTGGATTTTAATATTCCTATAATAAAGGACTGTGATTCTATCCTGATGGAGTGCTGACATCTGTCTGGAGTTTGTATGTTTCCCCAATGTCTGTGTGAGTTTCCTCCGGGTTTTCCCTATTTCCTCCCATGCCACCAAAACATACTGCTAGGTTAATTGTCTTCCTATGAAATTGGAGGGTGTATGAGAAATTAGATTGTGAGCCCCATTTGGAACAAGGATTGATGTGAGTGATGACAATCTCTATACAGGACTGCAGAATATTGGCGATGTATAAGCAACAACAAATATATAGTAAATAGATTGCAGTCTAGCAATATTGTTCCGGTCGTTGAGGCTTCTTTTCACACCTAATGAGCGGAAATATTAATTTCCATGCATTTATGAGAGATTGTTCAATATCCTAAGTATGAACAATCAATTTCCTGAAGCAGAAACAATCATTTTACCATTAATCGTTCAGTCGTTCACCCTATTTACACAAATTGATTATTTCTACAGTCGGATTGTTTTGTTTGGATCTTACCAGTAATCACTATTCATGTAAAAATAAGAAATTACTTGAATAATAATAAAGCCTACGCCTGAGAGCCATGTGATGATATAGAGCATTGATAGCGTCATAGACACATTTTAGCATTTTAGGAATTAGGAAAGGCACTCTCCGTGGTCTTATCAAATGTTTCTACAAGCAGAATGTTGATCCTGGAGCAGATACAAATTCCTGTTAAAGTGTCAGACTTCATTTCATGTTGACATGTAACTGGCTACATTATATTCCCTCAGTTTTGGGTTTTGACAGATGTCTCTTGAGAGAACTTAACATTGATATTGCTTCCTTTTTAAAAAAAAACAAAACACAGCATGCGTTTTTAGCTGGCAATTTTCCAATAGGCTTCTCTTTAAGGACTTGAAAAAGCCTGTTTAAAATGTTTAAAAACAAAAATCACCACCAAAAATGCTTGTCAAAAAATGGCATGAGAGATGCTTAGGGCTTGTCCACAAGTAACGGAATTGCTGCAGAAAATTTCGGCAGCAATTCCGCAGAAACTAGCAGGATTTCCGCTGTGGTGAAACCGCACCATTTCCTGTGTTTTTTACTGCAGAAAATGGTGCGGATTTTGCTGTGTTTTTTTTCAATGCTGGGAGATGGTGACCTCTCCTCTGAAAAATGCAGCAATTCAGTCCACTCTTTGCAGCAGGAATTGCTGCAGTACAAAAAATACACACCGCAGGTGAATTTCTGCTCGGAAATTTTACGCAACGCGTGGATGAGATTTTTTTTAAATCTCACCCACTTTGCTGCTACAGTATTCTGCTGCATATTTTTCATCCGCAATTTCGGACGGAAAATACGCAGCAATTCCGTTAAGTGTGGACAAGCCCTTACAATTCATGGTGTTTTTTAAAACTTTGAAAAAGGGAAAGCGTTTTTTTCTCTGTTTTTAAGCTAATAAAGCTTATTGTTGTATAAATGAAAAGTTATGCAGCTTTTTAAAATACTTTTTGTTTCATTCGCGTTTCCAATTAGAGGCTGAAGACCTGTACAGACCTAGTCCTACTCTCAGCTGAGGAGTGGATACAATTGTATCCAGTATAGGCTATGTTCTATGAGCTGAACAGACTGATACAATGTAAAAATATTTTAGATACATCTGTGCTGTTGCTGTGTTTAGCTCATAAAAGATTGTCCTAGACTGGATGGAGAATATCTCCATATTATGGCGCCATACAGAGCACGTACAGAGTGTCTACGTCTTCATAGTATGGAGCTGCAGGGACTCTGTTTATCTCCGTACTGCCTCTGTGTCCATGTTTATATAGATATAAACAATACCAATTATTGATTTTATATTGCAGAATTATCTGCTACTAAGGCTCTGTTCATATCACATCAGAGACTTCCATCGGACACTTTTTAGCATACATCAGGTTAATGGGGCCCTTTGGATATGTTCGAGGTATGCGCCGGCAGCTTTCCTGGCCCATACGCTAAATGTAGTGTCCAAACGTTATGTGAACACAGCCTATGATGTTTTGGAAATGTCTTAGGGTATGTTCTGGCTGCGTTTGATGTGTCAGTTTCGTAAGTTTCTATGGGCTTTAAGGATGCCAAAAGAGTGTCCCTTTGGCATCTGCAATGCTGGTACACAAGGATACATTTTTTTTGTATGAGTAAACGTTAGAACTTTATGTTCGGATCATATGTTGGGAGATTTTCCCAATACAGGAGAAAAATTTAAAAACTGAGCCATAAACAAACAAACAATGAATACATGGTATTCTTCATTCTTTTTACAAGTTTTAATACACACTAAGGTGGTTCTACATACGTAAATTAGGTCTTTGTCAAAAATAAAATAGAATGGTACAAAAAACTAATTGATAATGTAGCTGTAATAGCTCTAACCCTCACATCCCCCAATGTACTGAAACCCTGACAATATTGTAATTTATCTGTACTGTACACGCTAAATAAATCATTTAAAGACTGCACCACAAGCCTCACAGGCAGTTGCAGTATTTTTTAGTATTGGTATGGAAAAACACCAAGGCATTCAAAAACACAATGGGCAAAAAACACAATGGCCCGCATTTATCAATGTGTTTATGCCAGTTTGTAGTGTAAAATATCGAAAGTGCACCAAATTTGTGCAATTTTTTTGTGACCTTTCTCCTCGTTATTCAAAGATAAAAAATGACGAGAAAAAGTGGAGATAGTGTAGACCAAACTTATTAACTGGAAGAGAAAATGGCATAAATTTACTATGCAAATCTACAGTCTTGGCCAAAAGTTTTGAGACACAAATTTTGATTTCACAAAGTTTGCTGCTTCAGTTTTTGGCCAGGACTGTACATATGCTCATAGCGGCTGAGTTAAAAAAACAAAAACAAAAAAAAAACAACACAGTAAAGTCTACTCCAAATACAACAAAAATCTGACGTAAATGCTGTGTGTGAATCCATATTTCGGCCTCATGCACTTGGCCTTATTATGAATCTGTGTTGTAAAGATCATTAATACGGAGCCAATGGACCGTAATAGACCCATCTGTCATGAAGAATTAAATGGCTTTTAAATTACATTTTTTTTTTAAATGTAAAAAGTCTCCCTCCCTTCCTGTAAACATAGCAGTGGCTCTGAGCTCATACAAGGCCTCCCCTCGCAGTCTGCACAATGTACAGGACAACCGTACATTGCACAGAAAGGGTGTTCCACTGCGGAATTGTCCACCGGTGTCAGTATGTGAAAGGGCCGCAGCAGGAAAACCCTATGTATGCGCTGAGCCGATTCTATAGGAATCAACGAGTGTGTGAATGGCCCCATTGAAATACATGTGTCCGTGTGACGTTTTTACAGCCGGCACACGGACGTATTCAACGTTCGTCTGAATAAGCTCTTACGCAGATATATCAACAGTTTTATTATCATATCATTCAGTACTATTTTCAGCAGATCTATCACAAGTGTAAAGCTTAGGTTCTTATGATTGTGCTTATTTTTGCTCTATTGTCATTAAATAGAATTATCCCTAAAACAAATATTTTTGCAAAGAGCAGCCACTAACACAGCTAGAAAAGGCTGGAAAGGCATCACAGATAGAAGCTGATGGATCGGATTTTAAATTTGGTTTGACTTTTATTGCAGATAACAAGCTCCATTTTACTGTGTTCAGCTATTAAAAATCCCTTATTTCAGCAAAAATTTGCCTTATTTCTGTAATATTAAGATGCTGATTTGACAAAAATGGAACATGTGGTGTAACAGCAAAGTCAATGTGTGCAGAGGATTGAATCCTGGTCAGATAGAAGTGAATAAATTCATTCATTTACACTACATTTAATGGGACAGCTACTTGTAGTGATGGAAGATATGACTAACAGGAGCATATATATTTACTATATATATATATATATATATATATATATATATATATATACATATATACACACACACACGCACCATGTTCCAAATTATTATGCACATTGGATTTAAGTGTCATAAATATTTAATTATTAGTTTTTCAATTAAACTCATGGATGGTATTGTGTCTTAGGGCTCTTTGGATCATTGTAATCAATCTCAGACACCTGTGATAATTAGTTTGTCAGGTGTGCCCAATCAAAGGAAAACTACTTAAGAAGGACGTTCCACATTATTAAGCAGGCCACAGGTTTCAAGCAATATGGGAAAGAAAAAGGTTCTCTCTCTGCTGCCGAAAAGCGTGAAATAGTGCAATACCTTGGACAAGGTATGAAAACATTGGATATTTCAAGAAAACTTAAGCCTGATCATCGTACTGTGAAAAGATTTATGGCTGATTCAGAGCACAGATGGGTTCATTCAGATAAAGGCATAATGAGGAAGGTTTCTGCCAGACAAATTAATAGGATTAGGAGAGCAGCTGCTAAAATGCCATTGCAAAGCAGCAAACAGGTATTTGAAGCCGCTGGTGCCTCTGGAGTCCCGCGAACCTCAAGGTGTAGGATCCTCCAGAGGTTTGCAAGTGCGCATAAAGCTATTATTCGGCCACCCCTAACAATGCTCACAAGCAGAAACGGTTGCAGTGGGCTCAGAAATACATGAAGACAAATTTTCAAACTGTGTTGTTTACTGATGAGTGCCGTGCAACCCTGGATGGTCCAGATGGATAGAGTAGTGGATGGTTGGTGAATGGCCACCATGTCCCAACAAGGCTGCGACGTCAGCAAGGAGGTGGCGGAGTCATGATTTGGGCTGGAATCATGAGGAGAGAGCTGCTAGGCCCATTTAGGGTCCCTGATGGTGTGAAAATGACCTCTGCAAAGTACGTAGAGTTTATGACTGACCACTTTCTTCCGTGGTACAAAAAGAAGAACCGTGCCTTCCGTAGCAAAATTATCTTCATGCATGACAATGCACCATCTCATGCTGCAAAGAATACCTCTGCTTCATTGGCTGCTATGGGCATAAAAGGAGAGAAACTCATGGTGTGGCCCCCATGTTCCCCTGACCTCAACCCTATTGAGAACCTTTGGAGCATCCTCAAGCAAAATATCTATGAGGGTGGGAGGCGGTTCACATCAAAACAGAAGCTCTGGGAGGTTATTCTGACATCCTGTAAAGATATTCAAGCAGAAACTGTCCAAATACTCAGAAATTCAATGGATGCAAGAATTGTGAAGGTGATATCAAAGAAGGGGTCCTATGTTAACATGTAACATGTTTTTTTTTATTGAAAGGGCTTTTGATTTCTGTAAATATGACCTCCTGATGCTGCAAATTCAACAAATTACCATTTTAGTTCTCTTTACAACCTTTAAAATGTTTTTATCTCTGTTGTGCATAATAATTTGAAACCGTGAATTTTGAGTTTTTTACTTCTAAAAAAAATCTGTTATCATTAGGAGATTTGTTCAATAAAATTTGCATTATACTCCAACGGTTATATAAACAGAAAAGCTCCTACAGCAATGAAAAAAGAAGGGGCTAGCTGCTATACGGTAAAGCATGCTCCCCAGGTAACAATAAAGGCACTCCTATATAGACATTTTATGCACAGAAGAAAGAAAAGGAGAATACAAGCCTATATATAAAATATAACTTTATTGACATAAACATATAATGTATTAAAAACAGATACACACAATGGACTAAAGGACACTGTTGCAATTACAGTAGATAAAGACACATGTTCAGACTGTGTAATGATCCTGCCAAAGAGCAAGAGAAGTGAGTACAGAGATAGTGCTATATAGCTCTGAGTACAGCCATATATTAGCATGCATGGTACCAATACTTGAACCTAACAATAAAGGGTCAAGGGCAAAACAGTGTGCAAGGATGGACTCGTATACTATGCAGTGACTCACACACCAGAGCTAAATAGTAACCCAAAAGAGGTTTGTAGGAAGTTCAGTAGTAGAAACAAATCTCTTACCCATGAATGGCTATTGGTGCAGTCTGACAGCGTGCACTAGACCCCAACGCGCGTTTCGCACTTTGCTTCCTCAAGGGGTTTAGAGTGTCTGATAAACTGCTGTCTTAAATACACTTGGCAGCAGCTGATGTAGGTGTTTGTTAAATGCCGAACGTGCATTGGCGCGCATCCTCCGTCGACACCGGAAGTGCGGCAGGCCCCACTTCCAGCCCCCAGCGCCGTTGCGCACACCCGGGATCCCCGACGCGTACAGGGATCCCGGCCATGCGCAGTGCGCAAAGGGGGCACGGACCGGGCCAGACACAGGTCGGTGACGTACAGAGGAGGCGCGCACCTCATTGGACATGGAACAAACAAGATCAATAGGGTAAGTATTTGAACATATGCTTACAGAATGATCGACGGATAACACTAATATGCTTACTATGTCCATATATTAAAAGCAAACTATAAAAGAAATATTATGATGTGAAAAGATAATAAATGAATGATAATAATAATACAAACTAATGACATAATATAAGCAAGAGTGTACGTGACAATAGGAATTCATGTAGTTAGAAACTAATATGGAGATATGTGATAATCGCCGAAAAAGATACACCTGTATCTGTGTATATAAATATATAGAACAGTGAATATAAAGTGAGTGAAAAAAGTGAAAAAAAAAATAAAAATATATGAGTATACACTGACGAGACTAAACAAAAATATGTCTAATGTAGTAGTGTTCAAGTGCAAAGTTAAATAGGGGGAGAGAAATAAACTCCCAATTATAAGCAAAGTGAATAAAAGAATAAATATTAAGTTACAAGCGGAATTACCGTTAAAAGTATCCCCGAGGGTGATACAGTATATTCCTATGTGATCATAGGTTGGTTATACATATAATCATAAACTACATAGAGAATATACTTAACCAAAAAAGATAATAAAAACATAATAGATAAAAAGGACAATTAGAGCACAAAAAATACATATATATAGATATCATATATATCCATCTGAGCATACATCTTCTTTCAATTTTCCAAGGCTATTCCATTTCAGCTTTCCATACGTTTGTTCCAATAGAGGATGTAAATGATGAATCAAACACCTATGTACTGTAAACAAAAGACACAACGTTAAAAGAAAGATAAAAACATGTGAAGGTAGGGAAGGTAGGGAATACATATGGAGGACCTTAAAGAAAAGGGGCAAAGTTTAATTGCTCATTGAGGCCATTGGGAGTCATGGATCCCAATTTGACTATCCACATACACTCCCTCTGGGCCAGGATCTTCTTCAAATCGCCCCCTCTGATGCCACAATGGATGCGCTCTATTCCACGGATTTTCAAGGAATTTGGATTGCATCCATGATACTGTTTAAAGTGTCTTGGCAAAGTTTTAAGTAGTGTGGGGTCGCTTATTAAGTTCGCTCTAGTGATGTCCCGAACATGCTCTCTAGTGCGTATCCTCAGTTGCCTAGAGGTCAACCCCACATAAACTTTGGGACAGCCACAAAGTGCATAGTATACTACATGCGTAGTGCTACAGGAGATATAATCTCTAATCTTAAAGATCCGTATTCCATCAACTGTTGAAAAATCGCTTGCTCTGCTGATATTAGGGCAGGCACTGCAGTCACCGCATGGGTAACATCCCACTCTAGGCTCTCTTGTGCTAAAGGGATTGACATTTTTAGGTACGTAGTGGCTTTTGGTCAGTATATCTTTCAGATTCTTGCTCCTTTTCGCGGTCATCAAAGGTCTCATAGGTAAACACTGTGCTAACGATGGTTCGGATCGTAGAATAGACCAATGTGATCCAAGAATCTGTCTCATTTAGTCCCACTGGTTATTATAGGTTGTAATAAAGCGTATATTATTATCAACCGTTGAATGGGTTTTAGTCCGTAGGAGGTCGCCACGTGGGGTTCTTCTAGCCCTATTGTATCCTGACTTAATCAGACGTGCGCTGTACCCCCTATCTGAAAATCTGGATTTCAGTTGATCGGACTGCCTTTCAAACAACCCATCAGTGGAACAGATCCGCTTCACTCGTAGGAACTGTCCAACCGGGATGGCTTTGACAGTAGGACGAGTGTGGAAGGACTCAGCATGCAGCAGTGAATTAACAGACGTGGATTTACGATAAAGGTCGGTCTGAAGAAATCCATCTTGGTCAGCGGAAATTAATATATCCAAAAACTCTATCGAGGATTTATGTACCTTATAAGTCAGTTTGATATTAAACGGGTTAGAATTCAACTGCCGCATGCATATCTCCAATTCACACTCGGTCCCCTGCCAAATAAACAAAATAACGTCTGTTAATTCACTGCTGCATGCTGAGTCCTTCCACACTCGTCCTACTGTCAAAGCCATCCCGGTTGGACAGTTCCTACGAGTGAAGCGGACCTTTGATGACCGCGAAAAGGAGCAAGAATCTGAAAGATATACTGACCAAAAGCCACTACGTACCTAAAAATGTCAATCCCTTTAGCACAAGAGAGCCTAGAGTGGGATGTTACCCATGCGGTGACTGCAGTGCCTGCCCTAATATCAGCAGAGCAAGCGATTTTTCAACAGTTGATGGAATACGGATCTTTAAGATTAGAGATTATATCTCCTGTAGCACTACGCATGTAGTATACTATGCACTTTGTGGCTGTCCCAAAGTTTATGTGGGGTTGACCTCTAGGCAACTGAGGATACGCACTAGAGAGCATGTTCGGGACATCACTAGAGCGAACTTAATAAGCGACCCCACACTACTTAAAACTTTGCCAAGACACTTTAAACAGTATCATGGATGCAATCCAAATTCCTTGAAAATCCGTGGAATAGAGCGCATCCATTGTGGCATCAGAGGGGGCGATTTGAAGAAGATCCTGGCCCAGAGGGAGTGTATGTGGATAGTCAAATTGGGATCCATGACTCCCAATGGCCTCAATGAGCAATTAAACTTTGCCCCTTTTCTTTAAGGTCCTCCATATGTATTCCCTACCTTCCCTACCTTCACATGTTTTTATCTTTCTTTTAACGTTGTGTCTTTTGTTTACAGTACATAGGTGTTTGATTCATCATTTACATCCTCTATTGGAACAAACGTATGGAAAGCTGAAATGGAATAGCCTTGGAAAATTGAAAGAAGATGTATGCTCAGATGGATATATATGATATCTATATATATGTATTTTTTGTGCTCTAATTGTCCTTTTTATCTATTATGTTTTTATTATCTTTTTTGGTTAAGTATATTCTCTATGTAGTTTATGATTATATGTATAACCAACCTATGATCACATAGGAATATACTGTATCACCCTCGGGGATACTTTTAACGGTAATTCCGCTTGTAACTTAATATTTATTCTTTTATTCACTTTGCTTATAATTGGGAGTTTATTTCTCTCCCCCTATTTAACTTTGCACTTGAACACTACTACATTAGACATATTTTTGTTTAGTCTCGTCAGTGTATACTCATATATTTTTTATTTTTTTTTCACTTTTTTCACTCACTTTATATTCACTGTTCTATATATTTATATACACAGATACAGGTGTATCTTTTTCGGCGATTATCACATATCTCCATATTAGTTTCTAACTACATGAATTCCTATTGTCACGTACACTCTTGCTTATATTATGTCATTAGTTTGTATTATTATTATCATTCATTTATTATCTTTTCACATCATAATATTTCTTTTATAGTTTGTTTTTAATATATGGACATAGTAAGCATATTAGTGTTATCCGTCGATCATTCTGTAAGCATATGTTCAAATACTTACCCTATTGATCTTGTTTGTTCCATGTCCAATGAGGTGCGCGCCTCCTCTGTACGTCACCGACCTGTGTCTGGCCCGGTCCGTGCCCCCTTTGCGCACTGCGCATGGCCGGGATCCCTGTACGCGTCGGGGATCCCGGGTGTGCGCAACGGCGCTGGGGGCTGGAAGTGGGGCCTGCCGCACTTCCGGTGTCGACGGAGGATGCGCGCCAATGCACGTTCGGCATTTAACAAACACCTACATCAGCTGCTGCCAAGTGTATTTAAGACAGCAGTTTATCAGACACTCTAAACCCCTTGAGGAAGCAAAGTGCGAAACGCGCGTTGGGGTCTAGTGCACGCTGTCAGACTGCACCAATAGCCATTCATGGGTAAGAGATTTGTTTCTACTACTGAACTTCCTACAAACCTCTTTTGGGTTACTATTTAGCTCTGGTGTGTGAGTCACTGCATAGTATACGAGTCCATCCTTGCACACTGTTTTGCCCTTGACCCTTTATTGTTAGGTTCAAGTATTGGTACCATGCATGCTAATATATGGCTGTACTCAGAGCTATATAGCACTATCTCTGTACTCACTTCTCTTGTTCTTTGGCAGGATCATTACACAGTCTGAACATGTGTCTTTATCTACTGTAATTGCAACAGTGTCCTTTAGTCCATTGTGTGTATCTGTTTTTAATACATTATATGTTTATGTCAATAAAGTTATATTTTATATATAGGCTTGTATTCTCCTTTTCTTTCTTCTGTGCATAAAATACTCCAACGGTTGATGGCTTGAAGATTATACTGACTGTCATTTGCATCGACTATTTAGGAAAATCAGCGAAAAATAACATTTGCATAATAATTTGGAATGCGGTGTGTATATATATATATATATATATATATATTAGTGTATTTTGAAACAATGACATTGAGGACTCTGGCTAAGCTTTACCCAAGACATCATCATAAGGGCACGTTCAGCCGTGGCGGAATTGCTGTTGAATTTTGCTGCGGAATTCTGCAGCAGCCGTTTTTTTCATTTCTTTCTATATATTTTTAGGAAAGTTAGTTCAGACGTTGCAGAAAATAACTGTGCGGAAATTAGGCGGCGGTGCTGATTTTTCCCTCCGCAGCATGTTCTTTCCATTGCGGAGAATTTCACTGCAGATTTCAGTCTTTGCAATGCAAAAACTGAAATCTGTGGCAAGTCCGCTGTGATATCTGCAACGTCTGAATTACCTGTCAAATATGCAAATGTTGGTGCAGATTCGTTGTGTAATTGCCCCAAATCTGCACCAACATTTGCAGTGGAAAAATTCTGCCACGTCTGAACGTGGCCTTATTCTGCTATCTTATTTGTCTTCAGTTGTGATCTGCTCTGTTCCTGACTTCATTGTAGGATTACCCCCTGTACCGCATACCTATATGCTATTCTACATACCTTTACTGAACCCTATCGCCTACTGCCTCTGTATTGCACATGGTTATTTAAAGGGTTTTTACAGTCATTAGAAATGAATGGCCTCTCCTCGGGTGTCGGCGATTCAAACTACAAGCAGTGACAGTAATGAAGGGGAATCAGCGCTTGTACGAGCGCCACGGCGCCTTTAAAACAGCTGATATTGATGGCCTATCACGAGGTTTGGTTATTCATTTCCTGTGACTGGAAAACCCCTTTAACCCCTTAGTGACCAGCCCATTTTAGGCCCTAATGACCAAGCTATTTTATTCGTTTTTCTATAGTCGCATTCAAAGAGCTATAACTTTTTTATTTTTTAGTCTACATAGCTGTATGAGGACTTGTTTTTTGCGGGATTAGTTGTACTTTTTAATAGCACCATTTTTGGGTACATATAATTTTTTTATTAACTTTTATTAACTTTTTTGGGGGGGATTATAAAAAAAAAACTGAAATTCCGCCATTGTTTTATGCGTTTTTAAATTGACGCCGTTCACTGTCCGGCGTAAATAACATGTTACCTTTATTCTATGGGTCGGTACGATTACGGTTATACCACATATGTAGAGGTTTTTTTATGTTTTACGACTTTTGCACAATAAAAACACTTTTGAACTAAAATTATTTGTTTTTGCAGCGTCGCTTTCCAAGAGCCGTAATTTTTTTATCTTTCATCAATGTAGTGATTTTTTGGGCTTGTTTTCTGCGGACGAGACATAGTTTTGATTGGTACTGCATGGGACTTATTGATTCATTTTTATTATGACTTTTTCGGGCGGCAATGGAAAAAAATTGCAATTTTGCCATTGTTTTTTGTGTTTTTTTTTACGGTGTTCACCTTGTGGTTTAAATTACATATTAACTTTATTAATGGAGTCATTACGGTCGCGGCGATACCATATATGTGTACTTTTGTTTATTTTTTTACACTTTTACTAAATAAAACCACTTTTTATGGAAAAAAATGGTTTTATTTATTTTTTTACTGTAACTTTTTTTATGAATCTTTATTTCACATTTATTATTTATTTCACTAGTCCCACTAGGGGACTTTACTGTGCGATCTTCAGATCGTTGATATAATGCTCTGGTATACTTCGTATACCAGAGCATTATTGCCTGTCAGTGTAAATCTGACAGGCAATCTGTCCAGGGCAGACCTGGGGGCTTTTATCAAGCCCCCGGCTGCCATGACACCCCATCGGAGACCCGCGATTGCATTCGCGGGCCGCCGATGGGTGACAGAGGGAGCGCACTCCCTCTGTAAACAAAGTTAAATGCCGCGGTCGCTATTGACGGTGGCATTAACGATGTCATGATTCACTTTTACTTTGAGCCTTACACACCTTGTATATATCAAATCTAATATCTATTTTAAGATATTTTTTCATATGTAAATTTTCTTCTCTAGGCTGCTTGAGCTTGATAATACACTACCAAATCTGATCTTTAAAAACTCGATAATAACCCATTTAAAGGTAACTAAACGTTTGACAAACTTCTGACATGTCATAGTGACATGTCAGATGTTTTGATTGGTAAGGGTCCGAGCAATGAAACCCCCACCAACGGCTAAAACGAAGTGGCAGAAGCACTTGTGTGAGCGCTCAGCCACTTAGTTTCTGTTCGGCTTTTTCCGGAAAGACGATGTATCGGAGTACGGCCTCATAGACTTGACTTGGATAAGTAGAGTCGAGTGATCCATAATTATTCCTTACCCTTTTAGAATAATAACACACGACACCAGGTTGGATTTTAATGGCCACAGCAGCCGTTTATTATAAATTTTATAAAATTAGAAAATTTTATAACCCAAACTTTAAATAACTTAGAATTCCCAAACATTGGAAATTCTACCAGAATACACATACCAAACCCTTAACAGGGTCAATATAAATAACACCTTATAATTGACCAGGGGAAGCCCTTGAGGTTACCACGACTTATAAAAAAACGTAGCCATCTGCCACCACCACTTGTTTTACCTCCAGCCGTAAACCGGCTCGAAGGCACCTTCTTGCAGATGGCTTTTCCATAAAGCACTTCAAAGGGGTAACACCCTAAGAAGCCTTCCACCTATTTTTGGGGGACGCATACCCCTGATGCGACCCCCCCCACCAGTTTTACTGACCAACCTCAAGGACTCCCCCCGCCACTGCGACATGGACCTTGACCGCCTCAAGGCCGTGAGCTCCTCCACACCAACACACCTCTTTCAATCCCGTCTGCTAGGGCCAAACTCCACAAATCCATCCCCACCTCATTCAAATGCACCCCATCCTGTCTCCAATAACAACCTACCCCCCCTTCCAGATCCCTATGCCTGACCACAACACCTCCATTTCTTGCCACAAATGCAGACACAGCCCTGTTTACTTTTATTCTGGCCTTATTAAGTCTCTCCACGGATCGGGCCAAGCGCCATGTCTTTCTTGGTACAATATCTGACCATACTATAATCAGGCCCGGGTGTAATGCCCATAAACACAACAAGTCGTGCTTAATATCCCTCACCAAATCTCGAAAAGGGCGAACACTCAAATCATTCCCCCCAACATGTAAAACTAAAATTTCGGGAACCCGGTCTAGCTGCGTATACACCTGGAATTCCGGTAGTACCCTTGACCAAACCATTCCCCGAAAACCCAGCCAATGCAGGATAGCATCCTCCCGCTGAATCCTTAGTTGACGACCATCCGGGCGAACCTCCGCCCGTAATGCGCCCCAGTACACAAAGGAGTGCCTCAGGATCCACACCAGCAAAGGACGCGAACCTGTGAAAGAAATAAACACACACTTCTTACAACTCCCAATCACACTCCATCTTCCACCAGCACCACATACCTCCCAGCAGCTTCTTAACAGTCTGACAGCAAGTGAGGCCGCACATAAGATCGAAAACGGTTAGACTCCCATCTCCCGATATGCCTGACCCCAGCCTCATCCAACCCCCATCGCACCGCCTCAGTTGCTGCGCCAATACGAAACGAATGGGAAGAATACTCAGCTGACTGCAACCCAATTGCCAGCAAACAGCGTTTAAACACTGCCCCAAATTGAAACCTGGATAAAAAGGACCCGTCTTCATGCCGCAGTAACGGAACCCCATTACCCCCACCTGTACCCCAAAAGCAGACATACACTGTACCGGACACACCGCCGAGCCCCTGATGGCAAATAACACAATTCGCGTCCCCTTACCCGCCGTGTCCGTTTTTGACCTGCGCAGCAATATCTCCACTCTATCGGCAAACAACTCCACATCCTCTTGACTCAGTCCCCCCGCGCGCAACCCACTTGGTGACACCAATTCACCCACTCTAAAAGCCCCAAAAAAGGCTAATGAAAAAGCCAAGCGAAACAACCGGACTTCGAAGGCTGAACTGCAAACCAACTCCACGGCCGTTCCTAATAGGCAAAGAATTCGGTAAGAAACTGGCCGCCGCCGATCTACCGACCCTCTTCCCCTGCGAATACCTTTTAAAGCTTGAACCGCCAAAAATTCTTTGGTAACGTCTTTTTCGCCATGCAATTTCAAGCCAAATGCCACAGCGGACACAAACTTATTCACTTTCGCTACAGACACACCAGACTCATACGCATCCCCCAACCAATACAATAAGGCCACCATCCTGTCCCGGTCTGACCGGACGTCACCCAAACCTCTCAACCAAAGCTCCCATTGAGCCCAGCCAGCCCTATACGCTGCCCATGTAAAACTCGCCAAGGATCGCTCAATCAATGCTCCTGCCGCAGAGAGACCAACTCCCAAAGATGATCCGGACATACCATGCCGATCCGATCCGCTCCCGGCGCCAGCTGACGAAAACGATCCCACTGTGAGCGAGAAAGGGCATCAGCAACGCAATTTTCAACCCCCGGCACATGCACCGCCACCACCCAAGCATTTAATGACAAACAAACCAACACCAAATGCCGCAACAGTTGAACCACCGGAGGAGAAGACGCCGAGATGTTATTGATAGCCAACACCACCCCTAGGTTATCGCAGTGAAAACGAATCTTCTTGTCCCTGAGCCTATCCCCCCAAATGGTCACAGCGACCACGATGGGAAACAGCTCGAGCAGGGCCAGGTTCTTTGTCAAACCGCTTTCTACCCAACTAACCGGCCATCCCCCAGCACACCACTGGCCCCCACAATAAGCACCAAAACCGCCCCCTCCAGCCGCATCCGTAAATAAATCCAGATCCACGGAATCGAAAGCCCCAGCCATCCACAAGGACCTGCCGTTGTACTGTCCCAAAAACCGATGCCACACTTCCAAATCGTCCCGATGCTCCCCTCTCAATCTGACAAAGTGATGCGGAGCCCTCACACCAGCAGTCGCCGCCGCCAACCGCCTACTGAACACCTTGCCCATAGGCATGATCCGACATGCAAAGTTTAACTTCCCTAACAATGACTGCAGACTACGTAAGGTGACCTTTTTAAGCCGACACGACGCCTGAACCTCCAAACGAAGAGCCCCCAACTTATCCTCCGGAAGCCTGCATTCCATTAAAACCGAGTCAATTTCGATGCCCAAAAAATGAATAACCGTAACAGGCCCCTCCGTTTTGTCAGGAGCCAGCGGGACTCCAAACTCCTTCATGACTCTCTGCAAGGCAAACAAAATATTGGCGCACACCGCTGATCTGCCTGGGCCAACACACAAAAAATCATCCAGGTAGTGAATAACTGAATTCACACCTGCGACATCCCTAATTACCCATTCCAAAAAAGAACTAAAAGCCTCAAAGTAGGCGCAAGACAGGGAACAGCCCATTGGCAAACAACGATCCACAAAAAACTTCCCCTCCCAAAAACAACCCAACAACGGTTGACTCTTGGGATGAACCGGCAGCAACCGGAAAGCCGCCTCAATGTCGGTTTTTGCCAACAAAGCACCTGCGCCCGCTTCCTGCACCAGCGCCACCGCTTTATCAAATGACGCGTACACCACCGAACACAATACCGGATCAATACCATCGTTAACCGATGCACCCCGGGGAAAAGAAAGATGATGAATCAACCGAAACTTGTTTGGCTCCCGCTTCGGCACCACACCCAACGGGGAAACAACAAGATCCGACACTGGTGGTTCAACAAAAGGCCCAGCCATGCGACCCAAACCCACTTCTTTAAGAAGTTTTTCAGTCACCACCCCCGCATGCTGGTAAGCGGACCAGAGATTCCGGCGAGTCACTGGAATATCATAAGGAGGAGAAGGAATTACAAAACCCACGCTAAAACCATCCGCAATCAATTGCGCCCCATCCCTATCCGGGTATCTACCTAGAAAGGGGGCTATCCTTTCCAGCTTCACCGGCGTCACCCCCTTGACCAGCTGAACCCCCTGATCCCCCTCCCTTCTTGCCTTTTCGCAAACACCTTGATGCGCCATGAGATGACCCGCTGCAATGGGAACACACGTGCTTGAACTTACACGTTGCCCCAAATTTACACTGGCCGTCGTTAAACTGCCAGCAAAAACCGAGTTTTGAACCGGAACCTTGACCAGACTGACAGACCTGCCCTGCAGACCCTCCGCTCCCTGGAAAGGACTGTCCCGGCTTAACCAGGAGCCGTCACCCTCAACCATAATGCGATATCCTTCTGATCCCATCTAATGCCGGGCCGAACCGCCTTCCGCTGCCGAAATTGTTCATCATAACGCAGCCACGCCATACCGCCATAAGCCCGATGCGCCTCACCGATAGCATCCATATAGCAAAAAAGCGTGGAACAATTTTCCGGCGCCTTTTCCCCCACCACACTAGCCAAGATCGCAAAGGCCTGCAGCCAATTCACAAAAGTTTGTGGGATAAGCCGATAACGCCGACGTTCCTCCTCTTCCTTTTTGCTCTCATCCCTCTTCCCTTTGTCCAAATTAAATTTTACCAACGGAAGAAGGGAAAATATCTCCACATATTCGTCTTTCCAAATACGCTCCCGAACTTCCTGTTTTAAATGCGCCCCCAACGGCCCCTCAAAACAGACATACACCTCCCCTCTTGCTCTATCATCCAAGCGCACCCTGTCAGCCTCTTGAGCCCCGTCTGTCTGCACTGACACAGCCACCGCCCCCGCCGAGCCCCCCACTTGCACCCTATCATGCGGCTGCACTACCAACGGCGGCGCCGACCAAACCGCAACCGGGGACACCCCCGCCGATACCGGGGCCTGCGACCTATCCAATCTGCTAACCAGCTCACGCAAACATCCCACTATGTCATCGAGACCGCTACCACCTCCCCCGGCAGACCAGACGACTGCCCCAGAACCCGCCGCATCCCCCGCGCCACCCCCCATGCGCGGAGTAAGAGTAGGAAAAGAAGAAGAGCACCCACCTGGCTGCTCAGGCGCTGTGATCCCACCAGCCGGACGAACTTGCCCACGCCGATCCTCAACCACGTCTCCTTCATCCGTGTCACCCGTTATCTGCGACCGCTGCCCGCACCTACAATGCGAACACGGAGATCCCCGACCAGACTGTCCCGAAGGGCCGGCCTCCATATTGGCCCCGACGCTGATAGGGCCAGCCACTTGCTGCCCGTTATGCGGTATCCACAGTTCCGACCGCACTCCACATCCCACCGGACTCGCCAGTCTTCCGGACTCAGATCTCGCAGCAGCCAGCCCCCTGATTGGCACTTCACCAGGCGGGGCTGCCGACATCACCGCATCATGAACCACACTAGATGGGGGGGGGTATTGGGGAAGCCAGGAGCCAACCCCCCCCTGACCGCCAAGCACCGCCGCGGCTGGGGATATCTGCCAGGCCGGGACCCCCTAGGGGATGCCGCTCTCCCTGGGGACCGGCCTGCAGCGACCCTGGAGGGGCTTCCCCGGCGGCACCGAACCCGCGGGATTTCCTCTGGGCTAAGTCTCGCTGGGGGTCGTGTACGCCGTGACCTGCGAGCAGGCACCACCCCCGGCGTAACTACCTCGGGCCTGTTCACTCCACTATCCGGAGGGCTGAGCAGCAGAGGGCTGCCTAGATCCAAGGACAAAACAGCAGGGGATGATAGAGAGGAAGCCGCCCCTCCCCCCTCCCTGGCCACCGCGCGATGAGAGCGCCGGGGCCCAGCAACCTGGGGCACGGGCCTGCTCACTCCACTATCCGGAGGGCTGAGCATCAGAGGGCTGCCTAGATCCAAGGACAAAACAGCAGGGGATGATAGATAGGAAGCCGCCCCTCCCTGGACACCGCGCGATGAGAGCGCCGGGGCCCAGCAGCCTGGGGCACAGTCATCCCCACAAGTCTCATCACCTGCTCCTCAAACCAGCCGACGTCCTGATTATCAGCTGCCGCCCGGAGCCGCTCCACAAGTTCACTGAAGGACGCCATCTCCCACGATCAGGTAAGAACACACACACACACACACACGCTGCTGCTGCTGCTGCTACTCCTGTGATGTCTCACTTCTCACTGTCTCCCTCGCACTGAGGAAAACAGCGGGAAGCCCGAGACCTACTCCCCCTCCCTCCTCACTTCCAATCCCCTCCCCTTCATTCCCTGCACGTAACCTTAACCCTTTCCTCACCTGTTCCCTCCTACCCTGTCATGTCGGCCTCCCCTCACTCCTTGCAGTCAGCAGTACGGCCGCTTCTTTCTATTGAGCCCTTACTCCGATTTCCAGAAAGAGCCGAACAGACACGAATCGGCTGATCACTCACATGAGCGCTTCTGCCGCTTCGTTTTAGCGATATGTGAGGGTCTCAGTGCTTGGACCCCCACCAATCAAAACTTCTGACATGTCAGAAGTTTGTGAAATGTTTAGTTACCCTTTAAATAGTAAAAGAAAGGAAGAAACTGTGATCCAGCGCTGGTAGTATTTCAAAGGAAACAGTGTTCCAATTTTATTCCAAACAATTAAAATTCCAGTATACACAGGTGTGGTTGCAGTAGAAGTTAGCCTACGTGTTTCGGACAATGCTCGTGTCAGACGGAACCCATGAACGGAGTCCCGACGCAGATGTGATCAAAGACTAAATTGTTATCTATCTATCAACACGAGTATGGGAACAGACTTCTTAACCCCTTCCCTCTTTAGCCACTTTCGACCTTCCTGACAGAGCCTCATTTTTCAAATCTGACATGTTTCACTTTATGTGGTAATAACGTCGAAATGCTTTCACCTATCCGGGCGATTCTGAGATTGTTTTCTCGTGACACATTGGACTTTAAGATAGTGGTAAAATTTGGTCGATACATTCAGTATTTAATTGTGAAAAACACGAAAATATAGTGAAAAATTGCAAAAATTTGAATTTTTCTCAATTTAAATGTATCTGCTTGTAAGACAGGAAGTTATAACACACAAAATTGTTGCTAATTAACATCCCCCATATGTCTACTTTAGATTGGCATCGTTTTTTGAACATCCTTTTATTTTTCTATGACGTTACAAGGCTTAGAACTTTAGCAGCAATTTCTCACATTTTCAAGAAAATTTCAAAAGGCTATTTTTACAGGGGCCAGTTCAGTTGTGAAGTGGTTTTGAGGGCCTTATATATTAGAAACCCCCAAAAAGTCACCCCATTTTAAAAACTTCACCCCTCAAAGTATTCAAAACAGCATTTAGAAAATGTCTTAACCCTTTACACATTTCACAGGAATTAAAGCAAAGTAGAGGTGAAATTTACAAATTTCATATTTTTTTGCAGAAATAAACACCTAGTGGATTTTGGGGCCTTATTTTTGTTAGAATATATTTTAGGCACCATGTCAGGTTTGAAGGGCTCTTCCGGTGCCAAAACAGTGAAAATCCCCCAAAAGTGACCCCATCTGGGAAACTAGACACCTCAAGGAAATTATCTAGGGGTGTAGTGAGCATTTTGACCGCACAGGTTTTTTACAGAAATTATTGGAAGTAGGCCGTGAAAATTAAAATCAACATTTCTTCAAAGAAAATGTAGGTTTAGCAATTTTTTTTCTCATTTCCACAAGGACTAAAGGAGAAAAAGCACCGCAAAATTTGTAAAGCAATTTCTCCTGAGTAAAACACTACCCCCCATATGTGGTAATAAATGGATATTTGGACACACGGCAGGGCTTAGAAGGGAAAGAGCGCCGTTTGGCTTTTGGAGCTCAAATTTAGCAGGAATGGTTTGAGAGGCCATGTCACATTTACAAAGCCCCTGAGGGGACAAAACAGTGGAAACCTCCCACAAGTGACCCCATTTCGGAAACTACACCCATTGAGGAAATTATCTAGGGGTATAGTGAGCATTTTGACTCCACAGGTTTTTTGCATAAATTATTGGAAGTAGGCTGTGAAAATGATAATCGAAATTTTTTCAAAGAAAATGTAGGTTTAGCTAATTTATTCTCATTTCCACAAGGACTGAAGGAGAAAAAGCACCGTAAAATTTGTAAAGCAATTTCTCCCGAGTAAAACAATGCCCCACATGTGGTAATAAACGGCTGTTTGGACACACGGCAGGGCTTAGAAGGGAAAGAGCGCCATTTGGCTTTTGGAGTCCACATTTAGCAGGAATGGTTTGCGGAGGCCATGTCACATTTACGAAGCCCCTGAGGGGACAAAACAGTGGAAACCCCCCCCACAAGTGACCCCATTTTGGAGACTACACCCATTGAGGAAATTATCTAGGGGTATAGTGAGCGATTTGACCCCACAGTTTTTTTGCAGAAAATATTGGAAGTAGGCCCTGAAAATAATAATCTACATTTTTTCAAAAAAAATCTAGGTTTAGCTAACTTTTTCTCATTTCCAGAAGGACTGAAGGAGAAAAAGCACCACAAAATTTGTAAAGCAATTTCTCCTGAGTAAAACAATACCCCACATGTGGTAATAAACGGCTGTTTGGACACACGGCAGGGCTTAGAAGGGAAAGAGCACTATTTGGCTTTTTGAGATCACATTTAGCAGGAATGGTTTGCGGAGGCCAGGTCACATTTGCAAAGCCCCTGAGGGGACAAAACAATGAAAACGCCCAAAAAGGGACTCCATTTAGGAAACTACACCTCTTGAGGAATTCATCTAGGGGTGTAGTAAGCATTTTGACCCCACAGATGTTTCATAGAATTTATTAGAATTAGGCAGTGAAAATAAAAACAGTCCTTTTTCTTCAATAAGACGTAGCTTTAGCGCAAATTTTTTCATTTTCTCAACAAATAAAGGAAAAAAAGAACCCAAAATTTGTAAAGCAATTTCTCCCGAGTACGGCAATACCCCATATGTGGTCAGAAACTGCTGTTTGGGCAAACGGCAGGGCTCAGAAGGAAAGGACCGCCATTTGGAGTGCAGATGTTGCTGGATTGGTTTCTGGACGCCTGTGGGCCCAAAACAGTGGAAACCCCCCAGAAGTGACCCCATTTTGGAAACGACACCCCTCAATGCATTTACCAAGGGGTGTAGTAAGCATTTTAACCCTGCAGGTGTTTTGTAGAAATTAGTGTTCACTCGATGTTGCAGAGTGAAAATGGGATTTTCTTCCATAGATATGCCAATATGTGGTGCCCGGCTTGTGCCACCATAACAAGACAGCCCTCTAATTATTATGCGGTGTTTCCCGGTTTTAGAAACACCCTACATGTGGCCCTAATCTTTTGCCTGGACATATGACAGGGCTCAGGAGTGAAGAGTACCATGCGGAGTGGAGGCCTAATTTGGCGATTTACAAAGTATTGGTTCACAACTGCAGAGGCTCAGATGTGAAATAATAAAAAGAAACCCCTGAGAAGTGACCCCATTATGGAAACTGCACCCCTCAAGGCATTTATTAAGGGGTGTAGTGAGCATTTTCACCCCACAGGTCTTTTCCATAAATGAATGCACTGCGGATGGTGCAAATTAAAAATTTATATTTTTCCCTAGATATGCCATTCAGTGGCAAATATGTCATGCCAAGCTTATGACACTGGAGACAAACACCCCAAAAATTATTAAAAGGGTTCTCTCGGGTATGACGATGCCATATATGTTGAAGGAAACTGCTGTTTGGGCACGCTGTAGGGTTCAGAGCCGAGGGAGCACCATTTGGCTTTTGGAGAGCGGATTTTGCTTGGTACTAAATTTGTTTGAGTATTGCTGGTGTTTTATAATGTGGGGGTACATGTAAGTGGGGCGGAGTATATAAGGGGCATAGTCAGGTGGTATGAAAAAAAAAAAAATAATCCATAGATGTGTGTTACGCTGTGAAGCAATCCTTTCCGCACAGGCCAGTGTCGCACTGATAAATGGTGTCATTTCTTATCCCCCTTTTGGTCCACACTCTGCACCTTTGCAGTTTGAGGAATTTTGCTGGGAAGTGTTGTCCTGGTATAATACGGACACCGTCGCTTCCAGCGGATATGTTTGGGCCCTCCCTTTCCTGGTTCCCTAATTTTAGGTCCTTGATAAATCGCCTCTTCAAACTGAAGAAATGTTCCCCTCGGGCACAACTGCATATTTTTTTATTTCCTGACTTATTGGAGCCATAACTAATTTTATTTTTCATAGACGTAGTTGTATGAGGGCTGGTTTGTTGCGGGACGAGCTGTAGTTATTATTGGTACCATTTTGGGGTACATGTGACTTTTTGATCACCTTTTATCCTATTTTTTAGGATGCCAGGTAAACAAAAAAATGCAATTCTGGCACAGCTTTTTTCGTTTTTTTTATATAGCGTTCACCATGCGTTTATAAATTACATGTTAACTTTATTCTGTGGGTCAGTACGATTCCGGCGATACCTAATTTATAGCACTTTTTTATGTTTTACAACTTTTTTCACAATAAAATTACTTTTGTAAAAAGAATGTATTTTTTTTCTGTCGCCAAGTTGTGAGAACCATAACGTTTTAATTTTTTTGTCGACGGAGGTGTATGAGGGCTTGTTTTTTGCGGAACGAGCTATAGTTTTTATAGGTACCAATTTTGGATACGTGCGACTTTTTGATCACTTTTTATTCTAATATTTGTAGGGCAAAGTGACCAAAAAACAGAAACTCTGGTAAAGTTTTTTACATTTTCTTTTACGCTGTTCACCGCGTGCAATAAATAATATAATATTTTGATACCTCAGGTCGTTACGGTCGTGGCGATACCAAATACATATGGTTTATTATTATTTTTCAATAATAAAGGACTTGATAAGAGTAAAAGGGGGATTGTGTTTTATTTGATTACTTGAAACTTTTATTGTTTTCAAACTTTTATTTTTTGCACTTTTTTTTACACTTTTTTATACTTTTTTTTACACTTTTCTTTAAGTCCCACTAGTGGACTTGAAGGTCCAACGGTCAGATTTCTTTTTTTCTAATACATTGCACTACCTATGTAGTGCAATGTATTAGATCTGTCAGTTATTCACTGACAGCAAGCCGATTAGGCTTCGCCTCCCGGCGGGGCCTAAATCGGCTTCTGTAATGGCAGAGCAGGAGACCATTGTGTCTCCTGTTGCCATAACAGCAGTCGCCAGTCCCGATTGCCTCTTAGGGCTGGCGATCTGCTAGTAACCGCTACGATGCAGCAATCGCTTTCGATTGCTGCATTGAAGGGGTTAATGGCAGGGATCGGAGCTAGCTCCGGTTCCTGCCGTTACAGGTGGATGTCAGCTGTACAGTACAGCTGACTTCCACCGCTGATGACGCCGGATCAGCTCCTGACCCGGCGCCATTTTGCCGGCAGCTACGGAAGCCGATCAGGCTCCGCCGCCGGGCGGATCTTGACCGGCTTCGGTGCTAGGCAGACCGGGAGGCCAGTATTAGGCCTCCGGTTGCCATTGCAGCCACCGGAACCCCGGCAATTTCATTGCTGGGGCTCCGATGAGCTGCAAACACCTTAAGTGCAGCGATCGCGTTTGAGCGCTGCACTTAAGGGGTTAATGGCGGGGATCGAAGCTAATTTCGGTCCCCGCCGTTACAGTCGGATGTCAGCTGTAAGATACAGCTGAGATCCGGTAATGATGGCACCGACTCAGCTTCTGAGCCGGTGCCAAACATTTGACGTACATGTACGGCATTTTGCGGGAAGTCAATGCTTTCCATGACGTACATGTACGGCAAATGTCGGGAAGGGGTTAATCATTGAATACACGTGTTTCATTCAGTCTGCCTTTACAAACGTCTGTGATGTACTGGTGCTGTAATAGGACACCACCATTGCAACAAGCCGGTTTGTGAAATTTCTTCCCTCCTAGATAATCCTCAATCAACTGTGAGTGGTATTATTGCAAAGTGCAAGCGTTTAGGAAACACAGCAACTCAGCCACGAAGTGCAGACCACGTAGTCACAGACCGGGGTCGCCGAGTACTGAGGCGCAAAGTGCATAAAAGTTGCCAATGTTCTTCTGACTCAATAACTGCACAGTATCAATACTCCTCTGGCATTAACATCCGCACAAAAACTGTGTAACGGCGGCTTCATGGAATGGGTTTCCATGGCTGAGCAGCTGCATGCCAGCCTTACATCACCAAGCAGAATGCCAAGCGTCAGATGGAGTGGTGTAAAGCACGCCGGCGCCACTGGACTCTGGTGCAGTGTAAATGTGCTCTGTGGAGTGGTAGTCTGATGGACGAGTCTGGGTTTAGCAAATGCCAGCAGAACATTACCTGTCTGACTGCATTGTGCCAACTGTATAGCTTGGCGGAGGAGGGATAATGCTATGGGGTTGCTTTTCAGGAGTTGGTCTAGGCCCCTTACTGCCAGTAAAGGGAAATCTTAATGCTTCAGCATCCTAAGACATTTTGAACAATTGTATGCTTCTAACTTTGGGAACGGTTTGTGGAAAGACCTTTTCTGTTCCAGCATGACTGTGTCGCAGAGCCCAAAGTAAGGTCCAAAAAGACATGTTTGGTTGGGTGAGTTTTTCTGGTGAAAGAACATTACTGTCTGCACAGAGCCCTGACCTCAACCCCATGAACTAGATGAATTTGGGATGAACTAGAACGGAGATTGTGGGCCAGGCCTTCTAATCCAACATCAGTGTCTGACCTCACAAATGCTCTTCTGGATTAATAGGAAAAAATCCCTACAGGCACTCCAAAATCTTGTAGAAAGCCTTCCCAGAAGAGTGGAAGCTGTTTTAGCTGCAAAGGGGAAAAACCAACTCCTTTTTAATATGGATATGAATGGGATGTCATAAAGGTGTAATGTTTAGGTGTACCAATATTTTTGTTTACGTAGTGTCTCTCATAATTATTCATCTTATCTATATCAATTTATTCCCACCTACTGCTTTGTCCTTTACAAAGTGAGTCAATGTGCTGGATTATTCATTCAATCAATCAATCAATCAATCAATCAATCAATCAATCAATCAATCAATCAATCAATCAGTGCACATTCAATTTTACATTTCACATGGTTGTACCTGAGCAGCTAAAAGATGATTTAGAGGGGGTGTAAAAGACCCCGGTAGTCACCTTATCTAAAGAGGCTCTGTCACCAGATTTTGCAGCCCCTATCTGCTATTGCAGCAGATAGGCGCTGCAATGTAGATTACAGTAACGTTTTTATTTTAAGGTAAGTCGATCTTACCTGCAAACGCTGATGCTGCTGCAGAATCAACTGTAGCCTCTGGTGCCGATGTGGCCGTCACGATGCAGGACCTGTGAGTGACGTCACAGATCTGCACTGTCAGAAGCTGGGCGTTCTGAAGAGAAGAGGATGTTACTTCTCTTCAGAGCGCCCAGCTAGTAAAAGTATTAAAAACGCCCCGATGTACGCACATAATACACGCCCACTTGGACTTTTACTTTTAAACACACCCACTTGGACTTTTGCAAGCCTCATTTGCATAACTACAAAAACGGTCATAACTTGGCCAAAAATGCTCGTTTTTTAAAAATAAAAACGTTACTGTAATCTACATTGCAGCGCCTATCTGCTGCAATAGCAGATAGGGGTTGCAAAATCTGGTGACAGAGCCTCTTTAAGTAGAAAACATGGTCTACATTGGACAACCTCTTTAAAAGCTTTTTTTCAACGTTTGATCCCAAATCATAAGACATTTAAGCCCCACCGCATGCTGCCAAGAATGCCCCTAAGGGCTCATGCACACATCAGTTATTTTCTTCAGTGTTCCTTCTGTTTTTATAACGGACCCATTTCTATGGGGTCATACACACATCCGTTAGTTTTTTTTTGCGGATCTATGTGCCCAATCCACAAAACTCAGAGCAGGTCCTATTCCTGACAGTTTTTGCGGCTCTGTCTCACCCATTCTACTCAATGGTCAGTTAAAAAACAGACTACTTACGGAAGTCATTCATGTTTGGTCTCTGTTTTGCGGATCCGTTTTTTGCTGTTATATAAAAGGACAAGTATGTGTGCATGAGGCACAACACTGTACAGTATGGCCCTTTTTATGCAAATATGCATAAGTCCCACCTATATTTGGTCCTGTTTCCCGGACAGCCTAGCAAAAAAATGGGACTATTGTGATAACAAAAATATTAACCTCTATATAGTGGTGACCTATTCCACAGTACTTTGCATATCATAAAATGTTCATACAAAGATAATTGAAGCCTACAACGTTATTAAGAAAGTCACACAACCAGTAATCCTCACAGTATGTAAATATGAGCAAAATGTACCAGATACAGATCAGAATAATTTAATATACGTAGTTGGAAATATGATTTATTTTAAATTCAAAAATGGGTCACAGCAGCCGACTCCCCACATGCGTTTATTGTCTCCTCCGGGATTGAAAAGAATGATTTAATTTTCTGCAACACTACTGCATTGTAAAAAAGTGGATGCACAGAAATGAGCAGGAGGCAGGATGGTGCTAAAATAACAAGTAACTCATGAGAGCAAAAGACAACACACACAAAGATGTAGCTCCACCCTGCGGGATCTAAGATGCGAGCAGGCAGTTACTATTTTTATTATTGTATATTACATTACTGTTATATTTATTGTACAATACTTATAAATGTGAGGTTTTTGACACACATTTTGATTAAATTGTGTGTGTGTCCACCGGCCACGACAAAACAACATACACATGGGTCCCTACACTAAACATTATATCTATACAGCAGAAGACTCACCTCTCTTGGGTCTTGGCCTATAAAATGTACTCAGGATAGATAGGAACCAGCTTTATTCTGCTCTAATTTAAAACCGCTCTGGAAGGTGTGAGAAGTCCACGACTAAGATGTCACCCCCCTCAAAAGTACAATGCAAACTTTGTTAGCACCTCCTAATACAGGTCAGTAAATAGACAGGTGCTAATCTGCTGTGACTCCAAAGCAAACAAACAAACACAAAGATTCAGCAGCACCCTGCTGGCGCTAAGATGTGTGCCAACGTTGAATATATGGATTCTTTTAAAATGCATTACTGCTATATTTACTATACTTATAAATGTGAGGTTCTTAGCGATAATTTCCATACAGAGAAGTTCCAATTGTGAAAGGGCAGGTGTCTCTAATAAAGTGGCTTTTCAGTGCACTTTCCCCATATACTTACATTAGCATATTAAAGTTTCATCGAAAACATTTCTGAAATAGTTTAACATTTCAGTGGTCTAACAAGCACAAGGACCCTCGGGGACGCAGGGCACATCAATAATAAGTGGTTGGTGCAACCGTGCAAGTTACGCTAAGGTGGGGCAGGCTGCCTCCATGTGACTCACTGTCACGAAGGGTCTGTGGACCCACTGGGCCGTACCGCCTTGGCGGTAAGGCAACTGGCCAACAGAGCGCAGGTCAATGTCTATAGTTTGTATTGGTACCTGTGGCAGCTCGGACAGCAGCAAGGCAGGTTCGGCTGGGACTAGGCAGCAGGCAGACGTTAGGCGAGGTGAAGCAGGTCAGACGTGGGATACAGCACGACACGACTTTGGCACAGCACAGTGCTCGACCAGGATAGTATGGAATGCAGGGAACAGGAACAGGAAAACACAAGGAGGCCATCACATAGACAAACTTAGGAAACAGGGGACTGGAACCCTCTTATAGTCCAGGGTACTCACGGATTCAAGTTCATCAGAAGTTCCGGTGCGCGCTCTGCCCCTTTAAGAGCGGGCACACCCTACAGGATCCGGCTCAGGTGAGTGGATGCGAGCGCTAGTGTCTCCTGAGGAGGAGGCTGGGGCCAGCGCTTGTCGACTCGTGGCTGCGGCTGTCAGGAGGAGATTGGAGCTGATGGCCCGCAGCCACGGACATTCCAGTATCCCCCCTCTTCTTGGGACCAGAGCGAGAGAGAAACTTTTTCAGAAGAGTAGGGGCATTGAGGTTCTCCTCTGGGTTCCAGAACCTCTCTTCAGGACCAAACCCCCTCCAGTCCACCAAACAAAAAGTTTTTCCTCTCATTTTCTTGGTGTCCAAGATCTCCTTAACCTCAAAAGGTGTCCAAAGGGCCGCTGGAGGCAATCGCAGGGCTAGGAGTCTTGGTATAGCGGTTCAGAACCACCAGTTTCAGGAGGGAGACATGGAAGGAGTTGGGGATCCTGAGGGTAGGAGGCAGCTGAAGCTTGTAGACAAGAGGGTTGATCTGCTGCAGGATCTCGAATGCTCCGAGGAACCTGGGAGCAAATTTGCACGACGGCACCCTCAGTCGGATATTCCTAGAAGACAGCCAGACCTTTGTGCCAGGAAGAAACTGAGGAGGTTCTCTTCTCCTTGTGTCAGCCTTCCGCTTCATGCGGTCGACCGCCATTAGGATGGAGGATCGAGTCTGCTGCCAGGTCTGCAGGAAGTCTCTAAAAGCGGAGTCAGCCGCTAGTACCGGGCACCGGGAGAGGAATTTGTGGGTGCTGGCCTTAGACAATTAAGAACGGTGTATTCCTTGTAGACTCACTGGTGTGATTATTGTAGGAGTATTTAGCCTATGGGAGCAACTGCACCCAGTCATCATGCTGCTCGGAGAGGAAGTGGTGTAGGTAGTTCTCCAAGATCTGATTGATCCTCTCGACATCACCATTGGACTTAGGATGGTAGGTTGAGGGAAAGTCCAACTTCACACCGAGGAGTCCACAGAGGGCTCTCCAGAACTTCGAGGTAATCTGAACCCCCCGATCAGACACAATATGCTGCGGCAAGCCATACAGGTGGAAGATGTGTTGGATAAACAGCTTGGCCAGCAGAGGAGCAGAAGGAAAACCGGTCAAAGGAACAAAGTAGGCCATCTTCGAAAGTCCACCACCACCCAGACAGCACTGCATCCAGCAGAGAGAGGCTGGTCTGTAATAAAGTCCATAGCTATATGCTGCCAGGGAGCATTGGGCACAGGCAATGGCTCGAGCAGACCAGCAGGTCTGGAGTGAGCGGCCTTGTTTGCTGCACATACAGAACAGGAAGAAACTAAGTCCACAATGTCCTTGGGCAGCGTGGGCTACAAGAAATGACAAGCAATCAGATCCCTGATCTTACGGATCCCCGCGTGACCTGTCAGTCTAGAGGAGTGTCCCAGCGGAGGATTCTTCCACGATCAGCCAGGCACACAAAAGTCCTCCCTGGATGAATGTCCCCAACTTGCAGGGGATTGACAGAGACAATCCAAGACAGATCAATAATGTTCTGTGGAATCTCCATGGTGTCTTCCGTCTCGAAAGACCTGGACAAGGCATCGGCTCTCACATTCTTGTCGGTCGGGCGATAATGGAGCTTAAACTGGAACCTGGTAAAGAACAGTGACCACCTGGCCAGGTGAGGGATCAGGTAGGTCAGATTCTTGTAGTTTGTAAAAATTAGGATCGGATGAGCTGCGCCCTCTAGTAGATGTCTCCACTCTTCCAGAAGCCAATTTGATGGCCAGTAACTCCCGATCCCCAATCGAGTAGTTGCGTTCTCCAGAAGAGAAGAACTTAGAGAAATATCCACATACCCTTTACTGGCCCTTGGGACCTCTCTGGAACAGGAGTGCATCAGCACCGACAGAGGATGCGTCCACCTCCAACGAGCACTGCAGAGAAACATCGGGATGATGGAGGATAGAGGCTGACTTGAAGGCACTCTTCAGGCTATTGAATGCAGACTCTGTCTCGGGAGTCCACACCTTGGCGTTCATACCCTTCTTAGTGAGGTTAGAGATAGGAGAAGTCAGTAAGGAGAAGTTTGGAATAAATTGCCTGTAAAAATTGGCGAATCCCAAAAAGCACTGTATGGCCCTCAAGCCTTGAGGGCGTGGGCATTCCAGGACAGACTTTACCTTCTCAGGATCCATCTCGAGACCTCGATTCGAGATGATGTAGCTCAGGAAGGGTAGAGCATCTCTGTCAAACATGCACTTCTCCAACCTGGTGTACAGACGATTCTCCCTTAACCGTAGCAGAACATGTCTCTGATGCGTCATGGGATCCGGAGAAAAAAATCAAGATGTCATCAAGGTAGACTACTACACAAACATAGAGGAGGTCATGGAAAATGTCATTAACAAACTCCTCGAAGACCGCGGGAGCATTACACAGGCCGAAGGGCATTACTAGATGCTCATAGTGTCCATCACGGGTGTTAAATACAGTCTTCCATTCATCACCCTGGCGAATCTGGACTAGGTTGTAAGCCCCACGCAGGTCTAGTTTAGAAAAAATCTTGGCACCACGTATACGATCAAACAGTTCAGAGATCAGTGGCAACGGATATTTATTCTCCACCGTGATCTAGTTGAGACCTCGGTAGTTGATACAAGGAAGAAGAGAGACATCTTTCTTTTTGACAAAGAAGAACCCAGCTCCTGCTGGGGAGGAAGGCTTTCATATGAAACCCCTCTCCAAGTTCTCTTTCTCATAGGCAGACATGGACAGAGTCTCTGGCAAGGAGAAAGGATATACCCTACCACGGGGAAGGGATGCATCAGGAATCAGTTCAATAGGGCAGTCATACGCCCTATGTGGAGGCAATGTCTCCGCCTTCCTCTTGCTGAAGACGTCCGAAAATGCAGCATAATGACTCGGCAATCCTGCCAATGACCGAGGCAGAGAAAGCTGAACTGAACTAATCTGCACCAGGCAACCGCTTTGACACTCAGGGCACCACTGGAGAACCTCTCTGAAATTCCAGGACTGGGGCATGCAGTTGGAGCCAAGGCAGGCCCAGCAACACAGGGTTAACAGCTTTGGATAAGACCTAGAATGACAGAAGTTCGGAGTGAAGAGCCCCTATAACTGGGTCTCGCAGAGGTAGTCCATTTACTGAAGCAACTGTCAACGGGCTCTCCAGAGGGGTGGTGGATAATTGCAGAAGGTCCACCAGGTCTCTACGGATGAAATTAGCGCAGATCCAGAGTCCAGATACGCAGAGACCGGACACTATGGTCACAGGTATGGACAATTTAGACGGAAGTCCAATCTTACCCATGGTTGTCAAAAGACAACTCCAGAAGTGCAATTGTACATCTGTTACATTATTGTATGTATTATTTATATTAATAAATAGAATTGTATTTTAACTGTGGTTTTGTCACGTGTGTTTCACTTTATTTATTTTGTTTTATTTTATCACCACACTGTGCACGTGTGTTCACTCACTTCTCACTATCATTTATTATTTATTATTATTTTTTATGAAATAATATTCTTTCATAAATTGTTTCCCCGGTTTACTATATGTTATATATATTTATTTTTGTATATATATAAGTCAATATATGGTCTTTTTTGTATTGATGGTTTTATGTAATGACAGTATGACACTATGTTTGATGTATTATCAAATTATGTATATTTTTTCTATATATGTATTATTGCTTATATTTTGAGACATTAGAGTTCCATTGGATATTTATATTCTGTTTCTCACATAAAAAATCGGATCGTGATACATATGCCCTATACTGGTTTTTGCCATATAAGTTGATCTCTTATTGTCCTTGCCCATACTTAAAATAGCCACTATGATGTGATACGTCATATATAAGCTATTACATCTGTTGTCTGCGGCGCTTGCGGTCTGATGCGCACGCGCATGCGCGTTTACATTCCTTGAGACGTACACTGGACATTTGCAATGGTGGTGTTTGCTGCTTACCGATCAGCATTCAGGTAACTTTAGACATGCTGATTCACCAATGTAGAACACCTGGTACATTTCAGGTGTTCAGCATTGGGGATTTGAGAATGTCGTGCTGCTATTTGCTATCTCTGAATAAACCTCTCCCACCACTGAGTATAAATACAACGCCGGTCACCTTACTAGTCAGTACCCCTTGAAAAAGCTACCGCGAAACGTGCGTCGGGGCTCTTGCTGTGGAGCTCATTTTTGGCTTGATATGCAATACACGGGTTGGTATGGCTTCTGGGACCTACTCTGATTTTTGGTGATACCCTCGTCTCTATACCACTTTATTTACACTGAGATTTCAGTGTTAGCTACAAGTCTCTCGTGTATACTATTTTTTACAGGGTCTGTATTACATTGTTCTGTTTCAGCATGCTTTTTGGAGACACATTTTGTGGTGTCGGTTATCCTTGTACTGTACATTTATAGCATGACTGTCATAGTGACCCTGTCTGGTATTATTGAATGTTGAATATAGGCCATTCTGAGTAGCCTCATGTTCTCCACATTGTATATTTTAATTGTCTGTGGTTTTTAGGTCCTGATGGCCAACATGTTCTAATGTATATTGTAATAAAGAATTTATATTTTTTGCAAGTTACTTACTGTACTTGGTGTCATTATTTTTCCCTTTTGGGAGATTTGATTTGTCTTCACATACAGTTATAGGTATTTATTGTCTGTTTTTCCTTGATATGTGTGGACGTTTACTATAACGTTTATCGTTAGGTCTGGTTCTATATAGGTATTCATAACTCCAGAAGTGCGTCTGCCTTGTCTCTCCTGGGTGGATAACTTACACTGGTCCATTATCACAGACTCCTTAGGAGGATCGACATCTGAGGACAGCAGGGGTTGCTGCAAAGTAGGAGCCAGACTGGTAAGGACTCCCTCCCGTCAAACCTCTTGGAGGCATTCTCGGATCCGTATAACAATCCGGGCGGACAGAAGGATGAGGTCATCCAGGGTAGACGGCAGATCCCGAGTGGCAAGTTCGTCCTTAATGTTAGGAGCCAGTCCATGCCAGAATGCTGCCACCAGGGACTCATTGTTCCATAACAGCTCTCCCGCAAGGGTGCGGGAGTGGATGGCGTACTCACTCATGGAGGTGTCTCTTTGACGTAGGTTAATCAAAGAAGCCGCTGCAGATGAGACCCGACCAGGCTCCTCAAACACCATACGAAAAGTCCGGAGGAAGGCTTGGAAGTCACGGGTCTCTGGTCCTTGTCTCTCCCAGATAGGGTTTGCCTATGCAAAAGCCTTGCCTGTGAGGAGAGAGATGATGAAAGCGACCCTTACGCCATCAGACGAAAATGTCCTATTATACAGGCTGAAGTGGATCTGGCACTGATTTAGAAATCCACGACAGGTACTTGCTTCTCCATCATAGCGGTCAGGAAATGGCAAAGAAACACGTGAGCCAACACTGCCAAGAGGTGTAGTCTGAGGATCAACACTGCCAGGAGGTGTGGTAGGAGGAACAGCAGCTTGTGCCTCCTGCCGACGTGCAAGAATGTTCAACGTCTGGAGGAGTTGGTCCTGTCGAGACCGGAAGTCTAGCATATCCGCCCGCATTTCTTGAGACGTCGTCATAGTCTTAAATCGACCAGATGGGTCCATGGTCTGAGCGTCCTTCACGAAGGGTCTGTGGACCCACTGGGCCATACCGCCTTGGCGGTAAGGCAGCTGGCCAACAGGGCGCAGGTCAATGTCTATAGTTCGTATAGGTACCTGTGGCAGCTCGGACAGCAGCAAGGCAGGCTCGGCTGGGACTAGGCAGCAGGTAGAGGTCAGGCGAGGTGAAGCAGGTCAGACGTCGGATACAGCACAATACGACTTTGGCACAGCACAGTGCTCGACCAGGATAGTATGGAATGCAGGGAACAGGAACAGAAAAACACTAGGAGGCCATCACATAGACAAACTTAGGAAACATCAACAATGCTCAGGCATAGAAGCAGAGGACTGGAGCCCTCTTACAGTCCAGGTTACTCATGGGTGCAAGTTCATCAGAAGTCCGGTGCGCACGCTGCCCCTTTAAGAGCAGGCACGAGCGTGTGCGCGCACCCTACAGGATCCGGCTGAGGTGAGTGGATGAGAGCGCTGGCGTCTCCTGAGGAGGAGGGTTGGGCCAGCGCATGCCGACTCGTGGCTGCGGCTGTCAGGAGGAGAATGGAGCTGACTGCCCGCAGCCACGGACATTACACCCACAGAGGAACTGTAGGACAGGCAGAAGACAATTAGGGCGTAACACAAGCTTGGGGGACTTGTTGGGGTAGCTTACGGTCCCCAGCCCGGCAAAGATCAGCTGGTTATGTCCTCTATTTCCTATTTGTACTACTACTCCAAAAGAATGCATTCAAGCTCAGTACCGCACTGCTGTGCTAATAAAGGGTGATGATCAACTGCAATTGGTTGTCTATTGCGATCATCTATCTCTTTCATCTCCTCCTCCTCCGTTTTAAACCTTTGTAATGGTGGTAGCACAGGTAAAACTTCTTGTTCTGTTTAAAGAGGCAAGTCAATTGTCTTTTCTTTGGCTTTAAGTAGAGATTGAACTTTGAAAATATGCTTCACCAGCCTTTCGCCTACTGGTTAATTTTCTATTATGGAGCTGTAGTTCTGCCATATAAGGCTTCATGCACACAACCGGGTCGTAAAGTATAGGAGCATTGTCCATAAAATAAAAAAAATAGCAGTGATATATACAATATAAATACAATGATTAGCTAGAGAGTTATAAAACTCCCTCACTTTCACTAACGGACTATACTATCTGTGACTGATGTGTTCAGAGAGTACAGTATATTTCTATGAAATGTTGCTTCTCACTGTCTCCTGTGTAAAAACTGACATAGAGAAGGCAAAGGAGACAGGCTGCAGCTGCATTACATAGAATACACTGAGACTGCAGTGTGAGGACAGAAGATGTAAGTCACCGATCTATAACTTGCTGCACTTAGATAGGACTCAGAGCAGAGCAAGTTCAGTGTAATGAGACTCCACCCCATCTGCAAAGCAAGAAGCATCATGGGAAATGTAGGCTGCATTAGGGGAACCATATCAGAGCGGAAGAAGGTACCACAATGGCAGACAACCTAAAGATGACACATCAACTAAAACAGGCATACACAAAGCATACACAAGAGCCTTTACAGTATTCTTTATTAATAATAATAATAATAATAATAATCTTTATTTATATAGCGCCAACATATTACGCAGCACTTTACAATTTAGAGGGGACATGAAACAAACAATATCAGACATTACATAGTGACAAAGTTAATTTACAATTCAAATCTGGGGAGTGAGGACCCTGCTCGCAAGAGTTTACAATCTATGAGGAAGTAAAGGAGACACAAAGTGTAACAGTGTTTGTTCTGTACAATGGTCCGGCCATTTTTATACACATGCGGTGGTAACATAAAGCTGCACGAGCCGGTCACCAGCCAGTATCCGTGTATGACGGACATGAAGAGAAGGAGTGTGAGGGAATCTTATTCTGATGACTAATCTAAAAGGAGGGCCATGGAAAGGAGTCAGATTAGGGAATGTTATAGGCCTGTCTAAATAGATGTGTTTTCAGGGCACGTTTAAAACTGTGGATATTGGGAATTAATCTGATTGTCTGGGGTAGCACATTCCAGAGGACTGGTGCAGCACGAGAGAAATCCTGGAGACGGTAGTGGGAGGTTCGGATTATGGAGGATTTTAATCTAAGGTCGTTGGCAGAACGTAGAGCCCGAGTAGGGTGGTAGACAGAGATGAGGGAGGAGATGTAAGGAGGCGCAGCACTGTGGAGAGCTTTGTGGGTGAGAGTAATAAGTTTGAATTTTATTCGGAAGGGGATGGGCAACCAGTGCAGTGACTGGCACAGATTAGAGGCGTTGGTGTAGCGGTTGGTCATAAAGATGAGCCTGGCTGCTGCATTGAGGATAGATTGGAGAGGGGAGAGTTTAGTGAGGGGAAGACCGACTAGTAATGAGTTACAGTAGTCAAGACGAGAGTGAATCAGAGCAACAATGAGAGTTTTGGCAGTTTCCTCCGTAAGAAAAGAGCGGATTCTGGAGATGTTTTTGAGGTGAAAATGACAGGAGCGTGAAAATGATTGTATGTGAGGAGTAAAGGAAAGATCTGAGTCAAAAATAACCCCGAGACAGCGGGCGTGCTGCTTAGGAGTGATGATAGTGCCACACACAGAGATGGAGACATCAGGTTTAGGGAGGTTAGTAGATGGTGGGAACACAAGGAGCTCAGTTTTAGAAAGATTCCGTTTCAGATAGAGAGAGGACATGATGTTAGAGACAGCGGACAGACAATCACTGGTGTTCTGTATAAGAGCAGGGGTGATGTCATGGGAAGAGGTATATAATTGGGTGTCATCAGTGTAGAGATGGTACTGGAAGCCAAATCTGCTGATGGTTTGTCCAATAGGAGCTGTGTAGAGAGAAAAGAGCAGCGGACCTAGGACTGATCCCTGAGGAACCCCGATATCAAGGGGAAGATGAGAAGAAGTGGAACCAGCAAATGACACACTGAACGAGCGGTCAGAAAGATAGGAGGAAAACCAAGAGAGAGCCGCGTCCTGGAGGCCAATAGAGTGGAGCATGTTAAGTAGGAGTTTGTGGTCTACAGTGTCAAAGGCTGCAGAGAGATCCAAAAGAATCAGGAGAGAGGATTTACCGTCCGATTTAGCCGCCAAGAGATCATTTGAGACTTTAGTAAGGGCAGTTTCTGTGAAGTGTAGAGTGCGGAAACCAGATTGTAAGGGGTCAAGAATGGAGTTAGCAGAGAGATAGCGGATAAGGCGAGAGTAGACCAAGCGTTCCAGGAGTTTGGAGATGAAGGGCAGATTAGAGACTGGTCGGTAGTTAGCAGTGCTGGATGGGTCAAGAGTTGGTTTTTTCAATAATGGGTTTATAATGGCATGTTTAAAAGCGGAGGGAAAGATACCAGAGGAAAGAGAGAGGTTAAATATTTTAGTCAGGTGACTAGTGACAGCTGGGGAGAGGGACTGGAGGAGGTGTGAGGGGACAGGATCACTAGGGCAGGTAGTAGGACGAGAAGAAGAGAGGAGCCTCGAGACTTCTTCTTCAGTTATTGGGTCAAATACTGAGAGTGAAGAAGAGGGAGTGCGGGAGGGAAGGGGATCGATGTTACTAGGGGACTGGGAGATAATATCATGCCGGATGTTGTCAATTTTAACTTTAAAATAATTGGCCAGGTCTTCAGCACTGAGATCTGTGATTGGCATCTGCACTTTAGGACTAAGGAGGGAGTGAAAAGTATCAAAGAGGCGTTTTGGATTGTTAGATAGTGTGGAGATGAGAGAAGTGAAGTAGACTTGTTTGGCGCAGTGAAGGGCAGAGTTGTAAGTTTTGAGCATAAATTTGTAATGGAGGAAATCTGCATCCAAATGCGATTTTCTCCACAGTCGTTCGGCACATCTCAAGCACTGCTGAAGAAAGCGGGATTGAGGCGTGTGCCAGGGTTGTCATCGTCTTTGTCGGGTGGTACGGAGTGTAGGGGGGGCTGCTTCATCCAATGCATTTTTGAGAGTGTTATTGTAAAGTTTGGCAGCCAGATTGGGACAGGAGAGGGAAGAGATAGGGGACAATGAGGACTGTAGACTGTCTATGAGTTTCACAGTGTTAATGGCATGTAGATTTCTGTATGTATGATACGTAGGGATGACCTGAGGAGGCAGAGAATATTTGATAGTAAAGGAGAGAAGATTGTGGTCAGAAAGCGGGAGAGGAGAGTTAATAAAGTCAGAAACTGAGCAGAGCCGGAAGAAGACCAGGTCAAGTGAATGCCCGTCTTCATGTGTAGGAGAGTTAGTAAGTTGTGACATTCCGAGGGACGAGGTTAAAGATAGAAACTGGGAGGCAGATGAGGAGATTGGGTTATCAATGGGGATGTTGAAGTCACCCATGATGAGAGTGGGTGTTTCAGAGGATAGAAATTGTGGAAGCCAGGCAGCAAAATGATCCAGGAATTGGCGGGGTGAGCACGGGGGGCGGTAGACAAAAAGGGTGAAAGAGTCTGAGGGTGTGGACTTCAAAAGAGGGAAATGTGAGTGAGGGGACCGGGGGAATGACCTGGAAAGTGCAGTGTGGGGAAAGAAGTATACCTACTCCTCCACCCTGCCTGTTCTCAGGTCTAGGGGCATGAGAGAACTGGAGACCACCATAAGATAGAGCAGCAGGGGAAGCAGTGTCAGACAGGTGTAGCCATGTTTCTGTTAGAGCCAGGAGGTTGAGAGAGTTAGAAAGGAATAAGTCATGAATAAAGGTGAGCTTGTTGCACACGGACCGAGAGTTCCAGAGAGCACAGTTAAAATAATAGCCTATGCTGCACTATATAGACAAAAATAAATACATTGCTGGGGTGCTTCTTTACCAGTTTTGCAAAAAACATGGTGTGAAGCTCTCTTTGTATATAGCAGGGATTCTGATTGTAAACAGTGCATGTCAATGCCAAAATCAGTGAAGGCCCCCAGGTCTGCCATTTTTGTACTAATATTCAATCTTGCTGGAGGCAGGGCTTACTAGGTGCCTGTCAGAATCACGATATACTGCAATACATTAGTATATTGTGTAAGAGACCCATCGATTGCTGGTTCATGTCCCCTAGCAGAACTAATTAAAAACAGTTAAAAAATTTTAATATATAAAAAATAAAAATATTAAAAGTTAAAAAAAAAAAACTTTTTCCATTCTTCCCCAAAAGCAATGTTAAAAAATAAAAATTAAAACAACTGATATCACTGCATCCGCAAAAGTCTATCACAATATAACAGTTTTTAACCCGCACAGTGAATTCCGTAAAAGTAAATAAAAAATGAAAAAACACCAGAATTGCTGTTCTTTGGTAACCTCATCTCCCTAAAAAAAAATAAGCCGTCATACCAGCTGAAAAATAAAAAAAAGTTACGGCTATCAGTATATGGCGGCACAAAACAAATTTTATTTTTAACAATTAGTTTTTTCCTTGTAAAAGTAGTAAAACTTAAAAATCTTATCTAAACTTGGTATCACCATAATCATATTGACCCTGCAGAATAATGTTAAAATGTCAATTTTACCACACGTTGAACACCGTAAAAACAATACCCAAAAAAATTTTAGGAATCAATATTTTTTTCCCATTCCTGCTAGCCCACAAATAATTTTTTTCTGGTTTCCTAGTAAATTATGTGGTACAATAAATGGTGCCATGAAAAACTACAACTTATCCTGCAAGAATCAACCCCTCATATGACTTTATCGATGGAAAAATAAAAAAGTTTTGGCTTTTGGAACGAGGGGAGAAAAAAATGTAAATGAAAATCTGAAAAATGGCTGCGGTGGGACGGGGTTAAAAACCTCTGATTGTAAAATAAGAGATAGCAGAAAACCAGGGACAGCTTGTCTGGACTCTTATCTGTAAAATCCAGTAATTGCTCATAAAGTGTTCTGCTCTAGGTTATCTCTTGTACCACCAAGTGCTGCAGAACTTTACTTTCACTGATTCCTCAAACATTAAGATAATTTATTTTTTAAACCAGTGTCCCTCTTTATTGTTTCATCTATACTTATTATTTCGTTTAGGATGTCTGTACACCACTTTGGTGCTGTATAGCACTAGGGGAATGCTTGAAAAATGCAGCATTAAACAAATAATAGTTAAAGGGTTTGTATGCTTTGAACAATCCCTACTGTTTAGAAGGGCCCCTTGTTAACGAGCTGATAACAAAGTGTCCACCTGCTGGGACCTCCAGTGATCAGTTGTAATCTGTGGGGAACCTGGCACTAAGTGTTCACTTTCCCTGCAGCACCTCCACAGGGGAAATTAAGTATTACACAGGGCCCATTCATATCAATGTGTTGTCTGGGTAATGCAGGACGGTTCCTACAGAGTGAGAGATGCTCTTTGTAACCGCTGCCTGCACTAAATACAGGAGTGAAGATAACAGAGTGCAAGCTCTGCTAACATTTTTGCAGAGGATGCAGCACGGACCTAAGTAGGTCAGAATATTGTCCTTTATGGAGTATAGAAGTTATAAGTGATTCACCAAGTTTGAGTTTCACTGCGTATTCTGTTCATCTGTAAAGGTAAACAAATTGCCGATAATTTTTTAATCCAGAGTAGGAGAATGTGTATAATTAAAATTATTGTCCAGTGTGGCGTGCAGGGCAGCCCGCCTGATCTAATAGTATGGGCTTGACTAATTGGCTGTGATCCGGCAAGATACGCTGTGCCGTGCGACTGACACAGTTTTTGCAGCTTTGGTTTTGTGCAGTGATAGCACTCAGCAGCTCCTCCCCTCAAGATTAGTGGGCGTGGCTAACACTAGCATATTATACCTGGGCCCTCCCCCCCTATCTAGCATTTGTGGTTTGTCTGCCTCCTGTTGGAAACTGGTGTTTACCTGCCCATTTAGTAAGTATGGCCTGTTTTTGTGTTTTTTTGTATATTAGTATGTCCCATTTTTTTGGTGAATTGCATCAGACTTGATTTACCAGCACATCCCATAGATGCTGCGAAAGCCCAATTCCATTAGGGAATACCATTGTCATGAGGGGGTGTACTTGCTCTGCGACAAGGTTTAGTTAGGTAGTACGTGTCATTGTAAAGGGAACTAAAATTTTCCAGCAGGAAAAGTATGTGGTAGGTGTATACCACGTACTAAGTTAGATAGTACATGCCAAAGTAACATCTACATGAATTCCAGGACCCAATATTTCCCTGCAGAGCATTGCCCAGAGCATCACACTGTCTCCGCTAAAGTGCCTTCTTTCCAAAGTGCATCCTGGTGCCATCTCTTTCCCAGCTAAGCAATGCACACGCACCCGGCCTACAACATAATGTAAAAGAAAATGTGATTCTTTAGACCAGGCCACCTTCTTCCATTTTCCAGTTCTGATGATCACGTGGCCATTGTAGTGGACAGTGGTCAGCATAGGCACTCTCACCTTGCTACAGCTATAATGCACTGTGTGTTTTGATACCTTTCTCTTACAGCCAGCATTAACTTTTTTAGCAATTTGTGCTGCAATAGCTCTTCTGTAGGATCGGACCAGAGGGGCTAGCCTTCACTCCCCCATGTGCATCAATGAGCCTTGAGCGCCCATGTCACTTGCTTAAGAGCTGTCCTTCTTTTAGTAGGCACTAACGTCTTCATACCAAGAACGCTCCACAAGACCTGCGGTTTTGGACATGCTCTAATCCAGTCGTTTAGCAATCACAATTCAGCCCTTTTTAAAGTCGCTCAGATCCTTACACTTGAACTATTTTCCTGCTTCCATCACATCAATTTTCAAGAACTGACTGATCACTTGTTGCCTAATATATCCCACCCCTTGACAGGCGCCATTGTAACAAGGTAATCATTGTTATTCACTTCACATCCCAGTGGTTTTAATGTTAAGGCTGATCAGTGTATATACGATATGGTATTACATATACGGTTATACATATATAGATAGAATATATAGGTTTTTTTTAATTGATGCATATGATGACTCTACTTATGTTTCTGATAAAGATAGGTAAAACCCCACAGAAATGTTGTCTTATTTAAAAATAAAAAAAAGTTTGGAGTGATGTATAGGTCCTATTGAACACTATAGGATTTAGAAATCTATCATTTTGAGCTTACTGCCAAATAATTTGCTTTGAATAAGGTCCAATTTGTGACTCAGTTTCCTTCAATTCACTGAATAGTTTTATTTAATAAAGTAAGAAGCTGAACATTGAAATCTAATGGTCGTTCATTTTCTTTTTTTAACCTAATATTATAAAATGTGAATCTCTATCTATATTACAAATGAAAAGCCATAAAATCTACACTAGGCAAGAATAAAATAATATACAGATGTAACCTGATGCTCTTGGCCCCAACCACCATGTGCCATTTATAATGTTAGTGCCCTTCTATGAGGTGCAGGGGTCATTGGGCCCCGCAGGCTAAAGGGTCTGTGTTCGACTACAATCTCTGCACCCTCTGTACTTATGTTTTATGTTACATATAATCTGTTTAAAACATTGAGTACTTTTGATAATACATTGCCCTACTTAACTAGAACTAATCATGAGTTGTTACAGTCTGTATTATAGTCCAAAGCTGCATTCACAGTTTTGTTGGCCTCTGAGCTGAAGTCATTTCCGGCTTGCTTGATGACTTCACAGAGTAGAGCAGAGAATCTGATATAAGAAAAACCAGCTCTCCCTTAATGTAGTGAGGCATTATAGGAGCTCAGCTAAGTTGTGAGGGGAGTGTCTGACAACAAACTGTTGACTGGTTTTAAATAATAACCAGCAGAAATGTAAATTTAGCTCTACCGTATAAAAGCCGCATGGTGGCTCAGTGGTTAACAATGTTGTCTTACAGCGCTCGGGTCCTGGGTTCAAATACAACGAAGGACATCTGTATAGAGTTTCTATGTTCTCCCTGTGTTTGTGTGGGTTTCCTCTGGGTACTCTGGTGTCCTCCCACTCCCCAAAAACATACTAATAGGGATTTTAGCTTGTGAGCCCCAATGGGGACAGTAAAAGAGGACCTCTGTACAGCCCTGCGGAAGATGTTGGAGCTATATAAGTAATTGAAATAAATAATACAGGCTGTAACTTAGGATCAGTACAAAGTTATATGCAATGCGTTAACAAAGTTACTAATTTTTATGCAGATTATATTTGTATATAAATTCCAACATAATTACTAAACACAGCCCAAATAAACAATTGTTATCAGTATTACTGCTTTTGGCCTTATTCAAAGATAGATTAAAAGGTCATTCCTATCACAGAAAGTGATGGCATATCGCTAGGATATGTTCTCACTAGAGATGAGCGAACCGGGACAACCGAACCCGGTTTCGGTCCGAACTTCCGGAAAAGTTCGGTTCGCAGCGAATCCGAACTTCACCGGGTTCGGCCGAACCCGTTTTGACCGAACCCGGTCCAAAACATTATACAAATCGGCAGCCACTTATCTCTATCAATCACTGATAGAGAAAAGAGGCTGCTGATTAAAAATAAAATAAAAAGTATTTCATACGTACCCGGTCGTTGTCTTGCGGACGAGTCCCTCTTCTTCCTCCAGTCCGACCTTTTCTGACGCGGCAGCCTGTGATTGGCTGCAGAGGCCTCTGCAGCCTGTGATTGGCTGCAGAGGCCGCGGCAGCCTGTGATTGGCTGCAGCGCTCACATGGGCTGCATCGTCATCAAGGAATGTCGGGCCGGATGTCGAGAGGGACGCGTCACCAAGGCAACGGCCAAGAGACCGGACTGGAGGAAGCAGAAAGTTCTCGGTAAGTATGAACGTCTTTTTTTTTTACAGGTACTGTGATCGGTAGTCACTGTCCAGGGTACTGAAACAGTTACTGCCGATCAGTTAACTCTTAACACCCTGGACAGTGACTATTTAGGGTATGTGCACACACACCAATTACGTCCGTAAATGACGGACGTATTTCGGCCGCAAGTACCGGACCGAACACAGTGCAGGGAGCCGGGCTCCTAGCATCATAGTTATGTACGATGCTAGGAGTCCCTGCCTCTCTGCAGGACAACTGTCCTGTACTGTAATCATGTTTTCAGTACGGGACAGTAGTTCCACGGAGAGGCAGGGACTCCTAGCATCGTACATAAATATGATGCTAGGAGCCCGGCTCCCTGCAGTGTGTTCGGTCCGGTACTTGCGGCCGAAATACGTCCGTCAATTACGGACGTAATTAGTGTGTGTGCACATACCCTTACTGACGTCGCCTAGCAACGCTGCCGTAATGACGGGTGCACACATGTAGCCACCCGTCATTACGGGGCCTCATGCACACGACCATAAAAACACCCGTTATCACGGGTCGTAATTACGACCCGAAATAGCGGGCCCATAGACTTCTGTTAGCCACGGGTACCTTCCCGTTTTCTCACGGGAAGGTGCCCGTGCCGTTAAAAAGATAGAACATGTTCTATTTTTTTATTTTACGGGCCGTGCTCGTAATTACGACTCGTAACTACGAGCACGGCCGGCCGGCCACGGGCAGCCGGCCGCTTTTGCGAACCGTGCTGTCATTATAATTATAGCAGCACGGCCCGTAAAATAGAAAAATAGAACATGTTCTATTTTTTTAACGGCACGGGCACCTTCCCGTGAGAATACGGAAAGGTACTTGTGGGTAACAGAAGTCTATGAGCCCGTTATTGCGGGTCGTAATTACGACCCGCAATAACGGGTGTTTTTACGGTCGTGTGCATGATGGGAGCACGGCTCGGAAAAACGAACGGCTGCCCGTGCTCATCTCCTGAAATAATCTGTGCTGCCTTAAACTCTGTGGACAGGTCAGGATCCTGTTTCTTTTAAATGCTGCTAGGGAACCCGCTCGATCCACTATATAAGGCTACGCTACAGTGCAGCATTTAAAAGAAACAGGATCCTGACCTGTCCACAGAGTTTAAGGCAGCACAGAGTATTTCAGGAGATGAGCGTGCAGATTCAGTGCTGCTGTGAACTCTGCTCTTACCATTACGTAGCTCTCAGTCTGTTATCTCTCCTCCACTCCTGTCCTCAAGAACACCTTCACATGATTGGCAAGTCACCACGTAATGGTAAGAGCAGAGTTCACAGCAGCACAGAGTATTTCAGGAGATGAGCGTGCGGATCTTGTGCGTGGTGGTGACTTGCCAATCATGTGAACGTGTTATAGAGGACAGGAGTGGAGGAGATGTAACAGACTGAGCTACGTAATGGTAAGAAGAGAGTTCACAGCAGCACAGAGTATTTTAGGAGAGGAGCGTGCAGATTCAGTGCTGCTGTGAACTCTGCTCTTACCATTACGTAGCTCAGTCTGTTACCTCTCCTCCACTCCTGTCCTCAATAACACCTTCACATGATTGGCAAGTCACCACCCCGCACAAGATCCGCACGCTCATCTCCTGAAATACTCTGTGCTGCTGTGAACTCTGCTCTTACCATTACGTGGTGACTTGCCAATCATGTGAAGGTGTTCTTGAGGACAGGAGTGGAGGAGAGGTAACAGACTGAGAGCTACGTAATGGTAAGAGCAGAGTTCACAGCAGCACTGAATCTGCACGCTCATCTCCTGAAATACTCTGTGCTGCCTTAAACTCTGTGGACAGGTCAGGATCCTGTTTCTTTTAAATGCTGCACTGTAGCGTAGCCTTATATAGTGGATCGAGCGGGTTCCCTAGCAGCATTTAAAAGAAACCGTGTTTGTGTATGTGTGTGTTTGTGTATATATGTGTGTTTGGGTATGTGTCTTTGTCTGTTTTTGTTTTTATATGTGTGTTTGTGTATATGTGTGTGTGTTTGTGTATATATGGGTGTGTTTGTGTATATGTGTTTGTGTATATATGGGTGTATTTGTGTATGTTTGTGTGTATATGTTTGTGTGTGTTTTTGTATATGTGTGTGTTTGTGTATATGTGTGTATATGGGTGTGTGTTTATGTGTGTGTGTTTGTGTGTATATATGGGTGTGTTTGTGTATATGTGTGTGTTTGGGTATGTGTGTTTTTGTTTGTATATGTGTTTGTGTATATGTGTGTTTTTGTTTGTATATGTGTGAGTTTGTGTATATGTGCGTGTGTTTCTGTTTATGTGTGTGTGTATATCTTGTTGTGTTTGTGTATATATGTGTGTGTTTGTGTATGGTTGTTTGTGTGTGTATATATGTGTGTAGGTGAGTAGAAGTATTGTTATTATTCACATTGATAACTGTTTTTTTATGTTGTTGCAGATTTTGATGTACCGATTGGACTACATCTTCGATTCGTTGGACTACTGCGTAGATCTGCGTTTTTTCACATTTTAATAAAATGGTTAACGAGGGTTTTGTTGGGGATCTCTTATTTCAATAAAAAAGAATTGTCTTTGTGTTTTTTTTTAAACTTTATTAGTGCCTAGATAATGGCAGTTGGCTGATTGACAGCGTCCATTATTAAGGCGGTACTTAGTGTTAGCCGGTGCAGAGGCTAGCACTAACCACCCATTATTACCCCGGTACCCACCACCACCAGGGGTGCTGGGAAGAGCTTGGTACGATCCAGTACCCGACCATCTGTTGTGATGGTCGGGTACTGGGGCGGCCGTAGGCTGGTATTATGAGGCTGGGAAGGGCCAAAATCAGTGGACCTTCCCACCCTTGTAATGCTAGGCTGCTGCTGCTGTGTTGTATCGGGCTGGTTATAAAAATGGGGGGGACCCCACGTCGTTTTTTTTTTTTAATTTAACAAATTTAGCAATAGACGGGTCCCCCACATTTTTTGTAACCAGCCATATACAAGGCCGCAGCAGCCTGGCATTACATGGGTGGGAGGGGCCACTGGTTTAGTACATTCCCAGGCTAATAACACTGTGTTGTATGTGGCTGGTTATGATAAATTGGGTGGAACCCCATGTCTTTTAAAAAAAAAAAAATATGACGTGGGGTCCCCCCCACTTTTATAACCAGCCAGATACAACACAGCAGCAGCAGCCTAGCATTACAAGGGTGGGAAGGTCCACTGTTTTTGGCCCTTCCCAGCCTCATAATACCAGCCTTCGGCCGCCCCAGAGCCCGACCATCACAACAGATGGTCGGGTACTGGATCGTACCTGGCTCTTCCCGGCACCCCTGGTGGTGGTGGGTACCGGGGTAATAATGGTGGTTAGTGTTAGCCTCTGCACCGGCTAACACTAAGCCTCGCCTTAGTAATGGATGTTGTCACTCAGACAGCGGCCATTACTAAAGTGGTAGTAATAAAATTTGAAAAGAAAAAGACAAAGATATAGATAAAATATTTTATTGAAATAAAGCACCCCCAACACAACCCTCATTAACCATTTTATTGTAGAAAAAAAACGTCATCTAAGTAGTCCTCGAAACCGACGTAGTCCAAACACCAAACCTGTAAAAAAAAAAAAAAAAAAAAAAAATGAAATAAAACGTCGTAGGCTTAGATTCAGTTTAATGTGTGATACTGACTGTTATACCATGTATAGAAGCCTGCCGCGAAGTTGACTTAGATACAGGGCGCCAGCAGACAGTATCATACATGGCCATACAGACATATATACAAACAAACATACATGCAAACATACATACATATATACAAACAAACATACATACAAGCATGCACATATATACAAGCAAATATACATACATGCAAACATACACACATATATACATGCAAACTATCATACATACATACATACATGCATACACACACACATGAAAACATACATACATACAAACAAACATGCAAAGATACATACATATATACAAGCATGCACATATATATAAACATACATGCAAACATACATTAAAAAATAAAAACATGCAAACATACATACATGCACATATATACATACATACATGACAACATACATACATGACAACATACATACATGACAACAAACATACATACATGACAACATACATACATGACAACATACATACATACATGCAAACATACACACATGCAAACATACACACATGCAAACATACACACATGCAAACATATATACATACAAACATGCACATGTATACATACATGCCAACATACATGCACATATATACATACATACATGACAACATACATACATGCAAATATATACATGCAAATATACATACACACATATATACATACATGCCAACATACATACATCACAACATACATACATGCCAACATACATACATAAATGCAAACATACATACATACATATATATACACACATGCAAATATACATACAAACATGCATACATACATACATGCAAACATACATTCATGCAAACACACATACATGTAAACATACATACATACATTCATGTAAACATACATACATACAAATATACATACACACATGCACATATATACATACATGACAACATACATACATGACGACATACATGCAAAAATACATACATGCAAACATACATACATGCAAATATACATACAAACATGCACATATATACATACATGCCAACATACATGTGCATATATACATACATACATACATGACAACATACATACATGCCAACATACATACATACATACATACATGCCAACATACATACATGCCAAAAAAATAATAATAATACGTTCATACTTACTTTCCTCCTGTCCGGCCTCCAGCGATGACGTTTCATCCATGTCGCCGCTGCAGCCTGTGATTGGCTGCAGAGGCGGTCACGTGGGATGAAGCGTCATCCTGACGTGCGTGACCGCCACTACAGCCTGTGATTGGCTGCAGCGGCGAAAGGGATGAAACGTCATCGCTGGAGGCCGGACAGGAGGAAAGTAAGTACGAACGTATAATTTTTATTTTTTTATTACATTTAAATTGTATTTTCCGCGCGCCGAGCATGTACTGTGAAGGTTGCTGAAAGAGTTAGTGCAGCCCATTAACTCTATCAGCACCCGAGACAGTAGCATTCTCGGCGCACGTAAGTGACAGGTTCGGTCCGAACTAGTTCGGTCCGAACCGAACTTTTTTGTGAAATTCGGCGAACTAGCCGAACCGAACTTTTGATAAGTTCGCTCATCTCTAGTTCTCACTTTCTCATCAGTGTAGCCCGACTGCTAGGACACCCCCTCCCCCTCCCACTCCTTCTCCTGAGAATGGAGAGGCCACGGTGCTGGTTTAGATTTCAAATTTTTTGTAATGTATACTAAAAAGTACCCCTTTGAATTTTTTGGGGTAGGTCTCCTTTAAAGAGACTCTGTCACCACATTATAAGTGCCCTGTCTCCTACATAATCTGATCGGCGCTGTAATGTAGATAACAGCAGTGGTTTTTATTTTGAAAAACGATCACTTTTGAGCAAGTTATGAGCAATTATAGATTTATGCTAATATGTTTCTTGATAGACAACTGGGCATGTTTTTACTTTTGACCAAGTGGGCGTTGTGGAGAGAAGTGTATGACGCTGACTAATCCGTGACCAATCAGCGTCATACACCTCTCATTGTTCCAGCCCATTGTTACAGTGTGATTGTGCAGTGAAAGAAGCTGGGCTGGAACAATGAGAAGTGTATGACACTGATTGGTCACTGATTGGTCAGCCTCATACACTTCTCTTCACAACGCCCACTTGGTCAAAAATAAAAACACGCCCAGTTGTCTATTAAGAAACTAATTAGCATAAATCTATAATTGCACATCACTTGCTCAAAAGTGATCGTTTTTCAAAATAAAAACCACTGCTGTTATCTACATTACAGCGCCAATCAGACTATGTAGGAGATAGGGCACTTATAATCTGGTGACAGAGCCTCTTTAAAGTGATTGTCCACCTTTTAGTACCCTATTGCTTTTAGATGCAACATTCTGTGTTAATTTACTTCTTAAAGAATTATCTCCATAATAGAAAGAGATGGCATATGGCAATGTGGGGGTCTGACTTATCGGTGGTGATCCGACTAATCGGAATCTCACTGACCCGGAGTTTGATTTAATGCTGCGTCCTCCTTAGGTTTCCCTTCACAGTGGCACTCTTGCACATTGGCCTTGCCGGGAACTGTAGCATGGCCCTATTCATTTGAATGTAGCTGCGCTGTAGTTCCCTGCACAGCTAGAGGCTTGGAGTGCAGCTGTGGAGAAAAATAATCACTTTCTATGATGGAAATAATTATTTAAGAAGTGAATCAGCAACATAAAGTTGCACCTAAAAACATGGTGCTAAAAAGGGGACATTTACTTTAAAGGAGACATACCAAAAGAATATTGAAAAGTTTCTTTTTAGTAAAACCTGTTTAAAGGTGATCTTTCATTTGACTACAGAATCCTCCTGTTTGCCATTTTTGTTTCATCCGTAGAACGTGCTGAAAAATTCAGAAACTTTTAATAAATACAGAAAAATCCTATATGACATGTACACATTTAGTTTTAAAGCATAATTCCCATACCATGACTTTAAGACGCTATTATACAAATAAGATAAATAATACAAATAAGATAGGATAGAATAATATATGGCAAAAAGCTGCAAAGAGGACAGTGTTACTGCATAAAGTACATAGCTATTGAGCGTGAAAAGAACATGGGTCACTCAAGTTTAACTTGTTATTACAATACACGATGGAGCAATCCAAAGAGCAAATAATAGCCGGCAGAAATCAGTAATAGGAAGGGGAGATGCAGAGCTCTTATAATGCGAAAATAAAGAATCGTTCCTTGATTTTTAAAGTCCAACCAGTATTATACCTGCATGCGACAAAATGAATTGATGGAAATGAAGATTATTGGCTAAATTAATACTAAATAGAAAATTCTATGTAATCAGCCTGTAATAGCAAAACTACGTAAAGTCATTCATGTTGGTCCATCAAAATAAATTAGTTGATTAGATTTGATAAAAAGGTTAAGCTTTATAACCACAAGGAAACAGAAAGAAAGCCATGGGCACAGAAATCTCCATTTTGCCACTACGTGGTTCAATAGAGAGAACAGAGAGAGAGGGGCCCATAGCGAAGATCAAAAAGGGCCCCTTGTTGTTGTGACAGGTTTTGCTACCCAGGACAGAAGGATTTGGTGCTTGTTTCTTTCTTAACACCCGGTCTATGACCCCTGGGACAATTCACCTAGCAGGGCTGAGCCCCATAGCAGTCCCTTGGTCTACCTCTAGGTATCTACACCCATGACTATGACATATAAATGGATTCATAGTTTGATTTCCCCAAAGGGAAATCTTTGGACATTTGAATTCATGCGTATAATATGCAAGATCGGCTTTACTGCAGGCACAGTGTGGGGGCAGGCCTGCATGACTGAGTTAGAAGGAGGGTTATCTTGACGGCGGAGGCAGCGTGGGTAACATAGCAGTGTTTGGAGGAGACGGGATAATTTATATAGTGGTGTGGCCGGTCCTGGAAGCCAGCATTGGCAGGTAGACAGCCACAGGAGCACCATTCCCACCAACCCTTTAATATTTTCTGGTTGCACAGGGTTGGGTCACAGTTGGTGGTATTTTTGTACGGATGAGGGTTTGTTGGATGTCATGTGTCATGGCAGCTGGCGGGGGAAGTCCTTGAAATTAGTGATCAAAAGTGATAGGGGGATTCATTACTGGTATGTACCCCCCAAATTATAAGTTACATTTCAAGGTCTGACTGGTTTTGGGTCTAGAGTCGGCGGTTAATGGACATTTGGTGTTTCCTATATTATGGTGCCTTCAAGTCTATGACTATGACTGTGGATAAATATGTGGTATTGCAGATCGCCACCAGAAGCTTGTAGCTCTGAGGACTACACCTCAGTATATGTTGTTTATGTTTCAGCGGATGACTCCTAGAGCGGAGGGGTCTTCTTCATTGATGGGGGATTATAGAGTCTTTAAATTGTTACTGGTAATAATGTGATGTTAATATGTTTATGTTTTTTTCTAAATAAACGTCTGCCGTGGCCATATTTATCCAAAACCCAGGTCTAAGTGTTGTCATTTATTGCAATGGTAGTTTGGGGTTAGTGCATAAATGAAATCGACTAAACACAAGTCATGTCAAAAAAGACGAAATTAAAAATTGTATTAGTAATCACAGCCTGAATATGTTTAAGCTACGGTTTCTCAACAAGGGCACCACCAAGACATCCCGTCCGAGTGCCAGAGAAAAGAAAATTGCCACTGATACTCCACACTGGATTTAGAGATATCTTGTTAAGCGGACCTATCATGGTATATATGCTACTGAGGGCAGTATGTGGTATATAAGGCTCTACTGAACTATTTCATTTCATTAATTTAATACAAACCCTGGAGTATAGACTTATAATGAATAATATAATTCTTCATTATATATACATACAAATATATATATATGTATATACACATATACTTCTAGTAATGTCATAATCTAGAATTTGAGTTCGGTCCATTTACAAATACCGCCTGTGATGTCATTATATATGCATAATATGTTGTGACATCAACACATGAGGCCTATAAATACGGCTCACACCTTAACTCTTTTTATGTTGGCGTGTGAGGATGAGACTGGTGGTGGTGGATGAGGAGATCGAGGTTGGGGAAACTAAAATGAAGGTGCACCAAAACAATCTAAAAAGGACATTCAGGAAACCATTAGATAAACCATTAGATAGTATAAAAAAAACACAGGTTTGCTGGCAAAAGGAATGATATGTATTTATAATTGTGCTGTTTGAGAACGACGTTGTTTATTACAGGCTTGTCTTACTTCAGGGTTTTGCCTTCTTAACGCCTTGTTTTGGGAATTGGTTTCTCGTTGTTCCCGGCGGTCCTCTGCACACATAGTTGCTCTTATTCTCTGAGCCATATATATATATATATTATGATTATCAGCATTGTCCCTTTTATAAGTGAGTGTGATCACATGTAGCAGCTAAGGGACAATGCTGATAATCAATATATATTATAGAAAAACTGTGCCGGCAATTCTCTTATATAAAAGAATTGTGTCTTGGTATTTTTTTGAGATAAGGGAATTTCATGCACAGTAAGTCCCTAATTACGCCTAAAAATAAGAAAATCGTGAATCAAATCAAAAATCGTCCACAGGGTTAACAAAAATCTAGATTTTATTTTTCTTGCAAAATCGCCCAGCCCTACACACAGTGATAACTCTGAGTACAGACAATGTAGTAGAGGTCACCTGCAGCAGTCCTATGCAACACCACAGGTAACACAGTGATAAATCTGAGTACAGATAATGTAGTAGATGCACACACAGAAATATATACACATACAGATACAGTTGCGTAGCTAAAGGCTCATGGGCCCTGGTGCAAGAATTTAACTTGAGCCCCCCTACCTCTTCCCAACATCACCAGACCCCTGCGCACGCCTATGCCCAGCCACCTTGCCCGACAGACCCCATGAATACCTCCACAGTATAATGCTCCCCATAGCTGACCCATACAGTATAATGCCCCCCCATAGCTGTCCCATATAGTATAATGCCCCCCATAGCTGTCTCATACAGTGTAATTCCCCCCATATAGTATAATGCTCCCGCAGCAGCTACCATTTGAGCCCCCTCTCCCATACCCAGTATAATGCCCCCATATGTATGTACCTAATAGAAAAATAATAACATAATTACTTACCTATCCCCGTTCCCACGACGGCTGGAGAACCCTTCTCCTCCGGTCTGTGCTGTGAGTGACTTGGCGCAGACAGGTGCGATGATGTCACTACATCGTACCTGCCTGCACCAAGCCGCTCGGTGCACAGTGAATGCTGGAGCCTTGCTCCAGCATTGCGCTGAACTGTATTTGCCTCCTGAGGACGCAAATACAGTTGGAAATGCAGTTGGAAGCCTGTGGGCCCCCAAGGCCCAGTCGCAACTAGGACCCCTATAGCTACGCCACTGTACATATACATATATAGGCACTTAGACACACAAATATACACACACACACACACACACACACACAAAGACACGCATACACACATGCTGGAATTTAAACACACGCACAAACACAGAGACACGCAGACAAATAGAGGCACAAACAACAGAGAGACTGAGCACTCACATCTCCTTCCTCACAGACTTTTTGCAGGTTAGGCTGTGGGTGGAGCGAACTGTGCCTTGGACACCATGTCCTTGCCAAATATATATATATATATATAGGATATCAGAATTCCCCGTTAAACATTAACAGCCAGGATTTACCTATCTTGAGAATCCTCCTGGCACCACTTCAGTTCTGAAATTATAACACTTGACATCATATCACTTGACATCTAGAGTGATGCAGAAACAACCATGAGGATCAGGAAAGTGACAGGAGGATGTTAAGGATAAGGACATCCAAATAAGTGTTATTACCTGTAAGTATCATTTAGAACTGTTCCAAGAACTGTGCCTTCAGCAGGGACGATCTAGCAGCTTGAGCAGACGGTGGTAGTGGGTACCATGGAGCGCATAAATGGCACCTCCTAGCACTTTTTTTGGTCAGTAACATGTAATAGGAAGCATAAAAATATATATATTTTTTCACAGATCTTTGGGTAGGGAGGTTTTAACTGCATCATTTTCTAGGGAGAGTGAGGGAAGAGAACTATGGTCATCAACATCTCATTTATTCCCAATCTTATTAACGTGGGGAACCCGCTACTCCCTTCCCTACCTTAGTGTAGTGTCGGGAAAGGCATTCTATATTCTTGCCTAGCTTTACTTTCTGGCTTACATTCATTGACTGTTTTACCAAGTATCTTTGAGCGAGTTGAAATCGATTTGCAATTCCTACAGTAAAATTGATAGCACCTGCTGCTGTGTCCTGGGAAACCCCTGACCAGTTTTAGAGGAACCAAGGGCATATGTACCATAGGGGCATACCTTGCGGCTGCTGTGGAGCCATTCAAGAATGGGGGCCAAGTTGGGAAATTCTATTGGGAAGTACTAACCTAAAATATGAGAAGCCATTGTCTAAACCATACCCAGCCTCATAAAAAGTAACGGAAAACATCTCTGCGGAATTGAGTGTATGCTGCGGATTTTCAAATTCACATCATGTCAGTAATGTTTACAGTGCATAGGACGAAATCTTCAGGAAATCCACAACAAAATCTGCATTTAACAAATGAGAATTTTGCAGCGGATTTGTCACGGATTTGCAGTGAAATCATTGTGAAATATAAACAAAAACGCCACGTTTACACGTGTTGGAAATCGGAGTCCAATCCGAAGACAATCTGCATTCCATGCATGTGAATGAGGTTTTCCACACAATTTTTTGTCTGCAACATGAAAAAAAGTCAGCCTTGGAATTAAGTAGCACACTACTTATTTTTATGGATTCTGCAAGGAAAATCCAAGTATTAGCCACATTATATGACAATTGGGCTAATCCTCATGCAAATGTGCTGCACACCCTCAACACATCCGTGGCAGAAATCAAAGGGTAAGCCTTGAATATCTGCTGTGGAAATATACATTGGATTTTAAATCAACAAATAATCTGGTTTGCTATTTTCTCAAATTCCCTATTTCTGGGTTGAATATGAAAAAAACTTAAGAGGGGTTTTGATTGGAACTTAATCTCATGTGTCAGTTGTTTAATTGATCTCTTATCTAGTTTATGAGTTGTACTCCAGCCTGTATTATCAAGTACAGTCGAGAAAAACTATTTCATGTTACAATTTATCTGAACAACATAAATGTAATGTTTGAATTAAAGAAACGTAATTTTTTTTAACTCAATAGACCCATACTCCAAAAAACGTGACACAGCGTGATTCAGACTTCTGCTCCAGGCTTTCTGTTTGTGTAAAGCTGCCATACAGCGTTATGTACGTCTGTCACATTGATGATTAGAAAAAGCTCCAACAGTGTCATACATTTTCAAAGATTGGAAAACTGATTTGCATTTTTTTAGAATCTACACATGTGGACAGGATCTGTCTAATGAGAACAAAATATCTCGAATGTTATTTACTAATTTAAATGGGTTGTAGGAGATTATGGGTATGTGTGTGACCCTCTATGAAAATATCAAGTTCATTTCAGTCCATTCAAAAGCAGAAAATATAGTTAAGTATTTGTGCCTTGTAGGAAGCTTGTTTTTACCAAAAATAGTGAACAGTAAATCACGATCAAGGGTCGGAATCAACGGCAAAAAAACTTCTGAAACTGCCTCCCATTGATTTCAATGGGAGGAGGAGTTTAAAAAGAAGTGCATGTTTTTTCTTGCCGCGGTTCCGCCTTTGACCTCCCATTGAAATCAATTGGAGGAAGAGAAAGCGTATTTCCCTGCATTTTTTTCTCAATGAAACGCTGCAACAATCACGGCAAGAAATTGCAGGCAGGTCAAAATAAGCCTCAAAATTCCTGAAGGAATTCTTCTGCCTGCAAAAAAACTCAGTGTAAACAGGGCCTAATGGTGTCCAAGCCTCCCTGATGTTGTATAATCACCCTCTGATGCACTTCTTTTTTTAACTCAATCTCTCTCCTCCTCAACACTACTCCCTCCCTTGCGCTTCCTGCTCTCTCAACTGTCATCTTAGCTCCTCCCTCATCCCCCTGTTCTGGCTATACAGCTCCGCCCTACCAGTCCTGCCTCATTTCTCTCCCACCACAGGACTCTGCCCCCTTCAGTGCCCAGGCCTCTCTGTACTCTCACTTCCTGTCAGTGTCAGGGCCGGTTCCAACAGAAACCAGTCCCTACACTCCTCCACTCGCAGCCACATTCAAGAGTCCGCCTATACTCTAACCTGACCTCTCCCCCTTGTCTTCCACGGGGCCACACAACCTGAGTTACGAGCATAAGTTTGATTTAATGTTCCCTCACTCCTTTTGGTATCATAAGAGATCATCGAAAGCTATATTTCTCCATATGCCACCCTTGACCATGATTTACTGTTCACTATTTTTGGTATAAACCAGCCTCCTACAAGGCTCAAATTCTACATATTTTCTTAACTATATGTTCAGCTTTTGAATAAACTGAAATAATCTTGATATTTTCAGACCTCTGCTTCTTATTTTCATCCGGACACCATTACATCACTACCCACTGAAAATGTTATTCTCTTTTTTTTTATCATGAGAGCCAATGTAGAGCAGTTCAGAGTAAACTATACTATTAGTGGCAAAGTTGTCATTTGTCAGATTCAATTTTCCACACGAGGTCACAAAATATGTTTTTCCCCCTTAAGTGTAACTACAAATACTGGAGTAATGTTCTTCAAAATAGGCTCCGAGCAGTTGTGGTTTAATTTCAGGGCAATAACTGCAGCATTGCCTAACTTCTATTTATATGGAAATTGGAATCATAGCGATTTGTGACATGACAATTTTTTTTGCATTGTCGCTTTAGATGTAAATTTAATGGTGGTGAGGGTATATGTTGTGTGATATTGATAGACTTTGAATCCTTCATCACATTTAATAGTGCAGGCCCTCTGTGCCAGGCCGGGTCAGATACTTCACAATCCAAACTATTGAACTGTGAGCGAAGAAAGTTTAAGAATAATTTGTTATTGCATAGTTATTGTAATAAAATCTGCAGAACATTACCTCCAGAACTTAATTTATCATTTGTTTTTCCTTCAAAACTTTAACCCCATTACACTGCACCTATTTTTAGACTTAAAGGGATATTCCAGCCTAAGGCCCTATGCACACGATCGTATTTTCATCTATCCTGAAATACTGTCCGTAAATACGGTCCATATTGCATCTATATTCCATCCGTATATACGGATCCGTAAAAAAAAGGGGGAGGATGCAAATGATGTCATCAACATGTAGCATAGCAACGCTTCCGTAAATACAGACGGTGTACGGATGCACATCCGTAGCCGTCCGTATTTACGGAAGCTCTCATAGGCTTCTATGGGAGAGTCCTTGTCGTAATTACGGACAAGAATAGGACAGGTTCTATAATTTTTTCAGCACGGACACCCATCAGTAAAAATACTGAAAGGTGTCTGTGGCCAATAGAAATGAATGGGTCAGTAATTACTGTTAGTAATTACTGTCAGTAATTACTGTCCGTGATTACTGATGACAAATACGGTCGTGGGCATGGAGCCTAAAACATTTATAAAAGAACGGTTAGGGTCTGAATGCTAGGAACCAGTGCCAATGACTTTGAATCGAGCGGCAGCGTATATACTTGATAGCTGCTCCATTTGAGCTCCACCTTGTAGTGGCCATGCAGCTGGGTGGACAGGGGATCAGATCCCTCGTTCTAGCAATCAGTGTAGGTCCCAGTAGTCAGACCCCCACCAAGATAACATTTATCAACTATCCAGTGGGGAGGTGATAAATGTTTTAGGCTGGAATATCCCTTTTAAAGGGAGTAGTTTCATGAAGACAACTCCTTGTTTTTTTTTTAAATGAAACCAACCCAACGATCAGCTGATCTTTTTGAATCTCCATGAAAAGTTGCTATTGCTAGGGGAAGTAAGACGTTTCTCCAGCAGCAGCCACTATAGGGGACACGTAGTATTACATGCTGGCAAATTAAAATGATTTGCCATCCATGTAACAAATGGCCTCTGATACTTTGCAGCTCTCCGCTCTGGCTTATAGAGGAAACCCCCCTTTATGATATCCATACGTCCTAATAGGGCATATGGAAAGGGGTTGTCTATGTGATTATTGCATATTTTTCTAGCGACAAATATGGTTTTATTTTATGTGTTTTTGACACTCCTAGCTTTTGCATGCTTCTTTTAGAATTATTGGGTATTTAGTGTGTGGGGAAAAAAAGAAAATCAAGTTCAAACATTTTTTTATAACCACATAGGGAAACCACAAAATAGAATTTACACCTATTGCGTAAATCTCTCTCTCGCTCATGGCATACACTAGTGTGATGAACTGCACCATGACTAGGTCTTTAGACAAGGTTTGGAGGGGATTTTTGTAACTATTCTTTATTGACAAAGAGGATACAGGAACAGATAAGCAGATTTCAGGATGAAGCAGCGCAATTTGATCCTTGGACTGCAACCAGTTGGCAGCAGCAGTGACAACACCACAAGGCCAGGGATGCAGAAACAGCAATTGAGTAAGCAGACAGTTCATAATCAGACAGAAGGGCCAACAGGCCCAGACGTAGCAAACACCGGAGTGGCAGAGATGAAGCAGGCATAGGCACCAGGGCCGGCTTTAGGATAGATGGCTCCCCGTGAAAAATTATCTTTTGGCGCATCACCCCATCATAAAAAAATGGCCCATAAAAAAGTATAAAGCCCTCCACAGTATAGTGACCTATATAATGTCCCCACACAGTATAATGCCCCTTTAGTGCCCCCCCATACAGTATAATAATAATATAATATATTATAACCCTTTCAAGGACGCAGTATATTGTGCTCTAATTGTGCCCACACAGTATTATGCCCCCTAAGTGCCACACACAGTATATTGTTCCCTTTAGTACCCCTACACAGTATAATGTTCACTTAGTGGCCCCCACACAGTATAATGCCCCCTCTCCTGGCTGCCACACACAACCCCCCCTTGTAGATAGTGCCCCCTGTAGATTGTGCCATACAGCATCCCTGTAGACAGTGCCATAAACCCCCACCTCCACCCTGTAGATCATGCCATACAGCCCCACCACTACCCCTTGTAGACAGTGCCCCAAAGAAAAAAAAAAATTGTACTCACATAGGCCCTGTTACACGATGAAATGAGCTGCTCCACGACAAGATCCTTGCATAGGCCGGCGTGATCCCATAGCCTAGTACAGAGTTTCCAAACCTTTTCGGACTCGAGGCACCAGTGGAAAAATAAAATTTCCTCAGGGCACCCCACCAAAAATTGTTTAGAGAAAGACAGAAAACGGCTGAAAACAAACACTACACATTTTTTGTAAGGCAAAAAAAATCTTCTTCAAACTTCCCTCAGTAATTTTGAAGCAGATTTTGAATGGACAGCATTATTTGACCTTCTTTTTGCATTTTTTAAGCCGTTTAAGCTAATGCAAAAGATGCAGGCAAAAAGCACTCCAAACGGGCGACGCAGGTATTTTCTGCCTCCCATTAATTTCAATTGGAGCTCAGAGGTGGAAACCACTTGAAAAATATCAGCCCCCCACTCAAAGTAAAATAACCATCAGCCCGCCACTCACAGATTCCCCCTGTAGGTAGTGCCACACAGCCCCCTTGCAGGTAGTGCCACACAGCCCCCATGCAGGTAGTGCCACACAGCCCCCTTGTAGGTAGTGCCACACAGTCCACACAAACCCCTTGTAGATAGTAACCCCCTCTTCCTGTAGATATCGCCACCGTAGCTCTCTGAAGCAGCGGAATCACCCTGTGGCCGGGGATTCCGCTCCTGGAGCGCTCCGCTTGATGTATCTGTCCATATATGGACAGTGACACCAGGGGCAACTCCTGAAGTGGAATCCCCATCCACAGCGTTGCCGACGCTGTGACCGGGGATTCCACTCCAGGGTAAGCACCCGTCGTCTGTGTCCATTTATGGTCCTGAAGGCTCAGGCACCATATGTCCATCTTCTCATTGAGGTGAACACCGTCATTCCTCATCGTTCCCTTATCGGGTATCTCAAGATCTCTGTGGCAGATCACTATTCCTCCGTTTCTGGCAACAAGAGAGACTTCTTTGTTGACCTTACATCTAGCCTTATTAACTACAACAGAGTAGTGCCTCATTGCTGTGGAAGCCCAGTTGTCTTCCATCTGGTCAGACCTCAGGGCACCCCAATAGACATAATAATGTCCTAGGATCCATATTAAAGAAGGCTCAGAATCTAAAAAACAAGAAATAAAGGAGAAGAGTAGTGTGCAAAGAGGAGGTGTGAGCGAAAGTAGAGAATTATAGAAAAAAGATGGGGTGGGTCTACAAGAGTTGTTGTCTAACATAAATCCGGTATCGCTTGTACTCCTATCTATTTCATGACAACCTGCTCCGGCAAGCCCCACCAAGCCGCTTCTGTGGCTGTGCCTATCTGGAATGAGTGTGAATGGAACCCCTTGCTGGAAAGGCCCAGACACAGAAGCACTTTCTTGAAAACCGCAATAAAATGGTAACAAGAAAGTGCTTTGCCGTTGGCGTGCACCAAAAGAGAACCCATCCCCTTGAGATATAGCACACAAAAACGCATTCAGACAATGGACTGGACAGGCCACCGACCCAGGAACAGAATGTATGGCGGAAAATAATTCTGTCAGAGAAACATTCAACATCCACATCTTGCAGACCATCATACGTCTTCACCATCCTACTCACCAGCTCGCTGATACGGAAAGCTCCAATAAATGGCAACACAAAAACAGTTTTAAAAAACATGCACTCGTACTGATCCAAACAAACCTTAGCCAAACAATTAACTATCCTGACTAGGAGGGGAAAAGACACAGGCCTTTTAGTATCCGGCATCCTGACAGTATTATTGTACCCTTTCAGGGCTCTACGGACTAAAAGATATTTTGTGTTGTCATTCAAATTAAAGAATTTAAACCAAAAGGCTAATCCCATCATACGATCCTGAATAGTCACTTTCAAGGAACCCTTGCTGAAGGAATTACGCACCAAGATCAATACAACCGATAGGGAATCACTTAAAAAAAAGTGTTGCAACCTACCTCTCTGCATGGACCCACCCATTCCTGTCAAACCTTGATATATATAAGATCCATCGCTGAGGGACCTTCCCGTCAGTGCTAAATGCCAAGTCCCAGAGGTGTTGGGGACAGGAAATCCCATGCTGCTCCGCCGCCGCCGGCAACATGTGATATCTGTCCCACTGGAAGCGAGATGGGGAATTAGCGATCGAGTTAATTACACCAGGAAAATTTTTTGCGGACAACAAGACATTCAGCGTTAAACAGGTCAAAACTAAATGTCGCAATTGCCGAATAACTGAGGGGGAAGAAGCTCAAACATTATTAATCGCATGAACGGTGGATAAAATTGTCACAGTGGAATTTAACCCATTTGTTACAGAGTCTGGAGCCCCAAACCTCTAAGGCTGCTACTATCGGAAACATATCTAGTACTGTCATGTTTCACAGGAGACCCTCCCGCCACCATTCCTCAGGCCATTCACCTGCCATCCAAGGGCTATCTCCGTATTATAAGGTCTCCTGCCAAACAGATTTTACATTGTATTGTGACAGGAATGATGTCCAAACTTTTAAATCTGCCTTGTGCTCGACGTTTAAACAAATGAAATGTATTGGGCTTCTGCTGCCAGCTGTAGCTGCTGCCAACCGCCTGCAGAATATCCTTATCATGGGGATAATTCTGAAAGCAAAATGTAGTTTGCCTAAGACTGACTGAAGCCTCTGCAAAGTGACTTTTTTGGCTGACCGTAGGGCAGTTATAAAAGCTTTCAAGTCTTCTAATTTGTCCATTGGTAAACGACACTCCATCGTGACCGAGTCAATGTCAATCCCCAAGAATTTAATCAGTGTAGCTAGGCCCTCTGTTATGTCTGAGGATAAGGGGAATGCCAAAACAATGTACTCCCTTCTCCAAAGTGTGTAGCAAATCTGAACAAGCCCCTGGAATTCCTACCGATCCGGCAGCTAGCAGAGGCGGGCGGGTGACTTCCATCAGTAACCGCAGGGTCCCGAAAGGGGCTCTTCGCACCATGGGGCCTTTTAGTACCTGGCGACGGGCTCAAAATTTGTGGCAGCCTGCTCCGCCGTGGTCTCAATCTAGGCGGCTGCCCTCAGAGGTCATTGGTGACTCCGTTGCTAAATGCAGCTGGTCTTGTAGCCAAGCTAAGCCTTGTGTTACTGCTGTGGTCCTCAGGGACTGCAAAAAGGCGTGTTCCTTGATAGCTGTTACTGGTCCGGCAGGAGTCTGGTGCTTGTTCTTCCTCTGCAGCCTATAAAAAAGGGATAGAACAGGGGGGAGGCAGGTGGGAAATTTAAATTTCTATATCCCACCCCTCTAGTTCACTCCCCCACCCTTTTTCCTTGCCCTTAAGTTCACCTGACCTGTATTTGATCTGTATGGCTACATTCTCAGCTAACCCAGTCATGTCAGGCCTACAATAATGCTGGGGTTTTGTTCTGTGCCCTCTCTTGTCATTGTCAATTTCATCGAACAGAAGTAATAATATATTAGATGCATAATGCTACAATACAATTATGTGAAGACAACCTATACTAATACAGGCATACTGGCGCCAATAATAAACATGTCCCATGTGACAATGTAAAATGGAAGACCGATAGATACACAGGACAAACTTGCATATAAAAAAAATGGTATAATACCTTTATTATGCGTACATATGTTTAAAACAGAATTTATAAAAAGCAAATTGATAAAAGTGAAGGAAGAGAACCATCAAGAACAAGTGGTAAGGCTGAGGTGGTATGTATATGCACTATATAAATATAAAGGAAAACAGACTTAATTCCATAAGTTCAGATGCTATATCCCCCCTATGGAACATGAGTAATGGCTGTAAATCAATACATCACCAGGATACACAATTGTGAAGGGAAAGGATAGCAGGTCATTAAGGCCTGAAATAGTCTGGTCACTAAGGGGTTAATGTTACTAGCTAGATGCTCCAAATTTATTATACAGCGTGCACCACTTTGCTAAATTTGGCGCATCTTCCAACTGCCTGGTCTAAATTTACAATGTCTTAATCTTAGACAGTATTAGTAAATCCCAATCCCAAGCCCCAATGTTTTCCCCTATCTTTCAGATTCAGATGTCACACACTGGGAATATTTTGGCAACGTATCATGTCTGTATAGTGCATGTCCTTACACAACAAAGCTGTCACTGAATACTACAGTATATTGCATGCTTCCAATGTGTCAATTGTAGTTACATGTTTCAATTCCCACATTCACATGAATCTGCTTTTGTTTCACAAAGGAAATATGACATTGAGATATTGAAGACACATTCATTATCAACTCTGCAGGGATGTCGTCACAGTGGGTCTTTATGTGTAAATGTGACAGAAGCAATATTTCTTAACCACCATACCCCCCTCCCCAGTATACTGACTACATCCACTTCATATATAGAGACATAACACTGATAGAATCAATTGAAACATTTTTTCTCTGCCCACTCTAATATCCACTGTATGGTTTTCTGATATGTAGCGACAGGTGAAATTTGACATGCATCAGCCTCACAAGAGGTTTTTTTTCTTTATATAGATCCTATTTATTTTAATCCAATACTTTTTCAACCCTTCAATTTCCAATAATCCAGTCATCTAGCTCATACAGCCAAAAATAGAGGTGGGGGTGCAGTCCGTATCTAGACCAATCTATTAGCCGGAAAAAAATAATCTGCAGATAAAGGGACTGCAGACTTCCATGCATTACATACGTATTTTTTTTTTTTTACAAAAATGACAACCACTTTGGATACCATGTTGTTTGTCACTTTTAAACACCTTCTCAGCATCTGACAGAATAAAATCACTTTTTCACCCTCACTGCCAATAACAAAGTTACAGTTTATTGTCAGTTGCTGAGAAGCTACTTCTAAAGTGACAACCAATATGGCAGTGGATCCTGTTGTGACTTGAGTAATAACAATAGCAATGGAAAAAAAAAATGCCACTAACGTCACATGCACAAGACCTTGCAGTATTTACGGCCATTTACTGGCGTCTCCTAGGAAAGAGATGCGAGCCAGCGCTCACAGATCCATGGCTGCGGCCGTCAGGGGTGAGTCAACCCGACGGCCCACGGCCATGGACGCTACAGGGCTTTTCCTGGTGACAGGTGCCCTTTAAATTCCCATTGCAGAAATACACAAATCTTCCTTAATTAATAAATATTTCACGCGACTACCTAAAGCGCCTCACTTATGCAGCCCCTTAATTATGAGACTCTCCATGTAATAACATTTGGTTCTAGTAAGGAACAGTGATTATAGGTAGCACAGCTCAGCATTGTGCAAGTCACTTACAGTATACACGAGCACAACACCATAAACCCACTTGTTTCTAGACTATTATTTATGTTGTTCTATTGCTAGTCTATGATTTTTACACAAATTGCTTCTTATTAACAAAAAAACAATATTGCACACCAGGACGTGCGCTAATACAAAACCGTGATTGTGTCAAGTTGTCTGTAAGAAAGTAATTGAGGTAATTTGTTGTACCCCAGTATTTCAATGCATAAGTCTAATAAGAAAGACAAGATTGTGCCTCCGTAGTCATGACTCATACACTGTTTGATATTTTGCCTCATTAGGAATTTTATATATTAGATGTAACATTTGCTTCCTGTGTGACTTTAAATTGTTATACTCCATTAGCAAATTAAGTAAGTGCTGTTAACAGGCTGCTTGGTGTATGCCAAATCTTTCCTACATTGGCGCTGCGCTCGGCTAATAAGTACTAATTTTCAGATTATAAAAAACAATTCTGCGAACTTCTAATGTTTTCTGCGGATCCTTTATGTTCCCTGTTAGTGTTAGCAAATAAACTAGCGCGTCTAATAATGAGCACAACAAGACGGCATTTCTAGTAAACAAGGTTATACATCCGCCGCTGTGTATTTAAATTATCTCCAATTATGACTAGCTTTATAGACTTTACAAATGTGTTTGGAAAAATATGTTTTCCTATTTTTTTTGGAGTCAAATTGGCACCTGAAATGTGAAAGTGTGATTATTGTAGACACAAGTATTCACTGTATTTTGTTAAATGGGAAAGTCAGAAATGCCAAAGTTTCTTGATTTCAGTTACATGTTCTTAAAAATTACAGGTGAGAAATTTTTGGGACATGCTATGTAGAAAAACCAATATTGTCAGCAGGAATATGTATGGAATAAAGGGGACATCATTTAATTGAGACACCCTGTGTCATTTCACCAGATACCGCCATCAGGTGCTGGAGCTTGTTGGCCCCGTGAACATTCAATCCTAGGGCCCCATAGTAAAACTAAGATTGGGATCTACTCCCCAGGGAGATTTCCGCCAAATGTACTAAAGTGTCTAATATTCCTTTTTTTTTTAAATCAAAAATCCTGTGCTAATCAATTTCATAATATATCTGTAAAGGTAAGATTTTTTTACTTCGTTATATAAATTATAATTCTGGCTGTGTGCAACCACCACTAGGGGGAACTAAATGATTACTGATTTATGCACCTGGTATTGCCCTGCCTCTATGGTAGGTGTGCCACTGTTTCTAGCACTTGTATAGAGAAAACGGATCAAAAACCTTCAACCAGTTCTTTATTAACTTGCATACTTGCCAACAGCAAAATGGGCGGAGTTTATGCAAATGTACATGACAGTAGGCGTGTCTACCATATTGGGGTATTCACAGTCGGGGCTTGTCCTGATTTGGGGGATTTAAATGTTGGTAAGTATGCACTTGTCAGTTACCTGTATGATGTATGTGAAGAGGAAAAGCCCTCAGAAGGGTCACATGACCCATGGGAAAGGTGAATGAGGCCAAATCGAGCTAGGACCCACCTCTTGCAGCCCATGCTGCTGTGTGGGGCCCTTGTAGACATAGGACCCATTCTAGATTGTTCTCCATTCCAATGGTTGGTGAGAACCTGTAGAGGGATCAGGTCTCTACGGCAATGCTTGCAAACAAGAAGTTGGTATAGGATGGGGGCACCAGGAGTCATTCCAATGGTTGGTGAGTACCTGTAGAGGGATCAGGTCTCTACTGCAATGCTTGCAAATAAGAAGTTGGTAAAGGATGGGGGCACCAGGAGTCATTCCAATGGTTGGTGAGTACCTGTAGAGGGATCAGGTCTCTACTGCAATGCTTGCAAACAACAAGTTGGTAAAGGATGTGGGCACCAGGAGTCAGGTGGTGTAAAGCAGCCCCTGAAAATGTGCCAATACCCCACCCCACCCATCCTTTATGTAGATCATTGCATGTGTAACCTGCTTTTTGAGGTTAGGGAATAGTATTTATTCTATTTTTAGCTATTTTATGAAAGATGATGTGAAGTTAGTGCATTATTTTTTTTTTTCCTTATGAAATATTCTACATTGCAGAATACTGAGTGTGATTTATAGAGACCGCACACTAGCAATCATTGTCATGGGAATAATATACACAGTAGATGACTGCATATAAGTAAAATCCACATACGTTAACTCTATTACATCTAGTAGAACAGTAAGATACGGAAGTCCTAGTTTGCTTGTTATCGGAAGCGCGTGAGATCTTAAGTGATATCCTGGAGCTGTGCATATTAACGCAAACACATTGTGTACAGTGGAAATGTTTTGTGTGAGAAATGTGTAAAGCTAATAAATGCTGACATATGTACAGATTAAATCTTTAAAAAATGGAGATTTATTATGGGGGTATAGACTCAGTGCTGCGTGCCGATTAACACCCCCCATAGCTTTTATTTCAGGGCTGCTAGAATTGCATAGTCCTCTGTCTCCTCAGAATTTGTATTCACCGGTCTTACATAAAACCAATTCTTATCTCATACAAGACGTGCTTAATATTTAACTGCAGAACTCACAAATTCAAGCAAAAATATGATGAAGCACGGGGGAGGGGTAGACGTTCTATTAATAGACATCCCTTACTAGTATGTTCAATCATTTTTCTAGTTCAGTAAAAAAAACTTTCTTAAATCAGAAGGCAGGCACAACGCTGGCTTATAACAATCACAATTATTCGATAAATCCAAAGAATAAATGAATTAAACCTCTCATTATGATTTATAATGTACACAGAATCACAGGTTTAATAGCAGGAATACAACTAACACCCAACATGAAAATCATCTTGTTGGCAACCTGTTTCCTTCCTATTAGATCTCATCAGTGCCAGGCAAGAAAATTCTTTATTGTAGAGCATTATTATTCAACCTGGAGCTAAGAAGCTGTAAGCAAACTGCAATCCTCAACATGTCCTGTCTGATTAGGAGTTGTAGTTTTGCAGTCAAAGGCACACAGCTAGTGTTTGTTTACATTCAGGAATTAGATCATAGGCACCAAATTAGGAGACATACTAAATGAAGGTTACTTTAATATGTTAAATCAGTAGTGGTCAATTTGCCACATTATAGGGGTCTCAGATGTGGCTATTGACTATCCAGGGGCAGCATATTACATTCAATGTCCTGTGTGCCTTGTTTTAAGCAGAAAGGTGGCTAGACATAGGCAGTCATACTCTATTATAGTCTATGTAAGACTGTGCATGTATGGTCACCAGTGGACACAGGACAGTGGTCAGAACCCTCACAATCAAACATTTCTGATGGAAAACCTATTTTTTATTAAACACGAGATGGCTCAGCACAGTAGCAGGAACTCTTCGCAGTTGGTGCAAGAGGAACGACCCTTTTCCTCAATCATATACCAAAAAAATTAACAGAGAAGCAGCACTATGAATGAAGAAAGATGAGAGGCTTATTCACCAAACACCACAAAGTTTCATGCTCTCTATGAGGGCTTTTTTAAGTAGTACAAAAACAGTGGCAATAGAGTGCGTATATATATATATATATATATATATATCCAAGAAAAAGAGACTGGAAGCAGCACTCAGCAAAAAAATATGAATTTATTCACCCAACACAGCAACGTTTCACTTCCTCCATGGAAGCATTTTCAAGCTTGAAAACGCTTGAAAATGCTTCCATGGAGGAAGTGAAACGTTGCTGTGTTGGGTGAATAAATTCAAATTTTTTTGCTGAGTGCTGCTTCCAGTCTCTTTTTCTTGGATATATGCATGAGGAGCCCGTCACTCCTTGATATTTTGAAGCTAGCACCAACCGTTTCTGGCTATTGACACAGTGCTGCTCCTATGTTTGGATCTTATATATATATATTATATATATATATATATATATATATATATATATATATATATAGCTATATATATATATATATAGATATAGCTATGAGCTCATTATACAATTTAGAGTGCCATTAATAACAAAATCACAAAGTGAACGTTTACACAACATTATATCATATACATTTTACGTTCATGATGTTTACATGAATATTGCACACAACTTTCAATAGTGTAGTTATCATAAATATAGTGATACAGTACAGTGAATCAGTGACACAGGATAATTACTTCCATAAGTATAATCATGTGTTATAAATATAAATACCAAATATTGATAAAAACATATAAGCACTAAGGCTGGATTCACATGTGCATGTTCCGTCCATAAAGGACAAAATGTATTTCCCGGACCGAACACACTGCAGGGAGCCGGGCTCCTAGCATCATAGTTATGTACGACGCTAGGATTCTCTCCGTGGAACTACTGTCCCGTACTGAAAACATGATTACAGTACGGGACAGTAGTTCCACAGAGAGGTAGGGACTCCTAGCGTCGTACATAACTATGATGCTATGAGCCCGGATCCCTGCAGTGTGTTTGGTCCGGGACTTGCGGCCGAAATACGTTCGGTCCTTTACGGACAGAACATGCTCGTGTGAATCCAGCCTGACCCCTGATCCTAAGGCTATATTCACATGGCAGTGAAAAATAATGGCCATTAAAAACTGATCAACTGTCAGTTTTTCATGGCCGTTTTGCATCAGTGTCTCCAAAATGTATCAATTTCCAGTCCGTCTGTCCGTTTTTAATGGCCGTTTGACATCCATTTTGCATCCGTTTCTCATGGCCGTTAAAAAAACTGATGAATTTCATTTGTCAGGCTTTTTTTGTCCCAACTGCCTTAAAACCCTCTGTATATGATGCCACACAGACCCCCTGTATATGATGCGACACAGACCCCCTGATTATGGCACACAGCCCCCCTGTAGATGATGGTACACAGCCCCCCTGTAGATGATGGTACACAGCCCCCCTGTAGATGATGCCACACAGACCCCCTGTAGATGATGCCACACAGACCCCCTGTAGATGATGCCACACAGACCCCCTGTAGATGATGCCACACAGACCCCCTGTAGATGATGCCACACAGACCCCCTGTAGATGATGCCACACAGACCCCGTGTAGATGATGGCACACAGCCCCCCTGTAGATGATGGCACACAGCCCCCCTGTAGATGATGGCACACAGCCCCCCTGTAGATGATGGCACACAGCCCCCCTGTAGATGATGGCACACAGCCCCCCTGTAGATGATGGCACACAGCCCCCCTGTAGATGATGGCACACAGCCCCCCTGTAGATGATGGCATACATCCCCCCTGTAGATGATGGCACACAGCCCCCCTGTAGATGATGGCATACAGCCCCCTGTAGATGATGGCACACACTCTTCTCCAGAGAAAGCACCACACCTCCCCCTCCCGGTAGTAATCTTCCAGGACTGTCTCTGTAAATTCAGGACAGTCCTGAAACCTGACAAATTCGCTACAGTTGACAACAATGCCCTCTGTACTAGTGCAACACTACTCTTGTAGTGAGCGCAAAAATACCTGACATTTAATTCCACCTGATTGCCCTACACACGCACCCATGCAGCGCCGTCTACTTCACGTGTGGTCTCTAGTCTCACGGGTTCTGCGAAGGCGGCACGATGTCGTCATCTCGTCGCCTTCGCAGAACCCGTGAGACTAGAGACCACACCTGAAGAGGACGGTGCTGAATTGGTGAGTATGTGTCATCGCGTCGCCGATAGCCAGCAAGGGAACAAGTAGTTCCCTTGCCTCTTGATTCCCCATGTCACAGATACGTTTTTAACAATTGTTACATGTATTGACAGCCGTTAAAAACTGATCCGTTGACTTCTATGGGGGCCGTCTGGCCGTGAAAACAGGCAAAAATAGGACATGTCCTATTTTTTGATGGCCAATATTCACGGGCCATTAAAAAAACAGCCGTGTGAATACACCCATAGAACATCATTGTTCTGAAAACTGCCGTGTGATGTTTTTCACTATCATGTGAATGTAGCCTAATAGAATTAGATACCGCATGGAACACTGTGATACACGCTCAGCGTTCCCTACGCTGTACTGCGCCTGTCTGTAAATCCTGCCATACTATTGGTCAGAGTATAACTTGTGGTCTAACCCTAGATGGAACGCATCACATCCTGCAAGGAGAATTAAATCCCGCGCATGCGCAAACCAATGAAGTCTTTGACAGCTCCCACGCATGACTATAATAGATCCGGGATGCTAACAGCTCCATTGCTGATCTTTCCCTGTTCAGCAATGGAGCTGTTAGCATCCCGGGTCCATTATAGTCATGCGTCACATAGAGCAGAGTATATATAATACAAAAAATAGGAGAAGGGGGCGGAGGCCGCTGGGTGAGCACTCATGAGCTATATGTTGCCCCCAGGCAGTGAATTGTCCACCACTGTGTAAAAAATCCCTCTATTTATTTCTTCTTTTCCAATCGCTAATGAAGTTCCAGCAATTTCTGCAATCCTTATAGAGGTTATCCATTGTTTCAACAATTTACTCTTTTTTGCAAATATATGTATGTATATATATATATATATATATATATATATATACACATATATATATATATATATATATTCACTACTGTGCAAAAGTTTTGGGCAGTTGTGGAGAAATTCCGCAAAGTAAGAATGCTTTAAAAAATAGAAGTGTTAATAGTTTTTTTTTAATCAACTAACTAAATACAAAGTGAATGAACAGAAGAGAACTCTAAATCAAGTCGATATTTGGTGTGACCGCCCTTTGCCTTCAAAAAAGTATAAATTCTTCGAGGTACACTTGCATGGATTTTGTAGGATTATAGTAAGGTGTAACCAATAATTAGCCAATTCTACCAAACAGGTGATAATGATCATCATTTTTATAAGTAGGTTGAAACCCAGTCACTAACTCTAACACAAACAGCTGGTAGGAGGGTTAAAACTGGGTGAAGAATTCTGCTACAGAGGTGAGGTTGTGAAAGACATGTCACATGTCCACCATGGCAAGACTGAGCACAGCTACAAGACACAAGGTAGTTACATTGAATCAGCATGGTTTCTCCCAGGCAAAGATTTTAAAGCAGACTGGGTTTCAAGATGTCCTGTTTAAGCTCTTTTGAAGTTGCATAAAGAAACGGGCAACGCTAAGGACTGTAGGCACAGTAGTCGGACAAGGAAACTTAGTGCAGCAGATCAAAGACACATCATGCTTACTTCCTTTTTGAATCGGAAGATGTCCAGCAGTGCCATGAGTTCAGAACCGACAGAAACCAGTGGAAACCAGGTACCCCCATCTACTGTTTTGAGACGTCCGGCCAAAAGTGGTCTTCATTAAGAAATTGCAGCTAAAAAGCCATATCTTTGACGTGAAAACAAGACCAAGCGACTCATCTTTTCACCAAAACATATGAACGGCAGCAGGTGCTATGGACTGATAAGTCAAAATTTGAAATATTTATCTGTTTCAGAAGGCAGTTTGTTCGCTGAAGGACTGGATTTCAGTACAATAATGAGTGTCTGCAGGCAACAGTGAAGCAGGGTGGAGGTTCCTTGCATATATGTGGCTGCATTTCTGCAAATGGAGTTGTGGATTTCATCAGGTGTCCTCAATGCTAAGAAATACAGGCAGATACTTATCCATCATGCAATACTTTATGGAGATGTCTGATTGGCTCCTAATTTATACAGCAACAGGACAACGACCCCAAAAACACAGCCAATGTCATTAAGAACTATCTTCAGCATAAAGAACAAGGAGCCCTGGAAGTAATGATATGGTCCCAACAGAACCCTGATCTCAACATCATCAAGTCTGTCTGGGATTACAAGGAGACAGAAGGATTTGAGTATGCCTACATCCACGGAAGATTTGTGGTTAGTTCTCCAAGATGTTTGGAATAACCTCCCAGATTTCTTCAAAAACTCTGTGCAAGAGCACCTAGAAGAATTAATGCTGTTTTGAAGGTAAAGGTTGGTCACACCAAATATTTATTTGATTTAGATTTCTTTTCTGTACATTCACTTTGCATTTTGTTAATTGATAATAAAACATTAACTATTAACACTTCTTTTTTTTAAAGCATTATTTGCAGCATTTTCCCACAACTGCCTAACACTTTTGCACAGTACTGTGTGTGTGTGTGTGTGTGTGTGTGTGTGTGTGTGTGTGTGTGTGTGTGTGTGTGTGTGTGTGCGTGTGTGTATATATATACTATGTGGGCAAGAGTATTTGACTAGACCTCTTATTTATTAAATTAGATATTAGATATAGTGGCTCAGCAGGCAGTATCACACATGATAGGATTAGATACAGTGCCAAAACAGAAAGTGTCACACATGATAGATTAGCTACAGGGCCTCAGTAGACAGTATAACAAGTAATAGGATTAGGTATAGTGGATCAGCATACAGTATCACACATAATAGGAATAGATATTGGGTCTCTGCAGAGAGTATCACACATACTAGATTTTTATATAGTGGCTTAGCATTTAGTATGACACATGATAGGTTTATACAAAGTAGAAAGTATCATACATGATAGGCTGAGATACAGGGGCTCAGCAGACAGTATCATACATGATAGACTTAGATACATGGTTTCCATAGACAAAATCAGTCTTAAAATCAATCTGGTTTCTGACATTTTTAAGCATCAGAACGTTACGTGCGTTGCACATACAACATCTTGACACTGAACGCTGTCTGGACCCAGCCGTGCACCCGTAACAGAAGAGGATCCAACTCTGGAGTGAGTAGGGAAAATAATATAGAGCAGTTACTGCAGTAACAGGGGCTTGTGTATTTCAACTGACATAGGCTGCAGTTACTACAGTAATTTTTGAAAAAAGACTTGGTTCAAGCCCAGTTGCCATTGTGACTGCCGCAACCCCTATATCTAGGCCCCTGCATATTACAGATTCATCTTCTACACTTTAAAACCAATAGAGTTGTATTTCAGATTTGTATTTTTCATTGACTTACGTGGGAAGAATATTAATCCAAATTACATGTTTTTCTGTGATTCACCGAATTGTCAAAGCAAATTTTCCATTTTTCACTTATCTATTCATAAAGAAAATATATTCAGGAGATAAAATTTGTATGTGTAAACAATTGCAAAAATTATTTGAGAACAATCTAAGACAGCACCCAAGAGGGAAAAATTATCCGACTAAAATGCAAAACCGATCTAATCTCTTTGGTTCTATAAACTTTGATCTCAGGAGAGAAATTTAAAGTTTTTCAAATCAAATATAAATGTAGAAATGTTGTACATTTTAACCCACAAAAAATGCCTAGGTTTTCTTGACATTTTCCACAGGTCTTTTTTTAATCCGAATATACCCATTCACATGAAATAAATGAGGTTTTCTTGACAAATTTTAATATCAAAAGATTAAGTATATATATAAAAAATATCTATATGTTATTATAAATGTAGTTTAAAGAGGACCTGCTTTTTCTCCTTGCATCATTAACTTAGCTAGTGTATAGCATTCTACGAAATTCCTAAAATATAGCTTCTCTATTCTCTCAGGCTGTTGTATAGCTACTATGGGGCTCGATTTCACTGTTAAAGCAGACACAGAGGAGAAGGAGTAATGATCCCTTGAGGGAGAGAGAAATTGAATGGGAAATGTAAAGGAATAAGTGTGGGATAATGGAATGCAGAGCATAAATGCCAGGAAGGCAAGAGGAGGCACAGGACAGAGTACAGACCATAACAATCATAAGCTTTACTGAAGTAGTCGCTACTATGAAAATCTGGTATCACATTGCGCCTATTCAAATGAATGGGTAACCATGTGATACATGGTCAAGCCAAGTTCTCAAGCAAAGGAACCATTTTTGCAGAAGTACTCTGATTTGGCTATTAGAGATTGGTCCTTAAGGAGAACCCAATTTACGTTGTCCATATGCCCTAATAAAATATATGGAAAGGAGTTGTCCTGCAGGTAAACACCATCAGATAGAATAAGTTAAATAAGTTATAAGGTGCAAAATTAAGTTTCCACTTACCTTCTACTTCACAACTTTTTCTTTCAATGTAATAAAGTATGTCACATTTCTTATTCTTTTATCAACGGAAAGCCAAGAACACAACATCTTTCAATTAAATACTTATGTCATCTTTTACATATCCACGAATCGAGGTTTAGTCACTCCTTCTTCGCCTGTTTCTTTGGCCACTTTAAGATGGCCATAATAAAATCTAATTTTATCGTCTGTGTTAAGGCTGTAATACCTGGACTTCCCGGGGTTTTACTAAACTGAACAGAATATAGATCTTTATTGGGTTTTATGGAGATTAGACTTCAGTTAAGTAGAGCTGTTGTAGGCCCAGGTATTGTGGCTGAAAAATTGATGCTGTCTGAAACAGGTAATTTCCGTGCTTACAATTGGTATACATTTCCATGTCCACCTTGCTCTGCTTGGTCCATGGGTGACCGTTTTAGTGGGCCCATTCCTACCTCAACCATGGCTTGACAATCACAGAGCATGATAGCCCTGGCATCTGCCCATCTTTGCATGGGCTGATGCCAGCCTTTGCTACAAGCATAGTAGGCAACATTCTCAATGCTGGCATCTATACAATACTCACACACAAATTACATTTATTTAATCAAACTAGGAACAAAATGCAAACAAAGTTGTTTACCACAATATACAATAAATGCAGAAATACTGTATGTTATCTAGTTTGATCCATTATTGTTTCTTACACATGAATTATCATTTGTGCCATGTAGAAACAAAATGATTTTGTTGAATCTAATTAGAGGTGATATCTTACACAAAGCAGACAAGGAACTGGGGCATGATGTCTAGTCTAAAAAAGCAAAAATAATTAATTTGTTCCTAACGTCAACTTTCTATTGTTTGCATGGCAGCCCTCTTTCTGTGTCCATCCTCTGAGTGTTACATTTTCATGTACATTTGATGCACAGTTTGTGTGCTTATACAAAGAATATGGGTTGGGTCCCTGTGCAGGAACAATGTCGGGAGGGGGGGGGGGGGGTTGTCTCTGCACCAATTGATTTGCTAAGACAGGTGTTTATAACAAAGAACTTCTCTTATGGCTCCTTAGCAGTACTTAATACAATATTTTCAATTCTACTGAATTTTCTCTGTACAGACTACTTTTTTACAGTAGCCCATACATTTGTGGCAATTCCACCAACAAAAACTGCATCTGCTTGGAGACAAACCTCCTTCCACCTGTATTTAATATAATTAAAATGGTCTGCCATCACAACAACAACAACAAGAGTATTTAATTATAGCAGATAATTATTTCTTAAGTTCCATATTTTGGGAAAAAGTTGCCCTTAAGGGGAGCTTAAAGGAGAATAGAATCACATTCAAGATATCCAAGCTGCAAGACTTTTTAAAGTGCATGACAGTAGCTATAATTTGCCATGAAGACCATAGATAACCCATTGATATGAATGATTATTAAATGTATTGGTTGCTTTGGAATATCTTTTCATGTTAGAAGGGTCCCTATCGATCAGCTGATCACAAGGTTTCCCGATATTAAGACCTCCAACATTCAGCTATAATCTGTGGAGCAGCAAATATTTATTTCCCCTGTGGTGCCACCACAGGGGAAATAAAGTATTACACAGTGTCCATTAAAATCAATGTAATGCGCAAACATGACGGATTCTCCCGTGAGAGGGACACTATTTGTAGCAGCTGCTCACTCTGACTAATAGGGTGGAGTACTGAGTGGAGAAACCTCCTCTATTATATTCATATGCCCTGAAGATGGGCTGTCTAAAGCAGACAACCCCTATAAAATGCCAGTTACATAGTCTATATATACTATTCTTAGTAAGGTTCATATGACACTGAAAATGAAGAGGATGCAGCTAGTGTAACCACACCGATGGGCTATGAAGACATGCCTGATTTATAGGTTAAAAAATAAAGTATCAAAAAACCCTAGGATACGGGAGAAATGTTATATTCGGCTCCACTGCTGTGATCACCATTGATCACTGGTATGGGGACCCTCAGTTCTCTGTTGTCCTCACCGCGGACATGTTGGTGAGGGGGAACAGGAATTCCTGTACTAATGATTGGTGAGGGTTCTAGTGGCCGCACCATACGATATGGGAGTGTGAGAGCTCTTGGCTATTTCCATGAAGGTGTATGGAGCAGCATCTCAGATGCTCAACCACCAACATGCTTGTGAGTAGAAACAGGGAACTCGAAATGCCCATACTAGTGATCAGTCAGGGTCCCTGTGGTGGGATAATGTAGGTGATACATTTTGCTTGTTGGAAAAACCCTTTTAATTATTCTATTTTCATATTTCTCCTACTGCCATGGAGCCTTTGGTTTATTTTAAATGCTACTATAATTTGTCCTTTTGTTGAGCTGAAAGACCTTTATGCCAATATACATGTATTTTACTTACAGTGTAATATATATTGAGTTTACGGATACCGTTACAATGAGATCTGTTTTGTCCAATCTCTAGGCAGTATGTATTACTTCTGATGTTTGCTTTGACATTAGACAATAGGAGCCTTCTCTTCTTGTAAATACACGTGGACGTACTTCCTCTGCTCATTACTTTGATTTGTTATAAAATTTCAAGAGCTATTTAGGTGAAGCATCCTTGTATTTCTTTTAACAGTCTACCTCCAGCAAAGCATAAAGCATTTCTATGGCAACTGTTTCAATGAAATCAAAGAACTTGGGAGTGAAGGGCTGCACGTTTTCTTTAATCCCATTCATATTCTCATGGAGGAAATGTTAGTGGAGCTTGTATTATATCAGTAGAAAGATCTATTTAAAGATTACTGCACAACTGCTGAACAAAATCAACAAAGTGCAAAGTGACAGAGTGCAGAACTGTCCTTTTGCTTTAGCTTCTTGCTCAGAGTATGCAAACATCTATCATATCTTTTAGATTTAGTATTTTCACATTCTTTAAATAGCTAAATACCAATTCACAGTACACCGTGCAAAGAAATTTCCTTCTTCACTAACATTCAACTGATAACACTTTACCTGACATGTTCAAAGAGAGAAAGAGAGCAGCACAGTAGTACAACAACCTCCAGGGTAGCAGGGTGCAAGCCTCCAGGAATCCGACTTTAGAATCCCCAGATATCAGGCAAAGAATAGAAATAGAGGCAGCACTCCAAAATTTAAAAAGGGATTTTTATTCACCCATCTGTGTGATAGAATGCAACGTTTCAGCTGCTCAATGCAGCCCCCCTTATAGATAGATAGTGCCCCCTGTAGAATGTACCATACAGCCCCCCTGTAGACAGTGCTATACAGCCCTGCCTATAGACAGTGTCACACCCTACTTGTAGATAGCGCCCCCCATCTCCCCCTTGTAGATAATGCCATACAGCTCCCCTGTAGATATCGCCATAAAGCCCCCCTGTATATAGCGCTATACAGCTCCCACAGTATATAGTGCCACAAAGCCCCCCTCCCTTGTATATAGTGCCACACAGACCCCCTTAGCAAATAGTGCCGCACTGACACCCCTTAGTAGATATTGCCACACTCAGACCCCTTTAGATTGTGCCACGCACAGCCCCCTGTAGATACAGCCACAGCCCTCCCCCTTGTAAATAGTGCCATACAGCCCCCCTAGTAGATAGTGCCACACAGCTCCGCCCTTGTATATAGTGCCACAAGGCAATGGCACATCCGAGAAAGTTGTATCAGCCAGGGTGATGTCAATCAAACATGGAAAGTTGGATTTGGAGGCAGCACTATGTGAATCTTCGGGATAGCAGCACCGCCCCATGACCCTTTATGGAGTAATTAGCATATAGTGTGCGCCGTTTTAAAAGTGGATTTTAAAGATTTTGCTGCATCTGAAAAAAAAATATACATTACCGTTCAAAAGTTTAGGGTCACTTAGAAATTTCCTTATTTTTGAAAGAAAAGCACTGGTTTTTTTCAATGAAGATAACATTAAAATAATCAGAAATACAATCTATACATTGTTAATATGCTAAATGACTATTCTAGCTGCAAACGTCTGGTTTTTAATGCAATATCTACATAGGTGTATAGAGGCCCATTTCCAGCAACCATCACTCCAGTGCTCTAATGGTACATTGTGTTTGCTAACTGTGTTAGAAGGCTAATGGATGATTAGAAAACACTTGAAAACCCTTGTGCAATTATGTTAGCACCGCTGTAAACAGTTTTGCTGTTTAGAGGAGCTATAAAACTGACCTTCCTTTGAGCTAGTTGAGAATTTGGAGCATTACATTTGTGGGTTCGATTAAACTCTCAAAATGGCTAGAAAAAGAGAGCTTTCATGTGAAACTCGACAGTCTATTCTTGTTCTTAGAAATGAAGGCTATTCCATGTGAGAAATTGCCAAGAAACTGAAAATTTCCTACAACGGTGTGTACTACTCCCTTCAGAGGACAGCACAAATAGGCTCTAACCAGAGTAGAAAGAGAACTGGGAGGCCCCGCTGCACAACTGAGCAACAAGACAAGTACATTAGAGTCTCTAGTTTGAGAAATAGACGCCTCACAGGTCCTCAACTGGCAGCTTCATTAAATAGTACCCGCAAAACGCCAGTGTCAATGTCTACAGTGAAGAGGCGACTCCTGGATGCTGGCCTTCAGGGCAGAGTGGCAAAGAAAAAGCCATATCTGAGACTGGCTAATAAAAGGAAAAGATTAATATGGGCAAAAGCACACAGACTGTAATGACCGGGGGGTAGGGAAACGGACAAGTGAGCCCTAATCTACCCGCCACTCTGTCCCTGCCTACTTGCAACGACCCGCCCTAGGCGACGGGGTACAACTGGGCGGCGGTCCCTGCACTCAGTAAGTGCACGACAAACATACAAGGGAATACAAGCAAGGAAAAGGGGCAGTTGCCCACGGCAACACCGTGAGCAACCAGAGTGGTGAACGAGCCGAGTCAAGCCAGGAGTGTGCGAGGTACCAAACGAAGAGCAGAAGAGTAGTCAGTAAGCCAGGGTCTGTATGGAGCAGGAACAAAATAGAAGGAGCTGTAGCTGGGCCAGGAAACCACACGAAAAAGAATAACAAGCAAGGAGGAACAGGAAATGCAGGTATAAATAGACAGAGGGCGGGAGCTAGCTGAGTCTGGCCAGGTTGCGATAGGCTCTCCCACTCCTAAGCCTGCCAGCCTGAGTGGTGGAAGCTGGAGTCAGTCTCAGGGATGTAGATTCAGGTGCTGACTGATTAATTAAGGGAGTTAACCCCGAAGCTGTGCCTGGCAGATCCTTTACACAGACATTGGACAGAGGAAGATTGGAACAAAGTGTTATGGACAGACAAATCGATGTTTGAGGTGTTTGGATCACACAGAAGAACATTTGTGAGACGCAGAACAACTGAAAAGATGCTGGAAGAGTGTCTGACGCCATCTGTCAAGCATGGTGGAGGTAATGTGATGGTCTGGGGTTGCTTTGGTGTTGGTAAAGTGGGTGATTTGTACAAGGTAAAAGGGATTTTGAATAAGGAAGGCTATCACTCCATTTTGCAACGCTATGCCATACCCTGTGGACAGCGCTTGATTGGAGCCAATTTCATCCAACAACAGGACAATGAGCCAAAGCACACATCCAAATTATGCAAGAACTATTTAGCGAAGTAGCAGGCAGATGGTATTCTATCAGTAATGGAGTGGCCAGCGCAGTCATCAGATCTCAACCTCATACAGCTGTTGTGGGAGCAGCTTGACCGTATGGTACGCAAGAAGTGCCCATCAAGCCAATCCAACTTGTGGGAGGGCCTTCTGGAAGCATGGGGTGAAATTTCTCCTGATTACCTCAGCAAATTAACAGCTAGAATGCCAAAGGCCTGCAATGCTGTAATTGCTGCAAATGGAGAATTCTTTGACGAAAGCAAAGTTTGAAGGAGAAAATTATTATTTCAAATAAAAATCATTATTTCTAACCTTGTCAATGTCTTGACTATATTTTCTAGTCATTTTGCAACTCATTTGATAAATATAAGTGTGAGTTTTCATGGAAAACACAAAATTGTCTGGGTGACCCCAAACTTTTGAACGGTAGTGTACATTTGGAAATATTGTCAGGTCATGTATTACCGCATGGTGGCGGTTCAAGGAGTTAAAACTACCAGACAGGTTCCCATGAAATATACAATGAATTGAGAACAATTCCATCTGCCCTGCAATTTTGTAATTATAAATATATTCTATATAATTACAGCTCCAGAACCAAGCTCTGACATATACGGCTTCAGACCCAAGCTCAATTCATATATACATCCCCAGAACCAAGCTCAGTACATATATACAGCACAACAACTGAGCTCAGTACATAAATACAGCACCAGAACCGAGCTCAGTACATATATACAGTACCACAACAAAGCTCAGTACATAAATACAGCACTAGAACCAAGCTCATACATATACATCCCCAGAAACAAGCTCAGTACATATATACAATATCAGAACCAACCTCAGTACATAAATACAGCACTAGAACAAAGTTCAGTACATATATACAATACCAGAAGAAAGATCAGTACTTAAATACAGCACCAGAACAAAGCTCATTACATAAATACAGCCCCAGAACCAAGCTCAGTACTTAAATACAGCACCAGAACTAAGCTCCAGACATATATACATCCCCAGAACCAAGCTCAGTACATATGTACAGAGCCAGAACAAAGCTCAGTACATACATACAGCACCAGAACCAAGCTCAGTACTTAACCCTTTCCCGTCGCAGCCATTTTTCGGATTTTCAGTTCTGTTTTTTCCTCCCCACCTTCCAAAAGCCATAACGCTTTTATTTTTCCATCAATATTGGCGAATGAGGGCTTGTTTTTTGCGGGACAAGTTGTAGATTTTCACAGCACCATTTTTTGTACCATATAATGTAGTCGGAAATGAGAAAAAAAATATATATGTGGGGTGGAATAGGAAAAAAACAACGATTCCTCAAACTTTTGGGTGGTTTTGTTGTTACGGCATTCACCGAACGGTAAAAATGGCATGTTAACATTATTCTGGGTCAGTACGATTACAGTGATACTACATTTATATAGTTTTCCTTGTTTTACTACTTTTACAAGGAAAAAACTGATTGTTAAAAATAAAATTTTAGTTTTGTTGCCACATTCTGAGAGCCATAATGTTTTTATTTTTCTGTCGATTTAGCCGTGTGAGGGCTTATTTTTTGCGAGGCGAGCTGCAGTTTATATTGGTACCATTTTGGGGTATGTGAGAATTTTTGATCACTTTTTATTTCATTTTTTGTGGGAGAAGAAGGGACCACAAAACATCAATTCTGATGTTTTACATTTTTTACGGCGTTCACCGTGCGGACTGAATAATTATATATTGTAATAGTTCATACTTCTACGGACGCGTCAATACCAGTTATGTTAGCTTTTAAAAAAAATTTACATTGTGCTTGAGGGAAAATGGGATAAGGGGGGTTTTTTGAGCTTTTAATTTTTTTATTTTTTTTATTTGTTAAAAAAAACTTTTATTTTACTATTTTTTACTTTTTTTACTTGTCCCCCTAGGGGACTTTAACCAGCGATCTAACTAATGTATTGCAGTATATCACGTTTCTGACAGTCTCCTATGAAGTCCTGCCGGAAGCAGAGCTTCATAGGAGTACAAAGATGGCGGACCTGGGGGACTTCGTCAGGCCCCCAGGCAGCCGTGCCAACCAACGGCTCCCCCCAATCTCTCCGCGTCACCCCCCTGTTTATAGTAATTTAAATGGCTAAACAAGAGGTTAGAACGGGATCCCGCTCGTTACCCGGAAGTGACGGCTGTAACACACTGTAACACACAGCCGACACATTCGCTCTATAGAGCGGTCTCAGCCCGTGAGCCCGCTCCATATTCCCCCACCCGGCGTGCGCCGTATATATACAGCGGATGTCGGGAAGGGGTTAAATACAGCATCAGCCTATATATGTACTGAGCTTGGTTCAGAATGATTTGCCCCGTCAATCAGCACCTTTCAAGCACTGAAGGAGCGCGATGACGTCATCGCGCCGCTAGCATCGTTGAAAGGCGCTGATTGGTGGGGCAAATTGACCGTCATTGTAAGGAACATGCCCGGCCATTCAGAGCTAATTCATGTATTTGTATGTGCTATAGACGCAAGTACAATTACTGCAAGAGGGGTTGGCTGTTGCTAGCACCGGGGCCCCCTCCAGTGCTAGTGATGCACATGGGCATGAGGGGGCCCGTGTCGCCCGGCCCATAAATGTTAGAGGCTCGGCGCCGCGGGCTCCATAGTAGCATCTCTACAGCTGAACGGACATATAGGCTAGCGGCACGGGCCCCCTCAAGCCGTGGGCCCCGTAGCAGCTATTACCACGGTAGTTACGCCACTGAACTTAAGGACATAAGTTTTTTCCATATCCATAACATTTTAAAATTTCCATTAACGTAGGTGTGTGTGGGCTTGTTTTTTTGTAGAATTAGTTATTAGTCCCATCTTATGACCTTAATGACAATTACGCCTTATTTTATGGCAGTTATTTACAGGCCTTATTCTACAGCACAGTTTTTTACAGCGCCTTGGTGCAGGTGCACGGCCGTCTAAAGGTGACCATACATATTTAATAACTGTCGGCTGACCGTTATTTCTTCTGACACACAATCTAACAGCAACAACTTATTTTGCATGCTAACATAGGATCAGACATGTGGAAATCCAACATGCATGATCCTTCATTCCGTGGACATCTGCTGTTAGATCATCTACTGATCCCAATGGAATTGGCAGTTTCGGCTGAGCTTTGTCTAATGTGTATGAACACAGCTTGATTACCATCGTAACATAGAAACCCAGACATTTATCCTTTTGATCCCCCACAGTCAATTCTGACTGCTTCATAATCAAAATGGTCTCCCCCATTGATTGGGCCACCGGACTACCCGGTGATGCGATTGGGAACAGGGGAACACCATACAGTCAGCCTTGGGGACCTAGAAAGGACCCCAGGGCTGTCTTTACACATGGCCTGTTGTTACGGCACACTAAGTTTACCTTGCAACAGCCTGTGTCATAATGATGCAGATCATAATGTATTAGCATACAGAAATATTCTAATACATTACAAGTAAACAATAAAGAAGTAAAATAGTAATTAAGTGAAATTTAAACAAAAAATTAAATAATGTTATAAACTCTTTATTTAGTGTAAATACAATTTCTTATATATATATATATATGTTACATAAATACAAAAAAAACATGTATTGGCTTTCGCCACGATTATAATAACTGGATGAATGAATATAACAGGTTATTTTGTGTCATCCATGAACAGTGTAAAAAAATAAAAAAACAAATGATGGAAACACTTTTTTCTGTATCCGCCCCTCAAAACAATTATAAAAAGTATACATTAATAACGATGTACCCCCAACACAAGAGAAAAACTTAAAACCTTATATTTCTACATATTTATAGTAAAGGGATTGTCTGGGCATGGGACAGTTTTTAATACTGATGACCTATCCACTGGACAGGTCATCGCTATATGATCGGTGGGGGTCCGACACCCGGACCCCACACCGAACATCTGTTCCGGCTGCCTCCTGCATTGTAAGTTTTGCAGTGGTCGGTGCCGGAAGCAGATTCAAGTGAAAAGAAACAGAGCTGCAGTACTTCAGCACGGCCGCTATACAGTGGTTGAAGCCATTTGCTTCCGGCACCGACCACTTCAGAACTTCAAGTGCAGGAGGGATCTGGCACAGCTAATCGGTGCAGGGTCCGGGTGTCGGACCCCCATTGATCATATACTGATGACGTATCCTGTGGATCAACATGCTTTATAAAATACCATTAGGTTATAGAGAGGGTATGTTTTGGAAAAGTAGATAAAATGTTATATAACATAATATCATTTATATAACATAATTTAGTATGGTATAATATTGTATAACATAATAAATTGTGGCATATCATAACATAATATAACATGATAGTTACATAGTTACTTAGGTTGAAAAAATACATGTATACATATATGTCCATCAAGTTCAACCTATCCCAGGTCAATTATACATCATTCAATGCGAAAAGTATTTATAAACCCCAATTCCATTTGTCAATATATAAGCCTCTTGCCCTCTTTCGGAGGCTGTCAATGTATCTGCCATTACAACCTCTTGGAAAAGGGAATTTCATATCGTGACTACATTAACTGTAAAGAACCCTTTCCTATAGTGATGTCTGAATCGCCTTTCCTGCACACGTAAAAATGTCCCCTGGTTCTCTGTACAAAATGAGTAAAACGTGCCAGTTCTTTGTATTGACAACACATATATTAATACATGTGAATCAGATAAGCTCTAAGGCCTGAGACCTCCCATCCCATTTAATAATCTAGTCGCCCACCTATGAATCCTCTCTAGCTCTCGTATATCCTTTTTCAATGTGAAGCCCAAAACTGAATCACATATTCGATATATGGCTTAAGATGGGATTTATAAAGGGGCAATATTACATTGGGATCACAGGTTTCTATCTCTCTTTTTATACACCTTGAAATCCTATTTGCCTTTGAAGCTGCTGCTTGATATTGAGTATTGCTGGTTAGCTTACTTGTAGCCAGAATGGCCATAAGATATTATAATAATATTTCACATTTTAATTTTCCGATGTAACTCATAAGCAAGATTGACAAGATCCTTTTTAGTTATTTCCTGGAGCACTTCTACAAATCATTGACAGCTAAACCGGACATAGACAGGACTAATTGGAAAACCAAAATTAATCAAAAAGATTATAAAATAGGTGACAAGGCTTGACAATACAAGGGATTGCTTGTGAATTTATGGATAGTTGACCAACCTGCTGATAAATCTCATATAGCTTTGCTTCCGTTTAGACTAAGAACATATAATCTATATACCTACAGTGCATTCCCAAGCATCTATATTCAGGTGAACATAGAAACAATGAATGTGTAGATTCAATGTCATGACTGTATGAGCAACAGAAGCCTATTCTATGTCCTTCACTGCTTTGGGTTAAGACCTCTTCATTTGTAAAACAATCTCCAGAGATCAATAGGAGTGGTGGAGAGACTCCTTCTCAGAATAGCCATCTATCTAGCAGGTTAGGTTCATAAAAGGTGAAGATATTGAAAAAACTCAGATTGCATAGCTGCTTAAATTGCTTCTCCTATTTAAACATAGAGCGCAGAAGGTCAAGTCATCCTGAAAGGTAGGATAATTATTGTCTAGTAAACTGATTTATATAGTAAGACATGACTGCTAGATGTAAAGATGCTAATTTCCAAGATTGTGTTGTCCTGGAAAATAACAGCAGATTGATATAATGCACAATAAAATAGGTCGTAGTTCTACAGTGAACTCACATCATGATCTTGTGGTGAGGGACAGCAGTTCAGACAAATTTGTGACAAAAAGAATTCCACACATTTTTTGTCAGCTATAACGATATTTAAAACCTAGTCATACTACTTAAAGCAAATTTGCATCTAAAATATTTTTTAAGGGAGCCAGCAACCATCGACTCCCTCTCCTTCTCTTTCTTCTCTTCATTGCATAAGTATAGTTTGTATTTTACCAGGAGGAATGTATGCTTGGTAGAAAATTAGAAATGTACAAGGGGAAAAAAAGTTAATGCAGATTTAAGAACTCTATAAATAGCCATATGTGGGATGAGGAGGAGGAGGAGGAGGAGGAGGAGGAGGGAATGGATCCACGAATACTAATTAATACGATGTTTTTGGGTCACTATATAATTTTATGTAATTTCATGAAATGTTAGGGGGCTTCACACACCAATTTGGAGAGACAAATTTATTAGACATTCGAAAAGACTAAAAACATGCGTCCTGTAATAATGCTGCATCTTCCTCCCGATAAAGGGGATCCCCGAGCTTCAACGTGGCTGGGTAGGTTTAAAACTAAAAGGAAATGGGTTCAATAATTTTATTTCATGAAAAATATAAACTTCAAATTATTTGTACTGAGTTTGCACCAGATAAAAGAAAAATGCATATTTTTTTTAAAATGTGAATAACACGTTGATAAAGCTATATAATATTTATGCACCACATTAACCTACACATGAATTTTTCACAGAATTAGGAGAATGGGTTATGAGTGATTCAACAAGTTTTAGGATTTTTGGGGAAGATTATAATTCAATTTTAGACAGGAATCTGGACATGGTTTCAGACACAAAAGTCGAATATGAGTAATCTTAATCCATTTTTACTGTATACAGGTTTGGTGAATATATGGAGAAGATAGAATCCAGTTAAAAAAATTGTTATTCATTATCACATCTAATCAGATGTCTAGAATAGACCATATACTGTATTTGTGTCTGGTAATATTTTAAAAAAATATGGGATTGTAAAATAAATTAAATTATTATTTTTGATCACACCCCAATAAGCATTACAGAAATTAGGTTACTGGCAACCAAGAATAGAAATGCTTGGAGGTTTCTTTTTTAAGGAAAGATAGGGAATTTATGCGTTATTTGAAGGATAATGAAGGGAATAAGAAACAGATAACGCATTACATACAAATATTCCGGTTTAATTTTGGGAGGCATTGAAAGCAGTATTGAAAAGCAGGACAAGGTCTTACAATATAAGGACTTTAAGGGCACATAACTTTTCAGGTGTCTTTTCAGAATAAGCTGTCATGCGTGTGTACATGAGGAATACCACTATTTCTGGCCACTATATGTATTCTGCATTATTTAGCAGTTTTCCCCTCTGCATGCTCTCTCTCTAATTCTTAATTTTCTCCAAGCTACTGTGCAGAGCCTAACTGCTTTGATGTCTTCTATACACTGTACACATAGGAGAACAGGATCCTACTCTCCTATCTCTATCACATATATAGAAGCTGCAGCAGCATGGAGGAGATTATACAGCAGTAATGAGTAGTGTAGCTGAGAATCCAGCACTGGTGTGACATAGAAATCTTATCACGTCTGTGTGTTTCTCTCTCTGCTCCTGCTTCCTCCCCCTGCTCACCCCTCCTCCAACCATAGACTTACATGCAGCGTGTGTTGCTGAGTCACACGCTCTCTGCTCCCTCCTCCTGCTCCATAGAAAGTTATAGCCAGGCAGTGAAGTGACCCCCCCCCCTCCCCACACCTTCTGCACCCACCTTCTACAGCCCACCTGTAACCAGGAAAGGCTAATGCTTGACAAGGAGTGAACAGCAGATTACAGTAAGGGTGACACCTATTGGTAGTAACTTTACACAGAATTAAGATGGATAAAACACCTACATTTTAATAGTAAGTAAATTGCAACGTTGTTTAATATCAGGTATACTATTAGATTAGCATAAGTTGTTTAAAAATGTAGTGTCCATTTAAGGCCCATTTACAGAGGCCAATAATTGGGAAGGAATATTCTTAACGGTTGTTTCAGCCAATTATTGTCCCATGTAAACAGGGCAGTGAACAGCCGACAAACAATGTGCAGGCTATAAAATTATTGCTGTCAACAGCACATCTCCCCGTGTAAACGGGGGAATGCTGCCGACAATAATGCAAACTGATGGAGACTAAACAATCATATTAACAATGCTTCGTCCCCTTACAAGAAGCATTGGCCCTTGTAAAAGGGCCTGTTAATGAGCACCGATTGACTTATTATATCGCTGATCGACGCTCATTATGGCCAGAAATCTGCCTGTGTAAACTCACCTTAAGAAAAAAGCAAGAAATAAGTTAATTAACCCCTTCCCGACATTTGACGTATCCATACGGCAAAGTCGGGTAGCGGAAGTATGGAGTGGGCTCACGGAGTGAACCCGCTCCATACGATGCGGGTGTCGGCTGTTTGTTACAGCCGGCACTTCAGAGTAACGAGCGGGCAACCATGCTCGAGAGCGATCCTGCTCGTTTAACTCGTTAAATGCTGCGGTCAATAGCGACCGCAGCATTTAAATCGTTAGAAAGTGGGGGGGGCGACCCCCTCTAACAGCTCATCGCGCCCCCTGCAATGCAATCGTGGGGGGGCCGATGGTTGCTATGGCTGCCTGGGGGCCTAATGAAGGCCCCCAGGTCCGCCATCTTTATGCACCTATTAAGCCCTGCCTCCTGCGACACAAAATAAATTTTATTTTTTACACTTAGGTTTTTTCTTGTAAAAGTAGTAAAATATAGTAAAAACTATATATTTGGTATCGCCGTAATCGTATTGACCCACAGAATAAAATTAACATGTTGTTTTAATTGCACAGTGAATTCCGTAAAAACGGCGCGCAAAAAACCATGGGGGAATCGCTGTTTTTTTCATTTTCTACCCCACAAATAATTTTTTTCCCATTTCCTAGTACATTATATGTAAAAATAAATGGTGCTCCGAAAAACTACAACTCGTCCTGCAAAAATCAAGCCCTCATAGGACTGTATTGATGGAAAAATAAAGATGTTATGGCTTTTGGAAGGTGGGGAGTGAAAAAGGAAAATGAAAATCTGAAAAAGGGCTGCCACGGGAAGGGGTTAAAATCATTGGGAACTATAGGGCTAAATACCTTAAACTTAAAGAAGAGCACACTAGATGTAACAGTAGGAAACTTAATAAGAGAAAGAACTAATTTTGTAGGTATTTAAGTAGAATACAGGTATTTTATCCATCAGTCAAAATAAAGAAATTAAGTTACATATACTAGTATTATGAAATAAAGGAGAGAAAATTCTTGCCAATTTAGTAAGACCAAGGAATGGTCCAATTAATATATATTCTTTATAAAACTTTATATTCTTAAAGGGGTTATCCAGGTTTTTTAAATTAGATCGGTGGACCCACGCTGATCAGCTGTTTGAAGGGGCCGCGGCGCTCACACGAATGGCGCAGCCTCCTCATTGTTTTCATGGTTCTTATTTATTTTTGTACTTGTACACACCATTACATTTGTAGAGGCCGTGCAAAGTATTGCACCACTGTCCCATTCAGGGACATTTTGGAATTATGTATTATGAGCGTCTTTATAATAATTTTAGGTCCTGATAAGAAAAAAGGAAAATAATTATTGTATTTCATACAAAGAAGTAGTTGACACAATGATTTTCAGTTGGGCAAGGCACCAGGCCATGATGGGTATGTGGCCAAATTCTAGGATGCTGCCTCCAAGAGTGGGCAAACATTTGCATAAAATGTATGAGACAATATATTACTCAGAAACCTACGTTGACACAGGTAGCATGTCATAAATAAAAGGATTGACCGACTTTAATATCACTTATAAATGTGGACACAAAAATATTGTATAAAATTGTAACTGATAGGCTGTCTAAAACATTTCCAACAAATTTAACAAATTAAATTGTTAATCAATCCCAGAAGGGTGTAACTCGTGGTTCTTAATATATACGAAAGGCATTAGTGCCGCTTGACTGGGCCAGGATGAAGCCGGAAAAAGAGCAGAAGGCAGCGATAGCATCCTGCGATGCTGAAAAAATCTTTAACACCAGAGCCTGGTTCCTGGCCCGGTCGGGTGTAACCAGCCTTTGGGTCCAGAGGAAGGTTTGATGTATTTTTTTATATTATATATGAAAATGTAAGAACACAACTGTATATATTGGGTCAACTCTCAAGATTTTTAAAACTCAATCCACAGTGGTGTCCCTGTCACCCTTATTATTTAGCTTAATATTGGAACCCTTGTCAAGGCACTTACATAAGACTAATTAAAAGAATTCGATAAATATCAGAAAAATAGAGATCAAACTATTATTATTTGCAGATGATCATTTGGTATTTCTGGAAGATATAGAGAAATAGATTAATGAGTTACTTACAGTTCTTGATGAATATCTGACAATGTCAGGATATAAGATCAATACAACTAAATCAGAGTGGTTTTTTTATTTTGTTTTTGCTGAATCCAAAAGGAAATGGAATAGGAGACTAGGATTGATTAAAGTTAGAGATAAAATTAAGTATTTAGGTAAATTCATAACCAGGAATAGGATAAAACCTTTTTTTTTTTACAACATAAAAACAACAATTATAAAAGATATAGAGAAATAGAAGGATCTTCTTCTGTCAATGATGGGCAGATACCATCTTATAAAAATGATGTGCAGTCCAGAAATGTTTTATCTCATGCAGATCCCTCCAATGCATATAAGGAAACTGAAATGGCATTGAAGTAATCCTTCTCTGATTTTATTTAGAGAAAATGTATTCCAAGAGTAGTCGATAAAATATATTGGTTTTACTTACAGGGTGTCATGGTTCTGGGGTATGTGGAACCACTGTGCCGCTCCGCCGTAGCGGAGCAGCAGCTGGCGAAACGAGAGTCAATAATAGTCTATAGGACAGGAGTACCTGGATAGATAACTTGTGCTGGACTATTGGAAGCTGGCTTGTGCCGGACTATTGGAAGCTGGCTTGTGGCGGACTATAGGAAGCTGGCTTATGCGGGACAAGAGGACTTGTCTAGGATACAGGACACGGATAGTGAAGTTGTCTCGGACACTTGACTTGGCAAGGACACCGGACACAGATAGTGAAGTCGTCTCGGACACTGGACTTGGCAAGGACATCGGACACGGATAGTGATGTAATTTCGGACACTTGACTTGGACACCGGATATGGATAGTTCAGTCGTCTCGGACACTGGACTTGGCAAAGACACCGGACATGGATAGTGAATTAGTCTTGGACACTGGACTTGGCACGGACACGGATACAGGATAAAGCTAGGGAACCTTTGCATACATTGGGTAAGATACAACATTGCTCAGGCAATGAGGGAGTGGGCAGAGTTCCTTTTAAAGTCAAGGGTGTGCTGGGATAGGTTGGGGTCAATATTCCTGGTATGCGCTGTCCCTTTAAGCTGTGGTGAGTGAGACCAGTGGCCGCCGGCGCTACACAGGGGTATTTCCATCTTAGACATTAATGGCATATACCCCAACCCCGTGCCCGCCTGGTGAGCCACCATATGCAAGGGAGGCTCAGTTGCCAGCTCTCCTCGAAAAGCCGAGCGAGCAGTGAATGGTCTTAATAGAAAATTTATGATTCTGTACACCGCCCAGCTTTCCGAGGAAAACCAAGCAGAGCCGTTCAGAGACAAAGGGGCATAGCACTCACCTGAGCCGTTTGGCCACTTCATTTAAGCGATTAGTGGGGCTCTCGGCGCTTGGACCCACACTGATTAAAACTTTTGACATGTCACTATGACGACATGTCAAATGTTTTATGGAAGTTTAGTAGCACTTGAAACTTTGCATCGTGCAGTCAGGTGTATTCAATAGCTGCCGCTCCTCCCGCGTAGCTGCTGCGGATTAACAGACTTTTCCCTATTACTGTTCATTGTGAGATATCTGTCAATCAGCGGTGGATGGGAAGGGGAAAAGGCAGCTAGGTAGGGAGAGTGGCAACTCATGAATATGCTGGACTCATCTCTAGCAGCACACTGCAAAGAATAAAGAGTACGTTGTCCAAAATTGCTTCACATTAGCACTTAAGTGACAGACCATTGAAATCAGTGTGTGAATTACTACTTTATATTGCACTCTCTTTAAAGCATAATTAAATACAACTAAGTTAATAATATTTATGCAAAATAGGCCTGAATTTATAACAAAAAAAAATATTTACAATTGATTGAAGTACAAGTTTGGAGATATTAATTCAAAGTACACTAATGTGTCAGATAACTTATGATACTCTAATAGTATACCTGATATATATAAACTTTGAAATTACTTACTGTTAAAATGTTGTTGTTTTATCCATGAAAATACAGTGTTACAGTGTGTCTCCATTCCTGTATTCTGTAGTCAAGCAAAATCCGTTCCAAGTTACAAACGGACTGCAGAAGGTGGTGGTGTGTCTCTTCAGTGACTGTCATTACAAGTCTTTGCGGAGGGGGTGGGAGGAGGGAGCAGGGAGAGAAAGAGACACATACATGCTGCCAATAGAAGTCAATGGATAGTGGAGGTGAGCAGGAGCAGAGTGAGAAAGACACACACAAATGCACTGTAGTCTTCTGGTAAATGTTCTGTCTCACCTCAGTGCTGGATTCTCAGCTACACTTCTCATTACTGCTGTATAATCTCCTCCATGCGGCTGCAGCTTCTATATATGTGATATATAGAGATATGGGGACAGGATTCTCCTCTTCTATGTGTGCAGTTTATAGAAGACATGATAGCCATTAGGCTCCGCCCACTAGCTCAGGGAGAACCGAGAATTAGAAATATATCCTGCAGAGGGGAAAACTGCTAAGAAATGCAAAATACAAGTCATATAATGGCAAGCAATAGTGTTAATGCTCATGCACCCACATATGACAGCAAATTCTGAAACGTCACCTGAAAAGGTAGCTTTAAATATCACCCTTCAATTTGGCTGTTACGTTATGGCCTGCTGATGATATTTCTACATGACTATAAATCGTTTTTGCATTCTTGTGCTGCTTTATCCCTTCTGTTTTAACAGATACAAGTAAATTAGGATTAAAATGCAAATTAAATAATAGAGGCACAAAGCTACGAAGATGACAACTGATGAAAAAATGTCTGAAGAAATTAGCAGATCATAGAAGATTTATGACAAGTGCCTGGGGGTCAGTATAGGAAGCACTGAACTAATGTCAAGGCTTTTCCATGTGGTTGGGCCATCTGGTTCTTTAAACAAAAATAGCTAGGATTGGGCTGTTGAGTGGTATAAGGTAAACTGAAAATGATGGCTGCACCACCAAGTACAAATAGTATACTATCTATCTATCTATCTATCTATCTATCTATCTATCTATCTATCTATCTATCTATCTATCTATCTATCTATCTATCTATCTATCTCCAAAAATCAGGCAGAACTCCAGAGATATGTAGCAAAAGCGTGTAGGCGCTTTATTAATCCATCAGTCAGGTGCAACGTTTTAGCTCTACCATAGAGCCTTTTTCAAGCCTCTATGGTAGAGCTGAAACGTTGCACCTGACTGATGGATTAATAAAGCACCTACACGCTTTTGCTACCTATCTCTGCAGTGCTGCCTGATTTTTGGATCTACTTGTTTGTGTCGCTTGGTCGTGACACTGGTGGGCTTGCAGCCATCCACTACCCTGGGACTGTGCGGCTGACATTTTTTGTATCTCTATCTATCTATCTATCTATCTATCTTATTTAGGGTTATACTTGTTTACCTTGTTGAGGTTTTTTTAAGACATAGAATTAAAAATTTTCAGCATACCTAAAATCTGTGCTGATTTTATCCACTGCTAGCTCTGCAGCTCAAATGCACATCTTGATGTTTCTGCACAGGAAAAAAATCTTGCAGTTAAGTCACAGAACCTGGATAATGCAAACAGTGATATCTCACTACAGGAATAATAAACATAGTGATGTCACAGTACAGGGATAATAAATATGGTGATGTCGAAATAACCAGTGATACCTCTGCACAGGTTTAATAAATATAATGATGTCCCAGCACTAGGCTAACGACCAATGTGAAGAAACAGCACCAGAATAACAGTGACAGTGACAGGGATAAGGTATCAAGTGATGTCACAGTACAGTAATCATGATCACAGTGTATCACTACCCAGGGATAATGCTTAAAGTGATACCAGAGTAATAAACACAGTGATGTCACAGTACATGTATAATAAACACTGTAAAGTCATAAGAATAGTTTATTTCACACAGTAATGTCCCAGTATGAGAATAATGTGTACAGTGATCTCACAGATAATAAGTAAAGACCACAGAACAGAAATAATAAACACAGCATCATAATACGAGGATAGTGTACAAAGTGATGTCATAGTACAGAGGTAATGAATGTGTTGAGGATTACTTAAGTTGTTTTAAGAGCTCTGTGTTGTCAGCTCATGCATGTGAAAATTTCTGGGGCTAAAAGGTATGGCAGAGTATAGTGGAACCCAGGGGTGTAACTAGGAAAGACAGGGCCCCATAGCAAACTTTTGACTGGGGCCCCCCCTCTGCTGGGTATCACACCCCCCCCCCCCCTTGTAGATAGTGCCTCCCTATAGATTCCACCACACAGCGCCCCCCTATAGATAGCACCATACACAGTCCCCCCTGTAGATAACGCCATACAGTCCCCCTGTAGATAACGCCATACAGCCCCCTCTGTAGATAACACCATATAGCCCCCCCCCCAAAAAAAAATAAAACGGCCTATAGTGTGTCCTACAAAAGACATGTATCCCCTCTCCACAGGACAGGGGATACATGTGTGATCGCTGGCAGCGATAAGGAGAACAGGGGACCGAAAGTCCCCCGAAGTTCTCCATGACGAACCTCGGACTTCCGGCGTCTGCGCAGCTCAATAAAAATGAAAGGAGCGCTGGTCACGCATGTGCACAAGCACGACCGGTGCACAAGTCATTTCCATGTAGCTGCCGGTACAGACCCCGGAAGTCCGAGGTTTGTCATGGAGAACTTAGGGGGGACTTTCGGTCCCCCGTTCTCCTCATCGCTTGGCGTCCCAGCAATCCCACATGTATCCCCTATCCTGTGGATAGGGGATGCATGTCTTTTGTAGGAACAACCCCTTCAGTGGTGTCGCACTGTAGCAGCCATAGCGGCTGCTAGCGGAGCCTACGGCCATGGGATGGGGCCGTGCCGGCGGGTTGCACGGGCCCCCTCATGCTGCAGGCCCCGTAGAAGTCGCTACGGCTGCTATAGCGGTAGTTACACCACTGCGTATAGGTTTGTACGGCGTAAAACTACAGCTCCCAGCATGGCCGGAACAATGGTAAGGATATGCTGGGAGATGCGGTTTCTCAAAAAAAATCATACCACCATCATCTCGCTGCAGATCATACAGTGACTACAATACTGATTAGAGGCAGAATAAACATTTACATTAAGTGACTCACCGGTGACGTCTCAGATTCTAGTTCTTTTCTTCCCCCTCCGGTTCAGACATCTATGATGGATTTCTCCCGGCCATGACCCATTTCTGCAGTTTTCCGTTCAGATGTCTTCAGCTTCTCACTTTTAAAACATTTCTGCACCTATAAACAAAGTTAAAATTCTCAACACCTCTAAATATAACTGTCACACACACACCGTGCCCCCTGTAGATAGTGACCTACATAGAAGCCCCTGTAGATAGTGCCCACATATGGACTCCAGAGCTGCAAGGCAATAGTGCTAACCACTGAGCCACCGTGCTGCCCTACATATAGCTTCCCCTATAGTTAGTGAACCACGTATAGCCTACCTCTGTATATAGTGTCCCACATATAGCCCACACCTGTAGACTGAGCACTACATACAGACCTCCCCTGTAGCTAGTGCCCCACATATAGACCCCCCCTGTATATAGTGCCCCACATATAGACCCCCCTTGTATATAATGGCCCACATATAGACCCCCCCTTGTATATAATGGCCCACATATAGACCCCCCCTGTATATAATGGCCCACATATAGAGCCCCCTGTATATAGTTGCCCACACCCCCACATATAGACCCCCCTGTAGCTACTGCCCCACATATAGACCCCCCTGTAGCTACTGCCCCACATATAGACCCCCCTGTATATAATGGCCCACATATAGAGCCCCCTGTATATAGTTGCCCACACCCCCACATATAGACCCCCCTGTAGCTACTGCCCCACATATAGACCCCCCTGTAGCAACTGCCCCACATATAGACCCCCCTGTAGCTACTGCCCCACATATAGACCCCCCCCTATATATAATGGCCCACATATAGACCCCCCTGTAGCTACTGCCCCACATATAGACCCCCCCCTATATATAATACCCCACATAAAGACGACCCCCCCCCTGTAGATAATGCCATTCACATTTGTATGAGGAAAAAAATATATAAACTTGACATACTCACATGATCCCGTTCCCACGCTGTTCACTGGCGATGCAGACATGCTCTCTTCTGAGCATGTCTGCAGGAGCTGAACGAGCGTCCTCCAATGACGCTGATTCGTGGGGCAGAATGACTTGCTTCGCCAATCAGCACCTTCCAAGCATGGAAGCGGCGCGATGAGGTCATCGCGCCGCTAGCCAATCAGTGTCATTGTAAGGCACTGGATGGTCAGGCACGGAACATGCCCGGCCATTCAGTGCCAATACATGTATTTGGCTGCTGCTAGCACTGGGGCCCCCTCCGGTGCTAGCGACACCTACAGGCATGAGAGGGCCTGTGTAAGGCTCGGCGGCGCGGGCCCCACAGTAGCGGCGCTACCGCTGTAGCAGCCATAACGGCTGCTAGCGGTGCCACCGGGCCGCATTTGGGTGGGCGTGTTGGCTGGCGGCACGGGCCCCCTCAAGCCCTGGGCCCCGTAGCAGCCGCTACGGCTGCTACCGCGGTAGTTACGCCACTGGTGGAACCCCTTATACTTCTAGGAATTGTATTGCATATTCTGTGGATTTGCTAAAATTGCTTTAGAAGGGAATACCCCCTTTAGACTTATATATGAAAAGCTTTCATCTCGTAACATTCTTACTGAAAAGTTAAAACTTACTATAATTAGTTTTTTCTTCAATGAAAACAGAAAATTATCGTTAAGAAAATCATCCCTATCCTCCTTATATGTTCCACTACCCAACATCACATCTAATCATGACTCAGGACAGCCTCAAGCATGCTCCAGTTTTTTGCCAACTGCGTATTTCTCAAGCTGTGATAAGCCTGTCGCTGTTCCTACCAGCAGTTCATTTATGCAGAAAGAACATATCTCTCTAATCAATGGCCGCCTTCACATTCAGCCTAAAAGGCTGAAATGTTTATGTAGTGAACCCCATCCACTAGTCTAGGAATATTATACGTTGTATGTTATGTCCTACCCTATATGTAGTAATGTCCTATACAGTAAGTGCAATATGTGATATTTTACGTAGCAAAATCTAGATGTTGAGCAGTGTTAAATCCCTCTTAGATAATAACATTAATGCAATTAAATTAAAATCAATGTTCTTCTTTATTTTTTTCTGCTTACAAAATTTGTTAACAATCTGTATGCTTTGTATGTAAATGGAGATTCTGCAACCCTATTCACACTCCACAAAATATTCAAGCGCAGATATTTGTCCACACTGCGGGAGAAAAAAATCTGCGGGAATAAGTAGCATGCTATTTATTCCTGCAGATTTAGCATGGAAAAGATTGAATTCCTGCCGTGGATCCTGTAGTAAATACATGTCGGATTTGCCTGTGGCAAATACGACCCATGTGAGCATGCGGTAGCCTGTCTGATCACTGCTTCACTGAAGACAAATTTAAGTCCAGAACTGAGAATGAGTGATCACTTCATGAGACAAAGTGGCAACAGATTATTGGAAGGCATTTTCTGTAATGAGATATATTACAAAGTTACCTACCTAGCCTCGTACTATTGATTTATGGGGGGGGGGGGTTTGAAAAACTGTTACTCTTTAAATATGCTTTTTAGTTAAAAAAATGAAATAATACCATCTCCTGACATGTCTGTTTTAGTAAATGCATGCACTCCCAATGAAATAACTATTCTTGAGCAACTTTTTTTTTAGATTTATGTGTTGTACCGTTCCTCTATTATTCCTCCTTGAAATGTATGAATAAATTGACAACTGGATGTTACCATTCCACTAGTGAATAGGTGGATTGAACCATGTTAGAGTGTATACGGACATGCTCCTATTATAAGGGGAATGGGAATGCCCAGTTGTAAATACAATCATACATTTCCAGTAGGAATAAAAGGAATAGCACAATGCAAAGTTCTAAAAAAGAGTAGTAAAGTATTTACTAGAACAGACAAGTGAGGAGAGCTGACAGATCCTTGTTAAGAATGGTGCAGTAATAGACGCAGTGTGAATAATCTACTCACAAGGTGTCCAACTAATTTGTTCCCCACCAATCAGCTGTAATCTGTAGGGGAAATTGGAAGCAGCGGCACCGCAGGGGAAATAAAACATCACATGGTGCCCATTGAAATCAAAGAGCTATCAGTGTAAGGCCTGATTGACACGAACGCTGCGCATCTCGGACATGCAAAACTGCAGTTTTTCACGTCCGAGGTGCATCCGTACTCAGCTCTGCGGGACGCGATGTCACGTATCCCCCATAGATGAGAGTCTATGGAGGGATGCGTGATGCGTGAAAAGATAGGACATGTCCTATTTTCCCACGGACCCTTCACACGGTCCGTTGAAACAACGGCTGTGTGAACGGCCATATTGAATTACATAGGTCCATGGGACGGCCGCTGTTTCAACGGCCGTCCAACGGGCGTTTAACACGTTCATGTGAATCAGGCCTAATGCATGAACATGTCAGGGGTTGACGCTCTTTATAGCCACTAGTTGCTCTGGCTAACACATGATGGTCAGGAAAGCAGGACCTTCCTCTATTAATTCTAGAGTTCATAATAAAGTATCTGAACATGGCATAGCTATAGTGGTTGCAGCAGTCGAACTTGGACCCAAAGCCAGGCGACCCACAGGCCCACCCTGCCCCCTGCAACAGTGCGGCTGCTGTAAAATGTCAATCAACATTTTTTTTTTTTTTTTTAGAAAATGTGCCCAAAAGGCCACACAAAATGTGATTTCCACACAAGCTTCAGGTCCTGCTTTCGCTGTGCAATAGCTGTATGTCCTGGTATCTTTTTGGTGTTGAATTTGCATCGAAAACCAGTAAATAAAGTACAGTACAATGCAAGTAAATAGGCTTTAAAAAAAGAATTAAAAAAAAGAATACACATACTGTGAAACATATTCATGCAGATTTGTGGGCATGCTGCAGATTTTTAAAGTATCCCAGGAAAAGCCACGTGAGAACATACAAACTCCATGCAGATGTACTTGGTTAGATTTGAACCCAGGACTGAATTTTTGCAAAAGGGACAATTAGCTAATGCCTCTGTATTTGAAAAAGGATTTTCTAAACTAGACAGCCCCTCTAAAGCTTTTCAAATGCTTAAAGGGTACTTAAATCCTTAGTATATGTGAAACTATAACTCAACTTCCAACAGCCTTCAGCTCCCCTTTTCTTGCCTGCAGGCTGTCTATACATGATCAAAAATCTCTTCAATCACCAAAAACAATAAATACTAGACAGAGAGGAGGGGGATGCAGCTGCAGTGAGACTGTAAACTGTGAGAGGAAACAAGGGCCAATGAGCAGTATTTCTGCTTCACCCTGTGGTGACACTGTATAAGGGGGAGTGGGCGCAACACAGGAGACATCTGATTGGCTCATATCACACAGAATAGCTCTAACATCACACCAGAAAAAGCCATCCACCCCGCAAGCAAGGAGAGAAGTAATAAACATTAACAAAAACCACCAGAGGGAAGGAGAAATATTTAAAATATGCAAACTCAACTGGATACACTACATCAAATACCCATCTACAGCTGCCTGTGGAGTTCTTGGGATGTAATGATATGTACTCTTTAATTCTGACTTTAAAAGGTAAATGTCAATAGATGGAATGTGCAATGTCTTGTATAAGGTACAGACATCCTGTAGATATTATGTTGAGTAGAATAGTTTAGCACCCCTGAGAATGAAACTAAGATGCCAGCAAAATAAAGTGCCGGCGGCGTTTTCTTTATGAAACTGTTCACTCACTGACTGCAGCCGAATAATGTTATTTACAGGTATTTTTAGTGCACAGCGGTAGTACTATAGACTTTAATGTAGCGTTTGATGCTTCTTTCCAAGTGCTTCAGGCAAGATACATACATACTCAAGATACATTGTAAAGAGTACTGAGCAGGAGATTTTCTCTATGTGAAGCACAAGGGCATTGTGTATTCTGTCTTTAGTTAACAATTTCTACTACCGTTATAGTATACGGTACTTCATTATATAATTACTATTTAGACTTGAACATATACAGTAAAATTATTGGAATTTGCCATCCAATAGTCCAGAAATTCTGATAGTCCATCCGGAACAGAATATAATCTGGAATCAAGACCATGGGTAAAAGACTAAGAAGAAGAAATAATTGATTATACAACCCCCATATTTTATGTTACCATTCTATTTTTTTTTTTTACCATCTTCCTGTATTATTCACTGTTAAAAATAGATTTCATATATTTTTTTTGTATGATAGTCGAGTAATCCGGAACATTTGATGATCCACCACCTATTCAGTCCTGTTAATTCCAAATGAAAGGGATTTTTGCTATTTAGGGTAAGGCCACACGGTGCGTCGTTGATGCGGTTTTGTTCCGTTTGAAAACCACATGCGGTCAACTGCATGCGTTGTTGTCTCTGTAATGATGCAGTTCTGTTGCGGTTTTTTTTACGCACATAGTTTATAGACATAGTTTTCACTGGTGTTGAAGTTTGTTGGGTGCTTCCTGTATATAGGTCATTACAAGGCATTGCAGAACTGTTAGCAAAAACGCACGCAGTTCAGTAACAACTTTGGCAGCGCGGTCATTAACTGCATACGGTCAGACATTATGAAGATCCGGTCAACCAGATAAAAAACACATTGTTATATAATAGCAGCCGTCTGTCCATAACAAAAATTTCACCATTGACTTCTATTGAAAAATGACTTGCTGCAGTTTAAAAACGCAACATAAACGCAACGTGTCCACACGATGTGGCCTTATCCTTATCAATTAAACTTATTTGATCAATTTACTTGGTAAGACTTATAGCTTTAAACAATGCTTATTTTCTTATTGTTTGCACAAATAAATATGATGTATTATTATTGATTTTAGCGTCAATGATCAATATCCAGGGTGGGAAAAGTGTAAAGCCTCAATTTTTCACTTCAATATGATAATAGATCCTATAAAATTAAGCTAAATTATTTTACCCAAATTCACATAAAAAAAATCTCCAACCTGCTCGCGTATTCGACCTGAAACCCATAGCATTTCCCGTCCGTAAAAGCGCACCACATTGTGGTACGGTTTTTGGGGCGGAATTTCCGCTGTGGAAAGCACCGCTGCAAAAAACTAAAAAACATTTATACTTACCCTCTCCCTCTCTTCCTGTGCAATCGCTGTGATTCCGCCACAAAAGTCGCAACACTTAAAGAGGCTCTGTCACCAGATTTTGCAACCCCTATCTGCTATTGCAACAGATAGGCGCTGCAATGTAGATTACAGTAACGTTTTTATTTTTAAAAAACGAGCATTTTTGGCCAAGTTATGACCATTTTTGTATTTATGCAAATGAGGTTTGCAAAAGTACAAGTGGGCGTGTTGAAAAGTAAAAGTACAACTGGGCGTGTATTATGTGCGTACATCGGGGCGTGTTTACTTCTTTTACTAGCTGGGCGTTCTGATGAGAAGTATCATCCACTTCTCTCCAGAACGCCCAGCTTCTGGTAGTGCAGATCTGTGACGTCACTCACAGGTCCTGCATCGTGTCGACACCAGAGGCTACAGTTGATTCTGCAGCAGCATCAGCGTTTGCAGGTAAGCAGCTACATTGACTTACCTGCCAACGCCGATGCTGCTGCAGAATCATCTGTAGCCTCTGGTGCCGATGTGTCCTCGCTCGTCCGACACGATGCAGGACCTGTGAGTGACGACACAGCGTGATCTCTCGAGAACACGCTGTGTCTGCACTGCCAGAAGCTGGGTGTTCTGAAGAGAAGTGGATGATACTTCTCATCAGAACGCCCAGCTAGTAAAAGTAGTAAACACGCCCCGATGTACGCACATAATACACGCCCAGTTGTACTTTTACTTTTCAACACGCCCAGTTGTACTTTTGCAAGCCTCATTTGCATAAATACAAAAATGGTCATAACTTGGCCAAAAATGCTCGTTTTTTAAAAATAAAAACGTTACTGTAATCTACATTGCAGCGCCGATCTGCTGCAATAGGAGATAGGGGTTGCAAAATCTGGTGACAGAGCCTCTTTAAGGATGCTTTAAAAGTTGAGGCAAGTACAGAAACCTTTTAAACTGATGCATGTTATTTTGAGAGGGAGAGATAAGCAGCTGTTATATACCTCTTATCCCGCTTATCTCTTAGATAAACAAAGGGTTAAACCAGTAAAATGCAACCTGCCGGATCCTTGTTGTTGGATCCTGTCTTACAGAATCAATAAATATTAGATTATGGACTTATATCCGCAGATATCATTTTATGGTCCACTTAAAGAGGATCTTTCACCTCTACTGACGGGTCTGTTTTTGCAAATAATCACATTTCCTATGAAATAACAATTCCGGAGCATCTTTTTATAGAACTTCATACTAAATATTTATGAATAAATTGACAACGGGGTGTTACAAATTGGGGGAGTGTCCCTGCACAGACTGACAGAGTGAGACTTCGTAGGGACACGCCACTTTTACAAGGGGAATGGTAACACTGAGTTGTCAATTTATTCATAAATTTCTAGGAGGAATAACAGAGGAATGGCACAATTCAAAGTTCTCAGAAAAGAATTGTTATTTCATGGGAAATTCACTTATTTACAAAAACAGACATTTCAGAAGGGGTGACAGATCCTCTTCAGGCCGTCCATAAACATTAGATCTGAGGATATTATCGATTGCAGCGGGATCAGTCCATAATCTCATATATTTATTGGTTCTGTGAAGCAGGAACCAACAACAAGTATTTACAAAAACAGACATGTCAGGAGAAGGCGACAGGTCCCCTGTAAGACTGAAACAACTGAAAAAATTGTTTATCTAGTAAAGCAAAATGCTAAGTGTTTCATTTTTGGTGAATTAATGATGTATAGTAGGTACTTCGGCATTACTAGTGAACTGCTGAATCCTAACCATACAGTAGTGATACATATTGTGGCCACTCAAACTTCTATTTCCGAGTTACAGTACCTAGTTTAAGCTCTAAATCTGTGGAAGACATCGAGTCAAAGTTACATCATGCATGTGAGTAATCGACTATAAATTATTAGTTAATGGCCTAATTTTTGTAGCTCTGTGTATTGTGATGTGTATCTTCCTGATTTTATGCAACATAGGTCACAAAACCATTTCATTGAAGATATTACATATAAATCCTTAAAAATAACGGGGGCTCGAGTAAGACAACTTGCACATATGATTTTATAACTTTCTACTATATACAATGCTTATAATACATACCTAGGCAGGGCCGGCTCCAGGTTTATGTGGGCCCTTGGGCGACACAGACTTAGTGGGTCACTTTGCGGAGGTACTCACGACGGCAGTAAAATAGCAGAAAATGGCAGTTTGTGCCCCCATATAGAATTTAGGCCCCCAGTTTGTGCCTCCATGTAGAAGTAAGGCCCTGTTTATGCCCCATATAGAAGTTAGGCCCCAAGTTTGTGCCCCCATATTAAAAAGTTAGGCCCCCTTTATGTTCCGATATAGAAGGTATGATCCTAGTTTCTACCCCCATACACAGTGCGCTCTTCAGATTATGCTACAGTGCCCCCTGTAGATAGTGCCACACACACCCCCTGTAGATAGTGCCACACACACCCCCTTATAGATAGTGCCACACAATCCCCCTTGTAGATAGTGCCACACAAGCCCAATTGTAGATAGTGCACACAAGCCCCCTTGTAGATAGTGCACACACGCCCCATTGTAGATAGTGCACACACGCCCCATTGTAGATGGTGCCACCCCCCCTTCCAGTAGATAGCACCATTGGGGCTCCCTCTAAGAGTGGAATCCCAAGCCAGAGCACTGCCGACGCCCTGGCTTGGGATTCCTCTCCTGGAGGAACCCCTGACATCACTGTCCATATAAAGCCAAAAATGAGATTCAGAATTATGCAGTACTATTTCACAAAATTTCAACAAAAGCCCTAAGTTGTATTCCATCTTTTCTATCCATGGGTTCAAGATCCTTTAAAACACCCTGAAATTTCCCCTGATTCTAAGCACATTAGCTTAATTTCAAATATATTTATGATATTTTTTCTTCCACAGACTCAAAGTTGCAATTAAGTTCGGCATCCATAGTTGAGTTATCATATTCTTTCCCACAAACAAAAATTTAATTATAGATAAATGATGTGAACATCGAGTGGGAAGAAAAGATTGGTTACCAAGTAAACAAATTCTCGGCAGAGGCATTTTAACATTAAAAGTTGATGTAATAAAACTGAGAATATTAATCCAAAATGAAAATAATTTTGGACACCTTCATGTTATATAAAACCAATCAACCCCAGGACCAAGGCATTGTAAAAATGTATCTCCTGCCAATTGTTTTGTAAACACTGAACAGTGGAACTACTTATCCCAGGATACACATAAAGCCACTATGCAAAAACTAGATCTCTCAGAGGACCAACATGACCCACAGTACAAACAAACACATAGACAAGAACAAAGTCACCAACTAGAATCTGGAAAGAGTATAGCAAATGCCAGAAACAGTATAGCCAGCACCTGAATCTAGGCCCGAAGTATATAAAAACCAAAGAAAAGTACTCTGCCCTAATTAACCTGGCAAAGCTAAATAATGATCAAATTCAGACTCAGACCAAAAACATTCACTAGCAACGCCCAAACATAAAGATAACAGAAATTATTAACAGCAGTCCTGCTAATCATAACAGGTCCAAGTGACATAAATTTTCAATGTTTAGACATTTTACCAAATTGTTAATGGTTTGAACTCAAGGATCCCACCAATTTAATATTTTGCCCATATGGTTTGTTTGTTTGTTTGTTTTATCTGTAACCATCGAGACGCATAGGTCTGCATAGGAGCTGTAAACAAAATAGTAAGATATTTTTATTCTAGACTACTTGCAAAGTTGCTTCATTTTTTATTTGAGATTCATCAGAATTGGTTGCAGAGATGCACTTATCCTTTAAAGTGTATCACAAGTTAAAAAAACATTTCATGAAGAAGTTTTTACTGGTGGGGTCTAGGCACCCAATGATAGCTCTACAGAGTTTTGAACTTTTTGTCTCCCATTGGCTCTCATCTGCTTCTCTGGTCTTCATTCTAAAAAAAGGTGAATAGGGGCCATAGACCTGAATTGCAAGTCATATGCCCTGCCTCTTTATTCTAGATATACATAAGGGTATTTGTGCATAGACCACTATTAGTGAAGACTTAAGAGACATATTAAAACTTTTCCATAAGTGGAGGTTTTATTGATGGGTACTCTTATTTTTTTTATTACTAATGTTTTAAAAATCTACTATAAAGACATAGACATCTGCTTTTCAAGGCTCAGATACATTCAGTGCAGCTTATTATCTTTTTTACATAATTTCTTAACTACATTTTGTTCATGTCCCCAATGAATAAAGCTATCAGTCAAAAGAGCAGCTGACCTTTCAGACTAAATTAATTCTGAATTATTCATCCTCAGCATTACAGATTGTCAATAGTGAAAATCCCATGTTACTGCTTGTAGATGACAGCGGGCAATATATACAATTACTGTATTTTATGAATCAAAACGATATGGTGATTGACTAATCATGGGTTTCCTATAAAGTCATAGGCAGCTGATTGTGCAGTAAATATTTAACCTCATGACAGTGTTGCCGACAGTCCGTAAAATTAGGGTAGATTTTTCCAGTGTCTAAAGAAATTGGAGCGTCCGTGATTTTTTTAAAGTTGGAGGAGCTTCTACATCTTATTGGGATTGTAATTATCATCATTTTAGAGGTCACAGTACATGCTGCTAATGTGTTAATATCACTATTCTAAGCTATAGACATCTATTACTAATAATCTTTTTGATTTATTAGGATTTTCGAATTTGGTTATAAAAATGATGGCTGTCCAGGATTTTTTAATAAATTGTCTCAAAAAAACTGGTTGGCAACCCTGCCCCATAAACTTTAACCTTGCATGTAAAAGACAGGTTCACATTTTCTACTAAGCAATTGTAAATATGTTTTGAAGGGTCGGATCATGGCTAGATACAATTTTAGCTTAAAAAAATAAATACTGTATTGGAAAGCAGCTGATTTGCATTCAGATTGCCTATTTTAGTGCTATAGTGGTGCCCCACTTCGGAAGCAAAGCACAATCCTACATTAAACATTGGACCTCATGAATCAAAATTCCCTTATGGGATATTACGGGGCCAGTAGATATTAGTGACTGTCACAGGGCCCACAGAGGATTGTATGGACCCACTGTGCTGCCCACGGATTTGGCATAGGGCTAAACTGGGGAGTGGAGTCTAAGGGATAGCTAGGTGTCCTCCATTTAAAAACAGAATGTAACCAAAATATGGGGTTCCATACACAGGCACCCAGGCCTTTTACTATGGGTAAGGCTATCTGAGTTATCTATGTCAGGAATATTGTACTTTAGTAAATACCCCCTAGACATTTCTGTCCTTAACACAAACAGTCTTTATTCCAAACAACCAACGTTATTTATGATAGCACACTGCCCTATTCATATGTCCTTAATACAAGGACCTTAAATACATTGTACATCTGGTTTTCCTACTTACCTGTATATATACTATATAGAGTCTCTCCACTCATGTACCTTTTTAACATGTATGTTTTTATATGTATTTAATAAAATTTATACATATATACTTGGCTCTACACTCTGTTTCTTGTATGTATATATATATCTATTACCTGCGGCTGACATGATGGCTGTTGATGGTCTCAGGAGAGGAACACCTCGACGAGCGTTTCGCACCCTACGTCAGGAGGTGATGCTAGTGTATTGGAGTGTGGTTTAAGTACTAAACCAGTATATTGGTGACCAATGGTGCATAGCGATTCATTAGGCCGTCCCACGTGTGTCTTCCGCGTCAGGAGCGTTCAGTGCAGTGGCAGGTTTCCCCATTATCTGCACTTCCGCCCTACCTCTGACAACTTCCGGCACAGCATGTGTACAGCCAATCAAGCGCATGCGCACATCACCCTATGTGTCAAGCAACCTAGAATTAGAGTCCGAATCTAACGTACAGATTATTTAAGGATTATTGATTCGCAGAGGAGTTCAAGATGTTTGCAGTATCTACCAACAGCCATCAGTACACATCACAGTTATACAGATTTTGCATATATGTGTGACATGTAACATATTGTACCCCTTAGCATGTACTATAGATCTAACCTGAATATGATTGTACCCCGCCACTGTGCAGCACAGTGTGCACCATCTGCGGATGCACGGGTGAGGAAGAACACCACCAGTGCCCAACACCGGCGGTGGAGATCCCCACCTGGACCCCACAGCAGCACCCACTGAACCACATACCACCGCGGCGCACATATCACATGTTTGTACAACAGATCTCTTAACACGCTATAATATACATTTGAGTGCATCACACCGCCATGCAGCACGGTGTGCACCCACGGCGGGTGAACGGATAGGGAAGACCACCCCCAGTGCCCAACACAGGAGGTGAGGATTCCCCACCTGGACCCCCAGAGCAGCACACAACGCGCCCCACAACAGTGCGAGACCCACTAAGATTTAAGAAAAATATTTAAATGTTAAATGTATACACTTATGTGTAGATTATCTACAAGTCAGGGGCATGATCGGTGAAGGACACCACCCATGGAAATGAGTGGTGACTATCCACCGAGCACACCCCAGACTTAATTATCAATAGCACACATGTCACACAAAACAGGATACCATATTCAAGATGTTGACATCTGTTCTGTATAGAAACTCAAAATATATAGAGAGTATAGATTTCATACTATGTAAGTGATATCGTGACCAAGTACCATCTCAATATATATATATATATATATATATATATATATATATATATATATATATAATTCCACCTCCAATCAAGGAGCAAATTAAAACAGTGTGAACAAAAAATTGAGGATGTGAAGAGGGAGGACATACAGCCTCCCTCCCCATAATTTGTGTTACATAACATAATGACTGTCCATTAGTCACCGGAACAGCCAGGAGTATATTCCAGATCGTTCCGGGAAGCAAAGGACAGATACCATATACATACAGTATATCCATCATAATAAAGAAATTTAGTGCACATAAATATTATTTCATATAAACAATAATTCAATGATATAATCACTGTGAAGTGGTGATTATTCATGCTGTGAATGCAGAACAATTTTAATGTAAAGGTGAACCCTCTGTTTCACCATTGCATATAGAAAAGAACCCCAATGCCCACCACTATCATCTTAATTAATTATTGTATCTATACATATACACATCTTTCCACATTTATCTCATAAATTCTCCTCCCCACGTCAGTCCTCCATTAGTCACATATATTCGTTCGACATCTCAATACCAGGATCGATCAAGGATATACGTCCAATTCCATACACTATCAAAATGGAAAACATTATACAGAAAATTTAAAAACATAGATATTTTTACAGGTAGGATGCAAAGCTTAGAGACTCATTAAGCCCCTTTGGTGACATAGTGTATAATGTCACAATCCACTTAAGTTCCCTACGTAAGAGTTGTTTAGATATGTCTCCTCCTCTATTTCCCACATAGAGCCTACCAATACCTTTAACTGTTCGGGTATGTGCACACGATAGCAGGCATTTACGTCTGAAAAGACAGACTGTTTTCAGGAGAAAACAGCTGCCTCGTTTCACACGTAAATGCTCCTCCTCGCATTTTGCGAGGCTTCTCTGACAGCCGTAAATTTTGAGCTGTGCTTCATTGAGTTCAATGAAGAACGGCTCAAATTATGTCTGAAAGAAGTGTCCTGCACTTCTTTTGCCGAGGCTGTATTTTTAGGCGTCGTCGTTTGACAGGTCGTCGGCACAGTACGTCGGCAAACCCATTCAAATGAATGGGCAGATGTTTGCTGACATATTGTAGCCCTATTTTCAGACGTAAAACGAGGCATAATACGCCTCGTTTACGTCTGAAAATAGGTCGTGTGAACCCAGCCTTAAGAGTCTCCAATTGTTATTATGGAAATCTCTGAAGTGTCTAGCCAAGGGTTTACTCTTATCACCAAATTCATCCACATAGTCTCTACATGTGATCCCCTTAATGTCACGAATGTGTTCCATCACACGAGTCCTTAATTCCCCGGTGGTCATACCAACATATGTATATTTTTTTTGCATGGACAACTCGCGTGAAAGACCACATTCCTGACACTGCAGTTTATATAGTGGACAATCTTGTATCTTCTTTTGTCACTCAGACCCACAAAGCTATCAGTTCCCTCCATACAAGCACACGCCCCACAATGACCACATGATACATTGCCCCATCTGGGTCCCCTTGATCCAAAGAGATATGTGGAGGGTGGGGTGTAATGGCTACGAACCAAAATGTCCCGTAGATTCGGACTACGTCTTGGTGTCATAGCCGGTTGGGGGGGGGGGGGTTAGGATTTTGGCTAAACTTTTGTCTGTTTTCAAAACTGCCCAATGTTTCTGAAAGATGCCTCTCATTACATTCCATTGTTTGTTGTAACCTGAAATGAACCTTACCACCTCATCTGGCCCCTTCTTTACCTTTTGGTTTTAGGAGATCGCTTCGTGTCTTCGATTATAAAATTCCTGTCTCACGTGTTTCCTCATAATCCCTTCTTTGAAATCTCGATATAAGATCCTTAGATCATCAACATCATGTCAGCCATAGGTAATAGATATGTAGCTTTGCCCAATACTTATGTATGGTAGCCATTTAAATATCTCTAACAGACTTTACCTATGAAGAGTGGAGGTAGATATATTAAGGACCTCTGACTTATTGTACATTGCATGCTCTTCCTATGTGCTGTCAAGTTACCTGCTGTATAATATGTACTACTACAATAATTAGGCTATGGTGGTTATTTGATGAATATTTAAGTATGTTTTAGGCCTCATTTACACGAGCGTAATATACGCGCGTGCGACGCGCGTGCTTTTCACGCGTGTCGTACGCACCTATATTACTCTATGGGGCAGTTTAGACGATGCGTGAATTTTGCGCAGCGTGAGTGCGTTGCGTAAAACTCACGACATGTTCTATAATCGTGCGTTTTTCACGCAACACGCACCCATTGAAGTCAATGGGTGCGTGAAAACAACGCATGCCACACGGACGCTACTGCGTTGCATGCGCGAAAATCACGCAAGAGCTGTCAAAAGGATGAATGTAAACAGAAAAGCACCACGTGCTTTTCTGTTTACAAACATCCAAACGGAGTGTCAAATTAGAGATGAGCGCACCGAACTTCACCGGGTTCGGCCGAACTCGTTTTGACCGAACCCGGCAAAAAATGTTCGGGTACGCGACGTCAGGAGACAGTCACTGCCCACGGTGCTGAAAGACTTAAACTGTTTCAGCACCATGGACAGTGACTTTCGATCGCCATATACATATACGTGTAAAAAAAAACAGAAGTTCGGACTTACCGATAAGTCCTGGCTCCTTCCTCCAGTCCGACCTCCCGGGATGACAATTCAGGCCAAGTGACAGCTGCAGCCAATCACAGGCCAAGCACAGGCTGCAGCCAATCACAGGCTGCAGCGGTCTCATGGACTGCCGCGTCATCCTGGGAGGTGGGGCCGGATGACAAGAGAGGGACGCGTCACCAAGGCAACGGCCGGGAGACCGGACTGGAGGAAGCAGGCAGTTCCTGGTAAGTTTGAACGTCTTTTTTTATTCACAGGTTGCTGTATATTGTGATCGGCATTCACTGTCGAGGGTGCTGAAAGAGTTACTGCCGATCAGTTAGCTCTTTCAGCACCTTGGACAGTGACGGGCGTCGACTAGCCTCATCTCTATGATGGCGGCTGCGCGAAAATCACGCAGCCGCGCATCATACACGGATGACACACGGAGCTGTCAAATGCCTTTTGCTCGCGCAAAACGCAGCGTTTTTTGCGCGCGCAAAACGCACACGCTCGTGTAAATCAGGCCTTAATACTTGTATGTATATTTATGGGTATTTTTGGGAGGTTTTCCAATATATGGAATAATAAAATTTATATTTTTGGACTAAAACATATGTCTAAAGGACTCTACCTTGTACACGTTTATATGAGGCATATATATTTTTTTTTTTTTTTTAATAATTTACTATGTCTTATGGTTATAATACTGCCCAAGGGATATTATAGGTGCTAATTGGAGCCTCATCTTAGCCTGAATCCACCGCTACTATCTACATTGCCTCTGGTACCCTTTCTGGACTATAGACAATGCATTGTACCTGTTGGGCCGCTGCTATCCCGCTACGCTGTACGGCCCAGTGGGTCCACATCCCGCCCCGTGACACATTGTAATGAATTTATAATTTTCTTATTTATGAGCCAGTAAGGCCCACTTACATTACGTTATTGCAATACGTTTGACGTATACACCAGGAAAACTCCTGACATATACATTAAACGTATGCTGTAATGGATGCCCTAACAGTGGCATCTGTCACCAGAGACTATACTTGGTATCTGTTATAGGATACATCATGAACTGGGGTCATGAGAGTTCATGATGTATCCGTTAAATGGATACCATTATTTTCTATATAATATAATCCGTTTAACTTATACGTCATGAAACGTTATTTAAAAGCTTATGACATAAACGCTAAACATATACCTGTGACGTAACCATACAGTAGCATAAGTCACCCATGGGCTAACATTTTTTAAAAAAGGTATATTGCGTGGTATACTTTTTTGGCGGGATCCAACGGTTTGCGTAAGTACTATGCTATTCTGTACATCAAAAAATGTTTTACTGATGTATAACAGCCCGACAGAGACTCTTTTGGCTACAGTCGGGCTAATGAGGCCCTGTGGACATGTTTAGAGTGTACGATGGGAGCTTTCCTGGCGTTCACGCTAAATATAGTGAATGAATGTGGTGTGAAGGGGGCCTTTCATGTATGAAAAATAATAAAAATAATTTCAGAATTTATAAGGGATTTCCTGCATCTTAGCTGAAATTAAAGGGGTTTTCCACGTTCTGACAACTGTTGACCTATCCTATCCGCAGCGGCTGCTACCGTCGCCGCCGTCCATGGGCGGGCACGGTGTTGCTGCTAGCAGCCGCTATGGCTGCTACAGCGGTAGTGACGCCACTTAGTGAAGAAGCACCCAGGTAGAAAGGTGGCTGCTGAGTCGCCAGGCCCGGGCGCTTCTGAATCAAGCAGGGGAAGGGAGCCAGCGCAAGGCGCCCCCTTCCACCTGCTGGAGTGATTCGCCCTGTGCAATGGCACAGATCGCACACCCCTGAGGCCGGCCCTGACTGAACACATAGAAGAGAAGAATCCTGAACTCCTATCTCTTGATCTATCACAAATACAGAATCTGCAGCAACATGGAGGAGATTATACAGCAGTAATGAACCGTGTAGCTGAGAATCCATCACTGGGGGACATACAACACTTGCTAGAAACTACAACAGCGTCTCTGTGTCTGTCTCTGCTTCTCTCTCAATCTGCTCCTGCTCTCTTCTCCCCTTCCCCTCTCCATAGACTTCTATGGACAGCTGTAACCTGATCCCTCAGTGAGCTGATCTGTCTTGTCTTGAGGAGACGGATTTAGCAGTAAATTAAAGGTGTTTTCCAGCCACTAATAATTCATGGACTATCATCAGGATAATCCATCAATAGCTGATGGGTCGGGGTCCAACTTTCGGGACCCCCGCCAATCAGATGTTTTGAAGGGGACGCAGCGTTAGTACAAGCGCTGCTTCCCTTTCATTTCTTCTTGCTCACAGTGAATCGTCAACACGCATTTACCGGCAATTCACAGGTATTGCAGCCTTTTCTCCCATTGAAGTGAATGGGAGAAGAAGGCTGCAATACCTGTGAATCGCCACTAAATGTGTGTCGATGACTCACAGTTAGCGTATGAGCGCTGCTGCCCCTTCGAAACAGCTAATCGGCAGGGGTCCCGGAAGTCGGACCCCGACCCATTAGCTATTGATGGCCTATCCTAACATTACTGCAGTAATGTGTATGTGGCTCAACATAGCGATATAACTATATGGCTAGTGCAGTGTAAATGAATGGAGACAAGTGCATGACGCTGATTGGTCAGCGTCATACACTCCTCTGTACAACGCCCACTTGGTCTAAAGTAAAAACACGCCCACTTGGGCATTAAGAAACTCATTAGCATAAAGCTAAAAATCGCTCAAAAAGTGGTTTAAAATAGATCTACATTACAGCGCCGATCTCCTTATGTAGGAGATAGGCCACTTATAATGTGGTGACAGAGCCTCGTTAACTGTTTTTTACAATTTTCGGAACCCTGTAACTAAAGGTTAATAAGAGTACACTTGGCAGCCTAGCTGTATTTTCACATTGCACACAGAATCGATAAATGTTCATTGTCGAAAGGGTGGGGAATGTGGGGGTGGGGGGGTGTTGGTTGTGGGGAGGGGGGAGTACAGTCAAAAGTTTGCTGAGGGACCCAGTCTTTCCTAGTTACGCCCCTGATAATACAGTTTGTACAATATAAACCAGTGAGATGGATTTGACTAAAACAATACAGCTCCAATGTCCAAAACATGCAGCAGTCCACTGTATTTATCTAAAAACCAACCACCATAAGAAATCCAATCAGTTGTTTTAGCAAACGTGAAACACTTAAACAGTTCTATTATTTCATTACATTATGTAATAGGTAACTTCATTACAGACTGCGTTCTCTGAGCAGATGTCCTAACAATTTGTCCTTGAAGTTGAGTAGATGTGGACAGTCATTATGGAGGCGCAGGGACAGGGCTCCCATTCTTAGAAGATTTTACGGATGCAGAGTTTATCGCACAGTTTAACATCTGCTGTAATTTCTCCCCAGTCTGTAGAATAGTAGAAAGGGAATTCTCATATAAATGTAAATGACACTAATTTAATCTTTTTTCACAAGACTAGATCTGCAAAGGCTGTAGATTTTATTTCACTTTTTGGTCTTTTTTCAGTGTGAGAGGAAACAACACAATATACACTGCACGTCAAAATATCATTTATAATGCACTGGCTGAAAAGGCTATTTATCTGTCAGTGTTATTTACCCAGATTCCGTATTTTATTATTAAAAGGAAATTTCTGTCAATCTGTAATCCAAATTAATCTGGTAGACATGGTATAATTGTATTGGTCTGATGGGATGAACCGAGCCGGGGTTTACACAGACATTACACGACCTCATAGCAAAACACGGAATGGGCCCCTATTCTGATTTACTAAATTATATATTTATGGCTACATCCAGCCACCACTAGGGGGAACTGAATGGGAGCAGTATAAATCTGTATGCAATGAGCTCCACCTAGTGGCGACCATTGGTAGCCGCTATGACTGTGTCATAGCAAGCAAGGGAAGCAGTTCAGTGCCCGCAACCATAGCAGTAGGGTGCTCTGCATCTTGTCACTGGCATCACTGAAAATGTCTATGTTTAGAGCAAAGAAAATAAGGCTGACTGGATTTATAGTAAATGTACCCTGTGGTACATGGATAAATATTGCATTTGTATGATGGAGAAGATTTTGCATGAACAGACAATGATTTAGGGGCTAACCTTCTTCCTCCTTTCCTATAATATCATTGTATAGTATGTTCTCTATTATACAACCACAATATTTCTAGGTAATATTTACAACGGTGACACTGTATATAAAAAAAAAAAAGTGGCATCTTCCTTTATATGGATAATGCACACACACATTTTCTTCTCTATGATCCAAATATCTAAAATTTAGATTTTTCTGTTCATACGACTTTTCTTCAATCATCCTATGTTCAATGTCTGTGTTTTGCCCATTTTAATCTTTTCCTTTTATTGACCAATCTCAGATAAGACTTTTTCTTTAAAACTCTGCCAAGGAGGTAAGCATCTCAGGGTCCAATCTTTGCAGTTGAAGATGAGATTAGTGTTTTGCGGGTACTATATAATAAAGCTGCTAGTTATAGTTCGGTGAGGCATCTGTTCCTCAAACTAGAGATGTGTCTATCCTCCTACACAGTTGAGCAACGGGCCTCCTGCTTGTCTTTCTATCGTGGTCAGAGTCAGTTTGTGCTGTTCTGTATAGTAAGTAGTACACACCTCTATAAGACATCTTCACATGGAATTGTCTTCATTTGTCAGAACAATAGACTAACGAGTTTCAGAAGAAGGCTCTTTCTTTCTGGCTAGTTTGACACCGTAATTGAATTCACAATGTATTGACTGTATTTCTGAATAATTTATTGTTATTCTTAGGGCACGTTCAGACGTGGCAGAGTTTTTCCGCTGCAAATGATGGTGCAGATTTGGGGAAATTACGCAACGAATCTGCACCAACATTTGCATATTTGACAGGTAATTCAGACGTTGCAGAAAACACAGCAGACTTGCCACAGATTTCAGTTTTTGCATTGCAAAGGCTGAAATCCGCAGTGAAATTCCGCTTCTTCTCCGCAACAGACAGTGCATGCTGCGGAGGGAAAATTCCGCACCGCAGCCTATGGTCCGCAGCGGAGTTTTCCGCAACGTCTGAACTAACTTGCCTAAAAATGTATTGAAGTAACTGTAAAAAACGGCCACTGGAGAATTCCACTGCGGACTGTCCACAGCAGAATTCCACAGTAATTCCACCACGTCTGGACGTGCCCTTAATCTAAACAATAGGAATTTATTTTATTTTTTTAAAAGGATATTCTTCAGTGATTCCAAACTTTTGAATGATAGAGTATAGACAAAAAACGTCACATAAGATCACTTACCAGTATTTGCTGTTGCAGTATGTGTCAGTAGTGTCAAAATAACATAAAAATATCTCAAACTGCTTGTATGTTAATGACGTACCATATGCATAAATTACAAAATTTTCATCAGCAGCACTGTTTATATACACGGGTGTGATCTGCATCTACAATTAAACTGAATTTACCAGGACATATTAAGCCATAAATAAGGAGAACATTGGCTGCCATATCTATTTTTATCAAAGTCCCAAGGGACAAGAGAACTAGATAAGTGTATACCCTGAAGCATGAACTGTTGGGTTCTCTGTTAAGTTGTAGTCCTATGCGCTGAAAGAATTCTTACATCATGAGCTCCTTTTAATAAAATTCCTTTACTTTAAGAACCCGTCTAAGATTGGCTGCCCTAAAATGGTTGTTGGATTATTCCTTGGACGAATCAGAGAAAATTTTTATATCATTGCATTACAGTTTCTGTAATGCTTGTTCAATAACATTGCCTACAAGTAAAGTCAGCGATGTACATACAAGAGAGGGGCACAACAGCAAAGTTCAAAATGGGCCCCTATTATGGTGCCGCTGTTACCACGCAGGACAGAGGGGCTTGGCGTTTGCTTCCCCCTCCACTCCCGTACTATATCTCTTGTACCAGTTCCACACCCCTTGCTTGCCGACAATTCAGTTTTTCAGAAGGGTGGATATTGCGCCGATTCTTGCCATCAAATAGCAAAACAGATGGACCAACCAGATCATTCAGCTGCATTATTTTCCCATAGCAGCTGCATGATCTGCCTCTATGGTATCTCTGTCCTTGTTAAAAGGGATTGTAGTATTTGTTGCTCAAAAGACGTGTTCCTAATAATAAGAATATGGCGTCTGCAATCCAGAAATATTTAATTAGAAGGTTATTATCTAAATTCAATTTCACAACTGGTGATACAATTGCTTTGATGCCATTAGAAATGGTGTGCGTTTAGAAGCGGTGATAACATTTACTGCAATAACAATTGCTGCAAGCGACAAAAGTAGCTGCATTGGGATCGGATTTAAAGAGAGTTTGCCTAGAAATGGCTGATGGTCTCTTTTAATCTGGAAAAATAACTTGTTTGTGAGGAGCACCCCCCCCCCCCATTATCACTAAGAGTAAGAATCACACTTTGCTATACATTTGCTATCACTTATTTGCTGATCTTTTTACCTTTAAAACTTATTGTAAATTAATGTATGGACGTATAGTTTTTATGACCAGGACATTAGTCACATACTGGCAGTGTACATTCCACCTGTTTTATGTATAAGTCAACAATGTATAACTGAATTGTTATTTTGTTGTTTTTTTTAATCGACAGGCTATTCATTTATTAAAGGAACTGGTCACTTTTTTGTCCTATGGTGCTTATGGTGTTTATGTTGCTATCTGCTCGAATGTTAGAGTTTGAATGGAGTGGCAGAATACATTTTTGACCACCACTCCATTCAAACTACTATTACTTATTATTTTTGTGTGTAGAATCTGGCAGAAAAAAAGCAAACATTTTCTATCGGATTGCGTATGTACTGAGGTATTCATTGGTATATGCATTGCTTCTAGAGGAGACTGTTTCTCTACATGCATCAGGCAGGGCCCATAAGGCAGTGCATGGAGCCTGTACAGTTTTGTACTGAGGAGCCCTAAATCTGTATAATATTTTATTAGTCACCCTGATCATCATGTAATAATATAATAATGCATTATTATATGATTATTATTACATGAGGTTCAGGGTGACTAATATTAAGTGTAATATATAAATATGATGTATACAAGGAACAACAAAACCTCCAGACCAAGACAACATATACCACAAATACCAATACCACCATTGATATTGGGCACAGTCTAGTTCTACACTGGTGCTCTACACAGTAGTATCACACTGTGAATATTGTTCAATTAAATCTAATCACTAACAGGTTATGTCTTCTCAGATTGGACTCGTTCGCTTTCCCTTTTCTCTTCATCCGACCAAGACTGCCGTGACAACTTCTCCAGGCCACGACTTGTCTCTGCAGAGTTTTCTGTCCAGATGTCTTTAATATTTAGCTTTTCCAGCGCGCTACCCACCCTGTACACAAACTTCCCACCCCGCTACTCTCTGTAACAGTGATTTACTGATGCAAAAATAGAGCTACACAGATAGTTCCTCCAAAAAGAATAGTGGCACAAATAGTGTCTCACACTGTAATAGTGTCACATTAGTGCCTATCACAGCAATAGTGCCCCCCTTTGTGCCACACATGCAGCAATAATGTTCCTTTGTACCCCACACAGTATTACTACCTCTATTGTGTCACAAACAGTAATAGTGCCCCATACAGTAATAGTGCCCCCCCCCCTTTGGGCACTTCACAGTATTAGTGCCCCCACACTGTTATACTGCCCTTTACAGTAATAGTCCCCCCCCCCGCACAGTAATAGTGCCATCCTTTGTGCAGTAAGGGTATGTTCACACCTAACGTAATCACTTCAGAATTTCCAACTGGATTTTCGGTGCGGTAATTCTGCAGCATATTACAGTAACAGCAAGTAAATGTCTTCCACACACTGCGTATAAAACCTCCAGAAAAAGTGGTCGGAAATTGACATTCTGAAAGGAATTTCATTCATTCATTAATTGTTGTGAAAACACAGTAGAAATTTCGTACAGAAAAAAAAGGTAGAAAACCTGCACTACATGTGAGCTTACCCTTATACTTCCCCTTGTGCCCCACACACTTTGATAGTGCCCTCTTTGTGAGGCAGAAAGTAACAGTGCCTGTACACTGTGATGATGTCCCCTTAGTGCCCCCCTAATATTAAGGATGAACACTCTGTGCCCTCCACACATCAAGGATGCCCAGTTAGTGCCAATGCACAGTAAGGATACCCCTTAGATCCCCCCCATACAGTAAATATGCTTCCTTAGTGCCTCCCACACAGTCAGGTTGTCCCCCAAAGTGCCCCCTTTAAAGTAAAAATGCCTCCTTAGGACCCTCCTCACAGTAGTGATGCCCCTTTGGTGCCATCTACACAGTAGTGATGAGGTGATGCCCTCTCTGTGCTGCCCACGCAGAAAAAGTGCCTCTTCTAATAATAAAATAAATACTCAACTAACCCTGTTTCAACAGCAAACAGATCAGATAAACTGAACGGAGCAGAGCCTCCTGTGGCATGTGCTTTCTTCAACTCTGCACATGCAGGTACAGTGCCCTTTTAGCAACGATCTGCATCATGCTGCCAATGGCAGGGTTCACAGAGTGAATGGTGAAGCAGGAAGCTGATGGCTTCCCTGCTCCATCATTGTATTCAACTGTATCTGCATCCTAAGGACATAGATATAGTTTGACACAGCAGAACTTGCAGCAACTGTTCCGGGACAGCGCTCTAAATCCGGGACCTCTTGAAAGTGTCGTTGCAGTTATGGAGCCCCCAGTGATCAAATATTTATCACTTATCCTGTGGAGTTTCGGCTTGGATTAACTATAATATGTTCTGAAAACCAGGAACTCTGTGTACCAATTCATCTATATTCTGCAAGCACCAATGTAAGGCTCGGATCACACGACCTATTTTCAGACGTAAACGAGGCATATTATGCGTCGGGAAACATCTGCTCATTCATTTGAATGGGTTTGCCGACGTACTGTGCAGACAACCGGTCATTTACGCGTCGTCGTTTGACAGCTGTCAAACGACGACGCGTGAAAATACAGCCTCGTCAAAATAAGTGCAGGACACTTCTTTCAGACGTAATTTGAGCCGTTCTTCATTGAACTCAATGAAGAGCAGCTCAAAATTTACGGCTGTCAGAGAAGCCTCGCAAAATGCGAGGAGGAGCAATTACGGCTGAAACGAGGCAGCTGTTTTCTCCTTGAAAACAGTCTGTCATTTCAGACGTAAATGCCTGCTATCGTGTGCACATACCCTTAGGCCTCAGTCAGATAGGTGCATTGTACCCATGTTTAACAGTCAGTATGCCGGATGCGACACCCTGACTGAGCTGACTCCCCACAGTTCTACTAAACTTGTATGTTTGGTTAGGCTGAACCGCGGAGCTCCGGCTGTTACATCCAGAATACAGATTGTTACGCTCTGCTGAATAAGGCCTAAGTCTGTGAGATGACAAAAATAAACTTTTGAAACAACCTGCTATGACTGGCTGTCACTCCTGCTTTTCGACTCTCATTTTTTGTTTGCTGATCAACTGTTGCCTATATAGGGCTTATAATCTGGTCAATCGATGGTCTCAAAATTTTGTCACGTGTACCATTTTGATAAATGTGGTGCAATTTGCATTATTTTCATCGACTCATAAGTTCAAGCATCCTACAACACTATTGATAAATCTCATCATTATTTCCCAGAAGATCACAATAGACCTTTTTATCTGTAGGTGGAGATGATACAGCAGACCCAGTTACAGTATGACATCGTGACATTTGTATCCTGTAACACCCAGCAGCTCTTCTCTCACACCACAATTCTACTGCTCATGTCATCTGTCAGGTGATCAGCGACACCACCGCATCCTGTATTTTATTCTATACATTTATTGTGTACTGTGTATGAAGTGGAAGAGAAAGACAGATGCTGCGGTAAAAATCTGACAGCCAGGCATGAGATTGTTCAAGCCGCCTTTCACTCTGCGGGACAGATACATTCTTCTATCTAGACTTTGGGTGGTTAACATGCCCCCTCTATCTACATTGTTTGCTTTATTGATGTAAACAGATCCAGAGATCATGCTGTTATAGAGAGCAGAATGGCTGTCTCTATTATAAGACGTAGCCGCCAGATGACAGATCAAAACAGAGAAAAATAATACTGTGTCTGCTTAGCAAGAGAGAGATATTCTTTTCGATCAATGTGAAACAACCACAGTTCTATACAACTTTACAATTTCCAGGATAAATACCAGCCTCTAACACAACGTATTTGCTGTTTTCGTCAATCTGATGTTGAAGTGGTCACCCTCTTGGCGTCTCAGTGTTATAAAAGCTATGACTGGTACCTTACAATCTTACTATCTTATAGTTTTGAGTGTCACATCACTTATTTGCTGAGAACACTTGAGAGATTCGTAACCACTATTAGACAACAGTCACAGAAGGAATAATACCAGCCAGGAAAACGGCGCAGGGAAAAAACAGAAAAACATTATCACCATGTGTCATAAAAATGAGAAGAAAGAGAAGTAATTGCATTAAAAGGGCATAGCATATGAAAGAAATGTCTGATAGGTGGGAGTCCCACCACTTGAATTCCCACCGATTGGGAGAACGGGCATTCTGTGACCCCCGATATGCCAGGTGTGGTGGCTGCTGCATCCGGAGGTTGACTGAGGAGGTGGCTACCGTGTTACCGTAACTCCCACAGATTTAAATGGAGAGAAACATGGACATCACAGACACCTCTCCATTTAATATTCCCCTGTAATGAATCAGGTGGTAGTCGACTACGGTATTGCTTCCTTCAAAACGACGGCACCCTTGCACAATGGAGAAAATCGGAAACCATTTGCGCCGGATCCGTCACCATTGAAATCAATGGTGATGCAAACGGAAACCTATGGTTTGTTTCAGTCAGGGTTCCGTTCTGACGGAAATCTTAGACGGAACGCCTGAACGGAGCCCTGACGAAGATGTGAACAAAGCCTTAATGTAGAAGAACACATGGAAACTATGAACAAGTTGGCGACATGGAAACCATCGACAAGTAGACCAGCTGCTTATGACGAATCAATGTATGTCTTTATCTTTATGTAAGTCAGGGCTTGTATAAATACCCTGGGCAGATTAATTAATTAGCATTTGACTTAAACATTCAAATAGTCTAGTTATCAAATGGACATTTAATACTTATATTAGATATTCATGCTGCTGTAGAGCTGGTACAGAAATCCCAGTGTGGTACATTTACAATGCTGTTATCATGTAGGCACAGTGTTTGTGTCTAAGGGTATGTTCACACGCTTAGCAAAATATGTGTTTTTCGCGGCGTATTTTACGGACGTTATTGGAGCTGTTTTTCAATAGAGTCAATGAAAAGTGCCTCCAAAAAAGTCCCAAAAAGTGACATGCACTTCTTTTTCGCGGGCGTCTTCTTACGCGCCGTATTAAGACAGCGAGGCGTAAAATAACACCTCGTGAGAACAGAACACCGTAAATCCCATTGCAAGCAATGGGCAGATTTTTGGAGGCGTAATGGAGCCGTTTTTTCAGGCGTAATGAGGCGTAAAATGCCCGAATTACGTCTGAAAACTCTGCATGTGAACATACCCTTAGCTATCACTTACACAGAGAGGGGGGAATCGATGTTTGTGAATGACAGTTTTAAAGGACCATGAGAAACCCTCTAATAGCATATCTGATGTATGGGCAGATGTTTGTAGGCTGTAAGAGGGCAGCCCACGTTATCGCTGTCTCCTGGGGGGGGAGGAGGAGGAGGGGGAGGAGGAGGAGGAGGAGGAGAGAGAGAGACACTGTGAACTCTTCCTCTGTTTAAAGCACACCTCAGATGTGCAGGTAATTAGCCACAATGCAATACCTGAAGTGGCTAGTGGAATAGGAACCCTCCCAACTCTCCCTATTCCAACAACCATACCCTTTTACACAGGTTTTCCAGAAAACCCTTGAGCAAGGAAAACACATTTTCATCTAGCTCAATTCCCTGGTTGTTTTAAATTGTATATGACAGGAACCTGGGTGAGATGTACACTTCATCCACTACTTTTCCCCTGGTCCTGTCACATATCCTCCACCCCTGTTTTGACCTCGGGGGCGGAACAATCTGTGCCTCCAAGCAATAGACCCTGGACAGGGCATCTGCGTTTCCCTGTTGACGTCCTGGTCTATGCTGGACTACAAAACTGAAGTTTTGTAACGACATCAACCACCGGGTCACGCATCTATTTTTCTCTCGATTTTGGCACATCCATTTCAGTGGGGCATGGTCAGTGACCAGTCTGAATGTTCTCCCTATCAGATAATACCTGAGAGCTTCTAAGGCCCATTTTATTGCCAAGCAGTCCTTTTCTACTATGGAATAGTTTTTCTCATGCTCATTTAGTTTTTTACTCAGGTAAACCACCGGATGTTCTTCTCCTCCCCTCAGTTGTGACAATACAGCCCCTACTCCTACATCAGAGATATCAGTTTGCACCACAAACTCTTTCCTGAAGTCTGGTGTTATTAACACCGGCTGGGCACATAGAGCTTGCTTTAAGCTCTGAAAAGCCTGCTCAGCTTCAGTGGTCCATTTGACCATAACAGAATCTTTACCCTTTGCGAGGTCAGTTAAAGGTGCAGCAATGGTAGCAAAATTTTCGATAAACCGCCGGTAATAACCGTTTAAGCCCAAGAAGGCCCTCACCTGTTTTTTGTTTACCGGCCTGGGCCAGTTCTGAATGGCCTCAACCTTATTTATTTGAGGCTTGATAATACCTCGCCCCAATTGTGTACCCCAGGTATTTCGCCTCCTCCTGCCCAACGGCACACTTTTTGGGGTTTGCTGTCAAACCAGCTTCTCTAATAGAGTTCAATACTGCTTTAACTCTGGGTAGATGACTCTCCCAATCTGGGCTATTTATGATCACATCATCCAGATAGGCAGCAGCATATTTGTGATGTGGCCATAGAATTTTTATTAATCACCTGCTGCTCTCTGAAGGTTGTGTAGACTCTAGAAGCAAATGATTTGTTTCCTGCTGGTTACTATTAGTCTTTTGCTGCAGTGCATTAGCCTGTTGCAGCTGAACATTTGCTTGGATCAGCTGTTTAACAACTTCCTCCATATCTGCAGTGTTTGACTTTTAAACTAGCACAGCCGATTTAACCCAGGACATCAAACTGGCAAGATTGTGGTGCCAATGCTGATCTTACTGTGCCCGCATTCTCCACCATTTGTAAGAGGGCAGCCCACGGGATCGCTGTCACCTGGGGTAGACAGGCACTTTTGGCACAGTAAGAACAGACTACTTTTATTAGGTAGAAAAGCCGTAGCAGAAAACAAATAAATACATAAAGTAAATCCTAGGCTGTCTGGCCACTAACTTAACATGCAGTTCCTAACTACACAGAGCTGAGCCTAGAGCTCAAACTCCCAAACACAACACCACAGTTGCTTTACTCACATCCAGCTTTCCCAGGAGCAGAGAGAGAGACTGTGAACTCTTCCTCTGTTTAAAGCACACCTCAGCTGTGCAGGTAATTAGCCACAATGCAATACCTGAAGTAGCTAGTGGAATAGGAACCCTCCCAACTTTCCCTATTCCAACAACCAGGCCCTTTTACACAGGTTTTCCAGAAAACCCTTGAGCAAGGAAAACACATTTTCCTTCAAGCTCAATTCCCTGGTTGTTTTAAAATGTATATGACAGGAACCTGGGTGAGATGTATACTCCGTCCACTACTTTTCCCCTGCTCCTGTCACAAGGCATTCAGCTACCGCTTTTTTCCAGTTGTATTTCAGGGCGTGTGAACACATCCTCAGAAGCCTCATTCAAAGCTCAGCTAAAAGAAAAAAAAATTATATATGTATATATATATATATATATATATATATATATATATATATATATAGTTACATAGTTACATAGTTAGTACGGCTGAAAAAAGACACATGTCCATCAAGTTCAACCAAGGGAAGGGAAAAGGGAAGGAAAAATTTCTACACATAGGAGCTAATATTTTTTTGTTCTAGGAAATTATCTAACCCTTTTTTAAAGCCATCTACTGTCCCTGCTGTGACCAGCTCCTGCGGTAGGCTATTCCATAAATTCACCGTTCTTACTGTAAAGAAGCCTTGTCGCCTCTGCAGCTTGAACCTTTTTTTCTCCAGACGGAGGGAGTGCCCCCTTGTTTTTTGAGGGGGTTTTACAAGGAACAAGATTTCACCATATTTTTTGTATGTGCCATTAATATATTTATATAAGTTAATCATGTCCCCCCTTAGTCGTCTTTTTTCAAGGCTAAATAGGTTTAATTCTTTCAATCTTTCCTCATAACTTAAATTCTCCATGCCCCTTATTAGCTTCGTTGCTCTTCTTTGTATTTTTTCCAACTCCAGGGCATCCTTTCTATGAACTGGAGCCAGAACTGAACTGCATATTCTAGATGAGGCCTCACTAATGCTTTGTAAAGTGGCATTATTACATCCCTGTCCCGTGAGTCCATGCCTCTTTTAATACACGACAATATCCTGCTGGCCTTTGAAGCAGCTGATTGACACTGCATGCTGTTATTGAGTTTATGATTTACAAGTACACCCAGATCCTTCTCAACAAGTGAATCCGCCAGTGTAGCGCCCCCTAGGACATATGATGCATGCAGGTTGTTGGTACCCTGCTGCATAACTTTACATTTATCTACATTAAACTTCATCTGCCAAGTGGACGCCCAAACACTTAGTTTGTTTAAATCTGCCTGTAATTCATGAACATCTTCCATAGTCTGAACTATATTACATAGCTTGGTGTCATCTGCAAAAATAGAAATAGTGCTATTAATCCCATCCTCTATATCATTAATAAATAAGTTGAATAATAGTGGTCCCAGCACTGAACCCTGGGGTACACCACTTATAACCGGTGACCATTCAGAGAAGGAATCATTGACCACAACTCTCTGGATACGGTCCTTGAGCCAATTCTCAATCCAATTACAAACTATATTTTCTAAACCTATAGTCCTTAATTTACCCATTAGGCGTCTATGGGGGACAGTGTCAAATGCCTTTGCAAAGTCCAAAAACACTAAATCCACAGCGGCCCCTCTGTCTAGACTTCTGCTCACCTCTTCATAAAAACAGATTAGGTTAGTTTGACAACTTCTGTCCTTAGTAAAACCGTGCTGGCTGTCACTTATAATGCTATTTATTGTCACATAATCCTGTATATAGTCCCTCAATAGCCCCTCAAACATTTTCCCCACGATGGATGTTAAGCTTACTGGTCTATAATTAGGGCATGACCACACATGGCGGAATTCCTCCGCAACTGTCCGCATCAATGCCGCACCTAATCCGGGTTGCGGATTACGGCTGCGGATCTGCACAAAATGTGCAGAAAATTGATGCGGACTAGCTGCTGCGGACTGCGGGAAAAGTGCTTCCCTTCTCCCTATCAGTGCAGGATAGAGAGAAGGGACAGCACTTTCCCTAGTGAAAGTAAAAGAAATTCATACTTACCGCCCGTTGTCTTGATGACGCGTCCCTCCTTCGGCATCCAGCCCGACCTCCCTGGATGACGCGCCAGTCCATGTGACCGCTGCAGCCTGTGCTTGGCCTGTGATTGGCTGCAGCCGTCACTTACACTGAAACGTCATCCTGGGAGGCCGGACTGGAGACAGAAACAGGGAGTTCTCGGTAAGTACGAACTTCATTTTTTTTACAGATACATGTATATTGGGATCGGTAGTCACTGTCCCGGGTGCAGAAACAGTTACTGCCGATCGCTTAACTCTTTCAGCACCCTGGACAGTGACTATTTACTGACGTCTCCTAGCAACGCTCCCGTCATTACGGGAGCCCCATTGACTTCCTCAGTCTGGCTGTAGACCTAGAAATACATAGGTCCAGCCAGAATGAAGAAATGTCAAGTTAAAAAAGCAAGACGTATCCGCAGCACACATGACATGTGCATGACAGCTGCGGACTTCATTGCGGAACTTTGAATCTCCATTGAAGTCAATGGAGAAATTCCGCCATGAGTCCGCCACTGCTCCGCAACAGACAGAGCATGCTGCGGACACCAAATTCCGCTCCGCAGCCTATGCTCCGCAGCGGAATTGTACGCATCGTGTAAACGAACACTGCTAAATTAAAGTGAAAGTCAATGGAGAAACGGCTCCGCTGCGGATTAACGCTGCGGAGTGTCCGCAGCGGAATTTAAGTGAAATTCCGCCATGTGTGAACCCGCCCTTACCCGGGGAAGACCTAGAGCCCTTTTTGAAAATAGGCACCACATTTGCCCTGCGCCAGTCCCTTGGCACTATACCAGTCACTAGAGATTCTCTGAATATTATGAAAAGGGGGACAGAAATAACTGAACTAAGCTCTTTAAGAATTCTAGGGTGTAACCCATCTGGTCCCGGGGCCTTGTGCACATTTATTTTATTTAATTTAGCTTGGACCATCTCTACATTCATCCAATTCAGTATATCAACTGATATATTAACAGCACTGGCACCAGCTACATCAGCTGCTCTTTCTTCAGTTGTATATACAGAGCTAAAGAACCCATTTAGTAACTCTGCCTTCTCTTGATCCCCTGTGATCAACTCCCCATTACCATTATCTAGGGGTCCTACATGTTCAGACCTTGGCTTTTTTGCATTTATATGCTTGAAGAATTTTTTGGGATTTGTTTTACTATCCCTGGCCACCTGCCTTTCATTTTGTATTTTTGCTAATTTTATTACATTTTTACAGATTTTATTAAGCTCTTTATATTTTACAAAGGCTACAGCTGTACCCTCAGATTTGTATTTTTTAAATGCCCTTTTTTTGTCATGTATTGCCCCTTTCACAGAAGGTGTAAGCCATGTGGGGTTTAATTTGAGTCGTTTATACTTATTACCTGTAGGAATAAATTTTGCACTATAATAACTCAAAGTAGATTTGAAAATCTCCCATTTATCATTTGTTCCATTATTTGACATTAGTTCTTCCCAGTCTATATCCTGAATTGCAGCCCTCATCCTGGGGAAATTGGCTTTCTTAAAATTAAATGTTTTTGCCCTCCCAGCCTGCGTTTGTTTTTTACAGTATAGGTAAAATGTAACTATATTGTGATCACTGTTACCGAGGTTTTCACGAACATTGACATTCCCAACAAGATCTGCATTATTAAAAATGACCAGATCCAACAGAGCTTCACCTCTAGTCGGGTCTTCCACAAACTGGCCCATAAAATTTTCCTGCAACAGGTTGAGGAAATGTCTCCCCTTTGCAGTTGAAGCTGAACCATGACACCAATTAATATCCCGGAAATTAAAATCTCCCATTATCACTACAGTACCCGCCTGTGCAGCCCGCTCCATCTGTTTATATAGCTGACCTTCCATCTCCTCAGTTATATTGGGGGGTCTATAGATTACACCAAAAGTAATTTTTTCAGTGTTTACCTCCCTTTCTAGTTCCACCCAATATATATATATATATATATATATATATATATATATATATATATATATATATATATATATATATATTTGCTGACAATATAGGCAAAGTTTTTAAAAGGAGGAGCTTGACTTAAAGTGAACCTTTCACCTCCCCATACATGTGCAGCTGAGTGCATGTAATGGGGAGGGCTGCACAAACTCTGGGGCACTTTGCATTTTTTTTTCTACCTCCCTCTGTTATTTAGATATTGGTGACATAATATTTGGCGCCCGATATTTAAATAACCCCCTGAATAGTCAATGGGGCGTGCACTGTCAAGGGGGCGTGTTACTAAGGCTGTGACACTGTCCAATCCAATATGGACAGTGTTATAGCAAAAGCGAGGAGAGAGTGCGCGTGCTCTCTCACTCTTCAGCTTTGAAGATCAGTCTTCTGCCGAACTGGCAAGGGGGCGTGTCTCTGCTACGGACAGTGCAAGCGCTCCCCAGCTCTTACACTGTCTGTAGAAGTGGCACGACCCTTGCCAGTTCGGCAGAAGACTGATCTTCAAGGCTGAAGAGTGAGAGAGCGAGTGTGCGCGCACACTCTCTCTCTCCTCGCTTTTGCTGTAACACTGTCCATATCTGATTGGACAGTGTCAAAGCCATAGTAACACGCCCTTAGACAGTACAAACCCCGTTGACTGTTCAGGGGGTTATTTAAATATCGTGCGCCAAATATAACGGCACCAATATCTAAATAACAGAGGGAGGTAGATTTTTTTTTTAAGTGCCCAAGGGTTTGTGCAGTCCTCCCCATTACATGCTGCACTCAGCTGCACATGTATGGGGAGGTGAAAGGTTCTCTTTAAACATTTTAGCGCATCTTAGGCTATGTTCACATTTGCGTTGTGCAGTTTGGTTGTTCTGTTCTGTCAGAGGAGCAGAGCAAAGGAATAACGGAACCAACTGTTCCATTGCACAATGGACACCGTCGATTGCCAACGGAACCCATTGACTTTAATAGGTACTGTCTGCTTTCCGTCGTGGTGTCCAGTAAACTCTGGTAAACCCTGCCAGATCTGCAACGGAGTCTTCGATGCAGATGTGAACAGAGCCTAAGTGTAATAGGATGTCAAAGGCCTCAGGTAACCCTTTCAGTGCCAAAGCAGATTCCGTCAGGTCAGCTAAAATAACAACTCCGGTGAAAGCTGGTCCTGCTGACATGAACATGCATGTTCCAGCTAATAACGATCACATATAAGGTGATTAACTTAGATGAGATTGTTTTTAGGTGGATCCTGTGTGTCAGAGACACGCAGGACCAGCAGGGTCGCCAACATCCACTTCAGAAAGTTTTGGGGAACTGAGCCAAAATGTTTACAGACACTTTACAAAATCGTTGCCTGTGCACTGTGTAGTGTGCTAGGAGTGACTCACAAATTACAGCTCCGCTTGTAGCTTTCCCCCGCTAACTTAGGTGATGTTTTCTCTGATTAGAGTCACTAAACTCATTCCAGCCACGACTCGTCTCTGCAGAATTTGACACACAGACATGTTGGTTTTTCGCTTTTCCAGCACCCTCCCCACCTACACCCCATCCTCTAAACAAGCTCATACTCCAGTGATCCAGATGATTATAATGATCCCTTAGAGCTCGACACAGTAAAAGTGTCCCATCAGTAACCGTGCTCCCTGCAGATAACACCACACACAGCCCCCTTGTAGATAGCCACACAGCCCATCCTTTTAGAAAGCCACACAGCCCCCCTTGTAGAAAACCACACAGCCCCCTTGTAGATAGCCACACAGCCCCCCTTGTAGATAGCCACAAAGCTCCCCCTTGTAGATAGCCACACAGCTCCCCGTTGTAGATAGCCACACAGCCCCCTCTTCTAGATAGCGCCACACACAACACCCCTTGTACATAGCCACACGCAGCTCCCCTTGTAGATCGACACACACAGCCCCCCTTGTAGATAGCCACACACAGCTCCCCCTTGTAGATAGATACACACAGCCCCCCTTGTAAATAGCCACACACAGGCCCAACTTGGAGATAGCTGCACACAGCCCCCCTTGTAGATAGCCGCACACAGCCCCCCCTTGTAGATAGCCGCACACAGCACCCCTTGTAGATCGCCACACACAGCCCCCCCTTGTAGATCGCCACACACAGCCCCCCCTTGTAGATAGCAAGTGACTGTGCTGTGACTCACCGTCAGGAGGAGGAGGTGGTCATGAAGCGAAGCGGCGCCGCACGGAGGATCACTTTTGACTGGGGTCAGTGACGGCACAGGACTGGACCAGTCCAGTCACCTGACCTCATGTCAGGTGACTGGATTGGTCCACTCCCGGCACCGACCTCACTTGGCAGCAGCCGGCCTGCATATTTTAAGATTCCGCAGAATCTGAAAAAATGCTGGCTGCAGCCTACTATTCCTTTGCACTGCGCATGTAAATTTTGGCGCATGCGCAGTGCAATGTTTTGGGAGACTGCAGGAAAATCCCGGACGGTGCTTTTTTCTGCCGGACGCCACGGAGTGTTCGTAAATTTGCGGACGGTTGGCAACCCTGAGGACCGGCTTTCACCAGAGTTGTTATTTTATCTGACCTGACGGAATAGGTTTTGACAGAACAATACAGTTTCTATGTATACAAGATACATAACAGTTGTATCTTAAAAAGTAAAACATGTTTTAAATAAAAGTAAATTTGAAAGATGTTTTAAATAACTTAAAACATTGATTTATTAAAAATTTTGATTTAAATACATAGCCTTTAAGATAATAAATATTAAATGTTTGCATATATCTTAGGGCTCCTATGATGCTGCTCCATCTTTGTGTTTGTTTACTTATGCATTGCAGGGACAGCAGATGTGCAGAGGCCCATGTATTTAAGGCTAAATTCACACGAGCGTTTCCGTTTTGCGTCCGCAAAAAACAGACAAGTTTTTCATGCGTTGCAGTTCCGTGTGCCATCAGTGTTAATTCCGTGTGGCATCAGTAGTTGATTTCAGTGTTGGTGCACATTTCTTTATTTTAATTTTTTCTGCATTTCAAGGTACTGGTGCGTGAATCACGGACATCACACGGATGTGCGTCCGTGTGCTGTCCATGATTTTCAAGCACCCATTGACTTCAATGGATGCGTGATCCGCAAAAAACGCACAAGAATAGGACATGCAGTGAGTTTCACGCAACGGAAACATGCTGCGTAAAAAACTCTGCATGTCTGAATGACCCTATTGAATTGCATAGGTCCGTGTGACGGACGTTGTTTTAAAGGCCGTCACATGGACGTAGTCAACGTTCGTGTGAATAAGGCCAAACTTTGTAGAGCGCAGCTTGAACGAGCGCTAGTTAACAGCTCGGGGTTTGGAGAAAAGATCAGAAAACAATCTGATTGGTCTCTGATGATGTGACCTCTCTGAGAAGCAAATGACTGCGATCAGAGTCTGTTGAATACTAAACATTGGGCTCAGCCCTCCTCCCATCCCTCTTAGTTGTAGGTTTGTGAGAGGAGGGACAGAGACATTCTAAAGAGGTTAGTGAAGAAAAAAGATATACTGTAGATACAGCAAAAAAATTCACATTTGATTCATTCTAGTATTTTTAAACTCGGCTATCTCCGGCAACCCCATAAAAAATTAATGGTGCGGTGGCCGAATATGCGCAGCTCCATTCATATGGAGGGACGGCAAGATAACCTCATTCTTGGGATCGATGGGGATTCGACCGATAAGATATTTATCACCTATCCTGTGGATTATGGGAAAACCCCTTTAGGAGTTTACTGCACTGTTTTATTATTGAATTTATTCTATAAATTATATGCAATAAGCTTCTAGGCTTCCCCTAGTGGTGACTGCTGGCAGACAGAATTTTATCATTTCACTCAATGGGAGAAATTTATTAAGACTGGCGTTTACTACGCCAATCTTAATAAAAACAAAGTTGGAGTAAGATGAGCCACATTTGTAAAGAGGCGAATGTTAATAAATGTATTGCGTCTTTTGGCCAAGTTATCATTGATAAATAAACAATTAAAGGATAACTAAACGTTAAACAAACTTTTTACATGTCAAAGTGACATGTCAGAAGTTTTGATTGGTGGAGGTCTGACCACTGAGACCCCCACCAATAGCTAAGAAGAAGTGCAGAAGTGATCGTGTGAGCGCTAAGTGGCTTCGTTTCTGTTCGGCTTTTTACGGAAATTGATGTAGCGATGTACGAACTCAATAGAAAGTCTATGAGCCCGTACACCGCTACATCGGCTTGCCGGAAAAAGTCGAACAGAAACTAACTGGCTGAGCACTCACACGAGCGCTTCTGACGCTTCGTATTAGTGATTGGTGGGGGTCTCAGTGCTCTGACCGCCACCAATCAAAACTTCTTACATGTCACCATGACATGTGGGAAGTTTCTTGAACGTTTAGTTACCCTTTAAGGAAGAAATGTGCTTACTGTTCCTGACACTTTTGTAGAAGTGGCACAGGGGCTTAAAAAATGTGGCGTTTAGCCTGAACACTATATTTGTCAATGTATTTAAACAAGGAAAATGGTGTGAAAACATTGATAAATCTGACCCTAATTTATCTTCAAAAATTTTATAATTTTCATTATACATTGAACAGACTTTATTAACATTAAAAATAGAAAAACTCTCTAACTGCTGCTGGCTCTGTATCAGCAGATTCTTATGTGTCAGGGTATGTTCACACAACCTATTTTCAGCCGTTTTTCGGGCCATAATGCCCCGAAAAACGGCTGAAAATATGTAGGCTGAATGCCTCCAAACATCTGCCCATTGATTTCAATGGGAAAAACAGCTTTCCATTCCCACGGTGCTTTTTTTTCACGTGCCGTTTTTAAAAACGGCACGTAAAAAAAACAACCCGTAAAAAGGAAGTGCATGTCACTACTTGAGCCATTTTTTGGAGCCGTTTTTTATTGGGTCAATAGAAAAACAGCTAAAAAGATGGCCGTAAAAAACTCTTGATGCTTAAAAAAACTTCTGAAAATCAGAGGCTGATTTCCCTTGAAAACAGCTCCATATTTTACAGCCGTTTTTTGTTAAGCGTGTGAACATAGCCTTATAGAACTACAAGCCCCAGCAGAGTGAACTGGATGAGCTAAAACTGTGTAACATCCAGAGGCAGATAGCCCCAGCACCATTCACTGCTGCTGGATGATTGACATTTGATAGGACGAAGTGCTGAGATAGGAGTACACCCAGGGGTCATTTATAAACTTTTCACAGCAGCATGATGAGGAGAAAAAAACAGGCAAAACATTGAGTAATACAAGAAATTTTGGCCTAAATTATAGCGGAAATCTATGCCAGCTCCTAGCTGCTGTCAATTTTACTCAATAGAGGCCCATGCTAGACCCCAACCTTGCCACCCCCTGACCAGACTACCCCCACCCCTTCCATTAGACAGTTAAATAAAATAATTAGAAAATATATATAAATTATACTCACTACTTCTCCTCTCCAGCTCCCTCATCACTCCAGTGCCACTCATACAAGGACTTGACGCCGGGCAGCATCAGGATGTTGTATGCGACGCAGCATTGAAGCCATCGATGTGCTGCGATTCATTAAAGGTCCTGACGCTACTCAACGTCAGGTCGTTATATGAGCGGCGCTGGAATAATACCGGAGGAGAGAAGAAGAGTGCTGAGGTGAGTATGTGTTTCGTTTTTTTGGAGGCCAAATGGGGGGAAAGTTTGGCGCATGGCAGCCGTCGTTGCGCAATAGTGGCGCACTGGCCGACTGAAAGATGCAACACACAGGCTTGCCTCTTAATAAATATTTCGGAGTTTATTCCATCTTTTAGTCTATTAAATAAAACCTTTCGCTACCCCATACATCTGCATCTGAGGACACCATGATATAGGCGCTGCTGCACAGATCCTGGGGCACTTTGAACTACCTGTCTAGCATCTGCCGTTCTGGAGATATCGGTGCCGATATTATTGGCACCCGATATGTGAATTAGCCCCTGTACTGTCAGCAGAAGCCCCCCTGCCGTTTCCATGTCCAGGAACGCCCCACTGACAGTACAGGGGCTTATTTACATATCGGGCCCCAGTAATAACGGCACCAATATCTCCAGTACTGCAGGGGCTAGACAGGTAATTTAAAGTGCCCCAGGGTCTGTGCAGCAGCGCCTATAACATGGTGCACTAATCTGCACATGTATGGGGTAGTGAAAAGTTCTCTAAGACTGGCATATCAAACGCCAGGGTTAATAAATCCCCCCCCCCCCCTTAGTTGTCAACTTTGAGGAGGAATAACAGGGGAACGGCAATACGTAAACTTCTAAGAAAATATGTTGCGGAATTGTTATTTCATGGGGAACACAAGTATTTAGTAAAACAGACATGTCAGGAGAGGTGACAGGTCCTCTTTAACACGCGTGTAAAATATTGAATGTTTTTGAATGACGCCAGAGATGCACTTTATTGTATTCATGTGAAATGTAGGACATGGACAGTAAGACGTCTGGAGTTGACTGGATGTCAGAGACAAGTGTGCTAATTATTTCCACTAGAACAAATCTTTACTATGGAAGAATTTGTCCTGGTGACAAAAGATGACTGACTAGAGCGAGCATAAAAAATGTCACCATGCCCTGCACACCAACTCTAGTGTACGAGAGTGAACATGTTTAAATGTCAGTTCACTTCATCTATAAACCCTCGGCAACACTTGGAGGCTTCATGTTATTTTATGTTCACAGATATTAATAATCTATAGTAGAATTATAATATGTAAACTTTTTTTTTCAGTTTTCCACAGATCATTCGATGCAGTGCAGTTAATAAGTATTTGCCCCTTTCTAATTTCTTCTATTCTGCAAAGAGTGGGCCAACATTCCCCCACAGTGATGTGAAAGACTGATCCCCTGTTATCGAGACTCGAGAGTGTCTGGTTACAGTTGTTGCTGCTAAAGGTGGCACAACCAGGCATTGGGGGGCAATTACTTTTTCACAGAGAGTCAGTTGGTATTAAATAACTTTTTCAAACAAGTCACTGCCGTCATTATGCAAGTCAGGCGTTTGGTCTGAGGAATGAACCTCACTCACCCTTGTATCAGTGGCTTCTATCCCCCGCAAGGTCTGGGTGGTAGGACTGCCAGAGGGAGATCATGGCGATGTTCTCATGCGGCCTGGCGAGGAGTCCGCCATCTTGGTCTCCTCATCTCTGATTCGCGCCTTTTCACGCCGTCCCGCTGGTGCGTTCTGAGGGCTTTCTGCACGAGAACTACATGAGGCATCGGTTTCAGAATGTATCTGTGCCGCAACTGGTTCCGGTGGGTTCTCCACGAAGTCCTCTCGAGTCCCATGTAAGCGGGGTTCGGAACACGCCTCTCCGCCATCTCTGCTGCGGTCCCGTTCAAAATAGGATTCCAGGCTGATTCCCGTCGCCTTCAACGATTTTTTCCCCCTCACCATGGTGTAGGGTAAGTGGGTTAGGTGTTCCGACCCGATGGTGGAAAAATTTAGGGCTGTGTGTCGCTTATTTCGTCGCTATGTGCCGGAGCTCGGTGATTAAACTGCCATCTCCGTCGGCTGCCAAGCCACGCCCCATTAAATAACTTTTTCACTTGAAAAAATGTTCTTATATTTCTAGGCTGTCTTTGTTTTATAATAAATATGGATTTGCAAATCTGGAAAAGGGGCAAATAAGTTTTCATAACGCTGTTTTTTTATGTAGAGAATCACTGTATGAAGTACTTGCTTGGCTCGTTACAGTACAATAAAGGCCCCACGTAGCGTCATTGACACGATGCTTCCGACAGCCGCACTGGCACCCTGTTCGGCGCGGCCGTCAAGCTGCTAGTTAATAGACACGCGCTGTTTACCTGCAAAATTGTGAGACCATTAATAAATACATCCCTTATGGCTGCACGATTTTGCTGGTAACCATTTTACCAGCAACAACGCGCAGCCATCAACTAGCAACTTGGATCCAAACAGGATGCCGATGCAGCTGTCAGACACATTGCGGCCACGTCAATGCCACTCTGAGATGCCTTACCCTCAGAGCCGTGTCTTGTAACGAGCCCTGCATCTGTGTGATCATCACATGACCAGGACTGATTGTTGTCCCCCAAAAATAAACAATGAAGGAACTCAATGACATCAAGCAGAGAGCTTGAAAACTGTAAAGAATTGCAAAAAGCATATTCAAAATTTTTATATTTTTTTCATTATTCAAATTATAACCTGACTGGACAGTCATTCCAACTGTCCCACCCCAGAAGCTAAATTAAAAAAATGCAGGGAATAATAATAAAAAATTGTACTCAACTAGTCTCTGCTCCCACACGTCTCCTTTTTTTAGGCCTCTGCATCAGTATGATGTGCTGGCGAGTGACATTACTAGCTGTGCCCACTCCGCCATTTAATTACAGACATCAGCACATTCTCAGGCTACCGCTCCCCCATATTCTGCCACTGGAGGGTAGCGGTATTCTGAAACTCATGAGGACTACAAATGGGAGCGCGATCTAGTGAAAAAAGGTTGAAAAAAACTATTCATCATGTTACATCATATCGAAAGTGACTGTCACTTGAATGTATTTCACTCCTGGAAAAAAACATCCTCGTTCTTCCTCTGAACAGTGAAGATTTTGGTTTACTAAGACGCCAGTGATGGTTCATTTCATCATTCTGATATTCAAAATCTCTCTGGGGTCCTTCTAGTATGTCAGACCCTTTCGAGGATTGACGGTGAAGTGTAAAGCATTGGGTCACTCCAGTTGAGCACCACATAAAACAAATAGTATTTGATATTGTGACCTTCCTAAGGGCTTTTATGTGTCACTTTACTGAAGGAACATGTTATGGCCGTGAAATTTAATCAGAAAAACATATATCAGTCTCTATAATAAGAGCATGATACCGGATATGGTAAATGTGGATCTACACTCATAGGTGAACATTTACTAAAACTGTTGTTTTTTTGCACCAATCTAAGTAAAGGAGATAACAGGAGTGATTTGCACCAAACATATTAAAAAGTGCATGCTTCTTAATAAATTTGGCGCATTTTGACCAGTCAAACTGGCAGAAAATCAAATCTATGCCTGGTATGAATGAGCAGAGTTAGATTTGCGCCAGAAATGTTAACATTATTCACTAAATAAACTTGTCTTAAACTACATCTCCTTGGAGACCACTACCATTTTTCTTGTCACTTTTTTCAAATTTGATGAATGACGAAAAAAAAGTCGAAAATTTGTTATAAGTCACATTTGTGCAGTTTACACCAAAACCTGGCATAAACTGCTTAGTAAATGTGGGCCGTTGTTTCCTGCATTCTGCATTTCCTCAGGGTATGTTCACACGGCCTATTTACGGACGTAAATCGGGCGTTTTTGCCCCGAATTACGCCCGAAAATAGCGCCTCAATAGCGCTGACAAACATCTGCCCATTGAAAGCAATGGGCAGACGTTTGTCTGTTCACACGAGGCGTATATTTACGCGCCGCTGTCAAATGACGGCGCGTAAATAGACGCCCGCGTAGAAGAAGTGACCTGTCACTTCTTTGGCCGTAATTGGAGCCGCTATTCATTGACTCCAATGAATAGCAGCGCTAATTACGGCCGTAATTGACGCGGCGTTCAAGCGCCTGCACATGCCGTTACGGCTGAAATTACGGGGATGTTTTCAGGCTGAAACATCCCCGTAATTTCAGCCGTTACGGACCCCCGCCGTGTGAACATACCCTCACAGTGAATATAGTCCTATAGGTTCGGTTGTGGATCTTCTAGCAATAAGACAAGTATTACCAAAGTCTTCAGAAATCCCATAGGTCACTTTCAATAAGTCACTTTACAATGCAAGATTTCTCCAAAATGGTGCTCCTGGGAGCTGCCATCATCGCAATGGCAGGTTAAATGTCTCCTGGTTTTAATCAAGTGCTTCCTTCTGTTAATTACATTTTAGCTGTCTGCACCTGCTTCATTGTATCATCCATTATCATTTCTCCCATAGTCGGTGTGCATTACCTGGGCGAGGGGCTTGATCAATCGGGATTATATGTCAATCTCCATGCATATCTGACTTATTTAATAAGTCAGTTCTGTTATTTCTAATTAGAAATGCTATATATAACCACGAAGGATTTCAATTCATTTGAATTGATCATTTCTATTCAGCTTTCTTTCTTTCCTTCTCTCTTTCTTTCTTTTTTTTTCTCTCTCCCTGATTTCTAAAACGTGTAGTACTGCTATACTTCTAGGATCTATTCTCACATCGCAGTCAAATCACATATTTTCTGTGATTTTGCAAATATCACGGCACAAAACTTGATTTGTCTTCACCATGTAATAATAACCTTATGAATTCTACTAGCTGTTGTCTCACCAAGACAGATGCTTCTTTAAAACTTGCTGTCTCCTTGAACAGCTGAAATTGCAGAGGATAAAAGATATAGGGAGTAATTTATCAACCTTTCCACGCCAGTGTTCTGGCAGAAAAATCGCAAAAGTTCCCAAAAGTCACAATTTGAATTGAAAATTTGGACTTTTAAACATTTTGCGCTGCCCTTGCCTCTTTAAAAAAAAGGTGTAACATACTGTAGCTACAAAGTACGCTTAAAAAAAAGAAAAATGTCCATCAAGCTTAACCAGGGATGTAAGGAAGGGTTAAATCTTAAAACTTTGTATCCTACTACTGAACTCCATGTTTAACAGTTCAAATATTTAAATACATACTGTGTGTGTGTGTGTGTGTGTGTATATATATATATATATATATATATATATATATATATATTGAACTAAAAGCATCAGCTCATTGGCCTTTTAAGGGTATGTTCACACGGCCTATTTACGGACGTAATTCGGGCGTTTTTGCCCCGAATTACGTCTGAAAATAGCGCCTCAATAGCGCTGACAAACATCTGCCCATTGAAAGCAATGGGCAGACGTTTTTCTGTTCACACGAGGCGTATATTTACGCGCCGCTGTCAAATGACGGCGCGTAAATAGACGCCCGCGTAGAAGAAGTGACCTGTCACTTCTTTGGCCGTAATTGGAGCCGCTATTCATTGACTCCAATGAATAGCAGCGCTAATTACGGCCGTAATTGACGCGGCGTTCAAGCGCCTGCACATGCCGGTACGGCTGAAATTACGGGGATGTTTTCAGGCTGAAACATCCCCGTAATTTCAGCCGTTACGGACCCCCGCCGTGTGAACATACCTGTGACGATCGCCAATCTCAGGTCACGTCACAGGGGTGAACTACACTACTGAGTTTATTAATTTACCTCATAAATCCATGCCCACCTACTCTAGATGACAGGATTATGCTAAATTACTCCCGTAGTTTCCAACACCCCAATAATTTATACCACAGTATGCTACCACCACCTATACTTATCTAGGCAATAGGGGCCTACGTCTCTATGTTCCCTTAACACCAGTTCCTATAACACAGGTTATCTAAATTGAACATAAAATACAGGTAACGTTCCTCACCTTCGGAAGATTAAGTTCTGTAAGACTACAAGGAAGAGACTTATAAATATTTCAAATTTAATACACAATAGTGCAGTGCAATACATAAAATAGAAGTCAGATTAAAAGATAAACAATATACATACAGTTACAATGCAATCAAACAGTTTATGAAAATAAAAGGGATAAAAGAAACAGAACAAAACCTTACTGATGTACAGCGGCGATATCCTGGCTGTGGGGACAGCTGAAAATATGGGCAGTCACTCCAACCGAGATATGGATCCCCAACGACTGACACTGACCCTCACTTCTCATGGCATTTTAAACCCAGTTTTTTCCCTCCAGTTCACTGGCTGGTGATGTCACTGAGAGGAGGCTGTTCATATGATAATGAAGGGTACTCCTCCCATTACACAGTTGTATTTCTATAGAGAAACATATAAGTGGTCATGTGTCCTTGCAGGAATCCCCTAGAAATATAATATTACCTGCATTCACCTGTGCAGACATTTACCAACCAGGGCATATCAAACACCACTATAATAGGCCCATGTTTTTAGCCAATAGCCAATCCCAGGTAGTTCCTCTGAGTGTAGGGATCTGAATTTGACATATATATGAGGGCTATTTTCCCTGATCATAACTAGCTATGTGGGTCATTACAAATATAAATTATGACGGGGTTTGCCTTGATGTATCATACTTTCTTTGAACACCATGCCATTCTCCCATGTTTCTCCTGGTCCACAGACAGACACACCACAGGCAACCATTTGCATAGCTTTAGATGTTTGGTCAGGATGTTTGGTCAGCCCTAGTGACAAATCCTTAATCAGCACATCTCGCACCTTGGTGAGGAAAGAGCCAATTAAACATTTGTCAGACAGTGGACATCCTTTGATGGCCAAAGATCTGCATTTCCTATGCAAATCAGATGTATCTTCTGTGTCAGAGGGAGTTATGAAATTACCTCCTAGTAACCTACTTTTGATTCTCTTACCTATAACACCACACCTCCCCCCTTAAGACATGGCATGGGATCATTGATATAGCCATCAATATCCCAAGCCGATCTCCGCAGCTTCCCCCTGGCGCGATAACCCATCTGCGTTGCCATGCTCACTGCCCTTTTTGTGCTGGATAGTGAAATCATATTGTTGCAAGGCTAAACTCCATCTCAGCAGCTTCCCGTTATCACCTGCTACCCTGTGCAACCAACTAAGTGGGTTGTGGTCGGTCACTACGGTAAATCTGCGCCCATAGAGGTATGCCTGTAATTTCTGCAAGGCCCATACAATGGCCAAACATTCTTTCTCTACAGTGGCATACGCAACCTCCCTCGGTAGAAGCTTTCTGCTCAAATACATTATTGGATGTTCATGCCCTTCTGGATTTACCTGGCTGAGCACTGCGCCTAGCCCATAGGCGCTGGCGTCAGTCTGCACCACAAACTTACGAGTGAAATCCGGGCTTTTCAAGACTGGGGAGCTAGCAAGGGCAGCTTTTAAAGCTGACAGAGAACTCTCGCAGTCGGCAGTCCAATTAACTATTTGAGGCTGTTTCTTTTTTGTGAGGTCTGTCAAAGGTTTTGCTAGGGAACTATAGTTAGGAACAAACTTTCTATAGTATCCTGCGGTCCCCAAAAAGGACATAACCTGTTTTTTGGTCTTAGGAGTGGGCCAGGCAGAAATTGCATCAACCTTTCCTGGCTCTGGCTTTAGTGTCCCTCCACCCACCTTGTGCCCGAGGTACTGCACTTCGGTCATGCCGATTTGACACTTTCCAGGCTTGATGGTCAGTCCTGCATCCTGGATACGCCTGAGCACCTGTGACAGGTGGGTCAGGTGATCCTCCCAGGTCTGACTGAATACAGCAATGTCATCCAGGTAAGCGACAGCAAACCCTTCAAACTTCTCTAACAGCTTATTCACCAAGCGCTGGAATGTGGCAGGAGCATTTTTCATACCAAAGGGCATTACCTTGGACTCATAGAGTCCAAAGGGGGTGATGAAAGCGGACCTCTCCTGCGCTTCCACGGACATAGGGATTTGCCAATACCCCCGACTTAAATCCATAATTGTTAGGTACCGGGCACCGGCTAGCTGATCCAAAAGCTCATCTATGCGGGGCATTGGATACGCATCAAACACAGTGATGGTATTCAACTTCCTGTAGTCCACGCAAAATCGGGTTGTCTTGTCCTTTTTGGGGACAAGCACTACAGGTGATGCCCAGGCACTTTGAGACTCTTGGATCACACCCAGCCCTAACATTTCCTCTATTTCCTTCTTCATGTCAGCCCTTACTTCTAGGGAAACTCTATAAGCTGCTTGCCTAACAGGTTGGTGATTCCCCGTGTCTACATGGTGAGTTGCTAGCGGAGTTCTCCCAGGTCTCCCTGTAAAAGTGGCAAGGAAGGGGTTAAGTACCTCCTGCAGCTGGAACTTCTGACCCTCAGACAGCTGTGAATTGACTACGGCATCTTCAATGGATCCTATCTCCTTTGCGGAAGCCACTAAATCCAGCAGTGTTTCACTTTCTCCCTCCTCTGGCAAACTGCAGACTGGCAGAGCGCACATATCCCGGTCATAATGCGCCTTGATCATATTCACATGAAAAACTTTGTGTTTCTTGCGAACATGATCGATCGTGACTACGTAGTCCACATCGTTGAGGCGTTGATGAATTGGATATGGGCCTTCCCATGCCGCCTGGAGTTTGTTTTGGGTCATAGGGACCAGTACCCATACCTTCTGACCCACCGCATACACTCTCTCTCGGGCATTCCTATCATACCACCTCTTCTGACTTGCCTGTGCCTGCACCATGTTCTCATGTACTAGGCCTGTCAGTTCCTGCATCCTCTCTCTGAATTTCAAGACATAATCTATCACAGAGACCTCTGGTGTAACCAATTCTCCCTCCCATGCTTCTTTCATGAGATCTAGGGGTCCCCGTACCCTCCTTCCATACAGGAGCTCAAAGGGTGAGAAACCGGTTGATGCCTGCGGTACCTCTCTGTAAGCAAATAGCAGGTGCGGGAGATAACGCTCCCAGTCTCGCCCTTGGGACGCCACAAGCATTTGTAGCATCTGCTTGAGGGTCCCGTTAAACCTTTCACACAGACCATTAGTCTGAGGATGGTAAGGGCTGGCCACCAGGTGTTGCACCTGTATTTTCTTACAGAGGCACTGCATCAAATTTGACATAAACTGGGTCCCCTGATCTGTGAGCATCTCCCTGGGAAATCCTACACGGGAAAATATGGTCAGAAGGGCGTCTGCTACCTTATCAGCCCTGATGGAGGATAATGCTATGGCTTCTGGGTAACGTGTGGCATAATCCACTACCGTCAGGATAAAGCGCTTTCCAGAACTGCTGGGTATCGCCAAGGGCCCTACCAGATCCACAGCAATCCGTCGAAAAGGCTCATCAATTATGGGCAAAGGAATGAGGGGGGCCCGGTGCACAGGTCCCGACTTCCCAATCCTTTGGCACACAATACAGGAACGGCAGTAATCTGTCACATCATTCCCCAGGCCAGGCCAGTAAAAGTTGTGTTTTAGACGACTCTTAGTCTTACTTATCCCTAGGTGACCAGCTAGTGGTATCTCATGAGCCACCCGCAGGAGTTGTTCCCTGAACTGACGTGGCACCACTAGTTGCCTGTCTTTTAATACATCCTGCTGGGGGTCAGTGGAAATACTTTGTCTATACAGTCTCCCCTGGTCCCAGGTTATTTTTTCAGTGTCACCCTCCTCTGGGGTCCGATCAGCCAGCTGTCGCAGCTTCTGCAGACTATCGTCAGTGCGTAGGGCCGTCTGAAACAACTGACATTCTGCGTCTGTACTGGCTGATAGCAACACATTCTGATTAACTTCTGCCGCTGGCTGCGGGCGGTCAGCTGTCCCCACTTCCTCTGCAGCAGGCACAGTAGGGGGCCCAGAACCCAGGTTTGTGTTACAGGCACCCTGACTGCGCGTCACAGGAGAAATGGACACAACCTTCTCCCCGTCTTGGTGAACTGGTGTGTGTGTGCATGTGACAGGGATTTCATGCATGTTTATGACGTTTCCCGCTACTAAATCTACACACAAATCATTATCTGACGCTTTACAATCTCCACATCCTACATCATTGCTAGTTATACAGTCTATATCCAATGCATTGTTAGATGAGTCTAGGTTATCACTAAGTACAGTAACATTATGTAAGTCTATAACATTGCTGGACACAGGGTCATCACATTCCATAGTATTGACAGTTTCATGATTATCATATACTACCTGCGGTGACACACATGGGGCAGCAAGTACGCTAGAGTCCTCCTCATGGTCTGAAGAAATATATCTGGAGACTAAACGTCCCAGATCGGTTCCTAGTAACACATTAGTGGGGATTTTATCCGTCACTCCCACATCCATCATCCCTCTTCCCGCCCCCCAATCCAGGTAAACTCGTGCCATGGGTAAGGCCAGGATCAGACCACCAACTCCAGAAACAGTTAGAGTTTTTCCTGGGATAATGTCTTCTGAAGAAACAAGCTCTGGGTGGACAAGAGTCATTTCGGCACCAGTGTCCCTCAGTCCCATGGTAACCGTCTTGCCCACAGTGACCGCTTGTAAATTGTCACAAGATGCCCTCTCCCTCCCACCCACAAACAAAACTGCTGGGGACAAAATAGATGGTTTGGGCAAAGGGGTAGTTTTCCTCTTCTCTGGGCAAGCAGTGCTGATATGCCCCACTTGGTTGCATCCAAAACACCTGCGATTATCAACAGCAGGCCTGGGAAGTGGGGCAGGGGCAACACCTCCTGGTGATCTGCGAGTAGGGGCAAAAGTGTTAATAGGGGGCTTTCCCCCTTTCCAGCCTGGAACAGCAGGCTTTCGCGCCTCTGGCGCTCTGTTGGCGGCATATACATCCGCTATCTGGGCAGCTTTATCCAGGGTCTTGGGCTCACGGTCCAAAATAAACTGTCGTACTTCCATAGGACAGGTGTGGAGAAACTGGTCCAGGATCATCAGATCCTCCAAATCTTCAAAGGTGTTGACAGCTAATCCCTGCGTCCACTGCCTGAAGTGGTTCTTTAGTCCATCGGCCAGGTCTGAGTAACTGTCAGTACCCGTGCGCTGCAAAGCCCGAAATCGTTTCCTGTATACCTCTGGGGTAAGGTTAAATCGTTGGATTAAGGCCTTTTTAATAGCCTCATAATCTTGATCGATAGTTGTGGGCAGGGCTGCAAACACCTCCAGAGCTTTGCCTTTCAGCCCTGGAGTCAGATACTTAGCCCAGTCTGCAGGTGGCAGTTGGAATTGTCGGCAGACCTTTTCAAAACCTTTTAGATAAACATCCAGATCACCGTCTTTCTCCATGACAGGGAAACGCTCTAGACGGGGTTTAAGGTTGACTGTGTCCGTGGGCTCACCCTGAGGTGAGGATGAAGCACTTGGCAGCTGCATTTGGGTCAACTTGAGCTGGTACTCCCGCTCTGCCTGGCGTTCTGCATACTCTCGCTCCGCTTGACGTTCTGCAAACTCTCGATCTGCTTGGCGTTGTGCAGCTTCTCGCTCTGCTTGGCGTTGTGCAGCTTCTCGCTCTGCTTGACGTTGTGCAGCTTCTCGCTCTGCTTGACGTTCTTGCATCACCAGTTGCATTCGCATATCTGGATCACAGTTGCCCATCTGCTGGAGGATTAGAGAAAGAGAAGACTCCATACCGTTTTGAGACCTGGTACTGCCATGCCCAGCCAGATCCTGACTAGAGTCTCCTGTCTGTTCCTCTGAGGCTGAAGTTTCCCGCTCTGGTCCCACGGAATGGTGGAGCTGTGTATCATCTGCCACCAATGCTTGGATCAGATCCGCTTTACTTTTGTTCGTTCCGTCCAGCCTTCTCTCCTCACAGAGGACTAGCAGTTCATCTTTCCTCTTATTTCTATACACCTCTGCCATCTTATCAGTGGTTTTTAAAAATAAAAGAAAGAAAAGAAAAAACAAGAAGGGGAAGGGAAACTGTTTTGCACGTATGTATGTTAGCTGACAAATAGTATGCACTGAGTTCTTCCTTGTGGACTGTTGTATTATTTCCAAAGATACTCCAGCCCTTAAGTGTAAAGGTTAATTTCTTAAACAAAACACTTAACGTCTTTAACAGTGTAAATGACAATAACACTATCCCACCGCTGTGCCACCAATCTGTGACGATCACCGATCTCAGGTCACGTCACAGGGGTGAACTACACTACTGAGTTTATTAATTTACCTCATAAATCCATGCCCACCTACTCTAGATGACAGGATTATGCTAAATTACTCCCGTAGTTTCCAACACCCCAATAATTTATACCACAGTATGCTACCACCACCTATACTTATCTAGGCAATAGGGGCCTACGTCTCTATGTTCCCTTAACACCAGTTCCTATAACACAGGTTATCTAAATTGAACATAAAATACAGGTAACGTTCCTCACCTTCGGAAGATTAAGTTCTGTAAGACTACAAGGAAGAGACTTATAAATATTTCAAATTTAATACACAATAGTGCAGTGCAATACATAAAATAGAAGTCAGATTAAAAGATAAACAATATACATACAGTTACAATGCAATCAAACAGTTTATGAAAATAAAAGGGATAAAAGAAACAGAACAAAACCTTACTGATGTACAGCGGCGATATCCTGGCTGTGGGGACAGCTGAAAATATGGGCAGTCACTCCAACCGAGATATGGATCCCCAACGACTGACACTGACCCTCACTTCTCATGGCATTTTAAACCCAGTTTTTTCCCTCCAGTTCACTGGCTGGTGATGTCACTGAGAGGAGGCTGTTCATATGATAATGAAGGGTACTCCTCCCATTACACAGTTGTATTTCTATAGAGAAACATATAAGTGGTCATGTGTCCTTGCAGGAATCCCCTAGAAATATAATATTACCTGCATTCACCTGTGCAGACATTTACCAACCAGGGCATATCAAACACCACTATAATAGGCCCATGTTTTTTAGCCAATAGCCAATCCCAGGTAGTTCCTCTGAGTGTAGGGATCTGAATTTGACATATATATGAGGGCTATTTTCCCTGATCATAACTAGCTATGTGGGTCATTACAAATATAAATTATGACGGGGTTTGCCTTGATGTATCATACTTTCTTTGAACACCATGCCATTCTCCCATGTTTCTCCTGGTCCACAGACAGACACACCACAGGCAACCATTTGCATAGCTTTAGATGTTTGGTCAGGATGTTTGGTCAGCCCTAGTGACAAATCCTTAATCAGCACATCTCGCACCTTGGTGAGGAAAGAGCCAATTAAACATTTGTCAGACAGTGGACATCCTTTGATGGCCAAAGATCTGCATTTCCTATGCAAATCAGATGTATCTTCTGTGTCAGAGGGAGTTATGAAATTACCTCCTAGTAACCTACTTTTGATTCTCTTACCTATAACACCACAATACCCTAAGTGCATTTTTATTGATCACATTTTAGAGAAGGCATTACAAAAATGTCATGCTACAGTATGTGCTAGATGGACAGGTGATATAGTGATGTAAATGAAGAAGCATTGGATATACTAACTGTCTAAGGCTATGTTCACATCTGTATTTTGCAGTTCCGTTATTCGCTCCATCAGAGATGCAAAAGAAGGGAATAATGGAAGAAACTGTTCCGTTGCAGAACGGACACCGCCGATTGCCAATGGAAGCCATTGATTTTAATGGGTTCCGTCGGCTTTCCGTCGGGGTGCTGCGCTATTGTCTCCAGTAAACCCTGCCGGATCTGTGGCGGAGGCCTCTAACAGAACCTCCGACGCAGATGTGAGCATAGCCTTACAATAAAGTTGAAGACTAAACTGCGCCACAGTATAAGATGTATTAGAAAGCTGGCAAAGTTAGGAGTAGTCTTTGAAAGTATAAAATTTAGTACATGAGTGTGGAGGCCGACATACTGTGCTGACGTTACATCACAAGGAGCAGTTCTCAATAATGAAGCCAGGTTTCATGTCCACCAGCCAGTCAATACAATAGATGGGTCCACCCTTACTTTTGTTTGTTAGGGTATGTTCACACAGAGTATTTTCTGCCGTTTTTTGGGCCGTAAACGTCCCGAAAAACGGCTGAAAAGTCGGAAGCAGAACGCCTCCAAACATCTGCCCATTGAAATCTGACATCTGCCCATTCTCAAAACGGCCGCGTAAAAAAACGCACGTGAAAGAGAAGTGCATGTCACTTCTTGAGCTATTTTTGGAGCCGTTTTTCATAGACTCTATAGAAAAACACCTCCAAAAACGGGCGTAAAAAACGCCGCAAAATTGCGAGTGGCTTCAAAAACATCTAAAAATCAGGAGCTGTTTTCCCTTGAAAATGCTGGCCATCTCACGCCACACACGTCAGGATATGTTGATATATAAGTAAATAATAAGTAATATCTAGATTGTAACTAGTTCTCTCTGAAAGTGAATAAATGATCTGTACGTAGGTGACTGTTTCACTTTAACCAGTGAAGGTTCCTTCAGGTAAACGAAAATGTATTGATCTTTTCATCCCATAAAAAGACATGTAATGAAAAAAAAAATCCATCTCGTCAGCAGAAATTCACAGAACCAATGAAATGAACTGCATTTATTACTGATTGTTAATTACAAGGATACTGCCGTGTGATATACACTATCTGGAAATTGTAATTTAAGCCATGTATCCTGAATTCAAATTCTGATGCTAATATAATTTTCTATAAATATATATTGTCTTGCGAACATTTTTATTTTGCCTATGTTAAGGTGTTTTCCCTGTGGCGTTTTTCCAGCCATTTGTTGCGCCAAAAAACGCTGTGACCAGAAGTTAATTTGAAGTCAGTGGGGAATTATAAAATGCACGACAAATCTTTGCATCACATGATCTTTGAACTACATGATTTGCAATGTGATAAATGCAACATAAAAAAACTGCCGTAGTAAAGCACACTATGCCAAAAAACACCACAAAAAGCTTTCTAAAAAAACGCATTAACCATTTTACAAAAAAAATAATATTTTTAGATGCCATTCTTTGGCCCAAAAAAATAGCACACAAAATGTGTGTGTGAAGGAAGCCTAAAGGCTACACATGCAAGACAGAATGGGGAGATTTATCAAAACTAGTGCAAAGGAAAAAAGGCGTTACTTTTTCAGGGACCTTTAACCCCTTAGTGGCCAACAATACGCCTTTTCACGTTCGTCACTAAGGGGCCTTAGGCTAGGCTGATGCCTTTTCACGTGAGCCTAGTCTAAGTCCTGCACGGGTCTCCCGTGCAGGCTGGAGCCGGGGCTCAGATGTCTGATGACAGCTGAGCTCCTGCTCCAACACCCATGATCGAAGTTTACTTCGATCGTGGCCGTTTAACCCGTTAAATGCCGCCGTCAATAGCGACCGCGACATTTAACTTGTTTACAGAGGGAGTGAGCTCCCTCTGTCACCCATCGGCGGCCCGCAAATGCAATTGCGGGTCTCCGATGGGTTGTCATGGCAGCCGGGGGCTTGATAAAAGCCCCCAGGTCTGCCCTGGACATATGCCTATTAGGACGTGCCGGAGGCACGTCCTAACAGATTGCCTGTCAGATTTAAACTGACAGGCAATAATGCTCTGGTATACGAAGTATACCAAAGCATTATAGCAGTGATCTGAAGATCGCACAGTAAAGTCCCCTAGTGGGACTAATGAAATAAATAATAAATGTGAAATAAAGATTATTAATAAAAATTACAGTAAAAGTGGTTTTATTTAGTAAAAGTGTAAAAAATAAATAAAAGTACACATATATGGTATCAACACGACCGTAATGACTCCATTAATAAAGTTAATATATAATTTAAACCGCAAGGTGAACACCGTAAAAAAAAAATGCAAAAAACAATGGCGAAATTGCAATTTTTTTCCATTGCCCCCCAAAAAAGTCATAATAAAAATGAATCAATAAGTCCCATGCACCTCAAAACAGTACCAATCAAAACTACATCTCGTCCCGCAGAAAACAAGCACAAAAAATCACTACATTGATGGAAAAATAAAAAAGTTACGGCTCTTGGAAAGCAACGATGCAAAAACAAATTATTTTAGTTCAAAAGTGTTTTTATTGTGCAAAAGTCGTAAAACATAAAAAACCTCTACATATGTGGTATCGCCGTAATCGTACCGACCCATAGAATAAAGTAACATGTTATTTACGTCGCATAGTGAACGGCGTCAATTTAAAAACGCATAGAACAATGGTGGAATTTCAGGGTTTTTTTTATACTCCCCCCAAAAAAAGTTAATAAAAGTTAATAAAAAAATTATATGTACCCTAAAATGGTGCTATTAAAAAGTACAACTAATCCCGCAAAAAACAAGTCCTCATACAGCTATGTAGACGAAAAAAAAAAAAAGTTATAGCTCTTTGAATGCGACTATAAAAAAACTAATAAAATAGCTTGGTCATTAGGGCCTAAAATGGGCTGGTCACTAAGGGGTTAAATGAAGAATCGTTGCGAAGGGTAATTGCTCCACTTTTCCTTTGCACTGGTTTTGATCAATTTCCCCTATTATTTATCTATACTGAGTCATTTCAATATTGACTCCATAAATATACATGGATACTCTAATCTTCGCAAACAGAAAATATATATATTTCCAAACGTAAATTAATGCTTTATTGTTTCTTTCTAGATGTTTATAAATATATTCACCACTGGCAGAAAATAAAATTCTTTTGAAATGTACAAAGCAAAAAAGACCAAAAAGAAGCACATTCATAGAACAAAGAAGAATAGTTCTCAACATCTGAACCCTACAACAAAATGAAGGTATACAATTATTATTATTATTTTTGTTATTATTATTATTATTATTATTGTTATTATTATTGTTATTATTATTATTATTATTATTATTGTTATTATTATTATTATTATTATTATTGTTATTATAATTATTATTATTATTGAATATTGTATAACTTTCGTTATGTGAGGAATAACATTTTATCTGCTGAAATTAAAAATACCCCTCTAAGGAGAACCTGTCATTGATGAAAAAGACATAATGAAGAATATAAGTTCACTAAGCAATACTAAAGGTCCTTGAACAGGAAACTTAAAATGTATCTGCACATAAAAAAAAAAGTTTGATACTTATGTAGCCATGGCGATGTGTATCTCTGCCGTCCTGCAGGCGGCCTCCTGGGATGACGTTTCATCCCATGTGACCGCTGCAGCCTGTGATTGGCTGCAACAGTCACATGGGATGAAACGTCATCCTAGGTAGCCGGCCTGGATGAAGAAGCACAGAATTCTGGGTAAGTATAATTATTTTTTTTCTGAGTTGCGATTTTTGCGGTGAAATCACGGCTTCTCCACTGCAAAAATTGCATTGAATCCATTTTCTGCAGTATTTACTCTATATGCAAACTTACCCTTGGGCCCATGGGTCGGATACGCTGTGTAAAACTACTCAGCGTATCCGACCTGGAACCCGCAGCACATTCTGTCCGAAAAACCGCACCATATTGTATTGCAGTTTTCTGGGCAGAGGAAAAAAAACTTCATATTTACCGCGGCTGTTGTCATGGTGACACGTCCCTCCTTTACCGTCTGGTCCGGGTTCCCTGTATGATGCCTGTGATTGGCTGGAGCAGTCACATGGGTTGAAACATCATCCCAGGAGGCCGGACTGGAGGAAGAAGCAGAGAGTTCTGGGCAAGTATAATTTTTGGGAGTTGGGATTTTTTCAGCGGAATCCCAGCTCTCGCAACACCTGCCTATTTGTTGCGGGTTTTGCATCACCATTGAATTCAATGGGGAAAACCCACAACAGAAAATCAACAAAAACACGGCATAAATTGATATGCTGCGGATTTAAATTCCTCCCCACAGATCACTTTTTTAACGTTTTCTCTACAGTTTTTTTCTGCAGCGTGGACATGAGATTTTTAAAATCTCATCCCTTTTGCTGCTACTCTAAATGCTGCAGAATATCCCCAGAGAATTCTGTTGCGGAAATTCGACAGCGTTTACGCTACGTGGGAACCCGACCTTACACTGACAGGCAGTAATGCTTTGGTATACTAAGTATACCAGAGCATTATGTCAGCGATAAGAAGATCGCATAGTGAAATCCCCTAGTGGGACTGAATTTTTTTTTTAATTAATGGGAAACAAAAATATTAAAAAAGGGGAAAAAAATGAAACCATTCTTTTTATCCATAAAACGTGGTTTGATTTTTTAAAAGTGTAAAACAAAAATAAAAATATACACATTAGGCATCGCCATGATCATAAAGACCTAAACAATAAAGTTAACTTGGTATTTAAACAGCAAAGTGAACGCGTATGGTATTTTTGCTCCCAACCACAAATAATAATAAAAGTTAATCAATAAGTCCCATGCACCCCAAAATGGTACCAATAAAAACGATATGTCCCGCAAAAAAATAAGTCCTCATATTACGACATTGACTGAAAAATTAAAAACTACGGCTCTTGCAATGAGACATTGCAAAATTAAATCATTTTAGTTCAAAGGTGTTTTTACTGTGCAAAAGTAGTAAAACATAAAAAAGACTTTACGTATGTGGTATCGCCATAATCATACCAACCCATAGAATAAAGATAATGGTATTTGCGTAAATTACAGCATAAATTAAAAATGCATAGAACAATGGTGGATTTCCTGATTTTTCTTATTCTCCCCCCAAAAAAGTTAATAAAAGTTAATCAAAAAATGATATGGTTCCATTGACAAATACAACTCATCCCGCAAAAAAAACCTCATACCTCTATGTTGATAGAAAAATAAAAAAGTTATGGCTTATTTTAATGCGACGATGGAAAAACTAAAGAAATTGCTTGATCAATCAGACATAAAATAGGCTGGTCACTAAGGGTTAAAGGACCTGCACAATACCATATATTTCTTTTATAGGGAAGAAAATGGCGACATATCCCTGTAATCCCTATGACAATATAGTGTTGTATTCTATCTATCTATCTTTCTTTCTTTCTATCTATCTATCTATCTATCTATATCTATCTATCTATCTATCTATCTATCTATCTATATCTATCTATCTATCTATCTATCTATCTATCTATCTATCTATCTATCTATCTATCTATCTATCTATCTATCTATCTATCTATCTCTATCTATCTATCTATCTATCTATCTATCTATCTATCTATCTATCTATCTATCTATCTATCTATCTATCTATCTATCTATCTATCTATCTATCTATCTATCTATTTATCTATCTATCGTCCATCTAATATCTATCTCATATCTATCTATCTATCTATCTATCTATCTATCTATCTATCTATCTATCTATCTATCTATCTATCTATCTATCTATCTATCTATCGTCCATCTAATATCTATCTCATATCTATCTATCTATCTATCTATCTATCTATCTATCTATCTATCTATCTATCTATCTATCTATCTATCTATCTATCTATCTATCTATCTATCTCATATCTATCTATCTGTCTGTCTGTCTGTCTGTCTGTCTATCTATCTCATATCTATCTCTGTCTGTCTGTCTGTCTGTCTGTCTGTCTGTCTGTCTGTCTGTCTGTCTGTCTGTCTGTCTGTCTGTCTGTCTATCTATCTATCTGTTTGTTTGTCTATCTAATCTATGAAACTACAAACAAATAATTAAAAAAGACAAAAAAAAAACGTAAAAGTATGAAGTTATTTCAACATCTATTTCTCATATTGCTCTCCATTTGAAAGACATCATCATTTATATCTATTGGAGCCTGAAGTGTCCGAATGTATGGCCCTATAATTATCATTATTTGCCAATAAGGCCCTTTACATTTTGTTTCACCTGAATTTGCAATCTGTGACATCAAACCAGGCTGCATGTAAAATGGGAAATTTCACACATAAACAAAAGAATGAAGTGAGGAGATCCTGCTCAAATGAGTTCAATATCTAAAGATCTGTCAGACATACGCCGGGCACTGGCTTTATTCTCATTTGGTTTGTTATAAATTGCTGCTTGATGTAAGTATATAAGATATTAAAGGGTACCTGTAGCTTTTTTGACTTTTCAGGATAAGTTACCATATGTGTGTGTACATGAGGAGTAGCCTTATTTCTGTCCATTGCTTGACTATGGTTTTGCAATTCTTAGCAGCTTTCCCCTGTGCATGCTGTATCTGTAGTTTGCATTTCTCTCTATCTTGAGGGAGGGGGGGGGGGTGGAGACTACCTGCCATACACTACACACAGTAAGAAGAAGAGAATCTTCTCCATAACCTGCTCTCTCACTCAGAAACAGCCCCAAGATCACGCAGGACATACAGTGAAGGAAATAAGTGTTTGATCCCTTGCTGATTTTGTACATTTGCCCACTGTCAAAGACATGAACAGTCTAGAATTTTTAGGCTAGGTTAATTTTACCAGTGAGAGATAGATTATATAAAAAGAAAAAAAAAGAAAATCACATTGTCAAAATTATATATATTTATTTGCATTGTGCATAGAGAAATAAGTATTTGATCCCTTTGGCAAACAAGACTTAATACTTGGTGGCAAAACCCTTGTTGGCAAGCACAGCGGTCAGACTTTTTTTGTAGTTGATGATGAGGTTTGCACACATGTTAGATGGAATTTTGGCCCACTCCTCTTTGCAGATCATCTGTAAATCATTAAGATTTCGAGGCTGTCGCTTGGCAACTCGGATCTTCAGCTCCCTCCATAAGTTGTCGATGGGATTAAGGTCTGGAGACTGGCTAGGCCACTCCATGACCTTAATGTGCTTCTTTTTGAGCCACTCCTTTGTTGCCTTGGCTGTATGTTTCGGGTCATTGTCGTGCTGGAAGACCCAGCCACGAGCCATTTTTAATGTCCTGGTGGAGGGAAGGAGGTTGTCACTCAGGATTTGACGGTACATGGCTCCATCCATTCTCCCATTGATGCGGTGAAGTAGTCCTGTGCCCTTAGCAGAGAAACACCCCCAAAACATAATGTTTCCACCTCCATGCTTGACAGTGGGGACGGTGTTCTTTGGGTCATAGGCAGCATTTCTCTTCCTCCAAACATGGCGAGTAGAGTTAATGCCAAAGAGCTCAATTTTAGTCTCATCTGACCACAGCACCTACTCCCAATCACTCTCAGAATCATCCAGATGTTCATTTGCAAACTTCAGACGGGCCTGTACATGTGCCTTCTTGAGCAGGGGGACCTTGCGGGCACTGCAGTATTTTAATCCATTACGGCGTAATGTGTTACCAATGGTTTTCTTGGTGACTGTGGTACCAGCTGCCTTCAGATCATTAACAAGTTCTCCCCTTCTAGTTTTCGGCTGAGCTCTCACCTTCCTCAGGATCAAGGATACCCCACGAGGTGAGATCTTGCATGGAGCCCCAGATCGATGTCGATTGACAGTCATTTTGTATGTCTTCCATTTTCTTACTATTGCACCAACAGTTGTCTCCTTCTCACCCAGCATCTTACTTATGGTTTTGTAGCCCATTCCAGCCTTGTGCAGGTCTATGATCTTGTCCCTGACATCCTTAGAAAGCTCTTTGGTCTTGCCCATGTTGTAGAGGTTAGAGTCAGACTGATTAATTGAGTCTGTGGACAGGAGTCTTTTATACAGGTGACCATGTAAGACAGCTGTCTTTAATGCAGGCACCAAGTTGATTTGGAGCGTGTAACTGGTCTGGAGGAGGCTGAACTCTTAATGGTTGGTAGGGGATCAAATACTTATTTCTCTGTGCACAATGCAAATAAATATATATAATTTTGACAATGTTATTTTCTTTTTTTAAAATTATATAATCTATCTCTCACTGGTAAAATTAACCTAGCCTAAAAATTCTAGACTGTTCATGTCTTTGACAGTGGGCAAACTTACAAAATCAGCAAGGGATCAAATACTTATTTCCTTCACTGTATATAGAGAAGTACTGACCTGTACTGATGTGAGTAAAGCGTTTTGGTTCTGATAGAAAGTTTCTATGCCTGAGGTTCTGTAGTTACCTCCTTCACTTCTTGCTCACTCTTCCCATCCCCTCTCCATAAACTTCCATAGACATGTGTAATCTGATACATGTGAGCTGCAGTTCGACTCGAGACGGATAGAGCTGAATTTTCAGAGTGAAAGTCAGTTTAACAGAGGGAGGGGGAGCAGGAACTAGTAAGATAACAGCAGAAAGAGGCTTGTTACTCTGACAAGATATTTTACAAAGTTTCTTATAATCGCCTGTGTCATTCATTTATGTAAAGTTTGTTAAAACGACACTGCCCATTTATTGCTGTCCCTGTACCAGGATGGGAAGTCTACGCCAACTACATGCTGGCATAGATTTCGGCTATAATTTCCGCCAGTTTCTGGCATAAATAATAGTCAATTTATTCGGCTGTAAATTGACCCGCACCCCTATGCTAAGCCGCCTACTTTGATAATAAAAAGTGGCTGAGGCAGCAAAAAAATTGCAAAAAGTAAAAACTATTGTGCAAATATGGTATGCGGTTTTTTTACGCCATAGTACTGACATATAGCCATTGATAAATTCACTGCATTGTGTGTATATATATATATATATATATATATATATATATATATATATATATATATATATATGGGGAAAATAACCACTTCTACATAGAAATTGTATATGCTATGCTTTATTTCTTCTTTCCTGCAGGCGGCTACATTACCAACTTTATTCTTTCTATATATAATTATGTTTAGCACCAGAGAGATTCACAATTAAGGTTCAAAACAGTTAACAGGCCATTAAAATGGACTCAGAATCAATGGCAGTCACTTGATTCATTTGCAATTAATCCATCCCTTGTTAAATATTGAAAAAGTCAATATCCATTCCTTCATTTCAATGGTTTAGGTTATTGAATCTATTGAAAAGGGATTCGTTCAGGAGACAGAGCACACGAATGAGAGGAAAAATTTATATTAGATCAGCCATATATGGAGGCTTATCCCAAAACAAATGAAATCAAGTGTCATATAGTTAAAGTACTTCAGAGACATTACAGGATGTACGTAACCATATATGTAATATATGTTTCAACTCTAATGCTGCTTTCTAACCATTCATAAGTACTCCAAGGAACGTACTTTTAGGAGTACTTAGCCTCATGCATATGGCTGTGTTATGAATCAGGACAACCTCGCATTGTACAGAGTCCTGGCCGGCACCCATACACTTCTGTGGGGCCCTACTGTATCTCCATAAGCTAGGATTTCATGTCATGGAGCCACAGAGACTTTGTGCCGTTATACAGCCTCCTGCAGCGACCATGTGCATGTGGCCTTACTCTTTGGACAGTAATAACAACATTGGTGGTCCAGTAAGTCTCTATAGGGATCAATGTAGGGAATATTCGTTCATGGATACAAAGTAGTAGAAGACATTCTTCCAAATTTCCTATTTAATTCCCTCAATAGTATTTCAATGGTAGAACTTTCTTTTACATTTTGGATCATGGCTTCAAACAACTGTTACAATTTTATTTTAGAGTTTATTTTAGGGGGTATGAAACTAGATGTATTAGAGTGTGTTATACATTTCAATGTGGAAGGGTTTACAAACTCTTTCTGACAAAGTTTAATGATGTCTCCCTCATTGACTGTAATGAATCGGGGTAGGGAGACAGACAAGTGAGCCCTAATCTACCCGCAACTCAGTCCTTGCCTACTTGCACGGCCCGTCCTAAGTGACGGCGTACAACTGGGTGACGGTCCCTACTCTAAATAAGTGCAAGACAGAAAACAAGACAAGGGCACACAGAAGCAAAGGGGGAAGTAGGGTAGTTGCCCACGGAAACACTGTGAGCAACAGGCAGTGGTGAACGAGCCGAGTCAAACCAGGAGAGTACGTAGTAGCAAAATCAGAGCAGGAGAATAGTCAGTCAAGCCAGTGTCGATAAGTACCGGCGGTTAATCAGGTAAATAGCAGGAATAGAAGAGCCAGGAAACCAGAAAATCACAGGCAAGGAACATGCTGCAAGTGAGGGTATAAATAGACCAAGGGCGGAAGCTAGAACCGTCAGGCCAGGCTGTGATAGGTTCTCCCTCTCCTCAGCCTGCGAGCCTGAGTGGTAACAGATCGCGTCACTCTAGCAGACCTTGGAGCTGATGAAGGCTGATTAACCCCGGGCGTCGACACAGAACCTGTGTCAGGCAAACCCTTTACACTGACAAAGTTAAACAGAGATGAAAAGCTGGAGACAGCTCCTGTGGTTTATTAAAGTAGTTGTCTAATCAAATGATGCCAGCCTAATGATCAGCTGATCACTGTGTGTCAAGCTTCTGAAGCTCCTCGCGACCGCTACAGGAGACATGTGGTATTACATGCTGGCTTAATAACCTATATGGAAAGAGGTTGTCTTATTGAGCTTTCCCCTTTAAACAGACATTCCTAACAAATAAAAATAAAATCTGAACTGTAATCTGCAGGAAACAAAACACGGTTGGTACATTTCTCTCGGGTCCTACTTAGGAACCTTTTATCTGAAAATGATCACTGTTGGGGCTGCAGTCATTTATAGATCATGAACAACATATGTTGATCTTACAATATTTTTGTCCGCTGATGAGCCTACACTGTCATGAATTACAAGTATATTTATTAAAATAATGTAACATGCCGGTATCCACTAACACAGTCCGCTGCTCAGTGGGGTCACTTTTTCGTTTCAAACCATCGCTTCATTAGATATTGCAGCGTAATTACAAGCTTGAAGAAGCCAAGTGAGCTGTAATGAAAACTGATTAATAGCTTGTGAAAGATTATTTTATGGACCTCAGGGTTATATCATCATATCATATAAATCCAATATGCATAAATAAGATGTGCAATATGCCGCGAGATTGGAGTCATTACAGTAGGACAGAAGAGCTTCTTTCTTTCTTACAATCATTAGGCAGCTACTAGCAATCCCTGCACACAGTTCATTTGTTAACATTATTAATATGTAACACAGTGTAAGTATTGGTCAAGCGTCCTACACTAAGGGCTCATCCACACGACTATATTACACGATAGGGCACTAATACAAATGTACGGGCTCTTACTGTACCTCCATTTGCCTTCGATTTCATATGGCGGCATATGGAGGTCTTTTCTCTCAGGTTCTGTGTTCATGTGTGTGATGAACATTCAGTGCATATGATGGGGGCACTTTCGAACCTATACACTGATGTACCCATAGATTATCTTTATGAATTGTGATCAAAAGAGATTTTTGGCATACACTTGGCCGGTATATATCAGTAAACGTTTTTTTTTAATCAATTAACAAAATGCAAAGTGAATTAACATGAAGAAAAATCTAATCAATATTTGGTGTGACCACCTTTTTTTTTTTTAAAAACAGCATCAATTCTTCTAGGTACTTGCACACAGTTTTTGAAGGAACTCGGCAGGGATGTTGTACCAAACAACTTGTAGGCTTCCTCTTCAGGTAATCCCAGACAGACTCGATGATGTTGAGATCAGGACTCTGTGGGGCCATATCATCACTAGCGGCTGCTACGGGGCTCGCAGCATGAGGGGGCCCGTGCCACCCGCCGGCATCAGCCGCTATGGCCAGTTGCGGATTAAGTAGACCATGGGCCCTGGGCTGTTACCCAAACTTGGGCCCCCCTTCCTCACCGCCGCCCTGCCGCGCCGTAACTATTTTTGACACTACTTTTTTGGGCAAGCATTAACAGTGTTACGATTGCCCTTGTCACAGGGCTGTGTCCCTACATACTGAGAGTATCACACTGTGCAGGGACACAACCTCCTGACAAGGGGAATTGTCTATCAGTCCTGGACTGCAGAAAGACTTTTTGTGAAATACAAGGATTCCTATAATAAACATGTCAGGAGAGGTGACAGATTCTCTATAAATCTAGTGACTCACAGGTGACGACGTCTCAGATTCTAGTAGTTTTTTTCCTCTTTTCTTCTTCATCCGGTCCAGCGCTCATGACGACTTCTCCCGGCCATGACTCATTTCTGCAGAATTTGCCACTCAGACGTCTCCTCACTTTTCCAACATTTCCACACCTATAAACGAAAATAAAGTTATCATGGTGCCACATACTGTGCCTCTAAATATAATAGCACCAAACACTGCATGCCTGAATATAATAATACCACACACTGTAAAACACCACATACACACAGCCCCCTGTATATAGTGCCACACACAGCCCCTGTAGATATTACACACCCCCATAGATATCGCCATACACAGCCCCCTCTATATATCACACATCCTCCCCGTAGAGAGCGTTACACACAGCTCCATATAGATAGTGCCATACAGCCCCCTGTAGAGAGCGCCACACAGCCCTCCCCCTCTTGTAAATAGCACCAAAAAGCCCCCCCTATAAAGAGCGCCACACACATACCACTGTGGATAGCACTACACAGCCCCCCCTTGTATATAGTGCCACACAGCGCTCCCCCTTGTATATAGTGCCACACAGCGCTCCCCTTGTATATAGTGCCACACAGCGCTCCCCCTTGTATATAGTGGCACACAGCGCTCCCCCTTGTATATAGTGCCACACAGCGCTCCCCCTTGTATATAGTGCCACACAGCGCTCCACCTTGTATATAGTGCCACACAGCGCTCCCCCTTGTATATAGTGGCACACAGCGCTCCCCCTTGTATATAGTGGCACACAGCGCACCCCCTTGTATATAGTGCCACAAGGTTATGTACACATTTAAAAACGTTATATCATAATTTTATATATATATACATATATATATATATATATATATATTACCCAATTACCCTAATATAGACATGTAATATATTACAATTTACGGTAAACAATGACGATTACAAATAAAAGGTCTATTTTAGGGTAAAACTATGTTATTACCCAAAAAAATAGCTGAAACGTAAAAAAGCTTATTTGTTTACTATTATTTTCAAACTTTATGAATAAAAATGGTAAAATAGCAAAAAAGGTGTGTATAAAAATGATAAAAAACGAAACCTGCATTGTCTACGGAAAAAACGTCGCAAAAATCACGTCGTTTTTATTTATTTTTTATAAAAATGTGTGTTTGGTGCAACTTTGTACTTACGTTTTATTAAAAAATATTTTTACTTTTTGAGATACAGCTGCTTTGTATCCTGTATCCGTCAGGTCAGCAGGACTGACAGGATCAGTGACACGCAGGATCCACCTCAAATCTATCACATCTAAGATTATAATTTAGCGCAGGGCCCGTTTCACTGATCCCGTCAGTCCTGCTGACCTGACGGATACAGGATACAAAGCAGCTGTATCTCAAAAAGTGAAAATATTTTTTAATAAAACGTAATTACAAAGTTGCACCAAACACACATTTTTATAAAAAATAAATAAAAACGACGTGATTTTTGCAACGTTTTTTCCGTAGACAATGCAGGTTTCTTTTTTTTATCGTTTTTATACACACCTTTTTTGCTATTTTTTAATTTTTATTCATAAAGTTTGAAAATAATAGTAAAAAAATAAACTTTTTTACGTTTCAGCTATTTTTTTTGGTAATAACATAGTTTTACCCTAAAATAGACCTTTTATTTGTAATCGTCATTGTTTACAGTAAATGTTAATATATTACATGTCTATATTAGGGTAATTGGGTCAGCGCTAGCGTTACAACAATGATTGGCGGGACGACGGTTTTTATTGGGGTGGGTATTTTATGTGTATTTATTATTTCATTTTTTTTTGCACTTTACTTTCCTATTTTTTTATTACTGTGGTCTGTTCCTCAAAGGTCAAAAAAGACCTTTGGGGAACTTTATATATATTTTTTCTTTCTTTTACACCATGTTTTTCCACTGTAACTGGAGCTGCACAGCAGCCCCAGTTACAGGGGAAATCAGCCCTCTCATAGTGACGATTGTCACTAATAGGGCTGTGCTGGGTCTAGTTAGACCCAGCAGCAGCCTGCCACTAACGGCACCCGGCGATCATGTGACCAGTCACATGATCACCGGGAGGAATAGAGACAGCGCCGCTGCTGCTGTCTCTATTCCTATACACAGCGTTCATTGAACGCTGTGTAAGAAGACATCGGAGAAGACAGAAGCAGCGAAAGCTGCTTCTGTCTTCTCCTCAGGGTCCCCGGCAGTCACTGACAGCCGGAGACCCGACATTCAGCTGCCCGATCGCGCGGGCAGCAAGTTAAAACCCGAGCCGTAGAAAGTCTATGGCTCGGGTTTTAAGGACCCGTCCCTGACCGCTGGCCGTAAAAATACAGCCAGCGGTCGGGAACCAGTTGGGCAGGAGGATAAGCCTGCTGTACTGACCTCAGCGCCGGTGACCGACCGCCCGGCTCTTGTCTTGCAGATTCGGAGTAACAGAACAGCCGTCCGTCGCTGTTCTGTTACTCAATGGCGGCGGCCCGCACTTGTCAGGGAGGCGTGTCCTACCCCTTTCCCGGCCAATTCCCTGCTCCTCCCCTCCTCATCTTCGTTAGTTAGCAGCGCTAGCGCGCTGAATAGGTACCTTTGCAAGATGATGTGCGGTTCGGGCTGCCATGGGCCCCCTGGGAGCCTCGGGCCCCGGGCGGCCGCCCGAATCGCCCATATGATAATCCGCCACTGGCTATGGCTGCTACAGCGCGACAGCTGAGAACCTCTCACACTACGAGAGGCTCAGGATTACATCAGCGACTTATATCACTCACCCAGCCCGGGAACTTCATTCTCTTGCTGCTTGTCGCTCCCGTCTCCGGCAGTGGGGAGGATTTGACATTGACTCAGTGTCTGCAGCACGGCGACGGCACTGATAACCAAGTCAATGCGTTCTTCGTGCTCACAGCTGCTACAGCTAATATACAAGCGAGCAGGCAGCTTAATTTGACATGACCTAAAACTCTATAACTCAATGTCACTTTGTGTCTATAACAATATAGATACAAATAAGGGTCTAAGCAGGTTTCAACTAATATAAAAGGGAGACATTCAGACATTGATACTATCTTCCCTTGCAAACTGCTCTGTGGCTTGAAAAAACAAGTGGTTTGTAGATTAAGTGGAGTTCCAAAAACCGGAGTTGAAAAGAGGAGTTAAAGCCCAAGTAAGTGCTATTCTAATTCTTTTTCTTTTTGATTAACACCTGTTCGCTGTTTTTTTTTGTAACTTGGATAATGGATAGCAAGATTGGAGGTTTTCTTCAGTGCACAGTTTGCCATATGTATGCACGACTGGAGCCGGAGTTCCAGGGTGAATATCTCTGTGGCAGATGTGAGCATGTTGTTCACCTGGAAGCTCGTATTAGAGATCTGGAGGAGCAGAATGCAACACTGAGGAGGATAGACAATCTTGAGCTGAGCTTGCTGCTCACGGAGCATGCAGTTAGTGGGTTACAACTGGAGGGTGAAGACATGGGTGAGCAGGATCAGGTAAGTAGCTGGGTTAATGTAGTTAGGGGCAGTAGAAAGGGGTCAAAGAAAAGGAAGGCCGATCCGGTTTCTGACATTCCAGGCAAAATTGCCAAGTTGGGTGATGATGCGAGGGTGTCAGTCTCAGAAATGGCAGCCCTAGTGGATACTGATCTCCCTAACAGCCGGGAGAACAGCCCAGCTAGTGGTCGGCGTGATGGTAATGCAGGTAAGCCAAGACAATTGATAGTCGTAGGGGATTCTATAATCAGGAAGACGGATAGAATAATTTGTCGCCAAGACCACCTCAACCGAATGGTTTGCGGTCTCCCTGGTGCCAGGGTTCGGCATGTGGTGGAACGAGTGCACAAATTGCTGGAAGGGGCTGGTGATGATCCAGCTGTCGTGGTCCATGTCGGTACCAACGACAGAATAAATGGTAGGTGGAGGAGCCTTAAGAATAATTTTAAAGAACTAGGCTACAAGCTGAAGGGAAGGACCTCCAAGGTAGTATTCTCAGGAATACTGCCTGTGCCATGCGCATCACAGGAAAGACAGCGGGAGCTCAGGGAGTTAAATGCATGGCTGAAGTCTTGGTGTAGAGGAGAAGGATTTGGGTTCCTAGAGCACTGGGCTGACTTTTCATTGGGGTACAAACTGTATTCTGCAGATGATTTGCACCTAAATGGAAGGGGGTCCGCTGTGCTGGGGGAGAGAATTCTAGCTGGGGTGGCGGAGTATTTAAACTAGGGCTGAGGAGGGAGGTCAATGTAGAAAAAAAAGGGGTAGCCAGGTTAGAGAGGGGTCAGACTATATTGGTGGGGGGAGAAACAGACTGTGGGGAGAGGACTAGACAACAAGATAAGGAGATCCTTTCGTTACAAAACATCAGTGTAAATAAAAAGGCCCGATTAATGTCAAATCACATTTCTGATAATAAAAGTGAAAAACTGACAGGCAAGTTAAAGTGTATGTTCACAAATGCCAGAAGTCTAGCAAGCAAAATGGGGGAGCTGGAGGCCTTGATAGTGGAAGAAAATATAGATATAGTTGGTGTTGCTGAAACATGGCTGGACTCTTCACATGACTGGGCTGTAAATCTACAGGGTTTTACACTTTTTCGGAAAGACAGGACAAATAGGAAAGGTGGTGGTGTATGTCTGTATGTGAGAAATGATATGAAGGCGAGTGTGAAAGAGACAATAGTGGGTGAAGACTGTGAGGAGGTTGAAACCTTGTGGGTGGAACTAGAAAGGGAGGTAAACACTGAAAAAATTACTTTTGGTGTAATCTATAGACCCCCCAATATAACTGAGGAGATGGAAGTTCAGCTATATAAACAGATGGAGCGGGCTGCACAGGCGGGTACTGTAGTGATAATGGGAGATTTTAATTTCCGGGATATTAATTGGTGTCATGGTTCGGCTTCAACTGCAAAGGGGAGACATTTCCTCAACCTGTTGCAGGAAAATTTTATGGGCCAGTTTGTGGAAGACCCGACTAGAGGTGAAGCTCTGTTGGATCTGGTCATTTCTAATAATGCAGATCTTGTTGGGAATGTCAATGTTCGTGGAAAACCTCGGTAACAGTGATCATAATATAGTTATATTTTACCTATACTGTAAAAAACAAACGCAGGCTGGGAGGGCAAAAACATTTAATTTTAAGAAAGCCAATTTCCCCAGGATGAGGGCTGCAATTCAGGATATAGACTGGGAAGAACTAATGTCAAATAATGGAACAAATGATAAATGGGAGATTTTCAAATCTACTTTGAGTTATTATAGTGCAAAATTTATTCCTATAGGTAACAAGTATAAACGACTCAAATTAAACCCCACATGGCTTACACCTTCTGTGAAAGGGGCAATACATGACAAAAAAAGGGCATTTAAAAAATACAAATCTGAGGGTACAGCTGTAGCCTTTGTAAAATATAAAGAGCTTAATAAAATCTGTAAAAATGTAATAAAATTAGCAAAAATACAAAATGAAAGGCAGGTGGCCAAGGATAGTAAAACAAATCCCCAAAAATTCTTCAAGTATATAAATGCTAAAAAGCCAAGGTCTGAACATGTAGGACCCCTAGATAATGGTAATGGGGAGTTGATCACAGGGGATCAAGAGAAGGCAGAGTTACTAAATGGGTTCTTTATCTCTGTATATACAACAGAAGAAAGAGCAGCTGATGTAGCCGCTGCCAGTGCTGTTAATATATCAGTTGATATACTGAATTGGATGAATGTAGAGATGGTCCAAGCTAAATTAAATAAAATAAATGTGCACAAGGCCCCGGGACCAGATGGGTTACACCCTAGAATTCTTAAAGAGCTTAGTTCAGTTATTTCTGTCCCCCTTTTCATAATATTCAGAGAATCTCTAGTGACTGGTATAGTGCCAAGGGACTGGCACAGCGCAAATGTGGTGCCTATTTTCAAAAAGGGCTCTAGGTCTTCGCCGGGTAATTATAGACCAGTAAGCTTAACATCCATCGTGGGGAAAATGTTTGAGGGGCTATTGAGGGACTATATACAGGATTATGTGACAATAAATAGCATTATAAGTGACAGCCAGCACGGTTTTACTAAGGACAGAAGTTGTCAAACTAACCTAATCTGTTTTTATGAAGAGGTGAGCAGAAGTCTAGACAGAGGGGCCGCTGTGGATTTAGTGTTTTTGGACTTTGCAAAGGCATTTGACACTGTCCCTCATAGACGTCTAATGGGTAAATTAAGGACTATAGGTTTAGAAAATATAGTTTGTAATTGGATTGAGAATTGGCTCAAGGACCGTATCCAGAGAGTTGTGGTCAATGATTCCTACTCTGAATGGTCCCCAGTTATAAGTGGTGTACCCCAGGGTTCAGTGCTGGGACCACTATTATTCAACTTATTTATTAATGATATAGAGGATGGGATTAATAGCACTATTTCTATTTTTGCAGATGACACCAAGCTATGTAATATAGTTCAGTCTAAGTGTTTGGGCGTCCACTTGGCAGATGAAGTTTAATGTAGATAAATGTAAAGTTATGCATCTGGGTACCAACAACCTGCATGCATCATATGTCCTAGGGGGAGCTACACTGGCGGATTCACTTGTTGAGAAGGATCTGGGTGTACTTGTAAATCATAAACTCAATAACAGCATGCAGTGTCAATCAGCTGCTTCAAAGGCCAGCAGGATATTGTCGTGTATTAAAAGAGGCATGGACTCGCGGGACAGGGATGTAATATTACCACTTTACAAAGCATTAGTGAGGCCTCATCTAGAATATGCAGTTCAGTTCTGGGCTCCAGTTCATAGAAAGGATGCCCTGGAGTTGGAAAAAATACAAAGAAGAGCAACGAAGCTAATTAGGGGCATGGAGAATTTAAGTTATGAGGAAAGATTGAAAGAATTAAACCTATTTAGCCTTGAAAAAAGACGACTAAGGGGGGACATGATTAACTTATATAAATATATTAATGGCACATACAAAAAATATGGTGAAATCCTGTTCCTTGTAAAACCCCCTCAAAAAACAAGGGGGCACTCCCTCCGTCTGGAGAAAAAAAGGTTCAAGCTGCAGAGACGACAAGGCTTCTTTACAGTGAGAACTGTGAATCTATGGAATAGCCTACCGCAGGAGCTGGTCACAGCAGGGACAGTAGATGGCTTTAAAAAAGGGTTAGATAATTTCCTAGAACAAAAAAATATTAGCTCCTATGTGTAGAAATTTTTCCTTCCCTTTTCCCTTCCCTTGGTTGAACTTGATGGACATGTGTCTTTTTTCAGCCGTACTAACTATGTAACTATGTAACCTGCACTGATACTCTTGGCAGAAATATTTATTGGTTGTTTTACACTAATTCACTGCCAGATAGCAACATTGAATAACATACAATTTATGAGGCAAATTGTGTCCTTTAATAATGTAGGATTGGGGGTCATCTGCACCACAATATAATTGGACCTGCGTTGGATAATTTTAAATATTCATAATATTTGTTTACAAATAAAGTTTTGTTTTTTTTTCCATTCTTCAATTGAACCACAAGTCTTCCCCTTCTTTCCCCTTCCACAATTAATACTTGTTCCTACAAAAGACATGCATCCCCTATCCACAGGATAGGGGATACATGTGGGATCGCTGGGACGCCCAGCGATAAGGAGAACAGGGGACCGAAAGACCCTCGAAGTTCTCCATGACAGACCTCGGACTTCCGGGGTCTGTCTGCAGCTCCATAGAAATGAATTGTGCATTGGTCGCGCTTGTGCGCATGCGTGACCAGCGCTACTTTCATTTTTATTGAACTGCGCAGACTCTGGAAGTCCGAGGTTTGTCATGGAGAACTTCGGGGGACTTTCGGTCCCCTGTTCTCCTTATCGCTGCCAGCGATCACACATGTATCCCCTATTCTGTGGATAGGGGATGCATGTCTTTTGTAGGACAAACTATAGGCCATTTTTTTTTTGGGGGGGGGGGGGGTTGGGGACTGCATGGCGTTACCTACAGAGGGGGTTTAGGGCTGTATGGCGTTATCTCAAGGGGGGTTTGGGGCTGTATGACGTTATCTACAGGGGGAGGGCTGTATGGCGTTATCTACAGGGGGGCTGTCTGGCATTATCTACAGGGGAGGGCTGTATGCCGTTATCTACAGGGGGAGGGCTGTATGCCATTATCTACAGGGGGAGGGCTGTATGGCGTTATCTACAGGGGAGGGCTGTATGGCGTTATCTACAGGGGAGGGCTGTATGGCGTTATCTACAGGGGGGTTTTATGGCGTTAGTAGAGGGCTGTATGACGTTATCTACAGGGGAGGGCTGTATGGCGTTATCTACAAGGGGAGGGCTGTATGGCGTTATCTACAAGGGGGCTGTATGAAGTTATCTACAGGGGGCTGTATGATGTTATCTACAAGGGGCTGTATGGTGCTATCTATAGGGGGCGCTGTGTGGCGGAATCTATAGGGAGGCCCTATTTACAAGGGGGGGTTGTGTGATACCCAGTGGAGGGGGGCCTCAGTCAAAAGTTTGCTATGGGGCCCAGTCTTTCCTAGTTACGCCCCTGATCACTTCCATGGCTCCTTCTTCTTCTTTATGCTGAAGATAGTTTCTAATGACATTGGCTGTATGTTTGGGGTGGTTGTCCTGTTGCAGAATACATTTGGAGCTAATCAGATGCCTCCCTGATGGTATTACATGATGTATAAGTATCTGCCTGTATTTCATGAATAAGTCCCCAACTCCATTTGCTGAAATGCACTCCCAAACTTGCAAGGAACCTCCACCATGCTATACTCTTGCCTGCAGACACTCATTATTGTACTGCTATCCAGTCCTTCGGAGAAAAAACTTCCTTCTGTTACAGCCAAATATTTCACATTTTGAACGCATCAGTCCTGAGCACCTGCTGACATTTTTCTGCACACCAGTTCCTATATTTTCCTGCATAGATGAGTCGCTTGGCCTTGTTTCCATGTAGAAAGTATGGCTTTTTGGCTGCAATTCATCCATTAAGATCACTTCTAGCCAGATCTCTCCAAACAGTAGATTGGTGTACCTGAGTCCCACTGGTTTCTGACAGTTCTGAGCTGATGGTACTGCTGAAAATCTTCCGATTTAGAAGATAAGTAAGCATGACGTGTCTAAGATCTGCTGCACTAAGTTTCCTTGGCTGACCTATGGTCCTCAACGTTGCCCGTTTCTTTGGGCTTCTTCAAAAGAGCTTGAACAGCACATCTTGAAACCCTAGTCTGCTTCGAAATCTTTGCCTGGGAGAGAACTTGCTTATGTAGTATAACAACCTTGTATCTTGTTGCTGTGCTCAGTCTTGCCATAGTGGACCTGTGGCATGAAACTGCCTTCCACAACCTCACATTTGTCACAGAGTTTGGCAGTTCCTCACCCAGTTTTAAGCCTCTTACACAGCTGTTTCTGTGACAGTTAATGTCTGTGTTTCAACCCTCATATGAAAATGATGATTATTGTCACCTGTCTATAATCCTACAACATCCATAACTTTGTGCAAGTATACCTAGAATAATTGATGCTATTTTGAAGGCAAAAGCTGCTCACACCAAATATTGATTTGTTTTAGATTTCTCTTCTGTTCATTCACGTTGTATTTTGTTAATTGATAAAAAAAACAACTGTTAACACTTCTATTTTTTAAAGCGTTCTTTTGCAGCATTTTTTCACAACTTTTGCACAGTATTTTGTGTGTGTGTGTGTGTATATATCTATGTATATATATATATATATGTATATATATATATATATATATATATATATGAATATAAAGAAATATATATATATATATATATATGTGTGAAAAAAAATCAATATATACATATATATATATATATACAGTATATATATATAAAGTGCTCCTCGATTGCAATTGATTAACCCAACTCAAGTATATCAGGGTTCATGACCTTTAAAGGCATTGTCAGAGGACAGAGATTGTTGATATATTGCTAGGAATTGGCACCTATGTTCGATCGGTGGGAGTCCGACCGCTGTGATAGCTAGAACAATGTGGCAGTGGTGCAAGGAGAGTGTTGTGACACTTCGTCTCCTCAGCTGCATGGACGGCTATTATAGTTTTAGGGCATCCATGTGGCTGCTGAAAAATAACATGTTGGAAATTCTTTAGATCATCTCCTCGCCCTTTCTAGTGAAACAAAAGGTCAAGCGATGGTTTTCCCTTGTGACTATAGATTAATAATGTTTAATTTGACTCCTACTTTAATGAATTGATACTCAAAATATAGGTTATATCAAGATATTCAACAATTAATATGCATGGGTGATGGCGTAAGTAGGTGCTGAATTATCAGACATTTTAGATTTTGGAACCCTCATATATATATATATTTATTTTTAGCTTTCCTTCTGAAGGTTTTCTCCCCGTACAGGTAAATTATATATATATATATATATATATATATATATAATCATTTACTTGTACGGGGAGAAAACCTTCAGAAGGAAAGCTAAAAATAAATGCTAACTGAATCTGCTACTACAGCATATATTTTTCTTTTTAATCAGAGAAATTCCCTAATTCGTTCTGGAAGTATTTGCCGAATTATCAGATTTGCTGGATTATGCCTTGCCTTAAGGAATTTCAATGGTTATAAATATAGAATTGCTTATAGGTTCTCACTCTCCCACAATTCATGTGGTGTGTGATAAAAAATTGTTTGAAAGTGGAGTTTTTAGTATATTATATGCAGAACCGGCTGTCATATAGTCTGACATGTAGTGAGATGTCAAGATGTGATATTTAAGGTGATAATGTATTATGATAAGGGGATGATGAAGTAAGATTTAAGCTTTATCTTTACTTTATTATTCATTGCAATTGTCAAGTTGTCAACAGAGCTGTGCTATAAAATCTGGACTTCTATTTATGTGGACTGATGTATGATAAGAAAAAAAAAGAAACGTAAAATCAAGGCATGAGCAGAAAATAAATGAATGCATAAAACGAGCTTGAAAAGATAATAGAGGAGCCAGGACATTTTTGTGACACAAAGGTTAAAGAGTGTGGACTGTAGCAGAAGTGATTTATATACAGAGATTAGCTGTAAAAACAAGTCCAGTGACTCTAGAAGGTGTGCTATGCCGATATGACTGCACCATGTGAATTCACCCCGAGTCTATATGTGACACACTTATGTTGAATGTGGCCATTTTCTTAAATATATTTATTAGAATAATACATATAATGGCTGCTATTGAGATTACAGTATGTCCACGCTGACCAATAAATTACTTTACTCTATACAAAGTGGGTCACATTACACTTTACTCTTCTATGTTCAAGCAGAAAAATAACCCCTTAAAGTGGACCTGCCAGCGCCCGTTACATATCCTTTTTAGTAACTACTTGTAGTGCCCATGGTAAAACAATACTGGAGAACTTTTTCTTAGAACTCTGCGATGTGCCATTCCTGTATTATTCCTCATAAAAATGTATGAATAAATTGGGTGTCACTAGTTCAGGGGGTGTCCCTACACAGTCTGACACTGTCCAATTCTCACAGTTTCAGACTCCATAGGGAAACGCCCCCTTTAACAAAGAAAGTAATACCCAGTTGTCAATTTATTCATAAATCTCTAAGAGGCTTAATAGAGGAATGACAAATCACATTGGTCGTAGTTTTTCATGGGACCATTTATTGTACAATATAATGTACTGGGAAACTGGAAAAACATTTTTTTGTGGGATGGAATGGGACCCAGGGTGATTCCGCCATTGTTTTCTGGATTTCATTTTTACGGCGTTCGCTGTGCGGTCAATACGATTATGGCTATACTAAATTGATATTGTTTTTTCATGTTTTGCTATTTTTACAAGAGAAAACGAATTGTTTCAAATAAATTTGTTTTGTGTCGCCATAGCCTGAGGGCCATAACTTTTTATTTTTTTGTCGATTTCGCGATGTGAAAGCTTGTTTTTTGCGGGGCGAGCTGTAGCTTATATTGGTTTCATTTTGGGGTATATAAGACTTTTTGATCACTTTTTATTCCATTTTTTTTGTGAGACACAAAGTGACAAAAAAGCGCAATTTTTTGCTCCATTTACCCGGCCAGTTAAATAATTTTATATTGTAATATTTCTGACTTTGGCGGACGCGGCAATACTAAATAGTTGCCTTGAATAGTAAAAGACTGGTCCTCTTTGACTCTTTAATAGTTTTCAACATTATGGGGGGGAATCTATCAACAGGTTTACGCCACTTTAGTGGTATGAAAAAGTTGCACATTTTGAAGCACGCCTGTTTATGGAAAAATGTGTGACCTTTTTCACTTTTAGGCCGCTGTTGGCAGTTTTTTTTTTAAGTGGGCGTGGCTTAGCATAAGGAGGTGGCCCGACAATTTTACTATAATTTACCCCAGAAATTGGCGAAAATTATAGCTAAAACAACGCCAACTCATGGCTGCCGTAGATTTAAGTTTATGGCGCACGGTCAACCCTTAATAAATTTGACACATCTCTCTCCAGCGAGCTTCTTTCTTAGGCTTCATTCACATCAGCGTTGTGACGTTCCGTTGTTCTGCTTCGTCAGAGGAAGCAACAGTTCCATTGGACAAACCACGGGCAGCCGATGGAACCCATTGAAAGTTATAGGTTCTGTCGGCTTTCCGTCGATTGTCCGTGATTTTACCGGACACAATAGCTAAGCATGCTGCGTTATTATCTCCGGTAATCCCTGCCGGATCTACGACGGAGGCCCCTAACGGAGCCTCCAACACAGATGTGAACGAAGCCTAATTTTGGCATATAAAATGCCTGTTTTAGGTAATCTGGGTCTATGTATTTCTATAAGGTCCCGAAAAGCCCAGATTATTTGAACTCAGAGATGAGAGGCGTTGTTACAGGTGACTTGGAAAATCACCCAGTCAGTCATTATCATGAATAATTTAGTGTATAAGATATACACATATACAGTACATTTGCAGAGAAGGCAGCATATTTTCAATGTGGCTTTTAATTTTTGCAATGCATGTATTATTTCCCAGGCATATATATTTCTAGACTCTCTTGTGATAATTTCTACTGACAGATTTTTTTTTTCATAACGGGTGCTTTTCTTCTTCAAAATTGTCTTTCCTCAGTAAGTGAGCAGATGTTGGCTTAATCCTATCCTTTATCCTTAGAAAAAAAAAAAAGACACATATGTATATGGGAATCATCATGGTGTCATGGTGTACTTTGTAAGGTTTTTATGACTAGTTCTCTTATGTTATATTTAAAAAATAAGATGTTTTATTACTGTACTGCAATGACTTATATGCAACGATGGTATATTTTATAGTCCACCCAGAGGCGTAACTAGGAAACACTGGGCCCCATAGCAAACTTTTGACTGGGGCCCCCTCCCCTGGGTGCCACACATAGCCCACCCTTGTAGATAGTGCCCCCCTGTAAATAGTGCCATACAGCCCATTTCTGTAGACAGGGCTTTACAGCCTCCCCATACAATGCTATATAGCCCCCCCCCCCCCCCCTTGTAAACAGTGCTAGAATTTCAAGTATCACAAAAAGGGACAAACGATGCGGCGCGGAGCGGGAATTTTTTTTCTTTTAAGCCACGGGTCTAATCCAACCCAATCCCCGCCCATACATACCTGGTTCAGCCCACACAGTATCATGCTCCCATACTGGCCCCACACAGTATAATGCCACCATACAGTATAATGCCCACGCAGATGCTTCATACAGTATAATGCCCACACAGATGCCCCATAAAGTATAATGCCCACACAGATGGCCCATACAGTATAATGCCCACACAGATGGCCCCATATAGTATAATGCCCACACAGATGCCCCCATGCAGTACAATGCCAAAACAAATTCCCCCATACAGCATAATGTCCCATAGCTGCCGCCATACAGCATAATATCCCCATAGCTGCCCCCATAGTATAATTCTCCCCATAGCTGCCCCCACACAATAAAAGTCCTCCCATAGCTGCCCCCACACATTATAATGCTCTTCATAGCTGCCTCCACACAGTATAATGCCTCCCATAGCTGCCCCCATACAGTATAATGCCTCCCATAGCTGCCCCCCATAGATCGCCTACCCCTGTATATAGCCCCCCTGTAGATATAGCCCACCCCTGTATATAGTCCCCCTGTAGATATAGCCCACCCCTGTATATAGTATCCCACAAATAGCTCCCCCTATAGTGCTCCACAGAAATCCCACCCCTGTATATAGCAGCCTGTAGATATAGCCCACTACTGTATATAGTGCTCCACATATAGTCCACCCCTGTATATAGTGCTCCATAGATAGCCTACCCCTGTATATAGCCCCCCTGTAGATATAGCCCACCCCTGTATATAGTGCTCCATAGATCACCCACCCCTGTATATAGCTTCCCTGTAGATATAGCCCACCCCTGTATAAAATGCTCCAAATATAGTCCACCCCTGTATATAGTGCTCCACAGATAGCCCACCCCTGTATATAGCCCCCCTGTAGATATAGCCTACCCCTGTATATAGTGCTCCACATATAGTCCACCCCTGTATATAGTGCTCCACAGATAGCCAACCCCTGTATATAGCCCCCCTGTAGATATAGCCCACCCCTGTATATAGTGCTCCATAGATCACCCACCCCTGTATATAGGCCCCCTGTAGATATAGCCCACCCCTGTATATAGTGCTCCATAGATCACCCACCCCTGCATATAGCCCCCCTGTAGATATAGCCCACCCCTGTGTAAGGTGCTCCATAGATAGCCCACCCCAGTATATAGCCCCCCTGATAGGTAGATAAAGTCCCCCCGTGTAGATAAAGCCCCCCTGTAGATACAGCCACACACTTTTTTAATACAATAAAAAAAAAACTATTCAAACTCACCTTAATCCCGTTCCCACGCCGTCCGGCAGCAATGGAGACCTGCTCTTTTCTGCACAGGTCTCCTGGGGGTTGAACGAAGCATCTATGAAAGGCGCTGATTGGCTGAGCAGGATGACTTTGCCTGTCATTCAGCGCCTTTCAGCGAAGGAAGCGCGTCTCGTACAAAAGAGCTGAATGGACGGGCACGGAACGTACCCGGCCATTCATGCTTCTAATTGTACCTGTGTCCTATAGACACAGGTACAATTATAGTGCAGGAGGAGGTGGCGCTGGCGCCCCCCTCTAAGTTGTGCCTGGGGCACATGCCCCGCCTGCCACCCCTAGCTACGTCCCTCTATCTATCTATCTATCTATCTATCTATCAAGATAACCATATCTATTTATCTATCTATCTATCTATCTATCTATCTATCTATCTATCTATCTATCAATCTAGGTAATCATATCTATCTATCAATCTATCTATCTGTCATAATCCGTGTGTATGTGGACCCACTAGGCCGCACCGCCATAGCGGAGTAGCAGCTGGCCAAACAACAGTCCTAGTACAAGAGTACCTTAGATAGTCCAGACAGTAGCGGAGGCTTAGGCACAGATGGGCTTGCAGGCAGATGACACCTGATGGGGTGTGAGACAGCAGGCATGACAGGTGGCACAACACGACTCCAACACTCCAAGGCACAGGAACAACTATAGCACGTGATACAGGATACAGGTAGCAGGGCACGGGAACTACGGGAACAGGATAACACTAAGGGACCATTTGCTAAGGCTAACATGGGTAAACACAACAACGCTCAGGCAAGGAGTAAAGGGGCAGGACCCTTCTTATAGTCCAGGGTGATCATGTTAATGTTTATTTTCATGCTACGGGACACAGCAGAATGGAGCGGAAGTCAGCGCTGGCATCTCATAGGGAGGAGATGCTGGCCAGCGCTCACAGATCCATGGCTGCGGCCATCGGGGGGTAGGTAATCCCGACGGTCTGCGCCCGTGGATGCTACAGTATCCCCCCTCTTACGCCCCCTCCTCTTAGGACCAGAGCGAGAGAGGAACTTCTTAATGAGGGTAGGAGCATTAAGGTTCTCTTCTGGCTCCCAGGACCTCTTCAATGGGCCAAACCCCTTCCAGTCCACCAAATAAAAAGTTCTTCCTCCTACTTTTTTGAAGTCCAGGATCTCCTTAACCTCAAACACATCGGAAGAAACGCTGGGAGCAACTGCAGGGCTAGGCGTTTTTGTGTAGTGTTTCAGGACCACAGGTTTCAGGAGGGACACATGAAAGGAGTTGGGGATCTTGAGGTTAGGAGGCAGCCGAAGCTTGTACGAGACAGGGTTAATTTGCTGTAGGATCTCAATAGGTCCGAGGAACCTGGGAGCAAACCTGTACGAAGGTACCTTTTAGATGGATATTCCTTGAGGACAGCAAGACTTTGGTACCTGGAAGATACTGAGGCGGCTCTCTTCTTCTTGTATCCGCCTTTTGCTTCATGCGATCCACTGCCAGCAGAATAGAGGACCGGGTTTGCTGCCAGATCTGTAGAAAGTCCCCGAATGCAGAGTCAGCTGCGGGTACCTGGGACGTAGCTGAAACAGGAAGAGGAATTTGTGGATGTTGGCTGTAGACAAGGAAGAACGGTGTAGAAGCAGTGGACTCACCTGTGTGGTTGTTGTATGAGAACTCGGCCTAAGGAAGAAGCTGTACCCAGTCATCATGCTGCATGGAAATGAAGTGTCGTAGATAATTCTGCATGATTTGGTTAATCCTCTCGACTTGGCCATTGGACTGGTTATGGTAGGCTGAGGAAAAGTCCAAGTTCACATCTAGGAGTTTACAGAGGGCTCTCCAGAATTTCGAGGTAAACTGAAGCCCTTGATCGGACACGATATGAAGGGGCAGGCCATGTAAGCGGAAGATGTGCTGGATGAAGAGCTTTGCTAGTTGAGGAGCAGAAGGTAGGCCGGTCAGCGGGATAAAATGTGCCATCTTCGAGAACTGGTCCACCACCACCCAGACTGTATTGCATCCTGGTGAGGAAGAAAGGTCTGTGACAAAGTCCATTGCTATATGCTACCAGGGAGTGTTGGGCAGAGGCAGAGGTCGGAGCAGTCCGGCAGGCTTGGAGTGATCAACATTGTTGGAAGCACACAGTGCAGGAAGCGACAATGTCCACAACATCTTTGGGCAGCTTGGGCCACAAGAAATGACGAGCAATCAGATCTTGCGTCTTACGAACCCCCGCGTGCCCAGCCAGTTTGGAGCTGTGTCCCCAGCGAAGGATTCTCCTCCTGTCTGCCAACCGCACAAACGTCCTCCCCGAAGGGATGTCCCTAACTGGCAGAGGGTTAGCTGAAATAATGCAGGACGGGTCTATGATACATTCAGGGGACTCCACAGTGTCCTGTTTCAAATGACCTGGACAGGGCATCGGCCCTCACATTCTTGTCAGCAGGACGGTAGTGGAGCACAAATTGGAAACGGGTGAAGAACAGAGACCACCTCGCTTGACGGGGTTCAGCCACTGAACCGACTGGAGATATGTAACGTTCTTGTGGTCGATGTATATCAGAATAGGGTGAGCTGCGCCCTCTAGCAGATGTCTCCACTCCTCCAGAGCCAATTTCCTAGCCAGTAACTCCTGATCCCCAATAGAATAATTGCACTTTGTGGAGGAAAAAAGTCTCGAGTAATAGCCACCTATCCCTGCCTTTCCTTTGAGGCCTCTCTGGAACAGAATTGCACCTGCACCAACAGAGGAAGCGTCCACCTTCAACGAGAATTGTCGAGAGATGTCAGGATGATGGAGGATTTAGGCTGAGGTAAAGGCATTCTTGAGGCTATTGAATGCAGATTCTGCTTCTGGAGTCCACACCTTGGCGTTCACACCCTTCTTGGTAAAAGTAGAGATGGGAGCTGTGAGTGATGAGAAGTTTGGGATAAACTGCCGGTAGAATTTGGCGAATCCAAAAAAACTATGTATAGACCGCAGGCCCTGAGGATGTGGTCATTCCAGGACAGACTTTACTTTCTCAGGATCCATCTTGAGACCTTGATCCAAGATGATGTAACCCAGGAAGGGGAGAGAGTTTTTTTCAAAGACGCACTTCTCCAGTTTGGCATACAGACGATTCTCCCTTAAACGCAGTAGAACTTGATGACCATGCCTTCGATGAGTCGTCGGATATGGAGAGAAAATCAAAATATCATCGAGATAGACCACAACACAGACATAGAGAAAATTTCGGAAGATATCATTGACGAATTCCTGGAAGACCGCGGGAGCGTTACACAGACCAAAGGGCATCACCAGGTATTTGTAGTGCCCATCTCGAGTGTTAAACGCCGTCTTCTACTCGTCACCTTGACGGATTCGGATAAAATTGTAAGCCCCATGCAAGTCTAATTTGGAGAAAATCCTGGCTCCTCGTATGCGGTCATACAGTTTGGATATTAGTGGCAATGGGTATCTGTTCTTGACCGTGTTCTGGTTGAGACCACGGTAGTCAATGCAGGGTCGAAGAGATCTGTCTTCTTAACGAAGAAGAACCCGGCCCCGGAGGATTTTGTGTGAAACCCCTTTCTAGATTCTCCTTGATATAGGCCGACATGGACTGTGTATCTGGCAAGGAGAGAGGATATACCCATCCACGGGTGTAGGAGAAGCGCCAGGAATCAGTTCAAACGGACAGTCATAAGACCAGTGTGGAGGAAGAAACTCAGCTTCCTTTTTGCTGAAGTCGTCCGCAAATTGGGAAAGGTGAGTAGGTAATCCCACAAATGACTGAGGCAGAGGAGGCTGGACGGGATGGATCTGTAAGAGGCAGCGGTGGAGACATTTGGGACTTCTCCTCCTGAATTCCAGTCCAGGACTGGAGCATGCAACTGGAGCCAAGGCAGACCCAGCAGAACAGGATTGACGGCTTTAGGTAAAACAAGAAATGAAATCAGTTCGGTATGAAGAACTCCTACTTGGAGCTTCAGTGGCTTGGTCTCAGATACAACTCGATCGGGCAGGGGAAGTCCATTCACCGAGGCAACAGCCAGAGACGTCTCCAGAGGGACTGTGGGCAACTGGAGATGATCAACTAGGTCTTGTTGGATGAAGTTTGCTGCAGACCCTGAGTCCAGATAGGCAGACACTATGGTGACGGGAATGGACAGTTTCGAAGATAACTTTTTATTTAGCGCTGTTCCGCCTAGGGTTGTCTCTCCAACCAATCCTAGACATTGGAGTTTTTTTGGTTTCTGAGGGCACAAATGCAAAACATAGCCTCCGAGACTGCAATACAGACAAAGTCCCGAAGTGCAAGGACTAAAGGGGCAGGGCCCTTCTTATAGTCCAGGGTGATCATGGGCTAATTAATGATTATTTTCATTTCCTTTAAGGCCGGGAACGAGCGTGCGTGCGCACCCTACGGGACACAGCAGAACGGAGTGAGAGTGAGGACTGGTGTCTCCTAGGGAGGAGATATGAGCCAACACTCACAGATCCATGGCTGCGGCCATCAGGGGGGTTAGTAATCCTGACGGTCCGTGGCCGTGGACGGTACACTATCTATCTATCTATTTGTCTATCTCTCTATCTATCTTACTATCTATCTATCTAAGTAACCATATCTATCTATCTATCTATCTATCTATCTATCTATCTATCTATCTATCTATCTATCTATCTATCTATCTATCTATCTATCTATCTATTTGTCTATCTTTCATATAATTATCTGTGTTTGGCTATCTATCTATGAAACCATTGGGAATCTAAACAGGTGCTATATTTGACTTTATGAACAGTAATGTTTTCTGGGGAAAGAGGTTATATTTATATGTATTTTTCTGATCTCTTTTAAATAAGTATATAAGGACATTTCAAATAATCATCAATAATGGAACACAGCTAGATATATTGCATTATAACAACAAATGTGCAACAAATGTAAAAACAACAACAAATCTAACCTGACATAATGATAATACTATCCATACAAACATGGTTGCAGAATCAAATTTTTCAATTCATCGAAAGAATGAAGTGCTCCTTATCATAATCACAGAATAGCATACTTAAATGTGTATATGTATCATTAAACATGTCTTCTTTCCTTTTCTAGCTATCAACCGCCCACTGTGAACTTTATGTTTAGAAAGAATATGGATATTCTAAACACAACGGAATATAATTGCACAGAACAACTAACGAAAGGGATTACAAGCAGAATTCTTATTTCACTCACTCTGTCGATCTTGACATTGATGACAACTGCAATAAACTCTCTGGTAATTGCTGCAATCATTGTGACACGGAAGCTTCATCATCCTGCCAACTATTTGATATGCTCTCTGGCAGTGACGGATTTTCTGGTCGCTGTGTTGGTGATGCCTTTCAGTATTATGTATATTGTAAAGGAAACTTGGGTCATGGGTCAAGTGGTGTGTGACATATGGTTAAGCGTGGACATCACTTGTTGCACATGTTCAATACTGCATCTCTCAGCAATTGCATTGGATCGTTATAGAGCTATTACCAATGCTGTGGAGTATGCCAGAAAGCGAACAGCCCAACATGCTGCCATCATGATTGCCGTAGTGTGGATCCTTTCTATATTCATATCTATGCCACCATTGTTCTGGCGGCACCAAAGACAAAATCGTGACGATGAATGCATCATTAAACACGACCATATCATTTTTACTATTTATTCTACATTTGGAGCCTTTTATATCCCATTGGCATTAATACTTATCCTTTATTATAAAATTTATAGAGCTGCAAAATCCTTATATCACAAACGCAACATGAGTCGATGTGAGAAAGAACAAAATGGCCAAGTTCTTTTAGAAGCTTGTGGGAAAAGTTCTACCTTGTGTATAGCAGAGAAGTCTTTCTCAGACCACTCGACGGATTTCGACAGAATCCATATCACAATACGAAACCCAAGAGCAGAAAATAGGCATGAGAAAGCAATGAGGAAGCAAAAAATATCCAGCAATAGAGAACGTAAAGCTGCCACTACTTTAGGCTTAATCTTGGGTGCTTTTGTAATTTGTTGGCTTCCGTTCTTTGTTAAGGAAGTTATTGTGAATATTTGTGATGCATGTTATATCTCGGACGATATGTCCAATTTCCTCACGTGGCTTGGATACCTCAACTCCTTAATTAACCCTCTTATTTATACCATCTTCAATGAAGACTTTAAGAAAGCATTTCAGAAACTAATCCGCTGCAGACACTATCTATGAAAAATTATTACTTGAAATGTTTTTTTTTTTCTTTTTTGTAAACCTGTATTATGCTACAGAACAATTAAACTGAGCAGACCGATGGTTGACCATATTTTCTTATGAGACAGTTTCATCTAAATGCTAAAGTGATAAAATACCTTTACATTACCTGATATTATGCTGCATCATTTATTTGTTATTTACTGTAGCTGAACATTTGGTGGTGGCGAAATTTTCAAAGTAAAAATGTTAAAGTATAAAGGAAGCTAAAAAATAAAAAATGAAAAAAATATATATATTTTTTCCTTTATTCTATATTTGCCCCATTAAATCTTGTAAAATCATCAATACATTACATAATTCTATTATTTTTCTGTCACAGAAAAGATAGATAAAAGATATAAGATATATAACATTTATTTTCATTAAAAAAAGTAGTTTTCTGAATTTATTAGAATACATTTTAAAGGGATTGTATTGTACAGGACAGTAGAGTGGAGAGTGGCTATAAAGAGCATCTCCAACTTTAGAGGACTCAGCGTGTCTGTCAATTGCACATACCGTTCATTAATTTCAATGGACACCATGTAATGCTTATTTTCTCCTGTGGTGGCGCTGCAGGAGAAATGAACATTTGCTGCAGGATTCCCCCACAGATTACAGCTGGTTCCTTGTGGTCCCCGTATCAGGACACGCTGTGATCAACTTATTGTCCAGGAACCTTTTAAATAAAGAGAGATTGTCTAAAAAAAAGACAACATTACAGTGCTCTACAATTTCCAGGACAGTAATTGCATGAAGGAAGTCTTTTGATTCAAGTCTTTATGCTAAGGAAAGATATTAAGAATGGAGAAATGCATTTGAATTTTGAAAGAATTTACGGACAATGCATTTTCCAAAAAGTGCACACTGAATTATATCTGCTCATAAGTTTGAAGAATAACTTGAAAATATATGATCAGCACTTTAGCAGTCCCTTAAACTTCTGACACATACATACACAACCTACATGGCCAAAAGTATATGGAGATCCTGTCTAATTAGTGGCGCTGTCCATTTCAGCTACACCCAATAATAACATATGCAGAAAATAAAGCATATATCCTTGAAATATCCATAAACATATATTGCCATGAACATACATTGCCAGTAGAACTAAAGACAGCTGCTGCTTTCGAAGAAACACAGTCCATAAGCTGGCAATACACATTAATGTTGACCAAACAGACCAATTTTGGTTGGATTGGCCAATGATCTTATGACTGTATGGACCAAAGAACAGTCCCCCGACATCTGATGTTGGATGCCACTTTTCAAGTTAGTCTGTTAAATTTATGAACTGCTGGAGCTTTAAGGAAAATATCCAAGACCAACAACAGCTCAAACATAATGACACAGGAACTTCTCAGAGCAACCATCTCAATCATCTTTGAAGTTAAATAGACTTCTCATTACAAGCCAAACCTTATGATCGACCTTATTGATGCCCCTGTAGCTGAATGGAAGCAAATATGTTAAACCATGTTGCATAGCTATTGAAAGCCTTCGCACACAAGTGACGCTGCTATGGCAGTACAGGGAGGACCAACTTCATTTTTATGAATATGGTTTGGAAATGAGGTGTTCAAAAACTATACATTTGGCTTGGTAATGTGTGTGTGAAAGATATGAAAGACAGATAGACAGACAGACGGACGAACAGATAGACAGACAGATAGAACTCTCCAAGGAAAAGGCAGCACTCCATGCGGTAAAAGTGAATGAGCGATACTTTATTCATCCAAACAATGGACTGTGACACTGTTATGGGTTAATAAAGTATCACTTATTCACTTGAAAAGGCAACTATTTACCTGTACCGTCATTACTGCTGCAGCACTTCTATGCCATACGTACTTACTCCGGGGATCATGGTGTTATTTAGCTCCTCGTAGTCCCACAGAGGGCCTGTTCACATCAGCGTCTGGCTTCCATTCATTGGTTCCGTTTTACCTTTCCATCGGAGGAACCGAAGAACAGAAAGCCAAATGGAAAACATAGGTTCCGTTTGCATTGACATTGATTGTTTCCTCCGACGGTAAGGTCGAACGGAACCAATGATCGGAAGCCCGAAGCTGATGTAAAAAGGCCCAAAATTATATCCCGGCCTTTTGACCCGACAGTTACTGTATTGGGGTGAGTCGTATGCCATTCCGGAGTGGTGACTCTTCTGTCAAAGGGACTGTTAGTTCGATAGAGGTAGTAGGATGCCAAAGACTGCAAAAATGGATTCTGCAGGTACTGGGGAGAAATACTCACCTGCTAACACATCTGTAGATTGGATGCAATACATACATTGATGGCCACCATGCACTTACCTTTGCCCTAACATTCCCACACAGTGTGCTCCGGTACAGGTAATGCACTATGCTGGTCTGTCAGTCTTCTGGTTTCTGGTATTTCTTCAAATTTTTTAAGCCTGCATGGTCATTATATACAATTTTAACATTCACACATAGAAAATAAGAAATAAGCAAATGTCTACACCGGTACATACCTAAAAAAAACACTATTCAGGATTAGAGGCTGGAATGAATAGCTAGAGGATCTGTCATAGAAATACCGCTTTAAATTACAGTGTTATATATAAAAAATGCAGCTCTCATTACAGACAACCCCTTTAATATAGGATAACCTGCGAACCAGCTCCGGAAACCCCTGGCTAACAGCTGATTTTGCCATGGAAGTTGCCATCTGCTGCTTATTTGTATTACAAGTAGCATTACATGTCGGCCATTTAGATGAATGATTCTCCATGTAATACAAGGAAAACCCTAGTTCGAAAGATTTGCTGCTTTTTAACAATTAAAACAATTAATTTTGGTTCTTTTATGGTATGTTCACACGTATATTCTGCAAATTTTACATCCGGATTTGAGGACTGAAAATTTCGCAAATCTCATCCACACAATGCAGAAAAATTCTGTACAGAATACGTGCAAAAATTGACCTGCTCTGGGGATTATAAATCTGCAGCATATCAATTTATGCTGCCGTTTTGCTGTGCATTTGTTGCTGAATTTCACCATTGAGTTCAATGGGGAAGTCAAATTCCGCAACAAATACCATTTTTAGCGGAATTAGTTGCGATTACGCTGTGTAATAGCAGCAAATTTCGCAGGTTTAGAAAAAACAAAATAAAGCCTATACTCACATCTCGTGGCGCTGCCATAGTGTCCCTGATCTTCCGGCTGCTCTGTGTCCAAGTTTTAGCACATGTAACCCCTGCAGCCAATCACAGGCTGCAGTGGTCACATGTGATGAAAAGTTATGACAGGAGGCCGTCTGGACACAGAGCAGCCGGCTTTATTTTTCTCTCTGGTGGCTGTTTTCCGCAGCATTCAAACCGGCAGAATATATGCACCAAATGAAAACACAATTTTGTGCGAATATTCACTTGAATTTGCCTGCGTGTTCTAGGTTGAATATGTTGCGGACTCTTCGGCAGCGTATCCGAGCCATGTGAACCGAGCCTTAGCTAGTATAATCTGACAAAATGGCCCTCAGACCAAATTAAGGTTGTGCCTCTCTGAATTAGGGCATCTATTTGATGTCCAATTAAAAGTAAACAGAGTGCCACTGAATAACACCCCAAACTTCTGGGGGGTGGGTGCCATTAGAGAGCTTGTACTGGATTCTCATCATTGTGCCCTGCTCTATGACTCCTTTCTGGTAGAGGTGCCATGGAACAGGCAATGTTATCTCTCTTGGCCAGTCAGCTGAGGGGAATGCTCCAATTAGAAGACAGGGCATGTTCTCTTTGGCGTGCTAAAAATCACTTTGAAACTTTACATTGAAGTGAACTAGAGTTTTAGAAATGTGGAGACACCATATTAAATTGTGTTTGATGTTTTGTTTGTGGGTTTTCTGCAGTGGCAGTATCCTGTGATCCACCAGGTTACCTTTTCTGCGTTCTAGTGCATCTTGTGAGGCTTGTGTAAAATTTTTCTTTCTACAGGATTTTTTGGGCCCTTTGTCAATGTCACGATCTAGGGGTATGTGGACCCACTACGCCGCTCCGCCGTAGTGGAGTGGTAGCTGGCCAAGTCACAGTCAATACAAAGTCTATGCAAAGTTTCTTAGCACAAGGGTACCTGAGAGAGTCCAGACAGTAGCAGAGGCTTTGGCACAGATGGAACTTGACGTGGAAGGTAGCGCCAGACATGGAGGATGATACCAGGAGTGGCAGATGACACCAGACGTGGTGTATAACAACTGGCATAGCAGATGACACAACACGACTCCAACACTAGAAAAGGCACAGGAACAAACACAGCCCAGGATACAGGTAGCAGGGCACGGGAACACTGGGAGCAGGATACAACTAAGGGACCATTTGCAATACGAACATGGGTATAACATGGGACTTTTTATAGTCTAGGGTAATCAGGTATAGGTTAAGGAACTTTAAAATGTAGGTGTGCTGGCCCTTTAAGGCCAGGAGCGCGCGTGCACCCTAACAATGAGAGCAGGGACGGATGGCTGCGAGTGCCGGTGTCTCCTGGGAGGGAGATGCTGGCAGTATGCCAACGATCTGTGGTCGCGGCCGTCGCAAGGTAAGGAATGGCAGCGGTCCTCGACCACGGCTGTGACAGTCAACACCTGGATCTGGCACTTGTTTTTTCTTCACGGGTGACTCTTTCGGGAGGGTGGCTGCAATGTCTACTTTCCACTCATTGGCGCACCACAGTCCCTTCATTCTGCTGATAGACAGGGGTCCCTGGAGTCAGGATAACCAGTCAATATTTAATCGGTGATTGTCTAAGGAGATGGAATAAATATTTAAGTCTCAGAAAACCCCATTAAAGCATGGTTCACACGACTTAACGCATTATCACTTACATGCACATCAAGGCGAAGGGTCCCCTCTCCGTATTGTGACGTGCATGTCTGTGATGGTGAAGAAGCTGTGCCCGTGTGATCACTGCTGGAGCCCGGCAGTGACTGACAGCGTCACCAGCTGGAAGGGCCACTTAACCCCATAAATGTGGCATTTAAATGGTTTGACAGAGGGAAGGGCTTTTGATGATCTTAACTGGCAGTTACAGGGGTTGTACAATTGTAAAATCTTATTTTCAGGCACCAAGTTCCCTGGTGTATTGCTGACCAACTGAAGGAAACCACAATGAAAATTCAGCACCAATGCATAGATTAAAAAAAAAAAAGTAATAAAAAAATCAAGCATTTAGCTGTGCCCATTGAAATTAATGAATGTCCAATGATTTCAATGGAAATTGGTGTCTGGGAGTGAAGGGATATAAGTGGCTACCAGCCATCACTTGTGCTGCTTGTCTCAGAGAAAACAGTAGGATTAGACAGGAAAAAATAATACATTTGAAATATTTTTCCTTATTTCCATTAGGGCTCCTGTAATTTGGAGGTTATAGCAGGGAAGACCCTTCACCCAAAACCGCTTCTTCATCACAGTGCTACCATCCTCTTCATACGGGTTGTCTGTAATAGAGGGGGTTTCTAGCGCAAAATCCCCCTCTATTAGCCAGTGCGGAGACAGCTGCTACAAAGAGGACCCGACTTATCCGTGCATTAAATGGATCACCCATTAATTTCAGTGGGTGCCAAGGGAGAAAAGACATCCGCCTAGTGAACCATATCAGCCAAATTAAGTGTTTTATGTCGTTTGTCGTAATGTCGTTCAATGAAAATCTTGTAAAATGCACAAATTCTGTTCATACTTTACTAAATTATATTTTGACACCTTCTAAGCCCAGAGGCAGGGCAATCCTCCAGCAATGGGTTCCCTAGAGGTTTCCCCCACAGGGGGTTTTGCCTCTCCTGAGTGCTGGAGGGTGACTCTTCGTGAGTTGGAGGTTTGCCATTTGCGATGTGGTCATATAATTTTAAATAGAGTTTTGACCATTTAACACCCGATTAAAGTGTTTTGTGTCTTTAATTTGCATTTTTTGGGTTGGTTAATTGGTTTGGGAGTCTGGGTCTATCACACAGCTGATATTTAACTGCATCATAACTGAGAAATTAAGAGAATCACCCCAGTTGGACAGGTGAACCATTAAATATCTACGTAAATAATTCAATGCATCTCATAGTATAGTCAAGTCCCTGTAAATCATAAGGGGAGAGATATCCACATAGAACAATACACATACAGCATAATAGTGTAAACATGGTGCCAAATGGTGCCATAAATTGCTATACTTTGCCCATGCAGTTTCTAAATATTGGCAAACAATATCTACATATAACCATATACTGCCACACAGTGCCTAGAGAATGCCTTACCTTATCTATATAGTCATACAGCTCCACTTTCCATCTAACATTTGAAGGCCTAGAAAAAGACTATAAGGTATGTACAAGAAAAAGACATGAAGAATGAAAGTTAAACAGCATGAACACAAAGATCAATGAAAACAAAGTCAGGATTTCAAAAATTGTAATATTCTTTCAATTTATACCCTTATACCGTTTAAATCTTTTACCCTTATACTTCTACACTATACCTTACACGTAGCCTTTGGAATCTGAATAATTTGTGAAGACCTCACTGTGATGCCTTTTCCTCTATTCTGTATCGGTAAATTGCAAGGACCACATAACCAGAAAGTCCAGATTACATTGTAGATCTAAACTTCACAATATTCCTCAAGAATTTAAAAAAAATAAAGTCTGTTATAATATATAAATATTTTAATAGTGTCTTTGCAAAGCAGTGTGCATGGACTTGTGCAGCGGCACACAGAGTCCCTACAGATTTGTATAATTGACTTTTAGCAACTCCATATGCTGCTGTTTTTGTACAATCCCACCTGAGGAGCAGATTCTAGAGCCACAATCAGTTCAGCATTGGTAGAACGGAGATGTGACGACTAAAAAAATCTCCCCGTTCTTCACCCTCCAACCTTAAAGGACGTATGGACTTTCCTGGTCAGATTCCCAAGTCTCGTTCCCCAGAGTAGTCAGGATGTGGCAAGCAGGAGTGGGCCAAGGGTGTGCCAGGGGTTAAAACCAAAAGGGGTGAACTACAGATACCAGACAACCATCCAAAGGAGAGGGTCAAAGGCTGAATCTAGGAACAAAGCTAAGGTCAGGTTCAGAGTCAGGATCAATAGTCCCTGCAATGTGAATAATGATCTAGGGTTTAAAACTGTGACAACTACTCTGAGCATCATTTGCATATACCCACCCCCCCTCCCTCCCAAGCCCTGAGTGAGTGTTTTACCAATATTTACTTATTATAATTACTCAATGGCATATACTGTATGCGCATACATGCTGACACAGTCATGTATAAATAGTAACAAAAAGGGAATGCTCCGGCAATTACATTTTCTCCATACAAACGTCAGAACAAACTTTTAAACATAAACAGCAAAGTTGCTCCCCATAATTCAAGTTATAGTGAGTTATGAAGACAAAATAAAAGACACGGGCACATCTAAAGGGGTTACTTTCATTAAAAAAGGCTGCTGTCTTTCAAAAACTGCTCCACACCTGCCCATGGGTTGTGTCTGCTATTGCAGCTTAGCACCATTAAAGTGAATGGGCCTGGGTTGCAAAACCACACACAACTTGTGGACGTAATTATGTTTTTCTAATACTGGACAACCCCTTTAATGTTTAATGTATAAACAGAAGGAATGACATCTGTTATACGTAAGGTTTTAATAACATCCTATCAAAAAAATATTACTATAGGGGATTATGATTGTGAAATGTCATCATCATATCAAATATCCAATTATTCTCTCATCCTTTATAGGGATTGACTTTTCATCTTTGTAACAAAAATTCCCCAGATCTAATCAATATCAATTATTCATTTTGGCTTAGCAGCTTCTTGTGGAACCAGTCATGCATGAAGTTGACTTGGATCATCAGTAGGACAAACATTGAGTATTATATGCTTTTGATAATATATTTATAATATTGTAACATATTTTAAAGTTCTGTGGTATTTTATTGTTAATGGGGTCTTGCAGGGCCATTTTTTTTCCAGGCCAGGCAGCGCGTTGAGGAGTTTCAAATGCGGCGGGCATTGAGGCGTAATCAAAGAACTACGTCAGAAGTCCCGGGTTTGAGGCATCCTATTGTTCCACGGCCTCCTCAATGTCTGCTCCGTTCATTCTTTGCTTGTACCTCAATAGCAGCACGATTTTCTTTGAGGAATAGCATGCTCGCAAAGAAAATCGTGCTGCTATTGAAGTAGAAGCAAAGAATGAACGGAGCAGACATTGAGGAGGCCATGGAACAATGGGATGCCTCAAACCCGGGTGTACGTCAGAAGTCCCAGGTTTGAGGTATTCTATTGGTCCACAGACTCCTCTATGTCCACTCCGTTCATTCTTTGCTTGTACTTCAATTGCAGCACGGTTTTAGATCTAGTTATAATGGTACACATATTTGGGGTAAATATATTTAGTGATGATGGGGATCACATTAGATATTTGAGGTGCGGTCACAGGCCTCTGTGACCGCACTTCAGATAAAGCAGGTGGGGGGATAAACTTAAGGGGAAGGGAGAACTAGTGGGGAGGGCCAATAGACACAGAGGGGGCAGAATAATTAGTAAAGAACAGCCCTGTGACGTTACATAGGTCAGCGAGGTATCGACACAGGGCTGTGTGTATTCTAACTCTGGTGCACGAGCCTGTGTCGAGAGAAAAAAAGACGCAGATGAAAATCAGAACTTCCGGCAGGGCAGTGGTAGGGAGAATAGGAAGGAAAGTTTTCAGATTTAATAGAGACTGTATATTAGGAGCTTTATTAAATAGTTACATAGAGTGTTAGTTCAAAAATTTTGTGTCCCTGGAAAACGCCTTTAAGTATACAAAATAAAATAACAAATAACAAATCAAAATAATTAAAAAATAGAAAACTATGTTTCCTTCTTAAAATATTTAAAGGATATGTACACCTTTGAAAGGGATTTTTTAAAAATAAAAAGGTCAATCAGTGTGTTTGGTGCAACTTTATTTTATTAGAAATTATTTTTACTTTTTGAGATAAAGCGTCTCTGTATTCTGCATACAGAGCAGCTGTATCTTACGCTGAATCCTGTACCCATCAGGTCCGCGGGACTGACGGGTTCAGTGAAAGCGGGTCCTTCATGTCTCTGGCACACAGGATCCAGCTGTTAGATGTGATAGATTACAGGTGGATCCTGAGTGTCAGAGTGTAACGTCTATGGCCGGGGGCCGTCGTTCAGACTTACCCTCTGACGGCCTCGGCCATGGACATCTGTCTTTGCGGCGTCAGCTCCCTCCATAGGGAGATGCTGGAACTCACTTCCGGGTCTTCCGGCTGTTTCCCGCAGGGTGCGCGTGCCCGCGCGTGCACGGCCTTAAAGGGCCAGTACGCGTCCAGCTGTCACCAACCAATAATTAGCCCAAATGGCTGCAGGACTATAAAAAGTAGTTGTTCCTCGCCTGAGCGTTGTTGTATACCTAAGTTTGTCTTGCAAATGGTTTCCCAGTGTTTTCCAGTTCCCAGTGTTACCCGTTCCTGCTGCCTGTACCCTGTATCCCGTGCTATCGTATCTACTGAGAAAGTCAAGTCGTGTCTTGCGCTGCATCCATCGTGCCACCTGCTGAGAAAGTTTAGTCGTGCTTCTGCTACTGTCTACATTGCATCAGGTACCTGTTCTGAACTATAGACATTGTTTTGTACCTTGTTGGCCAGCTGCTACCCCGCTACGCGGTACGGCCCAGTGGGTCCACACCCCGCGCCGTGACACAGAGAGACGCAGGACCCGCTGACACTGAACCCGTCAGGTCAAGGGACTGACGGATTCAGGTCTTAGTGAACGATACAGCTGCTCCGTATGCAAAATACAATGCAGCTGCATCTCAAAAAGTAAAAATAATTTTTAATAAAAACTAATTATAACGTTTCACCAAACACTGAGGTTTTTATTTTTAAAAAATCCTTTCCAGGTGTACATAGCCTAATAATTTTTCTTCATAATATTCTACTATGTGATGGCGCAAATTAATATTCTGAGGGCAGTGACCTGCAACAATATATACTGTAATCAGGTATCACTAATAATACAGCACTCTCAAGCTTAAAGTGTACCTTAATTTTCAGATGACCTTTCAGAATAAGCTGTCATATGTGTGTACATGAGAAATAACACTATTTCTGGTCATTATATGACTTGTATTTTGCATTATTTATCACTTTTCCACTTTGCAGTCTTTTTTCTCCAATTTTCAGTTTTCTATGAGCTTGTGGGCGGAGACCAACTGCTATCATGTCTTCTTTAAACAGCACACATAGTAGAGGAGAATCCTTCTCTCCTATCTCTATTTATCACATATAAACTGCAGCAGCATGGATCAGATTATACAACAGTAATGAGCAGTGTAGCAGAGAATCCAGCACTGGGGTGAGATGGAACGCTTATTAGAAGCTGCAGCACATCTGTCTCCTCTCTGCTCCTGCTCCCCATCCCTTCTCCACTGACTTTGTGCAGCAGCATCTGTGTCTCCTCTCCCCCCTCCCCTCTCTGGAGACTTCCATGGGCAGCTTGTCTGTGTCTTTCTCTCCCTGCTCCCTCCTCCTGCTCCCCCTCCCCTCTCCATAGACATTTATGGGCAGCGTCTATGTGTCTTTCACTCTCCCTGCTCCCTTCTCCTGCTTCCCCATCCTCTGTTCATAGACTTCTATGGGCAGCAACGTTTGTCTTACTCTGCTCCATCCTCCTGCTCCCCTCCCCCTTCATAGATTTCTATGGGCAGCGTGTTTGTTTCTCTTTTTCTTCCTGCTCCCCCTCCCCTGTCCAGAAACTTATATTGGCAGGCAGTGGAGAGACACAACCCCACTTTCTGCAGTCCGTCAATTCTGCTCTGTAAGTAGGGACCGATTTTGCTTAACAACAGGTGGTGAACAGCAGATTAATGGAAGGGAGACACCAAGTGGCAGTAAATTCACACAGAATTTGCATGAATAAAACAAAAACATTTTAACGGTAAGTAAATTACAAAGTTGATATATATCAGGTACACTATTAGATTAGCATAAGTTGTTTGAAAAGTTGGTGTCCATTTAAAGCCATAAAGCATTAAGTTATAAAATGTTGGGGAAGACCAAATTTACATACTAGGATAAGAGGAGACTCTTGAAAGGGTCTTATTTGCTCCTAGTACCTACCTTTAGTTGCTCCTCGTAGGTCGGACTGGTCCATTAGAGGATCCTCCAGTGGACTCCGGCTCTGACATTATAACAATAATAGCAGCGGTTTATCATCTTTTTCGGGGTTAATTCACAAATCACCTCATTATTCTTATTGCCATATTGGTCTATGTGGAGTGTTAACAGCATAAAATACTGGATGGTGGGCTCTCAATCATTTCCTCTGGTGGACAAAAGGTACTTCAGTCTGACACTGACCTCTCCCCTTGTACATCTTCTTTAAAATAAACCTCAAAACCTAATTTGAAAACCTAAATTGAAAGTCTTACCAGTGGCCTGCCACTTCTGAGGTTAAGTGGTTGTGATTCTACTTGTAAAGCACTGGTCTCCGGCTGGGTGGCATAAACTCAACTCCTGCAGACCTGCTCCATACATAACCAAATATTTCCTAAGGTTAGTATTATGTCATACACAGAGCAAAGTTGCAGGAGGGTTGTAGATAAAGTTTTAACTTAGCCTATAGTCATAATCATGCTATCAGGAGTGCACAGAGCCTAACATAATATGTTCTTAAAGAGGCTCTGTCACCAGATTCTCAAATCCCTATCTCCTATTGCAGGTGATCGGCGCTGCAATGTAGATAACAGTAACGTTTTTCTTTTTCAAAAACGAGCATTTTTGCCCAAGATCACGCTGTGACGTCACTCACTTCCTCCCACAGGAACTTCATTGCGTCGGACGAGCGAGGACACGCTGTGTGTCTGTGAACTGCCAGAAGCTGGGTGGTAACGAAGAGAAGTGGATGATGCTGATTTGTCAGCATCCTACACTTTCATTCACAACGCCCAGTTAGTAAAACAAGTAAACACACCCAGATGTAACGAACACAATACACGCCCAGTTGGAAATAAGATGAAAAACGCCCAGTTGTCCATAAGAAAGGCTCATTTGCATAAATATAAAAATGCTCATAACTTGGCCAAAAATGCTCGTTTTTGAAAAAGAAAAACGTTACTGTTATCTACATTGCAGCGCCGATCACCTGCAATAGGAGATAGGGATTTGAAAATCTGGTGACAGAGCTTTTTTAAGTAATTCTGATTATTGTTGACAAAGGATTATGTGCCACATGGTACTGCTTTGGGGCTCTTGGAGAAAGGGGAGCCCTATACAGGATGTCTCCATCCTCTTTTCCAATAGATAATGAGATCTTTTGCAAGGGGGTCCTATTATTTTTTTTCTGGTCATTATTGAAATCTACTCCACAATGGTTTTATCGTAAGCAACAGTTGGACAATGGTCCATAAAAAGCATTATAAAAGTTCTAATCATGATTAGCTTCTAAACTAATTGTCTCAATAAATTACATGTTATCAAGTTTCGTGGATTTAGTTCAAGAACACGCACTTAGCACATATGTATCAAGCAAAAACTTGCCAGAACTACTTTATTTTTAATACCATTCCAAATTCCACTTTGTAGTTCTCAATGATATATCCCGCTGTTCTAAATTTTGTAAGGTTCTTAATGTTGTATGAGGAGAACAGTGACTCCTCGTACAACTACTATGAAGAACATCTCCAGCTGGGTTTTCCATTATCGTTTAGAAAAATCTTTATTTCTCTCCAGTCTCATTTATTTTAACAAGGCAGAAACATGTCTCTTCTGCATTCACTCGCCAAACACCTTGAGTTAAAATAAATTTTTTAAAAGTTATTGATTTCCTGTAATGCATCTGGAAATTCAACACAAGCCGCTTAATACCATGACTATGAGCATATACTTATTATTTTTTACATTTTTAGGTTTAAAACGGCAATACATACAATTAATCATTCATTCTTTCCATTACTGTTTATGTCACAATATATATCCCACCTTTGTTAGTGGGACATTTATGACATTTCATAATAGTTTATTAATATCCTTCATAAAGACTCTAACATTACTATGTATGAATCAGCTTCTTGGAAATAATCTCACGCTGTTGACCAATGAGAATAGAAAACATGAATGACACAATGAGCATCCATAATGATGGGGAAACCATGGCTCAATTTGCCCTAAAACACAGATTTTATCTTTTATATCACCATCCAGAAAGACACAGCAGAGTCAGTACTGGTTCACAAGTGGGCGACCAAAGTAAAACATGGATTGAGTGGACTGCAGAACCCAAAATGATTATCAAAATTTAGGTTGTTCAGTTTGGAAAAAGACTACTTAGGGGTGACCTAATAACTATGAATAAATATGTAACTTGTCAATACTGATATCTGTCAAATGATCTTTTCATACCAGTAAGGCCGGTAACTATAACAAAGGTCATTAACTAGAGGAGAGATAGTGTCAGGTCCGTATTTCACACCGAATAACCACCTCTGTAAATTGAAAGCTGAAGGCATGCCTGGAAAGAAGTACACCACACAGACAAATGTCGGTAGACATCTTTCCTTCAGTCAGCAGGAGCAAGACTGAAAAAACTTTTATTCAGAACAAAGAAACACAGAAAAAGAAAGACACATGCCTCCTCTCCAGAGATGTGGGAGTGCCCAAGCCCCCACCGGTTTCTCAGCTGTAACTTCTCAGACTCACTCTTCTTGCATTCCAGGGGGTGGTGTCTTCCATAGGTGGGTCCGACATGAACAAAGAACTTATTATATATCAGTATATTACACAAAGAACTGAAATGTATATACATATGTGTGAGGATAATATTTTTCAAACAATATACATAGTAATGATCCCTGACAGTCCCCCCTAAAAATATTATTACTCTATCCCTGAGTCTTGCCTAGCAACCTACCACTGACCACTCGAACCAGGCGGGTAGGGGTTTTGGATTTCTTCACCAGCTTGAGATGAGCTACTCCTTATAAGTAACCCCCCTTTGTACCTGGACTTCCAAGGTTTCGGAGTGGTCCTAACTGTCCCTATTCTCCCCAGGATACAGGATGGTTGTCTTGATATAATCTACAAGCCGCTGCTGGTTGTAATATATATATAATTAATCTAGTCTACATTTTATTAATGGTAACAATTGTCGCACTGTCACTTACTGTCCTAATGGGACTTTACCCCTGCAGATATAACAGGTCATGGGCATCACAGTGACCTTCACCTCACACCTCCACATAAAACTCCTCAGATTGTAATTTGCAGTGCCGTGGAATATTTACACACATTATAATTATAAACCTCAGACATTATAAACAATAGGGCCTCAACTAATAACATGATGCTATCACCAATCTCATGCTATCACCCTCAGGGTTTCGGGTCCCATCAGTTCATTGCCTGTACTGTACATCATCGTCCTCTTCTTCTCCTGTCTTCTGCTCTTCACTGACTGTCACCCTCAGGGTAACCCACACAATTGTGGAGTCAGACTACATTGGTGTCCAGTGGGGGAGTTATTATTACCCCCTCCTAGCCACTTACATATAAAAACACTTGATCCTGCTGACGGATTCACTCAGGTCTTTGGTCTTTACTTTGATCTTTGCTGATGTCATCAGGACTTGGTTTGGTCCTTCTCATCTGTCCGACACCGTCTCCTTTAGTTTACATCACCGGGCTGTACATAGCACCTCATGCTGTGAGCCTGGGGTGAGATCCCACGTAGGCGGATTAGTGGAGTTGTATTGTGACTATCACGAACCCTCCGCATCTGTACTCTTCCTCTGGAAAGTTACTTGTCTGGGCGGCCGCTTGTGACACTGCCGTCAGTTCATGATAAACGCGTTGTAGTGGCTCAGGCTGCGCCTGCCGCATCTCAGTGATGGAGTTCATCGTGTTAAAAGTCTTTTAGTTCATATTTACTGGCACTTGCTGGGGACCCCCAACCCTTGTCAATTGTTAAAATAAATACTAATCTGGTGATGACATCATCCGCATACATTATAAACGTTGTTCTAAGTACATACAATAATGTCAGGCCCTTAAATGACATCAAACACCTTTATACATATATATATAAGTAAAAACTTCTCTGTTACAATGGACAGGGCACCTAGAATATGTGTGATTACTGGGTACATTTCATTTGCTCTTGGTGATACTCTTTCAGCAGGATTTGTACCTTGATCTCAGCTGATTGCCTAGAACATCTCCACCTCACAGAAATATACACAGATTCCACATGTTTATCTGACAAGTGTCTCAAACCAATTTTTCTTACTCTAATCTGGTTCGTTCTACCTGGGAAGGCCTCTCAAGGTCGGCTCTCTTCGTGGGAGGAGGGTATGATAAGGTTGGCACCGGTCTGCCAGGACTGTTCTGTAGGCAAATCAAACAGCTCTAACAGAATTTAGCAGCAACAGCTGTAAAGCCTGGGACATACCAATTAGATCCTACCACGTCGATCCTTGCAATCTTGGGGCATATGTGAGGTCATACACCATCAATACAAGTGCTATCAAGAATGCATTGGGCGCTACCGGTTTACCTTCCTTTATCCGTCCACATTCTGTTAGAATCTGGTTCTCACGCCTTCCGCTCCCAGTTGGACTCTTCCTGTGAAGAACAAGCTTTTCATAGCCTAATCAGTAATTGATCTTAATCAGATAATTAACGTGAAGAAAAACATTAACAATGACAGATTTATGTTAAACGTTCACACTGGTCAGTAACTAAAACGGATACCTACAAACTGATTCTTCTTCCTTATATATATATATATATATATATATATATATATATATATATATATATATACATACACATATACACTGCACAGAATTCTCTGCTCTAAAATTTCCCTTTCACACTAACAACAAAAATAAACAAATAAAAATGTTTTCGAATGGGAATATTCCGCTTCTGTACCTTTTATCTGACAAATCCAACAGTCCAATGCTGAGGCTGGTCTAGAACTTTACATAAAACTTAACCTCAGTATTTAATATTCCCACAACCCTTCTTAAATACAGTTATTAAACAAACTAACCTTGGGACAACGTCTAGAGAACTGCTGACATCTTATCATTGTACAAACATCAGTTCAATACTTGGGATAACACTGTTCTCCTATCACTTACACATAACGTCTGCAGTGGGGAAGATACCGGCTGGGCTTCAGGCCCCCCTGAAAACAGGTCTACACACACGAGCACATTGTCATACACTTCTACCTCGGGTAGTTGTATGTTCTGCCTTCGCTGTGATGGGTAATCTGGCCGGGCTACACTTTTCACAGGTACCTTTGCTGTTTTACCTATGTCATGCAGTGAGCACATCATGCCGGCTGCTACAAACCTAGTGGTGGCATTATTGTATCCAGGGACAAGGCATTTACTGACACCTGGCCGCACATACTCTTGTTGTCAGGTCAGTCTTCTCTTGCTCTCTCAATTGGCTTACCCGATGATCTAATAAAGTTCCTACTACCAATGGGCCCATAATTGAGGGCGATGCCAAAAGCGTACCTAGAGTCAGTGTAAATGTCGGCCGTCTTACCTTCTGCCAGGTTACAGCCTCAGCGAGCACCTCCAGCTCCGCTCCTTGAGATAAACAAGGTGAGAGTGGTTTCTGGGTAATTTACCTGGTGCCTCGTATCCTGTCTTGTACATACTGTATGAAGTATTTCTACATTACAAATTTACATAAAAAACCCACGTCACATATAGATAGAACATTTCAAAGGGGTGGCGTCTTCATTCTCTAAAATAAAACCAAATGCTATACACTTCTCCACACTCATCTGATAATCCAGAACACTTTGAGAATCTCACTTTTATCAGATTCTGCAAATACTTGATTAATACAAAAACAAATAAAAAATAAAAAAATCCCTAAAAACTTTACATCAAATTAACAATGTCCAGAAAATTTTTGTTTTGCCTTCTCCCCCATCTAAATCCATAAAGACTTGTGTGGGTGACGTCACCTCTGCCTCTTGTGTAAATTTGCTGGAGGGGGATGGTCTTTTACACAATACCTCATATTGGGTGGAGACTACAGCACAGCTTACCCAGTGCCATATTTACTGTTCTGGAAAGATCTGGAACCATCTACACAGAAAAACCTCAAAATTTAGGTTACTCTCATACACATTTAATCAGGATTACTCATTGGGGTCTCTTACACATTTTGTAGATCTCCTGAAACCAAATTAATTAATTCGAAACAAACCAAAATTGTACCTGATCAGTTCCTTCACCATTCCCCCCTTTGTGGACTCTGCGAAAGTAATGTAGCAGAGTTCAAAACTACATCTCAACATAACAAAGTCGGGCACTAGTTTAACCCCCTGTAATGTGCAACAGCCTGAAACAAAAATGACTTTTTCCTGACGAAAATAAATTTTATCTTTACAATGACATAACTCATGTGTGAAATCAAAAACAAAACAATTGTAGTTAGTTATTCAATAAAACAGAAAATATTATAACTGATAACATTAATTACTGCAAACCAATAAACTGTATATAAAAATAGGGAACGGTGGGGGGCACATACATTTTCAAAACCCTGTGTCTCACAGCATCTATAGTTTAATACATCTGAATTAACATCAAAACACATGAAATCTGATCACATCATAACACATAAATATCGTAACTTTTATAAACAACAGCGCATGCGCAAAGAGAAGAAATTTATTTAGGTTTGTAGACATCACTGATATATATATATATATATATATATATATATATATATATATATATATATATATATATATATATATATATATCTATCAGTGCAATATTGTAATCCCTTTGTCTCATCAGCCCTGCAGACTGCACCCAGTCAGCCCCCCTCCTCCTCCCAAACACAGCATACTACAGGGGGGAGGAAGGGGGGGTCACACACTCACAGCTTCTAACAGCGTCTAGTCTCACAATCTTAACACTTTCAATGCCGGCAAAACAACATACGTATCTGCAATCATTCATCACACCATTGTATAGGAATTATCTACTTTCAAATCATCAAACACATAATCTGTAACAGTCCAATCTGTCGGCCACCATCCCTATATTATGATGACGTGTCCCGCACACTAGATTAAAACCTAAAATAAAAAATAAAAAACACTGCAGCATGAATTACAAATGACAAAATTAGCAAGGCGATTATTTCATACTGATTTGGTTGGGCCGGGCGTGGCCACATCAGGGGCAGGGGGGTTTCCTGCCCACAATGAGGAAACACTCAACATGAGGTACGGACGCCATTACCGGGCGTCGGCTGGTCCTGTGTTTTCTAATACATACAATACCTTTCTTATTCCTAACTTCCTCTTCTACAAATCCCTCTAAAGCACTTTCCATCAACTTACTACCTTCCAACTTCCCATTGTTCTCCAGAATACCTTTTGCCCAATCTGCGGCTTGCAGCCGCCCTCCTCTATGGATTCCACACACTTCCATCAATTTCTTCATTTTACGGACGATCCTGGAGATTTGAATATGGACCGTAAACCATCCATTCTAACAGTCTATATTATACACGTAATTTATATAACAATTTTCGATCTGCAACTCTTGGTCTGGCCGGAAATATTATAATTTCACAGTCTGCAACGCTAAGTCTCGCCGAAATAGTATAATCTCTAGTCTGCAATGTATTTATTACATCTCGCTAGGATATAACAAACTTTATTTAGACTCTCTGGCCTCGCTGGAAATATTAAAATTCCACAGTCTACAGCTCTCCGGTCTGTTATATTTTCTATCTAGTCCCTAATTACCCAGAGAATGGTTAGTCGGCGCGACTAAGGTCTCACAGGTTTGCGACCTCACAGCGGAAAATATCACCTCTGTCGCCTGAGATAATCCAGGAAATCAACAAAAGGGTTCTACAGATCGCCACAAGACTGTCCACTAACACAGATAAGACGAAGATTTATAAAATCAATTCGCTTACCGTGTTATTGCGGAGGTGATCAAATTCCTTATCAGTGGGCAATCTCGGGTCCTCTGTTTCACCCTGTGATTGTCGGTTATCCGGATTTCGATATTTCCTCGAGTCAGGTCCCCGTCGGGCGCCAAAAATGTCACATAGACAAGGGGTTTTTTTACTGTAAGAGCAGTGACACTATGAAGCGCTCTGCCACAGTATGCCGTCATGTTTTTGTTTATTTTTAATTAATCCTTTCAGAAACCTAACAGATCAACTCAGAAAAGTTTGTGCATTTTAGGCTAATATAAGGGTCCTTGAATTATTTTGCACCAGGCAATTTAGAGTAAAATCACCACTATTTCTGGAAAATATACTCTAATTTCTTTGTTAACAAAATATTTAATCTTTTGTTATAAAAATGTTATGGACTTTTCTTTTTATACCTGCCTTTGTCTATAAAAGTGGCCTGCATTATTGCACTTGCAAGAAAATGGCAAATTACCTTTCAAAAATGAAGCACAGTTTTTTTCAGGATTTCACATTGACAGCCTATCCTTACTACAGGACATCAATGTGTGATGGGTGGGGTCCCTACAGATAAGCAGAACAAAATCCAGGACCTGACACAGCAACCTTCATACACTTGCAGCTTAGCCCATACAAGAGAATTCTGTTCCAGACATGGCCCATTCTAAGGATAGACCATCATTGAAAAATCCCAGAAATCCTTTAAAATGACCATAAACATAACAATTATCATTAGGAAACCAAGCCATTTTATGCATGTTAATGATCATTGTTAAATCTAGGGTATTGTATATCATCAGTTACGAGTCTAGAGTTGCCACCTTTTCCACGTAAAACTACTGTCTAGGTTCAGGGTGTATTTGCACATGCTGGTTTTGTGGTGTTTTTGGCCACTATATACCACCACAAAATGGGTTTGAGAGCCTCAGACAGACAATATCCCCCTCCGACAGTGGCGTAACTACCGCCGTATCAGCCGTAGCGGCTGCTACGGGGCCCGTGGCATGAGGGGGCCCATGTCGCCCGCCGGCACGGGCCCCCACCATGGCCGGAGGCTCCGCTAGCAGCCGCTATGGCTGCTACAGCGCGACGCCACTGAACACTACGGCAGAGCAGGGAGGTATCTCCCCGCTCTGCCATTAAACAAAAGACATGTATCCCCTATCCACAGGATAGGGGATACATGTGTGATCGCTGGCAGCGATAGGGAGAACGGGGGACCGAAAGTCAGAGGTTAGTCATGGAGAACTTCAGGGGACTTTCAGTCCCCCTTTCTCCCTGTCGCTGCCAGTGATCACACATGTATCCCCTATCCTGCGGATAGGGGATGCATGTTATTTGTAGCACACACTGTAGGTCGCATTTTTTTGGGGGCTTAGGGACGCTGTATGGCGTTCCCTACAGGGGGGGGCTGTATGGTGTTCCCTGCAGTCATACAGTCCCCCCTGTAGATAACGCCATACAGTCCCCCCTGTAGGGAACGCCATACAGAGCCCCCCCTGTAGGGAACGCCATACAGCGCCCCCCTGTAGGGAACGCCATACAGCGCCCCCCTGTAGGGAACGCCATACAGCGCCCCCCCTGTAGGGAACGCCATACAGCGCCCCCCCCTGTAGGGAACGCCATACAGCCCCCCCTGTAGGGAACGCCATACAGCCCCCCCTGTAGGGAACGCCATACAGCCCCCCTGTAGGTAACGCCATACAGCCCCCCTGTAGATAGCGCCATAAAGCCCCCCCTGTAGGTAACGCCATACAGCCCCCCCCCTGTAGGTAACGCCATACAGTCCCCCTCTGTAGGTAACGCCATACAGTCCCCCTCTGTAGATAACGCCATACAGCCCCCTCTGTAGATTACACCATACAGCCCCCTCTGTAGATGACACCATACAGCCCCCTCTGTAGATGACGCCATACAGTCCCCCCTGTAGATGACGCCATACAGCCCCCTCTGTAGATGACGCCATACAGCCCCCTCTGTAGATGACACCATACAGCCCCCTCTGTAGATGACACCATACAGCCCCCTCTGTAGATGACGCCATACAGCCCCCCTGTAGATGACGACATACAGCCCCCTCTGTAGATGACGCCATACAGCCCCCCTGTAGATGACGCCACACAGCCCCCTCTGTAGATGACGCCATACAGCCCCCTCTGTAGATAACACCATACAGCCCCCTCTGTAGATGACGCCATACAGCCCCCTCTGTAGATAACGCCATACAGCCCCCTCTGTAGATAACACCATACAGCCCCCTCTGTAGATATATACAAAGGGGGCTGTATGACGTTATCTCCAGGGGGGGTGTATGGCATTATCTACAGGGGGGCTGTATGGCGTTATCTACAGGGGGGCTGTAAAAAAGGCACTATCTACAAGGGGGGGGTTGTGTGACACCCAGGGGAGGGGGAACCCCAGTCAAAAGTTTGCTATGGGGCCCAGTCTTTCTTAGTTACGCCCCTGCCCTCCGACTTCCGCTCTTGACTCTCAGGACTATGCGGGCAGGCAGTGGTTGCTGAATGTCAGTGTCTCTGGTTTTTGTGCCTTGCATGTTGCAATCTTCAGCCAACATCAATCCCACACTTAGTTACACCTATTATAGGACACTTCTGCAACCGCAACCAGTCCCGGAGGGGAAGTGGACCCATAAGGGGCCCCCCGCGGAACCCTGCAGACTGTTACATCTGTGCCGCGCCGGATATAAGGTCCTGACACAGGACACTGTGTGCTGCGTAGCATACAATGTCTTGACATTGCCAGGCGCCAGCACAGACCAGGCCTGATGTGGCAGCTTGATGGGATCCGGGCAGGCCACCTGTGGACAAGAGTAGATGGAGGAGTGGTGAGTAAGGCCCCCTGTGTGCAGGGTCCGTGATTGTGGGCTCGGACGGCAGCGGACTGCCACACACATTTGCAGGCCATGCTCTCATTACAAAGTATACGAGCACTGTCCGCAAATTCAAAAAATAGGACATGTTATCTTTTTTGTGGGTCATTTCTACGGCCTGGACACTTTCCTGTAAGTAAATATACAGGAAGGTGTCCGTAGCGGGCCATAGAATTGAATGGATCAGTATTTTTATCCGCAATTACGGAATAATTGTGCATAAAAATTACGGTCATGTGCATGAGGCCTTAAGTTTTTTTTTTTATATGTCTGGAGGGGTCTAGGTTTACACTTGTGGAGGCATCATGTCTTATTTCTTTTGTAAAATGTATCTTTAAAACAGGATGCAACAAGACACAAAAAAGATGTAGGCTCCTTTTTTCTGTCAGACGGATCCCGGTAATTTTACAATAGAAGTCAAGGGCCACAGGATGCAACATATAGGCGCCAGGTGTAATCCTAACCTTACTTTACTATTCTCTGCATGTGGGAATACATGCATGATATTAGAGACAATAAGAAGACTTTTTTGAGGGAAGAAATAATTCATGTCTTGGGAAATATCTTTTTGTTCCTTTTCCAAAGAGTGTTCCAATAAAACTTGTAATGCTGGTCATATCATGGGAACATCTTTACGTCTATAATCAGCCTTACATTCCAGTTTCGCAGTAAATATAACCAAATGTGTTGTCATTTTTTTTACCCAGTTTACAGGATTCAATTTTCTATAATTCATGAACGTGTTAACAAGCCGTTTATTACAATGAATTTTCCCAGTTGTCAATAACTCCCACAGAGCCAACCTGGTTTTTTAGCTTTAAATGTCTTAGGATCTTGTAGCTGTCGCTATAACTTAGCTCACATACATAGATGATTTTTTTTTACTAAGCTTTTTATGCAAAGCAGAGAAGTACAGGACATTTCTTGTGATCCTAATTCCGGTTGCCAGGGTAGCAATGTGCGGCATACACACTGAACTTTAAAGAAGCGTAATGGGCGGAGAAGCCATTGCATAACAGGAAAGGAATACACTGAGAGAAGGTGAACTCGAGGAAACTACAGGGGAATCCCTGAAAGCTGGCATACATGTTTGTTTTGTATTAAATCTACAGTTATCTGTATTTTTTTTATACACTGATGGAAAACTGACACCACCCTATATACACCTTCACTCACACGCCATATATTATTATTATTATTATTATTATTATTATTATTCTACAGCTCAATGTGTGATTCTATGATTATTTAATTATTGAGGAAAACTAAAACAGGACAATTCAGAGTTCTTCTGCAGAGCATGCCTTTTTTTTCCCTTATATCTGTGGAGTCCGACTATCCAAACAGATATTATACACTTTAAATTCCCTTGCCTATAGTTTCCGACCTCATAAATAAGATCAGATTGCATCTATACACTAGCTTTTTCCCTCAAATATTATTTGAATTGGAAAAAGTATCATAGGTCTATACTCCACTATCCATGTGTGATACAGTTTGTCGCCTTATGGTGCCTCCATAAGACAAATTAACCCCTAGAATCACGGCACCATATAGTCTCCCCGAAAAGTTAACTCCATAGTATGGCATGCAATGGAACATGTCATGGATTCATATGAACCAGTGAGAAAAAGCCTCCGTATTTCTTCATAGGAAATCAGAGGCATATTGAGGTCCAGAATGGGCCCATAGATTTCTATGGGTGCAATGTTACATTACATGCTACAATGCATTAGCCCTAGCTATGTTTTTGCTGTAAAACTGTAGACTGGAAACCTGAGACTGTCTGTGCAAATATATTCATCTTCAATGCTAAAAAAACAATAAGTTATTGGTAGTTTATAGGGTTTTAGGGTCTTAATAAAGCAAAACATTTTCTCCGTGCTAAACAAGTCTGAATAATGGCCTATTGTATTTTAAAACTATAGACACAGATACATGTAGTGCAATCTAGGAATATGGAAAGATGTTTTTTGGGACATAAGCATTGATAGTCTATCCTTAAAGTGGTTGTCCAGTGGTTGTCCACTACTGGACAACTGATGACCTACCCACCGTATAGGTCATCAGTACATGATCTGTGGGGGTCCGACACCCGGTCCCCGCACTGTTAAGCCACTCTGGCTGCCTCTAAGCACCAGACGTACATCCGGAAGCAGTTGGTTCCAGTCACAGAGCAGCGGCTGAGCTGCAGTACTGCAGCTCTGCTCCTATTCAAGTGAATAGGAGCAGAGCTGCAGTTCGGCAGCGCAGCTGCTTTGCTATGTACGGAGCCAACTGCTTCCGGCTCTGTACATAATGGGACATAACATCTGGTGCCCAGAGGCAGTCGGAGCGGCTTAACGGTGCAGGGACCGGCACCAATGATATACTGATGAGCTATCTGGTGGATAGGTCATCAGTTGTTCAGTAGTGGACAACCCTTTAAAGGCTATTTAAACCTTTGAGAGAATTATATATTTTTTTTTTTAATAAATAGATCAGTCAGTGTGATTAGTGTAACTTTGTAAAATGGTTTAATTTAAATTTTGTTTTACTTTTGGAGATACAGCTGTTCTGTACTCTCTATATAGAACAGCTGTATCGTTCGCTTTACACTGAATCCGTCAGTCCCGCAGACCTGACTGGTTCAGTGTCAGCGGGTCCTGCGTGTCTCTAAAATGCAGGAACCCCTGTAATCAATCACATCTAAGTTATGAACTTAGATGTGATCGTTTCCAGTCAGAATAATACCCAAATAAAACCTTGAATATTTGACTTAGGATGGTTTACAGGGGATCCACAAAGTTTTATTATACGGTTGTGCAACATGCTTTCATAAGCATACCATTCTGGAGTTTTAATAAAAGCTTGTGACTGCCTATTGTCCGTTTAGGTGTAGGTCAATTGCCGCTTTTCTTTTGAAAGTGCCATGTTGCAATTAAATTGAGAGCTCTTGATAATAGTCTATACTATGGGCATATGCATATATATGTGGTAGATACCAAGCATTATTTTTGCTACTGGCTAACCAGTGATTTTTTTGAACAAAGTTTTCCTGGGGTCTTAAAGTTCTGCCCATGCCAATCGCAGAGCCTAAATACTCAAATAGCTGGCCAAATTTCATCAACATAATGAACCCAGCCACAGGAAATTGACATTACCTGTTTAAAAGGGTTGTCCGCCTGATCAATCCCTACTTTGGTAGAAGGGTCCCTTGACAATAAGCTGATTACAAAGTTTCCCTCTGCTGAGACCCCCAGCGATCAGCTGTAATTTGTAGGGAAAACTGGCAGTGTTCAATTTCCCTGCAGTGCCACCACAGGAGAAAATAAAGCATCACATGGTGCCCATTCATATCAATAGGTTGTCTGTGTAATGCAGGACAGGACAGGTCCTCCAGAGCAAGAGTCGCCCTTTGTAACTGCTCTCCACTCTGGCCAATAGATGAGGGTCCTGAATAGAGAACATCCCTCTATTAACTCAGAATTCCCTAAAAGGGTGTATGAAAATGGGTTTCCTCAACTGGCCAACCACTTTAAAGAGGACAATGTACTATAAAAATCATTGTATTTTGTTTGTGGTTTTGGTTTATGGTATAGTGTAAAATTTCATAAAGTAGACTAAAACCACGAAAAAATAATGCTGAATTCCTCAAAGCCTCAACCTCTTTCCTAAACTCTGCTTATTATATACCGTCTAATTATTAGCTTAATAAAATTGTACTAGTCAGTTAAAGTCTTCAAGTATTTTATATTTGCATATTCCCAGCAGAGACAAATATACACCTGTCCAGTTCTCAATTGATAGCATAAAAATGACAATAATTAAAAAGGTTTACTGTCTGAGACTTTGCTGCTCATCTGTATCTCAGAATAAGTAATAAAGGTCAAGAAGTTTCACAGGCATATGGCATCCTTCCATATTTTGTATCAACATGGTGCCCACTTTACTGCGCCAGCTTTGCTGTCACAGCACTTTATTTGTTATGTTTTTAAATGGTCGAATAACCATCTGGTCATCATCAACAGTGATTTCATCATAGAAGATTAGAATAAATCAGTAATTGCCATATTAAATCCCTTTTCCTCTAATCTATAAACAATGTAACTAGACAGATGTAAATGTAATGTTTTATGTTAGAACATGTTTAAGGGACAGTTAGTAGATTGTTTAGTGTGTAGGTGTCCAGCAATGTGTATAGGACTCTCTTGGACTCGGCTGCACACAGTAGGTTTTCATTTCTTAACAAGCAGTAACAGCAGCCGGGGCTGACAATCCTCTCCCCCGTTGTTTTTTATTGTCAAGAAGACAAGGTGCATAGAGAACAGGAGGATTTTAATGGCAGATTTAGTATGTAAGCTTAATTTGGGAGGGATGGAGACAGTTGGAAATATTCGCTGAAGAAAATAGAACAAAAGTATTCGAATTTGCAATAAACAAGCAAATATCATTGCAGTGTCCTATTGGGAGGAAAAAAAGTAAAAAAATAAAAAATGTGACCCTTAAACTAAATATAGTCATGCTGCCAGTCAGGAACTATATTGTGCAGTATAGGATGTGCGACATGGTGGCACATAAGTCTATAGCATTACATCATTAATGAGATTGGTTTGTATAAAAATGTATTTGCATACAAAACACTAGATATATTACATAATATACTTAAAATATATCATGATAGACTAAATATTCCCAATAAATGCTGAAATTTTAGTGCTGATTTGCCAGTGAGCATAGTAGAAATCTGTCTGGTGCATTAAAATATAGACAACAGCATGGCGGATGGAACAACTAGGTCAATGAGCCACCCATTAAACGCCAGTATCCTAGGGGGATCCTAGGAGATTAGGGCAGGAGATCGAGTACTCCAGTTATTAGTATACAAGAGTAACTTTACTTTTAGTAGGAACAAACAGAAAATATGTATAGCAATAATAGGTACCATCTATTAAACATCTGTAGGGGTATATATAGCATTTCCGTATACTAGGGCTAAACAACGACTTTGATAGCCCAACATAAAGATAACAGTGTTGTATTGCGACATCGCATCTAATGATTGTCAATGTGGTCTCACTGCGACACATGGTATAACGCATCACTCACATTTTTTGATTTTTTTTTTGGTCGTACGACTTGTATGAGACTTCAGACAATAAAAATAGCAATGCACATAGGTTATAATATTCAGTCTCCAGGAGTTTGGAATGCTGTTGATTTCAACATATAGGGTCAGAGTTATTAATCATTTACCACCAAGCAGTATGCCAGTATGGGCTTATAGTTTAGCATGCGCCATTATTCTCCAAAGTCATGCTGACTGTAGGAAACTCCTGTAAATAAGTCACACGCAACTTTAACAAATATGGCATTCATCATCAACACCATTCTTTTCAATGTAGAAAACTGGTTTAATTCCATTGATAAATCTGCCCCATTATCTCTGTACGGCTTTCGCTGCTGCTTGTCGACCCACCAGCAAGTACATACATATCATAAAGGCAGTTCATGCGGCTGCGATGGGGACCCTGGTGGGAGAAGCCCCAGTCAGAGTTGGATCCATCCCCTTTGCTATTAAGAGGTGAGAACCTGTGAAGTAGTCCCTTCTCCATAGGCAGTGCAAAGTTGTCAAACAAGGAAGGGGGGATCAGCACAGTGGAAAGGGATGAGGCGGGCAAACAAGCACTGGGCCCCTCTGTCCTAGTTGGCATTACCAAGCACCATAAAGACCGCCCTATTTTCCCCCCCCTGGGTACAATTATCGATCAGTTTTCTTTAGCGAAAAAAAACCTAACCTTGTCCACAATTGAAGGTTCGCTTAATTGAATCTTTTCTTTTTGCACAATCTTTTAACTTTGTGGTTACATAAAATATGGAGAGAATATAAGAATTTAATGAACAAGTTGAAGAGTACAATAACCTGTGATTCTGGAACATGCTTAATAAGGTGTAGGCCTCCCAACTGACCTATACGTGTCTTCCTCCAGCAGCATTTTAAATAAGGTTTCTAATGATGTTGAAACAAGGGAGTCTGAGAGCACCTGTCAGAGCCCATTATACCATTACTGAATAAGCATTCACGGGAAATCTAACAAGTCAAAGCATCTCTGAGTTTTGTATGTGCAGACTATTTTGTTGCACATTAGTAATAATAGATACTATAGTGTTTGACCAATAATGTACATGTATAAGTCATTTACACCCATACATCACTGAGCTCAGTAGAAGCATAAAAGAATAAGGACTTACAGATTAAACTTCTATTAAAAATAAATTCCAATATTCCAAAATTCAAAGGAAGTTGTCATTGAACGGTTGTCAATCACTTTCATAGAGCCACGTTGGCTAGGCCTATGTTACAACGCTGTACTGTAACCATTAATATCTATCGGTCGGGGGTATAAGCGCACCCAAAATGATTGTCAACTAATATATGATTAAAATAATGAACATCACAGAAAAGAATGTGAAAGTTTAGCTGTAATATGTAATAACTAGAACACAGATGATGTAGCAAAATATATCTTATAACTATCTCCGTCTCAGGATGTTCTGACAGGTTCGAGAGCACGCCACCTTCACAAGCTCGCAGATCTTAAAATTCTGACTTTTCGGGTTGAAGCTTGTGCGTTCAATACATGAAAGCTTCTATGAAGTCCCTAACCTTTGTTCTAACTTTGTGTGGAAAGATTTCTCCATCGGCCTCAATGACCTCCAAAAAAACCTTTGATCTAGGTCACTTACCCTTCTGTATTCTTGGCTTCATAGGACATGGGTTTGTCACATGATGCTGCCTAATAGAACTGAAATAAGCATCCTCTAACGTATTGATCCGTGTTACTCTGAAATTGGAGGTGTAGCAATTTAAAAATTATCCACAACATGGCACTCCATGAGGGCTGTGTACGAATCACATATCGAAGGGACTCGAGTTTGAAAAATCCCAAGAAGATTTGATGGATTATATCAAGTAACATGTATTCTGTGTCGCTGAGTATCCAATGAGCACAGGATCTCGCAGCATCCCCCGATATTATATAGATCAAAATGTATATCCAAGATGAGAAATACAAAATAGAAATGTGCGCAGAATCTAGAGTTTAATTTTGGCTCTGATTCCAACACTTGCTAAAATGAACTCTAAAAAAACTTGGTGATATTAGTGGAGAGAAAATGTACAGGGTGTGCATTTATTTTTATTGCTCCAATGCATCAAAAATAAAAATTAAAGCAAATTTGTAAATAGTCTTAATTTAAAGAGGCTCTGTCACCAGATTATAAATGCCCTATCTCCTACATAATCTGATCGGCGCTGGAATGTAGATCACAGCAGTGGTTTTTATTTTGAAAAACTATCATTTTTGAGCAAGTTATGAGCTAGTTTAGATTTATGCTAATGTATTTCTTAATGGACAACTGGGCGTGTTTTTAGTTTTAACCAACTGGGCGTTGTAAAGAGAAGTGTATGACGCTGACCAATCAGTGACCACAGTGACCAATCAGTGTTATACACTTCTCATTGTTCCAGCCCAGCATGATCCACAGCACAGTGTGATTGTGCAGTGAAAGTAGCTGGGCTGGAACAATGAGAAGTATATGACGCGGATTAGTCACTGATTGTTCAGCGTCATACACTTCTCTGTACAACGCCCAGTTGTCTATTAAGAAACTAATTACCATAAATCTAAAATTACTCATAATTTGCCGGTAAATGATTGTTTTTCAAAATAAAAACCACTGCTGTTATCTACATTACAGCGATTATGTAGGAGATAGGGCACTTATAATCTGGTGACAGAGCCTCTTTAATATCCAACCTTTTTGTCTATACAGTTCCTATGCAGACCTATGTGTCTCCATGGATACAGACTACAAACAAACCTTGCCTGTAGTCTGATTTTGCAGTCCTATGTAACGCTCTTGCTTCTGCTACTCTCGTTGCAAATCTACTGTATCCACTCTATTGCAGAGAAGGCTTTCAATCACTAAGGGGGAGAGGAAGGCTTCTAGGTTATGAAAGGCTGTACTTGGGGTTTTTATTAGTATACAGGGCATGCATATTTACAGGTTTCATTACATCCTCTTTAATATACAACTGCCATATAGGTACTATTCACAAATATCCCCTATAGTTGCTTGTCATTACTTTTACAAGTAGAGTGTTAATAAAAACTGGTACCCCATTAGCACCTTTGCGGTGGTGACACAACGTCAATGCTGTTGCCTGCGGCAGTTCACATTTCTAATCTGCATACATTCTTAATGTGCAAAATAATTTGTTGGCTTTAGTAAAAGTGATATTTTCTTCCCAATTAAAAGACAATATCCTCTAAATATCTCTTGTTAAATGCAGTGGAATTAACTTTAGGAACATTCCCAGAGGTCAGTAATGAACTAGAAAGTAAGTAGGTGTGATTGAAGTCAGGGAATGAATGTCATTAATCTTTTATACCTAACTTGTGATATTGGTCCCAACTCAATTTTCAGTAGGACAATGTAATGAATCAGCTACGCTCTTCGGTTTGTTAAGAAAAGGCTTTTATACCATTTAGCAAATACTAGAAAATCATTCTGGCCTAAATTTTTATTTCCTTGCTGCAAAATACCTTATTCACACTTTCAAATCACTTGGGCATATGACTAATACAACTGTTACACGGAAAAAATTCAACCTTTGATTCCTATCTCTAAGAGAATCCTCAGGCAAGAACACAGATTATTTTGCTTCTCATTAGGCAAAATATAAAGTAACCACCAAGCATAATATTAAAGAAGACAAGGAATACACATAGGGCTATGTTAATAAAGCGGCTAGGTTTAACGGTTAACTCTGCAATATGCTTAAATACACTTTCCCCTAAAATCAATGACCTGGAAATATAAATCTCTGGCAAATCTTAGGACTTTTATTATTCTATTCAGCCTTATCTGAGTTATCTTGGTCTTCTACACCAGTAAAACAAGTTGAATTTCCAAAGGTGACAACCACTAATGACAGCTACAATGCATGAAAGGTTTTTTATTATTATTATTATTATTATTATTATTATTATTATTATTATATGTATTATTATTATTATTATTATTTGTAGCATTATTATTATATTATTATTATTCGATTATTATTATATTTTTATTATTATTATTATTATTATTTGTAGCATTATTATTCGATTATTATTATATTTTTATTATTATTATTATTATTATTATTACTATTATTAGATTTTTATTATTATTATTAGATTTTATTATTATTATTATTATTATTTTGGTCTCTATCATTTGTGTCTTTTCCTACTTTCCATGATCTCCTAGTGATCTGCATTAAACTAAACCTCAGCTATGGTGGAGAGGAGCCCCTCTAGCTACTGGGCCCCAAAGCCATGCACCAAACCATGCACAAATTCTGTGCATTACCTAAGAACCCCAAAAGGGGTTAACCCTTTTAAAGGAACAGTGTCATCACAAATTATTTTTTTATATGTTAAAGATGTTAGTGCTTTATTAAAAACGTTTATATTCATTTGTGTGTTTGTGTTTTACTTTTTCTTATTTTTACACTTTTTCTTCCCTATGGGGGCTGCCATTTTTTGTTCCATTTCTGTGTGTGTCGATTAACGACACATACAGACATGGAATACGGCAGCCACAGTCCCATAGGGACTGCGAACGGCTCCCGTCCCATTGACTGCAGTGTACGGCGTCTGTGTGGGAACTGCGCATGCGCCGCTCCCACACAGTCCTATTCGAAATTGGCGCCGTCCGGCGCCATTTTCCTGTGGACCGGAAGTCGCGGCCAGACAGTAATATTACTACTTCCGGTCGCGGCTTCCGGATTTGTGCACTTGCACCAGCGGCAGCAAACGGAGCGGACGGGCCGGAGGGAGCCGCGGCGGCAGGAGCAGGTAAGAGATTTCAATGTATGTTCGTGTTTGTGTGTGTTTACTACTGTATGTAAACCTACTACACTGTGGGTTAGCTCAAAAAATGGCGACACACAGTGTAGGAGGTTACATCGTTCAAACCCCTCGTTTATCCCAGCACTAGCCAGGATAAAGGAGGGGGGGATGCTGAGAGCTCACTAGAGCGAGGGCTTTTAACCCAATGTTGCAATGCTGCAATTTTGGGAACAGCTCCATCTAGTGACCAAAAATGGGTAGTATTATAAATTAGAAATAATTTATAATATTACATGGACTCGTGCAAAAAAATAAAAAAAATTTGAACAATGTTTAATCACCCACACACTAAATGTTTAATTTTTAAAAAAAAAACATGTTTTTCTGGCAACACATTCCCTTTAAGGTAATGCTGACCTTGCATCGGGAATTTAAACTTTAATATAAAATGTGGGAATATACAACTATTACATAAATATGTAATCTGTTTGCCTTCATATGTGAGGGATGCTATGGATCTACCGTACTCCAAAGATTGGAGGTAATGATTGATGAACTCATTTTTTTATTGACAAATATTGATGTTTAAGCATTCTACTCATCTATACCCCTATATTACAGACAGACCACAGCAGGGTCACATATGCAGAAACACATTTGGCTGACATTAAACCCTAAGGCCTCATGCACACTTCCATCACCGTTTTATCGGCCGTTTTTGACGGATCCGTGTGTCCGTTTTTGTTTCCGTGTGGTTTCCGTGTGCACTCCGTTTGGCTTTCGTTTTTCCGTTTAAAAAACAGAAGGTAAACTTCATTTGAACTTGTCACATGTCCCAGGAAACACCAGGTTACAAGAAGTTTTTGGTGCTGTTTTCTGCAGCTTTCAGAGCATAGAGAACAGTTTGAGATTACTCTGCTTGGCTTGCTTTGTTTTTTTGGTATTTTTGGAGTGAAATGTGTGCACTTACTTACTTATTTTGTGACGCTGGGCACTAGTTCCCTGCTGCCATCTGTGCGTCAAAAGCTCCTTGGCAAGTTCCTCCCACGCGGCGTCCTTTTTATAACGGTCGTGGTAGCATTCTGCCCGCGTCTCCCACAGTTCTGGGTGATCATGCACCAATGCTATGAGTCTCTCCACATCTTCAGGAATGAATGTGTACTGTAGTCTGTGAGTCTGTGAACTTTGGCTCACCCAGCCATTGTTATGGCAACGGATCCGTCAAAAACGGATGGCACACGGAAGCCTTCCGTGTGTCATCCGTTTTTTTGACTGACTCATTGACTTCACACGGTCACTGAATCACTGACAAAAGTAGGACATGCTCTACTTTTGACGGAACGGAACAACGGATCCGTTTAAATAACTGAAGTGTGCATGGGCCGATTGAAATGAATGGGTTCAGGGTGCTATCAGTGACAAAAATGGATAGCACCCTGAAGGAAAAAACTGAAGTGGGCATGAAGCCTTAAGGACCAAACCATTTTATCATTAAGATTTTGTCCACACACAACGGAATTGCTGCAGTAAATTTCTGCAGCAACTCCATTGAAAGTATCAGACTTTCCGCTGCGTCAAAAATGCACCATTTCCTGCGTTTTTTACAGCAGAAAATGGTGCGTATTTTGCTGCGTTTTTCACAATGCTGGGGGATCGTGACATCTCCCCTGAAAATCGCAGCAATTCTGTCCACTGTCCACAGCTGGAATTGGCATGCTGCGGTCCGAAAATTAGGCACCGCCGCTCAATTTCGGCTTGGAATTTTTATGCAGCGTGTGTATGACATTTGTTGAATCTCATCCACTTTGCTGCTACTGTATTCTGCTGCGTTTTTTCCGTCCGCAATTCTACTGCGTGTGGACGAGCCCTAATGGAGCGGTGTGAAGGCTTATTTTAATGTGGGAAGAGCTGTCGTTTTTATTGGCTCCATTTAAAATACCATATAATGTACTGGGAAACTTAAAAACAATTGTTTGTAGGGTGGAATTAGAAAAAACTGCGATTCCTCCATTGTTTTTTGGGTTAAATTTTTACGGCTTTCACCATGTGGTAAAAATGACAACTTTAATTTATTCTGCGCATCAATACGATTACAACGATTCCTAATGTATATATATTTTGGTTATGTATGACAGCGTTCGCACAAAAAAACAAAACTCTTTTTTTTTTTTTTAAATCATTTACTTTTTGAGTCACCAGATTCTAAGAGCCATAACTTTTTTATTTTTCCATCCATTTTCTGGTACATTTTGATCACTTTTATTAAGTTGTTTTTTTTTTTTACAGCTAATGAGACCAAAAAATAGCAATTGTGGCATATTTTTATGTTTCTATTTTTTTACAGCGTTCACCCTGTGGGTTAAATAAAGTCATGTTGTAATAGTTCAGACTTTTATGGACACGGTGATACCAATTAAGGTTTTTTTGTTTTTTTTTACATTACTTTAGAGGAAAAATAGGAAAAAGGTTTTTGTTTGAACTTTTAATATTTTTTTTATTTTTGTATACTACTAAAAATTTTATTTTACTATTTTTTTAATTTTTTGATTAGTCCCTCTAAGGGACTTGAATCAGCGATTGTTAGATCGCTGGTATAATACACTGCACTTCTTATGTATTACAGTATATTGTGATTTTTCCCAGTTCCTAATAAGCCCTGCCTTCATTAGGCCCCAAGGCAGCCATGACAACAATCAGCACCCTGCAATTGCGCTGCGGGGGGACCGTTGGGCTGTCGGAGGGGACCCCTTCACCTCTCTCTATTGGCTTAGATGCCACGGTAGCTATTGACCGTGGCACCTAAGTAGTCTTAACGGCCAGGATCTGATTTATCTCTGATCCTGGCCGTTAGTGCGAGGTGTCAGCTGTGAGGGTATGTTCACACGCAGTGTTTTCAGGCGTAATTCGGGAGTTTTATGCCTCGAATTACGCCTGAAAAAACGGCTCCATTATGCCTACAAACATCTGCCCATTGCTTGCAATGGGAATTACGATGTTCTGTTCCCACGAGCCTTTATTTTACGCGTCGCTGTCAAAATACAGCGCGTAAAATGATGGCTCGTCAAAAGAAGTGCAGGACACTTCTTGGGAGGTTTTTGGATGCGTTTTTCATTGACTCCATTGAAAAACAGCTCTAAAAACGGCCATAAAAAACGCAGCGAAAAACACGAGTTGCTACAAAAACGTCTGAAAATCAGGAGTTCTTTTTGCCTAAAAACAGCTCGGTATTTTCAGACGTTTTTGCTCACTGCGTGTGAACATACCCTCATACTTCTCCCCCCGCACAATGACGTACAGTGTACTCGTGATGCGTCGAGGGGGTGACGTTTCTGCACTTTGTCCTTGCCCCGTCATTGCTTTACTGGTTGTAATGATAGGATGAAAATGTGGAGCTCAAAACTAGTGTACCAAAAAAATCAACATCTATAAATAACCTCTTGAGGTGGCAGAGTTACCACCAAATGCCATTAAAAAGGGGCATTCTGAAGGGGCACCATCTCCGCCTTATGAGGAACTTTTTATCTCTGTTGAATTTCACATAACAAGCACATGAACTGAGAAATAGCTGGGGCTACCCCAAATCTACCCAGTAGGAAACATACCAACATGTAGTAAATACAAATAGGGTTGAGTTGCTTGCACCCCATTACAGGGAACAACGGATCAGATTCATAGATAGGGCACTGGCATTAAAGGGAACCTATGACTATTGAGAACTCTATGTTATAGTACAGTAGTAAAGAGGTAAATTTACCTAAACATGGAATAAATTACCTTTTGAAGCATAACTGTAAGGCTCCTAGGTAGGGGGGACATTATTTTCCCCTAGAAAATAATCTTTTTTTTCTATCGGGTGTAGAGACTCGTACATCCGCCATACAACTCACCTTGTATTGAGTGATGTGCTCTTCTATGGACACAAACAAAATTTATTTTTGCCAGATAATTCACCTTAAACTACTCTTCAGGTCGGTATTTCCCATTGCTACACACAAAATCATGAATGTAATGACTTAATATGTTGTTATGTTTTTTCCCTGTTATATTAGTTGTATTTGTTTGCAACTTACTAATTTAGTCATTTTCTTTTTCTTTTTTTTTCCTGCATTAGTTTACATGGAAGTCTAAGTAAGTTGAACTTGAAAACAGTTATTAAAGGGTAAAGCAATACTGCTCTCTAGTGGAAAACTCATAGAATGCAGCATCCTTACAATTATATATAATAAAGCATGTTTTATAGAGCCCCATCACACCACACAATATTTAAATATCTCATTCATTAATTAAAGGATATTAATCTAAAAAAAGGCTCTATTGAGGCTCTTCTGCTGCGTTTTACACTGTGGACCGCCAACTCCTACTTAGTATGCTCCACTCTATTGGCCTTAATGGGGTTGTCCAGGTTTGGAGCTGTTTTTTATACTGATGACCTATCCACAGGATAGGGCATCAGTATATGATCGGTGGGGGTCCGACACCCTGACCTCTCACCAATCAGCTGTTGAGGCTGATTGCAGGGTTAGTGGCTGAAGCAGATGGCTCCATTTACTGTATAACTGCCGTGCTGCATCCTGCATGACTATCCTGTTGATAGATCATCAGTACAAAAAACAGCCCCGAACCTGGACAACCCCTTTAAGGAAACTGCTCTTTCTTTCTTTTCTTTCTACCTCTCTGACCCTTCATTCACTGTGTCATTTTCTGGTTCTACTTCTTCTCCTTCCTATCGGGGTTCCTCGGGGATCAGTCCTAGGTCCGCTCCTCTTTTCTCTCTACACAGCCCCTATTGGACAAACCATTAGCAGATTTGGCTTCCTGTACCATCTCTATGCTGATGACACCCAATTATATACTTCTTTCAATGATATCACCTCCACTATAATAAAAAAAACACCATTGATTGTCTGTCTGCTGTCTCTAACATCATGTCCTCTCCCTATATGAAACGGAATCTTTCTAAAACTGAGCTCCTTGTGTTCCCACCATCTACTAACCTACCTAAACCTGATGCAGAGGCGTAGCTAGGTTCTCCTGCACCCGGGGCAAAGATTCAGATTGGCGCACCCCCCCCCCCCAACTTATTTCCCGACATCTCCTTCCCCCTCACCATGTTTGCTTTCTCTACCAATCAACAAGGTGTAATTTTTTTATACAATTTTTTTTATGTAACTCAAGCATAAAACCATTTCTACATTTTACAAGTGATATAGTTATATAAGGGAATTAGACTGTAGCTAAACGTTCAACAAACTTCTGACTTGTCATAGTGACATGTCAGAAGTTTGGATTGGTGGGGGTCTGAGCAGGGAGAACCCCACCAATCGCTAGAACGAAGCAACTGAAGCGCTTGTGTGAGCGCTCAGCCACTTCGTGTCTGTTCGACTTTTTCCGGAAAGCCAATGTATCGGAGTACGGGCAGTTAGACTTTGTATTGAGTCCGTACACAAATACATTTATTTCCGTAAAAAGCTGAACAGACATGAAGCGGCTGAGCGCTCACACGAACACCTCAGCTGCTTCGTTCTAGCGATTGGTGGGGGTATCCGTGCTCGGACTCCCACCAATCCAAACTTCTGACATGTCACTATGACATGTCAGAAGTTTGTCAAACGTTTAGCTACACTTTAACATAAAAATAAATTAAAAGAAAATAAATTAAAGAGGCCACACACAGCTCCCTGTAGATAGCGCCACACACAGCCCCCTGTAGATAGCGCAACACACAGCCCCCCTCTTGTATATAACACTACACAGCTCCCTGTAGATAGCTCCACACACAGCCCCACTTGTAGTTAACGCCACAGCCCCCTGTAGTAGATAGTGCCACACAACCCCTCTTGTAGATATCGCCACACACAGCCCCCCCTTGTAAATCATGCCACACACAGCCGCTCTCTTGTAGATAGTGCCACACACAGCTCCTCTCTTGTAGATAGGGCCACACACAGCCCCTCTTGTAGATAGTGCCACACACAGCCCCCCTTGTAAATAGCGACACACACAGCCCCCTGTAGATAGCTCCACACACAGCCCCGCTTGTAGTTAACGCCACAGCCCCCTGTAGTAGATAGTGCCACACAACCCCTCTTGTAGATATCGCCACACACAGCCCCCCCTTGTAAATCATGCCACACACAGCCCCTCTCTTGTAGATAGTGCCACACACAGCTCCTCTCTTGTAGATAGTGCCACACACAGCCCCTCTTGTAGATAGTGCCACACACAGCCCCCCTTGTAAATAGCGACACACACAGCCCCTCTCTTGTAGATAGTGACACACACAGCCCCTCTCTTGTAGGAAGTGCCACAAAGCCCCCTTGTAAATAGTGCCACACCCCTCCCCCTTGTAGATAGTGCCACACATAGCCCCTCTCTTGTAGATAGAGCCACACACATCCCTCTGTTGTAGATAGCGCCACACACAGCCCCACTTGTATATAGTGCCACACAGACCCCCCTTGTAAACAGAGACACACAACCCCGCTAGTAAATGGCGGCACCCCCCCTTTTAAATAGTGCCACACTCCCTCCTTGTAGATAGGGGTGCACACAGGTCGCTGCCCCCCTTGTAAATAGTGCCACACTCCCCCCCTTGTAAATAGCGGCGCACTCCACCCTTTGTAGATATTGCCACACACAGCCCGCTGCCCCCCTTGTAAATAGCGCCACACTCTCCCCCTTGTAAATAGCGCCACACTCCCCCTTGTAAATAGCACAATACTCCTCCCCTTGTACTTAGCACCACACTGTAAACAGAGCAGAGAGTGGTAGCCTACCGCTTCCACTCTCCACTCTGCCTGACGTGAGTCACCGGAGGAGGCGAGGTCATGCAGTGCAGGCAGCGGCGGAGTTCCTTCTGACTAGGGTCGGTGACAGCCCAGGAATGGACCAGTCCAGTCACCTGACCTGAATCCTCTGACACCATGTCACTGACATGAGGTCACGTGACAGGTCAGGTGACTGGACTGATCCACTCCCGGGCCGTCACAAACTTCAGTCAGAACACCGCCGCATGAATTACTGACTCTTTCTAACGCTGATCGCTGCTGCAGGTGTCCGACATACAGGGCGCCTAACAGCAGCAATTAGCTGCGCTGCGACGCCCCCCCCCCTTCCTAACAACTAGTTGCGCTGGGGGCACATGCACTGCCTGCCCCCCTAGCTACGCCCCTGCCTGATGACGCCATCTCAGTGTGTGGCACTACCATAACTCCCAGACAGCAGTCTTAGGGTATGTTCACACGCAGTGTTTTCAGGCATTTTTTGGGGTGTAAATGCCTCGAAAAATGCATGAAAAAACGGAAGCTGAACGCATCCAAACATCTGCCCATTGATTTCTATGGGAAAAGAGGTGTTTCGTTCAGACAGGGCGTTTTTTTACGCAGCCCTTTCGCGTAAAAAAGAGCCCCGTAAAAAGAAGTACATGTCACTTCTTGAGCCATTTTTGGAGCCGTTTTTCATTGTGTCAATAGAAAAACAGCTTTAAAAACAGCTCCAAAAAAAACGCATCAAAAAATGTTTGATGCTTTCAAATTGGCTGACATGCACTTATTCTTACGAGGCGTTTTTTTACGTAGCCGTTTTTCTGGGCGTTTGCGGCACGAAAAACGGCTGAATATAAGTTATGTGAACAAACCCTTAGGTTCAATGCACACTATGCGTATTACGTATGGTTTTGCTTTGCGGATTTGCGTGCAGCAAATCCACAGTGTAATACAGTACAAGCATAGTCAATAATATTCCAGGAAATATCATGTACATGCTTCAGTATTTTTTGGGAGGGAAATTGACCTGCGGTGCATATTTTAGAATCTGCAGCATGTCAATTTATCTTGTGTTTCTGCTTGCGAATTGTATCACATATAATTAAAGGTGTTGCCCACTACCGGACAACTGATGACCTATCCACCAACGTGTACCTCCACCTACACGTCTCTCCGACCCCCAGCCAACAGAAAAAGAGCCTGCTCTATGCCATCTTGAAGCCCGGAAAGAAAAATGTCCAACCCAATGTCAGTAAGGTGGACCCCATCAGGGAGCAGTAAACAACGGTTGTCCCCTTCAAGCTGCCTGTGTGATATAACCACCCCACCCCGAGAACGAACTAACGAACCGGGAAAGCCTGGTATTTAATAATCTCCTGCCCCTCTCAATAGCAGCGATATCCCTCGCCCCGTGCCAAACCACCCTTGGGATAATCTCTGACCAGACCAAAACCATTTCAGGAAAGAAAGAAGAGACGTGTTCCAAATCTGATTGTATCAGAGTGATCAGTTCACCCAGGCGAACCGAACACAAGTCATTGCCTCCGACATGTACAACCAGAACAGTAGGCACCAGCCGGTGCCCAATAATCTCCACGACTTCCGGTTAGGTCTGCAACCATTGCAGGCCACGAAGACCCCTCCAATAAACTTCTGCATCCAGGAAGCTGAGCGAAAGACCACCAGGGCGGATAGCAGCTCTGTGCTCAGCCCAGGAAACGTAAGAATGCCACAATATCCACACTGACAGTCCGGTAGCTGGAAAAGAAAAATCACTGTAAAAGCAAGTCTGGTCTAACATAACCAGCAAAACATTCAGAGTGCCAACGACCTATACGAAAAACCTCAGCGTCAAAATGAATGTGTACCAATCTCTTTAGGTGGAAAACCAGCGTGCGCCAAAACCTTCTTAAAAACCGAAGAAAACTGAAAGCGCGTTAACGGTTTAACGTCTATATGAGCCAAGAATCGTAAGCCGAGGGAACGGACGCTTATAAAAGGAAGAAACCAGAGCAACAGGGCACGTGACACCCGGAACCGGACGAAAAAACACCCAGCAACTACGACCGAAAACATAAGTTTTAGACCGCCGAATACAAAGAGATGAAGCGGAAACGACTACGTCCTCCAATAGTAAACCCCCCGAGCGGGACGCGCTCATGAGAACCAACCCGGAAACTCGCAAAAAGAGCAACTGCAAACAATGATACTTTGAACGGAGAAGAACACACATAAGGGAGGGGAGATTTACATTTCTGAAGCATAAAAAAGGAAACTGGACGACGAAATTCACGCCGAACAGCTGATTTCTTCCAGCCTTTCAATCCTTGGGAAATTAAAAACGACTTAGTCACGTCAGACCAACCCCGCAGTTTAGAGAAAAATTACACGCCCGCCAGCCGACGCTGCGCAACTAGACCAGAATCACTGCGATCATGTAAATACGACAAGTATTCCAACGTAACAGACAGACGAACATCCCCAGCTACCTCCACCCACTCATTCCACGCATTACCATAAGCAGATCAGGTGGACAGGGCCAGGGACGATCTCACAAAGGGAACTAATTGGGATCCAGCAGCCTCCACATTGCCTCCGGGAAAGGGGTCCCCACAGGGTCTGCCGACAGAGGGAATGAAAAACCTGCCAATTGAAACGAGAAAGAGAATTCGACACACCAGGAATGTGGCGAGCCCGGATCTCGATATTACATTGCAAGCAACGCAAGACCAGATGACGAAGCAGCACCACCACCGGCCCTGAGGAAGTAGTGAGTTTATTAATAGCAAAAACCACACTCAAATTATCAGTGCTGCCAAATTGCACTTCTGTTCCTATTCTGTGATCAGAGCCATCTGCTTCATGCATGGACATCCGGTGCCTGGAGGCAGATGGAGCAGCTGATCAGTGCGGAGTCCTGTGTCAGACCCCCACCGATCATATTCTGATGACCTATCTGGTGAATAGGTAATCAGTTGTCTGATAGTGGACAATTCCTTTAATTAATGCAGATAGATATAATGCCAGAACGAATCTTATTGCATAGATATAGTAACAGAACCAAACTTACTTACTTACAAGCGAACACTGAACATGGACAGTGAAGTCATGGGCTACTCCTGGAGCGCCGGAGTCCCCGGCCAAAGCGTTGCTGACGCCTTGGCCGGGAATTCCACTCATAGAGTGAGCCCTGACTTCACTGTCCATATAAGGGCAGTGACGTCAGTAGCACCTCGTGCAGTGGAATCCCCGGACATGGCGTCGCAACGCTTTGGCCAGGGAATTTGCTCCAGGAGGAGTGAATGGCAGAGAATAAAAAACGGCTGTAAAATACAGAGCTGTTTACAAGGGAAAACAGACTCTGATTTTCAGCCATTTTTAAGCATCAAGTGTTTTTTGATGCATTTTTTATGGCCGTTTTTTAAATTGTTTTTCTATCGAGACAATGAAAAACGGCTCAAAACACGGCTCTAGAAGTGATATGTACTTCTTTTATACGGGGCATTTTTTTACGTGCCGTAAAAAAGCAAAACCTTTGTTATACTTACCTTTCTGGGTCTGTGACAGTAAACTAAGCCATGACCAGCTCTAAGCTGTTATTGGTTAGTTTACATCACATGGTCCCTGGTTACCTCAGTTTGTTGAGCTACTTTTTTTTTTTTTTTTAAATCAGATTATTGGCAATGTTTTCCAATACAAAGATTAACAGGCATATACAATTCCAGTCATTGAAAAATGACAGAATGTACATATCATGTAACAAACATGTCATCCCAACTCCCCCCAACAGCCCTCCCAGCACAGCCGTATACCATCATTGGGCTACTTTTAATAGTAGGACAATGAACTGACGAAACCGGCGGGGCGTAATTTGCTCCAGTCGGGAAGGGAGCCACTGCAGGAGTGGGTTTTTTTCTTCTAAAAATTAATAAACTGTGACCTGATCAATAATAGAGGAAATGGGCCCCAGTGTTCATGTGGGGGGGGGCAGGGTTTTGAATGTTAATGGGGTAGCACTGAGCATTTATTTTAGGGTATGTCCACACACAGCGTAAACACTGCAGATTTTCTGCAAGTATTTTATTTTTTTTTAAAAACGCAGCATAATACATTAGCAGCAAAGTGTATGAGATGTGAACAAATCACATCCACACGCTGCATAAAAAACCCACCAAAAAACGTTCATAAATTGACCTACAGTGCGTTTTTTTAATCCGCAGCATGTCAATTTATGCTGCGGGATCTCTGGTTTTCTGTTGCAGGTTTTCCCTATTGAATTCATTTGGGGAGGTAAAACCCACAACAATTAGCACATGTTGCGATTTTTACGGCGGAAAATCTACGTTAACAGGGGCGTCAGCCCTAAAAGTGCAGCACCAACTCCAAATACTCCCCTGCCCCTCTAATGCATAGATACGATAACAGATCCAACCTAGGTCTATGTTCACACGGCAGATTTTGCTTCTCAGGTCCCGCAGCAAAATCCGCCGCAGAATTATTCCTGCCGTCAGCAGGAAGATTCCTACTCCCATTCACTTCAATGGAATCGCCCGAAGATTGGGCAGGGTGCTTATTTCGTCCGCTAGCTGAAAAAAATCAGAATCCGCCGCAAAAATTCCTCCATGTGGACATAGTCTTAGGCCTCATGCACACTTCCATCACCGTTTTCTCTGGCGCTTTTGACGGATCAATGTGTCCGTTTTGGTAATTGTGTGGTTTCCGTGTGTACTCAGTGTCCGTTCTGTGTTTCTGATTTAAACGGACGTTGTGCTTCCGTTTCGCTTCCGTGTTTCCGTTAAGAAAACGGAAGGTATTGAACTTTATTTGAACTTGTCACATGTCCCAGTCTATGAACTTTGGCACGCCCTGTCGTTGCTAGGGCAATGGATCCATCAAAAATGGACGGCACACGGAAGCCTTCCGTATGCCGTCCGTTTTTTTGACGGACCCATTGACTTCTATGGGCCCCACGGTCACAGAATCACTGACCAAAGTAGGACATGCTCTACTTTTGACAAAACGGAACAACGGATCCATCAAAATAACGGAAGTGTGTATGGGCCCATTGAAATGAATGGGTTAGGGTGCTATCAGTGAAAAAATGGATAGCACCCTGAAGGAAAAAACTGAAGTGGGCGTGAGGCCTTAAGTTTAGACAGAGTGAACCAAGCGAAGTGCATGAATATAGTGAAGGAACAAAGAAAACTGCATAGATAAGATCAGGGCTGCCATCAGGAATTTCTGGGCCCCATACTGCCAATGAGTCTGGGCCCCCGCCCCCCTCGTTATTAGGAGGGGGGGTGAAATGTAAAGGGGCAGCAGGTAGGGCACATTAAAAAGAAAACTATTTGGAGGAGCAGGGCAGAGACAGGAGGTGGGTGTCGGAGGGCAAACGGGAGAGACTAAGTGCCAGGGCTGGGAGAACTGAAAGTAGCAGTGGTAGCCAGGGGGGAGACGCAACCTCACAGGGGCTCTGTGGAGTGACAGGGAAGAGACAGCGGCTCTGTGGGGGGCAAAAAGGGAAAGTAAGTGTGTGTGTGTGTGTGTGTGTGTGTATAGAATCTGTCAGGGTGTAGGAGGGCAATATAAACAAAAATCATTGCACTGAAGCCCCATACACAGCAGAGTCACTCACCAAAATGTAGTCCCTAAGATCTCCCACCGCCACGGGCATGCCTGGATGATGCTTTTGCATTCTCTTCACACGCTGCACACACGTTATCTGTGTAAAAACCACGCAACAAAATTAATTCAGACACCAAACCAGAAAAAAATTCAGATCCTAGACCAGACCTGTTAGGTAATTCAGACACCTTTCCACCAGACCCCTACCTGTGGCCAGAGTTTAGCATTTAGACTTTTATCTACAGGGGAGTGTGTGTGGCGCTATCTACAGGGGGCAGTGTGTGGAGCTATTTACAGGGGGGCTGTGTGTGGAGCTATTTACAGGGGGGCTGTGTGTGGAGCTATTTACAGGGGGTTGTGTGTGGCACTATCTACAGGGGGGTGTGTGGCACTATCTACAGGGGGATGTGTGGCACTATCTACAGGGGGTGTGTGTGGCACTATCTACAGGGGGGTGTGTGTGGCACTATCTACAGGGGGGTGTGTGTGGCACTATCTACAGGGGGGGGTGTGGCACTATCTACAGGGGGGTGTGTGTGGCGCTATCTACAGGGGGTGTGGAGCGCTATTTACAGGGGGCAGTGTGTGGAGCTATTTACAGGGGTTGTGTGTGGCGCTATCTACAGGGGGCTGTGTGTGGCGCTATCTACAGGGGAGGTGTGTGGCACTTTCTACAGGGGTGTGTGTGGCACTATCTACTGGGGTGTGTGTGGCACTATCTACTGGGGTGTGTGTGGCGCTATGTACAGGCGGGTGTGTGTGGCACTATGTACAGGGCTGTGTGTGGCGCTATCTACAGGGGGCTGTGTGTAGCGCTATCTACAGGGGGCTGTGTGTGGCGCTATCTGCAGGGGGGCTGTGTGTGGCGCTATCTGCAGGGGTGGGTGTGGCGCTATCTACAGGGGGGGGTGTGGCGCTATCTACAGGGTGGGTGTGGCGCTATCTACATGGGATTGTGTGGCGCTATCTACATGGGATTGCGTGGTGCTATCTACAGGGGGCAGTGTGTGGCACTATCTACAGGGGAGTGTGTGTGTGTGGCGCTATCTACAGGCAGTATGTTCGGCGCTAACTACAGGGGAGTGTGTGGCACTCTCTACAGGGGATTCCAGTCCAGGAGGAGACCCTGACCTCACTGTCCATATATGGACAGTGACCTCAGGGGCTACCTCTAGGAGAGGAATCCCCGGCCAGAGTGTCGGCAACTGTCTGGCTGGGGATTCCGCTCCTGGATGGGTGAATGGCAGAGTAGGATGCTGATACTTTCCTGCTCTGCCATAGTATTCAATTGTATCTGCATCCTGTGGACACAGATACAATTGAATATGGCAGTGGTTGACACACGTCTGGGACAGTAATTTGCCGGGACTGCCTCTGTAGATTCAGGACAGTCCCTGCAAATTCAGGACTGTTGCTAACTATGCCTTCGGTATAAGCTTTCTCCACCTACCCAGGTATACTCTCTCCTTCCTCTACCCCTCCCCATGTATAATTTCTCCCCTCCCTTCAGATATCATCACTTTTCACCCAATTATTACCCCCCCCCCCCCATTGTATAATGCCTCCTCCAGTGGAGGGATGTCACGATACCAGAATTTGGACTTCGGTAGCGATACTTTGCCAACAGTAATAAAAAAACAAAACAGTTCACCATTTCTTGTGTGAGGCGCGAGGTGTGATGGTAAATTTAACCTCCATGTGCCTCACATTAATAGTAATTAACCCCATCATGTTCCTCAATTATAATGGGTCAATGTGTAAGGTACATGATGGGCTAATTACTATTAATATGAGGCACATGGAGGTTAAATTCATCACACCTCGTGCCCCACATTATTAAGTGGAATAAGTTTTTATTTTATTTTTTACAGAGTACACATCATAAATTACGCAAAAAAATTGTTGTGCAGGTTATTACGGCCGCGCCAATACTGAATGTGTATGTTTTATGTATTGAGACTTATTTTAATGTTTATTGTAAAAAAGGTGTATGTGTATTTTTTTTAAATTTAACATTACTTTATGTTTTTACTTTGTTTTTTAAACTTTAATGTACTGGTATATATCTATATACGAATAGTACACAGGCAGTTGTTAGGACAGACCTGAGTATGCCCTAACCGGAAATATGGTAATACAGCCCTGGGGTCCTTCATTGGACCCTGGGCTGTCTGCCCATATATGGTATGTCCCTCAATCGCGTCACAGGGATTCCTGTGACGTGATCCAAGGGGCATCCCCCCTTCTCATTTTCCCCTGAATGCTGCAGTTAGCTTTGATCGCAGCATTTAGGGGAATAGCGGCGGAGATGAGAGGTTTCTCTGATCTCTGCCTTTATAGAGTGGGACTGCGGCTGTGTAATACAACCGTTGCCCCGCCCCGCACGCGTTGAGCATGAGGTGATTCGGGCGGCGCTGCACTAATGAGCGGCTGTTCAGGCACTGAAGACAGAACATGTGGGGGTGTTTTGTAGTGCGCCCGCCATGTTCTGTTTTCAGTGCCGCCGCTCATTAGTGCAGCGCTGGCCGCATCACATAATCCTGGCGGCGCGCACATGTCAGGACTCCGGAGCGGGGCCGTAACTGTATTACACAGCCGCAGCTCCACCCTCATACATTCATGTATTACAATATTGAGCTGTGCGGGCGCACAGCTTAGTATTGAAATACATGAAATAACGGTATCGAACCGTTTGGGGGTGCACGGTGTCGAAACCGTATCGAAGTTTTGATGCATCGTGCATCCCTACTCAAGTGCCATCCTCCCTCCATTATTATCTCCTTCCCACTCTAGCATCATTTCCCTCCCTACCCAATGCCATCTCCCTGCCCCATTATCATCTCCCTGCCCCCATTATCATTGCCCTGCCCCCATTATTATCTCCCTGCCCCCATTATCATCTCCCTGCCCCCATTATCATCTAACTCTACCCCCTCCCCATAGAAAGCAAAAATCTTCCCCACGTCTGTATTAGTTTACACTGCGGCATAGGATTGTATCACTCAGCTCCACGACGGCTCTTTTCTCCTGTCCTGTGTAAACAGAGGGAGAAGACAGGTGTATTGTCACATGTTACACAGGACGGGAGATAAGAGCCGTAGAGCTGATACAATCCTATGCTGCGGTGTTAACATAATACAGACGTGGGTAAGATATTTACTTTCTATGCGGGTAGGAGGAGATTTTTTCAGGAGGCTCCGGGCAGCAGCAGCCGGACACAGACATAACTTAGTACTCACTGAAGGCGACGACTGCTGCTGCTGCTGGACGTATCCTCCGAGGCTGAGCTCATAACTCCCGCTGCTGTGATGTCTCTACCCCTTGTCTCCTCCCCACATGCTGTCACGCTGTTGGGGAGGAGGAGGGGCGGGCACATCTCACTCTCCAGCGGGCCCTTACGGTTTTATTCTGATGTAATGAACGGGCCCCTGCTTCGTGATGGGACCTGTTCCTTTCACCGAAATGAAATCGTAAGAGCCACACTGCCGTGAGTATATTAATTCCAGCGGCAGAGTGCGGGCCCTTTTTTTTTAAATTTATGCCCGGGCCCCTCACTGCAGTACCCCCTGTACCCCCCTGATGGCGGCCCTGGATAAGATACTAGAAGCAATCTACAAACCAGGTTAAAAGGGGTTTTCGGGGATTCAGCCACATTGGGATGATTGACTGCCACAGTCAAATTATATCACATCACAGGCCTGCATTTTAAACAGACACCAGTGCAGTGGGAGCAGAGGGCCGTGGTACATTTGTTTTCAAGACAACAAATATATTTGGTTTATACTTGTCCTAGTGCAGACACAGTAAGACCTTGTCCACACGTAACGGAATTGCTGCAGAATATTTCTGCAGCATTTCCGTTAAAACTACAGTAGCAGACAATCCGCTGCGGAAAAACTGCACCATTTCCTGCGTTTTTAGGCTGAGTTCCCACATAGCGTAAACACTGCGGAATTTCCGCAACAGAATTCTGTCTGGAAATTCCTCAGCGTTTACAGTAGCAGCAAAGTGGATGAGATTTAGAAAATCTCATGCCCACACTGCAGAAAAAACCGCAGCGTAAACGTTAATGACTTGACCTGCGGTGCGGAATTTTAGGCCGCAGTATGTCAATTTATGCTGTGTGTTTGTTTATTTTACGTTACTGGTTTGCAAAACCTGCAACAGAAAGCCAAGTGTTGCGACTTTTGCATTTACGCCGCAAAAATCGCAACGCCGGAAGAAAAAAAAATCATACTTACACAGAACGCCCTCCTTCTTCCTGCAGTCCAGCCTCCTGGGATGACGTTGCGTTCCATGTGACCGCTGCAGTCAATCATAGGCTGCAGCGTTACATGGCCTGAAATGTCATCCAAAGAGGCCGGAGCAGACGTCAGAGGAGGGAGGGGGTAAGTATGAAAAGGTTTCTTCCGCAGCGGAATATCTGTCTGAAAAATTGCACCACGAAGTGGTGTAATTATTCGGACAGGATGTCCTGCGGGGTCCAGGTCAGACACGCTGCGTGATTTTTGCGCAGTGTATACGTCCCGTGGGAACCCGGCCTCACTGCAGAAAATTCTGCGGAATTTAAATCAGCACCATGTCAATTTATGCTGTGTTTTAGTTGATTTTCCAATTTCGGGTTTTTCCCATTGAACTCAATGGGGATGCAAATCCCGCAACAGACGTATTCGCAGCGATTATGCCGCAAAAATTGCAACTACATAAAAAGAAAAAAAGCATACTTACCCAGAACTTCCTGCTTCTTTCTCCAATCATAGGCTGCAGCGGTCTCATGGGCTACAGCGTCATACAGGGAAGCCGGACCAAGCAGCCACGAAGGGACGCATCGCCATAACAATGGCTTAGGTAAGTATAAGCATTTTAAACTGCTGGTTACCGCAGCGGAAAATACGTCTGAAAAAAACGCTTTCCCATGCGTCTAATATGCTGCGTAAAAACCACGCAGCATATCCGACCAGGATCCTGCATCACAGTCTGTCCGAAAAACCGCCCCACATTGTGGTACAGTTTTTTGGCCGGAGTTTCCGCTGCGGCAAGCAGCGTTGAAATAAATAAAAAGCCCATCTGACCGTTGCAGCCTGTGATTGACTGCAGTGGTCACATGGGATGAAACGTCATCCCAGGAGGTCGGACTGGAGGAAGAAGCAGGGAGTTCTTGGTATGTATGATTTTTTTTTTCTGAGTTGTGATTTTTGTAGCGGAAGCAAAAGTCACAACACTTCGCTTTCTGTTGCGTTTTTTTTTATCCTCGTTGAATTCAATGGGGAAAACCCGCAATGGAAAAGCAACGAAAACGCAGCATAAATTTACATGCTGCGGATTTAAATTCCGCACCGCAGGTCAATTTATTAACGTTTTTGCTGCTGTTTTTTTCCGCAGCGTGGGCATGAGGTTTTCTAAATGCCATCCACTTTGCTGCTACTCTCTAATCTCTATCTCTAATTTTAAAATATCTCGTTGTGTATTTGTGTTTTTATATTTTGTACTTCAGATGTAACAATAAAATTATATTTCTTTGTGTACTTATAGTTTCTGACTCCTTTTTGCTCATGGTTTTCAATGTAAATGCTGCAGAATTTCTGCACAGAATTCCATTGCAGAAATTCCGCACGTGCCTTAGGGTATGTTCACACGTGGCGTAAATACTGCAGACTTTCCGCAATGGATTTCCTTGCAGAAAATCCACAGCATAATACAGTAGCAGCAAAGTGGATGAGATTTGAACAAATCTCATCCAAATGCTTCGTAAATGCTTCGCGGGGAAAAAACGCCCAGAAATTGACATGCGGTTTTTTAATCCGTAGCATGTCAATTGTATTTTCATAAACACTGCTTATTTGTTGCAGAGTTGTCTCCTTTGAATTCAATGGGGATGTAAAACCTGCAACAAATAAAATATGTTGTGTTTTTTTGCGGCGGAAAAGCAGCGATTCCGCCCCAAAACGCAACTCAGGAAAAAAAAAACTAATACTTAACAAGATTTTACGCCAATCACAGGCTGCAACGATCACATGGGGTGAAACGTCATCCCAGGATTGCAGAACGTCAGGATGCCGGGGGGATGCGTCGCCATGGTAAGTATCCATTTTATTTTTCTGTGCAGCGGACATTCCAGCGGAAAAACTGCACCACAAATTGGTGCGGTTTTTCGGCCGGAGTTCCCTGTGGCGCAGAGGGCAGATACTCTGTGTGCTTTTACGCCGCGCATCCAACCTCTGTTAACATAGCCTTAACGGTGTTATCTTGAATATTAAGCTAGACACATATTGATGTTGTGCATAATAACTTTCCCGCAAATGGAAATACCATCATTAAAGTGTCCCTTCAGTTATACTCTCCCGCCCGAACTAACCTCGGGTGTGGAGTGACACACCTGCACGCTAGGCTGTACTGTTGCCGTGGCAAACGTACTATGCCCCGAAAGTATTGTGCATGGGGCCATTTCTAATTAATTAGACCCGTGCATAATAATAATAATAATCTTTATTTATATAGCGCCAACATATTACGCAGCACTTTACAATTTAGAGGGAAACATGAAACAAACAATATCAGACATTACATAGTGACAAAGTTCATTTACAATTCAAACCTGGGGAGTGAGGACCCTGCTCGCAAGAGCTTACAATCTATGAGGACATAAGGGAGACACAAAGTGTAATAGTGTTTGTTCTGTACAATGGTCCGGCCATTTTTATATACACATGCGGTGGTAACATAAAGCTGCATGAGCCGGTCACCAGCCAGTATCCGTGTATGACGGACATGAAGAGAAGGAGTGTGAGGGAACATTATTCTGATGACTAATTTAAATGGAGGGCCATGGAAAGGAGTCAGATTAGGGAATGTTATAGGTCTGTCTAAATAGATGTGTTTTCAGGGCACGTTTAAAACTGTGGATATTGGGAATTAATCTGATTGTCTGGGGTAGCACATTCCAGAGGACGGGTGCAGCACGAGAGAAATCCTGGAGACGGTAGTGGGAGGTTCGGATTATGGAGGATTTTAATCTAAGGTCGTTGGCAGAACGTAGAGCCCTAGTAGGGTGGTAGACAGAGATGAGGGAGGAGATGTAAGGAGGTGCAGCACTGTGGAGAGCTTTGTGGGTGAGAGTAATAAGTTTGAATTTTATTCGGAAGGGGATGGGCAACCAGTGCAGTGACTGGCACAGATTAGAGGCGTTGGTGTAGCGGTTGGTCATAAAGATGAGCCTGGCTGCTGCATTGAGGATAGATTGGAGAGGGGAGAGTTTAGTAAGGGGAAGACCGACTAGTAATGAGTTACAGTAGTCCAGACGAGAGTGAATCAGAGCAACAATGAGAGTTTTGGCAGTTTCCTCCGTAAGAAAAGAGCGAATTCTGGAGATGTTTTTGAGGTGAAAATGACAAGAGCGTGAAAGTGATTGTATGTGAGGAGTAAAGGAAAGATCTGAGTCAAAAATAACCCCGAGACAGCGGGCGTGCTGCTTAGGAGTGATGGTAGTGCCACACACAGAGATGGAGACATCAGGTTTAGGGAGGTTAGTAGATGGTGGGAACACAAGGAGCTCAGTTTTAGAAAGATTCAGTTTCAGATAGAGAGAGGACATGATGTTAGAGACAGCGGACAGACAATCACTGGTGTTCTGTATTAGAGCAGGGGTGATGTCACGGGAAGAGGTATATAATTGGGTGTCATCAGCGTAGAGATGGTACTGGAAGCCAAATCTGCTGATGGTTTGTCCAATAGGAGCTGTGTAGAGAGAAAAGAGGAGCGGACCTAGGACTGATCCCTGAGGAACCCCGATATCAAGGGGAAGAGGAGAAGAAGTGGAACCAGCAAATGAAACACTGAATGAGCGGTCAGAGAGATAGGAGGAAAACCAAGAGAGAGCCGCGTCCTTGAGGCCAATAGAGTGGAGCATGTTAAGTAGGAGTTTGTGGTCTACAGTGTCAAAGGCTGCAGAGAGATCCAAAAGAATCAGGAGAGAGGATTTACCGTCCGATTTAGCCGCCAAGAGATCATTTGAGACTTTAGTAAGGGCAGTTTCTGTGGAGTATAGAGTGCGGAAACCAGATTGTAAGGGGTCAAGAATGTAGTTAGCAGAGAGATAGCGGATAAGGCAAGAGTAGACCAAGCGTTGCAGGAGTTTGGAGATGAAGGGCAGATTAGAGACTGGTCGGTAGTTGGCAGCGCTGGATGGGTCAAGTGTTGGTTTTTTCAATAATGGGTTTATAATGGCATGTTTAAAAGCGGAGGGAAAGATACCAGAGGAAAGAGAGAGGTTAAATATTTTAGTGAGGTGACTAGTGACAGCTGGGGAGAGGGACTGGAGGAGGTGTGAGGGGACAGGATCACTAGGGCAGGTAGTAGGACGAGAAGAAGAGAGGAGCCTCGAGACTTCTTCTTCAGTTATTGCGTCAAATGCTGAGAGTGAAGAAGAGGGAGTGCGGGGGGGAAGGGGATCGATGTTACTAGGGGACTGGGAGATAATATCATGCCGGATGTTGTCAATTTTAACGTTAAAATAAGTGGCCATGTCTTCAGCACTGAGATCTGTGATTGGCGTCTGCACTTTAGGACTAAGGAGGGAGTGAAAAGTATCAAAGAGGCGTTTTGGATTATTAGATAGTGTGGAGATGAGAGAAGTGAAGTAGACTTGTTTGGCGCGGTGAAGGGCAGAGTTGTACGTTTTGAGCATAAATTTGTAATGGAGGAAATCTGCATCCAAATGCGATTTTCTCCACAGTCGTTCGGCACATCTCAAGCACCGCTGAAGAAAGCGGGATTGAGGCGTGTGCCAGGGTTGTCGTCGTCTTTGTCGGGTGGTTCGGAGTGTAGTGGGGGCTGCTTCATCCAATGCATTTTTGAGAGTGTTATTATAAAGTTTGGCAGCCAGATTGGGACAGGAGAGGGAAGAGATAGGGGACAATGAGGACTGTAGACTGTCTATGAGTTTCACAGTGTTAATGGCATGTAGATTTCTGTATGTCTGATACGTAGGGATGACCTGAGGAGGCAGAGAATATTTGATAGTAAAGCAGAGAAGATTGTGGTCAGAAAGCGGGAGAGGAGAGTTAATAAAGTCAGAAACTGAGCAGAACCGGAAGAAGACCAGGTCAAGTGAATGCCCGTCTTCATGTGTAGGAGAGTTAGTAAGTTGTGACAGACCGAGGGACGAGGTTAAAGATAGAAACTGGGAGGCAGATGAGGAGATTGGGTTATCAATGGGGATGTTGAAGTCACCCATGATGAGAGTGGGTGTTTCAGAGGATAGAAATTGTGGAAGCCAGGCAGCAAAATGATCCAGGAATTGGCGGGGTGAGCCTGGGGGGCGGTAGACAACTGCCACTCGGAGGGAAAAAGGGTGAAAGAGTCTGAGGGTGTGGACTTCAAAAGAGGGAAATGTGAGTGAGGGGACCGGGGGAATGACCTCGAAAGTGCAGTGTGGGGAAAGAAGTATACCTACTCCTCCACCCTGCCTGTTCTCAGTTCTGGGGGCATGAGAGAAGTGGAGACCACCATAAGATAGAGCAGCAGGGGAAGCAGTGTCAGACAGGTGTAGCCATGTTTCTATAAGAGCCAGAAGGTTGAGAGAGTTAGAAAGGAATAAGTCATGAATAAAGGTGAGTTTGTTGCACACGGACCGAGAGTTCCAGAGAGCACAGTTAAAAGAGACAGGAGAAGACATACAAGGAATGGCAAGAAGATTTGCAGGGTTTCTATGTGTGGCAGGTAAGTGGTTGAGCTTGGCAGAAGAAAAGGGAGGCCCAGGGTTGGGAGAGATGTCCCCTGCAGGTAATAGCAGGAGAATGGAGAGAGACAGCAGATGGTTCTGCGATTTATGAGAGCGTTTTTTATGTTGGGCAGTGGGATAAGATGGGTTAAGTTGACTGAGGAAAGTGAATAGTGAATGGGAGCTGTACATGGGGGAGGCCAGGAGAGAAGGACTGATGTGGACTGTTTTTTGGCAAGTCTTAAATGGGCGATAGGATTGAAAACCAAGAGCAGCTATAATGATGGGAGCGGTGGCAAACATGTTTGTTTACAGATAGTTAGAAATCTTATATTTAGAGCGTGGGCTAGTTTGTCTGGTTTGGTAATGCAGCTTACTTGTCACTGACCCTGTGCAACTGCCATGTATAACTGCCAGGACACTTTGACAGTATGACACTTAGATAGAGATGACTTCTGCCGTCGTGCCCCCCTGCACGAGTGCCTTCCCCATATGCTACATCTAAATTTATAGGGGAGTAGATGCTCAGATCTAGGCCTAATTAAGCTCGTTCAGCTATTAATCAAATCAGCTAGACACATGAGGTGAAAAGCTATGCAGAGATAAACAAAGAGACTAGCTGGTCTGGATGATCATAAGGGTATGTTCACACGGCCTATTTACGGACGTAATTCGGGCGTTTTTGCCCCGAATTACGTCTGAAAATAGCGCCTCAATAGCGCTGACAAACATCTGCCCATTGAAAGCAATGGGCAGACGTTTGTCTGTTCACACGAGGCGTATATTTACGCGCCGCTGTCAAATGACGGCGCGTAAATAGACGCCCGCGTCAAAGAAGTGACCTGTCACTTCTTTGGCCGTAATTGGAGCCGTTATTCATTGACTCCAATGAATAGCAGCGCTAATTACGGCCGTAATTGACGCGGCGTTCAAGCGCCTGCACATGCCGGTACGGCTGAAATTACGGGGATGTTTTCAGGCTGAAACATCCCGTAATTTCAGCCGTAACGGACGCCCTCGTGTGAACATACCCTAAAACTTAACGACGATCAAATACTTTGCATAAGACTTTCCAAGCGTCATACAGCACTAGAACATGATGGTAAATCCTAGTGATCAGAAGCTGTGCCCGTCTGATTATCTAGGGGGAGTTCAGATGTGATTGACAGCCGGACTCCTACTGTAACGAAAAGGATCTGAGAAACCTCCGATCCAGACCGTTCAACTCTTCAGATGCTGCAATTAAAACTTATCGCTCCACCTAAGGAGTCTAAACAAGTGGGGGGCTCCCTTTGTTTCACCTCACTTCATTGCTGCATTTTTAAGGAAGAACAAGGTGGAAGTGCAGCACTGGGCAAATATATCATACAACCTCAACTCTATTAAGCACCTGTGGGGACTTTTGAGGGGACTTATTCAGCAGAACCCCCTTCCAAAATTAAGGCACTCAGGAGGTCATCCTTCAGGCATGGAATGGGATAGACATGACAATATATTGTAAACTTGTATACCCCATCTTAAGAAGAAAGAGGCATTACTTAAAAGCAACATAGGACATACTAAGTACTTATCCAGCTTATCTAGGTATTTCTGTAATTTTTATAGTCAAGCTGAGTTTTAAGTACCCTACAAAGTTTTTTTATTTTCAGCAAAAACAGACACCTCGCGATCAATCCCATCCACCAAGTCATTAATAAAGAGATTAAAAATAATTGTGCCTAACACCGATCCTTGTGGTACCCGCTGCTGACTTCAGACTATTTTGAGTAAGTACCATTTATAACGACTCTTTGTTTTCTGTCCCTTAACCAATGCTTTACCCACTTGCATACATGGTCCCCCAGTCCCTGCGTCTGCAGCTTCAGAACAAGACTGTTGTGCGGCACAGTATCAAATGCTTTTGCAAAATCCAAATAAATCACATCAGTTGTGTGACCAACATCCAGATTTCCACTTACCTCCTCATAGAAACCGAGCACGTTAGTTAGGCACGACCTGTTTTTCATGAATCCATGCGGGTTATCAGTTATTAGACTTTTCTCCGCTATATACTGTTGTAGTTCATCTCTTAGAATACCTACAAATACTTTACATACCACAGATGTCAAACTTACTGGACGGTAGTTACTCAGTTCCACCTTTTTACCCTTCTTAAATATTGGTACAACATCAGCCATCCCCCAATCCTGTGGCACTGATCCTGTTACAAGAGAGTCTAAGAAAATGGGCTTCAATGGTCTGTCCAATATTGAGCTCAATTCCCTTAAAGGGGTTACCCGGGGACCAAAAATTGTATTAATAATATATTTATGTGAAGCGAAGTAACTTACTAATGTACTTTAATTTAAAATACTGTACTAAATGGTGCAGTTCAAACTTCGAGAATTGTTCCCGGAAGTCCTGGAGCTTTTCCTTAATGATGACGCTCCGACACGGCCCCACTTGACTGAGCTCTTGCTTAATTTGCTGTTCGTGAACATTACTGCAAGGGGCTGTCACATTGCCTATTGCTTTGCTCGGTACTCTAGCACTGCTCCTGACGTCCATATTTGGTCAATTCAGGGGTTTCCTATCGCTGGAGTTCCAGAGCAGAGCATCAGCTGATGCTCTGCCTGGGGATTACAGCACTTCTGCCAACGTCACTGTCACTGTCCCTATATGGACAATGACGTCGGCAGCAGTACTGGAGTCCCCGAGCAGAGCATCGTCTGATGCTATGCTTGGGAACTCCAGCGATAGGAAACCCCTGAGGTCACTGACCAGATATGGACAGTGACGTCGGGAGCAGGGCTGGAGTCCCCGGGCAGAGCTGCAGCTGATGCTCTGCTCGGGGACTCCAGTACTGCTGCCAACGTCACTGACCATATATGGACAGTGATGTGGGCAGAAGTGCTGAAGTCCCCAGGCAGAGCATCAGCTGATGCTTTGCTCGGGGACTCCAGTACTGCTGCCAATGTCACTGTCCATATATGGACAGCGACGTGGCAGAAGTGCTGGAGTCCCGAGGCAGAGCATCAGCTGATGCTCTGCTTGTGGACTTCAGTACTGCTGCCGACGTCACTGTCCATATATGGACAGTGACAGTGAAGTGGGCAGAAGTGCTGGAGTCCCCAGGCAGAGCATCAGCTGATGCTCTGCTTGGGAACTCCAGCGATAGGAAACCCCTGAATTGACCAAATATGGACGTCGGGAGCAGTGCTCCAGTCCCAAGCAAAGCACTAGCTGATGCTCTGCTCGGGACTCAAGCAATAGGCAATGTGACAGCCCGTCATGAACAGCACATGAAGAAAGCCCTCAGTCACGTTGGGCTGTGTCGGAGCATCATCATTAATAGAAAGGAGAGCAATGGAGCGGAAGGCGGCTTGACTGAGGTAGAAGCAAGGAGGCTTTCAGCATAGGAAGTTCAGGTCAATGGCAGGGAGCGGCCACTAGGTGGTGTAGGAGTGCACTGCTGAGGCGTTGTTATGCACCGTGTTCCAAATTATTATGCACATTGGATTTAAGTGTCATAAACATTTAATTATTCGTTTTTCAATTAAACTCATGGATGGTATTGTGTCTTAGGGCTCTTTGGATCATTGTAATCAATCTCAGACACCTGTGATAATTAGTTTGCCAGATGTGCCCAATCAAAGGAAAACTACTTAAGAAGGACGTTCCACATTATTAAGCAGGCCACAGGTTTCAAGCAATATGGGAAAGAAAAAAGATCTCTCTGCTGCCGAAAAGCGTGAAATAGTGCAATACATTCAACAAGGTATGAAAACATTGGATATTTCAAGAAAACATAAGCGTGATCATCGTACTGTCAAAAGATTTGTGGCTGATTCAGAGAACAGACACGTTCGTTCAGATAAAGGCATAATGAGGAAGGTTTCTGCCAGACAAATTAATAGGATTAGGAGAGCAGCTGCTAAAATGCCATAGCAAAGCAGCAAACAGGTATTTGAAGCCGTTGGTGCCTCTGGAGTCCCACGAACCTCAAGGTGTAGGATCCTCCAGAGGTTTGCAAGTGTGCATAAAGCTATTATTCGGCCACACCTAAACAATGCTCACAAGCAGAAACGGTTGCAGTGGGCTCAGAAATACATGAAGACTAATTTTAAAACCGTGTTGTTTACTGATGAGTGCCGTGCAACCCTGGATGGTCCAGATGGATGGAGTAGTGGATGGTTGGTGAATGGCCACCATGTCCCAACAAGGCTGCGACGTCAGCAAGGAGGTGGCGGAGTCATGTTTTGGGCTGGAATCATGGGGAGAGAGCTGGTAGGCCCCTTTAGGGTCCCTGACGGTGTGAAAATTATCTCTGCAAAGTACGTAGAGTTTATGACTGACCACTTTCTTCCGTGGTACAAAAAGAAGAACCGTGCCTTCCGTAGCAAAATTATCTTCATGCATGACAATGCACCATCTCATGCTCCAAAGAATACCTCTGTGTCATTGGCTGCTATGGGCATAAAAGGAGAGAAACTCATGGTGTGGCCCCCATGTTCCCCTGACCTCAACCCTATTGAGAACCTTTGGAGCATCCTCAAGCAAAATATCTATGAGGGTGGGAGGCAGTTCACATCAAAACAGAAGCTCTGGGAGGCTATTCTGACATCCTGCAAAGATATTTAAGCAGAAACTGTCCAAATACTCACAAATTCAATGGATGCAAGAATTGTGAAGGTGATATCAAAGAAGGGGTCCTATGTTAACATGTAACTTGGCCTAAGTTTTTTTTGATTGAAAGGGCTTTTGATTTCTGTAAATATGACCTCCTGATGCTGCAAATTCAACAAATTACCATTTTAGTTCTCTTTACAACCTTTAAAATGTTTTGATCTCTGCTGTGCATAATAATTTGAAACAGTGCATTTTGATTTTTTTACTTCTAAAAAAAAATCTGTTATCATTAGGAGATTTGTTCAATAAAATTCGCATTATACTCCAACGGTTGATGGCTTGAAGATTATACTGACTGTCATTTGCATCGAATATTTAGGAAAATCAGCGAAAAATAACATTTGCTGTAATGACAGGGATAGGGAAACAGACAAGTGAGCCCTAATCTACCCGCCACTCAGTCCCTGCCTACTTGCAACGACCCGCCCTAGGCGACGGGGTACAACTAGGCGACGGTCCCTACACTCAGTAAGTGCACGACAGACAACCAGACAAGGAAACAGAACAAAGGGAAACGGGGCAGTTGCCCGCGGCAACACCGTGAGCAACAAGCGTGGTGAACGAGCCGAGTCAAACCAGGAGTGTACGAGATACCAAACGCAGAGCAGGAGCGTAGTCAGTAAAGCCAGGGACAAACCAGGAGTGTACGAGGTACCAAACGCAGAGCAGAAGAGTAGTCAGTAAGCCAGGGTCATATGAAGCAGGGTCAAATAGTACAGAAGCTGCAGCAGGGCCAGGAAACCAGCAGAGAAGAATCACAAGCAAAGGAGGAACAGGAAAGGCAGGTATAAATAGACAGAGGGCGGGAGCTAGCTCCGTCTGGCCAGGCTGTGATAGGCTTTCCCACTCCTAAGCCTGCCATCCTGAGTGGTGGAAGATGGAGTCAGTCTCACAGACATAGAAGCAGGTGCAGATTGATTACCTATGGGCGTGGATACAGAAGCTGTGCCTGGCAGATCCTTAACAGTACCCCCCCCCCTTTTATGAGGGGCCACCGGACCCTTTCTAGATGGACCTGGTTTATTGGGAAACGAAGGTGGAACCTCCTGACCAATACCCCAGCGTGAACATCCCGGGCGGGTACCCAAGTCCTCTCCTCAGGCCCGTATCCTCTCCAATGGACCAGGTACTGGAGGGAGCCTTGGACCATCTTGCTGTCCACAATCTTGGCCACCTCGAATTCTACCCCCTCAGGGGTGAGAACGGGGACAGGAGGTTTCCTCGAGGGAGCCAAGGACCGGGAGCAGCGTTTAAGGAGGGAGGCATGAAACACGTCGTGTACTCAAAAAGATGGGGGCAACTCCAGTCGGAAGGAGACAGGATTGAGGACTTCAATGACCTTGTATGGCCCTATAAACCGGGGAGCAAACTTCTTGGACGGGACTTTAAGGCGCAAGTTCTTAGACGATAGCCACACCAGATCCCCGACCATAAACAAGGGGTTAGCAGAACGTCTTCTATCTGCCTGAGTTTTTTGTATGCTCTGGGACGCCTCTAGGTTCTTCTGAACCTGGGCCCAGACTGTGCACAGTTCCCGATGAACGACCTCTACCTCGGCATTGTTGGAACTACCAGGTGAAACGGAGGAGAACCGTGGATTAAACCCAAAATTACAGAAAAAGGGGGAGACCAATGACGAGTTACTGACCCGGTTATTAAGGGAAAATTCGGCGAGGGGAATGAATGAGACCCAATCATATTAACAGTCAGAGATAACACACCTTAAATATTGTTCTAGAGACTGATTAGTCCTCTCGGTTTGGCCATTAGTTTCAGGATAGAAGGCAGAGGAGAAGGACAGATCAATCTACAACTTTTTACAGAAGGCTCTCCAAAACAAAGAAACAAATTGTACCCCTCTGTCAGAAACAATATTGATAGGGACCCCATGGAGACGCAGGATGTGTTTGACAAACAAGGTAGCTAACGTCTTAGCATTGGGTAGTTTTTTGAGGGGCACAAAGTGGCACATCTTACTGAAGCGGTCTACTACAACCCACACCACCGACTTGCCTTGAGATGGAGGCAAATCGGTGATAAAATCCATGGAGATATGGGTCCAAGGTCTCTGGCGAATGGGCAAAGAACGTAGTAAGCCCGCTGGTCGGGACCTGGGAGTCTTGGACCTAGCACAAACCTCACAAGCGGCGACGTAGGCCTTAACGTCTTTAGGCAACCCAGGCCACCAATAGTTTCTGGCAATGAGGTGCTTGGTACCCAGGATGCCTGGATAACCAGATAGTGCGGAGTCATGATTTTCCCTAAGTACCCTTAGCCGGAATTGCAGGGGAACAAACAGCTTGTTCCCAGGAAGGTTCCCGGGAGCTGAACCTTGATCAGCAGCAATTTCAGAGACTAAATCAGAATCAATAGAGGAAATGATTATACCTGGAGGCAAAATACAAGCAGGATCTTCCTCCGAAGGAGGGCTGGCCATGAAGCTACGCGACAGTGCATCAGCCTTAATATTTTTAGACCCAGCCCTATAGGTAACCAAAAAATTGAATCTGGTAAAGAATAACGGCCATCGAGCTTGTCTCGGGTTTAGCCTCCGGGCCGATTCTAGGAAAACCAGATTCTTGTGGTCGGTAAGGACCGTTACCTGGTGCCTAGCCCCCTCCAGGAAGTGGCGCCACTCTTCAAATGCCCATTTAATGGCTAAGAGTTTGCGGTTGCCAATATCATAGTTACTCTCAGTGGGCGAAAACTTCCTGGAGAAGTAGGCACAGGGACGGAGATGGGTGAGGGACCTGGTACCCTGGAACAAGACAGCTCCCACTCCCACCTCGGACGCGTCAACCTCCACGATAAATGGCTCCATTTGGTTGGGCTGAACCAACACCGGGCCGAAATAAAGCACTTCTTAAGGGCCTCAAAAGCCTGGACAGCCTCAGGAGGCCAGTGGAGGAGATCAGCACCCTTGCGAGTGAGGTCCGTAAGAGGCTTAGCGATGACCTAGAAGTTAGCAATAAATCTCCTGTAATAATTAGCGAACCCCAAGAAGCACTGTAACGCCTTCAGGGAGGCAGGTTGGACCCATTCCGCCACAGCCTGGACCTTGGCGGGGTCCATGCGGAATTCATGAGGAGTGAGGATATGACCCAAAAATGGTATCTCCTGCACCCCAAACACACATTTTTCGGTCTTCGCAAACAGTTTGTTTTCCCGAAGGACCTGGAGCACCTTCCTGACATGCTCAATGTGGGAGGACCAGTCCTTGGAAAACACAAGTATGTCATCAAGGTACACTACAAGAAATACCCCCAGGTAATCTCTTAAAATCTCATTTATGAAATTCTGGAAGACCACGGGAGCATTACACAACCCAAAGGGCATGACGAGGTATTCGAAATGACCTTCGGGCGTGTTAAACGCAGTCTTCCACTCATCCCCCTCTTTGATGCGGATAAAGTTATACGCCCCCCGTAGATCAAACTTAGAGAACCATTGGGCCCCCTGAACCTGATTAAAGAGATCAGGAATCAAAGGAAGGGGATACTGGTTCCTTACAGTGACCTTATTCAAGTTACGGTAGTCAATGCATGGCCTAAGACCACCATCCTTCTTCCCTACGAAGAAGAAGCCAGCACCTACCGGAGAAGTAGAGGGGCGAATGTAACCCTTGGCCAGGCATTCCTGGATATACTCTCTCATGGCTTCACGTTCGGGACAAGAGAGATTAAATATCCTACCCTTAGGGAGCTTAGCTCCTGGTACCAAATCAATAGCGTAATCGTATTCTCTATGAGGAGGTAACACTTCGGAGGCCTCCTTAGAGAAAACATCAGCGAAGTCCTGAACAAACTCAGGTAGCGTGTTCACCTCCTCAGGGGGAGAAATAGAATTAACAGAAAAACATGACATCAAGCATTCATTACCCCATTTGGTAAGATCCCCAGTATTCCAGTCAAACGTGGGATTATGCAACTGCAACCAGGGAAGGCCTAAAACCAAATCGGACGATAATCCCTGCATCAACAGTACAGAGCACTGCTCCAAATGCATGTAGCCAACAAGGAGTTCAAAAACAAGGGTATGCTGTGTAAAATAACCATTAGCAAGAGGAGTGGAGTCGATACCCACTACCGGAACAGGTTTAGGCAAATCAATCAAAGGCATAGCTAGAGACATAGCAAATTCCACAGACATGATATTAGCAGACGACCCTGAATCCACGAAGGCACTGCCGGTAGCAGACCTACCACCAAAAGAGACCTGAAAGGGAAGCAAGATTTTATTACGTTTCATATTTACGGGAAATACCTGTGCGCCCAAGTGACCTCCCCGATGATCACTTAGGCGCGGAAGTTTTCCGGCTGCTTATTCTTACGCCTAGGACAGGTGTTCACTTGATGCTTGTCATCCCCACAATAGAAGCAGAGACCATTCTTCCTGCGGAACTCTCTACGTTGTTGGGGGGACACGGAGGCCCCGAGTTGCATGGGTACCTCCGAGTCTTCCGTGGAAGAACGAAGCAACGGAACCTCGGGAGGCATCATGGAGGAGTCAGAGGAGAAAACACATAAACGTTCACGTTGTCGTTCCCTGAGACGTCGGTCAAGTCGTACCGCTAAAGCCATAACCTGGTCTAGGGAGTCAGAAGAGGGATAGCTAACTAGCAGGTCTTTCAGGGCGTTCGACAGACCCAACCTAAACTGGCACCTTAAGGGTGGGTCATTCCACCGAGAAGTTACGCACCACTTCCTAAAGTCAGAGCAATACTCCCCAACAGGTCTCTTACCCTGACGTAAGGTCACCAGCTGACTCTCGGCAAAGGCAGTCCTGTCAGTCTCGTCATAAATGAGTCCGAGAGCAGAAAAGAAAAGATCAACGGAGGAAAGTTCAGGAGCCAAGGAGAAGGCCCATTCTTGGGGCCCTTCCTGGAGCCGGGACATAATTATACCCACCCGCTGGCTCTCAGAACCTGAGGAGTGGGGCTTTAAACGAAAATAGAGCCTACAACTCTCCCGAAAGGAGAGAAAAGTCTTCCGGTCCCCTGAGAACCGGTCAGGCAACTTGAGGTGGGGTTCAAGAGGTGAGGTGAGGGGCACTACCATGGTAGCATCAGGCTGGTTGACCCTCTGAGCCAGGGCCTGGACCTGTAGGGAGAGACCCTGCATTTGCTGAACCTGGGTCTCAAGGGGGTCCATAGTGGTGTGAGGGACCAGGGTAGAGTAGGTATATGGGCTTGTGATTATGTAATGACAGGGATAGGGAAACAGACAAGTGAGCCCTAATCTACCCGTCACTCAGTCCCTGCCTAATTGCAACGACCCGCCCTAGGCGACGGGGTACAACTGGGCGACGGTCCCTACACTCAGTAAGTGCACGACAGACAACCAGACAAGGAAACACAGAACAAAGGGAAACGGGGCAGTTGCCCACGGCAACACCGTGAGCAACAAGAGTGGTGAACGAGCCGAGTCAAACCAGGAGTGTACGAGGTACCAAACGCAGAGCAGGAGCGTAGTCAGTAAAGCCAGGGACAAACCAGGAGTGTACGAGGTACCAAATGCAGAGCAGAAGAGTAGTCAGTAAGTCAGGGTCATATGAAGCAGGGTCAAATAGTACAGAAGCTGCAGCAGGGCCAGGAAACCAGCAGAGAAGAATCACAAGCAAAGGAGGAACAGGAAAGGCAGGTATAAATAGACAGAGGGCGGGAGCTAGCTCTGTCTGGCCAGGCTGTGATAGGCTCTCCCACTCCTAAGCCTGCCATCCTGAGTGGTGGAAGATGGAGTCAGTCTCACAGACATAGAAGCAGGTGCAGACTGATTACCTATGGGCGTGGATACAGAAGCTGTGCCTGGCAGATCCTTAACATTTGCATAATAATTTGGAATGCGATGTATAAGTCTGAGCAGGGGAAGGGATAGGCAGTTGGCACGCAGACAGAGAAAGTTAGTTGGAATCAGTGGAGTTTTCATTTGTCTGCACTAATGGCGTCCTCTATGGAGGATTTTCTTGCTGCTGTGAGGAAAGCTGTCACTCAGCGGGGCCAGGACTGGGTTCAAGCCACTCTGATGGCTACCGTTACGGACAGCGGGGGTGCGGTGGCAGAACCTGTGACCCGGGCACGCGGGCCCATCGTTCTTGGCCACCAGAGCGCCACAGCCCTGAGGTGACCCCCAGAGTCAGGTGCCGCTTACGGAGCCCCACCAGGGACCCTCCCGCCACAGCCAACTGGAGACAATCTACCCCGGCAGGACGCAGTTGGAGAAGTCTTTCCGGATGTGCCTCCGGTGAGGGGTGCACCCTCCGCGTTGTCAGCCAGCAGCTCTGTGGGAAGGTGGGAGGACATCAAGTCACCACTGGATGTGCAGTGGTTCCTTCCCAGGCACAGCCAGATGAGAGTGCTTTGGCGCAATCGGGCTTGTTGGGGGTTGGGGGAACTTTATTGCTAGTAGGGGTTGCTGGAGGTTTGGGGTTGGATAGGAGTGCACAGGATGTGTTGTCTGGGGTGATGATGTGGCTGGCGCGTTTAGGGGGCAATGTGCATGTTGGTTTGGGGGCCCTACAGCTGTGTGGTCTTCTGTTGGACAGGAAGGTGTGAGGCTTGGGTGTGTGCCTGGTGGGGTGTCGGCTGCTAATGGGGTGGCTGTGGATGCTTCTGCTGATGGGCCGCCTGTGGTGGGTGCTGTTGGGGCGGCGGTAGTCGGTGGTGTGGCAGCGGCTCAGGCTACGGGTGTGGATGCCGAGTCGAATGGTGGGGCTGATGCTGTAAAGGCTAAGAATGAGGAGGACATGCGGCTGGCGTATGCTGCTAAAGGGGAGGTTTCCAGGGGCCGCTGGGGGCCCACTTTAAGAAGGAGATTAAGGAGAACATCTGGAATGACGAATATGTTGAGCTCTTCTCCTTATTGCCCCTAGAAAAAATTTATCTGGATAGGGTGAAGACGGATGAAAGTAAAAAGGACGAGGAGGAGAAGCGTTGGTATCGCTTCATTCTCCACACTTTTTCAAATTGGTTGAAGGCTTTTGCGATACTGCCAAGCGTGGTGGGTAAAAAGGCCCCTGAGAGTTGCTCGGCAGTGTTTTGCTACCTGGATGGTGAGGCGTATCACATTTACGGGGGGATAGCATGACTGTGTTACGATGAGCAGAAAAAAATCGGTACAGCCTAATTTAAGGTGGGATCATAAGGACATTAGCTTGTGGATGAAGCTGATGGCGGTGTCAAAAGGGGGAGGACAGTCCTTTCCTGGGGCGGCCGGGGGCTCTTTGGCTGCGGTGTCCTCAGCCGGCACTCGAAAAGGCTGCTGTTGGCAGCTTAATGAAGGGCATGGTAAGTTCTTGTCGGACTGCCATTACAAGCATGAGTGCTCCATCTGCGGAGGCGTCCATAGCTTGTCACGTTACTTTAAGCGCGGGAAAGGGTAAGGGGCAGTAAAAGTGGAAAAGATGCTGCAGATGCTGGGTTCGAGTATGGGTTTCCGGCTTCCATGTCCGCGGGGTGGGGTGGAGTGATGGTCACCAGGAATTTGGTGTCCGCGTTGGCCCGCTCAGGGGTGGTGCAGGAGAAGATAGATAAGGAAGTTGCATTGGGGAGGATAGAGGGCCCCGTTCGTTTCTCCCCTATGGGCTGATATGCGTTGTTCGCCGCTGGGGCAGGTTCCAAAAAAAGGAAACAAATAATTTAAGCCTTATTCGCCACCTGTCTTACCCTGCGGGTGGGTCGGTTAATGACGGCATTGATCCTACTCTGTGCTCTGTTTCATATACCTCTTTTGATTCGGCGGTTGCGTGGGTTTGGAAGTTTGGGCAAGGGGCCCTTTTGGCCAAGACGGATATTGAAGCCTCTTTCCGGCTGTTGCCTATACATCAAGAGAGTTTTCCTTTGTTAGGGTTTTGTTGGCAGGGGTCGTTTTACGTTGACTGTTGCCTGCCTATGGGTTATTCAATCTCGTGTTCTTATTTTGAGGCATTTAGTACTTTTCTGGAATGGGTATTGAAGCAGGAGACCGGATAGTTTTCCGTTCTTCACTAACTTGACGATTTTTTTTTCCTGGGCCCTGCGGGTTCGAGGGTTTGTTTGGTTTTATTAGATACATTGAAGCGTGTGGCGGGTTTGCTTGGGTTCCCTCTGGCTCCTGAGAAGACCGAGAGTCCGGCGACATCGATGCGGTTCTTGGCTAAAGTTATCGATACCGTTAGCATGGAATGCCGGTTGCCAGAGGATAAGTTACTGGATTTAAGGGTAACGGTAGATCAACTGTGGGGGGCTCATAAGGTGCAGCTCAGGCAGGATTCAGTCATGATGGTTTGGGGACATGTCATCTGCTGGTGTTGGTCCACTGTGTTATATCAAGTCCAGAGTCAACGCAGCCGTCTAGCAGGAAATTTTAGAGCATTTCATGCTTCACTCTGCTGACAAGCTTTATGGAGATGCTGATTGCATTTCCCAGCAGGACTTGGCACCTGCCCACACTGCCAAAAGTACCAATACCTGGTTTAATAACCACAGTATCACTGCGCTTGATTGGCCAGCAAACTTGCCTGACCTAATCCCATACCTCCCAACTTTTGAATTCGGAAAAGAGGGAAATTTTAAGCCACGCCCCTAACCACGCCCAATATCCTGCATAAACACATCAAATCACGGCCAGATCCTTCTGCAAATAACACGCGCACATTCTCACTGCGGATCTCTAGACTGTCTGGATATCACAGATATTCTGGATCCGGTTATGTTGTCTTTGTGTTACTTTTCCTAACTTGGGTATAACATTTGCTAATCACGGCGGAAGCAGCTGCAGGACAAACCAAAAGGCTGAGAACAATGAAAAACAAGAGGGAGACCCTGTGGTTGATGACTTTTCAATTGACAGGTAGCAGAGTTACATGATGGGGATTTTTTTTTCCAGTTGTGTAACTCTGCTACCGGTCAATGGAAAAATCAACCACCAGAGCCCCCCTGTACATAGCGCCACACACAGCCCCCTGTAGAGAGCTCCACACACAGCCCCCCTGTAGATAGCTCCAGACACGTGGCTTGAAAAAACAAGTGCGTTGTAGATCAAGTGGAGTTCCAAAAACCGGATTGATTTACTGTGTTGTGTGTGACAAAGTGGGGGGCCATTGTATGTGATATATGTATTGATTGCTTGCTTGCTACAAATTTTGCAAAAGTGACATAATTTGAAACCATTTTTCCTTTGCAGCTTCCTTCCTGCTGAATAGCTGAGTAAGGGGGAGGGGTTAGCTGGTCCCAGGTGCTATAAATCAGGCCTCAGTACTCTGTAGAGCCTGCTCTGTGGCTTGAAAAAACAAGTGGGTTGTAGATCAAGTGGAGTTCCAAAAACCGGATTGATTTACTGTGTTGTGTGTGACAAAGTGGGGGGCCATTGTATGTGATATATGTATTGATTGCTTGCTTGCTACAAAGTTTGCAAAAGTGACATAATTTGAAACCATTTTTCCTTTGCAGCTTCCTTCCTGCTGAATAGCTGACTAAGGGGGAGGGGTTAGCTGGTACCAGGTGCTATAAATCAGGCCTCAGTACTCTGTAGAGCCTGCTCTGTGGCTTGAAAAAACAAGTGGGTTGTAGATCAAGTGGAGTTCCAAAAACCGGATTTGAAAAGAGGAGTTAAAGCCCCAGTAAGTGCTCTTCTACTTCTTTATCTTTTTGATTAACAACTGTTCGCTGTTTTTTTTTTGTAACTTGGATAATGGATAGCAAGATTGGAGGTTTTCTTCAGTGCACAGTTTGCCATATGTATGCACGACTGGAGCCGGAGTTCCAGGGTGAATATCTCTGTGGCAGATGTGAGCATGTTGGTCACCTGGAAGCTCGTATTAGAGATCTGGAGGAGCAGAATGCAACACTGAGGGCAATAGACAATCTTGAGCTGAGCTTGCTGCTCACGGAGCATGCAGTTAGTGGGTTAGAACTGGAGGGTGAAGACATGGGTGAGCAGGATCAGGTAAGTAGCTGGGTTAATGTAGTTAGGGGCAGTAGAAAGGGGTCAAAGAAAAGGAAGGCCGATCCGGTTTCTGACATTCCAGGCAAAATTGCCAAGTTGGGTGATGATGCGAGGGTGTCGGTCTCAGAAATGGCAGCCCTAGTGGATACTGATCTCCCTAACAGCCGGGAGAACAGCCCAGCTAGTAGTCGGCGGGATGGTAATGCAGGTAAGCCAAGACAATTGATAGTCGTAGGGGATTCTATAATCAGGAAGACGGATAGAATAATTTGTCGCCAAGACCACCTCAACCGAATGGTTTGCTGTCTCCCTGGTGCCAGGGTTCGGCATGTGGTGGAACGGGTGGACAAATTGCTGGGAGGGGCTGGTGATGATCCAGCTGTCGTGGTCCATGTCGGTACCAACGACAGAATAAATGGTAGGTGGAGGAGCCTTAAGAATAATTTTAAAGAACTAGGCTACAAGCTGAAGGGAAGGACCTCCAAAGTAGTATTCTCAGGAATACTGCCTGTGCCATGCGCATCACAGGAAAGACAGCGGGAGCTCAGGGAGTTAAATGCATGGCTGAAGTCTTGGTGTAGAGGAGAAGGATTTGGGTTCCTAGAGCACTGGGCTGACTTTTCATTGGGGTACAAACTGTATTCTGCATATGATTTGCACCTAAATGGAAGGGGGTCCGCTGTGCTGGGGGAGAGAATTCTAGCTGGGGTGGTGGAGTATTTAAACTAGGGCTGAGGAGGGAGGTCAATGTAGAAAAAAAAGGGGTAGCCAGGTTAGAGAGGGGTCAGACTATATTGGTGGGGGGAGAAACAGAATGTGGGGAGAGGACTAGACAACAAGATAAGGAGATCCTTTCGTTACAAAACATCAGTGTAAATAAAAAGGCCCAATTAATGTCAAATCACATTTCTGATAATAAAAGTGAAAAACTGACAGGCAAGTTAAAGTGTATGTTCACAAATGCCAGAAGTCTAGCAAGCAAAATGGGGGAGCTGGAGGCCTTGATACTGGAAGAAAATATAGATATAGTTGGTGTTGCTGAAACATGGCTGGACTCTTCACATGACTGGGCTGTAAATCTACAGGGTTTTACACTTTTTCGGAAAGACAGAACAAATAGGAAAGGTGGTGGTGTATGTCTGTATGTGAGAAGTGATATGAAGGCGAGTGTGAAAGAGACAATAGTGGGTGAATACTGTGAGGAGGTTGAAACCTTGTGGGTGGAACTAGAAAGGGAGGTAAACACTGAAAAAATTACTTTTGGTGTAATCTATAGACCCCCCAATATAACTGAGGAGATGGAAGTTCAGCTATATAAACAGATGGAGCGGGCTGCACAGGCGGGTACTGTAGTGATAATGGGAGATTTTAATTTCCGGGATATTAATTGGTGTCATGGTTCAGCTTCAACTGCAAAGGGGAGACATTTCCTCAACCTGTTGCAGGAAAATTTTATGGGCCAGTTTGTGCAAGACCCGACTAGAGGTGAAGCTCTGTTGGATCTGGTAATTTCTAATAATGCAGATCTTGTTGGGAATGTCAATGTTCGTGAAAACCTCGGTAACAGTGATCATAATATAGTTACATTTTACCTATACTGTAAAAAACAAACGCAGGCTGGGAGGGCAAAAACATTTAATTTTAAGAAACCCAATTTCCCCAGGATGAGGGCTGCAATTCAGGATATGGACTGGGAAGAACTAATGTCAAATAATGGAACAAATGATAAATGGGGGATTTTCAAATCTACTTTGAGTTATTATAGTGCAAAATTTATTCCTATAGGTAACAAGTATAAACGACTCAAATTAAACCCCACATGGCTTACACCTTCTGTGAAAGGGGCAATACACGACAAAAAAAAGGGCATTTAAAAAATACAAATCTGAGGGTACAGCTGTAGCCTTTGTAAAATATAAAGAGCTTAATAAAATCTGTAAAAATGTAATAAAATTAGCAAAAATACAAAATGAAAGGCAGGTGGCCAAGGATAGTAAAACAAATCCCCAAAAATTCTTCAAGTATATAAATGCTAAAAAGCCAAGGTCTGAACATGTAGGACCCCTAGATAATGGTAATGGGGAGTTGATCACAGAGGATCAAGAGAAGGCAGAGTTACTAAATGGGTTCTTTAGCTCTGTATATACAACAGAAGAAAGAGCAGCTGATGTAGCCGGTGCCAGTGCTGTTAATATATCAGTTGATATACTGAATTGGATGAATGTAGATATGGTCCAAGTTAAATAAAATAAAATAAATGTGCACAAGGCCCCGGGACCAGATGGGTTACACCCTAGAATTCTTAAAGAGTTTAGTTCAGTTATTTCTGTCCCCCTTTTCATAATATTCAGAGAATCTCTAGTGACTGGTATAGTGCCAAGGGACTGGCGCAGGGCAAATGTGGTGCCTGTTTTCAAAAAGGGCTCTAGGTCTTCCCCGGGTAATTATAGACCAGTAAGCTTAACATCCATCGTGGGGAAAATGTTTGAGGGGCTATTGAGGGACTATATACAGGATTATGTGACAATAAATAGCATTATAAGTGACAGCCAGCATGGTTTTACTAAGGACAGAAGTTGTCAAACTAACCTAATCTGTTTTTATGAAGAGGTGAGCAGAAGCCTAGACAGAGGGGCCGCTGTGGATTTAGTGTTTTTGGACTTTGCAAAGGCATTTGACACTGTCCCTCATAGACGTCTAATGGGTAAATTAAGGACTATAGGTTTAGAAAATATAGTTTGTAATTGGATTGAGAATTGGCTCAAGGACCGTATCCAGAGTGTGGTCAATGATTCCTACTCTGAATGGTCCCCGTTAATAAGTGGTGTACCCCAGGGTTCAGTGCTGGGACCACTATTATTCAACTTATTTATTAATGATATAGAAGATGGGATTAATAGCACTATTTCTATTTTTGCCGATGACACCAAGCGATGTAATATAATTCAGTCTATGGAAGATGTTCATGAATTGCAGGCAGATTTAAACAAACTAAGTGTTTGGGCGTCCACTTGGCAGATGAAGTTTAATGTAGATAAATGTAAAGTTATGCATCTGGGTACCAACAACCTGCATGCATCATATGTCCTAGGGGGAGCTATACTGGCGGATTCACTTGTTGAGAAGGATCTGGGTGTTCTTGTAAATCATAAACTCAATAACAGCATGCAGTGTCAATCAGCTGCTTCAAAGGCCAGCAGGATATTGTCGTGTATTAAAAGAGGCATGGACTCACGGGACAGGGATGAAATATTGCCACTTTACAAAGCATTAGTGAGGCCTCATCTAGAATATGCAGTTCAGTTCTGGGCTCCAGTTCATAGAAAGGATGCCCTGGAGTTGGAAAAAATACAAAGAAGAGCAACGAAACTAATTAGGGGCTTGGAGAATTTAAGTTATGAGGAAAGATTGAAAGAATTAAACCTATTTAGCCTTGAAAAAAGACGACTAAGGGGGGACATGATTAACTTATATAAATATATTAATGGCACATACAAAAAATATGGTGAAATCCTGTTCCTTGTAAAACCCCCTCAAAAAACAAGGGGGCACTCCCTCCGTCTGGAGAAAAAAAGGTTCAAGCTGCAGAGGCGACAAGGCTTCTTTACCGTGAGAACTGTGAATCTATGGAATAGCCTACCGCAGGAGCTGGTCACAGCAGGGACAGTAGATGGCTTTAAAAAAGGGTTAGATAATTTCCTAGAACAAAAAAATATTAGCTCCTATGTGTAGAAATGTTTCCTTCCCTTTTCCCGTCCCTTGGTTGAACTTGATGGACATGTGTCTTTTTTCAGCCGTACTAACTATGTAACTATGTAACTATGTAACTATGTAACACAGCCCCCCTGTACCCCCTGTACATAGTGCCAGATACAGCGCCCCTCTACATAGCTCCACACACAGCCCCCCCTGTAGATGGCACCACACACATCCCCCTGTAGATAGCGCCACACACAGCCCCCCTGTAGATTGCTCCAGATACAGCACCCCCTGTAAATAGCTCCAGATACAGCCCCCCTGTAGATAGCTACAGACACAGCCCCCCTGTACATAGCGCCAGATACAGCCCCCCTGTAGATAGCGCCACACACAGCCCCCCTGTACATAGCACCAGATACAGCCCCCCTGTACATAGCGCCACACACAGCCCCCTTGTAGATAGCTCCAGACACAGCCCCCCTGTAGATAGCACCACAAACAGCCCCCCTGTAGATAGCGCCACACACAGCCGCCTGTAGATAGCACCACACACAGCCCACCTGTCATACCTCCCAACCGTCCCGGATCCGGCGGGACACTCCCGGTTTCTCACTGCTGTCCCGCCGTCCCGGGCGGTCTGTAAATGTCCCGCTGGGCGCTGCATCAGAACAGCTGATCGCTGCTGACTGCAGCAACGATCAGAAGAAGGCAGGAGTCTTGCGGCGGTGTTCTCACTGGGATCGATGCCGGCCCGTGAGTGGACCAGTCCAGTCACCTGACCTGTCTTTTGACCTCGGTCAGGTAACTGGACTGGTTCACTCCCGGGCCGGCATCGACACCAGTGAGGACGCCGCTGCAAGACTCCTGCCTTCTTCTGACGGTGAGTGACGTCAAAGCAGAGCGGAGAGTGTTTTAACGGCCGGGTGACGGCCGTTCAGAAAACGTCTGTCACACGGCTGCAGTAGGAAAAATAGACCCCTAATGGGGCTATTCACACAACCGATTTTTTGATGGCCCGGGAAACCTGGCCATCAAAAAATGGGACATGCCCTATTTTCGGCCGTTTACCTGGCCGCCTGGCTCCCATAGAAGTCTATGGGGCCGGGTAATACACTTCCGTCGCCCGCGCTCTCTCTCCTCCTCCTCACAGTGCAGAGTGCATGTGAGGAGGAGGAGGGTCTTTTTTTGCTCCCTGTAGGAGTCGGAATCCCCAATACCCGGCCGGGGATTGGGGATTCCGCTGCAGGAGAAGTGAGTGACTACACTGTCCATATATGGACACAGCGACGTCACTCACTTCTGAAGTGGAATCCCCGACCCTGCGGCCGGGGATTCCGCTACAGAAGAAGTGAGTGAACACACTGTCCATATATGGACACAGTGACGTCACTCACGTCTGAAGCGGAATCCCCGACCCTGTGGCCGGGGATTCCTCTCCAGGAGAAGTCAGTGACTACACTGTCCATATATGGACATTGAAGTCAGTAACTTCTCCTGGAAGGGGGGGATGGGTGCAACATACAGGGGGCTGGGTGGCATTACCTGTAGGGGGCTGTGTGGCATTACCTGCACGGGGCTGGGTGGTATTACCTGCAGGGGGCTGGGTGGCATTACCTACAGGCTGCTTTGTGGCATTACCTACAGGGGGCTGTGTGGCATTACCTACAGGGGGCTGGGTGGCATTACCTACAGGGGGCTGTGTGTGGCAACAGATTTAAATGAAATTCATCCGATTTTAAAACGGACAGGAAAAAAAACGGATGCAAAACGGTTCAAAATCGGCCGTTAAAAACGGCAACACGGCCCGGAACAGAATCGGAACGGATGCAAAACGGCCGGGAAAAACGTCCATAAAAACGTCCGACACTGGGACCCTGTCGTGTGAATAAAGCCTACCTCTACCACTCTCCGCTCTGGCAGCAATGTGGTACCTACAGGGAGGCTGTGTGTGGAGCTATCTACTGGGGGGCTGTGTGTGGAGCTATCTACTGGGGGGCTGTGTGTGGAGCTATCTACAGGGGGGCTGTGTGTGGAGCTATCTAAAGGGGGCTGTGTGTGGCGCTATCTACAGGGGGGCTGTGTGTGGAGCTATCTACAGGGGGCTGTGTGTGGAGCTATCTACAGGGGGCTGTGTGTGGAGCTATCTACAGGGGGGCTGTGTGTGGAGCTATCTACAGGAGGCTGTGTGTGGAGCTATCTACAGGGAGGCTGTGTGTGGAGCTATTTACAGCGTGGCTGTGTGTGGAGCTATCTACAGGGGGCTGTGTCTGGCGCTATGTACAGGGGGGCTGTTTGTGGCGCTATGTACAGGGGGCTGTGTGTGGAGCTATCTACAGAGTGCTGTGTGTGGCACTATCTACAGGGGGCTGTATTTGACGCTATGTACAGGGGGCTGTATCTGGCGCTATGTATTGGGGGGCTGTGTATGGCGCTATCTACAGGGGGCTGTGTGTGGCGCTATCTACAGGGGGCTGTATCTGACGCTATGTACAGGAGGGCTGTATGTGGCGCTATGTACAGGGGGGCTGTGTCTGGCGCTATCTACAGGGGGGCTGTGTGTGGAGCTATGTACAGGGGGCTGTGTCTGGAGCTATCTACAAGGGGCTGTGTCTGGCGCTATCTACAGGGGGGCTGTGTCTGATGCTATCTACAGGGGGCTATATCTGATGCTATCTACAGGGGGCTGTGTGTGGAGCTATGTACAGGTGGGCTGCATCTGGAGCTATCTACAGGCGGCTGTGTCTGGCGCTATGTACAGGGGGCTGTGTGTGGAGCTATCTACAGGGGGGCTGTATCTGGAGTTATCTACAGGGGGGCTGTGTCTGGCACTATCTACAGGGGGCTGTGTGTGGAGCTATTTACAGGGGGATTGTGTGTGGAGCTATCTACAGGGGGCTGTGTGTGGAGCGATCTACAGGGGGGCTGTGTGTGGAGCTATTTACAGGGGGGCTGTGTGTGGAGCTATCTACAGGGGGCTGTGTGTGGAGCTATGTACAGGGGGGCTGTGTCTGGCGCTATGTACAGGGGGGCTGAGTCTGGCGCTATGCACAGCGGGGCTGTGTGTGGAGCTATTTACAGGGGGGCTGTGTGTGGAGCTATCTACAGGGGGGCTGTGTCTGGCGCTATGTACAAGGGGGTTGTGTCTGGCACTATGTACAGGGGGGCTGTATCTGGAGTTATCTACAGTTGGGCTCTGGTGGATGATTTTTCCATTGACCAGTAGCAGAGTTACACAACTGGAAAAAAAAATCCCCATCATGTTACTCTGCTACCTGTCAATTGAAAAGTCATCAACCACAGGGTCTCCCTCTTGTTTTTCATTGTTCTCAGCCTTTTGGTTTGTCCTGCAGCTGCTGCCGCCGTGATGGGCAAATGTTATACTCAAGATAGGAAAAGTAACACAAAGACGATATAACCAGATCCATAATATTAGTGATATCCAGACAGTCTAGAGATCCGCAGTGAGAATGTGCGCGTGTTATTTGCAGAAGGATCTGGCTGTGAGTTGATGTGTTTATGCGGGATATTGGGCATGGCTTAAAATGTCCCTCTTTTCCGAATTCAAAAGTTTGGAGGTATGCCCCCTGTACATAGCTCCAGACATAGCCCCCCTGTAGATAGCGCCAGACACAGCCGTCTATGGATAGCTTCAGACACAGCCCCCTGTAGATAGCGCCAGACACTGCCCCCCTGTAGATAGCTCCACACACAGCCCCCTGTAGATAGCTCCACACACAGCCCCCTGTAGATAGCTCCAAACACAGCCCCCCTGTAGATAGCTCCAGACACAGCCCCCCTGTAGATAGCGTCAGACACAGCCCCCCTGTAGATAGCGCCAGACATAGCCCCCTTGTACATAGCACCAGATACAGCCTCCCTGTACATAGCGCCACACACAGCCCCCCTTTAGATAGCGCCACACACAGCCCCCCTGTACATAGCGCCAGATACAGCCCCCCTGTACATAGCGCCAGATACAGCCCCCCTGTACATAGCTCCACACACAGTCCCCTGTAGAAAGCTCCACACACAGTCTCCCTGTAGGTGCCACATTGCTGCCAGAGCGGTAGAGGTAGCCGGCCCTACTGCTGCCACTCTCCGCTCTGCTTTGACGTCACTCACCGTCAGAAGAAGGCAGGAGTCTTGCAGCGGCGTTCTCACTGGTGTCATACCTCCCAACCGTCCCGGATTCAGCGGGACTGTTGCGGATTTCGGGCGGTGTCCCGATGTCCCGGGCGGCCGGGGGTATGTCCCGCTGTCATAATAATTCTGAAGCAGGGAACCATCAGCTCCCTGCTTCAGAATTGGTTCATAGCGGAGGAGCAGAGGGAGCTCCTCCGCTCGCCCGAGGGCTCCCCGGGCACAGTGCTACTTTGCGGGTGGATTGAGTGTCCAACTCACCAGTCACAGCCCCGCTTGTAGCTTTCCTGTGCTTAATTAGCGTGGGAAAGCTACAAGCGGGGCTGTGACTGGTGAGTCTCACAGTCACTCCCAGTGCACACTGCATGCGGCTGCCAGTCTGACTGTGAGCCTCTGACCAGTCACCACCCACACGCAGCAGACAGGCAGACGTTGCCGGCAAGATAGACTGAGATAGTGCCTGTCGTTATTGAATAAACCCTCAACTACTACTGTTTTGCAGGAATTGAATATGATGGCTTCTATAGTGTAGTGGTCAGCTTGTCTGCCTTACATATGGAAGGTCGCTGGTGCAAAGCCCAGCAGGGATTTTTATTTTATTTATTTTTTAATATTATTAATATCTTAGTTGTATTAGGCTTTGTTCATACTAGCATTAATATACGTTTACCTCTCTTCCGTCAGAGGAAGAGAGGATCGATACGTTAAACGGAAAGCAACGGCTCCATTAGAATTACCATTGCTTTCAATGGTAATTCTTTTGTATCAGTTGCTTTCCGTTTGTCTCCGTTCGCTAGGTTTTTGTTCTTTTGAAAGGAAATAAAAGTTCTGCAGACTGCACTTTTGTTTTCTTTAAAAAAAACTGAAAATTAGCGAACGGAAAGCAACTGATACAAAAGAATTACCATTGAAAGCAATGGTAATTCTAATGGAACCGTTGCTTTCCGTTTAACGTATCGATCCTCTCTTCCTCTGATGGAGGAGAGGTAAACGTATATTAATGCTAGTGTGAAAGAAGCCTTAGGGCCTGTTCACATCAGTGTTGGCTTTCCGTTTCGGGGTTCTGTCGGAGGTTTCCGTCGGGTGAACCCCGCAACGGAAAGTCAAACTGAAACCACAGCTTCCGTTTCAGTTACCATTGATATCAATGGTGACGGAAACATTGCTAATGGTTTCCGTTCGTCACCATTCCGACGGGTTTCCGTTCTTCCGACGGAATCAATAGTGCAGTCGACAGGAACGGAAAGCGAACGGTGATGTGAACAAGCCCTTAATTTAATTGTTTTTTAATTCAACTTCAGTTGTGCCCGTACTCTTCTTTTTTCTATCCCACTTGTGTGATCACTTATAAAAGGTGTTAGTTATGCTCTTTATTATCACTGAGGCCACATTCACACGACCGTGCCCGTAATCACAATCTGTGATTACGGGCACGGCCGGCCACGGACGTCTGTGGATAGTCATCCGCATTTGCAGACCGTGCTCCCATTATAAAGTATAGGACCATGGCCCATAATATAAAAAAATAGGACATGTCCTATTTTTTATGGAAGGTTTCTTCGGCCATATAAATCAATGGGTCCGTAATAACGGACGAAATCTACGGTCGTGTGAATGAGGATTTACTCTTGATTTTGTAATGTGTCCGTAAAACTTTTGGTCTGTCCGTGATTTTTAGCTCAGTTGTCCAGAAATTTCTGAAGTGGTGGTTGGCAACGATGCCGGGGAGTCTTCGGCGAGCGGAGGAGCTCCCTCCGCTCTGAACTAATTCTGAAGCAGGGAGCTGATAGTTTCCTGCTTCAGAATTAGTGGCTACTCCTTGAGCGGAATCCCTGTTGCCGATGATCTGGACATTGACGTCAGTGGCTCCTCCTGGAGCGGAATCCCCGGCCAGAGTTAGCAACGGGGATTAGCTCAAGGAGTATCCACTGACGTCACTGTCCATATATGGACAGTAACATCAGGGCTTCCCTCTAGGAGCGGAATCCCCGGCCTATTCTCTGGCTGGGGATTCCGCTTCTAGAGGGAGTCTCAATGGCGCTGTCTACAGGGTGGGGGTAGCACTATCTACAGGGGGTGGCACTATCAACATGGAAACTGTAACACTATATAGGGGCACTATCTACATGGGCACTGTGGCACTATCGAGAGGGCACTGGCACTTTATATATGGGCACTGGCACTAGGGGCAGCTTTGGGGGTATTATACTGTATAAAGGCAGCTAGGGGAGCATTATACTGTATGAAGCAGCTATGGGGTCATTATACTGTATGGGGAGGCTATTGAGGCATTATGCTGTAGGGGGCTTTAAGCTGTATGGGGCAGCTTATGGGGCCTTATACTGTATGGGGCAGCTATGGGGGCATTATACTGTATGGTGGCATCTGTATGGGCATTTTACTGTATGGGGCAGCTATGGGGGCATTATGCTGCATGGGGCAGCTATGGGGCATTATGTTGTAAGGGGGGATTTGTTTGGGCATTATACTGCATGTGGGCCTCTGTGTGGGCATTATACAGCATGTGAGAATCTATTTGGGCATTATACTGTATGGGGGCATTTGTGTTGGCCTTATACTGTATGGGGGCATTATACTGTATGGTGGCAGCAAGAGGGCAATATACTGTGGCACTACCTACATGGGCACTGTCACTATCTACAAGGGCACTGGAACTAGGGGCAGGTAAGGGGGCATTATACTGTATGGGGGCAGCTATGGGGGCATTAGGCTGTATGGGGGAAGCTATGGGGGCATTATGCTGTATGGGGAAATTTGTTTGGGCATTATACTGCATGGGTGCATCTGTATGGGCATTATACTGCATGGGAGAATATGTGTGGGCTTTATATTGTATGGGAGAATATGTGTGGGCTTTATACTGTATGGGAGAATATGTGTGGGCTTTATACTGTATGGGGCCATCTGTGTTGGCATTATACTGTATGGGTTCATCTATGGGGAATTATACTGTATGGTGACAGCTAGAAGGCATTATACTGTGTAGGGGCAGCTATTTGGGAGAGTGATACTGTGTGAGCTGAATCGGATGTGTATGGGCGGGGGATTGGGTGGGATTAGAGGCTTAAAAGAAAAAAAAATTGTCCCTCTTTGTGATACTTGAAAGTTGGGAGGTATGCTGGTGTCGATGCCGGCCCAGTAGTGGACCAGTCCAGTCACCTGACCGGGTAGGACAGGTGACAGGTTAGGTGACTGGACTGGTCCACTCACGGGCCGGCATCGATCCCAGTGAGAACACCGCCACAAGACTCCTGCCTTCTTCTGATCGCTGCTGCAGTCAGCAGTGATCAGCTGTTTTGATGCAGCGCCCAGCGGGACATTTTGCAGACCGCCCGGGACGGCGGTAAGAAACAGGGACTGTCCCACCGGATCCGGGACGGTTGGGAGGTATGCTAAACCCCATAGAGAATCTATAGGGTAATGTCAAGAGGAAGATGAGAGACACCAGACCCAACAATGCAGACGAGCTGAAGGCCGCTATCAAAGAAACCTGGGCTTCCATAACACCTCGGCAGTGCCACAGGCTGATCGCCTCCATGCCACGCCGCATTGATAACACCTCAGCAGTACCACAGGCTGATCACCACCATGCCACGCCGCATTGATAACACCTCAGCAGTGCCACCGGCTGATCACCTCCATGCCACGCGGCATTGATGCAGTAATTCATGCAAAAGGAGCCCCGACCAAGTATTGATGGCAGATACTGGACATACTTTCGGTATTAAAAATCATTTTTGAAATTGGGCTTATTTAATATTATAATTTTCTGAGACACTAAATTTGGGGTTTTCATTAACTGTTATCATAATCATCAACATTAAAATAAATCAATGCTGGAAATAGATGACTCTGTGTGTAATGAATCTAGATAATATATGAGTTTCAGTTTTTGAATCGAATTACTGAAATAAATTAACTTTTTGATGATATTGTAATTCGTTGAGAAGGACCTGTGTATAATAACAGCACAGGGAGCAGACGGGGGTGACACAGAACAGCGGGCAGTGTAAACAATCACTATTAATAAGCACGACCAGCCGCCCCGCCCACTGACACTTTATGACAGGCCATTCTAAAATCTATTGCTGACAACGAACGAGCTCGGCCAATCACTAGCGGGCCGAGTCTACGTCATCTCTTCCGGAGATAGCATGTTGACGGATATAGATGTTATCCAATTAGTATCGAGCATTTGCATGTGGCCCCGCCTATGTGACTTGATTGACTTTGTTTTCGACCAATAACATGGGGCGTAGGCGGAGTAAGAAGAGCAGGGGGCGGTAGCCCGGCTGTAGCTGTACGCGCAGGTCGGGGACAGCAGCATGGCGGAAGACGAGAGCGATCAGGAGTCGGAGAGGCTTGTGGAAGAGCTGGAAGCCATAGCAGACGAAGAACTTAAGGGACTAGGAGCGGGAGAGTTAGCAACCCAGGAATACTGCCGCCGCTTTTGTGAGGTGAGGTGTGGCTCGGGCTCAGATAAAGAGGAGGACGGCTCCTGTACAGTGTGTGGCCTTCGGTTTCTAGCTGCCTCTTCTACCACCTAACTCCCTGAGCTCACCGTCAGTATATACGTACCCTGAAGTGTACAGTCCTGATCACAAGTGTATTGTACTATAATCTGCGATATACCCGCCCCTTACCCGAGTGCCCTGTATCCTGACAACTATGCCCGCCCTTTACCTGAGTGCCCTGTACCCTGACAACTATGCCCGCCCTTTACCTGAGTGCCCTGTACCCTGACAACTATGCCCGCCCCTTACCTGAGTGTCCTGTACCCTGACAACTATGCCCGCCCCTTACCTGAGTGTCCTGTACCCTGACAACTATGCCCGCCCCTTACCTGAGTGCCCTGTACCCTGACAACTATGCCCGCCCCTTACCTGAGTGCCCTGTACCCTGACAACTATGCCCGGCCCTTACCTGAGTGCCCTGTACCCTGACAACTATGCCCGGCCCTTACCTGAGTGCCCTGTACCCTGACAACTATGCCCGGCCCTTACCTGAGTGTCCTGTGCCCTGACAACTATGCCCGGCCCTTACCTGAGTGCCCTGTACCCTGACAACTATGCCCGGCCCTTACCTGAGTGTCCTGTGCCCTGACAACTATGCCCGGCCCTTACCTGAGTGTCCTGTGCCCTGACAACTATGCCCGGCCCTTACCTGAGTGTCCTGTGCCCTGACAACTATGCCCGGCCCTTACCTGAGTGTCCTGTGCCCTGACAACTATGCCCGGCCCTTACCTGAGTGTCCTGTGCCCTGACAACTATGCCCGGCCCTTACCTGAGTGTCCTGTGCCCTGACAACTATGCCCGGCCCTTACCTGAGTGTCCTGTGCCCTGACAACTATGCCCGGCCCTTACCTGAGTGTCCTGTGCCCTGACAACTATGCCCGGCCCTTACCTGAGTGTCCTGTGCCCTGACAACTATGCCCGGCCCTTACCTGAGTGTCCTGTGCCCTGACAACTATGCCCGGCCCTTACCTGAGTGTCCTGTGCCCTGACAACTATGCCCGGCCCTTACCTGAGTGTCCTGTGCCCTGACAACTATGCCCGGCCCTTACCTGAGTGTCCTGTGCCCTGACAACTATGCCCGGCCCTTACCTGAGTGTCCTGTGCCCTGACAACTATGCCCGGCCCTTACCTGAGTGTCCTGTGCCCTGACAACTATGCCCGGCCCTTACCTGAGTGTCCTGTGCCCTGACAACTATGCCCGGCCCTTACCTGAGTGTCCTGTGCCCTGACAACTATGCCCGGCCCTTACCTGAGTGTCCTGTGCCCTGACAACTATGCCCGGCCCTTACCTGAGTGTCCTGTGCCCTGACAACTATGCCCGGCCCTTACCTGAGTGTCCTGTGCCCTGACAACTATGCCCGGCCCTTACCTGAGTGTCCTGTGCCCTGACAACTATGCCCGGCCCTTACCTGAGTGTCCTGTGCCCTGACAACTATGCCCGGCCCTTACCTGAGTGTCCTGTGCCCTGACAACTATGCCCGGCCCTTACCTGAGTGTCCTGTGCCCTGACAACTATGCCCGGCCCTTACCTGAGTGTCCTGTGCCCTGACAACTATGCCCGGCCCTTACCTGAGTGTCCTGTGCCCTGACAACTATGCCCGGCCCTTACCTGAGTGTCCTGTGCCCTGACAACTATGCCCGGCCCTTACCTGAGTGTCCTGTGCCCTGACAACTATGCCCGGCCCTTACCTGAGTGTCCTGTGCCCTGACAACTATGCCCGGCCCTTACCTGAGTGCCCTGTGCCCTGACAACTATGCCCGGCCCTTACCTGAGTGCCCTGTGCCCTGACAACTATGCCCGGCCCTTACCTGAGTGCCCTGTGCCCTGACAACTATGCCCGGCCCTTACCTGAGTGCCCTGTGCCCTGACAACTATGCCCGGCCCTTACCTGAGTGCCCTGTGCCCTGACAACTATGCCCGGCCCTTACCTGAGTGCCCTGTGCCCTGACAACTATGCCCGGCCCTTACCTGAGTGCCCTGTGCCCTGACAACTATGCCCGCCCCTTACCTGAGTGCCCTGTGCCCTGACAACTATGCCCGCCCCTTACCTGAGTGCCCTGTGCCCTGACGGTTATGCCAGCCCCTTACCTGAGTGCCCTGTGCCCTGACGGTTATGCCAGCCCCTTACCTGAATGCATCGTGCCCAGCCTGTTTATACCACATCAGAATGTCAGTATGATATCGCTAATTGTGGTTAGTCCACAATTAGGCTTATTTAGCCTCAAATCTGTGGCACAATGAGCATGTGCTGCACTAAAAATCGGTGCCAATTCTGCCATGTCTGAACATGATCTTATCCTACTGTGTACAATGACACCCACCAAACAGCCCCTAAAGTCCAAAACGTGGGCCTGAAAATAAAACACTGCCTGGTTCTGTGGAGTTAGAGGCTATGTAAACCTTTGAAAGAGGGTTTTTGGTTTTTTTAAACGGGTCAGTCAGTGTGTTTGGTGCAACTTTCAAATTCGTTTTTATTAAAACTTATTTTTACTTTTTGAGATACAGCTGCTTTGTATCCCGTATACAGAGCATCTGTACCTTTCGCCAAGTCCTGGATACGTCCGTCCCACGAAACTGACGTGTTCATTGTCAGCGGGTCACGGAGGATCCACCTGTAATCTCACATCTAAGTTATGAACTTATATGTGATGGATATCAGGTGGATCAGGACCCGCTTTCACTGAACCTGTCAGTCCCGCGGGCCTGACGGGTAAAGGATTTAGCAAAAGATACAGATGCTCTGTATACGGGATACAAAGCAGCTATATCTCAAAAAGTACAAATAAGTTTTAATAAAAACGAATTTGAAAGTTGCACCAAACACACTGACTGACATTTTTATTAAAACAAAATCCCTTTCAAAGATTTACATAGCCTCTAAAGAGACTCTGTCACCAGATTATAAGTGCCCTGTCTCCTACATAATCTGATCGGCGCTGTAATGTAGATTACAACAGTGTTTTTTATTTTGAAAAACAATCATTTTTGAACAAATTAGGAACCATTTTAGATTTATGCTAATGAGCGTTTTTTACCTTTTGACCAAGTGGGCGTTGTACAGAGGAGTGTATGACGCTGACCAATCAGTGACCAATCAGCGTTATACACTTCTCTCCATTCATGTCCATTTGTACACAGAACAGCGTGATCTCGCTGTGCTGTCACTTACTCACACATTAACTTTACTGAAGTGTCTTGAGAGGGAATAGACATCACCTCCAGCCGGGACGCGATGTCTATTCACAATCCCGACACTTCGGTAAAGTTTGTGTTGGACTTAATTACAGCACTGCGTAATCTCGCGAGTAAGTCACACAAAAACTTTACTGAAGTGTCGGGAGTGTGAGTAGACATCGCGTCCCGGCTGGAGCTGATGTCTATTCCCTCTCAAGACACTTCAGTAAAGTTTTTGTGTGAGTAAGTGACAGCACAGCGAGATCACGCTGTGCTGAGTACAAATGGACATGAATGGAGAGAAGTGTAGGACACTGATTGGTCACTGATTAGTCAGCGTCATACACTTCTCTCCACAATACCCACTTGGTCAAAAGGTAAAAAACGCCCAGTTGTCTATTAAGAAACTAAATAGCAAAATATAAAATTGCTCATAACTTGCTCAAAAATGATAGTTTTTCAAAATAAAAAACTCTGTTATAATGTGGTGACAGAGCTTCTTTAGGCTGGGTTCACACAGAGTTTTTGACGCGGAAACCGCGCTGCAAAACTCGCCAAGAACCGGCCGAAAATGCCTCCCATTGATTTCAATGGGAGGCGGAGGCGGTTTTCTCCCGTGAGCGGTAAAACCGGCTCTCGGGAGAAAGAAGGGACATGCCCTATATTCGCGCGGTTACACGTCTGACCTCCCATTGACATCAATGGGAGGCAGAGAAAGCGTATTTTGCGGCGTTTTATGGCTCAATGGCCGCGGGCAAGAAACGTCGCGAAAATCGGCGTGCAGGGAGAGGAAAATCTGCCTCAAACTTCCAAACAGAATTTTGAGGCAGTTTTTCCACCTGCAAAAAACTCTGTGTGAACCCAGCAAAACTCGGCAAAAACGGCCCGAAAATGCCTCCCATTGATTTCAATGGGAGGCGTCGGCGTCTTTTTCCCGCGAGCAGCGACATGCCCTATCTTCGGGCGCTTCCGCTACTGACCTCCCATTCACTTCAATGGGAGGCAGAGAAAGCGTATTTCGCGGTGTTTTATGCCCGCGGCGCTCAATGGACGCAGCGAAAATCGGCGTGCAGGGAGAGGAAAATCTGCCTCAAACTTCCAAACTGAATTTTGAGGCAGATATTCCTCCTGCAAAATACTCAGTGTGAGCATAGCCTAAGGCTATGTTCACACGGGGTCTTTTGCCGAGTTTTTTGACGCGGAAACCGCGTCGCAAAACTCGGCAGAAACGGCCCGAGAACGCCTCCCATTGATTTCAATGGGAGGCGTCGGCGTCTTTTTCCCGCGAGCAGTAAAAGGCTATGTTCACACGGAGTATTTTGGGGGAGGAATATCTGCCTCAAAGCTCCAAACGGAATTTTGAGGCAGATATTCCTCCCCCAAAATACTCCGTGTGAATAGCAATGATCGCGCCGTTTTTCGCCCGCGGCCATTGAGCGCCGCGGGCAGAAAACACGCTTTCTCCTGCCTCCCATTGAAGTCAATGGGAGGTCGGAGGCGGAAGCGCCCGAAGATAGGGCATGTCGCTTCTTTTTCCCGCGAGGCAGTTTTACTGCTCGCGGGAAAAAGACGCCGACGCCTCCCATTGAAATCAATGGGAGGCGTTCTCGGGCAGTTTCTGCCGAGTTTTGCGACGCGGTTTCCGCGTCAATAAACTCGGCAAAAGACCCCGTGTGAACATAGCTAAAAGTGGTTTTCTGATTTCATTTAAATAAAGCGTAAATATTGTACAAAAGAAAATTCTGCACCTTTCTAATACTTTGTTGTTTCAATTACTTTAATATTTTCAAGTTATTAGTTTGCTGTCAGTGAATGAGAACACTGTTTATAGTCAGAGGCAGCAAAACGGTTTTGCAGCCTGTAAACGTAAACAAAACATTTCTCATTCGCTGACAGCAAACAAATATCTGGAAAATAGTGAGGAATTGAAACACAAAGTATATTAAAGTTGTATTACTTTCCATTGATGCCGTGGTTACGCTTATTTTATTTTACGTATAAATGACGTATCTCATGATCCCGGTCAGCACCTCTGAAAATAATCATTTTTACTAATTGTTTCTAAGAAGTTGTGAAGTGCTTGTCACACAGTTGCTGAGGGGTCATGTGATACATCATGTGACTGAACCAGGAAGTGTTTTTTTTTTGTTTAGCCCCTGTTTAACATTTTGGGAAGTTTTCGTATTGCTGTATTAGGGCATCACACTGACAGGTTCCCTTTGCTCTTTTTTTTTGCAATACCACGTAGTTACTCGTTACAAGTGAATGGAGGTCAGCCACTAAGGAGAAAAAATATTTCTGTAGTATAAGGCCTTATTTTGCGCGCGCAAAACGTCTGTGTGGCATCAGCATATGGTGCGCGGCTGCGTGATTTTCGCGCAGCCGCCATCATTATGACACTGTTTGTTTTTATGTTTACAAACAGAAAAACATGAGGTGCTTTTCTGTTTTCATTCATTCTTTTTAACCCCTTAATGACCAGCCTATTTTGGACCTTAATGACCAAGCTATTTTTTACGTTTTTCAATCGTCGCATTCCAAGAGCTATAACCTTTTTATTTTTGCGTCGACATAGCTGTATAAGGTCTTGTTTTTTGCGGGACATGTTGTATTTTTTAATAGCACCATTTTTAGGTACATATTATTTATTGATTAACTTTTTTTGGGGGGGGGGGAATAGAAAAAAATCTGACATTTCGCCACTCTTTTTTGCGTCCTAAATCTACACCGTTTACCGTGTGGTATAAATAACACACTAACTTTATTCAGCGGGTTGTTACGATTGCACCGATACCAAATTTGTATAGTTTTTGTATGTTTTACTACTTTTACACAGGAAAAAAGCTTTTTTTTCAAAATTATTTGTTTTTGTGTCTCCATATTTGAAGAGCCGTAACGTTTTTATTTTTTCGCCGATGCGGTTGTATGAGGGCTTTTTTTTGGCGGGACGACTTGTAGTTTTTATTGGTGCCATTTTGGAGTAGATGCGACTTTTTGATCACTTTTTATCACATTTTTTTAAAGTCAGTATTCACAGAAAACAGCAATTTTGATAAAAAAAATTACGGCGTTCACCGTGCGGGTTAAATAATGTAATAGATTTATAGTCGGGGTCGTTACGGACGCGGCGATACCAAATATGTGTAGCTTTTTAACTTTATTTTGTTTTTTTAATAGTAAAGCATTGTGTAAGGGGAAAAGCTGGGTTTTTCATTTTTTTTCCACATTTTTTTTAAATTAACTTTATTAAACTTTTTTTGCACTTTTTTACTAGTCCCATTAGGGGACTATAATATGCGATTCTGCGATCGCATTTATAATACACTGCAATACTTTTGTATTGCAGTGTATTACTGCCTGTCCGTTTAACACGGACAGGCACCTGCTAGGTCATGCCTGCGGCATGATCTAGCAGACATTCACTCCAGGCAGACCTGGGGGCCTTTATTAGACCCCCGGCTGCCATTAGAGACACAGACACTCGGTGATCGTATCGGTGGGGGAGAGAGAGAGCTCCCTCCCTCTCTCCAAAACCACTCAGATGCGGTGCTCGCTATTGTGCACCGCATCTGAGGGGTTAAACGGGTGAGATCGATACTAATATCGATCTCACACGGCAGAGCAGGGACGCTCCCAGCCCTCAGCTGCCTCTAGCAGCTGAGAGCAGGGAGATCTGACAGTTCCCTGCTCTGTTTACTTATTCCGATGCCGCGACGTAAAAAAAGTCTATGGCATCGGAATAAGGCCCATTAGTGACCGACGTAGAAACACGATGGGCCGGTCACTAACGGGTTAATACTGTTGCGCTAATCACGCGCGGCCCCCGGAAGTGCTTCCGTGCGCGATTTGCACGCACCCATTGACTTCAATGGGTGCGTGCTGCGCGAAACACGGGCAAGTATAGGACATGTCGTGAGTTTTACGCAGGGCACATACGCTGCGTGAAATTCACTGACAGTCTGAACGGCCCCATTAATTAACATAGGTTTGTGCGGCGCGCGTGAAAATCCTGCGCGTAGCACGGACGTATAACACGTTCGTGTGAATAAGGCCTAATGGTGAACCAGCGCCTTCACCTCTTCGTGCAATGTAACAAACGACCGCCACAAAAATGCTGCAGATTGAGGTTGAAATAGGATTCCAGTTTCTGCAAGTGTCATTTTTTTTCCTACAATGAGAAGTTACCTTTCTTATTTTCAAATCCTTTATCAATTCCTACATTTCCAAGATCTCTGCTTGCTCTTGTCACTTAGCGGTTTCAGTCGCTGTCCTAGAGATTGAATGGAATCACATCTGCACGCTTGACCGACACGACAATAAAACCCTTCCACGCTGCGGTCATGGGTGGCAGTGGGGATATCAACAGTCGGACCCCTACTATGCTAACATTTATTACCTGTGCAGTGGATGGGTGATGAATGTTTGTGGCTGGAAGACTTTATTGTTTAAACCCTTAATGACTGCCAATACGTGTTTTCACGGCGGTCATTAAGGGTACTTAATGACAGCCTTTTCATGACACTGTGACATAAGCCTGGCAGGGGTGTCCCGTGCCGTCTGGAGCTGGTGTCAGGCTATCTAAAGACATCCGGGCACCTGCTCTAGTGGACGGGATCGAAATTAGCATCGATCCTGTCCGATTAACCCCTTAGATGCCACGATCAATGGCTTTTATGGCAGCTGGGGGCCTAACAAGGTTTCCCAGGTCTGCCTTTAGTGCATGCCTATTAGGCCCTGCCAAAGTCAATGCCTGTCAGTTTTACACTGACAGGCATAATACACTGCAGAGCTGTAGTGTAGTCTAAAAGCGATCAATATATAGCCAAAAATATGTAAAAAATGGTTTAATAAAGTTAATAATAAATAATCCCCACTTTCTTCCTACAAAATGCTTTATTATTAAAAAAAACTTTACAAAAAATGTAAAAAGCTACACATAATTGGTATTGCCACGTCCGTAACGACCTGAACTATAAAACTATTGTTATTTAAGCCGAACATAAACCCTGTAAAAAATAAAACAAAAAACAATGCCAGAATTGCTGTTTTCTTTACATCCTGTCTTCCAAAAAAAGTCATATGTACCCCAAAATAAAACCGATAAAATCTACAAGTCGTCCCGCAAAAGAAGAAGCCGTTAGACAACTACGTTGGCAGAAAAATAAAAAAGTTATAGCTCTTTGAATGCAACGATGGAAAAAACTAAAAAAAATTGCTTGGTCATCAAGGCCTGTAATAGGCTCCTGTGTGTCCACGACTCAGCTCTGATAACTGTACTGTAACCAGTCCTGCATCACATGACCAGGACAGATTTGTATCCACTGGAGAGGTAAACAATGAAAGGTCCTGTTGAAAGACTGCAAGCAGAGATTTTGAAAACCAAGAAGAATTAATACATATGTTATATTGGAAAAATTGTATAACTTTTCGTTGTACAAAAAAAAATATGCTGTCTAATGCCTCAAGCACTGAGATGATGCTTCAGCGTGATATGTTTTTTTTAACGGCTAGCACTCTGACCCATTCGCGGATCAGTCTCGGTCTTTCTATTCATTTGTTCCGTTAAAACAACGGACTGCAGACATGACAGAAGCCATCCGCGTGCAGTCCTTGTTTCACAGATCCGTGATTTACGGCCGTACAAATAGCAATGGATGTGTGCTTGAGGCCTTAAGAAACAATGTGGAAATGCAAATGTTTTTTGATTTTGTTTTTTAAATTGTGTGGTGGTTTATTTTTTTTTCCCTTGTTCAATAAGCGCATAGAGACCATAGTTTCTTCACTTCAACAATTTCTACAATTCTTGTTTTCCATGGTCGCTGACAGATTGGGTATCATCCCACAACTCTTTCCTGGCATGGTGCAGGATACTTGTGAATCATCGCCCCTGCCTTATCATGGCTGCACAGGAATACATTTTTTTGGACAATGTGTTTTTTTCCATGCAAGTGGCTTAGGAATTTTTAGTATTTGCCTCTATACAGTTCTCTGCACTGGACTGGTTTTAGACATTGTCAGTGAGAACATACATTTTAGGGGGTAGTCTTTTTCTCATTTTATTCAAGTGGCATGACTTCCGGTCTTCCATATCTATAGTATATGTACATACATTTTTTTTATTTTTATTGCTCCAATGCATCTTTAATTTAAAAAAAAATACTTGGTAAAAAAATCTCTTACGGCTTTGTCACCTATGCAGACCAGTGTGCTTTCGGTAGGTTAAGAAGAGTTAAGAGACAGATGGAAAGAAGTATGACTGCAGGATCAGACTACACAGTTTGTTTGTAGTTTGAAACTGTGGCGATACATTAGAATGCATTGGAGCTGTAGGTATAAAACGGTACACATCGCGGGGTGCTGATGGGATGAGTGGGAGAGCCCCCTCCTTCTAAAACCACTCAGATGCGGCGTTCGCAATTGACCGCTGCATCTGAGGGGTTAAACGGGCTCACATGACCGGAGACTACTGCTATTGGTCTACAATCGTTGCCCTGAGGCTGTTAGCAACGGCCTGGGCTTCAGGAGCCGAGAGCCCGATTTGGTGTTAACAACTACTGAAGTGCCGCCGTGAAAAGGCGGTTCTTCAGAAGAACTACCCTAAACGGCCGCCGTAAAAACACGTAAGACGGTCGTTAAGGGATTGATACGCCATTCTTAATTTCAAGAAAGTTGGAGTAAGCTGTGACATTTATTAAGGGGCACATGCACACATTATGCCTGGCTGTGGCAAGTTATAGTACTTTGTTGGCCCCTCCCCTTCCACTAAGCTCCACCCACTATTTAAAAAACCATGCGAAGTCGCAAGAAAACTGGTGTAGAAAAGTTAAACAAATATTTACTCTTATTTTCAGAACCATTACGCAAACATTTTCTCCCAACACTCGGTTACGCACATTATAGCAACCTGGCCCTTGTCTGTGACCGGAAACATGAATATTACTTGTTAAACATGTTCCTAGCACGCGCCGCAAGATGTTATCCGTCCGGTCTTTGAATATTCCTGCCTTATATACCGTATTTTTCAGACTATAGGATGCCCTGGACCATAAGACGCACCCATAATTTGTAGCATTAAAAAAGAGAAAAATGGTTTTGCTGTTAACTGTACGTTTCCTGGGTAATCAGACAATAGGGTACCACCGTGCCCCAATACAATGCCAGCCACCGTGCCCCAATACAATGCCAGCCACCGTGCCCCAATACAATGCCAGCCACCGTGCCCCAATACAATGCCAGCCACCGTGTTCCAATACAATGTCAGCCGCAGAAATACAAGAGATTGGCAGTTCTAGTGCTCTCCCCTGAACTCGCCAGACATCAGAGGTGTGGAGAGGCAGGTGAATCGGTTCTTGCTGTTCTGTACATAGGAGGGGGCGTGGCTAGAAGGTCCTCGCAGATCAGTACCTGCACAGATTTACTATGCTGTGTGTACCATTGTCTGTGTTAGGCCCTGTTCACATCAGTGTTGCCCTTCCGTTGAGGGGTTCTGTCGGGTTAACCCTTCAACAGTCAAACGGAAACCTTAGCTTCCGTTTGCATCACCATTGATCTGAATGGTGACGGAAGCTTTGCTAATGGTTTTCATTTGTCACCGTTGTGAACGGGTTCCGGTGTTTTGACTGATTCAATAGCGCAGTCGACTAGGAAAGTTTCCGTCACCATTGAGATCAATGGTGATCCAAATGGAATTTAAAGTTTCCTTTCTGTTGAGGGGTTAACCCGACTGAAACCTCCGACAGAACCCCTCAACGGAAGGGCAACGCTGATGTGAACAGGCCCTTATTTTCTGTCTGAACAGTGAGATGACAGAACTCTGGGTGTAAGATGTGACTGTTCAGTGAGCAGATAAGACAGATGTTTTACACACCGCACAGGACATTACACTGCTCTGCAGGTCACTCGGTCTCCTGCTTCTTCTTACACTGGCAGCTGCAGGACGCAGCACAACATTACAGCACCGTGTCTAGGACAAAAAGTGCGTCTTATAAACGGAAAAATACGTTACTTGTCTCCAGTGTTTAGTGAACACTAATGCACCACAGTATTTCTTTGTATATTCATATATACGGTGCTGCTGTCCTGCTTTCCTTATTCTATACCACAGGTTTAGGCCTCATTCACACAACCGTGCTTTTGCATGCGCAATTTATCTGCATTTTTTTGCAGATAAATTGCGGACCCATTAATTTCTATGGCCCCATGCACACGTCCATGGAACCGTGCAGGGGCCGCGAATCCGGACCACAAAAACTTAGGACAAGTCATTTTACGGTACGGATTTGCAGCTTAAACTGTTGAAATCTCTTTTTTTTTTGGGTCTATGAATCCTGAAGACACAAGATTTTTTGCAGACAAATGGACCGCAATATATCCATGGTCTTTGGCCTACAAAACTACTATGGTCGTGTCTACAAGGCCTAATGGGAGAGTTGTGCCTTCATCATGACTTTTGATAAGAATGAATAAATGAAAATCCCCGAGACGAGGCAGAGTTTTCTTTTATAAGTATAAGAACAAGTTTTTGGTGCTGTTCAAAAAGTGTCAATATTATCGGTGAAGTTGTGAAATGACAGGAGCGTGTCAGACGTTTACGTTGGTAGAAGATTGTGCACTTAGACCCCGTTTCTATGATGTCAGAAGTCGATGGGGCACATGTACGAAGGTTTCTGTAGATTGTTGTGCGCACCTATTGGAGAATACATCACGCGTGACTAATGCCTTGTGTTATTTGCTGCCGCTTTTCTGTGGAGATCAGCGGTGATCAACCTTAATTAAATGCACGAGGACAGACCTTGTCCCATGCTTGTGACACATACACTAAAAGTGTCACCTGTGTTGGAGGTGGGCGAGCAGGAGCCTTCATATTGAACGGAGTTTTGCCAGAAAACTGATTAATTCCCCCAATGTTAAAATCTATTCCAGCCAAAACCTGCCCACCAGAGCGGCGCTGTCGTACACGGGTTTCACTATTGCAAGACAGAATGGCTGCGTGACGTGTATATTGATATCTAACAAGCCATGCCCATGTCACACTCTTGTGACTCTCCTAATAATCTAATAAGAGTGCTGCTGGTGATTTCCCCCCTATAAGCATCAACATCCACGTCATCAGCCCTGTCTATATTGAGGCTACTGGTTTTGACTGATTCAATAGCGCAGTCGACTAGGAAAGTTTCCGTCACCATTGAGATCAATGGTGATCCAAATGGAATTTAAAGTTTCCTTTCTGTTGAGGGGTTAACCCGACTGAAACCTCCGACAGAACCCCTCACTTCCACCCAGGTCAGCACTTTGCAGGACTCCACATTGAAACTTTACTAAGTGAAGCCTTTTTATTGCAGTTTTCCTTCAACAATCCACCCTATGTACTACTTTTATACAAATCTTATTATTGGTTTACTTGTATATGAAATGAATGATGCCTGGTTGGTGTGCGGTGTTGCAGTTTTATTCATTGTCTTCCATAGGTTGTTGAAGAATATACTGCACGATGGCAAGTCCCTCTGCCGCAGCTTCAGGTACTTCAGACCGCACTGTGTTGCTTCACGTCCGCCAGCGTTTCTTTCCCGACTGAATGTGAGCAGGTGCAGCACGTGTTGAGCAGACTGGCGCTGTAAGTACATGTTTATTTTTTTTACCTCTTGTTCCTCCATATTTTTTTTTTATTTTTTTTTTTTAAAAAGGTTCCTGGCTTTGATTTTGCTCAGGTTCACATGTTTAAAATTAAATCTTATCTGCAGATGTCGCAGGAACAAGTTACACATGCATGGGGCTTCATACAGTATAACCTCGGGCACCTTGTCGTGTAACTGCAGGAACGCTGTCTGATGTTTCCTCCCAGTAGGTGAATGCCGCATGTAACGTCGTCTCACAGGTTAAAAACAATAGGTCTTTATAATCGGCCACGTGATGTTCAAGTTACAAGTCTTAGGCCTCATGCCCACTTCAGTTTTTTTTTTCTTCAGGGTGCTATCCGTTTTTTTTAACTGATGGCACCCTGACACCGTCATTTCAATGGAGCCGTGGGGCCGTTCCGTCAAAAATAGGACAGGTCCTACTCCTGTCTATTTTTGACGGAACAGTCTCGGCGTTTTAATTGATTTGGGCCGTGAAACAACGGACTACACACTGAAGCCATCCGCGTGCGGTCCGTGTTTCACGGATCTGTCATAAACGGCCGTACGACGGCCAACGAAAGTGTTCATGAGACCTTAGAGACAGACTAGTAGGGAAGGGCCAACTACGGTAGAATACAAGCACCTGTGGTGGGAGTTCTATGTCTATTGTAAGGATCTGGGGTCGTGGTGGAGTTGTTTGGTAGCAGATACTGATGGATCCCGTTGGCTTATAATGGGTCCGTTAGGCCCTGTTCACACACTTTTTTTGGCGCTGATTTTGATGTGGAAACAGTCTCTGGATCAGCACCAAGAAAACAGCGAAATCGCTCCCTATTGATTTCAATGAGAGGCAGAGGCGTTTTGTTTGCCAGGCGAGTTTTAGCCGCTTGCGGGGAGAAAAGTGGCATGTCCTTTCTTCCTGCAGTTTCCCCTCTGACCTCCCATTGAAATCAACGAGGCAGAAAAAGCCCCGCGGTGCTAATTTCTAAGCGCTTTTCTGCCCACGTTCCTTGCATTAACTTCAATGGCCGCGGGCGAAAACACGCGGCAAAAAGGCGCCGGCAGGTCAAAATCTGCCTCAAAATTCTTGAAAGAATTCTGAGGCACAGTTTTTCTTCCTGTAAAAAACGTGTGAACAGGGCCTTAGTGGTTTTTGTTTTTTCTGGACAAATTAGCGCAGCATGCTACACTATTCTGGCTGTCAAAGGTCTAGGGAAGCCTGACGAAAAATGAATGGATGTGTAGACCCCACCTCAGTGGTATTATAGTCAGGGTACTCATAATATTTTTATCTACGGAGTTCTGAATTGGTTGATACAGTGACCATAAACCTTGAGGCTGGGTTTTACGTGGAAACCGCGTTGCAAAACTTGTCAAAAACGGCCAGAAAATGCCTCCCATTGACTTCAATGGGAGGCGGAGGCGTTTTTTCCCCACAAGCGGTAAAATCGTCCCGCGGGAGAAAGAAGGGACATGCCCTATATTTGGGCGTTTACGCCTCTGACCTCCCATTGACATCAATGGGAGGCAGAGAAAGTGTATTTAGCTGAGTTTTATGCCGCGAAAATCAGAATTTTGAGGCAGAATTTCCGCCTGCAAAAAAACTGTGTGAACCCAGCCTTAAGGACAGAGCAAATTTTATACAGTTTTGCATCATTTTGTTACGAGAGCCGTAGCTTTTAATTTTTTTTTCGTCAACGTATCCATACGAGGGTTTGATTTATCCAGGACAAGTTATATTTTGTTAAAGGCACCGTTTTGAGAAACCCATAACGTATAGAATTTTTTTAATACATTTTGGGGAATGGGATAAAAAAACAAACAAAACCCCCAAAATTGCGGCATTGCTAAGGCACTTACCATCTGGCATAAGTGACATGTTAACTTTATTCTTCAGGTCAGTACGTTAACAGCGATACCAACGTCATAGGTTTTTTTTTTTTTTTTTAATGTTTTACTATTTTTGCTCAATACAAAAACACTTCTTTTGGTGTCAACACGAAATATGTGAGAGGGCTTGATTTTGTATGGGGCGAGCTGTAGTTTTTATTCGTATCATTTTGGGATACATACAACTGTTTGATCACTTTTTTATTTATTTTTTGGAGGCAAGGTGATCAACAATTCTGGCATTGTGTTTTTATTTTATTTTTTATTTACAGCATTCACTGTGCGGGATAAATAATGTGTTAGTTTTATAGTACGGGTTGCTATGGATACGCCATTACCACTTATCTATAGTATTTGTTTTTGTTTTTTATGTATTCTTCTTTTTTTTTTTTTTTTTTTTTTTTTCCCTCCAATTAAAAAAAGGGACGTTGTAAAGGAAAAATTGCAATTTTTGGTTTATTATCTTCTCTTGTATTTTTTTTAATTTTCCAAAGTCCCAGTAGGGGACTTGAATGTGCGATCTTCTGATCTCTCATATAATACACTGCAATACTTTGTTAGGCCCCTGGCTGCCATAGCAATCCAACGACACCTCGCACTTGCGTAGTGGGGGCACCAATGGGGTGACAGAGGGATCATCTAAGCGGGTTACACTACCAGGATTGCAGCTAGCTCCGTTCCTGGCCGTTGCAGCAGTGTATGCTGTATGTTCTAGCTGACACCCGCTGCTGATGGCGCGGACTTAGCTCCTGGGTCTGTGTCATACATATAGGCACATTGTTCTAACCCCCTGATGCAGTGGATGTGGCCAAGAGGTTAGATTAGTAACATTCTAGTGTGATTTGATATGTGGCACCATTTAATTAGTCTGTTTTCTTTTTAAGGTAATTTTTTGCCAATTTCGATCTTCATATAAATCTCAGGGATTTGCTCTTTTATTTCAGGAGTCTCTTTGAATTGCTGCTGTTTTTTGGGAAAGATGAATTTTATGAGGCACCTCTAAAAGACATCCTTGGCTCGGTTCAGGTAAGGATTTCTTTTTTCCTTTGGGATTTTTGGGGTACGACTACAGCCGGGGAAAGCTACAGTAAGCGAAATGTAGAATTAAATGGCATATCATGCAATGCATGGTGGGGCAGAGTCTGCCAGAGAGAGAGCCACTGATTGTGAGCAGCAAGGGGATATCCATATATAAGGCTCCGGGACAGTAGGCCAGTATGTTGGAGGAAGTGTCTCCCCCTAGCAGAGCTGCTAACAGCCAGCGCGTGTGCCGAAACAGCTAGCCTGCAGTAATAGACGTCCCCAGCTCCGCTTCTGATTGGCTTATATAGCTGGTGATGTCTAGTGTCGCAGCTCAGCGGTCTCGACGCCCGCACGAGCTGTTAGCTGCTCTGCTATGAAGGTTCGCCCTCAGCGAGTTACGCTGTTCACGTAACTCACGACCATATAACGTTTTTCATGGTCGGAAAATCTCATTCAGCCGCAACACGGGGGCCCCGTTCTGGAGATAGGTGCGGGTCCCAGAGCTGATGTGTCATATATGTGTCTCGTGGGAAAACCGCTTTAAAGAGGCTCTGTCACCAGATTTTGCAACCCCTATCTGCTATTGCAGCAGATCGGCGCTGCAATGTAGATTACAGTAACGTTTTTATTTTTTAAAAACGAGCATTTTTGGCCAAGTTATGACCATTTTCGTATTTATGCAAATGAGGCTTGCAAAAGTCCAACTGGGCGTGTATTATGTGCGTACATCGGGGCGTTTTTACTTCTTTTACTAGCTGGGCGCTCTGAAGAGAAGTATCATCCACTTCTCTTCAGAACGCCCAGCTTCTGGCAGTGCAGATCTGTGACGTCACTCACAGGTCCTGCATCGTGTCGGCACCAGAGGCTACAGTTGATTCTGCAGCAGCATCAGCGTTTGCAGGTAAGTAGCTACATCGACTTACCTGCAAACGCCGATGCTGCTGCAGAATCATCTGTAGCCTCTGGTGCCGGTGTCCTCGCTCGTCTGACACGATGCAGGACCTGGGGCAGGAAGTGAGTGACGTCACAGCGTGATCTCTCGAACACGCTGTCTGCACTGCCAGAAGCTGGGCGTTCTGAAGAGAAGTGGATGATACTTCTCGTCAGAACGCCCAGTTAGTAAAAGTAGTAAACACGCCCCGATGTACGCACATAATACACGCCCAGTTTTACTTTTGCAAGCCTCATTTGCATAAATACGAAAATGGTCATAACTTGGCCAAAAATGCTCGTTTTTAAAAAATAAAAACGTTACTGTAATCTACATTGCAGCGCCTATCTGCTGCAATAGCAGATAGGGGTTGCAAAATCTGGTGACAGAGCCTCTTTAAGTCTCATGCATAAAACTGATTTAAAAGCGTACCAGTGCCTTTACAGGCGTCATTGTGACCTCTGATAAGTAGCAATGTACTACCAGAGAAGAGCGTTTAGGGTCTGTGGCTTTAGACCCTTCTCTGCTGGACCTATAGATGTTGAACGCATACACGTGATTCCATACAATAGAGCACCTGTAGCCGCCGTTTTCTCCCAAGGACTGAATCACAACATGATATAATGTATCACTCCCTGTCACATCGGTCTCCTATTGGTGCCATTTTCTCTTAAAATATAGGATACTGTTTCAGCCAGTTATTGTTAGAATATGCATTGTGTATGTCAATCTTGCCGAATAAAAATATATATATTCAGATTTTAGATGGCTGAGGATGGGAAAAACTGGAATCCTATCTGATGGGTACTACAAAAATGAATACTGTGTGGAATTGATTAGATTATGTTTTGGTCATTACATTGTTCTTAACGTTTTTTTTTCATTTTAGGAATGCCATGACCTGTTAATCCGATATGACAACACAGACTTAAGACTAGTTACGTGTGTTATTAAGGATGGAGGCCCTTGGGAAGATCCAGTATTACAAGCTACTCTTAAGGGGAAATCTGAACCTCAAGATATTGGTAAGTTCATTTAATTTAATTGGAAATGTAGATGGAGATATAGCAATTACCTGGGTAAAATACTCTCGTAGCAAGAAAAAAGCAATATATGCCCCCCCTATTATAGAAGACGGTTAGTTTATTTTTTATATATTCATGCAAGACCATGGGGGTCTATAATTCAAGACAGCGTTTTTTTTTTTATACAAGTAGTTACTTAGGTTAGTATGACTATATAATAAGTTTTATCTGCTGTTACACACTTTGTAATGGCTCAGAAATTAGGCTTTACTCATATATTACGTTTAACATATGAATAAAGGTTTATATCATCTCTGCTGTTTAATCCGTTGTATGCCAAAATCGGTGCTGACTGCAACATAAAAGGGCAGAGACCTAGAGGGAGTCACCTTTGATTGCATCCTGGGGAATCCCTATGATGCAGTCTGTGCCTATGCCACATATGGGCATCCAGCCTGTGGTTATTTGAGGAACCCCCCCCTCCCCCCCCCCCCCCCCCCCCAGGGCTGTCTGGCCATACTACTTGGGTATTCCATAACAACTGCCTCTGTATACTATTCGTACGCAGGCTAATGTACAAGTATATAGATCTATGCTGAGACATTATAGTCATAAATAATGATCAGAACCTAAACTGTAAAATTAAAGAAAAGGCATGAATAAAGTTTGTTAAAAAAAACAAACAAAATAAACAAAAACATGTGCACACCATAATATACACGTATTTGGTATCCCCGTAACAGTCAACCTAAAAACATTACCGCCAGAATACAAAGATGCTAAATTCTTCTGCTTAAGGCCAAAACTGGCATGGTCCACATGGGATTGATAACATGGTATACTTTACCGTATGTTTATTTTGGGGTAACTTGTGCATTTTAGTGCCCTGAAAGAAGGTATCCAGATGTGAACTTGCCAAACATCTTCTCAAAGGACGCCCCTATGATCTATGTCCCCCCAAGAGCAGCCAATGATACTTGTATGTCTGATATAGTTCAAAAGTATTTTGTGACCAGAACCTAAATAATGACCTGGGCAGTAATCTGATGTTTTTTCCTTTGCAGTGGATAAATACTTGAGGTCTGAGAACCAGCTGTTCTTTGAATTCCGAGTGCGGTACCTCATTGCCTGTGAACGTATTTCAGAAGCAGTGGCTCTAATAACAACCTGCTTGAGTCACCCGGAAGTCGGTAAAAATCTGTATTATCATCAGGCCTACTTTATGTGTCTGCATATGACCCGGCTAACAGAGAAGCTGCTTCCTGAGGTTTGTTCTTTATGCTTTGTTTGAAAAATAGACCCTATAATTCTAGGTTATGTCACCGTGAAGGGGACTAGGAATGCAGCACTATTTTTTCTTTCTTTGCATCGCTGTGCATCAGTTTCTTTAAAAAAAAATAATAATAAGAATAATTCCAGCAATGGTTAATTCCCGGAAAGCCCTCTTTTAAGTTGCACATTTATTGGGATGAGTACATTAATAATAATGAGTCCCTCGTGACCTCCACCAATTGGCTGGAGAAGAGAATGGCTACACAGACAGTTCGTTGACACTTCATTTCCCCTGTGGGGGCGCTGCAGGGGAATTGAACGCTTGCATCGAGGTTCACTCGCAGATTACAGCCAATCGCTGGGGTTTTAACATGCGGGAATCCCTGCGATCAGATTATTTTTAGGGAACTTTTCTAACAAGTGGATTGTCCACAGCAGGCGCCCTTTTTAACACAATATTATTCACACGCTGAGGGATTGTTAATATGCTGTTAGAATTCTACGTTATGTGGAAAATCTCAGTAAAAGTTGATAAAAAAAAGAAATAATAAAATGAATTAGTTTACTAGTCCAATTAGACAGAGCTGCAAATGTCATTTACTGATCTGTATGCAGATATGTGTGATCATGTAGTGATCCGGGGGACAGACTATTTTTTATTTTTTTTGTAATATAAATGTAATCCTTTTTTTTTTTTTTTTTGTTTTTAGCTTCTTTTCCATAACTTGGTGATGGTAAATGTATGATCATTTTATTAACTGATGATATGCCTGTTCTAAGTTTCATATTTCTTACCTGTTTTGTGACTTTTGCAGCATGTACTAAGAATCGATTGCGGTGACGGAGTTAAAATTATCTGCTATATTGAAAAAGAAGGTAAAACAGCGTTGGCTTTGCAACTGAGCGAAGCTTTTCTGATCACACAGCTGCAAACTGGAAAGATGTATTGTGTTTGGTAAGTGTCCAAAGAGCAGCCAGTCATTTGAAAAATCACTTCCTCTACTTCTCACCCAGTAAACGTTTTCACACGGGCGAGTGTGTACAGATAATGTTTCTGCTGGTTTGGGCTGTGTTCACACGGCGTGGTCAATTTGTGCTTTTTGCGGCGATTTTGCAAAGAATGCACGTTGGCGGCGAGATGTGAACACAGCCTAAGGGCTCACACATGGCAGAAATTCCATGTAAAAACTCCATGCACATATTGCAGAGACAAGAGCGTAGACTCTTCTGCCATGAGAGAAAATAACCCTATACTTTTTTATTTTAGGCTGATTATCGGCATGTAAGTTGCAGCGGAGAACATACATGTATATTTTACCATAGAGGCCCGCAGTGGACAGTTGTATTTACTTGTCATAGAGATTGATAACTTCCCGTTCATGAGCCGGTATATAGATGTTGATCAATGTGAGGTGGGAGAGTCCGGAGATGCTGAGAAACAAAGCAAACAAGGATTTACATAGGAGTTATACATTGCTATAAACACTGTATTAATAAACTCCATATGTCACATCTCCTCTGCTCCTCATCCAGCACATGCTGACGTCCTGTAGATTAACATCAGCCTGACCGTTCTGCTTTAACCCCTATTTTTACATGACGCAGAAACCGTTACAAAGGGTTATATTAAGGGGAGGCGTAACAGAAAGTACTTATTACAAACCATAATCACCTTCTTCTCTGATCTTGGACTTTCCAATACTTCTGTCTAAAGGGTTAAATATAATTAAAGAAAAACATGATTATTTTCCAGCAATGGATCTCCCTTCTTTCCCCCCTTTTCTTCTAGTGCCGGTCCATATCTATTAGTAGTTAGGGAAAGGGGAGGGGCCTAGGCGACTTTTTCTGACTAGGAGTCAAAACCGGACCCTAACCCCACTACTCTGTCTGCAATGGAGTCCAAGCAACCTATATGCCATCTATTGCAGAAAGTTGGTTAAAACCTCTCCTTTTTAAAGTTCGGATGCATAGATACACAGTATAGTATAATATGAATCCTGTACAGGGGGCTTATGGTCTTAAATTTTGCCTGTAGATTCTTACAATTAAAAAGATCCTATATTATTTTGGTGTCATGCCGCTGAATCTGTGTGCCGTGTGTTCCTTATAACTCATCTACATTTGTAATGCTGAGCACCTTGTTAGAAATTTATATAATGGTGAAATCTGGGACATCACTCCCATGCTTATTAGATGTTTTGGATTTGGTGGTAACCCCGGGGGAATGGGGGTTGCCTTCTTGATACTTCAGGATAATTGGTGGCTTAAAGGGGTTATCCTAAGATAGACATTCACCATCTATCCAAAGGCTAGATGATAAATGTCGGACTGCTGTGGGCCCCCCGTCACGGGGACCCCCACCGATCACCAGAACAGGGGTCTTAAGCCCCCTGTTCTTCCTCATTGCATCCCAAGCTGTGAGGAGCTTGAGTGAAGTGGTGGTCACGTCCGTCCCATAGACTTTGAATGGAGCAGCACCGCGCATGTTCGACCACCGCTCCTTTCACTGCTGGGAATTACACTGAGGAAGAACGGCTTCGGGACCCCCGTTTTTGTGATTAGTGGGGGTCACCGCGATGGGGCCCCCAGCTATCAGACTTTTATCACCTAGCCTGTGGATAGCTGATAAATGTTTATTTTGACACGACCCCTTCAAAATGAAAAAAAATAATACACTTTTATAATATTAATAAAATATATATATATATATATATATATATATATATATATGTGTGTCTATATCTGATTCTTGTCACCATGTTTACGTGGGTTTGTAATAAGGGAGCTATCCTGATATTAGGGCTATATTAGGGGAACTGATAAACCAGCTCCAGTGTGTATCTCTACAGCGTCACCAGATGTGTATTTAATTAATCTGTTCTCATTTGCAGGGATTTAATTTTTATTTGGAGTAAACTTCAATTGAAAGTAAACCCTTCAAAGCAAGTATTTGTTGAGCAATGCTACAATATGCTGCGGGTTGCTGCAAACGTCAAGGTCATATTTCCCTTCATGAAAACCATCAGAGAGGAAGTAAGTGTGTTTTGAGCAGAAATATCTTGCTGTTTTGTAGAAAACTTGTAAAAACAAATCGTCCACTAGAATATATTCACACGGGGCAGTGACGGAGCGGCAGAGCGGCGCACCGATACCACACCACAAAAACAAAAATTGAGTTTAAAAACTTTTATGTTTTTTTTGCTGTGGTTGCGGGATCAGAAAATAAATACTATTAGGGTGTACTCATACCGTGTTTTTTCGCTGCGTTGTTTTTTTTTGTAACACGACCAAAAAAGGCATGCATTTTTCAATTTGCTGCAGTTGCTCAGAACGCAAAACACAGCAAATTCGCGGTAAAAACACGTGGTTTTGCACACCGCATTGTGTGAATAAACCCTCGAAAAAAATATTTTATATAAGATTGAAAACTGGGTGTTACTATTCCCTTTTTCAATAGGATGTGTGTCTACACGGTCTCACTGGCAGCACCGATTGGTCAGCGTCAGACTGTGTAGGGAGACACTCTATTGACCAGAAGAATGGTAATGCCCAGTTTGTCAATTTATTCATACATTTCCAGAAGGAAAATATTAGGAACAGAAAAAATATGAATTTTAAGAAAAGATTCTCCAGCTTTATTTTATGCACGTATTTACTGGGGTTATCCGGACAATACAAACCTAGTCTAAATCCGTTCCTCACTACATATAAACCTGCTTCTCAATGTACTTGCTTTTTCATTTTTGGATCACAACGCCAGTCGATATGATCCTTTCATTCTGTAGTTCACTAGTTCTTGATGACGTGCCGACACCGTTACACGCGACCTCGGACTGGTTCCTACTTCACTTGGTGTCGGCGCATCATTCAACATGTGACCAAAAGGGCCTGGCGCTGATCGTTAGCTTTGCTAGCCCCCTTCAGAAGTTTAGCATTGCACCTGTGAAGGGTATTTTTCACTAAGTGACTGACGTGGGAAGTTCTAGGCGGACTAGGGGCGGAGCAATTCAGGACGACGGGCAGAGGGATGTGGTGGGCGGAGATTTCTGTGCAGAGAGGACAGCAAAGCATGATGGGACATGTAGGAAAAGACCCAAAGAACAGCGTGCAGTCCAGCCCAGCCTACAAGCAGGCAGCCGTGCAGCGTTTAGGGAGCAATATGGATGTAATGGTACGAACATAGTAATTTTATTTTTTAAGATCAAAACAATACAATTACATTGGTTAGGCAAGGTTCTAGGTGTTTGGGTATATTTTTATTTTTTTTTGCCTGCCGGCGGATAACCCCTTTAATGTCCGGAGAGCCAATAGATCATCTTTTTTCACACTTGATATACACAAATGAAACCTGAATTATAAAATGTAGCTCATACCCATACATTTTATGAAATTAGACACCCGGCACCCTGCACTTAACGGTGATGGGAACGTCTCGTTCATGTTGCATCAAAGCGAAACATTTTGAAAAAATGCATAATAATTAAGGTCTGTGTGTAAAAGTCTGACCCAACAGAGCCTGAGACGCACAGCACCTAAAAATAAAAGTTAAAGATGTATAGAGTTTTTATACATGCCACTTATGCCTATGTCAACATTCACATATCTGAAAGATCAAAAATCTCTGCGATCCAGATGCCAGTAAATATTTGCGTCGTGCAGTCAACAAAGGGCCTGATTAAGTTGAAGGGGGGGACAGAACCAGAAAGTAAAACCTTATTCTGTCTTCGAACGAGTGCTGCACCCCCAATACTGCTCCTAAAGCGGACCGTCGCCTCATTTGAACACTGAAATACTGATACCGAGATCGAAGCACTAGTCGTGGCAATCGTTAAAAGCGTAACTAAAATTAAAAAACAAACAAAAAACGTTCGACATATTATATTGGCATGTCAAACGTTTTGATCGGTGGGTGTCCGAGCACTCAGACCACCACTGATCCCTAAAATGAAGCCACAGAAGCGCTCGGGTGAGCACTGTGCCGCTTTACCCGGGAAATTGAGCGAGAGGTTCACAGCTGAATAGAAAGTCTATGGGAAAGCTGATCTGTGGCTTCGTTTAAGTAAACGGTGGTGGTCTCCGTGATCCGAGCCCCACCAATCAAAACGTCTGACATGTCACTATAACCTGTCAAATGTTTTTTTTAAAGTTTAGTTACATGTATTGCATATATCTTTTGGTAGTGAAATGGTTTAAAAAAAAAAGTGCTTTTTTTTTTTTTTTTTATTACAGTCTGATTCAGCACAATGTTTTTTCTTTTATATGGACTGGGTTCATTCTTTTAATATGTTCCTTTTTCTCACAGGTTGGTGAAGGGGCTGTGCAACTGTCGGTTGAAATATGTGGCTGTGCATTACAGTTGGATCTTCAAGACGACCCCGAAACGAAGTCTTTAATTTATAAAACCATAGCTTATTTTTTACCCACTGACTTGGAGATTTGCAGGATCTGTGCATTGTCTGTGTTCTTCCTGGAGCGGACCATAGAATCGTATAGAGTTGTTGAACGGTTGTATAGATACTCTGACGAGGATTACAATGAGTTTACCAGCTATGTCGAGAATAGAGTGCGCTTTGAACTACTTCCTATATTAAAAAGGGGATTATTATTTGATCCAGAATTTTGGAGTTTCTCGATGATCCAAACAAACTGTGCTGCTTTGCTGGGAGATGAAGTCGCACGGGTTTTATCAAACTCTGACGCACCGGCTAATGTTGTTGAACAGCAAAGTTTGCCTTCGGCTAGCCCTGCGATGCAGTTACGCAATGGTGAATTGAAGCACAAGGAAAGCAGTACCAGGCTTAGAGGGTTACCAAATCCTAAGAAAAACCATGTTGTGCTCACCCCCGCTAAGCCAGATTCTAATACTCCCAGGCATCGTTGTACTTTGTGTAATAGAGAGTTTTTGGGTGGTCACATATTTAGACATGCACAGACCCATCATAAAAGGGGCTGCTTTTCATGTGTTATATGTGCACGGAAGTTCAGGAATAAAGTGACCATGCTCAGGCATCTAAAACATCACCTAAAGAAAATGCAAAGGCATCCAGCGGGAGATTCTGCTAAAGCTCCATCGGACCCTTTCCATATACATTCAGATACAAATGAGGTGAACTCTTCAGAGACATCACCTTCGTCTTCAGAGACTGGAAATTCTAACCCTGACTTAGTGGACCATGAGCATACCGTTCTGGGTGAAAACCACACAGTCGACCATAATGGAGGAAATCTAATTTATTCCACAGCCACACAGACCTCATTCTCTACAGATGTAAGCAATTCAGATGACCTGGCCGCACTAAGTGAAATGCAAGATCTAGATGATGATACCGATCGAGATTTAAGCCAAGGTCTTCGATTAAATGGCTCTTTCGTTTGTAGAGAAGACCCAGTTGTAAATCGTCAGGTTGATTATCCGTGCCCTGCTCAGGGTTGTCAACGGGTTTTCCATAAGGTAAGAGCCTTGAATAAGCATGCGCGGAAAGCGCACCCATGTGATGTGAAGGTGCAGCAGCACATCATGGCGTGGAACAAAGGCAAGTGCCGCTTCTGCCAGAGGAAGTTTGTGAACTGCAAACATTTCATTGACCATTTAAAGTTGCACTTCTATCCCAATGTCTATTTTTGCCAGCAGTTCAATTGCAATAAGAGATTTAAACTTTCCACTCAACTGGCTGAACATCAGCAATGCCACGAGACTTTAGAAGTTCAGTGTGGTTTCATGAACTGTCCAGAAATTTTTGATCAAATTTCTTCCTTCTACGAGCACGAAGCTCAGCACTATGACCAAGATCCATTAGATAGTATTACTCCTTTACTGGACACGGAGTCTCTAGAAATGGATCGTGTTCCACAAGAGGACGGTAGGAGCTTGGGTCATCAACCAGACTTGTCTCCACCTTCTTGCAAAAAAGTAGAACCGGCCAAGGAAGTGGAGGCTGTAGACCTGCCTGTTCCCGTTTGGAAGTCAAGAAAGGATGTAGCAGAACCAAAGACCTATAAACAAGCAGAGAAAAAAGTTAACGGTGAAGTACACTTACCTGAGGAGATCCTTCACAGTTGCTGTGTTAGGCAGGATTCAATACCAGAAGCCACGGAGGCTGATGCTGAGGAACAAAGCCTCAATGGACACGCCGCTCAGGAGCCAAGCGTTGTGGTGGAAACATCCGCATCTGTTGAATATGATACAGAAACTAATAAAAACGATCCGCCAAGCTCGGATACTGCACAAGAGACTCCACCAACAAACATTGTAACGGAAAATGCACAGACTCCCTCTAAACCGAGCGCGGCACCATCCTCGTCCACGTACGGCGCAGTGGGAGCGCGGCCTTATAGTAGGCTATTGCCGCCCAGTTATCTAGCCGAACAGTACATTAGTATGCCAAAACGCAGGAAAAATGACAAGGATCACACTTCTGACACTCATATAGTACCTAAAGCTCCAGTGGAGAAGTTGAGATGTGGGAAGTGCCTAACAAATTACTGTAGCGCTGAAGCACTTGAAGAGCATCTAGCACAAAAGAAGTGTCAGCTGTATTTTGGTTTTGACTCAGATGATGAAAGTAAGTCATTTTAAAGCTGCGTAATATGGTGGTTGGCACTTACTGGGGTCCTGGGTGTGTATCTAACCAGCGGCTACACCTGCGTGGTGTCTGTAAATTCTCCCCATGCTTGTGTGGGTTTGCTTTGGGTACTCTGGTTTCATCCCGCACTGTGGGCTAACTGCTCCCATACTTTTATAATGGGAGCACGGCCTGTAAAAACGTCCGGCTGTCCACGGCCGTCTGGGCATGGTCGTGTGCATGAAGCCATAGATAAATCAAACCGTGCCAGTTATACCAGTTCCTAACATTAAAGTGCTATACATCTAAGATCAGTCGAAAGAACAAAGCCTTAAAGCGGATTGGCCAGGTATCTATGATGCCCTGTCTGAAAGCAGCATAAAGAAGTAACAGACACGAAGATTTCAGTGCGCTGACACTTATTAGTTGATGTTAATGGGGTTGTCCTGGCATGGGGCAATTTTTCTTATACTGGTGACCTATCCACAGGATTGGTCATCGGTATATGATCAGAGGTGGTCCAACACCCGGATCCAGCACCGATCAGCTGCCTTCGGCACCGGAAGTTATGCAGTGTTTGGCCTGTACTCTGTATAGCGGCCGAGCTGCAGTTCTGCTCCTATTCACTTGAATAGGAGCCGAGCTTGCAGTACTACAGCACGGCTGTTATACAGTAATCGGAGCCTTCTGCTTCCGGCACCAAACACTGCATAACTTCCGGTGCCGGAGAAGCTAATCAGTGCTGGGTGTCGGACCCCCACGATCATAAACTGATGACCAATCCTGTGGATAGGTAATCAATATGAAATACCGCTCCATGCCTGGACAACCCCTTTAAGTAGTATAGGATAATTATACTTGCAGGTATAAGGGTAAAGAAATATGTACACTCCAGTTTTGACGATCTTAGAGCTTGCATCAGGGTAAAAAAGGTCGCCTGTGGGGAAAAAAGCTCTGCCTCCGATTGAAATCAACGGGAGGAAATCTGGGCCGTTCTTGTGGTGTGGATTCCGACGTGGTTTCAGTGCCAAAAAACTGTGTGAACTGGCCCTAAGGGTATGTTCACACGGCTTATTTTCGGTTGTTTTTCAGCCTGTAAACGCCCGAAAAATCGGAAGCAGAACGCCTCCAAACATCTGCCCATTGATTTCAATGGGATAAATAGTGTTCTGTTCCGACGGGCCGTTTTTTTACACGGCCGTTTTGAAAAATGGCTGTGTAAAAAAAAAAAAAAAAAAAATGCCCGAGAAAAAGTGCATGTCACTTCTTGAGCCATTTTTCATTGACTCTGGAAAAACGGCTCCAAAAACAGCCGTAAAAAATGGGTGCAAATTTAATTTTGTGTGCGCGCGTGCCCATACCCTAAGGCTGGGTTCACACGTGGCGGAATTTCACTTAAATTAATCCGCAGCGGAGCCGTTTCTGCATTGACTTTCACTTCTATTTAGAAGTGTTCGTTTAGACGATGCGTAACATTCCGCTGCGGAGCATAGGCTGCGGAGCGGAATTTGGTGTCCGCAGCATGCTCTGTCTGTTGCGGAGCAGTGGCGGACTCATGGCGGAATTTCTCCATTGATTTCAATGGAGATTCTAAGTTCCGCAATGAAGTCCGCAGCTGTCATGCACATGTTATGTGTGCTGCGGATGCGTCTTGCTTTTTTGCCATGACATTTCTTCATTCTGGCTGGACCTATGTATTTCTAGGTCTACAGCCAGACTGAGGAAGTCAATGGGGCTCCCGTAATGACGGGAGCGTTGCTAGGAGACGTCAGTAAATAGTCACTGTCCAGGGTGCTGAAAGAGTTAAGCGATCGGCAGTAACTGTTTCTGCACCCTGGACAGTGACTACCGATCACAATATACAGCAACCTGTAAAAAAATATAAGTTCATACTTACCGAGAACTCCCTGCTTCTGTCTCCAGTCCGGCCTCCCAGGATGACGTTTCAGTCTAAGTGACGGCTGCAGCCAATCACAGGCCAATCACAGGCTGCAGCGGTCACATGGACTGCCGCGTCATCCAGGGAGGTCGGGCTGGATGCCGAAAGAGGGACGCGTCACCAAGACAACGGCCGGTAAGTATGAAATTCGTTTACTTTCACTAGGGAAAGTGCTGTCCCTTCTCTCTATCCTGCACTGATAGGGAGAAGGGAAGCACTTTTCCCGCAGTCCGCAGCAGCTAGTCCGCATCAATTTACTGCACATTTTGTGCAGATCCGCTGCAGAATCTGCAACGCAGATTCTGTGCGGCATTGATGCGGAAAGTTGCGGAGGAAATCCGCCACGTGTGGTCATGCCCTAAGGCTGTTGCAGATTTGAGCCAAAGCCAGAAGTGGATCCAGGAGGAAGGAAAAGTAGACGTTTATATATTTCCCATTCCTTTTGAAACCACTTCTGGCTTTGGCTCAAAAATCTGCATCAAAATCTGCAAAAATTCTGTGCTGTGTGAATCCAGCCTTATTCTTCCATCAATAGAAGAAAAAAATCACTAGAAAGTTTGGCACATTTCTAGGATTTCTCCTGCCAGTATTAATGGAGCCTGATGATATTGAAGATTATTTTATCTTGTGGAATTGCTGTTTTAATCGTCAGGTGGCTTCCAGATATATGAAAATAAATCTGTTCTAGTTCTCCAATGGCTGATGAATGATTTCATACATTGTTGTGCTGCTGACATGACCTGCACTAGTCCCTTATTATAAAGCCTACATTCAGAATCACATGCATGGCAAGGGTCTCCGATGTACGTGTAATGTGATGGTGTGGGGTAAGGAAGGTCCCCAGAGTGTTCACACGCTGTGTTTTCAGGCATATTTCAGGGCATTATAGCCCCTAAATATGCCAGAAAAAAACGGAGCTAATCGCCTACAAACATCTGGCCATCGAATTCAACAGAAAAAACAGCATTTCGTACAGACTGGGTGTTATTTTATGCCGACGTTTTAAAAAAACAGCGCATAAAAAAATGCCCCGTAAAAAGGAGCATGTCACTTCTTGAGCCAGTTTTTTTCATTGTGTCAAACTGCTCAAAAAAATGTTTTCAGTTTTAAAAAAATGGCTGAAAATCAGAGGCTGTTTTCTCTGAAAACGGCTCCGTAATTTTCATCCGTTTTTGAATTTGCGTGTGAACATAGCCTAAAAGTAAGAAATACAACCTGTGGTCGCTGAGCCCTCTATAATATCATAACACCAGGAATAATATACAACCAAGTAGGGTTGGGCAATTATGATCAAAATCACAATTTTACCTCGGTTAGGATTATTGAACTATTTATTGAGGCCACGTCTCTTTTTGCGTTCCACACCCCCTAGTTGCATGCTACGCCATTGAATTAATATTTTTCCCCTGAGCCTGCTGTATACTACTTTATATAACATACCCCCTGACACTGCCCCCCTATAGTTGCCCTCCACACAGTATAATGCTCCCATAGCTGCCACCACACTGTATAATGCCCCCATAATTGTCTTCCACACCATATAATGCCCCCTATAACTGCCCTTCCCACAGTATAATGCCCCGCCATAACTGCCTCTCCATAGTATAATGCCCCCATAGCTGCACCACACACAGTATAATGTCCCTCAAAGCTGCCCCAATAGTGCCTGATAAAAATCATGTACATACTCGCCTAACCCTGTTTCAATGACTAGTGGAGGAGATCCCTATGGTCTGTGCAGACCGGCGCAATGACGTCACTGCCTCGCGTCCAGCGATACATAGTGAATAGTAGAGCAGGGACCTTGAAATTCGCAAGATGACGTCTGAGTTACAATTTATTTTTAAATATTTCCGATATCATGGTCACATTATCTGATGACACATCCCCTTAACCACATGTCGGAATTCCGTTTCAAAATCTGGAGTATCATTTAAATATAATACGGCTGAATTATTATCAGTCTCCAAAAGTGAAAAATAGCCCTACCCCAGTGCATGATCTGTGTGTACAGTATTTGGGCTCGTCCACGCTTCGAAATTGCTGTGGTTTTTTTGGACGGAATTTCGGACTGAAAAAGCGCAGCAGAATAAATTAGCGGCATAGTGGATGAGATTTAACAAATCTCATACACGCTGCGTAAAGATTCAGAGCAGAAAATGACCCCCGGTGCGTATTTTTCGGACCACAGCATGTCCATTCCTGCTGCGGATAGTTGACTGAATTGCTGCGTTTTTCAGAGGAGATGTCCCCATCTCCTAACATTGTGAAAAATGCAGCAACATACGCACCGTGTTCTGCCGTAAAAACCGCAGGAGATGGTGCGTTTTTGCTGCAGCGGAATGTCTGGCTCTGTTCACATCTGTCGCAGATTCGAGATTTTTTGCCAGACAAAATGAGATGCCTTAACAGAAACCCCAAAAAGTAATAGGTGCTGTTGGTTTTTATCATTCAACTGATCCGGTGACTTCGGTTTTTAGTTCCGATCCTATGCAGTAGCAGAACAATGAAAAGCCCGAACGCAGATGTGAACAGAGCCTAAGGCCGGATTCACACGAGCGTGTTCGGTCTGTGATATAAGGTCCGTATGTCGACCGAACACCCTGCAGGGAGCCGGCTCCTAACATCATCATTATCGATCACGCTAGATGTCCCTGCCTCCCCGCGGATCTACTGTCCTGTACTGAGAACATGATTACAGTTCGGGAAGAGTTTTCCCACAGCGAGGCAGGGACAACTAGCGTCATAGATAACTATGATACTAGGAGCCCGGCTCCCTGCAGTGTGTTTGGTCTGGGAAATGCGGCCGACATACGGACCCTATATCGCGGATCAAACACGCTCGTGTGAATCCGGCCTAAAATTCCTGCTACTCCCCTGCAGGTGCCGTCAGCAGATTATAGGTGGAGCTGTTGATCCGGCAACCAATGATATATAAAAACTCCACCAATTTGTGGATAAAAATAGTTTGGTATTGGACCTTTTCATGAAGCATCAACATGCGTAGGGTAGTGCGAAGTTTTCTGCTGGTAAATCAAGAAGCTGTGCCCCTGAAATCACCACGGGAGCTGGGCTGTGACTTTCGGGCTCCCGCTGCAATGACCGTGATCTGAGAAATCTCTGATCCCGGCTTTTTAACCCCTTAAATGCCGCCAATACATTATCATGGCAGCCAGAGGCCTTACAATGGCTGTATGCCTATTAGGCCGTGCCAGAGGCTTGGCCTCACAAAACTACCTGTCAGTTTTAGGCCCTGTTCACACAGAGGTTATTTTGCAGGTGGAAAAATCTGCCTCAAAATTCCAGAAGGAATTTTGAGACAGATTTTGACCTGCCTGCATTCCCTTTGCCGAGTTTTTTGCAGCGTTTTTTTTGGCCACGGCCATGGAGTGCCGCGGGCAAAAGTCGCCACGAAGGACACTATCTCTGCCTCGCATTGATATCAGGGCATGTCGCTTCTTTTTTACCGCTCATGGGACAAAAAATGCCTCCACCTCCCATTGAAATCAATGACCATTTCGGGTCGTTTTTTTGCACGGTTTCCAACATGGTTTCTGCGTCAAAAACAGCTTCCAAAATACTCCATGAGAACAACACTGACAGGCAGCATTGTGAAGTCCCTTAGTGGGACTAAAATAAAAAAAATACAGGTAAATAAAGTTTTATTAAGTGTGCAGTAAAAATACAATAAAACAAATTTTTCCATTAAAAACTGTATCGCTGCGATTATAACTACCCGAAAAATAAACACGTTATTACAAACGTGTTTTACCTTCAGGCCCCATGCACACGACCGTATTTTGCATCCGGAATTACGGACCCATTCATTTCTATGGGCTACGGACACCTTTCTGTATTTTTATGGATGGGTGTCCGTTGCATAGAAATGATCTGTAAAATATAGAACATGTCCTATTCTTGTCCGTAATTACAGCACGGACTCCCCATAGCAGTCTGAGCGCTTCCGTAATTACGGATGTGCACCGGTAGCCGTCTGTAATTACAGGAGCGTTGCTAGGCGACAACAGGTTTGCAGATGTTGTACATAATTAGTGGTTTTCTTTTTGCGGAACCGCATATACAGATGCACTACGGACCGTAATTGCGGATATTGTTCCATGTATGCGGATAAGTTGCGAATGACTACGGATCTGTATTTACAGGCAGGATTTACGGATGGATGAAAATACGGTCCTGTACATGGGGCCTTAGGCGGTATTTTAAAAAAAAAAAAAAACTGCGTAATTGCACCAGCCCCCCCCCCCCCCCCCACACAAAAAAAATCTGTTAATCAATAAGTCTCATGCAGCTCCATATGGTACCAATTAAAAAAACTACACCTGGTAAAAAAAAAACGAAGCCAACGTATGGCTACATCGATGGGGAGATTCAAGTTAGGGTATGTGCACATGATTAACCAGTTAAGGTCTGGGCTATTTTGCGCCTTCAGGACCAGACACCGTTTAGCCCTTTTTAGCACGCGTTAGTTAAATGGCTATAACTTTTTTTATTTGTTGGGCTAACGACGTGATTTTTGCGACCGTTTTTTCCGTAGACAATGCAGGTTTCATTTTTTTATCGTTTTTATACACACCTTTTTTGCTATTTTAGAATTTTTATTCATAAAGTTTGAAACTAATAGTAAAAAAATAAGCTTTTTTATGTTTCAGCTATTTTTTTTGGGTAATAACATAGTTTTACCCTAAAATAGACCTTTTATTTGTGATCGTCATTGTCTACCGTAAATTTTAATATATTACATGTCTATATTAGGGTAATTAGGTCAGCGCTAGCGTTACAACAATGATTGGCGGGGGGAACGTTTTTTCTTGGGGTGGGTATTTTATGTGTATTTATAAAAAAAAAATTTGCACTTTACTTTATTATTTTTTTATTACTATGGTCTGTTCCTCAAAGGTCAAAAAAGACCTTTGGGGAACTTTATATATTTTTTTTCTTTCTTTTACACCATGTTTTCCACTGTAACTGGGGCTCCAGTTACAGGGGAAATCAGCCCTCTCATAGTGACGATTGTCACTAATAGGGCTGTGCTGGGTCTAGTTAGAGCCAGCAGCAGTCTGCCACTAACGGCACCTGGCGATCATGTGACCAGTCACATGATCACCGGGAGGAATAGAGACAGCGCCGCTGCTGCTGTCTCTATTCCTATACACAGCATTCATTGAGCGCTGTGTACAAGTGATCATAGAAGACAGAAGCAGTGAAAGCTGCTTCTATCCTCTCCTCAAGGTCCCCGGCAGTCACTGACAGCCGGAGACCCGACATTCAGCTGCCCGATCGCGCGGGCAGCAAGTTAAAACCCGAGCCGTAGAAAGTCTATGGCTCGGGTTTTAAGGACCCGTCCCTGACCGCTGGCCGTAAAAATACAGCCAGCGGTCGGGAACCAGTTAACAAAAAACGTTGAAAACCGCTCCTGATTTTCAGACTTTCTTTAGCAACTCGCATTTTTCGCTGCGTTTTTTACGGACGTTTTTGGAGCTGTTTTTCTATAGAGTCAATCAAAAACAGCTCAAGAAGTAATATGCACTTTTTCGCGGGCGTTTTTTTTACGCGCCCGTTTTTCAAAACGGCCGTCTAAAAATAAGGCCCGTCGGAACAGAACGCCATATTTCCCATTGAAATCAATGGGCAGATGTTTGGAGGCGTTCTGCTTGGGTCCGAAAATCAGCTGTGTGCACATACCCTTACGGCTCTAGGAATGCGGCCGTGAAAAAAATAATTTTGGATTGTGTTTTTTATTGTGCAAAAATAGTAAAACTTAAATACTCTATACATATTTGCTATTATCGTACCGACCCATAGAATAAAGATCACATGTTGTTTACGCCACATAGTGAACACATACATTTATATAGCTTTCTTTTTTTTAATTCCCTCCCCCAAAAAGAGGTAATAAAATTTAAAGGGTAAATAAACTTTCAAAAAACTTCTGACATGTCATCGTGACATGTCAGAAATTTTGATCGGTGGGGATCCACCCCAGCAATCGCTAAGACGAAGTGGCAGAAGCACTCGCGTGAGCGCTGAGCCGCTTCATTTCTGATCTGCTTTTCTCGGAAAACCGAACAAGTGGTGTACGGGCTCAATGAACTCGTACACCGCTCGCGCGGATTTCAGCCAGCAGTGGTGATCTATAGATTTTTCAATGTCAAAGTATTGATTAAAATTTGTTGGTGAGATTAAACGTTCTGGTCTAAATGTGAACATTCCATAAGCCTTAAAGGGAATGTGTTACCAGCAAAACATGATTTCTTTTTTTTTAGTTAAACAATTAGTGTATAGGCGATTAAACATTGTTCTATTTTTTTTTATTTTTTTTTTTCACAAGTCAGGAAATATTATAAATTGGATTCAATTGGATTCTAATTTATAATATTTCCCATTGCTGGTCACTAGATGGAGCCATTCCCAAAATTGCAGCATTGCATGTGGTAAAGCAACCACATTGCTTTATGCTGCAAAATTGGGTAAAAAGCCCTCGCTCTAGTGAGCTCTCAGCATCCCCCCCCCTCCTTTATCCTGGCTAGTGCCGGGATAAACGAGGGGATTGAACGGTCTAACCTCCTACACTGTGTGTCGCCATTTTTTGAGCTAACACACAGTGTAGTAGGTTTACATACAGTAGTAAACACACACAAACCCGAACATACATAGAAATCTCTTACCTGCTCCTGCCGCCGCCGCTCCGTCTGCTGCCGCTGGTCCAAGTGCACAAGTCCGGAAGCCGCGACCGGAAGTAGTAATCGTACTGTCCGGCCGCGACTTCCGGTCCACAGGAAAATGGCGCCGGACGGCGCGCATTTCAAATTGGACTGTGTGGGAGCGGCGCATGCGCCGTTCCCACACAGACGGCGTACATTGAAGTGGATGGAACGGGCCCCGTTCGCAGTCCCTATGGGATTGGAGCTGCCGTATTCCATGTCTGTATGTGTCGTTAATCGACACATACAGAAATGGAAAAAAAAATGGCAGCCCCCATAGGGAAGAAAAAGTGTAAAAATAAGAAAAAGTAACACACAAACACACAAATTAATCCAAACGTTTTTAATAAAGCACTAACATCTTTAACATATTAAAAAAAAAATTGTGGTAACACTGTTCCTTTAAGGGGCAGTATATCATGCTTATGGCTAAAAATAACAAATGGTTAATGCACACCTTGCAAATCCCCTGCTGTTTCTACACGGATGTTTCCTTGGTCCTTTGTTTACTATGCCACAGCGATGGCGTGCCGTACCACATGTGACTGCCACATTGGTGGTGATAGTATGGACGGCACAACCCCGCTGTGGCCTAATAAGCAAACACCATGGAACTGTTCACACAGCAGCTTTGAAAGGTAAGTATGCGACTGTTGTTTTTAGAGGGATACATGTTCTACATAAGAGATATTTCATTGTTCCACCCATTATTAATATGTATATATATGTTCCATTTTTCCTATAGGTGCCTGGTGAAAACTTGCACAAGAAGACACAAAATTTTACTTTTTGTTCCCCTCGATCTAAATTTGGCCTTAAACAATAGGACTTTACCAGCTTTCACGTTTTTACTAAGAATTCTTGTGGAGTGCTAGATGTGTATATTTCAAGTCCAGAAAAATGTTCACTTTCACATTTTAGCAACAACAACAACAAAAAATGTGCCATGTAATTTTGAAGTGTGTACTGCCTTGAAGATTGAATCAAATAAAATATTTTATATTTATCACAACCGTCTTTGTCAGATTGATTCAACCTAAAACAAGCTTGTTTGGTTCTGTTTATTTTTTCATTTATTTAAAGGGGTTCTCCACTTTGGACAATCGCTACTTGTTAGGCGGTCCCTTGACAATAAGCTGGGACCCTAGAAATAAGCTGTGATTTGTGAAATAAATCTGCGGAAAATAAGCATTACATAATTCTCATACACATGAATGGGCTGTGTAATACTGGACATGTCCTCCGCATATAATCTTAAAAAAAACTATGCAGCGCTCTAGCGCTACTAACTGCCCGCTGTGGACCACGCTGGTCCAGCTTCCAACTGAACCTGCGTCCGCTCCAGCATTCATTCTGCCGTGAGCGGCTCGGCGCAGGCAGGCGCAATGTAGTGACGTCATCGTGCCTGTCTGCACCGAGTCACTCTCGGGACAGTGCAGAGGAGGAGAAGCATCCCCCACCCATCGTGGGAACGGGGATAGGTAATTAATTGTTATTTTTTTATTAGGTACGTAGATATGGTGGCATTATACTGTATAGGACAGCTAAGGAGAACATTATACTGGGCAGAGGCAGCTATGGAGGGCATTATACTGTGTAGGGGCAGCTATGGAGGGCATTATACTATGTGGCAGCTATGGGGGCATTATACTGTGTAGAGGCAGCAATGAAGGGCATTATACTGTATAGGAGAGCTAAGGGGAAAATTATACTGTGTAGAGGCAGCTATGGAGGGTTTTATACTGTGTAGCAGATATGGAGGGCATTATACTGTGTAGAGGCAGCTATGAAGGGCATTATATTATGTAGCAGCTGCTAAAATGCCATTGCAAAGCAGCAAACAGGTATTTGAAACCGCTGGTGCCTCTGGAGTCCCGCGAACCTCAAGGTGTAGGATCCTCCAGAGGTTTACAAGTGTGCATAAAGCTATTATTCGGCCACCCCTGAACAATGCTCACAAGCAGAAACGGTTGCAGTGTGCTCAGAAATACATGAAGACTAATTTTCAAACCGTGTTTACTGATGAGTGCCGTGCAACCCTGGATGGTCCAGATGGAGTAGTGGATGGTTGGTGAATGGCCACCATGTCCCAACAAGGCTGCGACGTCGGCAAGGAGGTGGCGGAGTCATGTTTTGGGCTGGAATCATGGGGAGAGAGCTGGTAGGCCCCTTTAGGGTCCCTGATGGTGTGAAAATGACCTCTGCAAAGTACGTAGAGTTTATGACTGACCACTTTCTTCCGTGGTACAAAAAGAACCGTGCCTTCCGTAGCAAAATTATCTTCATGCATGACAATGCACCATCTCATGCTGCAAAGAATACCTCTGTGTCATTGGCTGCTATGGGCATAAAAGGAGAGAAACTCATGGTGTGGCCCCCATGTTCCCCTAACCTCAACCCTATTGAGAACCTTTGGAGCATCCTCAAGCAAAATATCTATGAGGGTGGGAGGCGGTTCACATCAAAACAGAAGCTCTGGGAGGCTATTCTGACATCCTGCAAAGATATTCAAGCAGAAACTGTCCAAATACTCACAAATTCAATGGATGCAAGAATTGTGAAGGTGATATCAAAGAAGGGGTCCTATGTTAACATGTAACATGTAAGTTTTTTTTGATTGAAAGAGCTTTTGATTTCTGTAAATATGACCTGATGCTGCAAATTCAGCAAATGACCATTTTAGTTCTCTTTACAACCTTTAAAATGTTTTTATCTTTGTTGTGCATAATAATTTGAAACAGTGCATTTTGAGTTTTTTTACTTCTAAAAATAAATCTGTTGTCATTAGGAGATTTGTTCAATAAAATTTGCATTATACTCCAATGGTTGATGGCTTGAAGATTATACTGACTGTCATTTGCATCGACTCTTTAGGAAAATCAGCGAAAAATAACATTTGCATAATAATTTGGAACGTGGTGTAATGTGTAGAGGCAGCTATGGGGTCATTATACTGTATGGGGCGCTATGGGTGGCAATACACTGTGGGGGCAGCTATGGGGGACATTATACTGAGCAATTACAAGAGCTGCAGGTCCAAGGGGGGAGGCGCTGTGTAGCGCTATATACAAGGGGGGTGGCGCTATGTGGCACTATATACAAGGGGGGATTGCTGTATAGCACTATATAGAAGGGGGGAGCGCTGTGTATCACTATATCTAAAGGGGGATTGCTGTGTAGCACTATATATGAGAGGGAGGGCTATGTGACGCTGTTTACAGAGGGGGAGGGCTGTGTAGCGCTATTTACAGGGGTCAGTGTGTAGCTCCATCTACAGGGGTCTGTGTGTGGCTCTATCTACAGGGGTCAGTGTGTAGCGCTATCTACAGGGGGTTGTGTGTGGTGCTATCTACAGGGGCTGTGTGCATGTGGTGCTTTACCGTGTTTGACATAATTATATTCAGGGGCGCAGTCTATGGTGCTATAATATTTAGGGGCACAGCGTTTGGTACTATTTTATTCAGGGGCGCAGTGTTTGGTGCTATTATATTTAGGGGCACAGTGTGTGGCACCATGATCATTTTATCTTTGTTTAGAGGTGTGGAAATGTTGGAAAAGTGAGGAGCCAAAGACATCTGAGTGAAAAATTCTGCAGAAATGGGTCATGGCCGGGAAAAGTCGTCATGAAGTCTGGACCGGATTGAGTAGAAAAGAGGAAAAAAACTACGTTGTCACCTGTGAGTCACTAGATTTATAGACAATCTGTCATCTCTCCTGACATGTTTATTATAGGAAATCCTTGTATTTCACAAAAAATCTTTGTGCAGTCCAGGACTGATAGACAAATAAGTGTTACTATTCCCCTTGTCAGGAGAATGTGTCCCTACACGGTGCGATACTGTCAGCCTTTTGACAAGGGGAGTAGTAACACCCATTTGTTAATGTCTGGACAAAAAGGAAGTGTTAACAATAGTTACAGGGCGGCGATAGAGAAGGGGGGCCCAACTTTGGGTAACAGCCCAGGGCCTATAGTCTACTTAATCTGCCACTGCTGGGAGTAGTAGTAGTAGTAGTAGTAGTAGTAGTAGTAGTTTCACAACAGCTGGAGTGCCGAAGGTTGCCAGAACTCTGTACTACCCCATGGTGCAGCTGTAAAATATAATAAGTTAAAAAAAAAAGTTTTGAAAACAAACTTTCAGCATCATGTGTTACCCTGGTTCCTAAGGGTATGTTCACACGGCTTATTTTCGGCAGTTTTTCAGGACGAAAAATCGAAAGCAGAATGCCTCCAAATATCTTCCCATTGATTTCAATGGGAAAAATGGCGTTCTGTTCTGACGGGGCGTTTTTTTACGCGCCCGCTTTGAAAAACGGCTGTGAAAAAGAAGTGCATGTCACTTTTTGACGCGTTTTTGGAGCCGTTTTTCCATTAACTCTATAGAAAAACGGCTCCAAAAACGTCCGTAAAAACGCAGCGAAAAATGCGAGTTGCTTAAAAAACGTCTGAAAATCAGGAGCTGTTTTCCCTTGAAAGCAGCTCCGTATTTTCAGCCGTTTTTTGCTAAGCGTGTGAACATTCCCTAATAGTCAGACTTATCAGTTGACCACTAGATTTCTCTTCATCCCTGGTGGAACACAAATAAGAATGGGGCTGAACCCTTTTTCCCCATCACTGTGTTCCTGAGGGCTTATTCAGACGAACGGGATAGACGTCCGTGCAACGCGCATGATTTTCACACGCGTCGCACGGACCTATATTAGTCTATGGGGCTGTGCAGACAGTTGCATGATTTTTACGCAGCGTGAGTCCGCTGCGAAAAACTCACGACATGTCCGTTCTTTGTGCGTATTTCGCGCATCACGCACCCATTGAAGTCAATGGGTGCGTAAAAATCACGCGCACCACACGGAAGCACTTCCGTGGGACGCGCGTGATTCGCGCAACATCAGTGAAAAGGATGCATGAAAACAGAAAAGCACCACGTGCTTTTCTGTTTACAAACATCCAAACGGAGTGTCATAATGATGGCGGCTGTGAGAAAATCACGCAGCCACGCATCATACAGGGCTGACACACGGAGCTGTTAAGTGCCTTTTGCGCACGCAAAACGCCGCATTTTTTGCGTACGCAAAACGCACATGCTCGTGTGAATCCGGCCTGTGTGCGCTGCGTGCGTGATTACCTCCCACGGCCGTGTCATAGCCTGGTTGTTCGGTAAACCTGACTGATGGATCACATTTTCTTTTACACCTTGTGGGCGGCCGTGTGTGCGCGTGTGGCTTACCTACCGAAGAGATGGCACCAGGATGTACTATGGGAAGGAGACAAGCTGGCAGAGGCAGTGTGATGTTCTGGGCAATGTTCTGCCAGGGAAACCTTGGGTCCTGGCGTTTATGTAGATGTTACTTTGACTCATGCCGCCTACCTTTGTATGTGGTATACACGTACCACCTACTTTTCCTGCTGGGAAACTTTGGGTCCTTTAATACATACCGCCTACCTAAACAGTATTGCAAACCAAATTCGCCCCTTCGTGCCAACAGTATTCCCTAATGCATTGAATAAAGCACCCTGCCACGTTGCAAAACTTGAGGAATGGTTTGAGGAACATGAGAAACCTTTCGTATGTTCTCTTGGGTTGGATGTGCTGCAAGAAATTCTGCAACCATCCAACCCAGAATCCACAGGGAATATTGATGTTTCATTTGGTGCAGGTTTTTTTTTTCAGATTTAGGGTATGTTCACACGCAGTGTTTTCAAATGTATTTCGGGGTGTAAACGCCTTGAAAAATGCTAGCTAAACGCCTACAAACATCTGCCCACTGATGTCAATGGGAATAACAACGTTTAGTTCAGACGGGGCGTTTTTTTATGCCGATGTTTTAAAAACCGGTGTGTAAAAAGACGCCCCGTAAAAAGGAGCATGTCCGTTCTTGAGCCGTTTTTGGACTTGTTTTTCATTGTGCCAATGGAAAAACAGCTCCAAAAAATAATGTTTTCGACTATAAAAAACGGCTGAAAATCAGAGGCTGTTTTCCCTTGAAAACCGCTCTGTCGCTTTGAACCGTTTATGATTTTGCGTGTGAACATGTCATTGATCATTACCATGTATATTGTTTGCAAAAATATTATCCACACCCATATCGCTATGGAGAACAGTGATTTGCTTCCCCCATTGAACATTTAAAAACTGTACCGCAGGTCAATTTCTGCTCGAAAATTTTCTGCAGCGTGTATGAATTTTTTTTATAGGTTATCCACTTTGCTGGTACTATAACACGCTGCGACTTTTCAGCCCGCAAATCTGGATAGAAAATCAGCAGTAATTTGGCTGCTTGTGAACATTGCCTTCAAGGTGTCGACTTGGACTCCAAATTCCGATTGATAATCTGTGGGATGTGCTGAAAAAAGTCTGATCCAGGGAGACCTCACGTAAAGGATCTGCTGCCAAGACGTGCCCGATACCACAGGAACCACCAGATGTTTTGTGGAGTCCAAGAAGGGGGTCAGTCAGAGCTGTTTTGGTGGAATGAGGGTAACCCACACAAAATTAGGCAAAATTATATATAAAAAAAGAGGCAAAAAGATCTAAGGAAAGAATTAAAATCCCTGCTTTTTGAGGGTTACTTGTGCTACTTTTTATGCGCATTGTCTTATGAATCATTTGTAAGAGCTATGTAAACCTTTGAGGGAATTTTTTTTATTTTAATAAATTGATCAAAGGTGTCCATAGCCTTTTAATGCGACTGCAGGACGACGCTGTGAACGTGAAGCCCTGATCGCGGGGACGACTATGACGGTAACACGTGGCTGTAAGCATGTCACATGATGTCACTGCTGAGCGATGATTGGTGTAGAGAACAGCCAGAAACCGCCATGGTCTCCCCCCATACACTTGAGTTCATCCGTTTTAGTTCCCAATACCGCGGTCACGTTGGGCCACACAAGTTGTCCCTATTGTCACATGTCGCGATGCAGGTCAGTGTATTCCAACAGAACAAGTCCGGCAAACATTCCGCCGCGCAGGTGACGTCTGGTCACATGACACGGACGCTGCCGGAAGTGGGCTGCCTCTCCGGTTACTTTCGTTTCCCAGCTGTCAGTTTTCAGAGCGGAAGTCTTGGTCCCCGCAGTAGTGGTCCGGGTGGTTCTGAGTTTCGGCCATGGCGGGTCTGACTCCCCGGGAGAAGGAAGGTTGCAGGCGGCTGCTGACACATCTGGACATCGAGGACCTGTTCTCTGTAGCGGAGACTGTCACCAACCGCTTGATCCATGTGTTCAGTAAAGAAGGTGAGCGCCTCCTGCAGGTGGAGGACTACTGATCCCAGCAGGACAGCTCCGTGTGCAGCCAGCGCTGGTGTCTCCTGTGTCTGATGTAATGTTGCATGAAATCCTCTATTATGATGTTATTATGTGACTGCTCCCTGCAGATTAACCCTTCAGTATACGAGCCCTGCAATGTCCAGAATACAACCGCAGCCAAAGGGAGTCAATTTAACCAGTTCAGGACCAGGCATCGTTTTTCACGCGTTAGTTAAACGGCTATCATTTATTTGGGCTAGCGACGTGATTTGTGCAATGTTTTTTTTCATGACCAATGCAGCTTTTTACTATTTTTATATACATAATTTTTTTTAAATAATTTTTAGGCTTATAGTTGGATGAAAAGAGTAAAGAAAATGCTGCTTCTACTATTTATCTTTTTTTTCTGGTAATAATATTGTGTTACCCTAAAACAGACTTTTTATTTGTCGTCATCTATCGTACATTTTGGTACATTACATGTCTACTTTAGAGTAGTTGGGTCAGGACTAGCGTTATGAGAATGATTGGCGGGGGAAGGGTGTATTTTATGTGTCATTTTTATTTAATTTTTTATTTTTTTATTATTGCGGCCTGTCCCTCAAAGGTCCAAAAATACCTTTTGGGGACTTCATTATTATTATTTTTTTTTACACTATGCTTTTCCGCTTTAAATGGCTGCACGTCCACCCGAGTTACTGAGGAAATACGCCGTGTTATGGTGACTATTGTCAGTGTTAGGCCCCATGCACACGACCGTGCCCGCAATCACGGCCCGCGATTTGCGGGCACGGCCGGCCGCCGACTGACAGCCGCATTTTCGGGCCGTGCTCCCATACAAAGTATGGGAGCACGGCCCGCAAAATGCGAAAGAACGGACATGTTCCATAATTACCGGAACATTTCCACAGCACGGACACCCGTCCGTAGCGCTACGGAAAGGTGTCAGTGTTCAATGAAAGTGAATGGCTGCGTTTTTGCGGACCGCAATTGCGGTCTGCAAAAACGGAGGTTTTTTACGGTCGTGTGCATGGGGCCTTAGGGCTGCGCTGGCTCTAGATAGACCCAGCATAAGGCTACATTCACACAAACGTAGCCCACCTCGGACGTGAAAAACTGCCATTTTCCACGTCCGATATGGACCCGTGCGGGACGCGTTGTCATGGATCCCCCACAGACTACAGTCTATGGAGGAATGCGTGACACGCAATAAAATAGGACATGTCCTATTTTTCAACGGAACGTTCACGCGCTCCGTTGAAACAACGGTCTTGTGAACGGCTCCATTGAAATGCATGGGTCCGTGTAATGGCCGTTGTTTTAACGGCCGTCACATGGACGAGATTCACGTTCGTGTGAATGAGTCCTTAGTCTCCTACTACCAGTGTCCCGGCGATTATATGACCAGTCACATGATCACCGGGATCAATAAAGGCAGCGATGCTGAAGTGCAATACCAGACACAACCCATAGACGAGAGTGGCGCTGTTTCTGGGGGGAAAAGACTGTCTAATTTCGTACATGCCCTATAACTTGGTTAGTGTATATATGTTTCTTTTCTAGTATCTACAGACAATAACTGTTTGTATCTTCTCTCTAGAGGCCTTTGATGCGATCGTTACTTACAGTAAAAGTGCAGAAGAGCTCCTGAAAAGAAGAAAGGTTCACCGCAGCGCTATTTTTAAGTATCTTGTTTCCGAAGATGTCACCGCGATGCCGTCAAGTGAAAAAAGTCAGCTGATCCAGTGTACACTGGATCACTGGAGAGGTCCAAGTGCTCGACCTACAACTCCAAGTCAAAAGGTGAAGAAGATACAGAAGATCTCCATCCGTCCAGACAGGGTGTTCTAATGAGGCTTTACGCCTTGTTCACACGGCGCAAAAAAAAAAACGATGTGTCAAAAACACTAGCGGTTTTGTAAAGCAACTTTAAAACTACAGACGTTTTCTACACGTTTTGGCGCATTTTTTGGGCGCGTAATTAGGACTCCCTATTGCCTATGGGCATTAGGTGCGTTTTACGCGCTAAAGAATTAACCTGATGCTTCCCTTTTTACACTACGTGTTTCTTAAATGCGAGCATAAAAAAAACGTGTCGAATGCGCTGATTCCATGCACGCGACCGTAAAAAATCTCCGTAATACGGTCCGCTATTATAGACTCATTCAGTTCTATTGGCCGCAGACATCTTTCCTTATCGCTACGGATAGGTGTCCAGGCCGTTGAACTGTAACGGAAAAGATAGAACATGTTCTATCCATCGCGGGCCATGATTATGGGCCCAGCCGTGTGCGTGAGGCCTAACGATGTGCTTTCTTATTGATGTCAATGGAAAACTTAAAGAAACCCTCCACTTTTTCTATTTCCCTCTCGATTTGTACATTGGTGTTTCAGCGGGGTGCTTTGTGTAGAAATACTTGCCGATCCCTGCATCTTGTCGTTTTCGGCTCCAGTGCCGGTCATGTCCCTCTGACTTGTCTTGAATCACTGCTTTTCAGAAATCCGGAGCTCAGGCTCTCAATGCATTCCTGTGGGAGCCGGAACGAGGCTCCATAGGAATGCATTGAGAGCCCTACTTCCGGTTTTCTGAAAAGCAGTGATTCAAGACAAGTCAGAGGGACATGACCGGCACTGGAGCCGAAAACGACAAGATCTGCGGATCGGCAAGTATTTCTGCACACAGCACCCCGCTGAAACACCACGTACACCATGTACAAATGGAGAGGGAAATGGAAAAAAAAAAGTGTACTGCTCCTTTAGATCATTCGTTTTTTGGGGCGTAAAATGTTTAGAATACACGCCGTGTGAACAAGGCCTTAGGGTATGTTTACACAGGACAGATACGCTGCAGTTTTCCTACCAGAATGTCCACTGCAGAAACTGCATGTTAAAAAAAAAATATATATATATATAAAGTTTCATACTTGCGTAGCCACGGCGATGTGTCCCTCTGCCATCCTGCAGCCCGACTACCTGGGATGATGTCTCATCCCATGTGACCACTGCAGCCCGTGATTGGCTGCAGTGGTCACATGGGTTGAAACGTCATTCCAGGAGACCAGCCTGGATGAAGACGCACAGAATTCGAAGTAAATAAGCTATTTTTTTTTTTTTTTTCTGATTTGCGATTTTTGCGGCGGATCTGCTATTTGTTGCGTTTTACCTCCACATTGAATTCAATGGGGAAAACCTGCAAAAAGAAAGCAGCGATTAGACAAATACAATTGACATTAAAAAAAACGCACCGCACTTTCATTTCTGAGCGTTTTTTCCGCTTATCATTTGCGCAGCGTGTGGATGTATTTGTTGAAATCTCATCCACTCTGCTGCTACTGTGTTATGCTGCGGATTTTCCTCAACTAAATACGTTGCGGAAAATACGCAGTAATTCCGCTACGTGTGTGCTTACCCTTACGGTGCATTTAGACGAGACTGTTTTGTAAAATTTATATAAATTAAACGATAATGTAAATGTACCAAAAAATGGTGCCTACATAAAGTACAACTAGTCCCGCAAAAAACAGTCTCATACAACTACGTCGGACAAAAAATGAAAAAGTTATGAGTTATGCGCTTTTTTGGGCAGTTTTTGATGCAGTTTTTTTTTCTTTTATCTAAAAGCCAATAATAGATTCATAAGGAATGGGAGGTATAAAAGAAGAACATACTTTTTCTTCCCATTCAACCGCTAGCGTTTATAGGAGTGGTTTGTTTGTTTTTTGGTGCAGTTTTTGAACATTTGTGTGTGTGAAGGAAGCCTTATACACAGTCGCTTCATGTCTTCCGCTCTTTGCAGCAGCTCTCCAGTCCTAAGTCAGTTTTAACCCCTTCCCGCCGCACCCCTTTTTCAGATTTTCATTTTCGTTTTTTCCTCCACACATTCCAAAAGCCATAACGTCTTTATTTTTCCGCCGATATAGTACTATGAGGGCTTGATGTTTGCGGGACGAGTTGTAGTTTTTTGTAGCACCATTTACTTTGCCATATAATGTACTAGGAAACGGGAAAAAAATTATTGGGGTAGAAAATGAAAAAAACAGCAATTCCTCCATGTTTTTTTGCGCGCTGTTTTTACGGAATTCACTCTGCAATTAAAACAACATGTTAACTTTATTCTGTGGGTCAATACGATTACGGCGATACCAAATATATATATATTTTTTTCTATATTTTACTACTTTTACATGTAAAAACCTAAGTGTAAAAAAGAATTATTTTGCGTTGCCAAATTCCGAGAGCCACAACTTTTTATTTTTCCGTCGATTAATTGGTATGAGGGCTTATTTTTTGCGGGATAAGCTGTAGTTTTTAATAATACCATTTTGGTGTAAATGCGACGGTTTGATCACTTTTTATTTCATTTTTTGTGGCAGATTAGGTGACCAAAAAATAGAGATTCTGGCGTTTACAATTTTATTTTTTATTTTTTTACGGCGTTCACCGTGCGGGTTAAATAATGATATATTGTAATAGTTCAGACTTTTACGGATGCGGAAATACCAATTATGTTTATTAATTTTTTTTATTATGCTCTAGGGTGAAAATGGGAAAAGGTTTTTTTTTTTTTAAACTTTTAATATATTTATTTATTTATTTTTTACACCCCAAAAAACTTTATTTAACTTATTTTTACTTCTTTTATTAGTCCCCCTAGGGGACTCCAACCAGCGATGGTTAGATCGCTTGCACGATATACTGCAATACTAATGTATTGCAGTATATCGTGATTCTGACAGGCAAATATTAAGCCCTGCCGGAGGCAGGGTTTAATAGGTGTACAAAGATGGCGGACCTGGGGGTGTTCATTAAGCCCCCAGGCAGCCATAGCAACCATTGCCCCCCCCCCCGCGATTGTGTTGCGGGGGGCGCGATGAGCTGTTAGAGGGGGTCGCCCCCCTCTTTCTGACGATTTAAATGCTGCGGTCAGTATTGACCGCGGCATTTAACGAGTTAAACTAGCGGGCTCGAGCGCGATGCCGCTAGTTCCTCTGAAGTGTCGGCTGTAACAAACAGCCGACACCCACATCGTATGGAGCGAATTCACTGCGTGAGCCCGCTCCATACTTCCCCTACCCGACTTTGGCGTATGGATACGTCAAATGTGGGGAAGGGGTTAACCAGGCCGTGTCTCAGAAATTACTTGCTCCTTTCAAATGAGAGGGGCTGTGTTGCAATTTAAGCTCAGTTCTAAGTCTGCTGTCAAGCCATTTTGGAGAGCTGCTGAAGGGGTTGCTGCACTTTACTAAGAGCCGCGGCCCCTTTATTCTAGGTACTGGTCGGGAGTTTCAGTAACCAGTAAATATGAGATGGGATCCCCCTTAACTTCTCAGATAAATAGAATTTCTTTAAAGTGGAACTAAACTTTCAGAAAACTCTGACATGTCAGGAGTTTTGAGTGTTGCTGGTCTGAGCACTGAGACCCCCACCAATCGCTAAAACGGAGCAGCAGGAGTTCTCGGGTGAGCGCTGAGCCGCTTGGTTTCTGATGGGCTCTTCTCGGAAAACCGAGCAGTTGGTGTGCGGGCCCTTAGACTTTCTATTGAGCCCGTACACCAACTGCTTGGCTTCCCGCGAAAAGCCGATCAGAAACCAAGCGGCTCACATGAGCGCACTTCTGCCGCTTTGTTTTAGTGATCTGTGGGGGTCCCATTGCTTGGACCCCCACCGATCAAAACTCCTGACATGTCAGAAGTTTTCTGAAAGCTTAGTTACCCCTTAAGTAAAGTGTGTGATTATCAGGAAACAAACTGCAGTTTTATAGAAATATATAGATTTATGTTCTTTGTGTTTTTAGGTTGAAAAAGAACCTGAATCTGAACCTGAACCTGAGACACTGAACTGTGAGTTGCTTGGAAAACACTTTTGCAATTGGTTCTACGCCCTGCTGAACTCTCAGAATCCATCGCTGGGGCAAAGCAAGGATGACTGGGGACCTCAGCACTTCTGGGAGAATGCAGTGCTGAAGCTGTCCTACAGAGCAGCAGAGCAGGCCACAGAGGAATACAATGGCTCTCAGGTGTCAAGTCTGCGTCTTCTTGCACTTACACGAGATGAGAGACTCATATTTAACCCCAACGTGGATAGCAGAGGTTTAAAATGTGTGCCCTCTCCTCACGGGCTCGTGGTGGTGGCAGTGGCCGGAACCATCCACAGAGACAACGTCTGGCTGGGAATATTTGAACAGATTTTTGGATTGGTCCGCTGTCCAGTGGGCAAAAACTGGAAGATCAAGAATGTGAACCTCAAAATCCTCGGGCAGAACACTTTAACCTGTGAAGAGTCACAAGAACTGCCTGCCGTTACCTTACAGTGCAACGAATTGAAGATGTACTACAGCTGAACCCTTAAACTCTCTCCTAGAATATGAGATCCGAGATCATAACGCAAGAGATCGTCAATGAGATCACTTCAGAAAAATGTGTGGTCACGCTGGAACGAAGTGTGGGGCGAAGATGGAAACGTGACAGAGTAATGGAGAAGCGTGACAGGCATTACATAGGGGTTTTCCCATTGATAAACATCACACGCCTAGCGGTCCCCATAGGGAGTCCCAGCAGTTGGCCCTACACCGGTCAAATATTTACCACCTATCTAGATATGCGATGAATGTTTCCTGAGTGGAAAAACCCTTTAAGCCTTTGTTTTCTATACAATATTGCTGGCTATTCACCTGTTTTGCGTCTTAGGGAAGGTTCTCACATCACATTTTAGTTGCCGGTTTATCTTCCCTTTTTGATCCCAGGAAGGGTTGAAGGATACAGTTTTTGTTTTCTCCTCTTCCCTGCTCATGGGTCTATTCCCATATAATTTCTGAAACATGACTTGTGAACCCAGACTTAAAGGGATATTCCCACTATAAACAATTATGGATATTTCCTTAACTCCCAAGAACTGAATGGAGAGAGCCACGCACATGTCCGTTTATTATCTGCCTGGACGAGTTGGCCTGTGGATATTCCATAATTCTCTTTAGTGAGAATAACCGTTTAAGTTGATTTTCAGACAGAACTTAAAACATTTCCCTATTTTTAGTAAATCCCTTCATTAGTAAATCAAACATAAAGATCTGTCGTGCATTACATTTTATTTTCTACATAGTTCCAGTTTAAACTCCGAGATTTGTTCTCTTAATATATTGCTGACAGACACACAGCAAAATGCAAAAACTGATTACATTTTGCTTTTCACCACCAAAACATTGTGAACTTATTGTATTAAAACTTTCCCAGTCAAGAGATAAAGGGTATGTTCACACGGCCTATTTACGGACGTAATTCGGGCGTTTTTGCCCCGAATTACGTCCGAAAATAGCGCTGACAAACGTCTGCCCATTGAAAGCAATGGGCAGACGTTTGTCTGTTCACACGAGGCGTATATTTACGCGCCGCTGTCAAATGACGGCGCGTAAATAGACGCTTGCGTCAAAGAAGTGACCTGTCACTTCTTTGGCCGTAATTGGAGCCGTTATTCATTGACTCCAATGAATAGCAGCGCTAATTACGGCCGTAATGGACGCGGCGTTCAAGCGCCTGCACATGCCGGTACGGCTGAAATTACGGGGATGTTTTCAGGCTGAAACATCCCCGTAATTTCAGCCGTAACGGACGCCCTCGTGTGAACATACCCAAACTCTGGTTGTTTGACAATTTTTAAGCCCGATAGATCATCTTCTTTGCTGAAAAATAATTGTCTGCCACGGAATATAATCAGTAGATTGTTAAAGGGCCCCGATATTAAAATGTATCTTATATTATAAGCCAAGTTCCCTCTAAGTTTTGGCAGCTCCTGAGCGGGGCAGTTAGGGAGCAGGGCGAGTCTCCATCAATGGTGGGCGATCTGATGACCAAAAGTAATACCCCCAGTAAACGCTAATATAGTGACTAAATAAGAGAATAAGAAAACTTATTTTAAATAACTTTTTTTAAATGGTATCAAATTTACAAGTACAGTAGTAAAAGTTATTAACACCAATTATAGGCCTCAATGAAAGAATCCTTCATTACACCACTGTCCTTGTAGATGGCGTCACACGCATCCCTCCCTGTAGATGGCGTCACACGCATCCCTCCCTGTAGATGGCGTCACACGCATCCCTCCCTGTAGATGGCGTCACACGCATCCCTCCCTGTAGATGGCGTCACACGCATCCCTCCCTGTAGATGGCGTCACACGCATACCTCCCTTTAGATGGCGTCCCACGCATCCCTCCCTGTAGATGGCGTCCCACGCATCCCTCCCTGTAGATGGCGTCCCACGCATCCCTCCCTGTAGATGGCGTCCCACGCATCCTCCTGCAGATGGCGCCACACAGACTCCCTCCTCCCCTTGTATATAGCGCTGCACAGCAATCCCCCCCTGTATGTAGCGCTACACAGCCCCCCCTCCTCCCCTTGTATGTAGCGCTACACCGCCCCCCCATCTCTTGTATGTAGCGCTACACAGCCCCACCCCTCCTCTTGTATTTAGCGCTACACAGCCCCCTTCTCCCATTGTATGTAGCGCTACACAGCCCCCTCTCTCCCTGCATATACAGCCACAGAGTTCCTTAAAAAAATAAAATAAGATTGTGCACACCTTGCCCCGTTCCAGCGACAGACGAAGCGCTACATTGTCTCTCTGGCGGGACGCATGCGCAGACCGGCGTAATGATGTGACGTCATCACCCCGGCCTGCGCGACTCCTAGCGCCTTATAGGCTGCAGGCCTAACGTGACCTGCAGCCTATAGTATTCATTTGTATGTGCGTCCTGAGGATGCACATACAAGTGAATGTGGCCGTCGCTAGTATCGGAGCCCCCTGTGCTCGGGCTTTAAAGTTTAGTGAGCGGGCGGATCGTGGAAGGTGCATGGCCGTGCAGCTGCGCACCTTATAGGGAACACTGCTTATAAGATGTAGTTAAGGCTTTGTTCACATCTGCGTCAGTGCTCCATTACAACGTTTTCGTTGAAGTTTTTCGTCGGAACGGAGCCCTGACTGACACAAACTGAAAACGTAGGTTTCCGTTTGCATCACCATTGATTTCAATGGTGACTGATCCGGTGCCAATGGTTTCCGTTTGTCTCTGTTGTGTACTGATCTAGTTCCTCTCGCTCACCCCGCTAAAGTGGGGAAGAAGTGGCGAGAGGTCACGATTAGAGGAGGTATTGTGATTGAACACTGAATTGACAGTTAGATTAGATGGAGAGATGGACCGTAAAAGCTATGCACCCGACGCGCGTTTCGCCTGCTTTCCGGCTTCTAGAGGAACTAGATCAGTACACACTGTCGGGTGATTACACATCACTGACATACGATACTCAATCAAACATCACGAGCAGTTCAGAGTCCTGACGGCGGCTTACGGAAGTCAGTTAGCCTGGGAGTTCCACTGTCTTGCCTGTCGCTCCCTCTGCCCTCGGCGGTGTGGGCGATAAACACTAACACAGTGCTTACTATGCGGCAACAAAATAAAGCGGTACAGAGCTAAGCGCAATACCCTTTTCCATTCATCCTTGCGGTTACTAGCTGACCACGCCGCTGGTATAGCTCTCATACCAGGGAGCACTTAGCCTGCCGTCAGAGCAATCATCAATTATTTTCCCATAATATGTGAATGAGAATACAGGTATTTATATTCCTTTTGAACAAATCTCCATCTTAGGTATTTAGGACAAGGTGATATCTGGGCTTATTCATTGCCACTCCCTTGCAATTCATATTGACACTCCTTGCAGCAGTGATGATGGGTAATGTTATACCATCATCACTGTATGATAGCATCATTGGATAGTATTCATTCTATAAGGCAAATTGTGTCCTTTAACCCCTTAAGGATGCAGCCTTGTTTTGGCCTTAAAGAGTCTCTGTCACCACATTATACGTGGCCTATATTGTACATGATGTGATCGGCGCTGTAATGTAGATTACAGCAGTGTTTTTTTATTTAGAAAAACGATCATTTTTGACGGAGTTATGACCTATATTAGATTTATTCTAATGAGTTTCTCAATGGACAACTGGACGTGTTTTACTATATGACCAAGTGGGCTTGTACAGAGGAGTGTATGATGCTGACCAATCAGCGTCATACACTTCTCTCCATTCATTTACACTGCAGATAGCGATATAGCTATATCACTATGTGCAGCCTCATTCACACACTATAACACTACTCATGTGTCATGACAATGAATATGCATTACCTCCAGCCAGGACGTGATGTGTATTCAGAATCCTGACCACTTCTGTAGCGTCTGTGTGATTTACAGCACAGCGAGATCTCGCTGTGAATGACCGCTTACAGCGTAATCTCGCGAGACTACGCCTGCTGTGCTGTAAATGACAGAGACGCTACAGAAGTGGTCAGGATTCTGAATAAACATCACGTCCTGGCTCGAGGTAATGTATATTCATTGTCATGACACATGAGTAGCGTCATAGTGTGTTTATGTCAATACACATAGCGATATAGCTATATCGCTATCTGCAGAGTAAATGAATGGAGAGAAGTGTATGATGCTGATTGGTCAGCGTCATACACTCCTCTGTACAACGCCCACTTGGCCATATAGTAAAAACGCCCAGTTGTCCATTGAGAAACTCATTAGCATAAAGCTAATATAGGTCATAACTCTGTCAAAAATTATCGTTTTTCTAAATAAAAAACACTACTGTAATCTACATTACAGCGCCAATCACATCATGTACAATATAGGGCACTTATAATGTGGTGACAGAGCCTCTTTAAGGCTCAGAGCCTATTTTTGAAATCTGACATATTTCACTTTATGTGGTAATAACGTCGGAATGCTTAAATCTATCCAAGCGACTCTGAAATTGTTTTCTCGTGACATATCGGGCTTTTAGTGGTAAAATTTGTTCGATTTATTCAGTGTACATTTGTTAAAAATTGCAAAATTTAGAAAAAATTAAATTTTTCTGAATTTAAATGCATCTGCTTGTAAAACAGATGGTTATACCCCCCAAAATAGTTACTAGTTCACATTTCCCGTATGTCTACTTTAGATTGGCATCATTTTTTTTCTTTTCTTTTCTTGGACCTTACAAGGCTTAGTACATAAACAGCAATTTCTCATATTTTTAAGAAAATTTCAAAAGCCTTTTTTTTAAGGTACCTGTTCAACTCTGAAGTGGCTTTGAAGTATTCAAAACAGCATTTAGAAAGTTTTTTTTTAACACTTTAGGCATTTCACCGGAATTAAAGCAAAGTGGAGGTGAAATTTTCAAATTAAATTTTTCTTGCTGAATTAAAATTTTATTCCATTTTTTTTTCTGTAACACAGAAGATTTTACCAGAGAAACACTACTAATTATGTATTGTCCAGATTCTGCAGTTTTTAGAAATGTCCCACATGTGGCTCTAGTGCGCTCGTGGAATAAAACACAAGCCCTAGAAGCAAAGAAGCACCTATTGCATTTTGGGGCCTCTTTTTTTTATTAGAATATATTTTAGGCAGCATGTCAGGTTTGAAGAGGTGTTGAGGTGCCAAAACAGTAGAAATCCCCCAAAAGTGACCCCATTTTGGAAACTACACCCCTCAAGGAATTCATGTATGGTGGTTGTTACCATTTTGACTGCACAGTTTTTTCACAGCACATATTTGAATTGGGCTGTGAAATTTTATAAAATGACATTTTTTCCAATAAGATGTAATTTTTGATAGAATATCTTATTTTCACAAGATATAAAATACCCCGTTTTGTTGCCCAATTTGTCCTGAGTGCGGCAATACCCCATTTGTTGTGATAAACTGCCGTTTGGGCCCATGGGAGGACTCCGAAGGAAAGGACCGCCATTTGACCTACTGGGGATTTTCTGGTGCTAAGTCATGTATGCAGAAGCCCCTGAGGTACCAGTACAGTTGAAACCCCTGAGAAGTGACCCCATTTTAAAAACTATACCCCTTAAGACATTCATCTAGAGGTGTAGTTAGTATTTTGGCCCCACAGGTATTGTGGAAAAAAGATAATGCGCAGCAGATGGTGCAGAGTGAGATTTGCAATTTTTTTCTATATATATGCCATGTCAGTGTCCGATATATTGTGCCCAGCATGTGCCACCGGAGATCTACATCCCATAGACTGTAATGTGGGTTCTCCCAGGTACGGCAATACCCTACATGTGGCTGTTATCAGCTGCCTGGGCACGCAGCAGGGCTCAGAAGTGAAATATGAGGGGCATAAGCTGTGCAGAGTGTGTCAGGGTAGATTAAAAATCTAAGGGATGTATGATAAATTTTAAAACACTCTTTCATATAGAGCCCTGGTTTTTTTGGACACGTGTCACATTGATATATTGTGTCCTCCCTTATCCCCATCTTATAGCAGACTTTGCACCTCTTTTGACCTTTTTCCCTTCTTGCCAGTTTGGGGAACTTCTTCTGGAAAGTGTGGCCTCGCTTCCAGAAGTACTGGGTGCCCCCTTCTTGGTCCCTAAAGATTAGGTTCTTGATAATGATGTGCACGGCCAGCTTCTTATACCACACCCCATGGCGCTGTAGGGCTTCAGGACTTGATCTGACAAGTCCACCCCTCCCATGTACCTATTGTAGTCCAGGATGCAGTCTGGTTTAGGGGTCTCTGTACTGGTACCTCGTACAGGTACATGGGTACTGGTGTGGCCATGTACTGTTATTACAAGGACTTCTCTCTTGTTCTTGACACACAATATGTTGCTGCTATATTGTGCCCTGCTCTCACACCTGAGTGTTTGCCCAAGCAGAGTCTTAGGGAGGCCTCTCAGATTTCTTCGCGCAGTGCTGCATTCTCTCTCTCTCTCTCTCTGTCTCTGTCTCTGTCTTTCTCCCCCCCCCCCCCCCTCGGGACAAAAAAAACGTAATAAAAATATTTTAAAAAACGTATAAGTTACATAAACAGGAACTGCTTTTTTTTTTCCTATAATATGTCTTTTATTATAGGGAAAAAATTAAAACGTTTAAAAAAGTACACATATATGGTATCACCGCGTTCATAACGACCCAAGCTATAAAACTATAATATTAATTTTCCCGCACGGTCAACACCGCAAAAAAAAAATAAGTAAACAATGGCAGAATCACAATTTTTTTTTGGTCACCTCGCCTGCCAAAATAAAGATTAAAATGTGATCAAAAAGTCGCATGTACCCCAAAATTGTACCAATAAAAACTACAACTCGTCCCGCAAAAAACAAGCCCTTACACAGCTTTTTTTGACTGAAAAATAAAAGTTATGGCTTTCAGAATATGGTGACACAAAAAAAATTAATGATTTAAGAAAAAAGTGATTTTACTGCAGAAACGCTACAAAACATAAAAATAACTATATACGTATGGTATCGCCGTAATCGTATCGACAGGCAGAATAAAGTAAAATTGTCACTTATAGACCAGGGTGAATGCCGTAAAAAAAATGAAAAATATTGTCAGAATTATGTATATAAAAAAAACTTTTCCCATTTTTTTTTCTCTAAAGTAATGTAAAAAAATACACAAAATTGGTATTGCTGCCTTCGTAAAAGTCCGAACTATAACAATATATCATTATTTAACTCGCACGGTGAACGTCATAAAAAAATAAAGGATTTAGAACGCCAAAATTGCTGTTTTTTTGGTCATCTTAGCTCTCGAAAAAAAAATCATAAAAAGTGCTCAAAAAGTTGTGTATACCAAACAATGGTACCAATAAAAACTACAGTTCATCCCGCAAAAAATAAGCCCTAACACCACTCAATCCACCAAAAAATAAAACAAGTTATGCCTCTTGGAGGCATGGTGAAACAAAACAATTTTTTTTCAACAAATAAGTTTTGCTTTGTAAAAGGAGTAAAATATTTAAAAAAAAAACTTGTTGCTTTTAAAGCATGGAGAAAGCCGTAAAAACGAAACCCAAAAAACAATGGAGGAATCGCAGTTTTTTCCAATTTCAGAATTTTATTTTCAGTTTCGCAGTACATTAAATGTTACTTTAAATGGTGTCAATAGAAACTACAACTCCTCCTGCAAGAAATAAGCCCTCACACCACTCTAGTGACGGAAAAAGAAAAAAGTTATGGCTCTTGGAAAGCGGGGATGGAAAAACAAAAAAGAAAAAGCAAAAAATGGATCAGTCCGGAAAGGGCTAATTAATTTCTAATAAAAAAACATTTATGACCAAATGTCGGGTATTTCCGTACTCGGGAGAAATTCCTTAACAAATGTTGGGGTGCTTTTTCTCCTTTAGCCCTTGTGAAAATGAAAAAATTCAACATTTTAGTGGAAATAATGTTTATATTCATTCTCTCGGCCTAAGGCCTGATTCACACGAGTGCTGCACATCTGGGACGTGAAAAACCGCAATTTTTCACGTCCGAGGTGCATCCATGCTCGGCGCTGTGGGACGCAATGTCACGCATCCCCTATAGTTGAGTCTATGGTGAGATGCGTAAAAAGATAGGACCCTTCACACGGTCTGTTGAAGCACGGCTGTGTGAACGGCCACATTAACTTACATAGGTCCATGGGACAGCTGCTGTTTCAACGACCGTCCCACGTACGTTTAATAAGTTTGTGTGAATCAGGCCTTATTCTAATAAATTCTGCAAAAGACCTGTGGGTTCTAAATGCTCACTATACCCCTAAATAGATTCCTTAAGTGGTTTAGTTTCCGAAATGGGGTGACTTATGGGGTGTTTCCACTGTTTTGGTCTCTCAGGGGCTTTGCAAATGCGACATGACACCCGTCCAAAAGCAAAATAGCGCTCCTTCCCTTGTAAGCCCCGCTGTGGGTCCAAACAGCAGTTTATTACCACATATGGCATATTGCCGTAATCGGGAGAAATTACTTTACAAATGTTGGGGTGCTTTTTCAGAAAAAAAAAGTAGATTTTTATCTTCACAAACTAATTCCAATGAATTCAGCAAAAAAACTGTGGGGTCAAAATGCTAACTATATTCCTAAAAAAACATCCTTGAGGGATTTAGTTTCCAAAATGGGGTCACTTTTGGGGGGGTTTCCACTGTTTTGGTCCTTCCAGTGCATTGCAAATGTGACATAGCACTGAAAACTATTCCAGCAAAATCAGCGCTACAAAATCCAAATGACGCTCCTTCTCTTCTGAGCCCTGCTGTGGTTCCAAATAGTAGTTTATTGCCACATATGGGATATTGCGGTAATCAGGAGAAATCGCTTTAAAATGTTGGGTTGTTTTTTCTCCTTTATTCCTTGTTAAAATTAAAAATGTATATGTTTTTTTCAGAAAGAAAAGTACATTTTCATCTTCACAGACTAATTCCAATGAATTCAGCAAATAAACTGTAGGGTCAAAATGCTAACTATACCCCTAAATAAATAAATTCCTTGAGGGGTGTAGTTTCCAAAATGGGGTCACTTTTGGGAGCTTTCCACTGTTTTGTCACCACAAGATCTCTTCAAACCTGACATGGTGCCTGATATATATATATATATATATATATATATAAAAAAAGGAGGCCCCCAAAATCCAGTAGGTGCTCCTTTGCTTCGGAGGCCTGTGTTTCAGTCTATTACCACACTAGGGCCACATGATATTTCTAAAAACTGCAGAATCTGGGCAATAAATATTGAGTTGCATTTCTCAGGAAAACCTGTGTTACAGAATTTTTTTTATTACAAATGAATTTTGGCAAAAAAATATTGAAGTTTCTGAATGCTGTTTTGAATACTTTGAGGGGTGCAGTTTTCAAAATGGGGTGATTTATGGGGACTTTCTAATATATAAGGCCCTCAAAGCCACCTCGGAACTGAACAGGTCCCTGAAAAAATTGCCTTTTGAAATTTTCTTGAAAACGTGAGAAATTGCTGCAACAGTTCTAGGTCTAACGCCGTAGAAAAATGAAAGGACATTCAAAAAACAATGCAACCCTAAAGTAGACATATGGGATATGTGAAATAGTAATTATTTTGTGTGGTATTACTATCTGTTTAATAAGCAGATACATTTAAATTGGGAAAAATGCAAATTTTTGCAAATTTTCTAAAACTTTTGGTGTTTTTCACAAATAATTGGATTTATCGACCAAATTTTTTCACTAACATAGTACAGTATGTCACAAGTAAACAATTTCAGAATCACTTGGATAGGTAAAAGCATTCCCAAGTTATTACTACATAAATTGACACATGTCAGATTTGAAAGAATCGGCTTCGTCCTCCAGGCCAAACCAGGCTCAGTTCTGAAGGGGTTAATCACACACACAAAAACGAACAAATAGACCAGTGTGAATCCGGGGAACTCTGCTATTCTACATGATAAAAGTCAATGTCTGTCTGTCCTCTATAGGCATCCAAATGCCTGAACCGTTTGACCCCAAATTTGGCTCACAGGTACATCGGGTGTTCAGGAAGGTTGTCCCAACCTTGCGGTTATCAGCCATTATCACATGATCACGATCCAATACTATAAAAGCGAATACAGACCTTTGCTTTTATAGTAAATATGTATTTATCTGGCAGTAGCAGGTAGTGCACTTTACAAGATAATGCTAGATGGGAAGGTACAGGGGAGTGGTTATCCATAGCAACCAATCAGAAAGGAAAGCTGCATTACTAGCTGCAGAGACTCCTCTTGCCCAACTGCAAGCTGATCAAATGCGTTATACTGCTGCTTGAGCTGCTGAAACTCCTCAGCAAACGCAGGCTCTCTCAGCAACAGATGAGACAGGTGGCTCTCAGAAGGGCAGAGACTCCTGCCTGAACCCAGGCCAGTCAGCAAGCAGATAGAGCGCATCATGTTCAGCGTTTTAATGAGTGGGCTTTCATGCATGATGCTGTTTTTAATTATGATCCAACCATAGTCTATGTCCAACTGGTAATAAAACAGCCAAGTTTTGCTAATCAACAGGCTCTGTCACTATCTTATGACTCCGTTTCCTACCAGTTTAGCTGTTCGGTATTTAGGAAGTTAAAATTGAAATAAACAGTGTGTAACTGCCGGGGTATAAGCGGCTATTAGCGATTCCCCCGTAAACCAAGAATATACGAGGGCATGGATTGGCCTCCTGGGCACCCTTGGAACAAATCCAAATGGACAGACAGGCACGTTATACCCGGGCACTGTTTCTAGTTTTCATATATATATAGAGATAGCTGCTTTCATAATTCTGCAGGCTTCAGAGCTGAAATCTCCTAGTATATCCAATGTCTGCTTAGCTCCTCTTCTGGTAATTTTCCCTTCTGGTAATTTTCCTTCTGGGAAGTGTGGTCTTTACACCAGATGGTGAGGCAGATTTATAACCGATTTCACTTTCATAAGATACAACACATTTATTAATGGGCAAACGCATCTTTCCGCTGGCCGTGTGTACAATTGTGGTGTTATCACCGCGCCCCGATCACATGGTTTGATTTCTGCTCCATATCATCCCAGACACCACTGAATGTCACCACTTTCATGGAGAATTACGATGCGTATTGCATGCAGATTTTCTGCAAGTATTTAGCTTATTATGCACCGAAATACACTTTAACCCCTTAACAACATGCCACGTACATGTATGTGGTAGCCGTTAAGGGGAAGTATGGAGCGGGTTCACTGGCTCAGCTCACTCCATACTTAGTGGGTGACGGCTGTGTAACACCTCAATGTCGCACTGCAACAGGCGGAATCAGATTACTTTGATTCCACTCATTTAACCCCTTAATCAGGGAGCGCCCCCCTCCGACGTGCCATCGGCCCCCCATGATGCGATCGGGGAGTGACGATGGTCGTCATGGGGGCCTAAAGCATTCGTTCTGCACTGGACATAGCATGATTCTCCTTTTGACTTCCTTTATCTCTAAGGCAATCACTGCAGCTAACAAAGTGGAATAGTATATACAGCTGCAATGTATCTATACAGGGATGGAATGGACTTTAAATAATGCCCCTATATGTGTTATCGCTAGGAGTTCTCCCGTCCTCTATTTCCTCATGTAGGGGAAGGGAGCTGACAAACTGATCATTCAGGCGCGATTTTTAGAGAGTAGAGGATGTGTGCTCCTAAGCGCCTACTGGGGAGGTGGCATGGTATCCGATACAGGAGGAGGTGAGGAGAGCGGGGGTGAATGTTCCAAGCAACCCCAAGGTCTGGAGCTGGGCCTACAACATGATGCTGGTGAAGGAACTTCTTATGAAAGGAAGTCTAGTGACATGGATGAAGAGACTGCTGCTGGTGTAAGTAGTAAAGTTATAAGTAAAGACATATTTAAGGAATTCAAAATCTCAATGTATAATATATGGACAAAAGTACTGGGACACAACTGTTAATTATTGAATTCAAGTGTTTCATTCAGTCCTATTGCCCCAGTTGTATAAAATTCAGCACCTAACCATGCCTTTACAAACATTTATGAAAGATTGGGTCACTCTACAAAGCACACACAATTCCAGCGTGGTCCTGTAACAGGATGACAACGTTGCAATAAATCAATTCATTACATTTTTTCCACCATCAACTGTGAGTGGTAATATTGCAAAGTAGAAGCAGTTTGCAACCACAGCAACTCAGCCACGATGTAAAGTAACAGTGCATAAAAGTCGCCAATGCTGTTGTATAAATGTGTAAAAATAAAAGTTTCAAGTTAAAAAAAAAAAAAGAAACTGCCTTTTTTCCTATGCCTTTTGTTGTAGGAAAAAAATGAAAACCTTAAAAAAAGTACACGTATTTGGTATCACCGCGTCTGTTGGAGACCCAAACTAGTGATTTTTCCCGCATGGTGAACATAAAAAAAATAATAAGCAATTCCAGATTTGCTATTTTTTGGTCACCACTCCTCCCAAAATATAGAGTAAAAAGTGATCAAAAACTCACATGCACCCACCAATAAAAACTACAACCTGTCCCGCAAAAAAACTAGCCCTAACACAGCTTTTTTGACTGAAAAACAAAAAAGTTATGGCTCTCGGAATACGGTGACACACAAAATAAATTATTTAAAAAATTGTGATTTTATTGTGCAAACTCTGCAACATAAAAAACAACGATATACATATGGTATCGCCGTAATCGTAACGACCTGCAGAATAAAGTAAAAATATAATATATAGCCGCGGTGAACAATAAACAAAAAAAAAATAATACGAATAAAACATTGCCAGAATTGCTGGTTTTTGGTCACCTTGCTTTACAAAAATGGAATAAAAAGTGATCAAAAAATCGCATGTACCCCAAAATGGTACCAATTAAACCTACAGATTGTCCCGCAACAAATAAGCCCTCACACAGCTCCGGTGGAGAAAAAATTTAAAAGTTCTGGCTCTCAGAATATGACGATGCAAAATGTGCAGTGTTCCAAAAGCGGATAAGATCGGGCACCATTTATCAGTGCGAAACTGGCCACACATCTTTGAATTATTATTTATTTACCCCATTATTATACCCTCTTATTATGCCCTGATGTTCTCCGCACAGATTACATATGCCCCACATTATAAACTGAAATACCAGTAAAACGCCAAACAGAACAACTACCAAGCTAAATCAGTGCTCCAAAAACCAAATGGCGCTCCCTCCCTTCTGAGCCCTACAGAGTGCCCAAACAGCAGTTAACGTCCACTTATATGGCATTGCCATACCTGGGAGAACCCACTTAACAGTTTATTAGGTATTTGTCTTCAGTAGCATCAACTGGGCACAACATATTGTGCGCTAAAATGGCATATTAGTGGAAATTTTCACTTTGCACCATTCGCTGTGAATTAATTACTAATGAAAAAACACCTGTGGGGTCAAAATGCTCACTACACCCCTTAAAATGCCCTAAAGGGTGTAGTTTCCAAAATAGGGGTCACTACTTGGGGGTATGTTTTACTATTTGAACCCAGAGTCCTGCAATTGTGGGCCAATGCTGTGAAAATCACCAAATGTTGCTCTTCACTTAAGAGCACTGTCATATGTCGAGGCAAATTATCAATGTCTTGAGGGGTGTCGTTTCTAAAATGTGGTCACTTCTTGGGGGCTTCCACTGTACCATCTGGTACCTTAGGGTTTTGCAAATACGACATGGTGCCCAAAAACCAATCCAGCAATATCTGCATGTCAAATAGCGCTCCTGCCGCCGTGTGTCCAAACAGCCGTTTATGACCACATATGGGGTATTGCCATAATCAGGAGAAATTTATTTACAAATGTTTTTCTCCTTTTATCCCTTGTTAAAATTAAAAAATGTAACATTTTAGTGGAAAAAAGTTTGATATTGATTTTCACAGCCTAATTCCACTAAGTTCAGCAAAAAAACTTTGGGGTCTAAATGCTCACTATACCCCTCGATAAATTCCTTCAGGGGCGTAGTTTCCCAAATGGGGTCACTTTGGGTGTTTCCACTGTTTTGGTCCCGCAAAGGGCTTTGCAAATGTGACATGGCACCGAAAACCATTACAGCTAAACTTGAGCCCCAAAATCCAAATATCCTTCCCTTCTAAGGGTATGTTCAGACGCAGTTGTTTCAGACGTATTTTGGACGTTTTACGCCTCGAATTCCACCTGAAAAAACGGCTCCATTACGCCTACTAACATCTGCCCCATTGCTTGCAATGGATTTTACGGTGTTCTGTTCCCACAAGGCTTAATTTTACGCGTCGCTGTCAAAATACGGCTCGTAAAATGACGGCTCGTCAAAAGAAGTGCAGGACCTTTCTTGGGACGTTTTTGGAGGCATTTTTCATTGACTCCATTGAAAAACAGTTCCAAAAACGACCATAAAATTCTGCCGCGAGAAACGCTAGTTGCTTCAAAAACGTCTGAAAATCAGGAGCTGTTTTCGCATGAAAAACAGCTCCGTATTTTCAGACTTTTTAGTCTAGCGTCTGAACATACCCTAAGCCCTACCGTGTGTCAAAACATCAGTTTATTACCACATATGGGGTATTGCCGTAAACGAGAGAAATTGCTTTTCAAATGTTGGGGTGCGTTTTCTCCTTTTATGCTTTGTAAAACTTGAAAATGTCTACGATTTATTTAGGAATAAAATATTATTTTTTGGGGGGGTTAATTTCTCATTTTATTGTAAATCTGTAAATGTGTTTACTTTCAGTGGATAAAATTCTGTTTTATTAATGTTCGTCTGATGATGTGATTTACCCAAGATCTGCAGGATTATTATAAGGTTAAAGGGGTTGCCTAGGAGTGCAAACATATTAAAGATGGTACGGTTACATAGACATAAGTTTTTATTAAAAGATTCTGCCCACTACAAACATGTGAAAAAAAGAGGATAGATCCGGAGTGTATATAAAATGTAACTTTTACTGTTTTTTGTTAAAACATTTATAATTTGCGACATATGCACATAAAAGCTTTTCATATGCCAAAGTTGCATGCAATTTTTCATGTATTTTCCATAATCTGCATTTTCAAGATGATTTTTAAGACCGCAAATAAGTCCACCTAAATAAGGTTTTTCTAAATCTATATTATTTAATTATTATTCACTTCAGAAGGTTCTCCCGCAAATATTTGTTTTCTTTGCTTTGCATGAAAGACATATAGGGGTGATATAAAGATTTTTAGGGTGGTTGCCCTCCTACCCCTTTTTTTTCCGGATGTTAATAGTCCTTTTAACAATTGTCTCCGATGCCAGGTTTTTGGTGAACTTCTGATGTTAGATAGGTATTCTCCCAACGCGTTTCCTCCTGACCAAATCATTCCTCAGGGGAGATAGGTCAAAAAGTGCAGCTTCATCCAAGTTCATGGGAAGCTGCATAAAGTTTAGTGTAGCTGTCTAGCTAGGGAAATTGCTTTCTTGTGGAAGCATGCTTGCAGTGGCAAGAGATCAGGCTTCCCGTCTGGGAAGTTAGTAACAATGTCCGTTTCTGGCATCTGAATCTTTATGCAGCCTCCCATGAACTTGGATGAAGCTGCATTTTTTTGACCTTGAAAATGCAGATTATGAAAAATACATGAAAAATTGCATGCAACTTTGGCATATGAAAAGCTTTTATGTGCATGTGTCGCAAATTATAAATGTTTTAACAAAAACCAGTAAAAGTTACATTTTATATACACTCCGGATCTATCCTTTCTTTTTTTGTCATAATACTAGGGAGAACACATTCAAAATAACTATTGTCTATGTGGTGGACTATAAATAATACCACGAATATCTATCCACTACAAACATGTGACCTGCTTTTCATGGTGACGTCACATCCAGTGGTCCCGCACATAGTCATGTGACTGCATTGTCTAATAGTCCTAGCCTTTGATGTGCTCATTGCATTATGAGGTTTAAAAATTGGGGAGCTGCTGACCAACAGGCCATGTGCCCCTTAAAGGAACAGTGTCACCCCCAAAAAATGTTTTATATCAGTTTGATGTTAGTGTTTTATTAAAAACGTTTGTATTTATTTGTGTGTTTGTGTGTTACTTTTTTTTTATTTTTACACTTTTTCTTCCCTATGGGGGCTGCCATTTTTTTTCCATTTCTGTATGTGTCGATTAACGACACATACAGACATGGAATACGGCAGCTCCAGTCCCATAGAGACTGCGAACGGGGCCCGTTCCATCCACTATGGTGTACGCCGTCTGTGTGGGAACGGCGCATGCGCCGCTCCCACACAGTCCAATTTGAAATGCGCGCCGACCGGCGCCATTTTCCTGTGGACCGGAAGTCGCGGCCGGACAGTAAGATTACTACTTCCGGTCGCGGCTTCCGGATTTGTGCACATGGAGCAGCGGCAGCGGACGGTCCGGAGGGAGCGGCGGCGACTGGAGCAGGTAAGTGATTTCTATGTATGTTCGTGTTTTACTGTGTGTTTACTAGTGTATGTTAACCTACTACACTGTGTGTTAGCTCAAAAAATGGCGACACACAGTGTAGGAGTTTAGACCGTTCAATCCCCTCGTTTCTCCCGGCACTAGCCAGGATAAAGGAGGGGGGGGGATTCTGAGAGCTCACTAGAGCGAGGGATTTTTTCCCAATTTTGCAGCATAAAGCAATGTGGTTGCTTTACCACATGCAATGCTGCAATTTTGGGAATTGCTCCATCTAGTGACCAGTGCTGGGAAATATTATAAATTAGAATCTAATTTATAATATTTCCTGACTCGTGAAAAAAAATAAAAAAAATTAGAACAATGTTTAATCACCCGCACACTAATTGTTTAACTAAAAAAAAAAACAAACATTTTTTGCTAACAACACATTCCCTTTAAAGGGTTTAACCCATCAGTCTGTAAGCCTGCAAGCCTCAATTATTGCAATGGCAACTAAATCCTAATGAAATCCTCTTGGGAAAGATCCTCTTTCTTTTCAGACTGCTCCCCAGCTAAAAAATCTCTTCACAGACACTGCAGGTGCACACGGCTATCTACCTATTTTGCAAAAAAAAGTGATCGGCCCACCCTTGGCCCGAGGTCTGGGTTAACCTATGACTCAACAGTAACCTTACACTCTTAGAATTGTCTTCCATCCTGGTGGTTGTTATGTTGTTTATCATTTCATGGCCCCACAGTTTATCTTGTTCTGGTCTCATAACCAGTGTACGGTCAACGCTTACAATTAACTAACACAGTTTTCTCCTTGTTTTAGCCTTAGGCACTTGGTGTTAAAGTGCTTGTCTTTCAACTTGCAGTTCAAAGTGTATTATGTGTCAAGTAAAGTATTGCCATTGCTGACTCTCTCGTTTTCGACGGCATAGTTTGACAGACCTACATCCTCTAGTGGACCAGGAAAGTTGCCCCTGCCTCATTTCATGCCAGTAAACAGCAGACATCCTTGCTGCAAACCTCAGTTGCTGTGTAATTGCCATGGTAAGGAATGGGCTGAATGGTTAAAGGGTTGTCTAGTCATAAGAAATTGGCGGCCTATCCTCAGGATAGGCCATCAATATCTGGTGGGGGTCCAACTCCCAGCACCCCCGACAAAGCTGTTTTCAAGGGGCCGCTGTGCTCGTACGAGTGCTGCTTCACCTTTATTCCTTACCTGCTCATACTGTAGCGGAGGTATCGCTATACTGACTGTCTCCTATAAATATAGGAGTGCAAAGATGGCAGACCTGGGGGCCTTCATTAGGCCCTCAAGCTGCCATAACAACCATCGCGTTGCGGGGCGTCCAATGGCACGTCAGAGTTGGCTGTCCACCTTATTTTAAAGGCTTAAATGCTGCGGTCGCTTTTGACTGCGGCGATTAAGTATTTAAACGGGTGGAATCTAAGTGATCTTCAATTCCGCCCATTGCACTGGGGTATCAGTTGTTACGTACTGATGACACCCACTTTCATCCTGCCGACGTCTCCCCCCCCTGGAGATGCCAGCACATGCGGCCGTCCTGCCCTGCAGTGATCACTAGGGTGCGCGTGCAAGCTCTTTCCCGGCCTAAAAGGGCCAGCGCGCGCTTTCACTACTTGCCTGAGCGTTGTTTGTATTCCTATGTTAGTCTTGCAAATGGTCTCTTAGTTGTATCCTGTTCCCAGTGTTCCCGTGCCCTGCTACCTGTATCCCGTACTGTATTTGTTCCTGTGCCCTCCCTAGTGTTGGAGACGTGTTGTGCTGGCTGCTAGGACTGAGGTCATACACCATGTCTGGTGTCAACTGCCACGCCTGGTACCTCCTGCCACGGTTTGCATCAGCTGCCATCAAAGTACTATCTGAGCCTAGCCTTGCTACTGTTTGGAATATTACAGGTACCCGTGTGCTTGGACTTTGTAGAGACACTCTTGTACACTGTTGTTTGGCCAGCTGCTACTCCGCTACGGCGGTGCGGCCTAGTGGGTCTACATAGCCACAGATCGTGACAGGTATGGAGCGTGCTCAACCCTGTGAGTGCGCTCCATACCTCCTCTTGGTGACTGTCACGTACATGTACGTGACATGTCGCCACGGGGTTACGTGACTTGTTTCTCCTGTTGGGTGGGAGTGGGAGCTTGGTGTGGGCTTACACCAGGGTGCTGTGGTGGTGTGGAAGGACCTTGTTCCGGTTAAGAGCTAGGAGTCTATTGGTTACCTGACGAACCCACTAAGACATGCCCATCATGGCTGCGATGGCATCGGCATTCGAGGTGATGAGTTCAGCTCTATTTAGTTGACAGTATTTTAAATCTACCTTACTGGACAAGGTTCTCCATACTTTAATAAAGCTGTGGCGAACCCTGACTTTTTACCTAAACTTCTGTTTCTGTTTCGTTATTTAGTGTTTCTAACAGCCCCATAGATATTTGGTTGTATCGTCACTCCCTAACGGCCCTGGGTCACATGACTGTTAATCGTGACATCACCGCACATGGCTGTGGATATGCATTGGTGACAGACAGGCTGATTTTTTTAATAAAATCCTTTTCAGTCCCTACTTTAATATGTCCACACTCCTGAACAAATCTTTGAAGACGCGATTTGTACAATTGCATCATATCAGGAAATGGCTATTTGTGCCCCAAATTTGAGGATCACTAAGGGTATGTTCACACTGCGTTTTCTGCAGGCAGAAAATTCTGCCTCAAAATTCCGTTTGGAATTTTGAGGCAGATTCTGATCTGCCTGCATGCCGTTTTCCTGCGTTTTTCGCCTGCGGCCATTGAGCGCTGATGGGCAAAAACGCTGCAAAATATGCTTTCTCTGCCTCCCATTGATGTCAATGGGAGGTCAAAGACGTAAACGCCCGAAGATGGGGCACGTCGCTTCTCTTTCCCGAGAGACTGTTTTTCCGCTCGCCGGAAAAAAACGCCTCCGTCCCATTGAATTCAATGAGAGACATTTTCGGTTCTTTTTTGGGGTGTTTTCTGACGAGGTTTCCGCGGCAAAAAAACGCTTAAAAAAACCTCTGTGTGAACTGACCCTCATTGTATTTATGAAAACCTTAGACCAAAAGTGAAATGTAACAACTATTTATACTGTACATAAAGTAGCTATTATATCTAAATACTGGCAGAGAACTAAACAGTCGACTTGCAAATCACTACAGTTGTAGCAAAATGTCTTCCCTTTATACAACATTCTTATCAATTAAAAATCTATAAATTATTATATTATTGTATTATCCTCATTATCATCTTTATCATTATTTGCTGCTCGAAGAATCTGAAAATATCAGTGACATCAGTAGTAAAGAGAAGATTGTCGCTGGGGGCCACTGCTGGTGAGATCTGGTACTATAATGAGTTGCAATTTCGTTTCCCTTTTCTTGAATTTAAAGGTCTGGGCAGGTTTGGTTGCTTTCACTTTAATCTCCATAAGACTGGAGCCATGGGGCTGAGTGCACGGGAAAAAGCAGGCAGCAGGCGGCTGCTGGAGTTACTGGACACCACAGACTTATTGTCCCTGGCTGGCACTGTCACTAAAAAGAAGTCTACAGCGAGTACAAGGGCAGGTGAGATGCTGGGGCTGTGCCTTGTATACTGGTAAACAACAAGTAGATGGGACATTGTAATGTATTCATAAAGCGTATATTATATAGGGAGGATATAAGAGTAGAGAGATAGATTCATTTTCTCCATAATCTACTTTATCAATCTATCTGTCCCTATATAAAATGATGAGGATCGTTGTCTCGATGAGGTTTATAACATACCCCAGGCAATTGTCTTAAGGCTATTATAAAGACTGTGTTGAAGTGACAGATAAGTCAATAGAAACCAACAGGATATGTTGGTATCTGCTTGAAAATGGGTCCATCTGTCATGGCTCCATTAACTGCTTTAAGTCCGGCCTATTTTGGGCCTTTAGGGAAAGCTTTTTTTTTACTATGTCGCATACCAAGACATAACTTTTTTATTTATCCATCGAAGCAGCCACATGAGGGCTTGTTTTTTTTTTTTTTGCTGGACAAGTTGTATTTTTTAAGGGCACCATTTTGTGGTAACTTGTAAGGGTGGTCAACACCCCTGTTGTGATTCGGTGTAAAAGTACAGTGCAGGGACATGGGCAGTCACCTGTAGCTCGGGAGCTCGGCTCACGTGCGAAAGAACATTGCCATTGTCTTGACAGCGGCGGTTAGACGCCAGGTGTCATGACACGTTCACGCATGCGCAGACCAGGCCACAAAGTCTCCGGCGGAGAAGGAGAGTGGAAGGACCGGAAGTGACTGAAGGAGAGCCAGAAGTGCTGAAGAGCGCGCGCGCGAGAGAGAGAGGCAGATGGAGGGGTTGAGAGCAGCGTGTGGCTGCTAGAGGAACGCTGAGGAAGGAAGCCAGGCCAGAGAGGAGACGGCAGCACAGCAGAGAGAGTCAAGGTCTAGTGGAGAGGGATCGGAGACCGCAACGAGCCACACATGGAAGCAGCACCAGGCCCAGCAGGCAGCACCAGCCGAGCAGACCGACCAGAGGGGTACAGGTACTGCCTTTCCCCCATTGTCACCTCGTGCCACCGCAAGGACGGGGGATTACAGATCCCATACTGCAGGCCAGAATTGGCAGCACCTTCACTCATACCCAGAAGACAAACATAGTCCGAACCGCGTTCTCTAACTTCCCAACCTGCCCGTTAGTAATTGCCACATGCCAGTGTCCCTGCGCTTATTTATGTTAAGTATGTTATCTGAAGTGACACGTTTTCAGAAGATTGTTTTGGACTGTTAACTATATCAAGTGTTTGGAGTTAGGAGCAGACAGTAGAACGAGTAGGGTGACAGAAGTCAGTATCGGACTAGCACCAGGACTTTGAACTATCCGTATCTGTCAGCTGTGGCTGTTCAGTTGCGTCCTAGGCGTGCTGCGTAGCTTGGCCGCCGACTGAGGGCGAGAGAGGGTTGCCATGAAAGGTAGCAGATAGCTCCGCAAGGACCCGTGGCAGTGCCCGAATACCCGGTAGATCTTCTAACCCCCATGACGCAACCTGTGGCCGAGAGTGTAAGGGAATGTTCACACGCTGACTCAAAAAAGTCTGAAAATACGGAGCTGTTTTCAAGGGAAAACAGCTGCTGATTTTCAGAAGTTTTTTTAAGCCACTCGCGATTTTTGCACCATTTCTTATGGCCGTTTTTGGAGCTGTTTTCAATAGAGTCTATGAAAAACAGCTTCAAAAATGTCCCAAGAAGTGAAATGCACTTCTTTTTTGCAGCCATTTTTTTACGCGGCCGTTTTTCAAAAAGGGCGCGTAAAAAAATGGCCCATCGGAATAGAACGCCGTTTTCCCCATTGCAATCAATGGGAAGATGTTTGGAGGTGTTCTGTTTAGGATTTTTCGGCCGTTTACGGCCCGTAAAACGGTCGACAATAGCCCGTGTGAACATACCGTTACTCTTTCCTGGGGTTATGCTGACAATAGTGGATAGCTTCCACTGTGACCGTCTGAGGCGTGCCGATACCAGAGCTTGGTAACGTGGGGGTTAGGCGCAACATCTCTCCGGGGTACTCGAGCGGTTCGACGTCCCCAACCTCAGTAGTACTGTCTGCTCCGCAGAAGGAAAAGGTCCTATTCGATTTATTGCAGTAAATGGTTAAACCAGAAGCTGTGTAGTATGTATTGTTCCACTACCTAAAGTCAAGTCACTTCCAAACTTATGGATGAACTTTTATTAACGTTTTCGGGTGGGGGGAATAGACAAAAACAGCAATTTGCCATTCATTGTGCTGCATAAATAAAATTACCTTTATTCTATGGGTGAGTACGATTATGGCGATACCAAATATGTTTAGTTTTTTTATGTTTTACTGCTCTTGCACAATATAGAACATTTCATACGAATAAAAAATTTTTTGGGGTCGCTGCATTCCAAGAATCAAAACGTTTTTATATTTACGTCAATGTAGCTGTTTTTTTCTTAATAGAACCATTTTGGGACACATTGATTGACTGTTATTGATTACCTGTTATTATTTTCTGGGGGGGGGGGGGCATTGGAAAAAAGCAATTCAGTTCTGTTTTTTTTTTTTAATGCCATTCACCATGCGATTTAAATACCGTGTTAACTTTATTAGGGCTGGCCGTTATGGCCTAAAAATAAAATCTGGATTTCTTTCCTTTTTGCTATACAAAAAATAAAAAGGTATTTTTCGTAAGGGAACTGCATTCACAAATATTCCATAATATAAACTTTTCATCAAAATTGTCACAGGTTTTAAGTGTGATCACGCTCACTTGTAAAAGCGATAATTCTGATGAACAGTATATATAAATGAATAGCTATGAATCCAATTCCCTTCTGAAAAAGAATGAGGCCAATTATGATATAAAAAGAGGAGACAGACTCAGTCTCTTTCTCTGTATATTAGATAGTCTGTTTCATTCTAACTCTGTATATCAGACAGTGTCTCTCTCCTCTCATTATACACCGTGTTCCAAATTATTATGCACCTTGGATTTAAGTGTCATAAACATTTAATTATTAGTTTTTCAATTAAACTCATGGATGGTATTGTGTCTTATGGCTCTTTGGATCATTGTAATCAATCTCAGACACCTGTGATAATTAGTTTGCCAGGTGTGCCCAATCAAACGAAAACTACTTAAGAAGGACGATCCACATTATTAAGCAGGCCACAGGTTTCAAGCAATATGGGAAAGAAAAAGGATCTCTCTGCTGCCGAAAAGCGTGAAATAGTGCAATACCTTGGACAAGGTATGAAAACATTGGATATTTCAAGAAAACTTAGGCGTGATCATCGTACTGTGAAAAGATTTGTGGCTGATTCAGAGCAGAGACGGGTTCGTTCAGATAAAGACATAATGAGGAAGGTTTCTGCCAGACAAATTAATAGGATTAGGAGAGCAGCTGCTAAAATGCCATTGCATCGCAGCAAACAGGTATTTGAAGCCGCTGGTGCCTCTGGAGTCCCGCGAACCTCAAGGTGTAGGATCCTCTAGAGCTTTGCAAGTGTGCATAAAGCTATTATTCGGCCACCCCTAAACAATGCTCACAAGCAGAAACGGTTGCAGTGGGCTCAAAAATACATGAAGACTAATTTTCAAACTGTGTTGTTTTTTGATGAGTGCCATGCAACCCTGGATGGTCCGGATGGATGGAGTAGTGGACGGTTGGTGAATGGCCACCATGTCCCAACAAGGCTGCGACGTCAGCAAGGAGGTGGCAGAGTCATGTTTTGGGCTGGTATCATGGAAAGAGAGCTGGTAGGCCCCTTTACGGTTCCTGACGGTGTGAAAATGACCTCTGCAAAGTACGTAGAGTTTATGACTGACCACTTTCTTCCGTGGTACAAAAAGAAGAACCGTGCCTTCCGTTGCAAAATTATCTTCATGCATGACAATGCACCATCTCATGCTGCAAAGAACACCTCTGTGTCATTGGCCGCTATGGGCATAAAAGGAGAGAAACTCATGGTGTGGCCCCCATGTTCCCCTGACCTCAACCCTATTGAGAACCTTTGGAGCATCCTCAAGAAAAATATATTTGAGGGTGGGAGGCAGATCACATCAAAACAGAAGCTATGGGAGGCTATTTTGACATCCTGCAAAGATATTCAAGCAGAAACTGTCCAAATACTCACAAATTCAATGGATGCAAGAATTGTGAAGGTGATATCAAAGAAGGGGTCCAATGTTAACATGTAACTTGGCCTGCTAAGTTTTTTTTTGATTGAAAGAGCTTTTGATTTCTGTAAATATGACCTCCTGATGCTGCAATGCAACAGTGCATTTTGAGTTTTTTACTTCTAAAAAAAAATCTGTTATCATTAGATTTGTTCAATAAAATTAGCATTTGCATCGACTATTTAGGAAAATCAGCGAAAAATATCATTTGCATAATAATTTGGAACGCGGTGTAACAAAATGAGCCTCATTCTATTATAGAAGGGAATTTCTTTATTATAGAACACCCGCCCCCTGCCTCTCAGACGACCCTTGTATGTAGTGTTACAACCTTTCCCACCCAAAAATACAGTGCAGGTTAACGCACATAAAAAGTGGGTATGGTTTTGAGGGCGTGCCTTTACACAGAGTGTGATTTTACGCGTGGAATTTCAATGCCATTTTGGTAAAGGTGGCCATACACATTATGAATGTCTGCCAAACTCCTGCCCACACAAACTACCCCTGAATACTATTGTGTTACACACAAACAGTGCCTCATAAGATAGTACCACACACTGTGCCCCCTGAAAATGATAGTGCCACCACAGTGCCACCGTAGACAGTGTCACAAATAGGAGTCCCTGTAGGCAGTGCCACACACAGTGCCTCCTCTGGATAGTGCTACACACACAATGCCTCCTGTAGACAATGCCACACACAGTGCCCTCTGTAGACGATGCCACATACACTGCCATCTGTAAATAGAGCCACAGACAGTGCCATCTATAATGCCCCCTGTGACTTCAGACCCCAGATCAAACAGACAGACCAGATTAAAAATGTAAAAAAATCTAAATAAGAACGATTACTCACCTTTTATATCCCCATGTCCTTCCAGCACTGATGTTTCCGTGGTCCCCGCAGGTTCTGCAGCGATGACATAACGTATATCATTCATGTGACCGCTGCATCACATCATGGTCCTCGGACCCTTAGGCCTTGTTCCTACAGTGCAGATTTGATGCAGATTTTGCATTAATTTTTTAAGACAAAACCAAAATTGAATCCGGGATACGAATCACTTCATGGCCTTCAGTGATATATTACATCTATTTAGGTGCCGTTCCTGGTTTTTCCTTAGAAATACAGGCAGAATCTGCATCAAATCTGCACTTTGTGAATAAGGCCTTACAGTTCCTGTTACCTTACATAAATTCACGCTCGCAAATGCTCACTCACTACAACAAGTGTCAGAAAAACAGCCAGCACATGGGGCATGGTTTCCTGGCACATTTCCCTTTCCTGGTGTCCAGCTCCATTGTGTGCTTGGCGGCGTTGTTTATCAGGAGAGAGAGCAGTGCTTCATTGTGTTTGTCGAACACTTGGCAAGCACACAATGCAGCACTGCTCTCTCTCCTGGTGTTCAGCGTCACCAAGTGCATAATGAAGCGCTGCTCTCTCCTGGTGATCAGCGCCACAAGGACAGAGTACAGTAACCGCTCTGTAAAAGAAAAAGTTTGGAAAGGTTGGCAGATCCCCCATGTGCACCCCAAACTGGTGCTCAGTAGCGCTATCTTTCTCATGTGCACCCCCCCAAGCTGGTGTTCAGTAGCAACAGTCTCGCCTTTGTGCACCCCCAAATCCGGTGTTCAGTAGCTGCGGTCTCTCGTATGTGCAACTCCTCTAAGCTGGTATTCAGCAGTCATGATCTCTCCTATGTGCACACTCCCGAATCTGGTGTTGTTTAGTAGCTGCGGTCTCTCCTATGTGCACCCCCCAAGCTGGTGTTCAGTAGTCGTTCTCTCTCCTGTGTGCAGCACCCCCAAGCTAATGTTCAGTAGCCATGATCTCTCCTATGTGCGCCATCCCAAATCTGGTGTTTAGTAGCCGCATTCTCTCCTTTGTGCACCCCCCCAAGCTGCTATTAAGTAGCCGCAGTCTCTCTTGTGTGTACACCCCCACGAAGCTCGTATTTAGTAGCCTTTGCAAAGACAGTGAGGGACAAGGGTCACACTGAAATGTAAGTTTAATAAACTGATGAGTTGGTTTATGTTCCATACGTGGCAACAGTTTGTGTTATATGACTCATGTTTGTATGGTCATTGATTTTTTTTATCGGCACGCATACAAAAAAGGATTCCTAACCCTGCACTACAGGCATGTGCAAACTCACTACATGCAGGCGTAAACAATTACTTCATATATGTATTCATACATGCACACTTACTATGTATACACTTGAACACATACACTACACATAGGCACACCCATTACCTACAAGTATATACAGATGTACCGACACATATACATTCTCACTATATGCACACATACTTACCGCCTTACAGTCAAACCCCCATACATTTTCTCTTTTAATACAATACAGTGAAATCCAGTGACTCACCCTGTATAGCGCCACACAGCCTTCCCCCCTTGTATAGTGTCGCACAGCCCCCTTTTATATAGTGCCACACAGCCCCCCCAGTAGGTAGCGTCACACAGCGCTCCCCCTGTATAGTGCCACACAGCCTCCCTAGTAGATAGTGCCACACACACCCCCTAGTAGATAGTGCCACATAGCCCTCCCGCTGTATAGTGCCACACAGCCCCCCTAGTAGATAGTGCAACATAGCGCTCCCCCTGTATCGTGCCACATAGCCCCCCTAGTAGATAGCGCCACCCAGCCCAACTAATAGATAGCGTCACACAGCCCCCTCAGTAGATAGCATCACACCCCACCCACAAAAAAACTTACTTAGCCCCGTTCTTGCAGATAGTGCCACACACAGCCCCCCTCTTGTAGATAATGCCACTCAGCCTTCCCCCTGTATATTGCCACACATCCCCTCTGTAGATAGTGCCACACTGCCCCCCTCTTGTGGATAGTGCCACACACAGCCCTCCCCCTGTAGATAGTGCCACTCAGCCTTCCCCCTTGTATAGTGCCACACAGACCCATAGTATATAACGCTACACAGCCCCCCAGTAGGTAGCGCCACACAGCGCTCCCCCTGTATAGTGCCACACAGCCTCCCTAGTAGATAGTGCCACACAGCCTCCCTAGTAGATAGTGCCAAACAGCCCCCCTAGTAGATAGTGCCACATAGCCCTCCCACTGTATAGTGCTACACAGCCCCCCCTAGTAGATAGCGCCACACAGCCCCCCTAGTAGATAGCGCCACATAGCGCTCCCCCTGTATAGCGCCACATATCGCTCCCCTTGTAGATAGCGCCACACAGCCTGCCCTAGTAGATAGCGCCACACAGCCCCCTAATTAACAGCGTCACACAGCCCCCTCAGTAGATAGCATCACATCCCCCCCACCACTGCCCTCTCTACTACTTCCGCCACCACTGCCTTCTCTACTACTACCGCCACTGCCCTCTCTACTACCGCCACAACTGTCCTCTCTACTACTGCCACTACAACTCTCTCTACACTGCCCTTTCCCCTGTCATGGATATGTGACTGTCAGCATCCAAGTTTAAAGGAACAGTGTCATCACAAATTATTTTTTTATATGTTAAAGATGTTAGTGCTTTATTAAAAACGTTTATATTCATTTGTGTGTTTGTGTTTTACTTTTTCTTATTTTTACACTTTTTCTTCCCTATGGGGGCTGCCATTTTTTGTTCCATTTCTGTGTGTGTCGATTAACGACACATACAGACATGGAATACGGCAGCCACAGTCCCATAGGGACTGCGAACGGCTCCCGTCCCATTGACTGCAGTGTACGGCGTCTGTGTGGGAACTGCGCATGCGCCGCTCCCACACAGTCCTATTCTAAATTGGCGCCGTCCGGCGCCATTTTCCTGTGGACCGGAAGTCGCGGCCGGACAGTAATATTACTACTTCCGGTCGCGGCTTCCGGATTTGTGCACTTGCACCAGCGGCAGCAAACGGAGCGGACGGGCCGGAGGGAGCCGCGGCGGCAGGAGCAGGTAAGAGATTTCAATGTATGTTCGTGTTTGTGTGTGTTTACTACTGTATGTAAACCTACTACACTGTGGGTTAGCTCAAAAAATGGCGACACACAGTGTAGGAGGTTACATCGTTCAAACCCCTCGTTTATCCCGGCACTAGCCAGGATAAAGGAGGGGGGGATGCTGAGAGCTCTCTAGAGCGAGGGCTTTTAACCCAATGTTGCAATGCTGCAATTTTGGGAACAGCTCCATCTAGTGACCAAAAATGGGTAGTATTATAAATTAGAAATAATTTATAATATTACATGGACTCGTGCAAAAAAATAAAAAAAATTTGAACAATGTTTAATCACCCACACACTAAGGGCATGACCACACATGGCGGAATTCCTCCGCAACTGTCCGCATCAATGCCGCACAGAATCTGCGTTGCAGATTCTGCAGCGGATCTGCACAAAATGTGCAGAAAATTGATGCGGACTGGCCGCTGCGGACTGCAGGAAAAGTGCTTCTCTTCTCCCTATTCAGTGCAGGATAGAGAGAAGGGACAGCACTTTCCCTAGTGAAAGTCAAAGAATTTCATACTTACCGCCCGTTGTCTTGGTGACGCGTCCCTCTTTCGGCATCCGGCCCGACCTCCCTGGATGACGCTCCAGTCCATGTGACCGCTGCAGCCTGTGCTTGGCCTGTGATTGGCTGCAGCCGTCACTTACACTGAAACGTCATCCTGGGAGGCCGGACTGGAGACAGACGCAGGGAGTTCTCGGTAAGTATGAACTTATATTTTTTTTTACAGATACATGTATATTGAGATCGGTAGTCACTGTCCCGGGTGCAGAAACAGTTACTGCTGATCGCGTAACTCTTTCAGCACCCTGGACAGTGACTATTTACAGACGTCTCCTAGCAACGCTCCCGTCATTACGGGAGCCCCATTGACTTCCTCAGTCTGGCTGTAGACCTAGAAATACATAGGTCCAGCCAGAATGAAGAAATGTCATGGTAGTAAAAACAATACGCTCCGCAGCACACATAAGATCTGCGAACTTCATTGCGGAATTTTGACTCTCCATTGAAGTCAATGGAGAAATTCCGCCATGAGTCCGTAACCAGTCCGCCACTGCTCCGCAACAGACAGAGCATGCTGCGGACACCAAATTCCGCTCCGCAGCCTATGCTCCGCAGCGGAATTGTACGCATCGTGTAAACGAACACTGCTAAATTAAAGTGAAAGTCAATGGAGAAACGGCTCCGCTGCGGATTAACGCTGCGGAGTGTCCGCAGCGGAATTTAAGTGAAATTCCGCTATGTGTGAACCCGCCCTAAATGTTTAATTTTTAAAAAAAAAAACATGTTTTTCTGGCAACACATTCCCTTTAAGCAGAGCCAGTGAATGTGCTGTTTGCACAGTATGCAGAGCAAAGGAAAGCTGGGACCACTGGGCAGTAGTATTAAATGTCACACATAGCCGCTCATAAGCTGTGACGTATAATGCTACTGCCCAGCGGTGCAAAATGCCTGTGCTCTGTATACTGTGTAAACCTAGGAACAGTCAGCATTACTGCACACCTGCAGCCTTGGCAATAGCAGTAGAAAGGGCAGGATGATGACATGACAGACAGTATTGCCGCCCAGCACCTGGTTGTAGCCTGATGTTGAATCGCGCTAGCCTTCTGAGAAAACTAACTCTGGCTGCTCAAGTGGCAGTAGAGCTAACAGCTCACATGCCCCTCAGAATTCAGAGGGCTAATGTGCAGTTCTTTCTGCACCACTTGCTCCTACGTGTGATGAGATGCCACTGCCATGGGGGTGGGGTGTAAATCGATTTTCCAATTTAGCAAAGAATCAGAATCGTGGCGCATTAAAAGGGCAAATTAATCAATTAAATTAATCGCCCAGCCCTACACTTTATTATTCGGGTCGTTATGATTGCAGCTATACCACATACACTATATGGGCAATAGCATTGGGACACCTACAGATTACATCTCCAGGAGCTTTTATGACTTCTCATTATAAATCCATAGGCATTTATATGGTCTGGTCTCTCCTTTGCTAAAACAGCTTCCACTCTAATGGGAAGACTTTCTACAAGATCTTGGAGGGAATTCATCAAGAAGAGCATTTGTGAGGTCAGGCACTGATGTTTGGGGAGAGGGCCTGGCTCGCAATCTCTGTTCTAATTCATCACAAAGGTGTTTGATGGGGTTGAGGTCAGGGCTCTGTGCGGGTTAGTCAAGTTCTTACAAACCAAACTCAACCCCTGACAAACAACCCCATAGCATTATCCCTCCTCCACCTACTTTACAGTTGGCACAATGCAGTCAGGCAGGTAACGCTCTCCTACTATTCACCAAACCCATACTCCTCCATCAGACTGCCAGATATAAAACACATTTCCACTTTTCCTGAGTCCAGTAGTGGCGTGCTTCATACCACTCCATCTGATGCTTGTCATTGTGCTTGGTGATGTTTGGCTTGCATGCAACTGCTCTGCCTTGGAAACCCATGACATGAAGCTACCGGTGCACAGTTTTTGTGCTGATGTTAATGACAGAGGAGGTTTGGAGCTCTGCAGTTATTGAGTCAGCACAGCATTGGCTAATTGTATGCACTATAAGCCTCAGCACTCGGCGACCCCACTCAGTGAATTTACGCAGTCGGCCACTTCATGGTTGAGTTGCTATGTCTCCGAAACGCTTCCACTTTTCAATAATAACACTCACAGGTGATTGTGGAATGTCTTGGAGGGAAGAAGTTTCACAAACTGACTTTTAGTGAGCTCTTTAGAATTGCCTATTCTTTCACGAATGTATGTAAAGGCAGACTGCATGGCTAGGTGCTTGATTTTATCGACTTGTGCAATGGAACTGAATGAAACACCTGAATTCAATGGCTTGTCCCAATGCCGTTGTCCATACAGTATATATATCAATGATGGTTGGACAATGTTGATTGGGCAGCATGTTCAAGGTCACAGGTTCACTTTAAAGGCTATGTACATCTTTTTCATTGTGTTTTTGTTTTTGTTTTTTTAATAAAAAAATCTTGCACGGAGACCTGAATCCGTCGGGTCAGCGGCAGTGACGGGTTTAGGGCAGGGGGTCCTGCGTGTCTCTGACCCACAGGATCCACCTGTTATCGATCACATCTAAGTTATAAACTTAGATCCGATTGGTAATAGCTCGACGCAGGACCCGCTGTTGCTTAACCCGTCAGTGCCGCTGGTGGATACAAATGCTCTCTACAGAGGATACAAAGCAGCTGTATCTTAAAAAGTAAAAATTATTTTTCATAAAAAGTATTTAGAACCAAACACACTGATAGACATTTTTATTTAAAAACAACAATTTCAAAGGTGTACATAGCCTTTAAACATAATTTTACTTTATTGATCTGCTATATGTTGTAATTTTAATTTACATGATATCTTGTTTAGTTGTTGTACTTTTTGTGTTTGTTAATTATGAACTATTATGTTTATGATAATAAGTTTATTTTATTTTAAGGAGCCATTGATACAATACTACAATACAGTCAGAGCGCCTATGAACTCTTGAACCGTAGAAAAGTTTTTCGTGACACCATTGCTGCGTACCTAAAAAATGAGGGCATCCCCATACCCGCAAAAATCACAAAGCCTGAAGTTGTCCAGAAAACCCTTACATTTTGGAGTGATGTGGTGAGTATGGGGCTCTTGACATGTCATCCTTTATGTGTATTTTATGCGTTATGCTAAGTTGACCTGAATTTATTGAAAATAATTATACAAGAATATTACTTTTTCCAATTTGCAGGATACCTGTATACCAACTGCGGTAAATTTTGTTCCATCCTCTATAACGCAGCAACAAAAGGCCTCTGCTTCTGATATCTCTCACCAATTCTACTTTCATACCCCTATATTGTCCGCACGTAGCCCCCAGGAAGATGCCATCAAAACATGGAGTCTTAGAGCAATGAGGTCAGATTTGGATGTAAGTCTTCACAACATCAGCTAAACATTACAATAGAATATGCTGGAGAAACTTTTAGTAGTTGCTGCTGATAGAATATGTGGCACCTCCATGCCAGATATTAAATCATGTGTCTATTTTTTCTACCATTTTTTTTTTTATAAAACAATTTTTATTGAATTTTTCCAACATTAATAAACAGAAACAGATGCATGACATTGCATTGGACATTACATGTGAGTTATTCAGCTGATCGTCAATACAAAATTGTACAGAACTGGCAGACGAATTTGACATAGATCATGCATAGCTAACATTGTTATCAATCTTTAACCCCTTGAAACTCCCCCCTCCCCCCTGACATCCTCTATATGCATGTTTCTAATATTAAATTGTAGAATGTTCATATAACCGAACCGTACCTGAACAGGAAGGTGGGTCCCTATCACTCCCTAGCGCCTAACTGAATCACCTTTTCAGCACTCCTAATGTTCCTGCCACATCTCTCGTCAGGTACCATGAGGTATAATAGAACGGTGTCATCAGATCCTTTATTTCGTCGGTCTGGAAATGTTTACATATAAAAACGTTCCATTTCTTAAAAAATTTTGATGAACCAGATTCCGCTGTTCGTTCAATATCTAGCCGATCCATATATACATATTTTTTCAACTGAGAAATTACCTCTAGGCCTGACGGTAGCTGTGGTTTAAGCCAGAGGGCAAGCAAGGACCTCTTGGCTACCAGAAGAAAGGCATGAAGTGCGTCAGGAATATGTTGAGTATCAGGAAAGGCATGAAATAAGAGGTAATGGCTCCACCACGACCGCCTCCCCCCATGTATCCCTGATTATCCCAGAAATCTTGTTCCAATATGTAAATAATTTGGGGCAAGTCCACAAACCATGAAATAAATTTGTTTTGGGTGCATGGCATCGTGGGCACGCTATTTGTCTATCCGGACAGTTGGGGTGTGGGGGAATATCAAAACCGTATATGGCCCTGTGGATGAACTTGAAATTCGTCTCCCTCCATCTTTCACAGACAACTGCTTTACGCACCTTTGCCCACCCTCCCAAAATCTGCTGGGTAAGATCTTGCTGGACAAGCTCTCTACTCCACATTTTAAACATTGTGGCAGTGGTAGATTTAGCGAGTGATTCTCTCAGTGTACTATACAAAAAAGATAAAGAGGATTTAGATGGGGGGGACACTATCAAGTCATCCAAGAAGTTCTTAGGGCATTCTGGGGCTATATTATGCAGTTTTGACCTTAAAAAGGACATTATTTGGCAATAGGCTAGGTGATGCCTTGTGGAAAGGTTGTTTACAGCTTGCAACTCTTGAAATGTCATATATCTATTTTCAGTAGAGTGCAAGAGATGATTAAGCTTGGAGATCCCCAACGATTTCATTTCCCTGAAATGCGGGTTCTCCCTCCCCTGTGGAAACTCCGGGTGTCCCCATAAATGCATATGCTTAGAAACGTGTTGAGGGAGGCCAAAAAGTGCTCTAATAGATTTCCAAGCCATAATGGTATCCCTAAATAGTATACGATGTTTGATTTCTGGTGGTATGTTCCCAATAGAGACATGTATTAGCGATGACAAATGTAGTGGAGCCACCACCCCCTCCTCAAGTGCGTAATTAGAATAAAAGTTTGAACCTTGTAGCCAGTCAAGGCCATGACGAGCCAAACATGCCAAATTATAGCTACGAAGATCCGGGATATTGACACCCCCCCCCCCCTTCTTTGCGTGTCATAAGTTTCTTTAAGGCTATTCTCGGGCGTTTCTTATTCCATATGTAGACGGAGAACATGGAATTTAATGTCTTGATATCAGTGTGTTTTAATAGAAGAGGAATTGTCTGTAGGGGATAAAGCAATCTCGGGAAGCTTACCATTTTCAAAAGATGGCATCTCCCCATGAAGGAGAGAGGCAGATGCTGCCATCGTTGAAGGTCTTGTTTAATTTTATTTATAACCGCCGGGTAATTGAGGTTATATATTGTGTCCGGTGTGCGACCTATGTTTATCCCTAGGTATTTAATGGAGGACCTAGCTATAGTAACCGGTATACTCAAAGAAGGTTTAAATTGTGCTGCGCCGTTACTGGTCAAGTGCAGCAATTCATATTTTGCGACATTTACTTTAAAGCCGGAGTGGCTCTCAAATTTTTTAATAAGCTCAAAGACCTGGGGAAGATCGTGATGCGGGTCTGATAGGAATATCAAGACATCATCTGCAAAGTATGTTGCCTTAATTGTTTCCGTGCCCACCCTGATGCCCCTTACACTTTTGTCAGCCTCCATTGTGCGAATAAAGGGTTCCAATGCGAGATTAAAAAGGAGGGGGGAGAGAGGGCAGCCTTGACGTGTTCCTCTATATAATGGGATGGTGGAAGAAAGAAATCCTGGAGTGTATACTTTTGCGGAAGGGGCCGAGTATAAGGCTCCAATAAAAGATCGAAAGGGTCCTGAAATACCCATAGAGTCCATTGTACCTCCCAACCAATCCCAATCAACCATATCGAATGCTTTTTCGGCATCTATAGTAAGGATAGCTGGGTTTGGGTGAGCAGACGGATTAACTTTAACATCATCTAGTACAGTTAGTATTTTCCTGATATTGGATACCGCGGAGCGGCCTTTTACAAAGCCGACTTGGCTTGGTGAAATTATTCTAGGTAATATAGTGGCTAATCTATCCGCCATAAGTTTAGATATTAGTTTTAAGTCCGAGTTGATTAAGGAAATCGGGCGGTATGAGGAAGCTAATTTTGGGTCCTTTCCTGGCTTAGGGAAGACCTTTATGTATGCGACATTGGAGGCTGCCGGAATGGTTTGTCCTGACAAATATCCATTATATAATTGAAGTAAACACGGGGTGATTTGATCCCTCAGGACCTTGAAGTATTCACTGGCGTATCCGTCGGGGCCTGGGGCTTTCTGCATTTTCAGTGAATTTATACAGGATTTTAACTCTACTTCTGTAATTGGAGAATTCAGGAATGTCCGTTCCTCCTCTGTAAGTTTGGGAAGTTGTAGGGAGTCTAAGACCGTAGGGAGTGAGGTAGGAGTATATGTTCTTTTTGTATACAAATCCTCATAAAATTGCTTTAAGATGGAATTAACTTGTTTAGGGTGTGACTGCAAAGTTCCCCATTTATCTGTCAATGTGGTAATATGGAATTGTGGTCCCAAAGCTTTGGACAGACGTGCCAACAACCTACCCGCCTTGTTTCCGTATCGAAACAGCTTCGCTTCAAAAGCGGACCGTTTCATCTTTTCCCCTTTATCCAACCACAATTCATATTCCCCCTTTGCTTTCTGCCATTCTTCTTTGTTTGAGAGCGTTGGCATTGCTTGGAAACGTGTGTAAGTCTGCCTTAAAGCCAGGCCATACTCCTCAATTTTCAATTTAGTCTGGTTTTTAAGTTTTGAAACATAAGCTATTAGTTGCCCTCTCATGACTGCTTTGGAGGTGTCCCAGAATAGCTGGGGATCCTGTGAGTGAGCTCCATTGGTATCCTCAAAATCCAACCACCAACCTTTAAGTAAAGATTGGAACGATTCATCAGATGCCAAGTTACTGGGGAAGCGCCACAGGATGTCCGAGCCCCTCGGAAAGCAATCATGTATTTCTAGCACTACCGGAGAATGATCTGATATAACCATGGGTTCGATGACACTCTGGTGCACCCGCTGAAGGAGCGGCGTCGACACCAAAGTGTAATCGATGCGTGATCATGATTGTTGGGCATGTGAATAATGCGAGTATTCTCTGCCATCAGGATGATGCAGACACCAGGGATCATGTAAAGCCGTGTCTGAAAGGAATGTGTGTAAGACAGTTTCTCTAGCTAGATCCTTGTGAAGAAACGGTTTATGGGGATTACTCCTATCCTCCGCAGGTTGTAAGACTACATTCAAGTCTCCCCCCAGAAGTTTGGAGGGTGTCGTATTAACTGCCATAACTCCGTTTAGCGTCTTGAAAAAGTGAGGACTACGTACATTAGGCCCATATACATTATATATGCTAATGGAATCTTCTGAACCCGTGAGGTGTATATTCACCCATCTCCCTGCTGAATCAGCTGTAGAGCCCGTGACTGAATAGGGGAGGTTCTTACCAAGGAGTATCAGAACTCACGCCTTAGAGTGCTGGGCGGGGGATCCGTAAACCTGGCCCACCCACAATTTTTGCATACGGTGGTAGTCTAACTCCGTTAGATGAGTTTCTTGCAGTAGCTCAATGTCGGTCTTTAGCCTTTTGAGATGGCGTAGTACCATCATGCGCTTATGGGGTGACCTGAGTCCCTTAACGTTCCATGAAACGATTCTCATAAACGGATGATATATTTAGTTTATCAATGTGGATGTCTAACTGCCCCCCTCCCCTTCCCAACCCCGCCTTCAAACCCAAATACATAACCAACAACAGGTAACTATCACACCATGGTCCTTGCTGTACCATTGCAACATCCACGTATATGTGACATGCGACTTCACTTTTTTCCCATATGTAAAAGCACATCTTATCTTAACTTCACCGTAACGAAGCCACTCCCAGCCATGGTGCTGGACTGGTCATATCATTATAGGATCGAGCACGAAAGATATAAAGATGTGGTCTATCTTGCATACATCATCTAGTTGTGCAAAACTATCAGGAAACAATGCATATATTTCACGTACAAATATCTAAAAGCACTGAGCAATATATTCCCATATGTGTGAAAGGATATATCTCATAGGAGACCCGAGTGCTCCTGCGTTCCTGAGCCTCTGGATATGGGAGTTCATCAAGTGTGACTTTGCTGAAGATTCCTGTTCCTCTGCGGTTTAGGAGCTGAGAAAGAAAAGCCATCTGATGAAGATCTGTTCTCCTTGGATAATTCTCGTGGTTCACCCATTGGCTTATGCGTAGGAGAAGGGCGATCAGGCGGTAAGGATTTCAAAATGGCATCCGCCGCTTCCGGTGTAGAAAAGGTATCATAGGATCCATCCGTGTTCGCGACCTTGAGAACTGCCGGGTACAATAATGCAAACTTGACATGGCGTTTGTATAATGCCGAGCAGACTTGTGAAAATGCTCGACGCCTTTTCGTGACTTCCGCTGAGAAGTCGCCAAAAATCAAAATGCGGTGTCCTTTATAATCCAGACCATCGCGTCTACTTTTAAAGGCCTTCAGCACTGCCATTCTGTCTGAATAGTCTAAGTACTTGACTATGACTTGGCGCGGGCGAGGTCTCGTCTGTGGATCGTAAGTCAGGTCCAACTCTATGAGCTCGCTCTACTTTACAGGCCTGGCGGATTCCCAAAGCCTCCGGTAAGTCCGACTCGCACAGTCGTCTGAGATCTTTCGCCAATACCGACTCCGGTAAACCCACGATGCGTAGGTTGTTCCTACGTGACCTATTCTCTAAGTCTTCCACTCTATCCCAGAGTTTCTGGTTGTCCAACCTGGTATCTTGGACTAGTTGGCGGAGGTCCATGAATGCTGTGTCCACGTGGTGCATGGCTGCCTCCAGCGTCATGTAGTTGTGATAGGGAGGTATTAACCGTTTTATACAGGGATTCTTGTAAATCCGGGGAGATTAATTGCGCTACCTGAATCGCCAATTGCTTATAGTCAATATTCAGGGTAGATAATGTAGACTCACCAGACGTTGAGGTCAGTGGAGCTTGAGGAACTTCCGACTCATCTGGTGTGGTTTGCATAGAGGACTCGTCCGCCATGATGGCTGTCTGGTCGGCCGCGCGGCCGGACTTGCTCTGCGCTCTGGATTTGCCATAATATGGACGAATCTGTCCATATACCGACAGGTTTGTCTTCCGTGCTGCAGGGGATCAGACTCGATTGTCCCAGCGATAGTTAGTAGGATCTGACCGAGTGATTTTGGTATCAAGGGCTGGAGCACTTGTACTCGCGCGTCCTCACATGCAGGCGCCGGAACCGGAAGTCTACCATTTTTAATGCATCTAAAATAAAAAATACAGCAACTTTGCAAATGTTCTTGATTAAATATATCTTACCGTTTAGTGTCTTCAGCTTCTGTGCAGACCTATGCATTGTTCTCCATGGTAACAGACTACAAACAAACCCTGTGTAGTCTGACCGGCAGTCATACTTCTGTCTAACTGAACTTTACTTGCTTAAATACATTTGGTACAGATAGAAAAGTACTGCATAGGAAGTTTAGACACAAAACGGTAGAAAATAATATTTCTTAAACACTATCTGCAAAGTTTTTTCATTTTATATGCATTAGGGTCATAAAAAAAAGTTGGTTGTGAAGGTGGACATAGCCTTTAAGCTATTGAAATTGATAATATTGATAATCCTCATAAAGAGAAATGTTGGAATATAACCACCATCAGCCATTAATCAATCTATTCTCAAATGATCATGTATTAACCTCATGTAAATGGTGCTGCGGTTCCAGAATATCTACATAGTATATGTCTATTTAGTTTTTTTGACATGAATCTTTCGTCACATGACAGAATAAAGTTTAAATATTTGGAAGGCACACAATGATTTAGATTTCTTATTACTAATTAACAAAGTGACATAAATGTTCCAAAGGGAAGCAGCGTCATATGTTAAATGTCTTATTACACTAGAGATATGTAAGACATACACTACCGTTCAAAAGTTTGGGGGTCACCCAGACAATTTTGTGTTTTCCATGAAAACTCACACTTATATTTATCAAATGAGTTGCAAAATGACTAGAAAATATAGTCAAGACATTGACAAGGTTAGAAATAATGATTTTTATTTGAAATAATAATTTTCTCCTTCAAACTTTGCTTTCGTCAAAGAATGCTCCATTTGCAGCAATTACAGCATTGCAGACCTTTGGCATTCTAGCTGTTAATTTGCTGAGGTAATCGGGAAAAATGTCACCCCATGCTTCCAGAAGCCCCTCCCACAAGTTGGATTGGCTTGATGGGCACTTCTTGCATACCATACGGTCAAGCTGCTCCCACAACAGCTCTATGGGGTTGAGATCTGGTGACTGCGCTGGCCACTCCATTACAGATAGAATACCAGCTGCCTAATTCTTCCCTAAATAGTTCTTGCATAATTTGGAGGTGTGCTTTGGGTCATTGTCCTGTTGTAGGATGAAATTGGCTCTAATCAAGCGCTGTCCACAGGGTATGGCATGGCGTTGCAAAATGGAGTGATAGCCTTCCTTATTCAAAATCCCTTTTACCTTGGCAATTTCTCGCATGGAATAGCCTTAATTTCTAAGAACAAGAATAGACTGTCGAGTTTCACATAAAAGCTCTCTTTTTCTAGCCATTTTGAGAGCTTAATGGAACCCACAAATGTAATGCTCCAGATTCTCAACTAGCTCAAAGGAAGGTCAGTTTTATAGCTCTTCTAAACAGCAAAACTGTTTATAGCGGTGCTAACATAATTGCACAAGGGTTTTCAAGTGTTTTCTAATCATCCATTAGCCTTCTAACACAGTTAGCAAACACAATGTACCATTAGAACACTGAAGTGATGGTTGCTGGAAATGGGCCTCTATACACCTATGTAGATATTGCATTAAAAACCAGACGTTTGCAGCTAGAATAGTCATTTAGCACATTAACAATGTATAGAGTGTATTTCTGATTAATTTAATGTTATCTTCATTGAAAAAAACTGTGCTTTTCTTTCAAAAATAAGGAAATTTCTAAGTGACCCTAAACTTTTGAACGGTAGTGTATATTTACTCATTACACCAATAATCCCAAAAATGTAATGTTCTAAATACACCCAAAAACAAGAGGCAATTAATATCTAATATTAAATTGAGACCCCCACACCAGACCTCTAAATGAATTAAGACCCAGATTAGACCCCTAAGTTAATTAAGACACCGGACCCTAAAAAAGAGACCCCTGACCAGACTCCATAATCACGACCCCAGTTAATTGAGATCCAGACCAGACCCCAAAATAAATAAAGGCACAGGACCAGACCTAAATAAATTCAGACCCCAATATAAATCTGGACTACAGACCAGACCTTCAAATTAAATCAGACTGGGGATCAGACCCCAGACCACGCCGCAAAATGAATTCAGACCTCAGAGCAGACATGAAAATCAATCTAGATCCCAACATTCGGGTCACAAACCAGAGCAAAAATAAATAAAAATCTATTCAGACCCCAGACCAGACCCTTCCATTTTACTTACCACTCCTCGGTCATAATAATATAATAATAATAATAATGATCATTTTGATTTATTTAGTGCCAACATATTCCACAGCACTTTACAATTGGGGAAGCAACTAGCAAGTAAAATTAAAGAAATTAAAACATGTAAATAAACAATAAGACAAAAGGAGAAAAGTCCCTGTCCATAAGCACTTAGAATATTTATGTACTGGGAGAAGTGACACAATAGGTAGAAGGTGCTCATTTTATCCCAGGAACCTGCCCCTTGTGCTGTCGAAGGAAATATAAATAAAGTTGAATAAACCTGTCAACCAGTCATTATTTGATCCAACATGGATATAAAGTGCTGAGAGATGCAACAAGGGCAGAGGAAATAGCAGACTGGAGAGATATTTCTGACCAGGTTGGGCTGTGTATGGGCCATTGACTATAGTTATGTGGCATGTCATCAAAACTAGGAATGTTAAGAACAAGTGTCCTGGGGAATTGAGTTCCCCAAGAATGGGGGTAGCATGGGAGATGTCATGCAGACAAGAATGAGAGGATGTAATAAGGGAGGATTATAATCGTCAGTGATTGGTTGAGTGAAGAGCAAGAGTGGGTTGGTAGATGGAGAAAAGAGCAGGGATGTATAACAATGCAACACTGTGGAGAGCTTAGCATAACCCAGTCAGGGACATAACTAGGAAACACTAGCAAACTTTTGTCTGCTCCCCCTCTCCTGGGTGTTACACACAGCCTCCCTTGTTAAAAGTGCCCCCAGTAGATTGTACCACACATTCCCCCTGTAGGTTCTGCCATAGATCCCATCTGTAATGGTGCTATGCAGCCCCCCTAAAGATAGTGCCATACAGCCCCCTGTAGATAGTGCCATACAGCATCCACTTCAGATAGTGCCAACAGCCCCCCTGTAGATAGTGTCATGCAGCCCCCCAGTAGATAGTGCCATACAGCCCCCCACAGATTATGCCATACAGCCCCCTGTAGATTGTGCCATACAGCCCCCCTATAGATTCTGCCATACATCTCCCTTGTAGACAGTGCTATACAGCCGCACTGTAGTGTCACACACCCCCTTGTAGATAGTGCCATACAGCTCCCATGTAGCTAGTGCCCCCTTCCCCTCTTGTAGACAGTGCCATACAGCCCGCCTTGTAGATAGTCCCCCCAGGCTCCCTCTTGTAGATAGTGGCATACAGACCTCACCTCCCCTTGTAGACAGTGCCCCCCACCTCCGCCTTGCAGACCGTGCCCCCACCTTCCCCTTGTAGATAGTGCCATACAGCCCACCACTTCCCCCTTGTAGACAGTGACATACAGCCCCCACCTCTCCCTTGTATACACTGGTGCCCCGCTCCTCCCCCTTGTAGACGGTGACATACGGCCCCCCCCTTGTAGACAGTGACATATAGTCCCCCAAACAAATAAAGCAAAAAAATTATACTCACGTAGCCCCCGTTCCCGTGAGGAACGGAGCTGTTCCACAATGCCTACGGGATCCTGGCTTTGCCGGCGTGATCCAGTGACATCATCACACCGGCATGCGCCTGATAGGTTGCAGGCCGAATGTGATACTATTGAATGTTAGGCAGCTAGGGGTGCCAACGGAAATGGTCATGGGCCCCCACATGACACGGACCCCGTGGCAGCCGCTATGGCTGCTACAGCAGTAGTTATGCCACTGAACCCAGTGATTCCCAACCTTCTCACAATCGCAGAATCCCATAAAAAAAAAAAAATATTTTATTCCTGGGAAACCTTTACTCCTATTACTACTTCCAAGAAGCTTGGTGCAGGTAACACATTCTGCAGTTCCTTCCCAGTGCTATAATTTGGCTGAGAGATGCTTTGCCAGGCTTTTTAAAGTAGACTAAAATGAGATTGCCATGTCTAGAGTAAGGGTATGTTCACACGATGAGAGGCATTTACGTGTGAAAAGACAGACTGTTAACAGCTGCCTCGTTTCACACGTAAATGCTCCTCCTCGTAATTTACGAGGCGTCTGAGACGCTCTGAGACGCTCGTAAATCTTGAGCTGCGCTTCATTGAGTTGAATGAAGAACAGCTCAAATTACGTGGCAAAGAAGTGCCCTGCACTTCTTTGCCGAGGCAGTCCATTTACGCGTCGTCGTTTGACAGCTGTCAAACGACGACGCGTAAATTACAGGTTGTCTGCACAGTACGTCGGCAAACCCATTCAAATGAATCTGCAGATGTTTGCCGACGTATTGTAGCCCTATTTTCAGACGTAAAACGAGGCATAATATGCCTCGTTTACGTCTGAAAATAGGTCGTGTGAACCCAGCCTTAAAGTTACAGGTTGTGCTGCTGCTTTTCAACCCTAAGCTATGGTCTTGACATGCCTGACGAAGACCCCAGCTGAGGGTTGAAACACATTGCACTTTATATTTGTCTAAATAAAATCCTTCATGATTAGAAAATATCAGTGAGCAGTACTGTTTATCTGACGGACTCAAAGCAGCGCCCTAGAGAACAGCATGCAATCCCAATATGAATAGCAGAATTCAATCAATCATAAAAGTATATACTGGCAATAATTGATTGCATAGTGCCGAACATTATTAGCCCCAATAGGAACGGATACAAGTTCCTTTAAAGCCCCATTGGCTTTGTCAGGGGGAAATAAGGCTGGAGATCTTGCCTGGTTAAAGCGACTCTGACAGGCTCCTATGCTATCCTAAATGAGGGCAGTATAGGATACAGAAGGATATGCTGAGCTCAGTGATATATAGCTTTCCATAATTTGATTCAGTATTTTCATGAAAAAAGCTGCATAGATGCTGCCAGACACAATAATACAAGAAACCTGTCAATCACTCTGCATGCTACTGTAGTGACCAAAGAATATCAGACATGGTCACTTCTGAGTGCCAGAAGTAGGATGACGTCGAGGCGTGGGCTTCTATATGTGGCGTTGTGTGCACCCTGTGATCGAGTCTTTACTCTGCACATGCTCAGCATCATTTTATAGCAAAAAGCTTTAAAATAAATATCGATAAAACAATTTGTCTGTGTGACGTTGCAGGAAATCATCTCAGGAATGAACTTTATTCCAGCTAGAGATCCTGTGATTTCTTTTTCAATAACAAAACAAGAGAAGGTCTCTGATGTGTCTCTGAAAGTCCTTAGTAAAGTTTCCTGCAGCTCACACTTCTATGATAATTCCGAGCTGTCCACGCACAGCTGTCAAAGGGATGACCAAAAAGAGCAGAAATCAACATCACAAACACAAGACCCTCAGGTGAGTGTACATGATGCTAGAATGACAAATGTTCAAAGCATATTTACGTTTTATTAATATTTCAAAGCTCAATAATCAATGTAGGATGGGTTTCATCAATATAAAATTCGGGATCCGGCAGAGGTGAGTGGACGCGAGCGCTGGCGTCTCCTGAGGAGGAGGCTGGGGCCAGCACTTGCCAACTCGTGGCTGCGGCTGCCACGGGGAGGTTGGAACTGACAGCCCACAGCCACGGACATTGCACTGAGCTTGGTTCTGGTGCTGTATATATGTACTGAGCTTGGTTCTGGTGCTGTATATATGTACTGAGCTTTGTTCTGGTGTTGTATATTTGTACTGAGCTTTGTTCTGGTGCTGTAAATATGTACTGAGCTTGCTCCTGGCGCTATATCTGTGCATTAGCCGGGAGAGTTGTTGTGGCTTACTGCGCACGTCGCACTGTCCACCAACCTTCTCATGTGCATAGCCTAACTAAATGGGCTGAGCACGCTTAGGATATTGAATGTTCACATATAGGCCTATACGTAATGGAGGAGTTTAATATAATGTGTGGGTAGGTCTGTACGCTTGTGTAATTATATAAATAGTGTGGCAAACCACACTAAAACATTCTGGACAGGGAATTTCTTTATTTAGAGTCCACTTTAATGTAGGGGGTATTTGGAATATCATAATTGTTTTATTTTATTATTAGAATAATTTTAAATGGCGCGATACACCGCAACACACTGTGAACCCCCCCCCCCCCCACCGCATGACTTCTTCCGAAAACAGGGAACCTGTTGTTAAAAATTTGAATCCCACCCCTGGCCACACCCATTGCCAACCGGTGCATAAACTCAACCACACAGCCATGCAATCTCCATAGACAAACATTGGTAGTAGTATGGTGCGCACCATAGAGCTTAGACGGTCATAGGATGCCATTTTGCTACAAGTCAGTTTATTACATTTCTGATCTGCTAGTTTTGCCATGGATAACTGTAAGTGCTATTATCGTAAAGTGGAAGTGTCTAGGATTAAAGAAAGTACAGTCACGAAGCGGTAAACCACTCAATCTCACAGAGAGGAGCGCTGAGTGCTGAAGTGTATGGCATCACTCACTACAGGGTTCCAACTGCCTCTGGAGATGACATCAGCACAAGAACTGTGCCCCAGCAGCTTAATGAAATGGGTTTCCATGGTCGAGCAGCTGCATCTAAGATCAACATGCACAATCCCAAGCGTCGGCTGGACTGGTAAATACCACGTCACCACTGGACTCTTGAGTAGCAGAGATGTGTTCTCTGTAGTAATTATTTACATTTTACTCTGGCAGTCTGATCAATAAATTAAAGCGTTTAACCATTGAAGTCACAGCGGATCATTCCTAACACCCCTGGAACATCAGGAACCTTCCTGAGCATACCAGGGCCAGGATCTAATATACCAGTAACGCTGTCATCTACACTAAATTCCCGCTCTCTCATCTGACCCTACACGTTTCTATATAACCATTTCATCAGTGGGCTGCTATCTTTTAAGCTGGCAGCGGTATTACAATGTGTCCATACATTTGTTTTTAAACCTACACAGAAGCATGCTCGCAATTTATGTCAGCGGCTCCGGATGCCCCAGGGCTGTTAGGAATGATCCTCTGTGAAATCAATGGCTCAACGCTTTAACCCCATTTATCTATATATAAGTACATTCATCCTTTAGGGTTCGCAACTGAATCAGTTGATGAGTTACTTTTTTTAATTGTTATTTAACTAGAGCACGTTGGGCTTTTGTCACGGTGGTGATTGTGCCCCTGATTTTAGCGAGATATTAATAAAGAATTTAGAATTTTTACTCCTTAGTCACACTCAGTAAATTGTCCATAGTCTTATTTCCAACAAATACAGTTCCGTAAAAGAAAATTCCACCCTATCCTAACACACAACCTTGTCTGGATCATTGACAACTGTTTGTATTGTCCTACATTTTTTTTTTAATGAATATTGAACTAAAATTTAACCAATTCTGATTCTGGATTTAGAGAAATGTAAGTATTGTTGTTCTCTACCACAGTATGACCTAAACCATAGTGTTTCATCATCTCAAAGCTCCACTTGTCCTTTCCAAGTTGTTGATGAGGGGTATACTGTAACTAAAGGGGAGAAGGGCAAACCGCAGAAATCTCAGTCATCTCTTGTCAGTGAGGTAAGTGTGAACTTAAAAACGTAACCAAATGTAAAGCTCTTTAAAGTTCATGCCAGACATTGAAGTATTGTAACAAATTATATAAATATATATAAACACTACCGTTCAAAAGTTTAGGGTCACTTAGAAATTTCCTTATTTTTGAAAGAAAAGCAGTTTTTTTCAATGAAGATAACATTAAATTAATCAGAAATACACTCTATACATTGTTAATGTGCTAAATGACTATTCTAGCTGCAAACGTCTGGTTTTTAATGCAATATCTACATAGGTGTATAGAGGCCCATTTCCAGCAACCATCACTCCAGTGTTCTAATGGTACATTGTGTTTGCTAACTGTGTTAGAAGGCTAATGGATGATTAGAAAACACTTGAAAATCCTTGTGCAATTATGTTAGCACCGCTGTAAACAGTTTTGCTGTTTAGAGGAGCTTTAAAACTGACCTTCCTTTGAGCTAGTTGAGAATCTGGAGCATTACAGTTGTGGGTTCGATGAAACTCTCAAAATGGATAGAAAAAGAGAGCTTTCATGTGAAACTCGACAGTCTATTCTTGTTCTTAGAAATGAAGGCTATTCCATGCAAGAAATTGCCAAGAAACTGAATATTTCCTACAACGGTGTGTACTACTCCCTCCAGAAGACAGCACACACAGTCTCTAACCAGAGTAGAAAGAGAAGTGGGAGGCCCCGCTGCACAACTGAGCAACAAGACAAGTACATTAGAGTCTTAAACGCCTCACATGTCCTCAACTGGCAGCTTCATTAAATAGTACCCGCAAAACGCCAGTGTCAACGTCTACAGTGAAGAGGCAACTCCGGAATGCTGGCCTTCAGGGCAGAGTGGCAAAGAAAAAGACATATCTGAGACTGGCTAATAAAAGGAAAAGATTAATATGGGCAAAAGCACACAGACATTGGACAGAGGAAGATTGGAAAAAAGTGTTATGGACAGACGAATCGAAGTTTGAGGTGTTTGGATCACACAGAAGAACATTTGTGAGACGCAGAACAACTGAAAAGATGCTGGAAGAGTGCCTGACGCCATCTGTCAAGCATGGTGGAGGTAATGTGATGGTCTGGGGTTGCTTTGGTGCTGGTAAAGTGGGAGATTTGTACAAGGTAAAAGGGATTTTGAATAAGGAAGGCTATCACTCCATTTTGCAACGCCATGCCATACCCTGTGGACAGTGCTTGATTGGAGCCAATTTCATCCTACAACAAGACAATGACCCAAAGCACACCTCCAAATTATGCAAGAACTATTTAGGGAAGAAGCAGGCAGCTGGTATTCTATCTGTAATGGAGTGGCCAGCGCAGTCACCAGATCTCAACCCCATAGAGCTGTTGTGGGAGCAGCTTGATCGTATGGTACGCAAGAAGTGCCCATCAAGCCAATCCAACTTGTGGGAGGGGCTTCTGGAAGCATGGGGTGAAATTTCTCCCGATTACCTCAGCAAATTAACAGCTAGAATGCCAAAGGTCTGCAATGCTGTAATTGCTGCAAATGGAGCATTCTTTGACGAAAGCAAAGTTTGAAGGAGAAAATTATTATTTCAAATAAAAATCATTATTTCTAACCTTGTCAATGTCTTGACTATATTTTCTAGTCATTTTGCAACTCATTTGATAAATATAAGTGTTAGTTTTCATGGAAAACACAAAATTGTCTGGGTGACCCCAAACTTTTGAACAGTAGTGTATATATATAAGAAACCGCTCAACATTAATAAAGCTTTACAGCCTTACTTTATCTTTTATAGACTGTGCCACACATGAAAACCCGCTCCATGTTTCAGACTGAGCAGCACAATGCAAATTTTGAAGTAAAGATTGAAAATGCGGAAGCCACTCCATGCACAGGCGTTACAGTAAGGCTGTATAATGCACAATGATGGTTGTAATTTGTAGTTAAGTTTTTGGATTTATCCAAAATTTTAAAGCTAAAAAAATGGTAATATAAAATATGTAAAATAAACACACAATAAAACCACATATTAAATATTTTGTTATTGTTACAGGAAAATGAATTAAAAGGCATATTGCTGGCCATTCCCAGTTATTACTGGCATAGTATTAGTTTTCTGGCCGCGATTTTATTCTTACTTGTTCTCACTGTATGAACAGTGTGCCAGTGGAAGTATACACCAGATTCATCACCACACCCTGTTGATGAATCTGTCACTGTGGGAAAAATAACGTGGGGTCGGACCTTGATTAAAAATATCTTACCATTTTGTAGGTACATCTCCTGTGTAGACCTACATGTCTCTATGGTTACAAACAAACCCTGTGTGTAGTCTGACCCTGCAGTCGTGTATTACACAGCTACCTCTGCCATCTCTACTTACAAACAGTAGAAGAGGGTCAGATGGAAGAGAATAACACATGACTGATGGATCAGACAACACGCAGGGTTTTTTGTAGTCTGTAACCATGGAGACATATATAGTACTTCTGAATAGTTGCTGTGTACACAAAAGCTAGGATATTTTTTTAATCAAAACTATTTGCAAAGTTGTGTCATTTTTTATTTATGAGGTCTTGGAGGAGTAAAAAAAAACAAACTGATTACAAAAGTTTCATACACCAGCCTTAATATACACAAAGTTTAAGTAAAATGCAACTGATTTATAAAGAGGGGCTCGCCTCTTAATAAATTAGGCACATTTATGGCCATCCGTGCGCCAGAAGTGAAGTCTATGACCGCTAAGAGCTATCAAAAATTGCGCCATAATTAACACCAGTTTCTGTCGTAAAATATAGTAAATGTGACAGGGCACGGGTGGTCCATCACTGGAGCTAAGCTCTGCACATAACGCAAATTTTTGTGACTTTTGTGCCATTTGTGATCATTCTACACCTGAAAACTGGTGTAGAAAAGTTTATAAATTCCCCCGTCAGTCTTTAAATGTTACTCTTCAGATTTTCCTGGGCACACCATAGTACATCATTCCTATGACTGTATAAATGTATTACTGGGCACACAATGACTTTAGACAGACTTAAGGTCAACTGAAATGTAATTTGCTAAATTTACTGATTTATTGTAATTATATTGTAATCATTCATTCTTATGACATTTCCTCTTCAAATTTGCATTAAAGATTATTTCTAATATTGTTGAGAATAATTGTGTTATTATCATAATATTATTTATTTAAAATTTTCAGCAAAATAACAAAAAAGTCTCCCAGCCCCTAACTCCACTTCAATCTGTACATGATAAAAGAAATACTAAAGAAGTGGTGACCTCTCCGTCCACAACTAAGGTAAAGCTCAGTAATACAACGTATGCTGATACATACTGGTACAGCACTGTTTGTTTGCTCTTTAGTTTATTCTTTATAAGTGAAGTCCATTTACTAACGTGTCTATGTCTTATAAACCTGAGTTGTGTCACTCCTTTGGTATATATCCTGGAAATATATGAATGATTTGACGGCTGGGCATTGCTATTTGTCACTGGTTAAGGCCACATGCACATGACCGCAATTTTGGTCTGCAATGACATGCCGTAATTGCGGATCTAATTGCGGCTCCATTAATTTCGATGGCCCACGGACACCTTCGCGTAGGTGTCCATATATTTGCAGGAATGTATTCCACGCCGTAGAAAGACATGTCATTTTGCTTTTTACGGACCATGCTCCCATACTTTATATGGGAGCACGACCCGCAAATGCGGGTGGCTGTCCGCGACAGTTGGCGGACCGCCGTGCCCGTAATCATGGACCATGGTTACGGGCAGGGTCGTGTGCAGGGGGCCTAAAAACACGTGTCTGTGACAACAGGAATGGCTGCACCCTGTAAAAAAAAAAAGGTCCACCTTTCTTCTCCGAGTTTCAATATCAAATGTAAATTTCTTTGATGTCCATGCCAGACATTGAAGTAGTGTAACAAATATATATAATTTATAAGGAGCCGTTTAACGATAATAAAGTTTTACAGCATTATTTTATCTCTAATAGACTGTGACACACATGAAAACCACCTCCATGTTACAGACTGGGCAGCAATATGCAGCAACTAAACAGACTGAAAACATGGCACCCATCCCATGCACCGACGTTACGGTAAGGCCTCATGCACATGGCCGCGGAGTGTCATGGGAATGGGTGTAGGGCACCCCCTATCTCAAGATAGGAGTGTGGGTTCAGAAGCTAGGATCCACATCTATCAGACATTTATGGCATATTCAGTGGGAATACCCTTTAAATGTAATATGCTAAATTTATTATTTTATCGTAATTATGTTGTAATTGTTTATTCTAATAAAATGGCTTATTTTTTAACTTTACATAGAAGATTGTAAATTAAGTAATCCTCATTCTAATATTGTTCCGAATAATTGTGTTATTATCATAAAATTGTTTCTTTTTAATTTTCAGCAAAATAACAAAAAAGTCTCCCAGCCTCTAACTGCACATGATAAAAGAAATACTAAAGAAGTGGTGACATCTCCGTCCACAACTAAGGTAAAGCTCAGTAATACAACGTATGCTGATACATACTGGTACAGCAGTGTTTATTTACTCCTCAGTTTATTCTTTATAAGTGAAGTCCATTCACTAATGTGTCTATGTCTTATCAATCAGACTTGTACAGTTCCTGTTATTCCTACTCTCAACGTATGAATAATTTGACAACTAGGAGTTACTATTCCTCCTTGTCTACAGCTTGCGCAGCAAAAAACAAGCCTTCACACAGCTCAATCAACAGAAAAATAAAAAAAATTGGGGTCTCAGAATATGGCAACACTATTTTTTTTTTTAAACAAAAAGTTTTTTCTTGGTAAAGTAGTAAAACATGAAAAGATAATATTAGTTTGGTATGGCCATAATCGTATTGACCAGCAGTATAAAGTTAACATGTCATTTTTACCGGACGGTGAACGTCGTAAAAACTAGATTAAAAAAACAATAAAGGAATTGCTGTATTTTTTCTTTTCTAGCTTACAATAAAAATGTTGTACAATTTCCCAGTTCATTATATGGTGCAATAAATGGAGCCGTTAAAAACCACATCCTGTTCCGCAAAACACAAGCCCTCATAGGGCTCTGTCAGCAGAAAAATAAAAAGTTATGGCTTTTGGAATGCAGGAAATAATAAAACAAAAATGTAAAAAACGTACAATGGCTGTGGCAGTAAGGGGGTTAATGGCTGAAATAACTAAAGTACCCCACTAAAGTACCCCACCCTTATATATTGCTTTTGATATTGATCCAGTTTAATTCTCGGCCGTTTGCCTCTCAAAACGAATTCTGCAATTAAATGACCTATTGTTCTACACACCTTATCTGTTAGCCACCCTGGACTTTTAACCACATCTTACAAAATCTTGGGCAACAAGACCATCTTTATCAGGACAACACTCACTGCCATTTACAAATCATTTTTTTTCCCAAATCTGAAGCTTGGATCTAACAATCTGCAAAAGAGGGGACAATTCAATCTTCGAAGGTTCACTGAGACATTAAGCCACAAATACTTGAAAGACTCCCTTTTACGATCTTTCTGGACAGGAACACTGAACGAGCATCAGTCTCCTCAATCGGTACCATAACCGATTCCTCCAGGTGATTCTTAAGCACAAATACATTTTCCAAACTGTTCAAATATGTCAAAGCCAGTACCAGTAAATCTAGACGAACCCAGGAATAGTAGGATATCATCAGCAAATAATGCTTCTTTTTATTTTTTATCTAGAACCATAATTAAATCTCCTGGGCTCACTCTGAAATCGTTTACCAAAGGTTCTACGATTAAGGCTTCATTCACACAACAGTGATAACAAATACAGTGGTTAAAAACAGATAAACTGTCAGTTAAATAAACTTTTTTTTTTTTATGGCAGTTTTGCATCAGTATGTCTCCAAATTTTCATCCATGTCCTGGCCGTCTGACCGTTTTTAACAGCCATTTGTTATCCGTTCTTCACGGGTGTTATAAAAAACATATACATTTAATTTGTCAGGGATTTTCTTGTCCCAACCCCCTGAAAACACCACAGTGCCCATGTAGATAGTGCCAAAATGCCCCTGTAGATAGTGCACATTGAGTGCCAGTGCCTACATATATGGACAGTGATGTCAGGGGCTCATTATAGGTGCGGAATCCCTGGCCAGAGCATTGCCAACGCTCTGGCCAGGGATTCTGGCATCTCAAAGCCCCAATCGTCACTCTTCATAGAGTTAGGCCTCATGTACACGACCGTGCTCGTAATTACGACTCGTAATTACGAGCACGGGCGGGCACGGCCGGCCACGGGCAGCCGGCCGCTTTTGCGAGCCGTGCTCCCATTATAAAGTATAGGAGCACGGCCCGTAAAATCAAAAAATAGAACATGTTCTATTTTTTTAATGGCACGGGCACCTTCCCGTGAGAAAACGGGAAGGTACCCGTGACTAACAGAAGTCTATGGGCCTGTTATTGCGGGTCGTAATTACGACCCGCAATTAGGGGTGTTTTTACGGTCGTGTGCATGAGGCCTTAGGTCCAGAATTATTTGGACAGTGACACAATCTTCATGATTTGGGCTGCTGCCACCACATTGGATTTGACATGAAACAACTGAGATGCAATTGAAGTGTAGACTTTCAGGTTTAATTCAAGGGGTTGAACAAAAATATCCTGTGAAATGTTTAGGAATTGCAACCATTTTTCTACACAGCCTCCTCATTTCAGGGGCTCAAAAGTAAATGGACAAATTAACATTACCATGTTTTTTTTAATACTTTGTAGAGAATCCTTTGCAGGCAATGACTGCCTGAAGTCTGGAACTCATGGACATCACCAAACGCTGTGTTTCCTCCTTTGTGATGCTTTGCCCGGCCTTTACTGCAGCCGTCTTCAGTTGTTGCTTGTTTGTGGCTCTTTCTTCCTTAAGTTTAGTCTTAAGTAAGGTGAAATGCATGCTCGATCGGGTTGGCATCTGGTGATTGACATGGCCATTGCAGAATATTCCACTTCTTTGCCTTAAAAATCTCCTGGGTCGCTTTTACAGTATGTTTTGGGTCATTTTCCATCTGTACAGTGGAGCGACGTCCAGTAAACCTTGCTGCATTCAGTTGAAGTTGAATCTGAGCAGAAAGTATATACCTGAACACTTCAGAATTCATCCGGCTGCTTCTGTCCTCAGTCACATCATTAACAAACACTAGTGACCCAGAGCCTTTGGCAGCCATGCATGCCCATGCCATTACACTGCCTCCACCATGTTATACAGAGGAAGTGGTGTGCTTTGGATCATGAGCCGTTCCAAACCTTGTCCATACTTTCTTCCTCCCATCATTCTGGTACAGGTTGATCTTAGTTTCATGCTGTTCCAGAACTGGGGAGCTTCTATGGATGTTGTTTGGCAAAGTCTAATCCGGCCTTTCTATTTTTGATGCTGATTAATGGTTTGCACCTTGTGATGCATGGTAGACTTAGATACTGATACACCTATTTTCAGGAGAGTGTTCTTCACTTGGGTAGATGTTGTGAAGGGGTTTTTCTTCACCATGGAAAGGATTCTGCAATCATTCACCACTGATGTCTTCCGTGGACATACAGGCCTTTTGGAGTTCACAAGATCACCAGTGCACTCTTTTTTTTTCAAGAATGTACAAAACTGTTGATTTGGCCACTCCTAACATTTGCGCGATCTCTCTGATGGATTTCTTCATTTTTTTCAGCCCAACGATCTGTTTCACTTGCATTGAGAGCTCCTTTGACCTCATGTTGTGGGTTCACAGCAACAGCTTCCAAATGCAAATGCCACACCTGGAATCAACTCCAGACCTTTTACCTGCTTAATTGATGATGGATTAACGAGGGACTAGCCCATGCAACCCATTAAATAGCTTTTGAGATAATTGTCCAATTACCTTTGGTCCATTGAAAAAAAGGCAGCTACATTTTAAGGAGCTGTAATTACTAAGCCCTTTCTCAAATTAGGATGTGAATACCCTCAAATTAAGGCCGGATTTACACGAGCGTGTGCGTTTTGCGCGCGCAAAAAACGCTGCGTTTTGCGCGCGCAAAAGGTATTTGACAGCTCCGTGTGTCATCCGTGTATGATGCGCGGCTGCGTGATTTTCACGCAGCCGCCATCATAGAGATGAGGTAGTCGACGCTCGTCACTGTCCAAGGTGCTGAAAGAGCTAACTGATCGGCAGTAACTCTTTCAGCACCCTCATCAGTGAATGCCGATCACATAACCTGTGAATAAAAAAAGACGTTCAAACTTACCATGAACTGCCTGCTTCCTCCAGTCCGGTCTCCCGGCCGTTGCCTTGGTGACGCGTCCCTCTCTTGTCATCCGGCCCCACCTCCCAGGATGACGCGGCAGGCCATGAGACCGCTGCAGCCTGTGCTTGGCCTGTGATTGGCTGCAGCTGTCACTTGGCCTGAATTGTCATCCCGGGAGGTCGGACTGGAGGAAGGAGCAGGGACTTATCGGTAAGTCCGAACTTCTGTTTTTTTTTACACGTATATGTATATTGTGATCGCAAGTCACTGTCCATGGTGCTGAAACAGTTTAAGTCTTTGAGCACCGTGGGCAGTGACTGTCTCCTGACGTCGCGTACCCGAACATTTTTTGCCGGGTTCGGTCAAAACGAGTTCGGCCGAACCCGGTGAAGTTCGGTGCGCTCATCTCTAATTTGACACTCCGTTGACACTCCGTTTGGATGTTTGTAACCAGAAAAGCACGTGGTGCTTTTCTGTTTACATTCATCCTTTTGACAGCTCTTGCGTGATTTTCGCGCATGCAACGCAGGACCGTCCGTGTGGCATGCGTTGTTTTCACGCACCCATTGAAGTCAATGGGTGCGTGTTGCGTGAAAAACGCAAGAATATAGAACATGTCGTGAGTTTTACGCAACGCACTCACGCAGCGCAAAATTCACGCATCGTCTAAACAGCCCCATAGACTATTATAGGTGCGTACGACACGCGTGAAATACGCTCGTGTAAATGAGGCCTAAAGCTGAGAGTCTGCACTTTTAGTCCATATTGATTATATAACTGTATATTCAATATGTTTTTGTAAACAGCTAAAATGCCAAAACTTGGGTCACTGTCCAAATAATTCCGGACCTAACTGTATATGGACACTAATGTCAGGGGCCCACTCTAGGAGCGAAATACCCAACTAGAGCTTTGCCAATACTCTGGTCGAGTATTCTAGTATTACAAAGCCCCTAACATCACTGTCCATGTATGGAGAGTGACATCAAGGGCTCCTCTGGGAGCGGAATTCCCGGTCAGAACATTGCCGTTGCTCTGGCTGGGGGTTCCAGCATCTCAAAGCCCCTAACATCACTGTCCATATAGGAATACACCCATAGAACTCCATTGTTGTGAAAACGGCCGTGTGATGGCCGCTAAAACAACGGCTGTCACACGGCCGTTTTTAACTGTCGATTGAATATAGTCACAGTGGTGACAAAGGGCAATCTTCTTTCAATCCCAAAAGAATCTGAGACACCTCCATTTATTAACTACCTTGCTCTTGGCCCACCATACAATAACAATCTAATTTAAAAAATTTGACCTAAAACCCATAAAACACAAAGATTCACAAAGAAACCCCCTTTGACTGAAACAAAGGCTTTGGCTGCATCAAAGTATTATTAGTATTATTCTCTCTCCATGATTATCAGGCTCCTGATATTTCTTAATAGTCAGTTCAGATCTTCCAACTTAGATCTTCCAGCCATAAATTCAGCTTGATCTTTATGTATTCGATCTTCCAGAAATCCTCTTAACCTAGTAGCAATGCCAAGACCTTAGCATCTGTAATTATTAATACATTGCTCTGTATATCTCTTAATTATGCAATGAATAAGCTTCATATGCTAAAATTGGAAAAACCCCTTTAAAGGGAATGTGTTGCCAGAAAAACATGTTTTTTTTTTAAAAAATTAAACATTTAGTGTGTGGGTGATTAAACATTGTTCAAATTTTTTTTTTTTTTTTGCACGAGTCCAGGAAATATTATAAATTATTTCTAATTTATAATACTACCCATTTTTGGTCACTAGATGGAGCTGTTCCCAAAATTGCAGCATTGCAACATTGGGTTAAAAGCCCTCGCTCTAGTGAGCTCTCAGCATCCCCCCCTCCTTTATCCTGGCTAGTGCCGGGATAAACGAGGGGTTTGAACGATGTAACCTCCTACACTGTGTGTCGCCATTTTTTGAGCTAACCCACAGTGTAGTAGGTTTACATACAGTAGTAAACACACACAAACACGAACATACATTGAAATCTCTTACCTGCTCCTGCCGCCGCGGCTCCCTCCGGCCCGTCCGCTCCGTTTGCTGCCGCTGGTGCAAGTGCACAAATCCGGAAGCCGCGACCGGAAGTAGTAATATTACTGTCCGACCGCGACTTCCGGTCCACAGGAAAATGGCGCCGGACGGCGCCAATTTCGAATAGGACTGTGTGGGAGCGGCGCATGCGCAGTTCCCACACAGACGCCGTACACTGCAGTCAATGGGACGGGAGCCGTTCGCAGTCCCTATGGGACTGTGGCTGCCGTATTCCATGTCTGTATGTGTCGTTAATCGACACACACAGAAATGGAACAAAAAATGGCAGCCCCCATAGGGAAGAAAAAGTGTAAAAATAAGAAAAAGTAAAACACAAACACACAAATGAATATAAACGTTTTTAATAAAGCACTAACATCTTTAACATATAAAAAAATAATTTGTGATGACACTGTTCCTTTAACTCACAGCGGGCAAATATCTTGAAAATGTTGAGAAATGTAAACAAAAAGTAAAGTAGAACTTGCACAACTTTTTATTTTACAGTAAATGAGCTTTATCTACATAAAACTGGAACCCCTCTTTAACACCTTCTCGCACCTTGACGTAACTGCACGTCAATGTGTGCAGTAAGTTCGCGCACCTTGATGTGCAGTTACGTCTGTGCTTTGACAGTTAACCGCCGCTCGGTGCTACACCGCAGCGGCGGTTAACTGTGCAGGGTGTCTGCCCTGCATTCCCCGTTGCCGAGCCCATTGCCGCTGATTTCGGCAGTTAACCCCTTAATTGCGGCGTTTGATTTTGAACGCCACAATTAAGGTGTTTATCGCCGATCGGCAGCCCCCATGTGAAATCACGGGGGCTGGCGATGGTACCCATGGCAACCGGACGCCAGACAATGGCTTCCGGGCTGCCATGTACAGAAGCCTATGAGGACCAGCCGGAGGATAGTCGTCGTAGGCTTCCTGTCAGTGTGACTGTTACGTCACAATGACAGTTGGCATGCATTACACTACGTAGGTAGTGTAATGTACTCTAGCAGCGATCAAAGCTGCAAGTCTAAGTGTCCCCTAGTGGGACAAGTGAAAAAAGTAAAAAAAAGAATAAAAATGTTTTAAAAAAAGTGTAACACTAAAAGTTATAAGTGACATAAACAAGAACTGATTTTTTTCCCTACAATAAGTATTTTATTATAGGGAAAAAAAATGAACACGTAAAAAAAAAGTACACATATTCAGTATCACCGCGTTCGTAACGACCCCAACTATAAAACTATAATATTATTTTTCCCGCACGGTGAACACCGCAAAAAAAATAAACGAAAAACAATGCCAGAATCACTATTTTTTTGGTCACCACCCCTCCCAAAATATACAATAAAAAGTGATCAAAAAATCGCAAGTACGCCAAAATAGTACCGATACAAACTACAACCCGTCCCACAAAAAACAAGCCCTTACACAGCTTTTTTGACTGAAAAATAAAAAAGTTATGTCTCTCAGAATATGGTGACACAAAAAATAAATTATTTTCTAAATAAGTTATTTTATTGCACAAGCACTGCAAAATGTAAAAAACTATATACATATGGTATCGCCGTAATCGTACCGACCCGCAGAATAAAATATAATGGTCATTTATAGCCCAGAGTGAACGCTGTAAAAAATAAATACAAATCATTGTCAGAATTGATGGTTTTTGGTCACCTGGCTTGCCGAAAAATGGAATAAAAAAAATGATCAACAAAATCGCATGTACCCAAAAATGGTACCAATGAAAATTACAGATTGTCCCGCTACAAATAAGCCCTCACGCAGCTCCGGTGGTGAAAAAATAAAAAAAGTTCCGGCTCCCAGATTATGGCGATGCAAAATGTGCAGAGCGTTCCAAAAGCGGATAAGATCGGGCGCCATTTATAAGTGCAACACTGGCCACATATCTGCGGATTATTATTTATTTACCCCATTATTATACCCCCTTATTATGCCCTGATGTACTCTGCCCAGTCTACATTTGCCCCCACATTATAAACTGAAATACCAGCAAAACGCCAGAGCTACTACCAAGAAAAATCTGCGCTCCAAAAGCCAAATGGCATCCCTCCCTTCTGAGCCCTACAGCGTGCCCAAACAGCCGTTTACGTCCACCGATATGGCATCGCTATACCCGGGAGAACCCGGTTGATATTTTATGAGGTATTTGTGGCACAAACTGGGCACAACATAACCACATATAGTGCACTAAAATGGCACATCAGTGGAAAATTGTAATTTTCACTCTGCACCATCCGCTGCGCATTAAACCCTTCGCGCACCATGACTTAATAGCATTTCGTGGTGTGGGGGGTGATATATGGAGCGTCTCACGCGCTAAGCCCGCGCCATATGCTGCAGGTGTCAGCTGTGTATTACAGCTGACACCCGGGACTAACGGACAGAAACAGCGATCACGCTGTTACAGGAGCCTGTAAAAATGACAATATTCTACCAGTGATCTAACGATCGCTGGTTCAAGTCTCCTAGGGGGACTAATAAAATATGTAAAAACAAAAGTAAATAGTTATTATTAGTGGAAAAAATTAAATAAATATTTAAAGTCCAAAAAGAAACACTTTTCACATTTTTTCTCTAAAGTAATGTAAAAAAATAAAAAAAATACACAAAATTGGTATCGCTGCGTCCGTAAAAGTCCAAGCTATTACAATATATCATTATTGAACACGCACGGTGAACGCCGTGAAAAATAAAGAATTTTAAACGGCAAAATCTCAGTTTTTCGGTCACCTTCGCTCTACCACAAAATGTAATAAAAAGTACTCAAAAAGTCTTATGTACCAAAAAATGGTACCAATGAAAACTACAGCTTGTCCCGCAAAAAATAAGCCTTCACACCACTCTATTGACGGAAAAATAAAAAAGTTGTGGCTCTCGGAAAGCGGGGAGGAAAAACGAAAAAGCAAAAGCAAAACATGGATCAGTTCGGAAAGGGTTAATTACTTTCTAATGAAAAAACATTTATGACCACATGTGGGGTATAGCCGTACTCGGGAGAAATTGCTTTACAAATGTTGGGGTGCATTTTCTCCTTTATCCTTTGTGAAATTGAAAAAATGCAACATTTTAGTGGAAATAATGTTGATATTCATTTTCACGGCCTAATTCTAATAAATTCTGCAAAAGACCTGTGGGGCCTAAATGCTCACTATACCCCTAGATAGATTCCTTAAGTGGTGTAGTTTCCCAAATGGGGTAACTTTTGGGGGGTTTCCCCTGTTTCGGTCTCTCAGTGGCTTTGCAAATTCGACATGGCACCCAAAAACTATTCCAGCTAAATTTGAGCTTCAAAAGCCAAATAGCGCCCCTTCCCTTCTAAGCCCCGGTGTGGGTCCAAACAGCAGTTTATTACGACATATGGGGTATTTACGTAATCAGGAGAAATTGTTTTACAAATGTTGGGGTGCTTTTTCTCCTTTATTCCTTGTAAAAATTAAAAATGTCTAACTTCTTACAGAAAAAAAAGTAGATTTTTACCTTTACAGACTAATTCCAATGAATTCAGCAAAACAACTGTGGGGTCAAAATGCTAACTTTACCCCTAAAAAAATTCCTTGAGGGTGTAGTTTCCAAAATGGGGTCATTATTGGGGGGTTTCCACGGTTTTCATCCCTCCAGTGCATTGCAAACGCGACACGGCACTGAAAACTGTTCCAGCAAAATCAGAAATCCAAAATCCAAATGGTGCTCCTTCTCTTCTGAACCCTGCTGTGGGTCCAAACAGCAGTTTATTACCACATATGGGGTTTTCTATAATCGGAAGAAATTGCTTTACATATGTTGGGGTGTTTTTCTACTTTATTCCTTGTAAAAATTTACATTACTAATTCACATACTAATTCAAAAAAATGTAGCAAAAAAACTGTGGGTTCAAAATGCTAACTATACCCATAGATAAATTCCTTGAGGGGTATAGTTTCCAAAATGGTGTCACTTTTGGGTGTCTTTACTGTTTTGGTACCACCAGACCTATTCAAACCTGACATGGTGCCTAAAATATATTCTAAAAAAAGGAGGCCCCAAAATCCACTAGCTACTCCTTTGCTTCTGAGGCCGGTGTTTCAGTCCATTACCGCACTAGGACCTCATGTGGGATATTTCTAAAAACTGCAGAATCTGGGCAATAAATATTGAGCTGCATTTCTCGGGTAAAACCTTCTGTGGTAAGGAAAAAATGTATTACAAATGAATTTTCGAAAAAAAAAAATGAAACTTGTAAATTTCACCTCTACTTTGCTTTAACTCCTGTGAAACGCCTAAAGGGTTAAAACACTTTCTGAATGCTGTTTTGAATACTTTGAGGGGTTTTCAAAATGGGGTGATATACGGGGACTTTCTAATATATAAAGCCCTCAAAGCTACTTCAGAACTGAACTGGTCCCTGAAAAAATAGGCTTTTGAAATTTTCTTGAAAATATGAGAAGTTGCTGCCAAAGTTCTAAGCCTTGTAACGTCCTAGAAAAATAAAAGGATGTTAAAAAAAAAAAATATTGAATTTATCGACCAAATTTTTTCCCTAACATAAAGTATAATATGTCACGAGAAAACAATCTCAAAATCACTTGGATAGGCAAAAGCATTCCGGAGTTATTACCACATAAAGTGACACATGTGGCTCAGTCCTGAAGGGGTTAATTATTTAGGGCTACTTTATTTACCATGAAAAACCACACTGATAGGTACATTATCTCTAATAATATCAGTCATGCCCCGGCTTATTTTGCATTTGTTTACAGGAGGCAGACGATCCAGCGTGTATTTGGCCAGTTGATTGTGAAAAGTTTGCAAAAGATTTCTGTGAATGGTTCTACCCTCTCCTGAACTCCCAATATCCATCATCCGGACTGCAGAATAAAGACTGGGGCCCTCAGCACTTCCTGGAGGATGCCGCACTTCATCTCACGTACATGTCCGCCAAGAGACAGTACAATGGTGGCAGAAAAGCAAGTTCACGTTTACTTGCTCTCATACTAGAAGATAAACTTATTTTTCAACCAAATATTACAAATAGGGGAGTAAAGTGTGAGAGGTCCCCTAAAGGTATGGTAGTAGCATTGGCTGGGACTATCAGCAGGAATAAGTCCTACGTGGGTACATTTGATCAGGTCTTTAAAATAGTAGGCAACACTAGAGATAACAATTGGAAAATACAATATGTTGATCTGAAAATCCTGAAAAGTTCTTAGGATTCTACATCATTGTATATTATGACATAAAGCCCATGAATTATTTAGCAATACACATATTTTTAATAGACCAAAGGCGGGATTGATTTTATAGAACATGTCTCAAGATGTATATTATTTTCCTTTGATCTCCAACCACTACATACTAGTCCTTCTCAATGAATTAGAATATCACCAAACAGTATATGCACTCAATACTTGGTCGGGGCTTCTTTTGCATGAATTACTGCATCAATGCGGCGTGGCATGGAGGTGATCAGCCCGTGGCACTGCTGAGGTGTTATGGAAGCCCAGGTTGCTTTGATAGTGACCTTCAGCTCGTCTGCATTGTTGGGTCTGGTGTCATCTTACTCTTGACAATACCCTATAGATTCTCTCTGAGGTGTAGGTCAGGCGAGTCTGTTGGCCAACCAAGCGCAGTGATACTGTGGTTATTAAACTAGGTATTGATACTTTTGGCAGTGTGGGTATGAGCGAATTCCTGCTGGACAGCAGGGGGAAGCATGAAGTGCTCTAAAATTTCCTGGTAGACGGCTGCGCTGACTCTGTACTTGATATAACACAGTGGACCAACACCAGCAGATGACATGGCTCCCAAAGTCCAAAGTCAACGCAGCCGTCTACCAGGAAATTTTAGAGCACTTCATTCTCTAAACGTTTTGATGATATTCTAATTCATTGAGAATCATTAGTATATAAAGATCTTTAACTCAAATTATGGTTGATCACAGGAGTTTCCAGACAGATTAGTATTAAAAGGCCTATTCCAAGCAATAACCTCAAAGCAGCAGTGCCCACCTAGCCTCCTCACCTTGTTTTTATCAGTTGCACCATTTTTGTTCAATAGTTGGTAGGACATGATAGTTGTAGTGACCTATAGAGCACTGTGTGTAATGTCTTTGACATGATTGTAATGAGGATGAGCTTTACCAACCCTTACTAATGGGACTTAATGTGACAGTTACCACTGTTTTCCTCTTTGTTACAGTTTGTATGCTGTCTAATACATAGAGTTCATACTGTAATATTAGCTATTACCACTAGATGGCGCTGCAAGACAGAAAAATGTCAGGAGGTAGTGCTGTAGTGGAGCTGATAGCAAGAAGTGCATGTGATGAAGCCACAAGTAGTGTCTGGGGAGCCTGTGTAGCTCAGCCAAGAGGGTGCAGGCCCCACGGAGTAGTTTCAAATAATGAAAGTTAGAGCGTATGTGCGGTGAGATTGCATGAGGTGCCAAAGGAACCTCAGTGAAGCAGCACAGGAATGTCCCAGAGTAGCCGCCTTGAGACCGTTAGTGTAAGTTGAAAACGGGTAGTAAGATGACCAAATACTTTCATTGTACAGGTCCCTGACGTCCAGTGTATTGCAAGGGTGGCGGCTGATGGATATGTCTTGTCACATGACCCTACATCTATGGACATTCTAAGGACAGAAGTGGTGTTTGGTCCTTAAATGGACAGTACCCATTTCTAACAAGTGCTTGGACTAGAACTGTGGTGGTCACTCTGTGACACGGGACCATACTCCTATTGTGCAGAGTACTGTGAGACGTGTATGTTACATACTCACAGCTGTGGGTGATCTGGCAATCCGTAAAAGGTAGTGGTCTAGTGAATAGGAAGACCTACAGAAGTGCAGAGCTTTCCCAATACTAAGTGACTGGTGCAACTACGCGAGAAGCACCAAGGTGGGTCAGGCTATGGTAGAGAGTAGCCTCTCCCGAAATCAATAGCAGCACAGTAGGTCTGGCTGAAAACAGACAGACACTTTGGTGCAACGTGGCTCAGGGGACTACCACATGGTCGACGCCCACGACCCATGTTCTAGGACCACTGTATTTGGTCATGCCACTTGTCTTTGTTGCAACTGTAACATCTGTGTTGTCCTGGCACACCTCGTTACATGAGTATTCCCACAACTCTCCTGGTATACTTGGTCATTCTCTACTACCATGTCTTTCAAGCACGGTACAGAACTTTCTTTACCTACCCCTTTCTAAAAAGCCTTATCCCTTCTTCCTTGTCCCTCATGTTACAACAAAAATTCTAATACAGCATGAATGAACTGCCTGTTACAGGACCTGCAGGTTCTGTATCCTGCTTCTCCCAAAGTTACACAGGCAGACAAGCAATCTGACCTTCCCACAGGCTAAGAAAAGCAGCCGCAGCTCCAAGCATTAAAAAGCTTCAGAAAAGTGCTGAAAAGGTACAGTAAATAAATTCAGTGATGTATACATTATGGGTGATCACATGTCTAACTGACCATATTGATGAATTTAGACTGCTTTGCCCAGTGTGCCTGGAATTCTTCTTCAGTCTTAATCTGACTAAAAGGTACATGGAAAATCAATTGTATAGTTAGAAATACTGTATTGTCCTTTGTAATAATTTAACTTTTTTATTCAGATGACAAAAGTAAAAGCTTTGAGTGTAATATATACTATACACAACAACAAAAAATTTATTTTAATGCATGAACAAGTCTTCCAATTGTTTTAGTTAAATAAACATATTATAGTTATTTGAATGGCCATTTAAACTCAAAGTTGAAGGAACAAACGGTGGAGAGCTGCTTTAGACCCTACATGTAGAAATGACATGGAAAGAACAATTATGTAAATTAGTAAAACGTTTATTACAGCTAATGCAATTGCAATAAAGTGTGTTACAAATTTCCATAAAGTGAATATTTCTGTCTGTGTCCATTACATCAATGTAGACATTTTATGTTTTTATATTTTTGTATATTTAAAGTCTAAACAAGTATTCATTGTTAATAGCTACATATCCATTTGTTTAAAGAAAAAACATATTTTTACTAAACAATTTTCATCCGAGACACATAAAGAAATCCATCATCTACAGCCAGGCTCTGCGGTACATACGGATCTGTTCAGACAGTGAAGACAGAAAAAAACACCTGTTATCACTGAGGAATTCATTCTACAACAGGGATACCATCCACGGTTTAGAGATGATGAGATCTACAGAGAACAAGAATTCCAAGGAGCAAACTTCTGGAGTACAAAAAGTAAGACAACATCAGGGTGCCCCTAGTGGTCATACACAACCCCCTAATTAACATCTTGAGGAAAATTGCTGCTGATCTCCAACCTAGATTTAACAAAGACAATAAACTGAAGGAAATATTCCCGGATTTACCTCTCCTTGCATACAAATAGCCACCAAACCTAAGGAATCTCTTGGTCAGAAGTCCCTCTCATCTCCATCAGAGACTGGCACTTTTCCTTGCAACAGTAGAAAATGCAAGACCTGTACCAACATCTGGTCATCAAACACCATCCAGATACCAAACACGCAGCAGGACTATAAAATCACTGGCACGTTCTCCTGTACATCCTCCAATGTAGTGTACATGATCCTGTGTACAAGGTGCATAGATAAAGGAATCTACATTGGGGAAACCATACAAAAACTACAAACCAGGATGAATCTTAACAGACATACAATAAAACAGGAGGTGGATACACCCGTGGGAAAACACTTCTCTGGACCAGACCGCAGTTTGGCAGATTTAGGCCTCATGACCACTTCAGTGTTTTTCTTCAGGGTGCTAGCAGTTTTTCTGACGGCTAGCACCCTGACCCATTCATTTCAATGTGGCCATGCACACTTCAGTTTTTTTGACGGTCCCGTTGCTCCGTTTCGATCCAAAGTAGAGCATGTCCTACTTTGGTCCGAGACTCCGTGACCGTGAGGCCCATGCAAGTCAATGGGGCCGTCAAAAAAACTGAAGGCACACGGAAGGCATCCGTGTGCCGTCCGTGTGTGACGGAGCCGTTGCCTAGCAACGGCCGGGCGGGCAGAAATACATTACAAAAATATTACACTAATCGGCAGCCACTTGTCTCTATCCATCACTGATAGAGTAAAGAGGCTGCTGATTAAAAATAAAATAAAAAGCAGTTCATACGTACCCGGTCGTTGTCTTGGTGACGAGTCCCTCTTTTTCCTCCAGTCCGACCTTCCTTTCTGACGCGTCATCCCTGGAGGCTGGACTTCTGACGTCATCCTGACGTGCGTGACCGCCACTACAGCCTGTGATTGGTTGCAGCGGTGACATGGATGAAACGTCATCGCTGGAGGCCGAACAGGAGGAAAGTAAGTATGAACTTATTTTTTTATTTTTTTTATTTCATTAAAATTGTATTTTCCGAGCGCCGAGCATGTACTGTCCAGGGTGCTGAAAGAGTTACCGCCGATCAGTGCGGCCCATTAACTCTTTCAGCACCCTGGACAGTACCATGCTCGGCGCTCGGAAACGGAAACACGGAGTGCACACGGCCGCTAAACCGGGCACACGGATCCATCAAAAACTGCCGTGTAAACGGTGTCGGAAGTGTGCACGAGGCCTTAAAGGTCCTAATACTGAAGGGTCATTTAAAAACAACAGAGAAAGAAAAATTTGGGAATTCGAGCTGATGATAAAATTCCAGTCATTGACACAAGGCCTCAATCTAACACCTGGATTTATGAGCCACTACATGACACATGTCACATCCCCCATCAAACTGACTCCAGATGCCTTAACTCTTAAGTCATCACCTCAGTTTTATTGCCCCACTTATCTTAATGATGTATCACCTCATGTACTAATTGTCTTTGAGTAACATCTTAAATGTTGTTCTATTTTCTAAGTCATTCATTTGTAAACCTGCCTGAAGAAGGGGCCTGTGTGCTCTGAAAGCTGCATATAGAACTTTTATGGTTAGCCAATAAAGGTATCATACCTACTATACTTTTTTTTTTTTACGGAAATGTATTTAACATTGCATACTAAACAATTCAGAACTTTCTAATTTACAAGGAGATAAATAAGGCCGCGGTATTTATTAAGGGTTTACCATACATATTACAATTTCAATAAATAAATAAATGAATGCATAATTAATTAATTAATAAAAACCAATGACTGTAACAAGGCTTAGTCCTAAAGACTCAAGCCTATGAGTCCAAATTTAAACGGAACCATCAAAGGGAGGAAGGGTGGGTGCTGTTCAAAGCTTCTTCTTCCAAAAGACCCAGCGGACGTTCCAGCACTGGAATAAATAGAGACTGAAGATTCCCGCCAAAACACCGCTGGCCAATCAGCTGGATCCACGACATCCTGCCAGATGTTTCCAACATATTCCAGAACCTGCTCGTGACGAACACAGCTGACCTTCAAGTGAACTCAAAATGGTAAGTACCAACTCCCCCCATATAGAGGGGGGGAGACCATTTATGATTAAATAGGAAAAACTAAACCCACAGGCGACATGATCCCATGTGTCCCTGTTGCTAAGGGCACCCTGGCTTTCCATTCTCCAATGTGTGCTTTATTTGGATTGATATTTAGTTACTGTGGATATTGGTTTTCACTATTAAATAATATATATATATATATATATATATATATATATATATATATATATATATATATATATATATAGCACACAAGAAGACAGCAGCACTCACATAGAAATAATCGACCAGGTGCCAGGCAAAAACGTCCCGATCCTCGGACGTATAATAATATATAGCAGAAGAAAATTTGCAGCACTCCAACATGAAAAAAATGGTGGTTTATTCAATCCAAAATAACAGCAACGTTTCAATCCTACAATAGGATCTTTATCAAGCCTTGATAAAGATCCTATTGTAGGATTGAAACGTTGCTGTTATTTTGGATTGAATAAACCACCATTTTTTTCATGTTGGAGTGCTGCAAATTTTCTTCTGCTATATATATATATATATATATATATACACACACACACACACCGTGTTCCAAATTATTATGCACATTAGATTTAAGTGTCATAAACATTTAATTTTTAGTTTTTAAATTAAACTCATGGATGGTATTGTGTCTTAGGGCTCTTTGGATCATTGTAATCAATCTCAGACACCTGTGATAATTAGTTTGCCAGGTGTGCCCAATCAAAGGAAAACTACTTAAGAAGGACGTTCCACATTATTAAGCAGGCCACAGGTTTCAAGCAATATGGGAAAGAAAAAGGATCTCTCTGCTGCCGAAAAGCGTGAAATAGTGCAATACCTTGGACAAGGTATGAAAAGATTGGATATTTCAAGAAAACTTAGGCGTGATCATCGTACTGTGAAAAGATTTGTGGCTAATTCAGAGCACAGATGGGTTCGATCAGATAAAGGCATAACGAGGAAGGTTTCTGCCAGACAAATTAATAGGATTAGGAGAGCAGCTGCTAAAATACCATTGCAAAGCAGCAAACAGGTATTTGAAGCCGCTGGTGCCTCTGGAGTCCCGCGAACGTCAAGGTGTAGGATCCTCCAGAGGTTTGCAAGTGTGCATAAAGCTATTATTCGGCCACCCCTAAACAATGATCACAAGCAGAAACGGTTGCAGTGGGCTCAGAAATACATGAAGACTAATTTTCAAACCGTGTTGTTTACTGATAAGTGCCGTGCAACCCTGGATCGTCCAGATGGATGGAGTAGTGGATGGTTGGTGAATGGCCACCATGTCCCAACAAGGCTGAGACGTCAGCAAGGAGGTGGCGGAGTCATGTTTTGGGCTGGAATCATGGGGAGAGAGCTGGTAGGCCCCTTTAGGGTCCCTGACAGTGTGAAAATTACCTCTACAAAGTACGTAGAGTTTATGACTGACCACTTTCTTCCGTTGTACAAAAAGAAGAACCGTGCCTTCCGTAGCAAAATTATCTTCATGCATGACATTGCACCATCTCATGCTGCAAAGAATACCTCTGTGTCATTGGCTGCTATGGGCATAAAAGGAGAGAAACTCATGGTGTGGCCCCCATGTTCCCCTGACCTCAACCCTATTGAGAACCTTTGGAGCATCCTCAAGCAAAATATCTGAGGGTGGGAGGCAGTTCACATCAAAACAGAAGCTCTGGGAGGCTATTCTGACATCCTGCAAATATATTCAAGCAGAAACTGTCCAAATACTCACAAATTCAATGGATGCAAGAATTGTGAAGGTGATATCAAAGAAGGGGTCCTATGTTAACATGTAACTTGGCGTGTTAAGTTTTTTTTTTATTAAAGGAGCTTTTGATTTCTGTAAATATGACCTCCTGATGCTGCAAATTCAACAAATGAACATTATAGTTCTCTTTACAACGTTTAAAATGTTTTTATCTTTGTTGTGCATAATAATTTGAAACAGTGCATTTTGAGTTTTTTTACTTCTAAAAATAAATCTGTTGTCATTAGGAGATTTGTTCAATAAAATTCGCATTATACTCCAATGGTTGATGGCTTGAAGATTATACTGACTGTCATTTGCATCGACTATTTATTTAGGAAAATCAGCGAAAAATAACATTTGCATAATAATTGGGAATGCGGTGCTTATATATATATATATATATATATATATATATATATATATATATATATATATATATGTAGTCCAATTGCAGATGAACCAAGCACTCCAAGCAACTGTATATTAGGCCATGTGCACGTTTACCAGAGGATGAATCACTTCCCCAACTCAAAATATACAATTACCTCTTACTCGCTCACACTGTGAATCGACGACACGGATTCAGTGTGAGCAAGTGACCGGAATGAAGGGGAAGCAGCTCTTGTACGAGGGCCCCCGGGAGTCAGACCCCGCCAATCAGTTTCAGCAGACAGGGAAATTAATCTTACCTTCCTCTTCAGCCGCAGCGGAAGTTCCGTCCTAACTCTATCCAGGATCACGATGTTGTGTGCGGCGCATAGCGTTGTGACGTCAGGACCTCCGTAGCGCTCCGGAACCAGGAAGGTAAGTACTGTCAGTTACTATAGTAACAGGGGCCCACGGCCCGAGTTACTATAGTAACTTTTTATTGATGTGGTGCGGGGGGCCGCGGGCCCCCTGGCTTCGGGGCAGGGTCGCAATTGCGACCGCTGCGACCCCTATAGCTACGCCACTGCCTGCTCTTACAGCCATTTGTCCTTAACCCCTTCAGGACCAAGCTCATTTTGGCCTTCAGGACCAGGCCCATTTTTTCAAATCTGACATGTGTCACTTTATGTGGTAATAACTCCGGAATGCTTTTACCCATCCAAGCGATTCTGAGATTGTTTTATCGTGACATATTGTACTTTATGTTAGTGAAAAAATTTGGCCCATAAATGTAATATTTAGTTGTGAAAAACACCAAAATTTTCAAAAATTTTCAAAAATTAGCATTTTTCTCAATTTTAATGTATCTGCTTATAAAACAGATAGTAATACCACACAAAATAGCTACTATTTCACATATCCCATATGTCTACTTTATGTTTGCATCATTTTTTGAACGTTCTTTTATTTTTCTAGGACGTTACAAAACATAGAACTTTTGCAGCAATTTCCCACATTTTCCAGAAAATGTCAAAAGGCTATTTTTTCAAGGACCACTTCAGTTCTGAAGTGGCTTTGAGGGCCTTAAATATTAGAAAGTCCCCATAAATCACCCCATTTTGAAAACTGCACCCCTCAAAGTATTCAAAACAGCATTCAGAAAGTGCTTTAACCGTTTAGGTGTTTCACAGGAATTAAAGCAAATTAGAGGTGAAATTTACAAATTTCATATTTTTTGGCAAAATTAATTTGTAATACATTTTTTTCTGTAACACAGAAGGATTTACCCAAGAATCGCAACTCAATATTTATTGCCCAGATTCTACATTTTTTTTAAAATATCCCACATGTGGCCCTAGTGCGCTACTGGACTGAAGTACAGGCCTCAGAAGCAAAGGAGCACCTAGAGAATTTTGGGGCCTCCTTTTTTTAGAATATATTTTAGGCACCATGTCAGGTTTGAAGAGGTCTTGTGGTGCCAAAACAGTGGCAACCCCCCAAAAGTTATCCCATTTTGAAAACTACAAACCTCAAGGAATTTTTCTAGGGGTATAGTTAGCATTTTCACCCTACAGTTTTTTTGCTAAATTTATTGGAATTACTCTGTGAAGATGCAAATCTACTTTTTTTCTGAAAAAACATTAGAATTTTCAAATTTTTACAAGGAATAAAGGAGAAAAAGCACCCCAATATTTGTAAAGCAATTTCTCCCGATCACGGCAATACCCCATATGTGGTGATAAACTGCTGTTTAGACCCACGCCAGAGCTCAGAAGTGAAGGAGCACCATTTGGATTTTGGAGCGCAGATTTTGCTGGAACGGTTTTCAGTGCCATGTCGTGTTTGCATCACACTGGAGGGACCTAAACAGTGGAAACCCCCCAAAAGTTATCCCATTTTGGAAACTACACCCCTCAAGGAATTTTTCTAGGGGTATAGTTAGCATTTTGACCCAACAGTTTTTTTGCTAAATTTATTGGAATTAGTCTGTGAAGATGAAAATCTACTTTTTTTCTGAAAAAACATAGAATTTTCAAATTTTTACAAGGAATAAAGGAGAAAAAGCACCCCAACATTTGTAAAGCAATTTCTCCCGATTACGGCAATACCCTATATGCTGTTTAGACCCACGCCAGAGCTCAGAAGTGAAGGAGCACCATTTGGATTTTGGAGCGCAGATTTTGCTGGAACGGTTTTCAGTGCCATGTCGTGTTTGCATCGCACTGGAGGGACCTAAACAGTGGAAACCCCCCAAAAGTTATCCCATTTTGGAAACTACACCACTCAAGGAATTTTTCTAGGGGTATAGTTAGCATTTTGACCCAACAGTTTTTTTGCTAAATTTATTGGAATTAGTCTGTGAAGATGAAAATCTACTTTTTTTCTGAAAAAACATAGAATTTTCAAATTTTTACAAGGAATAAAGGAGAAAAAGCACCCCAACATTTGTAAAGCAATTTCTCCCGATTACGGCAATACCCCATATGTGGTAATAAATTGCTGTTTAGACACACGCCAGAGCGTGCAGGAGCACCATTTGGATTTTGGAGCGCAGATTTTACTGGAATGATTTTTGGTGCCATGTCGAGTTTGCAATGTACTGGACAGTGGAAATCACCCAAAAGTGACCCCATTTTGGAAACTACACCCCTATGGTATTTATCTAGGGGTATTTTGAGCATGTTGATCGCAAAGTTTTAGGTGTTATTTAGGTTATTTGTCTTTTTTGTCTGTACAAATAACTATTTCGTGCTAAAAAAGCATATGACCAACAAATGTGTCAGTCCGTAGAGTTAAGAACAGCATCTCACTATGATATATAGTAAGTTAGATTGGGAAAATTTTAAAAAATATATGAAACTGCCTAGGAAAGGCAATATATTTGAAAAGTGGAGGAAACAAATACTGAGCATGTTCACATAATAAAAGGACAGCCATGGGGCTATATAATTGTTTTTTGTTTTTTTTTGAAAGGACTGGTTGTCTCATTAGCACAATCAATCCCTACATGAGGGACAAACGTGCCAAGTGACGCAGGCAATCCATAACCGATCCCTGCCTGGCAAGATAGGAACTGAAATGTGCGCAAAACAACCAATCACCTGCAGAATATATAAAGGCGCAGTGTCCAACACCGTATGTATAGATACAGTAAAGGATCACTAATCCACAAATTATTGTCAGCTTTACCAGCAGTATTATCGGGTAGAACAAGTTGCACAAAACCGTAAAACAAGCCCAAACTGTACTGATCAGGAACAGCTCGTATAACCTCCTAATAAAAAGAGCTATGCCCGTATCACCAAAAAGTAAAAAAGTACTAAGAATGAAAATAACTGCTTTTTATGGCAGGACATAATCATAACAGGCAGAACAAAAGAATCGAACATTTAAAAACTACAACCCCCAATGTATTCATCTAGGGGTATAGTGAGAATTTTGCGTGACCAATTGTAAGGCGACACCACCCTAGGTATTCATCTAGGGGTATAGTGAGAATTTTTAGTTTTGTTTTGGGGTTATTCAAATTTTTAGTCAGTGGGCAGAAAATGGGAAATAAATGAAATTTCTTTATAATGGCCAATATGAAGAAAGAGAGGACTGATGAATAAAACATAATTTAAAACTCTAATGAGGTGTGATAAATTCTGAAGCATTCTTTTATGCATAGGCCGGGTTTTGTGGGGCAGGTATCACATTGGTAGGTGGTGTCTCTTCTGATCCCTCTTCTTGTACACACCCTACATTTTTTTTGGGGTCTTCTTTTTTTCTCGGTAGGGGGTGTTTCTGTTGGAAAATGCTGGCCTGGAATAATGCGATTCACATTACTTGCAGTACCCTCCCCTTCTGGGTTTCCAAATATTAGAGCCTTTATGACCTTCTCCTGGAATTGCAGGAAGGTTTCACGATTGCCTGCATACCTGGACACCACAAACGCATTATAAAATGCAATTTGGGTGAGGTGGACGACCAGCTTTTTGTACCATGTTTTGCTCTTACACATGGCACTATATGGTTTGATCACTTGATCCGATAGGTCCACCCCACCCATGAAGCGATTGTAGTCCAGGATGCAGGTAGGCTTGATGGTTGGGGTGCTGGATCCACGTACTAGAACAGGTCTGCTGCTAGCATTATGAATGCTGGACAATATGTGTACATCCCTTTTGTCCTTAAATTTAAGAAAGAGCAGATTATTGCTGCAGACGGCACTACTTTCCCCTTTCTGCAACGTCTGCCCCAGCAGGGATTTGGGAAGGCCCTTCTGATTCTTCCGGATGGTGCCACAGGCCACGGTGGATCTGGACGAAAGGGACTTTAGGAGGGGAATACTATTATAATAATTGTCCACGTATAGGTGATACCCCTGACCAAGTAAAGGGTGTATCAGGTGCCAAACTATTTTGCCGCTGATACCAAGAATGGTGGGGCAGTCTGGGGGTTCAATTTTTGAATCTTTCCCCTCATAAATTTTAAAACGGTATGTGTACCCGGTGGTGCTCTCACACACCTTGAATAATTTTATGCCATACCGGGCCCTTTTGTTTGGGAGGTATTGCCTGAAGTGCAGCCTCCCTTTGAAACTTACAAGGGATTCATCAACCGCTATATTTTTTTCAGGGGTGTAATTTTCTGAAAATGTTGTATTATAGTGGTCAATGACAGGCCTAATCTTATATAGCCTGTCATAATGGGGGTCCTGGGGTGGTGGGCAACGGGAATTATCATTATAATGTAAGAACTTGAGCAGGGCCTCAAAACGTGTTCTGCTCATCACCGTACTGCAGAGGGGTGTATTGTACAGTACGTCAGAGAACCAGTAGTCCCGGATACGTGGTTTTTTATGAGGCCCATATTTAATAATAGGCCCAAAAATTTTCGGAGTTCCACTGGGTCTGTGGGGGTCCAGCTTTGAACTCTGGCATTATATGAGGTGGGATTGCTGGCCATAAACTGCTCTGCATACAAATTGGTCCCGCTGGACCATCGCAGAAACAAATTCCTCAGAAAAGAACAAATTAAAAAAAATCTAATTCCCTGAACCCTGCAGTCTCTACTTGGATCCCTGAGGAGGCAGTAAAGTTGGGAACCTGAGGGGTATAATTTACAGCGGGTACCCACATCGCCTCATTTGAATCCGGCTGCGCAGGACCAACTGCTCTTCTGCGCTGTGCGGGGGGGCTCATCAGACTCGCTAGATGATGATGAAGATGAAATAACAAATTCCATCTCATCTTCACTTGCAGAGTCGGTGTCGGAGCATAACATGGCATATGCCTCCTCTGGACTATAAAATCTCTGGGCCATATTGGTATGGTACAGTGTATAATAACTAATAAAACTCCCTAAAAACAATATAACTAAAAAGTGATCCCCAAAAATACAGAAGCGGGACGGAGCGCATTGTATAGGTCACAGGTGGTGACAAGATACAGAGGTCAGGTAATGAGCCTATATAAAGTAGCGCTACCCCTAACAAGACTCCCTTCAATTGCTAAATAACTGTTAATTTTTTTTTTTAATTTTTACATTTTGTTATTTTTTTTTTATTTTTTTAACAAGAAAACTAAACTCCCTAAAAATTCAGGAGAGGACGGAGTAGGTAGGGACAGAAGACCGCAAGTAAACGGTCAGCAGGTGACGGACGTCAGCAGCTAAGCAGGATTACCAGGTGACAGACGCTGGGGCTAGGGGTCAGTATAGGGTAAAATTGGGGAACTTTTTAAACAAAATTGACAGGGACACTGACAGGGACCACAGATCTGACAGGGACCACAGATCTGACAGGGACCACAAATCTGACAGGGTCCTTCACACTAGGCAGGGATCAGCTGAAGGGCATGGAGGGTGAGTATAGAGAAGTTATTTTTCTATTTTTAACAGTTTTTTCTGTCAGAAACACTCTGACACGAACAGCACCAGTGGCGTAGCTATAGGGGTCGCAGCGGTCGCAGTTGCGACCGGGCCCGTAAGCCAGGGGGGCCCGTAGGCCCCCCTCGCCACACTAACGCTGACTGCAGGGCCGGGCAGCCTATCTGGCAAATGCCAGATGCCGGTGTATGTAGTGGGCTGCTGCTGCCCGCCCACCTCTTTATCCCCAGCGGCGGGCCCTGCCCTGTAGTCTGACACATTTCCCCTCCCTGAGCAGCGCACAGCCCACTTGCTGGACGCTATACTACGCAGCCTGCTGCAGTCCAGCCAATTAGTGTGGGTCATACTGATTGGCTGGGCTGCACTAGGCTGTGTACTACAGCGGCCTGCATGTAGACTGTGCACTGTATAGGGGGGAATTGTGGTCCTAGCAGCAGGAGGAGGTGCCTCATGAGTCGTCGACTGACCTTTTCAACTTCCACTCCCCCTCCCCCGGCCCCATCATATTACATCTTGTACCTGCTCTGCATAAGTAGGTATGTCCAGCCACCCGCCCACATTCATCCTCGGGGGACAGAGTGCCGGCTACATCAATGCTCACAGAGCTGAGCAGACATAGTCAGACTCAAAGGTAAGAGCCAGGCAGCACAGCAGCAGCTTATAAGAAAAAAGTGTGTCCCCAGTACTTTGCAAAGAAACTACTGTCTGTTATGCCCTTCCCCTGCATGGGGAACTATAACTCTAATCCTATCATGTGTGATACTGTCTGCTGAGCCACTGTATCTAATCCTATCATGTGTGATACTGTCTGCTGAGCTACTGTATCTAATCCTATCATGTGTGATACTGTCTGCTGAGCTACTGTATCTAATCCTATCATGTGTGATACTGTCTGCTGAGCCACTGTATCTAATCCTATCATGTGTGATACTGTCTGCTGAGCCACTGTATCTAATCCTATCATGTGTGATACTGTCTGCTGAGCTACTGTATCTAATCCTATCATGTGTGATACTGTCTGCTGAGCTACTGTATCTAATCCAATCATGTGTGATACTGTCTGCTGGGCCCTATATCTAATCCAATCATGTGTGATACTGTCTGCTGAGCTACTGTATCTAATCCTATCCATAGTTGATAGGGTTGTAGTGCTATAGATATGCTGTCTCCTATACACACATTTTTTTTGGGCGGACACATATGTATTGGGGCTATTTCCCTTGACATTTTAAGTCCTTAGTGACGCCCCCGGCTGCTAGTGCTGCATTGTTAGGTCACTTAGGTGACCCAGCGATGCAGCTGAAGGCTGCGGACCATCGGCCATGAGAAGTTTGCGGGGGGGGGGGGTCCCAATATGAACTTTTGCATCGGGGCCCATGAGCCTTTAGCTACGCCCCTGAACAGCACAGTACACTGATGACCGGCTCTGAGAAGATCTGACACGCAATGAGCTTCTCAGAGCCGGGAAACAGCACTGTGTCGTCATTGACAGCTGTGATTGGTCTGTCACATTTGACTGACCAACCACAGCGATCGCCAACACGGGGCAGCTATGATAGGTCCCGTGCCGGGTAACTATGATTGTTAGCTGTCACGGACAGCAACAATCATTGTGATGTCACCATGTCAAGTGACATGGTGACAGTTTGAATGCAGGGCGTTACTGTACGCCCTTTTGCGGGAAGGCACCGCTAAAAAGGACGTTCAGTAACGCCGATTTGCGGGAAGGGGTTAATTTACCATCCTACCTTAAAGATTACACACAACTAATTAGAGACTTATGGGATCTTCAATCGAAACAGGTCATAACTACTGTCAAATTTTTAACAGCCGATGTAACAGCCCTCTATACCAATATCCCTCATGATAAAGGTATAGAGGCTATCAAAGGATTTCTTACCTCTAATCCACTTATACCTCAAGCACAGGTGGCATTTTTAATTAATTGTATCAATTTCATTTTAAGGCACAATACATTTTCTTTTAATAACAATTTTTACAACCGACTACGTGGATGCGCGATGGGCTCCAGGTTTGCACCAGCCTACACTAACCTCTACATGGGGAAATTTGAGGATGAGTATATATTTTTTTGTTTTTGTTTTGACGAGGGACATCTCGAACTATCTATTGATTGAATGTAAACTGTATTTAAAGTTTTACCACCCAATATATGTTTCTTGGAAGAACATCTTTTTTAAAATAGCTCAAGACCTCTATTGAGAAGGTACTTGAGGAAAAATTAAGGTGGAATAAAAAGAAACATGTGTATATATATATATATATATATATATATATATTTATATATATATGTAAGGAATTATCTATTTAAGGGACCGATTGCAGTCTCTTTGGCTATATATATATGTATGTATTGTTTAAATAATATATATATATGTATATTATTGTATATATAAAAAATTGGGGATACGTTCCCTTTAAGTCAGGCACTATAAAGATGCCATACTTCTTTGTAGAGATTGGAATAGCTCTGAAGAAATCCCTATCCGGGAAGAAACGCGTCAGCTGAATTGCTAATTAGAGGCTCAGAGCAGGTAGTGATGTCAATCCTGCCTGAGCAACCACCATGTGGTAGACACGATACATGGAAAGAGCCCGAGTTTACTCTGATCCAGGTCCCTGCTTACCTTTAAGTTGGAGGCTTCTCCGTTGGAACACCTTTATTGAAAAAACCTTTTGGTGAGATATCTTAGACCGGGCCAGGTCCAGAGACCTTGCAATAGACCTTCACTGAGGCCCCAAGTTACCTAGCGTCCCCGCAACCGCTCTGGTCAAATACCAGGACGTATAATAAAATGGAGCCATCAACTCCACAATCTCACTTTGTTGATAGTGCTTGCAAATAAAGACCTTCCATTTCTGGAAAAATTTGGAAGCTTTGGCCTTCGGTGTACGCTCTATATCTAATTTATCCATAAATATACCTTTCTTCATCTGGTACATTAGATCCGTAAGTGTAGGTAGAAGGGGCGTAAGCCATTGAGCCAATAAGCACATTTTAGCAATCAACAAAAATACATGGAGAGCTTGTGGTACACAAGGGAGATCAGGAAAGATATGGAACAAAAGAGATAAAGGGTCCAAGGTAAGTGATATTCCCCAAGTATCCTTTATAAATTACAATATCTCGGTCCAATACGGAACAAGTTTGGGACATCTCCATAATCCATGAAGAAGATCGGTTTTGGGAGTGGCACATCTTGGGTAAGCCACCAGTCTATCAGGCGCATTTGGATGCGGGGGTATATTGAAACCATAAATAGCACGATGTAGAAACTTAAAATGTGTTTCACGCCATTGCTCATTTACTACCGCTTTTCTCACTCTCATCCACCCTTCCAGAATTTGTTGGGTCAGATCTGAGACCGGGAACTCTCTATTCCAGGCTTTAAACAAAAGTGCTGATGTAGACCTCCCCTGTTGATCCCTAAATGTTTTATAAAGAAGTGATAAGGAGGCTTTAGATGGAGGAGAGCCAATCAAAGAATCAATAGGGTTTTCCAAGCACACCAGTGAAACGTCTCGGAGTAGGGAACGTAAAAAAAAACGTAACTGACAATAAGCCAGATAATGATGTAAAGGGACATTAAAAGTATCCACTAACTCCTGAAAGGTCATTACACGATTTTCAGAAGTGTGCAGAATGTAACTAAGTGTAGAGATGCCCAAGACGCACCAACGCCGAAATACGATCTCTTCCTTATATGGGATGGCAGTGAAACAGAAGCCCTCTCTTTTATTGAATCTCTTAATACCAACAATTTTGGATTATCTTTTACCTTTACATTTTCAGCAACAACAATAGATTTCCTTGACATTAATATTAGTACTGATGGTTTGCATCAGTTTGTCACCAGAACACATTTTAAAACGGTTGACGTGAACAGCTATTTAAACTACAAAAGTGCACATTATCCTCCATGGTTGAAAAACATAACATTCGGTCAGTTCTGAAGGGTGAGGATAAACTGCTCTTCTCAGACTAATTTCCTAAAAGAATGCAGTATTTTAGAAAAAAGATTTTTAGAGAAAAAATTCCCTGTCAGCCTAAAAAAGGAGCCCGCAACAGAGCAATGGAGATGACACAGGAACAATGCATCAAACCAAAATCAGTTACAACTACTAATAAACTAGTCCCCTTTACGAGTAATAATTTTATTACCAATTATAACACAGGTAAAAAATTGGTCAGAACTATTTTGAAAAAACATTGGCACATTTTAAAGAACAATCCATTTCTCAAAGATCTAATCCTGTATGTGACAAGCATGAAAGGGAAGTATGGAGCGCGCTCATGGGCAACTTCCCAAATAGAAGAGCTAAAAATTTGTAATCAATACGTCAAAAAACAATATTTCGAGGAATATACAGTATGTGAACTAGCAACAATCAAAATACATTTAGACTACAATGTGTGTTAGGCTTCATTCACATCTGCGTTGGGGTCCTGTTCTTTCCGTCAGAACGGGACCCTTAACAGACACAAATTGACACAAATGGAAACCAGAGGTTTCCGTTTCCATCACCATTGATTTCAATGGTGACGGATCCGGTGCCCATGGTTTCCGTTTGTCTCTGTTGTGCACCGGATCTGTCGTTTTGCCGGAAGCAATAGCGTAGTCAACTATTTTTTCCACGAGCATGCAAAAAGCCGCTCAGGAAAAAAAAAAGCCTCTGCCTCTCATTGAGGCGGTAGGGCGTTTCTTGATGCTCATTTCAACACAGTTTCCGCATTGGAACGAGCGCCAAAGAATGCTGTGTGAACTACACCTCTTAAAACGCTTAATACCTGAACTGGTATACAACAAGGTTAAAAGGTTAAGAAGGAGGAGAACTTCCATGCTGTATTACCAGAGAACTTATCATAAAACACATGATAAAATACATAATTTTGTGTTCTTTCATCATTAATTGTGTATGTATATACTGTATATGTGTATATATATATATATATATATATATATATATGTATACATAAAGCAGAAAATTAGACAGCACTTTGTAGAAAAAAGTGGAAAAAATGGGGGTACTTTATTACCCTTAGTGCCAACGTTTCAGCTCTGTCCTCTTCAGTCTTTCTCAAGCTTGAGAATTGCTCTAGTGGACAGAGCTGAAACGTTGCAGAGGGTAATAAAGTACCCCCATTTTTTCACTTTATTCTACGGAGTGCTGCCTAATTGTTTGCTTTCTATATAGACGAGACGTTGTTCTGTTCACCAGGGCTTGCACCCACAAGCCGCCTGTGCTGCTGGACTTTGGATTATCTCTCTGTATATATACACATACATTACGGTAATCATTCTAAGGATTATTACATGTAGCATTTCTGTTTTCTTGCTAAACAAAACAATAATGAAGCCATTCTACAGGAGACAAACAATATTTGAGGTAACTATGTGGTCTCATGCATGTGCACGACTTCTGCTTTTTTACCAAAAAAGGCAAACTTATTTTCTTCCCAGATATCAGTTATCGCCATTTTCACAAGCAACAATCAAAATTGTGTGGATTCGTCATTCGTGAGCATACTACCAATTCGTTACAAATTTTTCCATTGAAAAAAGGCATCTAAAAAAAAAAAGCATTTTGGGTTGGCGGAAATTTTTGCTAATAGTGTTTTATTTCCTATGTATTTTTTATGTCGCGTTTTTCACATTGCTAGTCATGGGATTCATGAGATTCCTCTTTGCAACACATGATAAAGTCTGAAAATAGCCACCAAAAACGGCAATAAAAAAACTTGAAACACGCATTGAAACTTGCGCTTTATGAAAAAGCAATAAAAAACTATGAAGTTCCGTGGGAGAAAAATGCTACTACATTCTTGAAAAAAATTCCATAGCCAGACTTTGCTGCAATTTAGAAAAAACGCCACTGAGCCAGAAAAATCACAAACTAAAATAAAAAAATCATGCACCTAAAAAAGCCATGTTTGTAGGTCTTTTTAAATGTCAACATTGACTTCGATCTAACACCTGGCCGCATCAGTTTTTGCCCCAAAAAAACTCGACAAAAAACTCCACTAAAAACATGGTATTTTTCCTAAATAAATGTGTGAATTCGCCCTGAACGTTTTTATGTAATGTATCATATTTTAGAAACATGCTGCAGACTTTTCTTGACATTACACCAGAACATTATTGATACTGGGCGCTATAGTCCAGCACTGCTAGGAGGCTCCACATTTATGTCTCTGTATATAAACATATAACACCCTGAGGCTAATACACACCTAGTCTAGTGTTTTTCAGTCGAGCTCCTCCCTTTCCTTAACTTTTAGTTTCAATTCTCTTCTCAGTCAGCAAATGCAGTTCCCAACTCGACTGATATTGTATGTCGGAAAAGAGGTTTATCAGCTGCCAGAATGGATAGGTGCACTGAAGGTGAGTCAGTTCTGGCTGTTCTCAAGGGGGAATAGAAAATGGAACATACCCTTAGGAGTTTCATACTATAGTCAGCACAATTATTATGTTGCAGCTCCTTTATAACTCATAAGAACATATTGCAGTAACTCATTGCTTCCTAGTAAATATACGTCACATAAAGTTACATTACTGAGCACAATGATCTGCCACTGACTTGTTACGAGCGTGAGGTGAGGGCTGTCTGGAGCATTTATCTGACAGCTCCAAGCTTAATCTTTTTTTTTTTGTTTGTTTTTAATTATTTCTTTATTAAGTTTTTCTGTCTTATACAACAACAAATGATATTACATGTCAAATCAGACATATAAAATGGCCAAACCCCCCCCCCAATAAAAGTGGAGTTTATAAAAAATAAAAAAATAATAATAAATAAAAATAAAAAAATAAATAAAATAAGAATAAAAATAAAAAAAAGACCTTATTAACTGATGAAGAAAAAAAACCTATGTTCTGAACTGCAAATAAAGGTCTTTCCAAACTTAATCTTGATTGGTGTCCATAGGGAGGTGTCAGATAAATGCTAGTTTATCTAGTGCTGGGCAGACGGGATAATGAATTCCCTGGGCCCCAATGCAAAATGTTTAACAGGGCCCCTACCTATCTGGTCACGCTTAGGCACCAGGGCCCATTTTCGATAGTTACCTTTGCATTTCTATAGCTATGCCCCTGGTGCTGGGTACTGTTGTGCCACTCATTTATTAGCTCCCTTGCTGAAGAATGTACATTTTGCTACAATATGTTTTCTGTGCACTCTTTCCTGATCACCAGGAGCTATCAATATACAACTATTATGAACCGTGATTGTAGCAGTAGCAAAACTGCATTAACTATCTACCATTATGTTTAGGAAATATCCAAAGTTTGGTTGCAAAGGGCTTTTTAGGTCATTACCCACAGGCAGAATTAGGGATAAGCCATGTAATTGCCCAGGCCTCCTGGTCCGAGCGGGGTCAAATCCTCCTGCGCTGATTATTTTTCATGATATTATTACCCACTTAATGCAATAAAACTGTTAGGAAGCGTCTGTGTCTTTAAGATCGCCATGACTACTGATCTATCTTCTGGGCGGTTCTGTTTACTTCCTGAGCCTATCCCACTTCTCTGTCTTCTTCCTGTCAGGTGTTTGGTGACCTCGGCTTGTCTCGTTAATACCTTGTTTACCAATTTTGATTATCTGCTCCCGGCTGGTGCTGTACCTGATTTGCACTCGCTCTGTTTTGGACTTTCTGTTTACCCTCTGGCTGTCTGGTTACCTGTTCAGGTATAGCCTACATTGCGCTCCTTATCCAACACTGAACTCTGTTAGAACAACCTGGGTTCTGGGCAGCAAAAATCATCCCGCCTTGCGGTGGGCTTTGGTGAATACCTCAGAGTAGCCTTAGATTCTGTCGATCAGAGTTGTGACGGATTTAGGGTTGCGGTTTTATTTGCACACTTTATCCCGTCAGTCTCCAGCAGCTTTTTGGGAATTTCGCAACCAGTGATTCATAAAAAAAACAAGTGAAAATTATGAGTTTGCTTTACTAAATAAAGAGGATTCCATTACTACAGAGGCGTAGGCAGGAGTGCTACGGGGGCACTTGCCCCGGGCAGATAATGAGGAGGGCACGGTAGGGGACCCTTCCATATTTAAAAAAGCAAAACAAAAACGTCAGTTATCTATTGGATTAATCCAAAAGATAATGGACGTTAAACTTACCTTCCTCGCTTCCCTTCAGCTTCAGACGCCATTACACTGGGTCCTAACACCGTCTAGAGTTTGGACGTAGTGTTCGTGGAACCTGGATCTGAAGAGGAGCTGGGAGTGAGGACAGTAAGTATATGGCCTGGTCTAAAGTCTGAATTCTTTTTTTGTCTATATTGAATTAAGTTAGGGGTCTGATTAATTTAGTGGCCACGTCTGGAATCAGAATTTAGTTAGGGGTCTGGTATGTGGTCTAAATTTATTTTGGGGTTTGAATTTAATATTGGGGTCTGGTCTGAGGTCTAGATTATTTTGGGGTCTGTTTTAGGGTCCCAATTTATTGTGGGGGTCTGGTATAGCATACGATTTATGTGTGGGATACAGCACCACTATGTGTTAGTGTAATCTAAATAATAGTAACTGTTGTCCTGCATCTACAATTTATTTTTATTTTTTTTACATTATATTTCGGGGAGGGTGGATAGATTTAGTTTAGGCATAAGTGTGCATGTGTTGCCACACTGAAGTTTTGCTCCGTGTGAAGGAAAGCCTAGTGTGACAGACCATGTGGAGAGGTTATGGACGGGGGTCTATATTTCCCCAAGATTTCTGTCTTCTGCTATCTGAAAACAACCAGGGACTAAATTCAGCAGAGAATGTGGTTCTCCCTCTGCAATAGGTTTTATCTAAAACCTCGGAAGAGGGCCTGGTTGTTGGAGTGGGGAGAGATGGGTGGGTCAGGTGAGATAGCCCTTTAAAAAGGCTGCAGTTCAGTCACACTCTCTCTCAGCCTGGGGAGAGGAGCTTGTGAGATGGTCTCTGTCTGCCCCATGGTTATCGAATGGAGTGGCAGCGCACAAATGCGTGACTGCCACTCCATTTCAAATCCTACTCACTGTGATCATGCAGTGAGGAGGAACGTGGGTCGGGACTAGAAATCGGTGTGGGTCCCAGTTGTGGGACCCCAGCAATAATACATACTTTCTTGAGGATAGGTGATAAACGTTAATTGTGGAATAACCCCTTTAGCTAGCAGTGACAACTACATCTCGTCCCGCAAAAAAACGGCCCATATATGGTGACATTGACGCAAAAATAAAAAAGTACGACTCTTGAAATGCGGCGATGCAAAAATAAATGATTTCTGTTTAAAAGTACTTTAATTGCGCAAACGTAGTAAAACATAAAAAAACTATTTATATTTGGTAAGCCCATAATCGTACTGACCCATTGAATAAAGGTAACATGTCATTTACATTGCACAGTGAACCGTGTAAATTAAAAATGTGAAAAACAATGCTGGAATAGCTGTTTTCTTTTTAAATTCCCTCCCAAATTTTTTTTCAGAAAAGTTAATCAATATCATTTGTGCACCCAAAAATTAACCAACTGAAAATACAACTCGTTCTGCAAAAAAACAAGCCCTCATATGGCTAAGTCAACATAAAAATAAAACAGTTATGACTCTTGGAAGGCGGGTAGGACAAAACTAAAAAGAATGCTTGGTATATGCTTCTTACTGTACTGTTGTGCTCTATACGGACTTTATTGTTATGTTAAGAATGTGTTGCACTTTTCCATTTTATGGTTATTGATTTCTGTATTCGGAAGTTGTCATCCACATCAGAGGCGTAGCTAGGTTCTCCGGCACCCTGGGCAAAGATTCAGATTGGCGCCCCCCCCCAACTTATTTCCCGACATCTTCTTCCCCCTCGCCATGTTTTCTTTCCCTACCAATCAATGAGATGTAATTTTTTGTTCACCATTTTTTTAATGTAACTTGAGTATAAAAGCATTTCTACATTTTACAAGCGATATAGTTCTATAATGTAATTAACATAAAAATAAATGAAAAGAAAATATATTAAAGAGGCCACACACAGCCCCCTGTAGATAGCGCCACACAGCCCATCTCTTGTAGATAGTGCCACACACAGCCCCCTGTAGATAGTGCCACACACAGCCCCCAGTATAGTGCCATACACAGCCCCCTTGCAAATAGTGCCACACAGCCCCCCTTGTAGATAGTGCCACACACAGCCCGCTGCCCCTTTGTAAATAGTGCCACACTCCCCCCCTTGTAAATAGTGCCACATTCCCCCCCTTGTACTTAGCGCCACACTGTGAACAGACCGGTGAGTGGTAGCCTACCGCTACCACTCTCCGCTCTGCCTGGTGTGACTTACCGGAGGAGCTGAGGAGGTCATTCGGCGTAGGCAGCGGCGGAGTTTCTTCTGACGAGGGTTGGTGACAGCCAGGGCCAGCCTTAGCTTGGATGGCGCCCTGTGCGGGACTCTCTATTGCCGCCCCCTACACAAACCAAAAATGAACCACATATATGGACACGCTGGAACATATATACTGTAGATACATAAAGACAGATATTTAGACATACAGGCAAATATACATACACACATTCTGGAATATATACATACAGGTAAATATATAGACGTACAAACAAATATACGCATACACACCGGCAGATAAATACACAGACAGGAACATATACAAATACATAAAAGGCACAAATATAGAAGCACAAAGATACATTCACAAACAGACCCATATATACGCACACAGGCACATATGTACACAGCACAGATAATGTAGTAGATGTTACCTGCAGTCCTATGTAACACCACAGATAACACAGTGATAACTCTCTGAGTACAGATAATGTAGCAGATGTTACCTGCAGTCCTATGTAACACCACAGATAACACACAGATAACTCTCTAAATACAGATAGTAGTGTTACCTGCAGTCCTATGTAACACCACAGATAACACAGTGATAACTCTCTGAGTACAGATAACGTAGTAGCTGTTGCCTGCAGTCCTATGTAACACCACAGATAACACATTGTAGCAGAGCTGAGATTGTAATTTAGCACAATGTGTTATCTGTGGCGTTACATAGGACTGCAGGCAACAGCTACTACATTATCTGTAATCAGAGTTATAACACTGTGTTATCTGTGGTGTTATTAGTGTCACCTGCAGTCCTATGTAACACCACAGATAACACAGTGATAACTCTGATTACAGATAATGTAGTAGCTGTTGCCTGCAGTCCTATGTAACGCCAGATAACACATTGTGCTAAATTACAATCTCAGCTCTGCTACAATGTGTTATCTGTGGTGTTACATAGGACTGCAGGCAACAGCTACTACGTTATCTGTACTCAGAGAGTTATTACTGTGTTATCTGTGGTGTTACATAGGACTGCAGGTAACATCTACTACATTATCTGTAGTCAGAGCATTATCACTGTGTTATCTGTGGTGTTACATAGGACTGCAGGTAACACTACTACATTATCTGTACTCAAGAGAGATATCACTGTGTTATCTGTGGTGTTACATAGGACTGCAGGTAACATCTACTACATTATCTGTACTGTGTAGCAGAGCTGAGATTGTAATTTAGCAAACAGTACAGATAATGTAGTAGATGTTCCCTGCAGTCCTATGTAACACCACAGATAACACAGAGATAACTCTCTGAGTACAGATAATGTAGTAGATGTAAGAGACAAACACATGCAGAGACACAGACAGACAGAGACACACAGACAGAGACACACACACACACACACACACACACACACACACACACTGTAACATATACACATACAAACACAGAGACACACATTACACACTACACACACCATGCTCCTTGCTGACAAGTCAGGACGGGCTGTGTGTGGGCGGAGCTTCCTCTCTGCTTCTAGGCGTGTGTGCAGAGCACAGAGTAGAGGCAGATGCTGGGAGGCTGCAGCACGGGAGTGGACCTGTCCCCTGACCTGAGTCATCTGACCTCATGTCACCGACGTGAGGTCAGGTGACTGGACTAGTCCACTCCCTGGCCGTCACAGACCCCAGTCAGAATGCTGTAATGTCCTGGCTCTTCCTAAGCTGCTGCAGGTGTCCGACATACGGAGCGCCTGTCAGCAGCGATCAGCTGCTCTTCGGCGCCCCCCTTCCCTATCCTCCGGGTTGCGCCCGGGGCACATGCCCCACCTGCCCCCCCCTAGCTATGCCCCTGTCCACATCTTTGTAGATAAAATTTTAAATATATATATAGATGTATAAAGAATAGGTCATTCTATAGAGCTCACTGAATTTACACATGGTATTGTAATATGATGCCATCGTTAAAACAAGTCAGTTCGCGAGATTTCTTCCCTCCTAGATATTCCACCATCAACTGTGAGTGTTATTTTAGCAAAGTGGAAGCACAGCAACTCATCCACAAAATGTTAACGTAAATTTACATAGCGGGGATGTTGAGTGCTGAGGTGCATAGTACATAAGAGTCACCAACGCTCTGCTGACTCAATAACTGCAGAGTTCAAAACCTCCTCTGGTATTAACATCAGCAGAAAAACTGTGCATTGGGAGCTTCATGGCATGGGTTTTCATGGCCGACAAGCTGCATGCAAGCCTTACATCACCAAGCACAATGACAAGCATCGGATGGAGTGGTGTAAAGCATGCCGCCATGAACTCTCGAGAACTGGAAACGTGTTCTGTGGAGTGATGAATCACACTTCTCTATCTGGTGGTCTGATGGACGAGTCTGTGTTTGGTGAATGCCATTAGAACGTTACCTCCCGAACTGCATTGTGCCGATTGTAAAGCTTGGTGGAGGTGAGATATTGCTATGGGGTTGTTTTTCAGGGGTCGGCCTAGGCTCCTTAGTAACAGTGAAGGGAAATCTTAATGCTTCAACATACCAAGACATTTTGGACAATTTTAGCTTCCAACTTTATGGCAACTGTTTGGGGTTTCGGAGGTTTTCTGTTCCAGCATGACTGCGCCCCAGGGCACAAACCAAGGTCCATAAAGACATGTTTGATGTGGAAGAACTTGAATGACTCACACAGAGCCCTGACCTCAACCCCATCCAACACCTTTGGGATAAACTAGAACAGAGATTATGCCCTCTCCTCCAACTTTAGTGTCTGACCTGACAAATGATCTTCTGAATGAGTGGGCAAAAAATCCCACAGACACATTACAAACATCTTGTAGAAAGCCTTGCCAAAAGAGTGGAAACTGTATTATCTACAAAAGGGGAACCAACTCCATATTAGTGCCTATGGATTTAGAATGGGATGTCATAAAGGCTTTTGTAGGTGGTATGTGTAGGTGTCCCAATACTTTTGTCCATGTAGTGGTATGTATGATATATAAAAATAAGTGATAACCACTAAAAAACCCTAGACTCCAAAGATGTTTGGTATTACCCATAACCTTCCGATATCGCCATGGATAAAGGCTATCAGTAATAATACCTTAGTCATCCTAGACCCTCATATATATTAGGTATTAACCATTAATACACTCTGGACCCCAAAGGATATTGCAGGAATAATATCACTAACTATTTAACTACCCTATGTTAAAATTTGTGATGTAGTACTTGAAGAAAGTTGGGGAAGTATACTCAGGGGTAGAGGGGGAAATTTCTGCTGAGGGAACTAAAACACTTGGAAACCCCCTTTAAAACTCCTGCTTTTGCCCATGACCCTGTATAATGTAAATGGAAAAAGTAATTTGTAGCATCCAATGACCTTTCCTGGTTTGGACCGCCGTAATAAATTATTTTCATTATTTAGTCTGATTCTGAATAATATATGTAAGTAGTTGTGGTTCTGTGTCATACTGATCCATTGAAGCCTAAAATTGAATAGACATAACGTGTATATCTACTAATATGGTCCAGAAGGTAGATACAATGTGTTTGTGTAGAAATACGAATATTATCCAATAATAGAATTACAACTTTTCACTTTTTCTTCGTCACAAGACTTAAAGAATGACTTTACACAGTGTGTTCGTCACATGGTCTTGTAACCCTTTCACAGATGGCTAGAAATATATCTAAAATTGTTAGTATTATTAGTTTACGTATAGCTTTGTATCTCAGGTTTCCGGGGAGCTGTGTTGGCTGTTTTTTAAAAGCTTCCTTTATTTTATAGTCAGTGTTGACTACTCTTCTATTGGATTTCAGGTGGTCAGGTGGTGGATTATGGGAAAAGCAGAGATATTCTAGTTGAGGTGAGTTAATGTAACTGTATAATCATTGCTGATTGAAAATGTTGGTCCTAGTTTGTTGAATCTTATAACCCTAAAAGGCAGATGACTACTATTCAATGATTTTTTGGTCAGGGACCTCATGGGGTAGTGGGGGTCATGGGGTAGTGGCGGAGAGGAAGAACACCTATACAACTGACTATGGTTTTCACACTCCCCTGGTGCCAGTTACTGGCCACACTTATTGATTTCAGTCATCCTCCAAACACACTAAAAAGCTTCAATGAGATGATCCTCATTAGGCCGGGTTCCCATGTAGTGTAAACGCTGCAGAATTCCCACAACGGAATTCTATGTGGAAATTCCGCAGCATTCGCAGTAGCAGCAAAGTCAATGAGATTTAGAAAATCTCATGCGCGCGCTGGAAAAAACGCAAATAAGTCGTGCTGAAAGTGTTCTGCAGTGCGACTTTCAATTCTGCAGCATGTCAATTTATGTTGCGTGTTCTGCGCGGAGATGCTGCATCTTTGGCCCATAGACTTTAATGGGGAGCATAAGGCCCAGTTCACACAGAGGAATTTTCAGGTAGAAAAAAATCTGCCTCAAGATTTTGATCTGCCTGCACTTTCTAGCTGCAGTTTTTGCAGCTTTTTTTGCTGAATTTTTTGCCCAAGACCATTGAGCGGCACAGGCAAAAAGCACAGTGAAAAATGCTTTCTCTGCTTCCCATTGATTTCAATGGGAGGTCAGAGGTGGAACCGTTTCAAGAAAGAGCATGTAGCTTTTTTTGTGCCGCTTTTTTTGGCACTGATTACATTTAACACTAAATCCGCAGGTAAAACCCGCTATGGGAAAAACATTTCCCTAGCAATATGAACAGGAAAAACACACTATTTAATGTAGATTTTTGTGAAAGAATTACCAGCGTTTTTCTTGAGATTGTGCTTCAGATTTTCTGTTGCAGAAAATCTGCAGCGCATCCTGTGAGTGGGAACATACCCTTAAAATTATTTGATTTGTAATCCCATTTTTATAATACCTCTTCTGTGGCTAAAATACATACAAAAAGGGATAAAAGAATATTAAAGAAATAATTACATAAAATGTAGTTGATTAGACATAACTTTGGGAACTGAAAGTCCTTGCTAACATTAAAAATGACCGCAGCAATCTGGAGTGAAATATGAGTGTTCAATGGTAAGGCTGGAGGAGCCAAATATTAAAGAAGATCTGTCATGGATGCAGTCCTACCTGACCCTGGGTATTTCATGGCGTTTTTTTCTTGTTCAGTTTTGAGACAGTTTTAGTTCACAGAATGTGCCATGAATGCCTTATAGGTGAGGATCCCACAGCTGTTTCCATAACTGTTATAGACGTCAATGAATTATGGAATCTGGACCCCTAAAATGAATTGTCACTGGTGAGAGTACCCCTTTAAGTGCGGGCACACTCTCACAGTGTGAACCCAACCTTATACATTTTACTACTTTACTCATGTGTAATAATTTCTTTATATAATGGGATGTATCTAAATGAATGTTGTCATTGTTTGCAGAAAGACGCTGAAGACTATGGAAGACAGTTTTGTAAATGGTTTTACCACAACTTACCCAATCAGATAGAAAATGAACTTACGGATGAGTTTTTAACAAATGTTTTTATGGAGAATGCTTGCCTTCAGTGCAGATATAATACATATGGAGAAGAAACAGTAGATTGCAAAGGCATTCAAATGATTAAGTGGGTTCTGTGTGGAATATTCAAAGAAGAACATCTCGTTTTCAATCCAAACCTTGATCGTGGAGGATTAAGAAGTGTATTCGACCGATATGGAGTACTCAATGTGGTAGCCTCTGGCACTGTACATAAGGAGAGCACTTGCACAGGTTTATTTGATCATACATTTAAATTAGTTTGTTCTCCAAATAATAACCAATTTAAAATCAAATCTGTTGAACTCACAATGAATAGAATATAGATGGGAGTTTTAACAATTTGTATGAGAAGACCGCCAAATTCACAAAAATGGTACACAAATACGAAGGTGAGACAAAAATGATCCGCTCTCTGCCTGTAGACTTTATTTTAAACAGCTTTCAGAAAAAACAAATACATTATTTTTTTACATAATCTCCCTGCTTTTCAATACACTTTGTCCATCTGTCAACAAGCTTTCCTATTCCCACACTAAAAAATGTTTTCGGCTGAGCTGTGAGCCACAAATGCACCGCTGTCTTCACCACTTCATCAGACGTGAAGCTTCTTTCAGGGGACTAAACAGGTGATAGTCTATCCAATAGAATCAGTTCACATGCACGCTCAATGTTGTCATCAGTCATGGAAGTGGACGGGCGTCTGGCTCCTTCTTTATGGCTGACACTTGTTCGATCTTCTTTGAGCTTCTCCATTCATACAATACACACTTCTTTGCAACAAAACATTTTCTCCATTCTGTGCACAAACTCTTCGATAAATATCGGCACCAGACAAATCCTCAGACCAGGGGCGTAACTAGGAAAGACTGGGCCCCATAGCAAACTTTTGACTGGTGCCCCCCCTCCGCTGGGTATCACACAACCTCCCCTTGTAGATAGTGCCGCCCTATAGATTCCACCACACAGTGCCCCCCTATAGACAGCACCATACACAGCCCCCTGTAGATAACGTCTTACAGCCCCAATCCCTCTGTAGATGACGCCATACAGCCCCCTGTAGATAACGCCATACAGCCCCCCTGTAGGTAATGCCATACAGCCCCCCTGTAGATAACGCCATACAGCCCCCTGTAGATAACGCCATACAGACTCCCCCTGTAGATAATGCCATACAGACCCCCTGTAGATAATGCCATACAGACCCCCCTGTAGATAACGTCATACAGACCCCCTGTAGATAATGTCATACAGACCCCCCTGTAGATAACAACATACAGACCCCCCCTGTAGATAACGCCATACAGACCCCCCCTGTAGATAACACCATACAGAACCCCCCTGTAGATAACGCCATACAGACCCCCCTGTAGATAACACCATACAGAACCCCCCGTAGATAACGCCATACAGACCCACCCTGTAGATAACGCCATATAGCCCCCCCCAAAAAAACCGGCATATAGTTGTCCTACAAAAGAGATGTATCCCCTATCCACAGGATAGGGGATACATGTGTGATCGCTGGCAACGATAAGGAGGACGGGGGACCGAAAGTCCCCCCAAGTTCTCCATGACTAACCTCGGACTTCAGGAGTCTGCGCAGTTCAATAAAAATGAAAGGTGCGCTGGTCACGCATGCGCACAAGCGCGACCAGTGCACAAGTCATTTCTATGGAGCTGCAGACAGACCCCAGAAGTCCGAGGTCTGTCATGGAGAACTTCGGGGGACTTTCGGTCCCCTGTTCTCCTTATTGCTGGGTGTCCTGTGGATAGGGGATGCATGTCTTTTGTAGGAACAACCCCTTCAGGGGCGTCGCGCTGTAGCAGCCATAGCGGCTGTTAGCGGAGCCTCCGGCCATGGGGGTCCCATGCCGGCGGGTGGCACGGGCCCCCTCATGCTGTGGGCCCCGTAGCAGCCGCTACGGCTGCTATAGCGGTAGTTACGCCACTGCCTCAGACCACAAATAACTAATCACTGCACGTTGCTTTTCTTTCTTGCAAATAGCAAGTGGGCAGCCAATGTTTCTCGACACCGCAATCAGAAATAAACAGACTTCACACGTTCAAACCGGCACAGCAGTGTCTAGGGAGACAACGACCTCGTACGGAAAGCGCTAATAAGACAGTGTGGCCAACAGACGTTTTAATATAACCAAAGTGTGGATAATTTTTGACTCAAGTTCTGGCCTTATGCAGTCATAAAAAAAAAGCCAAATTTATCACAGTGGTCCATGCTGCATGATAATTTTGGCGCATCTTGCATGAACAGTTAGACACTTTTCTCCTCCTTATACCACTTTTGATTTGGTTTAGTTTGCGCCAGAATTTTGCTCCTGTTTTTGCATATTTTTGGCACATTTAAGCCACACCCCCTATCTGGTAACCTACGCTCCCTTTCCCACTATGCCACACCCCCTTTTCAGAACATTAAAAAAACAAATGTATAATGAAGTGCAAACATCAAAATTGCGACAAACTGCACTAAAATTTGTTGCGTTTTTTTACACTTTGTAGACCCAGACACAGTAGTTAATATGAAAAGTTTTATTTTTTCCTCCAATGTCTTATCTAGCAAAAAAAATGTTGTTTTTTTTTCTCCTTGCTTATATAGCGGCAATATATTGTATAGTGTTGTATAGTGTCATCACTCACATCAGTCTCTCTCCCCAATGTGGTTTACAAAGTAATTTCCCTAGAGCCAAATAACCTATAGTATACAGTATACAGATATTTTGGGAGTGTGGGAATAAACCGAAGTACCCAAAGGAAACCCACACAAGCAAAGGAAGAGCATACAAACTCCATGCAGATGTAGAAAGAATAAATTTAAGCTTTCCCCGGACTCCATTCTTTTATTTGGTTGCTTTTTTGATCAAATATACTTATTGTATGTTCCAGAAAAAAATTGTAAACTCATTTTGCTTCTTGTTTCTATTAAAATATATATATATATATATGTTTTTGAAAATTTATTTACCAGAAAATAATGGGAACTATGTGTACTTTATATTTGGTAATGGACGTAATTCATAAGGAACATCACTGAGGTTTTCAAGGTGGAATAAACGGGTAACTTATGGCTTTTGCAAGGTTTTTGTAACGTTTTTGAACAGGTTGCCTTTACTGAACACAACTGATATTACAGTGGTACACAAAGATATGGTTCCATTTTCTTTATGAGGCACAGTAGTGATAACACAGTAAATGGCCCAGTCTCTTAACCCCTTCCCAACGTATAACGTACAGTATACTTACGTCATAGCCGGGTAGGTGAAGTCCAGAGCAGGCTCACGGGCTGAGCCTGCTCCATACAACGTAGGTGTCTGCTGTATAAAATCCCTTAGATGCCGGGATCAATAGCTATCGCGGCATCTAAGTCATAAAGAAAGAGGGGGCGACCCCCTCTAACAACCCGTTGCCCCCCCACGATGTGATCGCGGGGTACTTATTGTTGTCATGGCAGCCTGGGGACCTAATGAAGGCCCCCAGGTCTGCCATCTTTGTACTCCTATTAAGCCCTGCCTTCAGTAGGGTTTAATAGGGCTTAATAGGGGACTGTGAGAATATCGTGCAAGTGATCAAACAATCGCTGGTTCAAGTCCCCTAGGGGGACTAATAAAAGAAATATTAAAATATATATTTTTTAAAACATAAACACAAATGGTATCGCCATGTCTGTAAAAGTCTAAACTTCTATAGTAAATCATTATTTAGCCCACACAGTAAACTCAGTTAAACAATTATATATTAAAACTCCAGAATTGCTGTTTTTTCGTCACCTCATCTCCCACAAAAAATATAATAAAAAGTGATAAAAATTTTGCATGTACCACAAAATGGTATCATTAAAAACTATAGCTTGTCCTGGCAAAAAATAAGCCCTCATACCACTCAATCGACTGAAAAAAATAAAAACTGTTTCTGGCTCTCAGAATGTGGCGACACAAATACATTTTATTTTTAACAATTACTTTTTTCCTTGTAAAAGTAGTAGAATATTAAAAAAAACACATACATTTGGTGTCACTGTTATCATATTGACCCACAAAATTAAGGTAATATGTTGTTTTTATTGCACGGTGAACGGTTGTAAAAACAAAACCCAAAAAACAATGGAGGAATCGCTGTTTTTTTCCTATTCCACCCTAGAAATAATTTTTTTCTCGTTTCCTATTACATTATATGGTACAATAAATGGTGCCATGAAAAACTACAAGCCCTCATACAACTTTATCGACTGAAAACGAAAAAGGTTATGGCTTTTGGAAGGTGGGAAGGAACAAACTAAAATGAAAAACAGAAAAATGGCTGCAGCGGGAAGGAACATCACAAAATGTCTAATCAGATAAACACTTAAACAAATAGAACTCTCCTGGTACAGGTCTCTACTTGTCTTTCATAGACCACATGCTGTTACTTTACACAGCCTCCCGCCTCCTCCACAGATTTCCCGCTATATGTCTCTTTCTCTTCCACTCCTATATCTAGGGCACTCACTCTCTCTCTCTCTCTGTCTCTCTCTCTCTCTGTTTCTTGACCTTATCCACCGGAGCCCTGTGTCTTCCTCTGGCAGTGTTCCTAGATCTCAAGGGCTTCAGGCTACAAGGGATATTTTCCAAGTCACAGTTCCCTGACTCCAGTGCAGTGTTCCCTCTTTATCACCGCTCCCTGACTCTCAAGAGGGCTAAGTACTTCAAGGGCACTGTCTCCCAAAGTTCTATCACTGGTCACGTCCGACAGGCACTTTGAAAAAAAGGTCTCCAGACCCTGTCTCAGGTCTCCTCTTATACTCCCAGTCAACACAGGATCTAGGTAGCCTCTTCATTGGGGACCTGACTCTCAAGGGTTACCAACTGCTACCTTTCCCGCTGACTACTTCAGCAGTCCAGACTTTCCCAGAATTACAATCACTAGGCCATGTCTCAGGCCTACAGGACAACCAGTCATCTTTGTAGCTTCCAAACAGGTCCACCATGACAAATGGAGGAGATCCCTCTACAAGTCTCCTCCGTTCTGTGCTTTTTTTGGCTTGGTACTGACAGGAGCAATGATGTAACTGAATCTACGCCAAGCTGCTCAAAGGCCGTCGCCACAGGGCTAATGGTGTAGCAGGGAGCTCCACCATTGGATTTAACCATATCAGCGTCATGAGAACACGTATATAGTTGAAACCAGGACATGCTGCCCGGTACAGTGGACTGTCCCGCTTGATCCGGGCGCTTGTGAGGCATGCCTCTGGCTCTCTACCCCAGCAGCTGAAGCCTCGAGTCTTCCCCTGACTCACCACAAGGAAGACAAGCCCGCTTTGGGTTCCTCCGCCACTGCACAGACTTCAGCGCTTATGCTTGCAATTGTGCCTGCTCTGTTAGACAGTTCATGCTAGGTGTTCCCATACAGTATACAGCGACTTGTCGGGTTCCCTTATATACAGTGTCTGGTAGCAATTTAAAACTTTAGAAATAACGAAAAGAGGTAGTAATGGAAAATACTATATCAGTATTTTAAAAAAAGGCTAGACGATTATTTACTGATAAATGGCATTGATGGTTATAATTAATCTAGCAATGAAGGACAAATAATTGATTGAGAATGATTAAACTTTTTTTTTGGACCTGTGTCTTTTTTCAACCTATGGAACTACATATGAGCAGACATATATACTCATTACATACACGTATCAATAGCACAATTACTACATGTGTGCATACTTACACAAAAACTGTAATAGTGGTTCCTACTTTCTATTAGATCACATATAAGAGGCTATGCGTCTTCCTATCAATGTCCCACAACTGGAGGATTGGTACAGCACTGGAGTGACATTAATGAAATGGCTACAACTCTGTTGTCATCAATTTTGCTGTTGGAAATCAAGTAGTCCATATACAGTTTTTGCACAGGGACCCTCTGTTGTTGGTGTCTTTGCCTGTCTAAGCTACTGTGATATCACAAGGGTTAAGTTGCTGTGTTCATGTCAGGTAAGCTCCTGTGACATCCCAAGTGAGTTCAGCCATCTAATGACATCACAAGTGAGTTTTAGTCAGGATAACCACTGTAAAATCACAAGTTTCGGCATTTCTCTCATAACCACTGTAAAATCACAAGTTTCGGCATTTCTCTCAATATTTGAATCACTATATGCAGGCTATTTTATACCCTGCGCTCACTCTCACTCTCTCTGTCTCTCTCTCTCTCTCTCTCTCTGTTTCTTGACCTTATCCACCGGAGCCCTGTGTCTTCCTCTGGCAGTGTTCCTAGATCTCAAGGGCTTCAGGCTACAAGGGATATTTTCCAAGTCACAGTTCCCTGACTCCAGTGCAGTGTTCCCTCTTTATCACCGCTCCCTGACTCTCAAGAGGGCTAAGTACTTCAAGGGCACTGTCTCCCAAAGTTCTATCACTGGTCACGTCCGACAGGCACTTTGAAAAAAAGTGAGTTTTAGTCAGGATAACCACTGTAAAATCACAAGTTTCGGCATCTCTCTCAACATTTGAATCCCTATATGCGAGCTATTTTATACCCTGCCCTCAAGCCGATCAGGAACGCTCACAAACACTCCAAGAAACACCAACTTTTAAATGCATTTGCATAACCCAACACATTGGAGGACTGTTTCACTGGACAATCCTTCACAGAAATGGGACAGTTGGGAAGTATGTGTTTTAGACAGGTAGCATGCTGTGACACAACTAGTTTTAGTCATGTAAGCAACTTTGATATTGTAAAAGTGTTTTAATCAGTAAGTAAGTACACATCAAAATAACAACTCTCTTTCCGGTTAGCTGCTGGAACATCTTAGGTGGGTCTCTGTGAGGAAAGCTGCTGAAACACTAGCGTAACTACCAGTAAAGCAGTAAAGCATTTGCTATGAGGCCCAGCAGAAAGTCAATTTCTGCTGATGGTGATCATGACGACGGGGGGCCCCATTCCAAGTTTTGTTATGTTACTGTACAGATAGTTGGAGCAGGCAGCCCAAGAGTCGTGGCCAGGATCTCACCCGTTTCCTTTTATTCCTCACAGATCTATGGCACTTTACCTCTACTTTAGGCTTATTTATTTCTATTTGTACAAGAGACTGGCCCTTCTACAGTTACTTAGAGTGGCCCTTCTAGAGACAACCGATTGTCAGTCCGCACCTGGTCAACAAGCAGTGTAACGACCATTTTGCTCCCCCATCAAGTACATTACTGTTACGTCCAATGGGGATGTGGATCCACTGGGCTACTCCGCCATAGCGAAGTAGCCGCTTGCCAGACAGTTGTAATATAACAGTATACAGGCCCCTTGCTCTTGAATATCTCAGCAGACAGAATACACTTAGGTCTGCTCAAAAGGTGACAGTGGGCCACTTACCTACCGGGCCCCTGTGCAGCTTCACAGATTGCTCTAATGTGTGTCCGCCACTGCGCTGCTGTATGGAAATATTATACAGTAACACGTCGAGGCCATACAGATCCATAGTATTTTAAAGCCTCATGCCTTTGAAGCCTTATTCTAATTTTTCTGCAGTAAAAAATGCAGCTAAAGCTTAGATTTATCTGATAGTCTGATAGAAAAAGGGGTAAAAAAAGACCACCATTGCAGTATGTTTTATTATCCATTGTGTTTTGCAATTTAAAAAAATAGGCCAGTGGTTTTGTTTCTGCTCTTGTTACACTTTCTTCAGAATATAACAGTCTCCACCCTCGGAATGGGCTGTAACTTTCTGTTCTGAGTTTCACTTCTCACGGCATTGTCAACAGCGACAGACAATCCTGAAACACTGAGAAGAGCTACAACCTTACCGGAACAATGTTAGGTGAGTAACAATAATAATAAAAGTAATAAAATCTTCATCTGCTGAGCATCATTATCAGTATACTGTATACGGCAGCACAAATAAGTCTCAGGATAATGTTAACATACATAGTTATGAGGTTGAGATCAGCAGTAATTCCTATGACGTCACTGTTAAAATGTAATACAATCTTTGCTACTGATTTTACATCATTTTATTTATAAAGAACAGTTATTTAGTATTATATTGAAACAAGGTATAGGCTGTTTTCACATGTTGGCATTATATCACGTTTTTTTTAAGGCAATTACGCAAAGTCGTGGCAAAAATGGAGTGATTTTGCAAAACCGCAGCCTTTTAGCCCTATATCGCAGAAAAAAATGCAATATGACTGCAATGTGTGCGGCCGTATGTTAATGGTGCATTGCATTTAAGCTCGCATCATTAGGATTCTACTACACCTTTGGTGGATAATGCATTTTACAGACTACAGAGTCGAGGATTGCACATTGAAATATTTGAATATATCATCCCTCCTGAGACTCCACGCAACCTATTAAAGTTTATAAGTAATATTCTGAGGCAAGGTCGCGTCAAGTCTGCAGCTGCTTTTTTTCAGTAACGTTCCACTCTGGCTCATGGAGATGGGTCTCAAATGTATTGTAGCACATTTTATGTATTTTTTTTATATCGGGGTAATAAGTTTTCATTTTTTCTTTTACTTTTCATCATATATTTCATACCAGTATATGAGAAGCTCATCACAGAAGCCATACAACAATATGGTGATCAAAATAATATTAAAGCACACCACATCAACGGAATAACCCAGCATGTGATAAAGCATTGTAAGGAGAAAATGACTGAATTATGGCTTCAGGTTAGTAGACAATGAAGTACAAAAAAAGAAGGGAAAAAAAGTGCTCGCATTGCATAAGGTTATGTCACATAATACAGCCCTCTATGTTGCACCTCTAAGGGTATGTTCACACGCAGTGGTTTCAGACGTAATTTGGGCATTTTACGCCTCGAATTACGGCTGAAAAAAACGCCCTTAATACGCCTACAAACATCTGCCCATTGCTTTCAATGGGAATTACGATGTTCTGTTCCCACGAGCCTTTATTTTACGGATCGCTGTCAAAATACGGCACGTAAAATGACGGCTCGTCAAAAGAAGTGCAGGACACTTCTTGGGACGTTTTTGGAAGCGTTTTTCATTGACTTCATTAAAAAACAGCTCCAAAAACGGCCGTAAAAAACGCAGCGAAAAACGCAAGTTTTTAAATAAACGTCTGAAAATCAGGAGCTGTTTTCAGGGAAAATGCAGTAAGAAGGTTTAAAAAGGAGCTTCTACATTCCTTGATGCAACTTTTAAAAACAGGTTTTGGGGGAAGTGGATGTTATTAAAACATTAGCTGTTAATTTGACAATTACATATATATATATGGATACCTTGTACCCTTCCAAAGGCCTCATGCACACGACCGTGCAGTATTTACAGTCAGTAAATAATGTACGGACAGGCCCCGGGCGGGCTGTGGAGTTTCACGCACATTTGCGGACCGTACTCACATTAAAAAGTAAAGGGGCACAGTCCACAAATGCAAAAAATAAGACATGTTGTAATGACAGGGATAGGGAAACAGACAAGTGAGCCCTAATCTACCCGCCACTCAGTCCCTGCCTACTTGCAACGACCCGCCCTAGGCGACGGGGTACAACTGGGCGACGGTCCCTACACTCAGTAAGTGCACGACAGACAACCAGACAAGGAAACACAGAACAAAGGGAAACAGGGCAGTTGCCCACGGCAACACCGTGAGCAACAAGAGAAATAAACGAGCCGAGTCAAACCAGGAGAGTACGAGGTGCCCAACGCAGAGCAGGAGAGTAGTGAACAAGCCGAGTCAAAATAGGAGTGTACGAGGTACCAAACGCAGAGCAGAAGAGTAGTCAGTAAGCCAGGGTCATATGAAGCAGGGTCAAATCGTACAGAAGCTGCAGCAGGGCCAGGAAACCAGCAGAGAAGAATCACAAGCAAAGGAGGAACAGGAAAGGCAGGTATAAATAGACAGAGGGCGGGAGCTAGCTCCGTCTGGCCAGGCTGTGATAGGCTCTCCCACTCCTAAGCCTGCCATCCTGAGTGGTGGAAGATGGAGTCAGTCTCACAGACATAGAAGCAGGTGCAGACTGATTACCTATGGGCGTGGATACAGAAGCTGTGCCTGGCAGATCCTTAAAGAGGCTCTGTCACCAGATTTTTCAACCCCTATCTGCTATTGCAGCAGATAGGCGCTGCAATGTAGATTACAGTAACGTTTTTATTTTTAAAAAACGAGCATTTTTGGCCAAGTTATGACCATTTTTGTAGTTATGCAAATGAGGCTTGCAAAAGTCCAAGTGGGTGTGTTTAAAAGTAAAAGTCCAAGTGGGCGTGTATTATGTGCGTACATCGGGGCGTTTTTAATACTTTTACTAGCTGGGCGCTCTGAAGAGAAGCATCATCCACTTCTCTTCAGAACGCCCAGCTTCTGACAGTGCAGATCTGTGATGTCACTCACAGGTCCTGCATCGTGTCGGCACCAGAGGCTACAGTTGATTCTGCAGCAGCATCAGCGTTTGCAGGTAAGATCGACTTACCTGCAAACGCTGATGCTGCTGCAGAATCAACTGTAGCCTCTGGTGCCGATGTGGCCGACACGATGCAGGACCTGTGAGTGACGTCACAGATCTGCACTGTCAGAAGGCTGGGGCGGCTACTGGATGCAGGATGTGAAGGGGGCATAGCAGATTTAAAAAGTAAATGGGAGAATCTATTGCATTAATCCAGTAGATATTTGCCGGTATACTTATCCTCATCACTCCTGGCTCCTGTGGTGGCACACACAATGTTCTGATTCTGGATGATGTAAGGACCCAGTGCAGTCGAGCCTGGAGCTGAAGAGGAGCAGGTAGCAAGGAGTATAAGTATATGGTCTGAGGTCTGATTTATTTAGGGGCCTGGCTTGGGGTCAGATTTAATTTTAGGGTCTGGGGTCTGAATTTTGGGTCCTTGGGTATGAATTAATGCCGGTCAGGGTTTAGGATTAGTTTTGGGATCTAGTTTTGGGACTCAGTTTATTGTCTGGTCTGGTATAGTGGTATTATTTATGTGTACAGTATAGTTTACTTCTTATGTGTTACTGTCAATATATATTGTAACTTTAGTCCTGCCTCTGTAAATGGGAACCCATTTTAACATTATATTTATATGTAACTGCATTACCACTTCTAAAATGTATATATTAAGTTACTTTACATTTTATCGGGAATCAGGGACAAATTTAGTTAAGTTCTAGGTATGCGTGAATCGGGGAGGTGGGGGGGGGGGGGTACACTAAATCTTTGCCCTGAGTGAAGGAAAGCCTGGCTACAGCTCTGAGTTAGTTCTTTTAATCTAACTTATTAAACAAGATAAATGACTAATATAACATTACTGACTGTGTCCACTGATATACAGTATATAAAAACTTTCTGTATTATTCTCATGAGGAACACAACCATGAACAGCAGAACTCAACCCAACAGACACCAGTAATGGAAGAAATGAGCTCAGGTCCAGAGGTGAGTACAAGTTATTTATAGGCCCCAGTTAAAATAAAATAAAACCCACATGATTTCAATCCATAGTAATGTCATATGGTTGCACCAATGGCTACCTTGGGATGCTAAATCCTGCTATATATATATATATATATGGATGAGCATTACTACAGCCATTGGAGAACGCAAACATATGACATGAGGCATTGTCATTGTGGACTGGTCATTGTATTGAAGCATGAGGGACTAGCGAGGAAGGTTTTTGTTTTTTGTGGTGCCAGAAAATGCGCCATATATCTTTATAAGGTAATTCTAGCTGTAAAAATCTATTAACCATCAAGCTGGCCCCAGTGTTCGCTGCAGACAAAAAAGAACAATTTTGAAAACAGAGAACTGGTCTCTCACAATGATATATGGTGCAGTTTCCAGGTGTAGAGCTATGGGCTGCCCTACTGCTGTGGGCCATTGGGCAGTGCCCAATTACCTATATGGTCAATCCACCCCTGATTTTTACTCATAGAACTCACTTTACTATGTCTGCCACAAAGCCAATTTGACAGAAAGAACCAGAAGCACAAAATAGTGATGGATAGGTCATCATTGTTTTTTTGAAATTGTGAACCTGTTACCTGTTATCAAATATAAAAAAATTGTGAAAAAATGTAATAAGAAATCATTACTACCTGTGACTTAAACGTTTTCTGCAGGATCTTCAGGAGGAACACAAGCATGACCTGCAGAACACAACTCAACAGACGCCAGTAATAAAAGAGCTGAGCTCAGGACCAGCGGTGAGTACAAGTTATTAATGGGCTCGCTCAAAAGATCACATGACTTCAGCTGTCCCATTATTTCTACATGTGCAATAGCAGTTCGGATTTAATTTTTTTTTTTTGACCAATCTCTCACCGAAATTGCATTACATAGTTAGAGAGACTGGTCCCCATAGCAAAGTCCCCCCAGGTGCCACAAGCAGCCCCCCTCATCGATAGTGCCCCCTGTAGAATGCGCCATACAGCCCCCCTGTAGGCAGTGCTATACAGCCCCGTCTATAGACAGTGTCACACCCCACTTTTAGATAATGTCCCCCACCTCCCCCTTGTAGATAGTGCCATACAGCCCCATGTAGCTATCGCCATAAAGCCCCCTGTATATAGCGCTATACAGCTCCCACTGTATATAGTGCCACACAGCTCTCCTCCCTTGTATATTGTGCCACACAGCACCCCTTAGTAGATAGTGCCGCACACCCCCCCTTAGTTGATAGTGCCACACACAGACCCCTGTAGATTGAGCCACAGCCCTCCCCCTTGTGAATAGTGTCATACAGCCCCCCTAGTAGATAGTGTCACCCCCCCTTAGTAGTGCCACACAGCCCCTTGTATATAGTGCCACACAGCTCCCCATGTGTATAGTGCCACACAGCTCCCCATGTGTATAGTGCCACACAGCTCCCTATGTGTATAGTGCCACACAGCTACCCCATGGAAAGGTGGGTTTGGATGCAGGACTATGTAGCTCTTCAGGATAGCGGCACGCCTCATGACCATTTAATAAGTAATTCGCATATAGTGTGTGCCATTTTCAGGTCTTGTATTACTGCATGGTGGCGGTTCAAGGGGTTAAAACTACCAGACAAGTTCCCATGAAATATACAATGAATTGAGAACAATTCTATCTGCCCTGCAATTTTGTTATTATAAATATATCCCATATAATTACAGCTTATACATATAGACAGCACCAGAACCAAGCTCAGTACATAAATACAGCACCACAACCAAGCTCAGTACATAAATACAGCCCCAGAACCAAGTTCAGTACACATATACAACACAAGAACCAAGCTCAGTACATATATACAGCACCAGAACAAAGCTCAGTACATATATACAGCACAAGAACAAAGCTTGGTAAATATATACAGTACCACAACCAAGCTCAGTACATAAATACAGCACTAGAACCAAGCTCTGACATATATACAGCACCAGAACCAAGCTCAGTACATATATACAGCACCAGAACAAAGCTAAGTACATATATACAGTACTAGAACAAAGCTCATACATATATATATACAGCACCAGAACAACCTCAGTACATATATACACCAGAACATAAAACAAGATAAATGACTAATATAACATTACTGACTGTGTCCACTGATATACAGTATATAAAAACTTTCTGTATTATTTTCATGAGGAACACAACCATGAACAGCTGAACTCAACCCAACAGACACCAGTAATGGAAGAAATGAGCTCAGGTCCAGAGGTGAGTACAAGTTATTTATAGGCCCCAGTTAAAATAAAATAAAACCCACATGATTTCAATCCATAGTAATGTCATATGGTTGCACCAATGGCTACCTTGGGATGCTAAATCCTGCTATATATATATGGATAAGCATTACTACAGCCTACAGCCATTGGAGAACGCAACCATATGACATGAGGCATTGTCATTGTGGACTGGTCATTGTATTGAAGCATGAGGGACTAGCGAGGAAGGTTTTTGTTTTTGTGGTGCCAGAAAATGCACCATATATCTTTATAAGGTAATTCTAGCTGTAAAAATCTATTAACCATCAAGCTGGCCCCAGTGTTAGCTGCAGACAAAAAAAGAACAATTTTGAAAACAGAGAACTGGTCTCTCACAATGATATATGGTGCAGTTTCCAGGTGTAGAGCTATGGGCTGCCCTACTGCTGTGGGCCATTGGGCAGTGCCCAATTACCTATATGGTCAATCCACCCCTGATTTTTACTCATAGAACTCACTTTACTATGTCTGCCACAAAGCCAATTTGACAGAAAGAACCAGAAGCACAAAATAGTGATGGATAGGTCATCATTGTTTTTTTGAAATTGTGAACCTGTTACCAGTTATCAAATATAAAAAAATAGTGAAAAAATGTAATAAGAAATCATTACTACCTGTGACTTATAAACATTTTCTGCAGGATCTTCAGGAGGAACACAAGCATGACCTGCAGAACACAACTCAACAGACGCCAGTAATAAAAGAGCTGAGCTCAGGACCAGCGGTGAGTACAAGTTATTAATGGGCTCGCTCAAAAGATCACACGACTTCAGCTGTCCCATTATTTCTACATGTGCAATAGCAGTTCGGATTAATTTTTTTTTTTTTGACCAATCTCTCACCGAAATTGCATTACATAGTTAGAGAGACTGGTTCCCATAGCAAAGTCCCCCCAGGTGCCACAAGCAGCCCCACTCATCGATAGTGCCCCCTGTAGAATGTGCCATACAGCCCCCTGTAGGCAGTTCTATACAGCCCCGTCTATAGACAGTGTCACACCCCACTTTTAGATAGTGTCCCCCACCTCCCCCTTGTAGATAGTGCCATACAGCCCCATGTAGATATCTCCATAAAGCCCCCCTGTATATAGCGCTATACAGCTCCCACTGTATATAGTGCCACACAGCTCTCCTCCCTTGTATATTGTGCCACACAGCCCCCCTTAGTAGATAGTGTCGCACACCCCCCCTTAGTTGATAGTGCCACACACAGACCCCTGTAGATTGAGCCACAGCCCTCCCCCTTGTAAATAGTGCCATACAGCCCCCCTAGTAGATAGTGTCACACAGCCCCCCCTTAGTAGTGCCACACAGCCCCTTGTATATAGTGCCACACAGCTCCCCATGTGTATAGTGCCACACAGCTCCCCATGTGTATAGTGCCACAGAGCTACCCCATGGAAAGGTGGGTTTGGATGCAGGACTATGTGACTCTTCAGGATAGCGGCACCGCCCCATGACCCTTTAATAAGTAATTTGCATATAGTGTGTGCCATTTTCAGGTCTTGTATTACTGCATGGTGGCGGTTCAAGGGGTTAAAACTACCAGACAAGTTCCCATGAAATATACAATGAATTGAGAACAATTCTATCTGCCCTGCAATTTTGTTATTATAAATATATCCTATATAATTACAGCTTATACATATAGACAGCACCAGAACCAAGCTCAGTACATAAATACAGCACCACAACCAAGCTCAGTACATAAATACAGCCCCAGAACCAAGTTCAGTACACATATACAACACAAGAACCAAGCTCAGTACATATATACAGCACCAGAACAAAGCTAAGTACATATATACAGCACAAGAACAAAGCTTGGTAAATATATACAGTACCACAACCAAGCTCAGTACATAAATACAGCACTAGAACCAAGCTCTGACATATATACAGCACCAGAACCAAGCTCAGTACATATATACAGCACCAGAACAAAGCTCAGCACATATATACAGTACTAGAACAAAGCTCATACATATATATACAGCACAAGAACAACCTCATACATAAATACAGCACCAGGACAAACCTCAGTACATATATACACCAGAACATAGCTCAGTACATATATACAACCCCAGAAGCAAGCTCAGTACATATATACATTACCAGAACGAAGCTCATTACATATGTACAGCAACAGAACAAATCTCATACATATATTGTAAAGGATCTGCCAGACACAGCTTCTGTTTCGACGCCCGTGGTTACTCAGTCTGCACCTGCTCCTAAGTCTGATAGAGTGACTCCTTCTTCCACCAATCAGGGTGGGAGGCTGAGGAGTGGGAGAGCCTATCACAGCCTGGCCAGACGGAGCTTGCTCCCGCCCTCTGTCTATTTATACCTCAATTTCCTGCGTCTCCTTTGCCTGTGATTCTCCTTGTTTCCTGGCTCTGCTGCTGCTGCTACTATTTGTCCTTTGCTTCAAATTGACCCTGGTTTTACTGACTACTCTCTTGCTCTGCGTTTGGTACCTCGTACACTCCTGGTTTGACTCGGCTCGTTCACTCCTCTGCTGCTAACGGTGTTGCCGTGGGCATCTGCCCCTTTTCCCTTGCTTTTTATGCCCTTGTCTGTCTGTCTGTCTTGCACATAGTGAGAGTAGGGACCGTCGCCCAGTTGTACGCCGTCGCCTAGGACGGGCCGTTTCAAGTAGGCAGGGACTGAGTGGCGGGTAGATTAGGGCTAACCTGTCTGTCTCCTGACCCCGTCATCACATATATACAGCATTAGAACAAAGCTCAGTATTTAAATCCAGCCCCAGAACCAAGATCAGTACATAAATACAGCCCCAGAACCAAGCTCAGTACATATATACAACACCAGAACAAATACAGCTCAATTTAGTGCAACCCCTGCCGTATAGGTTTGTACGGCGTAAAACTACAGCTCCCAGCATGGCCCGAACAATGGTAAGGATATGCTGGTAGATACAATTTAAAAAAAAATAATAATAATAATCATACCACCCATCATCTCGCTGCAGATCATACAGTGACTACAGTGCTGATTAGAGGCAGAATAAACATTTACATTAAGTGACTCACCGGTGATGTCTCAGATTCTAGTTCTTATTCACTTTTCTTCTTCCTACGGTCCAGACCTCTATGATTTCTCCCGACCACGACCCATTTCTGCAGTTTTCCGCTCAGATGTTTTCAGCTTCTCAATTTTAAAACATTTCTGCACCTATAAACGAAGATTAAATTCTGAATGCCCTTAAATATAATGGCGCCATACACTGCACCTCTAACTATAATAGCGCCATACACTGTGTCCCTGATTATAATAGTACCACACACACACACACACACACACACACACACACACACACACACACACACACCGTGCCTCCTGTAGATAGTGCCCCCATAGCCCCCTGTAGATAGTGACCCCCATAAAGCCTCTGTAGATAGTGCCCTACATAAAAGCCCCTGTAGATAGTACCCTACATACAGCCCTCTGTAGATAGTGCTCACATATGGACTCCAGAGCTGCAAGGCAATAGTGCCAACCAATGAGCCACCGTGCTGCCCTACATATAGCTTCTCCTATAGTGCGTATAGCCCACTTCTGTAGATAGTACCTCACATATAGCTCCCCCTGTATATAGTGTCCCACATATAGCCCACCCCTATAGACAGTGCCCTACATATAGCCCTCCTGTAGCTAGTACCCCACAGGTAACCCACCCCTGTATATAGTAGCCCACCCCTATAGATAGTGCCCTACAAATAGATGCCCTATAGACAGTGCTCTACATATAGCCCAGCCCTGTATATAGTGTCTCACATATAGCTTCCCCTGTATATAGTGCCCCACATCCTCACATATAGACCCCACTGAAGATAGTGCCCCACATGACCACATATAGACCCCCTGTATATAGTAGCCCACATCCCCACATATAGCCCCCCCTGTATATAGTGGCCCATATCCCCACATATAGACCCCCCTGTATATAGTGGCCGACATCCCCACATATAGACCCCCCTGTAGATAGAGCCCCCACTATAGATAACGCCACTCAGTTTTAGTAGAAAAAAAACAAAAAATTACATACTCACCCTGATCCCAGTCCCGCGCTGTCCAGTGGCAATGCAGATCTGCTCTTTTCTGAGCAGGTCTGCTGTAGCTAAACAAGCGGCGCGTCATTCAAATGTGCTGATTGGCAAGGCAGAATGACTTTCCCTATCAATCAGCGCCTTTCAAGTACGGAAGCGACGAGATTATGTCATTGCACCGCTGGCGTCGTTGAAAGGCGCTGATTGGCGGGGCAAGTAATTTTGCCCCACCAATCAGCGTCATTGTAAGGCGCTGAATGGTCGGGCACAGAATATGTCCGGCTATCCAGCGCTGATACATGTATTTTTTACCTGCGTGCTATAGACGCAGGTACAATTACTGCAAGAGGGGGTGGCTGTTGCTAGCACCGGGGCTCCCTCCGGTGCTAGCGACGCCCCTGGGCATGAGGGGGCCCGTGTCGCCCGGCCCCTACATGTTAGAGGCTCCGCTCCATAACGGCTGTTAGCGGCGTCACCGGGCATATGGTGGGGTGTCGGCTGGCAGCACGGGCCCCCTCAAGCTGCGGGCCCCGTTACAGCTGCTACCACGGTAGTTACGCCACTGTTTAGTCCAATTAAAAAAGACATACAGTATGTCCATTAAGTTCAACCAAGGGATGGGAGAAAGGGAAGGGACCTGGGAACTTTGTTTTACCCCTATTGTTCCAATGGAAGTTTAAAAAATAATAATTTATATATAGAAAACAAGAAATAAAGCAACACAGCTCCAGTGATGGGTGCAACTCCTCCTAGGCACAGGTTATGAGCCCTCAGATTGACAGCAATTGAAAAAGAATTGAGGCAGCACTCCAAGTAGTGAATGAAAAAAGGAAGTACGTTTAATCACTCCCCAGGCAACGTTTTGATCCTGCTTACTGGGTTCTCCCCAGCCAACGGTTCTTCCCAGTAAGCAGGATCGAAACGTTGCCTGGGGAGTGATTAAACGGACTTCCTTTTATTCATTCACCACTTTGGAGTGCTGCCTCAATTCTTTTTTTCCTGATATATATACAGTGCCCACCAAAAGTTCCGGAACATCCTCATAACTTTTGAACGGCTCGAGGTAGAGGGTTGAAATTTGGTGGGATTTAGTGGGGTCATAAAATCTACCGGCTAACGCCCCCAAAAAAAACAACCCCCACCCCCTTGGGGGCGGTAGGGTGGACGAGGGCAGCAAAATCTTAAATGGCACGGGGGCTCATTTGAAATCTCTTTTCAATACAAAAACAATGCCGCAATTGATTTTGAGATAGGATTTTTTTTTCGCTGAGATATTTAACTTTAAAGTTATCACCTTCGTTATCAGCAACCGACGGTGTTAGAATTACCCAAAATGTACCGCGTGTGTAAAAGCCTAAATGTGTGTGGGCGTGTGTGCGTGTGTGCGTGAGTTTGGGAATGTCACATCAAGTTAACTTTAAATGACGTACAAAATGGACCTTGTCTATAATTTCATGTGTACACATTTCGGTATGTATATTACCCCCTGTAGTGCCCCGACACAGTATAATGTCCGCTTAGTGGCCTCCACACAGTATAATGCCCCCCTCCCCTGGCTGTCACATACAGCCCCCTTGTAGATAGTGCCCCCCTGTAGATTGTGCCATACAACCCCCCTGCAGACAGTGCCATAATCCCCCACCTCCTCCTTGTAGACAGTGCTATAATCCCCCACCTCCTCCTTGTAGACAGTGCTATAATACCCCACCTCCTTCTTGTAGACAGTGCCATACATCCTCCCACCTCCCCCTTGTAGATCGTGCCTTATAGCCCCCCACCTCCCCCATGTAGACAGTGTCATAACATTGTCATACAGCCCCCCACTTCCCCCTTGTAGACAGTACCCCCAAACAAAAAATCATCTATGGACAGTGACTTCAAGTACTTCTCCTGGAATGAAATCCCCGGTCACAGCGTCGGCAATGCTGTGGACGGGGATTCCACTTCAGGAGTTGCCCATGATGTCACTGTCTATATATGGACAGAGACAGAGACATCAAGCATTCCATCCACGAGCGGCATCCCCGGCCACACGGGGATTCCGCTCCTTTAGGGAGCTACAGTGGCACTAGTAGATACTAGATACCTCCCTGCTCTCCTTTAGTGTTCAAATAGTATCTGTTTCAGATACTAATGACTGTGGCGTTGCTACCACTGTAGCAGCTGCAGCGGCTGTTAGCGGTGCTGCCGGCCAGGCGGCATGGGTGCCCTCATGCCCGTTGTCGCCGCTAGCAGCTGCTATGGCTGCTACAGAGGTAGCAACGCCACTTAGAGAAGAAGCGCCCGGGCAGAAAGGCAGCTGCTGAGTGCTGGGCGCTTCTGAAACAAGCAGGGGAAGGGAGCCAGCGCAGCGCCCCCTTCCACCTGCTGAAGTGTTGCACCCTGTGCAATGGCACAGGACGCACACCTCCAAGGACGGCCCTGATTATATCCAATATGTATAACAGACCAATAAAAAGGATATAAAAAAAACAATCAATATATAATGATAACCTACACCTCTCCACAGGGTGATATACATGTTTTCTATAAAAGTCCTTACAAAAACTTTCCATATTGCTATACACAACACAAACAGTTTTTGTCTACAAGACAGCAATATTCTATCCTGATCTGAACTTTACCTGCAGACAGTTATCTTTGATGTTAGTTTTGATATGTTTTTATTGGAATGATAAGGGATTGATTGAATGAGTGAATGAGTGAGTGAGTGAGTGAGTGAGTGAATAAATGAATGAATGAATGAATGAATGAATGAATGAAGTGGTTTAATCTCATCAAGCTGTACTGAGTCTCACAGTTCATTCTGGCTAAAAGAAAAGAAATCAAACACAAATTTAAAACAACTCCACCACCAGCCTAGCTAAGTGTATATTGCTAAAATCTATAGGTTTGTAACCTTTTTCGAATTTAGAATTTCTACACCTTTAATTTCTTTAGGTAGCTTTATCACAGGATACCAACCGCAGAAATGAGGCAAGTTCTTTGTTGCATCAACTCTCCTTTTACAGCATATCATTCCGTGTCATATTTAAATGGTAACTATACTTTCAGAAAACATAAGACATGTTAGAGGTTTTGATCGGTGGCAAACCCCTACTAATTGCTAAAACAAAGCTGCAGGTGCGCTCAGGTGAGCGCTGAGTCGCTTTGTTTCTTAACAGCTTTTTACGGAAGCCGAACAGTTGGTTTACGGGCCCATAGACTTTCTATTGAGCCAGTACACCGTTACTTTGGCTTTCTAAGAAAAGCCAATCCGAAACCAAGCGGCTCAGTGATCACCAGAGTGCTTCTGCCGATTCGTTTTAGCGATCGGTGGGGATCTTAGTACTCAGAACCCCACCGATCAAAATTTCTGACATATCACTTTGACATGTCAGAAGTTTTCTGAAAGTTTAGTTACCCTTTAACATTTATTTAGGAATTCTGAGAATAGACCGCACTTTCTAACAGACATAGAAAAATTTACTTGTAATGTGATGATTAAACTGAACTTCTTCTGATTCAGTTTTAGACACTGATCCAGGATGTGAGTTAAAATTTTACAGTCTATGTAAGAAGCCATAAAGTGGATTACAGCCAAGTTTTTGGTTGTTCCTCATCTTAACTTCCTAAAAAAACAATCTATTAAACCAAGTTGGATTTAGATACTGCAGTATCACACAAACAAAAATATCAACAATGGAACATGACGTCAATCAGTAGTGTAACAAGAGTCCGATGAGCACCAGAGCAAATTTTGGTATTGTCCCCCACATCCCAAAACACACTACGCTCCTATTGGCCCCTGTCATTCCCTATCCCCATTAATATTTTTGGAAGTTGTAATGCAAGGTAGACTACAGACAGACCCACAAATTAATTCAGACCTCAGACTTGAGCCTTAAATTAATTCATACCCCAGACTTGATACCCAAATTACTTAGACCCCAGACTTGACCCCCAATTTAATTCAGACCCAAATTAATTCAGACCCCAGACGGTCATTCACTCGCTATACCACAACCTGTAGTAGATTCCTGTATGTTTCTCTCTCGTTGAAGGAAATGTTAACTGTGGAGATCTTCAATAAATTCGTAGCAGAGGTGCATAACCAACAGAAGCAGTTCCAACACGATATATTTGACCAACTTCGTGAATACAAGGAATCAAAGGTCTGGAAAACAAATTAATACATGTGTGAGAATAAGATTGTTAAGATAAGAACATGAGCATCCATTGTATTCCACACCATTCAGTGGGTGTAACGATGATGTGATTTAGAAATAAAATCTAAAAGATGCCTTTTTTAAAGGGATTGCCTAGTGAAACATTCCTCTTAGGCCTCATTTACACGAGCGTGATTTTCGTCCATGAGACGCGTGTGCTTTTCACGCGGGTCACACGGACCTATACTAGTCTATGGGGCAGTGCAGACAGTCCGTGAGTTTTGCGCAGCGTGAGTCCGCTGCGTAAAACTCACGACATGTTCTATATTTAGGCGTTTTTCTCGCATCACGCACCCAGGGCCGCCATCAGGGGGGTATTAGGGGTAGTGGTGTGAGGGGCCCGGCCAAACCTAATTGAAAGGGGGGCCCGGCAACTGCCGCGACATTCTTTTGGTAGGAAAAAACGGGCCCCTGCAATGGGGCCCGTTTTTTTCACCAAAAGAATGTCGTGAGCTGCTGCTGCGGGCCCCCTCCCCTCGTCATGGGGGGCTGTCAAACCGTCCGCCCGTGCGCGCGCACCCGATCGCGCGCACAAGGAAACTCCCGCGCGTGCGCACTCGCGAGCGCGCACCCACGAACGCCCGCACTGGAGACCGCCCGCGCGCGCACCCGCGATCGGCCGCGCACGCACCCGCGAACGAAGCACGCGCAGCCGCGGACACACATGGACAAAACTTACCTGGACGTCTGGACCGAAGACCTCGCCTGGAAGACATCGCCGGAAGAGGACTGGAGTGGGAGCATCTCTTCTGACACAGTGAGTAAATTATCTCAAAGTGCTGATCATGTATGGCCCTGTTCACACAGTATTTTGCAGGCAAAAAAAAATCTGCCTCAAAATTCCTTAAAGAATTTTGAGGCAGATTTTGATCTGCCCACACTATCTTGCCGCGTTTTTTTGCTGCGTTTTTTGCCCGCGGCGATTGAGGACAGCTGACAAAAAACGCAGCGAAAAATGCATTTTCTGCCTCCCATTGATTTCGATGGCAGGTCAGAGGCAGAACCGCGGCAAGAAAGGAGGTGCTGCTTTTTCTTTTTTCCGCGACTGGCTCCCATTGATTTCAGATGAAATCAATGGGAGGCGGTTTTGGAAGTTGTTTGGTGCTGATTCTGACGCAGTGTCCGAGTCAATATCAAGGGCCAAAAACTCTGAACTGGGCCTTATTGTTAGGGCTTATTCAGACGATCGTGTAATACATCCGTGCAACGTGCGTGATTTTCACACGCCTCGCACGGACCTATGTTACTCTATGGGGTCGTTCAGACTGTCAGTGATTTTCATGCAGCGTGTGTCCGTGTGTCCGCTGCGTAAAACTCATGACATGTCCTATATTTGTGCATTGTTCGCGCATCACACACCCATTGAAGTCAATGGGTGCGTGAAAATCACGGCCAGCACTTCCGCAGCAGTATAAACTATGAATGAAAACAGAAAAGCACCACGTGCTACAAACAGAGTGTCATAATGATGGCGGCTGCGTGAAAATCACGCAGCCGCGCATCATACGCTGCTGACACACGGAGCTGTTATGGACCTTTTGCATGCGCAAAACGCCACGTTTTTTGCGCGTGCAAAAAGCACACGCTTGTGTAAATCCGGCCTTAGGGTAGGAACACACTAGGCATGAACGCTGCGGATTTTATGCAACACATTTTATTGTGGAAAATCCGCAGAGTATTACAGTCCCAGCAGAGTGGGTGGGATTTGAACAAATCTCATCCACATGCTGCAAAAATAATGGACCTGCAGTGTGGCTTTTTGGCTTTTTAAGCCGCAGCGTGTCAATTTATTCTGTGGAATCGCTGCTCCTCTGTTGCGGAAATGCTGCGGTTCTGCCGCAAAAATCACACATGAGGAAAAAAAAAGGTACTTTTTTAAATTTATAAAAAAGTCTAGACTTGCCCCGGCCGTAGTCCTGGTGACGCGATCCTCTATTCTTAGCGCAGCCCGGCTTCCTGTCATGACGTTTCATCCCATGTGACTGCTGCAGCGGTCACATGGTCTACAGCGTCATCCCAGGAGGCGGGGCTACGTTCAGAAGAGAGAGATGCGTCACCAGGACTACGGCCGGGGCAAGTCTAAACTTTTTTTCCCTGCAGGATTCCCGCAGCGGACACGCCTCACGAAACCTGCGCCACTATTTGGTGCGGTTTTGCTGGCAGAATTCCCTGCGGCTACCGGGGCGGATAAGCTGTGTAGTCTTACTCAGCATATCCGCCTAGTGTGTCCCTTATGATGTCGCTCCTGGAGCTGATGCCGGTCTCTAAATAGGCAGTTGGTTCAGTAGAATTTGGAATTATTTTTTTTTTGTGAACCAGCTTAAAAAAACACAAAACTTTTGTGTTAGGGCCTGTTCACATCACCGTTCGCTTCCGCTCCGGGGTTCAGTCTGAGGTTTCTGTCGGGTGAACCCCGCAACGGAAAGTGAAAGTGACAGCACAGCTTCCGTTTCAGTCACTATTGATCTCAATGGTGACGGAAACATCGCTAATGGTTTCCGTTCGTCACCATTCCGGCTGGTTTTCGGACGGAATCAATAGCGCAGTCGACTGCGCTAATGGTGACGGAAACGGAAGCTGTGCTATCACTTTCACTTTCCGTTGCGGGGTTCACCCGACAGAAACCTCAGACGGAACCCCGGAGCGGAAGCGAACGGTGATGTGAACAGGCCCTAACACAAAAGTTTTGTATTTTTTTAAGCTGGTTCACAAAAAAAAAAAATAATTCCAAATTCTACTGAACCAACTGCCTATTTAGAGACCGGCAGCAGCTCCAGGAGCGACATCATAAGGGACACACTAGGCGGATATGCGGAGTAAAACTACACAGCTTATCCGCCCCGGTAGCCGCAGGGAATTCTGCCAGCAAAACCGCACCAAATAGTGGCGCAGGTTTCGTGAGGCATGTCCGCTGCGGGAATCCTGCAGGGAAAAAAACGTTTAGACTTGCCCCGGCCGTAGTTTAGGTGACGCATCTCTCTCTTCTGAACGTAGCCCCGCCTCCTGGGATGACGCTGTAGACCATGTGACCGCTGCAGCAGTCACATGGGATGAAACGTCATGACAGGAGGCGGGGCTGCGCTAAGAATAGAGGATCGCGTCACCAGGACTACGGCCGGGGTAAGTCTAAACTTTTTTATAAATTTAAAAAAGTGCCTTTTTTTTCTTCTCATGTATGATTTTTGCGGCAGAACCGCAGCATTTCCGCAACAGAGGAGCAGCGATTCCACAGAATACATTGACACGCTGCGGCTTAAAAAGCCAAAAAGCCACACTGCAGGTCCATTATTTTTGCAGCGTGTGGATGAGATTTGTTCACATCTCATCCCCTCAGCTGCAACTGTAATACGCTGCGGATTCTCCACAATAAAATGTGTTGCATAAAATCCGCAGCGTTCATGCCTAGTGTGTTCCTACCCTAAGGCCGGATTTACACAAGCGTGTGCTTTTTGCACGCGCAAAAAACGTGGCATTTTGCGCTTGCAAAAGGTCCATAACCGCTCCGTGTGTCAGCAGCGTATGATGCGTGGCTGCGTGATTTTCGCGCAGCCGCCATCATTATGACACTCTGTTTGTATGTTTGTAGCACGTGGTGCTTTTATGTTTTCATTCATAGTTTATACTGCTGCGGAAGTGCTGGGCGGGATTTTCACGCACCCATTGACTTCAATGGGTGCGTGATGCTCGAACAATGCACAAATATCGGACATGTCGTGAGTTTTACGCAGCGGACACACGGACACACGCTGCATGAATATCACTGACAGTCTGCACGGCCCCATAGAGTAACATAGGTCCGTGCGAGGCGCGTGAAAATCACGCACGTTGCACGGATGTATTACACGTTCGTCTGAATAAGCCCTAACAATAAGGCCCAGTTCACAGAGTTTTTGGGCCTTGATATTGACTCGGACACTGCGTCAGAATCAGCACCAAACAACTTCCAAAACTGCCTCCCATTGATTTAATCTGAAATCAATGGGAGCCAGTCGCGGAAAAAAGAAAAAGCAGCACGTCCTTTCTTGCCGCGGTTCCGCCTCTGACCTGCCATCGAAATCAATGGGGGGCAGAAAATGCATTTTTCGCTGCGTTTTCTGTCTGCTGTCCTCAATCGCCGTGGGCAAAAAACGCGGCAAGATAGTGTGGGCAGGTCAAAATCTGCCTCAAAATTCGGTGCGCGGTTCCAGGCGGTCACCGGTGCGCATGCGCGGGAGTTTGTGGGTGCGCGTGATCGGTCGCACGGGCGGCGGTGTTTGACGGCCCCCATGCTACCCAGGGCCACCATCAGGGGGGGTATTAGGGGTACTGATGTGAGAGGCCCGGCCAAACCTAATTGAAAGGGGGGCCCGCAGCTCATGACATTCTTTTGGTGAAAAAAACGGGCCCCATTGCAGGGGCCTGTTTTTTTTCTACTAAAGGCATGTCGCGGCAGTTTGCCGGGCCCCCCTTTCAATTAGGTTTGGCCGGGCCTCTCACATCAGTACCCATAATACCCCCCCTGATGGCGGCCCTGGGTACCATGATATAGTGCTGGACGGAGTACCGTTAACAGGCGGTGCCACGGTAGGGGGGCCCAGAATATTTAGCTGTAGGGGGCCCTGAAATTCCTGATGGCGGCCCTGCACGCACCCATTGAAGTCACACGGAGCTGTTAAGTGCCTTTTGCGCACGCTCATGTAAATCCGCCCTTAAGGAGGTTTTACAAAGGACGATTATCGGGCAGACGAGCGTTCACGGGTTCCCAACAATTGCCCTGTGTAAACAGGGAAATGATCAGCAGATCTGCTGGTCGAATTGTTTTAAAAAAGTGAAATATTATGGTTGTCGGCAGCGCGTCTCCCTGTGTAAACCGACATGATAATGTATGGGGACGAGCGATCGGAGTAACGACCGCTCGTCCCCAACCATAGCTCCGTGTGACGATGTCTCGTTGATCGGCGCTCGCTGCACCGGCCGCTTATCGGCCGGTGTAAAAGGGCCTTTAATCTACATTAAAAACACATCCTTAAGGGTACATACTCATTACAAAGTTTGTAATAAGTAAAGCACTGTATTCTCCCCTAGAAGCAATGCTTCTATAGGAGAATAGCTCTATAATACGACATGTGCATGGCTATAATTTAAAATTTATTTTTTTAGTGAATCCGTGAGAAAAAACCTCTGTATGCCTCCATATAAAATCAGAGGAACAAGAAGGTACATTAAGGGCAGCTGTATTGTAGGTGCATTATAATGGATCCATACAACATGGATTGATAATATGGCCATATGCATGAAACCTGAAAAGCTCAAGGCCCACAATGCGTATTATGTGCGGTTTTGTTACGCAGATTTGCATGCGGCAAATTCACAGTGTAATACAGTACCAGCATAGTCAATGAGATTCCAGGAAATCTCATGTACACGCTGCAATTTTTTTCTGGACGGAAATTGACCTGCGGTGCGTTTTATAGAATGTGCAGCAGGTCAATTTATCTTGCGTTTCTGCTTGTGAATTGTATCTGCCTGGTGCTGTGGAAAATCGCACCAAAATCTGCAGCAGGAAAAGGTGCTGAAAAACGCATCATAATGTAAAAACCGCATCGAAAAACACACGATTAGGTTTAATTTCCTGTGTATTACTGCGGTTTTGGTGCATATTTTCTGCAGTAGAATACACAACGTGTGCATGTAGCCTAAAGGTTTTCCTTCCAGTCAGATGAATAAACTATTTATTCAATATCAGAGCATTCATTTGATCAGGGTATGAATGCAGACATTCTACTACATTAAAAAAAATGTTTGCATTGCCCCATACAGCAAAGTTTTGATGTCTGTTGAAAAACTAGCAATAGCAGTGACTAGTCAAAAAAACTAAATGTTTTACTACTTGCAAAAAATGTATTTTTGTGTTACCATATTCTGAGAGTCAAATATTTTATATTTGCGGCATTCACCATGCGGGTTAATTGTTTTTGAGAGTCATAACTTTAATTTTGCCATCGACTGAGCTGTTCTAGGACTTTTTTTTGTTGATGTTTCTATTGGTACCATTTTGAAGTATAAACAACTCTTTAATCACTTTTTATTGTGTGTTTTTGGTAGTCGGGGTGAGCAAAAAACAGGAACTTTGGCTTTGTTTTTATTTTATCTTTTTTAATGCCATTCACTGTGCAGGTTAAATAACATGAACATTTTATAGTTCGGTCGTAACGCACACGGCAATACCAATTATGCGTGCTTTTTTAACATAGTAAAGCATTTTTTAATGGGGAAACTTTTTGAGGTTATTATTCTCTTTAATATTTTATTAATATTTTTTTAATTTTTTTTTTATCCCTCCATGAGATTAGACTATGCTATTGGTTGATCAATCATAAAATACACTGCAATACTTCAGTATTACAGTGTATTATGCCTGTCAGCGTAACGCTGACAAGCATTCTATTAGGCCCTGCCTCATTAGACCCTTGACTTCCATGACAACTCTTCGGCACCCGGCCATTGCATCTCGGGTGAAGCCCCTCCCTCTGTCTAACCACTTAGATGCCGCTGCCAGCATTGACCGGGGCATCTAAGGGGTTAAACGTCCAGGATCGGAGTTAGCTATTTAGATAAAATTGATTACCTGTTTATCACAAGTTGTAGTGGAGTACTTGATATTCCTTTTTCTCTTGCTCTAGGAAATGAGCAGTCTCGAGCACTTCAATAAAGCCATAGCTGAAATGAAGGACCAACAGCATCAGTACCAAAACTTTTTGTTGCAGCAATTGCATGAACACAAGGAGCCAAAGGTCTGAACAATACAGTGATACATGTCTAAGTTTTTGATCACAGGAGAATCCAATGTGGGGAATTGGCAGTATAAATAAGCAGAATCACAACAAATAATTTTGAATCACTGGATATTCTTGATCTGTTAAACGGATGTCTGCGACAGATACCATATGTTAGCATCCATCACCCATAGACCAATATGTGACTAATATGTATAATAGTATTTTTTTACAGACTACCACAGAATGAAATAGCGTCGTTTACTAAATTGCTAAATGTTTTGCGGTAAACTGACTGACACACCATCTGGCTAATGGACTTGTATGGAGGCGTTTAACGTGCACGTCGGAAATTATCCAGATGTACATGCTGTAGGGTTGGATAGGTAATAAATGTGCTTTTCAGGAAAACCCCTAGTATATGAAAATGGGGCTTCTAAACTAGACACCCCTTTAGCCAACGTAGCCAACCTCGGACGTGAAAAACAACAGTGTGGGACACATTATCACGCAGACCCATAGACTAGAGTATATGGAGGGATGCGTAAAGAAAAAAAATAGGACATGTCCTATCTTTTCACGGACCCTTCACACACTCCGTCGAAATAACGGTCGTGTGAACGGCCTCATTGAAGTACACGAGTCCTTGTGACGGCCGTTGTTTTAACGGCCGTCACTCTGACGAGATACACTCATCTGAATGAGTCCATAGTATCTGACCTCTAAATCAAGTACTATTGATTCATGCCCATATCTGTGGCCACCTTAAGTGATGGCATCCCTCTGAGCTCTGGTAGTATGCTTTATATCATGGATCCCCAGAGCATACAAAGTCATATGGTTTAAGCCTTTTAATAAACATAAAGAGGATTTAAGCCATAGTTTGGTAATTATGTTTACATAGTAGCATTTTTCCAGCATGTACAATCAATAAGGGTAAATTAAGACGTACCGTAAATATCTGGTGAAAATTTCCGGCGAATCCACTGCAAAATCTGTATGTTACACATGCAGATTTTGCTATAAAATTTGTTGTGGATTTAACTTCTCTCAATAATAGGAGTAAAACGTACAGTGTCCACAACAGGTCAGCAGGTCCATTTCCATGCAGAAAAATTCTACACTAAATGAACGCAACGCAGGTTAATTTACAGATGTCGTATCTGTATCTTGATACAGAGTGTAAAGTTCCTTTATCTTGACTTTTTCAATAACTTTCCAATGGCTTTTGTTGTGTGATATCACGCTGCAGCAACTTATCAGAATCAAGATAAAGATGGCTACATCTGTATATGGAGGAAATTTGTTCAAATCTCATCTACATGGCTGGTACTGTATTCCACTACATGTGCATGTACCCTAATAATGGTACAGTTTTACCAACAGTTTCTGAGATAATAAACCAAAAGTGACACTCCATTATGACTGCATTTCCTGTTGTCACTTTTGCCAAAATAGCTGTCATAACTGCATATAAAATTACATTTATGACATCCTGTAGATATGTCATAAATCTCCTTCAAATACCAAACTTTGGCTATTTCTCTAGATTCTGAATTTTCAGGATTGCTCTGTAATAGGGAAGTTATTTATCTTGGAAGATCCACTTCTCTGGTTACAACCAAGACATAATTATATAATCCACATTTTAGTGTAGCATGCATTTTTCTTGTGCTTCAGGTTATCATTGATTTGGACCCGAAGTCTATGACTGAACATCACAAGCCGGATCAAGAGTTCCAAGGCCAGAAATTCACACAACTAAACCAACAGCAACAAATCAAAGTTTCTGAAAAGTCCAACCAGATGGAAAATTTCACGAAGAATACAGAGATGCAAACTACACTTTTCTGTCAGCCACGGAATTACAGTGAGTCTTTTTCATGTCTTACTGATGTTTGATGGATTTTATTACTTAAGATCACATTTATAACAATTTTGTTTGCAGAATGTGAACTGGGAGCTCTGCGGTTATCACGACTGACCTCCTCAGTTCCCTGAGCTAGTCACTGAATCCATTACTCCTTATTACCACCAGTCACATAAACCAGCATCACATTGAGTTTAGAACAGGTGTCTCAAACTCGGCCGGGTAAGTGGGCCGCATATAGAAAAAATGGGAAGTTGACGGGCCGCATTACTTTCAAATTTGATACAACACAAAATTATTGTTAATAAATTATTTATTTGAACTACTATAACACTATATTACTAGAATAATAATAATACTACATTACTATAAAATTAATACTACATTACTATAATAATACCGCTAGGTTTAAAATTTGAGATATTTCTCCACATGCTTATTTCGACAATCCAGTTTTCCAGCTTAAGTGTCGCTAAATGCAGTCCGGCGTCTCAGTTGGCAGCGTTTGGCAGACACACATGTCAAGATTGGGCAGCCCCTTTTTAGATAGTGCCGCAGTGCCCTCTGTGGATGCTGCCGCAGTGCCCTCTGTGGATGCTGCCGCTGTTCCCTCTGTGGATGCTGCCGCTGTTCCCTCTGTGGATGCTGCCGCTGTGCCCTCTGTGGATGCTGCCGCAGTGCCCTTTGTGGATGTAAATAATTGTATTGCCCATAAAATAACAAATCAGAAGCATCTTATTAGAACTCTACTTTGTGTAGTTCCTCTGTTATTCCTCCTAGAAATTTATGAAAAAATTGACAACCGGGTGTTACCAGTTGGGGGTGTGTCCCTACACAGACTGACACTGTCCAATCAGTGCTGACAGAGAGAGACTTTTTAGGGACACCCCCTTTCCCAGAGGAATGGTAGCACCCAGTTGTCAATTTATTCATACATTTCTAGGAGGGATAACAACGTAACAGCACAACACAGAGTTCTAAGAAAATATGTTCCAGAATTATTTTCATGGTAAATACAAGTATTTACTAAAGTAATGACTACTAAGACATATACATATCTATAAAGAACCTAAATAATACTACTGTACACTGCACATATTGCTGAAATTATAAGGTGACCACATAACAATAGAAGTACTATACCACACCAACATAATATTGTCATAGAGTATAAGAGATGGTAGTAACTGATAAACTTCAAGGAACATAAAAATGCAGGGTACAAATAGTGCCGCAAAACAAAAAATCATAGAATATTAATTAAAGGGGTTTTCCAGCAACTCACATGTAATGGCCAATCACCTACCGCTGCCAATACAAATCACTTATAAAATTACTCACACTGGAGAATCTGCAGTGTTTTCACGGTTACGACACGGGTCACGTGATGTTGACCCCATCTGATTTTCACTCTTCCAGTAACTTCCCGTTCATTCACTCCCATGCTCCCTTCCAGCCGGTTCAATGTACAGAACATTATTGCTGACGTCATGTACAAGGGGGACCGGATACGCTCTGTGATGGTGCATTATGCGTGGTTTATTGTGAGTCCTCAGCATAGAGGAATGACTCTCTAATCAAGTACCACAGGTCGTGTCTCCAGCCTATGGACAATCAGACGAGTCAGAGGTACAGTCCACAAGACATAAAGTGTTCTCACTGTCCAGTCTCCACAGGGGGTCACCAGGAGGCACCACAGTTATATTCAGCTCAGGTGCAGACCAGCAAACAAAGGTGATCCAATTATCTACCCCATTGTTTTCTCATCCCGGCTGTGGTAATACACATGATAGCACAAAGGACCACAACTCACATACAGACAGTAGAGTCACAAACTAAAGTCATTATAATGATGGTGACTAGAAACTGCCAAGAGGTTCCTCCCCCCCCTGTGAGGGGATATAAGGGCTTGTCCTGGGGAGGATGGAGATCTTCTGGATTTAGACCTTCAGGAGAGCTGAAGCTGAGGCCAGCACTCTGAAGATGTTCCTGTGATCACCTTATTTTGTGTACTGTGTGTTGTTCCTGCATTGAACGCAACTTGTTCCATCAGCTTTGGATGCAATAAACCCTGTTGAAGTTGCCCTGTCGTCACTGGCTCTGTTGATCGTGTATTAACGTAACGAACCCCATGACACGCTCGTGCACACGGCTGTGCCCGTAATTACGGTGCCGATCGACGGCCGCAGGCAGCTGCCCGCATTTTTGGCCTGTGCTCCCATACAAAGCTCCCTTTGCAATTGCCAACCAATGACGTCCCAGATGTGCTCGATGAGAGACACGTCCGAAGACGCTGAAGGCTATGGTAGTACATTTGGGCCATGCAGGCTGCTCACAGTAGCATGAGCAACATGCGACCTGGCATTGTCCTGTTGAAAAACGGCTTCTAGGACACTTCGGAGAAATGGGCGCACCACTGGCTCCACGACCAAATCAGTGAAATGCCGAGCTGTTAGTGTACCTGAAATGAAGGGCAGAGGTGTCCGGCTACCGACAGTATGCCACCCCTTGCCATAATCCCGCAAGAAGGACCGGTGTGACGTTCCCTTGTGAAGGCGTCATGTTGTTGTCCACGTGGTCTCCAGGCCAATCTCCGGCTAACATTGCATTCGAGACAAAAGCGGGACTCATCGCTGAAGAGGATAGACCTCCATTGCAGCCTCCATTGCCATCTTGCTGTACACCATGATAGTCTTTGATAGTGGTGGCATGTGGTCAATAGAACACCTGTACCTGGATGTGTCTTGTAGCCCAATATTGTGCAAAAGCCTTCTGATGGTTTGTGTCGATACTTGTTGCCACCCTAGGCTTGGGATGTGACGTCCAATTTCACTTGCAGTACAGAATGGATCACTACGCTCCATTCTTCCAATTATACGATCCGTCCGTGCAGAGGTTCACCTCCGTGCACCTCTTGCTGTCATTCCCGTTTGTTGTTGTTCCCCCAAACTCCGGGACACGCAACGTTTAACAGTGCTGAGATCTTGACCTAGGCGTGTAGCGATCTGCCAGAGTGATAAACCAAGGTCTCTCAGTTCAAGGATGCTGTCCCTCTCAGTTTGCGACAAGTGGCGATAACTGGCACGTCGATGAACAGGAGGCATCGCACAATCATCCCACACCATATGATCCAATTATTGAGGTTTCATGTTGCAAAAAAACATTGCTTTTAATCTTGATTTTTATGCCCCGCACACATGACAAGGAATTGGAGCTAGGTGCTTGAAAATTTGAGCATTTGCAGATCTCAGCGACTCCTGCTACTTCCTCGATTTGCATAACCTTACGGCTTGCCCTTCTTGGTCCTGCAATTTCAATGTTGAGGAGTGTATGTCGTCTGCTCATGCTTGCTGGACCGCCTTCCTAAACAGGGTGCATAGTTAACCACCAGTGTAAGGACTCGAGATAACCTGTAAGCTTATATGGACAGGGCTCCTACCTAATGTATCTTGTAACTACTGTTCACTTGTCTGCACTACACTGTCTTTTCTAATTGTTACAATGTGTTACTCCAATATTATGCTATGTAAAGCGCTATGGAAGTTAATGCCACTATATAAATAAATAACAATAATAATATGCCTACATATAGTGCCATATAGTACCCACATAATTACTAATGAAAAAGCATAGTGCTATTCATAGATCACACATACTCATGTTTCCACCTGTAGCCCATTCCCCCTTGTTTCCCCCTCACATAATGTACATCCCCTATTCCCGTAATATTCTTGTAGCTCATAGTTGCCTGTCTTCTCCTCTCCTAAGCAACACATACTTCCATGTCCTCATACACCCTGCTCCTAGAGCCACATCCATACCCAATATATTGTATCTACATTTTCTTGTGCAATACAATGCAGTCTAGTGTTTGTGATTAGCTATTTGTCTTAAGGCTGGTTTACATGGGCAGATATGTGCCCATAACAAGCGCCAATTGCCAATAATTAAATATCGATGAGCGCTTGTTTGAAGTCCCTTTACACAGGCCACTGTTTACTGTATGGGGACAAACGATTGTTAATACAATTGTTCGGTCCCATGTATTTTACATAATGTCAGCAACACAAACCGTGTTTACATGGGGAGATGTGCTGCTGAGAACAATGATTTTCAGGACAGCATAAAAGATTAAATCAGCTGTCGAATGCAGGGGCGTCGCTAGCACCAGGCCTTCGGGGCCCAAGCCCCGGATCTTTGGCCTGGTGCCCCGGATCCCCGACGACTGGCACATTCGGGTTGCAGCAGTCGCAATTGCGCCTGAGCCGCGGCCACCCACACTGCATCTGTAAGAGTTACTATAGTAACTGGGGCCTAAGTAATCAAATACACGGGCCCCTGTTACTATAGTAATGACACATACTTACCCGTCTATCTTAGCGAGCGCAGCGGAATTCCTGACGTCTTCTAGCATCATGATGTCAGGACACTGTGCACCGCGGATGACGTCACAACGCTAGATGGTGTTGGGACATCCGCTGCGCCCGGAGCAGAAGAGCAGGTAAGTGAAACATTATGGTCTGCTGGGGTTCTGTATCTAAGCATGCCTTGTGGTAGGCTTGGATACAGGATCTAACAGACTATCACACATGGACCCTGTATCTAAGCCTTCCACAATAGGCTTAGATACAGGGTTCCAGCAGACAGTTATCTTATACACTATAAGATTACTGTCTGCTGGGGTTCTGTATCTAAGCTTGCCTTGTGGCAGGCTTAGATACAGGTTCTAAGACATTATCACACATGGACCCTGTATCCAAGCCTTCCACGTTAGGCTTAGATACAGGGCCCGGCAGACACTAATCTTATACAGTATAAGATTACTGTCTGCTGCGGTCCTGTATCTAAGCTTGCCTTGTGGTAGGCTTAGATACAGGGTCTAACAGACAGTATCACACATGGACCCTGTGTCCAAGCCTTCCACGTTAGGCTTAGATACAGGATCCCGGCAGACAGTAATCTTATACAGTATAAGATTACTGTCTGCTAGGGTCCTGTATCTAAGCATGACTTGTGGTAGGCTTAGAAACAGGGTCTAACAGACAGTATCACGCATGGACCCTGTATCCAAGCCTTTCACGTTGGGCTTAGATACAGGGCCCCGGCAGACAGTAATCTTATACAGTATAACAGTATAAGATTACTGTCTGCTGGGGTACTGTATCTAAGCCTGCCTTGTGGTAGGCTTAGATACAGGGTCTAACAGACAGTATTACACATGGACCCTGTATCTAAGCCTTCCATGTTAGGCTTAGATAAAGGGCCTCAGCAGACAGTAATCTTATACAGTATAAGATTACTGTCTGATGGGGTCCTGTATCTAAGCATGCCTTGTGGTAAGCTTAGATACAGGGTTTAAGACAGTAAGACAGGTTTATGACAGGTCTAACAGACCGTGTCATACATGGACCCGGTATCTAAGCCTACCACATGGTATTATTAGATACATGGCCCATGTCTGATACTGTCTGATGGACCCTGTATCTAAGCTTACCACATGTGTTACTAATGGTTTTTATTTTGTGTCTTTTTACAGGTTTGGTTGTTGGACTACGTCGGATTTGAGGACTACTGCGATCATGGCTTTTTTTTTATCCTCAATAAAATGGTTAATGAGGGTTGTGTCTTTGTATTTTCTTTTAAACTTTATTACTACTGCCTTATTAATAGCTGGTGGCTGATTGACAGTGTCCATTACTAAGGCGGGGCTTAGTGTTAGCCAGTGCAGAGGCTAACACTAACCCCCATTATTAGCCCGGTACTTACCGCCACCAGGGGTATCGGGGGGAGCCGGGTACGATCCAGTACACGACCATCTGTAGTGATGGTTGAGCACTGGGGCGACCGCAGGCTGGTATTATTAGGCTGGGAAAGGCCAAAAACAGTGGCTCTTTCCACACTGGTAATGCTAGCCTGCTGCTGCTGTGTTGTATCTCGCTGTTTATAAAAATTGGGGGGGACCCCATGTCATTTAAAAAAAAAAAACATTTTTAAATAAATAATTGGAAAAAACAACATGGTCCCCCCATTTTTGATAACCAGCCAGATACAACACAGCAGCAGCAGGTAGCATTACCAGGAAGGGACACTGTTTCTGGCCTTTCCCAGTCTATTAACACCAGCCTACGGCGACCCCAGTGCCCAAACATCACTAAAGTTGGTTGGGTACTGGATCGTACCCGGCTCTTCTCGGCACTCCTGGTGGCGGTGGGTACCAGGGTAATAATGGGGGTTAGTGTAGCCTCTGCACCAGCTAACACTAAGCCCCGCCTTAGTAATGGACGCCGTTAATCAGCGGCTATTAATAAGGCGGTAGTAATAAAGTTTGAAAAAAAAATACAAGGACATAAAAAAATATTTTATTGAAATAAACGTCCCACCACACAACCCTCAATAACCATTTTATTGAGAATAAAAAAAGCCGTCATTGAAGTAGTCCTTGAATCCGACGTAGTTCACTGACCGAACCTGTAAAAAAACACAAACACACCAAAAAAATTAGTAACAGCACCGGAGTCGCAATGTCAGCAAGCTGGGCCCTATATCTAATCCTATCATGTGTGATACTATCTGCTGAGCCAGTGTATCTAATCCCATCTATAGCTATAGGCTCAGAGTGCTACAGATATGATATCTCATATATATATATATATATATATATATATATATATATATACACACACACACACACACATACACACGCACATATACATACTCGCACACTTTTTTTGGGGGGTGAACATATGTTAGTACAAGGATACTTACTGCTGGGGTGTCCATGTTTATGGAAGAATAAAATAAAGTACTGTATTTTGGACTATATTGGTCTAAATTGTTTATTTAATTTGAGACATATTTTGGTTTAGTTATTATTTAATTATGGCCCCATGCACACGAACGTGTTTTTGCGGCCGCAATTCCCCCGAAAATCCACGCGAGAATTGCGGCCCCATTCTTTTCTATGGGGCCATGCACACGACCGTAGTTTTTGCGGTCCTTGCACGGCCCGGGAGCCCGGACCGCAGAAAGAACGGGCATGTCTTATTATGGCCCTGTTCTGCGGTCCGGGCTCATTGAAAACAATGGCGGCGGCCATGTGCATGTCCCGCGATTTGCGGGCGGCCTGCGGCTGACAGTCCGCAGCCGGCTGACCCGAAAATCACGGCCGTGCACACGGCTACGGTCGTGTGCATGAGGCCTATGTCTTGTATATGTATTTATTCCTGAAGGTATTATGGGTTCTAATGAATTACTTACTGCTGGGGCCCTGTATCTAAGCCTGTCATGTGTGATACTGTCTGCTGGGCCATGTATCTAAGCCTATCATGTATGACACTGTCTGCTGTACTACCTACAGGGGACTGAATGGCACTATCCACAAGGGGGATGTATGGCAGAGACATAACTTTGCTTGGGGCCCCATAAATGCCAAATTTGTCCCTGAGGGTTAGTACAAGGATACTTACTGCTGGGGCCCTGTATCTAAGGCTACATTTATTCGAGCGGCACAAATTTACGCGCGTAAAAAACGTGTGTAAATCTGGATGTTTGCGTTCTGTTTTTGCATCAGTGTGCTTTGCGTGTGGCCAGTGTTTTTCACGCACTTGCACTTTTTTTTTCAATATAATTGATGCGTGAAACATGGACAGCACACGGATGTCGTCCGTGTGCTGTTCGTGGTTTTCACGCATCCATTGACTTCTTTGGGCAACTTGGTGCGTGAAAAATAACAATATAGGACATGCAGTGAGTTTCACAAAACGGACAATCGCTTCCTGAAAACTCACGCATGTGTGAATAGTCCCATTGTTTCAACGCACAACACACGGATGAGAATCACACTCGTCTGAATGAGCCCTAATCCTATCATGTGTGATACTGTCTGCTGGGGGCATGTATCTAGGCCTATCATGTGTGGTACGGTCTGCTGGACCATGTATCTAAGTCTATCATGTGTGATACGGTCTGCTGGGGCTATGTATCTAAGCCTATGATGTATGACACTGTTTGCTGAGACAATACATCCAATTCTATCCAGCGGTGTAGCTGTAGGAGCCTTAGTCTTATAGATATGCCATCTCCGATATATATGTGAAAAAAATAAAATAAAATGGGGGGGGGATATATGTCTCGGGGCTTGTTCCCCTGATCTTTTAAGACTTTAGCAACGCCCCTGGTTAAATGAGCAATTGCTCATTTGCCAACTGATCGCTGCCTTGTTTACACATGGTGTTTTCTCGATCATTGGCCCGTGTAAATGGCCTTTATTGTAGTGTTCTTTTATGAGATTACTGTATACAGTGCACATGTGACTTTTTAGTAGCTAGTTTACAAGCTTTTTTTTATCAGCTTTGGACTAGGATAATGGCTCTATAACAGAACTTGACATATAGTTTTGTCTATTGCAGGTGAAACAGAGATGCCTGATGATCATTTAAGTGTGAATAAATCGGTAAGATTATTCTTTAAAATACTAGTCAGTGAAGTACAGAAAGCTAGATTAAAAAGTAGTATATACTAACTGGTGAGGTCAGTCATATATACTGCAGCTGAAAAATACGATGTCACTATATAAAGTAACATATTAGATATAGGCGTCATGCACATAACCGCATCTTTGCTTGCACTAATTCAAAAGGAACTTCATTTTTTTTTTTTTTACTGCCAGTGGATAAAATTGTGTCTATGGTCATATAATGGTCACACAGTTGCACGTCTCCCTAGAAGACACAGCTCTGATACACATATTGTAACAGTAATCAGTTCTGCTACTGCGTGTCCAAAACATGACAAGGGTAGATTTGTATCCATTGTAAGTCATGGAAGGTTCATATTGAATAACTTTCTCTATAGAAAGGAAAACATTTATTGGCTGAAACCAGAATACCCCTTTATAAAAAGAGAGATAGCTAGTGATCACTGATAATGATTGAGCTCAATAGACAAATTAATGGGAAAGTAGGGCAGGAGAGTGCAGTGGATAATAGAATATAGAGCAATGAGAGGCCTTGAAGAGAAGAAAAATGTGAGGAACAAAATACCACTTGCTGATGTTGGTCATGGTGATGTGGAGTCTCATTTTTTTATTTACAATGAGGTCTCATCATTAATAGTTATGGCACCCTGGCCATCATAATACACTACTGGCATGTAAAACTGGCAACTAGAAGTGCTACATTGGTTGTTTACAAAGTAATGTTCAATCCCATGTCGATTAAACCCTTAGCATCCAAGCCATTTTTTGTTTTCATTTCCGTTTTACACTCTTCGCCTTCTATGAGTCATAACTTTTTTTATTTTTCCGTCAATGGAGTTGTGTAAAGGCTTGTTTTTTGCGGGAGGAGTTGTAGTTTCTATTGACAGCATTTAAAGTACCATATAATGTACTGGGAATTTTTTTTCTAAGCAGGGCTTAACAGAGGCAGAGTGAAGGCAGTACTCGGGGCCTTTATTAGGCCCCGTGGCTGCCATGACAACTATCAGCGCCCCTTGATCACATTGTTGGGCCGCCGATGAGCTGTTGGAGTGGGGAGCCCCCTCTCTATAACGCCTATGATACTGCGGTCGCGATTGACAGCAGCATTTGAGGAGTTTAATGGTCAGGATCGCTGTTCCTGCCCGTTAGTGCCGGGTGTCAGCTGTAATACACAGCTATCACACACAGTGTATGGAGCGCGCACCATACATTGACCCCTGCACCATGATGTGCACTTACCTCAAGGTGCATTCAGGGGCTAATAGGAATTTTGCCCAAAAGATACAATCAGTAACAATAAACTGAAATGTTTCAATTTTTTTATAAGCCTTGCAGCCCAGAAACGACATATAATTCCAATACTGGCCACAGTTTTATTTATGTATAGAATCAGCTGATTATAAAAGGAGGTGAAATTAAGTTTCACAGCTATTTAATGCAATACGTTTTTAGTACAGGTATCTTTTTACACTGGCTTTGTAGCAAACATATTTTACTGGTGTATGTTATTTCAATGCTATTTTTTTTTTACTTTTACTAGTTCTTTTGTTTTAAGGACACTCCACTCCATACTAGTGGACGGTCCCCAGCGCTGTCATTTTCAATCATAGACACTGAGCGCTGGGGACCGTCCACTAGTATGGGGTGGATTGTTCTTAAAAGAACTAGCCCACTTGACAGTCTGCTCGTACAGGTCACAGAAATGAAAAGGACCGATTGCAGGGGAACGCAGGTAGCTAGAAAGAAAAGAAAACCAGTGCTGCACTCAGAGCTGCAGCGACTGTTAAGAAATACAGCAGGCGTAGATGTCATGGAATGTGACAGGTTCTCTTCAAGTCATAATCTATAAAATGACACTCCTTTAAAACCCAGCCTAATGTTACATTTTGTTCACCCTTGAAATCGAATAATTTAAACAATGGTTGTAAACCGCAGCATGTTTTTATCTATTGCTTAGGCTAGGGCTCTTGAGCAAGTTTAGTGGGGCAATGGTCACCGTAAAATGACTTCCCCCCATGAGGAAACATTGAGGCCACTTGACGGTCACAGTAACCTGCAACTTTACAGCAACTGTTGCTCAACCAAAATTATGCACCCTTTGTAAGTAGCAAGATCCAGACAATAATAATTTGTATTCCCTCATTCTATCATCCTTTTATTGTTTTAATTAATGTACATATTATTTATATTCTTTATTTGTAGGTAGTCAATAGAGGCAAGCAACTTTCTCAGATATTTGGCTGTCATGAATTAGGAGTCGAGTTTTGTAAGTTTTTCTACAGCCGTCTGAACTCCCAGAATCCATCTCATGGTCAGGAAAGACTGGATTGGGGACCCAATCACTTCTGGGATGATGCAATACTGTCAATTTACCATGGTAATTCTTTCGAAAAATACACTGGAGGTGAATGTGTGAGCTCAAAACTGCTTGAAATGACACAAGAGCAAAAACTAACATTTATACCGGCGCTTGACAGTGAAAGGTTTAAATGCGTAAATTCCAAGCATGGACTAGTGGTGGTAGCTGTTACTGGGGTCATTTCTAGCAATAACAATAATTCAGGGGTTTTTAACCAGATATTTGGACTTATTAAATGTCCATGCACAAATAATTACAAAATCAAATCAATGAATCTACATTTTATAGAATACAAATTTCAGGTGCCTCCATTACAATATACCACAGAACAACTGCAGGAATTTAAAGAATAGAGAAACATTTATTGTCCAGTGACTATATAGAATTTTTTTTTGTGTCAGTATGTATGTGTACTATTTGTTCTTACAATACATATAAATTGAGGCATCTAATGTCATAGATTTGGTACCCAAATCGTCACAAGATTTTGGTATAAGTTTACAACTATAAGAATTATTCAGCAAGGAGTTGTATAGAGTTTCATACTAAACATAAGTACTTTTATACCTGGAGGTTTATACCTGAGTACTGCCATTAAGTGCCAAACAATATTTTCACACACTATAGTCATTCAGCAGTAGGAAAAGAAGATAGCGGCACTCACCAGTAGATAAAATACCATCTTACCCTTTTTATAACCGTGTTTTAGGATAATATTGCATTGACTTTTCAGCCAGGACAATGCTCTACTTTCCCTCTGTGAGATATTCATCTCATCAGTCGGGTAAATAATAACCTTAACATCCTGGAAAACTTGATCCTGAAAATGTTTGGGTGGGAAACGATGCTTGAAGTGGGGGATTACATTTTTATTCAGACCACCGAAAAATTCTTCCCATTAATGAGTGTGTTCTGGCAATTTTTTTCTTTCCTCTCCCAATATTTCACAAAAGGGGGATATTAAACTTTTTCTTTTAGTACTTGTAAAGTTAGGACTCAGTCTAAAACTAAGGGGGCCTATGTCAGCCATTCAGCCATTGGGCCTACAGCAATCCATCATTTATTACCTATCCTATGGCTCTTGGGACAACCCCTTTATGGGTGACAACCTCATGGTCTAGTGTGGTAAAGCAGTTAATGGCTATGTCCTATTGGTCTAGGGCGGTGAAGGGGTGTTATTGATGTTCAGGCTGGTTCAAGCAAACTGGGACTCTATTGTCTGGAAGATCAATTAGTGTAAATGTCTATCGGACAACTAAAACGGACATAGGCGCTGTCTGGGCTTCCCCATCCGTGATCGAAGTCCGTGCCGAAATTAAAAAAATTGCTTAAAAATCAAAATAAACACAAAAGGAGTCATATACGTTGCTAAAACAAAGATTTAGGCAACCTGAATAAAGCTTGAACAGCATATGATCAATCCTGTAAAAAAAACTACCTCTGTAGCTGCAATTCCCCCACAACTAGGGGGCGACTCACTGGTTGACATGCACTGGTATTAACATTGAATAAAGTTTACTGCCTGTAATTACATATTTATTTCTGCTTGTATGACATTTCTATTTTCTTCTATTTTAAATTTTCTATTTTGTCTGCTTGAAATCTAAAATTTTTTGAAAAGAAAGGAATTTCTGTAGAGGATTGTAATAAAGCGTTCATAAGTCCACTTTACCTATATTATTAAGGAGAAGACACTCAGGGAATTATTAAACTAAAGAAACATAAAAAATGTATCCAACAAAAATGTATTTCAACTTTGATGTACAGTAATTTACATCATTGTTTTCATCTATGTGAATGTGAATACATTTATTTTGTTGTATTGTAACCAATTTTTTATTTCTAAATAAAACTGTTTTTAAGAATGAAAAATAAAAAAAGTTCATCCTCTGCATACACTACTTTACTTTAGTTCAGGCTCACTTACTGTGGTATTCCTATACAAGACTGACACCTACTGTTTCTAAACGTAAGGCCGCCATCATATTTGTCGCAAGGCCAGACCACAATATTGCCCCCCGTGCCTGCGGCCTTGATAACGACATCATCAAAAGATTGGAGCTCTTTCAGAGCTTTCCTCTGAGGTGTGGTTACATTGTCCCTATTCATGGAGGTGGATAATTGTTTAAACTCATCCACCACCAGTTTGGTGAATATTTCTACTTGAGGGCACACAGACAAGGGGGGAAACCTTGTGGATCTGGGTAGGACAGACGTTGGAAACATACCTGTTGCCTCAACTGTCTGTTCCCGTAGTAGATCCTCCAATGCTTGTAAAACCTCCCTCTCCATTTCGCTGGTGATTTCCAATGGCCCAGAGCCCCTACTGTGCAGTTTTTTTTAGCCCCAATTTGCGAGAGAATAAGTAGAAATATTCACCAAAATGGTGGTGGATGAGTTTAAACAATTATCCACCTCCATGAATAGGGACAATCTAACCACACCTCAGAGGAAAGCTCTGAAAGAGCTCCAATTTTTTGATGATGTCGTTATCAAGGCCGCAGACAAGGGGGGCAAAATTGTGGTCTGGCCTAGCAACAAATATGAAAAAGAGGCATTTAGACAACTGCGGGATAAACATACCTATACAAAGTTATTGAAAAATACAATAAAACAAATAACAAAAAATATTTACAACAAATTAATAAAAATATAAAATAATAAAAATAAAATATAAATAATAAGTGAATACGGTTGTGCAAAAAAAGGGGACATTGCACTAACCAAATTTCTTCACCTACTATACCAGATCGTATCAATTTAAATAATTGAAGGCGATACTGACCACTCTTGCTCTACTTTCCCTCTTTCCCTATTCCTATAAACTCTATGAACAAATAGGTGGTGTACACCAGAGCAAGAAAGGTCATCACAATTTTTAAATTAAGAAATAAAATTGGAGGCTCTCCCTTCATAACTTTCTGAATTAATTCTAGAACTGCTACAATACATTCTCAGCCATAATTTGTATGTGTTTAAGGATACCTTTTACCTTCAGACACAGGGCACTGCCATGGGGGCGGCGTGCACGCCGTCCTGTGCGAACCCGTTTCTCAGATTGTGGTAGAGACAGGTTTTCCAGGGGTAGGGCGCACATGCCGCGGACCATGTACTGTGCTGGCTACGTTACATAGATGACATCCTTTTAGTGTGGCAAGGATCTGAGACTGAGCTGGCAAGTTTCATGCAGTACCTGAATTCCAACCAATTTAATGTCAGATTGACATATACTTTCCACAGACATAAAATCGAATTCTTGGATATACGGATCTTCACTGATCAGGGTGGATATCTCCAAACAGATGTTTTTCGAAAATCTACATCAGTCAATTCATTACTGCATGCCACGTCATCTCACACACGATCCATCATCAAAGCCATCCCGGTTGGCCAATTTCTCAGGATGAGGCGGATCTACTCCACAATTAGTCTTTTCGAACAACAGTCTGAAGATCTGCGGTCTAGATTTGAAGATAGAGGCTATAGTAAAAGGACAATAAAGGCAGGATATACTAGAGCCAAAACAACATCACGTAGTGGCCTATTGAGAAGTAAGCCCCGTAGAAACGGAGATCCTGGTATACGCTTCACAACCACATACAATGGCCAATGGGAGAGAATGAGGGAAATTTTGGAGCGTCACTGGCCTATTTTAAGATCCGAGCCTACTTTGGCCCGCAATCTATCTAAGAGACCTATGATGATGTCCAAGAGAAGTAAGAATCTCAGAGATCTCTTGGTTAAGAGTCACTACATACCCAAAGCCACGAACCCCTTTGGATTACGTGGACCGAAATTAGGTTGTTACCCCTGTGGTGACTGTATATCATGTCCTAACATCAGCAGAGCAACAGACTTCACGTCAGTTGATGGCAAGAAATAGTTTAAAATAAAAGATTACATTTCTTGCAGTACGACCTATGTAATCTATTACGCGGTGTGTGTGGTTGCCCCAAGGTCTACATATTGACCCCCGGACGAAGGCATTTCCTGCCGAAACGCGCGTCGGGTCTGGTGTCTCTGCAGGCTGTGGGAGCATACATACATGGGTAAGCTGTTCTGTGGCCATACATCTGGCTCTTTTCTATGTCATTACAACTATACACATTGATTTTAGGTAGGAATATAGAAACAGCATTACGTCACTTTATGTCAATATATCCATTTATTATATGGTATTCCTTATTTCCCATGTTGCTTCCGCCTGCAGGACATCTGTTTGCACTGCATGGTTCTATTTTTATTCATGTACTTTGTATTTATGTCAAATAAAGCTTTTTTCATATTTCTATTAAATTAAGTGTTAATTGACCTTCATTTATAGGCTAGACTTGGGTTCTCATAGGTCAATGCACCAAGTTGATACTTGGTTTTACATCAAACCATCTGTTTCTGGTCATCAGTTCTAACAATTCGTTTGTTCCTGAATGTACAAATAGGTAATTTCCCAAGGTCTACATAGGCCTGACCTCTAGGGAACTTAGATTACGCACGAGAGAACATGTGTGTGACATTAGAGGAGCCAGTGCAATAGACGATTTTGCTCAATTAAAAACCCTACCAAGGCACTTTAAACTACACCATGGCTGTAACCCTAAGTCCCTAAAAATTAGAGGAATAGATCGTATACACTGTGGCATCAGAGGGGATTATTTCAAAAAGGTCTTGACACAGAGAGAGTGCAGATGGATCGTAAAATTGGACTCAATGGCAAACTCAGCTTTGCCCCATTTTTATAATTATGTATCCTTATCACTAAGCATGTTTTTTAACTATTTTTATGTGTCTTGTATTATATGTCCTATTAGGTATCTGATGTGCCAACTTTTTCCAGCTTGATTGCTCCTACATATGAAAGAAATTTACATGATTTCTACAATATAGAGTCTGAAGGTCGCAGCAAAACCTAGCTCATCCTTGTATTAAGATAGGGATCACCAATATATATGTATACATTTTTTTTATAGCAATTTTTCTATTATATTTGATGACATGGTCTTTTTAGCTCCCTCTCATTCCCATCCTACCTAAAATAAAATGTTTTTTTTTTAGTTTATACACTTCAATATTTACACAGTATGATTGCTATTTTTGTTTGGTATCATTATTGAATGATATGTCTAGTACAGCCACATTCTCTATGGATATCTCATAGCACTTTTTATTTAGTTGAATTTTGAATTAACTTTGTGGAATGACTTGTTATTATAAAAGCCTGTGCACTATCACTATTTTTTTTTCACTTAGTTCCCTTTAAAAATAAGAATAAATCCCCAAGCAATAATTTGTTTTCACTTTTGGCAACATGATTACACATGTAAACACTGTGCGGGAGGTAGCTTTATATAATCATTGTCCTCTATCCTCTCTTTTTAGTCTATATTGCCACTTTTTATACGCAAATACGTATTTTCCTATACATCACCAATACTATTTACGATGCAGCACTTGGTTCTGCACTAATACATACTTTATGAGTAGGTGGGAGGAGCAAGAAAAGGGGCTGGGCTGCTAACATCTTACTTTCTATTCTTTTCTTCAGCTGACCAATGAGGTGCGCACTCCATCAGTGTGTGACTGCTGGTGACGTCCGCCCTGCCCTGCCTCCTACAGTGCACTGCGCATGTCCGGAATTCCTGGTACGCGTCAGGAACCCGGATATGCGCTATGGCACTGGGGGCCGGCAGTAGGTCGTGCCGTGCTTCCGGTTACGCCAACGGACATGCGCCGACCACTCACTGGCGCTCTGTAAACTTTAAACACCTGTGAAATACACTATCTAGGTAGCATTCATGGCAATAAGACACTACATACCCCCTGAAGAAGCACTTATCGCGAAATGCGCATTGGGGTTCTTCACATATCATTCAGGCTCTGAGGATCACTGTGATGGGTAAGGAGCTGTTTTATCCCTGATATTACTGGTTTTGGCAAAAACCGCTGCAAAAAACATCCGAAATTGCCTCCCATAGTTTTCAATGGGAGGTGGAGGCGGTTTTTTCCCGCGGAAAAAAAAACACTCGTGGGAAAAAGAAGTGACATGCCCTATCTTGAGACGTTTTCCGCCTCAAAAACCCCATTGAAATCAATTGTAGATGGAAAAAAACGCTGCAAACGGCTGCAGCGTTTTTTATGCCTTTTATGGCAAAAAAAGCTTGCGGGTTTACCTTGGCCTGTTGAAGAAAGAGGTAAAAAAAAGCCTAAAAAAAACGCGCCAAAAGTTGAAGCAAAAAATGCCTAAAAAAACACGGCAAAAAACGCTTGTGGTGCAAAACCACTTAAAAAAAACCTGGACCAGCTTTTTCCAGGCAGAATTTTATGTTTGCAAAAAAACTCTGTGTGAATAGGGCCTTAAACTGTATTGCTGCTCTGCCCAAGAAAACAGAAAGCTGAGGTGTAAAATTCTGTCTGGGGGGGGGGGGGGGGTGATTTCCACATTGGATCAATTAGGATCTAGGGCCTTATTCACACGAATGTGTCTGTTTTGCGTGCGCAAAAAACGCTGCGTTTTGCGCGCGCAAAAGCTCTGTGTGGCATCAACATATGGTGCGTGGCTGCGTGATTTTCGCGCAGCCGTCATCATTATGACACTCTGTTTTTATGTTTACAAACAGAAAAGCATGTGGTGCTTTTCTGTTTGCATTCATTCATTTTACTACTGTTGCGCGAATCATGCGCGGCACCTGGAAGTGCTTCCGTGTTCCGAGCGCGATTTTTATGCACCCATTGACTTCAATGGGTGCGTGCTGGGCGAAGCACGGCCAAATATAGGAAATTCACTGACAGTCTGAACGGCCCCATTCATTAACATAGGTCCGTGCGACGCGTGTAATTTCCTTGCGCGTAGCACGGACGTATTATACGTTCGTGTGAATAAGGCCTAAAGGGAAGATTTTTCCACATTGGATCAATTAGGATCTAAAGGGAAGAATTTTTTCCTCAGCTATTCTCCTGGAACACTTTTGCGGGAATTTCTCCTCACTGGATGAGGTAAAAATGTGTGGTATGTTCTTCTTCTCCCCCACTGGCCAAATAATTTTCTGAGGCCGGAAGAGTGAATGCCTCAGGTGAAAGGCCCCTTCGAGACGATTGGGACATTTTTACATATTACTTAAATCAAAGAGAAGAAGAAAAGAAAACAGAAATGAATATAAAAATTTCTAAGATAAAATTTTTTGTCAAATCTAAAAATTTGAGAAAAAAACCATAAATAAAAGTAATTGTACTATATAGAAAACGTAAAATAAAATATATACACACACACACACACACACACACACACACACACACACACACACACACACACACACACACACACACACACAGTTCAGCAGTAGGCACTAATGACCATATTGCGGGTTCACGAGTTTTCCTTCCTTGGACCAGTTTTGGTAGATACTAACCACTACAGGCCGGGAAGACCTGTAATTTTGGGGATGCTCTGATCTAAAGTAGCTCAGATCCTTAGGGTATGTTTCCACAGGCCGAATATTCTCATAAATCCGCAGGTAAATCAGTCACAGAAATGGGCAGCAAATAGTGCGTTTTCGCTGTTCATATTGCTGCGGAAATGCAATGCAGCAATGTGGAAATCATTACAGATTTTTAGCAGCGGTTTTACCTGCGGATTTAGTGGGAATCATTGATTGTAGAAAACTTTAATCAAAACTGCAGATTTACTGCAGTTTTAATTGCGGAGTCACTGTGAAAACAACCTCAATATACAGCTTGCAATTTTTACAATAAATGTTATGCTCTCCAAACAAGTCAATGGGAAAAAACGCAGCATCTCCGCCCAGAATCCGCAGCATAAATTGACATGTTCGGATTATAGAAGCAGTGTGGGCATAAGATTTGTTGAAACTGTTGCTACTACTGTAAGGCCCTGTACACACAGAGTTTTTGTGAAAAATGTCCGAAATTGCCTCCTATTGATTTCAATGGGAGGTGGAAAAATAGGTGGCATTTTCCGCCTTAAAAACCCCATTGAAATCAATGGTAGACGGGAAAAACACAGCAAACAGCAGTGTTTTTTTTGCCGTTTTTTTTTTCCTTTGCTTGTTGAAGAATGAGGTAAAAACTGCCTAAAAAAACTCCACAAAAAATGTGTCAAAAATTGCGGAAAAAAACACGTCAAAAACATGCCTGTGGTGCAAAACCACTTAAAAGAAAATGGAGCTGATTTTTCCAGTCAGAATTTTCTGCCTGCAAAAAACTCCTTGTGAACGGGGCCTAAATGTTGCAGTTTCTCCACACTTTCCTGTGGGAACATACCATCACACTTGCCCATTTTACCTGCTTCCAAAACCAATATCAAGAAGTATATATATATATATATATATATATATATATATATATATATATATATATGATGAGCAATAAGTAAATATGGCCTGCTGTCAGGTCACCGTATCATTAGGCTACATTTCCCACTGGGCCGTACATGTACGTCAATTTGCAAGCAGGCGTTCCCGACTATTACGTACAGGTACGTCAAATGTCAGGAACGGGTTAAGTAGCAGACACAACACACTATTCATGTGGACTACTGCCTCAGGACCTCATGAGTGGGAGTCTTTAACGATCATAAATATTTCCTCAAACTGCGTTTATTGAAGAATACGTTGTGCTTTGACTCAGAGCCGGAGTCTTCATTAGGAACCCTTCACAGGTTGTAAGATACAATGAATAAATAGCTAAAAAAGTATATTAGGTGTATTCACATATCGTGTATTTGTTGTAGATTTTAAAGAAGTGGATCCAAGAGAAAGGAGAAGTACAAGTCCTTGCTTTATATTTCCCAATCCTTTTGAAACCACTTCCGGCTTTAACTAAAAAATTTGTAATCAAAATCTGAAACAAATATGCGGTGTGGATCCATCCTTAGGCCACTTTCACACGGCAGTATTCTGATCAGTATTTTGCACCAGTATTCGGAAGCCAAAGCCAGGACTGTAAAATAAACTGAAAAAGTATAATAGAAAGATTTGCACCGTGTTTTGGCCCCACTCCTGGTTTTGGCTCCCAAATACTGATGCAAAATACTGACTAAAATACTGCCGCGTGACAGTGGCATTACGGTAATTCTACCGTGGTGGGTGGTTTCAACTTTATCAGGTGTTTCGTCCTTATCATTTAATATACTGTATATTTTGGAAAGTAAGTTTGAAGCCCGATTTTTCATTGGTTTAAAAGCAGTCCATGTGACCGCTGCAGCCTGTGATTGGCCTGTGATTGGCTGCAGCCGTCACATGGGATGAAACGTCATCCCGGGAGGCCGGACTGGAGGAAGAAGCAGGGAGTTCTGGGTAAGTTAACTTTTAATACCTTTAACTCCAGTGGTAGTCACTGTCCCGGGTGCTGAAAGAGTTACTGCCGATCAGTTAACTCTTTCAGCACCCTGGACAGTGACTATCCCCTGACGTCGCCTAGCAACGCTCCTGTAATTATGGGTGCACACACGTAGCCACCCATAATTACGGGAGCCCCATAGACCACTTCCATCACCGTTTTCACGGCTGTTTTTCACGGATCCGTGCGTATGTGATTGGAACCGTGTGCTTCCCGTGTGTACTCCGTGTACACTTCCGTGTTTCAGTTTCTGAGAGGAAACTGAAACCCGTTCACACTATTTGCACGATATTGTGAGTGCCGCACATGCTATTCCCTGTCCAGCGGTACACACTGTCCAGAGTGCTGAAAGAGTTACTGCCGATCAGTGCAGCCCCTTAACTCTTTCAGCACCCTGGACAGAGAATACCGCTGGACAGGGAATACCATGTGCGGCGCTCACAATATAGATTAATGGTTCATTTAAAAAAATAAAAACATTTTTACTACTTACCCAGAACGCCCTGCTTGCGTGCTTCTTCCTCAAGTCCGGCCTCCTGAGATTACGTTTTCAAATCACAGGCTGCAGTGGTCACATGGACTGCCGCGTCATTCAGGGAGGTCGGACTGGATGTCAGAAGAGGGACGCGTCACCAAGACAACGGCCAGGGTACGTATGAACTTATTTTTCTTAATATCGCTGCGTTCCAGCACTGATCAGCAGCCTCTTCTCTCTATCAGTGCTGACAGAGAGAAGGGGCTGCCGATTAGTGCAGTGCAGTATCTGTCTGTATGTGTACCTCTGCCCACCCGGCCGTTGCTAGGCAACGGCTCCGTCACACACGGATGACACACGGTTTTTTGACGGCCCCTTGGACTTGCATGGGCCCCATGGTCACGTAATCTCAGACCAAAGTAGGACATGCTCTACTTTTGTCGGAACAGAGCAACGGGACCGTCAAAAAAACTGAAGTGTGCATGAAGTGTGCTCCATTGAAATGAAAAACGGCTAGCACCCTGAAGAAAAAGACTGAAGTGGGCATGAAGCCTTATATGGGCCTGCCCGTGCCGTAATTACGGCCTGAAATAGGACATGTTCTATATTTTTCAATGGCCCGGGCACCTTCCCGTAAGCAAAGTGGCCAATAGAAGTCTATGGGCCCGTAATTACAGGCCGTAATTACGGCCCATAATTACGGCACGTGATTACGGGTGTTTTTACGTTCGTGTGCATGAGGCCTAAATCTGTAATGAATATATTGCTTCATTTCATTTATTTTATGCTTCCAATAACATTATTTACACTCTTTAGCAATTAAATTCATATCGAGAGGTATTTAAATAGTGAGCTTTTACTCTATCTATACCGTAAGTCAACCTCCCGAGCAACGCCGGGTATAAAAGCTAGTTTAAGTATATATGAAACAAAACACATACTGTATTCCTCACATAAAAATCTCTCCCTGATATATAGCATTCCCATAGTGCCTAGTTCATAAATAGATAATTAATATTATAAATAATCAAATACAAAAGATTATGAAAAATATAGAGATTAATTTGCTAAGCAATCACAAGACAAAAAACCCCCCATCAAATATAGACGACATTCTACATAAAAAGTGACCATCAGATGATAGAAGTAGAAAATCTGCAGACCAGACCTGATACATCATATATCCATAATGTATAAATCCTCATGAATAGATCAATTATTTAACCCACTTGGATGTTTCCATAAAACCCACAGACTTTAACCCCTTCCCGACATGCTTTCCGCATTTTGCCATATCCATACGACTATTGGATGGCACCGGCTCAGAATCTGAGTCGGTGCCATCATCCCCGGTTGTCAGCTGTATGATAGAGCTGACACCCTGCTGTAATGGCAGGGACCGAAGTTAGCTTCGATCCCTGCCATTAACCCCTTAAATGCAGCAGTCAAAAGCGATCGCTGCATTTAAGGGGTTTGCAGCTCATCGGCAATTGCAACCAGAGGCCTACAACAGGCCTCCCGGTCTGCCAAGAAAACTTCCAGGCACCACCCAGAGGCGTGGTCTAAAAGGCTTCCGTAGCCGCCAGCAAGATGGCGCCAGCTCAGCTCCTGAGTGAATGTCAGCAGTCAGCAGTGGATGTCAGCTGTATGTTACAGCTGACATCCACCTGTAACAGCAGGAACCGGAGCTAGCACCGATCCCTGCCATTAACACCTTAGATGCAGCAATCAAAAACACAATATGGCGACAGAAAAAATACATTCTTTTTACAAAAGTAATTTTATTGTGTAAAAAGCTGTGAAACATAAAAAAGTGCTATAAATTAGGTATCGCTGGAATCGTACTGGCCCGAACAATAAAATTAACATGTAATTTATAATGCATGGTGAACGCTGTATAAAAAAAGCTATGCCAGAATAGCTGTTTTTTGGTCACCTTGCCTCCCAAAAAAAGAGGATAAAAAGTGATCAAAAAGTCGCATGTACCCAAAAATGGTACCAACAATAACTACAGCTTGTCCCGCAAAAAACAGCCATCATACCACTACGTCTATGAAAAAATAAAATTAGTTAAGGCTCCAATAAGTCAGGAAATAAAAAATTTGCAGTTGTGCAGACCCGAGGGGAACATTTCTTCTGTTTCAAGAGGCGATTTATCAAGGCCCTAAAATTAGGGAACCAGGAAAGGTAGGGCCCAAACATCTGCTGGAAGTGAGAGTGCCCGTATTATACAAGGACAACACTTCCCAGCAATATTCCCCAACAGCATAGGTGCGTAGTGTGGACCAAAAGGGGATAAGAAAGGACACCATTTATTAGTGCAAGACAGGCCTGTGCAGAAAGGATTGCTTCACAGCGTAACAAATATCTATGGATTATTTTATTGTTTTTTTTTTGTCCCATTATTATACCACCTGACTATGCCCCTGATGTACTCTGCCCAGATTACATGTACCCCCACATTATAAACTAAAATACCAGTAATACTCCAAACAGAACTACTACCAAGCAAAATCCACGCTCCAAAAGCCAAATGGCGCTCCCTCCCTTCTGAGCCCTACAGCGTGCCCAAACAGCAGTTTACTTCCACATATATGGCATCGCCAAACCTGGGAGAACCCTTTTAACAATTTTTGGGGTGTGTGTCTCCAGTGGCACAAGCTGGGCACGACATATTTGCCACTGACATGGCATATCTAGGGAAAAATTTTAATTTTTACTTTGCACCTTCCGCAGCGCAATCATTTATGGAAAAGACCTGTGGGGTGAAAATGTTCACAACACCCCTTAATAAATGCCCTTAGGGGTGTAGTTTTCAAAATGGGGTCACTTCTCAGGGGTTTCTTTTATTATTTCACATCAGAGCCTCTGCAAGTGTGAACCAATACTGTGTAAGTTGCCAAACTTGGCCTCAATTTCGCATTGGTACTCTTTCACTCCTGGGCCATGTCGAGCGTCCGGGAAAAAGATTAGGGCACATGTAGGGTGATTATAAAACCGGGAGACACAGCATAATAATTAGAGAGCTGTCTTTTCAAGGTGGCACAAACTGGGCACCACATATTGGCATATCTATGGAAAAATTGCCATTTTCACTTTGCACACTAATTTCTGGTAAACACCTGCGGGTTTAACATGCTCACTACACCACTATGGGGTGCTCGGCTGTTTCCATAACAACCATACAACAGAATAGACAGGGCTGCACGCATGCGCGACCCTCTCTCTACTGGTCTGCGCCTGGATTCTGCGGTCAGTTCTAGATATAGCTGTGGGTACCAGAGCTGGGACCCGTATCTATCAGACATTTTTGGCACTTCCTGTGGATATGCCATAAATGTCTAAGATGGGAAAACTCCTTTAATACAATAGAGTGAAATCCAGTGACTCACCGGTGACGTCTTCTCAGATTGGAGTCGCTCACTTTTCCTTTTCTTCTTCATCCGGCCCAAAATGCCCTGACGCCTTCTCCCAACTACAAATCACTTCTGCAGAATTTGAAACACAAACATCTTTGGCTTCTCGCTTTTGTAGCACCTCCCCACCCTCTACAAAACGCTCACCATCTATAGTACCCCAGACGGAAATAATGACCCCTCGGTGCCACACACTATAATAGTACCCCCTTTAGGCCCCACAATAATAATAGTGCCACACACAGATCCCCTCATGTAGATAGCGCTACACACACTCCCCTCTTGTAGATAGTGCCACACACAGCCCCCTCTTGTAGATAGTGCCACACAGCTGTCTCGTTTAGTGCCACACAGCCCCCATAGTAGATGGTGCCACACAGCCCCCCTAGTAGATAGTACCACACAGCCCTCCCCCTGTATAGTGTCACACAGCCGTCCCCCTGTATAGTGCCAGACAGCACCCTTAGTAGAGCCATACAGTAACCCCTAGTAGATGGTGCCACACAGCGCTCCCCCTGTATAGTGCCACACAGCCCCCCCAGTAGATAGTGCCACACAGCCCACCCCTGTATAGGGCAACAAAGCCCCCTAGTAGATAGCACCACGCAGCCTTCCCCCTGTATAGTGCCGCACAGTGCCCAGTGCCCAATCAGCAGTTTATGCCCACATATGGGGTATTTAAGTACTCCAGAGAAGTTGCTTACAAATGTTAGGGGGCTTTTTCTTCTTTATTCCTTGTGGACATTGGTTACTTTTAGCTAAACTACATCTTATTGGAAATAATGAAATTTTTTTTATTTTCACGTCCAAATTCTAATAAAATCTATGAAACACCTGTGGGGTCAAAATTCTCACTAGACCCCTAGATGAATTCCTTGTGGTGTGTCGTTTCCAAAATGGGGTATTTTTTGAGTTGTTTGCTTTGTTTTGGCATCACAAGACCTCTTCAAAACTGACATGGTGCCTAAAATATATTCTAATAAAAAGAACGCCCCAAAATCCTCTATGTACACCTTTGCTTCTGAGGCCGGGCTTCAGTCCATTAGGGCACTAGGATATTCCACATGTGGGATTTTTGTAAAAACTTGATAATCTGGGCAATAAATATTGAGTTGTGTTTCTTTGGTAAAACCTTCTGTGTTACAGAAAAAAAAGTAATTAAAAATGAAAGTCTGCAAAAACTTCAACATAGAACTTTTATGGTTAGCCAATAAAGGTATCATACCTAAAATACTTTTGTCTTTTTTGACACATAAGTATTTAACATTGCAAAAAAAATAAAATTTGTACATTTCACCTCCACTTTGCTTTAATTCTTGTGAAATGCCTAAAGGGTTAAGAAACGTTCTAAATGCTATTTTGAATACTTTGAGGGGTGCAGTTTTTAAAATGGGGTAACTTATGGGGGTTTGTATTGTATGGGCCTCTCAAAGCCACTTCACAACTGAACTGGTCCTTGTAAAAATAGCCTTTTGACATTTTCTTGAAAATATGAGAAATTGCTGCTAAAGTTCTAAGCCTTGTAACGTCATAGAAAAATAAAAGGATGTTCAAAGAATGATGCCAATCTAAAGTAGACATATGGGGGATGTTAATTAGTGACAATTTTGTGTGTTATTACTATCTGTCTTACAAGCAGATACATTTAAATTTAGAAAAATTCAAATTTTTTTGATTTTTTGCTAAATTTTGGTGTTATTCACAATTAAATACTAATTTTACCACTACTGTAAAGTCCAATGTGTCACGAGAAAACAATCGCAGAATCGCTTGGATAGGTAAAAGTATTCCAAATGTTTATAATAATATTCCAAATAAAAAATAATATGTTTATACTCCAAAACAACCCTACGAAGACTCAATTTGTAAAATTGCATTATATTAGGGAATGGCTATTAATGGCCCAAATTAGAGGATCACTAATTCTGAAAACCTTATTCCAAAATTGAAATTTAGCAACTGTTTATACCGTCTATAAAGTATCTATAATAACTAACCAGTCGATTTGAAAATCTTAGAAAACAGTTGTAGCAAATTATATTCCCTTTATACAACTTTCTTAGCAATTAAACATGCAGCAATGATTATATTATCATTATATTATCATCATCATCATCATCATCATTTGCTGCGATCGCAGCATCAGTAGTGAAGAGAATATTGTCGCTGGGGGCCCCTGCTGGTGGGACCTGGTACTATAATGATTTGCAGTTTCGTTTCCTTTTCCTGAATTTAAAGGTCTGAGCAGATTTGGTTGCTTTCACTTTAATCTCCATAATAACAGAGTAATGGGGCTGAGTGTATTGGAAAAAATTGGTAGCAGGCGGCTGCTGGAGTTACGGGGCACCACAGACTTACTGTCCCTGGCTGGCACTGTCACTAAGAAGAAGTCTACAGCGTGCACAAGGACAGGTGAGAAGCTGGGGCTGTGCCTTGTATACTGGTAGTCAGGGTCGGACTGGGAAGGAAATTCAGCCCTGGCATTTGAAAGCAAAAAGGCCCACTTGTTGTGTGGTGGATGCGAAATATATGTTTGTGCGCTTGTGGGTTATGAGGAAGTGTGGTGAGTGCAGGATGACTATACGCCATATACATAAGATGCAGTGTCATCAGTCACCAGCATATACAGTATATAACATTGCCTGAAAACCCTGTGTCACCTGCTATGCATAGCAGTGCAGTATGTGTAAGGCCTGATTTACACGAGCGTGTGCGTTTTGCGCACGCAAAAAACGCGGCGTTTTGCGTGCGCAAAAGGCACTTAACAGCTGCGTGTGTCATCAGTGTATGATGTGCGGCTGTGAGATTTTCTCGCAGCCGCCATCATTTTGACACCCCGTTTGGCTGTTTGTAAACAGAAAAGCATGTGGTGCTTTTCTGTTTACATTCAGAGAATGACAGCTGTTGCGCGAACCACGTAGTTCGCATGGAAGTGCTTCCGTGCGACCTGCGTGGTTTTCACGCACCCATTGACTTCAATGGGTGCGTGATGCGCGAAAAACGGGGAAATATAGAACATGTCGTGAGTTTTACGCAGCGGACTCACGCTGCGCAAAACTCACGGACTGCCTGCACTGCCCCATAGAAAAGCACGCGCGTCGCACGGACGTATATCACGGTCGTGTAAATGATGTCTAAACATGTATAGAAAAACAAACAGCCCCCTAAGTGGTGGCAATCTATATACCTTGATTAAAGTTTGTAAACAAAAAAAAAATCTTTATTGTTTTAACCAAAATGTATATATTATTTTTATTAGTATCCACCGATGATAGTTTTTATGGCCAGCATGAAGTAGAATTGGGGAGATTAAGTCTAAATTTACACTTGTCGGATTTGCATATTGCAAGTTCAACACAAATTCACAAATTCCTACATGATCCAAAGCATTTGTGCCATGAATATGCAACACATCTGCACGAAAATTCGCCCTTTTATCATTCAATGAGGCTAATTCTCAGATTTTCCTTGCAAAATACGAAATAAGTAGAATGCTACTTATCTACTCGTCTGAGTTTTTTTCTATTGTACGGGATAAAAATTGCATGGAAATTTTCTGTTGCATGTGATGTGGATGGTTGGCGGTGTTGACTCATACTTTGGCAAGAAATCCGCACTTAACGGGGTTGTCCAGGAATACATTTTATTTATATTTAACTTAATGGGACATATGTAATTAACTTTGTAATATAATGTCTATTTACCTGTGGCAGCGTTACTTAGTTCTGATTAGCCGTCACATGACCGCACCTAGAGTACATTTGTCATCAGAGGTCTTTTATAGATAAGATTAAGCCGACTGTCATGCCAGCGATAGTTCAAATAAATTCATCAGTACATTGTCTGCTTGTATATGCACGGAAGCGTGCTTGCATTTGGTATCAGCTTACACTGGGACTAAGGGTATGTGCACACACACTAATTACGTCCGTAATTTACGGACGTATTTCGGCCGCAAGTACCGGACCGAACACAGTGCAGGGAGCCGGGCTCCTAGCATCATAGTTATATACGATGCTAGGAGTCCCTGCCTCTCTGCAGGACAACTGTCCCGTACTGTAATCATGTTTTCAGTACGGGACAGTAGTTCCACGGAGAGGCAGGGGCTCCTAGCATCGTACATAACTATGATGCTAGGAGCCCGGCTCCCTGCACTGAGTTCGGTCCGGGACTTGCGGCCGAAATACGTCCGTCAATTACGGACGTAATTAGTGTGTGTGCACATACCCTAAGAGTTCATATAGATGACACTCATCCCGTCTCGCTGAGGCCGAGCCCCCCATCAGCCAATCAGAGCCACAGACGTCACCAGTGACATTCGGCCGCTCTGAGTCAGACGAACCATGGGAACCGCCTCGTCATCGAGTGGGAGTTTCCCGTTGTCAGGGCAGTAACGACGCTGCACAGCAGACTTGTGTCCTGACAGCCTAAGTCAGTGCATAATAAACATCATGCCGATCTATTAATAATTGAGATAGTTCACTGAAACAATAGACATAAACAAAACATAAAGATGCATAAATGCAAAATGCTGGGGAAGGAAGCGGTCATTCATATAGTATATAATAACATCTATTGCAACTTCTGTACCAGGGGCGTAACTAGGAAAGACTGGGCCTCATAGCAAACTTTTGACTGGGGCACCCCAAGGTGCCACACGCAGCCCCCCCTTAAAGATAGTGCCCCCTGAAGATTGTGCCTTACGGCCCCTCTGTAGACAGTGCTATACAGCCCACCCTGTAGACAGTGTCACACCCCACTTGTAGATAGCGCCCCCACCTCCCCCTTATAGATATTGTCATACAGCCCCCTGTACTTATCGCCATAAAGCCCCCTGTATATAGAGCCACACAGCCTCCCTCCCTTGTATAAAGAGCCACACAGCCCCCTTTAGTAGGTAGTGCCACACAGCCCCTTCCTTAGTAGATAGTGCCACACACAGACCCCTGTAGATTTTGCCACACACAGACCCCTGTAGATAGCGCCAGAGCCCTTCCCCTTGTAAATAGAGCCATACAGCCGCCCTAGTAGATAAAGATGTAGCCGTCTTTTAACTTGACTTTTAATGCATTAAATAAACAGTGGTTAGATCCCTTATCGTGACTTTTTCAATGGCTTTGTTGTGTGATATCATGCTTCAGCAAGTTATCAGAATCAAGTTAAAGATGGATACATTAGTAGTGCCACACAGTCCCCCCATTACAAGTGCCACACAGCCCCTTGTATATTGTGCCACAAAGCTCCCCCTTGTTAATAGTGCCACACAGCTCCCTCTTGTTTATAGTGCCACACAGCTCCCCTGTATATAGTGCCACACAGACCCCTTGTATATAGTGCCACCCTGCTTCCCCCTTGTATATAGTGCCACTCTGCTCCCCCCCTTGTATATAGTGCCACGCTGCTCCCCCTTGTATATAGTGCCACCCTGCTCCCCCTTTGTATATAGTGCCAAAAAAAGCATATCAAAATCGAACCACCCATCAACTCGCTGCAGATCATACAATGACTACAGTACTGATTAGCGGTTGAATAAACATTTACATTAAGTGACTCACAGGTGACGTCTCAGATTCTAGTTCTTTTTGCTTTTCTTCTCCATCCGATCCAGACCTCAATGATGAATTTTCACGGCCACGACCCATTTCTGCCATTTTCCGCTCAAATGTCTTCAGTTTCTCACTTTTAAAACATTTATGCACCTATAAACAAAGAAAAAATTCTCAACAATTCTAAATATAATAGCGCCATACACTGCACCTCTAACTGTAATAGCGCCATACACTGTGTCCCTGATTATAATAGTACCATACACTGTGTCCCACACACAAACACACACAGCCCCCTGTAGACAGTGCCCACATATGGACTCCAGAGCTACAAGGCAATAGTGCTAACCACTGAGCTACCGTGCTGCCCTACATATAGCTTCCCCTATACATAATGCTCCACATAACGCCCACCTCTGTAGATAGTGCCTCACATATGCCCCTGATACAGGGGGAGGTATAACTAAAAAAGACTGAGCCCCATAGCAAACTCTTGACTGGACCCCCCAGCAGCCACAAGCAGCCCCCCTTATAGAAAGTGCCGCCTGTAGAATGTGCCATACAGCCCACCTGTAGACAGAGCTATACAGCCCCGCCTATAGATGGTGTCACACCCACTTGTAGATAGCGCCCCCCACCTCCCCCTTGTAGATAGTGCCATACAGCCTCCCTGTAGATATTGCAATAAAGCCCCCCTGTATATAGTGCCACACAGCCCCCCTCCCTTGTATATAGTGCCATACAGCCCCCCTTAGTAGATAGTGCCACACACAGACCCCTGTAGATTGTGCCACACACATCCCGGGATATACGTGATTTTCACGCACGTCGCACGGACCTATATTAGTCTATGGGGCCGTGCAGACATGTGCGTGATTTTTATTCAGCGTGAGTCCGCTGAAAAAAAGTCACGACATGTCCGTTTTTTGGGCGTTTTTCGCGCATCACGCACCCATTGAAGTCAATGGGTGCGTGAAAACCACGCATGCCACACGGAAGCACTTCCGTGCGACCAGCGTGATTCGCGCAACAGCTGTGAAAAGACTGAATGAAAACAGAAAAGCACCACGTGCTTTTCTGTTTACAAATATCCAAATGGAGTGTCATAATTATGGCGGCTGCGCAAAAAGCACGCAGCTGCGCATCATACGGGACTGACACACCGAGCTGTCAAATGCCTTTTGCGCACGCAAAACACTGCGTCTTTTGCGCGTGCAAAATGCACACGCTCGTGTGAATCCGGCCTAAATCATACCACCCATCATTTAGCTGCAGATCATACAGCGCCTAGAGGCAGAATAAACATTTACATTAAGTGACTCACCGGTGACGTCTCAGATTCCAATTCTTTTCTTCTCCCTCCGGTCCAGACCTCTATGATGGATTTCTTCCGGCCATGACCCATTTCTGCAGTTTTCCGCTCAGATGTCTTCACTTCTCACTTTTAAAACATTTCTGCACCTATAAACGATGTTAAAATTCTCAACACTTCTAAATATAATAAAGCACCATACACTGCACCACTAATTATAATAGCGCCATACACTGTGTCCCTGATTATAATAGTACCAGACACTGCACCGCTAATTATAATAGCGCCATACACTGTGTCCCTGATTATAATAGTACCATACACTGCACCTCTAACTATAATAGCGTCATGCACTGTGTCCCTGATTATAATAGTACCATACATTATGTCCCACACACACCATACCCCCTGTAGATAGTGCCCGCATAGCCCTCTGTAGATATTGGCCCCCATAAAGCCTCTGTAGATAGTGCCCTACATAGAAGCCCCTGTAGATAGTGCCCCCATATGGACTTCAGAGCTGTAAGGCAATAGTGCTAACTAGAGATGAGCGAACCGGGACAACCGAACCCGGTTTCGGTCCGATCTTCCGGAAAAGTTCGGTTTGCAGCGAATCCGAACTTCACTGGGTTTGGCCGAACCCGTTTTGACTGAACCCGGTCAAAAATATTATACAAATCGGCAGCCACTTATCTCTATCAATCACTGATAGAGAAAAGAGGCTGCTGATTAAAAATAAAATAAAAAGCATTTCTTACATACCTGGTCATTGTCTTGCGGACGAGTCCCTCTTCTTCCTCCAGTCCGACCTTCTTTTCTGACGCGGCAGCCTGTGATTGGCTGCAGAGGCCTCTGCAGCCTGTGATTGGCTGCAGCTCTCACATGGGCTGCATCGTCATCAAGGAATGTCGGGCCGGATGTCGCGAGGGACGCGTCACCAAGGCAACGGCCAGGAGACCGGACTGGAGGAAGCAGGGAGTTCCCGGTAAGTATGAACGTCTTTTTTTTTTACACGTACTCTATATTGTGATCGGTAGTCACTGTCCAGGGTGCTGAAACAGTTACTGCCGATCAGTTAACTCTTTCAGCACCCTGAAGAGTGACTATTTACTGACGTCGCCTAGCAACGCTGACGTAATGACGGGTGCACACATGTAGCTACCCGTCATTACGGGGCCTCATGCACACGACCGTAAAAACACCCGTTATTAAGGGTCGTAATTACGACCCGAAATAGCGGGCCCATAGACATCTGTTAGCCACGGGTACCTTCCCGTTTTCTCACGTCCGTAATTAGTGCGTGTGAACATACCCTAAGGTCACTTCTTTGACGCGGGCGTCTATTTACGCGCCGTCATTTGACAGCGGCGCGTAAATTACGCTTCGTGTGAACAGACAAACGTCTGCCCATTGCTTTCAATGGGCAGATGTTTGTCAGCGCTATCGAGGCGCTATTTTTGGACGTAATTCGGCGCTATTTATGTCCGTAATTAGTGCGTGTGAACATACCCCTAAGGGTGTATTCACACGCACTAATTACAGTTGGCTGATTGACAGCGTCCATTATTAAGGTGGTACTTAGTGTTAGCCAATGCAGAGGCTAGCACTAACCAACCATTATTACCCTGGTACCCACCACCACCAGGGGTGCCGGGAAGAGCTTGGTACGATCCAGTACCCGACCATCTGTTGTGATGGTCGGGTACTGGAGCGGCCGTAGGCTGGTATTATGAGGCTGGGAAGGGCCAAAAACAGTGGACCTTCCCACCCTTGTAATGCTAGGCTGCTGCTGCTGTGTTGTATCGGGCTGGTTATAAAAATGGGGGGAACCCACGTCGTTTTTTTTTTTTGAATTTAACAAATTTAACAATAGACGTTGGGTCCCCCACATTTTTAATTACCAGCCATATACAAGGCCGCAGCAGTCTGGCATTACATGGGTGGGAAGGGCCACTGGTTCTGTCCATTCCCAGGCTAATAACACTGTGTTGTATGTGGCTGGTTATGATAAATTGGGTGGAACCCCATGTCTTTTTAAAAAAATAAAAAATAATAATTTAAAAAAATGACGTGGGGTCCCCCCCACATTAAAGAAACCAGCCAGATACAACACAGCAGCAGCAGCCTAGCATTACAAGGGTGGGAAGGTCCACTGTTTTTGGCCCTTCCCAGTCTCATAATACCAGCCTGCGGCCGCCCCAGAGCCCGACCATCACAACAGATGGTCGGGTACTGGATCGTACCTGGCTCTTCCCGGCACCCCTGGTGGTGGTGGGTACCGGGGTAATAATGGTGGTTAGTGTTAGCCTCTGCACCGGCTAACACTAAGCCTCGCCTTAGTAATGGATGTTGTCACTCAGACTGCGGCCATTACTAAAGTGGTAGTAATACAATTTGAAAAGACAAAGATATAGATAAAATATTTTATTGAAATAAAGCACCCCCAACACAACCCTCATTAACCATTTTATTGTAGAAAAGAAAACCGTCATCGAAGTAGTCCTCGAAACCGGCGTAGTCCAAACACGAAACCTGTAAAAAAAAAAATGAAATAAAACATGTCGTAGGCTTAGATTCAGTTTAATGTGTGATACTGACTGTTATACCATGTATAGAAGCCTGCGGCAAAGTTGACTTAGATACAGGGCGCCAGCAGACAGTATCATACATGGCCATACAGACATATATACAAACAAACATACATGCAAACATACATACATACATACAAACATACATACATATATACAAGCATGCACATATATACATGCAAACATACACACATATATACATACATGCAAACTATCATACATACATGCATACACACACACATGAAAACATACATACATACAAACATGCAAAGATACATACATACATATATACAAGCATACACAAATATACATGCAAACATAAATACATGCAAACATAATTACATACATGCACATATATATAAACATACATGCAAACATACATGCAAAAATAAAAACATGCAAACATACATGACAACATACATACATACATACATGCAAACATACATGCAAATATATACATGCAAATATACATACAAACATGCACATATATACATACATGCCAACATACATGCACATATATACATACATGACAACATACATACATGACAACATACATACATACATACATACATACATACATGCAAATATACATTCATGCAAACATACATAAATGCAAACATACATACATACATGCAAATATATACATGCAAATATACATACAAACATGCACATATATACATATATGCAAACATACAAGAACATATATACATACATACATGACAACATACATACATACATACGCAAACATACATACATACATACATACATACATGCAAACATACATAAAATGCAAACATACATTCATGCAAACATACATACATACATGCAAATATATACATGCAAATATACACATACATGCCAACATACACACATGCAAACATACATACATACATGCAAATATATACATGCAAATATACATACAAACATGCACATATATCCAAAAGAAAAATTTGTGGAGAAATCCTCCAGCTCACCTGACACACTCCTGTGTGTCGTTGGTAGCGCCCGGTTCCTCGTGTCGGCACACGGGTTACAGGTAGGAAACAGGGAAACGAAGATAGGATCCAGCGCTGGGATGTGTTTAAAATGGAAATCGATATTTCCAAGTTTATTGTCATGAGTTAAAAGGAAGTCCAGTGGTATGGGTCCAGGGTGTGCATGAAGTGGAGGGAGGGTATCCTCTGTGGCCTACGCGTTTCGGACGATGCTGCGTCCTTAAACTTGGCTGTGATTGATATATATACATACATGCCAACATACATGCAAACATACATGCACATATATACATACATACATGACAACATACATGACAACATACATACATGCAACCATACATTCATGCAAACATACATACATGCAAACATACATACATACAAACATACATTCATGCAAACATACATACATGCAAACATACATGCACATATATACATACATACATGACAACATACATACATGGCAAAAAAATAAAATAATACGTTCATACTTACTTTCCTCCTGTCCGGCCTCCAGCGATGACGTTTCATCCATGTCGCCGCTGCAGCCTGTGATTGGCTGCAGAGGCGGTCACGTGGGATAAAGCGTCATCCTGACGTGCGTGACCGCCACTACAGCCTGTGATTGGCTGCAGCGGCGAAAGGGATGAAACGTCATCGCTGGAGGCCGGACAGGAGGAAAGTAAGTACGAACGTATAATTTTTATTTTTTTATTACATTTAAATTTTATTTTCCGCGCGCCGAGCATGTACTGTCAAGGTTGCTGAAAGAGTTAGTGCAGCCCATTAACTCTATCAGCACCCTGGACAGTAGCATGCTCGGCGCACGGAAGTGACAGGTTCGGTCCAAACTAGTTCGGTCCGAATCAAACTTTTTTGTGAAATTCGGCGAACTAGCCGAACCGAACTTTTGAAAAGTTCGCTCATCTCTAGTGCTAACCACCGAACCACCGTGCTGCCCTACATATTACTTCCCCTATAGATAGTGCTCCACATATAACCCACCTCTGTAGATAGTGCCTCACATATAGCCCACCCCTGTAGACAGTGCCCTACATATAGCCCCCTGTAGATAATGCCCCACAGGTAACCCACCCGTTTTAGGCCTCATTTACATGAGCGTAATATACGCGCGTGCGACGCGCGTGCTTTTCACGCGTGTCGTACGCACCTATATTACTCTATGGGGTAGTGCAGACGATGCGTGAATTTTGCGCAGCGCGAGTGCGTTGCGTAAAACTCACGACATGTTCTAAAATTCTGAGTTTTTCGCGCATCACGCACCCATTGAAGTCAATGGGTGCGTGAAAACCACGAAGGAAGCACTTCCATGCGAACTGCGTAATTCGCGCAAGAGCTGTCAAACTGAATGTAAACAGAAAAGCACCATGTGCTTTTCTGTTTACAAACATCCGAACGGAGTGTCTTACACATGAGCGAACCGACCTTTACCGGGTTCGGCCGAACTCGTTTTGACCGAACCCGGCAGGAGACAGTCACTGTGCAGGGTGCTGAAAGAGTTAAACTGGTTCAGCACCCTGGACAGTGACTTCCGATTCCAATATACGTGAACGTGTAAAAAAAAAAAAAGTTCTGACTTACCGATAACTCCCGGCTTTATCCTCCAGTCTGACCTCCCGGGATGACAATTCAGTCCAAGTGACAGCTGCAGCCAATCACAAGCCAAGCACAGGCTGCAGCGGTCACATGGACTGCCGCGTCATCCAGGGAGGTGGGGCCAGATGTCAAGAGAGGCGCGTCACCAAGGACGCGTCACCAAGGCAAAGGCCGGGAAGTTCTCGGTAAGTACGAACCTCTTTTTTTTTAAACAGGTTACTCGCTATGGTGATCGGAATGCACTGTCGAGGGTGCTGAAAGAGTTACTGCCGATCAGTTAACTCTTTCAGCACCATGGACAGTGACTGACGTCGACTAGCCTCATCTCTATGATGGCGGCTGCGCGAAAATCACGCAGCCGCGCATCATACACGGATGACACACGGAGCTGTCAAGTGCCTATTGCGCACGCAAAACGCTGCATTTTTTGCGCACGCAAAACGCACACGCTCGTGTAAATGAGGCCTTATAGTGTCCCACATATAGCCCATCCTTATAGATAGTGCCCTACAAATAGCTCCCCTCTAGATAGTGCTCTACATATAGCCCACCCCTGTATATAGTGTCCCACATATAGCTCCCCCTGTATATAGTGGTCCACATCCCCACATATAGACCCCCTGTAGATAGTGCCCCACATATAGACCCCCTGTATATAGTGCCCCACATATAGACCCTCCCCAGTAGATAGTGCCCCACATATACACCCCCCCTGTATATAGTGGCCCACATCCCCACATATAGACCCCCCTGTATATAGTGCCCCACATATAGACCCCCCTGTAGATAGTGCCCCACATACAGTGGCCCACATCCCCACATATAGACCATAGATAATGCCACTCATAGTTTTATTCGGAATAAAACAAAAACGTTACATATTCACATGATCCCGTTCCCGCGCCCCCTCCGGTGCTAGTGACACCACCGGGCATGAGAGGGCCATGCCCCCCGGCCCATAAATGTTAGAGGCCGGGCGGCGCAGGCCCCGTAGTGGCGTCGCTACTGCTGTAGCAGCCATAACAGCTGCTAGCGGTGCCACCGGGCATGGGGGGACGTGTCAGCGGGCGGCACGCGCCCCCTCATGCTGCGGGCCCCATAGCATCCGCTACGGCTACTTCAGCGGTAGTTATGCCACTGTTCTTTACATAATAACTTCATAGCCCCAGAATATACATATCAGACATCATAATTCTGATCTTTTCTTACTTTAATTATTTTGTAGAATAAAAAAAATGCAAATCAGCCATTATGGGGTTATTGTATTGTTATTATTTAATAAAAACAATTTAGTAAAAAAATGTGTTTGTTCTTTTTGTTTTTACTTTGACGATTCTTTATCCCACCAGAGGTCTTTTCATTTAAAATGTTTCAAATGCCTTAACCCCCGCACATTTGGACTTAAAGTGTAGCTAAACGTTTGACAAACTTCTGGCATGTCATAGTGACATGTTAGAAGTTTGGATTGGTGGGGGTCCGAGCACTGAGACCGCCACCAATCGCTAGAACGAAGCAGCTGAAGCACTCGTGTGAGCGCTCGGTCGCTTTGTGTCTGTTCGTCTTTTTCCGGAAATAAATGTATCGGTGTACAGACTCTATAGAAAGTCTATGAGCCTGTACTCCGATACATCGGCTTTCCGGAAAAAGCTTGACAGACACCAAGCGGGTTAGCGCTCACACGAGCACTTCAGCTGCTTCGTTCTAGTAATTGGTGGGGGTCTCAGTGCTCGGACCCCCACCAATCCAAACTTCTGACATGTCACTATGACATGTCAGAAGTTTGTCAAACGTTTAGCTACACTTTAAATGGCCTTCCAAATGCGCAGATAGGTTAAGGTTAATTAAAAACTTTAGGTTACTCTACATATAGGAGAAAACAAAGGAACATACAAGTATCCACCCAGTAATTGAATACTAAGGCCCCATGCACACGACCGTAAAAAACGTCCGTAATTGCGTCCTGCAATATAGGACATTTCCTCTCTTTTGCTTTTTACGGGCCGTGCTCCCATACTTTGTATGGAAGCATGGGCCGAAAATGCATGCCCATAATGCGTGCCCGATTACGGACATGGCCATGTGCATGGGGCGTTAGAGAATATTTATGGTTTGTAATTATCCGAGTATAATGTGTTTTCCACGTAAATGTTTATATCAGAATTATATTATGACTTATGACAATTATGGCATAAGTTTCTTCTTGTTTTATAAACTTGCCATAGACATTCTATAATATGTTCCAGCAGCAGCCACCGATCTATGAGGTGAACCTGACGGTCTCCTGATGTCACGATCTGTGGGTATGTGGACCTACTGGGCCGTACCGCCGTAGCGGGATAGCCGCTGGCCAAACAGAGTACCAAGTCAATGTCTATAGCTCGAGTAAGGGTACCTGTGGTAGCTCAGACAGTAGCGATGGTTAGGCTCGGATGGGACCTTGGCAGCAGTCACCAAGCGTGGTGTACCTCAGCAGACGTGATCGGTGACACAACACGACTCCAACTCTCTAAGGCACAGGAACAAGGTAGCACGGGATACAGGATACAGGTAGCAGGTACAGGAACACTGGGAACTGGAAAACTCTAAGGGACCATTTGGAAAGACTAACACGGGTGAACACAACAAAGCTCAGGCAATGAAGGAAGGGACAGGGCCCTTCTTATAGTCCAGGGTGAGTATGGGCTAATTACAGATTTACTTCATGTGGGCACGATGGCCCTTTAAGGCTGGGCACGAGCGTGCGCGCGCACCCAAGAGACACTGCAGAATGAAGCAGAAGTGAGCGCTGGCGTCTCCTGAGGAGGAGATGCGACCCAGCGCTCACAGATCCATGGCTGTGGCCGTCGATGGGTGAGTAATTCCGACGGTCCGTGGCCATGGGCGTTACACCTGACATCTGCTGTTGGTGGAAAAAAGTATTGGACAGGTTGTGTTTTTACTTGTCCATACTAAACAGAAATTCAGCTGAGATGAATGAGCATGATAGTAGAAAGCATAAGAAGATAGCGCCTTTTAAACGTAGGGGCACATTTTTTTTTTACTGAAATACATGTATTTTTTACTTAAATAATTCTTGTAATTGGGTTTTATTATTATTTTTTTTAACCATTTGGCTTCTGTAGCTTCTATGTATTACAGTACATACTGTAGCAGGATGCAGAATGGCATTCACAGTCAAATTCATCAGAGAGCTTGTCTAACGGCTCAGAGCTTAGATAATTGCTCAGGAGAAGGCTGAAACTGCTGGTGACCAAGCCGTCAGATGAGTTCTCTGACAGATTCGGCTCTGAATGAAATTTTGTAGCTCGCTTTGTACTGTGATTAGATAGACCGACAGACAGAAGCTAAAGAAGTAAAACAGTTGAACATTTTTAATAGAACCTAATTACAAAAAATACACACATTTTAGTAAAAACAAGAATGTCCCCAAAGTTGTCCAAAGCCTTTAAGTCTAAGTTCTCCAATATGCTGTGGATTGGATACAATTGTACATAGTCTAGGCAATGCTCCGTGAGCTAAACAGCCTGGTCTACAGTCTGATAAATTCTTGCAAACAGATTTATGAGATTCTTGTGTGTTCACATCTGCGTCGGGCTTACGTTCATGGGATTCATTAGACCTTTCCGTCAGGGGAACCTCTGAACTCAAAACCAAATGGAAACCATAGCTTGCCATTTGCATTACAATTGATTTCAATCGTAATGCTTCCATTGCAAATGGTTTCGGTTTGTCTCTGTTCCATAAGGTTTCAGTTTTTTGGGTGGAATCATTGACTGCGCTAAATTAATGATAATGAAATCAATGGTAATGCAAACGGAAAGCAATGGTTTCCGTTTGGTTTCTGTTCATGGGTTCCCCTGACGGAAAGGTCTGACGGAACCCACGAACTGAACCCTGACACTGATGTGAACAGGTCCTTTGTGCAGCTGCTGTTGTATTTACCTCACAGAGCATTGCCTAGACTTCATATAAGGGTATATGCACACACAAAATCAAAAACGTCGGAAAATACAGAGCTGTTTTCAAGGGAAAACAGCTCCTAATTTTCAGACGTTTTTTAAGGCACTTGTGATTTCCTCGGCGCTTTTTACGGCTGTTTTTGGAGCTGTTTTCTATAGAGTCAATGAAAAACGTCTCCAAAAAAGTCCCAAGAAGTGACGTGCACTTCTTTTTCGCCCCGTCGGAACAGATTGCCGTCTTTCCCATTGAAATAAATGGGCAGATGTTTGGAGGCATTCTGCTTCAGTTTTTTCAGGTATTTTTGGAGGCGTAAACACCCCGAAATACATCTGAAAACACTTTGTGTGAACATACCCTAATTGTATCCACTTCTACACTGAGAGTAGGACTATGTAGGGTCTGCAGCTTCTGAATTAAACAATAGTGTTCTCTTTAACTCACTGCAAATAGATATCATGAAAATGGTGAGGAATTGAAAAACAAAGCATATTAGAAAGTTGTAGAACTTTTAGTATATACACTGAATAAGCTCTATTTGGAAAAAATCTGAAATCCCCTTCAGGTTCACTTCAGAAACCCCCTGTAGGTTCACCTTAACCCCTTAGTGACCAGCCTATTTTAGAACAAGCTATTTTTACAAATTGTCCATCGTCTCATTCAAAGAGCTATAACTTTTTTATTTTTGTCGTTTTGCTTCGGTCGTTTTGCCGGAAGCAATAGCGTAGTCGACTACGCTATTGCTTCCGGCAAAACGATGGGTCCCAGTGCACAACAGAGACAAACGGAAACCATGGGCACCGGATCCGTCACCATTAAAATCAATGGTGATGGAAACGAAAACCTCTGGTTTCCATTTATGTCAGTTTGTGTCTGTTCAGGGTCCCGTTCGGAAGGAAAGCTCCGACGGAACGTCAGAACGGGACCCCAACGCAGATGTGAACGAAGCTATAGCTGCCTATGGAGTCATTTATTTTTTGCAGTGATACACTTGTTATGTTTATGATATTACATTTATTATCTTTTTTTATTTTATTTTTAGGAGCCATTAATACAATATTACAAAACAGTCAGAGTGCGCATAAACTCTTAAAATGTAAAAAGATGAATTGTGCTACCATTGCTGCATATCTAAAACAAGAGGGCATCTCTATACCCCCCAAAACTAAGAAGCCTGAATTGGTGATGAAATGCCTTTTACATTGGGGTGGAATGGTGAGCAGATTGAAAAAACATTGTTTGTTTTTATGTTTTACTGAACTTACATGTATTCACTTTTTCCAATGTTGCAGGATTGCTATATGCCGACTGCTTTCGTTCCATTTTCACTAAAGCAAAGACAGAAAGCCTCTGCTACTCGTTTTTCATCCTCCCTTTATCCCGTATCATCTATGCTTAGCCCCCTACAAGATTCCAGCAAAACTTGGAATTTGGGAGTTCTGACACCAGGTTTGGATGTAAGTCTATACAATATCAGTAAAACAATACAACGGAATATGCTGGAGGCACCTTTTATAGTGGTTGCTGCAATATGAGGTTAACAGTGTTTGTATTATCTCATTTAAAGCATTGTTAACCCATTAAGGACACAGCCAATCTTCGTTTTTTCATTTAAATTTTTTCCTCTATGTCTTTCAAAAGACATACATTTTTTATTTTTCATTGAGGAAATCATCCTGGCTGCCATTACGACCATCATTTCCCCGTTATCATGTCGTGGGGAGGGGGGGCGATAGCATGTCTGAGGGGGCCGCCGCCCTGATTTTAACTATTTAAATGCCGCAGTCGTGATTGACCATGGCATTTAAGGGGTTAAAGTTGCGGAATCAAAGTGATCTTTGATTCCGCCTGTTGCAGTGAGGTGTCGGCTGTATTAGGGTATGGTCACACGTACACGTCCGATACGCCTGAAATTCAGGAGCTGTTTTCAAGAGAAAACAGCTCCTGAATTTCAGACGTAATGGCATGTGCCGGCGTTTTTCGCTGCGTCCATTACAGACGTAATTGGAGCTGTTTTTCTATGGAGCCAATGGAAAACGGCTCAAATTACGTCCCAAGAAGCAACAGGCACTTCTTTGACGCGGGCGTCTTTTTTACACGCCGCCTTCTGACAGCGGTGCGTAAAAAAAATGACCGTCGGCACAGTACATCGTAAAACCCATTCAAATAAATGGGCAGATGTTTGCCGGCGCTTTGGAGCCGTATTTTCGGACGTAATTCGAGGTTAAAACGTCCGAATTACGGCCGTAAATAGTGTGTGTGAACCCACTCTTACACAGATGTCACCCACTAAGTATAGAGCGAGCTTAGCTCGTGAGCACACTCCATACTTCTCCTTAACGTCTGTCACGTACATGTAGGTGGCATGTCGTTAAGGGGTTAAAGGCTATGTACACATTTGAAATATATATACATTTTTTATAAAAATGTCTAGCAGTGTTTTTTCTGCAACTAAATACTTTTTAGTCAAAAATTACATTTTGAGATACAGATGCTTTGAGATACTGTATACAGAGTAGCTGTATCTAGTGCTGAATCCTGTACCCGTCAGGTTAGCGGCAGTGATGAGTTCAGTGAAAGTGGGTACTGTGTGATTGAGTTGTTACCGATCACATCTAAGTTTATAACTTAGATGTGATCAATAACAGGCGGATCCTGCGTGTCAGAGACACGCAGTACCGTCTGTCACCGAACCCATCAGTGCCGCTAACCTGACGAATCTTACAGATTCAGGTCTCAGCCCACGATACCAATATAGCATTTCAGATGCCAATATAGTCTATGGGTGATGGATATGTTAAATGGATGCATAAGGGTATGTTCACACGGCCTATTTTCAGAGCCGTAAACGCCCCAAAAATGGCAAAAAGTATGGAGGCTGAACGCCTTCAAACATCTGCCCATTGATTTCAATGGGAAAAATGGTGTTTCGTTCTGACGGCGCGTTTTTTTTACGCCCCATAAAAAGAAGTGCATGTCACTTCATGAGCCGTTTTTGGAGCCATTTTTCATTGTCTCAATAGAAAAACAGCTCCAAAAACGACCGTAAAAAACACATCAAAAAGCTCTTGATGCTTAAAAAACAGCTGGAAATCAGAGGCCCCGAAATACGCCTGAAAACACTGCGTGTGAACATACCCTTAGACTTTAATGGCATCCATTTAACCCCAGTTCATGATGTTTCCATTTAATGTATACCATTAGGCTTGGATCACACGACCATGTTACGTCCGTAAAGTACGGAACGTATTTCGGCCGCAAGACCCGGACCGAACACAGTGCAGGGAGCCGGGCTCCTAGCATCATAGTGATGTACGATGCTAGGAGTCCCTGCCTTGCTGCAGGACAACTGTCCCGTACTGTAATCATGATTACAGTACGGGACAGTAGTTCCACGCAGAGGCAGGGACTCCTAGCGTCGTACATAAGTATGATGCTAGGAGCCCGGCTCCCTGCAGTGTGTTCGGTCCGGGTCTTCCGGCCGAAATACGTTCCGTACATTACGGACGTAACATGGTCGTGTGAACCCAGCCTCATAGTCGGATGGTGTCGGATGTGTGATATCAGCTGTAACTACTAACCTGGAACATTAGTGAGCAGGACAATTTTAAGCAGATTTATTAATACTTTTGCGTAGTCCTGTTCTAACACCATGTAAAATTGTCATTTGACTTTAATAAAGTGTTGCAGTAGAAATGTCTCTAATGCAACATTTTCTATTACCTACATTTACTACTACATGGGATCATTGACAAATTAGGAGGTAAAATGTGTTCCCCAATTTGGACTCTATGCTATGCAGCCCATTACCCTAGAGAACACCAGTATAGTCTCCTGTCGGTCTGCAGAACATATAGTGGTGTTTTTTGATAACTACAGAGCTTTTTGGATGATGTTTATATTTTATGTTACTAAAAGCGGTTGTCCAGAATTAGAAAAGAGGATCTGCAGTTTTTTTCCTCAAACAGCGCCACCCTTATTAATGGCATGTGTCTGGCATTACAACTCAGTCGCATTAACTTGAATAAGACTGGGCTGTAATACCAGACATGGCCAATAAACAAGAGTGGCACTGCTTCTGTAAAAAAAAAAATCACAGACTTTTTTTTTGGAATGTCAGGAAACCCCTTTAAACTGTATTTGTGTGATGTTACAGGAAATCCTCTCAAGGATCAAAGAACCTGTCGTTTCCCCTTCAATGCCAAAACAAGAGAACGTCTATGATGCTTCAAAATGCCAACAACTGGAAATTGTTGATAATAGTTCTTCTTGCCCACTCTCCTATGATATTTCCAAACTATCCATACACAGCAGTCAAGAGGATGATAGAAAAGAGCAGACATTAACTTCACAGACATGGGATTCTCAAGTAAGTTTGAGTTTACATGACACGAGTGGAACTATATGATGTAAAAATGACTTATGTTGAAGGGTAAAGGCGGGGGGGGGGGGGGGGGGGTGTTTTTCTTTAGCTGCGGAGTTAGAATTCTAAAATCTGTCCATCTGTCCTGGTCATGTGATGGTTAGGGTATGTTCACACACACTAATTATGGACGTAATTCAGGCGTTTTTGCCCAGAATTACGTCCGAAAAAAGCGCCTCGATAGCGTTGACAAACATCTGCCCATTGAAACCAATGGGCTGACGTTTGTCTGTTCACACGAGGCGTATATTTACGCGCCGCTGTCAAAAGATGGCGCGTAAATAGACGCCCACGTCAAAGAAGTGACCTGTCACTTCTTGGGGCGTAATTGGAGCCGTTATTCATTGACTCCAATGAAAAGCAGCGCCAATTACGTCCGTAATTGACGCGGCGTTCAAGCGCCTGCACATGCCGTTACGGCTCAAATTACGGGGATGTTTCCTCCTGAAAACATCCCCGTAATTTCAGCCGTTACGGACGCTGTCGTGTGAACATACCCTAACACAGGGACAGGGCAGATTACGGATAGGCCACGTTCAGATGCGGTGGATTTGTTGCCTATTTTTGGGATGGATTTAACACCAAAAATCTACAACAAGGTACAGTACAATACATCTGAATAGGGTTTTCAGAATCTCATTCACAGGTAGTGTGTTTTTCTGCTGCGGATTTGAGGGCATGCCTTTTATGTTGCTGATTTGGCACACATTTTGAAAAAGAAAAGCAAATGTATTTTTGATGCTCCTGTAATCTGAAATGACTACACTTCCCAGAATTCAAAACATCACAACAAACTCTGCAATTATTAATCCAGCAAAGAGTGATGGGCGATAAAGTTTCTTGGGTTTTGTGGTTGTTTCACTCCACCTTTTTCACCCAACCCTTTTTGGTGACAAATTATGTTTTGGACCCAAATTGCAGCAGGACGGATTGATAGATAAAGCATTTCATAATAGTCTTAAATTTAAAAGGTCTCTAGCTTCAGAGTATATATCGTTTTATGGGGGGAGGGCATGGTCCATTCTGTTCATTAAGTTTTTGTACGATTGTTGATCTTGGGGGAGCTTTGCCTTTTAAAACATGGCTGGTTTAAATGGTCACTAACTTTTCAGCAAACTTTGCATAAATCAATATTACCATCCAATATAAGAAACTTTGTAATGTGTCTTTTTATGCCTCTTTCTCCACTTATCAGGCTCCTTCCCACTTCCTAACTGTTCACTTTAAATTTAATGCTTTTTTTCTCTCCTCAAGATGAGATGGACCATCAGCTCAATGAGGATCAGGTTACTGGTAACCATAAAAGTCTATGGGGAGGGGGAGAGGGAGAGAGGGAGAGGGAGAGGGAAAGGGAAAGGGAGAGGGAGAGAGAGAGAGAGAGAGAGAGAGACGCTGCTGCTGCAGCCTCCTTGTGAGCGTTATGTCTCACTCCAGTGCTGGATTCTCTGCTACACTGCTCATTAATTCTTGATAATTTTCTCAATGCTGCTGCTTATAAAATATATTTAAGAATAGATAAAGATTGGAGAGCAGGATGTTCTCTTCCGTATGTGTGCAATATAGGGAAGACTTGATGGCAATCAGACAAATACCAAATACAAGACAAATAATGTCCAGAAAAAGTTTTATTCCTCATGTACACCCGTTTGGTATGCTTTAAAGGGTTATTCCCATCTCAGATATTTATAGCATATCTACAGCATATCCAACTCTGGGACTTACACCCACATATCGAATAAGGTCACACGACCCCCATCCCGCTTGGCAAGGCCGCCAATTTCAGGTGGGGACTATTTGTTGAAGTGAATGAGCTGTTTTCTGGACTCTGTTAGAACATAATGGAGAGCCATGCGCATGCCACATAGTCTTACTTTGCGGGACGGGACATTTATGTCTGAGATGTGAATAACCGTTTAAATATATGTTCTCAGGTGCTGCAGTTATTGCCTGTAATATTATGGCAAACAACTTTTCTTTTTTTCACGTATGACATTATAGCAACTAAAAAACTGATCTTATTACGGAAAAAAAACATAACATTTTCATATCAGTTGTGAAGTATAAGGCTTAGTTAACTTCTTTTTTCCCTATGGTAAACGCATATGTTAAGAAATGTTCCCAACGTATACACCGCATGTATAGCTCAGACGACGCACATTGACTTGCATTGTAAAAACACAGACAGAAAACAGTATACATTTTTTTGCAGCAACCGTTTGTATGGAAAAGATCAGCAGCCTACGCTTTTCCATAAAGTAAAAAAAAGGCATGCTATTAAAGGCTAGCAAATGGATCCCAAAAGGACAACTTTTTGGCAAATGTTGGGCCCATATCCTCGGTGTATACGTAGAGAGCATTCCTGACGTGGAGAGCATGTGCCGAACATAGAGGGGAAAAAACAAAAAGTATTTGGGAGAAATGATCCCTGAACTGCTGCATGATGAAATTGCAATAATTGGACTGCCACCTGAACAAGTACAAGACCCAAATTTCTAAAAGGGAAGGGATTGCTATATGCTGGCGGGTTCTATGATATTAGAATAAAATGGCTGCTTTCATTCAAAACCAACGCAACTTTTGTCCATGTCCTGTGTGTGTATTGCAGCTTAGCAGCCTTCTATTGACTGGGACAAAGTTGCAATACCAGACATAGCCCAGGGACAATAGTGGCACAGTTTCTATAAGCATCCTATTTTTTCTAATCTTACACAACCATTTCTGAGCCCTGAGCATAGTACATGTGTAAGAATTAGGGTTTGTGCACACGACCTATTTTCAGACGTAATGGAGGCATTTTAGGCCTCGAATTACGGCTGAAAAGACGGCTCCAATACGTCGGCAAACATCTGCCCATTGCTTGCAATGGGTCTTACGATGTTCTGTGCAGACGAGCTGTCATTTTACGCGTCGCTGTCAAAAGACGGCGCGTAAAATTACGACCGCATTAAAAAAGTGCAGGATACTTCTTGGGACGTTTTTGGAGCCGTTTTTCATTGACTACAATGAAGAACAGCTCCAATTACGTCCATAAAAAGACGCCGCGAAAAACGCGAGTACATGCAAAAACGTCTGAAATTTAGGAGCTGTTTTCGCCTGAAAACAGCTACGTAATTTCAGACGTATTTTGTGTTGCCGTGTGAACATACCCTAATGATTTCTAAACCCTGTTCTAACATAGAAGACCTTTGTTGGTTGTATCCGACATTGTAATGTAATGATTGATGAATTTGAGAACTCGCACGGTAATATTGGTGGTTTACCTCTTCCAAGAATGTGCCACACGTCAGAATGCACTCCATGTTTCAGACTGCTCCTCAATTTGCAAATTTTGAAAGGAAGACTGAATAAGTGGCAGCTACTCCCTGCATGGCCAATATGGTAAGGATATAATGTGCAATTACTTCGATTTTTAGTGAAGTCGAAACTCAGAAAAAGTCTATACTTACCCAGATCTCTCTGCTCCTGCATCCAGCTCAGCCTCCAGGGATGACGTTTCATCCCATGTGACTGCTGCAGCCAATCACAGACTGCAGCGGTCACATGGGATGAGACATCAACCCAGGAGGCCAGGGCTTCAGGACATGAGAGGGATGTGTCGTCATGGCTATGAGTAAGTAAAGGCTTTTTTTTTTAATGCTGTTTTCCGCAGCAGACATTCCGGACTAAAAACTGCACCACAAATGGTTGCGTTTTTTTTCGTCCGTAATTCCCTGTGGAGTACAGCACTGATACGTTGTGTGCTTTTACGCAGCATGTCCACCCTGTGTGAACATAGCCTAATATTGATGGTTTATCCTTTACAATATTGTGCCACACGTCAGAACGCACTCCATGTTTCAGACTGATGCTCAATATTCAAATTTTGAAGGGAAGACTGAACAAGTGGCAGCTACTCCCTACATGCCCAATATGGTAAGGATATCATGTACAATAATTGTGAGATTTTTAAAGATATTTTTTTAGTGTGGTATTGTATTTTGCTGGCCAATTATACCAGCATAAAATCAGTTTCTAGATATTCTATGAAACATTCTTAAAGGATCCGATAAGTTTTGAAAAATGGCCACGTAAAAAAAACGGCCGCGAAAAAGAAGTGCAGGTCACTTCTTGGGACGTTTTTGGAGCCGTTTTTCATAGACTCTATTGAAAACAGCTCCAAAAACAGCCGTGAAAAACGCTGCGAAAAACATGAGTGGCTTAAAATACGTCCAAAAATCAGGAGCTGTTTAACCTTTTTGAGTTTGCGTGTGAACATACCCTTAGGGTACAGTATGTTCAAACGCTAAACAAAAAATGGCTGTAAAATACAGAGCTTTTTTCCAGGGAAAACAGCCTCTGAATTTCAGTCATTTTTGAAACCTCAAACGTTTTTTGCCGCCGTATTTTGGAGCTGTTTTTCTATTGACACAATGAAAAACGGCTCCAAAATTGTCTCAAGAAGTGACATGCACTGAAAACAGGCAAAAAAATAAATCCATGTGAACATACCATTATAGTGAGGGTGCACTCACACGTGGCATATTTTCTATAGTAAAACTACAATGTATGCCTATGGGAAAAATATTCTGCAACTCAAACAGATTTCCCTAGTTTTTGAGTTGCAAATATATTTTTTATATAGGCATTTAGTGTAACGTTTTCGGCAGCGTATGTTTACGCTGCAAAAATACAAAGCAAGTACGCTATGTATGACTGCACTCTAAGGGTATGTTCACACGGCCAAATTTCAGACGTATACGAGGCGTATTATGCCTCGTTTTACGTCTGAAAATAGGGCTGCAATACGTCGGCAAACATCTGCCCATTCATTTGAATGGGTTTGCCGACGTACTGTGCAGACGACCTGTAATTTACGCGTCGTCGTTTGACAGCTGTCAAACGACGACGCGTAAATTTACTGCCTCGGCAAAGAAGTGCAGGGCACTTCTTTGCCACGTAATTTGACCCGTTCTTCATTGAAATCAATGAAGCACGGCTCAAGGTTTACGAGCGTCTCAGACGCCTCGTAAATTCAGAGGAGGAGCTTTTACGTGTGAAACGAGGCAGCTGTTAACAGTCTGTCTTTTCACACGTAACTGCCTCTCAGCGTGTGAACATACCCTTATAGGCACAACTTTAGGCATGAGCGGGCCCGCGCCGCCCCTGTGCTTGCAACAGCCACATTCAATTGTATCTGCGTCCTCAGGACACAGATACAATTGAATGCTAAAGGCTGCTGGCCACTTTAGACCTGCAGGCTATAAGGCACTGGGAAGACTCCTTGCGCAGACCGGCATGATGATGTAACTGTATCACGCTGGCCTGCGCATGCGTCCCGTCTGGAGTCTGTGCAGCACTCTGTCCGTCGCGGGAAAGGGGCAAGGTAAGTACAAGTTTTTTTTGTTGGTGGGCTGTGTGGCACTATATATAAGGGGAGGGGGAGCTGTGTGGCATCATATACAAGGAGGTCTGTGAGGCACTATATACAAGGGGAGGGCTGTGTGGCACTATATACAAGGGGAGGCTGTGTGGCACTATATACAAGGGGCAGGGCTGTGTGGCGCTATCTACAGGGGGCTGTGTGTGGCACTATAGACAAGGGGCTGTATGTGGCGCTATCTACAGGGGATGCTGTGGCGCTATATACAGGGGGCACAAAGGGTTCGTGGTTGCTGATGGGGCACTTATTATTGTGTCGAGCACTGTTACAATCTGGGGCACTGTGGATTACGAGTTTATTTAGAGGATGGGGTATAAGTGTGGAGGGTGCTGGAAAATCAAGAAACCAACATGTCTGTGTGTCAAATTCTACAGAGATGAGTCGTGGCTGGAATAAGTCATCACAGTGGTCTGGGCAGGATGGAGAAAAAAAAGGAAATTAAACGACTAATCAGAGAAAAAAAATCACCTGTGAGTTACTGGATATAAATGGGCTGTAATCACTTATATGGGGTGAAGAACCCCTGTGTATAACTGGCATCCAATGGCGGATTATAATATGGGCGGTTCGGGCGGTCGCCCGGGGCCCGAGGCTGCCAGGGGGCCCATCGGGGCCCGAGGCTGCCATGGGGCCCATCGCGGCCCGAACCGCACACAAACTTCAAAAACTATGCAGCGCTGCCCGCTACCAACTGAATCTGCGTCCGCAGGACGCAGATTCAGTTGGGTTGAATGCTGGAGCCTCGCCCCAGCATTCACTCTGCCGTGAGCGGCTCGGTGCAGGCAGGCGCGATGTAGTGACGTCATCGCGCCTGTCTGCACGGAGTCACTCACAGCACAGTGCAGAGGAGGAGAAGCATCCCCCACCGTCGTGGGAACCGGGATAGGTAAGTAATTATGTTTTCTTTTTTATTAGGTACGTACATATGGGGCATTATGCTGTGTCAGCTATGGGGCATTATACTGTGTCAGCTATTGGGATATTATACTGTGTCAGCTATGGGGCATTATGCTGTGTCAGCTATGGGGCATTATACTGTGTCAGCTATGGGGCATTATGCTGTGTCAGCTATGGGGCATTATACTGTGTCAGCTATGGGGCATTATACTGTGTCAGCTATGGGGCATTATACTGTGTCAGCTATGGGGATATTATACTGTGTCAGCTATGGGGCATTATGCTGTGTCAGCTATGGGGCATTATACTGTGTCAGCTATGGGGCATTATACTGTGTCAGCTATGGGGCATTATACTGTGTCAGCTATGGGGCATTATACTGTGTCAGCTATGGGGCATTATGCTGTGTCAGCTATGGGGATATTATACTGTGTCAGCTATGGGGATATTATACTGTGTCAGCTATGGGGCATTATGCTGTGTCAGCTATGGGGCATTATACTGTGTCAGCTATAGGGCATTATACTGTGTCAGCTATGGGGCATAATACTGTGTCAGCTATGGGGCATTATACTGTGTCACCTCTATGGGGCATTATACTGTGTCACCTCTATGGGGCATTATACTGTATCACCTCTATGGGGCATTATACTGTGTCAGCTATGGGGCATTATACTGTGTCACCTATGGGGCATTATACTGTGTCACCTCTATGGGGCATTATACTGTGTCACCTCTATGGGGCATTATACTGTGTCACCTCTATCGGGCATTATACTGTGTCACCTCTATGGGGCATTATACTGTGTCACCTCTATGGGGCATTATACTGTGTCGCAGCTATGGAGGCATTATACTGTGTCGCAGCTATGGAGGCATTATACTGTGTCGCAGCTATGGGGGCATTATACTGTGTTGCAGGTATGGGGACATTATACTGTGTCGCAGCTATGGAGGCATTATACTGTGTCACAGCTATGGGGATATTATACTGTGTCGCAGCTATGGAGGCATTATACTGTGTCACAGCTATGGGGACATTATACTGTGTTGCAGCTATGGAGGCATTATACTGTGTCAGGGTATGTTCACACGGCCAAATTTCAGACGTATACGAGGCGTATTTTGCCTCGTTTTACGTCTGGAAATACGTCTCAAATACGTCGTCAAACATCTGCCCATTACTTTCTATGGGTATAACGCTGTATTGTCCACACGACGCGTCATTTTACGCGTCGTACGGCAATTACGACGCGTAAAATTACGCCTCGTAAAAAGAAGTGCAGGACACTTCTTTGGACGTTTTTGGAGCTGTTTTCTCATAGACTCCAATGAAAACAGCTCCAAAAACGGACGTAAAAAATGCTGCGAAAACGGCGTGTAAACGCCGCGAAAAATGTGAGTTGGTAAAAAAACGTCTGAAAAGCAGGGTCTGTTTTCCCTTGAAAACAGCTCTGGATTTTCAGACGTTTTTGTTGACTACGTGTGAACATACCCTCACAGCTATGGGGACATTATACTGTGTCGCAGCTATGGAGGCATTATACTGTGTCGCAGCTATGGGGATATTATACTGTGTCGCAGCTATGGAGGCATTATACTGTGTCGCAGCTATGAAGGGCATTATACTGTGGGGGCAGCTATGGGTGGCAATATACTATGGGGGCAGCTACGGGGGACATTATACTGAGCAATTACAAGAGCTGCAGGTCCAAGGGGGGAGACGCTGTGTAGCACAATATACAAGGGGGGATTGTTGTATAGCACCATTATAGAAGGGAGCGCTGTGTATCACTATATCTAAGGGGGATTGCTGTGTAGCACTATATACAAGAGGGGGAGGGCTATGTGACACTATTTACAGAGGGGGAGGACTGTGTAGCGCTATTTACAGGGGGCTGTGTGTGGTGCTATCTACAGTGTTTGACACAATTATATTCAGGGGCGCAGTCTATGGTGCTATAATATTTAGGGGCACAGTGTTTGTACTATTTTATTCAGGGGCGCAGTGTTTGGTGCTATTATATTTAGGGGCACAGTGTGTGGCACCATGATAATATTATCTTTGTTTATAGGTGTGGAAATGTTGGAAAAGTGAGGAGCCAAAGACATCTGAGTGGCAAATTCTGCAGAAATGGGTCATGGCCGGGAAAAGTCGACATGAAGTCTGGATTGGATGGAGAAGAGGAAAAAAACTACCTCGTCACCTGTGAGTCACTAGATTTATAGACAATCTGTCATCTCTACTGACATGTTTATTATAGGAAATCCTTGTATTTCACAAAGTCTTTGTGCAGTCCAGGACTAATAGACAAATAAGTGTTACTATTCCCCTTGTCAGGAGAATGTGTACCTACACGGCGCGATACTGTCAGCGATGGTTGGAGACTGTCAGTATGTGGGGACACAGCCTTTTGACAAGGGGAGTAGTAACACCCATTTGTGTTAACAATAGTTACAGGGCGGCGGTGGAGAAGGGGGGCCCAACTATGGGTAACAGCCCAGGGCCTATGGTCTACTTAATCCGCCACTGCTGGCATCTACCATAATACGCTCACTATATGGTGGTAATATTGGTCATTATATAATTGTTTTTATTCAGTAACAGTAGGGTGGTATTATTCAGACACTATGTGGTTATTGTGTGGCGGTATTATTCAGTAACAGTATGGGGGCATTATTCATTCACTATCTAATTATGGTGTGGTGGTATTATTCAGTTACAGTATGGGGGTATTAATCAGAAACGGTATGGTGGTATTCTTCAGTCTCTATGTGGTTATGGGGTGGCGGTATTTTTCAGTAATAGTATGGGGGTATTATTCAGTCACTAAGTGGTTACGGTGTGGCGGTATTATTCAATAAGGCCACATTCACATGAGCATGAATCACGTCCGTGTGCTGTGCGTTGAAACAACACACAGCACACGGACCCATTGATTTCAATGGGGCCATTCAAACATGCGTGATTTTTCACGCAGCGAGAGTCCACTGAGTGAAACTCCCTGCATCTCCTGTATTGTTGCGTTATCACGCACCTACGTGCCAATTGAAGTCAATGGGCGCGTGAAACCACGCACCGCACGCGGATGCACATGCGTGTGTGTTGCGTGATTTGCCCATCAATTCAGTTGAAAGTAATAAAAAAAAAGGAAAAGATGGGCTTTGCGAGCGCGTGAATAACGCATGCCACTCACAACGCACACAACGCAGCATGTCCACCCTGTGTGAACATAGCCTAATATTGATGGTTTATCCTTTCCAATATTGTGCCACGCGTCAGAATGCACTCCATGTTTCAGACTGATGCTCAATATTCAAATTTTGAAGGGAAGACTGAACAAGTGGCAGCTACTCCCTACATGCCCAATATGGTAAGGATATCATGTACAATAATTGTAAGATTTTTAAAGATATTTTTTAGTGTGGTAATGTATATTGCTGGCCAATTATACCAGCATAAAATTAGTTTCTAGTGGCCATTGATAATAGGATATTGTGCACTAGATATTCTATGGAACATTCTAAAAGGATCCGATAAGTTTTGAAAATGGCCACGTAAAAAAACCGCCGCGAAAAAGAAGTGCAGGTCACTTCTTGGGACGTTTTTGGAGCCGTTTTTCATAGACTCTATTGAAAACAGCTCCAAAAACAGCCGTGAAAAACGCTGCGAAAAACGTGAGTGGCTTAAAATACGTCCAAAAATCAGGAGCTGTTTAACCTTTTTGAGTTTGCGTGTGAACATACCCTTAGGGTACAGTATGTTCAAACACTAAACAAAAAACGGCTGTAAAATACAGAGCTTTTTTCCGGGGAAAACAGCCTCTGATTTTCATCTCCTGTATTGTTGCGTTATCACGCTCCTACGTGCCAATTGAAGTCAATGGGCGCGTGAAACCACGCACCGCACGCAGATGCACATGCGTGTGTGTTGCGTGATTTGCCCATCAATTCAGTTGAAAGTAATAAAAAAAAAGGAAAAGATGGGCTTTGCGAGCGCGTGAATAACGCATGCCACTCACAAAGCACACAACACTTATGCATAATGCAACACCCACGGACCCGATTCACGTGCGTTTTTCATGCGCGTGAAACGGATACGCCCGTGTGAATGAGGCCTAACAGTATGGGGGTATTATTCAGTCACTATGTGGTGAGGGTGTGGTAGTATTATTCAGTCTTCGTATGGGGGTATTATTCAGTCACTATGTGGTTATGGTGTGGCGGTATTATTCAATAACCGTATGGGGTATTATTCAGTCAATATGTGGTTATGGTGTGGCGGTATTATTCAGTATCAGTATGGGGGTATTATTCAGTCACTATGTAGTTGTTTTGTGGTGGTATTATTCAGTAACAATATAGGGGTATTATTCAGTCACTATGTGGTAATGGGTTGGAGGTATTATTCAGTAACAGTATGGGGTATTGTTCAGTAACAGTATGGGAGTATTATTCAGTCACTATGTGGTGAGGGTGTGGTGGTATTATTCAGTCATCGTATAGGGGTATTATTCAATCACTATGTGGTTATGGTGTGGCGGTATTATTCAGTATTTGTATGGGGTATTATTCAGTCACTATATGGTTATGGTGTGGCAGTATTATTCAGTAACAGTATGGGGTATTATTCAGTCACTATGTTGTTATAGTGTGGTGGTATTATTCAGTTACAGTATGGATTATTATTCAGTCACTATGTGGTCATGATGTGGGGGTATTATTCAGTAACAGTATGGGGGTATTATTCAGTCATTATGTGGTTATGGGGTGGCGGTATTATTCAGTAACAGTATGGGGGTGTTATTCAGTCACTATACGGTTATGGTGTGGCGGTATTATTCAGCATTCGTATGGGGGTATTATTCAGTCACTGTGGTTATGATGTGGTGGTATTCAGTAACAGTATGGGGGTATTATTCATTCACTATGTGGTTATGGTGTGGCGGTATTATTCAGTAACAGTATGGGGTATTATTCAGTCACTATACGGTTATGGTGTGGCGGTATTATTCAGCATTCGTATGGGGGTATTATTCAGTCACTGTGGTTATGGTGTGGAGGTATTCAGTAACAGTATGGGGGTATTATTCAGTCACTATTTGGTTATGGTGTAGAGGTATTATTCAGTATCACTATGGGGGTATTATTCAGTCACTATATCGTTATAGTTTGGCGGTATTATTCAGTATCAGTATGGGGGTATTATTCACTCACTCTGTGGTTATGGTTTGGCGGTATTATTTGGACCTTATATTGTGTTATTGTTGGTAATATTGGTCTTATAATAGTAAGTTGTGTTCAGTAACAGTATGCAGGTAATATTTCATCTGGTATAGTAGTATGATTTAATAACTGTATATATGGTAGATAATTTTTTGTGTGAGAGGGGGACATATGCTTTGGGGCTTGCAACACTCCTAGATGCACTAGAAATCAGCGATGCAGTTCTCTGCACTTCGACTTCTGAATTTACTGCATTATTGATACAGTAATTCAGCATTTGGGGTCCCATTTTTAACTTTGTCCAAGGCCACACTGTGTCTAAAACCGACCTTGCATATACACCAATGTGCCCACAGACTTTAATGGACAAACTTATGCCAAAAGGGGATCCCGCAGCCCCAACTGCTCTTTTTCAATACAACTACAAAAAAAGTATGCTGCACAGTATACTACTTTTGCTCAAAGGGTTAATCTTCTGCAGGAATTTCCAGAACTGGAGCGATGGAGCAGGGGGGGGGGGGGGGGGGCACTTCAGGGAGTGAACATCTACTAGTTTATTTTTGTTATGCGATAACCCCTTTAACCTGTCAAGGACCGCATGCAATAACTGTACGATGCATGGTCCAGGGCTTTAAACCTTTGTCATTGTAAAAAAAAATCGAGCAGGAGCAGGTTGGGTGTCCATCTGTCTGGAGACCCGAAATAGAAGTGATTATTTCAGCTTACACAGTGCTCAATGGGGGGAAAGATGAATCTGTCTAACAGAAAACTTATTTTGTTGCCCATTGCAACTAACCGCAACACTGCTTTTATTTCTCAGGGTATGTTCACACGGCAACGCAAAATACGTCTGAAATTATGGAGCTGTTTTCAGCAGAAAACAGCTCCTGAATTTCAGATGTTTTTACAAATGCACTCGTTTTTCGCGGCATCAATTACGGACGTAATTGGAGCTGTTTTTCAATGGAGTCAATGAAAAAACGCTCCATTTACGTCCCAAGAAGTGTCCTGCACTTCTTTGACGCGGGCGTAATTTTTGACAGCGACGCGTAAAATGACAGCTCTTCTGCACAGAACATCGTAAGACCCATTGCAAGCAATGGGCAGATGTTTGCCGACATATTGGAGCCGTCTTTTCTTTATTCAGTCACTATACGGTTATGGTGTGGCGGTATTATTCAGCATTCGTGTGGGGGTATTATTCAGTCACTATATGGTTATGGTGTGGAGGTATTCAGTAACAGTATGGGGGTATTATTCAGTCACTATGTGGTTATGGTGTAGAGGTATTATTCAGTTTCACTATGGGGGTATTATTGGAGCCGTCTTTTCAGGCGTAATTCGAGGAGTAAAACGCGTCCATTACGTCTGAAAATAGGTCGTGTGCACATACCCTCATAGTGCTCTAAATTTTATAACTTTTTGTAATGCAATGAATAAGCTTCTTTTTTTTTTTGTTGCTAAAACCTTTATACTCCTTTAATCATAGATAAAGGTTCTCCAATGGTGTCCTATATAGCGTACTTGTCAATTTAAATGTTTATTTTTGTATATTAATCAACTAATTTTCATTGTGAACATATGGGGTATTATTCAGTCACTATGTGGTTATAGTGTGGCGGTATTATTCAGTAACAGTATGGATTATTATTCAGACACTATGTGGTCATGGTGTGGCGGTATTATTCAGTAACAGTATGGGGTATTATTCAGTCACTATACGGTTATGGTGTGGCGGTATTATTCAGCATTCGTGTGGGGGTAGTATTCAGTCACTATGTGGTTATGATGTGGTGGTATTCAGTAACAGTATGGGGGTATTATTCAGTCACTATGTGGTTATGGTGTAGAGGTATTATTCAGTATCACTATGGGGGTATTATTGGAGCCGTCTTTTCAGGCATAAATCGAGGCGTAAAACGCGTCCATTACGTCTGAAAATAGGTCGTGTGCACATACCCTCATAGTGCTCTAAATTTTATAACTTTTTGTAATGCAATGAATAAGCTTCTTTTTTTTTTGTTGCTAAAACCTTTATACTCCTTTAAACATAGATAAAGGTTCTCCAATGGTGTCCTATATAGCGTACTTGTCAATTTAAATGTTTATTTTTGTATATTAATCAACAAATTTTTATTGTGAACATTAAAGCGACCCTCTGGTTTTACATAAAAATTTAACCTAAGCTGGGGAATGCATAGTTAATTTACCTGGTACCCTCTGTTTTGCGTGTTGTGCTGCCAATACATCAATTTCCATGTCCCTTTTCTTTCATCCAAGATGGCTGCAGCGCTTCTCAAACTACCCGATGCACATTGTGCTTCGGCAGTCCAACGAACTCTGCCCTGTTGTCCGATTGGCTAGCATTGCTCACGTGAGAGGCACCCAGGAATGGGGGGGGGGGGGAATCGGTGGCACAACAGGCGAAACGGAGGGAACAAGGGAAAATACCTTTGCAATCTCCAGCTAAGGTTATATTTTAATGTAAAAGTCAAGGATCGCTTCAAATAATATCCATAAATTATGCATATAATATATAATATTGGTGTATTTTTAATACATTACAGTAAGACCCATATAGCTTAGCTGAAACCCAGGATGAATGTCCGTCTTGCCCCGGCTTATTTTGCATTTGTTTACAGGAGGCAGACGATCCATCGTGTATTTGGCCAATTCACTGTGAAAAGTTTGCGAAAGATTTCTGTGAATGGTTCTACCCTCTCCTGAACTCCCAATATCCATCATCCGGACTGCAGAATAAAGACTGGGGCCCTCAGCACTTCCTGGAGGATGCCGCACTTCATCTCACGTACATGTCCGCCAAGAGACAGTACAATGGTGGCAGAAATGCAAGTTCACGTTTACTTGCTCTCATACAAGAAGATAAACTTATTTTTCAACCAAATATTACAAATAGGGGAGTAAAGTGTGAGAGGTCCCTTAAAGGTATGGTAGTAGCAGTGGCTGGTACAATCTTCAGGAATAAGTCCTACGTGGGTACATTTGATCAGGTCTTTAAAATAGTAGGCAATACTAGAGATAACAATTGGAAGATACAACAGAGTGAATTGAAAATCTCGAAAATAAGTCCTTAGGAATTTGTATCAAAAACAGTATAATGTTCTACTGTAGTGAGAGCTATAAGTCCCTGGGGGATGCCCATGCCTTATGGCTGCCCTAGTAAAAGCGTGCCTACTTAAAGACAGAATCTTTGTTTCTATCATATTATGTATATACAGGGCCGGCCTTAGGATAGATGGCACCCGTGCAAAATATTCTTTCGGCGCTCCACCCCATCATAAAAAAAATGCCCCATAAAAAAGTATAATGCCCCCCCCCACAGTATAATGGCCTATATAGTGCCCCCACAGAGTATAATGCCCCTTTAGTGGCCCCCATACAGTATAATAATAATATTTAATAATATAATATATTATAACCCCTTAAAAGTAACAGTACTTTGTCCTCTCATTGTGCCCACACAGTATTATGCCCCCTAAGTGCCACACACAGTACATTGCCCCCTGTACTGCTCCTACACAATATAATGTCCGCTTAGTGGCCTCCACATAGTATAATGCCCCCCTCCCCTGGCTCCCACTCACATCCCCCCCTTGTAGATAGTGCCCCCTTGTAGATTGTGCCATACAGCCTCCCTGTAGACAGTGCGATAACCCCCCACCTCCTCCTTGTAGACCATGCCATACAGCCCCCCACCTTCCACTTGTAGACCGTGCCCTACAGCCCCCCAACTCCCGCTTTGTAGACAGTGCCCCGAAACAAAAAAAATTGTACTCATCTAGGCCCCGTTCCCACGACTAACTGAGCTGTACACAACGCCGACGATGGGATCCTTGTGTAGGCCGGAGTGATCCTGTAGCCTAGTACAGAGTTTCCCAACCATTTCGGACTTGAGGCACCCCTGGAAAAAAAATCAGCCCCCACTCACAGTAAAATGACCATCAGCCCGCCACTCACATTGAAATGACCATCAGCCCCCCACTCACAGTAAAATGACCATCAGCCCCCCACTCTTACTAAAATGACCATCAGCCGGCCACTCACAGATGCCCCCTGTAGATAGTGCCACACAGCCCCTTGAAGGTACTGCCACACAGTCCCTTGTAGGTAGTGCCACACAGCCCCCCTGTAGGTAGTGCCGTGCAGCCCTCTGTAGATAGTGCCACACAGCCCCTTGTAGGTAGTGTCACATAGCCCCTTGTAGGTATTGCCACACAGCCTCTTTTAGGTAGTGCCACACAGCCCCGTGGTAGGTAGCACCCCCCTCCTTCCTGTAAATAGCGCCACTGTAGCTTCCTGAAGGAGCAGAATCCCCGTGTGGCTGGGGATTCCGCTACTGGATGGAGCGCTTGATGACTCTGTCCCGTCCGGCAACTCTGTGGACAGGGATTCCGCTTCAGGAGCTATGGCTGCTACAGCGGTAGCGATGCCACTGGGAGAAGAAGCGCCCGGGCAGAGAGGCAGCTGCTGAGTTGCCAGCCCGGGCACTTCGGAAACACAAGCAGGAGAAGGGGGCCAGCGCAGCGCACCCTTCCATCTGCTGGAGTGGTGCGACCTGTGCAATGACACAGGTCGCACACCCCTAAGGCCGGTTCTGTGTATTTATAAGCTAAACACAAATAAGTAGAGCTACTGGATACGTCTTCAAGACCTGGAGCAAGAAGAGCTACTGCTGGACCCTAGGTGAATATACAGGTATATATACTTGGACTGTTGTATATTATCTTTCTATTCTGCACTGTCACACTGAGAATATGTTGTCTGAAGCCCATGAGAGTCTTGCAAAGCTACAGCAGTTCTGAGCAACTGGGAGCCATGCTGAGAACAATGAAACAGGCTGCACCACAGCATTTCATTGTGTCTAATAATCACCAAGGGGTGTGATGGTTTACAGAGCTAGCAGATGCACCCAAGCCCTGTTGTCTGAGGGGACCCAAAAATCCCACTGCAATTTTAAGAGACATCAATATCCTAAATGGCACATGGTAGGTGGAAGACACTGTTACACATTTTGCAATGGAGCCTCAAGATACTTACTTATACACCTCTGTAAGTCCCACCACGCTTTTAACAGCTACTGGGCTCATACTATATATGTTAAAACATTGTAGATAAAGCACTACGGTGCATTTTCACATTAAATATTATTTAATTTGCAAAGGATCACAGCTGGTTGGGTAACTAATGCAATATATGCATTGCTTGAAAAAAATTGTGTCCAAAAATACTGTAAAATCACATTTTTATGTAATAAAACATGATGAAAAATAGATGACAAAGATGAATCCTTCCATTAACTATAAAAATCTAATCTACCCGCCACTCAGTCCCTGCGTACTTGCACAGCCCGTCCAAGGCGACGGCGTACAACTGGGCGACGGTCCCTACGCTCAATATGGGCACGACAGACAAACAAGACAAGGGAACACAAAAGAAAAGGAATGTGGGGCAGTTGCCCACGGCAACACCGTGAGCAACAGAGTAGTGGACGAGCCGAGTCAAAACCAAGAGTGTACGTGGTAACAAATGCAGAGCAGGAGAATAGTCAGTCAAGCCAGGGTCAATATGAAGCAGAGGTCAATGGTAACAGCAGGAACAGCAGAGTCAGGAAAGCAAGAGAATCACAGGCAAAGGACAAGCAGCAAATTAAGGTATAAGTGGACCAAGGGCGGGAGCTAGAACCGTCAGGCTGCGATATGCTCTCCCACTCCTCAGCCTACCAGCCTGAGTGGTAGCAGATCGAGTCACTCTAGCAGACCTAGGAACAGATGCAGGCTGATTAACCACGGGCGTCGACACAGAAGCTGTGTCAGGGAAATCCTTCACAGGTCTTTCTTCAGCATTTTATCTATTCAATGGTATCTTAGTTGTCTTTTGCAAGATTATGGGCCTAGTTTGGTCTACATAGAGGCTGAAAGCTTCTCAGTGGACTCTAAAGCATGTGCCACTTTCCAAGTAGAGGTGGCGTAAAACATCTGGCCTATTCTGGGATGAGAGGTAAAGATGACTTTCTAGACTTCAAGCAGTAGACTTGAACACATTCATGCAGTAACTTTGATGAGGCCAGTCCCAACTGGGAAAGAGCAAATTGCATGTTAAAGAGGCTCTGTCACCAGATTTTGCAACCCCTATCTGCTATTGCAGCAGATCGGCGCTGCAATGTAGATTACAGTAACGTTTTTATTTTTAAAAAACGAGCATTTTTGGCCAAGTTATGACCATTTTTTGTATTTATGCAAATGAGGCTTGCAAAAGTACAACTGGGCGTGTTGAAAAGTAAAAGTACAACTGGGCGTGTATTATGTGTGTTACATCTGGGCGTGTTTACTACTTTTACTAGCTGGGCGTTGTGTATAGAAGTATCATCCACTTCTCTTCAGAACGCCCAGCTTCTGGCAGTGCAGACACAGCCGTGTTCTCGAGAGATCACGCTGTGACGTCACTTCCCCAGGTCCTGCATCGTGTCAGACGAGCGAGGACACATCGGCACCAGATGCTACAGATGATTCTGTAGCAGCATCGGCGTTTGCAGGTAAATCGATGTAGCTACTTACCTGCAAACGCTGATGCTGCTGCAGAATCAACTGTAGCCTCTGGTGCCGATGTGGCCGACACGATGCAGGACCTGTGAGTGACGTCACAGATCTGCACTGCCAGAAGCTGGGCGTTTTGAAGAGAAGTGGATGATACTTCTTTCTCATCAGAACGCCCAGCTAGTAAAAGTAGTAAACACGCCCCGATGTACGCACATAATACACGCCCAGTTGTACTTTTACTTTTCAACACGCCCAGTTATACTTTTGCAAGCCTCATTTGCATAAATACAAAAATGGCCATAACTTGGCCAAAAATGCTCGTTTTTTAAAAATAAAAACGTTACTGTAATCTACATTGCAGCGCCTATCTGCTGCAATAGCAGATAGGGGTTGCAAAATCTGGTGACAGAGCCTCTTTAACTATGGCCTAGTGAGATGAGAAATAAACTAAGTGGTGGAAATTATCAACTGTGAGTCAATGAATTTGATTTTTTGTGACAGAAATGATATGTCACATCCTGGTTGTCTATTCCAAGGTCTTGCTTGGTCTGCATAGAGGCCAATAGATTATCAGTGTCTACTAAACTTGCTAATAGGATAAAGGGAAGTGAGGACATCATAGAGTGAGGTTAACAGTTGAATTTAAATCTTCAGCATAGATTATTCTATTGTACCTTTAACGATAATAATTTCTAGTGTAAAATATTACTTTATTGTTAAAATAAAAACTATTGACCAATAAATAACTTTTAGAAGTTATTTACCAGCCAAATGCTTTAAAAATGTCTGGTATTTTATGAAGCTTTGATGCAGCCATTTCTCTATGTCCATATACGAAAATTTGGTATCCTCTATCCTTAGTCAATGACACATATACCAAAAAATCCATACCCATGTACAGCAGAATGTTGTCCCATGGCATCTAGGCTTTGTATTGCAAGAAACTGGACCTTGTTTTGAGAGCATTACAGTTGATAGGTTTCAGGCACCCTTTAGGCTACAAGTTGTGGTGTAAAAATACTGGCCTACTCTGGAGCAAGGGGGAATGGTATTACCTGTTTCCAAACAACAGGCCTATATACGATCTTGCTGCAAAATCCAATGACATGAGTCTTCCTTCAGAGGGAAGTAGCTGGACATCAGCTGTGACCTAGTAAGGGCCTGTTCACATCAGCGTTGTCCTTCCGTTGAGGCATTCCATCGGAGGTTTCCGTCAGATTAACCCCTCAACGGAAAGGCAAACGGAAACCTTAGCTTCCGTTTCCCTCACCATTGATCTCAATGCTGAGGGAAACGTTGTTAATGGTTTCCGTTGGTCACCGTTGTGTCAGGGTTCCGTTGTTTTGATGGAACCAATAGCGAAGTTGACTATTAACAAAATATGTCAACCATCAAATTCAAATGTATCTGTATTGGCTTCCAACATCTGCAGAGATATAGACCACAGGCCTAATCCCGGTTCTTCTGTTGGCCAGTTGCTTTATGCCACATAAGTGATGTGCCATAATACAACTGGCCTAAGCCGGTGACATAGGGAGTGGTGTTTTTTTTTCTCTTTCAGCAGTGGTGATGGACATAGTCGTGCTGGGAGATCCAGAGTCCGATCTGTGAAGGAGAGGCGATACATACTACCAGGACATAGGAATGAAGGTGTGGATCAGAAAACAACTGGATATATCATAAATGTATCTCTATAACATAATATTGAATGTTATAGTATATATAGTATTAGTTGTATTATTGCATTGGTCCATGGTTGTAGAACTGATCGCCTTTTCTTGGGGTCAAGAAGGAATTTTCTCCATGCCCCAATTTGGCTAAATGTGTTCAAGTCTTTTTTACTTCTACTCGATCAAGAGTTTTAGATGTCGGGATTGTACTCCAATAAATCATGTTTAAAAATGTAAGCTCTGTCTCCTCTTCATTTCTGAATATTATATAGCAATCAGGTAGTAGCACATAGTAGTATTCAATTTTACAACCCCTAAATTCTATAATGTAAAGCCCCCAATTTTTTTTTTTTTAAATAAATACAAATATATATATATATATATATATATATATATGTGTGTTCATTTTGCTTCTGGTAACCCAATGGCTGTACCCATTGTGTATGCAATGAGCCATAATGCTTGCCATTAAAGGGCCATACAATACAGAATATTTCTAATAATAGAAATCATCTTCATCATAGAAAATCATTCCCACTTTTGCAAATATTGTTTTTCATATTAATAACAATAATGGTAAAAAAATGTTTGCTTTTCCCACCAATATATTACTTGTATGCATATGGTCTAATTTAAAGCATTTTAGAGAATAGAATGTTTTCTCCACTAGATGGCGATGATACTCTGCAGCAGAATACAATAACATAAATGGAATCAGCTTGAGCATTGATAAATATTAAAATTTTTCTTTGGGTAATGCATTTCAATTCATGAGTCTCACATTTGCTCCTCAGTCTTCACTTAGATCATTTAGCCTATATACATAAATTGGTTTTCTCACGCAGCATCGATAGTCTGGTATGTCTGCAAGTTCATCATTGCAGTGGCCACAGTGGCGTAACTACCACTGTAGTAGCCATAGCGACTGCTATGGGGCCCGCAGCATGAGGGGAGGCTCCACTAGCAGCCACTATGGCTGCCACAGCGCAATGCCACTGAAGGGGTTGTTCCTACAAAAGAGATGCATCCCCTATCCACAGGATAGGGGATACATGTGGGATCGCTGGGACGACCAGCGGTAAGGAGAACGAGGGAACGAAAGTCCCCCGAAGTTCTCCATGACAAACCCCGGACTTCCGGGGTCTGTCGGTAGCTCCATAGAAATGAATTGTGCACCGGTCGCGCCTGTGCGCATGCGTGACCAGCGCTCCTTTAATTTTTATTGAACTGCGCAGACCCCGGAAGTCCGAGGTTCATCATGGCGAACTTCAGGGGACTTTTGGTCCCCTTTTCTCCTTATCGCTGCAAGCGATCACACATGTATCCGCTATCCTGTGCATATGGGAAACATCTCTTTTGTAGGACAAACTATAGGTCATTTTTTTTGGGGGGGGTGGGGGGTTTGGGGGCTGTATGGCGTTATCTACAGGGGGGGCTGTATGGCATTATCTATAGGGGGGCTGTATGGCGTTATCTACAGGGGGGCTGTATGCCGTTATCTACAGGGGAGTTTGGGGCTGCATGGCGTTATCTACAGGGGGGCTGTATGCCGTTATCTACAGTGGGGGTTTGGTGCTGTATGGCGTTATCTACAGGGGAGGCTGTATGGCATTATCTACAGTGGGGCTGTATGCCGTTATCTACAGGGGAGTTTGGGGCTGCATGGCGTTATCTACAGGGGGGCTGTATGGCGTTATCTACAGGGGGGCGCTGTATGGCTTTATCTACAGGGGGGCTGTATGGCGCTATCTACAGGGGGGCTATATGGCGTTATCTACAGGGGAGCTGTATAGCGTTATCTACAGGGGGGCTGTAAGGCGTTCTCTACAGGGTGCTGTGTATGGCGCTATCAACAGCGGGGCTGTATGGAATCTACAGGGAGGCACTATCTACAAGGGGGGTTGTGTGATATTCAGGGAAGAGGGGGCCCCAGTCAAAAGTTTGCTATGGGGCCTAGTCTTTCCTAGTTACACCCCTGAGTGGCCACTTCCTACACCGAGGGTCGCACTCCAAATTCACTTGTCATACTTGTGCACTGAACTAAATAGAAGCCAAAAAGAGAGCACATATGGATTGTAATCCCCCCCCCCCCAGTGGAGGAAGTGGCAACCAGAATTCGGATCTTTAGCTTGCAGATGCCACGTAGTGAAGAAGCATTTTCCAGAAAGACAAACATTTTTTCTAATTTATATCTGTTTCTGGGAGAGCTGGCAATAATAATGATGGCCGATTTTTGGTGCAGTGGATGTATCGCTTCAGATCTTTGTAATTTAGGAGCGTCTCAAGCTTGTAGATTACCACTATGGGAGTTGTTGTAACAGCCACCCATCTTTCCAAGAAAGAGTTAGACCACATTTCTACTTGTGTTTGAAGAGGTCCGACCTGACGTTATTAGCTTAAGCTAGATTCAACAGTGCGTGCACCCCAATCTGTTACATGCGGCACAGGGGATAGATTCTGTGCACCGCTCACATGCTGCATCAGTATTAACTAATATCCCCATATCAAGATATGTTATAAAACTATGGTGAACACTAAAGCGACCCTCCGTTCTCAGAACAAAATAATATTATATTACACCGTAAATCTGCTGTTATAGGATCCCCTCTATATTGCCTGAAAATGGCCACAGTGCTTCTCAGACTGAGTCTAAGATACTCCCTTTGTTCACTGATTGGACAGCGATGCTTACGTGAGCAGCTCTGGCCAATCCAAGAACAGTGGTAGTATCTCAGACTTATAGTCTGAGCACTGCAGCCATGTTGGGACAGCGCAGAGGGGACCCTAAAATGGTGGATCCATGACAGAGGGGCACAACTAAAGGACACCAGATAATATTACTCCATATACCCTATCATATTTAAAATGTTGTACCGGGACCGGAGGGTTGCTTTAACTAAATAGAACATTTGCATATTTGACGGAGCTGTCAGTCGGCGCAAGGCCCATACTTAGTTTTGCTATTGAGCCCTATGATTTCTGTGTATGCCCCTGCTGTTATATATTACTTTTGTATGACTTTGGTAATATTGCATTCACATTCTAAGTACTGTTTTATGGGAACTATATCTATAAATGCTTTTGGTTTTCGGACTGTTGTTCAAGATTCAAGGGCATGGCCTTCTAAGAGACAAGTCCTGGAAAATCTGCAATGACCCACTAAGCTTGTTGTCTGTCGATGGGGATCACAGAAATTTGGGGGCACAGTGCAGTGGCTCTATCTGTGCCAATTATAATGCAGCCCTAGTTGTAATATTGTCTGGATCTTATGCAGTGCACTGCTTTACAACTAAGATACCATGCTAAGGGCATCTGACAGTTCATCCTTACACCCAGAGGTATAACCTAAAGCTCCTGGGCCCCAATGCAAAATCTGTCACAGCCTATTCTCCTACCTACCATGTGCCAGCAATCCTGCTGTTTTGATAAGTGGCAGAGGAGCCTTTGGGTCTCCTCAAGCACCAGCCCCTGCCGCCCCAGTGTGTGACTGCTACTTTCGCAAGAACAATATACTTTTATGACACACATGCTATTTTCTAACTGACCACTTAGGGGCAGTGTTGTAACAGTTATGACATTTGCCTCTAAATGAGTTAATTGCGAATTCTTTATACCATTTGCTTGAGTAGGGAAAATTAAATCTGTGTGCTGATTGTTGAAGTTTTAAACTCCAGCAGATTTTGTGAATGAAAATAATATGATTATTTGATTTTTAAATCAGTCTAAAAAGAGATTCATTAACATATTCTGATTCTTTTTCTATTTGAGTGCGGTTGTTAGAAATAAAGATGCAGAACTAGAGCACAAGTTTCCATGCACAGCAAAGTGTCTGACTCTCACTGCTGTCAGTTATTAGAGCACACAATCCGTAATATATTTATATTCATTTCTGGAAATATTAAGTGACCTGCAGTGGCAAACATACCTAGTGTCCTAGATGTCTGCCTATTTATACATTGATACAGAAAAGGCTGACAACCCAGTGGGAGCTGAAATAACCATATTGGTTGTCAACCTGCTTTCACAGAATCACATGTAGATTTAGATTGTAAATGCCACTGGTCTGTACAGTAACATCTGGTTAAAGACGTTAAAGGGGATTTCTAGTCCGAAGCAATTGATGGCCTATCCTAAGGATAAGCCATCAATATCTCATTAGTCGGGAGGCGGACCCCGACCAATGAGATATTGATGGCCTATCCTGAAGATAGGCCATCAATTTCTTCGGACTGTCCCCCACCAATGAGCTGTTTTGAAGGGGCCATAGCGCTAGTAAATGAGAGAAGGCTGTAATATTGTAAAGCGCCGCTACATGTGTGTCAGTGATTCACAGTGTGAGCAGTAAAGGAAACGAAGGTGAAGCAGCGCTCACAAGGGATAGCCAAACCAGAAACCATCTGCACATTTTTTTTAATCACACACAATTGAGAAAACTTTTGATCTTGGTTTAAGATTGAAGAAAAATTGTGAGAACCTGTAATAATTGAAAATTTTGACACTGTTCATATCTCTATCCCATCTTAATTATCCCAGAATCTCATATTTAGGGCGCACATTAACTGTGATTTTAAACCGTCATAATATAATTTTCCAAGCCACTTAAACACTCTAATATATATCTATTACCGGAATCCCAACCTTTACAACCCTTATAGAGAGGAGAAGCAGCTAGGAAATCAGATTTAGCACACTTACTAGCCTCACTTCTGCTGTCTCCATTCACAGTATATGGGCTGACACTACGGGAATCCGTAATTTGATAAAAGTTCCTGGACCCCAGATGTAGGGATTTTAAATTGGTGCTGCTTCTCTATTGCAATATGTCTACAGTATATACCACTCCATTATGCTTGTGTGTAATAATATGCACTTGCATCTGTTAGGGCATATGTAGGAGGAGACTGTCTCTGGAATCAGGTTTAAAGTCCAGTGGCTGAAACAATCATAAAGAATGGTGTTATTTAGCAAGAGTAGTCAAGTAATTCCCCTGAATCAGTGCATAAATAAGTGGCAACAAAATGTAGCGTAAACCAGAGAAATGGTTAGAAGCAATCCAAGTTCAGTATACCCGTATGCTGCAACAGTTTGTAGCATAAGACCGAGGCGTGGCCAGAAGCAATCTAAGTTCGGTACACAGATAATCGGCAACAAATTGTAGCATAAGACTACATTCACACGACAGGTAAAAAAAAATGGACATTAAAAACTGATCAACTTCCAGTTTTTCATGGCCATTTTGCATCAGTGTGTCTCTTAATTTTCATCCATTTCCAGTCCATCTATGCGTTTTTAATGGCCATTTGACATCCGTTTTGCATCCGTTTTTCATGACTGTTAAAAAAACTGATGAATTCAATTTGTCAGGCTATTTTTGTCCCAACCCCCTGAAAACACTCAAAGGAAGGTCACATGTTCACTTAGACACTATTTACAGTCCCCCTGTAGATGATGCCACACAGCTGTATATGATGCTACACAGCCCCGATGTAGATGTTGCCACACAGCCCCCCTGTATATGATGCCACACAGCCTCCCTGTATATGATGCCACACAGCCTCCCTGTATATGATGCCACACAGCCCCCCTGTAGATGATGCCACACAGCCCCCCTGTAGTTGATGTCACACAGCCTCCCTGTAGATGATGCCACACAGCCTCCCTGTATATGATGCCACAAAGCCTCCCTGTAGATGATGTCACACACACCTCTCTGGAGAAAGGACCACATCCTGTGTGAGTGTGTAGGGCATTCAGCGTCATCACGCCGCCGTGTCACAAATCAGTTTTTAACGGTTGTTACATGTATTGACGGCCATTAAAAATGGATCCATTGACTTCTATGGGGGCCGTTTGGACATGAAAATGGCCAAATATAGGACACGTCCTATTTTTTGACGGCCAATATTCACAGGCCGTTAAAAAAACGGCCGTGTGAATATACCCATAGAACATCATTGTTCCGAAAATGGCCATGTGACAGCCGTTCGAAAAACGTTCATCACACGGCCGTGTTTAACTGTAGTGTGAATGTAGCCTAAGTCAGAGACACAATAAGAACCAATCCAAGTTTGGTACACAGATAAGTGGCAACAGTTAGTAACATTAGGCAGAGACGTGGTCAGAAGCAATCCAAGTTCAGTACACACATAAGCTTCAACAGTTAGTAGCATAAGGCAGAGACATAATAAGAAGCAATCCAAGTTCAGAACACACATTAGCTTCAACAGTTAGTAGAATAAGGCAGAAGCAATCCAAGCTCTGTACACAGATAATAAGCAACGGTTTGGAGTATAAGGCAGAATTGTGGCCAGTGCACACATTATTCAATGATTATCTAATACATTAAAACAAAATATACAATTTAAGGAATGTGACTCACAAAAGCAATCTAGAATGACACTTTACCTGATTGTAATGTAGGTGTATACACAATATACTTAATTTTATAGAGAAGCTGAATCATCCTGGTGTGATTCTCATATTTCCTGTACACCATTGAGATTTTTGCCTAAAATAACAATTATTTCTGGTGACACCTCTATTTCCTGCCTGCTGCTAATACAGCCTCCCTCTTGCTTTACAATGAATATATTGTCACATCTATGATCTGTTGTGAACCTTTTCTCTCAATTCATTTAAAAAGTCTCATCAATCCTTAGAATCTACTTCTCTCAGTTACAATATTTTGTATATACACACACACACAGAATACAGAACAGAATTATTTTTCTAATTTCTTAAAAAAACAACAACAATGTTCTACTTTTGATCCTAAAATGTATATTGTATAGAACACCTGCTAGTTAAGAAACTGCAATTTTTTTTTTCTAGAATCTAGAATCTGTGAGAGCAGCTTCATACATTTCCAATAAGTGGCCACCTGAAGGCGGCTCAACGACTTGCAGAACATCAGTGGAGAATTTAATTTTCTTAGAGATTCCCCCAATCACAAAAGTGATCAAAATACTGAAAATGATTACTGTATGTGGAGTTCTAGGAGAGAATGTGGTGCTTCATGGAGGCACCATACAGCGACATACTCCTTCTACCACCATACAAGTTTGTGCCCATTGCATTGCCATTATGTTAACGTGCCCATCATTTTTTTTACAAAAAGAGAGATCAACAGCACAATGCAGTCCAAAAAACATGTAAAATAGTTTTAAAAAATATATTCACACAGCGCAAGCAGTGTTCAGCTTTAGTCACTACAACTCCTCTATAGTCACAAATCTAAGACAAATCTTTCGTAAGGTTGAAAAAGCACCACACTAGGGTCGAAAAGTGGCTTTTGTTATTGTGAAATAAAACTTTTTTTTGCTTTCGATACTAGAAGAACGCGTGCTACATATTTTTCTTTACTCAAGCATGAGTAGATGCACTAGAGTGCTTTTTCAAATTTGTTTTCGGGAAAGTTGCTGCTAAACAAACATTAACTATAGTTCTAACAGTGCTTGTCATTTAATTTCTTAGGCAGTGATTAAAGGGAAACTAAACTTTCAAAAAACTTCTGACATGTCATAGTGACATGTCAGAAGTTTTTATCGGTGGGGGTCTGAGCACTGAAACCTCCACCAATCGCTAAAACGAAGTGGCAGAAAGGGTTGTGTGAGCACTGAACCGCTTAGTGTCTGATCGTCTTTTCTCAGAAAGCCAAGCAGTTGGTGGACGCCTCATAAACCATGTTAGAGAGGTACATGGGAGTAACCCTGAGGTCCAGCGGTTTGCAGCGATTGAACAAGTCCTAAGTCCACATGGGGAACGAGTCCTAGGTCCGCTTCGGAATCACCAGAAGGTCCCATTGCAGAAAGAAGCTAGATGTATTTTGCGAACTAACCCAACTGATGCCCTTGGTTTTAATGATAAAAATTGCATGAGTGTCTTTTTGTAACTGTTTTTTTATTGTATCACATCTATGCTTGTTGTATTTGGTTGCCTTGGTGAGAGTTCCACAGCACGCATAAAGATGACGTGCTTACGCCATGACGTTGCTAAGCCCGAAGAAGCATTTCCTATAGACGAAATGACCATTGCCTTGTGTGCAGTGCTGCATTTTCCCCCGCTGTGATACCTATGTGGATCATAATAAATTAAATTTTTATATGACTTCTGGTGAGTGCTGCTTCTACTTTCTATAAACTTTCACTGTATGGCTTGGCTTGGATTCGTCTGAGCACCATCCTGGTTGTTTTTTGTGGGTCCCCCGCCCTGTCTCCTGGATTTTGGCTTGTTTGGTTAAGTAGGGCAGAGTAGCGCCAGCAACCCACCTATTTTGCTTTTCATTTATTACTTTGATTATCTAAACTCGAGCAAGTGCTCGGTTTAAACATGAAATGTGTAGTTTACAAGCTCTGTTTTAAATATATATCTATTTAAAGAAATAAAAATGTATCTTATATATGAATAGTTTTGAAGACATTTTTTGGGGGAATAGCGCCAACAAAAAGTACCCATCTTTCCCATACACAATGTGTGTGTACATGATCATAACAAGCACTAGTCATTTGGCAGGTTCTCCACTGTATAGGTGATTATACAGAAAGTGCCCCCTACCTTCTTCGATCGCTGAGAAATCAGCCTCTAACAAAATAATGTAACTAAGTAAGAAGTAGAAAACCTTTAAAAGACTACGTAATGGCAAAGATAAAAAAACAAAACATTTTTTTTTCACAAACCAATGGATGCAGAGGGAATCTAGAATTGAGATCAATTGGAACCATTAAAGAACCCAGAGCCCAGAATTATTTGGACAGTGACACAACCTTCATGATTTGGGCTCTGCATGCCACCGCATTGGATTTGAAATGAAACAACTGAGATGCAATTGAAGTGTAGACTTTCAGGTCTAATTCAAGGGGCTGAACAAAAATATCCTGTGAAACGTTTAGGAATTGCAACCATTTTTCTACACAGCCTCCTCATTTCAGGGGCTCAAAAGTAATTGGACAAATTAACATTACCATAAATATTTATTTTATTTTTTAAATACTTTGCAGAGAATCCTTTGCAGGCAATGACTGCCTGAAGTCTGGAACCCATGGACATCACCAAAGGCTGGGGTTCCTCCTTTGTTATGCTTTGACCGTCCTTTACTGCACCTGTCTTCAGTTGTTGCTTGTTTGTGGGTCTTTCAGCCTTAAGTTTTGTCTTAAGCAAGTGAAATGCATGCTTGATCGGGTTGGGATCTGGTGATTGACTTGGCCATTGCAGAATATTCCACTTCTTTGCCTTAAAAAACTCCTGGGTCGCTTTTGCAGTATGTTTTGGGTCATTGTCCATCTGTACTGTGAAATGACGTCCAATCAACCTTGTTGCATTTGGTTTAATCTGAGCAGAAAGTATATTCCTGAACACTTCAGAATTCATCCGGCTGCTTCTGTCTTCAGTCACATCATCAATAAACACTAGTGACCCAGTGCCTTTAGCAGCCATACATGCCCATGCCATCACACTGTCTCCAAACTGTTGGTTTGGCCACTCCTAACATTTGTGACATCTCTCTGATGGATTTCTTCATTTTTCTCAGCCTAACTATGGTCTGGTTCACTTGCATTGAGAGCTTCTTTGACCTCATGTTGTGGGTTCCCAGCAGCAGCTTCCAAATGCAAATGCCACACCTGGAATCCACTCCAGACCTTTTACCTGCTTAATTGATGATGGATTAATGAGGGAATAGCCCATGCATCCCATTAAATAGCTTTTGAGATAATTGTCCAATTACCTTTGGTCCCTTGAAAAAGAGGTAGCTACATATTAAAGAGCTGTAATTCCTAAACCCTTCCTCAAATTAGGATGTGAATACCCTCAAATTAAAGCAGAGAGTCTGCACTTCAAGCCCATATTAATTATATAACTGTATATTCAATATGTTTTGGTAAACAGCGAAAATGCCAAAACTTGTGTCACTCTCCAAATAATTCTGGACCTAACTGTAGGTGGTCAGAATAAATCTTTACGTTGCCAGCATAGAAGTACACTGTAGGCATGTTCATTGTCAGAGTTGTAGCTAGGCTTTGATTCACGAGGAACAAAGATTCTGTTTCCTGCCCTAGCCATGTACCCATATACTTTGACTAAGAAAAACTGGCTTGTTGGAACACCCCTGGCACCCAGAACCAGAGGCACATACTGTACTAGCAACAATAGTGCTGGCCTGATATCCACTGTCATGATGTCATAATGCTGCTCTCTTAGGTTCTAATGTGATGATGTCACATTGCAGCTGGCCTTGGTTCCACTGTGATGATGTCACAAAGGTGCTGGCCTGGGTTCTACTGTGACAATGTCCCAATGGAGCGGGCCTGGGTTCTACTGTGATCATGTCACTATGGTGCTGGCCTGGGTTCTACTGTGATGGTGTCACTATGGTGCTGGCCTGGATTGTTTTGTGTTAATGTCATAATTGTGCTGGCTTGGTTTTTACTATAATGATGTGAAAATGGTGCTGATCTGGGTTCTAGTGTGATGATGCCACAATAGTGCTGTCTGTGTTCTACTGTGATGATGTTCTAATGGTGTTGTCCTGCGATCTACTGTGAAAATGTCACAATGGCGATGTCCTGGGTTCAGCTGAAATTATGTCATAATTGTGCTGGCCTGGGTTTTGCTGTAATGATGTTGAAATGGGTTCTATTGTAATGATGTCACAATGGTGTTGTCTGGTTCTACTGTGATGATGTTACATTGGTGCTGGCTTGGGTTCTACTGTGATGATTTCACAATGGTCCTGGCCTAGGTTCCACTGTGATGTCATAAATGAACTGGCCAGGTTTCTACTGTGATGATTTCACAATGGTGCTGGCCTGAGTTCTCCTGTAATGATGTGACAATGGTTCTGGCCTGGATTCTACTGGCCTGAGTTTTCCTGTAATGATGTGACAATGGTGCTGGCCTGGATTCTACTGTATAATATCACAATGGCACTGGTCTAAGTTCTACTATGGTGATGTCGCAATGGTGCTGACCTTGGTTATACTGTGATGATGTCACAATGATGCTGAGCTGGGTTCTTCTGTGATGATGCCACAATAGTGCTGACTTGGTTTATACTCTAATAATTTCAAAATGTTCATTGCCTGGGTTCTACTGTGATAATTTGACAATGGCGCTGATCTGGATTATACTGTGATACTGTCACATGGTGTAGAACTTTGTTTTTAAGGTTTATTGTACAAAAATGATGTCACAATAGTACTGGTTTCTATTCTCAGACTGGGTTCTACCATGATGAAAGCACTGCCTGTTTATGTTCCCTTGCTTGGTTCTACTGCGATGATGTCACAATGGTACTATTCTTTATTCTACTGTGACAATGTCACAATTGTACGTACTGGGTTCTACTGTGATCAGAGTGGTCACTGGGATTTCATTTACCCAGTTTGCTTCTTTAGCCCTGTATGTATATACCCTGACAAATGCAGATCCCCCCCTTACGCCCAGCATGCCTGCCCCCCCCACACATAGCTGCGCCCCAATTATTGCATGAATATTGAAGCTGTTTGCAAGTGATAGCACTTCTCCTTGTTGTTGGCGTCAGTTCCCCTCAGACGACTACCTATTTTTCTATCAGTTCTTCCTTAACAAAAAATGACTAAATGTGGCTAACATCTAAACCAATGTTGTACAAAAAAGAAAGAGCACACCATAGCGTAGATCAAAATGGACGGCCCTACTATGATGATTTTGACACTCTGGGCAGAAGGTCCTTCTGTGTGTTTTCTTCCACCATGTCATTCCCAATATTTCCCTATTTGCTAAGAATGCAGCTCTTCTGAAAAGGGTAGTCTTTTACAGATTCCGGCTATCCCCTTGCAAAGGGGACGGGACCAACCTAGTGTTAGGTCCAGGTTCAGACTGTCCCCCCAGAGAACCAGAGGATGCTCTGGTTGGCTAATCTCTAACAAAATAATGGACACCCCATACAACAGAGCTCCAAAGGTCCAGCAGATTATAACCCCATTTGGAGTTGACTTTGGAGTCAATGATTTGTCACTAGAATCTATTTATTAATGTTTGATTAATTAATAAATAATCTATTAGACTTTTGTGGGAAATGATAACAACAAAGTTTATGATGCAATTAAAAGAGTATTGGCAGATGGTGGGCCCAAGAATCCCAAGTCCAACAAAGGCTTGGCCCTCTTCCTCCTAGGGCCCCTTAGCAGACGCATGGTCATCCTCTGTGGGTGGTATGTACTCTCTTGATCATAACGGCAACCTAATATGATTAATAATTAAGACACCCTATATACACTACAAAATGCCCTAGTTGTTTATACACCACTAAATAAGCAAAATGCATGACTTTAAAGGGTTTATATAAATATTTCATTATTTTTGTTTTTTATTCATTCTCCTTTTGTTATGTAGCGTTGAAATGCTTTGTAGTACCACATAAAAAAAATAAACAAAAGAGACTGCAGAGAATGTACCATGTCGTAATCTTGACAAATATGCAATTTAATGCTGTACAGATCTAATTGACTGTGAAAAATTCACTATATCTGTTTACAAGTATATCAGATAACATCTATATAACAATCAATGGCTACTGATAATGAAGAATGCTTACTATACATGAAATCCAAACTATGAGGACACCCAGGTAGCTGGACAATAATATCATCCAGGTACAACTGTGTTATTTTAACTTGTTCACTAATACAATACTTAGAACCTGATATTTATTGTGCTTTTTTTTGCTAATTTCAGGACCTTTTTATAGTCTGGTGATAATACAACAATCTGTTTGCGCAGGTCTAGCCGTTTACTGATAGATTGATTTCTATAGACACCAATTAACATCACTATAAATATTGTTTCGGGTCACTTAAAGATGACTTGTAAGAGACAGGCTTTTCAGTCTATCAGATGCTCTAATAACATGAACCAAGAAGGAAGAAAAGTACCCACTGAAAATTCCCCAAAAAGAAAGAAATCACTTTAAGTGGTTTTACAGGATTACAAAAATATGTCTGATTTCTTAAAGAAACAGTGCCAAACCTGTCCATAGATTGGGTTTGATATTGCAGCTGAGATCCTTTGAAGTAAATGGGGCTGAGATGTAATAACACACACAACCTGTGGACAGGTGTGGCACTGTTTGTTGAAGAAAGTAGCCAGGAGTTTCTAAACCTGTGCAACCCCTTTAATGTTAAAGAGCACATCTCTAATGGCTGATTAGCCCAGAGGGCTGAACTGTTTTATATATGAAGCTTGCTTTATTACCAGACCCTGTTGGAGGCCTTTAACACAAACTAGGTTAGATGCCATCATTTCACAAGCTCTGTCTTGCTGACGACTCCTTTCACAAGAAAGATCACCTTGAATTTAATGATGAGGCCCTCTCAGTTGATCAAGAAAGACCACAAGGCCACAGCCAAAGCACCTAAGCAAGAAATGTGATGTGCTTCCAGCCAATCAGCTCCTGTTTCTTATTCCCTTATCTGCTTCGACAACCCATTTTTTTTTAGAAGGATCCTTTGATAAGAAGCTGATTACAGGGTGTTCAGCTGCTATGTTGCCAAGTGGTCAGGTGTAAACTGCAAGGAAACATGGCAGCAAGGGTTTAATTCCACTGCAATGCCACCACAGGGAAAACAGGTAATGCACAGACCTGCCAATTCCATGAAAGCAGGAGTGGGATTCAGCTAAACCGGTTGCTAAAATAACGACTGGTTTCTAGAATCGGGGATAAGCGGGATGCCCTAGCTTCAATTGCATGCAGGTCTCTAAGATGTGGATACAACTAAGTATGCATTAAGACATGCGCTGGCAGGTGCAGTGGAGCACTTCTAGGCTGTTTACATTGTTCCGCAAGAGCCAGGTCTGGCCAGAAGAGGCAAGAATTGAACTCCATCAATGGATGGTGTCAATGGAAAAAATGAGTATGTTTTTTTTTTTTGTTGTTTTTGTTTTTACTGGTATGGCACAATGTTTAGCACTTCATCTGCAGTGGGCGCTATGTAGGGCACTATTTTGCGGGAGAACAATATGTGTCACCGATTTTTCAGGGGGAACAGTTTTTTTCAGGAGGCACTATGGCACTATTTTCATGGGGCACAGTGTGTGTCACTATTTCATTTAGGGGCACAGTGTGTGTCACTATTATATTCAGCGGGTACAGTGTATGGCAGTATTATTTTCAGGGTGCACGAAGTGTGGCACTAATATTTTCGTGGTTCACAGTTTGTGGTGGTATTATATTCAGGGGGCACAGTGTGAGGTGGTATTTTATTCAATGGGCACAGTGTGTGGCATTATATTCTGGGGCACAATACGTGGCTCTATTATTTTTAGTGGACACAGTGTGTGGCAATATTAGATTCAGGGGGCACAGTATGCCATATTATATTCATGGGCACAGTGTATAGCATTGTTACATTCAGTGTGCTACTATGAGGAGTTTGTTTTAGTACAAGGATAAGTGTAAGAATGTGCAGAAGTGAGGAGCCAAAGACATCTGGGCAGCAAAGTCTACAGAGACGAGTCATGGCCGGGAGAAATTGTGATGTTGGTCTGGGCCGGATGCAGAAGATAAGGAAGAACAACAACTCCAATCAGAGAAGACCTTACCTGTGAGTCACTGAATGTTTATTCTGCCTCTGACTCTGTCCGATCAGTACTGTAGTCACTCGTAAGGTCTGCAGAGTGATTCTAGGTGGCACCATTCTTGTTTGTGAAACGGCAGTTCCCATAATAACCTTATCATTGTTCTGGTCATACTCCGAGCTGTAATTTTACGTGGTAAAAATATACATGGAATGAAGCATTTAGCTTGAATCTGATACTCTATCTGTACTTCCAATTTCTGCATTTAGGGGGTGTGACAAGAAACTGGGAGATTTTTGTGGTGTACTTTGCGTGTCGCAAATTTCTTCTTTCTCACAGTGCACACCAAATTTATTTTGATTTTACATTAATGTGTAATATATTTGGAATATTGTAATTGTTTTTTTTGACAATTAGTTGAGGAATAAATTTCTGCGACGCGCCACACCGCACGCACCTTACACACATATTGTAGTCAGCCAAGTAGCAAGCCTGTTGGTAAAAATGTAAATACCACCCTTGCCCTACAGAGAACAAATTAATAGAGCCGTTCAATATGGGACTCCAACTAACTCCAAATTCTCTGAAATTAGTTTGCTAAACCGGACAAGCCCTTTAATTTAAATGGGTAATAAAGCTGTACCATAAAAGAACGCAGAGCAAAAAAACATGTATGTGCAGGAATTTTTTCTTAAAGTTTTGAATGCAATGTAAACTGTTACTTTTGAAAACCACTATTGGAACTGTAGGAAAACGACAACAAAAATATATACCCAATTTGCCACACCATTACCGCTGTATGTGAATATACACTTATGGCTTATTTAGACGAGTGATGTCCACGTCCAGGTGCTGTCCAAGTGTATAGCTGACAGCTCCCGAACTGAACACTGACCCATTAAAGTCAATGGGCTCATTCACATGTGCAGGAAAATCGCAGCATGCGCTAACACACTGACGCTATCTGACTGCGCTCCATTTTCTATGATGGGTTGCTAGGATATTCTGAAAAAAGCAGAAGTACTATCAGAGCAGAGTGGACAGCCATAGGAAGACATCTTCCTCTATAAAGTGCCACACAGAGCCAGCCTGTGACACCCAGTGACAGCCAGTGCCACCCAGAGCCAACCAGTGCCACCCAGCCAGGCCCTGCATGATGGGTATTGGATAGACTGGTCTGCCTGTTCCAGGAGAAGACTGAGTTGTTGGACAGCAGGACAAATGCATACCATGACCGGGCCAAGAAAGACTTGGCATGGGAGGAGACAGCATAGGCTTTTTGTCCTGTGTTGGGGGAAAAAAGCAGCACAATGGAGCGAACTAACATGTGTAAGTGCAACATTAGCCCTATGTTTTAAAAGAGCAAAAGTAATGTCCCCCCACAGTATTGCCACCATGAGGCCCTAATAGAGATGGAAGTGGTCTGTGTATTCACAATTGCCACTATGTGTCCATGATGAGGATGATGTTGTACTTTTACGTGTTGCAGCCATGTGGCCTGATAGAGCTGGCACTGCCATTAATCACCCCTTTACCAATGCCGCATGTGGTGTACAAAGTCATGTAGACAAGCCACTTTTCCCTATGCCGCTATTTGTCATTTTTGTAATGTTTTTTTCTTGTAATGGATGAAGCCCAGACACTTTGGAGGAGCTGCCGGGATCAATTCCGAAAAGAACTGAACCAGAAGGGGAAGAGTAAGCAAATGATGCCTCCGATCTGTGCCTGTATTTTTACTTACTATTTTTTATTTTAAACCGTTATTGACAGCAAAATGCACATTAATGGTGCACACTAGCGGGCCTAGTTTTACATGTTTGTAAAAAAAATTCAGTTAAAAAAATGAAAAAAATAAATAAATAAATCTGTTTTATGTTATTGCCCCTTAAACTGTTTTTTTTAGAAACAATATTCAACTTAAATGTAGCCCGGAATTATGCTATTACAAAACGTAACTCCTCCCAATAAAAAACAAAACAAAAACCTTCATACGGCTCTGTTGACACAAAAATGTTAGCCCCACGACGCAACTGTACGTCCTGGTGGCCAGTGTCTAAGCGCACCAGGACGTACAGTTACTGCGCGGGTCCTGGTGCACACTGTCGGTGACAGTGTTCACCGGGAACCAGGAAGTAAGCTGTCCCCGACAGCTGACACTCTACTATTACCGATCAGTGGCTTATCGCCTCTGATTTCGGCAATTAACCCCTTAAATGCGGCGATCGATTGCAATCGCAGCATTTTAAGGGTTTCTAGCACATCGGCAGACCCCACGATGAAATCGCAAGGTTTGCAGATGGTTAGCATGGCAACCGGGGACCAAACAATGGCCTTCGTGTCTGCCATGTACGGAAGCCTATCAGGACCAGGCTCCTAATAGGCTTCCTGTCAGAGTGACAGGAAGTCACTGTGTCATTCTTGATGCACATTGTCGGTGACAGTGTGCATCGGGAACTTAGAGGTCAGCTGTCCCCGACAGCTGGCAATCCACTGTTGCCGATCAGCGGCTCATCGCCGCTGATTTAGGCAATTAACCCCTTAAATGCGGTGATCGATTGTGATCGCCGCATTTAGGGGATTTGTAGTACATCGGCAGCCCCCATGTAATCGTGGGGGTTGCCGATCTGGTTACCAATGTGGTTGTCATGACACTGACAGTTGGAATACATTACACTACCTAGGTAGTGTAATGCATTCTAGCAGCAATCAGAGCTCCAGGATAAAAAAAGTGTAAAAAGTTAATAAAAGTTAATACAAATGTTTTATAAAAGTGTCAAAATAAAAGTTTTTTTTCTATAATAAGTCTTTTATTATAGGAAAAAAATGAAAACATTAAAAAAGTACACATATTTGGTATCCCCGCATTCGTAACAACCCAAACTATGAAACTATAATGTTATTTTTCCCGCACTGTGAACACCGCAAAAAAAAAGAAACAAAAACAATGCTAGAATCCCAATTTTTTGGGCACCACCCCCTTTGTGGAATAAAAAGTGATCAAAAAGTCGCATGTACTACAAAATAGTACCAATAAAAACTACAACCCGTCCCGCAAAAAAACAAGCCCTTACACAGCTTTTTTGATTAATTAATTTCTACTAAAAAAACATTTATGACCACATGTCGGTGTTGCCGTACTCTGGAGAAATTGCTGTACAAATGTTGGGTGGCTTTTTCTCCTTTATCCCTTATGAAAATGAAAAAATTCTAAATTTTAGTGGACAAAAATGTTGATATTAATTTTCACGGCCTAACTCCACTAAATTCTGCAAACAACCTGTGGGGTCAAAATTCTAACTATACCCCTAGAAAAATTCCTTGAGGGGTGTAATTTTCAAACATGGGGTCACTTTTGGGGGGTTTCTATTATTTTGGTCCCTCCAGTGCGACATAGCAGTGAAAACCAATCCAGCAAAATCTGCGCTCCAAAATCAAAAAGGCTCTCCTTCTCTTCTAAGGCTATGTTCACACAGAGTTTTTTGCAGGTGGAATTTCTGCCTCAAAATTCAGTTTGGAAGTTTGAGGCAGATTTTCCTCTCCCTGCACGCCGATTTTCACTGCGTTTTTCGGGGTGCATTTTTTGCCCGCGGCCATTGAGCGCCGCGGGCATAAAACGCCGCGAGATACGCTTTCTCTGCCTCCCATTGATGTCAATGGGAGGTCAGAGGCGTAAACGTCCGAAGATAGGGCATGTCCCTTCTTTCTCCCGTGAGACGGTTTTACCGCTTGCGGGAAAAAGACGCCTCCGCCTCCCAATGAAATCAATGGGAGGCATTTTGTGGCCGTTTTTGACCGAGTTTTGCCGCGCGGTTTCCGCGTCCAAAAACTCTGTGTGAACATAGGCTAAGCCTGCTGTGGTTCCAAACAGCAGTTTATTATTCCATATGGAGTATTTCCGTAATCACGTGAAGATGCTTTACAAATGTTGGGGTGCTGCTTCTTCTTTATTCCTTGTAAATTTTACAAATGTCTATGTTTTTTCAGAAAAAAGTAGATTTTCAATTTCACAGACTAACTCCAATAAATATAGCAAAATACCTGTAGTATTAAAATGATAACTATACTCCTAGATAAATTCCTTGAGGGGTGTAGTTTCCAAAATGGGGTCACTTATGGGGGTTTCCACAAGACCTCTTCAAACCTGACATGGTGGGTGCCTAAAATATAATCTAAACAAAAGGAGACCCCAAAATCCTCTAGGTGCTCCTTTGCTTCTGAGGCCGGTGTTTCAGTCCAGTAGCACACTAGGGCCACATGTGGGATATTTTTAAAAACTGCAGAATCTGGGCAATAAATGTTGAGTTGCGTTTCTCTGGTAAAACCTTTTATGTTACAGAAAAAAAAATTTATTACAAATGATTCATTTAAATTTAGAGAAATGCACACTTTTGCAAATTTTCGCAAAATTTTGGTGTTTTTCACTAATAAATATTGAATTTATCAACCACATTTTTCCACTAACATAAAGTACAATATGTCATGAGAAAACAATCTCGTAATCGCTTGGATAGGTAAAAGCATTCCCAAGTTATTACCACGTAAATTAACATAAGTCAGATTTGAAAAAATCGGCTCTGCCACAAGGCCAAAACAGGCTGCGTCCTGAAGGGGTTAATAGTTATGGCTCTTGGAATGCGATGTTTAAAAATAAAAAAAACATTACTTGGTCATTTAGGACGTTCTCTAAAATGTTAAAACAAATCACTACCTTAAACCACACAGATACAGTTGAGCCGGGAGGGGAAACAGGAGTGTCATACACGGTTGGTTCTGGCTGTTTAAGTCAGCATCCACCGGTAGTTTCAGTGATTAGACATATTGTGAGGGCGGTATGAATAGAAAATAAAAAAATAAAAATTGGATATTTTATCTATTCATAGTCCAGCACATTTAACATTCCCCCTTCCCCAGGTAATGGGAAAAGGGGACAGTCTATGTTCTTACCTCAGGTTGACAGGGAGCCGTTCCTCAGCAGAAATACACTGCGCATATTGGTGCCCTAAAATGTTATTTCAGGGCGCAGCTCCTCCAGCAGTCTCTCATATGTCTGTAATGGACAGGCAGCAGGCAGAGAATTTTTCCAGGTGCTGACTTAGGTCAGAATACAGTTTGTGGAATTGGCTTTTGCAGGCCCATCATGAGACGAACACATGAACCCATAGCCTCCTCTTCCTCCTTGGTTCTTCCCCAAGCATCTCACGTCGTTCTCCAAATCTCTTAGAGACCAGCCAGTATAATAAGACCTGGTCTGTTGGTGTTCAGCAAGAATCAGACATGATCAAAAGACGGAAATGATCACAAGACAAATCACACAATGCTCCCTATGCTCAAAGCAGTGGCGTAGCTATAGGGGTCGCAGCGGTCGCAGTTGCGAAGCGGGCCCCTAAGCCTGGGGGGGGGGCAAAGGGCCCCCGTTGCCATACAGCATGCTTGTTAAAAATTTATTTTCTGTGCTGTGAAGCCGGCACTTCCTGGTCACGGTCACATGGTACACTTCGTGTACCATGTGACTGTGTTGTCACGTGACACGTCTTCCAGCCAGTGCAGTGGAAGAGTCGTGCGGAGGACTCCAGGTGAGCTGCAGAGTATTGTAATGTATTGTGTTGTGTTGTCTTGTAATGTAATGTAATGTAATGAATTGTGTTGGCTTGTAATGTAATGTAATCCAATGTATTGTGTTGTATTGTGCTGTTTGCGGTGGAGACTGGGAGCCCGTTAAATTACAGCCCCCCTCCTCTCCACCGCAAACTGAACAATACAACACAATACATTATACACTGTGGGTCGCGTCCCCCTGGGGATTCGTGTGAAGACCTCTGGGGCGCAGCGAGTCACTCACCGAGGTCCCGGTTCCATTCAATGCTGGAGCAAGGAGCTGATGTCTCCTTGCTCCAGCATTCACTGTGCCCTGAGCTGCTCGACGCAGACAGGTGGGATGTAGCCACATCATCGCGCCTGCCTGCGCTGAGTCACTCATAGCACACACCGGAGGAGGCGAATGAATGGGGATAGGTAAGTAATTATGCTATTTTTCTATTGTGCACATATGGGGGCATTATACTGTATGGGGGGGGGGCTGATATTATGGGGGGGCATTATACTGCATGGGGGGCTGATATGGCATGGGGGCTGATAAGATGGGGGACATTATACTGTATGGGTAGCTCATATGGGGGGGCATTATACTGTATGGGGAGCTCATATGGGGGGCATTATACTGTATGGGAAGCTCATATGGGGGGCATTATACTGTATGGGGAGCTCATATGGGGGGCATTATACTGTATTGGGAGCTGATATGGGGGCATTTTACTGCATGGGGAGCTGATATGGGGGCATTACACTGTTTGGGGAGCTCATATAGGGGGCATTATACTGTATGGGAGCTGATATGGGAGGCATTATACTGTATGGGGGGCATTATACTGTATGGGGAGCTGATATGGGAGGCATTATACTGTATGGGGAGCTGATATGGAGGGGCATTATTCTGTATGGGGAGCTCATATGTGGGCATTATACTGTATGGGAAGCTCATATGGGGGGCATTTTACTGTATGGGGAGCTGATATGGGGGCATTATACTGTATGGGGAGCTGATATGGGGGGGGCATTATACTGTATGGGGGCTGATATGGGGGGCACTATAATGTATGGGGGCAGCTATGTGGGGCATTATACTGTGGGGGCTGATATGGGGAGCATTATATGGTATGGGGCTGTTATGGGGGGCATTATACGTTATGGGGCATTATACTGTGTGGGGGCAGCTATGGGAGCATTATACTGTGTGGGGGCATTATACTATGGGGGCTGTTGGGCAAGGCGTCTGGGCATAGGCGCGCGCAGGGGTCTGATGATGGTGGTGTTGGGAAGGGGTAGGGGGGCCCAAGCTGAATTCTTGCACCCAGGCCCATGAGCCTTTAGCTATGCCCCTGGCTCAAAGCAATAGAAAGTGGCGAATGTGCTGTTATGTGACCTTCCTGTTTTTTTTTCCAGTGGGTTGGAACTAACGTGAAAAACTAATGGCTCACTACTGCAACATGGACAGAAGAAACTGATGGCCCGCTGAACGCACCCTGACACAATATTGACTAAACTCTGATGTAAAATCATCAGTTTGATGCGTTTTACAATGCTTGTCTGAATACAGCCTTTTACTCCAGTTTTACTGCTGAGACCTATTGATACATCTGCCCTAATAAGTTGTGCCACAGTTACTTGTATGCTGTGAGTAACATTGCAAGTTATGCCATGAGTTGCCACATGACAAAATCCTGGTTGTAGCCCCAGCCTTATACACTTGCCCCATTGTGTTCAGTACGATAACTAATCGCTGACATTAATTTGAGATACTAGGTGTCAACATTTCACCATGTGTCCTCACTAAGCATTGCATCACTCACCTTACCTCTAATTAGACTCTGATAACAAAAGTCATTACACGGAGCGAATCGTCAGCAATTCTCAAGTTCTGTGACATAATTGGTGAGCTCTGAGCCTTGGGAAACTAACGTCTGCTGGAAAATGTTACAATTTGTTCTGGAGGGGATGCAGTATATTGATTCCAGTCGTCTAGGTTAATTTCCTTAAAGAAGATGTGTGATTTTTACTCAACTAATAAACACTGGCATAATTATAGTGCTAACAGAGCCATATGTTAGGAAGTCCTGCGGGAATGTGTTAAAAAAAACACTTGGTTTTCACTTTGCCTATTGAAAAAATAAATTAAAGCTTCTTAAGGAACATTCTGCGGAGAAATTCTAAACAATGTATCTATTTTTTTACCAGCAGCTGCAATATCTTATTATACGTACACATGATCAGCCATAACATTAAAACCACTGACAGGTGAAGTGAATAACACTGATTATCTTGTTACAATGGCACCTGTCAAGGTTGGGGGATATATTAGTCAGCAAGTGAACAGTCAGTTCTTGAAGTTGATGTGTTGGAAGCAAGAAAGATGGGCAAGTGTGAGGATCTAATGCGACTTTGACAAAGGCCAAACTGCAATTTCTAGATGACTGGGTCAGAGCATCTTTAAAATGGCAGGTCTTGTTGGGTGTTCCCGGTATGCCTGGGTTAGTAGCTACCAATAGTGGTCCAAGGAAGGGCAACCGGAAAACCACCGACAGGGCTATGGGCGCCAAAGCTTTATTGATATGTGTGGGAAACCAGTGTAATTAGCAATCCCTCCCCCTGTGCTTTCCCATCTACACTCTGATACAGTTCAACCAGCATGATTCCCGCTCCTTCCGCCTGTTCTTTCCTCCCTATCTTCACTCTGATTGAATTTAGCTTGTGTAATTTCCCCTCCCTGAAGTCTTGGATGCTTCCCCCCATCTCTACACTCTGTGTTCTGCTGGGAGAGCAGATTTATAACAGAATTTGTAGGACAACCAGCTATGTACAGGAGTTATCAACACTCTACAGCATCAAAATGCTAAGACACTTTTAATGAGGACTATTCAGAAAACTGCTTAATTTTGCATTTAGGAAGCAAGTGAACAATATAAATAATTTCCGAGCAAAGGTGTCCATAGCCTGTTTTTTCAGTGACACATTATCTAAGTGATTTGTGCATGTAAAATGGTACCTGATTTTCTATAACATTGAATGTTTCCCCAGAAAGTACACAGGTTATCTCCAGCATTTCTCCAGTACATGCAAGAAAATGTTTAATGCTTCTTACCCCTGGCCTTACACAACCTACTGCGAACCCTACACTTCTATTCTGGTCCTAAATATATTATCACATTAGACAATTTAATACTAATCCATGACTTGAGTAGTGTAATGTCAAAATCTTTCTACCTGTTACCTTCGATTGAACTCCTGCGACCAAATCAAAAACTCACACAAGAAAACAGGGTTGGATTTAATGGCCACAGAAGACATTTATTAAATTAATTTTCAAAGAATAATAACTTTTTAGGAAAACAACATTAAATAACATGGAATTCCCACAATGGAACTCAAACACAAAAACACCACCCTATCAGGGTCATAACATCATAAAATTAAATGACCATAAATGACAGGGGAAGTCCTTGATGCTACCTAAATTTGACGGCCATCTGCCCACACCAATTTTCTTACCCCCAGCCATAACCTGGATCGGAGGCACCGTGTACACCTGCAGATGATCTCTGATCAAGAAAAACACTTCCAAGGGATAACAGCCTAAAAAGCCTCCCAGTATCCAGCCGGACAGTTCAGAGCCACACCTTCCAATGTTGTGTGGGATGCATGCCCGCGACGCACCACTTTTAATTACCAACTTCACAAACCCCCCCCCCACAGATGCCTTGACAAAAACAAGACAAACAACGCGACATACAACACATTAATGTTTTCCCTAGAAAACACCAGCCACCAGCGGTATCCCACAATTAAACGGGAAGATGAACAACAAAACAACGGGCGGGCGGGAAGATTGTTCTCTTTCCTCCGTTGATGTCATAGTGAGAGGAAAAAGCAGCTGGAAGCCAGTTAAGGCTTCCTAACGCCTCCCTCTTGAACACCTAAACCCTACCCCCTTCCTCATCCTAGCTCACTATAGGCAAACCAACCCAGCAAACCCCTCACTCCTAGCTTTGTCATGGAGGCCTCCCCTTATTAATCTTTTTGCTGCAGTACAGCCTCCTCTGTATTTGGTCTAATATTATTGGATGCTTGCAAACTTTAAATTAGGACACCAACAGAGTAGTGCCATGATCTGCTTAGTCATTATTTGTCATGTTTGTGGCTGCGGGCTGTCAGCTCCGTTCTTCCCCTGACAGCTCCAGCCACGACTCGGCAAGTGCTGGCCCCAGCCTCCTCCTCAGGAGAAGCCATCGCTCGTGTCTACTCACCAATGCTGGATCCGAAGAGTGCGCGCACGCTCGTGCCCGCTCTTAAAGGGTCAGCGCGCACCGGACCTCGTTCCTGAACTTTGACCCGTGAGTACTCCGGACTATAAGAGGGGTCCAGCCCCCTAGTTCTATGCCTGAGTTTTGTTGTTGTATTCCTAGTCTGTCTTGCAAAAGGCCCCCTAGTGTTTCCTGCTCCCAGTGTTTCCTGTTCCTGTATCCTGATCTAGTGCCGTGCTTGCTGTAGCCGTGCTGTGCTGTATTTTACGCCTGACCTGCTTCTCCACACCTGACGCCCACCTGCTGCCAAGTTCCTGCCTAGCCAGCCTTGCTACTGTCCAAGCTGCCACAGGTACTCTATACGAACTATAGACTCTGACCTGCGTCCTGTTGGCCAGCTGCCATACCGCCAAGACGGTACGGCCCAGTGGGTCCATGAACCCCACGCAACATTATTGCTATAAAGTGGACATAAGAACCTCCGAACTATACAAATCCAACTACAATATCATGCAGTCATGTAATGGTCAGCAAATTTGTAAGCGTGGGAGATTGACCCAAATCTTAGCAAAAATGTGACTTTTTTTGTTAAACAGAGTTCCACTTTAGAAAAAAAATTATATGAAACAGAATAAAGTTTATTTTCTAATCTCAAAACTATTTTTCTGATTAGATGGTGCAACTATTTGCAAAGCCTCTAAAGTTATCTTGCCTTGTACAAGCAAACAAAAAAACATTGATATGTTAAAGGGATCCTGTCATCAACATCTTACCTGTTAAACTCACCTGACCCCTCAATGGCCGCAGCTGTCCAGAGTTCGTTCCTGTTCTCTTCTTTCCTGAAGTCCTCCTCTGTCAGTAAATATAGTCGTTTAAACTTTTCCCGCCTTTTATGGTAATTATTTTTCCCTCTGGGATGCAGCTTCTTAACCACGCCCACTGCCACCACCTGTCCGGCCCTGACTGGCTAAGGAGCTGTCAATCAAAAAGAAGGAGGTGGAGTCCACTCTGAGATGCTGGAGGAATGAAAATCTGACTCTTTTCAGATGAAGATTTGACTCTTTTCTGCTCATTTGCATACGGTGTGGGACCACTGAAAAACGGAATACTAAAGCTACAGAGCTTACTTAGAACATATTTATAGCTTAGATGACAATGATTTTTCACCCACTTTCACCAGGTATTGCTGGCTTTATAGCTAAAATGCTGGTGACAGGATCCCTTTAAATAACTTCTCTAGAGAGCCTTTAAAGAGGCTCTGTCACCAGATTTTGCAACCCCTATCTGCTATTGCAGCAGATAGGCGCTGCAATGTAGATTACAGTAACGTTTTTATTTTTAAAAAACGAGCATTTTTGGCCAAGTTATGACCATTTTCGTATTTATGCAAATGAGGCTTGCAAAAGTACAACTGGGCGTGTTGAAAAGTAAAAGTACAACTGGGCGTGTATTATGTGCGTACATCGGGGCGTGTTTACTACTTTTACTAGCTGGGCGTTCTGATGAGAAGTATCATCGACTTCTCTTCAGAACGCCCAGCTTCTGGCAGTGCAGATCTGTGACGTCACTCACAGGTCCTGCATCGTGTCGGCACCAGAGGCTACAGTTGATTCTGCAGCAGCATCAGCATTTGCAGGTAAGTAGCTACATCGACTTACCTGCAAACGCCGATGCTGCTGCAGAATCATCTGTAGCCTCTGGTGTCGATGTGTCCTCGCTCGTCTGACACGATGCAGGACCTGTGAGTGACGACACAGCGTGATCTCTGGAGAACACGGCTGTGTCTGCACTGCCAGAAGCTGGGCGTTGTGAAGAGAAGTGGATGATACTTCTATACACAACGCCCAGCTAGTAAAAGTAGTAAACACGCCCCGATGTACGCACATAATACACGCCCAGTTGTACTTTTACTTTTCAACACGCCCAGTTGTACTTTTGCAAGCCTCATTTGCATAAATACGAAAATGGTCATAACTTGGCCAAAAATGCTCGTTTTTAAAAAATAAAAACGTTACTATAATCTACATTGCAGCGCCGATCTGCTGCAATAGCAGATAGGGGTTGCAAAATCTGGTGACAGAGCCTCTTTAAAGCTGCAGTATTACATATCTGTATTATGAAAGCACTTGGCTGGATACTAGGTGAAACAGATTGGCTGTTTACATGCAAAGAGACTACTGCATAGATATATGAACCCAGCATTACCTGTAAATTTTGTAACAAATATTTACTGTGAAGCAATAAAAGGAATTCAATTTAAATCCTGTTTGTTGTGGAGCAGTCTCACCCTTAATCCTGAACTTTTTGTTTTTAAATATTCATCAGCCAAACTCAATATACAGCACTTTACGTATGCATGTGCTAAAACTAAACTAAATTTGCAAACCTGAGATTCAATTATCCTACTTTAAAGCAGCAAGATTAGGCAATTGCTGCACAGATTAATGTGAATGAATATTCCAAAAACAGGAAGGCAAGCAATATGGAAACGCAACTAAATAAGGCGGAATTTTAACATGTAAGAGTCAGGGCAACAGCGAAATTAATGGCATGGGATTTGGCCAGAATCCAAATTACAATTTTAGGAAATTGATTTTCTCTTAGTGATTAAACAAAGTAACTAAGGTCATCACACTATTAAATATGAGATTCCACGCACGTGATTGATCGTAATCTCTGTATAAATCCTTTTGATTTAAAGATTAATGTTTATTCTTTGCTTTGAATTTATTGTCGATTTGTTTTCTTAATTAAAATGAAGGCGAAAGATAGATAGTTATAAAGCATCCTGGGGTGTTGTTGCTTACTTTGTTAAATAGGAAACGTTTTTCATGACGGCTTTCAAAAGTAATACATCTAGAAAGAGCTATGCTACCCTAAAGACCCTGTAAGATAAATGTTATGATCATTTTGTTCTGATGATATTCCCTTATTGGCAAACACATCTGAAAGTCATATCACATTGTATAGAAATTCATCTTCCTTCTCTGGTATCATAAACGTCTGGTTCCTCGACTTAATTCAGATGATTCCCCCATAAATATCTTAGATATCTTTACTTGTCTAATGCCTAGGATATTATGTGACTTATTTATGTTTGTGAAGCTCAGATCCATCAAAAGCTAGAACATGTTGCACTGTGGATACATTACACATTCGAGCAACATGTTGAGTTTTTATCCACTAACTCAGAAATGGTCATCTCTGTCTAAACATGAAGATTTATATTAATTCTCTGTTCATTGAGGTGGTTTAGATATGGTACCAGAAACATTGTTTCTACCACAGTTTAGAGCTGTTGTCAATTTCCGGCTCGGTCGGTGCCGGAAGCAGATGGCTCCAACCACTGTACAGCGGCTGTGTTGCAGTACTGCAGCTCTGCTCCTATTTAAGTGAAAAGGAGCAGAGCGGCGTGCGGAGGCAACCGGAACAGCTGACCAGTGCGAACCCCCTCCGATCATATACTGATGACATATTCTATGGACAGGTCATCAGTATAAAAAACAGTCCCTAACCTGGACAACCCCTTTATGTCCAAATGATCTTCTGATATGAACATATCAGAAGATGACATTGATGAAATATGTGGTCTCGGTCAACCATTGATCTGCAATAGAAATGGAGCTGGGAGTTGCAGATATGATGGGAGGAAAAGCACAGTATGCAGCACTATTTTTCTCATCAAAACAACTGACACCATGGTGGAACCCCAACAGACCCCATTGTAAGTCAATGGGGTTCAGGGAGCATCATTCATATCCTTTGTAATACGGATACAGCAGAGTGTTGTGGCTTCAGTTATAAATGGCAGCCACAACGCAATTGTGAACACAGTCTAGGAGGTGCAGTAGTGGTATTAGTATCAGGGCCCCATGTCAAATAAAAAATAGCAGCGATTGGGGAGGTGCATTTACATCTCATAATTATTGCATAATAAAATTTTGATTGGCAACACTAACTGATAAAATAAACATGTTACATTTTAGTGTACATAGCACTTAAAATTAAGTGATCCTAAAATGAAGTAATTGTATATAGTAGCATGTGACAGAATTGGCAATTGGGAAGGGGATCTAATTAAACAATATCATCAAGTCCCATAGACAATTTTCATTAAGTATTGATCCCTAAAATAATAATCCGTCACAACTACTTACTTGATGTCCCATAGCTAATACCTATTATGTATAGAGTGCCGAAGATAAATAACTATTTAATTTATGGGCAAGGAGGTGAACATTGGTACTATTAAACAAACAATCAAATCAATGCTCAAAGCTTACCTAACCTTTCATGTAACTTTTCAGAATAAGCTGACATATGTGTGTACATGACATTATTTCTGGCTATTATATGACTTGTATTTTGCTTTTTTTTTTTTGCAGTTTTCCCCTCTGCAGGTACTAGCTCTAATTCTCAGTTTTCTCGGAGCTAGTAGGCGCAGTCTAACTGCTATCATGTCTTCTCTACACAGAAAGACAACATTCTGTTCCACTATCTCTATCTTTTACATATATAGAAGCTGCAGAAACATGGAGGCGATTATACAGCAGCTATGAGCAGTGTAGCTGAGAATACAGCAGTAGGGTTAGATATAACACTTACCAGCAGCCTTTGTCTCCTTTCTGCTTCTGCTTCTCTCTCCCCTCTTCATAGACTTTTATAGGTAGTAGCATGTCTGCATTTTTTTCTCCCTGCTCCCTTCTCCCCCTCCCCTCTCCGTAGAATTCTATGGGCAGTGTATCTGTGTCTATTTCTCCCTGCTCCCTCCTCCTGCTTCCTCTCTCCATGGACTTCTATGTGCAATGTGTCTGTGCCGCTCTCCTTCTCCATAGACTCCTATGGGCAACAACGCATCTGTGTCTACTCTCTCTGCTCCTGCTCCCTCCTCCTGCTTCCCTTCCACTCTCCATAGACTTCCATGTGTAGCAGCATCTGTGTCTTTCACTCTGCTCCAGCTCCCTCCTCCTGCTACCCTTCCCCTTTCCATAGACTTCTATGGGCATTTTGTCTGTCTCTCTCTGCTCCTGCTTCCTCCTACTGCTCTCTCTCCCCTCTCCACAGACTCCTATGGGAAGGCTTTGAAGAGACACCCCCACTACCTGCAGTCTGTATCCTCTGTTCTATAACTAGAGGCAGATTTTGCTTGGCAACATGGGGTGAACAGGAGATTACAGAAAGGGAGACACCTAGTGGCAGTAACTTCACACTGAATTTTCATGGATAAAACAACTAAATCTTAACTTGATCTATATCACGTATACTAATAGATTTGCATAAGTTGTTTGAAAAGTTTGTGTCCATTTAAGAGAAGCTGCATAAAGTGTACCTCCAGTGAAAAATAAAATCTATTCATCTGTTCCTTCAGCTGACATCAGCAGGGAGAAATTAAAGGGCTGCAGTGTCACATCTCCTATTCTGCCCCATATCAAAATTTATTGAGTGTGCAACCTGCAAGTGAATAAAACGACTAAACAGCATAGTGCATATCTGTTCGATTAAAAATTTGAATTGATGATTTCAGCAATATTCTTTAATTATCCAACTCTGCTCTCTTAGACACCAGTCTACTTTAATTCAAACCCTACACCAACATAAGGAGACATAATGTAATCTTTTTTAATTGTACTTAATGTATAAAAGGAGTTGTTAACGACCCGTAGGGATGTTAAAAGATCACCTAAATGTTCGCAACACGTTTTATAATTATAAGTGTTTAAAGGTCACATTGACAGCATTGATAGCACTTGTTAATACATATCTGCCATGTTATGTGATGAGAGGATAAAATGTGTTCAATATTTGACATTTTAGTGTAGTATATTTTTAAATCTGGTTGAAAGTTTTGTATGAATCATATATAGCAAGTAAAAATCCTATAGTAATAGCTAATTTTGGTTACAAATAAGAAATAAAAGTAAAAAAATAAAAAACAATATGCAGAAACTTATTGGTGTTCATTTGGACAACTCATTTTAAAATTACGGAACTATATAAGATAAATTTAGACCCTGGAAGCCCCACACAAAAAGTCATTACCATCTGTGAAACTGTTATATAATTGCTCATTTTGAGTAAAAAAGTAATATGGAGAATTTCAAGGTGCTTATTGACTGCAGTTGATTCCTGCAGAGTCAAGATTCTGATTGGTTGTTGCCCTTGACTTTTACAGAGAGGGGTATTGATTTGGGACACCCCCTATTATCAGCATGCATATATAGGGCATATAACAAGGAGTTGTCTAAACCATAAACCTATCATTACCCATTGTAGTCCTTGGAGCAAACACCTTAACCTGCAAAATACAGTATGTGATATGCTGGTAGTTTGTCAGCAGTTAGGTAATTTAGAAAGTGACCAAGCTGGTCCCTACAAGATCTTGGGCGGCAAGTGTAGTCAACTTTTAGACAGGACTTGTTTCAAGAAAGCTATTTGAGCTTATTTGAGCGATATCGATCAAGTTTGACCCTTTCAGAAGAAGTATGAAGAATGAATTTGAGAGGTTTCCTTTTTAAAAATAAATAAATCACCATTTCATTGAAATTAAAGAAGACTGTCTAAGCAATTTATGGTTGCTTAATTGTTCTACTATTGGATCAGAGTCTCGGAGATTTGTTGTAGTGGAACCTAGAAAAATGAACTTTGAGAACCTATATTTCCAGATTGGTTGAATATCTGTTAATGCAATGGAATTTATATAAAGGCATGATTACATATCCACCATGACTCTTAATTTTAGAAAATAATTAAATAGTAAATTTAGGATATGAGAACAGTGACCCTGGAGATACATAACAGACGTTTCATAAGTTGTTTAAACTTCTGGCAACAGCATTAAACATTTTAGTGGGAAAAATGAATGTAACTGAAGCTGGTGTTATATGAAGAACATTTAGTTGTTTTTATTTGTAAAAGAAAGAAAATCTGTCAAGAACCACTAATGTTGCTTTCAGAAGAACCAGTCTATGGAAGCTGTTGTATTTCTACTGGAAGCAGTTGAATTCTTTGGTTTTCCTCTGCTGCTGGGTAAATTTCAATAAACATTTAAGGAGAAATTACTGTAGACTAAACTTAATAAAATTTTTACTGCAAGTGTTGGCCCTCTTAATATGAGAGGTATATTGAACCTTGAAAATGTTGCTGTACATTTTGTTGCACACACGATGAATGTTAGAAAAGACAAAAGTGCGAACAATATGGCAGCCGGTCCTTTAGGTTTCATGCACACAGTCCTATTACAGCTCTATGCTGTACATAGCCCTTATTGGGCACCCATAGATGTGTATTAGGCTTTACTGTTCCTCTGTATGTCTCTGATTTCATACTAAGGTACACAGAGGTTTTTTTTCTGTCATATTCCATATGAATCTGACAGAAACAAAATGGTGACATGCTCCATTGCATTCCGTGTTATGAAGCTAATCTCCTCCGGAACCATTGCTACTATTGGTGAATATCTCTGAAATATGACACCCAACAGCAGCAAAGAGTCCCTGTAGCTTTATATTATAGAGTCGATGGGGGATTTGTGTACCACAATCAGTGGCGTAACTATCGCGGTAGCAGCCGTAGCAGCTGCTATGTGGCCCGCAGCTTGTTGGGGCCCGTGCCGCCAGCCGACACGCCCCCCCCAGGTGCCCGTGGCGCCGCTAGCAGCCTTTATGGCTCCTACAGCGGTAGCGTCGCAACTACGGGGCCCGCGCCACCGAGCCTCCAACAAGTATGGGCCAGGTGAAACAGGCCCTCTCATGCCCGTAGGCGTCACTAGCACCGGAGGGGGCCCCGATGCTAGCAACAGCCACCCCGTCTTGCAGTAATTGTACTTGCGTCTATAGCACGCAGGTACAAATACATGCGTTAGGGCTGAATGGCCGGGCATGTTCTGAGCCCGACCATTCAGCGCCTTACAATGACGCTGATTGGCGGGGCAAAATGACTTGCCCTGCCAATCAGCGATCAACGATGACGTCATCGCACCGCTTCCGTGCTTGAAAGGCGCTGATTGCCGGGGCAAGTCATTCTGCCCCGCCAATCAGCGTCATTGAACGACGAGTCGTTCATCTTCAGCAGACCTGCTTAGAAGAGAGCAGATCTGCATTGCCATCGAATGGCGTGGGAACGGAATCATGTGAGTATGTAACGTTTTTTTTTGTTTTTTCTAATAAAACTGTGAGTGGCATTATCTATAGTAGGGGCTCTATCTATAGGGTGGGTCGTCTATATGTGGGGATGTGGGCCACTATATAGGGGGGTCTATATGTGGGGCACTATATACAGGGGGGTCTATATGTGGGCCACTATATACAGGGGGGTCTATATCTGGGGATGTGGGCCACTATATACAGGGGGGGTCTATATGTGGGCCACTATACACAGGGGTGGTATATATATGGGCCACTATTAATAGGGAGGTCTATATGTGGGGATGTGGGTCACTATCTACAGGGGGGTCTATATGTGTGGACGTAGGCCACTATATACAGGGGGGTTCTATATGTGGAGATGTGGACCACAATATACAGGGGGGTCTATATCTGGGGATGTGGGCCACTATATACAGGGGGGTCTATATGTGGGCCACTATACACAGGGGTGGTATATATATGGGCCACTATTTATAGGGAGGTCTATATGTGGGGATGTGGGTCACTATCTACAGGGGAGTCTATATGTGGGATGTAGGCCACTATATACAGGGGGGTCTATATGTAGGGATGTGGCCCACTATCTACAGGGGGTCTATATGTGGGGATGTGGGGCACTATCTACAGGGGGTTATATGTGGGGCACTATATACAGGGAGAGCTATATGTGAGACACTTTACAGGGGTGGGCTATGTGTAGAGCACTATCTATAGGGAAGCTATTTTTAGGGCACTTTCTATAGGGGTGGGCTATATGTGGGACACTATATACAGGGGTGGGTTACCTGTGGGGCAATAGCTACAGGGGTGCTATATGTACGGCACTTACAGGGGTGGGCTATATGTGGGACACTATATACAGGGGTGGGTTACCTGTGGGGCACTAGCTACAAGGGTGCTATATGTAGGACACTGTCTACAGGGGTGGGCTATGTGTGGGACACTATATACAGGGGGAGCTATATGTGAGACACTATCTACAGAGGTGGGCTATACGTGGAGCACTATCTATAGGGGAAGCTATGTGTAGGGAAGCACAGTGGCTCAGTGGTTAGCACTATTGTCTCGCAGCTCTGGAGTCCATATGTGGGCATTATCTACAGAGGGTTGTACGTGGGACACTATCTACAGGGGCTTCTATGTAGGGCACTATCTACAGAGGCTCTATGGGGGTCACTATCTACAGGGGGCTATGGGGCACTAGCTGCACGGTGTGTGTGTTACACAGTATATGGTTCTATTATAATAAGGGACACAGTGTATGGCGCTATTATAGTTAGAGGTGCAGTGTATGGCGCTTTATTATATTTAGAGGTGTTGAGAATTTTAACTTTGTTTATAGGTGCAGAAATGTTTTAAAAGTGAGATGCTGAAGACATCTGAGCGGAAGACTGCAGAAATGGGTCATGGCTGGTAGAAATCCAGCATAGAGGTCTGGACCAGAGGGAGATGTCACCGGTGAGTCACTTAATGTAAATGTTTATTCTGCCTCTAATCAGCACTGTAGTCACTGTATGATCTGCAGCGAGATGATGTTGGTATGATTTTTTTTTGTGAAACAGCATCTCCCAGCATATCCTCACCATTGTTCTGGCCATGCTGGGAGCTGTAGTTTTACGCCGTACAAACTTATACGTCAGGGGTTGCACTAAATTGAGCTGTATTTGTTCTGGTGTTGTATATATGTACTGATCTTGGTTCTGATGCTGCATGTAAGTACTGAGCTTTGTTCTGGTGCTGTATATACATATGAGATTGGTTTTGGGGCTGTATATATGTAATGAGCTTGGTTCTGGTATGTATATATGTACTGAGCTTGGTTCTGGGGATGTATTTATGTACTGAGCTTTGTTCTGGTATTGTATATATGTACTGAGCTTGGTTCTAGTGCTGTATTTATGTACTGAGCTTTGTTCTGGTGCTGTATATATGTCAGAGCTTGGTTCTAGTGCTGTATTTATGTACTGAGCTTGGTTGTGGTACTGTATATATGTCAGAGCTTGGTTCTGGATCTCTAATTATATAGGATATATTTATAATAAAAAAATTGCAGGGCAGATGGAATTGTTCTCAAGTCATTGTATATTTCAAGGGAACCTGTTTGGTAGTTTTAACCCCTTGAACCGCCACCATGTGGTAATACATGACTTGACAATATTTCCAAACATTCCCTTGTATATTTTTTTCAGATGCAGAAAAATCATTAAAATCTGCTTTTAAAACGGCACACACTATATGCTAATTACTCATTAAAGGGTCATGGGGTGGTGCCGCTATCCTGAAGAGTCACATAGTTCTGCCTCCAAACCCACCTTTTCATGTTTGAGTGACATCTCCCTGGCTGATACAATTTTCTCGGATGCGCCATTGCCTTGTGGCACTATACACAAAGGGGGGCTGTATGGCACTATACACAAAGGGGGGCTGTGTGGCACTATGCACAAAGGGGGGCAGTGTGGCACTATACACAAGAGGGAGCTGTGTGGCACTATACACATGGGGGAACTGTATGGCACTATTTACAAGGGGGAGGGCAGTGGCTCTATCTACAGGGAACTGAGTGTGGCGCAATCTACAGGAGTCTGTGTGTGGCACTATCTACTAAGGGGGGCTGCGCTGCACTATCTACCAAGGGGGGCTGTGTAGCACTATATACAAGGGAGGGGGGCTGTGTGGCACTATATACAGTGGGAGCTATAAAGCGCTATATACAGTGGGGGCTTTATGGTGATATCTGCAGGGGGCTGTATGGCACAGGGGGTATGTGGGGGCGCTATCTACAAATGGGGTGTGACACTGTCTATAGGCGGGGCTGTATAGCACTGTCTACAGGGGGTCTGCATGGCATATTCTACATGGTAAATTATTTATAAGGGAGGCTGCTTGTGGCACCGGGGGGGCCCCGGTCAAGAGTTTGCTATGGGGCCCAGTCTTTCCTAGTTACGCCCCTGACCACAATACATACATCGTCCTAAAAATAGCTTTGCCATGTACATAATCCTTTACACTGATTGGAATCGCAAACCTGGCAATTGTGTCTACCACCCCATAGCAAATTTATTATATAATGAAAAGTTTTACCATTTTCCAATGTACATTTTGTATCAATTGCTAACAGTTTTTAAATTTCAGTGAGTTTTTTTTGCATGAGGCAGAGACAACTAATGAGAAAGTTGTGTACCTGTCCAGCATCCATCCAGACAGAGAACTGTTGCAACTCACAAGACTGTCTCACTAGAAGACTATGGGTCGGATATATTAATAAATGCACAGATACTCCATGTCTTCCAGAGTGAGAGCTACACTTTCTCCAAACTTTCTTATATAGATGGTTCCTGAATGGTTTCAAATAGGGCATTTGAAAAGAATTTGTTTATACCAGACAACCTATGACTATAACCTACGCAAACTTAGGTAGTTGTATTTTTAACCTATATACTGTATCTTCAAATAACCAGTATGGTGGACAACACATAGTCAAGATATCATGTATGAGAACTAACAAAAAAATTACCAATATGTAAAAAAATATCAATTTATTGTATCAATATTTTAAAAGCTATTTAGACACATAAAGTAATAAAATAATTCCCTACAGACAATACTAAAAAAAACCACAAAATAAAACAAAACAGAGAGAGGTATAAGATACATCTAACAAGAATGCCCAACACGACAAGATGAAAATATTATTGTATTATACTTCTACCTAGGATATATAAATAATAGGATAAAAAAGCTCTACCATATATAAAGTGCAATGTGCAATATAAAGTGTCAATATACACAGTGATCACATATCAAGTAATAAAGCACAAGATCAAACAAAGGATAAGAGCCCAAAAGAAAAGAATACAAAGAGAATACCTAGTGTAGACTTAATAGGGATTTTGTATGGTGACAGTCCTCCTCAACACCTCAATGCATGTTTTGACACCCTCGTCCGAAGATGTAGAAGATAAAATACTTACTTGCTCTGAAAAGCGACTATTAGGTGGCAGAAAAAAAAATTCTCTTCTCGTTCATCGGTTGATCGTAACGTTTCTGCAGCAGAAAATATTATCCTTGTCGGCAGAACATCTCCCTGTGTGAATAAGGAGATGTGCCGCCGCCATGATAGAAATGTATGGGGATGAGCGATCGGAGTAACAATTGCTCGTCCCCAAACATAACACCTTGTGAAAGGAGCAAACAAGCGCCAATCAACGAGCTGTCTCATTGATCGGCGCTCATTGTTACGGCCAAAATGGACCGGTGTAGAAGGACTCTTAGTCTCTTCTAACGAGTTGTTATATTATATTCAGATGTTTCTTAGTTACATCTATCACTGGGAAAGCTGTAGGAAAACGAGCATGGCCACCATTTCAGCTCCCACAATCCAATTTTCTTGTCTCCTAAATGGCACATTTGCCTAGTTATTAGTGGACTATGGGATTACTGCCTGACTAGGAAGATTTGCTGTGCAAGTAAGGGTATGTTCACACGGCAGCGTCCGTAACGGCTGAAATGACGGGGCTGTTTTCAGGAGAAAACAGCCCCGTCATTTCAGCCGTAACGACATGTGCAGGTGCTTGAACGCCGCGTCCATTACGGACTTAACTGGAGCTGGTTTTCCATGGAGTCCATGGAAAACGGCTCCATTTACGTCTGAAGAAGTGACATGACCCTTCCTTGGCGCGGGCGTTTATTTACGCGCCGTCTTTTGACAGCGACGCATAAATATACGCCTCGTGTGAACAGACAAACGTCAGCCCATTGCTTTCAATGGGCAGATGTTTGTCAACGCTTTCAAGCCGTAATTTCGGACGTAATTCGGGGGTTAAAACGCCCGAATTACGTCCGTAAATAGGCCGTGTGAACATACCCTAATAGTTTTTGTCACAGCTGTAATGGAGGAAACATTAACTGTCACTCAGCTTTTCTGGAAAGAAACTTAAAGTCTATGTAAACCATTGAAATGCAAAAAAAATTACAATAAAATATAAAGTATAGGAGCACGGTCCGTGAAAAGCAAAAAATAGGACATGTCTTATCTTTTGTGGAGCTTTTATACGGCATGGACACCTTCCCGTAAATATACGGCACATCTGCTTATTGAGAAAGGGAGATGTCAGAGACACGCAGGACCTGCTGTCACTGAACCCGTCAGTTCCGCGGGACTGTCGGATTCAGTGAATAGCGCTAGATACACTTAGATGTGATAGTTTACAGGTGGATCCTGCGTGTCAGAGACACGCAGGACCCGCTTTCACCGAACCCGTCAGGTTCACAAGACTGACGGATTCAGTGAATAGAGCTAGATACAGCTGCTCTGCATAGAGAATACTAAAAATATTTTTTTAATAAAAAGTATTTACAAAGTTTCACAAAACACTGATACACCTTTTTATTAAAAATAAAAATTGCATTTCAAAGGTTTACATAACCTGAACTGAATTTTTCTAAATTTGATTGAAGAGGGTAACACAAGGACTTATATTATAGAGGTGACTTTATTGTAAAGGGAAAACGACTAAAATGTTGCTTGTATCATGTGACAGCTTATGTAATAATAATAAGAAGACAGGAACCATTCTTTCTCTGTTACCCAGACGCTGCCCCAGCTTCACTAGTGACAGCTCAGCTAGTCAAATATCTACTGGATCTGTGTCTTGTGTTGACATCCAATTTGGCAATAAAAGCTGTAAATAATCTTGTACTAAGTTTGGAAAGTACGATTAACAGATAAGCAAATAAAGTGTTTACGGCACATACAGTTGTGTATACTCTTCAAATGATGTGTTTGTTTGCTTGTTGGAAAAATTTGCCTGTTTTTAATTCAATATTTTAAAAGCATTTTCCACAGTAAATAAAAAGCATTTAGTTGTCTTCTTCTGTCAATTTGTGAAAATTCTGTTGAGCTTTTTCTTAAAGTGAACCTGTCATCTCTCCTGACTATTGTAGAGATTTTAGAGGCGCTGCTAGTAATAAAACTCCAAGTTGGGCAGGAGGTATAAAGAAAAATATTTTTATTTCTTTCTTTCTAACAAAAAGCAGAGCTTGAAAATAATAACTTGCTAATACAAGATAAATTTATCGAAAATGGATCCGACCGGTTTCGGGACTGGACTAGGCCGTTCGACAGGGAAAATATGTATTATACATATAAACAAGTTATTTGCACTACTGAATGTGAGAAGGGAAGTAAAGCAGCAGCTCCGAACATTCTACAGGCATCAAAAGATGTTGTTCTTTAAGCACAAAACTAACGGTGAGCATACTGATCTACGGCTGTATGCCGGCTAACTTTTTTTATTTTAAACATATTACGCCATGGCTTGCTGCTCTCTTTTTCTATGAGCTATTTGTTTTTCATCTCTCCTGACATGTCTGTTTTAGCAAATACTTGTATTGCCCATGAAATAACAATTCTGGAGCACATCTTTTCTTAGAACTCTTTGTTGTGTTCCTCCTATAAATTTATGAATAAATTAATAGCTAGGTGTTAAATTTCCAATAAGTGCTGACAGTGTGACTGTGTAGGGACATGACCCTTTGAAAAGGGGAATAGTAACACCCAGTTGTCAATTTATTCATAGATTTCTAGGAGGCATGACAGAGGAATTCTAAGAAAATATGTTCCAGAAGAGTTATTTCATGAGTAATACAAGTATTCACTATAATATCCATGTCAGAAGAGGTGACAGATCCTCTTTAAGTGGCCAAACACATGAGATGAATGCTCGTTCGGCTGACATCTACCTCTCCCAACTCGCCCATAAACAGCCGAGCGTACATGTTCATTTCAATAAAAAGAGGGGAGAAAAACAATAGCCAGCAGCAGCATATCTGTTTTTTCTTGGGATATGCAGCAACCTTCGGCAACAAGAGACACATACAAGACCAAAGAGAATATAAAGACCGAAGGAGCAACACATCAACAAACTTTAATAGTTAACACAGCGTCATCTACTGTCCTTTGAAGATAGTCCCTCCAGTATAAGCTGCAGCTATTGCTATACTCCAACCCATATCACACAGATCCCGATACGGTGTCACTGCATTTTAATCGGACCATGCATAGCACCGTGGTGTTAAACGCATGTGGAGTCCGCTTAAAAAATATTGTAGCATGCTCCATCAGATGCCGTATTTTGGACCAAATTCAGTGGTTCTAAAGAAAAATTTGATACGTGAAATGGAACCTCACTTAGAATCAAGCAGCTGCAATATGGTCCCATTTTGCGCATGGTATTACGGGACAAAATGCACACATTTGTGTACATGAAGCCTAAGTATGTATTGATATCGGTGCTGGGAAGTATAACAGCATGACCAGGGAGATGTACCATTCAGTACTCTAGGAAAGTCATCTTGGAGCCTTAAGGTATGTTCACACGAGGTCATTACGTCCGTAATTGACGGACGTATATCGGCCACAAGTACCGGGCCGAACACAGTGCAGGGAGCCGGGCTCCTAGCATCTTAGTTATGTACGACGCTAGGAGTACCTGCCTCGCTGCCGGACAACTGTCTCGTACTGAAAACATGTTTACAGTACGGGACAGTTGTCCGGCAGCGAGGCAGGGACTCCTAGCATCGTACATAACTATGATGCTAGGAGCCCGGCTCCCTGCACTGTGTTCGGCCCGGTACTTGTGGCCGAAATACGTCCGTCAATTACGGACGTAATGACCTCGTGTGAACATACCCTTATTAGTGTTCATTCAACTTTCGGGGAAACAGATAAAACTAAGAAACAATTTAGTCGAATTTTAACAACTAGACGGGAGAAGATTACTTAAAAACAGATATACAGGTGATATTTTATTTAAGAAGGAAATGCACTTCAATGTTGCGGGTTGACAACAGGAAGGTTTTTAAGAATGCAAAATGGTGTTAGAATGCTATACTTAGAAGAGATTCCTGGATTAACAAGGCACACATACTACAATGTCGGATGACACATTTTTCAGATACAAAATATTTGACTTTGGAAAACAAACCTCACATATATTAGTCCCTCATAACCTCAGGGTAACCACTAGCCATAAATGGGCCATAGCCCTGGAGTCAAGTTCCCAGAGAATTGCAGAATGACACAAAACTTATATCACAAGTATTGGGAAAGTGTGAAAAAGTGACATTAATACTTGAGGGCGCGCTCTTGACTGTGTAAAAAAATATAGTGGTGTATTTAAGTATGCAGATTGTCTAGAGTGCAATATATGGAGATAAGGGAATGAAGTGGATGCAGATTAAAATATTTAAATGTATTCAGATTTATGCAGGTATTCGATGCTATCGCCACGTGCAAGCGCAGCTTCCTCCCGAAACGAGAATGCAGCTGGGAATTCTCAGACTGGGACTGTTGATGACATGTATTGTCATTATGCAGGAACATCTTGAACATCGTACCTCCTTATAAGCTTCTATGTGTATATGAAATATACCTTAAATACCCTGCAAGTTATGCATATCTACACAAATAAATCTCATATTGTTCATCAAATAACAGCTAAATGGCGCTAAGTATCCAATGTTTATTTGATTTAAAAGAAGGCTGACTTTGCAGTTTGCCGCTGTCAGGTTTTCATCTGTATCTAACATCAAGATGATATTCAGAAGAATATATTTTTTGTCATAGAAATGTTAATAATGCAGACGTAGCAGAGCTGAGTATGTTATTTGCCAATTTGTGGTATAATTTATCTTTAGTATTGGAGATCAACTTGTTTTGATATCATGTGTGATTTTACCAGAGGCTTAGCTGGAAGCTCCTGGACCAAAATGAAATGCCTAATGTATATCAGGGCTCACATGCATCACATGCAGTCTGGTCAACATACCTGTACAACAAATCTGCCTTACTAATCAGATTAGCTTTCAGGAGTCTATAAAAGCTGGGTGCAGGGGCCAGAGGCATATTTTTACCCCCCCCTCCCGAAAATAAATACAATTTAACATACATATCGGAGATAGCATGTCTATTAGGGCTTATTTACACGAACGTGATATACGTCCGTGCAACGCGTGTGATTTTCACGCGCGTCGCACGGACCTATATTAGTCTATGGGGCAGTGCAGACTGTCAGTGATTTTTGCACAGCGTGAGTACGCTGCGTAAAACTCACGACATGTCCGTTCTTTGTGCGTATTTCGCGCATCACACACCCATTGAAGTCAATGGGTGCGTGAAAATCACGCGCACCACACGGAAGCACTTCCGTGGGACGCGCGTGATTCGCGCAACAGCAGTAAAACTATGAATGTAAACAGAAAAGCACCACGTACTTTTCTGTTTACAAACATCCAAACGGAGTGTCATAATGATGGCGGCTGCACGAGAATCACGCAGTCACACAGCCGCGCATCATAAGGGGCTGATACACGGAGCTGTTAAGTGCCTTTTACGCCACGTTTTTTGCGTGCGCAAAACGCACACGCTCGTGTGAATCCGCCCTAAGACTAAGGCTCCTATAGCTACACCGCTGGATAGAATTGGATGCATTGTCTCAGCAGGCAGTATCATACATGATAGGATTAGATACATGGCCCCAGCAGACAGTATCACACATGATAGGCTTAGATACATGGCCCCAGCAGACAGTATCACACATAATAGGCTTAGATACATGGCCCCAGCAGACAGTATCACACATGATAGGCTTAGATACATGGCACCAGCAGACAGTATCACACATGATAGGCTTAGATACATGGCCCCAGCAGACAGTATCACACATGATAGGCTTAGATACATGGCCCCAGCAGACAGTATCACACATAATAGGCTTAGATACATGGCCCCAGCAGACAGTATCACACATGATAGGCTTAGATTTATGGCCCCAGCAGACAGTATCACACATGATAGGCTTAGATACATGGCCCCAGCAGACAAATCACACATGATAGGCTTAGATACATGGCCCCAGCAGACAGTATCACACATAATAGGCTTAGATACATGGCCCCAGCAGACAGTATCACATATGATAGGCTTAGATACATGGCCCCAGCAGACAGTATCACACATGATAGGCTTAGATACATGGCCCCAGCAGACAGTATCACACATGATAGGCTTAGGGCTCATTCAGATGAGCGTGAATCTCGTCCGCATGCTGTGCGTTGAAATAACGCACAGCACACAGACCCTTTGATTTCAATGGGGCTATTCTCACATGTGTGAATTTTCACACAGCGAGTGCAAGTTGCATGAAACACACTGCATGTCCTATATTGGTGCGTTTTCATGCACCTATTCGCCCATTGAAGTAAATGGGTGCGTAAAAACCACAGACAGCACATGGGTGCACATCTGTGTGCTGTCCATGATTCACACAACAATTACACTGAAAAAAGTGCTTGCAAGTGTGTGAAAAACACATGCCCCACGCAAAGCACACTGATGCAAAACGCAACGCACACAGGCAGATTTACGCGCGTTTTTTTACACACTTAAATCTGTCACGCTTGTGTGAATGTAGCCTTAGATACAGGGCCCCAGCAGTAAGTATCCCTGTACTAATCCTCAGGGGCAAATTTGGCATTTCTGGGGCCCCAAGCTCTAATCAAAGACACCTCTAGAGAGTTCCCCACACAATGCCCCCTGCATATAGTGTCACAACCACCCTTTATGGTTCAACACACAGTCCCCCTGCCATACATCCCCCTTGTATACAGTGCCATGTAGTCCCCTGTAGGTAGTCCCACATACCCACCATGTCTCAGCAGACAGTATCATACATGATAGGCTTAGATACATGTCCCCAGCAGACAGTATCACACATGATAAGCTTAGATACATGGCCCCAGCAGACAGTATCATACATGATAGACTTAGATAAATGGCCCCAGCAGACAGTATCACACACGATAGGCTTAGATAAATGACCCCAGAAGACAGTATCACACATGATAGGCTTAGATACATGGCCCCAGCAGACAGTATCACACATGACAGCCTTAGATACATGGCCCAGCAGACAGTATCACACATGATAGACTTAGATACAGGGCCCCAGTAGTAAGTAACCACGACCCTATAGCTTTGGATAGGATTAGATACAGTGGCTCAGCAGACAGTATCACACATCATTGGATTAAATACAGTGGCTCAGCAGGCAGTATCACACATGATTGGATTAGATACAGTGCCTCAGCAGACAGTATCACACTTAGATACATTGGCTCAGCAGACAGTATCACACATGATTAGATATAGGGCCCAACTCGCTGACATTGCGGCTCCAGCGCTGGACCCAGGTAAGGTAAGTATAAGAATTGCTTTGCTTTTGTATGTGTTACTAAAAAAAATTGTGGTTGTTTTTTTACAGGTTCGATTGTTGGACTATGTCGGATTCAAGGACTACTTCAATTACGCCTTTTTTATTCTAAAAAAAAAAAAGGTAAATGAGGGTTAAGTGTTTTTTTTATTTTTAATTTCAATAAAATATTTTTCACTACAGATGGTCGGGCGCTGCATCGTACCCGGCTCTTCCCGGTACGCCTCTTGGCGGTGGGTAGCAGGTTAATAATGGAGGTTAGTGTTATCCTTTTCACCAGCTAATATTAAATCCCTCCTTAGTAATGGACGATGTCAATCAGCCAGCGGTCATTACTAAGGCGGTACTAATGAAATTGAAAAGAAAGTACAAAGCCATAGAAAAAATATTTTATTGAAATAAAAAAAATCCACACAACTCTCATTAACCATTTTGTTGAAAATAAAAAAACACCGTTATCGAAGTAGTCCTCGAATCCGACGTAGTCCAACGACCGAACCTGTAAAAAAACACAAACACACCAAAAAAAAAACCAGTAGTAAAACAGGTGGTAGGCTTAGATACATGTGTGATACATGATTGGTTCCTGTATCTAAGACTAGCACATGTTAGGCTTAGATACAGGTCCCCAGCAGACAGTATTCTTATACAGTATAAGATTACTGTCTGCTGAGGCCCTGTATCTAAGCCTTCAATGTGGTAGGCTTAGATACAGGGCCCATCAGACCGTTTCATACATGGTCATGTATCTAAGCCCACAATATGGTAGGCTTAGATACAGGGTCTATGTGTAATAATGTCTTTTATACCCTGTATATAAGCCTACTACAAGGCAGGCTTAGATGCAGGACCCCAGCAGGCAGTACTTACACTTACCCTTCACTTTGGCTCCGGGTGCAGCGGATCTCTCGACACCATCCATCGTTGTGACGTCACGATGCGAGAAGACGTCAGGACTTCTGCTGCGCTCGGGAAGGAGGGTAAGTATGTTGGTATTACTATAGTAACAGGGCCCATGTATTTTGTTACATAGGCCCCAGTTACTATTTTTGTAGACGCAGTACGGGGGGCCGAGACCGCTGCCCTGTCGCAATTGCGACCGCTGAGGCGGCAGTTGCTCCGGCCAAAGAACCAGAGCTCCGGTGCTAGCGACGCCCCTAGCTGGATGACAACCCTTGTGGGAGTTGTGGCTGTGGCCATATTAGTTGTCACCCAGTTTCTCTAGAAACAGATAACTAAGGAACTGCTAAATAGATTTAACTAAACTGATGCCCTTAAAATTAAAGATACATTTTATGTGGAACGCTTCCCAAAATCTGTATATTCACTTCTACACCAATCTCATAATCACAATGTGATATAGAGCTAAAACCAGCAAAGCTGAAACAGTTGTCTAATGAAAACACAATAAATTGGCACTTTCTGCGTCTCCCTCCACCAGGAAGGAAGCCAATTAATATGCTAATAGCAGCAAAGTGAATGGCATGAAATAATGGCTATTGACATCTGTTAATCTGGCCACACATGAACACATTTGTTCTTTTCAGAAAGATTTGATCACTGATCAGAATAGTAGTTAATTATAGACCAAGCATAAGAAACTGATTATTCACTGATCATAACCTTTGTATGTACTAACAATAATAGAGAGGAAAAGGAAGGAATTACGTGTCGTGATGTATCATTACTGCACAGACAATGACCATCTAACAATGCAAGTGAAACTGCTGAAAAGATGAGCCTCATATATTTCGATAATACCTGTATATAGTACCTTATACTGCTACAGTCTAGTTGCAGTAGTAGTAATATATTCCATACAGTATCTTGACAGTGCACTGTGAAGTCTCGGTTAGCCTCCAAAGATGCTCTCCTTTCCTCTACCTAGGCTGGTTTTGAAAAGATTTGGACATCAGAACGTTTATGTGAAGTTTATTCAAGTCTTCTAAGATGTTGAGCTTGTGCCCTGGAGAAAAGATTGACACCTTACAGACAGAGGCATATATTGACGCTCCGAGACGTCAATGCGAAATATGTAATTGTAAGGGTGCCTCCCTACTTACCTCTCTCCGGAGGACAGTACAGGGACACGGGCGGCTGAAGTGGCTGCAGCTCCGGACGAAGGAGCGTCTTGGGCGTCATGGCAACGGCCGCACTGCCGACAGCCATGACGCCTGGGCCGAACTCTCGCGCGGCGAGACTGGAAGGAGGAGGGGAAGCGTGGCAAACAAGAGGGGCGGAGCGGAGAGTGGCACGAAAGGAAGAGGAGGGAGGAGCAAAGCGGTGTGGGTAAAGAAGGAGCAGGACGGGAAGGAACAAGGGTTAAGGAGAAAGGAGCAGAGAGGAGCCGAGTGTGAGAGAGAAAGAGAAGAGGCGGTAGAGGCTGCTGGATTCGTAGCTGAAGACAAGAGGGTTGACAGTGTGGCAGCAGGAGGAGATTGAGAGGAGGAACGTGCCTCCCTGCAGTGGGACAGAATGACAGGAGTGCACCAACGGAGGACTGCCTGAGCAAGAGAAGAGTGGAGCATCAGCATCCACTACAGGTACCAGCCCCACACACACATGGCCTAACTAGGACCCTCAGGCCTCCCCAGCCAAAGTCCCATTAGCCGCAGTACTACCTGGCTCTCCAAGCGTAGTACGGTCCGCGCCTACCCTGGTTACCCAGTACGTGAAAGACTAGCCTTACACTACCGCGGCTGTTGTAGCCTGAATCAGGCCTAGTACCCTGCTCGCAACCTCCGTAATCGTGCCAGGGTCCCTGCATGGAACTGTTATTGCTAAAACACCGCATGTAACCCTGCATGGAACTGTTATTGCTAAAACACCGCATGTAACCCTGCATGGAACTATTATTGCTAAAACACTGCATGTAACCCTGCATGGAACTGTTATTGATGAAGCACCGCATGTAACCTTGCATAGAACTGTTATATATGAAGCTTGTTGGGGCAGGAGCAGACAGAAGGAACGGTTGGGTTGACGGGACTTTGTTGGACTATTAGCTGTACGCCGTGTACCTCGTAGCGTCAGCCCGCCAGTTCAGTTGCATCCTAGGGGGTCCACCGTTCGGACCACCGACTGAGGAGAGAGAGGGTTTGTCATGAAAGGTAGCGGGTAGCTCCGCAAGGACCCGTGACGGTGCTAGTAGGTACGTTAGTCGCTGATCCCCACGACGCGATCTGTGGGCCGAAAGTGTGACTCTTACCCTAGGGTAGGCTGTCAGTAGCGGGTAGCTCCCGCCGTGACTGAAAGCGGCGTATCCTTAGCCAAGCTGGCAACGTGGGGTCAGGCACAACCTCTCTCCGGGGGACTTCCAGCGGGATCGAAGTCCTCAACCTCAGGCTTCCTGTCTGCTCCATAGAGAAGAAGTTATTGTTAATTGCTCTCCACAGTAAAGAAGTTACCCAAGCAGAAGGTGTGTCTTGTTCATTGTGTACCAACCGCGGTAGTCCCTCCTACATAAAATGGCGTAGTCGGCAGGATCCGGAACCTCGCCACGATGGAACCGGAGTGCTTCACCGACAAATATTGACGGAGATTGGTGGTTGGTGGTTCCATCAGACGACCCTAGTGTGTCCTGGGCGTCACGACCAACCAGGACGGAGAACCAAACGGAGTGTGTGGAGACACCTGCAACGGAATCGAATCATGTACTGCGTTATCCACAGAGGTGCACTCGCAATCGACAACCGGCCTATTTACAAGACTATGACGTTTAGTGCAGAGGACTGCACTTGTTAACAAGGGGGGAAGTGTAAGGGTGCGTCCCTACTTACCTCTCTCCGGAGGACAGTACAGGGACACGGGCGGCTGAAGTGGCTGCAGCTCCGGACGAAGGAGCATCTTGGGCGTCATGGCAACGGCCGCACTGCCGACAGCCATGACGCCTGGGCCGAACTCTCGCGCGGCGAGACTGGAAGGAGGAGGGGAAGCGTGGCAAACAAGAGGGGCGGAGCGGAGAGTGGCGTGAAAGGAAGAGGAGGGAGGAGCAAAGTGGTGTGGGTAAAGAAGGAGCAGGACGGGAAGGAACAAGGGTTAAGGAGAAAGGAGCAGAGAGGAGCCGAGTGTGAGAGAGAAAGAGGAGAGGCGGTAGAGGCTGCTGGATTCGCAGCTGAAGACAAGAGGGTTGACAGTGTGGCAGCAGGAGGAGATTGAGAGGAGGAACGTGCCTCCCTGCAGTGGGACAGAATGACAGGAGTGCACCAACGGAGGACTGCCTGAGCAAGAGAAGAGTGGAGCATCAGCATCCACTACAGGTACCAGCCCCACACACACATGGCCTAACTAGGACCCTCAGGCCTCCCCAGCCAAAGTCCCGTTAGACGCAGTACTACCTGGCTCTCCAAGCGTAGTACGGTCCGCGCCTACCCTGGTTACCCAGTACGTGAAAGACTAGCCTTACACTACCGTGGCTGTTGTAGCCTGAATCAGGCCTAGTACCCTGCTCGCAACCTCCGTAATCGTGCCAGGGTCCCTGCATGGAACTGTTATTGCTAAAACACCGCATGTAACCCTGCATGGAACTGTTATTGCTAAAACACCGCATGTAACCCTGCATGGAACTATTATTGCTAAAACACTGCATGTAACCCTGCATGGAACTGTTATTGATGAAGCACCGCATGTAACCTTGCATAGAACTGTTATATATGAAGCTTGTTGGGGCAGGAGCAGACAGAAGGAACGGTCGGGTTGACGGGACTTTGTTGGACTATTAGCTGTACGCCGTGTACCTCGTAGCGTCAGCCCGCCAGTTCAGTTGCATCCTAGGGGGTCCACCGTTCGGACCACCGACTGAGGAGAGAGAGGGTTTGTCATGAAAGGTAGCGGGTAGCTCCGCAAGGACCCGTGACGGTGCTAGTAGGTACGTTAGTCGCTGATCCCCACGACGCGATCTGTGGGCCGAAAGTGTGACTCTTACCCTAGGGTAGGCTGTCAGTAGCGGGTAGCTCCCGCCGTGACTGAAAGCGGCGTATCCTTAGCCAAGCTGGCAACGTGGGGTCAGGCACAACCTCTCTCCGGGGGACTTCCAGCGGGATCGAAGTCCTCAACCTCAGGCTTCCTGTCTGCTCCATAGAGAAGAAGTTATTGTTAATTGCTCTCCACAGTAAAGAAGTTACCCAAGCAGAACGTGTGTCTTGTTCATTGTGTACCAACCGCGGTAGTCCCTCCTACATAATGGGGACCCTCTTATACCATGTGCTCTTTATAATACTGGTGTCGTCTTATATAAAAGAGGGTCCTTTGGTCGCTGCTTCTTGCTCCCTTAAACCCTATTGAAGGGAGGTGCGCACATGCACGGTCACCTCTCCATTTATCTACTGTCCGGATGCGGCAGCCACCTCTCCTAGTGGAATAGGGGTGAGGAGTAGGGTTGCCACCTTTTCCACATGGGGTATATTTACACATACCGATTTTGTGGCATTTTCTTTACTTGATTTTGCACAAATTGCAACAAAATACACCACAAACCCTAGTGAAGAGAGGTAAGTACATGCATAGACATCTCTCCATTTATCTTCTTGGATGCAGTACAGCCTCTCCTGGTGGAGTGAGGGTCAGGGGTAGGGTTGCCACCTTTTTCACATGATGTACTGTATATTTACACATGTCAGTTTTGTGGTATTGTTTTTACTTGATATTCCGCAAATCGCAACAAAAAACAGCACAAAACCAGCACATGTAAATATAGCCCAACATGGGTGATGCGTGATATAGGGGACACTTTATTAAAACTGGCGTTTTATACACCAGTTTTAATAGTAAAATAAAAGTTGGCGTAAGATGCCACACATTTTTTAAGAGGCTACAGCCTCTTAATAAATGTGTTGCACCTTGCGGCCAAGCCGTGCGCCACAAATGGCGTAACAAACACGACCATGCAGCAATAATTCCCTCTACATCGCTGATAAAAAAAACAACTCAGCTCTCCTCTTCTCTCAGGCTTCCTAATCACTCCAGCGCCGCTCATACAGAGTACCAATGCCGAGCAGCGTCAGGACCTTATATGCGACACAGCACTTAAATGTCATCAGTGCTGCATCGCATACAATATCCTAATGCTGCCTGGCGTCAGTACGTTGTATGAGGCACACTGGAGTGATGAGGGAGCCGGAAAAGAGAAAAGAAGCTGTAAGGTGACTATCATTTATTTTTATAATTTCATTTTTTTAAATTTAACTATTAAATGGGGGCGCTGCTTGGGGGTCAAGTTAGGGGCCTCTACCTTGATACGCCCCATAAAGGGAGATCTACACCAGCTTGGAGGTGGAAATTTTGCAACTTTTCTACTCCAGAAAACTGGCATAGAAAGATTGATATATTACCCCCATAGTGTAGATTATCAATGGGGCTGCCCATCTTCAGCTTTGGAACAGAGATTTCCATTACTCTCTAGTAGATAATAACCTGTAGGCCTCCAATCCAGAGGTTCATGTTTTTCAAACATTCGTATATTTAAATCAATCTGAAAATGAAATATCTCTGTCTTTTCCTACACATCACTTGTGGATTAATCTTATCATGACATCTATTTTTCTTAAATAAAGGGGAAAAGAGTTGTTTACATTCTTCCAATGTGGAAAACACAACTGATTTGCATAGCTCTAGTGTTTTCATGCTCAGTCTGTGAAATTTTGAAATTCAATGCGCTTCAATGTGTAAATTGAATTTTTTCTGGGTAGGCAAAGGTGCAAAGTTGGTGATCGACAGCAGAACTATACATTCACATTCATTATCTTGCATCTGTCTATAAGAAAACATGGAAAATAGAATGTGCCATACAAAGCTTCTACAAACAGTGATTAGTATATCTATACCAGTCTGTGAACACAAATTGCATGAATTCATGTGCAGGTTCCAGATTAAAGCCATTTTTATTATGTTAGGGAATTGCATTACGAACAATTCCCTAATATAATGTTATCAGACTCAGGAGTAGACTGACCATTTGGGCAATTGGGCACTGCCAGAGGAACCAGGGCATTGGGGGGCTTACCCCCATCCATCTAGAAATTGTAACATATAGAAAGAGTTGGAGCAGCTTCTTTCTCATAGGAAGATATGAATCTCATTCTTCCCATCATGGAGTTAAAGCAGATCTGTCTGGCATTGAGGTTGGAGGATATATATATATATATATATATATATATATATATATATATATATATATATATATTTATACTATTTTTATCTATTACTTATTATTATAGTTTTTTCCAAGTGAGGAGCTATTGAACTGCTGTCAAGACTCAAAGAGAAAATATTATAGACAGCTCTGCCCATATATAATCTCATGCAGGAAAAGCTGTCAATCAGCAGAGCAGCATAGGAGACCTGAGTTCAATATAAATCTATTAATTCACACTTAGTGAGCTTCCCCCCGGTGGCAGCAAGTATGATATAATTTAACTATAGCTGTGTGACGGTAAGCGCAGGATTTGGAGCCCTTTTTTGAACCACCAACTTCAAAAATCGAAAAATTCTGTAATATACAAACTGTAAAAATAGTTGTTCCCCGTTCTCTGGTGCGATGACTAGGACACACTAACATTGCATTAAGCAATGTGGCTGCATTATCCAATGACTGTAGACTGTGGGGACATTTGCGACAATATTATTTTATAAATAAGTATGTAACAAGGCAGCCATTGACAATACAGCCATATGATGATATACACAGTCGAGTCACATTATTATGACCAACTCCTACTTTCGACGTCGGCAGCACATAGCCCATGAAGGAAGTGATGTGTCGTGGGCTGGCTTGGTCGGTATATAAGATGTGTGATCGGCTGTCTGAACACATATCACTCGTTGTTGCCATGGGTAAAAGGGGCGATTTATCAGAGTTGCAAGAAGGGATGATTTTTGGCTTTCGGGAAAAGGGTGCTAGTATTTCTCCAACAGTGTAGCTTGTGAACGGTTCGTGTGTTGCTGTGGTGAAAGTGTATCATGAGTGGACAAATGGCACCAATGGGAATAACCGACGTGGAAACTGTGGAGCACCACGTGCCATTGATGTGAGAGGTGAACGTCTACTAAGAAGGTGCGTGAGGGCCGAAGGACACGCTACAGTAGAGCAGCTCACCATGAAAATTTAAAACAACAGTTCAGCGAACCCTACTGTGTATGGGGCTCCGAAGCAGACGGATGGTCACTGCTCTAATGCTAACATGCTGTTTGTCTTTCCTGGGGCAGATGGAATCTTCCAGCAAGACAATGCGACATGTCACATGGCTAGAAATGTCCAACAGTAGTTGGAAGAGCGCGACCAAGACTTCCAAGTACTTCCCTGGCCCACTAATTCGCCAGACTTGAACCCAATTGAGCATCTGTGTGACCACTGCAATCGTCTTGTTTGCTCTATGGATCCTCCCCCACGCACCCTCCAGTAAATGTGGGATGCACTGCAGTCATCATGGCTCCAGAAACCGGAGACAACCTATCAGTACCTTACTGAGTCACTCCCAGCCCGTCTAGCTGCTGCCTGTGCTGCACACGGCGGTTACTCTGGATATTAGATGCTGGTCGTAATAATGTGACTCGACTGTGTGTTAACATGAATGAATCGTCATTGTGGACTAGTTGTCAGACAGGAGTATGGAAGACTAGTGGTTGGAGGAGGGGGTTAATACTGAACAAGTTTCAAAAAACATAAAGGCCATGTCCACCTTCACAACCAAATTTATTTTTGGCATCATTTACATGAGCGCAATATACGCGCTTGCGACGCGCGTGCTTTTCACGCGTGTCGTACGCACCTATATTAGGCTATGGGGCAGTGCAGACAGTCCGTGAGTTTTGCACAGCGTGTGTCCGCTGCGTAAAACTCACGACATGTTCTATATTTCTGCGTTTTTTGCGCATCACGCACCCATTGAAGTCAATGGGTGCGTGAAAACCACGCAGGTCGCACGGAAGTACTTCCGTGCGAACTGCGTGGTTCGCGCAACAGCTGTCAAACTCTGAGTGTAAACAGAAAAGCACCACGTGCTTTTCTGTTTACAAATATCCAAGCGGAGTGTCAAAATGATGGCGGCTGCGAGAAAAAATCTCGCAGCCGCGCATCATACACTGATGACACACGCAGCTGTTAAGTGCCTTTTGCGCACGCAAAACGCCACGTTTTTTGCGTGCGCAAAACGCACACGCTCGTGTAAATCAGGCCTAAGGCTGGATAAACACACAGCGTTTTTGTGCGTTTTTAACAGCGCTTTTTGTTGTGTTTTTTTAATGCGGCCAGGTGTTACAAGTCTATAGTAAATTACAAAATTCATTACATCCAACTTCGTTTTGTTTTGTGCCATTTTCCTTTTGCATCTTTAATGTCAGTGGAGTGTTTTTTTTTCAAATGCAGCATGCCCTGAGTGTGGCATTTTATCTGGTATTTTTCCCATAGGCTTCTCAATAGGATTTAAAAAACGCCAGTTGAAAAGCATGTACAAAAGGACGCAATAAACATAGCCATCAAAAACCCCCAAAAAACCTGTACTATTTTTAAAAACGCTAGCATCAATTTTTTTATGCAGTTGAAAATGCTAGAAAAAATATATGCGTGAAAGAGGCCTTAGGGCACGTTCAAATGTGGCGGAATTTTTCCGCTGCAAATGTTGGTGCAGATTTGGGGCAATTACACAATGAATCTGCACCAACATTTGCATATTTGACAGGTAATTCAGACGTTGCAGATATCACAGCGGACTTGCCACAGATTTCGGTTTTTGCATTGTAAAGGCTGAAATCCGCAGTGAAATTCCGCTGCTTCTCCACAAAGTCATGAGCATGCTGCGGAGGGAAAATTCTGCACCGCAGCCTGATTTCCGCACAGTTATTTTCTGCAACGTCTGAACTAACTTTCCTAAAAATGTATAGAAACAAATGTAAAAAACGGCTGCTGCAGAATTCCACTGCGGACTTTCCGCAGCGAAATTCAAGAGAAAATTCCGCCACGTGTGAATGTGCCCTTATTGATCCAATGCATGTGAAAAGAGGCATACAACAACTTTGCAATAGGATTCAATTAAAAATGCAGTCTACCGTTTTGTTTCTTGAGTCTCTGAGCAGACTATGTGTCTCCATAGCAACAGACAGCAAACAATCGTTGTGTAGTCTGATCCTGCTATCATACTCCCTTCTTTCAGTCTTTTAGTTCTTGCTAACCTACCAAATGTACATTAGCAATCAATAGGGGACAAATGGAAGTAAGTATGACTGCAGGATCAGATTATACAGGGTTTGTTGTCTGTTAATATGTAGATGCATAATCTGCATAGTAGCTGTTGAAAGAAATGATAAGACATTTTCAATTAAGAACTATTACAAAGATGCTTCATTTTTCATTTTAGAGACATTGGGGCAATTAAAATTGGTTGTGAAGGTGGGCAGAGTCTCTATATAAAAAGTGATTTATTTTTTAATAAAAATGTCTATCAGTGTGTCTGGTGCAACTTTAAAATTATTCTTTATTAAAAATTATTTTTACTTTCTGAGATGCAGCTGCTCTGTATCCTGTATACAGAGCAGCTGTATCGTTCGCTAAATACTTTACCCGTCAGGTCTGCAGGACTGACGAGTTCAGTGAAAGCCGGTCACACGCAGGATCCACCTGTTATCCATCACATCTGAGTTCATAACCTGATGGATTCAGTTCTTAGCAAACGACACAAATGCTCTGTGTACAGGATACAGAGCAGCTGTATCTCAAAAAGTAAAAATCAATTTTGAATAAAAAACGAATTAGAAAGTTGCACCAAACACACTGACTGACATTTTTATAAAAAAAAAAAAAAAAAAAAAGCAGCACTTTGGAAGGTGAATATAGTCTTTAAATAAATAAATTAAAAAACCGCAGACAACCTTTAGGCTCAGTTTACACTTTGCGTAAATACAACGCATTTTCACTTACAATTACCCAGAATTGTGTGTTCCTCCTCCCAGCGCAGCCTTCTGGGATGACGTTTCATCCCATGTGACCGCTGCAGCTAATTACAGGCTGTAGCAGCAGTCATTTGGAAAGAAACATCATCCTAGGAGGCTGGCCTGGATGACGTCAGAGTGCCGGCCACCTGGGATTGGATGCAGCAGTCTCCTGGGATGAAACGTCAGTTTGGTGTGTTATTTCAGCCGGAATTTCCTGCGGCACACAGGGCGGATACGCTGCGTGCTTTTACAGAGCGTATCCGCCCCGTGTGAACTCAGCCTTATTGTGAGTGGTAATGGGCCATGACCTTATTACCAGTGGCCAATGCAATTCTCAGTCCACCTGTAATGCAAAATTGCAATTGAATGGAAGACAGACAAGGAGTAGGAAGGCCTGACAATACTTAAAGGAAAGGTGTCATAAGAAAAATGTGTATTATTATTTTATGTGTTTAGATTTTATTTATTTATTTTTTTACATTGCATTTTTTTATTAACACTTTTTTTATGGGGGCTGCAATTTTTGATTGCTTTTGTGTATGAGTCTCTTCACGACACATACACATGCAACACGCCAGCTACATGACATAGGAGATAGGAACGGCTCCCGTCCCTATTTCCTAAGCTTCTGCTGTTCTAACTCTGAACTGCACATGCTCTGTGACATGTGCAGTTCAGAGTGACCAGCGTAGAAGCTGGTTTGTAGGGGGAAAGCTTGCGCCATCTTGTTGAAGCCCGACAGCATAGCAGGTAAGGTGTACGTGCCTGCAGGGGTGTGTGTGTGTGTAGGGGTGTCTGTGGGGGTGTTGTGTGGTTGTTTGCGAGGGTGTATATGTGTGTGGGGGGGGGGTGCAGGGTGCTTGTGGGGGGTGCGTACTTGGCCTTCAAATTCCTTGTATCTCAATCTGATCAAGCATCTGTCGGATGTGCTGAAAAGACAAGTCTGATCCATGGAGGCCCCACCTAGAAATTTACAGGATTTAAAGGGTGTGCTGCTAACGTTCCAGTGCCACAATAAATGGGCTTGTGGAGTCCATTCCTTGACAGGTCAGAGCGGTTTGTGCGGCACAAGCGGGTTGTAATAGTAAGACTAATCGGTGTATAAATAAAATAAAAATTATATATATATATATATATATATATACACAGTGAAGGAAATAAGTATTTGATCCCTTGCTGATTTTCTAAGTTTGCCCACTGTCAAAGACATGAACAGTCTAGAATTTTTAGGCTAGGTTAATTTTACCAGTGAGAGATAGATTATATATATATAAAAAAACAGAAAATCACATAGTCAAAATGATATATATTTATCTGCATTGTGCACAGAGAAATAAGTATTTGATCCCCTACCAACCATTAAGAGTTCAGCCTCCTCCAGACCAGTTACACGCTCCAAATCAACTTGGTGCCTGCATTAAAGACAGCTGTCTTACATGGTCACCTGTATAAAAGACTCCTGTCCACAGACTCCATTAATCAGTCTGACTCTAACCTCTACAACATGGGCAAGACCAAAGAGCTTTCTAAGGATGTCAGGGACAAGATCATAGACCTGCACAAGGCTGGAATGGGCTACAAAACCATAAGTAAGACGCTGGGTGAGAAGGAGACAACTGTTGGTGCAATAGTAAGAAAATGGAAGACATACAAAATGACTGTCAATCGACATCGATCTGGGGCGCCATGCAAAATCTCACCTCGTTGGGTATCCTTGATCCTGAGGAAGGTGAGAGCTCAGCCGAAAACTACACGGGGGGGGGGGGAACTTGTTAATTATCTCAAGGCAGCTGGGACCACAGTCACCAAGAAAACCATTGGTAACACATTACGCTGTAATGGATTAAAATCCTGTAGTGCCCGCAAGGTCCCCCTGCTCAAGAAGGCACATGTACAGGCCCGTCTGAAGTTTGCAAATGAACATCTGGATGATTCTGAGAGTGATTGGGAGAAGGTGCTATGGTCAGATGAGACTAAAATTTAGCTCTTTGGCATTAACTCAACTCGCCGTGTTTGGAGGAAGAGAAATGCTGCCTATGACCCAAAGAACACCGTCCCCACTGTCAAGCATGGAGGTAGAAACATTATGTTTTGGGGGTGTTTCTCTGCTAAGGGCACAGGACTACTTCACCGCATAAATGGGAGAATGGATAGAGCCATGTACCGTCAAATCCTGAGTGACAACCCCCTTCCCTCCACCAGGACATTAAAAATGGCTCGTGGCTGGGTCTTCCAGCACGACAATGACCCGAAACATACAGCCAAGGCAACAAAGGAGTGGCTCAAAAAGAAGCACATTAAGGTCATGGAGTGGCTTAGCCAGTCTCCAGACCTTAATCCCATCGAAAACTTATAGAGGGAGCTGAAGATCTGAGTTGCCAAGCGACAGCCTCGAAATCTTAATGATTTACAGATGATCTGCAAAGAGGAGTGGGCCAAAATTCCATCTAACATGTGTGCAAACCTCATCATCAACTACAAAAAACATCTGACTGCTGTGCTTGCCAACAAGGGTTTTGCCACCAAGTATTAAGTCTTGTTTGCCAAAGGGCTCAAATACTTATTTCTCTGTGCACAATGCAAATAAATATATATAATTTTGACAATGTGATTTTCTGTTTTTTTTTTTTATATATAATCTATCTCTCACTGGTAAAATTAACCTAGTCTAAAAATTCTAGACTGTTCATGTCTTTGACAGTGGGCAAACTTACCAAATCAGCAAGGGATCAAATACTTATTTCCTTCACTGTATATATATATAACTTGTCCTTTTGAGATCACAGGTTAAGTGGCTTATCACAGTCTTGTCACTGGCCTAACTCTCAACATTATGTAGAAATTACAAGAGTTCACACAGTTAAATAAATACTTGGGCCCATTTCCAATCCTCGTGCAGTGTTTGCAATATCACCTATGAATAATTAGATGTAGCTCTCTCAATGACAGTTAGGTTTCTAGAGAGGTTAAATAAGCAAAGTTGGCCACCACAGACAAAATAGCAGTAACTGACCTCCAATACGTTATGTGGCGACAGAGGAAATAAATCAACTGTTAATTGCATAAAAATATCACTTAAATATCAATTAACATTCTTGTATCTTCCTAACAATCCATTTCACCAGCAGGAATGGGTCATTAGTAGAGAACATTTCATTGTTGTCTAAACACGTGCTGAATGGAGAAAATCATTTACTAAATGTGTATGATTTAATAATGGGCATATTCCAGGGATTATTATCATCATATATCAGTGTAAGTGGTTTGCACATGTTTTTATCAGTGAATAATGATATTTATTTTTTTTATCAAAAAGTACTAAAAGGGTTTTTGGACTATACGCTGGATCTCCTGTTACAGTGACCCACAAACGTTTGAAACCAAAATCTCAGTTTTGACTCGGAATTATATAAATTGTCTAGGGCACGTTCCCACGCTGCCAACTTTTTCTGCAGTATTGCCCTGGAAGATCAGTAACTCTGCAGGTATGAACACAACTGCAACACTTTTGCAATGTATGAACATAAACTCCAATCAGTGCTGACAATGTCAAAATGTGTAGGGTCACGCGCTATTGAAAAAGGAAATAGTAACGCCCTCTTGCTGACTTATTCATACATTTCCAGGAGGAATAACAGAGGAATGGCACAATGCATAGTTGCTCAAGCATTGTTATCTCTTGACGGATAAACTCGCTGCAACATGATATCACACAACAAAAGCCATTGAAAATATCAAGTTGAAGTTTCTTGACACTGTGTACCGTATTTAATGCGTAAAAAGTCAAGATTAAGATGGCTACATCTGTACAGGTATTCATTAAAACTGGCAGGTCCTAGTAGGTGAAGGACCTTTATTTGGCAGGACCTCTGTTAATTGCCCTATTAATATTATAAACAATTAACAATGAAAATATTAACAATTAGCACCCAGTTTATAGCAATTCCAACCGGGATGAGAAGTAATGATATGCTGTATGCAAAGCGGAGCGGAGAGATACCGCCTGACAGACTCCATGAAACTATTACATGAAAGGTACCACTAGGACACGTTTACCATACAGCATACACAACCTATTGACCCAGTGATCCAGTCTTCAGCAGGGCAATTCACTTGGTCTTATAGCAACAACATAGTTAATTATTGGAGAATGTAGTAGATGTAATCATTTTAATTCAAGTTTTATTATAACGTTAAATAGAATAATTGTGAGATAAAGGTTGCACAGATGCGAGTGGACATAAACAAAAAGTCATTGAGCATACAATCAGTATTGGTAATATAATAAAGTAATAGAGCTCCATTATTCTATATGCCTGAAATCACTGTAGAGTGGGAGAAGGGCAAGGGGCTAAGTACAGTGGTGGGGACTGGATAGAGATCTTATCCAAGTGAAGTGTCAATGGTTAAATGCAGTTAATCAAATTGCTTCCTTATAAAAGTATAATGTTCAGGCCTGTAGATTGTAAAGCGACAGTGGCTAGATGAGCGAGAAATAAGGGAGCAACAAAGGTGGGTCTATCTGCTCGCTGGCGCTAGTTGCGGTCCCCGCTCTGCTTGACAAAGACACGATTGACTGCCTGCTTGTGCGATCAGCTGTGTTTGTGTATATGAAAGTCGCCTGAGACGGCCTCTATAGGATTGCAATTAGCACTTTCCTCTGCAGTAAAGCAAAGCACATATTGGTTAATACAGATGCCTGTAATATGGACGCTAAGTAAATAATAAACTCTTTTCTTCATACCAGAGAGAAGCGTTCACTGGTTAATGCGGGCTCCGGTCACACAGTTAGGCCCCATGCACACGAACGTAAAAACGCCCGTAATTACGGGCCGTAATTACGGCACGTTTTTACGGGCCCATGGACTTCTATTGGCCACGGGTACCTCCCCGAATGCTTACGGGAAGGTGCCCGTGCCGTTGAAAAATATAGAACATGTCCTATTTCAGGCCTTAATTACGGCACGGGATAAGGCCCATAGAAGTCTATGGGGCTCCCGTAATTACGGGTGACTACGTGTGTGCACCCGTAATTATGGGAGCGTTGCTAGGCGACGTCAGTAAATAGTCACTGTCCAGGGTGCTGAAAGAGTTAAACGATCGGCAGTAACTCTTTCAGCACCCTGGACAGAAACTACCGATCACAATATAGATCAACCTGTAAAAAAAAAAAAGACGTTCATACTTACCAAGAACTCCCTGCTTCTTCCTCCAGTCCGGCCTCCCGGGATGACGTTTCAGTCCATGTGACCGCTGCAGCCAATCACAGGCCAATCACAGGCTGCAGCGGTCACATGGACTGCCGCGTCATCCAGGGAGGTCGGACTGGATGTCAAGAGAGGGACACGTCACCAAGAAAACGGCCGGGTAAGTATGAATTTCTTTTACTTTTACTGCGGAAAGGGCTGCCCCTTCTCTCTATCCTGCAATGATAGAGAGAAGGGCTGCCGATTACTGCAGTGCAATTTTGCAGCGAAAACGTGCCCGTAAATACGGGTGGAATACTGGTGACACCGGACCCGTATTTACGAGCACGGGTCCGTAAATACTGGTGCAATATGGGTCGAATACGTGTGACCAAGGACACGTATTTACGCCAGTATTTACGGAAGGACAAAAATACGTTCGTGTGCATGAGGCCTGAATTTGCATTAAAGGGAACCTGTCACAGCCACCAGTATGTCATTTTTCAGCAGAGGTTTAGCGTTCCAAAACTCCCCACGTCAAAACCAGCCATTTCGGCATTAGGTAGTAAAATAACTTATAAATTGCCCAAGATGAGACTGGGAGACATCTGGCGCATGCACATTGCGCAGATGAGGCCAGGAACAGTCCCCGATGCCGCTATATAAGTTATTTTGCTACCTAATGCTAAAACGGATGGTTTTGATGCGGGCATGTTTGGAATGCTAAACCCCAGCTGCATAACGGCATGCTTGTGGTTAAGTAGCTCCAAACCCAGTGACAGGATTTTTTTTTAACAAATGAGCGCTTTTTCCTGTATTAAAGGAAAGTGCTCATTGGTTACTGAATTACGCTTCTCACACAGATATAGCCTGTAACGGGAACCTGTATTACCAATGAGCGCTTTCCTCTGCAGTGTAGAAAATTATCACATAGGAGTTAGCATACCTCTCAACCATCCTGGATCCAGCGGGACAGTTGAGGATTCCCGCTGTCCATGGCAGCCGGTGGTATATCCCGGTTTTATCTACATCTGATGCTCCCTGCTCCAGCATTCACAATGTAACACTGGTCACGAGCAGCTCAGCACAGTAATCACACCAGCCTGTGCCAAGCAAAATTACACAGACCAGAGAAACAGAGAGATCCTTTCCACTCATCATGGTAATGGGGTTAGGCACTTTGGGGCATTATACTGGGTATGGGGTAGCTAAGGGGACATTATACTTTGTGGGGAAAAATAAGGGGGAGTTATACTGTGTGGGGGCAGCTTTTGAGGAATTATAATGTATGGGGCAGCTATGGGGCATTATACTATATGGGGGGAACTATGGGGCATTATACTGTGTGCGGGTTGCTAAGGGGGCATTATACTGTGTGGGGGCACTAAGGGCCATTGTACTGTGTGTGGGCACTATGGGGCATTATATTGTGTGGGGGTAGCAATGGAGCATTATACTGTGTTTGGGAGGCACCATCGGGCATTAAACTATGTAAGGGCAGCTATGAGGGCATTATACTGTGTGTGGGAGGCACTATGGGGCATTATACTGTGAGAAGGCCACTATGGGAGCATTATACTGTGTTGGCTGAACTGGGTATGTATGAGCGAGGATTAGGTGGGGTTAGAGGTGTGGCTTAACAGGACAAAAATTTGCAGCATCTGTTGTGCCTCTTTGTAATACTTGAAAATTGGGAGGTACTGTATGGAGGTTGGATGACCAGCAAGGGAAAGGCTTGAAATATATTTTATTATTAGTGCTGGCCCTACAATTATAGTGTAAAAAGAGTGCCCCTCTATTGTGCTAGCAAAGTGCCCGCCTTATTATTAGTGCCAGACGTTATTTTTGAAAAGTTCCCTTGTGGCAGCCATATTGGAGGCACAAAAACCCTTCCTGGATTGTCTGTATAGACAGTGCAGCAGGTGTCTCCACCAGGTAATGTTATATAGCCACAGCCACAAGAGACCAGAGAGTGACAGGGAAGATGCATACAGAGCATTTTTTGTGTATATAGTGTTACTATATTGTTACTTATCTATCTGCTGAATCTGTCTCAGTCTACACAGTAAAGGTGACAAATGGCCTGCATAAAACATCAAATGCCAGCCTCTTGTGTGTGTGATCCAGTAGCCAGTATAAAAACTGGAATTTTTTTTTTATCTGCATAGTCACATAAAAAAATGATAGATAGATAGATATGGGATAGATAGATAGATAGATAGATAGACAGATAGATAGATATGGGATAGATAGATATGGGATAGATAGATAGATAGATAGATAGATAGATAGATAGATAGATAGATAGATAGATAGATAGATAGATAGATAGATAGATAGATAGATAGATAGATAGATAGAACAATCATTTTACAGCTGTTGTGTCAAGAGTACATGCATTGGACAGATAACTGACCTATTACATATACAATGGAATAAATATGTGCAATGAATAATTAGCCAACTGAAACAGCCGAGGGCGTGCTGGCACCAAACCAGTGTGATATATATTTAGATAATCTGAATGTTTATTTGGAAGTATAACTAATCTCTATTTAAAATAGATTATCATTTGCTCATGAGAATGACATTTTACAAAAGACATTAACAAAAGTGACCTGAATAAAAACAATGAGAATCACCTAATCTGTCACTGTCTTGTTGACTGGCCTGCAGTGTGATTTTCAGGCAGGCAGTTAACTGTAGATATTACACATTGAAGTGCAGTTATTTCACTATCATGAGAATTAAAAGGGTATGTTCCCACACACTAAATCTGCGGCAGAATCTCTAGAAAAACTCTGGCTAATCTGTCCCAGAAATCCGCACCAAATAGTGCGTTTTTCTTGCTCATATTGCTGCGGAAGCACTGCATTTTTTCTGCAGCGGTTTTGCCTGCGGGTTTAGTATTAAACATTGGTTATAGCAAAGTATATGTGCACGTGCGGATTTCCAGCAGTTTTTACTGCGTTTCCGTGTGTAAACGCTGTAAAAACAGCAACAATATAAATCTGTTGCAGAATTTCTGCTCCCCATTGAAGTCTATGGGCCAAAAATACAGCATCTCCGCACAGAACATGCAGCATGTCAATTGACATGCCGCGGAATTGTAGTGCGATGCGTTTTTCACTTTCCGCACAGCTTTTAGGGCATGCCCAGACGTGGCGGATTTCTTCCGCAACTGTCCGCATCAATGCCGCACAGAATCTGCGTTGCAGATTCTGTTGCGGCTCTGCCTAAAATGGGCATTAAATTGATGCGGACTAGCCATTGCGTATTGAGGGGAAGAGGGCTTCCCTTCTCTCTATCAGTGCAGGATAGAGAGAAGGGACAGCCCTTTCCCTAGTAAAAGTAAAAATTAATTCTTACTTACCCGGCCGTTGTCTTGGTGACACGTCCCTCTTTCGCAATCCAGCCCGACCTCCCTGGATGACGCGGCAGTCCATGTGACCGCTGCAGCCTGTGATTGGTGCAGCCGTCACTTGGACTGAAACGTCATCCTGGGAGGCCGGACTGGAGGAAGAAGCAGGGAGTTATCGGTAAGTATGAACTTCTATTTTTTTTACAGGTTGATGTATCTTGTGATCGGAAGTCACTGTCCAGGGTGCTGAAACAGTTACTGCCGATCGCTTAACTCTTTCAGCACCCTGGACAGTGACTATTTACTAACGTCGCCTAGCAACGCTCCCATAATTACGGGTGCACACACGTAGTCACCCGTAATTATGGGTGCACACACGTAGTCACCCGTTATTACGGGAGCCCCATTAACTTCCTCAGTCGGGCTGTAGACCTAGAAATACATAGGTCCAGCCAGAATGAAGAAATGTCATGTTAGTAAAACAAATACGCTCCGCAGCACACATAACATGTACATAACATCTGCGGACTTCATTGCGGAATTTAGAATCTCCATTGAAGTCAATGGAGAACTTCCGCAATGAGTCCGCAACCTGTATGCCACACGTCCGCAACATCCATTGTATGCTGCAGACACCAAATTCCGCACCGCAGCCTATGCTCCGCAGCGGAATTTTCCGCATCGTCTAACGAACCCTACTAAAAAGCAGTGGAAGGCATGGAGAAACGGGTCTGCTGCGGATTAACGCTGCGGAGTGTCCGCAGCGGAATTCCAGAGCAATTCCGCCACGTGGGGCTTTGCCCTTACAGTGAAGTGTCGTCTGTAAACCCGTGTCATATGAAGCGGGCTTAGCCTGTGCGTCCTCCCCATGCTTCTCCTACCCGACTATGACGTAAGTATACGTCATATGTCGGGAAGGGTGTAAAGTCAGTGTCCACTTTTGAAATAGTTTAAAAATCTGTGCTTATTCATTTCCAATATATCTTTACATCAGTCAGAGCTTTGTTTTTTTTCTGATACAGAGCTCCAAATACCTTGCATAGACAAAGCGTTATATGATAAATTACTGGCTACCGTAAGTTGCCACTAGGGGGAGCTTAAGAACTTACTGCATACTGTTTATCAGAAACAAACAATAAACAAAGCTCTGACCGCTATAAAGATATATTAAGAAATTAATCATCACAGAATTACCGGTATGGCTCAAAACATTATATGATGATAAAAGTAATATAATGGTACATACTGGAGATAAAGTTTACATTCTGAAATTACTTATTTTTCATGACTTAGCAGCTTTATTTCCAAAAAGAAAAAAAAGTATATGATCTATTAATGTCACCTGTGTTCTATGAAGATTGCTCCAATACATCTCCATGTATCCCCAAGAGAAGGCGACACTGCCGTCAAATAACCAGACTCGACTATTTATAGATCCAGCTGCAAAAAATAAATAAATGACAATAACCGTAGCCACCAAGGCACATTTATACCCCCTCTAACAACGGCATGACATTGGAAGCATTAAAAGCTGCTAGCTGGTATGTAATGCTATGTATCCATGCAGCCAGTGAACTGAACTAAGCTGTGCGCTCTGTTCTGGGATTTAAGCAGTCTGCATGTTAACAGCCGCGCGCTCCCTTTTGTTTTGATGTTTTGGTCGTTTCGTGATTGGTACCAGTTTCTTGCAGTCAAAACATAAATTTGTCATAACTTTAGGCCTGTGAAAACTAATTGAAATTAATCAGCCGTGACCACTTAGGGCCAATGGTGACAGTTAGAAAGCGGTAATGGAACATTGTAATTAGCTGTCTTTACACGGACTCTCACCTGATTCTTTTTGCACGGTTTTGGGCACACTGGATTGCTTAAGTAAGTATTTGCACGCAAAGTAGTGATATTTGATCTACCTCTGTGTCAAGTGCTTCCATAACTTTAAAAATTAAAGAGGCAGAAATTCTCAAGTGGGTTTCAGTCGGCAGTTTGATTCAGATTTTATTATCAGCGATGGCTCTATAATAAGCAAGAACTGTCCTCTCCGGTTAGATATGCTTGAGCGCTTCCTCGCTTTCTACTCCCTCCTCATTTTAGCCATGCATTGCATTGAAAGTGGCTTGTAGTCAGAATTCTACTAGGTACGTTGCCTCTGCAGCTGGTAATTGTAATGCAGCATGAATTTTTTCCCTTCTATTCTTCATGCAAAAAATGTATAGGCCTTGAATGAAACAACCAATGTTTATCTAATGTCAGATTTTAGTATTATACAAAATATGCTCTATATTGATGGTTGATTTCATGTATCCGGTTTCATGCTTTAAAACAGACTTGGTATAGTTCATGATGGCAAATGCTGGTGGTTTTCATTATTTCATGCAGACAAATCTGTTTTCTTGACTCCGTAAACTTCTTTAGAGAAATGGAAACTTTGAAACATATATTTTGCCGGCTCTTTAGGCTGTAAATGTTTTACATGGTATTCTTAAAATATCGGTGCTCTCAAGCTTTCATTTATAAATGTGTTTATATATTTTAATAAAACCAGAGTTTCAAGCAAGCAAGATAAAGTGTATTGATAAAACATATAACAGTATATTTGGGGTAAAATATTGATTACATGTATCTGATAAGCTATTCCTCTTTAGTAATGTAACCATGAGCACTGGGGCGTATATTAGGGGAGTATGTGTAACGTTATACATCACCAGGACACTCCAATTATGTGTAGTTCTTTTGGCCCAGTAGAGGTCCCGGTGCCCACGTGGTGTCTTATGTAATAGTAGGAAGAGTACGATACACTTGTATATGCCCCTGTCATTCAGGTAGTGACATAGCTTCTAAACTCCAATATAAAATCTATAACAGGCCCATCGGCTGTCATATACTATGACTTGTATGTATCTAGTCAGATAGTTTTGTGAGTCCAAATTTTAACTTTGCTCTTTTATAAAAAAATTAAAAAAAAGCTGTCCTCTTGTACCATCTTGGGAACCATGATCTGAGTATGAAGGTACTTTTATATGTTGCGAATGCATATATGAGTGCTTGCATGTATGTATGTATGTATGTATGTATGTATGTATGTGTCTATGTGTGCAGTAAAAATGTTTGTATGTATATGTCTATGTGTGCAGTAAAAATGTTTGTATGCGTGTGTCTATGTGTGCAGTAATAATGTTTGTATGCATGCATGACTGTATGTGTGACATGGCTGCATTATTTGTGCACTGTATGATAGTATTATTTAGGCTCTGCATTTTTGGGTGATATTTTTGTACATTGTTTTGGCAGCTTTGGCAGTATTGTTTAGGAGTAGAGTTGAGCGGCATTATTTAAGTGTACTTTTGTGGATTTTCATGAGGGCACTCACTGACTTGCAAGTGTCCGTGTGTTTGGATGCATTGAGTTGTAAAATGAGTGGTTTTCATTATGTGTAATGAGGTCACAGTGGACCCATATAATAAATACAAACTGTAAAACACAAGGTCATTCTTAATTTTCTAATCTGAAAAGAAGAAATGAAACAAGGGAACATCTTTTCTCTGAGACAGTTTTGATACATAGAATTCTTTGTTTACTGTTTATATTTAATGAATTGTCTAATTACTTATAATACAAACCCTTGTACAATAATAAGTAGGTGTTTTGTATATTATGGCAATATTCTGCTTTTTTATATATAAGTAAGAATATAATGTTCTGTTATTTGTCACACGCCTTGCACTTTTACATAAGTTGCATTGGAAGTTCCATAAGGCTTAGTTCCCATCTGCGTCAGAGCTCCGTTCTGGCGTTCTGTTGGAGCTTCCCGTCAGAACGGAACCCCGACTGAAACAAACGGAAACCATAGTGGGTTTCCCTTTGTGAAAATGGTTACCCTTTGTCTCAGTTGTGCAAGGGTTCCGTTGTTTTAACGGAATGAATACCGTAGTCGACTACAGTATTGATTGATTAACCCTTACACAACTGAGAAAAACGGAAACCATTTGCATCGGATCTGTCACCATTGAAATCAATGGTGATGCAAATGTAAACCTATGGATTTCGTTTGTTTCTGTCAGGGTTCCGTTCTGACGGGAAGCTGCGACGGAACGTCAGAATGCAACCCTGCCTAAAGCACACATACGTGGAACATTTTAATCATAAAAAATAAATAGCTACAAAATTATAAAAAAATAATTAATCACACATTTCTCCTTTACATACTAACATTTAAATTAATGACATGAAAATTGAATACAGGAGGCATTCCTTTTAAACTGGCCATACATGTAAGGGTATGTTCACATGGCCGGACTTCGGCCGTTTTTTGGGCCGTAAACGTCTACCCATTGATTTCAACAGGAAAAACTGCGTTCTGTTCCCACTGGGCATATTTTACGCGGCCGTTTTTAAAAAACCTTAAGATTAAAACCAAGTGTCAGACCCATGAGTCACAGCCGTTGACAAAAAGCATAAAAAATTTTGACAACCAAACATACTTTAGACAAAAAACCATAAGACGTAGTAAGAAAAAGACCTTCCTTCATAACGTTCAATTAACCACAAATCAGCAAACAGGCCAAGTTATGGTCAACTTCTAACAAAAAACAAACAAAGAACGTGACATAAACCTTTTGACATATTTTTTGTTTGAGTGAAACAATGTGAATAATTAATGGCATTTTTACCTAAACTTCTGAATGACACTTCTGCCTAGTTATGGAATCATACAAGCAGCACGCCAAAACTATTCCCTAATCCATCTCAAGACTCTAGTGAAGCTGTATCCCCCATCCATGCTGTATTGGTAGCCTTATTTGCTGTCATCATACTGTACCAGAAACAGATTTAATTAATAATTTATTTATTTATTTATTGATTGATTAAAGGGGTTGCCCAGGATTAGAAAAACATGGCTACTTTTGGTCAAAAACAGCGCCACCCCAGTCCACAGGTTGTGTGTGGTATTGCAGCCCAACGGAGCTGAGCTGCAATATCAGAGACAACCCATGGATAGTTATGGCACTGTTTGTGGAAGAAAGCACCCATGTTTTTTTAATGCTGAACAACCCTGTTAAGGAATGGTTGTATACAACTTATAGGACTTATATTGACAGGTGATTTTTTTTTATTTTTTCATTGAAATGCTCTTTAGTTATTTTTTTAATTTTGTACTGGTTTAATTATCTTAATGAAATTGAATATTTAATAACATTTTCTTCTTCAATTTAAAACCATTAGGTTGAGTTCACAAATTGCAGATTCTGGCCAATAATTAGGCAAAAATCACACAAATGGCTTCTGGTTATAAAACAAGACGGATTGTTTAAGGTAGATTAGAAAAATGGCTCCAAATTTTTGATACAAGTGATTTGGTAAGTCACTTGCCTTATGATCATGTACAACTATGTGCTATTTGTACATTAAATGTATTAAAGGGGTTTTTCCATCAGAGAATTATACGACATATCCACAGGAACCCAGTATTAGCTTTTTGTGCCCACACTGCCTCCCGGCCGCTTACTGATTACATGATTGGGAATTACGGAAACAGCATAACTCGCTGAGCTACACTGTTTCCGTAACTCACTTAGAACTGAATAGTAGTTACGGACACAGCGTAGCTTGCATGCTATGCTGCTTCCGTAACTGCCATTCACTACTATCGGAGTTACGGAAACAGTGTAGCTCAGCGAGTTACGCTGTTTCCATAACTCCCGACCATGTAGTCAGGAAGTGGTCGGGAATCAGCATGAGCACAAAAAGCTAGAATGGGGTTTAGGGGGCACCATTCTAGAGATAGGTGCGGGTCTCAGAAGTGGGTCACGCATCTGACATTTATGAAATATCCTGTGGATATGTCATAAATAACCCTCATGGGAAAACCCCTTTAAGTCTCTGAAAAAACGGGTTGTCCAGCCATGGGGAGGTTTTCATACTGATGACCTATCCACAGGACAGGTAATGAGTATATGATTAGTGGTGGTCAAATACCTTGAAACCACACCGATCAGCTACTCCAGCTGCCTCTGGCACTGGAAGTTATGCAGTGTTTGGTGCCAGAAACAGATGGCTCTGACCACTTTTTTACTTGCCATGCTGATTCAAGTGAATAGGAGCAGAGCTGCAGTAACCCAGCACTGCCACTATTAAGTGTACAGAGCTGTTTCCGGAGGCAGCTAGAACAGCTGATCAGTGCAGGATCCATGTGTTGGTCGGACCCCCACCAATCATATACTAATGACCTATCCTGTGGATAGGTCATCAGTATGAAAAACCGCTTACAAAACCATTGCAGAAAGTGATCCTAGAATGATTTCTATCGGAAAACATAACTGCATGTAAAAGGGCATAGATTTTTTTTATTTTATTCTGTATTAGAGGCTTAGCTATAGGGGGTGCAGAGGTGATAGTTGCATCAGTGACGTGGTGTCTGAGGGTGCACAAATGTGAAAAAAAAATATTTTTGGAACAGCGGCGCTCCTCCGAGACTATTTGGAATGAACAATATCTTTGCCGGCAGCCACCCACTGCTGTCCCTCGGAGGATGAATCCTCCTTGTAGGGAACAAATGTGTGATGAAGAGATGGGTAAAAGATGCAGTATAATATGCAGTATCGGCGCCAGGCTTGGAAGAAAAAGAACGGGTTCTCTAATGTATTTTGCAAAGGTAGTCCATATTGGAACGACAATGCGTTTCAGTATCGGACCGGTCCCTTCGTCAGGTCTGGTGTTACAGACCTGACGAAGGGACCGGTCCGGTCCAGAAACGAGTTGTTCCAATAAAGAGTACCTTTGCAAAATACCTTAGAGAACCTGTCCTATTTCTTCCAAGCCTGGCGCCGATACTGCATATTATACTGCATCTTTTACCCATCTCTTCATCACACGTGGTGTCTAAGGGGGCACTGTTAGGGCTTGTTCACACGTAACGGAACTGCTGCATATTTTCCGTCCGGACAGAAAATACGCAACAGAATACAGTAGCAGCAAAGTGAGTGAGATTTAACAAATCTCATCCACACGCTGCATAAAATTTCCGAGCAGAAATTCACCAGCGTGCGTATTTTTCGTACCGCAGCATCTCCCAGTAGTGAGAAAAACGCAAAATCCGCACAATTTTCAGCAGTTAAAAATGCAGGAAATTATGCGTTTTTTCTGCATCGGATTGTGTGCTAGTAAGGGCATGGCCAGACGTAGCGGAATTGCCTTTCACAACTTTGTGGTTGGGTTCGTTTGCACGTTGCGGACAATTCCGCTGCGGAGCATAGGCTGCGGTGCGGAATTTGGTGTCCGCAGCATACAATGGTTGTTGCGGATGTGTGGCGGACTGGTTGCGGACTCATTGCAGAATTTCTCCATTGACTTCAATGGAGATTCTAAGTTCCGCAATGAAGTCCGCAGATGTAATGTAGATGTTACGTGTGCTGCGGAGCGTATTGTTTTTTTAACATGACATTTCTTCATTCTGGCTGGACCTATGTATTTCTAGGTCTACAGCCAGACTGAGGAAGTCAATGGGGCTCCCGTAATTACGGGTGACTACGTGTGTCCACCCATTATTACGGGTGACTACGTGTGTGCACCCGTAATTACGGGAGCGTTGCTAGGGGACATCAGTAAATAGTCACTGTCCAGGGTGCTGAAAGAGTTAAGCGATCGGCAGTAACTGTTTCTGCACCCTGGACAGTGACTACCGATCACAATATACAGAAACCTGTAAAAAATATAGAAGTTCATACTTACCGAGAACTCCCTGCTTCTTCCTCCAGTCCGGTTTCCCAGGATGACGTTTCAGTCTAAGTGACGACTGCAGCCAATCACAGGCTGCAGCGGTCACATGGACTGCCGCGTCATCCAGGGAGGTCGGGCTGGATGCCGAAAGGGGGACACGTCACCAAGACAACGGCCAGTAAGTATGAAATTCGTTTACTTTCACTAGGGAAAGTGCTGTCCCTTCTCTCTATCCTGCACTGATAGAGAGAAGGGACGTACTTTCACCTCAATACGCAGCGGCCAGTCCGCATCAATTTATTGCCCATTTTGGGCAGATCCGCAACAGAATCTGCAACGCAGATTCTGTGCGGTCTTGATGCGGACAGTTGCGGAAGAAATACGCCACGTCTGGGCATGCCCTAACTGCGGAATTGCTGCAGAAATTTTCTGCAGCAATTCTGTTACATGTGGACAAGCCTTTACAGAGTTTGTATTGCTTCAAGTTGTGCCTCTGTTCTGGGTTGTAGTCAATGGAAATAAATAGCCACAAAAACACAAAAGAGCAGTAATCTTTAAAATCACCTAATTAATGCAATTATTTATATACATGTGCACCATCGTCTTATATGCACAGCCACACAAAAATCCTGCTTCATTATCATCCCCGGTATTATACTCTATTTTTTTATTTTTTTATTTTTTTTAAATATCCCTTTTTGGGTCACTAACTGACACTTTCCCTGCTCATCCATTATTTGCAACTTACAAACCTCCATGTTTGGACACTGAGAAATTCCAAACCATAAATTAAAATACATTTTTCTATATATACTGTATCTCATATATCTCTGTCTTATTCGCTAAGTGTCAGATGGAAAATGATCTGCATATATCTATCTAGCAGGCAGCACGTGGCTCTAATTGTCCACTATTCTGACATTTGCATTTAAATGTATGCCATTCTCCTATTCGATAGATCTGTTGCTATGTGTTTCTATCCATTTAGCTAAGCTTCCCTTGCTAAACAACCCTGAACTTATTGCATTATTAAATATTACATGAATTATTCAGTGTAAGCCACAAAATCCATAGACATTAATTTTAAACAAACTGTGTGGATAAATAAATGCCTTAAATGGTTTGTTGGGACGATTCTAGTAGATCTCTAGTAGATTTCTTCATTTCATATATATGAAAAACAGAATGAGAAAAGGTAACAAAGCTTCTCTGTGCAGAGATTACAGAATGAAGAGAACAAAGAACGTTCTCTATATATTTTTTTCTTCTTGTAAATGATCTATTTCTATTTATGTAATGTACTATATAGTTAAGTTCATATTGTAAAAAATGTACAAATATTTTCTTAAAATTACGCTTTTTATTAATGACATTGGCTATTTAGCCAGCAATTCTAAAATATTATCTATTTGTAATATATTTTCATTACCTTTTTGCCATTTTTCTGTTTGTTTTATTCTGTACTGTGCTTGTGATGTTTCTTTCGTGGTGCTTTCTACTTCATACTTCATACTTCTACATACAGTATCATTACTGTATCCAATGATAAGCAGCAGCCCATACATATTAGAACCTGGGCGGTGCGGAATGATCATTTCCTAGGGGCATGTTCAGTAGAGGCCACTTTAGCCACACCCCATCATAAATAGCAAAAGCATACATCTAAATAACTCACATATTGACCAAATATTACCGCCATGCAAGTACTAAATAATGCCACAGTGACAGAATAATACCTACTTACTAGATGCGAGCCAATCAATTCTACACAAATCAAATTCAGTCCAATTTTTCAAAACGTTTCAGATTCGTCAAATTCTGAAACATTTTTGAATTTGTGGCGTGCTTATTGTGGCAAAATTGCCGGTAGCCATTTTAGAGATTAGAGAAAAGGTCACATGACCTTGTGCGGGCTTCCCTAAAATACCATGCAGACAAGCCTTTTCAAAATGCACTGCGGTTATCCCTTCATCTAACTAGATACAGATGTAGCCATCTTTATCTTGTATTTAATATAATATTTAACTGTGGCAAGAAATTTTAACTTGACCTTTTCAATGATTATTCAATGGCTTTGTTGTGTGATATCACGCTGCAGCAAATAATCAGAGTCAAGATTAACTTGGCTACATCTGTATGTTGCTAAAGAGCGTGAAAGGCGTTGGATACAGTCCGAGAAGACATCAGAGGGTCAAACATAAGTTTTCAGCACAATCGGGACACTTTTAATATCATCCTAATACCATCATAACATGACTAAATATAATTACTATACCATACCAAAGTACTGTCATGATATCTTGACCAAAACAGTGCCGCCATACTAGGACATCCAGGACAATTTGGACCACTGCCTCCAAAATATTACTTTTTAGGGAACTGAAAAAGCGGGTACAGTAGGAATTCCCATTTTATACTGTAACATTTCTCTAATCAGGTTTATGGCTTTGTGTCCCTACTCAGCTTTACATATAAAATGTACCCATTAGCTTTCTAATATTTGTCATTTGATAGAACAAGGTCACACTGCTGTTTCTAAATGCAGTCCTGTAGGGGTCCAAATACACTAAATGCAAAAATTACTTCTGTACTTTCACGCAGACTAATGACCTAGGCTCTACTTTGTTTCATCAACTGTATGTTAAATGCATCATTTATTGCATGGAATGGATCACGGCTTGTTTCCACCTATATTAATTGTTTCAAAATGGAAAATGAAAAAGAATGAGCTACATTACCACCAATGTATAGTGCAGACATGGGCAAACTACGGCCCGCGGGCCACATACGGCCCGTTAGGCTTTTTAATCCGGCCCGCCGAACTTGTCCAAATAATAGTAAAAACCTCCTTTTTTTGCCCCTTTCCCTGCAATGCCCACGTTTTCCCAATAGATGGCGCACTCAAAACACATTGACCGTTGTTAACCCCTTAACGCCGAAGGACGGATATATCCGTCCTCAGCAGCTGCTAGTTCGCGCAGGAGGACGGATATATCCGTCCTGTGATCGCGCGGGTACTGCCAGTGTACCCACGCGATCAGCGGCAGGAGCACGGCTGTTATACACAGCCTGGCTCCTGCTGCAACTGCCGGAATCGAAGCACGCGCCGATTCCGGCAGTTTAACCCATTAAATGCCGCTGTCAACAGTGACAGCGGCATTTAATGTGTTTGACAGAGGGGGGAACTCCCTCTGTCTCCCGATCGGCGCCCCCGCAAACAAATCGCGGGTCGCCGTCGGGTTTCCATGACAGCCGGGGGTCTAACAAAGACCCCCAGGTCTGTCTTCAGCATCTGCCTGTTAGGCGATGCCAGAGGCATGACCTAACAGGTTGCCTGTCAGTTTTACACTGACAGGCAATAATGCTTTGGTATACGAAGTATACCAAAGCATTATATATGCGATCGGCATATCGCATAGTGAAGTCCCCTGGTGGGACTAAAAAAAAAAAAGTAAAACCGTTAAATAAAGTTTGTGAAAAAAAAAATAAAAAAAATTACAGTCAAAGTCAAATAAAACTACTTTTTTGCCCCAAAAAGTGGTTTTATTTAATAAAACGGTCAAAACAAATCACACATACACATATATGGTATCCCCGCGATCGTAACAACTTGACCAATAAAATGAACACATTAATTAAACCGCCGGATGAACGGCGTCCAAAGAAAACGCAAAAAACAACGGCAAAATTCTCTCTTTTCTCCCATTCCCCCCATAAAAAATAAAATAAAAGTTCATCTATAAGTCCTATGTACCCCAAAATAGTACTAATGAAAACTACACATTGTCCCGCAAAAATCAATCCCACGAACGGCCACATCGACGGAAAAATAAAAAAATTACGCCTCTTGGAACGCGGCGATGCAAAAACAAGTAATTTTTTTCTAAAAGGGTTTTTATTGTGCAAACGTAGAAAAAACATATAAAACCTTTACACATTTGGTATCCCTGTAATCGTGCCGACCCATAGAATAAAGTTGACATGTTATTTACGCTGCATAGTAAACGGCGTAAATTTATAACGTGAAAATTAATGCTGGAATAGCTGCTTATTTTCAATTCTCTCCTAAAATAAAGTTAATAAAAGTTAATCAATATATTATAAGCATCTAAAAATGGTACAATTACAAAATACAACTCGTCCCGGAAAAAACAAGCCCTTATACGGCTATGTCGACGGAATAAAAAAAGAGTTACGACTCTTGGAATGCGACCGTGGAAAAACAAAAAATAATCCTTGGTCATTAACATGCAAAATGGCCCGGTCATTAAGGGGTTAATGTGGCGCGTATTTCTCTTTATTTCACTTTAATTTTCACTTCGTTTCACGTCACCATTAAGCCCTTCGGTTTTCAAAGAGTACAATATCAGCCGTCACTTTGCCACGAAGCATGCAAACTATGCTAGCAAGCAGTCAACACAAGAACGGGCGGCTACTGCTCAGAGGTTGGCAGCTAATTTACAGAGTCAACAGAACTTTTTTCTTGATAAATCACAGTGCGTATGTTATTTTAATCTATTTACATTTCCTCCTCCCAGTATCTGCGAAATAGTATGTAAATGCCATATCTTGCATATTCCTTGAGACAAATTTATTAACTGATAAGGGCTATTTTTCACATTTGAAAGACAGTTAATAAATTGGGTTGTAGTGTTCTTACTGTGCTATGAGGTTTGCACACACTACATTTAATGCTTTAGTATATCCGGCCCAAACACTCCCTCCAAATGCTCCTGGCCCGGCCCCTCTGTCAAATTTTAGAACCCATTGTGGCCCGCGAGTCAAAAAGTTTGCCCACCCCTGGTATAGTGCATAATCCATAGATGCTGAGAAGTTCACATCTATACTGAAGAATACCAATATTAAACAAGTCAGCGATCAGTTTGAATTCTCCACATCAACTTTGAAGTCCATTGATTTACACGAACCATACTACACTTTGTATTCAGAATCCAAGCAACTTAATGTGAAGGGAGTGATCCGCCATTGAAAGATTACACAAAAATTTCACCAGTCCCTTTTTAAGGCCTCCTTCATTCATACTTCTTTCTGCTTTTTTAAAACGCATGTAAAAGATGGCAATGCATTTTAAGCGTTTTTTTTTAATTAGTGTCATTTTGTACACGGATTTTTACTGCCATTTTTGAAGTTCCATATAGAAGCCTATGCACATCATAAAAAAACGCAACACCATACGCCACTGGCCCCCAAAACACACACAAAAAAAACCTCCATAAACCAAATACTACATATAAAAAGCATTCTCATATTTTAGTATATAACTTTTAAAAAAAAAAAAAAACTTTTGAAAATACTCAGCGAAAAATGCCACCGAAAACACGGCAAAACACTGGGTGTGAAACTGGCCTGCAAAAATAAACTAGCAAGCTCTTTACCATCCACGAGTGTAAGGATTGCCAACCTCCATTTTTGTTTTTTGTTTTTGTGGACAACTTTGCCAAAAATTATCCATGACCTGTTGTAAGACCAAGGTAAAAATCATGAACATTATAAGTAATATTTGTCTACAGCTCAGATACTGATATGAACACATTAGGAACATTTACTGTGAACTTTAAAATAATGATAATTCCAATAACAATAACCTACATAAGTTCCTTCAGCTTTAAATATATCACGGACACATTTGTTTTTTTTTTATTATGGACTCTGGCCCAAAGTCTTGTCCATTCGTGAATTTACAGATGTTTGGCAACCCTAAAAGAATGGAAGAAATTAAGTATTCTTATTATAAAATTATAAGTTAATTTTAAGTCTAAATTTTGGAAGCTGTGTTTTGCGGGTAAAAGTCACCTTTATGTTTTTTTATTATTTTTATGGAAACATTAGGTAACATTAGGAAAATAAGGTCTTAAGGTTCATATTAGATACTTGTTTAGTGTTCTTACTTCCACACCATTTTGTGCATCAAGGTTTGTTCTGGTTGCCCTGAATATTATACTTCTTAGCAGAAAACAGATGTCTCGATAAGGCTCTGTTCACATCTGCATCGTAGTTTCCGTTTTTATAATTGAAACCACAATACAGCTCCAAATCTTACAATGGGGTCCGTAGAGTACTGAAGCGGTGTCCATGGTTTTGATGGGAAAAATAGATACTCTTCCTGTCAAATCTAATGGAATATGTGACTGAGGCTTCGACGCAGATGTGAACAGAGTCTAAAACCCTTAAATATAACTGATGATATTCTGTGAACCAAGCAACAAAAAAAAAAGTTACAAAAAAGCTGAAATAGAGACAATACAATACAATAAAATAATGGAAACTGTTGCAATGTGATGTCTGACAAAAGGCTAATCCACCTATAGACAAAACAATGGGACTTTTCTTTCTGTTAACCCCGGAAAGGCAACAGTGATGCTTGGCATGTTTTGACATGTCCAATCACTATTCATTTAGATAATCCCTGTTTGAGATGGATTCACTTAATAATTTCCTGTAAAGTCATCTTTTCTAGAAATGCTCACATGCAATTCCACAAATAATTAATGACAACAATCTAATTAATTTTGTCACTCTAATTTCTTTTTGCTCTTGGCATTGTTCGGCTGAGGAGTCTGCACTCTTTAAAAGTCATCATAAAGGCTACACAATCTCATTCGAAGTAGTCATATGTTCTTTTTCCCATTACAATATTTATATTATTCAATATACAGCATGGGTTTGCTATTTGTATTATCAAAAAGATTATTTTAGGTCTGTTGATAGAAAATATAACACATAGTTAATGAATATAATTGCAAATGTAATCCCATTAATATTATAACTGAAACAATGTCTTTTATTTTATTTATTAAAACAATGGGCCTCAAAACTGTCTAAATGAAAACTGGCCTTTTTACCCACAGCAACCAATCATAGCTTTTTTTTACCAGAGCAGTTGACATATAGTCGAAATAAACTGCTGTCTAAAGCACAGTTCACACTTCCCAAGGAGAGAAAAGACTAGAACCTGCACACCTAAGTATTAAAACCATGAAAGTCCATGGATCCGTTTTGGAGACGGGAAGAGAATGTCTTACGAGTGGAGTTATCCAGCACTGGATGATTAAAACTTCAAAACTGTATTGGTACATCCACAAAAAGATTCACAAACAGGCATAAAATAGTATAAGATTAACGCTCACGTCTTTCCAATGTACACTACTTTCTTAATCATAGCAATTTGATCTCTTTCGTATGTTATTATAACTTTTTTTAAACAGCATTTAAAACAGACCATAATGCATCTCTCACAAGTTAGGCATAGCGCAAGAGAAACAGAGCAGCCAATAGTAATCTAATACATATAAAAAATATAATACAGCCTATGATAATAAGCCTCTCCATGAGACATGTACAAATTCAGTCTATATAAAAAACAAAATTAGTAGAAAATGTTACAAATTACACTAACCATAGATACCGCCCATATTCATAATGAACTGTATGGAAATACATATCAGATCACAAGCTATAGTGATGTCCCTTCTTTAAGGGGATTTCCTACAATCACATGCACTGTATCCCCTATCCTCAGTATAGGGGATACATTTGTGATCGCTGGGGGTCAGACTGCTTTGACCCCCAGCAAAGAGGAGATTGGGGGAACAAAAGTCCCCTGAACTGCGCTGAGAATGGAGCTGGTCGAGAATGCGCACCAATGTTCCATTCTCATGGAGTACTTTGAGAAACTTTCGGTCCCCTGTTCTACTCATCAATGAGTGTCCCAGGGGTAGGACCCCCAGTGACCATACATATATCCAGTATTCTGTGGATAGGGGATACATGTGCTTTGTGGGAAAACCCATTTAACTTATCTCAACCAAAATATTCCAAAATATATGGCGTGAGATGTTGAACAAATATGTAAGAAAAATATATGTCTCCAATAAATTCCTCTGACAGATATGTTGCCCTAAGACTCCCATGTTAAAAAAAAACCATGCATTTAACTATACATTTTTTTACTGGATGGCAGTGACGCATCTCTCGGACAAAACCTATCCATCGGCCATTCTTCTCCTATAGACTCCCATGTTAAAAAAACATACTTTTTTTACTGGATGGCGCGAGATTGTATTGAATCGGTATCATGAGAAATTGTAAAACATAATGCAATTCAAGAAAAGTTAAGAGTGGACACATCTGTATATGAGGTCTCAATATGAACAGATCTTACTATTGCACTAATAATGACACATAATTTTCCATTTGAAATATAACCCATTGACTATTCTAGTATTTAAATAAAAGATCCATTGGTTTCTTTGTGAATCAACTAATAAAATGATGATTTTTTCTTTATTGTGTGGTGGAGGATATCTCCTTAAGGTCACACTTTTCTTGAAGGCACTTTTTTATGATGATCGAATCAGACTGGACATCTGATTCATTCATGTTTTAATCTGCTTTTCAAGGTTCAAGAATTCAACCTCTGTTCGAAACCTCCCATAATTCCACTAGTGACAACACAATTTCTTTCTTATGAATGAATTCAAACAAATCACATTTATGTTGTTAACCTCATCTGAACCCGGTTTCTTCCAGGGTTGAATACTACAATAGATTATGTAATGCCTTTACACCATGCACCCCCTGCTCCCCCACAGTTATGGGCAGATCTGTTTTATGTTTAGTGTAGTTTAGATGATAAGAAACAATGAGATACAAATATTATATCTGCATTATATCAATGAATATCAAATCAGCTACAAGTCAGACACTACTTTGATGAATTGAATGGCACCTCTAAAGCTAGGTTTATTCCACTTTTATTTTTAAAGGTTATAATAGTTCACCAACTCTATACTTCTTTGATGGATCTAGCAAACGAATCCTGTATTTTTTGTCTTCATTTTATTTGGATGAATCGAAACATATACTGAAAACGTTTTCCCAGAAATTTGGATAATGGACATTGACTTCCAAAAAACATTAGAAATAATAATATTAATAATAATAATAATAATAATAATAAAAATAGTAATAATAATAATAGTATGGTTTTTAGTACTATAAAAAACAGGTATCCTGTCAGACATTGCCAAAAGGATACTCTTCTGTCATATAACTGCCACATAGAAGCCAATGGGTACTGTTCAGTATATATCAGGATATTTTTTTCAGGTCTATACAACTGACATAATGACGAAATGTGGCACAATTAACTTCATTGATTCATTAATATACTGTAAATAGTATGTGCCTATTCATTTTCACAGAACTTTTAGGTAACTACAACCTTACGTTTTGAAAGGATCCAAAAGGACTGAACAGTATTTACATTTTCTCCACTGTAGCTCAATAATATAATTTTATTTTTTTTATATGATAATGATTAAAAACTATATGGGAACCAATCTATCTTTCAATAAAAACAATTTTTGTTAAAGGGCTTATTCAGACGAACGTATAATACGTCCGTGCAACGTGCGTGATTTTCACGCGCCTCGCACGGACCTATGTTAGTTAATGGGGCCATTCAGACTGTCCGAGATTTTCATGCAGCGTATGTCCGCTGCGTAAAACTCACGACATGTCCTATATTTGCCCGTTTTTCGCGCATCACGCACCCATTGAAATCAATGGGTGCGTGAAAACCGCGCACGGCACACGGAAGCACTTCCGTGTGCCGTGTGCAATGCGCGCTACTGTGGTCAAAGCTATGAATGAAAACAGAAAAGCACCACGTGCTTTTCTGTTTACAAACACACAAACAGAGTGTCATAATGATAGCGGCTGCGCGAAAATCACCATATGGTGATGACACACAGAGCTGTTATGGACCTTTTGCGCGCCCAAAACGCCGCATTTTTGAGGCGCGCAAAATGCACTCGTGTGAATCCGGCCAAATAATAATAAATAAAAAAACATTGACGTCATTACCTCAGCCATTAAATGTGGATCCTATCAGTCAGTGGATAAAGGTTGTCAGCTGACTACAACCAAAGAACTGCTAACAATAAATATATAAACTTTGTCACTTCAAGGCAACTATAATTAGAAACAAAAGAAGGCAATGTTCAAATTATAAGAAGAAAAATATTGTCCTCGTCTATGCTGAACTATACCTGAACCGACATTAATATATTTATTGCTTATTCTTACAATTTTCTACCAATTTATTTTTGATAGATAGATAGATAGATAGATAGATAGATAGATAGATAGATAGATAGATAGATAGATAGATAGATAGATGATAGAGATAGATAGATAGATAGATAGATAGATAGATAGATAGATAGATAGATAGATAGATAGATAGATAGATAGATAGATAGATAGATAGATAGATAGATAGATAGATAGATAGATAGATAGAATGAATAGATAGATAGATAGATAGATAGATAGATAGATAGATAGATAGATAGATAGATAGATAGATAGATAGATAGATAGATAGATAGATAGATAGATAGATAGATAGATAGATAGATAGATAGATAGATAGATAGATAGATAGATACCAATAATCAATTTATCTATTAACCTTGCATTTGTTAAATAATTAATTTTGATAACATCCAATGTCTGCCCACACACAATACCCTTAAATCTAATTGTAATTACATTTATTGTTTTATAAAATTAATAGAGATATTAATATTAATATTTTCTAACATTGCAAATATTACAAAATGATGATGAAATAGAGTTTGTACCAAAATGTTTGCTAGCATTATATCTACTTTACAAGATGTTCATTTTAATTAATTAATCAAAAATTAATTTTTGTTCAAGCCTGAAAAAATTAAAAACTCCAATAAAGAGTGCAAAATTTGTATGGGAGAATTTAGATAAAATAAAAAAGTAATAATCACCAACATTAACTAAGAAAAATAGACGTTTGATTTGTGTAACAATATTGAATAAATGACTATTTTATGTATACATTTTCTCTGACTCAAAAAATTTATGTATGTACCACAAATTTCTAAAAGTAATTACTTATGTAATAATAATAAAAAAAAATAAAAAAACATATTTCTGATTTCATTGGGTCCCAGACACCACCCACAAGAGCTGCCACTCAACTGCTTTATTTAACAAAATCCTGAACTGAATTTTGTTGCAACTATAGAAATAAACAATATTTTTCTGAAAAATTAAAATTTCATTATTTAGATTTTTTCCGCATACAGTAATACATGCTATAATTTAACACTTTAACACTCCAAGATGACAGAGTCCTATAATCTATAACAAAATGATATAATTGTTAACACAATAACAATAAAACATTGTAGCTATTTTAGCTATTGAACTGATCTGATATATTTCCGCCTTCGAGCCGTAGACTCATGACAGGATGCACTAAATGTTTGTCTATGTCTATCTGTGATTAGGATAATGTATGCTGTTTCCTACTGTAACTTGCTTCTGCGTGCGTAAGACTCGTACATATTTAAAGGCTGGGTATTCAGGGAGTATTTGTCATGTTCCTTTTTTGTTCTTAGCACGCAAGCAAAGGCTGTTAGCCTACATACAGGAATTTCTTATTTTACTCTGTGTGTGTAGAGGAATGTGTGTAAGATTGCGTGCCCGTTCGATGTTAAACCATTAACGGACGGTGAATAATGTCAGCCATATCACACAATTTTAAGTCGCTTTTATATGCAATTAAATTCCAAATAATTTTCCCAATTAGTGCATTATTTAACAAATTCGCCTGATTTGCTGGTCCATAGAATACAATTGGAGAATCAGTTTCCTATTATCTCAAACCTGACGATTCAATTCTACAATGCATCGAAATGGCCAGAAAATCTGAGAAATTGCTGTTCCTGGGATTGCAGCTCAGTCTTATTCACTTGAATGGGGCCAGAACTGCAATCCCAGACACAGACGCAACAGAAATTTTTGGCGCTGTGCCTGGTAAACTGTGAAGAAGCAGTGGCATTTGCCATCGCAGCCCCTTCAGTTAGCTGATCGGTGGAGGAGTCGGGAGTCGGACCCTCACCTATTGGATATTGATGACCTATACTAAGTATACATAATCAATATAAAAGTCTCAAAGAAACCCTTTAAGTGTGGAGAAAACTTTACCCAGTTGAGTACTACGCCCTTTTGCCAGTATGTACCAGTCATTACATTTCTTCCACTACATACTAATATAATCACCAAAGAAAGCAAATTTATTTTCTAAATTCTACACACTCATCCCTTGAAGCATAAAACAGTAAAATAACTTAATTGATTAAAACCTTTTTTTTTTCTTTGCTGACTTTATACATCTGTGATCATAGTCAAATGTTCCCTAAAGTGAATCTTAAACCAAAAAAATAAAAATTCTTCATAGGACACCAAAGTGAATACCAATTTGCTATAGAAAACATCACCAAGGTGTTTGAAGAGTCATGAACCATAAGAATTAAGCAAAAAGAAGTGCAAAATTGAAATTTGCATTATAGAGCCATATGTTTTTATATTATAGGAGGAGGAATAGAGATCAGCTCATTCCTAGGCAAACACTCGAGACTCAACTTAACATCAGCAAAGTGTTTCAATATTGGCAAAATGATTTGATGCGCTGATCCGGCTCAATACCTTCTAATTTCTGAAGATTAAGAATGTCTCACATATGAGGGCAGGACACGTTCTTTTGGTGCATAAGGTAGAACTAGCAAAATGGCAATTTTCACAATTTCCCTGTACTTTGGTTTTCTTCCATAATCTATACCTGAGTGAATTCTCTTTCTTCGTAGCTAAGAGTGCTAGCCACAGTGCCACCATAACAATGAATTGCTAGCCACAGTGCCAACCTAATACAGTATACCTCAGTTTCACCAATAATACGCTAGACACAGTGATACATATCATTGTCAGCCATTATTCACATGCAGTTTACCACTTACTTGCTCCATGCTCCGTCACTACTCCCTGCAAAAACACTGTGACACAAGAAGTTACAGGTATTACACACTATTCAAGCATCTTTTATTTAATGGGACAGTTCAAGATTACTGTCACATGATGCCATATTTCTATCCCAGCAGAATAGATCTTTTACAAATAACATGCACTTGACAGCAGAAGCATGTAGCATGTTAAGGGTCCTTTTACACCGACCAATATGAGCCACAACAACGAGCGCCGATCAATGAGACAGCTTGTTGATCAGCGCATCGTTTGTTACTTTCACAAGAATCTATGATCAGTATGTATGGGGACGAGCGATTGTTACTACAATCACTCTTCCTCATGCATTCCCATCATGTTTACACAGGGAGATATGCTGCCGACAATGATAATATTTTCTGCTACATAAACGATACGATCAGTCAATAAACGAGGGTTTGCTCATTCCACGGCTGATCGCTGCCCTGTCTACACAGGGCAATGATCAGGAACGAGTGTTCATATGAACACTCGTTGCTTGATTATTGGCCCATGTAATAAGACCTTTAGTATCTGCAGCTGACTTTGGCTGGCACTATGCTTGGAAGAGGGCACTGTGTCTTACTGGGTGTATGTCTGTATGTGAGAAGTGATATGAAGGCGGTGGTGTATGTCTGTAAGTGAGCAGCGATATGAAGGTGAGTGTGAATAAGACATTAGATGGTGAAGATTGTGAGGAGGTTGAAACCTTGTGGGTGGAATTACAAAGGGAGGTAAACACTGAAAAAATTACTTTTGGTGTAATCTATAGAACCCCAATATAGCTGAGGAGATAGAATGTCAGCTATATAAACAGATGGAGCGGGCTGCAGAGGCTGGTACTGTAGTGATAATGGGAGATTTTAAGTACCGGTATATTAATTGGTGTCATGGTTTGGCTTCAACTGCAAAGGGGAGACATTTCCTCAACCTGTTGCAGGAAAATTTTATGGGCCAGTTTGTGGAAGACCCCACTAGAGGTGAAGCTCTGTTGGATATGGTCATTTCTAATAATGCAGAGCTTGTTGGGAATGTCAATGTTCGTGAAAACCTCGGTAACAGTGATCATAATATAGTTATATTTTACATATACTGTAAAAAAACCAAACACAGGCTGGGAGGGCAAAAACACTTCATTTTAACAAGGCCAATTTCCCCAGGATGAGGGCTGCAATTCAGGATATAGATTGGGAAGAACTAATGTCAAATAATGGTACAAATAATAAATGGGAGATTTTCAAATCTACCTTGGGTAATTATAGTGCAAAATGTATTCATATAGGTAACAAGTATAAACAACTAAAATTAAATCCCACATGGCTTACACCTTCTGTAAAAAGGGCAATACATGACAAAAAAGGGCATTTGAAAAATACAAATCTGAGGGTACAGCTGTAGCCTTTGAAAAATATAAAGAGCATAATAAAATCTGTAAAAAGGTACTAAAATCAGCAAAAATACAAAATGAAAGGCAGGTGGCCAAGGATAGAAAAACAAATCCCAAAAAATTCTTCAAGTATATAAATGCAAAAAAGCCAAGGTCTGAACATGTAGGACCCCTAGATAGTGGCAATGGGGAGTTGGTCACAGGGGATCAAGAGAAGGCACAGTTACTAAATGGGTTCTTCAGCTCTGAATATACAACAGAAGAAAGAGCAGCTGATGTAGCTGGTGCCAGTGCTGTTAATATATGAGTTGATATACTGTATTGGATGAATGTAGATGTGGTGCAAACTAAATAAAATAAACGTACACTAGGCCCCGGGACCAGATGGGTTACACCCTAGAGTTCTTAAGGAGCTTAGTTCAGTTATTTCTGTCCCCGTCTTCATAATATTTAGAGATTCTCTAGTGACTCGTATAGTGCCAAGGGACTGGTGCAGGGCAAATGTGGTGCCTATTTTCAAAAAGGGCTCTAGGTCTTCCTCGGGTAATTATAGACCAGTTAGCTTAACATCAATGTTTGAGGGCTATTGAGGGACTATATACAGAATTATGTGACAATAAATAGTATTATAAGTGACAGCCAGCATGGTTTTACTAAGGACAGAAGCTGTCAAACCAACCTGATTTGTTTTTATGAAAAGGTGAGCAGAAGCCCAGACAGAGGGACCGCTGTGGATATAGTGTTTTTGGACTTTGCAAAGGCATTTGACATTGTCCCTCATAGACGTCTAATGGGTAAATTAAGGACTATAGGTTTAGAAAGTATAGTTTGTAATTGGATTGAGAATTGGCTCAAGGACCGTATCCAGAGAGTTGTGGTCAATGATTCCTACTCTGAATGGTCCCCGGTTATAAGTGGTGTACCACAGGGTTCAGTGCTGGGACCACTATTATTCAACTTATTTATTAATGATATAGAGGATGAAATTAATAGAACTATTTCTATTTTTGCAGATGACACCAAGCTATGTAATATAGTTCGGACTATGGAAGATGTTCGTGAATTGCAAGCGGATTTAAACAAACTGAGTGTTTGGGTGTCCACTTGGCAAATTAAGTTTAATGTAGATAAATGTAAAGTTATGCACATGGGCACGAACAACCTGCATGCATCATATGTCCTAGGGGGAGCTACACTGGGGGAGTCACTTGTTGAGAAGGATCTGGGTGTACTTGTAAATCATAAACTAAATAACAGCATGCAATGTCAATCAGCTGCTTCAAGGGCCAGCAAGATATTTTCGTGTATTAAAAGAGACATGGACTCGCGGGACAGGGATGAATATTACCACTTTACAAAGCATTAGTGAGGCCTCATCTAGAATATGTAGTTCATTTCTGGGCTCCAGTTCATAGAAAGGATGCCCTGGAGTTAGAAAAAATACAAAGAAAAGCAACAAAGCTAATAAGGTGCAATGAGAATCTAAGTTGTGAGGAAAGATTAAAAGAACTAAACCTATTTAGCCTTGAAAAAAGACGACTAAGGGGGGACATGATTAACTTATATAAATATATGAATGGCACATGCAAAAAATATGGTGAAATTCTGTTCCTTGTTAAACCCGCTCAAAAAACAAGGGGGCACTCCCTCTGTCTGGGAAAAAAAGGTTCAACCTGCAGAGGCGACAATCCTTCTTTACTGTGAGAGCTGTGAATCTATGGAATAGTCTACCGCAGGAGCCGTCACAGCAGGAACAGTAAATGGCTTTAAAAAAGGGTTAGATAATTTCCTAGAACAAAAAAATATTAGCTCCTATGTGTAGAAATCTTTTACTTCCCCTTCCCATCCCTTGGTTGAACTTGATGGACATGTGTCTTTTTTCAACCGTACAAACTATCTAACTATGTAACTATGCAACCTACCTATTATACCCTAGATCCACTCTGATATTTATTAGTAGGGAAATAGGAAATTGACCCAACCAGGAACAGGCAGAAGAAGAAAATTTCAATATATCTATACAATAGATGGGATACTACAAAATACCAATGGGTGTTAAGACAACACACATATATCACCACGTTGTCAAACTAACTGTGTAACGATGAACCCCAATTGGTGACTAAAGACGTCCAAAATTCCACTTCCAAAACGTTTTCTTTGACGGGAGGTCATAAATCAGCAGCAGAGCAAATATAGTAATAATACACAGTCGAGTCACATTATTATGACCACCTCCTACTTTAGATGTTGGCAGCACGTAGCCCATGAAGGAATTTATGTGTCGTGGGCTTGGTAGGTATATAAGGTGTGCGATAGGCTGTCTGAACACAAATCACTCATTATTGCAATGGTAAAAGGGGCGATTTATCAGAATTGCAAACAGGGATGATTATTGGCTTTCGTGCCAGGGGTGGCAATATTTCTCAAACAGCGCAGTTTGTGAACTGTTTGCATGCTGCCGTGGTGAAAGCGTATCGAGAGCAGACAAATGGCACCATTGTGAATAACCGACGTGGAAACTACGGAGCACCACGTGCCATTGATATAAGGGGTGAACATTGGCTATGAAGGTGCGCAAGGGCCGAATGACTCACCGTGAAAATCAACCAGGGGCTACCAGATGTGTGTCTAAAATAACAATTCAGCAAACCCTACAGCGTATGGGGCTCCGAAGCAGACGGATGGTCAGTTCTATGCTAATAAAGGAGCATCGGAAAAAAGGCTTCAATTTGCATGGCAGTATCGGAATTATACCAGCGATGATTGGCAAAGGGTTGCCTTCTCCGATAATTCACGTTTTCTTCTTCTTTGAACGGATGGACGTTAGCGTGTCAGACGAGAAACATCAGAGAGCAAACACCCTGTAACAATTGCAGAAAGAACACAAGCTGGTAGCTGTGGCGTTATGGTTTAGGGTATTTTTTAATGGCATTCCCTGGGCCCCCTCATCCATGTGGAAGGCACTCTGAACCGATATGGGTATGAATCCATCATTGCAGATCACGTCCACCCATACATGCTGTTTGTCTTCCCTGGGGCAGATGGAATCTTCCAGCAAGACAATGCGACATGTCACACGGCTAGAAATGTCCAACAGTGGTTGGAAGAGCACGACCAAGGCTTCCAAGTACTTCCCTGGCCTAATTCACATGAACCCAATTTAGCATCTGTGGGACCACCTCAATAGTCTTGTTCGCTCTATGGATCCTCCCCCACGCACCCTCCAGTAAATGTGGGATGCACTGCAGTCAGCATGGATCCAAATACTGAGACAACCTACCAGCACCTTATTGAGTCACTCCCAGCCTGTCTAGCTGCTGTCAGTGGTGCACACGGCGGTTACGCTGGATATTAGCTGGTAGTCATAATAATGTGACTCAACATTTCAATTAAAGTATACAAACATAGATATATGCAATATAATGATTGTTAAAGTATGCGTTCTAACGGTACAAGTACACAAGATTGCATTGGTCACAGAAACAATCATGTAGATATATAATCCTCAATAAGAAACCTGTACAAAACAGGGTTGCATTGATCACAGCATTAGTACTTGCATGTCCCCGGGCAGTCTGATGTCAGTCTGTGATCGTGCAGGGCAACCGGTGCAGTGACTGGTACAGGGTAGAGACATTGGTGTAGCGGTTGGTCCAGAAAGATGAGCCTGGCTGCTGCATTAAGGATAGATTGGAGGGGGAAGAGTTTAGTGATGGGAAGACCGATTAGTAATGAGTTACAGTAGTCAAGACGAGAGTCAATCAGAGTGACGATGAGAGTGTTGGCTGTTTCCACAGTAAAAAAAATTGTGGATTCTGGAGATGTGCCCATTAAATTCAAACTTATTACTCTCACACACAAAACTCTCCATAGTGCTGCACCTCCTTACATCTCCTCCCTCATCTCTGTCTTCCACCCTACTTGCGCTCTATGTTCTGCCAACGACCTTAGATTAACATCCACCATAATCCGAACCTCTGACTCTTGTCTCCAAGATTTCTCTCATGCTGCCCTAGTTCTCTGGATTGCGCTACCCCAATCAGATCACTTCCTAACATCCACAGTTTTAAACGTGCCCTAAAAACACATATTTTTATACAGGCCTATAAAAATTCCTAATCTGACTCCTTTTCCTGGACCCCCTTTTACATTAGTCATGAGAACTTGACCCCTTCATTCAGCAGTATCCCCCACACTCCATGCACCCTAATGCCGTTCATGTCTGTCATACACAGATACCGGCTGGTGACCGTCTCATGCAGCTTTATGTGTACCACCCCATATGTATAAAAGATGGCTGGACCATTGTACTGAACAAGCACTTTTTACATTTTATGTCTTCTTTATCTCCTCATAGATTGTAAACTCTTGTGATCAGGGTCCTCACTCATCTTGTTTGAATTGTAAATTAGATTTGTCAATATGAAATGTCTGATATTGTCTGTACATGCTCCCTCTGAATTGTAAAGTGCTGACGAATATGTTGGCGCTATATAAAGATTATTATTATTATTATTATTATTATTAATAATATTAATAGGGGCTGTGTAGAGATAAAAGAGGAGCCTGGGGGGATGTCTCTAACTTTCAGAGGGTTGACAGGGATGATGCGGATTAATGATATTCTGTGGAGACTCCATAGTGTCCTCTGTCTCGAACGACCTAGACAAGGCATTGGCCGTCACATTCTTGGCGGCCGGACGACAGTGGAGCTCAAACTGGAACCGGGCAAAGACAGCGACCACCTGGCCTGACCGGGATTCAGTCGTTGGGCCATCTGGAGATAAGTGAGGTTCTTGTGGTCCGTGAACATCAAGATGGCATGAACTGCACCCTCTAATATATGTCTCCACTCCTACAGAGCCAGTTTGATGGCCAGTAACTCCCGATCCCCAATCAAGTAGTTGCATTCTGCGGAACAGAAGAGTTTAGAGTAATAGCCACATACCATTGACTTGCCCTTGGAACCTCTCTGGAACAGGAGTGCAACAGCACCGTCGAGAAACATCCGGATGATGGAGGATAGAGGCTGACGTGAAGGCTCTCTTCAGGCTAATAAATGTGGCTTCTGCTTCTGGAGTACACACCTTGGCGTTCATGCCTTTCTTGGTGAGGTCAGAGATAGGAGATGTCAGTGAGAAGTTTGGAATGAACTGTCTGTAGAAATTGGCGAATTCCACGAAGCGCTGTATGGCCCTCAAGCCTTGAGTGCGTGGCCATTCCAGGATGGCCTTTACCTTTTCAGGATCCATCTTGAGACCTTGATTCAAGTTTATGTAGCCCAGGAAGGGTAGAGCATCTTTCTCAAACATGCACTTCTCCATCTTGGCGTACAGGCGATTCTCCCTTAACCGTAGCAAAACTTGACGGACATGTCTCCGATGATTCATTGGATCTGGAGAAAAAATCAAGATGTCATCATGATAGACCACAACACAAACATAGAGGAGGTCATGGAAGATGTCATTAGCAAACTCTTGGAAGACTGCGGGAGCATTACACAGGCCGAAGGGCTTTACTAGATATTCATAGTGTCCGTCACAGATGTTAAATTCCGTATTCCATTCGTCACCCCAGCGAATCCGGATTAGGTTGTAAGCCCCATGCACCTAGGTCTAGCTTTTAAAAAAAAAATTTGGCTCCTCGTATGCGATCAAACAGTCCAGAAATCAATGGCAACGGATATCTATTTTTTACCGTGATCTGGTTGAGACCCCGGTAGTCGATGCAAGGACGCAGAGAACCATCCTTTTTCTTGATGAAGAAGAACCCGGCTCCTGCTGGGAGGAAGACTTCCGTGTGAAGCCCCTCTCCAAGTTCTCCTTAACATAGGCGGACATGGACAGAGTCTATGGCAAGGAGAGAGGATACACCCTACCACGGGGAAGGGATGCACCAGGAACCAGGTTGATAGGACACTCATACGCCCGGTGTGGGGGCAGCGTCACCATCTAATTCCTGCTGAAGACATCCGAAAATGCAGAATAATGACAAGGTAATCCTGCCAAGGACTGAGGCAGAGAAGGCTGAGCCAAACGAATCAGTACCAGGCAGCGGTTGAGATACTCGGGACCCCACTGGAGAACCTCTCCAGAATTCCAGAACAGGACTGGGGCATGTAGTCGGAGCCAGGGCAGGCCCAGCAGCACAGGATTGACAGCTTTAGCCAGGACAAAGAACGAGAGGAACTCATAATGGAGGGCTCACACTTGGAGCCTCAGTGGATTGGTCACAGCTACAACCAGGTCTGGTAGAGGTAGTCCATTCACAGATGCAACCATCAATGGCCTCTCCAGAGGGGTTGTGGGCAATTGGAGAAGATCCACCAGGTCTCTACGAATGAAATTAGCAGCGGATCCAGAGTCCAGATAAGCAGAGACCCGATGTGTTTTCTCGCCGGACACTATGGTGAAATCGTAACACAATTGCAGTAAATCTCATAATGATTTTAGTAAAGGACGAGGTAGATAATGAATGCTAACAGTCACTTAAAACATGCTGATGTATAGAAAAACGCCTGTCAGAGCCTCAAAAAGAGGACACAGAGATTCCCAGGGTATAAATGTAAAGACAGTTAATTTCAAGAGAAACAGATAACGTAACTAACCCATGTGGCTCCTATGATCCAGTAACTCCCAGGTACGGAGAGACCCCAACCCGCGTTTCGCGTGAATAGCTTTTTCAAGGGGTGTTCTGACATCTGTTAGTTACGCCACTTTAAATGCATTAAATGATTTGATCAGCTGATTTAAAGGCCAATAGGAGCCTGAGTACATACAGCCGTGCGTGTCAGATCGAGACATCGCGAGAGTCCCGCGCCGGACCGCTGAGACCCGACCACGCATGCGCGGCTCCGGAAACCGTGCACACGCAGAAGGGTACAATCAGCAGCCCGAGCGAGAGACCGGGATAACGCGTCCGACACGTGGGACACATAGGTAAGATAAAGAATATGGGAAATCCAATAGGAATCATAAATGTTTTAAAAAATTCGGATGCTATGGGACTTTTGGAGTAGATTATAAGCTGTTTAATAAAGACGCTTCGATATTCAAAATCCATCATCCTCCACACATGTACAAAGATAAATAGTAACAATATTCTAAATAAACCAGTAAAAACTTAGGAAATGTTAAATAATAACTATATTACAGGATACCAAGTATATTTATATATGAGCAAACATGCATAGTGAAAAAAAGTGAAAACCACATGATACAATATAAAAGGATTATTGTAGATAATTAAAAATTGTTAAAAAATCAATAATCAATAAGCAATAAATATTGCAGTGAAACATATGTGAGACATATGTTTATACTGTTCATACATAGACAGTGATGTCAGGGATTCCCTAGCCAGACAATCGGCAATGCTCTGGCTGGGGATTCCCAAAGGCACTACCTACAAGGTGGGGGGCTGTGTGGCACTACCAGAGAGGGTGGCTTTGTGGCACTACCAGGGAGGGTGGATGTGTGGCACTACTAGGGGGTGGCTGTGTGGCACTACCAGGGAGGGGGGCTGTGTGGCACTATCAGGGAGGGGGGCTGTGTGGCACTACCAGGGAGGGGAGCTGTGTGGCTCTACCCTGGGAGGGGAGGTGTGTGGCACTACCCTGGAGGGGGGCAGTGTTGCACTACTTTGGAGGGGGGCTCTGTCGCACTATCTACAGCGGGCACTAAATTTATGGGGGTACAAAATGGGGGCCTAACTTCTATATAGGGGCATAAACTAGGCCTAACGTCTATATGGGGGCACAAAGTGACGTTTTCTGCCATTTTACTGCCACCGTGAGTTCCCCCGCAAAGGGGCCTATTAAGTCTGCGTCGCCCAAGCGCCCACATAAACCTGGAGCCGGCCCTGCTCCTAAATATTTCTGATTGACCAAGGAATGCAGAGTCCAAACTACCTCTTCCCAGTTAGAATCATTTCATACACCATGCACACAATCAATTAAAATGCAACACTTCTAGTGTCCGCTCCGACATGTTTCACTGCAATTGTGACGTCATTTTTTAAAGCCTTGCTCCAAATATTTTGGGAAAAAACACCAACACTAAATCTCTTGAAAATAATAAAAAATGTATATTCAATCCATGAAACTGTTTTCAACTAGATTTTGCCCAGAGCCAAATAAATATCAAATTCTGTGACATGAACAACAAGATGCACCTATTTTGTAAATTCAGAAAAGCAATACCTGAAACAACCACCTGTCACCTTAGAACCTTAACCCCTTAATGACCGGGCCTGAAAAGACCTTAATGACCAGCTAAATTTTTCTGTTTTTGCCTCTCTGCCTTTCAGCAGCCATAACTTTTTTATTTTTTCATTAACGTGGCTGTATGAGGCCTGGTTTTATGCGAGAGAAATAGTGTTTTTTTTCCCCAAAGTTTGGGGGTAAAAAAATTTTTTTTACGCCGTGAATATAGGAAAAAGCGATTCTCTGCATTGTTTTTCTTGTTTATTTTTTATCCCATTCATGTTTCACGCGAAATAACCCGTTAGATTAATTCTTCAGGTTATTACAGTCGTATAGATACCTAATATGTGAGGTTTTTTTGTTTTTATTTAGTGTAGGGGCAATAAAATATATTTTACGCAAAATAATGACTTTTTTTGGGACTTTTTTTATTTATTTATTTTTTTGTTACTTTTTTTTAAAAATCCCATTAAGGGGTAACTTTATTTCTAACTTTATTTTTTATTTATAATGTATTAGCACACTCCTTCCTGTATGCTAATACTTTACACTATGTCCACAGAGGGATTCCCCGATGTTTGATTCCGGTGATGCGATGAGAGGGGAGAATTCCCTTTAATCATGTTGCGGTCACGGACCGCGGCAATCAAAGGGTTAAACAACTGAATGTTTTCCGACCCCAGCTGTATTCAGGAGGCTTCTCTAGGATCAGGAGCTGTTAGTTACTCACACGAGCGCTCATCAGCCTGATCTACAGCGACGCCAAAAGGTGTCGTTGTAGGCTGGGGACCTGCACCGCCTGCCGTCAAAAGACGATGGGCGGTCGGGAAGGAGTTAAAGGGAACTTGTCACCAGCATTTTAACTATCAAACCAGCAATACCTGATAAAAGTGGGTGAAAAATGATTGTTATGTAACCTATAAATATCTTATAAGTCGGCTCTGTACCTTTAGCATTCAGTTTTTCAGTGTTCCCGCACCATATGCAAATGAGCAGAAAAGAATTAAATCTTCATTTGAAAAGAGTATATTTTAATTTCTCCAGCATTTCTGAGTTGACTTCGCCTCCTTCTTTTCGATTGACAGCATCTCTCCCTCCACCGCATACGAAATCCCGCACTTGCGCATTGAGGCACCAAAGCTGCTGTTATCATCAATCTGTCCATTTACATACCGAAAATAGTTTTGTTGATGTTTTATCCTTGTAGGAATACAGTCTTCTCTCTTCGCCGGAAAGCCGTTATTATGTGCAGTATGACACAGAAATGGGGTGTGTACGACAGCGGCGCATGCGCAGTTAATTGTTTCAGGGATGTACGAAGCAGGGAAGGGTAGTGTAGCACGCATGCGTGATATTTTAAATGAGATTTCGCCATTTAAGGGCCAGACAGGTGGCGGCGGTGGGCGGGATTAACAAGCTACGTAATAGAGGGAAAACTTGTTACCATAAAAGGTGCGAAGATTTTAAACAGAAATATTTACGGACAGAGGAGGACTTTATGAGAGGGGAGAACAGAAATGAACTTTGGACAGCTGTGGTCATTGAGTGTCAGGCGCGTTTAAGCGTATGTGCACACGATAACTGGCTTTTATGTCTGAAATTACAGACTGTTTTCAGGAGAAAACAGCTCCGTCGTTTCAGACGTAAATGCTCTTCCTCGCATTTTGCGAGGCGTCATTGACGCCCGTAATCTTGAGCTGTTCTTCATTGAATTCAATTAAAAACATCTCAAATTACGTTTCAAAGAAGTGCCCTGCACTTCTTTGACGAGGCAGTCATTTTACGTGTCGTCGTTTGACAGCTGTCAAACGACGACGCGTAAATGACAGGTTGTCGGCACAGTACGTCGGCAAACCCATTCAAATGAATGGGCAGATGTTTGCCGACGTATTGTAGCCCTATTTTCAGACGTAAAACGAGGCATAATATGCCTCGTTTACGTCTGAAAATAGGTCGTGTGAACCCAGCCTTACAGGTAATATGTTGATGACAGGATCCCTTTATTGGCATGCTAGCTTGTTGTGGTTCACAGGCAGTCATCTCTGTATATGTCTCTCATTCACTTCAGCTTTCCAACCACTTTACATCTATGACATCATTTTAAAGTGCCTCAACCCTTTTTTTTTCTCCATTCAGCTGTGCATCCTAGAAACTGATTGAAAGAATACAATACCTTTCTGCCAGGTAATCATAGTGAATTTTGTCAGGAAACAGCCAATTTGGAAGCAAGAATGACAGTTTACTATTGGCGAGAAGAGCAAATCAGTGTTTGTAAATTGCATATCATTTGCATCTATTGCAGGAGCAAGGTCACATTCAGTGATAGAAAAACACAAACATATTAACATGTAAGTCATTGCTGCTAGAGTATGCAGTGTATGTATGAAGACTACTAAACAGTTTCATTTATGCACTAGTAAAATTCATTTTTAAAGGACCACAAATCCAAAAACCTGTGATACACAAACATCCATACGCTTTTAACTATGACCTGTCTCTTATTTCCCTTTGATCTCGAAACTCCTGGAACGCTTGGTCTACTCCCGCCTAATCCACTGTCTGTCTGCTAACTCTCTTCTTGACCCCTTGCAATCTGGTTTCCACAGAGAAACTGACCTCAAATCATCTCTTGACGCTTAAATCCACTGGTGACTACTCTCTATTGAATCTTCTGGATCTCTCTGCAGTCGCAAACTAATACTCAGTATGCTCCACTCTATTAGTCTTAAGAACACTGGTCTCTCTTGGATTTCTTCCTATCAATCTGACCACTCGTTCAGTGTATCATTTGTTAGTTCTTCTTTTCCACCTCCCCTTGCTGTTGGAGCCCTCAGGGACGACTTTTGTGTGTCTGGCAGACAGAAGAAGAATCCTCCGCTGGGGACACAGTTCCAAAATGGCAGGTCACGCGGTGCCCGTAAAACCCGAGACCTGATTGCTCGTCAGTTCTGGTGGCTCACGCTGCCCAAAGACATCATGGACTTAGTCTCCTCCTGCACGGTGTGCGCAGCAAATAAAGTTGCCCACTCCAAACCGATGGGCCTGCTCCAGCCGCTGCCTGTGCCCGATGCCCCCTGGCAACATATTGCTACGAACTTTGTCACGGACCTGCCTCTCTCTGCTGGTTGCAGTGTGGTCTGGGTGGTGGACTGATTCTCCAGGATGGCTCATTGCATTCCACTGACCGGCCTACCGTCCGCTACCCGACTGGCTAATCTCTTTATCCAACACATCTTCCGTCTGCACGGCTTGCCTCTGCATATTGTGTCGGATCGGGGGGTTCAGTTCACCCCAAAGTTCTGGAGAGCCCTCTGCAGACTCCTCGGTCTGAAGTTGGACTTTTTCTCTGCTTACCATCCCAAGTCCAATGGTCAAGTCGAGAGAATAAATCAGATTATGGAGAACTATCTACGACACTTTATCTCCAGGCAGCATGAAGACTGGGTGCAGCTGCTCCCTTGGGCTGAGTTCTCCTACAACAATCAAACTAGTGAGTCCACCGCCTCCAGTCCATTCTTCATTGTGAAGAATGGCCAACACCCACAAATACCTCTTTCTGTTTCCACTACGTCGCAGGTGCCTGTAGCTGAGTCTGCATTCAAGGACTTTCTACAAATCTGGCAGCAGACCCGATCTTCTATTCTGCTGGCGGTCGACTACATGAAAAGAAAGGCAGACACAAGAAGACAAAAGTCTCCCCAGTTTCTTCCAGGAACCATTTTATATCCGTATTTAACAAAGAGATCGGCCTATAGAACCCTTTTTTTAAATCAAGATGATAATGGCTTCTGACATAGAGTTGGAGAGTTTCCCCACTCCAATTGATTCCCTTAGCACTTTCAACAATAGTGGGAGGACTATGTCCCCATATTTCCTATAAATTTCAAATGGTAGACCATCAGCCCCCGGTGCAGAATTACCTGAAAAAGACTGAAGCGCTTCTCTAAGGTCCTCAACTGTAATGCGTGCATCTAAAAAATCCCTATCCTCTTCACTAAGAGACGGAAAATCTATCCAATCAATATACTGCTCAAGTGCAAAAGAAATGTCTGGCCCCAAGGCAGATTCATATAGCTTCCCAAATTATCAAAAATTCCCCGCTAATATCCTCCTTCCTGTTTATCAACTCCCCCATTTTATTCCTCAAGCTCGCAATGTTATTTTGAGGTCTTTGGCTGCCAACAATTTGTGCTAATAATTTTACCTGGTTTACCTGCTTCTCTAAAGTAACAATGGCCTGCAAATTTTTTTTAACCAGAAATTCTTGCTGTTCTTTCTGTATCTGCTTCAGTCTCTCCCATCTTGCAACAGTTTGTCCATTGAGAAACTCCTTTTCTACTTCTTGTACCTAATTATGTAGATTAATATCTTGCCCAGTAAAGCCCTTCCTAAGGCCCCATGCACACGAATGTATTTTTTTTCTCCCGTAAATACTGGCGTAAATACGGGTCCTTTGTCACACGTATTCGACCCGTATTCCACCAGTATAGACGGACCAGAGCCCGTAAATACGGGTTCGTTGTCACCAGTATTCCACCCGTATTTACGGACCCATTTTCTCTGCACTCATCAGCAGCCCCCTCTCTCTATCAGTGCTGGATAGAGAGAAGGGGCAGCTCTTTCGCACAGAGTTTCCGCAGCGATTGAAAGTAAAAGAAGTTCATACGTACCCCGGCCATTGTCTTGGTGACGCGTCCCTCTTTTGACATCCAGTCCGACCTCCCTGGATGACGCGGCAGTCCATGTGACCGCTCCAGCCTGTGATTGGCTACAGCGGTCGAATGGGATGAAACATCATCCCGGGAGGCCGGACTGGAGGAAGAAGCAGGGAGTTGTGGGTAAGTTAACTTTTAATAATATTAACTACAGTGGTAGTCACTGTCCCGGGTGCTGAAAGAGTTACTGCCGATCAGTTAACTCTTTCAGCACCCTGGACAGTGACTATCCCTTGACGTCGCCTAGCAACACTCCCGTAATTACGGTTTGCACACACGTAGCCACCCGTAATTACGGGCGTTTTTACGTTCGTGTGCATGGGGCCTAAGGATGCTAATCTCCTTAATCAGTCCCTCTCAAAAAGGCCTTAAAGGAATCCCGTACAGAATGAATATGGGTAGATTTAATATTAATCTCCCACAAGGTAGTTAACCCCTTAAGGACGCAGCCTAGTTTTGGCCTTAAGGCTCAGAGCCCATTTTTCAAATCTGACATATTTCACTTTATGTCGTAATAACGTCGGAATGCTTAAACCTACCCAAGCGATTCTGAGACTGTTTTCTCGTGACACATTGGGCTTCATGTTCGTGGTAAAATTTGGTCGATATATTCAGTGTTTATTGGTGAAAAATTGCAAAATGTAGAGAAAATTTTGAAAAAATTGCATTTTTCAGAATTGAAATGCATCTGCTTGTAAAACAGACGTTTATACCACCCAAAATAGTTACTAGTTCACATTTCCCATATGTCTACTTTAGATTGGCATCGTTTTTTGAACATTATTTTATTTTTCTTGGACGTTACAAGGCTTAGAACATAAACAGAAATTTCTCATATTTTTAAGAACATTTCAAAAGCCTTTTTTTTAAGGTACCTCTTGAGTTCTGAAGTGGCTTTGTGGGGCCTATGTATTAGAAACCCTGATAAAACACCCCATTTTAAAAACTAGACCCCTCAAAGTATTCAAAACAGCATTTAGAAAGTTTTTTAACCCTTCAGGCATTTCACAGGAATTAAAGCAAAGTGGAGGTGAAATTTGCAAATTTCATTTTTCTTGCTGAATTTCAATTTTATTCATTTTTTTTCTGTAACACAGAAGGTTTTACCAGAGAAACACTACTAAATATGTATTGTCCAGATTCTGCAGTTTTTATAAATGTCCTACATGTGGCCCTACTGCGCTCGTGGACTAAAACACAAGCCCTAGAAGCAAAGAAGCACCTAGTGCATTTTGAGTCCTCTTTTTTATTAGAATATATTTCAGGCAGCATGCCAGGTTTGAAGAGGTGTTGAGGTGCCAAAACAGTGGGAATCCCCCAATAGTGACCCCATTTTGGAAACTACACCCCTCAAGGAATTCATTTATGGTTGTTGTTACCATTTTGACCGCACAGTTTTTTCACAGCACGTATTTGAATTGGGCTGTGAAATGAAAAAAATTTCATTTTTTCCAATAAAATGTCATTTGTGATCAAAATTTCTTATTTTCACAGGGAACGAAATAACCCATTTTGTTGCCCAATTTGTCCTTAGTGTGGCAATACCCAATTTGTGGTGATAAACTGCCGTTTGGGCCCATGGGAGGGCTCAGAAGGAAAGGAGCGCTATATGTTTGTTGGAGTCCAGATTTTGCTGGATTGGTTTTCGGGTGCCATGTCACATTTGCAGAGCCTCAGAGGTATCAAAGCAATGGAAACCCACCAAAAGTGACCCCATTTTGGAAACTACACCCCTCAAGGAATTCATTTATGGTTGTTGTTAGCATTTTGACCACACAGTTTTTTCACAGCACCTATTTCAATTGGGCTGTGACATTAAAAAATGACATTTTTTCCAATAAGATGTAATTTTTTATCAAAATGTCTTATTTTAACAGGGAACAAAATACTCAATTTTGTTGCCCAATTTCTCCTGAGTGCAGCAATACCCCATTTGTGGCAATAAACTGCCGTTTGGGCCCATGGGAGGCCTCAGAAGGGAAGGAGCGCTGTGTGTTCTTTGGAGTACAGATTTTGCTGGTTTGGTTTTCGGGTGCCATATCGCATTTGCAGAGCCTCAGAGGTATCAAAGCAACGGAAACCCATGAGAAGTGACCCAATTTTGGAAACTACACCCCTCAAGGAATTCATTTATGGGTAATGTGACCTTTTAGACCCCATAGTTTTTTCACAGAACTTATTTGAATTGGGCTGGGAATGAAAACAAAATCATTTTTTTCAAATAATATGTAGTTTTGGCTGAAAATTTCTTATTTTCACAAGAAACAAAATAGCCCATTCTGTTGCGCAAGTTGTTCTGAGTGCCGAAATACCCCATTTGTGGTGATAAACTGCCGTTTGGGCCCATGGGAGGGCTCAGAAGGAAAGGACCACCATTTGGCCTACTGGGGATTTTCTAGTGCGAAGTCATGCATGCAGAAGCCCCTGAGGTACCAGTACAGTTGAAACCCGCAAGAAGTGACCCCGTTTTAATAACTACACCCTTAAGGCATTCATCTAGAGGTGTAGTGAGCATTTTGACCAGAGACCTACACCCCATAAACTGTAATGTGGGTTCTCCCGGGTATGACAATACCCTACATGTGGCTGTTATCAGCTGCCTGGGCACACAGCAGGGCTCAGAGGGGAAAGACGAGGGGGGATAAGCTGTGCGGAGTGCATCAGGGTAAGTAAAATTGGGGTAAATTATAAACCAAGTGATGTATGATAAATTTTAAAACTGACTTTCATACAGAGCTCTGGTTATTCGGGACACGTGTCACATTGATATATTGTGTCATCCCTTATCGCCCTCTTATAGCAGACTTTGCACCTCTTTTGACTTTTCCCCTTCTTGCCAGTTTGGGGAACTTCTCCTGGAAAGTGTTGCCGCCTTGGTACGATGCGTGTGGCCCCACTTCCAGAAGTACTGGGTGCCCCCCCTTCTTGGTCCCTAAAGATTAGGTTCTTGATAATCACCTCTTGAAATTCCAGGAAAGTTCCCGTCTGGCCTGCACATCGACGTAGCACGTACGCATTGTACAATGCCATCTGTATGATGTGCCCGGCCAGCTTCTTATACCACACCGCATGGCGCTGTAGGGCTTCAGGATTTGATCTGACAATTCCACACCTCCCATGTACCTATTGTAGTCCAGGATGCAGTCTGGTTTGGGGGTGGCCTTTCCTTCATATATCCTAAATCTGTAGGTATACCCTGATGCACTCTCGCAGCTTATACATCTTCACGCCATACCTTGCCCTCTTACCCGGCAGGTACTCGCGGAATTGAACCTTCCCTTTAAAATGTACCAGGGACTCATCAATAGAAATACACTTCTCGGGGGTGTATGCTGGGGAAAACCGGGCACTGGAACGGTCTAATAGGGGTCTCCGTTTATACAAACGGTCAAAACTGGGGTCATCTCGGGGTGGGCACGGCTCATTATCAGTATAATGTAAGAAGCGAAGTATTGCCTCATTTATTTATTTTTTTAGGTTCCAGTTCAGTTCTGAAGTTGCTTTGAGGGGCCCATATATTAGAAACCCCTATCAAACACCTCATTTTAGAAACTAGACCCCTCAAAGTATTCACAACAGCATTTAGAAAGTGTATGAACCCTTTAGGTGTTTCACAGAAATTTAGAGCAAAGTAGAGGTGACATTTACATTTTTTTTTCTCAGAAAATCCTCTTTATACCATTTTTTTTATAACACAAAAGGATTTATCAGAGAAACGCAACTTAACACGTATTGCCCAGATTCTGCAATTTTGAGAAATATCCCACATGTGGCCCTAGTGCGGTAATGGACTGAAGCACCGGCCTCCGAAGCAAAGGAGCACCTAGTGGATTTTGAGGCCTCTTTTTTATTAGGCACCATGTCCGGTTTGAAGAGGTCTTGTGGTGCCAAAACATTGGGAACCCCCCAAAAGTGACCCCAATTTGGAAACTAGACCCCTTGAGGAATCCATTGTAGTTTTCTTGGGGTGCATGCGGCTTTTTGATCAGTTTTTATTTTATTTTTAGGTGGCGTGGTGACTAAAAAACAGCAATTCTACTATTGTTTTTTTATTCTTTTTTTTTTTACTGCGTGCACCGTGCGCTATAAATGACATATTCACTTTATTCTGCGGGGCGATACGATTACGGCGATACCAGATGTTTTTAGGTTTTTTTTATGTCTTATGGCGTTTGCACAATAAAATACGTTTTGTAAACAATCATTCACTTTTTGTGTTACCTTATTCTAAGAGCCAGAACTTTTTTATTTTTCAATCCATAAAGCCGTGCGAGGACTTATTTTTTGCGTAACGAACTGTCGTTTCGATCAGTACCATTTTTAGGTACATGTGACTTTTTGATCTCTTTTTATTCAATTTTTTGGGAGGTGAAGTGACCAAACAATTGTGATTGTGGTTCGGTTTATTATTATTATTTTCTTTTACGGCGTTCACCGTGCGGGATAAATAACGAAATAATTTTGTAGTTCAGGCCGTTACGGACGCGGCGATACCAATTATGTATAGTTTATTTGTTTGTTTATATATTTTTATTAATAATAAATGACTGATAGGGGAAAAAGGGGGATTTTTACTTTTATTACTTTTAAAACTTTTATTTTCTTATTTTTACACATCTTTTTTAACTTTTTTTTTACTGTATTACTTTGTCCCACTAGGGGACTTGAGGGCAGGAGGCCCTGATCGCTATTCTAATACACTGCACTACATGCGTAGTGCAGTGTATTAGAACTGTCAGCTACTCACTGACCGCAAGCATAGTGGGTCCTGACGTTGTCAGGACCCACAAGGCTTCCGTCTATGGCATAGCCGGACGCCATTGTTTGGTGTCCGGTTGCCATAGTCACCATCGCCGGCCGCTGTCGCGTAGCAGGCCGGCGATGGCAGCTTAACCCCTAAAAAGCCGCGATCTCTATAGAACGCGGCTTTTAAGGGGTTAATCAGCGGGGACACAGCGATCGGTCCCCGCTGTAGGAGCTGTGACAGCTACTGAACAAGACAGCAGCTGTCACAGCTCCTGTATGTGTCGGGAGGACGGCCGAAACGGCCGTTACTCCCGAGACGTACTATTAGGTCATGGAGCGCGAACGATGCAGCTGCCATGACGTAATAGTACATCCAGGAGCGGGAAGGGGTTAAAGCTATACAAACTTTTTTCCTGATTATGTAAAATATTCAACCAATGTGGATTCAGCCTAAACAGCTGTTTTATAGGGTTAATACTTCTACCTGAATTGACCTCAATTACCATAATAGAATGGTTTGATAACCCATTTGGCTCATACTTCATTTTTTGCACAAAATCCAGAAATCTGTTATTAATAAGGGCCAGATCTATCTTAGACATGGATTTATACGTTCTACTAAAGCAGGAGAATAGTTGCTTCTCCCCATACTTTCTTTTCAAAACGGAATTTTGAGGCAGATTTTGATCTGCCTTCACGCCGTTTGCCGCATTTCTTGTGGCGTTTTTCGCAGCGTTTTTTGCTCACGCCCATTGAACGCCACTGGAAAAAAATGCAGCGAAATACACTTTCTCTGCCTCCCATTGAAGTCAATGGGAGGTCAGAGACGTAAACGCCCGAAGATAGGGAATGTAGCTTCTTTTTCCCGCAAGCGTTTTTTTCGGTTCGCGGGAAAAAAACTCCTCCGCCTCGCATTGAAATCAATGGGGGGCATTTTTGGCAGTTTTTTGGCACGTTTTCCGACGCGGTTTCCGCGTCAAAAAATGTGTCAAAAAAACTCAGTGTGAACTGGCCCTTACTCTCACTGACTCCTTCCTTACCAGTCTAACCCTATCCAAATTCTCGTTTATGGTGCAGTTGAAATTGGACAATATTCTTTAGATTCCATAAATTTCAACTTTTAACTTGATATGGACCCACACACTATATATCCATTTTAATAATATTTGAATAAAATTAGTATTTAAACTGTTCATGGAAGGCTGAGTCACTAGTGAAGCTCTGCCCTTATAGTCATTGTGGTATTGTAGAGTTATCAATTCCTTTCCCATGCCATTGTATATTTTTGCTTTTTTTTTTCATTCTAGCAAGAAACCAATAGTGCCCTACAATGCTAAGAACAAAAGTGTCATAAAGTAACCTGGTAGCACCATACAACATCCACACCATGGTGCAATGCAGTGCCCAGAATAATAGTGCCATACAATAAACAGATCATTAGTCCCCTACATTGCCTACAACCTACATCAAATGTGCCATACAGTGCCCATATCAAAAGTATCATTCAGTGTCCAGATCAATAGTGCCATTAGTGCCCATATTAAAAGTGCCATACAGTGACCAGATCAATACAGCACCGAGTGCAATAGTGTCATGCAGTGCCCCAGTACCAGTCCTATTCTCCTGGCCAGCTTTGCATGTTGCAAAGCAGACCACAGACTTCTTCTGGTCTATGACTTGCCTTGTCATAATGTAAGCTAGTCCATATAGACTGCGGGCTAAAAAAGGTAATTGTCCCACTTTCAAAACACATTCCCTTGTGGTTAACGTGAACTGTCTAAGAAAATGGCTTTCTACGCCATGTTTATACTTTTGCATTTTGTTGCACTTTTTTTTACTGTGTTTTGTGTAGCTCAGTGGTTGTGAGAGAGTATGAACATGCTCTTACTTTGCTGCCTCACAACAAAAATAGGCTAATAAGAAAGCCGTAATGTCGTAAAGCCGTAATGCTATGCGGAAAGCCTAGCCTAAAGGAGAAGACTTTCTTGAAAAAATTGGCCTTTAAAAACATTAGAGATTTTTATCACTAAATCAGAATGCTCCTTCATCCTGAGCTTTTAATCAGATAGGTGTAGTGCTAGAAATGTAAGACTATGATGTCACTATACCTTACATCTTATTCACCACGCTTATTCACATCATGGATGACCTGCAGAGAATGAAAACGTCAGCCATAAAGCCACACAAGAAAAGAGAGCTGGCTTAAAATTTATAAAGTACAATGACATAGTCCAACAATAAAAAGAATGGGTTTTCAAAACTATAAATTTACCACAGCTACAATTTAATGGTGCTTAGATTTTGGCATGTTAGCTAGTAAATTCTGGGAAATTGGCAAAAAAAGCCGTTATTACTCAATTCATCATTCATGAAAGAAGGTTCCAATAAGAGATTTACAGATTAGATCTTAAAAGGGTCAGTTTCTGTTCTGTACCGGCACATTTATATAACAATAAACCCATTCAAAGAAAAGTATTAATTGAAATAAAACACAAATTGAGAGAAATTTAGAGATGTTAATTTCCGTTTTTTTTTTAGTTCCTGTGTTTACATATCCATTCTTCATTGCATGATACTGCCTTTACATTATGAGTTTATTTGGGTTTCAAGGGTATATCCAGTTTCAGATGACTAATTCTACTAATTAAATATGCACAACCACGTTGGTTTGTCAATTGGCTATTGGACCAATATCCACCACCAGAGGTGCAACTTAAAGCTCTGAGGCCTCAATGCAAAATCCGTAACAGGACCCCCCACTTATCATGTTCCATTTATAACACTGGCATCTTCTTATGTGGCGGAGCAGCTGTCTGGCACCAGGGCCCTAATGAGACAGCTACCTCAGAACCCTCTATAGCCACACCCCCACATATCAAATTTTTTGGGTATGTTCTCAAACCTATGTACAGAAAGAGGACTAAAGAAGATGATCTGACAGCACTATATATTTATACATATGCATATCCATTCCTTTTGGACGTTTTCTTAATTTATGAATCGCGGAGGTTTTACGATACTAATCAACAGGAAAAGGCACATTAACCCCTTAACCCTTTCATGCCGACAATCTGTAGATTCACGTTCTATTTGCATATACCCCATGCAGATAGGACGTGAATCTGCAGACCTCTCCTTCTGCCCTCATAGCACTGGGGATATCGCTCGGACGCCGGTGGTGTCAGTGTCCACGGCTCCCCAGCAACCTGTTCTCTGACAGCTGAACCGATTGGTTCGGCTACAAAGAATATGATCACCATTTTTAACTGTTTCCGGACCGCCCACAGTAAAGTCACGTCGTCGCTTGCTGGGCTCTGTGCAGCGTCGACGTGAATTCACAGTGGGTGTTAAAAGCACGATCTGGGCGTCTCAGAGTAGTGCTGATACCCGGATCGTACTGTTAACCCCTGTCTCTGGTCCCGGAGACATGATCGGGACTTGATTGGTTCAGGTCCCGATCATGTGATCGCAGGGAACGTTTGTTGCTACATCAAACTTTCCCGGGGACCGATTGCGGGTGCTGCTGTTGGTTGCATGGCAAAACCGAAGGCCATACAACAGCCTCCGGGTCTGCCATGCACGGAAGCGTATGAGGACCAGCCGGAGGCCGGTCCTTATAGGCTTCCTGTCAATGTGACTCAGCGTCACACTGACAGTTTCTAACAAGTTACACTACCTAGGTAGTGTAATGTATTATAGCAGCGACCAGTGCTGCAGGTCTAAAAGTAAAAAAAGTAAAAAAAAAATTATGAAAATGTTTTAGAAAAGTGTAAAAACAAAAAATATTTTTTTCCTATAAGACTTTTATTATAGGAAAAAAATGAAAACGTTACAAAAGTACACATATTTGGTATCACCGCGTTCATAACGACCCAAACTATAAAACTATAATATTATTTTTCCCGCATGGTGAACACCGCAAAAATAATGAAAAAACAATGCTAGAATCACTATTTTGTTGGTCACCACCCCTCCCAAAATATAGAATAAAAAGTGATCAAAAAGTCACATGTACCCCAAAACAGTACCGATAAAAACGACAACCCGTCCCGCAAAAAAACAAGCCCTTACACAGCTTTTTTGACTGAAAAATAAAAAAATGATGGCTCTCAGAATATGGTGACACAAAAAATAAATAATTTTATAGAAAAGTGATTTTATTGCGCAAATGCCACAAAACATAAAAAACCTATATACATATGGTATCGCCCTAATCGTATCGACCCGCAGAATAAAGTAAAATGTCATTTATAGCGCACGGTGAACACTGTAAAAAAAAAAATAAAATGACAAAAAACTGTTACTTTGCTTGCCAAAAAATAAAATAAAAAGTGATGTACCCTAAAATTGTACCAATGAAAACTACAGATTGTAACGGAACAAATAAGCCCTTGCACAGCTCCGGTGGAGAAAAAATAAAAAAAGTTCTGGCGCTCAGAATATAGCGACAGAAATTGTGTAGAGCGTTCCAAAAGCGAATAACATCCGGCACCATTTATCAGTGCGACACCGGCCACATATCTAAGAATTATTATTTAATTACCCTATTATTATACCCTCTCATTATGCCCTGGTGTTCTCTGCCCAGCTTACATACGACCCCACATTATAAACTGAAATACCAGCAAAACTCCAAACCGAACTACTACCAAGCAACATCTGCGCTCCAAAAGCCAAATGGTGCTCCCAAACAGCAGTTTATTACCACATATGGGGTACTGCCGTAATCGGGAGAAATAGCTTTACAAGTTTTGGTGTGCTTTTTATTCTTTATTCCTTATAAAAAAAAATCATTTTTTTATATTTTTTTTCAGAAAAAAAGTAGATTTTCATTTTCACAGACAAACTCCAATAAATATAGCAAAAGAACTGTGGGGTCAAGATGCTAACTATACCCCTAGATAAATTCCTTGAGGTATGTAGTTTCCAAAACTACATCACTTTTGGGGTGTTTCCACTGTTTTGGCACCACAAGAACTCTTCAAACCTGACATTTTGCCTAAAATATATTCTAAAAAAAAAAGGAGGCCCCAAAATCCTCTAGGTGCTCCTTTGCTTCTGGGGCCAGTGCTTGAGTCCATTACCACACTAGAACCACATGTGGGATATTTCTAAAAACTGCGGAATCTGGGCAATAAATATTGAGCTGCGTTTTTCTCGTAAAACCTTCTGTGTTACAGAATTTTTTTTATTACAAGTGAATTTCGGCAAAAAAAATGATATTTGTAAATTTAATCTCTACATTGCTTTAATTCCTGTGATACGCCTAAATGGCTAAAACACTTTCTGAATGCTGTTTTGAATACTTTGAGGGGTGCAGTTTTTAAAAATAGGGTGATTTATGGGGTCTATCTAGTATATAAGGCCCTCAAAGCCACTTCAGAACTGAACGGGTCCTTGAAAAATAGCCTTTTGAAATTCTCATGAAAATGACAGAAATTGCTGCTAAAGTTCTAAGCCTTATAATGTCCTAGAAAAATGAAATAATGTTCAAAAAACAATGCAAATATAAAGTAGACATATGGGGGATGTTAATTAGCAACAATTTTGTGTGGTATTACTATCTGTTTTATAAGTAGATACATTTAAAATGAGAAAAATGATAATTTTTGCACATTTTCTTTAAATTTTAGTGTTTTTCACAAATAAGCAATGAATTTATTAACCAAATTTTTCCACTAACATAAAGTACAATATGTCATGAGAAAAGAATCTCAGAATCGCTTGGATAGGCAAAAGCATTCCAGAGTTATTATCACATAAAATGACACGTCAGATTTGAAAAAACGGGGCTGGTCCTCAAGGGCCAAAATGACCTTGGTCCTGAAAGGGTTAATGACTGCAGGAATTTTTTAGTTTTTGCCTCAATGCATTCCACCAGCTTTAACACTTTCATTTTTTTGTCTGTGTATCTTGTTGAGGCCTTATTTTTTGTTTTTGTGGGACAAGTTTTAGTTTTTTTAATACGTCATTTTGTGGGAAAATTTAGGTTGGTGTTTAATTGACATGAATTATTTTAACAATGGTGAACTGCATAGACTTAAGATTAAAAAAAACCCGATATAATTTAATGTCATATGTTTATTTAATATTATATTATAAAAAATGCACAGGCATCTGTTAGGGCATACCTAAGATATGCCCTAACAGGCATTAATACTGGACAGCCCTGGGGACCTTTTCTAAGCTGCTAGTATAAAACTGTATTGTGGTTGAGAACGGGGCAAAATGGTGGAAATTTCCCCGCAGGGATGTCGCGGGGAAAGGTGAAACAAAGCAGGAGTAAGGCTCAGTTCACTTTGCATATTAGCCTTACGTTTAGCAAGCCATATATGGAGGGTGACATCAGAGGCTCCTCCAGTCCCGGAGATCACTGGCCAGAGGAATTGTTATGCTCTGGTTGCGGACTCCATAGACTCCATAGTGATGTTAGGGGCCTCTCCAGGCAAAGCGCTTCAAGTAGCGCTGTGCCAGGGTAGTTCGGGCGACATATCTCACTGTATGCCTGTACAGTGGAATTTGTCTCTATCTTCCGTCGCAGGTATACGTCAGGACGTCTCCCGACGTATACCTCTGACGGAAGAAAAATAACATGATGTGAACAAGGCAGTAGAGCTGCCAAAAAAAAACACCTGAAGCTTACATTAACTTCTTATCAAAAGCAATTTGCTGGCACTAATGTTGCACATGACCAGACAGTTTACAATCTTCCCAACATGGGAGGCACAATGAATAGTTATAGTACAGGCTGACAGGATAGCTGACTTGTTCTGAATGACCATCAGATTCAGTGCCACGAGCACCTCTCCTTGATACAAGGGATATTTGGCTTAGGCCTGGTAGGCCTCAAGATGGCGGCTACTGGCTTCTTCTTAATGGCCTGTAAGCCTCCAAATGACCGAATCTCAACTTTTAGTTTCCCACTAGTTGCTGGCCACTGACCATACACCTCACGGATTGTTCAGAATCACGTCTCACTTTTGCACACTCCTCACCACTCGCCTGCTCAGCTATCTGTACAGAAGGGGCCTCAGACACCACCCTCTGCTCATTCTTCAGGGCCTGTTTCCTCTCAGGCCCAACGATAGATACTAGAGTCTAATGTTGTCCTCCCCAGACCAAATCAGGCTACTCAGCTCCAGCTCCCTCTTTTCCATCAATCTCTTCTTCCTGAAAATAGCAGTGTTTTTTTTCCACACACCTGTTTTGATCAGTAGCACAGAACCCTGTTCACGCCAATTTCCTCCCAATGCTGAACATTGTTTGGCAGGCTCCTCACTGTTTTATGCTTTAGGCACTATTCCCAGGCATGATGACGCATTCACACTCATGCGTTCTCCATCACCCTGTTAAAGAGAGACATAGGCAGCCTTATAACTGCGTCTGGGCTGTACATCCTGGCAATTTAGATGTGAACAAGCCAAGCACCTGCCTTACCTGACAGTCATAATGCCAATAAACACAGTATATACATGATGTCTTCGGAGGCTGGATCAACCACCTTCTTCTCCTATGTAACATATCTTCCCCCATTATTGTCAGACAGTGGCCGGATCCTCCACCGCACAAGTGCCATTTAGTGGGGAGAAGAGGGTGACAACAACACCACAGCATAGCAGTTCAACTGTACTTTACTGATGATGAAATACAATACGACTTTTGGCCCAATAGACAATAGCACTAATTTAACACCTTCCCGACATCCGCCGTGTATATGTGGTGCACGTCGGGTGAGGGTGTAGGGAGCGGGCTCACAAGCTGAGCCCGCTCCATAGTATGAGCATATCGGCTGGAACAAGCGGGATTCTGCTCGAGCGCAATCCCGCTAATTTAGCCCGTTAAATGCTGCGTTCAATAGCGACTGCCGCATTTAAATTACTAAAAACAGGGGGGCTATTACCTATAATCTTCCAACGCCACCCCATGGTGCGATCGGGGGGTGTCGTTGATTGGTATGGCAGCTGGGTGCCTGATGAAGGGCTTCTTAGAAGGCTGTCAGCATTATGATATACTGCAATACATTAGGGGGACAAGTGAAAAACAGTAAAATATTTTTTTTTAGATATAAATAAGAAATAAAAAAAAATTAAAAGTTAAAATAAAAATCTTTTCCCATTTTCCCTCAAGCACAATTTAAAAAAATAAAAAAATTAACATAACTGGTATTGACGCATCCGTAAAAGTCTGAACTATTACAATATATCATTATTTAGTCCGCACGGTGAACGCCAGAAAAAATGTTTTGTGGTTACTTCATCTCCCACAAAAATTAATATAAAATATGATCAAAAAGTCTCATGTACCTTAAAAGGGCACCAATAGAATCTACAGCTCCCTCTGCAAAAAAATAAGCCCTCATACTGCTAAATCAATGGAGAAATAAAAAAGTTATGACTCTCAGAATATGGCGACAAGACTCAAATTTTATTTTTAACAATAATTTTTTTTCCTTGTAAAAGTAGTAAAACATTAAAAAAAACTATATACATTTGGTATCGCTGTAATCGCATTTATCCGCAGAATAAAGGCAACATGCCATTTTTACCGCATGGTGAACTTCGTAAAAACAAAGCCACCCAAAATATTAAGGAATCGCTGTTTTTTTCCTATTCCACCCCACAAATATTTTTTTACAGTTTACCACTACATTATATGGTACAAATGTAAAAATCTACAAGTTGTCCTGCAAAAAAACAAGCCCACATACGGCAACATTGATGGAAAAAGAAAAAAGTTACGGCTGATGGAAGGTGGGGAGGAAAATTCTAAAGTGAAAATCCTAAAAATGGCTGCGGCGGGAAGGGGTTAATATATACATCTCCCATTTTTCTTTGGGAACATAAAAAAGTTGAAAAAAAAAAAGAAATTTAGGTAGATGTCAAGTGACGATGTTCGGTCTGCAGTTAGAAAGTCACACAGTGAAAACTTTTTGAGGATGGAAACGGGACCTGGAGTGGAAAAAAGAAGTGCAATCTATGATACCAGTATATTATATATTTGCCCTCCTGTGGCCCAGGTAAAAAAATATTATTGATAGTGTCTCACATTTCATCTAATGTCTTATCTTGTTGTAAAAGGCTTAGAGTTGTCATATGTCTGGGTGGCCTCCCTCACTTGTGTTCTCTTTGCACAATTGTTAAAATTAACTTTTGAGCCCTACTTGTCCATTATTTTTTTTTTAGTAATTGGAAATATTGTGTTTTCCCCGACTGGTATCTTTCAAAGGAATTAGTGAAATCAGCTTTATGACATTGTCAAATGACAATTTTAAGTCTCGTACACCTGTTAAACACAGCCCGGCTACATCTCTATGCATATTATATACAGAACATACATATATCTTATAAAGGTATATACATTCACAATATATTACAATGAAATTACATATGCTCTTCTACTGTCAGTATCATGGCCGTCACCCTCCGATCCCGCCAAGTTCCTGCCGGTCCTCGGTGTCTTCTATGTTTAGGGCTGAACCTCTCCTCCCTTAAAGGGCTAGCGAGCGCCAAAATCCACTCAGCTTTACCGGGTACATAAGGTACCCTCCCCTATTGCTTTTCACGGGAGAAATTAGGTTCCATACCCTAGCTTGATAGTAATACTCTTCTGTGTTTTCTATCTGTTACCGACAGTGCCTGAACTTGTCCCCGCTGGCCTGCCGCCTGCTCTGGCCTTTTGCCTGTTAACTTCATAGGAAGCATGTCCCGAGCTCTGCTTCCTATGAAGCGTGACTGAACATCTTCCACCTGCCCTGACCAACTTTTACGTTCGGACCTTGCATCTATCTGCTATTATTATATCTTGTTTATTACGATCGATGCCAATGGAGATTGGGGTAGCGACTTTGGGATTCTAGCAGCCAAGTCCACATTTCCGTATGGTTAAAGGGTGAACCCCTGGCTATATCTTCGACTCTGATCCCCAGTTTGGAAAAACATCCACAGATGTCAATCAAATATTTATTGTACAAGCTGCTCTTAAATCCCTCTGGCATACTTAAAGAAATCACATAATGTTACTTTTTGCAATATTAGCGTGACTTACAAAAGTATTCTTATCAATGCCTGGTAAAAATGTACAAAATACAGTCACCCCATCTGTGAATTTAGCCCAAAGCCTTCGTCAGTATGTAGATGTGACTTAAGGTGATTCTTTCTACTCTAAATGTATACACATTTTATAATAATGTATTCCATTTGCTACCACATAATCAGAGAAATACCATTCCTGTTACTTAGAAGCTTGGCTTTAGAATAAAGAAAATTATTTCTTCCTAAATTAAAACAAATCTTTTCCTCAGTAAACATTTTCAATCAAAATTCCTGTCGTTGATTATACATTCCTAACCAGCCTTGATGAAGTCACGTGACTGAAGAGTATACACTGGACAATATTAAATATATATTTGTAAAAAAAATTATAACTTAAAAGTTTTATATGGTAAAATCTAACAAACTGGTGAAGTCTGTGTTTAATTTTGGCCTTTTATAAAGGATTATTGTTGCATTGTTAAGTTTAGCAGCTTTTAATAGCATTACTTAATTGCCTGCTAGTCAATGGGACCTCAGTGATGTCTGCAGTTCTCATTCAGTCATTCCAATTTGTTTAACAATTGACCAACAACTCTTTAAATTTTTTGTTAGCATAAAAAATAAGTGACAACATTATTTAAAGCACTAGCCAAATGTGTTGCAATCTAGACATAAAGCAAAATTGCAGACGTAGGTTTTTGGACCTAATATTTAAATATGTGAAGAGATGGTAACATATAATATATAGGTCTGCATAGCAGCTGACACAAAATGGTAGGAACGTTTTGATTTTAGATACAGTGAAGAAATAAAAATGTATTTTTCTGAAGGTGTACATAGCCTATAAATAATATCATAATATATGTTGTTTATTAATGCAGTTCTCTGGCATTTCATATTCATGGCGTATCCTTAGAATAGGCAATCAACAGCAGATCAGTGGGGGTCCAACTCCCGACTCCCCCACGATCAGCTAACTGAAGGGGCCGCAGTGTTCATTGATGCAGCCTCTTCTGTGTTTACCGGGTACAGCGCCGTAGACTTTCGTAGCAGTGGTGCCTGGGATTGCAGCTCAATCCCATTCACTTGAATTGCAAACCCAGGCATGGCCGCTATGGATGTGTATGGCACTGTGCCTGTAAACTAAAAAAAAAAGGCTGCGGCAACGAAAGCCGCGGTCCCAACAATGGGCTGATTGACGGAGTGCTGGGAGTTGGACCCCCACCAGTTTGATATTGATGGCATATTCTAAGGATGGGCCATCAATATCAAACGCCCAGACAACCTCTTTAACTTCCCCACCGTTAATAAACCAGTATTCCCATCTATTTTATTACTCTAATTTACCTCTGTGGAGCTAAATTGCTTGTTGTAGGGTTTCCTCTGCCACTTTTACAAAATTTCAATAAATGCATATGAGCATATTGTTTACCGGTCATCTTTAATGCTGTTTATAGAAAGGAGTTTATACATGTACATGGATTATCAGTGAGCTGAACTTTCTTTCTTTTACTTACTATTTAAATTGAGCTCCGTTTAATAGATTACAATATATCATTGTTCAATTATTTGATTATAATACTATTTAGAATAATAATAATTATTATTTATTTACTTGAGACACAGCTTTACTTTTTTATCTTTCGTTCCACTTCTCCTACTGTTTTACTTTATTAAGATCATGATCCCACTCGCAGCGCATTAATTCTTTAAGGATTGTCCATCTGTCAACAGACAGAGTCCCGACAGGCGCTTCACATGTTGTAGTCACAACTTGGCAATTGTTCTGACGCATCCTGCTGGTACCAAGCTCCATTTTTCTATGATGTCAGTATTTGTAAAGCTGTAAATAGAGTTGCATAAAAGTAAAGACATTGCATATCATTTGTTAATCTAAATGTCCATTGGTATGTACGCTGCCAGTAAGGAATAACATGTCATATTGCATATGTACAGAAAAATCTAATATCTTAAAACAACTTGGCTAACACTTGACAAGTCTCAATGAGTCTTTCAGAATATGCGATGGCTCCTACTGGTGTTAACATTCCAGACAAATCCACGTTGTCATGTTGCTGGAAGTCCTTCTATCTTATTTCTTTATTTATTTTATGTTGTAGATTCTCTAAAAATGTAGCTAAAGTAGATCTTGACATGACACACAAATATATAAAACAAAACAATAGATTAATACCATTTAATTATGAAGATACAATCAATTAACATAGAAAAATTTTGACATTAGTAAAAAAAACATCTTTTGAAAATAGAATAATCTCTAGTTTTCAAAAAATTACACACCTCAGGCCAGAGAAAGTAAAAACAGGTAAAGTCCAAAATAACTATAAAGCAATAACCGGAAATGTTTAGATGCAGTTATTGCTGCACAAGGGGGTCCCACCAGAAAGCAAAGGTTCCCAAACTTTTGCCCCTGACAGATATGTGATATTGGATCATTTACCTCAATAAATAAATGACTAATATTTGTTACTCCTTTGTTTGCTTTGGTTCTTTATCTACTTTTAGGACTTAGAACGTAAAGATAGGTCCCCATTCACCCAACTTATGCTGGGTAACTTATAAAGAGTGTCTTTATTGGCTTATATCGAGGTGGTATACGTCAGCATGCCTTTTTATTTTTTATTTTTTACTATGTGGAATAGAATAGTATGCTATGCGATTCAAACAGAGGAATCCAGTAAAATAACATATACTTCAGGGTATACTTGTTACAATTGAACCCTACGGGTGACTACCACTGTATGCCTATAAATACTCCTAATGTATACCTCTGACGGAAAACTCTGACATGATCTGAGCGGGGCATAGTGCTGTTGGTTTAACAAGTAACCTCCTTAACCATATTCTGAATATTCTGAAATTGTATTTAATTCTGTAAATTCTGGTCAATTCTGTTATATCACTTTTCCATACATTTTTTTTACATTTATTTTGTTAAATTAACAATAGAAAAATCTTCCACTGACATGGCGTTTTGTAAAAGATGCTGTTTCCCCTTAAATTTCCTATGGCGTGTACTTGGTTCTTGTAAATGAACATAATAAAACCTTAGTAGAGTTGTAAAATACAACCAATCTCATCCGGCAGAATAATCAAAGACCATCTTTTTTTTTTATACATTGATATAAACCAACAGACACACTCATAATTGCAAGGAGCTTGTTGTATACGTCTTTCCAGATGTTCTGTGATATAATTAAATGCTGCAGTAATGCGATTAAGCAATAAAGTGCTCGTATAGACAATATTCCCAATAACTCGGTCGGATTAGTTAAACATGATCTCCTATTACAAGGGGGTGAAGTTAGGAGCTATCTAGGATCATGTCCACATTCTTTGAAGAATAAACTAAGTAACAAACATGATCTAAACACAAGAAAGATCTTCCTGCTGTTTACAATATGGCAAACATTGTCTTCAATCTTTGTCAGATGTGTGAGTAATAAAACCCGTAGACGCACAGCACATTCTACAGCCAGGGAGACTAGGAAACTGTTGTTCACATTTTCTTATAATGTTTGACTATCTAAGCATTACATTCCGTGAAACAGATGTGGAAAGCTGGATTTTGAATTGGCCCATTCATTTTAAATGTAAATTATATACTGCCATGTCTGCTCCAAATTGAGAAGCTGATATAATGACTATGAGAGAGGTACAGTGGGACCAAATTTTTTTTTCCTATACCCGTTCTAGTTTGCAAATGTTGAACATAATCAGCTCAAAAATTCTGCTCATTGTTAGTTTTAATTTATACACTCATTGAATCGTTTGTTCTATGCAATCAAACACGTTGTTTCCTGAGGTCAAACAATCAGAATTTCATTAGGTTGGGGCGAAAGGAATTAAAGGGGGAACTAAAAAATGTCCATCTTCATTCTAATATATATATGTATATTTATATAGTTTAGGAGATCCTGATTATTTAAGTATAAGAAGGTCCTTTACTTACATCAATAGCTGAAGAAAACAAGCTAAGTATTAGTAATTTTTATTAAGCATTTTTAAAGATTAATTTAAATAATTGATGTCTACATATTCTTTGTTTTTGTAAGTAAAAACATAATATGTGCTTAGGCTTACTACATGTGGCCATAATGGGGCTATATCTTAGGGCCCTTATACACAGGCCAATTATCAGGCAAACGAGAGTTCACTAAACACTCGTTCCTGATCATTGACCTGTAAACAGGGCAACGATCAGCCAGTGAATGAGCAAACGCTCTTCATCAGCTGATTGTATAGTTTCTTCAGAAGCAAATATTATCGTTGTCGGCAGCTCATCTCCCTGTAAGCAGGGAGACGTGCTGCCGACATGATAGAAATGTATGGGGACGAGCGACCGTAGTAACAAGTGCTCATCCCCATACATTACTGATAATAGCTACTTGTGAAAGTATCAAACGAGCGCCGATCAACAAGCTGTCTCATTGATCGGTGCTTGTTGTTATGGCCAACATAAAAGGACACAACACGGCCGGTCTAAAAGGACACTTAGCGTCTGTTTTACAGCTGCACCAAACGTATCACCAGAAATCTACTGAACCAAACTTAGATCAGTCTAAGTTCCAGTGGGGATCTAAGTTTGGTTCAGTAAAACTGTGGATGAAGGGAAAGCTGATGTTGCGATTTCAATGTAGGCGCTACATTGAATGATGAAGCTGTTTTATGGACATGTGAACACGTCCATAGAGAATCAGGTAAAAATGTAACTTTAGGATCAGAAACTTTATAAGTATGTTTTTCCGACTCCTATTTACAGTATATTACTTTAGACAGTGCAGTCCGCACCAGTAGACAGTATATAAGTCATTTGGAAAATTTTTAGGCTACCTAATGCAGTTATATTTTCTAAAATAATTAACATGCAGAATTTCTAGTTTGCTATATAATTACTACTTTACATTTCTGCATTTAAAAAATTCCATTCTGGAATCAGGATCAGTCAGTCCATGTATGATTGCAATCAGGATAATTATTATTTAATATGATCACAAAAATGTTTTAATCAGGAACACCATATAAATCATGGTTATTCCATGGTTTATAAAAATTAGGATTTGTATAATTCAACTCATTAATGTGTCCTAATATAGGCTTGGTCAAACAATCCACATTAAGCTATCACAAATTAAATGGCACAGGATTCAATAGAGTAATATAATTAGCACTATTATTGTGCTACAGTATATAGGAACAGGTGGCCAATAAAAAAATGCAGACAAGGAGTAATTTTTGTGTATTTGGGGTAACATACATTGTTCTTTATGAAGAAACACCACTGTAAGTACATGACACCTGTGCAGAATTTATATATGTCATGTAAAATGAAGGGTGATGGTGATAAAGAGCGTTGAATGTTTATTTTTAGAGTGTAACTAACTTATCAGGTGACATTTTAGAATAAGCTGTCATATGTGTGTACATGAGGAATAACATTATTTCTGGCTATTATATGATGTATTCTGTGCTGTTTTTGGCTGTTTTCCACTCTGCAGGCCCTCTCTCTTATTCTCAGTTTTCTCTGGGCGGAATCTCACAGTTATCATGTTTTCTATACACTACACACATAGAAGAGGAGAACTCTGCTCTTCTATCTGTATATATCACATATATAGAAGCTGCAGAAGCATGGAGGAGATTATACAGCAGTAATGAGCGGTGTAGCTGAGAATCCAGCAATGGGGTGACATAAAAATCTTACCAGCAGCTGCAGAATGATGGAAGGAGATTATACAGTGGTATAGACCAGTGAAGCTGTGACTCCAGCACTGGGGTGACATAGAAATCTCACCAGCAGTCTGTGTCTTTCTCACTCTGCTTCTGCTTCCTCCTCCTGCTCCTCTCCCCTCTCCATAGACTTATATGGACAGTCAATTCTGCTCCGTAACCAGGGATGGACATTGCTTGAAAACAGGGGGAGGACAGCAAATTACAGTAAGGGAGACACCTAGTGGCAGTAACATCACACAGAATTTGCATGGATAAAACCACTACATTTTAACAGTAAGTAAATTACAAAATGTATCTATATCAGGCACACTATTAGATTAACAGAAGGTGTTTGAAAATGTTGTGCTCATTTAGCCTTTATATTGACTATTTTATTTATTTATATTACTCTGATAATCAAGGTAGCAATAAAGACATAATCTATGTCTTTCCTGTATTTCCCTATGCAGGCAATAATGATCTAATCGCTGCTGGCCATTACAATTATTATTAGGAATTTAGAAATGAGCAAACCTTCAAATATTCTTTTCTCCATTGATTCAAATGCTGATCACTCAATTCTACTATATCTATTATCAGTGATATGTATCAAGAGTAGTAATTCCCAAGAAGGATTCCAGGGAATCCTGGAGTTTCTTGGAACCTGGTGGGAAGTCCCTCTGAAGTCAGTAGTAGGGATAAGGCTTTACAGTAGGGATGGTTAACGGATTTCAGCCTGCATGGCATGGGGGCTGGCAGAGCAGGAAGCAAATCTTAGAATATAATGTATATATTAATATGATTGGATCGTTACTGTTATATTCTGTTACAACACAATCTGCCATCAAACCCATGATTGGATATTCAAGTTCTAGCAGAAAATGTGTCAATGGGACATGAAGATATGCATTGTGTCCGAAAAGGGATTTGAAAGTCAATCCAAAAGTGACGTTCACTGATTACAATTTTTAGTTTTACTTTAAATGTCAGGAAAGGTGAATTGACAACAAATAAACATAGTAAAAAGGATTCTTATAATTGGGATACAATGGACAAAGACACGTGTAAAAAATTTGGAATATATATTTAGAGAGTTAAAAGCTTGGCCCTATTTATCCATCAATGGAGCTAAATGTGTCTGTGTGATATACAAGCATAAGCCTAAAAGGAAGAGTAAGATAATAATCCCTTCTTTGCTCAGATAGACACCTATTCAATTATCTTAGGCTCCCGCATTTAGTCCTAAGAGAATGCCAGTTCTATAGACATGTGACTAAACCCCTGCTGCTACACTTGTCATGCCCCTCAGCTTAACATCTGGCAATTAAAGAAATATCTGCACTGATGTCAGATTATTCCTTTCCTGGTCTGCGCTCTGAGTGTATTGTATTCAGGTACCCAAATTAGCAAGTATGTCTTTGTTTTAATATTAGTAACAACTTCCATCTTCCAAAAGTTGCTCATCTAGCAATAATCCTCCCCACTATCATTAATAGAAAGTGTTGAAGTTGAAATGGTTTATTACTTATTTACTGTTGAATTAATTCATGTTAAAAAAAAAGCTGTACCACAAAAATTTTGCTTGAATTTTTGGATATGTGACTTTCTTGGTCTAATGATTTATTACAATTGATTCATAATTGCTCTAGACTTTGAAGTACTCTGTCAACTGATGTGAACTTAACGGAGTAAAAGCTTTTTGCTTTTCAATTATTTTCTGTTAAGTTGTTGGCTCTAAGTTTCTTTCAAAAATGCCACCAATATTTCCCAGCAAAGCTGTATTATAACTAATATAATAGAAGAAAATACAAATGTGTAGCTGCATTTTGAGAGAACTTTATAAAACCTCACTTACATCCAGTGGCGGATTAAGTAGACTATTTTCTTGCGCGCCGCCCTTTAGTCAACACCACCATTTTGTGCTAGCATTGACAAATGGGTGTTAAGATTCCCCTTGTCAAAGGGTTATGTCCCTACATGCAGTCTCCAATCATCACTGACAGTATTACTATTACACTGTGTAGGAAGGGTAACAAGGGGAAGGGTAACACCCATTTGTCTATTAGTCCTGGGCTACACGGAGACTTTTTGTGAAATACCAGGATTTCCTACAACAGACATGTCAGGAGAGGTGACAGCTACTCTAGAAATCCAGTGACTCACAGGTGACGTCTTCTCTGATTGCAGTAGTTCTCTTTTCTTTTCTTCTCTGTCTGACACAGATAGTTATGGCGACATCTCCTGAAAATAATTTCCTGCCAAAACCTCTTTATCCCTCACTTCTGCACCCATTTCCAGATTCTATAGCAACACAAAAATTTGGACACCAGACCTCCTGAATTTTTCCATACACCAGACCAGACCCCTGTTATTCAAGACCGTAAACCAGACCCCTAAATTACTCCAGCCCGCAGACCAGATCCCTCAGCAAATTCAGACCCCAAACCGGACCATAGACTAAATACAGACCCTAGATCTCCTACACTATTTCAATCCCCAGACCAGAGCCTTATAAAAAAAAATACAGACCCAAGAACAAACACCCTATATAAATACAGACCCTGGAACAAATCCCTAAATACAAGCCCCTAAACTAATACAGACCCCAGATCTGGACCCCCTAAACTAATACAGACCCCCAAACTAATGCAGAACCCAGACCTGACATCTAAATACAAACCCATAAACTAATACAGACATCAGACCTGACTCTCTGAACTAATACAAACCCCCAGACCAAACCTCCTAAATTAGACCCCAGACCCATTGAATTCAGACCCCAAACCCCTTAAACTAATGCAGAACATACTGTATTGCAGTATATTATTATTTTGACAGGCTCCAGGAGATTAAAAAAAAGGCAGTCCTAGTGGCCTTTATTAGGCCCCTGGCTGCAATGACAAACATCGGCACCCCAATGGAGCGTCTCTGGAGGGGGTGAGCTGTCGGATGGGGGCACCCCCTCTTTCTAATGTCTTAGATGCTGTGATCGTGATTGATCACAGCATTTAAGGGATTAAATGGCCAGGAACAGCGCAATCACTGTTCTTGGCCGTTAGTCCTGGGTGTCAGCTGTAATACATAGCTGACACCCGCTGAGTTCGGAGCGGGCTCAGTGGGTGAGCCTGCTCCAAACATCATGCCCCACACCACAACGTGCTATTACTTCGTTGTGCTGAAACTGGTTAAGCGTAAGTAAAGTTTTAAAAAACTTTTGGCATGTCATTGTGACAGGTCAGAAGTTTTGATCAGTGGAGATCCAAGCACTGATTAAAGAGAACCCCACCGATCGCTGAAACGAAGCCGCAAATGTGCTCGAAAGAGCACAGTGCTGCTTCCTTTCTGATCACCTTTCCTCGCTAAGCCAAGCGAGCAGTGTATGGACTCATAGACTTTCTATTAAGTGCATACACCGCACCGAGGAATGCCGAGGAAAGTCGATCAGAAGTGGCACACCGCTCACCTGAGCTTTCCTGCCGCTTTGTTTTAGAGATCGGTGGGGGTCTCAGTGCTCGGACCCCGATCGTTTAAAACTTCTGACATGTCACTGTGACAAGTCAGAAGTTTTTTTAAAAGTTTAGTTACACTTAAAGTATTTTTGGCAGGAAGTATATCACTGCAGACTGCTCTATTCAATAATACCAGAAAGGCCAATGGAAGCCCCTGAATGCACCTGAATCCCCTGAATGTTTGAACAGAGACTTAATTAAAGTATTTACCCCATGATTTATTATTATTATTATTATTTTGTTGTTTTTTGTAACTATTCTGTTTAATAATGTGTACAGTTACCTAGGGAACATACGGGAATGTTTACAACTTCTTTAGTAGACTGCAAAGCTCTTAGTTGAGGTCCACATATGAATATAAAATGGAAATAGGAAATTTGCGCTTTCGTTTATGGACTTTGTGTCCATCTAGCTGATATTATTAGTATAAACTAAAGTTGAAATTTCTACTTTATAGCTCGCTGAAGAATTTCTTTACATAACCCAAATTTGCAGCTTCAAAAACTGTATGACAACATAACATTATCTATAAAGAATTTTAATATTCTATGGCTATACTGATACAAACCAGTGACATTTTATACAGTTCACTTTACCACATGGAATTAATAAGCTGAGTTTTTTACAGCTCACTTGTTATCATTATAAATTTCACTTCTATGGCCAACGCAATATAAACCAAAGATAGTCATTTTATTAAACGTACCTGCCCTCCCCATCACGGCTGACTAAGTGAAGATATGGTATGTGCAGGCTGTGCGATTTAATTCTCAGTTACGAGGGGATTCTTAATATTTTACACTAACCCTAACAGTAACCTTATTCCTTTATGTAATTCTACACTTCAGAGAATTCAAAAGCATTTTCAATTATTACATTTTTACAAATAAAAAACAGAGATGGAATTTCAAAACTGAGGCTTCGTCTTCCACAGAAGACATAATTGTAAGTTACATGTATAGCAGATAGCATCGTATGGTCTGAAAATTAATGGTAGAATATGACTGATGCAAGAATCTATTTTATTCATAACACCTAGTATAAATGTGGAATTGTTGACTACAATGGCCAGTCAGTTCACATACAGCCTATATTGTTCAGTTGCTTTGGTCTTCAGAACCCCACTGAATTTTGGTTAATATGGCAGCAAACAGATTTTTTTTCAGAATCAAATAAAAGGGGGTTGTTACAGTGATCTTAGAAACAGATCTGTGTGTCTTCCTACCCCACAAACTCATTGCCTTGGTATAACCAATGATTCAGGCCCCATGCACACGAACGTAAAAACGCCCGTAATTACGGCCCGTAATTACGGGCCCATAGACTTCTATTGGCCACGGGTACCTTCCCGGGCCGTTGAAAAATATAGGACATGTCCTATTTCAGGCCATAATTACGACACGGGCAGGCCCATAGAAATCTATGGGGCTCCCGTAATTACGGGTGGCTACGTGTGTGCACCCGTAATTACAGGAGCGTTGCTAGGCGACGTCAAGGGATAGTCACTGTCCAGGGTGCTGAAAGAGTTAAACGATCAGTGCGGGATAGAGAGAAGGGGCTGCACTGATCGGCAGTAACTCTTTCAGCACCCTGGACAGTGACTACCGCTGGAAAGTGAGTACCATGTGCGGCGCTCACAATATACTGTAGATGTTAACTTCAAAAACCCGTAAAAAAAAGTTAATACTTACCCAGAACTCCCTGCTTCTTCCTTCAGTCCGGCCTCCTAGGATAAAATTTCAGCCCATGTGACCGCTGCAGCCAATCACAGGCTGCAGCAGTCACATGGACTGCCGCGTCATCCAGGGAGGCTGGACTGGATGTCAAAAGAGGGAACTTCTTTTACTTTCAATCGCTGCGTCCCGCTGTGGAAACTCTGCCCAAAAGAGCTGCCCCTTCTCTCTATCCATCACTGATAGGGAGAAGGGGCTGCCGATTAGTGCAGTGCAATATAGCAGAGAAAACCGGTCCGTAAATACGGGTGGAATACGGGTGACAACGGACCTGTATTTACGAGCACGGATCCATAAATACTGGTGGAATACGGGTGACAAAGGACCTGTATTTACGCCAGTATTTACGGACGGGAAAAAATAAGTTTGTGTGCATGGGGCCTTAGTGCTATCATTTATCTCTCTCATCTAGGAATTGTGTGAATCTTGCCACTTCCACTTGGACAATATTTCCAAAATATGCCTCTTCAAACCTTAAAGTCCTAATACATTTCATTTTAATTTCCCATTTTGAATACTGCAATAAACTTTTTTCTGTAACAAGACTACCACTGCTACAATGCATCATAAATGATACTGCAAGACTAATCTATCCCTCTCACTGCTCTACATCTGCCAGTCTCTTTATTGGCTGGCTAATAACCTCAAGACAAATCTCAACTTACTTCACAACTGCTGCCCGTCTACATGTCTAAGCTTATCCATAATTACTACTCATGCCACTCTGCCCACTGTTCTGCTGACCTACTACTGTCCTCATCTTCCAATATTCCTTCACATGGACAGCTACAAGACTTCTCCTGTGCAGCAACCACTCGCTGGAACTCTCTTCCTTGTCTCAAACTCCTAATGTTAGAAAATGGAAATATAATGTACAATGTTTACTTGATTTCATTCCACCCTAAAATTAGATCTTGGCTCAGTGAAAGACCACACAGTCATGTGAATATGAACAATTAGAATATACACCAAACAGCCATAACATTACAACAGGTGAAGTGAATAACGTTGTCTATCATGTTACAATGACTCCTATCAATATATTAGGCAGCAAGTGAACAGTCAGTGTTGGAAACAGGAAAAATGAGCATGGGTAAAGATCTAAGCAACTTTGACAAGGGCCAAATTGTGACTGGTCAGACCATCTGCAAAATAGCATGTCTTGTGGGGTGTTCCCAGTATGCAGTATACCTACCAAAAGTGGTCCAAGGGGGGACAAGCATTGAACCAAAGGCAGGTGCCCAATGCTTTTAATGCGAGTGGGGAGCAAAGGTTGGCCGTCTTCTCTGATCCCACAGAAGAGCTACTGTAAAACAAATTGGGGGAAAGGTTAATGCTCGCTATGATAGAAAGGTGTCAGAACAGACATTAAATTGCAGCTTGCTGCGATTGGGGCTGTGTAGCCATAGACAGCAAACATGCTGATCCTTTCAACCGCCAAAAGCACCTATAATGGGCACGTGGATAACAGAACTGGACCATGGAGCAACAGAAAAAGGTGATCTGGTCTGATCAAGAACATGTGTTTTTTACATCAGTTGGATGGCCGGGAGCATGTGCGTCGCTTACCTGGGGAAGAAATGGCACCAAGATGTACTATGGGAAGAAGATAAGTGGGCGGAAGCAGTATGATGCTATGGTCAATTTTCTACTGTACCTCCTATCTAAACATTGTTGCAAACCAGTCAGAGTTGCTTTGATGGCAAGAGGGGGAGACCTACACAATTTTAGGTAAGAGGTTTTAATGTTATGGCTGATCGGTATATATATTTAATATATAATCTGTTACTCCAGTACCCCTTATATTGTTTGTGTATGTTATAGGTTTTCTCTCTGAGAAGGTCTAATATTTGCACCTGGGTTAGAGGGGATCAAGATTGTCATCAATTTCATCAAAAATGTCAGGAATTACTAAGAATTCTGTAAAGATCAGCTACAGTGTTGGCTTATAATCTATTGTGCTGCCTTGTAATATATTGTGTTGTGTTATATTGTGTTGGCTTGTAATGTATTGTGTTGTATTGTGCTGTTTGCGGTGGAGACTGGGGGCCGTTAAATTACAGCCCCCCTCCTCTCTCCACCGCAAACTGCACAATACAACACAATACATTACACACTGTGGGTCGCGTCCCCCTGGGGATTCGTGTGAAGACCTCCGGGGGGTCGCGAGTCACTCACCGAGGTCCCAGTTCCATTCAATGCTGGAGCAAGGAGCTGACGTCTCCTTGATCCAGCATTCACTGTGCCCTGAGCGGCTCAACGAAGGCAGGCGGTATGTAGTGACATCATCGTGCCTGCCTGCGCCGAGTCACTCATAGCACACACCGGAGGAGGCGAAGGATCCTGCACCCGGCGTGGGAACGAGGATAGGTAAGTAATTATGCTATTTTTCTATTGTGCACATATGGGGGCATTATACTGTATGGGGGGGGCTGATATTGTGGGGGGGCATTGTACTGCATGGGGGGCTGATAAGATGGGGCATTATACTGCATGGGGGCTGATATAGGGGGCATTATACTGCATGGGGCTGATATGGGGGAATTATACTGTATGGGGAGCGGATATGGGAGGCATTATACTGTATGGGTAGCTCATATGGGGGGCATTATACTGTATGGGGAGCTCATATGGGAGGCATTATACTGTATGGGGAGCTCATATGGAGGGCATTTTTCTGTATGGGGAGCTGATATGGGGGCAATACACTGTATGGGGAGCTCATATGGGAGGCATTATACTGTATGGGGAGCTCATATGGGGGCATTATACTGTATGGGGAGCTGATATGGGGGGCACTATAATGTATGGGGGCAGCTATGTGGGGCATTATACTGTGGGGGCTGATATGGGGAGCTTTATACGGTATGGGGCTGTTATGGGGGGCATTATACGTTATGGGGCATTATACTGTGTGGGGGCAGCTATGGGAGCATTATACTGTGTACGGGCATTATACTATGGGGGCTGTTGGGCAAGGCGTCTGGGCATAGGCGCGTGCAGGGGTCTGTTTATGGTGGTGTTGGGGAGGGGTAGGGGGGCCCAAGCTGAATTCTTGCACCCAGGCCCATGAGCCTTTAGCTACGCCCCTGATAGGCCAACTGCGTGTGTTGACCCTACTGTATAGGAATTTGTATATAAATAAATGCAGAGTTTCCATATAGCTGCAATCCCGGAGATCTCAGTTGCAAACTAGCATAAAAAAAGTGGATAAATGTTTAAGTTAAACTATTCCATAATGTATTTTGCGGAGATGAATGTAGCACCATTTGTTCCTAATTTATTGACAAAACCACCTTTTAGCTCAATAAACATGTTCTGGCCTTGCCAATTTTCAAACAGAGCTGTATCTAGAAATGCAGAATTTTCATAATATTTATCCCATAACCTTTGAGTGCAGAACTCAGAACTGTAGTTATCTGAAAGATTGTATTAATCAAAACCCCATGAGCAGATGGCTTCCCAGTTTGCTACTCCGTGTAACATAAAATGCAACGTGAATGTCATTTTGATTGCACTGCATATCGGATGTATTTTTATTCCATAAATTTGCTAGGAGGAAATCTGGTAGACATTATTGTTTCATTCTAATGTAACCTTACAACACGGTTCCAATTTTTATGCTTCTCTGGTGATTTAATGGCCTTATCAAGCATATTACTGGTTTACAATACAATTTTTTCTGAAAGACATTTACTCTATTAGAGCAAATTTTGTAAAAAATTATTTCAAATTTTTATACGAACATTTTTTAAAACTGGGATATTAGGAATTATGAAGTATGTAAAAATGTCTACTTTCTGTTTTGCAATTGAGCTTTTTATTTATTACTTTATAATAAAAAAAATATATAAAATCTGTTATTACAGATATTAAATAATGAAGACATTAGCATTTATAAGTTTGCTTAGTACATAGTACATAAAAAACTAAAATCTCTGAATGTAATAGTAATTTTTTTTATTACATTGTATCTATCTAAAGTAGTGGCTTAAAGAGGACTGTCACATTACATTTATTTATTATCCTAAACACTTACCAAAATTAGCCTAATAGTTATAATATGATTTCTTATTAAATAAGATCTATAGAGGTATTATTAGTTCCTATAATAAATACACAATGTGTTGCTCAATTTTGAATATATTAAAAGTAGACCGGGTCTGCAGAAAAAGTACTTGGACTGTATAGCTTCTTCTCTAGTGCACTAACGGTCAGTACAGACAGGTAAAATAGCGTGTGACAATGTTTTGGAATGGGAGAAGGGTTGATAGCCAGGTTTTTTGGGTTTCAGAGATAAGTTCTCTATCATTTATAGAGTCTGTATTCCTGGAATGTGTGCTATAAACAGAAAGATAAAGAAACCTGAATTAACCCTTAGTGACCGGCCTATTTTAAGACTTAATGACAAAGCAATTTTTTTTGTTTTTCCATCGTTGCATTGAAAGTGCTATAAGTTTTCCATTTTTTTTGGGGTTGACATCGCTCTACGAGGACTTGTTTTTTTGTGGGATGAGTATTTTTTTTTTCAATGGCACAATATGGGGGTACATACAAATTTTTTTATTACGTTTTATTAACTTTTTTTTCGGGAGACGGAAATAAAACCCCGAAATTCCGCTATAGTTCTGTGGATTTTAAATTGATACCGTTCAACGTGCGGACTAAATAACATGCTAGTTTATTCTGTGGCTCGGTACGATTACGATGATACCACATATGTTTATGTTTTACTACTTTTGCACAATAAAAAGACTTTGGAATCACCGCATTCCAAAATCTATAACTTTTTTATTTTTCCATCCATGTAGCCATATGAGGATTTGTTTTTAACGGGACAAAATGTAGTTTTCATTGGTAGCATTTTTGGGTACATGGGACTTATTGATTCACTTTAATTATTTTTTTGGGGGCGGGACAATGTAACAAATATTAATTTCACCATAGTTTCTTTAAAAAAATGTTTACGCCGTTCACCCTAATTGTTTTGTTCAGGTTATTATGATTGCGGCGATACCATAAACTTGTATTTTAGAAGTTGTGCAATTTAATAAAGCCACTGTCGCTGCTAAAGAGCTCATGATGAAGAGACCCAAGAGCAATGTGAACGTTCCTAGGGCTCCTCACCTCTATAAGTACCACAACATTAGTAATAAATATGTAGGGAGGTTGGCTTGAGGATCACTCAATGTGGCTCCATATTACTGAGATATTCTCCCCTAGAAGCAATACTTTATAAAACAGTGACTGATGAAACATAGACAATTTTTTTTCTGTTGGATTCATAAACCTCATGAAATCAGAGGCATGCAGAAGTGTAGTATGGCCCCCAACATACTTATATGGGTGCCATATTACAGGTCTGTACAACCTAGAGGTTAAACAGAGACATAATACAGTCATGTGCGTGAGCCCGTACACTTGATAGGAAGTGAAAAGGAGCAAGGGGTAGTTTTGAATATCATTCCATTACCACACTAAGGACTAACCTTTGATTTATGGCCGCCAGATTTGGATCTTATTCATTGTTTAATTTGTGCATACCAATTTCCCATGACAATTTATTTTTTCCTAAAATTTCCCAAAAGTCATAACATCTTTACTATGAGCGCTTAGGTGTTTTACATGTTTATTCATTCATCGTCAAAGGTGTCGTCTTAAATCTCTTATGTTGTCTTTATAACTCAACCGTATTTCAGCCTCTAAACCATCTAAATCACATTTGTGAATGAAGGCTTAGCAATGATTGGCAGCATAGGTCAAAAAGACAAAAGACTGAGTCTAGCTCGCTTGTTTTTCTCATGTCAATTAAGAAGTGAAGTTTTTTACTCCAAATGCCAGATTTATCTAACAAGGAATGAACAGGTGGGTGATGTAAGGGCTTTTTCAAAAATATTTTTGAGTGAAAAAAAAATCTATTTTCCTCTCTATTTCATCATGAATAAAATAATAGATTTGTGCAATATAAGCAAGATTGACAACATACGTATGGTTGGAAAAAATACGTTGTTTTTGTTTTGTATTACATTTATTTAAAAACTTACATCACCTTACAAATTGTAAAATTCTAATTATCCACATATAAATATTACTTGCTCTTGAAAAACAAAATATTTGGAAGAAATTTCTAAACAAAAATATTTTAATTTGCTGAACCCTCTCCAACAAAGCCAAAGTCTGCCATTCAGCAAAACAAACAAGCATAGATAACATGTCAGACAGCATTGTCACATGTACGTTGCCATTGTCACCTGTCACCTGTGTGTATCCCTAGCCTACAGGTGCCAGCAAAGCTGATAGTCAAGCTGTTCCACTATTCCTTTAAGCTTCAATAACAATAATTCAAGGACACAGCAATTTTAGCTTTGGTCTCCCGATCAGGAATACTGGCCCTTTGTTTATCTACTCTATGATTGGAAAAAGCACATTTTTTTGTAACTGCTGAATAAATTCTATTTTTTTTATCTCCCAATGGGTAGGATTAATGTGGATGAATATATTTTATGTATATCACAGTGGAATTTGCTGCTGATAAAAAATTAAAAAAAATAATCAACATGACATGTGCTGCCCATTTCCTTGGGGTACGCCTCTAAAGGGGGGAAACCTGGACATTTTTCACATTTATTTCTAGTGTTATCTCAACCCATAGGCCAGATCTTCAAATTTACTTCATTCAAACAGACATAAAAATAATACTGTCCTATAGTCCTGATAGAACAGATCCATGACCATGAAAGCCCTACAGGTGCTCGAAGGTGGTTCAAATTATCTTCAAAATAACAATCACCATTTCCCGTGTGGAAGTCAGCTTCCCCCTGTGCTTTATTGTACCATGTATCTGGTACAGTATTCCTGTTCTACTATCGGATATATACTCCATTAGATTCAGACCTTTTGTTGCTTTTCTCATAGTCATCTTCCAACTGCCCATTTCCTTTTTTTTTTTTGTCACTTGCATATACTGTTGTTCTCTCGCTTTTGCTCTAGTTTAGTCTTCTTTTACACATGAGATAAGTCCTGATCTCTATACTTGGTTGTCAAACTTGATCCTGATCATTGATCTATGATTCTTTCGATCTTGTGATCTCAGATGAGGGGCCTGGTGCAAAGAAAGTTGCAAGTACCTTCTTATCAACAAATCAGCTCTTATAGAGCAAAAAGCCCACAGACAAAGGACCCTGTTTTACTTGCGTCTGCCCATGGTGCATTTACAGTATAATGGTGCAGCTCTTAGTATTAGTCCTAGTAAATGTAAGTACGAGTTGCAGGGCATATATTACATACTGGGATTAATAGGATTAACATAATTATTCCAGCTATATTTCACATAAAATAGTGCCACTTGTAATGTATATAGAATAATGTCAGTGATAGTATCCACATAATACAAACTATTATGCCCACATTATACCATCTATAGCGTATATGTTAGTCACAGTGCATATGTAATAGCAGAATGCTCTCAAACTAACCATACATAATAACAGACATAGTGCCAAAATAATGGCAGTCACTGAGTAAGAGCGCACTTACTTCTCTGCGATACCACATTGCTTCCACTAGCACAAAGAAACATGTGAGTAGCCGGTGGCCACTCATGTCACTTTCTTATACTTTACTCCATCATCTTCACATTCCACTTCAGCAAGGCTGTTTCATACTTACCAATTATTCTTAATTGGGATATGGGCTCCAATGTAGAATTTAGCAATTAGGGTAGATTTTTAACTCAGCAGATTTTGATGCAGAAATTTCTGCTACTGTCCATTTTATCTGAATGGAATTTGCAGAACTCCATGTGCTTACTGCAGAAACAACACCATTCAGATGAAAGAAAGGGGATTTCAGAAATTTCCGCATTATAATCTACTGCGTGTGAATCCACCCTTAGGAATTAATATACTGACAGCCATGCACAATTATGATTAGGGTAGGTCCAAAGCTGTGCTGAAAAAATGTTGGCTACAGGGGGAAGTTGGCTATAGAGAAATATTTTCTTAGAAGTCACAGAATTTTTTTTAGTGCCTATTTAGTTGAGCATTGTTCATGTCCGTGTGAGTGTAGAATGGACAGCACATGGACTGAACACTGATCCATTAAAGTCAATGGGCAAATTCACATGTCCAATTTTCCGCATGGACCATTGGTTCGTGCAGAGAAAGTCGGAGCATGTACTAATTTGGTCCAATTCTCGCGTTAGACTCGCCTTTTCAAGTTACTGGGTCTGTACAAAAAATGGACAGCATCGGGCGGCATCCAAGTGTGGGCCATTTTCACTTATGGGGTGTTAGGAGATGCTCAAAAGAAATCAGGAAGGTTTTTTTTATGGACGTCAAAAACTGATGGTCACTGATGCTACACAGATTTGTGAAACGGACAAACAGAACGGACTCAAACTCAAACGAAACCTAGACCAGATTTATAATGCTCGTCTGAATACAGCCTTACTCTTTTTTTTTTTTGTTATTAGAAAATGTTTATATGATGTAATAAGTAAGATCTATTGAAAGATCTGTCTCCCTTTTCTCCATTAAAAAACAAACATATGGGTGTATACAGATCCTTTTAAACAATGCTACATTTAAAAAAAAAATCTTTTTAGATGGTTTAAGTGGGCAATTTAAGGCCCCAAATATTTCCTGCTGCAAATGCAAATTACGCTTGCAGAAGTCCAGCTCCACCTTATATGAATGACTCTAATCATATCGCAATTTCTTACTTGTCATATGACTGACAAATAGGCCTCCCAGGTCAAATACAGAGGGACCGCCTAGGACTAACTGGCAGGCTTAATTTTCATTATTATTTATTTTTCCAAACCATTGACAAATTAATTTATTAAAAATCAGTCCTCAAACATAACAAACTATCCAACAACATTACATTCAACATTATATCTGACCATTTCCTTACAATTATTTCATAGTAAATAGAATGGTGACATTTTTTAGAACTAACAAGTTGAGTAAATATTTTTGTAATTCCATACAATTATAACATATTTCGGTGAGAACACGTTTTCAAGGATTTTCCCATTTATGCTCTAACACTGTCCAGCCCTTAATATTATGGATTGTTGTTTACAGGTAACGGCTGTAGTAATGACTCCAATTGTGGCATGATGAGAATTGTAGTCCAACGACAGCTGAGGGATTGGAGCTTGTTAACCTCCTGTCATTTGTGCCTCTGTTACCAGCCATACAAAGTAATTTAATTTCTTAGGTGTCAGGTTACAGTTCGGATTAATATAAAGTACTACAATATATTTATACCACAAAGAACAATAGCCCCAGTTTTATTAAAAAGCCTCTGCCAGAATTTCCGATGTCAAATAAATTTTTGAGAATTGAAATCATTTGGTGACAGATTTCATGATTAAATGGCAAATGTTATTGCTACAAGTTGCGAACATGTTGTGAAGATTAAACCACCTGCACTATAAGCTACAGACCCCACAACAGATCCCCTTATAAAGAAATCATTCAGGCGCCTCAACCCTCTCGAGGCTAGTTGGAGCTGGGCAGATGGTCGGAAAGCTTTAGTAAGTGAACAGATTCCGAAACAAATGCTAGGAATCTACTATTACAATTGCTAGAAAGTCACAGATTGTTAATTCTGAATGTGTGAAATATATTTGCAGAAAAATAATATGTTGCTTTCTTTTTTTAATGATTATTATTGAGGCTTTCAAATGCATAATAAATGATGTTACATTATACATATAAATGAATATTTCATTATATTTAATACTAACTTAATTTCTAACAAACAGATGAGTAAAAGTATAAACATTAAAAAAAAACTGAAAATATAATGATATAAGCCTTTTATTTGAGCCATTCATTGTTAAAGGGAATGTGTTGCCAGAAAAACATGTTTTTTTTTTTTTTTTAATTAAACATTTAGTGTGTAGGTGATTAAACATTGTTCAAATTTTTTTTATTTTTTTCACGAGTCAGGAAATATTATAAATTAATTCTAATTTATAATATTTCCCATTGCTGGTCACTAGATGGAGCTATTCCCAAAATTGCAGCATTGGATGGGACGGGACCCGTTCGCAGTCCCTGTGGGACTGTGGCTGCCGTATTCCATGTCTATATGTGTCGTTAATCGACACATACAGAAATGGAAACAAAAATGGCAGCCCCCATAGGGAAGAAAAAGTGTAAAAATAAGAAAAAGTAAAACACAAAACACAAATAAATCTAAACGTTTTTAATAAAACACTAACATCTTTAACATATTAAAAAAAAATTTGTGATGACACTGTTCCTTTAATGCCTTCTTTTTGATGTATAAAACGGTATATTCCTAAATATACAAATATGCATTATACTAGTATACAGTATGCGCATTACAGTTAATGCTACACATAAAAGTAAAATACAAGATAAATAAAGTCATTTAAGCATAAGTAAACAACTCATCCAGGCAGGGGGTGATTTTTCATACTGATGACTTATCCACAGGATAGGTCATTATTATATGATCGGTAGGTGTCCGACAACCAGACCCCGCACCGATCAGCTGCTCTGGCTGCCTCCAGGTGCCAGAAGCTATGCAGTGGTCAGTCACAGTATAGCAGCCGTGCTGCAGTAACCCAGCATGGCCGTTATACAGTGTACAGAGTTAAAAAAAAATGTTTTAACTATAATTCACTGTCATATCTCTATATGACAGTACATTATTGCCTGTGCTTTTTAAGTACACAGACATCTGTTTGGGCTTACCTAAGGTAATTCCCTACAGGCTTTAATATTGTACAGCCCTAGCAGCCTTTACCAGGCCCAGGGCTGTCAGTATAATACCTTCAACTGCTGTGATCGTGATGTCGGGAGCCCCCTCTCTTTGTGCCCACACATGTCCAGATGTAGCCGTCTTTAACTTGATTCTGATAACTTGTTGCAGGGTGATATCACACAACAAAAGCCATTGACAAGTCATTGAAAAAGTCAAGATAAGAGATCTAGCCATTGTTTATTTAACATGTTAAGGCCGGATTTACACGAGCGTGTGCGTTTTGCTCGTGCAAAAAAAGCGGCGTTTTGCGCTCGTAAAAGGTACTTAACAGCTCCATGTGTCAGCCGCGTATGATGCGTGGCTGCGTGATTTTCGCGCAGCCGCCATCATTATGACACTCTGTTTGACTTCAATGGGTGTGTGATGCGCGAACAACGCACAAATATAGGACATGTCGTGAGTTTTATGCATCGGACACACGCTGCGTGAAACTCACGGACAGTCTGCATGGCCCCATAGACTAACATAGGTCTGTGCGAGGGGCGTAAAAATCACGCGCGTTGCACGGACCTATTATACGTTCGTCTGAATAAGCCCTAAAAGTCAAGGTAAAGACGGCTACATCTGTAGGTCAAAATGCGAGAAGAGATTAAAGCGGATTTGTCTAGTCACAAACTATCTATATGAGGACAACATAGGATAGAGTGGGAGATGCTGAGCTTAGGGATATATAGTGTTCAATTATTTGATTCAGTATTTTCATGTAAAAAGCTTTTTTTAAATCTGCCAGGACTCATAGGAAAAGCCTGTGAGTCCAGTTTTCCCCGCCCACCACATACAGTTATTGACAACTTTTCCCATAGGAGGTTGTATACATTTAGAGATTTGAATCAGTAGTGTGTGGGCAGTCAATGTAGAACTCATAAGCTTTCTGTCATGAACAAATACACAGTAAACAGTGAGGTCCCTGTTCTTCCCAAACCTCTGTCCCTACCTACTTGTACGACCCGACCTAAACGACTGCGCACAACTGGTACAAGTGAAACTGACAAACAGATAAGACAGGGACAGTACGAAATAACAAAGGGTCACCTGGGAAGTACACGGAGGGAGAGGCAGGGCAATTGCGCCGCGGACAAGTCCGGGCGCAAAAGGCGGATTCAGGCAGGATCAAACCGGGAGAGTGCGGAAAAAGCAAAAGTCAGAAGGCAAAGAAAAGTCAGGAGTCCAGCCGAGGTCAGGTCACAAGAAGTCAAAAAGCAAGTCGCTCAGGGAGTCTGAAACAAGGGAAAGCACCAGGCAAGGAAACTCTAATTACAGACAAAGGCCAACTATCCCAAGCTGAACTAAATAAGGAGAGGGCGGGAGCTCAGGAACATCAGCCAGGCTTTGATTGGCCTGACGCTCCTGAGCTTCTATTGGCTGCAGACTGCCTCAGTCTGCCAGGCCGGGCGACGCCCGAGCGAGTAACTCTCGATGTCCTGGAGACCAAGGGAGCCGCAGGCAGAGAGAACGTGACCCTTTCCCTATGAGTCCTGGCAGAATTAAAACAACTTACGAAATGCTTACGGGACGTGCCCGTGCCGTTGAAAAATATGGAACATGTCCTATTTCAGCCTGTAATAACGGCACGGGCAGGCCCATAGAAGTCTATGGGGCTCCCATAATTACTGGTGGCTACGTGTGTGCACCCGTAATTACGGGAGCGTTGCTAGGCGACGTCAGGGCATAGTCACTGGCCAGGGTGCTGAAAGAGTTAACTGATCGGCAGTAACTCTTTCAGCACCCGGGACAGTGACTACCGCTGGAGATAATAGTATTAAAAGTTAACTTACCTGCTTCTTCCTCCAGTCCAGCCACCCGGGATGACGTTTCATCACATGTGACCGCTGCAGCCTATCACAGGCCAATCACAGGCTGCTGCAGTCACATGGACTGCCGCGTCATCCAGGGAGGTTGGACTGGATGTCAAAAGAGGGACGCGTCACCAAGACAACGGTACGTATGAACTTCTTTAACTTTCAATCGCTGCGGAAACTCTGCCCGAAAGGGCTGCCCCTTCTCTTTCCAGCACTGATAGAGAGAAGGGGCTGCCGATTAGTGCAGAGAAAACGAGCCCGTAAATACGGGTGGAATACTGGTGACACCGGACCCATATTTACGGGCACGGGTCAGTAAATACTGGTGGAATACGTGTGACAAAGGACCCGTATTTACGCCAGTATTTACGGGAGGAAAAAATATGTTTGTGTGCATGGAGCCTTACATTGTCATTACAAGTCAAAACAATATATATCTCAGTAAAAAATAAACTTGTTACTTGTCTCCGGTAGTATCTTTCTAGGCTGCTGCAGACTTAATTATTTTGATACCTTACAATGTTGACCGCATCTTCCACCAACTTCTGATATTTACTCATCATGGCATTTATCCTGAAAATTAGGGCAAGAAAAGAAGCATGTTTAAGCTGACATATGATCGGGTTTATTGAAAATGTTGCAAAAAAAATAAGTTAAAGGAAATAACAAAATAAATCCATTCCTGGCACTGGCTAGACAACTGAGGTGCCTGACTGACAGCTAACTTTTCAGCAACTTGTTACTCCCAATGTTTCCAAACATGACTTTCCCACAGAAATGCTTTCTGTTTCTCCAGGCAGATATTGAAAGCAACTGCTCTCTTAACCTCCCTTAAAGGGGTCTTCCTATCTCAGACATTTATGGTATAACCACAAGAAAGAGCTTGCACAGCTCTTTCTGTAACTTTCATAGGCACGAGTGTACATACCATAGAGATCATGCAGCTGCTACGGAGTCTTTGGAGAGGGGGCCAAGCCCTGGTTGATCCCGTACCGTTTTATTACTCGGTGGTGAGAACCTGTGCAGGACTACCCTCTCCAGAGAAACTGCACTGTTAGCAAGCAAGTGGTGTGAGGAATTGGCAAAACCAGGCATCAAAAATGGGGGGGCCATTTTGATCTTGCAGCCCCTTCACGTCTATGTATGCCAACCCTATAGACTTGAATGGAGAGGGCCATGCACATGCATGGCCACTTCTACATTCAGTCTGCAGCTGGATGTTGCTATTTTACCTGGCAGAAAACGGTGTGGACCACTGTTCTCCCAAAAAGAGAGGATCTCAGAGGAGGGACCCCCACATATCAGACATTTATGGCAGTGTATTGTCCCTTTAAGTATCTGATCTGTAAGATATAGTAGGTTAGGCTACCTTGCCCAGTACTTCAAATGGGATCGGAGTCTTTTAGAAACATATCTCCCTTCTATGACCCGTTCTAAGTGTTACATATGTATACTTCCTTTTGGACATGGTAGATTTACACAAACAGCATGGTCTGCATAGATGCATTCCCTGAGATCTTATTGACCATTCTTGGGAGGGGAAATAGTGAATCTGATATGTTCCAGCCTATTATGGAAAAAATAGCTGAGGTCCCAAAACACAGAGGTAATAATCCACTAAACTGATGTGTCTTTTATAACGATAAATAATATTGTATTACCTGTTTTAGGCTTAATTTAGACAAACACTTTGATAATAGCCATAGTAGACTCATCCTTACATGGGTTCAAAGAATGCATTAAATTTCACACCTTTGTCAGATGGCGTGTGGTTAGGAAAATGGCCTTCTTTCCTGTGATGTGTGCAGAACAAATAATATATTGCAACATGAAAAAGGTAGTAAAGAAAATGGTGAAAGGAGAGGTTGAATATTTTCCTGAAGGTAACTAGACTTATTTTCCAGAAATAATTTTGATGGGTCTTCCACTTTTTTTGTTTAATAACATTCTTTACCTGAGGTCATCTGTCCTGTTGAAGTGATGAGAGATAGACCATGTGTGGCCTGTGCTTATTCAGTTGTGCTGTATTAGCATTCAGCAAATGTAAAGCTCTGAACAAATACGACGGCTTAAATACCTCTAAATCACACGTAACCAGTAATAAATTGGAGTTTGAGGATTAAAAATAAACCAAAGGCTCTGGAACCTCCCTGTGATCTAAGTCCCACCACTGACCTCCACTTGGCTGTTTTGCGAAGGTTTAGCTAATTATTTAATTTGATATTTTGGTTGAATTTTCTGCAGCCTCTTCCTTCCTAGCCCTGCATTTCCCACCGCAAATGAAAAAGGGGACACTTTTGCTATAACCCTTTCATACCATGCTATTTTGGACCTTAATGACTGGAGCATTTTTTAAGATTTTCCGCTATAAAGGGTTCTAATTTTTTTTTTAACTTAATAAAGTGATTTTTTATTTTTTTGTGACAAATAGGGCTTTACTTCTTTTACCATTTCTTGCCATATATCAATAGGTATTTTTTTGTTTGTTTTTTACAATTTTGGCCTTTTAATATGATAATATTAAGTTTTATTTCAGTTCAAAAACATTTTTTCTCACATAATAAAACTCATAGAATTGCAACTATATTTTTTCCGCACCATTGCTGTTTATTTTTATATAGAACATAGTAACAAAGGCAAGTGCAAAACTTTGGATAAAATCAGCGGGGGAGAGATGTTATTTCAGCAATAACGTGACCGCCAGGACTAATTTGGACAGCAGAAGTTTTGTGCATTGTGTATGTAGCGATCATGACAGCCAGGCACCCGACCTATGGCTGCACAATTTTCTGTTAGGCTGAGTTCACACTGGGTGGATATGCTGCACGCAGCGTATCCGCCCGTTGCTCCGCAGGGAATTTTCGGCGAAAAACCACACCGCTGTGGAAAACTGCAACAGTCACATAGGTTGAAGCGTCATCCCAGGAGACACTGGCTCTCTGACGTCATCTAGGCCAGCCCCTTGGGATGATGTTTCACCCCATGTGACCGCCGCTACAGCCTGTGATTGGCTGCAGCGGTCACATGTGATAAAACGTCAAACCAGGAGGCCGCGCCGGAGGTAGGAACACAGAATTCTGGGATAAGTATGAGATATTTTTTAGTTGTGTTGTTTGTGGAAGAATTGCTGCCAATCCGCTGCAAAAAACGCAACAACTGCTATTTGCTACGGGTTTTACCTCCCATTGAATTCAATGTGGAAAACCCGCAATAAATAAGCAGCGTTTACGCAAATACAATGACATGCTGCGGAATAAAATTCTGTACTGCACGTCAATTTCTGAGCGTTTTTTACGCTCAGTATTTACGCAGCGTTTGGATAAGATTTGTTTTATCTCAGCTACTTTGCTGCTACTGTATTTGTGAACTATATGTGAACTGACCCTTATTCCATGTAAAAACATGGCGCTGTAGAAAAAGGCCCCTTAATGACTGCTGTAAAAAGGCATATCTGCTGTCATTAAGGGGTTAAGGAACTATGTATTTTCTTCCTCCTCCTCCAAAAATAATAGTTTTGACAATCGGAAATTAACTGCTGCCTGTTATTTACACTTTACAATATCATTTACAAGACCTTTTATTAATATTAGGGCAAACTAATTGCCTGAGTTTTATTAAATCCTGGACTTTCGCTTTTTTTTTTCATTTTATACTAAGCAATCACGTCCTTAAATAATGCTCCCTGGAGGGAAAACAGTGGCTCTCGCATTAGATCATTTTGGGGTCTGCTGAGCCAGAAACTGCACAGGGAAATATATTATAGGTTTGATAAAGTTAAAGACCCCAGATGGCAATATTTTCCTTGACTATTTTGAACTTTACACCATGGGTGTCGCTTAATTTCTTGCTTCTTTTCAACGCTAGAAAATCTACAACCTCCTGTTTGTGAACGCCATGTAATTTTAGAGAGTATTATTTTAACCTTTTATTACCATAGCTTTGTTAAGTAGGCATCCCACAGTCTAGTACTCATTAATTGTCATACGTCTACCATGCGAGCCATATGTAAAAAAGATTTTCCCTCAATACAATGATTGCCACCTGTGCAATTCTTCTAATAGTTAAATTAAACAGTGATATAGCAATGGAAGTTGCAGCCACAACTGGGGCCTTCTGCCTGGGGGGACCCATGGTCACCCCTGACCAACGGTGGAAAGGTGCTATAAGATATCTTGCTAATTGCACAATTTACAATATATGTATTTATTTGCATATGCAGCAGTACATGGCATCACTTGTAGCCAGTACAGCTTTAACAAAAGGCCCCACAAGAGATACCACTTCAATTAAAGAGGTTGTCTCATGAAGAAAACTCCTGTCCATATACCCTCCCCATGTGTGTGTTTTGTTTTTTTATAACACTCCAAAGCCAAGATAGGCTAAAATTTGGCCAAAATACTTTAGTCCTAGTATATGTGTCTGAGGGAAATAAGATTGTGTGCCCCATTAGGCTGGGTTCCCACGTAGCTTAAACGCTGCAGAATTTCCGCAACAGAATTCTGTGTGGATAATCTGCAGCATATACAGTTGCAGCAAAGTGGATGAGATTTGAACAAATTTTCTCAACATGCTGCAGAAAAAATTTGCTGAGAAAACATTCATACATTGACCTGCGGTGTGAAATCACTTCACTTTTGTGTTCATTAGGGAGGTAAAACCTGCAAAAATAGCAAATATTGACATTTTTGCTGAGGAGACGCTGCCATTCCTCTGCAAAAATCGCAAATGTGAAAAAATGTAATTTAAAAAAAATCAACACTTACCCCTTGGTGTTGTCATAGCGATGGCTTCTTTTCATTTCAACTGTTCTCAGTGCAGCCCGGCCTCCTGGGATGATGTTTCATCCTATGTGACTGCTGCAGCGGTCACATGGGCTGTAGCGTTATCACCGGAGGCCAGGCTGCACGGAGAACAGAGGAATGCGTTGCTATGGCAATGCCAGTGAGGGAAATATTGCCTTTTTGTTCCACCTCTGCTTTTCGGCTGAAAATCTGTACCACAGTTTGGTACCGTTTTTCAGCCAGAATTCCTTGTGGGTTCTAGGTCTTATACACTGCGTACTTTTAATGCGTACTGTGGAAATATACACTTAGGGTAAGAGACTGCTGTGAGTGATGACAATCTCTGTATAGCACTGCAGAAGACAAAATAAAATGACCCTAAACAAAACAGGTAGTGGGACGTAAATATGATTATCTTTACACAAAAAAAAGTAAAGATTAATTTACCGTTGGCTATAATCCGTCAAGTTTTTTCTTTTACTTTCAGACTGACTTTACATATTTTATTTAATTTTTATCAGATTTTTTACTCTCATATTATTTGAACTTTGCACTTGCATGGAGTTTTACTGAGCAAAAAATCAAGCATTCTTGCTATCCTTAGGAAACGAAAGAAAATAAACATGCCAATAACACTTGTCAGAAATAAGTCCTCCATTTAGTGTCCTTTTTCCCAAGGAATGTTCAGATAACATTTAATATTAAAAAAATATATGCCATGTATTACTAATAAAACTGAATCGGAACAGAGTATACATATCCTACAATATTTCTCCCAGAAGAATGAGCTCTGATATGAAAACTATTGGTAATAACATCCACATGTACTTAATTTTGATTTATGGGATGCTAGACATAATTGAATCTATGGCAGGTCTATTATACTGTAATATAAGAATCAACATGCAATGAAAATACATAAAAAGCAAAAAATAAAAGATTTTGTGGTTTGAAACTTGATAAACCTCAAGTAGAAGAGCAGACTATTCACATAAAGGTCCTGGGTTGTATAAAAAAAAAAAAAACAGGAGAAGACATGATCAGGGACATAGACTGCCCAAGTTTAGTGATGTCACTAAATTTAAGGTATCAAGCCAATCACCTGGCTGTATATCAGAAGTTGTCAGTGGAGTGTAAATATTCACTCTCAGTCAGTGGTCGACCACTGCGTCTCTTTATCTGCCTGTGGGACCCCTAGATGTTGAGCCCTGAGTGTGGGCTGAATGGGAAATTGCTCAATCTACCCTTAGGCATAACTAAAAGTGGGGTGCCACAAAGCTGCTTATGTCAGTAGAGTTCTTTATCTCAAAAAGAGAATTTCAGTAATAAGGCAAGTCCAAATATGCACCAAACCTACATATCTATCATATAGACAAAAAGCAGTAAATAGGCAGCACTCACAAAGGCTTATGGTGAAAAAAGTGGCTGCTTTATTGACCCCAAAAGTGCGACGTTTCAGGTCAATAAAGCACCCACTTTTTTCACCATAAGCCTTTGTGAGTGCTGCCTATTTACTGCTTTTTGTCTGGAGGGACAGTGGTCAGTTACCTAAGGCTTGCACCCCCTTTCATTGAATCCTGTGCTGCTGGATTCTATTTTTGTATCATATAGACTAGGCTGGCTTGTTTTCTAATGCCTTCAAATGTTTATCAACTCATGAGAGGCGGAAGCTACTAATATGGCCCTACACATTAGATCAATGTCAGAAGATCCCACCAAAATTGCATGTTTATCGGGAGGTCAGAGAAAATATCTGTCAACCGAACTAGCTATCTTATGTGTATGGCCAATTCACATTGAATTTATTCCTGCAGCGAGGATTCCCCTACCCTAAACTAATCAAAGCTTTAGTGCTTCTTAGCTGTTTGTAGTATGGGAGCCTAGTATATATGTATTCACATATACAATGCATTCGGAAAGTCTTCAGACCTTTACATTTTTTCACATTTTGTTTTGTTATGTTGAGGCCTTGCGCTAAAATAAAAAAAAATCTAGTTGTTTCCCCATCATTCTGAACTCAATAGCCAATAATGACAAAGTGAAAACAGAATGTTATTAATATTTTCTAATTTATTGAAAAGGAAAAACGAAAATATTTCAATGACATAAGTATTCAGACCCTTTACTCAGTACTTAGTTGAAGCAGCTTTGGCAGTGATAACAGCCTCCAGTCTTTTTGGGTATGATGCCACAAGGTTTTCACACCTGGATTTGGGGATTTTCTGCCATTCATCTATGCAGATCCTCTCCCAGGTTGGTTGGGGATTGTCGGTGGACAGACATTTTTCGGCCTCTACAGAGATGTTCAATTTGGTTCAAGTCAGGGCTCTGGCTGGGCCACTCAAGAACCTTCACAGAGTTGTCCCTAAGCCACTCCTGTGTTGTTTTGGCTGTGTGTTTAGGGTCATTGTCTTGTTGGAAGGTGAACACTCTGAATCAGGTTTTCATTAAGAATATCTCTGTACTTTACTCCATTTATCTTTCCCTCAGCCCTGACCAGTCTCCCTGTCTGAGCAGCAGAAAAACACCCCAATAGCGTGATGCTGCCACCACCATGCTTCACTGTATGGATGATATTGAGCAGGTGATGAGCAGTGCCTGGTGACACTTAGAATTGAGGCCAAAAAGTTCAATCTTGGTTTCATTAGACCACAGAATGTTGCTTCTCACAGTGTGAAACACCTTTAGGTGCATTTTTGAAAACTCCAGATGGGCATTCATGTGTCTTTTACTGAGGAGAGGCTTCTTTCTGGCCACTCAGCCATAAAGTCTGGATTGGTGGAGTGCTGTAATGATGGTTGTAATGATGGTGGAAGTTTCTCCTATCTGCACAGAGGATCTTTGGAGCTCAGCCAGAGTGACCATTGGGTTCTTTGTCACCTCTCTTACCAAAGCCCTGCTCCCCCGATTTCTTTGTTTGGTGGGGCACACAGCTCTAGGCAGAGTCCTAGTTGTTACAGACTTCTTCCATTGAAGAATTATGGGGGCCACTGTAATCTTGGAAACTTTCAGCGCAGCATATATTTTTTTATACATTTCTCCAGATCTGTGCCTTTACAGACCCTGTCTCTGAGCTCTACAGGCAGTTCTTTCCTCCTTATGGAATGGTTTTTGCTCTGATATGCATTGTCAGCTGTGAGACCTTTGTGAGTGCTGCCTATTTACTGCTTTTTGTCTGGAGGGACAGTGGTCAGTTACCTAAGGCTTGCACCCCCTTTCATTGAATCCTGTGCTGCTGGATTCTATTTTTGTATCATATAGACAAGTGACTAGGCTGGCTTGTTTTCAAATGCCTTCAAATGTTTATCAACTCATGAGAGGCGGAAGCTACTAATATGCCCCTACACATTAGAGTGTGTCTTTCCAAATCATGTGCAATATATATAGACCCCATCTACAACTTCTCCACAAGGTCTGTCAGAAAACACACACACATACATTCTCACACACACACACACACACACACACACACACACACACACACACACACACACACACACACACATATATATATACATACAGACACATTCTCACACACACACACACACACACACACATATATATACACACACACGTATGCATGCACACATACATACACACACACACACACACACACACACACACACATATATATATATATATATATATATATACACACACACATACACGCACACACGCACGCACACACGCACGCACACACACACACACACACACACACATATATGAATGCATACACACACACACACACACACACACACACACACACATTTAGTAAGGCTCTGGTAGTCCATCAGGTCTATTAGTTAACTATGCCATGAGATGACCTTTTAAAGGGAGATTCCAAAAGCAAATATCACCTTTAACTATAATATATTTAATATATAGTATGGTTACATTCTTTTAAAATCAGGAGGTTAGAGATATTTCATACTGGCTAAGAAGTGTTAATATAAAATTCACATAATAATTGTTTATCTCTTAATTTTAAAGGTTTTATTAAGTTTTTACATCTTGTATTTTTTTCCAGTTTATGTATAGCTTGCCTTATTTTTCTTTAGCCCCCCTGAACTTCTTTCTAGATCAAGCATGCCTATCTTATCAGAAGTAGTATTTACTGTGTATTATATAAACCTTAATGTACTATTGAATGTCTCTTTATTTAATGTCTATGAACATGGCCTACACTCTTTTATATGCCACTGCCAATAAAAAGAGATAATTCCTGCGTAATTCATACGCACTGTCATATTTCAGTTTATAGAGTCAATATATATAAAAAGTGCATTAGTCCACAAGATGCATTACTCAGAAGTGGAAAAAGTGGATACACTGACCTGTAAATGAGTATAATAGATGCTGACACTATAGTGAACTATGACTATGTCTACAGTATATGCCTGTTATGAAAAGAACACATTTACCAGTGTTACATTGCATGGTCAGCACACAGTAGCTCAGTCAGCATGATAGATTTTCCTCCAAAAAAGCATAAATTTATTCTAAGTGTTTCCCTTTAGATGATTTTTACACATGACCAACAACCTCGATGTTTCCAAATTTATGTCGTCCGTTTGTTTACTCTAGATGACTGATCTTAAAACTTACAGTACAAATCATTACCACAGAAACAGTTATTATTCCTGTAGTACAGCACTGATGACAATAATGAGCTCTACAACAGAAGAGAACCACTCAATTCTGAGATTTGGATATTTTTCACGGATATTAAGGGGCGTCAATATAGTGGGTGCAGGGGATACAGTGACACCTGCTCCGTGGAGCCTGATGGCGTCCTGAATGTCCCTCCGTCTCATATGAGGATACCAGTATTAGAATACGTTCACACATGGCAGATTTGCTGATAAATTTCTCTGATGGTTTTTCAGCCGCAGAAACTTCTGCAATAAATCTGTCGCGTGTGAATAAACCCATATGTAATATTAGTTTTTAACTTCTGGGAGCTGTCAGAGAACGTTCTCACTTCCTGACAGCAAGCAGAGATCTTGAGAATAGTAAGGAACTGAGACATAAGTAAACTCCAAAGTTGTAGAACTTTTCATTATACAACAATTAAGCTTTATTTACATAAAACCAGACAATCCCTTTAAAGTGGCTTCAAAGTATAGCTTCACTGTAAAATGAGAACAAGTCAAAAAGCACGTCTAGAAATTTAAGCAAACAAATCATAAGTAAAGCCAACTTTTGTCTTGATTGTGGCCATTTTATTCCTTCATCTGTTTATCCATAAAAATGAAGAAAATCAGAGAAAAAAAAAGCTCAATAAAAATCATCTGCATAACATAATCTAACACTTTTCCAGACACGTTTCAAGATGTTTAAGCGCACTTTCTTTCATTACAGGAAATATTTCCCAAAGCCCATAGGGTCACATCTGCTCACGACTGGACAATGCTCCCACTTGGCTTATAATAATAACAACTTTAAATGTTTAATTTATGCAAATTGTAACAGAGTAAAAGTAATATTATACATATTGTAGAATCAGGTACAACGGAGACTATTGTATTAAAATAAAGTACAGACTGTGTAATCACTGATTATGATTCGCTAACGATACTTAAATTACTACATATTTTACTAAAAATAAATATTCAGAATGTGTAGCACTAAGAATGTCACATATTCCCACTTCTAGGTTCTTGAGGCACATTCTCTACATTGGATACAATATATCGTCATCTGCTGATTCCAAATTAGATTCCCCAAAAAATAGTGAGTGAAAAATATCCGTAAAAATGTAGAAATCATAAAGAGACGAAACAAACCTCAACAACCACTACACAGGAAAGATAGTTCGCAAAATAAAATATGTGAATCCTCCAATGGGTTAATCATATGATTGCTCTCCACAGAGAAATGCCTGTAGAGTGACTATTTTGATATGTTTGGATCCATTGTGGTCTGAGCGGATAATTCCCATCATGAGATATTGTGCGGGGAAGAGATGATTATGAAATTATGAAAATTATATGAGTGCCCATCACCATTCACTACCTAATGGTGCACTACTGGCATTGATGGCCTGGGCACCCAGAGCTTGCACCCCAATCTTACACTTAATGCCCCAACCAATGGAAAGGTGGCTGCATGGGGTACAGCTACATTCCCTAGATTATTGATTAGCTAACGTTATTTAGGCATCGTATAGCAATGTTATTTGGGCTCTGTAAGATTGCATTGTTTGGGCCCTACATGATACACAATAGACGGTGTCTATAGGAGGTACTGCACAGGGCACAACCCAACTTAAGTCCAACCCTGATAGTATTTAATGGTCACTTGACCTTAGATTGGAACATGTATGGACTCAAATAACTCTCTTCCCTAATAATAATTGTCTCAAAATCGAGAGGATCTTTATCAGCCAGGATTATCAATGGGGTCCAAAGGGGACTGTCATTAGCCTCTGCGCATATATGTGTACATGGTCATCTTCTAAGCAGTGGCACTTGAACAATTCAAATAATCTGCAAAATTCTTATAGGCACAGGACATTTTATTCTATGACTGCAGCTATCTTCATTGGGTTCTTTAAGGGTCACCAAGGGTACATAGATTCCCTACGTCTCTGCACTACTGCGTTATGTATGTGATTGGAAGCATACAGAGGTACACTATAGGTCCATAGACTATTATGGGTGCCATATCACTGCTCCATACAACTCAGGGATTGTACAGAGATATAATATGCCCATGTGCAGGAGCCCTTACACCAAGAGATTACAAACTGGATCTACAGAAAGCTACATGATAAGATGAATTGCAAAGAAAAAAACTGCCTTCAGAAGGACTACCATGGTTGTCAAAATCCTAATATCCCAAAGATCCCAATAATTTATTCAGTCATTCATGGAGTTTATCGTCATATCTATCACTGGGTGAGTGAAACTGGTGACACTTAAACTTTAGAATTTACTTTCTGGTGGATATTTCTAATTTTCTCCAGGGCCTTATAAAGTCCATAACATTTTAGTCCTGATTCTTATACAAAACATCAATTTTACTCAGTCTTGTCTTTGTCTGTTCATTTCCTCCATGCCCCAGTCAGTTCTCATGCTCATATGAATCACTCTTGATTTTATCTTATTGCTTCTTCAGCTTAACTAGGTGCTTATAAAAACAAGACTCTATTAGATCAATATGGCACACATTACCCTAAAATAGATTACATCTCAAGACTGCACCGTGCTTCAGTTCAAGCAGTTCATAAAACATTTTTCAAATTAGTTAGCTGTCATCACAATTTCACCCAAGATTTCATCAGTTTGATCAGTGAGGTCTGTTACCTTTTAATGACACTTTCATTAATGTAAAGGTGGAAGAACAAATATGTGGAATTACATGGATCATTTACTTAAATGGCTGAAATAAATAAATAAAGTCCTTTGGGGTGTTAAAGATACCCAAAGATATTTTCTACTCCGCAATCAAGTCCATTTAGACTTCTTATGGACATATACATTGCATTTTCCAGGAGGTCCTGTCTTCTGTTTTGATTTCCAGGCTTCTCTGCATTGTCTTTCCGAGATAGAATTAATCTGTCTTGCTGTTGCTTGTCTTTTTATTTTTTTCCTGTTGACTCTTCTAAGCATGATTAACTTTTCTAACAATCTGGGCTTTCTCATATGTCCAAAATAAGTCTTGACCAGATTTGGACAAATCTAAGTCAGGTTTAAGAAAAAAGTTTGCCACCAATAATACGCTGTATGGCTAGGTCCACACAAGCTAATTGAGTGAGTAGCTGTTGATGCGCATTTATAAAAATGAAAATGCACTGCAACTGGAAGGTGTGCGAGGCTGGCCTTACACATCCCTTGAAATTTACCCCTCTCCAGTAGTCACAATTGAGCTCCTCTTAGTAATTACAGCAGTGTCCTCCCCTCTTGAAGTAAAAATTGTGTCTCCAACTCTTTCCCCACTTCCCCAGTAGTCATAGCAGCCCTCCACTTCCTCAGTAGTCACAGCAGGCCCCCACTTCCCCAGTAGTCACAGCAGGCCCCCACTTCCCCAGTAGTCACAGCAGGCCCCCACTTCCCCAGTAGTCACAGCAGGCCCCCACTTCTCCAGTAGTCACAGCAGCACTCCAGTTTCTCAGTAGTCAAAGCAGGCCCCTTCATTTCTTTATTTGTCAAAACAGCCCTCAACACCCCCTCCCATAATGCGCGCGCACACTCACACACACACACACACAGACGCTGTTAACGCACAATATTCAAAATGCTGAGCTTGGAAATATGCAGTGGATATAAAAAGTCTACACACGCCTGTTAAAATATGTTTTTGTCATGTCAAAATATCAGTACATGATGAATAATTTCAGAACTTTTTCCACCTTTAATGTGACCCATAATCTGTACAATTCTATTGAAAAACAAACTGAAATCATTTAGAGGGGAAAAATAACAAAACTACAGTAATGTGGTTGCATAAGTGTAAACACACTCTAATAAATAGGGATGTGGTTGTGTTCAGAATTAGCCAATCACATTTAAACTCATGTTAAATAGTAGTCAGTACACAGCTGCCATTATTTAAAGTAATTCTGAGTAACCCCATATAAAGTTCAGCTGTTCTATTAGGATTTTCCTGACATTTTCTTTGTTTCATGTGACAGCAAAAGCCATGGTCCGTAAAGAGTTTACAACACATCAAAGGGATCTGATTGTTGAAAGGCATCAGTCAGGAGAAGGGTACCAAAGAATTTCCAAGACATTAGATATACCATGGAATACAGTGAAAATGGTCATCAAGAAGTGGATTACATTTGGCACAACAGTGACATTACCAAGAACTGGACGTCACTCAAAACTTGATGAAAAGACAAGATGAAAATTGGTCCGGGAGGCTACCAAGAGGCCTACGGCAACATTAAAAGATCTGCAGTACTTTCTGGCTAGTACTGGTTGTGTAGTGCATGTGACAACAATCTCCCGTATTCTTCATGTGTCTGGGCTGTGGGGTAGGGTGGCAAGACGGAAGCCTTTTCTAACAAAGAAAAACATTCAAGCCCGGCTATGTTTTGCAAAGAACTACATCATGTCTTGCAAAGCATGTGGGAAAACGTGTTATGGTCTGATGAGACCAAGGTTGAACTCTTTGGCCATAATTCCAAAAGGTATGTTTGGCGCAAAGCCAACACCGCACATCACCAAAAGAACACCATGCCCATAGTGAAGCATGGTGAAGGCAGCATTATGCTTTGGCGCTCTTTTTCTGCAGCTGGAACTGGGGCATTAGTCAAGGTGGAGAGAATTATGAACAGTTCCAAATATCAGGCAATATTGGCACAAAACCTGCAGTCTCTGCTAAAAACCTGAAGATGAAGAGGAATTTCACCTTTCAGCATGACAATAACCCAAAGCATACCTCCAAATCAACAAAGAATGGCTTCACCAGAAGAAGATCACAGCCAGAGCCCAGACCTGAATCCCATTGAAAATCTGTGGGGTGACCTGAAGAGGGCTGTACACAGGAGATGCCCTCGCAATCTGACAGATTTGGAGCGATTTTACAAGGAAGAGTGGGCAACAATTGCCAAGTCAAGATTTGCCATTTTGATAGACTTCTACCCAAAAAGACTGAATGCTGTCATAAAGTCAAAGGGTAAGAGTGTGCATATTTATGCAACCACATTATCTTTGTTCTTTTTTTTTTCCACCCTAAAAGATTTCAGTTTGTTTTTCAATACTATTGTACAGATTATAGGTGACATAAAGGTGGTAAAAGTTCTGAAATGATTCATCTTGTACAGATTTTTTGACATGACAAAAACCTGGCATTTTAACAGGGGTGTAGACTTTTTATATCCACTGTATAAATTATATATAATTTTCCATAATATGATTTAGTATTTTCATGTAAAAGCTGCTAAATTCTGCCAGGACTAGTAGAGAAAGCCTGTGAGTCTTACTTCCTCCTCCCACACACAGTGATTGACAGTTTTTCCTGTAGTAGTTTGTATGCAGGAAGAGCTGTCATTCAACCTTGTGGGTGGGGTAGCAGAACTCACAGGCTTTTTCTACTGGAAGCATTTAAAGACATAAAAATATTGAATCAGATTAAATAGAAAACAATATATCTCCAAGCTGAGTGTTTCCCCCTCTAGTCCATGGTGCCCTCAGATAAGGGACAGATCCAGTTTAAATTTAGTTTGTTCTGAATTTTTAAAGCTATGTTAGTTTTGAAAAGTACCTTTTTACAGTAATCTTCCAGATAATTCAGATTCAAAAGACATATTTTACTTTTGCGCTGCAATGCTGTTAATGTCCAAAAACTTTGATATATTTCTTATAATGAAATTATTTCCCATAACCTTGTCATTCGGTTATCATATTTCATGAGTAAAATATCTCCATCCTATTTTTTCATTGTGTGGTTGTGAATTATGGCTTGAATAGAATAATTGTGTAAGTAGTTAGCATGTCGAAAATAAAGCTGACAATTTGTCATCCAACACCACAAGAAAAAGAGATCTCATAGCAAGTAAAATGGCTATATTATGTTAATTTCCTTGCTTTTCCCTCGTGTACACACATTGATTAAATGTTGTATTTACTGAAAAGGTTAAGGGATTTGCAAATAAAATAATAAGATTTCTGTGATAGTACATGGTTCAGGTATAGTTCAGTGCTGTGATTAATTTCCCTGACACTGATAATAAAATAGAAAAATAAATGTTAATTATGTTCGTTTTGTTATTTTGCATCAGACAACTCTGCAGGTCTGCACTCATGATGAAGGCTTAATTGGACAAAGAAAAAATGTAAGACCCTCGTCAAATTCCTTTTTGACAATCTGAGCCCAAGGGTCCTTAAAATGATATCTTGTTTCCTGTTTTGATGTTTTGTTCAACCATTTTTACAGATGTAAAACTGCATCAAGTCTAATGTTACCTTTCTTACCCCGGATACGGCTGCCTGACAATTTATGGTCAGATTTTCGGTAAAACTCCATGTTTCCATGCCCATGACAATCTAAAACTGTGCACAGTGGGGTAGCTGTAGGGGTTGCAGAGGCCCTTCTGCCAATTAAGAAAACAACAGTATTATAAATGACACATAGTAGGTGGGGGCCCTGTGTAAGACTTTGCATTGGGGTCCAGAAATTTCAAGTTACACCTCTGACTGTTTATGTGCATACATTGGCAGCCAACACATTTCATTAGATTGCACCAGAAGGACATTTTTAAAGACAAACAGGATTTAGAAGGTTAAGGGTATGTTCACACGTCTTAACAAATTACGTCTGAAATTACGGAGCTGTTTTCAGACGTTTTTGCAAGTACTCGTGTTTTTCGCGGCATGTTTTACAGACGTAATTGGGGCTGTTTTTCAATGGAGTCAATGAAAAACGGCTCCAAAATGTCCCAAGAAGTGACATGCACTTCTTTGACGCGGGCGTCTTTTTATGCGCCGTCTTTTGACAGCAAAGCGTAAAATTACACCTCGTCTGAACAGAACATCGTAAAACCCATTGCAAGCAATGGTCAGATATTTGCAGGCGTAATGGAGCCGTCTTTTCAGGTGTAATTCGAGGTGTAAAATGCCTGAATTACGTCTGAAAATAGGTTGTGTGAACATACCCTTATACTTACTGTTTTATTATTCTATCCTCTTACAATTTCTGTAATATTGAGCTGCTCTGTGTCTGGACATATCTATGTAATGCATAGAAGCAGACCATGACTCTTCTATGGGGGACAATTCCAACTATTATACTTCCCAAGTTAGTTTCTAACTGTATATTAGTCCCCAACTTGTATATTATTTCATGATTTGATGAAATTTGGTTCTTTAATATTTCAATATTCAGATGATTTTTGTGCTAATATGTAAATGATAATCTATTCAATTGTATAGGTATGCATGAAGAAATGGCTCTATCACAATGAACCATAATTTGACCATCCAATAAATTGTGATGTGTGAATAAAATTAAGAAAGTATTGAGAAGGGGTGGTTGGTTGCAACGACCCTTCCTCAACGAGTTTCCAGATCAACAGTGCTGCAAGGACTGTGTAACACAACACTAACAACACCACCAAACTCAATGGGCTGAGGGATAGAGTGGTGGACATGTGTATAATGAGGCTGCAGGCCAGGGAAGCTTTTAAGTGAGGGGTGGTCAAGCGTCTTTTGCAGTTGAGCTAGAGAACCAGTAGGGAGAACCAATTTTTATTTGATTGAAGATCACTTACTCTATAATGTACGCCCCCTTATTCAGTGTTTTATCTTATTTTGCCACTTCTGTACGTACTATAGCTAAACGTAATGAATTAAATAATATTCATGAAAGCTTGTGAATAAGAAAGCTGTGGCATTATAACCAACGCTGTGTACTTAACAAAATGACAAATAAAACAAAATATTTGTTTTTTAAAGAAAATATAGTAATTATATTAGTATAAGTCTTCTAATAATAATAATTATTTCATTAATTCCATCATATTCCATATCATTGTGCAATGTCGAACAAAACAATGAAAACAAAATAATCTCTATGTTATTGAAGTACAGAATAAACCATGAATACCCGTAAAAACTAATGTTAACTTTGCAGATGTTGCACTGGTCAGAATTGATAGAATATTTTCTCATCCTTCTTATCTTACTGCTCTGCTGATTCTGAAGCATTGGTATAATTTAAAATTCTTGGGCCCCTGTGATAAAACTGTAACAGGTTCCCCCAGCTTTATATGTAAGCTATAGTTCTGGCATCCTCATATGAGGGAAATTAACTGTTGTGCCACCTCACGCACCACTTAACAGGTGAGACTACAACCTTTGCACCTCATAAACTTTTGCCACAGAAAATGCTTCTTATACTGTAGTGATTTCACAGAAAATAATGGAAACCCTAATAACAGGGATACTGAACTCAGAGAAGTCACAGTACATGGATAATAAACACTGTGATATTGTAACATCCACTGGGAAAGTGGACCTACTGGGCTACTCCGCCGTAACAGAGTAGCAGCTGGCCAGACAAGTACAGTTTGGTCCAGAATTATTTGGACAGTGACACAGGTTTTGGCATTTTAGCTGTTTAGCAAAACATATTGAATATACCGTTATAAAATCTATATGGGCTTAAAGTACAGACTCTGAGCTTTAATTTGAGGGTATTCACATCCTAATTTGAGGAAGGTTTTAGGAATTACAGCTCTTTAATATGTAGCTGCCTCTTTCTCAAGGGACCAAAGGTAATTGGGCAGTTATCTCAAAAGCTATTTAATTGGCTGCATGGGCTATTCCCTCATTAATCCATCATCAATTAAGCAGGTAAAAGGTCTGGAGTTGATTCCAGGAGTGGCATTTTCATTTGGAAGCTGTTGCTGTGAACCCACAACATGAGGTCAAAGGAGCTTTCAATGCAAGTGAAACAGACCATTGTTTGGCTGAAAAAAATTAAGAAATTCATCAGACAGATGTCACAAATGTTAGGAGTGACCAAATCAATAGTTTGGTACATTCTTGAAAAAAAAAGCGCTCCGGTGATCTCGTGAACTCCAAAAGGCCTGGACGTCCAAGGAACACAACAGTGGTGGATGATCACAGAATCCTTTCCATGGTGAATAAAAACCCCTTCACAACTTCTACACAAGTGAAGAACACTCTCCTAGAAGTAGGTGTATCAGTATCTAAGTCTACTATAAAGAGAAGACTTCATGAGAGCAAATGCAGGGGGTTCACAACAAGGTGCAAACCATTAATCAGCCTCAAAAATAGAAATACACTTCTCTCCACAACGCCCACTTGGTCAAAAAGTAAAACACGCCCAGTTTTCCATTAAGAAACTCATTAGCATAAAGCTAAAATAGCTCATAACTCCGACAAAATAAAAAAACACTGATGTAATCTACATTACAGCGCTGATCACATTATGTACAAGATAGGGCACTTATAATGTGGTGACAGAGCCTCTTTAAGACAAAACTTAAGCAACAACTGAAGACAGCTGCAGTAAAGGCCTGGCAAAGCATCACAAAGGAGGAAACCCAGTGTTTGGTGATGTCCATGGGTTCCAGACTTCAGGCAGTAATTGCCTGTAAAGCATTCTCTACAAAGTATTAGAAAAAAACATTTTATTTATGGTAATGTTAATTTGTCCAATTACTTTTGAGCCCCTGAATTGAGGAGGCTTTGTAGAAAAATAGTTGCAATTCCTAAACGTTTCACAGGATATTTTTGTTCAAACACTTGAATTAAACCTGAAAGTCTACGCTTCAATTGGATCTCAGTTGTTTCATTTCAAATCCAATGTGGTGGCATGCAGAGCCCAAATCATGAAGATTGTGTCACTGTCCAAATAATTGTGGACCTAACTGTATAGGACAGTCACTGGTCGATGGTACCTTGATGGCAGGCTGGTGCCGGATTACTGGAGGTAGGCTTGTGCTGTATAGCTGGAAGATGGCTTGTGCTGGATTATCAGAAACTGGCTTGTGCTGAATTATCGTAAGCAGAACTGGACACAGACACCGGACTCGTCAAAGACGCTGGACACGGATACTGGACTTATCATGGACACTGGACATGGATAATGGACTCGCCATGGACATTGGACTCATCACGGACACTGGATTAGTCAGGAACACTGGATAAATGACTGAAAACGGATACTGGATAGTCACGGACACAGTTTACAGGGAACTGGATACGAGACCTTTGAAGACTAACTATGGATTAGAACTAACATTGCTCAGGCACTTGGGAAAGGGGTGGGGTGCGCAGGGATAGGCTGGGGACAACTTTACTGGTGCGCACGCTGACCCTTTAAGAATTGGCACAAGCGCACGCACCATACAGGGGAGACAGGGAGAGGAGGCAGAGAGCAGAGTGCGCCGGCGTCCCTGGGATGGTAGACGCCGGCAGGGAGGCATAGTCCTGTGGTCGTGGCTGCTGGTAAGAGGGGGATGTCGGCGGTCCGCGGCCACAGGCATTACAGTACCCCTCTTACGCCCCCTCCTCTTAGATCCAGAGCACAGGAGGAACTTCTTGATGAGTGCTGGGGCATCAATATTCTCTTCAGGTTCCTAAGATCTCTCCTCAGGACCAAAACCCTTCCAATCCACAAGATAAAAGATCTTCCCTCCTACTTTCTTGTAGTCCAGAATCTCTTTGACCGTGAAGACGTCTGTAGAACTGCTGGGGGCAGTTGCAGAGTTAGATGATTTGCTGTATCGGTTGAGAACTACAGGTTTCAGGAGAGACACATGGAAGAAGTGGGGAATTTTGAGGGTAGGAGGCAGACATAGTTTGTAGGACACAGGACTGATTTGTCGCAAGACTTCAAAGGGACCGAGAAATCTAAGAGCAAATTAGTAGGAAGGAACCTTATAGCAAATATTCTTAGAGGACAACCAGACCTTATCCCCATGCGAAAATTGAGTAGGTGGCTTTCTCTTCCTATGAGCCTATCTCTTCATCTGCGCCACCGCCTGAAAGATCACTGACTTGGTCTGTTGCCAGATCTGGAGAAAGTTTCCATAGGAATTTCGGATGTAGCAGGCACAGGGAGAGGCACATGAGGATGTTGGCTGTAAACTATGAAAAATGGAGATGTAGTAGGGGATTCACTTGTATGATTATTATACGAGAATTTGGCCCACGGAAGGAGATGTACCCAGTTGTCATGTTGAGCTGATACAAAATGGCAGAGATAGTTTTCGAGCACCTGATTAATTCATTCAACTTGGCCATTCGATTGTGTATGGTATGCAGGGGAGAAGTCCAGTTTTACGTCCAGAAGTTGACATTGAGCTCTCCAGAATGTGAACTGGACGCCACGATCAGAGACAATCGTGGGGAGCAATCGTGCAGACGAAAGACATGCTGAATAAAGAGGTTTGCCAGGCGAGGAGCTGATGGAAGACCAGACAGAAGAATGAAATGTGCCATTTTGGAAAAACGAGCTTCAATGACCCAGACAGTGGTGCAGCCAGCAGAGAGAGGAAGATCTGTAATAACTTCCATGGCAATAGGCTGTCAGGGACTATCAGGAACTGGAAGACGTTGGAGAAGACCCGCAGGCTTGGAAAGAACAATTTTGTTTTGGGCATGCTTGGTACAGATGGACATCCTTCGGTAGCGTGGGCCACCAATAGTGGTGGGTGATGAAATCCCGGGTTTTTCGAATACCAGAATGGCCTGCCAACTTGGAGTTGTGACCCCAGGAGAAAATATTTTTCCTGTCTGCAGGTGGGACATAAGTTTTTCCAGGAGCAATGTCTTTGATCTTCAGAGGAGTATCAACTATAATGCGTGAGGTGTCAATGATGTGCTGTAGATCCTTTTTATGGTTGCTAGTCCCAAATGAGCAACATAGAGCGTCTGCTTTGACAGTTTTGTTTGCTGGACGAAAATTCAGTTGAAACCTGGCTTGATGTTGATTTAAACGTTGTGTCGACTGTAAGTAGGTAAGGTTCTTGTGATCTGTGTAAATGACAACTGGATATGCAGACCCTCCCAACAGATGTCTCCACTCTTCTAGGGCTAATTTGATGGCAAGGAGTTCACCCTCACCAATGGAATAATTCCCTTCCGCTGCCGAGAAGAGTTTAGAGAAAAAGCCACAAGAGACAGCTTTTCCCTTAGAACTTTTCTGGAACAGGAGTGCTCCAGCACCTATGGAAGAGGCATCAACCTCCAACAAGAACTGAGAGGAGACATCTGATTGGTGTAGAACGGAGGCAGAAGTGAAGGACCTTTTAAGCTCTGAGAATGCAGATTGAGCTTAAGGAGGCCAACTCTTAGCATTTGCTCCCTTTTTGGTGAGGACAGAAATGGAAGCAGTAAGCGAAGAAAAATTAGGTATAAATTGTCTGTAGAAGTTCGCAAAATCAAGAAACCTCTGTATAGCACCAAGACCTTGAGAATAAGACCAATCAAGAATGGACTTTATTTTCTATGGATCCATTTGGAGTCGATGATCGGAGACAATATGTCCCAGGAAGGGCAAAGAATTATTTTCAAAGATGCATTTCTCCAATTTAGCGTAGAGGTTGTTCCCCCTTAACCGCGACAGGACTTGGCGAACATGCTTCCTGTGTGTCATCAGATCAGGTGAGTAGATCAAGATGTCATCCAGATAAACCACCACGCAGACATACAACAGATCCCGGAATATAGCGTTTACAAATTCCTGGAACACAGCTGGAGCATTACACAAACCGAAGGGCATTACAAGATATTCATAGTGGCAGTCTCTGGTGTTGAATGCTGTTTTCAAACGGCACAAAAAGACCCTGGTAGTTGGTGGGCATATGGACAATAACTAATAACTAAATGCCCAAAGGCAAGTGAGGCCCTAACTTGCCAACTACCTATAAAAGTAAAAATAAGAAAGAACTTTATTACTGCTATTGTAAGCAAATTGACGAACCACAGGTATTAAAATGATCAGTGCAAGCTGCTAGAAGGTGAGCATCCCTAAGGTCAGTATCAGCGTGAAGCATAAGCCAATGTTTTTGTAGTATCTTAGAGACCTGAGAGGAACCTTCATCAAAAAAATGCTGTTTTCCACTCATTACCCTTGTGGATACGGATCAAGTTATCGGCCCCACGGAGATCCAGCTTAGTGAAAATCTTGGCTCCACAAATACAGTTGAAGAGCTCAGAGATAAGTGGCAGGGGGTACTTATTTTTTGACAGTGATCTTAATCAGACCACAATGTCCAAATAGAGAAAATGGGCAGCACAGTACAACAACAACCTCCAGGGTAGCAGCGTGCAAGCCTCCAGGAATCCGACTTTAGAATCCCCAGATATCAGACAAAAAATAGAAATAGAGGCAGCACTCCAAAGATAAAAAAAATGATTTTTTTTATTCACCCATCCCGGCAGTAGGATGCAACGTTTCAGCTGCTCAATGCAGTCTTTGTCAAGCTGACAAAGGCTGCATGGAGCAGCTGAAACGTTGCATCCTACTGCACAGATGGGTGAATAAAAAAATCCTTTTTTTTTTTATCTTTGGAGTGCTGCCTCTATTTCAATTTTTTGTCTTATTCAGACCACAATAGTCTATGCAGGGCTGGAGGGATCCGGCTCCAGCTGGAGACATTGACTTCCTAATAAAACCCTCTTGAGATTTTCCTTGACATATGCCGACATGGCTTGGGTCTCTGGCAGAGAGAGAGAGGATACACCTGTCCACAAGGATGTGAAGTCCCAGGAAGCAACTCTAAAGGACAGTCATATGGGCGATGCGGAGGCAAGGTCTCAGCCTCCTTCTTGCTGAATACGTCTGTATAGCAGGCATATTGCAGAGGTAGACCTGGGAGTGACTGAGACACTAGAGGTTGAACAGAATGAATCAGAGGCAGACAGCTGTGTTGACAACAGGGTCACCACTGAAGAATTTCTCCAAAATTCCAGTCTAGAATGGGAGCGTACTTGTGAAGCCAAGATAGCCCCAGCAAGATTGGATTAATAGCCTCGGGTAGAATGTAGAAAGCTATTCGTTCTGAGTGTAGAACTCCCACTTGTACCTTCAATGGTTCAGTGATGGATAAGATTGGATCTGGCATGACCATTCACGGAAGGCACCGCTAGAGGTCTCTCTAGTGGAATCATGGGCAAGTGGAGACGATCTACTAAGGTCTGGTGTATGAAGTTCCCGATAGTCCGAGATGGAATGAAATGCTTCACCAGCGAGGATAGAGACTGTGTTCGAGAGTTTAGGAGAGGATTTTACAGAAGGCATTGGTCCACCTAGGGTAGGCTCTACTATTAAACCTAGTTGCTGGAGTTTCCCGGCTTCGGAGGACACTGACGCGCAAAATTACTCTGTTTGCCACAGTACATACATAAATTAGCTGCGTGTCTGTGCTGCCACTCCTGATCCGATATTCTGACCCGGTCAACCTGCATAAGCACTTCAGAGGCAGTAGAGGAAAGAGGAAGCAGGGGCCTTTGAAAGTTAGGTGCCAGTCTAGAGAACTTTCCTTCTTGTAGAGCTTCTTGGGAGCATTTCCAGATCCTCAGGTTACTGTGAGTGGCCAGCAGAATCAGGGCATTTAGAGTAGAGGGGAGATCACGATCTGCCAGCTCATCTTTGATCCTACTGGCTAATCCTTGCCAGAAGGTCGCCACCAGGGCCTCATTATTCGGTGGCATATTCTCCCAGTGTTGTACTTGCTTGGTGTAAAGAAAGAATGGAAGCAGCGGCTGAGAACGTACGACCGGTTCCTCAAAAACAGTACGGAAGGTGTTCAGGAAGAGCTGCAAATTAGTGGACTCTGATCCCTCACGTTCCCAGAGGGGATTCACTCATGCCAAGGTCTTTTGCGAGACAACAGGGAGACAATGAATCTTCGTCTGATCTGTAGGGAATTGGTTGAGGAAGCCTTGACAGATCTTGGAGTATCCATCATAATGGGGTGGAAGTGGCAATTGAATTCCGGCTCCGGAGCTGACTGGAACTACTGCTGGCTGAGGAGTAGATGGAATTGGGGCTGCCAGAGTAGGAACTGGAGCGATGTCCAGGTGACTGGCTATGGTGTTAACCACCTGCAATAGCTGATCTTGCCTTAATCAGAGGTCTCGCATATCGTCTTGCATGACTTGAACCACCGTCTTGGGTTTGCCAGCGGGGTCCATGGCTTGAGCAAACTAACGTCCACTGGGAAAGTGTACCCACTGGACTACTTTGCAGTAATGGAGTAGCAGCTGGACAGAAAAGTATAGGACAGTCAATGGTTTATGGCAGGATGGTGCCGGATGACTGGAGGTACAGATGTAGCAGTCTTTACCTTGACTTTTAACACATTAAAAAAACAATGACGATCTCTTATCTTGACTTTTTCAATGAATTTTCAATGGCTTTTGTTGTTTGATATCACGCTACAGCAAGTAATCAGAATCAAGTTAAAGATGGCTATATCTGTAGGCTTGTGCTGGATAGCTGGATGTTGGCTTGTGTTGGATTATCGGAAGCAGGTTTGTGCTGGATTATCGGAAGCTCGTTTGTGCTCGATTATCGGAAGCAGAACTGGTCACAGACACTGGACATAAATACTGGACTCGTGACGGACACTGGACTCATCACGGACACTAGACACGGATACTGGACTCGTCACGGATACTGGACTCGTGATGGATACTGGACTCGTCACGGACACTGGACTCAGGATGCAGGACTAAACACAGATACTGGATAGTCACGGACACAGGTTACAGGGAATTGGATACGGAACCTTCGCAGACTTTTTCTGGGTTAGAACTAACTTTGCTCATGCACTGCCACAATACAGGGATACAAAACACAGTGACATGACAGAACCAGGATGATATTTATAATAATCTCCCAGTTCAGAGATAATAGGCACAGGGATTGTGCTGGATTATCGTAAACTGTCTTGTGCATGATTATCGGAAGCTGGCTTGTGCTGGATTATCGGAAGCAGAACTGGTCACGGACACTGTACATGGATACTGGACTCGTGATGGACACTGGACATGTATTCTGGACTCATCACGGACACTAGACACGGATACTGGACTCGTCACGGATACTGGACTCTTGGCGGATACTGGACTCGTCACGGACAATGGACACGGATACTGGAGTTGTCATGGGCACTGGACACGTACACCGGACCCAGGATGCAGGACTGAACTTGGATACTGGATAGTCACGGACACAGGTTACAGGGAATTGGATACGGAATCTTCGCAGACTTTTTCTGGGTTAGAACTAACATTGTTCAGGCACTGGTGAAAGGGGCACAGTCACTTATAAGGGCCAGGGTGCGCAGGGATAGGTTAGGGACAACTTTACTGGTATGCGTGCTGGCCCTTTAAGAATTGGCAGAAGGTTCCGTGTCTAATTCTCCCATTTTAGACTAATAGAAACCTAGTTAATCCTATGGTGAGTTTTCGATATCTAAAGAAAGAGGAGGCAGAGAGCAGAGCGCTCCAGTGTCCCTGGGAAGGGAGATGCCGGCAGGGAGGCATTGTCCTGTGTTTGTGGCTGCCAGTAAGAGGGAGAGGCTGGCGGTTCGCGACCGCGGGCATTACAGATGTGAGAGCACAGGTATAATAAAATCAGTGATGTCACAATACAGGGATAAAAAACAGTGACGTGACAGAACCAGGATTGATATTTATAATAATCTCCCAGTTCAGAGATAATAGGCACAGGGATGTCACAGTACACAGATAATAAACACAGTGATGTGACAGTATCAGAATAATAGTTACAGTGATATCGCAGTTCAGGGTTAATAAACACAGTGATGTCACAGTGCAGAAATAATAAACACAGTTACATATGTCACAGTACAGGCACAATAAACTCAGTGATGTCACAGTACCAAGATAATAATTAGGCCCCATTCACACGGCAGTATTTTTGTCCTTATTTGGATCACTATTTGTAAGCAAAAACCAAGATGCAAAACATGAGAGAGGTAAAAATCTTCCCATTATACTTTTTCTCTGTGTAGGTTCCACTTCTGGTTTTGGCTTCCAAATACTGACGCAAAATACTAACCAAAATACTGCCAACCGAATGAGGACTTATAGTAATGTCACATTATAGGGTTAAAAGGGGTTGTCTGTTTTTTAGCAATGAATGTTATTTTTTTTGTATAATTAAAAGTTATATAACTTGCAGTTTTAAAGATCTCTGCTTGTATTTGTTGAGTGAGTAAGAATATTCATTATTTACTTCCAGTGGCAGGGGCGTGGCTAGGGGGGTGCAGGTGGGGCATGTGCCCCGGGTGCAACTAAGATGGAAGAATGGGGGAAGCCGCTGACACAGTCTGCAAAAACAGGTGCTTTTTTTCTTATTCTCCCAGGCCATTGTACTGCGCATGCGCCACAAAGAACATGCACAGTGCAAAGGGAAGATTACGCGGCCACGGGCATATTTTCAATCTGAAGCAACCTCTCTGGGGCCTATGTGCCACTGTCTACAAAGAAGGGCTGTGTGGCACAATCTACATGGGGATGTGTGGCACTCTCTACAAGGGGAGCTATGTGGTACCATCTGCAAGAGGGGGCTGTATGCAATATCTGAAAAGGGGGCTGTGTGGGACCATCTAAAAGGGGGGGGCTTTGTGGCACCATCTACAAGGTGGGCTGTGTGTGGCACAATCTACAAGAGGGAGGCTGTATGGCATCATCTACAAGAGGGGGGCTGTGTGGCGCCTTCTACATGGGAGGGTTTTGTGGCACCATCTACAAGGGGGATGTGTGGCACAATCTACATGGGGATATGGGGCACTTTCTACAAGGGGGGGTCTATGTGGCACCATCTGCAAGAGGGGGCTGTATGCAATATCTAAAAGGGGGCTGTGTGGGACTATCTACAATGGGGTGCTTTGTGGCACCATCTACAAGGGAAGCTGTGTGTGGCACCATCTACAAGAGGGAGGCTGTGTGGCATTATCTACAAGAGGGGACTGTGTGGCCTTATCTACAAGAGGGGGCTGTGTGGCGCTATCTACAGGGGGCTGTCGGTGGCCTCTTTAATTTCTTTCCTTTTCTCTTATTGTTATATAACTTTATTGCTTGTAAAATGTACAAATGGTTTTATGCCCGAGTTACATTAGATAAAATGTGAAAAAAATGACACCTCATTGATTGGTAGAGAAAACAAACATGTCAAGGGGGAAGAAGACGTCGGGAAAGAAATTCGGGATGGGACGCCAATCTGAATCTTTGCCCCGGGTGAAGGAGAACCTAGCTGTTAGGGATCTGCCAGGTACTACGTCTAGGTATACTCCTGGGATTAATCAATCCACACCTGAGGCTAGACCTGTTCGACTGACACCCTCTCCCACCAACCAGGGTGGCAGGCTCAGGAGTGGGAGAGCCTATCGCGGCCTGGTCAGTCGGAGTTAGCTCCGCCCCCTGTCCTTTATTACCTGCTGTGTTCTCCTCCTCAGTGCTTGTAATTCTTTTGGATTCCTGGCCCCACTGCTGCTTGCTCCAGCCTGCTTCTGCCGTGCTTCTGCCTTGCTGCTGTTCTGCTTAACCTGCTTTGCTTTGCCTCCGGCTTGCTTCCTCCTCCGTGCTCACTTGGGTATACTCCACCTTATCCTGGTCCTGACTACTCATTCACCGCTCCGTTTCCTCGCGGCGTTCCGTGGGCTACTGCCCCTTCCATTGCGTGTTCCCTGTTTGTTTTCCCGTGCACTTAGACAGCGTAGGGACCGCCGCCCAGTTGTACCCCGTCGCCTAGGGCGGGTCGTTGCAAGTAGGCAGGGACAGGGCGGTGGGTAGATTAGGGCTCACTTTCCCTTCACCTCCTTCCTGCCATTACATAATTACAAGCCCCTTACCTAGTCTTCCATTTCCCCTACGCTGACGCTATCATGGACCCCCTTGAGACCCTGACCCAGCAGATGCAGGGCCTCTCCCTACAGGTCCAGGCCCTGGCCCAGAGGGTCAACCAGGGTGACGCTTCCGTAGTAGTTCCCCTCACCTCACCTCACCTCTAGAACCCGACCTCAAGTTACCATGACCGGTTCTCAGGGGACCGTAAGACGTTTCTCTCCTTCCGGGAGAGTTGCAGACTGTATTTCCGCCTTAAACCCCACTCCTCAGGTTCCGAGAACCAGCGGGTGGGTATCATCATATCCCGACTCCAGGAAGGGCCCCAAGAGTGGGCCTTCTCCTTGGCTCCTGACACCCCTGAACTTTCCTCTGTTGATCGCTTTTTCTCTGCCCTCGGACTCATTTACGACGAGACTGACAGGACTGCTTTAGCCGAGAGTCAGCTGGTGACCTTACGTCAGGGTAGGAGACCGGTTGAGGAGTACTGTTCTGATTTTAGAAAGTGGTGCGTAGCTTCTCGGTGGAATGATCCGGCCCTAAGGTGCCAGTTTAGGTTAGGATTATCTGACGCCCTGAAGGATCTGCTGGTTAGCTACCCCTCTTCTGACTCCCTTGACCAGGTTATGGCCCTAGCAGTACGACTTGACCGACGTCTCAGGGAACGTCAGCTTGAACGCTTCAATGTGCTCCCCTCTGACTTTTCTGCGATCCCCCCCGAGGTCCCGTCTCCTCGCCCCTCCACGGAGGACTCGGAGGTACCTATGCAACTCGGGGCCTCCATGTCCCCTCGACAACGTAGGGAGTTTCGCAGAATGAAGGGTCTCTGCTTCTACTGTGGGGACGACAAGCATCTTCTGAACACCTGTCCCAGGCGCAAGAATAAAAAGCCGGAAAACTTCCGCGCCTAAGTGATCATCGGGGAGGTCACTTGTGTGCACAGGTATTTCCCGTTAATGTGAAACGCAATAAAATTTTGCTTCCCTTTCAGGTCTCGTTTGCTGGCCAGTCTGCCACGGGCAGTGCTTTCGTGGATTCTGGCTCATCTGCTAATATCATGTCTGTGGAATTTGCTATGTCTCTAAAAATGCCTTTTATTGATTTACCTTATCCTATCCCTGTAGTAGGTATCGACTCAACTCCCCTTGCTAATGGTTATTTTACTCAGCATACTCCTGTTTTTGAACTCCTGGTTGGCTCCATGCATTTGGAGCAGTGCTCTGTACTGGTGATGCAGGGATTATCGTCTGATCTGGTATTAGGTCTTCCCTGGTTGCAGTTGCATAATCCCACGTTTGATTGGAATACTGGGGATCTCACCAAATGGGGTAATGAATGTCTTATGTCATGTCTTTCTGTTAACTCTATTTCTCCCTGGGAGGAGGTAAACACGCTTCCTGAGTTTGTTCAGGACTTCGCCGATGTGTTTTCTAAGGAGGCCTCCGAGGTGTTGCCCCCCCATAGAGATTACGATTGCGCCATCGATTTGGTGCCTGGTGCCAAGCTTCCTAAGGGTAGGATATTTAATCTTTCATGTCCTGAACGTGAAGCTATGAGGGTGTATATCCAAGAATGCCTGGCCAAGGGTTTCATTAGCCCCTCGACTTCTCCTGTAGGTGCTGGCTTCTTCTTTGTGGGGAAGAAGGATGGTGGTCTTAGGCCGTGCATTGATTATCATAACCTGAATAAGGTCACCGTAAGGAACCAGTACCCACTTCCTTTGATTCCGGATCTTTTTAATCAGGTTCAGGGAGCCCAATGGTTTTCTAAGTTCGATCTACGGGGGGCATATAACCTTATCCGCATCAAAGAGGGGGATGAGTGGAAAACTGCGTTCAACACACCCGAGGGTCATTTCGAATACCTGGTCATGCCCTTTGGGTTGTGTAATGCCCCTGCTGTCTTCCAGAATTTTATTAATGAAATCCTGAGAGATTACCTGGGTAATTTTCTTGTTGTGTACCTTGATGACATACTGGTGTTTTCCAAGGACTGGTCCTCCCACGTGGAGCATGTCAGGAAGGTGCTCCAGGTCCTTCGGGTGAATAATCTGTTTGCTAAGACTGAAAAATGTGTCTTTGGGGTACAGGAGATACCATTTTTAGGGCAAATCCTCACTCCTCATGAATTCCGCATGGACCCTGCCAAGGTTCAGGCTGTGGCGGAATGGGTCCAACCTGCCTCCCTTAAGGCGTTACAGTGTTTTTTAGGGTTCGCCAACTATTACAGGAGATTTATTGCCAACTTCTCGGTCGTCGCTAAGCCTCTTACGGACCTTACTCGCAAGGGTGCTGATGTCCTCCATTGGCCCCCTGAGGCCGTCCAGGCCTTTGAGACCCTCAAGAAGTGCTTTATCTCGGCCCCCGTGCTGATTCAGCCCAACCAAGAGGAGCCATTTATTGTGGAGGTTGACGCATCCGAGGTGGGAGTGGGGGCCGTCTTGTCCCAGGGTACCAGCTCCCTCACCCATCTCCGCCCCTGTGCTTACTTCTCTAGGAAGTTTTCGCCCACGGAGAGTAACTATGATATTGGCAACCGCGAACTTCTAGCCATTAAATGGGCTTTTGAAGAGTGGCGGCACTTCCTGGAGGGGGCCAGACACCAGGTAACGGTCCTTACGGATCACAAGAATCTGGTTTTCCTAGAATCGGCCCGGAGGCTTAATCCTAGACAAGCTCGGTGGGCACTATTCTTTACCAGATTTAATTTCTTGGTTACCTATAGGGCTGGGTCCAAGAATATTAAGGCTGATGCACTGTCACGTAGTTTCATGGCCAATCCTCCTTCCGAGAAAAATCCTGCTTGTATTTTACCCCCTGGTATAATCATTTCTGCCACGGATTCTGATTTAGCTTCTGATATCGCGGCTGATCAGGGTGCAGCTCCCGGGAACGTCCCTGGGGACAAACTGTTTGTTCCCCTGCAATACCGGCTAAGGGTACTCAGGGAAAACCATGACTCCGCTCTATCTGGTCATCCTGGCATCTTGGGCACCAAACACCTCATTACCAGAAACTATTGGTGGCCTGGGTTGCCTAAAGACGTTAGGGCTTACGTAGCCGCTTGTGAGGTTTGCGCTAGGTCCAAAACCCCTAGGTCCCGACCTGCGGGCCTACTACGTTCCTTGCCCATTCCCCAGAGACCTTGGACCCATATCTCCATGGATTTTATCACCGATTTGCCTCCATCTCAGGGCAAGTCAGTGGTGTGGGTGGTAGTAGACCGCTTCAGCAAGATGTGCCACTTTGTGCCCCTTAAGAAGCTACCTAACGCCAAGACGTTAGCTTCTTTGTTTGTGAAACACATCCTGCGTCTCCATGGGGCCCCAGTCAATATCGTTTCTGACAGAGGGGTACAATTGGTTTCCTTATTTTGGAGAGCCTTTTGTAAAAAGTTGGAGATTGATCTGTCCTTCTCCTCCGCCTTCCATCCCGAAACTAATGGCCAAACGGAGAGGACTAACCAGTCCCTGAAACAATATTTAAGGTGTTTCATCTCTGACTGTCAATTCGATTGGGTCTCATTCCTTCCCCTTGCTGAATTTTCCCTGAATAACCGGGTCAGTAACTCGTCAGGGGTCTCCCCGTTTTTCTGTAATTTCGGGTTTAACCCAAGGTTCTCCTCCGTTTCCCCTCATTGTTCCAATAATCCTGAGGTAGAGGATGTTCATCGGGAACTGTGCACAGTCTGGGCCCAGGTTCAGAAGAACCTAGAGGCGTCCCAGAGCGCACAAAAGATTCAGGCGGATAGTAGACGTTCTGCTAACCCCCGGTTTGTCGTCGGGGATTTGGTCTGGTTGTCGTCCAGGAACTTGCGCCTTAAGGTCCCGTCCAGGAAGTTTGCTCCCCGATTTATTGGGCCTTATAAGATCATTGAAGTCCTCAACCCTGTATCCTTCCGTCTGGAGCTGCCCCCATCCTTTCGCATACATGACGTCTTCCATGCCTCCCTCCTTAAACGCTGCTCCCCGTCCTGGTCCCCCTCGAGGAAACCTCCTGTTCCCGTTCTCACCCCTGAGGGGGTGGAATTTGAGGTGGCCAAGATTATGGACAGTAGGATGGTCCAGGGCTCCCTCCAGTACCTGGTCCATTGGAGAGGGTACGGGCCGGAGGAGAGGACTTGGGTACCTGCCCGTGATGTTCATGCTGGGGTATTGATCAGGAGGTTCCACCTTCTCTTCCCTACTAAACCGGGTCCTCTTAGTAAGGGTCCGGTGGCCCCTCATAAAAGGGGGAGTACTGTTAGGGATCTGCCAGGTACTACGTCTAGGTATACTCCTGGGATTAATCAATCCACACCTGAGGCCAGACCTGTTCGACTGACACCCTCTCCCACCAACCAGGGTGGCAGGCTCAGGAGTGGGAGAGCCTATCGCGGCCTGGTCAGTCGGAGTTAGCTCCGCCCCCTGTCCTTTATTACCTGCTGTGTTCTCCTCCTCAGTGCTTGTAATTCTTTTGGATTCCTGGCCCCACTGCTGCTTGCTCCAGCCTGCTTCTGCCGTGCTTCTGCCTTGCTGCTGTTCTGCTTAACCTGCTTTGCTTTGCCTCTGGCTTGCTTCCTCCTCCGTGCTCACTTGGGTATACTCCACCTTATCCTGGTCCTGACTACTCATTCACCGCTCCGTTTCCTCGCGGCGTTCCGTGGGCTACTGCCCCTTCCCTTGCGTGTTCCCTGTTTGTTTTCCCGTGCACTTAGACAGCGTAGGGACCGCCGCCCAGTTGTACCCCGTCGCCTAGGGCGGGTCGTTGCAAGTAGGCAGGGACAGGGCGGTGGGTAGATTAGGGCTCACTTTCCCTTCACCTCCTTCCTGCCATTACACTAGCTACACCTCTGTCCAGTGGACACAGGTGCTGGGATCTTTAGAAGCCACAGCTCTGATACACATACTGTAAGGAGCCATGCACCTGTGTGTTAATCACGTGACCATGGACAGAATTTTATCCACTGGAAGTAAATAATGAATCATCCAACTATATAACAACAAGCAGAGATCTTGAAAACTGCAAGGAATTAATACAGAAAGTATATAAAAAATTTGTATAACTTTTAATTCTACAAAAAATAACATTCATCTGCTTAAACTGGGCAACCCTAACCACAGTGATGTCACAGAGCAGGAATAATAAACACATTGATGTGACAGTACTAGTATAATAATTACAGCAATGTCACATTATAGGGTTAATTAACAGAGTAATTTCACAGTACAGGAATAAAAAACGGGGATGTCACAATACAGGAATAAGAAACAAATTGATGTCACAGTACAGGGATAATAAACACAGTGATGTCACCATACCAGCATAACAATTACAGTGATATCAATACACAGGGTTCATAAAAACAGTGATGTCATAGTACAGGGATAATAAACACTGCATCATAATATAATGCACACAGTGATGTCTCAGTACAGAGATAATAAACACTTGTATTCCCATATGTGGCAAAGTGGCTGTTGGCCCCCTGTAGTCCAACTTCAAACTTGGCATCCCCTATAGTTATGCCTGGATTTTGAAGGACTATTAATAAAGGGGTTGTCTGGGCACAAGGCGATTTTTCATACTGATGACCTCTCCACAGGATAGGTGATATAATCGGAGGGGGTCCGACAGCTGGACCCCGCACTGATGAGCTTTTCCAACTGTTTCCGGGCACCGGATGTTATGCAGTGTTCAGTGCCAGAAGCAGATGGCTCCATACACTTTATGGAGACCGTGCTGCAGTACTGCAACTCTGCTCCTATTCACTGCAGCACGGCTGCTATACTGTGACCGGAGCTATCTGCTTCTGGCATGGACATCCGATGCCCAGAGGCAGCCAGAACAGCTGAATGGTGTAGGATCCGTTTGTTGGACCCCCACTGATCATATTTTAATGTCCTATCCTGTGGATAGGATGCATATCAGAGCAAAAAACAAGCCAAGAGTAGCATAGAACTGCCTGTAGAGTTCAGATACAGGATTGTGTGGAGGCACTGATTTGGAGAAATGTAAAAAAATGTCTGCTGCACTGAAAGTTCCCAAGATAACAGTGGCCCCCATAATTCTTCAATGGAAGAAGTTTGGAACAACCAGGATTTTTTTCTACAGCTGGTCGCGCCACCAAACTAAATAATTGGGGGAGAAGGTCCATGGTAAGATAGGTAACCAAGGACCCAATGGTCACTCTGACTGAGCTCCAAAGATCCTGTGTGCAGATGGGAGAAACTTCCAGAAGGTCAACCATCATTGCAGCACTCCACCAACCTGGACTTTATGGCAGAGTGGCCAGAAAGAAGCCTCTCCTCAGTAAAAGACACATGAAAGCCTGCCAGGAGTTTTTTTTCTTCAAAAAAGCACCATAAGGACTCTCAGACTGTGAGAAGCAACATTCTGTGGGCTGATGAAACCAAGATTTAACTTTTTGGCCTCAATTCTAAGCGTCATGTCTGGAGAAAACTAGGCACTGCTCATCACTTGCCCAATACCATCCCTATAGTGAAGCATGGTGGTGGCAGCATCATGTTGTGGGGGTGTTTTTCAGTAGCTGGGACAGGGAGACTGGTCAGGATTGAGGGAAAAAATGAATGGAGCAAAGTACAGAGATATTCTTAATGAAAACCTGATCCAGAGTGCTCTGGACCTCAGACTGGACCGAAGGTTCACCTTCCAACAAGCAGACTGTAATGCCCATGGCCTCGGACCGTCAGGTTCACTCACTTCCTGGCATCCATGGATCAGTGAGAGCTGGCCCGCGTCTCCTCCTCAGGAGACACCAGCGCTCACTCTTGCGCACCTGAATCTGATGCCAAATTAGCCCATGATCACCCTGGACTATAAGAAGGGCTCTGCCCCTTCCTGCATTGCCTGAGCGTTGTTGTCGTTTACCTATGTTTGTCTCTGAAAATTGTCCCTTAGTGTTTCCTAGTTCCCAGTGTTTCTGTTCCTACTACCTGTATCCTGTGTCCCGTGCTATCCAGTACCAAGTGCTGTATAGAGTTGGAGTCATGCTACACTAAGTACTATGGCTGTCCTGTTACACCACGCCTGGTGTCCACCTGCTGCCTAAGTCTCATCTGAGCCCGTCTTGCTGCTGTCCGAAGTTGCCACAGGTCCAATTATTTGAACTATAGACTTTGACCTGTGTCCTGTTGGCCAGCTGCCATACCGTTAAGGCGGTACGGCCCAGTGGGTCCACGCACTCAACGTGACACAGACAGCCAAGACTACACATGAGTGGCTTAGGGACAACTCTGTTAATGTCCTTGAGTGGCCCAGCTAGAGTCTTGACTTGAACCCAATCGAACATCTCTGGATAGACCTAAAAATGACTTCCACCAACGGTCCCCAATCAACCTGAGTGGCAGAAAATCCTCAAATCCAGGTGTCCAAACCTTGTTGCATTTTACCCAGAAGACTGGAGGCTGTTATCGCTGCCAAAGGTGGTTCAACTAAGTACTGAGTAAAGGGTCTAAATAGTTTTGTTTTTCCTTTTTAATATATTAGCAAAGATTACTAAAATTCTGTTTTCACTTTGTCATTATGGGTAGAGATGAGTGAACCGGGACAACCGAACCCGGTTTCGGTCCGAACTTCCGGTAAAGTTCGGTTCGCAGCGAATCCGAACTTCACCGGGTTCGGCCGAACCCGTTTTGACCGAACCCGGTCAAAAACATTATACAAATCGGCAGCCACTTATCTCTATCAATCACTGATAGAGAAAAGAGGCTGCTGATTAAAAATAAAATAAAAAGCATTTCATACGTACCCGGTCGTTGTCTTAGTGACGAGTCCCTCTTCTTCCTCCAGTCCGACCTTTTCTGACGCGGCAGCCTGTGATTGGCTGCAGAGGTCTCTGCAGCCTGTGATTGGCTGCAGAGGCCGCGGCAGCCTGTGATTGGCTGCAGCGCTCACATGGGCTGCATCGTCATCAAGGAATGTCGGGCCGGATGTCGAGAGGGACGCGTCACCAAGGCAACGGCCAGGAGACCGGACTGGAGGAAGCAGAAAGTTCTCGGTAAGTATGAACGTCTTTTTTTTTACAGGTACTGTGATCGGTAGTCACTGTCCAGGGTACTGAAACAGTTACTGCCGATCAGTTAACTCTTTCAACACCCTGGACAGTGACTATTTAGGGTATGTGCACACACACTAATTACGTCCGTAAATGACGGACGTATTTCGGCCGCAAGTACCGGACCGAACACAGTGCAGGGAGCCGGGCTCCTAGCATCATAGTTATGTACGATGCTAGGAGTCCCTGCCTCTCTGCAGGACAACTGTCCCGTACTGTAATCATGTTTTCAGTACGGGACAGTAGTTCCACGGAGAGGCAGGGACTCCTAGCATCGTACATAAATATGATGCTAGGAGCCCGGCTCCCTGCAGGGTGTTCGGTCCGGTACTTGCGGCCGAAATACGTCCGTCAATTACGGACGTAATTAGTGTGTGTGCACATGCCCTTACTGACGTCGCCTAGCAACGCTGCCATAATGACGGGTGCACACATGTAGCCACCCGTCATTACGGGGCCTCATGCACACGACCATAAAAACACCCGTTATCACGGGTCGTAATTACGACCCGAAATAGCGGGCCCATAGACTTCTGTTAGCCACGGGTACCTTCCCGTTTTCTCACGGGAAGGTGCCCGTGCCGTTAAAAAGATAGAACATGTTCTATTTTTTTATTTTACGGGCCGTGCTCGTAATTACGACTCGTAACTACGAGCACGGCCGGCCGGCCACGGGCAGCCGGCCGCTTTTGCGAACCGTGCTGTCATTATTATTATAGCAGCACGGCCCGAAAAATAGAACATGTTCTATTTTTTTAACGGCACGGGCACCTTCCCGTGAGAATACGGAAAGGTACCCGTGGGTAACAGAAGTCTATGAGCCCGTTATTGCGGGTCGTAATTACGACCCGCAATAACGGGTGTTTTTACGGTCGTGTGCATGATGGGAGCACGGCTCGGAAAAACGAACGGCTGCCCGTGCTCATCTCCTGAAATAATCTGTGCTGCCTTAAACTCTGTGGACAGGTCAGGATCCTGTTTCTTTTAAATGCTGCTAGGGAACCCGCTCGATCCACTATATAAGGCTACGCTACAGTGCAGCATTTAACCCCTTCCCTCTTTAGCCACTTTTGACCTTCCTGACAGAGCCTCATTTTTCAAATCTGACATGTGTCACTTTATGTGGTAATAACTCCGGAATGCTTTCACCTATCCAAGCGATTCTGAGATTGTTTTCTCGTGACACATTGGACTTTATGTTACTGGCAAAATTTGCTCGATATGTTCAGTATTTAATTGTGAAAAACACCAAAATTTAGCGAAAAATTGCAAAAATTAGCATTTTTCTCAATTTAAATGTATCTGCTTGTAAGACAGGCAGTTATAATACACAAAATTGTTGCTAATTAACATCCCCCATATGTCTACTTTAGATTGGCATCGTTTTTTGAACATCCTTTTATTTTTCTATGACCTCACAAGGCTTAGAACTTTAGCAGCAATTTCTCACATTTTCAAGAAAATTTCAAAAGGCTATTTTTACAGGGGCCAGTTCAGTTGTGAAGTGGTTTTGAGGGCCTTATATATTAGAAACCCCAAAAAAGTCACCCCATTTTAAAAACTTCACCCCTCAAAGTATTCAAAACAGCATTTAGAAAATGTCTTAACCCTTTAAACATTTCACAGGAATTAAAGCAAAGTAGAGGTGAAATTTACAAATTTCATATTTTTCTGCAGAAATACATTTTTAATACAATTTTTTTTATAACACAGAAGGTTTTACCAGAGAAATGCAACTCAATATTTGTTGCCCAGTTTTTGCAGTTTTAGGAAATATCCCACATGTGGCCGTAGCGTGCTACTGGACTGAAACACCGGCCTCAGAAGCAAAGGAGCACCTAGTGGATTTTGGGGCCTTATTTTTGTTAGAATATATTTTAGGCACCATGTCAGGTTTGAAGGGCTCTTGCGGTGCCAAAACAGTCAAAATCCCCCAAAAGTGACCCCATCTGGGAAACTAGACACCTCAAGGAAATTATCTAGGGGTGTAGTGAGCATTTTCACCGCACAGGTTTTTTACAGAAATTATTGGAAGTAGGCCGTGAAAATTAAAATCAACATTTCTTCAAAGAAAATGTAGGTTTAGCGATTTTTTTTCTCATTTCCACAAGGACTAAAGGAGAAAAAGCACCGCAAAATTTGTAAAGCAATTTCTCCCGAGTAAAACAATACCTCACATGTGGTAATAAACGGTTGTTTGGAGACACGGCGTGGCTGAGAAGGGAAAGAGCGCCATTTGGCTTTTGGAGTTCACATTTAGCAGGAATGATTTGCGGAGGCCATGTCACATTTACAAAGCCCCTGAGGGGACAAAACAGTGAAAACCCCAAACAAGTGACCCCATTTTGGAAACTATACCCCTTGAGGAAATTATCTAGGGGTATAGTGAGCATTTTGACCCCACAGGTTTTTTGCAGAAATTTTTGCAAGTAGGCTGTGAAAATGAAAATCTACATTTTTTCAAATAAAATGTAGGTTTAGCTAATTTTTTTTCATTTCCACAAGGACTAAAGGAGAAAAATCACCATAAAATTTGTAAAGAAATTTCTCCCGAGTAAAACAGTACCCCACATGTGGTAATAAACGGCTGTTTGGACACACGGCGAGGCTGAGAAGGGAAAGAGCGCCATTTGGCTTTTGGAACTCAAATTTAGCAGGAATGGTTTGCGGAGGCCATGTTACATTTACAAAGCCCCTGAGGGGACAAAACAGTGGAAACCCCCCACAAGTGACCCCATTTTGGAAACAACACCCATTGAGGAAATTATCTAGGGGTATAGTGAGCGATTTGACACCACAGTTTTTTTGCAGAAATTATTGGAAGTAGGCCCTGAAAATAATAATCTACATTTTTTCAAAGAAAATGTAGGTTTAGCTAATTTTTTCTCATTTCCAGAAGGACTAAAGGAGAAAAAGCACCACAAAATTTGTAAAGCAATTTCTCCCGAGTAAAACAATACCCCACATGTGGTAATAAACGGCTGTTTGGACACACGGCAGGGCTTAGAAGGGAAAGAGCACTATTTGACTTTTTGAGATCACATTTAGCAGGAATGATTTGCGGAGGCCAGGTCACATTTGCAAAGCCCCTGAGGGGACAAAACAATGAAAACGCCCAAAAAGGGACTCCATTTAGGAAACTACACCTCTTGAAGAATGCATCTAGGGGTGTAGTGAGCATTTTGACCCCACAGATGTTTCATAGAATTTATTAGAATTAGGCAGTGAAAATAAAAACAGTCCTTTTTCTTCAATAAGACGTAGCTTTAGCGCAAATTTTTTCATTTTCTCAACAAATAAAGGAAAAAAAGAACCCAACATTTGTAAAGCTATTTCTCCCGAGTACGGCAATACCCCATATGTGGTCATAAACTGCTGTTTGGGCAAACGGCAGGGCTCAGAAGGGAAGGACCGCCATTTGGAGTGCAGATGTTGCTGGATTGGTTTCTGGGCACCTGTGGGCCCAAAACAGTGGAAACCCCCCAGAAGTGACCCCATTTTGTAAACTACACCCCTCAATGCATTTACCAAGGGGTGTAGTAAGCATTTTAACCCTGCAGGTGTTTTGTAGAAATTAGTGTGCGCTCAATGTTGCAGAGTGAAAATGGGATTTTTTTCCATAGATATGCCAATATGTGGTGCCCGGCTTGTGCCACCATAACAAGACAGCTCTCTAATTATTATGCGGTGTTTCCCGGTTTTAGAAACACCCTACATGTGGCCCTAATCTTTTGTCTGGACATATGACAGGGCTCAGAAGTGAAGAGTACCATGCGGAGTGGAGGCCTAATTTGGCGATTTACAAAGTATTGGTTCACAACTGCAGAGGCTCAGATGTGAAATAATAAAAAGAAACCCCTGATAAGTGACCCCATTATGGAACTGCACCCCTCAAGGCATTTATTAAGGGGTGTAGTGAGCATTTTCACCCCACAGGTCTTTTCCATAAATGAATGCGCTGCGGATGGTGCAAATTAAAAATTTATATTTTTCCCTAGATATGCCATTCAGTGGCAAATATGTCATGCCCAGCTTATGACGCTGGAGACACACACCACAAAAATTGTTAAAAGGGTTCTCACGGGTATGACGGTGCCATATATGTTGAAGGAAACTGCTGTTTGGGCACGCTGTAGGGTTCAGGGCCGAGGGAGCACCATTTGGCTTTTGGAGAGCGGATTTTGCTTGGTACTATATTTGTTTGAGTATTGCTGGTGTTTTATAATGTGGGGGTACATGTAAGCGGGGCGGAGTATATAAGGGGCATAGTCAGGTGGTATAAAAAAATAAAAATAATCCATAGATGTGTGTTACGCTGTGAAGCAATCCTTTCTGCACAGGCCGGTGTCGCACTGATAAATGGTGTCATTTCTTATCCCCCTTTTGGTCCACACTCCGCGCCTTTGTAGTTTGGGGAATTTTGCTGGGAAAGTATTATCCTGGTATAATACGGGCACCGTCGCTTCCATCGGATATGATTGGGCCCTCCCTTCCTGGTTCCCTAATTTTAGGTCCTTGATAAATCGCCTCTTGAAACAGAAGAAATGTTCTCCTCGGGCACAACTGCATATTTTTTTATTTCCTGACTTATTGGAGCCATAACTAATTTTATTTTTCATAGACGTAGCGGTATGAGGGCTGGTTTGTTGCGGGACGAGCTGTAGTTATTATTGGTACCATTTTGGGGTACATGTGACTTTTTGATCACCTTTTATCCTATTTTTTGGGATGCCAGGTAAACCAAAAAACGCAATTCTGGCACAGCTTTTTTTGGGTTTTTTTTATACAGAGTTCACCACGCATTATAAACTACATGTTACCTTTATTCTGCGGGTCAGTACGATTCCGGCGATACCTCATTTATAGAACTTTTTTATGTTTTACAACTTTTTGCACAATAAAATTACTTTTGTAAAAAGAATGTATTTTTTCTGTCGCCAAGTTGTGAGAACCATAACGTTTTAATTTTTTTGTCGACGGAGTTGTATGAGGGCTTGTTTTTTGCGGGACGAGCTATAGTTTTTATAGGTACCATTTTTGGATACGTGCGACTTTTTGATCACTTTTTATTGTAATATTTGTAGGGCAAAGTGACTAAAAAACAGAAACTCTGGTAACGTTTTTTACGGGTTTTTTTTACGCTGTTCACCGCGTGCAATAAATAATATAATATTTTGATACCTCCGGTCGTTACGGTCGTGGCGATACCAAATACATATGGTTTATTATTATTTTTCAATAATAAAGGACTTGATAAGAGTAAAAGGGGGATTGTGTGTTATTTGATTACTTGAAACTTTTATTGTTTTCAAACTTTTATTTTTTGCACTTTTTTTTACACTTTTTTATACTTTTTTTACACTTTTTCTCAAGTCCCACTAGGGGACTTGAAGGTCCAACGGTCAGATTTTTTTTTTTCTAATACATTGCACTACCTATGTAGTGCAATGTATTAGATCTGTCAGTCATTCACTGACAGCAAGCCGTTTAGGCTTCGCCTCCCGGCGGGGCCTAAATCGGCTTCCGTAATGGCAGAGCAGGAGACCATTGTGTCTCCTGTTGCCATAACAGCAGTCGCCAGTCCCGATTGCCTGTCAGGGCTGGCGATCTGCTTGTAACCGCTACGATGCAGCAATCGCTTTCGATTGCTGCATCGAAGGGGTTAATGGCAGGGATCGGAGCTAGCTCCGGTTCCTGCCGTTACAGGTGGATGTCAGCTGTACAGTACAGCTGACTTCCACCGCTGATGACGCCGGATCAGCTCCTGACCCGGCGCCATCTTGCCGGCAGCTACGGAAGCCGATCAGGCTCCGCCGCCGGGCGGATCTTGACCGGCTTCGGTGCTAGGCAGACCGGGAGGCCAGTATTAGGCCTCCGGTTGCCATTGCAGCCACCGGAACCCCGGCAATTTCATTACTGGGGTTCCGATGAGCTGCAAACACCTTAAGTGCAGCGATCGCGTTTGAGCGCTGCACTTAAGGGGTTAATGGCGGGGATCGAAGCTAATTTCGGTCCCCGCCGTTACAGTCGGATGTCAGCTGTAAGATACAGCTGAGATCCGGTGATGATGGGACCGGCTCAGCTTCTGAGCCGGTGCCAAACGTTTGACGTACATGTACGGCAAGATGCGGGAAGTCAGTACTTTCCATGACGTACATGTACGTCAAATGTCGGGAAGGGGTTAAAAGAAACAGGATCCTGACCTGTCCACAGAATTTAAGGCAGCACAGAGTATTTCAGGAGATGAGCGTGCAGATTCAGTGCTGCTGTTAACTCTGCTCTTACCATTACGTAGCTCTCAGTCTGTTATCTCTCCTCCACTCCTGTCCTCAAGAACACCTTCACATGATTGGCAAGTCACCACGTAATGGTAAGAGCAGAGTTCACAGCAGCACAGAGTATTTCAGGAGATGAGCGTGCGGATCTTGTGCGTGGTGGTGACTTGCCAATCATGTGAACGTGTTATAGAGGACAGGAGTGGAGGAGATGTAACAGACTGAGCTACGTAATGGTAAGAACAGAGTTCACAGCAGCACAGAGTATTTCAGGAGAGGAGCGTGCAGATTCAGTGCTGCTGTGAACTCTGCTCTTACCATTACGTAGCTCAGTCTGTTACCTCTCCTCCACTCCTGTCCTCAATAACACCTTCACATGATTGGCAAGTCACCACCCCGCACAAGATCCGCACGCTCATCTCCTGAAATACTCTGTGCTGCTGTGAACTCTGCTCTTACCATTACGTGGTGACTTGCCAATCATGTGAAGGTGTTCTGGAGGACAGGAGTGGAAGAGAGGTAACAGACTGAGAGCTACGTAATGGTAAGAGCAGAGTTCGCAGCAGCACTGAATCTGCACGCTCATCTCCTGAAATACTCTGTGCTGCCTTAAACTCTATGGACAGGTCAGGATCCTGTTTCTTTTAAATGCTGCACTGTAGCGCAGCCTTATATAGTGGATCGAGCGGGTTCCCCAGCAGCATTTAAAAGAAACCGTGTTTGTGTATGTGTGTGTTTGTGTATATATGTGTGTTTGGGTATGTGACTTTGTCTGTTTTTGTTTTTATATGTGTGTTTGTGTATATGTGTGTGTATATATGGGTGTGTTTGTGTATATGTGTTTTGTGTATATGTTTGTGTATATATGGGTGTATTTGTGTATATGTTTGTGTGTAGATGTTTGTGTGTTTTTGTATATGTGTGTATATGGGTGTGTGTTTGTGTGTATATATGGGTGTGTTTGTGTATATGTGTTTGTGTATATGTGTGTTTGGGTATGTGTGTTTTTGTTTGTATATGTGTTTGTGTATATGTGTTCGTGTATGTGTGTATAACTGTGTGTGTGTGTGTTTGGATATGTGTGTTTTTGTTTGTATATGTGTGAGTTCGTGTATATGTGTGTTTGTCTGTTTATGTGTGTGTGTGTGTGTGTGTGTATATCTTGTTGTGTTTGTGTATATATGTGTGTGTCTGTGTATGGTTGTTTGTTTGTGTGTGCGTGTATATATGTGTGTAGGTGAGTAGAAGTATTGGTATTGTTCACGTTGATAACTGTTTTTTTATGTTGTTGCAGATTTTGATGTACCGATTGGACTACATCTTCGATTCGTTGGACTACTGTGTAGATCTACGTTTTTTCACATTTTAATCAAATGGTTAACGAGGGTTTTGTTGGGGATTTCTTATTTCAATAAAAAAGAATTGTCTTTGTGTTTTTTTTTAAACTTTATTAGTGCCTAGATAATGGCAGTTGGCTGATTGACAGCGTCCATTATTAAGGCGGTACTTAGTGTTAGCCGGTGCAGAGGCTAGCACTAACCACCCATTATTACCCCGGTACCCACCACCACCAGGGGTGCCGGGAAGAGCTTGGTACGATCCAGTACCTGACCATCTGTTGTGATGGTCGGGTACTGGGGCGGCCGTAGGCTGGTATTATGAGGCTGGGAAGGGCCAAAATCAGTGGACCTTCCCACCCTTGTAATGCTAGGCTGCTGCTGCTGTGTTGTATCGGGCTGGTTATAAAAATGGGGGGGACCCCCACGTCGTTTTTTTTTTTGAATTTAACAAATTTAGCAATAGACGGGTCCCCCACATTTTTAATAACCAGCCATATACAAGGCCGCAGCAGTCTGGCATTACATGGGTGGGAAGGGCCACTGGTTTTGTCCATTCCCAGGCTAATAACACTGTGTTGTATGTGGCTGGTTATGATAAATTGGGTGGAACCCCATGTCTTTTTTTAAAAAAAAATGTAAATAAATAAATAATTTAAAAAAATGACGTGGGGTCCCCCCCACTTTTATAACCAGCCAGATACAACACAGCAGCAGCAGCCTAGCATTACAAGGGTGGGAAGGTCCACTGTTTTTGGCCCTTCCCAGCCTCATAATACCAGCCTGCGGCCGCCCCAGGGCCCGACCATCACAACAGATGGTCGGGTACTGGATCGTACCTGGCTCTTCCCGGCACCCCTGGTGGTTTTGGGTACCGGGGTAATAATGGTGGTTAGTGTTAGCCTCTGCACCGGCTAACACTAAGCCTCGCCTTAGTAATGGATGTTGTTACTCAGACAGCGGCCATTACTAAAGTGGTAATAATAAAATTTGAAAAGACAAAGATATAGATAAAATATTTTATTGAAATAAAGCACCCCCAACACAACCCTCATTAACCATTTTATTGTAGAAAAAAAAAACGTCATCTAAGTAGTCCTCGAAACCGACGTAGTCCAAACACCAAACCTGTAAAAAAAATAAAAAAATGAAATAAAACATGTCGTAGGCTTAGATTCAGTTTAATGTGTGATACTGACTGTTATACCATGTATAGAAGCCTGCCGTGAAGTTGACTTAGATACAGGGCGCCAGCAGACAGTATCATACATGGCCATACATACATATATACAAATATACATACATACATATATACAAACATACATACATATATACAAGCATGCACATATATACATGCAAATATACATACATGCAAACATACACACATATATACATGCAAACTATCATACATACATGCATACACACACACATGAAAACATACATACAAACAAACATGCAAAGATACATACATACATACATATATACAAGCATGCACAAATATACATGCAAACATAAATACATGCAAACATAATTACATACATGCACATATATATAAACATACATGCAAACATACATGCAAAATAAAAACATGCAAACATACATACATGCACATATATACATACATACATGACAACATACATACAAACATACATGACAACATACATACATGCAAACATACATACATGCAAACATACATACACACATGCAAACATATATACATGCAAATATACATACAAACATGCACATGTATACATACATGCCAACATACATGCAAACATACATGCACATATATACATACATACATGACAACATACATACATGCAAATATACATACATACACACATGCACATATATACATACATGCCAACATACATGCACATATATACATACATGACAACATACATGCATAGATGACAACATAAATACATATATATATATATACACACATGCAAATATACATACAAACATGCATACATACATGCAAACATACATTCATGCAAACACACATACATGCAAACATACATACATACATACAAATATACATACACACATGCACATATATACATACATGACAACATACATACATACATACATGACAACATACATGCAAAAATACATACATGCAAACATACATACATACATACATGCAAATATATACATGCAAATATACATACAAACATGCACATATATACATACATGCCAACATACATGCACAGATATACATACATAAATACATGACAACATACATACATGCCAACATTCATACATACATACATACATACATACATACATACATACATACATACATACATACATACATGCCAACATACATACATGCCAAAAAATAATAATAATACGTTCATACTTACTTTCCTCCTGTCCGGCCTCCAGCGATGACGTTTCATTCATGTCGCCGCTGCAGCCTGTGATTGGCTGCAGAGGCGGTCACGTGGGATGAAGCGTCATCCTGACGTGCGTGACCGCCACTACAGCCTGTGATTGGCTGCAGCGGCGAAAGGGATGAAACGTCATCGCTGGAGGCCGGACAGGAGGAAAGTAAGTACGAACGTATAATTTTTATTTTTTTATTACATTTAAATAGTGTTTTCCGCGCGCCGAGCATGTACTGTGAAGGTTGCTGAAAGAGTTAGTGCAGCCCATTAACTCTATCAGCACCCTGGACAGTAGCATGCTCGGCGCTCGTAAGTGACAGGTTCGGTCAGAACTAGTTCGGTCCGAACCGAACTTTTTTGTGAAATTCGGCGAACTAGCCGAACCGAACTTTTGATAAGTTCGCTCATCTCTAATTATGGGGTATTGAGTGCACAAAGCCTCAACATAACAAAATGTGAAAAAAGTGAAAGGGTCTGAAGACTTTCTGAATGCATTGTATACAGTGTGGCAATCTAGTTATGGACAGGGAGTTTCTTTATTTAGAGTCCCCTTTAATAAGGGGTGTATTTGGAATACTGTAAGGGTATGTTCACACGGGCTATTTTCGTCCGTAAACGGCCAAAAAACGGCCGAAAAATCGGAAGCAGAATGCCTCCAAACATCTGCCCATTGGTTTCAATGGAAAAAACAGCGTTCTGTTCCGACGAACGGTTTTTTAACGCGGCCATTTTGAGAAATGGCCGCGTAAAAAAAGTCAGTGAAAAAGAGGGACGCTTTTGGAGCCGTTTTTCATTGACCTATTGAAAACAGCTCCAAAAACGACCGTAAATAACGCAGCGAAAATCGCGAGTGGCTTAAAAAACGTCTGAAAATCAGGAGCTGTTATCAATTGAAAACATCTCCGTATTTTCAGACATTTTTGACTCGTGTAAACATATCCTAATTGTTTTATTTGGCTATTAGTATAATTTTCCATGCTGCGATACACCGGGAAACACCGTGACCCGCCCCCCCCCCCCCCCCGGATGTGAATGTCTTTGTTGGCAAAACAGAGAACCTGTTAAAAATTTGAATCCAACCCCTGCCTATAAGTCAGAGTTTTCATATCACTTTCCAATTGCTATCTCTTTAAGAAACACTTTTTTTTACGTAACCACACAAGTCTCCTTTCTTCTTGATATGTGGTGACTGAGATAAAATTACAATACTTATGACTTAAACTATATAAATCTTCTTTAACTTCTTCAATATTCTAAAACTTATCCAAGTTTTTCCTTTTGCTTTGCCCATATTTTAGCAAAGAAATTAGTTTTGGAAGACTTGTCTCTAACCACAGTCCTCTGGCTCCTGTATTAGGTGCAATATTTTTTATTCTTCTTGGTAAAATATGTCCCCACCCATTTTTTTCTGACTGTATTCCAGAAAACATGATTTTCTGTACATAAACACAATTATTGCCACCCAGCCAGATTTTAACCCTAGTCAATCACTGCTTTTTTTTAAAAAAGAAAAAATGATAATGTGAAATTGGCACATTATTGCTTAAAAAAAAAATCATAAATCTATCATCGGTTTGTAAAACCACAACAATTACTGAAATGGCATGAGTCCTAACCCAAAATCAAAGACATGAGATTGTATAGTATTGTACGCTAAAAAAGGGAAACTTTGTGTACTGGACTGGATGGAAGCAAAAGCATTACTAATGTCTTCAAATTACAGAGCTCCACATTGTCACACAGTGTGTGCATATCACATAATATGCTGTGTGGAGCCAATGGTGTACATAACATAGAGGCCCTCATGCTTCTGCTATGGTGGTCATGGACAGTGGAGACCACAGCCCATGTTGGCCCTATCTTCCTTTTCCATTAGCATTGTGAGACTGTACAGTTTTTCCCCTTATCTCGGGAAACCCAACAACAGCAAATAAGAGAGGTAAAATGGCCTGAGAGTCAAGCTGGCCTTCCTTTTACTAAGCATTGAAAGAAGGAAGATGAGGGGCGACGGCAACAATCATCATAGACTCCTTTATTAAGTGATGGAGGGTATACTGTGGTCACTAGTAGTTTTTTTTTCCCCAAAATAACATTTCCTGGACCTCAACTGTAGTCACAGAGGTTCTTCTTTCATTTTTGAGTGGAGTAAGACTTTAATAAGACATTTCTATAGACGCATTGTAAGCAAAAAATGAAAGTGAATGTCCCAAGTGGACAACCTCTCTTCAAAACAAGTCTTTGGAGTAGCTTTCTGACTAATAAAGGGGTCCCAAGCAGGCAACTATCTTCTATGATGTCCTAATACAGCACATTTATAGGGGGTCCATTTGAGAAAACCCTTTTAAAGTCCACCTAAATGTGGAATATAGAGAACAGTTTCCCAATTACTAGTCCTTTATATATTAATATACTACATTAATATCGTCGGATGAGTTGGAAGAATGGAATTTGGTATAGCTTTATTACAGTATTACCATTGGCGTATCTATAGAAGTAGCAGCCATAGCAGCCAGATGCAGGGCTTAATAGGAGACTATTGGAAGTACAATTCTCTACCAGTGATCTAATGATCGCATATTCAAGTCACCTAGTGGGACTATAAAAAAAAAATTTAAAATATGTTTTAGTTTGCAACAATATCCCAAAAAAAAAAGTAAAAGTTAAGAATTCCCCTTTTCCAATTTTTTTTGTAAAAATAAATTAAACAAAAAATAAACATAACTACACACGGAATAACATTAACCTGTAATTTTAACCGCTCAGAAAACGCTTTAAAAAAAACTATGGTGGGACTTCTGTTTTTTTTTTTCCAATTCTATGTCACAAAAATATTTTTTAAAAGTTTCTCAGTACGTATAATGATACCATAAAAAAATGCAACTTGTCCTGAAAAAACCCCCAAAATAAACCAAGCCCTAATAAGGCTGTTATCGGAAAAAATAAAAAAATGATGGCTCTTGGAATGCGGGGGGGGGGGGATAAAACTAAAATGAAACAAAATATGAAATTGGCTTTAAGGGGTTAATTATTGCTACTTATTCTGCTGTTTCAATTTACTATCAATAGCTGTTGGGGTCCTTCTCATTTTGCTATGGGGCCCTATGAATTCTAGTTTTGGCCCTGAGTAGTCCACTTACTAACTTGGCAAATACCTGGGACTAATCTGGTACATCACTATGAAAAAGTAAGGGCTCGTCCACACGCTGCGGAATTGCTGCGTTTTTTTTCATCCGGTATTGCGGATGGAAAGAACAGCAGAATACAGTAGCAGCAAAGGGGATGATGTTTAACAAATGTCATACACACGCTGCGTAAAAATTCAGTGCAGAAATTGACCTGTGGTGCGTATTTTTCGGACCGCAGCATTGTCAATTCCTGCTGCGGAAAGTGGCGAGAATTGCTGCGTTTTTCAGAGGAGATGTCACCATCTCCCAACAATGTGAAAAACGCAGCAAAATACGCACCATTTTCTGCCATAAAAAACACAGGAAATGGTCCATAGCGGAAAGTCTGATACTTTCAACGGAATTGCTGTAGAAAATTTCTGCAGCAATTCAGTTGTGTGTGGACAAGCCCTAATACCTCTAAGGCCAGAATGACACACACAGTTTTATTGCCGCTTTTGTGGCGGTTTTTTGGACACAAAAAAATAACATTCATCAGTGTTTTATTTATACATTTTCTTCCTTTTGGATCTACTTCTGGCTTGGGCTCAAAAAAACTGAGCCAAAAACTGTATCAAAACTGTGTGTGTGATCCTGGCCTAATAAAGAAGCCATTTTTGATGCACTGCATTTACCCCAAAAATAAGGCTCTACTGTATACAGCGACTACCATAACATTAAAACAGTAATTTATTCAATGCAGACAATTCTGGTAGCACATAAGTAAAAGTAATAGACTCCGCTCACTGCACTGGAAAAATATTTATCTATCAATCAATCAGTTTCAATTGCCAAATTTCTGACACCAGCAAATGATTTTTAAATTAGGCAAAATAATTCACCTCCACTGCAGGAATAGGACTGGCTCAGCGCTCTGTGAAATAACTTTCTGTTCCATGAATGGTTTAATAATACGGGGAAATTATTTTCCATGAACCTTAGTGATAATTGTTTAAATCAAGGACATATGTGCAATTTTACCAAACATGAATACATTGTCCTGCTAATCACAGGAACGCTCCTGTAACAAAGGAACTGTGTGCACATTTTATTACAGTAACGTGACATATTACTCCTTTTATGACACACTTTAAATAAGAATATGACAGGATTTAGTAAGCAGTGAAAGTACAGACGATGGCAGAGGATTTATGGAGAGCTCCAGTGGCCGCTGCTGTGAATCTACCACTCTCTTGATATCACTTATGAAAAGACTTCCGGTATTCTGGTCTGTTTAATGGAGCATTCGATTGCCAAGATTTTTTCCCCCAAGTATATTTCTGGATAATTATATCATTAAAACCCCAACGTTACATTCTGTCCAATAAATTGTCTACACCTCTTGATTCTCAGATTAACAAGCAGTTGGAAATTTTATATATTTAGCATGGCAATGTATTAAGTAGCGATTATAAGAAAAAATGGTAAAAAAAACAAACTATTTTGAATTGGGAATTAAATTCTGGCCATTCTTGTGCGTACCATGTCATATATTTGTACAACCTTAATAATTTGTACGTCTTTCATAACTTAAATAAAAATTTTAAAAAAGAGTTATTTTCTGCTTCAGAGTTATATGTCTCCACGTTCATTGTAGCTGGATGGCTGGAGATTAAGTTTATCAATCCAAGGATCAGTGCACAAGGCATTTCCACATGATTTAGCTATGTACAGCAGCATACATGCTCTATGGCAGGGGTCTGAAGCACGTGGCCTGCAAGCCGCATGCGGCCCCTGGGACTGTCATCTGCGGCCCGCGGGACACAGAGCCGCTAGTACAGACTTTGCTCCGGGATTCTGGAATTCCCCGACATCGCTGTCTATATATGGACAGTGTGTCAGGGTCTTCCCCAGAGCGGAGTTCCAGGCAGAGCGCTAGTATCGGCTCTGCTCCGGGACTCTATGGGATTCCCTGACATCGCTGTCCATATATGGACAGTGTGTCTGGGTCTTCCCCAGAGCAGAGTCCCGGGCAGAGCGCTAGTATCGGCTCTGCTCCGGAACTCTGGGAATCCCCTGACATCGCTGTCCACATTTGGACAGCGATGTCTGGGTCTTCCCCAGAGCTGGAGTCCCGGGCAGATCGTTAGTATAGGCTCTGCTCTGGGACTCTGGGGAAGCCTCTGACATCGCTGTCCATACATCGACAGTGATGTCAGGGGCTTCCACAGATCAGGAGTCCCAGTGATGTCAGGAGCAGAGCTGGAGTCCCAGGAATAGCCTACTAGTGCTCTGCCCGGGACTCCAGCTCTGGGGTTGCCCCTGACATCCATGTCCATATATGGACAGTGATGTCAGGAGCAGAGCTGGAATCCCAGGCAGAGGGCTAGAAGTGGCTCTGCTCCGGGTCTCCAGCTCTGGGCAAGCCCCTGACATCACTGTCCATATATCGACACTGATGTTACTGGCTTTCCCAGAGTTCCGGCGCAGAGCCTATACTAGTGCTCTGCTCGCTACTCCGGCTCTGGGGTTGCCCCTGATATCACATTCTGGTCCAGGAGGATCCCCTGACATCACTGTGTATGGACAGTGACTACAGGGGCTCCAACAGTAGAGGAATCCCCAGCCAAAGCGGCGGCAACGCTCTGGCTGGGGATTTCACTCCTAGAGGGAGCCCCAATGGGGCTATCTACTTGGGGTGTGTGGCATTATCTGCAGAGGGCACTATGGCAGCATCTGCGGAGGGCACTGTGGCAGCATCTGCGGAGGGCACTGTGGCAGCATCTACGGAGGGCACTGGGTCAGCATCTACAGAGGGCACTGTGGCAGCATCTACAGAGGGCACTGTGGCAGCATCTACGGAGGGCACTGTGGCAGAATCTACAGAGGGCACTGTGGCAGTATGTACAGAGGACACTGGCATTATCTAGGTGTGTGTTGCATTATCTACAGAGGGCACTGTTGCATTATCTACAGAGGGCATTGTGGCATTATCTACAGAGGGCACTGTGGCATTATCTACAGAGGGCACTGTGGCATTAGCTACAGAGGGCACTATGGCAGCATCCACAGAGGGCACTGTGGCAGCATCCGCAGAGGGCACTGTGGCAGCATCTACAGAGGGCACTGTGGCAGCAACCACAGAGGGCACTGTGGCATTATCTACAGAGGGCACTGTGGCAGCATCCACAAAGGGCACTGTGGCAGCATCCACAGAGGGCACTGTGGCATTATCTACAGAGGGCACTGTGGCATTATCTACAGAGGGCACTGTGGCATTATCTACAGAGGGCACTGTGGCAGCATCCGCAGAGGGCACTGTGGCAGCATCTGCAGTGGGCACTGTGGCAGCATCTGCAGAGGGCACTGTGGCACTATCTAAAAAGGGGCTGCCCAATCTTGACATGTGTGTCTGCTAACTGAGCCGCCGGACTGCATTTAGCGACACTTAAACTGGAAAACTGGATTGTTGAAATAAGCACGTGGAGAAATATCTAAAATTTTAAACCTAGTGGTATTGTTATAGTAATGTAGTATTATTATAGTAGATCAAATAACTCATTGATTAACAATAATTTTGGATTGTATCAAATTTGAAAGTAACGCGGCCCGTCAACTTCCCATTTTTTCTATATGTGACCCACTTACCCGGCCGAGTTTGAGACCCCTTCTCTATGGGTTAGTATAGAGCACCCATAAGCAATTCATGTGCTGCCATATGGTACCTTATTGAGGCAATGCTTCTATGTAAGAATACCTCTGTAATAAGTAGACATGATTTTCTTAGGATCCATGAGAAAACAACCTCTGTGTACATCATGTATATCCAGAGGCACAGGGATGTGTATTATGAACCCTTAGCAATGTATTGGTGCCCTATTATAGACCAATGTAATATGCATCCACAATACAACCATAGGCATGATGCCCTAGGCCGAAGTGCATTGGTATATTGCAGGAGTTGCCCTTTCTCATTATGGTCCATTAACTAGTAGTGGGAAACATATGTGTGTAACTTCTGGGACATGTTGAGTAACAGGAAAATGCAGACAACACTTGTGCAATATTTCTATTGGGAGAAAAAGAAAACTGCTTAAATGGACACTAAGTTTTGAAACAATTTATGCTAATCTAATAGTATACATAGATCAACTTTGTAATTTACTTATTGTTAAAATGTAGTTGTTTTATCCATGCATATTCTGTGTGACATTACTGCCACTAGGTGTCTCTTTTTCTGTAATCTGTTGTCCACCCCCTGTTGTCAAGCAAAATCCATCCATAGTTACGGAGCTTAGGAGAGGGACTACAGGAAGTGGGGGGGGGGGGAGGTCTCTTCACTGCCTGCCAATAGAAGTCTGGAAAGGGGAGGGCAGAGCAGGAGGAGGGAGCAGTAACAGAGAGTGAGAGATAGAGACACACAGACACACTGCCCATATAAGTCTATGGAGAGGGGGGCAGGAGCAGAGTGAGAAAGATACACACAGACGTGCTGCAGCTCCCTGGTAAGTGTTACTGTCTCACCCCAGTGCTGGATTCGAAGAAGCTAGTGGAGAGAGGGAAACTCCGGCCACAGCCCGCCTTGCAAGAAACCTGTGAAGTAGGAGATGGTGAGTGCTCAATCGGTCTGATGTTTGTGCCTCTACTTTACCTGTGTTTGTATGTGTATAAGTTCCAATATGTGTGTATATGTGTCTCTGTGTGTGTATCTGTGTGTCTAAGTGCCTATATATGTATCTGTATTTCAATATATTTCTGTGTGTGTCCGCATCTACTACAGTACATTATCTGTACTCAGGTTAGGGCCCTTTTATACTGGCCAAATGATCGGGGAAACGAGCATTTACGGAACGCTCGTTCCCATTAATTGCCCTGTGTAAACAGGACAACGATCAGCCGATGAACAAGCAAATGCTTGTTCATCGGCTGATTGTATAATTTGAAATGACTAAACTATTATTATTGTCGGCAGCGCACCTCCTTGTGGAAACATGGAGACGTGCTGCCGACATGATCGAAATGTATGGGGACGAGCGATCGCAGTAACGAGCACTCGTCCCTGTACTAACTCTTTGTGAGAGAAGCAAATGAGCGCCAATCAATGAGCTGTTTCGTTGATCAGTGTTCGTTTAAACATAAATGTACCTTAACACTACTAGATTATCTGTACTCAGAGAGTTATCGCTGTGTGTTATCTGTGGTGTTACATAGGACTGCAGGTAACATCTACTACATTATCTATATGTCTATATATGTCCCTTTATGAATGTACAGTATATATGTGGTTCATTTTTAGTTTGTGGAGGGCAGCAACAGAGAGTCTTGCACAGGATGCCACCCAATCTAAGGCTGGCCCTGCTCAGACTCATAGTTTAAGAAGCGCTGCAGCCATTTCTGGACAGTGCTGAGGAGAACGGCGGATCCATGGCACAACTGGAGGGTACCAGGTAAGGTATATATTATTTTACCATGTTGTATGTCCCAGTCCCCGGGACCAAAGAGTCACTTCAATTGTATCTGCGGCCTTAGGCGAGGCAGGGAACCATCAGTTCCATTCCTCGCCATTATGCGTTTTCTATTGTGACGTCATCGCACCATCTGTAATTGTTCCATTGGAGCGCACCTGATTAGAAAAGACCAGGCCTGCATCAACAGCAAACGTAAATGGTGATCTCAGGCCGACGCTAGTAAGTCCTAGCGCAGGGATTCCTGCCTATCTAAAGGAGTCCAGCACTAGGTTCATATTGGCACACGAAGCCGAGATGCGCCAAAATTCTGCCGCATCACGAGTGATCCCGAGCCACTTACAAGGCTCAGCAGACACAATTCTAATCTGTTGTTGGTTAGTTTACATCATGTGATGGCAGTTACCTAAGTTCGTTGGCCTACTTTTAAAAGTAGGCCAATGCACTGAAGTAACCTGGGAACATGTGATGTAAACTAACCAATAACTGCTTAGTTAAACGGGTTATCCGACGACCAAAAATTACTTTGGATTTATCTTTTTTATTATGAAAAGAAGTCATTTACTAATGTACTTTCATTTTTAATTCTGTACTGAATCATTCAGTTCAAACCCAGTGAATTGGTGCCGGACGTCCTGTAGTTTTGCTAATATTGATGACGCGCTAAAAAACGCTGTCATCGAAGTAATCCTCGAATCCGAAGTAGTCCAACAACCGAACCTGTAAAAAACACACAAACCCAAAAAAAACATTAGTAGCACATAAAAAAGCTAAGAAATTATCATACTTACCTTTCCTGTGTCCAGCGCTGGAGCATCAATGTCAGTGAGCTGAGCTGTTTCCATAACTTTGGAAATTACGGGGGGTGTCAGCAGTAAAAGTGCCTAGGGCAGCACCATTTCTAAATACGGCCCTGCTCTGTGGTTTGGCACTCAGTAGCAGACCGGTATAAAGTGTAGACATGTCTATAGACCTCTGATCCATATAGTTCGATAACACCTTATGTGCCAACTTGCTTTACTCCACTAGCAAGAAAACTGTACCAGCTGGATCTCTGTAAGAAGAGAGTCAGTACCTCCCAAGAATCTTACATGCGAAGAAATTTTGAAAAACGGAGATGACTTAAAACATCGATGTAATTCAGGTGATACCAATACATGCCATATGTAACATTTTCAGAATACTTATATGTTATTTTGTATCTGACTAATATGCATTTAACAGCTTAGATGAAATTTCTCAAAGCATGTCAAGTTTATAACCCTGTATACGCCTAAAAAATGTATTTATAAAGGAGATTACTCCTTAAACATCTGCAGTTCACATGCCCAGACACCAGCGCTTGCACCGCTGGCTTCTGGAAGAGTTGTATGTAAACAAATCCCAGTAAATCTTTCCATTCCAAGATTGTCCAAGTATGGTTTAATCTTAAAGAAAATAGCCCATAAATCCTGAAATTGAAATGCTCTGTTTTTGTCATGCTAGAAGACAGACAGTGACCAACTCTGTAACCACAGGAGTGTACTTTTATGTTATCTCATGTCTGCTGCTATGTCGTTTATATGCTGACGGTTTCTGTTTTAAATTTTAATAGCCTTTTAAAATGTCTATATTTAAGAAACACAAGGATGTGTTTTATGACAGATCTATGTACTTTATGGCAGCAGAGCCATTCTTCGGCAGAAATGTGTCAAGTACAGCCGCTTCCTGAGGAGCAAGATGAATCTTACCTTGTTTATTGAATAGCATTACTTCTTTTCTTTTTCTTTCTGATGGATCTGTAAATTATTACACAATTGAGGTACATGTTGTACACAAATATTCATTTAATGGTGAGTTCAGTGGTGGAATATTTCTGCTGCGGGTTTTACCACAAATCCAAAGAAAATCCACTGCAGATCTGTGGCATGTTGTTAGGGTCATTTCACACGTAAATAGCGTAAATACTGCGGATTTTCCGCAACCGATTTAGTTGCGGAAAATCCGTAGCATAATACAGTAGCAGCATTCAAACAAATCCCATCCACACACTGTGTAATTGATAAGTGGAAAAAATGCTCAGAAATTGAACTGCGGTGCGTTTTCTAATCTTCCGGCAGGGCTTAATAGTTGCCTGTCAGAATCACGATATACTGCAATACATTAGTATTGCAGTATATCGTGCAAGCGATCTAACGATCGCTGGTTTAAGTCCCCTAGGGGGACTAATAAAAAAAGTAAAAATGAGTTAAAGAGGCTCTGTCACCAGATTTTGCAACCCCTATCTGCTATTGCAGCAGATAGGCGCTGCAATGTAGATTACAGTAACGTTTTTATTTTTAAAAAACGAGCATTTTTGGCCAAGTTATGACCATTTTTGTAATTATGCAAATGAGGCTTGCAAAAGTCCAAGTGGGTGTGTTTAAAAGTAAAAGTCCAAGTGGGCGTGTATTAGGTGCGTACATCGGGGCGTTTTTAATACTTTTACTAGCTGGGCGCTGTGAAGAGAAGTAACATCCTCTTCTCTTCAGAACGCCCAGCTTCTGACAGTGCAGATCTGTGACGTCACTCACAGGTCCTGCATCGTGACGGCCACATCGGCAGCAGAGGCTACAGTTGATTCTGCAGCAGCATCAGCGTTTGCAGGTAAGATCGACTTACCTGCAAACGCTGATGCTGCTGCAGAATCAACTCTAGCCTCTGGTGCCGATGTGGCCGTCACGATGCAGGACCTGTGAGTGACGTCACAGATCTGCACTGTCACAAGCTGGGCGTTCTGAAGAGAAGAGGATGTTACTTCTCATCAGAGCGCCCAGCTAGTAAAAGTATTAAAAACGCCCCGATGTACGCACCTAATACACGCCCACTTGGACTTTTACTTTTAAACACACCCACTTGGACTTTTGCAAGCCTCATTTGCATAACTACAAAAATGGTCATAACTTGGCCAAAAATGCTCGTTTTTTTAAAATAAAAACGTTACTGTAATCTACATTGCAGCGCCTATCTGCTGCAATAGCAGATAGGGGTTGCAAAATCTGGTGACAGAGCCTCTTTAAATAAAGTTTTTTTAATGTAAAAACCCCCCTTTTCCCATTTTCCCCCTAGAGCATAGTAAACAAATAAATAAACATAATTGGTATCGCCACGTCCGTAAAAATCTGAACTATTACAATATATCATTATTTAACCGGCACGATGAATGCTGTAAAAAACAAATTGTAAACACCAGATTCTCTATTTTTTGGTCACCTCATCTCCCACAAAAAATAAAATAAAAAGTGATCAAAACATCACATATACACGAAAATGGTATCATTATAAACTACAGCTAAGGCCTCATTCACACGGCAGGTTTTCCCGGTCGGGCGCCGGCCGTTCATAAATCGGCTGCATTAGGAATAATAGACCCCTAATGGGGCTATTCACACGACCGATTTTTTGACGGCCGGGAAAACCGGCCGTCAAAAAATAGGACATGCTCTATCTTCGGCCGGGTACCCGGCCGCCCGGCTCCCATAGAAGTCTATGGGGCCGGGTAATACACGGCCATCACCGGGATGTGTCCCGAGTGATGGCCGGGATTTCCGGCGCTTGCGCTCTATCTCCTCCTCCTCACAGCGCAGAGTGCATGTGAGGAGGAGGAGTTGATGCCATTCGGACGAATGGCATCGTTGTACACTGTGTGGCAGGGCCGGGGTGTACAGCAGGTGGAAGGGAGCGCTGCGCTGGCTCCCTTCCCCTGCTTGTTTTAAAAGCGCCCTGGCCCGGCGACACCTTCGATGGCGCCGCTAGCAGCTGCTGCTACTACTGTAGCGACGCCACTATAGCAGAGCGGGGAGGTATCTCCCCGCTCTGCTATGTGCTAGTCGCACTTTAGCTCCATGAAGGAGCGGAATCCCCGTGTTTTCGGGGATTCCGCTCCTGGACAGAGCGCTTGATGTCTCTGTCCATATCTGGGCAGTGATATCAGGGGAAACTCCTGAAGCGGAATCCCCGAACACATGGGGATTCCCCTTCAGGAGTTGCCGCTGATGTCACTGTCCAGATCTGCCCGGCCCGGCACGGATGCAAAACTTAATGCAAACCGGCCGGGCAAAATGGCCGATTTTACCGGCCGACACTCGGGCTCGGGAACGACCCGGTCGTGTGAATCCCGCCTTATCCCGCAAAAAAACACTTAATCCATGGAAAAATAAAAAAGTTATAGCTCTCAGAATTTGGCGACATAAAATAAAATTTCTTTTTTACACTTAGGTTATTACCTGTAAAAGTAGTAAAATATAGAAAAAACTATATATATTTGGTATCGCCGTAATTGTATTGACCCACAGAAAAAAGTTAACATGTTTTTTTAATTGCACAGTGAATTACGCAAAAACGGCACGCAAAAAAACCATGGAGGAATTGCTGTTTTTTTCATTTTCTACCAACAAATATTTTTTTGCCCGTTTCCTAGTACCAAAATAAATGATGCTAAGAAAAACGGCAACGCGTCCTGCAAAAATCAAGCCCTCGTAGGACTATATCAGAGGAAAAATAAAGAAGTTATGGCTTTTGGAAGGTGGGGAGGAAAAAACAAAAATGAAAATCTGAAAAAGGGCTGCGGCGGGAAGGAGTTGATAGAAGGCATTTAAAGAAGACACAGGTCTAGAAACATTTTTTTAGGACAAAGTGTATGTAAGACCACATCATGTTTTCTATGCTGCAGTTTCCCCTATTGAAGACAATAGGAATAACCTTAAAAGTTACCCTAAAACCACCACCAATATGGTATGCTGTGAAGTGGCTAAAGAGCTTGTGTGCAAATGGTGGACCACTTTTCCCTCCACTGACAGCAGTTTCTTGGAGTGTTTCTGTGTCCTATGTGGCGAACAATCTGATTCCCAAACACACTAAGGCCAATTTCATAGGAAGCTGAGCATCAATATGGGGTGTGGGAGGAAACCCCCGGAAAGATGGAGACAATATACAGACTCCATGCTGAAGTTATCCTTGATCAGAATCAATAGTTACATAGTATGTCTGCAAAGACACATGTCCGTCAAGTCCAATCAAGGGATGGAAGAAGGGAATGGGATGTGGGTAAACTATAGAACCTATTGATTCAGAGGAAGGTAAAAAAAAAAAAAAAGAAAAACCTTAGGGCATGAACCAATCTGCCCCAAAAAGGAAAAAATGTTCTCCTGATCTCAAGTGGCGATCAGACAGGATCAACATTCAAACAATAATTCTTTACATTAACATAGGTGCTGATATTTTTTTGTTCTAAGAAATGATCTAACCCTTTTTTAAAAGCCATCTACTATTCCTACTGTGACCAGCTCCTGAGGTAGGCAAGTCCACAGATTTACAGTTCTTATGATAAAGAAGGCTTGTCGTCTTAGCAGAAATCCTTTTTTCTCCAGACGGAGTGAGTGCCTCCCGTTTTTTTTAGGGGATTTTACATGGAACAGCTAGAATTAAACCCATGACTCCAGTGAGGCAAGGCAATAGTGTTAATCACTGAGCCATCGTGCCCCTATACACCCAAGGAACAAGCAGGAACATATGAACGGTAACGCCAAACAGTTGCGAAGTCAAATAAGCGCTTATTTTCTTCAAGCAGCTCTTGATACAAGATGTGATGTGATAGTATGTACTGGGATTTCGGGCAGCACAAGACTTTCGATTAGTGAATTTTAGAAATAACCGGTGACATTTCATAAGTGCCATTAAACCCTTACTCTTATACCTGCAATTTTATCCTTAGCTTATATAAACTATATACTCCTAGTGTATACTGTACATTGGAATTCAGTAATGTAAGCAATGTAATCTACCTCTATACATGTCACTGGGATTTTAGGAACACGCATCTATGGATACGATCGTGATTTATTTTCGCCCGATGTATAATAAACAAATTGATGGAAATTATAAAGGGTCATATGAATAAAAGTGGGTGATTTCTTAGCTGATAATTGCATGTTAGAGCTGAGAGCTATAAAATGGATACATATGGACACATTAAAAGGTTTGCTAAGTATTTAGCTGATTTGTTACCTGGGGTCATAATAATAATTCTCATTTATTAATCACATTTGCACATTCATGATAATGTTGTGTCAGTTATTTGGACAGGAAGTCATGATGCTTTTAATAAAACAGAAGGGTGATATAAGCATGCAATGTATTTATCAGGTGCCCTAGCTGAAATGCAGTGACATTGCGAGGAGAAGAAGAAGGTACCAAAAATTTTAAATTATAACCTATGCTGACCAATACATTTTGTTCATTAAGAGAAACGTCTTGCCATCTAATTTTACAATATCTGAAATGTGAATAGCACCTATGCTGAAGATTTATAGCTGGAGTTAGGTTTATGATTCACTGTATATTCGATAACAAGTGTCGTTCAAATATGTAGATGTAAATTCACTGCCTGATAGAACGATTAAAATTAAGTTTATTGTTAAATTGATAAAAGGTATGGCTCAACCAGCCATTATTCCAGAAACAGGCAAAAGCAGGTGATTGGCGACAGGAGAGGTGTACCAGAGAGAGTGAAGTTGCTCAAACGCTCCAGGACCACCCACCCTGCTTATTATGGTATATCGCTACACCCTTGCCAATAGATAACAATCTATCCAAATCCAACGCGTTTCAGCAACACTTCAAGAGTGATGCCTCATCAGGGATTATTAGATAGCGATTTCAATTAGAATTGTTAGATTTCAACAACTGGATAGCACTGTATACGTGCAGATTTTAGCCTCCAGACGCGTGAACGGCTCTGATACAGTGCTATCCAGTTGTTGAAATCTAACAATTCTAATTGAAATCGCTATCTAATAATCCCTGATGAGGCATCACTCTTGAAGTGTTGCTGAAACGCGTTGGATTTGGATAGATTGTTATCTATTGGCAAGGGTGTAGCGATATACCATAATAAGCAGGGTGGGTGGTCCTGGAGCGTTTGAGCAACTTCACTCTCTCTGGTACACCTCTCCTGTCGCCAATCACCTGCTTTTGCCTGTTTCTGGAATAATGGCTGGTTGAGCCATACCTTTTATCAATTTAACAATAAACTTAATTTTAATCGTTCTATCAGGCAGTGAATTTGGAGTTAGGTTTACCCACTAATATTTATAAAGGGTTGTCACTTTCCTACCCTGGAAACTCCACCTAGGCTATAGATATGTCTACTAGAGCAAGGATAAATGTATATCATCAGAAAATGTTATATGATTGAAACCCCGGCTTATAAAAAATAAAATTAACATTGTTGTTTGTTGTTGTATTTTATGAGACTATTATGCACAAAAAAAGAGTAATCTTGAAATATTGTAGTTTTCACACTGGCTACTAGAGCAGACACAATAGCATAACTCCCAACTTTAAAGTATCGCAAAGAGGAACAACCGATGCTGCGCTCATAGCCCCCATAGAACCCCCACACAGTATAATGCCTCTATAGCTGCCCCCACACAGTATAATCACACTATAGCTGCCCCACACAGTATAATGCCACTATAGCTGCCTCCCACACAGTATAATGCCAAATAGCTTCCCCTACACAGTATAATGCCAAATTGCTGCTCCCACACACAGTATAATGTCCCCATACAGTATAATGCCCCTATAGATGCACACATACAGTGTAAAGCCAACACAGATGCCCCATTATATACATTATAATACCCCATGGCTGCCCCATAAAGCATAATGCTCCCATAGCTGCCCCATACAGCATAATTCCCCCATAGCTGCCTCCATACAGTATAATGCCCACACAGATGCCTCCCATACAGTATAATGCTCCATAGTGCCACAGTGCCCACTGTAGATAGTGCCACAGTGCCCACTAGAGATAGTGTCCACATAGATGGTGCCAGTGCCCACATATAAAGTGCCAGTGCCCAAATATATAGTGCCACTGCCCACACAGTGCCAATGTAGATGCTGCCCATGTAGATAATGCCACAGTGCCCACATTTTAAGTGACAGTGCCCTCATATAAAGTGCCAGTGTCCACAGTGCATATGTAGATGGTGCCCATATAATGCCAAATTGCCCATTCCACAGTGCCTATGTAGGTTGTGCCACACACCCCTTGAAGATAGCATCACCCTGCCTGAAGATAGCGCTAACCCCCACTGTCAATAGCGCCACCCTGCCTGTATATAGCGCTAACACCCCGTGTAGATAGCTCCATTGTGGCTCCCTCTTGGAGCGGAATCCCCAGCCAGAGCATTGGCTACGCAGTGGCGTAACTACTGCTGTAGCAGCCATAGCAGCTGCTATGGGGCCCACGGCATGATGGTGCCCATGCTGCCCCCGTCACGGGCTCCACCATGCCTGCTTGCGCCTCTTGCAGCCGCTATGGCTGCTACAGTGGTATAGACGCCACATTCAATAGTAACTGCGTCCTTAGGATGCAGATACTACTGAACGCTTTGGCAGAGCTGGGAGGTATATCCCTGCTTTGCCATTTACTAGGCTACAGGCTGTATGGCGCTATCTACAGGGGGTTTGTATGGCACTATCTACAGGGGTACTTTGTGGCACTATCTACAAGGGGGAGATGGGGCGCTATCTACAAGGGGGTGCTGCATACACTGTCTACAAGGGGGAGGGCAGCACTATCTATAGGGGGGAAGGGTGGCACCATCTACAGGGGTTGTATAGCACTGTCTAGAGGGGGGCAGTATGGCAGAATTTACAGGAGGGACTGTATGGCACAATCTACAGGGGGGCACTATATACAAGCGGGGCTGTGTATGGCACCCACGGGAGGTGGGTCCCAGTCAAAAGTTTGCTATGGGGCCCAGTCTTTCCTACTTACGCCCCTGGCTGTGGATTCCGCTCCAGGAGGAGCCCCTGACGTCACTGTCCATATATGTATAGTGATGCAAGGGGCTTCTCCAGGAGGGGAATCCTCGGCCAGAGTGTCGGCAATGCTTCAGGAAGAGCCCCTGACGTAACTGTCCATATATGTACAGTGACGCCAGGAGCTTCTCTAGGAGCGGAATCCCTGGCTAGAGCGTCGGCACCGCTCTGGCCGGGGATTCCGCTCCTGGAGAAGCCCCTGGCATCACTGTACATATATGGACAGTGATGTTAGGTGCTTTAAGGTGTCGGAATCCCCAGCCAGAGTGTCGGCAACGCACTGGCCGGGGATTCTGCTCCTGGAGGAGTCACTGACGTCATTATCCATATATGCACAGTGACATCAAGGGCTTTCCCAAGACAGTGCTCCCCGGCCAGAGAGCTTTCATTGCTGTGGTCCAGACATCTATAGTTGAATGCTGGAGCAGGAGCTAACGGTTCCCTGCTTCAGCATTGGATTCAACTGAGAATTTATTGATTAACTCTTTATTAACTTTTTTAGTGGGGTACTGGAAAATAAATCTTTGCCATTCTTTTTTGCGTCTTAATTTTACGCCGTTTACCGTGTGGTATAATTAACATAATAACTTTATTCAGCGAGTCGTTACGATTGCACCGATACCAAATTTATATAGGTTTTATATGTTTTCCTAGTTTTACACAGTAAAAACACTTTTTTTTCAAAAAGATTTGTTTTTGTGTCTCCATATTTGAAGAGCCATAACTTTTTTATTTTTCGACCGATGCAGTTGTATGAAGGCTTTTTGTTTTGCAGGACGACTTGTAGTTTTTATTAGTACCATTTTGGAGTAAAATGCGACTTATCAAAATTTTTTAAAATTAGGATGAACAGAAAACAGCAGTTCTGGCATTGTTTTTTATTACATTTTTTACTGTGTTCACCATCCGGGTTAAATAATCTAATCATTTTATAGTTGGGTTCGTTACTTTTTTTTCATAATAATGTATTTTAAAAGGGATAAAAGTGGGTTTTTAATTTTTTTCTACAAGGGACTTTTATTTATTTATTTATTTCAAACTTTATTTACCTTTTTTTTAGTCCCACTAGGGGACTTTACTGTGTGATCTTTTGATCGCTTTTATAATACACAGGCATCTGTTTGATCTTGCGATTAGTCCGCTGTCTTTGTACCACGCCTGTCCACGTCGGCCTTTGCCAACATGAACTATTCTGGAGTCAGTGAACTGGGGATTATAGCAGCCAAGTCCACAACCCCATATGGAAGTTAAAGGGTGAAAACCTAGTTATATCTTAGATTCAGCTCACCAGTTTAGTCCCACACCAATTCCGCTGGCAACACAGTGGGCTCACACAATCCCATGTAGGACCCATGACAGTCATAACTTCTAAGGGCCCCGTTGTAAAGTCTTCCTAAAACCATAACATATTGCTTTAATTATCCGAGCGTATATACTGTATGCATCTACACATTGGGAAAAACAGGCTGTTGTGTGTCTTGTGGTATTAAGAAGTGTAATGTTCAAAACGTATGGTACTACAAAAAATGGTACTACCCAATACAGACAGAGTGGTCTTCCTGCATAGAGATTTAAATGGCATGCGATCATGTATGGAGTCGGCTATATGATTGCCCACTGGGTGCTCATGGACAACTACAGCTAGTTGCATTTAAATTTGAAAAAAGTAGAAAAATGTAAGCACTCACCGTTTGATGGCAAAAAAACATATTTTATTTTCTGATCATGGTCTGTAAGATATGGAGCAAGCCTACGGTCGTTTCACGTTAACACACGCTTTTTCAAGGCCCTACACAAGAAGTGTAATGTTTTTACTATTACTATTTCATTGCATTTGTAGTATTTGGACAAATATTATCAATAAGTAACATATGATGGACATTCTAGAACCTATATTTTCAATATAAAAAAGATATCTCTTATAGAAAAAATTATACATTTCCGATCACTGATTTGAATACTAATAATAAACTTACCTGGAATTATAAAGTCCCCTGAGCATTTTTATGTTGTATTTAGCAACCGATACGGTAGCAATAATTGTAATGGCAGGAAGGAGGTGATGGGAAAGTGAGCCCTAATCTACCCACCGCCCTGTCCCTGCCTACTTGCAACGACCCGCCCTAGGCGACGGGGTACAACTGGGCGGCGGTCCCTACGCTGTCTAAGTGCACGGGAAAACAAACAGGGAACACGCAAGGGAAGGGGCAGTAGCCACGGAACGCCACGAGGAAACGGAGCGGCGAATGAACAGTCAGGACCAGGACGAAGTGAGTACACCCAAGCGGGCACGGAGACAGAAGCAAGCCAGGGGCAAAGCAAAGCAGGTCAAGCGGAACTGCAGCAAGGCAGAAGCACGGCAGAAGCAGGCTGGAGCAAGCAGCAGTGAGGCCAGGAATCCAGAAGAATTACAAGCACTGAGGAAGAGAACAGGGCAGGTAATAAAGGACAGGGGGCGGAGCTAACTCCGACAGACCAGGCCGCGATAGGCTCTCCCACTCCTGAGCCTGCCACCCTGGTTGGTGGGAGATGGTGTCAGTCGAACAGGTCTGGCCTCAGGTGTGGATTGATTAATCCCAGGAGTATACCTAGACGTAGTACCTGGCAGATCCCTAACAGTACTCCCCCTTTTATGAGGGGCCACCGGACCCTTACTAAGAGTACCCGGTTTAGTGGGGAAGAGAAGGTGGAACCTCCTGATCAATACCCCAGCGTGAACATCACGGGCAGGTACCCAAGTCCTCTCCTCCGGCCCGTATCCTCTCCAATGGACCAGGTACTGGAGGGAGCCCTGGACCATCCTACTGTCCATAATCTTGGCCACCTCGAATTCCACCCCCTCAGGGGTGAGAACAAGAACAGGAAGTATCCTCGAGGGGGACCAGGACGGGGAGCAGCGTTTAAGGAGGGAGGCATGGAAGACGTCATGTATGCGAAAGGATGGGGGGAGCTCCAGACGGAAGGATACAGGGTTGAGGACTTCAATGATCTTATAAGGTCCAATAAATCGGGGAGCAAACTTCCTGGACGGGACCTTAAGGCGCAAGTTCCTGGACGACAACCAGACCAAATCCCCGACGACAAACCGGGGGTTAGCAGAACGTCTACTATCCGCCTGAATCTTTTGTGCGCTCTGGGACGCCTCTAGGTGCTTCTGAACCTGGGCCCAGACAGTGCACAGTTCCCGATGAACATCCTCTACCTCAGGATTATTGGAACAACCAGGGGAGACGGAGGAGAACCTTGGGTTAAACCCGAAATTACAGAAAAACGGGGAGACCCCTGACGAGTTACTGACCCGGTTATTCAGGGAAAATTCAGCAAGGGGAAGAAATGAGACCCATTCGAATTGACAGTCAGAGATGAAACACCTTAAATATTGTTCCAGGGATTGGTTAGTCCTTTCCGTTTGGCCATTAGTTTCGGGATGGAAGGCGGAGGAGAAGGACAGATCAATCTCCAACTTTTTACAAAAAGCTCTCCAAAATAAGGAAACAAATTGTACCCCTCTGTCAGAAACGATATTGAGGGCTTGTAATTATGTAATGGCAGGAAGGAGGTGATGGGAAAGTGAGCCCTAATCTACCCACCGCCCTGTCCCTGCCTACTTGCAACGACCCGCCCTAGGCGACGGGGTACAACTGGGCGGCGGTCCCTACGCTGTCTAAGTGCACGGGAAAACAAACAGGGAACACGCAAGGGAAGGGGCAGTAGCCACGGAACGCCACGAGGAAACGGAGCGGCGAATGAACAGTCAGGACCAGGACGAAGTGAGTACACCCAAGCGGGCACGGAGACAGAAGCAAGCCAGGGGCAAAGCAAAGCAGGTCAAGCGGAACTGCAGCAAGGCAGAAGCACGGCAGAAGCAGGCTGGAGCAAGCAGCAGTGAGGCCAGGAATCCAGAAGAATTACAAGCACTGAGGAAGAGAACAGGGCAGGTAATAAAGGACAGGGGGCGGAGCTAACTCCGACAGACCAGGCCGCGATAGGCTCTCCCACTCCTGAGCCTGCCACCCTGGTTGGTGGGAGATGGTGTCAGTCGAACAGGTCTGGCCTCAGGTGTGGATTGATTAATCCCAGGAGTATACCTAGACGTAGTACCTGGCAGATCCCTAACAATAATATTTATTATCCATCTTTATACAGACCCTAGAAGACGGCAGAAGTTACAAAATACAAACTTAAATAGTATTACATTCTTTTGCAGCTTGGAATAACTTCATTCATGGCAAGTACATATGACAAAAAGCTAGAGGCAGAAGGTCATTTGACCGGATTTTTACTTGCTTTCCAGGAAGAATAGACTAGAGTGATTGTTAATTAGATCAAGTACAATAATGAGCCAGCTCCTAAAAAATAGTGCAATAAACTCATAGGCAATTTGCTATCCTTTGGTTTACGGCCAGTCTGCTATTCATACTTGAGAGGAAGCTAGGTAGTAGAAGCATGCCAAATTTGGGTTGAGGCCACATTTGCACCGGCATAGGATGGCAACAATTGAATCATTACATCTTTTGCTACAGCATAATATATATTTGACCCTGCGTTCTGCACTCTTGGCTATGACAAATGATGCCCAGTCTTAACAGTCCATGAGTTCGAATGCATAATATGCATGATTTGTGTGACTGCACAATTTGTCTGTGTCATGTATATTGAGCTGTCAGGAAGCATCTAAATCACTTCCCTTTTTTGTCACTCCATCTTCAGAATGCATCCTACGAGACCCAACAGCATCAGGAACATACAATGATATGTAAATCCCGCAATTCATCAAGCGTTGCGTAGTACAGGTCTAATTCTTCCAGTTAGAGTTCAATCTGCTGAAATATAGCACTGATATATGTCAGAAAAAGGAGAAACAAAGATGTTCATATCAGTACGTTGTTAGCTGGTGGCATGGAAAGAAACCCACAAAACTGCGAGTACAATAGCTGCAGTTTAAACAAGCTGCCGAGACCTGCTAAGACGTAGACAAAGACCCAAGGCTGAAAAAAACATCTACTGTGGAATTCCCGGCTTCTATTATACTTCTGAAACAATCCTCACTAAGAGGGTGGATTTGCATTTGTAATAGAGTTCAGGCTCTGTTTGTGAAAGGCTTTCGCTAGGCCTGACCCCTTCGTTCAAGATCACATTGATACTCAGTGCCTTGCCTCTACCCCGTCTTGAACCACTGAGCGCAGTATCATGGGAAAATGCACTAACTTAAAAGGGAGCAAAGCAAGACAAGAGGATGGCAGAAAAAATAAAGGCTTGAGGCAATTTTTTTAGGAACTGACAAAGAATATTACTTTAGTAAATAATAGAACCTACTGCTGGCAATTACAGCTAACAAGCTTCTTCCAACCCAAATGTGACACTTGGACTGGTGTGAAAAAGAGTAATATAGGCCAAGCTTATTTAACTTCTTCAAAAGGCTTGACATGGATAAGAAAATGCCTTACTTGGAAGTTCTAAATTGCTTCAAGTAGAAGCTGAATTACCTGATTGTGTGTTTTTAAGCTTTAATCAACTTAGTATTTTACAAATTTACAAGTTAGACACATTTACATGGATAAGTGGTTTTAATAACATCATTAAGAGGTATAATAAAATGCATGCCAGGAATACATATTGGTGGGTCCAAATTGGAGACAGGGCCGTAATTTCTCCATATATGATGACTATCCAAATTCTGCACCTACCCCTCCAGCACCCCTAACTCCTCCCCTGCTTAAAGATTGAAGAGTTATCATTGTAAACCAACAAGAACAATATGCCCAATGCTCTTAGGGCATGCTTACATCATAGAGAATGGTTCCCTGTTGGGACCACTCCTGGGCGGCCATTCGTGCAGTGGCAGCTGTAGCTGTTGTCCCATAAAAGGCAGCTACCAAGATCCATCGTAAAAAGCCGATTTTGCCAGGAGTCTTGGAAGCCATTTGTGATGAGACAATCTCTTTAATGTGTCCTCTTGAAATTAACTAACATGTGATGATGAGTATGGTACTGTTAACACCTTGAATCCACTTATATTTAGCATTTTGACCTAATATTATATTACTTGCATTGTGGTGCAGAAGAATGTATATTAGATTTAGAAACCACAAAATAACTCCACATCCCTAATAATGATTAGACACAACCATTCCCGTTAATCCAAAATGTTTTATGTAAAGGAAACATTGTTTTACTTTGTTAAAAACTAGATAGCAACTTAAATCATTAAAAAAACTAGAAACTTTATAAATTTTAATCCTGACCACCTGCTACAAATGGTGGCAGGAGTGCCAGGAGCGAGGTTGACAAAAACGCTATGAGAAAGAGCTTAGTATTAGCAGAACTTAGATGGTTGGTAGCTTGAGAAGTTAAAAGCAAGACTTAAAAGAGAAGAAGGGTCCCCATTGCAAAAATATAAATAAATGGAGACCTATTCAAACTACAATGGTTGTTGGAGGGAAGGGCTATGCGACCAACTTGACTGTTCTTGCACTCTTTTCCTTGCTTACATTGGGTTCCACTGGAGAAAAGTTATGCAGGCTCATACATCCCATTGGGCATGGGATAACCTGAGCGCACATCTCTCCCCTCCCCCCCCCCCCCCCGACAACCTCAAAGGCCAACATAGCAGAGAGACTGCATCTATAGTATGTTTGCATGTAGCTAAAGGGCTGGACCTTTTTTGAGCTATATATTAAACTGTTTACCAAAATACACTGGGGTGCAAAGGGGGATTGGGAATAGGAGAACAAGACCAATAGGCAAAAATTATTTACATTCCCCCATCCCCCACTTACATTTGTGTCACAAGAGCATGCTTTAGGAAGACCGCATCCTCATGTTATCTCTTCACCATTTCTGGTTTGTCTTTCTGCCATCATCTTGCCCTGTAGAATAGTATATTGGCTATAGCAAATCTATGTGGTCCACAAAAAACCCTATAGGCCAATATTTGACTTAGCAGTCAGACAATAATGTAGTGCCTGAGTGTGTAGCAGCTTAGTGGACCTACGGATTATCATCTACAAAGTCATAGACCCCTGTCTCAAGATGTCTTTCGGCGGTTTACCATCTACAGTTGTTTATGTGTAGCCAATCACAAAGCTGAGTTGCATTATGTGATGTCACCGTATCAGGTGTGGTGTGGTCACTAGACCTATCCATTGGCCGAAAGCTGACCTACATATTACATGCTTAGGACCAATTCGTATGAAAAATTCTAGTTACAACCACTTTAAGATGTATTCATCCAGGTCAGAAGAAGCGATGTATAGCGTGAAACAGGCTGTAACCTACTTGCTGTCTGTGTTGACCTCCCTGAAAAGCATTTGGTTTTATGATGCCACAAAAAAGAAGAAAGTGTTTTATTGAAAGGGTGAGTGCCGCATGTTTTTCACTCTCTTCTCTGCTTACAATTACGAGTAATGTTCTGTTTGCTGAGCACCACCCAAGTTAATAAGGAACCCTTGATAAAATTGCAAATTGAGATGTGGATATCCTTCATACACTAATATTATGCTGTATATTATATCTAAAGTAGTGCATGCAATCCAAATGATTTCAGTAAAAAATTGTAGCCAAATTGCCAAATCCAACCACTCCTTGTTAGACTAGTAAGACTTCCCTGCAGGTCTTGCATCTATTTTCTCTTTGATAATGATGAAGATGATGATAATGGTAATGGTTTTTGAAATGCAGCCACAAGTCTGTCTCAGATACAAGTTAGATACAAGTAAAGTACAGATACAAGTTATTTGTTCAGCCCCATTGAAACTTTAATTTGGAGTCATTAAAGGTGCTGAGTTTATTTTAGGATTTACAACTCTAGTATTAGGCCTCTCATCTATTGCCAATGATGACTGAGGTAGAATTACTTTATTTAATTTGCCTGTACATTTTCATTTTACAACTGATATAGTACATACGTAGAAGAATAAAATGTTCTTTGCAGTTGCTCCTTAATAATTGCACAAACAGCCCGGCCCGAATCAGTAAATTATACCACAAAATAATTCCAACAAAGGCCACTCCTAAAATTAGAACCACTAAATGTCAAGTACATCTCTCCACTTCTCTAATTGGGAGATGTCACAGTAGGTATTAAGATTCATGACATAGACTTTTTGGAATCTTGGCCACTGAACGGGATATGGGTTGAGTATTAAACAAACAATTCTAACACTACATTAGCCTGTTTGAAACAGTCCACCTAACTAATTTTACAGGAAATTCTATAATTCGTTTTAATAACCCAGCACTTTTTCAGTTTAATGAAAGTTTCCAGTCAGTAAAATTACAGAACTTGAAAGTTTAGAATCTGCGAACTTTACCATTGTTTAATACAAATTAACTTTCCTTCACAATCTGAGACAAAACATACACTTGTGTCAATCGTCGGCTTATTTTTCGCTCTTAGAACTGAAATTATTTACAAAGGTTAAAACTTTGTGAGGTGTTTCAAATTTGCTATAGATTTTCTGTATTTTACAGTCAAGGAACTCCATTATTCTATAGTCACATCTGCACCAAAAGACTACACCGAAAGATTACTCATGTCTTGTCTGAAGCTTTTACTAAATGTAATGGAGATATGTCTCTAATATTCCTAATCTCCTTTACCTCCTATAAAAATAGATTTTATATCAATTAGGTCTGGTTGGACATTTGTCTTACGGGTTGGATATGGAGTCTCGGCTCTGATACCCTATTAAATTCTGTGCTTTCCTTCCTTTGCACCTGTCTTGCAGTTAAGTCTTTTAATTAAATATTCTAGACATTAACTCAGCCCAGTTAAAAGATGATGAATGGCTTTCCATTTATCTTAATGCTATTATCAGAGCTCTTAACCTGACAAGTCCTACATTTACCACAAGACTGTTCTACAAAAGATTGAGAGCAGTGAACATGACATAAAAGACATGCTTTATGTTGTGTTTATTCCTTTTTTTTTTCATTTATCCTAATCCCTTATTATAGTGTCTGAATATTTATGAAAGTTATTGCAAGAGTCTCATTGAAAACCAGTTTAAACCTTTCTTAGTCAGACAATATTAAAATAATTAATGTCCATTCAATTTTGATGCATTTCTATAAATACATAAATCTGATTTTATTGTTCAATTCAAAGTGATTGTTCATTTTGGAGATCATATAGTGCTTAAATGCATTCACAGACAACAAATATATATCTAATATCTATTTATCAATGAATCTATCAATCTATCTATCTCATATCTATCTATCTATCATCTATCTATCTATCTATCTATCTATCTATCTATCTATCTATCTATCTATCTATCTATCTATCTATCTATCTATCTATCTATCTCATATCTATCTATCTATCTATCTATCTATCTATCTATCTATCTATCTATCTATCTATCTATCTATCTATCTATCTATCTATCTATCTATCTATCTATCTATCTATCTGTCTGTCTGTCCATCTCATATCTATCTATCTATCTATCTATCTATCTATCTATCTATCTATCTATCTATCTATCTATCTATCTATCTATCTATCTATCGATCTATCATCTATGTATCTAACTAACTATCATCATCTCATATCTTTCTCTCTCACATCTTTCTCAGATCTATCCATCTATCTATAGATATGTCCTTCCTTACCTTTCCTCTTTTCTCAACATATCCTGAGATGTGTGGTAAGAAATAACCAGCTAAAAAAAACAAAACATGATTTCGAAATACTCTGTCATGAGATGTTTATGTTACGTGTCTATGTGTAGCCACCCCGTGGTTGTGATGTGAATTTCAGCCTGTCAATGGTTTTGCTATCATGTCACAATCTGTATCTATCTATCTATCTATCTATCTATCTATCTATCTATCTATCTATCTATCTATCTATCTATCTATCTATCTATCTATCTATCTATCTATCTATCTATCTATCTATCTATCTATCTCATATCTTTCTGTGGCCAGCCAGAATAAAATAATATAAGTTAGAAAAACATAGATTCCCTATACAGACATGTTTAGAAATTTATCATAACAGAATGGATAGGTGGACATTTACTTTAATAAAGATGCAGTACATTTGGTGGAGCTCTCAGAATAGATTTTGGCCCATTCTGAGTTTTGCAATGAGGTTCTATGATTTCTGTGTCAGGCACTGCTTGGAAAGAAGTTCTGTGTGACGATAGTAACGTTGCAGGTTCTGAGGACAGCTGTAGAACAGCTAAATAGCAGTGAATAATGGCAGTCCTAATAACTTGAAAGATTCTCCAGAATCTGGACCAGATAACTTGTTTCTGTGCTTTATCACTTTTTGGGGGTTATTAGTCCTTATTGATTATATGCCCGTGCAAAGGCAACAGATGAGTTTATAAGGAAATTATGGAAGAAATTAGCCATGTTTTCTTAATTCTGTACAATTCCTTTAAGCTTTTCTTATAGGACCTATAAAAGGTTGGCTGCATCACATTTTAAGAAGTGGTGAGAACCTGTACAGGGAAACCCTATCCATACAATGGATGTGAAGAACAAAAATCATGTAAAGCATATGGAACAAATAATCATTAGGTCCTTAGGGGTTGTTATGGGTGTGGTATTGTTAAACAGAACCAAAAAGGACTCCTATTTTATTTTTTGTCTTGTGACTCTTTACTCTTAACTAAGTAAAAACTTCAGATCTAAAGAAAATTAATACTACTGTATAAGTGATGAGAGGGCAGAGAAGCGCTAAATCTGGTAGATCTGGTGTACAAGAGCACATGAAGGGAACATAAAATGACCAACAAATTGTCTTATTACAAGTAGAGATGAGCAAATCGATTCTACGCCAATCTACTTTGTTTCGAATTTCCCAAAAGTTTTGGATTTTAGCAAATCCAAAACCTTTCGGATTCATCCCGCATGAATCACTCAAAATAGCGGACGCCATTTTACAGATCATATGAGGACAGCTCCATCACATACATTTTTTATATACAGTAGTTTTAATTTATTTTGAGAGGAAGAAAAAGACTAACAAAGACTAACATAAGAAAAACAAAAAACAAACGTTTAAATCCAATATGGTACATTTCAGACCCAGTGCCAACAGAATGGAAAAAAAGTCAAAAAGGAAATTCCTCCTCCTCTGACACTCCTCCCATCTCTAACCCCAAATCTTATATACTAGCTCTCAATTTGCACATGATGCACATCCGTAGCCATCCGTATTTACGGAAGCACCCATAGGCTTCTATGAGAGAGTCCGTGCCGTAATTACTGACAAGAATAGGGCAGGTTCTATCATTTTTTTCAGCACGGACACTTATCAGTAATAATACTGAAAGGTGTCCGTGACCAATAGAAATTAATGGGTCCGTAATTACAGTCTGTAATTATGGATGAAATATATGGTCGTGTGCATGGGGTCTTAGTTTCTGCAGCCCCACAGGTATGTTTGAACATATGTTTAATGTCTAAGTCCCCTACCTTGCGCTGTTATTGGTTTAGTTGCCATACAGGACCTGACAGACTCCCTTTAACCAATTGTCAACATTTTATCTTCTAACGAGCACTTAAAAAAATAAACATAAACTCTGACGGATTCCTGAGACAGAGGTCAGTTTTCACAGGGACATTTTTGATGTATGAGACCCGATAATCTATAGTGACAAATGATCCTTATGACAGATCCAGAATCTTCCATAATGTCCATTATTTATTTTTATAATTATTGTACACTATATATACTAGCAATGTTATTCTAAGGAAATTGCATGGCTGTGTGCTTGATTTCATACAGCTGTTTGCAATGGCTGTGGCTTAGACTCCGAAACTCAAGAATTACAAATGGTGTCCACATACACTACCGTTCAAAAGTTTAGGGTCACTTAGAAATTTCCTTATTTTTGAAAGAAAAGCACAGTTTTTTTCAATGAAGATAACATTAAATTAATCAGAAATACAGTCTATACATTGTTAATGTGCTAAATGACTATTCTAGATGCAAACGTCTGGTTTTTAATGCAATATCTACATAGGTGTATAGAGGCCCATTTCCAGCAACCATCACTCCAGTGTTCTAATGGTACATTGTGTTTGCTAACTGTGTTAGAAGGCTAATGGATGATTAGAAAACACTTTTGCTGTTTAGAGGAGCTATAAAACTGACCTTCCTTTGAGCTAGTTGAGAATCTGGAGCATTACATTTGTGGGTTCGATTAAGCTCTCAAAATGGCTAGAAAAAGAGAGCTTTCATGTGAAACTCGACAGTCTATTCTTGTTCTTAGAAATGAAGGCTATTCCATGCGAGAAATTGCCAAGAAACTGAATTTCCTACAACGGTGTGTACTACTCCGTTCAGAGAACAGCACACACAGGCTCTAAATAGAGTAGAAAGAGAAGTGGGAGGCCCCGCTGCACAACTGAGCAACAATACAAGTACATTAGAGTCTCTAGTTTGAGAAATAGACGCCTCACAGGTCCTCAACTGGCAGCTTCATTAAATAGTACCCGCAAAACGCCAGTGTCAACGTCTACAGTGAAGAGGCGACTCCGGGATGCTGGCCAACAGGGCAGAGTGGCAAAGAAAAAGCCATATCTGAGACTGGCTAATAAGATTGGAAAAAAGTGTTATGGACAGACGATTCGAAGTTTGAGGTGTTTGGATCACACAGAAGAACACTTGTGAGACGCAGAACAACTGAAAAGATGCTGGAAGAGTGCCTGACGCCATCTGTCAAGCATGGTGGAGGTAATGTGATGGTCTGGGGTTGCTTTGGTGCTGGTGAAGTTGGAGATTTGTACAAGGTAAAAGGGATTTTGAATAAGGAAGGCTATCACTCCATTTTTCAACGCCATGCCATACCCTGTGGACAGCGCTTGATTGGAGCCAATTTCATCCTACAACAGGACAATAACCCAAAGCACACCTCCAAATTATGTAAGAACTATTTAGGGAAGAAGCAGGCAGCTGGTATTCTATCTGTAATGGAGTGGCCAGCGCAGTCACCAGATCTCAACCCCATAGAGCTGTTGTGGGAGCAGCTTGACCGTATGGTACGCAAGAAGTGCCCATCAAGCCAATCCAACTTGTGGGAGGGCCTTCTGGAAGCATGGGGTGAAATTTCTCCCGATTACCTCAGCAAATTAACAGCTAGAATGCCAAAGGTCTGCAATGCTGTAATTGCTGCAAATGGAGCATTCTTTGACGAAAGCAAAGTTTGAAGGAGAAAATTATTATTTCAAATAAAAAATCATTATTTCTAACCTTGTCAATGTCTTGACTATATTTTCTAGTCATTTTGCAACTCATTTGATAAATATAAGTGTGAGTTTTCATGGAAAACACAAAATTGTCTGGGCGACCCCAAACTTTTGAACGGTAGTGTACATTTGACCACATAGTCTATATGTGTCTTTTTGATTTGTTCCTTGTTATAATATAAAATTACATTAACAAAAACCAAATTGTCAAAATAAACATAGATTTGCACATTTCAAAATGTTCGATACAACTGAATAGTAAAGTCCACATATAAAAATCTAGTCAAATTCTTCAATTAACAATTTAGTTTGTTTGTTCGTTTGTTTGTTTGTTTGTTTGTTTGTTTGTTTGTTTTAATTACAATATATTTGCCATAATGAGCATTTGACAAGCTCCTGGACTGCACACATTCCTCCATAGAACCCAAAATGTACTTAGCAAACTCTCACTCCTACTGCCGGTAGAATTATGGAAAATTGTATTTTTACAGTGTATTTAATTGTAGACAAATGTCAGTTAAATGCCCCATAATGCACCAGTATAAACGCTGGATGCTAGAAGCGCAAACAATGTAAAATAGCCATTAAGACACCTTTTAAGACAATTTCCCATTGGTAGTAACCATAAAACCTGGAGAAGAAAACATGAAGTAGCTGAAAACATTTACTAGGTTATTATAAATACATTATTAGATAATAGGTAAATAGATATGAGATAGATAGATAGATAGATAGATAGATAGATAGATAGATAGATAGATAGATAGATAGATAGATAGATAGATAGATAGATAGATAGATAGATAGATAGATAGATAGATAGATAGATTTTTCTCATGAATTTTGACATACGTACTGTATGTACACATTCTGGTTGACAAAAACAGAAGCTTAACCTTACTTTTTTCCCAAAATAGAATTTATGACATGAGTGGATCTCAGTCTGTGGATCCCAATGTAGATGTGTCTGTCCACACATGCACAGTCACTCTCCATTGAACTAAATGAGAATACAATAACTTCTCAGTGAGGACATTCAGCTGCTGGACCCCCACCGATTTGACTTTTCTAAGGAGTTTGATTGACATGTCGTAAAAATCTATTCACAGACAAACTCTTTAAATATTAGTAAATGTACAAACATGGAAAAGAAAGTTAAATATTATATGTTACTGTTAAAAATATAAAAATAACAAAAAATATCTATGCATTGATACAGTAAAGCAGAAAGATCTAATGATTACTTACATTTCTTACATCATAAGTAGTAAAGGAAATACAATACAGTCGTTCGGAGTTGACTATTTGCAAGATAAAGTTCTTTGAGAGTGCCATGTTGGTATAAGATGGTTTACTGCCCATGTGGTGCCCATGAGGTACTAAAAGCTGAGGGGTTTTAGTTGTAGTTTTACTTCCTTTTTTTGTTTGTAGCATAGAGTGTAGGTATGGTCTAAAAGAAAATGTGTCCTGTGTGTAGCTATGGCCTGTTCAGAGATTTACACAAGAAAGTAATATGTACAGGTGATCTTCTGTATTTTTTGGGCTATTGATACTAATCTAAGACTCATAATCGAAGCTTTGATGATGTGATGGACTCATCTCCCAACAAACCCCATCTGTGTCCTAGACAGGGAGACAGACAGACAGATGCTGTATTTTGAAGGCAAGAATAGCACTATAGAATGCCATATTCTTGCCATATAAAAAAAAAAAGTTTCACAACGCAAGTGTGAACAGAACCTAAATTAATAAATGGATTATAAAATGACAGGATTTTTCAGCTTGTCGTTAGCCTTTAAAGGCTATATTCACCTTCGAAAGGGATTTTTATTTTTCATCATTAAAATGCCAGTCATTGTGTTTGGTGTAACTTTCAAATTAGTTTTTATTAAAAATAATTTAAACTTATTGAGATACAGCTGATTTGTATCCTATATACAGAGCAGCTGCATAGTTCGCTAAGACCTGAATCCGTTGGATCAGTGGTACTGACAGGTTCAGTGTAAGCGTGTCCTGCGTGTATCTGACACGCATGGTCCACCAGATATGAGTGGTACAGGATTCAGTGAACGATACAGTTGCTCTGTATACAGGATACAGAGCATCTGTATCTCAAAAAGTAAAAATAATTTTTAATAAAAACTAAATCGAAAGTTGCACTAAACACACTGACTGATATTTTTATATATAAAAAAAATCCACTTTCAAAGGTTTACGTAGAGTTTAATTAACTAAACTGATGTGCAGTTTCTTATATAAGTGTAATATGAGTGTAGGGACTCGCAAAACAATGAGGACCAGTGACGCGACTTGCGATCTTGCATATTGTCACGGCCGTGGTCGCGGACCGCTGCCGTTTCTTACTTTGAGATGGCCGCGACATCCTGCCAGCATCTCCCTCCTAAGAGATGCCGGCACTCGGACTGTCTGACCCTGCTAATGTTAGGGCGCGCACGCTCAATCCCGGACTTAAAGGGCCAGCGCGCTCACCTGTTAAAAATTCCCTAATCTATCCCTTATCATCCTGGACTATAAAAAGGGCTCCACATTTCCCTCATAAGGAAATTCCTTTTTATGCTCCAGACCCAAGAAGAGGAGGTGTAAGGGGGAAGGTACTATCATGGCCGTGGTCGCGGACCGCCGCTGTTCCTTACCTTGCGACGGCCGCGACCACAGACCGCATCCTGCCAGCGTTTTCCCTCTTAGGAGATGCCGGCACTCACAGCTTTCCGGGCCTGCTCTTACTGTTAGGGTGCGTGCACTCGATCCCGGCCTTAAAGGGCCAGTGTGCGCACCTGTTAAATATTTCATAATCTATCGCTGATCATCCTGGACTATAAAAAGGGCTCCACCCTTTTCCTCCTTGCCTGAGCGTTGTTGTTGTCTACTCATGTTCATATTGCAAATGGTCCCTTAGTTGTTTCCTGCTCCCAGTGTTCCAGTGCCCTGAAACCTGTATCCTGTATCCCGTGCTGTGTTTGTTTCCTGAGCCTTTCTAGTATTGGAGTTGTGTTGGGTTGTCTGCCACGTCTACTGTTATACACCACGTCTGGTGTCAACTGCCACGCCTGCTGTTATACACCACGTCTGGTGTCATCTGCCACTTCTGGTATCATCCACCACGTCTAGTCTCATCTGTGCCAAAGCCTCTGCCACTGTCCAGACTATTTCAGGTACTCTTGTACTATGAACTTTTGCATAGACTGTGACTTGGCCAGCTGCCTCTCAGAGGCCCTATGGTGGAGCGGCCTAAGGGGTCCACATCCCCTTACATCGTGACACGTATTTTGACCAAAATATCAACTAATACCTCATGTTTATCATGGATATTTATCTTTTATCGTGGATATATTTTCAGGATGCAGCCAGGCCTTATAATGTTGGGGGAGATTAGTGTGTCAGTACTTTGTGTGGTACACTTAGATGGAGCTGGGCAGCCCGTCTGATCTAATAGTATGGGCGTAACTAATAGACTGAAAGGCCCCATGCACATGACTGTAAAAATCGTCTGTAATTGCGGACAACAATTACGGACTATTTTTCACGGACACCTTCCCGTTTATTTATGGGAAGGTGTCCGGGCCGTAGAAGTGTACCCCAGAAGATAGGACATGTCCTATCTTTTGCTTTTTACGGTCCATGCTCCCATACTTTGTATGGGAGTAGGGGCCAAAAATGCGGGTGGCTGTTAGCGGCAGTCCGCGGCCAGCCATGCCCGCAATCACGGCCCGTGGTTACAGGCACGGACGTGTGCATGGAGCCTAAGCCAGCATGGTGCACTCATGGGGAGGTAAAACATGCTGGGGAGGTAAAACATGTAATCTAGAGTGGTAGACTTACACTTTATAGCTTTTAGCCCCAACTAATCTACATGCAAATTTGTGCTTTAGACCTACTGTATATTAGGCCTTACACAACTGTATTTTGGATCTTTGTGGTACAGATTGGTAATACAGCACCCATAGGATTAAATGAGCCCATACTGTACCTCACTGTGTCTCCAAACTGATATAGAGGCATTTTTATTTTTTTCATGGATTTCAGCTGAATGAGATAAAAGATTGGGGCATGCTGTATTACATAGTCGGTTCCAGACAGTGGCATATTGAGTCGGTTGAGACCAGTAGAGTGCCATAGTACCTTAAGGAAACTATGTTTATTTTTTTCCTACACTTTGTGGGATGAGTTGCAGATTTGATTTTTTTAGTCAGTAATTTGGGAACATATAAGTTGGCGTTTAATTTTATTCAATTTTTTAAATACAGGAATGCATAACAAAAGCAATTCCGCCATAGTTTTTAAAATGATACCCCAATTTAATTGTGCTGGTTTATCGTGTACAGTGGTACCAAAGTATATACACTATATATATATCAAAATAAGCAAAAAATGGCAGCACTCTGGGGATTTCAGTGAAAAAGAAAATGGACTTTATGCACCTCTGCTTAGGGCTTGTTAGAGTGTTCGGGGGCTTGCACCTGGGCTACCTTAAAATATGGTGCTGCTTTCTTTTGTCTGTATATATTATATATGCACTCCTCAACATTGAAATTGTATCACCAAGAAGGGCAAGCCGTAAGGTTATTTAAATCGAGGAAGTAGCAGGTGTCGCTAAGATGTGCAAATGATAAAATTTTCAAGCACCTAGCTCCAATCTGTGGCATGTGTGAGGGGCATAAAAGCCAGATTGAATGCATAGTTTTTTGGCCACATGAAACCTCAAAAATCAGATCAAGTGGTATGGGATGATTGTGTGATGCCTCCTGTTCATCGACGAGCCAGTTATAGCCACTTATCGCAAACTGAGAGGGACAGAATCCTTGAGCTGAGAGACCTTGGCTTATCATTCCGGCTGATCGCTACGCGCCTAGGTTGAGATGTCAGCACTGTTCAACGTTGTGTGTCCCAGAGATTGGGAGAAGAACAATGAACGGGAATGACAGCAAGAGGTGCGTGGAGTGGAACCTCTGCACGGAGGGATTGTCTGATTGAAAGAATGGTGCGTAGTGATCCATTCTGAACTGCAAGTGAAATTGGACGTCACATCCCAAGCCTAGGGTGGCAACCAGTGTCAACACAAACCACCAGAAGGCGTTTCCATGGCCTTGGGCTACTAGTTGGACGTCCAGCTACAGGTGTTCTATTGAAAACGCGCCTCTGCTCTCAAGGGCTATCATGGTGCACAGCAAGATGGCAATGAAGGCTGGAATGGAGGTCTATCCTCTTCAGCGATAAGTCTCGCTTTTGTCTCGGATGCAATAATAGCTGGAGAATGGTTTGTAGACCACGTCGGCAATGCCATAAAGAGGCCTTCACTAGGGAACATCACACTGTGGTGGCATAATGTACAGCAGTTGCACCCCTCTAGTCTTCCCTTCAGGTACACTAACAGCTCGGCATTACATTGATTTGGTCATGGAACCAGTGGTATGGTCATTTCTCCAAAGTGTCCCAGAAGCCATTTTTCAACAGAACAATTCCAGGCCGCATGTTGCTTGTGCTTCTGTGAGCAGCCTGTGTGGTCTAAACATGCTACCATGGCCTGCAGCATCTCCGGACGTGTCTTCCATCAGGCACATCTGGGACGTTATTGGTCGGCAATTGCAAAGGGAGCTGCCAGCAGCCAATCTTGATGATTTGCTTGCCCAAGTGCATTCAGCATGGCATAATATTCCTCAGACAACTATTAATAACCTCACTGATAGCATGCCAAGGCGTGTAAGTGTGTGTATCTCTGCGCGTGGTGCTCGATACTCAATATTGAATAAATAATGTTTGGAATATTTTGTTTCCATTTTTTTAACATTTGCATATCATTGACATGTCTATCAATCCTGTGATTTCTGCATTCCCAAAACTTTTCCTTCTTGGGGTTGCTATTTCAATGTTAAGAAGTGTATATACAGTTAGGTCCAGAATTATTTGGACAGTGACACAATCTTCATGATTTGGGCTCTGCATGCCACCACATTGAATTTGAAATGAAACTGAGATGCAATTGAAGTGTAGACTTTCAGGTTTAATGCAAGGGTTTGAACAAAAATATCCTGTGAAACGTTTAGGAATTGCAACCATTTTTCTACACAGCCTCCTCATTTCAGGGGTTCAAAAGTAATTGGACAAATTAACATTACCATAAATAAAATGTTTTTTTTTTAAATACTTTCTACAGAATTCTTTGCAGACAATGACTGCCTGAAGTCTGGAACCCATTGACATTGCCAAACACTGGGTTTCCTCCTTTCTGATGCTTTGCCAGGCCTTTACTGCAGCTGCCTTCAGTTGTTGCTTGTTTGTGGGTCTTTCTGCTTAAGTTTTGTCTTAAGCAAGTGAAATGCAGCTCAATCGGGTTGAGATCTGGTGATTGACTTGGCCATTGCAGAATATTCCACTTCTTTTCCTTAAAAAACTCCTGCGTTGCTTTCGCAGTATGTTGTGGGTCATTGTCCATCTGTACTGTGAAGAGACATCCAATCAACCTTGCTGCATTTGGTTGAATCTGAGCAGAAAGTATATCCCTGAACACTTCAGAATTCATCCGGCTGCTTCTGTCTACAGTCACATCATCAATAAACACTAGTGACCCAGTGCCTTTGGCGGCCATACATGCCCATGCAATACGCTGCTTCCACCATGTTTTACAGAGGATGTGGTGTGCTTTGGATCATGAGCCATTCCAAGCCTTCTCCATACTTTCTTCCTCCCATCATCGTGTACAGGTTGATCTTAGTTTCATCTGTCCAAAGAATGCTGTTCCATAACTGGGCTGGCTTCTTTAGATGTTGTTTGGAAAAGTCTAATCTGGCCTTTCTATTTTTGAGCTAGAAGCAGATAAAACAGACACGGCGCCATATAGTGCAAATTAAAAGCGATAAAACCAGGGGGCAAAGATGGAGAAATTTGCTCACCTAGGGTTATGGACACCGGTTAGATGTCACAAACGTAAAAGAGCTGCTGCCAGATCCGTGCACAAACAAACAGAGTTTGTTGTCAAGAATTACTGTAAATCCAACGGAGAAAAAAGGACCAAACGGCGCTGCTCGTGAAGGATGTCAGATGAAATGGATCGTAAATAAATAATAAATTTATTAGGAAATAGTAGGCTACGCGTTTCGACGCCGGACCGGCGTCTTCATCAGGCCAATCTTCATTGGCCTGATGAAGACGCCGGTCCGGCGTCGAAACGCGTAGCCTACTATTTCCTAATAAATTTATTATTTATTTACGATCCATTTCATCTGACATCCTTCACGAGCAGCGCCGTTTGGTCCTTTTTTCTATTTTTGAGGCTGATTAATGGTTTGCACCTTGTGGTGAACCCTCTGTATTTGCTCTCATGAAGTCTTCTCTTTATGGTAGACTTAGATACTGATACACCTACTTCCAGGAGAGTGTTCTTCACTTGGGTAGATGTTGTGAAGGGGTTTTTCTTTACCATGGTAAGTATTCTGCGATCATCCACCAATGTTGTCTTCCGTGGACGTCCAGGTCTTTTGGAGTTCACAAGATCGCCAGTGCGCTCTTTTTTTCAAGAATGTACCAAACTGTTGATTTGGTCACTCCTAACATGTGTGCTATCTATCTGATGGATTTCTTCATTTTTTTCGGCCTAACGATGTTCTATTTCACTTGCATTGAGAGCTTCTTTGATCTCATGTTGTGGGTTCACAGCAACAGTGTCCAAATGCAAAAGACACACCTGGAATCAACTTCAGACCTTTTACCTGCTTAATAGATAATGGATTAACGGGGGAATAGCCCATGCAGCCCATTAAATAGCTTTTGCGATAACTGTCCAAATACCTTTGGTCCCTTGAAAAAGAGGCAGCTACATATTATAGAGCTGTAATTCCTAAACCCTTACTCAAATTAGGATGTGAATACGCTCAAATGAAAGATGAGAGTCTGCACTTTAAGCCCATATTGATTATATAACTGTATATTCAATATGTATTGGTAAACAGCTAAAGTGCCAAAACCTGTGTCACTGCACAAATAATTCTGGACCTAACTAATATATATATATATATATATATATATATATATATACACACATACATACACACACACACACACACACACAATATACTAATATATATATATATATATATATACACATATATATATATGTATATATATATATATATATATATATATATATATATATATATATATATATATATATATAAAATGAGAAAAAGAATAAAGCAGCACAGCAACAGCAGTAGGTGCAGGCCTCCTAGGTTGAGGCTAGGAACCCTTGTTAATGAAATCCCCAAAAAATGAAGAGGCAGAGCTTCAAGGAAATTGGTGAAAAAAAGTGGTGTGTTTATTCACCCCGAGGCCAAGGCTTGACAAAGATCCCATAGAGACGGATCGAAACGTTGCCTGCCTGGGGTGAATGGACACACCACTTTTTTTCACCAATTTCCTTGGGGTGCTGCCTCTTCATTTCTTGGGGATTTTATATATATATATATATATATATATATATATACACACACACATTATATATATTTATATATATATATATATATATATATATATATATACACACATACATACACACACATGTACAGTGAAGGAAATAAGTATTTGATCCCTTGCCGATTTGGTAAGTTTGCCCACTGTCAAAGACATGAACAGTCTAGAATTTTTAGGCTAAGTTAATTTTACCAGTGAGAGATAGATTATATATATAAAAAAAAAAAAGAAAATCACATTGTCAAAATTATATCGATTTATTTGCATTGTGCACAGAGAAATAAGTATTTGATCCCTTTGGCAAACAAGACTTAATACTTGGTGGCAAAACCCTTGTTGGCAAGCACAGCAGTCAGACGTTTTTTGTAGTTGATGATGAGGTTTCCACACATGTTAGATGGAATTTTGGCCCACTCCTCTTTGCAGATCATCTGTAAATCATTAAGATTTCGAGGCTGTCGCTTGGCAACTCGGATCTTCAGCTCCCTCCATAAATTTTCGATGTGATTAAGGTCTGGAGACTGGCTAGGCCACTTCATGACCTTAATGTGCTTCTTTTTGAGCCACTCCTTTGTTGCCTTGGCTGTATGTTTCGGGTCATTGTTGTGCTGGAAGACCCAGCCACGAGCCATTTTTAATGTCCTGGTGGAGGGAAGGAGGTTGTCACTCAGGATTTGACGGTACATGGCTCCATCCATTCTCCCATTGATGCGGTGAAGTAGTCCTGTGCCCTTAGCAGAGAAACACCTCCAAAACATAATGTTTCCACCTCCATGCTTGACAGTAGGGACGGTGTTCTTTGGGTCATAGGCAGCATTTCTCTTCCTCCAAACACGGCGAGTAGAGTTAATGCCAAAGAGCTCAATTTTAGTCTCATCTGACCACAGCACCTTCTCCCAATCACTCTCAGAATCATCCAGATGTTCATTCGCAAACTTCAGATGGGCCTGTACATGTGCCTTCTTAAGCAGGGGGACCTTGCGGGCACTGCAGGATTTTAATCCATTACGGCGTAATGTGTTACGAATGGTTTTCTTGGTGACTGTGGTCCCAGCTGCCTTGAGATAATTAACAAGTTCCCCCCGTGTAGTTTTCGGCTGAGCTCTCACCTTCCTCAGGATCAAGGATACCCCACGAGGTGAGATTTTGCATGGAGCCCCAGATCGATGTCGATTGACAGTCATTTTGTATGTCTTCCATTTTCTTACTATTGCACCAACAGTTGTCTCCTTCTCACCCAGCGTCTTACTTATGGTTTTGTAGCCCATTCCAGCCTTGTGCAGGTCTATGATCTTGTCCCTGACATCCTTAGAAAGCTTTTTGGTCTTGCCCATGTTGTAGAGGTTAGAGTCAGACTGATTAATTGAGTCTGTGGACAGGAGTATTTTATACAGGTGACCATTTAAGACAGCTGTCTTTAATGCAGGCACCAAGTTGATTTGGAGCGTGTAACTGGTCTGGGGGAGGCTGAACTTTTAATGGTTGGTAGGGGATCAAATACTTATTTCTCTGTGCACAATGCAAATAAATATATATAATTTTGACAATGTGATTTTATTTTTTTTTTAATATAATCTATCTCTCACTGGTAAAATTAACCTAGCCTAAAGATTCTAGACTGTTCATGTCTTTGACAGTGGGCAAACTTACAAAATCAGCAAGGGATCAAATACTTATTTCCTTCACTGTATATATATATATATACACATGCACACATATATATGTATGTATATATATATATATATATATATATATAGATTTCACTCTTTGGGGTGTAGCAAAGTAGAGGCTCATGCTGGGCCCCTATCTTACCCCCCCATCTGACTACGCCCTTGCCTTCCCCTCCCACACAAAACAAATTATACTCACCTCACCGCTCCTTTTCTCCCCTCCGGCTCCCTCATCACTCCAGCGCTGCTCAAACAACGTATTGACACTAGGCAGCATCTGGTAGTTGTATGCGATGCACACCGTTCAAAAGTTTGGGGTCACCCAGACAATTTTGTGTTTTCCATGAAAACTCACACTTATATTTATCAAATGAGTTGCAAAATGACTAGAAAATATAGTCAAGACATTGACAAGGTTAATAATGATTTTTATTTCAAATAATAATTTTCTCCTTCAAACTTTGCTTTCGTCAAAGAATGCTCCATTTGCAGCAATTACAGCATTGCAGACCTTTGGCATTCTAGCTGTTAATTTGCTGAGGTAATCGGGAGAAATTTCACCCCATGCTTCCAGAAGCCCCTCCCACAAGTTGGAATGGCTTGATGGGCACTTCTTGCGTACCATACGGTCAAGCTGCTCCCACAACAGCTCTATGGGGTTGAGATCTGGTGTGCTGGCCACTCCATTACAGATAGAAAACCAGCTGCCTGCTTCTTCCCTAAATAGTTCTTGCATAATTTGGAGGTGTGCTTTGGGTCATTGTCCTGTTGTAGGATGAAATTGGCTCCAATCAAGCGCTGTCCACAGGGTATGGCATGGTGTTGCAAAATTGAGTGATAGCCTTCCTTATTCAAAATCCCTTTTACCTTGTACAAATCTCCCACTTTACCAGAACCAAAGCAACCCCAGACCATCACATTACCTCCACCATGCTTGACAGATGGCGTCAGGCACTCTTCCAGCATCCTTTCAGTTGTTCTGCGTCTCACAAGTGTTCTTCTGTGTGATCCAAACACCTCAAACTTCGAATCGTCTGTCCATAACACTTTTTTCCAATCTTATTAGCCAGTCTAAGATATGGCTTTTTCTTTGCCACTCTGCCCTGTTGGCCAGCATCCCGGAGTCGCCTCTTCACTGTAGACGTTGACACTGGCTTTTGCGGGTACTATTTAATGAAGCTGCCAGTTGAGGACCTGTGAGGAGTCTATTTCTCAAACTAGAGACTTTAATGTACTTGTCTTGTTGCTCAGTTGTGCAGCGGGGCCTCCCACTTCTCTTTCTACTCTGGTTAGAGCCTGTTTGTGCTGTCCTCTGAAGGGAGTAGTACACACCGTTGTAGGAAATCTTCAGTTTCTTGGCAATTTCTCGCATGGAATAGCCTTCATTTCCAAGAACAAGAATAGACTGTCGAGTTTCACATGAAAGCTCTCTTTTTCTAGCCATTTTGAGAGTTTAATCGAACCCACAAATGTAATGCTCCAGATTCTCAACTAGCGCAAAGGAAGGTCAGTTTTATAGCTCCTCTAAACAGCAAAACTGTTTACAGCGGTGCTAACATAATTGCACAAGGGTTTTCAAGTGTTTTCTAATCATCCATTAGCCTTCTAACACAGTTAGCAAACACAATGTACCATTAGAACACTGGAGTGATGGTTGCTGGAAATGGGCCTCTATACACCTATGTAGATATTGCATTAAAAAGCAGATGTTTGCAGCTAGAATAGTCATTTAGCACATTAACACTGTATAGAGTGTATTTCTGATTAATTTAATGTTATCTTCATTGAAAAAAACTGTGCTTCTCTTTAAAAAAAAAGGAAATTTCTAAGTGACCCTAAACTTTTGAACGGTAGTTTATATATATGCACATAGACATATATATATAGAAATATATTTACACAGACATATTCGCATACACACAAACACACACACAGATATATATATATATATATATATATATATATATATATATAAATACACACATACATACACACACACACACACACACACACACACACACACACATGTATATATATATATATACACATGCACACATATATATGTATATATATATATATATATATATTTCACTCTTTGGGGTGTAGCAAAGTAGAGGCTCATGCTGGGCCCCTATCTTACCCCCCCATCTGACTACGCCCTTGCCTCCCCCTCCCACACAAAACAAATTATACTCACCTCACCGCTCCTTTTCTCCCCTCCGGCTCCCTCATCACTCCAGCACTGCTCAAACAACGTATTGACACTAGGCAGCATCTGGTAGTTGTATGCGATGCAGCACTAATGACGGTGAAGTGCTACGTCGCATATAATGCCCTGACACTGCTCGGCATCAGGACCTTGTACGAGCGGTGCTGCAGTGATGAGGAAGCCGGAGGTGAGAAGAAGAGAACTGAGGTGAAAATGTGGACTTTTTATTTTATGTCTGATGAGAGGGAATGTATAGCGCATGGCCGTGGTTGTTGTATCACAATAGTGGTGCACAATCCGCGCCCAGACTTGTGACACATTCATTAACCCCTTCCCCCTGCTTGCATTCTGGGCCCTAATGACCAAGCCATTTTTTAGGTTTTTCCATTGTCACATTCCAAGAGCTATAACTTTTTTATTTTTGCGTCGACATAGCTGTATAAGGTCTTGTTTTTTTGCACCATTTTGGGGTACATATAATTTATTCATTAACTTTTATTAACTTTTTTTGGGGGGAGATAGAAGAAAACCTGAAATTTCACCACTCTTTTTTTGCGCCCTAAATCTACTTCGTTTACCGTGTGGTATAAATAAAACAATAACTTTTTTCAGTGGGTTATTATGATTGCAAAGATACCAAATTTGTATCGATTTTGTATGTTTTACTACTTACACAGTAAAAACACTTTTTTTTCAAAATTATTTGTTCTTGAGTCTCCATATTTGAAGAGTCATAACTATTTTATTGTTCCGCCGATGCAGTTGTATGAGGGCTTTTTATTGTGTTTTTTTAATAGTAAAGCATTTTGTAAGGGGAAAAAGAGGGTTTTTCATTTTTTTTTCACATTTTTTTTATTAACTTTATTCAACTTTTTTTTTTACTTGTCCTACTAGGGGACTTTCATATGCGATCATCCGATCGCTTTTATAATACACTGCAATACTTTTGTATTGCAGTGTATTACTGCCTGTCCGTTTAAAACGAACAAGCATCTGCTAGGTCATGCCTCTGGCATAGCCTAGCAGGCATTCACTACAGGCAGACCTGGGGGCCTTTATTAGGCCCCCGAAGACACAGACACTTGGCGATCCTCCCTCTCTCCAAAATCACTCACGCTATTGAGCACCGCATCTGAAGGGTTAAACGGGTGAGATCGATACTTATATCGATCTCACCCGGTCGAGCAGGGACGTCCCCAGCCCTCAGCTACATCTGGCAGCTGAGAGCAGGGAGATTTGACAGCTCCCTGCTCTGTTTACTTTATTCTAATACAGCGCCGTGGAAAGGCGGCGCTGTAGAATAAAGCCCACTAATGACCGCCGTGAAAAGGCTTATCGGCGGTCTTTAAGGGGTTAAGAGGCTTTCGCCTCTTAGTAAATGTGTTGCAATTTACTAAAACTCTTCATACTAATAAGACTGGCACATGAAATTAACTCATCCCTGTGCTCCCTGTGCATTTGAACTGAATGAATAATGTCTAAAAAACTTTATAAACATATATAATAAAGGTTTCAATTGTTTAAACTGTAATGTAAGGAAAAATAATTATTACAAAAATGAAACAAGAGAACTTTGTTTTCACAGCCTGTGGAACGTCTACTAAGTTATAATTCTACAAGCACATTCTTCTTTCGCTTAGGGTGAATGTAATAGATAGTAAACACCCAACTCAATTTCTGGAGAATAATGAACTGCCAGAACACGCACTGTGGAATCCACAGGAAACAGGTTTATTATTTTTGTAAAATTTTTTTTTTTTTGTTTATCCGTTATTTCTTTTATTGTTTTGTCTGTTTTATTACTAAAGTTTATAGTGTTCTGCCTTCTGTTTCTCAGAACCATGGCTAGTAAAATTATAGCACTTTATGCCAAAAACGGTCCTTTGGGCTTTTTTCCCCATTTTTTTCAGGACATTAAAAAAGGACTGATTTGCTTCATAGAAACCAATGTAACCATAACTTATTTTTTATTTCATATTTTATTTTGCATATTATATTCATCTGGGTTCATCGCTGTATAATTCTGCGCCAAATTTTAAACTAGTGGCCCATTCAAAAGAGGTTGCCATGAAGTGGCAAGTGATTTTATACAGTTTGATCAAAATATATACTAAGAAACTCATGTTCATTTTCGAAAAATTATGCTAAGCAGCAATAGATCACTGTTAAGTAGTAAGTGCCTAGATCATGTCATATTATATATGACCATGTCCATGTCATAAACTTAAAGGGGGAGATGTATTAAGACTGCGCTTAATAAAAATTAAGTTGGAGTAAGTTGCAACAAATTAATTAAGAGGCACACGCCTCTTAAGAAGCTGTCTGAGCACCACTGAATAAAATCTACGGTAGCCAGGGGCTGACGTTAATATACTTTATAATGGAAGCCAGTTTCTGGCATAAATTATAGCAGTTGTGTTTGGTGACCACGCCCTTTCCGCTATGCTCTGCCCACCTCTTTTAAGGTGGCGACAGAGATGGAAACGATTTTTGGGATTTTTGGGTAGTTTGCAACATTTCTAACCCAGAAAACTGGCAAAGAAATGTTGTTATATTCCCCTCTAAGGGTATATTTACACGTCATGGTCAAATTGTGTTTTTTGCAGCAATATTCGATCACGACGTGTGAATATTTCCTAACACAGTAAATATTCCTGTTGTAATGTACTAGGACCATGGGCTCCAATACAGTCAGGAAATATGTGTGTTTGAGTACATGTGCCAGTGTTAGCAAGAGGCCAATTCTCAACCTTAATCTGCCTTTAGACATCCCCTAGCTGCTTGTGTAGCCCTTAGTTTGTTTTTGGGTTTTCTAAATCTAAGTGGGTAGGGTAGATATGTGAAAATGCTACCTACAGTACTTTCCTGTTATAGTCATGTAGTGAATCTAATATATTATGACCAGTATGGATTTTACCTTAGGAAGTTGAAAACTTGAAGATATGTAGGAATATTTGCATGAGAATCATAGAATGCATGATTCAATTTAAAAGTTAAGTAGATAGAAAAGATACAAATTGTGAGTCCTCAGTAGTTGATACATTACCCATTAAAAAGGTATCTAATGAGGACTCTTAATTTTTATCTTTACAGATTTAAAGGGATTTCTGTCATTTTCAATCGATGACCTAGTTTTAAGATAAGGCATCAATGTATAATCGATGGGGGTCCAACCCACAGTACCCCCATCAAACAGCATTATAAAGGAGCCGCAGCCCCATCCATTGTTTATCCAGGTATAGCTTCACATTTTATAATAGCAGAGTTTGCAAAAACATAAAAACTGATAAAAATAAGGGTCGTCCAGGATTTTCAGTTGACAATTATCAGGGTCTCTTGGTGTTTTAGGCTTAGTGATGTACATAAAATTTTGGCTGTGCCTGGTACTGGCGATCAACCCCCGCAAGTGAATGGGGCTGAGTGGGGCTGAGCTTTAATACTAGGCACACCTACACACATATACATATATATTTATGTGTGTGGGTGTGCCTAGTACTAAAGCTCAGCCCCACTCAGCCACATTCACCTGCTGGTGTTAATCACCAGTACCAGGGACAGCCAAAATTTTATGTACGTCACTATGCCTAAAACACCAGGAGGCCCTGATAACTGTCAACTGAAAATCCTGGACGTCCCTTTTTAAACTTATTTTTATCAGTTTTTATGTTTTTGCGTTGGCCACCCGAAATGACGAGCAATCAGATCCCAGGTCCCGCGTGACCTGCCAGTCTAGAGTAGTGTCCCCAGTGGAGGATTCTTCCACGATCAGCCACGCACACAAAAGTCCTCCCTGGAGGAATGTCCCCAACTTGCAGGGGATTGACAGAGACAATGCAAGATGGATCAATAATGATCTGTGGAATCTCCATGGTGTCCTCCGTCTCTAAAGACCTGGACAAGGCATCGGCCCTCACATTCTTTTCGGCCGGGCGATAATGGAGCTCAAACTGGAACCTGGTAAAGAACAGTGACCACTTGGCCTGACGAGGGTTCAGCCGTTGGGCCGTCTGGAGGTAGGTCAAATTATTGTGGTCTGTGAAAATTAGGATCGGATGAGCTGCGCCCTCTGGTAGATGTCTCCGCTCTTCCAGAGCCAATTTGATGGCCAGTAATTCCCGATCCCCAATTAAGTAGTTGCGTTCTGCGGAAGAGAAGAGCTTAGAGAAATATCCACATACCATTGACTTGCCCTTGGGACCTCTATTGAACAGGAGTGCACCAGCACCTAGAGAGGATGCGTCCACCTCCAATGAGAACTGCAGAGAGACATCCGGATGATGGAGGATAGAAGCTGACATGAAGGAACTCTTCAGGCTGTTGAATGCGGACTCTGCCTCGGGAGTCCAAACCTTGGCATTCATCCCCTTCTTAGTGAGGTTAGAGATAGGAAAAGTCAGTGAGGAGAAGTTTGGAATAAACGGTCTATAAAAATTGGCGAATCCCAAAAAGCGCTCTATGGCCCTCAAGCCTTGAGGGCGTGGCCATTCCAGGACAGACTTTACCTTCTCAGGATACATCTCGAGAACTCGTTTCGAGCCACAATGTAGCCCAGGAAGGGTAAAGCATCTCTGTCCAACACGCACTTCTCCAACTTGGCGTACAGACGATTCTCCCTTAACCGTAGCAGAACTTGACGGACATGTCTCTGATGCGTCATAGGATCTGGATGTCATCAAGATAGACCACAACACAAACATAGAGGAGGTCATGGAAAATGTCATTAACAAACTCCTGGAAGACCGCGGGAGCATTACACAGGCCGAAGGGCATTTCTAGATACTCATAGTTTCCATCATGGGTGTTAAATGCAGTCTTCCATTCGTCACCCTAGCGAATCCGGATTAGGTTGTAAGCCCCACGCAGGTCTAGTTTAGAAAAAATCTTGGCACCATGTATATGATCAAACAGTTCAGAGATCAGTGGCAACGGATATTTATTGTTCACCGTGATCTGGTTGAGACCTCGGTAGTCGATACAAGGACGAAGAGAGCCATCTTTTTTTTTGACAAAGAAGAACCCGGCTCCTGCCGGGGAGGAAGACCTTCGTATGAAGCCCCTCTCCAAGTTCTCTTTCACATAGGCGGACATGTACAGAGTCTCTGGCAAGGAGAGAGGATATACCCTACCACGGGGAAGGGATGCACCAGGAATCAGTTCGATAGGGCAGTCATACGCCCGATGTGGAGGCAATGTCTCCGCCTCCCTCTTGCTGAAGACGTCAGAAAATGCAGCATACTGACCCGGCAATCCTGCCGATGACCGTGCCATGCCAAAATTCAGCCACCAGGACCTCATTGTTCCATAACAGCACTCCCGCCAGGGTGCGGACGTGGATTGCGTACTCACTCACGGAGGTGTCTCCTTGGCGTAGGTTAATCAAAGAGGCCGCTTCAGATGAGACCCGACCAGGCTACTCAAACACCATACGAAAAGTTCGGAGGAAGGCTTGGAAATCACGGGTCTCTGGTCCTTGTCTCTCCCAGATAGGGTTCACCCATGCAAGAGCCTTGCCAGTGAAGAGAGAGATGATGAAAGCGACCCTTGCGCAATCAGACGAAAATGTCCTACTATACAGGCTGAAGTGGATCTGGCACTGATTCAGAAATCCATGACAGATACTTGGGTCTCTTTCATAGCGATGAGGAAGTGGCAAAGAAACACGTGGGTCAACACTGCCAAGAGGTGTAGTCTGAGAATCAACACTGCCAGGAGGTGTAGTAGGAGGAATGGCAGCTTGTGCCTCCTGCCAACGTGCAAGAATGTTCAACGCCTGGAGGAGTTGGTCCTGTCAAGACTGGAGTTCTAGCTTATCCGCCCGCATCTCTTGAGACGTCGTCATGGTCTTGAATCGACCAGCGGGGTCCATGGCCTGAGCGTACTGTCACGAAGGGTCTGTGGACCCACTGGGCCGTACCGCCTTGGCGGTATGACAGCTGGCCAACAGGGCGCAGGTCAATGTCTATAATTCGTATAGGTACCTGTGGCAGCTCGGACAGTAGCAAGGCAGGATGGGCTGGGACTAGGCAGCAGGTAGACGTCAGGTGAGATGAAGCAGGTCAGGCGTGGTATACAGCACGACTTTGGCTCTGCACAGGCCAGGATAGTATGGAATGCAGGGAACAAGAACAGGAACACACTAGGAGACCATTGCATAGACAAACTAGGGAAACAACAACAACGCTCAGGCATCAAAGCAGGGGGCTGGACCCCTCTTATAGTCCCGGGTACTCACGGCCAGATGTTCATCAAAGTCTGGTGCGCGCTCTTGAAGGGGCAGCGCGCGCATCGGACTTTGATGAACATCTGGCCATGAGTACCCTGGACTATAAGAGGGATCCGGCTGAGGTGAGTGGAAGCGAGTGCTGGCGTCTCCTGAGGAGGAGGCTGGGCCAGCGCTTGCCGACTCGTGGCTGCGGCTGTCAAGGGGAGATTGGAGCTGATGGCCCACAGCCACGGACATGATAATATGTAGTAGATTTTAACAAGATATGTTATATATTTTCACTGTATATTGTTGTTCAAATGTGGGGTTTTCCTTTAAGCACATTCCCTATTGACATTATGTTTTTCTCTCTTCCTTATTATGTATTTTGGCATAATCAATGTAGGTTAATGTGCCGGCAGCCTCAACTTTCTCTCCAGAACCATCTCAATATTATACATTCCAGGGCGGTTGTTACAACTTTACAAAATTTGTTCTGACTTAAAAAATTAAAAGAATATAAATTCATCTGGCAATGATTTTCAGAGAGGCTTGAGGAATCCAACAGGTGTAGACTGCAGAGAAATAGACTGCAATGTAGATTACATATGTTCCATATTTCATATTGACACATACATTAATAATCCATCTCAGCGGCCAAAGTAAAAAAGATCTGTGTCTAATCCTATCAGAAAATATCATCTCAAGGGCATTTCTAGAAAAAATGACGGTCTTTCATGTTCAGTTTATACAACTGTATTGTGTGTCCATACGAACATATAATCTGTACCAAAGAAAGAAGGCAGAAAGAAACATGGAGCCGTAAAGAGAACTTTTATCTTTATTCTACAAAGCAGGATTAATATTTGTCTCTAGATAAACCCAAAGTATTGTTAACCCTTTCTTTGCATTGGCTGACAGACATAAATTACAGCTAATAATAAAATGTCGCTCCAGTTAGACTTGAAGCCGCGTCTCCTTCCACAAGTTTAAAAGTAATTGCAAAAAACAAAACTAGGAGAGAGGGACAGAAACCAAGTGAATTCAACAACATTTTTATTTTTTTGAAACTCGTCCTCCAACACCACCATTTCCAACTTATAAACACCAATTGCAACACAAAATGTTCACAAAATACACCCCGGGACGGTTTATGGGACAGTCCTGTGAAAATTAGAACCGTTGGCAAGTATGCTCAATCATAGCTGGAGGTATACCTTTAAGCGTAGTCAAATACGATATTGCTTCTGGAAAAATGACGCGTCCAGTGCACAACAGACACAAACTGAAACCATGGGCACCGGATCCGTCACCATTGAAATCAATGGTGATTGAAACGGAAACCTCTGGTTTCCGTCTGTGTCAGTTTGTGTTTGCTCATGGTCCGGTTCTGACGGAAACCACCGACGGAACGTCAGAACGGGACCCCAACGCAGATGTGAATGAAGTCTAAGTTGTTCTCTTCCCTCAAGTACTTTATTAAATTCTATTTTAGTTATATCTGTTTGTTGTCTCCAAATTTTCAACAATGACAACAGCAAATGACAGCCATTACAGCTCCTGGGAAGCTGTTATCTATATTTGCAGACTCCTGGAAGGATAAATCTATGTATTATTTCTTTGCTTGCCCCTATGTCAGTGTATTGTTTGGTAGATTTTTCTTGGCTATTAGTGGTATAGTGTTTTATTTACTATCATACATTTACTAAATATACATTCGAGCCAATGCAAATGCAGAATATTTCACACAGTGCAAACAATTTTCCATGGACTAGAGAGTGATGATGATAATAATTTCTGTTCAGCGCTGCAGAATATGTTGGTGCAATATAAACAACATGAAATAAATATAAATATTACATGCAGAGAGGCCATTAAGCTTTTCCGCCTCTCTGAGGATCTTGTTGCTTTCATAACTGTTACTATTTTTTATTGACAACTTGATTTTGGATCATTTATATTTCATTTTATTATTACCTTCAAACAAACAAAAACAGAATTTTAAGGGCATGACCACACGTAGCGGAATTGCTCTGGAATTCCGCTGCGGACAGTCCGCAGCGGAAATCCGCAGCGTACATGTTTCTCCATTGCCTTCCACAGCTTTTTAGTTGTGTTCGTTTACATGTTGCGGACAATTCCGCTGCGTAGCATAGGCTGCGGCGCGGAATTTGGTGTCCGCAGCATACAATGGTTGTTGCGGACGTGTAGCGGACTTGTTGCGGACTCATTGCGGAATTTCTCCATTGACTTCCACAGCTTTTTAGTTGTGTTCGTTTACACGTTGCGGACAATTCCGCTGCGTAGCATAGGCTGCGGCGCGGAATTTGGTGTCCGCAGCATACAATGGTTGTTGCGGACGTGTAGCGGACTTGTTGCGGACTCATTGCGGAATTTCTCCATTGACTTCCACAGCTTTTTAGTTGTGTTCGTTTACACGTTGCGGACAATTCCGCTGCGTAGCATAGGCTGTGGCGCGGAATTTGGTGTCCGCAGCATACAATGGTTGTTGCAGACGTGTAGCGGACTTGTTGCGGACTCATTGCGGAATTTCTCCATTGACTTCAATGGAGATTCAAAATTCCGCAATGAAGTCCGCAGATGTCATGTACATGTTATGTGTGCTGCGGAGCGTATTGGTTTTACTAACATGACATTTCTTCATTTTGGCTGGACCTATGTATTTCTAGGTCTACAGCCAGACTGTGGAAGTCAATGTGGCTCCCGTAATTACGGGTGACTACGTGTGTGCACCCATAATTACGGGTGACTACGTGTGTGCACCCATAATTACGGGTGACTACGTGTGTGCACCCATAATTACGGGAGCGTTGCTAGGCGACGTCAGTAAATAGTTACTGTCCAGGGTGCTGAAAGAGTTAAACGATTGGCAGTAACTGTTTCAGCACCCTGGACAGTGACTTCCGATCACAAGATACATCAACCTGTAGAAAAAATAGAAGTTCCTACTTACCGAGAACTCCCTGCTTCTTCCACCAGTCCGGACTTCCAGGATGACGTTTCAATCCAAGTGACGGCTGCAGCCAATCACAGGCTGCAGCGGTCACATGGACTGCCGCGTCATCCAGGGAGGTCAGGCTGGATGGCGAAAGAGGGACGCGTCACAAAGACAACGGCCGGGTAAGTATGAATTTCTGTTACTTTTACTAGGGAAAGGGCTGTCCCTTCTCTCTATCCTGCACTGATAGAGAGAAGTGAAGCCCTCTTCCCCTCAATACGCAACGGCTAGTCCGCATCAATTTAATGCCAATTTTAGCCAAAGCCGCAACAGAATCTGCAATGCAGATTCTGTGCGGCATTGATGCGGACAGAAGAAATCCGCCACGTCTGGGCATGCCCTAAGGTTAACCCTTTCATTACTATCGATGGCCATGTGTCCAGGTCAGATTTTCCATTTTTGATATGCACTTCTTTAAACGATAATATCTTTGCAACTGCTTTAAATATCACAAATATTTTTCACTTTTTGTTTACAAAACTTATGAGGCTTTCATTTTATAGATTAGTTTAATGAATTTCATGTTTTCATTTTTATTATGAGCAGACAAATCACTAAAAATTTGAAAAAAAAACAACTTTTTTGTATTTTTTTTAATATATTTTCATATATATTATGTTTACTTTGTTGCAGCTCTGTATCAATTAGTCTTCTTCCCTCTCCATCACCCTGGATTGCTGTGAGAGGAGAGTGAAGAGGGCTATAAGGCTGTATTCACATTCAAAAAAAGGGCAGTTAACAACGGATCAACTGAGTTTTTCATGGCTGATTTGCATCAAAATTTGAATCCATTCCCTGTCCGTCTGACCGTTTTTAACCACCAATTGCTATCCGATTTTCATGGACGTTAAAAAGAAAAATGGATGAATTTTATTCGTTAGTTTTTTTTGTTCCAGCCACCTTAAAACACCACAGTGCCCATGTAGATAGTGACGCACTACCACTGTAGATAGTGCTACATTGCCCACAGTAAATAGTGCCAGTGCCCACTGTAAATAGTGCTCAGTGCCCACATAGTGCCACAGTTTCCACTGTAGATAGTGCCCACATAGTGCCACACACAGTGCCCATGTAGATAGCGCCACAGTGTTCCCCATAGGTAGTGCCCATATAATGCCACAGTGCCCATGTAAATAGTGCCACTCCCCCTGTAGATAGCACCACACTACCTGTAGATAGTGCCCCCCACTGAAGTAGCAGTGCACTCATTAACCCCTTAACGACCGCCAATACGTCTTTTCACGGCGGCCATTAAGGGTACTTATGCCAGAGCGCCGCCTTTTCACGGCGCTGTGACATAAGCCCGACACGCGGGTGACAAAGCTGGTGTCGGGCAGTCTAAAAACAGTCGGGCACCTGCCCTTATCAGCGGGATTGATATCAACATCGATCTCACCCGTTTAACCCCTTAGATGTGGCACTCAATAGCGAGTGCCACATCCAATTGGTTTTGGAGGGAGGGTGCTCCCTATCTCACCCCACTGGTACCCTGCAATTGCAGGGTGCTGATCGCTTCTATGGCAGCCGGGTGCCTAACAAAGGCCCCCAGGTCTGCCTGTAGAGGATGCCTGCTAGGCCATGCCTGATGCATGACCTAGCAGGTGTCAGTCAGTTTTTCACTTATTGCATTGTATTATAAAAGCGATCCGATGATCGCATAGTGAAGTCCCCTAGTGGGACTAAAAAAAACGTATCAAAATGTTTAATAAAGTTAATAATAAATAAATAAAAATCCCAAATAAAAAAAATTAAAAAAACACTTTTTCCCTATATAAAATACTTTAATATGAAAAAACAAAAAAATTATGAAAACATTACACATATTTGGTATTGTCGCATCCGTAATGACCCCACCTATAAAGCTATTACATTATTTAACCCGCATGGTGAACGCCGTAAAAATATAAAATAAAAAAAAATTGATAAAAAGTGATCAAAAAGTCGCATGTACTCCAAAATGGTAAAAACTAGAAGTCGTCCCACAAAAAAACAAGCCCTCATACAGCTGCATCTGCGGAAAAATAAAAAAAGTTATGGTTCTTAAAACATGGCAACACAAAAACAACAATTTTAAAAAAAAAAGTGTTTTCACTGTTCTAAAGTAATAAAACATACAAAATCTAAATAGGTTTGTTATCGCCACAATTGTAATGACCCACTGAATAAAGTTATTATGTTATTTATACCACAGTAAACGGCGTAAATCTAAGACGCAAAAAAGAGTGGCACATTTTTTTTTTCCCATTACCCCTCAAAAAACTTAATCAATATTATCTATGTACCCCAAAATGGTGCTATTAAAAAATACAACTTGTCCCGCAAAAAACAAGACCTTATACAGCTATGTCGACGCAAAAATAAAAACAGCTATAGCTCTTGGAATGTGACGACGGAAAAACTTAAAAAATGGCTTGGTCATTAAGGTTTAAAATAGGCTGGTCATTAAGGGGTTAAACCCCGCTCCAGACTGCCAAAGTTTATATACGTGACAACTGCAATTGCATTGGCAATTGGAATGTACTAGTATATAGCCGTATGGAATTCATGAAGGGGTCAAATATGTTGAAAAAAATTATAATGATGTCAAAATAATTATTTTATTATTATTATTATGATTATTATTATTATTATTATTATTATTATTATTATTATTATTATTATATTACAAAAAGGGATATATTATTGGGAAAACTAACAATTTAAAATTAATTTAACATTTTGTTTTTCAAGAGGTTACAAAACTTTTACAACTGAGAATTTTCCTGCCTAGTTCATTTGAAATCAAAATCCAGGACATTTTTTGGGCAATGCTGTCCTTAAAAAGATAGGTTGAGAGCAAAAAAAGAAAAAACAGTAAATCTTCATGTTTAATAGAAGGTCAAAAGTTCTAAAAGAAACTAAACTAATTGCAGGTCATTTTAGCTAGACCCATGAGTTTGTCATATGATATATGTTGTAGTCTTATTGAGATTCCTGCAGCTGTTCAGAAGATCCATGAAAATGATGTTGACTTTCCCAAACATTTTCATTTTAAATAAAGACATTTAACATACATAAAAAGTGCAGGACTCTGTAGATTACAAAAAGAGATTCGCCCGGAGGAAAACCAATTTGTGTAAACATACAAAATGGTTTAATATTGTACATGGACCATATCAAAGAAAGACATTTATAAAGATTCTATATCACATTATTAATTGTATTAATATTACCCTATTTTAAATATTTTTTATTGATTTCTGTTTTTAATGGAAATGTGTAAAATACTTAAAGAAGTTGTCCCTTTCCCAGCGGCTAATAGGGCATTTGAACAGGAGAAGCGACCCAGATCTCATAGTGACAACAAGAGATCACATAGGATCATGGAGATCCACTACTATTGTCCCCAATTCATGCATGGACAGCTGCTATGGAACAGTCTAGGCAAATTTGAGTGGATTTTTTATTACGCAATGAAACATCACTGAGTTCAGACATAATTAATTCAGATAAGTATTCATATGCGAAACTGAGGAGTTTCCCTTTAATTTTCATTGAGCAAAACATTTAATGGCACTGAAAAAGCATTCTACGTGAATTCTCCTTAAGGAGTATAATACATATGAAATTATAAGAATCTCATAGGCGCGTGGTATCGAAATTAATCATTTTCTTCTACAAAATGTCTAAATGTGACATTTATCAGAACAATTACAAATGGCTTCCATGTCAACGTTTTAATTTCTGTTCGCTAATTTTATTTAAAAACATATTAAAAAAATAAATGATTAAAATTGAATTGTAATAAATTTATATTTGTGTACATTTCTAACCTTATTACATGGAAGAATAAATAATTGAGAGATAGACACCGTTGTGGGTTTTTTTTTGTAACATGAACACCCATAATGTAATTACTGTTAGTAAAGCAGCTTATCTCAGCAGGGAATAAACCTGAGGTTCCCATAATGTAATGTACACACAATTGAACAAGGCCTTGAGCTTGAAAAGAAACCACTTGCACTTGATTTGTTTCTAAAGTGGACCAGAAGCTAATTCATTATCTTCATGCCCCGGCAATGTGTGAGGATCTCAGACTTTGGTTCATTCCAATATTTTCCCGTATCAGTTTAAGTAATAGAATTTGTGCTTGAAATGTATCATATTCATTCGACATATTTAACTTTTTTAAAAACGGTGAAAAGAAATGTCACATTAATATTAGCATTCATGGAAATATTAACCTCATATTTTTACGGTGGTCGTTAAAGGGCTTTTATTTTGCAGTGCTGCTTGCTGTATTGTCTCAGTGATCCCGTGTCCAACTAGAACCAGCACGACTGTGATTGTGTCTGTCACATTATCAGGGATGTTTTCCCCTGTAACTAGGCTCCTATAGCAGCTGCAGTTACAGGTAGAAATATGCCATTTTGGAGGACAAGTTGTAATTAAAAAAAAAGCAAATTGTAATAAAATATTAATAAAACAAAACTAAATATACAATAAAAAATAGGGGCCTATTTAGATGAGCGTTGTTCACATCTGTGTGCTGTCCGAGTGTAGAGCAGACAGCACACGGACTGGACACTGACACGTTAAAGTCAATGGGCCAATTCACATGTCTGATTTTCCGCACAGTACGTTGATCCGTGCAGAGAAAATTGCAGCATGTACTTCTTTGGTCTGATTATCAGCTAGACTCGCCCTTTCAAGTCAATAGGTCCGAGAAAAATAAATATTTTTTTTTTTAAAAACGGACAGCACACGGGCGCCATTCAAGAGCAGTTGCTAGGAGACGCTGTAAAGAAAGCAGCAACGGACATGAAAAATGGATGAAAACTTATATTCCAGGCAAAACTGTGTACGAAGCCATAGTCCCGACACAATTCCTCTATCAAAATAAATGTTAAACATCCACATATATAAATTCTATTTTATAGTCCCATCCCACTTCCCCTTTCCCATCCCTTGGTTGAACTTGATGGACATGTGTCTTTTTTCAACCGTGCATACTATGTAACTATGTAATAAAAAAAAATGTATGATAAAAAAATCATTTAGTATTTCTAACACACCTAATTAAAAAATAATATCCCAAATATCAAGTGTGTAAAATGGTAAAATAAAAATAAAGCCATATCTATCGTAACAAAAAAAGATGCAAAAATCATATCATAAAAGTACTGTAGATAGCATAAAAAATAAGTTATAGACCTTAAACCAGCACAATATATGAAATAAATAAAAAAAATTCAACAATCCACAAATAATTTTTTTTAAATTACAGAAGCCTAGGAATACAAAATATACAATCACATCATTCAATCCTGACACTTGAGTAAAAATGATACAGAAAAGAACCTGGGAAATATATGTAATATAATGATACAACTGTTCTACCATATTACACATCTCCTTTTTTTCTATATAAATTTTTCCATATATATTTATTGGCAGAGAAGATCCAGTAGATGCCTACTCAGCCCATCGGTAATGATTGTGTGTCACTGTCTGTGGGTCAGTCATCTTTGGAAGGAGCGTATTAGATTCTCTCATTGAAATAGTTTGGTCACTGATTTGATATATTGTAGAAAGAAAATGGGTTTGTCAAAGGTCAGGACAGTTTTACATAAGTCATTAGTGGCTTCCTGCGCTTTGTCATATCAAGCTAGTAAAATTCACAAATCAGGAATTAGTTACAGTAGAGATGGATCTTAAAGTGTAGCTAAACGTTTGACAAACTTCTGACATGTCATAGTGACATGTCAGAAGTTTGGATTGGTGGGGGTCCGAGCACTGAGACCCCCACCAATCGCTAGAACGAAGCAGCTGAAGTGCTCGTGTGACTGCTTGGCCGCTTCCTGTCTGTTCGGCTTTTTCCGGAAATAAATGTATCGGTGTACGGACTCAATGGAAAGTCTATGAGCCCGTGCTCCGATACATAGGCTTTCTGGAAAAAGCCGAAAAAACAGAAAGCGGCTTTGTTCTAGCGATTGGTGGGGGTCTCAGTGCTCGGCCCCCCCACCAATCCAAACTTCTGACATGTCACTATGACATGTCAGAAGTTTGTCAAATGTTTGTCTACACTTTAATTTAAAATATACTGTACTGAATATGTCTTATTTCTTCTAGGTATTTACAGCGCAGAGATACTATCTGGGTTAATTCAGGTAGACATACATTTTAATATTTATAATGAGCTATATTGAAATTGATCACAGTAGACACATCCCTGCCGGCATTCCAATTGACTGATGGCTTTATACCGAGTTCCCACAAGTCGGATAAGCTGCGTAAAACTACACAGCGTATCTGACCTAGAACCCACAACACATTCTGTCCAAATAACCGCATCACACTTCAGGCAGAAATTTCCGCTGCGGAAAGCAGCGCTAGAAAGTTAAAAAACAACAAACGGTAATACTTACCCCGGCCATAGTCATGTTGACGTGTCTTTACGTTGACATGTAGTCCGTTCTCCTAGGATGACACTGCAGTCCATGTGACAGCTGCAGCCTGTTATTAGCAGCAGCAGTCACATGGGATGAAACGTCATCCCAGGAGGCCGGCCTGGAAGAAGAATAGAAGAAAGCGCTGTTATGACAATGCCCGAGTTGTAAGTGTAAGTTTTGTTTTTTGTTTTGTTTTTAGTTGCGATTTTTGCGGAGAAATCGCTGCGATTCATCTGCAAAAGTTGCAACACTTGGCTATTTGTTGCAGGTTTTACATCCCTATTGAATTCAATGGGGAAAACCCACAACAGAAAATCAACAAAAATGCAGCATAAATTGACATGCTTCGGATTTAAAATCCACACCGTAGGTCAATTTCTTAAACATTTTCACAGCGGTTTTTTTTCCGCAGCGTGGACATGAGATTTTCTAAATCTCATACGCTTTGCTGCTACTGTAAATGCTGCAGAATTTCTGCACAGAAATTTCGCAGCGTTTACACTGTGTGGGAACCCGGCCTTATACTCACAGCACAAACCTAAAAACGTCTCCCAGAGCTGTACAATAGTAATGCCTGTTAGGTGTACCTTAGGTATACCCCGAAAGATGCCTCTGCATTTTTTTTGTACAAGCAATAATTTAATGTCATATAGAAATATATTTAAAGGTAAAAAATGGCTTTTTAAAATGAACAAAATGTTCAAAACAATTAAAAAATTAAAGAGGCTCTGTCACCAGATTTTGCAACCCCTATCTGCTATTGCAGCAGATAGGCGCTGCAATGTAGATTACAGTAACGTTTTTATTTTTAAAAAACGAGCATTTTTGGCCAAGTTATGACCATTTTTGTAATTATGCAAATGAGGCTTGCAAAAGTCCAAGTGGGTGTGTTTAAAAGTAAAAGTCCAAGTGGGCGTGTATTAGGTGCGTACATCGGGGCGTTTTTAATACTTTTACTAGCTGGGCGCTGTGAAGAGAAGTAACATCCTCTTCTCTTCAGAACGCCCAGCTTCTGACAGTGCAGATCTGTGACGTCACTCACAGGTCCTGCATCGTGACGGCAGCAGAGGCTACAGTTGATTCTGCAGCAGCATCAGCGTTTGTAGGTAAGATCGACTTACCTGCAAACGCTGATGCTGCTGCAGAATCAACTGTAGCCTCTGGTGCCGATGTGGCCGTCACGATGCAGGACCTGTGAGTGACGTCACAGATCTGCACTGTCACAAGCTGGGCGTTCTGAAGAGAAGAGGATGTTACTTCTCATCAGAGCGCCCAGCTAGTGAAAGTATTAAAAACGCCCCGATGTACGCACATAATACACACCCACTTGGACTTTTACTTTTAAACACACCCACTTGGACTTTTGCAAGCCTCATTTGCATAACTACAAAAATGGTCATAACTTGGCCAAAAATGCTCGTTTTTTTAAAATAAAAACGTTACTGTAATCTACATTGCAGCGCCTATCTGCTGCAATAGCAGATAGGGGTTGCAAAATCTGGTGACAGAGCCTCTTTAACATCAAAATAAGAAGTGTAAGAAACATACTTTTCTATTTAAATAAAAAATTTGTATTAAATATAAATTGCTAAATAGTAAAAGTTCATGTTACCATATTTGGTATCTCCTTAAAGGGACACTCCAGCCAAAACTAAACTTTCTCATGTGTACCATTCTGGTATTCCATGTGTCAGCCTCTCACCTGCTATTTTTCTTGCTGCTTCTATCTCTATATATCAGACTGGGATGGTTACTTAGCAGCAGTATGGATCAGGCTCGGTGACACGCTTTCTCTACTAGAGTCTATGGAGATCCATGTGTCACCCATCACAGGCTTCAGCAGTTCTTGTACCACACTAGTTTTGCACGTGGGGGACAGAGACTTCTATCATCAGCTACCACTGAAACTTAGACAGGTTCCTGTCACACAGATATAATGTAGAAGAATATAGTGCAGCCTCCCTGTCTGTATACGTATGGTTTCTCAGCTTATTTAGAAGAATACAGAGACATTTATAATCTCAGTGTCCCCCAGCATGCAGAAATGGTTTGGTTTTTAACTGGTCATAGGATGCTGTGCTGAAGCATCATGGGATTGATAGCAAAGCAGAGAGGAAGAGAAAGCCGGGGAAAGCTAAGAATCAAGATGGAGGCTTTTTCTAAGCACAGACAAGGCAGCATGTCATAAAGTATGTACAGGATACATAAAATAAGTGTAGAGTGTGGTGGGGGATGCAAACATGGAAAGTTGTGTTACCAATGGAGGTCTTCTTTTAAACCCATATGGTAATGTTATCATGTCACTTACAGTCAACAGCATAAAAATAAAAATACTGTGGCTGAAATGCTTTTTTATGCTTTCAGCTATTAATAAAAAGTAATATAAATTAAAGGTCTTATCCGGGGCTTTTAAAAATCTGCAGCAGGGCATGGGATGTTATGTATAAATCAATAAACTAGCAGATACTCACCACCTGAAGTACCCCCACCCAAGTGACTTCCCTCAGTAAAATTATCTGTTTATCAGGGTATCGGGAGCTGGACCGTAGCAATAAGCTCCAGGATTCAAGGGGTTGTCTGTGAATAGATAACCCCTTTACAGCTAAACCAGGAAACACTAAATGTAGAAAATATAGATAATAAATACCAGCAGTTTCTCTCTTAACATCCTCTTCATCTTTGATCATGTCCTGTTTTCATATTATAATCAAAACTGCAAGAAAATTATAAAGAATTCTTCTATACGTGTCCCAAGAGATCAGCCATGCCCCCTCTTTCTCAAACGTCAAAGGAGACCTCTATGTAATGCAAAGCAAATGAGCCTTCCCTCACTGTCCTCTCTGCAATGCCACTTACCCTATAAATATATATAGTATACAAAGAACTTGGATTGCAAACCCTATGCATTTTTAGACAGGGAATACTTTCAGTCTCAATCTGCAGTGTTTTCAGAAACTATAGTGTAGGACACTTCAATACTGCAAATTCTGCAATGGCTCGTTTTGCAGATTTTACATTAGTGTGAAATAATGAGTAGAATTTCTCTTTAACTCATATAGGACCAAGTCACTTCAAAACCATACACAATTTTATTTTCATTTGTTTTCAGGATTCATCATTTTTTTAAATTTTTTTTTGCATCAGCAGTTGAATGAAGTCGTGTTTTGTGCAGAACGAGGGGAACTTTTTTATAAGTACAATTTTAACTTACTTTTTTATATTAGTGTTGGATCTTAATAAATTTAATTTTGGGTGGAAAAATAAAAAGTTTCCAAAAATGGTTCTCTTTTATTTCAAGGTTGTTCTTCACTATACACAAGTATAGCACTAGCATTAGTATGTCCTACAGTTATCTACAGAAGACAGTCCTGGGGGCCTTTGTAAGATCCTGTATTGTACCCATCGTGATACCAGCCCTGGTGGGGGTCACTGAAGAGGTAAAATGGGTTTTCCCATTTTAGTATGTTATAGTGTATGGCTCGTATCGCTATCACTTACTGATTGTAGGTGGTCCAACTGCCTGGACCCCCATGATCCTTTCAATGAAGGGACACTAGCTAAGCACTGCGGCTTCTTCACATTGCTAACCTGCAGTTGAAGCTCCCATATACTCACTGAAGGGAACTACAACACAGTCCCATTCACTTAAATTAAGCCAAGATGCAGTTCCCTTCGTTCTCTGAATGGGTGGGTGTCTCAGAGGTCGAACCCCCACCAATCATTATCATTATCCTGACTATATGCCAAAACATTGTTTGTGGCAATAACTCTTTTACTGCCGAGATCAGAGCTTTCTCCAATCCTCGTAGTTATGGAAAGAGTGCAGCTGTGTATTACATGGGCACAGTGGCACTGAGGTGCCCAATTTCAGACCCATATCATACTATTAGGTTACAGTGAAGGAAGGGGTTAGTTGTGGTAGTCATGATAACTGGGCATATTGGTGGTGGTATTTTCAGATGTCAAATTTGCTATTCTGGTTTATACAAAAAAAAAATCATCACTTTGTCTTGTGCCAATGGAAAAAATATATATATACACACTGTAGCTCATTAAACAATACAACGTAACGGTTCTAAAGATTGTATACATAAATCACTGTCAAAACTTCCAATTTATACATTATTCAGACATACAATATCCAAGGTTTCACACACAAATCCTATTTTACTTGTAGTCTATCACTGGGAGCTACTTAACTTTTAATTGGACATTGACAGTTTATCAATGGATATTGATGGAGAAGCCTTTATCCAAGAATATTAAATAGATTTCCTTAGCTCAGATGCTGGTTTTATGTTCACGTTACTCACATTCCACATTCTATTCTCAACATTTGGCAAAAAATACACAGGCACATTCTTAAAGAAACACCTCATTAAATAATAGTGGACTTAATCCTTTTCACCATCGCCAATGAACTTGATGTTGTCATAATTCACAGCACAGAAATGCTAATGAGTAATTATTAAAGTTCCCGGGGGTTTTGCTAATTTCTTCGTTAGATTTATTCAGCACAGCAGGGTGTTATATAGACTCACACTTACTGTTTTTTCAGCACAAGTCTTGTCATTGTTCCTGGTATAAAGGACCTAAAATCCTCTTGAAGCACCACATTTTACTACACAACGTTTTTGTGATCTTCTTAAAGCTGAACAAAAACTTTTTTGGTATCCTGGTTAAATCAGATTTTTACATCAGTGTAAAAACGTAACTTTTTCTACATAGAAAGAAATATTCAAATCATGAGACATAACGAATTCCAAAAATAAAATAAAAAATTATAGCAGTAAGTCACTACATGGCCTAAATGGAGCTTGAAATAGTGAGGCCTACTGTCCATCCAGATTGCAAGACATCAATGGTACATAGGGTAAGCAGCCTGTAGAACCGGTGGCCGATGACAGCCAACGTTCCCCTCCTGCCATCGGTCGTGGCTGCCAGCTGGACTGTTCTCACTGGCGCCCGCCTACTCTGGGATGCCAGAGAGCTCTGAGCTGTGTTAGGCAGAGAGCACGATCTGCCCGTAGGGTGCACGCGAGCGACGTTGTACTAACCTAGTGTTAGCCTGCGAAGGTTCTGTATCATGTGTCATTTACCAGTTGGTATCCCGTGTCCTGTATCTGTCACCAGTCGGTATCCTGCATCCTGTGTCCATAACCAGTGAGTATCCCGTACCCTGTATCCTGTGACGGGTATCAGTCGGTATCCTGTGTCCTGCATCTTGTGGCCGTGACCAGTCGGTATCCTGTGCCCTGTATTCATGACCAGTCGGTATCCTGCATCATGTGTCCGTGATCAGTCGATAGCCTGTGTCCGTGACCAGTCTGTATCTTGTACCCTGTATCCTGTGGCTGCTTCCAGTTATCTGCCACCATCCTGCTTCCAGTAATCCGGCACCAGATTGTATCAGCTACCTGCAATCCGACTGTATCCAGCTGCCACCAAGGTACCATTGACCTGTAACACCTGCCTGGCCAGCAGCTTCTCTGTTACGCCGGAGTAGCCCAGTGGAACCACAACCCCATTGGACGTTACACAGCCCAGCTGCAAAAGATGGATAGACAAAATGGAACAGTTGTCTGAAGTCTTAAATGAAGCACCCTCATAGGAGATAGCAAAGTGATGCTCCCTGGAGGAAGATAACAGAGCTGAAAACACCACTGGTGAATAAAGTACCCAGACCAACCTGTCACCTTCTTACATGCCTACACAGAGAGTTGACAACACTATTTAAACTTAAGTGGACAAGTTTGAAGGGGGAAAGCATAATGAGGGATTGCATGTGGACTCATCCTTCTAAAGGACCATATTTAATCAAAACTTGTCTGTCTATCAAACTGATGATGGAGTGTATATATATATATATATATATATATATATATAAGTGTCTTCATTTAATATCTACATTAGCATCCTCCAGATGGAGTCACAGAAGTCCCTGGAAAACTTGCGAGCTCATTACATTGTTTAATCATGTGACAAGTCTACTCAGTCACATCACAAGCACTGATCTCATGATGATAAACCTTTTCTATACAAATTTTTAAAGCACCTTGACATCATAGAGAGGGATCTCCTGCTAGGGACCCACTCTATGAGCAAGAACAAAGTGATTCTCTGTAAGAGCAGTATCCGTTGTGGCAGACCCGGAACATTGAATGGCAAATACATTATGGTTGACACACTGGATAATAGTTGAGTTGCTCTGTGGTAGGATTCATGTCCCATATATAATGTAGAAGAAAACCCACAATACTCAAAGTTATATGCAGAAAGTGTCTAAACACAATTATTACAATAGACCTTATTTAAGTTATTCTTTTCCACAGTACTAAGAAGCCAGCCAACGTTTCATTCCTCACAGACCAATTTTAGAGCAGATACTAAAGATATAGTAAGGATATAAGGAGGAGGGACTGCAGCGTCCTCCCCTTTTCCTTTGAACTAGTTTTGATAAATCTCCCCCATAGTTTTTATCTCATTGTATCTCCTCCACCTCTTGTACTCAATCTTCTCTCCATAGGGCTCGTAAACTCTTGTGGTTCTTCATGCCATCTGTCTCTCAATGGTTGTGTTACTCATATTTTATTCCTGTGCCTAGATCTTCTCCGTAGTTGGTTTCTTACCTGGTAAATTAAAGCATCTAAACTTTATATAATTCCAAGTAGAGAACACATACTTTTGAGTACAGGGTTTTCAGATAATCAAGTATGGTACTTACAGTATATGTAATATTGATGTACTTATTTACCACAGTTCTATATAATTTATCTATATATTTTTTTCCTATTATTAGGTTCACAAGTGAGGTACTGCCATGGTTATTAACACGTTTTTAATGTATTCTAATTACATCCAATTTTAGGCTATTGCTGCTTGACAAAACCAAACCAAATGAAGGTAGTCGTATGTTTCCCTTGTTATAATAAACTGCTCTCTCTAGACATGTTAATGGGTTTATTAAATTGCACTTTTTTCATATGGTTACTTTGAATGTAGACTTCTGGAATCCTCCATTAAAAGTGACAGAGTACAGTTACACCAAATGTGGCCACACTGCTTATAAAATACAGCATTTAATTAAAAGTCATATCCGGCATAACAAACGGACCCTTCATGAGGACCGTCATGCAAAAATAATCCTTTACTGGCACTTATACTTTGCTCGATTTTCAACCCATTTGGCGGAGAGAATGTAATAGTCATGTCTTGGACAACATTGTCATCTTACATAATTTTGTCTGCAGCTTTTAAAACGGTAATCTTATCTGGACAATCATTTATCAGTGCATATGGTCATAATGGACGGTATTGCCCACTTGAGCTCTGTGGGGCAAAGAGCCACTTGAAAAAGCAGTTACTATTCAGGCAGACAATACCATGTATTGCAAAGTCGCCCACTCATTCTATTGTGTACAATGTAATACTACTTGTCCCCTGCAGGTAAAGGAGCAGCTGCATGCAGCTTTCCCATCTATAACAGCTGAGTGGGGTATAGAGGCGAGACCCTCAGGGTTGAGCTGGTTACCAAAATGGTTTCAATCCTGAGAAGGGGTTGTCCAGATGTGACAACTCTGTTATTTATATCACCAGCCATAAACGAGGCCGACTTAAAAACATTGATCAGATATCCATTTACGAGCTTGATATCTGTTCAAAGAAAAAAAAAAGAGTTAATGACCATCATTGAGATTTCCTATGTAAAGGAGGGCATTAATATCTAGGAAGACCCAAGATCTGAATGACACATCGCCCTTGCCTCTTAGATACAGTTACCAACAGTTACTGACGTCATTCTGATTCTCTCCAAGTATACTCTTTAGAAAATAAATAAATAATTAAAGTATAATAAATACAAAAAAATGTCTGGAAAGAGATGGAACGTCTACACAGTCCCATTAGCTTACATTTAGTCAATTACATTATATTAAATTGATTCAATAATACAGAAGTGTTTTGGTACCACCTTTAACCCCACGACCTAAAAGTGCCGTTGTCTCCAAACTGTGGCTCTCTAGCCTTTGTGAATCAATAACTCCCAGCTTCGCACAGATGTTGATGATTTTGGCAGGTAGGGTGCTGGAGGACATATGTGGCAGACACTCTGTGGAGCTTCTGAGGCACTGTATTGAGTACCTGTGGCAGGCAGTCCGGTTGGCATCTCAAGCTGAGGTACTATGGTGGGCAGGGGCGGACATACCATTGGTGCAACCTGTGCTGCTGTACAGAGCCAAGTAGGTAAGGGGCCCACTGTCACGTTAAAGCAGCCTTCTTCTGTCTAATAGATTGCAATGTAAATGACTGAGCTAAAGAGTTTTATGGCTAACAATTACTGATGGATTGTTAGAGAGACGTAAGGGGGTGATCTATAATGAGATATTGTAGAGCAAGGGGCCCATATACTGTCCTTGCAGGGGTGCCCTCAGCTGTCTGCCCCTGCTGGTGGGCATCTATGGCTGGAACTTTGGTGAATATCTCTGTGGTACTTAAACTGTGTGGCTTCTGAATTTTTTTTACAGCGAGCTACATAACATATAAGGCCTCATGCATACGAAAGCTCATTTGCGGCCATATACTATCTGTAATTGGAGCTGCTATTGCGCATAGTATAGAACACATTCTATCCTATGCGCCAATGAACATGACTGTGATTTCCACAGTCCGTTCATTGCCCGGACTACAAAAAAGATAGGACATGTCATTTTACGGACCGCAATTGCGGTCCGGGCTTATTGAAGTCAATGCACAAGGGTGTGCACGGTCCGTGATTGCAGACGGCTCGCAGATGACGCGCCCCGTCCATGTCGTAATCACAGACGGTGCACACGGCTAGGCTACGGTCGTGTGCATGAGGCCTTAGTCTTAATTTTGCGTGCTATATTCTTTAAATAAAGGGTTACAAACGGCCTTGGGACAGCCGGTCATGCATTAAACTCTACACTTAGTTATCATTTTTCAAGATACAAGCAAAATATTTAGAGGGAAGAAGTAAATTATAAATTTTAAATCATTATTATTACACTATTAATTATAATAAGTCTGTAATGTTTTTTTATGTTTTTTATGTTTGTACCAGTAACTAGTATTGAAAATATAAATTATGATTTAGCACAAAAATGCTAAATATCCAAACTATCAAACTCTTTAGAGTCCTTCATTCGGTTTAAAATTCTGGGATCCATGATCAGATTACAGCTTCTCATCTACTTTCATAAAATAATTTTATGTCAGCTCAATATTATTAATTACAGTAAGAGTCTCTACACTACATCAATAAAATCCAAGCACAGTAAAATCCTACTGATACGTTCTGCTGTTTTATCATCCAACCATTCTGTCATTTTTAAATTAGATTAACAGTAAATGAAACAAAACATTAGAATTTTTTTTTTATAATTTTTTTATTTTTTGCCAAAATGAAAACCCATGAAAAGGAAAATGTCTTTGTGACAGAATAATAATCTAATAGTTTTCGCGGCATGGCTCAGTAATATAAAATATTTAATTATGTACGTCTGACTGCAAGGTTGAATCATACCTGGCATGTGAATAATGGCGCAGGAAAAAAAGTCATGTGTCAGATTCCTTAAATGACTGGCGCTGTTGTAATAAGTGAGATATATTGTAACATTCTCTAGTTACCAACCTGGACCGACGCCACGCAAAACTTTCCCAAAGAACACAATAAAACGCTCTAAAGCTTCAATTTTTGTAATATAATTATATAAATTACCATTGTGTTACAAACAACCTTGGATTTATTACACATAGGCATTGCAAGCCACTAAAATTTTAGAATTTTTTAGCAATCAGAGGCTGATTTCACATGGAATAAATTGCTTAGCCACAACTTTGATCACAGCATCTAAGGAGTTAAACGGGCGGAATAAAAGTGATCTTTGATTCCACCCGTTGCAGTGAGGTGTCTGCTGTATTACACAGCTGACCCCCGCTGAGTATGGGACCTGCTCAGCCCGTGAGCCCGCTCCATACTTCACTTTAAAAGTATGTTCACACGGTCTATTTTCGGACGTTTTTTGGGCCCGCAAACGCTCGAAAAATGGCAGAAAAATTGGAAGCAGAACGCCTCCAAACATCTGCCCATTGATTTCAATGGGAAAACGACGGTCTGTCCGGACGGACAGTTTTTTTTACGCGGCCATTTTGAAAAAAGGCCGGGTAAAAAAAAGGGCGCGAAAAAGAAGTGCAGGTCATTTCTTGGGACGTGTTTGGAGCCGTTTTTCATAGACTCTAATGAAGACAGCTCCAAAAACTTCCGTAAAAAACGCAGCGAAAAACGCCACAAAAATCGCAAGTTGCTCAAAAAACGGCTGAAAATCAGGAGCTGTTAAAAACAGCTCCGTATTTTCAGACGTTTTTGAGTTTGCGTGTGAACATACCCTGCCACTTATCACATACATGTACATGATAATGCGTGAAGGGGATATAGCATGCTGCTACCGGACTCTGGGGTAATGGAAATTTGTACTCTTGAGTGATGAATCATGTTTCATTATCTGGTAGTGTGAAGGGTGAACCTGGATTTGGCAGATGCGAGGAGAACGCTACCTACCAGAATGCATAGTGTATTATGCAGTGTTTCAGGGGTTGACACAGGCCCCTTATTTTTAGTGAAGGGTAATGTTAATGCTACAGAATACCAAGACATTTTGGACAATTGTAGCTTCCAACTTTGGTGCAGCAGTTTGGGAACTGCCCTTTCTTGTTCCAGCAGGACTGTGCACCAGTGCAAAAAGCAAGGGCCATACAGAGCAGATACAATTTTTACTTTACCTTTGAAAGACGCTCCTTCTAGTCACACCATGCTGTAAGCATAGGACGCATTAGATGCTTCTCTAAAGGCAAAGTTTGTCTGTGCTCTGTAGTTCCACCAGAAATGAAGGAATTATATCAGGATGCATTCACAGGTCTACTGCTTGGATAAAATATCTGACATAAAGTAGCACCACGCAAAATGCACTGTTACGACTAGCAGGACGTGGAACCACTGGGCTACTCCTTGAGAGTAGTGGCTGGCAGCAGACATCAGGACACAGGCAATAGCAGGTAGCTGGATACAGGCAGGTATAAAATAGCAGACAGGAACCTATGCTGGATAACACTAGGTTGCTCCAATGTTGCTCAGGCAGGGTGTGTCCAGTGAAGCAGAATAATATACCTGGTGAGTGGCAGGGATAGGCTGGGCAAGGATTGGGGTGTGCGCGCTGACTTTATAAGATGAAGGAACTGAGCGATGGGCAGACCCAGCAACACCAGCGGCAGAAGAAATTGCAGTGTGGATATCCAGGAACCGTACAGCGTGTACCAAAGGTAACCTGGCAACTGTGCTTGCTGGGAGAGTTAGTATGCCAATGAGCATTACATTCACTGGGTAAAAGATTTTTATTAATACTCCCAAGATAATAAGTATATTAAAAACACGTGGCATGCCAGTCTCCTTTCTGATCCTGGGTAGCGCCCTGTCGGCTTCTTCCAGGGTATCTGAGCTCCATAAAGACATGGTTTGAGAAGTTTGGTGTAGAGGAACATAAGTTGTCTACACTGAGCCCTGACCTCAAACCCAATAAGCATCTTTGTGTTGAATTGGAACGACAATTGCAAACCAGACCTTCTACCCCAACATCAGGGCCTGACCACATAAATGTTCTTTTGGATGATTTGGAACAAATTCCCACAGACGCACTCCAAAATCTTGTAGAAAACCTTCCCAGAAGAGCGGAGGTTGTTAAAGTCGCAAAAGTGGTCCAACTCAATATTAACATCTATGGTTTTGGAATGGGAGGTCCCACAAGCTCATATAGGTTTGATGACCAGGTGTCCACATACATTGGCTATATAGTTTATCTATGAATAGGAAAACAACATGAAATAACTTAAAATTGATGTATAAAGTGTAAAGCAAAGAAAGCATTTACAAAGTTACTCAACTTTCATCTGTAAAATTTTGTTAAAAGGTGAAATGTTACTTTAATAAAATACCTACCTCATATCAGCATATACAAAATGTTCCAGACATCAAGTTTCAACTACCGTTAATAAAGTTTGTATTTGGAAACACAACTCTTACTCATTTGCCTATCTCTAGGATGCTTATTCCCCTATTCTTTATATCAAGCAAGTTGGCGAGGGAAGGACTCTCTCCTCTAATGCCCCTACATAAAGTGGTTATCCCAAATTGGAAGAAGTGTCTGGATTTTCTTTCAGATACAGTGCCACTCTTGCCCATGGGCTATGTCTGGTATTGCAGCTTTGTCCTGTTCACTTAAAGTGACAAATAGAATTATTGTTCTACCATACATTTAGAGAAACAAAATAATTTAAATGATAATGGTTTCCGTTTTTCTTCGTTCCGTAAGATTTCTGTTTTCGGCGGAATCAATAGCATAGTCGACTACGCTATTGATTACATCCAAAAAAATGGAAACCTTACGGAACGGAGACAAATGGAAACCATTAGCAACAGAAGCATTACAATTGAAATGAATGGTAATGCAAATGGAAAGCTATAGTTTCCGTTTGGTTTCCGTTCATGGATCCCCCAACTGAAAGTTCTGACGGAGCCCATGAACGGAACCCCAACGAGATGTGAACGTAGCCTAAGTACACGTTCAGACATGGCGGAATTGCTGTTGAATTCCGCTGCGGACAGTCCGCAGGGGAATTCTACAGCAGCCGTTTCTTACATTTGTTTCTACAGTATACATTTTTAGGAAAGTTAGACCAGACATTGCAGAAAATAACTATGTGGACCATAGGCTGGGGTGCAGATTTTTCCCTCCGCAGCATGCTCATTATGTTGTGCAGAAGTCCGCTGTGATATCTGCAACGTCTGAATTACCTGTCAAATATGCAAATGTTGCTGTAGAATCTTTGCGTAATTGCCCTGAATCTGCACTAACATTTGCAGCGGAAAATTCTGCCTCGTGTGAACGTGGCCTAAGTCTCTTTTTCCATAAATGTTCCTACTGTACTTTACATATTATTGTCTATGGTGTTTTACATGTTAGATGTACTGTGAAATGTTACGTAGTGTTCCCTGTGACCACCGAACACATATTCAGGTGTGAGAATGTGAATAAAGGATATTCACTAAATCATGTGACAATTTACAACTCTATTCATGCTTGTATATAAATATATTATTTTGTGTATATATATTGTATATATGTGTATATATATTCAATGTTATGTCATTACCTGCTTTTATTTTTATGCATACTGCTTACAAAACAACTTTATAGGTGTCATTCTAAAAGAAAAAAGATTGCTACCCAACATAGCTCGTCTCTACTAAGTCTAACAACCACCGTCTCAGAATATAGTATTTCTATACAATATTATTTTTCAAATATATTAATATTACTATCATTATGATTTTATTCTTGATTATTTTTGTATTATTTTATTATTTAGTATTGTTTTATATTTAGCTGGGCATACATTGTAATTTTAGATGACTGTTGAATTTTTCGTTCACGGTAGGTCCGGACAAATTGCTATTGATGGCATGCGCATCTGTCACTTGGCATTGACAATCACTGCAACTAACAATGACAGAAAATCTGAAGTGAGGATCAACTTTTCGGTCTAAATCAGTCTAAATTAAGGGCACCGTTCTTGGAAATGAGCGGAAATCACTATACTAATAAAGCAGACATGGAATGAGCGATATTACATGTGTAAACAATAGGGTATGATGCATTGGTATTATTTTCCCATTGGGGCAGATTTACTAATGCTGTCTAACATTTATACCAGGTAGACAGAATATGCGCTAAATTTATCACAGTAGCGCATGTATGTATGCTAAATTTGGTGCATCCAGCTTGACCTGTTAGATGCTTTCTCTGCCTTATACCACCTTTTATTTGGCTTATTTTGCGTCAAAATTTTGTGCCAGATTTTTGCACAATTTTGCCACATATTTTAAGCCATGTCCCTTTCTTGCTATGCCATTCCTCCATTTCGAGACACTTTTTAAACATGTCTAATGAGGCACAAATCTTTTATTTTGTAGCATTTGCTTAATAAATAGGTCTAAAACCTAATGCAACATTTTGCGCTAGAAATGTGCCACATTTGGGGCATTTTAGTACATACCATAGACACAAACACATCAGTAAAACTGTCCCATTGTGTTTTTGAACATAAACACAGATTTTCTTTCGATTTTTTATTTTCACCACATTATTAATATTTGGTTACGCAGCGGCCGTGGACTCATTATAGTTCTGTCAGGTTGATTTTGACAAGCAGAATTAAGTTGTCTACTATTTTTTCTGCCCTGTATAAAAACTGAAACACAAGAGTTAATGGATTCATAAGAATCCCTTTGGCTTCCATTAAGATTGTCACAGCTAGAAGCCTTGACTCCAGTATCAACAGACCTTAAGCTGCCCATACACTTGCAATAGCTTTCAACTTAACGCTTACTCGGCTGACCGCTATTCCTCTCTTCTTTGCCAAGCATGCATGTATTTTCAACGGGTAATAAACAAGTCCCAGACGCCTCTGGTTTATTTTTAATGGGAACAAAGTATCGCGCATGATGAAATCCAACATGCCCGATCCTTATTTTCCCTGACATCTGCCGGGGGAGGCTCGGACATCCCCATACACATTAGAGAACTCTCCCTCGAGAACCCTTAGTAAATGCAGTATCAGTGACTATTATGTATGATTATTAATCCTGGCGGTAGTAATGTTGCTGGGACTCTCTGGCTACCACTTGCCTCCAGGGTCAATATGAGGGAAGCGGTAGTCTAAGATTGTGCAGACATCTGTAATTCGACATCAGCACAGTCTAGGTCAATTGAGCGGTGGGTACATTCTTAAGCAGTGTCGCCAGAAGAGAAACTGCAGTGAAACAGACTAGGTAAGTGTTGATTTTTTTAATGCCTTATCATCCCACCCAATAGGTGCCCATAATGACTGTCCAGTCAAGTCTGGGCACTTGCTTTTAGTGCTAAAAATGTCAATTTTACTCTTGGCGTTTCTCCAGAAAGTCCTGTCTTAGGTCAGCAGGCTTTTCAAAGACTTGTTCCTGAGTTCTACACTAGTATCATTTACTCTAAATGTAGCCTCTTACAAGTAATTCACACCCTGTGAAGCATGTATGGCCATTATCAATGACACTGATAGTAAGTGACTCTGAATTATCTGCTTGTCACTTGCTGTCAACATGGCTGAGTGGCAAAGAGTGTTGTTTTGAGGGTCCTAATCAATATGTCTTCTCACTACTAATTCACCTTCATACGTGATGGTCACCAGAACCAGTAAGCAAAGTCTACTTGATAGAACACATGTTCATTGATGATCAGCCAGATATTAAGCACGGCTTTCCATGATTTACGGCTTTTGTTGTTCATATAAAAATCCATGTAAAATGAATAACTTTATATAATTCATGACAGCACGAAATTACAACAGAAGTTTTATTACGCAGAGGACATTGCACTGTTGATGTCTTGACAACAGGAAAGGGGCCATATGCTAAGATTATTTGACAGTGGAAGTATTTATGAGAGTACAGGGCAATAATCACACATGTTGTCCATATTCAGTTACACAGAAGTCTCTTAAAGGGGTTAATCGACTTGTGAGGATCCTGTTAATTTCTATATAAACTCAAATCACTTTTTTCCATACATGATGGCTACATTCCCACAAGAAATGTTTCGTTTTTTGGGTCGTTTTTTCTTTCCAGATGGACAATTGAATTAAAATGTGTTTTGGATTACAGGTCTCAGGAAAACAATACATCATGCAAAACCGGAGATTTCAAGATCTCTTTATTATATCATGAAGAACTGACATTTATTAAAAAGGCAGAAATCTGTGCGGAGGTAGAGGATGCACCCAGTCCCTGCTGCCTGATGGGGGCCCAAAGGCCCCTCTGCAACATAAAAATATACCAGAATTATAGATGGCACCCAGTAGGTTAGGGGGCTGTTATAGATTTAGCACTGGGGCTCAGGAGACTAATATTTGTAGAGTAGAAGCAGAAAAACTTTTTATTTTGAAATAGAAATGAGTGAAGATCTTGATATTTGGTAATCAGATCTCATCTCACTGATTTCACATTAAAAGGTTATATCAGCCAAAGCAAGTCTTAGACCGCAGGGACCCACTCCAATCACAAGAACAAAGGAAACTTTAACAATCTCTCTGCACAGTGCTGCTTCTGTCCAAATGATGTGCAGAGAAATGCAAGAACTGCATTCAAATGGATGGGACTGAATTGCAGAACCTGCACAGTGCCTGGACGGACATGGCGCTGTGTAGGGTAAAATTACGGTGCTTCACAGAGAGCCGCAGCCTTTTCATTCTAGAAATCAAAGGGAGCTCAGGGTTGGACCCCCAATGATCAGCAAGCGACAGCATATATATTAGAGAGATGCTGTCACTTGCCCTGGCTGAAATATCTCTTACAAACAGTGGTTTGAGTTTTTATGATCCTTTGTCTATTGAATCAAGTAAAAAAGAAATAAAAATGTATATTACTGGACTATTAATGTAAATGTTTTTCTTTTTCTAATGTATGTTAAAGGGGAATATAACTTCTGGTAGTTAAGAGTTGATAGAACAAGTAAAAATAACAAGTGCTCAATCTTTAGCATGTAAAATACTATAGAAGCATAATCCTATAGATTGGGGAAGAATACTGTAGGAGCAGACCAAATTTAGAGGTATTGTCTGAAAGTGTACCTAAAATTCCAGGTGAATTTTCAGAATACATGTGTGTGTGCTTGAGTAATACCAGCAGCACAAGCTCTGGTATGAATCTTTTACTTACTAGAAGATGTTCTGATCATCAGGCAAAATAGCTCTTCTCCGAAAAGACCTGTATGCATATGTGTGCATATGCCAACAATGCCAGAAAATAAAATATGCCTGAGATATACCTGATGATGTAGTTGGAACAATCTCAAAACGCGAAGTAAGTTAAATAAATCATACTCTTTAGTGATTCATTTTATCCTCTTTTGAATTGGTGGAACCCGCTGGATCCTGCATTTTCTTTTCCCGTTTTGTTGGTATATTCCCATTGGTCTCGATATCAAGGTCTGCAGGCGGAGCAGCAGCTACCCTGATCGGATGGCCGATAGTACACCCACACAAGCATCCCAGAGTTGTGCCTGCCAGTTTGCACAACTCTGTCTGGTGAGTGTGGCTCGGTCCGAGCAGTGGATTATTTATTATTTTTCTTTTCATACTGCACTATAGAGCGCTTTTTGTTCTATTTTGGAATGTGTGCAGGCAGATTCCCTCTCCCCCCCTCTCTTCTCCTCACACTCTCTCTGCATCTAATCCCTCAGTAAAAAGCTCCTTTCAAGCCTCAGTGTTGTTGTAGTTTTTCAGTGAGTGCAGAGTTTCTGAACAGTTACAGGCAGTGCAATAGCCAGGTATAAGGAGAAAGAGGTGTTTTTCTTTCACAAGATATTTTACAAAGTTTATTCATGGACAGAAGCCTTCTGAGTTTCCCAACTTAATACAAGGTATTCAGTTGGTCTCCATTATAAGAATGATCTATTGTATCATTACTAAGTACTGTATATATGTTTTGTCTCTAATGAGTGTGCCACATGTTATGTACCAGGAATATTTTGTTCAGGCATGTAAGGGATGCCATGTGACTGCAAATTGACGTGCTATAGGTTGACTTTTGCTTTTAAACTGTTGCATATGTAATTGATATTGTTATGACTAAGAGCTAGCGTTATTTAAAAGTCAAACGCTATTTTAGAAAACTTTATTTAAGAAAATGTAATAAAACCAATGCTGGACTTCATCTAGTTCTTCTGGACTCTTCCATGACTTGAGGTTCATTAAGCTCTTTCCATGCACCCCCAATTCACCTGGAAGCCGACACCAATGGTGATATTGTCAACTTGGGTGACAATTTGCCACAGCCCTGCATGTATTATCTAATCCTCTAAAAGGGGAGGTGATTCTAATAATAATAAAAATAATAATAAAAAATATATATATAATTATATCAGAGAATTCCTACTTAAACAATTCTACAATGTAATCATACCATTTCTCCAAAGATAAATATACACTTAAAAGGATAAAATTGCATATGTTTTCCTTGCATAAATGTGGATTGACCTTTACAAAATGAATATCTTGGTGACAAAACTCTCTTTAAGTCTTGTTTTGTTCCATATAAGGGTATGTTCACACGGCCTATTTACGGACGTAATTCGGGCGTTTTTGCCCCGAATTACGTCTGAAAATAGCGCCTCAATAGCGCTGACAAACATCTGCCCATTGAAAGCAATGGGCAGACGTTTGTCTGTTCACACGAGGCGTAAATTTACGCGCCGCTGTCAAATGACGGCGCGTAAATAGACGCCCGCGTCAAAGAAGTGACCTGTCACTTCTTTGGCCGTAATTGGAGCCGTTATTCATTGACTCCAATGAATAGCAGCGCTAATTACGGCCGTAATTGACGCGGCGTTCAAGCGCCTGCACATGCCAGTACGGCTGAAATTACGGGGATGTTTTCAGGCTGAAACATCCCCGTAATTTCAGCCGTAACGGACGCCCTCGTGTGAACATACCCTTACTGTTCATTGTAGCTTGTCTGTTGCTGAGCATAATTAGGAAAGTTGCATTAAATTATATTTATTTAGGCTATAAAATCACGATCGTTCAACAAATATGGACATTCTGGATATTTGCATTAAATTTGTAGTCCCATAAAAGCATTTGAAAGCATTCAAATACATTATAAAATTACCCAAGAGACCTCTATCAACAAAATTTACACTGCAATATTTAACATTTGGGCTAGGGTGGGAGACATAATTTATTAAAGTCTTCTCGAAGTGGATTTTCTTTTTCTGACAAATACTCCGCCCAGGGAGATTAATGTCCTAAGAATTAGGTTTGCAATGGAAGTAATTGAGATAAGGTTGTGCGATAGGAATGTTCAGATAATGCCAGATGTGCTGTTTTGCAGCCAAGGACTTCATAGGGTTGTAAATTTGTCACCTTTTCCCATAAAGTGGACACCAAGTTTTCTGTATTACACATATTGTGAAGTCTTATTTTATTTGATGACGAAATTGTGGGAGGTCACAAAAAGAGAGAGGTTTCCAAATAAATGGCAGTCAAAATGTAGAAAATGAAACAATATTATATGCAGTAGTATACAAAAGTAATAATCACTTAATTGTACACTTTTTGGCAAAAGAATTTAAAATAATGGAATGAAAAATGGAATATAATTCATGAAATTGCAAGCCGACTATTGACATTGACCATACTTTGTCACAAACCACACTTTTCTGGACTTCAACTCCATTCCAGATTTCCTAGATCATACCAAGCCGTTACAATTCGTAATGTACCATTCAGAAAGGACTCCAGCTTTGAAGTCTCTCCAAGCAAAAGTTGTGTGGGTAGAAGAGAAGGATGAATCCTCAGCTTGAAAGTGAACTAAAGGCAATAGACTTGTGTAGACATAAAAGACATAAAAGACATAAAAACAGAACAACCAATATTGTATCTCAAACATAATAATAAAATGGATATTTGACATGAGGTCAAGTAATATACAATCTCAAAAGTTATATAAGATACACAAGGTACACTATCAGGTGGGGTTAACAGTTATGTACTAATCACTGTCTTATAATTAAGATGAAAAGGATGGAAAAATCTGACTTAACAGAAAGTGAGCGAGACTCGCAAAGGACTGGTCTGGGTCTGCATGATATAATCGTATATACAATATAAGCAAGATTATGGAATCATGCTGAAACCATTTTCATATCCATCCACGTCTGCCAAGCTCTCAAGAAAGAGAAAGAGAAAGAGTCTCTTGTGAAGGTATTTCACCCCACCAGCTCCTCCAGTGTGTGGAGCTGGTGCACCTCAGACCACCAGAACTACATCGAGGGAAGTTCCTCGTCTCTCCATTTCAGTGGTATCAATGGCTTAGCAGTTGAGTCATGAAGGTGGGTAATTTCCTCAATGAGGGTGTGAAATCTCCTGAAGGGAGCCAGCTCAGGGTTAAGTTTTGTATATTTACCAGTGACATCCCCAATAGCTTGTTCTTCTTGTTACCAAAATGATCTAATCTTAGGACAAGACCACCATATATGAGACAATGTGCCAGGTGCTAGACCACATCTCCAACAGTAGTTCGATTGAATGAGACGTATCTTATAACGATAGTCTGGAGTTCGATACCATCTAGTGAACAATTTATAAGAGTTCTCTTGATATCTCACACAATGAGAATGAGATAAGACAAAGGAAACTTCCGACTGTGACAGGGTGATATCCAATTCCTTTTGCCTTTCCACTAGGAAAAATGGTTTTGATGGAGCCAGATCCAGTAGGAGGCCAGTATATATTTTGGACAGAGGTTTGGGTGGAGAGAGGGGCAAAAGAGTATGGTTCTCCATCCACGTGGGGTCGGGGTATGGAAAGGGTATATTAGCCAATAATTTGCGACATGCTGAACTAAAGTCATACTTACAAAGGAAGACAAACTAGACCCTGGAGGTTGTGTAAGTAGGGTGCTGAGTTCAGGAGCAGCTCTATAGGCAGTCACCTCATTGATTTTAAGGGTGTTAAGCAAAGGCCATAAGGAAGATCTAACAGCGTTCGTTTTATCTGTGAAATGAGGAGGCATACCCAGTGGTGCAAGTAGGGATAGATTTCCCTTGGCCATATTTAAAGCAGCAGATGTTTGACAGATTCTAAGCATTCTTCGGGACAGATCACTGACTAGGATTGTTTTTTGAAAGTAAGGGGAGTTTGACCCATAACAAATGTATCAATTCCTCTGAGAGGACCTTCCTTTCAATGTCTAAATAAGTATGTTCAAGAGAGGGTTTAGTAGGTTGTGACCAGCGTAACAATCACTTTATCATATGTTATTCTCCGAGAACGTCATCACATCAAAAAAACTGAGAGCATACCCCCACCTGAGAGATACATCATGTTTAAAAACATGTATAACAGACACAACAACAATTTGAATGAAATCAAGTGAATACCCCGTTAGCTTCCCAGAATAAGGAAGCGCAAGAAACATGGACAGAGGCACTATAGTTAACCCCTGCCAGAGGGGGGTGGTATAATTTCCCATTAACCCGTTAGTGACGGACCCATAGTGTTTTTACGGTGGCAACTAACGGGCTTTATTCCGATGCAATAGTCTTTTTATGGCGCTGCATCAGAATAAGTAAACAGAACAGGGAGCTGTCAAATCTCCCTGCTCTCAGCTATCACCTATATTTACCTTCAGGACAAAAAGCTTTAGACTAACAATCAGAATAGATTAAACATGTAACCAAGTCCGAGCTTGGTGCACTGACCTGTTATATTCAAGATATAGCCTACAAATAAGGTCAATTAACACAAAATTGTTTAGAAATTTACAAAATGTTCTTTATTGTTTAACATATATAAGACACAAACAGGTTAAAACATGAAAAATACAGTGCAAAAATGTGTCCTACACAGTAGGAACTATATGGGTATACTATAATAGATGAAAGTGTATGTAAGCCAAGGAGGAATGCTGACACCATATGCGCTTGTTTAGTGGTGAAAACAATCTCTATACGTGTAATTAAAGCTAATTGTAAGCTAATGAAGTAATCATGCAGAGTGTGACATAGTGGTTGTAAATAACGTCATAAATTTATGTAATGAGGAAGAAACACACTCATGAGTATATAATTACAGCAAGACCTATATAAGTGGCACAGTAAAAAATCTTACTCACCCATATCGTTGCTCCTGCACTGTAGAGACACCAGCCCGACGCGTGTTTCGGCGGGATGCCTTCTTCCGGGGGTGGTGTCTCTCAAGCGGAAGCCACTATTTAAAGAGGCTCTGCCACCAGATTTTGCAACCCCTATCTGCTATTGCAGCAGATAGGCGCTGCAATGTAGATTACAGTAACGTTTTTATTTTTTAAAAACGAGCATTTTTGGCCAAGTTATGACCATTTTTGTAGTTATGCAAATGAGGCTTGCAAAAGTCCAAGTGGGTGTGTTTAAAAGTAAAAGTCCAAGTGGGCGTGTATTATGTGCGTACATCGGGGCGTTTTTAATACTTTTACTAGCTGGGCGTTCTGATGAGAAGTATCATCCACTTCTCTTCAGAACGCCCAGCTTCTGCCAGATCACGCTGTGACGTCACTCACAGGTCCTGCATCGTGTCAGACGAGCGAGGACACATCGGCACCAGAGGCTACAGATGATTCTGCAGCAGCATCGGCGTTAGCAGGTAAGTCGATGTAGCTACTTACCTGCAAACGCTGATGCTGCTGCAGAATCAACTGTAGCCTCTGGTGCCGATGTGTCCGACACGATGCAGGACCTGTGAGTGACGTCACAGATCTGCACTGCCAGAAGCTGGGCGTTCTGAAGAGAAGTGGATGATACTTCTCATCAGAACGCCCAGCTAGTAAAAGTATTAAAAACGCCCCGATGTACGCACATAATACACGCCCACTTGGACTTTTACTTTTAAACACACCCACTTGGACTTTTGCAAGCCTCATTTGCATAACTACAAAAATGGTCATAACTTGGCCAAAAATGCTCGTTTTTTAAGAATAAAAACGTTACTGTAATCTACATTGCTGCGCCGATCTGCTGCAATAGCAGATAGGGGTTGCAAAATCTGGTGACAGAGCCTCTTTAAATAAACATTGTCCAATCACGTTAGAGAGACCTGTGAGGGCAGACTATGAAGGGATAGCCATTATACGGCGACAGACGCCAGGTACGAAGATGTCCGACGACGCACTTTCGGTATCGCGTCATCTGGAGGGGCCAGAGAGAGAGCGACGGAAACGTCACTCTGACTCAGCACATCCGGATAGAGATAGGAGACCGCAGGACGTCATGGACACTCCCCCCTGATTCGCAAGCACTCGGCTTATCCCGGGTAAGATTAAAAGATCTATCTCTAGAACGTGATTGGACAAATGTGCATAGATTTGGAGAGGAACTACATCAGGGGAAACGGAAAATATAAAACGATCACTAACATACTGAGATACAAAATTTGGCATACAAGATAACATGTGAAGTGCAAGTGATGGTGACAGAAGTGATAAAATAAATAAAAAATAAATTTAAAAATGTGTTAAATTGTGTATGTGCAAAAAAGCGAGGTATAAGAATGAAAAATGTGTAACTAAACAATAATAAATATAATGGTGATGAATAAGTGTAAGAATGGAAAGTGAGAAAGTGTATTGGAGTATGCATGTATGTTTATGTGACCATATACGTATACATGGTACATATATCTGTATATGCATAAAATATATCTAAAACCCTCAAGAATATCAACGTGCAACATTGATAAAGTTAACGTGCTGTTTCTATTATTTTGTAAAGGATAGAGAAATGCAACATGGGAACAAGTCCTTATCTGTCATGTTTTTAAAAAAAAAGAATTTATTAACATAAAAAATACATATTATGAAGAATGACATATAGGACATTTTTCTAAATCTTGTCCTAAGAATGAAGATCTCTTTTCGGATATCTATCTCATGATATCTGAATCCGTCAGTCCACGAAGAAGAAATACAGCCTCAACTCCATCTGTATGCATACATATTCAAGAAAAATTTGAGAAAGTATTAGAAAAAATAATCAATGAAATAAAGGTTAAAAAACACATAACAAGTATGTCCACAGTCTCTATGGAGACAAGAACATGAATAAAAATGGACCCGCTAGATATCCATGGTCAGAGGAAAGAAGCGAAACGTAAAACTTAATTCAACACCTGTGGATACATGGTATTGAGAGTCCAAACCCATTTATATTCACATTGTGCCAGTTTTTGGCATACGTCACCCCCGACCTTAATACAATCAATACCCCTTACCTTAAAAAGTGTGGGGTTACATGCATGATGAGTCTTGAAATGTCGGGCTATTAGTTTCAATGTTTCCAAAATTTGGATTTCAACCTCTCCCATAATATCACGTATATGCTCCCTCAATCGTAATTTGAGTTCCCTAGAAGTAAGGCCAATGTATATTTTAGGGCAAGGGCATGTTGCCTAATATATAACCGCTCGTTTGGAACAAATTATGTGGTGTGTGATGTTGAAGGTTTTCTCACCCCTCGCATCCACAAAGGTGGTTGCCTTTTCAATGTTTGGGCAGGCGACACAATGTCCACATGGATTACACCCCCATTTGGGGCCCTTCATTCCAAAAGGAAATTTGGAGTTCTTAGATTGATAATGACTCCTTACAATGTAATCTTTCAGATTACGTGAGCGTCGAGCAGAGATACATGGAAATTTCGTAATGTATTTCTCAATGGTAGGGTCTGATAAAAGAACTGGCCAGAATTGTCTCATGATTTCTTTCATCTGAGACCAATGTGAATGATAATTGGTAGTAAATCTTACCCGTGAATCATTTTGTTTCCTAGTCTTGGAAAAAAGGAGATTTTCTCTAGGTGTATTTTTCGCACGGTGATAAGCCTTTTTTATGGATCTCTTGCTGTATCCACGATTCAGGAAGCGATTAGTTAAATCATAAGCTTGTTTCTCAAATATTTCATCTGAGGAACATATCTTTCTAATCCTGAGAAATTGTCCTGTTGCTACGGCTTGTATAGTATGTGCAGGATAAGAAGAGGATGCATGAAGTAATGCGTTTACTGCAGTTGATTTTCTAAAAACATCAGTTTGAAGAAACCCTTGTGCGTCTTTTGATAGTTTAACATCCAAAAAATCAATCTGGCACTTATCATACTGGTATGTCAATCTGACATTCAAGTTGTTCTTATTCAAGGTATTAATGAATTTCTCCAAAGACGCTGAAGTCCCTTTCCATATGATCAGGATGTCATCGATGTATCTGGCCAAAAGATGACCTGGTCCATCGAGACATTCCGACCATCTCCCAATAGGTCCCTCTCCCACAACCCCAGGAACAGGTTGGCATATGAGGGTGCACATGCTGTACCCTGGAGTTGTAGGTAAAAGGATCCATTGAATGTGAAAAAATTATGTGTCAATACATATTCCAGAAGGGTAAGGATTAAATTGGCGAGTGATGTTTCCCACATTTCCCATAGCCAGAAATGAGGCTACTGCTTTTAAGCCATCTGTGTGTCGAATACTTGTATATAAGGATTTGACATCACAGGTGACCAATAACATGTCGTCTTCAATATTAATCCCGTCAATCTTTTGTAAAAGATCTGCTGTATCCCATGTGTATGATGGCAAATTTTCCACGATCCCTTTAAGATGATAATCAATAAAAGTACAGATTTTTTCTGTCATACTTCCTCTACCTGAAATAATTGGTCTACCCGGTGGAGTTGTGGCATTCTTGTGGATTTTGGGAAGTAGATATAGCGTTGGAATCGTGTGTTCAGAGACGGTTAACGCTTCATTTAATTCCTTTGAGATGATATTATTCCACACAGCGTCATTTAATATTTTCTGCAGATCAAGTCTGTAAGCAGACAAAGGGTTAAAGGTCAATTTTTTATAACAGTTTTTATCATGCAATTGTCGATTAGGCCTCCGCCTCATACATATTGCAAGGCCACACAACTATATTTCCACCTTTGTCGGCCGCCTTAAAGATGACATCATCCATTTTTGCCATTTTTTTGAGGCTCTGTCGTTCTAAATTTGTGAGATTATCACATTTGATATTGTTGGATATTTTTTCAAATTCTCTGCTTGCAGACCTGACAAACATGTCCACAGCTGGACATAATGCCAATGGTGGAAAGCGTTTTGACTTCACTCTCAATGGTGTGGGGAGGTAGCTGAGGGCTGAGAGCGCCGCATCTGAGTTGTTTTGGAGAGAGGGATAAGATCGCTGAGTGTCTGTGTCTCCGATGGAAGCCGGGGGCCTAATAAAGGCCCCCAGGTCTGCCTGTAGGGTATGCCTGCTAGGTCATGCCAGACATGCCTGTAAAGGATCTGCCAGACACAGCTTCTGTGTCGACGCCCGTGGTTAATCAGTCTACATCTGCTCCTAGGTCTGATAGAGTGACTCGATCTGCTACCACTCAGGCTGGTAGCCTGAGGAGTTGGAGAACCTACCACAGCCAGGCCAGACGGTTCTAGCTCCCGCCCTCGGTCTATGTATACCTTAATTTGCTTTTTGCCTTTGCCTGTGATTCTCTCTTGTTTCCTGGCTCTGCTGTTCCAGCTATTTCTATTGACCTCTGCTTCATATTGACCCTGGCTTTACTGACTACGCTCCTGCTCTGCGTTTGGTACCTAGTACACTCCTGGCTTGACTCGGCTCGTTCACTACTCTTGTTGCTCACGGTGTTGCTGTGGGCAACTGCCCCTTTTCCCTTAGCTTCTGTGTACCCTTGTCTGTTTGTTTGTCGTGCACATACTAAGCGTAGGGACCGTCGCCCAGTTGTACGCCGTCGCCTAGGACGGGTCGTGCAAGTAGGCAGGGACTGAGTGGCGGGTAGATTAGGACTCACCTGTCTGTCTCCCCACCCCGTCATTACAATACCTGTCCGTTTTACACGGACAGGCATAATACACTGCAACACAGAAGTATTCCAGTGTATTATAAATGCGATTGGACAATCGCATAGTGAAGTCCCCTACTGGGATTAGTAAAAAAAAAAATGGAAAAACCCTCTTTTCCCCCTTACAAGCCACTTTATTATTAAAAAACAAAATAAAGTAAAAGAAATGACACATATTTGATATCGCCGCGTCCGTAACGACCCCAACTATAAACTTATTACATCATTTAACCCGTATGGTGTACGTCGTAAAAAATAAAATAAAAATGCAAAAGTTGCTGTTTTCTTTGAATCCAGCCTTAAAAAAATATGATAAAAAGTGATCAAAAAGTCGCATCTACTCCAAAATGGTACCGATAAAAACTACAAGTCGTCCCGCAAGAGAAAAAGTTCTCATACAATTGCATCGGCGAAAAAATAAAACAAGTTATGGCTCTTCAAATATGGAGACACAAAAACAAATAATTTTGAAAAAAAAGTGTTTTCACTGTGTAAAAGTAGTAAAACATACAAAAACTATACAAATTTGGTATAGTTGAAATAGCAACAACCGCAAAATAAACTTATGGTGTTATTTATACCACACGGTAAACGGCGTAAATTTAGGACGAAAAAAGGGTGGTGAAATTGCAGGTTTTTTTCTATTTCCCCCCCCCAAAAAAAGTTAATAAAAGTTAATTAATAAATTCTATGTACCACAAAATGGTGCTATTGAAAATTACAACTTGTCCCGCAAAAAACAAGACCTTATACAGCTATATCAACGCAAAAATATAAATAAGTTATAGCTCTTTGAATGAGACGATGGAAAAACGTAAAAAATGGCTTGGTCATTAAGGGGTTAAGTAGACAATGTTACACCAAACCAATGTGATAAATAATTTGCATATATTTTTAACACCAGATTAAAACTAAATAGAAAAGAACACGTTACCCTCCAATTAACCACTTGTGGACCGCCCATAGAATATAAAAGTCATGGCAGTCCGCAATTAACTCTGCAAGGATGTTCCAGAACGTCCTGCAGAGTTAGCAGGTTTGCGGCTCCCCGGCGGCATTTAGCTTTGTGATACAACTGTCTCTAGACAGCTGATTCACAGAGCTTCAACCGGAGAAAACTCATCGTGGTCTCTGGTCATGTGATCGTTGTGACAGTCTGTCACAACGATGACATTGCTCCTAACAGCAGCGCTTAGGCACCAACTGTGAGGAGCTCTGTGATACCGCTGTCTCTAGACAGCTGACATCAGGGACTTTCACCCGAAGACCACTCAGTGTGGTCTCCGGTCACGTGATCACTGAGATAGCCTGTTACAGCGATCACATTGCTCCTCCCAGCGGTGCTTGCGCACCGACAGTAAGTGACTCCATGATACAGCTGTCTATTAACACCTGTATCACGGAGCTTCATTCAGAGACCACTCAGTGTGGTCTCTGGTCAGGTGATTGCTGTGACAGCCTGTCACAGCGATCACCATTTGTGCTATTAATAAGGATATGGATAAGCCATCAATTTCTGATCGGTGGGGGTCCGACTTCCGGCACCCTCGCAAATCAGCTGTATTGAAGGGGCCGCGGCACTCGTAGGAGCGCTGCTTCCCCTCCATTTCCTTTACTGCTCGCACTGTGAATCGCTGACACACTTCTAGCGGTGGTTCACAGTATTATAGTATACAGTTGAATTGGAGAATGCTGTAATACTGTGAACCGGCGCTACAAGTGTGTCCATGATTCACATTGTGAGCAGTAATGGAAATGAAGGGGAAGCAGCGCTCATACGAGTGCTGCAGCCCCTTCAAAACAGATGATCGGCGGGGGTTTGGGAGAGTCGGACCACAACCGATCAGATATTGATGGCCTATCCTTAGGATAGGCCATCTATTTTTGCGGACTGGAAATGTCACAACATCTGCACTGGTCGTACGGTGTCAGCAAATCAGCTTTGGATAATTGCTCTCTAAAAGCAAGTTTGCTCACCATTCATTGTAATCTCCACCAGCGTGTAAGAAATGCACACATATTTTGTATCGTTGAAGTCGGCAGAAGTTGTGAAATATGTATTCAGGTATGTTTACCTAGTGGCATGCACTAAATGTCCAAAAACATCACTTAAAATCACACATTCCCTTTTATTTTAAATTTTTCCTTCCAAATTTAAAAAAAAGTTAAAAACACTACCGTTCAAAAGTTTAGGGTCACTTAGAAATTTCCTTATTTTTGAAAGAAAAGCACAGTTTTTTTCAATGAAGATAACATTAAATTAATCAGAAATACACTCTATACATTGTTAATGTGCTAAATGACTATTCTAGCTGCAAACATCTGGTTTTTAATGAAATATCTACATAGGTGTATAGAGGCCCATTTACAGCAACCATCACTCCAGTGTTCTAATGGTACATTGTGTTTGCTAACTGTGTTAGAAGGCTAATGGATGATTAGAAAACACTTGAAAACCCTTGTGCAATTATGTTAGCACCGCTGTAAACAGTTTTGCTGTTTAGAGGAGCTATAAAACTGACCTTCCTTTGCGCTAGTTGAGAATCTGGAGCATTACATTTGTGGGTTCGATTAAACTCTCAAAATGGCTAGAAAAAGAGAGCTTTAATGTGAAACTCGACAGTCTATTCTTGTTCTTAGAAATGAAGGCTATTCCATGCGAGAAATTGCCAAGAAACTGAAGATTTCCTACAACGGTGTGTACTACTCCCTTCAGAGGACAGCACAAACAAGCTCTAACCAGAGTAGAAAGAGAAGTGGGAGTCCCCGCTGCACAACTGAGCAACAAGACAAGTACATTAGAGTCTCTAGTTTGAGAAATAGACGCCTCACAGGTCCTCAACTGGCAGCTTCATTAAATAGTAACCGCAAAACGCCAGTGTTAACGTCTACAGTGAAGAGGCGAATCCGGGATGCTGGCCTTCAGGGCAGAGTGGCAAAGAAAAAGCCATATCTGAGACTGGCTAATAAAAAGAAAAGATTAATATGGGCAAAAGCACACAGACATTGGACAGAGGAAGATTGGACAAAAAGTGTTATGGACAGACGAATCGAAGTTTGAGGTGTTTGGATCACACAGAAGAACATTTGTGAGACGCAGAACAACTGAAAAGATGCTGGAAGAGTGCCTGGCGCCATCTGTCAAGCATGGTGGAGGTAATGTGATGGTCTGGGGTTGCTTTGGTGCTGGTAAAGTGGGAGATTTGTACAAGGTAAAAGGGATTTTGAATAAGGAAGGCTATCACTCCATTTTGCAACGCCATGCCATACCCTGTGGACAGCGCTTGATTGGAGCCAATTTCATCCTACAACAGGACAATGACCCAAAGCACACCTCCAAATTATGCAAGAACTATTTAGGGAAGAAGCAGGCAGCTGGTATTCTATCTGTAATGGAGTGGCCAGCGCAGTCACCAGATCTCAACCCCATAGAGCTGTTGTGGGAGCAGCTTGACCGTATGGTACGCAAGAAGTGCCCATCAAGCCAATCCAACTTGTGGGAGGGCCTTCTGGAAGAATGGGGTGAAATTTCTCCCGATTACCTCAGCAAATTAACAGCTAGAATGCCAAAGGTCTGCAATGCTGTAATTGCTGCAAATGGAGCATTCTTTGACGAAAGCAAAGTTTGAAGGAGAAAATTATTATTTCAAATAAAAATCATTATTTCTAACCTTGTCAATGTCTTGACTTTATTTTCTAGTCATTTTGCAACTCATTTGATAAATATAAGTGTGAGTTTTCATGGAAAACACAAATTTGTCTGGGTGACCCCAAACTTTTGAACGGTAGTGTATATCACTTACATTTTTACACAATATGAAAGCCCAATATGTTCTGAGAAAAACAAGACCAAATACATGTAGGTTGGAAAAATAATAGAACAACAATTTGCTTTTAAATTGGCACATGGCTAAAACGTAAAAATGGGCCTGGTCGGGAAGTGGTTAAGACAGTTGACTGAACTATCACTTAAAATATTTACCAAATAACGCTAGGCCAAGATTGCTCACATTGGATAGGGAAGGAGAGAGGGGCGGTAAGGATGCAGAGGAGGAAAAAAGGGGGGGGGGGGTGGGATGGGTAGGAAGAAGTGGAGGGAGAAGGGGGGAGAAAAAAAGAAAGCGAGTGTAATCCTTGCCATAATTGCAAATGTAAACAACAGAAGTACACCTTATTGCATTATAATCCCAACATGTAAATCAAGATCAATTCACCATGCTTTAAACAATTTGGAAGTAGGCCGACATCTCCAGGTCTTCACTATGAAGAACAGTCAGATAGGATCAATCCGTGAAAATATCTAGTGTCCGCATCCTGATGTAAGAGTTTCTTGGGCGATTTAGGTTTCGTAGCGGATTGACGTTGTGCAGGTGACGGTAAATCCATTGCCACTAGCATCCAGGAGGGGATAACCATAAGATTCATGTCCAATTTTTGCAAAGCACTGTCCATATCTTCGGGCGCGCGAATTGTGATTTGTTTACCATTCTTCATGGTCGCCAGTCCAAAGGGGAATAGCCATCTTATTGGCAGTTTACGGGCACGAAAGGCATCTGTAACGGGCTTCAATATACAGCGTTTTGCCAGTGTTCTAGCAGTACGATCCTCGTATAGTGAGATCTTGTCCCCTTCATACAGTACTTCTGATGATTCTCGAGCTGCTCTCAAGATGGCTGCGGTGTGCACGTAGCTTAGGATTCCGCAGGTTTAGGCTTGAAGGCCCTATGTACCCTTTCAATGGTCAGTGATGCTGCTTGGTCAGCCCCTATCAAGGAGGTAAAAATATGGGTTACAGCACCTGGCAGAGAGTCTATGGCGACCGATTCATGGAGTCCTCTCAACCTGACATTCCTCCTCCTGCTTCGATTTTCTTGATTCTCCAAATGTAAGTAGAAGTTTTCAAGGCCGTAGTAAGTTCTGTCGCTGCTCTGTGTAGGGAGGAGCTGTGTTCCATAGCAGAGACCTGTGCATCCTCTAAAGTCATGACCCGGTGTCCTATCTGGTGCATGTCGGATTTTATCTCTGATATGTCTCTCATAACCGGAGTAAGTGCTTGCATTAGTGTCTTCTTTAAATATGCTCTAGAGATAGGTCCGGCGTCCGCCTCTTCTGCACAATCTGATGGAGCAGAGTAGCTATCTAAATCATCTGCAGGCTGTTCCTCTTGCAGGAGGGTCGGCACCATCTTGGATTTCCCCACTGGTGAAGCCCCTTTCCTTTTAAAGAATTTATCCATCTCTGGTGATGGCTTCATTTAGGTTGCCGAGTTGTGCCTTGGGATTCTCTACCCTTGTCTTTCCCTGTTTTCACCATTTCTGGAGGGAAGCAGTTGGTGTTAATAAGAAGGTTCAGTGAGCGGTGAGGAGCTCCGGGATCATACTACCATCAGTCAGCCTGGCAAGCTCCTTTCCCCACTTTTTACATTTTCTGTCGATAGAGCTGTGTGATGGCTTGCTTTTTGCGAGGCGAGCTGTAGATTTAATTAGTACTATTTTGGGGTACATGCACATTTTTATTAATGTTAATTCAATTTTTTGTGGGAGGTGTTATGATAAAAAAACCAGCAACTTTGGTGTTTGTTTGTTTGTTTGTTAATTACATTCGCCGTGCGGGATAAAGAATGTTATAGTGTAATAGTTATGTTTATTTTTTACATTATTTTAGAGAATTTTTTTTTGAAAAGAAGGGTTTGTAGGAATTTTTAAATATTTTTTTTAGTAATAACTTTTTTCACATTTTTTTACATTTTTCTTAGTCTCACTAGGGATCTTAGACATACGATTATATACACTGCAATACACTTATCTATTGTAGTGTATGGTACTTCTACCGCTCTCCTTTTAAGCCCTCCCTCTGCAAGGCTTAATAGGAGAATGGCAGACATGGGACCTTAATTAGGCCCCCAGGCTGTCATGACAACCATTGCCACTGCATGAGATGGAGTCGATGAGATGATGGAGGGGGCACCCCTTCTTTCTATTGGATTATTAGCTGCGGTTGCAGTGGTTTAATGGCCGGGATCAGAGATATCTCCGAATCCAGCCGTTACAGTGAGGTGTCGATTGTAACACCCTTCCTTATCTGGCAATCTGATGGACGATTATGGGTTTGGCGAATGACAGGAGAACGTTACCTCCCCGACTGCATTGTGCCAACTGTAAAGTTTGGTGGAGGGGGGATAATGCTATGGGGTTGCTTTTTAGGGATTGTCCGAGGCGCCTTAGTGCCAGTGAAGGGAAATGTTAATGCTTCAGTATACCAAGGCACTTTGGCCAATTGGATTCTTCCACATTTGTGGTAACAGTTTGGGGTTCGGTCCTTTTCTGTTCTAGCGTAACTGCGCCCCAGTGCACAAAGCAAGGTCTATAAAGACGTGGCTGGGTGAGTCTGGTGTGGGAGAACTTGACTGGCCGCACAGATCCCTGACCTCAACCCCATTGTACATCTTTGGGATGAACTACAACGGAGATTGCGAGATCTATCTATCTATCTATCTTAGGACAACAATGGGTTACATGCATTATTTCAGTAAGTCAAGCTAAACATCAGTGACAGTTTTTTTGTTCCCCTTTTCTGCTTTGAAGGATTTATCAGGACATGGTTTGATTGAAAGCATGTGGTAAAATAACACGCTCTAAACACAAGTGTAAATAATGACATTACAATAAAATGGGCAGTGTGATCTTAATCCAAACATGATCAGGAACATCTGATAACTGGCAGGGAATCACATACAGAACATAAGTACAGACATATGCAGAACTGAAGACTTTGGCGTGCAACATCTTAGAAGAGAAACCGTCAGATCTCTATTCACTTTGTTCTGATATTATTATTAATCTTATTGTTGTTTTAAGTTACATATCATTTCTTTAGTGTAGACATAAATCTAGTAGAAATATACTGACATTAGGCATAAGCCCAGAGAGGCCGCGGAGCTGTAGTCAGATAGGATGATTGGGTGATTGTCCACTTCATCTTTCTAAACTCTTGTGGAAGGGTTTGGATGGCATCACCCTCTGCCCAGGTCTCTCTTATTTTCTATTATTGTGATGTCAGTGAAGAGGGGCAACTCTAAACTCTGCCATTTTTGCAAAGTACAGTAGCCCCTGCTCATTATATTTGCACTCCTCAATTTCCAAAGTTGCGCATATATATATATATATATATATATATATATATGTAATGACCGGGATAGGGAAACAGACAAGTGAGCCCTAATCTACCCGCCACTCAGTCCCTGCCTACTTGCAACGACCCGCCCTAGGCGACGGGGTACAACTGGGCGACGGTCCCTACATTCAGTAAGTGCACGACAGACAACCAGACAAGGAAACACAGAACAAGGGAAACGGGGCAGTTGCCCACGGCAACACCGTGAGCAACAAGATTAGTAAACGAGCCGAGTCAAACCAGGAGAGTACGAGGTGCCAAACGCAGAGCAGGAGAGTAGTGAACAAGCTGAGTCAAACCAGGAGTGTACGAGGTACCAAACGCAGAGCAGAAGAGTAGTCAGTAAGCCAGGGTCAATACGAAGCAGGGACAAGTAGTTCAAGAAGCTGCAGCAGGGCCAGGAAACCAACAGAGAAGAATCACAAGCAAGGAGGAACAGGAAAGGCAGGTATAAATAGACAGAGGGCGGGAGCTAGCTCCGTCTGGCCAGGCTGTGATAGGCTCTCCCACTCCTAAGTCTGCCATCCTGAGTGGTGGAAGATGGAGTCAGTCTCACAGACATAGAAGCAGGTGCAGACTGATTACCTATGGGCGTGGATACAGAAGCTGTGCCTGGCAGATCCTTAACAATATATATATATATATATATATATATATATATATATATATATATATATATATATATATATAAAGAAAGAAGATTTGCAGCACTCCAATGTGAAAAAAGTGGTGGTTTATTCAATCCAAGAACAACAGCAACGTTTCAATCCTACAATAGGATCTTTATCAAGCCTTGATAAAGATCCTATTGTAGGATTGAAACGTTGCTGTTGTTCTTGGATTGAATAAACCACCACTTTTTTCACATTGGAGTGCTGCAAATCTTCTTTCTTTATATACCAATACACGTCCGAGGATCGGGACGTTTTGCTGGGCACCTAATCAATTGATTCTGTGTGAGTGCTGCTGTCTTCTTGTTTGCTATATATATATATATATATATATATATACTGCCTTACAATACCTTAATAACCTCCATACAGTATCCAATTTAATCTACTGTAGAGTCCCTTAGTAACACTGCCATTAACTGCCCCACTATAGAAACAATTTATTGTTCAATTAATATCATCATACGATGCTGCAATAATACTTCCATACATTACATAATATCACCATATTGTTAACTGCAGAGCACGAGACGATTGAGTGGCTGTGACTTGATAACGGGGCGGTTCTCTTTATAGTTGGGCACACCACTCAGTTCTAATAAGCACTCTGTAGACTGCTGCAACTGTCAGTGGAGCAGAATATTTTTCCACTCTCGTTTCTGGTTGCTTTTGGGGGTCCGGTTCTCAAGGGCCCCAAGGAAAATGAGGGTCTCGAGCAATTGAACAGTTTCCCACCCCTAAAAACCAGCCCTGCCTGACCTGGTTAATCCCATTCATTGGGCAGAGGGATGGGTCCAACCTGAGCCTTGTTTACGACATGTCCAGGCACTATAGCAGCAAGTGAGGAAGTAGGGCACATCCCAATGCTGATTATCTCATCTGATTCTTCCCATAGTCCTATCGTTGCCGTGTGAAGTAATCATTTATTATTTTTATCGGTGCACCTGGCAAATTAGCCATCATCTTGATATATTATGTTGAATTATCCATATAAATAAAAGGAATGTACATATAGAATTACCTCCACAATATATACATTAGTCTTTGAAAGAACACAGCCGCATTTCGTACTATAGATGTAGAAGAGTTGAATTTGTCTTTGGCACAACTCATACAGATATCACAATATTCTAAATGAAGCTTTACAAAGGGCTGCATGCAAACCTAATCGGTTAGTATAGAGAGTTATCAAGTTGCTCAATTAATTCAGTCCCTAACTGTAAAATAACATATTCAGCTCTGCTACATCTATACCTGCAGTCTTGGTGTTTTAGCATAAATATTGTTACATTTATCCTTACATTCATCCACGCAAGGATGTACATACCATACCGGCAGCCTCTGTGGCGGATATTGGACCAGTGGAAAGAGACTCTATACACCTTCCGCATGGATGGTGTCAACTTGAGCAGGATTAGCAATGTTAGCAAGCCAGGTGGTGGGAACTGTAAAAAGGGTTATGCTGTCTTTATATTCTACAAGGGATGGAAAGCTGGAGGGCGGAAGGAGAACAAAAACACGCACCACAAGTGGGCCCCATTTTGATTTTTGCTATGGGACTCTTCTCTATGTATGTATAGTGCATACTAGAAAATGTAGTTGTGCCAATGTCACCAACACTGTGACTCATGAGCTCATGTAGAGAGTGCACAAAAGATTAGTGAAGGTGCATGCATCTATTATAAGATTGCCAAAAATATGTCAGACATTAGGAATGGGATCTGCTGTCTTGTACTGCACATTCCATATAGCAGGAATTACATTGTGTTCTTCCAGCTATCTATGAACGGACTCCTACGCTAGTACTGTATGTACTGTAATGTAATGTTAAAAGTTTGCCCTATTTATTTGCATATGGTCAGGGGCGTTGCTAGGGTCTTAGAAGATCAGGGGCACAAGCCATATGTTTACCCCCCAAAAAAATAAAAAATCTTATACATATATATCTGAGAGCATATCTATACGACTATGGCTTCTATAGATACACCACTGGCTAGCACCAGGCCCCGGATGCCTGGTTCTAGCGACGCTACTGCACATGGTAATATATACCAGTTTATATACTTAAACGCTATAGAAATATACTTTTAACCAGTGGCGTAGCTATAGGGGTCGCAATTGCGATCGGGTCCCTAAGCCTGGGGGGCCCACAGGGCCCCCGTTGCCACACAGCACTGACCGCGTTGGTCCCGTCTTGCAACTGTATCTATGACCTCAGGACGCAGATACAGTTGAAATAAATGCTAGAGCAAGGAGCTGACGGCTCCTTGCTCCGGCATTCAATGTGGCGTGAGAATGTAGTGATATCATCGTGCCTGTCTGTGCTGTGGTATGAGTCACTCATACCACAGGCCAAAGGAGGAGAAGATGCTATTCCACTCATCGTGGGAATAGGGATAGGTAAGTAATTATTTTATTATTTTTCTATTAGGCACATGTGGGGGAATTATACTGGGTATGGGAGGGGGCAGATATGGTGGCAGCTATAGGAGCATTATACTGTATGGGGGCATTATACTGTATGGGACAGCTATGGGGGCACAATGCAGTGTGAGAGCATTATACTGTATGGGGCAGCTAATGGGGGCATTAAACTATGGGGGCAGCTATGTGGGCATTTCACTATGGGGGGGCATTATACTGTGGGGGCATTATACTGTGCGGTGGGCAGTTATGGGGGGCATTATGCTGTGTGGGGAAAGCTATGGGGAGCATTATACTGTGGGGCAGCTACAGGGGCATTATACTGTATGGAGGCATTATAGTGTGTGGGGGCAGATATAGGGAGCATTATACTGTATGGGGCAGCTATGGGGAGCATTATACTGTGGGGGGCAGCTATGGGTGTCATTATACTGTGTGTGGGAATTATATTGTGTGGGCAGTTATGGGGGCATTATACTGTGGGGCAGTTATGGGGCATTATACTGTGTGGGGGCAGCTATGGGGGCATTATACTGTGGGGGAGCAGCTATGGGTGTCATTATACTGTGTGTGTGAATTATATTGTGTGGGCAGTTATGGGGCATTATACTGTGGGGCAGTTATGGGGCATTATACTGTGTGGGAGCAGCTATGGGGGCATTATATTGTGGGGGGGCAGCTATGGGTGTCATTATATTGTGTGGGGGCATTATATTGTGTGGGCAGTTATGGGGCACCCACCATTATTACCCCAGTACCCACCGCCAAAAGGGGTACCAGGAAGAGCTGGGTACGATCCAGTACCTGACCGTTTTATTGAGAATAAAAAAAGCCGTAATCGAAGTACTACTCAAATCCGACGTAGTTCAACATCTGAACCTGTAAAAAAAACACAAATAAACCACATTTGTAACACATAAATAAGCAAAACCAATTATTATTCTTACCTTTCCTGGGTCCAGCACTGGAGCCGCAATGTCAGCGAGTTGGGCCCATATCTAATCCAATCATGTGTGATACTGTCTGCTGAGCCACTGTATCTAATCCAATCATGTGTGATAATGTCTGCTGAGCCACTGTATCTAATCCTATTCATAGCTATAGGGTCATAGTGCTATAGATATGCTGTCTCATATATATATATATATATATATATATATACACACATTTCTTTTTTGGGGTGAACATATGTTAGTACAAACAGGGGCGTAACTAGGAGAGACTGGGCCCCATACCAAACTTTTGACTGGGACCCCCACACCCCTGGGTGTCACACAACCCCCCCTTGTAGATAGTGCCTTTTTTACAGCCCCCCCTGTAGATAACGCCATACAGCCCCCTCTGTAGATAGCGCCATACAGCCCCCCTGTAGATAGCGCCATACAGCCCACCCTGTAGATAACGCCATACAGCCCCCCTGTAAATAACGCCATACAGCCCCCTGTAGATAATGCCATACAGCCCCCCTGTAGATAACGCCATACAGCCCCCCTGTAGATAGCGCCATACAGCCCCCTGTAGATAACGCCATACAGCCCCCCTGTAGATAACGCCATACAGCCCCCCTGTAGATAATGCCATACAGCCCCCCTGTAGATAACGCCATACAGCCCCCCTGTAGATAACGCCATACAGAGTCCCCCCTGTAGATATCTCCATACAGCCCCCTCTGTAGATAGCGCCACACAGCCCCCCCTGTAGATAACGCCATACAGCCCCCCCTGTAGATAACGCCATACAGCCCCCCTGTAGATAACTCCATACAGCCCCCCTGTAGATAACGCCATACAGCCGCCCCTGTAGATGACGCCATACAGCCCCCCTATAGATAACGCCATATAGCCCCCTGTAGATAACGCCATACAGCTCCCCTGTAGATAACGCCATACAGCCCCCTGTAGATAACGCCATACAGAGTCCCCCCTGTAGATAACTCCATACAGCCCCCTCTGTAGATAGCGCCATACAGCCCTCTGTAGATAACGCCATACAGCCCCCACTGTAGAGAACGCCATACAGCCCCCACTGTAGAACGCCATACAGCCCCCCCTGTAGAGAACGTCATACAGCCCCCCCTGTAGAGAACGCCATACAGCCCCCCCTGTAGAGAAAGCCATACAGACCTGTCATACAGGGGTCATACAGGGGTCTGTATGGCGTTCTCTACAAGGGGGTCTGTATGGCGTTATCTACAGGGGGCTGTATGGCGTTATCTACAGGGGGGTCTGTATGGCGTTATCTACAGGGGGGCTGTATGGCGTTATCTACAGGGGGGCTGTATGCCGTTATCTACAGTGGGGGATGTATGGCGTTATCTACAGGGGGGCTGTATGGCGTTATCCACAGTGGGGGCTGTATGGCGTTATCTACAGAGGGGGCTGTATGTATTTTGTTTAATGGCAGAGCGGGGAGATACCTCCCTGCTCTGCCGCAGTGTTCAGTGGCGTCGCGCTGTAGAAGCCATAGCGGCTGCTAGCGGAGCCTCCGGCCATAGTGGGGGCCCGTGCCGGCGGGCGACACGGGCCCCCTCATGCCGCGGGCCCCATAGCAGCCGCTATGGCTGCTACGGCGGTAGTTACGCCACTGAGTACAAGGATACTTACTGCTGGGGCCCTGTATCTAAGTATCATGTGTGATACTGTCTGCTGGGCCATGTATCTAATTCTATCATGTGTAATACTGTCTGCTGGGCGATGTATGATACCGTCTGCTGAGACATGGTGGGTATGTGGGACCACCTACAGGGGACTGCATGACACTGTCTACAAGGCGGATGTATGGCAGGGGGACTGAGTGTGGAATCATACAGGTGGGTTGTGACACTATATACAGGGGGCATTGTGTGGGGAACGCTCTACAGGTGTCTTTGATTAGAGCCACGAGAAATAACTTTGCTTGGGGCCCCAGAAATGCCAAATTTGCCCATGAGGGTTAGTACAAGGATACTTACTGCTGGGGCCCTGTATCTAAGGCTTGATTTACATGAGCGTGTGTCATCAGTGTATGATGCGCAGCTGCGTGATTTTCACGCAGCCGCCATCATTATGACACTCCGTTTGGATGTTTGTAAACAGAAAAGCACGGGGTGCTTTTCTGTTTACATTCAGAGTTTGACAGCTGTTGCGCGAATCACGCAGTTCGCACGGAAGTGCTTCCGTGCGACCTGCTTGGTTTTCACGCACCCATTGACTTCAATGGGTGCATGATGCGTGAACAGCGCACAAATAAAGGACATGTTGTGAGTTTTACGCAACGCACTCGCGCTGCGCAAAATTCACGCACTGTCTGCACTGCCCCATAGCCTAATATAGGTGCGTACGACACTCGTGAAAAGCACGCGCGTCGCACGCGCGTATATTACGCTCATGTAAATGATGCCTAAGGCTACATTCATATGAGCATGACAGATTTACGTGCATAAAAAATGCGCGGAAATCTGGTCGTGCGCGTTGCGTTTTGTATCAGTGTGCTTTGCGTGTGGCATGTGTTTTTCACTCACTCGCAAGCACTTTTTTTTTCAGTGTAATCCATGTGTGAAACACGGACAGCACACGGATGAAATACACCAATATAGGACATGCAGTGAGTTTCAAACAAAGGACACTCGCTGCCTGAAAACTCACGCATGTGTGAATAGTCCCATTGTTTCAACGCACAACACATGGACGAGAATCATGCTCGTCTGAATGAGCCCTAATCCTATCATGTGTGATACTGTCTGCTGGGGGCATGTATCTAAGCCTATCATGTGTGATACTGTCTGCTGGGGGCATGTATCTAAGCCTATCATGTGTGATACTGTCTGCTGGGGGCATGTATCTAAGCCTATCATGTGTGATACTGTCTGCTGGGGCTGTGTATCTAAGCCTATCATGTATAATACTGTCTGCTGAGACAATGCATCCAATTCCATCCAGCATCTACACTGTGTTACAAATTATTATGCACTTTGAATTTAAGTGTCATAAACATTTAATTAATCGTTTTTCAATTAAACTCATGGATGGTATTGTGTCTTAGGGCTCTTTGGATCATTGTAATCAATCTCAGACACCTGTGATAATTAGTTTGCCAAGTGTGCCCAATCAAAGGAAAACTACTTAAGAAGGACGTTCCACATTATTAAGCAAGCCACAGGTTTCAAGCAATATGGGAAAGAAAAAGGATCTCTGTGCTGCCGAAAAGCGTGACATAGTGCATATCTCGGACAAGGTATGAAAACATTGGATATTTCAAGAAAACGTAAGCGTGATCATCGTACTGTGAAAAGATTTGTGGCTGATTCATAGCACAGTCGGGTTCGTTCAGATAAAGGCATAATGAGGAAGGTTTCTGCCAGACAAATTAATAGGATTAGGAGAGCAGCTGCTAAAATGCCATTGCAAAGCAGTAAACAGGTATATGAAGCCGTTGGTGCCTCTGGAGTCCCGCGAACCTCAAGGTGTAGGATCCTCTAGAGGTTTGCAAGTGTGCATAAAGCTATTATTCGGCCACCCCTAAACAATGCTCACAAGCAGAAATGGTTGCAGTGGGCTCAGAAATACATGAAGACTAATTTTCAAACCGTGTTGTTTACTGATGAGTGCCGTGCAACCCTGGATGGTCCAGATGGATGGAGTAGTGGATGGTTGGTGAATGGCCACCATGTCCCAACAAGGCTGCGACGTCAGCAAGGAGGTGGCGGAGTCATGTTTTGGGCTGGAATCATGGGGAGAGAGCTGGTAGGCCCCTTTAGGGTCTCTGACGGTGTGAAAATGACCTCTGCAAAGTACGTAGAGTTTATGACTGACCACTTTCTCCCGTGGTACAAAAAGAAGAACCGTGCCTTCCGTAGCAAAATTATCTTCATGCATGACAATGCACCATCTCATGCTGCAAAGAATACCTCTGTGTCATTGGCTGCTATGGGCATAAAAAGAGAGAAACTCATGGTGTGGCCACCATGTTCCCATGACCTCAACCCTATTGAGAACCTTTGGAGCATCCTCAAGCAAAATATCTATGAGGGTGGGAGGCAGTTCACATCAAAACTCACAATACTCACAAATTCAATGGATGCAAGAATTGTGAAGGTGATATCAAAGAAGGGGTCCTGTGTTAACATGTAACTTGGCCTGTGATTTCTGTAAATATGACCTCCTGATGCTGCAAATTCAACTAATTATCATTTTAGTTCTCTTTACAACCTTTAAAATGTTTTGATCTCTGTTGTGCATAATAATTTGAAACAGTGCATTTTGAGTTTTTTACTTCTAAAAAAAAATCTGTTCTCATTAGGAGATTTGTTCAATAAAATTTGCATTATACTCCAACGGTTGATGGCTTGAAGATTATACTGACTGTCATTTGCGTCGACTATTTAGGAAAATCAGCGAAAAATAACATTTGCATAATAATTTGGAACGTGGTGTATAGGAGCCTTAGTCTTATAGATATGCTATCTCCGATATGTATGTAAAAATGTATTTATTTTTTGGTGGGGTGGTAAATATATGTCTCGGGGCTTGTGCCCCTGATATTTTAAGACCCTAGCAACGCCCCTGCTTCTTATTATTGGCTCAGATATACAGGTTTCCAACCAAACAAGTTGTGGCCTGTTCTGCATGTAGTAAATTACCCAATTAACCACTTGTCCCTTTACTGTCAAGCTTAATAACTTTTCCCTAAGCAGGGCCAGTTGAATTGTATTAAATGCGCTTTAAAAACTAAAGAAGGTTTTCTCACATAAAAACAAACAGAATCTAGGTGTGAATACATCTGCTGCAAAAGAAGGTGCACAGCATCCTACACCCCCATTCTCGACCCATAGACAAGCTACAAAGGATCCATCAGATTACCAAAACGTGATAACAAATACGATAAAACTAATCTTTCCAACACTTTCATAGCATATGGTGTCAGAGCAACAGGCCAAAAAGTATTTGGTTCCACTCGGTTTTCAATCTATAGAACCGGTACCACACATGACATTTTCCATGACACAGGGACACGCTGCAGACACAGACTCAAGTTAAAAAGGGTAGCAAAGACCTCACACGGATGTTCTGCACACACTCTCCTTGGTAACCCAACTGGGCCTCCCGACTTCCCTAATTTCAATTTCCCAAACTCCTGTCTCACCTCCTTCACTGTAACCACAATAGGTGGCAGTAATTCCTTTGCAGCGCTATCCTCATTCCCCCTCCGACCAACACAATTCATGACTATACCACGTACTTCACCTCTATCAACACTCATATTACTAAACCTATTAAAAAACATATTAAATTCATAAGTTTTATTCAAATTATCCCCCTCCAGAGACTTTTTCACTTTAAATTTGGTAATTTGTTTCATACCCGACTATACTTCCCTAATGTCCTTCCTCAAAAATTTATTCATTTTTTCCTATACTCTTCCTGACTTTCCCGCACACTCTTCCATAATATCCTCTCTACAAACCTCAGCTGATCCCTATCCCACGCTCTAAAAGCATCTTTTTTTTAATAACTCCTTCAGATCCTTTGTTACCCATGGCTTATTTAAAATATATATATATACTGTATAGTCTGTGGCCAAATCCACAGACCCGTTTGAATCATTTCTAGCTGTTCCCAACAGCACATCCTAATCAGTAGTCTCAAAACACAACAACATCTCATCCTTAGCCTCACTGGTCCAATCCTTTCTTTTTTGACCAGTCCCGTACTAATGAGCGGATTGCAGGGGACCCTACTGCTGAGAGAATTTAGCGACAATTCTTCATTTCCCTGAAATAATAGACCTTCCATGTAATGCACAGTTGAGTCTGGTCCTCTAGAGAGCGGGCTACACTTTGTTATGGCTCGCCACTCAAACCAATGGGACATCACTATATTATATCATTATGCCCTAAAAGGACATATGGATAAAGGTTATCTAAAGTAGACAACCCATTTTTTTTATTTTAGCACAATAGATATAGCATTTATGAAAGGGATTCATTCCAAACTTCCTTGTGGTCTAGGGTAGTAAAGAGATTAAGGCCTGCTTCCCTTGTGGTTTAGAGTAGTGGAGGAGTAAATATCTGCTTCCCTGGAGGTCCAGGGTAATGTATAGGTTAAGGCATGCTTCCCTGGTGGTCTAGGATGGTAGAGAGGTTAAGGCCTGCTTCCCTTGTGTTCTAAAGTAGAGGAGGGGTAAATGTCTGCTTCCCTGGTGGTCTAACATAGTGGAGAGTTTAAGGCCTACTTTCCTTGTGGTATAGAGTAGTGGAGGGGTGGACAAGGGGGAGGTGGGGGCTGTATGACGCCGGCTATAAGGGGGAGGTGGGGGGCACTGTGTACAAGAGGGAGGTGGGGGTCTGTATGGCACTGTCTACAAGGGGGACGTGGGGCTGTATGGCACTGTCTACAAGGGGGAGGTGGGTGCTGTATGACACCATCTAAGAGGGGGAGGTGGGGGCACTGTGTACAAGAAGGAGATGGGGGTTTGTATGGCACTGTCCACAAGGGGGAGGTGGGGGCTGTATGGCACTGTCTACAAGGGGGAGGTGGGGGCAGAATGACACTGTCTACAGAGGGGAGGTGGGGGCCTGTATGGCACTATCTACAAGGGGGAGGTGGAGCTGTATGGCACTATGTACAAGGGGGAGGTGGGGGCTGTATGACACTATTCACAAAGGGGAGGTGGGGGATATTTGACACTGTCTACAAGGGGAGGTGGGGGCTTTATGACACTGTCTGCAAGGGGGAGGTGGGGGCACTTTGTCCAAGAGGGAGGTGGGGGCTGTATGGCACTATCTACAAGGGGGAGGTGGGGCTGTATGACATTGTCTACGAGGGGGAGGTGGGGGCACTTTCTACAAGGGGGAGGTGGGGGCTGTATGGCACGATCTACAAGGGGGATGTGGGGCTGTATGACATTGTCTACGAGGGGGAGGTGGGGGCACTGTCTACAAGGGGGAGGTGGGGGGCTGTATGACATTGTCTATAAGGAGGAGGTGGGGGATTATGGCACTGTCTACAGGGAGGCTGTATGGCACAATCAACTGGGGGCACTATCTACAAGGGGGGGCTGTGTGTGGCAGCCAGGGGAAGGGGGCATTATACTGTGTGAAGGCCACTAAGCAGACATTATACTGTGAAGGGGCACTACAGGGGGCAATATACTGTGTGTGTCACTTAGGGGGCATAATACTGTGGGGGCAGAATTGGAGAACAAAATACTGTGTCCTTGAAGGGATTATAACATATTATATTATTAAATATTATTATTATTATTATTATTATTATTATTATTATTATTATCATACTTTATGGGGGCACTAAAGGGGCATTATACTGTGTGGGGGCACTATATAGGGTATTATACTGTGGGGGGGCCTTATACTTTTTATTTGGCATTTTCTTATGATGGTGTCGGGAGCCGAAAGATAATTTTGTATGGCGTGCCATCTATCCTAATGCCGGCCCTGCTCTCACCCATCCCTAGAAATGGCCCTACACTACAAATGGAGATATGAGACTTTGCATTTAGTATCCATAAAATAAAATAAAAGCACAGATCTCGGGATATAAGACAGGCACAGCTGCACAGACATGGACAGTGCTATGTTGGTGAGTGTAGGAAAGAGAAGCCTGCTGGAGCGCAGCTGACCCTTTGCTGTGCTGATCAGTGGGGGTTCTAGGACCCCCACCAATCACACATTGATGGTCTGTTCCAAGAATAGGACGTCAATATTATATTCCTGCAACCTTTAAATCTTTTTTGGGAAAGCTTGGTCACTACATAACTAGACACATTTAAGCATATAGAAAAGCCTTCCCAGAAACAGATATAACTAGGAGGTGTCTGAATAAAACTGATAATAATTTGACAGAGATGGACAACTAGAGGACTTATATTTGCAGATATTTTTTTATGGAAATGTTCATTATGATTTACATTTTAATTACACTTGCTGTGATAACTTATTCCAAATACAATGATGTCTTATAGAACTGATAAGAAGGAGGATAGCAGCGCACAGAGGACATCCTTCCAGAGGACAGATGGCTGATCCTCCTTTCACTACAGGTTCTCTATATGCATCTGAATAATTACATTTTAATTGATTTTTATTTCATTTTCATTTTGCTAATGATAATAATTAAATATTATAAAATTTCCATTAAATCAAATAGAGTGGTATGTGTACACATCTATGGTAGGAGTTTGGACTGCAAGAACTACTAGACCGGCGGATGATCGAAGTGATAGAAGTGTATAAATGCTTTCTACCCTCTATATTTTTTCACTCTCTTTGTTTTTCTTTCCTTCTCTCCTACAATGTATCAATGCCATAACACCAGCATAATTGAATGAAAATGTATGGTCCCCCTTTTTATTCAGTTTGTCTGATTTGGGTACAACTGACAGATTAAAAAGTTGCATCTAAAATTGTGCAGAAACTTTCGACCTATGTCTTTTCATAAAAAAAAAATAAAAAAAAAATACATGAGAAAGTGGTTGTGTACTACGAGCACTTCAGTGGAAGGTGGCTACGCTGGATCTGAATAAGAATGTACACGGTCATTATCTTTGACTGTTGTTAGTCTGACTGCATTTGGAGAGAGTATTCATTAGAGAGTCTGATGGACACCAGAGATACTTCAATCGAAAACTCTGTTTTTCATGAACATCATAGAGGAAGTCCCCTGTTAAGGACCCTCCTCTGCTAGTCAAGGTGGAGAAAGGCCCTGGTGTACACAGCAGGACAAATTTTTCACGTGTAAAATATTCTCTAGGAAATCATTTTCACCTTTTGACTGGCCATCGTGTCTTACTCCATGTCCAGTGCAGAGGATTAAATGTGTGGCTTCCCCTTTAAAGCGGTTTCCCAACCAATCTTTCCACTGTATAGGTGATAAATGTTTGGTCACTAAGGGCCCTACTACTCAGACCCCCACCAAACACTACAAGGGAGGTCTCCGAGTCTCCCATTTCTTCTCAACCCCAGAGAGGAGGAGTTTGGATGAAGCGGCAATCAAGACTACGCACTGCCACTCCATTCAAACTCTATGGGATTTATGGAAACAGGCGTAGTGCTTTTTATAAGGCCCCATGCACACGAACATGCTTTTGCGGCCGCAATTCCCCCGAAAATCCACGGGAGAATTGCAGCCCCATTCATTCCTATGGGGCCATGCACACGACCGTGGTTTCCATGGTCCATGCATGGCCCAGGAGCCTGGACCTCAGAAAGAATGGGCAAGTCTTATTACGGCCATGTTCTGCGGTCCAGGCTCATAGCAAATAATGGGCGTGGCCATGTGCACGGCCCGCGATTTGCGGGCGGCTTGCGGGTGACACTCCGCCCCCGGCCAACCCGAAAATCACAGCCGTGCTTATGGCTACGGTCATGTGCATGAGGCCTTAATGTGCCCAAAATGTATTTTTAAAGAAAATGTTAAACTGGTACCTCGCCAGTACATATAACAGATACCCACTGAGCAGATGATGCATGAGAATTTCTAAAATTATTATCTTGTTAGAATATTTTTTGTATTTATTTAGCATTAGTTTTAGTATTTCTTTGCTCTTTTGGGTCATTACAACTCCTTTAGGGTGTTTCTTTTTTTTTTTTTTTTTTAGTTCACAAAATAGTTTTTGTATTACAATATTTTAATTCAAGGTTCAGCTTTGGTTCAGAACTGTGATGAACACTAAAATATGGATCTGTAATTTATGAAGGTTTTATTATAGTTGTTTGTCTACTGCCTGGATGCTAAGAAAGCCCTGACAGGTCAATATTTTATCTGTATTCCTACTTTTTACTGTTCAATTTGATGGACTTCTAAGTGATTTATTTGTTATGTTTCTCTACAGAAATTATGTTATTTATGAACGTGACATTCACGGATTAGCCAGAACTGAAATAAACCATAAAACTGCTTGACAGTCGTCAGGTATTATAACATATGCTGGTGGATATGGTTCAATATACTGAACACTGGTCCTATAGTTTTCACAAACTATAAGTAACTTCTGTTAATTCCACAATAATACAAATACAATATGGTTAGTAGTGGTTTATAGTAACTGTACGGTTCTGTATCGTAATATCAGTGACCTCTGCTGTATGACCAATATATATATCTACAGTACAGGGGATAAGAAAAAAATATATAGATTATTTACAAAAACAGAGGAGTTCACAAGCGGCACAGATTCAGGCTTCCAACTTCTACAACAAGAACTGTTATTGTTACGCTTCAAGTTCCAGGGAAGGATCTAGAGACCCTCGATTCGGCAAGGGGGAGAGGACTTTCTGAATAATAATTCCTGGTATAAACTACTACATGTGTATACTGTATATAACTATCAAAACTTTTTGATAATTTTGCTGTAAAACATTATTATCCAACCAGATTTTCTGCTGCTGACAGTACTTATCATTGGAAGAAATATCTCATTTAAACCACAGTAATTCGGGTAAAATGAATAGATTAGATAGATAGATAGACAGACAGACAGACAGACAGACAGACAGACAGACAGACAGACAGACAGACAGACAGACAGACAGACAGATAGATAGATAGATAGATAGATAGATAGATAGATAGATAGATAGATAGATAGATATGAGATAGATAGATATGAGATAGATAGATAGATAGATAGATAGATAGATAGATAGATAGATAGATAGATAGATAGATAGATAGATAGATAGATAGATAGATAGATAGATAGATAGATAGATAGATAGATATGAGATAGATAGATAGATAGATAGATAGATAGATAGATAGATAGATAGATAGAAACATGAGATAGAACAAGAGAGAGATAGATAGCACATAGAATATTTATTTTCCACTGTGATAACCCTCAGAATTAAGTATTATCCACAACCCTGGAAAAGCACGAATAACACATCATAATTTTGTATCGAGATACATTTTGACAAATGAAGAATTCATCTTAGCTGCATTGAATGACTTTTAGGGCACGGCCAGACGTGGCAGAGTTTTTTGGCTGCAAATGTTGGTGCAGATTTAGGGCAATTACGCAACGAATCTGCACCAACAATTGCATATTTGACAGGTAATTCAGACGTTGCAGATATCACAGCGGACTTGCCACAGATTTCAGTTTTTGCAATGCAAAGGCTGAAATCCACAGTGAAATTCTGCTTCTTCTCCGCAACAGACAGTGCATGCTGCGGAGGGAAAATTTCGCACTGCAGCCTATGGTCCGCAGCGGAGTTTTCCGCAACGTCTGAACTAACTTGCCTAAAAATGTAGAGAAACAAATGTAAAAAACGGCCGCTGGAGTTCCACAGCAATTCCGCCACGTCTGAATGTGCCCTAAGGCTACAGTATGCTCAAACAACAGATAGGGAGGCAGAAATATCCGAAGCGGATTTGAAGGGGCATCTGCACCAGAAATAGGCACACTACATGCGGATTAGCCTCATTCAATGGGGCTAATTCACGTGAAAATGTGAAAATTCTGCACCATTTGAACGACAACGTGGATTTCCAATTATAATCAACGGAAGACAAATTGGTGGGCAGGTTTCAGGTTGATTTAGGCGCAGAATATTTGCTTGAATCCGTGTGAAAAAAACCTCTGTGTGAAAATACCCTTAGGGTATGTTCACACGAGGTCATTACATCCGTAATTGACGGACGTATTTCGGCCGCAAATCCCGGACCGAACACAGTGCAGGGAGCCGGGCTCCTAGCATCATAGTTATGTAGTTATGTACGATGCTAGGAGTCCCTGCCTCGCTGCTGGACAACTGTCCCGTACTGTAATCATGTTTTCAGTACGGGACAGTAGTTCCACGGAGAGGCAGGGACTCCTAGCGTCGTACATAACTATGATGCTAGGAGCCCGGCTCCCTGCACTGTGTTCGGTCCGGGACTTGCGCCCGAAATACGTCCGTCAATTACGGACGTAATGAACTCGTGTGAACATACCCTTACTTTGTTGTATCTGTAGATAGATTATAGATATGAGGATAGATAGATTAGATAGATAGATACAATTCGAGCGACAGTGCCCCCTTACAGTGCCTACACAGAGTGCTATCTGATATGCCCCAACAATGCCAGCCACAGTACAAATACATGAAGTATTATTTTGTAAGTCATGGCTGTACATTAAATGTAGAACTCTATGTCCTATCCCGCAGTAACTAATTTCTGTCTCCATATACATAATACAGCAATATTGCAATCAATATTATTATATATATGTACCTATAGTAATAAATATTTATAATATATTACTCCAGTTATACACAGATGAGATAAACAAGGTTCCCTCATATCTGCTCATTGACAATTGTCCCTTTATACCCTTATTAGCCGAGCACCAGTCTGTCCAATGCTATTCCTGTATTGGTAAACCAAGCTGCACCTCTGCAAGACACAGGAGTCGTAAAAAGGTAATTTAATTTCCTGATGGCAGCGCACAGGTGAAGTAATCCTCACCCTGGCTGGCAGTGGATTTTACAAGCTGGCACTAGAGACTAGGAGGCAGTGTCTAGGACCCAGGGAGGAGGCAGCAGAGGCTGGAGCAGCAGGCAGGCAGCAGACTCCTCCTTATCTCCTGTGTCAAACTTGACATCAGGCTGCTGGGGAGAGCATGGTAACTTGTGAGCCGGAGTCACATCATCCTCAGTGCTGGAGATAGATAATATGCGCCTTCCAGCACCCGGCACTGGCCAAGAATGGATTGTCAGCTCTGCTCCATCCTCTGCCTCCTGTCCTGTATCTCGCTCAGCTGCTCAGCACAACTGATCCCACATCCTCCCAATGAAGGTAAGAGAAAATCCGACTACAAAATCACTAGTGGAGACGCTGTTCTAGTACTCTGCGTCTCTGATCTGCTCCTTCAGATCCGCAACATCTTCCTAAAGTGCATTTATCTATCAATGTGTCCAGGAACTCCGGCGTCAGAGGACGTTTCATCCCTTTGATGTTTGAATTTGTTACAAATGTTACAAGATTTAAAGGGACCGCAGGGAGCTCTATGAACCTGTGCGCTGGGTCTTCGGGTTCAGTGCTGACTTTGGTATATCATATTAAGTATCTTATAGATCCACTTTATTTGTTCTCTCACTGATTGTTTGTATAAGTTACGTTTGTATCCCCCCTAGATGACGGCTTAGTACATTAAGTGAATGGCATTTTGATGATCCTGTCTCTTTAAGTGTGTAATGCTATTTGTGATATCTAAGATTCACATGTTTTCAGAACTCTTCTTAGAAATAATAACTTATTGTTGGATTGGGGATTCCCAGGATGGACTCCTACTTGTTAACTTTAAAGTATCTATCTCTATCTATCTATCTATCTATCTATCTATCTGTCCATAGTACAAGAAATGACCTTTAAAATTTGTAGTTTACAATTTAATTTTTTTTGGCAATATTTTCTGAATTAGGGGCATATGTTGAGTAATGTAACATACATGTTATTACTGATGTTTATGAATATCCTGCACAGTAGCTTCTTCAGGATCATATAAACTATGATATAACATGAGTTGTACCAAATGACAAACTCAGCCCTACTCCATTGATAAAAGTCAGCACTACCACATCTTATTTCCCTTACATTTTTTATATTAGATTTATAAAAACTACTAGTAAGGCCCTTTTATTCTTCTATTAATTTTAATTATGATTATGAAATATGTGCTGTATAGTAAAGCATACATTGTTAAAAGTGATCAGTGTTGGTGTGTGTACTGTATATATATATCGTGTGTTTATGGTCTGGTATAGAGTAGGTGCTCTAAAATTATATTATATGACACATATATGGAAATTCGCACACAATGTTTTCAATATACTGTGTGTATATCTATTCAATGGTGTGTGAGTGTGTGTGTGTGTGTGTGTGTGTGTGTGTGTGTGTATGTGTGTGTATATATATATATATATATATATATATATATATATATATATATATATATCGGTGATAATAAGAGGGTGCGCGCCCCAAGAACTTGACCGTCGTCCCTTCATGGATAAAAAGAAAATCAAAAAGTAGGAAGCACTCCAAAATAAATGGAGAAAAAAAAGAGCTACTTTATTAGCCCAGGTGCTAATAGAGTAGCTATTTTTACACTGATCTTTGAGTGCTGCCTGCTTTTTGATTTATATATATATATATATATATATATATATATATATATATATATATATAGTTGAAAAAATACATATGTCCATCAAGTTATACCAAGGGATGGGAGATGATGTATGTGTCTGTGTGTGTGTGTGTGTGTATATATATATATATATATATATATATACACGCTGAACTTGCGACTTAACTACTGAATATCATTAAAACCTAAAGTTAGGCAGACTCAGTAGGTTCACATGTATTCCTGCAGAAAACTGCTGATAACAGATTATGATATCATAAGTTGTGCTAAATGTCACTCTCAGCTCTGCTGCACTGACAACCTCGGATTTACTACATCATTTGGTAGATATTCCGAAAACATAACTTGTCACTAAAGCAACGTTGTCATTTGCCAGTTTTCTTTACTCAGTGATTTATCACGGTGCACAAAAGAAACAGATGACAAATTTAGCTCTGCTGCATCCACAAATCATTGTACAGTAATTTACTTTCAGCCTATGTTTACCTCTTTAAGACCCATATTGTGGCTCTTTCATCCACATTCAATAGGCCATCTGCTTAAAAATATGAAATTATGGCAAGCCGGCGGAATACAAATAAAAGTGGTAGCTCCCAACGTGTGAGGCTTTATCTGCAGCAGCGGAATTTATGAGGCAAACACTGTGGAAGGAGTAAATCCTTTGTAATTAAGTTAGGCAATTATTCCTCAGTGGATTGTACCCTCCTGTGATCCTGTACACAGCTCTGTTCATCAGTGATAAAAACTAAGTCAGAAATGTCAAATATTACAAAATGTTCTACATAAAGTGGGTGAAGAATGGTTCACGGGGAAAATCTTCTCCAGGAAATAATAAACAGACGTTTCACCTTTCGACTAGCTGAGCAGCATGGTACTAGAAGTGGGATCATTTTATCCTGGAATGTTAATGGAAGTTTGCAGGTTCCTTGCAGGGTCCCCCCATGTGCTGCTATATGCCAAAAATTAGAGGAAATGTGATTAATGTTTTTGTTAGTTGCCTGGTACAAAGAATGCATTGCGGAGCATTGTGTCAGTACAATGGCTTCACGGATATGTGGATGGGCTGGTCCTTTTACCAATTCTAATAGACATAAAAATAGATTATACTTAGGGGGTCATTCACACGTGGTGGAATTGCGGTTGAATTCCGCTGCGGACAGTTCGCTAGAATTCTACAGCAGCCGCTTTTTACACTTGTTTCTATACATTTTTAGGAAAGTTAGTTCAGACGTTGCAGAAAATAACTGTGCGGAAATCAGGCTGCGGTGCAGAATTTTCCCTCTGCAGCATGCTCATGACGTTGTGGAGAAGCAGCGGAATTTCACTGTGGATTTCAGCCTTTGCATTGCAAAAACTGAAATGTGTGGCAAGTCCGCTGTGATATCTGCAACGTCTGAATTACCTGTCAAATATGCAAATGTTGGTGCAGATTCGTTGCGTAATTGCCCCAAATCAGCCCCAACATTTGCAGCGGAAAAATTCTGCCACGTCTGAACATGCCCTTAGAGGGATACGAGATGATTGAGATAGATACGAGATAGATAGATAGACATTTTATTTAGAAATTATTGAGTAATACCATGACAGATCTGCCTTTGACAAATTTGACAAACGAACATGTATAGCAGAGCTGAACTGAAAATAATATAAAATATGTATGAAATATCACCCGATAATTCAAGTAAAGTTAGTATGCACATGATAAACTCCACATTCCCTAAAGCTGGCATTCACATTTTGCTCCCATATATAAAGAGGTAGCGGAGCCGAATTTGCCATTTCACGGTTTCTTTTGAGCGCCTTAATAAGTCACTTGGCTTACATAATTGAGTGGGTTTACCTGCTTTCCTATGGGAACTGCAGATAATATATTGTGATACTGTGTGACAATGAATTGTATATTGTATTAAGATAGATAGATGATATAGATACAAGATGAGAGATAGATAGATAGATAGATAGATATTATATAGAATATATTCTATTTGACAGATTACATGGCAGTAGTATATGTGTGATGAATAGGACCTCTACTAGTGGAAATTGTCTAGAAGATGTCAGTTTGACCTTATATTATTAGGCTTCCATTTAGCACATTTACCCATAATTCCCACATCATTAATCCAACGAGACTTTAGCAAATGTAAATTTCCCATGTCTGCCTGTTCCAAGCCTGTCCTGTCTTTCACAGCTAAGCAAAGTGGGCAGCCTATTCCATTTACACTGAATTGGTAAGTAAAGGAGGAATGAAAGCCACACTCCTAACATGACTGCGGGCAATGTGTGCCCCCAATAAATTGCAATTGCTGTCAGAACAGATGGACCTCAGTGCTATTTTCAAGGCTTAAAACACAGGGCACCCCCCCCCCCCCTGCCCACAATTGTTTCCTGAACAGTCACTTAATTAACTAGAAATTGACTTGTCACTTATATTCATTGGCCTGGTGAACGCAGCTTTATCTGGTCTACATGTGTATTTGTACATTTCTATATGTCACATTGATAGAATCTTTGTGGTTACTATAATTTGGTATGTATGTGTATATATATATAATCTCACAAATGCAGCTTTATGTATAATATAGCCAGATGTGTCAGTATTATTTGTGTCATCCTAGTGGAGCTGAATTTGTCCTTTGGCATGTGTTGTAATATCACAATGTGCTATCAGTGGTTTTCTAAACCTATTTCTGGTTATAGTGTCCAGAAATAAGTTGGGAATTTCAGCTACTAAATCTTTATATATAAGAGTTTGTGTAAATAATAAACTATTTATGTCTATATAAATGAAGCAGAGTTGAATGTGTAATTTAGCTATTTTTGGCTGCATGGTGTGTGTGCCATGGTAATGTACTGAGTTAAGATAACGCCGTTTACCTAAAATCCCATGCGACGCCATAGATAAAGCAATGTGATATCAAACAAGATGAGTTCTGCCGAATGGCAAATGTAACTCTGCTAAATCAGGACTGGGTGTAAATCCGTTTATACTTCGAGTGTATGTACTGTTAGTTCCAGTTGTGTAAACAATCCCCTATTTATGTGTATGGTAGACAGATGTAGCCATCTTTATCTTGACTTTTAATGCATTATATACACAGTGGCAAGAAACATTAAGTTGACTTTTTCAATGGCTTTTGTTGTGTGATATCACGCTGCAGTAAGTCATCGGAGTCAAGTTAAACTCGACTACATCTGTATACAGTTGGAGCAATCCTTATCTTGTCTCTAATAATTTTCTGCAGCGTGATAAATTATCACTTTCGGCTTTGAAAACCATTGAAAAAGTCAAGTTAAAGTTGCCACTGTATTTAACATGGCAAAATTCAAGTAAAAAATCGCTACCTCTAGAGATAGCTGAGCTGAATTTGCCATTTAATTCTATTTGGCTGTATTGCCTATGTGCCATGATAATGTGCTGGGTTAAGATAATGCAGCAGGTATACAGTACCTGAAGTCCTATGAAACAGTAGATAAAGCATTGTGATATCAGGATGAATTATTCCAAATGACAAACTAGCTCTGATACACAAGTATTACTACTGGGTGTAAATCTGTTTATACTTTGTGTACTGTACTATTAGTATCAGTTGTGTAATCTCTCTCCTTTTTATGTGTATATATACAGTAGATGTAGCAAATTTGCCATTTAACTCTGGTTGCTATGATAATGTACATAGTGTCCTATGGAACACTGTAGCCAATTTGTGACAAATCCCCAAGTTCTGCTACATTAGTACATCTTAGATTCTGTAATTAAGTATTTTTGAAAAAAATCTAAAATGCCAAGTATGTATATTTAATGTCTTCTTTTCAATGATAAAGCATTGGTATATAGATCTGTTGTAGATTGCTATAGATAGTTTGTTAACTTTTACTTTGAAACTTTTTTCTTATCAATCACTTATTAAAACGAAAAATAATGAAACGCAGATGTAGCAGAGCTGATCTTGTCAATTAAGTAGAACGGAGTGTGCCACAAAAGGTTGATGTTACGTGATCTACGTGGCTTGCTATAGGACTGCAGTTATGTCTTGAGATTGTCACCATAGGGTTCAAAAACTGTAAATGTGACAAATGAACTCTGCTACATATGCATGACTGAAGCATTATATATATTTATATATGCCTCTATGTTTTTCCTGGTGTGTCGGCTTAAGGGCACACATTGAATTCCCTTGGTTTATAGTCTTTAACAGTTAACTTTTGACCCAGGTCATTAACAGGATTATACGTAAATGTATTTAAGCTTTACTGACAGTCTGGATTGTTTTAATAATATTTTGTTTGTGAGAGCAGAGACAATAAGGAGAAAGGTAAATGTAAAAATCCAATATATATCATAAATCATTGCCACATTATTAGAGATTTGTTGTAATTATATATAAAGTATATTTTATAATAGAGTACAATTCCATTAAATGTAGCAGAGCTGAGCTGAACCGATGACAAATCGCAATGTATTAAATCCTAACATTTCCTGGAATATACAGCTGTAGCCGGGCTCAGTTTGTTGACAAAAATTATTTTCATGTAGTAATGCATTATCTATAGTTTTACATAGGACTGCAGAAAAACCTGCTAAAATATATTAACGTAGAAATTCATCATGAACGTTAACAATGTGGCCCCAAAGAGCTCAGCTCTGCTATATCTGAATATAATTATTATAAATACACAAGTTGTGCTATTGACAAGCTCAGCTCTGCTACATCTGTAGTCTTCAAACACTGGCTTTGAACAAAAGAAGTTTCCTTGTGTACACTTGTATTACAACAATAGCAGAAGCGCACAGTTCTCATTATCATTGTATTATTAAGTCTTCATTTGTCTTTGTGATATCCTCTAGTTTTAATTACTTCCAAATGCTATAGACAAAGTAATGATTATATAGGGAAGGAAGAAAATCCCTTTAAAAGAAGCCCATATGTAACGGTCTGCTTACTACAGATGAGTACCAGATAGACATCTGCGCTGGCGGTCCACAAGATGCTTTTATACTAAAGGCTTAGGGTGAAGAACTTGGGCTGCGAGGAGCTCAACACATATTGGCCCTCATGTATGAAAACTCATGCAGACAGAGTATAGCTGTTATCCACAGCAACCAATCAGACCACTTCGTTCATTTTCTAACCTGCGCTGGAAAAATGAAAGCTGAAATCTGATGGGTAGCCTTGGGCAATGTTTTTAATAAATGAGGTCCATCTTCTTCTTAGCTATAAATTTGGGTGAAGGCTCTGGTCTGTCCGACACATGGACAAGTATGTGGCTGCTTATATCAGATAATGTTTCCTATAGACATAGATTGAATGAAGCATGCCTGTGCACAGTGAGAGCGATGGAAGGGGGGGGGGTTATCTCAGGGTTACTGACTTCCATAGAGACCTACGAGATGGAAGGGAGGAGCCTCTGGGTGACTAGATGACGGGATAAACACCCCTATAATTGCTAATATGGCTGACTATGGTGGTTATCCACCAGACAGCTACTTCCAGTCTCCCATTCGCAGAAGAAATCTAAAGCCTAACAAGGGAGATTAGAAAGAAAGACTATACATAGTTATCACGTATAAGGATTCATGGCCTTTCATTTTTGGTTACGCGATAAGTCGATTTCTAATGTTTAGCATCGAATAGGGAGTGGGGGAATGTGATTTTCTTTTATCACAATTGCTGAAACGCATGTAAACCTACTGAGTTATGTTAATGTAGTGACTTATTATATGTTACCTGTAGTAGAGATGAATTTGTGATTTAACAATTTAGGGCTGTATTGTTTGTAGAATATCTGCAGTCCTATGTAAAAAAACATAAGTAGCAAATAAACTGATATAGCAATCAGCTATGTTGAATGAAAAACTCTGACAAACTTAGCATTTCTACATCTAACAAAATTACCACTGCTACATCTGAAAAACTTCGACCTGAAAACCTTTCCCGCTACATCTAAGCAACTCTGCCTTATTGCATCTGACCAACTCAGCTCTGCTATATCTGAAAATCTCAGCTTTGCTACAATTGTACTTGCACTAGTTATCAAATACGAGCAATGACTATTTTAGAGAGATCATAATGACTTTTCTAAACTATACGTAGCCACTGCTGTTAATTCAATAGCCAAATTACCACTGGTAAATAGGACCTGGTCTGAGTTTTTGTCCATAGTAGATCACTGGTTATTACTATTTTACTTTGAAAGTTGGAAGAGTTTGATATATACAGTTGAAGAAACTCGAGAACTTTATAAATGTCTTATGGGTTCCTCACACTTTCCAGTATTTAATTAGAATAATCTGACATTCTGTAATGTAATAATATGAATGGTCATTGTTTAATACGCTAATTTTGACTAGATTTAAAGGCAAACCTCCACCTCGGGGTCACTTAAAAGAATATTATTGGAGATTGCTCGCATTACACTCCGACCATTCCCATAATAACAATGTACGAATTCAGATTCCTTACAATTGTACAGATTCTTCATCAAAATGCGGACTGCTGTTTATGGCAGCCTGTAGTCTTTCTGTGGGATCTACAAGGTATATAAAATGTCCTATGTGCCCGCATGTTATTATTGAACCTCTCTAGCACAGTGGCTCCATAGCTATTGCAAAACTACAACTCCCAACATGTCCTGACAATTTCTTTAGGTTTTTGCTTCTTTAGTGTAGGTATGTTCTTACAGGTTGGATACGCTGGGTAAAAGCACGCCGTATATCCAACCTAGAACCCGTAGGAATTTCCGGCCCTGAAAAAATGCACCAATTTGTGGTGCATCTTTTTTGACGGTTCGCCATTTCACAAAACATAGCAGGAAAAAAAAAAGCCAAAACTTATCACCACCGGCGTTGTCATAGCGACACATACCTATCTTCTCTGTTCAACCCTGCCTCCTTTGACTCTGTAGCCCATGTGACCGCTCCAGTCTTTGATTGGCTGCAGCAGTCACACGGGCTGAAACCTCATCCCTGGAGGCTGGGCTGCCTGGAGAACAGCCGGGGGAACAAGGAGCTGTCGCTATGACAATGCCAGGGGTATGGACTTTTTAAATTAAATTTGAACAAAAAAAGTTTTGTATTTCTTAAATATTTGCAATTTTGGCGGCGGAATCGCAGCGGCTTTTACCATGAAATTCAATAGGGGAAAACCGGCAACAAAAGTGCAACGATTCTGCAGCATAAATTGACATGCTGCGGATTAAGAATCTGCACCACAGGTCAATTTATGAAGATATTAATAGGCATGGTAAATGTAGGATTTATCTGGCTTGTGACAAGATCACATTGGCAGCCGATATAACCCCCTGAACCTTAGGCCATATAAAGATGTATAACATAAAGCCTTATGTATGTTATCATATATTTCTAGACTCTTACTACAAGGAGCTGACCCCAAGGCTATCTCTGGTTTCAGCAGCTATAATGTGTCAGGTGACTTGTTGCAGGGTTATCACACATACAGGTCCGCGGCAGGAGATTATTGAGCTATTTAGTAATAAGTACCAGGAGGAAAGTCCTGGAAGCAGGAGGAGAACATCCAGAGTCAATGGAGATGTTTCTATAGGTGTTAAAAACGTAAAAGCAAAAACAAAACAAGCAAAATCAAACTTATTTTCATACAACACCAAACGCTATAAGTTGCCCACCTGCTTATACTACAGCGATCACTAATCATTCACAGGCTGCGAGACACTTTCAAATACAACAGATGGTGATAAGCCACAATGAATAGTATATATGTGGTATATATGTGTGTGTATATCTATGACCTAGTGATATGGCTTTTACGTTCGTGTTTTCTGCCAGCGATATGGTTTTGACTCAAGTACCAAGTTCTAGTAATGCTATGGCATCCCTGGTGCCAGGAGGGCACAATAGTTTCTAGAGAGCCACACATATGAGGCATGAGAACCACATGTGGCTTTGGAACCACTGTTTTGGGAAGACTGTTATAGTTACATACAGTAGGTTGAAAAAAGACGCAGGTCCATTAAGTTCAACCCTTCTCAAAAATAAATTACACGTCTTTCATTACTTTGATTAATTATAACCCTCAATGCCAATCGTGAGTTAATAAGCATCTAGCCTTTTTTTAAATGCTGACATAGTATCTGCCATCACTACCTCTTGGGGAAGGGCATTCCATAGCTTGACCACTTTAACTGTAAAGAACCCTTTTCTATATTGATGTCTGAAACATCTTTCTTCCACACGCAATGGGTGTCCCCTTGTCCTTGGAAAGAACAGATCGTGTGTTAGTTCTCTGTATTGACCACGCATATACTTATACATATTAAGAAGATCACCTTTTTTTTTCAAGCTGAACAAGCCCAATTTTTCTAGCCTTTCATTGTAAGCGACACCTCCAATCCCATTTAATAATCTAGTTGCCTGCTTTTGAACCCTCTCCAGTTCTCCTATGTCCTTTTTACAATGTGGAGCCCAAAACTGAATTCCATTTTCAAGATGTGGCCTTACAAGGGATTTATACAGGGGGTAACATTACGTTTTGAATCACCGGTTTTTATCTCTCTTTTTATAGACCCTAAAATCCTATTTGCTTTTGCAGCTGCTGCTTGACATTGAGTGCTGCTGCTTAGCTTATTTGTTACGAGAATACCAACTCCGTATAACAAAAAAAATAAAAAATCAATGGGACCTGAGAGATGCCGGATTACCGGATGTCCTGGATTATCAGACGGTCATATAAAAGTATATAAAACTCACTTGTAAGAGTAGATAATCTATGTGAGGATGGACCAAAATAAAACATTAACAGAAGAAATAATAATCTTATTCTAATTACCTAGTTGGTTGTTTCTGTTAAATTTTCTGCTTCTGGCCATTTGAAATTCCATATTTTTTTTTGCATCTTTGTTCTGGAAACAAGTGCTGGATTATCAGACGTTCTGGAGTGTCGGTTGCCGGAACTAAGGACTTTTAATATAAATATATATATATATATATATATGAATCTCTATATTGATTCATTCTCATTTGCGGACAGACAATGTAAAAAGCATTACATAAAAGAAATATAAACCTGACAATTGTTGGGGACGTGTAGTATATCGGCTTCACAGTATCTTCACATTTTTTACAAGTCTTTCAATGAAAGCTGCTTCTTTTCTTTGAACTTAGCGATGAGTTCATTGATGTTCCCTGACCACAGAGTGGCGCTGTGCTCTATGTGTGTCCTTACAGAAATAAGCATTAGCCAACAATTAGCCGTTTCACAGCTAACACCAAGGATAATATGGTATTTGTCATGTACATGAATTAACTCCTATAGAGGCGATCATTTCTGGATTAGACATGCAAGAATTATTCTCCATAACACAATATATTAATAATAAAAAGTAGACAATGGGGCTATTCCTTGAATGAGAACCAAACTGAAAACAGTGTGAATCTTATAAGAAGAGCAGCTAATATCTGCATACATTCTGTAAATGTAAATGTTTCTGGAGGTTCTCAGTGCTGGAAATATAGGAGATAAATCAGTGATCATGGGGTAAGGATTTTACTGAACTTTAAAGATTTCTATAGTCAGCCTCTCTCCAGCCTGAAATAGACTTGAGGTTTGGTGTCACTTTATCCAATTTAAAAACCAATCAAGTATTTGTTTTAATTAAAGGAGTAATGCACTTAGGACAATTCACCAGCAGGCGTTCAATTTCCCTGCAGCGCCACCTGAGGGGAAATTGAGTATTACACAGTGCCCATTTAATAGAATAAAAACAAAAAAGGACACGGCGCCAAACTTGCGGTATCAATATGTAATGCGCGGAGAAAAAACAATATATGCTCACCTCCAAGGTTGTGAATTACCGGCATGTAATTCGTAGTAAAGAAGCTGCTGCCAATCCCAACGCAAAACTCCCAAGGGGTTGCCAAATAGTAGAAAATACAGGAAGAAAAAACGGGATGCACGGCGCTGCTTAATAAGAAGGGTTTTAATGACGATAAATGCTACGCGTTTCGATACCGGACCGGCATCTTCATCAGGCATATCATGAGAGTAGTAAAAAAGCACACATATATATACACAAAAGTACAAGTGAAAAGTAAGATCATTGGACCAGTTCAGACCAGCCTCCTGGCCAAAAACCGCCAAAACCTGCAGGTCAAAGTTCAGAAATGTCAGAAAAAATAAAAACAGTAAACAGTAAAAATGAGGTGAATAAAAGTCACAAATGGGTTGCTAGCAGATAATGCATGACATAAAATGACACACAGGGCCAAATTTGTTACAGTATATAGACGAACAGTCACAGAGCAGCAGGGAAATGCTGCACTCAATGCAAATAGTATGTTGTACATAAGGAAGTTTTATTTGTGGTATGTGGAAGGGATACCTAGTCTGAAGTTGTCATGGGGATAGTGAGATATTACAATGTCAGAAAAAACTGTACGAGATCATTCATAACGCGCATACTGGCGCGTTGTCATGGCAACCGTAAACAAATGCATGCCGGAAGAGAGGGGAAATGTGTTGGAACGCATGATGAAGCGCAAAGATCGCAGGGGGGAAGTTGTACACAAGGGTAAATTGAGCCAGCAAATAGCTGGAGCATATATGCTAATTATATCAAAAATACAGCTAATAGACATACTTGTAATTGTGTGTGCTGTATATATTTGTAAGAAATGATGGAATAAAACTAATAAAATAATGCAATATGAGGAATATGTATAACCTCGACATCGGATAGCTCTGGAAATATTAGTGCATATATAAATAACAATATGGATAGTACAATGCGAAAAATGGAAGAAATATATGAAAATTTAAAAATAGGTTAGTATAGACTTTAGGAAACACCATATCAAAATAAAATTAATAATTAATACACCATCGAAGAAATTAGTAATTAATAAAAAATCAATAGAATTAATAATTAATAGGCTGTCCGTAGAATACAACACATAAAAAAATGTTTGACATTAATCCAAAGCGGACTCCGTAATATCATTAAGGCCATTGGGAAATAAGGTCGCCAATTTATATATCCAAAAATTTTCTCTTTTGTTTTAATCTAATAAATCTATTAGATATATCAAGGGGTATTTTTTCAATGGGAGTCACAGTGATAGAATCAAAATTGCATTTATGTTCAATGGCACAGTGGCGGGACACGCTATGTTTTTCGAACCCAGTCCTAACATTAAATCTGTGTTTATTGACTCTACATCTGAGGGTTTGGGTGGTACGACCCACATATTGTCGATTGCACGCGCATTGTAACAGGTAGATAACATAGTCACTACCACAGTTGAGAAAACTTTTAATCGGGAAACTTTCATTCGTAATTATGGAAGTGAAGTGTGTTTTTTTGTTTGAAATATTTAGACAACAGAGACATCTGGATTTGCCACAACGATAAGACCCGTTAATGATTAATGAAGTTTTTGGAGGGTCTTGGGTAATTTTATGCAGTTTGCTCGGTGCTATCATGTTTCTTAAAGTTTTTGCCCTTCTATAAGTGATCCTAGGCCTCATGGGAAGGATACTTTTCATGTATTGGTCATTTTTTAGGATGTGCCAGTGCTTTAGAAGTATAGAATTAATTAATTTACTCCCTTTATTAAAGGTAGTGATAAAATTACAATTAAAATCAGTTGGTTTCACAACTGCCCGGGATGTGGGGTTGATGCATTCAATTTGTGTTAGCGCTTTTGCTCTAGACTCTAGACTTTTTTCAAAATATTACATTCAGCGGAGAAATCTTTGTCGCTAGTGCAATTTTTTCTTATTCGTTTGAATTGGTCAAACGAATAAGAAAAAATTGCACTAGCGACAAAGATTTCTCCGCTGAATGTAATATTTTGAAAAAAAGATTTAAACAAAAAAACTTTCCAACTAGTTTGATCAAGGGAGCAGAGTCTAGAGCAAAAGCGCTAACACAAATTGAATGTATCAACCCCACATCCCGGGCAGTTGTGAAACCAACTGATTTTAATTGTAATTTTATCACTACCTTTAATAAAGGGAGTAAATTAATTAATTCTATACTTCTAAAGCACTGGCACATTCTAAAAAATGACCAATACATGAAAAGTATCCTTCCCATGAGGCCTAGGATCACTTATAGAAGGGCAAAAACTTTAAGAAACATGATAGCACCGAGCAAACTGCATAAAATTACCCAAGACCCTCCAAAAACTTCATTAATCATTAACGGGTCTTATCGTTGTGGCAAATCCAGATGTCTCTGTTGTCTAAATATTTCAAACAAAAAAACACACTTCACTTCCATAATTACGAATGAAAGTTTCCCGATTAAAAGTTTTCTCAACTGTGGTAGTGACTATGTTATCTACCTGTTACAATGCGCGTGCAATCGACAATATGTGGGTCGTACCACCCAAACCCTCAGATGTAGAGTCAATAAACACAGATTTAATGTTAAGACTGGGTTCGAAAAACATAGCGTGTCCCGCCACTGTGCCATTGAACATAAATGCAACTTTGACTCTATCACTGTGACTCCCATTGAAAAAATACCCCTTGATATATCTAATAGATTTATTAGATTAAAACAAAGAGAAAATTTTTGGATATATAAATTGGCGACCTTATTTCCTAATGGCCTTAATGATATTACGGAGTCCGCTTTGGATTAATGTCAAACATTTTTTTATGTGTTGTATTCTACGGACAGCCTATTAATTATTAATTCTATTGATTTTTTATTAATTACTAATTTCTTCGATGGTGTATTAATTATTAATTTTATTTTGATATGGTGTTTCCTAAAGTCTATACTAACCTATTTTTAAATTTTCATATATTTCTTCCATTTTTCGCATTGTACTATCCATATTGTTATTTATATATGCACTAATATTTCCAGAGCTATCCGATGTCGAGGTTATACATATTCCTCATATTGCATTATTTTATTAGTTTTATTCCATCATTTCTTACAAATATATACAGCACACACAATTACAAGTATGTCTATTAGCTGTATTTATGATATAATTAGCATATATGCTCCAGCTATTTGCTGGCTCAATTTACCCTTGTGTACAACTTCCCCCCTGCGATCTTTGCGCTTCATCATGCGTTCCAACACATTTCCCCTCTCTTCCGGCATGCATTTGTTTACGGTTGCCATGACAACGCGCCAGTATGCGCGTTATGAATGATCTCGTACAGTTTTTTCTGACATTGTAATATCTCACTATCCCCATGACAACTTCAGACTAGGTATCCCTTCCACATACCACAAATAAAACTTCCTTATGTACAACATACTATTTGCATTGAGTGCAGCATTTCCCTGCTGCTCTGTGACTGTTCGTCTATATACTGTAACAAATTTGGCCCTGTGTGTCATTTTATGTCATGCATAATCTGCTAGCAACCCATTTGTGACTTTTATTCACCTCATTTTTACTGTTTACTGTTTTTATTTTTTCTGACATTTCTGAACTTTGACCTGCAGGTTTTGGCGGTTTTTGGCCAGGAGGCTGGTCTGAACTGGTCCAATGATCTTACTTTTCACTTGTACTTTTGTGTATATATATGTGTGCTTTTTTACTACTCTCATGATATGCCTGATGAAGATGCCGGTCCGGTATCGAAACGCGTAGCATTTATCGTCATTAAAACCCTTCTTATTAAGCAGCGCCGTGCATCCCGTTTTTTCTTCCTGTATTTTCTCATTTAATAGAATGGCATGTCTGTGTGATACATAGATGTGCCGGGTCCTACTAATCAAAAGACCCCTCTTTGTAGCTGCTCTGCTGTAGCTAAGAGAAGATTTTTTAGGAGTGTGGACTCTCCCTCTTATATCCTCAAGGGGTTTTCCCAGAATCATAAATGATCACCACTCCACAAGATAGGTGATCATTTTCTGATCGATGGGGGCCCTATCGCTGGGACTCCCACGGATCGTGAGAACGGGAGTCCCAAACCCCCAGATCCTCCTCACTGCACCCCCATAGTGAGAAGAAGCTTGAATAAAGCAGTGGGTGAGCATGAGCCCGCCGCACCATTCACTGTCTAAGAGAATGACGGAAAAAGCTGAGTGCTGTACTCTACTGTTTCCATAATTTCCATAGATCTTGAATGGAGCGGCATCAGGCATGCTCCACCACTGCTTCATTCAATGACCTCCTCACTGTGGTTAAGCAATAAGGAGGACCTGGGGGTTCGGGGGCCCCCGTTTTCATGATTGGTCGAGCTCTCAGTAGCCAGTTCCCCAGCGATTACAAAATTATCACCTATCCTGTGGAGAGGTGGTAATTTATGATTTTGGGAAAGCCCCTTTAAAACAGTATTCCCTAATATCTCAGTAATTAAAAAGCAGGTTTTCGAAATCACATACTCCAGAATCTACCAATGATCTGGCAACTTAATTGAGCTGGCGCTTGAATCTTTCAATTACTCTGACAGTCTTTCCACAGAGTTGTAGAACTGGGTCATGGGACCCTCGTTCTCTTTATAGGTGAAGGTCAGGGTCCCAGAGGTGTAAGAAGGAAATATCCCTAAATATTGCAGGCTTCATACATGTGAGGATTATTATTTTTTTTATATCCTTTAGTCATAACCAACTCTTCCAGTAATCGAAATGCTCATTTCCCTCTGTCTCCTCACGTGACTACAGTTTACCAGCTTAGTACATGGGATGATGTCAGTTTATGACTGTGAATCAGATTTCTTGGTTAGCACTGATCAGAGAATGAAGGAATAATGATTTATCCTAATGAGGAGAACATCTGATTTTATAAACCAGTGAGATCTCTTGCAAGACTACAATTCCCAGCATTGTTGTCAGGGCATGCCGGGAGCTGTAGTTTAGGAGCAGCTGGAAAGCCACAGATGAGAGACCACTGTTCTAGGAACCATTCTTCGTTGAATAAGTTAGTTTGCTTTGTACCCTTTGGGTGACTGGCTGAACTGTCATTGTGAAGTGTACTTTGGTTTGATAACAATGTGTCATTACAGTGGGTTTCAGTTTTTCATCACTATCCTGTTTCTTCTGCTCTATAAACCACTACTATGGTATACCTCCCAACTTTTGAATTCAGCAAAGAGGGACATTTTTAAGCCACGCCCGTAACCACGCCCAATATCCCGCATAAACACATCAAATCACGGCCAGATCCTTCTGAAAATAACACGCGCACATTCTCACTGCGGATCTCTAGACTGTCTGGATATCACAGATATTATGGATCCGGTTATATCGTCTTTATGTTACTTTTCCTAACTTGGGTGTAACATTTGCTCATCACGGCAGCAGCAGCTGCAGGACAAACCAAAAGGCTGAGAACAATGAAAGTCAAGAGGGAGACCCTGTGGTGGACGACTTTTCAATTGACAGGTAGCAGAGTTACATGATGGGGATTTTTTTCCCAGTTGTGTAACTCTGCTACCGGTCAATGGAAAAATCATCCACCAGAGCCCCCCTGTAGATTACTCCACACACAGCCCCCCTGTACATAGCGCCAGACACAGCCCCCCTGTAGATTGCTCCACACACAGCCCCCCCTAGATTGCTCCACACCCAGCCCCCCCTGTTGATAGCGCCACACACAGCCCCCATGTACATAGCTCCACACACAGCCCCCCTGTAGGTAGCGCAACACAACCCACTTATACTTTGTGCCACAATGCCGCCAGAGCGGAGAGCGGTAGAGGCAACCGGCCCTACTTCTGCCACTCTCCGCTCTGCTTTGACGTCACTCCCCATCAGAAGAAGGCAGGAGTCTTGCAGCGGCGTTCTCACTTGGATCGATGCCGACCCGGGAGTGAACCAGTCCAGTCACCTGACCGGTGACGTCAGATGACAGGTCGGGTGACTGGACTGGTCCACTCCCGTGCCGGCATCGATCCCAGTGAGAACACCGCCGCAAGACTCCTGTCTTCTTCTGATCGCTGCTGCAGTCGCCTGGCATGCAGGGCGCCTGTCAGCAGTGATCAGCTGTTTTGATACAGCTGCAGCGCCCAGCAGGACATTTTGCAGACCGCCCGGGATGGCGGTGAGAAACCGGGACTGTCCCGCCGGATCCGGGACGGTTTGGAGGTATGACTATGGTGGTAAACCAGTATCGTGCTTGTTGAGATAATATATGTTCGATTAGTTTGGTGCGAATTTATAAAATTTTTCAAGTATATTTCGGTCTTTTTTATTTTTCCACAATTGCTCTTTGAATGACACCTGAATGCACAGATCTACAAAGCAAGAGGAGTGTGCGTGCGTGTGTGTAAACATTTTCTTTTGAAATCCACAGAGAGAGAGAGAGAGAGTATTACTAGGTGACGTAGACAATACTGTACTCATTTCATTTGTATCTAGCTGAAAGCACAAATCTGTATTAAAAGGTTTGGGTTATGTTTCATGCTGCAAACTTTGGACCATACAACTCTATAGATCTAAGTAAAAGTATACTTGGAAACACATTAACTAATAAAATATTAATAGTTTTGGACAGAACATACATAACCTGTCATTAGACAAAGGGATGGTTTCATGAGGACAAACCCATTTTCAATGAAAGCTGGTTCGGCAGGATTACATGGTGGCCATTCTAATTAATGGCATTCCATGTAATTCATAAATGGGCTGGTCTGCCGGAATGGCTCTGTTCTGGCTCATTGACAAATGTGGTGTTTTTGATCGTTATGTCTATGGCATAGGCTAGTGGCAGTGATACATCTGTTTGGTGCAGCATAAGGAGAGTCCTCCCATTTGGACACAGCCATGAGATAAGGCTGAGAGCTAGTAGATGATCTTATAGACTTCTCACCAGGAACTCTCAAAAGTCCTCTTCAAACTAGTAGGTTATTTTAGCCGTGGTTTAAAGGGGTTTTCCAGCCAGTAGAAATTGATGGCCTATCCTCAGGATAGGGCTTCAATAGCTGATGATTTGGGGTCTGACTCCCGGGACTCCTGCCGATCAGCTGTTTTGAAGGGGGTGCAGCGCGTGTACGAGCGCTGCTTCCCCTTCATTTCTTCTTGCTCACTGTGAATCTTCGACACGCATTTAGCAGCAATTCACTTCAATGGGAGAAAAGGCTGCAATACCTGTGAATTGCCTCTAAATGCGTGTCAAAGATTCACAGTGAGCAAGTAGAAATAAAGGGAAAGCCGCGCTCATAAAGGGCACTGCGGCCCTTTCAAAACAGCTGATTGGCGGGGGTCCCGGGAGTCGGACCCCGACCCATCAGCTACTGCTGGCTTATCCCGAAGATGGGCCTACAATTTTTACTGGCTGGAAAACCCCTTTAACCGTACATTATCACGGTAGACCATCAGAGTGGGATTTAATATTGTTTATAGTTGTGCAGTAACATATCCCAAATATTGTACAAGTTCTCGACCTGTAGTATGCATACCCCAGGGGTATAGAGCATGCCTCTACTATCCGCATGCTTGCTTGTAATGGGTGTAGCACAGTGTATGGTCACAGCCTTGGGGTATTTTTTTATTTTTTTTTACTTGCTTGGGAACATTGAGAAACATTGCTTTACACAGCTTTTCTTAAGGTCATCATAGCGTTAGGAGACTGCTGTGCGAAGAGTTAAATAAACTTCATACATAATTTGTACCCAGTTTCTATGCGTTGGCATCATTTTAATACCAGACATTTATGTTAATTTACGTCTGATTTTTAGACAATGTAATTTTATTTCCCCTAAAAACACGTGTCCCAAGCGACTGCTAATATGTCATAATATGAATTATTTATTGCTAGGTAGAAACATGAGTTCACTTGTATATTTTCTTTTACTAATTCATTCATTTTAGTAATTGACCTAATACTTTTCTATTTTTCTCTTTGATCCATGGAACCAATTAGAATGGAGGCAGAACATCAAATCTCTCTTGTCACTTCCATTTTCCTGCCATGTGAGACACTCTCAGGTACACATCGCACACATTACACACATTTCCCATATGTGTGACTTAGGGGAGTTAGTAACAAATCGGATTCACAAAGCCTTCCAAACATTAGCAAATTTCCTGCATTACATTACTACTCACTCATGATACTGTTGAGGCGCTCAAAAAGAGCAGAGTGTGACAACATATAGAATGTCAAATGAGATTGTAAAATCTCATGTTGTGACTGACTGTATGAAACTATTGGAAGCCATAGTACATTGACACCAATTTATTTATCTTCCATTTTTCAGTATCCCCCATGTCATTAGAAGAAGAAATACAGAAAAGTTATTGGTATAATAGAAAAAAAGAAAGCCCCATATAAATGTATTACAAACTGCTGTGTAGGTTTATTGCAAGGAAACTGGTTACTGGCAGTGCCTACGTCCTTCCACTTCAGTCCACTATTCGCAGCATGGTTGCTCAGTGGTTGGCACTGTTGTCTTGCAGCACTTGAGTCCTGGCTTTGAATCTGACCAAGGCAACCTCTGCATGGAGATTGTATGCTCTTCATATGTTTCCGCCACATTATTACAGTGTCCTCCCACCCTCCAAAAACATACTGATAGGTTAATTGGTTTTCTATAAAATAGTGTCTGTGATATGGAACTAAGAGCCCCATTGGGAACTGGCGCTGATGTGAATCTCTGTATATAACTGTGGAACTTGTTGGCATTTCGGAAGGATTTTATTAAGCACTCTACGGCAGTTTTCTGGAATAGAAAAGTTGGAATTTGTGCTCTTTTACGCCGCCTCTGCTACTTTTAAAAAAAGAGTTGGGCTTAACTGGAGAGGCGGGCCACTAGCGACCTGACAAATTTACTATAATTTACGTTAGAAACCGGAAAAAATTGTAGCCAAAGTCTGCGCCAACGAATAGCTGGCGTGGATTTCCCTTTCTGGCGCACGAACAGCCAGAGATGCACCTAAGTTATTAGGCACATTTTACTCCAGCGCTCTTTATCTTTAGACTGGTGTATGAAATGACAGTCATAATGAATTTCCCCCAAAATGGGCAATTTGAAATAAATATTAGCAAAGCATAGGCTAAACTTTTTGTCTACAAATAGGCATGCTCTATCATTTTTGGCAAACCTACCCTGCACTAATCTATTAGGGAATTATATAAATAGCAATTGCACCCCTAACAATCCGGTAATAATGTGATGTGGGGGGTCCTTACCCATCCCGGTTACCCTGTAAGCAGTTCAGCAGCATACAATGGCGCCCGCCTGTATTCATCTATGGAGCAGTAGTTTAGGAACCAGGGAATTGTTGTTGATGCAATTATTAATATATTACTGTAGACTTCTCGACTTCAAGTTATAAAGATACATAGTAAATTATTACATATTAATTTATTAGCAATTTTATGAAAACATTAAAGGCTTACTCCTATTTCTTCTTTCAAATAATGTTGTTTTATGAAGGACTAAAATAGTTACTGAATGTCTTTTGGAAGCCATTTCTACACAATTATTACATATGCTGTTGGTTTTGTAAGATGAAAAGGCTCATTTACTCAATTAAACTGCCAGAGTGGGTCCGTCCTGAGCTGTAGCCAACACAAGAATCTGTCTAAACCGAAGTATAATGGTTAAAAAACAAGCACAAGCCTCACATGTGTGAAATTACAGCAAATGCCCCAAAATTGGATTATAGAAGTCAAACGACATAAATGCTTCAAAAGACGTCTCTTTTTTTTTTTTTTTATTGGATGGCATTTAGTCTCTGCTCTCTTTAAATGAAAATGACTCTGTCTTAAATTTCAGATACCGTCCTGTGTTGCTGTGGTTTGGAGTTTAAATTAAATCATTCTCAAAGCTTCCAAAAAAACTCTAAATTCTGCTCTGAATAATTTCTGATTTCTGAACTTGCTTATTGTTGAGTATGCTTTAGGGTACTAAACTCGGAGCATGTTGTATGTATATATATATATATATATATATATATATATATATATATATATATATATATATATATATATATATATACACACACACACACACAGATGTAGCCAAGTTTATCTTGAATGATTACTTGCTGCAGAGTGATAACTCGCAACAAAAGCCATTGAAATGTCATTGAAAAAGTCAAGGTAAAGTTTCTTGCCACTGTTTATTTAATGCATTCAAAGTCAAGATGAAGATGGCTACGTGTGTGTGTGTGTGTGTGTGTGTGTGTATATATATATATATATGCCAATAGATGGTAGCAGCACTCAAGAGCAAATTCCAATATGGGTATGGGTGCCCAGCAGGTAATCCTGATCCAAGGACTGTGAGATATATATGAAGAAATCCTGCAGCACTCCGATATGGCAAAAAATGTGGTTTATTCAATTAACAAACAGATGCAGCATATATGTCCAACCTTAGGACCTTTCTCAAGCATAGTTATACATTGATATCAGTGATATATAAAGCATGTGATTCATTTACATAATGAATAATCAATAAAGCATTGTACAAGTATAAATCCACAAGTGTACCTAGTATAAAAGGTTCATCAATTATAACAGTGAGAATGTGTATGTGACAAGTATACAGTGATAAAAACAGGATCAGACATTACAATAAATATGTGTGTGTGTATATGTATATATATATACCTGATTTATGTTTAATTAAAAATGCAATAACATGAGTCGAAGTTGGGGTTTCAGGGCCACTCATCAATCGGAGATGAAGTTTGTAAATCCGTAGTGGTATGTTGATAGTATCAGACCATGCGATCGTTAATTACATGGCGTTCCTAGAGCGCCACTGCGCATGTCACACAGTTTAGCCGGAAGTCTATCGTTGCCACGCGACCACATGAAGCACAGACTACTGCGCAAGCGCCAGAATCTCAATGTGCATCGGCTAAGAATAGCAACGTCCTTATTCCAACGATGATAGATCCCTTGTATTGTTTTATATCAAAAATCTACTGTATTGGGAAGGACAATCGTCCTGATATCTAGAGTGACTGATTATCTATATATATATATATATATATATGTATATATAGTGTGTGTGTATTGGTATTGTACATATAGTCACGTTCCTAACTTTCTCTGAAGATAGATAGATATTAGATGATAGATAGATAGATAGATATTAGATGATATATAGATAGATAGATAGATAGATAGATAGATAGATAGATATTAGATGATATATAGATAGATAATAGGATTATTTTTTAACACATAGCACTTTTTTTTTTTCGGGAATAATCTGTACCTTTTCTGGAGAGCAGCAGTTATTGATACTTTTTGTATGGTCTTATCTTGGGACATCACCACAAGAGGGTCACATTATTTTATGTGACCCTGAATTGTTCTCCCCTTTTGTTTTTAAAGGTGTTTTAATCCGTATTGTTTGTATGAATGTATTACTTTTGTATATGTAAGTAAAACATTTTCTATATTCATAATTTTGGGTGTGCATACCTTTTCTGGGTAGTCGCTTTTTATGTTTGCTAAATTGGATGCACTCAACATTCGATATATTAAAATAAACGCACAGGTTATCACTTATTGTTCTATCTATGCATTATATAAGGAAAGGGGGCATTGCAAAAATAAAAGATCAAAGAAACCTTACTGGTATAAAACCACCCACCACACACACTCACATCTGTTCTCAGAATTCTACATTCTCCAGGTTTCTTTCTGGGCAAGAAAATAACCCCTTCAATGTCACTTCGATCACCAGGGGTCATGGAGTTCACAATGGCCAGTGAATATGAACATCAAGAAGCAAGTGTCATTTGTTTTAATAGCCACTATCAGTAGATTTCACCTAACCATGCAGTGCAGATCACCTCCCTGTTCTCGTTATGCAGATGTATTAATAAGTACACGGGACATTAGCTGCTAAAAGATTTACTGTGGCTTAATTCAGTAAGTGTGAGCATTAGTCTCCTTCCAGAAATATGGAGGAGCAATTTATGTGATTTAACTTTATTGCTACAACAATATATTTCATTTTTATGCAATATTTTTTAATTAACTGAGTTACAGGACTTGAAATTTTTATGACCTAACAAATACATTTAATCAGTACACAGGGCGATGTGCTAACAGAGTGCCAATGCTGAAGTGGCCTGTCTGCCTGGGCTACATTTTTAATCCACTGACAATGTTTAAAGTGTTTTCTTTGTATCATGCCTTAAATATTGCATTTTATTACACTGCGATTAACAGGAAGGAGAAGGGTTTGTGAGGGGCATATGAAAATTTTCCAAAAGTTTGTCTGCGGAGAAGGACTGGCCATGGAAAAATGGCGTTTCCATGATCTTCTTAGTTCCCTCAACCATGCAAAGTTATCGTATAGAATAATTGTATAGAAATACCAGGATCATGCATTTATAAGTGTGATTCCATGACACTAAACCATCTCAATCATTGGCCCACGGACTTCAATAGTGCCAGCCTCAATCGGCACAAATTTTGTAGCGTACAGAGCAATTAAAAAAAATAAAACATTTATTACCCAATATTTACATCAAACCAAGATATTCTGCACTGCAGTGTAGAGAATACACTTGTGCCAATACATGTCCTCAGTGGGGTTTATAATCTCAGGTTCATACTTTAAAGTGTATTTTCCCCCTTGATTTTTTGTGTGTTTAGTTTTTTTTGTATCTAAATCTGTGCTGCTGATAAATTTCAAAATGTACTTTTATAGGAATTACAGCTCTGTTTTGAGGTCTAAATGATACAATTCCAGAAGCCTGCAGCCACCACCAGAGGGAGCATTCTGTATATGCCTTTTGTATAGAAATTTTGGCAGCACTTTAATATATCCCAGCCTCGTAAACATAGTTACATAGTTAGTACGGCTGAAAAAAGACACATGTCCATCAAGTTCAACCAAGGGAAGGGAAAAGGGAAGGAGAGATTTCTACACATAGGAGCTAATATTTTTTTGTTCTAGGAAATTATCTAACCCTTTTGTAAAGCCATCTACTGTCCCTGCTGTGACCAGCTCCTGCGGTGACTATTCCATAGATTCACAGTTCTCACAGTAAAGAAGCCTTGTCGCCTCTGCAGCTTGAACCTTTTTTTCTCCAGACGGAGGGAGTGCCCCCTTGTTTTTTGAGGGGGTTTTACAAGGAACAGGATTTCACCATATTTTTTGTATGTGCCATTAATATATTTATATAAGTTAATCATGTCCCCCCTTAGTCGTCTTTTTTCAAGGCTAAATAGGTTTAATTCTTTCAATCTTTCCTCATAACTTAAATTCTCCATGCCCCTAATTAGCTTCGTTGCTCTTCTTTGTATTTTTTCCAACTCCAGGGCATCCTTTCTATGAACTGGAGCCCAGAACTGAACTGCATATTCTAGATGAGGCCTCACTAGTTAATTTTCTATGATAGCGAACTAGGTAGATGCATAGGACATATGCTTCTTTGATAAGGGCAGACTTAGCATAATAGGAATTTCTGTATTCTCCCACATCACTTCCCTGCATGTAAATAAAGTATGTAACCTTATTCCCTGAGCAGCAAAAGGTTCAAACACCCTCTATATTATAAACTTTGAAAAAGCTCTATTTGTTACAAAGTATGTAATAGCCAGTCATATTTTTTATGTAAAAAAATATTTAATTTAGGATGTGTAAATGTAGGACAAGTTGCAGAATGTTTATTAAAAAAAAGTAAACAATATAAATGCATGTGGGAAATGTAGTATAACCCTTTATTTGTAGCCATGAAGGGTCAATAAAATGCTATATTCTTAAAAATCGAAGTAGGAATCCAAATGATGCCAAAATGAAAAAGCACTTTAAATATATACTTTTGTTTTAGGAGTAATTATTTTTAGAAGTTTAAAAAGTTTATCATGCAGGCTTCCCCCCCCCTCCCCCTCCCCGCCTCGGTAGAAGCCTTTTTTTTTTTTTTTTTTTACTACTTGAATTGTTCTTTTGAAGATGGGACACCCAACAAGGCAAGCTTCAATCAGTAAGTGGCAGTCTTACATAAACAATATAAACGTCTATAATTAGTTTATGACTCGGGAAAATGGATAATTTAGGGGAAAATAAGCCCTGACTTTATTATGCTTTTAAAAAGAAAACCGTAGCTTAATAAAGTTTCCAATTTTACTTGTTATAGAAGTATTAAAAGTAATGATATGTCAAAAAAATCATTCAAATACCAGTAATTTATTGGCTCAAATCGAAGAAATATTTTCTTATAAAATAAAATTCAGATTTTTTTTTTTTTTTCCCATCGTCATTCTCACTTTTAAATGTAAAATATGTCTTTTCCAAACTAGGATTAGAATTACCAAAATAAATATGAACTTGTGTTTAAAAGGAGAATATTGAAATAGGACAATAGCCAAAAAATGATTCAAGTCAAATAAAATTTTAATAAATAGATGAATACAATAGGCTATACTATAACATTATTTGTTAAAAAAAATATATTACAATTTGATAAATTATATTCCTTCAATATTTTTTAATTCTTAACTTGCATTTTTTTAAAGTAAATTTAATGGTTCATAAGTCAGAACAAAAGATCGAGGCTCTGTCAAAAAGATTAAGAAAAGCATCAACAAGTGAAATCTTCAAAGACACGAGTTAAACATTGCACTAAACGACATAAGCTGAAAGCCAAATATTTATGTTTGAATCTCTTTTTAAAAAAAGAGAAAAAGTGGGTTTTAATCTCTATGGCTGTTTATTGTGATAATTGAGGAGCAATTGAAACTGCTGTGTTTGTGCAAGTGTCAGAGCTTTATATATGGGGCTTAAATGTACTTTTTTTTTTCAGCAATAAAACGAAAAAATCCATAAAAATCCTTATCCCCTCATGCAGATTTTAACCTAGCTTGTCATATTATTAATCTGAGATTCCTACAGAAAAATACAATATAGTACGATATCAAACAATGCATTACAGCGCCACACAATCTAATACAGTACAATACAATATATCCCTATTTACATGTGTGTATGATGGAATGACACAGTGGTAGCATTAGATAATTATAAATGATTTGCCGTACTTGTGTTGAAATGAAATACAATTTTAGTTAATATCTAAAATGACATAAAAAAAACCTGTCTCTTGAAATGGGCTTTTATATGGAAATCATTAAATATATTTAATATATTAGGGAAATAAAGTCTTAAAGGGGCTCTCCGCTTTGGACAATCCCTACTTGTTAAATGGGTTCATTGACAATAAGCTGATTACAAAGTTTACTCCTGCTGGGATCCCCCAGCGATCAGCCGCAATCTGTGGGGAAACCTAGCAGTAAGTGTTGAATTTCCCTGCAGCGCCACCACAGAGGAACTTAAGCATTACACAGTGTTCATTCAAATCAATGGGTTGTCCGTGTAATTCAGGATATTGTATGAACGACGCTCTTTGTAAATGCTCTCCACTTTGGCCAAGAAATGAGAATACTGAACAGAAGAACTGCCCCCCAGTCCATGAACTCAGAACTGCCTAATAGGACATATGAAAATGTTTTTTCTAGACTGGACAACCCCTTTAAGTATACACTTATAGTATCCACTGTAGTGTAGCCACACTGAGTAAATTAATATTAATATGCAGCTAGAAGGGTCCATGGAGAAAAAAATTGTATACCAGCTAGGGGAAGAATTGATAAGACATTATGGTGAGGAGTGGAGAACCTTCCCAGGAATATGGTATCCACAGGTGATGCAATTTTAGCTAAGAAGGAACTCCAAAATAAACTTGGGTACGGAAAAGGGCATGATGGTACCAGGTCCCCAGCACCGGGTGGCTGGGAGTGTCGTAATGTCAAGTAGCACCTGAAAGGGCCTAATTTTTCTTGTTGCTATGAGATCCCCTGTCTTTTGAGTACAATGTTATAACATATTTATAACATAACAACCAATCAGGTTTCAGCTTTTATTGTTCCAGTGTAAGTACAAAAAAACGAAATCACTAACCTGATTTGTTGCTTATCCTGACTTTTAATCACGGCTTGTTGTTTTGTGCAACCGTATACGTATTCTAGCGGTTGTCCTGGGAAACAGACAACAGTTTATCTCTACTCTGCCGTCAGTCATGCTGCTTAGCTTTAACTGTGTAGATGTCATCTGAGCTCCCACCATGCACTGCTCACTAGTAAACAGAAACAAGTAGAGTTCAAAATTTAGATTTAGACCTACAGAGGAAAATGTCATGTAACCCAACATCAGTACAAGATACATAAAGCCTAATATTTTCAAATGTACTTTTTATGTAGATGTTATCTATGGAGGGTTATAAATCATGTCACTTTTCCTTTAAATAGAATTTGTAAATAATTATACTTATTTGTATTTTCACATCTTCTGAAATACCCCGAAATGTAATTATTTACTTCATCCATAAAAAGGGATTGATGCTATTATTATACAAGTTTTATGGGATTAGTATATACATTTTAGTGGTACATAACATTTATGTCAAGAAGAGCTGTAAACCAGCCAGCATATATATCCAGAACCATCTCTTAATCTCCTACTGACTTTATTGACTTTCTAAAACCGTGCTGCTTAACCCCCTCCAAGGAAGATAACACGAGACCATCATAAGAATGTTCAGACGTTTCTTCTCAGCATAAGAAATGATAATAAACACTTCTACAGATGGAGGAGAATTCATTCCTCCCACTGATGGAACTAGACGGCCTATGTTGTCATATGCCGTGTTATCAAAACTAATAAAACCATAGTAATAAAAGAAAGAACACTGGAGATTTGTATCTTATTTCATATAAACAGGATATGATTTGGATCAGTGGTGTGTAAGTATCGGCATAAAGATGGCTGCATATATAACCGTGACTTTCCACCTCTGCTTCACTTAATGGAACAAAGTGATACACTGTGTTATGTCTAGTGCAGAGCATGCGGGGGCGCTGCACGACACAGGGGCTCTCTCTTTGCTGTTCTATGAATCCCTGTGTCATGCAGCGCCCCCTTATGCCCTGTAATAGGCAAAACACAGTTTTGCCTGGAGTGTTCCTGTAAAGGAGTTTTCCATATGTAATTATGACATGTCATACAAAATCCACACACAGTATAACATATATTCATTTGTATAGTGAGATAACTTTGTCATGTTTTCTTATGGGGCTGGGTGAACTATAACTCCAAAGTGTTACTGCGCCCCCTATAGCTATGTCTCTGTAGGTGCTTTCTATTTTACAATCTACTGCAATTTGTTTTAAATCTGAGATCCTATTTGATGTGCGGATGTGTGTTTGGTTATACTATACCATCCATACAGTGGGTTTAGTAGAAGATAACCCCATTTGCATGTGACTTTGGAGCCAATCACTTGCGACTATAGTCCTTTTTCTTATAGTCTTGTAGCAAACATTGAAGCCCCATGTATCCAGCCATGTAGAGTGTTAACGGGCACACATACACCGGGCACACATACCCAAACATCTCGGGTTCATGATCAAGTTGCAGCAGCATTTATGTTAGAACTTTTTTGTGCTGTTGTCTTATGGTGGCTTTCTAAAAAGCCATGCTATCCATGAAGGTATTGTCAGCAACAGCATAGCTGCTGTTGATGGATCCCCAGCCATTCTTTTGCATTCTGCATTCTCAAAGCTCAATTGAATTCACTCTGTGCCACCAAAACCAGCAATGTGAATGGGGTGTCACGAAATGCAGAATGCAGAGGTGTGACTGACGGACATGCCTATATGGTACTCAATATGGAACCGTTCTGAAATGTTGATTGCAAAAAATAAATATACTTTGAATATATTTTAGTAGGTCCTTGGATGTAGTTTGTCTTTACTGTATAACAGATGAAAAATTCTCATAACTGAACCATAAATGTTTATAATGTTCTTACAAGTTGATGCTACTAAATTTAAGTAAGGTTACAAAATGTTTTGAGTGTATAAATTTGCAGAGTTAGGGCTTACACGAAAGTTGTATAGGTCCATGTGATGGTCTTAAAACAATGGCCGTCACATGGTCACATTTATTACAATGAGGCCGTCCACACAGCCGTTGTTTTAACGGACCGAGTGAAGGGTCCGTTGGAAAATAGAACATGTCCTATTTTCTTCTGTTTTCACGAATCTTTCGATAGACTCAAGTCCATGAGGGATCCGTTAAAACGGGTCCCGCACGGGTGCAAATCGGGCGTAACAAAACGACCATTTTCACATCAGAGTTTGCACTCGTTGGTGTGAATCTAGCCTTGTATATAATCTGCTATTTTTATTCCCAATAATCCCTGGATTACAGAGGTCCCATCGTAAATCCAGATGTACAGGTATTAAGAAAACAGACTTAAAGGTTTTTTTGGGAAGTAAAACATTGATGACCAATCGTCCAACCCCTGGGACACCTGTCTATCCGCAGAATATAGGGGTTGCATCCCACGTCCCGTGTCAGATCTTCACTGACAAACATTGATGGCCGATCCCATAGATAGACCACCAATGTTTTAAATCCCTTTTAGCCAGTAGTAGAGTGAGCCTATCTTCCACTCATAAAGGACACAGTTGTTTTGCTAGATAAACCAGTATTTATCTAAGCTAAATAATTTATAAATTTGTCACAAAATGGCTGTCACATGTATGAGTAGGTGACAAGCCCATTATGAGTGTTTCATTGTGTTATATATGGAGACAGGTGATAATTAATCTTTTTCACCATGTTAATGAGTGACTGGAAAATTACACTTTTTTTTTTCCTTTCAATTCACATATGCTAGGCTCTCACTGGAATTACTCCTTTTCCTTTAATGCTGACATACGTAATAAATAATCATAAGGCAACGGCAACTCTATACGTAAAAGCTGTTTTCACATGAATTGGGGAGGCTCGGACTGGCCCACTAGAGTACCAGAGGATCCTGCAATGGGCCCAGACTGACACAATAATGGGACTCAAAGATTTAGCAGAAGACAGCCCCTTTTAAAGCCAACATTAGAGCCAATCACTTGCCCCTAGGGTCTAATTCTAATTATTTGACTTACAAATGACTATATGTTGATGATATGTCCTGCATGTGCAATTATAATAACATTACCATGCAATAAAAAGTGGAAATGTACATGTTCTGTATAGATGAAGGTTGGCCCATCAGAATCATCTCCTCTGGTGGGCCCATGGGACCGCAGTACTATACTGGATATAGGCATACTGTTCTTGCAGTTGATAGCTGCACCAGTTTGTAAAGGTATCATATATATATATATATATATATATATATAGTATATTGCAATGTAGTGTGCGCATGGCTGTACCAACACTTGGTACCGTTGGAGGAAGTTAGTATTCTTGTGTCATCTGAGGACAGACATTCATATGACGTTCTCCCATGGTAGCCCCTCTTTAATAATTACAACTGTGGTAAAATGATAACGCAAATACCACTGACTCTGTGGAACATAGACTTTATGACCCTTCCACAAATCCTTAACAAATGGTGAAACAAGTGCTCGCCACCATTCTACAGCTGCCGAGACTTCGAGAATACAGTCGTTTTTGTTTTAGGGTTAAAGGCTATGTAAACCTTTTTTGTAGCCTTTTTTATTAAATGAGAATAACAACTTTTTTTTTTCTAAATGTATGTGTTTAGAAACATATTTCTAGTTGCCATTTAATACTTTTTTTATGTTTTTGTTCTGCAACCTCTATACTTGCACTATACGTAGCTGGATAATGTGGCTGTAAACTCAACATGTCAGTGAGCTGGTCGGTGCATACAGATCTAGCAGCCGCCAAATTGTCAGCATGCTACGTTAATAGCGTAACACGCAACAGGGCTTTATGCTATTTACGCATCGTGGCCGTTCTTATTCAAAGTGATGGAGCAGCGCACAACACAAAAAGGGTAAGTGCTCTACGATACCGGTGTATGGCGCCACAGCAGTCAAGATGGCAACTTCTATATCTGTACATAGGAGCTGAAGCGTAAAAAACTAAGTGCAATTTTTAATAAATGTCAATTGTACTGCATATAAACACAAAACGCAAAAATACATTTAGTTATAAAAAAAAAAAAAAGGTTACAAAGGTTTAAATAGCCCTTCAGGTCTACAGATTCATAAAAAAAATCAGAGATTCCGTTATAGGACCTGCATTTTTCATCTAATTCAAGTAGGTCTCCTTTAAACTCTTATTTCCCTGGAAATCGGAGCCCTGCGTATGAAGACTATAGGCGCAAGATGAAGATACCAGGAAAGATACTCAACCCTAAATAATAGTCAGACACTGGAAAGTAAATAAATAATAATAAAAGAAAACAAAATAAATGAAGCAAATACACACGCACTACTCTCTCACTCTCACACTCACACCACACGCCACTCTTTCTCACACACACCACTCTCTCTCTCACACACACCACTCTCTCTCTCACACACACCACTCTCTCTCTCACACACACCACTCTCTCTCACACACACACCACTCTCTCTCACACACACACCACTCTCTCTCACACACACACCACTCTCTCACACACACACACCACTCTCTCACACACACCACTCTCTCTCTCTCACACACACCACTCTCTCTCTCTCACACACACCACTCTCTCTCTCTCACACACACCACTCTCTCTCTCTCACACACACACCACTCTCTCTCTCTCACACACACACCACTCTCTCTCTCACACACCACTCTCTCTCTCACACACACACCACTCTCTCTCTCTCTCACACACACCACTCTCTCTCTCACACACACCACTCTCTCTCTCTCACACACACCACTCTCTCTCTCACACACACCACTCTCTCTCACACACACCACTCTCTCTCTCACACACACCACTCTCTCTCTCACACACACACCACTCTCTCTCTCTCACACACACCACTCTCTCTCTCTCACACACCACTCTCTCTCTCACACACCACTCTCTCTCTCTCTCTCTCTCACACCACTCTTTCTCACACACACCACTCTCTCTCTCACACACACACCACTCTCTCTCTCTCACACACACCACTCTCTCTCTCTCACACACACCACTCTCTCTCTCTCACACACCACTCTCTCTCACACACACCACTCTCTCTCTCTCTCTCACACCACTCTTTCTCACACACACCACTCTCTCTCTCACACACACACCACTCTCTCTCTCTCACACACACCACTCTCTCTCTCTCACACACACCACTCTCTCTCACACACACCACTCTCTCTCTCTCTCACACACCACTCTTTCTCACACACACCACTCTCTCTCTCACACACACACCACCCTCTCTCTCTCACACACCACTCTCTCTCTCACACACACCACTCTCTCTCTCTCTCTCTCTCTCTCTCTCTCTCTCACACACACCACTCTCTCTCTCTCTCACACACACACCGCTCTCTCTCTCTCACACACACCTATATATATATATATATATATATATATATATATATATACACACACACACACACACACCGTTTTATTCCACGTTGTCTTACTATGTTGTAATGGAAAAATTAAACTGCAAAAGAATAATAATTCTCAGACAGCAATAGTTAATACAGATTTGGCCCAAATCTATAGTCTGAGTTTCCAAGACCGGGAGATAGACTGTGATGTCGGTTTGGCTCATCTTTTAATAATGGAGATCTCAGTGCTTGTCATTTTCTCCTTTTCCTTCCTGCTACTTCTCCCCCCTCACCTCATGTCTTCTTCCAGTCTGTCTGCTGATTTCATGCATTTACTATAACTGTGCAGCTATGTGGATCTCTCATGCACATGCAATGCAGGGCGTAAATCCGGATTTATTTAACATTTACATTGCCACTGCCGGAAGAAGCTTCAATTTTAACCTTTGTTAAAAAGTTTGTTTTTTTCTGAGTTAGAATTTTGGTAGAGGATTCTACCAAAATTCTAACTCAGAAAAAAACAAACTTTTTTTATATCTATCTATCTATCTATCTATCTATCTATCTATCTATCTATCTATCTATCTATCTATCTATCTATCTATCTATCTATCATCTACATGTTTAGTAACATAACTATATTGCCATGATTCTAACTTCTTGTGTGTTTTTGGGACAGTAAAGTAAAGTAAGAAATATTTAATTTAAGTTTCAACTTTATGGATTTGTCTAAACTTCAGTACATTCCAAAAGATCCTATTATTTGCTCATGTTGTTTCCTCCACTTTCCTGTTTTAGTTAATGCCAATGTGCTTCCAAGAACTGTTTTTCAATTAATAATTTATTTCCTTTCAATAAAAACATAATCTGCTGCTGCAGATGTGCCTGCACGTTGTGAGTGAGGGATCCAAGTCTGAGCATAGCCCTTAAGAGTTGTGTGTGGAACGGATCTGGATAAGAATTCTCATGTTACAAATCAAAACTTGCTGAAAGTTTTTTTTTATAAAAACAAATTGTGCATTAACCCCTTCCCGATATCCAGAATATCAATGGCGACTGTGGCATCTAAGCCGATAGAAAGAGGTGGGCAGCCCCTTCCAACAGCCCATCGACCCTCCCGTGACACGATCACGGTGTTTCGATTGTTGTCATGGCAGTCTGGGGGCCTAATGAAGGCCTTCAGGTCTGCCCCTGCCAGAGGTCTTAATAGATGCCAGTAAAAAGAACAGTATACTTCAATTAATAATTATTGCAGTATATTGTGAAAGCGATCTAACAAACGCTGTTTCAAGTCCCCTAATGGGGTGTATAAAAAATGAAAAAAACTGTTAATTTTTTTTTTTATATGTACAAAAAAATATCTTAAAGTTGGAAAAACCTTCCCTTTCCTATTTTCCTCAAAAAGCAATGTAAAAAAATACTTCAAAACATAATTGATATTGCCGCGTCCGTAAAAGTCACAACTATCACAATAAAACATCATCTAATCGGCACAGTGAACGCTGTAAAAAAACCAAAAAAATAAATAAGCGCCATAATCGCTGTTTTTTTGGTCACCTCCTCTCCAAAATTAAATAAAAGTGATCAAAAAGTCTTATGTACCCAAAAATGGTACCAATAAAAACAGATTGCCCTGCAGAAATCAAGACCCCGCACCGCTTAATTGACAGAAAAATAAAAAAGTTATGGCTTTGAGAAGATGGCGACACAAAACTATTTTTTTTGTTAAACAATTACGTTTTTACTTGTAAAAGTAATAAAACATTAAAAAAATATATAAATTTGGTATTGCTGTAATCGTATTGATCCGTAGAATAAAGGTAACATGTTGTCTTTACCGCACGGTGAACGCCGTAAAAGCAAAACCCAAGATTCAACAGGAATTTTTTCTGTCATTGCACCCCACAAAGAATTTGCTAGATCAATGGAAAAATAAAAAAATATGTTTTTATTAACGGTATGGAGGAAAAAATAAACAAAAAATGGCTGGGATGGGAAGGGGTTAATAAAGAGGTGTTTTTTGGGTGGCTTTTTCCCTAGTCCGCAACTATTTTAGAAATCGTTTTTCTGGCAATGGATTTTTCAACCGCACCCTATCCACTGTGTACATTCCCAAAACTTCTATCCGTTCACATCTGGGTAACGACTCTCATCACTTGCTTATGATGGAAAAATAAACCATTTATGTTCAGTCACAACCGTAATTTTCTGTTATGACATAAATACATAACAAATCACAGGTAACCTTTTTTTGAATATATAATATTTTTATGGTAATTTGGGTAGTATTTTTGAATGAGAATTTATTATATGGTCATCACATATTTGGATATATCACGCCACCACTGCCTTATTTAAAGTGGAAGGTCCCTATACCACATTGATTTCTGATTCAGCCAGTCCAAAACAAGCATCAGAGCAGTGGGGTAGTGGTCTCCATGAGATAACGTCTTCATCACCATGAGCATTGGTATGTATACAGTGCATATCTTGCTTGTGATATCAGGATACAAGGTACACTTTTATTTTTACTGTTTATTTCACTTGATTATCATTGCCCTTTTTGTGTCGATTTTGTCACTACTCTACTTTTTGTAGATATTTTTAAGGTGTTAAGCTTTCAGTAGATAAGCATGGACTATATATATATATATATATATATATATATATATATATATATATATATATATATATATATAGATACATTTTATGTATTTTTGGTCTATGGTTTATTTATGTACTTATTCTAATTCTTTACTTTTAATATACAGTGTATCTCTTTATGTAAAAATAATTGTAAAACCTAGATTTACTATTTTTATTTTTTTTATTTGTTTAAAACTTTGATTTGTCAGACTTTTGGTATACTTGTTGTGAAATGTCCTAAAAATAAAGTTACTTTTTATTGAAAATAATCTTTCTTGACAAATACGGCAACACAACAAAGCAGATAAAAGTAAGGCTGGGTTCACACGAGCACATTAACGTCCGTAATGGACGGACGTATTTCGGCCGGAAGTCCCTGACCGAACTCGGTGCAGGGAGCCGGGCTCCTAGCATCATAGTTATGTACGATGCTAGGAGTCCCTGCCTCTCTGCAGCACAATTGTCCCGTACTGTAATCATGTTTTCAGTACGGGACAGTAGTTCCACGGAGAGGCAGGGACTCCTAGCGTCGTACATAACTATGATGCTAGGAGCCCGGCTCCCTGCACTGTGTTCGGTCAGGGACTTCCGGCCGAAATACGTCCGTCCATTACGGACGTTAATGTGCTCGTGTGAACCCAGCCTAATAGACGTGTGATACACAGTAAAAATGAGGCAATATGGTATAATCAAATAATAGGAGGTACTGTTGGAAATATCCCAGAGACCATATGAACAAGTATGAAGCATGACCTCAACAAAAAGAGGGAAGTGTAGTGTTTGTCCTTCAAAAACAAAGAAAGGGGAAGATTTTTTTAATTCTACCTCGTAACAATGTTAGAAAAATAAGAATTCGAGCTAGACAGTGTAGTCTAAATTTTGGGTTAAATGCATAAAAAAAACAATTTAAAATAGAACATTTTCAGATTCTTTTTATAGTAATGTTTAAACGTCCTTAATTATTTTAAACATAAGTCTGAAAAGCTCTATCTTATTTGTCACATTTTAGTTCATCATTTTATGTTTTTTTATTACTTGTTTCACATTTACAGGATATTTTACTTGTAAAATATCCTCCATATAACACTGTGTAGCTTTTTTAAATTTACTTGCATTTTTTTTTTCCAATATGTTTGAATTTTTAATATATGCAAAATAATACTATCTGCTTCCAGCAATAAAAATACTTCTTGGAATGTTTTAAGTGTATGAACTACTCGTATGACCATCAAGACTCACAGGTCACGGCAGTGTGTGCCTGAATTTAAACAATTTAGTACAGACTTATCCTTAAGCACAGATTCATCCCTGCAGCCTTGGCACATACATAAACTGAAACAACTAATTACATTTTTTTTTCATTCAATAAAAATCCTTTACTCAGGAGCATGGAGGAGTAACCCAGGAGGCAGTGCAGTAAGAGAAGTTCATTTTAATAAACAGTGCTGTGGGCACAGTGCCACGTGGCTCGTACTGTAGCTGCACAAATCACTAGGAACAAGGCAGTTCTAGGACGAAATGAGTCGCTCATGATTTGTTTCTTTATTTCTACATAACTCCATTTACTGCTTTATTGTTCCTTTCTATTGCCAGACAATAAAGTCACGCATTGTAGAAATGACGGCAATATATTTATTCTTCAGGCACTCTAGAAATATTGCTTTGCTGCTCCGCACAGTCTTATGTTATTTTTATTATTGCCTTTTGTGATTATAGTCTGAAAATAAATGCATTGTAAAAATACATTTATAAATTAATATGGGGTTAGAACTCCCAAAAAATGTCTTCTGGAAGTCTCTTAACATAAGTCCTAAAACGGGGCCGCTATGTCGTATATATCCTACAAATATATTTAGTAATTTCGAATAATTCAAAATTACATATGAATTGCTTGTTGATATACTAGGCTACAATTACCGGTTATTTTGTGTTTTTTTTACATATACCATTTAAAATGAGTAATCTGCTTTTATATTATCCATTTTCTTATGACCCATTATAGCAAATTAGGCTAACAGGAGAGAACTCCGCTTAATAGCACTGGAGTATCACAATGGGACACCTAATGTAAATAATGGATGGCATGGACATAGTAGATTTAAGTGGTCACTATGGCCCCTAGATTATTTTTTGACAAGAGGGGGACATATTAATTCTCATTTTTAACCAGCGCTGTACAGAGCTAAAATATAGTCCTTTGGAGATTGTTCTTCATTTAACATGGCATGTTGCTTTAAGAACAATTTTGAGGGTAATTTAGAGCTTTCAATTGCTGGTTATAAAAGAAAATGAAGAACTTGGCAAATAACTGAAGGGCATAACTTGAAGGCCTTGGGTCTTAATAATAAATATATATTTTTTAAAAACAATTGTGATGTGTCATTAAGGGTACTGGTCTCCTCATAAAGGACCTTTTTGGACGACCTCAGGCTCCAGGGTCTGAGTGTGACTGCAACCTATGTACCCCCTTTAGTTACGCCCCTGGATGGTACCAAATCGGATGAGGCCACCTCTCTCCAAGGACTCCATGGTCTGCCTCTATAATATGTACCCTCTAGTCTCCGGAATTGGATAAATATAGGTACAAAAGTTGAGCATGTGTAGTGATCCAGTGTACTAATGTGTTCTGATTTGATTCAGTCACCATTTCTCACCATGTTGGATAAATTGGTCAGTCTTCTCTCCCTGGATGGGATACATACAGGGTTCTACATGGATACATCGTATTAATGAAGAGAAGACTCACCATTCTATCTTGCATGGAGGACAGATATTGAAACAATTTACCTACAGCAGCAACATTCCCCAACATCAACATTGAGGGACTGGTGCATTTTCTGGAATGTTTCAATTCTAACTCTTACCTTTTATTTTTTATTTAGTTAGGCCTTAGGTTTCTAGCTATATTGATGTCATGTGGAACCCAAATTTGCGGTAAAGCAATTTTTTTTATTTTTCTACTTTTTCTGAGTGATGTCACTATTGAATTACAGTTTCTAGAATTTTTGGTTTTACAACATTTAAAAAAAAAAAAAAAGCTAAGAAAAAAACATGGTAACATTGTAAGATATAAATTAAGGTGAAGGTTCTGGTCTTTCTGACATTTCCCTAATGGACAAATAAACATTAGGTCATAGATACTAGATCCAAGTATCTATTAAATTAAAGGGGTTGTCTATGATGCCTAGGTGCCCCAATAGGGCATTAGGACAGGGGTTGTCTTTATGAGATCACCTCTTTACATAAAGTGTCTTCTCCTGGACGTTATTTCATAGCTGCATTCTCTCATGTACCATATTTGCTTCAAGGCGTATAAATATATATATGTGTGTGTGTGTGTGTGTGTGTGTGTGTGTGTGTGTGTGTGTGTGTGTGTATATATATATATATATATATATATATATATATAATATAAAAAAAAATTTTGCTTCAATGTTTATTCTTGGTTAAGTGGATTTGGAGTCATTTTGTAATTTGGTCTCTGTGGTCATTCCAGTACAGTTTGGGTCTGAACTGAAAATCTTAATATTATATATATTTTTAACATTTCTATCTCCCCCTTTTTTTTTTTTTAATAGTATAAAAAAAGGCAGTTACAGTATTTGGCTTAATTTACACAATTACTGAAAATGTTGCTTTTCTATATTGCAGCTTGTTTGACCTTCTGATAAGTGTTTGGCTTGTTTCAGCATTCTGCTACGATTTTGGCATTGAGATACCATGTGTAATGGATTTTTATTTGCTATGATTGGGCACAGATGTTACGTGTATATCTTTTTGCAACCATAATAATAAATATTTCAGAAATAACACTTCTAGTTGGAAAATATGGAGATATTCGACCTGCCTATCATCAGTCTAAAAGCAAAATTAGAAATAAGAGCACTCTGTTCATTATTACTAATCCTGTTGACGCCATGTATCCAGAGCATGATCTGGGGCCATCAAACAACACCAGCACCTGTTTTGTACCAAAGCAATTTCTTCCATATTGTGAATGCTGCAGATTTTACTATTCTGGATGATGTAATATATAATACTTGACCATACATAGCTTATTATAGGAACACTCTAGGCAAACGTCATACATCGTGTTCTACCTAGTGCAGGACAGGTTTGCCTCCAAGTTGTCCTTAGAGAAGTGAAATCTCTTTATATTCTTTTCAGCCATTTCAGATTAATAATTATTATTCATATTTATTTTAAAGCACCACTAATTCCAGGGCACTGATAACAGATGATGGGTGACAACAACCACTAATGGTCACCATTACATTGCCCTCTAGGGGCTTGTCATCTGGCTTGCCACAAAACCTGAATAACCTAGAAATATTCTTATGAAATGCACATTTTCATAGTTCAGGTTTCTTTGGTATTAATCGGTGGAATAAAGATTGGTGACAGCCCTTATGGGCACAAAATAGTGGCCAGGTAGCATATTTTCCCAAGTAGTCAGTGATTATAGAGTTTATTTAGCATTTTTAAAATAATAAATAATTGAAGGGTTTATCTCATGAAGAGTACCCCTTACCATTTACATCATTAGGCTATATTTACATCATCGAGGGGTACCCTTGCTCGGGATTCCTTATACAAGCCAAAACTGCTTTTGCTCTGGTCGAGCCTGCCTATCCATGTATAACATGGACAGCAATTCATTTTAATGGCTGACATGTAATACTGCATTTCTCCTGGATTGTCTGCGTCTGAAGGAGAAATGTATAGCTCAATGCAGCTTCCCTGATCACCGGGGTTTCTGTAGCCCGACCAATTGAAAATGGTCCAGCCCTTAATATTACTTATAAACTACACTTAGGTCTCACTTCACACACAGAAACGTTTTAAACTGCATCAAAAAACGCTGCTAAAAAAGCTAGCGTTATTCAAACAGAATTTTTATGATGTTTTTATTGGTGTGTTTTTTTGTTTAGTGTCATTTTGTACATGTGTGTTTTTTTTTTTTTATGGTGTTTTGGAAGTCCTATAAAGAAGCTTAAAAATGCCATACCAAGAGCAAGTTGTGTTTTTGAAAAAAACGCCACTGACCACAAAGTTGCCTCAAAAACGCCACAAACCAAAACGCAGTTGTGTGTAGTGCATTTGATTTTTATATTTTTTTACCATAAACTTTAATGTAATATCTGGCTGTACTAAAAACCGCATTAAAAAAAAACGCACCAAAATCGCCATTAAAAACACCATAAAATACGCAGCAAAACGCTGTTGTGAATCCAGCCTAATAAACGTAACTTATGCAGATTAGCCATATACTTTAGATAAGCTTGAAAAGTTAAGTCAAGTCAAACCGTTCTAGTGGGAAAGCTTTTGGGCTGCCATCATCCTATGACTTATAACACTATAACCATCTGAGCCCCATTGCACTTGGTCATTTGCCAAGCAGCCAGCTTTGTCATTTCACTGACATTAAGTTTTAAATTAAGTGAAAATTGTGGGGTCCCATATTAAAGTAACCAAGGCTCAAAACTATATAGCGGATGACAAGACTTGATCCTAAATATTAAAGTAATAAATACTAAAGTCTTGTAATAGGGCAATAAATATAGTTGTTTGGCTTCATATTCTAATGTTCTAAAGCTTGATAGAGGATTATAAATAAGGGCATGACCACACATGGCGGAATTCCTCCGCAACTGTCCGCATCAATGCCGCACCTAATCCGGGTTGCGGATTACGGCTGCGGATCTGCACAAAATGTGCAGAAAATTGATGCGGACTAGCTGCTGCGGACTGCGGGAAAAGTGCTTCCCTTCTCCCTATCAGTGCAGGATAGAGAGAAGGGACAGCACTTTCCCTAGTGAAAGTAAAAGAAATTCATACTTACCGCCCGTTGTCTTTATGACGCGTCCCTCCTTCGGCATCCAGCCCGACCTCCCTGGATGACGCGCCAGTCCATGTGACCGCTGCAGCCTGTGCTTGGCCTGTGATTGGCTGCAGCCGTCACTTACACTGAAACGTCATCCTGGGAGGCCGGACTGGAGACAGAAACAGGGAGTTCTCGGTAAGTATGAACTTATATGTTTTTTTACAGATACATGTATATTGAGATCGGTAGTCACTGTCCCGGGTGCAGAAACAGTTACTGCCGATCGCTTAACTCTTTCAGCACCCTGGACAGTGACTATTTACTGACGTCTCCTAGCAACGCTCCCGTCATTACGGGAGCCCCATTGACTTCCTCAGTCTGGCTGTAGACCTAGAAATACATAGGTCCAGCCAGAATGAAGAAATGTCAAGTAAAAAAAGCAAGACGCATCCGCAGCACACATGACATGTGCATGACAGCTGCGGACTTCATTGCGGAACTTTGAATCTCCATTGAAGTCAATGGAGAAATTCCGCCATGAGTCCGCCACTGCTCCGCAACAGACAGAGCATGCTGCGGACACCAAATTCCGCTCCGCAGCCTATGCTCCGCAGCGGAATTGTACGCATCGTGTAAACGAACACTGCTAAATTAAAGTGAAAGTCAATGTAGAAACGGCTCCGCTGCGGATTAACGCTGCGGAGTGTCCGCAGCGGAATTTAAGTGCAATTCCGCCATGTGTGAACCCGCCCTAAAGAGGAAGGAATAAAGCATAAAATATACCTGTATTGTATAACAAACAGGAACAATGTCCCCTAAAATAAAACAAAAATATCTGCAACATAAGTCAGAGCAGTTTTCTTGTTTGAAGTTTATTATCCTAATAATCCATTTTTCATTTATCTTTGTATTCTACCTTTATTTATTTTCTCTTGTTTTATATAGCACCAACTTAGAGTCAATTCACATCTCCGCTTGCCATTCTGTTCTGCTCTGTCACGGGAGCAGAACAACCGGAGCGCCGGATTCATTGCACCACGAACACCACCAGCGGCCGACTGAACCTATTGACTTCCTATTGTTTCTGGTATATTCGGCCGGAACTGCGACGGAGGCCCCTAACAGAGCCCCCAACGCAGACGTGAATATGGCCTTATTCTGCAGTATTGTACACCGGTTGTGATCATCCATCAGTCCCTGTCCCCAACACGGCTCATAATCTAATTTCCAATCTCCGAAACACACAAGGGCCAATTTCATACAAAACCCGTTAATCTATCTGAATGCTTTTAGAGTGAGAGGAAAACACAGTACCAACAGAAACCCCACACAAATATGTGGAGAACATAAAAAGGACTAGATCACACAGTTTGCCGCTGTTTTTGATACAGAAACAGCGTAAAAAAATTAGCCGAAATCGCCTCCCATTGATTTTAATAGGTGTCGGAGGCTTTTATTTTTTCCCGCGATCGAGACAAAACACTCGCGGGGGAAAAAAAAGCGACATGCTCTTTTTTCCCGTAGTTACATTTCTGACCGCCCATTGAAATCAATGGAAGGCAGAGAAAGCATTTTTTGCCCGTGGCGAAAAACGTGGCAAAGAAAGTGCAGGCAAGTCAAAATCTGCCTCCAAATTATTTCAAGAATTTTAAAGCAGATTTTTTTGCCTGCAAAAAACTGTGTGAACATGGCCAAACATTGTGCAGATGGCTCCTAAAGTTGACAGCATTTTGCGGTAACGAGTGCTGTGAAGCAAAAGCATTAACCATTCAGCCAGACAGGTAAAAACCCTTAAAGAGACACTCCAGCTATTTTTTTTATTATTGCCGCTGTTAGTACAGTTCACTTGGTAAAAGGATGGGCAGGCCATCCTCTTATCGGGCGCTTTGTTTCAGAAATATCCCGGCCGCAATGCGGTCACGTGACCGAACTGTGACCGGCCAATTCATACAGTATCTGCTGTGTGGATCGAAAGTCTCTTTCTCTATGCATTCCTACCAGACTCATTGCGGCCGGGATATTTCTGAAACAAAGTGCCCGGTAAGAGGATGGCCTGCCCATCATTTTACCACGCGTACACTACTAACAGCGGCAATAATAACAAAAATTTGGTGGAGTGTCGCTTTAATGACTACCATTACTGAACACTTAGGGTTGTCACCCCGCTTTTCCCACACTCTGAATGGTCTATAATTCTTTATACCTTCTATGCCCCCAGCCTCCCATCTGTAGCCTTGCCTGTGTGTGACAATATTTTGCCATTATATTTGTGAACTACTGTAGGATGCTGCATCTGTTGCTCCAATCTATAGGCCTCACTCAGTCTGTAAAGCCGGGTCGCAGTCCATGTGGGCACTTAAACTTTGAATGGAATCTTACACTGTTTACTAGGTTAAAAGATACCTGAAACATTTGTAACTAAATTACACTTTATTGCAATTTTAGAAAATAAATGAAATAAAATTTAGCCAAAAATTCAATAATTCGTGTTTCAAAGTTGAATGTTTGCTGTTCACCAAATATATCCTTGTGAGAAAATTGTATCTTCTTCTAAACCAGATTTCAGATTGAATATGTGTTGCTATTATTGGCTGCCTTTACAATGTAGGGTTTGTGCTTAGTGTATAATAATAATAAGTCCGTAAGAACTATTTTTCTTGGATCCGCACTTTTGTAGTTACTGTATGTAGACCAGAAAACCTTGTTTTTAATGGAAGAATTCAGTAAATACGCGGTAAGGCCGGTTTTACACCACTGTAATACCCCAAAGCTGATCAGAGTTCAGTAGAAGGCGTTGGGTTAGAAGCAGTAACAGCATTAAAACTGCACTGTGTGGACCTGACCCTAAGTTTTTTAGAAAAGGGACTAATTTGTTTCAGAGATCAGTTCTATATGAACAGTTCTTAGAACATTACCCAGAGTAATCACAGTACAATAATACAATCAACTGCTCCACTATCACCGTGATGACCTGATGTATGACCAAGAAAAGAAAATCGCTGTGGGGCATCGATCTAAGTAAGGGTATGTTCACACGTAGTAGCAAAATACGTCTGAAATTATGGAGCTGTTTTCGCCAGAAAACAGCTCCTGATTTTCAGACGTTTTTGTAACTACTCGCGTTTTTCGCGGCGTATTTTACGGACGTTATTAGAGCTGTTTTTCAAGGGAGTCAATGAAAAACTGCTCCAAAAACGTCCTGCACTTCTTTGACGCGGGCGTCTTTTTACGCGCCATCTTTTTACAGTGACGCATAAAATTACACCTCGTGGGAACAGAACATCCTAAACCCCATTGAAAGCAATGGGCAGATGTTTGTAAGCGTAATGGACCCGTTTTTTCAAGCGTAATTTGAGGCATTAAATGCTCGAATTACATCTGAAAACTGTGCGTGTGAACATACCCTAAAAGTTTCAGGCCTCCAATTCAATACTGTTTGCTAATTCAGGAGCCGAGGCTGCATTGATCGACTAGAAGTTTCCATAAATGGTGCCTATGACAAGAAGGAAATTCTCTATTCCCAGGAGGATTATTATTGTGTTGCCCCATTGAATAAAGAAAGCAGTTCTGATAATATCAATGTTAGGGTATGTGCACACACACTAATTACGTCCGTAATTGACGGACGTATTTCGGCCGCAAGTCCCGGACCGAACACAGTGCAGGGAGCCGGGCTCCTAGCATCATAGTTATATACGATGCTAGGAGTCCCTGCCTCTCTGCAGGACAACTGTCCCGTACTGTAATCATGTTTTCAGTACGGGACAATAGTTCCACGGAGAGGCAGGGACTCCTAGCATCGTATATAACTATGATGCTAGGAGCCCGGCTCCCTGCACTGTGTTCGGTCCGGGACTTGCGGCCGAAATACGTCCGTCAATTACGGACGTAATTAGTGTGTGTGCACATACCCTAAGGGTATGTTCACACGCTTACTAAAAAACATTTGAAAATATGGAGAGGTTTTCAAGGAAAAACGCCTCCTGATTTTCAGCCGTTTTTTTAGCAACTCGCGTTTTTCGCTTTGTTTGTTTATGGACGTTTTTTACGGCTCCAAAAAAGACTCAAGGCCATTTGGCCCCGTAAAAAACGGCCCCGTCGGAACAGAACGCCCTTTTTCCCATTGAAATCAATGGGCAGATGTCTGGAGGCATTCTGCTCCCGATATTTCGTCCGTTTACTACGGCCCGAAAAAACGGCCGAAAATAAGCCGTGTGAACATACCCTAATTCTTATATAATCTATTATGACTGTAAATATAATAGGTGAAATTTGGCTGCTGTAACTTTTGAGTTTTTACTTAAGGCTCCGTTCACATTTTACTTTTCGTCAGGGGTTCTGATATTTTTGACGGAAAGTATAATGTATTCTGTAGAACTAATGCCCAAAAAAAACAAACAGAATGTCCAACAGAAACCTAATGGACTTCATTATAAACCGATGGGATCAATCAGAATTTGTTGAGATTTTTTTTTAAATGGATCCGTTATGACTGACTTGGGTCAGTTAAAAATTGAAGCCATTATGCTAATGTGAACAGAGCCTTATCCATAAAATTTTATAACACAAAATAACCAAATAAGTGTTAATTCTGTATAATAACTGTTATTATAGATTATAACAAATATTACCTTTGACAAACTTTCATTGCTGTGCGCTCTTCTAGTGGACATTGCAATGTTTCTTGTTCAAGTGTTTCTTATGTTATTATTCCGCACATTTTATGCACCTATAACACTTATTTTTGGCTCGTGCTTCTATAAGTCCAGCTGCCAAGAAGAACCCATTATATACAGTATTTATGTAGAATTTACATTTTGCTTTGCTAAACATATATTAAAAACAATAGTTCACTATTACAGTACGAACAATGCCAGTAATGGCCTCCACATCTACTGCTCTCCGTAGAGTTATCCCTTTTTTTTCTTCTGTTATAATTTAGAGTCTGAATGTATCAGAATTAACAAATCCCTTTAGACCATGTTCAGATGTGGCAGATTTTTTCCGCTGCAGATGTTGGTGCAGATTTGGGGCAATTACGCAACGAATCTGCAGCAACATTTGCATATTTGACAGGTAATTCAGACGTTGCAGATATCACAGCGGACTTGCCACAGATTTCAGTTTTTGCATTGCAAAGGCTGAAATCCGCAGTGAAATCCCGCTTCTTCTGCGCAATGGAAAGAGCATGCGGGGGGGGGGGGGGGGGAATTCTGCACCGCAGCCTGATTTCCGCACAGTTATTTTCTGCAATGTCTGAACTAAGTTTCCTAAAAATGTATAGAAAGAAATGTAGAAAACGGCTGCTGCAGAATTCCAGGACAGACTGTCCGCAGCGCAATTCAACAGCAAATTCCGCCACATCTGAATGTGCCCTTATTGCTTCCAAACCTCTGTTAGGAAGTGTGTTAGTCTATACCTTGCATATTTTCCTGCTCTATGCGGTTTATCTATCTGTCAGGTGATTCCGATTTTTTGGGTTTTCTGTTAATGTTGCATTCTATAAATTGTGTCTTTTTTGTTATATGTACTAATGTTAAAGTACCGGAACATTCTGTAGGATTGATGATGATGATGATGATGATGATGATGATGATGATTATAATAATAATTAATAATTAATAAAAATAAAAAAATCTATTGGAATTATAAGTGATGGGATGAAATTGTTCCAAGATGACAAACAATAATAGTTTTCCTAAATGACATACTGCACATATTGTAAATAAGGGATCATTAAATGTTCTGCCTCAGAATTCCTGATACAGTAGCACAGGTTCTCTTGATTGTACAAACGCTTTTCATTTTGCTGTGATCCCACTGCCCCGTACCGTCAGACTAGTTGATCATGGGATCTGAGACAGATCGGTTGCTATGGATGCCCTGCCTAACAACAAGTCTGTTTTCAGATTGCTTAAATCTTTATCTTAAGACTGAATTGGCACTGAACTAAGAGCAAAGAAGAGTCTATGAATAATTCTTCAGTGCTTGATTTCTAACTCTTGCAATCATGTTAATTATGTTTTTGTTAATGTTTTGTTTTTGAAAAAAATCTTTAAGACGAAAAAAAAAAGGGGGGCTATCTAGAAGGGTCCCTTAACAAAAAACTGATCACAAATGGTCCCCATGCTAAGAACCAGAGATAAACAGCTGTTATCTGTTTGGAAACCTGGCATCAATTTCTCTACAACTCTGCCATAGTGGAAATGAAGTATTACATACTGGCCATTGAAATCAATGGGCTGTCTGTATAATATAGGACAGGGCAAGTCCTCCAGAGTAAGGCCCTGTTCACATCAGGTTTTTGGCCTACATTTAACATGTACGCCAGGAAAAAGCTTGCGATCTATATGTTAAACGTATGCTGTGACAGATACCTAATAGTGGCATCCATCACTATAGAGTTTATTGGTTCCATTAAACGGATTCGTCAGGAACTGGGGTCATGAGAGTTCATGACGCATCGGTTAGATGGATATCGTTATAGTCTATGGGCGACTGATGCCACTCTTAGACATCCATTTAATGTATCCGTCACCCATATACTATAATGGTATCCATTTAACGTATATGTCATGAAAGGCTATTGAAAAGCCCATGATGTATAAATTAATTGGACACGTGACGTATTCATAGATCTCCCATAGACTCCCTTGATAAAAAAAACATTTATGGTCTACCTTTTTTTGCGGTAACCAGCAGGATGGAATAGCATAGTATACTACGCTATTCCTGCCTTAAAAAAAAGATTTACAAACGTATAAGACAAAGGCCAAAAGGTCACTCTTTTCCCCTCTGTCGGGCTAATGGAGCCCTACGGACCTACTTAGCATGTACGCCGGGAGCTTTCCCGACGTACACGCTAAATGTACATCACAAAAGTTATTAGAACACGCCCCAAGAGACACTACCCATTTTCCAATCTTGCCAAGAGATGAAGCTCTGGCAGCGGGGACCCCCCCCCCCCTCTATTACCTCCAGAATTTACTAGTTTTGGATATAAAAATGGGATTTCTCAACTAGACAACCCTTTTAAAATACACTTCCTCATGAGTTGTTTTTCTAGGTATTATGGCCTATAGAAATATGGACAGGCAAGCTAAACCTGTGGTTATGTATTTGAGTAGATGATCTAGTCTATCGTAACATGCTGATAGCAGAACCGGTGGTATAAGTTTTATACCTGGTCATGTCAACACCTTTAACTTTTATGTTCTATCTTTGTCTTGATGCGTTTCCCCTGAACACTCTGGTCTCCCACAGTTCAATGGTTCACTTTAAGAAGATTTGGTTTGATTTGGTTGGGAACTTATTGATTATTTTTCTTCAGGGATGACCAGAAAATCAATTACTACAAACTTGAATGTATTAGACTGATCTTTCAAATTGAACGCTATGGACACTTCTAAATCCTTGACTTATTTTAGATATTTTTTTTGGCAGTAAATATATCGGTGGATATACGCTGACTATAGCAATAGTAAATGTAAAGAGAATACAATGAATTAGATGTGAGCGGGCAGAGTGTGTCAGCCGGGTGATAAGTGGTAGGGCCGTCCTCTCCTTCCTGTCATTTTCTTTCATGATGTATATTGATTGCGCCCACAGTCTACAAGTCCCGCTAATGAAAACGAGCTAAGACATTGATTTTCTCTTACTAAGGAGGGAGGATTGTGTATTTTGTCTGAGTGATTGTTCTGTATTCTGATTGAGTTGCGTTACTGATACCGGAACTTTATTGATTTTCCTGTTTGCTCCAGATATTTGTGTTTTACTGATTATTTTAGACTTAAATCACTTCCACAAGCAATATTAGTCTTTTCAGACATTGTATCTGGAAGGACTCAGGAGATGTGTTGTATATCTAGGATATTAAATCTGTAAACATGACAAAATGCAGTTTAGACCCAAGTTCATATCAGTGTGAAGAGGATATGGGTGGTTTTATTTTGAGGACTTTGCATTAACCACTTATTTTCTATAAATGTCATAGAACATTTACTAAGCTGATTTTATGCAGTTTGCTTGTAGGGCCGTGTTCTTACAGTTCAGTTGAGTAAAAAATATATATATATTTTAAGAAAAACAATTTTTGGGTTTCAATAATTTTTATTGAAGGTTTTCAAGAAAAGATAAACTGCACATCAAACAATGCAATTAGCATCCGGGGGCGATCCCCATAAATTGAATCATGACAGACAGATATATTCCAAATATTGCCACATTTCAAGAAAGAAGGAATAAAAGGGAGGGAGAGAGAGGGAAAAGATGGGGGAAAGGTAGGAGAATGAGGGTCAAGTGTCTTCTAGGCAAAATTAACCTAAGAGATTGTCCCAAGATATCCGAGCTGTGGTTGCCAAACTTGAAGGAAGAGCTCTTACTTATCTGAGGCCATACAGTGTAAACGGTCATTGACCATAATCCAATTCAGTTTAGTCAACCAGATGAAGAGGAATTACAGGACTTTTCCAGGATGGAGCTTTAGCAATTTTGGCTGCCAGGAAAAGAAAGGATACAAATGTATGAGAGGCCTTAGATAATCCAGGGACGGTCTCATTAAGTAATGCCTGTGACGGGGAAAGTTTCAAGTTAATCTGAGTTATAGAATATAGCATATTAAAGATTAGTTGCCAGAACCAGCGTACCTTCGGGTAACCCCATGAAAAACGATTTTTAATTAGATAAATTGCTATGCCGAGCTACAATTTAGGCTTATACTTCTGTTCTTTTCCTTTTAGGTTTTCTTGTTTTTGACAAACAGAAACTAGTAGCATGCTGCATTATTCTATCCAGCAAACCTGACAGACCCATTATTATTCAATGAGGGGAAAAAAAGTATAGTAACAGATCCAATAATGAGGCAATGGGCATCAACCTCATTGGGGTTTTGCCTTTCTCTGGATTAACAGGATAGGATTATATGTTGGACTTGATGGATCTGTGTAGTTTTTTTTTTTTTTTTAACCTGATCAACTATGTAACTATGTAAGATCATGCTAGATCAGGTGCCTGAAACAAGCGACCAGCGGTCTCTTGGACCAGATTCCCTGGCTAGAGCATTGCCGACACTCTGACCAGAGATTCCGCTCCTAGAGGTAGCCCCTGACGTCACTGTCCATATATAGACAGATCTTCGGCAGCGCTCAGGCCGGGGACTCCGGTCCAGGAGGAGTCCCTAACGTCACTGTCCATATATGGACAATGACATCAGGGGCTCCCCCAGGAGAGGAATCCTTGGCCTGTGTCGGAAATGCTCTGGTTGGGGATTCCCCTCCTAGAGGGAGCACCAATTGAGCTATCTATAGGGGGTGTGGCGCTATCTATAGGGGGTGTGGCACTATCTATAGGGGGGTATGTGTGCCACTATCTACAAGGGAGTGTGTGTGCCACTATCTTCAAGTGGGATGTGTGTGCCACTATCTACAAGGGGATGTTTGTGGCATTATACACAGAGGGCACTGTGGCATATCTACAGAGGGCACTGTGGCATATCTACAGAGGGCGCTGTGGCACTATCTAAAAAAGCGTTGCCCAATCTTGACATTCTTGTGTCTGCCAAACGCTGTCAACTGAGCAGCCAGACTGCATTTAGAGACATTTAAATGGGAAAACTGGATTGTTAGAATAAACACGTGGAGTAAACTCGCAAATGAATACGTTTAAATCTAACGGTTTTATTATAGTAATTTTGTATTATTATAGTAATGTATTATTATTATTATTATTATTATTATTATTATTATTATTATTATTGTAATGTAGTATTGTTACAGTAGTTCACATAACTAATTGATTAACAATAATTTAGCATTTTAGCAAATTTTAAAGTTCTGATTGGGTTGTGATCCTGGATCATAATCCACTTTGGAAAAACATTTAATTAAAACAGACCCATCTGCTAGGTTCTCTTTATCTACATTTATTCCTTTGCTGGGCATAAATACCATAGAGACAGGCAACGCAGGTCCTATGAGAGTCTCGTAGAGAGAAATGGTTCCCGTCATGGTTGGCCCTGGATGATGAGAACCTGTCACTGAGTCGACTATTGACTCCAGAGGAACTGCATTGTTGGGGTGAGGAAATGGAACAAGGGTCAAGAGGGGTAAGAGCGTGGATGGGGAGACAAAAAAACAGCCCCTTTCATCCTAGGTGGTAAAGCCCAGCACTATAATAGTTGTGGCTCATTTTGATCTTTTCTATGGCACCCGATACAGAAGCCTATATAGACAACAAAAAATTGCGACCATATCTCTGGCGGTCACTTAGATACTGCATAAGCTACACATTTCTGGTTCAGAACATCTAGCATTAAAAACTATGTACACCTTTTGTACCCACATTTAAAAAAATAAAATAAAAAAAAATCTATGTTTTATTTGATTATAAGCTGGATGCTACGTGTCAGAGACACTCAGGACCAGCATTCTGCAGGGCCATCAGTCCAACTGACATGACTGAATTGGCTTTGACAGCAAGATACCACTTCTATGTATAAAGGGGGCATAGAAGCTGTATCTGAGAGATACATTATTTTAAAAAAATCAATTAAAAAGTTGCTTATAATCAAATAAAACATTAATTTATTAAAAAATTTGTCTACAAAAGTGTACATAGCCTTCAAAGTATAATTCTTAAAGAAATCTCTCTTTAAATGCAAATAAAGGTGGTGAAATGCAAACTATAAAGCCTCTGTTGAATGCCACTCATGCCTAACCTGGCGGTAAGTCAAATGCCATAAGGTCGTGTGGTTGTGCATTATTTTCTTGGCCATTGTCTTCCAAGCATTCATATAGATAAATGTGGTAGGTCATGGAAGGAAGGAGTCAACAAGTCTGTTTAGGACCTTCGTTCATGGTGCACGGTGTGTCTTCACATTACTGCTGAACTTATCGAATTAATAGTTCTCCCCTGGTTTTCTGTCAATAATTTAGACTAAGATTCCTCCCTAGAACACGCTGAGTGTTTGTTTTAAAAACGCCCAGCTCCTTTGTGGTCCCGGTGTTCCCATCTTGAAGTCTCTGCCTTGTTCATCTCTCTGTTTCTCGTTCCGACCCACCAGACCACCTGAAAAAATGAAACCCTTTGCGGGATAACAAATAAACACGTCTTGTAGGTTAACTGGACGCAGACAGATATCTCATTCCATGTTGTTTATTTATTTTTATTTTCTCTTCTTTTGTAGTTAATCTGCTGGATTCGAAAGCGATTCAGGGGGAGCTGGGCTGGATCTCCTATCCGTCACACGGGGTGAGTTTACTAGACTGTGAAATGGGAAAATGCTGTTTCAGAACAATATGCTATTTAACGACTGTTTCCTTTTTCATGGTACGCTGCAGAATTGCTAAGCCTCTTCTGGATGTCAAACTAAAAGAAGAAAAAATATATTTTCAGCACTGGAAGATGGGTTCTGTTTATTTCTAAAATACTTTGTAGAAGACACCTCATCCCAGTACACAGCCACTGGGAGATACTCCCATTTTATCAAACCATTAACCCTTGCTGGCCCTTTCATGTATTGTATATGTATATCTCAAGAAGGCAGCAGTGGCCTCATATATACATTTTATCGGAATTGCTCTCCTTGTGAGATAACTGAGCAGAAATGCTATTCTCAGGGCATAATCTTCTGAGCTTATTAAATGATTAGAAATGTATGGATTATAAAGAGCTGGATTCCTGTAATAAAAGTATATTTGGGGATTGTTGTTCTCCAATTGATATATATTTTGCTGATCCAAAACTTTAAAGCTAAATGGCTTATAGTAAAATTCAGTAAATGTTTTAAAGGGGACTCGTCATTAAGATGATGCAGCTCTTTATGACAGCAGCATGAGTTAGGCTGAAGTCACACCGTGTCGGTGCACATGTAGCCGAAAAATCTGTGGTGAATCTGCAGCAAAATCCGCATGTGTAAGGGTATGTTCACATGGGCTACTTTCAGCCGTTTTTCAGGGCCATAAACGCCCAGAAAAACGGCTGAAAAATCGGAAGCAGAACGCCTCCAAACATCTGTCCATTGACTTCAATGGGAAATACAGCGTTCTGTTCCCATGGGGCGTTTTTTTACGACTCACTTTCAAAAAATGGCGTGTAAAAAGACGCCCCGTAAAAAGAAGTCCATGTCACTTCTTGAGCTGTTTTTGGAACCGTTTTTCATTGACTCTATAGAAAAAACGCTCCAAAAACGGCCGTAAAAAAAAGCAGCGAAAAATGCAAGTTTATTTAAAAGTGGCTGAAAATCAGGAGGTGTTTTCCCTTGAAAATAGCTCCGTATTTTCAGAAGTTTTTTGTTAACCGTGTGAACATACCCTTACAGGTATACTCCTGCATACATCTGTCTATATGGTCGGAAGGACTGTCCGGCCGAACATAAACACCAAACTAGGTGTGAATTTGGCCAAAGTAACAGGGACGTGCAGCACGTTCAAGAAAGATAGCACCATATACATCAGGTTATGGCCAGTGTATTCTGATGGGAGATATGTCTGCCCTCCCATGCCATGGATAGCAGAAAGATAGACACCCATCAGACACATCTCCCCGACCCAGGCACATTACTCTGGCTTTAGCACAGTAGACTTAGTAAAAAAATTCTAAACCAGGCAGCAGGTTTTAAAAAAAAAAAAACCTTACTGCCTATTCTGCCGGCACTTTCACTAATTCAGGGGTCGGTCAGACATTTTAAAGAGAACCTCTCACTAAGATCATGCTGCCATATCTCAGGGTAACATGATCTTACTGACAGGTTCATTTTAAATTGGCCCTAATACCCAGCCGTGTATAGTTAGTTTGAATGTTTAATTAGTTACTTCATTTTTTATATCCTCTATAATCAAACTGCAGTGCTTTTTTTTTGTTGGTCTTGGATACCATTTGATAATCCAGTGGAGATGGCCTGTGTCATTACCAGCATCATCAAAAATCAAAGAATAGTTCTATGTATACAGTAAGGTCCCATGCACACGAACGTGCTTTTGCGGCCGCAATTCTCCCGAAAATCCACGGGAGAATTGCTGCCCCATTCATTTCTATGGGGCCATGCACATGACCGTAGTTTTTACGGTCCGTGCATGGCCCGGGAGCCCGCACCGCAGAAAGAACGGACCCGTCTCATTACGGCCGTCTTCTGCGGTCCGGGCTAATTGAAAATAATGGCCGCGGTGCATGTCCTGCGTGCACATGGCTACGGTCGTGTGCATGAGGCCTAAAACGTCAATGAGAGCATTAAGGCCGGATTCACATGTAGCGTAAATGCTGCAGAATTTCTGCAACGGAATTCTGTGCATTTACAGTAGCAGCAAAGTGGATGAGATTTATTAAATCTCATGCCCATGTAGCGGAAAAATAACGCAGCGTAAACGTTAATAAACTGACTTGCGGTGCGGAATTTAAACCTGCAACATGTCAAATTATGCTGCATTTTTGTTTATTTTCTGTTGCAGATTTTCCCCGTTGAATTCAATGGGGATGCAAAGCCCGCAACAGAAAGCCAAGTGTTGCGACTTTTTCGGCATAATTGCAGCGATTATGCTACAAAAAACGCAACTCCAAAAAAAACAGACATACTTACCCAGAACACCCTCCTTCTTCCTGCAATCCGGCCTCCTGGAATGACGTTTCATCCAATTTGACCGCTGCAGCCAATCACAGACTTCAGCGTCACATGGCCTGCAACGTCATCATAGGAGGGAGGGGGTAAGTACGAACGTTTTTTACGCAGCGGAAATTCCGTCCGAAAAATTGCGTGCGTTTTTTTTTTTCCCAGACCGACGGTGCTGAGGGTTCCCAGGTCAGATACGCTGCAATGATTTTTATGCAGCGTATCCGACCCGTGGGAACCCGGCCTAAAGGAGCATTTCCCCTTAAAGCAAAGGCCGGGTTCTTGATTTTTCTTCTATGTTTTTTTAGCTATTTATTATGTGCTGCTGAGAAAGCTGGAGGACAACCAATATGGCTTTCCAATGCCCCTGAATGCAGATCATCCTAATTACACCCTGATATAACACCTGCTCCTCTATGGCAGATTTGCCACTAAGGTTGTATACAGTCATTGCGTTGCGATGCAGTTGAAACTGCATAAAAAAAAACACATCCAAAAAAACACATGGTTACACACTAATTTTGTACGTCTTTGTTACGGTAGGAAACACCACCGCATCAAAAAACACACCAAATCGTGGTAAAACACATTCATTTTGGTTTTAACTGCGCCTCAATCACAACGTCTGAATATACCCTTAGGGTGTGGTCCCACAAGCAGGATATGCTGCAGGTTTTGCGTGAATTTTTTTTTAAACCAGAATTGGATCCAGAAGATCTGACCTTTAAGGCCTTCCTCTTATAGTTTTCTTTTTGTTTAGTGGTTTTGGCTTCAAAAACACTGTCATAATCGGCAGCACATTTGCCCATAGGGTTCTTTCACACATGCCGTTTTGATGCACTTTTTTTTGGTGCAGTTTTTGAAGCCACAACCAGGAGTGAAAAATAGAAGTAGAATCTTTCCTTTATACTTCCCCTCAAAAAAGCATTTGTGAAAGTTCCCTTAGTAGACCAGGAAAGCTGGAGGAAACCCCTTTTTGGAAGCTCTAGAAGAGGTCACGATGATTGTCACCCAACATTAATAGAAACCGATAAATATAGTTCTGACCAATTTGACAGAAAAGGATAGTTCATCGGCTTAGACTGGTGTCCAGGCCTCCAATTACTAAAGATAGACTAAATACAGTAATAACTAAATGTGTCAGTCTGTTTTCTATAAAATGTCTGGAGCGCAACTGGAGATGTCCGATGCTTGGAAACCTGTCACATCTTTGTTCTCTTATTAAAAATAGGCTGCAATTTCACACCAGCAAATCCGACTCCACTCATTACCAGGCGGCTTAATCCAGCTGTGTTTCTGCTGCATTAACCACATACTTGGCAGTTGACCTAAAATTCCCAGATATGTACTTGGCACTCATAATGATACCCAACATCTTTCAAGTAAGATTTTTAACCCGTGTCACTTTCCTGAACTCTGCAAAAGCATCTGGAGCAAATTGTTGACATGATCATATAAAGCTGCTAAAGACAATATGACATGAGTTCCCTCTTGAACATTAATATGTCTTTTTTAAGGCACTTGACCTTTAAAGGGAGTCCCCCAACATGGCAGACCTCTGCTGGCCACCTTTGCAAAAAAAAATATATATCTATAATAAATAAAATAAATGTGTTCCAATACATCAGAAAAAAAATGAAGCAACTTTAAAAATAGTCTTGATTAAATATGTCCTGCCATTTTGTCAGACTCCATGGTAACAGACTACAAACAAACTCTGTGCAGTCTGATTCTGCAGTCATACTTCTTTCCATCTGTCCACTACTCCTTGGTGACACACATTTAGGTACAGTAGGTTACAAGATGTTAGCAGACAGATGGAAGAGAGTGTGGCTGCAGGATCAGGCTACACAGGGTTTGTTAGTAGTCTGTTACCATGGAGACACATAGTTCTGCATAGGAGCTGTAGACACAAAATGGTAGGAAATTTGTAATCATGATCATTTGCAAAAATTTTCTATTTTTTTTTATTTCAGGAGCAATGGGACAATAAATAATGGTGTAAATAGCGTTTTATTTAGAGCATCTAGCCCCCTCCACAAACCCCTGCGAAGGTGCCCAATGAAAGTGTCCCCTATATGTAAATGGAACTTCCTTCTCCCCACGATTGTTCCGATCCTTCTTAAGCACTTGGTCAATCATAACACAAAATTTAGATAGAGGGTGCATTCTCTTGCAGTACTTCAAATAGGAGTTCAAGAGGGGGCTCAGCAGATGCAGGGGGAGGGACTGCTAAACACTGTTCCATTTAAGCTGTACATAATGGAAATGATAGAGTTAAAAAAAAATCACATTGTGCAGACACAGGGAGCTGTTTATAGGGCTTGTTGACCTCATTAGCGTGTTATTTAAACTTTCATTTCCACAGAGCACAGATTAGAGGGAACACTGCTGCTAGGTAGGAGCCGGAGCACCTAACTTGTATTTGTTAAAGGGGTTGTCCAGGATTAGGAAAAAATGGCTACTCCCCCCCCCCCCAAAGAACAGCGCCACACTTGTCTATGGATTGTGCCTGGTATTACAGCTCAGCTTTATAGAAGTGAATGAAGTTGAGCTGCAATACCACACTCCACCTGTGGACAGTTGTGGCACTGTTTTTGGAGGAAAGTCATGTTTTTCTAATACTGGACCATCCCTTTAAGCCATATGTCCTGACATGGGTCTCTTTCACAAAGTATTGCTTGAAATGTAGCATTTACATATTACCCCATGTAAAAAATGGACATGGTGTAATGCTGTAAGATAAAATCTTTGTATGATATTCTATCACATTATATTATATTGCGTGTGTGTATCTACATATCACTTGCATCTGGATCAGGTAGACAGAGGGTTAAATTAGTATGTTTATGAAGGATGACACTATTTTCTGTTATATTTTCACTCATTAAATGTATCCGAACACAGGCAACGTAATCCTATCTGTCCCTCCAGCACAAATGCTTTATATCACAGGTACTTAATATATCTGTCATCATTGTGTCTGCCTGTCCCGGCACACCTCCCTGCTGACAGCGCGCCAAACCTTCCACAATAGCATCGTCTAATCTAAGAATTGTTGTTTTCTCTACAAAAAGTGCAGGTCAGACTTTGATTTCTAGACAGCTATAAAATGTCTTGGAAGTATTTTAAAAGATGATGAAAGAGAAGTAGAAGCTTCCAAGTGCATCCAACATGTCATACGCTGCAGAATAACATTGTAACAATTCAATCTTTACTTTTAATGGTGTCTTTAAAACATGAAATACAAGTGAGACATGTAGTATAGATTAAAGAGGTTTACCATGAATAGAAGATATTGACCATTAGGACCGCCACTAATCGCTAGAACAAAGTGGCGTCCGTGTTAATAATGCATAGCGCCCATTTCTGATTTTTTTCCTTGTACAGCGCCACTCTTGACCCAGGGCAGTGCAGGTACTGCAACTCCGCTCCATTCAAATGTATAAGGCTGTGCAATGAAAGTGACCACATTGTTTTTGGATTGTGGGATCTGGGGGGTTCAAATTCCTACTGATCATGAATTTATGGCATAACTTAGCAAGACGCCTTAACTTCTGTATACAGGAAACCATGTAACTTTATTGGCCCAAATATGATTTTGGAGGCTGTCACTTATATTTTATTTATCCAAATTACATGACAAAATGAGAAATTTAATTGAACTGCTCTTGTAATACTTCACGTGTAGGTAGCCAGGCACCGCACACAATTCATCTTCATGAAGGTGGCCGTATGAATCTGTTAATTCCCTGATCACCTTTATTTTTATATCAAGAATGTGCAATAACGAATTGATATAAAACAGTGCGGGGCTAGTTAAAAAAAAGTTACAAGTTCTTTATTATTCCACCAGTGAAGATAAACCACATATGTAAAGTTAATCTAGAACTTACACAGGTTGAAGAGTTATATATTTGCAGTAGATCTATAAATGTTATCCATTGAGGTCTCATAAATTATTGAAAAAGTGTACGCCATATGGATGTACTGTATGTACGGTGTATGTGAGAAGGTAGGGGAAAGTTTCACAGGTATCACTAATGACATTATTATATATGTGCGATTAAAATAAATCAGGCTAAAACGGTTTTCCAGGGTAAAAAAAATGATCTAAAATGATGAACTTGTCGATAGACTTACCTTTAAAGATCTTGAACTTTACATTTCCCCCACTACTGCTGTTCGGGCCCCCCATACATCTCTGTTAACGCTGTTTTGTCGGCAGGGATGACATGTCAACTGACGGGCCAGCCAAAGCCTGTTGTAGTGATGTCATTATGGTCGACATGTCACTTTAGCTGGCCATGGTTGACCGGCCTGTTCACGTGACACATCAGCATGTACCAGGATGTGGCAGGGACTAGAACAGCGCAGGTGTTGTCTTTTTTATAGACTAGGGCTGTATGGCGGCTTTGTCTGCGACAAGGGTTACGCAGGCATCGTAGTGTCGACCTGCCTGCATCGCAGGTAATGAAAGTCAATGTGGCCATGTTGTGACCCACGGGTTGCCGCGACTTAACAGTTGCAAGAAATCCTAACCTGGATGCAGGCAGGGCGACATAGCGATCTTTGGCTAAAGTCGCCGTGTAGCCCTAGCCATATTGTCAGTCATATATTCATATTGTCAGTCAAAAATAATATCCAAACCCTGAGACAGGAATTTTTTTAGTCTGTCATTTTTTTTTTACTAGCTCTGTGGATTTAGTTGACATTATTGGAGTCCAAGATAAAAAAAAAAAAATCCTGTTCATCTATTTATTTACTACATTGCATACAAGGCTTAGTGTACATAGTATACATAGTCCACGCTGGAACATATCACTGCATGCTGAGGGTCCATCTAGTTACTGGGCAAAATGTCTAGATGTCTGTAGGAATTCTCGAGTCTCATAGGTGGAATCAAGAGCAATTATTGAAAGGGCAACTCCCCGCAAAATAAATGCTCCCACTAATACTTTGTACATTTATTCTTGGTTTACATGTGAATCTATTTTAAGGATCTAAAGGAACACGGCAGGAAAAAATTATATACGGTGTTACACCTAATGCAGGGCCTGGAAGGAGGTCTGTGTGCGTGACTCAAGTATTCAAAGAACAGTAAATAGAGTAGTCATGCACCGCCCCCTTAGGCCCTGCACTAAGCATTACATGGTGTATCGGTTTTGCCTGGAATGTTCCTTTAAGATCCACTATAATCAGATTCCGATTTATCATGAAAGATTTTAATGATAAATAGACAAAAAGTTTTTCATGAAACTGAATAAGAGGTTGTCACAGCCACGCCCATGTAAGTATTTGAAAAAAATTATGTCACATTGTGTGCAGAGATGTAGCAGTCAACGATAATGAGTGTCCCACAATTGCATTAATTTTTTTCCATGTTTAATGATTATAACTTTATTGAATTCTACTTATATGCTCTACCTTAAAATATTTAGCCACGCCAAAAAAAAATCATGAAAAATGTAATTCCAGCTTTCTCTATATTTTCTCTTCTAAAAAATGTTCTATTGGCAAATATTTTGTCTTGTGATCAACTGTTAATGTGCCACTGCAACCGCAGCTATCAGGCGAGTAAAATATGCCAAAAATTATTGGCAGTCTTGTTGAAAACATTACTTGATGTGTTGTTAACTGTTATGTCTCTGTAAATGTACAGCAGAACTAGACAGAACTAGAACTAGACATTAAAAACGATCATCTAAAAATAGCAAAAGTTGCCCAAACCCAAATAAGGCTTTCAGTGGATTTACCATTACAATTTAAGGGTGTATGTAGTGCAGACGTAACCTCTACGATGGCTCTGAGGGGCACAGATCATGATATGCCTATTTCTCTTTCTCATGAGATATGCAAACCTACGTGGAACTGTCCAGAAGAACTGACAAGGTGAGGGCCAACATGTAGATCACGTCATTTTTCTCTCAAGTAATAAGTAGAAAAAGGGCAATAGGCTCGAAGTCCTCCTATCCTGGGATCGGGGTGTGGTGGTATGAACTAGAATGAGGGGGCCCATCTGTATTTTTTTCCTATAGTGTACCATTCGTCTATGTGCGTCCCTTAAATTCTGTATCAGAATCAAACAGAAAACTTGTCTAGTTATACTTTTCCTGCTTGAATTATTCAATAACTAGGCTGTGATCACCCCCGTGGGAGCCACAATGATGGCTATATTGGTTGACGGTCAAAAATTTGCACACAACTTTTCCTTATATGTTGCCATATGGGGTACTCTATGTGCTGCCGTATGAGGGCTCTATGGTACATCATATTGTACTCTAGAAGCAATGCCAAGTCCGAAAGGAGAAATTCATGTGTAGCTGCTTGAATCCCCATACCAAGTGAACTGTATGTCATCACATATGGTAAAGGGTTGTGCCTTCTAGTCTCTTACTCTTGTAAATGACCCCATTCATAGGGTCCAAAATTCACCAAATGCTAGAATTGAAATGATTTACAGTTATGAACATATAAATAAAAATCATTCCAGAAAATATATATTCTGGGGAGTTCGCCAAACTAGGTTTTGACATCCTTTATCTTGTTGATAAATTGTTGTATAGGATTTTGCCAGGAAATAAAGTCTAAAACTATAGAATGAACGACCAGTGTTGGGTATTACACATTCTTCATGGATGTTCATCGTTTTTAATATTATATATCCTACGTTTTAAAATGAACCCAGTTTGTTGTGTTAAAGGAGTAAACCCTTCACAGAAAATCATGAGCATGTAAAATACACCTGATTGTAAAGCAGGACAGCTGGGACTGATAGAGAAATTCCACATCCTGTGCTTCTAAATTAAAACCATCAAGGAACAATCAACATTCAAGGAGAAAAAGTCACATCGCTTGTTTAGGGAAAGTCCAGACAGTCTACAAGAAGGCTAGGGTCTTATGCAAACAGCATAGAGTGACAGAAAAAGCTATGTATGCCTACTTGTGAAATCCTAATTGGGCCCATAAATGCTTATAAGTGCCCGATTATGGCTTCATACAACTCATGTGCTTGAGGACGTAATGGAAATTAAAAAGGTTCTAGGTAGATCTGGGCTATATGGGCAACCATGTTGGAGTGACATCACACAGCTTTTTTATTATGCCCTGTACGGCCAACTACACAAGTTGACCCTGGATGTTGGAGGAGAAAGTAGCATGTGTATCACCATTAAATATACAATAAATGTTCATTTTTCCAATCGGGAATTCTTGATAATTCGATACTAAGCCAAAATAGTCGTAATGGCAAGAAATCGCCTAATACTCTAGGTCAGATATCTCAAATCAATACAAGGATATGTCTATAAAGTTGCACGAATTTACCATTATAAAATGTAAACGGCATGGTATACAGTTGCATTAAAAAGCATAGTTAACTGTACTTTTCACTGCATTGAGGCAATGACGTACACCGGCCAAATGTATGGCCAAAAATGCTTTCTTTTGCATAAGTCTGACTAATAAGAGTCTATGTAAGAAATGAATCCATAGTTCTACTACAGTTTTCTAGCATTGAAAAGGCATTAGTACCCCAAAAGTTGCACTTTCCGCCCAAAAAATATTGACTTTTTGGGTATTTGAGTCCGTTATGCCCCTTTACGGAAAAGTGGGAAGAGCTTAGTAAAAGATTTCCGCAGCCAACAAATTTATTATAGTTTACGCCAGAAACTGGTGTAAATTATGGCAGAAATCTTTGCTAGCTCGTAGCTGGCATAGATTTCCCTTGTACACCACGTGGTTTAAACAAAGGTTTAGTAGTGGTTTGCCTCGATGTCTACACTATAGCAAAAACTACTGCTGCCTGAGATGACCACACTGGATCTTCACACTATGGTGCAGACCAGACCAGTCACCTATTGCAGAAATGTTGGTAACGTATACTACTTCTGCCCCGTCATTTTCCAAGGGTAGATGGGCAATAGTCCCTATAACTGGCTGGTGGGGTGGGCAATATTCGGTTTCTTTTTATCTGTGTGACATCGAAAAGGGTAGAGGATGAGTCAGACAGAAAAGACAGTAAGTTTTCTTTAGGATTTCCAAATTCAGTCCACAAAGGCAGATCTTATGACTCCTGGCTCAAGCAGATATCTCTACAGTCATTGCTATGTATCAAGCTGTCCTTAGAGCTGCATGCATTGAACCTGCGATGTAAGGGCTCTCAATATCAAAATCATTTGTAATTGGACCTTCTCCTCGTAATTGGAATTCTGCTTTTAGAAATTGCAGTTGTAGTGCAGGTCACGCAGCAATGATGACACTTTCATTCATGCACAATGGCATCGAAGTAGCCCATGTTGCTGTTAAGGGCCCATTGGAGAGAGAGGCCCTGCCCCTGTTGGCTAATCCTTATAGTTATTAGAAGGTGAGAACCCGTGCAGGTCTCCCCTCTCCCCATTGTTGGAAAAGACTTGGGTGGAGTATTGCCTCAAGGTTCCTGAAAATGGCATGGAGAGGAAACAAACATCAGGCCCTTCTGTCCTAGGTGGCAAAAACCATAATGGAGGGCACAAGTTGATCTCTCCTATGTATGTCACAACATTGTTCTTTGGGTGACATTCATAGCCTGTAACAATGCATGTGTACCTAAATCTTGGCTCCTAAAATGTCCTGTATGTACAAGCCAAAATTGTACGTAACTACTAGGCACCTATATATACACCGTACAGATGTAGACCTCTTTATCTTGATTCTTAACACATTAAATACACAGTGGCAAGTAACTTTAACTTGACTTTTTCAATTACTTTTGTTGTGTGATGTCATGCTGCACAAGTTGTCAGATTCAATCAAAACTTGGCTACATCTGTGTGTCAATAAGTGTAGGTGTTTCTAGGTGACTATACGACTGACTAATGATTTTTCGTTATTTAAGAGAAAATGCTCTTTAATAGTCAGATTATCACAACACACTTGAACTACGTCCATTGATTTAGGACGAGTTGCGGTACTAGACACAACTGTACTCATGAACGAGCCAATGTGCCTGTGTGAACATTGAAGAGGATGCGGCCCCTTGGTCCCTTCAATATGCTGATCGGCAGGGGTCCCAGAGGTTGAATCCCACTGATCATACATTGATGGCCTATCCTGAGGTAAGGTCATCAATGTTTAAGTTCTAAAGAACCTCTTTAAGGCTAATTGTGCACAAATCTAAGCAAAATTGTGACGTGAGCGCGACCATTATGTTTCCCTGACCATTGCGAGAAATCTCACCAAGTCTGACATTTTGTGATGGTTGGAAGTTCGTCCACAAACTTGTTTCCTTTAGGGAAAGATTAACATTGCGCTAATTACCGTGACTCGTATGTAGTCCTAGTCTTAAAGTACTAATTATTTTTTTTTATCAACTGGGACTTGACCTTTGAATTTACTAAGTTTGCTGATATTAAAATGGAAAAATCTTCTAAACATCGTTAGCCCAAGTAGAATCTGTATTATTTACTCAATTAATTCTGCATAGAACACATCTACAAAGCTAAAATACTTGCAGATATTTTTCACAGAATTTAATCCACCATAATCTGAAATATTGTAACAATAGAGAGCGATCACCTGAAGACATTTGTTACTGCCATGTCACGGAAGGCTGGGCATACCGTGATATTTACAAATGGTTAGTTTTGCTGAATTCTATTACCGTCTGGTATTTGAAAAGATTCCCAGCAGAACGGCAAAGTTGAAGACCCAATATATCACTGTGTCTGTTGTGGGCAAGATGGTTGCCTCTGACGTGAAGACGCATGGAAAAATTCAATTCATCAAATTGTACAGAAATTTCACACTGCAGCAGCTCTCTGCCACATTTTTTTCACATTGTAGGTTTTGCAGACGGTCTGTGCATCAGTTGGCATCTGTGAGAAACAATATTTGAATATTTATACTGCAAAGTCAATAGGAGGCCCAGACATAAATGAAAACAGACTTGGCAACGTCTACCCTCCGAATCTTTTATAGGATAGCAGACAGAATGTATGACACATGCTGCCGTCTACATCACCCTCATTCATTACTTCCAACTTTGGTTATATGTAAGATCGCTCATGTAAGTTTCAGACAAGTAGAGAAATAATGTAACTGGGTCACGTTCTGTTCATAGAGAGCACGGCCGTTCTTATTAACTTCTGACTTAAAAACAGTAAGATCCAAATCTTTGTAATTATAATTTATGTAGTAAAAATATTGATGATCCTGTTCAGGGTAATTGGCAGATTAAATTTATGAAGAAAAACTGTATTTATATTAAAGAGCAAATCCACTATTATATAAAATTCACAGAGCACAATATGCTAAACTATACTGTAGAGAGTGAATTTTCTTTAACCCTTTTTTTATATGCCCTGAGCAAAATTTTGACTTTATGGAGTGCTGCATTCTAGGTGAGTTTTTTTTATTTTATCATGTTTTTTTGTTATGTTTCTTTTTTTTTTGCCGACACACATTGGACTTTCTTTTTATTTTTGAAACTTTTTTATTTATTATTTTCAAAAATGTTTATATTTTTTTTACGTTTTACTGTTTATTACTGTATTGATGTATTTATTGTATTTGTTCTTCTTTTACTAAAGGTCTTTTTACACGGGCCAATGATCGGGCAAACGAGCATTCATATGAAAGTATGGCATAAAACATGTGCCTTTCACACGGGCCTACGAACGGGCAAACGAGCATTCATATAAATGCTTGTTCCCGATCATTGCCCTTTGCAAAGAGGGCAAACGCTCATTCATCGGTTGATTGTATAGTTTATGCAGCAGAAAATATTATCGTTGTCTGCAGCACATCTCCCTGTGTAAACAGGGAGATGTGCCGCTGACATGATGGAAATACATGGAGACGAATCATCGTTGTATATATTATCCATAGTATTGTTCATCCCCATACATTACTGATCATAACTCATTGTAAAAGAAGCAAATTAGAAACTCTTCTGCATTCAGAACACAGCACTCAATATGAGTGATGTATTCAGGTGACAATTTCAGTATCACAGTACAGGATCAGTGTGACATCCCGATCATGCCGATGGCACTGTGTGCAGGAGCGCACAGTGCCATCAAACACAGCACATAAATTAACAGGCTCCTGGAACGGCAACCGTGCTATTAGCCTGGCAATTTATGTGGCACGGGCAGGAAATGGCTAAAGGGGTATTTTGACCATAGACATTTATGGTGTATATGCAGGATATGTCATAAATGTCCGGTAGGTGGGGCAATCCACTTGATGGCTGGCAGCGGCTGAGAAAGGAAGGATAAAGCACACAGAGGTGTTATTAAAAGCTCCTGAACCTGAAAGCAAAAGCTGTAATAAGGCCTTGAACTATTACATTATAAGGTTGTGTACGAGTGGGTGTACGGCCCTTGCAGGGTGTTTTGGCAAAGATGGTATTAAGCTGGAGTCTAGTTACAAACTTAAACTTTACTATGCCAGAGTTCTCAAGCCCAGCCGGACACAGCAGGAAAACAACAACACTTCTCAATATGAAAGGCACAGTCTTACACACGGCTCAGCCAGGTAGATGATCGCTGGCTTTGCTTTCAGTCACAGACAGGCCCAAGGCCACCCCGATACAGTGGATTTCCTGGCAATGTAATGCCTATTAGTCCGCCACTGGCTTACTGCTTGCAGTACAGGAACAGATGGTCCAAAATCAGTGATAAATAGGTATACGTTTAAATTTATTGAAATACACTTGTTCTACCTGTATAAACGTTTAAAATAATTCTTTAATGATAATTTATTAAAATATAGTATTTGGATCTTTTGGCACTTTGTGCCCTACTATATTTTAATAAATTATCATTAAAGAATTATTTTAAACGTTTATACAGGTAGAACAAGTGTATTTCAGTACAGGAACAGCCGACATGTGTGTCCTGCCCCCAGGCTATGACCAGATAAAGCTTTTTAGAGTTTGATCTCCTGCCATAGGAAATATGACAGCTTTCATTTCCATGTATACTATATATATATATATATATGTGTGTGTGTGTGTGTGTGTGTGTGTGTGTGTGCATATATATATATACACATATATATATAGTCGTCCAAGAATAGCAGCTCTCTCGCTCTCTCTCTCTCGCTCTCTCTCTCTCTCTTATAGATAGCTTTTAGAACATAGTATATTTTCCATTATTTATTACCATATGTGGGATTCATATATTGTATTTTATGTCTTTTAATCCGGCATCCAGCAGCATAGACATTTTGAATATCTCATAATCCAGCACATATCCAGTAGGCAAAGGGTATACATATTATAAACTGGAGATAAGACTGCAAAATTCATTCATCAATATTTTACTCATCTCTACAGACTTTTGAAGGTTAAAGATTTGTCTTGAAATGTACTTTGTACATTTTTGACACCAAAGTTTAGACTAATTATTGATTCCCATCTATTTGGGATTGAACAATTTTTTTTATTTTTTTTTCAGATACCAGATTAGGAGGCTTTCCAGACCAATGGGGTAGATCTCAACTGGTTCAAAAGAAAAGTAGAACAGTTGTTATAGCAAACAATCAGATTCCAGGCGCTTTTTCTTAGGTGAAAGCCACCACTTAGTTAAAAGCTGCTATGGGAAACTCCTTTTTAATTTTTCTGTTTTTGATAAATCTCCTCCATTGGTTTCTGGATGCGCAGAGAATACTATAGTCTAGTAATATAACATTGTCCTATAGAGCGTAGTTCTGCAGACACAACAAGTCAAAACTAACCTTTATGTAGGAAAGTAATTGACGTTCAAATCCGGTGGTTTTGTCTGATTTCCTCGAGCATTTTCTGCTAATGATTTGCCCAAGTCTCATGAAATCGGACAATATCTGAATTGTTCCATTTCATCACAAGTATTACAGCATAATATATTACGTGCAAGAAAACCCCATCTGACAAATGGTTCCATTGGCTGAGTGCTTTAGTCCCTCTGAGCGCTGCTCAATTATAGGTTTATCTCGACTGTATTCCCTTCACTTGTGTGGTTGTGCTGTTCCTCATTAGTTGTGGTATCTTCCTGGTGAAAGAGATTCCAGACAAGTAGCTCAGATTCTACCTAGGCCCCGCTCGGGTAACACTGCTGTTCTGCCATATTTTATTATATCTCTGATCGATCATTTTTCCATTTGTAGAATAGATTGGTGTAAGTTGCGTTTCACTTTTCAGCGGTTAAGAAAAATGCTCTTGAGCTGCTGTTTCAGGAATCTAGTAAGCGAGCAGGGATTTTATTTAGGACAAGTGCGGCATACTTCCCAGTCTTAGCTGTTTGCTTTGAAGAACCATCATTTCCCTTGTGGCTTCTACTTGTGTTTTTCTCAGTCTGTCAGCATAAATGAAGACCACTTGTGGGAAGTTATCTTGGTGTTTGCAGTCAGTTTTTTATGCTGTGTAGACTATTAGATTTGAAAATGTCCTTTTTTATGTTACATCTGTGCCCTCGAGGGAATTGGCAGAAATATAGTGATGTTTGTAATTGGGACGGCCTGTAATTCCTCTAGACATACAGAAAACCACGTATATATTTTTCTCAGCAAGTGAATAGGAAACACTATAAAAAGTAATTTGTAGGTGATTTATTACAAATATTAGGTGATGATTTTTCATGGAAAATTATTTAAAGGGGACTAAACCTTCAACAAACTTCTGACATGTCATAGTGACATGTCAGAAGTTCTGATTGGTGGAGATCCAAGCACTGAAACCGCCACCAATCGCTAAAATTAAGCAGCAGAAGTGCTCATCTGAGCCGCTTTGTTTCTGTTTTGGCTTTTTCTGGAAAACCGATGTAGCGGTGTACGGGCTCATAGACTTTCTATTGAGCCCATACACCGCTACATTGATTTCCGGAAAAAGCCGAACAAACGAAGTGGCTCAGAGCTCACACAAGTTCTTCTGCCGATTTTTTTTGTTTTAGCAATTGGTGGGGGTCTCAGTGCTCGGATCCCCACCAATCAAAACTTCTGACATGTCACTATGACATGTCAGAAGTTTGAAGGTTTAGTCCCCTTTAAGGTTTGCCTGGGCCCCCAGAGAAGCAGAGGCTCCCCTGGTGGGCCCAGGCTCTGACACAATAAAGGGGCCCTAATACAGCGGAGCCCTAAAGGTCCAGCATGAGACATTGGGACCAATAACTTGTAACTAATGTCTATTTCTTATAGGTTAACTCACAACCAACCCTTTTAGACTGCATTAATATTTCCTGTTTATGTGCATGGATAACAAATTATATATTGTAGTTTAAGAAAACTGGTTCGTAGGACAGGTTCCTATAGATTAGGGCGTTTTACAAATGTAATATTTCTGGTGACCTACTGGGCACAATTTGTCAGTTTGAATTGCAATGCAATGCGCCAGTTGGGGAGTGGAAAGGTACGGATGCAACAATGGATGGGAAGATCGGCATATTGAGGAGCCATTCAGCCTCTATATAGCACTGTCAGCCGTTTTGAGGGGTCAAAACTGCTGACAGATTCCCTTTTAAAGGCTATGAACTCTTTTCAATGGATTTTTTTTATTTGAATAATCTTTTTTTGTGTTTTAAACCCCTTTTGTAATAAACGTTCATATTTTTTTTTTTTTACTTATTTTACTGGTCCTGTGTCTCAGCCGAGCCATCCATTCAACTAAACTGATGGAATTCCTTAAGAAATTGAGCCATTTTTGTTTCATTCTCGTTTTTCACTCCCTACCTTCCAAGAGCCATAACTTTTTTATTTTTCTGTCAATAAAGCGGTGTGAGGGCTTATTTTTTGCGGGAGCAGTTGCAGTTTCTAATTGCACAATTTAAATACCATATAATGTACTGAGAAACTGAAAAAACATTATTTGCGGGCTGAAATAGGAAAGAACTACGATTTCTACATGGTTTTTTTTTGTTTTAGTTTTTATGGCTTTCACCATGCAGTAAAAATGACTACTTAACATTATTCTGCGGCTCAATACAATTACAGTGATACCAAATTTATATAGGTTTTTTTTAAAATATATTTTACTACTTTTAAAAAGAAAAAACTATTTGTTAAATAAAATAGTTTTGTTTTACCACATTCTGAGAGCCATAACATTTACATTTTTTCCTAGATTGAGCGGTGTGAGGGATAATTTTTTGCAGGAGAGAGCGGTCGATTCTATTGTTTTTTTTGGTACATACGACTTTTTGATCACGTTTTATGAATTATTTTTTTTATAGCTACGGTGACCTAAAACAGCGATTTTGGCGTTTAACATTTTTTGTTTTTTATGACAGTCACTGTGCAAGTTAAATAATGCTATATTGTAATAGTTCAGACTTTTACGGACGCAGCGATACCAATTTTGTTTATTTTTTACATTACTTTAGAGGAAAAATGAGAAAAGGTGTTTTTTTTTTTTTTTTTTTATTATGTGCTTAACAGAGGCAGAGTGAAGGCAGTCCTGGGGGTACCTGGCCATTAGTCCTGGGTGGCAGTCCCGTGATCGCTGTTCCTGGCCATTAGTCCCGGGTGTCAGCGGTAAAACACAGCTGACACCCGCAGTGTATGGAGCGCGCTCAGCCAGTGAGCGAGCTCCATATTTCCCTATAACGCTTATCACGTACATGTAAGTAATAATGCATCAAGGAGTTAAAGGGGAGTTTCCAAGTGGGTTTGATTTCACGACAGAGACACCAAAATTCTCCCCCCATCTCCAATTGTATTAACTTTGCCAAATTTCTGTGTGTACTACATTACACATTTTGGATAGGGTGGTTAAGGGGTTAGTGATATCCCTTGGGGTTTATAGTTGCTTAGTGGTTAATACTTAGTATCTCTGGTGGTCTAGGTTGATGAAGAGGTTAATATTGTTATCCATTATCCACGGTGGTCTAGGATGTTTATGGATTTATATCTAATATCCCTGGAGGTCTAAGAATGTTTTGTGGTTAGCACTTGATGTTATATATTTAACTCAATGTTTTCTCCTGAACTGGTCAAAGGGCTATTTTTTTATTTTTTATTTTTTTTTAGGATCCCCCTCCTTTCCCCTAAATTGACCAATGTTAACATATCCCTTGCTCTTGATTTATAAATGCAGATTTGCCATTGAGACGTCCTAAAAAGCTGGGTGGGCTGTAATTACACCCATATTTCTTGTCATCCATCTTCATATGGAATGGTGATTCTTTTTTTGATTATATGAAAGGGTAATAACCTATACCAAATATATGAATAAATATATATGTTATATCCGTTCATAGCACATATCGTTTATCAGGACAGTGGGACTCAGACAAGTGACATCACACGCTGTAAATTCTTCCCTATGTTTATGGCTATTAATGGAATATTAATATGCAGGTCATGTGCTACTAATCTCACCATCCTTCAGACAAATGACACATTAATACATGAATTAACCTTAAAAACAAATTATATATGATCAGTATCACTCTTCCATTTACTTCCCTTTACTAATGTTTTTCTTTATAGCCTTTCAGTAGAGTTTAACATCACATTAATAGCATTTTTGGCAAATCTTTCTGGCCTGAAGTTGAGCATGAATTCCGCTTCTCGATTAGACATAACTCCAGACAGTGTGGTGAATTGATCTTGCTGTATGATGGAGAAAAAATGCTGGAAGGAATGGGCAGAAGTTTACAAAAATGTTTTTTTTTCTTTTTGACCCAGCTTGGTTCTAGTCTCTTCTTGTACAGTTGTAACAGAGCTGAATTAGACATTTATCTCCTAATTGTATGTTGTTGCCAGTCTTAGGAAAGTAGATAGCTGGTGTGATTTGCGCCAAACTTATTAAAAGGTGCATGCCTTTTAATAAGTTTGTCGCATTTTGCACTGTGTGAGATGCAGAAAAAATAATTTATGCAATTTTCAGGCTTTTTAACTGATACATTTGACTACAACTACATCTACTTGGAGGCCATGCCCACTTTGTTACTGCAAATTTCTTGTATGTTGCGATTTGCATCTTTTTATGTCACATTCACAGCAAAACCCGGAGTAGACTGCATGATGGATGTGGGCCAGTGAGTTCGGAAAACTATGTTTGCATGCATTCCTTTAGAATCCACAGTTTACATACTGTGACTGTACTGTAGACTTCCGGTCTCCCTCCGCTCTATAAAAATCAATTAAAATCTCGATCAGTGCGACGGGGGACCGGAATGTATATTAGCAGTGTACTCACATACTGCAGTAACTTCACTCCTAATACTTTTCAGTCCCCACATAACCACTTAAATGACTAACTTTTTTTTTTTTTACTATTGACACAATGCTTGCTAAATACTTGTGACCAATACAGCTTTCTTTTTGTTTTGTTTTTTCATTTATTTTTATGCAAAGTTTTTGCTCTTGTATTTGTTATTATATTAATTTTAATTTGTTATATGTACAGTTAGTGTAATTGGGAAAGGGCTAGCACTACAGGGACAATTAGTGGGGGGACAAAAGGCTGAAATCACATAAGTTTTTGGAGGTAAAGCACCGTTATGAGGTTCTTAAGCTAGTCTTAATTACTGCATGCCGGGTTCTTACACTATCTGTATTTTTCCCCTTTCTGCTGGGCTCAATGACTGCTATCCAGATGGAGGGGAAATCTGTAGTGTAAAATAAAAATAATACTAATAAAGTCCCTTTTGCTCAGTAAATCTCCCTCAAAGTGTAAAAAAGTAATGATTCCCTATAAGGGGAATGTTTGTGAAGGAGATCAATGGTTGATCTGAAGCCACACTGACCATTGGTGTTGGGGAGGCATCTGTCTATGACCACACTATGTTGAAGATTACTGTAGTTATAAGGAAGTTTAATTCAGATTACATTTTCTAACTATATATTTTTAACGTTTATAAGTTACATTAAAATAACTTAAAGCGTGTCTGTCATCATGCCATTCTACCATGTTTAAGGATGGCATAATATGGATCGGGTACGTTATCCTAAAAGCATAAACGGCACAAAAACATATTTTGCCATTTGGCTAATAGAGCCACTTTATTGTTTATAAAGGTCCTATTATATGGGCCGTGAAAACGAGCGCCAATCAACGAGATAGCTCATTGATCGGCGCTCGTTTGCTGCTTTCACAAGAAGCTATAATCAATAATGCATGGGGACGAGCGATCATTACTATGATCGTTCGTCCCCATTCATTACCATCATGTCGGCAGCACGTCTCCCTGTTTACATAGGGAGATGTGCTGCCCACAACGATAATATTTCTTGCAGCATAAACTAAACAATCAGCCGATGAACCGGTGTTTGCTCGTTCATCGATCAGGATTGAGCGTTCATATGAACACGTGTTTACCCGATCATTGGCCCGGATAAATGGGCCTTTAGGCTCTATTAACCAAACACAATATATTTTGTGCCATTCGGGCTAATCGGAGAATGGACCTGTCCCCATGCAATGCTGCCCTTTAATGGTATGAGGACATACACTCTTTAATTCTGAAATTGTAGGAATAGTTTAGTTACGAAGAACTGTAACCTATGTTATTGTAGCCGCCATGTTTATTAATTTACCTCTTCCCAGAAATATTTAATAGAATCTGATTTGGTTCCTTTCAGAAATATTTGTTCTAAAAAAAAAAAAAAACGTTGAACTGGAGGAAGAGTGATAACACATTTTACCAACAGCTGAAATTCTAGACATCAAACCTTACAGAGTTTCCCCTGGGACAGGATGAGAGAACCAACATGGACATGTGAAGTCACAGGGGGAACAGCTCTGTCTCAGTAAAGACATCAGGGAGAAGTTCACTATTTTAATTTTTGACATCCTGGCATTTCTAACACTTGTCAACTTCAGACAAAGATTTCTTCACATATCAATTTCCATTTTATTCTGTTTACAGTCTAGTTTTAGAAAAATATTGATAAGGAATTATCAGAATGTTTGTCATGAAAATGTATTTATTAATTAACTGGTTCAGGTCTTGGATATTTTGGTCCTTTAGAACTACACACATTTTAGCTATTTTGAGTGCATGTTAGTATAATGACTATAGATTAAAAAAAAAAAGTTCAGTATTGAAATGTTTATTTTTCGTGACCAATACAGTTATCTTTTTTTTCAATAGTTTTTATGCATAATATTTGTATATATAATATATCAAAATTAATATTAAATAATGGCAATTTAAGGGAATTGAGCCAGGGCTAATGCTAGAGAAATGACTGGTGGTGTTGGTATTTAGGGGTAGGCAGTATTTACTTTTTTTTATTTTTTTATTTTACAGTCTGTCTCCCAAAGGTCAAATTGGAGCTTTGGAGGACTTTACTATTTTTTTCTTTACCATCTGGTTTCTCATACATTTGTGCAATGGCATGGTTTTAGGACCAGCATTACCCACCTTAAATTTATGGTGGGTGGTCCTTAAACTAACCTCTTAATGCATGCCGTTTTCTTACAGCGGCTGTTTTTTTTACCGTTTTCTGCCTTCTAAATCTGTATATACACTAGGCTCAATGTATGCTGTATATACAATAGAGGAAACGGCAGTGCCGTTGCCTCTACTGGTTTTGATATGGCAGCTCCAGGTGCAGGGAAAATATGTAGTGTAAAAAAAAAAAAATGCTTTTGGAGGAATATGTGATTAAAAAAAAAGTCTAAATAAAACAATAATAATTAAAAATAAAACAAAAAAAAATACCCTAATAACCCTTTTAATTTGATTAAAATGGCTTTTTTCTATTTTCCACACTGTAATGATGGGGGTAGGGAAACGGACAAGTGAGCCCTAATCTACCCGCCACTCTGTCCCTGCCTACTTGCAACGACCCGCCCTAGGTGACGGGGTACAACTGGATGGCGGTCCCTACGCTCAGTAAGTGCACGAGACAAACAGACAAGGGAACACAAAGCTAAGGGAAATGGGGCAGTTGCCCACGGCAACACCGTGAGCAACAAGAGTGGTGAACGAGCCGAGTCAACCCAGGAGTGCACGGGGTACCAAACACAGAGCAGGAGAGTAGTCAGTAAGCCAGGGTCAGTATGGAGCAGGATCAAATAGTCAGAAGCTGTAGCTGGGCCAGGAAACCACACGAGAAGAATCACAAGCAAAGGAGGAACAGGAAAGGCAGGTATAAATAGACAGAGGGCGGGAGCTAGCTCCGTCTGGCCAGGCTGCGATAGGCTCTCCCACTCCTAAGCCTGCCATCCTGAGTGGTGGAAGATGGAGTCAGTCTCAGAGACATAGACTCAGGTGCAGACTGATTACCTATGGGCGTATACACAGAAGTTGTGCCTGGCAGATCCTTTACACACACACTGAAAGCATAATAATTCTAAAATAAACCAATATACCGTGTAGTAAAAAAATAAACCACTCATATTATAACAATCACTACACACGTAAAAGATGTTCTCATAAGATGGGGTTCCCCTTAATAAATTGATAACAAAAGACAGCTGAAGTATTAAATATATGTTTCTTTTACCTCACGCCAACACAATAGAACGGTTCCTATCATGCACAGCAATCATGATGTGATAGATAAGAGCACAATTGACAGACCGGCACAGTGTTTAAGGCAAATTATCCACAATTATTCATAAGTGCTATTTTTGGCGTGCATGAATGTGTCCTAGACCTCTGGCTGGGGAAACAATTTAAAAATAATTAGAATGTTCATGCATTGACAATGATGAATGGATTGAAGGTCCCAAGTAGCAAACACAGGTCTTGATAAGAAGCAGTTCTACAGTTACCTATATTTCCATCATCTGAATTCTCATCCAACCAAGTTAGATTCTTTTTGATACATTTCCCTTTGAACATGAAATTTGACATATCATATTTTGTCGCTGCATCGATGGAAACGCAGAAGAGTTTCTTGAATGAATGAGCTGCTTTGCAGGATGCTACGGTGACGAGTAGACCTTAGAAAGAGAATATTTACATCATTTTATGTTGAAGATTACTGTAGTTCTAATTTAGATTACATTTTGCAACTATATTTTTATAGTTTATAAGTAACCTTAAAATAACTTACAAATGGACACTAACTTTTTTAACAACTTATGCGAATTTAATAGTATACATGATGTATATCAACTTTGTAATGTACTTACTGTTAAAATGTAGTTGTTTTATCCATGCAAATTCTGTGTGAATGTATTGCCACTAGGTGTCTCCCTTCCTGTATTCTGCTGTCCACCCTCTGTTGTCAAGCAATATCTGTCCCTAGTTACAGAGTAGAATAGTCAGTCTACAAGTCTATGGAGAGGGGAGGGGGTATGAGGAAGAGGTAGCAGGGAAAAAGTAAGTCCGACACGCTTCATACAAGTCTAAGGAGAGGGTAGGGGGAACAGAAGGAGGAAGCAGAGAGAGAGGGAGTCGGACACAGACGCTGCCAATGCAAGTCTATGAAGAGCAGGGGTAGGGAGCAGGACAGAGTGCGAAAGATATAGGCTGCTTGTAAGTTATATCTCACCCCAGGGCTGGATTCTCAGCTACTCTGGTCTGTTCTGCTGTATAATGACTTCCATGCTGCCACACAATGTACCTTTTAGATAGTGCCATACAATGCCCTATGTAGATAGTACCCTACAGTTATACAGTTCATAGGGCAGCATGGTGGCTCAGTGGTTAGCCAGCGCTGGGGTCCTGGGTTCAAATCCAGCCAAGGACAACATCTGCATGGAGTTTGTATGTTCTCCCTGTGTTTGCATGGGTTTCTTCCGGGTACTCTGGTTTCCTCCCACACCCCAAAAACATACCAATAGGGAGTTTAGATTGTGAGTCCCAATGGGGACAGTAAAAGAGAGAACCTCTGTACAGCGCTGCGTAATATGTTGGCGCTATATAAGTAACTTAAATAAATAATACATTTCCCCCTGTAGAGTGGCGCACACACTCTCCTGTAGATAGTGTCACCCCCGCTTGTAGTGTCACAGTGCCCCCTGTAGATTGTGTCTCCCAGCCTATGAGACGCAGACCGCACCAGTTGAGGACCCCTTGTATAGGACATAACATATGACCATTTGTATAGGACATCCATTAGGCTCCACCCACTAGCTCAGAGACTAATGAGAATTAGAGAGAGCGCCTGCAGATGGGAAAACGGCTAAATAATGCAGAATACAAGTCATATAATGGCCAGAAATAGTGTTATTCCTCATATATGACTTTTCATTCTGGAAAGTCACCTATAAAGTTAAGTACACTTTAAACATCTGTGAGAAGTTTAATATTGAAAATCAAAGTCCTAGATAGGCCTCTTTCAGACGAGCATATTTTACATCCGTATTCCATCCATTTTTCGTGGACCGTTCTACAGAGCAAATGTTAATTAATTAGATTATTCACAAAATATGGGTAGATTTTAAAAGCGATAGAGCATGCTGCAATATTTTTCATCCCGGACGGATGGTCTGAAATGGCCGATTAAGCATGATACAGTAGCAGCAGAGTGGATGACATTTGATCAAATCTCATCAACATGCTGCATAAATGATAAGCGGAAAAAAAACCACTCAGAAATTGACCTGGGGTGCAGTTTTTTAATCCGCAGAATGTCAATTGTATTTGTGTAATCACTGAATTCAATGGGGAGGTAAAACCCACAATAAATAGCAGATGTTGGGATTTTTGCGGTTGAAAAGCCGATTCTGCCGCAAAAATCGCAACACAGGAAAAATAATAATCTTATACTTACCCAGAATTCTGTGCTTCTTCGTCCAGGCCGGACTCCAGGGATGACGTTTCATCCCATGTGACCACTGCAGCCTGTAGAATTTTCCGCTGCATGTACATGAGATTTTTAATATTTCATCCACTTTGCTACTACTGTAAAACGCTGCACATTTTTCTCTCTTCCCGTTAGTAATAAATATTCAGCAAATCTGGAGTACACAAATGTTTAAAGATGATCACCGTAAGGCTAACCTGGAATAAAAGTTACTCTGCACATGTGCAATATTACATGACTTAGTTCTTTCTATAATTTGCTGATTTGCTTCAGTCCATTAACTCTTGTTTTCCCAGTAGAATTACTGTAGTGGCTTTAATGGCTTTTAGGTTAAAAAAAAAAAAGTCACATTACGGCCCATTGTGAGTTAAATAATGAAATACTGTACACTGGAGCTGACCAATAAATCATGGAAGAAATGCTTTTAACAATATCAGATGACTTAGTACTGAGCAAAAGTCTTACACCAGTTACCAGCAAAATAGGCTCAATTTCATGGTATTATTCCTGAATTCCACGGAGACGCAGGCATCTGTCAGAAGCTATCATACATTATACAAATGGATTATTTACATTTTTGGGTTGTCAACATAAATTAGCTTTGTTTAGATGCCACATCAGCAGGAAACTTATGACTGGCTTATGAATATTTTACAATTCCAAGTTTAATAGTAAATGCCTAATTTTGTGGAAATGTATCTTTTATGTGCATTGTCTCAGAGTAATTGAATTTAGCTGGGAAGGGTTTATTGCAGTGAGCTGTGTCACGGATAGATATGTACTGTTGTGTGACAGATACTGCTACTACTTTATCTGCAAAGACCTTTGAATATTTAAAGGAAAAATTTACTTTTTGAACAATTTAATAGCATTTTACAGTATGAAACGGCATCAAATTCTGGGCAACTCTGTAAATACTTTGCTTTACTTATCCTATATAGATTTTGAGTTACATGATATTCTCTCTCCATTTCCACCCAAAACTTTTATTTAGACCAGCCTATTTTGGCCCTAAAAAGGGACCCTTGAGTCAGAAAAAAATGTGACTGTACATTGAAAATGTATAGTCGACTTACCTCTCGCCACGCTTCTGAATGAACCAGCCTCTGTTCCTGCGTTCTGGTCTCGTTTTCCGCACACCAAGATGGCCACCGTAGTCTCAGGCTTTCGCCATGGAAAGTTTATTCGGAAGTTTGAGAACTGCCCCCCATCCTCTGTACTCCGATAGCTGAGCGCTGATGATGTTGGCCCCTGTGTCGAAGCTGTGTCCAACAGCACCAACAGTATTGGCAGTGATCCATCAGAGGGCAGTATAGGGGGTGGAGGTGTGTCTCCAAAAAACTCTCCATAGCGAAATCTCAGACTGCAGAGGCCATCTTAGGGAGCGTTAAACGGGGGATCGGAACACAAAGGCCGGTTCATTTAGGAGCAGGGCAAGTGTAAATTGACTATACATTTTCAGTGTATAGTCAATTCGAGGGTCACTTTAAGGACTAAGCAATTTTTTAAAATAGTTTTTATTGTCTCGTTACTAAAGGCGTTACGTTTTTACTTTTTCCATTAAGATAGACCGTGGCCGTGCTGATACCAAATTTATATCGTTTTTTTCTTATATTTTACTACTTTTGCAAGGGAAAAACTGATTGTAAAAAATGAAATTTGAATTTTGTCGGCATATTCTGAGAGCAATAACTTTTTTTTATTTTTCTGTCGGGCCTCTACCTTCCTATGCCCCACTATAATTTACGCCAGTTTACTACCGTAAATTCTAATAAATTTATTGGGCTGCTGTGGCACCGTTCCCTTTTGGAAAGCCACACCCCTTTTCACAAAAGTGTCAAGAGTGGCGTAAAAAGGCCAAAAAAGTATTTTGGGCTACTTTAGTGACTTTTTCTATGTGAGACTACAGTAGAAAGGTTGATAAATTCCCCTCATATTATTGTATAACTTTTATTTATTTTTTGGGGTGTGGTAGTAGAAAAAAACAGCAATTCAATCAGCTCTTGTTTTTTGTTTTGTTTTTTTTATGATCACCTTGCGGTATAAATACGTTAACTTAATTCTGTGGGTCAATACGATTACAGTGATACTGTATATATTTTTTTTACTACGGTTACACAGTAAAAACATTTTTTTTTTAAATTAGTGTTTATGTTGCTGCATTCCATGACACAAGTCCTAATAGGCTTCTGTACATGGCAGACCTTGAGGACATTGTTAGGCCCTTTGCTGCCATGACAACCTGCTGTCACCCCATGATCGCATTGCTGGGTGCCGATAGGTTTACAGAGTGAGCCCAATCCCTCTATAAACCTCTTAGATGTCATAGTAGCTGTTGACAGCAGTATCAAAAGGGTTAAATGGCCGTCTGTTAGAGCATGAACTCAGCTGTCACTAGACACCTGCTCCACCTGACATGGAATACCTGTACAGGGCTTAGACTAGGCTGCCGTAAAAATGAGGACGGCCTAGCCTAAGACCCCTTAGTGACCGCCGTTAAAAATGTGTATTGGCAGTCATTAAGGGGTTAAACACTCTGCTGTCTTGCTGTTGTAAAGAGTTTGGTGTGCGAGCTTCGCTATAAGGGCACATTTCTGACAGTAAAATTAGGCTAAACTGCTGTTTGTTTCCAAGGGAATCCAGCCTACTTTTGATGGTTATACTATGGATTGTTAGGATAGAAAACAACAAGAAATAAGTCAAAAATCTGTACAAAAATAAGTGAAGCAATGTATTTCCAAGCTGCCTAAACTGTTTTAATTGACTTTTGTCAACCTGTTGCTGTTATTCTTTATTATTATTATTATTATTATTATTCTTTTTGTACTGTATATTGTTCTATTTTATTTACATAAAGCGAGAGGGCTAGTGTAACAATAGTTCCAGAAATTTGCTTTACAGCAGGCGCCTGGACAAGACAAAACGAACGCAGAATAGTCTTATTGACTTCTATGTAGAGTGTTGTGGGCATGCTCTGTGATAGAGGTCACTATGGATGGACGGGGCGGAGTCAATAGTGAGATCTTTTGTAACCTGCACCCAGCATTATAATAAAAGTATTACCTTTTTATTAAATCCTGCCTTCTGTTGATTTTTTCTGTTGTTTTTTTTCAAATATAGGTCATGACATAGTTACATAGTTAGTATGGCTGAAAAAAGACACATGTCCATCACGTTCAACCAAGGGAAGGGAAAAGGGAAGTGGGACGGGAAAAGGGAAGTAAAAAATTACTACACATGTAAAATAAAATAAAAATTAAAACTTTTTTTAACATAAAATCATGATTTCAACAATAGGTTATTTTCTAGTGGCAATAACTTAATGGCAGTTGTATGCTTTTAATTGAAAAAAAACTTTTGTCGCTTTAGACATGTACTGTATTGACTTTTATATTCCATCTTGCAAAAATACATATGGGGTAATTTATCAGCTTTATGCCACTTTCCTGGCGTAGAAGAGTTTCATATTTTGACCAACATCATATTTTCGAAATTTTATTACCTCTCACCACTTTTGAAAGTGGCAAGAAAGGGGAGCGGGGTTCACCGGGATGGGGCGGGGCCAGCAAGTTCCCAATTCATTTATCATCTCTAAAAATGGCACAAATTGTAACGCAAACCTACGTACTATACAAATCGCATCTGTGCTAATGCCATCCACCCCCCCCCCCCAATTAACACTTTTTGGGGTGGTTTCTTTTTAGTGGAAGCAATTCCTTCTAGTTTAATATTGAAAAGATATCTTTAAGATGCTGTATTCTAAAGGTGACCAAATCCCAGTAGAATGTGTCTGAATATTAAAGAACATGTTGACTAATTAGTTGTTAAATTCATCAGATTCCAGAAATATCTCAGCAAAAATGTCTTCATTATGAGCTGCACAAATGCCTTTCGTACTTAATGATAACATGTCTCAAGTGTTCCTCGTAGTCCTCCATTATACGGTTTACATAAACGCCGAATTTCTCAGAACACAGATTTTCTTAAATCATGGTAGATTCACTCCAGGCAATATGTTGAGAGTAAAGTGATCCCTTTCAAATGTGCACATTGCCTCGCCATGCTTAATTAACTCCTCAAGATTCAGGAATAATTCCTTGACATAATAATTAGCTCTCTCACTTTATCACTCAAAGCTAACCTTTGCATTAGTAACTCAACTTAAATTACTAATAATTGCATTGCTCCTTGAGGTCTATTTATTTAAAATGAACTTCAAGTCTTTCTGACCAAGAAGCTTCATAACGCATTATGATATTTGGTAAGTTAACAGCAACTAGAACATCAAAGAAAATGTTATAAAATTCATGAAAGCGAAATAATTCAGCTATTCTTGAACAAAAAGAAAAATCTTTAGAATTTTATTTAATAAAAATCTGTATTCGAATTAAAACTTTTTGGGACACGTTTAATATCTTATTTTATTTCTATTTTTACGATTTCCCGGAAATGGCTCTATTTAGATTAGGGTACCTATAGGTGCAATATCAATTAAATGGCCGCCTCATGTTCTAAGCAGGGTCTCAGGAGAAGTGAGTCTAATATATCACAGACACATGTCTGGTGTTTGTATGGACTGTGTATGAATTTTATGGAACTGAGCAGGGGTGGACACAGACAGACGGCCCCAGTGCAGGAAGAGTATGTGGGCCCCTCGCTTTCTAATATCATAGAGCATCTCTTACTTTTCTCTAACAATCAACCAGTAATTACGAGCTATAGACAGTAGGAAGCTTTTTATAAGGTGGCAGTGGGCCCCCTAACCTACTGGTTCCCTTTGCAGCTGCACAGGTGGCACCAATGTTATACCCGCCACCGGAATAATGTGACACCTCCCATTTCGATTGAGGGGGCTCACAGAGAGGAGGTGCTTATGTGGCTAACCATTTTCCAGCCTCTTAATTGGCACATTGGAAGGATTTTCTAGGAACCTGTCATTTTGTTTTATGATCCCTAAACTGCTTTAACTGTGAAATAGAGTAGTTGCTGGAGTGAACTTTCTATACATGCCTCTGAGTGCCACCAATATTACGGCGTACCCTAGAGAAAGCGGTTTTATTCTCACCCGTGCCATAGGCACATTAATAGAGAAGTGATTTCTGGGCATATCATGAAGAGTTGTAGCAAGATTAACGCGAGACCGAGATCTGAACCACTGCATGCACAGAAGGAATGTGAAGCTGATGCCAAGGGAAGCTTGCGCAGGTATTCTAGCCTAGGGAGCATTTCAAGCTGGCGGTAGATGTAGGAGGTGTCTGGCACGTCTATCAAAGGAAGTTGGGCAGTACTTAATTGTACAAATAGTTGGAGGATTGTAAATTTTTCAAAGGGCAAAGGGTGGTGATAACTAGATTACTTCATATTGCCAGAGTTCTTATTGCTATGAAATGGGGTGCGGTATTACTTCCCTTGGTTGAGGAGTGGAAGAACTTTATGCAAAAAATAAGGAGATACGAGAAATTTAAATTAGGGAGTTTTAAGCAGATTGGGAGATGGGAGGAGATCTGGGGTACCGAGTGAGAAAGGAGGTGGGGAGGGAGTGTTGGTTTTGTTTTTATATTTTATTTTTTATATTGATATTTCTGCGATTTCTCTCTTAAACTATCGAGAGGTGGCAAACTCTTTGTTCCCACGGAACAAATAATTAAGAACAAAGTTGTATGGGAGAATTGGGAGGAGGTTGAGGACCCTATTGGAAATCCTGCCTGGACTCCCATATAGTCTGATTTGCCTGACTACATTGATTTAGGAAGGGCAGGAGGCTGAGGAATTTGTTCATGTATTTTGAGAAATCTGTATAAATGGATTGGGTATTTTTTGGGTATGGGGGTTATTTAGGGCTTAATTTTGTATTAATATAGTATTATATAAGGCAGAGTTACTAAATGGGTTCTTTAGCTCTGTATATACAACTGAAGAAAGAGCAGCTGATGTAGCCGGTGCCAGTGCTGTTAATATATCAGTTGATATACTGAAATGGATGAATGTAGATATGGTCAAAGCTAAATTAAATAAAATAAATGTGCACAAGGCCCCGGGACCAGATGGGTTACACCCTAGAATTCTTAAAGAGCTTAGTTCAGTTATTTCTGTCCCCCTTTTCATAATATTCAGAGAATCTCTAGTGACTGGTATAGTGCCAAGGGACTGGCGCAGGGCAAATGGGGCTCTAGGTCTTCCCCGGGTAATTATAGACCAGTAAGCTTAACATCCATCATGGGGAAAATGTTTGAGGGGCTATTGAGGGACTATATACAGGATTATGTGACAAAAAATAGCATTATAAGTGACAGCCAGCACGGTTTTACTAAGGACAGAAGTTGTCAAACTAACCTAATCTGTTTTTATGAAGAGGTGAGCAGAAGGGGCCGCTGTGGATTTAGTGTTTTTGGACGTTGCAAAGGCATTTGACACTGTCCCCCATAGACGCCTAATGGGTAAATTAAGGACTATAGGTTTAGAAAATATAGTTTGTAATTGGATTGAGAATTGGCTCAAGAACCGTATCCAGAGAGTTGTGATCAATGATTCCTACTCTGAATGGTCCCCGGTAATAAGTGCTGTACCCCAGGGTTCAGTGCTGGGACCACTATTATTCAACTTATTTATTAATGATATAGAGGATGGGATTAATAGCACTATTTCTATTTTTGCAGATGACACCAAGCTATGTAATATAGTTCAGTCTATGGAAGATGTTCATGAATTGCAAGCGGATTTAAACAAACTAAGTGTTTGGGCGTCCACTTGGTAGATGAAGTTTAATGTAGATAATGTAAAGTTATGCATCTGGGTACCAACAACCTGCATGCATCATATGTCCTAGGGGGAGCTACACTGGGGGAGTCACTTGTTGAGAAGGATCTGGGTGTACTTGTAAATCATAAACTAAATAACAGCATGCAGTGTCAATCAGCTGCTTCAAAGGCCAGCAGGATATTGTCTTGTATTAAAAGAGGCATGGACTCACGGGACAGGGATGTAATATTGCCACTTTACAAAGCATTAGTGAGGCCTCATCTAGAATATGCAGTTCAGTTCTGGGCTCCAGTTCATAGAAAGGATGCCCTGGAGTTGGAAAAAATACAAAGAAGAGCAACGAAGCTAATTAGGGCCATGGAGAATTTAAGTTATGAGAAAAGATTAAAAGAATTAAACCTATTTAGTCTTGAAAAAAGACGACTAAGGGGGGACATGATTAACATATATGAATGGCACATACAAAAAATATGGTGAAATCCTGTTCCATGTAAAACCCCCTCAAAAAACAAGGGGGCACTCCCTCCGTCTGGAGAAAAAAAGGTTCAACCTGCAGAGGCGACAAGCCTTCTTTACTGTGAGAACAGTGAATCTATGGAATAGTCTACCGCAGGAGCCGTCACAGCAGGGACAGTAGATGGCTTTAAAAAAGGGTTAGATGATTTCCTAGAACAAAAAAATATTAGCTCCTATGTATAGAAATTTTTCCTTCCCTTTCCCGTCCCTTGGTTGAACTTGATGGACATGTGTCTTTTTTTCAGCCGTACTAACTATGTAACTAATATTGAGGGTATTTACCAATTTGTTACATTTAATTCTTTCTATTTTGCAATAAAAAAATAAAAAAAAATAAAAAAAGGAGCATGGGATCAACCAGCTGTTGCAAATAAGCATCTTAGGAGAAATTTAGTTTTAGACAACGTAATCTAGTGTGTCGTCTTTGCTTAGTTTTCCCCCAACTTAAGTAGAAGGATCTATTATGCATCATAACATTATGGCTGACATTAGTGTGGGAAGGAGGGGAGGATAATCAATGCAATAGTGTATTACTAGAATTTTTATTCTAAATATCCTGTCATCATTTGAAGTTGTTTATTTGATTCTGTATGAGGGCATCTGTATGATATTACAGCGGGCTTGCCACAGATTTTGGCCTTTGCGATGCAAAGTCTGAAATCCGCAGTAAAAATGCGCTGCTTCTCCGCAACGTAAATTATTTGTGTAATTATCACATTTGCGACTAAATTACCTAAAAATGTATAGAAACCTATTTAAAAAAACGTCTGCTTTAGATTTCCACTGCGGACTGTCCACAGCGGAATTCAACAGCAATTCCGCCATGTCTGAATGTGCCCTCAATTCCGCCACGTCTGAATGTGCCCTCATGCGGTTGAAAGTCGGGCGATTTTCACAAGTTGCTCATGATTTTCCCTTATAGGGAAACATTAAAGTCACTAGTAAGTCATAATACCACGATTTTACCACGATCTAAACTGTAAGGTGTTGTAAAATATTATAGAAAAAAGTTTTTCTTTTTGCATAGCAATTATTTTTACAAAATGGAAAAATGTGGTCTGGGGTGTTTTTATTTGTTTAAGATTTCTATGTGAATGTCTATTTGTGGCAGTATACGGTTTATTGTAGCTACTGGCAAACTTTCCTCCTGAATTGCTCGATGATATTAGTTATATTTTGTTTGCAGTAGATTCTGCCCTATGAATGCCTGAAAATTGACTTTATGAGTGACAGGCCTTTTTTTTTTAAAGAAATGTATTTAGAAAAGAGAATGTGAGATACTGTATTTTCCTGGTTCTGTTATTTCGCTACCATGTACAGTATAGCTTTTCAAAATTAAACTATAAATTGGATTCCTGGAAAGCCTTTGCCTGAAGACAAAATCCTATTTTTCTTTCTTTTTGTATTCCATAGAGTGGTATAGTATTGAACAAGCAATGATTTGGATTACCCCCCCCCCCCCCCAACACTAATAAAGAGTTCGATCTGAATATCATTCATACAGGGAAAGCTGAAACAGAATGGCATTGATCCTGTAGAGTATTGAATACTGCAGTATCCGATAATCTGTACATACATATATATACACCGCGTTCCAAATTATTATGCAAATGTTATTTTTCGCCGCTGATTTTCCTAAATAGTCGATGCAAATGACAGTCAGTATAATCTTCAAGCCATCAACCGTTGGAGTATAATGTGAATTTTATTGAACAAATCTCATAATGATAACTGATTTTTTTTTTAGAAGTAAAAAAACTCAAAATGCCCTGTTCCAAATTATTATGCACAACAAAGATAAAAACATTTGAAAGGTTGTAAAGAGAACTAAAACGGTAATTTGTTGAATTTGCAGCATCAGGAGGTCATATTTACAGAAATCAAAAGCTCTTTCAATCAAAATAAACTTAACAGGCCAAGCTACATATTAACATAGGACCCCTTCTTTGATATCACCGTCACAATTCTTGCATCCATTGAATTCGGGAGTATTTGGACAGTTTCTGCTTGAATATCTTTGCAGGATGTCAGAATAGCCTCCCAGAGCTTCTATTTCGATGTGAACTGCCTCCCACCCTCATAGATATTTTGCTTGAGGATGCTCCAAAGGTTCTCAATAGGGTTGAGGTCAGGGGAACATGGGGGCCACACCATGAGTTTCTCTCCTTTTATGCACAGAGCAGCCAATGACACAGGTATTCTTTGCAGCATGAGATGGCGCATTGTCATGCATGAAGATAATTTTGCTACGGAAGGCACGGTTCTTCTTTTTGTACCACGGAATAAAGTGGTCAGTCATAAACTCTACGTACTTTGCAGAGGTCATTTTCACACCGTCAGGGACCCTAAAGGGGCCTACCAGCTCTCTCCCCATGATTCCAGCCCAAAACATGACTCCGCCACCTCCTTGCTGACGGCACAGCCTTGTTGGGACATGGTGGCCATTCACCAACCATCCACTACTGCAGCCATCTGGACCATCCAGGGTTGCACGGCACTCATCAGTAAACAACACGGTTTGAAAATTAGTCTTCATGTATTTCTGAGCCCACTGCAACCGTTTCTGCTTGTGAGCATTGTTTAGGGGTGGCCGAATAATAGCTTTATGCACACTTGCAAACCTCTGGAGGATCCTAAACCTTGAGGTTCGCGGGACTCCAGAGGCACCAGCGGCTTCAAATACCTGTTTGCTGCTTTGCAATGGCATTTTAGCAGCTGCTCTCCTAATCCTATTAATTTGTCTGGCAGAAACCTTCCTCATTATGCATTTATCTGATCGAACCCGGCTGTGCTCTGAATCAGCCACAAATCTTTTCACCGTACGATGATCACGCCTAAGTTTTCTTGAAATATCCAATGTTTTCATACCTAGTCCAAGGTATTGCACTATTTCACACTTTTCGGCAGCAGAGAGATCCTTTTTCTTTCCCATATTGCTTGCAACCTGTGGCTTGCTTAATAATGTGGAACGTCCTTCAGTAGTTTTCCTTTGATTGGGCACACCTGGCAAACTAATTATCACAGGTGTCTGAGATTGATTACAATGATCCAAAGAGCCCTAAGACACTACCATCCATGAGTTTAATTGAAAAACTAATAATTAAATGTTTATGACGCTTAAATCCAATGTGCATAATAATTTGGAACGCGGTGTATGTGTGTGTGTGTGTGTGTGTATATATATATATATATATGTGTGTGTGGAAAAAGGAGGAGCAGCAGATATAAACGCAAAGTATGTGTAGTTGTGTGCACAAGCCTTAGGACCCCAGACTCTAGTCCCACATATATATTTCTAAACGAATAGGCAGCACTACACAGGACTCCAATTCAGTGAAAAAAGGTTTATTCACCCATACGTCAGTGCAACGTTTCCGCCCACATGGGCCTTTCTCAAGCTTGAGAAGGGCCCATGTGGGCTGAAACGTTGCACTGACGTATGGGTGAATAAACCTTTTGTCACTGAATTGGAGTCGTGTGTGCGTGTGTGCGTGTGTGTGTGTGTGTGTGTAATAATGAGTTATGATATTTACTTTCCCAGAGGTCAGGACAACTGTGTATTTTTTTTCTTTTGTCTTCACATCATATAAGTTGAACTAAAATAAATGTTCTACAATTTGAGATTTAAATGTTGGAAAATATGATTACTTTTGTTTTCTCTTTTTTTGTATTTTTATAGAATATATTTGTGTATACATATACACTGTGTTTATACATTTATAGAGTATATAGTATGTGTGTGTATATAGTCTTCTTTTGGTTAGAAGCAAAAAATCCCATATTACAAAACCTTTAAGTGAATTATTGTTTTCTGTTCACACTACGTTTTAGGCCCTACCTTTAGTGTGTACATTGGGAAATCTCCCGACATAAAGGTTTAAATAGGGCTCCATTAGCCCGACGTCAGTATACCTATTTTTTTGGTGAATGGAATAGCATAGTGGACTACGCTTTTCGATCCTGAGCGATTCCCCAAACAAACATATACCGTGTGGTATACTTTTTTAACATGGGAGTCTATGGGTGACATACAGATGTAGCCATCTGTATCTTGACTTTTAACGCATTAAATACACAGTGACAAGAAACTTTAACTTGACCTTTTTAATGGCTTTTCAATGGCCTTTGTTGTGTGATATCAAGCTGAAGCAAGTTATCGGAGTCCAGATAAACTTTGCTACATCAGTATACCACTGTATGAGGTATACATTTAATGTATATGCCATGGTCTTTTCTATAGACATATGCGTTAAACGGAGATGATTATAGACTTATAGTGGCATCCTTCACCCATAGACTATAATGGTATCCATTTAACGTAGAAGTCATAATCAGGGTCATGTGCTTTCATGACGCATACGTTTAACGTATGCCAATGTACTCTATGGTGACCGATGCCAGTGTTAAGGCGTATATATTAAACTTAGGCCAAAAAACATGTACACATCCAAACATCCCAGTTTCGCCCTACTTGCCCCCTAGTTGGACACATGCTTGGTAAATGTTCATATTACTATAAAAATGTTTAAGGAAAAAAGCATCAAGGCTTGGTAGATTCATTATAGAAGCTTTGAAATAGTGAGGGCCTCGAAGTAGTTTCGAAATATTTTGCTTTATGGTCTTCCAATGGCCATGGTTATTTACTGTATCTGACTAGTCACAAATGTGATAATTACACAAATAAGACTATGTTCACACCTGGGTCGGTGTGTTTTGTTGTTCTGCCCAGTCAGAGAAGCAGAACAAGGGACTATCGGAAGCAACGGTTCCAATATACATCGGACACCACTGTCTGCCAACGGAAGCCATTGACTTTAATGGATTCCGTCGACTTTCTGTCGGGGTGTTCGTAATTTTATCAGAGACCATAGCGCAACACGCTGTGCTATTTTCTCAGGTAATCCTTATTAATCTCGGCCGGATCTGCGACAGAGGCCCCTAAATTGAGCCTCCAACGCAAATCTGAACAAGGCCTTATCTGTAAAGATCTGGTCATGATAATAATATTAATAACAAGAATATTAAGAATATAATAATGTATAAATGCTGCTACTATTTATAGAAAATTAAAATTAAAACAAATTATTTACAAAATTTACCAAACACCAGGTTCCTCTCCGTATGTATCATTTCATAGCAATGATGTTAAGAGCCATTGGGAAGTAAGATGTGATGTTACCCAATTGTTTATATAACTGTAGATAGAATTTAGCCGTCTTGGCTTTAAAACCTCATGTAATCTCCTTTCTTGTAATCTTTCTCACTGTATCAACATGCCAGGGCGGATAATTGGCGCAGTTTCTTTTGCTCTATGGACGTTTCTCCGTCTGTGACATCCCACCTAGAAATGAACCTTGATTTGTTTAAAGTAATATCTGATTTACAGAGCTGCCATTGTTATATAAACATTCATGGAGTCTTTTTAAGTGTTCAGGCCGCGGCTACTTCATCATTCATGAGCATTGTCATCACGCACATTTGGGCATGTCAGCACAGAGTTTAAATGACACTTAGGGAACTACCCCTGAGCCCTGTCTTCAAGAGGGTCTTAATTTTGCCTTGTAGTGCCACTCAGAAAAAAATAAATAAATGCAGAAGACTCCCTACAAGTAACTGTATTGGGATCTTTTAATATTCGGACTTTACTACAAGGTGCAACTACTATAGCATTGTGTTTACTACCTACAAGGATGTATTGTTAGTGTAGCGTACTAGTGTTTACATGTTTGACATGCAGGTAGTAGTGATTTTATATGACCACACACAAAGGAGCCTGTATTTACACTGGAGAATCCTGGTGCATGACCTAACATAAAGCTTAACCTAACATCATCATAATACATAAACACGGCCGATTACAGAGGTCTAGATTACATCGAATTGAAAAAAGAAAACATAATTTCTTTCAACGTTATATATATCAGCGCTTTTGATTGGTAGAAATATGAACTTTAAATATTATAAGAAATGATTTTAGTATGTGCCTTTTCTATGGTTATATACAAAAGAGATTGATTTGCTTCAATATTTATATAAATTCTAATCTTCTCTGCCATTCTGGTGTATTGGCTGGTATAGTGAATTAAAGGGGTTGTCCAGGATTAGAAAAAAAAAAGTGTTTTGTTTTCTTACAGTAATAGCGCCACTCTTGTCCATAGACTATGTCTGGTATTGCAGTTTAACCTCATTCACTTCAATACCAGACACATCACATGAACAAGAATAGCTCTGACCTTTTTTTCTAATCCTATACAACTCCTTAAAGATTTAGAAGATTTTGGTAAAGAAATTATGAATATCCACATCTCTTAGAAAAAAAAAAGAAAAAGGGAATTCATGATTTCTCTCTTTTTTTTTGTAAATTATTTTTGCATGAAACTTTGGGACATGAAATTAGGTGATTTATACTGACCCATGAGTGCTGCCTACCTTCGTTTTTCTGGGAGACCTTTTATTCCAGAGTAAGACTAGGTGCACACCATGATCGTCCATTACGCGGTCCGGCACAACCATTTTAAATGCTCCCACTGAATCCATATCCATTATTCTAATTTTATTTTTGTACCATTTTATGTAAAAACGTATTCTACTGCACTTATCCATACAGTTTGGTTTGTCATGACGTACACTGGTCAAACTTACGCAAAAAGGACGCTCACTTGGCAAACGTTTATCCATTCAACTGTATGGGCACATCAGCATATTTTCCCGACGCGAACGTGCACTATAGACTAGGTGTGGATTGAGCCTAAAGTCCAATTATTCTTTATTTCATGCACATAAACAATGTGAAACTGTATTGCCAACCATATTGTATGCGCTATGTTGCACCGTATTCCCCCCACGAAGTACTGAAGAATAATATGATCCAATATAACGCGTCCGATGGAGCATCATGCAATTTCTTTTTGTGAACTCCTTCATAGGAATTCATTAACAACTTGTCCAGGATCCCGAAACCTAAGCAGGCTTCACACTTAGGTTTTTGTGCAGTTTGTTTCTGCCCAGGCAACAATCCTCATCATGCCTTTAGGGAGATTGTTGAACGATTATTACCACTCATGAAAAAAATCTTTCTCTCACCCAGTTATAACACCGGAAATAATTGTAGCCAAATGTTTCATGAAGATGTTTCATCAACTTATTTAAAAATAAAAAAAAAAGATCTCATGGCTTCGTTCCAACCCATCAAAAGCAGTCGATTTGCCAGGTCAGAAGTAAAGCCTCGGATTTTTGCTAAACAACTTGTAAGACAATCAATGCTTGAAAGACTGAATTTATATTGTATAGATTTCGACAAATCATCAGGTTTGATTTTTTCCTGTCTCATAAACAAAAGAATTAGAACAAAAAAAGTCTTCATCTATTGTATTGTAGGTTTACATGACATCTCCATATTTAGCAGAGTTTTTATTAATTACATATTGTCCTCCGTCCACATTAAGGGGAGTGGGTTGTCCAAACCCTTTCTCTGACACCTGAAACGAAGAGTGAAAACAGCTGCCGGGATAATGAGCGTAATGCAGAGATTCCGCAGCTCTCAATAGGGATATGGCAACGTTTCTATAATAGAGCTATAGACACATGTACAGATGATTTAGCCCCTCCATTGATATATTGACTCACTCTGTATCTCATGTTTCGGTAACATGGACTTAGTGGTTACCCCTGTAGGCAATTACGATACCAGGAAATGAGATTACATATGCTTTATTAAACTGGGCTAAATTAAAGGGACTGTCCATTTTATCTGCCCTCTAATGAGGTCCCGATTTGGGTTCCTTCTAAATTAGTTTAACCCGAGAGCCCAAACCAGTACAGATCTTGGCTCACAGAGAACCTCTGGCCGGGGAGTTGGTTCCTAGTAGCAGCTACAGCGGTGCGATCTTCAAAGAAGAGGGGGTGCGATCTACAAGAAAGAGGGGTGCCATCTAGAAGGGAGGTGGTTCTGCGATCTAATGGGCACTATATTGGAGGGGTGGCACTATGTGGGCAGTGTCATTGCATGTGGGCACTATGGCACTGCATGTGGGCACTGTGGCACTGCATGTGGGCTGTGTCATTACACGTGGGCACTGTGGCACTGACGTGGGCACTATGGCACTGATGTGGGCACTGCATGTAGGCACTGTGGCACTGCATGTGGGACATGTTGCACTATGTTTCTATATGTGGGCACTGGCACTAAATGTTTGCAGTGTGGCACTATGTGTGGGCACTGTCATTACATGTGGGTGCTGTGTCACTGCATGTGGGCACTGTATGTGGGCACTGTGTCACTGCATGGGGGCACTGTGGCACTATGCCACTATATGTGGGCACTATCTACACTGTGGCACTATGTCACTATATGTGGGCACTATCTACAGGGACATTGCGGCACTATCTACATGTGGGCACTATCTACAGGTCCATTGTGGCACTATGTACGTGGGCACTGTGGTGTTTTCAGGGGATTGGGACAAAAAAAACCACTGACAAATGAAATATTTTTTATTTTTTTTTTATTTTTAACGGCCGTGAAAATTGGATGGCAAATGGATGAAAATTTGGAGACACTGATGCAAAATGGACATGAAAAATGGACAAATGATCCGTTTTTAATGGCCATCTTTTTTCACTGTCATGGGCCTAAATTACTATGATGCCAGGAGTCCCTTTCACATGTACCGTGGTCGGGCTGGCGGCTGACACACGGACGGTTTTTCATGGTCCAAATACGGTCATGTGAATCGGTCCTTAATGTCCTTTATTTAACACCCCACCGTGGGGCCGGTACTGACAGGGTCCTGCTCACACTTCAGGCACTATAATGTAATCTCGCCCCAGAGTGCCCGCTCGGCGCTATGTGCCTGGCCCTGCTGCAATTTACACTGCTCTCACTGCAATGTCGGAGACCGGCTGAGGTGGTGACGGGCAGGGGGGAATGTTCGTGCACGCAGCGCATCATTGATTATAGACTCTGTTAACCTGCTCCCTGCCAGGGAACACAGAATTTATAATCAATTATATAGACATTTTTTCAATTGTATTTCTGTTAAAGTATTTGCAGAGGTTAAAAATTGTGAAGTTACTTACAATTATTATAGCAATATATGTTAAGAAGTTATTTAAAGAAAATGTATTAAATCATCTCTTGGTATTACTGATAAATAAACAGAAAAAAATAAGAAAATCGAGATTCAAATCGAAAATCGCCCAAAATGTTGGAAAAAATCTACATTTTATTTTTGGGCAAAATCAAATTATTTAGGACAATGTGGTACATTTTACCTGTAGTCCTATGTAAAACCACAGATAGTGATGTTAGGTTATCGCGAATCACAAACTCCACTCTGCTACATATAACAAAAACACAGGTCTCTTGAATTGGTACATAGAGGATCCTGATGTCTGCATGGCACATAATCAGTATATTAGATCCGTATTCTCTGTCTCTCCTTTTTCTTTTTCGTGATACTTTGTTATAAGATTGATGGCTACAATCCCCACCTTGTAATCTCAATGGGTTTCTGCAAAGTGAAGCATTCAATTACTACTTGTCTCTTCTCTCCGGTATTATGTTGTTTTGAAGTATTTCAGCCTCCAGATTTTCAAAGCTAAACATTTCACCCTGAAACACAAGACATGAAGTAATGTCACACAATGCAAAGTTTTCTAACCACCTCCCTGTAGTCGAGGCCCGTAAGAAGCATTGTGTTCAGCGCTATTCTCTCTCTTGCTTAGACAATCGCTGAACCGTCTTCGAATATTTTAGCTGTCACTAAACAGTTGCTTGGCGCTGTGTGGGTGGCGCGCTGCTGTGTTAAATGAAGTTGATGTTTGTGAGAGGGTTTATAAATAGTGGAATTGCTTTTACTATTTGAATTGGCTTACGTGCCTTTACTGTGAAGCGGAGGTGAAGCACCTTGGTGCACAATCATTCTTGAACTACACTTCCCAGCATGCTGTGCCAGTCATCCGGTAAATTGTAATGGCACCAAATCTGTAGAGTAACGGATGAGGTATAAAAATTAATTTGTGAAAGGATAATTAACGCTTACTATGAATGGCCAGTATTCTATATGAACAGGTTAGACTGGTTTCACATGGTCATACGGGATCTCGCACACAACCTTAAATTTTATGGAGCTGTATTACGGTGCCCATAGACTTCTGTGGAGCTTTAGGCTGGGTTCACACGACCATGTTACGTCCGTAATGTACGGAACGTATTTCGGCCGGAAGACCCGGACGGAACACAGTGCAGGGAGCCGGGCTCCTAGCATCATAGTGATGCACGACGCTAGGAGTCCCTGCCTCTGCGTGGAACTACTGTCCCGTACTGTAATCATGATTACAGTACGGGACAGTTGTCCTGCAGCGAGGCAGGGACTCCTAGCGTCGTACATCACTATGATGCCAGGAGCCCGGCCCCCTTGCACTGTGTTCGGTCCGGGTCTTCCGGCCGAAATACGTTCCGTACATTACGGACGTAACATGGTCGTGTGAACCCGGCCTTACTGTGTCCCCATATAACTTATACTTACCTTTTTTTTTCCCATGGAAATCATGCCATGTACCATCGGATGTTGTTTTCTCTCCAAGGGAAAATACCTCCATAATATGTGGCCAGAAGAAGATAGAGTGCCTACCGTGCCGTAGTACGGAACCACAGGGACCACGTGTGCCTCTTTACAGACTCTTATACGCCCACATTTTATTAAAACTGAATTAGATCAATAATATTGATGTTAAAATGCGCCTTAGGTCTCATACACACGAATGTGTCCGTTTTGCATAGGTAAGAAATGCAGCGTTTTTCCTGCGTTGCAGTTCCATGTGACATTCGTGTACGGCGCACGTCTGTGTTTTTTACGTGCGTATGTCATCCGTATCTCACGTGTTTTTTACGTCAGCAAAAAAAACTGAAGGAGGTGTTTTTCTTTTTCTCATAATTTCTTTGGCAACATTGCGTGAATCACGGGCAGCACACAGATGTGCGTCCGTGTGCTGTCCGTAATTTTCACGCACCCTTTGACTTCAATGGGTGCGTGATGCGCAAAAAACGCACAACAATAGGACATGCAGTGAGTTTCACGCAGCGGACACACGCTGCGTGAAAAACACTGAATGTCTGAATGGACCCATTAAATTGCATAGGTCCGTGAAAAGTCTGTTGTTTTAACGCGCGTAACACGGACGTGAAATACGCTTGTGTGAATAAGGCCTTATAGTCTATATCTTTAGGATAAACAAGACAAGTGTGCTGTCCAGTCGTATGTCAGTGAATCTTAACCAGTGTGTAATGAAATGTCATGTAACCTTTTATTTATACTTTTGGGGGCATTTTTTAAAGCCTTTATGCCAATGTTCTGGCGTAAATGTTGCACGTTTTGACACATGTTTCTTTTGCGCAAAAATGTGCAACTTTTTTACATTTCACGCCACTCCTGATGCTTTATTAAAAAGTGGGCAGAGCTTAGCCTAAGACTGCGGGGCCAATCAGGGCCTGGCAAATGCACTTCAATTTATATAACATTTTAATAGCAGAACTCGTAGTTGACGTAGATTTCAGATTGTGGCTCATGGACAGCCGGAGATGCACAAATTCATAAAATAAAATGTCCGCTTTTAATAAATTTGACGCATCTTTCTCCAAACTATTTTGCTTTCAGTGCCATGCCAATTTCAAGATCTCTGTTTGCTATCACTGAATGGGCATATTCTTATTTATCTTCAGAGGATCAAAGTCCCACTCACCTACTCAGACAGTTTTTTATATAGAGCTGCCAGAGTGGAGTCCAGGACAAGTGAGAGAGAGAGAGAGAGCGAGAGAGAGAGAGAGAGAATAATGCCGGTGTGTTTAGTTTAGAAACTATTGCCTAGACTGGGTACAAGTGAAACAAATCTTCAGCTGTGAAAGCATGACCATGTATGGGTTTCCAGCCTCTATGGCTGGATTCACATATTGCATATTCGTTGCAGATTTTGGCACAGATTTTGATGCAGATTTTTTTTAACCAAATGCAGAAGTGGATCCAGTAGGAAGGATATTTTTTTTTTATTTTTAGATTTCCCACTCCTTTTGAAACCACTCTTCTGGCTTTGGCTCAAAAATCTGCAATAAACGCGCAATTTTTTAATCCAGCCTTTTAAGTTTCTATTCACAGAAGCACAGCAGAGATCTACTGTAGATTCTGGTTAGATAGCTGACTCTTTTTTTTGATCTTGTGCAAACCCTTTAAGACATTTATTCCAACTATATACAGCTGATTTAGGCTTTTTAGAGTAAATTCTTATGCTGCAGATTCGTTGCAGAAATTTCTGCGACTGTCCAGCACATCTGAATGAAGCTTGTGCATGCTGCAAACAACCCCATTCTGCCGCATGTGAATTTACCCTTCGGTTTTATCATCACTACAAGATTTAGGCTGGGTTCCCACGTAGCGTAAAAGGTGCAGAATTTCCGCAACGGAATTCTGTGCGGAAATTCTGCAGCATTTACAGTAACAGCAAAGTCAATGAGAATTAGAAAATCTCATGCCCAGCAATATGAGCTGGAAAAACGCACTTTCTACGGATTTCTTTGACAAATTTACCAGCGTTTTTCTAGAGATTCTGCTGCAGATTTTCTGTTGCAGAAAATCTGCGGCGTATCCTGTGTGTGGGAACATAGCCTTAGTTATCATAGTTTCTGTGGTGTTGGGCTTGGAGTAGATCATGAGAGGATGGATAGAGTGAAAAAATATTCCTTTTTTTTATTTGAATTATTGAGTTTGTAAATGTTAAAAATAAAAAGTTTGTCCTTTAATAAAAACAGTATTGATAGATATCATTCATACTGATAAGTGAAGATCTTCTCGAAGATGATATTCAGCTTTAATAAATGTAGTCATTGCAATATTTTATTACTTTGTTATTGTGTAAATATATGACTGGATGTTGCAATTTCTGTTTTATTTCCTTTTTATCTATATTAATGTAGAAGCCCAAGGTGCAGATATGATTCTGCTTATAAACCTGTGTATTACTATACTGTAGCAATATAAAGCTGCGTTTAGATTCTTCACATAGTCCGTGTTTTTCTTTATTACAGAGTTTCCGCTGACAATATACGAGTACGGCTACAATAACAGCGCATTAGATATTCTCACCCTTTGGGGTTTTGGTTGTAGAGGTTTGGATTTTCTAATTTATATATTCCACCGTTATGTTTCTGTGGGTAGCCCAGTTTCCTTTCACAGTTGAGCACCCCTAAAATGTCCCGGTTGGTTAATTGACTTCCTGTGACGTTAGTCATAGTGTGTATGTGTTTATCTATTCCTAAGATAGGGGGTCAGGTATTGAGCACCAGTGGGAACAGGAACTGATGTGAATGAATACAGTCGGGCTACATTTATAAAAAGTCTAATTTTACTGACTGTTTTCTGTTGCCAAAAAAATTTACCAGATATGTGCCAAATGCTCAAAATGAATGCATAACCATATAAAACGTGTATATGCAAATTATACACAAACGTCCCAGAATAAATTAATGTTTCTGTAATGACAGGGATAGGGAAACAGACAAGTGAGCCCTAATCTACCCGCCACTCAGTCCCTGCCTACTTGCAACGACCCGCCCTAGGCAACGGGGTACAACTGGGCGACGGTCCCTACACTCAGTAAGTGCACGACAGACAACCAGACAAGGAAACGCAGAACAAAGGGAAACGGGGCAGTTGCCCACGGCAACACCGTGAGCAACAAGAGTAGTAAACGAGCCGAGTCAAACCAGGAGTGTACGAGGTACCAAACGCAGAGCAGAAGAGTAGTCAGTAAGCCAGGGTCAATACGAAGCAGGGACAAGTAGTTCAAGAAGCTGCAGCGGGGCCAGAAAACCAACAGAGAAGATTCACAAGCAAGGAGGAACAGGAAAGGCAGGTATAGACAGAGGGCGGGAGCTAGCTCCGTCTGGCCAGGCTGTGATAGGCTCTCCCACTCCTAAGCCTGCCATCCTGAGTGGTGGAAGATGGAGTCAGTCTCACAGACATAGAAGCAGGTGCAGACTGATTACCTATGGGCGTCGACACAGAAGCTGTGCCTGGCAGATCCTTAACAGTTACTATGTAAAGGTGTCCTAACTTTGGTGTCACCTTGTTTTCGGGTCGAAATCCAGATGTTTATGTATGATAGGTCCGAGCACACGTACCAGCCATGCCAAGTTTCTGTCTAAAGAAATGAACTCTGGAAGCCATACCCCTAAATTGTCCCACATACGGAGGCATACAGGGTTTTTGATTTTTTTTCATGGCTACCAGAAGTATCCACCATAATACTGGGGGAAATCCTATACTGCAGCACCCAGAGTGCCTATAGGTATGTACTGTATTACCCATAATGTATAAGCCCTAAGCCTTTTTTTTATTACGTTTTTTTTTGTGAAACCCTCCAACATTGTAGTGTATAAACAAAAATATCCCTTCCCTGATCCCCTTTGAAAATCATTTTGCCACAACACTGCTATCTTACAAAAAAGAATGCAGCAAAAGCCGCATGTAAGGCTGGGTTCACACACTATTTACGGACGTAATTCGGGCATTTTAGCCCCGAATTACGTCCGAAAATTTGGCTCCAAAGCGCCGGCAAACATCTGCCCATTCATTTGAATGGGTCTTACGGTGTTCTGTGCCAACTGACTTTTTTTTACGCGCCGCTGTCAAATGACGGCGCGTAAAAAAGACGCCCGCGTCAAAGAAGTGCCTGTCACTTCTTCAGACGTAAATGGACCCGGTTTCCATGGACTCCATGGAAAAACAGCTCCAATTATGTCCGTAATGGACGCAGCGAAAGACGCCTGCACATGCCATTACGGCTGAAATTACGGTGCTGTTTTCTCCTGAAAACCGTACCGTGATTTCAGCCGTAACGGACGTGTACGTGTGAACATACCCTAAGACTCACATCTGATGAGTGTAAGGGTATGTTCACACGGCACTTCTTTGACGCGGGCATCTTTTTTAAAAAAAAGTCCGTCAGCACAGAACATCGTAAGACCCATTCAAATGAATGGGCAGATGTTTGCCGGCGCTTTGGAACCGTGTTTTCGGACGTAATTCGGGGCTAAAACGCCCGAATTACGTCCGTAAATAGTGTGTGTGAACCCAGCCTAAGGGTATGTTCACACAACCTATTTTCAGACGTAATTCGGGCGTTTACCACCTCGAATTACGCCTGAAAAGACGGCTCCATTACGCCTGCAAACATCTGCCCATTGCTTTCAATGGGTTTTTACGATGTTCTGTTCAGACGAGGTGTAATACTACACGTCGCTGTCAAAAGACGGCGCGTAAAAAGACGCCCGCGTCAAAGAAGTACATGTCACTTCTTTGGACGTTTTTGGAGCCGTTATTCATTGACTCCATTGAAAAACAGCTCCACTTACGTCCGTAATGGATGCCGCGAAAAACTTGCAAAAACTTCTGAAATTCAGGAGCGGTTTTCGCCTGAAAACAGCTCCGTAATTTCAGACGTAATTTGCATTTGTGTGTGAACATACCCTTATAAAGACATGCAAATCTTTCATAAAACAGATTTTACCAACCAATATCCTATGTTAAAGGGTATTCCAGTTTCAGCAAAAATATTTATGCAAAAAAATATATACAAAAATGTTTTGTATAGTGAAAGTTATACAATTTTCTAAAATACTTTCTGGATCAATTCCTCTCGATTTTCAAGATCTCTGCTTGTTGTCATTCAATAGGAATCATTATTGCTCACTTTCAGGAGATACAATTCTGTCCATGGTCATGTGATGTAGACACAGGCTCTAGGATCATTAGAAAACACAGCTTTGATACACATGCTGTAACTGTTACGATCCCAGCACCTGTACGTCCATCACATGACCATGGACAGAATTGTATCCACTGGAAGTAAACAATGAATGTTCCTACTGAATAAAAACAAGCAAAGATCTTAAAAACCGTGAGGAATTTATACAGAAAGTATATTGGAAAATGGTATAAAACCTTTCATTATACAAAGAATAACAATAATTTGCTGAAACCAGAATATCCCTTTAAGCATAGACAATAATTCAATATATATGGAGATCTTCATCCATGATCTGCTGTTGAAGGAGTTATCGAAGTTGGCTTTTTCTTGTTTTATGGTATTGTCTCTGCAGAGATAAGCAGCACCAAAGGAGTATGTCAGCCACTCGTCATCCTCCTGCCTCCATGGCAATGTGTAGTATTTATCAAGGTTTTAACTAATTTCTTTATCTGAAAAATTTCCATTTTTACTGTTGACTAAAACGCTTTGCGTGTGTTCGTGACTATCTCAAGACTATATGTAGACTTTTTCTGTGCTGCCCTATGTCTCTCCTGGAATTTTTTCTTCTGCCACGTTATACAAGTATGATGGATCTGTTTGTCCTTTTCTTTAGTGTCAATGAAAAAATCCATAGAAGCAACATTCAATGTCAGAACATATCATCAAAGAGGACTCACCATAGTGATTCACACATTTGTACAAGATTGATTTCATGCTCCCTCGAAATGCACTGAGTCATGTATTTTCGTGAGATGCCCTTGCCCAGATTCTGAAGATGACTGACAGCATAATTAAGTTTCCTTAATTTTCGCATCTATCTCCATGCTCCTTCTTCTCCAAAGATATTTATAAATTCTACGTAATCGACCCAACATCGCTAAATGTCATAAAACACACGAGACTCCATAAACCCTATGCTGAAGTCCTTCATTTTGATCTTTTATGTCTGCATTGAAGACACGTCCCCCAAATAATTAGATCTTGGGGAATGTTGTGAAAAACACCATCAAACTTCCTCCCTTGGTTTGCATTTTCTTGCATACTAAATACGCTTCATATTATATTTTCACCCTCTCCCAAGCTGTGCTTTCAGTAAGGTGTTAATTTATGGCTATCAAACGCATGTGGCAGCTTAATCTCATCACTAGCAAAGCTGTCGGCTCTTTGAGTATTTGTAATTACAATTTCAAACACTTAATTCATAGGATCAAATCAATGTCATACCAGAACACCAGTGGTACAAGAAAGAAGAGTCATGACCTTTCTAGATATCTCCATACATTTTACTACCACTGAGCTATAAAGTTACTGGTTAGAGATGAAACCGTTAAACGTGAAGAAAGATTGGTTACTATGTGTCGCCAAATATGAGGGTCTGAATCACATCATTGAACAGATTGACTTATTTATGTAGCGTAGTCATTGGAAGTGTGTAGATTTTATTAATATTACCATAAACATAATGTTTATATTGCACCTATTAATTTTTAAGAGCTTTTCAATTAAACTTGGGAAGTCTCTACTTAAAAGCACCTGGCATGTAATAATGCCGGCTTCTTCCAGCGCTATTAAATTGAACATTACCGAGGAGATCTTGCAAATGGGCTCTATATTACTTGAAGTCATTTGAGACATGAAACATTGGAATATGATAACGCATTCACGAAGGTCTCATGCCCAGGGCAAGACTGTATGTACAGAGCCTGTATGTTGCCACATGGACAGCATCACGGCCAGGGCAGAGCCATATGCACAGAGTCTGTATGGAGGCACATGGAAAGCCTCATGGCCAGGGCAGAGCTGTTTGCACAGAGTCTGTTCGGAGACACATGGAAAGCCTCATGGCCAGGGTAGAGCCGTATTCACAGAGCCTGTATGCAGCCACATGGACAGCCTCATGGCCAGGGCAGAGCCGTATTCACAGAGTCTGTATGGAGCCACATGGACAGCGTCATGGCCATGGCAGAGCCATATGCACAGAGCCTATATGGGTGCACATGGAAAGCCTCATTGCTAGGACAGAGCCATATGCACAGAGCCCGTATGGAGCCACATTGACCTCCTCATGGCCAGGGCAGAGCCGTATTCACAGAGTCTGTATGGAGCCACATGGACAGCGTCATGGCCAGGGCAGAGCCATATGCACAGAGCCTATGGACGCACATGAAAAGCCTCATTGCTAGGACAGAGCCATATGCACAGAGCCCGTATGGAGCCACATGGACAGCCACATGGACAGCCTCATGGCCAGGGCTGAGCCGTATGCACAGAGCCTGTATGGAGCCTCATGGAAAGCGTCACGGCCAGGTCACAGCCATATACACAGAGACTGTACGGAGGCACATGGAAAGCCTCATGGCCGGGGCAGAGCCATATACACAGTGTCTGTACAGAGGCACATGGAGTCCCTTTGGCTCTATACTATGGAACCGTAGGCACTCTGTGTTCTGCTGTATTGTGCCTCCATGTGGCTTTATATTATAGAGTTTTTCTCACCTCCCCATATTTTGTAATATGGATCGACTGTATGCACCAATAAAGGCAAATCTGGTTTCACATGGCTACATATTATAACAGTTTGTCTACTGCTGTAGCTAGACATAGGCATGTGGCAAATCTATTATGTGTTTTAGACACTTTTTTTATGCCTACCTCCACAGTTCTAAAAGATGTCTAGAAAAAGGAGCGTGGCTAAGAGCAGGTTTCAAATACACTGAATTTATTAAAGACTTGACATTTTTTATGTGCAAAACATTGGTGTATGCATATGTCAGCCAAACGTTAGTGTAAGGAAAAGAAATGTATCCAGCATGCCTCGCGAGTTACACAAAAAATCTTTTATGCCATGTGCACCATGATAAATTTGGTGCAATTTTTCTATGTCCATGATTGCTACATGTTCCAGTTTTAGACCATGTTGTATTCTTATTGATTTTTGTTCATCCACATAAAGAAGCTACTTACAGTATTTGTAGTTGACTGGTCCACTATAAGGCCACCTTTATGCACACAATTTTTTGAGCGTTTTTAAGCGCTTGTAAAAATGCCAAGACTTTTTGTTGGTGTTTTTTATCTTGTTAATTTTGTCCTCTCTCTGTCCGTTTTTGAAATTCAATAGTGAAGTCTCAAAACGACAAAAAACACTATACCCAGAGCATGATGCGTTTTGAAAAAATGCCACTCATCCCCAAAAAGCCGCAAATCAAAATGCTTCGTATATAGTGTTTTCTATAAGTAACATCTGGCTGCAGCGTTTTTCACCTAAAAAAATAAATAAAATAAGCGCAGTGAACGACGCCTTAGAAAAATGCAGCAAAACACTTTGGGGCAGATTTATTAGAACAGTCTTAAACTTAGACATCTAAAAACTAGACCAGGCAGGCAGAAGATGCACCAAATTTATCACCGTGGCACACGCTGTATGAAAAATTTTACTCATTTTGCTAGACATGTTAGATACTTTTCACTTCCTTACGCCACTTCTTGGTTGGCTTAACGTAATATTTTTGGCTGGATGCTTCCCAAAAACTGACACTCTTACTATTTGTAAATCGCGGTTCATAGATTGAGGGAAATCTCGCCTTGTATAATATACACAGTGGTGCCAAAGGGAACATTTAAAAAATCCATAAATAATATTCTCCGTTCCAAGCATTATATAACGAAAATTAATATGACTCCTAATGAATCCAGAATTGAGTTTATTCCAGCACTATAATGACTGAGCAATGGTTCTTAGTCTATAAATTGCAAATATCAATAAGTCTAGGCCTCCTGTCTTTGGAATTGGGTGAACCTACATCAGTTTCTTAATAGAACTTCAGAACAATATAACTATTCCTTCTCATTTTTCTGAATCTGAGGGAACAATGAGGAAAAACACTTTATTGTGCAGAGAAATCACACATACTTATAACCGCCTTTGTACTAGTGTAAAGACGTGTCCTATAGACGTGTGGTGGTGAATTAAACATACACATTTATATAAGACAGAAATGTGAGACTGATCTGGAGAAAAGTTTTTCACACTTTTTGTATATATCGTGTGGATTTTGGCAGGTGCCTCCAGCTATGAAAATTCAATCATTATGTCATTTTTTTTACACATTTCTTGTGTTTTACTGTAATTATCAACGTGCAGTTTTTGGCAAGGTTTTAATTAATTCTGCTCTTTCAACAGAACTGTATAATTTTCTGTTTTCTGAATTCTTTAAATATATCCTTTGGGATTAATTTATTATGGTTATTTTTTATTAATAAGAAATTATAAAGCACCAACATCTCTCACGGCAGGACAAACATTCATAACTGCATACAGCATAATTACAGTAGTTACAGAAATGAAATAATTTAAGGGGGTTGTTCAGATTTGACATAGACGACTTAGAGAACTAACCATTGAACAGGTTATATGGTAGTATATAAAGAAATGTCTCTAAAATGGCATTTTTGTGGCCAGGATTAGATTGGCCCACCAGAATACCAGAGGAACCCCCAGTGGGTTCAGGCTCTGACACAATATTAGGCCCCCCACTACATCAGGGCCCTAAAGGTCCCGTAGAACGCAAGCCCATTTGGAGCAGTTACTTGCCACTAGTGTCTATTTCTTCTGGATTGATTCCCCAATAACGTATTTGATTTTACTGATGATGATATGTCGTCCTCATTTCCTCTGATGGGCCAGCGAAGCCTGAGTTCCTGTTTGTTGCCACGTCTACAGGCAGAAGTAGCATTTATTTGCTTACATTCATCTACATAGTAGTGTTTGTGACTGTGTTTCCTACATAGTCTATATACACTGCTATGTGTATATTGTTTAGTACATTAACTTTACAATACCCTGTTCTTTATTGTCCACAGGATCCAAGCTCTTACGGAGGACTGTAGAACCAGCCCTTCCATTTATTACATGGTCAGCCATTCATTTCAATGGAAATGTATGGCAAGCTGGAGGGCTTTGTTGGGTTCCTGTAGTCGAGTTGGCTTCAACTTCCAAAGGTGTTGTTTTCATTGCACAACTCCTTATAGAGGGACCGTGTCACACCACTGTTAAAAGGATATTCCCATCTCAGACACTTATGGAATATCCACAAGATATGTCATAGATGCCTGATAGTTTTAGGTCCCACTTCGAGACTGTAACCGATCTGTAGAGAGGGGGTTCCATGACCACCGTTTTCCAATTAAAAAGTGGCTGTGAATATTCCATAAATGTGTAAGAAGGAAATGACCCTTTAAATATAAAAATAAATTGTAGTTAAAATAAAACACATTGAAGGAGCTGTATTAATAATATCTTTAAGATGGACAGTATAGTATACAAGTAGGGCAGACAGGAAGAAACTTCGCCAAATTTATCACAGTTGTATGAGAAATTTGGCACATTTTGCTAGACACTTTTCTTTTCCTCTTTACTGATGTACCTTACATCAACATTTTGTGCCAGAAAAAAAGTGCATGTCATTTAATAAATCGGGCGCTTTTTTTGACTCTTTTTAGACACTTTTCAAAACTGTCTAGGAAGGTGCAAAAAGTGTCTAAAACTGATAATAAATTTGATGTATGGCACTTTTTGTGCTAGAATTCTGGCTCATTTTGCTTAGAAAATCCCCCCCAATGTTTGTCTTCTTTGTATCTCGTAATTCGTTCAAAAATTAGAAATATTTTCCATTCTCTTTTTGTCAGTCTCTTTTTTTATTTTTTTAAATCCCACTTCTTTCCTCATCTCCAACACACAAATGTTCTGAAAAGAAGCTCGTAAGTTCCAGCATATATTTACCACTCGCTCCAGCTTTTATTTTTTAATGCATGCATTAGCAAAAATGAATCCCTTTTGAGGATGTACTTTAAAGAAATCCACCAACTTATCCCTGTATATTCCTCTCCATTACATTTATTAGCTACGAATATTAAACAGCTGGCAAGATATCACTGTATACAAATAAGAGGTTTGGGATTTGGAAAGCTGCCATCTTGAACAAAGCCAGCTGCTGGTGTTTCCATCTCTATTCAGCTCCGCATAATTTGTAACTTTCCAATACTTTCCACAACTGTGAATAGAAGACAATAGTCGAAATCTAGTGGAAACTTGTACTTAGTGACAACATGGCTTTTTTGCAGCAGTATTTTTATATGGAATAAGAAAGGTCCTTTTGTTAGGGTTGTGTTACCAATCATTTGTGGGTCAGATATTAAAGCTTATTTAGTCTTAAAGGGGTTGTCTGGTTGAGAAAACGTATTTTAAAATACCCCATAAGGTGATCCACGGCAAAAGACGCATTTTGACCGCAACGTTTAAATCCAGTCTTAAGGAATTCTGAGTTCATTGAGGAAGGTCCCTTGTTCCCGACCCTCATCTCTCATCTGTAGCTGCAAATGACCATTTTAATTTACAAAAAGCAGACAAACCATTTAAAAAGAAATAAAGAAAAAAAAGGTTCTAATTTTATTGCATTAACTATAAACACTCACTAACACTTAAGTAATAGGTCCTGCCATACTCCAAACTTTGAAATGTAGTGTTAAAATTCTACAGTGCCATGGTGTGATTGGCGCCAGTGACTGTTCCTCTATGTGTTTATTAACATGCAAAAAAAGGGCATTACAATTAAAAAGGTGCAAACCAACCCTCAAGCATATTGTTCGGGTTGATGAGATGGTTCATGTAAGAGAAATCAACATTACAGATTAGTTAATACAGAGTTAACATCTTAGACACACTTAATAGGATATCAGAAAAAGAGCCTAAATAGTAATTCCCTAATATAGTGTTATTATCGGAATCACTGGATTTGTAATATTTTGAGCACTATGATTAATAATTCTAATAGGTGTAACTGCAGTCCTATGAGAAACCACGGATAACACATCATAATGTTACGGCACTTTGTACACCGTCAGCAGGGCAGGGGCGATCCCTAATAATCTGTGGTTGCTCTGCAAATGGGTTTAGCTAACCACAAGCATTATCTAGTGGTCAAATAGATGTTTATTTCTGGGCTCCTGGCCGTAGCTTATTTTACAGGGAAACAAAGTATCACGCATGTTCAATTCCAACATGCCCGATCCTACTTTCCCCTGATTGTCGAGCTGCCCCCATACACATTCAATAGTCACTCAATCCCGCCGAAATTACCTGGCTCAACTGACTTTAATTTGATATGTTTGGCCAGATGTTTGTAGCCTGTAGTCCATAACATTCTAATATTTGGTCTTTTTATAAACCTGCTATAGGTTACAAGCAAAATCCAGTTGATACAAGTACAACACTAAAATTGGGAAATACATTTTATTTATTCTGTTGTCTATAACACTTGCCTAGACTTGTGTTAAATAGCATCAAATCTTACATCACGTTGTTTCTTAGCATACATGTCACATCAACATTAGTCCCCGAGCTCATGGGGACCTGGTGCGGCAGTCTCCGAAGCCATATTGTATTTTTTTCTTTTTGACAAGGTCAAACCAAATGATTAATCATAGTAACTGAAAAGAATGGTTAGTCTCAATGGGACTTTGTATCCTAATGTAATAGAGAAAGCATTCCTGCACAGGAAGATACAGCTGAGAAAGTTTCGCCTTTTAGTTTCGCCTCTTAAGAAAGCTCAATATTCTATGTATTTATGTTAATTACAAATGCAGTAGTTACTCTTTCTGATATTTAGTGATGCCTCATTACATTTTCTGATGGGTGTAGTATTGGGTTGTGCCTCACCTAGGGGCCATTGATAAAAAAAAATTCTGTTAAATACAATAAATCTGTTCAGTGTCCGCACCGTCATGCAGCTATTCTCCAACAACAAAATTAATATCAGAATACAACATCATTCATAACCAATGATCAATAAAATTGCAAAAACTTTCCTATTATTTGTTTTGGATTTGGTAGGATCTCACTTGTTTTATCAAATATTTTTTTTTGTAATGATTTTCACTCATGATCATTGTTTCCAGTCATGTAGCTTCACAAATTTAACTTTTTAACCCTAGTACAGATGTGTTCAACCTTACCTTTGCTTAAATCTGGTTAAGGGCTCCAATTTCTCATGAAATCATTGAAATATAATATTGCGACATGCTAGCAATACACTTGACCGGCTGCAATTCACATCACAACCACTGGGTGGCCACACATGGCTACATATAACATAGACATCTCGTGACAGAATATCGCAAAATCATGTGTTTTTTTTTTAAAGACTCATTTCGTACTACACATCTCAAGATATCTAGAGATAAGAGGAAAGGTAAGGAAGGAAACATCTGTAGGATAAAGCTCCAGTAGAAATGCTTAGTAAAGCAAAGCATAATTACATATTACATAAAATTGCTTTAATTTGGTATACTCTAGTCCAGAAGAATAGCACATGTACAGTTACCAGGAAAACAATCAATCAAGCTCCAGGCAGATTTTGCCCCAGGTCAGACTTAAGCATCATGCACGTCTCAGAGCCCTATGCACAGAGTCTATACACCTCCATACTATTGAGCTGTAGGCACTGTGTGTGCTGCCATATGATGCTGCCTTACAGCACCGTGTTTGAGATATATTCTGTAGCAATGCTTCTAGGGGAGAATACCACAATAATATGGCATCTGGTGGATCATGCCACAATTTATTTTCTATCAGATTCCATATGTATGAAATAGTTGGTACAGTTGGTAACATTTGGATATTATTTAAATGATTGTTCTATCACAAAATAACATTTAAGTACTTTTCGGTCGGCATTTATGTTTACTGATTTTTTTTCTTATTTTCTCTTTCAGTGGGAAGAAATTAGTGGAGTCGATGAACACTACACTCCAATAAGAACTTATCAGGTTTGCAATGTTATGGACCACAATCAAAACAACTGGCTTAGGACAAATTGGATTCCCCGCAACGCTGCTCAAAAGTTTTATGTTGAGCTAAAGTTCACATTACGAGACTGCAACAGCATCCCTCTTGTACTGGGAACATGTAAAGAAACATTTAACCTTTATTACCTGGAGTCAGATGAGGATCATGGGATCAAGTTTAGGGAGCATCAGTTTACAAAGATTGACACAATTGCAGCTGACGAAAGCTTCACTCAGATGGACCTTGGAGATCGAATTCTGAAACTGAACACTGAGGTTCGGGAAGTGGGGCCTATCAGTAAGAAAGGACTTTATCTGGCATTTCAGGATGTTGGCGCTTGTGTTGCCTTAGTATCCGTGCGGGTATATTTCAAAAAGTGTCCTTTCACTGTGAAGAATTTAGCCATGTTTCCAGACACTGTACCTATGGACTCCCATTCTCTGGTGGAGGTGAGAGGTTCTTGTGTCAACCATTCCAAAGAAGAAGATCCACCCAAAATGTACTGCAGCACTGAAGGAGAATGGCTTGTACCAATCGGGAAGTGTCTTTGCAACCCTGGCTATGAAGAGAGAGGTTTTACTTGTCAAGGTAATAATGAGTAACTTCATACATTGAGTAAAATCCTCTATATACATTGACTGGAAGGAGATGGAATACTTTCCATTGACTATCAATATTTTTTAACGTTTTGTAGAATGATGCGCAAGTCAAGCCTGTGTAGGCAGGTTATTGAATTTGTGATTGTGGTGGAATGCCCCGGGTGGTCTTGTCTTATAACTTTTCTTATGCTTTGCTAGCTTTCTTGCTTTGCTCTTCATAAAATGAGCTAAAACAATGTGATGAGCTGCATTTGGTCTTGCCATGTGGTACTAAAATGTACCTACTTATGTGGGTTAATATACTTTTTGCATGGGCTTTATTTTTTATTTAAGTTAAGCTTTGGGTCTACTGCTTGGTGGTAGTTCAATACTAGGTTTTTATAGATGAAATAGACTTTAAGTATTAGACAAAGTCCTAAGTCCTAGTCTGGAATGTTAGAATAAAACCCATCTGTATCTTGTGCCAGACAATCAAATGATATACCTTTACTAGAAATGGTGGGGGAAAGCCAAACTTGTGTTATGAAATTCTTCACCATTGATCATGGGAGTAAGGACACCAGAGAAAGACCTCGACAAGTAGGATTTCTGCTGTAAGACTTCAAGGGTTTTCACCTAGACAAATACTAATTGAGAAGTAGAGTTTTTAACATGAAAACAATCTCTTTATGTCATGGCACCCATCTAATCATTCAAAATCGTATTCCCTCTTGATGTTACTAACTAGATTTTTCTTATTTCTTTCACTAAAGCTGTCGATTTTAGGATGTTAGCCAACCATAGTTCAACCATAGAGTTCTGTTTTTGTTTTTTTTTTGGGGGGGGGGGGGTTTGTTCTCTATTCAGCTTCTCATTACAAGTCATTTTTTTTAAAAATGTTTAATTTTTTCTTTTGGTTGGAATTAATGTAAAAAAATGTGCAGCCCATAGCAACCCTTTAGATTCCAACTGTTGCCCTTTAGATTCCAACTGTTACTATTTCAGGATAAGTAATGATGCAAGTATCTTAGTGACTGGTGGAACTATTTTTTCCCTCTGCATTAATTTTTGCCTACCAGCCATCAGCTCAGTTTTACACGAGTTTTTCAAGTTTACAAACCTGTATAAAAAAAATTGTTTCTTAAGTTGTTTAGGCGGCATTCCCGGGAGGAGCAGGATGGGCCTGAAAAATATTCTGCAATTGGGGATTCAAATGTTTGGAGGGTTGTTTTATGACCCTTATTATCTTGTTCTCCCTTCTAGTAGATGATGGATTTTCTTCTCAGTCTGATTAGACGTTTGTAGTATTGTAATGCATTTTTTATGTGTTTTTTTAAGTTTCTGCCTAAGACATTTTTACCCAGTCTCTTTGCAAATGTTTTCACATCATTAATATCACTTGTGTACACTTATTTAGGGCTACAAAATCCTACAAGAATATCCCATTACTTCATAGAGACATATCATTCTGAAGAACACTAATATTCTGTTAATACATTCTGTACTTCGTATGATACCAATGGGAATACAAACTTTTCTATTGAGCACTGTTTACCACTTCATTGAATGACACTAGAAAAGTATTGTAAATATTAGGCTGTATGATTCTGGTGGCCATGAATATGTTTACTAACGTTTATACATCTGTATTGCATTGTTCATTTTATACATAGAAGATACATACTGTAATATTATATATACATACACACACATATATATATATATATATATATATATATATATATATATATATATATATATATATATATATATATATATATATATAATCTGTATGTATAGTGCTATTAACTCCCGTAGCACTTTACAGAGGAAAATATTGGGGTAACAATTACAAAAAAAAAACATTAAAAAAAAGACAATGATTACAAGTATAAACTATATTTACAAGATTTATTAGGTAGCAGCCCTGTGCATATGAGCTTACAATAGTTAGAAATGCAACCATTGATTTCTGCCTGACTAGAACATGAGAGTTTCTGGGTTCTATGGATTTTCCCTTATAGTTTTCTAGTAAGAGTGTCCACATCAGCCAGGCTAAACAACACTACTGTACAACATAAATATAGATACAATGAACCTCAACATTGTATAAAACATTTCTCTAAAATAGCGCAAATCTCTGCCTAATATGTATTAAACTGTTCACCAAATGTTTTATGTTGAACTATTAGTTATAACTTTTAAGAAGTTGTCACATTCTTCAAAATTGTCCGACACTTAAAACCGCAAAGAGTTCTGTATGAGTGGTCTCATGTGTGATATATACTGCCTATAATGTGAGCAGTTTTTTTGCACATGATCCCAGGATGCTTATGCCTTCCATAGTCTTTATATTGGATTATGATGCAATGGAAGTTGTAAAGAAGTAATAAATGTATCAATGCTATACACAGTAAAAACAGAAATACAATTGTGTGATATCTAATTATTACTCTGATGCTTTTTATTCTTCTAACGCTGTGAATTCTCATTTTGCCAGTATCTGCACCTTTGGAAGCTTCCCAGTTCATCATCTGATGAGGTGTTTAGATAGTGATGATGTAATAACACTAACTTATGTTGGGTAAATAGGAAGACATTAATAACAGCCATGCTTTACTGACAGTGGAAACCGTGTAGGTTACCTCATCAACGGGAAGGTCTCCATTAACCCAGATGCAGCTTCCTGTCTATGGTGGGGTCAACCAGTTCAGCAAACTGAATCTACCTTAGGTTTTTAGTGCATGTTTTTGTAGAAATTAGATAGGGTTAGTTTCCAGTCGAGATCCCAATCACAGATGTAAAATATATTCTATTTACAGCTGTGAATTAGAATAATCCTACTAAAACAGAGCTTTGTGCTGGAAAAAATATATGGTTAGCTAATAAGCTTAAAAAATAATAAAAATGTATGTGCGATCATATGTCATTCTGGAAAATCTGCACATAAGTCACGTGTTACTTTTCTATATTGTGTGAAATTAGTTTGAGTATATTTTATGTAGTCGTTTGATAAGGGGCACCTGTTACTAGGGAAGATTCCTTTAAAACATCTCCATCATGAAAAAGAGCAAAAAGGACTTTTACAAGATGCCCATAAAGTGGGTGCTTGGGGCGTTTGGAGGGCTTTATACTATGTTTGGCATGCAGCTAAAAAGGACATTTGAGAGGAGCTTTGTGACCTGTTGTTAGACAGCAGATCTTATCTAACCAGCATAACAAGATGTGTTCTCGACAATATTTCTTAGCGGAGAACAGACGACAAACAAGGCTCTTCTTACAGTGCTTCCTTTTCAGCTGCTTGACAGGTACATTATACAGTGCCCCCAAACTCTGGTTCTGGTAGGTGTATAGTGGGAATTGTTAGTAGTCACTAAATTAACCCTTTATCAGGATTTTATTGGAGGGCCAAAAGAGCCATCTCAGGAGTCTTGGTTAGTCAAAAGCAATACAAAGGGATATAAGTGCTTTCCTCTTATATAAACTCTTTAGTATCTGTAACAGTTCTCTAGCTTTTTTAGATTTTTTTTTGTATTTCTTTGATGTCTGTAATTGAGATAGAAGAGATCAATCTAGCCGCATATTAAGGGTATGTTCACACGATTAACAAAATCCGTCTGAAAATACGGAGCGGTTTTCAAGGGAAAACAGCTCCTGATTTTCAGACGTTTTTTGAGCAACTCACGTTTTTCGCTGTGTTTTTATCAGCGTTTTTTTACGGCCGTTTTTGAAGCTGTTTTCATTGGAGTCTATGAGAAAACGGCTCCAAAAACGTCCCAAGAAGTGTCCTGCACTTCTTTTGACGAGCCGTCATTTTACGCGCCGTATTTTGACAGCAACACGTAACATGACAGCTCGTCTGCACAGAACATCGTAAGACCAATTGCAAGCAATGGGCAGATGTTTGCTGACGTATGGGAGCCAACTTTTGAGGCATAATTAGAGGCGTAAAACGCCTCCATTACGCCAGAAAAGAGGTCGTGTGCACATACCCTAAAGCTTAAATACAGATGAAGCCCTTCCTGCTGGTGCTCATACCCAAAAAAGCCCAAACTTCAAATTGTATAAATACCTGCATTGTAGTACTGGAATGAAGGTATGGCGGGATAAATGTTGGTGGAGACCCCTCTTCTTTATTAGGTTGGGACACCTCTTTTTTTTGGAAGAAAGAACACAGAGTTCTTTACACTCAATCCTAGTCTAGAAGAAAAGTTGTATGAATGCTTTCTAAACGAGGTATGGTGGATGACCTCCCAGTGGTAGGGGAATCATTTGCCCTCCCTATTTTTCAGTCCTGAATAAAGCTGAGAGGGTAGGACAGACACCAAACTGGCTTTTCCCCAATGCCCCCATGAAATTGGGAATCAACACATGCTCCTCCTATCATCGTCAGCCACATTTCGTTGGCATGACCTTCCTCCGCTTCCATATATTTATTATGGAATTCAACAAAATCTATGCATGAAAAGAATGGTAAATTTCACCTGGGTAAATAAAGTGGTTGAAGTGTCTGCATTGAGTTATAGCAAGACTGTAATACGAGGTCCTGACAAACACACAATTCCCCCCCCCCCTGGTTAATATAGGGGTTAAAGAGTTTCATCTTTCATCCAGGCTTTGTTCTGTTATCACTTTATGGGATGATTCACAAGAAATGTAGCCAGTCCTCGATTACTTGTAACATTGAACTATACATAAAATGACTTCATTTCTCGGGAACAATTGTGTTCTTTATTCTTAGTTTATTTGCTCTTCCAGAGATGTTAAGGAACCGTGTAAAAAAATAACAATATAGTTGTGCGTTTTGCATTCATCTGGTCCACTACAAGAGCTCAGCGGGATATTATGTCTGATCAAGGAAGTTGAGTTGACATTGGACGTCTGGTTATGCATAGAAAAACATTGGGGTTGAATGCATGCTGGAACTTGTCTTGCATTTAATTTGAGGTGCTCTCAATTTTCTCTCCATGCCATTTGGTTTGCACATTGCAGAAAAACAAATTAGTTCATTTGATTACATTCCTTTTTTTTTTTTTGGTTTTGTAAAATTGATACTGGTCACAATGCTTAGCAGCTTTGTCACTGCCTGGACTTGTTTGTAAGAGAGAAATTTCTCAACTTTGTTAATAAGAAATCTTTGCTTTAATCTCCATTCTGAAGAGATTGTGGACTCAAAACCTAAAACACGTAAATTAAAAATATTAAAAGAAATAATAATAAAAAAATATATGTATGTGTGTGTGTATGTGTGTGTGTGTGTGTCTATATATATATATATATATATATATATATATATGCACTGCCCATGTATAGGGCTATGTGTATGAAGTTATCCCATGGGCTTTGGTTCAGATTCAGCATGAAGGCCCAGCATCACCTCTGGGTGATATAATAGATGAATATAAATATAACTCTATTCCCAAATGGCCGCCTTAAATTAACAAAATAAATATCAGGACCGTGACATTAATTTTTGACACGTCTATTGGTAAGTGTCCTATACAAACATCTAATGGTATGCATATTAAAAACTCTGGAGGGATCCTGCTGACATTTCCTTAACCTCTTACATTTTAATGTTTTTACATCTTTCTAAGTCCCCCTCCCCCAAAGGGCTTCTACTTTGAGAAAGTGGTTCTCGCTTTGACACAGCAATGGTATTGTTAACAGCGGTTTTCTGTCCGCCATACAGTTCTGTCATTTTCCCCTTCTCCTTTACACTCGCCTGAGTGTTTATAGTTATTGGAAAGTCTCTAGTTAGTTTCGCTGGCAACGTTTTTCAGGCTAATAAGGGCTTGTATTTCAATGGTGACAGCTGGTACGAGACTTTCATGGGGAGCGATTGTACAGGGAAGTGTAAGTTTTGATAACATTTGAGGAAAATACTCTCAAATCAAGAGCCATCTTGAAAGATGGTTTGAGTACAAACAATTCACATATGCGCTCCTATTTCTTGTCCTGAAGGATGTTATCATAACAAGATGATGGCAGACAGCTAAATAATTAGGAAATAGATATCAAATCTATTGAGCGACACCGAGTTTGCTGGAACTTTTCCTCTTGTTTTACATTGTGGCTCGGTAATCAATCTTCCTGGGCTCTCCTTTCGCTGCTCCTTTACTATCTATTTTTTACTTCTAGTACAATTTATCACATGGAAGGTTTCGGAGAAAGGGAACTCTTCATGGGCTCTGCTTTATCCTATAAAACAGGATAGAATAATATCAGAAGTATGATTTATCACAGTCATAAGCATGTACAGGACAAAGTTATACAAATATACTAAATATTATCTACAAGCTGGATATAAGAAAATATTTAAAAAATATGTTGATATTGGCTTGATGTATCTTTATAGAAACACATTCAATTACTGCTCTTTCAAATGTCAATATGTTTTTTATTTTTTAAATACATTATTTATTTATTTTTAAAATATTTCAATTTTATTCTGTATTACAAAATTGTAGATCAAAGGACGCGTGTCATTATTAATTGGGTGTGGTTTGGGTGTACCCTACATCAATACTTTAAATTATCTTTATTAAAAAAAAAAATGATGGGAAATATTTCTGGTTTCTATCTCTGTACTATAGCTGGATGATCTTCTATACGTACGTTCTGTGCTCACTTACAGCTATCTGCATGCTTCTTTGTAATAAACTTGGTCATAATTGTGCAAATGCCCATGCATACTTATCAGAAACATCAAAAGAAGCGACGGTAAAGTAAGATAATTTGTTGAATCCTTTATTCACGTATCAGACGAACTTGTAATTTTACTGTAAAAGGCTACCTTCGCATTAGAATTTGGTTGTATGTTTTTTTTTTTTTACATTGTCAAATGGAGAACAAATGAATTAGAAAAATAGAAGAATACCCCCAAAAAATAAAAAAAAATAAAAAATATGAACCTATAGCAAAAAATATCTGAAATCAGCCTAACTGTGCAAACGAGGCAGAATTTCCCAATGTAAAAAAATAAACTAGATTTTTTTAAGGAGATAATTTGCTTGAATGGGACAACCAGACTTTTGGATGCATTATACTAGGGAGTCTTCTCTTAGATCCATGACTTTCCGCTGTGGAATATGGCGGTATGAACTTGTGTGTAACATTGTGTCCTTGAGAACTTTCACTTCTTGGTAAAATTTCTTTGCTCATTATATGAGAAACTTATGGAAGAAGATGGTAAAGTAAAGGATAAATACAATATAAGTAGTGCAGGAATTGTTCCTTTTGGATTCATGCCACCATTATTTATTTAGTTTATATTCCCCAGGTTTACAGTTCTAGCTTTTTTTTATTGGATAGCAACGTGTCACTATATATAAAAAAAAAGTAACATTTAAGAAAGGATGAATTGAAAAAAGTTGAAGAGAGCTAAAATAAACTATTTTTAATTCAGAAATAAATTATCACTTTCTGGATTTGGAAGATAACAATAGCACTTTCCTGCAAGTATCGAGTTCCTGCAAAATCCTCCGATTATGTGACAAATCCATCATGGGGTGCTAAAATAATGAGTGGCAAAGTAACAAGATAAAGAGTGCATTTTCATCAGGTTTTTCATTTTTATTTTTTATAGATACTACATTGTGTCACACAGATCACTATTTAATATAAATTTTTATTCTTATGGCTTGGAAATATTCAATACAATGTTCTAGATCTATTGTAAAACTTTGGATTTAAAGGAGTATACCCATCATAGACATTTATAGCATATCCTATAGATCTGCCATTCATGTTTGATTGGTGCCTATCCCACCTCTGGGACTTACACCTATGTCAAGAACAGGGGTCCCCAACCTTCGTCCCACCTGAATGAATATAAATTCCCTTCTTATTGTGTTACGTATTGTCTGGTATAAACATTTGTAATTTGTTTGATGGATCCTTTTATTTTTTTAAGTCATTTTTTTCCCTTTTAAAATTCAGACAAATTATCGGTAAAAAATAAATAAAAAGTGTCCGGATCCTGTTTTTTGTCAGGAGCTAAAAGTGTGGTAGGCTACGCATAATAAGTATTTAGCTTTTAAAATATTCTTCTATTTATATTTTTTTTTCCTAAAAAAAAAAAAGTACATTACAATTTAACATAAATTATATTGTCCTCTATTTTGAGTTTCCTCGAGTGTTGAAGTGTAGACAACCCATGAGAGGTTTTCTCATTTCAGACTATAAGGAGATAAGGAGACTTCAATGGAAAGAGAGAGCTATATTTGCCGCCAGCTCTTCATTCGGTCTCATCCTATATGCCGTCTTGGCTCGCTATGCAGGGATCAGTTGGCCTGTTTTCTTGCAATCGGTGGAAGGGTCCCACAACTGAGAATATGACATATCCTGTTGATATTTCTGGGGGAATGTTCTTTAAAGTTGATTTGTCAAGTCCAGGATAGAAGGGGAGATGCTGAGTGTAGGAATTTATATCGTTTTCCATGATTTGGTTCAGTATTTTTATATAAAATTTTTGTAAATGCTGCCAGAACTCAGAGAAAGCCTGTGAGTCTTGCTTCCCCCGCCCGCACACAGTGATTGACAGCATCCCCTGTATAGAAACTCATACAAGAATAGCTGTCAATCACTGTGTGTGGGCGGGGTAAGCAGGACTCACAGGCTTTCTCTATTAGTCCTGGAATCATTTATAAAACTTTTTACATCAAAATACTGAACCAAAGCATATAAAATTATATATACCTTAACTCAGCAGCCTCTCCTCTATCATATGTTGCCCTTTACAAAGGAGAGCATAAGAAACCTGACAGATTTACTGTAGATTATTACCTGTTATAGAATTTATGGTGGTTTGACAGTTAATCCAGTTGGAAATGATTGTGGTTACACCTGCCCATTATTTGCTGAAAATAACAATCTTTGACCAAAATTCATGTGAAATGATAAGGGGTAAATCAGGATCACCCTATTTTCACAGTGCATATACGCACCCGTCTGTAATAAGTATTACTGTACAGTATTTCTGGAGCATGATGTCAGGAAGGTACAATTAGACAGGGGTATCTATTCCTTCTTTATTGTATTTTTCAGTTTCTGAAATATCTTGAATTCTCTGAAGTTTTGCCAGGAAATAAAACCCAGCAGTTGGAGATTTAGCTGTAATCTGATACTAATAATGAGATGACAGGTACTAGCAATTATTCTGGGGAGCTGTTTTTCAAACATGTCTAAAGAATTCTCAAGTTCTATTCCCAGTAGAGTTTATCATAAAAGAAAAGCTTTTTTTTCCGCCTCCAGAATCAATATATCAGATATGGTTATGGAAAGACAATTTGAAAGGTGTATTCTCCATTACTTGAGCTGATATGTGAATCTGTAGAATTATACCATTAATACATTTCTTTGTAAGGTCTACAGATTTTAAAGAGACATACGACTTTACCCACCCGTGCTCTAGAACATTGTGCAGAGATTTAGTATATGTTTTTATACCACATCTGAAGCAGAACTATTTAACTGTTCATCCTGGGCTTCCTGGTTCATAAACATAATACAGAACTGCAGGGCAGAATGTAACTTCTAGCCAAAAACAAAGCGGATATGGACAGAAGTATAATTTGAAGCTCATTGGGCTCATTAGCCCAATGCTAAATCTGTAAGAGGCCCCCCCCCCCCCTACCTATAGTACTATGTGTCATTTATAATTCTGGTGTCTTCTTATGAGGCAGAGTTGCCTTTGGGCCTTCCCAGGCAACGTGGCCTGGGTGTGTGTCTGCTACCTCTGCACCCCCTATAGCTACATCCCTGGAAAGGGAAGAAATGTATATAGATGTGTCCATCCTCACCATCGCTTGAATTTGGGGAAGGACTCCAATTTCTCATGAAACCATTTCAATACAATATCATGACATGCTTGCAAAACTCTTGACAGTCTGCAATCCACATCACAGCCACTGGGTGACCACACATGGACACATATAGCATAGACATCTCGTGAGAGAGTATCACAAACTCATTTTTTTTTTTTCAAAGCTAGTCATCTCGTGCCACACATCTCAGGATATTTTCAGATAAGAGGAAAGGTAAGGAAGGACTGTTAACTGGGCTTTACACATTCAGAGACATAAATGAGAGGGTGAGGATTTCAGTGCCACTCGTAGTGCAAGGAAGCCTATGTAACAAAACCTACAGGCACTGTAATAGATGCCATTATTGGTCATTTAAACGGTGAATCCATAGAAAGCATCATCCGTCTTCCAAGTCCAGACTCATATCTTCCTGTTATACATCATGATGGGGTTGTAATGGAAATAAATAATAAATTATCAGAGAACGTCAGAATAAATCTCATGTTTACATTTATTCAGCGAGTGACTTTTGACATCTTCAGTTGTTCTTGTACAATGATACTATCAGTTTTCCGGTTATCTCTTGAAAAAGGATGACCGCTGACCACAAATGAGCAAGACCACAAACAGATGTGAGCGGTCTGCATACTGTGCTCCGTTTTACAGTCAGGACCTAAATCTCTTAAGACGTTTCTGAATTTTAATGCAAAGCATGCGTCCTATTCTTACCCTCTAACAGCTGACATTGTTTGCGCTGAATGTTAAACCTGACTATGGGAGTTACACTCAGCGTCTGCTTTATATGCACTGACATACGAATACAATCCTAGTCTAAGATTGCATACTTTGTTTAATGGCCCTTACGTCTAATCCGCATGGAGGCTTTGTCTTCTTCTAGCAAGAACCATTATATCTTGGAAGGAGCACTTCCAATAACATGTCCAGGAATTTTATAGCATAGGGCAGATTTATTGGAAAGATATTTGGGCCAGTTCAGTTTTTGGCAAGTGGACAGCAGCTCTCATAGAAACATCTGCTGAAATTTGTACATTTTGGCAAGCGAGTTGCGTTCTATCCAGAAAGAAGAAGTTTAAGTCCGTACGGGAGATGTGGAGCAGAGATAATAGGACCCTTTTCTAATATGAACTCATTCTCTTTTTCTAACCGCTAACTTTGCTGTACAAGATAACGCTATGTGCGAGATTACCTTGACAGCTCTATAACATAATTTACATTTTATTGGGTTGAGTGTGGGTCAGGGAGTTAAAGGTTTTCAGGTGCTGTCAAGCAAAATCGTCAGCGTAATCTCCAGTGTTGGATTACACTTTAGAATCCCATTTTCCGTTTCATTGTTACTCTTCCAAAATGACTTAAACTAAATCTCTACTTGGATTTGACCAAGTGTAACATCCTCATAATACTCCTACATCACCTCCAAAGATTATGATGAACATTTTTATATATCTGTAATATTATCAGTTCCATCTGACCTTGAAAATTAGTTTTCGTGCTTTAAGCAAGAAGTATTGGAGTTTTTTCACTAACATTTGGTCATCTAGATATACATGAGGCAAACCCTCTGCCCATGTCATGTTCTACTTGTAGCATAGGACTCTTTTTGAATAGTTCCAAGATGAGAGGGTTTCCACCTTATTGATTTATACATAATATGGTTAATGTATGAGTAAGAAACAGAGTAAATCTTGGTTGAAAGAGGTTGTCCCAACTGGTTGACCCTATCCATATGACCTATGTGAGCATATGGACCTCATACACGAAAGTTTCCTAGTAGGAATTCTCCTCTAGGAGTCGGAGCAGAGAGATTTTCCCTGCATCGGTTGATTCAGGGGAAATGAGGAGACGCACACAGCTTCCCCTGGTGATAACGGCTGGTCCACAGGGGCTAGAGAAGCCGGACCCACATCAATTGGCCTAATTCTAGTATTGGGCAATTGCATAAAGTCTTGCCACCCTACTTAATGCTTCTCTACCCTTTTAGTTTTCATTTTCTTTTATCTTAAGACCTGCGTAATCTGGTTAATAGGGATGTGCTGGGTTACAACACAATTGAATGGACTGGTGGCTAGACAGAGTAGCAACCAAAATATCAGACAAGACTCCACTTTACTGGTGTTGTTTACATGTTAATGAAATAAAGAAAAAAATCATCTTATGTGTCAAACTATTCCTTCCCCTCACAATTCCATTGACCCAGCACTTCCCTATCTTAGAGAGACCTATTACACTCATTTTCATGGATCTAATGCCAAAATTACTATGACACTTACACAATAAACACATAGAGGGAGTGATGGGAATGTAGCTTTGAATAACAATGCAGATTCATAAGACATTCATGGTCTGTGGTCATCTTAGTGATAACCCCTATGGGCATTGACCCCTATGGGCAATGGCTGCTATTAATAGTCAACTAAGGAAATCCAGCTTAACTAAAAAATGTGTGTATAATATCAAAAAACGTTATACAAGAGGACAACTTAGGGGTTTTCTTTTCAGATAAGTTGATGTTTTTGCCAGTCATCAGGCTGTAGTAGACTATTGGATGATAGAAGAAGAATATAAACACTGTTTCCCCATTTTTGTAACTATAATTCACCAATCTATCCATTGTTATTGCTGCATTTGCTACACTACAGGCCACTATTTTTTTAACCCATCAAATAACCATTGTTTATCTGCCAAATATCTATACTATAGTCCATTATATCACACCGGGCTTTGTATGAAAAATGGTACCATATTTTTGTTTTCAGTGAACTATATATACTTATATACTAAAGAATCCTTATATAGGTTATACATGGAGAAACCTTGACGTTGAGCAGACAGTGATAAGAAACAGACCCGTCAAACTGTGAAGTATGAATGATACCAACACTTATTACTGTTTTGTTACACAATTAGCGAGACCTGTAATAAAACAAGTGGGAAACCACAAGGGCATTCACTACCTTTTCTATAATAAACAACATGGGAGTGCACTTTTCTCATTTGTCACTTACCATTTATTTTTTTATGTAATGTCTTTGTATTGATCGCCACTTAGATTTGTTTTTTTCTGAAGTGGCGCTTATTTATCTTATAACTAGATGGTGGTGAGTTACATTCTGTTGAAAAAAACTGTCACAAAAATCTATGGGAGTCCTCAAGCAAAATGGAGTCTCTGGCTGGTCTCACATAGTTGATTCAGGTCCCATTACCTTATCTCTTATCATATTAATTGTCTATATAAAATCCTTACAACTAATTCCTGCTGTCTAATAACAAAAAATATTCATTAAATTAGTCAATCAATTTCCTTTCAAATAAAAAAAAAACGCAGAATTTTCATAGGTAACGGATCCTGGGTGACAACCACTAATGACCACTACAATAAGGACTATAGAAGTCCTTAACCAGCTTTCTAACAAATCTTTAGATTCTGTCCAGTTTCACACTGCCATAATATGGGTGAATTTTGCAGGGGGTCTGAGTGCCGTAGCTGAAGTTTGGGCCCCAAAATACATCTGTATTATAGCTGTAAGGGGCTGGTCACTTAAGCTCTTTCGTTCTGACTGTTCTGTAGCTCTAGCATTATATTTGTAAATCAGGAAGCCCAGGATGAACAGAGCATTAAAAAGAGTTGTCTGGGGGGAGAATTAAATGTTTTCTTTTGTTTTCCAGAATCAGCGCCACCCCTGTCTATGCATTATATTGCAGCTTATTTTTTTTTTTTATTAAAGCACTTGATCATGTTTTCTTTATCCAAGTGCCAAAAAGCATGAACATACCACACAAAAGGTGCACAAGAATGCAGTCTATCACAACCCCTCTCCCTAACCGGAAGGCACAGCACAGGTCAAGAACATGTGGCTAAGGGTAACCCATCTGTGTAGTGGTATCTGCCTAGGCAGCCGTCCAAGAATCCCTCCAGAGCTCAAAATGTCTAGTTTAGACCTTGTGTTCTAAATTTAGACAACCCCTTTAAGTACCGCTGCCAGGCAAGGCATTATGGGAAAAAAGAAAAAAACGAAATATTGCCTCCTACTATAGCTCTTTTTTATGCAAAGTTAATAATTATTTTGTAAATTAATTAATGCACTGAAAATGATTATGTAATAAAGAATTGTATGCATAAATTTATCAGGGTAATATTTGCAGCCTAGAATAAGATAGAAAAAACTGTGACCTGAGATCTACGTCTGTCACAGTAGTCTCAGATAGAATAATGTAACAAGACTTGTTAGCAAATTAGTACATTCACAGATCATATATTATGGTTCTGATCGTCAGGCTCCGTGCCCATTGCTTAACCCGTCTCACTGAGGAACAGACCATTCTTTCCAGAAATAACGGAATGCATCGCCAGGCAAACATTGAAAGAACATCAGTAAAATGTAACTTAAGCGTATAAAATACTGGCCAACCATGCCAATAATTCTTGGAACGGCTACAAATATATACTGATGTAACTGTTTCTGACAATGGTAATGTAACCATTTGGCTGCCATTGTACGGAGGTCTTTATTCCACCATTATAGAATGAATATTGCCCTAACAGTAAGTGATATGTAAACGTATGCATAAACCCTGTCGCTTCCTCTCATGAACTCATAAATCTATGACCCTGTGTGATAATAAAATGGCGACTATTACAAACATTGGGGCAGATTTACTAGTGTTGTTGCGTCAGAATTCCGGCCTATGTTGCACCTTTTTTTTTTTTTTTGGTGCAAATGCAGTTAGATTGAATCCAGTATTGATTTTAAAAAAGAAAAGTTGTTTGGGCCCCACTAGACATTTTTCATAAGTGTCTAGAAAAGGAGACGTGACTTAAATGCACTGACTTGAGCTAAAATGACGCCAACATTTGATGTAAACTACGCCGACCATGAGTGGATATAAGGAAGTGAAGTGTCTAACATTTCTACCAAGAAGCACCAAATTTATCATACCGTGTGCGCCACTTTTTTCTTTACTAATTTGGTGCATCTTCTGGCATTCTTGTCTAAGTGTATGCTGTCTAAATATTAGACCGTATTAGTAAATCTGCCACATTATCTATCTATGGGTATAAACATGAAGTTGGGGGATAGGAAACAATGTAATTATAGTTCTGCACAAGAATGCAAAATCTGTAACACCTATTACGTGCCATTTATAATACTGGGACTTCTTGTAAAGACTAGTTTCCTTTGATATTTGATGGGTTCAGCAGAATTGTTATGCCGCTTCCCTTTTATTGTTTACACAAGCACAGCGCCATACATACAGTTGTGGCTGTGCCTAGTATTGCAGAAAAATCCCATTCACTTGAGCAACCGCTTCATTCTGCTGATCAGCGGAGGTGCCAAGGTCCCAAGAAAACCCCTTTAAATCGACCTAGAACTTGACCTCTACATTTGCTCCTACAATATCAAGATGTTGCAGTAAGGCAAATTTCTATTGAATTCCATGGAGACTGTAATGGTCAGGTTGGATAAAAAATGATATCCCTGAAACAATCCATAGTTCAGAGTGGACTGACATTCTGCCCTTCTTTTAACTTGAGCTGGTGGACATATTACTGGTCATGTTTTTTTGCTGTTGCGTGGGCAAGTAGGGTCCGGTTTGGCCTTCAGGTATTGTCCAATTGCCCATGCCCAGCTGATTATTTCCTCCCTTCCTACACCGCCACTGTATTACTAGTGAATGCATGTTAGGGTATGTTCACACGCAAAGACAAAAACGGCTGAAAATGATGGAGCTGTTTTCAGAGAAAACAGCCTCTGATTTTCAGCGGTTGTTGAAGCTGAAATCGTTTTTTCCTAGACGTTTTTGGAGTTGTTTTTCTATTGACACAATGAAAAGCGGCTTCAAAAATGGCTTAAGAAGTGACATGCTACTTCACTTTATGGGGCCTTTTTTTTTTACATGCCGTTTTCAAAACGGCAGCGTAAAAATGCCCATTCTGAATGAAACGCTGTTTTCCCCATTGAATTCAATGGGCAGATGTTTGTAGGCGTTCAGCTACCGTTTTTTCCGGAGTATTGTGGGGCGTTTAGGCACCAAAATACGCCTGAAAACACAGTGTGTGATCATACCCTAACACAGCAACACATCCCATTACAAGTCAGACATAAGGCCCCATGCACACAACCGTAATTTTCATCCGTAATTACGGAATCCATAAGACTCGCCCATAGAAGTCTATGGGCGCTTCCGCATGTATATCCGTAGCCGTCAGATCCGTATTTGCGGACAGTAAAACCCTTACGGCCTACAACTAGCTTTAGATTCCTTGGAATATCCTGCAGAGACTTGGGTTATGGATGGATTGTCTGACTGGTATAGGAACATTTATTTTTTATGCAATCTGCTGTGTCCCCTTAGTTTATACTGTTGTAAAATATATGATCCGGCCATGAATACTGGGACTTGCCACGAGAAGGGGCAGATCACCTCTGCTATAGACATAACTTACATTGGAGGTGACATTGTTCTATATACATACAATCGTACAGTTGCGTTGCTCTTTGAATGTTTTTACAAGTGTTGATATGCCAATACATCAGCGATCTTTGTCCTGCTCTCCTATTGTATATGTAAGCAGTTCAGAAGGTGACCCGGGTCTGCCAATCACCATGGTGTTTTTCATTGCGTGACTTTTTTGGGTCTTGCCTAAAAGAAACAGAACTGATTGACAGGTTTGGGTCCCCTGAGATTATTCATAGCCACCAACTATGGCAGGTTTTAGTGACTGAGGTGTGATCGGCAAGAATGTCGTTCATAGTTAAAATAACAACTGCTCCTCTGCCTTGAGGGAAAGTCGGCCTATGCATTTACAGATGTAGCAGCGTTGATTTTGACATTTAACTCTTTGGAGCTACATTGCTTGTATGATTTAAGAAAATGAGTCTCGTGGAAAATCAGATTGCACACTATAACATCACAATAAGGCTATGATCACATCTGCAGCACAATTTATTCCCATCGAAACGACAGGCACCACAACGCAACCCGACGGACCCCATTATCAGTCAGTGCAGTCCGACAAGTATACTGCGTCCTGGTTTTCATTATAAACAGGGACCATGACGCAGATGTGAATAGCGCTTCAGCTATTTAAATAACAAACTCAGCTCGGCTATATCTGACAAACTCTGCTACATCTGTACTTCATATATAGCACCATTTTTTTTCCATTTAAGTCAATGTGATGACTTTTTACGAGACTTGGAACATCTTGAGGTGCAATTAAATAAAAGTTACCAAACATGCATTTCATTACCCAAGTTGTTAATATACACGACATAAATAGTAATTTGTTGATTTATTGCATTTAATCTCGTGAACAGGAAATGGAGATCATAAACAATCGGCTGCTACTTCCTAACATATTGCTAATGGTCTTTTTTTTTTTTTTTATTAAAATTTTAAAGCTAGAAATTTTGACTTAATTTCCTCTTGCACTTCCTTCCTTTCAAGTTTCTTGTTACAGATTTTTTTTTCTTTCCCCCTCTGTGACAAAGACTTAATTTACTCCATATACTTCCATAGTATGGAGATAGGGCACACTTCACTTTGACCTTCGAAGTGTAAAGTATCCTTTTATATTCTGGAATATCCATAAGGAGGTCGGAGCCAGAGAGAGTGTATTTCCCTTGAGGGTCCAATAATGGTTGCAATAGAAGGATTGAAGCTAAAAATGCGTAAAGAATAAATAAAAAGCAATGTAATAAACAGAATATTCCATAGATAAAAAGCTACGTTTATCCATTACCTGCTATTATCAGAGCCACCAAGTATACAGAGATAATACTGGCCTGAAGATTAACATTGATTTGCTGCTAACAAATAAGATCTAATATTCAAAATATTATATTAGAGAAGTGCTATTTATGCAATTCTCTATTATTTAAAGTGTAGCTAAACGTTTGACAAACTTCTGACATGTTATAGTGGCATGTCAGAAGTTTGGATTGGTGGGGGTCCGAGCACCAATCTCTAGAACGAAGCAGCTGAAGCGTTCGTGTGAGCACTCAGCCGATTCGTGTCTGTTCGGCTTTTTCCGGAAATAAATGTATCGTGTACGGACTCAATAGAAAGTCTATGAGCCCGTACTCCGATACATCGGCTTTCCGGAAAAAGCCGAACAGACACGAAGCGACTGAGCGCTCACACGATCGCTTCAGCTGCTTCGTTCTAGTGATTGGTGGGGGTCTCCGTGCTCGGACCCCCACCAATCCAAACTTCTGACATGTCACTATGACATGTCAAAAGTTTGTCAAACGTTTAGCTACACTTTAAAGGGGCTCCAAAATAACTTCCTTGCTTGTCTATCAGCAAATGTCAGGATGTTTTACAAAGTCTATAGACCAATGATCTCAAACCTGCTGCTCTCCAGCTGTTCCAAAACTACAACCTGCGGCTGTCGGGGTATGCTGGGGGTTGTAGTTTCACAACAGCTGGGGAGCTGCAAGCTGGAGACCACTGCTATAGACTATAATATAGACAGTTATGTAGCATTATAACAGGCTGTCAGGTTTAAAATGTAGCCTGGCTCTCCCGCTGTATTTTTGGATCATTTCGGATAATAGGAACAAAATAAATAAAGCTGTGTATAATAAAAAGTTCTGCATCGTTCCACTATATTTTGTGTTTCAATTCCCTACAATTTTCACGATATCTGTTTACGCTCTGTGAATGTGAGCATTCCCGTCTGAAAACACATACAGACCCAATACTTTTCACAGCTGAAGGTTGGTTATAGTTGTATCCCGTCTAAGTAATCCTCTTTGTGCTAAATACATTAACAATACAAATATCTCTCCTGTCCTAATAGTTTGCTACAAAGTATCAGTGTAGGGTAATATGTATCAGCCAGTTAAATTCACAGAAGATTTTCTAGCTGGATACAAATGTAGCATACTCTAAACTATCTGAAGTAATAGGTCGGAAACACATTTGGATGTAAACAAAAAAAATTCCATTCACTCAAAGCAAGTAGATATCCTGAAAATGGTGAGGAATTGAAACACTAAGTATATTCGAAAACGACATATCATTCCATTATGCAGTGAGTTAGCTTTATTTACATAAAACCGGAAAAAATCTTTAAAGGGAACCTGTCACCATCATTTCACCTATTAAATCAGCAATACCTGGTGGAAGTGGGTGAAAAGTCATTTTTATGTAATCTATAATTACCTTCTAAGTCGGCTCTGTACCTTTAGTATTCAGTTTTTTAGTGTTCCTGTGCCGTATGCTAATGAGCATAAAAGAGTCATATCTTCGTTCGAAAACAGTCACATCTTCATTCCTCAAGCCTTTCCGAGTTAACCCCACCTCCTTACTTTTCATTGATCACTTACTTTTGATTGACATCATTCAGGGTGGGCCAGTTTTTGGCGGTGGGTGGGCATAAGAAGAGGAACGAACGAGATTGCCAGAGTATTACCATAAAAGGCGCAAAATGTTTGCAGATCGCTATTTACGGTCGAGGGAGGCGTTTAGGAAACGGGATAACGGCAATGAACTTCTGACAGCAGCGGCCAGCGAGGGGTGAGTAGAGTTCAATAGGTGGAATTCTGATGACCGGTTCCCTTTAAGTGCCTCCAACCCAAAAGACGTTTGGTACTTTAAATATTCATAAACCATTATGATGTCAAACATACTCGCTGTCGGGCACCGTGTGGGTGCGTTCCTGGCATGCAGTTCGCTCGTCACGGCGGACACACGCCGATTTGGATGGCTTTCATGTGTGTGGGTCACTCCTTCTACCTATATATATGCCGCCCTATTTTAATTTCATTAGCTCCTGATGAAGCTGCAGGCCAGCGACACGCATGTTGAGGTATTCTCTGACAGGGCCTTTCGTCATGTCCAAATGTAATTTCTTGCTTTGACTTTATCCATTAGCTATTGCCTTCCAGATTCTTATACTTAGGCCCCATGCACACGAATGTGCTTTTGCGGCTGCAATTCTCCCAAAAATCCACAGGAGAATTGCAGCCCCATTCATTCCTATGGGGCCATGCACACGACCGTGGTTTCCACGGTCTGTGCATGGCCCTGGAGCCCGGACCACAGAAAGAATGGGCAAGTCTTATTACGGCCGTGTTCTGCGGTCCGGGCTCATTGAAAAAAATGGCCGTGGCCATGTGCACAGCCCGCGATTTGCGGGCGGCTCGCGGCTGACACTCCGTGGCCGGCCGACCCAAAAATCACGGCCGTGCACATGGCTTACGGTCGTGTGCATTAGGCCTTATCCTTATGTAATGGACAAGTTCTCATGACCAGCTATTTCTATATCTATTTGATCCTTTTGACTGGGATATCTTTCCCGGGGTCTATATATCATTGTTGCTATTTAGTATCGTTTTGCTATATCCATTATACATTTTAGATTTATTGGCATTTGGTGTCTGGGTGCCGGCCACTATTGTTGATATTTGTTTTATCCGACTTTTAGGGCATTATTTTTGAATCTTTGTATTTTGGGATACCTGCTGAATATGGTTCTTTAGGTATTAGTCCTAGACATGTTATAATTGGTATTGTGTAGGTCATTACCCTATATATACTATCATTCTGATTGGTTCCCTATCTGTTGTCTGTATCCTTGGGCCTTGTTCCAACTTTTTGTTCCCATTATAGTTTTTCTCTATTTTATATCTTGTGATGTATTGATGTATCAATTTTCAATAAAATGTAATTTTGTATTTTTGCATACATATTGTTGTGTGGTTATTCCTGCTCTCTTTTTGGTGGGTTTTTAGTGGGTTTTCTTCTAGTTGTTCGCTGGAGAAATACCCGATTGTCTGTGAGGTCCTTTGTTAGATCTCATCAGTGTATTTATGACATAGAAGTGTTTTGTTTACTGGCTTCAACCGATGACATGATGTTTCACTTTACTGCTTCCTGCTGTGACAAGTTTAAGACTCTTATTGAGACAGGTTTCTTTTTAACACATCGACTCCGCTCCACAAGAGAAAAGGGAGAATCTGGAAGCAAGTTTTCTTTTTTTTGGAATTTCAGCTTTGGTAATCTGCTTCAGTGAGGATTGATGCCGACTGCCAGCTCCCAGTATGAGACAGCCAAACTCATGACTATGATGGATGACTTCACGTTGGAAATTGTCAGCTGAGAATGGCAGACTAGAAAGGAATGGCTTACACATCCGCTGAGCTTTCACTAGGATTCCCCAATGGGGACTGCACTTATAAAAATACTGGCAAGTCAAAAGATGGGAGCAAACAAATATGTTTCTTACAATAATGTTTTTATTTGAAATGTTGAGCGTACATTATAGGCTTGTCTAAATAAATGCAAGTTTCTGGAACGGTCAAGAACAGATTACAATAAAGTGTCTTATTTAATAGTGCTCATTCTGGGCAGAGATGTGTTTTTGTGGATTAAACTGATGTTTAATATGGTACATAGACGACGTGTAACTCAATTATCCACTGTCTAAGGTGGAGCTTGTCACTTAATATTAATCTTTGGTAGGCCCTATGCAAAGGAAGCAAGCCAAGAATCCAGAATACATACGACAATGCATGTTTATACTTCAGCAGTTTACATTAAGAAACTGTTGTATTCAACAATGTAAATAATGGAAAATAAAGAAGCAGAAAATGTATCCATAGAATAGAGTGAAAGGTTAGTATAAAGCACTGCCCTTCCAGTGATTCTATTGAAGCCAGAATGCATTAACTTCAACTGAGCAACCCCTAAAGAACCCATGCTAAAGTTTTAGCAGGGTGGGTAGAACAGTAGTAATATGTTTTATGCATGTTAAAAAAAATTATATTATTCAGTGTTTCTCCAAAATGTGAGTCACTGTAATCTTCTGAAAATCTCTCAACTGCTGAATTGATTCTACTATCTCTAATATTACATAGGATAGTTGGGCTATCATGAGGTTTAGGGCACATACAGACATGAAGGATTACTGTTGATAGTTAATATAATTTTTGGTCCTCTCAGTATATAACGTGTAACACAACATTGTTGCAGTACAAAACTTGAAGGTCACATTTATATATAAAATATGATAGTTACAATATGATATATAAGAATGACATATAAAGAAAAACCATGACTTATACTTAATTACTTTTCTGCCTAGTTCCAAGGAAACTAAATATACTTTATATTGTCTAGCGTTGCTAATTTATAAGATTTCCAAGTTCTCCCCTCATTCTTTGTATGATAAGTATAATAGTTACAGCAGTATATATCATTCCTGCAAAGTGTAATACACAACATAAAGTTCCTTTATACTACTGTATAACAATATTGTATAAATAGAGTATTTTGGTCAGTGCCACCTGCTGGTCAATCATAGCACTGCCATTTTATAATAATAATAATAATAATAATAATAATAATAATACTACAGGCATCTGTAATTCTGTGTACTGTTATATCTTAAATTGCTATAAGTGGTTTCCTATAGGACTGTAGTTATACTTATTGACATATTCTACGTTAATAACCCCCACAAGAAACAAACTCAGCTCTGCTATATTTGAAATTACCCCATTCATCAATAATATTATTCAACAGAGGCAAAACCTCCCCCCCCCCATTCCCTGTCTGAATACTAGCATTTATGTATTTATTAGGAAGCATTTTTTCAGTAGATTCTTTGGCGCCAACATCCATTGGCTGGGATATCCTAATGTTATAGCACAGTTTTCTCTACACTGCAGTCCTTCTAGCTTATCTTACTATATCTCCTTCCAACAGTCTTGCAGCTACAAATAGTGGGGTACATTGTGCTGAGATTGATGTGATGTGAAAACCTACATCTGTGAAATGATTTCTGCAACCGGCTCTGTAACAGTCATTTAATAGCATTTCCAATTGACATACAACTTCTTCTTTATTAAACGCTCAGTAGCAGGAAACACATATTAGGTTGACTGGCCGAGGAAATAGGTTAAGGAAATGTAAGTTGATTTACTTTTTGCCTCAGCATTTTGTTAAAATTAGTAAAACACCTGAAATATGTGTTTACTTTTCTTTCTCCAAAAATAACCAAAGCATAAAAATAATGTAATGTGGAAGATGGAATTAATGCAAAAGTCTGAATCTGAGAACGTGATGACTGACAAGAACCACTTCTCAATATTTTATTATATATTCATTTACAATGTTGATCTAGCCTAACAAGGAACCAGATGATCCTCCAGGAGTTCAGCCACAATATGGAGATTCAGCCACAATAGGGTCCATGAGGTTGGGCATAGATAATCCCATCTGGAGATGACAGTGGGCAGATCATTTCCAGCTAGGGTTTATAATTTCGTGTTATTTCATAAATAACATATTTGGTTTTATTTTTTATATGGCCTGTGAGACCAAAGATAAGACCAGGGTTTATAATACGGTTAAAGTTGAACATACACATGGGTGGTTGGCCTCAGAATCATGTCCTCTGGTGGGCACAAGGTAGCCTATTCCCAACACTGTTCATGTATGCAGATTATACACAGATTAGTCATAACATTAAAACCACCTGCCTAATATTGTGTGTACCCCCTCGTGCCAAAGCAGCTCTGACCCTTCAAGACATGGTCTCCACAAGACCTCTGAAGGTGTCCTGTGGTATCTGGCACCAAGATGGTAGCAGCAGATCCTTTAACTCCTGTAACTTAGGTGGTGCGGCCCCCAATGGATCGGACTTGTTTTTTGAGCACATCCTACAGGTGCTCGATCGGATTGACTTCTGAGGATTTGGAGGCCAAGTCAACACCTTGTACACTTGTCATATTACCAGAGCATCACACTGTCTCCGCCTTGCCTTTTTCCCATAGTGCATCCAGGTGCCATCTCTTCCCCAGGTAAACGACGCACACGCACCCAGCTGTCCACATGACGTAAAAGAAAATATGATTCATCAAACCAGGCCACCTTCTTTTATTGCTCCATGGTCCCTTTCTGATGCTCACATGCCCATTGTAGATGCTTTTGGCAATGTACAGGGGTCAGCATGGGTACTCTGACGAGTCTTCGTCTACTCATCCCCAAACACAGCAAGCAGTGATGTACTGTTTGTTCTGAAACCTTTCTATCTTAGTCAGCCTTAACCCCTTCCCGCTCCTGGACGTACTATTAGGTCATGGTAACTGTATTGTTCGCACTCCATGACCTAATAGTACGTAACGGGAGGAACGGCTATTTCGCCCGTCTTCCCATCACATACAGGAACTGTGACAGCTGCTGTCTTATACAGCAGTAGCCGCAGCTTCTATAGCGGGAACGATCGCTGTGTCCCCGCTGATTAACCCCTTAAAAGCCGCGTTCAATAGCGATCGCGATTTTAGGGGTTAAACCACCATCGAAGGCCCGCTACATGATAGCGGGCAGCGATGGTTGCTGTGGCAACCGGACGCCTAACAATGGCATCCGGCTATGCCATCTACGGAAGCCTAGTGGGTACTGACAAAGTCAGGACCCACTATGCTTGCTGTCAGTGAGTAGCTGACAGCTCTAATACACTGCACTACGCATGTAGCGCAGTGTATTAGAATTGCGATCAGGGCCTCCTGGCCTCAAGTCCCCTAGTGTGACAAAGTAATAAAGTAAAAAAAAGTTATAAAAAGCTGTGTAAAAATAAGAAAATAAAAGTTTTAAAAGTAATAAAAGTCAAAATCCCCCCTTTTTCCCTTATCAGTCCTTTATTATTAATAAAAATAAATAAACAAATAAACTATACATAATTGGTATCGCCGCGTCAGTAACGGCCTGAACTACAAAATTATTTTGTTATTTATCCCACTCGGTGAATGCCATAAAATAAATATTAATTTCTTTTAATAAACCGTACCAGAATCACAATTGTTTGGTCACTTCACCTCCCAAAAAATTGAATAAAAAGAGATCAAAAAGTCGCATGTACCTAAAAATGGTGCTGACCGAAACGGCAGTTTGTTACGCAAAAAACAAGTTCTCGCACGGCTTTCTTGATGGAAAAATAAAGTTCTGGCTCTTAGAATAAGGTAACACAAAAGGTGAATGATTTTTTACAAAAAGTATTTTATCGCGTAAACGCCATAAGACATAAAAAACTATAAACATCTGGTATCGCCATAATAATATTGCCCCGCAGAATAAAGTGAATGTCATTTATAGCGCACAGTGAACGCTGTAAAAAAAATAGAATAAAAAACAATAGTAGAATTGCTGTATTTTAGTCACCACGCCTCTTAGAAATAGAATAAAAACTGATCAAAAAGTCGCATGCACCCCATTAAAACTGCAATGAATTCCCTCTAGTTTCCAAAATAGGGTCACTTTTGGGGGGTTTCCCAAGGTGCCTAATAAAAAGGAGGCCTCAAAATCCACTAGGTGCTCCTTTGCTTCGGAGGCCAGTGCTTCAGTCCATTACCACACTAGGGCCACATGTGGGATATTTCTCAAAACTGCAGAATCTGGGCAATAAATATTGAGTTGCGTTTCTCTGGTAAAACCTTCTTTTTTACTGAAAAAAATTGAATAAAAATAATTTTCTGCCAAAAAAAAGAAATATGTAAATTTCACCTCTACTTTGCTCTAAATTCCTGTGAAACACCTAAAGGCTTAATAAACTCTCTAAATGCTGTTGTGAATACTTTGAGGGGTCTAGTTTCTAAAATGGGATGTTTTATGGGGTTTCTAATATATAGGCCCCTCAGTTCTGAAGTTGCTTTGAACTGGAACCTAAAAAAAGAAAAAGAGGCAATACTTTGCTTCTTACATTATACTGATAATGAGCCGTGCCCACCCCGAGATGGCCCCAGTTTTGACCGTTTGTATAAACGGAGACCCCTATTAGACCGTTTCAGTGCCCGGTTTGCCCAAGCATACACCCCCGAGAAGTGTATTTCTGTTGCTGAGTCCCTGGTACATTTTAAAGGGAGGTGTAATGACGGGGGGTAGGGAAACGGACAAGTGAGCCCTAGTCTACCCGCCACTCTGTCCCTGCCTACTTGCAATGACCCGCCCTAGGCGACGGGGTACAACTAGGCGGCGGTCCCTGCGTTCAGTAAGTGCACGACAAACACGACAAACATACAAGGGAATACAAGCAAGGGAAAGGGGCAGTTGCCCACGGCAACACCGTGAGCAACCAGAGTGGTGAACGAGCCGAGTCAAGCCAGGAGTGTGCGAGGTACCAAACGAAGAGCAGAAGAGTAGTCAGTAAGCCAGGGTCTGTATGGAGCAGGATCAAAATAGAAGGAGCTGTAGGTGGGCCAGGAAACCACACGAAAAGAATCACAAGCACCGAGGGACAGGAAGGGCAGGCTTAAATAGACCGAGGGCGGGAGCTAGCTGAGTCTGGCCAGGTTGCGATAGGCTCTCCCACTCCTAAGCCTGCCAGCCTGAGTGGTGGATGCTGGAGTCAGTCTCAGGGATGTAGATTCAGGTGCTGACTGATTAATTATGGGAGTTAACCCCGAAGCTGTGCCTGGCAGATCCTTTACAGTAGGCTTCAATTCCGCCAGTACCTGCCGAGTAAGAGGGCAAGGTATGGTGTGAAGATGTATAAGCTGTGCGAGAGTGCATCAGGGGTGTAGTATCCAAAATGGGGTCACTTTTGCGGGATTCCCACTGTTTTGGCACCTCAACACCTCTCCAAACCTGACATGCTGCCTAAAATATATTCTAATAAAAAGAGGCCCCAAAATGCACTTGGTGCTCCGTTGCTTTTGGGGCTTGTGTTTTTGTCCACGAGCACACTAGAGCCACATGTGGGACATTTCTAAAAACTGCAGAATCTGGACAATACATGTGTAGTAGTGTTTCTCTGGTAAAACCTTCTGTGTTACAGAATTTTTTAATATAAAATTGAAATTCAGCAAGAAATTAAATTTGCAGATTTCACCACCACTTTGCTTTAATTCCTGTGAAATGCCTAAAGGGTTAAAAAAACTTTCTAAATGCTGTTTTGAATACTCAAAGCCACTTCAGAACTGAACAGGTACCTTAAAAAAAAGGCTTTTTAAATTTTCTTAAAAATATGAGATATTGCTGTTTATGTTCTAAGCCTTGTAACGTCCAAGAAAAATAAAAGAATGTTCAAAAACCTATGTAAATCTAAAGTAGACATATGGAAAATGTGAACCAGTAACTATTTTGGGTGGTATAAAGAACTGTTTTACAAGCAGATGCATTTAAATTCTGAAAAATGCTATTTTTTCTAAATTTTCTCTAAATTTTGACATTTTTCACAAATAAACACTGAATATATCGACCAAATTTTACCACTAACATAAAGCCCAATGTGTCACAAGAAAACAATATCAGAATTGCTTGGATAGGTTTAAGCATTCCCAAGTTATTACCACATAAAGTGAAATATGTCAGATTTGAAAAATGGGCTCTGAACCTTAATGTCCAAACTAGGCTGCGTCCTTAAGGGGTTAAAGAGGCTCTGTCACCAGTTTATAAGTGACCTCCTACCTAATATGATAGGTGCTGTAATGTAGATGACAGGATTTTTGTTTCTTTTTAAAAAACGTTTATTTTTGACAGTTATGACGATTTTTCATTTTATGCTAATTTGTTCTAAATGCCCAACTAGGCATTTTTTTTACAGGTGAACATGAATGAAGAGAAGTGTATGACGCTGAGCCATTGGTCAGCAAGCATCATACACTTCTCTTTACAATGTCCACTTGGTCAAAAGTAAAAAAAACGCCCAGTTGGGCATTTAGAACAAATTAGCATAAAATCAAATCATCATAACTCGGTCAAAAATAAACGTTTTTTGTTTTTTTTTAAAACTGTCATCTACATTACATCACTTATCAGATTAGGTAGGAGATAGGGCACTTATAAACTGGTGACAGGGCCTCTTTAACTTTTACAGCAATTTGTGCTACAGTAGTTCTTCTGTGGGATCAAACCAGATGGGCTAACCTTTGCTACACACATGCATCAATGAGCCTTGGACGCCCATGATCCGGTCACTGGTTCATCACTTGTCTTTACTTGGACCACTTTTGGTAAGAATAAACATACTATATACCCTACAAGACCTGCCGTTTTGGAGATGCTCTTACCTATTTGTCTAGCCTTGAGAGTTTGGCCCTAGTCAAAGCCGCTTAGATCGTTGTGCTTGTTTTTTTTCCTGATTCCAAAACCTCAACTTCAAAAACCGACTGATCACTTGCTGTCTAATAAATCCCAACTCTTGACAGGCGCCATTTTAACGATACACTCGATGTTATTTCCTTCACCGGTCAGTGGTTTTAATGTCCTGGCTGACATACCATTTGTACCAAACAGATGCTTGGGAAAGGGGCGATCTCTCTATTTGAATTATGGACTGTATTTGACAAAGGCGACACAAACCACTGCTGGGACTATTACACTAATGGTAAATATTGTATGCAATATTATCCTTGTATTACCAAATTTTGTGCTCGATTTAACGTTTTTTACTTGCAAAAAAATTGCTTTCATTTATCCTATAGGTGTATACCATTTGCCATATCTATAGGCTGTACTTATTAATCTATATAGTATTAAATTCATAATCAAGGGCATACTTCCTTTAGATGGAGTCCATGTAGTTACTTTGGAGTCCATGAAGAGACGTGTCTAGATTGGGAACCATTTCCATTCTTCATATGTAGCACCACAACATTATCAAACTCCATCCATCTCACCTACAAGTAATTGTACTTGGGTGGGTCACAAACAAGTGCTGGACTTCCTATCAGAATGAGTAAGAGGTGGTGTATGGTGTCAACTAGCTGCAGGATTGGGGATGTGTTTTGGTAAAGTGTAGATGGCTTGATGAGTCAGGGTACAGAAGTACTTTTTTCTCCATGTACATTGCGCCATTTTAAAGCACTGATATACTGTAGCTTTCATTGGACCTGGTTACAAAAAGTGTCAATGAAACTAATCTGTACAGAAAAGATTTTTCCCTTTTCTGTCTTCACCCAGTCAGTCTTTAAAGCAAGTTTCTCAGGGAAACTTTTTATATGATAAAATTAGGTTCCAGGGTGCCAAAGCTTTGCCCTGGGTCAGTGGCATTTGGGGCATAAGGGAATATTACATTTACCAACCAAAAGGTTTATATGTCCACAAGTTCTCTATAATTTTTACCTATTATTTTCAAGGCACTTTTTATACATTTTTTAAAAGTGCTGCTTACATTTTGCTTATTTAATATAAATTTGGGGGGTTCGGTCCTGCGAATAATTTCATAAAGAAATATTTTTCTCTTTTCATAGCCCTCTACTTGCATCACTGCTTAATGTTTACAAATCCTGGAAAAAGACGAAATGCATTTCTTAAATATAACTCAATTAGAATTCACGCACATTTGAAAATCACTTTTCCGTGAACGAGTTTGGTTCTTGTGTGACAATTGAGTTATTTAAGAATCAGTCAGCAACACGCAGTAAAGTCTCCTTCAGTTGGCATGGAAAATCATTTTGCAGTATCTTTCCACTCATTAATTTCCTTGTTATATGAAGCGCCCTTGTCAGTGAATCTCCTCTTTCTTCTCCAGATTTCAATTAAAGAGGGCAAGGAGTTTGGAACGCCTTGTTGAAGATGGAAGGCTCAGACTTGCTTTTGATGATAGTTGTGCAGTCAGGAGTTGATCAGGCAGGGTAGATGGATCACTACAGAGGTATTTTGATTCAAAGCAGAAATACAAGGATGACACAAATAATAACTGTGTTCTTTTGAAGGCCATAGAACGTAGTACATCACTGTAGGAAGTCCTTCTTCATGTGTCCTTAAATCTGCCTTTGATTAGAACTTAGAGTGAATTAGTCAGCTATGTTTGGGAAGTAGGACTGTGTACTGTTTCCTTATTCTCCTTCTCAGCATCACTATTCCACATTATGCTAGTTTGTTCATGCTCCGCTTTGTCTTGCTGGTTTAATTCTCTTGGAATGCTTACTACTAGTAGTTTATTCGGAAATAAAGGATTACAAAACAATTTTGATAAGTGATCTTTATTTAAAGGGGTTATGTGAGGACCAAAAATTATTAGCAGTGCACTCACTGCAGTATGTGAGTACACTTGCTAATATACATTCCGGTCCATTGTCGCGCTTTCTGATATTTTCATAGATTTTTATAGCGCTGGCGGGGGATCGGAACATCTAGTTGCACAGACTTCTTTGATGACAATACGACTCTTTGTCATGTGATCGATCCCGCTGTACTTCATGTACAGGCAGAAGCAGTAGTACAGCGAGTTCATGGAGTAAAGCGGGTTTGGTCACATGACGACGAGTCGTCTCGTCATCAAAGAAGGCTGTTCAACTAGACTTCCGGTTCTCTGGCAGCGCTATAAAAATCTATGAAAATATGAGACTCGGCGCAATGGGGGACCGGTATGTATATTAGCGAGTATACTTATATACTTCAGTGAGTACACTGCTAATAATTTTTGGTCCATTAACATTTAAAGAGGGAAACATTAAATAGATTTTCTGATTTAGAAAACCCATTTTCAAGTACTCTATTTGGGCATTAGGGTTCAAAGGGGGAAGTTCCGCATTCGGGAACTCCAATTAGCCAGAGCAGAGAACCGTTGCAAAGAGCGTCTCTCTCTGAAGGACCCAGCCTTCCTGTGTATTCTACAGACAGCCCAGTTCAATAGGCTCTGTGTAATACTTTATTTCCCCTGTGGTGGCACTGCAGGAGTTTTGAACACTTGCCGCTGATTTCCTCCACAGATTACCACTGATTGTTGGGATTGCAGACGTAGGGAGTCTTGTGACCAATCCTCGAAAAGGAGAATGCCTTAATGTACAACCTCTTTATTACACTATAGGTGTTCTACAAGCAGGTTTAATATGAACCTAGTAATATCTAATTAATATAAACAAAAGGACACATAAGGAAGTTTCTATGCCACTTCAACTGCCCTATCACTGCTTTCCTAACACAAAGTTTTATCATCCTTAAAAGGCATTATGGCCAAACAAACCTGGTTCCAAACAGCAGTCAACCTGGAATTGCCATTAGTAGATGACATGATCTCTAATAACCTTTCTGTTAAATAACTAATTTAATTTGTGCTGTTTTCTTCTCATTTCCATGACGTAGTAAAGGACGAGTGATGTAAAGGGATGGACATAATAAACTATATTCATAAAACTCACACTAGTCAATACGTAAGACTGAACTACCTTTAGATTATATTTAATGTTACATGGCTATTATAGTGCTCTTATAACTTTATATGATCCAACTTGTTCAATATAGAAGTAAAGTGTAATGTTTGTAATGGAAGCAATATATTGGCAATCTACCAAAAAAAAACCTCAGGCCATGACTTTATAGAATTTTAGAGTGAAAATGCACGGTTACATAGTCTCAAAGTATTGCATTCTTTTTTCAGCTCAGTCTGCTTTCTGAGATAAATCTAAGGTTGGTAGATTGGTATCACTGTAAAATAAACAGATTTTTGTTTGCTGTGCTATGTATAGCAGAAATGGTTTAAGTTTATTATTTGAGTTTGTTTTACTTGGTGTCCCAGGAAATTACAGACTTCCCTTTATGTACAGTAATATACAGTGAGAACATCAGCAAGAATCATACATTTTTTCCTATGCTGTAAGGCTGATCTGCATCTCTCATAAATACCCATTACACATTAATTATTGTATTATATATTGTAAAATGTATATTTTATTTAGTTATGATGTACATCAATATTACATTTTTTTTTATTATTTAAATTGACATTGTAAATGGTATACATTCAAAATCCAGCCATTTTTAATCAAGCAAAGCAGTCCCAAACCATCATTCTCTCGCAAGCATGCTACACCGTTGGGATGAGGTTTTGGTGTGCAGTGTTCTTTTTTCTCCAAAGATAGCATTGTGCATTTGTGCTTAAAAGTTCCACTTTTGGCTTTCTCCATAGAACAGTTTCCTAGAATCTGTGTGGAACATCCAGGTGGTCTCTGGCAAAATTGAGACGGGCCACAATGTTTTTGTTTGGACAGCAATGGCAACAGTCCTAAATTGTCTCCATTTGTAGACCATTTTTCTAACTGTGAATTGATGCACACACAGGTCTTTAGTGTCACGGCGCAGGGTGTGGACCCACTGGGCCGTACCGCATAGTGGGATAGCAGCTGGCCAAACAGGTACAAAACAATGTCTATAATCCAGAAGGGGTACCTGTGGCAATGTAGACAGTAGCGGTGGATTCAGGCTAAGATGAGGCTCCGACAGTAGACAGACACCCGGCAGGGTGTGACACAATAGATGCAGCAGAAGACACAACATGACTCTAACTCTTGACGACACAGAGGCACGGTAGCATGGGATACAGGGTATAGGCAGCAGGAACTGGTAACGCTGAGAACTGCAAAACACTAGGAGATCATTTGCAATGACAAACTTTAGGTAACACAACAACGCTCAGGCAATGATTAAGAGGGCAGATCCCTTTTTATTGTCCAGCAGCATTCTGGGTTAATTACAGATTTTCTGCAACTGTGCGCGCACTGGCCCTTTAAGGCTAAGCACGCGCGGGCACGCGCGCCCTGCGGGAGACAGTGTCCGAACCAGGAAGTGAGTGCCGGCGTCTCTCAGGAGGGAGATGCCGCCGAGAACTCACGTGGCCGCGGCCGTCCGAGTGTAAGTCAGGACGAATGTCCGCGGCCATAGACGTTACATTTAGCAATGCCCTTGTAGTCTTTTCCTGCCTCATGAGTGTCTATAACACGCCTTTTGAGGTCTTCTTACAGTTGTTTGCCTTGAGACATGGTTCACACTAATATTTCTTGAGAATAACAGATTTGTCAGTAAACTGGCTCTCTGTGGCTTTATTCAATGCACAAAGCACCTGTGAAACCCACACTTCCAATCTCTTCTCCTTAATTAAAACACCTTTTGTCAGTAAGCTCTTAGAGAAGTCATTAACACAGAGGGTCAATTACTTTTTTTCCCTGTACTGTGGATGTTTACTCAATAAACATGAACAGTACACATGTTTGCGTGTTATTAGTTTTGATAGATTTTGTTATAAGTGTCCAAAGGGTTCACTTACTTTTTCGCACAACTGTCTACTGAGCCCAGTTTAAATTTTTTACATTCGTCAAAATTTGTAGCTAAAATAGATGGCACATGGTGATTATCCAAAATTATGTAAAATACTTAAAACGAGGCATGGCATGACTATAGCAAGCCAGCTGTAGCCAGTTAAATGACCAAATAAATGTAATGCTGATAAATGTAAGGTTATGCTGCTTATGCACATAGGTCACAGTATTAGTATAGCTGCTTAAGTACAGTTAGGAAAACAGAGAAAGAGAAGGACTTGTGTATTCTCAATGTCAAGCAGTTTCTGCAACAGCAAGTAAAATTACTAGGTGCATAAAAAGAGAGCTAAAAACCTGTGATTTGAGTACGATGTTGATCTATAAATCATCTGTAAGGCCACATCATGAATATGGGGTTCAGTTATAGGCAACACACTGAAGAAATTAATTATGAGAGCAAAAATGAAGAGTTGAACTAGATGGACATTTGTTTTTTTTACTATAGTTAAGCAACAGCAGGGCTTAGCCTTTTGGCAGGAATGTCATTGACTGCTGCGCTTCTCCTTCTGTAAATGCTGTGTTGAAATGGCAAAGGTCACTGTGTAATGCTGCACTTGATATTAGAGAGAGGCTTTACTGAATGAGGTTTCCATAATGTGACGAGGGCTTACACAGTTTGTACAAAATGTGTAGTAAAATAGAGTAAAAATTTGAATTCGTAGTAAAAAATAAGGTTTTATATGCATAGACCAATCCTTTTCTCTCATTAGATGTTGTTAAAAACAAATGGAAGAATGTAGCATTGACGAAAGTTGGGCCCGCGCGACCCAGCAAGTAGGGTACGGTGACATGAATTGCCAAAAGGGTAGCCTCTTCTTGATTTGTTACTGTGGGGTCTTTTCTACTCTTATATTTTTCTATTCTTTCTTCAAGTTGGAAAACATTTGTGCCATCATTGGGTAGAGGCCTTGCCTATGGTAGTTAATGCATTTAATCTAAAGGGGTTCTCTCATCACAGACAATATATTAATATGGGAGGCGCCATGGGAATCAGCTGATCACCGCAGGTCTGGCTCCTGAGACCCCCTGCAAAGAGCTGATTTTGCCAGGGGAAGTCACAGCCAGACAGAGGAAATGTAATATTACATGGTGGCCATTCAGATGAATGGCTGTCCATGTAATTCATAAATAGCCCAAGTCCACTAGAGCCTCTGCTTGTTAGCAGCTCGCGGCTCTGGTTCTTACAGCGGGTCGTGAGTTGGGACCCCCCATTTATGACAATCATATACCCTAAAAGAGCATTTAGACAGTTTGTCCTGATGGGACAGTCCCTTTAAATCTTTAGTTAAGTTCCGTACAATATAGTACTGCAATCTATAGCTATTGTATCTGTATCTACTGAAATAACATAAACCACACACTTGGAGCCACTCGTCCTGCAGTCCAGTTTGTAAGCAGTTCATAATGGTAATAGAGCTGACATACAAAGACCTATGTAACTCTTATTTACGGTGTTGTAGGCTTTCGAGATGCGGGTAAACCAGTAGCATGAATGTACAAATGGAAAACAAATCCTGATTTACAGTGTGTGATATCTCTATTAGATTTTCATTTCTTTTTTTCTTACAAGTGCTATTAAAAGATTTTATTTCCTTTCTCGGATGTGAGTCTCGCTCGTCTATCTGACAATAAATCACAGACAAGATTCATATGTTAATTCTGGACAGTATAATATTGAAGTGACTCTACTGGCTTCTGTAGCACAGTCATTATTTTCTGCAATGTCAAATCTAATGGGAGACTCTTTTGAAAAATTATAAGAGAGAGTAAATGTATATATTCCCAGCACAGAAAAAGGAAAGAAAAACCCTGCTTATTGTAAAAGTCAGTTATTTGACCTTGTACTTCATTATAGGCCTGTGGAGTAGAGATGTTTTAGAGTATATCTTCGAGTCACATTGTCTGCCGGTATATCAAGTACATCTTCGGAATCAGACTGTCTCCCACACTGCAGTCTTTGTTGGTTATTTCAAGAAAGATTGCCCTTTGAGAGAACGGAGCTGAACAGATGCCAAAAGCATTTTATTGGGTATATGTACTTCATTAGCAGATGGAAGTTTCATTATTTCCGTCAGTTACAATTCGTGATTTTGTTTTGTATCTTTACAAACTTTTCAGAATATTTTATCAGGAATCAAGAATCTTGCAAATTTATCTGGTTCCTTTATTTACACTGTCAAATGGGTTCTATAGTTTTGGCTAAACTAGTAGAGTACATGTAGTGTATCTTAATATTATCCAAATTGGTCCCTGAATGAATGGGGATCTCGGGAATGATGCTTATTTACTTTTATCGCTTTCTTCTATAGGCATCAATGTAAACAGTCACCAGGGCCCCTATAGCAGAACTTGGCCCCAATCCACTACGAGCATTTTCAACAGTGAGCTCAGGGCATAAAAAGTTTTGAAAGAGACTTTCCTGATTAAGAAATTACCAATCCCATATTTGACTCCAAATATATGGCTCCTGCATATTGTGTTAGGCTTTTGTGAATGTAGCCTTATGTATGTCTATTCCTTGTTTCCCTTTCTGGTCTCCCATTGAACGGATATTTTTTACTCTTTCATTCCATTATCCACACTTCTGATAGAGGTAGCCCCCTTAGCTACATAGCAGCTGCTATGCCTGCTACCCTTGTCGTGTCCATGCATCTAAATATCCCATCCATGTGGATGAGACTTATGTAAGTAAACATGGTCACACCATTCCTAAACCCACCATGTGTGTTTGATGAAGATGCTCATACTCTTTTCCTAAAGAAATGGGAAGTATGGTGTTCACCATTCAAGGGACCATGAGGAGCCAAATCTTTAGGTACCCTCCATATCTGAATTTCACAGGAAAAACGTTGAGATATAACCAGCGAAAAGATTGTCTGAAATCACTCAGTCCACAGCGTAAAGTGGAAGTGTCTTATTTTTTTGCAAACGATAATGCATTTATAGACCGTACTGGTCTCTTCGTCTTTTTTATGTACCCTATAGTGACTTTATATCTCCATGTACTTTAAAGTAATCTGCATCCTTGTTTCAACATTAAATCAAGTCCTACCTTGTCATGAAAGTCCACCATCAAGAACCACTTCAATTCATGTGTCATATATGTTCCATCTATGGGCGATCTTCAATGATCTTACAATTGCATGGGAGCACGATATGAGCTTACTTTAGAGAAAAGCATTAATATTATTACAGTAGTATATCATATGTACATTTGTCTGGTAAAGTGTACATAATTTGATGTTTCTTTTAGATTTTTTTATTGGGGTATAAGAAATATAACATTATGAAATAATGTCTGACATACTTGAGCAAAAACTGTGTCAACCATTCTCTAGAGTGTATTGACCTGACTCTTCCATAAGACTTATACCCTAGTATGGTGAAGAGAAGAATGTAGAAGTAATGGGTATCCTGTCGGGACAGGTCAGACTGGTCCCACAGAGTGCCAGAGGATCTTCCGGTGAGCCCAGGCTCTGACACAATAATGGGCCCCAAAGGTCCAGCAGAAGACCAGGCCACTTGGAGCTGACTGGAGCCAATCACTTGCCACTATTTCTTATAATTTGATTAACAAATAACCTCTTATTGTGCGTGCAATCATAACAACAAATTAACAAAACAATTAAAAGTAGACCTCTATGTGTTCTTTAAAGATGGAGGATAGACCCCCAGAACAATTTTCTATGGTGGGCCCAAAAAGCCCAGCCCGACACTGTTTCAGGACTTAACCACACCAAGACGCAATGGGCACAATTGCACATTTGGAAAGTGAAGAACTGACAGAAAACCATCCAATACATTAGATTGCTTAGTCTGGTCCTTTGAAACTTTAGACATTTCTTTAATAACACAATTTAGAAAAGATAATCCTGAATTTATGAGACCTAAATAGAGAACGAAACCTTTCCAAGGGCCCATGAGAGCTCTTCTAGCTGCTTGAAAAATCTCAGTTTATGTATTGGACTTTGCATGACTTTATATTGGGATTAGAGCTATTCTCTAAATATGAAAAATCTCATTTCAGGTTAAAACCACGTTCATCTTATCTACACCCTAAATTAAACTGGTCAGTGCTGAGCTATTTCATGTTTTCATTACTGATCTAGAGAGACTGCAGACGTGACACTTGATAACCTTATAAAAGCAGTTTAATTATTCAGCATAATATTTTATTTGATTTTTTTTTCTTGAGTAGCAATTTGCTTCGCCTTGTCCGTAAACTGAGTGATTGCATAATTAGACATGAGTCCTCTGATCAGCCTTCTCTATGTCACAACCGTTATATTTCAGCCAGCGCTGCTGCCGCTATGGGGACTTGATTTATATTATTTGAAGAAGCACAAAATTAAAAGTGAATTAATTTAAATGAATGTGTAATCAATGAGACTAGAGATGTGAAGATTCTAATAGGTCTATTCGTTGCTCATTTATGTGCCAGCTGATGCCCAGAATTTTCTGCAGTGGCAACAGGCATATACGAGATAATGGATTCATGTCAAGGGCAGAGGTCATCACATTAATTTGTCTCCCAATTCCAATGGTGTATGTTCAAGTTTCTGCTCCTATTAATGATGACATATCTGATTGATATGGATTGGTTAAACTTAAACATTCCTGTATATATGTCCGAGATAATGTAATTATTATTTTTTTATTCTTTATTTAACCACTTTTCAAACTTGCATGTCAAAAACAGGAAAATAAGGGAAAGAGGAAAGGGAGCAGGGGAAACGAACGTACACAAAAACGAACGTACATTTGCTCTAAAAACAGATGAAATAAGGGGAAGAGAAAGAAGAAGAGTAAAACAAAACAAAAATATAATTATGTAGGGGGTAGAGGAGGGGAAGGTACACCCCATTCCCAAGGACAGAAGAAGCAACTCCAAGATCCGATGGATGGAGATATACATACACCAAGGTGCCACATCATTGGGCCATGAAAGACTTTTACTACATCTGAGAAGTGAGGTTCTCCATCCGCCGTATGTCCTTCACTTTAAGAAACCGGAGCCGGAGGGATGGGGGTTTCGAACGTCTCCACAGAGCCGGTATGCATGACCGAGCACCGTTAACCAGTTGTCGTAAAATAGATCTTTTGTAGGGGTTCATGGGAATTTCGCGAAACAGGAAGAATGCAGGCCTGAATGGGATGGAGTAGTCCAAGAAGGAGAGAGTTATTCTCCAAACTTCTCGCCAAAAAGTTGGCAACACTGGACAGTCCCAGAAGGTATGGAGAATGGTACCTTCAGCATTTTGGCACTGCCAGCATTGCGAGGAAACTATGGGAAACATGGCATGTAATTTAGTTGGGACATGGTACCATCTGGAAAGAATTTTGTAACCGCTTCTTGGATGTGACTTCATATGGATAATCCATGTTCTATACAGTATAGTCTCAGTGATTGATATTCGGAAAGAGATAAGTTCAAGTCTCCTTCCCACTTACCCAGGAAGGGAGATCGGGGGTGACACCAACATGGCATAGATGAACGACAAGGTGGGTCTCACTGGGCCGAGGTAATATAATTTTGGTTGTTTCAAGTGGCTGTAAAAGTTTGAGAAGCAAATTAGAAAGGACCAGCTACATACACACAAAGCTCCATTAATCTTCTAGTCCGATAGTCTATGTACAAATGCCTTCGACAACAGTAGTTAAATTATAGGCAATCTAAACCAGGTTCGAGTATAATATCCACCAGTGATCTCCAACCTGTGACTCCCCAGCTGTAGTAAAACTAAAACTTCCAGCATGCCTGGGAATAAGGCGATGTACATCAAAACCTGCTTTGCAAGGAAATGAACTGGTGCTAAGTGTTATGTCGACATCAATGAAGATCAAAGATTCTAAAGTTTGTGTATAAGTCTAGTGCATTTTTTTGTAGTTCAAGCCCCTGCATACCGTAGGTTTTTAATTTAATATTCAACCTTGCTGAATGAATGATAACCTACAATTCTGTCTACTGAAAGGGAAGCTCCACCTTTATACAAAAATAATAAACTTTTTATTATATTTATTTGCTGTTTTACCTGTAATCTCACTTAAATTAACCCTTGTGCCGACCATTGTAATAAATCTGTAGTGTAAAACTGCTGCTAGTTGCCTAGGAGAGCCCGACACAGACTGATGAGCGTAGCGTTGGAGTGTCCTCATCCAGCTCCTTCAGCTAGGCAGGAATAACAGCTTCTGTTATGTAACTGCCTCTTGTAAGTTTGTGGTCCATTGGTGATGGTGGTAGTGCTAGGGCCCGTGGTAGGTGTGTCGTTGCAATGAATGCATGGAGAGAATAGATTTCTGGCAACTTAACGTGTTGATAGTACCACGCAGCCACAACGAGAACGTCAGATCTTTGCAATGTGGAAGGCACTTGTTTAGACACGGCTCAGGCAGGTGTAGATGATGACTGGCTTGCTGTTGCAGCTTCGCAGACAGGACCAGCGGCGCCCCTCTCTGATTCTTGATTAGTCTGGAAATTTAGATCTAGGCCACAAAATGGTGGCTGCTTTATTAGCTGTACGTGGGCAGGCTCTTGCCCATATCCACCACTGGACAATTGGACATAAACACAGTGGGGAGACACCTGGCTACCACATTCAACTTGCTCCAGGACCAACAACGTGCCGTCGTTTTCAACAGCTTCTTCAACTCTGCAGCAACTCACTCTCTCATGCACAAGCCCAGGTCATGCCAACACTGGTTGGCAGGCTCACTGCCGTTTAATACATGTATTGCCGCCACCAGCTTGACGACGCAATGTTGTCACGCAGCATCATTGACCTGTTATGGCATGGAAAATGTTGCTGAAGTGGTGTCTGGGCTGTACATCCCAGCACCAAGGAACTTTAGGAGCCAGCAAGCCATCCACCATGTAACTTTATAAGGAGCCACAACGTTACAGTGCGAGACAAGAGCACAGTATAATAAAACACAAATACAGGCCGGATCGCTACATTAACATAAGTGTCCTGCACTACAGGCCGGACTGACCACTATTCCTCAGCAGCGCCACCTAGAGAAAATTAAACAAAATTACAGATTGTGGAAACACGTTCCATCCCAGTGCAATAATCATCACATCTGCAGGGGTATAATGCCACTCAGGGCCCAAAATACAATAAAATAAAGTCCCATTTGAAACTTGGGTGTGCTATGCCCATACTTTACACTCTGAGCACCAATGCCTTACTATAGTAGCCGTAGCAAACGTACAACGTCCAGAGAGTCTCGTGAACAGGTCCAATTCTAATTAATAGCATTAATTAGTTGCAGCTGTACCACCCAATGGGCAGGAGTATCTCTCCATGTCCGAAGTCAGTTTGAGCTGGGGGAATACAACTGCAGGTACCCTTTACAGGAAAAAAACAGGTCTAATGGCAGATCAGTTCCTTACTAAGCACATAGGTTCTCAGGGGTTAATACTACATACAGCAGCACTGAGCCGATCAGCAGCCGACAGTCATCACACATTAGGACTGACGACCCCTCAGCAGACATCTGAATGGAATTTTGCAGAAGTATTGGGAGAGAATAAGACACAGATCCTACCGCAACCAAGTGAATTACACAGCTGCTGTATACCTTTTCGGAAGCAGAATCCTAGCATCTATATACTTGCTTGTATTTGTTTTTACAAGCATGGGCCCGAAGATTCTCTGTAAAAATATATATTGTTAATAGATCATAACTAGGGACATTTCAATCAGCAGAACATTTTTGTCTATGGTTGATCATTTACTAGAAAACGATCATTTCAATAATGATTATCATCTCAACAGTTCTTGGCAAATATTTGTATATACTGACTTATTTAATATGAATATTTTGGACTCTTCTTTACTCCCTGACCCTTAAAAAATATTGAACTTACTGATCAGTGGAAAATATTGGACCTTAATGTCTGATATTGTCTGTACAACGTACCCCCTGAATTATAAAGTGCTGCGGAATATGTTGGCACGATATAAATAAAGGTTATTAATATTATTATTATTATATCTGGTTGTAGCTCGATGGTTCTCAAATTGTGGATTCTTGGAAGGGATGTAGTTATCTCTGTCAGGGAACGACTGATTAAGATTTGGCCCCTGGGCATTAAAAATCACCGTCCCCTTACTAATACATTTTTAATTTGCATATTTTTTTTCTAAAGCCCTGTACATTAAGCAGTGCTGTAACTAAACTAAAGGGCCATGGGTCACCTCTGGCCATGAGCCCTCCGGCACTGCCCTAATGCTGGACGGTCAGTCTGCCCCTGTTCTCTATCTTTATATGTAGCTAAAGTTGGCCATCCTTTAAAAAAAATTAAAAATTGTTATTCTTCTTTTTCCCTCATAGAAAGAGTAGGCTTAGATCCCGCAATGTGACAGAGGACTGAGCTTGGGATATGTTAGTGATCCATCTCATCATGTATGGCCAAAAGACTGAATGATGGCAAACACTCAGCACTTACCTTAAATCTTGGATAATGTATTTGTGCACCTAAGGCAAGAATTGGGAAGGAACCTCAGCTAAGATGTTATATGGGAATGGACAGGCTTTCTTCCCATCATTTCTACTATATAGATTATAAATGGAATTTACATTTGTCGCTATTTTACAGGATTTATCTAAAAACTCATGTCAAAATAACCCATTTATTATATTTTTTATTGCTCGTCTTTTAAAACATTGGTTATAAACTTGATAGAAAGGTTGTAGGTAGTATACAAAATGATCTGCATGGTGGTTTTAATAGCTGGCTGCCCATAACCGTGACATTATATTATGTGAGATTTCATAATACATTATCCTCTATAGAAAATTGATCAACACATCTGAAATATTCTGCTACTCAATTAACAGCTTGTGCTTCGAATCAATGCAAAGTCTTAGTGGAACGTCTGCTTTAATTTACTGTGCTGCCCTTCTACTGGAGGGCTGGATGAATGCTGCTTTATAAATATGGCAAATTAGAGGTTGCAGAAAGAAGAGACAAGAACTTGTGACAAATCGCATGAATCAACAAGCATTATTATTAGCAGCTTTCTGCGTTCAGCACCATTTCACTTTGCAAATGATGTATGTAGCTTTTACTCGATAGTGTCAGAGATATGCTGAAGTGAGTCTGAATAACATGAACCAATTCATCATAACAAAACTGGGAATGTTCCCATATTCAGAGCACAGTCTATTTAGTAAAGCTTTTAAAATAGTTTATCTAACCAGTCCACGCTGGGATAAGGTCAACTAAAAGTCTTTTGATGCCTCCTTAGTTCTCCTGCAAGTAAATAAACTGATGATGATGATTTACTGACTCATCTGTGGCCATGACGGTGTATATGAAGCATATTAGTAATGTGCGCTATGGATTAAGTTACGTAGGAGACTGAAACCCAGTTACTCCAACACATGAACTATAGAACTTCATGTTCCTTCGCTGATCTTCTTTAGAAGTCTTTGTTGTTCTTTGGTGCCCAAAACTGTATACACTATTTTATATGTGGTCCGAGTAGTGATTTGTAACTTTGTTCTTGTCATGTGTATTTATGTCACTTTTGATTCACCCTATGATCTTATTTGCCTTGGCAGCAGCTACCTGACACTGGTTTCTACAGTTAAGTTTATTGTCGACTAATATCCTTTAGTCCTCTTCCATATTAGTTTTGTCCAGTGTTATCCCATTTAGTATGTAATGATGACATGTATGTTCCCTTCTCAAGTGCACAAAGTTACATTTATCAGTTTTAAATCTTATTTGCCACTTCTCTGCCCAAGCATGCCTGCGACAAAAAGTCCCTTGACATTAGGCCCATCATTTTTCCATAAGTAAATCGCAAACACTTGATTCAGCCATGACTAAGAGCACAGTCAGTGCTTGAAACGCGTAGGCTTTTTTCATTGCCATAACCTACCACCTTGTCATTCCTCCTGGTGTTTTTTCATAGCTTTGTTTTGCTTGCACTTGAATAAAGTGGAAATTGAGTTTTTCCGATTTATACCACGTATCGCTGGATCTTCTCCCTTTTTTCTAAATTGCAAACAGTTAAGAAAATTTTCCAGGACTTAAACATTGATCCCCTATCCTTAGGACCGAGTTCCGAGACCTTCACCGACTAGTGAATGGGGTTGAACTGCAGTACCAGGCACACTCACGCATACGGATGAGTCATTGTGCTAATATAAATGGTGAAGTTGCTGCAGTGCATCTGGTTTCCAAGGGGTCGGCCCCTTCCTAAGGATAGGCCACCCACCAGAGCGGGTCAAAAAAATTTAACCCTTCCCCAGCAAAGTCCTAACCGAATATTTCCTAGTATTTTTATAACTTCCAGTGGAGACGTTTCAGACCCATTTGTTTGGTACATTGAATGATCACCCAGCTCCTGAACCCATGTGATCTTCTAACATTATATTTCAGAAGACATTTTTGAAAAATCCTTTCAAATATATTAAATGGTGTTACCCGGTTTAGAAAACTAATTTACAAATGGCCTACTATTTAATTCTGAGTTACTAGAGAAAAGTCCACCCTTCAGGGCCCTCCTCTATACGCCAAGGCATCTCTCACTTGGGAGTACCTGGCAAGTCCATGCAATACATGAGCAGCCAATTGATTTCAATAAGAAGTATGGAATACTTAATTTCCCCTATGGTGGCGCTGTAGAGGAATTGAACACTTGCTGACATATTCCCCCACAGATTACAGATGATTGCTGGGGAGGTGAATCTTCTTGTTGGGGGACCACTCTAACAAAAAGTAATTGTCCAAAGCGGACAACCCCTCAAAGAACAGGACATAAATGTGTTAAAGTCCTATAGGTAACCTAGACACATGCTTAGTATAGCACAAAAATGTTTGTTTTTTTTAATTTAATTTCTTTTTTAAATCTTCACGCATTATTCTCTCTTGTTACTTTATCTTAATAACTACCTTATTTTTTCAAAAAATATTAGGATAATAGGACATAAGCATTTTGGGGGCAAATTGTTCACGTACATTGCGTTTATATACAGTGAGGAGGGCAGCACCCAATGACATCATACAAGAAAACCACATCTGTAAAATGTTATGTTTTTAGGTTCATTCCACAATTTATTAAAAGTACTATTATTTGCATAGGACTTTAATTCTCAAATTTCAATTTGCAATTATTTCCCAGTGTTAGAATGAATTATAACACTGATAACAGCAGCCTATTAACACTGCTGACATCAAATATCAGACATATTCCTACAGGAGTAGATTTATTGAATCTTGGTCCATTTTTAAAAGCCTATTTTTGCCTGTGTAATGGAACTTAATATGTGACACACCTATTTTACAATGTAAAGATTTTCTGTTCCAGGAAATGTATGTTCTTGGGTGCAGGGAATTTTTTTAAGTGCATGTAAATTAAATTGTGCAGGAACTAAATTAAAGTGAGATTAATATACTCTCTGCCATTGAAAAGTCATTAAATTAATTTTCGTAAGCGAGAAAATTTTCATTGTAGCACGGCTGTATAGTCCGCGACACTGCTGTATATTAGTGAAGTTCCATGGAACATATGTCATAGCAAGAAAGGTGTGACACTAGTGAATGTGCGGAGCTGCCAGGAATCCTGATCGGATGCTGCCGGTGTTAATTGTGCTTAGAAACAAATGATTTTTGTCACAATTTCCAAGCCGTTGCATAGTAATATCCGCAATCTGTGCATTGCTGCTTCCATTTATTTTATGTTCAACTCACTGGAGTTTACCAACAAGTAAACAGTGAAAATGTATTCCTGCCAGTTCTTTGATGTGTAAATGAGAGCAGGAACAACAGTACAATGAGTTCTCTTCATCGTCTGCCTGTCACATTTCCCTCCTGTCAGTGTATGCGGTATTACTTCATTTGCTTTATAGGAAATTGGGTGCACTGTTAGAGTAATGTACTGTAATACACAGTAATATAATTTAATATTTATTATGCAATGCATTTTAAAGACTGCAATGTGCATTTTTATTATTACAATGTATTTAAGATTAGAAAAATCAAGCAACTTTACAAATTGTCTTGATTGGGGAAAAAATGCTGCCGTTTGTTGTATACAGCTCCTATGAATACCTATGGTTTAAGATCACAGACCAACATTGTGGAGTCGGATCTTGCGTTACTCCACTCCACCTGCCCCATTTTTGCTGACTGTTGGTTAGCAAGAAGAAGGGGTAAAGGGGGACGCTCCATCAGGTTTTACCATTCGATGACTTGTGTCCTAGTATTGGAACGCATTAAATACATTTCGTTTTATATTAAGAAAGAGCAGAGTTTCTTGTCTGTAACATATTAAGGGTTTTTAAGTGAAAGCCGGTGCAGTGAGCAGCTAAACGCCACAGGTCTGGTTTCTCTAAGGCCTCGTGCACACGACCATAGCCATGGGCACGGCCGTGATTTCCGGGTCGGCCGGCCACGGAGTGACAGCTGCGAGCTGCCCACGCAAATCGCGGGCTGTACACATGGCCGCGGCCAGTATTTTTAATGAGCCCGGACCGCAGAACACGGCCGTAATAAGACATGTCCGTTCTTTCTGCGGTGCGTGCTCCTGGGCCATGCACGGACTGTGAAAAAACACGGTCGTGTGCATGGCCCCATAGGAATGAATGGTGCCGCAATTCTCCCATGGATTTTCGGGGGAATTGCGGCCACAAAAGCACGTTTGTGTGCATGAGGCCTAACCCCAGGTGATCAACTGTTATCATTGGGGGAAACCGCATCTGGCCATTAATGTTGTATTACATAGCAGTCATTTAAATGAATGGCCGTCCATTTCATGTGTGGAAGGCCAGGTCTGCCAGAGTATTTCCATTCTGGCTCATAGAGAGGTGTTCATATGCTTTTTACAAGATAACCCCTTTAAATAGAGACAAGGTAGGTCACAACCCTGATAACATTACAAAAATGCTCTTCATCCATGAATTTAAAGGGGCAGTGTGGTTTAGAAAATCCATTTCCAAAAAATCTGTTACGGTTTTCAGCGTTAATAGAGGGGGTTCCATGTTCAGAACCCTCAACCATTAACCAAAGCTGAAAACGTCTCTTACGGTGGAGGACTAGGCCAGTCCATGCATTTCATAGACATCCCATTATTTTCAATGAGAACTGTGTAATGCTTAATTTCACCTGTGGTGGCACTGCACAGAAACTGAACACTTTCTGGCAGGTTCCCACACAGATTAGAGCCGATCGCTAGGGGTTCCAGCAGCAGGACTATCCCTTTAAAAACCAACACATCATGAGGCATAGTGAACCTCACATCTGATTATTCCATGCATTAACAATTATCATACTTCTAAAATGGCTGAGCTTAGGTGGTTGTTGTATTTTATAGAAATCATTGACTTCTTTTGTCGACACATTTTTCCTTTTTTTTTTTTAGTTACTTATGAAAATAAAATAAATGTTCTTGGAAAACTCTCAAAAACATGCAGTCTAATATATTTTGTTTTTCTAAACAAATATCTTAGATTTGGGCTTATTATGTTTAGTGATAACAAGTCATGTCATTGTGTGAGCTCTGCATTCCCAGCATAGAACATGCACATTAACCAATTCACTTCCTCAAGCATTAAAGCCCATGCTGGGCAATCCTCTATTCAACACTTAGCCACAGAGACCATTAATGGAAACAGTTCACATGTGGCGTCACCGTGGGGGTCCAGGGACTTGGTAACACCATTCTTTCAAGTTGGAGACCGTGCTGTCAGCATTAAAAATGGAAACATGATTAGTTTACTAAGTACATTAAATGAAAAGTTTACAGTGTTTCCCTTGCTAACTGTTTGCCCCAATTTAACAATTCAGGTCTTCATGAAATAAGTGACTAGCCAGGTGTTGGCTCAGCAGGAGGACATTCCGCATATTTCGCTGCACATTCTTTACTGTAGAAAGTCATCATGTCCTCAGCTTTATTTAGATGCTGCTTTCCTTGTTTCTGACTCTTCAATATATTAAACTCAACAACTCTGATATATATATATATATATATATATATATATATATATATATATATATATATATATATATATATATATTGTTTTCTATAGTGCCAACATATTCTATAGTACTGTACAGGCAATACACTTATACAGTCTATGTTCACTATCTCAGCTTACAGAAGCTGTAGGGTCACTCTCATAGGAAGAAAATTAATGTAATCATGTTTCTGGATTAGGGAAGGAATCAAATATGGGGGAACATACATTTAAACCCATATCCTAGTGCTTCAAGTCCAAAGTGCCAACCATTAATCTATTCTTCTGCCGTAATATATATTTCAATAATGAATACTCGATTATTTTATTATTGCTTAATTTATTTAGATAAATAAATAAAATAATGCTTCGACAATGGAGACCGTTCTTACCACTTCTAAGTGGTCAATGAAGGGACCAGGGCATAACGACGGATTTAAAAAGTTGGCACTCGAGGTAGGCACACTGTTAGATTGTGGTGAGGGTCAGGCACACAGTTTTGACTGGTTCCGGATGTTCCGGCAAACCTTTTTTGAAACACCAGAGCACTAACTGTAAGTTTGTAACATAGTCCCAGAAAAAAATTGCTATGTGCTGATATTGTGGTAGAAGACGTTGCTTGTTTGCTTGCAACTCCCCCATAAACATGAGGTGTATCCATAGGGATCTATATATGTTCACGTATGTTCTCACCTGCTCTGTTCTGCTGCCATCATCCTTATTTTTCATAAACCCTTATTTGTACAATGTGGAGAAAACCATTAATAATAATTAATTATTAATATCGCAACTTTTTGAAATTAAATAAAGTTTCATAAAATCTGAATCTACTTATCATTTGCTCCATTACCACATGTTGTTGTATTACAAAATCAATTCTGTCGGGCTCTACTAAAAAGAAAAAAATTTAAAATGTCTAAATCATATACCTATGACTTTTTTTATAGCAGTCGTCAACTTTTGTTTTTACTTTGAGGGTGGGACGACTAAAGTTGGTCTAACCTCAATGTTTATCTCATTCCATGTTTAAAATGACAAATCCACCATAAGTTTACCTTACTGAGAATTCACCAGATGTATTTCCATGAAAGCCGATACATGTACTTCTAGTGAATAGAATTCAGTCCTACTCTCATGAAAAATGTGGTCATAAAAAAAGTTTGGGAATTTTTGGAGATTGAAGAAAAAATTATGGAGGCTTTCATTGTAAATGTTCTTCACTAATGCACTTGTAAGTGCATTGTATGAATATGTCAGGACCATATCTGCCGTCATTTCATGGTTTAAATCAGAGTGATAAGATCAACCTCGCGGATTTGTCCCGATATAATATTTACTTTTAAGCCATTAAGCCCGAGGTAAAACTCCTTCAGCCTCTTATGATTAATTATCGTCGGTCTCTCTTGTGCAGTTGTCTATGGGTAATTGGTGAAGAGTTAAAGATCTGTTTAATAAAGGCTCAGGCTAAATGATGCTGAAAATGTGAAGCAGTGGCTCATTTTACCCAGTGCTCAGTGATGTAAAGCAGTCTTTTGGGCAGTATCCATGTAGAATTGCTCCTAATTGATTGCTGGTGACATCCCGCCGTTCTTAAATGAGACTATACATCTTACACAGAGTTTAATATAAACATTTTCTGCTGAGATTGCATGCTGAGCCCTCTCTCCGCTTTTATGTTCTGGGTGTCTCATGTGGAAAAAATATGGTCAGTTAAAAAATTACATATTTTATTCCCTTGTACTATAATTTTAGAAACACAGTGGAAAGGGCCCTGAATGAAGTATAGAGATATTTTTTTTTAGAGCTGACTTTATCATTGTAAAACAGGAAATTTTGGCTCAACTCATTATGATATTGTGATTTCTTATCTATGGTTCTATATAGGACTGAAAGTGAACCTTTTTGAACCCATAGGGTAAGTTCACACGTAGCGTAAATTCTGTGGATTCTCTGCAACATATCTACATGCAGAAAATCCACAGCATAATACAGTAGCAGTAGAATGGATGAGATTTGAACAAATCTCATCCACACGCTGCGTAAATGATAAGCGGGAAAACCACTCAGAAATTGACCTGCAGTGCAGATTTTTAATCCAAAGAATGTCAATTGTATTCGCGTAATCGCTGCTCCTCTGTTGCAGATTTTTGCAGCGGAAAATCTGCAATTCCGCCGCAACTCAGGAAAAAATAAAATCTTATAGTTACCCAAAATGATGTAATTCTTTGTCCAGGCCGGCCTCCTGCGATGACGTTTCATCCAATGTGACCGCTGCATCTGATCACAGGCTGCAGCGGTAACATGGGATGAATCATAATCCTAGGGCTGCAGAACGTCAGGACATTGGAGGGACGCGTCGCCATGGTAAGTATAGCTCTTTTATTATTTATTTTCATTGCACGATTTTTGCAGCAGACAATCTGGGCGAAAAACTGCACCACAATTTAGTGCGGTTTTTCAGCTGGAATCCCTGCACGGAACAGGGCAGATACACTGTGTACCTTTATGCAGCGTATCCGCCCGGTGTGAACTTACCCATAGAGTAATCATTATGCACTAAAGATACAAGAGTTAAAGTGTCACTTTACTTTCAATCTCCTGCCCGGTCTTATATTGGGTGTAGAGAGATGTAGGTAGCATGCTGGACAGTACTGAGAGGTCACACTATTCTAATTTATAGCATCCATCCATGTGACTCTTTGGGCATCGGATTCGTGCGGTTGCCTCGGCAATTGTACCTCCCAGCATGCTACCGGTGTCTCTCCACAATCTCCTGTAAAATCTAGCATAAGATAAAAAGTAATGCGACCCTTTAAATTTCAAATTCAGCTCTGTGCCTAAAATTGTTCAAGGAAAACTATCATTTATACATTATTGTTGAAGAACTGCTTTATTTTTGCCGAGATGATTGCATTTAAAGACCAGGCATACATGAAATGAGGGGGCCACATTGTGAACATCAAATGAACTTTCTTATTAATGGTTCACTCCATTAATATACTTCTTTCCAGGACAGAGGAACAAATGAACCCCCATTTCCCATCCCCTGTAGAAAAAGAGGGCTGTGTGTCCCTTGGGCCAGTTACCATCTCACTTGATTTGTAGACAATGTAGTGCCTGTGATAAATGGGAGCAGGTATGGGAAAGGTGACTGGTCAATCCAAGCATGGCCTTTCTTCTTATGGGTTCCTATAGCCGTAAGGGTTCCCTTTACAGTATTTACATTTGTTTTTAGTGCTTTTGACGTGTTTTTTGTCTATTTTTGAAAGTTTTCCGAATTCTGAATATAAATGATCGGCATTACATTTTTCATACAGTATGAATGCTTGCTGAGGGATAAGGAGTAGCTTAGTGTACACTAGGGTGGTCTTCTTTTTAGTATCTTCTGTAACTATACTCTACCCTACGTCCTGCTAATGGGGCTTCTACTCAGCGGGGGATCCTACCCTGCCGAGAATCAGACCAGACTCTGCATAGTTTTACAACAGAAGTCCATTGATCGCTGACTGATGGCCAGTGAGGAGAGCAGCATCCCTATTTGGCTCTAAGTACCGGGCTACTAAAAAACGTATCCCCTGTTAGCTATATATAGGAGGAAAATCAATACAAGAAGTTGTGTGTAAGTGGAGAACCATTTATGTGTTACTGACAGATTAACTACTGTTCAGTTACTGGTGGCTATGATTAAAACCAAATGACAGTTTTTCATGACTCATGCCAAGTATCTTATATCACGTTATATTTCTTAATGTTTGAGGGGAAAAAAAATATATGACACCAAAAGTAGAATAAATATGCTCAGGGTCTGAAATCAACAAGCAAAAGCCAGCATTAAAATGCCAATCAATTTAACCACAAGTATGACATTCAGGTGCTGATAAAAGGTGACTTTTCTCAATATTATAGACCAGGCTCAAGTTAGGTCTAGCGTTCTAGAATCCAGAACCATAACCTTCTCCTGTACCTGCTATAAATTAAATGAGACAAGGGAGACCCCTTCTCTGTACAGTGCGGATATTCAGGCGGAGTTATTCTATATATAAATAGCATAAAAAAATACAGTATATCCTTAATAGCAAAGTAAATGATGACTGCAATTTCCCAAATTGAAATAAGTTTCAGCAACACAGGTGACAAATATTAAAATATAACTTAATATCTCATTTTAAAAGATGGCACATATGACAAACCACAGATATTCTCATACATACTCAACAAGATGGAGAAACACAAACTGAATAATACTTACTGATAAGATATTAAATTGCTTCAGCTCCACTTTACCAGTTGCCTAACCCCATATGCGGAGAAAAAATTTGAATGATTTTACCAGTAGCCAATTCTACACAATTCATATCACACAAATGATAAGGCTCAGGTTGCTCCTATAGGTAATCCACGTAATGAATTAAGCCATTTTAAGGGGTTTGAGGAAAGTATGGGCCATAGGGCAATTTGTTTAATTCTGTCTGAGTAATGTTATCCTGTCCATTCTATAGGTGTTTACTCAAAATATTCTAGGCCTCATACACCACTATGTGATCAGAGCCTGAATGTTCGCACATGGAGTCCCTATAGTTGCATATTTCAGACCTGTAGGCACTTATAGCAATGCTTCTAGGGAAAAATACCCCTGTAATAAGGCATTCAATGGAAAAAGTCATGATTTTTCTACTCTGTAAATGCATGATAAAAACAAAAACATTATGGGTCCATAGATTTCTAAGGGAACCATATTACAGATCCATTATATAGTTGTGTGGATGGGTCTTTACATGGAATTTCAATGATTAAGTGATTAGCATCTCCAAACGTGATGATTTTTAATAGAACTATTTATATATCTAATACTTCTGAAAACTTTAAAACAAGTTGTTACTTTATAGACTGGATTGTAGTTAAAATCTGTTACAACTTTTAATAGATTTTCTTTTATATGTCCTAGAAAAATACAATTTGATTTCCCCTGACAAAATTCAAAGCAAATGTTCTCTGATAGAAATCAATATGTAGTTCTTTAATATCTTGACCTGAAATAAGTGCTTAATATTTGACCTAATGGTTGAGTCTTAGCAAAAAAAAATCAATAAAGTGCTAGATCCCCAAACAACTGTTTAATATGCGGAGTTATTAAATGTACTAAAAAATGTTAAATAAAATTGGATTTGTAAAAGTTTTATATATGGTAGAAGAGGGGATAAGATATGTCAGGACACAATTACAATTTCTATTTTTCATTGCGCTCCTCTTCTCTGATGTTAAATACATGGGGATTTAGTGATGAACTAAGTCACATTCCATGAGGATTTCTGAACGACATTTTTCATGGACATTACGGGATTGCAGGTCAAATAAGGAACTGGGATCTGCTTTCCTGAGCCCAGACTGAATGTTAGAAAAGACAGACTGTCTACTTCTTAGTGACAGTGCTGAAGGAATAGCCTCTCCGGTTTAGCTTACAATCAATATGAAGACTGCAGGGGATTGCAAGGGAAAACCCAGGAGGCCATTGTCATGTTGTCCATAGTCTGTAGTACAGCTCACACAAATCACGCCACCTCCGCAGTGACAAGTGCGGCTTCTTTCCCTATCGATCAGTGCAGAGACTTGTCCCAGAAGAGGGGATTTTAGTGTAAGTAGTCAAGGTCCATGTTATCAAATTTCATGATTATTCAGAAACTTATAATATTGCTGACACATAATTGCAAAGTTATGCATGTGGATTTGATAGGGACCATTTTCGAAGTATTATGTATTAGGAAGACACAAAACCAAAAAAAACAAAAAACATTAGAAAGTTTTTCTAGATGTTGATGCACTAGAAGTCTCAGAATGCACAAGAAGACTAACCAGCCTTAATCATAGAGTATGGGCCTGTTCACATCAGCATTGGCTTTCCGTTCTGGGGTTCCGTCTGAGGTTTCCGTCGGGTGAACCCCGCAACGGAAAGTTAAACTGAAACCACAGCTTCTGTTTCTGTCACCATTGATATCAATGGTGACGGAATCATTGCTAATGGTTTACGTTTGTCACCGTTCCGGCAGGTTTCCGTTTTTCCGACGGAATCAATAGTGCAGTCGACTGCGTTATTGGTTCCGTCGTTAAAACGGAAACCTGCCGGAATTGTGACGAACGGAAATGTAGCAATGTTTCCGTCACCATTGATATCAATGGTGACAGAAACGGAAGCTGTGGTTTTAGTTTGACTTTCCGTTGCGGGGTTCACCCGACGGAAACCTCAGACGGAACCCCGGGACGAAAAGCCAATGCTGATGTGAACAGGCCCTAAGAGATGAACTTCAGAGGAGGGTGGAGAAGTGTGTGCTGCAAGCTGAGAATAGTACCAAGCCACTTTATAGTACACAGTATGTGGATACAGCTACCCATACACATTAGATAACTGCTGATGGAAAGTTGTTTTTCCTGACAATTGTCACCACGTTATCCTCTTATTAAAGGGTTTTTCTCATCAGAGACCCAGTACCCCCAAAAAACTGCTGCTTTGTAGGGGGAAAGCGCAGCCAGCCAGATTTTTCCCCTGTTGTGGCTGCTAACGTATTGAATGGCCATCCATGTAGTAAATAGTTGGCTCAAGTCCACCAGATTGGGACCGGTTCTTATATAAAGCAGCTCTCTGTTCTAACTCATAGAGTGGGGGACTACCCTTTGTGACTTCCATATGCCATATACTGTACATGGAGCTTACATATTCTCCCCGTGTTTGTGTGGTTTCCTTCGGAGACTCCGGTTTCCTCCCATACCCCAAAAACATACATATAGGGAATTTAGATTCTAAGTTCTGTTATGGACAGTGAGTGGGAACAACCTATCTACAGCACTGCAGAATATGTTAGCACTATATAAGTAAAATAAAGAAATAAAATAGTAGGGCATATGAACACGTCTTTTCTTCATGAGGCAACCCCTTTCACATACATTTTCAGCCCAGCCAAATCAGCATGTCTATGTCCGTCACCTCCAGCCCCACTCATCCCTGGGCACAACAAAAAAGAATCAGACAACAAGGAAACTCAAACACAGCCCTGTCTGTAACCCATCTTTCCTTACTCTCCAATCAACCTAGTTTTGCAGTGATACAATGGTCAGTTGTACTTCGAACCTTTGGCGCCCCCCTTTCCTAAACTGGAGATGGGAAAGCACTGAGATTGCTACCAAAATACAGCGCCCAGCAGTCAAGGATGGGTGCAGCCTAATGGTCCACCACAGAAATAATCCATGCCCTGTAAATGGGCAGATTGGCTGTACTCTGGGTGAGTTCCTGATGGAGTTGTAAATGTGGTCACATAAGTTAAAAATTGTTGTAATTCAGAAGCCGGTGAATAGATTTCTAACAACTTTACAGAAGAAAAATACTCAGGAATTGTATTCGATGGGGATTTTCGGGGGTAATACTCTGATGGCTATTCTAGAGTATACATTTCCTATGTTTCCTATGTGTTAACTAGTGTGTATATGAAATACATAAAGAGCTATAATTGCACTTTTACGTGCCCACATAGTAAAATGTTTGAAAAATAACTGTTTTTAACAAACTATGATAAAGTTATTTTATACGCCCAATGAGATGAAGTTTTTACATGGGCAGTGTATGCGCTTTCAAACGAGAATTTTCCATACGTCTTGTTCAAAGAGAACAGTTAACTCGAATAGATTAAACGGCAGCTTTATGTATTCATGAATAATTTTTTGATCAGCTTCTTTTTTTTATGGCTTTGAAGTAGGAAAAAAATAAATAAAACGAATGAGCAACATAATAGTTTAGGAGAATTTCATCCACGCTTGTATTTTTCTTAAAGTGAACCTATTAATTCACCGTTGTACAAAAATAAAACTAAATCTTACTTTGCTTCTAATGAATATTCTACAATCTAACAGCCAAATGAGAAACAGGAAAAAATAAGGGCAGTCCCAATGTTGGTCCTAATGGTTATCGATGGAACTAATGATACGATATTCAATAGCTGCCCTTTTGACTATAACATAGCAACATGTCTCTATAAGGGGGTGTCTGGTTTAGAAACCAATTTTCAAATAGCGTTTTAGTGAGTTAATTAAAGAGGATCCCCTATTTGGGACCCTCATCAATTACCTAGAGTGAAGAGAAGATAAAAGAGCTCCTCTTGCACAGGAGGACCCAGCACCTGTGTATTACATGACAGTCTATTGATTTCAATAGCCACTATGTAATGCTTAATTTGTCCTGCGATGGTGCTGTAGGGGAATTGCTACTAGGTCTTTCCACAGATTACAGCTGATTGCCGGTTGTCCAATCAGCGAGATAGTCTGTGATTATTTTATTTTTAGGTTACCCTTCTAATAAAAATGAATTGTTCAAAGCGGTCAACCTATTAATTTTCAAAAGTATTCAAATAAAAAATCAATATTTTTTAGGAACTTTTTATTAAAGGGGCTAAATTCCAAATTCTTGATTCTATATACAAACCGCTGTATGGACTATTTTTAATCTATTATTCAGTTTGTCAGGATATGCAGGGAGTTATAGTTTTGTATCCGCTGAAGAGCCAAAGGTTGAAAACACTGTATTAAATCATGTCTCTGGTTCAGCAGAACATGGAACCCTCAATATTTGGGAATTACATTCTGTTCAAATCCTTAATAGTGCTGAAACTAGCCATTTCATCACCCAGTGGAAAAGGTTTGTTGGGTTTCCCCATTCCTGTATCTAAATATCCTGGCCAAGCAAAGTGGCTTGTTGGCTTCACCCAGCACATACCCCGGTAGCCCCGCGCTACCTACATTCCTGTCCTTAATATACTTTCATTAGCAAGGGCCATACATGTAACCATGGGACTCCACTTTGCTATCACTATAATACTGGTAAAGATAGTTTATTAGAAATTGAAAATCATATAAGCCTTAAATTAACATTATAAGTCCAGCTACAGATATAGCGCAACATGATAACGTCTAACATCTGTAACATTCTACATCTGTACATACAAGCAAGGGTTTTATATTATATTGTATTTTTCTTTTCGTGTTTTGTTTTTTCCTTTTCTTATTGGTGGCAGATTGGTCTGCATATGTCTGTTAATATGTTTTCTTCTTCTGGGGTGTAAGGGTATATCATGGCAGCCTGATTCTTGTTTGTGTATGGGTGACTGCATGAGACTGATGTTCTTATGAGGCATGAACATACTTATCCTGCTCTCTGGCTTGTGGTGGATTGCTGCCAATTTGAGTTATTTTGTTTATGGAGGACACATTTCTATCTAAATAGCTGATTCATTTGACCTGTACACATGGCCATGGTACCATATAAACAAACACATAATGGCATAAACACCGATACAGATGGACAACGTGGAAGATGAATGAAATCAAACAGGCAGTGGGGGTCTTGTCACACGTCACCTTCTCACTTTCTGACGTTACAGTATATCACTTTCTATTGACACTCATGAGACATCTGACAAACAATGCGTGTACGTCTGTGTATGTGAATTGTGGGAGGACATGAATCACTCTACATTACACGTTCCTACAGATGTTCCCACGTTAACTTGGCTCCAATAAAAAAATTCACAAACAACCTGGTTATATTTAAAGAGCAATTCCACATGAAATTTCACTTTAATCTACATCATGAATCAGTGTAAACTGTGCTGTATTAAATGTACATCTTCTATGGGCAGCCATCTATATCTTCTCTCATATAGGAGTCAATGGAGAAACGAAGCTCCAAAATTGATCCTCCAAACTTGATTGAAATTGAAATCTAAGCTTCTGCTTAGAAATATAATTTAGGATAAAGTCCCAAAAAATCTATAAAAAGTAAATACATTTTTAAGTAACCTGTCTAGTGGACAATTAAGAAAAGTTACTCTGCACACCAGCTTGGAGTAACGTAACTGATTTTTTTATTTTCATGCCAGTGGCCATGTACACTGGCATGAAAATTAAAAAAATCACTACTTTACTCTAAACTGGTATGCAGAATAACTTTTCCTAACGGTTATTGGGTTGGGCCCCTACTTATGCACCCATCCCACCTAGTGCTGTCTGAACCACTACAAATCTCTAGTGGACGTATCTGTAGTATATACTGTAACTGCCATATTTGTTGATTATTGTGCACCTACTTCCAGAAGGCCATTGTTGGTCTTTATTTTGTGAAGCATCCTTACCGTGTTTGTGAAGGGAGAGACTGTAATATTAATGCTCAATTCCCCAAAAGAGGTGCCGCAGGGAAAAGAAAGCCAGAAGTCCATATTGTCCACAGCTTACTTGGAGCATTGTAAGGGTGTATATAACATAGAGGACGTCCATGTTTAGTGCCACCCCCTTTGCTACTGAATGGCATAAAGTTGTGCAGGAACTGCATGGTTGTCAAACAAGAGGGTGAGGAATTGGCCCAAGGGTTATGGAAAGCATACGGCAGGGCAAATAAGTACCAGGTCTTTTTGTCCTGGCTGGCAATTTAGGGCACCTTATTGTTGGAGTTGGACCGATTTGGCTATAGGTCCCACTTTCTTCTACATACGCCACTGGAACATTGCTAAATTACCTGTGGTACTGCAGTTATAGATGAGAGAAAGCCCCCTAAACAATGCCTGAAGGGCATAGGAAATAGGTTCAAGCGATAAAAGTTCAAAACAGCATGATATACATGACTTAACAGTCAGTCTTAGCAATGAATTGAGCCCAATACAAGGTTCACTTCCATTTAACCAGGTATAGCTCTATGTGTCAAACCCCCATTGCAGCACGCAAAATGTGATGCCTTGTTCCCCTAGTAATCTATTTTTTTTTTATATACATCTTGGACAACAAGACCTCAAGGGTCATTTTCAGGACAAATACAGAATGCAAATAAATGCATCATGTAATGTTTCCACTAGGTGGCAACTTAAATATTGTGTAGCTTGTGCCCTAAATTCTTTTTGTTGTATGTTTGCCCATGGATCTGTTTTCCATTAACAGCACACCATGTGGTCAGGCATGGTATTGCATGTAAGCTTTTAAAAAGTTTTAATATGAAATATTTCATTATTTCCCATTTTATCATGATGCATGAATAAATGACAAGTGTCCAATGACAGTTTTTTGTGCGCTACATCTGTACCTCCAATTAATGATACTTTCTGTGGCTTTTGCTGTCGGCTCCCCCGACTGCTAGTGTTGGATAGTTCAACTTTCTTGCTCCATTTGATAAATGTTAAATGAATGTATGATGAAGTGCATTTCCAGTTTATGCATGGGTTTCATTTACTGCGCTTTCCATTACTCCATTAACAAGAGAAGGATAGCTTTCCATCTTTCCACTACGCGCACAGTAGATTTATGTGAGTGGAATGATGCATGAAAATAACTATTCAGATGATACAATTATTTTTCTCAAATACATTCACATGGAGCTTGCAGATGACGTCTGAGGCCAGTCTAGAGAGATTGATGGAAAATGTCTTACAAGAAAATCTTTATAAATGTGCCGACACCCTAGATGACCCAAAAGTATCTCAAGCAACTGATATAATAATTCAATAATTCAGCCGGGAGCTTACTCTAGCCAAGTATGTGAAATATGTGCTTTTTAATGGAAAAAAAAAAAAGAAATATTTTAATCCCGGCACCAATAATTTGCATCTGTTGTGAGCAGTTGTTAATTATGTATATGTTTACTGCAGCAAATAACTGAGCATAGCTTAATAATATACTGTCAATGGCCACATGCTGGATGGCTGAAAGATTTTTTTTGTCCACTCAGTTTATTTACTCTACTCTGCGTATGGCAAGAAGAAACAGTGGTTTCATATGTCACTGCCATATGTATAGCAGAAATCCGTAATAAAGAGACAGAATAAATTATTTCTAAACCTATCCAATAAATAGAAAGTATTATGTTTTAACAAAGTTTAATTTTAGAAAAAATGTTCCTAAAGTTCTCTTTTCTGTAATTAACTAAAATCAAAGCAACATTTTTTGACATTTTTTTTTTTTTTAATTTATTGTACTTTAATTGTATTTATACCTCTTCTTGCTGTGTGAGTTGGGATCCGCTTAGATTTGGGTGTATAAGCAAAGGGCCAGCTTCAGTTTATCCTGGTTTAGTTATTTTTGTTGTGTTTTTTTTTTTTTTTTTTTCTTGCACAATCTTGACTAGACATAAAAATGTACTTCTTGTATTAGCAAGCTGTTGTAATGGAGCTGCCCAAATAATCCTTAGGCCAGCATTTGACGACAGCATAAGAAGTGTGACTGTTGCTCTGTTTCTGGGCAGTCTTGAATATGCTGAACAGGGCTGGACTAGCCCACCAGAGGACAGGAGAATCTTTCAGAGGGCCCTGATATGATAATAACAGGGCCCATGAGGTCCAGCAGAGCTTACAATTCAATTAAAGAGTACAAGCACTTATCCTGCATAGCTTGATCGTGGACCTTTACTCATACCAGGTCTCCCTTTTTCTCTGCTCAGGCTCTACTTTTGACTTAAATGCCTCTGTCCCTCTTAGCTCCTCAAATGTGCCTCTTTTTTACCTGATAAATCGATTTGCATATTTGAATTTACTATATTTTTCCAGAGAGTGTTTGTCTGTCTCCAAAAATAGTAGACCACAAGTTGCATATTAGTACATGATGATGATGATGTACTTGATGCAATTTGGAACATAAAAATGTATTTATTCAGATGATTTTTGTGATCGTGGGTAAATTAAAAACTATTCAAGCGAACAGACATGAATGAGAAAATATATCATTCACACAATGAACCATAAGTGTTCCTCTTTGATAATCCAAAAAGTTTGGAAATATGCCTTGATCTGATCTCCAATGGTAGGCTCAAGGCAGTAAAATCCAACCCCGGAGCTAAGTGTAAACTGACACGATCTTAACTTGAATTCAAGAATAATAACAGATCTGACATAAATTCTACTTGCACATCAACTAAAGGTTCTTGTTCCCCACCTGTATTCTGCTACTCCGTAATCTTCATTGGATCAAACTGATGGCAATGTCTCTTTCGGTCTGTGAATGACCCCTAAATCTTGCTGCAGCCATGCCCACGATGTTGTGCCACCTTACAATGTCTGAAAAATAGTTCTAATAGAGTTCTTTCGATCCAAATTATTTTCCAGGTTTTAAACAATATCCCAAAAGTTTTTTTTTAACTCAATAATGTCTGACTTTGATACTGTCAAGGCATATTATGTCCTTTCTGCATTTTGTCTATATATAACAAAGAAACGTTATGTCCAGGACTCTCAGAACTTTGCACAACATGTTGTTTACAATCCTCATTCATCCATCTAACTAGCAGCGTTCTTGCGGGTTTGTCATGGCTACATGCATTCCTGCACATAAGCGCAAAGTACCTTATAAACAACATCCGCAATTAGTAATGCATTGAAACACGGCGGAGACATACAGCGACTCTGGAATATCTTTATTTAAGTGTTATCCAGATGTGTCCACATATACAGCCAGAAAACTCTGTAATGTGTTACTTTCTAAATGTATTTTCAATAATAAGTGCAACTTGCATGCGGTATATTGTTGTGTAATGTATTTTGTAACGTTACGGTGTACCTGTATTTTCTCAGCATGCTCCTTCTGTTTAATAAGATTGCAATTTTTGCAATATATTTTGCTTTATTTCTTTATACAAATCAAAAAATATCAGATGATTAAATTAAATGGGACATGATTTTGCTATAATAAAATTCTGGTAGGTATTCTAAGTCAACAAGAACTTATACAATCAACCAATGCCCCCACCATAGAATGAGTTTATAATCTAGATCTGTGCATTCATTAAGTGATATTAATTTATTCAACTGTCATTCATTTCTAGCAAATTTACTGGTAGGAATCAGTAAAAGTGAATGTCCAACTTATACCATGTTGTTTTTAGGTCCCAAATTATATGCGGATTAATTTCTTACAATATCTTTAGAGGTATTTCTGAAACATAGTTATAAATCCCCTGCTTGGTTCTAGAGCTAGATCATAACATGCTAGCTCGCCTCTAGAGGGGCTAAGGAGCTTACTGCATACTGTTTTATTATTGAATTCAATGTAGAAACAGTATGCTGTAAGCTCTTAGGCTCCATCTAGTGGTGGCTGCAGGTAGCCAGAATGTTCTATATTCTATATTATAATGTTTTATGCCTATGTATTTTGGATTTGGAGCTCTATGTCAGAAAAAAACCAAAGCTAGAAATAGCTACAAAAAGATAATACATTTTTATCAGCCCACAATCTTTAACCTGTTTAGATTAAAAGAATACAATGGTGTTCACGGGTGGCCAATCCCTTTAAACTGTACTAAAAGAACATATTGCACAGGTTTTTTTTTTAATATGGAAAATATAGCTTACTATAATTTAAGTAACTTTTATTATAGACATACCTAAAGCCTTATTTGTCATTATGCTAGTCTTGCGCTTAGCACTTAGTAGTGCCTAATATCGTTAACTGGATGCCATGGTTGTATGTTATTAACTAGAACATTTTGACTAACTATGGTTAAGAACTTTAGCTATTACTAAAACACACACAGACCCCTGGACAGAGTGATACATATAGAGAGGGAAAGGCGGTCTCGGGCTACAGGAGGGATACCAATAACATTCATGCAGCTGACGCTCTTTGGGAGGCAGGTGGACGAGATGCTGAGGAGCAGATTGGAAAGTGTGGATTCAGCAGAACATGACCTGGCCACACTTAAGGGTAAGACACAATGTTTATCAATTTATCATAATCGCCATTCATGAGTCTTTTCTTTTATCAAATCATGACCTATCAACACATTGTTTGGTTATCACACAAATCATAGTCATACACAGCCTGAGTTATATTGTTATCCATTCCCCATAATGTTATCCAACCTCACAAGTATAGCATATTCATTTCAGTGGGTGTTATTTTATGTTTTCTTGCGATCCCTTTCAGTTTGGCACTTTATTTTTTTTCCATTGTTTCTTCTATAGATCTTTGTTACTTGTGGTTTTGAGAATTTATAAAATCTTTATGTTCTGATTTATACACAGGAAAGAAGAAAAATTTACATGGAGAAGCATCTAGTTCTTCAATTCCAAGCACAGCAAAGGTCCCTTTGACATCTGAAAAAGAAGATATGTCAATGAAGCAACAAGATGAGTCCACCATCCACCAAAATGGGATGCTAAAACCTATCCAGAAGGTACATGAGCTGCTTCGTGACCATGGAAGAGAAATCAAGGAAAACCAGAAACAGCAGTGTCACATTCTCAGACATGGATTTCAGAGAATAGAGAAAAAGATGGATTCAATGACCGGTGCATTGTCCAAAGTCCATAAAAGCATTCTTACACTCTCCCAGGGTATGTTAGCTTTGGCCCGTCAAACTGCTACTATGAACGCTGAACTGGTGAAAACCAATAATCAGATTGTTTCCACCTTCCAGCGCCTCATCCAACTCAAAGAGCTTGAACTTTCCAAAAATACTCAGTCCTCCACCCCAACAGAGCCAAGCAACTCTAACAGTTCTATGTTGCCACGGAGATTCCGAACACGTGGAGGAAGACGACTTTCTACCTAAAGACACGATAGAAGCTTTTTAATGTTTGGTTTAATCAACAACTATGGGAGAATTCCACTATTATTACATTTTTGAGCTTGCTTTGCATTTTTTATTTTAAAAGAACTCTTCTAGAACTTTTCTAGTAACTTATGGTTTTAGAGCTTCTATTAAAACTGTTCTGTTTAGAAAATGTTGTTTCTGTGTTAATTTCTAATTTTTTGTATCACTGTATACAAATGTGCCAAATAGGTGACAGTTGTATTGGAAGAAACCTTACATTCAAAGAGTAAAATTTGGGATACATGAAAGACAGCTATCTCTCCTGACATATTTAGTACTGTCTGATAGAAGATGATGAGGCTAATGCCAGACAACTCCGGCAACACTAACCGCCTAGAGAAACAATGGATCATAGTTTTCCCTCAACGACAGAATTGGGCTGTCCTATACACATCAGATTTTTTGCGGATCCAAGCAAAATCACCTGAATCTGCTGACCATTATCTAATGTGCATGGCCAGCTTAGGCCTTGCACATCATGTTCCGAATATGCCATAAGTCCTTTTTGATCAAAAGAAGGATTAGATCTCAGCACAAGGGAGAGGGCAAACATTCTCTAACATTTCCTTAGGAAATGTTTCTCTTCTCCCTTGTGCCAAGAACTGATCCTTCCTTAGATAAAAACATTGTTTTTGTGGAACAGCGGATCTCCCGGACATGCTGTGCAAGATCCCTGAACCAGTGTATCTAGATTTGTGATTTTTAAAAAATAGAAATATGATTTATCATTTAGTTTTTAAATGGGGCACTACATGGTATTCTCATCTCCCATGTACAAGTCTAAGGAATAAATCAAGGACTATAGAAGGACTAAATACTTAATGCTGTGGATACATTTTGACTACAGTTGTCTGAGAATTTTTGGATATTAATGACTGTACTTTACCTTTACCTTGTACAAGCTGATATTTTATGATCAGACGATCTGATATATTTTTGAATTACCAAATGCTTTCATGTGAATAAATAAAATAAAAAAAATTGGCAAAATTATGAGAATAGAGCAGTAATCATACCAAATATCCTAGCTTGTACTCAAAATGAACTATTAGCTAACATAGATGCAATGAATTTATTGGGATGTTTTTGCTATTAAGTGTAGAGAATGTATTTTAAACCATTTATACTGTATATATTATACCTGTTACTTTTTTAAATATTTAAAGAAAGGTACAAAAATACTCTAATAAAAAATATGTTATTAATAGACCTAAAAATACGACGATTAAACAAAATAAATTTAATATAGTATTTATATTTAACACTAAATAGAGCTTATTTTATTATTTTTGTTACTTGCTACATACAGAATATTCATAGACATTAAATGGGCCTTTATAACACAAAAAGACGATATGAAACTATCCTAGTTTAAAACTTTAAGAAAACACTCCTGATAGTCCCATAAATTTACTTACTGCTTTAAAATATGGGTTAAACGTGGCAGCAAATAATGTAGGACAACTATTTTATATTGATAGAGGCACCGAGTGAAACAATCCCCAACACTTTTTAATGTATATCAAGCAAAGAGATATAAGGCACAGGGTGGCGCAGAAAGGTGTCGTATACAGTGATAGAAAGACTGGAAAGTGATAATATTTAAAAAAAATGAAGGACTCCTGTAGCTTGAATTGAAATGAAGAGATCAATAGCACATTAAGGAGAGCCACAAGTCAGTCTCATGCAGTGGGGTTTTGATTGTGTGAGGGAGTCGGAGGGAAGGTGCAGCTCTAGAGAAGTTATGGAGGCAGAAATAATGAGACGGGTAAAAAGGAATAAGGTGGCTCAGGCTCAGGAGGGATTGAATAAATCACATTGTTTTCTGATGTATGGAAAGGTTTTCTACTGTGCTATAAATCTATTGGTCAACACCTTTTCCATAAAGTACTACTGATATTTTATTGTTTTTGTAACAATTACACTTTATATTCTTCTTTGAAGGAGAATCACATAGAAAAATCTGCAGCAATGTCCAGGTGGTTTCTTTTTAACCAAATCTATGATTATTTCAAATACTATGTAATCATCTGTTACGTTTTATACTTTCAATAAAGTGTTTTCCACAAAAACAGATGCATGTTCATATGATTACTGTCCATTCTAAGTACTTCACAAAGAAAGGCTTCAAGTCTGGACTCCGTTTATGGGTCCCGTCAGAGCTTTCCGTCAGGGGCACCCATGAACGGAACCTTAACAAACCATAGGTTGCCGTTTGCATTGATTTCAATGGTGACGGATCCGGTGCAAATGGTTTCCGTTTGTCACCATTGTTTAAGGGTTCCATCGTTTTAACGGAATTAATACCGTAGTCGACTGCGCTATTCATTTTGTCAAAAGGACGGAACCCTTATACAATGGTGACAAACTGAAACCATTTGCATCAGATCCGACACCTTTAAAATCAATGGTGATGCAAACCTATGGTTTCCGTTTGTTTCAGTCAGGGTTTCGTTCATGGGTCCCCTGACGGAATACTTAGACGGGGCCCATGAACAGAGCCCTGACGCAGATGTCAACAAAGCCTTATATGGCCAAATTTTGAGCACATACATATCGCTTTTTCATGTTCTGACTTAAAGTGTACATTTTATTTAAACAAACTGCTAACATATCAGAGTAAAATGTTAGAAGTTATAATTTGAGGGTTTCGGTTGTAAGACCCCCAAGATTGCTACAAACAAGGGGAAAAAGTGATTTGCGAAGTGCTGTGCCCCTTTGGCCCCGTTGACCCTTCTCAGAAGAACTTTGTCTCTTTCTATGTTTTTCAGATAGCTATGTCCTAGTTCAGAATTAAACTTTATTGAATACACCAGGGAGTAGATAGTGCGGTGTCTATGAGCAGCACATCAGCACCAATCTAGCAAATAACAGATCATGTTCATCCATGCCAATGATTACAGGGCACTTGTCACCAAGACACAGACCCATTAGGGCATTTCCTAATAGAGTAGAAATTAAGACTGCAACTGTGCCCACTAAATGGCCTCTTAAAGTGGCAACCATAAAATACCTTGGAAAGTTTGGATTGTGTATTGTGTTAAAGAAATAAGCAAATGATAAATTCAGCTCTGCTGCATCTGTAAAATAGCCTTGAATAAAGATCTAAATACTGTAAGTGTGTCTAGTTACATTTTCAAGTAATAGAGGCTCCATTTATAGAAGTATAATAACATTTCCCTTCATTGGGGTATTGCGATGTAGATTAGGGTTAGTGTAGTTGTATATTTTGTGTATTGAACAGGTTGATTACATATACATTTTCAGATTTTCCATAAACAGAATAAACAAATGTTTAGAACACATTGAAAATCCGAGATCTTACAAAATAATCTGTGTTTAGGATAAATACTGTATTTTGATCGACTTCTCTTACCGAGATTATATAGAAGTCCCAATTTCTATCCTGTGTAAACAAACATCTCTTTCGTAAAGGAATACTGTATCCGCTAGACTAAACAAACCTTCCAAACACATCGCACTATCCTCGTCCTCCCCAGCTGCTTAGTCTGGTGTCCTGATGAGTATGGCTGGAATTTTAGCCCGTTATAAAAGCCCTTCCAAATCAGAAGCAACTGCCGAGTGCCAAACTCAGTTGGATGTGAGACAGCTGGAGAAATGGAATACTGTGTCATCATATATCTTACCTACAAGCCACGTCTTATTGTGATTAGCCAGACTTTGTCCGTACTGCCGAGACAAGACGAGAAATGTTCAAAATAAAAATAGGAGCATTTTCTATAAATCTGCGGCACACGATTACAATCACATGTTTGGGAATTGAATTTTAAAATATCAGCAAGGTATTACGTTACAGTATGGGGTAAAGTCGTTTTACAGAGAGGTAACATTTCTATTAACGTTGAATAAATGCTTTAAAATGGGGCTTTTTAAAACGGATATATTTCCTGAGAAACCTTTTATAACGTCTAGGTGGTATCACAATTCTATCCTCTGCAGTTTTTTAACATAAGGATCAGACGTATAATGTGAATATGTAAATTTCTTCACATGACCCTCATGTCGGCAAACCCCCATTTGCTTGTTTTGTTTCTTGTTCTTCTTGTGTACATTAGCAATGTAATTTCTCCCAGCCAATTTAAATGGACCCTAAATTGTGAGTTCAAAGCCCTGTTTAATTAAAAAAAAAGTAGCACCCACAGGCACCATTTAAGTAGGGTATCCAATAGATGCCCTCGTTTAAAGAGGACTGTCCCATGACAGATCATTTCTAAAAGGGACGTCCGCTTTGAATAATCCTTTTTTGTTACAAAGGTCCACTGGAGAAAAGCCGATTACAGGGTGTCTCGCAGCTGGGACCTACAGCAATCAGCTGTAATCTGTGGGGGAGTACGGCAGCAAGTGTTGAATTCCTCTCCAGCACTCCCACAGGGGAAATAAAGCATTACACCATTTGCATTGTAATTAATGGGCTGTCCTTGTAATTCATGGATATGACGCATCCTCAAGCTTTTCACTATGGCTAATAGATGATGATCTTGAATGGGGGATATAGTATTTGAAAATGGGTTTTCTAAACCAGGATACCCCTTTAAGGACCCCAAGCTATTAATTTACTGCATGGTCCTGGGCTTTAAACACACACTGTAGTAAATTTACTACACTGGTTTAACGCTGGAGCACAAGCAATCCTACAGAGAAGGCACTTCTAAAGGGGGACCTCTAATGGTGATCATGTGACATCTTGGAGACTGATCTAGTCTGCCTGGCTGGATATGTATGCAATTTGTCCAGTAATGTGCCATTTTATCCAATCCATAGTATTTGATTGCATGGCTTCTCAACATTTTATCGGCAAAAATCTGCTATATTGACAAATGAAAAATCATGTTGTAAACATCTGAAAAGTGGTACTACCCAAACATCATTACATATGGATGAATAAATAAAGGAAACTGGGTGCAATTTGTATGTATTTTAGCATATTATAGCGTCTTATATACATATATGAAATGATGTGCTGCTTCTGGAATATTGTCCGTATATACTGTGTTTCAAAAGGTTTGGACAACTTTAATTTTCTTTGGTTTGAAATCAGCCATTTGTGTACCCCGTCTACTAAGAAGCGCTGCCTAGTGGTCTTAAGTAGCTGATATGGGGGTACCTACAGTAGTGGTCATAAGTAGCTGATATGGTGGTACCTAATAGTCATAAACAGCTAATGGGAGGTAGAGTTTCCTAACATGGGGGTATATTAGGAATTTTCTTTGGTGTAAATTCAGCCTTATGTGTACTCTACCTACTAAACAGCGCTACCTAGTGGTCATCATTAGCTAATGGTATACCTAGTCGTTGAAAGCAGCTAATGGGGATAGAGTTTCCTAACTTGGGTGTATAACATGCCTCTGTGGTTCAGATAAGAGGGGGGTATTATTAAGTTGTCTGAATATAAACAAAAATATTATTTAAAAAAAAGATTAAAATAAAAAATTGCAACAAAAATATTAGATAAATAAAAGGAAAAACGTTTTCTTCTCAGTAGTAATAACTCATCGTGTGTGTAATACTGTGGGCAGATACTTCCTGACATCAGGTGGGCAGCAGCGCTCAATCTGGTATGTTGGCACATAACTTAATGAGCAGAGCCAAATGAATATCCGTTATTCCTATAGATGTGTTCATGGCTCGCTGTGCAGTGTCACAACAGAGCAGAGTGCACCGACATATATATCAACACTATTTCCATTCATATTATCTGTGTATTAATATATTAGTGCTGTAATTAAATGTGACAGGCTATTTTCTAGCGTTCTAATGATGGGACACAATTTTAATAGGGTTCAAGCACTTTTTATTGATATGCAGCCATATTAGAATAAGACCTGTGATAAATATTCAAAAGCAATAGTTTAAATGTAAGCATATTATATGCGTCCACTATTCACCATAATAATAAAGCCATACATATAATAATCTGACCATAAACCATCTTATTGATAACCATTACATCTCAATATTTAAAATTTTTATACTTGTTGTTAAGACTTGATTTTTGATCAGTTTTGTATAATCCTCCCATGTATTTGTTGTCAGGGGTGATTTTATATGGGCAAACTGGGAAATTACCCAAAGCCCCCATTTTCTTAGTGGGTGCCCGAAGACAGGATCATAGGGTGCAAACTAAAACCACCCAGTATTATTTATCATTGTATGGTGATATTATTTGGGAATTTAATTGTATAATGATATGAAATATACTTTGGATGCTGCATATTATTTGGGCACTACATGGTGGTATTCTGGGGGTTATATATGGCCCTACTTTCCTTTTTTTTTTCCACAACCCAATTTTCTTTAAAACCATCCCTATTAGCTATTAATGATATTTCACTTTTGGACACGTTGAATATACTAGTTGTTGGTTGGCCAAATATCAATCATGTACAAAATTGTATTTCCATTAAACAACTGGTTAGGGCTATGTTCAGACTTTGCAGTTCATGTACAGCCTAAATGCAGGGAAATTCTCCAGAAGTATTTGCCAAATTGTATGTATTTTTTAAATATTTCTTAATTTGGTCAATTAACATTTACATTACATATCAGAATACACTATTAACCCAACCCCAAATCCCCTACCTTCCCTACCCCCAAGGGACGGGACAAAAAAAAAAAGAAAAGCCAAATGTATGCATAGACTTTTATGGATCATAAATATGCCAAAAGAGTGACCAAAAGAGTATATGCGTTGGCATACCTATTTTTTTTTTTTTACAGAAATATAATATGTGGTATATATATGGTTTTTACAATTTGAGACAATGCATAGCTTTTTTCCTTAGGACTCCAAAAAAATTGTGCGACATGTCATGACAATAACAGTATCCTCACTATTTCCTTACTTATATAAAAAGGCTAAATAAAATTTGTAACAATTTGACAAAAGATAAAATAACTGAAGGCCTAATGCTCTTTAAACTGTAAAAAAAACATTGTCTTGTGTCTGAACTAGGGGGAGTAGACACAAGTATCCGTCTATAGGATATAACCTATATACTAAAATGCATTTATTCTATGGATTTATACAGGAAATACTTTTTATAAAACACTTTCTGTGAAAATCACTTTTTCCTGTGTAATCAAACATATAAAAGTGAAATACAACAGAACGCATTCAATAAATGAAGGTAAACCGTCTATAGTGGTAGTAAGATGGGTTTGGAAGTGAAGTGCATCCAGGCATATTTCCAGTCTGACCTACAATTCTGTAACAGTAAACAGTGACTGCTGAGTTGTCGTTTTTTTTTTTTTTAGGTAGGGGGATGTAACCAAAATTAAAATCTGGGAGTATATACAAGTGAGGGAATTAGGAACATCTGTGCACAATGGAAAGCTATGCACGCCTACCAGTTTTCGTAAATGACTTTTACTGTTTGTTTTTCCACAATAAAATGGGATAGGTTCCTATAACTATTTCCGTTTATGACTATGGCCTGGACAAACCCTCAGGTCACGTAGATGTCCCAGCATTTTATTACAAAGTAATTTCAGAGAAATTTATATTTTGTAACTCTGAGAGGAGAAGAATGGTAGGGACTGTACTTCACTATTATAATCTTCGATCATCACTGCTGTTGCAACATGGACTGTCCTAGGTCTGTACAGTAGGGACTCTTTGACAGGTAATAACATTTGACATAGCTGTAGGGTATGTCAAGGTTGCAGTAAGGGGTGGGATTAAAATTTTTAACAACCGGTTCCCTATTTTGCGAACAAAGACATATGTGACGGGGGGGGGGGGGGGGGGTCACGGTGTATTGCTATTTTATTTACAAAAAAAACAATTACGATATGCCAAATACGACCTATATTAAAGTGGACTCTAATTAAAGAAATTCCCTGTCCAGAATGTTTAACTGGATTTCCACACTATGTATATCATTACATAAGCGTACATACATACCTACTGACATTCATTATATTAACCCCTTCCCTCTTTAGCCACTTTTGACCTTCCTGACAGAGCCTCATTTTTCAAATCTGACATGTTTCACTTTATGTGGTAATAACTTCGGAATGCTTTTACCTATCCAAGCGAATCTGAGAATGTTTTCTCCTGACACATTGGACTTTATGTTACTGGCAAAATTTGCTCGATACATTCAGTATTTAAATGTGAAAAACACCAAAATTTAGCGAAAAATTGCAAAAATTAGCATTTTTCTAAATTTAAATGTATCTGCTTGTAAGACAGGCAGTTATACCACACATAATAGTCGCTAATTAACATCCCCCATATGTCTACATTAGATTGACATCATTTTTTGAACATCCTTTTATTTTTCTATGACGTTACAAGGCTTAGAACTTTAGCAGCAATTTCTCACATTTTCAAGAAAATTTCAAAAGGCCAATTTTACAGGGGCCAGTTCAGTTGTAAAGTGGCTTTTAGGGCCTTATATATTAGAAACCTCCAAAACGTCACCCCATTTTAAAAACTGCACCCCTCAAAGTATTCAAAACAGCATTTAGAAAGTTTCTTAACCCTTTAGACGTTTCACAGGAATGAAACAAGTAGAAGTGAAATTTACAAATTAAATTTTTTGTGGTTGCAGAAATTAATTTTTAATCCATTTTTTTTACCAGTTTTACCAGAGAAACGCAACTCAATATTTATTGCCCAGGTTCTGCAGTTTTAGGAAATATCCCGCATGTGGCTCTAGTATGCTACTGGACTGAAGCACAGGCCTCCGAAGCAAAGTAGTACCTAGAGGATTTTGGGCCTCCTTTCTATTAGAATATATTTAAGGCACCATGTCCGCTTTGAAGAGCTCGTGTGGTACCAAAACAGTGGAACCCCACCAAAAGTGACCACATTTGGGAAACTACACCCCTCAAGGAATTTATTTAGGGGTATAGTAAGTATTTTGACCGGACAGTTTTTTTGCAGAAATTTTTGGAAATAGGCCATGATAATGAAAATCGACACTCTTTCAAATAAAATGTAGGTTTAATTAATTTTTTTTAATATCCAAAAGGACTAAAGGAGAAAAAGCACCACAACATTTGTAGAGCAATTTCTCCCGAGTAAAACAATACCCCACATGTGGTCATAAACGGCTGTTTGGACACACGGCAGGGCTTAGAAGGGAAAGAGTGCCATTTGGCTTTTGGAGCTCAAATTTAGCAGGAATGGTTTGCGGAGGCCATGTCGCATTTGCAAAGCCCCCGAGGGACCAAAACCGTGGAAACCCCCCACAAGTGGCCCCATTTTGCAAACTGCACCCCTTGAGGAAATTATCTAGGTGTATAGTGAGCATTTTGACGCCACAGGTTTTTTGCAGAAATTATTGGAAGTAGGCTGTGAAAATGAAAATCTAGATTCTTTAAAAGAAAATGTAGGTTTAGCTATTTTTTTCTAATTTCCACAAGGACTAAAGGAGAAAAAGCACAGCAAAATTTGTAAAGCAATTTCTCCCGAGTAAAACAATACCCCACATGTGGTAATAAATGGTTGTTTGGACACACGGCAGGGCTTAGAATAGAAAGAGCGCCATTTGGCTTTTGGAGCTCAAATTTAGCAGGAATGGTTTGCGGAGGCCATGACACATTTGCAGAGCCCCTGAGGGGACAAAACAATGAAAACGCCCAAAAAGGTGACCCCATTTTGGAAACTACACCCATTAAAGAATTAATCTATGGGTGTAGTGATCATTTTGACCACACAGGTGTTTCATAGAATTTATTAGAATTGGGCAGTGAAAAGAAAAACAATCCTTTTTCTTCAATAAGACGTAGCTTTCATTTTCTCAACAAATAAAGGGAAAAAAAGAAGCCCAACATTTGTAAAGCAACTTCTCTGGAGTACGGCAATACCCCATATGTGGCCATAAACTGCTGTTTGGGCACACGGCAAGGAACAGAAGAGAAGGAGCGCCATTTGGCTTTTGGGGCACAGATTTTGTTGGATTGGTTTCTTGACACCATGTCACTTTTGCAAACCCCTAAGGTACCAGTACAGCGGAAAATCCCCAAAAGGGACTCCACACGTGTTTCATAGATTTTATTTGAATTGGGCAGTGAAAATAAAAATTTCATTTTTTTCCAATAAGACGTAGCTTTAGCGAAAAAGTTTTCATTTTCTCAAAAAATAAAGCAGAAAAAGAACCCCAACATTTGTTAAGCAATTTCTCCCGAGTATGGTAATACCCTATATGTGGTTATAAACTCATTTTTGGGCACACGGCAGAGCTCAGAAGGGAAGGAGTGCCATTTGGCTTTCGGAGTACAGATTTTGCTGGATTGGTTTCTGGTCGCTATGTAGCATTTGCAAAACCCCTGTGGGACCAAAACCGTGGAAAGCCCCCAAAAGTGACCCCCATTTTGGAAACTACACCCCTCAAGGTATTCACCTAGGGGTGTAGTGAACATGTTAACCCCACAGGTCTTTTCCATAAAGGAATGTACTGCGTATGATGCAAAGTAAAAATTAAATTTTTTCCCCAGAATTGCCAATTCAGTGGCAAGTATGTCGTGTGCAGCTTATGCCACTGTAGACACACATCCCAAAAATTGTTAAAAGGGTACTCCAGGCTATGGCGGTGCCATATATGTGGAAGTAAACTGCTGTTTGGGCACACTGTAGGGCTCAGATGGGTGGGAGCGCCATTTGGCTTTTGAAGCGTACACTTTCCTTGGTAGTAGTTTTGTTTGAGTATTACTGGTGTTTCTGTTTATAATGTGGGGGCACATGTAAGCTGGGCAGAGTATATCAGGGGCATAATGTTGTAAACAATAAAATAATCCATAGATGTGTGTTACACTGTGAAGCAACCCTTTCTGCACAGGCCGGTGTCGCACTGATAAACGGTGTCTTTACTTATCCCCCTTTTGATCCACACTCCGCACCTTTGCAGTTTGGGGAATTTTTCTGGGAAGTGTTGTCCTGGTATAATACGGGCACCCTCGCTTCTAGCAGATATGTTTGGGCCCCACTTCCTGGTTACCTAATTTTAGGGCCCTGATAAATCTTGAAACAGACGAAATGTTCCCCTCTGATCTGCACAACTGCATATTTTTTATTTCCTGACTCATGGAAGCCTTAACCAATTTTATTTTTTCATAGACGTAGTGGTATGAGGGCTGTTTTGTTGTGGGACGAGCTGTAGTTATTATTTTTACCATTTTGGGGTACATGAGACTTTTTGATCACTTTTTATCCTATTTTTTGAGAGGCAAGGTGACCAAAAAACTACAATTCTGGGATAGTTTTTTAGGGTTTTTTTTATACAGCGTTCACCATGCGTTATAAATTACATGTTAACTTTATTCTTCGGGTCAGTCAGATTCTGGCGATACCAAATTTATAGCACTTTTTTATGTTTTACAACTTTTTGCACAATAAAATTACTTTTGTAAAAAGAATGTATTTTTTCTGTCGCCATGTTGTGAGAACCATAACTTTTTAATTTTTTTGTTGACGGAGCTGTATGAGGGCTTGTTTTTTGCGAGACGTATAGTTTTTATAGGCACAATTTTTGGATACATGCAACTTTTTGATCACTTTTTATTTTAATTTTTGTCGGGCAAAGTGACCAAAAAACAGAAATTCTGGCATTATTTTTTACGTTTTTTTTTTTACATCGTTCACCACGTGGAATAAATAACATAATATTTTTATAGTTTACGGTCGCGGCGTTACCAAATATGTATGGTTTATTTTTCAATAATAAAGGACTTGATAAGGGAAAAAGGGCAAAAGGGCGATTGTGTTTTATTTTATTACTTAAAATTTCTATTATTTTTTTTCACTTTTTTTTTTTCACTTTTTTTTCACTTTTTTTTACGCTTTACTTTAGTCTCACTAGGGGACTTGAAGGTCCAACTATCAGATTTTTTTTCTAATACATTGCACTACCTACGTAGTACAATGTATTAGATCTGTCAGTCATTCACTGACAGCAAGCCGATTAGGCTTCGCCTCCGAGCGGGGCCTAATCGGCTTCCGTAATGGCAAACAGGAGGCCATTATTAGGTCTCCTGGTGTCTTAATAGCAGTCGGCAGTCGTGCGATTGCAGGGCACAGCTGCCGATCTGTTAGCAACCACAAAGATGCAGCGATCGGATCCAATCGCTGCATCTGAGGGGTTAATCGCAGGGATCGGAGCTAGCTCCGGTTCCTGCCATTAAAGGTGGATGTCAGCTGTAACATACAGCTGATATCCACCGCTGATGACGCCGGCTCATCTCCTGAGCCGGCGCCATCTTGCCGGCGGCTACGGAAGCCTTTCAGGCTTTCAGTGCTAGGCACACCGGGAGGCCAGTATTAGGCCTCCAGTTGCCATTGCAGTCACAGTCACCCCGGCGATTTAATTGCTGGGCTGTCGATGAGCTGCAAACGCCTTAAATGTAGCGATCGGTTTTGACGGCTGCATTTAAGGGGTTAATGGCGGGGATCGAAGCTAACTTCGGTCCCCGCCGTTACAGCAGGATGTCAGCTGTCAGATACAGCTGACATCCAGGGATGATGACACCAACTCAGGTTCTGAGCCGGTGCCATGCATTTGTCGTAAGTATACGACATTTTGCGGGAAGCACTGGCTTTCCATGTCGTATACTTCCGAAAATGTCGGGAAGGGGTTACACTTACGTACAGACCTATATGCGCACATTAAAAATCTTAAAGGGGTATTCCAATACTTTTTTGTTTTTAATCACTGCAACGCTTCTCAATTTATCCATTTATGCCCCCTGAATATCGTTATCTCCATTTTTATTATTTCATTTACCATTATTCTCTTTTGTTTACATTGAGAGGTTTGTTTACCTATGTGTGTTCGTTGTCTTGCTCTTCCGGTTATACAGTTCCCGGCATGCACCGCTTGTGTCCCAGCATGCAATGCGCCGACAGCAGGGACTCATCACGCCTACTACACCCAGCTATAAATAATCTCCATTGCCATTTTACTGCTCTCATTAGATCAGTGAGAGCTAACGATAAACCTGCAACATATCAGTGCTGTGCCAAACAACACTCTCTTACATAATGGTAAAAAAAAAACTTAATTTGACCCCAGAGCCGGAGTTCCAGAGCAGAGCAGAGTGCTAGTAAGGGCTCTGCTCCGGGACTCTGTGGAATCCCCTGACATCACTGTCCATATATGGACAGTGTTTTCAGGGTCTTCCCCATAGCGGAGCCCCGGGCAGAGCTCTAGTATAGGCTCACCTCCGGGACTCTGTGGAATCCCCTAACCCCAGCGCCGGAGTCCTTCTCAGAGTGCTACTAGCAACTGGCTCCTGACATCTGATTTATTCTGATAGTTTCCAGTCCGCTGCTAAGGGGAGAAAATTACGCACAGGCACAGCATGCGTGGTAAATGCTGCTATTGTAGAAACCACACATGCTCAGAGACTAGCAGTGTTTCTCTCCCCTAGCAGCAGACCGGAAACTATCAGAAGAAAGGGAGTATCCGGTCCACCACTTCCCTCAGTGTACAATGACGTCAGGAATGACGTACCCATACATTGAGCCAGCCAGAAAATGGAACTCTGATCATGGACGGGCTAGCGCCGGAAGTAAGGATTTTGCTACTGGAGACACATCATGTGACCAGCGCTGGAGTTGGGTGTTAGAAGATGAAAACGAAAGTATAAATTACAGTATTTTTATATGTGCAGTGAAATAGAAATTATTTAATTGCTTCTGGAAAACCCCTTTAAGAGTGCTCAGCTCATTTAGTTAGGCTGTCAACTGTGAGAAGGGTGGAGGACAGTGCGGCATGCGCAGTAAGCTGGGACAAATCTTCTGGCTAAAGCACAGATATGGTGCCAGAACCAAGCTAAGTACATATATACAACACCAGAACTAAGCTCAGTACATAAATAAAGCACCAGAACCAAGTTCTGTATATATATGCAGCACCAGAAGAAAGCTCTGTATATATATACAGCACCAGAACAAAGCTCAGTACATAAATACAACACCAGAACCAAGCTTAGTACATATACACAGTAGCAGCACCAAGCTCACAGCACCAGAACAAAGCTCAGCAATTAAATACAGCACCAGAACAAAGCTCAGTACATAAATAAAGCATTAGAACACAGCTCCGTACATATGTACACCAGAACCAAGCTCAGTACATATATACAACTCCAGAACCAAGCTCAGTACATATATACAGCACCAGAACAAAGCTCTGTACATAAATACAGCAACACAACCAAGCTCAGTAGATATATACAGCACCAAAGAGAAGCTCAGTACATGTATATATGTTTTGAGATTGGTTGTTATGCAGTATATATGTACTGAGGTTTGTTCTGGTGCTGTATTTATGTACTGACCTTGGTTCTGATGCTGTATATATGTACGGAGTTCTGTTCTGAAGCTTCATATATGTACTAAGCTTTGTTGTAGTGCTGTATATATGTACTGAGCTTTGTTCTGATGCTGTATATGTGTACTAAGCTTTGTTGTGGTGCTGTATATATGTAATGAGCTTGGTTCTGGTGCTAAATTTATATGCTGAGCTTGGTTCTGTAGATTTATACAGTGAAGGAAATAAGTATTTGATCCCTTGCTGATTTTGTAAGTTTGCCCACTGTCAAAGACCTGAACAGTCTAGAATTTTTAGGCTAGGTTAATTTTACCAGTGAGAGATAGATTATATAAAAAACAAAAAACAGAAAATCACATAGTCAAAATTATATATATTTTTTTGCATTGTGCACAGAGAAATAATTATTTGATCCCCTACCAACCATTAAGAGTTCAGCCTCCTCCAGACCAGTTACACGCTCCATATCAACTTGGTGCCTGCATTAAAGACAGCTGTCTTAAATGGTCACCTGTATAAAAGACTCCTGTCCACAGACTCAATTAATCAGTCTGACTCTAACCTCTACAACATGGGCAAGATGAAAGAGCTTTCTAAGGATGTCAGGGACAAGATCATAGACCTGCACAAGGCTGGAATGGGCTACAAAACCATAAGTAAAACGCTGGGTGAGAAGGAGACAACTGTTGGTGCAATAGTAAGAAAATGGAAGACATACAAAATGACTGTCAATCGACATCGATCTGGGGCTCCATGCAAAATCTCACCTCGTGGGGTATCCTTGATCCTGAGGAAGGTGAGAGCTCAGCTGAAAACTACATGGGGGGAACTTGTTAATGATCTCAAGGCAGCTGGGACCACAGTCACCAAGAAAACCAAGAAAACCATTGGTAACACATTACGCGGTAATGGATTAAAATCCTGCAGTGTGCGCAAGGTCCCCCTGCTCAAGAAGGCACATGTACAGGCCTGTCTGAAGTTGAAAATGAACATCTGGATGATTCTGAGAGTGATTGGGAGAAGGTGCTGTGGTCAGATGAGACTAAAATTGAGCTCTTTGGCATTAACTCAACTCGCCGTGTTTGGAGGAAGAGAAATGCTGCCTATGACCCAAATAACACCGTCCCCACTGTCAAGCATGGAGGTGGAAACATTATGTTTTGGGGGTGTTTCTCTGCTAAGGGCACAGGACTACTTCACCGCATCAATGGAAGAATGGATGGAGCCATGTACCGTCAAATCCTGAATGACAACCTCCTTCCTTCCACCAGGACATTAAAAATGGCTCGTGGCTGGGTCTTCCAGCACGACAATGACCCAAAACATACAGCCAAGGCAACAAAGGAGTGGCTCAAAAAGAAGCACATTAATGTCATGGAGTGGCCTAGCCAGTCTCCAGACCTTAATCCCATCGAAAACTTATGGAGGGAGCTGAAGATCCGAGTTGCCAAGCGACAGCCTCGAAATCTTAATTATTTGCAGATGATCTGCAAAGAGGAGTGGGCCAAAATTCCATCTAACATGTGTGCAAACCTCATCATCAACTACAAAAACCGTCTGACTGCTGTGCTTGCCAACAAGGGTTTTGCCACCAAGTATTAGGTCTTGTTTGCCAAAGGGATCAAATACTTATTTCTCTGTGCAAAATGCAAATAAATATATACAATTTTGACAATGTGATTTTCTGTTTTGTTTTTTATATAATTTATCTCTCACTGGTAAAATTAACATAGCCTAAAAATTCTAGACTGTTCATGTCTTTAACAGTGGGCAAACTTACAAAATTAGCAAGGGATCAAATACTTATTTCCTTCACTGTATATGTATTGAGCTTGGTTGTTATGATGTATATAACACCAGAACCAAGCTCAGTACATAAATACAGCACAAGCATAAATGCAGCTCAGTACAGAGATCATTTGCAAATTCAGTTTAACACCTGTCATATAAGTTTATATGGCATAAAACTGGCTACACAGCTCGCAGTATAGCCAGAATGATGGTAAGGATATGCTGGGAGTTACTGTTTCATAAAAAAGAACGATACACCCATAATCTCGCCACAGATCATACAGTGACTAGAGTACTGATCAGTCACAGGGAGAATAAACATTTACATTTAGTGACTCACCAGTTACATCTTCTCAGATTAGAGTCGTTATTTTTCTGTTTTCTTTTCCATTTGGTCCAGACCTCTATGATGATGCCTCCTGGCCACGACCCATTTCTGCAGAGTTTGCCGCTCAGATGTCGTCGGAAGCTCACTTTTCCAACATTTCCACACCTAAAAAGAAGATAAAATTCTCATGGTGCCACACTCTATGCCACGAAATATAATAGTATCATACACTGTGCCCCTGAATATAATAGTATCATACACTGTGCCCCTCAATATAACAGTACCATACACTGTGCCCCTGAATATAATAGTACTATACACTGTGCCCCTGAATATAATAGTACTATACACTTTGCACCTGAATAAAATTGTATCAAGCTAGTGCCCTTCATAGAGCCCCCTGTAGACAGTGCCCCTCATACAGCCCTCTGTAGATAGTGCTCCCCATAGAGCCCTCTGTAGATAGCAGCGTTCCCTGTAGATAGTGCCCCCTGTAGCGTCCCCTGTAGATAGGGCCCCCTGAAGCATCTTCTGTAGTTAGGGCCCCCTGTAGTGTTCCCGGTAGATAGTGCCCCCTTGAGCATTCTCTCTAGATAGTGCCCCCCTGTAGCATTCCCTGTAGATAGTGCCGCCTGTAGCGTTCCCTGTATAGTGCCCCCTGTATAATGCCCCCTGTAGCGGTCCCTGTATAGTGCCCCCTGTAGCATTCCCATTATAGTGCCCCCTGTAGCGTTCCCTATATAGTGCCCCCTGTGGCATACCCTGTTGATAGGGCCCCCTGTGGCGTACCCCGTAGAAAGGGCCCCCTGCGGCATTTTCTATAGGTAGGGCCCCCGTGGCGTTCCCTGTATAGTGCCCCCTGTAGCATTCCCTGTAGATAAAACCTATTGTGGCGTTCACTGTAGATAGGGCCCCCTGTGGCGTTCCCTGTAGGTAGGGCCCCTGTGGCATTCCCTGTAGATAGGACCCCCTGTGGCGTTTCCTGTAGATAGGGCCCTCTGTAGCGTTCCCTATTGATAGGGCCCCTGCAGCGTATCCTGTAGTGTTCCCTGTAGATTGTGCCCCCTGAGGCATTCCCTGTAGATTGTGCCCCCTGAGGCGTTCCCTGTAGATTGTGCCCCCTGAGGCATTCCCTGTAGATTGTGCCCCCTGAGGCGTTCCCTGTAGATTGTGCCCCCTGAGGCGTTCCCTGTAGATTGTGCCCCCTGAGGCGTTCCCTGTAGATTGTGCCCCCTGAGGCGTTCCCTGTAGATTGTGCCCCCTGAGGCGTTCCCTGTAGATTGTGCCCCCTGAGGCGTTCCCTGTAGATTCTGCCCCCTGAGGCGTTCACTGTAGATTGTGCCCCCTGAGGCGTTCACTGTAGATAGTGCCCTCTGTGGCATTTCCTGTAGATAGTGACCCCTGAGGCATGCCCCCTACATAGTCCCATGTAGTTAGTGTCCCCTATATAGTACCCTGTAGTTAGTGCCCCTATATTGTCCCCAGTAGTTAGTGCCCCCTATATAGTCCCCTGTAGTTAGTGTCCCCTATATAGTCCCCTGTAGTTAGTGCCCCGTATATAGTCCCCTGTAGTTAGTGCCCCCTATAGTTCCCTGTAGTTAGTGCCCCCTATATAGTCCCCTGTAGTTCGTTTTAGTACCCCCATATAGTCGCCTGTAGTTAGTACCCCCTATATAGTCCTCTGTAGTTAGTGCCCCCTATATAGTCCACTGTAGTTAGTGTCCCCTATAGATAAGGCCACCAACACTGCACACCGTAAAACGGGAAAAAAATAAATTATATGCTCACCCTTCCCATTCCCGCGCTGTCCTCCAGCGATGCCAGTCCTCCAGCAGAATGATGCAGCGGCGCGATGGCAAGCGGTGCGATGACAAGCGGCGCTATAATGTCATCGTGCCCGGCAGCGTCATCATTAAAGTGCCAAATGGCGAGGCATCCTGTGCCCCGCCAGGGCAGCGCTAGGCAACCCAATTATATCTGTGTCCTAAGGATGCGGATACAATTGCGAGCAGGGGACCGGTTCCGGTTTTCCACTCACTTCCGCGAGCCAGCTGTAATTTTAACAACTGGTTCGGGAGAACCGGGCCGAACCGGCCGGATCCCACAACTGGTTGCAGTCACCCATGGGACCTGATGCCCATTCAGGCCCAAGCTCCTCTGTCATATAAGAAATAAGTGGTATTATTAAAGGTATGAGATGGTTATATCACTTGTGTCCCCTCGAGTGTCAGAGACGACTGTAACCCTGCACCCTATCAGATACTAGATGTAATGTGTTCTATAATACGACTAGAATTTTTGTTGTTCAATCTAAGGGGAATTTTTATTTTCTGTTATGCTTAACAGCTAATAGTTACATAATTCATCATGGAGATAATCTATTTATTCAACATATTTTGCAGCACTGTACAGATATTGTCAATGCTCACATTGGTCCCTGACTATCTAAATTCCAGATTAACACATCAGTATATTTTTGGAGTATGGGACCCATGCAAACACAGGGAGAACATACAAACTCCATGCAGATGTTGTCCATGGTTGGATTTGAATCCAATGCAACATTGTTAACCACTGCGCCACAGTGCTGCCCATATGTATTGACATTGGCAGCTTTCATGGATGTTGTCTGTTCTGGACCATTGGGTAATGACCTGAAATTATCCAGGTTTTATCAAAATAAACCTTAATCACAGTATAAATGAAAAGCTGTACAACTTTGTAATATACTCCCGGAGGAATTTATTAAGACTGGCATTTCGTACGCCAGCCTTATTTTCTAAACAGCACTGAAGTGAGGCACATGCCAATTAATAAATTAGGTGCATCTGGCCATTTGTGTGCCAGAAAGTCAAATCTATGCCAGCTATGAGCTGGCATAGATTTGTGCTACAATTTACGCCAGTTTCTGGTGTCAATTATAGTGATTTTGTTGGGATGCGGGTGGCACCACCCTTCGGCTAAACTCCGCCCACTTTTTAAAAGAGGTGGATCCTGTGTTTTATCTAGGACTCCTGTACGGTCTACTAGACTTTTAAAACTGCTGTATATGAATGCCTGATATCAAATAAACCCTGAGAATCCTGGATTAATGGGACTCTGCTGCATATGTAAAGTGTCATGAGACCACTCCTAGTGCGTTAAAGACCTGCCCAGACTGGAAGATATTTGACATTCCTGATCGAAATAATTTTGGTCCCAAATTTTTTTGAAAAATTTATTTAGGGGTAAATTATACCTAGGTCATATAACTTGGATCAATCCATTGTATAAAAATGACAAGTTCTGTTTAAGTTCAATGAAAACCTGTCTTCATGCCTAAAATAAAATGCCTGTATGGTTATAAGCAGTATAAGTGCAGGCCTATAGTCCTTACCAGAGCCATGGTTTTACTAGTCCCTTTTATAAAGGTATGTTCATTACTCAGTTGAGGAGTTTAATAGAATTTTCCAAGTCTTTCCTCTATCCGCAGACTTGCCTGGCAATCAAGTAATCATGTCATCTTTAAGCAAAGACAAGATGTTACAGTATAGACTCGCTAGCGGCCAATTTATCTCATCAGCGCTGATGCTGGCATAGCTGCCAAGCCATTGGCTACATCATTAGTCCTGATCAAGAGGGCTTTGTCCTGAAAACACAAACAGCTGGCAATATTTGTAGAATAATTTAGCAGCATTTTAACATTTCTACTGGCATTCTAGTCTTTGGTAGGGTTAAACACATTGGTCTTCAGACAGAATTGTTCTGGAGAGCTGTTTCATTAACGACATCTGCATACACAATAAGCTCCTTCTTCTTCTCCATCTGTGGTGCTGGTTAAGACATCCAAGCTGAGAGGGATGGTACTTCTCTTTTCTGCTTTGTATAAAAGATCTGTTATGTAAGATCAGGCTAAATGAGAACATTGATGTCTCTGCAGCCGCCGCTGACCATTGCCGCTGACTCGGGTGTGACTGGAGACTTTTTACCTGAATAAACTTCTTTCTGGAAACCTTAGATGAGCGGCTTCTTATTCAATTCCCCCCTTGTCATGTCTGAACATAACCAGAGATCCTATATACATGTTCAGGTTGCATAGAATATTTTCCATTATATGACTAGAGTGTTTAGTATTTTCTTTTCAATGGGCATTGCTCGCTTCTGAGAAGATCTACAATGTACTTTTCGGAAAACAAGTTCTTTGTCATTTATTTGTTATACATGATTGTATTCAGAATCTTTGTACTGTATACACAGGGCAGAATGTATTACTAGATCTACGTCAGTTTTCTGATATAAAAAAGGAACAAATGACAAAGTCTGAAAAAGTGGGTGGGACTTAGTAAAAGGGGCGGTGCCACCCGCAGTCTGACAAATTAATTATAATTTACACCAGAGACTGGTATAAATTGTAGCGCAAATACTGTAGCTGCCACAGCTTTTTTTTCCTGGCACAAAGACTTCCAGAGATGTGCCTAATTTATTAATTGTCTTGTCCCTCTTAATAAATTAGTTGCATGTTACTCTGTTTTAGATTAAGATTGACGTAGGAAATGCCATTCTTAATAAACACCCGCCCCCTCACAGAGTGTATGCAGTTTTATAGCTATAGAGGGTGCACTCAGTCTCAGGTGGCAGAGGGCCCTATAGAGAACACCTATACTATATATGAGCAGTGTGGAGGTCTGAAGACATTAGCTTCCATATCTGTCTACAACATAAAATGGCTTAAAGGGGATGTCCAGGAAAAAAAAGACATATTGCACTTATATGACCTGTCAAATAGATAGGTAATAACGGAGTAATCATGGGGCTCCAACCTCTAGAACCTCCATGGAAGCATAGATTGAGGGGCTTCAAGTCCTTCTCCATAGATATAAATGAAAGCAATGTAAAAATCCGTTCACTTGACTTTTTCCGATGCTCTATGGACTTGGCTAGCTGTCTGGACTTAGAGCCCCTAGTTCTAGGAATGGGTGGGGGTTCCCCCAGTGATTGAGGTTTAAAGGGGTATTCCGGAACTAAAAAATTACATTTATTTAAATAAAACAATGAAAAAGATATAACTTTCCAATGTACTTACGTTTCATCAGATGGCTGTAGCGTCGTATATCCTCCTCCGTCGCCGTCCCCTTAGCAATGCAAAATCTGCACTTCCTGTGCAGACCCGTCCATTTGGTCTTCTGCCTTGCTTCCGGTTTCCGGCTTACACACTGTACGGTTACGTCAAAAATGACGTAACCGTACCACGTGCTTCTTTATTGAATTAGAGCATGCGTGGTGAACACACTCCACCGCGCATGCTCTGTGAAATTATGTGGCTGCGTCTTCAGCGGCCGTGTATATTACACTGCGCATGCGCAAGGTTGAAGGTGTGTAGCGGTGTGTATACGAAGTTGCAGGAATAACGGCCGTTTCGGCCGTCTTCCCGACAGGTGCAGGAGCTGTGACAGCTGCTGTCTCGTACAGCAGCTGCCGCAGCTCCTACAGCGGGGACCGATCGCTGTGTCCCCGCTGTCTAACCCCTTAAAAGCCGCGTTCTATAGAGATCGCGGGTTTTTAGGGGTTAAGTTACCATCGCCGGCCTGCTACACGATAGCGGCCGGCGATGGTTACTATGGCAACCGGACACCAAACAAAGGCGTCCGGCTATGCCATCGACGGAAGCCTAGTGGGTCCTGACAAAGTCAGGACCCACTATGCTTGCTGTCAGTGAATAGCTGACAGTTCTAATACACTGCACTACGGATGTAGTGCAGTGTATTAGAATAGCGATCAGGGCCTCCTGCCCTCAAGTCCCCTAGTGGGACAAAGTAATAAAGTAAAAAAAAAAGTTAAAAAAGATGTGTAAAAATAAGAAATTAAAAGTTAAAAAAATCCCCCTTTTTTTCCCTTATCAGTCCTTTTTTATTAATAAAAATATATAAATAAACGATACATAATTGGTATCGCCGCGTCCGTAACGGCCTGAACTACAAAATTATTTCGTTATTTATCCCGCGCGGTGAACGCCGTAAAAGAAAATAATAATAAACCGTACCACAATCACAATTGTTTGGTCACTTCACCTCCCAAAAAATGTATTAAAAATAGATCAAAAAGTTGCATTTACCGAAAAATGGTACTGATGGAAACTACAGTTCGTTACGCAAAAAATAAGTCCTCGCACGGCTTTATTGATGGAAAAATTATAAAGTTCTGGCTCTTAGAATAAGGTAACAAAAAGTGAATGATTTTTTACAAAACGTATTTTATTGTGCAAACGCCATAAGACATAAAAAAACTATAAACATCTGGTGTCACCGTAAGGCCGAGTTTACACGAGCGTGTGCGTTTTGTGCAAGCAAAAAGCGCGGCGTTTTGCGTGCGCAAAAAGCACTTAACAGCTCCGTGTGTCAGCCCTTTATGATGCGCGGCTGCGTGCTTTTCGCGCAGCCGCCATCATTATGACACTCCGTTTGGATGTTTGTAAACAGAAAAGAACGTGGTGCTTTTCTGTTTTCATTCATCCTTTACAGTGCTGTTGCGTGAATCACGCGCGTCCCACGGAATTGCTTCCGTGCGACATGCGTGGTTTTCACACACCCATTGACTTCAATGGGTGCGTGATGCGCGAACAGCGCACAAATATAGGACGTCGTGCGTTTCACGCAGCGGACATACGCTGCGTGAAAATCACGTACCTGTCTGCACGGCCCCATAGAGTAACATAGGTCCCTGCGACGCGCGTTGCAAAAACGTATAATACGCTCGTGTAAATGAGCCCTAATCGTATCGCCCCATAGAATAAAGTGAATATGTCATTTATAGCGCACGGTGAACGCTGTAACAAAAATAGAATTAAAAAACAATAGAATTGCTGTTTATTAGTCACCGCGCCACTTAAAAATAGAATAAAAACTGATCAAAAAGCTGCATGCACCCCAAGAAAACTACAATGTATTCCTCAAGTGGTCTAGTTTCCAAAATGGGATCACCTTTTGGGGGTTTCCACTATTTTGGTACCACAAGACCTATTCAAACCGGACATGGTGCCTAATAAAAAGGCGGCCTCAAAATCCTCTGGGTGCTCCTTTGCTTCTGAGGCCGGTGCTTCAGTCCATTACCGCCCGAGGGCCACATGTGGGATATTTCTACTGCAGAATCTGGACAATAAGTATTGAGTTGCGTTTCTCTGGTAAAACATTTTGTGCATAAACTTTCTAAATGCTGTTGTGAATACTTTGAGGGGTCTAGTTTCTAAAATGTCGTGTTTCATAGGGGTGTCTAATATATAGGCCCCTCAAAGCCACTTCAGAACTGAACTGGAAGCCCAAAAAAAATAATTAGGCAATACTTCGCTTCTATACGAACTAGTTAGCGATTCACAGTGTGATGAAGTAAGGGGAAGCAGCGCTTATACGAGCGGTGCACCCCCTTCAAACAGCCGATGACTTTTCAGTTCACAGGTAGCAGAGTTACATGATGGGGAATTTGTTTTCCTGTTGTGTAACTCTGCTACCTGTCAATGGAAAAATCAGCTGCCAGAGTGAAAAATGTTTCCACACAGAGGAGTACCGCAAAGAAACACCTGGGAATCAGACATGATGGACTAACATTTTTCCCTGTGGTGGATGACTTTTCAGTTGACAGGTAGCAGAGTTACATGAAGGGGAATTATTTTTCATCGATGGCTAGTTAGGAGCGCTGCTTCCCTTTAGTTTTTTCTTGCTCACTGTGAATCTCCGACACAGGATGCAGCGGCGATCCACAGGTATTGCTCCTTTTATCCCAATTCACATGTTAGAATTCAATTTTTTTTATTTTATATATATATATAAAATACAGTATTTAAAACTAAGACTGTATAAACAGTTAATATACATTTAGAAAACTTATAATTATAAAGACCAAACTTTACGTATCATCATATAGGGTCAGTGTTGTTTAAAAACGCAGATATCCAGTGATTTCAGCTTGTGCTAGCAGTAATAGAATGAGAGCACCAAAATGAAGACTGGGATTGCAGAAGTTAGTAGAGCTGGGTGTAGTAGGCGGAGCAAGTGCACTGCTGCATGCACATTGCATGCTGGGACTAGAGCAGTGCATGCAGGGAGGAGAAACACAGGAAGAGAAGAGGAATGAACTTACTGAGCAAAACAAACCTCTCCAGGTAAACAATAGGGAGTAATGTTACTAAAACCATTTATTATCAAGAAAAAGCTAGACAGAGTGCACTAATATCTTAATAGAGGAACATTGCATTGATTTAAGAAATAAAAAAAAGTATTGGAAAACCCCTTTAAACATATTTAGCATCTCTTTACAATCTGCCATGAGATACAGAACCTTGCAAAAGTATACAACCCCCGAAAAACTCAACAGATCGGTTGACTTTTTAGTAGATTGGATATTGTGTAAAATTTATTAATGACTGCAAGACATTTTAAATATTTTGTAGATGAATAACAAGTTTTAGAAATGTTACACGACCCCCACTGTGTTCAAAATGAGTTTTGTCATGTAGCTGACATCAGTAATCTCGAAATAATACGTGTCTAAAAGGATCCATGTGTTGTAATAAACTATCGTCTTCATCGTCTACATGTCTGAATACTTTTAGTGGTTCTACTTCCATATTGTTCTCTCTTTGAATCGCTGTGTTTTTTTTAATTTACAATGCTACGTATAACGCCATTCACAGAATTTGTAATGAGTCATTGGAAAAAATTAAAAATTGCTCCAAGTTCTCAAACTTGATGCCTCTGGGTTTCATTCTTAAAAAAAATAGGATTAAGCCCTCTAAAACTCTGCTGAGTAAGATAGCATATGTTGGCAGGCATCAACTGGGGTGGGGGTGGATATCAACAGCCTCATTTCTTGCAACTTCCTGTTGCCAAGAGGACAGCTGCTAAGAAATTCAGCAAAAAAAAGACTCTGCTGATCACATAAGTCGGGTCCAGTTCGGAAGGGAGGAAAGTGAAGTAAACTCCAAACAAAGCCACACTAAGTCCAGGGGTTCTCTCATCTGACAAGCAGCAGCTCTGACTCATTTTGTCCATGTATTACATTCATTTGAATAACCACATGTAATACCACATTTCCCCAGTAGTGGCCGCTACTGCGAAAATGAGTAACCAACAATAATTTCCCAACTCAAAATCATCTGGGGTTCTCGGGAGCCAGAGCCCGATGCAGTGGCTCTCATATTATAGGGGTGGTCTGTGATGAGACAATCCTTTTAATATAAAGAATTAATTAAAGGGGTTGTCCGGTTTCAGAAAAGTAATGTTCATTTTTGTATACTGAAAAGTTATACAATTTTCCAATGTACTTTCTGTTTAAATTACTCATGATTTTCAGGATCTCTGCTTGTTATTCAGTAGGAGCATTCATTGTTTACTTCCAGTGGATAAAATTCTGTCCATTGTAATGTGATGGACACACAGGTGCACGGGTCGTTACAGTATGTGTATTAGAGATGTGTCTCCTTATGAGTCCAGCACCTGTGTGTCTATTACATGAACATGGACAGAATTGTATCCACTGGAAGTAAACAATGAATGTTTCTACTAAATAATAACAAGCGGAGATCTTGAAAACCCTGAGGAATTAAGTAACATTAATTTGCTGAAACCAGACAACCGCTTTATAGCCTGAAACGCTATTGTTTCCGTCTAAGAAATGGAAACCTTATGGAAAGGAAACAAACCAAGACCATTTGCAACAGAAGCATTAACATCAAATTCAATGGTAATAGAAACGTTTGCCTTTCCGTTTGCATCTCCGTTTGCCTTTCCGTTGATGGGTTCCTCCGACGGAAAGGTCTAGCGGAACCCATCAACGGAACCTAACGCTGATGTGAACAGTCCCTTAAGTAGACAAGTACTATTGTCCTACATGTATCATTTACAGAAATCATTATTTGAGAGTGCTATATTCCTCCTCAGACTCCACCCAGCCAGTTTCTTCTACCGTCGGAAGTGACTTACATAATTTTAACATATGGGTCACGTTTCTTACTAATGCTGGAGTCGCCTTTTCCAGCTGAATACACTAATGCGTTAAGTTTGATTTTTAATTCCAGCTTTGGTCAAAATAGTGTCGCGTAGAACAGGAAGGTGTTTCATTTTCAACCCGAGCTGTTGAACAGGAATAAAATTGCAACAAATGAACTTGAAAACCCGAGAAGAAAGGAGGGGGCAAGTGACACAAGATAACACATAACATCTTTCTGCGCATTTCAGAAAAAAAAAAAATCACATATCCTACTTTAACAGCTCAGATAAACGATCACAACAATTGCAGTGACATCTACATTTCACCACTTGAGGGAAACTGTGTCAGCGTGCAACTGCGTAAAAGGTTGTCAGCTCCCACCACCAGTGGAGAAGAATTTATTTCAGCACCGCTGATAAGGCTGAACTGATCTGACCCGAATACTGAACTATTAGAACTGGCAAGTGAGGAAACAATGAAATGGAAACTCACAGGATGGCCAGATGGAGAATATTGCCTAAAAATTCTCTGCAAAATGATGATTAAATTAATACTGTACTGTAAGAGGAGTAAACAACATGTAGGGTTAATATTATTCTTACGATCATACAAGTCAATGGCAATTTTCCATTCACATGTCTGTAAGTAAAATTTATAAACATTAACAATCTTCAGAGATGAGCGGTGCTATATAGGCGCTGCTTATCCCATTCTGTCACAGATTTCTTTAGAAGAAAGCTCCTTCTTCTGTAACAACTCCCGATTACCTAAACTATAATACTCCATCTTTCTTAAAAAAAAAAAGAGGATCTTCAGCGGCTACAGTATGCATTGTACAGTTCTGTGTCCCAGCTTCTGAAGAACATCATTATACACACAACAGTTGCTGCAGATCTTCTTTCTGTAAAGGATAAGGCCATTTCCTATATACTGTTAATACATTTCACTCAATAATAACACAGTATGCATTAGGCTCTGTAGCTCCCCCTAGTGGCAGCTGCAGGCAGACAGGTTTATACGATAACATTCTATCTCTATTCAGAGAAATTATTTACTAAAAATTAGATGGCGTTAAAAGATGGACATTCATTTTAATCTCTCTTCATACCTTTTCCCTGGCACACTCAATCTCTCTCATGTCCTATGTTGTCTACCTCACTTTTGATGCCCCCTTTAATAGAGGAAGTGTGCCCACTCTGCTGCTGGGCCCTATCGCATCTGCATGACTTCTACCCTGGTTGTTACATCCCTGCAAAGATGCCATTCCCAGGTTTCATTTTCTTCCAAGACTCCTTGTCTGGGCTTAATTTATGTGCTGTACCTTTCCATGACACCAGGAACTGCATTCTTCACAATTTCAATGGTTGAACATGCACGACAGCATGATCTTTGTAGTGGGAGCGCTTGTTGTTTCCAAGTACTAAGATAATGGTAACTATTTATAATAAAAAACAAGTTGCTTCCTGCAATTCTTCCTTGTCTGGCATCTATTGTCTAAAATGAAATGGCTGTAACACGGGAACTCTGCTATTTAAACACAGTAAAAAGGCTCAGGGTGTTTATTGTAAACTGTATCATTGAAAATAGCCTTGGTTGGTGCATGACACAACTGGAAAATAAATTTGCAGGCCGGGCTGGATTGTCATTTATCTGGGTGGAGATGGGAACATGTGCCTGGTAATAACAATAGCGTACATGATTTCATGCACGGGTTATCTCACTGAGATGTTTATGCATATTTCATGGCAAATAATTGTATATTCATTGATATTGTTAATTATTTATTTTGTAGATTGAGCTTTGTAGTGATTTTATTCGGCCAGGTGTGTATTATAGGAGTCTTTTAGGTTGGAATTTGCGCTGATAATTACAGTATGAACCATAGGAAATAATTATACAAATCGGAATATGAATGTCTAGAATTGTGTGATTTCCCATGTCTGCTAATTTTATGTCGTGGCTAGGCTTTCCTGTACCTGGGCAAAGATTCAGTTCTTTGTCTTAGTAAATACCTGTATCTACATACCCTGGCTAATGCAAAGTGGCTTATCACTCCTCTACCGGACACACGGCCCGCACCCAGGGAATGTGCCCTGCCAGTCCCCATAGCTCTGTCCCTGATTTCAGGTATTCACTTTCCAGCCTAAAGGTACCTGTAGCGTCGGGTTTACTCACCTCCCGACGCCTGCAGCCATGGACCTGTGAGCGCTGGTCCCCATCTCCTTCCTTGGAGACGCCAGCGCTCACTTCCGCTCCGGTCCGCTGTGTCCCGTAGGGTGCGCACGCACCCCCGTGCCCGCTCTAAAAGGGCCAGCGTGCGCACATGTAAACAATCATCATCATCAATCCACATGATTTCCTGCCCTATAAGAAGGCCCCAGCCCTTCTGATCCTTGCCTGAGCGTTGTTAGTTTATCCCAAGTCTGTCTTACAAATGGTCCCTTAGTGTTTCCCGTTCCAGTTGTTACCCGTGCCCTGTTACCTGTTCCTGTATCCCGTGCTGTTTTCTTGTTCCTGTGCCTACTAGTGTTGGAGTCGTGTCCTACTGCACCTGCTGTAGTTTGCCACGTCCAGTGTCTTCTGCCACATCCAGTGTCTTCTGCCACGTCCAGTGTCTTCTGTCCAATCTTGTACTGCCCACCGCGTCTGGCGCAACCTGCTGCACCGACCCGTGTGTTACGAACTGCCATTAGACTTTTGTATAGACTGAGACCTGGTCAGCTGCCTCTCCGCTACGGCGGAGCGGCCTAGTGGGTCCACATACACTGTGACCGTGACCCTACGCTCAGGCCATGGAACCCGCTGGCCAGCCCAAGACCGCAGTCCAGAAGATACAGACGGAGATGCATGACTTACGCACACGTCAGGATCAACGCCTTGAGGCCGTAAATTCTATCTTCGTCCGTCTGGATCTACTCACTGTTCCACCTCCGGTTCTTCCTCCTGAGGCTGTTGCTGTGCCACTGCCCGTTGCTCCTCCTGTTTGTTCCGGATCCACAGTTCCTCGGGCTCATCTCTTCCCCTCCGAGGAGGCCAAAGTGGCATTTATCATCTCCCTTCTTGCTGGCAAGGCCCTCGCATGGGCGAACCCAATCTTGGAGCAACAAGGACCCGTATCCTCGGACCTAGCCTTGTTCCTGCAGTCCTTTCGTGCTGTTTTCGAGGAGCCGGGTCGAGCTTCCTCTGCCGAAGCCACTCTGTTGACCCTCAAGTAAGAGGGTTCCACAGTAGGGGAGTATGCTATCTCCTTCCGTAGCCTGGCAGCCGAGCTGGCATGGAACAATGAGGCACTGGTGGTGACCTTCTGGCAGGCTCTGTGCTCTCACATCAAGGACGAACTGATGGCCCGCCACCTTCCTTCTACCTTGGATGCCCTCATCCTGTTAGCCACTCGGGTTGATATGAGAATCCGGGAGCGCACTCAAGAGGTTCCACAGGAGAGCCGGGTCCACAGACCAGCACCCTCGGTCCAGAGACCACTATTGCCTTCCCCTAGTGCGCTATCTGAAGAACCCATGCAGGTAGACAGTCCAGTTGTCTGAACAGGAGAAGCAGCGATGATGCGACTCTGGATTATGTATGTATTGTGGCCTTAAGGGTCATTTTGTGCGCCAATGCCCACAGAAACCGGGAAACTCCAGTACCTAGGGTTGGTTGGAGAGGCAACCCTAGGTGGGACGTCTCCAAACATTAAAACCTCTTCCAAATTATCGATTCCTGTGGCCATCATCTCCAGAGAGACATCACATCCCTCCTCCGCCTATCTTGACTCCGGAGCAGCTGCAAATTTCATCCAGCAGGCTCTAGTGGAACGTTTACATCTACCCACAGGTCTCCTGGCTGTTGCCTCTGTGAATGGTCTACCATTGCCTGATCCGATTGTGTTTATCACAGAGCCGTTGACACTATGGGTCGGAGCTCTTCACTCGGAGCAGATCGCCTTCCTTGTACTACCTAAGGCTATCAATCCTATCCTGCTGTGTCTGACATGGCTTTGCCTACACGCCCCGGTCCTTGACTGGAGTTCCGGAGAAATTCTTCAATGGGGTTCCAGATGCCATAGCCATTGCCTGTCACAAGTCCGTCCTGTTATGCCCCCTCTGCCTCAGTCACTCTCCGATCTACCATCTCAGTATGCCAGTTTTGCAGATGTCTTCGGCAAGCGAGAGGCTAAGATGTTGCCTCCACATCGGAATTATAACTGTCCCATTGAACTGGTTCCAAATGCTTCTCTTCCCCATGGACGGGTATATCCTCTCTACTTGCCAGAGACTTTATCTATGTCAGCCTATATCAAGGAGAATTTGGAGAGGGGCTTTATATGAAAATCTTCCTCCCCGGCTGGGGCCGGCTTCTTCTTCGTTAAGAAGAGAGACGGATCTTTTCGACCCTGCATTGACTAACGTGGTCTCAACCAGATCACGGTCAATAACAAATACCCATTGCCACTTATTTCCCAGCTGTTGGATCGCATATGAGGAGCCAACATTTTTTCTAAATTAGACCTGCGGGGGGCTTATAACCTAATCCGGATTCGCCGGGGTGACGAATGGAAGACGGCATTTAACACCCGTGATGGGCACTATGAATACCTAGTGATGCCCTTCAGACTGTGTAACGCTCCCGCAGTTTTTCAGGAATTCGTCAATTATATTTTCCGAGATCTCCTCTATATGTGTGTTGTAGTTTATCTCGATGATATTTTTATTTTCTCCCCAGATCTGATGACCCATCGGAGGCATGTTCGTCAGATTCTTCTGCGACTAAGAAGGAATCGCTTATGTGCCAAGCTGGAGAAGTGCGTCTTTGAAAAGAGATCTTTGCCCTTCCTGGGCTACATCATCTCGGATCAAGGTCTTAAGATGGATCCTGAGAAACTAAAGTCTGTCCTGGAATGGCCAGGTCATCAAGGCCTGAGGGCCATACAGCGGTTCCTGGGTTTCGCCAATTTCTACCGGCAGTTTATTCCAAACTTCACATCTCTGACGCCTCCTATCTCTACCCTTACCAAGAAGGGTGTGAACGCCAAGGTGTGGACTCCAGTGGCAGAATCCGCATTTATTAGCCTCAAGAAAGCCTTCACTTCAGCCTTGATCCTCCATCATCCTGACGTATCTCGGCAGTTCTCTGTTGGTGCAGGTGCACTTCTGTTCCAGAGGAGCTCCAATGGAAAGTCAGTAGTATGTGGCTATTACTCAAGACTTTTTTCTTCAGCAGAGCGCAATTACTCTATTGGAGATCGGGAGCTACTGGCCATCAAATTGGCTCTGGAGAAGTGGAGACATCTTCGAGAGGGCGCAGCTCACCCCATCTAGGTCTACACCGACCACAAGAACCTTACTTATCTTCAGTCCACCCAACGACTAAATCCCCGTCAAGCCAGGTGGTCGCTGTTCTTCACCAGTTTCGAATTTGTGCTCCACTACCGTCCCGCTGACAAGAATGTGAGGGCCGATGCCCTGTCCAGGTCATTTGAGACGGATGACACAGTGGAATCCCTTCAATCTATCATAGAACCATCCTGCATTGTCACTGCTAATCCTTTGCAGGTTAGAGACATCCCTCCGGGGAGGACTTTTGTTCGGTTGGCAGACAGGAGAAGAATTCTCCGCTGGGGACACAGTTCTAAACTGGCTGGGCACGCTGGTGTCCGTAAAACCCGAGGTCTGATTACTCGTCACTTCTGGTGGCCCACGCTACCTAAAGATGTTCTGGACTTTATTTCTTCTTGCACGGTGTGTGCTTCTAACAAAGTTACTCACTCCAAGCCTGCTGGCCTGCTTCAACCTCTGCCTGTACCCAATGCCCCCTGGCAGCACATTGCAATTCACTTTGTCACCGACTAATCCCCCCTCAGCAGGATGCAACACTGTCTGGGTGGTGGTGGACCGATTCTCGAAGATGGCACATTTTATCCCGCTAACTGGCCTACCTTCTGCTACCTGACTAGAGAGTCTCTTCATTCAACACATCGCTTGCATGGCTTGCCTCTTCACACTGTGTCCGACCGGGGGGTTCAATTTACCTCAAAGTTCTGGAGAGCCCTCTGTAAACTCCTGGATGTAAGATTGGACTTTTCCTCAGCCTATCATCCCGAGTCCAATGGGCAAGTCAAGAGGATCAACCAGATCATGGAGAATTATCTCTACGTCATCTCTTAACAGCACGATAACTAGGTACAGCTTCTTCCATGGGCCGAGTTCTCGTACAACAACCACACAAGTGAGTCCACCACTTCCACTCCGTTTCACATTGTGTACAGTCAACATCCGAGAGTCCCTCTTCCTGTGTCAACTACATCTCAGGTACCCGCTGCAGACTCTGCATTTGGGGACTTTCTGCAAATCTGGCAACAGACCCGGTCCTCTATTTTGCTGGCAGTCGATTGCATGAAGCCAAAAGCGGATACAAAGAGAAGAGCCGCCTCCGTATATGCCGGGTACCAAAGTCTGGCTGTCCTCTCGGAACATCCGTTTGAAGGTGCCTTCATACAAGTTTGCTCCCAGGTTCCTTGGTCCTTTTGAAATTCTGCAACAAATAAACCCTGTCTCCTATAGGCTGCGGCTGCCTCCTACCCTCAGAATCCCCAACACCTTTCATGTGTCCCTCCTGAAACCAGTGGTCCTGAACCGCTACAGGAAGACTTCTAGTTCCACAGTTGCTCCCATTGGTTCTTCGAATGTGTTCGAGGTGAAGGAGATCCTGGACTGCAAAAGGGTAGGGGGAAGGACTTTCTATTTGGTGGACTGGAGAGGGTTTGGTCCTGAGGAGAGGTCCTGGGAGCCGGAAGAGGGGGTCCGAAGAAGAGGGGGCGTAAGAGGGGGGATACTGTAGCATCCATGGTCACGGGCCGTCGTGTTTACTCACCTCCCGACGCCCGCAGCCATGGATCTGTGAGCGCTGGTCCCCATCTCCTTCCTAGGTGACGCCAGCGCTCACTTCTGCTCCAGTCCGCTCTGTCACGTAGGGTGCTCGTGCCCGCTCTTAAAGGGCCAACGCGCACATGTAAACAATGATCATCATCAATCCATATGATTTCCTGCCCTATAAGAAGGCCCCAGCCCTTCTGATCCTTGCCTGAGCGTTGTTAGTTTATCCCAAGTCTGTCTTGCAAATGGACCTGTAATGATGGGGGTAAGGAAACAGACAAGTGAGCCCTAATCTACCTGCCACTCAGTCCCTGCCTACTTGCAACGACCCGCCCTAGGCGACGGGGTACAACTGGGCGACGGTCCCTACGCTCAATAAGTGCCCGACAGACAAACAGACAAGGGTACACAGAAGCAAGGGAAAAGGGGCAGTTGCCCACGGCAACACCGTGAGCAACAAGAGTGGTGAACGAGCCGAGTCAAACCAGGAGTGTACGAGGTACCAAACGCAGAGCAGGAGAGTAGTCCGTAAGCCAGGGTCAGTATGAAGCAGGGTCAAATGGTTAAAGAAGCTGCAGCAGGGCCCGGAAACAAAACAAGAAACACAAGCAAGGAGGAACAGGAAAGGCAGGTATAAATAGACAGGGCGGGAGCTAGCTCCATCTGGCCAGGCTGTGATAGGCTCTCCCACTCCTAAGCCTGCCATCCTGAGTGGTGGAAGATGGAGTCAGTCTCACAGACATGGAAGCAGGTGCAGACTTATTACCTATAGGCGTGGATACAGAAGCTGTGCCTGGCAGATCCTTAACAGGACCCTTAGTGTTTCCCGTTCCAGTTGTTACCCGTGCCCTGTTACCTGTTCCTGTCTCCCATGCGGTGTTCTTGTTCCTGTGCCTACTAGTGCTGGAGTCGTGTCCTCCAGCACCTGCTGTTGTTTGCCACGTCCAGTGTCTTCTGCCACGTCCAGTGTCTTCTGCCACGTCCAGTGTCTTCTGCCACATCTTGTACTGCCCGCCACGTCTGGCGCAACCTGCTGCACCGACGTCCATCCGTGCAGAAGCCACAGCCACCGTCTGGACTAGTTCAGATACCCGTGTGTTTCGAACTGCCATTAGACTTTTGTATAGACTGAGACCTGGTCAGCCGCCTCTTCGCTACTGCGGAGCGGCCTAGTGGGTCTACATACACTGAGACCGTGATAGTCCCCATTCCTGGTTCATATAGTGCTCCTTCTTACGTATATCATGTGTGGACAGGATCTAGGTATCACCAATGTGACTAAAATTGCAGCTGGTGCCTAACTTTTGGGGCTGTGGGTTATTTTCTATTAATGACTTTGACAATTTGTATTACTAAGACACTAAAAGATCCAAAATAGGCTTGTAAAGTGTTCTGACTAGATCATTACAAAGGTTTTTGGGTTTATCCTTAGCGTAAGCCATCGTGGCCGGGCACCATCCCTCTTTTGCAAAAACCCCAAACACCCAGATCAGACAGAAAATAAAAAAAATTACTCACTTCACCGATCCGCTAATCTCTGCTGGATACCCTCAGGCTATCACAGCAGGTTGCATTGTATGCAACATCCCGACACAGTGGAAAGAGGCACGGGGCCTGGCATGGTCTTCTACCCTTGTTACGCCTCACAGGCTGGCATAGATTTCCACTATAATATCCACCAGTTTCTGGCCGAAATTATAGTAAATTTGTTGGGCTACAAGTGGCTTCATCCCTTTCATCTAAGCCCACTTTTTAAAAGTTTACATTTTCCCATAAATTGTGACTGTTGGATCATATTGCGACTTTTCTACGCCAGAAAATTGGCATACAAAGATAAATAAATTCTCCCTATGTCTACAGTGTTTTTATACCACTGATATATTTATAGTGTTAATGCAGAGATACAAATACCTTATTGTTAAAATGTAAAGCATAAATGTACTTTTAACAATATTTCCCTATTTTACCCATAATAACAGTTAGGAAACTTTAAAATTACTTTGCTTTAGTATCTTTGTAATAATTGTGAGATCTTTACTAAATTCCTCTGGTTGCCTTTGGAAACAGACAGCAGTTTATCTTTATTCTGCTGTCTGACATATACCCTATTAGCTTAGTCCTAACTGCATAAACTTTCCCACAATGCATTGCTGTCTAGCGACTAACAGAATTCAGAATTATAGCTTTAAAGTAAATGTTTACTTTTTTCCATCAAGTAGTTTTTAGGTCTAAAATTCTGTAATAATTAATTGCCTTCTATATCTGTATAGCGGTTATAGTTGGGGGTTGTTTTTCCTGCAACTTACATGTAATGCATTTCCTTCATTATGGTCTTTCTTTTTTCTTCTTCTTTTATGGAAATTCTCCTGATTATAAAGGGTTAAAAAAAATCTGAAGAATTTGTATTTATTTTTTAACCTAAAGTGTGTGAAGTAAGAAAAAAAGAATTCTCCCAGGGCAGTCACACCGTTATGGATGTGGAAATCATTCCCATAGGATCAGCTTTAGGATTTGGGCTGTACTTGACAGCATGGCTCCAAACAGTTCATTTCCACCATAACAGCTTTCTGCATATAGTGTATCATGGAAACAACCAAACTCTTGACGACAGAGCCACCGCTTTCCCAGGCGAAGAGACAGACAATGGTGCACTTATTACAATGTATCACACACCCCGGTGCTCCTCTATGTATCCTATAGTGTATATACCACTGGGACATCTCCTGTGTAGTAATCTCAATGCCATTTCCCACTCTTATGTAGGTGTTTGCTGTATTTTAGCACTAAGAGAACATGTCAGACATATAAAAAGTGTGAAGGTGTTTTGCTTTTCATATTTCACTGTATAGAACCCTAACGGTGAATCTCACAGCGTCCTGACACGTAGCTTTTACCTTTCTCAGTTACGTTATTAATGTAAAGAACAGTCAGCCTAACATGCTGTATATGAGAGAAGTGTCTTTCGTGTCCGTCAGTCAAGGTTTTTCTATGGGAACTATTTAGTACTGTTCAGCTGAATGTAGACAATATACACATAGATTAATAATCTATAAACCATACACATTATGCTATTTTACTGGTATTTACTAGTGTTTATTTTCTACATGTTGATGTATTATACTCTGTACAGTATTATTTCTAAGGGAGAATAGCATCATAATACGGCCTCCGATATGTTGTCATTTTTATTTTTAAATCTGAAGCATATAAAAGCATATAAAAGAATAGAAGGGCTCCATAGAAGTTTAAGGCGTTGTCTTACGGCTATGTACAACCCGGGGGGTATAAGGAGGCATAATACGCCTATGAGCATGAGGCTTTAAAGGCTATGGAAACCTTTGAATGTTTTTTTTTTTTATTATATAAATGTATTTATGATTCTAAGCACTTTTCAAATTGACTTATAATTTTTTTTTTACTTTTTACGATACAGCTTTTATGTATCTTGTAGGTTATAAACTTACAAGCGTTCTATATTAGGGCTTGTCCACACGTAAAGGAATTCTGCAGCAATTTCGTTAAACGTAGCAGACTTTCCACAGCGGCAAAAACGCACCATTTCCTGTGGTTGTGACAGCAGAACATGGTGCGAATTTTGCTGCGTTTTTCACAATTCTATGAAAGGTGACATCTCCTCAGAAAAGCGCAGCCATTCAGTCCACTTTCCGCAGCAGGATTTGACATGTTGCGGTCCGAAAAATACGCACCACAGGTCAATTTCTGGTCAGAATATTTACGCAGCGTGTGGATGAGATTTGTTAAATCTCACCCACTTTGCTGCTACTTACTGTATTATCCCTCGTATTTTCCGTCAGCAATTCCGGACGGAAAGTACGCGACAATTACGCCACGTGTGGACAAGCCCTTAGCTGGATCCTGTGTGTCAGAGACACGCAGGACTCGGTCTCAGCCGAGCCGTCAAATCAGCTCAAATGACGGAATCAGCTGAGGGGAAACAATATATATTCAATGTATACAGTATAAATAAAAGCTGTATCGTAGAAAACAAAAACATTTCTAATAAAATAAAAAAAGTGCTTAGAATAAAAAAAAACATTAATTTAATAATAGTAAAAAAACATATTCAAAGTTGTTCATAGCCTTTAATATGTAAATGTACCAGTCATTCTTATGGAAATTTTTCAAAATTATGTTAAGGTATTTTCCATTTCTCACTTTCTCTATTACTAGATTTTAACTCTTAATTCAAAACCCCAAAATGAGACCCTTAAATGATTTTTCACAGGGCCAGACCACAAATCCCATCACATTGCATCGGATAGTCTTCCACCAGTTGGCATTGCATTAGTGTAATACAAATAAAATGGGGATCAGGTGGCATATGTATATTCTGTTATTTAGTATCATATCTGTTTATAGAGTTCTCTCTTTCTTGTTCACATATCTGTTTAATGTGCATACAAATGAAGTCGAGCTGCAGTTAATATTAAATTTACCGACTATATGGCTGCATTTTTGTGCTATGTGATAATGCAGTAGGTTTACCCACAGTCCTATCTAATAACACAGATAAATCACCATGTAGGGGATCGGGTCTGCTTAATATTGGAAAAAAGTGTGGTCATGATATCTCTTACTCCTTCACAACTTCCATAAAGTATAGGCAAAAGACACATAGCCAAATGATTTGTGTGTTTTCCATGCAGTATGTAGGTGTAGTACAGCGGATAAGGTTCACGTCCTTCATGTGACCTTGTTTGTCCTCACTGTTAAATAAGAATAGATGGGATGAGATGCTTAATATTTTCTCTACATATCTACAAATTGTACATATTACCTATTTATTTAATTTAAGTTATATTTACTAACAATCCTTTTAACTAATGCTACTAACCTGATACATGCATGCTATATCTTGCAATGGCATACAAAGAGAAGTTGGGGCCCCATAGCTAAAATCATAATGCCCCGTGGTGCTTGGTGCTCCTAAACCATTTAGGACATTTTGATGTTTGCTAGTATTGTGGTTTGTAATTGAGTGGGGGGGGCTCTCTCTTACCACCTATGAGGAAGGGTGGTGAGCTTCACAAATGTTGCCTCTATGGTACATATACCCTTTACTTCTCTTTTACACAGCTCCAAGACACAAACCAATTCATATGTTGCCTGCCACCAGGGCTGGTTTTAGTGGGAGGCAAACTGGACAATTCCTCAGGGCTCACATTTCCTAGGGGACCCACAAGGATGGGAACCCCCAGGAGCAAACTAAAATGACTCCGTACTATTTAGTGGTTCCTGGTGTTATTATTTAGGAATTAAATTGCAGTATTATGTGGGAACTATTTGGCAGTATTATGTGGGAACTATATGGCAGTATTATGTGGGTGCTTTACACAAGTTTTTTATTTGGATGCTGTACATTATTTGGCCACTAAATGGTGGTGTTATGTGGGCTGTATATGGCATTATCTTCGCACTATATAGTGTTATGCAGATATAATGTGTGATGAAATTACCAGTAAAACTGTCTAAAAATTGCAAGCAGGGGGCTCTACTTTGCGTTTGATCATTTTTTGTAGTTTGCTTGTTAATTAAATGAAAACCACTAAAAGATGGTGTTCACAAAAACTAGTACATAAGTAGAGCGATCTAAATCTAACATTTTCGATTTAATTTCAGCTTGCCGACCAGGATTTTACAAAGCTGTCACTGGAAACCTTAAATGTGGCAAATGTCCTCCACACAGCTCAACTCAGGAAGAAGGCGCCATCGAATGTGTGTGTGAGAAGAATTATTACCGGGCAGATAACGACCCTCCGTCTATGGCTTGTACAAGTATGTGTGCCCAGTAATTTTACAAAATTACAGTGTGCCATCAGAATGTCAGTAAACATCGAGAGGACATAAATACACATTTCACATATACATATGTGTCCTCCCTTATCTCTAAACCCGTCAAATCCCAAGATGGATGCCACGAAATGTTAAACAAACATGTAAAAAAAACGTATGCCTTCAATAAATGTTATTTGTCAGCAATCTTGCACCCACAAATTCTCATGTTAAAAAAACGTATACTTTTTTTAATGGCTGGCTGGGATCTATGGTTCTGACAGATGCTATCTGTCGCATATATGGGAAAAAAAGCGTATGCCTTTAATGTATGTTTTTTTACTGGATATAGTGAATTGGTATCATGACAACTGTATAAGTTAACGCAATTCAAGAAAAGTTGAGGGTGGACACATCTGTACCTAAACTTTGGTGCATGGCCCAACATAGAATGGAAATGACACACTGGATTCAAATTTTTCACAATGTTAAAAGAAAAAGTCTTAAAAATAGCAATACATCTGTACTGCATAAGGATTCATTGTCTTCAATGCAAACACAATCCCTTATTCATCTTATTTTAAATACTGTTGTACAACAAAAAGCTACGAACCTAACACAAATCAATTATGGGCACCCAACTTCTACATGAAATTAAAGCAGATATTTTGTATTGACATTACCCGTTTTGGGGTAAAGATGACCTCGCATGTGTGGACACAATCCATTGACATTCGAAAAAAAACCAAAATACAATACATATATTTCTGTTCAAACAAGCAAATCCATTATACACATATCTGTATAGCTCAATGAATAGAAGATTTACACAGAATTTATACTGCGAACAAAAAGCATAGTGTCATATATACAAATACATTATAACTAACGTAATCCAGTGCTGTTATAGTTGAATCAAACACCTTCTGTCAAGGGGTGGGATATATTAGGCAGCAAGGGAACAGTCAGGTCTTGAAGTTGATCTGGGCGACTTTGACATGGGCCAAATTGTGTTGGCTGGACTGCTGGGTCGGAGCATCTCCAAAACAGCATGTCATGTGGGGTGTATCGGTAATCATGGTTAGTTCTTACCAAAAGTGGTCCAAAGAAGTACAACCTAAGACAGGGTAATGGACACCCAAGACTCATTGATATGTGTGTGAAGCAAAGACTAGCCTGGCTAGTCCGATCCCAATGAAGAGCTACTGTAGAGCAAATTTCTTAAAAAGTTAATGCTGGATATGATAGCAAGGTGTCAGAACACACAGGGCAACATAGCTGTAGGACAATCAGAGTGCCCACCCGGACCCCTTTCTATCTGTGAAAGCGCCTACAATGGTCACGCGAGCATCAGAACTAAACTATGGAGCAATGGAAGAAGGTGACCTGCTCTGATGAATTCTGTTTTCTTTTACACCATGTGGATGACCGAGTGTGTCGCTTACCTGGGGAAGAGATGGCACTCCGATGCACTATAGGATGAACGCAAGCTGGCAGGGTGATGCTCTGGGCAATGTTCTGCTCGGGACAATTGGGTCCTGCAAGTGGATGTAACTAAGGCCTCATTTACACGAGCGTGTGCGTTTTGCGCGCGCAAAAAACGCTGCGTTTTGCGCGCGCAAAAGGCACTTGGCAGCTCCGTGTGTCATCCGTGTATGATGCGCGGCTGTGTGATTTTCGCGCAGCCGCCATCATAGAGATGAGGCTAGTCGACGCCCGTCACTGTCCAAGGTGCTGAAAGAGCTAACTGATCGGCAGTAACTCTTTCAGCACCCTCGACAGTGAATGCCGAACACAATATACACCAACCTGTGAATAAAAAAAGACTTTCATACTTACCAAGAACTTCCTGCTTCCCCCAGTCCGGGCTCCCGGCCGTTGCCTTGGTGACGCGTCCCACTCTTGTCATCCGGCCCCACCTCCCAGGATGACGCCGCAGTCCATGAGACCGCTGCAGCCTGTGATTGGCTGCAGCCTGTGCTTGGCCTGTGATTGGCTGCAGCCTGTGCTTGGCCTGTGATTGGCTGCAGCTGTCTCTTTGACTGAACTGTCATCCCGGGAGGTCGGACCGGAGTTATCGGTAAGTCAGAACGTCTTTTTTTTTTTACAGGTTCATGGATTTTCGGAGCGGAAGTCACTGTCCATGGTGCTGAACCAGTTTAACGCTTTCAGCACCGTGGACAGTGACTGTCTCCTGACGTCGCGTACCCGAACATTTTTTACCGGTTTCGGTCAAAACGAGTTTGGCCGAACCCGGTGAAGTTCGGTGCGCTCATCTCGAATTTGACACTCCGTTTGGATGTTTGTAACCAGAAAAGCACGTGGTGCTTTTCTGTTTACATTCAGGAGTTTGACAGCTCTTGCGTGATTTTCGCGCATGCAACGCAGGACCGTCAGTGTGGCATGCGTTGTTTTCACGCACCCATTGAAGTCAATGGGTGCGTGTTGCGTGAAAAACGCAAGAATATAGAACATGTCGTGAGTTTTACGCAACGCACTCACGCAGCGCAAAATTCACGCATCGTCTAAACAGCCCCATAGACTATTATAGGTGCGTACGACACGCGTGAAAAGCACGCGCGTCGCACGCGCGTATAATACGCTCGTGTAAATGAGGCCTAAGAGAAGTACAAGGTGTTGAATTGGTCTTTAAACTCACCAGATCTCAATCCGATTGAGCATCTGTGGGATGTGCTAGAAAAAACAAGTCATCTCCATGAGGCCCACCTTGCAACTTAGAGGGCTTAAAGGATCTGCTGCTTATGTCATGGCGCCAGATACAACAGCACACCTTCAGAAGTCTTGTGGAGTCCATGCCTTGACGGATCAGAACTGTTTTGGTGGCACGAGGGGGAACTACACAATATTAAGCAGGACGTTTTAATGTTATGGTTGAACGGTGTAGATCTCATAACTTGATACCTATTTTGGTGGTCACTGCACCATATTTAGAAGCTTTACTCTTTAATACATTTTTTATCAAAATAGGGTGACCAAGAGCGGTCCTTTACATTATGGAGTAAGACATATGTAAATAAACACAGCACCCCATGTAATTATAGGCTCAGATATCAGGTCTTGGAGATTGCATTATACCCATTAATATGTTAAAGAGGTACAGATCATGTAGGGGGTAATTTATCAACCTTTCTATCCCATAAAAGTCGCAATTTACAGTCCGAGTTGTGACCTTTGGCCTTTTCATGCCGCCCTTGCCACTTTTGTGTAGAGACGTGTGGCATCGCAAAATGGGGCGAGGCCACTGCAGCCCAACAAATTTAATATAAATTGCACCAGAAAGCTGCCACAAATGACAGCAAAAATCTACACCAGCTCCTATACTTACATCACTGCTCAGTTTTTCTTTCCCCCACCGGGTTCCCTCCGACTCCCTCCTTATGCCGCGGCTCATTCAAGATTCTGATGATGAGCAGCTTAATTACATATGTGACGCAAAACACTCAACGGTCGATGGAAAGATGTAACACATTTATTAATGTCTTAAGAAATGTCTCGCAACTTACTCGAGCCCATTGGTCATTAAGACTGGCATATGAAATGCCAGTCTTAATAAATCTGCCCCCATGTTCTTTGTTGTTTTAGAAATTATTGATAACTAACACACTGTAAAATAATTTCAAACTCTTACACTTTTGCTTGTTTGTCTTCATAGGACCACCCTCTGCACCAAGAAACCTTATTTCTAATATCAATGAAACATCAGTTATATTAGACTGGAGCTGGCCACTGGACACTGGTGGACGAAAAGATATTATTTTCAATGTAGTCTGCAAAAAATGCAGTGGAAACACAAAGTTTTGTGAATCTTGCAAAGGGAATTTAAGGTTTATCCCCCGACAGATTGGTTTAACCAACACCACTGTGACCATCATGGATTTACTTGCACACACCAATTATACTTTTGAAATTGAATCTGTGAATGGAGTCTCTGACCAGAGCGTACCGGCAAGACACATTGCTGCGGTCAGCATCACCACCAACCAGGCAGGTTAGTGTATCCTCCTTACTAATGCTAATATTATATATGGTACATACGATTTACATAGACGCTAAGGAAGTCCTGTCTTCTACCTGGTACAGACCCCCACTTCCACATAGACTCATGTGTGATGGAAGCTGAGAGACCATCCATATGGGCGCCCACAGGGGTCAAAATTCATACCTTACTTAAAATCTAAACGCACATAGCAAACTGTGGATGGCATTTGTGTTTCCTAAACATGTTCATTTTATTCTTTATTCTATCTATCTATCTATCTATCTATCTATCTATCTATCTATCTATCTATCTATCTATCTATCTATCTATCTATCTATCTATCTATCTATCTCATATCTATCTATCTATCTATCTATCTATCTATCTATCTATCTATCTATCTATCTATCTATCTATCTATCTATCTATCTATCTATCTATCTATCTATCTATCTATCTATCTATCTATCTATCTCATATCTATCTATCTCTCTCATATCTATCCATCCATCCATCCATCCTAAAAAAAACTAGGTGATAACTAGGAGTTGTAATGGGGGAAATATTGCTTGCCTCTTAGGGTGGTTTCACACGTTTCGCTTTGATGCATTTTTTTTAATGCAGTTTTTTTTTGTTGCAGTTTTTATGCCCTTGCCAGGAGTGGTCTGTAAGGCTGAGTTCACACTGGGTGGATATCCTGCGTAAAAGCACGCAGCGTATCCGCCCTGTGCGCCACAGAGAATTCCGGCCGAAAAACCGCACCAAACTGTGGTGCAGTTTTTCGGCCGGAGTGTCCTGCAGTACTAGTGATTGGCTGCAGTGGCGGTTACATGGCATGAAACGTCATCCCAGGAGGCCGGCCCTCTGACATCATCCAATGTGACCACCGCTACAGCCAGTGATTGGCTGCAGCGGTCACATGGGATGAAAAGTCATCCCAGGAGGCCGGCCTGGAGGAAGAAACAGACTCCTGGGTAACTATGAGATTTATTTATTTTTTCACCTCCCTATTGAATTCAATGGGGAAAACCCGCAACAAATAAGCAGCATTTACGCAAATACAATTGACATGCTGCGGAATAAAATTCCGCACCGCAGGTCAATTTCAGAGCATTTTTTTCCGCTCAGTATTTACGCAGCGTGTGGATGAAATTTGTTTTATCTCATCCACTTTGCTGCTACTGTATTTGCTGCGGATTTTCCACAACTAATTCTGTTGCGGAAAATCTGCAGTATTTACGCAACGTGTGAACTGACCCTAAGGGCATGACCACACATGGCGGAATTCCTCCGCAACTGTCCGCATCAATGCCGCACAGAATCTGCGTTGCAGATTCTGCAGCGGATCTGCACAAAATGTGCAGAAAATTGATGCGGACTGGCCGCTGCGGACTGCAGGAAAAGTGCTTCTCTTCTCCCTATTCAGTGCAGGATAGAGAGAAGGGACAGCACTTTCCCTAGTGAAAGTCAAAGAATTTCATACTTACCGCCCGTTGTCTTGGTGACGCGTCCCTCTTTCGGCATCCGGCCCGACCTCCCTGGATGACGCTCCAGTCCATGTGACCGCTGCAGCCTGTGCTTGGCCTGTGATTTGCTGCAGCCGTCACTTACACTGAAACGTCATCCTGGGAGGCCGGACTGGAGACAGACGCAGGGAGTTCTCGGTAAGTATGAACTTATATTTTTTTTTACAGATACATGTATATTGAGATCGGTAGTCACTGTCCCGGGTGCAGAAACAGTTACTGCCGATCGCGTAACTCTTTCAGCACCCTGGACAGTGACTATTTACAGACGTCTCCTAGCAACGCTCCCGTCATTACGGGAGCCCCATTGACTTCCTCAGTCTGGCTGTAGACCTAGAAATACATAGGTCCAGCCAGAATGAAGAAATGTCATGGTAGTAAAAACAATACGCTCCGCAGCACACATAAGATCTGCGGACTTCATTGCGGAATTTTGACTCTCCATTGAAGTCAATGGAGAAATTCCGCCATGAGTCCGCAACCAGTCCGCCACTGCTCCGCAACAGACAGAGCATGCTGCGGACACCAAATTCCGCTCCGCAGCCTATGCTCCGCAGCGGAATTGTACGCATCGTGTAAACGAACACTGCTAAATTAAAGTGAAAGTCAATGTAGAAACGGCTCCGCTGCGGATTAACGCTGCGGAGTGTCCGCAGCGGAATTTAAGTGCAATTCCGCCATGTGTGAACCCGCCCTAAAGGGAGGGGGAGTTTATAGGAAAGAATGTACTTCTCGTTGTCATTTCAAAAACTGCATCAAAAAGGTGAAAGCACCCTTAGCTTTCCCAGAAATAGATTAAACTAACAATTTCTAACATTAGTATTCCAATGATGGACATTTATGGCTTATACACACAATATGCCATAAATGTCTGACTGTTGGGGTCCCACAGCTGGGATCCTCACTGATCGTGCGAAAGCAAAGGTCCCATGTCCTTAGAGCCTTGCCGTAAAGTGGAGGGGAATTGAAGGAGGGACAGCTGGGCACTCTTCCATTATAGTCCGCGGGGAGTTAGGGAAACAGCTGTGCACGATGTGTATAGTTGGAGTATCCCTTTAACAGAAAATAATGTTCCAAGTTCTTAAATTTACTGATCTTGTTTTATTTTGGAGGACGTGCCCTTTAATCTTCACTTCCAGGTCTGTTACCCAGTTTTTAATCAGCTCAGTTTTTTGGTAGATCTGACAAATAAAGGTAACATTTTGTTACTGTAATAAATTCACCACTAAACATTCAGGACGCTGATTTATTATTAACAATGAAAGCTTCCTAATGTCTTGTTTTCCCGGCTACCACAAAACATTTAATGAATCCACAATTACTACCATTTGTTAAATCAGCTCCCAGCGAGTAGTTTAGAATCAATCACTGGGTAATGCAGTAGATGGAAATATTTCAGGCTGCACAGGTCAATGTTAAGAGTGCTCCCACCATTTAAAACACACATTTAGGAAGCTGCAGAAGGAAATTAGCGCAAGATATTAGTTACAATTAAGGAAACCTGACTCTACCGTGCACATCCTGAATAAGGCTATTTATACGCAGCAAACTTCACAGGAAATTGACTGATACATTTCCAGGATACAAGAGAACCTGAATATCACTTGTAACATTAACTGATTTTAAATTCTGTATTTAGTGAAGTTTAATCGCCACAAATCGATCCTAGCAATTTCTATAATGGGATAGGGGTTTCTTAAAGGGGTACTCAACATCAATGACTGGGCGGGGGGGGGGTACCATGTGATCAGATTATTTTATACAATGCATGCAGCTTTGCTCACTATATTACAGTTCGTTCTTGGATTCTTTTGAGGATTTTTGACTAAACACTTGGAGTCATGGGTCAATAGAGTAATTTGCACAACACATTTGGTATTATTGGGATGCTGTTCAATCTTCAAACATTGTACAGCACTTTCTATTTCTTGCAACTTGTAAGAGCTAGGGCTGGTTTTCAATGTAATTTTTTTTCAGCCAAAGCCAAGCGTAGATTATATATGAAGGAGAAGTATGAAAGAAAGACTGATAGTTTTCTCTTTTGGATTCACTCCTATGGCCAGGCTCACACACACAGTTATGATGCAGTTTTTGAATGGAGTTTTTGTGGCAGTTTTTGGAGCCAAAGCCCAAAGTGGATCTATAAGGAAAGAAAGGTATAAATAAAAGACTGATGCATCTCCTTCCTTTTGTGCCACTTCTGTGTTTGTCTAAAAAACCAGACAAAAAAAAAACCAGACAAAAATGTTATCAAAACTCTGTGTGTGATCCTGGCCAAGTATGGCAAAAATAATCAAAAACAGCGTGTGTGAATCCAGCCAAAGGTTCTGTTCAGACATATTTTGCGGTGCATGTTCGGCATATACTCTGCAGAAGTCTCCTGACATATATGCTGAGGCAAGATCCTGACATACAGTTACATATGCCGCTTATTGACTCCTACAGTAAAAATAAATATATATATATAGATGTATATATATATAGATGTACGGCGTGGTATGCAATCTTTTGTGGGCAGCCTCTGCTTTGAAAGTGTTGTTGAGTTATACAGTAATAAAAACGATATCGCTCGAATATACTGCATACTAAAAGGTCACTCCTTTGGCATACAGGACCATTGAAGTATATAGACACATCTGGTATATACAGCAAGAGAATTTCCCTGCAGTGTGAACATAACTTACTTGTCAACTAGTATAAATAACTAATGCAATACATAATACATAATTCTCAACTCCGTATTACGTCTGTTTTTGCATACATTAGCCGTATGGTACATATTCTGAGTATCATTTCTGCTTTTTTATAGACACATTGATGCATAACCCCCATTTTGTTGCCTGGGTGTAATAGAGAAGTAATTATTGCCGACTTTGTATTAAATCCCATAATATTGAAGATACAAATATAACTTGTGTCGCTTATGAGATTTGAAACATAATGTCGTGTGTTCAGCAGTGTCACCTGTCATCAAACAGTGCAGCACTAATATAATGTACTGAGGGACATTATGGAAATACTGCTGCATTGTGTATACGGAGAGCAGTTACGCTGTTTTGATACATTTCTATTTGAATGCTAAATGTATCCACTTTTGCCATACATTCTCTTGTATTATGTCCAGCATACCTGTCTTCATTCTGAGGATTAGTGAGGGTCCTCTCAGTCCGACCGGTGATGACATAGCTTAGCGATATTTAATCACTTTCTATGGTGGGAAAACCCCCATAATAAAAATCCAGATTTTGAATAATGTTCTCATTTATTTTAGATCATTAAATATTTTTAGCATTTTTATAATAAATAATAATTGATTATTATTATTATTATTATTATTATTGTTTTTATTCACGGTCTGATGCTAATATAAAAAAAAAAAATATAAAAAGTTCAATGTAAACCTACTTACTGTGTACAGCAGAACGGAGTTTGTCATTTGCTACAAATCACAGGTAAAATAAAATTACTGCTTTTTCATAAAGTGGTGGATGTAAATTAACAATGAGTTCATTTTATGGTAAAAGCTATTACACTAAGGCCTTATTCAGACGAACGGGAAATACGTCCGTGCAAATCACGCGCGTTGCACGGACCTATATTAGTTTATGGGGCCGTGCAGACATGTCCGTGATTTTTACTCAGCGTGAGTCTGCTGAAAAAAAGTCACGACATGTCCGTACTTTGGGCGTTTTTCGCGCATCACGCACCCATTGAAGTCAATGGCTGCGTGAAAACCACGCATGTCGCACGGAGGCACTTTCGTGCGAACAGCGTGATTCGCGCAACAGCTGTCAAAAGGATGAATGAAAACAGAAAAGCACCACGTGCTTTTCTGTTTACAAACATCCAAACGGAGTGTCATAATGATGGCGGCTGCGCGAAAAGCACGCAGCCGCGCATCATATGGTGATGACACACGGAGCTGTTAAGTGCCTTTTGCGCATGCAAAACGCCACGTTTTTTGTCTGCGCAAAAACGGCACGCTCGTGTGAATCCAGCTTAAAAGTGAGGTTGCTTTAGAACAGTATCCATTGAAATTAATGAATGCTAATTAAATAAAATAATTTCTATGCAAAAAGACTGTTTACATTGAAGTTCTTCCACAGTAGCGGCTGATTTTGGAGGGAAATTGGGAGTTAAAACAAAGATAGATAGATAGATAGATAGATAGATAGATAGATAGATAGATAGATAGATAGATAGATAGATAGATAGATAGATAGATAGATAGATATGAGATAGAGAGATAGAGAGATAGAGAGATAGAGAGATAGATAGATAGATAGATAGATAGATAGATAGATAGAGAGATAGAGAGATACATATGAGATAGATAGAGAGATAGATATGAGATAGATAGATAGATAGATAGATAGATAGATAGATAGATAGATAGATAGATAGATAGATAGATAGATAGATAGAGAGAGAGATAGAGAGATACATATGAGATAGATAGAGAGATAGATATGAGATAGATAGATAGATAGATATGAGATAGATAGATAGATAGATATGAGATAGATAGATAGATAGATAGATAGATAGATAGATAGATAGATAGATAGATAGATAGATAGATAGATAGATAGATAGATAGATAGATGATAGCCAGTGGGTGCTATTAATATATTAATGTTTATGCCAAGAGGCAGGATGATTGCAGATGATCACCTATAAGTGACCAGTTATGTAATAAGAAGCTGCCTGTCCATGCAACATACTGTAATGGAATCTATCTGTAGTTTATGGGTGTAGTTCCAGTATAAGCCTTTGGCTTTCTATCCCTGCCAAAATAGCACTTTAGTTAATCTAGCCGTTAAAGGAAATTATCAAAATATATACATTTATAAATGTTGTGTACAATGAGGTATCATTACATTTAGCAGTTTACTTTATTAAACAAAATTACTTGAAGAATTACTGGAAGACCTTTATTAACTGAATATTAATGCAACATAATTGGCAATGTAGTTACTGCCTATGAAGAGAACAGTTTTTCCACCTTAAAAAAAATAAATGGAAAAATTGCTTCAGCTATTACTTAGTTAAAGCTAAGCTTTCTGGGAAAGCCGGGTGATATCTAATATGACCACCTCTGCCTATCTATCTATCTATCTATCTATCTATCTATCTATCTATCTATCTATCTATCTATCTATCTATCTGTCTGTCTGTCTGTCTGTCTGTCTGTCTATCTAAAGTCAAAAATAGGCAGCACTCCCAAACTTAGTGAAGAAAAGGGAGCTTTTTTAGCCCTGATGCCATGTTTCGGCTCAAAACTCTACAGCCTTCCTCAAGCTTTTATATCCAGAAGGGATTTGAATCGGATCCCTGGGGCGTGCACTCGTGTCTGTTGTCATACACTGGTGCTGGTGGACAGTGGATTTGTCATCTATCTATCTATCTATCTATCTATCTATCTATCTATCTATCTATCTATCTATCTATCTATCTATCTATCTACTCAGAGGTACTCATACTCCCACCAATCAAACTTCTGACATGTCAAACATTTTTTTAAAGTTAAATTACCCTTTAAATAATGTCACCATACAGTGGCAATTATTAGTACAATACAGTACTCTTATACTACTAACACACAGTAAGTGCCATCATAATAGTGCCACACAATGACGGCATAACAGTACCATACACTTCCAGAATAATAGTGCCACACAATGACGGCATAACAGTACCATACACTTCCAGAATAATAGTGCCACATAGTGACGGCATAACAGTACCATACACTGCCAGAATAATAGTGCCACACAGTGACGGCATAACAGTACCATACACTGCCAGAATAATAGTGCCACACAGTGACGGCATAACAGTACCATACACTGCCAGAATAATAGTGCCACACAGTGACGGCATAACAGTACCATACACTTCCAGAATAATAGTGCCACACAATGACGGCATAACAGTACCATACACTTCCAGAATAATAGTGCCACATAGTGACGGCATAACAGTACCATACACTTCCAGAATAATAGTGCCACATAGTGACGGCATAACAGTACCATACACTGCCAGAATAATAGTGCCACACAGTGACGGCATAACAGTACCATACACTGCCAGAATAATTGTGCTTTGAAGTTCTCAAATAATAAAACCATACAGCACAAAAAAGAAGTGTAAGTTTGTAATGAGTTAAGTTTATAATTTCCATACATGGCATGGACCCAGTGATGTAAGCCCCTTAGTGGCATTTTCCCCAAGCCATAGGGCAATTGTCCCTTGCTATAATGGAGCCCTGATCGACTGGAAAGAGGAAGATGTAAACTCTGAACCCCTTAACCAGTTCTTGTTCCTCTTTCCACCTGATAATTTGACTTAATAACCCCTTGTCCTCCCTTTCCCAATGAGTGAAATATTAGTCTAATGAATTTCTGAGAACATCTATAAAGTAGAAAAAAAAGTGTAACTATTATATGGACTCTGATACTTGTCCACATTGCAGGGAGAGCAGCGGAACAATTAACCTGTCTGATATTATAGGGAACCATTTACAAAATGCTTAAGTTACTCATCGCAGTCGTGTTTCCACACTCAGGGGAGCAATCGTGCAAGTATGTAGTCGCCAAAGATGCGGTGTTCTTTCCTTAGTCATTAAATATGTCAAAATTAAATAACTTCTGCCAAATAATTTAGTACTTAGAAGCATCTACTTTTAAAGATAATGTTAAATGTATTTTATGGCCTTTTTTTGGTTTATGGCCTGGCCGAAGAATACACACAAGCCATAATATGTGTCTTTAAAAAGTGTATAATATCTCAGGGCTCAGATGTTCAGTACTTGATATATTTATTTTCCTCCCACTGGTCCTAATAAAAAGGTTCAGCAGATAGTAGGCTTATTAGACGTCCACGGATGACATGATATAGCGTATGGAAGGCTTAGAGATTGTTTTCACAGCTGCAGACCATTATACGTGAGATAGAACCTTGTACCTGGAAGATGTTCAGTTTTTGACTCTCAAACAGTTGCAATAAACAAAGGTTTCATGATTTAAAACAATGGTTTGGAAAAAATCACTCAAGTCCCATGTGTAATAAGCCTTGATAAGTCGGTCTCCTGAATTAATCCGAGATCAGATTTCTCCTCTATAACATTCAGATGATAATACTTAAGTTTGAGTTTTCCCAGATCATAACAAGATCCTGCGATCAAGTCTTTCTAAGTAAAATACTCTTGGATGTATAAGTGGAAACATTTAAAGGGGGGTTCTACCTCTATTCTGCTTTCATGATGCTCCCATGAGCAAGATCTGGAAGTAGACGAATGTCTGGTTTAATCTGACCATACACATCACATTTAGGGCTATGTTTAAGATCTAGGGCTGATCCAATTGTCCTCTCCTTGAGATGTCCAGTAGCTACCCACTTCACATCCAAAGAAATTTACATCACATTAGCTAATCTGCAGGGCTATTATTGACGTAAAAAATACTGGAGCCTGGACGAAATCCTGATGTTCTCTATTAGGTTATGTTCACACGGAGTATTTTGGGGGAGGAATATCTGCCTCAAAATTCCGTTTGGAACTTTGAGGCAGATATTCCTCTCCCTGCACGCCGATTTTCGCGGCGATTATCGCGCCGTTTTTCGCCCGCGGCCATTGAGCGCCGCGGGCATAAAGCAGCGAGAAATACGCTTTCTCCTGCCTCCCATTGAAGTCAATGGGAGGTCAGAGGCGGAAGCGCCCGAAGATAGGGCATGTCGCTTCTTTTTCCCGCGAGGCAGTTTTACTGCTCGCGGGAAAAAGACGCCGATGCCTCCCATTGAAATCAATGGGAGGCGTTCTCGGGCCGTTTTTGCAGAGTTTTGCGACGCGGTTTCCGCGTCAAAAAACTCGGCAAAATACCCCGTGTGAACATAGCCTTATAAGTCAATGATATCCATCAGGAATTGTTGGGGAAAACAGATCTATTATAGATATCATGGCTCAGTTATGAGCGGAAACCACGACACTAGTGTGAACCCGAGTATGTTCAGTAAGCTGGACCTGGGTTGGTTGGTAGTGAAAGTAACCACTTGAATTAACTTAGTTGTAAGTCCAGCTTTAGTCCATCTCATCATGTTCAGAGGAGAAGATAGAGATTGTGGGAAGGTATTGTGGAAAGGTGCACATACTTTGCAAACCACTATTCAGAGCAATATACATTATACTGCATGGACGTTGTGGGTGACGTAGTTCATGCTCTAATCTGATATTGGCCACATTATATTATATTCTTAGATACACATATATATGAAAAAGGTCAATGAATACAGTAAAAGTATAAATTAGAGGTCTGATACACTATCACCCATCGGACCAGACCAATAATTACATAAGCTCAATGAATGTATATATATATATATATATATATATATCTTTTCCCGAAAGTCCATTATCCCAATTGAGCTTTCAGATGGCTTTAGCACTGTTCCCAATCATTTTACCCCAGCTTACACTGCTTGTTATTCGTTATCTTCACTGTGTAAACTTTTGACTAAAGGGAGATTCCAAGCTGAACATTTTGTGACTTAGAGGGGTTGTCCAGTTTCAGCAAATTATTACTTTCTGTATTAATTCCTTACAATTTTCAAGATCTCTGCTTGTTGTTATTCAGTAGGAACATTCATGCTTTACATGCAGTGGATAATATTCTGTCCATGGTCATGTGATGGACACACAGGTGCTGGGATCATTAGAAGACACAGCTCTGATACACATACTGTAACTGTAACGAGCCATGCACCTGTGTGTCCATCACATGACCATGGACAGAGTTTTATCCACTGCATGTAAAGCATGAATGTTCCTATTGAATAACAACAAGCAGAGATCTTGAAAATTGTAAGGAATTAATACAGAACGAATATTGGAAAATTGTATAACTTGCAATTATACAAAAAAAAGAACATTAATTTGCTGAAACGGGACAACCCCTTTAACTTTCTTAGGCTAAATTACCAGGATTTTTGGGTGAATGCTACTTTTGTAAGGCTTATAGCTTTCTCATGGTCGAAATCTATGCCTGTGCCCACCAATAAACCTGCCAATGACTGTGTGATACACTCTAAATTGAAGTTGAAAATTAATTCTATAGTTGACTTCTGGTTCGGACAGGCCCACTAGAGTACCAGAGAATCCTCCGGTGGGCCAAGATCTCACACAATAATAGACCCCTAATACAACAGGGCCCTAAAGGTCCAGCAAAAGACAACCTTAATTGGACCTGACTTTAAAGCAAACCTCTTGCCCCTCTTAATTATGGGTTCATGCAATTAAAACTAGATGTGCATCTGTTCTGCATAGATGGAAGGTTGAGCCCTCAACATTATTTACCTTGGTGGGTCGGAGGAACCCCAGTCTGACACTGATTGACTATATAGTGTGATTACGTCACTATGCTATATATCAGTGCACCTCCACATTGCTCATTTATAGTGCCACAGGCATTGGGACAATGTTGTACCTCTTAAATATAAGCTTACACAAGGGTTGTTAACAAGGATTAGTCATATATGTGACTACATAGGAAAAAACAGCGACAAAGCGTCATCTCATCATATTACAATTCTATTACTATTCTCACTTTAAGGTACTTTACCCTGAAGCGGCTTCAATCACAAGTTAGTTTTACCACCTTTAAAATAGACCGCTCCGCACGGATTCTTCTTTCATTTCTTCATGGAAAACGTCTTCTATATCATAAACCTGACTGTAATAATCGGCTAGGACTTATTAAATAGTTCCATACTGTTCTACTTTTGAGAACTTTTGCACGTTTGTCAAAAGCTTCTTAGTCAATAAATGTGTATTGCTGTCTCAAGCAGGTCCTGCTAAGAAGAGTCAAAGCAACGTGATCTTAAAATGACCCCCCGCGTCAAACATTCCTGACTGACGGCAAATGATATTACTCAGATTTCCTTCCTCTGCCTTTTAATATGAATTACCCACATGCATTATTATACCAGAGTCATCGACTCCTATTATAAAGGGAATTCAACAGAACACTTTGTGCAGTAAAAAATGATAGTGTTTTCATCATTTCATGCGTCTCTATTTGAAGCTCTCAAGTTCTGATGTTATAGAAATCGCAGCTGTTACTGAAATGTACAGAGCAATGGACTTTGTTTGTAAGAATAATGGTGAACAGCTGTTACCCTCAATTGCTGCTTTCTCTTCAGACTGGGCTACTCCATTAATGTTGTGACAGATTACGACCGTCTCCATGAGCAGCAGCCTAACAGGTCAAATAACCTGTAGTATAATTATAACAATAAAGGGTTATCCTTGCCAGACAACCCTTGTCCATACACCTAGGGCATATCGACGTTGGGGAATGTGGACTCACTAAGTATTTTTCTATTGGCCAGAGCAGGGACTAAACTGATCAGAAGTGATCGCCGGGGCAGCTTGCTTAAGATAAGGACTACCCCTTTAAATCAAATCTGTCATGTCTCCTATCTGAGCAGTATAGGATAAAAGGGAAGACGACGAGCTCGGGGATATATAGTTTTCTATGACTTACTTTAAATCCACAAATGTGGATATTATTCCTACTTCTCCCACTCCAACAGGGTGATTGGCTGGTTTACATGTGTATACTTATAGAAAAAACGCCCATTCAAATGAGTGTTATATATAATTTAGCAAAGTTTGCCAGAGCAGGATGCCCTCATGTGCTTTATATAAAATAGAAAAATTAATCAACACATTGCTATTAAAAATGAATGAATACAAAACTTACCTATAATTTAAAATGTATCAGGTAACCATACATTTTTCTAAACAGTACCACTACTAACCACCAGATGGCAGTCAGTACTTCTAATCATATATTTATTTGACAGTGCAATTTGTAGTCTATACTGGAGCAGAATGCCTATATACTGTATGATATATTTCCAACATTTAAATATTGCTTTGATAGTCCCCAGAGGAAATGAGTTAAGCTTTGTTTGAATACAGATCCATATTACAGCCTATTTTGTTTTAAATGGGGGGAACAAGGCTCCGTCATTGGAAATGTGTCCGGCATACGTTGGTAGATCCAATTTTCACAGATTCGCTGATCGCAAATATACTATACTTTTTACATTTACGGTATAACTTTAGAGATGTTGTGCATCACCCTACAGTTCTGTAAAGCTATTGACATCCAAAAATCTGCCTGGACATCTGTACGTTGTATGTCAGCGTTTAATTGAAATGATTGGAGTCATGTACTGTAGAACCTGTAGTCACTTTTGACAATTGTAAGCTTGATGGCCAAGCTAAAAATCTTATACGACATACACACCTGTCTGAGGTTTTACTGGCTGTAGCATCCCAAACTCCTCATCATTGTAGGTCATCTGTGCGGCTTCACCGTACACATGGCTATATAAAGTAAGTGCGAGGTCCATGTTTTTCTGCATTCATATTAAAGCCTTTGAGAGCTCCTCTGTTTGTCCTCTGTAATGGCAGTAGAAATACTAACAATTAAGTTTATGGTTCCAACATAAGATTTTCCCGGAGTCTGGTAAATTGCTTTTGCAGTTGAATGAACATATCTCATTACTCTTATCATTGAAATAAGAAAGAGAAAAATGAATATTGTAACTGCAGCCCTGCCCTTGACGCTACATAGTCTAAACCCATCCATCTACGCCCTGATTAAGGATTACTGTTAAATCATTTGTTGTTATATAGAGCCTCCCGGTGACGTTCACTACAGCCATGAATCTCTTACTATTCTGCTGAAGTTCACTTTTCATCAGAAGAATGTATCATCTCTTTGTCCCACACGAACAGGTTTACAGGTCCAAAAGAGTCCCAAATGTGGCCATTGAAGGTCCTTTATAGGTTAACTTGTGGTAGCAAATTATGGAAAACATATACAGGGGTGTAAACCGAAAGGAGAGGACCCGCGTTTAAAAACAGTATACGGGCCAATTGGTCTCTAATAGCTTATCATGGTGCACCCGCTTATGTCTCTCTAACAATCCACCAGTATTTGTGAGCCATGAAATTCATTAGCTCCGTCTCATACATGCAATCTAATAGACAGTGGGGAACGACTTTTGATACTGCACCCCCTTATCTACTGGGTCCTTGCGCAGGCTAAAAATATAGTTTGAGTATGTGTATGTATATATATATATATATATATATATATGTGTGTGTGTATATATATATATATATATATATATATATATATATATATATATACAGTATAACTGTATATATACAGACCAATCAGCCATACCATTAGAACCACCTGCCCAATATTGTGTAGGTTCCTCCTTGTGCCGCCCACACAGCTTTGACCCTTCGAGACATGGACTCCACAAGACCTCTGAAGATATCCGGTGGTTTCTGGCCTTCATGGATTGGACTTGTTTTCCAGCACATCCCACAGATGCTCGATATGATTGAAGTCAACACCTTGAACTTTTTGTCATGTTCCTCAAACCATTCCTGTACAAATTTTTGCAGTGCGGCAGGGCGCATTTTCCTACTGGAAGAAGTCACTGCTATTAGTGATTACTGTTGCCATGAAGGGGTGTACTTTGTCTGCGACAGAAAAGGTCCTTGCGGTTAAGTTGGAACAACAGAATCAAATTCAGGCTAAAACTCCATGGCGACATGGTATCTGGTCTGGGAATCGCTGTAAAATTGTGGGACATCGCGACATCAATATTTCCCTATAAATATACACTTCAACAAATGGAGAAGCCTTAGCCATCCAGACAACACAATCTAATATAACATGAGTGGCTAACCGCAAACAGTCAGATTTTTTCCATAGTTGTAGGGTCGAAAATATATTAAAAAACAAATGCCGCTGGAAATGATTAATCATGTGACCCAATTAAAGGGAATGTGATGCTAGAAAAAAATGTATTTTTTTTTTAGTTAAACAATTAGTGTATAGGTGATTAAACATTGTTCTAATTTTTTTAATTTTTTTCACGAGTCAGGAAATATTATAAATTAGATTAGATTCTAATTTATAATATTTCCCAGTGCTGGTCACTAGATGGAGCAATTCCCAAAATTGTAAAGCAACCACATTGCTTTATGCTGAAAAATTTGAGAAAACTCACTCGCTCTAGTGAGCTCTCAGAATCCCCCCCTCCTTTATCCTGGCTAGTGCCGGGAGAAACGAGGGGATTGAACGGTCAAACCTCCTACACTGTGTGTCGCCATTTTTTGAGCTAACACACAGTGTAGTAGGTTTACATACACTAGTAAACACACAGTAAAACACTTACAATAACAGAAATAACTTACCTGCTCCTGCCGCCGCCGCTCCCTCCGGTCCGTCCGCTCCGTCTGCTACCGCCGCTCCAAGTGCACAAGTCCGGAAGCCGCGACCGGAAGAAGTAATCTTACTGTCCGGCCGCGACTTCCAGTCTACAGGAAAATGGCGCCGGACGGCGCACAGTTCAACTTGGACTGTGTGGGAGCGGCGCATGCGTTCGCATTCACTATGTGACTGTATGTGCCGTATTCCATGTCTGTATGTGTCGTTAATCGACACATACAGAAATGGAAAAAAAATGGCAGCCCCCATAGGGAAGAAAAAGTTCAAAAATAAAAAAAAGTAAAACACAAACACACAAATAAATATAAAAGTTTTTAATAAAACACTAAAATCAAACTGATGTAAAAAAAAAATTTTCGTGACACTGTTCCTTTAAGTAATTCAAAAGGATTTATACATTTCCATTCTAAAATTTACGATAATCACTAGCATCCTATAGGGGTTTCACCAGTGAAAATCTCCATCAAAATGTAAAAATGTCCTTATACTAGTACATAAGTTGGATCAGCAGTCCAAATACTTGGGCCATCACTCAAGCAGCCATATTGTTTTCTAACCCAACAAGCAAGAGAACGCAGTCAATAATATCACTGAGGCATGAGGAACTTCATTGTGTGTAGGTTCTACATAAACTTTAAGTGCTAAACATGTGTTTTCTGTTCCTCCTAGAAGAAATAGAGAACTTCTGCTAATGATAGGACTTGACAACCGATGACATACTTCACACATGTCAAACAAAAACTTTTCAGAGATAATTCTCTTTTTATCCATATGATTTTGTCATCACTTCTGTTTTATGTGAAGCATATGACTGTAGAAATAAATAAATATGTCAGATATGTGAAGAACGTGTTTTCATCGCTTGGAACAAGGCTCAATGTTCAATTCAGTTGTATTGTTTTCTATGCCATGTGTAAACAGTCTGTTTTTTACCAGTACCTTCTATAATAAGATCAATATGAAACATTCCCACTATATACTCCTAGTTTATATTATTGTAAATTAACTTGCTTTGGAAACTCTGAAGTTTTATTATTGGGAATCACTATGTTTAAACTGATTTTGCTTTCTGCGAATCCTCAAACATTACTTATAATTATCTTAAAAAAAAAAAATAGTACAACTAGTGTCAGCAATACTATCACTATATTACCAAAGATGGAGGCCTAATAACATTTGAAAATAGTAGTGTGGTGGGAAGTCCCAAAAATCAGCCCTACAAACGTCGCTCCGGTCCGGCTCCAAAACGCGTCACTTGTATCCATCCATATCATTAAAGAACTTTCAAGTTATATTGTTTGCTTCCTTGCCATGCGGTACCAAGGAACCAATTTCACATCCTTTTAAAAGGGAACAGTACCATTTGTAGGACTGATTTTTGGGACTTCCCACCACACTGCTACCATTTCTGGAAACCGGACAATGTACTTTGAATCCGGCACAACCCGTGGCCTGCAGTTCCCTGGATAATCCATATATCAAAGACCCAATCTACAGGGGCGTTGTGCTCCTAGAACGACACCACCAGGTGAGCATATCACTACAACACTTTCCATTCCACATTGCTTGTGGCTAATGCTCTATGTTTGCGCCATTTTTTTCCTTTCAGCTCCACAACATTTGAAAATACATATTTAAGGGGAAACTCCATAAAAAAAAGTCCCTTATTACATTATTTTTATCTAAGGATTACTGTTATTAATATTACTACTGTGGGTTGTTTTTTTCATCAGGCACTTACACAAACTACACTACTTATACTACAGTAGCAGTTATTCATTTTTAGAAGTTATAAACCCACTCTTTATTATTAAATGAATTGGAAGTTGTCACAGCCCCGACCCTAATGTTTTGATCACTGAAGTGAATGTTAAGCTTTGAACAAAATTAAATTTCCTTGTACAAAATAATTTTTCTTGATTACTTTCTTATTATACCTTTTATATGGGTTGAAGCTCCATTTTTTTTCTCATACAAGACTCTAAATACCCTGCATCATTAGACACAGCCATGAAGTTAAACAAAAAAATCAGAAACAATTACAAAGGAGCTTACTGAAGATTAATTTAGTTTTGAGTTCAATATCTAAATCCATCTTCCGTAAGCTCTCAAGCTCCCCTAGTGGTGGCTGCAGGTAGGCAGAATTTTATCAGTCAACTCTGCGTCGAGTAAATCAGGGTATTTGGAGGTTTGTACACCGCGTTCCAAATTATTATGCAAATGTTATTTTTCGCTGATTTTCCTAAATAGTCGATGCAAATGACAGTCAGTATAATCTTCAAGCCATCAACCGTTGGAGTATAATGCAAATTTTATTGAACAAATCTCCTAATGATAACAGATTTTTTTTAGAACTAAAAAACTCAAAATGCACTGTTTCAAATTATTATGCACAACAAAGATCAAAACATTTTAAAGGTTGTAAAGAGAACTAAAATGGTAATTTGTTGAATTTGCAGCATCAGGAGGTCATATTTACAGAAATCAAAAGCTCTTTCAATCAAAAAAAACTTAACAGGCCAAGTTACATGTTAACATAGGACCCCTTCTTTGATATCACCTTCACAATTCTTGCATCCATTGAATTTGTGAGTATTTGGACAGTTTCTGCTTGAATATCATTGCAGGATGTCAGAATAGCCTCCCAGAGCTTCTGTTTTGATGTGAACTGCCTCCCACCCTCATAGACATTTTGCTTGAGGATGCTCCAAAGGTTCTCAATAGGGTTGAGGTTAGGGGAACATGGGGGCCACACCATGAGTTTATCTCCTTTTATGCCCATAGCAGCCAATGACACAGAGGTATTCTTTGCAGCATGAGATGGTGCATTGTCATGCATGAGGATAATTTTGTTACGGAAGGCACGGTTCTTCTTTTTGTACCACGGGAGAAAGTGGTCAGTTATAAACTCTACGTACTTTGCAGAGGTCATTTTCACATCGTCAGGTACTCTAAAGGGGCCTACCAACTCTCTCCCCATGATTCCAGCCCAAAAAATGACTCCACCACCTCCTTGCTGACGTCGCAGCCTTGTTGCGTCATGGTGGCCATTCTCCAACCATCCACTACTCCATCCATCTGGACCATCCAGGGTTGCACGGCACTCATCAGCAAACAACACGATTAGAAAATTAGTCTTCATGTATTTCTGAACCCACTGCAACCGTTTCTGCTTGTGTGTTTGCTGCTTTGCAATGGCATTTTAGCAGCTGCTCTCCTAATCCTATTAATTTGTCTGGCAGAAACCTTCCTCATTATGCCTTTATCTGAACGGACCCGTCGGTGCTCTGAATCAGCCACAAATCTTTTCACAGTACGATGATCACGCTCAAGTTTTCTTGAAATATCCAATGTTTTCATACCTTGTCCAAGGTATTGCACTATTTCCCGCTTTTCGGCAGCAGAGAGATCCTTTTTCTTTCCCATATTGCTTGAAACCTGTGGCCTGCTTAATAATGTGGAACGTCCTTCTTAAGTAGTTTTCCTTTGATTGGGCACACCTTAAAAAAAATGTGATAAAAAGTGATGAAAAAGTCGCATCTACTCCAAAATGGTACCGATAAAAACTACAAATAGTCCCGCAAAAAAAAAGTCCTCATACAACTGCATCGACGAAAAAATAAAAACGTTACGGCTCTTCAAATTTGGAGACACAAAAAAGTGTTTTCGCTGTGTAAAAGTAGTAAAACATACAAAAACTATACAAATTTGGTATCGTTGCAATCGCAACAACCCACTGAATAAAGTTATTGTGTTATTTATACCACACGTAAACGGCGCAAATTTAGGATGCAAAAAAGTGTGGCGAAATTGCTGTTTTTTTTCTATTCCCCCCCAAAAAAGTTTATAAAAGTTAATCAATAAATTCTATGTACCCCAAAATAGTGCTATTAAAAATTACAACTTGTCCCACAAAAAACACGACCTTATACAGCTATGTCGACGTAAAAATAAAAAGTGTATAGCTCTTTGAATGAGACGATGGAAAAACGTAAAAAATGGCTTGGTCATTAACGTCTAAAATAGGCTGGTCATTAAGGAGTTAAATTGTACTGTAATTTACTACCACACAAAAAATATTTTGCTACCTGTTGTAGTCGGAAGATCTGTAACTAAGTATTTTACTCACCCAACACACTAGCCTATCCTTGCATTGGGCCATAATTATTATACTGCGTATGGCCAGCTCATTTTAGTCATCTTTGTACCCATACAGTAATTTTCTCATGTATATTATAGATCAATAACTCTAAATTGTGATCAGCTAAACCCTATGCTCCCAACTATAAATTTATTTTACCACATGGATACACACGTAGATTTTTTTTGACTTTTTTTGACTTTTTTAACTTTCATACAACTTAAACCCAAAAATTAAAACCAATAATGTACTCTTTTGTCATGATTTATGTTGTTACTATATCATTTTACTCTGACGGAAACATGTGTTTGTACAAATGACATACTCAGTACACACACGTCTTGTCTGCCTTACCTCTATGCCAAGCTTACTTAAAAAGATTACCATGTCCCGTCCACAAAAGAATGTTTTTTAGATTAGCTGAAGATGTAAGAACATAGCTGAAGGATGCACATATTTTATCTCCACATCTCACTAATCCCACTATCCCCAAAGGTCTGGTGCAAGCATATGAAAATGATAATCCCAGTCATCCTAACAAAGTGTATGAAAAATATTACATGCAGCTGTTACCAGGGATCGGGGTATAATGAGAGATCGAAGAAAGTTGAGAAATCTATGAGAAGTCAGGTCTACTGTACGTTGTCCGCTCTTGCAGGTTATTACTTGTTATATCCTCACACCTTTATCTGTCATGAATCGAGAGATTTTCACACTTAGCCTCTAAAGGCGTCTAGTTTACTGAAATCTATACTAATAATCAGGTTTTCAACACCTCGGTCTCGCATTGACACCAAATGCTATACAATATTGTTGCAAGTTGCATTGTGGTTGTGTTGTGTATAGTATGCGGAAAATGCTATGAAAATGGCGAAATGTACTCCAAATCAATTCATAAAGGACAAAATATACTTGGACAAAAAGTGACAGTGGGGTACTTACGTTTTATAATAACATTCAGAGCTTTGCATTTTGTAGTAGCGTATAGGATTTATTGGTTTCTTACTTTTAATTGATGTAGCAGATCTAATTTTTTCAGATGTAGTATAGCTTAGTTTGTTCTTTGCCACGTCTCCTTTTGCTATTACTAGGAGTTACTATGGTTTTACATAGGATCATACAACTTGGGGTTGTTCAGGACTTCCAATTGATGGCCTATCTTTAGGTTAGGCTATCAACCTCCATCAGTCAGGCAGAACAAAGACTGCTGGAGCACTGTGGCCCCCCATTGTTTAACCAGACTCAGCACCCTACATACAGGTGTTGCCATGCCTAGTGTTGCAGACTTAAATGGGGGTATGTAGTACCAGGCACAACAATCTGTCATAGACTATTTTGCCATAAAAGTGAAAAAATTCCTTTTCACCACTACTGGCTGTTGTCATGATCCCTACTTTAACATTATTAATTAATACCAGTCACCCTGTATATCGTATTTGTCAAGGAAGATGTCTAGGGATGTCGAGGATTAGGAAAAAAAGAAACAGTGCCACTTTTGTCCAGTGGCTGTGTCTGGTATTGCAATTAGGCACCCTTTCACTTGTACAGTCCCTTTTTAACAAAAATTCTAGGCAACCCCTTTAAGACTTTGCACACTTTCAGCCAAAACTAAATGCCGTGTTGTTGGTCCAACAAATGTTATTATGAAAAGTTTGGTGGCTCAGACCAGGCTGTTACTACATAAGTGACCAGCAGCCCTTCTCACAAGTGCCAAACCTGTGACATTGCCAGTCCAGAGGTATCCTAGTCCATCTCTGTGCAGTAGATCAGATATAGGACATAAGGCAATATAAGAAACACTGTTGATTTGCTTCTATAGCCCTTTTGCACTCATCAACCCATTCACCACCCCACGTGGTGTTGCTCCGTTGGCGCTACTATGCCAGAGTGTGCGCCAAAGCTTTAAGTTGTTTTTACAGTACAGGAAGAAAGGTTTATTGATAATTAAGGCTTGGAAATATGTCAAAATCTAATAATGTGTTTTCCATATTCTTCATAACAATAAACTTTAATGTTAATGTAGTGGAACTGCAACTCTAACGCCTGACTCAGTATCTGGTACAATGGTGAACGTGCTGTTAAGAAAGTCATCAATCTGATAAGAATTCTCTCAGCATATATAATTGGAAGCTCTGCCCTGGTTTACTTAGCATAAAGCCCAGAGAGGTTTTTGAAGTAGTTCATACCCTTGCTTTCTACTGGGGCTTGTTTTTTCGTCTCCCCTGTTGTATGTATTGGAGAATAATATGCTAAAAATAGTCCCTTAAAGTGTCTGTTAGGCAGGAGGTAATGAGGAACTAGCAGGGGAGCACGTCTTCAAGAAAGATTTCAATGAAATAAAACGGTGAGATAATTACTGTGGCACAGAAAAATTCACCAAACAATAGGGATGTGGAATGAAGATGATGTCTCGGGAATGCTTCATTAGACTGTGATATTACTAATCAAGGCTCTGATATACATGAATTCCTTGAGACTTCAGTAGGAGTTCCTCTGACTCAGTGTTCAGTTGATGTACTTTTAAGGTGTTATTTTTTCTATCGTGATAGAATTCTATATCTTTGTTTTTTTTCCCAGGGCTTTGGTTTTGATGACCTATTGTTAGGATAGGTCATCAGTATTAAATCGGTGGGGGTCAGACTCGAAGCACCCCCACCGATCATCTGATTGAAGGTGCCGCAGCCTCTTCATTATTTGCAACAGCTCCGTACATTTGGTAGTGTATGTGCCTGGTACTGCAGCTCAATACCAGTCACTTGAATGGGACTGAGGTGCAAAGAACTGCAAACCCAGGCACAGACGCTACAAAATGTATGGACCTGTGCCTGGTAAACAATTAAGGAGCTACAGCACTCGACAGACCACAGTCCCTTCAATCAGCTGATCATCGAGTGGTGGGGGGTCAGACCCACCAATTTAATATTAATGACCTATCCTAAGAATAGGTCCTCCATATTAAAGTTCTAGAAAACCCCTTTAAACCTAGCATGTCCTTTGAAACCAATGAAGACAAGAAGCTGTTACAATGTTTTATATGGGGGAAATCCATTTTTTTAATAAATTTTTTTGCTTACTTGTAAATCTTAAGATGGATAGACATAATAAAACACAGCTTGATATCAGAAATAGAAAAAATAGGCAAAAATAGGCATTATTATAAATGGATATTCATGATTTAAATTTAAATAAGTTTTACCATCCCAGTAGTTAAAAGAGTACACTGGTGTTTCAGTAGAACAATATCCAAGCTTCTCCTCCCATACCACTCCTCGTTTATGGGTCTAATACCCCTGGAGCAGGACTGTATGAGATTTTTGCCCCGAATCTACCCTTGAAATATGCTTTAAGTTGTCTAAGTTGATATGATAATGTTAAAAGGTGATTACTCTCTGAAGGCATCACAGCCTTTTGTTGGGCAAACACCCCTGCATGACTAGGTATCTTTTGCCTGAGTCAATACTCTAATAGCAAATATATGAATGAAATGTTCTACTTCTGAGTCTAAAGTAGGACATTTAATTATTATAGCTGCTGTTTAGGGCCAAGACAAGGGGTAGGCAGAGTACACAATTGCCTAATGCGCCATTGTGTAGGGGTGTCAGAATTAATGGATTTAAATATAAACAACACACTGACTTTAAATATTCATGTACAGCCAAACGAACGCTGTGTCTGAGTGACACCTAATTCTGTAGGTTTCGGGGACCAATGAGCAATTCTCCTGCACTAAAGGAAGCGCTCATTGGTGTGGGGTTGGTGACAGGGGACATTTCTATGTGGCAGGTACCACTGTAGACATTTACCACTTTCCTGTAGAAAGAATGGGCTGTTTAAAGAGGTAGTTGTGAAGATGTGTGTTAGGGGAGGTATTCTGAAACTCTGCCTTGGGCCCAAGGAAAGATTTCCCCGCCCCTGCTTATGATTTAAATAGGTTCAAGTTCCCCTCTGCTATCATTTTTTTTTAAATTGTTCCAATGCATAGAAAAATGAAGCAACTTTGCAAATAGTGGTGATTAAGAATATCCTATCGTTTGGGTCTACAGTTCCTATGCAGACCTATGAATCTCTATGGTTACAGGCTACAAACAAACCTGAGGTAGTCTGATTGTGCAGTTATACTCCACTCAATTTTTTCCTTTAATTCTTGCTAACCTAACAAATGTAAGTTAGCAAAATGTCGGGCACAGATAGAAGGGAGTATTAATGCAGGATAAGACTACAAAGAGTTTGTTTGTAGTCTGTCACCATCGCGATGCATGGGTCTGCCTAGGCACTTAAAGAGGCTCTGTCACCAGATTCTCAAATCCCTATCTCCTATTGCATGTGATCGGCGCTGCAATGTAGAGAACAGTAACGTTTTGTTTTTTTTAAAAACGTTCATTTTTGGCCAAGTTATGAGCTATTTTATATATATATATATATATGCAAATGAGTCTTTCTAATGGACAACTGGGCGTTTTATTTTTCGTTATGTCCAACTGGGCGTGTATTGTGTTTTTAACTGGGCGTGTTTACGTGTATGACGCTGACCAATCAGTGACCAGTCAGCGTCATACACTCCTCTACATTTATTTACACAGCAGGGATGTGCAGCGACATAAACAGAGATTAACGTTAATCAAGTGTCCTGATAATGAATACACATGAAATCCAGCCTGGACGTCATGTGTATTCAGAATCCTGACACTTCTGAATCTTTTCTGTGAGACTCCGGCAAGAGAAGCGAAATCTCGCGAGATTATGGTGGTAAACGAGATTTCGTTTCACTTGCTAGAAATCTCAAAGAAAAGAGTCAGAAGTGTCAGGATTCTGAATACACATGACGTCCAGGCTGGATAGTCATGTGTATTCATTATCAGGACACTTGATTAACGTTAATCTCTGTTTATGTGGCTGCACATCGCTGCTGTGTAAATGAATGGAGAGGAGTGTATGATGCTGACTGGTCACTGATTGGTCAGCGTCATACACGTAAACACGCCCAGTTAAAAACACAATACACGTCCAGTTGGACATAACAAAATAAAAACGCCCAGTTGTCCACTTCAAACCTCATTTGCATATATATAAAATAGCTCATAACTTGGCCAAAAATGAAAGTTTTAAAAAAAAAAACAAAACGTTACTGTTATGTACATTGCAGCGCCGATCACATGCAATAGGAGATAGGGATTTGAGAATCTGGTGACAGAGCCTCTTTAAGACACAAAATGTTAGGAAATTTTAAAGAAAGACTATTTGAACCGTTGCTGCTTTTCTATTTCAAATGCATTGGAGCAATAAATAAAATTGGTTTCAAAGGTGGACATACATTTAGTAAATACAACTTACATGATTTTTTCATTGGTCGTATACAAAAAAAAAAACTGTATATAATAGTGAGTCCAAAGAGTATGATATGGCATCTTATCTTTTAAATGTCATACTAAACAATTAGTAAATATGAAAGGGGTATTCCCACTTTTAATCAGGTAACTTATTTACAAAAATAGGCAACCATAAAATCCCAGGAGTCAAATGACACGTTTAGTCCTAATTACTTAGTCCACTGATCAGGACTGACAGGTTAGCACTAGAGAGGACTGATCCATTGGCTATACAGTACCATTTGAGTGTGCAAGTCATCTATAGAAGTCTACTGCAATCGTGAAAGAAAGGTATGTGAGCACTAAGCAGTATTTTAATCTTCTGTATATCAGGAAATTGTCTGGTTCCCTAAATTATAATTATTAATTATTTAAAACTGGGATACCCCTAAAGAAAATATAGAGAATTACTTACAATAACTGGTGCTGGAATGCTGTGATTCATGGTGGAAAATGTATAAACACTAAGCGTTATAAAAGTCATACCCGTTAAAATCCCCTTATTGTGCCAACAACAGCAAAATCATTGGGGTTGGTGCCTTTGAAAACAGCAGGTACTGTAGCTATAGCGATGATTAGTAATCTACAGCTTAGCACAGATTTTAACTTGCTTCAATTCCTCGTTTTGTATGAAAGTCCTAATACCTTCCTTACAAATTGTGTTGTGATGACAGGAGACAAAATCAGATCTAATCCAATAAAAGGGATTGGAATGCTCTTCAGAATGACTGAGACTTTATTCACAGTAAATCCGTCTTTTATTCGCTGTAACAGTGTTAGGAAATCAGTAATGCTTCTTTGGTTCCACATGTAGCCACACAGCTGGTCCTTGTATAACATTCAACACATAAGGTTACGTTTCTGTATTTGAGCATTATATTTAGTTCCAAAGATGTTGCAATGTGGTTATGAAGACTAAACAAGGAACTACTGGCACAGCAAATTACATATAATATGATAGATAGATAGATAGATAGATAGATAGATAGATAGATAGATAGATAGATAGATAGATAGATAGATAGATAGATAGATAGATAGATAGATAGATAGATAGATAGACAGACAGACAGACAGATAGATAGATAGATAGATAGATAGATATGAGATAGTATATATGAGATAGTAGATATGAGATAGTAGATATGAGATAGATGATATGAGATAGATAGATTTGAGATATATGATAGATTATTAGATAGATAAATAAATAGATTATGAAATAGATATTAGATAGATAGATAGATATTAGATAGATAGATATGCTCTGGCACAGATGAGATGGGTGCAGCAGATGGCGCCAAACGTGGCGGATGACACAGGAGCCGCAAGTTGTGCCAGACGTGGTGGATTCCTCCAGACGTGGCGGATTCCTCCGGACGTGGCAGATGACACAGGACGTGGCAGATGACACAGGACGTGGCAGATGACACAGGACGTGGCAGATGACACAGGACGTGGCAGATGACACAGGACGTGGCAGATGACACAGGACGTGGCAGATGACACAGGACGTGGCAGATGACACCGGACGTGGCAGATGACACCGCACGTGGCAGATTCCTCTGGACGGGGCAGATGACACCGGACGTGGCAGATGACACAGGACGTGGCAGATTCCTCTGGACGTGGCAGATGACACCGGACGTGGCAGAACTTGATACTAAGGCAAAGCACGGGAAACAGGAACGGGGAACAAGGCACGGGTAACAACAGGAATGGGAAACACTAAGGGACCATTTACAAGACAGACTGGGAAAACTAACAACGCTCAGGCAAGGATTAGAAGGCCAGGGGCCTTCTTATAGACCAGGAAATCATGGCAGTTGATGATGATGACGATTTCCTTATTGCGTGGCCGAATGGAGCGGAAGCGAGCGTTGGCGTCTCCTAGGAGGGAGATGGGGACCAGCGCCCACAGATCCATGGCTACGGGCGTCGGGAGGTGAGTGAACCCGACGGCCCGCGACCATGGACGCTACAGATAGATAGATAGATAGATAGATAGATAGATAGATAGATAGATAGATAGATAGATAACACAAAAGTTTGAACAGCACATTCCAGCAAAATGAAACAAAATGTGTATACAAGTGAAAGAACGCCTGTGACTGCAAATTTAAACAGCACACAAAAAATGGCGACAGCACACTGCGAACACTAATGCCACCTAAGCCACTAAATATAAATAAATATTCATTAATGCTAAATCTACTTACAATAGGGAGGTTCTTAGCACACATTTTGTTGAAATTGTGTGGGCCCACCTGCCACGACAAGGTGACCTCTGAAGTGGGAACCTACTCTGGGCACCTCACTATTGTAAGCATATTTAGCAGTAATGCATATTTATTTATATTTAGTGGCTTAGGTGGCATTAGTGTTCGCAGTGTGCGGTCGCCATTTTTCGTGTTTCTAGATAGATAGCTAGATATGAGATAGATAGATAGATATATAAATAGATAAATAGATTGATATGAGATATATAGACAGATAGATACATAGATAGATAGATAGATAGATAGATAGATAGATAGATAGATAGATAGATAGATAGATAGATAGATAGATAGATAGATAGATAGATAGATAGATTATTAGATAGATAGATAGATAGATATTAGATAGATAGATAGATAGATAGATAGATAGATAGATAGATAGATAGATAGATATTAGATAGATAGATATTAGATAGATAGATATTAGATAGATAGATAGATAGATAGATAGATAGATAGATAGATAGATAGATAGATAGATAGATAGATAGATAGATAGATAGATAGATAGATATTAGATAGATAGATATTAGATAGATAGATATTAGATAGATAGATAGATATGAGATAGATATGAGATAGATATGAGATAGATATGAGATAGATATGAGATAGATATGAGATAGATATGAGATAGATATGAGATAGATATGAGATAGATAAAAAGATAGATATTACATAGATAGATATTAAATAGATAAATAGATTATGAAATAGATATTAGCAGGGGCGTAACTAGGGAAGACTGGACCCCATAGCAAACTTTTGACTGGGCCCCCCCTCCCCTCTTTGCCACTCATATCCCCCCTTGTAGATAGTGCCCCCTGTAGATTGTGCCATACAGCCCCCCCCCCTTGTAGATTGTCCCATACAGCACCCTGTAGACAGTGCTATACAGCCCCCCCTGTAGACAGTGTCACTATGCCCCCCACATCCCCCTTGTAGATAGTGCAATACATCCCCTCGGTAGATAGCACCATACAGCTCCCCCTGTAGATAGCGCCATACAGCCACCTGTAGATAGCTCCATACAGCCTCCCTGTAGATAGCGCCACACAGCCTCCCTTGTATATAGTGCCACATGGCCCCCCTTTCCTTGTATATAGTGCACCACTGCCCCCTGTAGATAGCGCCACACACAGCCCCTGTAGATAGTGCCACACACGTATCCCTGTAGATAGTACCACACACAAACCCATGTAGATAACGCCACACAGCCCTCTGCCCCTTGTAAATGGTTCCATACAGCCCCCCCCCCCGATTAGTATAGTGCTACACAGCCCCCATTGTATATACTGCTACACAGCAATCCCCCCTTGTATATAGTGATACATAGCAATCCCAGTGTATATTGCTACATAGCCCCCCAAAAAAATTGTACTTACCTTGCCTCGTTCCCGCGACGGATGGAGCACTGCACAGCCTCCGAGAGGGACGCTTGCGCAGATTAGTGTGATGGAGTTACGTCATCACGCCGGCCTGCGCAGGGAGTCTTCCCTGCACCTTATAGGCGCAGGCCTAACGTGGCCTGCAACCTATAGTATTCATTTGTATCTGCGTTCTGAGGACGCAGATACAAGTGAAAGTGGCTGTCGCTAGCACCGCCCTGGCGGGCAGCGTGGGCCGCCTCTGGTTTCATAGCAGTCGCGGACACGCGGCCCTAAAAGAATGGGGGCCCTGGGAAATTGGCCAATTTGTTGCCCCCCTAACGCCGGTCCTGCCTGTAGCCTAGTAAATGGCAGAGTAGGGAGATACCTCCTTGCTCTGCCATAGAGTTCAATAGTATCTGCGTCCTTAGGACGCAGATACTATTGTATGTGGCGTCGCTACTGCTGTAGCAGCCAGAGCGGCGCCATCGGGCATAGGGGGGCCGTGACGGCGGGCGGCATGGTCCCCCTCATGCCGTAGGCCCCGTAGCAGCCGCTATGGCTGCTACAGTGGTAGTTACGCCACTGGATATTAAATAGATAGATCACCAGTGAGAAAATGTACTTATATATGGTGAATAATTCATTATGATCAGAGATTAATGATATTACTGCTGTATATTATCACTAATTAATAATAAATATGAAATAATTATAATTTCTGAAAACTTTTGCCATCAGAAATTTTTGTTGACATGTAATTCTGTTATGTTCTCGCCGGCATAAGGTGACTCCAAACATAAAAGTTTAGGCGTGACCCTTCAATCCTGCATGTAATGTAATTTATCAGGGTCTTCACATAGGAGAGCTGGTGGGCAAAACTGGTTACTGGTGATTTTCTTTTCCTGACTAACATAATCCGTTTGAACTTTTTACTTAAAATCGATGTTAAATTTTCTGCTTTAAATTGGGTCCAACTTTCTGTTCAGATCTCCAAGTATGCTGCAAAAACGAAATTATAAAATTCTGTGTACCTGCCGCCACCACTAGGGGAAGCTTAGAAGCGTACTGAATACTGTTTACTCATTTAACTTAATAGTAAAACAACATAAAAGTCGTCCGACCATAGTTTAAGAATATGCGTGAACAATCAGGAGGGCCAACGTCATACTTCTGTTTACCAAAAATGCCCAATTTTGTCTATCGTTAGCCAAAACCACATGTTTATGGCATGCTTTGCCAAATTCGGACACTCATTTGCCATTTTGTACCAGCCCCATGGAGTCCCTGATCAGCCAGACTCTACTGTTGCTGAGGGTATTGTTTGCATGAACGGTCTCACGGATGGTAAATTGGCCAATCATTGTCTTCTGTGTATGTCCGGCTATATTGTTAGTCTGGTTCCTCTGATACCCAAAAAAAACAGCCAACCGGGCAGTACAATTATCCTATAGCACCCCTCAGTCCAACAAGCTCACGTAAGGTCAAGGTACTCAACTGGCCCAAGGACGATGGTGCCTGTATCTGGTTGATTTTCCGGGTTAACGTCAATGGTAGGGTAATAAAATAAAAAATAGGGGGGCTTAGGGTTATACGGTTGGTACGGGTAACAGCAGTAAAAGTCTATAACACGTACCGGTAGCAGAGTTTAGGGTTCGGTAATGGGAATGTAGCACTGCAGAGCTGGGTATGTGGTACATAAACAGTAGTTAGGTGGGCAGTCAGACAATCCAGGGTTTGGTAATGGTGATATAGCAGAACTGGGTTTGCGGTACAGGCGATTATGGAATAGAGTAGTCAGAGGTTCCTAACAGAGGCTCCGACGTAGATGTGTACAAAGCCTAAATTAGTGGGGGAATTCCACTATTTACCAGGAGTCTCCTGCATCATTACATCCAAAGTCTCTTTTTCAATAAAATGAGCACAATAAAATATAGAGGTCCATTTTTTGCATTGCGGTTTTTGTAATTAGGCTATTACTAGGACATTAGGCCTCATATATTTTTTTCCAATTTTTTTTCATTTACTCCACCCTCGTTTAAGAAATGGAAATTGAACTCTGATTGATTGATGTGGCCAACAAGGCAAATTTTTCTTCTAGGCAGTTTTGATAAAATACGCACATTTGGGGAGATTTACTAAGCAAAATTAGGCAAAATTGTGGCACATATTGCGCAAAAAACTTGGCATACGTTGTGTGTGCCAAAGTTATTATTTGGGGAATATATTAAGACTAGCGTTTCATAAACCAGTCTTAATCTAATGAGCGCTAGAAGAAGATACACCTAATTTATTAAGAGGCGCGCACCTATTAATAAATTAGCTGCATCTCTGGCCGTCCTATTACCAAAGTCAGCAGTTTTGCGCTATAATTTACACAATTTCTAGCGTAAATGATAATAAATTTGTTGGGCAGCAGAAGGCCCTAAAAGGGGTGCAAATGCCTTTAAAGTTGTAATACTTTGGCAACTTTTGAGGCATTCGCGTTTTCTCTAAGCCAGACAACTGGTGTAGAATAAATCCTCTCATGTGTTTTTGACACTATTTACACTTCCCTTGAAGTCTTGAAATGTCTCAAAAAAGGGACGCAGCTTAGATAAGTCCTAAAATGTGCCAGATTTATTTCCCCTTTTTTTTGTTTATTGCAACATGCTGATATAAAGTACGAAAGTCATGAGGTGGAATAAGGAAGTGAAAAATGTCTAACAAGTCCAGCGAGTTACCCCAAATTTATTACACAGCGTGTACCATTGTCATTAATTTGGCGCACTTTCCGCCTGTCTAGTATAGTTTTTTTTCCTGTAACTTTACGACACTTAATATACCTGCCCCATTATTTTGTATGAGTACAATGCATCTCATACTTAATTACATCAACCCCAAATTTGTACAATTGTGTGCAACCGGCCAGTTTAAAGTACAGCCATTGTTAATACTTTTGAGTACTTTTGCCCTTCCTCCTACTAGCAGCCCTACTGTAGGTTCAATTGAAGAGGACTCTCTGATTGTATGATCATACAAGTCATCCTTGTCATATTCCCGTGCCATACTATTCTATTGCAGAACCCGTGCGCTGACTGACATTATTATCCTCACTATTATCCCCAGCAACGTAAGATATTTTTTTTATTCCATATCACTTATATGCCGCACGACTACCACAAAAAAAATTAACAAAAATAAAAAATCCCGTTTTACTTAACAGAAAGTGTTCACTTCTCAGCAACAAATAATAAAAGTCACTTAGAAGCACATTAGTAAATTGTTTATAAAACACTTTTGAAGGGTCACGTTGTACGCATTTATGGGCGGCCATTATCATGAATAAGTGTATAATTATTAACATGCATCTGAATTCCCGGAGCTCACTGAACGTTGACGTCAAAAGATATAAAATGAATTGCCATTCACTTCAAAACACTAGTCGCTGACAATATTTCCAATGTACATTCAGATCCAGCACACACAGATCTCTATTAATTTTCTTCCCTTTTAATAGCGCAAGTGTTTTCATTAGTTACGTTCTAGTAGCATATTAGAAACATCTGCTCACTTGCCACCAGCGCACCGCTAATAGAAAATGTCAGTTCATTTGTCTCCAGGCCCAACATGCTCCCCGATAAGTGTTCCGAAGCTATAACCCAGCTGCTAGCTCTTGATACAAAGCCAGATATAGTCAACAACCATTTATAGGCAAACCGTTACGTCTTGCCAACCATAAATATTTTTGTCTTCTTTCTCCTTTCCTGCACAGCTCCATCTCCTGTCACTGTAATTAGAAAAGACCGGACATCTAGAAACAGCATTGCCCTTTCTTGGCAAGAGCCGGAACACCCAAATGGGATCATCTTGGACTATGAGGTCAAATACTATGAAAAGGTGGGAAGAAAAGAAATTACAGCAAAATATTAACAAACTCTAATGTATTGTCCAAGAATAAGTCTGTTAGCCTTCCAAGTGTTACTGATGTGTATTGTAAGGGATTAATTACGAGCCCGAGAATATTTTTGGAGGCCATTTACATTTTTGTATTTTTTATTATGTATTTGTATAGTATGATTCATGTTATGAGATGTTTCTAATTTCTTGTTGTTCGCCTTGCTTTAAATTCTTTATATATTTTATATATATCTGCCTTAAAAATCGCAAACATCTGCTATTTGTTGCGGGTTTTACCTCCCATTGAATTCAATGGGGAAAACCCGCAACAAAAATGCAGCGATTACGCAAATACAATTAACATGCTGCAGATTTCAAAAACTGCACCGCAGTTAAATTTCTGAGCGTTTTTTTGCTTATCATTTACACAGCGTGTGGCTACTGTATTATGCTGCGGATTCTCCGCAACGACATCCTTTGCAGAAAATCTGCAGTATTTACGCTACAAGTGAACCCGGCCTTATTATATAGATTAGCAATAAATGCTGGAAATGTTGGTGTAAATCTATGCCTGTTCATAGCAAGCGTAGATTTCATTTCCTCACTATCAGACATTTTAAAATGTGCTAAATAAATAATTAATATATAAATAAATTTGCCAGTCTTAGGGTAGGTTCACACACAGTGTTCTCAGGCGTATTTTGGGGCGTTTACGCCTCAAAAAAACGCCTGAAAAAACGGAAGCTGAACGCCTACAAACATCTGCCCATTGAAATATATGGGAAAAACAGGATTTAGTTCATATGGGGGCGTCTTTTTACGCCGCTGTTTTAAAAGAACGGAACTTAAAATGACGCTCCGTAAAAAGAAGTAGCATGTCACTTCTTGAGGTGTTTTTTGGAGCTGATTTTCCATTGAACACTATGAAAAACACCTAAAAAAATGGCTCAAATGAAGCCTGAAAAGAATCCTCAGGATATGTTCACACGCTAGACTAAAAACGTCTGAAAATACGGAGCTGTTTTCAAGGGAAGACAGCTCCTGATTTTCATAAGTTTTTTAAGCCACTTGCGATTTTCGCAGTGTTTTTCGCTGCATTTTTTTACGGCCGTTTTTGGAGCTGTTTTCAATATAGTCAATAAAAAACGGCTCAAAAAACGTCCCAAGAAGTGACCTGCATTTTTTTTTTATCGTGGCCGTTTTTAAAAACGGCGTTTACGGCCCGAAAAACAGCCGAAAATAGGCCGTGTGAACATACCCTCAAAAGAAGCTTAATTTTCAGCTTCAAAAACGCCTGAAAATCAGAGGCTGTTTTCTCTGAAAACAGCTCTGTATTTTCAGACGTTTTTTGTTAAGCGTGTGAACATACCCTAAGGGTATGTTCACACACAATCTCAAAAACTTCTGAAAATACGGAGCTGTTTTCAAGGGAAAACAGCTCCTGATTTTCAGACGTTTTTTAAGCCACTCGCGTTTTTCGCTGTGTTTTTTACGGCCGTTTTTGGAGCTGTTTTCAATAGAGTCTATGAAAAATGGCTCCAAAAACGTCCCAAGAAGTGACCTACACTTCTTTTTCACGGCTGTTTTTTTACGTGGCCATTTTCTGCTTCCGATTTTTCCGCCCGTGTGCACATATTCTTAATATAAAGAAAGCTGGAGCAAAATGCACCTAATTTATTACTAGATGCCAGTTAGTCAGAACTCTGGCCGTCAGTGCACCAAAAAGTAGCATCTACGACAGCCATCTACGTTGGGGCATTCCATTGTTCTGCTCTGTCAGAGGAGCAGAACAAGGAAATGCCGGATGCAACGGTTTCGGTACAAGATGGACTCCGCCAGAGGTTGAGAGAACCATTTGACTTTAATCGGTCCTATCGGCTTTCGTCAGGGTGACTATTGATTTACCGGAAACAATACTGCAGCGTGCAGCACTATTGTTTACGGTAATTTCTGCCGGATCAGCGACGGAGGCCCCTAACGGAGCCTCCAACGCAGATGTGAACAGCCCCTAAAATATAGTAAATTTGTTGAGCCACAGGCGGCCCCACCCCCTTCCACTAAGCTCAGCCCACTTTTTTATTGCTATTTTTTTTAAGTGGCAAAAGCGGCAGAGCAAAATGCGACTTTTGTGCCGTTTGCAACTTTTCTACTCCAGAAAGTTAATAAATTAACCCCTATAAGTCTCAAATGTTTACCATTACATTACACAACCGGACAGGACCACATGCAAGACCCATAGAAACAATCACATTGCCTATCAGTGGTCTGCTGTATAATGCAGAAATGGCATGAAGTTATGGAATACATTAAAATATACATGTAGGTCCTTAGAACTTATGACTTCCAGAAAATGCAGAATTTATGGACTGATCAAACGTCAGTGGAATTTTAGTCAGACTTTTAAATTAAAACATCACAAAGCTTTAAAAGTGAATTATCTGATGGCTCAGACTAATTACCAGATATTTCAGACTTCAAACAATGCTATCTGGGTGAAAAAAATATGTTTCAGATGTTAGATATCCAGCCCAACAAGCAGCTGAAAACCATAACTGAACATGTAGGAATATATAAAAAGAATTGTGTAACCAAGGGACTCACCTATGAAGATTAAATTATCCTGTGGACTTGAACGCTACATTGTCATAAAGATGGCGGCCTTTGCTGTGTAAAGTTATAATAAATGTTGGATTTGAATGTTTTTTTTTACTATAGATTTTAACAAAAATATTTGTTTCCAAAAGCAGGAACAGGAAACTAGCTACACCATCCTGAGAGCCAGGGGAACCAATGTGACTATCAGCGGTCTTAAGCCTGATACTACTTACATTTTCCAAATTCGGGCCCGGACAGCTGCTGGTTATGGATCAAACAGCCGCAAGTTTGAGTTTGAAACGAGTCCCGATTGTACGTATGCATATGTTGTGTGTATGGTATTATCTTCTGGTTGTTTTTTTATTGTGTTCTATAGACATAAGTAATCATTTTATTAGCAAAAATAATAATCTCTTCCAATATTTAGTTTCACTTATAAATAGATGTAAAAAAGAGAAATGTTTATTAAAAAGCGATAAATTTTTTTTGTTGCACACTTAGTTTTGACCAGGGTGCTATGCATGGCATTTGTCACTTGCAGTAGCCATACATATTTCAGAGAAATTATATGTAGGTAATGGTGGCCTTCACATGCTTGGACATGGATATACATGCTGCCAAGATCGCCATTATGTGGAATTTAGTCATATTCTATGGCATTGCTTTTATTACCAGCACAAATGAAGTCCGTTATTTACGTTCTTGTGTCTTAGTAGTATGACCAAGATACTTGAGCCTTGACTGGGGCTACATGGAGACTTTTTATAGAGCAACTCTTTGTAGCATGATTAAAGCTTTTCAGGTCAGAAAGAGTAGCAAAAACACAAGGCGCCAATAATGGTACGGATCTTCAGGTAAGTAGTTTGGGGTATAAAGCCGTTATCCAATTATGAAAAATCCATAGGACCGCTGCAGCCAGGTACACAAAAACCGGAGACTAAGCAAAGTCACCGCTGGAGAGGATTGTAGATGAGAGAAAAATAACTTTTTTTGAAAAATTAAAAAAAGTTGTGAACCATAGTGGCGCTTCTGGTAAGGAGGGTTAGAAAGATGAGGAGAATATATGAAAAACAAAGGTTTCATTAAGAGTGGCTACGCGTTTCAACGCCGGACCAGCGTCATCATCAGGCCAAAATATATATATATATATATTTTTTGGCCTGATGATGACGCTGGTCCGGCGTCCAAACACGTAGCCACTCATAATAAAACCTTTCATTTTCATATATTCTCCTCATCTTTCTAAACCACCTTACCAGCAGCGTGGCCACTATAGTTCACAACTTTTTTTAATTCTTCAAAAAAAGTAATTTTTCTCTCATCTACAATCCTAACTTTTCAGGTGACTTTTCAGAATAAACTATCATATGTGTGTACCTGAGGAATAACACTATTTCTGGCCATTATATGACTTGAATATGACATTTTTTAGCAGTTTTGCCCCTGCAGGCTCTATCTTTAATTCTCAGTTTTCTCTAAACTAGTCGGTGGAGCCTAACACTATATGTCTTCTATACGCGGCACACATACAAGAGGAGAATTCTGCTCTCCTATCTCTATCTATCTATCATATATATAGAAGCAACAGCAGCATGGAGGAGATTATACAGCAGTAATGGGCATTGTAGCTGAGAATCCAGCACTGGGGTGAGATATAACTTACCAGAAGCTGCAGCACGCCTACGTGTATCTTTCTCACTTTGCTTCTGCTGCCACTTCCCTCTCCATAGACATTTATGGGCAGCGTGTCTGTGTCTTCTCTCTGCACCGATCCCCCTCCCCTCTCCATAGACCTCTATGTGCAGCGTGTCTGTGTCTCCTCTCTCTGCTCCTGCTCCCTCCTCCTGCTCCCCCCTTTCCTCTTGATAGACTTCTATGGGCAGGCTGTGAACAGACACATCCCCACTTCCTGTAGTCCATCTCCTCTGCTCTGTAACTAGGGACGGATTTTGCTTGACAACAGGCGGTGAACAATAGATTAGTAGCAGTAGCTTTACACAGAATTTGCATTGATAAAACAACAACATTTTAACAGTAAGTTGTATTTTATTCGATTATCATAAGTTGTTTGAAAAGTTGTTTGAAAAGTTAGTGTCTAAGTCCTGGATAGCTCACTGGGTACGCATTACACAACAGCAACAATTAAAAGTGGTCCATTGCAAGACCAAAGAGTTTTTGAATAAACCATGAAGCCATAAGACATAAGGTTATGTCTTAGATATTTAGTTCCTTATTGCTCCTGTAGTCCAACCATAAAACTTTCTCTTACCGTCTTCCAAAATTCTTGAGCAAGTCTGGTCAAGTAAAACAAAACATTCCATTATAATAGGCTGAAAATGAAATGAATAAGTAGACCTGAAGCTGCTCATAGCAGCCTAAATACTCATGTATATGGGAGAGCCGTGAGCATGGAGCCTGTATGACAACACCATGTAGTTCCTATGGCTCCATGCTATGAGCCGTGAGCACTCAGGGTGCTGCCATATGATGCCTATGTACATCTCTGTATTCCGGAGATATTCTCTTCTAGTGGAGATATTCTCACCTAGTGAGAATACCTTTGTAATACGGCATCCGACGGAGCATTGTACAATACCGCTGTATGTCTCCATATGGAATCGGAGGCATGGAGAGGTACAGTAAGACCATAGAGACAGCTATGGGTGCCATATTACGGCTCAGTACGGCTCGATTAGGACTCAGAGGATGTGTAGAGCTTTAAGGCTATGTTCACACGCTTAGCAAAAAACGTCTGAAAATAGGGAGCTGGTTTCAAGGGAAAACAGCTCCTGATTTTCAGATGATTTTTAAGCCACTCACGTTTTTCTCTGCGTTTTTTACAGCCGTTTTTGGAGCTGTTTTTCTATAGAGTCAATGAAAAACAGCTCCAAAAACAGCTCAAGAAGTGACATGCACTTCTTTTTTCCGGCCGTTTTTTTTAAAAACGGCCACGTAAAAAGATGGCCCGTCGGAACAGAACACCATTTTTCCCATTGAAATCAATGGGCAGATGTTTGGACGCATTCTGCTTCCGATTAAACGGCCGAAAATAAGCCGTGTGAACATGGCTTTAGGATTTCACACTGAGAATCCATTAGAATCGGAGTCCAATGTTGAGCCAGGACTGTCCTCACTGTGCCTCTCTACATCTGATAATCTTTAGTGCTTAGTATCACACACACAGATTTTTTTTTTCCATATTTGAAGATATCTATGAAGTGACATGATTCTTGAGTATTTAAAGTATAAGCAGATGTCTCATCGATGTCAGCGAGACTCCTGCCCGTCTGAAGATATCCTCATTTATTAATTATTTTTTTTAAATATGTTTTTTTTCACATCAATCTTTTTTTTAATTTAATATGGTCTTAGTAGAACTAGAAAGTAAATACTAATACACAAATTTAATGATGAATTCTCCTAGTGCATGGCAATATTTAGTACAGGTGAGATTTTATACCCTGCTGTTTACCCTAGAGGTGTAGTGGTGGTTTTCTATAATTTTATTGTCATGCACATTTAACAGTCCATTACATCTGAGTACAGTAAAAAGCAAGAGCATACGCCATAAATTCTAAAGTGTTTTTCAACAAGCATGTGTCAACATCATAAACGAGATAGGTTGACTCCAAACATTTAATAAAAAAGATAAAGTAACAGGAGATAGCATTGGAAGCGTGACATGATAAAAGCCAGGGAACAAAGTACCAGGAATGCATACACTTTTATTAAAGGAGCAATAAAACACTTATTTATATTTAGTTCATTTCGGTTGCTTTTGATCAGGAAATATATATTTTTAAATTTGTTAGAATTAGACTATAAATTAGCCAAACAACAGCCATGTAATTTCAGATAGGAATGACAAGCAAAGTGAACTCAATTCTCATATAAAACAACATTTTACTTAAGGAAGGGATCAGAACTGTAGCCTGCACTGTCGACGCTGGCAAAAAAAGCAAATGTAAACCGAATAAAACCTAGTAATACATTTTCTAACTCATTGAAATAAATGGGCTGCTCTTAGGATTTGTCTCGCATTCTGCATATTTATAAAACAGGATACAAAACAGAAAAAACACAAGTGTGCATGCGCCTTTTGGCCTTATAGATGCGCATGTATACGGAATTTGTATGACAGCATGGCTTCGTGGTATGGAGCCATTGGCACTCGATGTGCCACCGTATTGCGCCTTTGTATGGCACTGTATTATGGAGATATTCTTGAATGCCTCTGTAATATGGCCCCTGATAAAACATGTCATGATTTATATGCAATCTGACAGAAAAAGAACATGAGATAGGTAGATTATTGCCCAATAGATTCAGCGCTTGTACTGAGCCATAATGCAGCCATGTGTACGAGGCCTTTATTGGTTTCCGATGACATTGGCCTTGCCAACCTGTGAGATAAAGAAGTAGATAGCGAAACCCAATGTGGACCGGAACCAATATGAAGAACTGCTTCCGCATACAGCTGTGCTGAACATACCAGTCCTATTCATATAAAAAATGGATAAATTAACAAGTAAACTTTTTAGGCATTGTCTCATCAGAGACAATTTTATTAATCAGAGAGCCCTGTAGCGATCAGCTGATCGTGGTGGATATGGCTCCCAATAGCGTATTTTGATAGCTTGGACTGCCCTGTAGCAGCCTCTGCAGAAAAAAAATGCGTATTAGGCCCTGTTCACATCTGTGTTGGAGGCTGTGCTATTGTTTTCGCAAATCCATGGACACCCTGACGACGGAAACCCGTCGGAACCCATTAAAGTCAATGAGTTCCGTCGGGCGCTGGTTGTCTCCAATGTTCAACGGAGCCATCGCTTCCGCCATTTTTGTTGTTCTGCTCCTCTTATGAAGCAGAACAACGGAATGCCGAACGCAGATGTGAACAGGCCCTTACATGGCATGCATTCTAATATGTTTTACATGGATGTCTCAAATGTGCCAGAGCAAGAACCGCTGCTTGTCAGTGGGTCTCTGATCTGGTTAATAGAGGATGGCCCTCTACAGGGTTTGTCCTAAAGAGAAAATACCTTTAAAGATGAAGCAAGCACACCATAATAGTACAAGACCTAGAATTCTATTCAAGAGTGAAATATTTCTTAATTCTCTGGATACAATATTCTGCATAACAGGATGTCCTAGTATTAGACAGCTCCAATTATACCGCTAAGTCAGAATCTTTACTTAAATGACTTTAATTACTAGAATGAAAGATGAAAACATGTAAATGCGACACTTTATCCATTAATATATACAGAAAACCTGTTGTAGCGATGTTATGTGCCAAAAGGACCTCAGTATTCATCATTAGATAACTATCCACTGCTTCCTTCGTAACACAACTGTTGAAAAGCCCCAGCTGTAAATGAGTGTAGAAGTGATGCCCTTACACAAACTCATGTAAACATACATTATAAGTGAAATCCAATATGCCACCCACAGTCACATACTTACAACAATTGGGTAGCGCTCTCCAGTTCCAATTTTCACATGTGTTTTTACATGTAAATTAAAGACAATTATACGCTTGTTCTTAGATTACTGAATTGGTAGTTACTCCAAATAAAAGTTTTATGTAAACTATGATAACTATACGGTGTGAACTGTAACAAGAACAGACCAACGACTTGGCAAGTAGACCCGAGAAGAAATAATGTTAAAAAATTGATTACAGTGCCAGTAAAGCAGGTTTAGCTGTTTTGGTTACATTTTACACTATATTTTCTTTGCATTTAATTGCCAATAGCTTGGACTAGATTTGTGTTTGAAAACTGGGTTTTGTTTCCTATGATTATAAAGAGATATCAGCGCTGTTTTATTATCCATATACCAGGATGATAGAACCAACTAATACTCTATTCTCATTGGTGAACTCAGAGTTGTAGCTAGTTTGTATCTAAATACCCTGGCTAAGGCAGTATCGTTTGTTGGCACCCCCAGAATCTGGGCCACATGCCTAGTCAGCTACTGTACGGGGTGAGTTGTTTTCTGGGCCATACAGTGAATTATAGCAGCATTGCATAATCTATTGCAGACAGTAGAATATTTTAGTCATTTTAAATATTGTTTTCAATTTTTTATTTGAAACCCAAATTACCACATTGTCATTGGAGAAGTGGAGGAGACATATAATGAGCATTATATTGTTTGGCTGTTATCATAACTCTAGACCTTAATAGACCTTAGTAGAGCTGCGCATATGCGAGGCCATGTCTTTGCCTGAATGTGGCTACCACCCGTCTCCTCCGCTGGTAGAATTTGGGTCAAGGAACCCACTTTCCCCAATTAGATTGGAGGTCCTAGAGGTGGGACTTCCACCTATAAGATATTTATCCTGTAGATATACCATAGAGATCCTTTTAAAGCCAAAATCACATTTTTCTCATAGTATATTCTTAAATAAATGGGTAAGTTAAATATTTTGTTCAATTTGCTGCCATATAAAATATCATTCAGTTTGATCCTTATTCTCAGTTCACTTTTGGTGCAATTTTTGATGCTTAGGACGGGAGATGTCCTCTGTAAAAATAAATGAAAGACTTAACTTCACCTCTTTTTTGGACCCATTCCCAATTTGGACTCTAAAACATAAATGCAAAAATGGAACCAAATCTGCAGTGAACTTTTACTATAATAAGTTTTATAATAAGTTTTGTATCAATATATACAGATATGAGATACTTTACAGTATCTCTCTCTTGATGTAAATATCTGAAGTTTCTGCACCTTAGCAGCATTACATAGAAAAGTTTTATTTTTGCACATCTTATGCTATAATGCAATTCAGCAACAACACATTTATAGCTGATTATGTTTGCTAAACATCCTCTCAATTTATAAAGTTTGCAAATTCCATGTGATGTTTTCTCTGTGACATTTTCACTATTATTTTTGGATTGCCCACAACATTAGGCCATTACCACACACAGAGTTTGCAGTTTTTGTGTCTGTTTTTTGAGCCATACACAGGAGTGGACACCAAAGACTAGAGATGCATCACTCTTTTCTACACACCTTTTTTTTCGTTTAGATCCACTCCTGTCTTTCGTTAAAAAAAACTGCACCAAAAAACTGCACCAAAAAACTGCATCAAAACTCTGTGTGTGATTTTACCCTTAGGCCCTGTTAACACAGAGTTTCTCGCAGTGCTTTTCGCTGCAGTTTTTGGCCGCGGCCATTAAGCGCCACGGGCAAAAAAACGCAGCGAAAACCACTTTCTCTGCCTCCCGTTGCTGTCAATGGGAAGTAAGAGATGGAAACACCTGAAGAAAGAGCACGATGCCTCTTTATCCAGTGAGCTTTTTTTTCCGCTCGAGGTAAACAAATGCCTCTGCCTCCCATTAAAATCAGTGGGAGACATTTCGGATGTTTTTTGGCGTGGTTTCCTCATCAAAAACAGCGCAAAAAAACTCAGTGTGAACATACGCCTAGACTTGCACCCCTCTTGTGCTTTTTAGCCCTGGAAAAACCTAGCTGCAGTGGGAGTTTGGTTAGGGGGAGTTGGCTGCACATATACGCTGCACTTTCCATGATCTATTATCCATTCTAATGCAATTTGTTAACCCAACCCAAATGTATCATGGTTCTAGCGGTTGGTAAATGGCTCACAACCTGTAATGCCCAAGTCCATAGACCACATCCAGTCCACGCCTGGTAGAGAGCCTCCAATAAGAAAGGCCAAATTAAACACAACATTTGCTACTATAGTTTTGTTTTTAATCGGAGGTTCTCTCTTTTCTGTTTCTGGTCTTGTGAAATTACTTATTATATTGCAGTTTTGCGCTAGGAACAAATACCGGATTATCAGACTTGTTGGACCAATAAATGCTGGGTCGCACTTAAGTAACAAATGAGCATTAACTCACAATGCAAAACAACATACAAATACAAAGTGATATACAATAGTCGCCCCAGATGATTGCAGCTAGAGCTATAGAAGAAAAGGGAATAATCCACCAAACGACGGGGATTACAAGCAATTATCCAGGGGAGGTAGCCCAAAATTAAAATGATTTTTTATAAATGGGCCTATTGTATGCAATGGACAGACCACAGAGGTTGAGGCAATGTAGTTTAATACGATACATAGGAGGGCACTGTAGGATAATTACATTGGAAGGAATGTTTGTAATAATGAATGTCGCAGCTTGTAATGCTACTAACAGGATTTTCATGCTTTTAGCCCATGTATAGAAGGATCAGTCATGTGTCATTTCTGATGAGCTAACACTTTTCTTGTATTCTTTCACCGTTCCAGCTTTCTCCATCTCCAGCGAGAACAGCCAAGTGGTAATGATTGGCATCTCAGCGGCGATAGTAATTATCCTGCTCACAGTGGTTGTTTACGTCCTTATTGGAAGGTGAGTTATTTATCTTCTTTATATAGTTCCTTTATATAGTGCAAATGTACATATAGGTACTGCTGTCATCACAATAGAGAGGATATAGTCTAGATGTATGAGTGTTACTTTTAATCACCACTGGAAGCAGGATATGTATTTCATTTTTAGGTTTTCCTGATATTCATTGCAGGGTAGACTAGATTAAAAGAGTTATGTGGGAACCGAAAAGTATTAACATAATAGCATAATCAATATACTATTGCTACTGCTTGTACATAGAGTATAGCGGGTCGGTCACATGATGAAGAGTCGTGTCGTTGTCAAGGAAGACTGTGCAACTAGACTTCCGGTCCCCCGCCAGCGCTATAAAAATCTATTAAAATCTAATAATCAGCGTGACTGGGACCGGAATGTATATCAGCGTGTGTAGTCACATACTGCAGTGAATACACTGCTAATAATTTCGGTCCCCATCTAACCCCCTTAATTAACAAGAAGTCAGAATCCTCTATTAGTTACAAAGTGTCAATTTACCGAGCAGTCCATTCAAAGATAACAACTAGTAAGGCTGAACTTCCTGTTGTCACGTTTGCAAAAATGGCCTCCACAACCAAATCGAAAAAATAGCAATGAAACCTAATTTTCCAAACTTCAACTGCTGCTCTTACTCCAGATTTACTAATAATAGCTAATTTTACCATTTGGGTGTAAATCCTTATTAATGTACGTAGATCATTTCCATGCACTAGATAAATCCTACTAGTGGACGATGTGGTTACATGGTTACACCATACCATGTGATTGCACCACATGGACAAAAATACCCATACATCTATTGAGCAGTGCAGTGGTTCAGAATTTCACATCTTAAGAGATCAGGACTGCAGGATCTGGCCCTGTTATTGTGCAGAGCCTTTAAGCGATCCTTCAGTGAAAAAAAAAGATTTGACTATACATTGTATCAATGAAAAGCATCGATGACTCAAAACGCTGATGATGTCATCAGCGCCGTTCCATCGGAGGGGGGCATATGTCAGACTTAGTAAGAACGCTCTGCATAGGGAAATCTGCGACTGTAGCGGCCATTTTGAGAAGATGAAGACGAGGGACTGGAATGCAAGAACGGCGGCAAGATCGTTCAGGAGAATGGGACCAGGTATGTTGACTATACACTTGCAATGTATAGTTACATTTCTGCTTTGACTGGAGGGTCGTTTTATTACAGTGGTGTGCATGAAGCCTTATGCTAAACAGAATAACCCAAGAATATGGGGTAGACACCTGTGGCTCTCCAGCTGTGGCAAAACTTTAACTCCTAGCATGCCCTGACAGGTAGTGGCTGTCTGGACATGTTGGGATTTGTAGTTTTACAAAAAGATGAGGACCACTGGGGAAGTCCGTTACTAAATGAAGAGATATACTGAGCGTCTACAGTAAGGTAAACTGAATGTGCCGCTAGTGATACGCTGAACACGAGAATACAATAGAAACAATAAAATAATATTGTTGATTTGTTTTATTTCCCACGTTATTGCAGCATTTTCTTCCTGTTAACATAATCATTTTGCGTTTTTCTCGTGCTTTGTGGACTGTTTGCTGTTTTCTGTAGCTGTATTTCACACCTTATTAAATAAGATTGCCTGAGATTTGACCTGTGTATGCCTGATTAAGTTTACTATCTCATGCACAATGTTATTTCTATTAAAGCCAGGTGTGACATCTTAGGCACTTATGAGAACGCTGGGCTGTACCGGCTGATTATGTGTAAACTACGCTATGCAAGTGGCTTTTCAAGCCCTGCAGGATTAGATTTCATAACCACATGGACCTGACGTTTCCCTTGTGTTTCTATTAAATTGTTCAAGATCTCATACTTCAAATTTGTCAAGCTCAATGCACACGTGTTTTCCTGTAGATTAATGCAACATTTTAGATTTTAAGGTCTCTCGCTCTTTGATCATAACTTTCTAGGAGTAGTAACCTGAATTGCTATTTTGGGTTTTGTATTGCCTGATATAAATTTTAGACTAGTGATTTTTTTTTGTCTTTTCTCAAGGGGCAGTCACGTAGCAAGAATAGACGTAGTTTCTTATAGACATGAGAGCATAGGAGATCATAACTCATTACGTACCAGTATGCTGGATAAATAATGAGGAACCATATATGTACATTAACCTCAACGATAACAGACCGCTTTCCCAAAATAACTGTTGTAGTAATGAACATTTTCACGAAGACTTGCATCCTAGCATTGTACACCTGAATGCGTTTAAAGGTTAGACCCCCCGGTACCTGACCCATGAATAAAACGAAATTTCCCCTCATTATAAGCAGCAACTTTAGCAATCTGACATTTGTGGTCGGAAATGTTGCTGCACATTTTTGCCGATATCTTTGTAGAAGCTGATTGGTTAATGTGTGCACCTACATTTCCCTCCGTGTACAGCTAAACCACCTGAGAACACTACCATATCATTTTTCAGGGGTGATTAAAGGGGCTGCAGGACAGGTTGGATTTTTATTACCAGATTCTATGTCTCCACTGAGATAAGCAGTGGCAGACATGTCTTAGAGCCACAACTCAAGGGCGTATCTAGGGGAGGGGGCTACCGGGACATGTGCCCCAGGTGATAGGTACCATGAGATGTGCCAACATGCCACTTTGCCTTGACCAGGATATTTAGATACAGAAATGGGGGCAGAAAACTAAATATTTTCACCAGGTGAAGGAAAGTCAACAGGTGGTTCTGACGCAACTTCCCTCACCCACAGAAACAATAAGCATGTTAAGGGCAACCTGTTAGCAGATTTGAAGCCTTAAAACTACTGACAGGGTGATATAGGGGAGAGGGGGGCATTTTAAATTGCCCTTTTTTTTTGGTCATGCATGTTGCATGACCGAGAAACCGAGGTCTGATTCCCTCGCAAATGCCACTCTCTGCTCTGAGTGATGGCTCTAGCTACCAATCAGGGGACCGCTAGAGCTGTCACTCAGGGACATGGGGCAGGACTTGCAGAGTGCATTGCAGGAGAACCTGCCTCAGTGGCAGCTGTGATCAGCACACCAGGGGAATTCATCATAATTTCTCAGTCATGCAACTTACATGACTGAGAAAAAAAGGTACGTTTATTGCTCTGTCAGCAGTTTTGAGACCTCATGATGCTGACGAATTCCCTTTAATGACTCAATCAGATGGTTTAATTTTAAGGTAAATGATCTTTCAGTAAGGAATTATTTTATGTCTATGGCTAAATTTCGACATAACCAGCCATTAGATCTATTTGGAATAGTGTAGGGCAGGCAGATGATGTGAATCATTTAATTAAGTTTACTACTACTTGATTACTTTTATTCACTCTATGGAGTCCTACATTGATCTAAATCCAACCAAAAACATTACTCATGACACAAAGCTTGACCCTTAACTAACAGTCCACGTTTATCTCAAAGCCCTGCTCAAACCAATAATGGATTTGGAAAATCTGGTACCCCATGAAATATAGAAGGTATATTTGCTCCTATAAAAATGAACCAGTTATCTAAAAATGGACAAACAGAGGTTTATCAAAACTGGTGCAAGGAAAAAGGGGAGTAGTTGACCATAGCAATCAATCAGATACCACCTCTCATTTGTCTAAGTCCCTCTGGAAAATTAAAGCAGTGACCTGATTGGTGACCATGAGCACCTATGCCACTGATCCTTTGCACCCATTTTGATACATCTTCCCCACATTCCAGTAGTTTCTCGCAGGTCTCATTTTCCAGAACCCTACTTGATCCATACACTTTAAAACTCAAACCCTAAAAATGTGTTTATCTTTATCCGTACCTGTAATGACGTTTGGTAACCCACAAGTAACTGAATTAGTGAACTCTACAATTACAGTTAATATGAAACTTATATGCAATATTCTAGAATATTCGACATCCGTTTTGTAGCAAAGTGTATAGTTCAGTTGCTTCTTCCATATTCAGAATTCTGGCCATACTAGGCTCTGTTTCCACAATGTAATGTTTGCTCTAAGTATTGGGTATTGATTTTCCAGTTGGTTGCAGTGGCTGAATTGGCCATAGTCTATACTTTATCAAGTCTCGTAAGTACAATAGTAGGTACTGATGTATGAATAAAAAAATGTATATAGGAAGTGGTTACGTTTAAGCCTTGAATGGGTTTTCTGGGGGATGAAAACATTCATGGACTATCCTAACAATAGTCTATCACTGTTTGACCTGTACGGGTGCGACCCCTGGGTCCCTCACTGATCATCATAACAAAAGGGACCCTCTGTGATAATGGCTAAGATGCAGTATCAGGCACAGCGCCATGGCCCTTTCATTCTGATCGGCAGGGGTCTCAAAGGCTGCTTGCTCTCAGAAAACTCTACACTGTGGCTCAATGTTAAAATCACAGTAAAATTGCGATCAATTGCAACTTTTGTAATAATTTCAAGTCACTAGCAACTTTTCTCCCCATAGGGAATAATTTAACTCAAAGTTCCATCACAAAAAATAATGAAAGCAATAAAAAGAATAAAGATGTCACATAGTAAAATATGAAAGCTGTTTATTGCCTCAATGCTTTATGTCCTTATTCTGAGTAAAGGTAAATAGGCTTTGTTTTTCCCTCCTGAAGCTTTTTTTTGCCTTTGCTTATGCTGTTGTGTGGATTTAGTACATAAGTTATAAACTTTGCAGTTTTTGGCCTTTGCTTATCCAGCCCATAATTGGCCTCTCTTGCCACTTAATGACGTGCCGCCACTATACATTTGCTATCTTATCACAAGGTAAATATGTTTTCCTGCATCATTGAGGAAATGAATGTTTGTGTTTGCTCTTGTAGGTTCTGTGGATACAATAAATCAGTGCACAGTCCCGATGAAAAAAGACTTCACTTTGGAAATGGTCACTGTAAGTAATGTGATTTATAAGTTCCATTTAACAGCGATTATGTGGGAACAATGCATTCACATTTGTATTCGTTTAGCTATAGATCTACACAGCATACCACAGAGGCATGTGAACCAAGGTAGTATTGCAGGATTAGAACATACAGCATATGACACCTATTGGTAACTTCACTTACTGCAATGTCGTACCTTACCATGCACTTTCCAATTATTATTAGTAGCATTACTAATATAAGTGTCATTAATAACAATAATTAATTTTATGTTGATTAAAATATTTTTGGGCAGTTAAAAAATATATAATTGCCACCTTCACAAGTAAGTATGATACAGCACCTTTAATAGGGTTGTCCCAGCTGGACAGTTTCTATCTATATGCCTGCTTGAGACCCCCGTTTTGAAGAGCAGCTCCTTCTATGGCAAACTAGACACAACGATACAATTTTACATGGACGACCATTCATTGACTACTACACTGGCTGAGCACATCCTACCCAGGCAATAACAGCTGTTTACTGAAGGTATCAATAGCAGACCCAAATACCATTTTTGACACAATGGATGCTTTTTAATTTTTTTAAGGAGAGCAATTTTGATTCTCATCATAGCGAAATACTGACGGAAGACCAGTGTCCTGATCATGGATTATGAGGAGAACATTAAGGACAACTTCGTCCCATGTAAATGGACCTAAAATTGGCCATAAACATTAGATAGAAGTTGGTTGATAGTTAAACAAATGTTCGTCGGGTAAAGGGTTGTTACCCCTTCCATTTCTCCTATCCCTTGTTTGATCTTGATCGACATATGTATTTTTTTTAACTAACTTTGTAACTATTTTAGGTGGCCATACATGTTTAATTACACCCGGTAAGTAACGGCCTATTTATAGCGGAAAGTGATAATGAGGTGGCATTCCGCGGCCACCCATGGGTTAGCACATGACATCGACATACACCTACTCTCCTCCGCTGTGGTTTAGTCTTTTACGCCTGATCATGCATGTATAGACTTAGTGACCCATATTGTCACGTAGGGTTCGTGGACCCACTGGGCCATACCGCCTTGGCGGTATGGCAGCTGGCCAACATTGTGCAGGTCAGAGTCTATAGTTCATATAGGGTACCTGTGGCAGCTTGGACAGTAGCAAGGCAGGCTTGGCAGGAACTAGGCAGCAGGTAGACGTCAGGCGTGGAGAAGCAGGACAGGCGTTGTATACAGCACGGCTACAGCTCAGCACGGCACTAGAACAGGATACAGGTTACAGGATACAGGAACGGGGAACACTGGGAGCAGGAAACACTAGGGGACCATTTGCAAGACAGACATGGAATACGACAACAATGCTCAGGCATGGGAGGATGGGCTGGGACCTTCTTATAGCCCAGGGTGCTCTGGGAGCAATTAGCTCAATCTTCAACATGCGTGCACTCTGGCTTCTTAAGTCTGGACTGAGCTCGTGAGCGCACCCTGGTGGTCACTGTGGAAAAGGACGGCCGTATGTGCAGACATCTCTTGAGAGAAGGGCATCGACTGGATGGAAGGAGTTCGTGGTCAGCGACCACAGACGTTACACATATACACTGAACTATAGGAGTCAATCGGACGAAAATTTCAAACACAGCCCTTCTAATTTTCAGAAGATTAAAATCAGCATAAACGATCCTTCGCCTTTTAGTTTTAACCGATGATTGTTTGTTATGGTTGAAATCATCCATTTTCAGTAACGTTGGTCTAATGTGTATGGCCACCTTTAGTGTAAATTTTCTAAGATTATTTACGATGTGTTAGTAGTACAAGCAGGATCCAAATTATAATCCATACACTGCTTTAACTCATTTTATGGACAGTAAATGTATGTTTTTTACAGATGCACATATACATTGAGTGTCAGATTAGGCTAAATCTAGTGTTTAGATGACCTCCTAATGTCTGTCATACCCCAGAGACTTAGGGATTGTTTCTTTTCTTGATGATTCTATGGACGACAGCCTGATGAGTTTTGCATAGGTTCCCTCTGAAGGCCTGATAGACGTCCACCGAAAGCTTGTAGCAGTTTATAGATTTTACTTTGTTAAATCGTGATTTAGCCTTTTCGTTGATTCATCAGGTCAGCATTTGACACAGCCCAGCTGTTCTTTAGAATACATAGTGGTCCTTAAAGCTACAATATCCATTTGTTCCAGGATGACCATTGTATCTTGAAAATATTGTAACTTGAAAACATAAGTCTATGAAAGGCCTCTAAAAAGTCAACCCAAAATAATAAAAATAAAAAATTCAAGAAATAAGCAGATAAAACCTTTCCTTTGATATACGAGTCAGAAAGATCTTCTGGAAGCTGGGGAATAGTTTTCTATGTTGAAGACAGTTGCTTCTGCAGGGTCATGACAGTAAGTATAAAACGGAGCCACCCTCACCTGGTGTCCAAGGAGCAGCGCATTCTGGCACAGATAGGGGGCAGTCTTGTAGACTGTACTATCGAGAGACACTAATAGACAACCAATTATTGTGTGCACTTCAGTAATACAGCCCCCACTGATGGGACATGTTAAGTGTTAAATGGCTGATCATTGTCACCAGTCATAGGCATTTTACAGTGGAATACCCCATTGTCTATGGCTTTGTAGGTTGAAGGTAGTTTGAATGTATAATGGCCTAAAATGGCCTTTGTAAGTTGAAAATATTGTATGCTGAGGACTTTGTAACCCGAGGGACCACTGTACTACTATGAATGGTTTCAAGCAGGTTGTATTTTTGATGGTGAAAGTATACCGGGGCATACAACGCCAACATCCACATAAGGCAAGAATATTTTTGTATATAGCAGAACAGTACTGGACTAGTGGAATTTTAAGGGGATTGTATCACAATGCAAGACTACTCAATAGAATTAGGTATTATACTGTTTTCAAGGTTAACTCCAGCTTATAGTAGATGCTACATTTTTTATGTAGTCTGAGAGAATATTATATGCTTTGTGTTGTGAAACAAAACATAGGAAAGACTATAAAATACTGGATAGGTCATCAATGTGTATTCACAGATAACCTCTTTTCCATTGCCTCTTTCTATGCTTTCCTGTATACTGCTTTGTACATCTATTTGTACAACTCATACGTTCTATATATGGCTTCCCATATCTGAAATTGACAAGCAAATGGCTTTTTATGTTTAGTGGATCTTTGCAGATTTAATGTTGTTGCTGTTTTATTGGAGAGCAGTGGCAGATTTTTACGGATTCGGTAGCCATTTGGTGCCAACTCAATGATGGAACTTACTTTCAAATTATGCTGAACTAGCTGAAGATTTTGTGAAGGCCATAAACATCTATAAAATGTGGATAAATTGTGTCTCCAGTGAATGTGTAAATGACAGCAGGAGGCGGATACAGCTGGATGTGTAAAAGAGTCTTACTAATTATATGTCAAGAAAGGCAATAAAGTCCCATATACCAGATTCAGTCATCACATTATGTCCTCAGTGAATCCTTATTCACCTTCATTGAACATTGATTCACTTGTCTAGAGCCATAAGGCTCACCCTAAATAACCTTAGTAACCTTTCAGCATAGGACTTTCTTTTTATTTTTGAACCAATTTTTTTTTACCAATATGTAAGTTGATAAGTCTTCAGATGTGTTTAAAAGTCATATGAAATTTCCAGGAGGAGCATTCTTCAAGGGGTAAAGAGCATTAATGACACTATTTAAATTAAGATACAAAACCCTGCTGTGATATATTGTATGTAACACACAGTTGTGTAGTAATGGCTCATTATATTACAGATGTTTCATATTAAAGAAAAATAAAATCAATAACAGCAATATTCTTATACATGTTGCACTGTGTTTGTCATCTATTTGGCTGATTCCAATTTACATGGCACAAACTTGACTTAGAAGAGCGTTACTTTTTCAAAAAGTTCAATCAACAAAGAATGGCGAAGTACGATTAGTGAAAAAGCAAGTGAACGTTATTCACCTGACCTATTATATAAAACTGATGTTATGATGCTATTATATTTAAACAATGTCACTCTTATACATGCATTGTCTATGAGTGGTAGTCTGGCTGCATTGTGGAATATGGCTGCCTTAAAAAAAATGTACATACACCGATCAGCTATAACAAGAAGGCAGCCTAGTTTGGGCCTTAAGGCTCAGAGGCCATTTTTCAAATCTGACATATTTCACTTTATGTGGTAATAACTTCAGAATGCTTATACCTATCCAAGCAATTCTGAGAATGTTTTCTCGTGAGACATTGGACTTTATGATAGTGGTAAAATTTGGTCGATATATTCAGTGTTTATTTGTGAAAAATTGCAAAATTTTGAGAAAATGTGAAAAAAATTGCATTTTCTGAATTCAAATGCATCTGCTTGTAAAACAGATGCTTATACCACTCAAAATAGTTACTAGTTCACATTTCCCATACGTCTATTATATGTTGGCATCATTTTTTGAACATTCTTTTTTTTCTAGGACGTTACACGGCTTAGAACATAGGCAGCAATTTCTCATATTTTGAATACAATTTCAAAAGCCTCTTTTTTTAGGTACCAGTTCAGTTCTGAAGTGGCTTTGAGGGGCTTATATATTATAAACACCTATAAAATACCCAATTTTAGAAACTAGACCCCTCAAAGTATTCAAAACAGCATTTATAAAGTTTATGAACCATTTAAGTGTTTAACAGGAATTGAAAGCAAAGTAGAGGGGAAATGTACAAATTAAATTTTTTGTCAGAAAATCCATTTTATTCTATTTTTTTCTGTAAAACAGAAGGTTTTACCAGAAAAACACAACTCAATATTTATTGCCCAGATTCTGCCGTTTTTAGAAATATCTCACATGTGGCCCTAGTGCGGTAATGGACTGAAGCACCGACCTTCGAAGCAAAGGAGCACCTAGGGGATTTTTAGGCCTCCTTTTTATTAGGCACCATGTCCAGTTTGAAGAGGTCGTGTGGTGCCAAAACAGTGGAAACACCCAAAAGTGACCATATTTAGCAAACTACACCCCTCAAGGAACTTATCAAGGGGTATAGTGGGCATTTAGATCCCACAGGGTTTTTGCTGCAATTTGTGGAATTAGGCTGTGCAATTGAAAATCAAATTTTTCCGATAAAAGGTACAAATTTTTAATTTTGACAAGGAATAATGGAGAAAAAACACCCCAACATTTGTAAAGCAATTTCTCCCGTTTCCGGCAATACCTTATATGTAGTAATAAACTGCTGTTTGGACAAATAGCAGAGCTCAGAAAGACAGGAGTGCTATTTGAAGTGTAGATTTTGCTGGATTGGTTTCTGGGCACCATGTCGCATTTGCAGAGCTTCTGAGGTACCAGTACAGGGGAAACCCCTTAAAAGTGACCTTATTTTGGAAACTAGACCCCTTGAGGAATTCATTGTAGTTTTCTTGGGGTGCATGCAACTTTTTGATCAGTTTTTATTCTATTTTTTAAGAGGCGTGGCGACAAAAAAACAGTAATTCTACTATTGTTTTTTTATTCCTTTTTTTACAGCGTTCACCGTGCGCTATAAATGACATTCACTTTATTCTGCGGGGCGATACGATTACGGCGATGCCAGATGTTTATAGTTTTTTTTATGTCTTATGGCGTTTGCACGATAAAATACTTTTTATAAAAAATCATTTACTTTTGGAGTCGCCATATTCTAAGAGCCAGAACTTTTTTATTTTTCCATCAAGAAAGCCATGCGAGGACTTGTTTTTGGCATAACAAACTGTAGTTTCGATCAGGACCATATTTAGGTACATGCAACTTTTTTTTATCTGTTTTTATTCCATTTTATAGGAGGTGAGGTGACCAAAAAATTGTGATTCTGGTATGGTTTATTATCATTTTCTTTTATGGCGTTCACCGTGCGGGATAAATAATGAAATACTTTTGTAGTTCAGGCCGTTACGGACGCAGCGATACCAATTATGTATAGTTTATTTGTTTTTGTTTTTTAATAATAAAGACTGATAAGGGAAAAAGGGGGATGTTTACTTTTATTACTTTTAAAACTTTTATTTTCTTATTTTTACACAACTTTTTTTTTACTTTTTTTTTACTTTTTTACTTTGTCCCACTAGGGAACTTGGGGGCAGCAGGCCCTGATCGCAATTTTAATACACTGCACTACATGCGTAGTGCAGTGTATTAGAGCTGTCAGCTGCTCGCTGACAGCAAGCATAGTCTAGCAGGACCAACTAGGCTTCCGTAGACCACTTTTGATAGGTAATAACCACTACATACACCCCACAAGACCGGCTGTTTTGGAGATGCTCCGACGCATTCATCTAGGCATCACAATTTGGCTCTTGTCAAAGTCACTCAGATCCTTATGCGTGTCCATTTTTCCTGCTTCCAACACATCAAATACTGTTTTCTTTCTGCCAAATATATCCCACCCCGTGACAGGAGCCACTGTGACAAGATAATCTATGTTATCCACTTCACCTGTTAGTGGTATTAATGTTATGGCTGATCAGTGTACATTGTCTATGAACAGCACTAGTATATGTGCAGAACAGCTAGTACAAATGTGTGCTTTTTCTAGGACTGCATCTATAACGAATGCATTGCCAATAACTGTTACTATTGTATAGAATCTGTGGTGGACATTATTTTTTTGTGCAGCATAGTTTGTAACAATTCATGGGTTCTTTGCTTTGTATTATGTTAACAGTACAAAGGTTGATACTGTTATATAACCACTATAGTAGTATTATGACCTAAAAATGATAAGTATTGTGACACAAGTACTACTATCCGTAATATGTTCGCAGCATGACTGGTATTGTTATATGAAGAGTATTTTATGGTATTATTTTACTAAGTAATAAAATGACTGGTACTATTAGGGTATGTGCACACGATGAGAGGCTTTTACGTCTGAAAAGATAGACTGTTTTCAGGAGAAAACAGCTGCGTCGTTTCAGACGTAAATGCTGCTCCTCGTATTATGCGAGGCGTCTTTGACGCCTGTAATCTTGAGCTGCTCTTCATTGACTTCAATGAAGAACGGCTCAAATTACGTTGCAAAGAAGTGTCCTGCACTTCTTTGCCGAGGCAGTCAATTTACGCATCGTAGTTTGACAGCTGTCAAACGACGACGCGTAAATTACAGGTCGTCTGCACAATACTTCGCTAAACCCATTCAAATGAATGGGCAGATGTTTGCCGACGTATTGTAGCCCTATTTTCAGACGTAAAACGAGGCATAATACGCCTCGTTTACGTCTGAAAATAGGTCGTGTGAACCCAGCCTTATATGGCATTGTATGGCAACGTTTTGGCACTGTATGGGAGCTGTATGGTTATATATACAAACCCAAATTTGCTTGTTGCTACAATCCTATTGGTGTCTATTAATTATTTTAGGCGATGTAGAGATTTTTTTTATTGTTTTTGCTGTACAATTACAGACTGGATCACACAGTCATTCACTAGGTTTTATAAAGTACTATTGACAGCTAACATGATTATGTCACTTCTGAATTGTACTTTTTATACTAAGATAAACAAGTATTGTTTTGACTGTAAGAATTAGAGGTGTTTGTATAATTTAATAGTTTCCTGGCTGCCTTTGTAGGGCTAAATGACTGAATCTCACACAATAAGTCTGAAAACGACTACTTTTTTCTACTGTGTACGCGTAAATCCAAAACGTCCTCTGGCTATAAAAAGACTTTGGCACAAAAACTGCTTTCTAAGCATCGTTTTTATCAAATTTTAAAATCTTGTAAAAAAAAAAGTGTTTCCACACTTGTGTAACTAGTTGTGTTTGATAAGGTGTTTCTGCTTCAAAGTCATTTACAAAAGCAAGTGTTTTAACACCTGTTATTGGGAACTCAGTGTAAGTTATTCTTATACATTAAAGAGGTTATTTGAGTTATAAAATTGATGGCCTATACTTAGGATAAGCCATCAATATTAGATTGGAGGGGTCCGACCATCGGCACCTCCGCCGATCAGCTGTTTCAAGGGGTGGCGGTGCTCATACGAGCGCCACAGCCACTCCATTGTTTACATTGTCTATTCGTACTTGCACGTGCTAATACATGTTGTGTTACATGTTGTTTCACTTCAATGGGACAGTGGTGCAATACCTTGCACGGCTGCTGCAAATATAAGGGCGCGTGTAAGTACAAATGGAGAGGAGAACCATGTAAACATTGAAGAGACTGCAGCCCCTTCAAACAGCTGATCGGCGGATTTGCTCACAGTCGGACCCCCACCAATCTAATATTGATGACCTATCCTAAGGATAGGCCATTCATTTTAATAACGCGGATAACACCTTTAAAAGGAACCTGTCACTATGAACATACTGTCCAGTCTGCAGACAGCATGTTATAGAGCTGGAGGAGCTGGGCAGATTGATATATTTTCAGACTATAAGACACACCTGACTATAAGGCCTTATTCACAAAACCGTATTCGGTCTGTGATATACGGTCCGCATGTCGGTCGCATTTCCCGGACCGAACACAGTTCAGGGAGCCAGGTCCTAGCATCATAGCTATGTATGCCGCTAGGTTTCCCTGCCTCCTCGCAGGAATACTGCCCCGTGCTGAAAGATGTTTTCAGTACGGGACAGTAGTCCCACGGGGAGGCAGTGACTCACAGCATCATACATAACTATATGCTATGAGCCCGGCTCCCTGAACTGTGTTCAGTCCAGGAAATGCGGCCAACATGCGGACTGTATATCACGGACCGCACACGGTGTGAATAAGGCCTTAGACGCACTCAGGTCTTAGACAACAGAAAATAGCAAATAATAATTTCATATTTTACTACTTCTAGAAAGAAAAACTATTTGTTAAAAACATTTTTTGTTCTGTTTCACCAGATTCTGAGAGCCATAACTTTTATATTATTTTTTTTTGCGGTATGAGCTGTAGTTTTTATTGGCACCATTTTTTGGTACATACGATTTTTTGATCACTTCTTATTTAATTTTTTTTAACGCTAAGTCGACTAGAAAAAACAATGATTCTGGTGTTTTCATTATTTTTTTACGCCATTCACCGTGCGAGTTAAATAATGGTATATTGTAATAGTTCAGACTTTTACGGATGCAGCGATACCAATTTTTTTTATTTTTTACATTGTGCTTGGGGAAAAATGGGAAAAGTTTTTCTTTTTAACTTTTAATATAAATTTTTTTTTTACACTCCTGAAAATGTATCTAACTTTTTTTTTTTACCCATTCTATTAGTTCCTCTAGGGAAGTTGAACTAGCTTGTACAAAACACTGCAATACAAATGTATTGCTGTATATTGTCATTCTTACAGGCTTCTGCGAAGCCCTGCTAAGCAGACAGAAGGCAGACCCTGGGGCCTTCATTAGGCCCCCGGGCTGCCATGACAACAATCGGCGCCCCCCGATTGCGGGGGGGATTCGTTGAGCTGTCGAAGGGGGCTGTCCCTCTCGGGTTTTCCCATGTAGGACATTTATGACCTATCCACAGCATATGTCATAAATGTGAGATAGATGCGGGTTCCATCTCTGTGACCCCCACCTATCTCTAGAACTGGTCCCCCTATACCCAGTTCTAGCTTTTTGTGCTCTCCTATAGTAGTGAATGGCAGTTACAGAAGCAGCGTAGCATGCTAACTACGCTATTTCTGTAACTACTATTCAGTTCTATGGGAGTTACGTAAGCAGCGTAGCACAGCCAGTTACGCTGTTTCTGTAACTCGACCATATAATCATTAAGTGGCCGGGAGAGCACAAAAAGCTAGAACTGGGTATAGGGGGCCCAGTTCTAGAGATAGGTTGGGGTCACAGAGGTGGGACCTGCATCTATCTGACATTTATGACATATCCCGTGGATATATCATAAATGTCCTTCAGTCGACTACGCTATTGATTCCGTGAAAATTATGGAACCCTTGCACAACGGAGACAAACGGAAACCATTGGCACCGGATCCGTCACCATTGAAATCAATTGTGATGGAAACCTATGGTTTCTGTAATGAATAGGGGTAGGGAGACGACGCAACTCAGTCCCTGCCTACTTGCACGGCCCGTCCTAAGTGACGGCGTACAACTGGGCGATGGTCCCTACGCTCAGTAAGTGCAAGATAGACAACACAAGACAAGGGCAGACAGAAGCAAAGGGGAAGTGGGGGCAGTTGCCCACGGAAAACCGTGAGCAACAGGCAGTGGTGAACGAGCCGAATCAAACCAAGAGTGTACGTAGTAGCAAAACAGAGCAGGCGAATAGTCAGGCAAGCCAGGGTCAAAAAGTTACAGCGGTCAATCAGGTAAATAGCAGGAATAGCAGAGCCAGGAAACCAGAGAATCACAGGAAAGGAACATGCTGCAAGAGAGGGTATAAATAGACCAAGGGTGGGAGCTAGAACCGTCAGGCCAGGCTGTGATAGGTTCTCCCTCTCCTCAGCCTGCAAGCCTGAGTGGTAACAGATCGCATCACTCTAGCAGACCTTGGAGCTGATGAAGGCTGATTAACCCTGGGTGTCGACACAGAACCTGTGTCAGGCAAACCCTTTACAGTTCCCCCCCTTTTATGAGGGGCCACTGGACCCTTCCTAGGTTGGCCTGGCTTGTTGGGGAACCCGAAGATGGAACTTCCTGAGCAATATACCGGCGTGAACATCCCGGGTGGGTACCCAAGTCCTCTCCTCAGGCCCGTATACTCTCCAATGGACCAGGTACTGGAGGGAGCCTTGGACCGTCCTGCTGTCCACAATCTTGGCTACCTCGAATTCTACCCCATCAGGAGTGAGAACGGGGACCGGAGGTTTCCTCGATGTAGCCAAGGACGGGGAGCAGCTTTTCAAGAGGGACGCATGGAACACGTTGTGTATCTGAAAAGACGGTGGTAACTCCAGCCGGAAGGATACAGGGTTGAGGACCTCAATGATTTTGTATGGCCCTATATACCGGGGAGCAAATTTCTTGGACGGAACTTTAAGGCGCAAATTTTTAGAAGACAGCCACACCAGATCCCCGATAGGGGTCCACAAATAGGGGGTTAGTTTAACGTCTTTTATCTGCCTGAGTCTTTTGGATGCTCTGGGACGCCTCAAGGTTCTTCTGAACCTGGGCCCAGACTGTGCACAGTTCCCGATGAACGACATCTACCTCTGGATTGTTGGAACCACCAGGTGTAACGGAGGAGAACCGTGGATTAAACCCAAAATTGCAGAAGAAAGGGGAGACCCCCGTCGAGCTACTGACCCGGTTATTAAGGGAAAATTCGGCGAGGGGAATGAAGGAGACCCAATCATTTTGACAGTCAGAGATAAAACACCTTAAGTATTGTTCTAGAGACTGATTAGTCCTCTCAGTTTGGCCATTAGTTTCCGGATGGAAGGCCGAGGAAAAGGACAGATCAATCTCCAGCTTCTTACAGAAAGCTCTCCAAAACATTGAAACAAATTGTACCCCTCTGTCAGAAACAATATTGACAGGAACCCCATGGAGACGCAGGATGTGTTTGACAAACAAGGTAGCTAACGTCTTGGCATTGGGTATTTTCTTGAGGGGTACAAAGTGGCACATCTTACTGAAGCAGTCTACTACAACCCACTCCACCGACTTGCTTGGGATGGAGGCAGATCGGTGATAAAATCCATGGAGATATGGGTCCGAGGTCTCTGGGGAGTGGGCAAAGAACATAGTAAGCCCGCAGGTCGGGACCTGGGAGTCTTGGACCTAGCACAAATTTCACAAGCGGCGACGTAGGCCTTAACGTCTAAACAACCCAGGCCACCAATAGGTTCTGGAAATGAGGTGCTTGGTACCCAGGATGCCTGGATGGCCAGTGCAGAGTCATGATTCTCCCTGAGCAACCTTAGCCGGAATTGCAGGGGAACAAACAGCTTGTTCTCAGGAAGGTTTCTCGGGAGCAGAACCTTGATCAGCCGCAATTTCGGAGGCTAAGTCTGAATCCACAGGGGATATGATTATAACTGGGGGCAAAATACAAGCGGGATCCTCCTCAGGAGGAGGGCTGGCCATGAAGCTACGCGACAGAGCATCAGCTTTGATATTTTTTGACCCAGCCCTAAAGGTAACCACAAAGTTGAATCTCGTAAAAAACAACGCCCAATCGAGCTTGTCTCGGGTTTAGCCTCCGGGCAGATTCTAGGAACACCAGATTCTTGTTTTCAGTAAGAACTGTTACCTGGTGCCTAGCCCCCTTGAGGAAGTGGCGCCACTCTTCAAATGCCCATTTATTGGCTAAGAGTTCGCGGTTTCCAACGTCATAGTTTCTCTCAGCGGAGGAGAACTTCCTGGAAAAGTAGGCACAGGGACGGAGATGGGTGAGAGACCTAGTAACCTGGGACAAGAGAGCACCCACTCCCACCTCGGAGGCGTCAACCTCCACGATGAATGGCTCCATTTGGTTAGGCTGAATCAGCACTGGGGCAGAGACTAAGCACCTCTTAAGGATCTCAAAAGCCTGGACCACCTCCGGAGGCCAGTGGAGAAGATCAGCACCTTTATGAGTGAGGTCCGTAAGAGGCTTAGCGATGACCGAGAAGTTAGCAATAAATCTCCTATAATAATTAGCAAACCACAGGAAACACTGTAAGGCATTCAGGGAGGCAAGGCGGACCCATTCTACCACAGCCTGAACCTTGGCAGGGTCCATGCGGAATTCGTTAGGAGTGAGGATTTGACCCAGAAAAGGTATCCCCTGCACCCCAAACACACATTTTTCGGTTTTTGCAAAGAGTTTGTTTTTCCGAAGGGCCTGGAGCACCTTCCTGACATGCTCAATGTGGGAGGACCAGTCCTTGGAAAACACAATTATATCATCAAGGTACACTACAAGAAATACCCCCAGATAGTCTCTTAAAATCTCATTTATGAAATTCTGGAAGACCGCGGGAGAATTACACAACCCAAAGGGCAAGACGAGATATTCGAAATGACCTTCGGGTGTATTAAACGCAGTCTTCCACTCATCCCCCTCTCTGATCCGGATAAGGTTATAAGCCCCCCGAAGATCGAACTTAGAGAACCATTGGGTCCCCTGAACCTGATTGAAGAGATCAGGAATCAAAGGAAGGGGATACTGGTTCCTTACAGTGATCTTATTTAAACTTTGGTAATCAATGCACGGCCTAAGACCACCATCCTTCTTCCCCACGAAGAAGAAGCCAGCAGCTACCGGAGAAGTAGACAGGCGAATGTAACCCTTGGCCAGGCTTTCCTGGATATATTCTCTCATGGCTTCACGCTCAGGACAAGAGAGATTAAATATCCTACCTTTAGGGAACTTAGCTCCTGGTACCAAGTCGATTGCGCAATCATACTCTCTATGAGGAGGTAATTCTTCGGAGGCCTTTTTAAAAAAGACATCCGTGAAGTCCTGAATAAACTCAGGTAGAGTGATCACCTCCTCGGCGAGAGAAACCAAATTAATAGAAAACATGACGTCATGCATTCATTACCCCATTTAGTAAGATCACCAGTATTCCTGTTAAAAGTGGGATTATGCGTCTGCAACCAAGGGAGGCCTAAAATAAAATCGGACGATAACCCCTGCATCACTAACACAGAACACTGCTCCAAATGAATGGAGCCAACAATGAGTTCAAAAACAGGGGTATGCTGCATAAAGTAACCATTAGCAAGCGGAGTGGAGTCAATACCCACTACCGGGACAGGTTTAGGCAAATCAATTAGTGGCATAGCTAGAGACATAGCAAATTCCACAGACATAATATTAGTAGCAGACCCTGAATCCACAAAGGCACTGCCGGTAGAAGACCTTCCATCAAAAGAGACCTGAAATGGAAGCAAGATTTTATTAGGCTTCATGTTAACGGGAAATACCTTTGCGCCCAAGCGACCTCCCCGATGGTCACTTAGACGCGGAAGTTTTCCGGCTGCTTATTCTTGCGCCTGGGACAGGCGTTCAATTGATGCTTGTCATCCCCACAGTAGAAGCAGAGACCATTCTTCCTGCGAAAATCTCTACGTTGTTGGGGAGACACGGAGGCCCCGATTTGCATCTGTTCATCCGAGTTCTCCGTGGAAGAACGAAGCAGCGGAACCTCTGGAGTCATCATTGTGTTTGTCAGGGCTCCGTTCCGACGGAAAGCTCCAACGGAACGTCGGAACGGAGCCCTAGCGCAGTTGTGAATGAAGCCTTACTGAAACTCTCAGCTTCCTAGCTACATTCTGGTATTCTGTGTGTCTTAGAAGTATGAAGAAAATACTGCAGACTGACAAACGCCATGTTAAAGGAACAACACAACTAGAAATTAATGAGAAATCTATACAGAAGAAAAAGTTTCTTGTGTTTACTATTATTAATCATTTATAGGACTACTGTTCCTTTAGCATACAACAGGGGTCTCAAACTCGGGCGGGTAAATGGGCCGCATTACCCAAAAAATTTGAAGTTGACGGGCCGCATTACTTTCAAATTTGATACAATACAAAATTATTGTTAATCAATTAGTGTTATTTGAACTACTATAACAATACTACATTATTATAATAATATTACATTACTATAAGAATACTACATTACTATAATAATACTGCTAGGTTTAAACTTACCAGAAATGTGCGAGTTTACTCCACATGCTTATTTTAACAATCAAGTTTTCCAGTTTAACTGTTGCTAAATGCAGTCTGGCTGCTCAGTTGGCAGCGTTTGACAGACAGTAGAATATAAAGATTGTGCAGCCTCTTTTTAGATACTGCCACAGAGCCCTCTGTAAATAATACCACACTGCCCTGTGTAGATACTGCCACAGTGCCCTTTGTAGATAATGCCACTGTGCCCTCTGTAGATAGTGCCCAGTGTCCTCTGTAGATACAGCCACATTGCCCTCTGTAGATAATGCCACATTGCCCTCTGTAGATATTGCCACATTGCCTTCTGCAGATAATGCCAGTGTCCTCTGTAGATAGTGCCCCAGTGTCCTCTGTAGATAGTGCCCCAGTGCCCTCTGTAGATACTGCCACAGTGCCCCCTGTAGATACTGCCACACATATCCTTTGTAGATATTGACACACACCCCTTTGTAGATAATGCCACACGCATACACACACAACCCCTATAGATAGTGCCACATGCCCCCTATAGGAGTGGAATCCCCAGCCAGAGCATTGCCGACGGACTGGCCTAGGATTTTTCTGCTGTAGATAGCGCCCCACACACCACTCTATTGACAGCGCTACACACCCCCTCCATGTAGGTAGCTCCATTGAAGGTTCCTCCTCGACCGGAATCCCCGGCCAGAGCATTGCCGAAACTCTGGCCAGGAATTCCTCTGCTGGAGGAACCCTATCATCACTGTCTATATATGGACAGTGACGTCAGGGGCTACCTCTAGGAGCCGAATCTCTAACCAGAATCTCCGGCATTGCGCTGGCCGGGGATTTCGGTCGAGGATGGAGCCGCAATGGAGCTACATACATGGAGGGGGTGTGTAGCACTGTCAACAGGGTGGTGTGTGGGGCGTTATCTACAGCATAGGAATCCCAGGCCAGTGTGTCGGCAGCGCTCTAGCTGGGGATTACGGTTTTGGAGGGAGCCCCAATGGAGCCTTCTTCAGGGAGGGGGGTTTAGCGCTGTCAAAAGTGAGGTGAGTGGGGCGCTATTTACAGGGGGGTTGCACTACAGGGGACTGTCAGGCCACTGCTCACCTATCACCAATACGTCGGCAGCACGGGAAAAGGACTGACGTCATGAGGGAGCGCTCCTCCTTTCGTCTACTCTCTTCTCTCCCTGCTGGCCGCACATGACAGCCTCAGGGGCCATATGTGGCACGTGGGCTGCATGGTTGAGACCCCTAGCATACATGACTTGTATCATCAATGACAATTTAGATGAGTGCTGCTCTAAAGGTGTATTCAGGTGTAAGTGTACATTGTTTTACATGGACAGCCCATCGATTTCATTGAGAACTGTTTAATGCTTAATTTCCCATGTGGTGGCGTTGCAAATAAATGTAAACGTTCTTCCTGGTTTCCCCCGCAGATTACAGATAATCATTTGGGGTCTCTCAGCAATGGGTCTCTTGTGATCAGCTAATCATCTGAGGACCCTTCTGATTCCCTAATGAGGAAACTTTTGTTTAGTGGCTTAAGTCTTTTACTGTCTCTTTTCGGTTTTAGTTTTAGCACATTAGGTAGAAGACAAGGGTCTATCTTGCTGCCAGATGACATCAAGTTCCCAGTAGAATCAGGTAATAGAGGCAACTAAAAATGATGAAGTGAGAAGATTGATAGAAAGGTTAAAAACAACCCAGAAGTCCATCCAGTTCAACCAGTCTTATACGTCTTTAAATAATTTGCTTGTGCGCTTGTTCCATATCATTTAAATGCTAAATTCTCAATCAGTTGGGAACGCGTATTTAATTCCCAGAAGTCTTCTTTCAATATAAATACTATTTTTTCTGGAAGATATATTATCCTTTATAAGTCAGGGATGCAAGGTTCAACCTTCAAGGAAGGCTGGCAGACTTGTGCTGTTGAATATTTCAGATTTGCAGCTAATTAATGCTGTCTTTAATATCAGAGCTTCTCAAATACTCATTCCCCTGATAAAGAAAGTAGTTATTCAGGATCTTCTCACACGAGAGTCACGGCATTAATTATCCGGACACCTCGCGTCTGCCAATGACAAAACCACCTGTATGGAAGTAAGATGATCTTGAAATAAGCACTGGATAGGTCCTTGAGGACCAGACTTGGGAACATACATCATAAGACATTATAAATGTGACAGGTGGATCATGCTTTAATATATCCACTTATTACCTGGCTCTAAGAAAATCATTGTTTTGAATTTACACAATCTGCCACAATGCAGATCAACAGGGATATAGCTGTAGGAGTTAGCAGTCACATAAAGGCTCTGAGGACCGTCTGTCTCATAAGTAGACACCAGTATTATAAATGGCACATGGTAGGTGGGGGGCCCTCTTACATATTTAGCATTGGACCCCAGGAGCTTCATGTAATGCCTCGGTACATCACTATGGGTAAATTGATAAAAAAAAATTCACTGAGTGTTAGTATTCCACCTGTCAATGTTGTGTGTCCTTACACACTCTTCCACTGTTCATTAGTGCTGACTGTGAAGGGACAGACCATATTGACAAGCAGAATTGTAATGCCAAGTTGTCAATTTATTTATGCATTTCCAGGATGAATAACAGAGGATTGTCGCAATGCAGAGTTCTAAGAAAAGATGCCCAATAATTGTCATTTTATTGGGAATTCAAATATACATAAGAGACAGCATAAACTTTGTAATACCTCTTTCATTTTAATTTGGTGCCCACAGAAAGGTCTTGGGGGCCACATTGAATGGACATCTGGCTGTTTGTTTACATCAGTGGTTCCCAAACTTTCTTATGGTATGTGTACACACAAAATAAAAAAACGTCTCAAAATACACAGCTGTTTCAGGGGAAAACAGCTCCTCATTTTCAGAAGTTTTTTAAGCCGTTCGCGTTTTTTTGCGGCGTTTTTGGAGCTGTTTTTCTGTAGAGTCTATGGGAAAACGGATACAAAAATGGCTGAAGAAATGACATGCACTTCTTTATTTTTAAGCGGCCGTTTTTTACGTGGCCGTTTTGAAAAACGGCCGTGAAAAAACGGCTTGTCGGAACAGAACGCCGTTTTTCCCATTTTAGGGACGTTTACGGCCCGAAAAACGCCCGAAAATAAGCCATGTGAACATACCCTAACCTTGAGAGTCACATTCAGCACTGAGAGATGGTTTCAAGCTACATTCAACTCGAAGAGATCATAGAAGCTATGTAACCAATACATAACTTTATTTTTCCATCAAAATAGTCATATGAAGGCTCGTTTTTTTCCGGACGAGTTGTATTTTTAATAGCACCATTTTGGGGTGCTATTAAATAACTACTTGATTAACTCTTATTAGTGGGCATGGAGAAAAAACATCAATTCCGCAAATGTTTCTGTCTAGTAGAAAGCCCACAAGCCATCGAGCAGGGGTCTACAAGCCATATGTGGCTTCTGAGCTACGGGTTGGGGACCCCTGGTTTACATTCTATGTGCGCATTAAAGTCTGTGCAGCTTTTCCACAGTTTGCAAATAAACACAGTGTGTTCCCAGATCTTGGCTTGGGGACCAAATTGACGATGTTTTAAAAAAAAATTCTATCCTTTATACTAAACTAAATTGGCTTCATTTAATATCCTATTATGAATAACTAGAAAACAGTATTTCATCTGTTGAAGTTTACATGACTCTGGGCCTCCATGGACACATCTATATTTGTCTTCTTTATATGTCACTGCTGTCAAGATCTTTCGATGCTGGATCTCATTTACTAATATTAATGCTGTCAGATGTGTAACCGTGCGACTCTTAGTTTATTTACATTTTGTGAATTATGTCAGCCCGACCGGCACAAAGTCAATAAATGCAGCTAAGACAAGCCATCTTTTAAAACAACTGTGGCTTTTTCCCATACTTTGCTCTGAATGAAAAATCACGACTTGAGCTGCAGGCTGCGGCAATATTGAAAATCCCATGACTTCCCTTCAAAGGCCTGGAGAAGTGTTTCACCTCCTCAGCTGCCCCTGTCTGACTAGCACCTCTTACATTTCGTTAGCCCGAGGGCGGATCATGCTGGTAGAATGAGAGGGAAAATGATTGTGTTTGCACAGAATGAGCTGTAGAACAGAGGGGCTTAACACATGTGCATGTGTTTATTATCTGTTATTCATGACAGAACCCATTTACGACATGTGCTGCCCCTAATTATTGGTGCGAAGAGATTACGGCCATTGTATCCCTGTTTCACCCAGTCCCTAGAGGACTCTCAGAGGCTGCATTCAAAGAAATCTCCTGCACAATGCGTAAGCTTATTTTCTGTGGTGTAAACTCCAAAAGAGTGTGGGTGTCAGGGGCACAATATGTGGCCAACTGTTTTTTGTGATCTTTTGTATGGTACATTTAATGTAATCATTCGCTGCCTTTCATTTGACACACACTTATAATTTCCTCATCGACCTCTCTACTGGCAAGCATGCAAAAACCGCAGAGTTACAGCGAAAGCTTACTTCATTAGAATATGATCTGAAATATTTCTGCTACATTAACCTATAAGCCTTGTATAGTAAATGGAGCATTTGGAAGAGATTTGTTTTTTGTTTTCTAGGGATTTCAGTGAACCAGCTTCTACAAAATAGTTTTTGTAATGATCTACAATTTGTAGATTAAATTGCAAGATTTCTAGAGTAGTTTGTTAATAATAATAATAATAATAATAATAATAATGTTAATAGTAATAATAAATATTATTATCATCTTTATATATATATATATATATATATATATATATATATATATATATATATACACAGCACACAAGAAAATGGTGACAGCACACTGTGAACACCAAAGTTACCTAAACCGCTAAATCTAAATAAATATGCATTACATGCTAAATCTACTTACAATAGGGGGGTTCTTAGTGCACGTGTTTGCCCACCTGCCTCTATACACCTATGTAGATAGATATTGCATTAAAAACCAGACGTTTGCAGCTAGAATAGTCATTTAGCACATTAACAATGTATAGAGTATATTTCTGATTCTGATTTGATCAAAATGTGCACTAAGAGCCTCCCTATTGTAAGTAGATTTAGCATGTAATGAATATATATTTATATTTAACGGTTTATGTTACCTTGGTGTTCGCAGTGTGCTGTCGCCATTTTCTTGTCTGCTGTATAAATTTGCAGTCACAGGCGTTCTTGCACCTGCATACACGTTTTGTATAATTATGTTGGAATGTGCTGTTCAAACTTTTGTGTTGTTTATGTGATTTATATATATATATATATATATATATATATATATACACTACCATTCAAAAGTTTAGGGTCACTTAGAAATTTCCTTATTTTTGAAAGAAAAGCACAGTTTTTTCAATGAAGATAACATTAAATTAATCAGAAATACACTCTATACATTGTTAATGTGCTAAATGACTATTCTAGCTGCAAACGTCTGGTTTTTAATGCAATATCTACATAGGTGTATAGAGGCCCATTTCAAGCAACCATCACTCCAGTGTTCTAATGGTACATTGTGTTTGCTAACTGTGTTAGAAGGATAATGGATGATTTAAAAAACCCTTGTGCAATTATGTTAGCACCGCTGTAAACAGTTTTGCTGTTTAGAGGAGCTATAAAACTGACCTTCCTTTGAGCTAGTTGAGAATCTGGAGCATTACATTTGTGGGTTCGATTAAACTCTCCAAATGGCTAGAAAAAGAGAGCTTTCATGTGAAACTCGACAGTCTATTCTTGTTCTTAGAAATGAAGGCTATTCCATGCGAGAAATTGCCAAGAAACTGAAGATTTCCTACAACATTGTGTACTACTCCCTTCAGAGGACAGCACACACAGGCTCTAACCAGAGTAGAAAGAGAAGTGGGAGGCCCCGCTGCACAACTGAGCAACAAGATTAGTACATTAGAGTCTCTAGTTTGAGAAATAGACGCCTCACAGGTCCTCAACTGGCAGCTTCCTAAAATAGTTCCCGCAAAACGCCAGTGTCAACGTCTACAGTGAAGAAGCGACTCCGGGATGCTGGCCTTCAGGGCAGAGTGACAAAGAAAAAGCCATATCTGAGACTGGCTAATAAAAGGAAAAGATTAATATGGGCAAAAGCACACAGACGTTGGACAGTGGAAGATTGGAAAAAGTGTTATGGACAGACGAATCGAAGTTTGAGGTGTTTGGATCACACAGAAGAACATTTGTGAGACGCAGAACAACTGAAAAGATGCTGGAAGAGTGCCTGACGCCATCTGTCAAGCATGGTGGAGGTAATGTGATGGTCTGGGGTTGCTTTGATCCTTGTAAAGTGGGAGATTTGTACAAGGTAAAAGGGATTTTGAATAAGGAAGGCTATCACTCAATTTTGCAACACCATGCCATACCCTGTGGACAGCGCTTGATTGGAGCCAATTTCATCCTACAACAGGACAATGACCCAAAGCACACCTCCAAATGATGCAAGAACTATTTAGGGAAGAAGCAGGCAGCTGGTATTCTATCTGTAATGGAGTGGCCAGCGCAGTCACCAGATCTCAACCCCATAGAGCTGTTGTTGGAGCAGCTTGACCGTATGGTACGCAAGAAGTGCCCATCAAGCCAATACAACTTGTGGGAGGGGCTTCTGGAAGCATGGGGTGAAATTTCTCCCGATTACCTCAGCAAATTAACAGCTAGAATGCCAAAGGTCTGCAATGCTGTAATTGCTGCAAATGGAGCATTCTTTGACGAGAGCAAAGTTTGAAGGAGAAAATTATTATTTCAAATAAAAATCATTATTTCTAACCTTGCCAATGTCTTGACTATATTTTCTAGTCATTTTGCAACTCATTTGATAAATATAAGTGTGAGTTTTCATGGAAAACACAAAATAGTCTGGGTAACACCAAACTTTTGAACGGTAGTGTAGATATTAACATAGATATTATATTTAAGATATAGTTGCCTGGATAATATTTCATGCACAAGCCGGAGCCCAGTGCACAGAGCCTGTAAGATAGTGCACATCCAATCTCTGTAGTTATGGAGAAAACCTCATTACACACAGTCCAATGAAGCATGGCAATTTTTTTTTCTGTCATATGCTTATAGAATCTGGCAGAACAAAATCTCTTTATGCCTCTGTATGAAACTAGAGCCATAATAAGGCCATGTGCACAAGCCCTTAAGGTGGCCATACACCTCATATGGCTGTCGGCCAAACTATTGTTTGGCTGGCAGCTATTCCTTGTCAACCTCCACATACCACATACACATGCACACACGGTTCGGCCGAGCATGCATGTATTCTCAATATGGAGAAAGTAATAAGCTGCTGCCATACACCTCTGGCGGTTGCTTATTTGCCTTGAGAACATCGGAACATGTATGTTGAAATTCAAAATGCCAGATCCTTTTTTTTAGCAACTTCTGCCGTTCGAATGTCGGCAGAACATCTAATACACTATGGTTGGCCGGTCCTGTTGAAATTGGCGGGTTCAGCTGACATAAATCTAATGTCTATGGTAACCTTTAGTCTATGACAACATAGCAGATGTTTGTATATGTAGTCCTGGTGGCAGTATAGATTAACATCGTCATTGGCTCCATATGCATCCATCTGACAATTTTATCTCGTCATCAGCTACTTAGGCAGACTGATGGATCACATGTCAAACAACTCCAGTGACATCATACAGACATCATACAACAGTGTAGTGTAAAATTGTTATCTCATAGTAGTCCATTTTGTCCAAATATGTGTTATTGAGGCATGAACAGTGAATTTCATTCGTAGCGACATTTTTAATTACAGATGGTAGTGCTGCTTATTGCACAATCTGCACCACCAGTAGTTGCAGATCATGCAGCATCGTGGTTGTAAAACATTGGCAAAAACTACATGTGAATGGATCCTAAACTTACTAACATCTGAATTCCCAATTATCAGACATTTCAATCCCTGTCCATTCCACAGAAAATCTCTCTTCTTTAAAAAAAAGTCTATATATAAAAAACTGAATTAGAATTAGTTCTGCATTCATGAATTAAAGGTGTTAGTGGTATATTTGAAGCCTAAAGCAATGATTGATTGCCTAAAATCATATGAAAGAAACAAGTGAGGCTTCCCAGTCCCCAGCCATAGGAACGGAACACACTACGGAACGGGTAGGAGGGGTCATTACCCCACAGAGATTTATATTTATCCTCCTGGGAAATAGATCACTCACATGTTTTGCAACAATTTGGAGCATTTTCTTAAACTCTGCAAAGAAATGATAATATCACCAATATTGAATTTTTTTGCATGGAGCACTACATCTCCTGTACAATAAGGAATTTTTTTTTGTAAACAGTCTTGTCCTGGTGTGCCATTTGTTTTACACACTTTTTAAATATGTTACAAGTAAAAGTTACATTTTAAACGAAACTCTAGTCCTATTCCAGTGATTTAATTATGCATTCATGAATTATCATTACTTTTTCCCACTTTATTATTATTATTCTGTATTGGTTCCTATTGCAAGTGAAGGACAAATCTTTAAATGGATTTTGTTCACCATCTGGGGAGTTAGGGCTGTGGGCTCAAAGCTCTGAATGATCATTACCAGGCAGTTTATGGTTTCGCCAGAGGCGATGTTTACATTGGCCTTAATTGTGTTTGTTAATTGTATTGTTTTTACAGGCAGCGAGTTATAGCACCTTTTATACAATGGAACAATTCATCAGCGTTCAGAGGCGTTCCAGCATAACACCCCTACCCTTAACAAAGAGCCCTGTTTATGTAAAGTCCCCCACAAACAAAATGACCCAGTCTCTGTAGGAAAAGCGTCTATTTCCTTCTCCATCTCTTTAACCTGTCTGTGGATAGTCGTAGCCCGAAAATTAATTTGTCGTTTAACACGTTACAAATCCAGCTCAGCAATCTCGAACCCCTTCTGCTGAATTAAAGCGTATTTCCGTAAAACAGCCAGGACCATTTATTATATGAAAATTAATTAAACTTGCTGAGTATTAGGAGAAACCAATGTGCCATTATTTATGTGTTAAACAGAAGGAAATGCTCCGTTATAACCTTCGATTTCCTCTTTAAAATAAATAGAAAAAAGAGAATTATGGCAGTTTATAGGAGGATGTAAAATGGAGAGAACAAAATAAATGTCAATCACCGGAAGATTGGAAGTAGCTAATACATCTAATAAAATGCAATTCAAAAATTAAACATTTCCCCTTTAAATAAAATAACTACTTGTGAATATCTAGTAAGCAGGGGTGTAGCTCCAGGGTACTGGAGGGGCATTTGGGTGGTGCCGGGGGTTCCAGTTAGAAGCTGGGAGACAGACAGTACTGCAAGAACTAAAACTTTGCCAGAGAGATCACCACCATTACTTAGTTATGTCTATTTTTTAGGAAGATGGCCGACAACTAATATGGCTGCCGTTAAAGCTCCCTAAAAAGTTGTCAACTAGGTTTGTCAGACTACTAAAAGGCAAATCTTGATACCTACGTAGACATGCTGGTGGGAAATCATGATGTATCACTACATAATTAGATAGATTTGATGTTTAGGAGGTTAGAGTGAATGTTCACCAATATTTTATAGCTTAGTTATAGAATTAAACTGCATAAAAAGTTGAGTAAATTCATTACAATACTTATATTGTACTGATTTTGAGTTATAGTCTGTAATAAAGGCATGGGCTGCATTCATAATTCTGCAGGCTTCAGAGCTGAAATATTGCAAAATTCCTTGTTGACTCAATACTTGCACATAACTTACTTTGGTGATTCTGATTCTAGGGAGTTTAAGGCCATGTTCAGATGTGGCCGAATTTTTCCGGTGCAGATTCGGGGCAATTACGCAATGAATCTGCAGCAACATTTGTATATTTGACAGGTAATTCAGATGTTGCAGATATCACAGCGGACTTGCCACAGATTTCAGTTTTAGCATTGCAAAGGCTGAAATCCGCAATGAAATTCCGCTTCTTCTCTGCAATGGAAAGAGCAAGCTACGGAGGGAAAAATCTGCACCGCAGCCCGATTTCACAGTTATTTTCTGTAACGTCTGAACTGAGTTTCCTAAAAATGTATAGAAAGAAATGTAACAAATGGCTGCTGCAGAATTCCACTGCGGACTGGAATTCAACAGCAATTCCGCCACATCTGAATGTGCCCTAAAATGTCCACTACAAAAATCCTATGTAGGAAGAAACAGAAAAAAACCCAGTACAACTACATTAGAGTTCATCTAACCTGTTTCTGATAGCTGTGACTGTTGACGGTATCTGATGACAAGCTTCTTGACTGTTTCCAATGCCAGGCAGCAGCTTGGGACCATAATACAGACTGTTGCTTGGGACCTGTGGAATGTATTTACAAAGTTACTTAACTTTACAATGGTGTTCAAATATGCACATATCCTTCGAAAAAGGGGGTTGAGAACTCCTGCGGAATTTCTAATGGGGGCCATATAAGTTTGCTTTTCAAGAAACAGATATAACTCAGAGACAGCAGGTTATATTATTTAAATTAAAAAAATACACAAGGACATCACAGGAAAGTAGAGCATATTCATCTAAGGAAATTTTTTATCTTACAGCTTTAGCGCATGTACTAAATGGCCTTTGACATCGTTGATCGGTGCTCGTTTGCTCCTGTCACAAGGAGCAATGGATGGGGACGAGCGGTCGTTACTCCGATCGCTCATCATCACCATCCATTATTATCATGTCGGCAGTGCGTCTCCCTGTTTACACAGGGAGATGCGCTGGCGACAACGCTAATATTTAACTTTTTTAAAACGATACGATCAGCAGGTGATCGGGCGTTAGCTCGTTCATCTGCTGATCGTTCCCCTGTTTACATAGGGCAATTATCGGCATCTATAAACGCTCGTCTGCCCGATAATCGCCAGTGTAAAACCATATAGATTTATGGGACGTGCATAAGAAAAAATATCTCCAATGATAATGTGAAATGTGTATATATTTGGTACAATTAAAAAACAACTTATACAGTTGCTTTATATAATACAATAGGGAATAACATAGATAGATGCCCTAATATAATATCATTGGCCCTGCTAACTTTAGTTATGGGAGTTTACTCTGCTAAATAAGTTTTTCTAAATATCTTTATAGCTCATTTTTTTTACTACAGGGATCCAAATTTCATGTGTAGCCATAGACTTATGTAATAATACTCAGTCTGCCTGCAGCCACCACTAGGGGGAGCTTATGAGCTTACTGCATACTATTTTACTACTGTTGGTCAATGTAGATTGTATGCAGCAAGTTCTTCATATCCTTTACTATGCAATTTCTAAACAGCGCAGCAAGGCCCTGTCAACATCTGCGTCGGAGGCTCCGTTTGTCACCTCTGTCGCAGATTCCATCATATTTGCCAGTCAGAATAGCACAGTATACAGCGCTATTTTGTCCGGAAAAATAAAGTTAATTAAAGTCAATGGGTTCCGCCGGGCACCGTGTGACGGATCTGGCGCTTCTGTTTTTCTCCTTTTTCTGTTCCTATGATGGATTACAGATTTTAAGAGCATAATCCAGGTGTATCCAGCCATGCATTTAGTTACTTCTGCACTATTACTATTTCCATATGGAAACTGAGTACAGTCATTGCATGACAACTGCCTTTATTTCTATGCAGAAAATGTCTAACCACACATATCACATAGCAATCATTAATTGCTAGAAAACGTAATTTGTATTTTAGCAATTTTCCAAATATTCTCTTTTCATCCTTAACAGTAAAGTATCCCGGAATCAGGACCTACGTAGATCCTCATACTTATGAAGATCCTAACCAAGCCGTGCACGAATTTGCAAAAGAGCTGGACTCTTCCTGTATATCTATAGATAAAGTCATTGGAGCAGGTAAGAAACTAAATTCTGGGTTATATCAAGTAAATAAATGGAAAAATCTATTATTTATGTATTATATGTAATAAACTTCTAGTGAACTTCAGGGACCCACTAAACATATCTGAATAGAAAGGCTGTATGCGACCTTGGGATGTATGGCATATACATTTGCTGTCAGGTGCACAGTAACGTTCTGATATTAACCATTTCACTTTATGAGAGGCTGGTGGCATTGGCAATAATAGTCCTCATTATAAAAGCTGCATATATACACCTGGTAAGGACGTCATTCTTTATATATAAAGCATATTACATTTTGGTCTTTGCGGTGCTTTAAACTGTGGTTGGCAAGTCATGTTGGGAATTGTATTCTATCAATTCCTCCAGCAGGCAAGCTACAAAATGTACCAGTACCAGTTTTTATTATCAGCCTATGTGTGTCGCTTTGATTATTTGTAAGTCTGGTCCTTTAAAAGTACATACCTGATTGCACACGCCGAGAGAACATATTTAATAGAATGTATTTTTTACTTGGGGAATTGTATCTGGAAATGCTTTCCATAAAACCAGAAGTTCTGCATTGATTTTAATACCTGCTAGTTATTTTTTATTAACCAATAATAATATAGTGTGAGTAGAAAATCTACAATAAAATATTAATACTCAGCAGTTTGCAGCTCGCTGTAGATGACTTGCAAGAAATCGACAAATACATTGAATTTTAGATACAGGTGTAGCAGTGCTGAGTTTGTTATTTAGCTCTTTTGGTGTAACACTCATAGCTTAGATAGCTTATTAGGTTTACCAGCAGTCCTATCCACATTTAGATATCACAATGGGCTGTGCCATTAACAATGTAAACTTATATACTTCTTTGTGGCTGGATTATTTGTGCATCATAAAAAGTAGTTGTCCCGCGATTAGATATTAGATTCGCTGTTAGGTCACACAAAACAGCACACTTTTTCAATTAGAATAATAAAAAAAAAAAAATACCCCTGTGTCTAGTCTAGATATTGCTGTTATATACTTCTTATGGCGCCCCTGGTGTTCTTTTGATTCTTTCTCAGAACATCCACCTAATGTGTCCAGTGTAGGCGGTCACACATGCCCAGTAGCTCCGTCCCACCACCCGGATCCTCTTGTACATAGACGGAGGAGTGATTACTGCTATTGTGCAGGCCCACCAATAAGAATCGGTGGAACAGAAGTGGCTTTTTCTCACCAGTACTGAACACATTAGGTAGACGTTCTGAGAAAGGGATCGAAAGGACACTAGGGGGCGCCATAACAAGTATGTAATAGCGATGTAATGATGGGGTAGGGAGACAGACAGGTGAGCCCTAATCTACCCACCACTCAGTCCCTGCCTACTTGCAGGGCCCGTCCTAGGCGACGGCGTACAACTGGTCGACGGTCCCTACGCTCAATATGTGTACGACAGACAAACAGACAAGGGTACACAGAAGCTGAGGGTAATGGGGCAGTTGCCCACGGCAACACCGTGAGCAACAGGAGTAGTGAACGAGCCGAGTCAAACCAGGAGTGTACGAGGTACCAAACGCAGAGCAGGAGCGTAGTCAGTAAAGCCAGGGTCAAAATGAAGCAAGGTCAATAATCATAGCAGGAGCAGCAGAGCCAGGAAACCAGACAGAATCACAGGCAAAGACAAGCAGGAAATGAAGGTATAAATAGGCCGAGGGCGGGAGCTAGAACCGTATGGCCAGGCTGTGATAGGTTCTCCCACTCCTCAGCCTACCAGCCTGAGTGGTAGCAGATCGATTCACTCTATCAGACCTAGGAGCAGGTGCAGACTGATTAACCACGGGCGTCGACACAGAAGCTGTGTCTGGTAAATCCTTCACAAGCAATATTTAGACACAGGAGCATTTTTTTTAAATGGTTTCTATTCAAAAATTGTTCTTTTTTATGTGATCTAACAGACAAATGTAATATTTAAATGTGGGACAAGCCCTTTAAATTAATATATTTATCTGCAGTCCTGTGTAAAATCACAAACACTGCGCCAAACTCCACTACATCTGACAAACTGGGCTTAAAGAGGCTCTGTCACCAGATTTTCAAACCCCTATCTCCTATTGCAGCAGATCGGCGCTGCAATGTAGATTACAGTAACGTTTTTGTTTTTTTCAAAAACGAGCATTTTTGGCCAAGTTATGACCATTTTTATATTTATGCAAATGAGCCTTTCTTAAGTACAACTGGGCGTGTTTAAAGTTATGTCCAAGTGGGCGTGTATTGTGTGTGTACATCTGGGCGTTTTTACTTGTTTTACTAGCTGGGCGTTGTGAATAGAAGTGTATGATGCTGACGAATCAGCATCATCCACTTCTCTTCGTTACCACCCAGCTTCTGGCAGTGCAGACACACAGCGTGTTCTCGAGAGATCACGCTGTGACGTCACTTCCTGCCCCAGGCCCTGCATCGTGTCGGACGAGCGAGGACACATCGGCACCAGGCGACAGAGGCTACAGTTGATTCTGCAGCAGCATCGGCGTTTGCAGGTAAGTCGATGTAGCCTCTGTCGCCTGGTGCCGATGTGTCCTCGCTCGTCCGACACGATGCAGGGCCTGGGGCAGGAAGTGACGTCACAGCGTGATCTCGCGAGGACACGCTGTGTGTCTGTGCACTGCCAGAAGCTGGGTGTTGACGAAGAGAAGTGGATGATGCTAATTCGTCAGCATCATACACTTCTATTCACAACGCCCAGCTAGTAAAACAAGTAAAAATTCCCAGATGTTACACACACAATACACGCCCACTTGGACATAACTTTAAACACGCCCAGTTGTACTTAAGAAAGGCTCATTTGCATAAATATAAAAATGCTTATAACTTGGCCAAAAATGCTCGTTTTTGAAAAAAAGAAAACGTTACTCTAATCTACATTGCAGCGCAGATCTGCTGCAATACGAGATAGGGGTTTGAAAATCTGGTGACAGAGCCTCATTAACTTCATCTTTAGATGTACCATTTTTTATGAGCTGTGCAGCGTTAAGGCCGCAGTACTGCAGATGTTTATTCCTGTAATGTTTTTCGATCTGCAAACGCTGTTTTTCAGTTTTATCTAATAAAAAAATGACAGGAAGAGTAATTCAATTCTTAGTATACAAATCGCTGAATAAAATAACCACACGCTGTTTTGTTTTGCTATGTGTTTGTGATAAGGTATATCATTTACATTTAAAGGTTAACAAGTTCTAAAAAACTATTTTCAGAACAAATGCATATTTTTGTGGATCAAGTGGCCACGCGAAGATAATTGCTGCAATGAACTGAATACTGCTGCTGAATGCTTCCCATATTACCCTAATCCCCTATAATAATCATCTTGACATTAAATTCATCATTGAGCAGATTGAATGGTCAGGATGATCAAGCTCAACAGAACGCTATGAAGCTGCACACAGGAAGCCATCGCTGTATCATATGATTCCTAAACACTAAGGACTCAGGCACACAACTGTATTCTGGTCCCATACAATCTTCGAGTTGTGCGGAGCCGTAATAAAGCACCCATAGAAGTCTATAAGGCCCTCATGTACCTCGTATGTCTCCGGTTTCATACAGGGGCGCATGGAGGGTGTTTATGTTGAATATTGTAAGAATGTGATCAATTAAAAATTATGGCATGCCCTCAGGGGCGTAACACACTTTTTAATGGGGCCTCCCCAGCATAGACCCCCCTCCCAGCATACACTCTCCATATTAGACATAGAAAAAAGGCATTTACTCACTGCCCCTGGCTTCTCTTCAGGCTGTGCAAGATCTGTGCTGCAGTGCAAAGAAGGTCCTGATGCCGGGCAGTGCCAGGACGTTGTAGACTACACAGCACACAACGTTCAGCATCAGGATGTTGTGAGCTGCGTCACATACAACGTCTTGATGCTGCCTGACGTCAGGACCTTCTATGTGCGGAGACACAGACCTTGTGTGCTAGGGTCTGAAGTAGCAGCCTGTCAGGATGCGGCGTGGGCCCCCTACGGGCACCTTTCCTCTCCGGGCCAGGTTGCGGTCGCATTCCCTGCAACCTCGATCATTACGGCACTGTATGCCCTATTGGATTCTGTATTATGGAGATATCCTCTTCTAGAAGCATTGTTTGTGAGAGAGAACAGCTAATATGGTGCTGTACGGAGGGAGACACCATATGGCCGCACATGGAGTGCCTTTGACTCTGTTGTATGGAGTCGTAGGCACTGTGTACTTCTGTATAGGCTCTGTACACACATCAGTAGGCAAATCGAAAGATAATCTTACAGTTATGGGCAATATTTGCCTATATGTGGTTACCATGAAGAAACTCTTAAGATATATACAGTAAATAATTCACATACAGGTACAGGTAAGACACAGTGGTTGTCTTGATATTTTAATCAATCTCCAGTTTATATGCACATGTATATACAGTATAAGCAAACCTTCATCTACAGTTTCACCTACCTCCCCGCAGTGCTATAAAGAATAAGATGTTATAAGATGTTATATTGATTATTTGTATGGAGTTAGTGTATTTTTCCAGTGTTTGCCCTGAGTTCTACACTTTCCGAAAATCAAAAAAACATATTCAGGTTAATAAAAAAACAATATTTTTTTAACATTAGTTTAATATATGAATAATAACATCTTCTTTCTGTCCCTTTTGCTGTAGGAGAGTTTGGTGAGGTATGCAGTGGTCGTCTAAAACTGCCATCGAAGAAAGAAATCAGTGTGGCCATAAAAACACTGAAAGTTGGCTACACAGATAAACAGAGAAGAGATTTCTTGAGTGAAGCTAGCATTATGGGACAGTTCGAGCATCCCAACATCATACGACTGGAAGGAGTAGTCACAAAGAGTAAGTTCTAATAAAAGATAGATAGATAGATAGATAGATAGATAGATAGATAGATAGATAGATAGATAGATAGATAGATAGATAGATAGATAGATAGATAGATAGATAGATAGATAGATAGATAGATAGATAGATGATAGATAGATAGATAGATAGATAGATAGATAGATAGATAGATAGATAGATAGATAGATAGATAGATAGATAGATAGATAGATAGATATGAGATAGATAGATATGAGATAGATAGATAGATATGAGATAGATAGATATGAGATAGATAGATAGATATGAGATAGATAGATAGATAGATAGATAGATAGATAGATAGATAGATAGATAGATAGATAGATAGATAGATAGATAGATAGATAGATAGATAGATAGATATGAAATAGATAGATATGAGATAGATAGATATGAGATAGATAGATAGATAGATAGATAGATAGATAGATAGATAGATAGATAGATAGATAGATAGATAGATAGATAGATAGATAGATAGATAGATAGATAGATAGATAGATATGAGATAGATAGATAGATATGAGATATGAGATAGATAGATAGATAGATAGATAGATAGATAGATATGAGATAGATAGATAGATAGATATGAGATAGATAGATAGATAGATAGATAGATAGATAGATAGATAGATAGATAGATAGATAGATAGATAGATAGATAGATAGATAGATAGATAGATAGATAGATAGATCGATAGATAGATGATAGAAGATGTGAAATAAAGGGGAATGCTACAGGTTTACTCAAATACTGTAAAATTATGGGCAACATTTTCTGAATTAAGGAAGATTTATAATGTCTTATGAAGATGCACAGTACTGTGTAGAGGAATGAAAGTTTCGTGCGCCTACAATTCTTCCAGAAAATGATAAAAGGTGGAATCTTCATTAAAATACCTATTGATTTTATTATAAATTTGTGGTAAATGTGTATAGAATAATCCATGTGTAAATTTTTCCAGGCAAGCCCGTCATGATTGCGACTGAATACATGGAAAATGGCTCTCTGGACAGTTTCCTCCGGGTAAGTAGCAGAACTTCTTGAAGTGTTTTATTGGTTGGCAAACATTTATTCAATGTATTGTATGTATGTATTATTGTATTATTGTATGTATGTATGTATGTATTGGTTGGTATACATTAATAAAATGACAGGTGCTTTTATTATTATTATTATTATTATTATTATTATTATTATTATTATTATTATTATATCATGATTAAGAATAGCCATACTCTAAGGCCTCTTTCACACGACAGTGAAAAACGGCCATGTGATGGCCGTCCTTTTAACGGCTTTCACATGGCCGTTTTCAGAACAATGATATTCTATGGGTGCATTCACACGGCCGTTTTTTTAACGGCCCGTGAATAATGGCCGTCAAAAAATAGGACATGTCCTATTTTTGGCCGTTTTAACGGCCTGACGGCCCCCATAGAAGTCAATGGATCCGTTTTTAACGGCTGTCTATACATGTAACAACCGTTAAAAACGGATCTGTTACATGGGGATTGGCAAGGGAACTACTAGTTCCCTTGCTGGCTATCGTTGGCATACTCACGTTTGCGGCGCTTCTTCAGGTGTGGTCACTCGTCTGTGGTCACTCGTCTTCATGGGTTTGAAGGCGCCTCGATGACGTCATCGCCCCGTCGCGCTGCCTTGCCAGATCCCGTGCAGACGAGTGACCACAAGTGAAGAAGAGGAGAGACGGCGCTGCTGTCGTGAGTATGTGGCACGATCTACAGGGAGGCTGGTGTGGCATCTACAGGGAGGCTGGTGTGGCATCTACAGGGAGGCTGGTGTGGCATCTACAGGGAGGCTGGTGTGGCATCTACAGGGAGGCTGGTGTGGCATCATATACAGGCAGGCTGGTGTGGCATCATGTACAGGGAGGCTGGTGTGGCATCATCTACAGGGAGGCTGGTGTGACATCATCTACAGGGAGGCTGGTGTGGCATCATCTACAGGGAGGCTGGTGTGGCATCATATACAGGGAGGCGTGTGGCATATACAAGAAGGCTGTGTGGCATCATATACAGGGAGGTGTGTGGCATCACCTACAGGGAGATGTGTGGCATCATATACAGGGAGGTGTGTGGCATCATATACAGGGAGGTGTGTGGCATCATATACAGGGAGGTGTGTGGCATCATATACAGGGAGGTGTGTGACATCATATACAGGGAGGTGTGTGGCATCATATACAGGGAGATGAGTGGCATCATATACAGGGAGGTGTGTGACATCATATACAGGGAGGTGTGTGGCATCATATACAGGGAGGTGTGTGACATCATATACAGGGAGGTGTGTGACATCATATACAGGGAGGTGTGTGGCATCATATACAGGGAGATGAGTGGCATCATATACAGGGAGGCGTGTGGCATCATATACAGGGAGGCGTGTGGCATCATATACAGGGAGATGTGTGGCATCATATACAGGGAGGTGTGTGACATCATATACAGGGAGGTGTGTGACATCATATACAGGGAGGTGTGTGGCATCATATACAGGGAGGCTGTAAATAGTGTCTAGGTGAACATGTGACCTTCCTTTGGTTGTTTTCAGGGGGCTGGGACAAAAAAAGCCTGACCAATGAAATTCATTCGTTTTTTTAACGGCCATGAAAAACTGATGCAAAATGGATGTCAAACGGCCATTAAAGACGGACAGATGGACTTGAAACGGATGAAAATTTAGAGACAAACTGATGCAAAATGGCCATGAAAAACTGACAGTTGATCAGTTTTAAATGGACATTTTTTTTCACTGTCGTGTGAATAAGGCCTAACCCTCTATAAATCCATTCTCAGCCCCCTGGGATAACTTTCATCCCATGTGACCGCCGCTGCAGCCAATTACAGCCAGCAGACTAGTGCAGCAGTTTTTCGCAGCGGACATTCCGGGCAAAAAACTGCACCACAATTTGGTGTGGTTTTTAGCCCGGAATTCTCTGCGGCCATCAGGGCGGATACGCTGTGTACCTTTAAGCAGCATATCCACCCTATATGAATCCGGCCTAATACATTGCTTTAGTTTTCATAGGTTCCATAAGCTCTGGAATATTAAGCAGGTTGTAACTCCGGATCAGTACGAGATAAATAATGTTACATTATACAAAGTTATTAAACATAGATTAATTCTGTGTGTATACAGCATAATGTTAAAAAGTGAGCCTAAACGTTATTATTTTATAATAAATAATAAAACAATATGAGAAATATTAGAAACAAATAATATTACTAGTATTTTATTTAGCAGATTTTACTTATATAAACTGTAGTTATCCCATTTGTGGATTTTTGCCAATTGTTACAGTACAAGCCCCAGAGTGTCTGGAGTCTACCTCTAATATATTAGAACAATATACCACTTTTTATCCGCTAAATGAACATAATTATACTAAATTTGCCAGATATGTGATAATTATAAACAGGAATGTAATTGATAATTTATTTCCAGCTCTTCACAATAATTTGATGGCCAATTAGCATTTCAATTGTGTGCTTCAAATTCCTTCCAGAAACATGATGCTCAATTTACAGTCATCCAGCTGGTGGGTATGCTGCGTGGTATTGCATCTGGCATGAAATATCTCTCGGACATGGGTTACGTCCACCGTGACTTGGCTGCAAGGAACATTCTCATAAACGGTAACCTGGTGTGCAAAGTTTCTGACTTTGGGTTGTCTCGTGTCCTGGAGGATGATCCTGAGGCAGCGTATACGACAAGGGTGAGAAAAACATGGAATGTTTATTTTGCTCTGCATTCTTTTTAGTTGTTACCACATATAATAATTATTTTATCCAGCCACGTATAGTATGGAGTTAATTAACCTTACTCAGCTGTCCACACTTCTTGGAAGACTTGTGAGACTTTTTGGATAAGCTTTTTACTATCGTGTCTTACGGATTTCTAGGTTTCTTCTGTCATATGCTGTGTATAAAATGTGATATGAGAGCACCATTAAAAAAACTTTGCAATTAAACTACTCATCTAGAAGGCTCCAAAGATTGTAGCCTAGGATGTAATACTGTTTACTGACGATAATCATATTCGCTACCAGTTTTTAGGAGGGACCTAAATATAAGTATACTACTACTCATCCCGAGCTACCTGGTTCGTGAATTGAATGACATACCATATCTCTAGAACGGCAAGAACTAATTTGACACATAGGCAGAGCAAAAGCAGAGATATATAGTATTCATAGCCCTTCAGATTTTAAGTCATGTGGAAATGTTAGAGACAACCCAAAGGGCATACGTACCACAGAGGCAGCCAATACAGCTCCGAAGTGTCCTTAGACAGAGGGCATTGTCCTGGTTGGTCCTTTGCCCTTTCCTATTATGTGGCAAGAGCCTATGTAGGCATTCCCTCTACAGAAGAGCTAAATTGTTAGCAAATAAGGGGGGGACTAGCCTAAGGATCATGAAAAGGGAATAGAGTGGGGACACAAACATCAGGTCCTTCTGTTCTGTATGGCAAATCACTGCACCATAATGGAGGCACAGTTTGATCTTTGCAACTGCGTTACCTCTCTTCTATGTATGCCACTGAGACAACCGCCTTCTCTGGGACCACTGTATCGGTTGCCAGTAGTGGTTGTCACATAGCATCTATTACCTGTGCGGAAGATCAAGGTAACTCAGAAATAGCTGAATAGAATAGTAAAATAAAAGAAAGAGGCGTTTTTAAACTGTTAGTGTCTTTTTGATTTTAAATAAGCATTGTCTTTAACTTTTTCAGCTCATCTGGTCTTTCCACAAATCGAAGCATCTAGGTTGGCATTCTTTGTATGCCAAGGCTGCCAGAAAACCCAGTTTAGCCGGATAATTATACCAAAATACGAATTATCTGCAACATTAAACTTCTAAATGATTTTGGAATTATGTAAAACTAAAACAAATAGAATATTTGTAATTAAAATATATATTAAAAATAATAATAGAATTAGAGTCAAAGTTTTAAACTTTGCATTGTTTGCTAACAGTAGGTACCGTGTACAGACAGGGTTTGCTAACATTATGTTATACACTAGACGACCCTCATATAAATGTCAAAAGCGCACGTGTGCAGAGGGGAATTAGTGGCGTTGATCTGGCGTTCTGTACATGCCGTCCTAGATATCCTGTAAAAGCTTTCATAACCTGCCCATTGTTACTTTGTGTTCAGAATTTCCCAGCAAGTCTTTCCTGCATTCAATTTATAGCTGGAAAGTCTCCACACCAACCAAACACTTTCATTATTGTACTAGAAAAGCACACAAACAAATTCCATTGATGTGATCCAAGTTAAAATCAATACGTAAAATATGGCAAGGGAATAATACACACACAGGACAGGTCCAGGTGTTAAGTTCCAGATCCGGGGTCTGGAAAATAAACACCAGAACCAGGTGTCCAAGTTTTGTTCTCACTCGTGTTATACACAAGCAATAAGGCAAAATAGGTTTAAGATGCATGGTTAAAAAAATATAAAATATTTTTCTATATTTTAATTTCATATAGGAGGAATTGCCAACTGTTAATATTCTACTCCTGCTAGCTACATTATGCTGCACATGTATATAGATGTTGAATTTTCTATAGTGGTTACGCTATGCACAGAACTATAGAATTTGGGTGTTAGGTATCATCTAAATGGCCGTATTGCAGATCCATTATGGGTCCATACTGTTACTCTGTGTGTCATGGTGCATGGTAGGTTTGTTTAATTTTGCATTGGGGCCCAGAAGCTCCAAGTAACCCCTCTGTGTCTCAGGCTGCAGCTACATTTATTTTTATAAAAATCCAAGTAGAAGAAGAGGCTAGTTGCCATATACACAGAAGATGAAAGTCGGCCGATCATTGTTTTAAAATTATATGAACAGTTATTCGCAATGGCCGATGTTTCACTATCTTCTGAATAAGTGAGCAGTCTCATTGAATTTTTTTTCACCCAGAATTCGTCTGAAACTGTGTGTGTATGTCATGAACAGCCAATCATTCATCACTTTGCTTTTTTTTACACTTTCCTTTTTAACCATGTTACTTATCTGCATGTTAATGGCGGATTGCATGAGCGATCCAACATAGGATTGAATGGCCGCATTGTGGCCAATCCTAATCTTAAGTGTATGACTAGCTTTAGGGTGAAGGCTATGGTATGTCTGACTTATCTCTGATGGACAAATATACATTGTCATTGACACTAGATCAGGTTTCCCTCTCTACAGTCATAGGTTCAATTAAGCTTCTCTCTGCGAAAAATGAAAAAAAAAAGGGGAGATATCTCCCACTGTTAGAGAGGTCTGAGATAGACAGGGGCTCTTGGGTGATTTTACGATGAAAGCCTCTGCAAAGAAGTTTATGGAGACATATGGGAATGTCTGCTCTTCTGGCCGATACAGTCAACAGGATCACTGGAGCCATTGAAAAAGCATAGTAACCCAAAATGAAAAATAAAACTGACCAGTCATTGAGTTCCCCTCCTCTGATAAGTTGATGAATAGTCAGCCAATTTTTAGATATTTCTAAGAAACTTGGATAATAGTTACAGACATTATGGCTTTTAGATGGTTTGTCACCCGACTTTACCAGTAAGGCTATGTTCACACGCTTAACAAAATACGGCTGTAAATACGAAGCTGTTTTCAAGGGAAAACAGCCCCTGATTTTCAGCCGTTTTTTGAGCAACTAGGGTTTTTTACGCCTGTTTTTTTGGAGCTGTTTTTGTATTGAGTCAATAAAAAACGGCCCTAAAAATGGCTCAAGAAGTGACATGCACTTTTTTTTACGGGGCTTTATTTACGCGGCAGTTTTTAAATACGGGCGCGTAAAAACTGCGTCGTGGGAACGTAACGCCGTTTTTCCCCATTGAAATCAATGGGCAGATTTTTGGAGGTATTCTGCTTCTGATTCTTCAGCCATTTTTCAGGACGTTTACGGCCCGAAAAATGGCTGAGAATAGCCCGTCTGAACATACCCTGAATCTGACAGCTATGCAATGATGAGGGAGCCGGAGATGTATTACTGTATAACTATGCGGATCTGTCAATCAGGTGTCTAGGAAAGCCCCATGGCAGCTGTAGAGGCAGCCATATTGAATAAATCCACTATTCCCACAAGTAGATGTAACTGTATGAAAACAAACTTCGCCGTTACCCATGTGTAGATATGTAAAATGATTATTACATCACCACCAAATACATTTGTGGATTACTCGTCTAATTATAACTTACATGTATCGATTTCTCTATTAAATTGCATTTCCCAAATTGGCCTAGAACAGATGATGTCGATATATATAAGGTCACCTTACATGAGAACACACAGATCGAGGTTACAGGGCGTATATCCTGTGCAATTAGTATAGAGGGTAACACAGCTGTCATCCATGGTAATCCCTTTAGTGATAGAAGAACATGGCTGTGCATTGTAATAGGATGTTAAATATTCCCTAAACACATGGCGCCTGTTCATGGTGCATCACGTGGGAGGTGGGATATTGGTGCATAGTTATTCATCATTATGTAATATATCTATCTGTCATCACAATAAGAACACAAAATGCTGACATGTTATTCCAACCTCTTAATCATCTTATCCATGTAGCTTGTTAGTAAAGTGTTATTTTAGCTGCCATGAGATTACTATCTATATAGTGTAGACTGTAGGACAGGGCTATCCTCAAGAACTTGTCCTCAAGTTCCCGAGTTGTTCTCTTCTGTCAAGGTACTACAAATCTATTTAGCTGTTTTTCTTTAGCCCCCACGGGGGTTTTCATCTTACTTTCTCAGGGTCCTATATAGTAATTATTACTGAATGTCTAGTTGTGTAGTCCAGTGTCGGACTTCCGTTCCTGTGGGGTTGTCACAGGAAATTGGGGCTATCCTGCAGCTATACTGAATATGTGCATGTCCACCTTTAATTTCATCATCTGAGCAAATAGTTAATAAGGTTGAATGAAGTGTTTATAGCTCAATCCTAAAAAGTGTTAGACTCTACCAGAATGTGATCTGCTTCAAAGTCAGCTTTGGATGGGTTTGTCTTCTGCTGGACCTTCTGTACCCATTTCTGTTACTATGTCAAAACCTAAGCCCAATTAAGGATTCCCTGGCATTCTGGTGGTCCAGTCCAATCCTTGCTAACTAGGTAGATTTGCAGTCAATGATTCTGGGAATGCAAGAGACCCCAGATTTAAAGGATATGTCTTATGAAGACAGACCCTTTTGTGTGCCCTATTAAGGCATATAGACATCATAGAGGGGATACTTCGCTCGAGACCATCTTTTTATGAGAGATGCTCACAAAGAGCATCTCCCGCTCTAGCAGACCCAGCTCATCCATGTATTTTATGGTCAGTCATTCATTTAAATGGCTGTCGTGTAATACTACATTTACTACATGTATAGCCAGCGCTAACAGCTGATCACAGAGGATTGAAATCAGATCTGCGTTGGTGAGATGATGTCACTGCTGTTGCACTTTTTGTCCATTATATCTTTATTTGTATGGCCATATCATCTGGATGCCCAAACACATTTGATAAAGTAAAGCACATTTATTTACAAAAGAAACAACACAATCAATACATATACAGTACAAATCCTATATGAAGCCATTAAAGTTATAGCGTCCAGGAATAATGTATTTATCTATTAATGAGATATATAATTGTGCTGGTAATTGTGGTGTGTTTGTAAATGAAAACATGATGAGAACAGATTTAAGGATGCATCTATGGAAATAATATTGATGACATATGTTTGGTGTCCATTTGTAGCATACATAGGCTACTTTATATCATCCAATGACATAATAGATCTGCTACCATGGATATTGTAACATTAACATTGACTGTTTATTATATTCCACCATTCACCCCACCCTCTAATGCGATAGCATATTGTTTTATCCAGTCCTGAACTAGATAATATGCATACTTTGTAAAAAAATTCTATTGCATGCTTAATTAAAAATGACTTTCATCTCTACAGGGTGGGAAGATACCGATAAGATGGACGGCACCGGAAGCCATTTCATACCGTAAATTCACATCCGCTAGTGATGCATGGAGTTATGGCATTGTAGTATGGGAAGTTATGTCATATGGAGAGAGACCCTACTGGGAAATGTCCAATCAAGATGTAAGAACATGATGATAATAATAATAATAATAATAATAACAATAACATATAATACACGTAAATGGAAAATTACAATATTGGTATAAACATCAATTTCTGATGTCAGAACCTGACAATTATACAGAGAATAACGGCACTACATGGGTGCTACTTATCTGCTCCAGCAGTCGTCTGTCACAAATCATTTGTGTTGGAAGCTCTATCTCCTTCCTTTCTTTAAAAAGAGGTTCTTCAGCAGCAGCAGTGTGTGTATTACATAGTACTGTGCCCCAGTTGTTGCAGAACATAAAATACAACTGCTGCCGACTATCCTCATGAAAAGAATGAAGATGTCTCATATAATGTGATTGATGGTGGACAGGAAGTGCCTCCTTATTCTTCCAATAGAGGTTCTGCAGCAGCTGAGGTGTATGTTATAAGGACCAACATACCCCTTTCTTTAAGTTATAAGAATATTAGGAGACACCTCAGAGGTCCTGGACCTGTATAAATGCATTCCGAGATTATATGGTAATAAATCTCCTTGGTGATTTCTAATAATATTATAATGTACAGTAGGGGGCGGTACATAGTATGAAAATCTACAACCACACAGTTATCAACTGCGTATATTTAAGAAATGAAAAATATAACAAAAAACATATTTACACAAGGGAGTATTCAGATAATTGCAGTACCTCTGAAAGCTGACTACAGTGTGACTGACATAGGCATTGCAACATTCAAGGCAAAGTTGAATTTTATCGGGACCTATAGCTTTAGAATTGCAATGCCGCCATCTGTAAGCGGTGAAGAATAAAAAGAGACCAACAATCTCATATTTACTTGTAGGTCTATTATAAAAACGTTGTCACAGGAGCCAAACAATGTTTAGTGAACCCAATATTTACATACTGTTAGAGCATATTGTCTCTAGTCTGGATATCCATCGGGGAACGTTGCCAGGTTGTGTAGAGACAGGTGATATATAATATGTGAATGGTGTAAATAGCGGCAGATGGTTCGATTCTTCCTCTTTTATATTTGGAACAATAATCAAAGCTCAAGAGAAAATGACAGCACAGATATAAATCCATGTCTGATGAAATCTTCCCCATATAGCTATTTGGGGTTGTCAGTACATTGGGAAACATTTCTAATATAATGTATATTTTATAATAGTTGTCTGCTTTAGACAACACATTGCTCAATGTCCTATTAGGTTATGTTAAACTAATACGGAGGGAGTCTCTATTTACCATGTTGGAAATAATGGAGAACCATGGCTTTCAATGGGCACTCTGCAATGTTTGGTCTTCCCTACAGTGGCACTCTGGAGAATAAACCATGTAAGGCTGTGTTCCCATCATGTTCGGGCACTACATTGGCGTATATGTTGGGAAATTCTCCTAACGTATATGTCAAACGTGCCCGTAGATTTTATTGGCTAGACATATGCCAGAAGAGTGTCTTTATAGCATACATTTGGTTGTAGTCTGTTCTGTGTGTCTGGGACATACTTTCCGAGGTATTGTTCGTACTTAGTGCCCCAACATGATTTGTACAGAGCGTAAGCTGGGGTATTTTAAACTGGACAACCCCTTTAATACTTAGTTGACCTAAGGAACAATCAGATATTGTTACAGGTTTTTATTTATTATATTGTAGGTTAAGTCTCTGTAGCTGAGATAGGTCCCCATTTTTAAACATCTTCAAACTAATGTTAATGGCACACCAATTGACTATAATGGTATACTGCACATACACAATAAAGTTCTGATAATCTGGCATCATTAGGACCACTTAGTTCCTGCATTGTTGCAAATTCCAAATGTCGGAAATACACATACTTGCATACGCTCACACATATATATAGCACGTACATATATATATATATATATATATATATTGTGAGGGTTTAGCATCAGGAGAGGTTGGTACAGCGGTTTCTTTGTAGCCAGAGACAGGGACACCGTGCATTAAAAGTCATAACAGGGCTTTGCCTGTGTTTTTATTCTTGTCAAAGAAACAGCCTCTTGTACAACAAGGCAAAATACAAAATAAATCCTGCTCGTCTGAGCACTAACTAAACAAGATATTATCTAACTATACCGAGTGCCTTCCTACCAGGCACTGGACACAAAGTAACACCGGTCTTTACTCACATAGAATACAGGCTACTCCAGCCTTAGTAGTCTCCAGTCTGAGTCAGGGGTGAGACTCACACACAATGTGTCTGCACCTTTTTATACACAGGCTACAGGTGCAGCTAATTGGGCAGCAGCCTTGTCCTACAAACAGAGATGGACTAGGGATTGGGGAACCCGCCCTGCTCTTCTCCAATCCAACTCCAGGCCCTTTTTTCCGGCTTTTCCTTAAGCCGAGATTGGAAAGCTAGCGCTTTCTATTGCAAGAACTACTCATTCCCTGGAGCCTAGGATACATATGACAGGATTCTAGGGGAAATGTACCTTCCCTCAATGACTTTACCTGTCACTGTCTCACATACCCTCTTCCTCTGTTCGAGCCCGTGGGATCGGACACATTTAGCTACAAGGCAGTGTGTCCTAGACAAAGCGTCAGCATTGCCCTGCAGTTTTCCTGCCCTGTGTTCCACAGTATATTTGAAGTTCTGCAAAGTAAGAAACCACCCTGTAACTCTTGCATTTCTATCTTTAGCTTGACACATCCACGTAAGAGGAGAGTGGTCTGTAACCAACCTAAACCGACAACCCAATAAATAATATCTCAGGGACTCAAGTGCCCACTTAATTGCCAAGCACTCCCGTTCAACTATGCTATAGTTTTTCTCAGCCGGGGTAAGTTTTCTGCTCAAATAGGTCACAGAATGTTCCTCACCACCCACCTCTTGTGACAGAACTGCTCCGAGCCCCACATTAGAAGCATCAGTTTGGACAACAAACTCCTTTTTGAAGTTAGGAGTGACTAAGACTGGTTGGTTACACAGGGCCAGTTTCAACTCTTGAAAGGCGCTTTCAGCCTTCGTGTCCCACTTGACCATGACAGACTTACTTCCCTTGGTAAGATCTGTCAGGGGCGCTGCTGTGCTGGCAAAGTTTGGAATGAACCTGCGGTAATAACCTACAATTTCTAGAAAAGCTCTGACCTGATTTTTGGTTGAGGGCTGGGGCCAGTTTTGGATAGCCTCAACTTTGTTGACCTGTGGCTTTATCACCCCTCTCCCAATTATGTACCCCAGATACCGTGCTTCCTCCAAGCCTAAGGAACATTTCTTTGGGTTTGCTGTAAAACCCGTGGCTCTGAGGGAGTTTAGTACTGCTTGTACTTTTGGTAAGTGGCTTTCCCAGTCATCACTAAAGATTATAATGTCGTCCAGATATGCCGAAGCATACCAACGATGGGGTTTGAGGACTATGTCCATTAACCTTTGAAAGGTCGCTGGAGCCCCATGTAGCCCAAATGGTATACAAATATATTGAAACAGACCATCCGGGGTGATGAACACAGTTTTCTCTTTGGCGCCCTCCGTGAGGGGTACTTGCCAATAGCCTTTAGTTAAATCAAGTGTTGAAAAATACCTTGAATGGCCCAGTCTCTCTATTAACTCGTCAACTCTTGGCATTGGGTATGCGTCAAACTTTGACATCTCATTTAACTTGCGGAAGTCGTTACAGAAACGCAATGACCCATCTGGTTTCGGAATCAATACAATGGGACTTGACCATTCACTTTTTGACTCTTCAATAATCCCAAGGTCTAGCATTTTCTTGACCTCCTCAGATATGGCTTGTCTACGAGATTCAGGGACTCTGTAGGGTTTCAAGTGGACCCGAACCTGAGGCTCGGTCACAATGTCATGTTTTATTATACTGGTCTGTCCTGGCAGTTCTGAAAACACGTCTGTGTTTCTCTGCACAAACTCTTTGTCTCCTGTTTCTGTGGCTTTGTGAGGGATTCTGACACATACACATCTGGGTTAGGACTATAGGGGGTCCTTACTGCCACGAGGGTCTCTCTTTCTTTCCATGGCTTAATTAAGTTCACATGGTATAACTGCACTGTCTTCCTTTTACCTGTTTGGTAAACTTTATAATTTACATCCCCCACCTTTTCAATTATCTCATACGGCCCTTGCCATCTAGCAAGAAATTTGCTTTCTACAGTTGGCACTAAGACCAACACTCGATCACCAGAGTTAAAATTTCTAACTTTAGCAGTTCGGTTATACACCCTGCTCTGCTGCATCCTGAGCTTGCTCCAAGTTTTCCTTAACTATCGGCATGACCGCAGCGATTCGGTCTTGCATCAACGTGACATGCTCAATTACACTCCTATAAGGTGTGGACTCTTGCTCCCAGGTTTCCTTGGCTATGTCCAGGAGACCACGGGGTTGTCTGCCGTATACAAGTTCGAAAGGAGAAAACCCTGTGGATGATTGAGGAACTTCACGTACAGCGAACATCAAATAGGGCAGAAGACAGTCCCAATCCTTCCCATCCTTACTAACCACCCTCCTCAACATGCCTTTTAATGTCTTATTGAATCTTTCGACAAGACCATCAGTTTGAGGGTGATATATAGAGGTACGCAGGTGTTTAATTTTCAGCAGTTTACATAATTCCTTGGTGATTTTGGACATAAAGGGAGTTCCCTGATCGGTAAGGATTTCCTTAGGTAAACCAGTACGGGAAAACATGTAAAACAACTCTCTTGCAATGGCTTTTGAAGAGGAATTTCGCAAAGGGACTGCCTCAGGGTAGCGTGTGGCATAGTCCAACACCACTAGGATATATTGATGTCCTCTAGAGGATTTGACTAAAGGGCCGACCAGATCCATGGCAATTCTCTCAAAAGGGATCCCAATGATAGGCAAAGGCACCAGCGGACTCCTAAAATGTGGCATAGGAGCCGTTATCTGACACTCCGGGCAGGACTCGCAATACCTCTGAACTTCCGTATATACCCCCGGCCAGAAGAATCGTTGCAAGATACGCTCTCTTGTCTTTTCGCAACCTAGATGTCCACCCAGCACGTGTTTATGAGCCAGGTCCAACACCGTTCTACGATACGGTTGGGGTATCACATGCTGTTCAACAACCTCCCCACGTACGTTATCTATCCGATACAGCAAATCCTGGTTAACCGCCATGTGTGGAAACACCTTATCAGCCCCTGGATGTTGAGGCACTCCATTTAATACCTTAGTATTTTCCCTGGCTTTTACCAATGTGGGATCGCTAAGTTGAGCGGTCCCAAAATTGTTACGTGATACATTTAACTCTGGTATCTCAGAAATTTCCTCCTGCTCATCTGTTTCACCAGCAAAAACAGACAGAGGAAATTTATCAGGCTCAGTGGTCACCCCTACTGCTGGCACCTCAGCATCTTCGTTAAAGGGTTCTGGGCTAATCACAGCGCACACATTAATACCATCATTAACATTTACAGTGGAGGTTACATCTTTCTTCCTCCACAAGTCCCAGAACACTGGGAAGTCTCTCCCCAGGATCACACTGTGCATCAGGGACTTGACCACACCCACTTCATGGCAAGCGGTTCCACAGGAAGTCTCTAGAGTGACCAAAGCGGTGGGGTATTCTTTAGTGTCCCCATGTATGCACAGGACCCCTATACTATGTCCGCTGAATGTTCCAGGGTCTATCAGGCTGGCATGCACCAGGGTAACCAGACTCCCAGAATCCAGCAAGGCACTCACAGTACACCCCTCCACTTTTACAACACACATTTGATGCTCAGTCTCGTAAACAGTCTCAGCAGAACAAACAGGACGTGCAAACAAGGATATTCGCCTTGCTGCATCACACTCCATTGGCTCAGTAGTCAGGGAACAATTGGCAGCAATATGCCCAGGTCCATAACACCGCCAGCACTGTATGCGGCCCCGGTCCCCAACTTGAGACCCTGGTCTGGCCTTCAGTGTCTCTCTGGGATTTCTTCCCTCCGTCTGCTGCCCTTCTGAGCCACCTCCCTTAAAGACATTTCTCACTCCTCTAGTAAATGGAACAGTCTTACCGGTGCTCCGCACGATTTGCTGTTCCTGGGGTTAGAACATCCAGGCGGTACTTCTTGGAGTAGATCCTGAGTAGCTCTGTACCTTTCAATCAGGTTCACCAGCTGTTCCGCATCTGTAGGATCTCCTTGACCGACCCAACGCTGAACCTTCGGTCGTAAGGAGCGGATGTATTTGTCAAGCACCACTCTCTCCACGATCTGCGCAGGTGTTGATTCCTCTGGCTGTAGCCATTTCCTTGCAAGATGGACAAGATCATACATTTGTGATCGCGCAGGTAGGTGTTCCACGAAAGTCCAGTTGTGCACCCGTCGAGCACGCACATTCATATTAACACCCAGAAGGGCAAGGATCTCACCCTTCAGCTTGGAGTAATCCTTGGCATCCTGCTCATTGAGATCAAAGTACGCCTTTTGCGGCTCTCCGGTTAGGAAAGGTGCCACCACTGCTGCCCACTGATCTGAAGGTAACTTCTCTCGTTCTGCCACTCGCTCAAACACCATGAGATAGGCCTCAACGTCGTCTGTGGATGTCATCTTCTGCAGAGATGTCTGTACCGCTGCACGAGTGGTTTGGCGCAAACCATGAGGCCCCGCTGACCTCTCCACTGAGGCCTGAATTTGGTCTTGCAAATAGCGATTAATTTACTGCTGTTCTTTTAAGGCCAGTCTGTGGGCTTCACCCAGCAGAATATTGGTTTCAGCCTGTGCACGCATGGCTTCCTCATGCACCAGTCGTGCTGGCTTCTTGCAGAGCTGTGCTTATCTTCCCCTGGTTGATATTAGCCTGAATCAGTTGTTTAAGTATTTCATCCATTTTAACAGTCTCTTTTAGCCCTGTTGCCGCCTTCACCCAAGACATACACTTCCAAGCACTCTCGAGGAGAAAAAATTGTGTTGTTGCCCCTAGCAACGATTTTCCACTTGGAGCAGAAAAAGTCCTTTTAAATAGGTGTATGTCTCTTTAAGACTGTGCCCGCATCGGCCACCATATGTGAGGGTTTAGCATCAGGAGAGGTTGGTACAGCAGTTTCTTTGTAGCCAGAGACAGGGACACCGTGCATTAAAAGTCATAACAGGGCTTTGCCTGTGTTTTTATTCTTGTCAAAGAAACAGCCTCTTGTACAACAAGGCAAAATACAAAATAAATCCTGCTCGTCTGAGCACTAACTAAACAAGATATTATCTAACTATACCGAGTGCCTTCCTACCAGGCACTGGACACAAAGTAACACAGGTCTTTACTCACATAGAATACAGGCTACTCCAGCCTTAGTAGTCTCCAGTCTGAGTCAGGGGTGAGACTCACACACACTGTGTCTGCACCTTTTTTATACACAGGCTACAGGTGCAGCTAATTGAGCAGCAGCCTTGTCCTACAAACAGAGATGGACTAGGGATTGAGGAACCCGCCCTGCTCTTCTCCAATCCAACTCCAGGCCCTTTTTTCCGGCTTTTCCTTAAGCCGAGATTGGAAAGCTAGAGCTTTCTATTGCAAGAACTACTCATTCCCTGGAGCCCAGGATACATATGACAGGATTCTAGGGGAAATGTACCTTCCCTCAATGACTTTACATGTCACTGTCTCACAATATATGTGTATATATAGATATATATACAGTGAAGGAAATAAGTATTTGATCCCTTGCTGATTTTGTAAGTTTGCCCACTGTCAAAGACATGAACAGTCTAGAATTTTTAGGCTAGGTTAATTTTACCAGTGAGAGATAGATTATATAAAAAAAAAAACAGACAATCACATTGTCAAAATTATATATATTTATTTGCATTGTGCACAGAGAAATAAGTATTTGATCCCTTTGGCAAACAAGACTTAATACTTGGTGGCAAAACCCTTTTTGGCAAGCATAGCAGTCAGACGTTTTTTGTAGTTGATGATGAGGTTTGCACACATGTTAGATGGAATTTTGGCCCACTCCACTTTGCAGATCATCTGTAAATCATTAAGATTTCGAGGCTGTCGCTTGGCAACTCGGATCTTCAGCTCCCTCCATAAGTTTTCGATGGGATTAAGGTCTGGAGACTGGCTAGGCCACTCCATGACCTTAATGTGCTTCTTTTTGAGCCACTCCTTTGTTGCCTTGGCTGTATTTTTCGGGTCATTGTCGTGCTGGAAGACCCAGCCACGAGCCATTTTTAATGTCCTGGTGGAGGGAAGGAGGTTGTGACTCAGGATTTGACGGTACATGGCTCCATCCATTCTCCCATTGATGTGGTGAAGTAGTCCTGTGCCCTTAGCAGAGAAACACCCCCAAAACATAATGTTTCCACCTCAATGCTTGACAGTGGGGACAGTGTTCTTTGGGTCATAGGCAGCATTTCTCTTCCTCCAAACACGGCGAGTTGAGTTAATGCCAAAGAGCTCAATTTTAGTCTCATCTGACCACAGCACCTTCTCCCAATCACTCTCGGAATCATCCAGATGTTCATTTGCAAACTTCAGACGGGCCTGTACATGTGCCTTCTTGAGCAGGGGGACCTTGCGGGCACTGCAGGATTTTAATCCATTACGGCGTAATGTGTTACCAATGGTTTTCTTGGTGACTGTGGTCCCAGCTGCCTTGAGATCATTAACAAGTTCCCCCCGTGTAGTTTTCGGCTGAGCTCTCACCTTCCTCAGGATCAAGGATACCCCACGAGGTGAGATTTTGCATGGAGCCCCAGATCGATGCCGATTGACAGTCATTTTGTATGTCTTCCATTTTCTTACTATTGCACCAACAGTTGTCTCCTTCTCACCCAGCGTCTTACTTATGTTTTTGTAGCCCATTCCAGCCTTGTGCAGGTCTATGATCTTGTCCCTGACATCCTTAGAAAGCTCTTTGGTCTTGCCCATGTTGTAGAGGTTAGAGTCAGACTGATTAATTGAGTCTGTGGACAGGAGTCTTTTATACAGGTGACCATGTAAGACAGCTGTCTTTAATGCAGGCACCAAGTTGATTTGGAGCGTGTAACTGGTCTGGAGGAGGCTGAACTCTTAATGGTTGGTAGGGGATCAAATACTTATTTCTCTGTGCAGAATGCAAATAAATATATATAATTCTGACTATGTGATTTTCTTTTTTTTTTTTATATATATAATCTATCTCTCACTGGTAAAATTAACTTAGCCTAAAAATTCTAGACTGCTCATGTCTTTGACAGTGGGCAAACTTACAAAATCAGGAAGGGATCAAATACTTATTTCCTTCACTGTATATATATAAAATATATACAAATATAGATCCAAGCATAGCAGTTGGTCCTCCCTGGGGCAGAGGTGGGCTCTTTGGGAGCTGCGGTGCAGCAGTGGGTACTCTCGGGTTCATTAGCTAGTCCTCCAGGGTAATTTATATAATATACATATATAGACTCATGGCAAGGCCTACAATGCTACTATGGTTTATGTAAATTTGATTAAAACAAGGCGAGATGACATTGGGACAACAACACTAGCACAGAGATTCTTGCATAGTGACATACACATTCATAAAGCCCTGATAGGGAGCCTACATATATATGACTCATGATGACTAGCCACAGTCCCCCGTCCCCCCCGAAGGGCCCATTGCAACCTTCCCCAGATGACATAGTAAAGACACTAGTGTTGGGCTATTGGGTAATATAAATAATAAACTGGCAATGGACTATTTTGGTCGCATGCTAAATTATCAAGATTTCCCGACCAACTGGTGCGGAGCTAAAGCAATTATCCTTTATACTGTTTATGAACTTCTATTTACTAGGAATGGTAAACTGACAGTACAAAAATACACGTAACATAAAGAAGGTCATTTGTCTTTAAGGCTTAGATATCCATTAAGATTCTCGCCTTATCATCTATTAACTAACGTGAATACAATAACATCTGCAAGCTTCAGACCCTGTCACATTCTTCTTCCCTTACATCACCCCTAACAATTAGAAAAATTAGGTATTTATAATCTCAAAGCACTTTTTCAACTTTTTGATTATTTGTTCATAGAGGGAATTTTAACTTTTCAGTGCTCTGCCAAAAATGTCCTAGATTATCATAGTCTTATATAAACACCAAGTGACTAATTAAGTGATCATATATGACATCAAAGTAAAGAATATATACGAAATGTACTCATGTAATACAATGATTTCATGTTTTTCTTCTTTTCCTAAGAGGAACCTTTACGCTTGAAGGGCACCTTAAGTGGTCCATGGGTTTAGAGCTATTACTAAATATTGTTTACCTAGCGTTTAAATTAAATCCATATTTGGCCAGAATGTACCTTTTAAAGGGAGTGCTATAAATGTCCTTCTCTTAGAGACATGGCAAAGATTTATCTTCTAGATTTAAAAGCTATGTCCACCTTTACAACCATTTTCTTTTATAATTGTATAATTTTTTCCAGTGTATCTAACATGAAGAGTGAAGCAGCTTTGCAAATAGTCTTGATTAAAAATATTCTATCGTTTTGTGTCTACAGCTCCTATGCAGACCTATGTCCTATGTTTCAATGGTAGCAGACTGAAAAACACACCCTGTGTAATCTGATCCTGCAGTCCTATTACAATCCATCTGTCCCCAACTTCTTGCTAACCTATTAAATGTAAGTTAGTGAGAGTAAGGCCTCATGCACACGACCGTACTTCTTCCCACCTGTAAATACTGGCGTAAATACGGGTCCGGTGTCACACGTATTCGACCCGTGTTGCAGCAGTATTTACGGACCCGTGCCCGTAAATACGGTTCCGGTGTCACCAGTATTCCACCCGTATTTACGGGCACGTTTTCAATGCAAAATTGCACTGCACTAATCGGCAGCCCCTTCTCTCTATCAGTGCAGGATAGGGAGAAGGGGCAGCCCTTTCCGAGGTAAAAGTAAAAGAAATTCATACTTATCCGGCCGTTGCCTTGGTGACGCGTCCCTCTCTTGACATCCAGCCCGACATCCCTGGATGACGCGGCAGTCCATGTGACCGCTGCAGCATGTGATGTGATGTCGGGTCGGATGTCGAGAGTGACGCGTCACCAAGGCAATGGCCGGGAGGCCGGACTGGAGGAAGAAGCAGGAAGTTCTCGGTAAGTATGAACGTCTTTTTTTTTACAGGTTGCTCTATATTGTGATCGGAATTCACTGTCCAGGGTGCTGAAAGAGTTACTGCCGATAAGTTAACTCTTTCAGCACCCTGGACAGTGACTATTTACCGACATCGCCTAGCAACGCTGCCGTAATGACGGGTGCACACACGTAGCCACCCGTCATTACGGGAGCTCCATAGACTTCTATGGGCTGCCCATGCCGTTATTACGGCCTGAAATAGGACATGTTCTATCTTTTTCAACGGCATGGGCACCTTCCCGTAAGAAAACGGGAAGGTACCCGTGGCCAATAGAAGTCTATGAGCCCATTATTACGGGTCGTGTGCATGAGGCCTAAGGGTATGTGCACACGATAACTGCAATTACGTCTGAAAATACGGAGCTGATTTCAGAGAAAACAGCCTCTGATTTTCAGGCGTTTTTGAAGCTGAAAATGAAATTTGGAGCTTCTTTTGAGGCTTCTTTTCAGACGTTTTTTTGAGGCGTTTTTGGAGCTATTTTCAATAGAGCCAATGAAAAACGGCTCCAATTACGTCCGAAGAAGTGTCTTGCACTTCTTTTGACAAGGCTGTATTTTTACGTGCCGTCTTTTGACAGCGACGCGTAAAATGACAGGTCGTCGGCACAGTACATCGTAAAGCCCATTGAAAGTAATGGGCAGATGTTTGCTGACGTATTGGAGCCGTTTTTTCAGACGTAATTAGAGGCGTAAAACGCCTCCATTACGTCTGAAAATAGGTCGTGTGAACCCAGCCTAAGGGTCTGCAGGATCAGATTACACATGGTTTGCTTATATTGCCATGGAAACATATAGGTCTGCATAGGAGCTGTAAACACAAAATGATAGGAGATTTTTACTAAAGACTAAAGTATTTGCAAAAGCTTGATGTTAGATACATTGGAACAATAAAAAGATAAATTGTTGCGATGGTGGACCTTTACGTTTAATATTCAAAATATTACAATGACACGCTAAATAGTGTGACGTAAGGTCAATTTATCAACTAAAAATGGGAGTAAATAAAATGTGGACATAAACAAAAAAGAAGACAAACAAATTAAAATTGGATTTAATGGGCACCACTGAGACACCACTTTTTAATGGACACCACTGAGTCACCACTTTTTAATGGGCACCACTGAGTCACCACTATTTAATGGGCACCATTGAGACAGCACTTTTTAATGGACACCACTGAGACAGCACTTTTTAATGGACACCACTGAGACACCACTTTTTAATGGGCACCACTGAGACACCACTTTTTAATAGACACCACTGAGTTCAATTTTTTTGTGAATTCTTCTAACATCTACTTTGCCATTAACAGGTAATTAAGGCAGTAGATGAAGGTTATCGGCTGCCGCCTCCTATGGAATGCCCAGCTGACTCGTATCAGCTCATGTTAGACTGCTGGCAGAAGGATCGAAACAACAGACCAAAGTTTGAGCAGATTGTCAGCATCTTGGACAAGCTGATACGTAATCCCAGTAGTCTGAAAGTAATCGCCAATACAGTTGCAAGGTGAGAATTCCATTATGTAGCATGTGGTGCACTGTTTCCTTTATTTTTTTTTGTTCTCTCTCATATAAAAAAAATATAATTGAAAGTTTAACACTTATCTTAAAAAAAGCTTCAATTTTGCTTATTGATTCTCATCAATCACATCAGTCCCTGTCCCCAATAATCTCTGTTCCCTGTCTCAATCATACACACTAGAGTCAATTCCATAGGAAAGCAACTAACGTATTAGTATGTTTACGGATTGTGGGATTAAAACGGAGCACATGGAGGAAATCCACAAGGAGAACGTACAAGCTACATACAGATGCTGTACATCTTTTTTTTTTCCTACATGGAGCATTGATCCTCCAGTTCTCTTAAAGGGATATTCCCATCTTAGACATTTTTGCCATTTCCACAGGATATGCCGTAAATGTCTGATAGATGCGGCTCCTATCTCAAGAGCAGAGATCCCCCAATCCTGTGTAGAGGTGGTCGAGATTATGAAAACAGCTAACCTTGCTGTGCTATGCTGTTTACCTAACTCCTATGGAAGTGAATAGGAGTTAAGGAAATAGCAAAACACAGCAATAATTGACCGTAGTTCCGGCTACCTCTCTAAGCGGTCTCCGTCTGGATGTTGTGGCCAGCGGCAGGTGGGGATGGGGGACCCCCATTCTTGGTTGCAGAGACAGGACCCACATCTCTCAGACATTTATGGCATATCTTGTGGATATGCCATAATGTCTAAGATGGGATTAACACTTTAAGGCGCACTTCTAGGAAACCTTCTTTAGTTTTGATACCATGAGTTTAGTACAGATTTCCATTAAGTTCTTTATTTAATACTTGTTTCGTTTTTAAAAAATGTTATATGCAATGAATACATTTTTAGTGTTTTTCTCACCCTTTTTGTAATGACAGGGTAGGGAGACAGACAGGTGAGCCCTAATCTACCCGCCACTCAGTCCCTGCCTACTTGCAACGACCCGTCCTAAGCGACGGGGTACAACTGGGCGACGGTCCCTACGCTCAGTAAGTGCAAGACAGACAAACAGACAAGGGTACACAGAAGCTAGGGAAACGGGGCAGCTGCCCACAGAGACACCGTGAGCAAAAAGAGTAGTGAACGAGCCGAGTCAAACCAGGAGAGAACGAGGTACAAAACGCTGAGCAGGAGAGTGGTCAGAAAGCCAAGGTCAATAACAAGCAGAGGATGAGTAGTACAAGCAGCAGCAGCAGCAAGCCAGGAAACAAGCATAGAAGGATCACAGGCAAAGGAGAAACAGGAAAGGCAGGTATAAATAGACAGTGGGCGGGAGCTAGCTCCGTCTGGCCAGGCTGTGGTAGGCTCTCCCACTCCTAAGCCTGCCATCCTGAGTGGTGGAAGATGGAGTCAGTCTCACAGACATAGGAGCAGGTGCAGACTGATTGCCCATGGGAGTCGACACAGAAGCTGTGTCTGGCAAATCCTTTACAGTACACCCCTTTTATGAGGGGCCACCGGACCCGCTCTAGGTGGACCTGGTTTATTGGGAAAAACGAAGGTGGAACCGCCTGGTCGGGTACCCAAGTCCTCTCCTCAGGCCCGTATCCTCTCCAATGGACCAGGTACTGGAGGGAGCCTTGGACCATCCTGCTGTCCACAATCTTGGCCACCTCGAATTCTACCCCCTCAGGGGTGAGAACAGGGACCGGAGGTTTCCTCGAGGGAGCCAAGGACGGGGAACAGCGTTTAAGGAGGGAGGCATGAAAGACGTCGTGCACTCGAAAAGACGGGGGCAACTCCAGTCGGAAGGAGACAGGGTTAAGGACTTCAATGACCTTGTACGGCCCTATAAACCGGGGAGCAAACTTCTTGGACGGGACTTTAAGGCGCAAATTTTTAGAAGATAGCCACACCAGATCTCCGACCACAAACAAGGGGTTAGCAGCACATCTTCTATCTGCCTGAGTCTTTTGTACGCTCTGGGACGCCTCTAGGTTCTTCTGAACCTGGGCACAGACTGTGCACAGTTCCTGATGAACGACATCTACCTCGGGATTGTTGGAACTACCAGGTGAAACGGAGGAGAACCGTGGATTAAACCCAAAATTACAGAAAAAGGGGGAGACCCCTGACGAGTTACTGACCAGTTATTAAGGGAAAATTCGGCGAGGGGAATGAATGAGACCCAATCATGTTGACAGTCAGAGATAAAACACCTTAAATATTGGTCTAGAGACTGATTAGTCCTCTCCGTTTGGCCATTAGTTTCAGGATGGAAAGCTGAGGAGAAGGACAGATCAATCTCCAACTTTTTACAGAAGGCTCTCCAAAACAATGAAACAAATTGTACCCCTCTGTCAGAAACAATATTGACAGGAACCCCATGGAGACGCAGGATGTGTTTGACAAACAAGGTAGCTAACGTCTTAGCATTGGGTAGTTTCTTGAGGGGCACAAAGTGGCACATCTTACTGAAGCCTGGATGGCCAGATAGGGCAGAGCCATGATTTTCCCAAAGTACCCTTAGCCGGAGTTGCAGGGGAACAAACAACTTGTTCTCAGGAAGGTTCCCGGGAGCTAAACCTTGATCAGCCGCAATTTCGGAGACTAAATCAGAATAAATAGAGGAAATGATTATACCTGGAGGCAAAATACAAGCAGGATCTTCCTCCGAAGGAGGGCTGGCCATGAAGCTACGTATTTTTAGACCCAGCCCTATAGGTGACCAAAAAGTTGAATCTGGTAAAAAATAACGCCCATCGAGCTTGTCTCGGGTTTAGCCTCCGGGCAGATTCTAAGAAAACCAGATTCTTGTGGTCGGTAAGGACCGTTACCTGGTGCCTAGCCCCTTCCAGGAAGTGGCGCCACTCTTCAAATGCCCATTTAATGGCTAAGAGTTCGCGGTTGCCAATATCATAGTTACTCTCAGTGGGCGAAAACTTCCTGGAGAAGTAGGCACAGGGACGGAGATGGGTGAGGGACCTGGTACCCTGGGACAAGACAGCAGTCACTCCCACCTCGCAGGCGTCAACCTCCACAATGAACGCCTCCATTTGGTTGGGCTGAACCAGCACTGGGGCGAGATAAAGCACTTCTTAAGGACCTCAAAAGCCTGGACAGCCTCAGGAGGCCAGTGGAGATCAGCACCTTTGCGAGTGAGATCCGTAAGAGGCTTAGTGATGACCGAGAAGTTAGCAATAAATCTCCTGTAATAATTAGCGAATCCCAGGAAGCACTGTAACGCCTTCAGGGAGGCAGGTTGGACCCATTCCGCCACAGCCTGGACCTTGGCGGGGTCCATGCGGAATTCATGAGGAGTGAGGATTTGACCCAAAAATTGTATCTCTTGCACCCCAAACACACATTTTTCGGTCTTAGCAAACAGTTTGTTTTCCCGAAGGACCTGGAGCACCTTCCTGACATGCTCAATATGGGGGGACCAGTCCTTGGAAAACACAAGTATGTCATCAAGGTACACTACAAGAAATACCCCCAGGTAGTCTCTTAAAATCTCATTTATGAAATTCTGGAAGACCGCGGGAGCATTACACAACCCAAAGGGCATGACGAGGCATTCGAAATGACCTTCGGGCGTGTTAAACGCACTTTTCCACTCATCCCCTTCTTTGATGCGGATAAGGTTATAAGCCCCCCGTAGATCAAACTTACAGAACCATTGGGCCCCCTGAACCTGATTGAAGAGATCAGGAATCAAAGGAAGGGGATACTGGTTCCTTACAGTGACCTTATTCAAGTTCCGGTAGTCGATGCACGGCCTAAGACCACCATCCTTCTTCCCTACGAAGAAGAAGTCAGCACCTACCGGAGAAGTAGAGGGGCGAATGTAACCCTTGGCCAGGCATTCCTGGATATACTCTCTCATGGCTTCACGTTCGGGACAAGAGAGATTGAATATCCTACCCTTAGGGAGCTTAGCTCCTGGTACCAAATCGATTGCGCAATCGTATTCTCTATGAGGAGGTAACACTTCGGAGGCCTCTTTAGAGAAAACATCAGCGAAGTCCTGAACAAACTCAGGTAGAGTGTTCACCTCCTCAGGGAGAGAAATAGAATTAACAGAAAAACATGACGTCATGCATTCATTACCCCATTTGGTAAGATCCCCAGTATTCCAGTTAAACGTTGGATTATGCAACTGCAACCAGGGAAGGCCTAAAACCAATTCGGACGATAATCCCTGCATCACCAGTACAGAGCACTGCTCCAAATGCATGGAGCCAACAAGGAGTTCAAAATCAAGGGTATGCTGTGTAAAATAACCATTAGCAAGAGGAGTGGAGTCGATACCCACTACCGGGACAGGTTTAGGCAAATCAGTCAATGGCATAGCTAGAGACATAGCAAATTCCACAGACATAATATTAGCAGAAGACCCTGAATCCACGAAGGCACTGCCGGTAGCAGACCTACCACCAAAAGAGACCTGAAAGGGAAGCAAGATTTTATTAGGTTTCATCTTTACGGGAAATACCTGTGCGCCCAAGTGACCTCCCCGATGATCACTTAGGAGCGGAAGTTTTCCGGCTGCTTATTCTTACGCCTAGGACAGTTGTTCACTTGATGTTTGTCATCCCCACAGTAGAAGCAGAGACCATTCTTCCTGCGGAACTCTCTACGTTGTTGGGGGGACACGGAGGCCCCGAGTTGTATAGGTACATCCGAGTCTTCCGTGGAAGAACGAAGCAACGGAACCTCGGGAGGCATCATGGGGGAGTCAGAGGAGAAGGCACAAAAACGTTCAAGTCGTCGTTCCCTTAGACGTCGGTCAAGTCGTATCGCTAAAGCCATAACCTGATCTAGGGAGTCAGCAGAGGGATAGCTAACTAGCAGGTCTTTCAGGGCGTTCGGCAGACCCAATCTAAACTGGCACCTCAAGGCAGGGTCATTCCACTGAGAAGCTACACACCACTTCCTAAAGTCAGAGCAATACTCCTCTACAGGTCTCTTACCCTGACGTAAGGTCACCAGCTGACTCTCGGCAAAGGCAGTCTTGTCAGTCTCGTCATAAATGAGCCCGAGAGCAGAAAAGAAAAGATCAACGGAGGAAAGTTCAGGGGCGTCAGGAGCCAAGGAGAAGGCCCATTCTTGGGGCCCATCCTGGAGCCGGGACATAATTATACCCACCCGCTGGCTCTCAGAACCTGAGGAGTGGGGCTTTAAGCGAAAATAGAGCCTACAACTCTCCTGAAAGGAGAAAAAAGTCTTCCGGTCCCATGAGAACCGGTCAGGCAACTTGAGGTGGGTTTCAAGAGGTGAGGTGGGGGGCACTACCAGGGAAGCATCACGCAGGTTGTCCCTCTGGGCCAGGGCCTGGACCTGTAGGGAGAGGCCCTGCATCTGCTGAGCCAGGGTCTCAAGGGGGTCCATAGATGTGTCAGGGACCAGGGTAGACTAGGTATATGGGCCTGTGATTATGTAATGACAGGGTAGGGAGACAGACAGGTGAGCCCTAATCTACCCGCCACTCAGTCCCTGCCTACTTGCAACGACCCGTCCTAAGCGACGGGGTACAACTGGGCAACGGTCCCTACGCTCAGTAAGTGCAAGACAGACAAACAGACAAGGGTACACAAAAGCTAGGGAAACGGGGCAGCTGCCCTCGGAGACACCGTGAGCAACAAGAGTAGTGAACGAGCCGAGTCAAACCAGGAGAGAACGAGGTACAAAACGCTGAGCAGGAGAGTGGTCAGAAAGCCAAGGTCAATAACAAGCAGAGGATGAGTAGTACAAGCAGCAGCAGCAAGCCAGGAAACAAGCATAGAAGAATCACAGGCAAAGGAGGAACAGGAAAGGTAGGTATAAATAGACAGTGGGCAGGAGCTAGCTCCGTCTGGCCAGGCTGTGATAGGCTCTCCCACTCCTAAGCCTGCCATCCTGAATGGTGGAAGATGGAGTCAGTCTCACAGACATAGGAGCAGGTGCAGACTGATTGCCCACAGGCGTCGACACAGAAGCTGTGTCTGGCAAATCCTTTACACTTTTCTTTGTTTAGCTCGCACAATTTCAGTATTTTATAAACTCATAGTATAGCATCTGTGAGTGACAAGTTATACTGTTGATGACTTTCCGGTGTGTGTATATTTGATACACTAAATAACGTCAGTTCAATTACATTAGAAAAATACTAGTATGCTATTGACATTTCTTGAGAATATACTTTTGAACTAGTAATAGTAATTTCTTGGTTATCTCTGTCATCCACAAGGTTTATCAACCAGATTTCTCAAAGTTCTGAATGGCTAATCTGCCTAGCTATACATTAAATGGTTTCCCATCAGAGACATTTATGACATATACACAGTATATGTTATAAATGTCAGATAGATGTGGGTCACACCTCTGGGACCCACACTTATCTTTAGAACAGAGCCCCCTAAACCCCGTTCTACTGCTCTGTGTTGTGGCTGACGCATGTGATGCCCGACCATGAATTACGGAAACAGCGTAGCTTGCTGAGCTACGCTGTTTCTGTAAGACCCATAGATCTTAACGGTAGTTACGGAAACAGCATAGCTCGCATGCTACGCTGCTTCCGTAACTGCCATTCACTACTACGGGAGTCACGGAAACAGTGTAGCTCATCAAGCTACGCTGTTTCTGTAATTCATGGTCGGAAATAAATGTCTTTGATGTGAAAACCCCTTTAAAGTGTAGCTAAACGTTCAACAAACTTCTGACATGTCATAGTGACATGTCAGAAGTTTTGATTGGTGGGGGTCCGAGCACTGAGACCCTCACCAATCGCTAAAATGAAGCGGCGGAAGTGCTCGTGTGAGAGCTCAGCCGCTTAGTTTCTGTTCGGCTGTTTCAGGAATGGGCTGGGCTCATAGACTGAGTATGGGCTCATACACTTTCTATTGAGCCCGTACTCCGATACATTGATTTCCGGAAAAAGCCAAACAGAAGCGACTGAGCGCTCACACGAGCGCTTCTGCCGCTTCATTTTAGCGATTGATGGAGAATCTCAATGCTCGGACCCCCACCAATCAAAACTTCTGACATGTCACTATGACATGTCAGAAGTTTGCTGAACGTTTAGTTACCCTTTAATATAGTTGGCACATTTTCTAATAAGAAGTTTAGGAATCCTGGGTGACTGACAAATCATACGAGAGTTTTATTGGCAGACATAGTAGTTGTCATCAAGCTTTTATAGAAACAGATATAACTAAGAATCGACTAAATAAAAAATTTTAAGAAGCGGATAGAAGGCGATAGTTCAAGGATTTATATTTACAGATATTTGATGTTGTCTCATGACATAAATCCCTTTCCATATTCCCTATTAAGATGGATCGGGGAGAGTAGAAAAGCCAGACCCATGACCGTCAGCTGATCACAGGCCTGTTTCTATATACTAAGGGGTTGCCTTTATAAACAACCCCTTTAAATAGTTGCCGATACAGGACGAGCATTCGTTCTGCTAATCGCGCAGGTACAGCACATGTGTCCGTGTGATCAGAAGCGGGACAACAGCTAAATCACAGCCACAGCCCCGCTTTAACGACGGAGTACATAGGAACCTCTGACCTCCCTCATTTAACTCCATAATTGTCGCAGTCAGTAGCAACCGTATCATCTGAAGTGTTTGACAGAGGGCCCTCTGCCAGCCCTACATATTGCCATTAGAAATACATCTTGTCTTGCCAAAAACAAGCCCTCATACAACTACGTCAATGGAAAAATAAAAAAGTTATGGCCCTTGGAATGCGACGATGAAACCACAAGAAAAAATTGCTACATCCTTAAGGCCCAAAATAAGCCAGTCCTTAATGGGTTAATCAAAGACTTGTGGATATTTTAACAAAACATAGAACGCTTTGATTTACTTCTATTTTTCACCCATCTATTATAAATGCAGTACTACCCAACTCACATAACTGTAATCACACATGCAGTTTTCGTGACAGAGTGGATATAAAAGAGTATAGTATCAGTCTTTCCTTTAGGCTGGAGTCCCACACAGAGTTTTTGTGCTTTTTTTCGTGGCATTTTAAATGTCGTTTTTAAATGCGTTTTCTTATGCTTTTTTTTTTTATTGCGGCCAAATGTTATATTAATGTCTATAGTGAAATTTAAAATTCACTACATCCACCTGCATTTTGGTTTGTGGCGTTTTTGAGGCAAAATTGTGGTTAGTGGCATTTTTTTTCCAAACACATCATTCTTTGGGAATGACTATTTTTAGGCATTTTTTCTGCAGGCTTCTTAATAGGACTTCAAAAGCGCCATAAAAAAAAAAGAAGGTACAAAATGACACTAAATGAAAAACACAACCAAAATGCCACTAAAAATGGCATAACAAAAACCGCATGTTACACTTTAATAACAATGGCGTTTTTGGAAGCGTTTTTTTACGCCGTTTAAATTGCCAGCAAGATTCTGTATCTGAAGTAAGCCTTATACTTTTCCTTTTTTTATGGCTACACTCCTGCTTTTGACCCAAAAAATTGCATCAAAAAGAGCTACAAAAAAATGTGTGTGTGATTCCAGTTAATGCCATTGCAACCACAGCTTTGTCTGTTTCAGCTATTTTCAGGCTGAATGGAAGCTTGTAGAATTACTCCAGATCACTACCTGCTATGAGGGGACTAAAGAGCCGCTCTTGATAGATGATGTTTGGCTTATGAGAAGCCATTCTGTAAATCAACCCTTGGCTATTCCTAATAGGGCTATTATAAATTACCGAGTCACAGCATCATCCTGCTAGGCAAATGTACTTTATGATTCACATCTCCTGAACTTTCTTAAAGACTATTAATAAAAGTTTGTGGGGTAGACTGGTATATTGGATTCAGTCATTTCTCTGTTTTTGTCTGTCAATGCTAATATGCATTACACAATACCATGTGAAGCCAAACTCACTCAACGCCCTCAACCATCTTTGGCAGAAAGCATTTCTGTGTCTCAGATAATTTCACTTTAAATTGCTTCATGCTTCCCAGAAATTGAGCAAAATAAACATAAAGTGCAGTTAATGATCAAATGTTCTTTTTAAAAACTATTTTATTCAAAAATTATACATTTTAAAACGCTTCCACTTTGGAGATTTCCCATCAGTCAGAATGTAGTCACTAGAATGTCAAACTTGATTTAACTGTCTACAAGAAATAAAATGACGCCATTTTTTATGCGGAAAGTCATTAAATACCATAAGACTATTACCATTAGTAGGCCAGTTAAAAGGGTAAATGACCAATGCTGGCACAGTGGAAACACTGGAAAAACAGTTATTTGTCTATTGGTCCTGATTTTCTGACATCTTTCTATATACCATAATACCATATACAATTGAGATGAAAGTATAGATAAGGAACATGACTAATAGGAAATGTAATATGCTGTATTTTAAAGTAGTTAACCCTCATCTATTAGCCAGACGGAAAGTGACTACAAGGAGTGTCTCTCGCACCAGAGGACCTGGAACATCCATTTATTACACAGACAGCCCATCGATTTCCATAAGAACTGTGTAATGTTCCATCTCCCCTGCGGTGGTGCTGTAGGGAAATTGAACTCTTTCTGCCAGGTTCCCTCACACATTCCATAATCAGTTGATGGTCAGGAGATCCTTCAGGATGCACCAACCTCTTATTTCTTAAAGCGATATCTGTCACCAGGCAGACTTATTAATCCAAAAACTGCATGTACTGTATGTAACTTAGGGACCTTGTTCCCTCTCAATCTATCAGAAGGGCAGAGATGACTCTTCTCATATCAAGATGTGGGCCCTGCTTGGATCTATCTGGTTGCACATACTCATGAATACTTTTAAAACAGCCTGTCAAGGCATATTGGGAGTTGTAGTCTCACAGCACCTGGAGAGACACAGGTTGCAGACTACTGCTTTAGAGAATCAGATAGAAAACGTATTAATCTAAATTTATGTTTAACATATTCAGGCGTACTTTGTTACTAAAGCAAGCTATTTATTATGATTGTCAGCGGTATACTTAAACAGTAAAGTGTTCGAATAAATGAATGACAAATGGGACCTCCCCGCCCCCACAGTTGCCAACATCTGCTATGAATTTCCCAGTCTTCTTTAATACACATATTTTTTATTTCACTTTCATCTGTAATATGGTCCATAAATAAATATAAATATATATATATATACCTGTATATAACTTTCATTCAAAGCACTTTATTTGCAGAAACAGAGTTGCGTTAAGAATCATTGTGGTTTGTTTTTTGTTGATTTATATTAATTTTCTCCAGAGAATACCAATTATCTGTTCCTATATGATATCCACTAAAAAAAAAATAGAATCTGTATAAACTAAATAAATAAGTTGTTCCACAAGAAATAAATAAAGCATAAAAAAATCAATTCTTGAAAAAAGAAATCTGTGAAGTGCTTAAACAAGGACAGACATGAGCTGTGGAAACTTTAAAGAATATGGACAGTTCACAACATGGAACCTGGAAAATAAAACCCACTTGGTGCTACAAAATGAAATTAACTTACATCTTGAACCTTACATGTTTTTTGGCTGATATATTTAAAGTCTAGCTAAACGTTTTACAAACTTCTCACATGTCATAGAGACATGTCAGAAGTTTGGATTGGTGGGGGTCCGAGCACTGACACTCCCACCAATCGCTAGAACAAAGCAGCTGAAGCGCTCGTGTGATGGACAGCATGCATTCCAGATGGACCAGACTTTATCAAAGTTTGCCATACTATTCTGTAAAGATGCAGTAAGATTTGTCTAACGTCTTTGTATAGTCTATATTGATTGTGACTTGACCGCAGGGGTACACTGACCAATTGGGAATTAGGGCAGTACCGAGTTGCACCTTTCTATTTGACCGTTTCCCCAACGGTGAGTTGATTGTTTGGGGTTACCCTACTGGCTCCTCTGGAAATCAGCTGACTAGTGATTTCCCTTTAGTTAGGCGGGATTCACATGACCGGGTCGCGTCCGAGCCCGAGTGCCGGGCGGTAAAATCGGCCATTCTGCCCGGCCGGTTTGCATAAAGTTATGCATCCGTGCCGGGCCGGGCAGATCCGGACAGTGACATCAGCGGCAACTCCTGAAGGGGAATCCCCATGTGTTCGGGGATTCCGCTTCAGGAGTTTCCCCTGATGTCACTGCCCAGATATGGACAGAGACATCAAGCGCTCTGTCCAGGAGCGGAATCCCCGAACACACGGGGATTCCGCTCCTTCAAGGAGCTAAAGTGCGGCTAGCACATAGCAGAGCGGGGAGATACCTCCCCGCTCTGCTATAGTGGCGTCACTACAGTAGTAGCAGCAGCAGCTGCTGCTGCAGCTGCTAGCGGCGCCATCGAAGGTGTCGCCGGGCCAGGGCGCTTTTAAAACAAGCAGGGGAAGGGAGCCAGCGCAGCGCTCCCTTCCACCTGCTGTACACCCCGGCCCTGCCACACAGTGTACAGCGATGCCATTCGTCAGAATGGCATCAACTCCTCCTCCTCACATGCACTCTGCGCTGTGAGGAGGAGGAGATAGAGCGCAAGAGCCGGAAAACCCGGCCGTCACTCGGGACACATCAAGGTGATGGCCGGGTATTACCCGGCCCCATAGACTTCTATGGGAGCCGGGCGGCCGGGTACCCGGGCGAAAATAGAGAATGTCCTATTTTTTGACGGGCGGTTTTCCCGGCCGTCAAAAAATCGGTCGTGTGAATAGCCCCATTAGGGGTCTATTATTCCTAATGCAGCCGGGTGCCGGCCGATTTATGAACGGCCGGCACCCGGCCGGGAAACCCTGCCGTGTGAATGAGGCCTTAAAATGATTACTTGGTATCTATTGAAATGGGCCATCTTTGTAATGCCTAACTCCACCTGGTCCACCAATATGAGAGTCATTCTTTATAGCAGCTCTCCATTCTTGATATTTTTTTATTTTTTTTATCATCAAAATAATATTTCCCAGTACAAAATTAATTTAGTGATTTCAAAATGCAAGATCATTTCACATGTGAATTAAACTCAGTACATACAATAAAACAAATTGTCTGCCTTTTTTAACATCTGGTGTACCTCACTAAACCATCTTCCCCATCTCTGAGAGAATTTTTTTAGTTGCTTTATCATTTTTACACGTAACTCTCTCCAAATGGATGTACCTCAGAACCGCAAACTTCCATTCTTTGCATCCCGGGGCTTCATTAGCAATCCAGTGTCTCAATATTATTTTTCTAGCAATATATAGGCTACAACCAAGTGATCTTTTTTGAGAGTTATCCAAAGTTATCCTAAGGCCACAACCAAGTATACATATGATTGCCTTGCAATATATCTCAAGATTGTAAATTATATTCAGAACTTCTATAACCCCATTCCAATATCTTCTTAGCTTCAGACAATTCCACAACAAATGGATCAAATCTCCTTGCATGTCCTTACATCTTGGACCGCAATCCGTCTCTTTATACACCATTTTTTTAAAATCTGGTTGTTGTATAATGAGCTCTATGTATAATAAAGAGTTGAGAGGCCCTTTGAGAAGGGAATATGGACAACAAGGGAGCTGTCTCGCACACGTTCATCCCTTGTGCTTCCTCTATCTTTCCTACATCATTCTCTCCATTCTTGATAATTGATAAGGGTCCCAACTGGAGGACATGCCTCTAGTTCAATTTTTTTTTTCACGTCAGAGTACACCTAGAAGTAAGTAAATTGAAGGTCGCATGTAATTGAGGCAAATATTATGTGATATAGTCCTAGAAAGCAACCAGTGTAATAATGACCTGGTGTGCATGTGCCCATTATGCCTACACACGTCAGGCAGCAACGGGGTCTTCTTCATCACACTAGACTAGTCATGTGTAGGAATGCCCACCAAGGATGATAACCGGCAATGATACTAAATTGGCTGCTTTTGAACACAGATAATAGTTCTTAGACACAATGATTTCCTTGGAGCCTGGGAGTCCGCAACTACAACTTAAACATTGTACATCTTCTCTCTATTGATCTATGTTGTATTACCCTTCCAATGACTCACATAGCGTCTATCTGGCACTTCATGCACTGTCCTGACTAATACGTTTGTTCATTTCTACCACACCGTTTATATTTACCACACACCAACCATATATTATAGTATGATAAAGGAAAAGGGTGGAGACATTTTTTTCTTTTCCTCTGAGTAGATATGTAATTTCCATGATGTCTTTTTAATGACTGCCGTCTGTGGCCTAGTGGGTACTGATTTATGAATAGCTGTAAAAGATCAGGTGGAACACGGCAGGGCTTCTTTACAACTGCCTGGATGGAAACCCATCTAATTTGTTTAGTTAAGTGTGAGCTCATGGTGAACATCACCCGGATCATAAATTTCAAGTTTAGACCCCTAACTGGGAACTTGGTCCAAAAAATGCTGATGACTGCAGATGATCTTGAAGACCAACATTCCCTTGGTGCATATGTGGAAACATCACAGACTCTTCATTGCTACAACCGCATTCCTTCTTATTGATAAACTGTCCAGATGTCCTCTCCAAGGAGGAAAGTAACCAATTTCTAAGCTAAATTCTCCGAGGAACATTGAAAAATTAAAATAATACTTCACATCACTGGTTATTCAGAGGTTACGTACATTTATATTTAGTTCTTTTTTATATTTCATTGCTTCTTTGATCCAAGTCATGAACATAAAGACTAACTTTGACTACCTAAATCCCTAATCTGAGGAAGCTGTTTTTTCTCATTTCAGAAAGACAAATTCCTTTATTTTAAAGACTTGCGCCTCAGATAAAGCTAATCAAAGACCAGTAACGCTGTATAACGAAAGAAAAAAAAAAAAAGAAAAATTGAGGTAGAACCTTACATTCCTTCCTACTGCAACACTTCATAAATACTTCAAAAATGTCCTAGGAATCACAGACGTATTGCCAGCAAAATATATGAGTCCAAAGGTGATACACTTATTTTAGCTAACAGCAGTAGCTATTTGGTGTTATATTACCAGCGCATAAAACTAGTTCAAACTTTGCCAGAGGGAAAATATCTATTTATTTTTTATGTACGTGGTTATCCCATTTCTACTGTAGAATTTAGAAAACAGAACATATTATGGCTGCCAGCTTCACCAATGTGCAAAGTAATTCTAAGATCCATTAATCAAGGAGCGGTTAAAACTCCATTATAAAGGTGATTACATAGGCTCAGATTTGAACACTTGAAAAACTTGCATGTAAAAATGTGATAAATGCTAAAACAGTTAAAGGCTCTGTTCACAACTGCATTGGAGCCACCGTTGCAGATTCTGTCTGATTTGATATGAAGAATAGCGCTGCATGCATTGCTATTCTTCCCGTCAAAGGACAACATGACTGAACCCTACAGACGCTATTCTATGTCAATGGGTTTCATTGGGCACCTGTCATATCTGTCGTATGATGGATCTAGCGTTGCCTATAAAGGACTCAGAAGAGGCAGAGAGATCGCTTTTTTTGTACATGTTATGCTTGAATAAAGAAGCATAAAGTGATGATAGCATCCATTCAGGGCCGACTCTAGCTTTTCTGCTGCTTGAGGTTGAAAATTAAAATGGTGCCCCCCATATCTTGATTGATATCCCCCTGACTGTTCTACATTACTACCAGCCTTCTCCATTTCCTTGTACTTCCCTAGCATGTGTTGTGCAGCGATGAAGCCAGGCAGAGTACACCTCGCTGAACGGTACGTGCCTATGGAGTAGAAGGCAATGGCACATCCATTGAAGTTGCAGGAGACTGGCAGTGATGTATAACAGTCAGGGGGATGTCAACCAAGCATGGAAAGGTAGGTTTGGAGTTAGGACTATGTCACTCTTCAGGATAGCGGCACCGCCCCATGAACCTTTAATGAGTAATTAGCATATAGCGTGCACTATTTTAAAAGTTGATTTGATCGATTTTGCTGTATCTGAAACAAACATACAGGGGAATAATTTTAAATATTGTAAGGTCATGTATTACCGCATGGTGGCGGTTCAAGGGGTTAAAACTACCTGACAGCTTCCCATTAAATATATAATGAATTGCAACAATTCCATCTGCTCTGTAATTTTGTATTATAAATATATCCTTTATAATTACAGTACCAGAACAAAGCTCAATACATATATACTGCACCAGAACAAAGCTCAGTACATATATATACACACACACACACAACACCAGAACCAAGCTCAGTACATATATACACACACAACACCAGAACCAAGCTCAGTATATATACACAGCACCAGTACCAAGCTCAGTACATAAATACAACACCAGAACAAAACTCACTACATAACACCAGAACCAAGCTCAGTACATATATACAGCACCAGAACAAAACTCAGTACATATATACAGCACCAGAACAAAGCTCAGTACATATATACAGCACCAGAACAAAACTCAGCACATATATACAACACCAGAACCAAGCTCATTACATATATACATCACCAGAACCAAACTCATTACATAAAAACAACACCAGAACCAAGCTCAGTACATATATACAGCACCAGAACGAAGCTTAGTCTATATATATATATATATATATATATATATATATATATATATATATACAGCACCAGAACAAAGCTCAGTACATAAATACAACACCATAACCAAGCTCAGTACATATATACAACACCAGAGAAAAGCACAGTACATATATACGACACTAGAACAAAGCTCAGTACATATATACAGCACCAGAACAAAGCTCAATACATATATATAGCACCAGAACCATGCTCAATACATATATACAGCACAAAAACCAAACTCAGTACACAAATACAGCAACAGAGCCAAGCTCAGTACATATAGCTCAATACATATATACAGCAACAGAACAAAGCTCAGTACATAAATACAACACCAGAACAAAGCTCAGTACATATATACAGCCCCAGAACAAAGCTCCGTACATATATACAGCACCAGAACCAAGCTCATTATATAAATATTGCACCAGAACAAAGCTCAGTACATAAATACAACACCAGAACCAAGTTCAATACATAAATACAAAACTAAGCTCAATACATGTATACAGTACCATAACAAAGCTCAGTACATATATACTGCACCAAAACCAAGCTCAGTACATATATACAGTACCAGAACCAAGCTCAGTACATGTATACAGTACCATAACTAAGCTCAGTACATGTATACAGTACCATAACTAAGCTCAGTACATATATACAGTACCAGAACCAAGCTCAATACATACATACAGCAACAGAACCAACAGAACCAAACTCAGTACAAAAATACAACACCAGAACCAAGCTCAGTACATATATACAGCACCAGAACAAAGCTCAGAACATATATACATTACCAGAACAAAGCTCAGTACATAAATAAAACACCAGAACCAAGCTCAGTACAAATACATTTCAGTACAGAGATCATTTGCAAAGTCAGGTTAGCAGCTTTCAGTATGACCTGAACAATGGTAATGATATACTGGGAGTGGATAACACAAATAGTACCCTCCATCATCTGTACAGATCATACAGTAATAATAAGGCTTTGTTCACACCTGCGTCGGGGTTCCGTTCGTGGGTTCCGCCAGACCTTTCCATCAGGGGAACCCAGGAATGGAAACTGAACGGAAACCATAGCTTTCCATTTGCATTACCATTGATTTCAATGGTAATGCTTCCGTTGCTAATGGTTTCCGTTTGTCTCCGTTCCGCAAGGTTTCAGTTTTTTGGTGGAATGAAAAGACTAGTCGACTGTATTTACCTTTAATCTATCACATCTAAGTAACTCAGAGACACACGGGATCCACTGACACTAAACCCCTCAGTCCTGCGGACCTGACGGGGTCAAGATCAAGTGTAAGATACTGCTGCTCTGTATACAGGATACAAAGCAGCTGTATCTCAAAAAAGTAAAAACTAATTATAAAGTTGCACAAAACACACTGACTGACATTCTATAAAAATAAAAAAATCCCTTTCAAATGTGTACATAGCCTTTAATGCAAACAATCACATTGTAACAACCATTGTCCAGTAAAACACGTACAGCATGCAGTTTTACCAAAAGTCGGTGCAGTTTTCAAATGATTGTTAATGTCTGCAAAAAACTGCATGGAAATTAACAATCATTTTGAAGCTGCGCTGACTTGTGGGAATGCAGCTTGTTGGCATGGTTTGCAGCTGTATCGTTGGAAGACAGCAGCTACTATATGTATATTCTGTACGGGCATGTTCACACAAGGCGGATACGTTCTGTAAAAGCTATATACCGCACCTGTGGTGCAAGTTTTTCGGCCAGGGATGGCCGCTGCAGAAAAACGTAGCAGAATTTTTTCTTTTATACTTACCATGCCGACGCTTTCCTCCGGCATCCTGCAGCCCTGGGATGACGTTTCATCCCATGTTGACCGCTGCAGCCTGCAGCGGTCACATGAGATGGAACGTCATCACAGGAAGCCGGCCCGGACGAAGAAACCGAATTCTGGGTAAGTATAAGATTTAAAAAAATTCTGAGTTGCATTTTTTTTGCAGCTTTTCCGCCGCAAGAAAAACACAACATCTTCTATTTGTTATGGGTTTTACTTCCCCATTGAATTAAATACGGAAAACCAGAAACAAATAAGCAGCGTTTACGCAAATACAAATGACATGCCGCACCGCAGATCAATTTCTGAGCGTTTTTTCCGCAGCATGTGGAAGAGATTTGTTCAAATTTGTCCACATGTAACGGAATTGCTGCATATTTTCCGCCCGGAATTGCGGACAGAAAATAAGCAGCAGAATACAGTAGTAGCTAAGTGGGTGACATTTAACAGATCTCATCCACACGCTGTGGAAATTTGCCGTCCAGAAATTGACCTGCAGTGCGTGTTTTTCGTACCATATCATTCCGGCTGTGGGAAGTGGACTGAATTTGTAATGGCAGGAAGGAGGTGAAGGGAAAGTGAGCCCTAATCTACCCACCGCCCTGTCCCTGCCTACTTGCAACGACCCGCCCTAGGCGACGGGGTACAACTGGGCGGCGGTCCCTACGCTGTCTAAGTGCACGGGAGAACAAACAGGGAACACGCAAGGGAAGGGGCAGTAGCCCACGGAACGCCGCGAGGAAACGGAGCGGTGAATGAGTTGTCAGGACCAGGATGAAGTGGAGTATACCCAAGAGAGCACGGAGGAGGAAGCAAGCCGGAGGCAAAGCAAAGCGGGTTAAGCAGAACAGCAGCAAGGCAGAAGCACGGCAGAAGCAGGCTGGAGCAAGCAGCAGTGGGGCCAGGAATCCAAAAGAATTACAAGCACTGAGGAGGAGAACACAGCAGGTAATAAAGGACAGGGGGCGGAGCTAACTCCGACTGACCAGGCCGCGATAGGCTCTCCCACTCCTGAGCCTGCCACCCTGCTTGGTGGGAGATGGTGTCAGTCGAACAGGTCTGGCCTCAGGTGTGGATTGATTAATCCCAGGAGTATACCTAGATGTAGTACCTGGCAGATCCCTAACAGAATTGCTGCGTTTTTCAGAGGAGATCTCACCATCTCCCAGCACTGTGAAAAATGCAGTAAAATACGCACCAGTTTCTGTGTTTTTTCCGCAGCTGAATTCCTGCTAGTTTCTGCGGAATTGCTACAGGAGTTTTCTGCAACAATTCCGTTACGTGTGGAGAAGCCCTTGTGCTGCGGATTTTCCACAACGAAATCCGTTGGCAAAATCTGTAGTATTTAAACTACGAGTGAAATAAATACAACAGTTATAGCATTCTGCACTCACACACTTTATTTACATGTACACATCGCACACAAAATATATATATATATATATATATATATATATATATATATATACATATATATATACATATATATATATATATATATATATATATATATATTGTAGCAGTGCAGCTACTGGGCAGTGTATCAGGTTTTAAGCAACCAGGGAGAATGTACAGCAGAGAGGGTTTTCTCTGCTGTTGCTTGGGTGTAAAGCCTGGAATAGGGCCTGGTTTGCTGGAGTGTGAAGAAGGGTGGGCTTCCACTCCATACAGATAGTCCGTGTCTTGGGCTGTCTGATGAGCTTAGTTAGGCTTCACCTGAGACGGCTCTTTAATTCAGGGGTGTGCAGTTCACACAGGGCTCTCAGTCTGGGGAAGACAGGCATGCTAGCCTGTGAGAGTCACCACCGTGTGAGGTAAAACTGTGAAGGTTTTGAGGTGCTGGGCACAAGGCTCAGTGTCTCGTAGTGAGGGACACTGAATGTGTTAGTTAGAGGCTGGACAGCCTAGGGTTTATTTTGTATGTTTATTGTTGTAACACTGACTGTTGTGGTGAAGACAATAAAGCTAGCTGCGGCTGGTTTAAACCTTTTATTCAAGGAGTTGGAGTGAACTTTCTATGTGTGCCAACCATCTCCCCCGGGAGATGGCGATCCTGTGAGCTAAGTGGTCCCCAGGTTGTCACTATATATATATACAGGGTGGGCCATTTATATGGATACACCTAAATAAAATGGGAATGGTTGGTGATATTAACTTCCTGTTTGTGGCACATTAGTATATGGGAGGGGGGAAACTTTTCAAGCTGGGTGTTCACCATGGCGGCCATTTTGAAGTCGGACATTTTGTATCCAACTTTAGTTTTTTCAATGGGAAGAGGGTCATGTGAAACATCAAACTTATCGAGAATTTCACAAGAAAAACAATGGTGTGCTTGGTTTTAACGTTACTTTATTCTTTCATGAGTTATTTACAAGTTTCTGATCACTTGTAAAATGTGTTCAAAGTGCTGCCCATTGTGTTGGATTGTCAATGCAATGCTCTTCTCCCACTCTTCACACACTGATAGCAACACCGCAGAAGAAATGCCTCCTGATCTGACCCCCTTAGACTTTTATCTTTGGGGTCATCTGAAGGCAATTGTCTATGCTGTGAAGATACGAGATGTGCAGCAACTCAACTACGGATACTGGAAGCCTGTGCTAGCATTTCTTCTGCGGTGTTGCTATCAGTGTGTGAAGAGTGGGAGAAGAGGGTTGCATTGACAATCCAACACAATGGGTAGCACTTTGAACACATTTTATAAGTTGTCAGAAACTTGTAAATAACTCATGAAAGAATAAAGTAACGTTAAAACCAAGCACACCATTGTTTTTCTTGTGAAATTCTCGATAAGTTTGATGTGTCACATGACCCTCTTCCCATTGAAAAAACTAAAGTTGGATACAAAATTGCTGACTTCAAAATGGCCGCCATGGTCAACACCCAGCTTGAAAAGTTTCCCCCCTCCCATATACTAATGTGCCACAAACAGGAAGTTAATATCACCAACCATTCCCATTTTATTTAGGTGTATCGATATAAATGGCCCACCCTATATATATATATATATATATATATATATATATATACACACACACACACACACACACACACACGTACACAACACACACGTACACAACACACACAAATATATATACACACACACATGTACACATCACATACACTATATATAAATATATATATACACATATACATATCACACACCCTATATATACACATGTACACATCACACACACTATATAAACAGGTACACATCAAAACACTATAAATACATGTACACATCTCAGACACACAAGAATATGCACATTACATGCACACATCATATACATGCACATAAGCACATTATACACATATAAAGTACACATTGTATACACACATGCACTTACTTTTTATGTAGGATATTTGGGAAGGGAGTTCAGCAGCTTGATGGGGTGAGAGCCTTCACTCCAGAATTTCTCCTGCTCACAGCCCGACACAGTCTCCCCTCCCCGTCCCTCACTTCCCGACTGGTAACAGCAGCAGATGGAAAGGTTGTGTGAAGAGTAGGGAAAGGGGGTGGAGGGGAGATTTTAAAGTAGCACGGGGAGTTTTAGTAAGATAGCAGCACAGACAACAGCTGCTATTACATGGAAGTCGGACAGCAGTTCTTAGTTGCTGTGCCGCCCCCTTACAAATGCTGTACCCTGCCGCCTGAGGCCAGAAGCTCACCTCAAATCATGGCAGGTGTGGCCCTGCATCTATTGCCTCTTGCCTGGATTTGGCACTGCATTGTGCTTTCAGTTAGAAACAACTTAACACCTAATGCCAGTCAAGAACTAAAAGTTTGGTTGTGACTGCTGTTAGTCCCAATATCCCACTTAATTTTCTCATGTCATGATTACAGTAGTCTACTTTAGTATCCCACTACCGTCATATCTTGCTCTAAGGTGTCTAGGATGCTGGAGAGATATCGGAAGGTATTTGGTGGTGTCCTTGCAATGCTAATCTGTTTTGGAAGCCCCAATGCCTGTGTAATGAAGGGAAAATTTGGTAACTACTGATTTTCTTTCCTAGCCAATTATATTATATAAGCTACAAAATAGTGGCTCTGCTGAACTAACAAGTGAAATTACAAGTAACCACCTTGTTTCCTACATGTCATAGGCAGGAAAATGGTTCTACTAAACAATTCTAGATAGCACCAAACAACTTCTTATATGTGCAATAAAACAATATAGATACTCAAATAAGGAATGCAATTCCAACTATAAGCACATTTAATTTAAATACAAGTGCAACCACGGTGGCAGGGAGGGGATGTAGTGTTGGTGTACAAGGAACCAATGGGAAAGATGATATATGCATAAAATAGAAATAAAGGCAAAAACAACCATGGATTCCAAAAGCCACACAAATTTCCAAGCTAACGTTGAGGTGGAGACATAACATTCTATGAGTCTCATGTATGGTAGCTGTAGCAAACGAAAAAGTTCCTGGGAGGTACAAAAGATTATCTAAAATTGCAGAAAAGTGTCAGGTTTTGCATAGATTAATATGCATTCCCGTATTAAAGAGATACAATAAAATAAGACAACAAGCACAAATGTAATATCGCCAGCCTAACTTAAAATTGAGACAGGTAGGGCCTCCAATAACCTGGGGACGCCCAGTAAGCAACAGGTATGTAATCGGTATGTAAGTGTTTCTCATTGTTTCTTAGTGGTTTGTATGGTTTTGTTATTTTTTAACCAAAAACATACAGAAAAAAAGGGGTGCATTTTCTTGTTTGATCAATATATTTAAGGAAAAATATAGAATATATGCCAAGTATTGAACAGCCTTTATACACAACTATATGTTTCATATAATAATACTCTTCTGTTTTCTTACAGGCCATCAAATCTACTTCTAGATCAAAACAGTGTGGACTATCCCACATATCGAGCTCCAGGAGACTGGCTGGACAGCATGCAAACCGGACAGTGCAAGGATATCCTGTCAGGAGTTAGCTACAGCTCCTGCGAAACTATCGCAAAAATATCATTAGAGTAAGTTATTATAGATCAATTCTATTTATATATATATATTCCTAAAAATGCTCTATTAACATTGCTGGCAAAGTTTATAAACACCTTGTATTCAAGTTATCTCCTACCTTGATGGTAATACATTGTATAATGTATAATGTGAAAGAAACGAGTGTTGCGGGAATGATTTGGCCGAAGCTCTAATGTTATCTTCCCCCTCCATAGGATTAATAGGCACTGTCAGATCCAGTGGACTGATGCTTATATAGTAGTCTAGCCGATTGGATTGTGCAATGTATAGACAAATCACGGGTGTTAAAACTACTGGCCAAACTATTTTTGGATTCATATTGTGAACTTTACATTCTTTGGGAGGTATCTTTATTAATGAGACTGGGGTACACCATTTAGGCCCTGTTTATATAATTTTTCAGGGATTACATCAAGCATACCAGAATTTTTGATGGCAAGAATAGCGCAGTCTGCAGACTTTCAAAAGTAACGGAGCCCATCGAAAAATAGGTGTAAAACAGAATCATGGCATAAACATCTGATTGGTGGGGGACCAGCTACCAGCACCCCCACGGATCAACTGTTTCAAAGAGGCCACAGCACTATATATATATATATATATATATATATATATATATATATATACAGTGGAGGAAATAAGTATTTGATCCCTTTCTGATTTTGTAAGTTTGCCCACTGTCAAAGTCATGAACAGTCTAGAATTTTTAGGCTAGGTTAATTTTACCAGTGAGAGATAGATTATATTAAAAAAAAACAGAAAATCACATTGTCAAAATTATATATATTTATTTGCATTGTGCACAGAGAAATAAGTATTTGATCCCCTATCAACCATTAAGAGTTCAGCCTCCTCCAGACCAGTTACACGCTCCAAATCAACTTGGTGCCTGCATTAAAGACAGCTGTCTTACATGGTCACCTGTATAAAAGACTCCTGTCCACAGACTCAATTAATCAGTCTGACTCTAACCTCTACAACATGGGTAAGACCAAAGAGCTTTCTAAGGATGTCAGGGACAAGATCATAGACCTGCACAAGGCTGGAATGGGCTACAAAACCGTAAGTAAGACGCTGGGTGAGAAGGAGACAACTGTTGGTGCAATAGTAAGAAAATGGAAGACATACAAAATGACTGTCAATCGACATCGATCTGGGGCTCCATGCAAAATCTCACCTCGTGGCGTATCCTTGATCCTGAGGAAGGTGAGAGCTCAGCCGAAAACTACACGGGGGGAACTTGTTAATGATCTCAAGGCAGCTGGGACCACAGTCACCAAGAAAACCATTGGTAACACATTACGCCGTAATGGATTAAAATCCTGCAGTGCCCGCAAGGTCCCCCTGCTCAAGAAGGCACATGTACAGGCCCATCTGAAGTTTGCAAATGAACATCTGGATGATTCTGAGAGTGATTGGGAGAAGGTGCTGTGGTCAGATGAGACTAAAATTGAGCTCTTTGGCATTAACTCAACTCGCCGTGTTTGGAGGAAGAGAAATGCTGCCTATACCCAAAGAACACCGTCCCCACTGTCAAGCATGAAGGTGGAAACATTATGTTTTGGGGGTGTTTCTCTGCTAAGGGCACAGGACTACTTCACCGCATCAATGGGAGAATGGATGGAGGCATGTACCGTCAAATCCTGAGTGACAACCTCCTTCCCTCCACCAGGACATTAAAAATGGCTTGTGGCTGGGTCTTCCAGCACGATAATGACCCGAAACATACAGCCAAGGCAACAAAGGAGTGGCTCAAAAAGAAGCACATTAAGGTCATGGAGTGGCCTAGCCAGTCTCCAGACCTTAATCTCATCGAAAACTTATGGAGGGAGCTGAAGATCCGAGTTGCCAAGCGACAGCCTCGAAATCTTAATGATTTACAGATGATCTGCAAAGAGGAGTGGGCCAAAATTCCATCTAACATGTGTGCAAACCTCATCATCAACTACTAAAAACGTCTGACTGCTGTGCTTGCCAACAAGGGTTTTGCCACCAAGTATTAAGTCTTGTTTGCCAAAGGGATCAAATACTTATTTCTCTGTGCACAATGCAAATAAATATATATAATTTTGACAATGTGATTTTCTGTTTCTTTTTTAATATAATCTATCTCTCACTGGTAAAATTAACCTTGCCTAAAAATTCTAGACTGTTCATGTCCTTGACAGTGGGCAAACTTACAAAATCAGCAAGGGATCAAATACTTATTTCCTTCACTGTATAATATATATATATATATATATATATATATATATATATATATATATATATATATATATATATCATAACATTTCAATGATTTGTAACTAATTTTAGCAAATATTGTTTTATTACTAAGTCTGACTAAGTCAGCCCTGTGCATTAAAGGGGTTGTCCTGTCATAAGTAATTGATGGCTTATCCTCAGGAGAGGCTATCAATATATGATCGGTGGGGGTCCGCTCCCAACACCCCTACCGATCAGCTGTTTTGAAGGGGTTGTGCTCGTACGACCGCTGCTTCCCCTTCATTCCTTGTCTGCTCACACTATGATTTGCCAACACACTTGTAGCAGTGTTTCATAGTATTAAAGCTTTCTCCCATTCAAGTGAATGGGAGAAGGCTGTAATACGGTGAACCACCTCTACAAGTGTGTTGACAATTCACAGTATGAGCAGTGACTGCAATGAAGAGGAAGCAGCGGTCGTACGAGCACAACCCCTTCAAAACAGCTGATCGGTAGGGGTGCTGGGAGTCGGACCCCCACCGATCATATATTGATAGCCTCTCCTGAGGATAAGCCATCAATTACTTATGACAGGACAACCCCTTTAATGCACTGGGCTGACTTAGTCAGACTTAGTAATAAAACAATATTTGCTAAAATTAGTTACAAATCATTGAAATGTTATGAGTTATATAAATATATATATATATATATGTTTTTCTTTTGTTGTAAACAGATCATATAGTTTATTATATATATTTTTTATTCGCCTCTGTTCTTTATTAGCACAGTGTACACAACAATAGATTCCTTATAAAAGTACAACCTCTTATAATAAACATCCTAAACAGTGGAATCCTCTGGACTTATTATCTGTCATGTTCACATAATTAGTTTTCCATTCGCTTACACTTATGGATGAGTCTAGTATGATTAGCGTGATGACTAATCAGGGTTATATGAAGGTGTTATCAATATGTAATGAGCAGACTCTATGTCCAGGATTAGGCAGAAGATTTAAAGAATGCCTTAGGGAAGAAAGGATTTCTTGCAGTTTGAGAGCTGACAGAGTGAGCGATAGAAGAAGAATGAAGGAAAAGGCTTATTTTAGTGTCAGATGCAATGATTAATACAGAACTGCTCAACTGCCATATGAAATGAAAATTCTGCTGTTTTTGAGTAATTTCCATATAGAATACATGGCCAAGAATATGTGGACATGCCTTCTAATAATGGGTTCAGTCACACCTATGGTTAATAGATACCGAAGATTAAGTATACAGTATATGGGGTCAGACTAAAGCGCTCAGAGACCTTCCACTTGATACCATCTTTCCAACAAATTGGCTCATCAAGCTTTTGCCCTGTTAGATTTGGCTCAAGTGATGATATTGTGAAGTGGAAGGACCAACAGCTCATTTGTTAAGCTTACGATGTGACAAGTAAAAGATTTCTTGGTTGAACAACTTTTAACTGAGTTTCAAATCCCCTCAGGAAATGATGTCGATGTAGGCATTTTCTGTAAGCAGTTTCAATTATTGGGTTTCCATGCAGGAGCACACAAGCTTAACTACTTCATGACCAGGGGACAATTTACCAATATTTGTTACGTGCAGACCACTAAGACGTGTATAGTCTATCATCTCTCATCTTATTAATTAATGGCATATCCACAGGATATGCCATAAATGCCTGATAGGTGTGGGCCCCACCTCAGGGACTCATATATTGGGAAAATGAGAGTCCCGTGATCCCTGTTCAAAAATTCACGGGGTCAGCTCTCCTCTAAACCGACATGGAGACGTGCCCGTGCTTGCACGCAGCTTTTTCTATTGAACTATGTTGAAGTTATGGAAAGAACCAAGCAAGAAGTGAAGGGCTGTTATTGTGAATCGGCAAACGGAGGTCATTGGATCCCTTATTTTTCTAAAAGGGTCCCGTATATATCAGGCATTTATGGCATTCCTTGTTGATTTGTGCATAAGATGGGACTGTCCGTAAACATTAGTTACATTTCGGCCCAATCTTTCACTAGAAGATGAACCCTGCCAGAGGCGTCTGGCAGTGGCTTATTCCCCTCAACATATTGAAATGAACATGCGCACTCAGATCGACCGAGCATGCATATGGGGAAGTGTGGAGACATACCTGTCAGCTAAGTGAGTGTTTTCAGCTGTTTGATGCATATACCCAACTCTAGATCACCACGCTCATTGCCAGTGCCAGATGAAGCAGTAATAAGTCACTGGAGTAGTAGAAATGCTGGGTCACTTTGTTCCTATATAAAAAAATATAAATTCTACAGAATATAGTGACATTTTATAGAGTTGTATGCTTTCAACTTTATAGCAATATTTTGGGGAAGGTTAGTTTCTGTTGTTGCATTAGGTGTGTAAGAACTGCCTGGCTTATTAAGACTTCTGACCTCAACCCTATTAAACACCTTTGGTATGGATTTTGATGTTAACTATGAGCCAGAGTTTATAATCTAGCATCAATACCAAACATCAATAACACTCCAGTGGCTTACAGCATTCACATCCCAGCAGCCATGTTCCAAAATCTAGTGGAAAAAATTTGCAGAAGGGTGGAGGTTAGGGTTAAAACAGACCCAATATATGATAAAAGTAGCATCAATATCGCAAAGTCACAGCAAAAAACCAAGCCGTATATTAGCTATTTTGATGGAAAAATAAAACGCTTGGTCCTTAAGGCCAAAATAGTCCTGGTCGCTAAGGTGTAAAATAGTAGTTTTCAAAAATAGTAGTCACTCCCGGAACCTGCATTGGGGATGTAGATATACTGCATGACTGTTCTTGGTTTCCCTTTCTATCTGCATTGCAGTGAAGAGGGCTCCATGCAAGAATAGTATTGAATAGCTTAGAATTAAGCAGCTCCTTTATATCGAATACCAATCCACCAGTAATTGAGAGCCATGAAATTTATTAGCTCAATCCTTTACATTTAATCTATTTTACAATAGGAAACTGCTTTTATGGTGACAGTGGGCCCTCTTACTTTTTGGACCCCTGTGCAACTGCCGTAGAGATTGTTGTTTAAAGCAGACTATAAAAATAACCAAGGCTATGAAATACAGTAAATCTTAAGGTTCTTTTACACTGCCAATTTTGGCCGGTGCAACGAGCACTGATCAAGGAGATAGTTCGTTGATCAGCACTCGATCAAGCTATGTATGGGGACGAGCGCTCATTACTCCAATTGCTCATCCCCATACATTTCTATAATGTCGGCTGGACATCTACCTGTTTACACAGGGAGATGTGCTGCCGACAACTATAATATTTTGCACATTTAAAACTATGTGATCAGCTGATGAACGAGTGTTTTGAGCAATTATCAGGAAGGCGCTAATTTGCCCGATAATTGGCCAGTGTAAAAGGGCCTTTAGAAGCCATGGGGAATTTCAATTTCTTTTTGTAGCCCTGCTGTAGATTCTCATAACTCCTGTAGACAATGAAAACAATTCTACTAATAATATTGTACAGTATTAGGATATTGCAATCAAAGCAGATCCCTGATGTAATAAAAATGCATAATCTTTATGAGGTTTTGCAGACTGTAATTTGGGATTATTGTTGGTTATTTTGCTGATTTGAGAACTTTGAGGCACAATATGTTGCTTAAAGCAGCTGTTAATAGGCCATGTACCCTTTCATGAACTGTGTGTAAAAGGCACAATTAAGGCTAGGAAATAATGCTGCATGCAGACATTTTTACAGTATGACGTAGTGCTACAGAAAATAGAAAAATCCACACTCTGTCATTTCTACTATGACAAAATAGGGAAAACTGAACTCGAAAGGGTTGGAATCTCCAGAGTTAATGAAAACATAACGTTATTGTGGACCGCTAACAAGAATAATTATCTGAAGAGTTTTTAAGTAAATTACTATGTAAAACTCTTCCTGTCTAAATCAGTATCTCATTAAAGTGTAATCTCACTAAACACGCATGGCATTGATGAGAGATTACCAAGGCTTTCCTGAGATGGCTTTTTATTTGGTATTACCTACAAGTAGAATGACTAAAGTGTTTTCTAAACTTATTCTACTTAGGCTACACAGTATGAGGCCTCATGCATTCATCTGTGTTACACCGATTAAAGTCTGAGTTTTACGGAGCCATAATATAGCATCCATAGCAGTGGCCGGCTTTGTCTTTAAAAAACGGAGCCAAAAACTGCATCAAAACTGTGTAAGTGATCCTGGCCTTATGGAGAAATTCTACCGTAGGCACTTTATGGTATATATATATATATATATATATATATATATATATATATATATATGTATATATATAATCTGTATCCCTACTGTATACCATAGTAGACAATGGCACTACTGTAAACTGACTAAACTGACAAATGCCTAGTCAGCCCCCTTAACACTTTCAGATTTTATTGTGTAACACATTAAACTACAGTGTATTTATTTAGAAATGTATAACTATTCACCTCCTTGAAGTCAGTGTTTAGTAGTGGTACTGGTAGCAGCAATTCTTCTCTTGAGTCTGTGAGTATATATATTTTTATTGTTATACATGAGCATGTTCAGCTTGATTTCTAAAATATTGTTTAAATAAAGCTTAAAATCAATGTAAACTCCCCACCCACCCAGATTAATTGACCTGGTTACCACCAATAAGGAGGTCCCACACCATCTTGCTGTGTCATAGACCAACTGGTAATCTGTAAAGAAATAAATCTCAATACTCTGCCAGTGCAGGTTTAAGAAGGGGCCTGTAAGGAGAAGCTGGGGACCTTCTTATCTGTGGCAACCGGGTGAGTGAGTCATGAGCACAAATGTATTTTTCAGTTTCATTTAATGCTGTAATAATAATTCACTTTATCCCTTCCATCTTCCCCTACTTCTTGCTAACCTGCCAATGTGTTGGCAAAAAGTAGGAGACAGATTGAACAGGTTATGAAAAAAGTCCTTGTGGTCGAAGTGTCTCTATGTTATTTGCTGCTTTACACATGCAGGAGATGAAGTTATGTCTTAAGTGAACCTAGTGCATTGGGTCCCTATTTTCTGCTTCATATTTTTCATTTTAGATGCATTGGGGGAATAAAGAAAAATTGGTTGTCAGTCTATGGATACGTGTACAGTGAAGTCTATGCATTTAGCATATCTGTATTAGTATGGAATACTTGTGTAAGGCCTCAAGCACACTTCAGTGAAATGCTTCAGTGTGCTATCCGTTTTTTTAACGGCTAGCACACTGACCCATTCATTTCTAGGCGGCCATGCACACTTCCATAATTTTAACGGTTCCATGCGTCCTTTCCACGAAAAATAGAACAGGTCCTACTCCTCTCCATTTTTCGCTGATCAGTCTCGTCTTTTCTATTGATTTGATCCGTTAAAACAACGGTCTGAACACAGAAGCCGTTCGTGTGTGTGGTCCGTGTTTTACGGATCCGTGATTTACGGCCATACAAATAGCAACGGATGTGTGCTTGAGGCCTTACTGAACCAACAATAAGACAAATGTCTATACAGCAGCAATCCCAAAGATCTTAGCTTTAGGACCTTATTGTTACTGCATATACATTATAAACTTTATTCAGTTTCAGAGCATAGCTGAGGGCTGGATACTAAACATTTAGACCCCCTTTAATAAAAGCAATGGAAGCTTCAATGGAGAAAAGTTATCAGTTTATTAACAAATAATATAAATGTTTTTTTCAGCGATATGAAGACAGTTGGGGTCACAATCATTGGCTCCCGAATACAGATGATGAGCGCAGTGAAACCTCAAGAACTTCACATAAAGAATGGACCTGTTAACGTGTAATAAAATACAGGAAGAAGTATTTCAAACAATGGTGCAATTATACCTAAAAACCCGAGAAGATGTGAGGAGCTTGAACTGTATGGAAACCTCACACACTCTTAAATGGGAGTAACAATGCCTTAAAATTCGAGTGAAAACTCTTCTATGTATTTGCAAGGAAGACTTCATTTCTGGTCAAATAAAGATAATGTATATGTACTGGAAGATAGCAGATATCTACCACGGACAGAAAATCAAGATCTGATCACAGGGTCAATCGAGAACATAAGCAAGATTTGCAATACACTAAGTCTGTGTTAATTTTATTTTTATGGAATTCTTAATTTTAATGTTTCTTAAATTCTAAAGTGAACCTGTCATGATAAGAGTATATGTTCACATTAAAGAAGTTTTACATTCTTCCAAAATCTGATTAATAACACAGATAGAGGTGGAGAATGGCCTGACTGCTAAAACTGCTTTCTCAATCCCTGCTGTCTGCACAGCGTCAGTACAGCTTTGAACTGAACAGGTGAGTGATATGAGACAGACTAGTTGCTAGGGACACACTACCCAACTGTGTCCCTAGCAACCAGTTTGTCTCACATTTCTCATGTTAATCAAAGCCAAATTGACACTAATGATAGAGAAAGAGTAAGAAAATTTTGTAGTACTCAAATCTTGATTTACTCTATCTCTTACTGAAAAATTATTAAGATTATGTTAGATGGAAAACCTCTTTTATGTATTTATTATTGTGTGTCCCACATTTGTTAAAAAGTGTGTATTTTGCACCAATCAAATGGGAGAGGGTAGTCGTCAAAGATTGTGCCTAATTTATTAAAAGGCGTAAGCTGTCTGACATAGAATTTCTCTTCACCCCAGCTAGGAACCCTGTACAATTGCGCCACTACTTTGCGCTTTTTTAAACTTTGCCTTTGACAAATGAGTCTTAAAGTACATTTACTGCTTGACCATGTCAACTTTTTTTTTGTCTGTTTTATTTTTTCTGGAGAAGATTTGGTGCAAATTCGGCACAATTTTAGATGCAACCTTTTAACCTGTGCAATTTCTGCCAAAATCATACATAGACTGAATAATAAATGTGGGCCAATATATTCTGTTCTAACAAAGGCACTAAAGACTATGAGCAGGTAGAAGTTATGCAGTATTAATTTTTTTCTGCTTTATATCTAACTTATGGTAAAGTCAATTATATGGAAGCTTAATCAGCATTGGAGGGCTGGTAAGTTTAAACTTGGGTTTAGAACAAGAAAACATTCCTAAAGAGGTGCAGTGTCCACTCTCCTGTCTATAGTCCGCTCTTTCTATAATCCACTTTCCCCTCTTTAGTCCAATTTTTCCTCTAAAATCCACTCTCCCCTCTATATTTTGATCTCCCTTCTTTAGTTCTCTCTCCTCTCTATAGTCCTTAATTTTCCATGCAAATGTTTGTATTTTTAACCTCTCCCCAATATAATAGATTTATTTATAATATGAATCTTCCAGTAAACAAAAAAGTAAATAGCCTAATATTTTTTGAAATTATTATATTTATGCAATTGTAGTATGACATGCCTTTCTGAGGTTCAAAATTCATTCAGAATAGCTTGATGTCCATGATTTTCACCTACTTAGATGGCAGAGGTGCCAATATTCTGCCTCCCCAGGTCTTGACTCTTTGACCCAAGTCTTTTCTTGTGGTTTCAAAGATGGCAGTTACTCGATAGATGATAGATAGATAGATAGATAGATAGATAGATAGATAGATAGATAGATAGATAGATAGATAGATAGATAGATAGATAGATAGATAGATAGATAGATAGATAGATAGATAGATAGATGACACCAAAAGGGTCGTTCTATGGACAGGCTTTCTTAGTTGTGGATATAAATCTGTTCTTTCCTCTGCCCCTAAGTCCTTGAAATTCAGTTTTGACATCTTTTGGTTCTCTATATGAGAATATAAAACCTTTCTGAATTAAGGTTTTGTCAACTAATAAACTTGAAAAAACTTATTTTGACACCACTATCTGAAGGCCTCATTCACACTTTCGTATTTTGCTCAGTATTTTGTATCAGTATTTGTAAGCCAAAACCAGGAATGTTATAAAGAGATACAGAGATCATGTATAAAGGAAAGATTTGCACCTCTTCCATGTTTATGTCCCACTCTTGGTTTTAACTCACTGGTACAAAATACTGACTAAAATAGGAACGTGTGAACGAAACCTAAGCATATATTCTCTTTCATGTCAATGGGTTGTGGGAGGAAAATACATTTTTCGGTGGGTTTTTTAAAGGGCAGTACTTATCAACTAAACATTTGAGTTCACTTGATTCAACGAGGTGTTTCGTTTTTTTTTTTGCACTGTAGCTAGAAATCAGATCAAACTGAATATGCCTCTGTAGCTATTATGGGATTATGCATACTGCCTTTAGTAGAGTCTTTATATAGAGTTAGACAATGTTCCTTAAATGTAATGGCACAGTTCCCACAAAGAATATGAGAGCAGACAAGCAGCTTCATAGCAGTGAGGGGCAATATGCCACAATTAAAATATTTTTCAAAACAAATTAATATGGAACCCCCCCTCTGGGCCTAACTGGTCTACAGGGTAAACATTTTCAAAACTGAACTTTTCATGTTACGTTCATTGCACATGGTATTGGTATGTTATTAATTTTTGAGCATTTATAGTTTTTTTTTTAATGTATTGAACATATACTGTGTATTCTTTTAAACATGACCGGTTCACTTTAACTTTTGACTTATCATTTTTAGTTCTACATGTTAAAGACCATATTTATGATAAAAATGACAACCACTTTGCAGGAAATGTGATATTTTTCAATCACTCTCTTCATTTGTAAAATGAATATTTATTTGGTATTTTGTTTCTAAAAAATATGTCTTTGTTGCTATATTTCTATTTTAATACATATTAAAATTTCAATCAGATGCTTCCAATGTAGCTTCTGTCTGAACATGTAATGAATCTTTTTAAAGTGTTAAAGCGTACCTATTGTTATAATTTTTCCTTTTTTTTAAAAATAAAAATAAATCAGTAGCACATCCGAATACATGAAACTTTGTAATATATCTTATTAGTGGGAATTGTCATCTTCCTCACCTTCCAGCAGCCTGTAATTCCCCTTTCCTGTAGGCTCTATGTAAATGTTCAGAAACATTCTTAGTCCCTAGAAAATCCATATAGTGTAAAACAATAAAGAGAAGACAGGGAGGAGGGGGATGCAGCTGCAGCTTTTTACTCAGATATTCAGCAAACCAGCATGATGGGAGACCTCTGATTGGCTCAGACTTCACAGAATTCATACATCACACCGGGAACAGCCTGTCCATGCAAGCATGAAGCGAGACCAAAATACAGCGGAGGGGAGGAAAAAGACCCAAAATATGCAGGTTCTGAAAAGTAATTATGACTTTCTTTTTGTAACAATAGGTACTCTTTAACTGTCTCCATCAGGAAAAAAAAAACAGTGGGTCTCATGTACAAACTAGAGCAGACAAAAAGTGGCAATGTTGTCTATAGCAAGCAATCATGTTTATTTTCATACCAATACTGGCTAAGTAAATAAGCTGCAATCTAATTGGTCGTTATTGGTAACACCGGCACTTTTCCCAGGACTATTTTTTGTATTTAGTAAAAATTATTTATAAACATGCCTTTCTATTTGATTTAGTAACATTTTCAATGAAAAATATATAAATCAAAGTAAAACCCTACTAAGTTAATGCTCCAAAACAATGAACATTGTAATGCAAGCTATAGAGTAAATAGATGAAAACGTTAATTTTTTTAAAAATACTTAGTCATTTTTTTCCATGTTATGAACAAGATTTTCAATGTTAGCATCATAGCCCAGCCAAAAAAAAGTTTACAAATGTTTTAAGCAATACCTGTGACATATTAAGAAGCAAGTGTTTTATTATTTCAGCTAAATCGTAACATGGCTGGTGTATTTTTTTATTTTTATTTTTGTTACTTTTATTAAAATGTAAAAAAAAAAAAAAAAAAAGCAAGGGGACAAAAAATAAATAAATACTATGAAACTGTTATAAATGGCTTCCACATATTTAGTTTTCCATGTAACACAAGAAAACCCTAGACATACGTTTCCTTGTGTAGAGTGTTGGAAATAGGGCTCTGCACATTTTTTAAAACTTTCTTTTTTTTCAAATTATTAATATTTTTTCTATTATACATCGCTACTATTTTGTTCAAAATGACTAATTATATTGTTATAATATTTAATGATCTAATTCAAGATCTAGCCAATATTAAGTCTGCACATGGAGATGAAGGTTGAACTCCTTGGCAGTGATGCAAGAGCTATTGATTCCTCCCCCAAACTGCCAGTGACTTCACATAAATGATGATGTATCATGGCATAGTATCTAGAGTGATTACGTCATCATGCAATTAGCAAGATATGTGCTGTAATTAAACATTTGGATCACCAACTTATAGCCCCACTATGATCTTCTGTTGTATGGGGATATACAGACCTACCAGATACAGGAGCCTGAATATTATTTCAGTTCATGCAACCTGTATTGCTACTCTACTGTTTGAACAGATAATGTCCACACGAACACTGAGGTCCATTTGGGATTCAGTGGTTTAGACAGAAACCTAATGGACCCCAATATAAGTCAATGGGATCTGTCAGAAGTTGTTGAGATCCCTCATACCTGTGATGCTCCATTAAAGGGCTATTTTGGTTTCAGTAAAGAAAGTTCATTCTCTGTATAATTAAAAGTTCGACAATTTTCCAATATATTTTCTGTATTAATTCCACAAGTTTGTCAAGATCTCCAATTGCTTTCATTCAATATGAACCTTCATGAATTTTTTTCCTGTGAATAAATCTATCCTGGTCATGTGATGGACACACAAGTGCAGGACTGATTACAGTACAGTGCAAGGACCTGTGTATCCATCACATGACCAAGGACCTATTTGTACCCCCTGGGAGAAAATAATAAAAGTTCCTATTGAGTGACTGCAAGCAGAGATCTTCAAAACTGAGGAATTAATACAGTAAGTATATTAGAAACTATTATAACTTTTCATAATACAAAAATAACCTTTATTTGCTGAAACCAGAATATCTCTTTAATAACAGACGCCATGACAGTAGTGACAGCAGAGACTTCAGGATTGGCTCCTTTTTATTTTTCATTCAAAATCTATAGTACAATGGGCTTTGGGTCCATCTATAACTATGATACATTGATCACAGTGATAATTTCAAACTATAAAACAAAAAATAGTGATAACAAGGCTTGGAGGACTTATTGATTAGAACAATGGGGAAAGATAGTTTAAAAAAAATACTAATCTTTGTGTTAACTATTAAAAAACTGTAAAAATTGCCTTTCGAGTAAGATAATTTAATTTAAGATTAAATTTTATTTAAATTAATTTGTAATTTTTAAAAAACTGAATTTTAAATGGAATTGTTGCCTTATTTTCTAGCAAATTGCTGTTCTCTAAGTCATTTTTCTTTTAGAATTGAATGGCAATAATATTAAAAAAATTATTGAACAGCTTTTCTAGGCACATATAAAACCTATGCTTTATGTCTCTTGAATGTCAATTGACAAATTGGACATTCTCTTACGATTTCAGTAAATATTTCCTGATAATACCTGTCATTAATTATCAGTCATAAAGAACAGAAGTTACAGTAGCTCATAAAAAATAATATATAATGGACCTAATTCCTTATGTTACCAGTCCGTATCTTGTCACCCGGCTGCCACTAATACCCCATGTAAAATGAAATGAATTATTTCAGCCTTTGCAGGGAGATTTTTTATTTCTGTGAGCTGATAATGATTTTTTTTTAACCACAGTGCATGTGATTTGTTCAATGGTCAGAACTCAATATATAGATATATATTATCATTATATACACCGTGTGGCTTGCTTTCTCAAAGTCTGGCTTTTCTGTATATAATGTAGGTAAAACATAGCATTTAATTTCTTCCTTTTGAAATACTAGATTTTTCACAGCCATCACCATAAAAATACTGAATGGAAAAAAAAATAAAAAAAAAATTACAAAAACAGAACGACAGTATTCATTTTATTGTGAGTTTCGTATGATTTTGTCTGTATTTTAAAGACATTTGACTTATTATTTATTTCTGTTGATATATTTAGTTTACACTCTGTATTTAGCATACATAATGTAATGCGATGATTGACATAATCTGAATTTATATGATTTGATTTTCTTTTTACTGTTTTTATTACTTAGTACGACTTATTTAGTTTTCATAATGTGCAATTTTAGATGGCCTAAGACTAATGTAAAATGATTTGTAGTGGAAACATTTATATTTTTATAATAAACTTGATGAAAGTATTTTTGACAGAACTGACCAGTGTGTTAATGGCTTTGATGTATTTAAGGTGGTCATATTTTTACTACAGAGAGCTACTAGTATAGCGTTGTAGTCAGAAACACCCACTTTAGCCATGGGAGAAGAGTAATATTAACTTGCTGGTCTGTAGGCAATTTCACATTCCTTGTGCTTGGCCCACACACCCATGAGCCCACTCCAGGTTGCTGCTAATTGTATTCTGTCAATTGACTGCAGGTCACAGACTCTTGTTAAAGTCTGTCTCCTTACCTATCCACAAGGTAACCCCACAGCCCTGCATGTTATCTTTCTAACAGTAACTATAGGGGGAACCAAGGTTATGACTGCACCTGGGGCCTTTAGTCTGAGGGGGCCCAAATAGTCCCACAGTCCCATAGAAAGAAACCAGTACTATAGTTAAGAGTGATAGTTGGGCACTGTTACATATTTTGCATTGGGGCAAGGAGATTCAAGGTATTCCTCTGTAAGACCCGATGTACACGACCATAGTTTTCAGGTGTAATTACAGATGAAATTGCGGACCCATTCAAACAATAGCAAAATATAGAACATATCCTATTCTTGTCCGCAAATGCGGCACAGACTTGCCCAGAGAAGTCTATGGGCGCTTCCGCAATTGTGGACGGCTACTGATGTGCATCAATATTTCCAGATACGTATTTGGGGACAGTAAAAACTCTTGCGTTCATGTGCATGAGGCCTAAACCATACATTGTTTTCTTATACAGTTCCCTGAGATTTTTTTTTAAAAGTCTCCAAGTTTTTTCATGGTAATTTTTGAACACTACAGCACTGGAAAAAGAAGTTGTCCAAGCCGGCCAGTCACATGCTTGGCATAATTTGTCAAGTTTAGATTAGAAAATGCATTGTTCTATGGCAGTGGTTCTCAACTCTAACCCAACAGATCATTATTTGAGAATAGACAATACACAGAACACCTGTGGCAAATGATATCACCTATTCAATACTAAGGACCCTGGAAACATGACCTGTTGGGGGTACTTGTGGACTTTAGAAATACTGTTCTGTGGCCTTTGGATGGTACAGACAGGACCACAATCCAGAACAAATTAATTTGCAAGGTTAATTTCAAATGTCCCGGTCTGAATAGTGTGTCTCCTTGACCATTCATGTATCACTGCCACAATGAAAATTCATAGAGACAGGTTTTAAAACAGCCAGGGCAGTTACCAAGACTTTTCAATCTTTTTCTACTGGGGCCTCACCAGCCATAACATGGTGATGCCCGGGCCTCACCACAAGTGTTCAAAATTCTTTCAAAAAATTAAACATATTGCTCATCACCTTTCATTTGTTTCTTAAACCCAGTATAACTAAAATAAGCACAAAGCTAAAGATTGCTGCAGCCGGAGAAATTCCTGTGCAGCTTATGATCATTTATGTCAAAACTGCTTCCCTAGCTGCGCCTCTCACACAACTGGGGGGCACCTCACAGTTTGAGAAGCACTGATCTGCACTAATGGACTGTGAACACCTGGATTTCACATTTAAAATATATTAGGGCTAATCGGCAAATGGAATTTAACGCCACATGTTATGAATTATCTGCCATAGGAATATTAAGAAGCAAAAATGATGTGTCCATCACTACAGTGTATCTCATATGCTAAAGAGCTAGTCTAGGAGACCCTTGTAGGTTGCACTTACAGATGAAGCATTTCTTTCTAATGAAGATAATTAATTTGATAATTCATTCAATATTTATGCATGACAACTCCAATTTACACTGTAAGGGCCACCATTGGTGGTTGTCATCTTGTGATTTCCAGACCAAAATAGTGGAAAAATGGCTGAGCAGGATATTCAAAGACATCACACATGTGAAAAATAATTGTATCTGTGAAACCAGCAAACATATTAGAAGTAATGTGGAAGATTTACTGGACTAAAACAACACCATTCCATTGAGTGAAATCATGAATTGTTTTCGAGGGCTCCAGCCTATGAAATCTTCAACTATGCCTGCAAGGTCTAGGGTGCTTTATAAACCATCATGGCCCTCTTCAATTTGGGAATTGACTGTGGTCCAAACTCATGGAGCTACACTAAAAATATCTTCTGACACATCTCTTTTTGTCAGAATATGAATGATAGTTTTCCCTCTCTGTGTTTTTTAAAGTTATTACATATCATGTTACCTTAGCAAAAATCTACATGTACAATATTAGTTTTAATCAATGACTTCACTTCAGTCTTCAATCTTATTATATCCTACAAAATACCAGGAGGTAAAAAATAGCTGTATATTTATCATTGCTTATTGGGTGGTCAAGGTGACACCTGTTGACATATGGGAAATAAATTGACACCTCTCGACAAGAACTATATGCTAGATGTACCACTGGGCTGTAGGGGATCCCATTAGTACATATATATGTCTCATCTTACTATAAATACTGCATATTATAAGAAATATAATGGAGTCTCAGCTATGTTAGAAATAGTTCTAGAAGTCATGATATCCGTACTAACAAATCACGACTTAATAGGCAAGCAGCGTACCAGAAACGGGCAGCAATTTGGTACATTACAAGCACTACCACACACTGTCATCGTCCTTTATGTTGGAGAGCTCTGGTTTACTGTTAATGATGCCTCTGGGCTATAACTTATCCCTTTCTCCAGTGCATATTATCTTTCTTTGTATTCGAAGGGAAGAATTTTGGCAGGAAAAAGAAAAGCATGCAGAGGTCTCCAGATAATAATTGAGTTATTATAACCTGACAGCCATGCTTTGTTACCCATGTGGGGATTTTAGTACAAGAAGGACTGAACTTTTGAAATGGCTGGCAATAAATCTCATTATATTTACATCTATCTCACAAATTAAATTGAAGTACAGTTTTAATGTGCTAATTATTTTCCCACTACAGCAGAGAATACGTTGGGTAAAACAGCATTGCATTTTATTTGTTTGTGAAAGATTCTGTCAAGTGCTCGTTGGTAAATTCTAATAATTTTTAATATTTTTTTTTTTTACATAAATTGTATGTCTCATCCTATTTTGCAGAAGTTTTCTCCCAGGCTAAAACCTATTTTGAAATTAATATAAACCATAAGGATGAGTTTGCATTGCTAGCTCCAAGAGGGCTGTCCAGTGGGCATCCTTATTTTACTGTAATATAGTGCATAAGCATATGTAAAGTCTTGGACAGGGATGCACTTTAATAAATCCTGGCAAATTTGTCACCTTGTAAAATAAATAGCATATTGTTTAGTGTTACATTGGTGTTGAAAGACAGTAGAAAGGATCAGAAGTGATAACACCTGCACGGGATTAATGCAAATAAATCTAAATGTAAAGCACATTTACATTTATGGAAACACAGGGCAGCTGGTTATTACAAGAGATGCAGGTGGAGAAAAATGTTGACAATCTAAATAAAACAGGGAGAGTTAATTTGGTGATAAATGATGGCTGTATTTAACTCCGGAGTTAAAAGAATATTTTGTTCTTTACAAAATATCCTCACCCAGTTACTACGGCGAGTCCCCGTAGGCAACCGGTCGCTCTTTCTCTACTGCGACATCCTCCCTCTTTCTCAGCGACCCTGCTAGTTTCTTGCTTGGACAGTGGCGAGTTTCCAAGCCATCCATCGCTTGAAGATGAGTTCAGCCGGCTATTTAAAGGGGACTTTGGCTTGCGCACCTTGCCTACAGATTATGGTAAATCCTTTACTTGGCTTGTTCATATGCTTATTGACTCCTGATCTTGACCCTGACCTTGACCCCAGCCTTTTTACAGGAGTAAGCCTCTGTCTCCCCCTTTGGATATGTCGCCTGGTTCCTGTGGTTTTACCCCTAGTATAAATTCCTAGCCTGACTCCTGACTATGTCTCTGCCTCATTCTCTGTCTTGCTACATCCTGTCCGCTAATCCATTTATATTACCTGGCTATGATCCTGACTTCACTACAAGTTATTCACCACATCACAAACGCCAACAATCGATGAATATTCTAGGATCCACGACCTAGAAATCTGACCGGGAAAGTCCATACCTTGCGGAGGTTATAGATGAAAAATGGCAAGTTTCCTTAGACTCTACACCCCAATCTAGCCAGTGCTAAACCGATTGAAGCTTGGAGGATACAGTACTCTGGTGTGAGTCGATATATCATTGTTGCAGAGCTGGTCAGTATCCTACATAATCTGCTGATAAGATGTATCTTGGTGTTTGTGCCTTAATTAACTGCAATTTGCATTTTATTGTATAATGAAAATAAAAGCTAGAAAGAAGTGCCCTACACATGCAGCTGAAATTATACAGCAGCTTCTGAATATCTCATCGCAGTATTCAGAGTTGAGAAGGATCATCTGACACAATAACGGACATACTAGAAACCTTTTCTAGCAACCTTAGCAGTGTGCCCCATTATCCCTCTCAGTATTACTAATCAGTCATAATGGCTGAATGGAGAGAAGAAAATCACCATAAAACTTGATTTTCCACTTAAGGAGCAATTATACCCACTAGAACATATTAGGGCATATTACAGAGGGCTTCATCTAATACCAGGTTAAATGCAGAAAGTTTAACTAGGAAAATTCACCCTAAAAGAAGTCTCCGCCTAAATTTAGCAATTAGAAAAATCTGATTAATAATGCTTGACAGGAGTAAATGTGCTCTTCACTTTTATTGCCAACAGTGTTTTCATTAGAGTTGTCAGACAACACATCCCAAACAAGCAGTCTGTCTCAGATAACTCAGGCCTTTAGCTCAAGGCAGACAAGAAGCTTATCAAGATACTTTTATTTTTTTTTGTTGTATGTGCCATTCTGTGGTTGCGAAAATATAATTCATAAGGACAAATATGTTATCTCTTAGGGTATGTTCACATGGCCTATTTTTTGCGGCGTTTTTTATGCGTAAAAAAACGGCCGTGAAAAAGAAGTGCAGGACACTACTTGGGACGTTTGTGGAGCCGTTTTCCATAGACTCTATTGAAAAAAGCTCCAAAAACGGCCGTAAAAAAACGCATCGAAAAACGCAGCGAAAATCGCGAGTTGGACAAAAAGCGTCTGAAAATCAGGAGCTGTTTTCTCTTGAAAACAGCTCCGTATTTTGAGACGTTTTGACTCTGCGTGTGAACATACCCTTATTGTCTGTTGTTGTTCATGAAGGCACTAACTTGATTGGGAAAATCTGACTCATCACAAATTCCCATGCCTGACAGTAATTGCAATAAAGCTGGAACACACTTGTTACTAATTGGAAATTGCTCTCTGAATGGACAGGGAAAGGATTAACAGGGTCCAGTATAATCAGAGCCGGATTGGGCTTTGACCTTAATTGCCGTTTCTTGGTTAAGTTCTGGTTGAAATCATAAGGAATGAACAAAAGCTTTGAAGAATTGAAATTGGTAGAAGTAATAATAACAGCTCAAAGAAATGAAGCCCATCTGGGCAGACCTTAGGAGCTGTAAGCAATTAGCAATGTAACCATAGACTTCCGGGATCCTGTGCCCTGTGCGCTGGCATGATACATAAATGATTCATGCAAATAGCCTTAATTTTTATGCACTTTGAGTTTCCAGCAGTACAATAATGTCTTATTGTTGTTGTTTGGCCTGCAGTGTGTTTCCTATTCAGTTCTGTTCCTTTTTCACAAGCAGCACAAACATCAATCAAAAAGCCGTGCACATTGCAACTTTGTTTTTCCCTGAATTCGTAAATATATGTTTTCTGCCATTGCTACCTATATGAAAAGCATTGTGTGTGGCGTGTTACCTGAATTAACCTCTAGGACTAAGCCAAATTTATACTATGTGTTTGTTTGTTTGTTTGTTTTTTAAAATAAACATAAAAATAGTCTGAATTAAAGGCAGGCATTTTGGCAGGGAATTTTGACATCACTAGCAAACAAAAGAATCGTCTATGATATCTGTGTTTACAACAATAGGATCCAGATTATGTTTACTGACATAGGAGTTTTTCTGCTGGGACAGATTTATTAAAAGTTTGGCATCATTTTCCCATTGGAGAGAATGGTGCAAATTTGAATTTGACATGCTCCATATTCTCAAAAACAGTACATGAACATACAAAAGCACTATATATTACCACACACTGATATCTTTCCTTGAAGAATAGGACACTGCAAAAAAGGTCAGCAGTATCATGCTAAACTTTTATATAAATGTGCCTGGAAATATGGCAGGTGTTTTTCACACATACCTGTCAGGCTGCACATGACAACTCAGCGAAGTTTCCATACCTCCGTATGATGCCACACCGTGTGAATGCAGGAGAAAAAAAAAAAAGAAACATGGCATTCTTCTGGGGAAGAATAAGTCAAAATACGGCAGTACACAGGAATGCCTACAGGTAACATAGTAACATAGTTTGTAAGGTAAAAAAAGGACATAAGTCCATCCAGATCATCCTATTCTCCTACAATGTTGATCTAGAGGAAGGCAAAAAAAAAAAACAAGAAGCAAAAGCCAATTTTCCTCATCTTAGGGAAAAAATTCCTTTCCGGCATCCAAATATGGCAATCAAAATAAATCTCTGGATCAATGACCTATTTCCAGAAATCTTCTAACAATAACTTGTAATATTATTGCTATCAAAGGTATCCAGGCCCATTTAAGCTCTTTCAAGGAATTAACAATGAGAATCTCTGGCAGAAAGTTCCATAGTCCCACTGCTCTTACAGTAAAGAACCCCTTTTTACTTTTTTTTACTTTAGATGTAGTGTATGCCCATTTGTTATAGCTATAGTCCTGGGTATAACTAGATCATTAGGCAGATCTCTGTATTGTGACAAGAACTGCATGAGAAGACAATGTATATCAGACTGCACCTCTCATACAAATAATTCACTTTATTACAAAATTACCTAATACAAAAAAAAGAATATTTAAAAATGCACAAACTTGTGCCGGACCCAAGTCCTAGCTCGTGGACGGACTAAAGGACAAATCACTCATGGTAAAGAGATTTTATGAGCCATGAACCACAGGTCGCAAAAGATGTAAGATAGTACACCAAAAATACCCCCTTTGCATATAAACAAGAAAGCTCATAAATACACAGTTAGAATTATTTGGACAGTGACACAATCTTCATGATTTGGACTCTGCATGCCACCACATTGGATTTGAAATGAAACAACTGAGATGCAATTGAAGTGTATACTTTCAGGTTTAATTCAAGGGGTTGAACAAAAATATCCTGTGAAACATTTAGGAATTGCAATCGTTTTTCTACACAGCCTCCTCATTTCAGGGCTCAAAAGTAATTGGACAAATTAACATTACCAGAAATAAAAAAAACAATTTTTTAATACTTTGTAGAGAATCCTTAACAGGCAATGACTGCCTGAAGTCTGAAACCCATGGACATCACCAAAAGCTGGGTTTCCTCCTTTGTGATGATTTTCCAGGCCTCTACAGCCGCTGTCTTCAGTTGTTGCTTGTTTGTGGGTCTTTCTGCCCTAAGTTTTGTCTTAAGCAAGTTAAATGCATGCTTGATCGGGTTGGGATCTGGTGATTGACTTGGCCATTGCAGAATATTCTACTTCTTTGCCTTAAAAACACTCCAGGGTTGCTTTCGCAGTATGTTTTGTGTCATTGTCCATCTGTACTGTGAAGCGACGTCCATGCAACCTTGCTGCATTTGGTTGAATCTGAGCAGAAAGTAAATCCCTGAACACTTCAGAATTCGTCCGACTGCCTTTGTCTTAAGTCACATCATCAATAAACAAAAGTGATCCAATGCCTTTGGCAGCCACGCATGCCCATGCTATCACACTGCCACCACCATGTTTTACAGATATTGTGGCGTGCTTTGGATCATGAGCCGTTCCAAACCTTCTCCATAAGTTCTTCCTCCCATCATTTGGGTTCAGGTTGATCTTAGTTTCATCTAGCCAAAGAATGCTGTTCCAGAACTGGGCTGGCTTCCTGAGATGATGTTTGGCAAAGTCTAATATGGCCTTTCTATTTTTATGGATGATTAATGGTTTGCACCTTGTGGTAAACCCTCGGTTTTTGGTGTCATGAAGTCTTCTCTTTATCGTAGACTTAGATACTACTGATACACCTACTTCCAGGAGCGTGTTCTTTACTTGGGTAGATGTTGTGAAGGGGTTTTTCTTCACTATGGAAAGGATTCTGCGATCATCCACCACTGTTGTCTTCCGTGGACACCCAGGCCTTTTGGTATTCACGAGATCACCAAGAATGTACCAAACTGTTGATTTGGCCACTCCTAACATTTGTGCTATCTCTCTGATGGATTTCTTAAATTTTTTTCAGTCTAATGATGGTCCGTTTCACTTGCATTGATAGCTCCTTTGACCTCATGTTGTGGGTTCACAGCAACAGCTTCCAAATGCAAATGCCCGGAATAAACTCCAGACCTTTTACCTGCTTAATTGATGATGGATCAACGAGGGAATAGCCCATGCAGCCCATTAAATAGCTTTTGAGATAATTGTTCAATTACCTTTGGTCCCTTGAAGGAGGCAGCTACATATTAAAGAGTTGTAATTCCTAAATCCTTCCTCAAATTAGGATGTGAATACCCTCAAATTAAAGCTAAGCGTCTGCACTTTAAGCCCATATTGATTATATAACTGTATATTCAATATGTTTTGGTAATCAGCTAAAATGCCAAAACTTGTGTCACTGTCCAAATAATTCTGAATGTAACCGTAAATGTCAATGCAATATAAATAACAAGCATGCAAAAAAATATATAAGATCTGTGGAAGTGAGCAAAAACTGGGGCGGCAGTCTTTAAATATCAGCAGCAACCTACCACAATAGGTCCCTAATCCTTTTTCCTCATTCAACCAATTGTCTTTGCAGTTACCACATTGTGTTACCGGACCAGACCTGGCTGCAGCTGATTCCTTGAATGATAACCTGCCTACACTAGAGTTGTGCCTGTGTCTTGCACAACCACACACGGTGAGCAAATCTTATGCTCCTTATGTCTGCGTTATCTTACCATTGTTTATCTGCACTACGTGACGCCGTATGTTTGTCTCTCTCCTCTCCAGTCATGGGAAATTGTAGTCCTACATGTAAAAAGCCTTTAAAGCTTGTGATTAGCTCAGTACAAGCAACTCTCAAATGTATGTAATTGGCTGAGCTAGAGGCAACGGCCCATTGTAAACGATTGGCTAAAATTCAAGCCTACTCCCCTTTTGAAAGATATTATTGTAATTGCATTTTTTTCAATAAAGTAGAGAAGCATATTTTTGGGTATAGAAAGCATTGTCTCTGTGTCTCTTACTTCTCTCCGATATATATTGATTTAACTATTGGATTTATTTGTATCTGAGCAAGTGTACTGACACGGGTGTCAGTTGACACACCCATCAAACCTTCAGTCTAATATATTTTGGCCAGGACTGTGTCAACAGTTTTCGGGGCCGAAACCTGGGAGATTAATCGTCTGAGAGCTGTCGCTGGGAGGTCGGTCATCGGTGCGTCAGTGAAACAACAAAAACCAGTAAGAAGCTTATACTTACAAAAAACGTTTCACTCATGTATTGTTTACCCCTTGTATTAGCTATTTTGGTGAGAAAATCTCTCGTACGCAGTCACTTTTTCACAGGTATGTTGGAAACTTTAATGTTTTGTGTGATGAAAAATTGAGATGTGGGATAAGTTAGTCAATGGTATGAATGTTGTAAGAGGATTTTGCCAGCAGTGTAAATGTTCTGTGCGAGCCAGAAGTGAGGGTGCAGAGAAATATAAAATTGTGTCAGTGTATGAAGAGCGTCAGACGCCTGTGCTGCATTTCCCACGTACTAAGCAGACGGTTGATAGGAATTTTAACTTACATATAAAGATTTTTGATGTTGTTAAGGGATTACAGCTTCTACAGCTGGAAAAAATGGTACTGATAAAGAGATCTAATTTCAGAGGTCCGGTAGTGTGTCCATTGAAGGTGAAGCAGATGAAGACTTTGTAGAATAAACCTGCAATGAATTGGTGGTTGCTGGATTTGTGTTGTATTGTTAGAGGTCTGTTGTTGGTAACATCATTTATTATTTGGCTGTTGTGTAAAATCATTTAGGATCAGAGGAAAGGTTACGTTGTTGCACGCTTCTTCTAAAAGAACAGACCACTGACTTAGAGGTACTACAGGTGTCCGTAAGTGACATAGGTGTCCGTATGTGACACAACTGTCCGTAGGCAGGGCCGCCATCAGGGGGGGTATTACTGGTACTCCCGTCAGGGGCCCGGCCACATGGATGAAGAAAAGGGGCCTGCCGGGCTGCCATTGCCCCCCCCCCCCTTGGACAGTTGCCCCCCCCCCCTCGGACTGTTGCCCCCCCTCGCAACGCTCACGCCCCGCCCCTACTAACGCCCGCGGCACACCCCTAGCAACACCTGCGGCACCCCGCTAGCAACGCCCGCGGCACCCCCTGCATACCTGTTGTAGCTTCAGTGGAAGGGGAAGATGCAGCATGTGCTGAAGCTCCATGTGGAGATCCCGCCCCCCAGCCAGCTCCTCTACACTGCCGAACGGACCTGCAGGATGGTGAGTATTTTCCCATATCCATCCTGCTTCCCATCCCCCTGACCCTATTTGTAGAATGTATAAAGCTGATTAAAATGTTTTTTGGTATTTTTTCGTTTTCCTAGCGTTTTTTTTGGCGCAGTTTTGCTGCGATTATATAAAAATCGCGGCAAAACCGCGTGATTTGTGCCGCAATTACGAAAATTGCATTAAAAAAAAGGATACAAGACATGAAAAGTGCTGTTAGGCTATATTCTCACAGTGCAGTCAAATCACGTTTTTGCCGCGATTTTGCAAAAATTGTGGCAAAAAAATGGGATTTCACTGCACTGTGTAACTAGACTAAGGCCTTATTCAGACGGCCGCTGTGTAAAACTCACGACATGTCCTATACTTGCCCGTGTTTCGCGCAGCACGCACCCATTGAAGACATTGGGTGCGTGCAAATCGCGCACGGCACACGGAAGCACTTCCGGGTGACGCGCGTGATTCGCGCTACAGCTGGTAAAGAAGAGAAGGGAAACATAAAAGCCCCTCCATCTTTACTGTGTTGTAACATCAAACAGAGTGTCATAATGATGCCGGCTGCGCGAAAATCACGCAGCCACGCACCGTATATAGATGCCACACCGAACTTTTGCTCGCGCAAAATGCAGCATTTTTTGCGCGTGCAAAACGGACACGTTCGTGTGAATAAGGCCTAAGGCGATATTCAGACCAACGTGTGTGAAATCAGACGTGAAGAACGGCCGATTTGCAGCCGTGCGGGACCCGTTTTCAAAGACTTGAGTCTATTGAGGGATCCGTGAAAACGCACAAAAATAGGACGTCTTATTTTTTTACAGGCCCTTCACACGGTCCGTTAGAACAACGACCATGTGAATAACCCCATAGAAATACATGCAGACATGTGACGGCCATTAAAAAAAACGTCCTTCACACGGACAATTAACACGTTAGTCTGAATAAGCCCTAACTCATGTCAATGGGGTTTGTAAAAACCTCATGCACGTGCAGCATTTCACTCCACAGATAATTTTTTTTCAGCTTCCCAGTACATTATGCGGTACAATAAATGGTGCCATGAAAAACTACAACTTGTACCGCAAAAAACAAGCCCTCAAGTAAAAAAAATGATAGCTGGGCAGAGCGCTAGTAGAAGGCTCCAGCTCTGTTCATGGGCAGTGACTTCAGGAGTTTCCCCTGGGCCATTCCCCATGCGACGTATCCCACTGCATGCCATACAGTCGGATACGTTTTAGCTAAATAGATCAAAATACGGAGCATTAACCGGTCACTGCCGGCTCCATGGTCTCCTTCACTGTAATTGACATCGGCACCAAAATCAGTTAATGCGTATAACGTACAAACGTGAGTGCCACAATTTCCGTTGCCCACCCCCGGTAATGGAGGGGGGGCCCCAGACATCTTGGCTGTATGGGGCCCAGAAATTCCTGATGGCGGCCCTGTCCGTAGGTAACAGAGCTGAGAGTCACAGACCACTGACCCGGCAGCAGTACTACAACTGTCCGTAAGTGACAGACTGTCCATAGTTGACAGAGAGGTTGGATATTTATAGGTAATATCCTGTAGGTAGTACCTGTAGTATCACAAGGACTTTTGCGGTTAAGCCCTGATAATGGGGAACTCAGAGAGCAGACTGACAGGGGCGAACCCACTGGTATACAGCCAAATAAATTGGAACAAACAGGGCAGGAAAAGACGATATAACAAACTGTGAGAAGATTTCCTAAAAATTAATAAAGGTTGGTTGAGCGACCATGGGTTAACTGAAAAAGCCGACACATGGCTTAAGGTGGCAGAAGAGGTGATCACTGGTGGATGTAAGGAGATTGAACAGAATGGACATTATATGTATCAATATTTTAATGATGGATCAAAGGGAGACTGTAATTCGAGTTTGGTGACTGCCAGCACAACCCGCCTTACCCAACAAGAGGTGATCCCGAGGGGACTGGGAGGCCCGTGGGCTGGACCTATCCTCATTGTGGACAGCAAAACCCACCCACAGCTGAATATTGCACCAGCTTTTGGAGTCAGAGACCAGACAAGGTTGCCTTCAAAACAGCATCAATACTTCTAGGTACACTTGCACAATGTCATGGATTTTGTAGGATTATAGTCAGGTATATGATTAACCAATTATACCAAACAGGGGATAATGATCATCACTTACATATGTGGGATGAAACACCGTCATTAACTGTAACAGAAACTGCTGTGTAGGAGGCTTAAAACTGGGTGAGGAACAGCCAAACTCTGCTATAAACGTGAGGTTGTGGAAGACAGTTTCATGTCAAAAGTCCACCATGGCAAGACTGAGCACAGAAACAAGACACAAGGTAGTTATACTGCATCAGCAAGGTCTCACCTAGGCAAAGATTTCAAAGTAGACTGGTGTTTCAAGATGTGCAGTTAAAGCTCTTTTAAAGAAGCACAAAGAAGCGGGCAACATTGAGGACCGTAGATGCAGTGGTCGGCCATGAAAACACTGTGCTGCAGAACAAAAACACATCATGCTTATTTCTCTTCCAAATCCAAAGATGACAATCAGGGACCCAGGTATACCCATCTACTGTTCGGAGAAGTCTGTCCAGAAGAGAACTTCATGGAAGTATTGCGGCCAAAAAGCCATACCTTCGATGTGGAAACAAGGCCAAGCGACACAACTGTATACGAAAACGTAGGAACTGGGGTGAAGAAAAATAGCAGCAGGTGCTCTGGACTGATGAGTCAAAATGTAAAATATTTGGTTGTTTCAGAAGCCAGTTTGTCTGCAGGCAGCAGTGAAGCATGGTGGAGGATTCTTGCAAGTTTGGGGCAGCATTTCAGCAAATGGAATTGGAGCTTTGGTCAGGACTAATGGTCCAGGCAGATACTTATCCCTCATGCAATACAATCAGGGAGGCGTCTGATTGACTACAAACTTAATCTGCAGCAGGACACGGACCCCAAACATACAGCCAATGTCATTAAGAACTATCTTTAGCTTAAACAAGAGTGATTTTATGGCTCACACTGAGGTCACCATTATCGTGTCTGTCTGGGATTACATGAAGAGACAGAAGGACGTGAGGAAGCCTACATCCACAAAAGATCTGTAATTAGTTCTCCAAGATGTTTGGAAAAACCTCCCTGCCGAGTTCCTTCAAAAACTATGTGCAAGTGTACCTGGAAGAATTGATGTTGTTTTAAAGGCAAAGGGTGGTCACACCAAATATTGATTTGATTTAGACTTCTCTTCTGTTCATTCACTTTGCATTGTGTTATTTGATTTAAAAAAAACTATTAACACTTCTATTTTTTAAAGCATTCTTACTTTGCAGCATTTTTCCATAACTGCCTAAAACTTTTGCACAGTACTGTTATATTAATAAAGTGATTACATATAAATCTGTCTATTGGGTAAAAATGTTTTGTAGGGTTTAGTTCTAGGTTAAGGACATTTTAGACAATTAGGGTATGTTCACACGGCCTATTTTCGGCCATTTTTCGGGCCGTAAACGCCTGAAAAACGGCCAAAAATCGGAAGCAGAACGCCGCCAAACATCTGCCCATTGATTTCAATGGGAAAAACAGCGTTCTGTTCCAACGGGCGTAAAACAACGGCCGCAAAAAAGAAGTGCAGGTCACTTCTTCAGCTGTTTTTGGAGCCATTTTTCATAGATTTTATAGAAAACAGCACCAAAAACGGGCATAAGAAACGCTGCAAAAAAACGCAGCGAAAATCGCGAGTGGCTTAAAAAAGTCTGAAAATCAGGATCTGTTTTCCCTTGAAAACAGCTCCGTATTTTCAGACGTTTTTGAGTTTGTTTGTGAACATACCCTTATAGGCTTCTAACTTTGTGGCAACAGTTTGAGTCCTCACCTCAACCCCAATGAACACCTATGGGATGAATTGGAATGTTGATTACGAGCCAGGGCCTCTTGTCTGACCTCACAAATGCTTTTTTGAATGAATGGGCACAAATTTCCATAGACACACTCCAAAATCTTGTAGAAAGAATCCCCAGAAGAGTGGAGACTGTTAGGGTATGTTCACACGGCGGGGGTCCGTAACGGCTGAAATTACGGGGATGTTTCAGCCTGAAAACATCCCCGTAATTTCAGCCGTAACGGCATGTGCAGGCGCTTGAACGCCGCGTCCATTACGGCCGTAATTAGCGCTGCTATTCATTGGAGTCAATGAATAACGGCTCCAATTACGGCCAAAGAAGTGACAGGTCACTTCTTTGACGCGGGCATCTATTTACGCGCCGTCATTTGACAGCGGCGCGTAAATATACGCCTCGTATGAACAGACAAACGTCTGCCCATTGCTTTCAATGGGCAGATGTTTGTCAGCGCTATTGAGGCGCTATTTTCAGACGTAATTCGGGGCAAAAACGCCCGAATTACGTCCGTAAATAGGCCGTGTGAACATACCCTTATAGCTTCAAAAGGGAGCCCAACTTTGGCCTGAGAGTGTACATCTACAACACAGCCACAAACATAAAACTTTCTGCTGTGAGAAAAAGAAGATAAAAAGTGACGAATAGTCGCTATATAGATGCGGGGCATGTTTGTGTGAAATTTTCTGGTGTCTGTACCAATCTTTATAAATGTGCCCCAAAATATTTTCTGTTATATTGTAAGATGTAGTAATATATAAACTCTGTAAATCATTATGTCTCCAAGTATGTTTACGAGCTGTACTTATTCTTTTAGAAATTATCAAGTTTGTTTGTTTGTTTCATCTAAACAATGTAAAACAATGTAAAATTAACTAAATCCAGGGTGTTTTTGTTTTATGTCTTAAATGTTCCTGACATTGGAATGCATAATGGATGAAGTTTTGATTATAGACATGAATTGAGAGCTGTATTGTGATTTACTATGTTTATTTATGTTGCACCAACATTACAAACAGAAGGGCAGATTTATCCATGGGGAAAATATATTGAAACTACGGAAAGTGGAGGAGTTGCCTATAGAAACCAATCAAGTTATTACTGCAAGGAGCAAAAATCTTGTAGATAAACTGACCCTCCTTTTACAAGACCCACCCTCATTCCTCTAAACAAAAGACACAAACACCAAACATTTTATTTTAACTCCTTCCCGACTGCCCACCGTTTTTTGACGGCAGGCGGTGCAGGTCCCCAGCCTACAACGTCTTTTGATTTCACTGTAGTTGAGGATGATGAGCGCTCGTGTGAGCACTCATCCTCTAAGCAGTAGCTGTAACTAACAGCTCCTCATCTTAGAGAAGCCTCCTGAATACAGCTGGGGTCGGAAAACATTCGGACCCCATCTGTTTAACCCTTTGATTGGCGCGGTCCGTGACCGCGGCATGACTGCGGCATGTTCAAAGGGAATTCTGCTCTTTGATCGCATCACCGGGATTCCGGTGATGCAATCAAACACCAGGGAATCACTCTGCAGTCAGCCCTGGGGACCTACAAAGGACCCCAGGGCTGTCTGTTCCGTTTGCCTGCTGTTCGGGCACACTGTGCTGCCCGATCAGCAGCCTGTGTCATAGTGACACAGTGTAATGTATTAGCATACAGGAGTATGCTAATACATTATAAGTAAAAAATAAAGTTATAAATAAAAGTTATCCCTTAATGGGATAAATAAAAAAAAGTAACAAAAAAAAGTCATTATTTTGCATAAAATATATTTTATTGCCCCTACATTAAATAAAAATAACAAACCTACACATATTAGGTATGTACACAACCGTAATAACCTGAGGAATTAATCTAACAGGTTATTTAGAGTGAAACGTGAATGAGATAAAAAATAAACAAGAAAAACAATGGTGAGAATCGCTCTTTCCTATATTCACGCCGTAAAAAAAAAAAATTTTACCCCCCAAATTGTTAGGGAAAAAAATACTATTTCTCTCGCATAAAACAAGGTCTCATACAGCCACATCAATGAAAAAATAAAAAAGTTATGGCTGCTGAAAGGCAGAGAGGCAAAAACAGAAAAATTTAGCTGGTCATTAAGGTCTTTTCAGGCCCGGTCATTAAGGGGGTTAATGGTTGAAGGTCGACCACAGCTTATTATCAAACAAATACATATGGTGATTACAGCCAACGGCTGTCAATGGCTTTGTATACTTAGTATCTTTCCATCCAAGGTAGCAGGAGAAGAATGCAGTTCTGTTGGCTGTCCAATGGTGGCCTCCCCATCTATTAGTGATATCACCTGTTTATGTCTATACTTAACAGGTAATATAACCAGTGGATGTCCATACTGAATGGTATGAGATCTTTGGTTATTGGGGAGATGGTTTCATGTACTTCCTCCTTGCTTCCTCCTCTTTGGCCTTTGGCATTCTGGAACAGAAATGAGTTTGATTTTGATTTGATTTTTCCTTTATATAGTCGATTTTTGTGATATGGCTATAATATTTGACATTTTATATGATGAGATGGGCTATCCAAATCAAATATATCTTATTTAATATGAGACACCTTGAAAGCTGAATTCTTGATACATTTTTTACCATTAGTTTCATTCGTTTCTGTGGATATCACAATTTGTCATCTTCAGGGGTGAGCTGCCCTTCTATCCGTTAGTTAATTTTTTTTACTTTTATTGATGTGTATTAATTGTTCTGTCATTAATTATTATACAATGTCAATAGAGGGCTGGAGGTTTTCTTTGTTAATCACTATTTATTGGTATGTTCTTTCCCATGATATGTATTTGATAGTTTTGCTTATCCTCCAAGATGATGACCAGTAAAAAGAGAATATACTGCTGTTGTCGTAATTGTTCCAGTTTCAATTATTATTATGGATAGGTGATAAATGCTAGATCGGTGGAAGTCCGACTGCTAGGACCGATTACAAGATTGGGCCCCGGTCCTCCATTCGCCCCAGCCGCAAGACAGAAGCTAGGAGGAGTTTGAAAGGAGCGGTGGCTGGGAAAGCGCCCTACCGCTCTATTCAGAGTCTATGGCACTTATGGACTCCCACGGATCTAGCATTTTTCGTCTATTAAGTGAATAGGTGAAAATTGCTTTAGGCTGGAACACCCCTTTAACCTCTTAATGGTACTTACGGAATGGTGGGACCCGCATCCATCTGATATTTATGACATATCCTGTGGATCAGTGGTGTAACTACTGCGGTAGCAGCCGTAGCGGCTGCTACGGGGCCCAGGGCTTGAGGGGGCCCGTGCGGCCAGCCGACACGCCCCCCCATATGCCCGGTTTCGCCGCTAGCAACCGTTATGTCTGCTACAGCGGTAGCGCCGCTACCATGGGGCCCGCGCTGCCGAGCCTCCAAATATGGGCTGGGCGACACAGGCCCTCTCATGCCTGTAGGTGTCGCTAGCATTGGAGGGGGCCCCGGTGCTAGCGGCAGCCAAATACATGCATTAGCACTGAATGGCCGGAACATGCCCGACCATCCAGTGCCTTACAATGACACTGATTGGCTAGCGGCGCGATGACATCATCGCGCCTCTTCCATGCTTGGAAGGTGCTGATTGACGGGGCAAGACATTCTGCCCCGCCAATCAGCGTCATTGGACGATGCTCGTTCAGCTCCAGCAGACATGCTCAGAAGAGAGCATGTCTGCATCGCCAGTGAACAGCGTGGGAACGGGATCATGTGAGTATGTCAAGTTTATATATTTTTTTCTCATAAAAATGTGAGTGGCATTATCTATAGTGGGGGGTCTATCTACAGGGGGGGCCGTCTTTATGTGGGCCATTATATGCAGAAGGGGGTTCTATATGTGGGCCACTATATACAGGGGGGGTCTATATGTGGGGCACTAGCTACAGGGGAGGTCTGTATGTGGGGAATTGGGGCACAATCTACAGGGGGGGTCTATATGTGGGGATTTGGGTCACTATATACAGGGGGCTCTATATGTGGGCCACTATATACAGGGGGCTCTATATGTGGGCCACTATATACAGGGGGCTCTATATGTGGGCCACTATCTGCAGGGGGGGTCTATATATGGGGCACTATCTACAGGGGGGTCTATATGTGTGGCACTATATGTGAGACACTATACAGGGGTGGGCTATATGTAGAGCACTAGTCTGGTGCTGTATATATGTACTGAGCTTTGTTGTAGTGCTGTATTTATATACTGATGTTGGTTCTGGTGCTGTATATATGTATGGGCTTGGTTCTAGTGCTGTATATATGTACTGAGCTTTGTTCTGGTGCTGTATATATGTACTGAGGTTGGTTCTAATGCTGTATTTATGTACTGAGCTTGGTTCTAGCGCTTTATTTATGTACTGAGTTTGGTTCTGGTGCTGTATATATGTACGGGCTTGGTTCTGGTACTGTATATATGTACTTAGCTTTGTTCTAGTGCTGTATTTATGTACTGAGCTTGTTTGTGGTACTGTATATATGTCAGAGCTTGGTTCTGGATCTGTAATTTATATAGGATATATTTCTAATAACAAAATTTCAGGGCAGATGGAATTGTTCTCAATACATTGTAAATTTAATAGGAACCTGTCAGGTAGTTTTAACCCCTTGAACCGCCACCATGCGGTAATACATGACCTGACAATATTTCCAAACATTCCCTTTTATGTTTTTTTCAAATGAAGCAAAATCCTTAAAATCCACTTTTAAAACGGCGCACACTATATGCTAATTATTCATTAGAGGGTCATGGGGCGGTGCCACTATCCTGAAGAGTCACGTAGTCCGGCCTCCAAACCCACCTTTCTATGTTTGAGTGACATCTCCCTGGTTGATACAACGTTCTCAGATGCGCCATTGCCTTGTGTCACTATACACAAGGGGGGGGCTGTGTGGCACTATACACAAGGGGGAGCTGTGTGGCACTATACACAAGGGGGAGCTGTGTGGCACTATACACAAGGGGGAGCTGTGTGACACTATACACATGGGGGAACTGTATGCCACTATTTACAAGGGGAGGGCTGTGGCTCTATCTACAGGGGGCTGAGTGTGGCGCAATCTACAGGGGTCTGTGTGCTGCACTTTCTACTGAGGGGGGGCTGTGAGCACTGTATACAAGGGAGTGGGGCTGTATGGCACTATATACAGTGGGAGCTGTACAGCGCTATATACAGTGGGGGCTTTATGGCGATATCTACAGGGGGCTGTATGGCACTATCTACAAGGGCTGGTGGGGGCGCTATCTACAAATGGGGTGTTACACTGTCTATAGACGGGGCTATATAGCACTGTCTACAGGGGGGCTGTATGGCACATTCTTTAGGGGGCACTATTTATAAGGGGGGCTGCTTGTGGCACCCGTGAGGGGGCCTCGGTCAAGAGTTTGCTATGGGGCCCAGTCTTTCCTAGTTACGCCCCTGCTGTGGATATGTCATAAATGTCCCTGATGGGAAAACATCTCTAAGGGCTTATTCAGACGAACGGGATATACGTCCGTGCAACGCGCGTGATTTTCACGCGCGTCGCGCGGACCTATATTAGTCTATGGGGCAGTGCAGACAGTTGCGTGATTTTTACGCAGCGTGAGTCCGCTGCGAAAAAGTCACGACATGTCCGTTCTTTGGGCGTATTTCGCGCATCACGCACCCATTGAAGTCAATGGGTGCGTGAAAACCACGCATGCCACACGGAAGCACTTCCGTGGGACCTGCGTTTTTCACGCAACAGCTGTCAAACAATGAATGTAAACAGAAAAGCACCACGTGCTTTTCTGTTTACAAGCATCCAAACGGAGTGTCATAATGAAGGCAGCTGCGCGAAAATCACGCAGCCGCGCATCATACTGGGCTGCCACACTGAGCTGTTAAGTGCCTTTTGCGCACGCAAAACGCCGCATTTTTTGCGTGCCCAAAACGCACACGCTCGTGTGAATCCGGCCTAAGGATCAGGACATTTTTGGTTTTTTTTTCTTCGTCGCCTGTCAAACCTTTTTTCTTTTTCTCCTCAACATAACCATATGAGGGCTTGTTTTTTAGCAGGACAAGTTGTAGCTTTTAACGGCACGATTTATTGTAACATATTATGCACTGAAAACAGGAAAAAAATCTTTGTGGTGTGGAATAGTAAATAAACAGCAATACCACCATTGATTTTTGGGTTTTATTTTTACATCATTCACTGTGCGGTAAAAATTACTTCTCAAAGAGGCTCTGTCACCAGATTTTCAAACCCCTATCTCGTATTGCAGCAGATCGGCGCTGCAATGTAGATTACAGTAACGTTTAGTTTTTTTTCAAAAACGAGCATTTTTGGCCAAGTTATGACCATTTTTATATTTATGCAAAATAGCCTTTCTTAAGTACATCTGGGCGTGTTTAAAGTTATGTCCAAGTGGGCGTGTATTGTGTGTGTTACATCTGGGCGTTTTTACTTGTTTTACTAGCTGGGCGTTGTGAATAGAAGTGTATGATGCTGACGAATCAGCATCATCCACTTCTCTTCGTTAACACCCAGCTTCTGGCAGTGCACTGACACACAGCGTGTTCTCGAGAGATCGCGCTGTGACGTCACTTCCTGCCCCAGGTCCTGCATCGTGTCGGACGAGCCAGGACACATCGGCACCAGGCGACAGAGGCTACAGTTGATTCTGCAGCAGCATCGGCGTTTGCAGGTAAGTCGATGTAGCCTCTGTCGCCTGGTGCCGATGTGTCCTCGCTCGTCCGACACGATGCAGGACCTGGGGCAGGAAGTGACGTCACAGTGCGATCTCTCGAGAACACGCTGTGTGTCTGTGCACTGCCAGAAGCTGGGTGTTAACGAAGAGATGTGGATGATGCTGATTCGTCAGCATCATACACTTCTATTCACAACGCCCAGCTAGTAAAACAAGTAAAAACGCCCAGATGTACATACACAATATACGCCCACTTGGACTTAACTTTAAACACGCCCAGTTGTACTTAAGAAAGGCTCATTTGCATAAATATAAAAACGGTCATAACTTGGCCAAAAATGCTCGTTTTTAAAACAAAAAAAAGTTACTGTAATCTACATTGCAGCGCCGATCTGCTGCAATACGAGATAGGGGTTTGAAAATCTGGTGACAGAGCCTCTTTAAGTTTATTCTGATACAAATTTTGTTTATATATATATTTTTTAATTTATATTAGGACAAAAATGTGAAAAGATTTATTTTTAATTTTAATATATATTTTTGATATTACTAAAAACTTTAGTGAATTATTCTTAAAAAAAATGTTTAGTCCCCCTAGGGCTTGTTACATTGTTAGTACAATACACTGTAATATTTACGTGTTGCAGTGTATTGTGCAATTTACTGGCTCCTCTCAAGCCTTGTAATACACAGCTGACACCCGCAGCGAATGCAGCGCGGGTGCCAACTATGATTTATATATATATATATATATATATATATATATATATATATATATATATATATATATATATATAATTAACTATTTATAGGAGGGCTATCGGTCGTCTGAAGGCTCCAAGTCCAACCTGCCTAATTTTCTCCAAGTCAAGTCAGTGTTGCAGTGAGACAGCTATTTGATTTAGCTCTTAAGTGACCGTGTTTTTGCGTCCGCAATTCATCCGCAAAAATACTTTTCAAAATTCTTTGTTTTTGTGTCGCCATATATTAAGAGCCATAACTGTTTTATTTTTCTGCTGACATAGCTGTATGAGGGCTTTTTTTTTGCGGGACGACAAATTTTAACCGCCGCATCTTAGGGGTTAAATGGGTGGGATCGATGTTGATTTCGATCCCGCTTTCTCGAGCAGGTCTTCTCTCAGCTCCCATCTACCTCCGGTAGCTGAGAGCAGGGAGCTTTTGCTGCTCTCGGTGGCTCAGATTTATTCTGATGCAGTGCGTTAAAAAGGCAAATGCATCAGAATAAAGCCCATTAGTGACCACGGTGAAAAGACGTATTGGCGGTCACTAACGGGTTAATATACCTACGAATGTAGCAGAGCTTAATCTGTCACTTAATGTTTATTTTGTGCAACATGATAGCTTACCCAGTTGAGACTACACTAGGATACATATATAATGATGTTTGCTTTTGCAAATTGTATGGATTGGTGTGAAAGCTTATTTATTTATTTATTTGCGGGAGGAGTTGTAGTTTCTATTGGCACTATCTAAAGTATCATATTATGTAATGGGAAATTGAAAAAAAAATATTTGTGGGGTGGAATTGGATAAAACTGTGATTCCTCCATTGTTTTTTGGGTTATGTTTTTACGGTGTTCATCATGCGGTAAAAACGACATGTTAACTTCATTTTATGGGTTGATATGATTATGATGATACCAAATGTAAATAGTTTTTATTATGTTTTACTACTTTTACTAAGAAAAAACAATTTGTTAAAAAAAATATTTTTGTGTCTCCGCATTCTGAGAGCCATAACTTCTTTATTTTTTCGGCGATTGAGCGTTATGAGGGATTATTTGGGCGAGCTGTAGTTTTAATTGGTGTTATTGATTCATACATACAACTTATTAATCACTTTTTATTGCATTTTTTTGGACAGCTAAGGTGACTAATGTTTCTGGCGGTTTCATTTTTTATAGTTTGGACTTTTATGGATGCGGTGACACCAATTTTGTTTTTTTACATTACTCCGGAGTGTCACCGTTATGGATGGTTAATCATGTGAAATAAACTGGTACTATAGTTCTGCAATTCCCAAAGTGGGCCATTACATTTCACATGAAAGAAGCTACCCAGCCCTATAGCGGTCTTCAATAGCCTTGAGATGGGCTAAGATCATGTCCCACCCCTGCAACTCTGTTGCCATGATGCTGCCCAACAGCCCGATACAATGCGGAGGAGGAGATGAAGAGGGGACATGAGATAAGAGCCTTCCTCTATCAGGTGGATAGGACTGTACTGCATGCAGCAGCAGAGAAGATCTTCCTGCCAAAGAACTGCTGCTGACTCCTGCCTCAGATCTGGTGAATTTGGAGGCCAAGTTAACACCTTGAGCTTTTTGTTATGTTCCGCAAACCATTCCTGAAAAATGTTTGCAGTGTAGAAGTGTGCATTATCCTGCTGAAAGAGGCCCCCCATAGAGCCTTTGGCATCTGATAAAGTATGCCTCTGACCCCATAAAGCCCTATACCCCTGGTAGAGTATTTCCCATCCCACCACAGAGCTCTTGGTCCCTGGTAGATTATGCCCCCTCCCTACAAACAGGGAAGTGCTAGGTCAGGGGCGTAGCTAGGGGGGGGGCAGGCGGGGAATTTGCCCCGGGCGCAACCCGGAGGATAGGGAAGGGGGGCGCCGAAGAGCAGCTGATCGCTGCTGACAGGCGCCCCGTATGTGGGACACCTGCAGCAGCTTAGGAACAGCCAGGACATTACAGCGTTCTGACTGGGGTCTGTGACGGCCAGGGAGTGGACCAGTCCAGTCACCTGACCTCACGTCAGTGACATAAGGTCAGATGACTCAGGTCAGGGGACAGGTCCACTCCCGTGCTGCAGCCTCCCAGCTCTGCCTGTGCTCTGTGCTCTGCCGAGAAGCAGAGAGGAAGCTCCGCCCACACACAGCCCGTCCTGACCTGTCAGCAAGAAGACATGGTTAGTGTCTCTCTGCGTGTGTGTGTGTCTCTGCGTGTGTGTGTCTCTGCATGTGTGTGTCTCTGCATGTGTGTGTGTCTGCATGTGTTTGTCTCTGCCATCTACTACATTATCTGTACTCAGAGAGTTATCACTGTGTTATCTGTGGTGTTACATAGGACTGCAGATAACACTACTACATTATCTGTACTCAGAGAGTTATCACTGTGTTATCTGTGGTGTTACATAGGACTGCAGATAACACTACTACATTATCTGTGCTGTGTGCATATGTGCCTGTGTGGGTATATATGGGTCTGTTTGTGAATGTGTCTTTGTGCTTGTATATTTGTGCCTTTTATGTATTTGTATATGATCCTGTCTGTGTATTTATCTGTGTGTGTGTGTGTGTGTGTGTGTGTGTGTGTGTGTGTGTGTGTGTGTGTGTGTGTGTGTATATATGTGTTTGTACGTCTATATATTTACCTGTTTGTATATATTCCTGATGTGTGTATGTATATTTGCCTGTATGTCTAAATATCTGTCTTTATGTATGTACAGTATATATGTTCCAGCGTGTCCATATATCTGGTTAATTTTTGGTTTGTGTAGGGGGCGGCAATAGAGAGTCCCGCACATTGCGCCATCCAAGCGAAGGCCGGCCCTGGCTGTCGCCAACCCTAGTCAGAAGGAACTGCGCCGCATGACCTACTCGGCTTCTCCGGTAAGTCACACCAGGCAGAGCGGAGAGTGGTAGAGGTAGGCTACCGCTCATCGGTCTGTTCACAGTGTGGCACTAAGTACAAGGGGGGCTGTGTGGCGCTATTTACAAGGGGGGCTGTGTGTGTCCTCTTTAATTTATTTTCTTTTAATTTATTTTTATGTTAGTTACATTATAGAACTATGTCGCTTGTAAAATGTAGAAATGCTTTTATACTCGCGTTACATTTAAAAAAATTGTGAAAAAAAATTACACCTCATTTCTAGGGAAAGAAAACATGGCGAGGGGGAAGGAGATGTCGGGAAATAAGTTGGGGGGGCGCCAATCTGAATCTTTGCCCCGGGTGCAGAAGAACCTAGCTACGCCTCTGGCTAGGTGTTCACACGCTGCAGAGAGAGGATGTGAACATAAAGTTCAGGCTTAATGTCCTGTAGTAAACCCGGATATATGGCATTCATCATTACTTACATTAAGACATTACTGTGGACTTTGAGTGGATTTCACTTCTCTCACTACAGCGAAAATCTGGAACTCATAAGGAAAAAACTTTCAAAATCCGCAGCAAACTCTAAATCCATGCAGATTATTTTTTTGCATATTGTGAATGGGGTTTAGAAAACGTTATTCAGATTTTTAGTTCAGAAAATGGAAACTATTTTGTGATACGTGTTTTATGTCCCATGCTATCTGTGTTAATAGAAATCCTGTGAGCATTGCTTGAATTTGCAGTTTAGCAGAAGGCATGGTGTACGGCTCTTCAGTCTACCGTTCTTCATGCTCACTCTTCAGAGTCACTGTACTTATTATAGTTATTCTCCAGGCAGTGTCCAGGTATCTTGTCCTTTGTCACCCAACAAGGAAAAAAACTAATATAGCCTTTCAGGACAGAGGTCATTGTGGAAATAGATGAACCACAATCCATCATTGGCTCCTCGCTGTCTAAACTATTACTAGAGTCAATGCAATGTTAGCAGCATAAATCACATGTAATATAATCCTGTCACGAGCATAAAATATAATATACACTTATGTTTATATGAACACCGTACATGAATGCAATACAAATAGCATGTGTAAAGAAATGTTGTCTTGCACGAATGTAGTCCTGACTGGTTTTTACTTGCCCCCACTGCACAGTATTGCCTCAAAATGTGGATGGAAAGGAATGCACAGAAATGGATATGAAGAATATTCCAACTATGCTGAAAACCATTGCAATCCTAGTATCATAGTCATTAAGCATTTGTAAATATTAAATTTTGTACACTCTTACATTAAATGGGTTTTCCACGTTCTGACAACTGATAACCTATTCACCGGATAGGTCATCAGTAGATGATCAATGCATGTCCGACACACGGACCCCGCACCGATCCTCTACTCCGACACCCTTCGTGCACCGGATGTTTTGAACGGCATGCAGTAGTTGGAGCCGAAAGCAGATGGCTCCGACCACTGCATAGCGGCTGTTGGGCAGAACTGCTGCTCTGCTCCTATTCACTTGAATAGGAGTAGAGCTGCAGTACTGCAGTTCAGACGCTATTCTTTGACCAGAGCCATCTGCAGACGGAATAGCGGATCGGTGCGAGGTCCGGGTGTCAGACACGCACCAATCATATACTGATGACTTATCCGGTTAATAGGTCATCAGTTGTCAGAACGTGGAAAACCCCTCTAATGCAATATATCTTTACTTATTTAAAGCGGATCTATCATCATAATATGCTTCCCTATTTAACCCCTTGGAGACACAGACAGTTTTGGACTCAGTCTCATTTTTCAAATCTGACGTGTGTCACGTTATGTGGAAATAACTTTGGAATGCATTTACTTATCCAAGTGATTATGAGATTATTTTTCATAACAAATTGAACTTTATTTTAGTGGTAAATTTTGGTTAATACATTCTCTGTTTATCTGTGAAAAACACCCAAATTTATTGAAAACTTTTTACAAATTGAATTTTTTCTAGATTTGAATTTTTTTGCTTCATAGACAGTCATAGCACATAAAATAGTTAATAATTATAATTTCCCAAACCATAAGTCTACTATTATTGTTATTTTTTTTTAGAACATTATAGAGCATATAGGTTTGGCAGCAATTTTTCACATTTTCAAGACAATTTCCAAAACAGACTTCTTTAGTCAGTTCTACAGTGGTTTTGAGGGGCAGTTATTAGACTATAAATAACTACACTTTAAAACCTGCACCTAAGGTATTCAAAACTTTTTTTTCTAAAAAAAGAACTCTTTACCTATAGAATAATCGCTTCAAAATATAGACTAATTAAAAATTCTTACTTTATGTCACTCTGTATATTCTGTTGCTAAGTGCAACTCACCTTGTAAACAAATTCGCCCTTGACCGTCTACCTGTGAAATCTGTTTACCAGAATAGTTATATGTGTATACAGATTTTGTCACAAAGCGGGGTGTGGACCCACTGGGCTGTACCGCGTAGCGGGATGGCAGCTGGCCAAACAGGTATAGTACACAGTATATAGTCCAGAAAGGGTACCTGTGGTGACTCGGACAGTAGCAAGGCAGGCTCGGCTGGGACCAGGCAGCAGGTAGACGTCAGGCGTGGAGTTGCAGAACAGGCATTGAATACAGCACAACACGACAACAGCTCAGCACGGCACTTGACCAGGATAGCACGGGATACAGGAACAGTGAACACTTGGGAACTGGAAGACACTAGGAGACCATTTGCAAGACAAACTTTGGGTAACGAACAGCACTCAGGCAAAGAACAAGAGGGCAGAGCATTCTGGGCTTGATTGCAGTCTTCCTGCAATTATGCGCGCACTGGCCTTTTAAGACTGTGCACGCGCGGGCACGCGCGCGCCCTCCAGAAGACAGTCTCAATACCAGGAAGTGAGTACCGGCGCCTCAGAGAGGGACGACGCTGCAGAGAATTCACATGTCCATGGCCGTGGCCGTCGAGAGGCAAGTCAGAACGACGGGCCGTGGCCATAGACGTTACAGATGTCTTCATCTTTTCCACAGTGTGCCCACTCCCGATGCCTTCATGAAGCCGTCACTGTTTGTGCATCGACAATTTCTGCCTCCACTTGGCTCCCTGCTGACAACATAACAAGAGGCAGCAGCTCAGAGGCTTAGTCTTGCTGGAAAGGCAGTGCACGCTCCCGATCCGGATGCATTTAGTACTGGGAAGTGAGGGCACCGGCGTCAGTAGACGAGGTACTGGCCGATTACGTAGTCAGATCCCACCCATCAGCCATCCAAATGGAACGGCTCATGGATATGTAAAAAAAAGTGGTGGAAACTACAAAATAAGGTAAAAGAACCGACCACTGTGAATTGTGCCAGCATTATAACACCAATGGAATATGTATTATTTTGGAGGAGGGAAATCATAGGTACACTTTAATCCTTTAGGTGATTCACAGAAATTAAAGCATAGTGGTGGTGAAATGTTACACTTTTTTTTAAAAAATTTAGATTTTCTATGTTAATGTATTTTTTCTGTAACACAGCAAATTTTCACAAGAAATATATGTGAAAAAGCACCTAACAATTTGATACGCAATGGCAATACCCCATATCTGGATCTGGCCCTAAACATTTTCCCCTTGGTCCTGTCACAACTCGGCAATGGCGGATTATGATATGGGCACACACCGCAAAACTATGCAGCGCTGCTAGCTGCCGCGCTGTCCCGCCTCCAACTGAATCTGCGTCCGCAGGACGCAGATTCAGTTGGGTTGAATGCTGGAGCCTCGCATTCACTCTGCCGTGAGCGGCTCGGTGCAGGCAGGCGCGATGTAGTGACGTCATCACGCCTGTCTGCACGGAGTCACTCACAGCACAGTGCAGAGGAGGAGAAGCATCCCCCACCGTCGTGGGAACCGGGATAGGTAAGTAATTATGTTTTTTTATTTATTAGGTACGTACATATGGATGCATTATACTGTGTCACAGCTATGGGGCATTATACTGTGTCACAGCTATGGGGCATTATACTGTGTCACAGCTATGGGGCATTATACTGTGTGGGGGCAGCTTTGGGGGCATTTATACTGTGTGGGGGCAGCTATGGGGACATTATACTGTGTGGGGGCAGCTATGGAGGCATTATACTGTGTTGCAGCTATGGGGGCATTATACTGTGTCGCAGCTATGGGGGTATTATTCTGTGTCACAGCTATGGGGCATTATACTGTGTCGCAGCTATGGGGGCATTATACTGTGTTGCAGCTATGGAGGCATTATACTGTGTCGCAGCTATGGGGGCATTATACTATGTCGCAGCTATGGGGACATTATACTGTGTCACAGCTATGGAGGCATTATACTGTGTCACAGCTATGGAGGCATTATACTGTGTAGCAGCTATGGAGGCATTATACTGTGTTGCAGCTATGGAGGCATTATACTGTGTCACAGCTATGGAGGCATTATACTGTGTCGCAGCTATGGAGGCATTATACTGTGTCACAGCTATGGGGACATTATACTGTGTCACAGCTATGGGGGCATTATACTGTGTCGCAGCTATGGAGGCATTATACTGTGTTGCAGCTATGGGGGCATTATACTGTGTCGCAGCTATGGAGGCATTATACTGTGTGGCAGCTATGGGGGCATTATACTGTGTCACAGCTATGGGGGCATTATACTGTGTCGCAGCTATGGAGGCATTATACTGTGTCACAGCTATGGGGGCATTATACTGTGTCACAGCTATGGGGGCATTATACTGTGTCACAGCTATGGAGGCATTATACTGTGTCACAGCTATGGAGGCATTATACTGTGTCGCAGCTATGGAGGCATTATACTGTGTTGCAGCTATGGAGGCATTATACTGTGTCGCAGCTATGGAGGCATTATACTGTGTCGCAGCTATGGAGGCATTATACTGTGTTGCAGCTATGAGGGCATTATACTGTGTCACAGCTATGGAGGCATTATACTGTGTGGCAGCTATGGGGGCATTATACTGTGTCACAGCTATGGGGGCATTATACTGTGTCGCAGCTATGGAGGCATTATACTGTGTCACAGCTATGAGGGCATTATACTGTGTCACAGCTATGGGGGCATTATACTGTGTCACAGCTATGGGGGCATTATACTGTGTCACAGCTATGGAGGCATTATACTGTGTCGCAGCTATGGAGGCAATATACTGTGTTGCAGCTATGGAGGCATTATACTGTGTCGCAGCTATGGGGACATTATACTGTGTCGCAGCTATAGGGCATTATACTGTGTCACAGCTATGGGGGCATTATACTGTGTCACAGCTATGGATGCAATATACTGTGTCGCAGCTATGGAGGCATTATACTGTGTCACAGCTATGGGGGCATTATACTGTGTCACAGCTATGGAGGCAATACACTGTGTCGCAGCTATGGAGGCATTATACTGTGTCACAGCTATGGGGACATTATACTGTGTAGGACAGCTATGGGGGCATTACACTATGTCACAGCTATGGAGGCAATATACTGTGTCGCAGCTATGGAGGCATTATACTGTGTTGCAGCTATGGTGGCATTATACTGTGTCGCAGCTATGGGGCATTATACTGTGTCGCAGCTATGGGTACATTATACTGTGTCGCAGCTATGGGGACATTATAATGTGTCGCAGCTATGGAGGCAATATACTGTGTCACAGCTATGGAGGCAATATACTGTGTCGCAGCTATGGGGGTTTTATACGGTGTCACAGCTATGGGGCATTATACTGTGTCGCAGCTATGGGTGCATTATACTGTGTCACAGCTATGGGGACATTATACTGTGTCGCAGCTATGGAGGCATTATACTGTGTAGGGTCAGCTAAGGGGAAAATTATACTGTGTAGAGGCAGCTATAAAGGGCATTATACTGTGGGGGCAGCTATGGGTGGCAATATACTGTGGGGGCAGCTATGGGGGACATTATACTGAGCAATTACAAGAGCTGCAGGTCCAAGGGGGGAAACGCTGTGTAGCACTATATACAATGGGGGATTGTTGTATAGCATTATATAGAAGGGAGCGCTGTGTATCACTATATCTCTGGGGGATTGCTGTGTAGCACTATATACAAGAGGGGGAGGGCTATGTGACGCTATTTACAGAGGGGGAGGACTGTGTAGCGCTATTTACAGGGGGCTGTTTGTGGTGCTATCTACAGTGTTTGACACAATTATATTCAGGGGCACAGTCTATGGTGCTATAATATTTAGGGGCACAGTGTTTGTACTATTTTATTCAGGGGCGCAGTGTTTGGTGCTATTATATTTAGGGGCACAGTGTGTGGCACCATGATAATATTATCTTTGTTTATAGGTGTGGAAATGTTGGAAAAGTGAGGAGCCAAAGACATCTGAGTGGCAAATTCTGCAGAAATGGGTCATGGCCGGGAAAAGTCGTCATGAAGTCTGGACTGGATGGAGAAGAAAAGAGGGAAAAAACTACGTCGTCACCTGTGAGTCACTAGGTTTATAGACAATCTGTCATCTCTACTGACATGTTTATTATAGGAAATCCTTGTATTTCACAAAGTCTTTGTGCAGTCCAGGACTGATAGACAAATAAGTGTTACTATTCCCCTTGTCAGGAGAATGTGTCCCTACACGGTGCGATACTGTCAGCGATGGTTGGAGACTGTCAGTATGTGGGGACACAGCCTTTTGACAAGGGGAGTAGTAACACCCATTTGTTAATGTCTGGACAAAAAGGAAGTGTTAACAATAGTTACAGGGCAGCGGTGGAGAAGGGGGGCCCAAGTTTGGATAACAGCCCAGGGCCTATGGTCTACTTAATCCGCCACTGCAACTCGGTACAGAGTAGTTACAACATTAGATCTCCACCTCGCTAAAAAAAAGCCTTTTACATATTTTTGGAAAATATGTTTGACATAAAAATGTTTTCTGATAATAGATTCCTGAAATACTTTATATATGTATACATATTAGTTTCAAAAGTGAAGAGCAACAATGATATTTCTTACTGGCTTACACCTCTACCTGACCAGGGTTTGTCATGTCCATCTGCTATAGGTTTAAACATCAATGAGTGTACAGTCTGTTTGTCTTTAGATGCCTTTTGCATTGTGCAGAGTTGGAGAAGATGTTTGTAGTGATTGAGGTCCTAGACTTACTTTTAATAACTGAGTGATCCCATATGTGGAATCCATGCATGTTTATAAAACATTCTGGGTGGGTTAATCACATGTCTTTTGCCTTCCTTGAAAGTTTAATTCCTTGTTTACATACCAAAAACAAATCTGTACCAGTATAAAACCGGCTTCTTAATGCAGATCACTGCTTTTAATATCAGTTTTTCTAAATATTACAGCGTCAATTTGATGCTCATTTACAGTTTTTTCTGGTGATTGTACTTTTATTAGATATTCACATATGCAATTTAAATGTCAAGATTATCCAAACATAGCATTCCAAATAATTGATACATCTCAATTGGCTTGGAGCATTCTCAAAAATTATAAATATTGGACCTGACATCATTTCAAAAATACAAGAAAATTGGCTCTATGGGAACAGAAGCCAAGTATATCATGGTTTGGAGGAATATAAAATAAATAGGGCTTTTCGACCAATCCGGTAATGTTTATATTGGAAAATTCTCATAACTTTTTTTATATTTCCTTTTTTGCCCTGTACGTCATACTTAATGTTCTTTGTCATATACGTGTAAATGCCATTCACTGTAGTGTGAAATAATAAGCAAACTTACATCTAGTGTACAGTCTGTGAATCTGGAAAAGTGAATGGGACATTTTGTAGTAATACAATTTTCAGATGTTAATTGTACCTGCTCATATATAACTTCAAGTCTTCAGTCCCATTCTACTACAGTATTATATTTTTTGGATATATTTATTATTAAAAAAAAATATATATAAAAATGTATACTGTAATGTTCCACAGATTTCTACAGGATAAATATATGTCAATAACCCTAAACCCTTAAAAGAAAAATATATCTGCATTTTTAATGTTAAGCATATCATTATTTTAATGGATGCTGAAAAAAGCATCCATTTCTACTGTATTGGGTTTTTTTTTAGGTTTTTTTATTTGTTCTTTTAAAAAAAAAAAAACAACATAGCAAATCAGACACATACAACCAAAATGTGGTGTGATCAGGGCCTTAAATGGAGACTTTGAATTTAAAATTTGCCCTTTTTTTTTTTAAATGTGTGTCTCCTGTGTAACCCTTGCACACCATTGCTAGTCCTGTATCACAAAGGCACTTCTTATCCCTGGAGTGTGATGTCATTACATGAGGCAGAGGCGTAACTAGGTTCTTCTGCACCGGGGGCAAAGGTTGAGTTTGGCACCTCCTCCAACTTCTTTCCCAACATCTACTTCCCCCTTGCCATGTTTGCTTTCTCCACCAATCAATGAGATGTAATTTATTTTTTTTCTCACATTTTTTATATGTAACTCGAGCATAAAACCATTTGTACATTTAACAATCAACATCTATTATATAACCGAGAAGGACGTGGTGTTCGAAGCTCACATATAGCTCTGCTCACAAAGAGCTCTGCCCACAGCCCAACCCCCAGTTAGCTCCGACCATAGCCGGGTGGAGGATCCTTCTCCTCCTCCTGTCTGTGCGATGTGAGTGACTCGGTGCAGACAGGCGTGATGACGTCCCTACATCGCGCCTGCCTTCGCCGAGCCGCTCACAGCACACTGAGCACAGTGCAAAGGAGGCAAAGGATCCTCCACCTGTCGTGGGAACGGGGATAGGTATGTATGTATGTTATTATTTTTCTATTTGGTCCGTACATATGAGGGCATTATACTGTGTATGGGGGGGGGGCATTATACTGTGTATGGGAGGGGGGCATTATACTGTGTATTGGAGGGAGGGGGCATTATACTGTGTATGGGAGGGAAGAGGGCATTATACTGTGTATGGGAGGGAGGAGGGCATTATACTGTGTATGGGAGGGAGGAGGGGCATTATACTGTGGGGGCAGCTATGGGGAGCATTATGCTGTGTGCGGGCAGTTATGGGGAGCATTATGCTGTGTGCGGGCAGTTATGGGGAGCATTATGCTGTGTGGGGGCAGCTATGGGGGGCATTATGCTGTGTGGGGAAGCTATGGGGGGCATTATGCTGTGTGGGGGAAGCTATGGGGGGCATTATGCTGTGTGGGGGCAGCTATGGGGGCTTTATACTGTGGGGGAAGCTATGGGGGGCATTATGCTGTGTGTGGGAAGCTATGGGGGGCATTATACTGTGTGGGGGCAGCTATGGGGGCTTTATACTGTGGGGGAAGCTATGGGGGCATTATACTGTGTGGGGGAAGCTATGGGGGGCATTATACTGTGTGGGGGCAGCTATGGGGGGCTTTATACTGTGGGGGAAGCTATGGGGGCATTATACTGTGTGGGGGAAGCTATGGGTGGCATTATACTGTGTGGGGTAGCTATGAGGGACATGATACTGTGGGGCAGCTATGAGCGGCATTATACTGTGGGAGGAACTGATATGGGGGGGCAATATACTGTGTGGGAGCATGTATTGGGGTATTATACTGTGTGGGGGCATGTATGGGGGCATTATACTGTGTGGGGGCAGCTATAGGGAGCATTGTACTATGTGGGGGCAATATTGGGGCATTTATATATGTAACGGCTTTTCTATACTAGTAGTGATATAAGGGAGTTAACATAACAATAAGGTAAAATAAAATAAAGAGGTCATTGCCTGATTAAAACAGATTGTATAACTGGGACAAATGAGACTATATGGTTACATAATGAACAGTCTCCTCTTGTAGATAGTGCCACCCCCTTGTAGATAATGCCACCATGGCCGGCCTTAGGTTGGATGGCACCCTGTTTGGTACTCTCTATTGCCGCCCCCTATACAATCCAAAAATGAACCACATATATAGACACGCTGGAACATATAGACTGTACATACATAAAGACAGATATTTAGACATATAGATGTACAGACACATATGCACACACACACACACACACACACACACTAGCAGATAAATATACAGACGGGAACATATACAAATACATAAAATGCACATATATACAAGCACAAAGACACATTCACAAACAGACCCATATATACCCACACAGGCACATATATACCCAGTACAGATAATGTCGTAGATTTCATGTTCAGCCCTATGTAACACCACAGATAACACACAGTAATAACTGAGTACAGATAATGTAGTAGATGTTGCCTGCAGTACTATGTAACACCACAGATAACACAGTGATAACTCTCTGAGTACAGATAATGTAGTAGTGTTACCTGCAGTCCTTTGTAACACCACAGATAACACAGTGATAACTCTCTAAGTACAGATAATGTAGTAGACATTACCTGCAGTCCTGTGTAACACCAAAGATAACACAGTGATAACTCTCTGGGTACAGATAATGTAGTAGATGTTACCTGCAGTCCTATGTAACACCACAGATAACACAGTGATAACTCTCTGAGTACAGATTTTGTCGTAGATGAGAACTATACCCACAGACACATATAAAAACACACACACACACACACAAACACATATATATAAGGGCAGCAGTGTATATAAGGGGCAGCAGAGTATATAAGGAGCAGCAGGGTTTATAAGGGGCAGCAGGGTGTATAATGGGCAGCAGGGTATATAGGAGGCAGAAGGATATATAGGGGGCAGCAGGGTATATAGGGGCAGCAGGGTATATAGGAGGCAGCAGAGTATATAAGGGGCAGCAGGGTATATAAGAGGAAGAAGGTTATATAAGGGGCAGCAGGTTATGTTATATAAGGGCAGAAGATTATATAAGGGGCAGCAGGATATACAGGAGCAGCAGGGTATATAGGGGGGCAGAATGGTATATAGGGGGCAGCAGGGTATATAGGGGCAGCAGGGTATATAGGGGGCAGCAGGGTATATAGGAGGCAGAAGGTTATATAAGGGGAGGCAGGTTATATAAGGGGTAGCAGGGTATATAGGGGCAGCAGGGTATATAGGAGCAGCAGGGTATATAGGGTGCAGCAGAGTATATAGGTGGCAGCACAGATATCTTTGTTTTACCTGTTCTACTTTAATACTGAACACACACTTTTACAAAGAGACATAAACCACATGCAGAGACAAACAGACTCTGTAACATATAGACATACAAACGCAGAGACACATACTGTATACACAGAGACACACACTGTATACCCACAGAGACACACACACGCTGTACCATATACACATACAAACACAGAGAAACATACTGTATACACAGAGACACACACTGTATACACACAGACACACACACACACACGCGCTGTAACATATACACATACAAACACAGAGACACATACTGTATACACAGAGACACACACAGACACATACTGTATACACACACAGAGACATACACAGACACATACTGTATACACACAGACACATACTGTATACACACAGAAATACACAGAGACACACAGACACTCACCATCTCTCCATGCTGACAGGATCACAGGCTTGGTGCAGGATGGGCTGTGGGAGGAGCTTCCTCGGCTCTTATTTACACCGTGTGTGTAACTAAGAACAGAGCACAGAGTAGAGGCAGAGCCCAGTGGCGTCGCCTACATGCTAAGAGGAAGCAGCGCCCTGTGTGCTCGCACACCCCTAAGGCCGGCCCTGAATGCCACATACACCCCTTGTAGATACTGCCACACAGCCTCCCTTGTAGATAGTGCCACACAGCCCCCTTGTAGATAGCGACACACAGCCCCCCTGTAGATAGCGACACACAACCCCCCTTGTTAATAGCGACACACAGCCGCCAAACAAATAACTTGTACTCATCTAGCCTCATTCCTGCGACGAACAGAGCAGCTCCACAGCCTCTTCACCAGCCTATGAGACGGGACCCTTGCATAGGCCGGCGTGATCCATTGACATTATCGTGCCAACATGCGCAGGGATCCTGTCCCAGCACCTTAGTGAATGCCAGAGCAGGGAGCTAGCGCCTTACTCTGCCATAGTATTATACAGTATCTGCGTCCTAAGGACACAGATACAATTGAATATAGATGTTGGCCGGGGTCCATAATGCAGGTTGCAGGCAACACCACCAGGAATGAGGGGTCCTGTGCCACCCAGCCTGGCACATTATTTTATTCCCCCTTGTGTCATAAAGATAGGTCAAAAGACAGTATCAATGAAGTCCAGACACTGAGACCCCCATAAGATCTAGAATGAAGATATTTTACCTTCCCTGTATTGATTCGGGAGAGACACGATTAGGCCATTATAGTCGTGGTGTACTGTGGTCTTGTACTATGTGATAGGTAGCCAGAAGACAGTAGACTTTGTTCCAGAAGGTTTAAATATTCTTCCAGAAAAGTTATCTGTGTACACTGAAATGTTCTGGTTACACATAATGTAGACAAACTTTCCAAGGGTGCTGAATTAGTCACCTCTATAAAGAAATGCTCCCTCATCTAGATATTATAGTATGCATTTTATTGGTATAGAGGACTAGGTGCACCCCCTCTATGCAGATTCTGATGGTGGCATGATTTGGAATACGCAGGCAAGAAGCCTATGCATTTTGGGATTTCAAGTAACCAAAGATTTAGAGTGATGGAGATCAACACTGACCTTGATGAAAATGTAACTTTTAATTTTTGCTCGAAATTACACTTTTATGCAAAATATTGAAGTCAGACTCTTCTATCACTTTCTTTCTGTTTCATCTGCTGCTGGAAGAGATATTTCAAACATAAAATACATTCACAAACTTGCTTTTGATGTCTTGTGCAGTTTCTAAACCAAAGATGTTCCTTATATTGGAACACTGTTTGTTCCCAATAGATCGGTCCAGCTGGATGACTTGTATTTTGTTATGTACAAGTGGAGTCAAAAGTTATGACAAATTTGTCAGGAAACTGTTTTCTCAGCATATTTTCTACTGTTATGAAGTAGAGATCATACTACAGAGAAATATATGACAAGATAACCTCATGTTGGTTGTAATCCTTATTTAGAATTAAAAATATTCGTCTTTTCCGTTTTTACCTCTGTCCAAACAAATAATGGATATGTTTGTATTGCTTTTTGGCTTGGAGAAAAGCCCAGGCCTTGGCTTCAGCTATTCTACTGCCCTTCCCCCACCCATTCCATTAACAAGAATTAATGTAGACAGACATGTAACTTCTGTGAACCTGAACACAGTCAAAGCTTCCTTATCGTGAATATTCATGTAAATGTGTCCTAAATTTATTTTAAGACAGTTATTAGGTGAAGAAAAAGACAGATACTTTAAAAGTAGTAAAAAGAAAATTTTAGATTTGTTTTACTTAAAGAGGCTCTGTCACCAGATTTTGCAACCCCTATCTGCTATTGCAGCAGATAGGCGCTGCAATGTAGATTACAGTAACGTTTTTATTTTTAAAAAACGAGCATTTTTGGCCAAGTTATGACCATTTTTGTAGTTATGCAAATGAGGCTTGCACAAGTCCAAGTGGGTGTGTTTAAAAGTAAAAGTCCAAGTGGGCGTGTATTAGGTGCGTACATCGGGGCGTTTTTAATACTTTTACTAGCTGGGCGCTCTGATGAGAAGTAACATCCTCTTCTCTTCAGAACGCCCAGCTTCTGACAGTGCAGATCTGTGACGTCACTCACAGGTCCTGCATCGTGACGGCCACATCGGCACCAGAGGCTACAGTTGATTCTGCAGCAGCATCAGCGTTTGCAGGTAAGTCGATCTTACCTGCAAACGCTGATGCTGCTGCAGAATCAACTGTAGCCTCTGGTGCCGATGTGGCCGTCACGATGCAGGACCTGTGAGTGACGTCACAGATCTGCACTGTCAGAAGCTGGGCGTTCTGAAGAGAAGAGGATGTTACTTCTCTTCAAAGCGCCCAGCTAGTAAAAGTATTAAAAACGCCCCGATGTACGCACCTAATACACGCCCACTTGGACTTTTACTTTTAAACACACCCAGTTGTACTTTTGCAAGCCTCATTTGCATAACTACAAAAATGGTCATAACTTGGCCAAAAATGCTCGTTTTTTTAAAATAAAAACGTTACTGTAATCTACATTGCAGCGCCTATCTGCTGCAATAGCAGATAGGGGTTGCAAAATCTGGTGACAGAGCCTCTTTAATATAAAATTCATTCGCCTCTGTAATTTAGTTTAGGATGATACACAGTAATGCACTAGCCAACAAGAACATCAAAGTGATTTAAATAGAAATGGAAATAAATACAGTCAAAAATAAGATGTTTTATAGACTTAATAGAGCTGCTACATAAAAATATTACGGAGATAAAAAAAATATGCTGTAACTGTGGGGGAAAAAAAATCACACATTTTATGGCATTTTTAGTTTCAAAAGTTTTTAGTGAATTAAAAAGTCACGTGACCATAATGCCACACTTCCCCTGGCATGAGGTATCCATATATGTTTTGTAGGAAATAAAGCATTTAACATAATGTTTTAAGACACTTGACCAGTAAGATGTAAGCAGTTGTACAGATGCAGTATTAGACCAAAATAGTGCTGTGTGAAAGTGACCTAATAAAAAGAGAGCAGGGTAAGGTTTAACTATAACATACAAACATGGAAAGACATACACATAGGGTTAGGTGGCAGGTTCAGATGTGTCCTTCCTTATCTTTTCTCGACATATCCGAAAATCTGTGTTGCGAGATGAACAGCTTTGATAAAACAAGATTTCCTGATACTCTGTGACGAGATATCTATGCTATATCTGTGTGGTCACCCATCAGTTTTTATGTAAATTGAAGCCTGTCAAGGGTTTTGTGAGAATGTTGCGATATTGTATAGAATTGGTTTCATGAGAAATTAGAGTCCTTAACCAAATCTAGGCAAAGGTATTGATGGACACATCTGTACAATGATAGTCTGTGCAATGATAGTATACAGGAAATGGGGCCGTTCATAGACTAGTTATCCTGACCTCAAATAAATTTGAGACAAAGGGGTGTATACCAGGTATACCAGGTATCTCAACATACACTATATGGACAAAAGTAATAGGACACACCTCTTAATCAAGTCCTCTCATTCAGTATTAGTGTCTGACCTCACAAATGCTCTTCTGAATGAATAGGAAAAGATTCCCACAGACACACCCCAAAATCTTGTACAAAGCCTTCCCAGAAGAGTGGAAGCTGTTTTAGCTATGAAGGGGACCAACTTCATAGCAATGCATATGGATATAGAATGTTATGTCATAAAAGCTCCTGTAGATCTAATGTGTAGATGTCCCAATACTTTTGGCCATTTAGTGTATGTTAGCCAAGACTGCCCTTTTTATGATATTTTGGCGGCATTTTTTTTTCATTCACTTGAATGTGGCTGAACTGCAATACCAGACAAAACACATTTACAAGAGGGGTCCTGTTTTTTGTTTGTTTTTGAAAAGTAGAGTATTTTCAAATCTTATACAATCCTTTTATTGTAACAAAAATAATAAAAAAAATATTTTTATACTGGACAAATGATATGTTTTTGTATATCATTTATCTGGTATACAATTACCTATTCCATTTGTTTAGAACTAATTGAAATGCATCGGACCTGTTGATAGATCCAATCCAAAAATGTAAAAGTAAGATTTGGCAATCCCCTCAAACGAGGGATCCCTAGAGGCCAGTTTATGAGAGTACGCCGGAACTGTAGTTCGATGGAGGATTTTGAGATACAGGCGCAGGACCTCACAAATAGACTAAAGGAAAGGGGTTTCCCTAAGGGGGTAATCAGAAAGGCCTATGAGGGAGCAAGGGATGCAGATAGGCAGAGTCTTCTTGTCCCTAGACCGCGAAAAGAAGAAAGAGTCACGAGACTTATAGGCACTTATGATTCTAAACAAACTGAAATCATGAAAATTTTAAAAAGGTACTGGCGTATCTTAAGTGCTGATGTAGACTTGGCGGACCGTATCACACAGTAGCCTTCAGTAACGTTCCGTAGAGGTAAAAACATTAGGGACAGGGTGATGCAGAGTTGTTTTGAACCCATTACACATAAAGGAACTTGGCTGGATAGGCAGGTACCGGGCACACACAGATATGGCAGTTGTAAAGCTTGTGATTTTATCCAGAGTGGGAAAAAATTCAAAAGTGTTACCACAAAGGTGGAGTATGATATCCGAGACTTCGTGAATTGTAAAACAGCAGGAGTGGTTTACTTAATTACATGTCCATGCCCCTTGAATTATGTGGGCAAAACGGTGCGGCAGTTTCGGCGCCGGATTAGAGAACATGTTGGTGATGTTGCTAACTTGAGAGACACCCCTATATCCAAACATGGACATGCTAAACATCAGGGCAGAGCAGAATGTCTAAAATTTCAGGCAATTGAACTAATACGCCCTCCTAAGCGGGGAGGGGATTGGGACAACCTCATTCTGCGTAAAGAAGCTCAATGGATTTATAGATTGGAGTGTGTACAGCCAAAGGGGTTAAACGAGCAGACAAATTATGCCTGTTTTATTTGAATATGCATCCCTACCGGTTGTATATCATGAGGATTTCTCAGGCAGATATATGGCCGTTGTGCCAAGTCCTTGCACAGCAGCTTGCATTATGGCATTTTAAGCTAATAGACATGGTGCTTTGGTTTAGTAAGTGATTAAAAACTTTAAGTGTGGTAGACATTGTATCATTCAATCATTCATGCAATATGTATCTACAGGGATGGTGTTTTATCGATGGTAGTCCGATTGCGGTCCTGAGCTGACCCGCAATACATACCCAAACCCATTATTATTGCTAAACTCCATCCTCGATTAAAATGAGCTCCTGTGCGGCAATGAGGTGTTCCTACAGCCTCCACTGCGCCTGCGCGTTCGTTTTGATGCTGTCAATGTGGCTTCCGGGTATGTCAGTGACGGCCGGTGGTCACATGGTCAGGCGTCACGAATCTGGTGGGTGAGTGTGATTGGCTGGAATGGAGTGCGCCGCCGAGGCCGGGGGGAGGAGTTAAGTGTTCATAGTAACTCAGAGTCCCGTAGGGAAACATGCCGCTGACATCTATGCGAGCATGCTTCCGTGGTGTACAGCAGAATATCTGCTGTTGAAGTAATATCGCTGGCATCCTGGCCAGACTTATCAAGCTACAGACCCCTGATGATAAGTATATTGAAACGCGTAGGGTTGGTTTCAAGTGAGGAATTAGAGCGTAGGAGACAGTGGCAGTGTTGTGTACCTGAGCATTAGGAGTTTTTGGTGCGGTTATCGCGGGCTCCAGTGTGTTTGAGGGTTTAAACCACTGTTACACCAATGTTCAAACGCTGATTCCATGTTGATATCTTTTTGGTACATCCAGTTATATAGGGTTCACAATTGAATCAGGACCTGGAGTATCTTGTTTAATACGTTTTTAACACACACGGTGGGGCTTTTCACAGTGGTGATTGTACCCCTGTTTTTAGAGAGTTATGAAATAAAGTTATATATTTTACTCATATCACTTCAGTGAATTGATAATGTGTAGATGTCCCAATACTTTTGGCCATTTAGTGTATGTTAGCCAAGACTGCCCTTTTTATGATATTTTGGCGCCATTTTTTTTTTCATTCACTTGAATGTGGCTGAACTGCAATACCAGACAAAACACATTTACAAGAGGGGTCCTGTTTTTTGTTTGTTTTTGAAAAGTAGAGTATTTTCAAATCTTATACAATCCTTTTATTGTAACAAAAATATAAAAAAAATATTTTTATACTGGACAAATGATATGTTTTTGTATATCATTTATCTGGTATACAATTACCTATTCCATTTGTTTAGAACTAATTGAAATGCATCGGACCTGTTGATAGATCCAATCCAAAAATTTAAAAGTAAGATTTGGCAATCCCCTGGTTTTATATGGATAGCATGTGGCCTAACAAAGGCCCCCAGAAATGTCCAGTGAAAATGTCTCTTAAATATGCCTTTACAGATGCCTGCGCATTTCATATGCACAGGCAAAAAAATTATGTCATATAGAGAAATGACATTGCATTGTATTTAATAAAAAAATGTAAGTGAAATATTAAAAATAATACATAAAGTTATAAAAAAAATACAATAAACATGATTTTTCATAAATAAATATTTTTTTAAAATAAAGTTGATAAACAGTTACAAAATAAACTATTTCAGTATCCTCCTACTTTTAGTAACAACCTGTACAATGAATTTATTATGTCAACCAAGGTAAACGGTGTTTAAAAAAATGGCAAACGAATAGCTGAAAATTTTTAATGTACTCTTCCATTTTTTAAAAATCATACATATTTATGGCTAACTTTTATGCACCCTAAAATGATTCCTAAAATATCTACAACTTGTCCAGCGAAGTAAAAAAATGAAGCCCATAAAGAAGCACTAGGGTACTTTTTTTTTATTTTTATAGTTGGACCCCTATTGTGTCATTATATATATATGTATGTGTGTGTGTGTGTGTGTGTGTGTGTGTGTGTGTGTGTGTGTGTGTGTGTGTGTGTGTGTGTGTGTGTGTGTGTGTGTGTGTATAATCGTACTAGTATTACCTTTTTTTTCATTCCTGAAATAAATTTCAAGTTTCCTTCCTGTCCGTTTGATCATGTCATCCAATGGTGACCCCCTGAGAGTTCCTATTGTTTCTGTATTCAGAAGGGGTCATATCTCCTGGCGTGAACCACTTCCGGCTGCTTCCAAGTGTGCGTCAGTCCTTCGACACTGCTCTTCCCAATGAACGGCTCCACCCTCCATGCCTCTTCTTCCTACTCCTGTATTAATGTACGGTGCATCATGTGCAAGCAAGAGGGAGTGCTTCCCCAGAGCGAAAGAGAGAACAAATCTTCTCCCAAGATGGTTCTTAAACTAAAAATGAACATGACGCTGTCATGTTATGAAACACTGTTAAGAGGGAATATATGGTACCATTACATTACAATACCGTATTTGGATTAGTGTAGAAGAAAAAACACCAGAGTGCTTATTTTAATAGCTACATAGACATAAAAAATATATAAAATTATAGCTGATGGAATGCGGGCAGGCAAAACAAAATTAAGGTTTTCCGAAAGTTATGGCTAAATTCACGCAGTGTTCAGCAGGACTATTTGAATTAGCAATGCTGAGCACATGGTATGCCATTGAATGCCACTGAAAAAAAAACGTATACTGTGGAATATGTTTATTTTTTATACGGTTCTATTGAAAAGCGCAGTTGGTATACCGACATAAAAAATGATGGTGTATATGTTGAAAATGTCTTTCCTGACAAGCAAAATATTGTTTTTTGCAAGTTTGAACGGAGATTTGCATTGCTTCTACCAAGGATCTCAAACAAAATTAGAATTCTCTGTAAATTGCATTCAGAATAATTACAGAAAGTATTGACAGTGATTGTATTGTGTATACAAATTTTTCCGTGAATTTGAAATACATTTTCACATTGACTTTAAATGGATATAAATATATATATTTTTATTATCTATATATATTATACACTTTCTGCATGTTTATTTTTTCACAATCAAAAAGACGATTCAATTTCACAAATTCAACTTTCATTACGATATAATAAATACAAAAATAATTTTTATATGCTTCTCACAACTCGCAAGAGGAAAAATTTAAAATTGCAGAAAACTATAATTTAAGCAAAATTTCAGAAGGATTTCAGTATTTCAAATATAATTTTGCCTTCTCCTTGAAGATCTTTTCCATGATTAATTCCCTAGGATTTGCTTTCATCTGCAGCCATTCATCGGAAAAAAAGGACAAAACCCTGTTTATTTTAGTTTGATCTCTTCTCCTTGTTCTAAAACAACCGACTTTATGAACAGAAAGAGGCTTAAGCTTTCCTAATTAAACACTTTATATTGTTCATCTGCTTTCAATCCCTCGGACAAAGCAGCAAATTTGTTGAGCGTTCGTTTGTAATTCCGCTTTGTTTGTACACGTTTTTGTGTTTAATCACAAGAACATTCACTGACAGCAGAAATGTAAGTTTAGTATTTAACATATGTCACGCACCTGAACTTATTTCATATGTAAAATAAAAAAAATCTATGAAAAAAAGAATCAATTAATTTCTCCGTCTTTATTTTGTTAATATGATTTATTTTTTTAACTGTACAAAGCACATTATTCATTTTATGGGAAGTAATTTTATTGATTTTTTTTAAATATACTTCCCATTCTTTGTTTTATTAGACCCTGCATACAAAGACTCTGAAGAACTGCCTTAACCCGTGTGGTAATACATTAATAATTATGTACGGCATATAAATAATGGATTTAAAAGTATAAATAACATTTATCTATGCTCAAAAATATGTATAGAAATAGTGCCAATAGTATCCTTATCAGGGTTGCAGCTATAGTGGGTGCAGAGGTAGCAGTCCCACCCAGTAATTGCTCCTGTGTTTGTGTGGTCCAGATGCCCCACTGCCACACAAGACAACAGTATTATAAATGGCACCTAGTAGATGTGAGGATTTTATAGATTTTGTATTAGGGCCCGGGAGCGTCAAGTTACTGCCAGCGGCCGCCTCACCAGGCAGGATTGGGGATCCCTGTTCTCCACATAGGTGCAGGTCCCAAACAAGTTCTGTGGGTAAGCCATATATGCGTGAGGTGGGAATAGCCTTTTATAGAACTACATTTTTTTTCAGTAATTTTTGTTAGCCTATGAAATGCCCAAAATTATACAAACTGACCTTGCCAGCTTAGGGTAGGTTTAAAGCAGTCCCGTGGATTGCATGCCCCAGATGCATGCCACAGCACTTCTATACAATGCAAATTACACAGATTTACTAATGTGTCTGCATCTAGAATGTGTCGAAAAATTCTCCACAATTTGGCATACTTTATTATAGAACAGATTTTTGCACCCAGCTAGACACTTTAAAATAATAATTATTTCAGAAAAAGGGGCAGGGCTTAGCTGAAAGGGGTGGGGCTTACATGTGCCAATCTGGTACGAATTTTTATTTTTTATTCTACATGATTTTTTTTTTTAAACAAACTCCCCTGTTTGACATGAACCAATTGAAGAGGGGAATTTATGGCCAACAAGTAATATCAACAATTTATTCATACACATGCATTAAAGAAAGCCTACGCCCGGGCATAAGGAGATTTGCGTCTTTCTAATGATTTCTCAAGGCCTTTTAGAGATGACCGATTAAGTAATAATTGGATCTGATTTAATTGTTAATAGCAGATCTGATTTACATATCTGCAATAGACCTTGTATACTGTACATACATATGAAATTACACACAATTCTACTATTCAAAATCAGTTATGGCCTCACCGTGTGACGCAGCAGTATCCTCTGTTGGCTTGTACTTTTAAGCCATAAATTATAATTTCAAATAAAAAAATTACATTTTTAATTGAACAAGTATGTAACAAATTCATCAAAGTTTAAAATAAAAATTTACTTACACAAGTAAAATATTACTAAGGATAAAATCAGGTGGTAGGAATAGAACATAAGGAATAACATAGGGAATACAATTAGTAGTAATTGGAAAATTAAGGGTCATGAGGAAGGGTGGGGTATGCACAAAAAATCCAGGGAGACAAAATTTTAGAACTTTTGACTGTTTATCTTGTAATAAAGCTGTTCGTTTTTTCATTCACCGTGATACCAGAGAGTCTACAGACATTAAACTTCAGAGAAAGCTATAGAGGAACTCTACCAAGCCTAAGCTATAGTTTGTTTAGCTGCTAAAAATAAAGAAGATTAAATTTCTATCATGTAAAGGCAAGTTTCATGTTTTCTTAAGCAGGAGAGTCTCCCATGGGTCTTTATGGCCCAAGACCAAAAAATCTGATAATATATCTTAGGCCAAAGCCCACACACAATAGGACAAGTTCACCATATTTTCAATAAAATGCTCTCAGCAGTAAGGAAACACAATAAGCAATTCAACACTAAATTAATATGTGTTCCTTTCCTCCTCTTTTCTTTTACTTTTTCCTATTTTCTTTCATTTGTGCTATCTGCATTGGATTTTACAAGACAAGGCCATATTATAAAATTAAATTTTTTTCATATAGTAAAAATGGATGTTTAAGGCTGGAGCTCCACGGCAACATGCCGTAACTCCCAATTCCTGTAAATACACAGGACTACCAAAATCTAAACCTCAATGTTTCCCTATGGAAAAAAAAAAGTCACAAATGACAGCCACATGTCAATATAGTTAGATTTATTGCAACAGTCCCAAGGTCACTTTTTCCCAACAGGTAAACATTGAAGCTGTAAAGTCACCATGGAGCCGTATCCTAAACAAAATCACGCAATAAAGTATTAAGTGTATATTTAGAAAAAGTTTCAAAGTACAATATGAAAACAAGCTAAATTTATCTATAGATATTTTATTTTGTTGCTTAGGTATCGGCAACATAATCCGCAGCGCTGTACAGACATTGTCATTACTCACATCCGTCCCTGTCCCAATGGGACAATCTAATTTACTATTTCAAACACACGGTATGTTTTCATAGGATATCAATTAACCTATCAATATGTTTTTGGAGTGTGGGAGGAAACCAGAGAACCCGGAGGAAACCCACACAAACACAGGGGGACAATGCAAACTCCATACAGATGATGGGTCGTATATATGGAAACCCATGAACCCAGTGCTGTCCATACAACCTATTTATAAATGAACATGGGCCACATCCAAAGCTGTATTACAATAAAGCTGATTACATAGTAATCCATGAAAATTAAATAAAAAAACTCGGGGTGGAGATGCGGACTTACAGGGGTTTTCTGGGGTTCTACCTTTTTCTAAAAATGTATAAATTAGCTACCATGATTTTACAAAATAAATAATTTACCAGTTGGTTTTTATCTAAAATAAATAAATAAATGTTTGCTCCAGGCCGGTCTCAAATTCTGTCAGTCAGAGATCTATTATACTGTTTTGAGAAAAAAGTTAAGTAAGATCCTATAAACATTTTTCATTCCATGCATTGCTGATATTTAGATATATTTCTATTCTTACATTTGTTTAATGCATTAAAAGATACCAAAACTGGTTTCTTATGCTCCCATAAATAACATGAAGTGTTCACAGTTTTAAATATATCTGATGTAGTATATCAGCCCTAAAGAGAACCCGGGGTCCGTGTCCACAGGTAAAAAATACACAAAAAGATTTAACCCTTTCAGGACAAAGGCATTTTTTGTTTTTGGTTTTAGTTTTTCACTCCCCACCTTCCAAAAGCCATAACTTTTTTATTTTTCCGTCAATGGAGTGGTGTGAAGGCTTATTTTTTGCGGGAGGAGTTGTAATTTCTATTGGAACTATTCAAAGTACCAAATAATGTAAAGGAAAACAAAAAAAAAGATTCTTTATGGGTGGAGTTGGAAAAAACTGTGATTCCTCCATTGTTTTTCGGTTTTGTTTTTACGTCTTTGACCGTGCAGTAAAAATGTCAACTTAACTTTATTCTACTGCTCAATACGATTATGCTGATACCAAATTTATATTGTTATTTTTTATGTTTAACTAGTTTTATAAAGAAAAAACAATTTGTTAAAAGAACAAATAGTTTTTTCTTTATAAAAGTAGTTAAACATAAAAAAACGATATAAATTTGGTATCAGCATAATGATTTTTTTTACCACATTCAGAGCCACATTCAGAGGTCCATAACTTTTTTCTTTTATTTATTGAGGGGTGTGAGGGCTGATTTTTTGCGGGACGAGCCATAGTTTTTATTGCTAATTTTTTTTTGGTATATACAATTTTTGATTACTTTTTATTAAAAATTTTTACCACCAGGTGACCAAAAAAAACAATACTGGTGTTTTACATTTCTCATAATGGCATTCACCGTGTGAGTTAAATGATGTTATATTGTAATAGTTCAGACTTTTACGGATGCGGCAATAACAATTTTGTTAAATTTTTTTAATTTTTCATCGTGCGGTAAAAACAATATGTTAACATCATTCTCCGGGTTGATACGATTATGGTGATGCCAAATTTATATTGTTTTTATTATGTTTTACTACTTTTACTAAGAAAAAGCAATTTGTTTAAAAAAATTGTTTTGTGTCACCACATTCTGAGAGCCAAAACGTTTACATTTTTTCGGCGAGTGAGCGTTATCAGGGCTTATTTGGGTGAGCTGTAGTTTTTATTGGTACCATTATTTAAAACATACGAATTTTTGATCGCTTATTATGAAATTTTTATGGAAAGCTAAGGTCACTAAGGTTTCTCGCGTTTGAATTTATTTTTTTTTACGGCGACCACTGTGCGAGTTAAATAATGTTATATTGTAATAGTTCAGACTTTTATGGATGTGGCAATACCAATTTTGTTAATTTTTTTACATTACTTTACAGGACAAATGGGAGAAGGCGGGTTTTTTGAACTTTTAATATTTTTTTTAATTTCTTGTACACTACTGAAAACTTTATTTAACTATTTTTTTACACTTTTTATTAGTCCCGCTAGGGGATTTGAACCAGCGATCATTAGATTGCTGTATAATGCAAACCGGGATTGCGCCAAACCTAATGCGCGTTTCAGCACAGCATTTGTATGGGGCTTTGCCAAAACGCGCGTCGGGTTGGTATCATGCCGGTTTGCACTATATGTATGTATTAAGGCATTGTATATCATTCGGTGTTTTAATTCCTTGACATATGTTATTTGCATGCTGCCTCTTACCCTTTAAAATCAGTGTCTTCCACACAGCAGCAGAGGTTAATCATTGGAGCAGACATGTCACGCTGAAAACAAAAAGTAATATGTCTTGCCTGGGTCACAGATGAGTTCCATAAGTGAATGTATCTGTTGTGCCTGACAGAAACATTCTCTGCAGCCAGCCATATAAGTGAATAAAAGATGTTTTCTAGATCCTGGCTACAATTGTGTGGTCAATGGGACTAGACCATGTATCTATATATTAGATCAGTCTATATTACCTGATGGGAATTGTTGCAGATTGTAATGTTATCATATTAGGGTATAATCTGATTTAATGAAAAATATATTTATTAAAATACATGGCAAAAAGAGATTGCAAATATTTGAAGATATTTTGGTGTGAAATTTCACATACTTGTATTATACCATCCAAATGGAGAGTATTCAGGGGTTAGGATATGTCTTCAATACTGTTAGTGTGGATGTTGTATTGTACCATGGGTTTATGGCTATAACTGAGGGCTCCTATGGTGAGCCACAAAGCTGAGGGGCACGAGCCCTATATTATATGATAGGCATTATGTTAATGACATTTCTTAAACAAATTGCTCTAAACATTTACATTCACCCTGAAATATAAAACACAATCCATGGTTTGGATATGCAGGCAATTTTAAGGGCTCATATACATGTTCATACTACATTTTAGTACGAGTTGTACGGAGCTATAATAAGGTACCTATAAAAGTCCCATAGGGGCCCTACTTTTCTTCTGTTTACCTCCTAGAATTATTGCTTCTAGCAGAGAATACCTCTGTAATATGGTACAGAATGGTGCTTTAATAACACAAAATGTGCATTAAGTGGCAGCTAAACGGGGAACAATGATGCAGTTAATTCCTTGTATATTTTTGGGATATTTAAATTACAATAAAAATATTTGCTGAAAATATTTTATTTTAATATCCTGGATTTTAATGTTTGTATTATTTATAACAGCAAAAACAATATTCCATCTATAAATTCCATGTTAGTAAATATTTTATTTCTAATGACTAGGCAGTGCTGATTTGAAGTGTCCTGTTTTCTAATAGAAGCTTTTGGGTTGGTACAGAACAGTTAATCTTCGTTTTCTAATATTCTGATCAAAGGTGCGTTGTCAGTGTCTGATTAAAAGCCGTGTAAGAGAGATGAAGACATTTCCTTATGGTTAACTGTGATGATTATGGGAGATCCCGTTGTGCACTTTCCTGTAAGCTGTGCAGCTTGACTCCAGGCTCCAGCTGAAAGTAAGAGGTTTAATAGCAAAGCTTCCTGTTGTTGAAGGCTACTATTCATTCGCAGCTTGTAAATCAATGCCTAGTAAATCTGTAGATAGAACAACTACTGTTAAAACAGCCATTCTTCAGCCAGCCTGCCACTGTTTTGCTTCCCAGGGTATATACAGTTGCCATAGAGAATTGCCTTGCGTCTAAAACATTATAGTCTTTACAATTTTATGTTATCATCTGGGCACCACACACAAACCTTATAGTAATCTAACTTTAATGCAACATAGGTAAGAAATACGGAAACAAACAAATAGAGGAGAAGTATGAAAGGGAAACATTTGTAAAAATGTAGCGATACGAATTAGTAAAACTAAATAATATATACATATACATTCCGCACGGCCAGACGTGGCGGAGTTTTTCCGCTGCAAATGTTGGTGCAGATTTGGGGCAATTACGCAACAAATCTGCACCAACATTTGCATATTTGACAGGTAATTCAGACGTTGCAGAAATCACAGCGGACTTGCCACAGATTTCAGTTTTTGCATTGCAAAGGCTGAAATCCGCAGTAAAATTCTGCTTCTTCTCCGCAACAGAAAGTGCATGCTGCGGAGGGAAAATTCCGCACCGCAGCCTATGATCCGCAGCGGAGTTTTCCGCCACATCTGAACTAATTTGCCTAAAAATGTATTGAAACAAATGTAAAAAAAGTCAGCTGGAGAATTCCACTGCGGACTGTCCGCTGCGGAATTCAACAGCAATTCCGCAACGTCTGGCCGTGCCCTAAGACTTTATGTACCTGCGTTTAACTGTCTGGACTTGCTGCGGTTTTACAGAACCAAACTTACAGCACCATAGATACATAAAGCGCTGTAAATTCTGTTCAGTAGAACCACGCAGTCCTACTGAGGCCTCACATACATTACATATATACTGTATACTTTATATAGATACATATACGGGTTAAAACTGACGTCATCAGAGTGTGATGTACTGTTGTCTATTGTATATTAGGAAGTAGTGGCAGCTAATATACAATAGTAGGATAAAATAACAATTATCTAATATATGTCCTAAATAAGGATTATACTCATTTAAATCATGGTTACGAAAAAAGAATAAAAATAAGATAAAATGCAATAGTATCTTGGTCAGCAGGGTATCATAGTCACAGAGCGGGGTGCACAGAGATTGCAGGAACACAAGCTGGTTTGTTCTTTTTTAGATGCCCTTAGTTTAAGGGGTCTCTCCTGGTGACAGACTTCCATTGCGCGTAGAAGGAATATGTGTAGTGATGCATCCTAGAATACTTTACAATGCAGTAACAAATGTCATATTAGACTGCATGGTGAGTTTGTGGAAAATGCGCACATTAGCGCAACAAGAAAATACATTTCCATATTACAAGCCTTAAGAGTTGGATCTAAAATATCTGCTTAGTGGTATGGGAAATAGAGGCAAATACCTGCAGTAGACCAAAATTTCCAATATCCCCCTTTCGCTAACTTGTTTATAATGACTATATTTATTACATTTATACTTCATTTAGTATGAAATATTTTCTGTAAATTCACCATTTGTCAGGTCTTTACTGTAGTATGTTTTACTACATAGACCTTGTGGGATTGCAACCAAATTGTGTAGGACAATGTTTCTCAATCCAGTCCCTCAACATCCTGTTTTAAGTATTTCCCTAAATACTATCAACTAATTAATTAATATCAATTGATTAATAATTAATAATGTATTAGTAAAGTATAAATTAGAATTAATACTGTACATAGTGTGTCCCCACTATGGAAAATTTTCAAAACATGACCCGTTAGGTAGTATAAACTATGTTGGGTGCCCTGTTACGGATTTTGCATTTGGCCCATAAGCTGCAAGTTACTCCTCTGCTTGAAGACTGTAGTTGAGAAACATGGTCTAGAGGAGGCTGTAGAGCAGGACATGAAGTTCCCACAGGCTCCGTGCCACATGTTCCATTGTATAGTGCTCTCTCAGGTGCCATACGTCGGAGATATTCTCCCATTTCATTCAAGGTATGAATCCCTCTGTAATATGACATTCAAAGGAACATGCCTCAATCTTTTTTGTTAGATTTGTATGGTATAGTAGGACCCCATGCACCTCTATGGGTTCCCTATTATTTTACAGTAGTAGCATTTTATTATTTTGTTCGAGTAGTAGCTAACACAAGAACAGAAGTGATAGTGAGCACAATGCAGACAAATTTCTCGACACAGAAATTAATTTGACTTGTGACAGTAGGGTGCTCATTCTTTTGCTACATGTCATAACTTGTATTGAATTAAAGAAGACCACAAAGGAGATGACATAGTAACACTCCAAGGTGAACGAGCAGTATGCTGGAAACAAAGCTATAGAGCTCGATGTCAAATCTGTGTTAATGTGAGTATGAACATTTAGCATATACGGGAAATTGTCACTGTATCAAATGTCGAAAATCTTGCTTTATATATTTCTCTGTCTGTCAGATGAATACATTCATTGCCATTATGTAAATAAATCGTTTTCAGCTTAATGTAAAATTACTCCTGCCAAAGTCTATATTTTTATTCCTAATAATTGTGACTAAGGATTTTTTGGAAAATTTTTATTGGCAGGGCACCCTTCTGGCTGAACTCTTTAAAGGTTACTTGGTCTTACTTTTGACTCACAAAGAAAGTGCATATTGTCATTTTAATTGTCAGCTTGATTGAGTTTCATGATTTAAGCACAGATTTTTTGACATAGCAGTTGTGAGAATTGAATGTATGTCATAACTTAAGTAAAAAAAAAACAAAAAAATGTGTGGCCATGTGCTTAATTATTTAGTTTAGGTTAAACTTAATTTGTTTTGATTTTGAGACTATATCAATAACCTCACTCGGATCTGGATCTTATATCCAAGAATAATTTATAAATCTAACTAATTTGTATTATATTTGTGTGTGTATGTAAACGCCGAAATTTTATCTAAAAAATATATTATTCAACGCATTTCGTTTATATATTTTTTGATGGGCTCAGTTTAAAGAGGCTCTGTCACCAGATTTTGCAACCCCTATCTGCTATTGCAGCAGATAGGCGCTGCAATGTAGATTACAGTAACGGTTTTATTTTTTAAAAACGAGCATTTTTGGCCAAGTTATGACCATTTTCCTATTTATGCAAATGAGGCTTGCAAAAGTACAACTGGGCGTGTTGAAAAGTAAAAGTACAACTGGGCGTGTATTATGTGCGTACATCGGGGCGTGTTTACTACTTTTACTAGCTGGGCGTCCTGATGAGAAGTATCATCCACTTCTCCTCAGAACGCCCAGCTTCTGGCAGTGCAGATCTGTGACGTCACTCACAGGTCCTGCATCGTGTCGGCCACATCGGCACCAGAGGCTACAGTTGATTCTGCAGCAGCATCAGCATTTGCAGGTAAGTAGCTACATCGACTTACCTGCAAACGCCGATGCTGCTGCAGAATCATCTGTAGCCTCTGGTGCCGATGTGTCCTCGCTCGTCTGACACGATGCAGGACCTGTGAGTGACGACACAGCGTGATCTCTGGAGAACACGGCTGTGTCTGCACTGCCAGAAGCTGGGCGTTCTGAAGAGAAGTGGATGATACTTCTATACACAACGCCCAGCTAGTAAAAGTAGTAAAAACGCCCCGATGTACGCACATAATACACGCCCAGTTGTACTTTTACTTTTCAACATGCCCAGTTGTACTTTTGCAAGCCTCATTTGCATAAATACGAAAATGGTCATAACTTGGCCAAAAATGCTCGTTTTTTAAAAATAAAAACGTTACTGTAATCTACATTGCAGCGCCTATCTGCTGCAATAGCAGATAGGGGTTGCAAAATCTGGTGACAGAGCCTCTTTAAAGTTTTTTCTAAGGGTGACAAACTGGGTTTACGTCTGGCTGAGAAAAATCACTGGAAAAGGACTGGAGTTTGTAAGAAAATATAACTTTTACTGAAGTATAATATAAAATAAGTAAAAGTCTACACGCAAAAAGAAAAAAGTAAAAAAGGACATACTATAATGACATCCTCAATAATGAAAAAGACAGGGTAAAATAAGCATAAATAGTGTAAATGCAACCCTCATGTTGTATGAAGAAAAAAAAGGAACAATTATCCAACATGTGTAAAACATTGATGGATGGTGATTTGAGAGCTGGTATTCCAAAGTGTCGATCCTAATACATTTCCAATATATATGAAAAAGGACTTGTAGTAACTGTGGGGTTTGTTGTATATACCCTCCTACCCGTTCCTATTGTGATCTCTCTCAATTGAGTTGGATAGATTAAGATGGAATCCTGTTCACATTCTCAAGTTTGGAAAGATTCTCCCGACGCGTTTCCTACAGGTGACAGAGTCATCAGGGGAGACTTTGTGGGATGTTTAAGCATGTGGCATATTATTGGTTGTGGCTTCCAGTTTGAGTGTGCTTGCAGTGGCAAGAGTGCAAGGCAGAGAAAGGACACTATTCGGCAAAATCTCCTCCGCTCCATGCGCTCGTGTCGAGCGTCCGATAACCTCAGACGCTCGACACGAGCGCATGGAACGGAGGATAGGCAGATGCTGAAGGCAGACCTGGGGGCCTTTGTTAGGCCCCCGGCTGCCATGGAAACTCGACGGTACCCCACAATTTTTTGCGGGGGCGCGGATGGGGTGACAGAGGGAGCTCCCTCCTTTTGTCAAACACATTAGATGCCGCTGTCGATATTGACAGCGGCATCTAATCGGTTAAACTGCCGGAATCAGAGCATGCTTCGATTCCTGCAGTTGGGGCAGGAGCCAGGCTGTGTATAACTGGCAGTACCCACGCGATATATCCGTCCTTATGCGGGAACTAGCACCTGCATAGGACTGATATATCGGTCCTTCATTGTAAAGGGGTTAAAGGAGAGCAAAACCTAGAAAATAAATTATAAAATTGAATAGAAGAAAATTGTGTCATTGGTGTTAGTCTGCCGAATTTTCTGCCTGTCCCTGAACAAACTTTGTAAAGAGAACACAAGTGTTAAATCTCCTGGTTTCTTCAACTTTTGACTGGCAGGCTACAGAGGGGGTGGGGCTTTAAGGGGCGGGACACCTATTGCAGACAGATAGGGCTCATGCTGCAGCCAGGGACATGTCTGATCTGTGAAAGAAAGGAGGGATATAGATGATCTCCTGGAAGACATTAAGAATAATTCATTATATATGTCTTACAGTTTGTATTACAATATAAGAGGGTATAGATGAGAGGATAAGGTTAAGAAAGGAATGTCTGTTTGTTTAGCATGGCTCACATTAAATACTTTCACTTCCATATCCATTATAAATAATGATAATATCTCCTTCAATTGGGTATCACTTCATAACCTCACATTTTTAAACTCATATTATTTTCTAATCTAGAAGTGCAACTTTTTGTTTTTTATTTGTGTAAACCTCCTCCCCCCAGCATTCCAGATTGTTTCCCTTTTTTTTTTAATTCCATGAGCGGAATTACTGTTCAATCCCTGTTGTCTTCTTCGGGCAAGTAATCTTATCAAAAGGTTAAATTTCGAAGTGTTTTGTTGCAGTCATGTAAAATCCCACTAAGGCTCTGCTCACATCTGCGTTGGATGCTCCGTTAGGGGGATTTGTTGTGGACCCGGCCAAGATTACCGCTACTGTTTCCGGTTAAAACACATACACCCCGAGGGAAAGCCGACAGAACCCATTAAAGTCAATGAATTCCGTCGGCCACCGGTGGTTCATCAAAAACCATTGCTTCCGTTTTTTTAATATAATGTAAAAAAATAGGCTAGCATATTATTTATCCAATGAAGACTGCATTCTAATAAATAATAAGAATACAATAAAGCCGGAACTAGATGTAAAAAATGTTTTAATGATGATAATGTCTGTGGAATTATAATGATTGGTCCTATAGGCTAGTAGTCATTAAAGCTTCTTTCATAGTGTTTATACACCAGTTTAGTTGAAGACTATGCATCTGTGGCCTTGTGAAAAAAACACCACCATGCAGGATAAGTTCTATGAAAACTATTGAAACCTTTATATGACAAGCAGTGTCAAACATAACAAGTATATGAGTTAAAATGTGAGATGCTTGTTATGGAGTAAGATATATATTTGAAAAAAAAAAACTGTTCATTTTGTGTTCATGGGTTATCTCTTCAGAAACAATTCTGGAATCAGACTTTCTGTTATAACATTGTTATATGCTAGACATAATAAATGAGGGGGAAAAATGTGCTCACATAGATAATGTTGCAGATAGTATATCCGCTTACAGTATTACTGAAGAAGGAGAGCCAAGAAGGCTTCAGGAAAGCCAAGACAAAACGGTCAACTGTATTTACATGAACCATGTCACTGAAAATTCTAAACAAAATACAGAATTGTTGAATACATATTAAATTATGTTTTATCGTCTATACAAGGGGTCTCAAAGACGGAGCTTGCGGGCCGCATGCGACCCCTGGGGCGGTTATCAGGGCACCGAAGCTCCCTCAGGAGAGAGCAGGCTGAAGGGGCAGCACGCCGGCGCTCCTTCATGACGTCATGAAGGAGCACATTGCCTTTGCCGCACTGCTGGATCGTTGGTGGTAGGTGAGCAATGGCCACACAGCCCCCTATAGATAGTGCATCCCCACTCTGTAGATAGCGCCCCACACACACCCCACCCTGTTGACAGCGCTACACCCCCCTCCCTGTAGATAGTTCCATTGGGGCTCCCTCTAGAAATGGAATCCCCAGCCAGAGCGTTGCCGATACTTGGGCCAGGGATTCCTCTGTGGCCTGACCATCGGCAACGCGCTGACCGGGGGATCTGGTCCAGGAGGATCCCCTGATAACAATGTCCATATATGAACAGTGACTTCAGGGTCTCCTACAGCAGAAGAATCCCTGGTGTCGGCAACGCTCTGGCTGAGGATTCCACTCCTAGAGGGAGCTCCAAAGGAGATATCTATAGGGGGGTGGCACTATTTATAGGATCTGTGTGTGTGTGTGTGTGTGTGTGTGTATTGCAAAGGGGCGTATGTGGCACTATCTATATGTGGGGGGTCGGTGTGGCACTATCTACAGAGGGCATTGTGGCATTATCTACAGAGGGCATTGTGGCATTATCTACAGAGGGCATTATCTACAGAGGTCACTTTGGCATTATCTACAGAGGGCACTGTAGCACTATCTACAGAGTGCACTGTGGCATTATCTACAGTAGGCACTGTGGCATTTTCTACAGCGGGAACTGTGGCATTATCTACAGTGTGCACTGTGGCAATATCTACAGGACAGTGACTTCAGGGGCTCCTCCAGCAGAGGAATCCCCGGCCCGAGTGTCGGCAACGTGCTGGCCGGGGAATCCGGTCCAGGAGGATCCCCTGACGCCACTGTCCATATATGGACAGTGACTTCAGCGGCTCCTTCAGCAGAGGAATCCCCGGCCAGAGCGTCGGTTAGGCTCTGGCTGGGAATTCCACTCCTAGAGGGAGCCCCAATGGAGCTATTTATAGGGGTGTGTGGTCACTATCTATAGGGGGTGTGTGTGTGTGTGGCACTATCTATAGGGGGTGTGTGGCACTATCTATTGTGTATGTGTGTGTGTGTGTGTGTATGTGTGTGTGTTTGTGCGTGTGTGTGTGTGTTGCACTATCTACAAAGGGGTGTGGCATTATCTATATGTGGGTGGGCGTGACACTATCAACAGAGGGCATTGTGGCATTATCTACTGAGGGCATTATCTACAGAGGTCATTTTGTCAAAACAGCGATTCCTCAATCTTTTGGGTGGTTTTGTTTTTACGGCATTCATCGTGCGGTAAAAACTGCATGTTAACTTTTTCTGCGGGTCAATACGATTACAACATTGTGAGAAACTAGACATGGACTGCACATCCACAATATATAGGTTGATCTGAGCCGCTAGGCATAATTTAGAAACATGAACATGAGGTTCTTTGTAAACATTTTGATCAAACTGTATAAACTCATTTGCCACTTCACGGCGACCTCTTTAAAGTGGGTCCCTACTCTATCGGCTGCAGCACCGCATGGCGGCCCCCAACACCGCAGCACCACTCCCCGCAGAGGGAGCAACCCAGTGGTCCAAAAGCACCCATGCTATTAGACCGTGCCAAGCCTCCTTGGCACTGGGCCACGTCCCCCCACAAGTGCAGCACTACAGCAACAGACACCACCATACAGCACCACAACATGTGAACAGACGGAATTAGCTCACCTTAGCATGCGCCCCCAGTGGCCAACTGAGAACACAAGCAAGAGCCGGAACACTTATGAGGTCATTCCTGAATTAAAATCAGCTGGGTATTTTTTCAAATGCGTGGAGTGTGGTGCCAAGTAAAACAAAAAAACTGAGGAGGATAGACTATAAAATTTCAACATTGTGAGAAAGTAGACATGGACTGCACATCCATGTAATACGATCACAGCGATACCAAATTTATATAGTTTTCTTTATGTTTTACTACTTTTACATGGAAAAAACTGATTGTTAAAAATAAAATTTGAGTTTTGTCGTCATATTCTGAGAGCCATAACGTTTTTTATTTTTCCATTGATTTAGCGGTATGAGGGCTTATGTTTTGCGGGGCGAGCTGTAGTTTATAATGGTACCATTTTGAGGTACGTGAGACTGTTTGATCACTTTTTATTTCATTTTTTGTGGGAGATGAAGGGACCAATAAACAGCAATTCTGATATTTTTTCTTTTTTACGGTGTTCACCGTGCGGACTAAATAATGATATATTGTAATAGTTCAGACTTTTACGCTTCAATACCAGTTATGTTAGCTTTTTATTTTTTTACATTGTGCTTGAGGGAAAATGGGAAAAGGTTTTTTTTTTTAACTTCTAATTTAAAAAAAAAATAATATTTATTAAAAAAACCTTTATTTGACTGTTTTTTACTTTTTTTACTTGTCCCACTAGGGGACTTTAACCAGCGATCGTTAGATCGCTTGCACGATATACTGCAATACTAATGCATTGCAGTATATCGTGATTCTGATAGTCTCCTATGAAGATCTCACCGCAGGGGGGCCGTTGAGACATTACAGGGGGTCGCCCCCCTGTTTTTAGTCATTTAAATGCCGCGATCGCTATTGACCGCGGCATTTAACAGGTTAAACAAGCGGGATCGCTCTCGAACGGGATCCCGCTCATTACCTGGAAGTGTCGGCTGTAACACACAGCCGACACTCTCGTTCTATGGAGCGGGCTCAGCCCGTGAGCCCGCTCCATATTCCCCCAACCGGCGTGCGCCGTGTATATATAAGGCGGATGTCAGGAAGGGGTTAAAGGCTATGCAGAGTCGTATTTACAGCTCATGCTGCCCTAAGCAATAAGACAGAATTTGCCCCTTTCAAAATGTACCTTCAGTTACAACATGTTTGGCGCTGGCACCTAAAGTTTAAGGGCATGATGAGATGTGGCAGCCAATTTTCACTGCAGATTTTGCAGCGTATTCGCAGGAAATCCCCGTAGATTTGCAGCAGATTTTCCGTTGGTTTCTGGCTATGCATTGCAAAGGCTAAAATCCACTGCTTCTCCGCAATAGACTGCACAATTTGAAAATCTGCTGCCTGCTCTGCTTTTACTGCTGATTTTTTTCCGCTATATGTGGAAGATGTTTTGAAAACTCCATCCATTTGTATTGTACTGAAAATTGCTGCGGATATGTGATGCGGAAACTGCACGGCAGATCCACAGCAAATGTGTCACGTCTGAGCGTGCCCTAAATGTGCCTCCAGGAGAAGCAACATTGACTATGGGCAGTCCTCTATTCTAGGTTCTAAAAAAAAACGTACACTTCGGACAGTTTTCCTACAATGTATTTTCCAGGTATGTTTAAACTTCGTACAGGAGCACAGAGCCTGCTATAACTGGAGGCACACATTAAGTCCATGTGCTACCTCTTTTTGTTTTGCTACTATGTTAAATATGAATAGTAATACTATACAAATACTATACAATAATACAATTCACAAATACATTCGAGCGCACGTATACACACACCCTCTAGATACTTACAAGATCACATATCGTAGATATACTCACAACTTGCACGTACACACATGTACACTCACTACATGTATGCAAAACACATATATTAATTCAGACCCAAGAGTCAGACCCTACAATTAATTCAGAACCCAGAGTCAGAACCTCAAATTAATTCAGACCCCAGACTCTGACTCTCAAAATTATTTCAGTCCTAGATTTAGAATCCAAAATGTATTCAGTCACCAGCCCAGTCACAAGCCCCATAAATGACCATTTCACTATTCACCTCTGGTAACAGAAAGTCTAGGTACACCCCTGATAGGCAGGGATTCCAGGAATAGCTTCTACCAGGCAGTTACAATGGCACTGTAATGGTCTGGCTGGTCTGGCAGAGGTTGAAGGTGGCACCGGAACACTGGTGGCTATTAAATATCAATATTTATTACATATACTGAAACTGAAACATTTCAATAAATAATAAAATATTGATTTGGATATGAAAATTAATAATATTTATTTGTTATTTAAGATAATTCTGTTAATTTGCGGTTAACATCTATTTGCAATGTGCCTATTTTGCCTAGAGCACCAAATGCCTTGTACAGACTCTGTGTAGTCTGATCCTGCAGTCATACTACCTTTCATCTGTCCCATATATACATTCAGCAAGTTATCAAGAAGTAATGGAAAGATAGAAGGGATTATGACTGCAGCATCAGACTACGCATGGCTTGTTGTCTGTTACCTTGGAGATCTGAAAAGGGGCTGAGGAAACAAAATGGTAGGACAATGCAAGGCTGCTTCATTTCTCACCTTAGATACACTGGGACAATAAAAAAAAAATGCTCAAGTAACAATGCATGCTGAAGAGATCTAATGTGACCATCACTTTGGATGTGCATTGGTATAGAGCAGAGTTGTACAAACCTGGTCCAGGGACCTTATTGTCAGATTGTACCACTCACAAGGGCCAGAATGAAACTTGGAGAGGTGTCCCCATCTGGGACATTTATGGCATATCGACAGTATGTGGGGGCACCTATCTAGTATATGGGGACCTAACTACTATATGGGGCATCTATCTACTACATGGGGGCACCTGTCCACTATATGGGGCCTACCTACTATATGGGGCCTAACTTCTATGTGGGGCACTATCTAATATATGGGGCTTAACTATTATATGGGGGCACATAACTACTACATGGAGGCCTATCTACTATATGGGGGCCTATCTACTATACAAAGGCACCTAACTACTTTATAAAGCACAAAACAGGAGAACTGCTATATGGGGGCACAAAAGAGGACTATTACTGTGGGGGGGAACAATGGGGGACATTACTACTGTGTGGTGGCACTATTACTGTTTGGAAGGAACTATTACTGTGGTGCACTAAGAATTAGCACTATTGCAGTATGGGACCTAAAGGTGGCACTATTAGGGCACATTCAGACGTGGCGGAATTGCTGTTGAATTGCGCTGCGGATAGTCCGCAGTGGAATTCTACAGCAGCCGTTTTTTTACATTTCTTTCTATCCATTTTTAGGAAACTTAGTTCAGACGTTGCAGAAAATAAATGTGCGGAAATTAGGCTGCGGTGCAGAATTTTCCCTCCGCAGCATGCTCATGACATTGCGGAGAAGAAACTGAAATCTGTGGCAAGTCCGCTGTGATATCTGCAACGTCTGAATTACCTGTCAAATATGCAAATGTTGGTACAGATTTGTTGCGTAATTGCCCCGAATCTGCACTAACATTTGCAGCGGAAAAATTCTGCCACGTCTGAACATGGCCTTAATGTTTGAGAATAGGTGGAGAGTGTGATGGAAAAACAAGGAGTCAAAGATGTCTGTGCTGCTAATTCTGCAGAGACGATGTTGGTAATATGTGGTCCTGGTGTGGTTGTAGTATTCATTAACAGTATAGTGGTATTTTTCAGTCACTATGTGGGGATAATATGTGGTCATCGTGTGTCAGTAATATTCAGTAACAGTATGGTGGTAATATTCCTTCACTATGTGGTTGTAATATATGGTCATGCGGTAAAGGTATTTTTCAGAAACAGTATGGTGATATTATTTAGTCACTATGTGGTGGTAATGTATGGTTATGTTGTGGCTATATTATTCAGTAACGGCATTGTGGCGTTATTCAGTCACTTTGGGGAGGTAATATGTAGTCATGTTGTGGTGGTATTGTTTGTTCCTTGTATATTGGTACCATTGGTAATATTGGACTTAGTATACTGGGTTTTATTTAGTCACATAATGTGGATATTTCTTCCTTGTATAATGTATAGTGGTATTATGTGGTAATTTTATGACAGTATAATCTAGAGGTATATTATCACACATAGACAATAGTCTTGTAGCTATGTTGTCCTTGAGACTCGCAACCCCACTGGGGCACGTGCATCCATATAACACGTGGGGGGGGGGGCAGGTTCATGACGGGGATGTAGCACTAAAGTAGTACTGTGGCCGCTTCAATATAAGAATCGGTGTGAGTCCTAGCAGTCGGACCCCACCAATCAGTAAGTGATGTCATATGCTAGCGATATAACCCTTTAACATTCTATCCTTCCAGTGCACATTATGGCTATTATTCAGCAGAATCATTGTCATCTTGGCTATTGTGCTGTGAACAGTGAGAGGGTCATTCAGGAGATTTACAATAGCACGCTCATGGTTTACTTTCTTTCTTGCAGAAAACTGGTTACTTTACATTCTATATTTAATCTTCCCTGAAAGAAAAGTGAATTGTTTATCTATAGTTTATAGTCATACCCATAAAAAGAATAAATGAAAATCGCCTGGGCCGTGCTCCCTGTCTTCACAGGCATCACAACAGTTTCAAATAAGCAAGGAAGAAAGGGTTAGCTTGTTAGGGTATTTTCACACGCAGTAGCAAAATACATCTGAAATTACGGAGCTGTTATCGCCCGATTTTTTTACGGCCGTTTTTGGAGCTTTTTTTAAAAAACGCCTCCAAAAACGTCCCAAGAAGCGTCTTGCACTTCTTTTGATGAGCCGTCATTTTACGCTCCGTATTTTGACAGTGACGCGTAAAATAAAGGCTCGTGGGAACAGAACATCGTAAAAACCCATTGCAGGCAATGGGCAGATGTTTGTAGGCGTATTAGGGGCGTTTTTTCAGGCGTAATTTGAGGCGTAAAACACTGCGTGTGAACATACCCTAATTCTTAAAGAAGTTAGGAGCAAATAAGAGTCAGGCCTTCTGTCTTTTGATTCAGGTGTACGTGGCATGAACCAGCATCAACAGGTTGGCTTTTTTAATTTTTTCCAATGGGCTACCTCTCTTCTGTATCTGCTGGGTAGCTTTGCAGGGGATACCTAGTCTCCGATTCTCAGGATTGGTGGGGGTCCCAATAGTTGGAAGTTGGGACCCCTGCTAAGTCGATATGCCATAAATGTTCCTAGTGAGAAAACCAACATTGAGAAATGTCATTTTCTTTTTCTATTGTACTCATTTAGATTGTCAGCTTTTGAGCCACCCTATAGCTTTCTTCAGGCAGTTTAACAAAGTGCTTTGTGTTTAATTACTACTTGTCCTCTGTGAGTTAATGTTCTCTTACACCACGAGGACTTTACTTAATCTTAATTCTTTTATAATTGCACCAAATTGCTACAGTATGTCGTACAGCTTGTCTAATTATTACAACCTGATCCTTGATATTTTCAGTGCATGTGAGAGTATATGAGTGGTTATTAAACCTTTTCACCCATGCTGGTCAAGCCTGTGACAAGACTTTCACTTGATCTGTGATGAAAAGTCCTGGGATTTGTAACATTTTGATGTATCACATATATTTTAATGCACTTGAAAAGAACCCACCTACAGCTGCATTCCTGGGGATTCATGCACTATGTCAAAACGGACATAAGTAATAGGATATATCAAAATTTACACAGTACATCTGATCTTGACTTTTCATAAAGCCTGTGTTATATCAACATTATTTATAGACATCACCGGACACATGAAACAATGTTATCCAAGTTTTAAAATGATGCATTACGCTCATTTCTCACACATTTTCAACTTTTATCTTTTTTTAATCGGTTAACTTAATGCTGCAAGAGTTTTTAATGCAAGTAAAAAGCAAAATTATCATTAAGATTTATTGCTTGAAGGGGTCGTCCCAGAATCAGTGAAAATAAATAATATAGTGCAATGACAATCACTTTCTAACAAAGCTAGAACCAAACCTGTATCTTACATGGATCCAGAGATCTCCCCATTCATTGCTCCTATTGCTCTCCTAGATTTTCTTCAGACTGGCAGCTCCGGTGGGCGTGTCCTTTCTGCAGCAGCTCCTCCCCCTCCCTGTCATAGCTTGTATAGGCAGATGGTTCTGTTTTACAGCCTTTGCCTTCTCTCAAGGAGAATCTTTACAAATGCCTCCATTACATGTCTTTAGAAGGAGAGATCAGACCTATATAACTGAAGAAGAGGGAGAGCCCTGCCATATATAACTGAAGAAGAGGGAGAGCCCAGCCTAATATAAAGAAGAGGGAGAGCCTGCAGCTTATACAAAGTGAGAGGATGAGCAAGAGATGGGAGAGCTCAACGCTGTATTATGCAGTGCTGTAGGCAGGATCTCTCTTCATCTAAGCAAATTGCTGATTGTCCCCAGATGGCAAATAAAAGGACCAAGCATATTGAATTTCAACATGGCCAATCCTTTGTTCCCATTGAAGATAAGCCACTGCCAGAGGTGTAAGGCAGCTGCTTATTCCCTTCTACCCTTTTAAATAAACATAATAACCATCTACTGTCTCATGTGTATGTCCAGTTTAAGAGATGCTAGATCTCGAAAAGGTGATGACTAATTATGGTGAGCATTTCATTGCCTATAGCGGTTATAACCAAGCGGTTATAACCAAGATTCTTATAGATCCCAAGTAGCATATAAATGGACTACACACATGGACAATTCAGGGACTTCTAGGTACTATATATTTTTTTCTATATTTTTTTATGTGCCAATGCTGGTTAAAGTGACCCTCCTCCTAAATGATCCAGCCTCCATTCCTGCGGTCCGGTCCCCTGTTTTTTTGCTCTCCAAGATGAACGCTGCAGTCTTGGTCATCGGTACAAAGTGCTTCTTTGGAAATTTGAGACATGCCCCCACCCTCCCGATGACTAAGCACTGATGACATCGGCGTTCCTAGACATATAGTTGACAAAGACTAAAGTCATCAATGCTCATCCATTAAAGGGCAGTAGATGAGGTGGGGGCGTGTTTCACACATCCGGCAAACCGCTCCATAGCAAAGTCTGAGACTGCGACGACCATCTTGTAAAGCGGATAACGTTGGTCCAGAACGCAGGAAAAGAGGCCGGATCATTTAGGAGCGGGGCGGCAGGTGAGTTGACTATACATTTCTAATGTACAATAAAATAAAAATGTGTGGACTGGGGGGTCGCATTAAGCAATCCATATAACTATGTTGACTTACCTATCATTTGTATATCATCCATATGAATTAGAAACAAAGTTTAACAGCTGTGTGATCATTGTAAAGATTACTATGAGTGGTTGTCAAGCAGAATCTGTGTAGGAGACCTAGAATTTTAAAAGACTTCACATAAGAGGACAACAGAGAACTTATAGTTCCATTTTTAGGGTAAAATAATTTTTTCACTGTTGCAGACTTTATGCTAACAATACAGAGAATTGATTCTAACCAGTTGATCTGATATTAAATAATGTAGTTCAAAGATTATCATAATAGTAGACAATGGGGGAGGGATTTAATAAGCAATCTATGTCAGTTCCTGATTGTGCCAATAGCAACTAAGTGTAACGTCCGTGGTCGCAGACTCCTATCATTCTGCAGATGTCTTCCTCCCCAGATATGCCAGCACATGCGGCCGTCCTGTCCTGCAGTGACCACTAGGGTGCAGGCTCGAGCTCAATCCTGGCCTTAATGGGTCAGAGCAAACACAGGTTTTAGATTTACTGATTGCTCCCATGATCACCCTGGACTATAAGAAGGGTCCTGCCCCTTCCTTCATTGCCTGAGCTTTGTTGTATTTACCTGTGTTAGTCTTTGCAAATGGTCCCTTAGTGTTTTTCAGTTCCAAGTGTTCCCGTTCCTGCTACCTGTATCCTGTGCTACATTGTTCCTGTGCCGCAGAGAGTTGGAGTCGTGTTGTGTCGTATACAACGCCTGTTGTATTTCACGGAGCCTGGTGTCTGCCTGCTGCCAAGGTGCCATCTGAGCCTGCCATCGCTACTGTCTGTATTGCCACAGGTACACTTATTCAAACTATTGACTTTGCCTTGGTATCCTGTTTGGCCAGCTGCTATCACGCTACGGCGGTACGGCCCAGTGGGTCCACACACCCACCATTAAATAACTGTGAAGAATCGCCATACATTAATAATTACATTTGCACCAATTTTGCTATAATAAAAAAAGAGACATCCGGTCCTTTAATACATGTTCACAGAAACACAAAACTTGTTTTAGAAGAGAGTTATGTACATGAAGAAAACCTAATTCAGTACAGTAGCCAATGCTGCAACATACTAACATAGCAAGATAAACAAAGTAAGTGAACCCCCTGTTAAAGAATCCCTATAGCCTACACAAGTTTGTCATTAGTGGTTAGAAGTCACAAGAACTGCACAGTCAGACCAGCAGAATCTTAATGACCATCAGCCCAGCATGGACTTCCTACAACAACATATACTTCATCTACTAGGAATTAACTACCCACCGGAGTCTTCGTTTTCATTTTACGGTATGTATGGAAGTCATCATTCTTTTTTCCAGTTAATTTCTTATCCAAGCAGAATGAATATTAACCAAAGTAGTTAGCTTTTCATTACCATATATTAGTAAGTAATGGATACTGCAATCAATATACAAATAACTGGAAAGCTCATCCAATACTCATCAAATATCTAATAACCCATTATGCCTAAATCTGAAAGATATTTAAAATGTAATTACATATTACCCGTTTAATAGACCATTAAATCCCTCCTCTACATTGCTGAAAGACCTAGATACTACTTCAAAGGGGGTTTCCCAAAATAGGCACGGTGATACCGTGGGTTCTATAAGTTCCATTTTTTTTCCAATAGAAACTGATGGCTCATTCATATTAACCTCCCTGGTTCTGGACGGGACACCAAGAACAGTTTTTGTTCTCACCCAGAACTTTGTGCAACTTACATTCATTCCAATGAGGAGTATCTATCCATGACAGCTTGGAAAGAAACCAGCTTGATTTCAGAATCTGATTCCAGCAGTCTGACTTCCACCTATCAGTGTTATGACATGTCCTCCTGACATTACTATATAAGAAAAGGACATCTATGCTGTTTTGTGGTCTGTTACTATAATTTCGACATGTTCCATAAAGGACAAATTTTGCCTTTTTTTAAATTATGTTAAAGGTCCTTGGATAGCACGGGTCCTGGGCGGATCCATAAAGTTGACCAGGAAGCGTGTTATCAATCATTACATTGCTTGGCAGTTATCAGTTGCTAATGCACAATGTAGGCCCTTTTAATGTTCCATAACTGGTAAGCTTTATGATGAGCGATAATGCCCCCCCTCCCCACTCTGCAAAATGGCATAGCTCAGAGCTTGTGCTAACATCAGATAATTAGCAAACACACACATGCAGCACAATAACATGTTTCCCATGCAACAAGCAGATGTTTGGTATATACGATATTACAGAATGGGTTGCAGCTATAATAAAAACATGTTGAAATTGGCTAAACTTGTAATAATATATTGAAAAACAGCATACAATTAATTTTCCAATTTATTAAAGTACTGTAGTCTAATTAAAAAAAAAAAACTTTTTCAAATTGATTCCACATGAGACATGTGCACTTTAAGCAGGGATAGAATATGTCCTTAACTTCTTACGGCCACAGCCTGTTTTGGCCTTAAGGACACAGCCAATTTTTTCAAATGTGACATGTGTCACTTACTTTATGTGGTAATAACTTTGGAATGCTTTTATGTATCCAAGCGCTTCTGAGATAATTTTCTCGTGATGCATTGTACTTTATGTTAGTGGTATAATTTGGTCAATACATTCAGTGTTTATTTGTGAAAAACACGAAAATTCTGAGAAAATTTGCAAAAATTAGAATTTTTCTATATTGAAATGTAGTTGCTTGTAAAACAGATAGTAATACCACACAAAATACTTACTAGTTAACATTTACCATATGTCTACTTTATGTTGGTATCATTTTTTAAAAGTCCTTTCATTTTTTTACAACGTTACAAGACTTAAAACTTTAGCAGCAATTTCTGACATTTTCAAGAAGCTTTCAAAAGGCTATTTTTTCAGAGACCAGTTTAGTTCTGAAGTGGCTTTGAGGGTCTTATATATTAGAAAGTCCTGTAAATCACCTGATTTTAAATCTTGCACCCCTCAAAGTATTCAAAATAGCATTCAGAAAGTTTCTTAACCCTTTAGGCGTTTCACAGGAATTAAAGCAAAGTAGAGGTGAAATTTAAAATTGTCATTATTTTTTTTGCTAAAATTAATTTGTAATAAAAACTGTAACACAGAAGGTTTTACCAGAGAAACACAACTCAATATTTATTTCCCAGATTCTGCAGTTTTTATAAATATCCCACATGTGGCCCTAGTGTCCTAATGGACTGAAACACAGGCCTCAGAAGCAAAGGAGCACCTAGTGAATTTTAGGGCGTCCTTTTTTTAGAATATATTGTAGGCACCATGTCAGGTTTGAAGAGGTCTTGTGGTGCCAAAACAGTGGGAACCCCCAAAACTTGACCGCATTTTGGAAACCACACCCCTCAAGAAATGTATCTAGGGTTATAGTTACATTTTGACCCAATAGGTTTTTGGAATTAGTCGGTAAAAATGAAAATATATTTTTTTTCTGAAAAAAACATAGAGATTTTTATTTTTTACAAGGAATAAAGGAGAAAAAGTTATATTTGTAAAGCAATTTCTCCCGACTATGGAGAAATGTGGTAATAAACTGCTGTTTGGACCCACGGCAGGGCTCAGAAGGGAAGGAGCGCCATTTGGATTTTGGAGCGCAGATTTTGCTGGAAGGGTTTTCAGTGCCATATCATGTTTGCAACGCCCTGGAGGGACCAGAACAATGCAAAGCCCCCAAAAGTGACCCCTCAAGGAATTTTTCTAGGAGTATATTTGGTATTTTGACCCCACAGTTTTTTTCCCAGAATTTATTGGACTTATGCAGTGAAATTGAAAATCAATTTTTTTTCTAATAAAATGTAGTTTTAGCTGAGATTCTTTCATTTTCACAAGAGATAAAAGAGAAAAAGCACCACAGCATTTGTAAAGCAAACTCTTCTGAGCACAGCAATACCCTATATGTGGTAATAAAGTGCTGTTTGGACACACGGCAGGTCCTAAAAAGGAAGGAGCACCATTAGACTTTTGGAGCTCAAGTTTTGCTGGAATAGTTTGCTGCACCATGTCACATTTGCAATGCCCCTGAGGGGCCAAAACAGTGCAAACCCTGCAAAAGTGATCCCATTTGGGAAATTATACCTCTTAAGGAATTTATCTAGTGGCATAGTGAGCATTTTGACCCCACAGTTTTTTTTTTGCTGAATTTATTAGAATTAGGCAGTGAAAATCAAAATCTACATATTTTCCACTAAAATGTTGATTTTTTTTCATTTTCACAAGGAATAAAGGAGAAAAAGCACCCCAACACTTGTAAAGCAATTTCTCCCAAGTAAGGGCACGTTCAGACCAGCAGAATTTTTCCGCTGCAAATGTTGGTGCAGATTTGGGCCAATTACGCAACGAATCTGCACCAACATTTGGTAATTCAGACGTTGCAGAAAACACAGCGGACTTGCCATAGATTTCAGTTTTTGCATTGCAAAGGCTGAAATACGCAGTGAAATTCCGCTTCTTCTCCGCAACAGACAGTGCATGCTGCGGACTGAAAATTCCGCACTGCAGCCTATGGTCCGCAGCGGAGTTTTCCGCAACGTCTGTCCTAACTTTCCTAAAAATGTATAGAAAGAAATGTAAAAAACGTCCGCTGGAGAATTCCACTGCGGACTTTCCGCAGTGGAATTCCACAGCAATTCTGCCACATGTAAATGTGTCCTAAGGCAATATCCCATATGTGGTAATAAACTGCTGCTTGGACACACCGCTGGGCTAAGAATGGCAGGAGTGCTACTTGGCATGTAGATTTTGCTTGATTGGTTTTTGGGCGCCATGTCGCATTTGCAGAGCCCCTAAGGTACCAGTACAGTAGAAACCCCTGAGAAGTGACTCCATTTTGGAAACTATACCCCTCAGGGCATTAATCTAGGGGTGTGTTGAGCATTTTGACCCCCCACATGTATTTCATAGATTTTATTAGAATTAGGCAGTGAAAATGAAAAATTTTATTTTTTCCAAAAATTTGTCATTTTTGCTCCCAATTTTTTATTTTCACAGGGGGTTATAGGAGAAAAAACACCACAAAATTTGTTGCCCAATTTCTTCCAAGTACGGCAACATCCCCTGTATCTCCCTAAACTGCTATTTGGGCACATGGAAGAGCTCAAAATGGAAGGAGCGCCATTTGGCTTTCAGAGCACAGATTTTGCTGGACTAGTGTACGGGCGATATGTCACATTTGCAGAGCTCCCTTAGGTACCAGGGTAGTGTGGAAAACCCTGAGAAGTAACCCCATTTTGCAAACTACATCCCTCAAGGCATTTATCATTTGCCTGGACATATGACAAGGCTTAGAAGTGAAAGAGCAAATGCGCATGTGAGGCCAATTTTGGTGATTTTCGCAGCATTGGCCCACAATTGTAGGGCTCTGGGGTCAAATAGTAAAACAAACCTCCATGTAGTGACCCCCATTTTGGAAACTGCACCCTCAAGGCATTTTTTAAGGGTTGTAGTGACCATTTTGACCCCACAGGTATTTTTTTTTTTTTTTTTTTAAAAATTAGAAATAAACGCTCAGTGGAAGATGCAAAGTGAAAATTTTCCACTGATATGCTATTTTAGCGCACAATATGTTGTGCCCAGTTCGTGCCACTGAAAACAAATACTTCATAAACTGTTAAGCGGGCTCTCCCAGGTATGTGATGCCATGTAGGTAAATGTTAACTTCTGTTTGGGCACACTGTAGGGTTCAGAAGGGAGGGAAAGCCATTTGGCTTTTGGAGCTCAGATTTTGCTTGGTATTAGTACAGTTTGGGGTTTTACTGGCATTTCAGTTTATAATGCGGGGGCATATGTAATCTGTGCGGAGAACATCAGGGGTAAAATAAGATGGTATAATAATGCGGTAAATAAATAATAATCCGCAGATATGTAGCCAGTGTCGCACTGATAAATGGTGCCCGATCTTATCCACTTTTGGAACGCTCTGCGCCTTTTGTGTCGCTATATTCTGAGAGCCAGAACTTTTTTATTTTTTTTCCACCGGAGCTGTGTGAGGGCTTATTTGTTGCGGGACAATCTGTACTTTTTATTGGTATTATTTTGGGGTACATGCAATTTTTTGATCACTTTTTATTTCATTTTATGACAAGCAACGTGACCAAAAACCAGCAATTCTGACAATGTCTTTTATTCTTTTTTTACGGCATTCACCCTGGGCTATAAATAACATATTTACTTTATTCTACGGGTAGATACGATTACGGCGATACCAAATAAATTATTTGAAAAAAAAGTGATTTTATTTTGCAGCGTCTGCACAATAAAATCTAATTTTTTTCAAATAATTTATTTTTGGTGTCGCCATATTCTGAGAGCCATAACTTTTTTATCTTTCCGTCAAAACAGCTGTGGGAGGTCTGTTTTTTGGAGGACGGGCTGTAGTTTTTAATATTTAGAATTTTAGGGTACATGCAACTTTTTGATCACTTTTTTATTCTGTTTTGGGAGGCGTAGTGACCAAAAAACAGTGATTCTGGAATTGTATTTTATTTTTTTATAGTGTTCACCATGCGGGTAAAATAGCATGATATTTTTATAGTTCGGGTCGTTACAGATGCGGTGATACGAAATATGTGTACTTTTTTTAATGTTTTCCGGTTTTTTTCTATAATAAAAGACTTATTAACGATTGTCCACACACAACAGAATTGCTGCAGAAAATGGTGCGTAAATTGATGCGTTTTTCCCAATGCAAGATGATGGTGACATCTCCTCTAAAAAACGCAGCAATTCTGTCCACATTCTGCAGCAGGAAGTGACATGTTAAATCTCATCCACTATGCTGTTACTGTATTCTGCTGCGTTTTTTCCGTCAGAAATTCCGGATGGAAAAAACGTGGCAATTCCGCAGCGTGTGGACGAGCCCTTATAGGAAAAATGGCGGTTATTGTTTTTATAACTTGAAACTTTTATTTTTGTACGTTTTTACAAAATTTTTAATAACTTTTTTTTAATTTTTTTTGTTCCACTATGGGACTTGAAGGCATGAAGCCCTGATCGCTATTCTAATACACTGCACTACCTACATAGTGCGGTGTATTAGAGCGGTCAGATAATTCACTGGGAGCAAGCCTATTAGGCTTCGCCTCTGGGAGGTTCCTAATAGGCTTCCATATTCGGAGGTCATTGTTAGACCTCTGGTTGTCATAGTAACCATCGGCACCCCCGGGGGTGCCGATCATTGCCATTTGCAATCATCGGGTGCGATCTAACCACCTAGATGCAGCTTTTGATCGCTGCATCTAAGAGGTTAATCGGCTGGATCGGAGCCTAGCTCTGGTCCGGGACGTTACAGCAAGGTGTCAACTGTGGCAAACAACTGACACTTGCGGCTGATGGCGCAGGCTTAGCTTCTGAGCGTGCACATTTTCTTGGCCCTGATAGCAAGCCTCGGGTCGGGGGCCTTAAAGGCTTTCGTACTTCTCAGACCAGGAGGCCATTGTTAGGCCTATGTCTCAGGGGTGCCGACAGGCTAGAAACCACCTAGATGTAGCGAGTGCTTTTGATTGCTGCATCTAAGGGGTTAATCGGCTGGATCAGAGGCTAGCTCCGGTCCTGGCCGTAAAAGCGGGGTGTCAGATGTAATATACAGCCGTCAGCTGCTGGTGATGGCGCTGGCTCAGCTTCTGAACCAGCTCCATCACCATCACGTACAGTTACATGGGAAAGCGCTAACACACAAGCGCCCACTTCATAACTGTGCGTGATTTTGCGAGAAGGGGTTAAAGAGTTGAAAACTGCATTTCCCAACCTAAGATTTTATACTGTATAATCATCACATTACTTTAGGCTGTTACTCGTTTAAATACATTTTTGGAGTTAATTCAACATCTGACTGAAAAAAAAATGTGATTTTTTTTTTTTTCCCATCTGTATTTTCTAATTTCTATTGAAGAAGGCCAGGAGGTCCCGTCAACTAAAGATTAAAAGAGACATATCCAAGTATTTCCCCAAGCCTGTAGAGCAGTGACTTGGACGCACTGTGGATACTACTGGAGTATGTCATTCCACTTTCTTTGCATTACAACATTGTATTGTGTTTGAAAGGTTAACAAGAAAAACAAATGAATGTGACAACATTGGTATAAAATTAGTTTAGCTAACCCCTTCACTGATGTAATACAATGGAAACAGTTATGCTTAAAAAAGATTTGACTCCAGGAATTCTAAATTAATTGAACTCAAGAGGCTCTGGCTAACCCCCTCCATCAAAAAATATTTTTTTTAATAGAAATTAACAGACAAATATAATGACTACACATACACAAATTACATGTATTGTGTATTTAAATATTGTATGCAGTACCAGTCAAAAGTTTGGATGCACCTGACTGGTTGTTGGTTTCTCTTGATTGAGAGACATTTTGATCTAAAGTTTTATAACTTTGATTATTTAAATTTTTTAACCAACTATAATTATTTGATTCTTGTGTGTGAACAAATTGCAAGTTTTGTTTGGATAAAGTTTAAAACATTCTTCTTTTTTTTAAAATTAACCTATTTTTTTTGTAAATTCTTTATTTTTGTAATAAAGTATTTTAGGGAGGGGGGATGGGATACAGGAAAGAAAAAAAAACCACGGGATGGGTGGGATAGTAACACAATAACAAGTCATGTTAAACATATTCCCTTTGGGGGAGCTAGCTGACTAATACAAATAATCAATAACTATCTAATTAGCGTATATATTTTTGTAGTTGAAGAACAGATATACAGAATTAAACTTTCACAGGGTCTCGAAGGTATCCGCTTGTTAGCCCGATAAGAGAACTATAGTTTCTTATGACATGGTGTTAATTCGTTGTGTTTGTGGTAAGTGTGCTTCTATGTCTTTTGAGCCATAAAACGTAGACCAGTCGTTCCAGATGCTCAAATATTTATCATATTGTAGGTTCCTAGACCATTTGCTCCTTTCATAGGATTGGATGAGATTGATCTCTTTTAACCATTCTAGAATTGTGGGTGGGTTTGTATCTTTCCAATGTCTCGCTATTAGAGTTTTTGCTGCGTTCAAAAGATGTGGTATAGTGGAATTTGGGTTACTATATTGACGAGTAATGTCCAGATTTAGTAATACCAGTTCTGGTGTAAGAGTGATAGTATTTCCAGTATATTTGTTTAAGATCAATTCAATAGTTTGCCAAAAATGGGAAATATCACAGCATTTAAACCATATATGTAGCATGGTACCTTTTTCTTTATTGCATCTCCAGCATATAGATGAATGATTCTGGTCTATTTTATTTAGTATGTCCGGTGTTTTATACCATCTTGTTATGATTTTATAATTGAGTTCCTGAATTCTTGTAGAGACTGAGAACGAGTGGGAGTTCTTAAGGATCAGTTTAGATTGTTCCGACGTGAAGGAGGTGTTCAATTCATTTTCCCATTTCGATAAGTATGATGGGAGTGTCTGTGGAGTTATTAGATATTTATACAGTTTCGCTATTTGGCCTTTGACTGGTCTGTTTTGGGATTTTATAGAATTAATTAAATTCCTCTGCTTTAAGTCAGTAATATCTGGGAGGTACGGTTTGATGGATCCCAGTATGATCTCTGTATCTTGTGGGGTTAACTTTAGACCTTCCAGGTTAGGTATCGACTTCAGGTCTGAGATGATATTATTATTTGCAATGAAATGTCTAACCGGTAGTTTCGCTAGGTCTTTATCTCTAGTTATTCTTTGTTTTAGAGATCTGCATCTATTCGGTATGAGGAATGAAAAGGGTGTGGCCTCACAAATCTTTGGTGTGAGATTGTATTTTTTATTGAGTCTGTGCCAAATTCTTAACGTGTTATTGGTCAGTGTATTTACAACTGATTTATATTGGAATTTGTTATATGGGGTGGTCCATATGTAATTTTCCAAGTTTTTATCCAGCATGGCCATTTCAATATCTGTCCATAATTTCCGGCCGGGATATACATAACATTCGAGTATTCTGTTTAAATGTACAGACTCACTATATTTCTCAAAATCTGGTAGTCCTATGCCTCCCGAGTTCTTGGAACGTGTTAAAGTGTCATATTTTACTCTATGTCCTTTAGTTTGCCAGATAAATTTAGATGTTAATTTCTTGAGCGTAGTGAAGAAGAATTGTGGCAAACTAATCGGGAGTGTTTGGAGGAGATATAAGACTCTTGGCAGAATTATCATTTTAATAATATTAGATCTTCCAAACCACGATGTTTGTATCGAATTCCAAGAATTAAGATCTTTCTCTATTTTTACCAGTAATGGTTTGAAGTTTAGTTCATAAAGTTTTGAAAAGTTTGGGATTATCTGTACACCCAGATATTTAATACTGGCAGAGTTATTTTTAAAGGGAGATAGTTTTAATAAAGAATTCCAGTTTACTGTATTGATATTAATATTCAAGAGTTCTGATTTGGAATTGTTGATTTTGAAATTGGATATTGAGCTAAAGATTTTGAACTCATTAATCAAATTCTTGAGCGACTTTTGAGGGTTAGATAGGATAATAAGCATGTCGTCTGCAAATGTGGCTGTTTTATGCTCAATTTTGTTGCATGAAATGCCATTAATATTTGTGTTGTCTCTGATTTTTTGGGCCAAGACTTCCATTGTTAAGACAAATAGTAACGGGGATAAAGGACAACCTTGTCTTGTGCCATTCCTAATTTCAAACGATGAGGATAGCTCGCCATTGATCTTAATTTTAGCCGAAGGATTTATATATAGAGCCATTATTTTATCTAGTATGAAGTCTGGGAAGCCAAATTTTTTAAGGGTTAATTTTAGAAATTGCCAATCTACCCTATCAAACGCTTTTTCTGCGTCGGTCGCCAGAAGGGCTATCGGGATATTATGTCTTTGGGCATATTGAATTATGTTGAGTATTCTCATTGTATTATCTTTCGTTTCTCTGTTTGGAATAAAACCCGCTTGTTCGGGGTTTATAAGTGCCGGTAATAATGGTTTTATTCTATTTGCAATTACTTTGGCATAAATTTTGACATCGTTATTTATTAGTGATATTGGCCTATAGTTGCTACAGACTGTAGGGTCTTTTCCCTCCTTAGGGATCAGGGTTAAGTGGGCCGTCATAGATTCCTTCCGGAATGGGTTGACCGAATTAGTGTTATTCAGGTAATGGGTAAGGTACGGGGTCAGGATGTCCTTAAATTCTTTATAGTAAGTAGCTGAAAATCCATCAGGGCCTGGGCTCTTACCTTTTGGGCTTTTCGTAATTATTTCTTCAATTTCCTGGGATGAAAAGGGGGCATTAAGTATAGTTTTTTGAGGGTCAGAGATCTTAGGTAGATCAACTCCATCCAACACTGTATTTATATTTTGTGTCTTATCTTGATAAGATTGCTTATTGGTCTCAAGATTGTAAAGTTCTTCATAATAAGCATTAAAAACTTTAGCTATGTCTTCTGTTGTATGTTTGAGGGTGTTCGCTTTATCCTTTATTTTTGGGATGTAAGTTGTTATTTCATGTTTTTTAACCAGGGAGGCAAGTTTTCTGCCGCACTTATCAGAGTGTATATATGAAATAAACTTAGCATAATGTAGGAACTTTTCTGTGTTGAAATTCAATATATCCTTAAGTTCCGATCTCAGTCTGAATAAGTCTTTTTCAGTCTTAAGACAAATAGTTTTTTTGTGTAACTGCTCTAACTTTTGGATCTTTACTAACAATTCGTTCATCTCTTTATCTTTTTCTCTTTTTTTCCTGGAACCTAGTTCAATCAAACATCCCCTGATAACTGCTTTGTGAGTTTCCCATATGTTAGCATTACAAAGGCCATCTGGGCAGTTCTCACTGACAATCCAACACAATGGGCAGCACTTTGAACACATTTTATAAGTGGTCAGAAACTTGTAAATAACTCATGAAAGAATAAAGTAACGTTAAAACCAAGCACACCATTGTTTTTCTTGTGAAATTCTCGATAAGTTTGATGTGTCACATGACCCTCTTCCCATTGAAAAAACTAAAGTTGGATACAAAATGGCCAACTTCAAAATGGCAGCCATGGTCAACACCCAGCTTGAAAAGTTTCCCCCCTCCCATATAGCAATGTGCCACAAACAGGAAGTTAATATCACCAACCATTCCCATTTTATTTAGGTGTATCCATATAAATGGCCCACCCTGTATATATGTATACATACACATATATATTAGTACCCCAATAAATCACCCCATTTTTAGAGCTACACCGTTCTAAGTATTCAAAACGGCATTTAGAAAGTTTCTTGACCCCTTAGGCATTTCACAGGAATTAAAGCAAAATAGAGGTAACATTTTCAAATTTAATGTTTTTTGCAGAATCTCAAATTTAATTAAAAAAAAATTCTCTAACAATTTTACTAGAGAAACACGGAACAATATTTATTGCCCGGATTCTGCAGTTTCTAGAAATATCCCACATGTGGCCCTAGCGTGCTACTGGACTCAAAGACTGTCCTCAGAAGCAAAGGAGCACCTAGTGGATTTTGGGGCGTCTTTTTTATTAGATTATATTTTAAGCACCATGTCAGGTTTGAAGAGATCTTGTGGTGCCAAAACATAGGAAACACCCCAAAAAGACACCATTTTAGAAACTACACTCCCCAAGGAATTCATCAAGGGGTGTAGTGAGCATTTTAACCCCGCAGTTTTTTTGCTGAATTTTTTAAAATGAAAATCTACATTTTATTTTTAGACAAAAAATAGTTTTAGCTGAGGATGTTTCATTTTCACAAGGTATAAAGGCAAAAAGCAACTTCTCCCTAGTCCGGTAATACCCCATATGTGGTAATAAACTGCTGTTTGGATACAAAAGTGAAGGAGCGTCAATTGGCTTTTGGAGCTGAAATTTTGCTAGAATGGTTTTCAGGTGCCATGTCAGATTTACAAAGCCCTGAGGGACCAAAACAATGGAGACCCCCAAAAGTTACTCTATTAGGAAAACTACACCCCTCAAGGAATCTAACTAGGCGCATAGTTAGCATTTAGACCCCACAGGTTTTTTTGCAAAATCTTTTGGAATTAAGCAGTGAAAATTAAAATCTAATTTTTTTCACTAAAATGTAGAATTTTTTAATTTTCACAAGGAATAAAAGAGAAAAAACACCCTAACCTTTGTAAAGCAATTTCTCCTGAGCACGGCAGTACCCCATATGTGTTCATAAAACGGAAACACGGCAGGGCTTATAATAACAGGAGCTCTATTTGACATGCAGATTTTGCTGGATTGGTTATTGGGTGCCATGTCACATTTGCAGAGGTACCATAACTTTTTTTTTTCCCACTGAGGTATCTGAGGGCTTTCTTTAGTTTTCATTGGTACCATTTTGAGTAACATGCAACTTTATCAGTTTTTATTCTATTTTATTAATTCTTCTATTGTTTTTTTAATCTTTTTTTTTTTTTTCTTACGGTGTTCTCGTGCGACGTAAATGCCATATCCAAAACGTTTTACTAGTACTGTATATACTGATATATGCACATAGTATATTTAATGCAGCTGTACAGCCACAAGTGGGATTTTTATCTGCAGCCCATACATTGGGCTTAAAACATTTATTTTTTATTTTTTTTGGCTCACTACATTTCTCATCCAGCTTTAGTCTATGATTCTCTAGATCAATTAAACTTTAAGCATTGCTAAATGAATAACTTAAGATGCTATTAGTCATACGATAAAAGTCTAGTCATTTTTTAAATGCTTTAATTGTATCAGTTATTACTATCTCTTGAGTAAGGTATTCTAATTTTTAACTACTTTAACAATTTTATGTATAGATATTTTACTCACTTTTTCTTCACAAGTAAAGGATGACTGTTGGTCATTTATTCAGTTCTTGGATTGATGATGAAGATAGATAGATTTCCCTTAGGCACAGGGATAATGCACAAAGCGATGTTACAGACAAGAATAGTGAACACAGTGATATCTTACCATATGTGTAACTCACATTGATGTCATAGTAAAGGGATACATATAAATTTACAGCTCAGGAATCATATACACGGCGATGTAGCAAAAGTGGGATAATGTGCACAGTGATGTCACAGTACAGGGAAAATGTCACTAATGTCACAGCATAGAGATAATTCACACAGTGATGTCACAATATAAGAATAATTTATACAGTGTTGTCACTTTGCAGGGATAATGCACACAGTGATGTCACATATCAAGAAATCTGTACACAATGCTGTCACAGTAAAGGAGAGGAGCCTCCCAGTTGTTGGACCTCTTAACAGCTGCTTTTAATGTAACCCCGTAGTTACACCCATGTATTTGATAGATTTACAGGTTAACAGTTTGTATTTTCTTCCAGTCAATGCTAGGGTATCCTTGATGTATTACCGTTGTATCACAAATTCAAAAAAATAACACATAATAAATATACCAGATAGCTAGATAGACAGACAGACAGACAGACAGACAGACAGACAGACAGACAGACAGACAGACAGACAGACAGACAGACAGAGACAGACATAGATAGATAGATAGATAGATAGATAGATAGATAGATAGATAGATAGATAGATAGATAGATAGATAGATAGATAGATAGATAGATAGATAGATAGATAGATAGATAGATAGATAGATAGATAATATGTAGAATAGTAAAACAATTTTATATTTCAATTTATCAATATGATTTTGTACCATTCAAAATGTTGCTATAAAGTTGAATGGTTGTGGAAATGAATAAGGAATGTTATTAAAAGCATGCCATCTGCAGGAGATTCACCGATACAATTCTGTGACTGTCCCACAAGACTGTGCGCATGCATTATAATTAATATTCATTATGGGTAGCACCGTATGTTACACAGCAGGATACACGGCCAACAGACACTGTCAAAAAGCAAGGTTTAATAAAGCACTGTAAAACAAACTTTATTGTGATAAACATAAAATGACAGTCTAATTAAGAGAATCTTAATTGCCATTTTCCCCTACAATAACATTTGTTTATCATTTGTACCTTTCCTGCTCACTCTTCACCTTACATTATTGCTACAAAGGAATAATGGATTGTCTCATTTAGAAGGCTCGATGGACCTTTTATCCAGCTGATTAAGCAATATTTAATACACTGTTTTCAAATACTATTATATGGAAAATTACCAAGGATTATTACAAACATAGACTTATAATAGGTTCATTATGCAATGTCATTAAAGTAAACCAATTATATTTGGAAAATAAATACTTTTGTACATATGAAATAAAAAAAATTCTAACTACTTTGCTTCTTTTGCCAGGATTATTTTGATCGTTGATGGACAAATCTGGTTTTCCATTGGTCATAAAACTGTTGATGAACCTGATCACCAATGGTAAAGTTGACACCAGAGAAGAGTGAGCAAAGGTTGCCCCAATGTAGATTCCATAGTATAGAACCAGTTAAGTATTTACACACTATTATAGAAGAACTTCTATACTGTAGGTAGATGGTCTCCACTTTTATAGTAGACTGTGGCAGTGACTTGGATCACAAAAATGAGGGGCTGATTAGCGGGTCCAACCGCTGTGACCCCCACCGATCACGAGAACAGGGGTCCCATTTCTCTGAGTGAATGGAGCAGCAGGTCATGCATGTGCATTGCCGCTCCATTCACTGTCTATGTGACTGCCAGAGATAGTCAAGTACAGCACTCGGCTATATCTGGCAGAGCCGTAGAGAATTAATTGAGCAGGAGGGTGCATGCGTGACCTGCCGTTCCATTAATTCGGATAAATGGGATCCCCGTTCTCGTGATCTCTATGGCTCCCAGCGGTCGGACCCCCACCGATCAGCATGTTATCACTTATCCTGTGATTAGGAGATAACTTTTAATCTTGGCATAACCCCTTTGACATATCATTTTTATTGCACAGTGCACGCCGTAAAAGCAAAACATAAAACTACTGTGGAATTGCGTGATTTTTTTTTAAATTCCACCACGCACAGTTTTTTTTTAAAATGTTGGCAATACATTATTTGGTAAATTAAATGGAAACTTTAAAAAAATACAACTCATCCCGTAAAAAACAAGCTCTCATACGGCTATGTTGATAGAAAAATAAAAAGTTATGACTCTTGGTATGCGAAGATGAAAAAACAAAAATAAAAATAGAAAAAAAATTGGCTGTGTCCTTAAGGGGTTAAAGATGAGATGAGTGTTCTTTTCTTAACTTACTCCAGGGTACCATTATAAAAATTTATAAAAACACGGCTCACACAACAGGAACTGAGGAACTTTCCCATCATGGAGGCCAATATATTACATCTATGTACAGTAAAACAAGTTGCTATAAATTCATAGTGATTTGTTGATACATATGTAAGACATGAAAGCCCAGCATAGCAGGAGATCAAGCGGATTTTATGGGTTTGTGGATTTGCCCAGCTGGTTCTATAAATTGCACACACCAGTAACTACAGCACCACCTATAGAGAGGGAAAACACTACTGTCCTAATAGAAAACTTTTACATTCCTTCACTGTTGTCACCAATATGTTTCCTGTTCATTGATGCAGAATATATATGGTACTATAGATTTTACATCTTGCCCCCACAGGTTTAATGACCATAGGAGAAATTTTGTGAACCATTGAGAACCGTAACTAAAAGAGTGCTGGCGTATTTCTCTTTAGAAATGTTCTATATGTATTATGTTATTTAGATTCAACTTTTTCATTTCTCAAAGTAATTTTTTTAAATGTTATTCGTCTCGTAAATGAAAAAAAAATGGCTGGTTATACAAATAATTTGTTTATTTTATTTATTACATTACACAAAACCTATATACATAGGTTTTGTGCAATGTTCATAACTGTAGATCACATCCATTTGTTGGATTGAATCCCAAAGTAGCCAGATGTGTGTTGAGTAAACCGACCTGCTCAATATTAGAATTAAATGAGTCAAACATGGAATCAGTATGGTATACCTATGGGCTGACTGCTCTTGCATGACTGTCCTTATTCCAGCACTGCCAGATTCTGAGTGGTGCCCCCTACACCATCCAGTACTCGGGGCTTATGCCTCACCATCCCTCCTCTAGGTATGCCTCTAGCAAAGCACAGAGGTATAGTATTGCTGAAAGGAAGAAAGATAGACAGTGTGCCTTTGAGTAAAACAGCTATGGACAAGGAGGATGCTCTTTGTTCTTGCATATAAAAAACTATTCACTAGATATACAGTGAAGGAAATAAGTATTTGATCCCTTGCTGATTTTGTAAGTTTGCCCACTGTCAAAGACATGAACAGTCTAGAATTTTTAGGCTAGGTTAATTTTACCAGTGAGAGATAGATTATATATAAAAAAAAAAAAAAAACAGAAAATCACATTGTCACAATTATATATATTTATTTGCATTGTGCACAGAGAAATAAGTATTTGATCCCTTTGGCAAACAAGACTTAATACATGGTGTCAAAACCCTTGTTGGCAAGCACAGCAGTCAGAAGTTTTTTGTAGTTGATGATGAGGTTTGCACACATGTTAGATGGAATTTTGGCCCACTCCTCTTTGCAGATCATCTGTAAATCATTAAGATTTCGAGGCTGTCGCTTGGCAACTCGGATCTTCAGCTCCCTCCATAAGTTTTCGATGGGATTAAGGTCTGGAGACTGGCTAGGCCACTCCATGACATTAATGTGCTTCTTTTCTAGCCACTCCTTTGTTGCCTTGGCTGTATGTTTCTGGTCATTGTCGTTCTGGAAGACCCAGCCACAAGCAATTTTTAATGTCCTGGTGGAGGGAAGGAGGTTGTCACTCAGGATTTGACGGTACATGGCTCCATCCATTCTCCCATTGATGCGGTGAAGTAGTCCTGTACCCTTAGCAGAGAAACACCCCCAAAACATAATGTTTCCACCTCCATGCTTGACAGTGGGGACGGTGTTCTTTGGGTCATAGGCAGCATTTCTCTTCCTCCAAACACGGCGAGTTGAGTTAATGCCAAAGAGCTCAATTTTAGTCTCATCTGACCACAGCACCTTCTCCCAATCACGCTCAGAATCATCCAGATGTTCATTTGCAAACTTCAGACGGGCCTGTATATGTGCCTTCTTGAGCAGGGGGACCTTGCGGGCACTGCAGGATTTTAATCCATTACAGCGTAATGGGTTACCAATGGTTTTCTTGGTGACTGTGGTCCCAGCTGCCTTGAGATCATTAACAAGTTCCCCCGGTGTAGTTTTCGGCTGAGCTCTCACCTTCCTCAGGATAAAGGATACCCCACGAGGTGAGATTTTGCATGGAGCCCCAGATCGATGTCGATTGATAGTCATTTTGTATGTCTTCCATTTTCTTACTATTGCACCAACAGTTGTCGCCTTCTCACCAAGCGTCTTACTTATGGTTTTGTAGCCCATTCCAGCCTTGTGCAGGTCTATGATCTTGTCCCTGACATCCTTAGAAAGCTCTTTGGTCTTGCCCATGTTGTAGAGGTTAGAGTCAGACTGATTAATTGAGTCTGTGGACAGGAGTCTTTTATACAGGTGACCATTTAAGACAGCTGTCTTTAATGCAGGCACCAAGTTGATTTGGAGCGTGTAACTGGTCTGGAGGAGGCTGAACTCGTAATGGTTGGTAGGGGATCAAATACTTATTTCTCTGTGCACAATGCAAATAAATATATATAATTTTGACTATGTGATTTTTTTATTTTTTTTAAATATAATCTATCTCTCACTGGTAAAATTAACCTAGCCGAAAAATTCTAGACTGTTCATGTCTTTGACAGTGGGCAAACTTACAAAATCAGCAAGGGATCAAATACTTATTTCCTTCACTGTATCAGTGCTAGGATAAGCACAACACTATTCAAAAAGCTCCGTAAATTAAGTTTCCAAAGCCGACTACCACCAAACTGTTTTCCCACTGGATACAAGGTCTCTAGTAGGAAGGCACATCTTATATATATATATATATATATATATATATATATATACATATATATATATATATATATATATATATATATATATATATATATATATATATATAGAAAGAGAGAGAGAGAAAGAGAGAGAGACAGAGAGAATGAACTGGGTAACCTCTATTTGGAGCCTATGGACTACTCATGTATTATTTTTGGTTGCTTGACTCTTTAAATAAATCACAGAAAATGGGATCAGATACTTAAACAGCATTATCGATGAGGGGGGTGGCTGCTTAAAGGGGTTGTCCAGGCATGCAGTGGTTTTTCATACTGATGACCTATCCCTGCACCAATCAGCAGTTATGGCTGCCTCCGGGCACCGGAAGTTATGCAGTGGTCCGTGTCGGAAGCAGTAGGCTCCAATCACAGTATAGCGGCTGTGCTGCAATAACCCCCAAGTGTACAGAAGCAGAGCTGCAATAACCCAGAACAGCCGCTATACAGCGTACAGAGCCATCTGCTTCAGGCATCGACCACTGCATAACTTCCGGTGCCCGAAGGCAGCAGGAACAGCTGATCTTTGTGGGGTCCGGGTGTCGGACCCCCAATGATCATATACTGATGACCTATCCTGGGGAGAGGTCAACAGTATGAAAAACCACCCCAAACCTGGACAACCCCTTTAAGTATTACAATTGCACACAGATAAGGCTTCTATAGGATACCGGTCACCCGGTTACCTGAAGTCCACCATGCTGGCTAACAGCCTATTAGTTACACCTATACTATTAAATCAGATGGGCTGCCCAGACCTTTCTAAGTGTACCACACACTGTACTGACACCCCATATTGATGGTTGTCTAAAAAAAACTATTTTTCTACATGATCAAAAGATAAAAAGGAACATAATACATCAGGTCAACCACATATTACCCTGTGGCCTGAAGAATGGTCGAGCCCTTGATGTACGTTTGGTCTATGGCTTGTTGAAGAGGAGTAAAAAGCCCTAGGTGACATAAATGTTGAGGTCTCGTCCAGGGCTCGTTTCAGACCTCCTTTTGATCATTACTTCACATGTCTTTACACTGAAATTTATATAGTGATGCCAATGGAGTCTGGCAAGTAGATTCTGCGCTGTTATTGATTCTTTATGGGTTTTTTTTATTAGTGTTTGAGGTATGAATTGTTAATAAAGATTATTTATTATTTTCTATAAAAAAAACAACAACACTTTTGTCGACTCATTTGGCTATTCGCAGCTATTATACAATGTTTATATTTATATGAGACCTAAATTCAGTAAAAAAACAAACAAAATGAATGTGACTGTTAGGGGGTTAAGGAGTAAGTCAAATTTTGAGTTCCGCTTTCTCTACAGTTTACAAAGAAGCTTTATATATGTTCTTTTAATGGTACTTTATATTTCTATATTCTATTTTCTCTATACCGTATCTCCAGAAAAGATTGTTTTCATAAAATATTACAATTTGAAAATCTAATCTTTAGAAAATGTGTAATGAGAAGACGAAATGAATGTGCATTAGTCTTGTTATTATATTTCCATGCCTACATTTTGGAATTTCCTTTGTTTCCATTGTTTTTGTAAATGAAATATTCAGGGGATATGTAAGATCTGTCCGAGGAGTGATAAGTCTCTCACTTAGTGATGTGACTGAATTAGTAATGTGTCATGTGCAATTATATTTTAGATTTATTATAATTAAAGCTATAGATAAAGCACATATTGGAACATGTTTCCTTGTCATCAGGTGCACAACTCAAAAATGGATGCATGCAATTAAAAGTTACAGATAGCCCGGGGACTTCCTCCCCACTACATGTGTCAAGTTCACAGCATTCAGTTCTTCCAGTGTAACAATTATATCCCGTAATGAAGATTTCAATTTTTTATGTCAGATTCAACTAGAGGGACTGAAATGAGTGCAGAGCTGTGGATTTAATTACCAAACCAGTGGATTCCAGACTTGTCGATAGGTTTAATATGACATCAGGATCCCATCCAACAACAACACAAATCTAAAATCTGCTTGTACTGGTCAATGACAGAATATTGAGCTCATATTGGTAGAAGCTGTCACTGGCGCCTGCTTTTATTTCCATTTTACCAGTCCATTATAGAGTTATAGACATGGTGTCATTGTTGGCAGTGGGATACCGAGAGGATGATGTACAAAAGATGTTCATACGAACATAGTTAATTCATGGTCATTTCCAAACTCCTGACAACATAGGGAATGTTTAAGTTCATTTAGTATTAGTTGTAATTCTGTAAATCTATCCAGTATGAGAAAAGTGTGCCCAATCTGATTATCTCTTCAAAGGGTTTAATATTATGAACAGATTGAATTATTTCCCATTACAGTATATAATGCTGCCTGGAGATGAGCGAATCTTTAAAAATGTATCTCATCACTGTTTCGTTGATGTGTGAATTTTCTGTAATGGAGCTATATTTGCTCTAAAGATGACCATAGATCTAAATATTGTTGCCGAATTTGACAACCGTTTCCTTTTTTTTTTTGGGGCGTACGGGGGGGGGCTTTGCACCCATAGGGAAAGGGTTACATACAAACAAATATTTTTGAAACTGAAGTACCTGGGAAAAAGCCATGCAAGCATGAACAGAACATACAAACTCCATGCAGGTGGTGCCCAGGGGGTATTCAATGCAACAATGTTAACCACTGAGCCACCACAAAAAATAAAAAAATAAAAATACAAAGAAGAAATTATCCAAAATGTTTCTACCACCAGACCAGTACTGCCAATGCTGAAAAGCAGAGCTTAATACAGATCATGTACAAAGGAATCTTATCAGGATTTAACCCTAGACACCATTACATTTGTCTCATGACCAGCATATATATGTGTGCGTCTGTGCATATACATACAGTACATATACAGTATATATATATTAGTCCTTCTCAATAAATTAGAATGTCATCAAAAAGTTAATTTATTTCAGTAATTCAATTCAAAAAGTGAGGTGATCAGCCCGTGGCACTGCTGAGGTGTTGTGGAAGCCCAGGTTGCTTTGGTAGTGGCCTTCAGCTCGTCTGCATTGTTGGGTCTGGTGTCTCTCATCTTCCTCTGGACAATACCCTATAGATTCTCTATGGGGTTTAGGTCAGGCGAGTTTGCTGGCCAATCAAGCGCAGTGATACTGGGGTTATTACACCAGGCATTGGTACTTTTGGCAGTGTGGACAGGTGCCAAGTCCTGCTGGAAAATGAAATCAGCATCTCCATAAAGCTTGTCAGCAGAGGGAAGCATGAAGTGCTGTGAAATTTCCTGGTAGACGGCTGCGTAGACTCTGGACTTAATATAACAGCTTGAGAAAGGCTCTATTGAAGAGCTGAAACGTTGCTATTTGGATTGATGGAATAAAGCACCTTTTCTACTTTTGCTATAACTTCTGGAGTGCTGCCGGTTTTTTGGAAAAATATTTATTTTGGGAGACCTTGGCCGTATCCCTGGCGGGCTTGCATCTTCATTTTTATGAAACTTGGATTGTGTAGATAGATAGATAGATAGATAGATAGATAGATAGATAGATAGATAGATAGATAGATAGATAGATAGATAGATAGATAGATAGATAGATAGATAGATAGATAGATAGATAGATAGATAGATAGATAGATAGATAGATAGCCTCCTTTAAATAAAGCTAGATCTATCTTTGGTCTATGTTTGCATAGAAAAATCTGCAATAAATTAATAATTATGGAGGATGACCAATTAAAACATCTAAAATAGAAAACAAATACCAACAGACAAACTGAATAAACAGGATATATTGTGTAGACGTAAAATTCCACAAGATGTTTCAGCAGCTTTCATGTGGTATATCTCATGTACTGTTGTGAAGAGGAAAAAAACAAACAATCTTTAAAGTATGTCTAGCGGCCATTAAAGATGGAATCCTGCTTACTTTGTTTTTAGTCTGGTTCACCTAATCTCTTCAGCAGTGCCAAGAATGAGGGAGGTGGAAAAGTCATAGAGCTTAGGCGAAGATCCAAAGCAGTTACGGAGAAGGGCGAGACACATGAATCCCCCAGTTGGTTAAAACTTGGCATATTTGAGGAAGTGGACAGGAAACACTTCTAGAGTACACCCAGTGTATATGATACCTGTGAAATACCCACATGGCAATTATTTTCTCAATGAGAACTAAAAACATAGCATAAAAAAATTGTTATGTGCTGAGTTATGACTGTCTAATTTACCTACAGTTAAGATCTGGCTGGGAGCTTATATACCACCCACACAATAATGGACAACAGACAAATAAAATAGCAAAGCATTTATCAAAAATAACACAGAAAAATATTCCAAGTATTTCAAGAAACAAAAATGTAACATTGTTAGAACCTAAATGGTGTCCAGTTGCTGATCACAATGTTATTGTACAGTTTAAGCCTTAGGAAACATTTTGTCATTATACGCTCCCATGCTGGAATCCTTGTGCCCCCTCTAAAATTGTATTAAAGAAAAATACATATAAGTATTTACTTTCCTTGTTATCCTCCAAGATGGCTACAACTGTGTAGTTGCAGGTATCTGTAAGTGTTGCTGGTCATTATCAGTATGTGCCACCAACATGATGAATACCTATATAGTTACAGACCGAACAGTAACGTTTCAATTAAACGTCCACATATATCAAAGAAATATAGAATGAATACCTATAAATGTACATGTGGACAAATCACACATCCACAAAGGAAGAAAAATAGAACCAAGTACAAATCTGTACGTTGTAATAATCACATAGCTTTATTGAGATACATATAAAAACATATTGGCCATCAAGACCTAAAATAAGACACACGGTTAAAATGCAAAGATGTGGGGAACACCCGATTATGACACAATGAAATATACTCAGAAGAAAACAATGTATGAAAGATAGTTCTGAAAGGCATACTATTAATGGAAAGATCCAAAAAACACAAATATGATGTAAGTTGCCATGCCAATACAATAACACAATCAATAAATGAACAGTGAGTATAAAAGGAAGGAGTCATACATAACACACTGGTATGTGTGTAAACAGTATGTCAAGGGAGTAACCGAGGTTCAAACCCGGTCCCAAAGAATATACCAACCAGTATAAGTCATAATAATCCTAGGGTGAACACCACACCCTGAGCCCCGACGCGCGTTACGCGGTAGCTTTATCAAGGGGTACTGACAGGAGAGGAGATAGACGCTCAATTTATACAAGGGGTGGGCGGAGTTAGTTGAAACAGAACCAATAGTAGAAAACTGCTGCTAATGAATGCTAATAAGATTCAGATGATAACATGAGTGTGCATATCATTCAAGACGGACGATGTATAATTACCTTGATTGTGCTGAATAGACGGCAGATACCGCCGATGGTTGCCTAATTTGTGTTCACGAAGCGCGAATGCGCATGCGCATAAACGAAAATAGGAATGCACCATGAGAGGGCAGTGTAGACGCCGGAGTATGGCGTGTCACACTCCGGTGGCCATCTTTAATACTGGAAACAGTAAGGGAAAAATGTGTACCGAGACCATGTGACAATTATAGATTTCAGGGTGAATATAACAAAGACGCCATAAGAGAGCAGTGTAGATGCCGGAGTATGACACTCCGGTGGCCATCTTTAACACTGGAAACAGGCAGGGAAAGACGTATGCCGGGACCACGTAGTGATTATAGATTTCAAAGTATAACATATATAGACAACAATGGCCCGTTAGGAATAAACAGTGTACAGACACCATTTACTACCAAATAAGAGAAAAATATATAGTTTGTACATAAAACCATAAGTTGATAACGATCATAGAAGACCAATTACATAACACAAATACATGCACAAAACATAAAATTAGTAAAGACAATAGTACAATAAATAAGGTGCACTTATGGTCCACCGATTATCTATATAATCATAAAAAATATATATATAAATATATGTACATAACTCTAAATTACATATGCACACCATACATACATGTAAACATATACATATACATGAAACCAATAAACCAGATGTTTATATGCACAAGGATATATATGAGCCCCAAAAAAATATTATATATATATGTTGGATAAAAATTGAATAATGAAAAGTATATTTTATTATTTTTATTATTTTTTTTATTTTTTTAAGCATTTTTTTACCCTTCCATTTCCTTATATATAAATAAAATATATAAATAAATACCTACAAATAAGATGTGATAAAGGTGAGTGAACACACGTGCACAGTGAAAAGTGAGAAAATAATAATTGTAGTTGCAGGTATCTGTAAGTGTTGCTGGTCATTATCAGTATGTGCCACCAACATGTCTACTGATATATTTAGATTTCTCCAAGAGTCTGAAAATGTGTCTGTGTCACCCACAAGTGGCCTCTGCCATTGCAAACAAAAAGCAAACAGCTGACCAGACAATTATTCATAATCATTAGGGTGTCTGACGGGTTCTCTAAGGGTGTCTGTACATGTAGCGCCTGTGGACCAGTTGTGTGCAGCACAGACAACAACCGAGTGACAAGACCACATGCAGTTTTAGAGAAAATTGACGTGGTTTTCCAATGTGGTTTTTGACCTCACAGCTTGTACAGGTGAAGCACATGGTTTCAATGTCCTTCACCTATAAAAGGCGCTCAGCCGTACTTCAAGGCTCTTCCCATTAGGGCAATGCCTGATCTATGAAGATAATTCACACCAAAAATTAAGTTTTAACTTAGTAACCTGAAGGACGGATCAACAAAATTTTCATAGCAATGGTCTCCAACCTGCTTCAATTCCCGCCTGTGGCTGTCAAGCAAATCTAAAGATTAATGATGAAGGGGAAATGGCAATCACTGGAGCACCATGACCACTTTGTACTGCTGATCAGTGAGGTTCCATCACCAATCACACATTGATGGCCTCTCCTATGTAAAGGTAATCTGTTACATACTCACCTCTCCCTGATCCAGCACGTTCTGTCCATTCTGGGCATCGCGCACCGTTGCTTGGCCAATCGCGATTTATTAAAATAAAGGAACACACACTTCAGTGTCAGTTATTAGGGAAATTCCCTAGCTAGGCCTGTGCGTTCCAGTGTGTTCCTATTTGTATTTGACCTTGTAGGTTTGACTCCTCTTCTGGTTCGACCCCACTGCACCACATCTACATTACTGAACCTCGATTTCTCAATCTTCTACAATCTAGAACTAGCTGTTTCTGTTTCACATTTCCGGCTCTGCTAAATTATTGCTACAAAACCAGGCTAATTCAACTATAATTTACGCTTCACCCCAGGTACGGCATCTGTTTCTGTCTGACTTCCATTGACTGCTTCTGGACTGCCTGGCCAAGCTATGGTTCCCATCCTTCCCGGTACATTGAAAGAGACTTACCTTTATTGTTGCGCATAGCAACCATACTTCAAATTGTCCCCTTAGTGTCTGAATCCACAGCCTTTGGTTGTTATACAGAGAATTAACTACTGAACCCCCTAGAAGCACCAGAATATTGCGTTCAGCAGAGTACCTCAACCCTAAACATAGTCGTATAAAAAGGGAGCGCTGTATTAGAAATCGTGCCGTCTAGTTGGTTGTTTCTCGCAGAAATCAGATCATCAATGGTTTTTTTCAGGAAAACACAACTTTGATTTCTGATCACTCAATGTTTAATTTTCAAATTATAATTTTTTTAAATATTAATATTTTTAAGGAAACTGTATATATCAAATTCACTTGGCAAAGTGCATAATTTATCACCAATAAATTCACAGCAACATGTATATGTAAGAATCAGTGAGAGCGATATTAACCTCCCACATCAATGCTATATAATTAATCTTCTTGCTATAAAGTCACCATCTAACACACCAGAATAAATTACAGCGTAACAGCAGCACTAGGAAAATACTTCTTTATTTCACATGTAACACCAGCTGTAACACTTCATAATTTAAATGAATATATTAGTTTTACAAATGTAATCTTAACATCCCACTGCTGACATCAAAACACGGAAAAGGCCGCAAAGACAGAACCACAGACTTCTGTTAAAACAAGACAAGTGCATAACCTTCCGAATATTAAAAAAATAAAGTAGGTATTAAAACCATATTAGAGTAATGAAAAAGTATGTGTGAACATTTACATAAGAGTTCGTTCATGTGTATCCATTCTTAGGAACAAGGGGCAGCCAGTCCCCGAGTCTGTATTGTAGATAAATGACCAAGAAAAGTGGCGATGACATTAAGGCTCGGTTCACATCTGCGTTCAAGGCTCCGTTAGGGGCCACCGTCACAGATCTGCCCAAAAATCCCGGAAACAATAGCGCAGCATGCTAAAATTAAAGTCAATGGGTTCCGTAGGGTACCGATGGTGTTTGTAGTATAACGTAACCAACACTTCCGGTATTTTCGTTGTTCTGCTCCTTTGACAGAGCAGAACAACAGGAATTCTGACGTGGATCAGAACGAGGCCTTAGTTATGTCTATACTGTAGATCCGGCACAACCTGAGTTTGGCCCACTTTCACCTCCAGACTTGTATTTCCTATGGGAAATATAAAATTTTGTGTTGACTCAATGCACAGAATGTTGTTTCCTGTAAATAGACGTGAATAATCTCTAAAGGGAATGTCTCGTATTGAATTTTAGTGGTTTTTATATGCTGTAGCTGTTTATTTTTTCGTTTTAGAAACTTCAGGAGACTCAGAGGCTGACATATTCCCTGAATCCTACAGTGTCAGCTGAAGGGGCTGGGATTCAGACTTTCAATGCAGGTATAGAAGATGTGAGTCTCATAGACTTGCATTGAGAGAGACTGACCTCAGGTTTTTTACAGTAGATGCTGTAGGATTAGTGTGGTCAGAGTGTCTATAGGCTAATTTAGTCTCCAGGAGGAGGTTGATTGCAGCTGCTCCTCCAGAGATCTGGGAATAGCAGGGGAGATGCATATAAAGCTTAATATGTGTGTAAGTGTTCCTATCCTGCATTATCTTGGCCTACAGCAGCAGAATAAAGCTGTCACCTGTCATTAATTCTTTCACCCTATTGATACGAGATGACTCTGTTTATTCTGTCCCAGTCTACACAAAGCTGAAAAATGATCTGCGGAAAACAGAGAATGTGGGTTCCAGTGACCAGTATGTAATTGGAATATTCCAAGCTTTTTTTTTTTATATAAATAGTCATATAAAAACTATTTTTACAAAATATGATTACAATAAAATCTGATTTAAATATTATATCATTTCTGCTCATACATTCCATTTAACTGGCCATTTAAACAAAAAGGTAAATTTATAATTCTGATAGATTCCATTTATCAGAGAGCAATGCATTGTGGGAGCTCACAGCGATTACAAAGTTAGAGCTGAGTTGTTTGGTGACATGATTGACAGTGAAATGGAGCTTTGAAATTGCTGTCTGAACCAAACTAAACCAGCAGGATTTTGAATGAGTATTAAATGTAGCTTTTATACAAATCGGAGGATCCGAACATTAAATATTTTATCAAATTTATACAAAATAATAAAGCAAAAAAACATTTGAAATATTATGTAACTTTTTATTTACATTTTAAATGTAAATGTGAATAAAAATATGGTATTTTATTTCAAATTTATAACAAGGTCTACAAATTAGAAATTAAAGGGGCTTTCTAAGTCACTGTTTAAAATATGCAGATTTAAATACGTTTTTTAGTCTCTAAAAGATTCTCACTGTCTGTGACCTCCAGGATGAATGAGGTGAATTTTTATTGAATCCAGAGATTTAGAGGCCTGCTTCTTATCATTGGAACTATTGTCTCCCATGGTCTTGTTAAACCTACTTTATAATATTTAGAGCACAGTCTTAATTGCACTGTATTTGTTGTCTATGGTTGATTTTCATTTCCATTTCCGACATTTTCTTTTATTTTTTTTAACCTTTTTTGTTAAAAATAAATAAATAAATTTGAAACAGGAAAGAATAGTAAATTCTATTCTACCAATACACAACTGAAGAGACATGACAAATGAACTGGTAAAGGCAAAACCTCAAAAGCACTAATGTTTTTGTATTAGGTGCAAGAAGGGCTCCGATTTCCATATTTCTTTGTTAATTTAATGACTGTGAAAAAAATCTACCCACAATCTCAACATCTAAACAAAGCATCGCTTATAGGAAAAAGCATGTAAATCAGTTAGTGGAACAAACACTAAAACTTCCAAATATATCATTACAACAAGAACAACCACCAAGAATTTTTTTACTTGATGTTTATGAACAACATTATTTTCTTATGGTAACATAATCTGGTTTCATTTCAGCTATCGGTCGTATTTCAAGGGCAACTACGCATTTCTCTAAACTGTGGCCTCAGCTACGTGTTGTAATTTAGTCACTGCACACATACACCACAAAACTTCTTATCAGGGTTTGCACAGTAGGGCGAAGGTACTTGAAATGGAAATGATGGCCTCTATTGTATTCCATTTAAACTGTTGTTCCCCAAGGTGCCGTTATTCGATGAGTCAACAAACTTGAATCATTCAGGAAAGCCAAGTCAAAGCAGCAAAGAGAATGTAAGCACTGACAAAGACCACACAGCAAAGAGGCAGGTATATGTAATATTCATCTGCAGGAATCGCACATTTACCACTCGCATAAATAAAATACATAAAAATACCATTTTAATTCTAGGCTGAAGTATATATACATATATATATATATATATATATATATATATACACACACATTTGATAATATTTTATATTAACAGTGTCTCACAAGGACAGCCCCTGTCCATATGCCCTATTAGGTCATATGGGGTCCCCTGCCTGAGACACCTTTATGAGCCAGACAGAAAAGCTGCAATGTAAGAGTAGGTCCCAATCTAGTGGACCTGGCGCGTCTATGCATTACATGGTTGCCCTTTCATTTAAATATCCGGCAGGGCATGCAATGCTACATTTATCCTCCAGTAGGCGATAACAGCTGATTGCCAGCCATTAATCTGGACAAAAGGCTGTTTTCGTGTTACAAGCCCTTTAATTGCAGTAGTGCTTCTTAAAGAGGATCTTCCCACCTTTTTTGAAGACCCCAGTGATAACTAGATATATGTAAAAATACTATAGGCACATACTTACTTTTCAAATCCCCTACAGACATTTTTATGATGCCCAGTCATTCTTTATTCACAGTCAGAAAGAAGAAATTAAGCGTACAAGCGCTGCAGTCCCTTCAAAACAGCTGATCGGCAGGGGTCCCGGAAGTTGGACCCCGACCTATCAGCTATTGATGGCCTATCCTGAGGATAGGCCATCAATTTTTATTGGTTGGAAAACCCCTTTAACATGTGACAACAGCAGTGATATTAATATGGACGGCATGTCCCCACTGCTTGAAACGTGAGTATACGAAATGCTATTTTCACTCATATGCAGTTATTACTGGGGTTTTCCGAGAGGTCAGGAAAAAATGTCTGAAGAATACCTTCATTTACTTTGTGTAAACAGAATTATGCCCTGTATGCAAATATAAAGCAGCCACTTAAAGGGTATTCCCAGAATGAACATTGATCACCTATCCACATGATAGGTGATGTGTCTGATTGATGGGGCCCAACCGATGACTAGGACAAAGCTCATTTCCCTCTGCAGTGAGGAGGAGTTTGAATGCAGTTGAGGACCAGCATGCGCGCCGCCGCTCCATACAATGTCTATGGGACTGATGGAAGCAGCCGAGCTATGTATTTGTCAGTCTTCGTCAGTCCCAAAGACTTTGACTGCTGGTCTACTACTTTATTCAAAGTTCTCCTCATTGCAGTCTTGCAGTGAGGAGAAATAGGGGCTTCTAGTGATCGCTAAAGGAGTCCCAGCGGTGGGTTCCCCAGGGTTTAGACACATCATCTATCCTGTGAATAGATGTTGATTCCAGGAATACTCCTTAAAGCAAGAAAATAAAAAACTGTCACCTTAGAATCTGCACTCTATTTCTGGGGCGGGGGGCAGTGTCCTGGTCATACCTATCAATTTATGAATCTGTTCTATACTGACACAGCTATATCTTAGAAGAACATGGAGTTCAAGCAGTATCACCGGCAGGCAGGTTCTGACCCTGTCTGGTCCACCAATTAAATGTGGTCACTCTGTATAGATGGGGGATGGGCCCTCAGAACGATTACCTATGGTGGTCTAACTTACCTCAGTCTGGCAATGCCTGCTGGCGGTGCATTTGTAGCTAGGCAGCCATCTGTATTTCATGGCACTGCCCAGCCTTTACAGTGTTTGCTGCTGAATAGCAGTTCCTATAAATTATTTATAGGGGTAAAAACACGCAGTAGATTTATTTCAGAAATTTTTTCAACTGAAAATGAATTCCATACATGTGAATTTTGTTGTTTCTGCAGCATGTGAATAATTTTCTGCAAGCTCCTTTCAGATGAATGGGTAGTCAGACAAACTTCTTCAATGAATCTGCTGTGTGTGAATATACCCTAATGGGAAAACATTTTAACTGGAGATTCTATTTAATTGAAACATTTGTTTTTTTCAATAAAATTGGTGATTATCATCTTTTCTTCTAGCATTTAATTATGATTTCTATATACAGGAATAAAACATTAACAAGACTAAAAAAATGTATAAACTCAAATTTGGAATTCAATTTTACCTGTATAATTTATAATTAATTATCATATTAAAAATACATTTATTTTTTTATTGAAATAATAAATTTTATTTGTATCTGTATAACAGATATTCGTATTTTTTTTTCAGCCTGCCGATTGTTACCTATAATAGGGAAACGGGGTGCATTGAGTACCGAGCACATTAGCTATTAAGTGCAAAATAGTGAAACCAGGCCTCTTAGTTCCTACCATTATCTGTCTTATATCACCTCATCACCATTCCTCACTCTTAGTTGTTTACCTCTTGAACTACATGTAACCCTCATTTGTAAATTTCGATAACTTACTATATTGAAATTCTAGCACGCAGTTATTTTTCTATGGACTGCAGAATAGCAGATAATAACTCTTTCCCTCTGATCATCTGATCAGTACCACATTGCTACTGTAAGAATAGTCCTGAGAGAATTGATGCTGTTTGTGTTATAAAAAGTTACGTTTGTAACACACATTTTTCATATGCTTGTTACAAATGTATTCAGACATTTCTTATTTATATTTATTTTGAGAAAAGCTAGTTGACAACCACTGGTAGTAACCGGTACATTTCCTCCAGGGGTTGTTACTTACCTTTTTTTAAGAGTCCTGTAAAGCAAATCTCCCTAGTTATACATGGATAAGGTAGTAGATGTATCACTATCATTGGCGCACTTCCAATAGGTGGGGATTGCAAATACGCAGAAACCCCCCATAGAGCAGTTCAGAAGGAAATATTGAGTTAAAGAGGACCTGTCAACTCTCCTAACATGTCTGTTGTTGTAAATAATTGTATTCCCCATAAAATAACAATTCTGGAGCATCTTTGTTTAGAACTCTAAGTCGTGCTGCAATAAATTGAAAACTGGGTGTTACCATTTAGGGGGGGGTGTCACTACACAGACTGACAATGTCCAATTAGGGCTGACTGAGACAGACAGAGTAGGAACACGCCCCTTTGACAAGGGAAATGGTAACACCCAGTTGTCAATTTATTCATAAATTTGGAGGAGGAAAAAGGGGAATGGCACATTGCAGAGTTCTTTGAAAATATGTTATAGAATTGTTATTTCATAGGGAATACTAAAACAAACATGTCAGGAGAAGTGTCAGATCTGCTTTAAATATAGAAATCCTTTCTGCCACCAATAGGGGGATTTCACTGTATTTGAATGAATTTTAAATTCAAAGAAAGCTGTAGAAATAATTATGCAGTGAGCTCCCTCTAGAGGCAGCTGCAGGTAGACAGAATATTATCAAGTTACTCTTGCTACTTGAAGGAAGGGATTTGGATCAGTAAACCAGAGCTCCAACCCATATAATTAATTCTAAATTAACCCCTGAACCTAAACAATATAATAATAACCATATACTATAATTATAAGATACATGTTTACCACTAAACCACCCTAGATGTCCAGGGATATTAGATATTAACCCATAATCACTCTACACACATTTATAATATATATCAATATTAATCTTGTCATCACTTTAGACCACCAGAAACGCCACTAAACCATTTTAGACCCCAATGAGTATGACAGGAATACTTTCAATAACCCTTTCATGACCAAGGGTTATTGATGCCCCTGTGTCCAGCTCAAATTTTCCATTTCTGACATGCACTTCTTTAAACGAAAATATCTTTGCAACCGCTTTGAATATCACAACTATTTTTACTTTTTTTTTTTTACAAGACTCATGAGGCTTTCATTTTCTAAATTTGTTTAATTAGTTTCATTATTATGAGCAGTCAAATTACTAAAAATGTGTCATTTTTTTAATATATTTATCTATATTATTTATTCACACGAACGTGTCCGTTTTGCAAGCGTAAAAAACGCAGCGTTTTTCCTGCATTGCAGTTCCGTGTGACATCAGTGTATGGTGCTTGTCAGCGTTATCTACGCGCGTATATCATCCGTATGTCATGCGCTAATAAAATGAAGGAGGTGTTTATCTTTTTCTCATCATTTCTTTAGCAACTATTGCGTGAGTCACGCACAGCACACGGATGTGCGTCCGTGTGCTGTCCGTGATTTTTACATACCCATTGACTTCAATGGGTGCGTGATGCGCAAAAAACGCACAAGTATACGACATGCAGTGAGTTTCACGCAGCGGACACACGCTGCGTGAAAAATACTGAATGTCTGAATGGCCCCATTGACTTGCATAGGTCCGTGTGACGTGCGTTATTTTCACGGGCGTAACACGGACATGAAATACGCTCATGTGAATTAGGCCTTACAGTTAGCCTTCTTCACTCTCCCCTCACAGGGGATCCAGGAGAGAGAAGAAGACTAAAGAGTTAAAACAAAACTATCAGTACCTTATCTGCCCAGATAAGGAGCACACTGGCTCAGTTATCTCTGTGCAGAAGCCCACAGAGGGAGAAGGAGGGGGGAGGTGTCGGAAGTGCAGACTGCTTCATTATGAGCAGCGCTGCACTTGTAACTTTAGTTTCATTTTAAAAAAAAGTTTGTTTTATGAAACTAAGTCATAGAGGTGCGACACTTGTAAAGAGGGCTGACACGTAGATTAGTGCAGAACTGCTCAGCACTCATTAAACCCCAATGCACACTGCAAACGTCTATATAGGTGCTAACTGCACGGGGTATCAGCAGTTAGAACGTATATAGCCGTATGGCAGTCGTGAAGGGGTTAAACTATCTTGTATAAAAATGTGTAATGTAATTTATGTGGAAAGTTAGCAAAGTCTGTATAATCAGGTGAACATCTCTGATATGAGCAGCCCATTTGGAAAACCCCCCTGTCACATGAAAACCACACTAAAAAAAAATTAGGCCCTGCTCACACGGAGTGTTTTGCAGGCGGAAAAATCTGCCCCTAAATTCCTCCAAAACACACAGCGAAAACCGCTTTCTCTGCCTTCCATTAATGTCAATGGGAGGCCAGAGATGGAAAAGCCTGAAGAAAATGCATGACGCTTAGAGCATGTTCAGATGTGGCGGAATTCTGCAGACACTGTCCAGCATCAATGCCGCACATAATCCGCGTTGCAGATTCCGTCGCGGATTTGGCTAAAATGTTAAGTAAAATGCTGCGGATTTGTCGTTTCGGATTCAGGTTCAGATCACACCCTGCTCTCTTTCAAACATTCCATCCCAGTCTGGGTATGGACCACGACACACATAGGTCCAGGCAGAATGAAGAAATATCCTGTTCGTGAAAGCAATCCGCAACGCAACACACATAACATCTGCGGATTTCATTGCATAATTTTGAAACTCCTTTGAAGTCAATGGAGAAATTCCGCCACAAGTCCGCAACAAGTCCACAACAGCCAGTGTATTCTGCACCGAAGCCTATGGTCCGCAGCGGAGTTCTCCGCAACGTCTGCACGAAGAAAACTAATGAGGTGTGGAAAAAATGGACAAACTGTCTGCTTTGGATTTCCACTGCGGACTGTGAGCAGCGGAATTCCACAGCAATTCCGCCACGTCTGAACATGCCCTTATTTTTCCCTCGAGGGTTGTTTTCTGCTGGCAGGAAAAAAACTCCTCCATCTCCCATTGAAATCAATAGGAGGCGTTTTCGGCCATTTCTTGGCGCCGTTTCCGCATCAAAAACAGCGCTAAAAACTGTGTGAACAGGAAATCAATAGGAGGCATTTTCTGACATTTCTTGGCGCGGTTTCCGCATCAAAAACAGCGCTAAAAACTGTGTGAACAGGGCCTTAGTGTTTTTACTCTGCGGTTTCTATGTGTTTTTGATTACCGCACATAAATGTATGCGGTTTTATAATGCGATTTGGGTATGGTTTTAATTTTTTTTATTATTTAAGAATTATTTCATTCATGACATCACTTCCTATGTGGAATCGCAAAAAAAAAAAAATTGTACAGAAAATGCAAATACAATGCAGTTTCTTCATTCATTTCAATGGCATAAAACCTCAATAAATGACATAATAAACAAGTCAGAAAGGACAGAAAACAAACTGCAACCACAATGGAAAACTGCACGGTGTAAAAACGCAACAACCTAACTAATCAATGCAATTACACGATTTTTGATCTGTGCATTTTCCAAGGCATAAGGGCAATGAAGAGAAGAAAATTGATAAAACAAATGACAAAGTTAATGATAATTTATTGTGTTGGAGGTTTATGGAAATATAAGCCGTTTACACAGAACCAAACGATTTGTTTTGTATGTTATTAAACAAAAATAATTAAATATGAAATAAAAAAAGTACAATGGAAAAATGCATTAAAACCGCTACATATTAACCTAACCTTTAAGAAGTTTGCTCTTGACTGCATAACTAGTTCGATTTACCCTTCAGATTCTGGGAAAGCTGGGTGTCAGCCCATTAGAGCTTTCCCAGAAACAGATACAGTATAAATAAGAAATGACTGATCTGTATCATGCATATGAAAAATGTGTATTCCAAGTGTGTATTTTTATAACACAAACACTATCAACGCTCTCAACGCGTTTGGCGCACACTGCTTAGCTTAAAATGTGTTTGACATTCTGGATCTTCTCATGTTAATCAATCTTAATTTCATATTCTTAACCTAAAAAAAAAAAAAGAATGTTTTTGTTTATTTCCTAAATTTACAGCAATTCCGAGTAAGAGAAACATCTGCTGTAGATGGCGATAGTTTATTGTCTCAATTTGGAAACTGTTAGATGGTTACATTTGGCCATCAACAATGTAATGCTTTCAAAATAAACATTGATTTCTTTACCACTGGTAAAATAAAGATACACGGAGCCGGAAAATATTCATATTTTATCAATTTACTTCTTAGCCCGAAGCCCAGCCTTATTATAAATGTAACCCGCCAACTGGCTCCCACGATGTTCATGAAGCAGTACAATATATTTTATGTTGATATCTAAAGCACTATTACGCTAAGTGTGTCCATTAATAAAATAGAATAATAAAAAGCTTGACCGTTTAATAGACTTATACCGGTTCATACAGCTGCGCAATTATTTACCATTAATTTATGAATGTGTCAGGTCGTTGTTTTATTCTACAGGAAGGAACTGCAGACTGCTTATGAGAGGAATGATCATTCCCTACAAAAAGAATTTATAGCCAAAAGCCTGCGTAATCTTGGTCCGTAAATGAAGCATATATAGTCTATTTATAATATGGTTGGCCAGCTTAACCTATATTGATATATGTATAACGTCAAACCTCCGCTTAGATGCAGGTGCAGGCATTTCAGAGTTTCAGATCTACAAGAGTCCATAAACATTTGTAATGGAAGGTTAATTGCCTATGTGTTTTTTTGTGGTCACAATGCAACGGCCCCTCCATATAATATAATGGGTATGAGGAAAACATAATGATATAGAGCTATAAATTGGTCGTTTTGTAGAACCCTTTCAATTCATTTAGCTTTCTTATAGTTAGGCCTTTGGGTTCTCTTTTATTAAGGTGTTAATGTACTTGGCGTCCAGTCATCCAGAGATCCAGGTGAGGTTTGCTTGAGTGGAGTAAATCTACGTAAATTTTGGGTAATATGAGATTTGCCAAATGCACAATGCAAGTCAGAACAGCGATGAATAGAATATTATACACCGGGTTAACAGACAGTGTATTAAACAAGACCAATATATCTTATCAAGAGGAAAAAGACGGTTAAGGCCTCATTTACACGAACGTAATATACGCGCGTGCGACGCGCGTGCTTTGCACGCATGTCGTACGCACCTATATTAGTCAATGGGGCAGTTTACACGATGCGTGAATTGCGCTCAGCGCGTGTGCGCAGAAAAAAACTCACGACATGTTCTATAATCGTGCGTTTTTCGCGCACTCACGCACCCATTGAAGTCAATGGGTGCGTGAAAACCACGCATGCCGCACGGAAGCACTTCCGTGCGAACTGCGTGATTCGCGCAAGAGCTGTCAAACTCCTGAATGTAAACAGAAAAGCACCACGTGCTTTTCTGTTTACAAACATCCAAACGGAGTGTCAAATTCGAGATGAGCGCACCGAACTTCACCGGGTTCGGCCAAACTCGTTTTGACCGAAACCGGTAAAAAATGTTCGGGTACGCGACGTCAGGAGACAGTCACTGTCCACGGTGCTGAAAGCGTTAAACTGGTTCAGCACCATGGACAGTGACTTCCGCTCCGAAAATCCATGAACCTGTAAAAAAAAAAAAGACGTTCTGACTTACCGATAACTCCGGTCCGACCTCCCGGGATGACAGTTCAGTCCAAATGACAGCTGCAGCCAATCACAGGCCAAGCACAGGCTGCAGCCAATCACAGGCTGCAGCGGTCTCATGGACTGCGGCGTCATCCTGGGAGGTGGGGCCGGATGACAAGAGAGGGACGCGTCACCAAGGCAACGGCCGGGAGCCCGGACTGGGGGAAGCAGGAAGTTCTTGGTAAGTATGAAAGTCTTTTTTTATTCACAGGTTGGTGTATATTGTGTTCGGCATTCACTGTCGAGGGTGCTGAAAGAGTTACTGCAGATCAGTTAGCTCTTTCAGCACCTTGGACAGTGACGGGCGTCGACTAGTCTCATCTCTATGATGGCGGCTGCGCGAAAATCACGCAGCCGCGCATCATACACGGATGACACACGGAGCTGCCAAGTGCCTTTTGCGCGCGCAAAACGCAGCGTTTTTTGCGCGCGCAAAACGCACACGCTCGTGTAAATGAGGCCTTAGGGTCAGTTTTTTGGCACTGATTTTGACTTGGAAACCACGTCGGAATCAGTGCAAAATATGGCCGAAATCGCGGAAAAAAAGCGGCATGTCCTTTCTTTCCGCCGTTTCCGCCTCTAACCCCCCATTAAAATTGATGGGAGACAGATAAAACCTGCGGCGCATTTTACGCAGGTTTTTTTGCCGACGGTCCTTTTATTAGCTTCAATGGCCGCAGGCGAAAAACATCACGAAAAAAAACATAAAATCCTCTGTGTGAACTGACCCTAAGGCCCTGTTCACACAGAGTATTTTACAAGCAGAAAAAAATGTGCCTCAGAATTCCTTCAGGATTCTTGAGGCAGATTTTGAACTGCCAGCATTTCTTGATGGTTTTTTGCCGTTTTTTACTAGACGATCTTTTAAAAAATTAATCAAATACAAAAACCACGTAAAAAAATGCTTCAAATTAGCGCCACGTATTTTTCCTGCTTCCAATTTATTTCAATGGAAGGTCAGAGGTGGAAACAGCTCCAAGAAAAAGCATGCCGCTTTTTTTCCCATTAGTGGTCAAGAGCTGCCCGAGGAAAAAAAACGCCTCTGCCTCCCATTGAAATCAATTGGAGACGATTTAGTTTTTTTTTAGCGATGATTCAAAATCAGCGCCAAAAATATGCTGTGTGAACTGACCCTTAAACTTCCATTAATGTGGTTGGTACGGAAATGTGGGATTCAATGGTTAACCAGAGGCATTATTTGTCCCATTTTTCAAGCATAAAATATTGGTAGATACTTAGTAATAGGAATATAGGAATCTCTGTAGGCAGACATAGCCATTCCCTTGTTATTTGGTCTATTCTTCTTTTATGGGGTCACAGTCTGAATAAAGTGGTTTTCCATTTTAAATAAATATGTCTGCACTTTATTAGCACTAGATGTTCTCAAACTTTGTAATATTTACTAAAATTGTGATTGAATTTAGAATTATTAATTGATCACTGATTTCACAATTTCTGCTGCCAGGAACAGTTATCAGTATGGCATCATGTTAACATGTTCACATTAGTATATTGATCACTCTAAATAGAAAAGAGGGTGCCCCATAGAAAAAGATCAAAATGGGCCCCCATTATGGTGTTCAGTGTTGCAACGCAGAAAAGAATGGACTGGTGTTTCTTTTCCCTTTCCCTCCTCCCTCTCCATAACCTTTTGGCCATTTACCCATCCCCTTGTTTGCTAATAATACAGTTCCTGCATAGGTTCTCATCACCCAGAAGCAAAGGTAATGGGACAAATCATGGCTGGGCCCCTCTCTTAAACGGTCCCATTATCCTTGGCTCACTCCTTATCTCATTCTTCTTGTTGCCTAAGTGGCGGATGCCTTTATATTTTGGAGCTGCATTGACATGTTATAGAAGATACAACTTCTTGTAACATCTGTGCATGTAGCTACATGTACTTCAAGGGTGGTCACCCAGACAATAAGTCAAGTTGTTCCTAGGTCACTTGAAGAACCCCAAACTGCAGAAGGAGGAAATGAAAATAGAAACTGCAAGGTTATGTAATTTTACGTTTACCAGGGGCATAGCTAGGGGGGGCGGGGCAACTAGGAGGGAAAGAGGGGGGTGCCACAGCACCGCTACTAACCAGGCGCCGCTGGTACAGCTGCCGCCAGTAGCGGAACTACTGCCATACCGGCTGCTACGGGGCCTGCATCGGGCATCCGGGGCCCCAGGCGACTGCCACATTCAATTGTATCTGTGTCCTTAGGATACAATTGAATACTGTGGTGGAGCGAGGAGCTAGCTCCCTGCTCTGCCATTTACTGAGGTGCTGGGACAGGATCCCTGCGCAGGTCGGTGCCGATGCCGATGACGTCAATGGATTCTGCCGGCCTAGGCAAGGATCCCGTCTCATAGGCTGCTGAGGAGGCTGTGGACCTGCTCCGTTCATCACGGGAATGGGGCTAGGTAAATACACAAGAGGGTGTGGCACTATCTACCAGGGGAAAGTGTGGCAATATCTACAGGGGGGCTGTGTGGCTGTATCTACAAGGGGGGTGTGGGGCACTATCTACAGGGGGGCTGTGGGGCATTATCTACAAGGGGTGTGGCACTATCTACTGAGGGGGCTGTGTGGCACTCTCTACAAGGGGGCTGTGTGACACTATATACAAGAGGAGGCTGTTTATTATGTTACCATATAGTCTCATTAGCCTCAGTTATACAATCTATTTTAGATAGGCACTGACCTCTTTAATGTATTTTCTTTGACTTTTTTGTTATGACTACCTTATATAACTATATTGCTTGTAAAATGTATAAATGGTTTTATGCTCGAGTTACATAAAAAAAATGACACCTCATTAATTGGCAAAACCTGGCTAAGGGGAAGGAGATGTCAGGAAAGAAGTTGGGGGTGGGGTCGCAAAACTGAATCTTTACGCAGGGTGCAGGGGAACCTAGCTACCCCTCTGATTTTACTATATGTGAACCTAGATACCCCTCTGATTTTACTATGTGTGTGCCGCTACTGCAATGGAATTTAGCTAAATTATTGTTATTATTATTGTTATTATTATTATTTGGGTGACAAACTACTTTAATGTTTCCTAATAAATATTTAAAAATCTGCAATATTTACAGAGGAATTCGGTAAACATTCCAAACTATATTCATTGCTCCAATGTCCTTCATTTGCAAAGTTTTACTTTTGGCTCAGACAATAACATTTATGACAACAGCATATGATGAATTCCTGTGGATCCTGGAGACTGGAAAGTCCTTGGATCTCTCCCCAATGTGTGTCCTCTACAGCCAACTGTACTTTATGTCATCACTTGTCATTTTCCATGTTACTCCAGTACTAAGGGCAGATACACATTGTGGATCAACCTTGAAAACTGCCATGATAATTACATGAGAATTTCAGTGAGATAAACAAATGAAAGTTATGTGTCCAAATTCTAACCACAGTGCAAGAATAGTATACTTGAAGTCTACGTACACCTTTTGGGAAAAAAAAATGTTTCAAGTTGATTTAAGTAACTTTTAACTTGGTTTTTAATAAAAATATCCTTCAATATCTCCTGTATTACAGAGGCCTTAGACTAGAGTGTTGCATTTTTACAGCGCTTCAGTCTAAGTGCTGCAAGGGTGTCCTGTCTGGGCTAGAGTGGGTGCTTGGCTGTCTTATGATAGCAGCATCTAAGTGGTTTCAGAGGGAGGGGGAACTCTCTGTAAGCCTATCGGCTGCCCTACAACAAAATTGCAGGGTGCCGATGTTTTTTTTTATAAGAGCCGGGGCCTAATGAAGGCCCCCAGGTCTGCAATCTTTGTACTCCTGAAAGGGCCCTGACAGGCATAATACCCTGCACTACATAAGTAACTTATCACATATTCAAGTCCCCTTGTGGGACTAATAAATATTGTAAATAAAAGTTTAATAAAGTGTTATGAAAAAAAAATTCCAAATAAAAAATAAACCCAAGTTTTCCCTTATCAAAAGCTTAATACACATAATTGGTATCACCGCATCTGTAACAACCCAAACTATAAACCCAGCATTTGAAGAAGTATTCGGCACACAAAATGTAGCTTTTACATTCTTTAGGCTTAGTGCGTGCGAAAAGAGAAATGAAAAGATAAAAATACGAGTCATTTGACCAAGATGCATACAAAGTTCCTACGTTGTAGAGATTTTCATGACATACATATCATTTGGTAGAGAAAAAAATAATAAGGATACATAAATATAAGTGTATGTATGTGGATGGATGACATCCTAGCTCTGGGCACAATATCCATATACAAGGATGACTCTGTTCTTATCTTATTTTGTATTTTTATCTTTTTAATTTAGTTTCATTTCTCTTTTCTTTATGTTATGATATGTGATATACTTATTGTTTATGTATTTATATTATGCAAATATATTTACTTGTAATATTCTGTACACCAATAGTGCCTGATGAAGGTCTCCTGACCGAAACGTCGCACGCACTAAGCCTCTGGCATCGAATACAATAAATCTAAAGAATTTAAAAACTACATTTTGTGTGCCGAATACTTCTTCAAATATGATTGGGTTGGGACCCTATTCGTGCACCTACTTTGGTCTAGTGCATTCTGAACCACTACCTATAAACCCAGCATGTTATTTATCCGGCAAAAATGCTGTAAAAAAAGACTAAAAATCAGTGCTAGAATTTCTATCTCTTGTTCATCCCACCACCCAAAAAAACGTAATAAAAAGCGATCAAAAGTTGTATGCAGCACAAAATGGTGACAATGAAAGCTGAAACTCGTACCGCAAAAATTGGGCCCTCATTCAGCTCCATTGACAGAAAAATAAAAATGTTTTGGCTTTTTTAAAGCAGCGACACAAAAACAATTTTATTTAAGTGTTTATACAAAAGTAGTAGATCATAAAAAACTATAAATATCTGGTATCCTCATAATAGTTACGACCCAGAGAATAAACATATCATATTATTTATACCGCACAAAGAATGTCATCAAAACAAAAGCCAAAAAACAAAGGTGGAATTACAGGTTTTTTTTCCACCCCCACCCCAAAAAAAAATTCTAAAAGTTATACAATGCATTATATGTACCCCAAAATAGTGCCATTACAAAATACAACTTTCCTGCGCAAAACAAGCGCTCATAAGGCTGTCAATGGAAAAATAAAAAAGTTATAACTATTGGAATGCGACGGTGATAAAAAACAAAAAATTGCTACATCCTAAAGGCACCGAATACATTGAGGGGAAGAGAAGTTAAATGACTTTTCTCATCAGAGACAAATTATTTTAGATAGGAGCCGACGCAGCGATCAGCACCCTAGTCAAAAAGCTGAATTTGCAGGAGGAAGCCTCGTCTGACATTTCCCCTGCGACGGCTGCTGAAAATGTATTATTACATGGCAATTCAGATGAATTGCCATCTATGTAATACATGGACAGCTGAAGTTCACCAGAGCAGCTCAGTTCTGGCTCATAGAGGAGACACTGAGCAGGGACCCTCTATGACGTCCCTTATATGGAATATGGACAGGGATTGTCTGGATAAGAAAAAACGTTTAATCTGCAGCAAGTCTGCTGTGATATCCACAACGTCTGAATTACCTGTCAAATATGAAAATGTTGCTGCAAATTTGCAACGAATCTGCAGCAAAATTTTCAGTGAAAAATTCTGCCACGTCTGCACATGGCCTAACTACAAATGTTAAAATAAATCACTTCTACATGGTCATAATAATTTTTACAAATTTATACACGCAATCATGAGAAAAATATCAGACAAATGAAAAGGGAAAGGGAAGAGATGGGAAAAGGAAGGGCAAGGAGCATAAAGATCAACTGATCTATTAAATTGAATTATTAAATTCAGTATTAAAATTGCCAGCTTAGAGAGGTAAAGTATACCCGACAGGGATGGAGTGAACGGTCCCCCATAGAAGTACACCCCATATAATTGATAGACCCATTCAACATATGTATGATAAGATGGTTGGGTGGGAATGAAGGGAAAACAATGCATCCATCAAGTATCAGATAGGTGAAGTGGACGGAAGGGCAAAGCATATGGTAATGTCTATGTCCCCGAGGCACACCGCTATATCATCCTCTGATACTGGTTGATGCCTGAGGAACGAGTCTGTAGTATGGGACCGTGTAAATAATACCTAGAGATATATTGGGTATATCCCACCAGATATCATAAAGCAGCCAGCTGCACACAGTGTAATAAAGTGTGTCACAGACAACAAACAGATTTAATTGTCAGTGCTAAACATTGACAGGTGCCTTGTAGATTTTATTATCAGCAACCTTGTCAATGGTAGCAATCGGACAAAATGATTTCCACAGCAAGGTGAACCAGTACCTATGTTGCACTTTGTGTCAGCCTGGCCCTAGATGAAGCTGACTGACGTCAGTGAAACGCGCGTCGGGACACATCCGGACTTAGATCAGGGAAAGACAATAACAACTTGAAGTAAATATATTGGTAATACCTGCCAGTGAGCGTTCACCAATACTTACTATACTATACCTCTCTAAGCTGGCAATTTTAATACTGAATTTAATAATTCAATTTAATAGATCAGTTAATCTTTATGCTTCTTGCCCTTCCTTTTCCCATCTCTTCCCTTTCCCTTTTCCTTTGTCTAATTTAATTTGGTGGTGTACATCAGGGCAGAGTTTGAAGCAATTAGAGTCCTCAAGAGGAATTTCTATTACTGAGAAAAATATCACCAAGGTTGTTTATGGTATGAGCCCCTCTTTTCCTAATATCTGATTCTGCAACAGAACTTAAAGGGATCCTGTCATCAACATCTTACCTGTCAAACTCACCTGACCCCTCAATGACCGCAGCTGTCCAGAGTTCGTTCCTGTTCTCTTCTTTCCTGAAGTCCTCCTCTGTCAGTAAATGTAGTCGTTTAAACTTTTCCCGCCTTTTATGGTAATTAGTTTTCCCTCTGGGACTCAGCTTCTTAACCCCGCCCACCACCGGCACCTGTCCGGCCCTGACTGGCTAAGGAGCTGTCAATCAAAAAGAAGGAGGTGGAGTCCACTCTGAGACGCTGGAGGAATGAAAATCTGACTCTTTTCAGATGAAGATTTGACTCTTTTCTGCTCATTTGCATACGGCGTGGGACCACTGAAAAACGGAATACTAAAGTTACAGAGCTTAGTTAGAACATATTTATAGCTTAGATGACAATGATTTTTCACCCACTTTCACCAGGTATTGCTGGCTTTATAGCTAAAATGCTGGTGACAGGTTCCCTTTAAGGCCAACTAAAGAAATTAAAGCTTACAACTTTATTGGTGTGCATTTATGTTAAAATACAAGAACGAAGTAAGCTGCCTCTATAGAATTTCTAGAATGTATATTTAATATTTTACTTAGTTTTCTACCTCAAATACAAACAGCAAAAATAATTTTCTATTGGTATTTGTGACTCCAAATGTAAAAGTGTTAAAGAGGAAAATGAAAATATTTTGAGAATTATTGCTTTGAGATACTTTTTATATTTCCCTATTGATGGATGGTACAAATATAGTTGAACCTGTATAAGGATACAGAACTTGTACTTTCTCATTCCTATATCCCCCCTGTGATGATAAGATTCTGTTTAATGGGTAAAACAAGCATTATTCATTTTCCATAATTAATTGACTGTAAAGGAACTTACAGAGTTGCACACCTTACACAATTTCCTATGGATTCATATTAACTCCCTCCTGTGAATAATGTAGTACGAAGCCAACAAATGAATAAATGGATAGAAACTACAAGTAGGGATGTAAATGAACATGCATGAACGACAAAGTGCTTGACAGCCTCAGGGGGTGCATTAATGTTATTGTAAACTTATTGGCTTCATGAGTAGAAGATTTTACACAGCATTAAATGGGAATTATAAATTAAAACTAAAAGCTGGCTAAAGAGTCACAATCATAATTATTGTTCTACTTTATTCTATTAGGCCTTGTATACACAGTGCAGTTTTTATGCAGTTTTTAAAGCCACGACCAAAATGGATCAAAAACGGAGGGGAAGTATATATGAAATATTATACTTCTCTTTTTTGGATTACCCCTGGTTGTGGTTTCAAAAACTGCACCAAAACTGCACTTTGTGAATGAAAGTATGAAAATCGGTAATTGCAGTTATTTATTTTTTTACTTAACTCTCTTTTGGCGGCGGGTGGTGCAGGTCCACAGCAATGTCTTTTGATGTCGCTGTTGAAAAGTCTTATGAGCGTTCCAGTGAGCGCTCATTCTCTAAGGCCCCATGCACATGACAGTATTTTTCATCAGTAATTATGAACCCATTCATTTCTATTGGCCACGGACACCTTTCAGTATTTTTACTGATGGGTGTCCGTGCTAAAAAAATCATAGAACCTGTCCTATTCTTGTCAGTAATTACGGCAAGGACTCTCCCATAGAAGTCTATGGGAGCTTCCGTAAATACGGACAGCTACTGATGTGCATCCGTAAACCGTTCGTATTTGCTAGGCAACATGTTGATGACATCATTTTCAACCTCCCTCTTTTTGTAAGGATCTGTATATAGGGATGGAATACGGATGGAATACAGATCGTATTTACGGACACCCTTCCGTATATACGGTTGAAATACGGATGCCTACTGATCCGTCTTTACGGTCAGTATTTCAGGATAGATGGAAATACTGTCGTGTGCATGGGCCTAAGGCCCCATGCACTCGCCCGTAATTACGGACCTCAATTATGGTCCATAATTTCGGGCCCATTCATTTCTATGGCCAACGGACGCCTACCCGTATGTCTACAGGAGGGTGTCCGTTCCGTAGAAACCTGCTGAAAGATATAGGACATGTCCTATTTTTTCATTTTACGGACCGTGCTCCTATACTTTATAATGGGAGCATGGCTCGTAAAAACCGCAGACTGTCCGCGGCCGGCCGTGCCCGTAATTAGGGGTCGTAAACACAGGCATGGTCGTGTGCATGAGGCCTAAGCAAGAGCTGTTAATAACAGCTCCTGTACATCCTGAATACAGATGGTAATGGAGGAAACTCAGATCTCAACTGTTTAACCCTTTGATTGCCGCAGTCCATGACCGCGGCATAATCAAATGGGACTCCTTTCTTTGATCACATCATCAGAAACTCAGTGCCGCAATAGAAAACTAGGGGAACCTTCTGCAGCCACCCATGGGGACCTGGAAAGGACCCCAGAACTGTCTGTTCTGTAAGCCTGCTGTTAGGGCACACTATGTGTTGCCCTAACAGCAGCCTGTGTCATAGTGACAGAGTATAATGTATTAGGGTATGTTCACACGCATACAAAATTCTGCAATGAAATCCGCAGATGTTATGTGTGTTGCGTTGCGTATTGGTTTTACGAACAGGATATTTCTTTATTCTGGCTGGACCTATGTGTTTCGAGGTCTACAGCCAGACTGAGATGAAATGTTTTAAAAGACAGCAGGATGTTCTCTTCCCCTGAATACGCAACGGCTAATCCGCAGCAATTTACTGCACATTTTAGGCAAAGGCGCAACGGAATCTGCAACGCACATTATGTGCGGCATTGATGCGGACAGTGTCTGCAGAAATACGCCACGTCTGGCCATGCCCTAAAAGCTGCAGAATTTCCACAACGGAATTGTGTGCGGTAATTTCGCAGCATTTACAGCAGCAGCAAAGTGAATGAGATTTAGTAAATGTCATGTCTACGCTGCAGAAAAGAAATAAAGTGTTGCGACTTTTGCAGCATATTCTCAGCGATTACGCCAAAAAAAACGCAACTCCGGAAAAAAAAAATCATACTTACCCAGACCTTCCTTCTTCTTCCTGCAGTCCGGCCTCCTGGGATGACGTTTCATCCAATGTGACCTCTACAGCCAATCACAGGCTGCAGCGTCACATGGCCTGCAACGTCATCGTAGGAGGCTGGAACGGACGTCAAAGGGGGGATAATCATAAGCGCTTTTTCACGCAGTGGAAATTCCATTCGAAATACTGTACCACAATGTGGTGCGATTTTTCGGACGGAAGGTGCTGCGTATCCGACAGGTGGGAACCCGACCTAAGTGTGCCAGTCACAGGTTACATGTACTGCACCATGCTGGCATACAGCCTATTAGTCACACCCAGAGACAATGAAGTGACTGAATACAATTTTTAATAACAGAAGACATTATTATTTATTTAAATATTTAAATATTCATTTTGGGAGCAATTAGTCTTTATCTGTGTGGACATATGCACAGTGTAATGAACAGGGCCGGCATTACATTAGATGATGCCATGTGTGGTACCTTCTGTGGGCAAACTTCTCCCTACCATATGGTGTATGGTCATACAGTGTTAACACCACCATACACTGCAAATAATAATATACTGCAAGTAAATACCACCATATTGTGCTCAAATAATACCATTACACAGTGACCAAACAACAGCTCCATGCATAAAGTAATCTAATAACAGTTCTATACATTGTGTAAATAAAACCAGTCCATCTTTGGCGCCCCCTTTGGTAGGGGCAGATAATGTGCCATGTGTGATCGCATAAGTCATACACCACTAAGGTCATCCCTGATCATAAATGATGAGGATTACTAGGATTTTTTTATTTTTATATCGTCACTATAATTGGGCAATAAATAAAAAATGTGGCACAATTTTTTTCTGCTGTCTATGTGAATCTGACAGAAAATACCTCTGCATAACTCCATATAAAACTGGCACATTTAGGTACAGTATAGTCCATAGATTTCTAGAGTGCAATATTATGGATCCATACAACTCAGAGATTGTAATATAGCCATGTGCATAAGGCCTAAGGCCATGTTCAGACATGGCGGAATTTTTCCGCTGAAAATGTTGCTGCAGATTCTTTGCGAATTTGCAGCAACATTTTCCTATTTGACAGGTAATTCAGACGTTGTGGATATCACAGCGGACTTGCTGCAGATTTCAGCCTTTGCATTGCAAATGCTGAAATCCGCAGTGAAATTCCGCTGCTTCTCTGCAACAGACTGAGCATGCTGCTCAGGGAAAATTCTGCACCACAGCCTAAATTCCGCATACTTATTTTCCGCAACGTCTGAACTAAGTTTCCTAAAAATGTATAGAAAGAAATGTAAAAAACGTCTGCTGCAGAATTCCACTGCGGACTGACCACAGCGGAATTCAACAGCAATTCCGCTACGTCTGAATGTGCCCTAACTGTCCCAGCCTTCTATATTGGGTTGTCAGTCTCTAGTAACCAGTCACTGTAAAAACACCCACATCTTCAGTTCAGGGCCAAATTGGCTTGTGGTGAGCTGAGGACATAAAAGTGACAAGGAAGCTTCAGTGCTAAAGCTATGTGTTACCCTATTTATTATTGAGATATTAATTAAATGTTAGAAGACATACATAAAAAAATCTGTGTAAAGTACTTCACCACTGAAACTAGACTTCAGACTCACTCTTGAAGAAATTGTCAAATGTCCCCTGCACTACAGTATATTATTTAGGAAGCTATTAGAATATTTCTCAGATATGACCCAAATATTCTGTGTATTGTTTCAAATAGTCTATAGGAATAAGACTATATGGTCTTCTCAGTCCCTGTTGCCTACTTGTTTACAATCCATCTTCATGACGTGTTATCCATTGTCACGATCTCTGGGTATGTGGACCCACTGAGCCATAAAGCCGAAGCGGGATAGCAACTGGCCGAACAGTGTACCAAGTCAAAGTCTATATAGTCCAAGCACAAGGGTACCTGTGGTAGTTCAGGCAGTGGCGATGGTTAGGCTCAGATGGGGCCTTGGCAGCAGACACCAGGCGTGGTGTAACACAGCAGGCATGACCGATCGCACAACACGACTCCAACTTTCTAAGGCACAGGAACAACAGTAGCACGGGATACAGGATACAGGTAGCAGGTACAGGAACACTGGGAACAGGATAAAACTAGGGGACCATTTGCAAGACTAAGGCTATGTTCACACGGGGTATTTTGCCGAGTTTTTTGACGCGGAAACCGCGTTGCAAAACTCGGCAAAAACGGCCTGAGAACGCCTCCCTTTGATTTCAATGGGAGGCGTCGGCGTCTTTTTCCCACGAGCAGTAAAACTGCCTTGCGGTAAAAAGAAGCGACATGCCCCATCTTCGGGCGCTTCCGCCTCTGACCTCCCATTGACTTCAATGGGAGGCAGGAGAAAGCGTATTTCTCGCTGTTTTATGCCCGCGGCGCTCAATGGCCGCGGGCAAAAAACGGCTCGATAATCGCCGCGAAAATCGGCGTGCAGGGAGAGAAATATCTGCCTCAAAGTTCCAAACGGAATTTTGAGGCAGATATTCCTCCCCCAAAATACTCCGTGTGAACATAGCCTAACACGGGTAAAAACAACAACGCTCAGGCAATGAGTGAAAGGGCAGAGCCCTTTTTATAGTCCAGGGTGATCATGCGTTAATAGATGATTATTTTCATGTGCGCGCAATGGCCCTTTAAGGCCGGGCACGAGCGTGCACGTGCACCCTATGGGACACAGCAGAACGGAGTGGAAGTGAGCGCTGGCGTCTCCTGGGGAGGAGATGCAGGCCAGCACTCACAGATCCATGGCTGTGGCCGTTGGGGGGTGAGTAATCCCGACGGTCCGCAGCCGTGGACGCTACATCCATAATGAATTGTCACATGACCACAGCTGCTAGTGCGACCTGTGTCATTCATTGTGATGTCACTTTCCACATTACCGATTGGTCACCATGGTCATAAAACTAGGGAGTGGCAGGGTCTGAGGTGATCGGCATTGGGGGAACAGGCATGATTTGGTAAGCTACGTATATGACAAAGTTTGTTGTATTTTACTTTTAGATCTTGTTGACATTTCAGGAAAACTCAATAAAGAAGACACATCCCGTAAGTTTCTTCACAATTTCATTCTGCTAAGCAAGAAAAGCTCGAAGTTTTAGACATCTGAAGTACGTTGTGATTTTCTTCATTAGATCAACACTGATTGCAATTTACAGAAACATTCTGATTTCTAACTAGTCTCAAGTATTTCTAAATGATCCTTACATTACCTTTACTGTCAAAGTTTCTGTACCTAAACTCTAAATTGCTGCTCTGTCAAATTTCGTGCAAACTCCATTTTTAATTATGCAAATGTGAAAGTGCGCTAATGATCTCAGTAATTGGTGCATGTGCGCTAGATGAGTTTGGCCTAATTTTATCTATATCTGTACTGCAATACCTGTAAGTACAGTATTTTACCCTTTGATGACGTAATTTCTGTCACTTCTATTTCCTTAACAAGGTTAATTAGCAATTGTCTGTCCAGACGGAAACAGTACAGTTTCTGTATTCCCGGTACCCTAAAACAGCGATTGTACAATTTTTGTTGCAGATGAGGTAACCAAAAAACAGCGATTTTGGCAGTTTTATTTTTTTTATGGCATTCACAGTGCGTGTTAAATAGTGATGTAATGTAACAGTTCAGACTTTTATGAACGCGGAAATACTAATTATGTTTATTATTTGTTTCTTTTCACAATGCTTTATGGGGGAAATGGGAAAAGAGGGGTGTTTGGGACTTTTAATATTTTTTATTTTGTACATTAAAAAAAAAAGACGTTATTTGATTGATTTTATTAGTCCCCCTAGGGGACTTGAACGAGCAATCGTTAGGCCCAAGCCCAGAGGCAGGGTTTAATAGGAGTACAAACAGGGCAGACCTGAGGGCCTTTATTAGGCCCCCAGGCTGCCATGCCAACCATCAGCACCCCGCAATTGTGCAGCAATTTTGAATGCATTAAATGCTGCGGCCAGTAGACCACGGCATCTAAAGGGTTAAACAAGCTATAATCGCGATCCCGCTTACAGTGATGTGTCGGCTGTATCATACAGCGGACACCCGCGTTGTATGGAGTGGGCTCAGCCCGTGAGCCGCTCCATACTTCCCCTACCCGGCTATGACGCAAGTATACTGCATACATCGGGACAGGATTAAAAGATTGGTTAAATGATTGTTGCAATTAGAATATAAGCTTAGATTTTGTTTGGTGCCATATTAAAGCCCAGAATTTTTGATCTAGGTGCAATATTCAGGGCATAGCATTCGTTTGAAGTCAGGGTGAAAAAGCAAGATGAAAAGTTTGACTTTCTTGTTCTGTAAAAGTGAAAAGTGGGAGGGAGGGGGAAGCTGCAGGTGAAAGCAGAAAGAAAGATCACAGCCTGCTACAGTCATTTCTCCATGCTATCACCCCATCCCCCTAACAAATAGAGAAGATATGTGCCCCCTGATGGTCATATAGGGGGACTTTTTTTTTACTAAGGGGATGCGAGGGTGAGCAGTTGCACAATTAATCACCCCCTGAGCTTAATCGACCTGGTTTACCAGCATCTAGATCGCAAAGATGTATGATATGTTTTTCATATATGAGCATGTTAACATAGGCATAAGTGGTATGTATGAGCTCTGTGCACCTTGAATTATTATTTTTAGGAGACGTTGTGCGTCTCAGGCTCTGCTCGGATCAGACTTTTAGCCATAACCATGAATTTTTATACAAATCGTGACGCTTTTTAAAATTGCAATATTGCATAAAGGTGCCGATTTTATAAAGTCCTGGGTGGCATTTTCACAAAGTGCCAGGTTTCTTTTTTCAGAAAGTAAATTGTTTTTTTAAATGTATAATTCAGGTTTTTTTTTGTGTATGTCAAAAGTGTGAAATTGTCCCAAAACTCCTTGGCAGCAAGAGAGTCAGGTCAGTTCATGATTTTAGACGTCATCGATAACAGGTTCACCGAAGCTGTCTGTCCTGGCCGCAGACCTGACAGATTTGCATTATACACAGTTACATATATATATATAAACACCAGAATTCTGCGTTTCTTCATCCAGACCGGCCTCCTGGGATGATGTTTCATCCCATGTGACCACTGCAGCCAATCACAGGCTGCAGTGGTCACATGGGATTAAACATCATCCCAGAAGGCTGGGCTGCAGGACGGCAGAGGGATGCGTTGCCATGGCTACGTAAGTATCAGTTTATTTTTTTATGTGCAGTTTTCCGCAGCAAACATTCCGGCTGAAAAACGACACCACAATTTGGAATTCCCTGCAGCTCCCAGGGTGGATATGCTGTGTGCTTTTACACAGCTTATTCGCCCTGCGTGAAAATACCTTAAAGATATTTTCCAGGTGACAATTTTTCTTTTATATCCTCAAAAGCAGCATACAGACGGCCATTTGAAAATAAAATTTTCATTAACAAATTCTCATCATAAAAATCTTCTTAAGGCCATGATCACACACAAATTTTTTTATGCAGTTTTTAGTGCATTTTTTGCTCAGTTTTTTGAGCCAAAAACAGGAGCGGAAACAAAAAAAAGTAGATGCATCAGTTTTCTCCTTATCCTTTCCCTTATGCCTCATGAACACGACCGTTGTGCCACTCGGGAAATTTTTGACGGCATCCGAGTGGCACCCGATAGTCTTTACGGACCCATTAACTTTAGAGGGTGAATCGGGTCCGTCAAAAATGGTCCGAGTCTCTGATCCGAGGAAAGATAGAACATGTCCTATCTTTCCTCGGATCACTGACGGCACACACCGTCGTGTGCATGAGGCGTTACTTTTGGATCCACTTCTGGCTTTGGTTCAAAAAGCTGAGCCAAAAACTGCATCAAAACTGTGTGTGTGATCCTGGTCAAAGCAAAATAGAGAAAAGAACATTATAAAAACTTGTTCACTGCACATTAAATATGTAAGAGAACTCTTTCCACTATCTTATTATTTTGTGAAGATATTGACTGAATTTACAGATGTACCGGCTGCAACACCGTTGTTTTCAATGTTCCCAAGACAACACTTCCTGTCCTGTGATCTGGTTCAGTCATAGGGACACTAGATTCAAATCACCATCCACATCAATGTCCACATCCTAACTGCTGCTCTTCAATGCATGTAGTGCTCACTTTTTATAATATAAACCTTATCTGTGAAGAGCAGTTCTTGGAAGCAGCTGCAAAGGAAAAAAAGTGCTCCCTTGTTTGCATGCCACATCCCTGCTCTAAGCTGTTGGTAAGGTAATGCTTTCTATTAACTTTCTCTTCTCCTGTGAGTGAACCTCAGTATGCGAGCCCAATATTATAGAGCAACATTCTCTCATACAAAGCTATAGTTATAATAATGCATTGAATGTACTAGATATAAAATTTAAAAAAAAATCTAAAAAAAAAGAAATGAAAATAAATATTACAATCCCAGAACAATAGCAAGCTCAGAAGTCTCACCATAGAAAGACTATATTTCCTTTACTTATGTCTAATCTGAAATATAACAGGAGTGTGCCATCTAAAGGGCAACACTGGTAGTGTACCAGTCAATCCACATTTTAGTGCAGATATTAAAGCAATTTGTTTATAAATTCATTATTTAGTTTATACATTTTGTTTATTTATAAATACATGTATTCATTCATTTATTTACATTTTTTTATCATTACATTTTCTGTCATTGGACAAATGAGTATCTTTTAGTATGTATGCACTAAATAAATAGTAATAATGTAATTAGCAAGCAAGAAACCATATTGCTGCTCATCAGCAGATGTTAAAAGAGAGCTCAGCAGACAAATAGCATAGGATTCTGTACAAGGGCAGGGCTACTATTGCATTTAGTTTATACGATACTTTGTGAGCTAATTGCATCCGCAGCACAAGTCTCGTCTCTCTTCTGATTACTACAATGTTTCTGGATGTAAAGAAGAATTTTCCCATTCACTCATCTTAAAAATGATGAGGAATTGAAACACAAATGATATTATATAGCTGCAAAATATTTAACTATATAAAAATGACAACCCCTTTAAATAAATTTAATAAATCCACTTTTTAAGGTGGTATGTTATTAACTTTAGAATAAGCACATTTTGATGTCCATGTGCAAACAACATGCAATGCTGCACAAGCAAGAGGTCTCCATGCTTTAAACATTTATACATATGCCCAGGATTACATATGCCCAGGATACGTCATAAATGTTTGATAGGTGTTGCCCCCCCCCCCCCCCCCCCCCCCGATTCTGGAGAACAGGTCCCTCTGTAAATAAAGGTGGCTGGCCGTGACTACGTCCAGGAGGAGATTCTGTTACTGCTGGCTGTTTGCTTGCAGAATGGGTTTTATGGGAGTTTCAATCTCATGATAGGTGAGGATCCCACTAGTGAAAATGTCATATGTCATAATTGTATAATGTTCAACCCCATTCACTTTAATAGGGATGAGCTGCAATACCAGATACAGCCCATGGACAAGAGTGGTGCTGTTTGTAAAAAAAAAGCAGGCCGTTATTTCAAATCCTGGACAACATTTTGAATCCATAATTTTAAGATAATAGAATGGAAATTTTGATATCTTTTATCACAGAGATGCATCGGGATAATATTGGTAGCCAACAATGAGCTGGAGTCTCTATCAATTTCCAGACACGCATCTTATGGCATATGCCGTTGATAAGCCATAAATGTTTGAGTTGGGAATACCCCTATCGATCTCCGGTGCTTCTTCAGTCTCAATTTCACCATGTATCGTCACATCCTCTAACAGCAGCTGCGGTCGTCATACCCTATGGATAAAAATATTACTGTGACTGGTTATGGCCATGTGACGAATGAATAGTAACCTTCAGCAATAGAAAGACATAGATTTTAGAAAGTAAGTATATTGCAGCAGTTATTTTTATTTTTCTCAACAGGTTGTGGCAATTATTAGGGCACGTTCAGACGTGGCGGAATTTTTCCACTGCAAATGTTGGTGCAGATTTGGGGCAATTATGCAACGAATCTGCACCAACATTTGCATATTTGACAGGAAATTCAGACGTTGGAGAAAACACAGCGGACTTGCCACAGATTTCAGTTTTTGCAATGCAAAGGCTGAAATCCGCAGTGAAATTCCGCTTCTTCTCCGCAACAGTCAGTGCATGCTGCAGAGGGATAATTCCGCACCGCAGCCTATGGTCCGCAGCAGAGTTTTCCACAACATCTGAACTAACTTGCCTAAAAATGTATAGAAACAAATGTCAAAAACGGCCTCTGGAGAATTCCACTGCGGACTGTCCACAGCGGAATTCCACAGCAATTCCACCATGTGTGAATGTGCCCTTAAAAACCAGACAAATCCTCAAATAGCAACTACACTTATATCAAACTTTTGATTTGTGATAGAGACATTTAAAAAGTTTGGATAGGTGGAGGTTTGGGTGCTGAGACCCCCACCATTGCTGAAACGAAGCTGCGGAAGCACTCAGCTGAGTACCCTGCACCCTCGGCTATGATCAGCGCTCCTTGTCAGGCTGTAGACGGTTTACATACAACGTCTATGAGAGCCGTCTTCAGCTTGACAGGGAGTGCCGATCACAGCCGAGGGTGCAGGGTACTCAGCTGAGCGCTTCTGCACCTTCTTTTCAGCAACGGTCGGGGTCTCAGCATCCGGACCGCCACCGATCCAAACTTTTAATATGTCTATATGACATATCAAAAATTTGATGAAAGTGCAGTCACCCTTTAATGTTTTTGACTGGTATAGCTTTGTTTTAAGAGACAACTATTTAAATAATACCATGTGAAATTTTTCTGTGGAAGAAAAAAAAATCATTATTTTTTATAAATAATTTTATGCCATTGCTACATATTTGATATAAGCTTATTAAAAAATAAAAATAAAAGGCAAATGAAAAATTTACATCGCTAATAAAACTTTATATATAAACTTCATAATTAAAATACTGATGCTGTACAATAAAACCTGAACTATTTTTAGTCATTTTAATTTTATAAGTTGCAAATAAATCCTAGATGCCAAAAAGAGGAGTGAATTATAGACATTATAACAGAATATGACTTTTTTTGGTAAAAAAAAAAAAATAATAATTATATTTCCTGCTGCTGTCTTGAAAAGATATCTGAAAACTCTCCCACAAATATCAGTTTTCTTTCCTTATTAAATTCATACACAACTAGGTAGGCTCGATATGCACCTGCATGATGCTTTTCCTTCCATTGCGGGATAATGTGCCAAATATCTGCTTGCCTGTACAGCCGTTCCATGAAAATTAGCTAAGCTCTTTTTTGCCTAGAAAACATCTGCTTTTAGTGATAGCAGCTGTGACAGTCAATTAAGCTCTTCAAAATTCACTTGTACAAAGGGGCTTTTGACGAGGATGATAAATGACCAGAATTACACCACAGCTTTTAAGTACCTAATTCTAACCTAACGGGTAATGAGCAGAATACTTTTGCACCTGTCACATTCAGAACATCGCCATTATTTGTTTTTTCAAGTAGGCTTTTTTATTTCTTTTTATGCCATTAGGTCTAGTAAAGAAGATGGCAACAATGTTTTAATTGGCTGTCAAGAGAACATTATATGCAAACTTGACATCACATTGATCTCAGTATAGTCACATTATATGCGGCCTGACACGTTCCTTTCAGAGTGGACTGCCATTATTTTTTAGCCTTTGTTTTTCTCATTTCGACCGGGAGATGTTCAGCAAATCTCAGATTCAGGAGTCAAAGCACTCCATAAAAGTTGCCAGCAATTTAGGTTGCTCCATTTATATTTAAATGTAGAGATGGTAGAAAATAGATGGCTTATTTAGGTTAGTGGATGCCAAATGAATATTTAAATGAATTAAACATGAAGTTTAAAAGGACAATGAGTTGTAAATTGCAAAGATCAGTCCCTGAATTTGAGTTGTAACCTATGACCCTTATCATTTCCTATTCTTTTATTCCCTATTTTCCTGACACTTTTACTCCAAATGGGTCTTTAGGAAACTGTTGCTGATGTAATATGCTGTGGGTACAAAAAATAATCTCTAATTGCCTGAGTTATAAGATAAATGCTCAGGGTGTTCCGCACGTCATTTCAATTTTCTGGAAGAAACTGCAGTCAATTTATAGTAGACTTAGATTAATCATGGAAGACATGCAAATATCCAGTAGCTAATATATTGCAGACAATGGGCAAATATAGTCAGTTGTAACCGTCAGTCTTTTCATAGTTTGTGTCATTTTTGGGCTTTTGTGCCTCTCTGTACCAATGACATCATAACCCACTATTGCTGTCAATCTGAATAATATCAGCTACTCATGTATTCAAGTTGTGTAATTGCGGCATGATTATCACATTTCAATAAGAAAGACAAAGAAAATATAGGGTTATGTGGAACATTAAGCGAAAGGTGTCCCTCAAACATGGTCAGCCTGAAACTAGCCATTTCTATCCCAAAGACTTCTCTTGATTGAAGACGCTTTCAGGGTTCGTTTTAGGTGGAAGCATACAGGACGACTGCCCAGGGCCCGCATTTCCTAAGGACAGGAATACCAGGAGAATCCCCTTCACCTCCCTAGATGAAAATTGACCATAAAACAGTATTATTTAGCAGTACATTGAGGTATTACATGGGAATTTAAGTGCAGTATTATGTCAGAACTATATGGCAGCATTACATGGGCTCTTTAAGGGAGTTGTAATGGAATCACTAGTTAAGTAGTTCCCCCAAATGCAAGTTATGGAATTGCTCTGTAAGCGATTCCCCAAAGGCAGCTGGAATCTGCCGGGATAGGCATGCAAATAATCCGCTACCTCAAGTCCGTCACTACTCTGATCTGCAGAGTCTAAAGCTACTCTAGGCTGTTCACCAGAACCCACCGCAAGGCAGGTTGGATTTGGCTGCATAGAACCCAGGTTGCGTTAACAGAATACGGTGTTGGACAGGAGGTGAAATGCAGGCAATACTAGAACGGAAAACCAGACAGCCAGAGGGTAAACAGCAAACAGAGTAGAAAATCAGGAGAGAGTCCAAATCAGAAAACAGAAGAATGCCAGGAGTTGCAGAGGTCAAAACCAGCCGAGAGCAAAATGTCCAGTGCCCCAGTGCCCTCTGTAGAGGCTGCCCCAGTGCCCTCTGTAGAGGCTGCCCGAGTGCCCTCTGTAGAGGCTGCCCCAGTGCCCTCTGTAGAGGCTGCCCCAGTGATGTCAGGGGCTTGCCCAGAGCTTGAGTCCCAGGCAGAGCGCTAGTAGGCTCTTCCTGGGACTCCAGCTGTGCTCCTGACATCACTGGGACTCCTGCTCTGGGGAAGCCCCTGACATCATTGTCGATGTATGGACAGCGATGTCAGAGGCTTCCCCAGAGTCCCGGAGCAGAGCCGATAATAGCGCTCTGCCCGGGACTCCGCTCTGGGGAAGCCCCAGACATCGCTGTTCATATGTGGACAGATATGACAGGGAATTCCGCAGCGTCCCGCAGCAGAGCTGACACCAGCGCTCTGCTCGGGACTCCGGCTCTGGGGAAGCCCCAGACATCGCTGTTCATATGTGGACAGCGATGTCAGGGAATTCCACAGAGTCCCGGAGCAGAGCCGACACCAGCACTCTGCTCGGGACTCCGGCTCTGGGGAAGCCCCAGACATCGCTGTTCATATGTGGACAGCGATGTCAGGGAATTCCACAGAGTCCCGGAGCAGAGCCGACACCAGCGCTCTGCTCGGGACTCCGGCTCTGGGGAAGCCCCAGACATCGCTGTTCATATGTGGACAGCGATGTCAGAGAATTCCACAGAGTCCCGGAGCAGAGCCGACACCAGCGCTCTGCTCGGGACTCCGGCTCTGGGGAAGCCCCAGACATCGCTGTTCATATGTGGACAGCGATGTCAGGGAATTCCAGAGTCTCGGAGCAGAGCCGATACTAGCGGCTCTGTGTCCCGCGGGCCGCAGATGACAGCCCCAGGGGCCACATGTGGCCCGCGGGCCGCGTGCTTGAGACCCCTGATCTAAAGACAGAGCCGATGTCCAGTTCCAAGAATCCAAATAGTCAGGTGATACAGGGAGTAGCCAGGAGCTTGATCAGAAACTGCATACACAAAGAAATTCACAAGCAACAATGAAAGAACTGACCAGACTTAAATACTCCACCCTAGAATCTGATAGGATGAGAACCGAGAAATGAGATTGGCTCTGCATTTCAATCCAGAGCAGCCCAGAAGCTAGGCTAGTAGTCATGTCAACCTGAAAGAAATGGACGTTTCCTAACAGGACTATTAGGCCAAATGCAAATGATGCGTATTACGTGTGGATTTGCCACACAGATTTTCCTGTGGTGAATCCGCAGTGTAATAGACTACCAGCAAAGTAAATGAGATTTCGGGAAATCTCATCTACACATTACAGAATTTTTCCGCACATTAATTGCGAAAATGTATCTGACATGTTTATTAGAAATACACTAAAGTCCACAGCATAAAACTGTACCTATTTCCACATTAAAATTTAAAAACCGCACCTGAATATGCATAAAATGCATTAGTTGCGGATTTTACCTGGGGAATTACCTGCGGTTTTGATGCAGATTTTCTGCACCAAACTACATGCAACGTGTGCATGTAGTCTTATTTGGATATAGTAGATAGTTTTATCTTGGTACTATATGGTGGTATTATGTGGGCTGTATATGTAGTATTATCTAGACACTGAATGGAGGTATAATTTAGGCATTGTATGGCGGTAATATTTGGCCACTGAATAGCTGTGTAGGCATTGTAGGTCAGTATTCAGGCATAAACATTTGGGTAAAAAGTGCATACGTGTTATGGTCTAGTTCCTATAATACCTAGAGAAAAAGAAGCAATCGGGTGGCACAATTTACCTATAGTAACCCCCACTATTCCACTAGCTTAGTTATGGCCCAGGTACCCAGCTGGTGCTAGGACTTAGGTGCCTCTAACTTACCCAGTGGTTGAGCCTCTGGATAACGTCAGCAGATGGGGAACCAAACAATAGGGAGATTGGATATCCAGCAGTAGATGTCTATAACACAAACCAGGTTAGGGAACAACATAACTGGCACTGAGGCCAGTGTGCAGGGGATTTAAATAGAGCGCCCAGCCCTCTGACTGGTATGGCAAACATGCGCTCTACATTCTCTGCTTGGCATACCCGCGGAGAGACTCATTGTGTGGCCAGCAGGAGGTGATGCTGCTGGACTTCGTCGAGGTGAGTACATTACAATATGTATGTGATATACCGTATATATCGGCGTACAAGACGACTTTTTACACCCTTAAAAAAATGTCAAAAGTGTGGGGTCGTCTTATATGCCGGATATTGTCTTGTACACAGGTTGTGTCTTACCTTGTGAGCCTGCAGTCCGGTACACAGGCTCCCGGGATGCACGGAATCCGCCACGGATCTGAGGGAAGCCGGTATTAGCCGCCAGGGAACATCTCCGTAAGATCCTGTAAGCCTCCGTAGATCTCCCTTTCCTCTCATTCCCTGCCTCTCAGATCTCGCGCGATGAAGCAGCCTATCTGCACATGCGCGAGTTCAAAGAGACAGAGAGTCCTGGGTCCTGCCGCCGATGTCCATAGTGAAGCGCTCCTGCACGAAATGGCAAGTATATCTTAAATTCTATATTTTAAGGGTAAAAGTTGGGGGTCGTCTTATACGCCCAGTCGTCTTATACGCCGACATATACGGTATATAAATTTAAATATAAATATTCATATATATATATACACATATATATATATATATATATATATATATATATATATATATATATATATATATATATATATATATATAGGTAGGTAGAAATAAGCAGCACTCTGCGACAGATTCCAACACGGTAATGGGTGCAAGCAGGTAATCCAGATCCATGGATTATAATACATAAACGAAAGAAATCCCACAGCACAGATATATATATATATATATATATATATATATATATATATATATATATATATACAGTGAAGGAAATAAGTATTTGATCCCTTGCTGATTTTGTAAGTTTGCCCACTGTCAAAGACATGAACAGTCTAGAATTTTTAGGCTAGGTTAATTTTACCAGTGAGAGATAGATTATATTTTAAAAAAAACTGAAAATCACATGGTCAAAGTTAGATATATTTATTTGCATTGTGCACAGAGAAATAAGTATTTGATCGCTTTGGCAAACAAGACTTAATGCTTGGTGGCAAAACCCTTGTTGGCAAGCACAGCAGTCAGAAATTTTTTGTAGTTGATGATGAGGTTTGCACACATGTTAGATGGAATTTTGGCCCACTCCTCTTTGCAGATCATCTGTAAATCATTAAGATTTCGAGGCAGTCGCTTGGCAACTCGGATCTTCAGCTCCCTCTATAAGTTTTCGATGGGATTAAGGTCTGGAGACTGGCTAGGCCACTCCATGACCTTAATGTGCTTCTTTTTGAGCCACTCCTTTGTTGCCTTGGCTGTATGTTTCGGGTCATTGTCGTGCTGGAAGACCCAGCCACGAGCCATTTTTAATGTCCTGGTGGAGGGAAGGAGGTTGTCACTCAGGATTTGACGGTACATGGCTCCATCCATTCTCCCATTGATGCGGTGAAGTAGTCCTGTGCCCTTAGCAGAGAAACACCCCCAAAACATAATGTTTCCACCTCCATGCTTGACAGTGGGGACGGTGTTCTTTGGGTCATAGGCAGCATTTCTCTTCCTCCAAACACGGCGAGTTGAGTTAATGCCAAAGAGCTCAATTTTAGTCTCATCTGACTACAGCACCTTCTCCCAATCACTCTCAGAATCATCCAGATGTTCATTTGCAAACTTCAGACGGGCCTGTACATGTGCCTTCTTGAGCAGGGGGACCTTGCGGGCACTGCAGGATTTTAATCCATTACGGCGTAATGTGTTACCAATGGTTTTCTTGGTGACTGTGGTCCCAGCTGCCTTGAGATCATTAACAAGTTCCCCCCGTGTAGTTTTCGGCTGAGCTCTCACCTTCCTCAGGATCAAGGATACCCCACGAGGTGAGATTTTGCATGGAGCCTCAGATCGATGTCGATTGACAGTCATTTTGTATGTCTTCCATTTTCTTACTATTGCACCAACAGTTGTCTCCTTCTCACCCAGCGTCTTACTTATGGTTTTGTAGCCCATTCCAGCCTTGTGCAGGTCTATGATCTTTTCCCTGACATCCTTAGAAAGCTCTTTGGTCTTGCCCATGCTGTAGAGGTTAGAGTCAGACTGATTAATTGAGTCTGTGGACAGGAGTCTTTTATACAGGTGACCATGTAAGACAGCTGTCTTTATTGCAGGCACCAAGTTGATTTGGAGCGTGTAACTGGTCTGGAGGAGGCTGAACTCTTAATGGTTGGTAGGGGATCAAATACTTATTTCTCTGTGCACAATGCAAATAAATATATATAATTTTGACTATGTGATTTTCTGTTTGTTTTTTTTTTTATATAATCTATCTCTCACTGGTAAAATTAACCTAGCCTAAAAATTCTAGACTGTTCATGACTTTGACAGTGGGCAAACTTACAAAATCAGCAAGGGATCAAATACATATTTCCTTCACTGTATATATATATATATATATATAAATACATATATATATATATATATATATATATATATATATATATATAATGTGTTTTGAAATTACAAGAAAAACTAAAATAGCGTGGGTGGGGGTTTCCTGCTTTGTTGCGTATTATTATATAGTAAGGGTATATCAAATATCTGGCCAATAAACATTTCTTTCACTTACCACTCACACCGCAGAAGTTAGAAACTTTTCAGCCTTATGCAAAAGCTATACCCGGGATTATCAACTGTCGATGAAGTTATAAATCTTCATTCTACCTAAATACATTATAAAAAATAAAGGGGTATTTCGACCAAAGAAATTTATAGTGTATTTGGATATGATTCATGACCCCCCCCCCATATTTTAAATGGAACATGATGGTTGTTAAAGATTTTTTATTGGGATCCAGAAGCGTCTAGTCACATTTTTGGTTCTTATTGTTACTTTAATGATGCCGATGATGATGATGGTGATTTCATCAATTTGCAACTTTCTACTTTAGGGTACTATTAGATAGGCAGATATTCTTTCATGAGCAAGCAACGAGTGATGATTTAGCAAGTCGTTTGCACCCAAAAAACTGTCTATTACACGTGACAATAATTGCTAAATATTTTCGCTGTTTAGTCGTTACTGCGACCGTTGCTCGTTCGGCCACACCTCATCTCCGAACTGCTAACGACTCGAAGATTTCTGATTAGACAAAGGGAATGTGGTGGCGACGAATGATAATCCTTCATTCAGGTAGATGTGGCTGATGGAAACCCATGGAAACCCAACGATTTATCGCCCGTCATTCGCTTATTGCACGCTATTACATGTGGGGATTATTTCTTACATTCTAAATTGTTTCAATTATGTGAAATTTGATAGTGTTTCTAAATATCAAATACTTTAATATAAACTATTACAAAGATATATGAATAACTAGATTAAAAGGACATGTCTCCATAATTCGGCTTTTGATACGTTCAAGGCTTCACCCTTCCTAAAATTTCAATTAATAACAAATTCCACGTTTTCACATCTGGCAAAAAAAACTCCTAAGAAAAAAGAATATGATCAAGCAGATGAAGCTAATTAATAAGAGAGACCACTATTTCCATAATTACATTAAAGTATTCTTATAGCACCTCTAGTTCTCAACAGGATGAAGTAAAGAAGTGTAAATATATTGCAACTAATGGATGATATCTTAATATAGAACTAAAATAAAAAGACTTGAAGGATTCCTGTTCATGCTTTTTGACAAATGTGCACATGTAACATTTGAAATTCCCCTGCAATTCTAAAACATTAAAATGTCCTACTAGTAGAAAATAAATGTGTTTCACCTTGTGAACCCGTCCGTGTACACATTTGTTTCTTGATAGATGGGAAAGGAACATTTTAATTTCCTTTCACATTTATAAATGTAGTAAATTTTCTTCTTGTTAATTTATCTGCCTTATTTTCTAATTGCAACTTCCAGAAACAGGTAATGAAAAGACTAAAACGTATATTAGTCTTAAAAGCCTGTATTTCATAGAGCAAGTAAACTCAAAAATCAAAATTATATATATATAAATATATGTATGTGTATATATGTCACGTCGGGGTTCGTGGACCCACTGGGCCGTACTGCCTTGGTGGTATGGCAGCTCGCAAAGTCTATAGTTTGTATAGGGTACCTGTGGCAGTTCGGACAGTAGCAAGGCAGGCTCGGCTGGGACTAGGCAGCAGGTAGACGTCAGGCGTGGAGTAGCAGGACAGGCGTAGATACAGCACAGCATGACAACAGCACAGCACGGCACTTGACCAGTATAGCACGGGATACAGGAACAGGGAACACTGGAACTGGAAAATACTAGGAGACCATTTTCTTAGACAGACCGGGAAATGACAAACAAAGCTCAGGCAAGGATCAGAAGGGCAGAGTCCTTCTTATAGTCCAGGAAATCATGTGAGTTGATGATGATTGTTTTCATGTGCGTGTGCTGGCCCTTTAAGAGCAGGCACGAGCAGAGAGAGGCAGGTCAGTGATAAAGTCCATAGCTATATGCTGCCAGGGAGCATCGGGCACAGGCAATGGCTGGAGCAGACCAGCAGGTCTGGAGTGAGCGACCTTGTTAGCTGCACACACTGAGTAGGAAGAAACAAAGTCCATAATGTCCTTGGGCAGTGTGGGCCGCCAGAAATGACGGGAAATCAGATCCCAGGTCTTACGGGTCCCCGCGTGACCTGCCAGTCTAGAGAAAGGTCCCCAGCGGAGGATTCCCCCTTGGTCAGGAACACTGGAACTGGAAAACACTAGGAGACCATTTGCTTAGACAGACTAGGAAATTACAAACAACGCTCAAGTAAGGATCAGAAGGGCAGAGGCCTTCTTATAGTCCAGGAAATCATGTGAGTTGATGATGATTGTTTTCATGTGCGCGCGCTGGCCCTTTACGAGCAGGCACAAGCGTGCACGCGCACCCTAGCGGACAGGGCGGGAGTGAGTGCTGGCCTCTCCTAGGAAGGAGATGGGGAGCAGCGCTCACAGATCTATGGCTGCGGGCGTCAGGAGGTAAGTAAACCAGATGGCCCGCGGCCATGGACGCTACAATATATATATACATATATATATATATATTAATATACACATAGCGTATATACACACATATTTATATATATCTATATGTGTGTGTGTATATATATATATATATATATATATATATATACTGTATATATATACTGTATATATGAACCGTACATTCTTTTCCATCTATAACGGGTGCCATGATTGGTACAATGGAATACAGCATCGGTCTTATTACAGATGACATCATCCTTAGCCTTACCTCTCTGGAATTTTCTCTCCCCAAAGTATAACACATTATTCATGACTTTGGTACAGTTAGCTATTATAAAATTAATTGATACCCCAGTTATAAAAAGAAAGAACTAAGTCATTACCCACATCACTGTCTTTCAGGAGTCACACTAATAAAGGACCAACAATTCTCCTGTAGAAAAAAATGTTTAACAGAATGTGGAGATGCATCTTATACAAACAAAAAATCAGCAGCCTCTAATGTCTCATCATCAAATTGATTAGTGATACTTTAGCTGACTAAAGCATAGTGAGAAGGAGTCTTATAGAGTAATCTCACATGGACCCACAGACCATATGAACACTTTTAAACCCACTAAAACAGAGAAAAATTACTTGAAGTCAGATAACTACTCGCTAGTAGCTAACTAATAATTAAAGTAATTTGATGGGGTTGTCATACAACCCATCTCTGCCAACCAGTCTGTCTCAGATAAATCAGCTCTTCACTTCAAAGAATTACCAAACAGAGGGCAGAAAAGGGGTAAGGAGGCTACACAATAGAAAAACGACAACTTTATTTTAGCTGCTCAATTAATATATTTTTTATGTATAAATTTAAGTGGAGAACCTCTTAGAAGAAAAGACAGGTTTTCATATAAATTGCACTAAATAAGAAACAGTAGCCCACATTTTCTTCGACTGGCGTATCTTACACCAATCTAAGTAAAGGAGACAGTTGGATAGATGTATGCCAAATTTATTGAAGGCACACATCTCAATAAATTTGACACGTTTAGAACACTCACGCTGGACACATGCCACACATGCGCCACTCACACGGGTGGACATGTGCCGCACATGTGCCACTCACACCAAGGACACATGCCACACACATGCCACTCACACAGGATATATGTCATACACGCACTACTCACATGTAAGAAACATGCCATACATTTGCCACTCACACACTGGATACATGCTATACACCCCCCACTTCCACATTGATCTCATGCCGCACAAGTGTCGCAGTCACCCAACACAGAAATCACACACTTATCAAATTTATTTTTTCCAGTGCTGAACTTTGGTAGAATCTCTGCAGGCAGAAGAGAAAAGCATGCCCTGAAACGGGTAAGCCAAGCCCAAATACAGGTAAGTCACACCTTGATACAGGTAAGCAACACCACTTCCTTTGCAGCAGTAACCTCTCCGGCAAAAGCCACCTTATGTTGCAAGCCTTATTGTGGAAAAGAGGGCCCTCTCCCTCCTGAGTCCCCCGTGTAGCTGCATCAGCATCACAGGTGAATACAGTACCATGGTGCAGTGTAGAGGGTATAGGGTGCCGACCTTGGTAAGACAGTTGCTTTCTATGAAGTGGGGTATGATACTTTGGTCAGGGAGATGGTACTGAGCTAAGGAAGATTATACTGAGGACAGGGAGATGGTACAAGGGGGCATCGAGATGATACTGAGCCGGAGAGATGCTATTGGGTGAAAAAGAAAATGGTACTTGGGGAAGAGAGATGATACTGGGGGAAGGGAGATAATACTGGGTGAGGGTGATGGTGCTGGGGGAGAGATGTACTGCGGGAAAACAGATGATACCGGGAAGCATGGAAATAATACTGGGCGGAGAGATCGCATAGGATGGGAGAAAGATGATACTGCAGGGGGTGTGAGGGATGGGAAGAAATTATACAAGGGAGGATAATACCTGGGGTATTGGGAGAGAGCTTATACCTAAGATGGGTAGTGTGATGATACCCGTCATGGCTATGGGGTATATGGACCCACTAGGCCGCTCCGCCGTAGCGGAGAAGCAGCTGGCCAAAAAACAGTTAATGATAGTCTTTAGGACAAGAGTACCTGGATAGAAGATTTGACAGAGACTTGGCGTGGCAGACACTTGGTGTAGCAGACACACGGTGTGGCAGACACTTGGCATGGCGGACACTTGGCCCAGATGACACTTGGCACAAATGTCACGCGACTCCGACACTAGACTTCACACTGGAACAATCAAAATTACTGGATACGGGAACCTTTTATACTGGAACACAGGATACAGGGTACAATTAAGGGACCATTAGCAATAACGAACATGGGCAGACACAACAATGCTCAGGCAAGGAGGAAGAGGGCAGGGTCCTTTTCATAGTCCAGGGTGAATTGGGATTGGGTAGGGAAAATTTCACATGTGCGCACGCTGGCCCTTTAAGTCCAGGGACAAACGCGCGCGCACGCACCCTATAGGAAACAGAGGAACAGTGCAGCCTGAGTACAACATGCTGGCGGTCAGCGACTGCGGCCACAAAAATACGTAACGGAGATGATGCTTGGGTAGACAAGGGAGATATGATACATAAGGGGGGATTAGACCTGGGAAGGAATGTAGATAATACCTGAGGGATGACAGGAGAGATGATATCTAATATGCAGGGGCTGATATTTTAGAAAAGGGGGGATACCTCTGGGATGGTAGATGCTACCTGGGTGGGAGAGAGGAGATAATTTGGAAGATGAGATTTAATATTAGATTATGCTGAGGAGGGGAGAAACTATCGTTAAATGATACTGAGGGGGAAGAAAGGATCTTCATTTGGTAGGTTAGCAAGAGGTAGGGTACAGAGAGAAAAGAGTATAACTGCAGGATCAGATAACGCAGGGTTTGTTTGTAGTTTAACCATGGAGCAGAGGCGTAGCTAGGTTCTCCAGCACCCGGGGCAAAGATTTAGTTTGCCCCCCCCCCCAACCTCTTTCCCGACATCTCCTTCCCCCTCGCCGTGTTTGTTTTCTCTACCAATCGACGTGTCATGTCTTTTTATGTAACGCGAGCATAAAAATATTTGTACATTTCACAAGCAATATGGTTCTATACACAACACCAGAGCCAAGCTCATTACATATATACAGCCCCAGAAGCAAGCTCACTACATATATTCAACACCAGCACAAATACAGCTCAATTTAGTGCAACCCCTGCCGTATAGGTGTGTATGGCGTAAAACGACAGCTCCCAGCATGGCCCGAACAATGGTAAGGATATGCTGGGAGACGCCGTTTCACAAAAAATAAATCCTATCATAATCACACCACCCATCATCTCGCTGCAGATCATACAGTGACTACAGTGCTGATTAGAGGCAGAGTGAACATTTACATTAAGTGACTCACCGGTGACATCTCAGATTCTAGTTCTTTCTCTCCATCCGGTCCAGACCTCTATGATGACTTCTCCCGGTCACAGACCATTTCTGCAGTTTGCCGCTCAGAAGTGTTCAGCTTCTCACTTTACCAACATTTCTGCATCTATAAATAAATATAAAGTTATCATTATACCACACACAATGCCCCTAAATATAATAGCGCCATACACTGCACCTCTAATTATAATAGCACCATACACCATGTCCCACACACATACTGTGCCCCCTGTAGATATTGCCTGCCATAGAGCCCCCTGTAGATAGTGCCTGCCATAGAGCCCCTGTAGATAGTGCCCCCATATAGACCACCACTGTATATAGTGTCCAACAAATAACTCCACCTATAGTGCTCTACAGATAGCCCAACAATGTATGTAGCCCCCCTGTAGATATAGCCCACCCCTGTATATAGTGCTCTACATATAGTCCACCCCTGTATATAGTGTTTCACAGATAGCCCACCCCTGTATATAGCCCCCCCCTTGTACATATAGTCCACCCCTGTATATAGTGCTCCACTAGATAGTCCACCCCTGTATATAGTGCTCCACAGATAGCCCACCCCTGTATATACTATATACAAGGGTGGGCTATCTGTGGAGCACTATATACAGGGGTGGACTATATGTACAAGGGGGCTATATACAGGGGTGGGCTTTCTGTGGAGCACTATAGGGGGAGCTATTTGTGGGATACTATATACAGGGGTGGGCTATATCTACAGGGGGACTATATACAAGGGTGGGCTATATCTACAGGGGACTATATCTACAGGGGGACTATATATACAGGTGGGCTATCTACAGGGGGACCATATCTACAGGGGGACCATATCTACAGGGGGACCATATCTACAGGGCTGGGCTATACACAGGGCTGGGCTATACACAGGGATGGGCTATACACAGGGCGGCTATATGTACAGGGGTGGGCTATACACAGGGGGCTATATCTACAGGGGTGGGCTATACACAGGGGGGCTATATCTACAGGGGTGGGCAATATATCTACAGAGGGGGGCTATATACAGGGGTGGGCTATATACAGGGGTGGGCTATATCTACAGGGGTGGGCTATATCTACAGGGGGGCTATATCTACAGGGGGGCTATATATACAGGGGGGCTATATCTAAAGGGGTGGGCTATATCTACAGGGGGGCTATATCTACAGGGGGGCTATATCTACAGGGCTGGGCTATATCTACTGGGCTGGGTTATATCTACTGGGCTGGGCTATATCTACAGGGCTGGGTTATATACAGGGCGACTATATCTACAGGGGGGCTATATACTGGGGTGGGCTATCTATGGAGCACCATATACAGGGGTGGGCTATTTCTAGAGGGGGGCTATATACTATATAGCCCCCCTGTAGCTATAGCCCATCCCTGTATATGGTGCTCTATAGACAGCCCACTCCAGTATATAGCCCCCCTGTAGATATAGTCCCCCGGTATATAGCCCACCCCCTGTAGATATAGTCCCCCTGTAGATAGACACCCCCCGTAGATAAAGCCCCCCCGTAGATAAAGTCCCCCCCGCAGATAAAGTCCCCCTTGTAGATAAAGTCCCCCCCCCCGCAGATACAGGCGCACACTTCTATTACAATTTTTTTTTTTAAATCTCACCTTAATCCCGCTCCCACGCCGTCCGGCAGCCATGGAGACCTGCTCTCTTCTGCGCAGGTCTCCTGGGGGTTGAACGCAGCGTCTATGAAAGGCGCTGATTGGCTGGGCAGGATGACTTTCCCTGCCAGTCAGTCAGCGCCTTTCATCGACGGAAGCGTCACTGGTACAAAAGGTACCAGTTGCTTCATTCGTGGAAAGGCGCTGAATGGCCGGGCACGGAACGTGCCCGGTCATTCATTGCTTCTAATTGTACCTGTGTCCTTGCGACACATGTACAATTATAGTGCAGAGAGGAGGTGGCGCTGGTGCCCCCCTTTGAACTGCGCCCGGGGCACATGCCCCGCTTGCCCCCCCTCTAGCTACGCCCCTGCATGGAGACACAAAGGTCTGTTTAGTAGATACAGTTTGCTTTTTTTTTTCTTCATTTTATATGCATTGAAACATTGAAAATAAATGATTACAAAGGTGAACATAGGCATTTTTTTTACTTCTGTAGTGGGAGTGCAGAGGGTGAGGAGCACCAAAATAATCCTACACAGGGTGTCATGCCCATGGCTGCGGGCCGTCAGGCTCACTCACCTCCTGACGCCCGCAGTCATGGATCTGGGAGCGATGGCCCCAGTCTCCTTCTCAGGAGACGCCAGCACTCACTTCCGCTCACCTCGGCCGGGTTCCGTAGGGTGTGCGCGCATGCTTTTTTTTTTTTAGTTAAACAGTTCGTGTATACATGATTAGACATTGTTATAATTTTTTTTAATTTTTTTTTCAAGTCAGGAAATATTATAAATTAAATTCTAATTTATAACATTTCCCTGTGCTGGTCACTAGAGGGAGCAATTCCCAAAATTGCAGCATTGGCATGTGGTAAAGCAACCACATTGCTTTATGCTGCAAATTTGGTGTAAACACACACGCTCTAGTGAGCTCACAGAATCCCCCCTCCCTTATCCTGGCTAGTTCCAGGAGAAAGGAGGGGATTGAATGTTCAAGCCTCCTACACTGTGTGCCGCCATTTTTTGAGCGAATACACAGTGTAGTAGGCTTACATACAGTGGTAATCACACACTAAAACACAAACACAGACATAACTTACCTGCTCCTGCCGCCGCCGCTGCCTTCGCTCCGTCCGCTCACTCTGCTCCTAGTGCTTGCTTCAGAACACATGTCCGGAAGCCGCAACCGGAAGTAGTCATCTTACTGTCCGGCCGTGGCTTCCGGTCCACAAGAAAATGGCGCCGGATGACGCTCGGCCGAAGACCTTCCATTTCTACTGTGTGGGAGCGGCTCATGCGCCGTTCCCACACAGATGGCGTACACCATAGTGAATTGAACGGCTCCCGTTCGCATTCTCTATGGGGATGTATGTGCCGTATTCCATCTCTGTATGTGTCGTTAATCGACACATACAGAGATGAAAAAAAAAATGGCAGCCCCCATAGTGAAGAAAAAGTTTGAAAAAAAAAAAGTAAAACACAAACACACACATAAATATTTTTTTTTTTAATAAAACACTAAAAGCAAATTGATCTAAAAAATTTTTTTTTTGCGACACCCTTCCTCTAGAGGGGCAGCGCGCGGGCGCCGGACTTTCATGGTTAATTAGCCCACAGCACCCTGGACTATAAGAAGGGCTCAGCCCCTTCCTTCCACGTCTGAGCGTTGTTCTCGTACCCTAAGTTTGTCTATGCAAATGGTCTCCTAGTGTTTCCCAGTTCCCAGTGTTCCCTGCTCCTGTATCCTGTATCCCCTGCTATCCTGGTCAAGTGCCATGCTGAGCTGAAGTCGTGCTGTGCTGTATACCACGCCTGTCCTGCTACACCATGCCTGATGTCTACCTGCTGCCCAGTCCCAGCCGAGCCTGCCTTGCTACTGTCCGAGCTGCCACAGGTATCCTATACGAACTATAGGCTGTAACCTGCGCCCTGCTGGCCAGCTGCAATACCATCAAGGTGGTACGGCCCAGTGGGTCCACGAACCCAACGTGACACAGGGTACCACCTACCCAAAGGCCGGAGCTGCATGATATGGGTGGGGTGCTGTAATGCACACCACCATTGGTCTCTGGAGTTGTGTAAATGTTTTAAGAGACATTCCAGTGATTTTTTTTTATTGTGGCCCCTGTTTGTAGAGTACACCCATAAAAAGGTAGGGCAGGTCATCCTCTTACCGTGCGCTTTGTTGCCATACTTTCCCGGGCCGCAATTATGTCACGTGAATGGAGAGAAGTGTATGACGCTGATTGGTCACTGATTGGTCAGTGTCATACACTTCTCTCCACAACGCCCACTTGGTCAAAAAGTAAAACACGCCCAGTTGCCCATTGAGAAACTCATTAGCATAAAGCTAATATAGGTCATAACTCCGTCAAAAATTATCATTTTTCTAAATAAAAAACACTGCTGTAATTTACATTACAGCACCGATCACATCATGTACAAGATAGGGAATTTATAATCTGGTGACAGAGCCGGAAAAGATAAATGCTGTTATATCAGTCTAAGCTGGCATAGAGGACTTATAATAGGTCTAAACAATGCAGGGTAAAGTGACTTGTACAGAAAGGTGTGAAAAGTTCTGGTCATAAAATGGTTAAATAGGCTTAATGCTAAACTGACTCTACTTTGGATAAAATTCAGTGAATTGGCCACAAATCAAATTTTCACATTTTGACTCATCTCCAAACATGTACAGAGAATACCGGCTGCTGCCAGCAGGGCTTAGCACTGAGCTCAATGACAAATTGAGCCCAACTATACATGCAGTATAAGACATTGCTGTAATATATTCACTCTAGGAGAGCATGCCTAAAGTGATAATAGAAAAGTTCAATATAAATGTGACACTTCTAATGAATTCAGATCTTGTGTCCTCGTCCATCAGATGTTAGATATATTCTGTAAACAAGAGTCATATAATAGGAGAGCAAAGGAAAGTGGAAATTTACCGCACATGTTTTGGACCTTAAAGAGCACCTTTCACTAGGTCATAAAAGTTGAACTGGTTATCTGACCTGAATAGCGCTGTCTCCCTGGGTCCAGGGCTGTTTTCCTTTTTCCTAGAAGGGCGCTCTTAGACCCCTGTGCCTTGTATAGGTTTGTTTTTACTTGTACTATTAAAACAACTGGTCTGTTGGCGCCAGCGGCTTTCATCTGCAATTTCTATGTGGCTCATAGAGATGTCAACGCTGCTGAGGAAAGCCGCAGGCACCGACAGGCCAGTTGCCTTAGTGGCGATCTTCAGGGTCACATGACTGCGACTCTAAGATAATATTTGCATCACGGTTATGTGACCCAGGCAGGTCCTACACTACGTGCCCATGGAAGACATGTTGCTACCACAGGGAAGCCTCCTCAGTCCACTGTGTAATGCTTTCCCACTGTGCCCCACATATTATTAATGCGCGCCCGCGGTCAACATTTTTTTTTTGACACGAAAATCTATTTAATGATCATTAACCAGCGGGGGGGGGGGGTTACTTTATTTATAAATAACAGACTGCCATGTGACCATGCTTCATTACAACTGGACAACATGCATTCCAGGGAAAAGGTACGCTGTGGGAAAAAGAGGCAGTGAATCAAGCACTGGGTTGATATATAACACTTACTATGAGCAGCAGCGTCTTAATTGTGATTGCTAGAAAGGTCAGACCATCTCCAAAAACGGTGAGTCTTATGGGGTCTTCCCAGTATGCAGTGATTAGTACCTACCGAGAGTGGTCCAAGGAAGGAAAACCGGTGACAGGGTTGTGGGCGCCCTAGGCTCAGTGATATACATAGGGAGGTAAAGCTAACCTGGCTGGTCTGATCCCAAAATAAAAATGACTGTAGAATCACCTCCTAAATGCAAGGCAAACTCTCACACAGTGCTCATTACAGAATAGGCAATTCGTATTTGAGGAAAGTTCTGGGCCACCTACCTTCCCGGTCCTATACCTGTGCCATACCTTTCCTCTTAGGAAGGTACGCCAGTGATAATAATGGAGTGTTAAAGGGGTGATCCCAGCTCTACGCTATGCCATAACAATATGATTGGTGAGGTCTAAGCTCTGGGACCCTTACCACTCTCAAAAAACAAAATGATCATGCCCCCTTAATGCCTTTTTACCTGCACAGTGACAATCCCATCCACATACAGTGCAGGAAACTGCAACATATGTAGCTCTTTTTAAGTAAATGGAGCTGTAGTGCAGTTTCTGCAATGGAAGTGGCCCTGTGCAGGGAAAATCTGTGAAGAACCTGCAGCCGAACCGCACCAATCAGGAATTAATGGCATATTCCTTTAAATAATATTAATTCATAGATCTCCAACGTAGGTGAGGAATATATCATATCAACAAGAAATCAGTCTATCACATACTGTGTATTTCTATTCTAGGATAATAAATGCTACAATGGAGATGAAATTGTGCACTTTTTTCGTTGAGTGGGATTTGGATTTGCAGCAGTCTGTCTCCATTAATAGATTATTTTTCCTCTCCATCCTGCTGACTGATATAAAGATTTACAATGACCTGTAGGCTTTTACATTTTGCAATTTGCTAGCTTCTTGATAGAAATCCACACTTTCGCTGGCCGCTTAATTCCTTCCTGAACGCTCTGTTGTAGCACTGACAGCCAAAGCCTGGGACAAAAGCTAAAAAAGGAATGTCCATTCTAACAAGTCATTCTTGTCTGTGCTAAGCTAACGGTAATCCAATCTTCATTTTGCCTTTAGACCCTTTAGTCATGCCACAAACCTTATTTTGTAGCTAACCTAAAACAAGATAAGACAAATTCTTTTATCATGTCAGCGCCTCATGAATACGGATGCCTTTCTCCCACTAGCTGAATATAAGGACAGAAGTCTTTTTGGCTATTAATGTTAATGTGGTCGATGGTAGGATAAGATGAATGAGCCCATATTTTTGCATCAACACTTCTTTTTATAGATTTTTTTTTTTTATTCTCAACCAGTTTTTCTCTATGATCCAACACACCGGACTACATACATAAGCAATATTTATGTGAATTAGGCAATATGATAAAGATTCAAGGTACTGGAAAATGACACATATAACATCAGCTGTGTAAGGCCCCATGCAAACTAACGTATTTTTGCAGCCGCAATGCACCCGCAAATCTGCGGGTGAATTGCGGCCACATTAATTTCAATGGGCCAATGCACATGACCGTGGTTTCCACGGTACGTGCATTGCCCAGGAGCCCGGACCGCAAAAAGATAGGACATGTATTATTATGGCCGTATTCTGCGGTCCAGGCTCATAGACATGAATGCACACAGCCATGTGCACGGCCCGCGATTTGCGGGCGGCCCGCAGGTGACACTCCGCGGCTGTCCAAGCTGCAAATCACGGCCGTGCGCACCACTACGGTCGTGTGCATGAGGCCTAAGGAGGAGGGTAGGAATCGCACTCACCAATCACAAGGAACTAAGAAATCATGTTGCCGCTGATGAATTTACATAGTAATCCGCATTTATATCTACTAACTGCTCATGCTCAATACTGAGCCAATGGATATGAATAAGAAAAAATAAAGTCCTCCAACTAGTCAATGGTGCAGTAAATAATAAAATCAGCCATAGGGAGGGAACTAGTCACGTGACACATGAACACGCCCATAGTTGGGAAGGATCTAGTGCAGACATGGGCAAACTACGGCCCGCGGGCCACATACGGCCCGTTAGGCTTTTTAATCCGGCCCGCCGAACTTGTCCAAATAATAGTAAAAACCTCCTTTTTTTTCCCCTTTCCCTGCAATGCCCACGTTTTCCCAATAGATGGCGCACTCAAAACACATTGACCGTTGTTAATGTGGCGCGTATTTCTCTTTATTTCACTTTAATTTTCACTTCGTTTCACGTCACCATTAAGCCCTTCGGTTTTCAAAGAGTACAATATCAGCCGTCACTTTACCACGAAGCATGCAAACTATGCTAGCAAGCAGTCAACACAAGAACGGGCGGCTACTGCTCAGAGGTTGGCAGCTAATTTACAGAGTCAACAGAACTTTTTTCTTGATAAATCACAGTGCGTATGTTATTTTAATCTATTTACATTTCCTTCTCCCAGTATCTGCGAAATAGTATGTAAATGCCATATCTTGCATATTCCTTGAGACAAATTTATTAACTGATAAGGGCTATTTTTCACATTTGAAAGACAGTTAATAAATTGGGTTGTAGTGTTCTTACTGTGCTATGAGGTTTGCACACACTACATTTAATGCTTTAGTATATCCGGCCCAAACACTCCCTCCAAATGCTCCTGGCCCGGCCCCTCTGTCAAATTTTAGAACCCATTGTGGCCCGCGAGTCAAAAAGTTTGCCCACCCCTGATCTAGTGTCTCAGGCCCCATGCACACGACCATAGATTTCGGCCATAATTGCAGACCGTAATTACAGTCCGCAATTACGGACCCATTCATTTCTATTGACCACGGACACCTTATATTTGCGGGAAGGTAGTAGAAAGCTTCCATAAAAGATAGGACATGTCCTATCTTTTGCGTTTTTACGGATCGTGCTCCCATACTTTATAAGGGAGAACGGGACGCAAATGCTGGTGCTGTCACATGATACACATGAGTATACACATCCACAGTGGGGAAGGCTCTGGTCTCTCACATGGTATAGTCTGTATACTAGGCATGATGGTAACTAACTTACAAATCATGTTACCAGTGATGTCACAGGTGTAACTGTAGATACCCAAATGCCATGTAAAAAGGTAATACCTAATAACAGAAAAAGTTATAAATGTAGGGGACCTGAGAGTCGTGCCACTAACGAAAAAGGTGTCATTACAGTACATACATACAAAAGCAAACAATGGCATACCAGGAAAATGAAATATACAGCACATCTGTGCAATTTAAAAGGCATAAAGTTATAAAATTAAGAGATAACTTCAGGAACTGGTACATTAACCCCTTAAAGACGCAGCTTAGTTTGGGCCTTAAGGCTCAGAGCCCATTTTTCAAATCTGAGATATTTCACTTTATGTGGTAAGAACTTTGGAATGCTTAAACTTATCCAAGAAATTCTGAGATTGTTTTCTTGTGACACATTCGGCTTTATGTAAGTGGCAAAATTTGGTTGATCTATTCAGTGTTTATTTGTGGAAAAAAAGCAAAATTTTGAGAAAATTGGAAATAGCATTTTTCAGAATTTAAATGCCTCTGCTTGTAACACAGAGGGTTTTTACCACTCAAAATAGTGACTAGTTCACATTTCCCATATTCCTCTACTTTATGTTTGCATCATTTTTTGAACATTTTTATTTTTCTAGGATGTCACAAGGCTTAGAACATAAGCAGCAATTTCTCATATTTTGAATAAAATTTCAAAAGCTTCTTTTTTTAGGTACCAGTTCATTTCTGAAGTGGCTTTGAGGGGCCTATATATTAGGAACCCCTATCAAACACACCATTTTAGAAACAAGACCCCTGAAAGTATTCAAAACAGCATTTAGAAAGTTTATTAAGCCTTTAGGTGTTTCACAGGAATTTAAAGCAAAGTAGAGGTGAAATTTACAAATTTAATTTTTTTATTCAATTATTTTTCTCTAATACAGAAGGTTTTACCAGAGAAACGCAACTCAATACTTATTGCCCAGATTCTTCAGTTTTGAGAAATATCCCACATGTGGTCCGTGTGTGGTAATGGACTGAAGCACCAGCCTCCGAAGCAAAGGAGCACCTAGTGGATTTTGAGGCCTGCTTTTTATTAGGCACCATGTCCGGTTTGAAAAGGTCTTGTGGTGCCAAAGCCAAAACAGTGGAAACTCCCCAAAAGTGACCCTATTTGGCAAACTACACCCTCAAGGCAGGGGCATAACTAGGAAAGACTGGGCCCCATAGCAAACTTTGAGACTGCCCCCCCCCTTGTAGATAGTGCCTTTTTTACAGCCCACCCTGTAGATAGCGCCATACAGCCCCCTCTGTAGATAACCTCTTACAGCCCCCTGTAGATAACGCCATACAGCCGCCCCTGTAGATAACGCCATACAGCCCCCCTGTAGATAACATCATACAGCCCCCCTGTAGATAACATCATACAGCCCCCCCCCCCTGTAGGTAACGCCATACAGCCCCCCCTGTAGATAACGCCATACAGCCCCCCTGTAGATAACATCATACAGCCCCCCTGTAGATAACATCATACAGCCCCCCCCTGTAGGTAACGCCATACAGCCTCCCCTGTATATAACGCCAAACAACCCCCCTGTAGGTAACGCCATACAGCCCCCCTGTAGAAAACATCATACAGCCCCCATGTAGATAACATCATACAACCCCCCCTGTAGATAACGCCATACAGCCCCCCTGTAGATAACATCATAAAACCCCCCCTGTAGATAACGCCATACGGCCCCCCTGTAGATAACACCATACAGCCCCCCTGTAGATAGCGCCATACAGCCCCCCTGTAGGTAACGCATACAGCCCCCCTGTAGGTAACGCCATACAACCCCCCCTGTAGATAACGCGATACAACCCCCCTGTAGGTAACGCCATACAGCCCCCCCTGTAGATAGCGCCATACAGCCCCCCCTGTAGGTAACGCCATACAGCCCCCCTGTAGGTAACGCCATACAACCCCCCTGTAGGTAACGCCATACAACCCCCCTGTAGGTAACGCCATACAGCCTCCCCTGTAGGTAACGCCATACAACCCCCCTGTAGGTAACGCCATACAACCCCCCTGTAGGTAACGCCATACAGCCCCCCCTGTAGGTAACGCCATACAGCCCCCCCTGTAGGTAACGCCATACAGCCCCCCCTGTAGGTAACGCCATACAGCCCCCTGTAGGTAACGCCATACAGCCCCCCCTGTAGGTAACGCCATACAGCCCCCCCTGTAGGTAACGCCATACAGCCCCCCCTGTAGGTAACGCCATACAGCCCCCCTGTAGGTAACGCCATACAGCCCCCCTGTAGGTAACGCCATACAGCCCCCCTGTAGGTAACGCCATACAGCCCCCCTGTAGGTAATGCTATACAGCCCCCCCTTGTAGGTAACGCTATACAGCCCCCCTGTAGGTAACGCTATACAGCCCCCCCCTCCTGTAGGTAACGCCATGCAGCCCCAATCCCCCCCAAAAATCCCACCTACAGTGTGTCCTACAAAAGACATGTATCCCCTCTCCACAGGATTGGGGATACATGTGTGATCGCTGGCAGCGATAGGGAGAACGGGGGACCGAAAGTCCCCCGAAGTTCTCCATGACTAACCTCTGACTTCCGGCGTCTGCGCAGCTCAATAAAAATTAAAGGAGCGCTGGTCACGCATGCGACCGGCGCTCCATTCATTTCTACGGAGCTGCCGACACAGACCCCAAAGTCCGAGGTTTGTGATGGAGAACTTCAGGGGACTTTCAGTCCCCCGTTCTCCCTATCGCTGCCAGCGATCACACATGTATCCCCTGTCCTGTGGATAGGGGATATATGTCTGTTGTTTAATGGCAGAGCGGGGAGATACCTCCCTGCTCTGCCGTAGTGTTCAGTGGCGTTGCGCTGTAGCAGCCATAGCGGCACAGGCCCCCTCATGCCGCAGGCCCCATAGCAGCCGCTACGGCTGCTACAGTGGTGGTTACGCCACTGACTGCTACGTACATGTACGTGGCATGTCGTTAGGGTGTTAAAGGGGTCCTCTGGACATTTCTTATTGATGGTCTATCTTTATGATAGGTTATCAATATTAGATCGGCGGGGGTCCAACTCCCGGAACACACGCCGATCAGCTTTTTTGAAGGGGCCGTAGTACTCGTCGCCTTGGCCTCTTCAGTGTTTACCAGGCACAATGCCGTACACATCGGTAGCAGCTGCGCCTGGGATTGCAGCTCAGTCCCGTTCACTTGAATGCAATCCCAGGCGCAGTCGCTCCGTGTGTGTATGGTGTTGTGCTTGTTAACTGGGAAAAGTCAGACGAACGCTATGGTCACATCAATCACGGACACCCACTGATCTGATATTGATAGTCTATCCTAAGGATGGGCCATCAATATAAAATGCCCAGAGGACCCCTTTCTTTAATGTAATGTGTGTGAAGTTTGAAGTTATATAACGTGGCAGAGGGCAGGGTCAGGCAGGCATCAGTATATGTGTTAGGGGGAATTCACACTGAGTTTTTCCAGCATGCTTTTTGACGCGGAAAAACGTGTAAAAAAACAAACGAAAACAGATGCGTTTTTTCCAGCGAGCTCTAAAACCGCTCACGGGAACAAGCGACTTGCCCCTATCTTCGTGCGTTTACATCTCTGACCTCCTATTGACAATAAGAGGCAGAGAAATTTGCCCGCGGCGCTCAATGTCCGCAGCCAAAAAACGCAGCAAAAAACACGGCAAACGGCGTGCAGGCATGTGAAAATCTGCCTCAAAATTACAGAAGGAATTTTGAGGCAGATTTTTCTGCCTGCAAAAAACTCTGTGTGAACAGGAACTTAAGGCTTCAGTATAGGTGTTAGGGGGAGTTCACACTGATTTTTTTGACGCGGAAACCGTGGCAAAAAACGTCCGAAAGTGCCTCCCGTTGAAATTCATGAAATTTTTCCTGCGAGCAGTAAAAAACGCCTGCGGGAAAAAGAAGCGTAAGGCTATGTTCACACAGAGTTTTTTGCAGGAGGAATATCTGCCTCAAAATTCCGTTTGTAAGTTTGAGGCAGATTTTCCTCTCCCTGCACGCCGATTTTCGCTGCGTTTTTCGCCCGTGGCCATTGAGCGCCGCGGGCATAAAACACCGTGAAATACGCTTTCTCTGCCTCCCATTGAAGTCAATGGGAGGTCAGAGGCGTAAACGCCCGAAGATAGGGCATGTTGCTTCTTTTTCCCGCGAGGCAGTTTTACTGCTCGCGGGAAAAAGACGCCGATGCCTCCCATTGAAATCAATGGGAGGCATTTTCGGGCCGTTTTTGACGAGTTTTGCGATGCGGTTTCCGCGTCAAAATACTACGTGTGAACTTAGCCTAATGCCCTTTCTTCAGGCGTTTCTGTCTCCGACTTCCTATTGACAACAAAGGCAGGCAGAAAATGCGTTTTTTGCTGTGTTTTTCTGCCCACGGCCCGATGGCCGAAAAACGTCACAAAAAACGCAACGAAAAACGCGGGAAGTGTTCAAAATATGCCTCAAAATTCCGGAAGGAATTATGAGGCAGATTTTTGTACCTAAAAACTTTTCCCTTCTCCCATGAAGTTTTTAACTTCATGTACCTGTCCTCTGCAGTCTGCACGTCCTCCGCCCATCCTAGGAGATACCTAGTACTCCGGTAGTCTTGACTGTACTGTCCTCCGCCCGAAGTCTCGCGTTGTTCGTTTCCTCTCCCCTGCCTGAGCGCTCCTCCTACCACCTATCGCCGTCCTATTCAACTGTGTGGCAGACTATCAGTGCACAATGTGCAGTGCAAGCAGCTATCACCCGGCCCCCGGACAACGCCCCCCCGCGGCTATCACCAGGCCTCCGCCCCCGCCCCAGATGCCTAGTGTAACGTTAGTGATGCTACTACTAGGCATGAGGGGGCCCGTGCCTCCAGGCCTGGCACATAATGTAATGTGACAGTCAGGGCGACACGGGCCCCCCCATGCCACGGGCCCCGTAGCAGCTGCTACGGCTGCTACTGTGGTAGTTACGCCACTGCCTCAAGGAACTTATCGAGGCGTATAGTGGGCATTTAAATCCCACAGATATTTTGCTGCATTTTGTGGAATTAGGCTGTGCAATTGAAAATCAAATTTTTCCGATAAAATGTACGAATTTTTAATTTTGACAAGGAATAAAGGAGAAAAAGCACCACAACATTTGTAAACCAATTTCTCCCGTTTGCGGCAATGCCCCATATGGGGTCATAAACTGCTGGTTGGACAAACGACAGGGCTCAGAGTGGCAGGAGCGCTATTTGGCATTTCGATTTTGCTGAATTGGTTTCTGGGCGCCATGTCGCATTTGCAGAGCTTCTGAGGTACCAGTACCAGGGAACCCCCTTAAAAGTGACCCGATTTTGAAAACTAGACCCCTTGAGGAATTCATTGTAGTTTTTATGGGGTGCATCCAAATTTCTGATCAGTTTTTATTCTATTTTTAAGAGGCGTGGTGACTAAAAAACAGCAATTGTGCTATTGTTTTTTGTTCTATTTTTTTTTACAGCGTTCATCGTGCGCTATAAATGACATATTCACTTTATTTTGCGCGGCGATACAATTACGGCCATACCAGATGTTTATCTTTTTTTATGTCTTATGGCGATTGCACAGTAAAATACTTTTTATAAAAAATAATGAACTTTTTGTGTTGCCATATCTAGGAGCCAGAAAGTTGTTTTTTTCCCATCAAGAAAGCTGTGCAAAGACTTGTTTTTTTGCGTAACGAACTGCAGTTTCGATCAGTACCATTTTTAGGTACATGCGATTTTTTGATCTCTTTTTATTCCATTTTTTGGGAGGTTGAAGTGACCAAACAATTGTGATTCTGATACGGTTTATTATTATTTTCTTTTATGGCGTTCACCGTGTGGGATAAATAACGAAATACTTTTGTAGTTCAGGCTGTTACGGACGCGGTTATACCAATTATGTATAGTTTATTTCTTTATTTCTTTATTTGTATTAATATTAAAGGACTGATAAGGGAAAAAGTGGGATTTTTACTTTTATTACTTTTAAAACTTTCATTTTTTTACTTTTTTACACCTTTTTTACTTTGTCTCACTAAGTGCAGCGTAGTGCAGTGTATTAGAGCTACTCACTGACAGCAAGCATAGTGGGTTCTGATTTTCACTAGGCTTCTGTAGATGGCATAGCCGGACGCCATTATTAGGCCTCCGGTTGCCATAGTCACCATCACCATCACCGCCCGCTATCATGTCATTGGTGGTTTAACCCCTAAGAAGACGCGATCACTATTGAACGCGGCTTCTAAGGGGTTAATCAGCGGGGACACCGCGATCGTTCCCCGCTGTAGGAGCTGCGGCAACTGCTGTACGAGACAACAGTTGTCACAGCTCCTGTATGTGTCGGGAGGACGACTGAAATGGACGATTCTCCTGTGACGTACTATTCCGTCATGGAGTGCGAACTATGTGGTTACTATGACGGAATAGTACGTCCAGAAGCGCGAATGGGTTAAGGGAATCAAAGGGCATAAATTGTAGAGATAAATAATAATATTTTAAACAGGCGGAACCGACAACCATCATTATGTAGCAATCATGTGCGGTTTTTGACGCAGAAACTGCGTCAGTAACGGGGCAAAAAAACTTCCGAAATGCAGAGGCATTTTTTTCCCGCGAGCATAAAAAAACGCTCGCTGGAAAAAAAAGCGACGTACTCTATCTTCAGGTGTTTCTGTCTCTGACCTCCCATTGACATCAATGGGAGGCAGAGAAAGCGGTTTTCGATACGTTTTTTGCCTGCGGTGCTCAAAGGCCATTGTCGAAAAACGCCACAAAAAAACACAGCAAAAAACTTAGGAAAGAGTGCAGGCAGGTTAAAATCTGCCTCAAAATTATTTTTCTGCCTGCAAATTCTCAGTGTAAATATACCCTAAATGAGGGAATGCACCATCGTGTGCAGGCAACGTATTAAGGACCTCACAAAACTGCCAACTGAGGGGTGCAAAGCTAGTGAGGTTGTATAAAAATTAAGCCCTGTCACCTATCATACCAGTCTCTCAACCTCTGAAATACACCCCGACAAAAGATATGCATACCTCCCAACCGTCCCGGATGTGGCGGGACTGTCCCGGTTTCTCACCGCTGTCCCGCTGTCCCGGGTGGTCTGCAGAATGTCCCGCTGGGCGCTGCAGCTGTATCAAAACAGCTGATCGCTGCTGACAGGCGCCCTGCATGCCAGACGTCTGCAGCAGCGATCAGAAGAAGGCAGGAGTCTTGCGGCGGTGTTCTCACTGGGATCGATGCCGGAACGGGAGTGGTCCAGTCACCTGACCTGTCATCTGACCTCACCGGTCAGGTGACTGGACTGGTCCACTCCTGGGCCGGCATCGACACCAGTGAGAACGCCGCCGCAAGACTCCTGCCTTCTTCTGACGGTGAGTGAAAGCAGAGCGGAGAGCGGCAGCAGTAGGGCCGGCTACCTCTTATAAGGGGGTTGTGTTGCGCTACCTACAGGGATCTATCTACAGGGGGCTGTGTCTGGTGCTATCTACAGGTGGCAATCTACAGGGGGGCTGTGTGGAGCAATCTACAGAGGGGCTGTGTGGAGCAATCTACAGGTGGCTGTATCTGGAGCTATCTACAGGGGGGCTGTGTCTGGCGCTATGTACAGGGGGCTGTGTTGGAGCAATCTACAGGGGGGGCTGTATCTGGCGCTATGTACATGGAGGCTGTGTGTGGCGTTATCTACAGGGGGCCTTGTGTGGAGCTATCTACAGGGGGCTGTGTGTGGAGCTATCTACAGGGGGCTGTGTGTGGCGCTATCTACAGGGGGGCTGTGTGTGGCGCTATCTACAGGAGGGGCTGTGTGTGGAGCTATCTACAGGGGGCTGTGTGTGGTGCTATGTACAGGGAAGCTATCTACAGGGGGGCTGTGTGTGGAGCTATCTACAAGGGGGCTGTGTCTAGCACTATGTACAGGGGGCTGTGTGGAGCAATCTACAGGGGGGCTGTGTGTGGAGCTATCTACAGGGGGGCTGTATCTGGAGGTATCTACAAGGGTCTGTGTCTGGCGCTATGTAGAGGGGGGCTGTGTGTGGTGCAATCTATAGGGGGGCTGTGTGTGGAGCGATCTACAGGGGGCTGTGTGTGGAGCTATCTACAGGGGGCTGTGACTGGCGCTATGTACAGGGGGGCTGTGTGTGGAGCACTCTACAGGGCGGCTCTGGTGGATGATTTTTCCATTGACCGGTAGCAGAGTTACACAACTGGGAAAAAAAATCCCCATCATGTAATTCTGCTACCTGTCAATTGAAAAGTCATCAACCACAGGGTCTCTCTCTTGACTTTCATTGTTCTCAGCCTTTTGGTTTGTCCTGCAGCTGCTGCCGCCGTGATGAACAAATGTTATACCCAAGATAGGAAAAGTAACACAAAGACGATATAACCTGAACTATAATAACTGTGATATCCAGACAGTCTAGAGATCTGCAGTGAGAATGTGGGCTTGTTATTTGCAGAAGGATCTGGCCGTGATTTGATGTGTTGATGCAAGATATTGGGCGTGGTTAGGGGGTGTGGCTTAAAATGTCCATCTTTTCGAAATTCAAAAGTTGGAAAGTATGGATATGCCCATGGTGAGCAGTACTCTCATTTCCCTATATATATATATATATATATATATATATACACCAGAAGAAAAAACGGCAGCACTCTAATTCAGTGTATAGGTTCCAGTAATGAAGGGTGCCAGCTGATAGTCCCGATCCAAAGACCATACGTATATCCAAAAAGAAAATTCAGCAGCACTCCAATGATCAAGGTGAAAAAAAGGTGAAATTTATTGTGCCAACATGGCAATGCAACGTTTCCGTCCCACCTTGGGACCTTTCTCAAGCATAGTGATACATACAAGTTCAGTGCTTTATATAGTGTGTATACAATCAGTGTCATCAATCTCATTAGAATAATGAGGTTGATATATACATCTCAAAATAACGGGATACAGCAAAGAAAGAGTATCGAAGTGACATAAATCGATACAAATAGTGAAAACAATACAATGATGTTAAAAACAACATAAAACATACATTTCTGATGCAAGAAATTACAACATTCCTTAAATCGCAATATTCACCAGCTGGGTGAGATTCGGAGACTGCACGACCACTTAACCAATCAGAACGCCGGTATTGTTGTAAGACGTATAACACTTGTCATTCACAGCCGGTATCTGTCCGGCTCCACTGCGCATGCGTCGGATCAGTCCGGACCGGATATGACGTCTCGCTATAGTAACTAGGATACCGATCGTTAGTAAACAAAGTCCTCTTAGCATTCAATTATATGTGGTCGATCCGTATAACCCGGAAATGACACATCGCTTCAGGAGTTAAACATATCGATCCTCCGAAAAGGCATTGCATACAATACAGATAAGAAATATGATTTAACTAAAAAAAGACTATTTTTGCTCATCTTGTCTTTACACAGCACCAACAGGGTAAATATACCCAAATGTTATACCTGCATGGGAATAGGCAGTTTACCGCACATCATAATTAGAGTGACAAAAGCTCATTCATAATAATATATAAATAGACCAGTAGAATCCACACGAGGAAGACGGGATCCCGATCACATTCCGTGGGCGGCGGTCTCCGTCATTCAGGTTCGTGGAAAGAAACGCACACAACATCGTGTACGCGGTCCCAACCATATCACCTATAACACGTGTAACGGACTCACTATATTTAAAATAATAAAAATAAAAAAGAGGGAAAAGATGTGCCGTAAATATCACCCAGCCATGGGAAAGGAAGAAACTAATAAAATATCAAATTTGCTGAGAAACAGACACATTGAGCAAGAGAACATTTCAACTACCTTTCCATCGCAGATATAGCTAATATTGGTTATCGTAATATCAATAAAGTTGATCTGAAGTGGTCCTGCAGTCCCATGTTTATCTATAATAGAAGAATTTTTATTAAAAAACATGTCAAAAATTTATGTATCACATATATTCTTTTTAAAGAGGAGAACATCACCAGAAGTCAAGACACAACAGAAGGTAACGGTCTCAGGAAGCAACTCTGGCTACATTAAATTCAACGTTAAGACCATTAGGTCGCAAGGTATTCAATTGGAAGATCCATTGAAGTTCACATTTATGTAGTGCCCTATGTCGATCGAACCTGAATGACGGAGACCGCCGCCCACGGAATGTGATCGGGATCCCGTCTTCCTCGTGTGGATTCTACTGGTCTATTTATATATTATTATGAATGAGCTTTTGTCACTCTAATTATGATGTGCGGTAAACTGCCTATTCCCATGCAGGTATAACATTTGGGTATATTTACCCTGTTGGTGCTGTGTAAAGACAAGATGAGCAAAAATAGTCTTTTTTTAGTTAAATCATATTTCTTATCTGTATTGTATGCAATGCCTTTTCGGAGGATCGATATGTTTAACTCCTGAAGCGATGTGTCATTTCCGGGTTATACGGATCGACCACATATAATTGAATGCTAAGAGGACTTTGTTTACTAACGATCGGTATCCTAGTTACTATAGCGAGACGTCATATCCGGTCCGGACTGATCCGACGCATGCGCAGTGGAGCCGGACAGATACCGGCTGTGAATGACAAGTGTTATACGTCTTACAACAATACCGGCGTTCTGATTGGTTAAGTGGTCGTGCAGTCTCCGAATCTCACCCAGCTGGTGAATATTGCGATTTAAGGAATGTTGTAATTTCTTGCATCAGAAATGTATGTTTTATGTTGTTTTTAACATCATTGTATTGTTTTCACTATTTGTATCGATTTATGTCACTTCGATACTCTTTCTTTGCTGTATCACGTTATTTTGAGATGTATATATCAACCTCATTATTCTAATGAGATTGATGACACTGATTGTATACACACTATATAAAGCACTGAACTTGTATGTATCACTATGCTTGAGAAAGGTCCCAAGGTGGGACGGAAACGTTGCATTGCCATGTTGGCACAATAAATTTCACCTTTTTTTCACCTTGATCATTGGAGTGCTGCTGAATTTTCTTTTTGGATATATATATATATATATATATATATATATATATATATATATATATATATATATATATATATATGTATATATATATATATAATAAAAAATCTTTATATGAAGTTAGCTACTGGCTAAATTCGTGTAATCCTTGCTTAGGTCCAACATGACTAGTACAAGGGTGAGTAAAAAATTATCCGCACTCGGATAATGCATTCAGGTCATGAGAAGATGATGATTATTTTGGTCTCCCCTCACCAGCTCACATGTGGTTTTTCCTTCATTCCTTGGACTCCCATTGATCTGCATTCAATTTTCCACTGCTCTTTTACTGTCCCCTTTTATAATTCTCAAGGATCACCAATCTTGGCTGCTACCCCAGTAGTTCTGTTTATGTTATCAGCAGATTAAGGCCTCGTTCACATCTACATTGGAGGCTCCATTATTGGCCTCCGTCGCAGATCCGGCTGAGAATACTGGAAACTATAGGGTTCCATCAGCCACCGGTGGTATCAGTCATGCAGCAAAACCGTTTTTTTCCGTCGTTCGGCTCCTTTGATGGATCAGAATAACGGAAAGCCGAATGCAGATATGAACGAGGCCTAAGAATAAGTGTGAAGGATCAGTATGCCAGGTTCAGTCATATTTACTTTTCCTGTTTTGCTGTGGATCAGATTGAGCTCTTTTCACACTTTACTAAATTTGAACCGCAGAGCATTTCTCTTGTGACTAAATAGTGTAGAAAATGTGTAGCAGTGGTGGCACTTACACCTTACATCTCACTATGTTGAGGACTAAATCCTGATCCAGAGTCCGCTGTATTCTTTCCACAATCCTATTAGATAAACACCACAAATTCTTTGGGGGCCATTTTGGCTACTAGGGGCATAAATATGTAGCTGTAATATACTGCCCTTACATAGGGCAGCATATTAGCCGACAGATACCAGCGGGTACACAGATAAATTAAGAAATTATTCAGCACAGAATTTGTAATTTTGCAAAAAGAAACTGGTATATATTTTTTTCAAAACTTTTTATTAAAGAGTTTTCACAATATATAAATTTTACAATACAACAAGGGGGAAGAGGAAAGGAGGGGAGATAAATCGGGAAATCAAGTTATACAATCATACAAGTTTGACAAATGTAAACAGTTTCAGCGCGCTTTGTAGAACATAAAAATATATTGAAGTCATTTATAAAGTAGTCCAGTTTAAATCATGACATTATAATACTATGAAAATATATACTACAGTATAATACTACTGTATAAGGCATTGTCACAATCCGGTATGAGTATCAGTAATGCAAAGTCATTAATGTGTAGTAACAAAGTAAAGGGAGGGAAGGGGGGAACTAATATATGGATGTTATGAACACAACTAAAGTTAGCACGTAATTGGTGGGATTCCTGCAACAGTTTGTTCAAGATACCATGTGGTATATTGAAAGTATGTGAAGAGTTTTTCTTTTATTGGTGGCGGCAGTGTATCAATAAATGATTCCCATAAGGTAAAGAATTTCTTGGCTTTGAGTTCTTTATGCAGGGTGGCTGCCACCCAGTCCATCCTGCAGATATGGGAAAGTTTCTGTAGAAACAGTTTTAAGGATGGGGGTTGGGGGAGAGCCATTCACGTAGGATAGCCTTACAGGCCGCACTTGAGATGATAAAAAGTTATTTTTTTGCAGTCGGAGCGAACGGAGGAGCGTTGGAGTCTAGCATAGCAAAAATGGTCCAGGTGGGTGACAGTGAAACAAAGTTGACTAAGTGTGTAATAGCGAAAGGTTTCAACATGATTCCAGAACTGTTGTATGCAAGGACAACCCCAGAAGCAATGATATAGGTCAGCGTTTAATGTTGCGCATTTCAGGCAAGCTGACGAGGGGAATCTACCCATAAGGTAGTTCCGCATTTATATAGCCTCTGTAAGTAATTTTGAGGGCCATGTCCCAGTAGGACGCAGATGGGAGAAATCTTGAGGCTACATATAAATTGTCCATGATGTCCTCGATGGTTAGCTCTGGAAAGTGTTGCAACCAGGAGTGTACCCCATTTTGGGGAGTGGCATAATCAATAGATGACCTAAGAAAGTTATAATACAGCAATGTTCTCCCCTGTGTATTTTTTTATTTAATGAGCAAGTTGGTTATGAGGTCCTGGGAAAAAGCGGAAGAGATTTGGTTTGCAATTTTCCTCACAGAACCAGAGGCCTCCAAACATGGCAAGAGTGACATAGAGGGAAAGTGAAATTTATCCTGGAATTCTGAAAATGTCAATGGATGATAGCCATCCGCTAACATGAAGTCAGATAGGCACGCCACCCCTCTCCCATTGACCAAATATCGTTGCAGGATGTGCGTTTTGGAAGTCCGGATTACCCAGTAATGGCAACAGCAGCGAAGTATGCGGATCAAGGTTGGACTGTTTTCGTATGATGTGCCATGTCTTAATGGTTGTGGAGAGGAGAGGGTTGAGACGCACCCCCTCTGGTAACAGTTCAGTGGGAGCATGTAGGATGTATAAAAGAGAGTGAGGTTTAGCAAATTGGGCTTGGAGTGAGGGGTCCGAGTAATGGGATGTATTATGTGTCCAGTCTGCCAGGACTCTAAGGTGAGCCGCCAGGCTGTAGTTACGTATATTTGGGAAGTTGAGTCCTCCATGAAATTTAGTCTGTTGTAAGGCTCGCATGGCTATTCGGGGGTCGGGTATTATTCCAAATAAAGTTTCTGTATAGGGTGTTAATAAGCCTTTCGTGTCTGGCTTTAAGATAGATTGGGAGTAATTCTAATAAGTATAGTAGTTTAGGAAGAGCTACCGATTTTAGGGGATTTGCTCTACCAGAGAACGAGAGATTACAGGATTGACAGGTCATTTGTTTTAATTGAGCAATATGTGTGGATATATTTTCTGTATACATTTTGTACACAGATTTCTTGTGATGGTTGTCCCTAAGTAGGTAATGTCGTTTTGTGTCCATTTAAGGGTCAGATCAGTAGCCCAGGAGGGGTGGGAGGCGTTTAGGAGCAGACTTCCGATTTGTCCAAGTTAATGGTGAAACCCGATTGTGGTCCGTATGTTTCGAAGAGTAAGATGGTGGATTGGAGCGTTTGTCTAGGGTTGGAGAGAAACCGTAGGACATCATCTGCGAAAGATGAAATGCGTATGTCATGGGAGTTGATTTTAAAGGGTTTTTCCAGCTTCTGACAACTGATGGGTCATCAGTACATGGATCTGTGGGGGTCTGGCACCTACAGATCAGCTAGTCCGGTGCCTCCGTGCACTGGACGTACAAGCCCGGAAGCAGTTAGCTCCGGCCACAGAATAGCAGCTGAGCTGCAGTACTCAAGTGAATAGGAGCAGACCTGCAGTTCTGCAACATGGCCGCTATGCTATGTACGGAGACAACTGCTTCCAGGCTCCGTCCATAGCATTATGTGCCACAACATCCGGTGCCTACAGGACACTGGAGCGACTTATTGGTGCGGGGTCCGGGTGTCGGACCCGCACCGATGACATAATGATGACCTATCCAGTGGATAGGTTATCAGTTGTCAGAAGTTGGACAACCCCTTTAATGCCTTCCATGTTAGTATCAGTTTGTGAAAAACAAAATAGTATTTACGAATGGACATTCACTTTAAGAACTGGACCTGAGTAAACAATATCCATATGTACATCTGGGAATACAAGGCCAATTTTTACCCTGGTACGACAATCAAGGTGAGAAAATGACCATGTGGAGGGAGGTATTTAATTCTTCTGTTGATCAGAAGATTAATATTCATCAAGGAAATATTGTATTCAGTCATTTTAATTCTCCGTGTACTTTTGCTGTTCTTCTGACACTAGTTGAGCACAGGGCAACATTTCTACATTTTCTACATCGCACATTTTTGAATAATGTTGTTTAGGGCTTAAAGAGGACCTGTCAGCTCTCATGACATGTCTATTTTTAGTAAAAACTTGTATTACTTATTTAATAAAAATTCTCAAACATCTTTTCTGAAATCTCTATGTCGTGCTGTTCCTCTGTTATTCCTTCTACAAATTTTTTAATAAATTGACAACTGGGTGTTAGCACCCCTCTGGTAAAAGGGGTATGTCCCTACCCAGTCAGGCACTGTTAGCACTGATTGGACAGTGTCAAAGTGTGTAAGAACACACCCCCAACTGGTGACACCCAGTTGCTAATTTATTCATAAATTTCTAGGAGGAATAACAGAGGAACTACACAACGTAGAGTTCTAACAAAAGATGTTCCAGATTTTTTTTTCAATGGGGAATACAAGTATTTACTAAAATAGACATGTCAGGACAGGTGGCAGTTCTTCTTTAATCATAGTACCCCTCTAAACATCCCTAATAATGGGCTAGTAAATGTTAAGGTTTAATTCTCTATATGTCTGGTGATCAAGGGGTTAATGGTAATATTCATGAAGCTCTTTAATGGTTATGGGTTAATACATAATATTCCTGGAAGTCTAGGTTGGGTAAAAAAAAACACCTAATATTTCCCAGGTGATTTAGATAAAGTGCTAATTTTATTATCACTGATAGCCTAGGGCTATGACGTGTACCTTAAATTAATTTTGTTTAATCTTAAAAGGTGCAAAAGTCTGTGCTGATTTATTTCTTAATATCTTTTTTTATGGATTACAGAGAGCCAAGTCTGCTGCTTCCTTTCAGACTGCCATAGAGTTAAGTTATACAATTCTGGCTACCTGCAGCCACCACTAGGGTGAGCTCAAAAATAAAAAAAATGTACACCTCCCATTGGCAGATGCAGGCAAAAAAGATTTGTTCTTTTAAATCTATGGCTGTCTGGCTGCATATTTCAAGCAGTGCTAAATGGTCTAAACCCCCTCCTCTAAGTGCACCCCTAGGTGGGATGTAGTCTATATGTGTATCCAATGCACATGTGTTGATCTAGATATTTATTGAATGGTTCATCTAGATTCTATGGTGCCTGCTTTGAGAACATTGATCTATTTCTTGACAAAAGTTAAGCTCTATCCTCCGCTACAAAAACCTCACCTGATCATTGTCAGACTCCTAGATTTCTGACTATCGATAGCAGTTAATTGAACATAGGGGTAAGCAACCATCATGTGCCATTTATAATTCTGATTTTCCCATATAGGACAGAAGGATATTTTGGGCCACCTTATGCTCCAGGGTCTGGCTGAGACCACACCCTGTGTATTCCTGTGTTCCCCGTCTGTGGGCTTTTGCAAAATACCAAGGAATATTTACCTGTTCATTGTACTGACTGCAATAGATTCATACGAAACTAAGGTCAACCTTCAGATTATTTTATGCACTAATGCACCACATGCCAGTTTATTCTATAATGCCCATTTTATAACTCGTTTATTGAGACACTAATAATAAAACCATTGACTGCATGCATTTACACTGAGTTCTGATTTACTGTCCTTACTGCCTCAGCTGATTGAGGGTTTTACTCTAATAGGAAATACGTTGCCCTGCCCTTATCTTCCCAGCAATTCATTTGAAACATTCTGCACTTCAGTGATAACCACATTAGAGAGGCTGATACAGAAGTCAGATGATAAGAAGAGCAAGCAGCGTGATATCAGAAAGCAGCAGGCCATCTGCACAAGTCTCGCACAATGCTACAGCACCGTGGAGAAGACGGTAAGGCAAACATTGTCTAGAAAATACTTCCTCCAAAGTTATTTTTCCTGCAGCTGTTTTAAGGAAATTTTATAAAAAACAATAAAAAAAAACATTATGTCAAGAAAAATCCAGGTAGTGATGTCTACAGACTAAAAAGATAGAACATGACATAAAATTAAGCTCTAACACATCCTCTTACATCTACCACATGACATCGATGGATATTCACAAAGTCGTAGCTATAGGGGGTGGAGAGGGGTGGAGAGGCCCTGTTGCCTAAGAGGACCCAAAGGACCCTCTGACCCATACAAAACACTAATATTCAAGTTACGCCTCTCGATATCTCCCAAAAGTCTGAGTACATTTTAAGCTATGATTGAACAGACATTTCTTATGCTGTAATCACATCAGGAGCGAGGTGTTGATCTATTTGTCTAAAGGATCTTGGTCATCAGATCAATGAAGTTATTAATTTCTCATGTCTATGAGACATAAAGAAGAGGCTGGACGCAGCCTGCAGGGATTAAGGGAAGCCGACATGACCGTCCTAGTAGGGAAAGGGTTAATTAGGTGAGGGAGAGTTGGAGGGAGTTGGAGGGGGGACGGGGAGGAGTTAAGGGGGACGGGGGGCAGTTACTGAGCTTCCCGCTGTTTCTCGGCATTGAGCCGGAAGCAGCGGGAGGAGTAACACAGAAATAGTAAGCTCCCCGTTGCCCGTGCTTCTCAGGATGGCAGAGGCTTTAATGTTAGAGCGGCTGCGGGCCGCTGCTGTGCACCACGGTCCCGGATGGCTAGAGGAAACCGTGGCTGCAATAACTAAGATCCCGGACGCCGTTTCGCCACGTCGGGCCCGGCGTTCGGGGTCTGTTGCACAGGACAGGCTCCCCTCCCCCGTCCCCCTTACAAGCATGGTTATGGCGGCGGGGGGGGAGTCGGCAACAACCGCTCCTGCGCAGAGCAGGCAGAGAGCGTTGCCGGGGGTGACGGCGACGCAGGCCGGGTCGACCCGTCCCTCTCGGCGGTCCCGACCTCCAGAGCGCCTCAGTCCGGAGGCAGTCCCGCGGACACGGCGTCGCAGAGGGAGCCCGATCCCGGACGCTGCAGGCCAGGCATCTGGGAGGACCGCCCCTTCTCAGGCCCTGCGTCCTGGCAGGAATCCCAGGCCGCGACGGGGTCCGGCGGTAAGCAGGGAGTCGCAGGCTGGGCTCCCTGTCACCCCTCCCCCATCAGATGGAAGATTTGGAGGACAAGGTACGGCCGCCCCGCCTGGTGATGTTCCGGCCAGGGGGCAGGCTTCGTCAGGATCGTCTAGACGGACGCCTAGATCTGCAGCGACGTCGAGGCAACAGGTCCGGTCGGAAGTCTGGGTCCCGGCGGTCGGGCGGCAGGTTGCCGGCCCATCGGTCAGCGCGTCCTCATCCCCGTTCCACAGATGTCGTTGGGATGGACAGTCGTCGGCGAGAGAAGAGCTGGAGGAAGGTGAACTGGACGTGTATCGTCGAGGTCAGGATGGTCCGGCTGACGGGAACACAGCGCCTGTGCAGCCCGGTGAGTGTATAACTCCATCTCTGTCTTATCCAGCGATTTTTATGTCGGGTGTCGGCGGGGGGGCTGCTAGTATTGCATCGGGGGCCGGTAGTGGCGCGGGCGGACGCGACGGAGCGGGTTTGGCGGACTTAGTGGGTTGCTTACGGGAGCTGGTGGGGCGCCTAGATAGGGCCGCGGCGCCGGTAGTAACGGAAGTGTCCCCTGCGATAGTTTGGGAAGGGCCCAGGGACGTGGGATCGGTACAGGCGCGTCCCGTGATGGCGGTTAGAGAGGCGGTCGCGGTGTCGGTACAGACCGAGGCACAAAAGGATGGCGATCGAGTGCGTATTGATGATCGTGCTCGGGGGGAGGTGTACGTTTGTTTTGAAGGTTCGGTGGGGGCGCATTTAAAGCAGGAGGTGCGCGAGCGGATCTGGAAGGACGAGTAGGTTGAAATTTTTTCTCTCTTGCCGCTCGCTAAATTTAATTTGGATAAGAGCAAGCGGGATGAGAGTAAAAAGGACGAGGAGGAACGGCGGCGGTATAGGCTTATCCCGCAGACGTTCGTTAATTGGTCGCAGGCGTTCGCCATATTGGCTAGTGTGATAGGGGAAAAGGCGCCGGAAAATTGTTCGGCGTTGTTTTGTTATTTTGATGCCATTGGGGAGGCTCACAGGGCGTATGGGGGTCAAGCATGGCTGCGATACGATGAGCAATTCCGTCAGCGGAAGGCGGTTCGGCCGGCGATTCGGTGGGACCAGAAGGATATTGCTCTCTGGTTACGGGTTACGGCTCCGGTTAGGCAGTCCTTTCCCGGGAGCGCCGGCCAGGGAGGCCAGTCTAGTTAGGTTGGACAAAGCGGCGGGGGAAAGGCGGAGTTTTGCTGGCAATTTAATGAAGGTCAGTGCAAGTTCGGGGCCACGTGCAAGTTCAAGCACGTGTGTTCCGAGTGTAATGGTGCAGCACACGGGGCGGCAAAATGTCTGCGAAAAAAGAGGTCAGGTAACCAGCACGCGGCTGGTCAAGGGGGTGTCGCCGGTGAGGGTGGAAAAGATGGCCCCTTATCTAAATGAGTATCCGGATAGGGCGGCGGCTAAGTTGCTTCATGAAGGGTTTCGTGTTGGTTTTGTTATTCCTCCGCCTCCTTATGAGGTTCCGGTTACGCGGAGGAATTTAAAATCGGCTTACTTGCATGCAAAAGTCGTGTCGGAAAAGTTGTTAAAAAGAAGTTTCGTTGGGCCGCATGTCGGGGCCGTTTGTTGAGTCGCCGGTAAAAGATTTAGTTGTGTCCCCGTTGGGTATTGTCCCTAAACGCGAGCCCGGAAAATTTCGTTTGATTCAACATTTATCGTATCCCAAGGGTTCGTCGGTAAATGACGGGATTGATCACGAGTTGTGCTCCGTAGTTTATACCTCATTCGATAAGGCGGTGGGGTTAGTGCGGGCTGCGGGTCCTGGGGCGCTGCTAGCAAAAACTGACATCGAGGCGGCGTTCAGGTTGTTGCCGGTCCATCCAGAAAGCCAACGGCTGTTGGGTTGTTTTTGGAATGGGGCCTTTTACGTGGATCAGTGCCTTCCGATGGGGTGTTCCCTTTCTTGTGCATACTTCGAGGCGTTTAGTAGCTTCGTGGAGTGGGTAACGAGGGGAGTATCCGGGGTCGACTCGTTGATCCATTACTTAGATGATTTGTTATGCGTTGGCCCGGGGGGTTCGCCGGTTTGCGGTAATTTGCTTCATGCTCTACAGAAGGTGGCGAGGGATTTTGGGATTCCTTTGGCGCCGGAAAAAACGGAGGGCCCGGTAGCGACGATTTGTTTTTTGGGAATCGAAATAGACTCGGTGGCAATGGAGTGTCGTCTCCCGGCGGATAAGTTGGGTGCTTTGAGGCTGGAGGTTCGACGGGCTTGTAGAATGAAGAAAATGACGCTGAGGGAGCTTCAGTCGCTGCTGGGGAAGTTGAATTTTGCCTGCCGGATTATGCCGATGGGGAGGGTGTTTGGTAGGAGGTTGGCGGCGGCAACGGCGGGAGTGCGTGCGCCGCATCATTTTGTGCGGCTCAAGGAGGAGCACCGTGCTGATCTTCAGGTTTGGAATGACTTCTTGGGCCAGTACAATGGTCGCTCGCTATGGATGGCCCCAGCGCAGGATACGAGTGTTTTGAATATTTTCACGGATGCGGCTGGGGCGGGTGGTTTTGGAGCTTACGGGGGAGGTCCGTGGTGCGCAGGTCAATGGCCGGCTAGCTGGGTGTCCAGTGGACTCACGCGGAATCTGGCCCTGCTCGAGCTGTTTCCCATCGTGGTGGCGGCTACCATTTGGGGGGACAGGCTCAGGGATAAGAAGGTCCGTTTTTACTGCAACAACATGGGGGTGGTGCTTGCCATTAATAACATCACGGCGTCCTTTCCTCCGGTAGTTCAATTGTTGCGACATTTAGTGTTGGTATGTTTGTCGTTGAACGCGTGGGTGGTGGCGGTGCATTTCCCGGGTGTACGGAATTGTATCGCTGATGCTCTTTCTCGCTCGCAGTGGGACCGGTTTCGGCAATTGGCACCGGGAGCGGAACGTCTCGGTTTGGCTTGTCCGGAGCATCTTTGGGATCTGGTCTCGGTCCCGTAGAACAATTGGTACAAAGGTCTTTGGCGCGCACGACGTGGAGTGCTTATGCTGCTTGTTGGAGGCAGTGGGAGGAGTGGGTAAGAGAGTTGGGTGACGTCAATACGGATAGAGACAGGTTGGTGGCACTTTTGTACTGGTTAGGGGACGCCTGGGAGGCGGGGTTTTCAGTGGCGAAGGTGAACCGGTTCATATCTGCGGTGGCGTTTGGGTTTAAGTTGCGGGGCTTTCAGGATGTATCGAAGGAATTTCTGGTATCGCAGGCTTTGAAGGGGTTGCACCCCGGGGTCGGTTATGTGCCCAGTAGAGTGCATGCGGGGTTTTACGCCAAACAGGGGGTCTCCAGATTTGCCTTTGTTACGTCATGTGGACGGGTCGTTTTTGTCCAGGTTTCAGTTTGGAGCTGTATTTAAAAAATGTTTGACGGCGGTTGGTGTCGCGGCAGGCTCATATTCATCTCATTCCTTCAGGATTGGCGCAGCAACAGAAGCGGGGCGCTGGGGGTTGGATGATGAGGGGGTGAGGCGTATTGGTCGTTGGGAGTCCAACAGGTTTAAGTCCTATGTCCGCCCCCATATGTTATGAATTTTGCTGTTAACGCTTTACAAATGTTATATGGTGGTGCCTAATTGTTTTTTCCGTTTCAGATTCGCCTCCGTGTTTGGTGTGGTTGATGGGTCATTCTTACGTGCACTGGGGGGCTTTGAGGGCGGACGTCCGCCCGAATGGTCGCCAGTTGCGCATTCCGCGACAGGATGCGGTTGTGCATTGGCTGGGTTTTAGAGGTATGTCGTGGAGCAGGGTGTTGGCGGAATTCCAGACATATGCTCGGCTTGATAGGGTTCCGGAGGTCTTAGTGTTGCACGTGGGTGGGAATGACTTAGGAGTCCGCCCCTTTCGTGAGTTGGTGCGGGATATCAAACATGATATGTTGTGTTTGTGGGTATCTTATCCCAAGTTGGTGATAGTGTGGTCGGACATAGTCCCAAGAAAGCATTGGCGGTTAGCTAGATCTGTGGAGAGAGTCAATAAGGCTCGCATTAAAGTTAATCGGGCGGTGTCCCGTTTTGTGGCAAAAAACGGGGGCATTTGCGTGAGGCATAGGGATTTGGAGTCAGGAGTGGGGAATTTCTGGAGGAGTGACGGGGTTCATCTGACCGAGGTTGGCATTGATCTTTGGAGCTTGGCGATAGCAGAAGGAATAGAAAGGGCGGTGGTGGTGTGGAGGAACTCACAGGCTTAAGGTGGTCAAGGCCTGTTTCGCTGTGGCGGGGGGAGTCCTTGAGGCCAGTCAGTACAAAATGGTGGGGGGGTCGCATCGGGGGTATGCGTCCCCCAAAAAAGGTACATGGTTGAAGACTTCATCGGGTGGTATCCCTTTGAAGTGGTCTTCTGGTAGAAGGTATATCACTTGAAGGCTTCATCGGGTGTTATCCCTTTGAAGTGGACTTCTAGTGGTCGGTATATCACTTGAGGGCTTCATCGGGTGTTATCCCCTTGAAGTGGACTTCTAGTGGTCGGTATATCACTTGAGGGCTTCATCGGGTGTTATCCCCTTGAAGTGGACTTCTAGTGGTTGGAGCCATCTGCAGAGGTGAACGGTGCTTCCGAGCTGGTTTACGGCTGGAGGTAATTGGTGGTTTGCAGATGGCTAATTCGGTGTGTTCTTTAAAAAGGACTATCTGAGGGGGCTTCAAGGACTTCCTCTGCTCGGGTTAATGTTATGACCCATGTTGGGTCATGTGAATTATTAGGAGGAATTCTCTGGTGGATTCCTAACTAGTTATCCGAATGTTTCGGATTTAAATTGTTTTTATAAAACTGTGAAATTAATAAACGGCTGCTGTGGCCATTTCACATCCAACCTCGGTGTCATGTGTCTTTACTAAAGTGGGGGTGGGGGGATAGTATGGTATAAGGTTAACACACGACTCTACTTAGGCAGGTCAAGAAGAGGCTGGACGCAGCCTGCAGGGATTAAGGGAAGCCGACATGACCGTCCTAGTAGGGAAAGGGTTAATTAGGTGAGGGAGAGTTGGAGGGATTTGGAGGGGGGACGGGGAGGAGTTAAGGGGGACGGGGGGCAGTTACTGAGCTTCCCGCTGTTTCTCGGCATTGAGCCGGAAGCAGCGGGAGGAGTAACACAGAAATAGTAAGCTCCCACCCTCCCGCCCTTGGTTTGTTACTCTTTAGGTCTTATGTACGTCCGTCTATGAGCGTTGGTTTTTTATTTGTGTGCTTATTTAACATGTTTTTCTTTTTCCGGAGTAGGTTCTGTTGTCATGGCAGCTGGCGGGGGGAGTCCTTGAGGCCAGTCAGTACAAAATGGTGGGGGGGTCGCATCGGGGGTATGCGTCCCCCAAAAAAGGTACATGGTTGAAGACTTCATCGGGTGGTATCCCTTTGAAGTGGTCTTCTGGTAGAAGGTATATCACTTGAAGGCTTCATCGGGTGTTATCCCTTTGAAGTGGACTTCTAGTGGTCGGTATATCACTTGAGGGCTTCATCGGGTGTTATCCCCTTGAAGTGGACTTCTAGTGGTCGGTATATCACTTGAGGGCTTCATCGGGTGTTATCCCCTTGAAGTGGACTTCTAGTGGTTGGAGCCATCTGCAGAGGTGAACGGTGCTTCCGAGCTGGTTTACGGCTGGAGGTAATTGGTGGTTTGCAGATGGCTAATTCGGTGTGTTCTTTAAAAAGGACTATCTGGGGGGGCTTCAAGGACTTCCTCTGCTCGGGTTAATGTTATGACCCATGTTGGGTCATGTGAATTATTAGGAGGAATTCTCTGGTGGATTCCTAACTAGTTATCCGAATGTTTCGGATTTAAATTGTTTTTATAAAACTGTGAAATTAATAAACGGCTGCTGTGGCCATTTCACATCCAACCTCGGTGTCATGTGTCTTTACTAAAGTGGGGGTGGGGGGATAGTATGGTATAAGGTTAACACACGACTCTACTTAGGCAGGTCATGTCACGAAGCGGGTTAGTGGACCCACTAGGCCGTGCCGCCGTAGCGGGGAGGCAGCTGGCCAAACAACAGGACACCCCAGAAATACAATGTCCCGCACAAGAGTACCTGTATAGTCCAGACGGTGGCCGCAGCTCTGGCACAGATGGAGATGGTTGCAGCAGGAGCCGCAAGTTGCGCCAGACATGGCGGATTCCTCCGGACATGGCAGATGACACCGGACGTGGCGGATTCCTCCTGATGTGGCAGATGACACAGGACGTGGCGGATTCCTCTGGACGTGGCGGATTCCTCTGGACGTGGCAGATGACACAGGACGTGGCAGATTCCTCTGGACGTGGCAGATGACACAGGACGTGGTGGATTCCTCCGGACGTGGCAGATGACACAGGACGTGGCACGACTTGATACTAAGGCACAGCACGGGAAACAGGAACGGGGAACAAGGAACGGGTAACACTAAGGGACCATTTGCAAGACAGACTGGGAAAACTAACAACGCTCAGGCAAGGATTAGAAGGCCAGGGGCCTTCTTATGGACCAGGAAATCGTGGCAGTTGATGATGATGACTTCCTCCTATTTGCGCGCGCTGGCCCTACGGGACACAGCCGAACGGAGCGGAAGTGAGCACTGGCGTCTCCTAGGAAGGAGATGGGGACCAGCGCTCACAGATCCATGGCTGCGGGCGTCGGGAGGTGAGTAAACCCGACGGCCCGCGGCCATGGACACTACACATAAAGATAGTTGTATGGGAGTCTAGCAGCTAGAACTTCGGTTACCAATGGATTGGTGCCCCAGTGCATGTTTACAACCTTTTCTTGATGACTTAAAGTTGAGAACATAGCGAAAAAGAGCCCTTAAAGAGGTTTACCGGTCTTTAAAAATTGTGTGCAAATTATTTAACTGCAATAAGATTAGTGACATATTAATGTACTGTCTGTAGTTGAAATGTCATTATAAGCCAGTCTCACATGCAGTCACGTGACCATGCTCCTGGTGTTTATCTCCAGCTTGTTTGACGGTCTGTACAGTGAACACGTGGTTAACTCCCCTCCCCCCTCTATAGTGCGGGATGTCACACATCACATGCCTTTTATTTCCATTGCTCCCTGCTCTCCCCCTCACTCCCTGTCTCAAGAGGGATTGTGTTTCACATGCAGGGCAGCAAATAATGCAGATTATAGCAGCAGAACAGCAAAGCTATTTCTGAGTAGCAGACAGTGAGTAATTACAGCCCTATTCTACACTTTGTAATAGAGGAGCATACTGGCAATTGTAAATATAGGCAAAGTCTGAGAGACTGCTCAGTAATTTGTTTGTTTCTGCCCTGTACATATACGTGACTGTGTATCAGGGGCGTAACTACCACTGTAGCAGCTGCTATGGAGCCTGCGGTTTCAATGGGGTTTCGGCAGCCCGGGCCCTGAGACCGTGGTTAACAGACTCCATCGAATTAAAAGCTATTGCGGGAGAGCAGAGAGCCAATGGCTCCCTGATGAGTCATTTAATCTCGTAGGCCACAGGCCGGTTTAGGCCTGCTGCATCCAAGAAAACAGGAACTCCCTGATAATGTCAGCGGGCCAGCACAGTGGGCGCGGTGACGTCACTGCAGTCCGCCAGCGCCAGAGAGAAAGAAATCCCAACTAGTCATTGGAACAGGATTAGGTGAATATAGTTTTTTTCTTTTCAGGGAACCAGAGGTGTTAAGAACGTATCTCATACGTTCTGGTAGGAAGGCACATCAAATATGTTCTGCTACTAACCACTCTAACTCAGGCTGTATCGCAGACTGTGTTTTAGCGTTTTTAAGAGTACATGGTATATATGAACTTTGCACACCATAATCTTTTATTTTTACATTGTTTTTGTGTGTAAATCTCTGCTTGTATGTGAGTTTTAGGATCAAATGTATGTTATAATGAAATTTTATTTTTAATAATTTATGTATGTCATAGCTTTTTGTGAAGGTAGACATGGCTGCCAACAGCACATCAAGACAATTGCAATCGTAAAGTTGTCTGCTTTAAGGAAATATATCCCTATATTTTATTGGTTGTTATTTTTAAAAAATGTCCTTCTTAAAAACAGATATTTGGTCTCTTCAATTCTGTTGATTTTGTAAAGATATGTACAAACGTATAGCCATAGGCATTAATGGTATGTATAAACACTGAACATATTGAACTTGTAGGATGTGTGGTGCAGCTAATTTTCTGCTTGGGTCACACGTTTAGCCAGGGAAATTGAACACTTACTGCAAGGTACCCTACAGTTTACAGCTGATTATTAGGGATTCCTGCAGTGGACACTTTGTGATCTGCTTATTGTCCATGGACACCTCAGTATACACAGCAGGGGCTTAACAAGAAAAGGCTAGCCCACATTGCAACCTTTTGAATGCCCCCCCCCCCCCCCTCAAACATGAACGTTCACAAGCTCAATGTAAAAGTTAAAGCCAGGACACACTTTACTTCGTGTAATAAAAAAACAAAACATAGTATAACAGCTAAGCACTAATATGTTACCCCAGACCCCTAAATCTATTCAGACTTCAAAACAGACCCCAAAATTATTCGAACTCAGACCAGACAAAAAAAAAAAGGTTAGACCTTATCACACCAGTCTCGTGTCTTCTCAGTCCATTTCGCTCCCAGGCACCGCCCCACTGAAATTGTGTCCTGGGCTGGCAGAGGCGTTGCTAGTTAAAGATTAGGCGCACAAGCCCAAAGGCTAACATTTTATTTCTCCTTACCCCAAAAAAAAATGTATAACACATAACGGGCTTAGATACAGGGCTACATACTGTTACTAAAAAAATAAAAAAAAATAAACACTATACAAAGACCAATATTACCGCTAGACAGTAAGTAACCATGTATTGGTAGATTCCAGTCCTACACAGGTGCTCTGCAGACCATATAAGTGATTAGATTACAGTCAAATCCAGTGACTCACAGTTGACACACAGACATCTTTGGCTCCTCACTTTTCCAGCACACTTTCCACCTATTTTTTTTTACCTCTACACAAACTCCACATCCATAGTGCCCCAAGATGGTAATAATGCCATCCTTGCTGCTCCAAACAGTAAGTGCCACTTTTAATTCCCCCCACAAAGTAATAATGTTCCCTTTAGTCCCCACTAAGTTATAGTGCTGCTTTTAGCCACCCCCACAGTAATAGTGCCCCGCTTATGCCCTCATTCATTATTAATGACCCCTTTGTGCCCCTTTTATGCCCCCACTCAGTACAAATGCCACCTTTTAAGCCTCCATTCAGTATTAATGCTTCTTTTATTCCCCAACTCAGTAATAATTCCACCTTTTATGCCCCCACGTATCAATACTGTCACTTTTATGCCCCAACTCAGTAATAGTTCCCCCTTTTATGCCCCACTAAGTAATAATTTTCCCTTCTATGCCCCCACTCAGTAATAATTCCCTCTTCTTGCCCCACTCAGTAATAAGACCACCTTTTATGACCCCACTCAGAAATTACTCCCCTTTTTATGCCCCCACAGTAATCATACCCAGTTTTATACCCACAATTTGAAATAATACCCTCTTTTTTATGACCCCTACAGAAGAGTTTTTACTACCCCCATTAACACTTTCACTGCCATGGTGTTTTTTTTTTGGACATTTTGCACCTCTGTGAACCAGGATAACTTTTACACTTTTAACGTACAAATAAAACCTAAATTATAAAATAAAAAAATCACACTGAACCATCATACCTATATCTTTTCTGAAAGTAGAAATCTGGCACATTCTTAAAATTCCACTCAAAACTTAATACATACAGGCACCGTCATGCAATTGTTTGTCATAGTACAATTTTTCATAAAAAATTGACACAAATTTATATTTGTGCAGTGCCACCACAGGGAAAATGAAGCATAACACAGTGCACATTCACATCAATGGGGTGTCTGTGTAATGAAGAACAGGTCCTCCAGACAGAGCGACGCTCAGTGGCGTAACTACCACTATAGCAGCCGTAGCGGCTGCTATGGGGCCCCCACCATGGCTGGAGGCTCCGCTAGCAGCTGCTATGGCTGCTACAGCGCGACGCCACTTAACACTATGGCAGAGCAGGGAGTTATCTCCCCGCTCTGCCATTAAACAAAAGACATGTATCCCTTATCCACAGGATAGGGGATACATGTGTGATCGCTGGCAGCGATAAGGAGAACGGGGGACTGAAAGTCCCCTGAAGTTCTCCATCACAAACCTCGGACTTCTGGGGTCTGTGTCGGCAGCTCCGTAGAAATGAATGGAGCGCCGGTCGCGCTTGTGCGCATGCGTGACCAGCGCTCCTTTCATTTTTATTGAGCTGCGCAGACGCCGGAAGTCCGAGGTTAGTCATGGAGAACTTCGGGGGACTTTCGGTCCCCCGTTCCCCCTATCGCTGCCAGCGATCACACATGTATCCCCTCTCCTGTGGATAGGGGATACATGTCTTATAGTAGGACACACTGTAGGTCAGACTTTTTTGGGAGGGGGGACGCTGTATGGCGTTCCCTACAGGGGGAGCTGTATGGCGTTCCCTACAGTGGGGGGGCTGTATGGCGTTCCCTACAGGGGGGCTGTATGGCGTTCCCTACAGGGGGGGCTGTATGGCGTTCCCTACAGGGGAGGCTGTATGGTGTTCCCTACAGGGGGCTGTATGGCGTTCTCTACAGTGGGGCTGTATGGCGTTAGCGCCATACAGCCCCCTCTGTAGATAACGCCATACAGCCCCCCCTGTAGATACGGCCCCCCTGTAGAGAACGCCATACAGCCCCCCTGTAGATAACGGCATACAGCCCCCCCTGTACAGAACACCATACAGCCCCCCCCCTGTAGAGAACACCATTTGGCCCCCCTGTAGAGAACACCATACAGCCCCCCTGTAGAGAATGCCATACAGCCCCCCTGTAGAGAACGCCATACAGCCCCCCTCTGTAGAGAACGCCATACAGACCCCTCCTGTAGATAACGCCATACAGCCCCCCCCTGTAGAGAACGCCATACAGCCCCCTCTGTAGAGAACACCATACAGCCCCCCCTGTAGAGAATGCCATCCAGCCCCCCCTGTAGAGAACGCCATACAGCCCCCTCTGTAGATAACTCCATACAGCCCCCCCTGTAGAGAACGCCATACAGCCCCCCTGTAGATAACGCCATACAGCCCCCTTTGTAGATATCTACAGGGGGGCTGTAAAAAAGGCACTATCTACAAGGGGGGGGTGTTTTGTGACACCCAGGGGAGGGGGGGCCCCAGTCAAAAGTTTGCTATGGGGCCCAGTCTTTCCTAGTTACGCCCCTGGCGACGCTCTTTGTAATCTCTCTCCACTCTGGCATAAGGACTTTTTATTTGGAAATTTGGAACAAAGCAGTAAATTATCTAAATGGCCAAATAGGTGTAAAGGTATGTTAATAAATAGTCTTAGGGCTCATGCGCATGACAAGCTGCGTGTACAGAACCTGTAAAGCGACGCTCAGTCCCTATGGGTTTGTATTAAGGACCAATAAGCTCTCTGTGAGGCACTGTATTCTACATAAAACAGCAAGTGTTGGAGCATTTCAAAATAAAAAATATATGGGTTATATATAATTTATATACAATTGGAGACAAATGAAAGCACATTTATATAGTATATATTTGTACAACATGGATCCATAATATGGCCTATCATACAGCTGTTACTGCAGATTTGCATACTGGCCTTGTTTCTATAAGCAACCAATCGGAGCTCAGAATTCATTTTACCAGAGCAGTTTGGAAAATGAAATCTGATCTGTGATTGGTTGATATGGGCAACAAGATCAGTTTTAATAAATGTGGACCATTAGCATAAAAAAATAAGGCAAATCTGTGCGCCATAATAGACAAACCCTGTTACCCCTCCTAAGATCAAATCTGCTAAGGCCACAAAAGAAAAGACCCTCTACTTCTTACATACATGATAGGTTTGGCGTAGCTGTATCCTACTGCCAGTTCTCTAGCAACATTGTCACTTTGCAACACGTTTTTACACGACCTTTGTCTTATGTGGCTTTTATATTTTCACCTCAAATGAAGGAAATAATTATATTGCAGGCAAAGGTAGATCAATAAAAAAGAAAAAAAAAATAGGGCTTGTATGTGATGAATAGTTCCCTACTCACTCAATATATGGGTGGTCTGTATCTGCATCATGTGTCCTAAAACAATCTAGTAATAATAATTCCCAGCAAGAAAAAGTATTTAATTTAATAACATTAACTAAACACAATTTTCGGATTAAAATATAGACAATAGAAATTTTAGTTACATAGTTGTGTGACTTCATCCCTGAAACTATACAAATTCGTCCTGAGCCAGATATCAGCATTGCTTGCAGAAAGCACGCTGGACTCTTTTTCCCTGGACTTGCCCAAAAAATGTTTCTTTGCTGCCTCTCATATTTCATTTTGCCATTTATTCTACTTATTTTTAATGTAATGTGAAATATGGAAAATACGGGCAGGGACTCCCTGAGTCTTCGTAGCACAATACAATATAAGACAGAAGTTAATACCGGAAATTCTTATGATATATTTTTAAGTAATTTTATTATGTTTAAAAGGTAGCACCAGATGTCAGTTCTATAATCTTGTTTTATATACTTAAAGGTGTTGTCTGGTTTAGACAATATATTGTCAATACCCTATTAGGGAATTCTGAGTTAATAAAGGGGGTCCCCCTTGCAGAATCCTTGAATCCTTACCTATTAGCCAGAACAGAGAGCAGCTACAAAGAGCGTCTCTCGGTCTGGAGGACCAGACATGTCGATGCATTATATGGACAGCCCATTAATTTCAACGGGACTGTGTAATGCTTCACTTCCCCTGTCGTGGCGCAGCAGGGAAATTAAACAGTAGGGACAGATTAAATTTGATTACTTCGGGTCCCAGACAACCTGTGATCAGTTTATAGTCAGGGAATCCATCTAACAAAAAGGATTGTCCAAACAGTGTCAGACTGTGTAGGAACATGACACTTTGACAAGTCAATTTAAATGGACACTAACTTTTAAATCAGCTTGATCTAATCAAATAGTATATCTGATATAGATCAACTTTGTAATTTACTTACTGTTAAAATGTTGTTGTTTTATCCATGCAAAATCTGTGTAACGTTACTACCACTAGGTGCCTCCCTTCCTGTACTCTGCTGTCCACCCCCTGATGTCAAGAAAAATCCGCCCCTAGGTACCGAGCAGAATTGACAGACTACAGAAAGTGGGGGGGGGGGGTGTCTCTTCACTGCCTGCCATTAGAAGTCTATGGATAGGGGAGTGGGAGCAGACTAAAAAAGACACAGACAGATGTGCTGAAGCTTTTTGGTAAGTGTTACTGTCTCACCCCAGTGCTGGATTCTCAGCTACACTGCTCATTACTGCTGTATAATGTCCTCCATGCTGTTGCATCTTCTATACAAGTGATAGATAAAGATAGGAAAGCAGCGTATAGAAGACATGATAGCCATTAGGCTCTGCCCACTAACTAGAGCTAGAGTCTGCAGAGGAGAAAATTGCTAAAATATGCCATTTACAAGTCATATAATGGCCAGAAATAGTGTCATTCCTCATGTACACACATATAACAACTTATTCTGAAAAGTCCCCTGGAAACTTAGGTCCACTTTAATAATACATTCCAAGGAGGATTAACAGAGGAATGGCACAGCACAGAGTTTTATATAAAATGTCCAATCATTTTCTACACATTAAATAATTTCAATGTGTGCGCTATTCTTGATCTGTTGTTCCTCAGCAGCTTCTTGGATATATTGAGCAGTACTAGCGCATGTGACCGTAAGATCCCTTACTTGTCCAAGTAATGCTGCCAGTGCTAAGATGCTTAAAGACTATGCATGCTATGCCTGGTGTAACTGTGGGAAAGCTTTCTTCAATATAATGGACAGAATAAAGCTAGAATGTGCCAATATTTAAAAAGTTATTATTTTAGCATTTACATTCATTCAAATGTGATCTTTTTCTCTGGAATATCCCTTTAAGTACTGTAAATATCAGGTCTTTTTGACATAATTTACTTATATATTCTATCAAAATGAAATACATAATGGGCAACAGTACACATAGGGGGCAGATAATAACTTTAGAAATATTGCAAACGGCCCAAAAGTGGAAAAAATTTCAACTTTTAGGCAATTTCCAAGGCAACTTTATAAAAATGGGTGTAGCTTAGTGGAAGGGGGTGTGGTCATCCACGGCCCAATGTATTTACCATAATTTATGCCAGTTTATAAAGGAAGTCTTATTAGTATATTTCATTCAGTGATGCAGACACCCAAAGATTGGACACATTTTTTAAGTGTGCTTCTTAAAATTCTTAAATTGGTTGAATCTTACTCTAGCTTGTTTATTATTAAGACTGGCACATCTCCCCCCCCCCCCCCCCTATTGTCTTCTTGATATTGGAGTACAACAATGTAAGTGTGAATTACAGTCAACTTTCTGCCACCTTGTGGATATTTTGGGTATGACATTCTAAATGATGAACACTACAAGCGGAGAAAGACTCCATTAAGTGAGCTGAAATTTCACACATTATGGGGGAATAAAAGTTCCACTTTATTTCATTAAAATCTGGAGTGCTGCCTTTTCCTCTATCTCTCTCTCTCTCTCTCTCTCTCTCTCTCTCTCTCTCTCTCTCTCTCTATCTATCTATCTATCTATCTATCTATCTCTCTATCTATCTATCTATCTATCTATCTATCTATCTATCTATCTATCTATCTATCTCATATCTATCTATCTATCTAATATCTATCTATCTAATATTCAAAAAAAGGCCCCACTTTTACACACCCCATCACGCAAAGAATCTTCCAGATTAGACATTTTCTAACGTGCAACACAGATTTTGTTGTTTATGTTCTACAATGCCCCTGTCATCTACTATATGTGGGTGAAACCACACTTGAGTTAAAAATCAGATTAAACCAACATAGGTATACGATTAGAAAAAAGCGTTTGGATTTACCTGTTTCGAAACATTTTTCGGAGATGGGCCATACAGAACAGCAACTAAAATTTTGGATCTTGGATCACATACCCCCCCTGAGACGAGGTGGCAACAGGACTAGACTATTAAAAACTAGGGAGTTGCAATGGATCAATAGACTCAACACCCTGAAACCAAATGGGCTCAATGTCGATTATGCGTTTAGTGGAGTAATGTGAGAGATTTTCCTTCCTCTTTCCATCATGCCCCATTATGTTGATACACTTGATGTTATTATCAGTAATTATTAACCCCTTCCCGCCGGATCACGTTAATGTACGTCATAATCTGCGGTGCATTCCCGCATTATCACGTACAGTTACGTCCAGACGATAAACTGTCACCATGTCACTTGACATGGTGACAGCAGGCAGATCACGGCGGCGAGTAGCAACAAACACTTGCTGCTCGCCGGTACAGGACCAATCAAAGTGGTCCTGTGACGTCGATGGCTGTGATTGGTCATTCAAAAATGAATGACCAATCACAGCATATGTAAACAAAACACACAGAATTCTCCTCATCGCCGACTCTGACAAGCTCATTTCTGTCAAAGAGCTTGTGAGAGTCGTCGTGTGAAGCCCTGTCAGACACAAAAAGTTAAAATACAGTGAATAAAGATCTCTTCTAGATCTCCCCAGATCTCCCCAGATCCTCCCAGATCTCCTCAGATCTCTCCTGTCCCAGTAGTTAGAAAATAATCCCCAAATCGCCCACCCATTACCCCAGTGAAAATACTGCGCCATATTACGTTAGGCAATAGCCTAAATACCCCCAGATCGTCCCCTCACTGCCCAGCGAGAGAACATTGATCCGTGTCAGCGTCCAGTCCGATACACACAGATCGCCACCATTCACTGTTGCCGTGCCACATACAGTCACAGTTTTACGCAGTGACCCAGTCCGTTCCATCCCGCTCCTACGTTTTTGAGAGCGCCAGTTTGTTTCCAGTTAATAAAAAATAAAAAAATACCAAAAAAATATATAAAAAAAAAAAATCTAAAAAAAAATTTTTTTTCTTAGTGACAGTTACATTTTAGGGTTACAATAAAATTAGAGCTGTTACATTGTAGTGTCCATTACTACAATATGGCACAGAAATTTTATAGCCCAGAGGAGGCGTACGCTATGCTGTGCTCAGATACAGACTCTGCTAGCGAAGATGAAATGGAGTTCGTGCTGACATCATCTTCGTCTAGCGAGTCTGATGAGCCCCCCCAGCAGCACAGAAGAGTTGCTGGTTCTGACCCCCCCGATAGTGAGGCGATATGGATGCCTGCTACAAGTTATGCCCCCCAGGTTCCCGACTTCACCGCATCCTCGGGAATCCAAGTGGAGACCACGGGGTTTGGAGAGTTCGATTTTTTTAAATTATTTTTCTCCGCTGAATTTATAAATTTAATGGTCAAACAGACTAATTTATATGCGGAACAATTTCTCGCCAACAATCCCACATCCTACTATGCCAAAGACCAAAATTGGACCCCCACAAACTCTGAGGAGCTTTGCAAATTTTGGGGCCTGTTACTGAATATGGGCCTCATAAAGAAACCCAGCATTAGGGACTACTGGTCATCGGATGTCCTATATTATACCCCCCTTTATGGCACCATTATGACCAGAAGAAGATTTGAGGTCGTCCTCAAATTTCTGCATTACGCAGATAATACCCGCTGCCCACCCCCCAATGATCCAAATTATGACCGTTTATTTAAAATAAGGCCTGTCATAAATCATTTGAATTTAAAATTTGCCCAAATCTACACCCCAGATAAAAATATTGCGGTCGACGAGTCTCTCGTCAGTTTTAAGGGAAGGCTCCACTTCCGTCAATACCTCCCAAATAAAAGGGCCCGGTATGGAATTAAGCTCTATAAGATCTGTGAAAGTTCCACCGGGTACACCCATTGTTTCCGGATTTATGAGGGAAGGGATTCCAAAATCGATCCCCCAGAGTGCCCCCCTTCCCTTACTGTCAGCGGAAAAATTGTGTGGGATCTTGTACACCCGCTACTTGGCCAGGGATATCATGTCTATATAGACAATTTTTATAACAGCATCCCTCTCCAAAAGTGCCTTTTGGCAAGAGCGACAGTGGCCTGTGGCACAATCAAAAAAAATTCTAAGGGCCTCCCCAAAACCCTCCTGGGCCAGACTTTGCCAAAAGGGGAAAGCAAAGCAATGTGCAGTGACAACATGTTGCTAGTGAAATATAGGGACAAGAAAGATGTCCACATTCTAACTAGCATCCATAAGGATAGCAGCATCAATGTTCCAGTTCGTGGCTCCAGCACCACAACTTCCAAGCCTGCCTGCGTACTGGATTATAACCGCTTTATGGGTGGGGTGGATCTATCTGATCAGGTCATAAAGCCGTATAGTGCCATGCGTAAAAGTAAGACCTGGTACAAGAAGCTGGCAGTCCACCTCACCCAAATGGCAATGTATAACGCATTTGTGGTGTCCAGATACGCAGGCAATCGAAACACATTTCTCCAATTTCAGGAGACAATAATCAAGGCCCTTTTGTTTGACAACCCAGGAGGCGAGGGCACTTCTTTGGGAGATTATAGTTGCCGTATAATCCCAGGCCAGCACTTTCCCTCAGTAAATCCCCCCACTGACAAGAAAACAAGATCCCAGAAAAGATGTCGGGTGTGTTCCAAAAAAGGCATTAGGAAAGACACTATCTACCAGTGTGAGACATGCCCCAAAAAGCCAAGCCTATGCATCAATAAATGCTTCAAAATTTACCATACCTCCACTGAGTTTTAGATTATTTTATTTATACACCCGTTTATTTTACAAATTGGCCATTCTAAATTGATTTTTGAAGCAGAGTAATTTTATATCAAATAATTTTTGCCCACAAAATTTAAAAGAAGCCCAAACAAAACTAAAAATTCTTACTGCACCCCTGGATGAATACCTAAAGTGGCTTCACGTTATAATTAGTCACACCAAATTAAAAAATGTTTGAAAAACCCGTAACAAAATTCTCACGATACCCCTAGATAAATACCTACGTGGTTTCACGTTATAATTGGTCACACAAAATTAAAATATTTTTGAAAAACCCCTAACAAAATTCTCACTATACCCCTAGATGAATACCTTGAAGGGTAGAGTTTTCAAAATAATGTCAGTTGGAATCACTGAAATAGCATACTTGAGATAAAAATTAAATTTTTATTTGACAGCATCATTTCATATAAATGTAATATTCCTGTTACATACACTGGCAAATGCACTTCTACGGGTTAATATGCTGTGGAAGGCAACCATGTACCAAAAATAATAGATTTGGTAAAAAAATTACCACCTAAATACCATGATTCTGGCTATGAAAACCTAGCGGTAAAAACACTCATTAAACCACTAGGTGAATACCTTAGGGGTGCAGTTTTCAAAATGGGGTCACTTTTGGGGGTTTCTACTGTTTTGGTCCCTCCAGGGCCTTGAAAACACGACATGGCACCGAAAACCATTCCAACAATATCTGCGCTCCAAATGGCACTTCTTCCCTTCTGAGCCCTTCTGTGGGTCTAAACAGCCGTTTATGACCACATGTGGGGTATTGCCGTAATCGGGAGAAATAGCTTTACAAATGTTGGGGTGCTTTTTCTCCTTTATTGCTTTTAAAAATTAGAAAATTCTATGTTTTTTCTGAAACACAGTAGATTTTCATCTTCACAAACTAATTCTAATAAATTCAGCAAAAGACCCGTGGGGTCAAAATGTTAACTATACCCCAAGAAAAATTTATTGAGGGGTGTAGTTTCCAAAATAGGGTCACTTTTGGGGGTTTCTACTGTTTTGGTCCCTCCAGGGCCTTGAAAACACGACATGGCACCGAAAACCATTCCAACAATATCTGCGCTCCAAATGGCAGTCCTTCCCTTATGAGCCCTGCTGTGGGTCTGAACAACAGTTTATTATCACATATGGGGTATTGCCGTAATCGGGAGAAATTGCTTTACAAATGTGGGGGGGGGGTTTCTCCTTTATTCCTTGTAAAAAATTGAAAATTCTATGTTTTTTCAGAAACAAAGTCGATTTTCATCTTCACAAACTAATTCTAATAAATTCAGCAAAAAACCTGTGGGGTCAAAATGTTAACTATACCCCTAAAAAAATTCCTTGAGGGGTGTAGTTTCCAAAATGGGGTCACTTCTGGGGGTTTCTACTGTTTTAGTCCCTACAGTGCGTTGCAAACGCGACATGGCACCAAAAACAATTCCAGCAAAATCTGCGCTTCAAAATCCAAATGTCGCTCCTTCCCTTCTGAGCTTTGGCGTGGGTCTAAACAACCGTTTATTACCACATATGGGGTATTGCCGTAATCGGGAGAAATTGCTTTACAAATGTTGGGGGGTTTTTTCTCCTTTATCCCTTGTAAAAATTAGAAAATTCTATGTTTTTTCAGAAACAAAGTCGATTTTCATCTTCACAAGCTAATTATAATAAATTCAGCAAAAAACCTGTGGGGTCAAAATGTTAAATATACCCCTAAAAAAATTCCTTGAGGGGTGTAGTTTCCAAAATGGGGTCACTTTTGGGGGTTTCTACTGTTTTGGTCCCTCCAGTGCGTTGCAAACGCGACATGGCACCAAAAACAATTCCAGCAAAATCTGCGCTCCAAAATCCAAATGTCGCTCCTTCCCTTCTGAGCTTTGGCGTGGGTCTAAACAACCGTTTATTACCACATATGGGGTATTGCCGTAATCGGAAGAAATTGCTTTACAAATGTTGGGGGGCTTTTTCTCCTTTATCCCTTGTAAAAATTAGACAATTCTATGTTATTTCAGAAACAAAGTCGATTTTCATCTTCACAAGCTAATTATAATAAATTCAGCAAAAAACCTGTGGGGTCAAAATGTTAACTATACCCCTAAAAAAATTCCTTGAGGGGTGTAGTTTCCAAAATGGGGTCACTTTTGGGGGTTTCTACTGTTTTGGTCCCTCCAGTGCGTTGCAAACGCGACATGGCACCGAAAACAATTCCAGCAAAATCTGCCTTCCAAAATCCAAATGTCGCTCCTTCCCTTCTGAGCTTTGGCGTGGGTCTAAACAGCAGTTTATTACCACATATGAGGTATTGCCGTAATCGGGAGAAATTGCTTTACAAATGTTGGGGGGCTTTTTCTCCTTTATTCCTTGTAAAAATTAGAAAATTCTATGTTTTTTCAGAAACAAAGTAGATTTTCATTTTCAAAGACTAATTCCATTAAATTTAGCAAAAAAACTGTTGGATCAAAATGCTAACTATACCCCTAGATAAATTCCTTGAGGGGTGTAGTTTCCAAAATGGGGTCACTTTTGGGAGTTTTCCACTGTTTTGGCACCACAAGACCTCTTCAAACTGGACATGGTGCCTAAAATATATTCTACAAAAAGGAGGCCCCAAAATCCACTAGGTGCTCCTTTGCTTCTGAGGCCTGTGCTTCAGTCCATTATCACACTAGGGCCACATGTGGGATATTTATAAAAACTGCAGAATCTGGGCAATAAATATTGAGTTGCGTTTCTTGGGTAAAACCTTCTGTGTTACAGAAAAAAATCTATTACAAATGAATTTTGGCAAAAAATATGAAATTTGTAAATTTCCCTTCTACTTTATTTTAATTCCTGTGAAATGGTTAAAAGGGTTAAAACACTTTCTGAATGCTGTTTTGAATACTTTGAGGGGTGCAGTTTTCAAAATGGGGTGATTTATGGGGACTTTCTAATATTTAAGGCCCTCAAAGCCACTTCACAACTGAACTGGTCCCTGAAAAAATAGCCTTTTGAAATTTTCTTGAAAATGTAGGAAATTGCTGAGAAAGTTCTATGTCTTGTAACGTCCTAGAAAAATAAAAGGACGTTCAAAAAACGATGCAAACATAAAGTAGACATATGGGATATGTGAAATAGTAGCTATTTTGGGTGGTATAACCATCTGTTTTACAAGCAGATACATTTAAATTTAGAAAAATGCTAATTTTTGCAAATTTTCTCTAAATCTTGGTGTTTTTCACAAATAAATATTGAATTTATCGACCAAATTTTTTCACTACCATAAAGTACAATATGTCACGAGAAAACAATCTCAGAATCGCTTGGATCGGTAAAAGCATTCCGGAGTTATTACCACATAAAGAGACACATGTCAGATTTGTAAAAATGGGTCTGGTCCTGAAGGCCAAAATGAGCTCGGTCCTGAAGGGGTTAACATGTATACTTATTGGTTTTATTACCTGTTTGAAATATTGATATTTATTTTTCTCTATTTTTCTTTAGAGCGTTCTTTTGAACCTGTTTGAAGATTACCTCGACAGACGAAGAATATCACGGATTTTTCTGTGTATAATTATTATCCAATATTATTAAAAATTATTATTTTTCATGGAATTTTTGCAATTTTTATTTTTATTTTTTGCGGATATCATATTATAATAATCTATAAAAAAATATATATCAGTATATGTAGTATGCCATTATATCTCTAGAGGGTGTATTATATACATATCGATAGAACCTATAGGATTGAGAGGTTTGGACGTAGATGCGGTATTTATTTTTGACTTCTCAAAGAACAAATATAGGAGTTACGGGAAGCAATACGGCAAGGGGACATATGACATGTCTGCATTGCATTTGTTTTACCCACTAGTGAGGTGGGGATGGGCATTTATAGAATGGCCACCGGCCACACCTTGAACTCCATTTCTAACAACAATACTTAAAACTCTGGTGTGAACAGGGCTGTACCGCTGCGCTTATGCCTCTCTCCTCTTTGGATGCCCTGTTGGGACATTCATTTGAATGTATTCACACTCTCCATTGATAAAGCTTTATCTTAGATTGGGAGCTATACAGTCCCCATTATGGTATGATTCGGTTATTTAAGATATATATACACATACCTTTTGATATAACCCTAAACAAATGGGACTTTTCCCTATTTAAAGATGTCCGCATCGCGTCTGCGCTTCATTGCGCATGCGCGAATGCATACCGGATATCCGCAATATTTAGAACATGGCAATATTCCAACGCATGCGCAATAGCGGTTTTTTGCTTACCGCTATGGCGGCGCCGTGATAGCACGTCCTATGAGGTGATTTTCAATTTTAATTTGTTTTTATGTTTCACACATGATTCACACACATGTGAACACTACTCTTAATTGGATACTTTAACTGTATTGTGAGTTATATGCACATTAACTGTTGCTTATCCATCTTACTTTGACACTATATGTTTAATTCTGATGTGTCACTTTTTATTATATATTTATTACGCTATTTTTTTGTTGCTGTTATATACTTTTTCTTTGATTATGTTTGATTCACACACTTGATTGTCACTATGTTATATACTTGGAATGTATCACATGTTATTTGCTTGAGAAGGGCTCTAGAGGACAGAGCTGAAACGTTGCACAGGGGGCAATAAAAGTACCCTATTTTCACATTTACTGCGGAGTGCTGCCTATTTTTTGAATATTATCAAGTTTGGAGCGTGGTCTGTTCCTGAGGATTTGCACCCACCATACACCGGTGCTGCTAGATATATTTGTTTATCTATCTATCCTATCTATCTATCTATCCTATCTATCTATCTATCCTATCTATCTATCTATCCTATCTATCTATCTATCTATCTATCTATCTAATCTATCTATCTATCTATCTATCTATCTATCTATCTATCTATCTATCTATCTATCTATCTATCTATCTATCTATCTATCTATCTATCTATCTATCTATCTATCTATCTATCTATCTATCTGTATTTTAAACTAGCTTCTAATTAAAAGCGGCTAACGGATTTTATTTTAGTGTTCATGTTCAACTAGGTGGCATTTTATACTGCTGCAGGCTATGTAAAACGTTAAATTATTTTTGGTGTAATTAGTCAAAATAATAGAAAACAATTTCTTTAGTAATAATAATAATAACAATAATAATTAGAAACTACTAATACTTATTATTATGAATACAGCTGCGTTCTGTGCAACTAAGTAAATTTTTTCAAATTTACAAAGCAAAGTATCTGCTTAAATTTTGACTCACCTCAGCAAAATGTATTTTTTCCATACTTCCCATGGTTGCGGTACATTGTGTTATTCTTACCCTACTAAAAATACATTTTTGGAAGCAGAAAAGACATCTGGAGCGTGTTTACAGTGAGGAAGCAGATTTCAAGAATATTAGAAACAAATTAGTGCTGCATTTGTTCAGCATATTCAAACCATATTCTATCAGACGAAATCCAATTTTTTATATCCATATGGCTCAGTATACATGTATTCACAGGAAAAATCAATGTCTGGTCAAAGAGAAGAACAAGCCACCCAAACAAAATAAGATACAAGGATTAACTAACCAGCTGCTGTGACCTCAACATTTTATTAATGTGATTTATTTTATGTTGGGATATTTGTCTCTTTTTGTGGGACGGTTTGGCTCGCATGACCATGGAGGTGCTGAAAGCAAAGGGAATTATTTTATTGTTTATGTTTGTCTTTATTAGAACTGTGAGTGTGTCTTTTCACATACGTACATGTAAGTGGCCGTGCAGACAGCACATTGTGCAGATGTACAATCCATGTTGTAGTGTGTTTTGGACAGTAGTGCCTCTCTGCGTGACAGCTGCTGTGCATATAACTGGAAGGTACGTCACTCCTGGCAAGTCCAGCTTGATACATGTCCAATAAACCCTACATATACTATATGGACAAAAGCATTGGGACCAGGGCCGCCATCAGGGGGGTATTAGGGGTAGTGGTGTGAGGGGCCCAGCCAAACCTAATTGAAAGGGGGGCCCGGCCACTGCTGCGACTTGTCTTTGGTAGAAAAAAACGGGCCCCTGCAAAGGGGCCCGTTTTTTTCACCAAATGAATGTCGTGAGCTGCGGGCCCCCCCTCTCATGGGGGCTGTCAAACACCGCCGACCCGCACCCGCAAACTCGCGACCGTCCGAGCACGCACCCGGCAAAAGCGCGCAACCGCGACAGCACGGGCGCTCGCAGAAGCAACAGCACGCACGCTCGCAGCCTCGACAGCACGCGCGCACCCGCGATCGGCCGCGCGCGCACTTGCGATCGACCGCGCGCGCACCCGCGAACGCAGCGCGCGCACCCGCGGACACACATGGACCCAACTTACCTGGAGCCTGGCTGGAGGTGAAGGACTGGACGTCTGGACCGAAGACCTCGCCTGGAAGACCTCGCCTGAAGGACCTCGCCTGAAGAGGACTGGAGTGGGAGCAGCAGCTCTTCTGACACGGTGAGTAAAGTGTGTCAAAGTGCTGTTTATGTATGGCCCTGTTCACACAAAGTATTTTGCAGGCAGAAAAAAAATCTGCCTCAAAATTCCTTAAAGAATTTTTAGGCAGATTTTGACCTGCCCACACTATCTTGCCGCGTTTTTTTGCTGCGTTTTTTGCCCGCTGCGATTGAGGACAGCAGGCAAAAAACGCCGCGAAAAATGCATTTTCTGCCTCCCATTGATTTCGATGGGAGGTCAGAGGCGGAACCGCGGCAAGAAAGGACGTGCTGCTTTTTCTTTTTTCCGCGACTGGCTCCCATTGATTTCAGATTAAATCAATGGGTGGCGGTTTTGGAAGTTTTTTGGTGCTGATTCTGACGCAGTGTCCGAGTCAATATCAAGGGCCAAAAACTCTGTGAACTGGGCCTTATTGTTAGGGCTTATTCAGACGAACGTGTAATACGTCCGTGCAACGTGTGTGATTTTCACGCGCCTCGCACGGACCTATGTTACTCTATGGGGCCGTGCAGACTGTCAGTGATTTTCACGCGCCTCCCACGGACCTATGTTACTCTATGAGGCCGTGCAGACTGTCAGTGATTTTCACGCAGCGTGTGTCCGTGTGTCCGCTGCGTAAAACTCACGACATGTCCTATATTTGTGCATTGTTCGCGCATCACGCACCCATTGAAGTCAATGGGTGCGTGAAAATCACGCCCAACACTTCCGCAGCCGTATAAACTATGAATGAAAACAGAAAAGCACCACGTGCTACAAACATACAAACAGAGTGTCATAATGATGGCGGCTGCGCGAAAATCACGCAACCGCGCATCATACGCTGCTGACACACGGAGCTGTTATGGACCTTTTGCATGCGCAAAATGCCACGTTTTTTGCGCGCGCAAAAAGCACACGCTTGTGTGAATCCGGCCTTAGGGTAGGAACACACTCGGCATGAACGCTGCGGATTTTATGCAACACATTTTATTGTGGAAAATCCGCAGCGTATTACAGACGCAGCAGAGGGGATGAGATTAGAACAAATCTCATCCACACGCTGCAAAAAAAAATGGACCTGCCGTGTGGCTTTTGGCTTTTTAAGCAGCAGCGTGTCAATGTATTCTGTGGAATCGCTGCTCCTCTGTTGCGGAAATGCTGCGGTTCTGCCGCAAAAATCACAAATGAGAAAAAAAAAGAAGGTACTTTTTTAAATTGATAAAGTTTAGACTTACCCCGGCCGTAGTCCTGGTGACGCGATCCTCTATTCTTAGCGCAGCCCCGCCTCCTGTCATGACGTTTCATCCCATGTGACTGCTGCAGCGGTCACATGGTCTACAGCGTCATCCCAGGAGGCGGGGCTACGTTCAGAAGAGAGAGTCACCTAAACCACGGCCGGGGCAAGTCTAAACTTTTTTTTCCCTGCAGGATTCCCGCAGCGGACATGCCTCACGAAACCTGCGCCACTATTTGGTGCGGTTTTGCTGGCAGAATTCCCTGCGGCTATCGGGGCGGATAAGCTGTGTAGTTTTACTCAGCATATCCGCCTAGTGTGTCCCTTATGATGTCGCTCCTGGAGCTGCTGCCGGTCTCTAAATAGGCAGTTGGTCCAGTAGAATTTGGAATTATTTTTTTTTGTGAACAAGCTTAAAAAAATACAAAACTTTTGTGTTAGGGCCTGTTCACATCACCGTTCGCTTCCATTCCGGGGTTCCGTCTGAGGTTTCCGTCGGGTGAACCCCGCAACGGAAAGTGACAGCACAGCTTCCGTTTCAGTCACCATTGATCTCAATGGTGACGGAAACATCGCTAATGGTTTCCGTTCGTCACCATTCTGGCTGGTTTTCGGACGGAATCAATAGCGTAGTCGACTGCGCTAATGGTGACGGAAACGGAAGCTGTGCTGTCACTTTCACTTTCCGTTGCGGGGTTCACCTGACAGAAACCTCAGACGGAACCCCGGAACGGAAGCGAACGGTTATGTGAATAGGCCCGAACACAAAAGTTTTGTATTTTTTTAAGCTGGTTCACAAAAAAAAATAATTCCAAATTCTAGTGGACCAACTGCCTATTTAGAGACCGGCAGCAGCTCGAGGAGCGAAAACATAAGGGACACACTAGGCGGATATGCTGAGTAAAACTACACAGCTTATCCGCCCCGGTAGCCGCAGGGAATTCTGCCAGCAAAACCGCACCAAATAGTGGCGAAGGTTTCGGGAGGCGTGTCCGCTGCGGGAATCCTGCAGGGAAAAAAAAGTTTAGACTTGCCCCGGCCGTAGTCCTGGCGACGCATCTCTCTCTTCTGAACGTAGCCCCGCCTCCTGGGATGACGCTGTAGACCATGTGACCGCTGCAGCGGTCACATGGGATGAAACGTCATGACAGGAGGCCGAGCTGCACTAAGAATAGAGGATCGCGTCACCAGGACTACGGCCGGAGCAAGTCTAAACTTTTTTATAAATTTAAAAAAGTGCCTTTTTATTTTTTCTCATTTGTGATTTTTGCGGCAGAACCGCAGCATTTCCGCAACAGAGGAGCAGCGATTACACAGAATACATTGACACGCTGCGGCTTAAAAAGCCAAAAGCCACACGGCAGGTCCATTTTTTTTGCAGCGTGTGGATGAGATTTGTTTAAATCCCACCCACTCTGCTGCGACTAATACGCTGCGGATTATCCACAATAAAATGTGCTGCATAAAATCCGCAGCGTTCATGCCGATTGTGTTCCTACCCTAAGGCCGGATTCACACAAGCGTGTGCTATTTGCGCGCGCAAAAACGTGGCGTTTTGCGCATGCAAAAGGTCCATAACAGCTCCGTGTGGCAGCAGCGTATGATGCGCGGCTGCGTGATTTTCGCGCAGCCGCCATCATTATGACACTCTGTTTGTATGTTTGTAGCACGTGGTGCATTTCTGTTTTCATTCATAGTTTATACGGCTGCGGAAGTGCTGGGCGTGATTTTCACCCACCCATTGACTTCAATGGGTGCGTGATGCTCGAACAATGCACAAATATCGGACATGTCGTGAGTTTTACGCAACGGACACACGGACACACGCTGCGTGAAAATCACTGACAGTCTGAACGGCCCCATAGAGTAACATAGGTCCGTGGGAGGCGCGTGAAAATCACGCGCGTTGCACGGATGTATTACACGTTCATCTGAATAAGCCCTAACAATAAGGCCCAGTTCACAGAGTTTTTGGGCCTTGATATTGACTCGGACACTGCGTCAGAATCAGCACCAAACAACTTCCAAAACCGCCTCCCATTGATTTAATCTGAAATCAATGGGAGCCAGTCGCGGAAAAAAGAAAAAGCAGCACGTCCTTTCTTGCCGCGGTTCCGCCTCTGACCTGCCATCGAAATCAATGGGAGGCAGAAAATGCATTTTTCCCTGCGTTTTTTGTCTGCTGTCCTCAATCGCCGTGGGCAAGAAACGCGGCAAGATAGTGTGGGCAGGTCAAAATCTGCCTCAAAATTCGGTGCGCGGTTCCAGGCGGTCGCGGGTGCGCATGCGCGGGAGTTTGCGGGTGCACGCGATCGGTCGCACGAGCGGCGGTCTTTGACGGCCCCCATGACGACCCCCATGCTACCCAGGGCCGCCATCAGGGGGGGTATTAGGGGTACTGATGTGAGAGGCCCGGCCAAACCTAATTGAAAGGGGGGCCCGCAGCTCACGACATTCTTTTGGTGAAAAAAATGGGCCCCATTGCAGGGGCCTGTTTTTTTTCTACCAAAGGCAGGTCGCGGCAGTTTGCCGGGCCCCCCTTTCAATTAGGTTTGGCCGGGCCTCTCACATCAGTACCCCTAATACCCCCCTCTGATGGCGGCCCTGGGTACCATGATATAGTTCTGGACGGAGTACCGTTAACAGGCGGTGCCACGGTAGGGGGGCCCAGAAAATTTAGCTGTAGGGGGCCCTGAAATTCTTGATGGCGGCCCTGATTGGGACACCTACACATTACACCTACAGAAACGTTTAGGCATTAATATTGACTTGGTTCCCCCTTTGCGGCTAAAACAGCTTCCATTCTTCTGGGAAGACTTTCTACAGGATTTTGGAGTGCCTGAGGGAATTTTTGCCCATTCATCCAGAAGAGTATTTGTGAGGTCAGACACTGATGTTGGAGGAGAGGGCCGGGCTCACAATCTCTGTTATAGTTCATCCTAAAAGTGTTGGGTGGGGTTGAGGTAACAACTCTGTGCGGGCCAGACAAGTTCTTCCACACCAAACATACCCCCCATGTCTTTATAGACCTTGTGCACTGGGGCACAGTTATGCTGGAATAGAAAGGGCCAAACCTCAAATTGTTCCCACAAAGTTAAAAGCTACAATTGTCCAAAATGTCTTGATATGTAAAAGCATTAAGGTTTCCCATCACTGGCAGTAAGGGGCCTAGCCCAACCCCTGAAAAACTACCCCACAGCATTATCCGTCCTCCACCAAACTTTACACTGGGCACAATGCAGTCAGGCAGGTGACGTTCTCCTGGCATTCACCAAACCCATACTCATCCATCAGACTGCCAGATAGAGAAGTGTGATTCATCACTCCACAGAACACGTTTCCACTGCTCCAGAGTCCAATGGTGGTGTGCTTTACACCACTCCATCTGATGCTTGGCATTGAGCTTGGTGATGTAAGACTTGCAGGCAGCTGCCTGGCAATGGAAACCCATGCCAGGAAGCTCCCTGCGCAGTTTTTTTGCTGATGTTAATGTCCAAAGAGTTTTGGAACTCTGCAGTTACAGAGTTGGCAGAATGTTGGCGACTTTTATGGGTTATGCGCCTCAGCAATTGACGACCCCGCTCTGTAACTTTAAGTGGTTTGCCACTTCGTGGTTGAGTTGTTAATACCACTCAGAGTTGATTGTGGAATATCTAGGAGGGAAGAAATTTCACAAACTGACTTACAATGGCTGCATTCTATTACAGGACTACGCTGGAATTCAAATGTATGTACAGGTAGACTGCATGGCGAGGTGCTGGATTTTATTCACCTGTGGCAATGGGACGGAATGAAACTGTCATAAACAAATACACAGTAAACAGTGAGGTCCCTGTTCTTCCCAAACCTCTGTCCCTACCTACTTGTACGACCCAACCTAAACGACCGGCCCACAACTGGGCGGCTTTCCCTATACTGTTACAAGTGAAACCGACAAACAGATAAGACAGAGACAGTACAAAATAACAAAGGGTAACCTGGGAAGTACACGGAGGGAGAGGCAGGGCAATTGCGCCGTGGACAAGCCCGGGGCGCAAAAGGCGGAGTCAGGTAGGCAGGGTCAAACTGGGAGAGTGCGGAAAAAACAAAAGTCAGAAGGCAAAGAAAATTCAGGAGTCCAGCCGAGGTCAGGTCACAAGAAGTCAAAAAGCAGGTCGCTCAGGGGAGTCTGAAACAAGGGAAAGCACCAGGCAAGGAAACACTAATTACAGACAAAGGCCAACTATCCCAGGCTGAACTAAATAAGGAGAGGGCGGGAGCTCAGGAACATCAGCCAGGCTCTGATTGGTCTGACGCACCTGAGCTCCTATTGGCTGCAGACTGCCTCAGTCTGCCAGACCGGGCGACGCCAGAGCGAGTAACTCTCGATGTCCTGGAGACCGAAGGAGCCACAGGCAGAGAGTATGTGACAGTACCCCCCTTTTACGAGGGGCCACTGGACCCTCAACCCCCAAACCAGGTTTATTCGGAAACTTTTTATGAAAGTTTTTTATAAGGGTCTGAGCGTGGATATCTCGGACTGGGACCCAAGTCCTCTCCTCTGGACCATATCCTTTCCAATGGACCAGGTACTGGATAGACCCCCTGAACCTTTCTACTTTCCAGCAACCTGGCCACCTCGAACTCCTATCCCTCGGGGATCAATACTGGGATGGGGTTTTCCCTATGGAAGGGTGGGGGGAACAAATCTTTTCAGAAGGGAGGAATGAAACACATCATGGATGCGGAAGAAGGGGGGCAGTTTTAAGCGGAAGGAAACGCTAATTACAGACAAAGGCCAACTATCTCGGGCTGAACTAAATAAGGAGAGGGCGGGAGCTCAGGAACATCAGCCAGGCTTTGATTGGCCTGACGCTCTTGAGCTCCTATTGGCTGCAGACTGGCTCAGTCTGCAAGGCTGGGCGACGGCCGAGCGAGTAACTCTCAATGTCCTGGAGACAGAGGGAGCCGATGGCAGAGAGTACGTGACAGAAACAGTCAACGAATAAGAGGTTTGTCCCATTACATTTGTCCATATAGTGTACCTGTGTGTGTGTGTGTGTGTGTGTGTGTGTGTGTGTGTGTGTGTGTATGTGTGTGAAATGGCTGCCGCGCCGTTCCCCACCTTCCCCACCACCTCTGCTCCGGTTCCTGCTCCCTCCATTCCCTCATGCTCATCCCAAGCTCCACTTACCAGATCCGGACGCTCTGCTGGCCCTGGGCGGCGTCAGGTAAGTGCATCCCTTACCTCCCTCTGCGGCCGTCACCCTCGATGTGCGGCTGCAGCCACTAGAGGGCCCGCGCGCGCCTTAATTCAAACAATTCCTATTTAAGGATCCTCCTTCCTCTGATCTATGCTTGTTTAACCAAGTTCCCCGTGAGCTTCCCTGTACCCTGGTTCTGTTTCCTTCCCTTCTGCCTTTGTCTGGATTTCCCGTTGTGACCTCTGCCTGAACTTGACTATCCATGCCTGCCGCCTGCCTTGACCTATTGCTATCCATACCCGTTACGACGTCTGCTGCCTGTCCTGACGTCTGGCCTCACCATCCGACCGGCTCTAAACCCGCTGTGCCAAGCATTGCCCTGGGTTCCAAGCATCATCTCCCAGATGACACAGAGGATCCACAAACAAACCGGTGAGAACCGTTATAGTGTGTGTGTGTGTGTGTGTGTGTGTATGTACAAAGTCAAGAGTGACACGCTACTTATGTTGTAGGAGGCTCATGTAATGCTAGAGCATGTTCACCATGTGCTTGTTCACGTATCCCTCCCCCCTCTATTCTAGAAAATAAATGATGAGTCTTCAGATATTACCATACCCCCTTATGTACTAAAGTTGCAGTGAACATAGAAATGGAGAACCCTGCATTGGTTTATGAGATACGTGAGAAAAGAGAATAGGCTACCCTTGTATGTTCCATATTTACCATACCTTATGATAAAATACTTTGATATATATTAACACAAAATCCAATGATCAATATGAACAGTAGGTTCCCCATGGCAGAAACCTTTCCTCATCAGAGAAACCATGTCATGAAAAAAGGTATTGTCATGTCTGCTGTGATGTAACTGATGGGACAACTCCCATATTCAAAGTGGGTTGTCTGATTATATATGGCACACAAAGAAACAAATGCTTATGTTCACAACTAGAACATATATTTTGAGTTACAGTGAAGGAAATAAGTATTTGATTCCTTGCTGATTTTGTAAGTTTGCCCACTGTCAAAGACATGAACAGTCTAGAATTTTTAGGCTAGGTTAATTTTACCAGTGAGAGATAGATTATTTAAAAAAAAAAAAAGAAAATCACATAGTCAAAATTATATATATTTATTTGCATTGTGCACAGAGAAATAAGTATTTGATCCCTTACCAACCATTAAGAGTTCAGCCTCCTCCAGACCAGTTACGCGCTCAAAATCAACTTGGTGCCTGCATTAAAGACTGTCTTAAATGGTCACCTGTATAAAAGACTCCTGTCCACAGACTCAATTAATCAGTCTGACTCTAACCTCTACAGCATGGGCAAGACCAAAGAGCTTTCTAAGGATGTCAGGAACAAGATCATAGACCTGCACAAGGCTGGAATGGGCTACAAAACCATAAGTAAGACGCTGGGTGAGAAGGAGACAACTGTTGGTGCAATAGTAAGAAAATGGAAGACATACAAAATGACTGTCAATCGACATCGATCTGGGGCTCCATGCAAAATCTCACCTCGTGGGGTATCCTTGATCCTGAGGAAGGTGAGAGCTCAGCTGAAAACTACACGGGGGGAACTTGTTAATGATCTCAAGGCAGCTGAGACCACAGTCACCAAGAAAATCATTGGTAACACATTACGCCGTAATGGATTAAAATCCTGCAGTGCCCGCAAGGTCCCCCTGCTCAAGAAGGCACATGTACAGGCCCGTCTGAAGTTTCCAAATGAACATCTGGATGATTCTGAGAGTGATTGAGAGAGGGTGCTGTGCTCAGATGAGACTAAAATTGAGCTCTTTGGCATTAACTCAACTCGCCGTGTTTGGAGGAAGAGAAATGCTGCCTATGACCCAAAGAACACCGTCCCCACTGTCAAGCATGGAGGTGGAAACATTATGTTTTGGGGGTGTTTGTCTGCTAAGGGCATAGGACTACTTCACCGCATCAATGGGAGAATGGATGGAGCCATGTACCGTCAAATCCTGAGTGACAACCTCCTTCCCTCCACCAGGACATTAAAAATGGCTCATGGCTGGATCTTCCAGCACGACAATGGCCCGAAACATACAGCCAAGGCAACAAAGGAGTGGCTCAAAAAGAAGCACTTTAAGGTAATGGAGTGGCCTAGCCAGTCTCCAGACCTTAATCCCATCGAAAACTTATGGAGGGAGCTGAAGATCCGAGTTGCCAAGCGACAGCCTCGAAATCTTAATGATTTACAGATGATCTGCAAAGAGGAGTGGGCCAAAATTCCATCTAACATGTGTGCAAACCTCATCATCAACTACAAAAAAGTCTGACTGCTGTGCTTGCCAACAAGGGTTTTGCTACCAAGTATTAAGTCTTGTTTGCCAAAGGGATCAAATACTTATTTCTCTGTGCACAATGCAAATAAATATATATAATTTTGACAATGTGATTTTCTGTTTTTTTTTTTAAATATTATCTATCTCTCACTGGTAAAATTAACCTAGCCTAAAAATTCTAGACTGTTCATGTCTTTGACAGTGGGCAAACTTACAAAATCGGCAAGGGATCAAATACTTATTTCCTTCACTGTATATAAGCAAAAAAGATAGAGATAAAAGATAGATAGATAGATAGATAGATAGATAGATAGATAGATAGATAGATAGATAGATAGATAGATAGATAGATATACAAAAAAATCCAGTAGCATCGGGAGCATGTGGGTGCAAGCCCTATGCAACAGACCAATGCCCCAAGTATACAGCAATCTAAAAAAATTAGCAGCAACTCCAAGAATCAAGTGAAAAAGATGGGTACTTAATTGCCTGTGCACGAGCAATAAAGTACCCATCTTTTTCACTTGATTCTTGGAGTTGCTGCTCATTTTTTCGACAGACAGACGGACGGACGGATGGACGGACGGACGGACGGACAGACCTGATATCTATTTATTTGATAAAATACTTCTCAGTGGCTGTCATTCAAAGTTGAATCTATACCATACATAAAATAGATGTAGCTTTTAGAATGGTTAGACTGAGTAACATATAATAGTGTGCTAAGGAATGCTTAACTGAAAGGCACATTCATTGTGGATTTGCTATCAGCCATTCAGCAGCAGCCTTCCGGGCTTTCATATTATAAAATTCAGACTTTACGTGACTGTGCCTCATTTTGGAGCGAATAATTTATAGCAACATCAATAAATAATAGCTACGAGTTATAACTGTCCAAACACGGTACATAATACCCACTGAAACATGCACAGAAAAAGTAGCTTATAACATTTGCCAGCTTCTTGTGTTTGCTGGGAATGACTACAACTCATTCTTATAAAGTCAGCGTTCAGAAGTGAATCCTCATCGGTTATATCTGTCCCTTATAGATGAATTTTAAGCTTATAACAATTATCAACAGATGGGGAATTTTCTAATTCCTTGGACTGGTTAACAAATTTCATATAATATTGTTCTTGCCTTTAAACTAAAATGCAATAAAATGTATGGAGTGGAGTGTATAGAGGGCAAACACAAAATCCATTTGTTCATAGGGAAGTCTAGTATTTGATGCAAATATAAGAAAAACAGCAGAAAGATATAAAAAGTGGCTATGGGTTAAGGCTTGGAATTGGAATATTAGAGAATATGGCATGGGGACAGAGTCAGAGTTTGTTGAGGTGGTGGCACAATGCTTGTTACTGATGATCTAACTGGCACTGATGGCCACTGGCAGAGCATGCGCCGAGGAAACCAAACTTGGTGCCCAGAGCTATTAAAAGGCAACTGCAATGGATGAATTTACATTCCCTAGTTTATTAAATGGGTAGTGTTATTTAGGAAAATATTTGTAATGTTTTGAAGCCCTGAAATAGAGATGGTATATTGCAGTAGAGTAGTAGTTGCATTTAGCAATAAAGATGTAAGAGAAATATAATTCCAACGTGTAATGCTCCAGAAGTGTGGTAAGCACATTTTATCCAGACGATGAAAGGTGTACAGTATTGGTAGAATGGATGACATGTCTAAGTCTATATCAGCCAGAAGTTGCACCGAATACAACAACTAAATCAATAAGACAAATACGTCCATCTTCTGATGGAAATAATTATATAGACCAATACCAAAATTGCCTATCATCATCCACTTACTGTATGGAATAGATTTGTATTGCCAGGTTTCACAAATTAGAGAACCACTGACTTGACATCCGTTTAGTCTACGGTATGTTCACATCTGAATTGGGGCCTCCGTCACAGAGTCCATCAAATGTGACGGGAATAATAGCACTGCATGCATCACTTTTTTTCAAGTCAAAACGTTAGACACTTCAGCGGTACCTGAAATTAGTCAATATGGTCTGTCAGGCACCAGTGGTATCCGTCGTGCGATGAATTCGGCACTGCATCATGGCTTCCGTTAAAGAAAGAAGGAAGCCAAGACGCTGATGTAAACAGATCCTTATTTGTTACAATCTCATACTACACAGCAATACATTTTTTTGATAAAAGATACAAAGCTTAGCTTGAAGACCAGCTGCCATTTAGAATTACCTCTGGCTTTGATTGGTGGTTTTCCAGGTACGGAGCAGCATTCAATCATTGGAACAAAGGGGTGAAAATATTTAGCACCTTTGGTTTGGTTTTGATCTGCTTTTTTGGCTTTCCTCTGAGAGATGATCAGAGTGGTGTATAGTTTTATAGAAAGTCTATAGCCCATACACCACTAACCTCTTCTAGGAGAGCTGCAAAAAGCAAATCAAAGCTCAATGGGCATAGGGCCGAAAAGGCTAAATGATTCTGCCCCTTCATTCTAGTGGATGGTGGAGGTCTCAGCACTCAGACCCCCACAGATCAAAACTTCAACTCATTGAAGGTCAAAACTACTACAAGAATATGTTCAGCTTTTTTCAGTCAAAATATCTGAAGAGTGATCAAAATGTAAAAATCAAGCTAATTATTATAACTGCCATTATTCCTGAATCTCAGCCCTCCACATGGGAATCCTGACGTTTTGGTGCAGTCAATCTGAAAAATAAAAATTGTTTTGATTTGCAAAGATAATTGTACAGATACCAAGAGCATTTTGCAAGAAAAGCTGGAAGCAAGAGCACATGATTGGTTTGACGTGCTTCACCATGTACGTCAGTCATCTGAGATTTGTGAAGTTACTTGATTTATTCATTTATGTTGACATAGGAATCGACAGAGCGTTTCTTTTCATGAATGTGCGTTTCAGATTTCACATGTATTTAGATGGTTTCACTTTTCACCTATACAGACAACTGTACTTAAAAAAAGTTCTTTTAAATTGGACTGATTTACTTCTCCTAACATTAGTCACATATATGTCCTCCTATTAACATATAGTAAACTAATACATTCATTTGTACATTTGAGGTAAATTGACATAACTTTTTTTAAACCTATTCAGCCAATAACATTTATAAGAGTGGATAAGTCATCTAATTACATTTATTTCAAAGGGTTTTAAACAAATATATATTTTGTGTTACTTTTTTTACATTATGGTCAATGGAATAATGAAAAACACAGTAAAAAATAAATGAAGATACTGGACTCTTTGTATCTAGTCAGAACAATAGGTATCAGCCTCAACAATCCTGTCATTGAAAAAGAGTTACCTCTAAAAAATGTTTGACTTTTTGCCTTCTTCGGCACAGATATTCACATAGTAATGGGATTCTGTTGGAGTATATAATGCTCATCCATGGAGATCTGTATCTAAAGCTGAACAGACATATCCAGCATTTATGCCTCAAGTGTTTTTGGGTTCATTGTTAAATAACTACAACATACAGTACATACTTTGTTTCACCTTGGTAAGCTTTATTTAAATAGTCAGCGTGTCTTTGTATAATTCTGATTCATGGAGATATGTACCTAGGGCTCTATAAATGTAATTGACTTCTAAAGATGGGACATGCACCGTTCAGCCATAACATTAAAACCACTAACAGTGGAAAAAATTCAACATCGATTATCTCGTTACAATGGCATCTATCAAGGGGTGGGATGCAGTTTATTAGTCTACAAATAAACAGTCAGCACTTGCAGTTGTGGTAAGCAGGATCAATGGGCAAGCGTAAGGATCTGAGCTTCTTGGACAAGGGCCAAATAGTGGTGGCTAGACGGCTGAGTCATCCTTCAAAACGGCAGGTCTTGTTGGGTGTTGCCATATGCAGTGGTTAGTACCTACCAAAAGTGGTCCAAAGAAGTCAACCAGTAAACCGGAGACAGGGCATTGGTGCCCAAGGCTTATTGGTGTACATGGGGAGCGACGGCTAGCCCATCTGGACCGATTCCACAGGAAAACTACTGTAGCACAAATTCTTAAAAAAAATAATTCTGATTAATTTCGCTATAACACCGAGAAGGAAAAGTTTTTGAGTTGTGGAAATCACAGGATCGATAGACATGTTAATGATATGCAAATGATAAATAAATGGAAACAAAATATCCCAAGAATCTAGATTTATTCAGTATCAAGCATGATACACGCACTTAAACACCTTGGCATGCTATCAATGAGGTTATTAATGGTTGTCTGAGGAATGGTATGCCACGCTGAATGCACTTGGGCACGCAAATCATCAAGATTGGCTGCTCGCAGCTCCCTTTGCAATTGCCGACCAATGACGTCCCAGATGTGCTAGATGGGAGAAAAGTCTGCAGATGCTGCAGGCCATGGTGCACGTTTAGGCTGAACACAGTAGCACTAGCAACATGCAACCTGGCGTTGCCATGTTAAAACACAGCTTCTGGGAGAAATGGCCATATCACTGGTTCCCCGACCAAGTCAATGTAACGCTGAGCTGTTAGTTTACATTTAATTAAGACTAGAGGGGTCTGGCTACAGTACATTATGCCACCCCACACCATAGTCCCGGGAGTAGGACTGGTGTGATGTTCTCTTGTAAAGGCCTCTTCATGGTCTCCAGATCAATATTCGGTTATCATTGCATCCGAGACAAAAGTGGGTCTTATCGCTGAAAGGATAGACCTCCATTGCAGCCTCCATTGCCATCTTGCTGTGCACTATGACAGCCTTTGAGAGCGGTGGCATGTGGTCATTAGAACACCTGTAGCTGGACATCTGTCTCGTAGCCGAATTTCATGCAAACGCCTTCTAGACTTGGGATGTTGTCCATGCAGAGGTTCGCTTCCGTGCACCTCTTGCTGTCATTCCCATTTGTTGTTGTTCTCCCAACCTCCGGGACCCGCAAAGTTGAACAGTGCTGAACCAAGGTCTCTCAGTTCAAGGATTCTGTCCCTCTCAGTTTGCGACAAGTGGCGATAATTGGCAAGTCAACTAACAGGAGGCATCGCACAATCATCCGACACCATGTGATCTGATTTTTGAGTTTTCATGTGGCTAAAAAACTTTGCTTTCAATCTGCCTTTTATGCAAAAGATTGGAGCTAGGTGCTTGAAAATTTGATTATTTGAAAATCTTAGCGAATGCTGCTACTTCCTCGATTTGCATAACCTTACGGCTTGCCCTTCTTGGTGTTGCAATTTCAATGTTGAGTAATGTAGCTAGTAAATTTGATAAGTTTTGTATGATCGAAAAGTGCAAGAACACACAGTGTCTCAAATCTTGCTGCATTTGAAGATGCGTAGCTGCAGATTGGTCAGAGTGCTCATGCTGACCCCTCTCCACCACTGAAAAAGCCTACAATGGGCTCATGAGTTTCAGAACTGGACCATGGAGCAGCAGGGGAATGTGGCCTGGTTTGATGAATAATGTTTTGTTTAACATCATGGTAGAGGCCGGGAGTGTGTGTCACGTACCTGGGGAAGAGATCTAACCAAGATGCACTATTGGAAGAAAGCAAGCTGGGGGAGGCAGTGTTATGCTCTGGGCAATGTTCTATTGGGAAACTTTGGGTCGTGGCATTCATCTGGATATTACTTTGACATGTACCACCTACCTAAGCATTGTTACAGACTAAGTACACCCCTTCATGACAACGGTATTCCCTAATGTCAGTTGCCTCTTTCAGCAGGATAATGTGCCCTGCCACACTGCAAAAATTGTTCAGGACTGTTGTGAGAAACACGACAAAGAGTTTAAGGTTTTGACTTGGCCTACATATTCCCCAAACCTCCATCAAATCAAACATTGGATGTGCTGGAAAACATGTTCAATTTATGGAGGCCCCACCTCACAACTTACAGGACTTAAAGGATCTGCTGCTAACATCTTGGAGCCAGATACAAATCCCAATGTCAATTCCACAGTAAATCATCAAGGGAAAGCCTTTGGAATAGGGCTATCCATATCAGGCCAATCAACTTGACAGCATATTGACATATAAGCATGTTTTCTGCTGTTACAAATCTATCCAAACTGTTTATCTTTGGTCTTCAGACAGGAAATAATGGTAATCCTCAATTACCTCTTGTAGGCCAATTCATAATGACCTCACTTACTCTGATCGCTGGGCTAACGCTGTAGGAAATATGGACATCATAGAGGGGGGTCCCCTATTTGGTACTCTCCTTTATGAGCCAGAGCAGAGAGCTGTTCTATAAGAACTTCAACCGCTCCGGTGGCCTCGAGCCATTGATGAATTAAATGGAAAGGAATTCATCTGATTGGTCGACATGTAATAATACACATCCCCTGCAATGGCTGCTGCAAGTGAAATATCTGGCCTCCTGTGCTTATAGGTTAACCCCTTAAGGACACGGGCGATTTGAGTTTTTTTCATTTTCGTTTTTTCCTCCCCGCCTTCCAAAGCCATAACTTTTTTATTTCTTCGTCGACATAGCAATATGAGGGCTTGTTTTTTGTGGGACAAGTTGTATTTTTTGTTGGCGCCATTTATTGTACTGCATAATTTACTGGGAAGCTGAAAAATAATTATTTGTGGGGTGATATGGGCAAAAAAACAGCGATTATGCCATTTTTGGGGGGCTTTATTTTTACGGCGTCCATCAGGCGGTAAAAACTGCATATTCACCTTATTCTACAGCTTGATACAATTACGACGATACCAAATTTATATGTTTTGTTTTATGTTTTACCACTTTTAAAAAAATAAAACTATTTGCTAAAAAATAAAAAATGTTTTGTGTCGCCATATTCTGAGAGCCATAACTATTTGATTTTTCCATAAATTTAGTGATGTGAGGGCTTAAAGTTTGCGTGGCGACCTGTAGTTTTCATCTATACCATTTTGGGGTACATGTGACTTTCTGATCACTTTTTATTCTATTTAATTGGAGAGCTAAGGTGACCAAAAAATTATTTATATATATATATTTTTACGGCGTTCACCGAGCGGGTTAAACAACACTATATTGTGATAGTTTGGGCATTTATGGATGCGGCGATACCAGTTATGTTAACTTTTATTTTTTTTTAACATTGCTTTCGGGGAAAAATGGGAATACTTTTCTTTTTTTGGAATATAAAAAAAAACTTTAACTGTTTTTTACTTTTTTTTTAGTCCCCCTAGGGGACTTGAACCACCGATCGTTGGATCGCTTGCATGACATACTGCAATACTAATGTATTTCAGTATATCGTGATTCTGACAGTCTCCTTTGAAGCCCTGCCTGAGGTAGAGCTTAAAAGGAGTACAAAGATGGCAGACCTAGGGGCCTTCATTAGGCCCCCTGGCAGCCATGACAACCATTTTCACCGGCCAATCGTGTCGTGGGGGGTCGCGTGTTTGATGGGGCACTTCCCTGATTTTAACAATTTAAATGCCGCGGTCGCGATTGACCGCACCATTTAAGGTGTTAAACGGATGGAATGAAAGTGATCTTTGATTCCGCCCATTGCAGTAAGGTGTTGGCTGTATAACACAGGTGTCACCTGCTAAATATGGAGCGAGCTCTGCCCGTGAGCTCGCTCCATACTTCCCTTTAACGGCCGTCACGTACCAGTACATGACATGATGTTAAGGGGTTAATCTGGCCCTGGTCTCTAGGTACATATCACAGTGGCTGAGTATTTTATGCTCCCACGGAATCTCTTTATTCCCTGACTATATGAAAATCCAGACAAAGGAGTTAAAATTCAAAAAGCTGAAATAAAATATGAAATGCAAATAATATGAAAACCGAGGAGCAGCCATTTTATCAGATGGTGCTCAATCAAACTTGCCTAAATGGACTTGTTGTTGGATTTTCAATGCACTGCTTTGACATTATAGTGTTTAGAGAGCAATACATGCAGAGTAAATGTAAATGTTCTGCCATTCATTCCCCATTGTTAATACGCTGAATATCTCAGCATTTTGAAAGTAATAGAGTGATACAAAAATACATTGCTGAAGAGCGGGCAGTTAAAAATAAACTCATACTCCAACCTATGGCCATAAATGGGTAGCGCCACAGTGAGAAATGAAGTGGGCTTTACTATCTAGAGAAAAATTGACTTGTTTAGAGATTGACGTTAAAATGAAATTATAATCAGCTCTGCAACTGAATCTAAATTCATGCAGAATAACAGATGGCGATTGCTAATCTTCAGAACTATCATTTTACCATTTATGATCATGTGGAGAACTTACTGTATATGCAAAAGATGGCAATAAAGAAGCCATTACGTTTTATATTAATGTTTAAGGTTTTATACAAACATTTCTTTATATATATTCTTGCCGCTTTTGGCAAGCATGTAAAAGCAAATTGCTTCCCATCACTCAGTGTATACTGTTAGACAGATTTATAGGGAGACGGTGTAGATAGATTTACAGTAATGATAAACTTGTAATTGTATAATATTGTATTTAATTTAGGAGGTCTGGGCAGCTTTTAAGTGGGATTGACGGAAAACACAATAATTTTTGTTAAAGAAACACTCATCTCTCCAAATGGTGGATAAAAAATTCATACGTTTAATACTTTAATAAAGCAACTTTGTGACAGTGAGGCTTAAATTAGTTCTTTACTAGTCATAAAGGATGGCTACCAAAAGTGCAATACTAAAAATGTGAACACTTTGCGAAAAAATGTGTGTTCTAGTATCTTACTTTTTTTTGTGTTATTGGTGCTTGATTACAAGCTCAATGTCTGCCGCTCCTATGGCTCTTTGTCCCCATGACAAAACCTCTTGCCTGTGTTAAGGTGGTTCAGCTGTTAATAACTCTCCCACAAAGTTTCTCTAAATGGAGTTATGGTATCTTGAGGTTGAGTCTGTCATATTCACACTTGATTTTACCTTTCAGTGAAAGTTGCAGCAAAAATAAGATACTGAAATCACAGAAAATGAATATACCCCTAACGGTCCATTAGCCATTAGTTGTCCGGTATGGTAATAGATATATATATATACCTGAAATATTACCCTTATGTTACAGATCTTCCACTAGTAAGCTGGTCGCATGACTGGGCTCTCACCTATAGCTAGTAGACGGGAAAGCTTAGTGGAGTGCTTCTTTATTAGTGGTTAATGCCTTATCCCTGGGGCTTTTATGAAGCATATGACCCTTTTAAGAAACTTTAATATTAACATTTCATAATTACAGTATATTAAGTATATGAAAACCATATAAAGATGAATTATATTTACAATATACTATATACGTCAGAATGATTATTCCTGTGAATTAAAATATTTAGAATTTTTTTAAATGTTTAGCACTTTAGAATAAGCCATAATACTACTCATAAAACAGCATAATAAACTCTGCATAATCAGATCGTCCTGACATCAGAGAAAAATCCAATTCTACACAACTAATAACATTCTACTATCTTACTTACAGTGTAACAAGTCATTCTCCACTAACACATCCCATAGTCGGACTATTCACGGTTACACCTCTCCTTCCTTGACTGCCTTCTCCATTTACCTCATTTTTGGCTCAGCCTGCTCCTTGTCAGTCAATAGTGCTTGAAGTCATCAGTTGTTATTCATATGAAGATCCCGTTCCTTTGAGTATATAATGAGATTAAGGTAGCTGGATCCATTTATATTATTATTATTATTATTATTATTATTTTTATTATTATTACTATTATTATTATTATTATCATCATTATTGTTATAGGTACCCAAATTGCTGAAGAGTCCCTTTTTAAAGAGGAAGGGGAGCATCATGTTCCTCGTGGAAAGTGAAAAGTCCAAGTTTTTTCATCAAGTAGTTGTTTTAGGTCCAACATTCTGTGCTGATTAATTTCTTATACAGAGCTTGAAATCAAAAAGAGAAATTTATTAAGCCTGGCATTTCATACGTATCACGTAGCGTTCGTGGACCCACTGGGCTGTACCGCGGCGGTATGGCAGCTGGCCAATAGGGCGCAGGTCACAGTCTATAGTTCATATAGGGTACCTGTGGCTTGGCTGGTACTAGGCAGTGGGTAGACATCAGGCGTGGAGTAGCAGGACAGGCGTGTAATCCAGCACAGCACGACTACAGCACAGCACGGCACTTGACCAGGATAAAGGAAACACTGGGAACTGGAAAACACTGGGAGACTATTTGCTTAGACAAGCTAGGATACGACAAACAATGCTCAGGCATCGAAGCAAGGGGCTGAGACCCTCTTATAGTTCAGGGCACTCATGGGCTGATTACACATTAAAGTCCGGCTGCCCCTTTAATAGCGGGCATGAGCGTGCGCGCGCACCCTACGGGACCCGGCCAAGGTGAGTGGAAGTGAGAGCTGGCGTCTCCTGAGGAGGAGACTGGGGCCAGTGCTCGCAGACCCATGGCTGCGGCCGTCAGGAGGAGAGTGAACTTGACGGCCCGCAGCCACGGACTTGACAGTATCCCCTCTTACGCCCCCTCTTCTTGGGGCCAAAGCGAGAGAGAAACTTTTTCAGAAGGGTAGGAGCATTGAGGTTCTCCTGTGGCTCCCAGGACCTCTCTTCAAGACCAAACCCCCTCCAATCCTACCAAATAAAAAGTCTTTCCTCTCAATGGTGTCCAAGATCTCCTTAACCTCGAAGGTGTCTGAAGGGCCGCCAGAGGCAACCGCAGGGCTAGGAGTCTTGGTAAAGCGGTTCAGAAACACTGGTTTCAGGAGAGAGACATGGAAGGAGTTGGGGATCCTGAGGGTAGGAGACAGCCGAAGCTTGTAGGCGACAGGGTTGATCTGCTGCAGGATCTTGAAGGGTCCGAGGAACCTGGGAGCAAATTTGTACGACGGCACCCTCAGTCGAATATTCCTGGAGGACAGCCAGACCTTCGTGCCAGGAAGAAACTGAGGAGGTTCTCTTCTCCTTATGTCCGCTTGCCATTTCATGCGGTTGACCGCCAGCAGGATGGAGGATCGAGTCTGCTGCCAGATCTGCAGAAAGTCCCTAAAAGAAGTGTCAGCAGCTGGTACCTCAGACATATCAGGCACCGGGAGAGGAATTCTTGGGTGTTGGCCATAGACAATAAAGAACGGTGTCCTCTGTGTGGACTCTCTAGTGTGATTAATATAAGAGAATTCAGATCACGGGAGCAACTGCACCCAGTCATCATGCTGCTTGGAGATGAAGTGGCGTAAGTATTTTTCCAAGATCTGATTGATCCTCTCAACTTGACCATTGGACTGAGGATGGTAGGACAAGGAAAAGTCCAACTTTAGACCTAGGAGTCTGCCGAGGGCTCTCCAGAACTTTGAGGTGAACTGAACCCCCCCGATCAGACACAACATGCTGCGGCAAGCCGTGCAGGCGGGAGATGTGTTGGATGAACAGCCTGGCCAATTGAGGAGCAGAAGGAAGACCGGTCAGAGGAACGAAGTGGGCCATCTTCGAAAATCGATCCACCACCACCAAGACAGTACTGCATTCAGCAGAGAGAGGCAGGTCAGTGATAATGTCCATAGCTATATTCTGCCAGGGAGCATCGAGCACAGGCAATGGCTGGAGCAGGTCAGCAGGTCTGGAGTGAACGACCTTGTTGGCTGCACACACTGAGCAGGAAGAAACAAAGTCCATAATGTCCTTGGGCAGTGTGGGCCACCAGAAATGACAGGCAATCAGATCCCGGGTCTTACGGGTCCCCACGTGACCTGCCAGTCTAGAGGAGTGTCCCCAGCGGAGGATTCTCCCTCAGTCAGCAAGGCGCACAAAAGTCCTCCCTGGAGGAATGTCCCCAACTTGCAGGGGATTGACAGAGACAATGCAAGACGGATCAATAATGTGCTGTGGAATTTCCATGGTGTCTTCTGTCTCGAAAGACCTGGACAAGGCATCGGCCCTCACATTCTTGTCGGCCGGGAGATAACGTAGCTCAAACTGGAACCTGGTAAAGTACAGCGACCACCTGGCCTGACGAGGGTTCAGCCGTTGGGCCGTCTGAAGATAGGTGAGGTTCTTGTGGTCCGTAAAAATCAGGATGGGATGAGCTGCGCCCTCTAGTAGATGTCTCCACTCCTCCAGGGCCAATTTGATGGCCAGTAACTCCCGATCCCCAATCAAGTAGTTGCGTTCTGCGGAAGAGAAGAGCTTAGAGAAATATCCACATACCCTTGACTTGTCCTTGGAACCTCTCTGAAACAGGAGTGCAGCAGCACCGACAGAGGATGCACCCATCTCCAACGAGAATTGTAGAGAAACGTCTGGATGATGGAGGATAAAGGCTGACGTAAAAGCACTCTTCAGGCTATTGAATGCGGACTCTGCCTCAGGAGTCCACACTTTGGCGTTCATGCCCTTCTTAGTGAGGTCAGAGATAGGAGATGTCAGTCGGGAGAAGTTTGGAATAAACTCTGTAAAACTTGGCGAATCCCAGAAAACGCAGTATGGCCCTCAAGCCTGGAAGGCGTGGCCATTCCAGGACGGACTTTACCTTTTCAGGATCCATCTTGAGACCTTTATTCGAGACAATGTAGCCCAGGAAGGGTAGAGCATCCTTTTCAAACACACCTTTCTCCAACTTAGCGCACAAACGATTCTCCCTTAATCGAAGCAAAACTTGACGGACATGTCTCTGATGAGTCATAGGATCTGGAGAAAAAATCAAGATGTCATCAAGATAGACCACAACACAAACATAGAGGAGGTCACAGAAAATGTCATTAACGAACTACTGGAAGACCACGGGAGCATTACACAGGCCAGAGGGCATTACTAGATACTCATAGTGTCCACAACGGGTGTTAAATGCAGTCTTTCATTCGTCAACCCGGCAAATCAGGATTAGGTGTTAAGCCCCACGCAGGTCTAATTTGGAAAAAATATTGGCACCACGTATACGATCGAACAATTCAGAGATAAGTGGCAACGGATACTTATTTTTCACCATGATTTGGTTGAGACCCCGGTAGTCAATACAAGGACGCAGGGAGCCATCCTTCTTTTTGACGAAGAAGAAGCCGGCTCCTGCCGGGGAGGAAGACTTTCATATGAAGACCCTCTCCAAGTTCTCTTTAACATAGGCGGACATGGACAGAGTCTCTGGCAAGGAGAGAGGATATATCCTACCACAGGGAAGGGATGCATCAAGGATCAGCTCGATAGGACAGTCATACACCCGGTGTGGGGGCAGTGTCTTCACCTCCCTTTTGCTGAAGACGTCCGAAAATACAGCATAATGACCAGGCAATCCTGCCAATGACAGAGGCAGAGGAGGCTGAGCCGAACGAATCTGCACCAGGCATCGGCTGTGACACTCGGGGCCCCACTGGAGAACCTCTCCAGAGTTCCAGTCCAGGACTGGGGCATGTAGTCGGAGCCAAGGCAGGCCCAGCAGCATGGGGTTAACGGCCTTGGATAGGACATAGAACAATATAAGCTCGTAGTGGAGAGCCCCTACTTGGAGCCTCAGCGGCTTGGTCACAGCTATAACTGGGTCTGGCAGAGGTAGTCAATTTACAGATGAAACCATCAACGATCTCTCCAGAGGGGTAGTGGGTAACTGAAGAAGGTCCACCAGGTCTCTACAAATGAAATTAGCAGCAGATCCAGAGTCCAGATACGCAGAGACATGGACAATTTAGATGGGAGTCCTTCTTTGCCCAAGGTTGTTTTTCCTACCAACCCTAGGCTTTGGGGCTTTTGGGGATACAGACGCACAAGATGGTCTCCAAGGCCGCAACAAAGACAGAGTCCCGAAGTGCGTCTGCGTTGTGTCTCCTGGGTAGATAGCTTACAATTGTCCATCCTCACAGGCTCCTTAGGAGGATCGGCATCTGAGGACGGCAGGGGTTGCTGCAAGGTAGGGACCGGACTAGGAAGACCTCCCTCCCGACGAACCTCTTGGAGCCTTTCACGGAGCCTTCTATCAATCCGGGCAGCCAGGGTAGACAGCAGGTCTCGAGCGGCAAGTTCATCCTTAATTTTAGGAGACAGTCCATGCCAGAATGTAGCCACCAGGGCCTCATTGTTTCACAAAAGTTCTCCCACCAGCCTGCGGAAGTGGATGGCGTACGTAGGTTTAGCAAGGAAGCCACTGCAGAGGAGACTCATCCAGGCTCCTCAAAGTCTGTGCGAAATGTCCGGAGTAACCCCTGGAAGTCACGGGTCACTGGTTCTTGTCTCTCCCAGATAGGGTTCGCCCATGCAAGAGCCTTGCCAGTAAGAAGAGAGATGATGAAAGCGACCCTTGCGCCATCAGACAAAAATGCCCTTGAATACAGGCTGAAGTGGGTCTGGCACTGGTTAAAAAATTCACGACAGGCACCTGCATCTCCATCATAGCGGTCAGGAAGTGGCAAAGAAAAACGAGGATCAACACTGCCAGGAGGTGTAGTCAGAGGATCAGTGCTGCCAGGAAGTGTAGTAGGAGGAACGGCAGCTCGTGCTTACTGACAACGTGCGAGAATGTTCAAGGCCTGGAGGAGTTGGTCCTGTCGAGACCGGAGGTCCAGCATATCCGTCCGCATATCTTGTGACATCATCTTGGTCTTGGATCGACCAGCGGGGTCCATGGACTGAGCATACTGTCACATAGCGGTATGGCAACTGGCCAACAGGGCAAGGGTCACAGTCTATAGTTCGTATACGGTACCTGTGGCAGCTCGGACAGTATCAAGGCAGGCTTGGCTGGGACTAAGCAGCGGGTAGACGTCAGGCGTGGAGTAGCAGGACAGGCATGGAATACAGCACAGCACGACTACAGCACAGCACGGCACTTGACCAGAATAGCACGGGATACAGGGAACACTGGGAACTGGAAAACACTGGGAGACCATTTGCTTAGACAAACTAGGATACGTCAAACAACGCTCAGGCATCGAAGCAAGGGGCTGGGCCCCTCTTATAGTCCAGGGCACTCATGGGCTGATTACACATTAAAGTCCTGTGCTCGCGCTGCCCCTTTAAGAGCGAGCATGAGAGTCAGGAGGAGAGTGAACCTGACGGCCCGCAGCCACGGACATGACAATACGACAGTCTTAACAGAATGAAAAGTAGAGGCCGACACATTTCTTAAGAAGCAAAAGCGTAATAAATGTGTCACATCTTTTGGCCTGGCCGTGCGTTACAACCGTGGCTCAATGGCTGCAGCCATGTGCTTAACATTCCCCCACAAAATAAAAAAAAACACATACTCCTCTTCTCCCCCTCCAGCTCCCTTCATCCCTCTAGTGTGGCTCATACAAGATCCTGACACCGAGCAGTGTCAGGGCCTTATATGTGACACAGAACTTCAACATCACCACTGCTGCATCGCATGCAAAGTCCTGAAACTGCCCGGTATAATTATGTTATACTGGGGCGTAGCTGGGGGGGGGAGAAACGGGGCATGTGCCCCGGGCGCAACTTAGAGGGGGCGCCAGAGCCACCTCCTACTGCACGATAATTGTACCTGTGTCTATAGGACACAGGTAAAATAAGAAGCAATGAATGGCCGGGTACGTTCCATGCCCAGCCATTCAGCTCTTTTCTATGAGTGAAGCGGTATCGCGCTTCCGTCGCTGAAAGGCGCTGACTGACAGGGAAAGTCAGGAGATCTGCGCAGAAGAGAGCATGTCTCCATTGCTGCCGGCCGGCGTGGGAGCGGGATTAAGGTGAGTTTGAATAGTTTGTTATTTTATTGTAATAAAAAAGTGTGTGGCATTATCTACAGGGGGGGCTTTATCTATGGGGGGCTTTATCTACAAAGGGGCTTTATCTACAAGGAGGGCTTTATCTATGGGGGGCTTTATCTACAGGGGGCTTTATCTACAGGGGGCTTTACGGGGGGGCTATATACTGGGGTGGGCTATCTATGGAGCACCATATACAGGGGTGGGCTATATCTACATGGGGCTATATACAGGGGTGGGCTATCTATGGAGTACTATATACAGGGGTGGGCTATATCTACAGGGGGGCTATATACAGGGGTGGGCTATCTATGGAGCACTATATACAGGGGTGGGCTATATCTACAGTCGGGCTATATACAGGGGTGGGCTATCTGTGGAGCACTATATACAGGGTTGGACTATATGTGGAGCACTATATACAGGGGTAGACTATATGTGGAGCACTATATACAGGGGTGGGTTATATCTACAGACTTTTATCTTTGGGGTCATCTGAAGGCAATTGTCTATGCTGTGAAGATACGAGATGTGCAGCAACTGAAACTACGGATACTGGAAGCCTGTGCTAGCATTTCTTCTGCGGTGTTGCTATCAGTGTGTGAAGAGTGGGAGAAGAGGGTTGCATTGACAATCCAACACAATGGGCAGCACTTTGAATACATTTTATAAGTGGTCAGAAACTTGTAAATAACTCATGAAATAATAAAGTAATTGTTTTTCTTGTGAAATTCTCGATAAGTTTGATGTGTCACATGACCCTCTTCCCATTGAAAAAACTAAAGTTGGATACAAAATGGCCGACTTCAAAATGGCCGCGATGGTCAACACCCAGCTTGAAAAGTTTCCCTCCCATATACTAATGTGCCACAAACAGGAAGTTAATATCACCAACCATTCCCATTTTATTTAGGTGTATCCATATAAATGGCCCACCCTGTATATTGCTTGTAAAATGTACAAATGTTTTTATGCTCGAGTTATATAAAAAGAAATGTGGAAAAGAAATGACACATCATTGATTGGTAGAGAAAACAAACACGGCGAGGGGGAAGGAGATGTCGGGAAAGAGGTGGGGGGGCTGAATCTTTGCCCCGGGTGCTGGAGAACCTAGCTACGCCTCTGTGTTATATGAGCCGCGCTGGACCGATGAGGGAGTCTGAGGGAGGGTGGGGAGAGGAGCAGTGAGGGGAGTATCATTTTTTAAAATTTAACTTTCGAATGGGGGGGCAGAGGTTAGTCTGATTGGGAGGCAAGGTACAAGGCCCAGCGCGGGCCCCTACCTTGCTACACCTCATAGAGAGTGGTGCAAAAATCCAAAAGTCGCGATTTGCACCACAAGTTCCAACTTTTGGGGCCTTTTGCGAATTTTCTAGAGAAAACTGGCATAGAAGCGTTGATAAATTAGCCCCATAGACTTAAATTATAAAATTCTGACTGCCTGTAGCCACCACTAGGGGAAGCTCAGCACAGAATGTTAAATTTATTTACAGTAGATAGAGTAGATATTCACCTTAAGCTAGGGTTGCATGATGCAACGAAATATCAATACTATTTTGATGCCTCGCACCCTCAAATGGTTCAATACCATTAATTCATGTATTTCGACACTAAGCTGTGTGGCCGCACAGTTTAATATTGTAACACATGAATTTAGTCAGAGCGGGCTGCGGCCGTATTATAATTGTTTTTTGCGGGACAATTTGTATTTTTTAATAGCACGATTTTGGGGTGCATATAATTTATTGATTAACTGATTCCCGACCGCTGGCTGTGTATTTACGGCCAGCGGTCAGGGTCCTTAAAACCCGCGCCATAGACTATCTACGGCGCGGGTTTTAACTTGCTGCCCGAGCGATCGGACAGCTGAATGTCGGGTCTCCGGCAGTCAGTGACTGCCGGGGACCCTGAGGAGAAGATAGAAGCAGCTTTTGCTGAGCCTGTCTTCTCTGATCACTTGTACACAGCGCTCAATGAACGCTGTGTATAGGAATCGAGGCAGCGGTCTCTATTGGTCCCGGTGATCATGTGATTGGTCACATGATCGCCGGGTGCCATTAGTCTCAGACTGCTGTACTAGACAGCACAGCGCTATTAGTGACAATAGTCACTATAAGAGGTTTGATTTCCCCTGTAACTGGGGCTGCTGTGCAAATTTTTTTTTATAATAATACACATAAAATACCCGCCCCAAAAAAAGCATTCCCCCCACCAATCATTGTTGTAACGCTAGCCTTGAGGCAATTACCCTAAAATAGACATGTAATATGTTAACATTTACGGTAGACAATGACGATCACAAATAAAAGATCTATTTTTGGGTAAAACTATGTTATTACCACAAAAAATAGCTGAAAAGTAAAAAAGCTTATTTTTTGACTATTATTTTCAAACTTTAAGCCTAAAAATTCTAAAATAGTAAAAAGGGTGTGTATAAAATGATAAAAAAAGAAACCTGCATTGTCTACGGAAAAAACATTGCAAAAATCACGTTGCTAGCCCAACAAATAAAAATTTTATAGCCATTTAACTAACGCTTGCTAAAAATGGCTAAACGGTGTCTGGTCCTGAAGGCGCAAAATAGCCCGATCCTGAACTGGTTAACTTTTATTAACTTTTTTGGGGGGTAATGGAAAAAAAACCATAAATTTCGTCCCTCTATTTTGCGTCTTAGATTTACGCCGTTTACTGTGTGGTATAAATAACATAATATCTTTATTCAGTGGGTCATTACGATTGTGGCGAAACCAAACCTGTATAGATTTTGTTTGACTACTTTTACACAGTAAAAACAGCTTTTTTTCAAAATTATTTGTTTTTGCGTCACCGTGTTTGACGAGCCATAATTGTTTTATTTTTACACCGATGCAGCTGTATGATGGCTTGTTTTTTGCAGGACAACTTCTAGATTTTATTGGTACCATTTTGGAGTACACGTGACTTTTTGATTACTTTTTATCAAATTTTTTTGAAGGCAGGATGAACAGAAAACAGCAATTCTGCCATTGTTTTTTATTTTATTTTTTACGGCGTTCACCGTGCGGGTTAAATAACATAATCGCTTTATACGTGGGGTCGTTATGGATGCGGCGATAGGGAAAAAAATAGGTTTTTATTTATTTTTTATTTGGGATTTTTATTTATTTATTATTAACTTTGTTAAACTTTTTGTTAACTTTATTTTTAGTCCCACTGGGGAACTTCACTATGCGATCTCCTGATCGCTTTTATAATACACTTCAATACTTCTGTATTGCAGCGTATTATTGCCTGTTAGTGTAAAACTGACAGGCACCTGCTAGGTCATGCCTCAGGCATGGCTTAGCAGGCATCCGCTGTTGAGCGCCGCATCCAAGGGTGTTAAATGTAGTGCACTTGTCCGGCTGTCTTTAGAAAACCCGACACCCGCTTTAGCCAGCACAGGACAGCCGTACCGGGCTTATGTCTGAGCGCCGTGAAAAGGCATATTGGCGGTCGTTAAGGGGTTAAATAATTATAAAAAAAATACACACACATTTTTTACACTAAATATTCAAATAAAAGTCTCAATACATAAAACATACACACATTTGGTATCGTCGCGACCATAATAACCGGTACAACAAATTTATAGCGCCATTTATGATGTGTACGCTGAAAAAAATAAAAACTGCTTTCTTTCACTTATTAATGTGAGGTGTTATGAATTTAGTACTTCCATGTGCCTCACATTAATAGTAATTAACGTGTAACTAAATGTTTGACAAACTTCTGACATGTCATAGTGACATGTCAGAAGTTTTGATTGGTGGGGGTCCAAGCACTGAGACCCCCACCAATCGCTAAAACGAAGCAGCAGAAGTGATCGTGTGAGCGCTCAGCCGCTTAGTTTCTGTTTGGCCTTTTCCGGAAATCAATGTATCGGATTACGGGCTCAATAGAAAGCCTATGAGCCCGTACTCCGCTACATCGGCTTTGCGACTGGTGGGGTCTCAGTGCTCGGACCCCGACCAATCAAATCTTCTGACATGTCACTATTACATGTCAGAAGTTTGTCGAACGTTTAGTTACCTTTTAATGCCATCATATACCTCACACATTAACCCAATGTTGTCCATTATGAACGAGAAACATGATGGGGTTAATTACTATTAATGTGAGTCAGATGAAGGTTCAAAATTAATCACACCACGTACCTCACATAAGAAAATGGAAGAACTTTTTTTATTATTATTGTTGGCAAAGTATCGTTTTGGTATCGAGAGTTGCACTACTACATGAAGTATCGGTATCGAAGTCCAAATTCTGGTATCGTGACAAGCATACTTTAAGCTTTCTCTTCTTATAGACGTTCTGCTACTCCTAGGGTATGTATTATAAAGTGTAATGTCATAGTTAATCAAGAAGAGATAGCAAAGCTGCAATGGAAAATATAGAGCTCATGTCAATCATTAAAATAAATCAAATAGTAAATAATATAAATCTTTCCTTCCTCTTCAAAAGAGGTCAATTATTACAAATATTATAGTTCATTTGTGACATTGTGGCCTGTGGCGTTATGTGGTTATATGGCCATGGAATTCCTAAGAAACGTTTAACGTTTTATAGTGAGGAGTACATTTTTCTATATTTACACTAATTTTACACACGTAGTCCCTGCAATGTGTTTAAAAAAAATTCTGAAAAGTTTGAATGAGGCTCTTCAAGTGAACTGAAATGCAGATATTTAATTAATGTAATCATTTATTTAAAAACATGTCTGCTGGCTGAAAGTACTTATGCAAACGAAAAGGTTTTTCAAATTTCACTCAGGTGTGGTTATACATATTCACTCAATTCCCAGGGAGAAGTTGTGGTTCATGGAAGTTGAGATTTTTGTGATGTAATTACAGCCGGCTTAGGATGCAAACTGTGATATCTGAAATTTTGTCAAAGCAGTAATTATAATTTGCCTTCATAAACTGCATATTTTTAACAAAGATGTCAAGGAGATAATTTCTACAAGCATAATTTCGAGATGTATAAATAAAATTATCATGTCAAATCAAGACAGGGAATGCCCCCTGCCAAGTGACTCCAAAAGAAGTTGGGAAGTTTTATTAGCTGAACAACAATGAACTAACTTTATAACATAAATAATACAAAAGAGGCTGTAATAATATATTTCCCTTAATACAATTCTATCATAAAGCTTTACAAATTCTGAAGAATAACACTGGATTATCTGATCATTTTTATTCTTGGGATGGATTCTAGGCAGGAAATCTTTCATTTCTCAGCCTCCTGACGAAGCCGGTCTTAGGCGAAACGCGCGTCGAGGCGTTTTTGTACCACATCTCCCTACGTGCCCCTCTCCTACTGTCTTTAGGTACGGTCTATTTATATTTATATTCTTGGATGATTCTTTCAGCTTAAATTTTAACTTACCATGTTCATTACTGTATCTGGGTCTTACTTTATGTTCATTTATCATCTATTCCTACGTACCTATAAGGTTTATATTTGACTTTCTGGCCATTGCTGTTTAGTTAGTCATGCTTGGTATGTCATGGTAAGGTGGAGTATGAGAAGTTTTTTGGTTGAGATGGGTTATTCTGTTTACCACTGGGTATTATTACATCTATACCACTGATGCTGCTCTTCGTATATGACCTATTCTATTTTTGTTCATGTATATATTTATGTGATACCATGTATTGTTATGTATTATCAATAAAGATTTCTATTTTTTGATACATGGTAGATACATATTCTTTCTATCTATTCTGGGTGTTTTGTTCCCTGTGCTTTTTGTGCTTTTAGGTTGTTCTACGGTATAGTGGGGACTCCCTTGTTCTGTTGCTTGAGGTTTTTTGTAGGCTTACAATCTTCCATTTCTAGTCATGGTTTGACTGGTCCAACAGAGGATCTTCCAGTGGGGTCAGGTTCTGAGACTGTAATGGCGACCAGCCACAGCATCGCACATGAGGTCAAGTAAAAAAATATCCAAGAAGCTGACATTGTATCAGATTAATAAGGACATCTAGGGTCTATTCATTTTTGGGTTCACAAATAAATAATCAGTCTTTATTGATGGTAAGACATGTGTATGAAGGAACAGTAGAGTTTACAATGAGCTGGAGAAAGGGCCGGCTTGACTTTTTGTTTAGGTGGGCCCAGACTTGAAACTGCCATCCGACACAGTTTACAATGATAGGAAAAACATTTTCCATGGAGGTTTATGTTGTCCTCGTGTAAATGAGCATCATCTAATACCACATATCCACTGCAGGGGAAACATATGGCAGGACAAAACTAGCTTTTCCAAGAGCTGGACCTGGACAGCTGTATTTAAAGACACAAACAGAAAAAATGGGACATAGATATCATCAAAACCACCAAAAAGGCCATACTTACTAGGTAGGTGGGTGGGTGAAAACCCGTTCCCATCAGGACGCAGACGGGTCAAAGAATGCTGAAGAAGGAGTGTGCATTAAATAGTGATAGCCCCTCCCACTAGTCTTGAGGGGAGTGGCGAACTAAGTGCTCAAAGGTGTGCGATAAATGAGTGTCAGTGTAGTGCTAGGGTGTGAATGGATGGTAAAAAATAAATATGTATGTATGAAAGTGTCAGAACTGTATAATAATGTAATAAAAATAAATAAATAAATAAATGTGATGAATAGGGGTCAGTGCTGTGAATAGTACATGGGGTGTCAGTACTATGTGTAATACGTGGAGGGATAATGTGCTGGTCGTCAGGCATGGCGTAACTTGCCGAATAACAGCCTATTTGTAACGCCGCTAGTGTTAGCTAAAGCGGGCTGCTCTGCATTCCAAACCAAACACCAGCACATCATGCCCTCCCAGCATATAAGACCCGGCTGCGTCCTGAAAAAATGTGTAGTATACGTAGTAAGAAATATCCATGAAACATGGGGTATTAGTTGTTATTTTGGCCAAAATACGCAAAGCTCGCAACCCAACGTCAAGGGTCCCCAGTGCCTTGCGAGTCCCTAACCAGAACTTTACGTTCCTAATTTAAAAACACAAACAGAAAAAATGGGACATAGATATCATCAAAACCACCAAAAAGGCCATACTTACTAGGTAGGTGGGTGGGTGAAAACCCGTTCCCATCAGGACGCAGACGGGTCAAAGAATGCTGAAGAAGGAGTGTGCATTAAATAGTGATAGCCCCTCCCACTAGTCTTGAGGGGAGTGGCGAACTAAGTGCTCAAAGGTGTGCGATAAATGAGTGTCAGTGTAGTGCTAGGGTGTGAATGGATGGTAAAAAATAAATATGTATGTATGAAAGTGTCAGAACTGTGTAATAATGTAATAAAAATAAATAAAATAAATGTGATGAATAGGGGTCAGTGCTGTGAATAGTACATGGGGTGTCAGTACTATGTGTAATACGTGGAGGGATAATGTGCTGGTCGTCAGGCATGGCGTAACTTGCCGAATAACAGCCTATTTGTAACGCCGCTAGTGTTAGCTAAAGCGGGCTGCTCTGCATTCCAAACCAAACGCCAGCACATCATGCCCTCCCAGCATATAAGACCCGGCTGCGTCACATTTATTTATTTATTTATTTTTATTACATTATTATACAGTTCTGACACTTTCATACATACATATTTATTTTTTACCATCCATTCACACCCTAGCACTACACTGACACTCATTTATCGCACACCTTTGAGCACTTAGTTCGCCACTCCCCTCAAGACTAGTGGGAGGGGCTATCACTATTTAATGCACACTCCTTCTTCAGCATTCTTTGACCCGTCTGCGTCCTGATGGGAACGGGTTTTCACCCACCCACCTACCTAGTAAGTATGGCCTTTTTGGTGGTTTAGCTGTATTTAAAGAGTCTTGATAAGATAATCCCTTTAAATAGTGTTCTCCAGAATAAAAAAAAAAAAGATCTACTTTTTCCAGAAACCGCACCAATCTGGTCCATGGGCCGCATCTGGTATTACAGCTCATCCACATGCAAATGAATGGGACTGAGCTGCAATACCAGACACAGCCCATGGACAAGAGTGGCATTGTTTTTTTTTTTTTAAATCTGGCCCTTATTTTTTAATCCTGGATAGCCCCTTTAATGAATGTATGGTTCTTTAACCCCTTTATGACGAAGGACGGATATATCCATCCTGTGAAGGTGCTAGTTCCTGCAAAAGGACGGATATATCTGTCCTCTGATCGCACGGGTACTGCCAAGTGTACCCACGCAATCCGCGGCATGAGCATGGCTGTTATACAGCCGCAACTGCACGCTCCGATTCCGACAGTTTAAACCATTAGTTGCCGCTGTCAATAGTGACAGCGACATCTAATGTGTTTGACAGAGGGAGGGAGCTCCCTCTGTCACCCCATCGGCGCCCCTGCAAAGAAATCACGAGGCGCCGTCGGGTTTCCATGGCAGTCGGGGGCCTAGCAAAGGCCCCCAGATATGCCTTCAGCAAATGCCTTCAGGTATGCCTTCAGCAAATGCCTATTAGGCCATACACTGACAGGCAATAATGCTTTGGTATACTAAGTATACCAAAGCATTATATAAGCTATCAGCAGATCGCATAGTGAAGTCCCCTGGTGGGACTAAAAAAATAAATGTAAAGCAGTTAAATAAAGTTTGTGAAAAAAATAAAATAAATTTACAGTCAAAATAAAATAAAACTACTACTTTTTGCCCAAAAAGTGGTTTTATTTAGTAAAAATTTCAAAACAAATAATACATACATAAACATGGTATCCACGCGATCATAACGACTTGAACAATAAAATGAACACATTAATTAAACCGCCGGATGAACGGCGTCCAAAAAAAAACACAAAAAACAACGGCCAAATTCTCTCTTTTTTCCCAATCCCCCCATAAAAAAATGTAATAAAAGTTAATCTATAAGTCCTATGTACCTATGTAAGTCAAAATAGTACTACTGAAAACTACACCTTGGCCCACAAAAATCAAGCCCACATACGGCCACATTGACAGAAAAATAAAAAAGTTACGGCTCTCGGAATGCGGCGATGCAAAAACAAGTAATTTTTCTCTAAAAGGGTTTTTATTGTGCAAACGTAGGAAAACATATGAAACCTTTACATATTTGGTAACCCCTTAAAATAAGATAAATACGCGGCATAGTAAACTATATAAATTTATAACGTGAAAATCAATGCTGGAATAGCTGCTTATTTTCAATTCTCTCCTAAAATAAAGTTAATAAAAGTTAAACGATATATTATAAGCATCTAAAAATGATGCAATTACAAAACACAACTCGTCCCGCAAAAAACAAGCCCTTATACGGCTATGTCGATGGAATAAAAAAAAGTTACGACTCTTGGAATGCGACCGTCAAAAAACAAAAAATAATCCTTGATCATTAACGCGCACAATGGCCTGGTCATTAAGGGGTTAAAGATTAGTTATTATGTATATTATGAGCTTAAAAAATATGATAACCATAACCCCTTCCCGCCGCAGCCATTTTTCGGATTTTCACTTTAGTTTTTGCCTCCCCACCTTCCAAAAGCCGTAATTTTTTTATTTTTCCATCAATGTTGCCGTATGAGGGCTTGTTTTTTGCGGAACGAGTTGTAGATTTTCACAGCACCATTTATTTTGCCATATAATGTACTTGGAAGCTGGGAAAAAAATGTGTGCGGTGGAATAGGAAAAAAACTGTAATTCCTTAATCTTTTGGGTGGTTTTGCTTTTACGGCGTTAAACGTGCGGTAAAAACAGCATGTTAACTTTATTCTGCGGGTTATTCTACAATTACAGCGAAAACAAATTGATATAGTTTTTTTATGTTTTACTATGATTACAAGGAAAAAACGGATTGTTGAAAATAAAATTTGAATTTTGTCGCAACATTCTGAGAGCCAAAACTTTTTTATTTTATTGTCGATTTAGCAGTATGATGCCTTATTAATTTCGGGGCGAGCTGTAGTTTCTATTGGTACCATTTTGACGTACATGAGACTTTTTGATTACTTTTTATTTAATTTTTTTGTGGGAGATCGTTCCAGAGACCACTATTGCCCACTCCTGTTGTTCTACCTGAAGAACCGATGCAGGTCGACAGAGTCAATTTGTTGAAGCAGGACAAACAGCGCAGACGCTCTTCAGGACTGTGTCTGTATTGCAGCTTTAAAGGCCATTTCGTGCGCCAATGTCCCCAAAAGCCCAGAAACTCCAGCACCTAGGGTTGGTTGGAGAGGCAACTCTAGGTGGGATGATGCCAAACGTCAGAACCTCTCCCAAATTATCTATTCCTATGACCATCATCTCTGGAGAGACATCACACTCCTCCTCTGCCTATTTGGATTCTGGAGCAGCTGCAAATTTCCTCCAGCAGGATTTAGTGGATCGCCTACGTCTATTCACAGTTCTTCTAGAGACCCCTGGCTGTTGCTTCTATAAATGGATTACCATTGCCCAATCCTATTGTGTCTATCACTAATCCACTGACGTTACAAATCATAGTACTTCATTCGGAACAGATCACCTTCCTCGTCCTGCCTAAAGCCATCAACCCTGTCCTGCTGGGCCTGCGTTGGCCTTCGTCTACACTCCCCGGTCCTTGACTGGAATTCTGGAGAGGTCCTCCAATGGGGGCCCAGATGCCTTAGCTGCTGCCTGCCACAGGTTTGTCCTGTTTTGCCTCCACTGCCGCAGTCACTATCCAACCTACTGTCTCATTATGCTAGTTTTGAGGATGTCTTCAGTAAGAGGGAAGCAGAGACTCTTCCTCCTCATTGCATACATGACTGCCCTGTTGACTTACTCCCTGACACTTCACCGCCTCGAGGGCACATTTATCCTCTTTCCCTGCCAGAGACACTACCCATGTTCGCCTACGTCAAGAAGTACCATGAGAGAGGGTGCATCCGGAAATCTTCCTGCCCGGCCGGAGCCGGATTCTTCTTCGTGAAAAAGGAGGATGGATCTCTTCATCCATGTATCGACTACCGGGGTCTGAACCAAATTACGGTTAAAAATAAGTATCCCCTGCCGCTCATCTAAGAACTTTTTGATAGAATTTGTGGGGCCAAGGTATTCACAAAGCATATAACTTGATCCGTATCCGCAGAGGAGATGAATGGAAAACCGCATTTAACACCTGTGCCGGCCATTACGAATACCTTGTGATGCCCTTTGGATTGTGTAATGCTCCAGCTGTGTTCCAGGAATTTGTAAATTACATTTTCCATTTTGCTGTATGTCTGTGTGGTGGTCTAGCTGGATGACATCTTGATTTACTCACCAGATTTGCGTTCGCCAAGTTCTGTCGCGTTTACGGGAGAATCGCCTATATGCTAAGATTGAGAAATGTGTGTTCGAAAAAAATTCCCTGCCTATCCTGGGCTACATTGTTTCTGACCATGGTCTCAAGATGGACCCACAGAAGGTGAGATCCGTCTTAGAGTGGCCACGCCCACAGGGCTCATACAAAGATTTCTAGGATTCGCAGACTTCTATCGGCAATTTATCCCGAACTTCTCATCTCTGACTGCTCCAATCTCTGCCCTCACCAAGAAGGGCTTGAACACCAAGGTTTGGTCTCCAGAGGCAGAATCGGCATTTACTAAGCTCAAGAGCACTTTCACTTCAGTATCTGTTCTCCATCAGCCTGATGCTTCTCGGAAGTGCTTTCCTTAAACGGCCAGCGCGCGTACTCCCTAAAAGTCCCCCATCCTATTCCCAGTGCACCCTGGACTATAAAAAGGGCTCTGTCCTTCAACTCCTTGCTTGAGTGTTGTTGTAGTTTTCCCATGTCAGTATTGCAAATGGTCCCTTAGTGTTTTCCTTCTCCCAGTGTTCCCGTGCCCTGCTTCCTACCTCCTGTATTCCGTGCTGTGTTTCGTTCTTGAGCCTGCCTAGTATCGAATTCATGTTGTGCCAACTGCTGGATACACCACGTCTGTTGTCATCTGCCATCCCTAGTACCATCCGCCACGTCTGGCGCAACCCGCCACACCTGCTGGAATATCCCACGTCTGGTGTCATATGCTCCTCCTGGTGCCATCCGCCACTTCTGGCACAACCTGCCACATCTAGCCCCGTCTGTGTCAGAGCCCTGCCTCCATCAGGACTATCTCAGGTACCCTTGTGCTACGAACCTCTTTCATAAGACTTTGCATAGACTGTGAGTTGGCCAGCTTCCTCTTTGCTACGGCGGAGCGGCCTAATGGGTCCACATACCCCTGGATCGTGACAGTACCTATGTCGCGTATTCAGATTAGGTCACTGAATGTCAAAGGCCTTTACATTCCCATTAAGCGCTCCCAGATTATCCACTCCCGCAAGAAAATGGAGTCATCCGTGCTGCTGCTACAAGAAACCCACTTTATGAAAGGTAAAGTCCCAAACCTTCCAAAGTCCCTTTACACCACATGGTATCAGGCATGCAATGAAGCTGGGAATAGAAATGGGGTTAGTATAGCACTCAGGTCAGATATCCCCTTTGAGTTGATCTCACAACTCGTAGATAGTGCGGGGCGATTTCTTTTCATTAAAGGAAAAATAGCAAACATCCTAATTTCAATTGGGAATATATATACCCCAAATACTGGACAAGTGGCTTGGTTATCTGACACTAGAAATTTTTTTGCTTTTCAGAGGGTTTGACAATGTTAGGAGGGGCCTTTAACATAGCGCTGGAGCCACTGCTGGACTCCTCCACAGGAACATCGGTAAACCAATTCATGGCCCCCAGGAAAATTCTTAAGCTCATGTCTTCCCAACACTTGATAGATGTGTGGACATACTTGTTCCCCTCTGAGAGAGATTATTCCTTTTACTCCCATTCTCACCAAACATACCAAAGACAAGACTACCTCTTTATCTCAAGTAATCACCCACAATTAGTAGAGTCAACATTCATTGGTAACATATCTCTATCAGATCATGCGCCAGTATCTATGTACCTAAATATTCAAACCCTTCCACCTAAACAATATAGTTGGAGACTCAATGAGACTCTTCTATGCTCCCAACAAAATAGACAACAAATCAGGTAAACTGCAACCACTCTGATCGATAGCGTCTAAGGCTACTCTGAAGTGTTCGCCAGAGCCGCAAGTCTTAGCAGAGTGCAGTCAGGGACGAGAGGTGCAATGCAGGCAAACTTGAGCTGGAAACTAGACAGCCAGAGGGTAAAGCAGAAGGCAAGTGGATAACAGGAATAGCAAAAGGTCAAAACCGGCCAAGGAGCAGATAATCAAAATCAGTATGCAGAGAGTAAATGGGAGACGAGCCAAGGTCAGTGTACACGAGGTCCAGAATCAGAAGTGCAGGTCATGTCAGAAACTTGATCAGAAACGAAAGGAATAAATTCCCAAGCAAAGGACAGGTGGAAAAGACAGACATAAATACAACCCCACAGCTGATTTGTCAGATGGACATGGAAAAGAGATAGGCTCAAGGCAAAGGATGAACCACCCAGAAGCTAGAGAAGTAGTCATAGCGACTTTAAGGGAGCAGGTATTTTCCTAACAACCTCCTCATTCTCATCACAAACCCAATTATAGCCCTATTTCATCTCGTTGTGGTTTTCAAACAATTTGGTAATCTGTCAAATTTTAAAATAAATGCCAGTAAATCTGAAGCCCTATCTATTTCTTGCCCCCATACCCTCCAGACGACCTTAAAACGCAAATCGCCCTTCTCAATACGATCTGACTACAATAAATACTTGGGTGTCACTCTGACCCCTTCCTCAGAGTCCTGGTATCAAAATAACTATATCCCCTTACTTAATTACATACGATCCATTATTTCCTCCTGGAAGATTCCTCATATTTCCTGGATAGGTAGATTAAATCTACTTAAAATGATTATCCTCCCTAAACTCCTCTATCTTTATTAAACTTTACCAAATCCTCTTCCCGGACTTTCTTTGCTACTATAAAACTTATTTTTTATATATGAAACCATACTAAACCTAGAATTGCCTATCATACTCTTGTTCTTTCAAAGAGATTCGGAGGAATAGGACTCCCTGATGCAGAGACCTGTTACTGGTCGGTGCAATTGGCAAGGATAATGTAGTGGTATGACCGATCATCTATTAGACTTGGTGTTCCTGTGGAGGAGGCAACGGTTGGATTTCCGTTGACTGCTATGGCTAGGTTACCCAAAGATAACTTACCTAATGAACAACTCTCTTACATTAGCCTGTGTTCGAACATGGACAGTAAATAGACATGTGCTATCCCTTCATCCTCGCCGCTGATTATCGCAGCATGTATGTCTCCATTCTGAGGAATGGCGCTTTCCCTACATATCAAGAATTAAAAGAACAACCCAGTTTTTCTTCACTTAACTATTTATCTTACCACCATCTTACATTTTTTTATTGAGAGGCACTGGGAAAGGGACCTACCGATCGTTCAGTAACTTGGCTAGAGAACCTGCTTCTACTCAGTCAGCCACCTAGGAAATCCATGTCACAAATTTCACTTATCCATTTCACTTAGCAATCATATCAAAACGAGAACGAATACTCCCCCTACCTTCATTAAATCTTGTAAAATAGAGCTAAACACTACATTCACAGAAAAAGAGATAGATGAGATTTACAAGAATTCTCTGAGGGTCTCCAGATGTATAAAATTGCAAGAGTCTGCATATAAATTAACTACCAGATGGTATAAAACCACAAAGGTACTAAATAAGTTCTGCCCCGATACCTCCCCATTATGCTGGAAATGCAATAAAGCTACAGGTAAGGCACCTACCTATATCTGCGGTGGGAATGTGACAAGATAAAACCTTATTGGGAGCAAATACAAACCTTACTAAATTGGCTAGAATGATTTGCAGTTACACTAAATACCAGAAAATCTGGAAGCGCTGGCTCACATTTTGTACAGACAAATTTTTTAAACACCTCTGGATAGATGTTACAGACACCCCAGAGAGCTAGACTTTAGAAATCATATATGGATAGGTATATACTATTCTTTTCCAGTCAGAGGCTGTACTTTCTATACCCCCCCCCCCCCCATTTTCCCTTGACTTATCAGTGAAATACAAAATATAGTGATGCTGTTCAGATGTTTTATTAATAAGGTTCAGGAGATAACTGTTTTAGCATACTTGTTAAATCTGTATTTTACTCCTAAGCCAATTTGTTGTATAACGGCATTAATATCAGATTTGTCAAAGATTTCAAAATGTTGAACTTTATAAAGCTTGGAAAACTCAATAAAAATTTATTGAAAAGAAAAGTCTCAGCCACATCCGAAACAATGACTACCACCAGGATCCTGGATAGGCCATAAATGTCTTGGGTGGGAATAACCCTTTGAACGTGAAAACCAATTTAAAGAAACAGTCTAGGAAAACCTTATTTCGGTTATGTTAAGTCTTAGATACTCCCTCTCATAAGTCCTTTTGTTCTTGGTCGTCAGATAGGCATGAACTGGTCATTTCTCGTGTTACCTCTATTGCCCCCACAATGTATGACACATGCTCTCCATTTACAGGAGCTTATACATAGCCATTGTCAAGAGGAGCAGGGTATGTCCGCCTATGTGCCAAGGAGAGAGGCGTCTTATCAGGATGGTGATAGAAAGGTCACCCCATTACCTACCAGAAATGCTATAAAAATGAAGGTGCTGAGCAGAGACATGTCACCCCTGAATTATTATCACACAGTACAGCATAATTTGTGTATTTCCCAGGACAGGAATCATATATAATACCGCACACAGTACATATTATTACTCATAGATGTCGCTTTTAAAGATTAATTGGTAATGGTGGAATGGGCCTTATGAAAATTCAGTGCTTGCATTATTTCTTTCACTCTTTTAGAATCCCCATCCTCTCTCGAAATCCTGAGTTTGCCCCTGTGGCTCATAGCTTTTAACTGGAAATAAAAAACAAGAACTGCGTTGGTAATATCTCACACAAGACCCATTTATTATATGGAAATACTTCTATTCCCTTATTTATCATCAGCTGAACAATAGGAAGCTTTGTTTGATTATTACACTGATTTAATCCTTTCTGTAATTTAAAGAACTATTACAACCCATTCGTCTATTTATATCTGTGTTGGCTCAGATACTACCTGGGTGACTGGTTCATGCTCCTTTTTTATGGACCGCTGGACAACATTATCACCATGTAAGTATCATGTCACTCCTCCTATTCTATTTAGATTGTAAGCTCTTGTGGGCAGGGACCTCTCCCCTTTTTGGCTTATTGTTTGTTCATTTGTTTTAATTACTTGTTTGTTACTTCCCCAATTGCGCTGTGGAATATATGGAATATGTAATCGCTATATAAAGAGAAATATCTAAAGATTATTGTTATAATTTTTTGATTTATTCTTATTATTATTTTATAGTTACTATGCTTCACAAAACAGATATATTTAGGTGTAGTTCACACGGCGTTTTTTGACAGGCAGAAAAAATCTGCCTCAAAATTCCTTTAGGTTTTGAATTGCCAGCGATTTTTTGACGCTTTTTTTTCAAGTTTTTTAAGTTGTTTTTGCCCACGTTTTTTTTTTTGCTGTTGGATCTAATGCAAAAATGCAGGCAAAAACCGCAGCAAAAACGCTTAAAACTTGCACCAAATCTTTTTTTTGCATGCCATTGATTTCAACAGGAGGTCAGAGGCGGAAACCACTCAAAGAAAGAGCATGCCGCTTTTCTTTTCCGCAAGCGGCCAGCCCAGGGAAAAAAAAGTCTTTACCTCCCATTGAAATCAATGGGGGGGGGGGGGCATTTTAGGGCATCTCATGGCATTGATTCCAACGCGGTTTTCGCATCAAAATTAGAGCCAAATAACGCTGTGTGAGCTACCCATTATTCTGTTCCGCCATCAAACCTGCTGCCAACATGGATTACAATATCTTGTACCAGGTCATGAATAACACAGGATACTCTGATTGCAAATTACTATACAGTACTGGAAAGGTTTGAAAGATAGATAGATAGATAGATTAGATAGATAGATAGATAGATAGATAGATAGATAGATAGATAGATAGATAGATAGATAGATAGATAGATAGATAGATAGATAGATAGATAGATAGATAGATAGATAGATAGATAGATAGATAGATAGATAGATAGATAGATAGATAGATAGATAGATAGATAGATAGATAGATAGATAGATAGATTAGATAGATAGATAGATAGATAGATAGATAGATAGATAGATAGATAGATAGATAGATAGATAGATAGATAGATAGATAGATAGATAGATAGATAGATAGATTAGATTTTCTTTTCCTCTTGAACTTTTTCTGAAGTCTAGCCAAAGAAGCAGACACAAAGACAATGGAGCAGACAGTTACATTTCTGTCATGCATATATTACAGGGATCATCTCTTTTGTGCATATGGTTATTGGAAGGAGTCCCTGAATGTAGAGAACTATTCATCATAAGTGATGTCACTGCATTACTGCTCTATACTAATTACATTTGTCCCCCCCGTGGGGTGAAGTGGTGTAAAGGTGGACGTATGACAAACACATTATGATGGATGTCTCTCTGCCATAATGTAATAATAATGGGGCTTTATTTGCTGTAAGGAGATTACATGGCTAAGTAATACACAAAGCACATTATTGACAGGTGAGATGGATGGATGTGGCCTGTCACGCACACTCCCTGCTAGATCTCTTGCTGTTTCCTGTGGGCTTGTAAAGTCATTTTGTCACCTATGTTTAGTGTTATGATTAACTGAAGACCGAGACGAGGCCACAAGATATACAGGCATGGAGAACACGCTCTCGCTGGATTTACATTCACTCATGTACACTATCTATCCATCTTCAGAGCTTGGCTGGAATGCACAAAACCCAAGAGTGAACTCCCAATGTGTCTAGTTATACAGCAATACAGAAACAGGGGAAGGATCATTGCATACCAGGGCAAAGACGCCGTTCAGGAGTCTAGGAAAAATGGTGACAAGCCCCATCGGGTATGAAATGGCAGCCATATTGGTTTTCCTCCGTGGTCTCTTGAGTTCGTGCACTAGGGGCAAGTAATACAGATCTTTTGCACGGATCGGTGATTGCCACTTTTAATTGTATCTGCGTCTTCAGGGCGGTCTAGTAAGCAGCTGCTTGCTGGCTTTTTAAGTATTTATTTTTACAGTATATGGTTGTTGTTTTTTTAGATTTTAATGTTTGCTCCTTTTATGCTTTTATAATCTTTGCAGAGCCCCCTAAAGACACTTTTTTTTACATCGAGAGATAAATAGGTCCCAGATTGTGAAAGATCTGAATGGAATACAGAATAAAAGGTTTACATCCGTAAACTCTCAGGAAATTGCATTAAAACTAAATAAAATCATTGCTCATTTATCTTCTCTCCCTTGCGTCATGTTGTGTGTAGGGTTAACATGATCTAGAGCACCGCATTGTAAAAGAGCTCTTAAATTATACTAAATAATTGTTCACACATAAGTGATTCAATGTAGAAAAATTACAGAAAATGGCAGATCACATTTCTAAATTCTGAAGATTTTTGTGTCAATGTAGCATTGAAGCAGTTGTCTGGTTTAGAAAACCCATTTTCAGGTACCCAATTAGGGAAATCTGAGTAAACAGAGATTATCTCAGTTACATAGTTAGTACGGTTTAAAAAAAGACACATGTCCAACCAAGGGATGGGAAAAGGGAAGGGAAAAAATTCTACACATTGACACAGGAACTGACATTTTTTTGTTCTAGGAAATTATCTAACCCTTTTGTAAAGCCATCTACTGTCCCTGCTGTGACCAGCTCCTGCGGTGACTATTCCACAGATTCACAGTTCTCACAGTAAAGAAGCCTTGTCGCCTCTGCAGCTTGAACCTTTTTTTCTCCAGATGGAGGGAGTGCCCCCTTGTTTTTTTAGGAGGTTTTACATGGAACAGGATTTCACCATATTTTTGTATGTGCCATTCATATATTTATATAAGTTAATCATGTCCCCCCTTAGTCGTCTTTTTTCAAGGCTAAATAGGTTTAATTCTTTTAATCTTTCCTCATAACTTAGATTCTCCATGCCCCTTATTAGCTTCGTTTCTCTTCGTTGTATTTTTTCTAACTCCAGGGCATCCTTTCTATGAACTGGAGCCCAGAACTGAACTGCATATTCTAGATGAGGCCTCACTAATGCTTTGTAAAGTGGTAATATTACATCCCTGTCCCGTGAGTCCATGCCTCTTTTAATACACGACAATATCTTGCTGGCCTTTGAAGCAGCTGATTGACATTGCATGCTGTTATTTAGTTTATGATCTACAAGTACACCCAGATCCTTCTCAACAAGTGACTCCCCCAGTGTAGCTCCCCCTAGGACATATGATGCATGCAGGTTGTTGGTACCCAGATGCATAACTTTACATTCATCTACATTTAAAAAAAAAAAAAAGGGTCTCTCATTCTGGAGGACCAGGTACCTCGGTGTCTCACATGGACAACCTATTGATTTCAATAGTAACCCAGTTATCGTTTATTTGCCCTTCAGTAGGGCTGTAGAGGAATTGAACACTTGGTGGCAGATTCCCTGAGAGATGTCAGCTGATCAGCAGTGCAACAGCCAGCGATCAATTTATCATCACTAAACCCTTATAAGAAAAATAAATTGTCCAAAGCAGACAACCCTTTTAAAGAGATACTCCAGGTAGTGCTCACCTCAATTGTTAACCTCTTCCTTTCTATCCATTATTGTAATGTAACCCAAGGACCAGTTTTCACCTCTATTGATTGCTAATGTGCAGAAGCATTGCTCTGTTACAGGTGGACTGCTGGGCATCTCAGTTGGCTGCATCTGTGGTCTGTACTCCCTTAAGAATAGCTATACAGGCAAAAAGACAACTATGAGATAGATAGATAGATAGATAGATAGATAGATAGATAGATAGATAGATAGATAGATAGATAGATAGATAGATAGATAGATAGATAGATAGATAGATAGATAGATAGATAGATAGATAGATAGAGAGAGAGAGAGAGATAGATAGATAGATAGATAGATGTTGGATAACTTCATAATTATTCTAAAAATCTGGTTACCTTACGATTTATATCATTTCGTTTAAATATCATTATTACTATATTTTTTGAGAACCTGACATACTTATCTACCAAAATCCATTAGCACCACCTAGTGGCAGTAAGATTCCTTCTGATTAAATTACTACAAAGGCCACACAGAAGTAAGAATAGGGATATCAAAATGATAATCTTTACTATTCTTTTAGATAGATAGACAGACAGACAGACAGACAGACGGATAGACAGATAGACAGATAGACAGATAGACAGATAGACAGATAGACAGATAGACAGATAGACAGATAGACAGATAGACAGATAGACAGATAGATAGATAGATAGATAGATAGATAGATAGATAGATAGATAGATAGATAGATAGATAGATAGATAGATAGATAGATAGATAGATAGATAGATAGATAGATAGATAGATATCTTGTCTAGAGTTCTCTGTATGTAAGCTAGTTCCACACTGAAATTCAGTGCAAAAGCAAGGCACTGATGGGCAGGGGTATGAATACCAACATGACAGCCCACTTGCATGCCCCGGGAGGTAGCAATCAAACTCCTTCTCTTAGTGAAAAATGTTTTCCTTGTTTTGCACCATTAGTTGAACCATATAAAGATGATGGAAATGCTGATGATATAGATTGTAAAGGTTATGGTGATACCCCACATAGACACTGACAATACGGATGTATACTGTACCTTCAGTTTTAGCTAATAGAGGGTGCTCCCAAGAAAGGCACTCACTGTATTTGGTGAAAATATTAGGATTTCGGCCTGTCGTTTGAGAGCGTACAACACCCATATACTAGTATGTGTAGTAAGTAGTAAAGAATAATAAAGGTGATATAAGAAATGTATTAGATTGGTAAATATCATTGATGGGCGCCACAGTCAGCACCGCAGTCCAGAGACCCGTGCAGCCAATCAGCAGCTGCCACTGATGTGACATTGTCAGAACGATTGTGATGGTATATATATATATATATATATATATATATATATATATATATATATATATATATATATATACACGTGATCTTCCCCTCCTTTGCCATTGGTTTGCATTATCCTGTATACTTTCAACTTTCAACCTGCCTTGTCTTGTCATTTAGATTGAAGGGGTTTTTTCTATCACAGACATAGAGGGCATATCCATATCCATAGGCCGCTATGCCATCAATGTCTGATAGGTGGCGACTCGTAGATGACTATTATGAAGAGGCTTGGTAAAGTGCAGCAGGCTCTTGAATAGAATAGACAAAATAGACAAAAAACAAGAAACTAAAAAAAAATCTATAAAATGTTTACATTTATTTAAATGAAATGCTACAATTTCTTGTTTGTCCTTGTGATATTGATAAAATTGGAAATACAAAGGAATTAAGTTCGGCACACAATAGAGTACAGAGTATTAAAAATAGCACGCTTAATTCTGGCACATTTCTTGTCAGTCACGTAAGTTTGGTAATTCAGTAGTAGATGCTACAAAAATAGAAAAAATATGACCAGTCACTCTTGGGACTATGAAATGAGAGGACAGGAATGTGATCGAATATCATTTTGCTTGAGTAAAGCATCATCCAGATCAACCAGCTTTCCATTAATGGAGATGTCCATGCAGCCAACGTAGAAGGCGGAGACCGGAGCAGCCGTTACCGGGATATCTGACATTAAAAATGGACACTGTTATTGACCACGAAACCACTTACACATATTTATACTGACATTTTCTTGCAATAAACTACAGAAAATGAATCCTTCATATAACAAAAAAGAAAAAAAGGAAAATACAAGCAGAAATAACAGGTGCTATCACAGCAGATGAAGAAGGAGACATTGTTTTTATCTAAACTTTTGCAAACTATCACAGCAGGCTCAACCTTAATATTTAGCATGGGGGCATAAAGTGAATGTCCACTTTTTAATAACACGTCACTTTTTAAATAAATGTTTTCTGATACAAAACTCCTAATCCAAAGTCATAGTTAAAGGCTGTGTACACCTTTGAAAGGCATTTTATAATAAACTGGTCAGTCAGTGTGATTGGTACAACTTTATAATTAGTTTTTATTAAAAATTATTTTTACTTTTTGAGATATAGCTGCTTTGTATTCTCTATATAGAGCAGCTGTATCTGTTGCTAAGACCTGAATCTGTCAGTCCCGTTGACCTGACGGGTACAATGTCAGCGGGTCCTGGTTGTCTCTGACTCGCAGGATCCACCTGTAATCTATCACATCTAGGTTATGAACTTAGATATGATGGATAACAGGTGGATCCTGCGTGTCAGGGACATGATTTAGCCCTAGATACAGCTGCTCTGTATAGAGAAAATAGAACAGCTGTATCTCAAAAAGTACACATTATTTTTAATAAAAACTAATTTGAAAAATGCACCAATAACACTGACTGACCTTTTTATAAAATTTTTTAAAAAAAAAGCCTTTCAAAGGTTTACATAGCTTTTAAAGAAAATGTTGTGTCTGCAGCAGCCACTAGGGGGAGTTTATGGCATAGTGTTTTATTATTGAGTTCAATGTATAACAGTATTCAGCAAGCTCAAAGGTCCCTCTAGTGGTAGCTTTAGGGCAGGCAGTCAGAATGTTATAATTTAACCCTATTTGTCGGGAATTTTGAGGTTTTTTTTTGTCAGAGAAAGCTGTAAAAACTCTATATATATATATATATATATATATTACGAAATTAATCTAGACAGAATTATAGACCTGTTTAGATAAAAAAAAAAAAAAGGAAAATGGTGTTCAAGGGTGTGCTTTGAATTTAAAGGGAAGGTGTCATGATTTATTTTATTTTTTTATTATATTGCTTTTAATATAATATAAACAAAAATTTTATTTATTTGTGTTGTCACTTTCTACTTTTTACTGTATTCATACTTTTACTTCTCTATGGGGTCTGCCATTTTTTTTCATCTCTGTATGTGTCGATTAACGACACATACAGTGATGCTATACGGCACATACAACCCCATAGAGAATGCGAACGGGAGCCGTTCCATTCTCAGAAGCGTGCGCCGTCTGTGTGGGAACCGCGCATGCGCCGTTCCCACACAGACCAAAACGAAGCTCGTTAGTAGAGCGAAATCCGGCGCCATTTTCATGTGGAACGGAAGCAGCTGCCGGACAGTAAGATGACTACTTCCGGCCGCGGCTTCCGGCCGTATGTTCAAGGAAGCGAAGGCGCAAGGAAGGGAACCGTAGGCGGCAAGAACTTTGTTAGACCAGCGGAGGCGGCGGCAGGAGCAGGTAATTTATGTCCGTGTATGATGTGCATATTATGTTCGTGTGATACTGTCTGCTGAGCCCTGAACCTCCTACCACTGTGCAGTCGCTCAGAAAATGGCTGCACACAGTGTAGGAGGTTTGAAGTCATTCAAACCCCTCCCTCTCCTGGCACTAGCCAGAAGACGGGAGGGGAGATTGTGTGAGGACCCTAGAGGAGAGTGTGTCCACCCCAAATTTGCAGCATAAATCAATGAGGTTGCTTTACCACAGTGACCATGCTGCAATTCTGGAAACTGCTCCCTCTAGTGGCCAGCACATGGAAATGTTATAAATTAGAATCTAATTTATAATATTTCCTGACCTGTGAAAAAATTAAAAAAATTAAAACAATGTGTAATCACTTATATAATAATTGTTTAACTGGAAAAAATGTTTCAAATTTCTAGCAACACATTCCCTTTAAGTTATTCAGATGGGATCCATTTACAAAAAATAGGCATTAGATTTTTGTCTGTCTTATTTTGAATGTGTATAGGAACTACCCAATGGTCACCACACATCTGCCACCGGGGGAAACAAGAATCAAACAGGTTAAGCTTTAACCAGTCTTATCCTGCTCCTTAAGTGGTGTCAAAATAACACACAAAGCACTTTTGGGGAAGGCGAACATTCAAGTCATTGGGGTGACCGTTTAGCCGACAGCTGTTAAATGTGTATGCCAGGTTAATTGACAGCTTATTTTGTTTATGGGGCTGCACAACAGATTACAGATTGAGCAGAGCTGAGTTAGTCTTTGTCACAATTTGCCATGATACCAGAATTTGCCATTTGTGTTCTCCATAGGACTGCAGGCAAACCAATTTTATATGACAATACACAAAAGAGAGTTGATCTGGCAGCCGTCTCTCTCCCTCCTCCATAGAAGTGACTTACATATTTGTCCAAGCCAATAGTATTTCATCTGACGACTATTTTATTTGTATGGCTAATATTTATTCTCCTCATAGATTGTAAACTCTTGCGATCAGGGTCCTCACTCCTCCTGTGTGAATTGTTAATTAGTTCTATCACTATATAATGGATGATATTGTCTGTATATGTTCCCTCTAAATTGTAAAATGCTGCGGAATATGTTCGTGTTATATAAATACGATTATTATCTGTATTTTCTATTGTGTGACCTTTTTTCACCATTAGCGAGTAAAACTCAAGCCACATGTCATTCAGTCAGATATCTTTAATGTTGTTACCTGAGCTAGAAAAACGAAAGCTGGCTTCTGATTGTTCCCTATGAGGCCCTATGTTAACACAGAGCTGCCATATTTAGGAAGAGTTATCATAGGGAAACAGGCAGACGAGCTTATCTCTCGAAAGTTGACTAGTTTAATCTGTTACTTTCCTTTAATATAAAGCATTATTTTTATTTTCCATTAGTTAACCTGATCCCCAAAGGTCCAAAATATGTGCTAAATCTGTATCCCCAAAAAATATTCCCAGTACCAGAGTGATAAGTCTAAGGACTATATGAAGAGTGTGGGTGGTGGACCAGAGACAGTATTTTTTTTTCAACTATCTTTAAAAGGTGTTTACACACAAGGGTTAACTTTCCCATTAGAGTACCTCCGGTGGTCTCAGACCCTGACCCAATTATAGGCCCCCAAAGGTCTAGCAGAAGACAATCCCCTAGTGCCTTTTTCTAATAGGTTGGCTCACAAAGTACCTACCGGGCCTTATAGATGATGGTTTACAATGCAATTAAAAGTGCACACGTTCTATATAGATAAAGTGCTGGCCCCCAGAATCATTAAGTCTAATGGGCCCAGGAAACCCAAGTCTGATACTGTATACATGAGCTGGAGATGCATTGTAGGTGATCTGTGATACCCGGGGTAATATCTGAGTAGTATTGCAACTGATATTATATGTGTCCTCGTAGAAAAGGTGTAAAAGAAATCACAGGTATCGTGGAGCCATCCAAGATTTTTTTTTATAACCAGAAAGCTATAAAGGGTTAATCACGGTAAAGTAACATTACAATCAAGACAATTTCCTCATAATTTTCAGGTTATTTAAGGACATACCTGGAATGCCTCCTAAATATGTATCCACGTCGCCTTTCATTGACTGGTCCAAAATGGCAAGCTGCTTCTTCATTTCTTCTTTGTGTACGTAATGAATTTCAGTGTAAGAATTTGACGTTATTTCCACATCTGACTTTGTGGCTGTGAAACTTATAGAAAGATTCTTGTCCGTACATATCCTTTTGGTTGTGAGTCGTGCCACTGTAATGCTCTGAATGCTGACAATGATATCCTACAGGAAGAATACAAACAGTATAGAAATGAGATGAATATAATAGATAATAGATTTTATACGCACATATAATACTGCTGAATAAAAGAATGTCCTCCAACATAGATTATCTATAAACTAACGCCCTCTGAGAGTATATAGATAATGATATACAGTAAAAATCCAGAATTATTGGACGTTCATAGAAAAGTATATAAACCTCACTTCTGACTCTGAGTATATAAAACTAACTTATTCCGGGCCTAAATCCTGACAGAAACGACTCACATTCTATGAACTTAGATGTGAGCGGTAACAGCTTCATACTTCGTGTCAGAGACATGCAGGACCCGCTGTCACTGAACCCGTCAGTCCCGCTGACCTGACAGATACAGGTTTCAGCACATGATATTGCTGCTCTGTATACAGGATACAAAGCAGCTGTATTTTAAAAAGTAAAATACATTTTTAAGAAAAGGTAATTAGAAAGTTACACCAAACACAATGATACACATTTGTATCTTAAAAAAACAAACACGTTTTCAAAGGTGTACATAGCCTTGAAGTATTTCATTGGTGTATGTACATATAGAACCATGAGCCTGATGCCAGGGCCTAGATTACACCTTTTGATTTACATTATATTCAGGGGCTAGAAAACAGTGCGGCAGTGTCCAGATGTCAGTGCCAATGTACAAATTTTGGCACCAGCGTGATTACGTCAGCAAACTTTATCTGGCCACTGAATGTAAGATAATACAATAGCTGTAATCTAGGCCCCTGCATTAGGCCAATGCTGCTATATTAAATCCTTTACCCCAATTAAATCCTTTAGTGGATATTCCACTTAAAGGGTTATTTCCAATTTAGACATGTATGGCATATGAACAGCCCTGGGACCTGCACCTATATAGAAAATAGGGATCACAGAATGCTCGGCTGTTTCCATAACTCTTATATGGAAAGAGCTGTGCCCCCCTCTTCACTAGTCCCCATCTGGAATCGGCAGTCAGGGGAAGTCGGCAGTCGGATGACCCCAGTGCTCGGTATAGGTGGGGCTCCTAGATCTGGGACCCACATTTATCAGACATTTATGCCATATCCTGTGTATATGCCATAAATGTTTATGTTGGGAATGCCCCTTTAAGCGGATGCCCAGGACATGCCGTCGACTGGAGTCGACTCCACTATTGATTCCGTCGGAAAAACGGAAACCTGCCGGAATGGTGACGAACGGAAACCATTAGCAATTTTGCCGTCACCATTGATATCAATGGTGACTGAAACGGAAGCTGTGGTTTCAGTTTGACTTTCCGTTGCGGGGTTCACCCGACGGAAACCTCCGACGGAACCCCGGAACAGAAAGGCAATGCTGATGTGAACAGGCCCTAACTCCCCCCCCCATGTCACACATTGAGATCCTCGCTTGCAATGAAAAACTCAAGCACTCCTTCGATTGAAATATGCAAAATAGGTTTATATTAAATAAGGCAATATAAGAGAAAAGGTGTAACGTTTCGGCCAGAATCCGGCCTTTATCAAACTATTGCCGCAGGTCAATAGAAAAAACCTAATAGGAAACAACGCTGTGAAGATGGGTAGCTTGTACCATGGGTAAGCGTGTGTCCTCACACTGTAGAGCTGCTTTAGGTCTTCCTGTGTCATGGAAGGAAAACACTGGGCACATGTGATTTTCTTTTCTTAACTAACAAAATATTAATCTTTTATAGATACCTCCAGTGTGAGGAGCACATTAGAACAACTCCTCATATCCCACAAAACTGGCCAAAAAAAAAAATAACAAAGTAGCAAGGAAAAATTCATGAGGCCTCCACATGAAGCTAGTAGGTCCTAATAAACCAGTATAAACGTATGTCAAGAATATGAGCACAAACGTGTAAAAAGAGACTCGGACAACACAAAAATCAACATTAGACACAAATGTAGGAGGGAACTAAGAAGGGAATATAGGAAGGGGGAAAAAAAAGAAAGAAAAAAGGGGAGTTGGAGAGGGGACACAAACGCTGGTCCCACCAGAGACGGTAAGATTTTATACTCGTCTGAAATTATAACCAGGGAGACGAGGCCACATATTACCAGAGAGAGGACAGAAAGTTAAAAGTAGCTCCAAATTCCTGTCTGCCCATGTATCTCCCATCAACAGCAGTGGGATGCACACAATCTCCCATAAGGTCCATTTCTTCACCTTATTTGAGCACAGTCTTCATTTTGGTAAAAAATACGAACAGATATTTTTCTGCACATTCTTTATAGTACAATACTTTGGATAAGCGTGGTTTTAAAAATCTCTAAACTTACTTGCACAATATTCAAGGACTGATCTTGAATAGCTAATGCTAGAGGGACAGTCTCCTCCTTAACCAGAGCAAACATCACCCCGGTGTTTGTGGACGATCGAATGTTCAGTGTAACATTTACCGACCAATCTCCATCAGCTGAAGTGTCGTCTGCTATAAGGAATGATGAGAAATTAAATCTTTTATTGGACAGCTACAAACCTTCTAAACCTTGTACCTCAATAGACTGACTTACTGTAATTAACAGAAATTTGGGCCAATCCCCCACCAGGATAATAGGAACCATCTTGAACAGAAACCAGACAGTGCTTGCTCTGCTTTTCTTGAATAACTTCTTTTACCCCCAGAGCACCTTGATTCATTAAATTCCATCCACGTATGCATCCATCTAATCGTGGGTTAATCTGAAAAAATAAGATGACAAGAAAAATAATGGTAATGGCCATATGTGGGTGGAGGTACTGTATTTGACATCAGAGGTATGAGGCTTAGGCTGGGCTCAATCCACTTTCTTGTACAGTATTACAGTATGACCGTTTTCCAACGTTTGCTTCCTCCGCATCAGGGTCAATGGAGAAAAAAGAGCCATCTAGTTAGGCGGGAGCAGGAAAGATGTTGCTGTCTCCCTATGGCAACCAGGTATAAATACAGGATTAGGCCTCATTCAGGTGGACGTATGTAATGTGCCTGTGGATAAATATTTTTATTCCAGGTGTAATTCTCACACCATATGGGTCTACTGAACTAAATTTACAACACATGGATTAATTGTGCTGTAAGTGTGGTTCAGGAGAACCTCAGAGGCCGGATGTTACATCCAGAATACTAATAGTTTAACGTGTACAATTCGCCTAACTGAATGAGGCCTAATACTGTATTTATACCTGGTTGCCATGGCTAATCAGTACTTTATAGTCATTATATTTGTATTTTTAATGTATGAATATTTTTCTTTGAATTCTCACTTTTCTTTAGTGGATTGTAGAAAAATATTGCAATAATGGTTGGTAAATTTATAAGGAATGACACAGGCAAATAAAAGGTGGACACTTCCATCCCTTCACTTGTATTTACTTGAAATATATGTGACAGCATAGTCTCTGATTACCACCAACGATATACTATTACAGGTGGTAACTTTATGTAATAATTATAATAGTATATGTACTTTTTTTTTTTAAACATTTTAAAGCTTTAATACATCTAAAATCAAACAACTTTGCAAATCATCTTGATTAAAAATATTCTACTGTTTTGTGTCTACAGCTCCTATAAAGACCTATGTGTCTCCATGGTTACAGACTGCAAACAAACCATATGTAGTCTGATCCTGCAGTCATGAGTTAATCCACTCCCTCTTTCTCTTCCTCTACTGTCTGTACATAGAATTAACTTGAACTACTTGGGCCCTCATGCAAGATCGGTAACAGCCCCACCCACCTGCCATTTGTCATTTATAATACTGGTGTCTTGCTATGTGGCAGGTGGACCTCTGGGCCCCCTCAGTCCCCAGATGCAACTGCTACATCTGAACCCCCTATAGGCCACTGTGTCTGTATGCTAGCAGTAAGAAAGGACAGAAGGAGTGGAGTAACACGTAACTGAAGTATGGGTAAAAGTGCTGTTTAATGTACAAACAAATAATAGAGCAAATACATTATACTGTAGCATAGAAAATGGCATGGTGGCATGGTACAAGTTGGGGGATTAGGTCGCTGTTTATGGGATACCGTGCCTTCTGGGTAATTGCCATTTCATTTATTTTTGGTATTTTTGGCATTCAGTCAATTAACTTATTTACATTTAAGAAGATTAGTGAATAGCCATTCCTTGAAATTACCGGTTTAATGAGATTTTCTACTTTCCGTGGTAATCCTGCAATATAGACTTTGGTTTCCAGAATACCATTTACAGGTTGAAACAGGTATTTGGGGTTGTTGATATTCATAACAGCTTCTTTTGCTATCTTAACACTGATGCTGTTTTCCAATTCCTCCACGGACACCTAGAAAAAAACAGATAATAGGTTCTTATTGTCATTTTGACAGGGGAAGGACAAGAGGTTAGGTGAAAAGAGGAGGGAATGTACCACAAACGTAAATGATGACAATGACTGGAACACGGATCAAGAGCTCATAACTCTAGTTTTTGCTTCTGGCACAAGAGATATAATGAGCATAAAATAAAGATAGGCCGCCACCGAGGACATCATTGAGGGGCGGGGGTGCAATATATAAATTAAACAAACTCATGCTTTGCCTCAATTCCTTTGTACAACTAAGTGAAAGCTATGTCTATGCCGCTCACAATGCTGTAGTGTCGGGGTATGATAGACACTTGCCTTTAGTGCACTGATGGTTGAACTGGTGCTTGGCAGAAATAGACTCTTACTGTTTGATAGGCGCCCACTGTAACCAATCAGCTTTAGAGGGAAGCAGTTAGTTGAGAATGAGCGGCAGGCAGTGGTGCAGATATACAGAGTTAGGAGAACAGAGAGAGTTGGATGAGAAGCTGCAGGAACCAGCGGACGCTGCATTGAGAACTGTGAGGAGTTGACGGGGGTGGAGCATAAATAATAATAAATAATAATGCCTTCTTTTGGCACCGAGGGAGCTTGTTGTCTGAACAGAGGCAAAAAAAGTGATGGAATCGCCTTTCAGCAGGAACTACTGACAGAAGAGGCTGATTACTCCTCTCTCCATCAGTTACGTAGTGTAAAATAGATAGGCATATATATATATATATATATATATATATATATATAGGTCTATCAAACGTATGTGAAGAAGTAGCTGAGCAGATTGATATGTAGTTGGGTGCAAAAAGATATATTATAACTTGTAATTTATTTATTTAATCCCTGCTCACTCGTGGCTTAAGAGTCCAGTGGGCGGTCCTGCTCAGTGAGTGGCAGATATTTCTGTATTTACACTTCGGTCAATCACCCCCTTTCATGTATAGGACCGCCCACTGGACTCTTTAGCCCACAGAGAACAGGGATTTAAATGAATAAATTGCAGGTTATTCTGAATAATTTTGCACAAAACTATATAATCAATCTGCTCAGCTCCTCCTGCTCTATAACATGTTGCCTTCCGATAGGACACCATGTTCCCTTTTAAGTTACTTTGTGTTTATCTTGCTTGTTACACAAATATAGTAAATATATCCAGATATGGACATGACCATCAAACTAATGGTACCAGCAAAACCATAAGTAGCAGCTGTGAGATGAGCAGGCAGACTAAACAAATATTGCCCAGTCTGCAATGATACATACATAAAACATAAGAAATTAAAACTTTAAGGAATAAAAATGTGCACAAATTTAAAATGAAAAGTAAATATATTGTGTTTGTTTGATTTCCTTTGTAACGGCTAATAATAGTAGTAATAGGAAATAAATATAATTGAAGATCCTTCTTACTATATGCCACTGTCCATTATTGATTGCTTTCCCACCAGTTGTTACTTTGGTCCTTGAGTCGCTTTTGAACTGAATTTCAATCTTTCCATCTCTCAGAGCCAGTAGAAACCAGGAGGTGCCGTCGGCAGACTCAGCATACAGAATCACCCCCTCTCCGTCATATGTACGGAAGTCAAACTCTGCTGAAAACCTATTTGGAAAGTGAATTCCGCAATGACAGCCTTGTAAAGTGGAGAAAACATTATAAACAGCCCCTGCCACACTACCACTAGTTCACCAGCATCAACCCTTCTTGCAGAGATTCTCCACTACTTTGCAGAATACATAAAAACAGTGGTCTCCAACTTGTGTCTCTCCAGCCGTTGCATAACTACATCCTGTAGAATAAATTGAGAGCCATAGGATTTCAGGGCATCATAGGGTTGTAGCTTTACAGCAGCTGAGGAACCACAAGTTGGACACCACTGTTTTAGAGTTTTGTTGAAATACCAATTTCCTAAAGTCACACTACTGTGAGGATCACTCAGCCGCAGGTAATAACATGCAAGGATTCATGGGATATTCACCTTTTACAAATTAAAATTAGGCTTTATTTACATGGCCTTGCCACATCCATGAACCAGTGCAGTGGCACACAGAGTCCCTACTGACTTTGTATGGTATGGATACATAATACTATGCAAAAGACTACTTTGGTCCTTGCACTTGCCACTGCTATGTGCATGGACCCTTTGTCTGTAATGTGGATCTAATTCACAGATTACAGACTACTGTAAACTTAAGTTTGTAATCGACTGACATATACTAAGGGTAGCGACAAGAAATCTTGCAAACTTGCATATTATTTTGTCATGGCTCTTTCAGCAAAAGAGAGTAATTCCAATGATAAGATTATATGAGAGAATTGCACTTTAAACTATTCTGTTATGTGTATTCTGTTAAAAACCTTAAATATTCATAAATGATCAGATTTCCAATTTAGTATAGATGACAAACATATAGCTCTCCTCCAGAAGGAAGAAAACTGTCTCTCTAGTGCCACTTATAGGGGACTACCCTGTAAATTAATGTCCGACTATTTATAGAGCCTTAAAATATGACTCGTTTTAATAGCCAAACCAGACACACCCATCAGTAGACAGGACTGTTTCGGCATTATTGTCCTCATCAGTACAGAATAGTGATTTGGTTGGCTGAGTGAAATGCCTTAAAGTTTTCCTCGTTTCGGAGGGGAGCTATTTTGCATACAGTTTTCCCAGAGAGCATTGCCTTTAAGATTCCATACCAGCTAGATCTCCGCAAGGAGAATCAGTACCTTCATAGCAATGATTCCCAAAGGAAGTTGCAAAAATCTTTTACAGCTCCCACTCAATATTATGACATTGACATATTGTAAAATCATTGGAAAATCGATTTAAACCTATCTCTGATTGGTCATTACTATTAGCTTCTACTTACCTTGTAACATCTGGTAGTTTGAATCTCAGATATACTACAGGAATCCCTGTAAATTGTTCTGCCAGGTACAGAAGTTCGTAATTAGTCTCCAGATTTAGTGGAACGCAAACAGAGATCCGCTAAAGAAGAGAAAACAGCAAATATTAGGCACAAGTCATGTATAAATGTACAGCTACTCCAGGTAGTTTGCAAAAATTGAATTTTTAGGAGGACGACTTACAAGCGCTTTTCTAGGATCTAACAATAATGGACTTTTATTAGAATATGCCATCAATGTCTAATTAGTTTGGGGTCCGACTTCCAGAATGGGACTGAATGGGGCTGAGCTGCAGTACCAGACATAGCCACACAGACATGAACGGCGCTGTGCCAGTTACTCCAGCAGGAACCATGGCCCATTCATTCTGGTGATTGGTGAATTTCCGGAGGGGCTGACCTAATGTTATATAATAGAAAAACCCATTAATAAGTGGACGTACCTGTTATGGAATTGCAAGTTGAGCAATTCCCCAAAAGCTTCTGGAGACTGCCGGGATAAAGCGTGCAAATAAATCTACAACCTCAAATCCATCACAACTCTGATCGACAGAGTCTAAGGCTACTCTAAGGTTATCGCCAGAGCCGACCTCAAGGCAGGATGTTTTTTGCTGCATAGAACCCAGTTTGTCTTAGCAGAGTTCAGTGTTGGATAAGAGGTGCAATACAGGCAAACCTGAACAGGAACCAGACAGGCGGAGGGTAAACAGAACGTCCAAAACACTAAGCAAGTGGATATCAGGTAAAGCAGAGTTCAGAACCAGCCGGGAGAAGATAATCAAAACTGATAAACAATGGGTTATCCAAATACACACCAACAGTGGCGTAACTACCGCCGTAGCAGCAGTAGCGGCTGCTACGGGGCCCGCGGCATGAGGGGGCCCGTGTCGCCCGCCGGCACGGGCCCCCACCATGGCCGGAGGCTCCGCTAGCAGCCGCTATGGCTGCTACAGCGCGACGCCACTGAACACTACGGCAGAGCAGGGAGGTATCTCCCCGCTCTGCCATTAACTGGTTCCCGACCGCTGGCTGTATTTTTACGGCCAGCGGTCAGGGTCCTTAAAACCCGAGCCATAGACTTTCTACGGCTCGGGTTTTAACTTGCTGCCCGCGCGATCGGGCAGCTGAATGTCGGGTCCCCGGCAGTCAGTCACTGCCGGGGACCCTGAGGAGAGGATAGAAGCAGCTTTCGCTGCTTCTGTCTTCTCCGATGTCTTCTTACACAGCGCTCAATGAACGCTGTGTATAGGAATAGAGACAGCAGCAGCGGCGCTGTCTCTATTCCTCCCGGTGATCATGTGACTGGTCACATGATCGCCGGGTGCCGTTAGTGGCAGGCTGCTGCTGGGTCTTACTAGACCCAGCACAGCCCTATTAGTGACAATCGTCACTATGAGAGGGCTTATTTCCCCTGTAACTGGGGCTGCCGTGCAGCTCCAGTTACAGTGGAAAAACATGGTGTAAAAGAAAGAAAAAAAATATATAAAGTTCCCCAAAGGTCTTTTTTGACCTTTGGGGGACAGACCATAATAATAAAAAAAGAATAAAGTAAAGTGCAAAAAAAATTTAAATAATAAATACACATAAAATACCCACCCCCAAAAAAAACGTCCCCCCCCCCCCCCGCCAAACATTGTTGTAACGCTAGCGCTGACCCAATTACCCTAATATAGACATGTAATATATTAAAATTTACGGTAGACAATGACGGTCACAAATAAAAGGTCTATTTTAGGGTAAAACTATGTTATTACCCAAAAAAAAATAGCTGAAATGTAAAAAAGCTTTTTTTTTTACTATTATTTTCAAAGTTTATGAATAAAAATTCTAAAATAGCAAAAAAGGTGTGTATAAAAACGATAATAAATTAAACCTGCATTGTCTACGGAAAAAAACGTCGCAAAAATCACGTCGTTAGCCCAACAAATAAAAAAGTTATAGCCGTTTAACGAACACGTGCTAAAAATGGCTAAACGGTGTCTGGTCCTGAAGGCGCAAAATAGAGCAAAATACATGTATCCCCTCTCCACAGGACATGTATCCCCTCTCCACAGGACATGTATCCCCTCTCCACAGGACATGTATCCCCTCCCTCTCCACAGGACATGTATCCCCTCTCCACAGGACACGTATCCCCCCCCCTCTCCACAGGACATGTATCCCCCCCCCCCCTCTCCACAGGACATGTATCCCCTCTCCACAGGATCTCCACAGGACATGTATCCCCTCTCCACAGGATATCCACAGGACAGGGGATACATGTGTGATCGCTGGCAGCGATAGGGAGAACGGGGTACTGAAAGTCCCCTGAAGTTCTCCATCACAAACCTCGGACTTCCGGGGTCTGTGTCGGCAGCTCCGTAGAAATGAATGGAGCGCCAGTCGCGCATGTGTGACGAGCGCTCCTTTCATTTTTATTGAGCTGCGCAGACGCCGGAAGTCAGAGGTTAGTCATGGAGAACTTCAGGGGACTTTCAGTCCCCCGTTCTCCTTATCGCTGCCAGCGATCACACATGTATCCCCTGTCCTGTGGAGATCCTGTGGAGAGGGGATACATGTATCTTGTACGGCACACTGTAGGTCGCATTTTTTTGGGAGGGGGGACTCTGTATGGCGTTCCCTACAGGGGGGAAGCGCTGTATGGCGTTCCCTACAGGGGGGGGGGTGACTGTATGGCGTTCCCTACAGGGGGGGAGCTGTATGGCGTTCCCTACAGGGGGGGCTGTATGGCGTTCTCTACAGGGGGGGCTGTATGGCGTTCCCTACAGGGGGGGCTGTATGGTGTTCTCTACAGGGGGGGCTGTATGGTGTTCTCTGCAGGGGGGCTGTATGGCGTTATCTGCAGGGGGCTGTATGGCGCTATCTACAGAGGGGGGGCTGTATGGCATTATCTACAGGGGGGGGGCTGTAAAAAAGGCACTATCTACAAGGGGGGGGGGTTGTGTGACACCCAGGGGAGGGGGGGCCCCAGTCAAAAGTTTGCTATGGGGCCCAGTCTTTCCTAGTTACGCCCCTGCACACCAAGGTCAATTTCCAAGAAGTCCAGAACTCAGAGATAAAGGGTGTAGGTAAGTAGCTTGATCAAAACCCATGCAGGCAGAAAAATCACAAGCAAAGAACAGGTGGAGGAGGCCAGGTATAAATACTAACCCTACACCTGGCAGAAGGACAGAGAAAAGAGATAGGCTCAAACTAAAACCAGATCCGCCCAGAAGCTAGAACAGTAGTCAAGGGAACAGGCGTTTTCCTAACAGTACCATCTTTAAATGCAATAATTGTAACTAAATGCTTTTTATTAGCCGATATTACTCTTTCACATCACTATTGAAGATTAGACCAGAATTCAACAGCAATAAGGCCTTATTCACACGAGCGTGTGCCTTTTGCAGGCGCAAAAAATGCAGCATTTTGCGTGCGCTGCACTTCCGTTTGTCATCAGTGTTGGATGCGTGGCTGTGTTATTTTCACGCATATGCCAGGCTTATGACACGCGGTTTTGCAGTTTAGAAAAATAAATGAAGGAAGTGCTTTTATTTTTTCCTTCATTTATCTACTGTTTTGCGAATCACGCGCGTCACACAGGAGTGCTTCCGTGTGCCGTGCGCGATTTTCACGCACCCATTGACTTCAATGGGGGTGTGATGCAGGAAAAACCGTCAGGTATAGGACATGTCGTGAGTTTTATGCAGCGGACATTTGCTGCGTGAAAATCACGGACTGTCTGAACGGACCCATTCACTAACATAGTTCCGTGTGACGCGCGTGATTTTCACGTGCGTATCACGGACGTAATACACTTTCGTGTGAATAAGGCCTAAGAAATATATTGTGAAACTTTGAATATAATTTCTCCTTTTTTTGTTGCAAATACTGCTGATAAGGGGGGTACTTACTTTTCATATGCAAGATAGGAGTATATACAGTTAAAATCCACGTTCCCTTTGTCTACTACTATATTTTGTATAAAGGTTAGAAATCACTCAATGTGACAAATATGCAATATGACTAGCAATCCTACAAAAATATAGATAAAACATCTGGTTCTGCATGGAAATCTCTATGTTGAGTGAAAGAGATAAATATAGATACACTGAGGCTTGTTTCACTACCATCTCCAGTTCACACCTCTCGTCTAGTTGTTAGAAATTCAGATAAAAATTCATACACATAAGCCTTGAACGTTGTGGCTGTAAAAACAACCAGCAGGAGCAGCGACAGTGTTCAGGTGCAAGAAACACACCTATGCTATTGCTCTCGGCACATGGGAGAAGAATAAAAACCGGGGATGATATCAATAATTGAGAAGCGCGGACTGTGTGTTATGGTGTTCAGCAGCTAATTGACTCTGCACAGTAGGGCTGAGAAGATTCACCTCTCCAACTCCCCGCTCACTTCTTCTCATTACAGATGTGCGGCAGCCAGAAAGATGAAAGACTGAACGGAAAGTACCGCAGGGTGCAGCTGTCAGCCTCACTAATAAACAGCACAAGATGGCAAATGTTAAAGAAACCGGGCTGTAATGGTATTTTCAAATAAAAAAGAAAGGGGGAATGTGTTTCCTGATTTACTTTTTAATCATTAAAGGGGTTTTTCCATTAAATCGATTTGATGTCTATTGAATGTCTGATTGTGGGTTAGTGAATGCTGGAACCCTTACTAATCCCAAGAAGAAAGTGCCTGGTCGCCTGTTAGGGTCTATTCACACTAGGCTTGAAGTGGGCGTCTGAGGTAAACGTCCGGAGTATTTCCCAACGTAAATCTCTAAATCTCTGACAGATGCCACTGTATAGTTGCCCATAGGCTCCCGTGTTAAAAAAAAAGTAAACCGCAGGACGGCTCTAAGCTATTTCATACAGTTGAAAATGGCTTTTTATGTTCATGAAACAGGGTCCGAGATGCACTGATAGAGATGAGTTCATCGGAACATTTGTACCTACCAAGTAGCCGCTGAAAGAGACAATTGGTGCCAAAATCCAGCACACACAGTATGTAATTGGCATGCACCAACTCGCAATGCTAAAAGAAGGCGGTATGTCTAGGACGAACCACATGTGCCCTCCTGAGTGCTTCTGTTTGGCCAAGAGGGATCAATGAGAGGAGCATTTTCATTTAGCATGTGCAAGATTTTACTTCATTGTTACTTCATGAGGCTGTTTAGTAGAAGCAAATGTATGGCCGGATCAAGGTCTGTGGGGACCCACGGACAAACATATGGGGTTGTCCCATGCCATTTAAATTGAATATATGAAATGGAGAGTAATGCTGCCACAATAGTAGCTAAATAATGCCACTAAACAGGATCCATACAAAACTGCCAAAAAAGGGGAAAATAATAGCGCCATAATGTAAAAACATAACAGTGCTCAAATAACATTGATATGTAGTGTCAATGTAATAACACTGTAAATTCATAAATAATACCTGAGCTGAAGTAATGACACAAGTTTAGGCTATTGTGTATGAAGATGGTGGATGCCCTTAAAGGGGTTGTCCACGATCGGACAACTGGTGACCTATCCACAGGCACCAGACGTCCATGCCGGAATAGCGGCCGAGCTGCAGTACTGAAGCTCTACTCCTATTCAAGTGAATAGAAGCAGAGCTGCAGCTCTGCAGCATGGCCGCTATGCAGTGGGTGAAGCCATCTGATTCCGGCACCGAATACCGTTCACGACATTCGGGGGGATGGAGGCAATCGGAGTAGCTGATCGGTGCGGGGTCCAAGTATCGGATTCCCACCGATCATATACTGATGACCTATCCTGTGGCTAGTTCGTCAGTTGTCAGGTCGTGGACAACCCCTTTAACTGGTGGAGCCCTGCGGCAATTGCCCCATTTTCTTCAATGGAGCCTTGAGCAAATGTACCCTCTAACCTATATCTCATGGATGGCCATTTTAATAGGATCTGTCCTTATGGCAGATGCATTTTGGGGTCAGTTCACACTGAGTTTGTCGAGCTAATTTTGGAGCAGAAGCCGCGTTAGAATCAGCGTGTATAAACCAGCACAAATTGTCCCCCATTGATTTCAATGGGGGAGAAGAGGCATTTTTTCCCGGGCGGCTATTTGCCACTGGTGGAAAAGAAAAATGGCATGCTCTTACTTCCCGCATTCACTGCCTCTGACCTCCGAATCAATGGGAGGCCGGAAAAAGCATATAGTGCTAGTTTATGAGCGTTGTTTGCAGCATATTTTTCCTGCGGTCTTTGCATTACTTTCAACAGTTGCGGACAAAAACGCAGTGAAAAACGCAGAAAAAGAGGAATGAATTTGGAGGCAGATTTTTTTCTGCTTGCAGAAGAACTCTGTGTGAACTCGGCCTTAACATGAAATGCCATAACAATATTAGATGGGAATAACCCTTTAACTTTCCTACTAGTAAAGTGAAAGGCTGTGAAATCCTTTGCAGCCATTTTTTTTATTAGGCCCCATGCACACGACCGTGCCCGCAATCACGGCCCGCGATTGCGGGCACGGCCGGCCGCTGACTGACAGCCGCATTTTCGGGCCGTGCTCCCATACAAAGTATGGGAGCACGGCCCGCAAAATGCGAAAGAACGGACATGTTCCATAATTCCCGGAACATTTCCACGGCACTGACACCCTTCCGTAGTGCTACGGAAAGGTGTCAGTGTTCAATGAAAGTGAATGGCTCAGTTTTTGCGGACCGCAATTGCGGTCCACAAAAACGGAGGTTTTTTTCTGTCGTGTGCATGGGGCCTTAAGTGTATGTAATTTGTTGATTAGAAACAATTTTGTAATTTACATTTATTACAAATTTTCACTTTTGAGATGCAGCTTCCATGTATCCTCTATACATAGAAATTGCATCAAGTGATCTCAGCCGAATCTGCGGAGGAGAAGACGTCTACCTGGCTTATAATAGTCTGTTTACCATCTACATATTACAATATTATGTTCATTATCAGGATAACATAGAAGCAATTAGTTAGGGATACTCAGATTGTTAGGGAGACACAGACTATTTATTGATTATCAGTTGTATCTGCATTTCATCTGTATGTCTATAGCATTGGGTGTAACTATAGCAGCTGCTATAGGGCCCAGGGGTTGAGGTTACCCACTCAGGGGCAAGAACATTGTTAATTTTGTGGGGGAATAACACGTTGGTGATTCTTTTGTATCTATCTAGCGCTATTATGGTGGTTCTCTGATATATGGCGCTATTATCTATACCTTTAATCATTGCTACTTATGCTGCTGTTTCAGGGGCCAATCTCATTTTGCTATGGAGCCCTAAGAATTCCATTAACGCCCCTGTCTTTAGCTGGAATATGTCTGATAGCAGTGAGATCAGGTACACACAGGAAAAAATACTAGAATGCTCTGGACAATATCCTCAAACTATCATGGATTCCCATGTCAGGAGGGGGCCCTCATTGCTGAGTGCAGGCTTCTAACTACAGCGGAAATCCTCCAAAACAATATGTCAGAATAACCAACTACTGGGTTCACTGCTGGATGCATTTAGATAAGATCGTCTTACTTTGTCATTTATGAGGTGTGAAAAATTCAGATGAACGGAGCAAAAGCCATGATTCCCAGCTCATGCATATCATCATACACAGTTAGATGAGTATTAGCACAGCATGATGTGGGAAAGCAGTTTTATGATGGATGGAGCCTGCGGGACAAGGTGGTTTGGTCACAGAATTCTGTATAGTCCTATTCATTCAAGAGGAAAGAAAGAAGTGTTATTAATATAGAAATTGTGAATGTGTGAAGTTTGTCTTTTGGTAACACTCACCGAGAATGAAGAAGGGGCAGACGCTGCACTAAGGATTTTACAGACACTCACCACTTTGCATTAAATTAGAAATTTAAAGAGGATTTCCACCTAAAAAAATCGGTCTGTCACGGGCCAGCAGAGGGTAGTGGAAACCCACTTTGTCAACAAGGGATTTGACGTAGGGCTAAACCGGGGAACAGAGTCGGTAAATACTAGGGGTTCCCCTAGACTCTAGGGGAACCCCTAGTATTTACCCTTTAACACCTATAAAGGGATCTGGAGTAGTCATCCTTGGTGATGGCAAACGTAACAGGTGAAGTGCAAGTAAGTGAGGTCAGGCAGAGCAAAAGGTTAGGGCAGCCGGCAGAGGTTCGTAACGGGTCACTAAGCAAGTGGTAAGGCATCAAGCAAGGATGGTCAAAAGGTAAAGACAGAAGTCCAATAAACTATATAGCATCTAATTCATTAGGCACACTAAGAAGAACCAAATTGTTCTGGCAAAGATCACAAGAAGGGGAGGACCCTAAATACCCAGGGAAAGCTGGGTGAAATAATTAGGACCCAGGACAGAATGCTGGGAGCCAGGAGGATGCTGGGAGCAGGTATTGAAACACGGTGGCAGGGAGCGACGGCCACTACAAGGTCATTTTATTATCAAAGCAGACATTACAGCATTAGCCAAAATTTGGTTATTATATTTCATTTACTTTCAGATATATTGACATTTTGCTATTCAGTTGTGGCGGCCATTTTTGCAAAAGTGACAACAGGAAGTGAAATCGAATTGGTTGACAACTTTGAGATCGCTTCCCAGAAACTGGTGATAAATGGTCATTCTGTCAGCATGTTCAATCAGCAACAAAGTGACAAATTACCAGCAGTTTTTAAGAAGCTACTAAGCCGACAACCAATATGGCCGCACTTCCTGTTTGCCACCAAAATGTCTGCCGCAGCAAAACAGAAAAATGCCAATATCTCTGAAAGTAAAATAACAAGAATGACCAAACTTTGGTAACTACTTTAATTTCTGATTTACTATTATATGGCCATTTGTTTGGAAATCCTATTTAAGGAAAAAAATGTTTCCCATTTTTTTTCTACATCAGACAGTGTTTTAGGCACCATAATAAATAATTTTCCAGCCATGCCGTTTTCTAAGAATTTTCTCAGCCTTTTCTGTAGAATTTCATATGAATCTGAACGCACAGCTTCTAGGGGAGAATATCTCCATATTCGGGTATGTTCACATGTGGCAGATTTGTTTCAGAAATTTCTGTGACATTTGAATCGGGTTTGTAAAAATTCATGTACATCCTGCAGAAACAGCCCCGTTTTAAAGTATAGAACTGCTGTTTCTGCAGAAACTAACATGTGAACATACTCTTACAGTGCCGAACAGAGGCGCCATATGGCGGCATATGGAATATCTATGGCTCTGTACTCTGTTGTGTGAATAGACTCTTAGTTCTTGGGTGTATGAAAATGTTTTGGAGGCAAAATATTTAAAAGCTCATTAATTAAAAAACAATCACATAGAAAACATACAAACATCTCTTCTTGTGCTCTCGTCATTATATTATAAGGAGTCTTATATATTACATACTAGTGAAATATACTGATGAATGGCATTCTAAATATATATTTTAGAATCACACTTTTAAACCACAGAAAATTAACTACGATATTACACTATTTATGTGATGTGTTAAAGTTTTACTCTCCAATGTTTTACAACGTTTTAAATGCAGTATATTATATTCCCATTTCAATGAAACTGAATTATATAGCCAGAAGATGGCGCTATTGTGCCTTGCCGGAATTTCTATTGCCAAAAAGAAAAATAACTTCTTGTCGTTTAAATCAACAGGAAATTAAAGCCCTGTTTGGTGTCATATTTCGCAGCACTAATTAGAATATGGCGATCATTATGACTGAAAGAGCCTGAAGATATGGCTAAACAAGTACACATTAAACTGATGAGATGCATTTTCAGATTCTGTCATGAAATCGGTATGAAAACGTCAGGTTATCTAGTATTATCTAGCGTTATTAGCAGACAAGTATAATATGTCTGTCAACATGGTTCCTGGCTATGTCTGAAAGGAAGCAGCGGGTCATTTTCAACTGAAGAAGTCACTGAAAACCGAAAACATTGTTTTTCTTTATTGTTGCACAGTATGCACTGACAATGACTAGATGTGACAGTGGCACAATGAAATTGTTGTCACATAAAAGTACGATTATACTACAATGGGTAAAGCAACCTAGAAAGGTAGAACAGAATGCTCCATTACATCCAGGGCACTGCAACAACAGCGATGTCTGTCCCACAATGCCTTGTGCGGCATGCCATCATATTACATGATGTAGCTTACACATAGTAGCATTGTACAGATGAAAAAAAAAAAAAGAAAGTCTAGCTCAACCTATTATTGCTGTAGTTTTGATTTAGATGAAGGATAAAAAAAATGTAGGAACTTGCCAATTGTAATTATGTTAGTGTAAAAATAAAAATCCTTCCCAGTTCCAAATATATCAAAATTATTTCTTAGATCAAGGACGCATCTCCAGTTATCTAGTACACTTTTATTAAAGAGTACCAGTCACCTCTCCTGACATGTCTGTTTCGGTATATAATTGTACTCCCCATGAAATAACAATTCTAGAGCATCTTTTCTAATAACTCTACATTGTGCCGTTCCTCTGTTATTCCTCCCAGAAATGTACAAATAAATCGACAACTGGGTGTTTATCAGTTACTGGGGTGTCCCTAAATAGACTGACAATGTTCAATCAGTGATCACAGAGAGACTGTGTAGGGACACGCCCCTTTAGCAAGGGGAAAGTTACCACCCAGTTGTCCATTTATTCATAAATTTCTAGGAGGAATAACAGAGGAATGACACAATAAGGAGTTCTGAGGCAAGATCTTCCATAATTATTATTTTATGGGGAATACAAGTATTTGCTAAAATGAACATGCAGGAGAGGTGACATCGTCTTTTAATAATTTATTTTAAGAAAGCATCAAGGCCTCTTTTGAAATCTTTCATCCACAACATACTTGGTAGAGAGAGCCAAAGTCTCCCAGCTCTTAGGCTACGTCCACACTTAGCGTAAACACTGTGCAACTTCAGCAGCATTTTCGCAAGAGAAATTGACATGCTGCAGAATTAAGAATCAGCACCGCAAGTCAATTTCCACCTGTCATTTTTGCGGTTTTACGCAGCGTTATACAAATCTCATTCGCCCTGCTTCTACTGTAATACGCTACGGAATTTCTGCACGGAAATTCCAGACGTAACTTCAGTGTTTACATTAATGGAACGTAGCCTTACAGTGAAAGCCCTTTTTGTGCTGATGGTGAAACCTCCCTTCCTCTAGACCAGCGATGCCCAAATGGCAGCCCGCATGTGTCATCTGTTCAAACCGGGGCCCAGGAGAAGGCAGGTTCACATGGTGCACCTGCCTTTCCCATGATAATGTTGGGGCAGAAGCACTGCCATCCATAGATAACAGATGGAGTATTCCTTCTAACAGCTATATAGAAGCAGGGGCATTGTGTAAGGGTTTACGTCGAATTTAAAGGACAGAATGGCAAAATGGAGAATGGGCACCAATCCCCACTGAGAGCTCCTAAAAACGATACCGTCATTGTAGTTAATTTCCACCACTACTTTTTTAGGTCCAACATTCTGTTCAGATTATCTTTTTTTTTTTTTTTTTTTGTTCTTTATTATATTTGAGGGACATTTTCTAAATTGGCAAATTATATAATGCTGGCTGCCTGCCTCCACCACTAGGGGGAGCTAGCCGCCTATGAATTTATACAACTAGTATTGAACTCAATGAGATCTTTATAAATCTGTGTGCAGTGAGTGGTTGCAGGTAGCCACAACGACTAGCAGAAGAAGCAGTTCATTGCCAGGCCCCCTTCCACTGCGGCCATTTTGTGCCTTGCCTCTATGGTGGGTACTCCACTGACATGACTCTCACTATGTTTTGGACTGTGATATCTGAACAGCGGACAGTAGAGAAACGTTGTTTTTTTTTGTAAATGGGCTTTATGTGTTAATGAATTTTTATTTCACTGGCTTGATCTTACCCTCTGATGCATTTAAAGGTCATATTTGAAACCCCAATAAAAAGTCAGGCTGACCACATGGCAATTTTTTTTACAGTCAAGCCCCGTTTTATCCCTTTCCATACATACCAAGTTCCCTTTGTGCCCTCACACAGTATCAAGCCCCCAGAGTGCCCCCACACAGTATCATGCCCCAGTGGTATGCCCCACAAGATATCAGGCCCCCAAAGTGTCCCCATAAAGTATCCTGCCTTCACAGTGCCCTCACACAAGATCATGCCCCTACAGTGCCTCCCCAAACAGTATCATGCACCCATTGCCTCCCCATAGTATGATACCCTATAGTGCCCCCTACACTGTACAATGCCCCATAGTGCCACACACACACACACACACACACACACACACACACACACACACACACACACACGGTATACACCATTTTGCTAGTTGTAACAAGTAGTTTGTCTAAGAGCAGACATCCCCTTTAAATGTTCAATATTGGCAGATATGGGTAACTATTAAAATGGTATCTTTACTACAAGTGGAATATATTAGTGTAGGCTGTTTTTATACTGCTAGCACATTTTAGAGAACATTCACGGCGGGTATAAAACTATAACATTAGTTAAGGACCGATCCCGCATGGAAACAATGTTTGTACTTTTCAGTACAAACAGTGTTATTCATAGAAACTTAAGCTGGGTCGCTGGAATACTTATTTTTTGCAAGCTATACCCCAGGAGCTTTCAGAGGCTTAATCAGGATCCGAGATACTGGCACGTTCCAGCCTCGATGCCAGGGCTTAGAAGGAATTATACAATATTGTAGCCTGCTGGGTGTTCATTGTCTGCCAAGTCACTCTTAAAATGTGCCAAGTTTTTGAAGCATTCTTAACACAAAAGCAGCAGAGCTCAGGGGAGAATAACTAGAGGAAAAATAAAGTTAAAAATATTTCCTTAAAAATAATAATAAAGTGCAGCGACACGCCGACACCATTTATGAAGACACATTAGCAAGTATTGTAATCAAGTATTGTGATAACAGAAATAGAGAGGCGCAGAATGGAAGCCATAGATCATCGTCTGTTTGAGCAGCCTGTAATAAAACATCCCGAGAAGTCTATAGCCCGAGGCAACGGGGAGTCAATGCTGATTTCACAAATCACTCAATAAGAAACGAACACATTAGGTTTCCCCTTGGTGACTGGTTGCAGCACAAAATAACACCTGTAACTGGGATTTCTGCTGAGATGAATAGATGCAATGCCTCATGAAGACCTCAATAGGTGACGATGGCCTACAGCTCTATGTTCCATTACAATGTGGTCAATGACCCCTGCAACTCCGTGTCATTACTCTAGAAATTATGTTACTAATTTGCTTCTCGGTCCAAGTTCTGAAGGGATGAATGGCCGGGCTGAAATCTAGTTTAGTGGCGGGGAGATGATTTGATATGTAATGACAAATTAGAGAGACACTTATCAGCTTTAACTGAAAGGCAGCGAGGAGGCTGAGACTTTATTAGCCCGTTCCATCTGCCTGTCTCGTTTGCTGTGAAGAGTCCAGGGGAGACCCAGCGTTCGTTTATCATGTATCGCTGGTGGAAAGTGAAAAGTAGGCCGGTGTATTACACAGATCAATCATGATACATGGCATAACATCTCTCCCGATAGATATCTATTGCTTCCCGCCTATGAAAGGTACTAGACAGTACAATATGAGTTAACCCCTCCATGACAGGCAAGACCTTTATGACCAGGTCTGTTTCCTTGGTGTAGCTCCATGTTGGGGTTAAATTCTCACTGTACATTTAGGATTTACTTCTAGTAATGCTCCCAGAACCCGAATTTAGGTGACTGTATATTGGACCTGTCATCCAGCTGAAAAGGACATTTGGGACGAGCTGTGTCTGGAGAGTCCTGTCAAATGCCGTCAACCAATCAGTATCACCGACAACACTCCTAGCTGTGCTAATTGGCTGGCAGCAACCAGGTGCAGTACTCCTCTAAAATGTCCTTTTACGCCGGACGCCAGACCCCCAAAAGACATTGAGGGTGACACTGAATCAGGGGCACTGTAGTTGGCATTGTTTGGGGTGCACTGTATGTGAGGTTATTGTGCCAGGCACTGTTTGGGGTTCACTGTCACAGGAAATACTTAGACTTGACATGCGTAGGAATTGTTTAGGGTGGCATAGTGGCAGGCACTGTTTGGGGGCCCCAAAGTGCCATTGTTCTGCAGCAGCTGTTGCACTGGGTGATATTCTATAATGCAAACCCTAGCTGCTCAATCATCGCTTCTTACGAGGAAGGGGTCAGTCATTGAAATGAAGCTTAGTCTTTACAAAGAAGTTCTGGGGCAGCACTGGTTTGTATAATACAGCCCCAGTTGCTGCAGAATCTCATAATACACACCTCAGCTACTGCAGAGTAAAGCCAGGTCTACACCTAGACTTTTTGTAGCGCTACTGCTTGAGTTTAACTCTTGAGTGACAGCTGCAGTCCACAAGATTGCACGCAGCTCAATGTATTTATTTGGACTGCAGCTGTGGCTCAAAACTTAAAAATCAATCAGTGGCGCTACAAAAAGTGTCAGCGTGGCCCTGGCCTAAGAGGGTGATTCTCATGTACTTCAGTGACTGACATAAAGCTCCCCTTTCCTCCAACGAGTTTCTGCAGCAGCTAATGTGTTTGATTATTATACAAAATAATTTACCGCCTACTATATATTACATTCTGAATATTATCCCATACATTATAGAAAAAAAATATAAAAACTGTGGCGGGCAAAGTTATGTATTTCTTTCAGAAGTTATACACCTCCCTGTCTATAAAACCACTAAATATATTTTTTCAAAGTTTTTAAAATCTTTTTACATTTTTGAAAGGTTAGATATTTGTATTTACCAGCGGCAAGGAGCCAAAGTTTATATCTCAGCCTGCGTGCTACGTGCTGGGGCTGAAGGTCGAACATTTAAATGATATTCCCAAATCAACTCCCAGATGTCCAAACACAGCAGTACAGGAAGCAAACTGAAGGTTGTTTCCAAGTCCGAGCTGAATGTTTGCTCACCCTGAATTGCCTTTTGAGAAAAGCGTCTGATGGTAGACAAGTAATGCAGATGGAATGTTGTAAAAGAAATGTCTCGGGGAATAATACATTACTGCCAAGCACCAGTGATGAGCACCAGCAAAATTATTTATTTAAATTGAATGTCCATCTTTTAACAGCGTGTTAACCTATTGTGCTGATTAATTTCTTAATATATCTTTACAGCAATTGGAGCTCCAATTTTTGGACACAGAAAATCCCCTGCATAGACATATATTATCACCACTTAGGAGCTTACTGCATACTCAATGGGGGGAATTCATCAACCTTTCTACACCAGTTTTCTGGCATCGAAAAGATGCAAAAAGGCCCAGAAGTTGCAATTCGCGTTTAAAATTGTGACTTTTGGGCCCTTTACGCTGCCCTCTGAACTTTTAGAAAAAGTGGACGTGGCTTACAAAAAGGGTACGGGGCCACCACTGTTCACCAATTTTATGATAGTTTACGGCAGCACTGTGCGGAGCGGAGCAGGGTAGAAGCCTATGTCAGGCCCCGTACCTAGGTTCTCACTAATGGCCACTGCTGACACAACATACTGACGCTGGGCAGCGTCACGACGTTGTATATGATGCAGAACTGATGATGTTGAGTGCTGTGTTGCATATAAGGCCCGACACTGCTTGGTGGCAGGACCTTGTATAAGCCACAGCATGCTGAGGGAACCCGAAAGGGAGAAGTAACGAGGAGCAGTAAGGTAGGCATTTTTTTTTGTCCATTCGATGGAACAAGACCGCGGAAAGATGGAACAGATTTATCAAGAGGTGTGCGCTTCTTAATAAATCTGTTACTTCTTACTACAGCGACGTATTAAACGCTAGTCTTAGTAAATCTACCCCAATGTATAAATGTATGTAGTAAGCTTCAAAGCTCCCCCTAGTGGTGGCTTCATATTGCAGGAATTTTATCATTTATCTCTTCATCCACATGCAGGGAATTTGAAGTTTTGTTTCCGTAAAACAGAGCTCCAACCGCTATAGAGAAATATTAATAAATTAATCAGCACATAATTCTGGATATTTAGATGAAAAAAAATACAAAATTGAGTTCACTTTATAGCCTAACTTAACTTTTTTCGAACAGTACAAAATCCCCAACTCTATGCCCAATACCTATATTATTTATTTAATCTGACCCTTGTCAATCTTTCTACTTGCTGTCCGGTATCAAGGGAGGGGGATCCTCTAGGCAGCACAGAAATACAACTGGTGACCAAAGATATTCTGACCATTACAAATACAGGATGTTATTGACAATAAGAAGAAGGTGCCGACAAGAACAAGGGAGGATCTGAGTGGAAAATTGTTCAGCAGCATGTTACAAGCCATTTTATTATTACTAAATACAGAAAAGTTATAGAAATTTAACTAATACAACAGTAGAACCCAATGGTTTCTGTATATCTATTACTGCTTACACATCCACCAGGTAGGATTAGTGTTGGCTTACCAGTAACATTTTATGGTGTTTCTTCTCTATACTGGTGCTAGGTCTCAGGATGCCAATTCCATAAAACTTAACTATGAAATTGGCAAAGCCAATGTAATCTTTACCTTGTTGGCTTTCCATAAACAAAACCAAACCCGGGAAAAATCCTCTTTGCTTCCTGACTCAATAACTGGTTTGTCTAACAAAACAACTGCATCTACCCTACTTGACTTATTTTGGTCTTCCATATTCTGTCCCTTTTCACAATTCAGCACTATGCGCTTCACATCCCACTATCTCATCATGGATTACTTGTGTTTTTTGATTGGCTACAAGATAGACCTGCCAAGCTTTTTTGTACTAAAATCTTCTACATGATCCGCTTGGGTCATCTGCCAAACATTCCTTTTATATATCTGGAATAAACATTTCAGCAATCAATATGGCTAGTGATTCTTTTTAACTGCTTCTTCTTAACATTAAGACAAACCCTACCCATATGCCATAATAGGGAATATACACCGTTCAGCCATAACATTAAAACCACTGACAGGAGAAATTAATAACATTGATACAATGGCCCCTGTCAACGAGTGGGATATATTAGGCAGCAAGTGACCAATCAGGTCTTGAAATTGAGGTGCAGGCAGCAGAAAAAATGGTCAAGAGTAAGAGTCTGAACAACTTTTACAAGGGTCAAATTGTGATGGCTAGACGACTGGGTCAGAGCATCTTCAAAACAGCAGGTATTGTTGGGTGTTCCCGGTATGCAGTGGTTAGTACCTACGAAAACTGGTCCAAGACCTACAATGGGAAAGTGGGCATCAGAACTGGACTTTGATCTGATGAATCAAGTTTTTTTTCTTATATAATGTGGACAACCGGGTGCGTGTGCGTCGCTTACCTGGGAAGAGATGGCACCAGTATGTACTATAGGAAGAAGACAAGCCGGTGGAGGCAGCTTGATGCTCTGGACAATGTTCTGCTGAGAAATCTTGGGTCCTGGCATTAATGTGGGTGTTACATTGACACATACCAGCTACCTAAATATGATTTGAGACCAATTACATCCCTACTTGTCAACTGTATTCCCTAATGGCAGTGGATAATGTCACACTGCAAAAATTGTTCAAGAATGGTTTTGCGGAACAAGACATTGAATTCAAAGTTGACTTGGCCTCCAAATTCCCAGATCTCAATTTGACCGAGCATCTTTGGGATATACTGGAAAAAGAGGTCCAATCCATGTAATGCAGGTTCAATCTCACAACTTACTGGACTTACAGGACCTGCTGCTACTGTCTTGGTGCCAGATACCACAGGACGTCTTCAGAGGTCTAGTGGAGTCCATGCCTCGATGAGTCAGAGATGTTTTGGCGGCACACGGGACACCTACACAATATTAGGCAGGTGGTTTTAATGTTATAGCTGAACAGTGTAGATTTCATAGACGGGGGGTCCCCTGCTTTGATAGTAAAAGTGAAGAGCCTATAAGTAAGCTCCTTCACATATTTCATAATAAGTAATTCATTTGAGCAGATTCCGTAGCGATGAGACAATCCATTTAAGGACAACCCCATTGTGAATATATTTGATTAACTACTACAGCTAACGTATTGAATGGGGATGTTATAAAATGTTTCCTAAATTGAATGGATAGCTGCTGCCCTCCAAAACCGAGAGCGATCTGTCCGTTTAAAATGGCCTATGGAAAGCAGGTGCCTAAACCAGACAACCTTTTAAAGAATTGCCATTTTTAAGAACACAGACAATAGGAAGTGTGTATATATATATGTATGTATATGTATATATGTATATATATTAATACAACATTGTGGTCTACTCACTTCACATGACTTGTTGTCCTGAGCAAGTTTGAACTTCTTTCTTCCTTCACAGTAGCATTTGTAACTTCCTGCCGTATTAACACACATTTGGCTGCAAATATCTTCTGCACATTCATCTACATCTATAATACAAATGAAGGGCACTGAGGTAGGGCTGGACTAGGACTCAGAAGTTTCCTTAGATTAAAATCATTGAGACTATATGCAGCTGTCAAATGACTTGTGTCTTGATCAGAAGCCCACAGCAACCAAAAAAAGAAAATTAACAGTGTCAACTAATGTCTATAATATTGAAAGAACTACACTAAGGCCTTATTCACACAAATCGGCCGTCACACGGTTGCATAAAAATCAATGTACTTCTATGGGGCTACTCACACAGCCGTTGTTTTAACGGATCGTGTGAATGGCTCGTAAAAATATAGGACATGTATTTTCACAAATCCCTCAATACAATCAAGTCTGTGAAATCGGGTCCCACATGAATGCAAATCGACCATGAAAAACACTATTTTTTTCACGGCCAATTTGACACACGTTCGTGTGAATAAGGCCTAATGAAGTCCATGGCTTACAATAACTGATGGAGTGGCATATCGGTAAGGGACTTTGTAGAGATCCATAAGGGATATGCACTATGGTCCCCAACTAGCACACCAGATTAGCTGTTGAAAAGCAAAAGGTGTTCTTGCACGGGGAACCTCTATTGTCTGTCTCGGCCTTTGGTCCTCATGGAAATGGATATTCGGCAACTGCCTTCACCACCCCCTCTGTTCTTTTGCCAATGACTATGCTTAGCTAAACATGATGTAGATTAGCCTGAAGCCCTGAAAAGCCTTTGGTGGCCTTATGTGCCCACATACAGACACCTTTCTACATAGCAGCAACAATGACAATGAAATAGGCTAGAGTGTTACTTACCTTCACAAATCTTCGATGATGTGTTAAACCGAAATCCAGCATCACACTCACATTCATACTTTCCTGGCGTATTTCTGCATTGTGCCCCTCCGCATATTACTGGGCTCAGCTCACATTCATTTCTATCTATTGAAGACAAAGACATCTTACATGTAGAATACAACGTATGGTCGTATGAAATGGCAAAATATGGAGCTATTTTGTGGCAGCTTTTGTAAAGAGGATGTCTGGTTTAGAAAACCCATGTATACATAATCTATTAGGTCATTCTGGGTTAATAGAGGGGCCATTCAGGACCTCCATCATTTAGCAGGAGGACCCAACATATCCGTGCATTTCAGAGTCTATTGATTTCAATGGACACCATTCAATGATTATGTCCTAAAAAGACATGATTAGAAAGTCAGAAATATGGAAAGACCAATAACTCATATCTCTGCTGCTATATATATATATATATATATATATATATATATATATATATATATATATATATATATAGTTTAAAAAATGCATGAGCTATTTACCAATGTAGCTTGGGTAAGGGGCGTTTTTTGAAATTTGCAATTAACACCTTCAGGATGCAGCATTTTTTTTTTGTCTTTTCATCACTGTGTTCTGAGGGCCATTACTTTTTCATTTTTCCTTCGACTTAGTCATATGACAGCTTGTGTTATGCAAGACCATTGTGGGGTACATATAATTTATTAAAAACACTTTGATTCATTTTTTTTAGGGGGTTTGAAAAAAACAAGAATTCTGCCATTGTTTATTGGGTTTCGTTTTTAGGACATTCACTGTGTGTTAAAAATGTAATGTTAACTTTATTCTGTGGCTCATTACTTTTACAGCGATACTAAATTTATATAGTTTTTTTATGTTTTACTACTTTTGCACATTAAAAACACTTCTTTTTAAATTCACTTATTTTTGTGTCGCTATAGTTTGAGAGCCATAACTTTTTTTTTACAATCAACGAAGCTGTATAAGGGGTTATTTTTTGCGGGACGAGTCATATTTTTAAATGGCACCAATTTGGGGAACATATAACCTATTGATTAACTTTTATTAACTTTTTTGAGGGGGGTAGAAAAAAAACCATCAATGCCAGCATCGTTTTTTTGCATTTTTAATTTACGCCATTCACCGTGCGACATGAATAAGGGCCTGTTCACATCACCGTTCATTTCCGTTCCGGGGTTCCGTCTGAAGTTTCCGTCGGGTGAACCCCCGCAACGGAAAGTGAAAGCACAGCTTCCATTTCAGTCACCATTGATAGCAATGGTGACGGAAACATCGCTAATGGTTTCCGTTCGTTACCATTCTGGCAGGTTTATGGTTTTCCGACGGAATCGATAGCGGAGTCAAAACTGACAGGCAATCTATTAGGCCATGCCTTTGGCCTAAAGCCATGGCAAGCCAGAGGGCCTTCGCTAGGCCATCCAATGGGCCTACTATTACATCCTATTGCATTCAACAGACTGCAATAAGGACATAATGGTATGTCCGTTTGCGTGTACATTTTTATGATGGGCAAATATTCGTTGAATCCAATGGGGTGGGCATTGTGACTATTTACATATAGTGATTACCCTACAAACCGAAATTCCAGGGTCCAATATAGTGAAAATCCCTAAATGTAAAACCTGTATTTTATGCTACAAAAACACAACTCTCAAGAAATGAACAAAGAAAATCCCCTGAAAGCACTTTCGCTATATTGGTGTGGTCCTTTTATATCATGTTGTTGCAGACATAAGGATAGAAAATGTTTGTTTTTGGGCAATTACACATATACAGTATATCTCTACAACAAATGCTGCATGGTGTATGTAGTAATTGTTCCAACTCTACCTTATTTTATCATAAAACATTTCTAGTAACAAAAATGACAATATCTATTAAATACACTATATGGCTAAAACCTTGTGGACACCTGACCATCACACCTATATGAGCTTGACGTCCCATTCAAAAACCATATGGACTTGAGCCCCCATTTGCTCACTCTTCTGGGAAGACTTTCCACAAGATGTTGGAGTGTGTCTGTGGGAATATATGCCCCTTCAGGTAAAAGAGCATTTGTGTGGTCAGACATTGATGTTGGATGAGAAGGTCTGGCTGTCAATCAGTGTTCCAATTCTTGCCAAAGATCTCTGCTGGGGTTGAGGTCAGGACTCTATACAGGCCACTCAGGTTCCTCCACACCAAACTCCTCACACCTTGTCTTTATGGACCTCACTGTGCACAGAGACCTAGTCATGCTGGGACAGGAAAGGGTCTGCCACAAAGTTAGAAGCATACACTTTACAATAGACTTTAATGTCTTTGTATGCTATTGCAATAACATTACCCTACACTGGCAATAAGGTGACTAGCCCGGACCCTGAAAAACAAACCCAGACCAATATCCTTCCTGTACTATACCTAAATGGAGGACACCAAGCAGTTCCCTAGAAAGTTCATGGTTAATGGGGGTCCCCAGACGAAGGCTTCCGGCCCGAAACGCGCGTCGGGGTGGACGCCAGTCACTTGCATTCTGTCATGGGTAAGAGACATGTGCACATTTTGCACAGTTTATTAAAATATATCTTCATTCTCGGTTACTCGCTGTATTTGTTCTCTTTGGAACTGTGATGTATTACTGTCCTAGACATACTGTGCAGATTAATTACCAATATTTATATACTTTTGTTGCATTTGTCTCCCAGTACCTCTTAAGTGACCCATAGTTGGCTGTTTGTACACCATTATGACTGTTATTTAACACAGGTGTGCTCAGTGTTAGGGATCTGCCAGGTACTTCATCTAGCTATACTCCTGGAATTAATCAATCCACACCTGAGGCCAGACCTGTTCGACGGACACCATCTCCCACCAACAAGGGTGGCAGGCTCAGGAGTGGGAGAGCCTATCGCGGCCTGGTCTCTCGGAGTTAGCTCCGCCCCCTGCCCTTTATTACCTGCCCTGTGCTCTCCCTCAGTGCTTGTAATTCTTTTGGATTCCTGGACTCACTGCTGCTTGCTCCAGCCTGCTTCTGCCGTGCTTCTGCCTTGCTGCAGTTCTGCTTGACCTGCTTTGCTTGCCCTGGCTTGCTTCTGTCTCCGTGCCCGCTCGGGTGTACTCACTTCGTCCTGGTCCTGACTGTTCGTTCGCCGCCCCGTTTCCTCGTGGCGTTCCGTGGCTACTGCCCCTTCCCTTGCGTGTTCCCTGTTTGTCTTCCTGTGCACTTAGCCAGCGTAGGGACCGCCGCCCAGTTGTACCTCGTCGCCTAGGGCGGGTCGTTGCAAGTAGGCAGGGACAGGGCGGTGGGTAGATTAGGGCTCACTTTCCCTTCACCTCCTTCCTGCCATTACATAATTACAAGCCCCTTACCTAGTCTACCATTTCTCCTACGCTGACGCTATCATGGACCCCCTTGAGACCCTGACCCAGCAGATGCAGGGCCTCTCCCTACAGGTCCAGGCCCTGGCCCAAAGGGTCAATCAGGGTGACGCTGCTTTAGTAGTACCCCTCACCTCACCTCTAGAACCCGACCTCAAGTTACCTGACCGGTTTTTAGGGGACCGTAAGACGTTTCTCTCCTTCCGGGAGAGTTGCAGACTGTATTTCCGCCTAAAGCCCCACTCCTCAGGTTCCGAGAACCAGCGGGTGGATATCATCATATCCCGACTCCAGGAAGGGCCCCAAGAGTGGGCCTTCTCCTTGGCTCCTGACGCCCCTGAACTTTCCTCTGTTGATCGTTTTTTCTCTGCCCTCGGACTCATTTACGACGAGACTGACAGGACTGCTTTAGCCGAGAGTCAGCTGGTGACCTTACGTCAGGGTAGGAGACCGGTTGAGGAATACTGTTCTGATTTTAGGAAGTGGTGCGTAGCTTCTCAGTGGAACGATCCGGCCCTAAGGTGCCAGTTTAGGTTAGGATTATCTGACGCCCTGAAGGATCTGCTGGTTAGCTACCCCTCGCCTGACTCCCTTGACCAGGTTATGGCCCTAGCAGTACGACTTGACCGACGTCTCAGGGAACGTCAGCTAGAACGCTTCAGTGTGCTCCCCTCTGACTTTTCTGCGATTCCCCCCGAGGTCCCGTCTCCTCGCCCCTCCACGGAGGACTCGGAGGTACCTATGCAACTCGGGGCCTCCATGTCCCCTCGACAACGTAGGGAGTTTCGCAGAATGAATGGTCTCTGCTTCTACTGTGGGGACGACAAGCATCTACTGAACACCTGTCCCAGGCGCAAGAATAAGAAGCCGGAAAACTTCCGCGCCTAAGTGATCATCGGGGAGGTCACTTGGGCGCACAGGTATTTCCCGTTAATGTGAAACGCAATAAAATTTTGCTTCCCTTTCAGGTCTCGTTTGCTGGCCGGTCTGCCACGGGCAGTGCTTTCGTGGATTCTGGCTCATCTGCTAATATCATGTCTGTGGAATTTGCTATGTCTCTAAAGATGCCTTGTATTGATTTACCTTATCCTATCCCTGTAGTAGGAATCGACTCAACCCCCCTTGCTAATGGTTATTTTACTCAGCATACTCCTGTTTTTGAACTCCTGGTTGGCTCCATGCATTTGGAGCAGTGCTCTGTACTGGTGATGCAGGGATTATCGTCTGATCTGGTTTTAGGCCTTCCCTGGTTGCAGTTGCATAATCCCACATTTGATTGGAATACTGGGGATCTCACCAAATGGGGTAATGAATGTCTTATGTCATGTCTTTCTGTTAACTCTATTTCTCCCCGGGAGGAGGTAAACACGCTTCCTGAGTTTGTTCAGGACTTCGCCGATGTGTTTTCTAAGGAGGCCTCCGAGGTATTGCCCCCCCATAGAGATTACGATTGCGCTATCTATTTGGTGCCTGGTGCCAAGCTTCCTAAGGGTAGGATATTTAATCTTTCATGTCCTGAACGTGAAGCGATGAGGGTGTATATCCAAGAATGCCTGGCCAAGGGTTTCATTCGCCCCTCGACTTCTCCAGTAGGTGCTGGCTTCTTCTTCGTGGGGAAGAAGGATGGTGGTCTTAGGCCATGCATTGATTATCGTAACCTGAATAAGGTCACCGTAAGGAACCAGTACCCACTTCCTTTGATTCCGGATCTTTTTAATCAGGTTCAGGGAGCCCAATGGTTTTCTAAGTTCGATCTACGGGGGGCATATAACCTTATCCACATCAAAGAGGGGGATGAGTGGAAAACTGCGTTCAACACACCCGAGGGTCATTTCGAATACCTGGTCATGCCCTTTGGGTTGTGTAATGCCCCTGCTGTCTTCCAGAATTTTATTAATGAAATCCTGAGAGAGTACCTAGGTAATTTTCTTGTTGTGTACCTTGATGACATACTGGTGTTTTCCAAGGACTGGTCCTCCCACGTGGAGCATGTCAGGAAGGTGCTCCAGGTCCTTCGGGAGAATAATCTGTTTGCTAAGACTGAAAAATGTGTCTTTGGGGTACAGGAGATACCATTTTTAGGGCAGATCCTCACTCCTCATGAATTCCGCATGGACCCTGCCAAGGTTCAAGCTGTGGCGGAATGGGTCCAACCTGCCTCCCTTAAGGCGTTACAGTGTTTTTTAGGGTTCGCCAACTATTACAGGAGATTTATTGCCAACTTCTCGGTCGTCGCTAAGCCTCTTACGGACCTTACCCGCAAGGGTGCCGATGTCCTCCATTGGCCCCCTGAGGCCGTCCAGGCCTTTGAGACTCTCAAGAAGTGCTTTATCTCGGCCCCCGTGCTGATTCAGCCCAACCAAGAGGAGCCATTTATTGTGGAGGTTGACGCTTCCGAGGTGGGAGTGGGGGCCGTCTTGTCCCAGGGTACCAGCTCCCTCACCCATCTCCGCCCCTGTGCTTACTTCTCTAGGAAGTTTTCGCCCACGGAGAGTAACTATGATATTGGCAACCGCGAACTTCTAGCCATTAAATGGGCTTTTGAGGAGTGGCGGCATTTCCTGGAGGGGGCCAGACACCAGGTAACGGTCCTTACGGATCACAAGAATCTGGTTTTCCTAGAATCGGCCCGGAGGCTTAATCCTAGACAAGCTCGGTGGGCACTATTCTTTACCAGATTTAATTTCTTGGTTACCTATAGGGCTGGGTCCAAGAATATTAAGGCTGACGCTCTGTCACGTAGTTTCATGGCCAATCCTCCTTCCGAGAAGGATCCCGCTTGTATTTTACCCCCTGGTATAATCGTCTCTGCCACGGATTCTGATTTAGCTTCTGATATCGCGGCTGATCAGGGTGCAGCTCCCGGGAACGTCCCTGGGGACAAACTGTTTGTTCCCCTGCAATACCGGCTGAGGGTACTCAGGGAAAACCATGACTCCGCTCTATCTGGTCATCCTGGCATCTTGGGAACCAAACACCTCATTACCAGAAACTATTGGTGGCCTGGGTTGCCTAAAGATGTTAGGGCTTACGTCGCCGCCTGTGAGGTTTGCGCTAGGTCCAAAACCCCTAGGTCCCGACCTGCGGGCCTACTACGTTCCTTGCCCATTCCCCAGAGACCTTGGACCCATATCTCCATGGATTTTATCACCGATTTGCCTCCATCTCAGGGCAAGTCGGTGGTGTGGGTGGTAGTCGACCGCTTCAGCAAGATGTGCCACTTTGTGCCCCTTAAGAAGCTACCTAACGCCAAGACGTTAGCTTCTTTGTTTGTGAAACACATCCTGCGTCTCCATGGGGCCCCAGTCAATATCGTTTCTGACAGAGGGGTACAATTTGTTTCCTTATTTTGGAGAGCTTTTTGTAAAAAGTTGGAGATTGATCTGTCCTTCTCCTCCGCCTTCCATCCCGAAACTAATGGCCAAACGGAAAGGACCAACCAATCCCTGGAACAATATTTAAGGTGTTTCATCTCTGACTGTCAATTCGATTGGGTCTCATTCCTTCCCCTTGCTGAATTTTCCCTGAATAACCGGGTCAGTAACTCGTCAGGGGTCTCCCCGTTTTTCTGTAATTTCGGGTTTAACCCAAGGCTCTCCTCCGTCTCCCCTGGTTGTTCCAATAATCCTGAGGTAGAGGAGGTTCATCGGGAACTGTGCACTGTCTGGGCCCAGGTTCAGAAGAACCTAGAGGCGTCCCAGAGCGCACAAAAGATTCAGGCGGATAGTAGACGTTCTGCTAACCCCCGGTTTGTCGTCGGGGATTTGGTCTGGTTGTCGTCCAGGAACTTGCGCCTTAAGGTCCCGTCCAGGAAGTTTGCTCCCCGATTTATTGGACCTTATAAGATCATTGAAGTCCTCAACCCTGTATCCTTCCGTCTGGAGCTCCCCCCATCCTTTCGCATACATGACGTCTTCCATGCCTCCCTCCTTAAACGCTGCTCCCCGTCCTGGTCCCCCTCGAGGATACCTCCTGTTCCCGTTCTCACCCCTGAGGGGGTGGAATTCGAGGTGGCCAAGATTATGGACAGTAGGATGGTCCAGGGCTCCCTCCAGTACCTGGTCCATTGGAGAGGATACGGGCCGGAGGAGAGGACTTGGGTACCTGCCCGTGATGTTCACGCTGGGGTATTGATCAGGAGGTTCCACCTCCTCTTCCCCACTAAACCGGGTCCCCTTAGTAAGGGTCCGGTGGCCCCTCATAAAAGGGGGAGTACTGTTAGGGATCTGCCAGGTACTTCATCTAGCTATACTCCTGGGATTAATCAATCCACACCTGAGGCCAGACCTGTTCGACGGACACCATCTCCCACCAACCAGGGTGGCAGGCTCAGGAGTGGGAGAGCCTATCGCGGCCTGGTCTCTCGGAGTTAGCTCCGCCCCCTGCCCTTTATTACCTGCCCTGTGCTCTCCCTCAGTGCTTGTAATTCTTTTGGATTCCTGGCCCCACTGCTGCTTGCTCCAGCCTGCTTCTGCCGTGCTTCTGCCTTGCTGCAGTTCTGCTTGACCTGCTTTGCTTGCCCTGGCTTGCTTCTGTCTCCGTGCCCGCTCGGGTGTACTCACTTCGTCCTGGTCCTGACTGTTCGTTCGCCGCCCCGTTTCCTCGTGGTGTTCCGTGGCTACTGCCCCTTCCCTTGCGTGTTCCCTGTTTGTCTTCCTGTGCACTTAGCCAGCGTAGGGACCGCCGCCCAGTTGTACCTCGTCGCCTAGGGCGGGTCGTTGCAAGTAGGCAGGGACAGGGCGGTGGGTAGATTAGGGCTCACTTTCCCTTCACCTCCTTCCTGCCATTACACTCAGTCTGTTTGCACAGCGTTGCTCTGTGAGATATGTGTTCTGGCTGTCCATTGTTTTCTGTGGTTCAATATCCCTTCTGGCATCTGCAATACCCAAAGTCATCCATCATACTGCAGATAGTGAACTGTGATTCATCACTCCAGAATACTTGTTTCCACTGTTCCAGAGTCTAGTTTCAGCGTGCTTTACAGAACTCAGCTAACACTTGGCATTGTGCACAGTGATCTTAGGCTTGTATGCAGCTGCTTCACCATGGAAACCCATTTCATGAAGCTCTCGACAGTGAGTGATTCAACAGTGGTTAAATGATTTTTATGTGCCACGTGCTTCAGCACTCGGCAGCCTCGCTCTGAGCTTGCGTGGCTTACCACTTCGTGGATAGGCTGTTTTTCCACCTAGACACCTCTACTTCACAATGATAACCCTTACAGGTGACCGGGGAAGATCTAGGAGATCAGAAATTTCACAAACTGACTATTGGCAAAAGCTGCAATCTAAAGTCACTGAGCTCTTCAGTTCGACCAACACTACCAGTAATGTTTGTCTGTGGAGATTGCATGGCTGTGTACTAGTTTTTTTTTGCTCCTGTTTGCAATGGGAGTGGCTAGGCACCTGAACTCAATAATAATAAGTGGTGTCCACATAATTTTGGTCATACAGTTATATTGTGTTATAAAGTTTTAATTTTAGACTCTAGACCTTGGTCCAGTAGAGCAACAAACCTCTCCTTGTATGAGAAAACCTAGAACTGTTTTGTATGGCATGGGTGGATCTACATGGACCACTCTCTTCAGTTAAATCAAGAAGATGGACTCAAAAAATTGGAAAGACTATTGTACTTCAATACCTATGAAATCTCAAAACGATGTGAACCCCAGTATAAATAATGCACTTTCTTGATGAATCACGTCTTTTTCTTAGATAGATTCTTTAGTGCTATTTAGATAAGGGTATCTCAGTAAAAGGTGGAATGCTTCAAAACGCGTCATCCTGATCCATATGTGTCTGCATTAAGACATACCCTATTAAAGCTTGTCATTGGAGAGCCATTAACTTCTTAGTTTTTAGTGCATTTCCTTGATCTTAGAATAGGAAACAATACATTGTTTAAATGTACATATTTTGTCCGCATTTGCACATATGAAGAAGCAAATGCAGACTAAATTGCTATGAGTCAGGGCAAGAACTATAGGTAACGCACAATACAGTGTTACGGACGGTCAGGAGGCAACAAATAGATGAACAAAACATATTTTGATAGAGTGGATGCTGAATGATGTTTTCTTGCTGTCAAGGGAAGGGAATAGCACATACAAGATTTATGTAAGGCTGTTTGCGGTGTCTTCTCTTGAATTCTCTGCAATGAACATCAATTGATTCCAGTGATGTAGTACTGAATCTGTTTCTCTTGGATGCTCTAGAAGACTGTGGAGACTCCCAGATATGGATTGGGTTCTTAATCACAGAGGACCTGCACTCTCAATCGTACAAAATTACCTTTTTAGGGACTAGATGTTATTTTATGAAGCTGTTCTTAGCAGTGATAAATGCCTCCCGTGAAGTAGAGATAAATCTATCAATGTACTAAATTGAGTCGAGGATTTTAGAGATACGTTTTGAATAACATTCAAGTATTGGTGTTAAATAATGTATTCCTCTCATTACATTAGGCAATGTTGAATTTCTCATGTTAACAGTTTGGTAAGAAAAAAAAATAGCTAGATTTATAAAAACCTCAAGAAGTGTTAAAGTGGTTATGTGGGGACCGAAAATTATTAGTAGTGTACTCACTGCAGTATGTGAGTACACTGCTAATATACATTCCGGTACCCCGTCGTGCTGGTTATGAGATTTTAATAGATTTTTATAGCGCTGGTGGGGGACCGGAAGTTTAGTGGCACAGTCTTCCTTCATGACGACACAACTCTTTGTCATGTGACCGGCGCTGCTGTACTCTATGCAATTGCTGTACTACTGCTGTACTACAGCTACTACTCACATACTGCAGTGAGTACACTGCTGTTACTTTTAGGTCCCCACATAACCCCTTTAAGGGGATGGTCTTACAATTACAGCCCCTGTCCATATGCCCTATCAAGGCATATGGATGTCATAGAGGAGGGGACACTATCCGGGACTCCTTCTATGAGCCAGAACAGAGAGCAGCTATGTAAGAGGGGTTACCACTCTAGCGGACTTGACCCATACATGCATAACATGGTTGGCCATTCATTTGAATCGCTTGCATATAATGCTCCAATTTCGCTGCGGGGACTGCAGGAGAATTGAATAGCGAGACGTAGGAATAGAGAAAAATGTCTCTCTTAAAAGAGGAATACATTTTATTTTTTGTAATTTAAACTTGCCATGTGCTCCTCTTAACACTTCATAATGTTGTATGGAAAATAGGACCGGTATGGGACCAGACCAGACCAGGCATCTTTTCAAAGGTGAAGCTATGGCAGTGTTTTTATTTTTAATGTTTCAGGCTCTTTGAAGCTGCTTATGTAAGCCCAGAAACCTAATTACGTGAATAAAGTCTCCAGCCCTAGCACTAGGGGAAAATCGCTGCATACAGAATTTTTACAGTTTAATTCAATAATGCTGTATTCACATCTGTGTTCAGGTTTTCCGTTATTCTGCTACATCATAGGAGCAGAAGAACGAAAAACTGGAGCTGCTGGATCCGTCGCCTGATGGAAACCAACGACATGCAATGGAACCCTTTGACTTTAATGTGTTCTGTTGAATTTCATTCATAGTGCCCGTCGCTTTGCCGGACAAAATAGTGCACGGGAGCCTCCGACGCAGATGTGAATGGAGTATTATAAGCTCCAAAGCCCCCCTACTGGTGGCTGAAGGCAACCAGAATTGTCTCATTTAAATCTATGGTTGTGTGCATGGGAACTGGAGATTTGTATTTGTTCGGTCCGTGATATACGGTCCGCATGTTGGACACATTTCTCGGACCAAACACACTGCAGGGAGCCAGGCTCCTAGCATCATAGTTATCTATGATGCTAGGAGTCCCTGCCTCGCTGCGGAAAACTGTCCCGTACTGAAAACATGATTACATATATGATGACCATATATCACGGACCCAACACGCTCGTGTGAATCCGGCCTAAGTGTAAGGTCACGTGTAGGATCTGCTGTTCGGCCGCAGTCAGCGGTTTAACCACAAATCGGTGTGGTTTTCAGATGCTTGTTTATGTCATCATGTATTTTACAGGTAAACAGCCGCTACGTGTGACCTTACCTTAATGTGGGTATATTATAAAATGAATCCGCATTAAATTCTGGTCGTAGAAAAAACGAAATTATGTTCATAGTTGGAGGTACAATTTATACTCCATTTTATATATTTGAAATTTTTCTTTTTTTCAAAATCTGCAAATTGCTGTTGTCTACTGACATACTATCCCAGAAGACACCATCTATAGAAAAAAATCCTACCTAATAGCTGTGGTTGCAATGTATGGATAAGTGGAAAGAGACATACCTGGCTGCATTTTAGTAATAGAGATCTAATTTTGGTTTGATTATGTACATGACAGACAATAAAGCATGTGCAGAGCATTTACCGCTACAGGTGTGCTTATCAGGAAGCAAGTAGTAACCGTCATCACATGCACATCGGTAACTGCCGGGTATGTTTACGCATCGCTGACTGCAGCCGCCCTTCACTTTTTCTGGATCCTCACATTCATTAATATCTAAAATGAAAAAGAAACATATAAAGAGTAGGAAAGTCCTGGGAAGGGAGTTCAGTCTGATAGGTGTTCTAGACTCTTTTTTGGAATATAAAAGTTTAGTCATGAAATAACAAAATTCAAGCAGTTATGTTAAGTCCTCCTTCACACACAGAATTTTTCTGCTGTTTCGAACTGAATCAAAAAATGCTTCTAAAACTGCTAGCGTTCTTAAAATGAATCAGGCTTTTTTAGTGGCTTTTTTTGTGGCGTTTTTCATTTGGTGTTATTTTGTACATGCCTGTTTTTCTGGTGTTTTACATAAGCTTATGGGAAAAATGCCTTTGAAAAAATGCCACTGACCACAAAATTGCCACAAATCAAAACATAGTTGTGTGTAGTGCATTTGATATTTTCCTTCAGATTTTAATGCAATATATGGCCGCTCTAAAAAAATGCATTAAAAAACGTCACAAAAAAGGTACAAAAACGCAATGCCGCAAAACGCTGTGTGTAAACCAAGCCTAACAGTGGAGGTTTTCAATTCCCATCCCTGGACGAAGCATTAATTGCAAAATGCGCATCAAGCATGGTGGACTCCTTGTTGTGAGCTCCTACCTGGCTTCCTCCATCAACTCTGCTCCAACTTATCGGTATAACTTCTTACTTGGATGCAATTTTTTCACTTTACTGGGGGTTATAACCATACTACCATCATTGACATTTTGCATCCATTTCTGTATGGTTTTGATACATGGCTGTTTCCTTTGTATTTTTCTGATTGTACATTATAGCCACAAGTAGTGTATATACGGTTACCATACCGCATCAGGGTAGTCCACCTCATTGTTAGGCCCCATGCACACGACCGTGACCATAATCACGGTCCGTGATTACACGGATGGCCGCGAACAGTCACACGCGGGCCATGCTCCTATTATAAAGTATGGGAGCACAGTCCGTAAAAAACAAAAAATAGGACTTGTCCTATTTTTTGATAATATGAAGAATATCTGCAAGCCTAAAGAGATTGTCTAAGGCATAGACATATTTCACTTTTATGACCTGTGATCTTGGAGGTCTAGACAACCACAGGCCGACAACAGGAAGCTCTAAATCCCAATTTTAGGCCGGACACCTGAATCTACATAGAGATGAGTGGGAGCGACGGAAAAAGTGATAACCACTGTAAATATACTAAAAGTCACATGTAATTTTGTATTCCTGTGTATTAGTAGAACTAATATATACTATTGAGAAATTGTCCTCACATGAATACAGCTGCCCATGTCCTTGTACATAGTCATGACTTTCAGACTGAAAACATCATTGTTTACATTGCTGGTTTCAATCAGGGAACCAGATAACATTGCACAATAGAAAAAAAGGTTTATAAAACAAACTTTTATGGATTTTCCTTTTTTTTTTTACATAACTAAACAGTTCTATTTCTAACAAAAACAAATGTGGAAGAATGTTGGATGTAAAAGCAGCATGATGCTAAAAAGTGGAGATTCACTATAAAGTAGCCATCCCAAACTGTTCAATTACTGTAGAGAAATATTAGAATATGTGTTAAAGTTTGTGCTATCAGTGTTCGATATAAGATCTTTGTGTGTGAATTTTAGGAGATTCATAAAGATGAGCATTTGAGGGTTCCTGTGTGACCACATGAAAAATGTTATGGCAAAAAAGCAATGAATAAGTACAATATCCCAGATGGCAGTATTTGTATATTGTTTATATAGGTTGAGAAGAAAGTTGGATCTATATGTTAAAGGTCTCCCCTTCCCGTTCGTGTTGGCCCATCATCAAATCATGTGGCGCTAGAGGTCGGCACTGGGACGCTCATCATGAAAGGGACAGTAACAGAGGATAGAGGTGTGCAGGCCTAGCGGAGGGGAAAAAAGGGATGCTGCGACTTGTAGTTTTTCAGCATGTGCTGAAACAGCAAGCCCCGTCTCATAATTTTTGCAGATGACACCAAGCTATGTATTATTGTTCAGTCTATGGAAGATGTTCGTAAATTGCAAGCTGATTTGAATACACTAAGTGTTTGGGCATCCACTTGGCAAATGAAGTTTAATGTAGATAAATGTAAAGTTATGCATCTGGGTACCAACAATCTGCATGCATCATATGTCCTAGGGGAGCTACACTGGGGGAGTCACTTGTTGAGAAGGATCTGGGTGTACTTGTAGATTATAAACTAAATAACAGCATGCAATGTCAATCAGCTGCTTCAAAGGCCAGCAAGATATTGTTGTGTATTAAAAGAAGCATGGACTCGCGGGACAGGGATGTAATATTACCACTTTACAAAGCATTAGTGAGGCCTCATCTAGAATATGCAGTTCAGTTCTGGGCTCCAGTTCATAGAAAATACAAAGAAGAGCAACGAAGCTAATAAGGGGCATGGAGAATCTAAGTTATGAGGAAAGATTAAAAGAATTAAACCTATTTAGCCTTGAAAAAAGACAACTAAGGGGGGACATGATTAACTTATATAAATATATGAATGGCACATACAAAAAATATGGTGAAATCCTGTTCGATGTAAAACCCCCTCAAAAAACAAGGGGGCACTCCCTCCGTCTGGAAAAAGAAAGGTTCAACCTGCAGAGGCGACAAGCCTTCTTTACTGTGAGAACAGTGAATTTATGGAATAGTCACCGCAGGAGCCGTCAACGCAAGGGATACTAGATGCTTTAAAAAAGGCTTAGACAATTTCCTAGAACAAAAAAATATAAGCTCCTATGTGTAGAAATTTTTCCCTTCCCTTTTCCCATCCCTTGGTTGAACTTGATGGACATGTGTCTTTTTTCAACCATACTAATTATGTAACTATGTAACATGAAGAGCAGGTCTGGCATCACATCAGAGTGCGGTGAGTAACCCTGACTGGTAGACATTAGGAGAGGTGTGTAAAAGTGTTTTTGGTGATTAAGTTGATGTTTTGAGTCTCCGGATAACCCCTTTAACAGTTGATGTTGACAAATAAATTTGTGGCACAATCTTCCATTAAAGACTAGATGAATATACACATATTGAAAATTTCGTTTTTTGTTCTTTTATAAACAATTAAATGCCTCCAAGAGTGCAAGTTACAAGTATCATTGGTAAGAAGAAATTTTATTTACAAATTATAGAAATATTTGTGTCCAGTTTTCCAATTACCATTTATACTTTGACGTGCCCTCTGGTATTATCTTATATTTCTAATAGACCATATCGTACTATACATAAAATAACTATATGAGCAGAATGAGACAGGTAGTGTCACTAACCTTCATCGCAACGCACTCCCTGCCAGCCAGGTTTACAAATGCAGGTGAAATTTCCTTTACCGTCCTTGCATTCCTTATATCCATCTTTATTACATGGCAAGGGGTTACACTGGTCTGGAAGTGCTGTAAAATAAATGTGAGACATAAATATATTACATTACCTGGCCCCTCATGGATAAAAGCTAGAACAGAAAAACGTGGAGCAGATACCCACAGCAACTAATAAAGTCACTTTTTTCATTTCTTGACAAGGTTATCTTATGACGACAACTTCTTTCCATATGACGTATAAGGCATATGAACGACTCGAGATCCCCCTCTATGGGGGTTAGAGAAGCCGAACCCGCAGGGATCAGCTCATCCCTGGGCCGGCTTCTATTTACTAAGGGGTTTACTTGCACTGAGAGAAAATTTGATCCAGTATTCCACTTTTTGTCTTCACGAGTTTGTATACGAAGCCCTTCAATAGCATTGTACAATGATAACAGTTTATGTACAGTGAAGGAAATAAGTATTTGATCCCTTGCTAATTTTGTAAGTTTGCCCACTGTCAAAGACATGAACAGTCTAGAATTTTTAGGCTAGGTTAATTTTACCAGTGAGAGATAGATTATATATAAAAAAAAAAACAGAAAATCACATAGTCAAAATTATATATATTTATTTGCATTGTGCACAGAGAAATAAGTATTTGATCCCCTACCAACCATTAAGAGTTCAGCCTCCTCCAGACCAGTTACACGCTCCAAATCAACTCGATGCCTGCATTAAAGACAGCTGTCTTAAATGGTCACCTGTATAAAAGACTCCTGTCCACAGACTCCATTAATCAGTCTGACTCTAACCTCTACAACATGGGCAAGACCAAAGAGCTTTCTATGGATGTCAGGGACAAGATCATAGACCTGCACAAGGCTGGAATGGGCTACAAAACCATAAGTAAGACGCTGGGTGAGAAGGAGACAACTGTTGGTGCAATAGTAAGAAAATGGAAGACATACAAAATGACTGTCAATCGACATCGATCTGGGGCTCCATGCAAAATCTCACCTCGTGGGGTATCCTTGATCCTGAGGAAGGTGAGAGCTCAGCCGAAAACTACACGGGGGGAACTTGTTAATGATCTCAAGGCAGCTGGGCTGGGACCACAGTCACCAAGAAAACTAATGGTAACACATTACGCCGTAATGGATTAAAATCCTGCAGTGCCCGCAAGGTCCCCCTGCTCAAGAAGGCACATGTACAGGCCCATCTGAAGTTTGCAAATGAACATCTGGATGATTCTGAGAGTGATTGGAGAAGGTGCTGTGGTCAGATGAGACTAAAATTGCGCTCTTTGGCATTAACTCAACTCGCCGTGTTTGGAGGAAGAGAAATGCTGCCTATGACCCAAAGAACACCGTCCCCACTGTCAAGCATGGAGGTGGAAACATTATGTTTTTGGGGTGTTTCTCTGCTAAGGGCACAGGACTACTTCACCGCATCAATGGGAGAATGGATGGAGCCATGTACCGTCAAATCCTAAGTGACAACCTCCTTCCCTCCACCAGGACATTAAAAATGGCTCGTGGCTGGGTCTTCCAGCACGACAATGACCCGAAACATACAGGCAAGGCAACAAAGGAGTGGCTCAAAAAGAAGCACATTAAGGTCATGGAGTGGCCTAGCCAGTCTCCAGACCTTAATCCCATCGAAAACTTATGGAGGGAGCTGAAGATCCGAGTTGCCAAGCGACAGCCTCGAAATCTTAATGATTTACAGATGATCTGCAAAGAGGAGTGGGCCAAAATTCCATCTAACATGTGTGCAAACCTCATCATCAACTACAAAAAACGTCTGACTGCTGTGCTTGCCAACAAGGGTTTTGCCACCAAGTATTAAGTCTTGTTTGCCAAAGGGATCAAATACTTATTTCTCTGTGCACAATGCAAATAAATATATATAATTTTGACAATGTGATTTTCTGTTTTTTTTTTTTTATATAATCGATCTCTCACTGGTAAAATTAACCTATCCTAAAAAATTCTAGACTGTTCATGTCTTTGACAGTGGGCAAACTTACAAAATCAGCAAGGGATAAAATACTTATTTCCTTCACTGTATATGTATACAAAGTTCCTATTTAGGTTGGCCCAATAAATAAATAATTTTAAAGGGAACCTGTCCGTAGGTTTGGAGTTACTAAACCACAAGAATGTTTTTATACAGCTGGGGTTTCGTTTTCCAAATATTCCCTACGTCAAAATCAGCTGTTTCGGGAACAGTTAGTAAAATAAATTACAACTTTTCAAGAGGAGTCCGGCAGCATCGGGCGCAAGCGCACATGAAGCCGAGGACAGTGCTGTAAACTATGCGCATACGCCCGATGCCGCTCCCGGGCTCATCTAAGTAAACTGTAAGTTACTTTACTAACTATTCCTGAAACTGCCATTTTTGACGTGGGCAGGTCTGCATAACAACTTGCTGGAGTTTATGCCTCCAAACCTAGTGACAAGTTCCCTATAAACAACTTTTCACAACTTAGATATGCATAAAAAGTTGACGTCTATTCTCTATTCGTACACATAGCGGTTTTAAAATTTGTTAAAAAGTCTGCTGGTCGCTAGAAACAGACAACACCCTGCTACCCTGCAAATTGGATGTGCGGAGCCTGTATGGCACAACACACGACAGTCCCTATCACCCCCTACTACACAGATGTAGGCACTCTGTGTCCTGCCATATAGAGACTTCATGCAGCTCCGTGTTACAGGTAAATTCCCATAGAATATCTATAAAATATGGCATCAAATGGAGCATGCGCCTTATATTTATTGTTGAATTCCTTGTAAATCCAACAGAAAAAAACCCTGGATAGCTCCGCACAGTTGGGTCCCATAGACGTCTATTGGTGCTATATTAAGACTTCGGGTACATTACGGCCCCATAGAGAAGAAAACAAATCATGCATTAAGTACAAGATAAGCAAAGCAAAGTACAGTATTCATTAAGTATTTACGAAGGGTCCTCTTACACAGCGCCGATCAACGAGATGGCGCTCATTTGCACCTTTCACATGGAGCAATGCATGGGGAAGAGCGATTGTTTCTACGGTCGCTAGTCCCCATACATTTCTATTATGTTTAAGCAGAGATATGTGGTGCCAACGACGATAATATTTTCTGCTGCATAAACGATAAGATCAGCCGATGAACGAGTGATTGCTCATTCATCGGCTGATCGTGACCCCGTTTTCACAGGGCAATGATCGGGAACGAGCGTTCATATGACTGCTCGTTTTCCTGATATTTGTCCGGTGTAAAAGGGCCTTAAATTATCCAAATGGGCAGTTTTCCTTTAATGTTTTTTTTTTCTAACGGTATGTTCACACGGCTTATTTTCGGCCATTTTTCGGGCCGTAAACGGCTGAAAAATCGGAAGCAGAACGCCTCCAAACAACCGCCCATTGATTTCAATGGGAAAAACGGCACTCTGTTCTGACGGGGCTTTTTTTACGGCCGCGTTAAAAAATGCCAGAGAAAAAGAAGTGCATGTCCTTTCTTGAGCCGTTATTGGACCCGTTTTTCATTGACTTTATAGAAAAAACTGCTCCAAAAATGGCCGTAAAAAACGCCACGAAAAACACGCGTTTGAATAAAAATCGGCTGAAAATCAGGAGCTGTTTTCCCTTGAAAACAACTCCGTAGGTTTAGACGTTTTTTTGCTAAGCGTGTGAACAAACCCTAACAATCACAGTGAAAATTGATGACAGGTTCAGTTTCCTTTGATGATGCTTGACATACACAGATCCCAGATCTGATATATTTAACATGACAATGAATTAGACGATTTGCATGTTTTTGCTTTGTTAAAATGTAAAACAAAATATATATAAATTAAATATTAATTTTAGATGATAATACAAGAACCTTATACACAAGGCTTTGTCATTTGCAGAACCTCTCATGTGCTAGACAGTCACTGGATCAGGCACTGGAACCCTATAGTATCAATAATAGTTTTTTTTATTGTTTTTTTTAACAGTTACTGATTCTATGTAAAGAGTTTTAGTTGAAATAATATACAAACCATTAATGCAAGATCTCAGATCAGCAGGTCCATCAAAATTCAAGTAACTGATCTTGTCATTTTTATCTCGATAATTTCCAATGCAGGCTATAAAAGATAAGAAGGGTTTATTTTCTAGGTTCAACTTACAATAATACAAATGTTAAATGCCAATAAAGACATATAAACTGCTTAAATAATTAAAAGGGTTTTACATGAAATAACACTTAGTATGGACCATCAATGTGTGATCTGTGTTAGTCCACTACCCGAGGACATAACTGATCAGTAGGACAAAGCATGTTAATGCAAGCAACATGGCCCCTTCCATACAGTAGTCGTGGACTGCGACGTCCATGTGGCTGCGTCAGGTATTGCAGATCAGTCCCATTCAAGTGAGCTGGGACTGCACTGCAGTACCAGACAAAACAACATGGACAAGCATTGTGTCCCTTATTTTTGGAGATCATGGGGATACTGGGGGTCACATAGGCCAAAAAAAACCTTCACATTCCCTAAAAAAAAAGGGGGCTCTGTAAAACATATACCACCTGTATACCTTGATCCATCAAAAAATATATACAGTAGTCCCATATTTTAGTGTATGTCTGATGCAGGGCACAAATGTGGTGTGAATAGAGCCTATGGCCGGTTTCACACGAGCCTAGTACAGGTGCATTTTTGCTCCCAGTATTACGACTGAAAGTCCTAACCTGACCGTGGGTGTGTGGACCCAAACTTACAGCACCAAAGATCTCTATGTGCCCATATTATATTTGTGTGAAACCTGCCATAGATTTTTTTTTGAAAATTCAACGTGTATTTCTATCTGACCGAACACCAAATGATCAACATGAAATATAAACAACCAAGGAGTTTAACATTTTAGTAAACCCTAAGCCTTACCCTGACTTACCTAAATATCTTGGATAAAAATATTCCTTAAATAAAAGAATGAAAAGAAATCAATAGCATGAAACTCAATGATTACAGCACAGATCAACACTTTTAATGCAAGTCAATTATGAAGTAATCTAAAATAAGAACATTTATGTGTAAAAACCTCTGAGGGGGAAAGCAGCAAAAGATATATAACAGGCTAGACCTCTAATATATTATATTATAATTATATTAGAATCAGGGCCCGATTACAATAGGCACAGATACCCAGACGTAAGTGCACTTACATTTGGGCATCTGCGGATACTGTTATCTGGCCCCTGATTGTAGTATAGACCAATAGATGTACTCTAGACCAGTGTTTCTCAAGGTTGCTAAGCCAAGCACTCCTTACTCAAATAAATTACATCAATGTATCCCCAAGACTGTTATCATACAGCAGAGGCGTAGCTAGGTTCTCCAGCACCCGGGGCAAGGATTCAGTTTGGCGCCCACCCCCCCCCCCCCAACCTCTTTCCCGACATCTCCTTCCCCCTCGCCATGTTTGTTTTCTCTACCAATCGACGTGTCATTTCTTTTTATGTGACGGGAGCATAAAATTATTTGTCCATTTCACAAGCAATATGGTTCTATACACAACACCAGAACCAAGCTCAGTACATATATACAACACCAGCACAAATACAGCTCAATTTAGTGCAACCCCTGCCGTATAGGTGTGTACGGCGTAAAACTACAGCTCCCAGCATAATAAAGGTAATGTAAGTTTAACATAGACTTTTGTACTGTGTGACTTTTTGCAGGTTGTTATGTTTGGGTTAAGTCCCACAGCAGATATTTCAGCTCATATATGCCCTGTTTGTAGGTTATATTGTTATAATATTTGTATAGAATGAAGAATCCTGTTGCCTCTATGGGAATATTTTGTGCAGAGATTTATGAAATTGATGAAATACGTGTTTCTAGCAATCACCGATATCGACGATACGCCATAAATGCTTGTACACATTTGAGCCGAGGCGAAAAATCTAGAGAGCTGTCTGCACACTCACAAGCCCTCTCAATTATAGTCTATAGCAGGGGTCTCAAGCACACGGCCCGCGGGCCGCATGCGGCCCCTGGGGCTGTCATCTGCGGCCCGCGGGACACAGAGCCGCTAGTATCGGCTCTGCTCCGAGACTCTGGAATTCCCTGACATCGCTGTCCACATATGAACAGCGATGTCTGGGGCTTCCCCAGAGCCGGAGTCCCGAGCAGAGCGCTGGTGTCGGCTCTGCTCCGGGACTCTGTGGAATTCCCTGACATCGCTGTCCACATATGAACACTGATGTCTGGGGCTTCCCCAGAGCCGGAGTCCCGGGCAGAGCGCTAGTACAGGCTCTGCTCCGGGACTCTGTGGAATTCCCTGACATCGCTGCCCATATATGGACAGTGTGTCAGGGTCTTGCCCAGAGCGGAGCAGAGCGCTGGTGTCGGCTCTGCTCCTGGACTCTGTGGAATTCCCTGACATCGCTGTCCACATATGAACAGCGATGTCTGGGGCTTCCCCAGAGCCGGAGTCCCGAGCAGATCGCTGGTGTCGGCTCTGCTCCGGGACTCTGTGGAATTCCCTGACATCGCTGCCCATATATTGACAGTGTGTCAGGGTCTTGCCCAGAGCGGAGCAGAGCGCTGGTGTCGGCTCTGCTCCTGGACTCTGTGGAATTCCCTGACATCGCTGTCCACATATGAACAGCGATGTCTGGGGCTTCCCCAGAGCCAGAGTCCCGAGCAGAGCGCTGGTTTCGGCTCTGCTCCGGGACTCTGTGGAATTCCCTGACATCGCTGCCCATATATTGACAGTGTGTCAGGGTCTTGCCCAGAGCGGAGCAGAGCGCTGGTGTCGGCTCTGCTCCTGGACTCTGTGGAATTCCCTGACATCGCTGTCCACATATGAACAGCGATGTCTGGGGCTTCCCCAGAGCCAGAGTCCCGAGCAGAGCGCTGGTTTCGGCTCTGCTCCGGGAATCTGTGGATTTCCCTGACATCGCTGCCCATATATGGACAGTGTGTCAGGGTCTTCCCCAGAGCGGAGTCCCGGGCGGAGCGCTATTATCGGCTCTGCTCCGGGACAATGGGGAAGCCTCTGACATCGCTGTCCATACATCGACAATGATGTCAGGGGCTCCCCCAGAGCAGGAGTTCCAGTGATGTCAGGAGCACAGCTGGAGTCCCAGGAAGAGCCTACTAGCGCTCTGCCTGGGACTCCAGCTCTGGGCAAGCCCCTGACATCACTGGGGCAGCCTCTACAGGAGGGCACTGGGGCAGCCTCTACAGAGGGCACTGGGGCAGCCTCTACAGAGGGCACTGGGGCAGCCTCTACAGAGGGCACTGGGGCAGCCTCTACAGAGGGCACTTTGGCAGCCTCTACAGAGGGCACTTTGGCAGCCTCTACAGAGGGCACTGTGGCAGCCTCTATAGAGGGCACTGTGGCAGTCTCTACAGAGGGCACTGTGGCAGTCTCTACAGAGGGCACTGTGGCAGCCTCTACAGAGGGCACTGTGGTGTTATCTACAAGTGGGTGTGTGACAGTATCTGAAGAGGACACTGGCATTATCTAGGGGTGTGTTGCATTATCTACAGAGGGCACTGTGGCCTTATCTACAGAGGGCACTGTGGCCTTATCTACAGAGGCCACTGTGGCCTTATCTACAGAGGGCACTGTGGCCTTATCTACAGAGGGCACTGTGGCCTTATCTACAGAGGGCACTGTGGCCTTATCTAGGGGTGTGTGGCCTTATCTACAGAGGGCACTGTGGCCTTATCTACAGAGGGCACTGTGGCCTTATCTACAGAGGGCACTGTGGCCTTATCTACAGAGGGCACTGTGGCCTTATCTAGGGGTGTGTTGCATTATCCACAGAGGGCACTGCGGCAGCATCCACAGAGGGCACTGCGGCACTATCTAAAAAGGGGCTGCCCAATCTTGACATGTGTGCTAACTGAGCCGCTGGACTGCATTTAGCGACACTTAAACTGGAAAGCTGGATTGTTGAAATAAGCACGTGGAGAAATATCTCAAATTTTAAACCTAGCGGTATTATTATAGTAATGTAATGTAGTATTATTATTATTATTCTAGTAATATAGTGTTATAGTAGTTCAAATAACTAATTGATTAACAATAATTTTGTATTGTATCAAATTTGAAAGTAATGCGGCCCGTCAACTTCCCATTTTTTCTATATGCGGCCCACTTACCCGGCCGAGTTTAAGACCCCTGGTCTATAGGATGTATGGAAACAGGTGAGGTGGCATGTCCATATACTATAGGCATATGCTGTCACATATGTTTTGCCACTTTCCCCCTGAAACCTAATGAAGTGGATAAAGGTATAATGCTACTTATCACCAGCCGCACAACCTAGACCCATGTTATGCATATGTATGTGTTTGTGTGAAGTCTGATATTTTGGAAATTCTAGTAATCCAACACCCTGACTCGAGGGAGCAATATTATAGATATTTTCATGTAGAAACAAAAATATACACAGAAAAAACAATTAAAATGACCAAAGCAAACAATGACAGATAAGAACAGATCTTACCGTCTCAGGGTTATTCTCAAATATCTCCCGGGCTTCTTCCTTGCCACATAGTTCTTCAATACATTCCCGTTCAAGGTCCCCCCCTTTACTCTCCTCAAAAAATGAATTTGCTCTCTTTTTCCGTGTAAGAAATTGTGATGCAGCCTGAGAAGGCAAAACTGTGCCCAGAAACGAAGTTAGACTTTATTTTCAAGATGTTATGAAGATATTATAAAAAAATAGAAAAACACTTCTGATATTATGTAAGATACCTTAAGGATATCTTCACGTGGCAGATTTGATGTAGAAATCTCTGCAACTGTTTCATACATATCAATGGGGTTTGTAAAAATCCATGCACACGACGCAGAAACAACCCCATTCAGATATATGGGACAGATTTTCAGTTGCAGAAGTTTCTGCAACAAATCTGCCTCCAAAAATGTGTTCCACTGAAAAGTGCGTACTGTGGTTACAAAAAGAAGGTGGTCATCTGTTTCTCTACAAGTGTGAATGCATTGTAAGGCTCTGTACACACTGTCAACATGGCTTCCATTATATAAAGTCGAGACACCAGTGTGAACAGTCTTACGAGCTGTGACGGATCTGTCATACAAGGTTTCTGTCATTTTAATGGCAAGAATAGAGCTCCATGCTGCGTTATTCTTGCTGTTAAAAGTGACAGAGCTCTGTATAGAGGCTCACAGCGGCAGTCTGGATAGTATAGGGGTGTTCTTTTTGCTGTCAAGAATACTAAGAAATTTTCATAAACCTGACAGACCTCAATATAGGTCAATCTAATAAGTCAGAATCCGTTGTAATTCAACAAAAAAGAATCAGTCATAGCTGCCATGGCCCCCGGTATGAACCGATGGGGCAAATGAGTAACCAAACAAAGCCGTGTCCGGAGCTGTAGCCCCCGAGATTTTCTCTCACTGAACGTTTTCAGAATTGTCAGTATGAGCATCTTGTAATGCTTCAGGGGTCGGTTTGTCGGCCACGTGGTGTATTTGTTGCGGATTTTCCATGCGGATTCTGCACAGAAAATGTGCCCTATCTGTTGCAGATTACTTACAGATTTTGATACCACCCACTGAATAAATGGGTTGAACTTGGTTGCCAAATCTGCGGCAAATTCTGCATGTAACATTTGCGATTAGCCATCCCGCAGCCAAATTTTTCACTGCAGTAAACATGGCCTAATGAGTATTAATTGTTGAGAGAGAACTCTCCCTTTACATATACATTTGCCAATACGTCATGTAAAAGCATGTAATAATACTGTAAAAAAAAAAATCCAATCCACCTTGGCAAGCTTTGCAACAAGCGACCATGATTTCACCACAATGCAGTGTCCATGTAGTCCACCTAGTTACCTATCTTATATAAGCACAGCTTTGTCAGACTGCTGAATCTGATATGAAAACGTTAATAAACGGGGAGAAAAGGGTTAAGACAGGAGAGAAAGGTAAAAGAAGGATGGGGGTGGATGAACTATAAACATTGCTGACCCCTGAACTACAGAAAGGAATGCTGACACTACTGACCTAAAGTGACTTCTGCATCCTACTCCTCCCTTGCCTATTATTACAATTAGGCCAGGGTCACACACACAGTTTTGATGCAGTTTTTGGCTCAGGTTTTTTAACGAAACACAGAAGTGGATACAAAACAAAGGAGATGCATTAGTCTTTTCTTTATACCTTTCATTCCTTTTGGATCCACTTTTGGCCTTGGCTCAAAAAAACTGCCACAAAAACTGAATCAAATCCGTGTGTGTGATCCTGGCCTTAATATACTATGAGCGCCTTCAGGCCAGAATCACACACAGTTTTGATGAAGTTTTTGGTTTCGCAGTCTTTTTAGCCCAGCACAGGAGTGGACACAAAAGAAAGGAGACACATCAGTCTTTTCTTGATATCATTCCTTTCTTTTTGATTTTCTTTTAGAAAAACTGAGCCAAAAACAGCATTTAAACGGAGTGTGTGATTTCAGCCTTTAAAGAGGCAGATTCTCAAATCCCTATCTCCTATTGCATGTGATCGGCGCTGCAATGTAGAAACAGTAACGTTTTGTTTTTTTTTAAACGTTCATTTTTGGCCAAGTTATGAGCTATTTTATATATATATATGCAAATGAGCTTTGAAATGGACAACTGAGCGTTTTTTTTTTCGTTATGTCCAACTGGGCGTGTATTGTGTTTTTAACTGGGCGTGTTTATGCATATGACGCTGACCAATCCGTGACCAGTCAGCGTCAACACTCATCTCCATTCATTTACAAGCAGCACAAGTGTCCTGATAATGAATACACATGACCATCCAGCCTGGACGTCATGTGTATTCAGAATCCTGACACTTCTGAATCTTTTCTGTGAGATTGCAGCAAGCCACTCGTAATCTCGCGAGATTACGGAGGTAAACGAGATTTCGTTTCTCTTGCTGGAAATCTCAGAGAAAAGAGTCAGAAGTGTCAGGATTCTGAATACACATGACGTCCAGGCTGGATGGTCATGTGTATTCATTATCAGGACACTTGTGTATGGAGTGTTGACGCTGACTGGTCACGGATTGGTCAGCGTCATACACATAAACACGCCCAGTTAAAAACACAATACACGCCCAGTTGGACATAACGAAAAAAAAAACGCCCAGTTGTCCATTTCAAAGGTCATTTGCATATATATAAAATAGCTCATAACTTGGCCAAAAATGAACGTTTTAAAAAAAACAAAAAAACTTTACTGTTTCTACATTGCAGCGCCGATCACATGCAATAGGAGATAGGGATTTGAGAATCTGGTGACAGAGCCTCTTTAAAGAGGCTCTGTCACCACATTATAAGTGCCCTATCTCCTATATAAGGAGATGGGCGCTGTAACTATAGCTCATTAGCATAAACTTAAATCGCTCCTAACTTTGTGAAAAAAGATCGTTTTTTTAAATAAAAAACATTACTGTCACCTACATTACAGCACCGATCTCCTTATGTAGGAGATAGGGCACTTATAATGTGGTGACAGAGTCTCTTTAAGTAGACATGTCTGAAGCTTGCTTTGCTTGGGGCCCCCAGCATGTACATCAAAATCCAATTGCAGTCTATGGAGGGGCAAAAATGTTAGATAAATACCAAAACTACTGCATTTTACTGTGATTTCGCCGTAATAAACTGCAATTTAACCGCAGCATTAACCCCTTAACGACATGTCACAAACATGTACATGGCAGCCGTTAAGGGGAAGTATGCAGCGGGCTCACGGGGGCTCCATACTCATAGCTGCCAATAGTGCCGAATTTACCTGGACTATCCTGAATTTACAGAGACAGTACGGGCAAATTACTGTCCCGGGACGTGTTCCGGCAACTGCCACATTCAATTGTATCTGTATCTTCAGGACGCAGATACAATTGAATACTATGGCAATGCAGGAAACTATCCGATTCCTGCTCTTGGCAAATCGTTTCCTGCTCTGCCATTCACTCCTCCTAGAGCGGAATCCTAGCCAGAGCGTTGCTGATGCTCTGGCCGGGGATTCTGCTAATAGAGGGACCCCCTAACTACGTCACTGTCCATATAAGGACAGTAAAGTCAGAGGGCACTGTGGCATTATCTACAGAGTGCAATGTGGCACTATCTAAAAAGTGGATGTGTGGCACTATCTACAGAGCGCACTGTGGCACTATCTACAGGGGGTCATGTGGCACTATCTACAGGGGGCACTGTGACATTATCTACAGGAAGCAGTGTGTGGCAATATCTACAGGGAGCAGTGTGTGACACTATTTACAGGGAGCAGTGTGTGGCAATATCTACTGGGGGCAGTGTGGAACACCATCTACAAGGGGCACTGAATGTGGCACTATCTATGCTGCTTTTTACGCTACCAATAGTGGTCAGTACATATTACCTAGCTCTAGTGATAAAGTGAGACATCAACTGCCACCATAGCAGTAGTCAGACAAACTAGTGCAGAAATTTTTGTTAGTTTATTTGTATGCAGAATTTCTAGTCACACCCACCAAATAAACCACACCCACCAAAGACACCACACCCTAAGGCTATGTTCACACGGGGTCTTTTGCCGAGTTTTTTGACGCGGAAACCGCGTCGCAAAACTCGGCAGAAATGGCCCGAGAACGCCTCCCATTGATTTCAATGGGAGGCGTCGGCGTCTTTTTCCCGCGAGCAGTAAAACTGCCTCGCGGGAAAAAGAAGCGACATGCCCTATCTTCGGGCGCTTCCGCGTCCGACCTCCCATTGACTTCAATGGGAGGCAGGAGAAAGCGTGTTTTATGCCCGCGGCGCTCAATGGCCGCGGGCGAAAAACGGCGCGATAATTGCTATTCACACGGAGTATTTTGGGGGAGGAATATCTGCCTCAAAATTCCGTTTGGAGCTTTGAGGCAGATATTCCTCCCCCAAAATACTCCGTGTGAACTTAGCCTAAGTGTATGTTCACACGCAGTGGTTTCAGACGTAATTCGGGCCGTTTACGCCTCGAATTACGCCTGAAAAAACTGCACCATTACGCCTACAAACATCTGCCTATTTATTGCTTGCAATGGGATTTACGGTGTTCTGTTCCCACGAGGCGTAATTTTACGCGTCACTGTCAAAATACGGCTCGTAAAAAGACGCCCGCGAAAAAGAAGTGCATGTCACTTCTTGGGACGTTTTTGGAGGCGTTTTTCATTGACTCCATTGAAAAACAGCTCCAATAACGACCGTAAAATACGCCGTGAAATACGCGAGTTGTTACAAAAACGTCTGAAAATCAGGAGCTGTCTTCGCTTGAAAACAGTTTCGTATTTTCAGATGTATTTTGCTAAGCGTGTGAACATACCCTAAGTGTCCCTGGAAAAAACTTCAAATGTTGGCATCTATGCACTACTCTTTGCATACTTGGGGTATGTTCACAAGGCAGCGTACGTAACGGCAGAAATTACGGGGCTGTTTTCAGGGGAAAACAGCGCCGTCATTTCAGCCGTAACGGCATGTGCAGGCGCTTGAACGCCGCGTCCATTACAGACGTAACTGGAGCTGGTTTTCCATGGAGTCCATGGAAAACGGCTCCATTTACGTCTGAAGAAGTGACATGACACTTCTTTGGTGCGGGTGTCTATTTACATATCGTCTTTTGACAGCGACGCGTAAATATGCGCCTCGTGTTAACAGACAAACGTCAGCCCATTGCTTTCAATGGGCAGATGTTTGTCAACTCTTTCAAGCCGTAATTTCGGACGTAATTCCAGGCGTAAAACGCCCGAATTACGTCCGTAATTTGGCCGTGTGAACATACCCTTAGCAGGAGACGACTGTGTAATACAGCCTAATGAAGGCCCCCAGGTCTGCCATCTTTGTATTCCTTTAAAGCCCTGCCTTTGGCACGGCTTAAAAGGGAGACTGTCAGTATAGTGATATATACATTAGTATTGCAGTATATCATGCAAGTGATGCACGCTGGTTCAAGTCCGATAGGGGCACTTACAAAAAAAAGTTTAAAAAAACCTGTTAAATAAAGTTTTTTTTAATGTTCATTAAAAAATAAAAACGCTTACATTTTTTTCCCTAAAGAAATGTTAAAAAAAAATAAAAGGTAACATAACTGGCATCGCCGTGGCTGTAAAAGTCCAAACTATCATAAATTAGCGTTATTTAACGCGCTCACTGAACGCCTTAAAATAAATATAAATATATATATAAAACAAGCAAATTGCTGTTTTTTGGTCACCTTGGCTCTCCCAAAAAAAAAAAAGTGAACATAAAGTCGCTCGCCCCACAAAAAAAAAGCCCTCACATTGCTCAATTGATGGAAAAATAAAAAGTTATGGCTCTCAGAATATGGCGACACAAAACAATTTTTTTTTTTAGCGAATAGTTTTTATAGAAGTGGTAAAACATAAAAAAAAACATATAACTTTGGTATCGCCGTAATCGTATCAACCCGTAGAATAAGGTGGACATGTAGTTTTTACTGCCTGATGGACGCCGGTGCTCATTTCACCCCACAAATAAAAAAAATACAGCTACATTATGCGGTACAATATACAAAAAAATTAAAAAATTATGGCTTTTGGAAGGCGGGGAGGAAAAAACAAAAATGAAAAAACAAAGATTTGCGGTGTCCTTACGGGGTTAAGTGTACCCTTCTTCTGGATTTCTGGCCATATCCAACGCCAGAGTCAATAAGCTCTTGCAACATATAGTTCTCTCTATGGCGTCTTGGCCACTGCTTGAACTGTCGGTCACCCCTGGCATGGCACTCAGAAGGTGGGAGTCCTAGCTTATGGGCCATCATCAATTTAATTCTGACATGTTGAATAAAACTGGAGAAACACCTAAATTTTTTCCTTTACAAGTGAGAACAATCAGGTCATAACCTGCAGGGAATGTCTCCATCAGCAAAATATACAGACAATATTTACTGCACACTGTAGGTTGTCGACAGAGAGGCTGTCTGGTATTTTTTAAGGCACAAAAATAAATACAATACAGCTAAAATGGTTAGTTTTGGTTTTAGTCAGTAATATCAATTTACTTTACGTGTTTATTTGCATAAAAGACATGCAGCCAATCTGGAACAGCAGAGCTGTAGTGTAAAGCATCAATAATCTGAAAGTGTAAATTAGGTAAAAGATTAGATAACAATACTGTATGTCACCTAATGACACCAAAAAAAATTAAAAAATTTGCTACATTTGTGTTCCCCCGCCAAAAAACCGTGTAATTTTATTTTTAGTCTTCGTTATCAAAGGCGCTAACTAGTGGCACAAATTCAGTCAGACAATTCCTACTGCACTATGAGGTGTGCGCGTTTTAATAAATTAGGCGTAATTCTCGTAAACCACCTTCTCCAATTTCATTGTCGCAATTACTCCATTATTAATAAATGTGGGCCATATGTTAATGTATGAAGTCTGAGCTATCTCAAGACCAATCAGAAGTGCCAGAAGGGATCTCCTTATGGCGCCTTCCAGCTCTAATAAAAAAAACTTACATGTGAGCCTCCTTGGCTTGTCACTTGGATTTAGCTATGAGAGCTATCTTGTTAGCTCCGTCATTAGCACAACATGAATGGAAACTTCCGCCATATAATATCTAACAAAGAGCTGTCCGAACATATAGGGCTGGTCTGGTCTAGTGAACCCATTTTCAAATACCCTACTTGGGAATTCCAGGTTAATAGAGGGGACACTCATCTACTAACATGAGTGGAAAGTGGCTACAAAGAGCATTTCCCACTCGAGGATCTGGCACATCCATTGATTTCAATGGGAACTGTGTAATGCTTTTTTTCCCCTGTAATGGCACTGCAGGGAAAGTGAACACTTGCTGCTGAGTTCTTCCAGAATTAGCAGCAGGACACCCTGCAATCAGTTAATCAAAGATGATACAAAGAGGATAACCCTTCTAAAGAGGTATTCTCATCACAGAAAGTGATTGCATATTGCTGGGATATGCCATCACTTTATGATCGGTGGCCGACTTCCAGGACCCCCACTGATCCTGAGATTGAAGGGGCAGCAGCGCTGATCTATCCCTGCATCCCCTTCTCAGTTATTCCCTTCTCTTTGCCATCCGCTGTTACGTGAACTGCAACACATATCTATTTAAGTGAATTTCCGGATCGGTGGACGTACCGGCAGTCGGATCCCTACTGATCGCAAGGTGATGGCATAACCTAGCAATATGTATCACTTTATGTGATGGGAATACCACTTTAACCCCTTCAGGGCTGAGCCTGTTTTGGCCTTCAGGACGAAGCCGATTTTTCAAATCTGACATGTGTCACTTTATGTGGTAATAACTCCGCAATGCTTTTACCTATCCAAGCGATTCTGAGATTGTTTTCTCTTGACATATTGTACTTTATGTTAGTGAAAAAATTTAGTCGATAAATTCAATATTTATTTGTGAAAAACACCAAGATTTGGAGAAAATTTGCAAACATTTGCATTTTTCTAAATTTAAATGTATCTGCTTGTAAAACAGATAGTAATACCACACAAAATAGTTACTAATTAACATTTCCTATATGTCTACTTTATGTTTGCATCATTTTTTGAACATTCTTTTATTTTTCTAGGACGTTACAAGACTTAGAACTTTAGCAGCGATTTCTCATATTTTCAAGAAAATTTCAGAAGGCGATTTTTACAAGGACCAGTTCAGTTCTGAAGTGGCTTTGAGGGCCTTATATATTAGAAAGTCCCCATAAATCACCCCATTTTGAAACCTGCACCCCTCAAAGTATTCAAAACAGCATTCAGAAAGTGTATTAACCCTTTAGGCGTTTCACAGGAATTAAAGCAAAGTAGAGGTGAAAGTTACAAATTTCATTTTTTTTTTACAAAATTCATTTGTAATAAAAAAAAATCTATACCACAGAAGGTTTTACCCGAGAAATGTAACTTATTATTTATTGCCCAGATTCTGCAGTTTTTAGAAATACCCCACATGTGGCCCTAGTGCGCTAATTTACTGAAATACAGGCCTTAGAAGCAAAGGAGCACCTAGTGGATTTTGGGGCCTCCTTTTTTTAGCATATATTTTAGGTACCATGTCAGGTTTGAAGAGGTCTTGTGGGGACAAAACAATAAAGACCCCCAAAAGTGACCTCATTTTGGAAACTACACCCCTCAGGGAATTTATCTAGGGGTATAGTTAGCATTTTGAACCCACAGTTTTTTTGCTAAATTTATTTGAATTAGTTTGTGAAGATGAAAATCTACTTTTTTTTCTGAAAAAACTTAGAAATGTTTAATTTTTTCAAGGAATAAAAGAGAAAAAACACCCCAACATATGTAAAGCAATTTCTCCTGATTATAGCAATACCCCATATGTTGTAATAAACGGCTGTTTGGACCTACAGCAGGACTCAGAAGGGAAGGAGCACCATTTGGATTTTGAAATTCTGATTTTGCTGGAATAGTTTTCAGTGTCATGTCGCGTTTGAAATGCACTGGAGGGAACAAAATAGTGGAAACCACCGGAAAGTGACCCCATTTTGGAAACTACACTTATCAAGGAATTTTTCTAGGGTTAAAGTTAGCATTTTGACCCCACGGTTGTTTTGCTGAATTCATTGGAATTATTCTGTAAAGGTAGAAATCAACTTTTTTTCTGAAAAAAGGTAGCCATTTTTAATTTTTCAAGGAATAAAGGAGAAAAAGCACCCCAACATTTGTAAAACAATTTCTCCCGATTACGGAAATATGCCATATGTGGTAATGAACTGCTGTTTGGACCCACAGCAGGGCTTAGAAGGGAAGGAGCGCTATTTGGCTTTTGGAGCTCAAATTTAGCTGAAATGGTTTTTGGGTGCCATGTCGCATTTGCAAAGCCCCTGAGAGGCCAAGACAGAGGAAACCCCCCAAAAGTGGAAATTACACCACTTAAAGAATCTATCTAGGGATATAGTGGGCATTTAGACCCCACAAGTCTTTTGCAGGATTTATTAGAATTAGGCCATGAAAATGAATATCGACATTTCTTCCACTAAAATGTTGCATTTTTTCAATTTCACAAAGGATAAAGGGGGAAAAAGCTGCCCAACATTTGTAAAGCAATTTCTCCCGAGTACGGCTATACCCCACGTGTGGTCATAAATGGTTTTTCATTAGAAAGTAATTAACCCTTTCTGGACTGATCCATTTTTTTCTTTTCCTTTTTAGTTTTTTCCTCCCCGCGTTCCAAGAGCCACAACTTTTTTATTTTTCAGTCAATAGAGCGGTGTGAGGGCTTATTTATTGAGGGATGAGCGGTCGTTTTTACTGGTACCATTTTTTGGTACATACAACTTTTTGAGCACTTTTTATTACATTTTTAGATAGAGCCAAGGTGACCAAAAAAACAGAGATTTTGCAGTTTTAAATTCTTTATTTTTCACGTGAGACGCTCCACACATCACCCCCCACACTAAGACATGCTATGTCGTGGTGCGCGAAGGGGTTAATGCGCAGCGCATGGTGCGGAGTGAAAATTTAAATTTTCCACTCATATGCCATTTTAGTGCACTATATGTTATGCCCAGTTTGTGCCACTGAAGACAAATACCTCATAAAATATTAACCGGGTTCTCCCGGGTATGGCGATGCCATATCTGTGGAAGTAAACTGGTGTTTAGGCACGCTGCAGGGCTCAGAAGGGAGGGAGCGCCATTTGGCTTTTGGGGCGGAGATGTAGCTTGGGGGTAGTACTGTTTGGGGTTTTACTGGTGTTTCAGTTTATAATGTGGGGGCATATGTTATCTGTGCGGAGTACATCAGGGTACATGTTATCTGTGCGGGGTACATCAGGGTATAATAAGAGGGTATAATAATGCAGTAAATAAATAATAATCCGCAGATATGTGGCAGGTGTCGCACTGATAAATGGTGCCCGATCTTATCCGCTTTTGGACACGCTGCACATTTTGCATCGCCATATTCTGGGAGCCAGAACTTTTTTATTTTTTCTCCACCGGAGCCGTGTGAGGGTTTATTCTTTGCGGGACAATCTGTAGGTTTTCATTGGTACCATTTTGGGGTACCAGAAATTTTTTTGATCACGTTTTATTCCATTTTTTGGCAAGCAAGGTGACCAAAAACCATCAATTCTGACAATGTTTTTTATTCGGTATTTTTATTGCGTTCATCCTGGGCTATAAATGACCATTTTACTTTATTCTGCGGGTCAATACGATTACAGCGATACCATATGTATATAATTTTTTTATGTTTTGCAGCGTTTATGCAATAAAATCACTTATTTATAAAATAAATTATTTTTTGTGTCACCATATTCTGAGAGCGATAACTTTTTTATTTTTCAGTCAAAAACGCAGTGTAAGGGCTTGTTTTTTGCGGGACGGGATGTAGTTTGTATTGGTAACATTTTGGCGTACATGCGACTTTTTGATCACTTTTTATTGTATATTTTGGGAGCCAAAAAATGGTGATTCGGGCACTGTTTTTCGTTTATTTTTTTCGCGGTGTTCACCGTGCGGGAAAAATAATATTACAGTTTTATAGTTGGGGTCGTTACGAACGCGGCGATACCAAATATGTGTACTTTTTTTTTTTTTAGCGTGTTCATTTTTTTCCTATAATAAAAGACTTATTATAGGAAGAAAAGCATTCTTTGTTTATGTCACTTGTAACTTTTATTTTTACACTTTTTAAAAACATTTTTATTATCTTTTTTTTACTTGTCCCACTAGGGGACACTTAGACTGGCAGCTCTGATCGCTGCAGGAACACATTACACTAGACACGTAGTGTAATGTGTTCTAACTGTCATTGTGACGTAACTGTCACACTGACAGGAAGCATCGGAGGACCGGCCGGAGGCTGCTCCTCCGAGGCTTCCGTACATGGCAACCCGGAGGTCATTGTCTGGCCTCTGGTTGCCATGATAAGGATCTCCAGCCCCCGCAAATGCTTGTGGGGGGCTGCCGATCCGCTGTAAACCTCTTCTATGTGGTGATCGCAATCGACCACCGCATCGAAGGGGTTAATTGCCGATATCAGCGGCGACAGGCCGCTGATCGGCAATGGGGAGAGCAGGGCAGACGCCCTGCACAGTTAACCGCCGCTGCGGTGTAGCGCCGCGCGGCGGTTAACTGTTAAAGCGCTGACGTAACTGCACGCCCAGGTGCGCGAAAGGTTACTGCTCACCTGGACGTGCATTTACGCCAAGGTGCGGCAAGGGGTTGGAGGGTCGTGGGTGACAGGTAGTCTGTAAACAATCACTAGGTCTTTTATGCGGAGGTTGTTGGACACTGCTACATGAGTAAAAAAAAGTATCGTGATTGTAACGATTTAGTGATCACATTTCCACACAGAAGTCAATGGAAAAGATCAGATATTTTAATTATTGATGAATGATGTGCATTCCTCCACTACTTTCAGATCACTATAAGTCTATGTTCACATCTGCATAGTAGATTCTATCCCATTTGATGGAAAAAATAGCATGCCAGGGTACATGATACGCTATATTTTTCGTCAAAACTGACACCTCGGCGGAATCCAACGAACCCTATTATAAGTCAATAATGTCAGTCGGGTGCAGTTGGTTTGCGTTGTACGTTGGATGCAGCATAGCGTTGTGGTTTCTGCTATAAACAGAATATGTGAACAGAGCCTTAGCAGTGCAGTACAAAATTCTACAGAAGACTCATCACAACAAGCCCCACATGTGCATTACTTAGGCCTCATGCACACGACCGTGCATTTCGTCCATATACTAGCAATTGCGGATAGTATAAAACACATGTTAACCTATGGGCCAATGCACACGACCGTGGTTTCCCACGATCCATGTATTGCCCGGAGCCCGAACTCATTGAAATCAATGTGTGCATGGTCTGTGAATTGCGGACGGCCCGCGAGTGACACTCCGCAGCCCGTTGGTGCCGTAATCACGGACAGTGCAGACAGCTACGGCCGTGTGCATGAGGCCTTAGAGGAAATCTGACCAGAAAAATAAAAAGCCATTGACATGGTAAGGACTGATTCAGATGAACATGTCTGTTTTGTGTCCGCAAAAAATTGAGCGTATTTCATGTATTTTACTTCTGTGTGGTATCAGTGTGCTTTCCGTATGGCATCAGTGTTCCTTTTTTTTTTCTTCTTATCATTTCTGCAGTAACTGGTGCGTGAAAAACACGGACAGAACACAGATGTCAACTGTGTGCTGTCCGTGTTTTTCACGCACACATTGACTTCAATGGGCGACGTGGTTTGCAAAAATAGACCAAAAACAGACCGTTGCAGTGAGTTTCACGCAACGAACACACGCTGCATGAAAACCCACGGACGTGTGAATAGCCCCATTGAATTGCATAGGTCCGTGTGCTGTCCGTTTTTATAACGGACAGCATACGGACGTATAATACGCTCGTCTGAATAAGGCCTAAAGGAAATGGTGTCACCCCCATCAAGACACGTGGAAAGTGGAAATAAACAACAGGATGTCAGTGAAGAATAAGATAACAGACTGGATACATGACGTGAACTTCTGATGAATGTTTACAGGCCGCACGCTATAAGCTCATAGCTCTCTATCCACTCAGCTCTCAGCATATACCAATGTACTTTGGATTATATTTCTCACAGAGACTAAGATGCAAATAATGCTCTTATATCTATGAGTTCATCGCAATAATCCCGCACGCTGCTCCGCCGTCCCTTACAGCATTCCCAAGCTTCCTGGATGTTTACGAAACTCATTATCCTTATTTTTACCGGGCTGGAAGAAAGGAAAGGATCATATCCAAAAAGATACAAAAAGGAGACCTACAAGAGGAAAATGAATGTACTTACAAGTCCGCCCTTCACACAGGGAAGTAATGAAGAGAGAAGAGGCCAGCAGGACCAGGCATAGTGTGCTCATTAACATCATGATCCGTTAGCATGGAGGAGCCCGCTATAGTCAGGCCTGCACACTGCCAAGTTTGTGAGCTCAGTCCAGCCTCTCGTCCTGTACACTGGGCTGGGGGGAGCTCAGCTGCGGAGGCTGGAGGCACAATGACTCCTGGGCTTTTCCAGGAAACATCCCTCCCCTGACATGACAAGTACACAAACAGAGTACCATGGGATCAGGTATCCACATGTATTCTCAGTTCTTATCAGAACATTGCACAACATCTGGGTATTTGCATTAAGCAACTCCTTCATAGCTTGTGTGGATAAACTGATTCAATATAGACTTTTATCTAAAAGGGATTCGACAGGATTAATATTTAATATGCACTGCACTGAATACTAGGGGTTAAATAACTTATCAAGACTTTGTTCACATTAGCGTCATAGTTTCCATAACTAATAGAGGAATAATAGCTATGCCGAACCCCTTTGACTTATAATGGGGTCAGTCAGGTTTCTACCAGGGTTTCGGTATTCTATTTGAATCCCAAGCCAACATTTCAGGATTCTGTGCGGTTTAACCACTATGGGGGCAATTTATTAGAACTGGCGTTTCATACGTTTATCTTAATAGAAAAAAAGCTGGAGTGAGATGCGACACATTTATTAAGAGGCGAATGTGTTGTATCTTTTAGCCACGCCGTGCACCACAATTTTGGCACAACAACTGCAACCATGCCCAATACATTCCCCCCACAACGCCCAAAAAAATAAAAAACACATCCTGAACCCACTGCTCCTTTATTTCTCTGTGGGTACCCTCAGCATTCCAGCGCGGTTCATACAAGGTCCTGGCATCAAGCAGCGTCTGGGCCTTATATGCGACGCAGCACTCATCAGTGGTACCCGACACCAGTACGTTGTATGAGCCGCCTCATACTGAGGGGACTGGAAGTTGAGAAGAGAAGTGGTGAGGTGAGCATATTTTGTTTTTTTATTTCATTTTTTAAATTTAACTGTCAAAAGGAAGGGGCAGGGGGTAGTCGGATCTACTTTGCTACGCCCCATAGATTGAAACCTAAGTCATAATTTCCGCCAGTTTTCTGGCTTTAATTATAATAAATTTGTCAGGCTGCTGTGACCACGCCTTTTTTCGAAGCCATGTCCCTTTTCACAAAAGTGGCAAGAGCGGTGTAAAAAGGCTTTTTTGCAACTTATTTTACACCAGAAAACTGGAGTAGAAAAGCTTATAAATTCCCCCCAGTGTGTTTGGCTATAAACGTGCTCATACATATGGTTTAGGGCTTATTCAGACGAACGTATCATACGTCCGTGCAACGCGCGCGATGCGCGCTACAGTAGGCAAAACTATGAATGAAAACAGAAAAGCACCACGTGTTTTTCTGTTTACAAACATACAAACAGAGTGTCATAATGATGGCGAAAATCACGCAGCCACGCATCATACGCTGCTGACACACGGAGCTTTTATGGACCTTTTGCGCGTGCAAAACGCTCCGTTTTCGCACATGCTCGTGTGAATCTGGCCTAACTCTTTGGATTAGTTGTGTACATTGATCCATGATATAATTACAGGCAGGGACTTTTCCCACGATTCTTTCTTTATCTTTATGACCAGAGAAAGTTCTGAAATAGTTGGTTTCTGTGAGCTGGAGCCATGATGGGCAAACTAAGGGTATGATTACACTGCGTTTTTTGCACGCTGATTCCGATGCTTTTTCCACGTGAAAAACACCTTTATTTTGTCTCCTATTGTTTTCAAAGGGAATCAGCGTTCTTACCTATCTAGGCGCACAATCTGCCCTTAAAATTCCCATTGAACTCAATAAGAAGCAGAAAAAACTGCGTTGAATGCCTTTGGTGCTGTCTTGTGCCCTAAAAAGCGCCAAAAGCCAAGCACTGATTTTACTATTTAAAACGCAAAGCCTCCACTGGGCTTTTAAAATACGGAGTTCCAATAAAACAAGTCAAAATTAGCGTAAAAATCCACATATAATTTGAAATCAGCGACCAAAATCAGTGTGGAAAATGTCCTGATTTTGGAGGCAGATTCAGCGTTTGATTTTTCAGTCTCAACTTAATACCATTTGAACAAACCCTAAAAGGAGATTTCCTAGTTCAGTTCAGTAAAAATGTTGAGTTAGCAAATATTTCTGTTGCCACTAGAGGGCGCTCACTACATAATGATCTATTGAGGTCGATGGGGGCATTAAAAAAATCCCTATGCAGTAAGCTTCCTCTAGTGACATGGAGAAGAAGGGGAATTTCGGCATCCCTTTAAAAATTATGCATTTGCATCATGGATCACCACTGATTCCTGAAATGAAGGGGCTACAGCACTCGATAACACTCCACGGCCCCTTTAATGCTACTCAGAGATTTCTGTAATGAGGAATATACTATTTAGCACTTAATAAATACCTAAATAAATGAGATACTGAGTTATGTAAATCTGCAGCCAACGCAAAGAGGTTTAGAATACTTTCCAACATTTCAGTATCTATCAATGGAATTTCTATTTAATATATAAACCCTCTTTTATATTCGGAATGACTTAGGATCACTAAACTCAATGTGGCTGCAGAGTGCTAAAGCCAGGATATTCCAGGGCATGCAGAGTTTGCAGAATCTGCAAAGAAAAGATGACCTAACAAAAGCACGGCCGGGGATGCAAACGGATGTCTGACTTTGCTTGCTAATTAAGCTGGGCAATCAAACTTAGCCAGAAGACTCGCATGGTGCTAATTTCATTGAAATGGTGGTCCGACATAGTGCATCCATATTCAAAACTCTTCTCGCTTATGATAGCAATGGCTGCAGAATTTCGCTAGTAGTGCCTGGCAAAATCGTGCGGTCATTAGCCCGCACAAGTAAGCGGGGTTTCGGCCACATGAGGATGCCCTATGTTGGACCATATGAGTTCATTGGCGCCTCTAGGTGGCTGAAAAGGAGTCGTGGGACTGGGCATATTATTAAGAGATGGTAGAAATTAGATTTGCCATGTTAGAGATTCGCAGTAAATAAGAATGCTTTGCATATTGGAGAATGAATGGAGTATAGAAATATTAAATATTCGCTCATCAGAGATGGAGGAGCCAGATAAGCACCCCCGTAAATATTATCTTCTGATAATATTATCTTTTGACATGCATCTATGTATACAAGGCAATGGAAGTGGACAAAAAAATGGTGTATCCAGCATTCTGTTAAAAGAATATGGCTTATTCGGTCATTTTAAAAACAGAACGATTAAAATGAAAATCACGGGACCACGGTTACGCGTTTCGAACCTCTGGGGTTAAGAACCCCAGAAGTCCGAGACGCGTAACCGTGGTCCGGGGATTTTCATTTTAATCGTTCTGTTTTTAAAATGACCGAATAAAGCCATATTTTTTTTTTTACCAGAGTGCTGGATACACCATTTTTTTTGTCCACTTCCATTGCCTTGTATACCTGCTGTCGACTCAGGATACTTCTGGGAGTATTTTCGAGCACCTGCAATACTTAGACGTGGAACCAACTAACTCATGAACTAATGCAGTAGAAACGCGGTGAGCGAACATTTGTAATTCTTTCTATTTTTCATAAAATAAATATAAATATATATATATATATATATATATATACACACACACACACACACAGACACACACATCAAAGCAGCAAGTCTTGTGGGGTGTTCCCGCTATGCAGTGGTTAGTACCTACCAAAAGCAATCCAAAGAAGGACAACTGGTGAAGGTGAACTGGCAACAGAATCATGGGCGCCCAAGGCTCAGTGATGCGCATGTGGAGCGAAGGCTAGCCCGTCTTATCCGATCCCACAGAAAAACTACCGTAGCACTAATTGCTGAAAAAGCTAATGCTGGCTATGATAGTAAGGTGCCAAAATACATTTCATTGCAGTTTCCTGCATATATGGCTGTGTAGTCACAGACTGGTCAGAGTGCCCATGCTTACCCCTGTCCATCACCAAAATCGCCTGCAATGGGCATATGAGCATCAGAGCTAGACCATGGGGCAATAGAAGAAGGTGGCCTGGTCTGATGAATAATGTTTTTTTTTACATCTGCGTAGCTTAACTGGAGAAGATATGGAACCAAGATGCGCTATGAGAAGAAGGCAAGCTGGTTGGGGGTGGCAATGTGATGCTCTAAAAAAAATTCTGCTGGGAAACCTTGGGTCTTGACATTCATGTGGATGTTACTTTGACATGTACCATCAACCTGAAAATTATTGCAGACCAAGTACAACCCTTCATGGCAACGGTATTCTCTAATGGCAGTGGCCTCTGTCAGCAGGATAATGCACCTTGCCACACTGCAAAAATTGTTCAGAAATGGTTTAAGGAACATGACAAAGAGCATAAGGTGTTGACTTGTCCTCCAAATTCTCCAGATTTCAATCCGATGGAGCATCTGTGGGATGTGCTGGAAAAACAAGTTTATTCCATGAGGACCCAACCTCACAACTTAACGGACTTAAAATATCTGCTGCTAACTTCTTGGTGCCAGATATCACAGTACGCTTTCAGAGGTCTTGTGGATGTCACGATCTGTGGGTATGTGGACCCACTAGGCCGCACCGCCGTAGTGGAGTAGCAGCTGGCCAAGCAACAGTGTACTAAGTCTATACAAAGTCCAAGCACCAGGGGACCTGTAATACTCCAGACAGTAGCAGCGGCTTGCTCACAGATGGTACTTTGACGGCAGGTGATGCAAAATGTGGCAGGAGGTACCAGGCGTTGCAGGTGACACCAGACATGGTGTAAGACAGAAGGCGTAGCAGATGGCACAACATGACTCCAACACTAGAGAGGGCACAGGAACAAATACAGCACAGGATACAGGTAGCAGGGCAAGGGAACACAGGGAACAGTATACGACTAAGGAACCATTTGCAAGACTAACAGAGGAATACAAACAGCGTTCTGGAGAGGAGTGAAAAGGCAGGTCCCTTTTTATAGTCCAGGGTGATCTGGGAGTAATTAGTTCATTCTGAACATGTGCACGCGCTGGCCATTTAAGGCCGTTACAGTACCCTCCATTACGCCTCCCTTACGCCCCCTCTTCTTGGGTCCAGAGCGAGAGAGGAATTTCTTAATGAGGGTAGGGGCATTAAGATTTTCTTCTGGCTGTCAGGACCTCTCCTCAGGACCAAACCCTCTCCAATCTAAATAGAAAGTTTTTCCTGCTACCCTCTTGCCATCCAGTATCTCCTTTACTTTGGACACATTGGAGGAACCGCTGGGAGTCTTACTGTAGCGGTTCAGCACCACAGATTTCAGGAGGGACACATGAAAGGAGTTGGGTATTTTGAGGGTAGGAGGCAGCCAAAGCTTATATGAGACAGGGTTAATTTGTTGCAGGATCTCAAAGGGTCCGAGGAACCTGGGAGAAAATTTGTACGAAGGCACCTTCAGATGGATATTCCTTGAGGACAGCCAGACTTTGGTACCCAGAAGATACTGAGGCAGCTCTCTTCTTCTAGTATCCGCTTTTCGCTTCATGCGATCGACTGCCAGCAGAATAAAGGACCGGGTCTGTTGCCAGATTTGTAGGAAGTTCCCAAATGCAGAGTCAGCTGCGGGTACCTGAGATGTAGCCGAAACAGGAAGAGGGATTCTTGGATGTTGACCGGACACAATGTTGAATGGTGTGGAAGTGGTGGACTCACTTGTGTGATTGTTATAGGAGAACTTGGCCCATGGAAGAAGCTGCCTGGAAATGAAGTGACGAAGATAATTCTCAATTATCTGGTTAATCCTCTCGACTTGACCATTGGACTGGGAGTGGTAGGCTGAGGAAAATTCCAATTTCACATTCAGGAGTTTAGAGAGGGCTCTCCAGAATTTTGAGGTGAACTGAACCCGCGATCAGACACAATGTGAAGGGGCAAGCCATGCAAACGAAAGATGTGCTGAATGAAGAGATTTGCTAGTTGAGGAACAGAAGGTAGGCCGGTCAGCAAGATAAAATGTGCCATCTTCGAGAACCGATCCACCACCACCCAGACAGTATTGCATGCTGCTAAGAGAGGACGATCTGTGACAGATTCCATCGCAATGTGCTGACAGAGCATAAGGTACAGGCAGATGTTGGAGCAGGCCAGTAGGCTTGGAGTGAGCAACCTTGTTAAAAAGCACACACCGTGCAAGAAGAGACAAAGTCCACAACATCTTTTGGCAGTGTGGGCCACCAGAAATGACGAGTTATCCGGTCTCGAGTCTTACGAACACCAGTGTGCCCAGCCAGTTTGGAGCTGTGTCCCCAGCAAAGAATCTTCTCCTGTCTGCCAACCGAACAAAAGTCCTCCCCGGCGGGATGTCTCTAACTTGCAAAGGATTGGCAGTGACAATGCAGGATGGGTGCATGATATATTGAGGGGTCTCCAGAGTGTCCTCTCTTTCAAACGACCTGGACAGTGCATCGGCCCTCACATTTTTGTGTGCGGGACGGTAGTGGAGCACAAATTGGAACCGGGTGAAGAACAGAGACCACCTGGCTTGACGGGGGTTTAGCCGTTAAGCCGACTGGAGATAGTTAAGGTTCTTGTGGTCGGTGTAAGTCAGGATGGGATGAGCTGCGCCCTCTAGCAGATGTCTCCACTCCTCCAGAGCCTTCTGGTGGCCAGTAACTCCCGAACCCCTATCCAATAGAGAAATTGTGCTCTGTGGGGGGAAAAAAGGCTCGAGTAGTAGCCGCATACTACTGCCTTTCCTTTGAAGCTTCTCTGGAACAGAAGTGCACCTGCACCAACAGAAGAAGCGTCCACCTCCAATGAGAACTGCCGAGACACGTCAGGATGATGAAGGATCGAGGCTGAAGTGAAGGCAGCTATTGAATGCTGCCTCTGCCTCTGGAGTCCACACCTTGGCATTCATACCTTTCTTGGTAAGGGTAGAGATGGGGACCGTCAGTGAAGAGAAGTTTGGGATAAATTGCCGGTAGAAGTTAGCGAATCCCCAAAAAACTCTGTATGAACTGCAGGCCCTGAGGACGTGGCCACTCCAGGACAGACTTTACTTTCTCAGAATCCATCTTCAGACCCTGATCCGAGATGATGTAGCCCAGGAAGGACAGAGAATTTTTTTCAAATGTGCACTTCTCCAGCTTGGCATACAGACGATTCTCCCTTAATCGGAGCAGGACTTGACGGACATGCCTCCGATGTGTCGTCGGATCTGGGGAGAAAATAAAAATGTCATTGGGATAGACCACAACACAGACATAGAGGAGATCTTGGAAGATATTATTCACAAATTCTTGGAAGACTGCGGGAGCATTACACAAACAGTAGGGTATCACCAAGTATTCATAGTGGCCGTCTCGAGTGTTAAATGCCGTCTTCCACTCGTCACCTTGATGGATTCGGATTAAGTTGTAGGCCTCACGCAAGTCTAGTTTAGAGAATATATTGGCTCCTTGTATGTGATCAAATAGTTCAGAGATCAGTGGCAAAGGGTATTTGTTTTTGACCGTGATCTGGTTGAGACCACGGTAGTCAATGCAGGGTCGAAGGGATCCGTCTTTTTTCTTTACAAAGAAGAACCCGGCACGGGCCGGTGAGGAGGATTTTCGTATAAAACCCCTCTTCAGATTCTCCTTGATATAGGCCGACATGGAATGAGTCTCTGGCAAGGAGTGGGGGTATACCTGTTCACCGGGTGGCGAAGCATTAGGAACCAGTTCAATCAGGCAGTCGTACGCCCGGTGTGGGGGAAGCATCTCAGCTTCCTTCTTGCAAAACACATCTGCAAACAGTGCAAAATGAGTGGGTAATCCTGTCAATGACTGAGACATAGGAGGCAGGACAGGCTGAATCTGTAACAAGCAGCGGCGGAGACATTTGGAACCCCATTTAGAACTTCTCCGGTACTCCAGTCCAGGACAGGGCATGAAGCCGGAGTCAAGGCAGACCCAGCAACACCGAATTAACGGCTTTGGGCAAGATGAGGAAAGTAATCTGATCGGTATGAAGGGCTCCTACTTGGAGCTTCAGTGGCTTGGTCTCAGACACGATTAGATAGGGCAGAGGAAGTCCATTCACCGAGGCAACAGCCAGGGGTGGCGCCAAGGGAACCGTCGGCAACTGGAGCTGATCCACTAAGTTGGATAAAGTTTGCTGCGGATCAGGAGTCCAAGTAGGTAGAGACCCGGTGCGTCTTCTCACCGGACACTATGGTCACGAGAATGGACAATTTGGAAGCAAATTTATTATTTAGTCCTTTTCTACCTAAGGTTGTCTCTCCAACCAATACTAGGCGCTGGAGTCTCTTTGGCTTTTGGGGACACAAACGCACAAAATCGCCTCCGAGGCCGCAATACAGACAGAGTCCCGAAGTGTGTCTGCGTTATTTCTCCTGGACAGACAACTTGAGACAGTCTATTTGCGTAGCCTCCTCTGGTGGAATAGCTAATGAGGATAGCAGGGGTTGCTGGAATGTAGGAGCCAGCCTAGGCAATCTCCAGACCTGGCGAATCTCTTGAGACCTTTACTGGATCCTTATGTCAATCCAGGTGGCTTGAAGAATAAGGTAGGGTAGAAGGCAGATCTCGAGCGGCAAGCTCATCTTTGATATCGGAGGATAGACCCTGTCAGAATGCAGCCACTAAGGCTTCGTTGTTCCAGATCAGCTCTGCCGCCAGGGTACGGAACTGAATGGAGTACTCGCCCACGGAGGTGTCTCCTTTGCGAAGGGTCAGCAGGGATGCGGCTGCTGAAGAGACTCGCCCAGGTTCCTCAATTACTGTGCGGAAAGTCTGCAGGAAACACTAAGTCACGGGTCTCTGGTCCTCCACGTTCTCAGATGGGGTTCGCCCACGCCAGAGCCATGCTAGTAAGGAGAGAGATTATGAATGTGATCCTTGCGCCATCGGAAGAAAATGCTCTGGCATATAGAGTAAAGTACATCTGACATGGGTTCAGAAATCCCCTGCAGGTCCTCTCATCCCCGTCGTAATGGGGAGGTAGTGGCAGAGAGAATCGGGGATCGGTACTGCCAGGAGGTGTAGTAGGAGGAACAGGAGCAGATGCCGTGAAGGATGCAGCTTGCGTATCCAGCCGATGTGCAATAATGTTCACTGCCTAGAGGAGTTGGTCCTGTCGTGACCGGAGGTCTAGCATATCAGGACGCATGACTTGTGGTGTCGTCACGGTCTTGGGTTGACCAGCGGGGTCCATGGCCTGAGAGTACTGTCATGATCTGTGGGTATGTGGACCCACTAGGCCGCACAGCCATAGCAGGGTAGCAGCTGGCCAAGCAACAGTGTAACAAGTCAATATAAAGTCTGAGCACAAGGGTACCTGTAATAGTTCAGACAGTAGCAGCAGCTTGGGCACAGATGGTACTTTGATGGCAGGTGGTACCAGGCATGCCAGATGACACCAGACGTGGTGTAAGACAGCAGGCATAGCAGATGGCACAACACGACTCCAACACTAGAGAGGGCACAGGAACAAATACAGAACGGAATACAGGTAGCAGGGCCCATTTGCAAGACTAACAGAGGAATACAAACAATGCTTAGGCAAGGAGTGAAAGAGCAGGTCCCTTTTTATAGTCCAGGGTGATCTGGGAGTAATTAGTTAATTCTTAACATGTGTGCACGCTGGCCCTTTAAGGCCCGGAATGAGCTTGTGTGCGCACCCTAGTGATCACTGCAGGATACGACTGCCACATGTGCTGGCATCTCTGAGAAGGAAGACGTCGGCAGGATGAGAGGGGTCTGCGGTCTGCAACGACGGCCGTTACAGTGGATTCCATGCTTTGACAGGTCAGAGATATATTGGGGGCATGAGAGGAACCTACACATAATTAAAGAGAGGGTTTTAGTGTTATAAGTGATCTGTATATATTGTATATACACAGTCGAGTCACATTATGACCACCTCCTACTTTTGACGTCGGCAGCGCGTAGCCCATGAAGGAAGTGATGTGTCGTGGGCTGGCTTGGTGGGTGTGCGATAGGCTGTCTGAACACATATCACTCGTTGTTGCAATTGGTAAAAGGGGCGATTTATCATAAACGCATAAAGTGATGATTATTGGCTTTTGGGCCAAGGGCGACAGTATTTCTCAAACAGCACAGTTTGTGAACTGTTTGCGTGCTGCTGTGGTGAAAGTGTATCGTGAGTGGACAAATGGCACCATTGGGAATAACCAACATGGAAACTGCAGAGCACCACGTGCCATTGATGTGAGGGGGAAACGTCGGATACGAAGGTGTGTGAGGGCCGAACGACACGCTACAGTGGAGCAGCTCACCGTGAAAATCAACCAGGGCACTACCAGATGTGTGTCTAAAACAACAGTTCAGCGAACCCTACTGCGTATGGGGCTCCAAAGCAGACGGATGGTCACTGCTCCTATGCTAACAAAGGTGCATTGGAAAAAAGCTTAAATTTGCACATCAGTATCGGAATTGGACCACCGATGATTGGTAGTGTTGCCTTCTCGGATGAAAGACGTTTTTTGCTTCATCGAACGGATGGACGTTGGCAGGGGCGTAACTAGGAAAGACTGGGCCCCATAGCAAACTTTTGACTGGGGCCCCCCCTCTGCTGGGAATCACACAACCCCCCCCCTTGTAGATAGTGCCTCCCTATAGATTCCACCACACAGCGCCCCCCTATAGATAGCACCATACACAGCCCCCTGCAGATAACGCCATACAGCCCCCCTGTAGATAACGCCATACAGACCCCCTCTGTAGATAACGCCATACAGCCCCCCCTGTAGATAACGCCATACAGCCCCCCCTGTAGATAACGCCATACAGAACCCCTCTGTAGATAACGCCATATAGCCCCCCCCCCCCCAAAAAAAACGGCCTATAGTTTGTCCTACAAAAGACATGCATCCCCTATCCACAGGATAGGGGATACATGTGTGATCGCTGGCAGCGATAAGGAGAACGGGGGACCGAAAGTCCCCCGAAGTTCTCCATGACTAACCTCGGACTTCCGGCGTCTGCGCAGTTCAATAAAAATGAAAGGAGCGCTAGTCACGCATGCGCACAAGCGCGACCGGCGCTCCATTCATTTCTACGGAGCTGCCGACACAGACCCCGGAAGTCTGAGGTTTGTCATGGAGAACTTAGGGGGGACTTTTGGTCCCCTGTTCTCCTCATCCCTGCCAGCGATCACACATGTATCCCCTATCCTGTGGATAGGGGATACATGTCTTATGTAGGAACAACCCCTTCAGTGGCGTCGCGCTGTAGCAGCTATAGCGGCTGCTAGCGGAGCCTGCGGCCATGGGAGGGGGCCGTGCCGGCGGGTGCCACGGGCCCCCTCATGCTGCAGGCTCTGTAGAAGTCGCTACGGCTGCTATAGCGGTAGTTACGCCACTGCGTATAGGTTTGTACGGCGTAAAACTACAGCTCCCAGCATGGCCTGAACAATGGTAAGGATATGCTGGGAGATGCGGTTTCACAAAAAAAATCCTATCACCATCATCTCGCTGCAGATCATACAGTGACTACATTACTGATTAGAGGCAGAATAAACATTTACATTAAGTGACTCACCGGTGACGTCTCAGATTGTAGTTCTTTTCTTCTCCCTCCGGTTCAGACATCTATGATGGATTTCTCCCGGCCATGACCCATTTCTGCAGTTTTCCGTTCAGATGTCTTCAGCTTCTCACTTTTAAAACATTTCTGCTCCTATAAACAAAGTTAAAATTCTCAACACATCTAAATATAACTGTCACAAACACACAACATGCCCCCTGTAGATAGTGACCTACATAGAAGCCCCTATAGATAGTGCCCACATATGGACTCCAGAGCTGCAAGGCAATAGTGCTAACCACTGAGCCACCGTGCTGCCCTACATATAGCTTCCCCTATAGTTAGTGCTCCACGTATAGCCCACCTCTGTATATAGTGTCTCACATATAGCTCCCCTGTATATAGTGTCCCACATATAGCCCACCCCTGTAGACTGTGCACTACATATAGCCACCCTGTTGCTAGTGCCCCACAGGTAACCCACCCCTGTATATAGTGTCCCACATATAGACCCCCCTGTATATAGTGCCCCACAGGTAACCCACCCCTGTATATAGTGTCCCACATATAGACCCCCCTGTATATAGTGCCCCACAGGTAACCCACCCCTGTATATAGTGTCCCACATATAGACCCCCCTGTATATAGTGGCCCACATATAGACCCCCCTGTATATAGTGGCCCACATATAGACCCCCACCTGTATATAGTGGCCCACATATAGAGCCCCCTGTATATAATGGCCCACATATAGAGCCCCCTGTATATAGTGGCCCCCACCCCCACATATAGACCCCCCTGTATATAATGGCCCACATATAGAGCCCCCTGTATATAATGGCCCACACAACCACATATAGACCCCCCTGTAGCTACTACCCCACATATAGACCCCCCTGTAGCTACTGCCCCACATATAGACCCCCCTGTAGCTACTGCCCCACATATAGACCCCCCTGTAGCTACTGCCCCACATATAGACCCCCTATATATAATAGCCCACATAAAGATGACCCCCCCCCCACTATAGATAATGCCATTCACATTTTTATGAGGGGAAAAAAAAAAACTTGACATACTCACATTCGCCGGTTCCCACGCTGTTCACTGGCGATGCAGACATGCTCTCTTCTGAGCATGTCTGCAGGAGCTGAACGAGCGTCCTCCAATGACGCCGATTGGCGGGGCAGAATGACTTGCCCCGCCAATCAGCACCTTCCAAGCATGGAAGCGGCGCGATGATGTCATCGCGCCGCTAGCCAATCAGTGTCATTGTAAGGCACTGGATGGTCAGGCACGGAACATGCCCGGCCATTCAGTGCTAATACATGTATTTGGCTGCCGCTAGCACTGGGGCCCCCTCCGGTGCTAGCGACACCTACAGGCATGAGAGGGCCTGTGTAAGGCTCGGCGTCGCGGGCCCCACAGTAGCGGCGCTACCGCTGTAGTAGCCATAACGGCTGCTAGCGGCGCCACCGGGCCCCCTCAAGCCCCGGGCCCCGTAGCAGCCGCTACTGCTGCTACCGCGGTAGTTACGCCACTGGACGTTGGCATGACAGACGAGAAACATCAGAGAACAAACACCCCGCAAACATTGCTGGAAGAATACAAGCTGGTGCCGGCAGCGTTATGGTCTGAGGAATTTATTCATGGCATTCTCTGGGCCCACTCATCCATGTGTAAGGCACTCTGAACCGATTGGGGTATGAATCCATCGTTGCAGATCACGTCCACCCATACATGCTGTTTGTCTTCCCTGAGGCAGATGGAATCTTCCAGCAAGACAATGCGACATGTCACACGGCTAGAAATGTCCGACAGTGGTTGGAAGAGCACGAACATGACATCCAAGTACTTCCCTGGCCCCCTAATTCCTCAGACATGAACCCAACTGAGCATGTCTGGGACCACCACGTTCATCTTGTTCGCTCACAGGTTCCTCCCCCACGCACCCTCCAGTAAATGTGGGATGTACTGCAGTCAGCATGGCTCCAGATGCTGAGACAACCTACCAGCACCTTATTGAGTCAGTCCCAGCCCGTCTAGCTGCTGCCTGTGCTGCACACGGCGGGTACTCTGGATGTTAGCTGGTGGTCATAACAATGTGACTCGGCTGTGTATATAATTGCTCTGTTATATTCCAGCTGTTAGGCTAACCATAGATATTAGATAAATCTGATAGATTTTTCTCATTGGATCACACTGATTTGGATAAGACTGTCCAATTGAGAGATTTCAAGGGAAACATGGGTTTAACACGTTGGGTTTCGATTTGTCTGATCCTATTGTTTCCCACATTACAATTGGTTGAATGGGTATGAGGATGAGAATCATTCAGCTGACATTCACTTGTCTGTGGTCAGCTTCAGTTGCCTGAAATGATAAATACGCTAAACTGGCTGTTTCTGTATCTCCAATAGACTTTAATGAAGAGAGGCTGCATGGGCAACTCTCTGCTGCCAGGAATGGAAGACCAGCCACCCCTGATCTTAGGATCGGTGACGTTCTCTATGGTTGGATTTCAACAAATCTCATCCACACGCTGCAGAAACAAACGGAACAACTTGGCAACCTCTGACGCTAAACAAGTGAGACTTTAAATCACAGCTATTTTCTCCTTTTTAAACCACTAATATAACGTGTTTTTTTTTATCATAGATGTTTTCATTAATCTCTCAGCCAACATACATTTTTTAGGAAAGCACCTTTTAACCAAAATAAAAAAATCTTTTCATGAATCATTATTTATTACATAATAATCGGCAGAAATTTTTTTTTAAACACCACTACAAACACAATTTAGCTAATTGTTTGTATCTGTATGTATATGCATGTTTGTCAGACCTGACCTGTATACCTGACCAGGTAGCTTTTAACCTCAAACCGACCTTTAACTCGGTTATTTAACCCACACCCCACCCACCTATTCATTTGTACGCTACCTGAGGAAGAAACCGGTCCAGTTTCGAAACAGTCTGCTGTTGTTCTGTGTACTCTTTACTAATAAACCTTTTATTACTCACCTTGTCTTCATCTATGAGACGAATGGATCTTTCTCATCACGGATGATACTCCGATCGGCAGCGCCACAGAAATACCCGTTCTTTCTTTTTTATCTTCTCCAATGGAGCAGCCAGGCTCATCTTTCTGACCAACCGCTACACCAATGCCTCTACCCTGTGCCAGTCACTGCACTGGTTGCCCATCCCCTTCAGAATTAAAATCAAACTGATTACTATCACTCACAAAGCTCTCCACAGTGCTGCACCTCCTTACATCTCCTCCCTCATCTCTGTCTACCACCCTACTAGGGCTCTACGTTCTGCCAAAAACCTTAGATTAACATCCACCATAATCCGAACCTTCCACTCCCGTCTCCAAGATTTATTTTGTGCTGCACCAGTTCTCTGGAATGCGACACCCCAGACAATCAGATTAATTCTAAACATCCATAGCTTTAAACGTGCCCTTAAAACACATCTTTTTTTTAGAAAGGCCTATAAGATTCCCTAATCTGACTCCTTTCCCTGGCCCCCCTTTTACATTAAAAACAAAGAGAGAGTCAGTCATCTCCTCCTGAATAATGAAATGGATATGCAGGTGCTAATCTGCTGTGATTTATGTATTACCAGTAAAAAGAAAACGCAGATGCACAACGCAGGCCCTGAGATATATATATACACATTTTATGTCTTCCTTATCTCCTCATAGATTGTAAGCTCTTGTGATCAGGGTCCTCACTCATCTTGTTTGAATTGTAAATTAGCTTTGTCACTATGTAATGTCTGATATTGTCTGTACATGTTCCCTCTGAATTGTAAAGTGCTGCGGAATATGTTGGCGCTATATAAATATTATATTATTATTATGAAGGTTAATCATGTGGGAACCACTTTAACTTGACCACACCTTTCATTTCGATAAAAGTTGTATACAATCATACGATCTTTTATATGTCTACACATTCTGCTTCTGTCATATCTGTTCTTGCAGTAATAACCAAGAGACAGTCACGTAATGACATGGCCACAACTAGAGCCGTCCGTTTAGTAACAGTGTTGTTAACAACCATCAGTTGTCACTACCTGGTGTGTTAGAAATCACTGCAGCAGAAGGTGGAGGAAGAGACTTCACAGGTACTCTCACGTTCTCGTCTTTAGACAGGGACATATGAAGGTAGAAAGTTACAGGTGTTATATAAAACGGTACAAACTGAGTCCACATTTGTATAAATGGTCCTGTATACTAAGGGGGAGATTTATCAAAACTGGTGCAAAGGGAAAGTGTAGTTGCCCATAGCAACCCATCAGATTTTACCTTTTATTTTTGAGGCGTTTTGGAAAATGAAAATTGCTAGCTGATTGGTTAACATGGGCACCTACTCCACTTTTCGTTTGTACCAGTTTTTTAAAAAAAAATCTCCCCTTTAAGGCCTCGTTTACACGAGCGTGATATACGTGCGCACCTATATTAGTCTATGGGGCATGCAGACAGTCCGTGAGTTTTGCTCAGCGTGAGTCCGCTGAAAAAAACTCACGACATGTCCTATCTTTGTGCGCTGTTCACGCATCACGCACCCATTGAAGTCAATGGGTGCGTGAAAACCACGCATGCCGCACGGAAGCACTTCCGTGCGAACTGCGTCATTCTCGCAACAGCTGTCAAACTCTGAATGTAAACAGAAAAGCACCACGTGCTTTTCTGTTTACAAACATCCAAACGGAGTGTCATAATGATGGCGGCTGCGCGAAAAGCACGCAGCCGCGCATCATATGGTGATGACACACGGAGCTGTTAAGTGCCTTTTGCACACGCAAAACGCCGCGTTTTTTGCGTGCGCAAAACGCACACGCTCGTGTAAACCAGGCCTAAGTGTCTTTGACTAGGAGTTGTACCAGAATCCAAAATTCTCACTTAGCCACAGGATAGGTGATCATTTTCTGAATCTTGAAGGGCCCATTGCTGGGAACCTCACCGCACGTTCAAACTGTTGTCCCGAACCCCCTGTTCCTCCTCACTGCTCAACTGCAGTGAAGAGGGTATTAAATGGAGTCGTGGTCGAGTATGTGCGCTGCCGCTCCATTCAAAGCCTTTTGGAGTTACGGAAACAGCCAAGTACAGAACTCGGCTGTTTCCGTCATTCTCATAGACATTGAATGGAGCGGCAGGCGTATGCTCAATCACCACTACATTCCAGCTACTAGGGTGCAGCGAAGAGGATCTGGGGATTCTTGACAGGTGATCATTTTTTATTCTGGGAATACCCCTTTAATTGTACCAGTTTGTAAAATGAAGCTTAGCGCGGTCCTGTGGGATTTCCTACATGTTAAATCATTTGCAATTTGCTGTATTAAGGCCTCATGCCCACTTCAGTTATTTTCTTCAGGGTGCTATTCGTTTTTTATTTTTTATCTGATAGCACCCTGACACATTAATTTCTATGGGGCCATGCACACTTCCATTGTTTTGACGGTTCCGTTCCGTCAAAAGTAGTGCATGTCCTACTTTTGTCCGTCGTTCAGTGACCGTGGGACTCATTGAAATCTATGGGTCCGTCAAAAAAACGGACTGCACACGGACGGCATCCGTGTGCCGTCCGTTTTTCACGGATCCGTTGCTAAGCAACAGCAGGGCGTGCCAAAGTTCCCTGCATTGAACACACAAGATGGATTTTAACAGACCGTTTAAAACAGAACAACGGAACGGACGTGGAATGACAACGGAAACCACACGGATGTCACAACGGACACACGGATCAGTTTTAAACGGACATGAAAATGGTGAAGGATGTGGGCATGAGAGTTGTTCCTGGATGAGATGTTGGGGACTGGCGCTGTATGGGCAGTGTGTGTCATAAATACGCTGCAGTATTTTTTGGGATGGAAATTGACCTGTGAAGCGTTTTTTAGAATCCGCAGCATGTCAATTTAATATGAATGAGAGAAATGAAAATGCGGCACTCACCCGTTTGCAAATCTTCTTAACTTTATTGTGTCACCTCGGCGAGGGTAAAAGCATTACAGGGAGGACAGCTAGTTGTAGGTCAATTTATCTCGCTTTTCCGCTTGCAAATTGTATCTGTATCTGCTGTGAAAAATCGCACCAAAACCCGCCGCATGAAAACGTGCCTGAAAAACGCACCAAAACTTAAAAAACGCACTATATTGCTGCGGTTTTGATGCATATTTTTTACAGCAAAATACGCAACGTGTGCTTGTAGCCTCACATCACCTGTACACAAGCGATGTCGCGCACCCACATAGACAGTGTAGCTCCAGGTGTACTCTCCCCAAACTGATATGGGGCGTGGAGAAACGCTCCTGCATGCTGGGCAGTACAGTTGCTGTGGCAACCGTACGACACCCGGACAGTATCTTACACGAGTACTGTCAATTAGTTAGAACCTTGGACGATACTCTGTGGGTGTTGTGTGATTGCCACGGCAACTGCATCGCCCAACGTACAGGGGAGCGGAGAGTACACCTGGAGCTTCACTTTTTGGCTGTATTCACATAGGACGGAAATTCTGCAGATTTTTAAACGAGTACGCTGTAAAAGTCGCACGTGTTACGTGCGGATATTTCTGCGGATTTCACCCCAACAGAATGCGCTTGCTATGGATTTCAAGATCTCTGAACATTAGTGGTTTTAATTAGTAATCCTAATTTGTAATAGATCGGCAAAACAGATGTTACATTGCGCTGCTTTATAGCGTGCTAGTGCGATTATAGGCCATGATATGTAGTAGTGGAGCTCTGGTCTGAATACATTTAACCATGTCTTTTATCAACAGAGATCTTATTGTGAATCTAGGCGTCTTGATAATGCTGGGAGTTGTAGTTTCCCAGCACCAGGCCTACCACGTGTTCCCAGTACCCAACAAATGCCCGCACCTATCTCCAACAACACAAATAGCATAACATCGCTACGTCCCTCCTGTCGGCCAATCACAACTCTTCTATCATCTGCTTCTAGTAATGTTATATGAGACCCGCCTCGGTATTGGTAAACAGTCATCAGAATATCAATTGGCTGTGAGAGCGGGGGGCGTGGCTTTGAGCCGCAGGAAAGTGTTTGCTGGGTTACCATAGAGTCCGCAGCTTCCGGTGTATACTACGTTGTGTCCGTCCGTCTGTAGTCAGAAATCACAGACTGTGGAGGACTGTCCGCTATGTAGAAGGCGCTGTGTACGATGATTGCCCTCTCGTACACGGCAGGGGGTGGCTGCAAGGTAGGTCGTGTTCTGCATGGGGAATAGTGTCGTCTTGTGGAGGATGGAAAAGATTTACTGCACTAAATGCTGCTACACATTACAGGAGGGAGAGGGTTATAATGTGATAATATATCAGTCACATGTCAGTGACGCTGCGCCAGGTGTAATCTGGCCATAGACACAGTGATAATCTGCCGGATATGGTTGATAGACGATTGTTTCAGACCGACCGCAATGTCAGAACGTTTATTGGACACAATTAATAAATGTGCTGATCTCTTCTACATTTGGTATCTCTAGTCTTCTGTGCATTATACCAAGGAACGCCACCGAAATCTGACGTCACAAGATAATTATGGAAAGGGGGTATGGTGCCCTTTAAATTGCCAGAACCCCTACAACAACCCTCACCATTTCGCCATAGAAATCTGTGATGATCACAGGTAACTTGCCATAAATCTGTGGCAATGTACAATGCATGAGGATGGGGTCCACAAAACACCAGCCACACATAGTGGAAATCAGATTTTCACAACTGATTTTAGTCTTTGTAGGGCACGGGGTGAAATTCTTATGTAACACTGCAGATTTTGCTGAGGAACAGGTCTATGTGTGAACTTTCCCTTAGAGTTACATTATGGTTATCTCAGCTTTCTCTTGGAGCTGCATTACCGGAACCAGCCTATGGACAACAGTGGCGCTGTTTCTGGAAGAAAGCAGATGTGTTTTTCTACTCTCGTACAACCCTTTTATAGCATGGGTTGAATATGTGCCATTGATGTACCCCTTAAAATCTGAAATTGGGGGCTGCCCCTTTCTTCAGAAATCCTTATAGAGTTGAAGTAGGGGACACCCTCTGGACCTTTTAGTGAAGGTCCATGTTCCTGGATCTGCCCTCGGGTAAAGGTCTGTGCTGAGCACTAACAGTAAGGCTATATTTATATGGGTCGGATTTGCCATAGGCAATTCCAGCCTGTGAATCTGCGGCAGAAATCCAAGGCTTATCTGCCAACTGTAGATGGTGCCACACGCGGTGCCCCCTGTAGATGGTGCCACACGCGGTGCCCCCTGTAGATGGTGCCCCCTGTAGATGGTGCCACACGCGGTGCCCCCTGTAGATGGTGCCACACGCGGTGCCCCCTGTAGATGGTGCCACACGCGGTGCCCCCTGTAGATGGTGCCACACGCGGTGCCCCCTGTAGATGGTGCCACACGCGGTGCCCCCTGTAGATGGTGCCACACGCGGTGCCCCCTGTAGATGGTGCCACACGCGGTGCCCCCTGTAGATGGTGCCACACGCGGTGCCCCCTGTAGATGGTGCCACACGCGGTGCCCCCTGTAGATGGTGCCACACGCGGTGCCCCCTGTAGATGGTGCCACACGCATCGCCCCCTGTAGATGGTGCCACACGCATCGCCCCCTGTAGATGGTGCCACACGCATCGCCCCCTGTAGATGGTGCCACACGCATCGCCCCCTGTAGATGGTGCCACACGCATCGCCCCCTGTAGATGGTGCCACACGCATCGCCCCCTGTAGATGGTGCCACACGCATCGCCCCCTGTAGATGGTGCCACACGCATCGCCCCCTGTAGATGGTGCCACACGCATCGCTGTAGATAGTGCTCCCCAAACAAATGAAATAAACTGTTACTTACCTAGCTCCGTTCCGTCGATGAGTGGAGCTGCTCTGCAGTTCTCCACGATGCGGGACTCTTGCATAGGCCAGCGCGATGCAGTGATGTGTTCGCGCCGTCCTGCACATGGATCCTGTCCCAGCGTTTTATAGCCTGCAGGCCTAACATCGCCTGTAGCCTAGTAAATAATGGAGAAAGGAGCTGATAGCACTTGCTCCACCATCGTATTCAATTGTATCTGCGTCTTGAGGATTCAAATACAATTGAATGTGGCAGTTGTCTGGGAATTCGGTGCACCGGGCCAAAAATCCGGGCTTCTGCCCTGGATGCCAGATGCTAGCGACGCCACTGATCCGGACAATTGGTGTCCGCGGTTCGGACCTTAGTCCACCAGTTAAGGACCCCTGCACGAGACCTCCTAATTCTTGCAGTTGCTCAGTGCCTGCATATACTTCAGTAATTGGTCAGGTAGGCAGTGCAGGGTTAGTCCTTGTTCACACAGTGCTGATTTGCTGCAGATTTTGCATGCATTTTTTTTTAAGCCAAAACCAGAATTGGACCCAGGGGAGCAGACCTATAAGGCCTTCCTTTATATAATTCTTCTGTTTTTGGTTCCATTCCTGGTTTTGGCTTGAAAAATACATGCAAAATCGGTATCGAATCTGCAGTGTGTGAACAAGGCCTTATACCTTCCATTACAGTTCTCGGATCTGTCTAGTATGGATGTGTTTATTTACATCAGCATGTCCATAGGGGAAAGCCAACTACATGCTGTATATATAAAAGTCAAGAAAGCTGAGATTTTTGGTGCTGTATAAAGATGCAGGTCTGTAGTTTACAAATGTGCTGTGTGAATGAGACCCACATCTTTATACTGCACCTTAGATGACTGAATTAAAAAGGACAGTAAATTGCATATGGCGGTACTAAATAATAATGGATTCATATTATAGTGTTTATTTGATCAGATTATCATATTGCATAACGTTCCTATTTTTTATTTTTTTTTTTTTTTTTTCAAAACAGTTTTTTGGAGAATTTCATGAAGCGGAGGAAAGTAGACGCGATCATAGGGCATCCATGATGTTGAAGCCTTCTTAAGACTTACTCAGCAGAGAAAAGCTTTTTTTTCCTATTCTCTTGTATTTCCCATGTTTAGCCTAATGGCGAATTGCTGTAGGAATTGGTTTAAGCGATGGCGTCAGCCGGTGAGGTGAGTAGATGGACTGTCTACATTTCTTATGTAGCCATGTTCAACCTCTACCATGTGCTATCACATTCTCATACCATGAAGGGAACATTTTGCTGTATAGTAACAGTGAGTATATATAGTAGTCCAGATAAGAATTCATGAGAGTGATTCAGTTCCACCATATATTATGTATACTGACCACCCCCCCTCAGTGGATCCTTTTTGACAACTTTGCTGTGTAGACTGGGGCAGGGTCTTCTCTATTATACTACTGGAGGCCTAGCTAGGGCAGGATAGTAACATTCATTATGCACAAACACACATAGATACGGCTCTGTATGCATCACTCCTGTCTGTGTGTGGGGGGGCTCTACAAAATCACTTCATGGAGACTGTAATAATCTTCGACATTTTTCTAAAACACCTAAAAAAATGATGCCACTTCTTTGGTACAATGTTAGTAAATCTCCCCAGATAAAGGGGTTTTCCCATCAGAGACGTTTATGACCTATCCACAGGATATCTCTAGAATAGGGCCCCCTAAACCCCGTTCTACCGCTCTGTGTTGTGGATGACGCGTGTGATTCCCGACCATGAATTACGGAAACAGCGTAGCTCGCATTCCTACGCTGCTTCGGTAACTGCCATTCACTATTGTGGGCGCTACGGAAACAGTTTAGTTCTTTGAGCTACGCTGTTTCCGTAATTCATGGTCGGGAATCGTACGCGTCATCCACAACACAGAGCGGTAGAACGGGGTTTAGGGGGCATCTATCTGACATTTATGACATATCCTGTGGATACGTCACAAATGTCTCTGATGGTAAAACCGCTTTAAAGAAACTAAAATGAAGTATATAAGTCAATGATGGCTCCTGTATCACGACATGTGATCCTGCATCTAATAACACATGAAACCATTTACATCTTGTATAATGCTGTCCTACTGGAAGGAATAATCCATAGGGAGATGGTCCTAGGTCTGCGGTGCTGTCAGTCTCCTGTGCAGTGTCGGCTTATAATCTACGTCTTGGGTAATCTGTATGATCCTGTGTATTAGTTATTACACATGTCAGCATATATATGTGTATGAGGTTACTGTGCAAGGAGAGCTCACAAAGTAACGACACAGAGGTGGTAATTAGGAATTACATAATGCACCGGTCTCATATATATTGCTAACAGCTGAATCAGAACGTGCCGGGGTTCTCATCACAATGATAAAATACATTTTGTGTAATGCATGAGAGTGCCAGCTCTTCTTCACAGCAGCGCTCCACCCTGCATAATACAGGGGCAGGGGTCTGGATTGGGGCACCTCCTCTATTACCTCAATATGCCTTAAAGAGGACTTGACATGACTCTGGAGCACCTTTTCTTAGAACTCTGCATTGTGCTATTTCTCTGTTATTCTTCCTGGAAATGTACAAATAATTTTACAACTGTGTGTTACTTATCCCCTTGTCAATGGAGTATTTCCTTACCCACTCTTGACATTATCCAGTCATATCTGGCCGTGTCAGGTTGTGTAGGGACACACTCTGTTAACAAGGGGAATGTTAACACCTATTTGTCAATGTTACATTTCCAGGAGGAATACCAGAGGAATGGCACAAATAGGAGTGCTAAGAAAAGATGTTCCAGCAGTGTTTATTTAATGGGGAATACGAGTATTTACAGACTTGTCAGGAGAGGTGACCGGTCCTCTTTTTAATAGGGCATATAAAAAGGGATGTTGAACAACCCAGTTAACTTAAGAGGGTTGTCCGGTTTCAGCAAATTGTTGTTTTTTGTATAAAGAAAAGTTATACAATTTTCCAATGTACTTTCTGTATTAATTCCTTCTGGGTTTCAACATCTCTGCTTGTTGTTCAGTAGGAACATTTATTTATTGTTGTAGTTGATAAAGTTCTGTCCATGGTCATGTGATGGACACACAGGTGCACGGCTCGTTACAGTATGCACATTAGAGCTGTGTCTACTAACGTTCCCATCGCATGACCATGGACAGAATATTATACACTGGAAGTAAACCATGATGGGGTGACACAGGTATCCCCCTCCCTCTGTCTAACCACTTAGATTACTACAACAGAGAAAAAAGGACATGGCGCCACATGGTGCAGATTAACATGGTACACGGGGAGAACAAGATAAACACAATTGGTGCTCACCTTATAAGTGTTAAAAAGGACCGTATAGCAGCGCCAGTGTGCATCTGCAGTAGCTCCGATATCGGCTGTTGCAGCAGGGTGTGAGTGATGCTGGTGGTTGACGGGTTAAATCGCTGGACTATTAAAAAATAACGGGAAGTTTTGTCTTACTTATATATTCATCTCAAGAATATTTCTGTTTCATTCATCCATTCTTTTTTGCTTTATAGAAAAGTGACTCTGGTTATGGTGGGATTGGATAATGCCGGCAAGACTGCAACGGTAAAAGGCATCCAAGGAGGTAAGCCACAAAATATAATCCATCCAAAAACGATAAAATAAACAACCAAAACTGCTCTTCAGCATCGGTAAGATGTGGCCTTATGTAGGACACCAGAGAGGTGTGACTAGCCTCATTACCTTTCCTTTGGGTCCTCCACAATCTCAACTTCTGTAATTCTGGAAAATAAAAATCTATAGATTTGTTTCTAACCGAACTCCTTGAACTTCTCATATATTTAGTTTAATAAAATATCATTACTTTGATAAAGCGCTGTTCACACTTATGTTAGTTCTTTTCTGTCTGATTTCTATTTGACCTAGTCTGCTGCACTATTCTATCCAGTAAAAAAAACAAAAAAACTGACAGACTCATAAATCAGTGGGGGGAAAAACGCCATAACTGATCTGTCAAATAGATCACAACAAATCTTTCATACCCGTCATGCATCCTGTAAAAACAGAAGACACGAGGCCAGTGTAAACCGAGCATAATTTATGTATGTGAGTATATAGTTAAAGGAGTTGTCCCACCTCTAAATATCATATTTCTTGTATAGATAATAAGAAATGAACAATGTTTACCATTTTACATGCTGATAAAAAAAAAGAAAAAAATTCAAGTCCTAACATTTACTTACAAAGTATGTAGCAATGTGCACGTCCACCTAATGAGCGGAGTGGCTGTCGCTCTCTCCACAACCAGGCTTCTTCATAGTGATCTTCTGTTCACTGCATAGCAGCCAATAGAAATAGCTCTCTTCCCTGCTTGTCAGGGAAGGAGCGCAGCTTCTGCAGTTGGATGGCAGTATTGCTGAGGAGACTCTTTCTGCAGGGGATGTGAGAAGGGATTATATTGTCAGCTGACAGAGGGGGAAGGCGATTGATTCTCCTCAAAGCTTCTCCCCAGCATCACAGATTAAAGTGGTTGTCCACTACTGGACACCTGATGTCCTATCCACCGGATAGGTCATCAGTACATGATCGGTGGGAGTCCGACGACCCTGCACCGTTAAGCCGCTCCAGCTGCCTCCGAGCACCAGACGTACATGTCAGAAGCAGTTGGCTCCGGCCACTGAATAGCAGTACTACTACCGGCTGCTTAAATCTTATAAGAGGCCACAACATCCGGAGGCAGCCGGAGCGGCTTAACAGTCCAGGTGTCGGACCCGCACCGATGATATACTGATGACCTATCCGGTGGATAGGTCATCAGTTGTTCAGTAGTGGACAAACCCTTTAACAGCAGCACCAAGTGGGACACAGAGGCAAAAATTATGAATGAGGTTTTTGTTTTGTTTTTTTAGTTATTTTTAAAGCTAGAAACACTGCTATTACTTTAAAACCGCTATGAATAGCATTTCTGGACTTTTTATATGGAAATGATTTATGGGAATAACCCCTCTAAGCAAACCTTGACTGTCAGACAACACCATTGCTGGGTATTATAACTGCGTGTATAGTTTTCGCCTGTAGACATCGCATCCCAAGTTGTGGCACTTCTTACAGTTCTAGTGTTTCTGGGTTTTGTAAGTGACAACGTTGGCTGGTCATTAGAGTGTTAAACATTTCATTGTGACAATAACTGAAAGTACAAACACATCCAGCAGGAGACCTTTTTTCTCTTGCGTTCTGCATCAACAATACCCGTGGCTAGATAAAATGTTATCGTTGCTTGTGCATACAATGCTTTTGGAACATGATGTTTGTATTCTTGACCATTGCTCTTTTGTAACAGAATATCCTCAAGATGTGGCTCCGACTGTGGGGTTCTCCAAAGCAGATATTCGACAGGGAAAATTTGATATCACAATGTTTGATCTTGGTGGTGGCAAACAAATCCGTGGCATTTGGAAGAACTATTATGCGGAGTCCTATGGAGTCGTGTTTGTTATTGATTCCAGTGATGTCGACAGGATGGAGGAAACAAAGGAGACGGTCGCCGAGGTCCTAAGGCATCCAAGGATCGCAGGAAAACCAGTGTTGGTGTAAGTAGAAGCATCTGTTAATGATATTTAAATTATCCATTTTCCGCTGGAATTTTTGTTGTAACTGATTACTATTTTGGGCATATGTTTTTCCTGTACAAAATATCCAAACATGACTTTTCCTGGACCTGCTTAAGAGATGTAAGAAAAAAAAAAAAGTAAGCCTGGTAAAGATTTAAGCGTATGTCCACCTCCGCAACCAATTTAATTTGTTTTAATGTCCCGATGAATCTGCAATGTAAAATGAATAAACTTTTCAAATAGTCCTGATTAAAAATGTCCCATTGTGTTGTGTTTACGGCTTCTATGCGGACCCATGTGTCTCCATGGTAACAGACTCTGATCCTGCAGTCGTTCTCCATTCCATCTGCTCCCTACTTCTTGCTGATCTTCCAAATATATGTTAGAAAGAAGTAGGGGACAAATGGGAGGAAATCTGACTGCAGGATCATACTACACAGGGTTTGTTTATAGTCTAACCATTGAGACATGGGATTGTATAGGAGCTGTAGACACAAAATGATACTTCCACACGCTTCATAAATAACGTAAGCAACGTAAAAAACTCGGAAGCAGAACGCCTCCAAACATCTGGCCGTTGATTTCAGAGGGAAAAACTGCGTTCTGTTTCGACGGGGCGTTTTTTACGCGGCCGTTTTAAAAAAAAAAAACATGAGTTGCTTAAAAAACGTCTGAAAATCAGGAGCTGTTTTCCCTTGAAAACAGCTCAGTATTTTCAGAAGTTTTTTGCTAAGCGTGTGAACATACCCTAAGGGGTAAAAATCCGAGTGATCACAGGGTGGCAGGTTTGGACAACTATACAGCGGCTGCTTCCCCTGACAAGTATCTGATCGTGGGCAGTCCTGCTGCAGGGAGATCCGCTATTCTCGCCAAGGCATGCTGCCGCTGACTGATTATACCCCTCCTCCTCTTTATGGCACACAACACAGCTGAGTGCAGCCCCCCTTTTTATAGATAAACATCTAGGTAATCTCGGCAATAAGGGTAGTGAACTATGGAGTTGTAGTACGGATGTTGGTGTATGGCATTAGTAGTTTTAGCCCAAATTTAATGGTTTGTATAGATTACGCAAATCTTTTCCACATGCCCCTTTAGGGAATTCTGAGCGGATAGAGGGTTCTCCATTCTTATGACTGTTACCTAGCGGCATGTAGGGGCACATAGCACTGAGCGGTGACATGAGAGAGGTCAGATCATTTCATACATATTAAAGATTTAAGCCTTTACCTCGACTGAGCCAAACACACAAACCATGGGGGAAAAAAAAGACAAAAACCATATACAGCCCGTGTTCTGCTTGTAAGTTTACGTCTCGACATAGTACAAAGAGATTGTAAAATGAACATATGCATCACTGTATATAATTACACACACACACACACACACACACACACACACACACACACACACACACACACACATACATATACACTTATTTTTTATTTTTTTCGCTTAAACATCATGAACGAGCAATGAACGTATGTAAATTATTTTCTACGGGAATCAAACCCATGCCAAGGTACATCAGCTGTCGTCAGTTTCATCGCATGAGAAGTAATTTTTCTTCTGTTTTTATAGGATCCATAATGGATCGGTTAGGATCCTTTTCTTTTATCCCCACTGACTTATTGTGGGCCCATGGTATATTTTTTATTGTCTTTTGTACGAGATAGAATACTGCAGCATGCTACGCTTTTCTGACCCTCAAAGAGCAATGCGAACCTGATAGGAAAGAACGATTGGTGTCCTTTTGGTGTAATTGGGGACATCTTGAGTAGAAATAAATTAGGAAGCTGCATAATGTGCATTAGGCAAACTGTAGACTGCCGTTTAGAGCAATAAATAGTTTGCTTATAGACTGAAGATTTAAAGGGGTTCTCCGGGATTTTTATATTCATGGCTTATCCTTAGGATAGGTCATCAACATCAGATCGGAGGGGGACTGACTACCGGCACCCCATCGATCAGCCGATTGCTGCGACCACTGCGTTTGATGGCCTCTACACAGTTTGCCAGCGCTGTTCACTTCTATAGCCGCCGTGTCTGGGATTTCTGTTCCGGTCCCATTCAAGTGAATGGGACAGAGCTGCAATCGCAGGCAAAGCTGCTACAGATGTGTACAGCGCTGTGTCAGCTGACCAACAGGGTTTCAGGGAGTCTGACACCACCGATCTTATATTGATGACCTGTCCTAAGGATAAGCCACCAATATTAAAGTCCCAGAGAACCCCTTTAACATCCCTGTATTCCACAAATCTGGTGGATTTTGTTGTCTTTTGATGGGCTTCAGACATGTTGCCAGACATTTGATTTCCTTGTGACTTGCCTTCTGTGATCAGAGCTTCCCCCGGCTCAGTATGTTCGAGAATTGTACCAAATGCTGTTCACTAAATATTATCCCAAGCACTTTTAACAGCGAGAATTTAGATGGAGACTTTTAATATCCATTTGCTTCACATTCTGAAACTATAAGGATCTGCCGACAAGAACCCAATGTCTATAACTAGATTGAAGTGGATCTCGTTGTCTCGATATACATGTGGTCGTTACCTGATATTATTATTTTTTTTTTTTTCATTGCTGGTCACTTGTAGATAATCACTTTATCTTTGCTACATCTGCTCCCAGTTCACTGACTTTCTGATGTGGCTTGTACTTCTACAAAGCAGCTAATCTGAACAAGCAGAGCAGAACTGCAAAGCATGGGGGAGAGTGCACAGCAACCGGAGCCTTTCTTGAGACAGTATGTGTGTTTGCAGACTACCTTCGGCCTTATTCACTCAAGCGTATTTCTTGTCCGTTTTAACAATGGACCGCACGATGACTCATATAAGTGAATAGGGTTATTATCACATCCGTTTTTTTTCAACGGCGCCTGTGTCCATTGTGAGAAACTCGCCACATGCCCTATTCTGGTCTGTTTTTGTTGACCAGACTCACCCTTTGAAGTCGATGAAATTATTGGTTCCACATAATGGAGAAGTGGTCAACAATGCACATGAGAGATTGTGAAAATCAATCAACATTGTGAATCTTTTCTAATGTAAGTCCCCCGCACACCATGCGTATTACGTGAGGATTTGCAGCGTAATACAGTACCAGCAAAGGAAACAAGTTTCAAGTAATCTCCTCTACACGTTGCAGAACTTTCCCGAGCATAAATCGACCTGCGGTACGTATCTCAAAATCCGAGCATGTCGGTTTGTCTTGCGTTTCCACCTCAGGATTGTATCTGACAAGTTTAGAAAAAACGCACCAAAATCCGCAGTATAAAACCGCACCTACAACGCAACAAAAATGCACTATTAAGTGCGGATATTACCTGCGTTTACCTGCGGTTTTGATTCGGATATTCTGCAACGTGTGCATGTAGCCTAAATCTTCAAATCCCTGACCCGCTCTAGTAGAGCCTACACCTGAGTTTGTTTGCTGCTTATAGTCTATTAAAGCTAAAAAAAAAAAAAACATTCCCTTTTAGATCAGAAAATGTTTTAACGCTTAAAATCTGGATGTCGGCATTCACCCCACCCTACGTGTAATAATTAAAAGGGTTGCCCCATCAGGACCCTGCCCATATACGCTATTAACTCAGACGTCAGCAGTGTGTCCAAAGCCAGGGAATCCTTCTATGTTAGCCAGAGCAGAAAGCCACTGTGGATAGTGTCTCACACCCTTGAGGACTCCGCGCGGCCATGTGTAACATGGTCACCCATTGATTTGAATCGATAACCGTAACAGATGAACGTCAGCAAGTCCTCAAATAGAGAAGGGGTTGCCTTTAAAGGGAAATTCTGGTAAAAACCTTCCATTAGATTCCTAAATGAAGAATCAATCAATGTAATCTGCTTGAAGTCATTTAGGTGCTGCCTAGCAATAGACGCAGCTACCGGAGGAGACCACACTCAATCTCCGCACTCTTGAGTAGATCAGGGGTAGTTACCTTCTGTATCATAGATACTGGTTAAGAATAGCAAGATAAAAGAGAACTCCTGGTGGAGGCGCTCCTGTGTTTGTGATGTCTATCTGTTTTTATATGCCTGATGAAGACCCTGGTTCAGGGTTGAAACGCGTTGCATTGCTTTTATTACTTTTAACCCCCTCTGCTACAGGGTTTTACTAATAAGAATAAAGATTTAATATATATATATATATTTTTTTTTTTTTCATCCAACCTGAGTTGTCTTCACCAATTGAAGCCTCCAGATAAACGTAACGAACACGGGAACGCCTCCACCAAGAGTTTGCATCCTGCACAACCCTAAGGTCCGGTTCCCACGTTGCCTAATACTGCAGATTTTCCACAAAGGAATTCATTGTGGAAAATCCGCAGCAAATACAGTAGCAGCAAAGTGGATGAGGTTAAACAAATCTCATCCACACGCTGCGTAACTACTGAGCGGAAATACCGCTCAGAAATTGACCTGCAGTGCGGAATTTCATTCCGCAGCATGTCAATTGTCTTTTACATAAACACTGCTTATATGCTGAATTCAATGGGGATGTAAATCCAGCATCAAATAGAAGTTCCGTTTCTTTTGTGGTGGATTCATAGGATTCACAATCATAGGCTGTAGCGGTGGTCACATGGATGAAACGTTATCCCAGGTGGTCGGCCCGGATGGCACCAGACGGCCGGCCTACTGGGATGACGCTTCATCCCATGTGACTGCCACTGCAGCCAATCACAGGCTGCAGCGGTCTCCTGAGATGAGACCGTCATCCCAGGAGGCCGGCTGGCTTTAGTGCTGAAGTTTTTCGCAGCAGACATTCCGGGCGGAAAACTGTACCACAGTTTGGTGCGCGTTTTTTCCCAGAATTCCCTGCGGCTGACAGGGTGGATGCGCTGTGTGCTATTACGCAGTGTATCCACCACGTGTGAACTCTGCCTAATAGCTGAGCTGATTACCAACTGCTTTTGTCATTTTACCCTACGGATCCTGACTATATTTACCTTAGAGGAGCGCCTATTTTTTCTTTTTCTCCCCCTTTTTTTCCCTCTCTACTATCACAGATACTGGCAGGGATATTGTTTAGGAGCCAGTATTTAATCTGCGTGGCGTTCGAGAAGGCCGAGGATAGCCATTGTTTTCTATAATACCCTTCTGTTAATACCACTAAGTAGGATGTTGATAAATCTATGGTGGATCTCTCACATGAACAAGAATGCTAAAGCTTCATACTACCCTACAATGGTATACGTAATAAACCGGAAGCGGAGATGTGAGGGCAAAAGTGAAGCTGGGAGCTCTAACGTGCACAAAACCTTGTAAGTACGGACCTGATTTCCAGAGAACTCCTGGTAATACATTTACTTTTATTCTGCAACGTAAGCTGTAAAATAAAGGTGGCGCAAACAAATCGGTAGGTTTATAAAAAAATCAAATAACGTAAGCGCTCAGTGACCCATCAACAACATGGACAACAGCAGCAACACAACATCTTACATGGATTTCTCTTTTTGTATTTGATGGCCAACTTAAACTTCTCATTGGTCCTTTGGACATAGTCTTCCGTGTTCTTAGTTACCATTTCAATATTGTTCAAAGTCTCTCCTTCCTCCTCTACTAAAAAAGAAATTTGGAGAAAAATGTCTCTTAAATCCTTAATCTGATTCTCTAAACTGATCAGTTCTTTGTGTCTCTGCTCAATCTCGTTCAGTTGCCCTTTGGTAATTTTGACTTCCGTCAGGAGGTTCTCGTTGAAGATATCCCATTTGCCTTGTTCCACCATGTTGTTCACTTCCTCCTCACTGACTTCTTTGCCGGCAACTTCCAGTTGTCTTATGATGAATGTTTTACATTTCACCTGCTTGCTGGTTATTTCCTCATTATAGCGGAACATGACGGACTGGAAGCTTCGGAATAGGGCTGCGTGGTGATTTTTTAGGATCCTGGTAAGACTAGATGACGATCCCGTTTCAGTTTCTGCCCTATTAACATGTTGTGATAAGGTGTCCAAGCGGTTCTTAATGCTTTCTGCTTGGACCTTGATGTCCTTTGTTATGTTGCTCTCTTTCTTTAGGACGCTAAATCTTCTCATAGAGGAGACCAGAACTTTTTGCTGCTGTCCAAACTTAGTCACGTTTTCTGAAAGATCTGTAATATCATTTTGAAGCTTCCTTATATCGTTTAAGTAGCCGGCCATGATAGGCTCGCGCTCAAAGACGACCGCTTGTTGCTGGATCTCTACAGCTTCTTCTCCAGAGTATTCTTTTTTCTTGGACTCTTCCATATCTTTTGCTTTTTGCATTAGCTCTTGAAGACGATCCTTCATCTTAATTGATTTGTAGTTTTATCCAGCTGTAATATGGCCTTTGTGTTCTAGAAATCAAACAAGACAAGAGACCTGTTAATACATGTTGCTTGTATCCGATCATCCTTATTTTTTTTTTAAAGTTTACACGTTCCGTGATCACCCGTTTCTTGAATACATATTAGACTTGTCACGTGACAAATGGAAAGCATTTTGGGACCCACACTTCTCTCCAGAAAGGGGTCACCTCTCCATTTATTCTACACCTGGATGCGGCGGCCACCTTACTAGATGTGTTGGATGATCACCCGTCTTGTGGATATGCCATAAATGTCTAAGATGGGAATAACCTTTTAATCACATTTTTGTCTTGAAGTGCAGGTTGTGTACTTTTTCAATTTGCCACTTTGGGGGCTATTTATAGGGTGTCGATAATGCCCACTATATCAACTAATTACTTGTCAATAGTTCAGATTGAGCATATCCAGCCAAAGGTCAAGTTAACGTGAGTCTTGAGTCGCTTTGCTGCTCGGATTGCTGAATTTCTGTGAGCCTGATGAAGGGCCGATGCCTGAAACATTGTTACAATTTACACAGGCGTGTGATCATTGATATGGAGCAATTGAAATAAAAAATATTTGACTTCACCTGCAGACCTGTGTGCCGATCTACTTGTTTTATCTATTGAATAGTTTGGGTGGTAAAGAGGTCTTGGCACCTGAAAAGATATACAATTTTAGAGTGCTGCCCGAACTATTTGGTCTGAACTTTTAAAGGAGTTTTCGAGTTTCAGCAAATTTATTGTTATTTTTTGGATAAATTCTGTCCATGGTCATGTGATGGACACACAGGTGCTGGGATTGTTACAGTTACAGTATGTGTATCAGAGCTGACCATGGACAGAATTTTATCCACCAGAAGTAAACAATGAATTTTTCTACTGAATAGCAACAAGCAGAGATCTTAAACAGTGAGGAATTCATGCAGAAAGTATATAGATTTTTTTTTAATCATTTTTAATTATGCAAAAAAATAACATTAATTTGCTGAAAGTGGACAACCCCTTTATGTACAGATTGTAATCCTATTATAACAGTGTGCATCTAGCAACTTCACTCCTCGAGACCAGAAGAAAACGCTTGTTTTGATGTATGACCCTCAATAGATATAAAAAAAATAGGGTTCTCGGTCTCTCAACAACATAGTGCATTCATATATATAAAGGCCCCATGCACACGACCGTAAAAAAACCTCAGTTTTTGCAGACCACAATTGCGGTCCGCAGAAACGGACCCATTCACTTCCATTGAACGCGGACACCTTTCTGTATTGCTACGGATGAGTGTCCGTGCCGCAGAACTGTGCTGGGAATTACGGAGCATGTCCGTTCTTGGTCCGCAATTGCGGCACGGACTCCTCCATAGAAGTCTATGGGGGAAGCCAAAATTGCGGATGGCTACGGAGGTGCGTCCGCAAATACGGATAGCCATCCGCAAATACAGAAGTGTTGCTAAGCAACACAAAGGGGATTTCTCTTCTACCAGGCCTCCTTTTTTTTTTTTGGCGGATCCGTATATATGGATGCACTACAGACCGTATTTGCGGATACCATTCAGTAGAAATGGGTACGTTGCTGATGATTTGCTGATGACTATAAAGCAATACGGAACCGTATTTGCGGATACGGTCGTGTGCATGAAGTCACGGCCCGCAATTGCGGGCACGGCCGACCGCCAACTGCCACCCGCATTTTCGGGCCGTGCTCCCATACAAAGTATGGGAGCACGGCCCGCAAAATGCAAAAGGACGGACATGTTCCATTATTTTCTGAACATTTTTACAGCACGGACACCCATCCGTAGCGCTACGGAAAGGTGTCCGTGTTCAATGAAAGTGAATGGGTAAATTTTTGCGGACCGCAATTGCGCAACTTTTTTTACGGTCGTGTGCATGGGGCCTCAGAATGTAAAAAATAGTTTTTGTAAATACTTGTATTCCCCATGAAACAACTATTCTGGAACATATTCTGTGTTGTGCCGTTCCTCTGTTGTTCATGTTTAGAAATGTAGGAATAAATTGACAACTGGGTATTACCAATTCCTTGTCATTGGTGTGTCCCTACGCAGTCTCACTCTGTCCGCACTGATTGGACATTGTCAGACTCTGTAGGGACTAGGGTGTCACGACACCAGAATTTGGACTTCGATACCGATCCTTTCTGTAGTATTGCGATACTCGATACCAAAATGATAGTTTGCCAACAATAATAAAAAAATAATCCCCCCCCTTAATCCCACCTTTTTCCCCTTGAATGCTGCTGTACGCTTTGAATGCAGCATTCAAGGAAATGGCGGCGGAGATGAGTGGTTTCTCTGATCTCCGCTGTTAGAGCGGGGCTGCGGCTGTGTAATATAGCCATTGCCCCTGACAACAAGTGTGCGTGCTCGGTCAGCATGAGGTGAGGCGGCCGGCGCTGCACAAATGGGCTGCGGTGCAGGCACTGACGACCGGGAACATGGGGGTGTTTTGCAATGCACCCACCATGTTCTATCTGCAGTGGTGGCGTTCATTAGTGCAGCGCTGATCGCATCGCCTCGTGCTGAATGCACGCGCACACTTGTCAGTATCGGGGCAAAGACTGTGTTACACAGCCGCAGCCCCGCTCTGACTATAGTCATGTGTTACAATACTAAGCTGTGTGGCCGCACCGCTTAGTATCCAAATACACAAAGTAACGGTATTGAACCGTTTGAGGGAGCATGGCCTCGTGCAACCCTAGTAGGGACGAACCCCCAACTGCTAACACACAGTTGTTAGTTTATTTATTCGTTTTCTAGGAGTAACAGAGGAACAGCACAACATAGAATCATTCCAAGAAAAGATGTCCCAGAATTTTTATTTTATAGGGAATACAATTATTTACTAAAACAGACATGTCAGGAGAGCTGACTGGTACCCTTCAAAGGGATTGTCCCAGAATTATATATTCTGTTTCTTGGTTAGATCATAAAAACAGATCCAGTTTTCAATTGGAATCCTAAAAATTCTCCTATATTTCTGTTACTTGTTATGGCGCCCCCTGGTGTTGTTTTGGTTACCTCTCAGCACACGGTGGTCACACATGCTCAGTCCCTCTGCCCGGATCATCTACTACAAGGGTGGAGGAGTTATCTCTGGTATTGTGCTGGGGGACCAGCCAATAAATGTCGGGGCACTAGAAGCAACTTCTTCTTTTCAGCACTGAACACAATAGATGGATATTCTGAGAAGGGGATCAAAAGACACCAGGAGGTGCCATAACGTATATGTAACAGCAATATCGGTTTATTTATTACCCATTGCTCATATAGCGCCAGCATATTCTGTAGTGTTGTACATAGATTGTCATCATTCACATCTAGACACTGGAGCATTTTTTTTATTTTTTCCAATTTAAGAGTTCTGTTGTGTCTGATCTAATAAAGTGGTTGCCCCACATGAAGGGTTTTAGATAAATTCTTGGTAACATCTACAAGGTGATAAAAAGAAGTAAAGCTGGCCATAAGCATTCCATACACAAAGGGAAATTTCCCACCATATAAAAAAAAATTCCCCTTGGAGAATGATGTGTATTGTGTGAAATATTCTGTTTCCATTGCCTCACCTGTATTTTTCTCAGACGATCGTAACCACCACTATTTTAGCGTTTACGGCTAACCGCATCTACAACCTGTATTCTGGCTGAATCGGCAGAATTAGGATCCTGTCTTTTTTGGTTGCCTTTAATAAAAACGTAATTGTTTTTAGTTGTATATGTCTTTCCCACATGTGAACACAGGGCTCATCTACTCAATCGTATATGTGATCTTTGTGATATTGATCCTACATATGTTGGTAATATGTATACAGCTGTATGTTCATATAGCGACATATAAAGTTTGTTTTTTTTTCCTCCTTCGACTGCATAATAAAATGACCGCATGCTCCTTCTGATAACTTATCGGGGACTGTGCTCCGCCACACTGCTTCCAGGGGAGAATATAGTATGATATGTGGCTGAACATTACAGACCATTTGGTATTTATTTCCCACTGCTCTGATCTTTTGGCATTCATGACTAGTATATAATGTGACTTGGCGCATCCTTTAGTTTATAAATGAACGGATGTAATGCTGATTTATTCCTCTTTCCACAACTAACATGTTGGTGTATGATGTCCTGGCACGAGCTGGAGTCTTGGAATAACGTTCAGTTGAAGGGCATGTGAAAGTAAACTTGTCTTATTATAATAAAGTGCCTGAGATATTGTAATTCCTCCACACCAGATAAAAGCACTTTCTTTTTCCAAATACTTAAAACAAGACTCCAGCAGGGAGACATTAAGTCTACTGTAAGACCCCCCCCCCCCCCCCCCACCACGGCCCCCTGAAGAATTTCATTACTAATGAATAGCCAGTCAGCAATGTCGGTTAGCGGGCTGGGGACGGGCAGCCATCTTGCTTCTTTGCAGGGGTTACACAGGCAGTGCTGAGAGTATATCCAGTATATAGTGTGGGTGACCCATCTGTATGTCCACAGTGTGTAGTATATAATACTACAATATCAGCGCAGCAAAACCTTATAACATAAAGTGGCTCCCTAGCTATTTTCTGCTGCCTGACCTGTAACCATCATTGACCTACAGTTTTATTATCTACTACGGCTGTACAATGTAGAAATGTATACATACTTTTTATTTTCTAGTTCGGCCCCACAATGTATCCTTTCCAACTGGTTTGGTAAGAGCTTAGGTGTCACTTGACTGTGCATGCGCATCTTGCAACTGACGCCTGAGAAAGCAAAAGGGAAATGACAAAACGGGACGGAGTCTGACACGTTTTCCTACGCCAGGATCAAGTGGTCATGGCGCGAGTATTTCTGCCATCGGCTGCGGGCTCTGCAATGAGTGTCACTCAAGTGAGTGATCTTACAGAGCTTAGCAAGGTGCTGGCACTTGGCGCACATCATCATGAAGCTCGTTGTCACTCCGTATTTAGTGGTGTCCGTACGGATTCAGGCATAGCCCAAAAAATTTCAATGACCTGTCTCCCCTTTTAGATTTATTAATAAATCTAATTAAGTATAATCCTCTATAAAGTAGTGCGTATATTAGATGTCTTGCTTAAATGGTGCCCTTTGGTGCGACTGTTTTTGAAGATGCTTCCTGTATGCTAAGCAGAGTGTCCCTCATCTGATTAGGGGTGAGCGACACAGATTAGAGTAGGGAGACAGATGTTTTACTAGAAATACAGCACTTGGGTGAGGCAGTAAAACATTTGCTAGAAGCCACATGGAGGAGACTGTACAGCAGTAAGGAGCAGTGTAGCTGTGAATCAAGCACTGGGGTGAGACAGAACTCTTACCAAAAGCTGCTGCGTCTTTGTCTCCCTTCAGCAGCTCGCTCCCCTCTCCATAGACTTCTTTTGGTCAGCATGTAACCTCATCCCTCAGTGAGGTGTTTTCATTTCTACCTCCCTGAATATAGATTTTAGCAGTAAATTGAAAGAGAATGATCAGTGCAGGGGGGGGGGGGGTGGGAATGAGAAGAGTCTAAGTGGAGAAAGAGAGCCATTTTTCTATTATAAAATATATTACAAAGTTTCTTATATTCGCTTGTACTATTAATTTGTGTCAAATGTAAACAACTGTTACACTTAAATGACACCTATGACTGAGGAGATGAATGCTGTGGCTGAGAAGGACACGTTGCTTGACATACAGCAATGTCTGTGGTTGGCTCCCAGAATGGGAATTTGTCGTGGTGTCTACTGAGATGTAGTGACTGTATTGTTTATACTTCAATGCAATAGTCGGCTTGAGTTTTGATATTTAATTCTATTACTGGAAAAATATTTCCCCCAAAAATAGTTCATATCCTAAAAAAAATCTTTGCATTCATTTTCCTCAGCAACCGAGTTTCAATAAAGTAATTAGATCACAACATTTGTCAGCGGAACGTGTGATTTAGGCCTTTTTTGGCCCTGTGCACACGAACGTGCGTTTGCGGCCACAATTCCCCCAAAAATCCATGGGAGAATTGCGGCACCATTCATTCCTATGGGGCCTTGCACACGACCGTGGTTTCCACGGTCCGTGCATGGGCCCCGGAGCCTGGACCGCAGAAAGAACGGGCAAGCCTTATTACGGCCGTGTTCTGCGGTCCGGGCTCATTGAAAATAATGGCCGCAGCCATGTGCACAGCCCGCGATTTGGGGGCAGCTCGCGGCTGACACTCCATGGCCGGTCGACCCGAAAATCATGGCCGTGCACATGGCGACGGTCGTGTGTATGAGGCCTTAGGCGGGATTGCCTAACTATCTAATTGGGGTCTAGCAGCGGCTTATTCCGCTCTCTATATTGGAAAAGCTTTGTCAAATGTAAGCTCTGGAGAACTTTGCAAACAGCCATAAAGCAGACCATGTATAACAGACTGCTATGTAGAGTGTAAGGTAAATCCTCAAGGTTTTTAGTTTTTTTTTCCTAAGTTTATCAGGCTCCTTTTCCAGTTTGCCTACTGAAGGGCTTAGCAATCACACTCTCCTTAGCTGGATAGAATGTAAAACAATAGTTCACCCTCCACCACAGAACATGTAACACTGTGAAATAGTCCTGTAAGATATGGGGAGATTACAGAATTTAGTTGTAATTGTTATAAAAGTCAATTTACAACTCTCTTCTTTTCTTCTTTTTTTTTTTTTTCTCAATCTGTATCTGGAATCTTGTATAGTGAAGTCTCCATTGCAATTATTCTTTTGGAAGTGCTTCAGACTCCATAATGAAAAATATTTACAAGCATTGTACTTTCTTGGCAGCGTCTGAATAAATAAAAGGAAGTGTCTGGTTTAGAAAACGTATTATCAAATAATCTAGTAGGGATTTGTAAGCTAAGAGAAAGTTGTCCCCCCATTCAGGACTCTCCTCTATTTGCCAGAGCGAAGCGCAGCTATAAAGAGTCTCTCACTCTGGATGACACAGCCTGTCCATACATTACACAGACAGCCGATTTGTATCAATGCGGACTGTGTAAGCCCTTATCTCCCCTGTGGGGGTGCTGCAGGGAAATTAAACACTTGCTGCCGCGTTCCCCCACAGATTACTGCTGATGACTAGGGGTCTCAACAGCATGACACCCTGTGATCAACTTATCATCAAAAGACTGCTCTTATAAAAAGGCATTGTCATAAGAGAAAAAGTTCAAATTTGTGCTGCTGAGGCTGATCCCATCAGATCGCTGAACTTCTGTGGAGATGTCACTTAGTATATGGAAGAAAGTTTGGTGGCTTCAATACAGCCCTTCAGCAATCCCCCTCCCCCTCATTAAACTGGAAGAAATGTTTGCCAGTCTTCAGTGCTTAAATGAATAGTGAAAAAAGTATTGTTGTTTTCTCTTGCTGAAATGCCTCATTTAGGGGTATGTAGCATAGTGCGTTGTATACAAAGCAAGTACAATACAGAAAAGGTATTTTCACACGATTAACAAAATACGTCTGAAAATACGGAGCTGTTTTAAAGGGAAAACAGCCCCTGGTTTTCAGACGTTTTTTGAGCAGCTCGCATTTTTCGTGGCGTTTTTACGGCTGTTTTCAATAGTCTATGAGAAAACGGCTCCAAAAACGTCCCAGTGTCCTGCACTTCTTTTGACGAGCCGTCATTTTACGCGCAGTATTTTGACAGTGCCGCGTAAAATGACAGCTCGTCTGCACAGAACATCGTAAGACCCATTGCACGCAATGGGCAGATGTTTGCCGACGTATTGGAGCCGTCTTTTCAGGCGTAATTCGAGGCGTAAAACGCCTCCATTACGTCTGAAAAGAGGTCGTGTGCACATACCCTAAGGGAGCAACTGATAGGCCCTTCCTTTTTTTTTTTTTAAGAAACCTTCTAGGCTGTAATTTAACACTTTCTCTAACAAGGATGTATCTCCTACATCCTAGCAGGGAGGCGTTTATGTAGCCAAGGACGTATCTGATACGACCTTGCCACTATTAGAGAAGGTTGAATTTGGAGCTTTATATTGTTTCAGCCTTCACTTCAGCCTGTGTGAAGGAGGGGAGAGAGAAGTGGCAGGGGGACATGCTTGCAGGGAGGGGAGGAGAAGCTGTGATCCTCTTCTGTCCCTGTATTACTGTAGATGACACCTGCGAGAGGGGCAACATGAAATTTCTTCTTATCACCTTCCCTTGTCAATCAGAGACCATACTTGTGCTTTCATTGTTACATATGGGGATCTTTTTATTTATTTATTTTTTTCTTCCAAGAAAGGAATGAGAAGATGAACAGTAGCTGGATTCACACGACCGGGTCCCGCCCGAGTGCCGGCCGGTAAAATCGGCCATTTTGCCCGGCCGGTTTGCATAAAGTTTTGCATCCGTGCCGGGCCGGGCAGATCTGGAAAGTGACATCAGCGGCAACTCCTGAAGGGGAATCCCCATGTGTTCGGGGATTCCGCTTCAGGAGTTTCCCCTGATGTCACTGCCCAGATATGGACAGAGACATCAAGCGCTCTGTCCAGGAGCGGAATCCCCGAAAACACGGGGATTCCGCTCCTTCAAGGAGCTAAAGTGCGGCTAGCACATAGCAGAGCGGGGAGATACCTCCCTGCTCTGCTATAGTGGCGTCGCTGCAGTAGTAGCAGCAGCTGCTAGCGGCGCCATCGAAGGTGTCGCCGGGCCAGGGCGCTTTTAAAACAAGCAGGGGAAGGGAGCCAGCGCAGCGCTCCCTCCACCTGCTGTACACCCCGGCCCTGCCACACAGTGTACAGCGCACAGCCTTTCGTCAGAATGGCATCAACTCCTCCTCCTCACATGCACTCTGCGCTTTGAGGAGGAGGTGATAGAGCGCAAGCGCCGGAAAAACCAGCCATCACTCGGGACACATCCCGGTGATGGCCGTGTATTACCCGGCCCCATAGACTTCTATGGGAGCCGGGCGGCTGGGTACCCGGCCGAAGATAGAGCATGTCCTATTTTTTGACGGCCGGTTTTCCAGGCCGTCAAAAACTCGGTCGTGTGAATAGCCCCATTAGGGGTCTATTATTCCTAATGCTTCCGGGTGCCGGCCGATTTATGAACGGCCGGCACCCGGCCGGGAAACCCTGTCGTGGGAATGAGGCCTAACTAATCACCCCTTTGCACCTTTTATGAGGTGGCTTATGGACTCCACAACCTGGACATTTACCAGAATCTGGCTCGCTGCGTCAAATAAGTTTACACTATGCCTGTCGTGTCTATAACCAATCTTAAGCATTAACCCGTTAGTGACCGGCCCATCGTGTTTCTACGTCGGTCACTAACGGGCCTTATTCCGATGCCATAGACTTTTTTTTACGTCGCGGCATCGGAATAAGTAAACAGAGCAGGGAGCTGTCAAATCTCCCTGCTCTCAACTGCTAGAGGCAGCTGAGGGCTGGGGGCGTCCCTGCTCTGCCGTGTGAGATCGATATTAGTATCGATCTCACACTTTTAACCCCTCAGATGCGGTGCACAATAGCGAGCACCGCATCTGAGTGGTTTTGGAGAGAGGGAGGGAGCTCCCTCTCTCCCCCACCGACACCCGGCGATACGATCACCGAGTGTCTGTGTCTCTAATGGCAGCCGGGGGTCTAATAAAGGCCCCCAGGCTGCCTGGAGTGAATGCCTGCTAGATCATGCCGCAGGCATGACCTAGCAGATGCCTGTCCGTGTTAAACGGACAGGCAGTAATACACTGCAATACAAAAGTATTGCAGTGTATTATAAATGCGATTGCAGAATCGCATATTATAGTCCCCTAATGGGACTAGTAAAAAAGTGAAAAAAAAGTTTAATAAAGTTAATTTTAAAAAAAATATGTGAAAAAAAAATGAAAAACCCAGCTTTTCCCCTTACAAACTGCTTTACTATTAAAAAAACAAAATAAAGTTAAAAAGTTACACATATTTGGTATCGCCGCGTCCGTAACGACCCCGACTATAAATCTATTACATTATTTAACCCGCACGGTGAACGCCGTAAAAAAAATTATAAAAAACTATGGAAAAATTGCTGTTTTCTGTGAATACTGACTTTAAAAAAATTTAATAAAAAGTGATCAAAAAGTCGCATCTACTCCAAATGGTACCAATAAAAACTACAAGTCGTCCCGCCAAAAAAAGCCCTCATACAACCCTCATACAACCACACGGTAAACGGCGTAGATTTAAGACTCAAAAAAGAGTGGCGAAATGTCAGATTTTTTTCTATTCCCCCCCCCCCCCCCCAAAAAAAGGTTAATAAAAGTTAATCAATAAATATGTCCCCCAAAATGGTGCTATTAAAAAGTACAACTTGTCCCGCAAAAAACAAGACCTTATACAGCTATGTCGACGCAAAAATAAGAAGGTTATAGCTCTTGGAATGCGACGATTGAAAAACGTAAAAAATAGCTTTGTCATTAAGGTCTAAAATAGGCTGGTCATTAAGGGGTTAAATGCGCTGACCACTTCTCTGTTGATACCCGTTACATGCTAGTCAAAGCAATGACAATTATTACTAGAGAGCAATGGCTAATATATTTCTCATAGGTGGAAAAGATTTATAGCTGAATTTTGAGCAACTGCGTCATAATTCAGCTATAATGACCATTTATGAAGATCAGACAGACGTGCGGTACACTGACGGATTTGACTGGGAACAGGAAAGAGCAGTCTACAATATATGTGAGCAGCACGTGCTGGCGGCACAAGCAAAACATAACATTTTTAATGTAGACCCTTTGGGGATATGATTTTTACCCCAAAATCAGTTTAAAAAAAAACAGCAGAAACTAGCCGTAATTCCGCTGCAGAAAAACCACACTATTTCCTGCGGGGTTTTTTTTACTACAGAAAATGGTGCGTATTTTGCAACTTTTTTTTTCAATGTTGGGGAATGGTGACGTCTCCTGAAAAACGCAGCAATTCAGTCCACTTTCCGCAGCAGAAATTGACATGCTGCGGTACGAAGAATTCGGACCGCACGTGAATTTCTGCTCGGAAAATTTACACCACGTGTGAATGAGATTTGTTGGATCCCACTCCGCTGCTACTGTATATCGCTGCATATTTTTCGGTCCGAAAATACGCAGCAATTCCGCTATGTGTGGACAAGCCCTAACTGTGCACAGCCTGTACTCTGGAGTTTACAGTATATATTCTGCAGTGATTCAGACCTTCCTATAGCTGCCCTCGAGGACAGAATTACTGCAGCACAGGTATTACCAACTTGGACCACATCCTGTGCGGCCTTCAGTCCTGGAGAACCCCGTGGGTAAATTTACAATGTACACAGCATTCATGAAAAATGTAATATTTACTTACAGTACAAATGTCCCCAGCCATGAACTGTTGTGGTCTACTGGCAGCAGATTGCTGGTCGCGTAATTCAAGTTTATTGTGGTACTACTCACCCTGCCCCCTGTTATCACCTTGTAATTGTATGTGTGTACCACATGGCCCCTATATCTAAGGCTCTGTTCACATTGTTTTATTGCTATGTAACAACCATGTTCTTCATCTGTATTCTGCTGCAAAACAGTGTGTCTTTTAGCTGCATGGTTCTCGGCCGTTACAAGATAGAAAAAATGGTTCAATGGCCTATAGCTGTAACTACAAACCCCCCGTGTTCATATCCCGATCATTCGTCATGTCCAGAGGTAATGAGTTGCACGGACTGCATGTTGAACACGGTGGTTGGTATTTATATCTATTTGCCATTGTACCACTTTTACCATTCATCTATTTTTGGATATGTCTCCTGTGCTAGTATATTACTCGAACGCGTCATTATTTATTCCAGCTATTCTATATTTTCCAGGCGCAATTTGGATATAATCGCTAACATTTGTTATTGGTCAGCGTGCCCCTTCAGATTTACCATGTGATATTCCGGGACACCTGTTGGATGTTGTATTCTTAGACATGTTATAGCTGCTATTGTCTGGGGGATTATGCCATATACATGTGTATTATTCTGTTTGATCCGCTGTTCTGCTTTCTGTCTTATTGGTCCTTTTTTTGCCATCTGGCCCCATCAGAATGTTTCTCTGTATATCTTAGGGCTTGTCCACACGTAACTGATTTTGCTGCAAAAAATGTCCGCAGCGTTTACGCATCAACTAGCAGACAATCTGCTGCAGAAAATCCACACTATTTCGTGAATTTTTTTTTAATGCGGAAAATAGTGCAGATTTTTGCCAAGGGCTGCGTGATGGTCATATCTCTTCTTCCTGTGATGTCATTTCCACCCCTGTAAGAAATTTTGCAGCATTTCTGCATCAAATTACACCGTACATCAGAAAAACGCAGGAAATCGGTCCACTTTCTGCAGCAATAATTGACATGCTGCGGATCTAAAATTACGCACCGAGGGGGAATTTCTGCACCGAACATTTCCGCCGCGTGTGGATGACATTGGTTGTTTCACACCCACTTTGCTGCTACTGTATTCTGCTGCGTATTTTCTGTCTGCAATTCTGGGCGGAAAATACTAATCAAATCCGTTCCGTGTGGACAAACAAGCCCTTCTAGTATTAAATGCAATGATGTGTAATACCTAATAAACGTAATTTAGTATTTTTGCATATACAGTCTATAGTGGTTATTCCTACTCTTTTTGGGGTTTTCACTCCCCTATTTGTGGAGGTGTGATATAGGTTGTATATCTTCTGGATATGTCATATGTCTTTCTATGAGAATAACACGGTTACGTTTTGTTTTAGTTTTTAGCCTTTTCTATTTCATTTACTTTCTTTACCTCCACCTGCATAGTCCATATGATGTAGAATATAGACGACATACCTGTTCCCATCCTACAGTTGGTATAATTTGTATTATTAATTTAGTATCTCACAGGGAAACCTCCTCACATACCCTGTAATGGGAACCTATGCTGTTTGAAGAGCAAGGTTGAGTATATAACAAGCCTACATATGGGAAGTTTTTGGGGTTTCGCATACATTGTTCTTGTCTTGTCCGTAATCCCATAAAAAACAAACAAATAAATACACTACAGTCAACCTCACCAGCCAGGAACGGCTGATAACAGGAAACAATAGATTGTATTCCATTATGCAGCAAATATAGATAAGATACAATTTTGGTTTATGGCCTTTTTTTAACGATCTCCATAAATGAACCTCGTATTCAGTATTTCCCTCCTAAACGGCTTAGTATTTGGATGTGCCACTAGTTTTATGTCCAGTAAGTAGAAGTCTCATTCACTTACCCTGTCAGCCACGGGATGTCGTCCTCAGTTATTGTTTTGTGAGCCCATGTTGAACGTCCCTTTCTTAGTTTGCTCCAGCAATCTCCGTGGTGTCAGGGGCCCGTCCACTCCATTAGTCAGTCCAGTGTGAGGTATTTGTGTAGAATGACCTAGTACTTCACATTGACGTTGCTGCGAGGAATCTGGCCCTGCCTGTTACAAGGCTGTGCTGGGTATACGGAGGAGTGGCAGCGTGTATACAGCCAGTCACCGGCAGCTTCTTATAAAGTAAGAATGTTGTCTCTCAGCTTTCATGTAAACCACTGGGTGGCACATGCTAATTACTTCTAGTATCTGCTTATTTGCATATGTACAGATGCAGCAGAACTTATTTTAGCACAACTCCTTGTGAAGGCATGGGTGGCTTTAATATCGGACCGCAGAGAAGTTGAGGCCCCCACAAAGACTTCGTATAACACAAATCTCAAAAAAACTTTGACTAGTGTCGGCACTTGTAGACATATATTTACTGTTACACAATAATTCTAGAATTCAGCTGATGGTCGTTCTGGGGGACTACGTCAGATTTATTAAGACTATCGTGTCCTACGCCATCTTAAACTAATGTGCGTTGGAGTAAGATGCGCCAAATTTATTGAGCGGCGCACACACACACCTCTTCATTTATTTTTAGTGCATCTTGCGCTGTTCTTATGAGCGAAATTGAAATCTATGCTTGCTAAGAACTGGCGTAGATTTGCGCTATAATTTGATACATTTGGCTGTCCGATGGTGGCCCCACTCCTCCTGGTTAACCCCACACACCTTCTCGCAACCTTTAAAAAGTGTAGATAAATTTTCAAATAGAACGTGCGCCAAAATTTGTGAATCTATCTTCTTTTACATCAGAATTATTTTGCGGCACTTTTCTTGGCGTTTTTTGCGGAGTAAAAAGCTGCGGCCAGATGTTAGCTGGAAGTCCATGGTGAAATCTAGAACGGGGTGATGTTTTTTTTTTCTCTTATCTGGCAATTTTTTTACAAAATCGCAGCCAATCTGCCTCTGGCGGTTTTTCCAGCATTTAGTGGCGTTTTTCTCCCATAAACATCCTATAGGTTTTAAAAAAAAAATTATTTTGTTTTCCTTAAAAAAAAACCGCTGGTGTCAATGTGTGGGGCATTTTCAGACTAAATCATGTATTGCAAAGAGGAATCTTTGCTAATCGTGTGACTCAAAGATCATATGTTGCAATGTGAAAAACGTTACCTAAAAAAACACAGGTACCATTTTTGTATATGTAGGGTCCTGTGTTTCCACACTCGCAGCTCTTTGGATTGTGCTTCTTGGGCCTTATTCAGACGAGTGTGTCCGCAAAAAAACAGACCGAATTTCATGCTTCAGTTCCTTGTGGCTTCAGTCCGTGTTTCTGCACTTCCTGTTTTTTTTTGTTTTTTTTTAATCATTTCTTAAGCACCTAGTGCGTGAAACACATGTCGTTCGTGTGCTGTCTGTTTTTCACACACCCATAGACTTCAACGGGCAACGTAGTCTTCAAAAACGGACTACAATGGACATGCAGTGAATTACACGCAACGGACACGCTTCATGAAAAATCACGCATGTCTAAATAGCCCCGTGGGCTGTCAGTTATATGTTCGTCTGAATAAGGCCTTACATAGAGACACGTGTACGCAGCTCCTTCAATAAAGCCACATATTCTGTGTAAACTCCTTACTGCTGTTCCATACAGTCCGGCTGCTCTGTTCACATTCGCATCGTAGCTTCCGTTTATAATCGAGCCATGACTGTTGTGCGGGATACGTTCTCAAATGGAGCCATGACCAATCCTGACAGGCCCCGTGACATAATGGAATCCATCAGGTTTTCCTCCGGGTTCTTTTGGTACTTTTGATAGCAAAACTAGCGCTTCATACTGCAAACATGCCAGTGTGAATAGAGCCTTGTTAGAAAATGTGAAAAACAAATGCCAGAGGCAAGGAAGCCTTATTTCCCAGCTACCAATGGTAGCTGGGAAATAAGGCTTCCTTGCCTCTGGCATTTGTTTTTCAATTGTTGTATTAGGCCTGCCAACTACCAAGGGTCCTAACTCCTTCTATTTTGTTAGAAAATGTGAGCGCTATAGAAGCCCTTTAAATTACAAACTCTGCTCTGCTACATCTGTACTGTATTGTCACTTAGTTAGGAAGTTGGAAAGTTTACCGTATTCACTTTTCAATGTGCCTTGCTGAAATGGTTTATTCTGAGCAGACAGATACATTGGACCGGTTGGGCTGGTTCACGCATTGACGGTTATATGCTGGAAGGTGAGAACAGTGGAAGGGTTTGTGCCCTGTGTTGGCTGACATACCAGTCATCGCCAGCATGGAAATTTACAGTAACTGTGACATGGGGCTAGTGTGAATACATGGAGAAAGTCATACCCCGTATACATTACAAGTCATTACAGATATCTCTATGGAGTATATTGCTGTCCTCTCTAGTGACTGGGATATGTAAAGCCATTGCTATTGACGGCACGTGGACGCCTGGTATATCATATCGGATTCGACATGTAGGCGTTTTTTATTGTAGTACAAAGTGTTGGATTATTTCTTTACAAGGCTCCAGCATATTGTGCCGGGATTTCCAATCCTAATAATTGGTGTTTCTTCTCTTCACACATATCCGAAATCTTCTATAAGCGCACCCCCACCTTCCATAGGTGTCACATGTATGTTACTGGAGATATCCGGGGTGACGGGTATTATGTATGGGGCTGCTATTACTTAGGTCACGTCTGATGGTTGACTACGTACAGCTTTTACCTCTCCGCTATCCAAACAACAACATTAATTACCTCAGAAATAACATCTGGACTTCAGTACAAAATGTTCTCAAAGACCCCAGAACAAGATATTCTCATAATGTGTGTTAAAAGACAAAATGTACACTGCTGACCAAGAAGCCAGTATATAGCCGTCACTATAGGGAATATCTATCTATCCATCCCATATATCGATCCATCTATCTATCTCATATCTATCCTATCTGTAAATGACACTTTGTTATAATAGGTAGAGGGGGGGCACCTACCTTTTTACCTGAATAGTAAAACCATCCAGCGTTAAGACTAAACCAGTACACAAAGACTAAACACGTTTCCCTTCCTCAGAAATAAGTAGAAGGATCTTGTCGTCCCAGAAGTTGCATGTTGTTCTATATGTTTGGTAGGCACGGTATTACAATTCCACGAGAAGTGCGTGTTTAATAACATAACTCTGCTGGTTATCCGTGTCTTACACTACAGACGTCTGCGTCCCCATAACAACACTTCCTGCCGGGCTCCGGCTCTTTCAGCCTTGTCACTGGGACATTTTTAGGATATTGACGTACATGGTGATGTGGATCCTCTGTGTCCTTATGTCAAGGCTGCACATGGCACGAAAACAAATATCTTCACATTTTTCATATACACTTTAAATACGATTCTTGGTAGTCCTCCTGCCCGCAGAGAAACTTTATTCTCCCGGGGAGTGGGATATAGAAGACCGGTTACCCCAATGTCAATTTCTATTGTTTACCATGGATTTAGCGATGTGTATTCCTCTCCCCTCTTCAATATCTGACAGATCTATTGTCAGATATTGAATTATTTTAGGACTATGTGGGGGAGAATTTTGTTACTTAATGATGTCGCTAATTTAAAATGTATATCCGATCATCTGCGGTCGGGGGAAACAAGCGTCGGTCGTGTATAGTAGCCGCTTCTCTCCCCCTAAATGACATGATTGTGTGGGCGATCATTACTGCTTGATGTAGCTACAGTATGTACTGTTACAACTAGTCCACCTATGAAGGAAAAAATACAAAAAGTTCTTACATAGCAATATTTAACTGGCATGGGCAGCAACGAAAAACCAGCTTTCAATATTAGTCTTTCTATTTAAAGACACTTTCTAATCAGACATTTGTTATCAGGCCCCTGTCACCAAAGCCAACAGAACATGGGTGGCGTAACATTCCTGCAACGTGCTCTCTCCTGTGTCATGTTCTTTATATATATATATATAATCAATGTAATAGTAAAATCCTCCTTGTACTTTGGTTTCGGCGTTGCCTGAAACACAAATCGTTAAATGTTCCCATTATGAGTGTATGTCAGACAATGACGGAGTGGATTACATATGAGTGAAGTGTCCTGCTGTGTTGTCTAAACATGTCTGTGTCTCTGGCTTGTGATGACCTTGTGAACCCGTCACACTTGCATTACATTAACCAGGTTTTACATATCAGAGCGTTAGTCAAGAAAACCGTTACCGTGAGGCTCATCCCGTAACCAAAACACAAGGTTTTCACACGTAGATTCTACAATAACTTATTTTTGGTAGATGTGGCAACCAATGGAAACAAAGGATTCCTACCCAACGTTTAAAAGGGGTTGTCCACTTTCAGCAAATGAATGTTATTTTTTGTACAATTAAGTTTTATATAATCTTGCAATGTTCTTTCAGTATTCATTCCTCAGGGTTTTCAAGATCTCTGCATGTTATTCAGTAGGAACATTTCGTCGTTTGCTCCAGTGAATGAAATTCTGTCCATGGTCATGTGATGGACACACAGGTGCACGGCTCGTTACAGTATGTGTATCACAGCGGTCTTGTAACGAGCTGTGCACCTGTGTGTCCATCACATGACCATGGACAGAATTTTATCCACTGGAAGTGAAGAATGAATGTTCCTACTGAATAACAACAAGCAGAGATCTTGAAAACTGTGAGGATTTAATACACAAAAAATATTGGAAAATGTATATAAACTTTTTAATGGTACAACAAATAACATTAAAGGGGTTGTCCGAGATTTATTTTTTCAGTAAATTTAAATACACATTGCACATATTTACAGTTTAATAATATACTTACCGGTGCAATCTTGCTTCTGTTCTCCGCTCTGGCTGCTCTTTTCTTCGGATCACATGACTTCTGACGTCACTTTTTCAGGCTCCTCCACGGTCGCGTCGTATCCCGATCACATGGTCTCGCCCCAGAGAGACCTCGGATGGGATGAGACACGTCACTGGTGACGTGTCGTTTCTGCGTGTGCTGGGTCATTACTGCCCGCCCAGCCTATGTAGCTTTTCACTGTGAGCGCGCCTATGCATGTTCACAGTGAAAAGGGACGGCACCTGCGGACTAGCCCAGTCTACGAGGTACAGTGGCAGCATCTGTACTTTTACTTCTTATGCTGCAAAGCCTACACATAGTAGGCTTTGATGAGGGATTATATAACACGCAGCACACGGGCTGCATGCAGCCCTTGAGGCTGTTATCTGCGGCCCGCGGGACACCGTTGCTCCCTAGGACTGAGCAGGCCCAAGGAGGAGCCGCACTACGCTAGTATAGGCTCTGCTCCGATGTCAGGCGAGTCCCGGAGCAGAGCCTATAATAGTACACTGTATAAGATCTTCTGGGGTCCTGTATCTAAGCCTACATTGTTAGGCTTAGATACAGGGTCTAACAAACAGTGTCACACATGGAGCCTGTATGTAAGCCTAACACAATGTAGGCTTAGATCAGGACCCCAGATGACATTCTTTTTATTCCTGTATAAGATTAGTGTTTTGGGGCCCTGTATCTAAGCCTAACATGTGGTATTCTTAGATAAATGGCCCATGTGTGACACCGTCTGCTTGGTAATGTATCTAAGGCTACCTTGTGCTAGGCTTAGATACGTGGTCTAACAGACAGTATCACACATGAGCAGTGTATCTAAGCATCCCTTTTTTTTTTTTTCTTAGTTATTAGGTGTTTTTTACAGGTTGGGTCCTTGGTACTACATCAGGTTCAAGGACTACTTCAATGACACGTTTTTTATTTTGAATAAAATCGTTAACCAGTGTTATGTGTGTTCTTTTATTTCATTAGAATATTTTTTCTATGTCCTTCTCATTTATTTCAAAATGTATTGCTAGTGCATTATTAATGGCCACTGTCTGACCGCGTCCATTAGTAAGGCTTCATGCACACGAGCGTGTGTAATTTCCACGTGTGAAAAACTTGCGTCAATCCCGTCCGTGTGTGTGTGCGTTATGCATCAGTGTGCTTTTCGATTGTCATGCGTTATTCACGCACTCACAAAGCCAGCCCATTTTTTTCTTTTTTCCACTGAATTGATGCGTAAATCACGCACGCATTGACTTCAATGTGAGTGTAGGTGCATGATAACGCACCAATAGAGGACAAGCCGTATGCTTCACGCAGCGGACACTCGCTGCGTGAAAAGTCACGCATGAGTGAACGGCCCCATTGAAATAAATGGGCCGCGTGTGTTGTGCGTTTTTTCTACGCACAGCACACGGACGTGATTCACGCTTGTGTAAATTGTGCCTAAGGCCTCATTCACACGGGGGTGAATCTCGTCCGTGTGCTGATCGTGTGCACCTCGCACGGACCTATGTTACTCTATGGGGCCGTGCAGACTGTCCGTGTGTTTCACGCAGCGTGTGTCCGCTGCGTAAAACTCACGACATGTCCGATATTTGTGCGTTGTTCGCGCTTCACGCACCCATTGAAGTCAATGGGTGTGTGCAAATCACGCACAGCACACGGAAGCACTTCTGTGTGACGCGCGTAATTCGCGCAACAGCAGTAAAAGATATGAATGAAAACAGAAAAGCACCACGTGCTTTTCTGTTTACAGAGTGTCATAATGATGGCGGCTGCGCGAAAATCACGCAGCCGCGCATCATATGGGGGTGACACACGGAGCTGTTAAGTGCCTTTTGCGTGCGCAAAACGCCGCGTTTTTTGCGCACGCAAAAGGCACCCGCTCGTGTGAATCCGGCCTCAGACTGTGTGCAGGGAGGGAGCCGTCTGCCTGTTATTTGTAATTAGAGCAGGGAAGGACCTGTGACCATTGAGGGGTGTGGCAGTATGCAAATAGCTGAGGTGCTTTGGAGGAAGGGGGGGGGACTGTCTCCTCAGATGCAGCAGGGGATCATGGGTATGGTGGGTTACAAGACAGGAAACAGCAAGGGATGTAAACAAACAGAAAAAGCAGCAGTGACGATGGAAATCAAACAGAAACTGGTTAGAAGTTTAATAGGGGGTATTAGGGAAGACAAATCAAGGCTGGGGGACATTTTTTTGAATTTATTTGTTTCCTGGACAACCACTTTTAATTTCCTGAAAAGGGACAACCACTTTATCGGCTGTATGTACAAATGACAATTTCATGTTTTCTCTGCCTCTCTGGATTTTATGGGCGGGTAAACATACAAGTCTAAAGTGAATGTACACACTTGAACCTTCCTTTTTCATTTTTTATTTTTTTTATTTTAGATTTTAAAAAAATAATAAAAGAAAAAAAGTTCTGTGCTAATCAGTTTCTTAATATACCTTTTATAAAGGTCACTGATACAGAGCTCCAAATCTCCTGCATACACATGTCATGTTTTTTGTTTTTTTTATTGTATTGCTTTTAATATAATAACAAAAATTTTATTTAATGGTGTTCTAATTTTTTACTTTTTAATGTATTCTTAATTTTACTTCTCTATGGGGGCTGGCATTTTTTTTTTTCATCCCTGTATGTATCGATTAACGACACATACAGAGATGATATACGGCACATACATCCCCATAGAGAATGCGAACGGGAGCCATTCCATTCTCAGTTGCGTGCGTCGTCTGTGCGCCGACTTTCTGCAGGCACCACTAGAGGGTATACATTCAACTCCATTTTGCCCCATGCACGCGATCATAACTGATCCATTAATTTCTTTGGCCCACGGGCGCTTTCCTATATTTTTACGGGAAGGTGTCTAGGGTCACCAAAAATAGGACACATCCTGTTTTTTTTTTTTTGTTTTTATGGACCGTGCTCCCATACTGTATAATGTGAGCACAGCCCGCAAATGCGGGTGAGTGTCCACGGCTGGCTGTGCCTGTAATCACAGACCTCCGATAGTATGCAGAAAGCTCCCTCCAGTGGTGACAGCCGGCATGTTCTATTTTACATCTATGTGTATGCAGGGAATTTGGAGCTCTGTATCAGAAAAACAGAGCTCTGACCATTATAGAGATATATTTGGAAATTTATCTGCACAGTGGATATTTACTTTAAGGTTTTAGGCTACACAGTGTTGAAGTTTGGTCATGCAAGAATCGATGTAAAATAGCGGGATTACCACAACACAAGCTCCCGTATTTACTACGGAAAACAAGGTTGCGGACAATCTTGGGATTCTCGCAACAATTCCAACCTGCAGCAAGGTGTATAGATTTGTTGGAACAACGTAAATGGGGAAATAATCTAATGGAAAATCCTGTGTTGTGTAGTTCTATTTCTTCCTGAACTCCTTCATTGTCACCTCAAAGTTTCCAGTAAAATTCATTGGGCACGTGGATCTTTGTTATGATGAGGATGTACGGTGTCTGGAATATAAACCAACCCTGTTATTCCTGTTTTTTCTCATGCAGCTTGGCAAATAAACAGGACCGGGAGGGTGCGATGGCAGAGGCGGATATCATAGAGTTTCTTTCGCTTGAGAAATTAGTAAATGACAACAAGTGCTTGTGTCAAATCGTGAGTATTATTTTATTTCGTATATTCAACCCCTTAACCCCTTAAGGACACGGCCAATTTTGGCCTTGAGGACAGAGCAATTTTTTTTACATTTCCCTCTTTGCATCCCGACGCTCATAACGCTTTTATTTTTTGTACGACGTAGTTGTATGAGACTTTGTTTTTTGCTGGACAAGTTGTACTTTATGTAGGTACCATTTTTTGGTACAAATACATTATCGTTTAATTTCTATAAATTTTTAATTCGATTAAAATGCAGAAAAAAAGCAGTGGCGCAGCAGTTTTAATATTTTTTTTTTTACACCATACACCGATCACCATAAATAATGTTATACATTTGTTGTACAGGTTGTTACGGTCGTGGCGATACCAAATATGTCTATATTATTTCATGTTTTGGGACTTATATTTTAAAAAGTTGATTTATTATAAAAAATGTGTGTTTCTGTGTATTTTATTTACTTTTTATTTATTTATTTATCATTAATTTTTTTTTTGCATTCATTTAACTTTTTTTTTTTTTAATCCCATAAAGGGATTTATGATTTTGATTTTTATTTTGTAACTGTAATGTACAGGCATATATCTATATGCCAGTACATTAGCCTGTGTACTGATCGTACACAGGCAGTTGTTAGGGCATACCTCAGTATGCCCTAACAACAGGAAATATGTTCAGACAGCCCTGGGGTCCTTCACTGGACCCTGGGCTGTCTGGCCATACGAGTTGTGGACTTTGATCGCGTCACAGTTATCTTCAGTGACGCGATCAATGTGCAGTCCCCTCTCCTTGAACGCCGCGATCAGCTTTCATCGCGGCGTTCAAAGGGTTAACAGTGGAGAGAAGATGTTTCTCTCCTCTCCGCTGTCAGAGCGGGGCCGTGGCTGTGTATTACAGCCGTTCCCCTGCTCTCGATCGCACACACAGAGACGGCTGTCACACAGGACGAGTATGCTCGTCCTAATGCGCGAAGTGCTCGCCGCTCAGGACGAGCATACTCGTCCTGTGTCGGCAACCAGTTAAAGAGGCTCTGTCACCAGATTTTGCAACCCCTATCTGCTATTGCAGCAGATCGGCGCTGCAATGTAGATTACAGTAACGTTTTTATTTTTAAAAAACGAGCATTTTTGGCCAAGTTATGGCCATTTTTGTATTTATGCAAATGAGGCTTGCTAAAGTCCAACTGGGCGTGTTTAAAGTAAAAGTACAACTGGGCGTGTATTATGTGTCTACATCGGGGCGTTTTTACTTCTTTTACTAGCTGGGCGTTGTGTATAGAAGTATCATCCACTTCTCTTCAGAACACCCAGCTTCTGGCAGTGCAGACACAGCGTGTTCTCGAGAGATCACGCTGTGACGTCACTCACTTCCTGCCCCAGGTCCTGCATCGTGTCGGCCACATCGGCACCAGAGGCTACAGTTGATTCTGCAGCAGCATCAGCGTTTGCAGGTAAGTCGATGTAGCTACTTACCTGCAAACGCCGATGCTGCTGCAGAATCAACTGTAGCCTCTGGTGCCGATGTGTCCTCGCTCGTCCGACACGATGCAGGACCTGGGGCAGGAAGTGAGTGACGACACCGCGTGATCTCTCGAGAACACGCTGTGTGTCTGTGCACTGCCAGAAGCTGGGCGTTGTGAAGAGAAGTGGATGATACTTCTATACACAACGCCCAGCTAGTAAAAGAAGTAAAAACGCCCCGATGTACGCACATAATACACGCCCAGTTGGACTTTAGCAAGCCTCATTTGCATAAATACAAAAATGGTCATAACTTGGCAAAAAATGCTAGTTTTTTAAAAATAAAAACGTTACTGTAATCTACATTGCAGCGCCGATCTGCTGCAATACGAGATAGGGGTTGCAAAATCTGGTGACAGAGCCTCTTTAAGGACGTGGACTAATTTTGAAATCTGACGTGTCACTTTATGTGGTAATAACTCCAGAATGCTTTTACCTATCCAAGCGATTCTGAGATTGTTTTCTCGTGACGCATTGGACTTTGTTACTGGTAAAATTTGGTCGACATATTCCGTATTTCATTGTGAAAAACACCTAAATTGAATGGAAAATTGCAAAATTAACATTTTTCCAAATTTAAATGTATCTGCTTGTAAGACAGGCAGTTATAACACACAAAATAGTTGCTAATTAACATCCCCCATATGTCTACTTTACATTGGCATCATTTTTTGAACATCCTTTTATCTTTCTAGGACGTTACAAGGCTTAGAACTTTAGCAGCAATTTCTCACATGTTCACGAAAATTTCAAAAGACTATTTTTACAGGGGCCAGTTCAGTTGTGAAGTGGCTTTGAGAGGCCCATACAATACAAACCCCCATAAGTCACCCCATTTTAAAAACTGCACCCCTCAAAGTATTCAGAACAGCATTTAGAAAGTTTCTTAACCCTTTAGGTGTTTCACAGGAATTAAAGCAAACTAGGGCTAAAATTTACAAATTTCATGTTTTTTGCAGAAATGTTTTATTTTTTTGTAATTCTTTATTTAAGGAAAAGTTTCACATAAATTTCAAAAGGGATAAAGAAAGGAAAAAATAATCTGGAAGGGGAGTAGACATATAATCGAAAAATTTTCACAACCGGATAAACTCTCTCAATGAGTCTCGTAAATATGGACAAACAGGAGTTATGTTTGCAGAAATTTTTAATCCTTTTTTTTTCTGTAACATAGAAGTTTTACCAGAGAAACGCAACTCAATATTTATTGCCCAGATTCTGCAATTTTAGAAATATTCCACATGTGGCCCTAGTGCGGTAATGGACTCAAACACCGGCCTCAGAAGCAAAAGAGTAGCTAGTGGATTTTTGGGACTCCTTTTTATTAGATTATATTTTAGGCACCATGTCAGGTTTGAAGTGGTCTTGTGGTACCGAAACAAAGGAAACACCCCAAAAAAGACACCATTTTGGAAACTATAACCCTTGAGGAATTAATCTGGGGGTGTAGTGAGCATTTTGACCTGGGGCTCGTAGTTCTCGGGGATTGGGGCCCACATGGGGTCACTACTCTCGGGGGCTGGTGTAGTAGACGTCCGGGGCGACGTCTGCCGGTTCCTCATCCTCACTTGATGAGGAAGTGGAGAGGTAGATTAGGGTTTCTATGTCACTTCCGGACTCGCTGTCCGAAGCAATAATGGCATATGTCTCCTCAGCCATAAATACTATACGGGCCATTATGCTCTTTATCAGATAGGTAGGTTTTTGCACAACATACCTAACTAAACGAACTAAAAGGCTTGTATTAGGCAATCAGTTATGGCAATGTCACTGATCCTCTAGGCGTGTTTACATCAGTAACAAAACCTACCTAACTAAACTGCTATATGTTGTTGTTTTTTTTTTTTTAGGTTTTTATATTTTTATATATTTTTTTAAGGGTTTTTTTTATAACCAAAGAAAAGGGCTAGATCAAGGCTTGTATTAGGCGATTAGTGATGACTAAGTCACTGATCAGAACGCGGGACAGCAATACTCGTGCCAGGGGTTTACAAAATAAATAAGTTATGGTCTATATTATAAATGGCAAAAAAGAAAGTAGGAGAAAATAAAAACCAGTAGCAAGGATTTTGAACAGTGATCAGCAAATTATTCAGTTATAGGGGTGATCGGGGGGTAAAGGGTAGAAGATGGGGGTAGTGGTATGTGTGTGTGTGTGTGTATATATATATATTACACAGCGCTCTATGACACAACCGCTCTGCTACCTCTCAAGAACTGCAATGAGGGTACAGAGCAGGATCATAATGAAAATGGCTACCAGTGTAATATGATTGGTCTGTCAAGACAGACCAATCATAGCAATCGCCGAAGAGGGACCAGTCTGATTGGTACCTCGGTGATTTATAGTGATTGGCTCCTGTCCGTGACCGCAGCCAATCTGTTGTCTTCACTCCCCCGAGGCCTGATCGCCGCCTCCAATATGGCGATGGTCAGTCAGTAATGACTGATCTGTCGCGATCGCCTCTGAGCGACCACTGCGATGGGTCCCTCAGCGTTGAGCAGTGATAGTCTGTGGTCCAGGACAGCAGCTATCACTACTCCTGTGTCTGGGGAGACAGGTGCCTGTTAACGCCATGGCGTAATAGTCAGTCAGCCTGTGACTGACTATTACGTCACATAGCGTTAAGGGGTTAATAGAGTTTATAATAGCAACTGTTGTATTTTGACTTTTTTATATGGACTGTCTTCCTTTTTTACCTTAAAAATAAATCCTCACCTTTTTATAATCTTGTCATTTTTACATCCAAAATTCTGTTCAGATTTATTTCTTAATATAGATTTATAGGGTTCAGAGCTCTATTTATCTGATATGAGCTCCAGATCCCCTGTATAGACATGGATTAAAAAATACAAACATTCTGGATACCTGCAGCCACCACTAGAGGGAGCTTACTGCATAGTGGGCTATTCATGGCTTCTACTGGGGCCTCACCACCCAGAACATTATGGCATGGACTATGACCAATGGTGAGGCACAGGCATCACAATTTCTGAAAAATTATCTCAATTTGTCTTAACTTTTCTCCTGGACCCAGTATAATAAAATAAACACAAATGGACTGAAGCACTGGTCTTAAAGAGGCTCTGTCAGCACATTATAAGTGCCCTGTCTCCTACATAAGGAGATCGGCGCTGTAATGTAGGTGACAGTTAGGCTATGTTCACACGGAGTATTTTGGGGGAGGAATATCTGCCTCAAAATTCAGTTTGGAAGTTTGAGGCAGATTTTCCTCTCCCTGCACGCCGATTTTCGCGGCGATTTTCGCGCCGTTTTTCGCCCAAGGCCATTGAGCGCCGCGGGCATAAAACACCGCGAAATACGCTTTCTCTGCCTCCCATTGAAGTCAATGGGAGGTCAGAGGCGTAAACGCCCGAAGATCGGGCATGTCGCTTCTTTTTCCCGCGAGGCAGTTTTACTGCTCGCGGGAAAAAGACGCCGACGCCTCTTATTGAAATCAATGGGAGGCGTTTTCGGGCCGTTTTTGACGAGTTTTGCGACGCGGTTTCCGCGTCAAAAAACTCTGCAAAATGCTCCGTGTGAACATAGCCTAATGCTTTTTATTTAAAAAAACGATCTATTTTCACAACATTAGGAGCGATTTTGGTTTATGCTAATGAGCTTTCTTAATGCCCAAATGGGCGTATTTTTACTTTCGACCAAGTGGGCGTTGTACAGAGGAGTGCATGACGCTGACCAATCGGCATCATGCACTCCTCTCCATTCATTTACACTGCACTTTCCTACATTATAGCGCCGATCTCCTTATATAGAAGATAGGGCACTTATAATGTGGTGACAGAGCCTCTTTAATACTGTATTTAATTTATAACCATATGCAGTTAGCTCTTAAGCTCCCTCTAGTGGCAGCTCTCTGCATCCCGAATGTTACCTTTTACGTCTATCTTTTCAGGGAATTTGGAGCTCTGTGTCAGATTAAAGGAGCACGAACCACTGAAAAGATATGTAAAAAATATAATCAGCCCAAAATTTTAACACTATATAGACTATAAAAAAACATGATGATTATCAAGGGTGGACATTTACTTTAAGTTGGCCATACACTTGAGATTAATGTCAAACCTGACGATTTCGATGTCCGTTGTATGGGGGCCTTCCAAATTTTCCCCAATGTCAGGTCAGGGAAAAAATCCTCTGGCAGCAGCTTATTCCCTTCTTGCATGTTTATGGTGGAGTTGGCTGAGAGAGTGTTCAGATGACCGCTATCTAAAGTATATGGTTAGGGCTTGTTCACCCGTGGCAGAATTGCTGCGTATTTTCCGGATGGATTTGCGGCAGGATATAACTCCAGCAGATTACAGTACCAGCAAAATGGATTTGATTATTACAAACCGATCTGCAGCGGCAAATCTGCGCAGTATGGTGTGCATTTGCGGCTGCGGATTACCCTGTGGCTTCCTCTGGATTTACTGCAGAGCAGCTAATCCGGTGTGTGTGAACGTGGCCTTAGATCTAGACTTCATGGCAATTTTTTAGAGTGACATCGTACAAAATTACTATGTAGTATCTCTGAATATGGTGTGAACTACACGGACACCATGCTGGAGGTCAGTGGGTAATAGTCGCTCCTTTGACTGCTTTTAATACTTCAGGTAATGAGTGATGGCACTAATTCTTGCCTCTTGGGACCTGAACACAGTTCTTTCTGTAAAAAAATCAAATGTTTACTGCTCATAAGTCTTTTTAAGTTACTTTCCCAAAGCAGATCTATCACCTGAATATTCTGACGTATTTAAGGGCAGAATATTACAGAGCAGGTCCCCTCTACTATTAGTCCAAACAAAAAAATATTGTGCTGTTTGGCTAATAGATCCTCTCACGGAATATAGTGGACTCCTAGTTATGAGTCCGCTGTATTCATCATGACGAGAGCGCTCCCCCCGCCTCTCACCTGTGACTGATGGCTGCCGTGTATCTGCCTGTATACAGAGCCGTCAGCAGTCACTGGGGAATAGGGCAGCATATTCCGATGACCGATCCACTTTAAGATGGTTATAAATGCTAAGCGATTTATTTAGGCTATAAATGCATGGAATTATTATTATTTTTTTATATATATATTTATTTATCTTTCTTCTCCTGATGCTTAGGAGCCTTGTTCAGCAGTTCTAGGCTTTGGGAAGAAGATTGACTCTCATATCAGAAAGGGTCTGAAATGGTTGCTGGAAGTCATTGCAAAAGATTTTGAAGCACTAAATGAACGTGTTCAGAAAGAGACAACAGAACAGCGAGCCCAGGAGGAACAAGATAAACAGAAAATAGCAGAGCGGGTCAAGAGTATACGGGAGGAACGGTAATATATTCCACGTTGTGGGGTTGTACACACCTGAGGCGCTGTTTTTGAGGTTCTGTTGCCGGCCTTTGCAGCAAAATCGCAGTGCTGTACAACAGGTTTATGGCTGGATACTGGTTTTCTTTATGCGCTGACCAGTATAGTCTGCTAAATGTATTCAGCACATCAAAAAAATGTATGTTACAGTAAAAATCTCCTACAAGTAAAAGTTTAGTAAAATGTAAATATATAGGACACGTAAAACATTGCAGAAATAGCACGTTGTTATTTTGAAGTAATAGACGCGTCTAACAACATGGAAATTTACTGGAATTTCGTATTATGTCCGAAAAGAGATCAGTCAATTTATGCGTTCTTAAAGAGAATTGGTCACCTGGACAGACACCTTTTTATAGAGTAAGGGTGGTCTTACATGGCGCGACGTGGGCGGTGTAAACGAGTACCAAACAACGAGACCGCTCATTGATCGGCGCTCGTTTGCTCCTTTCACTATTATGAGCTAGTATGGGGACGAGCGATCATTACTCGGATCGCTCGTCCTCATACATGTCAATCATGTCGGCAGCGCGTCTCCCTGTTTACAGGAAGATGTGCTGCAGACTACGATAATCTTTTTGGCTGCACAAACTATACAATCAGCCGATGAACGAGCGTTTGCTCGTTTATCAGCTGATCGTTGTCCTGTTTCTGTGAATGCTTGTTTGCCAGATAATTGGCCCGTGTAAAAGGTCCTTAATTGTCGTTTCAGGTGACTTTTCAGAATAAGCGGTCATGTTGGTACATGGGGAATTACACTATTTCTGGCCATTATATGACTTGTATTCTGCATTTATCAGCAGTTTTCCCCTCTACAAGCTATAACTTCAATTGTCCGTTTTTCCTAAGCTTCGCTCCAGGTGTGGAGTCTAGCCGCTATGATCTCTCCCATAGACTGGACAGAGGAGGAGGAGATCCTCTTTTAAGTTCTCTCTTTCTTTGTATTTTCTCTCTATCTGCTCCCTCTTCTCCCCTTTCGCTCTCCATAGACTTCTATGGGCAGCAGCTCTGAACTGATCCCTCAGTGAGCTGATCATCTGCCTGATCTCTGCCTCACTGAAGATGGATTTTACCAATGAATTGCAGAGTGATCGAGGGAGGAGAGGAGTCTGATAAGTGGAAAAAGAGGCATTTTTATGTAATAAGATATATTACAAAGTTGTTTTTTTTATCACCGCTTGTATTATTTAGGGGGGAAAATTGTAACAACAGTGACTCTTAAAGTAGGAGCACCCAGTGTTTCCTCTAAGCTGTGTGCTTGGGGAAGGAAAGAGCTCCCAGCGCTTACTGACCTATTAAGATCTGTAGGCCCAATAACTGGTGTACCTGTCTTCAGGGTTTTGGAATTTTTAACTCTGTCATTACTAGAGATTGCAGATTAGAGGTAACGTGGGGGAATGTATTAGATGCTTTTAGGAAACCGCTCAGCAGGTGTAGTAACCGTGCCTCTTGGTTATATTTGACTGCATCCATGGCATTTGTGTGGAGGCTGTGGGCTTGTGATGCCTCTCAGCACCTTCATTTCCATAGTGCGCTTGTTTTAAACCGGCATCTATAACAGGGTTTCAGTCTAAAATGTTGAAGCTCCATTTAAGCTATCCCTACACATTAGTTTTCTGTTGGCAGATCTCACTGCCTATCTGATATCTTTGGAAAACCGCATGGGTTTTTACTGTGATTTGGTGCATTTTTCTCTGCAACTGTTTAGAAAAACATATTAAATCGTGGTAAAACCGAACACCTCTACCACATTTTCTAAATGGACCCTAAGGATGCCAGCGGGCCACAGCAGTCATTGATGCCTATGGAGAGGTTAGATAGAGGAGTAGCTGTATAGGATTTTCTTTGGCTTGTCCTGTATTATTTTACTTGGGAATGAGCAATTCTTGGGGTATATCAGAAGGTTCATCTGTAGGCCTAAGAAAAACACTGAGCTCATGAGTTGTATCAAATGACCAATTCAGCTCTACTGCATTGTCTGACTTAACTCTGCTACATCTGTAACTGGCACAATAACTACCAAACAAACAACTTTCGGTCAGCCGTTCTCGAATACCTATTAAATAGAGAGATTATATTTATTAAGTTTCTAAACAATTTTTCCAGCTTCTGCCTCTTCTCATTGGTTGGATCGTATGTAAAATGTAACCTCATACCGTCACGGCCGGTCTGCGGATTGAGTTTCTGTAATGGATTCTGCAGTGGTTGTGTCAAAACATATTAATGTTTCATTTCATTATCTACAGAGAAGAAAGGGAAAGGGAAGAAGCTGAGCGAGAGGGGAGACAAATGGTAGACGAAGACACATCTGTTCCGATCGTCAATCCATTCCAGCCTATATCCGCCGTTATCATGGAGGTATATCATCATAGAGCGCAGTATTTACTGTGTGTGTGTATAATCTTTCTATCCTGTTGGGTTGGACTTTGATCTGGTTTTATAACAAGAAATCAATGTGAAGCCTGATTCACAAACCAGTCATTGATAGGAACTCGGCAGCACACGGCAGATGGAACCTAGTTTTATAGCCGGACACATGATAACTTCTATAGAGAACACCTGTCTAGGGGAACACACGTGGAGTACAATAGAAGCTGTATATTGTATATATTCTATAAGGGACAGCTGAACAAACATTACACACCTGTTTGGCCAAGTTTTTCTCCGCTCATGACCAAAGCTGCTTTGAATTGCAAAATATTTCCTCTTTTTATCGCTAGAACGAAGACCAAATCAGGAAGGAAAAGGAGAAAAAGCGTCAAAAAATGGTGAATGGACAGAATGGGGTAGACATTGCCCTGGAGCCCAAGGCACAAGAAGAAGAGATGGATTCCGGCAGTGACGGGAGTGAGAGCGGCCGGGCATCTCAGGATGGACATTTATTAGAATCCTACAAAGATGCCTTGGCCCAGAAGCTGGAGCAGGATGATACAAATGTAGATCCTTCTGAACGGAGGGAATCAGGTACCTTTTTATATATTATTGTAAGATTTTACTATAAAAAGTTATTAATGTGTATATGGGATGATCTGGGCCTCATGTACAGGGTGGGCCATTTATATGGATGCACCTAAATAAAATGGGAATGGTTGGTGATATTAACTTCCTGTCTGTGGCACATTAGTATATGGGAGGGGGGAAACTTTTCAAGCTGGGTGTTGACCATGGCGGCCATTTTGAAGTCGGACATTTTGTATCCAACTTTAGTTTTTTCAATGGGAAGAGGGTCATGTGACACATCAAACTTATCGAGAATTTCACAGGAAAAACAATGGTGTGCTTGGTTTTAACGTTACTTTATTCTTTCATGAGTTATTTACAAGTTTCTGACCACTTATAAAATGTGTTCAAAGTGCTGCCCAGTGTGTTGGATTGTCAATGCAACCCTCTTCTCCCTCTCTTCACACACTGATAGCAATGCCGCAGAAGAAATGCCTCCCGATCTGACCCCCTTAGACTTTTATCTTTGGGGTCATCTGAAGGCAATTGTCTATGCTGTGAAGATACGAGATGTGCAGCAACTGAAACTACGGATACTGGAAGCTTGTGCTAGCATTTCTTCTGCGGTGTTGCTATCAGTGTGTGAAGAGTGGGAGAAGAGGGTTGCATTGACAATCCAACACAATGGGCAGCACTTTGAACACATTTTATAAGTGGTCAGAAACTTGTAAATAACTCATGAAAGAATAAAGTAACGTTAAAACCAAGCACACCATTGTTTTTCTTGTGAAATTCTCGATAAGTTTGATGTGTCACATGACCCTCTTCCCATTGAAAAAACTGAAGTTGGATACAAAATGGCCGACTTCAAAATGGCCGCCATGGTCAGCACCCAGCTTGAAAAGTTTCCACCCTCCCATATACTAATGTGCCACAAACAGGAAGTTAATATCACCAACCATTCCCATTTTATTTAGGTGTATCCATATAAATGGCCCACCCTGTATATCAAATGGTGCAGTCAAAATGTGGGCTTCATTGGATGTTTGTCATTACGCTGCCTCCTGCAAAGCAGTCCCATGGGTCAGACCTGAGGGGGTGTTTTCTTGTGCACAGGGCTGGGGGGTGGCGGGGACCATGTCGGTAATGCCGGGTTGTTGGATTATATACACATTCCGGAACAACCCCATTATCTCCGAATCACTTTTTTTTTTTTTTTTTTTTGTAAGTAATACTTGTTTGAAGATTTTGTCTTCAAATTTACTTCAATGGAGTAGATCCATCTTGATGATTTATTTCCACACTAGCCACTGGAGCACACACAGGCTGACCTTTCCGTAGGCAGGGTGAGCAAAGTCATATTACAGGGAAGGGGGTTTAGAGGGGTTGCTTAGTTTTGGAAACCCATTGTCCTATACCCTATTAGGGAAATCTGAGTCCAGAGAGGGAGGGTCCTCAGTTTAAGATCCTCATCTATTGGCCAGAGTGTTACAAAGAGCGTCTCTCACTCTGGAGGACTTGTTCTGTCCTGCACAGACATCCTATTGAAATAAATGGGCACTGCCTATTGCTTGATTTCTCCTGTGGTGGCGCTGCAGGGAAATTAAACACTTACTGCCAGGTTTCACCACAGATTACAACTGATGGTCCCTACAGATGGACATTTTGTGATCAGATTATTTGCAAGGGACTCTTCTAAAACGTACGGATTGTCCAAAGCTGAGAACCCTTTTAATAACGGATACGGCTCTATTTTTCTTCTGGGGCACTAGATAAGGTGTGATAACACTATACATTATACTCCTATATAAGGCTCTGTATGCAGCTTCCTACCACTGCCTGGTCTCTGGGGAGGGGGCTGTACTCACTTTCTGGAGACAGAAAAGTGTCTATAGACTTATACAGTTCATGAACTCCCATTCATTGCAGCTGCCATAAAGCACACACAGTCTGCTGCACTTTCTATACAGTCAAGGCAAAAAAAAAAGTGTTCACCTTCAATATGGCCGACCCCAGGGGCTTTTTAAAAACAAATAGCTACATTTAAAGAAATATTACACACATTATTTCTCTTCTGCATATTTACATTGAAATAATAATAAAATTACATGATCCGTTCCCTCTAATTTATTTCTTCATTTTTTTTATTTTATTTTTTTAAGTTCAAAGCAAAAAGAAGACGAAAAAGCTGAAAATGAAAAGAAATAATAAAATAGAACCATTAAGTGCAGAGGAGTCTGATTTAAAGAGCCCGACTACACCCCCATCTCAATTACCTGGTGAGTAAAGAAATGCGCCTCCTGCTGGAAGATATCCAAATAAATTATTATTAGTTTTATTATGGACAATACTGAAGAGGGCTTTCTGTATATCTTGCTATAACTCCTGGACATTGACCGTCTCTCCATCGGGGCTTTATAGAATTGTTCAAATGCGAAAATAACTTCACTGATTAAACAGTCCAATGGATTACATTATTTTATATATTAGATTACACAAACATTGCAATAATCTTTCTGTATAGCTCGTCTTCATTATGCTTGTAAAGAAACGATATTTTATATGCTCTTTTTAAATATTTTCTATGCGGTTTGTCAGTGTATTTATTAATATTGCAGCTTTTTACTATGTCATTTTATTGTTAAAGGGGTTTTTCCATGGTTGACTTTGACATGTCTGGGCAGCCGGGACTCCCTCTGATCTTAGTCCAGGGCGTTTAGCGGAGATGTGGCCCCATATATGCAGGCAATTCTTTATTAGAACCTGTTAGTCCTCATCGGTGGGGGTCCCAGCTGTCAGACCACCACAGAGTCTTGTGAAATGTCATGGAAGTATTTTTGGGATCAGTATTTAAAGAGGCTCTGTCACCAGATTTTGCAACCCCTATCTCCTATTGCAGCAGATCGGCGCCGCAATGTAGATAAGAGTAACGTTTTTTTTTTTTCTTCAAAAAACGAGCATTTTTGGCCAAGTTATGACCATTTTTATATTTATGCAAATGAGGCTTTCTAAAGTACAACTGGGCGTGTATTATGTGCGTACATCTGGGCGTTTTTACTTGTTTTACTAGCTGGGCGTTGTGAATGGCAGTGTATGATGCTGACGAATCAGCATCATCCACTTCTCTTCGTTACCACCCAGCTTCTGGCAGTGCACAGACACACAGCGTGTTCTCGCGAGATCACACTGTGACGTCACTTCCTGCCCCAGGACCTGCATCGTGTTGGCCACATCGGCACCAGAGACTACGTTTGATTCTGCAGCAGCATCGGCGTTTTCAGGTAAGTCGATGTAGCTACTTACCTGCAAACGCTGAAGCTGCTGCAGAATCAACTGTAGCCTCTGGTGCCGATGTGTCCTCGCTCGTCCGACACGATGCAGGACCTGGGGCAGGAAGTGAGTGACGTCACAGCGTGATCTCTCGAGAACACGCTGTGTGTCTGTGCACTGCCAGAAGCTGGGCGTTGTGTAGAGAAGTGGATGATGCTGATTCGTCAGCATCATACACTTCTAGTCACAATGCCCAGCTAGTAAAAGAAGTAAAAACGCCCCGATGTAACACACATAATACACGCCCACTTGGACATAACTTTAAACACGCCCAGTTGTACTTTTGCAAGCCTCATTTGCATAAATATAAAAATGGTCATAACTTGGCCAAAAATGCTCGTTTTTTAAAAATAAAAACGTTACTGTAATCTACATTGCAGCGCCGATCTGCTGCAATACGAGATAGGGGTTGCAAAATCTGGTGACAGAGCCTCTTTAAGTCTGTTTATAGTTTCTGAACTGTAAAATGCATTCTTAACTGTGAATAGTAAATTATTGATCAGTTTTATAAGATTTTTTTTTTTAAAAGGTTTACATCCATTTTGTGACAGTTTTTGTCCATTTTTAGGAGATTGTATCCAAACTATGTTTCATTTCATCTGCCTCATTTATGAAAATTGTCTGACAGAAAAAAAATGGCCTAGTGGCCCATATCAACCACAGTTGGCCTCTGGTTGCCGGTTTTAGCCATGCCGGTTTTTCTGTCAGACCGTTTTGATAAATGAGGCCAATTTTTTCTGCTCTTACCATTTCCAGAGACATTTGCCGGTTATTTCACCTCGTATTGTAAGTTATATTATGTTTGTTTTCCCTGTAGTTGGCTGGGGAACGCCAAAAGTTACTAGACTTCCAAAACTTGAGCCTCTTGGAGAAACACCTCATAATGGTAATTGTAGAATGCCTTTATCTTCTGTTTCTTCGCATGCAAAGCCCTCTAATCTCCATGGTAATGGCGCTCTTAATAACACATTGCTTTCTTCATGTTCGGCTGTTTCCTAACAGGCAGGGGACATCAGTCTTTTTGGTTTGCGGTCTCTCGTATTTCCTTTCTCCTTTACCAGCTTTTTTTTCTTTAAATCTTACTGCATGAACCCCAATGAGGTCATGTCAGGATAGTATAGAAGTAGTCGGTGAGGGGGGACTAATATATATGTACTGGAAAGAGTTGTCCCATGTGCCAGAATGGGGAGACGCTGTGGCTGACCTGGTTCATCTATACATTATATCTACAGCCATACATTTGATTGGCTGCCATGTAATGATACGTTTTTCCCGTCACGGCTGCTGCATGGGAAATGTCTGGCCAGACGTGGCTTCCCCTGAAAATTTGAAAAGGTGATGTCTTCATGAGACCGGGATCCTTAAATTACGGAAATGCTGGTAAAATACAACCCTGGTCCCTACTACTCTGTATGCAGGCCCCTGATGTTCTACTGAATTTCCAGGATTAAAGTTTTTAGACCTTTTTTTTTCTTTGTAAATTAAATACATATTCCTCGTGAAATAATCATTCTGGAGCATCTTTTTTTAGAAAATGCATTATGACGTTCCTCTGTTATTCCTCCTGGAAATTTAAAAATGAATGGATAATACCATTCCACTAGTCAATAGGTTGTGGGGACATGTCCCATTAACAAGGTGAATGGTAATGCCATTTCCAGGAGAAATCACAGACGAGTGGCACAACACAGAGTTACGAAGAAAAGATGCTCCAGAATTGTTATATAAGGAATACGTATATACTAGTAAATAACTATTTACTAAAACGGACAAGTCACAAGAGCGGACAGGTCCTTCTAAAAATAATGATAAAAAAATAAAAATAGGGGGGCATTCCTAACTGGCGTGTATTGCTGAGGTTACAAAAGCCCTCTGCCCCCTTTCTGAATTGTGGAATATGGGATTGACTACTAAATACCCTGCACTACAGCATTTTGGACTGGTGGCCAGCCTTCTCTGCAAAGTACAGAGGGCTGGTGTAACCTCCCCAATACATGCCAGTTCTAAATGATAAGGGTGCAGTCACACACGGCAGATTTTGTTGCAGAAATTTCAGCAACTAAAAATCCGTTCCATCTTTTGGAACTCAATTGGGCATTTTAGCACTTAGAGAGTTAATTCATAAAGACGTCTGACTAATTCCCAAATGTATAGGCACAACGGCAATTTGTATCGTTTTCAGGTATAAAAGTACTTTTATTATAATCTACACAATAGAAGTAATTTCATAGTAAATCTATATTTTTCTGTTTGGTTTGATGTTCTTTACACTTAATAAATCCATTTTCAGCCTTTTTGTCTTTTGTGCCATTCATTTACCTGCGATTGGTGACGCTCTGACTTTGCTACTAACATCTCATTCTCACTGCTGGTTTTACTGGATCATGTTCATTGTCATGTCATGTTACCCCAACCCCGTAAAATGGAAAAACGCAGTGACATCACCACGCTATCAGTAGTCTGTTATTAAAGAGGAGATGTGTGTCGGTTACATCTAGACATAGGTTGAGTCAGACCCTGGCCGATCAGATATTGATGGCCTATGCTGAGGATAGGCCATCAATTTTTTTTTTTTGGGACTAGCCAACCCCTTTTAAAGTAAAATATCCTCTTTTTGTATTATGAGGCGTTATGTGAACGCTAGCGTCATGGCTTCCATATATAACTGAGCCATGACCTCTATGGCAGGTTTGTTTTTCAACGGATCCTTACAGACCCCATTGTCTTTTATAAAGGGGTCCTTCAGGTTCACATCTAGGTTTTAGTATTTTTTTTTTATGGCAAGAATAGCACTTACAGACTGCGCTATTCTTCAACTCCTAGATAACAGGAGCCCTGAGACGGCACACAACGCAAGTGTGAACAGAGCCCTGTACTGCATGTTTAATTCTCCACACAGTCCAGTTAATAATAGTGCACTGACGCTCTTGTTACCGTTGCGTCTCCTCAGATTGTTCGGAAATTGACGGCAAGAAAAGTGGACCACGCAGCATTATTTTTGTAATCGAAACTACAGAATCCTGACGGACACCATTAAAAGTCAATGGGACCATGGGTCACCGTTTTGGTTCTGTTGTACAGACAGATGTATTGCAGCATCATGGCTTCCATTATAAATGGAAGTTACGACGGTAGTGTGAACATAGTCTGATGCAGCTAGGAATGGTGGCAAACTCTAAACTGGAACTCAATTAAAAATAACTGTGCTTAGATAAGCAAGAGGGTCAGTGTGAGTGGGGGTAAGTCGCTCACAAGCTGCAGTAGACAAGCCCTTATTGCAATCTAAATTAAAGGGGAATTCCACTTTTAGTTCTTTTGCCGAGACCTATCAGAAGACCTCAACGTGGGGCCATGAGCTGGGACTCCACTGATTCCCGTATTGATAGGGATGTGGTGCCCTTTAAAACATGCCAACCCCTTCAGGGCTGGTATATTTGAGATTGCATATGGCGGCAGTGATCCTGTATTGCCGGGCTGTGAAGCCCCTTTGTCCAGAGTTCTAGGACCATGACAATTGCATTTATTTATTTTTTATTCTATTTTCCATCCCTCCGACTAACCCTCATCATCTACTTTTTCCATTTAGCGCTGGTTCTGATGAGCACCATACTCACTCTGCATGCGCTGCCTATAAGGATCGAAATACTTGCACCCTATAATACTAATTGGACCCTTCTTTCTTGTGTTTTGCTGTTTGTTTTAAATTAGATTTTTATGGAAAGCCCCTCCCGCCATTGACAATGCGGCAAAGACCCAACAGTGACACACATGATGTCATCTCTTGAGATGTACAGCAGTGAATGGTAATGTTTTTACGTGTCCTTGCACTGGTGACCATCCGATGACTCCAGTATTTTATACTTACAGAATTAAAAGGCACCAATTGATTGGAACTGATGTAGCCAAGTGAGTTCTGTCACCAGTCATCAGTAAGTTGGCTGATTGTGGGTTAACGGAATGGGCATTGTGGATCACCACAAAGGAAGATGGTATAATGGCACTTCAGATATAACAACGTGGGACACTAACGCTATCATCTACCAGACAGTAAAAACTATTTTGATCCAGTGTTAAACTTTTTTTTTTTTCTCTTAAATTTCATATTGTACATTTTACAGATTTTAAACTTGTTTTTACAGCGTCTTCTGATAAGCACAATGCTTGCTATGCGTTTTATTTTTGTTTAAGGCTGGAAGTGATGTAGAATTTGCTGCAGGTTTAACTCATATTCATTTAATGAGTGTAAATCCAAAGCTCCACGTTAGATATTTTCCAGTGTATGAATCTGGCCTAAGCGGATCTGTCACGGGAGTATAATTTTATTTAATTACAAATAATTTATCCACGTGACTTGATCTTCCATTTCTAATAACCACAGGTTAAGTTTGTAGAAACAGGGCCTCATGTAAAAAAAAAAAACCTCAGGCCATATTCACATAGTACAGTTTGGATGCAGTTTTTGATACATTTTCTCTAGCCAAAGTTGGAGCTGGATTCAAAAAAATAAGTCCTTTCCGTTATACTTTTTCACCTAATCCTGCATCGAAAAACTGCATCAAAACCCCACTGTGTGAATAAGGCCTTTGAAAGAGTGTCGGTGTTGCCCAAATCAGCCACTCAGATCACCTCTTATTTTGAAATATGCTCTAAGAAGATGAAACTGAATCGGATTGGTTGCTATAGGCAACACGGACATTCTCTTTTTTTTTTTTTTATATGAGGCCCAGAATTTTTGGGCTATTTTATAGCATTGGTGCCCGTCTTTAGCCTCATTGCCCCTGTTTACATAGGTTCTTCTATGGTATAGTTTGGCATCCTCAAAAAAGAAAGACAACTTGCATACAGCTGACCAAAAGCTCTATATATATATATTTTTTCTTACATTTTCCCGCCATGACAATGTATTCATATAATTTCAGTATTCCTGGCCTTTACTGTGTTCATGTAGCGACTTTCTTATTGCTGCTAAGTATAATCTTCAATGGTACTGTGTATAATAATTGTATAGAATTTTATCAAACACACTGGTACACTACAAAACCGCAAATAAATCCATGTAAATAATGCAAAGTGCACGGCTTTACTTTCTCTTTATTGTGTGTGTTGTCATATCCAAGAGAGATTTATATCTGGTTCAATAAGAATAAAGCGGCCCGGACGTAATCTTACATTATAAGGCCCCGTGCACACCACTGTCGTTTTGATCAGCAATTACGGACCATAATTGCGGATCAAAATACTGACCCATTCATTTCTATGGAGCACGGTCACCTCCCTGTAGATTTATAAGGAGGTATCTGCATTTTAATCACTCTCTATAGACTTCAATGGGTGTATTCCATCCGCAATACAGATTAAAGTAGTGCACGCTACGTTTTTAAAATATGCGCATATTTTATACGCCCATGTAAATAGCCCCATTGACTAACATTTGCTCCTTATTACGGTCTACAAAAAAACTGATGGAATACGGATGTAAAATACGCTCGTCCGAAAGAGGCCGATGTCTGTAATACGACATCTGATGGCGCATGCCACCTAAGCTGCAGGGTTTTAATGGGTGAAATCAACATTAACCCCCATGCAGATTCTTCTGCAGCAAATCCGGCACATGTGAACATGGCCTAAGTGCCCCTTGTGGACTGGTGAGTAGGGTACAGTCATGACCTTACCTCATTGTGGAGATGGAGTTTGGAAGTTAATAAAGAACACGGCACATCTATAGCAGGATACAGTTCTAAAAGATCTGTGTGCTCCACGAGGACACAACTATAGAAAAAGGGCAATATGTCAATAGGAATTCAGAAGTCGCCATACGTTGCATTACACATGCTGTGTGTGGTCTCCTCGTAGAATAATCTGTGACTCCAAGCAATTGTTTATATGTATTCCCGGCGCAGGCCTATAGAGCACATCATATCCGCTAGAGAACCCCAGTACCATCCTCTGCATCCCTGTGGATTGTGCTTCTTAGGGCCGGTTCACATCAGCGTTCGCTTTCCGTTCAGGGGTTTCCATCGGGTGAACCCCCTCAACGGAAAGTCAAACGGAAACCTTAGCTTCCGTTTGCATCGCCATGGATATCGATGGTGACGGAAACATTGCTAATGGTTTTCGTTTGTCACCATTCCGGCAGGTTTCCGTTTTGTGACGGAATCAATGTTTTTATAAAAGCCCATTCACTACAGTGTAACAACTACCACCGTGTGTGAATAGGGCCCTTTTAAAGCCTCTACAATATATTACACATGCAGAATGTATCCTAGAAGTTTGAAAACCACTGAAAACTTTGTATTAGAAAATGAAAAATGTTGGGCGTTTTGTTAAGGTGGTTTATAAGAGGGGTTTTACTAATGAGCAGAACGCCAATAACCACTTTAAGAACGAGGACCACTGCTTAGTCTTCCATACAGATGGCCCAATAAGTGAGACGGACTTTTTTTTTTACGCGCCGCTGTCAAAAGACGGCGCGTATAAAAAGATGCCCGCGTCAAAGAAGTGCCTGTCACTTCTTGGGACGTAATTGGAGCCGTTTTCCATTGGCTTCATAGAAAAACAGCTCCAATTACGTCCGTAATGGACGCAGCGAAAAACTCCTGCACTCGCCATTACCTCTGAAATTCGGGAGCTGTTTTCTCCTGAAAACAACTCCGTAACTTCAGGCGTATCGGACGTGTACGTGTGAACATACCCTAAGGGTATGTGCACACACACTAATTACGTCCGTAATTGACGGACGTATTTCGGCCGCAAGTACCGGACCGAACACATTGCAGGGAGTCGGGCTCCTAGCATCATAGTTATGTATGACTCTAGGAGTCCCTGCCTCTGCGTGGAACTACTGTCCCGTACTGAAAACATGATTACAGTACGGGACAGTTGTCCTGCAGAGAGGCAGGGACTCCTAGCATCATATATAACTATGATGCTAGGAGCCCGGCTCCCTGCACTGTGTTCGGTCCGGTACCGAAATACGTCCGTCAATTACGGACGTAATTAGTGTGTGCGCACATACCCTAAGAGTGAAGTTTAATCTATGGGGGACCCGGTACTGAGGCCCTCACTAATTGCTAGAATAAAGAGGCAGAAGCTTTTGCCCTTTTTGCCTCTCGGGAGGGAGCCGGGGTCAGCCATGTATGGACTACAGATTATGGCGTGTCAGCCGTCTTTTTTAAAATGACAGTGACCCTTTAACCCCGGGGTCACGGCCAATGCCGCTTAGTGTCAGCACGGACAATCGTGCGGGTGCCCAGACAGGATTGTTTTGATTTTGTGTTCATTATCTACATTTGTTACGTACAACTCTCCTGGTTGGTCCCGCTGCTGGTGGAAGAAATGATGTGATGGCTCTGCTGGGTCGTCGTAGACCAACGTAGAAATTAATTAACCATCAGGTATCTTTGATGTGGGAAGAAACGAGTCCATGCGAACTCCATGCAGATGTTGTCATTGATCGTTTTTCGAACCCAGGACCCCAGTGCTGCAAGATCATAGAGCGGACCGCTGACCCCCACATGGGACACCTTGACATAATAATAGTCACTGCTATAATGTGTGTACAGTTATAATGTACAGCTCTGCAGCCTCACGGAGCTCTGGAATGTTCTCTTATACACTATAAAAACATAACAAACGCCCTCAGGTGAAACATTGCCCAAAACAAATATGGCCAATTTAACTTCACAGTGGATCATAACGGCTGGTGTTGCAATTGTTACACCATTGCCACCAGACAGCCCGGTCTTAATTCAGGGGTCAGCAACCTTCGGCCCACCAGCTGTTGTAACACTACAACTCCCATCATTCCCTGAGAGTAGGAGGCTTTAATATGCCAGCCAAAGGCTGTGAGGGAATGCTGGGAGTTGTAGTTTCAAAACAACAGGCGTGCTGACCCCTACAGCTTACTTTAGTGGAAAAACCCCGCAGATTCTTCTGGCGTTAGGAACCCCGCTGAACTACTGTTCCCAGAATGCGCTGGTCCCGGAAGTGACGTGGATACTGGAAGATGTCACGTGATCGCTAATTCTCTCACGGATTTGACCCTTTCGAATCTGGAATGTTGTTGCACGTGGTTACAGGTTAGAAATGAATGGTCACTGTGTTTATATCACGACATTACTGGATATCACAGCATGACAGGTGAGTGCTCGTAATGACAGAACATCCCATTACATGGCTATGAGGCAGCTGTGTCCTTCACATGTTCTCCCTCACGATAAATAAGCCACACCTCCCATATCAGTCGTATATGAATATACTATATGTAGTAGTGACACGCACGGTCTGTATGATGTACAGGTGTTTCACCCCAGCTGCTTTACTCTGTGAATACAAAGTTATTTCTGTATCCTAAATATAATGCCTGGTGTATTGTACAAAAAGAACGTCCATATACAGTCAAATTCCTTTTATCCGGAATCCGATAATCCAGAAACTGGTGATGTAACACTTTGTTACCAGCACAAAACTGCAACATGATAACGTGTCATTTCAGAGACAGGAGAAAGAAACAATTACAAGATGAATAAATAAAACGTATAGTGGCATATTTTGTCTAAACAATTTATTTTGGGCATTCTTCCTGCAAGTTTTCTGCTCTTTATAAGTGAGTTTATGGCTGTGCGATAATCCAGAATGAGGTTTGTAGAAAGTGAATGAGATTTGAACAAATCTGCAGCGAAAACGTTCATAAATTGACCTACGATACAGAATTTAAATCGGCAGCATGTCAGTTTATGCTTCGTATTCGTGGTTTTCCCCATTGAATTTAATGGGGATGTAAAACCTGCAAAAAATAGCCAAGTGTTGTGAATTCTGCCGCGTTACATCACAAATGCCGATTTTTTTTTATAACTTTTATGATGTTAAATTAATAGAAAATCGTATACATACCCCTGGCTATTGTCATGGCCTCCTGGAATGACGTTTTATCCCATGTGACTCCTGTCGCCAGTCACGCGCTGCAGCGGTCATATAAGCTGCAACGTCATCCCAGGAGGCCGAGCTGCACTCAGAACAGAAGGACACGTCGCCATGACGATGTCGTGGAGTAAGGCCCCATGCATACAACCGTAAAAAATCGTCTGTAATAATTTTATTTTTTTTGCCACCGCTTTCCGTAGCGGAGATTCCACCAGAAAACCTGCACTACAATTTGGTGCGGCTTTTCGGGGTGGAATTCCCTGCGAGTTATTGGACGGATACGCTGCGTAATTTTACGCAGCGTATCCAACCTGTGGAGACCAGGCCTAAGGCCCCATGCACTCAACCGTATTTTTCATTCGTAATTACGGACCCATTCATTTCTATGGGCTACGGACAGCTCTCCGTATTTTTATGGATGGGTGTCCGTTCTGTAGAAATGATCCATAAAATATAGAACATGTCCTATTCTTGTCCGGAATGACGGCACGGACTCCCCATAGAAGTCTATGGGTGCTTCCGGAATTACGGACGGCTACGGATGTGTATTCGTAGCCGTCCGGAATTATGGAAGCGTTGCTAGGTTACGCCAGGTTTGCAGATGTCGCACATCATTTGTGGTTTTATGGTTTTTGCGGATCCGTATATACGGATGCATTACGTATGCACTATGGACCGTATTTGCGGATACTGTTCCGTATATGCGGATAAGTTGCGGATGACTACGGATCCGTATTTACAGGCAGTATTAACGGATGGATGAAAATACAGACGTGTGCGTGGGGTCTAAGCCCGTAATCATGGCCCGCGATTGCGGGCACTGACAGCCGCCGCATTTTCGGGCGGTGCTCTCATACACAGTATGGAGCACAGCCCGTAAAATGCAAAAGAACGGACATGTTCCATAATTTTCTGAACGTTTCTACAGCCCGGGCACCTTCCCGTAAACAAACAGGAAGGGGTCTGTGCACAATAGAAGCGAATGGGTCTGTAATTGCAGATCCCGCAATTACGGACGTTTTTACGGTCGTGTGTATGGGGCCTAAGTGTGATCATAATTTGCATTGGCAGCTGGAAAGGTTTCAGTTGGCAAACACCATTAACCGGCAGAGGTGGGATTCGGCTAGTTGGGCCTGGTTCCAACTATGGGCTCCCTTTCTGTTAATATTAGTGAATCTGGATGGGTTGCGATCCAAACATATCCAAGTTTAGCAAAAAGCAGAGCCAAATAATTCCACATTCTAGACATTCATTCAAGGAATAAGTAAAATGGGCAGTGCCAGTTTTCATTGGAGCTTCCCTTCAGAACTTAAAGTGTGCCAGTCATGCCATTTTGCAAGATCTACAATTGGCAGTAAAAGCTGACGAATCCTAATTGTCTAGTGCCATTGTTGTCACATGGAACGTAACGAGTGTTGTCTGCCATGAAGCGGCTTCCTCTGTGTCACACAAGGCCGTGCCATTATCTGCTGACATAGATCTCGTGATCATCCGGTACCGGTATGTAGGGCGCGAATGTTTCGTGGATGACGTGTCAGAAGAATGAGGAAGCCACTGTCATGCTCTTTTTTTGGGGATATTGAGTGGAAGCTCCACATTGAAGCAACTTTAATCCTAATATAAGGGAATATTATTATAAACAAGGATGTCATATGTATAAATGTAATAAAATCTTTATAAACGGCACTTCAAAAGGTTATGGAGAAAAAAAACTCCTTCCTCTGACCGGCTGGTTTGTCCCCTTGCAATAAATCATTCATAATCCATATAGTACATTGATGTCCTATGGGAAGGGGGGGCAATTTCATATGGCGCAACCGCCTTGTTCAGGATGAGGCATTGCGCTCCTTTATGCTGTGCCTTGCCCCACCATAAACAACAGTAAAGATCCTCGGTCTTCTCCGTTATGGGGTCACTGTGGTATCTTACTCATCTCCACAAGTTGTGTATATGTTTATATATACATGTATGGGCTTTTTATATGCATGTGTTCCCTCCATATGAATCCCCCCCCCCCCCAAAAAAAAAAGGATGGATCCAAAAAGATTGTTTTTGAAAGTTTTTTCTTTTTTGTTTTTTAGAGAGGACGTATTAATATTCATACTTTTTTCTCCCCTTTCCATGTTATTTCTGTGAAAGCGTGTTTGTCTGTTCTTAGCACTTTTTATTTTGTGTGTGTTTTTGGTTTCCTGTGCAAACAGATGGCAAGGCTGAAGAGACAGATTTGCCGGGTCGTGCTTGATTATTTTGATAAAACGTATACAAATGAACTGGGGGATCAGTGGCAAATGGTCAGGTAAGTTTACTAATTAAGTTACAAAATCTTTGCGGAAATGTTTTTATAAGGCCACAAATTAAAACTACTTAAAAGAGAGACCACCGCACCGCAGCACAACCATCTTAACCAACTAAATGTCTTCCTGGTTCGCTTTCTCCTTTCAGTTATCATGTCACTAAAACATTGAGAAGCTGCAGCTGCATCTCCCTCCTCCCTGTCTACTATTCACACTAGATGGATTATTATGGTGACTGAAATGGTTTCTGGAGTCTGAGGGTAGGAATACACACGGCATGTTCTGGGCAGATACGCTGCGTTAAGCTTCGCAAACCTATCCGCCTTGAAACCTGCAGGGAATGCGTGCGAAAAAAAGCATAAAGCAGTGCCAGAAAATAAAAAATAAAAAAACTTTCATATTTACTCCTCCCTTTTCTCTGTGCGTTGTCAGACCTCCTGGGATGACGTTTCAGGTCATGTGGCCGCTGCAGCCTGTGAGATTGGCTGCAGCGGTCACATGGGATGAAACGTCATCCCAGGAAGCAGGACTGGAGAGGAAGCAGGGAACTCTGGGTAAGTATAACTTTATTTATTTTTTCTTACTTGAGATTTTTGTGGCGGAATCGCTGTGATTCTGCCGCAAATGTTGCGACACACACTGCTTTGTAGTCGGTTTAAGCACCCCATTGAATTCAATGGGGAAAACCCTTGACAGAAGAGCTACGATTCCGCAGCATTAATTGACACGCTGCAGTTGGAAAATCCGCACCGCAGGTATAATTTACGTGCGGTTTTTTTCGGCCCTTTTTTCCGCTGTGTGGGGACGAGATTTGTTGAAATCTCACCCCACACTGCTTCTACTGTAATACGCTGCACATTTTCCGCAGTGAATCCGTTGCGGAAAATCCGCAGTGTTTACGCCGTGTGTGTTCAGTCCCTGAAGGGGATCTACAGGTTACTGGAAGGTTAAGAAGACGCCACATTACCCTAATATAATACAATATACATTTTAATGTATCTACATATATTACTGGTTTATGCAAAAATTCTAATGATAGGTACATGTTAATTTTCTGCATTAAACTGGAATTTGGATTGGTTGTTATGGCCACAGAGGATACGTTTTTATAAGATACATGGGGTCCTTTATGATTTTTTGCAGAACAATAATGCTTTGAAGTCTCATGTATATGTGGATTGTTACAAGATCTTTGAATCGGTGTCTTCAGGATGTAAAATGAATATATGCGTGTAACTATATATATAATCACCAGGGAAGTGCTGACCACGCCGGGCCTCTGGCAGTATGCGGTGTTACTGAATAACTTCCAGCGCACTTCAGAGACCAAGAAACATCTATTGATGAACGGTTATCATCAGCTCACTCATCAAACCTTTCCAAAAACATTGACGTGCTATATCAATAGGAATCCTGGAAAATTTCCTTCAGAGCGTCATCAAACTGGCAAGATTAAAGGGTATTACATACTGAATGCGTCTTCCCTTCTCCCAGTATTAGCATTAGATGTCAAGCATGGAGAGACAGTCTTGGATATGTGCGCTGCCCCCGGTGGCAAATCTGTAGCACTGCTGCAATGTGCATCTCCAGGTAACTTGCGATGATTCTTTGTACTTTATGCTTTAAAAAAAATAACAGGTTAAATCTAAAATGATCTTCAGTTCTTAGGCTGCCCGTGAACAGTGGCATTTTCCCTGAAAATTCTACCAAAATCATATGGAGCAATGATACTGCAAACAATGTGGTTTGTGAGCTGGGACCCCCACAGAGTGCAAGAATGAGGGGGCTGTGGTTCTCTATCAAAGGTTGTGTCCCTGAGATTTACATATCTATCAGCAATTCTGACCAGGTTCTCATTGAAATAAGTGGGACTGCAATACACATGTTTATTGATTTCAATGGAAACTTCTTCATCATTGCTCAGAGAGTATGGCAGGCTGGCAGTCATGGGTGTTTGAAGCCAGGGATGTCAAATTTTGGCGTGACTTAATATTTGCCGGTAGAGCTGCAATTTTGGTGTAATTTTAAAGCTGTCTAAAATTTATCTTAAACGCAGAAATGTTTCTGATATTGAGAATTTTTTCAGAAATGTTTCTTAAATACTCTGCAGGTAACTTCTATATTGGTCATGCATTGCTGCTACAGGTAGATGACCACAGTCTGGCCCCATGCACATGAATGTATTTTTTTCCTTGGTCACACGTATTCGACCCGTATTGCACCAGTATTCCACCCGTATTTACGGGCTTGTTTTCGCTGCAAAATTGCACTGCACTAATCAGCAGCCCCTTCTCTCTATCAGTGCAGGATAGAGAGAAGGGACAGCCCTTTCCGCAGAAAAAGTAAAAGAAATTCATACTTACCCGGCCATTGTCTTGGTGACGCGTCCCTCTTTCGACATCCAGCCCAACCTAACTGGATGACGCGGCAGTCCATGTGATCGCTGCAGCCTGTGATTGGCCTGTGATTGGCTGCAGCGGTCACATGGGCTGAAAAGTCATCCCGGGAGGCCGGACTGGAGGAAGAAGCAGGGAGTTCTGGGTAAGTATGAACTTCTATTTTTTTACAGGTTGAACTATAGTGTGATCAGAAGTCACTGTCCAGGGTGCTGAAAGAGTTAGTGCCGATCGTTTAACTCTTTCAGCACCCTGGACAGTGACTATCCCCTGACGGGTGCACACACGTAGTCACCCGTAATTACGGGAGCCCCATAGACTTCTATGAGCCTGCCAGTGCCTTAATTCCGGCCTGAAATAGGACATGTTCTATATTTTTCAACGGCACGGGCACCTTCCCGTAAGCATACGGGGAGGTACCCGTGGCCAAAAGAAGTCTATTGGCCCATAATTACGGGCCGTGATTACGGGCGTTTTTACGTTCGTGTGCATGGGGCCTAAGGGAGTTATACATTTACATTGTATGAGTTCCGAATATTGATGACATTACTATTTTTGCAACGTGTCCTAGAAATTTTTCTATATGTTTTCCTACCGTATGTATACTTTCAGGAACTGTCATTATCAATTGTATCAATATGCATGTGGGGTGAGAATTGGGAAAGGGACAGAAAAGAAAGTCGTTGTAAATGGTACATACTCAAAATAGACTTAATTCAGCAGTAGTGGTACCACAAGGATCTTTGGTATACCCAATTCTTTTTAATCTTTTTACTAATTACCTTGTGAATGGGATAATAAGGATATAGTATTTGCTGACATTAGACAACTTTGTAGGATACTTAAAACTTAGCTTGATTGTAAAATATTACAGAATGACCTTGATAAGCTGGCAGCATGGGCAAAAATATGGCAGAAGAATTTCAATATTAATAAATGTAAAGTATTGCACCTAGGTCGCAATAATAGTATTCATTCATATATATTAAATGGAATAAAGCTGGGGATAACGGAACAAGAGAAGGACCTGGGTATTCTGGTTACAAGTAAACTAAGCAGCAGTACTCCATGTCAAGCAGCAGCTGCGAAAGGCAATTTTAGGGTGTATAAAACAAGATAAAAGCCAGCAATCCCAATGTTATATTACCGCTCTATAAATCCCTTGTAAGGCCACATTTGGAATATGGGATTCAGTTTTGGGCTCCAAATTGTAAAAAGGATATAGGAGAACTGGAAGGGTTATTAATTCAGATAGGAGGTGTCTCTTACCAGGGGTGTCGCTAGGAGGGGGCAGGCAGGGTCCCGGGCGCAACTGGGAGGGAAGGAAGGGGGTGCCGCTACTGACAAGGTGCCACCGGCACAGCTGCCGCCAGTGGCGGAACTACCACTATAGCAGACATAGCAGCTGCTACAGGGAATGCGGCATGACCATCCTTAGGACGCAGCTAGATTTGAATACTATGTGGATGAAGGTGGAAGCTCCCTGCTCTGCCATTCACAAAGGTGATGGGGCAGGATCTCTGCGCAGGCCGGCACAATGACGTCAATAGATCACTCCTACCTACGCAAGTATCCCATCTCATAAGCTGCTGACGAGGCTGTGGAGCTGCTCCGTTGGTCACGGGAACCGGGCTAGGTGAGTACAATTTTTTTTTTCTTTGGGGGCTGTGTGTCGCTATCTACAAGCGGGGCTGTGTGGCACTGTCTACAGGGGGCTGTGTGGCACTGTCTACAGGGGGCTGTGTGGCACAATCTACAAGGGGGGGTTATGTGGAACTATCTACAAGGGGGTGTGGCACTATCTACAAGTGGGGCGGCTGTGTTGCTTTATCTACTATGGGGAGAGTGCGGCAATACCTACAGGAGGGGCTGTATGGCACTATCTACAAGGGGGAGGGTGTGGCACTATCTACAGGGGGGCACTGTGTGGCACTATCTACACGAGGAGGCTCTTCATTATGTCACCATTTAGTCTCATTAGCCTCAGTTATACATTCTGTTGTAGTCAGGCACACTGACCTCTTTAATGTTCTTATTATGATATAACTATATCACTTGTAAAATGTATGAATGGTTTTATGCTTGAGTTACATAAAAAAAAAGAAAAAAATACACCTCATTGATTGGTAGATAAAGCAAATACGTCAAGGGGGAAGGAGATGTCAGAAAGAATTTGGGGGGGACTCGACAAACTGAATCTTTGCCACGGGTGCAGGAGAACCTAGCTACACCTCTGTTCTTACACGGAAAGGCTAGAAAAATTGGAATTAGACGCCTTGTAGGTAGGGCTGGGCGATTTTGACAAAAAATTAAATTTAGATTTTTTTTCCAGTACATCCCTCATGACAGCACTACAGGAGGTTGCCCTATTGACCTCTGTAGGGACAGGAAGACAGAGAGGTTAAAAGGCCCCTCCCACCACCCACTTGCCAGTGTTCTTCCTGTCCCTACAGGGTCAGGAGCAGAGAGCGTCGCTCCTGTGTTAGTGCAGGAAAGAAACTCGGGCAGGGGGCAAGATCGGGGGGTCTGTGCACTCCCCCTTCTCTTCCCCCTAAAGCCCAGGCTAACACCCCTCCAACGAGGGGTCCCTTAGCTCCCACCCTGAGACACCTACCGGAGGAATCCTAGGCAGGGTTCTGGTAGTGTGTGGGGGCTGGGGTTTCCCAAGCAGGCTTCGGCCGGGCCGTGGACCAGGCGGGGACCGGCAGCTCCATAAACGTGGACGCACCGGCAGGGATCCTCGCACCGCATAGCAAGCCTCAGTCATGGCGGCTGCACTCCAAAGGAAACACGCTGGAGACGAATAGCCGACCGGAAATGACGTCGGGCTACTTCCGGTCCGCGGCCATCTTGGAAGGCGGGAAATTCAAAACGCCTGCATTTAAAGGGACACGCACAGGTATGTAGTTAGAGCTTATAACTCTAACTTGGATTATTTTTGTGGATTGCATATTGCATTGCCTGTTACCTGTCGCGGTATGGAACTTCCTCGTCCTGATGGAACTCCAGATATGTCCCAGGGTCACGTGAGCCTCACCCTTTGGGAAGGGTATGACCCCTTATGTATGTACACCATACTTTACCTACCTTCTGTTTTCTCTAGGAAAAAGATTCCTCTCAGAGACAAACTGATAAAAAGAAGGTTAAAAATGTGCGACTTGTGCAAAAAAATTGACAGAGTCCCATAGGAAACAATTGTGTCAGGATTGTATTGCAAAAATACTAAAGGAGGAACAACCAACGTTTATGTCTGAACTTAGGGCTATGATTCGTAAAGAAGAAGTGGGTCAGTCAGTAGCATCCCTCACCCCTCCGCAAGAAACTCCCTCACACTCCCGGGCAAAAAGACCACGGATTGAAGTGGATCAAAAATATTTTGTTCTCCTTCTCATGGGTCTGACTCTGAGCAGGAGTGTTATTACCTATCGGAGGGTGAGTTAGAAGAAGGAGAGGAACTCTTGCCTTCAACTTCTTCCACTCAAGAGAAAAAATTCTTCTTCTCTTCCAAGATGTCGGATACCTTAATTCAAGTTATACGGGAAAAGATGGATATTCCCGAAGAAGACCAACCACATACCATCCAGGATGAGATGTTTGGAGGTCTAACGGAAAAGAAAACAAGGGTTTTTCCGGTAAACGAAAATCTCAAAAGAATAGTGACAACTGAATGGGAAGATTCAGAAAAAAGGCTCTTCATTTCAAGAAATTTTAAAAACAGACTTCTCTTTGATCCAGAGGACACTAAGCCTTGGGATGAGATCCCAAAAGTAGATGTCCCAGTAGCCAGGGTTGCTAAAAAAAAACGCAATCCCATTTGAAGATTCCTCGCAGTTGAGGGACGCCATGGACCGAAAGGCAGACGGACTACTGAAAAGAGCGTGGGAATCTTCCTCTGCCTTGATCTCAACTAATATTGCGGCCACATCAGTAGCAAGAGCAATGTTTATATGGCTAAACCAGCTAGAGACCCATTTGATGATGAAGACATCACGACAAGATCTATTAGAATCTCTACCTTTACTAAAAATGGAAACTGGATTCTTGGTAGACGCTTCAGCGGAATCTATTAGATTTGCTGCCAGGAATGGGGCTCTCTCAAATGCTGCTAGAAGAGCATTATGGCTCAAAATGTGGTCAGGAGATACGAAGTCCAAGAACAAATTGTGTTCTATCCCATTTACAGGGTGTCTGATGTTCGGTCCTCTCCTCGATAACATGCTGGAGAGTGCAACAGATAGGACAAAGGGGTTTCCTGAAGAGAAACCAAAAAAACCCCCTCAGTTTGGAAGATTTCGCCAACAGAGGGATCCTACCTTACAGAACTACAGCGGGAAAGGGAAGTCCGGTCGCTGGAGTTACCCCAAAGGAAAAAGGGGTCGAGGATATCTCCTTAACCCAAATAATTCATTCCAGCCCTCAAAGCAATGACGCCAAGAGCAGAGGAGGAAGACTCCTACAATTTTATCCCAAATGGTTGAGAATAACCCAGAACCCCTGGGTTCTAAAGATCATAGAAGAAGGGTACAAAATAGAATTTTCCTCCATTCCTCCGGAGAAATTTCTAATAACCCAGTACCAAGCAAAAGACCTTCATCAGATCCTTATCCAGGACATCCAGAAACTACTCAAATTGAGAGCCATTTCTCCAGTTCCCCACAACGAAATATGCAAAGGCCACTATTCAAAAACGGTTCCTACAGGACAATAATCAACCTGAAGGTCCTAAACAAATGGGTGAAATATCGAAAATTCAAGATAGAGTCTATCAGATCAACGATTCCTCTAATAAGGGAAGAGGCATCAATGTGTACGATCGATTTTAAAGGATGCGTATTATCACGTTCCTATCCATCCCACGTACCAGAGATTCCTCAGATTCGCAATTCAGGACGGTCCTTCCATTCTCCACTTCCAGTTTGTCTGCCTCCCCTTCGGCATTTCCTCCGCCCCCAGAATTTTTACTAAAATTATGGCAGAGATCATGGCATTCATAAGAAGTCAAGGTATAGTAATTATCCCATATCTAGACGACTTCTTGTTGACAGCAGATACTCCGGCTATCTTAGTCAGTCATCGGTCACAGGTTCTTTCCCTACTACAGGAATTGGGATGGATAATCAACTTTCAGAAGTCGAGTCTTCCTCCCCAGAAACAGAAGGTCTTCTTAGGAGTACTGCTGGACTCCTCCCTTCAACATTCCTTCCTCCCAAGAGAGAAACAAATACTCCTACTGGCAGAAGTAAGGAAATTTTGGGGGAAAGACGCTTGTTCCATAAGGGAATGTATGCGGATGTTGGGAATGATGACGTCTTGCATCCAATCTATTCCATGGAGCCAATTTCACTCCAGACCCTTACAGAATCTGATCTTGTCCCAGTGGGATCGAAAACAAAACTCCCTGAATTCAAAAATTCAAATTTCCGAGACTGTGAAATCATCCCTCCTGTGGTGGCTCTGCACAAACAACATAGACAAGGGAGTCCCTGGAGAATGGTCCCTAAACAAGGAAGTCTTTCTGTCCCTAACCCGAAATTGGGGTTATCCACAAATAGACCTGTTTGCCACGAGGAAAAACTCTCAAGTAGAGACATTCTTCTCCCTAAATCTCAGAGACAACCCATTGGGAGTAGATGCATTGTCCCAACCCTGGGACATGGATCTGGCCTATGCCTTTCCTCCGTTTCCTCTAATACCAATGGTATTAAGAAAAATCCAGGAAGATTTGACAAAGCTCATCATTATTCTTCCCTATTGGCCAAAAAGAAGTTGGTTTCCAATCGTAAAATACCTAGCGTTGGAAGACCCTATCATTCTCCCAGTCAAGGAGAATCTTCTCTCCCAGGGTCCCTTATTCTTTCAGGGAATAGAAACTCTGAAATTGTCAGCCTGGATCCTGAAAGGCAGATCTTGAGGAACCACGGTCTGTCAGATGAGGTAATTTCAACTATCTTATCAAGTCATAAAGAAGTTACCTCTAAAATCTATCAAAAAATTTGGAAGAAATTCTGTTCCTGGCATGGAAACCCAGGACCAGACCCCTTTTCTCCCAACATCGCGAAAATCCTAGATTTTTTACAATCGGGATTCAAGAAAGGGCTTAGCCCTAGTACCTTAAAAGTACAGATTTCAGCCTTAGGTAATTTTTTTAACACTCCTCTGGCTGAACATCGGTGGATCAGAAGATTCACCCAAGCGGTCTCTAAACTGAAACCTTCCCTAAAGAAATCAGTTCCTACCTGGGATTTGAATGTGGTGTTAACGACTCTTTGTGAGCCCCCCTTTGAGCCGCTCGACACAATTAGTATGCATTTTTTAACTCTAAAAGCTGCATTCTTAGTCGCTATTACTTCAGCAAGAAGGGTTGGAGAAATCCAATCTCTGTCGGTCATAGAACCGTACCTAAAAGTACAAGAGGATAAGATCATCCTAAAGCTGGACCCTTCCTTTATTCCAAAGGTATCTACTGCTTTCCATAGAGAACAAGAAATAATTCTACCTTCCTTTTATCCAGATCCAAAAAACCAACAAGAAGAAAAATTCCATTGCCTGGATGTCAGGCGAACAATTCTTCAGTATCTGGATAGAACCTCCTCCTGGAGACAAGATAAATATCTATTTGTCCTGTTTGGGGGAAAGAATAGAGGAAAGAAAGCCTCAAAAGGCTCTCTAGCGAGATGGGTAAAAACTACCATACAAGAAGCCTACAAGTCCCAAGGACTATGTGCCCCACAAGGCATCAGAGCCCATTCAACGAGGGCAGTTTCGGCATCCTGGGCAGAAAGAAGAGAAGCCTCTATGGACCAAATCTGCAGAGCTGCCACTTGGTCAAGCCATCATACGTTTTGCAAACATTATAGGCTCGATGTTCTGTCCGATACGGATTTAAGTTTTGGACGGAAAGTCCTTCAATCCATAGTCCCGCCCTGAGCATTATAATCTGGTATTGCTCCTGTAGTGCTGTCATGAGGGATGTACTGGAAAATAGCAATTAGACCTACCGGTAATTGTATTTCCAGGAATCCATCATGACAGCACCCTTACATCCCTCCCTGATTGAATTCTGATTTGTGCAATTAACATGTCAGTTATTATCCCTAGAAATAAAATAGGGTTGCATCCATCCTGGTGTAGTAATTGAAAAACACTGGCAAGTGGGTGGTGGGAGGGGCCTTTTAACCTCTCTGTCTTCCTGTCCCTACAGAGGTCAATAGGGCAACCTCCTGTAGTGCTGTCATGATGGATTCCTGGAAATACAATTACCGGTAGGTCTAATTGCTATTTTCAACACTTTGGGCGATTTTCTATTTGAATCTCGATTTTTTTTTCTTTCTTATTTTTTTCTGTTTATTTAACGGTAATACCAAGAGATAATTTAATAACATTTTCTTTATATAAATAACTTTTTTACATATATTGCTATAATTATTGTACGTAACTTTACAACTTTTAACCTCTGCAAATACTTTATTTTATCATAAATATAATTGGAAAAATGTATCTAATTGATTATAACTTCTGTGTTCCCAGCAGGGAACAGGCTAACAGAGTCTATAATTAATGAGGCACTGCGTGCACCAACATCCCTCTCTCCCCGTCACCACCTCAGCCGGTTCCCGACATTGCCGGATTCACACGACCATGCTTGGACCGTGAAAGATGGTCCATGTGTCAGATGGATTTCGCGGCCCGATCACGGTACCTGTGAACGGGATTTCTGCCATCATTTAGGCTACAATCACACATCAGTGAAAAAATAATGGCCATTAAAAAGTGATAAGTGGCCAGCTTTTCATGTCCATTTTGCATCAGTGTGTCATCCATTTCTAGTCTGTCTTTCATGGCCGTTATAAAAAAAAGAAAAAGAAAAAAGGATGGATTTCATTTGTCAGGGTGCCCCAGCGCCCATATAGAGTGCCACAGTGCCCACATATAGTGACATAGTGCCTACATATAGTTACATAATGCCACAGTGCCCACCTATAGTGACAGTGCCACGGTGCCCATATATAGTCCCACAGTGCCCACATATAGTGATAGGGCCACAGTGCCCACATAAATAGTGACATAGTGCCCACATATAGTGACAGTGCCTCAGTGCCCACATATAGTGACATAGTGCTACAGTGCCCACGTGTAGTGATAGTGCCACCCCCCAATATAGTGCCACAGTGCCACCCCCTCCCTTGTAGATAGCACCTCACATGTAGATCTCACCCCCACCCCCCACACGTAGATCGCAGGAACACCCCCCTCCCCTGTAGTTCGCACCCCCACCACTTGTAAATCGGAGCACCACCCCCTCCCTTGTAGATCGCACCCCCGCATGTAGATCGCACCCCCCCTTCCTTGTAGATCGCACCACTGTAGCTGCCACTAGGAGCTGAATCCCCGGTTAGAGGTTGCCGACACTTTGGCCAGGGATTAAACTCCTAGTGGGAGCTACAGCAGCGCGAGCTATAAGGGGGGGGGGGGGGTTGTGGTGTGATCTACAAGGGGGATGCTATCTACAGCGGTCCGATCTATAAGGGGGGCTTGTGGTGCAATCTACAAGGGGGTGCTGTCTACAGCGGTGAGATCTATAAGGGGTGGTTGTGGTGCGATCTACAAGGTACAAGAGGGGGTGGTGCGATCTGCAAGGGTTGGTATCTACATGGCGGTGTGGCTATGTACTAGGAGTCTCTGCTTCGCCACGGCGCTGCTGTTCCGTGTTGTATCATTTTGTTCAGTACAGAACAGCAGTTCCATGGGGAAGCAGAGACAGAACGGGGTGGACCAGGAAGTGAAGAGGCGGCGGGGCGGAGCTTCCTCCTTCAGCACAGCGTGACAGCGCCACTAAAGAATCATTTCTACGATTCTGTTAAAAAACAGAATCGTGAGAGTCCTTGAGGGCGAATAAATCGAATTAATTTGATTAATCGCCCAGCCCTACTTGAAGGTGATCTTATTAACATGTATAAATATATATGCGTGGTCAATACAAAGAACTAGCACATGATTTTATTATTTCCAAGGACCAGGGGACATTCATTGCGTGTGGAGGAGAAGCAATTTAGACATCAATATAGGAAAGGGTTTTTTACAGTTACAGTAAAAAAACTGGAATGCCCTACCCTAAGGGGTAGCAATGGCAGATACTATGTCCGCATTTAAAAAAGGGCAAGATGTTTATATTCTAACAAATGACACTGAGGGTTATAATTAATCTAGTAATGAATTATGTATAATTGATTGAGAGAGGTTGAACTTGATGGATCTTTTTCTTTATACAACCTGTGTAACTATGTATTAGTGGACTTACCTGTGCGTCTATAGAAGAGTTTAGAATGCAGAATAACATTTCAACTGACTCTCCAGGCTCCCCTCATTTACGGCAGTATATGTGTGCAATTACCTGAAGTTCATCTTTTTCTCACTGGTGGTTTAGTAATCTAGGCTTTATAATCATTCTGCCCTTGCTGTAATGGAAATCTGCTCTCTATGCATTTCCTGGTGAGCCTGTCATAGACCTGTGCATCTGAAGAGGCAGAACTCTAGTGGGGAGGGAGAGCAGCCTGAACCAATGATGAGACAGGAGGCGTGTCTCAGACTCTGTGTAGACACCGATCGCAGCTGTACCCTAATGTACATGAGCTAAAATGCAGCCAAGCAGCAAGCACTGGGAAAAATTAATAGCAGGTAATCATAACCTATAGGTGCTGACTTACATATCCTTTTTATGCTTACAACTGAACATTCGCTTTAATATATAAAAGGACTTTCTTAAAGAGGCTCTGTCACCAGATTTTGCAACCCCTATCTCCTATTGCAGCAGATCGGCGCTGCAATGGAGATAAGAGTAACGTTTTTTGTTTTTTTTTAAACGAGCATTTTTGGCCAAGTTATGACCATTTTTATATTTATGTCAATGAGGCTTTCTAAAGTACAACTGGGCGTGTTTAACGTTAAAGTACAACTGGGCGTGTATTGTGTTCGTTACATCGGGGCGTTTTTACTTCTTTTACTAGCTGGGCGTTGTGTATAGAAGTATCAGCCACTTCTCCACACAACACCCAGCTTCTGGCAGTGCAGACACAGCGTGTTCTCGAGAGATCACGCTGTGACGTCACTCACTTCCTGCCCCAGGTCCTGCATCGTGTCAGACGAGCGAGGACACATCGGCACCAGAGGCTACAGATGATTCTGCAGCAGCATCGGCGTTTGCAGGTAAGTCGATGTAGCTACTTACCCGCAAACGCCGATGCTGCTGCAGAATCAACTGTAGCCTCTGGTGCCGATGTGTTCTCGCTCGTCTGACACGATGCAGGACCTGTGAGTGACGTCACAGCGTGATCTCTCGAGAACACGCTGTGTCTGCACTGCCAGAAGCTGGGCGTTCTGAAGAGAAGTGGATGATACTTCTATACACAACGCCCAGCTAGTAAAAGAAGTAAAAACGCCCCCATGTACGCACATAATACACGCCCAGTTGTACGCACATAATACACGCCCAGTTGGACTTTTACTTTAAACACGCCCAGTTGGACTTTAGAAAGCCTCATTTACATAAATATAAAAACGGTCATAACTTGACCAAAAATGCTCGTTTAAAAAAAACAAAAAAAAAACGTTACTCTTATTTCCATTGCAGCGCCGATCTGCTGCAATAGCAGATAGGGGTTGCAAAATCTGGTGACAGAGCCTCTTTAACAAAATTCCTCTTTTTTTACCTCGAATGTTTTCAGTCCAGTGGGCAAGTAGATAAAATGTTTTTATTACTTTGAAAGCCATCCTAAAGATTCGGGATAAGATATGACAAAGGATTGTCTGGTAGGATAGAGAGGTGCTGTCAAAAAATGTTTTGTTGCTTTTTTTCTTTAGATCAGTACAGATTATTCAGGCACTTGGTGTCACATCTTTGTTCTCTTTATTTTCGTAAGTCTTTTGTGCTCTCATCCATAGCCGGAGCTATCTCACATTCTTATTACTTTTCTGATCTCTTTTATATCATCAGTTATTTTTATCCAGTATTTATGGAATAGTAAATGTATACAAGGTACACCAGAAGGCATGTGAAAGCCACATAGATATGCCCAGGCCCTGGTGTAAGCACAAAGATTGTGCCGCATCAATTGTGACAGGATTATTCACAACAACAAGCTGTTTCATTTGTTAGCTAATATGTCTTGTATAGGTCACTGCTCTCCTTTCTCAATTTTTTAAATTAAAATGTAAAATATTTGCAGGGACTCTTGGTTACAAACAATATATTTATTACTTACGTAATTAAAGTAATTTTTTCATAGGTGTGAGCTCAAGTCTGGTCAGATTCCAGTAGCCAATGTCGCTAGAAATATTCTGGTCAATCTTAAAGGCTATGTAAACCTTTGAAAGTGTTTATATATATATATATATATATATATATATATATATATATATATATATGGAGAGAGAGAGATAAATGTCAGTCAGTGTGTTTGGTGCAACTTTCAAATTAGTTTTTATTAAAAATAGTTTTACTTTTTGAGATATAGCTGCTCTGTATCCTGTATACAGAGCAGCTGTATAGTTCACTGAATCCTGTACACGTCATGTCCACGGGACTGATGGGTTCAGTGTCAGCGAGTCCTGCGTGTCTCTAATATGCAGGATCCACCTGTTATCCATCAGATATAAATTCATAACTTAGATGTGATAAATTACAGGTGGATCCTGAGTGTCAGAGACACGCAGGACCCGCTTACACTGAACCCGTCCGGTCCGTGGATTCAGGTCTTAGCAACAGATACAGCTGCTCTATATAGAGAATACAAAACAGCTGTATCTCAAAAAGTAAACATTATTTTTAATAAAAACTAATTTGAAAGCTGCACTAATGACACTGACTGACCTTTTTAGTTAAACAAAATCACTTTCAGAGGTTTACATAGCCTTTAACTTTTTGTGTTGTTTTCTATGGATGTCGCGGGAATTTTTTATTTCTTAAAAAAATATAACTGTTTAGAATAATTTGTGCTCCCTTGCATGCATCTATTACCTTTTAGTAACTAGTGAGATTGGCCAAACTTTCAAAACATCTATGGTCACCTTAAAGTGGTTATCCCATCATAGACAACCCCTTCTATCGGAGAGCCATGGTCTGGCTCCCGACACCATCCATAAACAGCTGATTTTCTTGGGGAAATATTCAGCTAGATGTGCAGGGGAACTAGCGTGTTACATGGCTGTCCATGTGACACATGGACAGCTTAGGTGCTTGTCAGCAGCTCTCTGCTATGGCCTATAGACTATCTGTTAATCTGCAGGACTCTAGCAGCTGAAAAGAAACAGTCTTGTAGCAATCTCGCAAAGGACATAGGTTTTAATTTACTCTTGATTGCTTCCATTTTTGGCTGACAGAAAGCTGATGGGTTTGACACTTAGCAACGGGTTTAAGCTTAATGCTGCTGGTCCACTATTACAGAGAGAGCAGTATTGAAGTGATCCTACTGCAGCCAGTTGCCTTACAGACAGGTTTGTCAGATAGAAGAGGACAAATGACTCTTCCATTAGAAAACCTATAGGAGAGGATAATGTTAAAGCAACCCTCCGATTTTAGCTAAAGATGTAACATTTGCTTTGTAATGCAGTGTTTACTTACCTGGTGCCCTCCGTTTCGCTTGTTGTGCCGTAGAATCCCGGGCTCCCTATTCTGTCATCCCAGATGGTCACAGCGCTTCGCAGGTTACCCGATTCACACTGTACTTTGGTAGTCCGAGATAGATGTGAGCAGGGCTAACCAATTATAATACTCACGGTGCAAAGATTTTGTGCTAATGTTAATGCCAGTGAAGGTTTGACACAGAAGGTATTGAGTCCGTTAATCGTGGCATATCTAGGAGGGAAACTGACTTATTGCAACGGTGACATCCCAATATTGTACCGTGCTTGAATATGTGTGTTTTCTACAGTAAGGCCCCATGCACACGACAGCAAAAAACCTCAGTTTTTGCGGACCGCAATTGCGATCCGCAAAAACGGAGCCATTCACTTTCATTGAACACTGACACCTTTCCGTAGCACTACGGAAGGGTGTCAGTGCCGTGGAAATGTTCCGGGAATTATGGAACTTGTCCGTTCTTTCGCATTTTGCGGGCCGTGCTCCCATACTTTGTATGGGAGCACGGCCCGAAAATGCGGCTGTCAGTCAGCGGCCGGCCGTGATTGCGGGCACGGTCGTGTGCATTGGGCCTTAGTGTTTCTATTAGGGCATTTACCAGACAAGCCAATGGCTTCAGAAAAGCTTGCTGGTGGGGTGTATTGCGAAGTCCATCTCAGCTGGTTACCCACAGTCTATAATGGTGACCAGCAGGAGCACCTACTGGAAAAGTAAGGCTCCCCATAATGTGGGTTTGTAGTAATTATTGCAGGATGTGAACAAATTTTAATTTTCATGTTCCTATCCCAGCACAATATCTCGAAATGCCGAGCTTAGACCGATATCTTAGTCCTTATCCGGAGCTTGGTCTGATGTAGGGGGTCGGAGTGATGCTTTTCATTGTACCCTGATTAGGTAGTTGTTTGGGTGAGCGGATACATTGACGTGTTCAGAATAAAACTTTGTTATAAATGACCTCTTATGTTCTGTGTCTATCTGCAATCATGGTCATTTGTGTATAACAGGAGGAGTTCATTATACGCATTTAATGTTCAAACCCTGCAATTTTCCAGCCATTTCCATAATTTATCTTTGACGGTTGTGAAAATGACCCTTCTCTACCTGCTATCTGCACGCTGAGGTTATATGGACATATCGCAATCTCAGAAATGACATTTTGGAGAGAGTGATAGGGAAGTCAGTCGGGCGCAGGGGAGACAATAGTCCTTATCTAGCTGCCAAGATCAACTCACTTGTCAGAATCTTTGCTCGGCACTGGCACAGCCGGCTGATAACTGCATCTGAAGTGCATCTCTCCAGCAGTGATTAATGTTACATAGTGTCAGGCAAGAACTGCTTAGGAGGACGTTATGGGGAAATGAGCTGAAAGAGACAGGACCACTTTCAGCAACCACATCAGCACTTTCCATATTTTTGCTCTGTATTTAAGTACCAGTAAGTTGCTAAGCATTTTACCTTGAGCTAATTGTTTTCGCTTGTCTTTTTTTGCTTCAAGGTGTATTGATAAGTCTTCCCTTGGCTCCAAAGTTCTCCATATTTCATTAAAAAAAAATCAACGTCATCACAATTGTTTCAGCTGATTATTAATATTACGGATGACATTGAAGTATACTTAAAAGGTCATCCATATAAAATAATAAGAAAAAAAATATTTAAATTAAATAGATCGAATTGGCATGGAACTGTTGGTAAAAAAAGGGCATGAGGCTCGGTATTAATCAGCTCACACTTTTCTATAACACTACCACTAATCCAATTTTTGGAAAAACATATATAGTGATAGTCCCTTAATCTGGCATAAAATGGGACCCGAGAGGTGTCAGATTATTAAATATTCAGGGTTATCGGACTCTCATACTAAGGGTAGAGAACCTTCAGGCCAAAACAATGTCTTATGCCTCATTAACATCTGCGTTGGAGGCTCGGTTAGGGGCCTCTGTCGCAGATCTGCCGAAAATACCAGAAACAATTGCGCAGTATGCTGCACTATTGTTTCCGGTCAAACATCGAACACCCTGATAAAACCCATTGACTTTAGTGGTGGTGGTCGTGGTGTCGTACAACGGTACCGACGCTTCAGGTATTTCCGTTCTTCTCCTATGACATAGCAGAACAATGAAAACACTGATGTCAGTGTGAACCTAGCCGTAAAGGGTTTTCCGACTTCATAAAAAAAGAGACAGGGGTAGGAGGGATGCAATAAAAAAAAAAGCCAATACTCGCCTCACAGATCCCCCAGACGTTCCAGCGTCGCCACTCAGGTCCTCCCTACTTCTGTTTATTCTCATGGCTGCACCGATGACGTGTTGTGTTTGCACATGATCACTGTTGCCAATCACTGGTCTCAGTGGCTATACAGTACAGGATCCTTGAGGCCAGTGATTGGCTATACAGGCACATCATCGCTGCAGCCATGTCAATTACCAGATGGGGAGGACCGGGGTGGCGGTGCCTGAACCCTGGGGATTTGTGAGGTGAGTAATTTCTCCCTTTTTTTAATGCATTTCTCCTACCTTGGCCAATTTTTTTAATAGGTTGGAAAACCACTTTAACACAAAATCTGCTACTACTGCCATTCTTTGTCGGAATGTCAGACTTTTTTAATTATCGGATGCTAGTGTATAGGAATTTTACTGTATTTAGGTGGAAAAGCTTTTATGCTTTTCATAACTAACACTCAAGACCCTTTATTAAACTGGATGTCTGGTGTAGAAAACTCACTTTTTTTTTTAATATGCTATTAGGGAATTCTGTAAATAAAGGCGGCTCATGTATGAGCCAAAATGGAGAGTGGCTCCAAAGAGCATTTCTCGGGACATATTGTGAATACAAACAACGTAATGTTCACTTTTACCTATGGTGGCGCTGCAGGGAACTTTAACATCATACTTTCTGGACTTAGCTGCAGGGGGAGACTACCAGGTCGTTACCTGGCAGTCTCTCTGTGTTCCCGGTGTTAGTAGCAGCTAGCCCATCGGACCAGGAGACAACGGTGAAGTACACCAAGGGTACAGGCACTGGAAGGTGATACATTGGCAGGCAGGTATAGATCTGAGGTCACAGTTCGTAGCAGGGGGCGGGTCTTCAGGCTTGCAGGATACAGAGTACGGACTGGTAGTCATTAACGGGATACAGACTGGTTGCAGGATATGGATGGGAACCTTTGCAGGAACTAACTAAGTTGCACCAAATTTGCTCAGGCACCAGTTGACTAATGAATCTGCCTTAAATCAGCACAGAGCATCAGGGATTGGTTGGGGAGGAATAGGAATGCGTGCGCTTGCCCTTTTAAGACATGGCCAGGGAGTACGTGTGTGCAGATCAGCAGAGAGAAGAGGAGGAGCCCGGCCACGGGAGGCAGAGCAGGAGCGCTGTTGGCTGGGTAAGTAACCTGTCGGCGGGTAAAGCTGGCAGGAACGGCACCCTCCACCAGCATTACATCTCTTTAATGCTCAATAGAGACATTAAGGAAGGGAATGTTGTAGACACTTTTATTGCTGTACCTTTGGTAAATAAATCAAGCACTTTATTTGTGTGAAATATTAAATGTGGCACTATATACTAACAGTAATATTGAAAACCAATGTGTCTGCCAGATATTTCTAAGCAATCTTTATTTATCCGTTATTATCACTTGCCTAGGGCACCTTCATTGTAATGAACCGGATATCCACAGATCACGATGGCTGAAGGAGACATTGGAATCCTTTGTGCCATCGACCCATATAAATAACATCACTACTTCTGAATTGGACGGGAGGCTTATAGGAAAGTTACATGCCAAGTCATATGACAAGGTCTGTATTGTTTTAGGATGCCATGCTATGTTCTCTCTGCACACAAGGCTGCATCTTTATAATAAGCCCAGTGGAAAAATTTGGGGATGTATACAGTGTGTATTCAGAGCATTCAGAGCACCCAATGTCTAAAATGTTTACAACATGTAGTGTAGTTCTATTATTCTATCCATTTGAGTTGTCTAAATCATCCACATACTTTGGTAATTTTCAAATTAATCCAATTACCTAATGTTTTTGGGAGTGATAGTAAATGTTAGCAAAGCCCATGAACAGGGTGCCTTGGGTAAGAATAAACTGAAAGTCCCATAGCTTTCCATCTTTATTACTATCAATATTATTGCAGTCTTCAGTAAGCTCCCCCTTGTGGCAGACGCAAGCAGCCCGAATCTTATAATTTAAAGAGGTTTTTCCATCTCAGGCATTTATGGCATATCCACAGGATATACTGTACCATAAATGTCTGATAGATAGGAGTCCAGCCGCAGACTGAATGTAGAAAGATCTGAGCAATCTCGCTTGCATGTTTCCATAATTCCTATAGACCTGAATGGAGAAAGATGCAAAAATGCATGGCAACCTCTCCATTCAGTATCCGCCTGGGGAAATGGAGGTCAGGGTATTTCATTTCTCCTGATAGGTGGGCATCCCGTAAATGTCTGAGATGGGAAAACATCCTTAATCATCTAACTGTACAAAGGATTTGGAGCTCTGTATCAGAAAGATGAAGCTATGACCACTATAAAGATATATTAAGAATTGAATCGGGCGCTGAATTTTGGACCCACAAACAAAATTAATTTTATAGTTACAGTTTATATTCTTCATGCAAGTTTTTCATGATAATAGCATGTTTTTATTCCATAGGTATTGGTAGATGCCCCTTGTTCCAATGACAGAAATTGGTTGTTCTCATCTGATGCTCTACAAGCAGCAGAACTAATATCCCAAAGGAAAATTTTCCCTGCAATACAAACGGAGTTACTCAGGTAGAGGAGACTTTTCATTTTTTTTCCTATACATTTCGGACTTTGTAAAAGGGGTGGATTCAAGGCCATTCTTGCATAGTTTATGCATACATACAAAAAAAACAAAATCACATACAATATATACATATATTCAGAGTTTTCACACGGCTTATTTTCCAACGTTTTTCAAGCCGTAAATGGGCAAAAATCGGACGAAAAATTGGAAGCAGAACGCCTCCAAACATTTGCCCATTGATTGCAATGGGAAAACAGCGTTCTGTTCCAACGGGCCTTTTTTTACGTGGCCGTTTTGAAAAACGGCCGTGAAAAAGAAGTGCATGTCACTTCTTGAACCATTTTTGGAGCCGTTTTTCATAGACTCGATAGAAAAACAGCTCCAAAAACGCCGCAAAAATCACGAGTGGCTTAAATAACGTCTGAAAATCAGGAGCTGTTTTCCCTTTGATTAAGCGTGTGAACATAGCCTCACACATACACAGACATATACATACATTCAAACACATATACACACAACGCATACACACATATATACATTTTCACAACACACAGTAACACCTATATGAACACTGTGACACACACACACACACACACACACATATAGACACTATGACATACACACACTTGCCTTTTCTGCTGGGTTTCTTTCACAGCGGGGCTGGGCACAGAAGGACAGGACTGATCCAGTCAGCAGCGATGTGAAGACACTGAAAATGTTCCTTCCCCTTTCTCTCTAACTCGACTGCAGTCTATATGTAATGCTGTCTGCCATCTGCTGGTGAAAGGTGAACATTTCCCATGTAATGTCCGCTTTTCGCCAGCAGATTTCAGACATTACATGCAGACTGTGTGTACAACAGCCTAAGGCCTCATGCACACTCCTGTTGCTATTTGTTCGGCTGCAAATCACGGATCTGTGAAACACGGACCACACACGGATGGATTCCGTGTGTGGTCCGTTGTTTTAACGGACCAAATGAATAGAAAGGCCGAGACTGATCCCTGATCAACGGACAGGTGTAGGACCTGTTCTATTTTTCTCGGAACCGTTAAAATAACAGAAGTGTGCATGGCCCCATAGAAATGAACGGGTCATTGTGCTATTCGTTAAAAAAACGGATAGCATACTGAAGCATTTGACTGAAGTGTGCTTGAGGCCTTAGGAGGAGAGCCGTCACCAGGAGGAATGAGGGCAAAAGGGGGAGGTTTTATTCCCATAACCCTTCCCTCTTCTGTACACCTCTGGTTAGATTCATGTTTTTTTTTAACTTCATTATATGTCTTACAAAACAATACCATTCTCATTTTTAATGTTTATTCTATACCTGAAATATTTTTAATGCACCACGAGCAGTACCACTATGTAAATACTTTTTTTTTTGTATGTATTTTGACCTCTTTTGATTTTCTTCTGCGTTCACATTGAATGCATATGTCTACTGGTTTCACATTACTGGAAAGCAGTACAATCTGGGAGCTCCACAGTTAAGGAGCTGTTGACCCAGGTTCCATGGCCCATTGATGCACAGTTCATTCAAGCATGTTCTGTGATTGAGGACCCTAATGGAGCCTCCAACGCAGATGTGAAGAAGAGCCGAGGTGAGCCGAAGTTATACGATAACAGCAGAAGGGGCACAGCACTTGACTGAGCGCTTCTGCCTCTTCTTTTCAGCCATCGGTCAGGGTCTTAGCACCCAGACCCCACCAAAACTTCCACATGTCAATATCGCATGTCAAAAATTTTGTCAAATGACAGTCACTCTTTGAGATTTTACACAAGTTATGAATCTTTGTGACTTTTGTGCTTCTTGTGTCTTTCACTTACAGGTTGTTTTCCTTTAAGTTCTGCTTGACTTGCATCCTCTATTCCTGTTTTAAATTTGTGATATTTCTAGGTAGTTTTCTATTTTTTTGCTCCTATCTTCCTGCCCCGCTGCTGCCTTGCATTTCCCAGAGTCTGGCAGCATCCAGCGTGAGAGCATGACCTCTTGTTCCTGCATTTGTCTTTCTCTGAAGTATGCTTCCCTACTGGACTGTGTTAAATCCATTATCGTTCTTGAGAGCTTCTATCCTGTCCGCTTCTTTTTTCTGTCATCCAGCCAGCACATCTATATTAAAATGGGTTGGGATATTTTTACCAAAATAGAAGATGTCTTGATGTTTTTTTTATAGAATTTATTTGCAAGGATCTGATAACAACCTGTCTATCCCTGGTGACTTACATTATATAGATTATTAAGTGAGTTTATAGGAGATTAGGAGTCCCCCATTTAATACAGCATAGTTCGTATGGTCTTCAGATTCCAAGTTCATATCTTTGCTGGCTGTCCTTGACTTAAAGCTTCCCATTTACGTGCAATAGTTGTATGTATAGACTGAACTGTCCACATAGATTTTAGATATGAAAATAATCTGCTGAGAAAAAGCCCTTATGTCTATGAAATTAATTATGTATAATCATTAACCCCTTAGTGACCACTAATACGCCTTTTTACGTCGGTCACTAATGGGCTTTAGGCTAGGCTGACGCCTTTTCACGTCAGCCTAGTCTAAGTCCTGCACGGGTCTCCCGTGCAGGCAGGAGCCGGGGCTCTGCTGTCTGATGACAGCTGAGCTCCTGCTCCAACGCCCGCGATCGAAGTTTACTTCGATCGCGGCTGTTTAACCCGTTAAATGCTGGCGTCAATAGCGACCGCGGCATTTAACTTTGTTTACAGAGGGAGTGAGCTCCCTCTCTCACCCATCGGCGGCCCGCGAATGCAATCGCGGGTCTTCGATGGGGTGTCATGGCAGCCGGGGGCCTGATAAAAGCCCCCAGGTCTGCCCTGGACATCTGCCTGTTAGGACGCGCCGGAGGCACGTCCTAACAGATTGCCTGTCAGATTTACACTGACAGGCAATAATGCTCTGGTATACGAAGTATACCAAAGCATTATAGCAGCGATCGGAATATCGCACAGTAAAGTCCCCTAGTGGGACTAATAAAATTAGTCATCAAAGTGAAATAAAGATTATTAATAAAAAGTACAGTAAAAAAATAAATAAAACCATTTTTTTCCATAAAAAGTGGTTTTATATTGTAAAAGTGTAAAAAAAAAAAAAAAGTACACATATGTGGTATCGCCGCGACCGTAATGACTCCATTAATAAAGTTAATATGTAATTTAAACCACAAAGTGAACACCGGAAAAAAAAAACGCAAAAAACCATGGCGAAATTGCAATTTTTTTCCATTGCCCCCCAAAAAAGTCATAATAAAAATGAATCAATAAGTCCCATGCACCCCAAAACAGTACCATTCAAAACTACGTCTTGTCCCGCAGAAAACAAGCCCAAAAAATCACTACATTGATGGAAAAATAAAAAAATTACGTCTCTTGGAAAGCGACGATGCAAAAACAAATAATTTTAGTTCAAAAGTGTTTTTATTGTGCAAAAGTCGTAAAACATAAAAAAACCTATACATATGTGGTATCGCCGTAATCGTACCGACCCATAGAATAAAGGTAACATGTTATTTCCGTCGCATAGTGAACGGCGTCAATTTAAAAACGCATAGAACAATGGCGGAATTTCAGTTTTTTTTAATAATCCCCCCCCAAAAAGGCTAATAAAAGTTAATATAAAAATGATATGTACCCAAAAATGGTGCTATTAAAAAGCACAACTAATCCCGCAAAAAACAAGTCCTCATACAGCTATGTAGACGAAAAAATAAAAAAGTTATAGCTCTTTGAATGCGACTATAGAAAATCGAATAAAATAGCTTGGTCATTAGGGCCTAAAATGGGCTGGTCACTAAGGGGTTAAATATTCTAAACATAAATATTCCAGTTTTCACACTGGCCACTAGAGCAATCACAATAGGCTGGCACTTCCTGTTTCACTTGTCAGCTTTGCTGTATAGATGGGGACAGAATGCGCAGTCATCTCACTATCATTAAAGGCAGGTTGAGTTAATGACCGCTTTATTGTACTTCTCGAAGACTAGTAAAGGTAGTTTAGTAACACTATACACAGACATAAGACTCTGTATGCATTTACCCAGTCACTCCCTGATCTCTGGGGGAGATAATTTCCTGAAGACTAATAATCTACAATATTTCTCTTTCAATTGGTCCCTTTTCATTGCACTTGCCATAAAGCATACACATCCCTGCTTGACTATCTATACAGACAACACAGAAAGGAAGTGTGTATCTTCAATATAAAAGACCCAGGACAGTTTTAAAATAAATAAATAGCTACAACATTTTTAAAACAGCAAACAAGTTTTTTCTCTTTTACAGAGTTATAGCTAATCAATGAAACTCAAATTAAACACAAGAAATTCCCTTTAAAGGATATGTACTCCTTTGTTAGCATTTTTGTTATTAAAAGAATTATTTTGTGTTTTTATGTAACTTATCAAATCACTTTTATGTTTTCAAGTTTTTAAGATACAGCTTCTATGTACCCTGTATGCATAGCAGCTGTATAATCTGTCTAAACCGCGTCCGTCGGTTCAGGTGAACTGACAGCTTGGCTGAAAGCTGGTCCTGCGTGCCTGACACAAAGGATCCAGCTAATAACAATCCCATTTAGGCTATGTTCACATCTGCGTCCTTAGCTCCGTCGGGGACCTCTGTTGCAGATCCGGCAGGTTTTGCCAGAGTTTACCGGAGACAATAGCGCAGCATTTTGCGCTATTATGACCGGTGAAATCACAGACACCCAGACGGAAAGCCAACGGAACCCATTTTAAGTCAACCAGCGGTATCCGTTGTGCAACAGAACCGTTGGTTCCGTAATTCCCTTGTTCTGCTCCTCTGACGGAGCAGAACAACGAAACCCACCATTGCAGGTGTGAACCCAGTCGTAGATGTAATCGATATTAGGTGATATAATCCTAGACATGCAGGACCAACGTTCAACCGACCTGAATTGACAAACGCAGCTTAGACAGGACACTACATCTTCTATGGATACAGGATACATAAAGGCTGTATCTTAAAAAGTAACGTGTTTTTTTTAAATTTAAGTGATTTTAAAAGTTGCACAAAAACACAAAATACATTCATTTAATAAAAAAATATTCTAACAAGAGCTAGGACAATTGTAAACCTTTTTGTGATGTAACACTTGAGGTGGCTATAGACATTCAATAGCTGTCTTTCTATCACATCCTTTCTATCACATATACCTTGTTTTCAGCAGAACGTGCACGTTGGTTTAACCCCTTAAGGACACGGCCTGTTTTGGCCTTCAGGACACAGCCGATTTTTTCAAATCTGACATGTGTTACTTTATGTGGTAATAACTCCAGAATGCTTTTACCTATCCAAGCGATTCTGAGATTGTTTTCTCGTGACATATTGTACTTGATGTTAGTGAAAAAAAATGGTCGATAAATTCAGTATTTATTTGTGAAAAACACCAAAATTTAGAGAAAATTTGTGAAAATTAGCATTTTTCTTAATTTAAATGTATATGCTTGTAAGACAGATAGTAATACCACACAAAATAGTTACTAGTTAACATCCCCCATATGTCTACTTTATGTTTGCTTCGTTTTTTGAACGTTCTTTTATTTTTATATGACGTTACAAGGCTTAGAACTTTAGCAGCAATTTCTCACATTTTCAAGAAAATTTCAAAAGGCCATTTTTACAGGGACCAGTTCAGTTCTGAAGTGGCTTTGAAGGCCTTATGTACTAGATAGACCCCATAAATCACCCCATTTTAAAAACTGCACCCCTTAAAGTATTCAAAACAGCATTCAAAAAAGTTTCTTAACCCTTTAGGCGTTTCACCGGAATTAAAGCAAAATAGACGTGAAATTTACTAATTTCATTTTTTTTTGCCAAAATTAAATTGTGATAAAAAAAATTTGTACCACAGAAGGTTTTAGCCAAGAATTGCAACTCAAAATGTATTACCCTGATTCTACAGTTTTTAGAAATATCCCACATGTGGCCCTAGTGTCCTCTTGGACTGAAACACGGACCTCAGAAGCAAAGGAGCACATAGAGGATTTTGGGGCCTCCATTTTTTAGATTATATTTTAGACACCATGTCAGGTTTGAAGAGGTCTTGTGGTGCCCAAACAGTGGAGACCCCCCAAAAGTGACCCCATTTTGGAAATTACACCCCTCAGGGAATTTATCGAGGGGTATAGTTAGCATTTTAACCCCACAGGTTTTTTGCTAAAATTATTGGAAATAGTCTGTAAAATTGAAAGTCCACCTTTTTTCTGAAAAAACGTAGACATTTTTAATTTTTACTAGAAATAAAGGAGAAAAAGAACCACAAAATTTGTAAAGCAACTTCTCCCGATTACGGGAATACCACATATGTGGTAATAAACCGCTGTTTGGACCCACGGCAGGGCTCAGAACGGAAACAGCGCCATTTGGATTTTGGAGCACAGATTTTGCTGGAATGATTTTCGGTGCCATGTCGCGTTTGCAACGTCCTGGAGGTACCAAAACAATGGAAACCCCCCAAAAGCGACCCCATTTTAGAAAGTACACCCCTCAAGGAATTTTCCTAGGGGTATAGTGAGCATTTTGACCCCTCAGGTTATTTGCAGAATTTAGTGGAATTCGGCCATGAATTTGAAAATCGACTTTTTTTCTGAAAAAACGTAGACATTTTTAATTTTTACTAGGAATAAAGGAGAAAAAGAACCACAAAATTTGTAAAGCAACTTCTCCCGATTACGGGAATACCGCATATGTGGTAATAAACCGCTGTTTGGACCCACGGCAGGGCTCAGAAGGGAAACAGCGCCATTTGGATTCTGGAGCACAGATTTAGCTGGAATGATTTTCGGTGCCATGTCGCGTTTGCAACGTCCTGGAGGTACCAAAACAGTGGAAACCCCCCAAAAGCGACCCCATTTTAGAAAGTACACCCCTAAAGGAATTTTCCTAGGGGTATAGTGAGCATTTTGACCCCTCAGGTTATTTGCAGAATTTAGTGGAATTCGGCCATGAATATGAAAATCGACTTTTTTTCTGAAAAAACGTAGACATTTTTAATTTTTACTAGGAATAAAGGAGAAAAAGAACCACAAAATTTGTAAAGCAACTTCTCCCGATTACGGGAATACCGCATATGTGGTAATAAACCGCTGTTTGGACCCACGGCAGGGCTCAGAAGGGAAACAGCGCCATTTGGATTCTGGAGCACAGATTTTGCTGGAATGATTTTCGGTGCCATGTCGCGTTTGCAATGTCCTGGAGGTACCAAAACAGTGGAAACCCCCCAAAAGCGACCCCATTTTAGAAAGTACACCCCTAAAGGAATTTTCCTAGGGGTATAGTGAGCATTTTGACCCCTCAGGTTATTTGCAGAATTTAGTGGAATTCGGCCATGAATATGAAAATCGACTTTTTTTCTGAAAAAACGTAGACATTTTTAATTTTTACTAGGAATAAAGGAGAAAAAGAACCACAAAATTTGTAAAGCAACTTCTCCCGATTACGGGAATACCGCATATGTGGTAATAAACCGCTGTTTGGACCCACGGCAGGGCTCAGAAGGGAAACAGCGCCATTTGGATTCTGGAGCACAGATTTTGCTGGAATGATTTTCGGTGCCATGTCGCGTTTGCAACATCCTGGAGGTACCAAAACAGTGGAAACCCCCCAAAAGCGACCCCATTTTAGAAAGTACACCCCTAAAGGAATTTTCCTAGGGGTATAGTGAGCATTTTGACCCCTCAGGTTATTTGCAGAATTTAGTGGAATTTGGCCATGAATATGAAAATCGACTTTTTTTCTGAAAAAAACGTAGACATTTTTAATTTTTACTAAGAATAAAGAGAAAAAGAACCATAAAATTTGTAAAGAAACTTCTCCTGATTACGGGAATACCTCATATGTGGTAATAAACTGCTGTTTGGACCCACGGCAGGGCTCAGAAGGGAAGTAGTGCCATTTGGCTTTTTGAGAACAGATTTTGCTGGAATGGTTTTCGGTGTCATGTCACGTTTACAGAGCCACTGAGGTGCCAGTACAGTGGAAACTCCAAAAAAGTTACACCATTTTGGAAACTACACCCTGAAAGTATTCATTTAGGGGTATATTGATTATGTTGACCATGTCGTTTTTTTTAGCTAGAATTACGGGAGAGGATAAAACTGAAGGAGCGCCTTGTGGCTTTTTGGGCCTAGTTAGATGAATTCCAGGCACAATTTATTTGCAGACTTTCTGAAGTGACTGAGCAGAAAACACTGTACTTCAGTATTCATCTAGGGGTATAATGAAGTATTTAGTTTTTCAGTATTCATCTAGGGGTATAATGAAGTATTTAGTTTTTCAGTATTCATCTAGGGGTATAATGAAGTATTTAGTTATTTTTTTAGGTTTAATTCCAAATCATAAATGGGCAATAATGTACTAGTATTCATCTAGGGGTATAATGAAGTATTTAGTTTTTTTTTTTAGGTTATATTCCAATTCATAAATGGGCAATAATGTACCGGAAATAGGGATGAAAGGCCAAAAATGGGCAAAAAAAAAGTAGAGAGTAAGTCATAAAATTAATAATTTAGGGAGGAATGGTAGGCGCGAAAACAGTCCTTGATACACAATCCTGGCTTATCAGGACAAGTCTCACACTGATAGCCCGTGTCTTTTCGCATTCCGTTTTTATAACAGACGCGACATTTTTTGTATGGTCTTCTCTTTTTCTCAGTGGGGGGCACTTCACTTGGGAAGTGCTGCCCTGATACAATTCTGCTGGCCTCGCTGCTATGGGATGTACTTGCAGCTTCTTCTGCTCGGTCTTTGAAAAGTAGTTGCTTTATTACTTTTTCCTGGTATTCAAGATACCGTGCTTGATTCCCTGACTTCCTATAAATAATAAAAGAATTGTACAGCGCTGTTTGTATGAGGTGCACTGCAGTCTTCTTGTACCATACACGGGACTTCCTCATTGCGCTGTATGGCTGTAGCATTTGATCTGCCAGGTCTACGCCACCCATGTGCTGGTTATATTCCTGTATACACACAGGCTTGAGGGCGGTGGCATTACGCCCTCTTACTGGAACAGGGGTGCTGCTGTCCCCATGAATGGACGTGATTATAAAAACATCTTTTTTATCCCTAAATTTGGTCACCATCACAGTCCCATTAGTCAATGACCTGCTATCACCAGGTCTCAGTTTCTGGTCGACCAAATTTTTTGGGAGGCCCTTTTGATTCCTCCGTATTGTGCCACAGGCGACTGTATTTTTATCAAATAGGCAGTGGAACAATGGGACGCTAGTATAGAAATTATCTATATAAAGGTTATAACCTTTATCTAGCAGGGGGTACAAAAGGTCCCACACAATTTTGCCGCTTATATTGAGGACAGGGGGACACTCTGTTGGGCAGATTTTGGAGTCTTTTCCCTCGTAAATTCGAAATCTGTGAGTGTACCCACTTTCACTCTCACAGAGCTTATAAATTTTGATCCCGTATTTTGCCCTTTTACTTGGCAAGTATTGCCTAAATCGTAGCCTTCCTTTGAAGAGCACGAGTGACTCATCTATGGCAATATTTTTATTAGGGGTGTATGCCTCTGAAAATTTTTCACTCAGAATTGAAATGAGCGGCCTAATTTTAAATAATCTGTCCTGGCACCAGGCGGAGGGCACTGGCTGTTGTCCGTGTAATGGAGGAATCTCAATATTGCCTCAAACCGAGTTCTCACCATTACAGCCCTGTACATTGGGGTAGCATACAGAACGTCGGTCGACCAGTAGGACCGTATGGTCGGTTTCTTAATAAGCCCCATATTAAGAAGGAGCCCCCAGAACTTTTTAATTTCTGCAGCACATGTTGGATGCCACTTCTGGCCTCTAGCGTAATATGACGCGGGGTGACTGGCCAGATACTGTTCGGCATAAATATTTGTTTGGGTGACCATTAGGTTCACCAATTCCTCTGTGAAGAAAATTTGAAAAAAATTTAATTCCGTGTACCCAGTGGTATCAATTTTTATTCCTGGGGCAGAAGTGAATTCAGGAATTTGGGGTGAAAAAATATTTGGGGGCACCCAATTGGAGTCACTTGAGTGACTGTCACTCTGCCTACTCCGCCTTTGTGGGGGTTCCTCACTATCGCTAGAGGATGACAAAATAAGGAACTGTTCCTCATCCTCACTGGCGGTTTCCGTGTCTGTGTCTGAACACAGCATGGCGTAGGCCTCCTCCACAGTGTAATTCTGTTTAGCCATAACTTTATACTTTTTTAAAAATTTTATGACAAATAAAAAAACGACGTCTGAAATGTCGTCAGAAACCTGGTGTATGCGTGTGTATATATGTAAACCTACCTAAACTACTACTAAAATTTTTTAGATTATTTTAAATTGTAACTTTTTATTTTATGCTAAAACAAAAAATCGCGCCTAAAACGTCAGCGCAGGAAGGGTTAACACTCTTTTTCGGACGTCTGCGTACGATATATATATAGCGTATATTATTACCTATATATATATATATATATACTATATAACGTATATATGTATGTATATAATATACACGTGTGTGTGTATATATATATATATATATATATATTTATATATATATATATATATATCTCAAATAATCACCTATATATATCCTACACTACCTATAATTTTTTTAGATTTTTTTAGATTATTTTTTAGATATTTTTTTTATTTTTTTTTTAATTTTTTTAACAAACTAAGTAACTAGGCAAAAGGAGAGGGAAGGGGAGGTGGATTGGGGAGCTCTATGGGGTTAAAAAACGGGTTTGTGTGCTGTTTTACAATTGTGAGGGGACACACTAAATTCACTGTGGTCCGATCTCCTCAGAACTGTCACAACTGTGACAGAAATGAGGAGATCTGTCACAGAGGAAGGGCGGCAATTCACTTTTCTGCTGTGATTGGTCAGTCTGGAGTGACTGACCAATCACAGCGATCCACGGGGGGGCAGAGCCGTGATTGGTCCCACCGCCGATAGCTGTGACGCTCAGCTGTCTGTGACAGCTGAAGTCACTGTCCTGTCACCGTTTCTTTACAAGCGGTGACAGTTTAACTGCAGGACGAGAATGCTCGTCCTAATGCGGCAACGACCCGCCGCTCAGGACGAGCATTCTCGTCCTGCGTCTTCAACCAGTTAATAGAACAATATGAGATAAGCGACTGCTTTACACATCTGGTGTGACTTGGGGTATGTTCACATGTCTTAACAAATTACGTCTGAAATTACAGAGAAAACAGCTCCTGAATTTCAGATGTTTTTACAAGTGCACGCGTTTTTCGCGTCGTCCATTACGGACTTAATTAGAGATGTTTTTCAATGGAGTCAATGAAAAACTGCTCCAATTACGTCCCAAGAAGTGACATGCACTTCTTTGAGGCAGCCGTCTTTTGACAGTGGCGCGTAAAAAAAAAGCCCGTCTGCACAGAACACCGTAAGGCCCATTGAATTCAATGGGCAGATGTTTGCAGACGGTTTGGAGCCGTTTTTTCGGGCTTAATTCCAGGCGTAAAACTCATCGGGGAAATAAAGGCTTGAGCAGGTTAAAGTCCAACACATTGGCATGATGTTCTCCTTCAACAGCAGGCTTCGGATGATAGTCTACCGAGCTCCATAGACATTATATTATCAGTGTGGTCTGCTGTCAAACATGTAATGTCCAGCACTTTAGGACGGGTTTATATAGGCGGACAGATGTCCAGAGGTCTTTACATGCTGAGATATTTTACTAAGATGATTTGCTACCTAAGATCACTGTATGCAAATCAGGGAAACTTCTATGTAGAGCAGATAATCGGAGATGCATCTCTACCCAGAACGCTAACATTTCAACACGCACCTAAATAATTATTTATGGTCCCAACATTCTTTGAGACAGGTCATCATGTTAAAACGTCTTTTAGCTTGGGAGGATCTTGGTGTTTTCTTGGTTTGCATCAACAATTCCATTATTTTTCTTTGGTGATTTATCTTTGTCAGTAGTGAATGGAACATCCATGTCCATACACAGTTGATTTATGAATGAATAGTAGTAGCAAGATTTTGGATAGTGATGATAACAGTGATCTAAGATGCCCAAGACTTAATCTCTACTGTTTTTATGTCTACACCTTTTAAAAAAAATATTTAAAAAATAATGTAATAAATCAGATCTCTGTTTTTCAGATGCAGCCTTTAGCCACTACCAGGGGGAGCTTACTCCAAACTACTTCTACATTGAGTTTAATTAAAACAGTATGCTGTAAACTCCTCCGTTGTTTATACAGGAGTCATGGAGCTCTGTATCAGAAAAACAGAGCTCTTTCCGCCATAAAGATGTATTAAGAAATTAATCTTGACAGAATTTAAGGAATAAATACAATTACAGAAATGTTGACTGAGCCGTCCAGTTTCGACAGGATTGGTTGACAATCTATTGTTTATTGGGGTAGCCCGATTGCATGTAAGGTATGTTGGATTTCAATCTCCTCTATCCTTTTTTCCCACTGGGAGTTAGGTACTGCCAGTAATGTGTGGCAGCAGTTTATCTCCCTCTCCTCTTGGGGCTGACTCTACAGGAACAACTAAGTGCGCCCATAACTTTTACAGTTACTCACAATCCTGGGCAGTTACTTGTCTTCGTGTCCGTGTATAGGAAGTGGCAGCCTGATTGGAAGGAGAAACATACTTAAAGGGATTATCCCTCCAAAAATATACAGTTTAATTCAAATCCCCCAGTAAAATAAATCATTTTTGTAATGTACATTATGTCAATATAATGCTCATGTCCAAAAAAATCTTATATTGGCATCAGTGGTAGCACCCCATTATCGTTTCTGCTGTCCACGAAATCTTTGTCCAACTTCTGTATCTGCCTGTGGTGGACACGCATGTTCAGCTGCTTGCTCTCTCTCCCCCTTTTCCACTCTCCGCACCGCACAACTATCTTTCTGTGAAGCGGCTCAGTGCCTCCTCCTGCTGCTCTTCTCCACTTGCCAGAAGAGAATCGGAGCATGTGCACTTCCCTTCGCCTTGTAACGTCCGCTGGGTTGTGAACCCTCTGGACTATTCAGAGGAGAGTAGTAGCTGGCAGCAGATACAGGCAGGCATAATGTAGCTGGAATACTGGATACAGGCTGGTTCCGGATTACTGCATAAAGGAAGGAGCCGGATTACTGGATACACGCAGGAACCGGATTACTGAATACACGCAGGAACTGGATACACGCAGGAACCGGATTACTGGATACACGCAGGAACCGGATTACTGGATACACGCAGGAACTGGATTACTCGATACACGCAGAAACCGGATTACTGGATACACGCAGGAACTGGATTACTCGATACACGCAGAAACCGGATTACTGGATACACGCAGGAACCAGATAGCAGGACACAGGCAGGTGCGGGATTACTGGAAGCAGGCTGGCGCCGGATTACTGGAAGCAGGCTGGCGCCGGATTACTGGAAGCAGGCTGGCGCCGGATTACTGGAAGCAGGCTGGCGCCGGATTACTGGAAGCAGGCTGGCGCCGGATTACTGGAAGCAGGCTGGCGCCGGATTACTGGAAGCAGGCTGGCGCCGGATTACTGGAAGCATGCTGGCGCCGGATTATTGGAAGCAGGCTGGTGCCAGATTACTGGAAGTAGGTTTGTGCCGGATTACTGAGTAGGCTTGTGCCGGATTACTGGAGTCAGGAAAACAACAGGTGACAGACACAGGATACAGGATGACGACTGGTAACGGACACAGAATACCGACTGGTAATGGACACAGGACACCGACTGGTAACAGACACAGGATATGGAACCTTCGCAGGATAACACAAGGTTAGTATAACTTTGCTCAGGCACTGGGGCAGCAGGCAGGTCCAACTATATAGCTCTGGGTGTACAGGGATAGGCTTCGGACACTTTACTGGTGCACGTGCTGGCCCTTAAAGAAACCACCAGAGCGCGTGTTCTTACCCTACGGGCACCAGGAGGCAAAGCGCGCCGGCGTCCCAAGGAAGAAGGAGGGAGACACCAGCGGTGAGTACACACCAACTGACAGCTGCAGCAACCGGGGGAAGGGAGATGCCGGCGGTCCACGACCATGGGTGCTACACTCCTACATTGACAATCGGAGTAGAGCTAGACTATTTTCTCTGCAGGCTGTGGAGGGAAGCAGCAATACTAAGTTCTGGGAAACAGGGTGAAGCTACAGAGAGCAGGACCGAAACTCACTCCTAGGAGTGCAAGTGGAAGAGGAGCCACGTGGGACGCGCTGCTACCCACCCGCAGTTACTAATATGAGCACAGGTGAATAACTGGGCCAGAATGGGTACTTTTTTCTTTTAACTGTTTGGGGGGGGGGGGCAAAAGACTAGTATAGAAAAATACTAGAGACACACAAAGTTTGTTTTTTGGGGAGGGGGTGGCGAGTTTGTAAAAGGCCTTTGAGACATATTGCCCTCTGACAGAAAAATTGGGAAGGATCTTGTCTTGTTCTTTTGTTTTGTTTAATGCCCTCTATGCAAAAAATGCAATATTGCCAGGTTCCCCTATAAATTTTGGCAGGCGTATTGATTGTAGCATATTCCCTTTTCTTTTTCCTGCGTTTATTTTACGGTGTAGCGAGCAAGCAATGGAGTAGTGTGATTTAGACATTGAAAATATTTCATAAAATGGGACCTAAAAGCCACCGTGGAATTCTGAATGGTGATTTTTTTTCCTTAGTAAAATGAAAAATGCTGAGTTCAAAGAACATTCTGATTGATCTCTGAAATACTTGAGTCTCTTATTGGGGTAATGCATCATGTCATTATTTTCTTAGGGAGGAATCAATCAAAAGCCATAACCCTCCTTTATAATTTTCTCACTCTGGATTTGACATGAAAAATCAAATCTGTGAATCTGTAGGGAAAGCTGAGGCATACATCATCGTTACTTGTGCTAACCCTCCGTGTTCTGCAGATGTGTCACTGTGAATCGCTCTTCAGCTGGATGATCGTACTGATCGTTATCCTAAGGTATTATTAAGCTGCTGCAGAGGTTGTGAAACTATGTGAATACACACTGGAAGATCACAGGGTGGAGAAATAAACCTGAAATCCCAATCAGCTGAATTGTATGCATTCAAATTTCATTAATCTGGCATTTATGTGGCATCCATGGAAGCCCAAGTGGCAGGATTTTTAAAACTGCTGAATATTTTTGCCTACTCAAAATGCAACAAACTTCTTCTAGGGTCTCCACTGTATATATCAGTAAAACAGTGAGGTGAGAGGTGATCAGCAACAACATTAAAACCAAAGCACAAAAAAGGTAAAAGAAAGTATTTACAAAGTTGCTTAAAGAGGCTCTGTCACCACATTATAAGTGCCCAATCGGTGCTGTAATGTAGGTGACAGTAATGCTTTTTATTTTGAAAAACGATCTATTTTAAACCACTTTATGAGCGATTTTTAGCTTTATGTTAATGAGTTTCTTAATGCCCAAGTGGGCGTGTTTTTACTTTAGACCAAGTGGGCGTTGTACAGAGGAGTGTGTGACGCTAACCAATCAGTGACCAATCAGCATCATACACTCCTCTGCATTCATTTACTCAGCGCATAGGGATCCTGCTAGATCCTTATGTGCTGTCTTATACTTACACATTAACAATACTGAAGTGTTTAGACAGTGAATAGACATTCCACGGGATGTCTATTCACAATCTCTGCACTTCGTTACTCTGTCTGTGGTAGTTACAGCAGAGGAAGCGTGATCTCGTTGTAACCTGTCATTTACAGCGAGATCTCGCGAGATCACGCTTCCTCTGCTGTAACTACCACAGAAAGTGGGCGTTTTACAGAGGAGTGTATGACGCTGACCAATCAGCGTCATACACTTCTCTCCATTCATTTACACTGCACTAGTGATAAAGCTATATCGCTATGTGCAGCTACATACACACACACTAACATTACTGCAGTGTCCTGATAATGAATATACATCACTACCAGCCTGGACGTGATGTTTATTCAGAATCTTTTCTGTGAGATTCCAGCAAGGCAAGCGTAATCTCGCGAGATTACGATGTAACCTGTCATTTCAAACGAGATTACACTTGCCTTGCTGTAATCTCACAGAAAAGATTCAGAAGTGTCAGGATTCTGAATAAAAATCACGTCCTGGCTGGTAGTGATGTATATTCATTATCAGGACACTGCAGTAATTTTAGTGTTTGTGTATGTAGCTGCACATAGCGATATTGCTAGTGCAGTGTAAATGAATGGAGAGAGGTGTATGACGCTGATTGGTCACTGATTGGTCAGCGTCACACACTCCTCTGTACAACGCCCACTTGGTCTAAAGTAAAACACGCCCACTTGGGCATTAAGAAACTCATTAGCATAAAGCTAAAAATCGCTCATAAAGTGGTTTAAAATAGATCTACATTACAGCGCCGATCTCCTTATGTAGGAGATAGCGCACTTATAATGTGGTGACAGCCTCATCAACTTTTTATGCACTTTTCAACTGAAATTTTAGTGAACTGTGGAATATTACATTAAAGTGTAGCTAAACGTTTGACAAACTTCTAACATGTCCTAGTGACATGTCAAAAATTGGGTTGGTGGGGGTCCGAGCACTGAGACCCCCACCGATCTCTAGAATTAAGCGCTCCTATGAGTGCTCAGCCGCTTTGTGTCTGTTCGGCTTTTTCCAGAAAGCTGATGTATCGGAGTACGGGCTCGTAGACTTTATATTGAGTCCGTACACCGATACATTTATTTCCGATACATTTATTTCCAGTTGTCAATTTATTCAAACATTTACAGGAGGAATAACAGAGGAACAGCACAGCTCAGAGTTCTAAGGAAAGATGCTCCAGAATTGTTATTTTATGGGGAATACAAGTATTTACTAAAACAAACATGTCATGAGAGGTTACAGTTGCTCTTTAAAGTGTAGCTAAACAATTGACAAACTTATGACGTCATAGTGACCTGTCAGAAGTTTGGATTAGTGGGGGTCCGAGCACTGAGACCCCCACCAATCTTGCTAGAACGAAGCAGCTGAAGTGCTCGTGTGAGCGCTCGGCCGCTTTGTGTCTGTTCGTCTTTTTCCGGAAATGTATCGATGTACGGACTCTATAGAAAGTCTGAGCCCGTACTCCGATACATCGGCTTTCCGGATAAAGCCGAACAGACACAAAGCGGCCGAGAGCTCACACGAGTGCTTCAGCTGCTTCGTTCTAGCGATTGGTGGGGGTCTCAGTGCTCGGACCCCCACCAATCCAAACTTCTGACATGTCAGAAGTTTGTCAAACGTTTAGCTACACTTTAAGTATAATAACCCCTTAAGGACACCTCCAATATTAATTTGTTGTCGTTTTTCTCCCTGCCATTCCAAGAGACGTAACTTTTTTATTTATCTATCAATGGAGCTGAGTGAGGGCTTGTACATATGACTTTTTCATCACTGTTTTTTGGGGTGGTTTTTTTGGGGAGAAAGCGAGGTGACCAAAAAACAGCAATTATGGATACCAATTATGTTTCATTTTTTTATTTCTTACATTATTATATGGAAACAATGGAAAAAGGGTGGTTTTGAACTGTAATTGATTTTTTTTTTTTTTTATATATTTTTAAAAATTTTATTAAGCATTTTTTTTTAGTCCCACTTTACCATGCAATTGATGGATCGCTCATTATGTATTGCCTTTTTCTGTGCTCTAATATTAAGCCTTGCCTCTGACAGAGCTTAATAATCAAGCACATGACGCAAACCTGTATGGAAACCGATCAGCACCCAGCTATTTTGTCAGATGGGGATTAAAAAACAGAGAGAGCCTCCTCCCTCTGTCTAGCCGGTTAGGTGCTGTGGCCGTTATTGACCGTGCATCGGTGGATTTTGCATTTCTGGGGGCCTAAGCAAAGCTATGTCTGGGGGCCCTAATCAAAGACACCTGTAAATAGTGCCACACACAATGAACCCTGTAGATAGTGCCACTCACAGTGCCCCTGTAGATAGTGCAACTCACAATTCCCCCTGTAGATAGTGCCACACACAGTTCCATCTGCAGATCGTGCCCCCTGTAGACAGTGTCCCACCCAATGCCCTCTGCAGATAGTTCCCCCATTCAGTAAAAGTGCCTCTCAAACAAATAAAACCTATACTCAACTAGCCACGTTCCCATGACGACCAAAGCTGCGCAGCATGCCTCCTCAGCCACGTTAGGCCTGCAGCCTATGAGACAGAGACGAGACCCTGCGTAGGACTCCGCTATGTAGTGACATCATTGTACCGGCCTGTCCAAGGATCCTGTTCCAGCGTCTCTTAGGCTGCAAGCCTGACATGGCCTCTAGCCTAGTGAATGGTATTCAATTGTATCTGCGTCCTGAGGACTCAGATGGAATTGAATGTGGCAGTAGCCCGTTGATCCGGATTTTATGCCTGGTGCTAGTGACGCTACCGCTGACAACAGTATCTGCGTTTTAAGGGCGCAGATGGAGTTAAAAATTGTACCGCTGTCAGGGTACTCGACAGGGGCCCTCTGGGACTCCACACAATTGCGTGCTTTGCATGCTTGTAAAGACCTCTACACTGACGTGGCATCTGATGGGTTAAACAGCCAGGATCTAAGTTATCTCCGGCACTATATGGTGCAGGCTCAGCTCCTGAGATCGCGCCACATTGTCAGAGGATGCTTCCACCGTATATGTATGGTGGATCTCGCTAAAGGGTTAAAGAGAAATAATTTTTATTTAAATTTATTTAAAAAAAACTTCACTGGGTGCATCCATATAGGTGACACACAGATACTTCCTGCATTGTCTGTATAGACTGCAGAAGAGTGTGTGGCCTCTATGGCACATGCGTTGAATGGCAGTTAAAGTGGCTATTTGCTTTGGACTATCTCTTTCTATAAGGAGGTTCCCTGACAATAAACTGATCACAGGGTGACACCCAGTAATCACCTGTAATCTGTCTGAAAACCCGGCTACAAGTGTTCAATTCCCCTGCAGCGCCAACACAGGAGAAATTAAGCATTACACAGTTACTATTCAAATCAATGGGCTGTACGTATAATGCACGGAAATGCTGCGTCCCCCAGAGCGAGAGATGCTCTTTTGTAGCTGCATTCAGTTCTGGCTAAAAGATAAGGGACCTGAACAGGAAACCCCGATCTATTAACTTATATTTCTATTACATGGCACCTATTAAAAGTATTCTGTAACCCTTCAGTTTTTCCATTTTTATTGTATAAAAAGATTAACAGTGGATCAAATTTTGTATTTTATTGCATTGTTTAGTGTATCTATCTTTTTTATGATCAATTTTTACCGTTTTTTCTGATCTCCCACATAAAAATAAAGTATATGTATCAGACATTTTATTGGCCTTCTCCAATAAAACCTGCATGGCAAGTGAGACATTTTATTTGCAGTTGCTTTAAAGTATATGAACTTGTTCAACTGCTGCTCTTGGGAGTCAATTGAATTTTTTTGTGTTGGAATGAAAAAAATAAGGTATTTTCAAAAAACGTTGCCGCATCGGAAAGCAAACAAAATAAAACGGTTAAAATAAGCAATAAGCAAATAATTGAAAGAAAGCTGTGAACTGCTGCAAATATCAGCCTTTGTGGAAAGTGGAATATTGCCTAAAAGTTTATGAGCTGTGTCAAACTGCTGTACAGTACTGGTAGTGTTGACGTTTTACCGGGCAGCTTGCCCGGTGGAACAGAAGATGGCAGTGTTGGCACAAGAACACGTTACAATTAATGCAAGTTGGGATTTAGCTGGAGTGACTTGTTTCAACTTTCTTTTAACACTGAAAACGGTAAATGATGGTGTCATTAAATCTGACCCTTTTCTCTGAATACTGCATATCTGTTCTTACATTAGAGTCTACTGTATATTTAAGAAGACAAAATATTAACGATGGAAAATATGAAAAAAGGTATTTTTAATCTGTTTTTAACATTTCTTCTGACATAAGTCTTTATGCCGGACATGTTTTAAAGTGATCAGCACTTCTTGTGTCACTGGTTTTGTGTGGGCGTGCATATATTATGTTTATGGGATGAATATATTAAATATGTGAAAGAATGTTTGACATTGAAGTGGTAATAACTCATTGTGGGTGTAAAGTGAGGGCTTAGTATGTTAACAGAGATCATATTTCTGATGGATGAATTAAAGGGCTGGTCTCACAACGACAACCCATTTCCTTTTGCCTATTAGGGCTTATAGACGTTTTAACATGGGGTCCCAATAACCACAGTGGAGAGCTTCTAAGAAAAAGCATCTCCCTCTCTGGTGGACTCAGCCTGGTCATTTATTACATGGGCGTCCATTCATTTATGGACACTGTGTAAAACTACATGACACTTCACTGGACGCAACTTTCCCTGGTGAAATGAGTTGAACACTGGGGATATCCGGTGCCAGATCCGTGGCGATCAGCTGATTGTCCGGAGGCTTTCCTCACATTAGGGGTTGTCTTGTTGAAACAACCTCTTTAAATACTTGAGACACATATAATGAAGTATGTTTTGAAGTTTTCTCGCCCTTATAATTAAAATGGATCTCCACCTAAATAATTTTTTAGAAAAATCTGATTAATACCACAGCCAGAATTGAGTAGGGACTTGATTTGTTGGCTACTAACCTTCTTTTCCCTGTCTGTGTTGTCAGCACTGTGGCAATCTAGTGTTAAACTGGTTGTCTGGGCATTTTTATATTTGTGGCATATCTTTAGGATAGGCCATCAATGTCACATTGGTGGGGGTCCGACTCCCGATAAGAACAACGATTAGTTGATTGATGAGCCTTCAGTCAGCTGATCGGACAACCCCTTTAAAGGGAACCTGTCACCAGCATTTCACCTATTGAACTTTGCTTATTCCTCACTGGCCGCTGCTATCAGAAGTTCATTGCCGTTATCCCCTCTCCTAAACTCCTCCTCCCACTGTAAATAACGGTCCACGAACATTTCGCGCTTTTTATCATAATAATCCGGTATCCCTTTGTGCGCACACACCAGAAGAGGACATCAATGCACAAACGTGGGATTTTGTGTGCTGTGGGAAGGCGAGGAGCTGTCAATTAAAAGTAAGGAGGCGGGGTAAACTCGGAAAGACTTGAGGAATGAAGATATGGCTCTTTTATGATCATTAGCATACAGTGTGGGAACACTAAAAAGCTGAATACTAAAGCTACTTATAGGTTATATAGAAATTATATTTCACCCACTACCACCAGGTATTGCTGTTTTAATAGGCGGAATGCTGGTGACAGGTTCCCTTTAAGCCGTCTAACTGTTTGCTTGTTCTGGATACACTGCATAACAACCATAGTCTTTTCAATGGTATTTTAAGTAACTGTTTCCCTAGCAACCAGTCTGTTTCAGATTATCACTGTACTGAAGACGGAGAAGGAGCAAGGGGACTTAGCAGGACTAAAATAATACCTCTCTATTAACTCGTATAAATATCCATATGAATCAGAGTTTTGTAAAACTTAGACACATAGATGAAACTGATTTAAAGAGGCTCTGTCACCAGATTTTGCAACCCCTATCTGCTATTGCAGCAGATAGGCGCTGCAATGTAGGTAAGAGTAACGTTTTTATTTTTAAAAAACAAGCATTTTTGGCCAAGTTATGACCATTTTTGTATTTATGCAAATGAGGCTTGCAAAAGTACAACTTGGCGTGTTTACAGTAAAAGTACAACTGGGCGTGTATTATGTGTGTTACATCGGGGCGTGTTTACTTCTTTTACTAGCTGGGCGTTAGGAATGGGAGTGTATGATGCTGACGAATCAGCATCATCCACTTCTGTTCGTTAACACCCAGCTTCTGGCAGTGCAGACACACAGCGTGTTCTCGAGAGAGATCACGCTGTGACGTCACTCACTTCCTGCCCCAGGTCCTGCATCGTGTCGGCCACATCGGCACCAGAGGCTACAGTTGATTCTGCAGCAGCATCAGCGTTTGCAGGTAAGTCGATGTAGCTACTTACCTGCAAACGCTGATGCTGCTGCAGAATCAACTGTAGCCTCTGGTGCCGATGTGGCCGACACGATGCAGGACCTGGGGCAGGAAGTGAGTGACGTCACAGCGTGATCTCTCGAGAACACGCTGTGTCTGTGCACTGCCAGAAGCTGGGCGTTCTGAAGAGAAGTGGATGATACTTCTCGTCAGAACGCCCCGATGTAACATACACGCCCAGTTGTACGCACATAATACACGCCCAGTTGTACGCACATAATAAACGCCCCGATGTACGCACATAATACACGCCCAGTTGGACTTTTACTTTAAACACGCCCAGTTGGACTTTAGAAAGCCTCATTTACATAAATACAAAAAGGTCATAACTTGGCCAAAAATGCTCGTTTTTAAAAGATAAAAACGTTACTGTAATCTACATTGCAGCGTCGATCTGCTGCAATAGCAGATAGGGGCTGCAAAATCTGGTGACAGAGCCTCTTTAAGCAGTTTTGTAGAAGAAAAAACTGTTCTCATCAACGACAGTGTCTTCCTAAAGATATAGGAACGTTAAAAGCCTATTTGTCACATGAAAAGACATGATAGTCATCTCATAGTAGAGAGGGGAGTGCATTAAATCGAATCATTTTTATTACAAATAGTGTCAGCATATCTTTGTAATAATAGAGTTAGTAGAAAGTGTATGTGGTATATAAATAGGATGTGTGCCCGTGTTTATTGTTTTTTTTTTTTTTATGCTAAATGTGCTGGATCGCAAAGTACCTGTTTGGAGCATCGCTGACCTGTCCATATTCACACTTGCTGGTTTTCTTTTTAGTGCGCTTGTCTGCTTCAAATTTCTTTAAAAATAATAATCTGAAAATGGGGTTTTTAGAAATTAGACCGCTTTCAGGGTGTGATGCAGTCATTTCAAAGCATAGCCTACTTTATCTTTTTTTTTTTCCATTTGCATGCTTCTATTTTAATCTGCGGCATTCGCTATTTTTAGATTCCATAGTGATGCGGCTCCAAGCTTTTCCACTACAGACACATGTGAACCCAGCTTGAAGGTGTTCTCCATATTTATCGAGACAGGCACTGTATCTGTTGTTATGTACCATAGGTCCCACACTATTTGAGTCCGTAAGAACCCATATCAGGGACTTCAGGACACAGAATAAAGAATTTGTTTGTAAGCATGCCGGATGGAAACAAAGTGCTGCCCTTGTAACTGCGGTACTTGTGATATGCCGCTAACCAAATTAGTGCAAGATCTGCGTTACATATTACGGATGAGCAAATACAGTGATCATTTCACTACCCTTTATAAAAAGCAGAAGAACCCCTGTAATATATTCTCACCAATGATTATACAGATCATTCATTGTACATTTTTATGATGTCATAGTTAAGTTCTCTTCACACTAGCGCCACATTTTAATGGATCAAAATGGAAACCATTAACCACCGTGCAATGTATGCGTCATAGGAGAGTGCTATTTCCCACACTGAGATATATCCGTCATAATAAAATGGAGTCAATGTCACTGTACCCATGAAATCAGCAGCAGGAACGTAGCTGTTATACACAGCCCTGCTCCTGCCTAGCCCGGCCTCACCATGTTGAAAACCAGGGAGCTATCAAAGATCCCCCAGGACTGTCTCATGGAATTGCCTGTTAAAAGGGTTTTCCCGTCAGGGACATTTATGACATATCCACAGGATATAGCAGAAAAAGAATGGCGACAGCACACTGCGACACTAATGCCACCTAAACCACTAAATATAAATAAATATGCACTAAAGCTAAATCCACAGGAGATGTCATAAATTGCAGGTATATGTGGGTCCCACCTCTGGGATCCGCAACTATCTCTAGAATGGGGCCCCCCAAACCCCGTTCTACCGCTCTGTGTTGCGGCTGAAGCGTGTGATTTACGACCACGCAGAAGAAAACAGCGTAGCTCGCTGAGCTATGCTTTTTCTGTAACTCCCATAGTAGTGAATTGCAGTTACGTTAGCAGCGTAGCATGCGAGCTACGCTGTTTCCATAACTACCATTCAGTTCTATGGGACTTACAGAAAAAGCGTCGGTGAGCTACGCTGTTCTCTTCTTCATGGTCTGAAATCACACGCTTCAGCCGCAACACAGAGCGGTAGAACGGGGTTTGGGGGGCCCCATTCTAGAGATAGGTGCGGATCCCAGAGGTGGGACCCGCATATACCTGCAATTTATGACATATCCTGTGGATATGTCATAAATCTCCCTGATGAGAAAACCCCTTTGTGGCATAGCACTTTTATTTTCTTTGTGCCCTCAAAATGAAATTAATAATGATTAAATGCTAACCTATATGTAGCCCAAAAGTTACAACTATAAAAAAGTACAACTTAAGCGGCAGAATACAAGACCTTATACTCCTCTGTTAATGCTAAAATAAATAACGTTTTATGAATGCTGAAATAGAAATATTGTGTCATATCCTTGACAACAAGAGTGGCCGGCCGCCTGCTTTGATCCATTTGTCGTATTACATAAATGGGAACAATAATGGAATTTCAGGTTCATGGTTTTTGTTTTGTTTTTTACCGTTTAGAATAGTATTCTCTCCAAACATATTTCCTGTGAGAGAACATGGGGTTAGTGATGTGCGACTAATCACCCCATTAAAATCCCACAAATGGAGGCTAATTGACATTATAGGGTCAGTCTTTCTCCATTATGTGTTAGTTATGTATTTGCTAGAAGACTATATAATAAATGCCTCCTGCAGTCAGTGACGGCTGAAACATCCACCACTGTTTTATGTCGTTTTTTATTTTTTTATATAACCTTGATCGCTAAGGTCCAGCTAAATCCCAGCCATGTCAAGCTGCTTATTGTTTTTTAGTCTCATTGCAATTATTCCAGTTCCAGTATAATAACCGTATCAAGCCTGGTGCGCAGTGTGTAAAATACAGAGGACTGGGCTTATAGATCAGAATCTATCCGAGCAGCAAGGAGGGATTTATGATTGTGGAAACCGGACCCCGGCTCTGTCACATTCAGGATTGATAATATTCCGTTCTGCTCTTCTGCGGGTTTCCAGCATTGCCATTCTGTGGGATTGGCACAAGACATGAACCTGTAGTTTAGATTCACTGCTCATGAATTATTCAACAATTTACAGCATTTTGATCAGCCATTATTTAAAAGAAATGACTGATATCCTGTGCAAATATTTCTATACATTAAATTTGTAGTGCAAAGTAATTTCGAGACCATTATATAACATTTTTTCTGCAGCTTCCTATGAAGGATCAATAATCCCTGATGGGAGTGATCAGACAGTGGTCAGGTGTCGCCTTCCAGAAAACATTTTTAGCTAAAGGAATAACATGACTACAAAAGTCACTGAAAATAACAATGGCAGAATCACCCCATACAGTAGGATGAAATATTGACAAGAAGACGGTTTACATTCAGTTGATAAATGGTTGAAACAACCTAATGTAGAGCGTTCATCTCCGTCTCACTTTATTGCACGCAGAAACGGGAAATATATATTTGTTAATCGAATGTGCCTGAAAGTTGAGGTTACACTTGTGTGATCTGGAGGTACAGCCTGAGCTCCAAAACACCAGATTTTCCAATGTGTCCAGCCGTATGCTAGACTATAAAAACAATCTAAGTATTGTTTACCCAGAGCAGCCCCTGTGTGACCATATTTTAAGCTTTTGGTTTTTCTGCTTACACTTCTTTTAACTAATATGCTATATCTATTTCCATTTAACTATTAAGATGCTTTGTAATGACAGTGTATATTTAGTTACGTTAAAGAAGCATTCTGGTAAAATCCCCCCTCCATTTGTAAACTTGATCAGATTAAAGGTAGTGACGTTTATTGTCTTACCAAGGCTTTATTTTAAATTAGACGTTCTGGGTCACTGTTCGGTGACGTGACCCGTGCGCTGACTCCCAGAATCTTTCAATGTCTGCTGAGTGGGCCGGAGGGCCGTCTCTCTGTGCAAGCCTCACTCCGAGGGTCTCATAGGCTTGCATAATCGTCATAGTGCCAGAACGGCGTGGCCAAACGGTATTACAGAGGAGTTAACTTTAAAATAAAGTGTCCGAGAATAGGTGTCACTATCTCACCTAATCAAGTGTACAAATAGAGCAGGGTTTGTGGGCAATGCTTACCTGCTATTTCACCTCTACTCTATGAAGATGCATCTATGATCAATGACTGCATCTTAACTGCATTATCTAATGCCTAGGTAGGCATCGAGTAGATTGAGCTCTGACTAGATCACTAATGCCTTAGTTCACTGGTCCGTAACCTATCGATCTCAATAAACTGGTGTATTATGGACAAGTGCCAAGTAGATTATAGGCTTGGCTGTTTTTTAGTTCATTGCGGCAGAAAATTCAGTCCACAGTGTTTGACTAATACATGGCACACTGGGGCTTCCAGAGGGCAGGTAGAATCCACAGAACTGTGCCACAAAGTGACGTCCAGCTGACACCGAACTGATGCCATTGCAGCTGTCTAGAATCTGCCACTCCTCATGATTTTCTTTCTAATGGAGGTCCTTTGGCTTTCAATGTTATTGGGGGACTATGTTTTGGTGCTTTTATTGGGGGCACAGCCTGATGACAATGTTCCTGATGGCATTGTTCCTGATGACCTTGTTAATGAAGACATTCTGATGGCATGATTAATGAGAGAAACTCGGGTAGCACCATTAAGGAATAGTTTGAAAATACTTTTATTGCGATACATCTTCAGTCTTCCATATTATCCCGGTAGATCTCTGTGTCTCCAAGTTTGCTTATCCCTGGTTTATAGAAGTCTGAGGTAGTCTAAAATCCACCTCCTATTCCTCCTCCCAACTTCATACTGCAGCTCGGCTTGCTGATTGGATGCAGCTCGGCCAGATTGGATGCTGTGTAGAAACCCAAGCTCACCAGGCAGTGCAATAGAGAGACAATTTTCCTCTACAATAAGAATGGCAATAAACTACAAATAGCTGGTCCACCCAAAATAAAATATCAGATAATTGGCGCACATACTCCCAACGCAGTATGAGTGTTTAATGTAGTTTTATCATTACTGGAGGTTGTGCGGCAGGATGACCCTATTTGCTTGCTAAGTTCTTTGCTCTAAATTGAAGGACATTCAAAACCAGGTCAGTTGTTCGTGAGGGTCAGACTTTTACCATTACAGTTTAGATCATAAATGTTTAAGAATTTGTCAAATAAAGGAATTTCCTCTCTGACCTTGTGTATAGGATAATTTCCTTTTTATAACACTAGTTTGTCTTTGTTCTTGTTTCTAATTACACGCAGGTCGGCAATCCGTGCCCTTCGTCCCGGAGGATCAGTGGTGTATTCTACATGCACATTATCGGAGGCTGAAAACAGTGCCGTGGTTTCCAATATCTTGAACTCTTGTAGAGATGTCATCTCCGTGGACCTGAGTGACATGGGCAATACATTATCTCACGAGTTCACATTTGCAGCACATGTAACTCATGGACTTTTAGTGCTCCCAGATAAAGGAAAAGCCTGGGGACCTATGTTTGTATCTAAGCTAATAAAACTATAGTTCAATTTCTTGTGGGTTAATATAAATTATTATAGTAACTGCACTTAACTAAATTCCAAAGTATTTAGAAAATACGCGAGGGCAGCAAACTGAGCCTTTGCCCTGGGTGAATGAAAGTCTAACTACGACCCTGCAAGAACTGAGAGAGGGTGTCTATAAACCATAGGAGACTGGCAGGACGATCCCCAGTGAAGATCTCCACATTGCGTGATTACTAATAGTAACTCCTTTTTTCTTAATAATATATTAAATTAAATTGAATCTATGTAATCTCCTATACCATATCAAATATTTAACGGATCGTCATAGCTTTATGTGCCAAAATGGAGAGCTGCTCAATGGCGGACCCGTCACCTCCATGCATTACATAGAAGGCTACTCATTTAAATGGCATCATGTAATGTTAGATTTGTCTGCAGTGGCTGCTGCAGGCGAAATGTAGGGCTAGCTGTGTTTCCCCCAGTGATAACACCTGATGATCAAGGCGTAGAGAAGACGAACCCTGATCGCCACACCGGCTGCATTTTGAATAGCGCTTGTATTCGTGAGACAACTCCTTTAATGCAATGATCAAACAAATATTATACCTTCTATAGAATCAACATTTTACACAGCGTGCTACACAGTCTAATACTCATATCAATTTATTTGTTTAGAATCTGATTTATGTACCTCAGGCAAATGTACACCTTTTATATAAAGTGAGTAACATGCTGTGATTGTTAGAACCTACTGACGATATAAAGGGAACTTTTCACCAGCATTTCACCTATTGAACTCTACTCACCCCTCGCTGGCCGCTGCTGTCAAAAGTTCATTGCCGTTATCCCCTCTCCTAAACTCCTCCGACCTTAAATAACGGTCTGCAAACATTTTGCCTCTTTTATGGTAATAATTTTGGAGTCTCAAAATAATAATAAACTATGTAATATACAAAAGTACACAATCTTTATTAGAAATGATACAACAGATAGCACGGAATATAAAAACGAATGAACCACATATGGAGATAAAGACAGTGCGGTCAGATGTAAAAGACCATTAACATGCAGAGTCAGCCAACCAAGGGAAGTCGGGAACCGCTCATATAACCCACAGGGAAAGAATCGTGCATATAGAATGACTGTGCCCAGATGTATAGGGAAATACTGCCTATCTACACATACAATATGTATGAACAGGCTTGGGAAAATCCCAACAAAATACCTGGGCAAAAATAGTCAGGCAAGGTAAGACTGTAGTGATAGATAGAAAAACAGTAAATGTGTCATACAGAAACCCGATGCCAGCATGTACCCTGAGACATAATGGAGAGCGGAAACAACGACCCAGAACGGAAGGATGAATAGCGCCTCGACGCGCGTTTCGCCAAGCAGACCGGCTTCGCTATTTTTAGGGCTATGTCCCTTTTTTGTTCGCTTTAGGTTGTCTACTTGTATCAAGAGACCCCTTTCTATGCCATTGTTTTGGTCAGAGGTCTTGTAGGTTGTTCAATAATCTTGGAGTCTCGTTTGTTCCTCTTATGCCCACCCACTGCCGAAAACTGGCCCACTCTGAATGCTGTCAATCAAAAGTAAGGAGGCGGGGTTAACTCGGAAAGGCTTGAGGAATGAAGATATGACTCTTTTATGCTCATTAGCATACGGCACAGGAACACAAAAAAACTGAATACTAAAAGGTACAGAGCCGACTAAGAAGACAATTATAGATTACATAAAAATTATTTTTCACCCACTTTCACCAGGTATTGCTGGCTTAATAGGTGAAATGCTGGTGACAGGTTCCCTTTAAAGGGATGTCTACTTACCTTGGTACTCAACCTCTGCCCTTTGTGTTACTTGGTGCCAATTCCTGGAGGACTGTCAAACTTTCTCATTCCTTCTGTAATATTGCATCTGGAGGGCAAACATTGCAATACACCCGTTCCTCTGCAGTTTAGCACTTATTTTCTTTACATGTTGATCCAGAAGATGGAAACAACAAAACTCATGGGGTAGGTGCCAATATGTCCTTGCGTGAGGAAGAAAAACAACCCTTTCTTGCTTAGAATAAGTTCAGCAAAATTCTTACAATTACCACGTAATCCCATATGGATATCATAGTAGGTTGGTGGAGAGAAAAACGGATCTATCTCGGCGCTGCTGTGTGGTCCAAGTCGGTGGAGAAACGAGTAGTCTCTTGTAATGTTGATGAATGTTTTATTGCAGTAGCAACGCGTTTCGACGCCGAACTGGCGTCTTCATCAGGCATAAAATTGTTTTAAAACAGAACAGTATAAATACACACCACTGAGTAGTGATTGGCCCAATTCAGATGGGGCAGAGGTTGACATAAAAAAAACGCCAAAAACTTTGGGGGTCAAAGTTCAAGATAAGAATAGGTAAATAACAGAGAAAACAATGTATACTGAGGTTAAGTAATAAAAACAAATGGTACTTGATTAAATACACAATTAAAATGTATAATGGGGGATAAGCTAAAAAAGAATACGTGTCACATCTGGATTTGCGGCACTTATGGGAACGCAGCCTTTTATTGAAAAATAGGATATAGTTCCCAAAACGGTGTTTATAAACTTAGGACGGCAATGATGTGTGTTTATTGTTGTTTTATTACCTCTCTCAGAATTAGGTATTTAGATAGTGTGTCGGTTTCAGTTTCTTAGTGTTTGAATCGTTGTCAAGGAGACCATGTAAACTACGGTGGCCGGGAGGGACCAAAGTTAGGAGGTGGGGCGCATGTGGTGGAACGCATGGTGGCCCGCACGTTGACACGCAAACCACGGGGGTTCGTGTGGATGTAATAGGAGAGAAATGAAAAACCTTTGCTGGGGACACGTAGGTAAGAGGAATATATTGTAATACAGTAATATATGTGTATCTGGGGGATAGTGTATCTGGGGGATACACTATCAGTAAAACTCACGATGCTCCCGTCATTCAAAATCCAAACAATTGAAGTAAAACATCTTTACAACTATCCCCCAGATACACATATATTACTGTATTACAATATATCCCTCTTACCTACGTGTCCCCAGCAAAGGTTTTTCAGATCTCAGACACCTGTGATAATTATTTTGTCAGGTGTGCCCTATCAAAGAAAAACTACTTAAGAAGGACGTTCCACATTATTAAGCAGGCCACAGGTTTCAAGCAATATGGGAAAGAAAAAGGATCTCTGCTGCCGAAAAGCGTGAAATAGTGCAATACCTTGGACAAGGTATGAAAACATTGCATATTTCAAGAAAACTTAAGCGTGATCATCGTACTGTGAAAAGATTTGTGGCTGATTCAGAGCACAAACGGGTTCGTTCAGATAAAGGCGTACTGAGGAAGGTTTCTGCCAGACAAATTAATAGAATTAGGAGAGCAGCTTCTAAAATGCCATTGCAAAGCAGCAAACAGGTATTTGAAGCTGCTGGTGCCTCTGGAGTCCCGCGAACCTCAAGGTATAGGATCCTCCAGAGGTTTGCAAGTGTGCATAAAGCTATTATTCGGCCACCCCTATACAATGCTCACAAGCAGAAAGAGTTGCAGTGGGCTTAGAAATACATGAAGACTAATTTTCAAACCGTGTTGTTTACTGATGAGTGCCGTGCAACCCTGGATGGTCCAGATAGATGGAGTAGTGGATAGTTGGTGAATGGCCACCATGTCCCAACAAGGCTGTGATGTCAGCAAGGAGGTGGCGGAGTCATGTTTTGGGCTGGAATCATGGGGAGAGAGCTGGTAGGCCCCTTTAGGGTCCCCGACGGTGTGAAAATGACCTCTGCAAAGTACGTACAGTTTATGACTGACCACTTTCTTCCGTGGTACAAAAAGAAGAACCGTGGCTTCCGTAGCAAAATTATCTTCATGCATGACAATGCACCATCTCATGCTGCAAAGAATACCTCTGTGTCATTTGCTGCTATGGGCATAAAAGGAGAGAAACTCATGGTGTGGCCCCCATGTTCCCCTGACCTCAACCCTATTGAGAACCTTTAGAGCATCCTCAAGCAAAATATCTATGAGGGTGGGTGGCAGTTCACATCAAAACAGAAGCTCTGGGAGGCTATTCTGACATCCTGCAAAGATATTCAAGCAGAAACTGTCATTCACAAATTCACCTTCACAAATTCAATGGATGCAAGAATTGTGAAGGTGATATCAAAGAAGGGGTCCTATGTTAACATGTAACTTGGCCTGTTAAGTTTTTTTTGATTGAAAGAGCTTTTGATTTCTGTAAATATGACCTCCTGATGCTGAAAATGCAACAAATTACCATTTTAGTTCTCTTTACAACCTTTAAAATGTTTTGATCTCTGTTGTGCATAATAATTTGAAACAGTGCACTTTGAGTTTTTTACCTCTAAAAAAAAATCTGTTATCATTAGGAGATTTGTTCAATAAAATTTGCATTATACTCCAACAGTTGATGGCTTAAAGATTATACTGACTGTCATTTGCATCGACTATTTAGGAAAATCAGCTAAAAATAACATTTGCATAATAATTTGGAATGCGGTGTGTATGTGTGTATATACAGTGAAGGAAATAAGTATTTGATCCCTTGCTGATTTTGTAAGTTTGCCCACTGTCAAAGTCATGAACAGTCTAGAATTTTTAGGCTAGGTTAATTTTACCAGTGAGAGATAGATTATATAAAAAAAAACAAACAGAAAATCACATTGTCAAAATTATATATATTTATTTGCATTGTGCACAGAGAAATAAGTATTTCATCCCTTTGGTAAACAAGACTTAATACTTGGTGGCAAAACCGTTGTTGGCAAGCACATCAGTCCGACGTTTTTTGTAGTTGATGATGAGGTTTGCACACATGTTAGATGGAATTATGGCCCACTCCTCTTTGCAGATCATCTGTAAATCATTAAGATTTCGAGGCTGTCGCTTGGCAACTCGGATCTTCAGCTCCCCCCATAAGTTTTCGATGGGATTAAGGTCTGGAGACTGGCTAGGCCACTCCATGACCTTAATGTGCTTCTTTTTGAGCCACTCCTTTGTTGCCTTGGCTGTATGTTTCGGGTAATTGTCGTGCTGGAAGACCCAGCCACGAGCCATTTTTAATGTCCTGGTGGAGGGAAGGAGGTTGTCACTCAGGATTTGATGGTACATGGCTCCATCCATTCTCCCATTGATGTGAAGTAGTCCTGTGCCCTTAGTAGAGAAACACCCCCAAAACATAATGTTTCCACCTCCATGCTTGACAGTGGGGACGGTGTTCTTTGGGTCATATGCAACATTGCTCTTCCTCCAAACACGGCGAGTTGAGTTAATGCCAAAGAGCTCAATTTTAGTCTCATCTGACCACAGCACCTTCTCCCAATCACTTTCAGAATCATCCAGATGTTCATTTGCAAACTTCAGACGGGCCTGTACATGTGCCTTCTTGAGCAGGGGGACCTTGCGGGCACTGCAGGATTTTAATCCATTACGGCGTAATGTGTTACTAATGGTTTTCTTGGTGACTGTGGTCCCAGCTGCCTTGAGATCATTAACAAGTTCCCCCCATGTAGTTTTCGGCTGAACTCTCACCTTCCTCAGGATCAAGGATACCCCACGAGGTGAGATTTTGCATGGAGCCCCAGATCGATGTCGATTGACAGTCATTTTGTATGTCTTCCATTTTCTTACTATTGCACCAACAGTTGTCTCCTTCTCACCCAGCGTCTTACTTATGGTTTTGTAGCCCATTCCAGCCTTGTGCAGGTCTATGTTCTTGTCCCTGACATCCTTAGAAAGCTCTTTGGTCTTGCCCATGTTGTAGAGGTTAGAGTCAGACTGATTAATTGAGTCTGTGGACAGGAGTCTTTTATACAGGTGACCATGTAAGAGCTGTCTATAATGCAGGCACCAAGTTGATTTGGAGCGTGTAACTGGTCTGGAGGAGGCTGAACTCTTAATGGTTGGTAGGGGATCAAATACTTATTTCTCTGTGCACAATGCAAATAAATATATATAATTTTGACTATCTGATTTTCTGTTTTTTTTTATATATATAATCTATCTCTCACTGGTAGAATTAACCTAGCCTAAAAATTCTAGACTGTTCATGACTTTGACAGTGGGCAAACTTACAAAATCAGCAAGGGATCAAATACTTATTTCCTTCACTGTATATATATATATATATATATATATATATATATATATGCTTTGCCCCTACTACATCCAGATAGTGATGGGATGTTACAGGATTTTCCTATCAGAGAGTTGACTACAAAAATATGGCCATCACAAGCTTTTATTGACAGTTTCTGCCGCCGTGACAAACGCAAAAAAAAAACCTTATGCCTTTTCCACAATCTCGTGTCTATTTTCCAATAAGCAGCTGCTCACAAGTCACATCCTCTTCTAGTGCTTATCTCTTTCAGTAGGGACCATCTCAGAAAGTTATCCTTCGTCTGTCAAAAGTGCTCAGCTACTGACCGCCTCAGCTGGCCAGACTTGGCTGCTCTGCCAGGAGACAACACAGAAGAGTAAGTAAGTTTTTGGCAGGTCCGATAAGAGCACCATCTGTGCTGTTGTGCCACAAGTAACCCATTGGACAACCTTAATCTAATGTCTATGGGGGGTCGAGGAGTTACTATCAGACACCCTCGGGCATCCATTCCCATGGAAGAGAGGAATAGATTAGGTTTGTTTTCCCTGGTTGTGAGTCTAGCAGTTCCGATAGTGTTTGTCGGCTTCTCAACTCTCCTATCGAGCAGAATGGCCAGGTTTAGTATTTGTTGACTTGCATCGTTCTGCACTTAATGAGAATATCTTGCATTATAGGTGTACATAGGCTACAATGGGCCCGATTGATGGCAGATGACTGTTCTTTTGCCATGCATTTGCACAGTATACATCGGTAGAATTTTTTTCTTATGGAAGCGACGACTACACTTTTCAATTCAAGGGGATAGTGTGAAATACGTATACACCACGTTTTTACAATAGTAGTCAATGGGCAACATTGGAGATATATGGGCAACAATAGATTTTCATAGGGTATATGGGTGAACATGGTGTGAAAGAGCCAAAAGGAGGTACTAAGTAGTGTTGTCTTTTATTAAGAAGTATGCTGTCTGCGGGGCAGGAACAGAGACAGTATCCCAAGATTGTCATTCATGCAAGATATGCAATACATTATCTTGGTATCCCCAGAACAGGAACACACTGAGATTTGGGCCCCTCCATAGAGGTAGTCTCCATCTGCATTTACTATTCTTGTTCCCACTTTTCAGAATGTATAAGCAATGAAATCTTTATAACTGCAGATGCTTTAGTATACCTCATGCATGAACATTAAGCCTCCTTTCATTTTAAATTCATAAAGTCTTGTAATTTAAAATGATGATTTATATTCCGGCGCTGTCATAGGAAGCCTAAAAAGCCTTATTTGTTAAGTTGTTTACTGGTAATAAGAGACTTGTGTTTACTGCAAAGGTCAGAGACTCCATTGACATTGCCTTTCATCTCTCCCAGATTTACTAAATAGGAATTGGAAAGGTTAAACCATGTCAAAAAATCAGCTTGAAGTTTCGTCCTCTTGCTTTAAGTAGTCACTTTGTGCCAGGATGTAAATTGAATTACCAAAGATGATTAGTAACAATAATTGTTTTGTGTTTTGCATATAAAACCCTCCAAGCATGAGAAACACTTTAATAGTCTATATCTTTTCTCTTTGTAATTATCGGTTATTACTTTTTATAGCACATCGGCCTTTCCTGTATACAGTGTACTTTATCTATACTTGATCTATGGAAGAGCTCTTCCGCTAGTAGCATATACTGTATGTCACTAAATATGATAAATACATAAAGAGGCTGCTAATATTTTTGACATTTCTGCTGTGCACTTTACTGCAGAGGTCCCCAATTATTTTAAGCGCCTTTCAACTTTGAGAAATGTGTATAAGACATATTACACTCAGAGATGCTCAACGGGCGCCATGAATTCAGGATGGCGAGCAGAAATATTAAGTGTGGAGAAACCAGAAAACAAGGGGAAACTTTAATTGTGGGTGATTATCCCAACTTTTTGTAATGGAGGGAATGACAAATAATAATGCCCAAAATGTGGGCCTTAAGACTTTTGCTGCCAGAGGGTTATTGGACATTTTGCACCTCTGGTATCCAGGACAATTTTGCCACTTTTAAACCCTTCCCTCCTCATCCATTTTTCAGATTTTCACGTTTGTTTTTTTCCTCCCCACCTTCCAAAAGCTATATTTTTTTTATTTTTCCGTCTAGATAACCATATGAGGGCTTGTTTTTTTGCGGGACAAGTTGTCGTTTTTCATGGCACCATTTATTGTACTGCATAATGTACTGGGAAGCCGAAAAAAAATAATTTGTGTGGTGAAATGGGCAAAAAACTGTGATTATGCAATTTTTTGGGGGATTTTGTTTTTACAGCGTCCATCAGAGGGTAAAAACTACATATTCACCTTATTCTACAGGTTGATACGATTACGGCGATACTAAATTTATATGTTTTGTTTTATGTTTTACCACTTTAAAAAAAATAAAACTATTTGCTAAATGAAAAAAATCTTTTTATTTATTTTTATTTTTCCATCAATTTAGCGGTGTGAGGGCTTACATTTTGCGGGGCGAGCTGTCGTTTTCACCAATACCATTTTGGGGTATATGTGACTTTTTGAGCACTTTTTATTTAATTTTTTTGAGCGCTAAGGTGATCAAAAAACAGCAATTTGTGCGTTTTGTATATCAATTTTTTTTACGCCTTTCACAGAGCGAGTTAAACAATGCTATATTGTGATACTTCTGACTTTTACGGACACCAGTTATGTTAACTTATTTTTTTAACATTGATTTAGCGAAAAATGTTAAAAGTTTTTTTTTAAACGTTTAATACTTCATTTTTTTGGAACATAAAAAAAAACCTTTATTTAACTGTTTTTTATTAGTCTCCCTAGGGGACTTGAAGCAGCGATTGTTGGCTCGCTTGCATGATATACTGCAATACTCGCTCCATACTTCCCCTTAATCCTTATCACGTACTGTACATTGACGTGATAATGCATTAAGGGGTTAAACTTATACAAATAACCTAAAATACCAAAATAATAAAATCATACTCAAAAGTAGACTACCATTTACAGATTATGTACTGGGAAACCGGAGGCTATGTAAATCTTTCGTGTCAGAGTTCATGACTTAGATCTGATTGATAACAGGTGGATCCTGCGTCATCCATTAGCTCTACTATATGTATGGCTAGAAGAAATACCGTTGTTCATATTATCTACGTGATTTTATTTTATTACGTTTTCCATCTGCCCTGTAGAGCTACAACTCCCAGCATGCTCTTGCTCGCATTGGCAGTAAGAAAAAAAGACCACCTCTGTAGGGTGAAAGGTCACTTAATCCAACCCCCATGCTCATTTGATTTTTGACTGCAACAGATCAGAATAATTCCCCAAAATTCACATCTGTTTGAAAATAGTTCCAACCTGCTAATACGATATCCGAGGCTCTCGCAAATAGAAAGTCCCAGATCTGAAAGCCTGTTGTAGTTGTTGCTGTAGTAAACCATTAAACTTCTTGGGTCAGCAATGTTCATCTTTATTTTTCAAGGTAGAATGTTCTCTTCATTTGAAATAATCTAAAAAGATTAATTACATGCAAATTGTATTATTTAAATCCTTAGTGAATGCATGGAGACAAAACCTATTGTACCTGAACTAGATCCACATTTTTTAGTATGAACAATTCTGTATGTCAATATCATTATCGTGTTTTCCTCGCCAGTGCGCTAATCCGTCACCGCTGATCTTTCATTATACAGGTTGTCTCTGGAATAAGATTGAGCTTTTACCATAAAATGACAGGCTCTGTCCCTGTTAAATCACTTTGTCCATTCCATGATACAGCCTGTAAATCATCATAAAAAACATAACCATTAGCAAAGCCCTTTACTAATTCCCACTATGGGTGATGGATCATTCTTTGCTGTTTAGTTCCGAAATGCTCAAAGATGACTTGCCTCACAATTATTGGAGAAAATCCACCCCCATAAGAGTCATATTTATCCTACTCTATTGTAAATACTGATATCAAAAATTAACCCCTTGCCCCTTTTTTCATTTTCGTTTTTTCCTCCCTGCATTCCAAAAACCATAACTTTTTATTTGTCTGTCGACATGGCCATATTAAGACTTTCTTTTTGCGAGAGGAATTGTGTTTTTTAATGACACCATTTAATATACCATCTAATGTAGTGTAAAACTTTAAAAAATTATTTTGTGGTGTGAAATGGAGAAAATCCTACAATTCCTCTATTGTTGTTTTGGGTTTTGTTTTTACGGTGTTCACCTTCAGTAAAAATGACATGTTAACTTAATTCTGCGGGTCAAAACAAATATGGCAATACCACATTTATCTAGGTTTTTTGTATGTTTTACTTCATTAAAAAATAATTTGAGACCCATAATTCTGAGACCCATCATTTTTTTTCCCGTATGTGGAGCTGTGTGAGGACTTTTTGCAAGGTGAGCTGTAGTTTTTATTAGTACCTTTTTGGGGTACATGAGACTTTTTGATCCATTTTTGGTATAGTTCAGACTTTTACAGTCTATTATCTCTATTTTTTTAATTTTTACATTACTTTAGGGGAAAAATTAGAATAGGTTTTTTTAACATGTAATACTTTTATTTCCCCTTTTGTATTAATAAAATCTTTATTTAACAAATACTTTTTTTTCTAGGGGAATTGTTAGATCGCTGTTATAATACACTTGCAATACTCTTAATAGGAGGATCAAGATGGCAGACCTAGGGGCCTTCATTAAAGAGGCTCTGTCACCAGATTTTGCAACCCCTATCTCCTATTGCAGCAGATCGGCGCCGCAATGTAGATAAGAGTAACGTTTGTTTTTTTTCAAAAAAAGAGCATTTTTGGCCAAGTTATGACCATTTTTAGATTTATGCAAATGAGGCTTTCTTAAGTACAACTGGGCGTGTTTAAAGTTATGTCCAAGTGGGCGTGTATTGTGTATGTACATCTGGGCGTTTTTACTTCTTTTACTAGCTGGGCGTTGTGAATAGGAGTGTATGATGCTGACGAATCAGCATCATGCACTTCTCTTCATCAACACCCAGCTTCTGGCAGTGCACAGACACACAGCGTGTCCTCGCGAGATCACGCTGTGACGTCACTTCCTGCCCCAGGTCCTGCATCGTGTCGGACGAGCGAGGACACATCGGCACCAGGCGACAGAGGCTACAGTTGATTCTGCAGCAGCATCTGCGTTTGCAGGTAAGTCGATGTAGCCTCTGTCGCCTGGTGCCTATGTGTCCTCGCTCGTCCGACATGATGCAGGACCTGGGGCAGGAAGTGACGTCACAGCGTGATCTCTCGAGAACACGCTGTGTGTCTGTGCACTGCCAGAAGCTGGGTGTTAACGAAGAGAAGTGGATGATGCTGATTCGTCAGCATCATACACTTCTTTTCACAACGCCCAGCTAGTAAAACAAGTAAAAACGCCCAGATGTACACACAGAATACACGCCCAGTTGTACATAACTTTAAACACGCCCAGTTGTACTTAAGAAAGGCTCATTTGCATAAATATAAAAATGGTCATAACTTGGCCAAAAAACAAAACGTTACTCTTATCTACATTGCAGCGCCGATCTGCTGCAATAGGAGATAGGGGTTGCAAAATCTGGTGACAGAGCCTCTTTAAACCCTCACCCTCTGTCTAACATCTTAGATGTCACAGTCGTTATTGACATTGGCATCTAAGCAGTTAAATGTCCAGGCCTGTGAGACTGCTCCATACTCCCCCCTACCAACTATGACGTACATTTACGTGAAAGGTCGGTAGGGGTTAAAATAATAACAATCCTTGTTTCACTGTCATAAGGCCAACAGCAAGCACCAGAAACCATCATTATAAGCCTGCAAAATCAGGCTTTACTGCCAGTACCCCAATATTGCGCTCCTCCACTACGTCCTACCAAGTAGGAAGCATCTGAGCTATTTCATGGGGTCCTCACACTACAGAGCCGTTTTAGCTGCCCCTGTGCTAGACTGTAATATATGACAGATGTGTCCATTGACAATAATTTGCTTCCATGTGGCTGCCTTAAAAAATCCAAGCCGATTTAACAAGAGAAGTGGCATGGCATTTACTAGCACTGCTGTCACTTTGTTCTAGCGATCGGCGCGGGTCAATGACAGGTTCCTTTTAAAAATAAGAGAAAAAGGATTAAAAAGTGACAAGTGAGTTTATTTCTCTATATAGCATTAATGAAGCTTTCCTAACTTGGGTGGAAGACCAAGCCAAGCTAAGAAAAGTTTGTGTGGGGCAACCTGTCTCAAAGCATTTCAGTTACAGTGCCAAGTGTGGAGCCATAAAAATAATATAAATTAATGCAGTAATTCAATTAAATTCAATACAGATCGGTAGGAATATAATCTTCCCTTTAATCAGTGTCTCTTAGTTGACATGTAGTGCCAGACATTTATTCATCCATGAAAGTGCATAGTTAAGGGCGTTGTCCGGTTTCAGCATATTAATGTTATTTTTTGTATAATTAAGTTATACAATTTTCCATATATACTTTCGGTATTAATTCCTCACTGTTTCAAGATTTCTGCTTGTTGTTATTCAATAGAAACATTCATTGTTTACTTCCAGTGGATACAATTATGTCCATGGTCATGTGATGGACACACAGTTGCATGGCTCGTTACAGTTACAGTATGTGTATCAGTGCTGTGTCTTCTAATGATCCCAGCACCTGTGTGTCCATCACATGACCATGGACAGAATTGTAGCCACTGGAAGTAAACAATGAATGTTCCCAACTGATTAACAACAAACAGAGATCTTGAAAACTGTGAGGAATTAATACAGAAAGTATTTGGGAAAAATTGTATAGCTTTTATTAATACAAAAAAAACACTAATGTCATGGTGGGCCATACCGCGTAGCGGGATAGTAGCTGGTCAAACAGGTACAATGCAATGTCTATAGTTCAGAAAGGGTTCCTGAGGCAATGTAGACAGTAGCGGTGGATTCAGGCTAAGATGAGGCTCCAACAGTAGACGAACACCCGGCGGGGTGTGACACAGTTGCAGCGGAGGGCACAACATGACTTCCACTCTTGAATGCACAGAGGCACGGTAGCACGGGATACAGGGTACAGGCAGCAGGAAACTGTAACACTGGGAACTGGAAAACACTAGGAGACCATTTGCAATGACAAACTAAAGGTAACACAACAACGCTCAGGCAAGGATCGAGAGGGCAGAGCCCCTTTTATAGTCCAGCAGCATTCTGGGCTAATTGCAGATATTCTGCAACTGTGCGCGCACTGGCCCAGTGTCCGGACCAGGAAGTGAGTGCCGGCGTCTCTCAAGAGGGAGATGCCGCCGGGAACTCACTCGTCCATGGCCGCGGCCGTCAGAGGGTATAAGTCAGGACGACGGTCCGCGGCCATAGACGTTACAACTAATTTGCTGAAACTGGACAACCCGTTTAAGGATGGGGTGGTTGCTGGTACTCAATCCACTCCAGCCATTTGCATCACTCTGGAAATGTTCTTGGCTAATCTTAGTGGTGCTGCAGAGAACTTATGGTACCTGAGATGGACCAGGCACATGCATCTTCTTTTTACAGTAGGAGAGCGCTGGAGTCTCCTGGATTAAGTTACCTACTGGTCTTTACCCTAGACCACCAAGGATGTTACATTAACTCCTACACTACCCTAGACCACCAGTGATATTAGGCATTAGCCTCTACACTACCATAGACTATTAGGAATCCTGGAAATAGCATCTCCGTCTTTGGCTCCCAATATTTTGAACTTGGCGTGACCATGTATTAAAGGTTTGTCTATTCATTTCAAAGGGAGCTGTGTATTACTACACTTCATTTAATTTTTCTTATGAGAAGAGATTGTCCAGTTTTAAACTTCTCATTTTGTTGAAAGGACATGTAGATCTGCGGTTCAGCTATTCTACAGCAGCATAATAGTAATCCGTAGGTAGCTAAAAGTCCAAACACTTTAAATGATTTATTGGAGATTTGCATAAATAAGAATCCCCAAGAATGTTAATATAATTAGTTCCTGTAACCATGGGAATGTGCCAAATATATTCTGCAGGTGTCAAGACAACAGCCTGCATTTACAACAGCCTGCATTCTGTCAATACATTGCACACACAAGCTGTCTTCAAACCTGTCATCAGAATATGATAGCCTTTGCCTGACAGATATTCCATTGATAGGTTTGTAAAGCAAGTGTAGGGAATCTAAAATTCCTCATGGATGTTATAGGAATTGATTACGATAACATTATAATAGTGATTACCTATTGATTATGATAACATTATATTCGAGATTACCTATTGATTATGATAACATTATATTAGTGATTACCTATTGTCACGGTTTGAGGACCCACTAGGCCGCACCGCCATAGCGGGGAGGCATCTGGCCAAACAACAGAGCATCCAATGAGTACAAAGTCCAGCACAATGGTACCTGATTAGTCCAGACAGTGGTAAGGGCTGTAGCACGGATGGAGGTGGGTGCAGCAGGTTGCACCAGACGTGGCGGATGACAGCAGGTGCAGCAGGTTGCGCCAGACATGGCAGATGACAGAGGGTGCAGTGGGATGAGCCAGACGTGGTGGATGATAACAGGAGAAGTGGGTTGGGCCAGATGTGGCGGATGACAACAGGAGCAGCAGGTTACGACTCCAATCACTAACAAACTCAGGAACAATAACACAGCACAGGATACAGGTAGCAGGGCATGGGTAAACACTAAGGGACCATTTGCAAGGACTAACATGGTAGTACTAACAACGCTCAGGCAATGAGCAAAGGGGCAGGGCCCTTCTTGTAGGTCAGGGTGATCATGGGCTAAGTACTAATGTTTTACATGTGCGCACACTGGCCCTTTAAGGCCGGGCGCGAGCGCACCCTATGGGACACAGCAGAGTGGAGCCGAAGCGAGCGTTTGCGTATCCTGGGAAGGAGATGTGGGCCAGTGCGCACCAGACCATGGCTGCGGCCGTCGAGGGGTGAGTAATCCCGACGGTCCGCGGCCATGGATGTTACACCTATTAATTCAGTTTCTTATGTACACTAGACCAGAACTTCTCTTCAAAGTACACCTCTAGTCTGGCAGTACACAGCGTAATATTCTAGATAATTGTATTGTACATAACTCCCTCATGTAGGTTCGTCAGCTGAATTGCTGCTATTGTAAACAGAAGCAGGTACAGCAGAGGAACTATGGGAAATCAAATATTCCATGTCTTTCCTGTAGCCTGCCAACATGCTTTGGGCTACTTTGTGATACCGGTCTACAGGGGCATACATTTTCTAAAGGCAAACCACTAGGCTGCTATGGGGCCCTTGGAGAGGGGGCCTAGCTCTGGCTGCTGCCAACCGTGGCTGGTCCTATCCTTATTGTTACTGGGTGGCAGGAAACTCTTCCGGGCTACGTTCTACTAAGAAACTGTATTGTTCGCAAGCAAGACGCTTAGAAATTAACCCAATGGTCAAGAGAAGTGAAGGAGGCCAGGATAGTATAGGATAGTAACACTTATTTATTACCACAATACCCCACATGTGGTAATAAACGGTTGTTTGGAGACACGGCAGGGCTGAGAAGGGAAAGAGCGCTATTTGGCTTTTGGAGCTCAAGTTTAGCAGGAATGGTTTGCGGAGGCCATGTCACATTTACGAAGTCCCTGAGGAGACAAAACAGTGGAAACCCCCCACAAGTGACCCCATTTTGGAGACTACACCCATTGAGGAAATTATCTAGGGGTATAGTGAGCGATTTGACCCCACAGGTTTTTTGCAGAAATTATTGGAAGTAGGCCCTGAAAATAAAAATCAACATTTTTTCAAAGAAAATGTAGGTTTAGCTTATTTTTACTCATTTCCACAAGGACTGAAGGAGAAAAAGCACCACAAAATTTGTAAAGCAATTTCTCCTGAGTAAAACAATGCCCCACATGTGGTAATAAACGGCTGTTTGGAGACACGGCTTGGCTTAGAAGGGAAAGAGCGCTATTTGGCTTTTGGAGATCACATTGAGCAGGAATGGTTTGCGGCGGCCATGTCACATTTGCAAAGCCCCTGAGGGGAAAAAACAATGAAAACGCCCAAAAAGTGACACCATTTAGGAAACTACACCTCTTGAGGAATTCATCTAGGGGTGTAGTGAGCATTTTGACCCCACAGATGTTTCATAGAATTTATTAGAATTGGGCAGTGAAAATAAAAACAATCCCTTTTCTTCAATAAGACGTAGCTTTAGCGCAAAATTTTTCATTTTCGCAACAAATAAAGGAAAAAAAAGAACCCAACATTTGTAAAGCAATTTCTACCGAGTACGGCAATACCCCATATGTGGTCATAAACTGCTGTTTGGGCACACGGCAGGGCTCAGAAGGGAAGGACCGCCATTTGGAGTGCAGATGTTGCTGGATTGGTTTCTGGGTGTCTGTGGGCCCAAAACAGTGGAAACCCCCCAGAAGTGACCCAATTTTGGAAATTACACCCCTCAATGCATTTACCTAGGGGTGTAGTGAGCATGTTAACCCTGCAGGTGTTTTGTAGAAATTAGTGTGAACTTGATGTTGCAGAGTGAAAATTGGATTTTTCCCACAGATATGTGGACAATATGTGGTGCCCGGCTTGTGCCACCATAACAAGACAGCTCTCTAATTATTATGCTGGGTTTCCTGGTTTTAGAAACACCCTACATGTGGCCCTAATCTCTTGCCTGGACAGTCGACCAGGCTCAGGAGTGAAAGCGTACCATGTAAAATTGAGGCCTAATTTGGCGATTTACAAAGTATTGGTTCACAACTGCAGAGTCTCAGATGTGAAATAATAAAAATAAACCCCTGGGAAGTGACCCCATTATGGAAACTGCACCCCTCAAGGCATTTATTAAGGGGTGTAGTGAGCATTTTCACCCCACAGGTCTTTTCCATAAATGAATGCGCTGTGGATGGTGCAAATTAAAAATTTATATTTTTCCCTAGATATGCCATTCAGTGGCAAATATGTCGTGCCCAGCTTATGCCACTGGAGACACACACCCCAAAAATTGCTAAAAGGGTTCTCCTGCGTATGACGGTGCCATATATGTGGAAGGAAACTGCTGTTTGGGCACGCTGTAGGGTTCAGATGGGAGGAAATGGCATTTGGCTTTTGGAGCGTGGATTTTGCTTGGTAGTAGTTTTGTTTGGAGTCTTACTGGTGTTTCTGTTTATAATGTAGGGCATATGTAAGCCGGGCGGAGTATATAAGGGGCATAGTCAGGTGGTACAATAATGGGGTAAAAAAAAACAATAAAATAATCCATAGATGTGTGTTACGCTGTGAAGCAATCCTTTCTGCACAGGCCGGTGTCGCACTGATATATGGCGTCCTTTATTATCCCCCTTTTGATCCACACTCCGCGCCTTTGTAGTTTGGGGAATTTTGCTAGGAAGTGTTGTCCTGGTATAATACGGGCACCGTCGCTTCCAGCGGATATGTTTGGGCCCTCCCTTTCCTGGTTCCCTAATTTTAGGTCCTTGATAAATCGCCTCTTCAAACAGAAGAAATGTTCCCCTCGGGCACAACTGCATATTTTTTTATTTCCTGACTTATTGGAGCCATAACTAATTTTATTTTTCATAGACGTAGCGGTATGAGGGCTGGTTTGTTGCGGGACGAGCTGTAGTTATTATTGGTACCATTTTGGGGTACATGCAACTTTTTGATCACCTTTTATCCTATTTTTTGGGATGCCAGGTAAACAAAAAAACGCAATTCTGGCACAGCTTTTTTCGTTTTTTTTTTATACAGCGTTCACCACGCGTTATAAACTACATGTTAACTTTATTCTGCGGGTCAGTACGATTCCGGCGATACCTAATTTATAGCACTTTTTTATGTTTTACAACTTTTTGCACAATTAAAATTACTTTTGTAAAAAGAATGTATTTTTTCTGTCGCCAAGTTGTGAGAACCATAACTTTATAATTTTTTTGTCGACGGAGGTGTATGAGGGCTTGTTTTTTGCGGGACGAGCTATAGTTTTTATAGGTACCATTTTTGGATATGTGCGACTTTTTGATCACTTTTTATTCTAAGATTTGTAGGGCAAAGTGACTAAAAAACAGAAGCTCTGGTAACGTTTTTTACGTTTTTTTTTACGCTGTTCACCGCGTGCAATAAATAATATAATATTTTGATACCTCAGGTCGTTACGGTCGCGGTGATACCAAATACATATGGTTTATTATTATTTTTCAATAATAAAGGACTTGATAAGAGTAAAAGGGGGATTGTGTTTTATTTGATTACTTGAAACTTTTATTGTTTTCAAACTTTTATTATTTGCACTTTTTTTTACACTTTTTTATACTTTTTTTACACTTTTTCTCAAGTCCCACTAGGGGACTTGAAGGTCCAACGGTCAGATTTTTTTTTTTTCTAATACATTGCACTACCTATGTAGTGCAATGTATTAGATCTGTCAGTCATTCACTGACAGCAAGCCGATTAGGCTTCGCCTCCCGGCGGGGCCTAAATCGGCTTCCGTAATGGCAGAGCAGGAGACCATTGTGTCTCCTGTTGCCATAACAGCAGTCGCCAGTCCTGATTGCCTGTCAGGGCTGGCGATCTGCTAGTAACCGCTACGATGCAGCAATCGCTTTCGATTGCTGCATCGAAGGGGTTAATGGCAGGGATCGGAGCTAGCTCCGGTTCCTGCTGTTACAGGTGGATGTCAGCTGTACAGTACAGCTGACTTCCACCGCTGATGACGCCGGATCAGCTCCTGACCCGGCGCCATCTTGCCGGCAGCTACGGAAGCCGATCATGCTCCGCCGCCGGGCGGATCTTGACCGGCTTCGGTGCTAGGCAGACCGGGAGGCTAGTATTAGGCCTCCGGTTGCCATTGCAGCCACCGGAACCGCGGCAATTTCATTACTGGGGTTCCGATGAGCTGCAAACACCTTAAGTGCAGCGATCGCGTTTGAGCGCTGCACTTAAGGGGTTAATGGCGGGGATCGAAGGTAATTTCGGTCCCCGCCGTTACAGCCGGATGTCAGCTGTAAGATACAGCTGAGATCCGGTGATGATGGCACCGGCTCAGATTCTGAGCCGGTCCCAAACATTCGGCGTACATGTACGGCAAGATGCGGGAAGTCAATGCTTTCCATGACGTACATGTACGGCAAATGTCGGGAAGGGGTTAAAAATACAAAATAAATAGTTACAACATTTAAAAAACAAACACATTCCTGGCTTACAGACTAAGGCCCCATGCACACGACCGTGCTTGTAATTACGACTCGTAATTACGAGCATGGCCGGGCACGGCCGGCCACGGGCAGCCGGCCGTTATTCCGAGCCGTGCTCCCATTATAAAGTATAGTAGCACGGCCCGTAAAAGAAAAAAATAGAACATGTTCTATCTTTTTCAACGGCACGGGCACCTTCCCGTGAGAAAACGGGAAGGTACAAGTGGCCAACAGAAGTCTATGGGCCCGTTATTTCGGGTCGTAATTACGACCCGGAATAACGGGTGTTTTTACAGTCGTGTGCATGAGGCCTAAGGCCCCATGCACACGACCATAGTTTTCATCCGTAATTACGGTTAAAACTTTGGACGTATTCCTTTCTATTGGCCACAAACACCTTTCCGTATATTTACAGGTGTGTGTCCGTGCCGTAGAAATTATCCTCAAAATATAGGACATGTCCTATTCTTGTCCACAATTGCGGCACAGACTCGCCCATAGAAGTCTATGGGCGCTTCCGCAATTGCAGACGGCTACAGATGTCTATCTGTAGCCGTCGGATCCGTATTTGCGGACAGTAAAAACCCCTACGGTCGTGTGCATGAGACCTTACATCTAACTAATGAATAAGATGAAATACATGAGACATTCCCTTTAAGCTTTTCCATTCACATACACTTATTTGATCTATTTCCTTCTATGATGTTATCTTGCTTTGGGGCAGCTATTAGTTCAAGGCTAGTGCAGGACATTTTTTATATCTGCCCACTATAATGAATGGGTTAAACATGAATGTTATTTTTAGATGTGGTAGTCTCTGGAATCTCAGTGGTTTGCAGAAATCTTTTCTTTGTTGCATTTTGTCCTGTTGTTCAGATTTCCCTGCCTGTGACACTCACTTAAAATACACAATTTCGACAACTTGCTGTGATTTTCCCCCCACAAAATCCTAATCTTTCGACTGCTTGCTGGGATTCCCTTTTTGTGCTCTGGGTAGAGACATCATTTCTGAAAGCTACATATTGGCATGAGTCCCAGAAAATGATTGTTAATGTCCAACTGAGACAGAATGGCACCTCTAGCTATAAAGGTTTTGTATCTCTTACCCTTGCCAAATTGTCTACAGCTAAATCCTAAACAAATCTATAAGAGTGAAAATGTTATAAATGCTTTTTTACAGTGGAGTAATATGCTAATGAAATAAAACCGTATTGTTTTCACATGCCACGTCCGCTCCTGAACTCCAAACACACGTTATCCCTTCAAAATGGACAGGGAGCATTTTCTAAAAACTGGAATTTTATTTAACCCCTTCAGGACCCAGACTGTTTTGGCCTTCAGGACCCAGCCAATTTTTTCAAATCTGACATGTGTTACATTATGTGGTAATAACGTTGGAATGCTTTTACCTATCCAAGCGATTCTGAGATTGTTTTCTCGTGACATGTTGTACTTTATGTTAGTGAAAAAATTTTGTCGATAATTTTGGTATTTATATCTGAAAAACACCACAATTTAGAAAAAATGTGCAAAAATTAGCATTTTTCTAAATTTAAACGTATCTGCTTGTAAAACAGATAGTAATACCACACAAAATAGTTACTAGTTCACATTTCCCATATGTTTACTTTATGTTTGCATCATTTTTTGAACGTCCTTTTATTTTTCTAGGACGTTACAAGACTTAGAACTTTAGCAGCAATTTCTCATATTTTAAAGAAAATGTCAAAAGGCTATTTTTTCAGGGACCAGTTCAGTTCTGAGGTGGCTTTGAGGGCCTTATATATTAGAAAATCCCCAGAAGTCACCCCATTTTGAAAACGGCACTCTCAAGGTATTCGAATCAGCATTCACAAAGCGTTTTAACCCTTTAGGCGTTTCACAGGAATTAAAGCAAAGTAGAGGTGAAATTTAAAAATTTTATTTTTTTTGCCGAAATTAATTTCTTATACATTTTTTTTTTGTAACACAGAAGGTTTTACCAGAGAAATACAACTCAATATTTATTGCCCAGATTCTGCAGTTTTTAGAAATATCCCACATGTGGCCCTATTGTGATAATGGACTGAAGCACTGGCCTCAGAAGCAAAGGAGCACCCAGTGGATTTTGGGCCTCCTTTTTTTTAGAATATATTTTAGGCACCTTGTCAGGTACGAAGAGGTCTTGTGGTGCCAAAACAGTGGAAACACCCCAAAAGTTAATTTTTACAAGGAATAAAGGAAAAAAGAACCACAACATTTGTAAAGCATTTTCTCCTGATTACGGCAATATCCCATATGTGGTAATAAACTGCTGATTAGAACCATGGCAGCGCTCAGAAGGGAAGTAGCGCCATTTGGATTTTGGAGCACGGATTTTGCTGGATTGTTTTTCGGTGCCATGCCGCCTTTGCAACGCCCTGGAGGGACCAAAACAGTGGAAGCCCCCCAAGTTACCCCATTTTGGAAACACCCCTCAAGGAATTTTTCTAGGGGTATAGTGAGCATTTAGACTCCACGGGTCTTTTGCTGAATTTATTAGAATTAGGCGGAGAAAATTAATATCACAATTTTATTCCACTAAAATATTTCATTTTCTCATTTTCACAAGGGATAAAGGAGAAATAAACAACCAATTTTTGTAAAGCTATTTCTCCCGGGTACGGAAATACCCCACATGGGGTCATACATTTTTTTCATTAGAAATGAATTAACCCTTTCAGGACTGATCCATTTTTTGCTTTCTTATTTTCGTTTTTCACTACCCGCCTTCCAAGAGCCATAACTTTTTTCTTTTTCCGTCAGTAGAGTGATGTGAGAGCTTATTTCTTGCGGGAGGAATTGTAGTTTCTATTGATACCATTTAAATTGCCATAAAAAGTATTGCGAAACTGAAAAAAAATAGGAAAATATAGGAATATAGGAAAAAAATCTCATTCCGTTTATTGGGGTTTTCGTTTTTACAGCCTTCGCCGTGCGGTAAAAATGAAAACTACAGCGATTTTGGTGGTTTAAATTATTTAAGTTTTTTACGGTGTTCACCGTGTGAGTTAAATAATGGTATATTGTAATAGTTCGGCCTTTTTATGGACGTAGCGATATCAATTCTGTTTATTTTTTTACATTACTTTTGAAGAAAAATGGGAAAAGGTTATTTTCTTAACTTTAAACTTTTTTCTTTCTCACTACTAATAACTTTAATTCTTCTACACATTTTATTAGTCCCCCTAGGGGACTTGTACCAGCGATCATTGGATCCGCGGGTACAATATGCTGCAATACTAATGTATTGCAGTGTATTGTTATTTTTACAGACTCCTGTAACAGCGCGATCGCTGTTCCTGTCCGTTAGTCCCGGGTGTCAGCTGTAATACACAGCTGACACCCGCAGCGTATGGAGCGAGCTCAGCACGTGAGCCCGCTCCATACATCACCCCCGCACCATGACGTGCTATTAAGTCATAGTGCTCAAAGGGGTTAACGCACAGCGGATGGTGTGAATATTGCAATTTTCCACTGATATGCCATTTTAGTGCATAATATGTCGTGCCCAGTTTGTGCCCCTGAAGACAAATACCTCATAAAGCGTTAAGCGGGTTCTCCCGGGTATGGCGATGCCATATATGTGGGCACAAACTGCTGTTTGGGCACGCTGCAGGGCTCAGAAGGGAGGGACGCCATTTTGCTTTTGGAGCGCATATTTTGCTTGGTAGTTTTTCTGTTTGGGGTTTTGCTGGTATTTCAGTTTATAATGTGGGGGCATATGTAATCTTTGCGGAGAACATCAGGGCATAATAAGAGGGTATAAAAATGCGGTAAATAAATAATAATTCATAGATATGGTGTCGCTCTGATAAATGGTGCAAGCCGGGTGACCAAAAACAAGTAATTCTGACAATGTTTTTTAGTTTATTTTTTGCGGCGTTCACCGTGCACTATAAATGACCATTATATTTTATTCTGCGTGTCGGTACGATTACGGCGATACCATATGTATATAGGGTTTTTTTTATGTTTTGCAGCGTTTGCGCAATAAAATCACTTTTTTATAAAATAATTTATTTTCTGTGTCACCATATTCTGAGAGCCGTAACTTTTTTATTTTTCAGTCAAAAAAGCTGTGTAAGGGCTTGTTTTTTGCGGGACGGGTTGTAGTTTTTATCGGTATTATTTTCGGGTACATGCGACTTTTTGATCACTTTTTATTCTCTATTTTGGGAGGGGTGGTGACCAAAAATCAGCGATTCTGGTGTCGTTTTTTATTGATTTTTTTTGGGGTGTTCATTGTGCAGGAAAAATAACATTATAGTTTTATAGTTGGGATCGTTCCGAACGCGGTGATACCAAATATGTGTACTTTTTTTAACGTGTTCATTTTTTTCCTATAATGAAAGACTTATTATAGGAAAAAAATGCAGTGTTTGTTTATATAACTTATATTTTTACAATTTTGAAAACATTTTTATTATCTTTTTTTTACCTTTTTCACTTGTCCCACTAGGGGACACTTAGACTTGCAGCTTTGATCGCTGCTAGAGTACATTACACTACACACGTAGTGTAATGTACTCTAACTGTCATGTCAAACCGGAGGTCATTGTCTGACCTCCGATTTCCGTGACAAGCATCGGTAGCCCCCACGATCACTTCGTGGGGGCTGCCGATGTGCTTCAAACCCCTTAAATGCGGCGACGGCAATCCGTCGCCGCATTTATGGGGTTAATTGCCTAAATCAGCGGCGATGGTCCGCTGACCGGCAAGGCTGGAGTGTCAGCTGTCAGGGACAGCTGATCTCCCGGTTCCCGGACACTGTCCGTTAGGACAGTGTGCGCCGGGAACTACTCCGCAATAGTACGTCTGGATGCGGGAACTAACCCCTCTGCAGGACGTACTATTGCGGAGCAGCGCGTGAAGAGGTTAAAGATTAGAACAGAATATAGTTCAGTATATTGAGAGGTGTACATAGTATCACACAACTAACGCAAATGTTACAAAAAATAACTTAAAACTTAAAACCATGCTTCCCCCACAATTCTGAATACATAGAGAAATATAAAATAGTTTCTATGTATGGAAATGCTCCAATAACACTGAGCTATTAAAAGTTATGAAAGTCTTAAACCGTATGAGGCATGGTGAATCATGGTTACATAATGATCAATGAACGGTGTTGTGGTAAAACAACCTTAAAGTGTACCTGAGTTTTCAGATGAGTTTTCAGAATAAGCTGTCATATGTGTGTACATGAGGAATAACACTATTTCTGGCCATTATATGACTTGTATTCTGCATTATTTAGCAGTTTTCCCCTCTGCAGGCTCTGTCTCTAATTCTTAGTTGTCTGTGAGATAGTGGGCAGAGCCTAATGTCTATCATGTCTTCTATACATTGCATACATAGAAGAGGAGAAAATTGCTCTTCTATCTCTATCCTTCACATGTATAGAAGCTGCAGCAGCATGGAGGAGATTATACGGGAGTAATTAGCAGTTTAGATAAGAATCCAGCACTGGGGTAAGATTTACATCTTACCAGCAGCATCTCTGGGTGTTTCTCTCTGCTCCAACTTCCTCCCCCTGCTCACCCCTCCATAGACTTACATGCAGAGTGTGTTGCTGACTCACTCTCTCTATGCTCCCCCTCCCCTCAACATAGACTTGTATAGCCAGCTAATGTTTGACAAAAGGGGGTGGACATCAGATTACAGGGAGGGACATACCTAGTGGCAGTATTTTCACACAAATTTGCATGGATACAGCAACAGAATTTTAACAGTAAGTAAATGACAAAGTCTAAGTTGTTTGAAAAGTTATTCTTCATTTAAAGTGAATTTTGAACATTTTTTTTTTATTTGAATAGGTCCAAAATTCTGCTCAGGTGATAAACTTTTTAATATATTTCGAAGACTAGAGCCCCTTTTACCGATGCAGAACTCCAAATCCCCTGTATAGACATAGATTTAAAAAAATAACATACTGGCTACCTGCAGCCGCCACTAGAGGGAGCTTATTAGCTGACTGCATACTCTTACGGTCAGTTCACACGTTGCGTAAATACTGCAGTTTTTCTGCAACGAATATACTGCATTTTTTCCGGAACGGAACTAGTTGCGGAAAATCCGCAGCAAATACAGTAGCAGCAAAGTGGCTGAGATAAAGCAAATCTCATCCACACGCTGCGTAAATACTGAGCGGAAAAAATGCTCAGAGATATACCTGCGGCGCAGAATTTTATTCCGCAGCAGGTCAATTGTATTTGCGTACACGCTGCTTATTTGTTGCGGGTTTTCCTCATTGAATTCAATGGGAGGTAAAACATGCAACAAATAGCAGTTTAGTATTTTTGTGGCGGGTTCGCAGCGATTCCGCCGCATAAAACACAACTCAGAAAAATAAAAAATCTCATACTTACCCAGAAGGCTGCGTTCCTCCCTCCAGCGTGGCCTCCTGTGATGAAGTTTCATCCCATGGGACCGCTGCAGCAAATCACAGGCTGTACTGGCGGTCACATGGGATGAAACGTCATCCCAGGAGGCCGGGCTGGGTGACGTCAGAGGTCCGGCCTCCTGGGATGACGCTTCATTCCATGTGACAGCCGCTGTAGCCAATCAGAGGCTGCAGCGGTCTCCTGGGATGAAACGCCATCCCTAAGTGCTGCAGTTTTCTGCAGTGGACATTCTGGGCGAAAAACCGCACCACAGTTTGGTGCGGTTTTTCGACCGGAATTCCCTGTGGCGCACAGAGAGGATACGCTCTGTGCTTTTACGCAACGTATCTGCCCCGTCTGAACTCAGCCTTATCGTTAGGATTAATTGGTTGTGAATTAGCTAAAATTGATAGCCCCTTGGGTCTAATTCTGGACTTCTTAAGCCATGTAGTGGCAGGGCCTGTTATTATGTCAAAACCTGACTAAGCCCTTGTGAATCCTATATAGGACAATACTTGTGTGCCCTCAGGGTAGAGGGGTACCACCATAGATATAAGCAAAAAGGTTGTATGGGAATATGTACTTTGTGCTGCTGGAAATATAAGAGGAATCAAGTTACTCATATGTCTTTATTAAAGTTTCTTCCCCTGTCTTCCACTGCCAGCTTGTCGCCCATGCTGATGCCCCATGCAGATGCCCCATGCAGTGGTCACTTAGATCCAGTGGGCGTGACATCACTCTGAATAACAAGCCATATTGGATGGATTTTCTCTATATAGCTGTGGGTTTGCCATGGGGGCAAAATATTTTCTGTTTCCAGCAGATGCCCATTAGTCCTGGAAAGCCCCTTTAATTATCGTATGTGGCAAGGTGCATCCCTTGGCACTTCTATAGACCATTTACTGCGCACAATAGTCATGTCCCCAGGCACGTCTATTAATAAATATTTCATGTAACCATCGGTGTCGTTTTGTCTCATGCCACACCATAAAGATTACACAAGATTTAGGACCCTGCTTTGTGGGTTTATTGTCTTAGATTACAGTGGGATTTTATCTGTTACTATCAGGAAACGTGGAAAACAAATATGAGACTTATTCCATTACTTGAGTAAATCTTATCTTAAAAAAATCCTGTTGTAGCCTAAAGGGACATTTCCAGATGAAAATTCGTGAAAAACTTTTGACAGAAAATAGAATAAGACCAAACTAAAAGGAAAAGTGTAATTTCAAGCTAATGTTGATGTTAAGAACACCACAAGGAGCACGACACATTTTTCAGGAAGACGGATGTGGAAATATAAGATTATTGTCTGCCGCTCTGACACTTATGTATACAATCAGATTTAGGAAGAGCTAATACAAATAAAATGTTTGGAGCCAGCTGCTGAGGTTTATTTTAACAGTTTAATATTTTTATGCCTTTAAGCTTTTATGTTTGACAAAAGCTTGGTTTTGGGTTGTGAAGAGCACTTAAGACGCTCCTCACATGTTTCCAATTTGTACCGAAGTGTCACAGAGATATTACGCTGCTAATATAACATAGAACTTATTTTGAAATAGACAGATGTTTGGTGGTAAAAGTAAAGTTCTTGTTTTGCGGGGAGATGTCTTATGTTATTGGAATGTCAAACACTTCTGAAGATTTCTTCTTTATCATGATTGTAAGAAGATCATTCTTAAAGAGGACCAGTCACCTCTCCTGACATGTCTGTTTTATTAAATACTCGTATTCCACTTCATAGAATTCTGCGTTGTGCTGTTCCTCTGTTATTCCGTCTGGAAATGTATGAAGAGATTGACAACTGGTGGTTACTCTTGTAGTTAGGGTGCATCCCTACAAAGTCTGACACTGTGATTACTGATTCGTTATAGTCAGACTGTATAGGGACATGCCCTAATAATAAGGGGAATAGTAATGCCCAGTTGTCAATTTATTCAAACATTTACAGGAGGAATAACAGAGGAGCAGCACAGCTCAGAGTTCTAAGGAAAGATGCTCCAGAATTGTTATTTTATGGGGAATACAAGTATTTACTAAAACAAACATGTCATGAGAGGTGACAGGTGCTCTTTAAAGTGTAGCTAAACGATTGACAAACTGGGGATTGGTGGGGGTCCGAGCACTGAGACCCCCACCAATCGCTAGAACGAAGCAGCTGAAGTACTCGTGTGAGCGCTCGGCCGCTTTGTGTCTGTTCGGCTTTTTCCGGAAATAAATGTATCGGTGTACAGACTCAATAGAAAGTCTATGAGTCCGTACTCCGATACATCGGCTTTCCGGAAAAAGCATAACAGACCCGAAGCGGCTGAGCGGTCACACGAGCACTTCAGCTGCTTCATTCTAGCAATTAGTGGGGGTCTCAGTGTTCGGACCCCCACCAATCCAAACTTCTGACATGTCACTCTGACATGTCAGAAGTTTTGTCAAATGTTTAGCTACACTTTAAGGCCTTATTCACACGAACGTGTCCGTTTTGCGTGTGCAAAAAACACTGCGTTTTGAGCACGCAAAAGTTCAGTGTGACCTGTGTATATGGTGGGTGGCTGCATGATTTTCACGCAGCCAGCATTATAATAATAATAATAATAATAATCTTTATTTATATAGCGCCAACATATTACGCAGCACTTTACAATTTAGAGGGGACATGAAACAAACAATATCAGACATTACATAGTGACAAAGTTCATTTACAATTCAAATCTGGGGAGTGAGGACCCTGCTCGCAAGAGCTTACAATCTATGAGGACATAAGGGAGACACAAAGTGTAACAGTGTTTGTTCTGTACAATGGTCCGGCCATTTTTATACACATGCGGTGGTGACATAAAGCTGCATGAGCCGGTCACCAGCCAGTATCCGTGTATGACGGACATGAAGAGAAGGAGTGTGAGGGAATCTTATTCTGATGACTAATCTAAAAAGAGGGCCATGGAAAGGAGTCAGATTAGGGAATGTTATAGGCCTGTCTAAATAGATGTGTTTTCAGGGCACGTTTAAAACTGCGGATATTGGGAATTAATCTGATTGTCTGGGGTAGCACATTCCAGAGGACTGGTGCAGCACGAGAGAAATCCTGGAGACGGTAGTGGGAGGTTCGGATTATGGAGGATTTTAATCTAAGGTCGTTGGCAGAACGTAGAGCCCGAGTAGGGTGGTAGACAGAGATGAGGGAGGAGATGTAAGGAGGTGCAGCACTGTGGAGAGCTTTGTGGGTGAGAGTAAGGGTATGTTCACACGGCCTATTTACGGACGTAAATCGGGCGTTTTTGCCCCGAATTAGGCCTGAAAATAGCGCCTCAATAGCGCTGACAAACATCTGCCCATTGAAAGCAATGGGCAGACGTTTGTCTGTTCACACGAGGCGTATATTTACGCGCCGCTGTCAAATGACGGCGCGTAAATAGACGCCCGCGTAGAAGAAGTGACGTGTCACTTCTTTGGCCGTAATTGGAGCCGCTATTCATTGACTCCAATGAATAGCAGCGCTAATTACGGCCGTAATTGACGCGGCGTTCAAGCGCCTGCACATGCCGGTACGGATGAAATTACGGGGATGTTTTCAGGCTGAAACATCCCCGTAATTTCAGCCGTTACGGACGCCCTCGTGTGAACATACCCTAATAAGTTTGAATTTTATTCGGAAGGGGATGGGCAACCAGTGCAGTGACTGGCACAGATTAGAGGCGTTGGTGTAGCGGTTGGTCATAAAGATGAGCCTGGCTGCTGCATTGAGGATAGATTGGAGAGGGGAGAGTTTAGTGAGGGGAAGACCGACTAGTAATGAGTTACAGTAGTCAAGACGAGAGTGAATCAGAGCAACAATGAGAGTTTTGGCAGTTTCCTCCGTAAGAAAAGAGCGGATTCTGGAGATGTTTTTGAGGTGAAAATGACAGGAGCGTGAAAGTGATTGTATGTGAGGAGTAAAGGAAAGATCTGAGTCAAAAATAACCCCGAGACAGCGGGCGTGCTGCTTAGGAGTGATGATAGTGCCACACACAGAGATGGAGACATCAGGTTTAGGGAGGTTAGTAGATGGTGGGAACACAAGGAGCTCAGTTTTAGAAAGATTCAGTTTCAGATAGAGAGAGGACATGATGTTAGAGACAGCGGACAGACAATCACTGGTGTTCTGTATTAGAGCAGGGGTGATGTCACGGGAAGAGGTATATAATTGGGTGTCATCAGCGTAGAGATGGTACTGGAAGCCAAATCTGCTGATGGTTTGTCCAATAGGAGCTGTGTAGAGAGAAAAGAGCAGCGGACCTAGGACTGATCCCTGAGGAACCCCGATATCAAGGGGAAGAGGAGAAGAAGTGGAACCAGCAAATGACACACTGAACGAGCGGTCAGAGAGATAGGAGGAAAACCAAGAGAGAGCCGCGTCCTGGAGGCCAATAGAGTGGAGCATGTTAAGTAGGAGTTTGTGGTCTACAGTGTCAAAGGCTGCAGAGAGATCCAAAAGAATCAGGAGAGAGGATTTACCGTCCGATTTAGCCGCCAAGAGATCATTTGAGACTTTAGTAAGGGCAGTTTCTGTGGAGTGTAGAGTGCGCAAACCAGATTGTAAGGGGTCAAGAATGGAGTTAGCAGAGAGATAGCGGATAAGGCGAGAGTAGACCAAGCGTTCCAGGAGTTTGGAGATGAAGGGCAGATTAGAGACTGGTCGGTAGTTGGCAGCGCTGGATGGGTCAAGAGTTGGTTTTTTCAATAATGGGTTTATAATGGCATGTTTAAAAGCGGAGGGAAAGATACCAGAGGAAAGAGAGAGGTTAAATATTTTAGTCAGGTGACTAGTGACAGCTGGGGAGAGGGACTGGAGGAGGTGTGAGGGGACAGGATCACTAGGGCAGGTAGTAGGACGAGAAGAAGAGAGGAGCCTCGAGACTTCTTCTTCAGTTATTGGGTCAAATGCTGAGAGTGAAGAAGAGGGAGTGCGGGAGGGAAGGGGATTGATGTTACTAGGGGACTGGGAGATAATATCATGCCGGATGTTGTCAATTTTAACTTTAAAATAATTGGCCAGGTCTTCAGCACTGAGATTTGTGATTGGCGTCTGCACTTTAGGACTAAGGAGGGAGTGAAAAGTATCAAAGAGGCGTTTTGGATTGTTAGATAGTGTAGAGATGAGAGAAGTGAAGTAGACTTGTTTGGCGCGGTGAAGGGCAGAGTTGTAAGTTTTGAGCATAAATTTGTAATGGAGGAAATCTGCATCCAAATGCGATTTTCTCCACAGTCGTTCGGCACATCTCAAGCACCGCTGAAGAAAGTGGGATTGAGGCGTGTGCCAGGGTTGTCGTCGTCTTTGTCGGGTGGTACGGAGTGTAGGGGGGGGCTGCTTCATCCAATGCATTTTTGAGAGTGTTATTGTAAAGTTTGGCAGCCAGATTGGGACAGGAGAGGGAAGAGATAGGGGACAATGAGGACTGTAGACTGTCTATGAGTTTCACAGTGTTAATGGCATGTAGATTTCTGTATGTATGATACGTAGGGATGACCTGAGGAGGCAGAGAATATTTGATAGTAAAGGAGAGAAGATTGTGGTGAGAAAGCAGGAGAGGAGAGTTAATAAAGTCAGAAACTGAGCAGAGCCGGAAGAAGACCAGGTCAAGTGAATGCCCGTCTTCATGTGTAGGAGAGTTAGTAAGTTGTGACAGACCGAGGGACGAGGTTAAAGATAGAAACTGGGAGGCAGATGAGGAGATTGGGTTATCAATGGGGATGTTGAAGTCACCCATGATGAGAGTGGGTGTTTCAGAGGATAGAAACTGTGGAAGCCAGGCAGCAAAATGATCCAGGAATTGGCGGGGTGAGCCCGAGGGGCGGTAGACAACTGCCACTCGGAGGGAAAAAGGGTGAAAGAGTCTGAGGGTGTGGACTTCAAAAGAGGGAAATGTGAGTGAGGGGACTGGGGGAATGACCTGGAAAGTGCAGTGTGGGGAAAGAAGTATACCTACCCCTCCACCCTGCCTGTTCTAAGGTCTGGGGGCATGAGAGAACTGGAGACCACCATAAGATAGAGCAGCAGGGGAAGCAGTGTCAGACAGGTGTAGCCATGTTTCTGTAAGAGCCAGAAGGTTGAGAGAGTTAGAAAGGAATGTCATGAATAAAAGTGAGTTTGTTGCACACGGACCGAGAGTTCCAGAGAGCACAGTTAAAAGAGACAGGAGAAGACATACAAGAAATGGCAAGAAGATTTGCAGGGTTTCTATGTGTGGCAGGTAAGTGGTTAAGCTTGGCAGAAGAAAAGGGAGGACCAGGGTTGGGAGAGATGTCCCCTGCAGCTAGTAGCAGGAGAATGGAGAGAGACAGCAGATGGTTATGTGATTTATGTGAGTCTTTTTTATGTTGGGCAGTGGGATGAGATGGGTTAAGTTGACTGAGGAAAGTGAATAGTGAATGGGAGCTGTACATGGGCGAGGCAAGGAGAGAGGGACTGATGTGGACTGTTTTTTTGGCAAGGCTTAAAAGGGCGATAGGATTGTAAACCAAGAGCAGCTATAATGCTGAGAGCGGTAGCAAACATGTTTGTTTACAGATAGTTAGTATTCTAATATTTAGAGCGTGTGATAGTTTGTTTGATTTGGTAATGCAGCTTACCTGTCACTGACCCTGTGCAACTGCCATGTATAACTGCCAGGACACTTTGACAGTATGACACTTAGAGATGACTTCTGCCTTCGGGCCCCCCTGCACGATTGCCTTCCCCATATGCTACATCTAAATTTATAGGGAGTAGATGCTCAGATCAGATGTGGAGACAAAGTAAAGAATAAATTATAAATACTAGAGTGTGATGGTATTAACCATTTAAATCTCATCCTTGTCCTATCTGAACTTATTACATATGTCAATGTAATGTGCGCAAGCGCTAGTGAACGAACCTTATGGATACAATTGTATCACTATCTGAAATTGCTTAAAAAAAGAAATAAATCTCACATTAAAGGTTAGGCTCTAACCAAAAAATTCCCATTGGTATTCATCCAGTGAAACACATATATTACTCAAGGGAAAAACCACGTATATTTACTATTGCACAGTGAATAAAACAAAGTAAAGAAGGAGGGGATTTTATGTTTCCCTTCTCTTCTTTACCAGCTGTAGCGCGAATCACGCGCGTCACCCGGAATTGCTTCTGTGTGCCGTGCGCGATTTGCACGCACCCATTGACTTCAATGGGTGCGTGCTGCGCGAAACACGGGCAAGTATAGGACATGTCGGGAGTTTTACACAGCGCACATACGCTGCGTGAAAATCACTGATAGTCTGAAAGGCCCCATTCACCAACATAGGTCCGTGCGGCGCTCGTGAAAATCACGCGCGTATCATGGACGTATAACACGTTCATGTGAATAAAGCCTTAGGCTTATTCACGCTTCAGTATTATGGCTCTATAGAACCTCCCAGATGTAATACAGCCTCAATAGATGTCTGTGAAGCCATACTGTACCTCCCTATGCCTCTGATTTGATACAGAAGCGTATAGATATTTTTTATGTTGGATTCCATATGAAACAGACAGAAAAAAAATTCTCAGTATACTCCGTTGAATGCCATTTTATAAAATGATTCTGTATACTGATGGTGCTGTACAGAGGCATCACATGGTGCATAAGTAGTAGTATGTGGTATAGGGTCACTGGGACTCCAGGTGCCTCTATACAAGCTCTGAGGCCTAATTATTTTTTATTTTACACTGCCCTCGCCACATTTGTGAAAGGGGCGTGGATTCCCAAAGGGAGCGGGGCTACAGCAGCCTGACACATTGATTATAATTTACGCCATTAAACTTCTATAAATTATAGTGGGAAGCTACACCAGCTTCTAGCACTTAGTACTGTCGTAGATCGTACCTTGCCCCTTCCCGCTCAGTCTACACCCCACCCACTTCCCCATCGGACAATATATATAAAAAAGAAGTATACTCACCTCACCGCTTCTATTCTCCCCTTCAGGTCCCCTCAAGCTCTGACTGAAGACCACGGCTCATACAATGTGCTGACACCGGGCAGCGTCATGACATTATGTGTGATGCAGCACTCAGGACGTTGAGTGCTGCACCGCATATATAAGACCCTGAGACTGATCAGCATCAGTACCTTGCATGAGCCGCGGCCTGCAGTGAGAGCCTGAGGCGACCCGAAGGGGAGAAGAGAAGCGGTGAGGTGAGCATCCTTTTTTTTGTTATTTTATGTCGGATAGGAAGGGGAGAATGTATAGAGCACGGCCACGGTCGTTGCAGAACTGCTGAAAGATGCAACGCATTTATTAGGAGGCATTTGCTTTTTTTCCCCCCAGAAACAGCATAACGTCTGTCCATGGGCTGTGTCTGGTATTGTGTCTGAATTTATTTATTGGTCTGGTTTGGGGTTTGATCCAGGGTTGGACGTACCATATGTGCAACCTGTGCAGTTGCACAGTGGCCCAGAAGGTAAGGGAGCCCATTGTCACCTTCAAAACAGATTCCTACTGCCCGATTGTATGTAAGGGACTGAGCTAATGTTTTTCATAGCTGTCAATTACTGCTGGAGTCCTAGAGAGACACAGGGGGCTTTTCTATGAGATATTCAAGAGGAAGGGGCCAATAGACTGTTCTTACACAGGGTCTCTCTGCAGTCTGTGTCCTCCCCTAGTTTAGTCTGAGGTCTGAATGAGTTTAGTGATCTGGGGTCTTTATAAATGTTGGGGTGTTGTCTGAATTAGGGGCCTGGTCGGGTTTTCTAAATAAAAAAATTATAATCTGGATTTAAATAGTTCTACAAAGTTTACGATACTTTAACAAGATGACATCTTTACTCTTGATGTTCAGCTCAGACCTTCACCTAACAGCATACCCAGGACAGCGGAATTTTACTAAAACTAGATGAGTACCACTGTTATATAGTATACTCCTATAGCTGTTGGGAGCCCATGTATATAAAATTTCGATATGAATTTTAAAGCATACCTAGCTTTTCAGGTGTCTTTTCAGAATAGGCTGTCGTATGTGTGTACATGAGGAATAACACTGTTTCTGGCCATTATATGAGTTGTATTCTGCATTTTTGGAAGTTTTCCCCTCTGCAGGCTCTATCTATGATTCTCAGTTGTCTCTGAGCTGGTGGGTGAAGCTAGGGGCGTAGCTAAAGCCTCATGGGACCCAGGGCAAATGTCCATCTTGGGCCCCCCAAACTTCTTCTCATTGCCAACGGCCATCATCTTTCAGCTGCATCCTAAGTGACCCAACGATGCAGCACTAGCAGCCGGGGTTGCCACTAAGGGGTCCCCCCCATTTTTTATAACCAGCCAGATACAACATAGCAGCAGCAGACTAGCATTACCAGGATGGGAAGCCCCACTGTTTTGGGGCTTTCCCAGCCTAATAATACCAGCCTGCGACCGCCCCCGTGCCCGACCATCACTACAGATGGTCGGGTACTGGATCACACCCGGCTCTTCCCGGCACCCCTGGTAGTGGTGGGTACCGGGGTAATAATGGGGGTTAGTGTTAGACTCTGCACCGGCTAACACTAAGCCTCACATTAGTAATGGACGCTGTCAATCAGACAGCGGCCATTACTATGGCGGTAGTAATAAAGTTAAAAAAATATACAAAGACAGAAAAAATATTTTATTGAAATAAGAAAAAAACACACAATCCTCTTTAACCATTTTATTGAAAATAAAAAAACCTGACATCGAAGTAGTCCTCGAATCCGATGTAGTCCAACAACAGAACCTGTAAAAAAACACAAACACACCAAAAATCCCATTAGACAGCAGTGATCGGGGGAGCACTTACTGTAGGAGCCCTGTAGTGATGTTCACAGCCCTCTGCAGTCTCTAATGAGCAGGGGAATCGCTGATGATCGGACTGCAAACTGCAGATACTGTACCCGGTAAGGTCTCAGGAGACGTTATGACTAGTGGGTGGGATCTTCTCTCCTGGGTGGAAGCAGCTGACTTCTTTCAAGTTCTGCGGCCTCCGGTCTTCATGCTGCTTGTGCAGCAGCCTCATATCATTGTTTTACAGAGGTGGTGCGGGCGGGTCTACGGTCCCCCTGGCTTTGTGGCCCGGTCGCAAGTGCATCCGCTGCGACCCCTTTAGCCACGCCACTGGGCAGAGCCTAACGACTATCATGTCTTCTATACACTGTACACATAGAAGAGGAGAATCCTGATCTCCTATCACTATCTATCACATACAGTTAGGTCCAGAATTATTTGGACAGTGACACAAGTTTTGGCATTTTAGCTGTTTACCAAAACATATTGAATATACAGTTATATAATCAATATGGGCTTAAAGTGGAGACTCTCAGCTTTAATTTGAGGGTATTCACATCCTAATTTGAGAAAGGGTTTAGGAATTACAGCTCTTTAATATGTAGCTGCCTCTTTTTCAAGGGACCAAAGGTAATTGGACAATTATCTCAAAAGCTATTTAATTGGATGCATGGGCTATTCCCTCGTTAATCCATTATCAATTAAGCAGGTAAAAGGTCTGGTGTTGATTCCAGGTGTGGAATTTGCATTTGGAAGCTGTTGCTGTGAACCCACAACATGAGGTCAAAGGAGCTCTCAATGCAAGGGAAACAGACCATCGTTAGGCTGAAAAAAATGAAGAAATCCATCAGAAAGATAGCACAAATGTTAGGAGTGGCCAAATCAACAGTTTTGTACATTCTTGAAAAGAAGTGTGCACTGGTGATCTCGTGAACTCCAAAAGGCCTGGACATCAACGGAAGACAACAGTGGTGGATGATCGCAGAATCCTTTCCATGGTGAAGAAAAACCACATTCACAACATCTACCCAAGTGAAAAACACTCTCCTGGAAGTAGGTGTATCAGTATCTAAGTCTACCATAAAGAGAAGACTTCATGAGAGCAAATACAGAGGGTTCATCACAAGGTGCAAATCATTAATCAGCCTCAAAAATAGAAAGGACATATTAGACTTTGCCAAACAACATCTATGGAAGCCAGTCCAGTTCTGGAACAGCATGAAACTAAGATCAACCTGTACTAGAATGATGGGAGGAAGAAAGTATGGAGAAGGCTTGGAACGGCTCATAATCCAAAGCAGTGTGATGGCATGGGCATGCATGGCTGCTAAGGGCACTGGGTCTCTAGTGTTTATAAATGATGTGACTGAAGACAGAAGCAGCCGGATGAATTCTGAAGTGTCAGGGATATACTTTCTGCACAAATTCAACCAAATGCAGCAAGCTTGATTGGACGTCGCTTCACAATACAGATGGACAATGACCCAAAACATACTGCGAAAGCAACCCAGGAGTTGATAAGGCAAAAAAGTGGAATATTCTGTAATGGCCAAGTCAATCACCAGATCTCAACCCGATCGAGCCTGCATTTCACATGCTCAAGAGAAAACTTAAGTGTAGCTAAACGTTCGACAAACTTCTGACATGTCATAGTGACATGTCAGAAGTTTGGATTGGTGGGGGTCCGAGCACGGAGACCCCCACCCAGGGCCGCCATCAGGGGGGTATTAGGGGTACTGATGTGAGGGGCCCGGCAACTGCCGCGACTTGACTTTGGTGGAAAAAAACGGGCCCTGCAATGGGGCCCGTTTTTTTCACCAAAAGAATGTCGTGAGCTGCGGACCCCCCTCTCATCATGGGGGCCGTCAAACACCGCGCGCGCGACCGATCGCGCGCACCCGCAAACTCCCGCGCGTGCGCACTCGCGACCTTCTGATAGACCGCAACCCGCGAACGACCGCAGTCGCGAACGCCTGCGCGCACCCGCGACAGCACGGAAGCGCGCACCCGAGATAGCCTGGGCGCTCGCAACAGCGGCAGCACGCGCGCGCCCGCGATTGCACACGCGCGCGCAACCGCGAACGAAGCGCGCGCAGCTGCGGACACAACTTACCTGGAGCCTGGCTGGAGGTGAAGGACTGGACGTCTGGACCGAAGACATCGCCTGACGAGGACTGGAGTGGGAGCAGCTCTTCTGAGTAAAGTGTCTCAAAGTGCTGTTTAAAGAGACTCTGTCACCACATTATAAGTGGCCTATCTCCTATATAAGGAGATGGGCGCTGTAATGTAGGTGACAGTAATGCTTTTTATTTAGAAAAACAATCTCTTTTCACAACGTTAGGAGCGATTTTAGTTTATGCTAATGAGCTTTCTTAATGACCAAGTGGGCGTACTTTTACTTTCGACCAAGTGGGCGTTGTACAGAGGAGTGTATGATGCTGACCAATCGGCATCATGCACTCCTCTCCATTCATTTACACTGCACTTGCGATATAGATATATCGCTATGTGCAGCCTCATACACAAACCCTAATATTACTACATTATCATGATAATGAATACACATGACCATCCAGCCTGGACGTCATGTGTACTCAGAATCCTGACACTTCTGAATCTTTTTTTGTGAGATTCCGGCAAGTGAAACCAAATCTCGTTTAGCTCCGTGATCTCGCGAGTTTTCGTATCCGTTGCTGGAATCTCACAAAAAAGAGTCAGAAGTGTCAGGATTCTGAGTACACATGACGTCCAGGCTGGATTTCATGTGTATTCATTATCAGGACACTGTAGTAATGTTAGGGTTTGTGTATGAGGCTGCACATAGCGATATATCTATATCGCTAGTGCAGTGTAAATGAATGGAGAGGAGTGCAAGATGCCGATTGGTCAGCGTCATGCACTCCTCTGTACAACGCCCACATGGTTGAAAGTAAACGTACGCCCACTTGGCTTTAAGAAAGCTCATTAGCATAAACCAAAATCGCTCCTAACGTTGTGAAAAAAGATCGGTTTTTTTAAATAAAAAGCATTACTGTCACCTACATTACAGCGCCCATCTCCTTATGTAGGAGATAGGGCACTTATAATGTGGTGACAGAGCCTCTTTAAGTATGGCCCTGTTCACACGGAGCATTTTGCAGGCAGAAAAAAAATCAGCCTCAAAATTCCTTAAAGAATTTTGAGGCAGATTTTGACCTGCCCACACTATCTTGCCGCGTTTTTTTGCTGCGTTTTTTGCCCGCGGCGATTGAAGACAGCAGACAAAAAACGCAGCGAAAAATGCATTTTCTGCCTCCCATTGATTTCGATGGGAGGTCAGAGGCGGAACAGCGGCAAGAAAGGACGTGCTGCTTTTTCTTTTTTCCGCGACTGGCTCCCATTGATTTCAGATTAAATCAATGGGAGGCGGTTTTGGAAGTTCTTTGGTGCTGATTCTGACGCAGTGTCCGAGTCAATATCAAGGCCCAAAAACTCTGTGAACTGGGCCTTATTGTTAGGGCTTATTCAGACGAACGTGTAATATGTCCGTGCAACGCGTGTGATTTTCACGCGCCTCGCACAGACCTATGTTACTCTATGGGGCCGTGCAGACTGTCAGTGATTTTCACGCAGCGTTTGTCCGCTGCATAAAACTCACGACATGTCCTATATTTGTGCATTGTTCGCGCATCACGCACTCATTGAAGTCAATGGGTGCGTGAAAATCCCGCCCAGCACTTCCGTAAGCCGTATAAACTATTAATGAAAACAGAAAAGCACCACGTGCTACAAGCATACAAACAGAGTGTCATAATGATGGCGGCTGCGCGAAAATCACACAGCCACGCATCATACGCTGCTGCCACACGGAGCTGTTATGGACCTTTTGCATGCGCAAAATGCCACGTTTTTTGTGCGCGCAAAAAGCACACGCTTGTGTAAATCCGGCCTTAGGGTAGGAACACACTAGGCATTAACAGTGCGGATTTTATGCAACACATTTTACTGTGGAAAATCCGCAGCGTATTACAGTCGCAGCAGAGTGGATGAGATTTGAACAATTGCTGCCGCAAAAATCACGAATGAGAAAAAAAAAAAGGTACTTTTTTAAATTGATAAAAAAGTTTAGACTTGCCCCGGCCGTAGTCCTGGTGACGCGATCCTCTATTCTTAGCGCACCAGCTTAAAAAAAGACAAAACTTTTGTGTTAGTCGACTACGCTATTGATTCCGTCGGAAAACTGAAAACCAGCCGGAATGGTGACGAACGGAAACCATTAGCGATGTTTCCGTCACCATTGAGATCAATGGTGACTGAAACGGAAGCTGTGCTGTCACTTTAACTTTCCGTTGCGGGGTTCACCCGACGGAAACCTCAGACGGAACCCCGGAGCGGAAGCGAACGGTGATGTGAACAGGCCCTAACACAAAAGTTTGTATTTTTTTAAGCTGGTTCACAAAAAAAAATAATTCCAAATTCTACTGGACCAACTGCCTATTTAGAGACCGGCAGCAGCTCCAGGAGCGACATCATAAGGGACACACTAGGCGGATATGCGGAGTAAAACTACACAGCTTATCTGCCCCGGTAGCCGCAGGGAATTCTGCCAGCAAAACCGCACCAAATAGTGGTGCAGGTTTCGTGAGGCATGTCCGCTGCGGGAATCCTGCAGGGAAAAAAAAAGTTTAGACTTACCCCGACCGTAGTTTAGGTGATGCATCTCTCTTTTCTGAACGTAGCCCCGCCTCCTGGGATGACGCTGTAGACCATGTGACCGCTGCAGCAGTCTCATAGGATGAAACGTCATGACAGGAGGCCGGGCTGCGCTAAGAATAGAGGATCGCGTCACCAGGACTACAGCCGGGGTAAGTCTAAACTTTTTTATCAATATAAAAAAGTGCCTTTTTTTTTTCTCATTTGTGATTTTTGCGGCAGAACCGCAGCATTTCCGCAACAGAGGAGCGGCGATTCCACAGAATAAATTGACATGCTGCGGCTTAAAAAGCCACACTGCAGGTCACTTTTTTTTTGCAGCGTGTGAATGAGATTTGTTTAAATCTCATCCACTCTGCTGCGACTGTAATACGCTGCAGATTTTCCGCAATAAAATGTGTAGCATAAAATCCGCAGCGTTCATGCCTAGTGTGTTTCTACCCTAAGGCGGGATTTACACAAGCGTGTGCTTTTTGTGCGCGCAAAAAACGTGGCGTTTTGCGCATGCAAAAGGTCCATAACAGCTCCGTGTGTCAGCAGCGTATGATGCGCGGCTGCGTGATTTTCGCGCAGCCGCCATCATTATGACACTCTGTTTGTATGTTTGTAGCACGTGGTGCTTTTCTGTTTTCATTCATAGTTTATACTGCTGCGGAAGTGCTGGGCGTGATTTTCACACACCCATTGACTTCAATGGGTGCGTGATGCGCCAACCACGCACAAATATAGGACATGTCGTGAGTTTTACGCAGCGGACACACGGACACACGCTGCGTGAAAATCACTGACAGTCTGCACAACCCCATAGAGTAACATAGGTCCGTGTGAGGCGCGTGAAAATCACGCACGTTGCACGGACGTATTACACGTTCGTCTGAATAAGCCCTAACAATAAGGCCCAGTTCACAGAGTTTTTGGGCCTTGATATTGACTCGGACACTGCGTCAGAATCAGCACCAAACAACTTCCAAAACCGCCTCCCATTGATTTAATCTGAAATCAATGGGAGCCAGTCGCGGAAAAAAGAAAAAGCAGCACGTCCTTTCTTGCCGCGGTTCCGCCTCTGACCTCCCATCGAAATCAATGGGAGGCAGAAAATGCATTTTTCGCTGCGTTTTTTGTCTGCTGTCCTCAATCGCCGCTGGCAAAAAACGCGGCAAGATAGTGTGGGAAGGTCAAAATCTGCCTCAAAATTCGGTGCGCGGTTCCAGGTGGACGCGGGTGCGCACGCGCGGGAGTTTGCGGGTGCGCGCGATCGGTCGGTCGCGCGGGCGGGCGGTGTTTGACGGCCCCCATGATGAGGGGGGGGGCCCGCAGCTCACGACATTCTTTTGGTGAAAAAAAAGGCCCCATTGCAGGGGCCTGTTTTTTTTCTACCAAAGGCAAGTCACGCCAGTTGCCGGGCCCCCCTTTCAATTAGGGGCCACTATATCATGGGTAGCATGATATAGTGCTGGACGGAGTACCGTTAACAGGCGGTGCCACGGTAGGGGGGCCCAGAAAATTTAGCTGTATGGGGCCCTGAAATTCTTGATGGCGGCCCTGCCCCCACCAATTGCTAGAACGAAGCAGCTGAAGCACTCGTGTGAGTGCTCAGCTGATTCATTTCTGTTCGGCTTTTTCCAGAAAGCCGATGTATCGGAGTACAGGCTCATAGACTTTGTATTGAGTCCGTACACCAATACATTGATTTCCGGAAAAAGCCGAACAGACACAAAGCAGCTGAGCACCCACACGAGCACTTCAGCTGCCTCGTTCTAGTGATTGGTGGGGGTCTCCGTGCTCGGACCCCCACCAATCCAAACTTCTGACACGTCACTATGACATGTCAGAAGTTTGTCGAACGTTTAGCTACACTTTAAGGCAGAAAGAGCCACAAACAAGCAACAATTGATGACAGCTGCAGTAAAGGCCTGGCAAACCATCACAAAGGGGAAACCCAGCGTTTGGCGATGTCCATGGGTTCCAGACTTCAGGCAGTCATTGCCCGCAAAGGATTCTCTACAAAGTATTAAAAAAGCCACATTTTATTTCTGGTAATGTTCATTTGTCCAATTACTTTTGAGCCCTTGAAATGAGGAGGCTGTGTAGAAAAATGGTTGCAACTACTAAACTTTTCACAGGATATTTTTGTTCAGCCACTTGAATTAAACCTGAAAGTCTACACTTCAATTGCATCTCAGATGTTTCATTTCAAATCCAATGTGGTGGCATGCAGAGCCCAAATCATGAAGATTGTGTCACTGTCCAAATAATTCTGGACCTAACTGTATATAGAAGCTGCAGCTGCATGGAGGATATTATACAGCAGCAATGAGCAGTGTAGCTGAGAATCCAGGACTGGGGTGAGATATGACACTTACCAGGTAGCTGCATCCCGTCTGTCTGTGTCTTTCCCACTCTGCTCCTGCTCTCCGATCCCTCTCCATAGACTTGTATTGGCAGTGTGTCTGTGTCTCTTTTTCTCTCTGCTCTTTCCTTCTGCTCCCCCTTCCCTTCTCCATAGACTTGTATAGGCAGGCAGTCAAGAGACACACCCCCACCTACTGCACCCCATCTGTAACTGGGGATGGATTTTGCTTAACAACAGGGGGTGGACACTTAGTGGCAGTAACTTCACACTGAATTTGCATGGATAAAATAACTTAAATTTAACAGTAAGTAAACTACAAAATTAATCTATATCAGGTTTACTATTAGATCAGCATAAGTTTGAAAATTAGCGTCCATTTAAACTACATTCATGTTTAGCAGTTCGAAGATACATATTTTCATTCTTACTAAAAAAAAGACAATCATAAGTCAATTATTCGTACTGAATCTCAGAAATATATTGACCATCTACAGCTGACGTTCCAGAGTGACCCATAGTTGTGAGAACACATTGATTTAGCATTCCCAGAGATACATTTAGAAAAGATTTAGCTGGTTACATACACGGCTGGCTCCATAACACTGAAAAATAAATCAGGACTTGCAGCAGATGTCAAGCGTCTTGAAATGAATCTATTCTCTCATTGCTAGCAGATGTCACAGTGTGCTGGAAATTTATAAGAAACTATAGGGATTCTTCTAGAGATTCAAATTAGAAGCAGTGAAAGATGTCAGCAAAAGGAGAAATGTTACCTAAATACCTGGAGTCAACATCCTAACCTAGACATATGCTTATTTGTATTCAGCTTTTACTTTTTTGCATAATAAGGAGTTTAAACTCGACTAAAAGCTCCATTTGTCTTGCTGTGAATGTGGAGAGAATCATAACTGAACATAAGATCCAGACACTTTCTATCTCCCTGTCTTGCTTGATCACTTTGAGCATTGCACCTCTCATTACACAAAGCTGGAATTATTTATGCCAGGGATGCCAGATAGCAGAACATGGGACTTTTAAGCTGGCGTTGAGAGCCCTGGGTTGAGTGGTTGTCACAAGTAATGTAATTGGTAGAGAAATGACAGTCAACAGGCATAGAAAAGCGACTTTTTCTGTTCGGTTCAATGAAAAAAGTCTTTAAATCAAGTAATTTGTGCCAAGACCCATGCATTGTGTAATTTATATCTGGCTTGTGTGCATGGAGAAATTAGAAAAAAAAAAAGATTTGAAGAAAGAATGATAGTTTGGATGTGACGGGTTGTCATATATTTCAGGAGGAAAATTTATAGAAATACTTGTGGAAACTTAGAAAGGTTTTGAAAAGATCTGGCAAAAGGCTACCAACACATTTTTTTCCAGACACCAAATCTGCAAATGTCTGACCCTGTATGATAGATTGGTTTTCTAGTACAATGCATAGGTTGTGCAGTTCATATTTCGGTCAGTAGGTGGCATCACACTTATATAGCAGAATATGTTGATAATATTAGAGATAACAGGTACCAGGTGGCAAATTGCTCCCTGCTACATCTCTAGTGAAGGTAACAGCAGATTTGGTAACAGACGCTTCCATGAGATGACAAGCCGTCTATCAGCAACAAAGTTTAAGAAGGGTTTTATTTATATTCTCGAAGATTCTGATTACACCTTAAAGAGGCTCTGTCACCAGATTTTCAAACCCCTATTTCGTATTGCAGCAGATCGGCGCTGCAATGTAGATTACAGTAACGTTTTTTTTAAAAAAAAACGAGCATTTTTGGTCAAGTTATGAGCATTTTTATATTTATGCAAATGAGCCTTTCTTAAGTACAACTGGGCGTGTTCACAGACACAGACACACAGCGTGTTCCCGAGAGATCACGCTGTGACGTCACTTCCTGCCCCAGGTCCTGCATCGTGTCGGACGAGCGAGGACACATCGGCACCAGGCGACAGAGGCTACAGTTGATTCTGCAGCAGCATCGGCGTTTGCAGGTAAGTCGATGTAGCCTCTGTCGCCTGGTGCCGATGTGTCCTCGCTCGTCCGACACGATGCAGGACCTGGGGCAGGAAGTGACGTCACAGCGTGATCTCGCGAGGACACGCTGTGTGTCTGTGCACTGCCAGAAGCTGGGTGGTAACGAAGAGAAGTGGATGATGCTGATTCGTCAGCTTCATAGCCTCCCATTCACAACGCCCAGCTAGTAAAACAAGTAAAAACGCCCAGATGTACACACACAATACACGCCCACTTGGACTTAACTTTAAACACGGCCAGTTGTACTTAAGAAAGGCTCATTTGCATAAATATAAAAATGGTCATAACTTGGCCAAAAATACTCGTTTTTGAAAAAAAAAAACCTTTACTGTAATCTACATTGCAGCGCTGATCTGCTGCAATACGAGATAGGGGTTTGAAATCTGGTGACAGAGCCTCTTTAAAGGGAACCTGTCACGAGCATTTCACCTATTGAACTCTACTCACCCCTCGCTGGCCGCAGCTGTCAAAAGTTCATTGCCGTTATCCCCTCTCCTAAACGCCTCCTCTGACCATAAATTATGGTCTGCAAACATTTTGTGCCTTTTATGGTAATAATCCGGCAGTCTCATTCGTTCCTCTTCTTATGCCCGCCCACCGCCGAAAATTGGCCCACCCTGAATGCTGTCGATCAAAAGTAAGGAGGCGGGGTTAACTCGGAAAGGCTTGAAGAATGAAGATATGACTTTTCAAACTAAGATATGTCTCTTTTATGCTCATTAGCATACAGTGAGGAACACAAAAAAACTGAATACTAAAGGTACGGAGCCGACTTAGAAGACAATTATAGGTTACATAAACACCCACTTCCACCAGGTATTGCTGCTTTAATAGGTGAAATGCTGGTGACAGGTTCCCTTTAAGGTGAGGGCAGTTTAGACTCTGTAGTTTTATCCTGCTGTAATCTGCCATTATTGGGTTCTTCCAGAAGCTCAATCGTCAAACATTCTGGATTATGGAATAGTCATAGAAAAGTATATAAAACCTCCCGGAACACTAGTAACATATGATACCATCACTGTTTTTTTTTTTTTTTTTTATCAGATGAGCCTCAGTTTGTCACCCCTGCTCAGTCTTCTACCTTTCCTTTTGTGAAATTCCAGATTATTTTGCAGAGCTGCGCCGATTAAATAATTTTTTTAATTATTTTATGCCACATAAAAGAATTTTACTGTGCATAAATTATATTTATAAGTACCGGTCTATAACCATCCAATAATAATTGTTAAAAATGTAAAAAAAAAATGCACCCATAAATAATATGGCAAAATATCCTATATAATCATGATATATAATATTGAATGTACTTCATTATTTCTAATGTGACAGAAAGAAATAATAATGGACAAGAATTAGTTCCTGTAACTATATCTTCTATTAGATTACCATGTAGTAATGTAGCATGTGTAGATATAAAATCTATCTATCTATCTATCTATCTATCTATCTATCTATCTATCTATCTATCTATCTATCTATCTATCTATCTATCTATCTATCTATCTATCTATCTATCTATCTATCTATCTATCTATCCCTCGCTGTTCCTGGCCGTTAGTCCAGGGTGTCAGCTTTAATACACAGCTGACACCTGCTCCATGCATCAATCACCCCCCCCCCGCACCACGACGTGGTATTGTGTCATGGTGCAGGAACATGTTAAATGCCGCGGTCACTAATGACTGCATCATTTAAGCGGTTAAACGGCCGGGATTGGAGGTTTCTTCAATGCTGGCCAATGCAGCGGGAGTCCTGCGGTGATCGTGCAGGCACAGCTTCTGTGCCTTCACAATCACGTACATGCACAGTGGAATGCGCGAATGGTTGCCTTTCCATGCCGTGCATGCATGCATGTGATTATAAGCCAAGATGTTAAAGGGGTTACCCAGGTTTTAAAAATTTTGGGGTAATGGCTGCAAATGAAAAAAATAAGCAAAACCACAATAGCGACCACTGCATCTAAACCGCTAGAAAGAGGGGGCTACCCCCTCTGACAGCCAATGGTTGTCATGACAGCCCGGGGCCTAATTAAGGGCCCCAGATCTGCCTTCTTTCTGCCTCTGTTAAGCCCTAGAATAAAGTGAACATGTAGTTTTTACTGCGCAAAAAGTGCAGCAAAAACGAACCCCCCAAAAAATTGTGCTATCACTGTTTTTTGCCCATTTCATCCCACAAATATATGTCTTTCCCAGTACATTATATGGTATATTAAATGGTGCCATGAAAAGCTACAACTTGTCCTGCAAAAAACAAGCCCTCATACGGCTATGTCGGCGAAAAAATAAAAAAGTTATGGCTTTTGGAATACAGGTATCAAAAAACTAAAATGAAAAAAATGAAATTTAGCTGTGTCATTAAGGAGTTAAAGAAAAACATAAGAAAACACATTTTGAGATCGTCAAACAGCATGTAGCAGACTCCCCACACAGATGGAAGAAGGTTCTCTGGGCAGACGAGACTAAAATGTCATTTTTTTTTGCCCATTATGGGAAACGCTATGAGTGGATCAAACTCAGCACTTCCCGTCACCACAAGAACCCTATTCCCACAGTGAAGAGTGGTGGTGGCAGTACCTGCTGTGGGGATGATTTTCATCTGCAGGTACATAAAAACGAGTCTGAAATGAAGGAAAGATGGATGGCAGTAAGTACAGAGCAAATCTTGAGGGAAACTTGTTTCAGTCTGCCAGGGATTTGAGACCGGGACGGCGGTTCATCTTCCAGCAGGATAATGACCCTGAACATACTCATAAAGCTGCACTGGAGAGGTTTAAGGGGAAACGTTACAATGTCTTGAAATGGCCGAGTCAAAGCCGAGACCTCGTTCCTATTGAGAATCTGTGGCATGACACGAGGACTGCTGTACACCAACGCAACCATCTAACTTGAAGGAGTTGGAGCTGTTTTGCCTTGACAAATGGGCACAAATCCCAGTGTCTAGATGTGCCGAGATAATAGAGACATAACCCAAGAGACGCATCTGTGATTGCAGCAAAAGGTGGATCCACAAAGTATTGACTTTCAGGGGTGAAAACTTACGCTCATTAAAGCTCTCTATTTTTTTGTGTCATACTAAAAAATATTTTGCACCTTTAAAGTGATAGGCATGTAAATCAAATGGTACAACCCCCCAAAAATTCATTTTATTTCAATATTGTAATGCAATAGAACGGGCAATGTCTGTTCACTTTTAAAGAGGCAACGGAATAGGAAAGGATTTCCAGGGTATATAAGGTTGTAAAGGGGTTTCAACATAATAAACATTTCTTTCAGAGTAAAGCCAATTGTTAGAGTATGTGGGAGAGATGACGGATGAGAAAATCTATAGCTGTAAACTCTCAATTGATGATCAATCATAGTCTTTATGTTTCTCCCAAGTTTCTATACAAGTGTAAATTTAGAGACTCTTCAAACTGCTGGAAATGTTCAATGCCAGACGCAGAACCTGTTCACTTCCTTTGGAACTGCTCAAGGTTGTGAAGATATTGGACCGAGACCCTGAAATATATCAGTGAAATATTTTTGACCTCTGTTCCAAAACTACACTCTGTTAAGACAACCTGGGTTCGTAACAGCATAGTCCATCCGACCTTGCGGTTGGCTCTGGCGAACACCTTAGAGTAGCCTTAGACTCTGTCGACCAGAGTGGTTACGGATTAAAGGTTGCGGGTTTATGTGCACGCTCTCTTCTAGCAGACTCCAGCAGTCTTGAGGTATCACTCCACTTGCATTTCCATAACAACCGCATTAAATAAAAAATTTAAGATTTAAAAAAACTAAAGTAATAAAACAGGAAAAACACTTTTGCAAAGCACTGTATATCTCTAACACCAGAAATAATGTTACCGATGTACATCAGGAGTATAATTAAGAACATTGAAGCCCATTAAAACACCATCTGTATTAGTACTACATTGTAAACAATAAAATTGACATAATATAGAGCTAAACCATTAAGATCTTAGCGCCACAGTTTTTTTTTTTTAATTTTTGTTTTTTTTAATTCCCACCTTCCAAGAGTAATAACATTTTATTTTTCTGTCTACATAGCTGTTTAAGTGCTTCTTTTTTGCGGGATGAGTTGCATTTTTTAATGTTGCCATTCAATGTACATACCATATAATGTACTGAAAACGTTTTAACATTTTATTGTGGGGTGGAATGGAAAAAACAGCACTCCTACCATTGTATTTTTGGGTTTATAATTTTTTTTTTTAGTCTCAGGATTTCTAAGAGGCAGACATAGGGGCTTTAATTAGGTCCCCAGTTGCCATGAAAAGCCATTGGTATTCCACAATCGCATTGTGGGGGGGGGGGGGGTTAATGGGGTCTAACTGCTTAGATGCCACGGTCACTATTGATGGTTGCATCTAAGTGGTTAAACAGTCAGGATATGAGTCATTCCTGATACGGTCATTAGAGCAGGGTGTCAGCTGTAATATACATCTGACACCCGCTGCTTATTTAGCGGACTCAGCCGCAGACCCGGCTCCATACATACACCGGCGTACATATACTGCTGATGTTGCCATATACTGCTATCTATCTATCTATCTATCTATCTATCTATCTATCTATCTATCTATCTATCTATCTATCTATCTATCTATCTATCTATCTAACACAGAACCCCTCCCAAGTAGTGCCACACGGCCCCCCGTAGATAGTGCCATACAGCCCCCTGTCGATAGCGCCATATGGCCCCCCCTGTAGATATCGCCATACAGCCCTCCTGTAGATAGCACCATACAGCCCCCCTGTAGAGAGCGTCATACAGCCGCCCCTGTAGATAGCGCCATACAGCCCCCTGTAGATAACGCCATAAATCCCTTTGTAGATAGTGCCATATAGCCGCCCCTGTAGATAGCGCTATACAGCCCCCTGTAGATACTGCCATACAGCTCCCCCTGTATATAGTGTCATACGCCCCCCTGTAGAGAGTGCCATATGCCCCCCTGTAGATAGAGCCATATCGCCCCTCCGTAGATAGCACCATACGCCCCCCCATAGATAGCGCTCTACTGCCCACATAGATAGCTCCATATGGCCCCCCATAGATAGCTCCATACTCCCCCTGTAGATAGTGCCATACAGCCCCCTGTAGATATAGCTATACAGCTCCCTGTAGATAGCGCCATACAGCTCCCCGTAGATAGCGCCATACAACCCCCCCTGTATAGAGCGCCATATGGCACACTGTAGATAGCGTCATACGTCCCCCATAGATAACGATCTATGGCCCCATAGATAGCGCCATGTGGCCCCCCATAGATAGCTCCATATGCCCCCTGTAGATAGCGCCATACAGCCCCCTGTAGATAGAGCCATACAGCCACCCATGTAGATAGCGCCATACAGCCCCCTGTAGATAGCGCCATACAACCCCCGGTAGATAGCGCCATATGGCACACTGTAGATAGAGCCATATGGCCCCTCCGTAGATAGCGCCATACACCCCCTGTAGATAGCGCCATACAACCCCCCTGTATAGAGCGCCATATGGCACACTGTAGATAGCGTCATACGTCCCCCATAGATAACGATCTATGGCCCCATAGATAGCGCCATGTGGCCCCCCATAGATAGCTCCATACGCCCCCTGTAGATAGCGCCATACAGCCCCCTGTAGATAGCGCCATACAGTCACTCATGTAGATAGCGCCATACAGCCTCCTGTAGATAGCGCCATACAACCCCCCTGTAGATAGTGCCATATGGCACACTGTAGATAGAGCCATATGGCCCCTCTGTAGATAGCGCCATACACCCCCCTGTAGATAGCGCTCTATGGCCCCATAGATAGCGCCATATGGCCCCCCCACAGATAGCTGCATACAGCCCCCCTGTAGATAGCACCATACAGCCCCCCTGTAGATAGCGGCATACAGCCGCCCATGTAGATAGCGCCATACATCCCTCCTCCTGTAGATAGAGCCATATTGCGACTCCCAAACAAATAAAACAAAAATACTTCATACTCACCTAAGCCCCGTTCCCGGAACGAATGGAGCGAACCAACGCCGATGGGATCCTTGCGTAAGCCGGCGTGAACCAGTGACGTCATCACGCTGGCCTGTGCAGGGATCCCATTCCAAAGCATGATAGGCTGCAGGCCAAATGTGTCCTGTGGTCTAGTAAATGGCAGAGTAGGGAGATACCTCCCTGCCCCGCCATAGTGCTTAATAGTATCTGCGTCCTAAGAACGCAGATACTATTGAATGTGGCATCGCTACTGCTGTAGGAGCCATAGCATGGGGGGGGGGGGGCCGTGACGGTGGGCGGCATGTGCCCCGTCATGCTGTGTGCCCCATAGCAGCCGCTATGGCTGCTACAGCGGTAGCTACGACAGGGGCTCCCTCTAGAAGCATAATCCCGGCAAGAGCGTTGGCAACACTCTGGCCAGCGATTCCACTCCTGGAAGAGCCATGACGGCAGCGTCAGCACCTGGCATCCACGTGGGTCCCCCCAAGGGTAGTGGGTCCTGACATTTGCTGACGCCTGCCCTATAGCTATCTATCTATCTATCTATCTATCTATCTATCTATCTATCTATCTATCTATCTATCTATCTATCTATCTAACACAGAACCCCTCCCAAGTAGTGCCACACGGCCCCCCGTAGATAGTGCCATACAGCCCCCTGTCGATAGCGCCATACGGCCCCCCCTGTAGATATCGCCATACAGCCCTCCTGTAGATAGCACCATACAGCCCCCCTGTAGAGAGCGTCATACAGCCGCCCCTGTAGATAGCGCCATACAGCCCCCTGTAGATAACGCCATAAATCCCTTTGTAGATAGTGCCATATAGCCGCCCCTGTAGATAGCGCTATACAGCCCCCTGTAGATACTGCCATACAGCTCCCCCTGTATATAGTGTCATACGCCCCCCTGTAGAGAGTGCCATATGCCCCCCTGTAGATAGAGCCATATCGCCCCTCCGTAGATAGCACCATACGCCCCCCCATAGATAGCGCTCTACTGCCCACATAGATAGCTCCATATGGCCCCCCATAGATAGCTCCATACTCCCCCTGTAGATAGTGCCATACAGCCCCCTGTAGATATAGCTATACAGCTCCCTGTAGATAGCGCCATACAGCTCCCCGTAGATAGCGCCATACAACCCCCCCTGTATAGAGCGCCATATGGCACACTGTAGATAGCGTCATACGTCCACGTGGGTCCCCCCAAGGGTAGTGGGTCCTGACATTTGCTGACGCCTGCCCTATAGCTATCTATCTATCTATCTATCTATCTATCTATCTATCTATCTATCTATCTATCTATCTATCTATCTATCTATCATCTACGTAATCTCTCTCGCTCTCTCTCTGTCTCTCATACTGTATCTATCTCTCTATGTCATATCTTTCTTGTCTTATTATAATCACATGTAATTTACAGTACAACATCTCCTTATTCCTCCAAGATAAAAAAATACAGCTCCATGATGTCCTTTGGACATTACCATACTTTAAGCCATGGCTGCAGGATTTTTTGCTTTGTAATTATAGACAGCCCAGGTAGTGACATGTGGCATGACCCGCTGATAAAGCTAAATGAAATAAAAAGATGAGGAAACTCCAGTGTTAGTGTGTTGGTATAGGGAGTTAATGTGTCCTGCCACGTCCTATTCCCCTCTAATGAAATTACCTTGCATTTGGAGGATTGGACTTGAATAGGAGCAGGTAATGAAGGAACTGAGTACCAAATAAATGGGTGCAGTTGGCATTTCCATTAATGCACTGAGGCCATTATTACTTTCATCACTATAACTGTGCAGATTAACTCAGGCATGCGCCAGTATTGACAGATGGTGCAAGTTAAATTAAAGTGTTTCATATCCGTTTTTTTCAAACATATTCTGGCAGATCTAAGTGCGCTTCCCAAAAATGTGTATTTTTATTGAAGCTATCAAGATCTCATTACACTAGGCAAACAATGTGCTATGAGAGCAATATAACATGTAAGTAAGCCTAATATTATTCATGATTTTTGTCTTCGGCACCAAATAGAAAATAGGATACAAATATACAGATGACCTTGTCCTGGAAATTGATTTTATTCGGTTTTTATTAGGAATTCATAGCACGTCTTATTAAATGCCAGTACATCAGACCCAACTGTAACGGCAACATCTGTCATATGGAGCGCATTTTACATGTTCAAACAAAGAATTGGACCCAGGTATCAGTCTACATTTTTAATTGAAGATAATTAAAGAACTTTGGTTTAATGTGTTAGTCTAGGTACACTTTACGGACGAAAGTTTTGGGACACCTACACATTACACCTACAGGAGCTTTTATGACATCCCATTCTAAATCCATAGGCATTGATACAGAGTTGGTTTCCCCTTTGCAGCTAAAACAGCTTCCACTATTCAGGGAAAGATTTCTACAAGGTTTTGCAGTATGTGTGGGAACTTTTGCCCTATTATCCAGAAGAGCATTTGTGAGGTCAGACACTGATGTTAGATGAGAGGGCCGGGCTCGCAATCTCCCTTCTAGTTCATCCCAAAGGTGTTGAATGGGTTTGATGTCAGGGTTCTGTGTGGGCCAGTCAAGTTCTTCCACACCAAACTTACCCAACCATGTCTTTTTGGACCTTGCTTTGTGCACTGGGGCACAGTCATGCTAGAACAGAAAAGGTCCGAACCTTAAACTATTCCCACAAAGTTGGAACGATACAATTGTCCAAAATATCTTGGTATGCTGAAGCATTGAAGATTTCCCTTCACTGGAACTAAGGTGCCTAGGCCAACCCCTGAAAAACAACCAAACCCAGACTCATTCATTAGACTGCCAGATAGAGAAGCGTGATTCGTCACTCGCAGAACACGTTTCCGCTGCTCCAGAGTCCAGTGGCGGCGTGTTTTACACCACTCCATCTGATGCTTGTCATTGTGGTTGGTGATGTAAGACTTCAATGCAGCTGCTCAGCCATGGAAACCATGCCATGAAGATCCCGGCGCAGTGTTTGTGCGGATGTTAATGACAGAGGAGGTTTTGGACTCTGCAGTTATGGAGACAGCAGAGCGTTGGCGATTTTGATACACTGTTTCTCAGCACTCAGTGACCCCGCTATGTAACTTTACGTGGACATTTTGTGGATGAGTTGCTGTGGTTCCACTTTGCAATAATAACTCTTACAGTTGATGGTGGAATATCTAGGAGGGAAGAAATTTCACTAACTGAATTGTTGCAACCGTGGCATCCTATTAAAGTACCACGCTGGAATTCAGTTGGCAATGGGACAGAATGAAACACCTGAATTTAATGATTAAGAGGTGTGCCCCTATACTTTTGTCCATAATGAGTATTTTTTATGTCAATAGCGACCGCGGCATCTAATTGGTTAGAAACAGGGGGCGGCCCTCTGTATCACGGGGTGCCGATTGTTGGCATGGCAGCCTTCGGGCCTAATGAAGGCACCCAGGTTTACCATCTTTGTTCTCCTGTGAAGCCCTGCTTCTGGCAGGGCTTCATAGGAGACTGTCAGTATAACGATATACTGCAATTCACTAGTATTGCAGTATATCATGCGAGCTATCCAACGAACACTGATTAAAAAAAAAAGTGAAATCCAGTAAAATAACGTTTTTTCCCTATATAAGAAAATATTCAAAGTTAAATCTCCCAAGCACAATGAAAAAAGATTAACATAACTTGTATTCCCACGTGCGTAAAAGTCTGAACTTACAGTATATCATTATTTAGCCCACACGGGGAAGGCCGTATAAATCTCTCATATATCCCAAAGTCTCATGGTACCAATAGAAACTACAGCTCGCCCCACAAAACTAAACCCTCATACTGCTCAATCGATGGAAAAAAAGTTATGGCTCTCAGAATATGGTGACAAAACTCAAAATTTTATTTTTAACAATCAGTTTTTCCCTTGTAAAAGTAGTAAAACATAAAAAAAACTATATACATTTGTATAAACCAAACCCCCCCCCCCAAAAGATTGAGGAATCACTTTTTTTTTCTACTCCACCCCACAAAGAATTTTTTTCAAGTTTCCCAGTACATTGTATAGTAGAATAAATGGTACTGTGAACATTTGCATCTTGTCCTGCAAAAAACAAGCCCTCACATGGCTATATATCGATGGAAACATAAAAAAGTTATGGCTTTTGGAAGGTGGGGAGGAAAAAACAAATTTGGAAGTCTATATAATGGCTGTGGAGGGAAGGGGTTTAAGATGTCTTTTAGGGTATGTTCACATGGCTTATTTTCAGCAGTTTTTCAGGCCATAAACGCACCTGAAAACGGCTAAAAATACGAAGGCAGAACACCTCCAAACATCTTCCACGGAGTGTCACCCGCGGGCCGCCCGCAAATCACGGGCCGTGCAGATGGCCGTGTACATTTATTTCAAGGAGCCTGGACCGCAAAATGCGGTCATAATAAGACATGTCCTGTGTTTTTTGCGGTCCAAGCTCTCGGGCAATGCACGGACCGTGGAAATCACAGTCGTGTGCATGGGCCCATAGAAATTAATGGGACCGCAATTCACTCGCAAAAACACGTTCGTGTGCATGAGGCCTCAGTGTGTGATTTTAGATGCAGTCCTTCCAATATGGCAGGGTATCATTTCATTATTAAAGGCAGATATTAGAGTTTAGAATTCACTGCCCTTACAGAATCACATTCATACAGATGACGCAGGTGGAAAACTTACTGCTGTAGTCTACTGGCATGTCATTGTTGTGCTACTTTCTTATATAGTGTTGCCATGTGCAAGTTCCAAATGCAAGTTACTGTTAGAAATAAAGAGTAGCACTAGATGGCTACACGTTGCGATATAGCAGATGGCATTATGTAGGAATACATTGAAGAACATGGTGGTAATGACTTTGTGTGTTTGGGAATCTTCCATCACAGAGGGTTTCGTCATAGTACAACTTTTGATGTGACTTGGTCTTTCCAGCATCAATTGTACTCTATAGCGATCATCAATAAAATGCAATAGTCATGGAACTGTGTTTTCCAAGAGTAATGGAGCAAAAAAATATAAATTAAGCTGTAGCCTTATATACAGGGTGGGCCATTTATATGGATACACCTAAATAAAATGGGAATGGTTGGTGATATTAACTTCCTGTTTGTGGCACATTAGTATATGGGAGGGGGGAAACTTTTCAAACTGGGTGTTGACCATGGCGGCCATTATGAAGTCGGACATTTTGTATCCAACTTTAGTTTTTTCAATGGGAATAGGGTCATGTGACACATCAAACTTATCGAGAATTTCACAAGAAAAACAATGGTGTGCTTGGTTTTAACGTTACTTTATTCTTTCATGAGTTATTTACAAGTTTCTGACCACTTATAAAATGTGTTCAAAGTGCTGCCCATTGTGTTGGATTATCAATGCAACCCTCTTCTCCCACTCTTCACACACTGATAGCAACACCGCAGAAGAAATGCCTCCCGATCTGACCCCCTTAGACTTTTATCTTTGGGGTCATCTGAAGGCAATTGTCTATGCTGTGAAGATACGAGATGTTCAGCAACTGAAACTACGGATACTGGAAGCTTGTGCTAGCATTTCTTCTGCGGTGTTGCTATCAGTGTGTGAAGAGTGGGAGAAGAGGGTTGCATTGACAATCCAACACAATGGGCAGCACTTTGAACACATTTTATAAGTGGTCAGAATCTTGTAAATAACTCATGAAAGAATAAAGTAACGTTAAAACCAAGCATACCATTGTTTTTCTTGTGAAATTCTCGATAAGTTTGATGTGTCACATGACCCTCTTCCCATTGAAAAAACTAAAGTTGGATACAAAATGGCCGACTTCAAAATGGCCGCCATGGTCAACACCCAGCTTGAAAATTTTCCCCCCTCCCATATACTTATGTGCCACAAACAGGAAGTTAATATCACCAACCATTCCCATTTTATTTAGGTGTATCCATATAAATGGCCCACCCTGTATTACCCCATCTTCCTTTTAATATTTTTTCTATTACCTTAATTGGTTAACCAGAAAAATTTTGTTTGCGAGCTTTCAGAGCACACAGGCTCCTTCTTCAGGCATGTTTACAAATGAATGACTAAAGGGGGTTTTACACAGGATGATTATCGGGCATAGAACGCTCGTTGTCGATAATTGCTCTGTGTAAATAGGGGAGCGAACAGCAGATGACCGAGCAAACGCTCGATCATCTGTTGATCGTATCATTTTAAAAATTAAAAGATTATCGTTGTCGGCAGCACAGATGCCGCCATGATAATAATGGATGGGAACGAGCGATTGGAGTAATGACCGCTCGTCCCCATCCATAGCTCCGTGTGACAGGAGCAAACAAGCGCCGATCATCGATTTCTCGTTGAACGGCTCTCGCTGCACAGACCGCTTATCGACCGGTGTAAAAGATCCTTTAGAAAAGAGCACAGCATTTAAGATGTTACACAAAGACAATTAGTACATGAGGTGATACATCATTAAGATAAGCCGGGGCAATAAAACTGAGTTTATAGGGGTGATGACTTAGGAGTTAAGGGATCTGGAGTCAGTCTGATGGGGGATGTGACGTGTGTCCATGTAGTGACTCATAACTTTCATAGAATTTTTCTAAAAAATATGTTTAAAAAAAAAAAAGTGAAGTAGAGCGAATTGGGACAGGGTGGTCACAGGGGGCTGGGGAGACTAAGCATTTAGGTCCGCAGTCTATTTTTGTGTTTTGTATTAGCAGCATGTTCTTACATGTGCCCTCTTTTCTTCTCCCATGTATGAAGATTAATAGTAGGTTAATTCCTTATTTAGATTGGGACTCCCAATGGGTAAGTTTCTGGAGAGGTGAAAAGAAGATCCATTTATACTTGTTGAGGGTTTTCAGAAGAGGTTCCTGTGGTTTCTTTCTCTGTAAGTATTACACAGGTTACACTCATGCATTGTACCAGGATTTATTACAATAGGGGCAATTCTATCAACATTTTTATTCCGGTTTCCTGGTGAAGACAAGTCACAAGGACCCAAAAGTTGCAATATGCAATCAAATTTGCGACTTTTGACCTTTTTACGCTACCCTCAACACTTTTGTAAAAGGAGGGATGGCTTACCAAAAATGGCAGGGCCACATCGGCCGACAAATTCATTGTAATTTATACCAGTTTTCTGGCGTCAATTATAGTGCAAATGTAGCTGGCATAGATTTCATTTTGTGGGGCATAGCAAGATAGAGACTTGTGCCGGGCCCCGTGCCTTGCCCCACCCAGATCGGACTCCCCCTATTGGACAACCCCCCCAGACAATTATATAATAAAACAAAAAGTATGACCACCTCACCGGTCCTCTTCTCCCTTACGGTTTTGCTTAGGCTCCCTCAGCATGCCACTCCTCATACAAGGTCCTGACACCGGGCTGCGTCACGCAACACTGATGACCTTGAGTGATGTGTTGTATATAAGGCCCTGATTATGCTCAACTTCAGGGCCTTGTATGACTGGAAGCATGCTAAGGGAGCCTGATGGGACATGAAGGGGAGAAGAGGTGAGTATACTTACTTATTATTTTACAGTATGCCCAAAGTTAAATGAGCAATAACTTCATTGTTTTACTTAAAAAGATGCTTCAACATTGCCCAATAAGAGAGCTGAGGATGGCATCACCGCCGCCATCCATAGTTTACACCTCTGAACCAGTGGGAGCAGGGTATCTTCAAATGCAGCACAGGGGTAAGCACTGGGGGTAGTTAAGGGTGCCTGTGTCTTAACACAGCAGTTAAGGGGATTTTAGAAATTTTAGTAGAAAGTGGCCAACCCCTCTAAGGATATGTTATATATATTTTTTAAACAAAAGCCAAAAATCTTCTCCTTTCTTGGAAGTGATGAAAGCAGAGCTGAATCTGGAAATTAATTGGCTCCAGTTGCAAAAGTTATACTAGAACCAACAAGCCACCAACGAGGTCACCACAGCAGCATAAGATGTATGGGCTTTGTCTATAGGAGCAAACAATGCTATTTGTTTCTATTTGTATACTGATATCTTCCCATCCTGTTCTACTTTATTAACACGCAGCAGATTTTTTTCAGATATTTCTGCGACCAAAGAAACCATTCCTTACAGGTGAATAGAGCTGTTGCTTCAGCAGATGCATGGATTTCTGCAAGCCCCAGTCAGATGAATGGGACAATCGCAGAAACGTTATCAATATATCCGCCACATATGGACTGAACTGTTGTGAGACATGTAATGTTATAGTTTTGAGCGTATAACATGTCACAGCTCGTCTGTACCGTACGGTTATTCTGCCATCCTAAGGGTCCCGGTACTATTGCATCCTCCACACCCTTTTTACAATCCTATTCACTACAATGTAGGATCTGTACAAAGCAGAAGGACCACCGCGGCAAAATGTGGCACATCCACTATTGTTGAACTGTATGTGAAATATATTATCTACTATATAGCCACAAATTCATTACATTGTATTCTACATGAGATATAATTGCACTTCATCACGCCCTGGACTGTTTAACTTTATTCTTTAGTAAGAAATTATAAGAATTAGTATAAAAAAATGGCAGAATCTTCCATAATTGGATTAGATAATGGGTCAGTGAACTGGAACATTTTCTTCATTGTATTAATTACATTCTCATTCAGCATGTTTTTTAATCTGCAAGTCAGCAATTAGTATGTTCGTTTCCATTGTGTTAAGAATCTTTCTTTGTCCAGCAGCAGCAGCAGCAGAACAACACATTACATTTAATTCTAATGCTGAAAAATTCCTCTCAATCAATTATTTGCTAATGCTCATTAATGCAAACATAGCGGAGCTGTACAGCAATGTATCATGAATGTGCCAGGAGGGCTTAGCATCTCCTTATTGGCAGAGCTATTCATAGTCAATCCCGATGAAACCCTACATTAAACCAGAAGTCATTAGCAGATTTTTAAAATAAATTTTTTGAAGATTAAAGTGACCCTCCGGTCTCAGGGCGAAATTATAAATGTGATGGGGTAAATGGAGTTATATTACCTGGTGCCCTCCAGTTGTGCCCCTATGTCGTGGATCCGCCGTTTTAGGGTCCCCTCTGTGTTGTCTCAAAATGGCCATAGTGCTTCTTAGACTAAGACTATGACACTCCCTCTGTTCATGTATTAGACAGAACTGCACGTGAGCAGCTCTGGCCAACCCGAGAACAGTGGGAGTGTCTCAGACTCATAGTCTAAGTAGCGCTGCAGACATTTCGGGACAGCACAGAAGAGACTATAAAATGGCGGATCCCACGGCAGAGGGGCAAAACTGGAGGGCTGCAGATATTATTACTTCATGTACCCCATCATATTTGAAATATTGTCCCAGGACCGGAGGGTCACTTTAAATGTAAAAATCCATGGCACCACCTTAAATTTTTTTATGTCGTGAAGACAAATTTACAATTGAATCAAGGCGACAGAGTAATCTCACAGATCACTGAACCACAGGTACGTAATATAATCGGTATTATGCATAAATGGGCAATAGTACCGTTAATAAGGTCTGGTCAGGTTACTGAATGAAATAACAATTCTGGGGAATCTTATCTTTTCTTAGATCTCTGCATTATGCCTGTCCTACATGTATTCCCCTTGGAAACGTATGAATAAATTGACAATTGGTGTTACCGTTCCCCCTGTCAGTAGAGTGTGTTCGTGCACAGCCTGATATGTCAGCACTGGTTGGCAGTGTCAGGGTATGTTCACACGGCCTATTTACGGACGTAAATCGGGCGTTTTTGCCCCGAATTACGCTCGAAAATAGCGCCTCAATAGCGCTGACAAACATCTGCCCATTGAAAGCAATGGGCAGACGTTTGTCTGTTCACACGAGGCGTATATTTACGCGCCGCTGTCAAATTACGGCGCGTACATAGACGCCCGCGTAGAAGAAGTGACCTGTCACTTCTTTGGCCGTAATTGGAGCCGCTATTCATTGACTCCAATGAATAGCAGCGCTAATTACGGCCGTAATTGACGCGGCGTTCAAGCGCCTGCACATGCCGGTACGGCTGAAATTACGGGGATGTTTTCAGGCTGAAACATCCCCGTAATTTCAGCCGTTACGGACCCCCGCCGTGTGAACATACCCTCAGAGTGTGTAGGGACATACCTCATTGGAATTGTAAAACCAGTTGCCAATTTACTCATACATTGCCAAGAGGACTAACAGGGGAACTACGCAATGGTTTAAGAAAAGGTGCTTTAGAATTGTTATTTGTTGGACAATGTAATTATTTAATGTACTAAAACAGACATGTCAGGAACACTAACAGGTCCGCTTTAAGTTCACATATGTAAAAGGTGTTTGAAAAAAAATTCACTTACATTGATCTGAACTTTTGGCGAGGAATTTGCAACAAGTAAAACACAAATATGCACATGTGAACAACTGGTAACTTCTCCATTGATGGCTGGGACTGGCACCAACTGATTGACAAATAATTTTTCGGACAACCCTCTTAGTATTTTGAGAAATCTCTACTGACACATGTAAGGCTATGTTCACACCTGCGTTGTGCTGTTCCGTTTTTCTGCTCCGTCAGAGAAGCAGAACATGGGAATAACGGAACCAACGGTTCCATTGCACAACAGACACCACCGGTTTCCGACGGAACCCATTGATTTTAATAGGTTCCGTCGGCTTCCGTCAGGATGTCTGTGATTTTTCCTGACACAATAGCGCAGCATGCTGCGCTTTTGTCCCCGGTAAACCCTGCCGTACCTGCGACGGAGGCCCCTATGGCTACCTTAGGCTCTAAAGTGTTTCTGCTGCTAAGATAAAGCAAAAGCAATCATTGCTGGAGGTGGGAGAATTGCTTTCCATAGGTTTGAGATTTCATGTTGATGATAATCGACATATAGGTGATTAAATGTAGAGGAGGATTTGTAAAGATTTGCTCATCTCTACAACCCGGGCTGCCGCATATAACAAAGAAACTACATTGTGACAACAATATATGATATCCGCCGTTCATCACCAGCATTATCATAGCTTATAATTTACAATCATTACTTTCTATATATGACGTCCACCTCCCCAACTAGAAATAATATTTGCAGTCACCGAGGCTTCTCTCCTCATGGGGAACGACACGTTGTTTTTGCTTCAGTGACATTATTCAGCTTGTGATATGATGTAGACACTAATGTGCCAGATGGTAGCAGTCGTCTGCACCTGTAGGTACCGCTATACATTCTGTTCCCAGATGATCATAAGTTTCACTTGTCAAAAATCATTCCTTAAAGTTCTACTGACTGATTCAGTACAAAATGCAATTAGGCAAATAATATGAAAAAATATGTTTCCTGTATGAAAATAATGCCGTAAGAATAATAAGGTGTCTGGTATGTGTGTGCTGGGAGGTCCAGGGTCACACATGGTATTTGTGTGGTCACTGTCACAAATGCTACAAAGTGTTCCTAGGGAAGAGAAAAAGATACAGGGCGCCTCATCGTACAGATCGTTCCATAGAGGTGGAGCAGAGGAAGACGGATGGTAAATATGCTCACTTGATGGTGTAAATATCCAGGTACAACACCGGTGTGTGTTTGTAGATATCAGCTGCAGCGATCCCCAACCGGTCAGTGGCAAGCACCCCCGCTGCTATATGGGAGAATTTTTCTGCAAAAAATGGGGAGAACTGGTATAGTGCTGCCACCATCCAGGGCTATATTAGATAATTATTAAATATCTACTACCTTCCAATATTGTCGCCCTGGATATTGGCAGCACTATACTAGTTTTCCCCATTTTTTTCATAAGAATTCTTCCAAATGTCACAAAAGAGAGATGACAAAAGTTTATATTATTGGCGGTCTGAGCACCAATTCTTAGAATAAAGGAAAATAAACTCTCAGCTAAGCACTATGCCCATTCAGTTGCTGTTGGCATTTTCTGGTTTAAAGGGGTGTACCCATTTATAAGCATTTATGGCATAGCCACATTATTTGTCATAAATGTCTCATAGGTGCGAATTGCACCTCTGGGTCCCTCACCTATTGGGAAAACGTGGGGGTTACTGATTTAAAGCTGTTGCAGTTTCCATAGAGTTCAATGCAGAGGTCGTTGCGCTTGCTCGTGTCCCTTTCCATTGCAGTCTATGGAAGTTATGGAAAGAGCCAATCATATCCACTGGAATTGCCATAAATGCTTAAAGAGGCTCCAGTTTATAAGTGCCCTATCTACTACCTAATCTAATAGGCGCTTTAATGTAGATAACAACAGTTTTTGTTTTTAAAAAAATGTTTATTTTTGATCAAGTTATGATCATTTTTAGCTCTGTGGAAAGTTTTAATGTTATTTTTCTTTATATAAACCACGTTACTCCTGCACCAGAAATGACAGATTTCTACACGTTGTGCGATTTTAGCAGGTTTTTTGGATGTGTTAATTGGTACATTTTTTAGCTGCGTTGAAAACACTCAAGAAAACAACTATGGCCAGAAAGATAGAATACAAAAATAGAGAAGATATTTAAACAGTTATGTTACAATCATCATAACACAGAACCTACAGTAACTATGATGTCTTAGAATTACCGCTGCACCCAACTATATCTGTTCATTTAGAATAAAACCATTTGTTATAGAATATCTCTCCAAAGATTAGGGGAATTATTTGATGCTGGTAAATGACATCTACTGGACTATGGGGAATTCTTATAGTTGTCTTTACTTGTGAGGAAATGCACCGTAAAGAAATGGTTAAATGGGTTGTCTCAGTAAAGACATTGATGACTAATCAATAGACCAAAACAAAAGAACAGAGAAAAAAATAGCCAAAACAGTATAAGAAAAAATATTATCACATTTTATACATGCATTAAATTTGTACACAAATGCAGACAATCAGTTAAAAGGAGGAGAGTAACCTCACTCTAGAATTTGGCCCACCACTACAAGCCATACGGACAGCAGAATCCTTAGTGCCTACCATGACACAAATATCACTGGAGTTTACTGATGCCCTTATGCACCTATCCTTAAAGAGGCTCTGTCACCACATTATAAGTGGCCTATCTCCTACATAAGGAGATGGGCGCTGTAATGTGGGTGACAGCAGTGCTTTTTATTTAGAAAAACTATTTTTACCACGTTAGGAGCAATTTTAGCTTTATGCTTATTCGTTTCTTAATGCCCAAGTGGGCGTGTTTTTACTTTAGACCAAGTGGGCGTTGTACAGAGGAGTGTATGACGCTGACCAATCAGTGACGAATCAGCGTCATGCACTTCTCTCCATTCATTTAGTCATCGCAAAGTGACACTGCGTTATTTGCTATGTGCTGTCTTATACTGACATATTAGAAACCTAAAGTAAAACTAAAGTAAAAACACGTCCACTTGGGCATTAAGAAAGTCATTAGCATAAAGCTAAAATAGGTCATAACTTGGAGAAAATAGATCGTTTTTCTAAATAAGAAGCACTGCTGTAATCTACATTATAGCGCCGATCTCCTTATGTAAGAGATGGGGCACTTATAATGTGGTGACAGAGTCTCTTTAAAGGGAATGTGTCGCTAGAATTTTTTTTTTCAGTTAAACAATTATTATTTGAGTTATTACACATTGTTTTAATTTTTTAACATTTTTTCACAAGTCAGGAAATATTATAAATTAGAGTATAATTTATATCATTTCCATGTGCTGGGCACTAGAGGGAGCAGTTCACAAAATTGCAGCATGGTCAATGTGGTAAAGCAACCTCATTGATTTACACACTCTCTCTAGTGTCCTCACACAATCCCCCCTCCCTTCTTCTGGCTAGTGCCAGGAGAAGGAAGGGTTTGAATCTTCAAATCTTCTACACTGTGTTCCGCCATTTTCTGAGCGACTGCACAGTGTAGGAGGATTAGATACATGGCTCATCAGACAGTAGCACACGAACATAATACACACATCACATACACGAACATAAATTACCTGCCGCCTCCGCTGGTATACGCTCCTATTCCTTGCGACTAAACATATGGCCGGAAGCCGTGGCCAAAAGTCATCATCTGACTGTCCGGCAGCGGCTACCGGTCCACATGAAAATGGCGCCGGATTTCGTATGTATGTATTTCGGTGTCCGCTTCTGAGATTGGAACGGCTCCCGTTCACATTCTCTATGGGGTTGTATGTGCCATATTCCATCTCTATATGTGTCCTTAATCGACACATACAGAGATGAAAAAAAAAATGGCAGCCCCCATAGAGAGGTAAAAGTAAGAAGAATGAAAAAAGTAGAACATGAGAATACAAATAAATAAAATTTATGTTAATATCATATTAAAAGCAATATGATAAAAAAAATAATAATTTCATGACACCTTCCCTTTAACAACTTACAGATGTAGCCATCTTTATCTTGACTCTGATAACTTGCTGCAGCGTGATATCACACAACAAAAGCCATTGAAAAGTCTTTGAAAAAGTCACGATAAAGTTACACTGTGTATTTAATGCGTTAAAAATCAAGATAGCAACGGCTACATCTGTATCACTAGCTCTCAGGAAGGCAGAAAGGAAGTGAGTTCAGGTCATTTTACTAATTTGAAGGCCAAAAGCACAAGTGTTCCCCCATTGTTTGATACCAGCTATATTGATATATTTGAAGAAATGGCCATTGAGGGTTTGTCTAGATGTATGACGAACACCACTTGTAAAAATCAAAGTAACCTTCCCAAATTGGAAATCAGAGCACTTGTAAAACTAGAACGAGATGAATCTATGATTGTAAAAGCCCCAGACAAGGAGGGGGGATAGTGGTCATGGTTAGGCCAGTTTATAAAAAAAATGTGTCTTGACATTCTCATGGACCCTGAGTGTTATGGAATATTGGTGGGGTATCCCACCAACACATTTTTAACAAACTGAACGTGATCCTGACACTAGCCATAGAGGCAAATCTTATTGATAAGAGGGAGCACTTCTTTATAAAATCTAAGCATCTGCAGATAGCTAGCTACCTTTGTATTGCTTGCCCAAAGTACATAAGGGTTGTAGTCTGTTAAAAGGTTGTCCTATAGTATCAGGAATCCAGCGGCTGCTACTGGGGCCCGCGGCATGAGGGGGCCCGTGTCGCCCGCCGGCACAGGCCCCCACCATGGCCGGAGGCTCCGCTAGCAGGATAGGGGATACATGTGTGATCGCTGGCATTGATAGGGAGAACGGGGGACTGAAAGTCCCCTGAAGTACTCCATCACAAACCTCAGACTTCCGGGGTCTGTGTCGGCAGCTCCTTAGAAATGAATGGAGCGCCGACCGCGCTTGTGCGCATGCGTGACCAGCGCTCCTTTCATTTTTATTGAGCTGCGCAGACTCCGGAAGTCAGAGGTTAGTCATGGAGAACTTTGGGGGACTTTCGGTACCCCGTTCTCCTTATCACTGCCAGCGATCACACATGTATCCCCTATCCTGTGGATAGGGGATACATGTCTTTTGTAGGACACACTGTAGGTCGGATTTTTTTTGGGGGTTGGGGCTGCATGGCGTTACCTACAGGGGGGGCTGTATAGCGTTACCTACAGGGGGGCTTTATAGCGTTACCTACAGGGGGGGCTGTATAGCGTTACCTACAGGGGGGGCTGTATGGCGTTACCTACAGGGGGGCTGTATAGCGTTACCTACAGGGGGGGCTGTATAGCGTTACCTACAGGGGGCTGTATGGCATTACCTACAGGGTGGGCTGTATGACGTTACCTACAGGGGGGGGGCTGTATGGCGTTCTCTACAGGGGGGGCTGTATGGCGTTATCTGCAGTGGGGGGCTGTATGTATGTAGATAACGCCATACAGCCCCCCCTGTAGATAACACCATACAGCCCCCCTGTACATAACGCCATACAGCCCCCCCTGTAGATAGCACCATACAGCCCCCTCTGTAGAGAACACCATACAGCCCCCCTGTAGATAACGCCATACAGCCCCCACTGTAGAGAACGCCATACAGCCCCCACTGTAGAGAACGCCATACAGAGTCCCCCTGTAGAGAACACCATACTGCCCCCACTGTAGATAATGCCATACAGCCCCCTCTGTAGATAGCGCCATACAGCCCCCCTGTAGATAACGCCATACAGCCCCCCTGTAGAGAACGCCATACAGCCCCCAATGTAGAGAACGCCATACAGCCCCCACTGTAGAGAACGCCATACAGCCCCCACTGTAGAGAACGCCATATAGCCCCCACTGTAGAGAACGCCATACAGCCCCCCTGTAGATAACGCCATACAGTCCCCACTGTAGAGAACGCCATACATCCCCCACTGTAGGGAACGTCATACAGATTCCCCCCTGTAGAGAACGCCATACTGCCCCCACTGTAGATAATGCCATACAGCCCCCTCTGTAGATAGCGCCATACAGCCCCCCTGTAGATAATGCCATACAGCCCCCCCTGTAGATAACGCCATACAGCCCCCACTGTAGAGAACGCATATACAGCCCCCACTGTAGAGAATGCCATACAGCCCCCACTGTAGAGAACGCCATACAGCCCCCACTGTAGAGAACGGCATACAGCCCCCACTGTAGAGAACGACATACAGAGTCCCCCTGTAGATAACGCCATACAGCCCCCTTTGTAGATAACGCTATACAGCCCCCTCTGTAGATATCTACAAAGGGGGCTGTATGGCGTTATCTACAGGGGGGACTCTGTGTGGTGTTATCTACAGGGGGTCTGTATGGTGTTCTCTACAGGGGGGGGGCTGTATGGCGTTCTCTACAGTGGGGGCTGTATGGCGTTATCTACAGAGGGGGCTGTATGCCGTTATCTAGAGAGGGGTTGTATGGCGTTATCTACAGAGAGGGCTGTATGGCGCTATCTACAGAGGGGGCTGTATGGCGTTATCTACAGAGGGGGCTGTATGGCGTTATCTACAGGGGGGCTGTATGGCATTATCTACAGGGGGGGTAAAAAAGGCACTATCTACAAGGGGGGGTTGTGTGACACCCAGGGGAGGGGGGGCCCCAGTCAAAAGTTTGCTATGGGGCCTAGTCTTTCCTAGTTATGCCCCTGCAGGAATCAATAACCTCACTCAGGGGATTATCACATATCTTGATCAGGTACTTAAGTAGTTTGTGTTGACTCTACGCTCATACATCCATGGACATATTGGGGAGACTAGAGGACCTGTCCCTGACTTCTGTCACCCTTTAACCCCTTCCCTCTTTAGCCACTTTTTACCTTCCTGACAGAGCCTCATTTTTCAAATCTGACTTGTTTCAGTTTATGTGGTAATAACGTCAAAATGCTTTCACCTAGCCAAGTGATTCTGAGACTGTTTTCTCGTGACACATTGGACTTTATGTTACTGGTAAAATTTGCTCGATACGTTCAGTATTTAATTGTGAAAAACACCAAATTTTAGCGAAAAATAGCAAAAATTTGTATTATTCTCAATCTAAATGTATCTGCTTGTAAGACAGGCAGTTATATCACACAAAATTGTTGCTAATTAACATCCCCCATATGTCTGCTTTAGTTTGGCATTGTGTTTTGAACATCCTTTTATTTTTCTAGGACATTACAAGGCTTAGAAATTTAGCAGCAATTTCTCCCATTGTCAAGAAAATTTCAAAAGGCTAATTTTGCGGGGGCCAGTTCAGTTGTGAAGTTGCTTTGGGAGCCTTATATATTAGAAATCCCCAATAAGTCACCCCATTTAAAAAAACTGCACCCCTCAAAGTATTCAAAACAGCATTTAGAAAGTTTCTTTACCCTTTAGACGTTTCACAGGAATTAAAGCAAAGTAGAGGTGAAATTTACAAATTTAGTTTTCTTTTGCAGAAATTCATTTTTAATCCATTTTTTTTGTAACAAAGAAAGTCTTACCAGAAAAATGCAACTGAATATTTATTGCCCAGATTCTGCAGTTTTTCGAAATATCCCACATGTGGCCGTAGCGTGCTACTGGACTCAAGCACCAGCCTCAGAAGCAAAGGAGCACCTAGTGGATTTTGGGGCCTTATTTTTATTAGAATATATTTTAGGCACCATGTCAGGTTTGAAGAGCTCTTGCGGTACCAAAACAGTGGAAATCCCCCAAAAGAGACCACATTTGGGAAACTACACACCTCAAGGAAATTATCTAGAGTTATAGTGAGCATTTTGACCGCACAGGTTTTTTACTGAAATTATTGGAAATAGGCCGTGAAAATAAAAATCTACATTTCTTCAAAGAAAATGTAGGTTTAGCTAATTTTTTCATATTTCCACAAGGACTGAAGGAGAAAAAGCATCGTAAAATTTGTAAAGCAATTTCTCCCAAGGAAAACAATACCCCACATGTGGTCATAAACAGCTGTTTGGACACACGGCAGGGCTTAGAAGGGATGGAGCGCCCTTTGGCTTTTGGAGTTCAAATTTAGCAGGATTGGTTTGCAGAGGCCATGTCACATTTACAAAGCCCCTGAGGGGACCAAACAGTGGAACCCCTCCACAAGTGATTCAATTTTGGAAACTACACCCATTGAGGAAATTATTTAGGGGTATAATGAGCGTTTTGACGACACAGGTTTTTTTGCGGAAATTATTGGAAGTAGGCCCTGAAAATAAAAATCTACATTTTTTCTAAGAAAATGTAGGTTTAGCTAATTTTTTCTCATTTCCACAAGTAAATCCAAACTTCTGCCGCTGCCCCGTACATGAGCCATAACTTCCTTACGGAAGGCGCAGTGTACGGGCACGTCATTCCTAACGTCACAGTACACTTTGAGAAGGGGTGGACCGGATACCCTGCCTCTTCCGTCTCTGAGCATGTGCGGTTGATACACAAACAATGTGTAATGGCAGGAAGGAGGTGATGGGAAAGTGAGCCCTAATCTACCCACCGCCCTGTCCCTGCCTACTTGCAACGACCCGCCCTAGGCGACGGGGTACAACTGGGCGGCGGTCCCTACGCTGTCTAAGTGCACGGGAAAACAAACAGGGAACACGCAAGGGAAGGGGCAGTAGCCACGGAACGCCACGAGGAAACGGAGCGGCGAACGAACAGTCAGGACCAGGACGAAGTGAGTACACCCAAGTGGGCACGGAGACAGAAGCAAGCCAGGGGCAAAGCAAAGCAGGTCAAGCGGAACTGCAGCAAGGCAGAAGCACGGCAGAAGCAGGCTGGAGCAAGCAGCAGTGAGGCCAGGAATCCAGAAGAATTACAAGCACTGAGGAAGAGAACAGGGCAGGTAATAAAGGACAGGGGGCGAAGCTAACTCCGACAGACCAGGCCGCGATAGGCTCTCCCACTCCTGAGCCTGCCACCCTGGTTGGTGGGAGATGGTGTCAGTCGAGCAGGTCTGGCCTCAGGTGTGGATTGATTAATCCCAGGAGTATACCTAGACGTAGTACCTGGCAGATCCCTAACAGTACTCCCCCTTTTATGAGGGGCCACCGGACCCTTACTAAGAGGACCCGGTTTAGTGGGGAAGAGAAGGTGGAACCTCCTGATCAATACCCCAGCGTGAACATCACGGGCAGGTACCCAAGTCCTCTCCTCCGGCCCGTATCCTCTCCAATGGACCAGGTACTGGAGGGAGCCCTGGACCATCCTACTGTCCATAATCTTGGCCACCTCGAATTCCACCCCCTCAGGGGTGAGAACGGGAACAGGAGGTATCCTCGAGGGGGACCAGGACGGGGAGCAGCGTTTAAGGAGGGAGGCATGGAAGACGTCATGTATGCGAAAGGATGGGGGGAGCTCCAGACGGAAGGATACAGGGTTGAGGACTTCAATGATCTTATAAGGTCCAATAAATCGGGGAGCAAACTTCCTGGACGGGACCTTAAGGCGCAAGTTCCTGGATGACAACCAGACCAAATCCCCGACGACAAACCGGGGGTTAGCAGAACGTCTACTATCCGCCTGAATCTTTTGTGCGCTCTGGGACGCCTCTAGGTTCTTCTGAACCTGGGCCCAGACAGTGCACAGTTCCCGATGAACATCCTCTACCTCAGGATTATTGGAACAACCAGGGGAGACGGAGGAGAACCTTGGGTTAAACCCGAAATTACAGAAAAACGGGGAGACCCCTGACGAATTACTGACCCAGTTATTCAGGGAAAATTCAGCAAGGGGAAGGAATGAGTCGATTCCTACTACAGGGATAGGATAAGGTAAATCAATACAAGGCATCTTTAGAGACATAGCAAATTCCACAGACATGATATTAGCAGATGAGCCAGAATCCACGAAGGCACTGCCAGTGGCAGACCGGCCAGCAAACGAAACCTGAAAGGGAAGCAAAATTTTATTGCGTTTCACATTAACGGGAAATACCTGTGCGCCCAAGTGACCTCCCCGATGATCACTTAGGCGCGGAAGTTTTCCGGCTTCTTATTCTTGCGCCTAGGACAGGTGTTCAGTAGATGCTTGTCGTCCCCACAGTAGAAGCAGAGACCATTCATTCTGCGAAACTCCCTACGTTGTCGAGGGGACATGGAGGCCCCGAGTTGCATAGGTACCTCCGAGTCCTCCGTGGAGGGGCGAGGAGACAGGACCTCGGGGGGGGATCGCAGAAAAGTCAGAGGGGAGCACATTGAAGCGTTCAAGCTGACGTTCCCTGAGACGTCGGTCAAGTCGTACTGCTAGGGCCATAACCTGGTCAAGGGAGTCAGACGAGGGGTAGCTAACCAGCAGATCCTTCAGGGTGTCAGATAATCCTAACCTAAACTGGCACCTTAGGGCCGGATCGTTCCACTGAGAAGCTACGCACCACTTCTTAAAATCAGAACAGTATTCCTCAACCGGTCTCCTACCCTGACGTAAGGTCACCAGCTGACTCTCGGCTAAAGCAGTCCTGTCAGTCTCGTCGTAAATGAGTCCGAGGGCAGAGAAAAAACGATCAACAGAGGAAAGTTCAGGGGCGTCAGGAGCCAAGGAGAAGGCCCACTCTTGGGGCCCTTCCTGGAGTCGGGATATGATGATACCCACCCGCTGGTTCTCGGAACCTGAGGAGTGGGGCTTTAGGCGGAAATACAGTCTGCAACTCTCCCAGAAGGAGAGAAACGTCTTACGGTCCCCTGAGAACCGGTCAGGTAACTTGAGGTCGGGTTCTAGAGGTGAGGTGAGGGGTACTACTAAAGCAGCGTCACCCTGGTTGACCCTTTGGGCCAGGGCCTGGACCTGTAGGGAGAGGCCCTGCATCTGCTGGGTCAGGGTCTCAAGGGGGTCCATGATAGCGTCAGCGTAGGAGAAATGGTAGACTAGGTAAGGGCTTGTAATTATGTAATGGCAGGAAGGAGGTGATGGGAAAGTGAGCCCTAATCTACCCACCGCCCTGTCCCTGCCTACTTGCAACGACCCGCCCTAGGCGACGGGGTACAACTGGGCGGCGGTCCCTACGCTGTCTAAGTGCACGGGAAAACAAACAGGGAACACGCAAGGGAAGGGGCAGTAGCCACGGAACGCCACGAGGAAACGGAGCGGCGAACGAACAGTCAGGACCAGGACGAAGTGAGTACACCCAAGTGGGCACGGAGACAGAAGCAAGCCAGGGGCAAAGCAAAGCAGGTCAAGCGGAACTGCAGCAAGGCAGAAGCACGGCAGAAGCAGGCTGGAGCAAGCAGCAGTGAGGCCAGGAATCCAGAAGAATTACAAGCACTGAGGAAGAGAACAGGGCAGGTAATAAAGGACAGGGGGCGGAGCTAACTCCGACAGACCAGGCCGCGATAGGCTCTCCCACTCCTGAGCCTGCCACCCTGGTTGGTGGGAGATGGTGTCAGTCGAGCAGGTCTGGCCTCAGGTGTGAATTGATTAATCCCAGGAGTATACCTAGACGTAGTACCTGGCAGATCCCTAACACAATGTTCACCACGCATGCTCGATCCTCTGCTCTCACAGCGTCTGCGTGGCTTGTCCTCCCCCAGCCTTTGCTGAATTCCCATTTGCGCTAGGCATCTTGGGATTTGTAGGCTATGAGAGTACAGGAAACAGGTGAGTAGCGGTAGTACCTGATGCAATCAAACCGGAGATTGGCCACAGCGCGTTTACAGTGAGTAAAATTAATTAAAAAACAAAATGATAACTTTAGATCACAAGGCATAGTCTATACTGTATAGTTAGCTGTCCATGTCCCCTGAATAATATTGGCAAAACAATCTGCCAATTTAGGAGACGGATTTTGGAACATGTGGGTAACATCCAGAGACCGGAAGATACCCCTGTTGCTAAACATGTTCTGATGGGTAATCCAAGATGCCTTAAATTTCAGGGCATCGAGTGAATCTGTCCAAACATGCGCAGGGGGAATTTTGGTAAAATACCTTCTTCATAAAGAATCTCAATGGATTTTTAGATTTAAAATGATCAAGCCAAGGGGCTTGAATGAATTCATCTCCTTTGTGTCATTTATTTGAATTTAAGCCCGTTGCAATATCAATATCAGAAGTTGGAGAAAGGGGATTTGGGCTAAGAATTTCTTTTATCTTCTATTAGTTTAGGTTGTGAGAGTTATTCCTTGTCTCCCTGATAATTCTACTCCATAGCCTCCTATGGTTGCAGGGATGGGTTGCACCACTATACGTCTGTTTAGATACCCCTGAATTCCACCGCTGTCCATGTCACAGTGAGTTGTGTTACATGTTATGACACTTTACTCACAGTAGGTTGTGGGGTACTACAAGTATCCAGTCATTATTGATATATATATATATATATATATATATATATATATATATATATATATATACATACATATATAGGAATGCTATATGGTTGTTCTAAGTCTAATGATTATGGAATGATACAGCCAAGCATCCAATACTATATGTCAATTGCGTAAAATACTCCAATATCAAGGACAGGATGAATTCCCTGGCTATACTAGGGGTACCCATTTTTTGTGGGACTGATACTCGGTGTCAGAGAGCTTACAGGAGTACATATAGGACTGGGCTTGAGTCTACGCTCCCCAGTTTTTTAAATGCTATTGGAGTTCTTGAGTGGGAACGGAGGAGAAAGACTGTTAATTAAGGGGGGAATAAGGTGAGAAAAAGACCACTCACTGCCACTCAGACCATCCACCTTTGGATGTAACAGGGTGTGAGAAACATACTTTCTGAGTAATGTCACAGGTAGATGCATAAACATGCTGTATAGACAGTAGCTTAGTATCTATTTGCCAGTGCTCTGTAGACATCCATTACCAGAGTGACGGCCGGGCCCCCCTGAGGTGTAATATGATGCGCGTGGAGACTGGGATCCTATTGGCTCATGAATAGGGATGAGAGGGAGTCACGGCGCGTGTCATCATGGTGTGGCAGAGCTTGACTTTTATGTACTCTGTGTTTTAGCTGCCGTATGCACTTATTTTCATGGCCACCAGGGTTTACCATAAAAATCCGGCGTTAAATCTGTATTTATTTGTGATCGTAAAATATATGTCTGCTAAAGTACCTGTGTGTCACAATGCAGGCGAAACACGTTGAGACGTTAATGCATCCGGTTGTATGCAACTAATAGTATAGGAATATCAGCGACATTAACTGACATCCAATATACAATCCTGATACACAGTACAACACTGCTGCTTTTGCATTTTTGGATTATAAAAAAGGTAACATTACTTGCTGAAATATTCCTTTAATAGAAATGTTTGACAAAGGATTTTTACAAATGTAGCAGTTTAAAGTGTAACTAAACTTTTTTAAAACTTTTGACGTCAGAAGTTTTGATCTGTGGCGGTGCTAGCACTGAGAACCCCACCAATCGCTAAAACGAAGCGACAGAAGCTGTGTATGGGCTCCATAGAAAGTCTATGAGTCCATACACCGCTCGCTCGGCTTTACAAGGAAAGCTGATCACCCGAGCGATTCTGTTACTTTGTTTTAGCGATAATCTTAGCGGAAAATCTGTGTCATTTCACAATACAATACATGTGGATGGGGTTTCATGTGGAATTTTCTCATTCTTTTGCAAAAATGCCTCCGATTTTGGCAGTCGATTTTAACCTTTGCGATGTTTAGGGCAAAATTCATGGTAAATTCCAGTTGCAACACATGCAGATTTTGCTGCAGATTTGACACCGATTTGTGGCTAAATCTGTGGCAGAAAGTCTGCTAAGTGTAAACCCTTACTGTACAGACATTCACTGAACTGTTCTTATTTACTTCCGTGGAAATACGCCTTAAACTGGTGACGTTTCCAGTTCTGTGGTAGGTGCTGGATGGTCATATAAGTGTTTTTACCGCTTGCTGTTATCATATGGGTCAGACTTCATCTCTTTCAGAGCTATATTGAAAGCTATGTCAGAAGGGGTTTTGTAATTAGTCGGAAAAGCACGCAATTCAGTTTCACTCTGCTGAACCCAATCTACAGGATTGACAGTGCTCCGCTAATAGATTCTTCCACTAGATAATTAGACCAGTGTAACGCAAGCCTAAAATGAATTAACATTTGCACTTGAGTATGAATATTCAATGCTGGAGCGTATTCTGTACGGTTTGGCGTGTTTTCGATGATTACTGGTGTCGCTTATTAAAGACTTGTAACATTTATTTCTGCTGAATGGCTCCAATTAAACATTTTATAAAGTTCCAAGGGTCTAGTGCTAAAGATAGTTACATTCTGTTTACCTGGTGGATAAATAATGCTGCTCAGGAGAGGGAGAGAAATACCAAAGTGCTGGATATATTTAGTTGTATATTTTGCAGTATGGTGTGAGCGTCCGGATGTAACCGGCCTTCATGCTCATGAAATATCTGTATTTAAAAGAGATATGATGCATCTTATTTTCTAATTATACAACAGGAACATTAGCTTATTCAGGCTTGAAGCCTGAAATGATAAAAGAATACAATTACAGCAGAATAACATTATGTTGTGCACAGTTATTTATAATGGGATTTGTTTCTTTGTTATTTGCTCTTTAAAAGCAGTAATATAGTCACATTGTCCATAAGAGAGTCCAGACTGAATAAACCTCTTAAAGAACATTCATCCCTAAAATAAAACAAAAAAACACCAGTAATTTTATTCATGAGAAGGTCTGGAACGAGGGATAGGTGGAGTAAGTTGCTGCCTATGTTGCAACATATGGTTTAAAAAAAATAACTTTGCCTTTTAAGTGAATTTCCACCCTTGAGTACCATTTTTTAAAAATCTAAATAGATTATAAATTCTGTGGTGATTATTTTTTTTTATATCCTATGCATAGACAGATATAAAAATAAAATGCTGTGTGCCTGCAGCCACCACCAGGGGGAGCTTAGAGAGAGGGAGAGAGTCACTACTATCACTCGCCCCCATACATTTTCATCATGTTGGCAGCGCATCTTCCTGTTTACACAACGAGATGTGCTGCCGACAATGATGATTTTTAATGCTGCATATAAGAGCAGATAAACCGATAAAGTAGTGTTTGCATTTTTTTTTTTTTTTGCAATCTAACAGAGAAATGGAATATTTAATCATGTAACAATCCATTTAAGTACCATATAGATTCAAGTACTAGATGGCAATACTTGTCCCATCCGCCACATCTTGATGCAGTCAGGATAAGATGCTCTTGGATATGTTGTGTCAAGAATATATTGGAATGTGTTACACTCAAGCTAAGTTGAAGGTTCAGGAGCCAATAGCAACAAAAAAAAGTGAAATATATCACTCACACAACCAGTTGTATAGATAGAAGAGATGGGGCTCCATAGCAAACATCAAAATGGACCCCCTTTGGAGTGCCAAGTTTTGCCACTTAGGACAGTTGGGCCTGGTGTTTTTTCCCCCTGTATGACGTTTGGGCCAATGTCCCATCCACTTATTTGCTAACATAGCAGTCCCTCTGAAGCACAGCGTCATGTACGGGTTCTTGTTGCCTTCCAGTAGTAAGGTGGATGGGATCAACCTCTCTCTAAGAGACCCATAGCTGCCGAATGGTCCACCTCTATGATACGCACTGTATGATTTTGCACGCATTGTTTTTCTAATAGATCAAGTTTGTATCTTCAGAAACATCTTCACCATGCTCTTCAGATTTTGCCCCAGTCCACATTTTGAGTTGTGATTTCCCACTGTTTAAAATGAAGAACATTCTCCAAACTAAAATCCATTAATAAAATCGGGTGACATCAACAGATCGGCTTCTTCACCAAATGATTCAATGATTGGAGAACTTAGTTACCCTTTTGATTGCCAGCTGTTTCTCAAATGAAAGATGAGAGAACATATGGTTACCAATCAATGAAATGTTACTGAACCTTAATTGTTTCAGCTTTAATGCTGTCGTAAAAATTTATCAGTGTTAACAGAGTTATCTTTTCCTTTTAAATTGTCATTTAAGAAGTGATGGAGAAAACAAAAATAAATTGCAGTGTTTTTTTTGTGTTTAGTTTGATGTTTTACTTTTGGAAGTTATTTAATTTGCCCAATATATCTATAAATGTGTGCAAGCTTCACTACCTACGAAAATTTCATTTTTAGGCAATTTTAGTCGACTTTTTCCTAAACATATTTTGTGGGCATATTTTTCATTAATAAAGAACTTATGTCAAAAGAAAATGTCATTATGTGAAGTGACCAATATTTGCATGCAAATTTGCTTTAGATTTACAGCCTAAACTGTATTACATTTAAGGTTGTATATCCAAGACCGTTCAACATCTTCTGTATATGTCAGAGATTAACAACATTCTATTCATGTATACAAATGAATCATTTGCGCAGGGCAGACAGCAAACATCTCAACAAAAACACTTATATTATTGTTTCTATGTCTCTAATAAATAAAACTTTAAAACGCTTTCAATGTTGCCGAGCTATAAACAATTGAATGATTTCTAACAAAAACTACACATGAACACGCCATAATGTGTAATTAAGCAAACAAAAATTGATGAAAGTAAATCGAAATGCTGTTGCTTTCTGTAACTCGGCCCGACATTCCTAATGGATGGCACAATTAAAAGAAGCAGTAAGTCAGCTAAATTTAAAATCTTCTATGCAAAGAAAGAATATCCTAGTTGAAACAAAAGACACATTCATAAGTGATCATACAGAGTATACAATAGAGTAAACTGTTAAATAGGGGCATATGGAAATCGTAGAGAGCAAAAGTTGTCTATATAACCATTTTATACTGTGCCACCACCAATATACAGTGTGGGCCATTTATATGGATACACCTAAATAAAATGGGGATGGTTGGTGATATTAACTTCCTGTTTGTGGCACATTAGTATATGGGAGGGGGGAAACTTTTCAAGCTGGGTGTTGACCATGGCGGCCATTTTGAAGTCGGCCATTTTGTATCCAACTTTAGTTTTTTCAATGCGAAGAGGGTCATGTGACACATCAAACTTATCGAGAATTTCACAAGAAAAACAATGGTGTGCTTGGTTTTAACGTTACTTTATTCTTTCATGAGTTATTTACAAGTTTCTGACCACTTATAAAATGTGTTCAAAGTGCTGCCGATTGTGTTGGATTGTCAATGCAACCCTCTTCTCCCACTCTTCACACACTGATAGCAATACCGCAGAAGAAATGCCTCCCGATCTGACCCCCTTAGACTTTTATCTTTGGGGTCATCTGAAGGCAATTGTCTATGCTGTGAAGATACGAGATGTGCAGCAACTGAAACTACAGATACTGGAAGCCTGTGCTAGCATTTCTTCTGCGGTGTTGCTATCAGTGTGTGAAGAGTGGGAGAAGAGGGTTGCATTGACAATCCAACACAATGGGCAGCACTTTGAACACATTTTAGAAGTGGTCAGAAACTTGTAAATAACTCATGAAAGAATAAAGTAACGTTAAAACAAAGCACACCATTGTTTTTCTTGTGAAATTCTCGATAAGTTTGATGTGTCACATGACCCTCTTCCCATTGAAAAAACGAAAGTTGGATACAAAATGTCCGACTTCAAAATGGCCGCCATGGTCAACACCCAGCTTGAAAAGTTTCCCCCCTCCCATATACTAATGTGCCACAAACAGGAAGTTAATATCACCAACCTTTCCCATTTTATTTAGGTGAATCCATATAATGTAAAGGATCTGCCAGGCACAGCTTCTGTGTCAACGCCCATAGGTAATCAGTCTGCACCTGCTTCTATGTCTGTGAGACTGACTCCATCTTCCACCACTCAGGATGGCAGGCTTAGGAGTGGGAGAGCCTATCACAGCCTGGCCAGACGGAGCTAGCTCCCGCCCTCTGTCTATTTATACCTGCCTTTCCTGTTCCTCCTTGCTTGTGATTCTTCTCATTTGGTTTCCTGGCCCTGCTGCAGCTTCTGAACTATTTGACCCGGCTTCATATTGACCCTGGCTTACTGACTACTCTCCTGCTCTGCGTTTGGTACCTCGTACACTCCTGGTTTGACTCGGCTTGTTCACTACTCTCCTGCTGCCTTGCGTTTGGTACCTCGTACACTCCTGGTTTGACTCGGCTTGTTCACTACTCTCCTGCTGCCTTGCGTTTGGTACCTCGTACACTCCTGGTTTGACTCGGCTCGTTCACCACTCTTGTTGCTCACGGTGTTGCCGTGGGCAACTGCCCCATTTCCCTTAGCTTCTGTGTACCCTTGTCTGTTTGTCTGTCGTGCACTTATTGTGCGTAGGGACCGTCGCCCAGTTGTACCCCGTCGCCTAGGGCGGGTCGTTGCAAGTAGGCAGGGACTGAGTGGCGGGTAGATTAGGGCTCACTTGTCTCTTTCCCTACCCCCATCATTACATATAAATGGCCCACCCTGTATACTGCAAAAATAATATACTGTACAGAGCCTTAGTAGCCTGCCACACAATGCCTAAGTAAATACCATTATAAAGTTTTTAAATAATGCCACCATACCGTGACCAAATAAGAGGTCTATTTGTAGGGTCACAAGATTAGGTGCTAGGCTGTTTGTAATGCCCTTTTCAGAAGTGGCGACTGATGTGCCCTGTGTGACCACACAGGTCGCAAACACCTGAGGCCAGCCCTGTGTGTATGATCTATGGAGCTGTGTGCAGCCAACCAGTGGAATAAGAACTACTGCACTGACTAAGGACACCTGGAATGTAGGGTATCGTCAGTAGTTCATGGGTGATGTAGCAGATGGAGGAAGATAATCTCTCCCACATAAACTTTCTCCTCCTGCTTGACATCCCAGGTTCAGATTTGCATTGTGCTGAAAGGAGTAGTAGGGAAAATGAAACATGAAAAAAGATGGAACTTTATTAGCAAACACAGGAAATTATTTTAGAATCCTATACCCCATTCATCTTTTACATAACTTCTAAAATAACTATTTAAAAGGGTTGTCCAGGCTGGAACCCTTTTTTTCTTATGGATGACGTATTTACAGGATAGGTCATAAGTATATGATCAGTGGGGGTCCGACACCTGGACCCCCCACTGGTCAGCTGTTCTGGCTGCCTCCGGGCACTGAAAGCTATGCAGTGGTCGGTGCTAGAAGCAGATGGCTCCGGTCACAGTATAGCGGCCGTTCTGCAGTACTACAGCCCTGCTCTTACTCTTATTCAAGTGAATAGGAGCAGAGCTCCAGTAACCCAGCACGGATGCTATACAGTGCCTGGAGCCATCTGCTTCCAGCACCAACCCTGCATAGCTTCCAGTTTCTAGAGGGAGGCAGAGCAGCTGTGGATAGGTCATTCGTATGAAAAGCAGCCCCCAGCCTAGACAACCCCTTTAATAAGAATGAGCAAATCTCCCAAAATTTGATTTGGTCCAAATAAATTTGCTGCAAATAGCAAGTGCCCCGATTGCCCTGACTGACTGTCTGATGTCCCAAGTTGGATACAGTTCTAGAAGACATCAGAGAGTCAAACAGGTCTTCCGTAACAACGCCTGTAATTGGCTGCAGCGGTCACATGGGACAAAATGACGTCATATCAGGAGTCTGGCAGGGACACGTTGCTACGCGAGCCTAGAAATGGTGTTGAGTATGGTATACTTTTCTTTCTATCATCTGTCATATGCGGCCGCCTGGCGCCGCAAACCCCAAAAGTTTAATATGTTGGGGAACCTAAAACTTTTAGGAATTTCAGACCAAATTTGATTTGTACCGAATCGGTTCACTCATCTCTACTCTTTAAACATTGCTTTGCTTATTTTATAACATTAAATGAGCTTCTATGAAAACAATATATTTTATTTAAGATCTATCAAGGGGCCCTTGGGGGTCTTCTCTGTATATAAAAACAAAAGTATTTTCATAATTAGGATCATGGCACCTTACAAAAACCTTTTCTGCATTTAATTACCATACTAAGCAGCAATCCTCCTCCTGGATGATAGGTGTGCAAGTGAATATTAATTAGTATTTTGCACCTATGATACAGAGGTGTAACTTGAAGCTTCTGGATCCAAGGCAAAATCTGTAACAGGGTTCCAATGTGCCACCAATACTAGTGTTTTCTTAAGTATCAGAGGGGATTATCCCGCATCAGTGCCCGGGTGTGACTGCTACAGCGGAACCCCTACAGCTACGCCCCTGCTGTGATCCCTCCTATAAACCATTGTGACTTGTTTGCATCCTGCCTGGAACTTGCATTATTTTTATAGCCTTTGTATTTGCAACAGGAATTAATGCTGTGTTGTTAATTTGCCTAACAAAGTTTTTCATGTTTTTTTCATGCAGCAGTTTTATTACACCATCACCTTCATCTATCATTAAATATTTTGGGAAGACTCAATATTTGCCAGCTCTTGACAAGATAATTAAATTGCAGAACATATAATTTTACAAGGTGAACTGTGGGATATTAATGATCGTCTTAACACAGGCGCAGCGTATAGAAGAATTTTGTCTTAACTGTTTAAGATCTTTGACCTGAAAGGATCCACTATAAGAATTTATAAGCAGATTTCATGGATGTAATACTCAGCAGTCAGCATGCCTTCCTTGATTTATAATTGAACGCCCTACTGAGAGACTCTCGGAGCATTACATGGCCTTGTAATAATTGCACTTATACTTCCAGCAGCATCTGCAAGACACGGATGTTCATACAGCAAACGGAATGATTAAAGACACCTCTGCCGCAGAATGACAATCAGGAGATTTAGCAGCTCCAAAAAAAATCACATAGATTGGCAAATTGGACATGGATAATGTTTAGGACATATATTTAATTATTGAGAAGCTGAAAAATGACTTTATTATGGGATTGAACATTCAAAACCACTGAAGATTTTTAAGGAATAACATTGTTTTCTTTATGTTCTTTGCAAACACATAGATCCCTTTAGTCTTAATACTGTATATTTTCTTTGATTTTAGAATAATAAAATATTGTATAATATACAAGGCTTGCGTCTGCTCCCGAGGCGCATTGCTGCTGTCTTCTCTGCATTTACATCTTGTGTACTTTCACTTGCACAAGAGAAACTTGTAGATTCTTCTATACAGGACATCGGGAGAGGAGCCCACCCGCAGTCTCTCTATCTCTGTTGGACTTAAACTTGGGACCTGGTATACAGGAGAGGGAAACACTAGCACGGAGCAATAAGCTGCACTACTTTCAATGAGGGGATTTTCTCTGCCTGTGCCCTAATAGTATTATTTATAGTACAGGTATATAGTGATATTTAGAACATATGGCAATACATTACAGGCAGAAAAATAAAATAAAAAGTCCCTTAATAGCACAAAAAAACCCCAGATTTTTTTCTAAAAATATAACACTACCAAAAAAATATTCTGCACAGGCATTGAAACCATGTATGTGTCGCAGTTTTTTTTCACCCCTAGAAGTACATGGTGCAAACGTCCGCAGTGGATTTTTCTACTATGAAAATTTCAGTACGTGTGAATCCACCCTTAGGGAATGTTCACGTGATATTTTTGTCTTGTTTTTTTGGCATTCTTTAGTAATAATGACAGGAAATAATAATTTTTGTTATTTTTACAAAAAAACACATACAAAAAAAATGTCCTTTGTGAAACTGACATCATTATCGCCATAGACTATATTTAGTGAATGCAAGAAACTAAGGAATAAGACGGTCCACTGCGACTCTATTCTCCATAATCTAGGGTTATTTACTTTATCTTCCCAAATTTCATCTGTGTATGTTAATCAAAATGGCTGCTCATGAATATTCATAAGGGAAGGTGCACCTACCCAGTCCTGATATAATTCATAATTTCCTCCATAGGATGATTGTGCTTTGTGATGTGACATCACTAGGGATGTAGTATCACTGTGTCCTTATCTCTGCACCCGGCACAGAGTAATAGAGGTGGGGCACCAGTGAGGCATTTTGACAGTATGTATATTCCAATTTTTTGAAGCTTTACAAAGTAAATGCATCTTAAGAGGGAGAGAGGCAGTCATTTAATCCTTTCACTGTTGGTAATTTGGGTGTAGTATTTGTTTGGGTGGCAAAAAGATTTTTGTTTTGGCATTCCCACAATCCAACATTAATATTTTTACATTGACAGCTGCATGAGGCCTTGTTTTAATCTGTATTAACTTTTACTATAGGGGGAATATGAAAGAAAGAACAAATTAGCAATTTTTTTAACACCATTTACCGATTGCTATAAATAATGCATTCTCCGTATTGTACAGGTTGTTATGATTATGGGGATCCCAGATATGTCTATGTAATTTACTCTTTTGGGACATTTATTTAATAAAGTGTATTGCAAAAAACTTCAAATTTTTTGGGGCTGTTATTTCTTCAGAAATCTTCAAAATAAATATATATATATATATATATATATATATATATATATATATATATATACAGTGAAGGAAATAAGTATTTGATCCCTTGCTGATTTTGTAAGTTTGCCCACTGTCAAAGACATGAACAGTCTAGAAAAAAAAAACCAGAAAATCACATTGTCAAAATGATATATATTTATTTGCATTTTGCACAGAGAAATAAGTATTTGATCCCTTTGACAAACAAGACTTAATACTTGGTGGCAAAACCCTTGTTGGCAAGCACAGCAGTCAGACGTTTTTTTGTAGTTGATGATGAGGTTTGCACACATGTTAGATTGAGTTTTGGCCCACTCCTCTTTGCAGATCATCTGTAAATCATTAAGATTTCGAGGCTGTCTCTTGGCAACTCGAATCTTCAGCTCCCTCCAAAGGTTTTCGATGGGATTAAGGTCTGGAGACTGGCTAGGCCACTCCATGACCTTAATGTGCTTCTTTTTGAGCCACTCCTTTGTTGCCTTGGCTGTATGTTTCGGGTCATTGTCGTGCTGGAAGACCCAGCCACGAGCCATTTTTAATGTCCTGGTGTAGGGAAGGAGGTTGTCACTCAGGATTTGATGGTACATGGCTCCATCCATTCTCCCATTGATGTGAAGTAGTCCTGTTCCCTTAGCAGAGAAACACCCCCAAAACATAAGGTTTCCACCTCCATGCTTGACAGTGGGGACAGTGTTCTTTGGGTCATATACAGCATTTCTCTTCCTCCAAACATGGTGAGTTGAGTTAATGCCAAAGAGCTCAATTTTAGTCTCATCTGACCACAGCACCTTCTCCCAATCACTCTCAGAATCATCCAGATGTTCATTTGCAAACTTCAGACGGGCCTGTACATGTGCCTTCTTGAGCAGGGGGACCTTGCGGGCACTGCAGGATTTTAATCCATTACGGCGTAATGTGTTACCAATGGTTTTCTTGGTGACTGTGGTCCCAGCTGCCTTGAGATCATTAACAAGTTCACCCCGTGTAGTTTTCGGCTGAGCTCTCATCTTCCTCAGGATCAAGGATACCCCACGAGGTGAGATTTTGCATGGAGCCCCAGATCGATGTCGATTGACAGTCATTTTGTATGTCTTCCATTTTCTTACTATTGCACCAACAGTTGTCTCCTTCTCACCCAGCGTCTTACTTATGGGTTTGTAGCCCATTCCAGCCTTGTGCAGGTCTATGATCTTGTCCCTGACATCCTTAGGGTATGTGCACACACACTAATTACGTCCGTAATTGACGGACGTATTTCGGCCGCAAGTCCCGGACCGAACACAGTGCAGGGAGCCGGGCTCCTAGCATCATACTTATGTACGATGCTAGGAGTCCCTGCCTCTCCGTGGAACTACTGTCCCGTACTGAAAACACGATTACAGTATGGGACAGTTGTCCTGCAGAGAGGCAGGGACTCCTAGCATCGTACATAACTATGATGCTAGTAGCCCGGCTCCCTGCACTGTGTTCGGTCCGGTACTTGCGGCCGAAATACGTCCGTCAATTACGGACGTAATTAGTGTGTGTGCACATACCCTTAGAAAGCTCTTTGGTCTTGCCCATGTTGTAGAGGTTAGAGTCAGACTGATTAATTGAGTCTGTGGACAGGAGTCTTTTATACAGGTGACCATTTAAGACCGCTGTCTTTAATGCAGGCACCAAGTTGATTTGGAGCGTGTAACTGGTCTGGAGGAGGCTGAACTCTTAATGGTTGGTAGGGGATCAAATACTTATTTCTCTGTACAAAATGCAAATAAATATATATAATTTTGACTATGTGATTTTCTGTTTTTTTTTATATATAATCTATCTCTCACTGGTAAAATTAACCTAGCCTAAAAATTCTAGACTGTTCATGTCTTTGACAGTGGGCAAACTTACAAAATCAGCAAGGGATCAAATACTTATTTCCTTCACTGTATATATATATATATATATATATTAGTGGATTATACCAGTAAATAATAATGCCCTTATGGTACTTGCTGTAGACAGTGAAAATCCACTCATAGATAATAGTGGAGCCCGTGGTTACTGCTAGTGTATCTGCCTCCCGTTCAGCAGGTCTTGAATTTGGGACCCAGCACAGATAAATTACAAGGGAAGGCTGAGAAATAACTAAATATATAGAGCTGTACTTTCAGAGAAGAGAGAAGTTACTAGAGGGCCCCTCCTCCAGTGTCAGATACATGTCGGAGAAGTTTTGGGAGAAAATAAGTGACTGCTCTGTGTAGGTTGTAAGCGCTCTGTTCTATTGTGTACTTCTATTGTGTAGAGGAGACACTATACAGGTTGTAAGTATAGTGCAAGCAGCAGTGGCCCTCCCTTTTGCAATGGGCCCCGGCATTTGCCCGACCTTGCTGGGCACTGATGCCAGACCTGTTGCAGGGAGAGGCATTTTGGCACATGTACTGTTCATACCTGCACCTCCATCTCCAATTTGAGAAAATAAGGGTCACCATTTCCCTTTTATATTCAGGCAGAAAAAAAGCTTTTAAGTTCCCCTGCGAGTATTATCCCCCTTTACCCCTATAGAAAGTCCCAGATTGGCCATCCTCCATTTCTTGCCTTAGAAAAGAGTTTCAAGTTTTGGTCTGGTTGAACATTTGTGTTGACCATAAAATGTCATTCTCCCAGCCGTCAATCCTAGACCTCTGAAAGCAACAGTGACCCAATAAGTCAGTCAGCCCTCCATGTATATATAAATTTTCATATGTCTTTTTAAATATTGATATCTATTCTGTCAGTGCTCGAGACCCAAGTGTCATATTCATGACTGTCTAATTTGAGATAAGCAGAAGAGAAGCAGAAGAGAAAAAGGAAATTTACAACACTTAGCAGGAGCTTCTGTTTCACTTAGCATTCACCTAAACATATAGCACAAAAACAACACAGAGCAATATTACATAGTAAAATGATCCCAATGAGTGCGTACTGTGCTCGGTTTGTTTCATAGCAATTACTTTCCATGTGAAATGATGATTACATCAATCAGACAGTAATGAACACGTACGGCTATTGCTCATCTGGGGCACTTATGTCCAGGTGCATCTACATTGGCTGCAGATGTAATGGATGATTGCAAATGAAGCAAATATTAAATTGTTCATTTTTAATAGAGAAATTCAGGGAGAACATGCACTTCAAGCAGATCTGTCAGATAGAATCAGTGGTGGAAGCCATTTTATGTGTGGAATTAATGTTCAAAAGATTCTAGGCAAAATACAGTAATATAACAATAATGAGGTATCCACAGGACCACACAGATCCTGGGCTACAAGACAATAGGAATTTTTTTTTAAATTTAGAAATTACCGAAAATCTAATTAGTAATAGTGTTCAATAAACCAATATGTCAGTCAAGCCACCTCGAAATTAGCAAATTGAGTGTGGAGTGGATTGATGATTATAATGGCACAGCTATTGCTGAGGCTTCTGTGTTGAAACAGCTGTTTTTTTTTTTTACTGCTTTAGTCTCACAAGAAGGAGAACAAGAAAAAAAATTAAATCCTCCAGCTTTACATTTTATTTTAAGATCTGAACACTATCTCTGAAGCACAATTCATGTGTAGCAAAATTCATAGGTTCACAAATTATACACATGTGCAAAGGCTTATGAGGGTTCTTTGCAGTTAGAGATAGGGTTCTTTACATTTAGAGTACTATGTAAAAAAAACAAACTATGGAATTGCTTACCACAAGAAGTAGTAATGACAGATACAATGACAACATTCATGTGTTTTTCCTTCCTCTAAGACAAACTTCTAGGTCTAAGAAAGATTGAACTTGATGGACATGTGTTTTTTTTCCACCTATGTAACTTTGCCCTGACCCATTGTCTCGTATGGTAGAATTCAACACATATTGGGATGCCAATTCTATCTTGTTTCTTGTCTGATTTTTTTTCTGTCCATTTAACAGGTGATTGTAGATTAAAATGGGATGAGTACTCATTTATGCAACTAATGGGCTATTGGAAATGCCATATTTTTTGGTGCTGGAGTGATGGATCTTTATTATATAGGCTGCATTTTCATGTATATTGGTTTGGCCTTCAAAATTGCTACTTTTTTTATGTGAAATTTAAGGCAATTTCTTGATGTTTTTTGCAATGTTTTGGAAAACTATTTCTTCTAGAAACATTAAGCAACTTCTCTGAGCCCTTACATCCCTTATGTCTTCCTGATAAGAACATATAAATGAAACTTATCAAGGTAGTGACTGTAAAAAGAGCAACTGTGGGCTACGTATAAGTGTGATCAAAGAGAATATAATAGTGCATCCGCCATGTTGTTTTTAAGTTGACATGTTGATAATGCACTGTGTACTAATGTGTTTCTTTTTAGGAGGAAGATGGACCCTTTAGGGACCTCACAAATATATATATTATCGAGGTTGTTCGGAATTACTGTATTGTTACTTTGTATTTTAAGCAAAGCAGTTGGTAACATGGCTACTGAAACATTTATCCGCGTGCACTATGTTTTTTTGGTGGAGATAAAGGGGGCTAGACTAGGAAACCCTGTAGATCTCACATGAAAGAAAGGAGCTCCTGATTAAATAAAATGGGAAGGTATCCAGCCAAGGTGTTGTTGAGCCACGTTTGTTGCATAGCCTACTGAACAAGAGAGGTGGAGACAATAGCCTAACGGGTCAGGACCGGGGCTGGGCTGAGACCACTGGAAGGGCTCTGCGTGTTTTCTCATAGCAAGAGTGTCCAAGACGGCAGGAATAGGCAATGACCCAAGTCAGAGAAATAGCCACCTAATAGCAGGAACAGTGAGGAGAGCGGAGAATTGTAGCTGGATAAGAAGTTTCCCGCATTCTAAACCGCCAGGCCGTGTAACTAAGTAAACGGCTGAGTTTGGCAAAGAGCTTTGTGTCTATCATTACTGCATCATTTCTCTTGCGGGGCGGTCATCATCAGATCGTGTCATCTGGCAAGGGGCTCTGTGCCCCTTGTCCTCATGCTCAGTTCACATCTTACATGCGGACAAGGTGGGGTTGGTGCTATCAAAGCCTTAAGGAAGCTTTATGACCAAATTATAACAGTTGATTTGGCTTTGAAACTTTTTCTTTCATAGCCAGTTAGAGATATTTTTCTTACCTAGCATGGGCCACTGGAGTGTGTGAGTATGTAACATCAGGGGTAATGAAGTGAAGTGGAGGAGGGAAATATCAGAGGAATGGACATTGTGCATGGTGGCAGCAAGGGACTTGCAGATGAAGAAAACTTAATAAGTGTACTATGGGCATTAACCTGGTTTCTATCTTCTCGAACAGTTGTAGCAATGTGTTGAAGCTGAAAACAGATGTAGCATATGTTAAAGCTAAGAAGTTATTTTCTTTTATTCTGCTGACAAGAAATTCCCCCCTCCTTTATTAAGTGTACTATCCAGCCTTGTTTTAATTATGTTGCATTTATTACTGTATTTCTGCTTCCTGGACAGATCTATAGCCTTAATAAAGTTAGTTTTATCTAGATGTTTACTCATTAGGAAAGAAATTTTAACACAAGTTGATGGTTTAAGCTGAAAAAAATCCTCATTTCACCCCAAGAAGTTCTCATATCATTGAAATTAAGCAATGAGTCATGAAACTGTATGTTTAAATGAGTCCTTTTAAATGCCCCAAGTGCATTGTTTGTGTGTCTCTATTAAGCCATCCAAGAAGTGCTTAAATCGACTATTTACACGAGCCCCAGAGTTTGTTAGTGTTGTTGTAATGTAGAAAACAGTATCACATATAAAGATGGCACAGCTGCATGATTTGATGAGTTGTACGGGGAATAGTAATCTCGACCTCTCGCGGTTCCTGATAGTTTATTTTCATGTTTTCAGCTGAAATATTTTGCTTATGTAAAAAAGAAAAAAAGAGACAATATACTGTAATTCAAATACACTCAATGATGTGAATCAAAAATGTAGATAATAAAGACAAACTAGCAGTAATTTGTTGGTCACGGAGGGTTCATTCGTCTTCTATGGACTCTAAATACTGCATTCCGTCTATGTTACGAGATTGTCTTTTTTTTTTGTGAAATTTGCTTAGATGAAATACTATTTGGTATGTAATGACCCCAGAAATTTATGGCAAAACATTCATCCAGAAAAAAAAAAAATCTGTATTATCAACTGTATGCCTGTGCTGGTCGCCAGGGCTGTATAAACTGTATGTTTGATTTACTCTCATCTTTCCTTTCCATAGAGATAAGCCTAGATCATGAAGAACTATGACTTAAAGAGTTGGAGCCAGGCTGGATTCACACACACACAGTTTGCTTTTTTGTGCATTTTCTTTTATGTTCGTCACTTCATTTAGTTAAAAAACGATATGGCTAAATGTTACTTTAAAGTCTATAGTGAATAATTGAAAGGGATTCATACAAAGCCTTTTGATTTCTGGCTTTTTTTTTAGTTAGTGGCTTTTCTTGTAAAAATGCAGCGTGCTCTGGTTATAGAGGTTTTTTTTTTCTGTAATTTTTCCCATTGGCTTTTATGTAGGACTTTTGGGCCAAAAACGCTGAGGCTAGATGTTAGCTGAAAGTCTATAGTGAAAAATAAAATGCAATGCTTTTTAGTTTGTGGTGTTTTTCTGGCTTTTTGTTGCGTTTTTTTTGGTCCGTGGCATTTTTTTCAAAACCCAACATGCTCTAGGTATGTTTTTTCTGTCACTTTTCCCATAAGTATCTCTATGGAGGTTGAAAAACGCATGTTATATTCTAACGAATAGAAAAAACACGACGAGAAAATGCATCAATACGCTTTAAAAACACATTACGGATATAAATTATATTTTATTTCCCCTTATCAAAGACAGTATAAATATAGGCAATTTTCCCTCTTATACATAACAATTCTACATAATATTTTATTATTAAAATAAGACCTTGCAACTTCTGGCCAGAAGTAACGTATCCTTTTTAAATACATAGACTTAAGAGATCAGCCAATTAGGTATGAAACCATCAGGGTAACAATCCAAGCTGACTCAGTAAAAATAGTCCAGTCTTGGTCAACAATTATTCCATTTGAATAGTCATTTATTGATTAAAAATATAATTTTTAGTTCCTTACAGGAAAATCTATATCCCCCGGCTCATAAAACAGCTCTATTAAAAACATAAGCATCTCTGAAGTCACCGTTACATATATTTTAAACTTTTTTCACAAGCATATTCTGCCATCCAATCCAGAGTATATCTGGTATATACTTTTCCAGTCGATTCATCAGTAATTTTAAGTCTCCAGTTAAAAAGTTTAACATCTGCTGCGTTTATATATGAGCTGTTAGTACCTGAACCACTTTAGGGATATTGAGGTTTTTCCTCAATTGAGAACCAATCAGCAGCTGCCAGACACATGAGGTTCCGCTTAGCTCCCGATTTGTCAAATGATCAGGAATTTTGAAATCCAGCATGCCACTCCTTATTTCCCCAAACCCAGACTGCCCTTATACACACTAAATCTTATGCCCAGGGGCCTTCACCAACCTTGTCACAGCTTGAATAGCCTAGAAAGCATGAGAAGCATTGAGTGGGAACATGACCTATCAGACAATGATGGGGAAGTCCTTTCTGCTGCTGCAGGTCCAGGAATAAAGTTTCGGCTGCATAGGACCTGCTAAAATGGGCTAAAATGGCATCTTACTCATCTGCATACTGATAGCATATTTTTTATGCCACCCTTAAAAACCACTGCACCACCAGATAGAGCATGTGAGCAAAGCTGGAATGGAAGTTGAGATCTTTTATATCGAGCTGAGACACATTCCTATTTGATTTTCATCTGGGACTTTAGGGCTACTCTAGGTGCCATGACCAAATAGCAACGTCCATGCCTCCTTGCAGGGGTTAGTGGTAAAGGAAAGGAGGTTTCCCAGTTCAACCAGTGATAAGTAGGGATACAGGCAGTCCACATTACAACATGGTATATATGAGTAGTTATTTTATTTAGCCAAAATGCAAAAGTAACATAACATCTTTACAACTTTCGAGCACATGAAATTTATGACTTTGGTATTTATGTTATTAGGTACTTAACTGGCACATAATGATGACCACCAGATGTCCATAAGATTGTTTTAAGGATGATGAACTTTGTGTTGTACTTTTTGTGTTTATTTTTGTGTAGTGTTTATAAGACTAAGTAGGACAAAAATGTGGTCATCAGGACATGGAAATTGATAGATAATATAAATGTTAGGAGAATGAAGTTTAAGAAGGGTTAGACTGATGAAGCTTAGGATGACCCAGGAATAGCTTCTGGTCTTGGTGGTGAAAAGAATTGTAGTGATAATGAGGACAAATGATGGAATTCAGTGCAGAATGAATTCTTTACTTCTGACTTGAAAGACTTCTTCTTTGATATGGATTCATTTTTTATAAAGGTGCAAAAGGGTATTTGCTCTGTGACCATCAGTATGCGGATTAAACTTCTTAAAGGTTCTTAAGATCTTTGCTCACCACTGACAGCCCCGTTATTTAATGAGTGAAATGTGATTTTCCAAGTGCTTGACCAAACTAACTTTTAATGTTGAACTGGCCTAGGTTTTAACCCTGAACTGAACATCAGCTCATTCCCTAGATCTTTGCCTAATTCCTAAATTCTTAAATTCTAACATCAAAAATATTCTGTCCTAAAAGAGCATTTAACTTTTCTCCTAGTAAGACAAACTCAATAAACTTTTGGTAAACATGTGAAAAGTAAAAACTTAAAGAGAGTGCCCACCAAAACCTTTTTTCCCCCTAATAAGGGTATTGACAGGTGCTTAGATATATATGAGGAGGTAGAAAGTTTTATCAAACCTCAATATAATATGTTAGTATAATTCTTAAAACTCTCAGTCAGTATTATTTATTATTCAGATATTGTGGTTGTCAGGGACAGAGCTCCCATAAATCTCCCCAGACCCCACACCCCCTGTGATGTCACTAGTAAGCAGTGCAGCTACAAGAAAGGAGCTAGGAAAACAGAGGGGGGGGGGGGGCAGTGCCAGAGAATTCCAAGAAGTCCCTCTGCCCTAGACAGGGCATTAAGATACGGGCTAGGACATCGATCTGAATCTTTGTTTTAGGTAACGGAAAGCCTAGCTACGACTCTGCGGTCTGTAGTACAGGCTGTAAAACTAAAAGTCCATGTTCTTAGTTGAAACCCTCTAACATTGCGGACACTATTTTTCGCCAACTTCTGGTACATGAAGTTTGTCCCAGCAAGGCACCCAATTCTCCACTCACTGGTGAGAATAGGCTGCTAGACGGATGCAATAAGGAATATGGACTGATATTAGCCCCTTCATTTTAACTGAGCCATTGTACAATCTGTTCATACAGTTCTGCTTCCCTTTCACCTGTGAATTAGTATGAGCAGCGTGTGTCCACTGGTGAAGACAGAGGATTGTTGTTTATGCAATTCCCTAATACAGTATATTCATCAAGGTTCACAGAAGGTTTAAACGTGAATATATTAATACATTTTTACATGCATTGACGTACTTCATGAAGATTTCTTTAAATCTGATAACATAAAATGACATTTTCCTTTGGTGTGGAATCTCTAATGAATTATTAGAATCTCTGATTTATTAGATGAATGTTTCAGACTCTCAGAATAATTCAGCTTCTTTCATTTCTGAATGGTCTGATGTTTAACAAGATATCAGTTACTGGTAAAACATTTCTGACAACTAGAATGTTTTTATATTCCCTCTCTGCTGTGTGATCTGTGGAGTGGAGTTTTACCACACATGCAGCCAACTACTTTACTATAAGTTCCTATATTATTTTGTGTGTGTTGTTCTTGTTTTGTCATTTCTGTTGCATTTTATGTTATATTTGATATTTTCTTCCTATAACATGAAATTCTGTACCTTGGGTCTGCACTAAGAGATACCTGAAATACTTTATACATTGGCTTTCCTTTTAAAATGCATTTATATATAAAATGCATACATTAAAGGGGTATGTTTTAAACACCATTGCACTGTTTATACTCTATGTGTAAAAGTCGGCGACCACCCTTTATTTATTTATTTCATTTCAGTGTATCATAAAAAAAAACAGAGACGTATTTAACAGAAAATGAGACAAAAGACTTCAACATTAGGTAGAATATAAAATATATTGGTATTTAATTTCTGTAGTCTACTTTTGTGCGCCCTACTGCCACTTTAACAATTCCTTTTAGTCCCTTACTAGCTCTTTTTCAATCCATATCTCTATTGCTCATGTTCTAGTGATTTACGGACAATTATTATTTTGCTGTGTTCCTCTTTTCCCACATTACGGCCGGCATTATTTTTTATGCCCTTAATACATATTAATGCATAAAGTGGCAATGGCCACTCCTTGCTAAAAGGGCAATCTCCCTTCCTTTCCCTGACACTGTCTAATCTTTGAAAGAAGTGCGTATTGAATAATATAAGCTGTGAAAGAACCTGAGAGTGAAGCCCCTTCACACCATGTTTTTTGGCTATGTCAGTAGAATATATTTGGATAGCAAAAAAAGGATTGAAACATATAGTGTGACATACCTATAGGTTTCTGTGGACCAAACATTTGCAAGATGAGTTTCCTTTTGACAAAACTTGACACGTAAATATCAGAACATATTTTTTTGCTACATTAAAGGTAGAATGCTACGCTATGCAATACAGTAAAAAAAAGAATGCAAGTGCTACAGTGTACATTATTTTACAATGAGATAGTTAGATTTGGATATGAGGCAAAAACGTTTTGCAATCCCAAAACAAGGGGCTCTACAGCTGTGTCTTCCCCAAAAAAGGAGTCCCCACAGGTGTAACTAATATTATGCTACCCTTCAAACAGACACATTCACACAACCAACTACTGACACTAGCTGCCTGCAGATTTCCTTCTCATGCACAAATAAGGCTAAGTTCACCTCTCGTTTTGTGCATACGTTTGTGGTATACGACGACGTATAGATTTTTTAAGTTAAAAAAACGTATGCATTTGTAACATACGCTTACGTTTTTCGTAGTATACATAGTATATTTTGTATAAAAGCGTATATGTTTTATGTTCTTGTGCTAAATCAAACTTTGTAAAGTCAAGATTTCCCATATATGATGACAAAAACATATACGTTTTACGTATGCAAAAGCAGGGTTTAACATTGCATACGCCGCCCATACATCACCATTGACTTCAATACAAATAAAAATTATACATGTGGTATGCATTTTGAAAAAGTACTGAAAAGCGTAGCAGGCAACGCTTTTTAGGACATGGAAAAAAAAAGGATAGAACGTAAGCACATAAAACGTATGCATAAACTACACCATCAGGGCATCCGCCCTGATCATAGAAATCAATGTACACACTGTGATACACGTTTTGACACTGTTTATTCATGACAAATTGTGCATGGCAGACGTACAGTAAAAACGAGATGTGAACTTAGCCTAAAATAGCTAAAATAGATATTTCTGAGGAGACTGATTTAAGGAACGGGAAAGTCAAAGGAAAATAAGTAAAAAATCAACTGTTTTAGATACTGGCGTTGAAACCAAGCAAGACTTTGTGGATCAGCAAAATGGTCACCATCTGATAAACAGTAATAGGAAACCATTCTTGTTTTATATATAGAAGTTGTTTCTGTCCATGTTTCCACTGTGAGAAGACAACTCAACTCTTTAGATCTTCAGGAATGTGTAGATGTCAAGAAGCTGTTGCTAAGGAAAGGAAATAATAATAATAAAAATAATATTTATATTTAAACACAAAAATTGGACAACTGAGTTGAGGAGTACGGTTTAATGGGTGGATGAGTCTAAACTTGAGATCTTTGGAGGTATGATGTTAGTATGTATCTCACTAAAGCAATGAAAAACTCTTTAAATCATGTCTAGAACCATCAGTCAAGAATTGTAGAGGATCAGGTTTTCGGGATGCATAACAAAATCTGGAGTTGGGGATTTGATGACCCCTAGAATAATGCTGGAGATGCGGAGATGTATTTATGAAACGGGGCGGACGTGATATACCACTGCATAATTAGGGTGTGTGGAAAAGCGAGGTGACTTCAGGGAGCACTGCATGTCTAGTCAAATAAAATAGATCTAAACTTAAATAAGTCAGCTTCTGGCACCACCAGTTATAGTGTCATGCTAACGCTCACCTCTGTTCACTGACCTATTTACTTGACCTAGTGACCTGCCTTGGGATCTAGCTTGTCTATTTGTCACTGACAACTTGCCAGATCTAACAACTCTGCTCATACTCAATATTGCACCACATTTACCTCCTGTTGCTGACCTATGCCTGTTCTGGAACGTTCTGTCTTCTGCCGGGATTGTATAACCACTCCTGCTGTCACGATGCAGTTTTCTACTCTGATACAACTTCTAGCTGGTCCCCTATTAAAGAGTATTGTGGGGAAAAAACTGTGAAAAACTACCCTGCGCTTTATTCCTGATGTAGGTAGAGTACCTTGACCCTGTAAGAAGTCTACAGGAAATGGGCCCAACAGTGAAATGGACAATTCGCTGGACTTATTATCTGATCACCTAATATTTCAAAATAATGTATATCTGTGTATTACTTACAGCATAGTCTTATATATCTTGAAAAAGCCATCCACGCGAAACGTGCGTTGGGGTCTCTCCATACCTGGGAGTTACTACCGTGTTTCCCCGATAGTAAGACACCCCCGATTGTAAGACGTATCGGGGGTTTCAGGGGGGTCGGCTAATATAAGCCGTACCCCGAAAGTAAGACATATGTCTTACTTTCGGGGAAACACGGGGGTATTGCCGCCTCCTGCCCACTTCCGCGCCGCCCCCCTCTCCATACGTCTCCATCAGCGGCAGGAGCACGGCTGTTATACACAACCTGGCTCCTGCTGCAACTGCCGGAATCGAAGCGCGCGCCGATTCCGGCAGTTTAACCCATTAAATGCCGCTGTCAATAGTGACAGCGGCATTTAATGTGTTTGACAGAGGGGGGAGCTCCCTCTGTCACCCGATCGGTGCCCCCGCAAACAAATCGCGGGTCGCCGTCGGGTTTCCATGACAGCCGGGGGTCTAACAAAGACCCCCAGGTCTGCCTTCAGCATCTGCCTGTTAGGCGATGCCGGAGGCATGACCTAACAGGTTGCCTGTCAGTTTTACACTGACAGGCAATAATGCTTCGGTATACTAAGTATACCAAAGCATTATATATGCGATCGGCACATCGCATAGTGAAGTCCCCTGGTGGGACTAAAAAAAAAAATGTAAAACAGTTAAATAAAGTTTGTGAAAAAAAAAATAATAATAATTCGACAATTTTTTCCCAATATAAGACATACCCCGAAAGTAAGACATAGTGGGGCTTTTGGGGATAAAAAGAAAGTAAGACACTGTCTTACTTTCGGGGAAACACGGTACATCCGTGGAACTAGATGGGTTAGTACTAGCGCTATTTTTACTGCATACTCAATACCTGCAATGCTATCTACACATTTATCGATACACTGCTTGTGCTTAAGACAGGCTCAGTCTAAATACCCTGTGTCTATTTAGATAACAGGCGTGACCATATGGAGATTTTCTCTGCTTACCACTGTGTGCCTTTCTCACTACCTGTTATTAGAAGTATCGTTTTTGATGATATGTAGTAGCATTGTATATGTCTGGAGACCATCTTCGTTCTTTTTGTATTAACTACATTATAACTACCTAAAGCGATTGATAGAAGGTGTTCTCTGTATTGTTTTTTGTTCTACTACTATGACCCTAGTTCCCCTCCTATACCATTGGAGATATACAGTTCTTTTGATTTGTAGTCAATTTTTAATCATGTTATTTGTATTGTCCAATAAAATTTGTATTTTTCTATGCCTTTGGCAATTTATATAAATTTCAATAGTTTCTGACTCCTTCTTTCTCTTGTGTTCCTGATATTGTTTGGAGTTTCTATTGTTACTGGGGAGTTTAAAAATCCGCACTTGCTGGTGACTTAGCCCACATATTTTATAGTCCCATGAGACATATGTTGACATTATATGATAATGAGTGTAAAGGCACAATATTTGTCTTTCTTGTATCTTTCCTTTCTTCGAGCTTTAGTTCACTGTAGTTTGTACTGGTCTACAAGAGGAGACAACAAATGTGACAAACTTGATGTATCTCGTAAATAACCTCTGTTGGCTCCTCATTTATTCGCCATGTAATACTACACTAAAGCAGCTGCTACAGCGTGAGGGTTGGAGAAGCTGAACCTGAATACCACGCCGGCTTCTTTATAAAATGGGGTTGTCTTCAATAGACAACCCCCTTTAATACTATATAATATTGTTCAAATAATTTTATACAAACAAATATTATTTTTGGGAATATATTTTTGTTTATTTTTAATAGTTTCATGATTATAAAGGACATTTGATTTTCCCTGGTGTTAATGGCACAAACTCAGTGCTGTCTTCAAAAACGTAATCCCAATATTTCCATGAAACTGGCCTAACTTTCCCAATCCCTACTATCAAAACTTTATAAAAGCCGAAGAGATTTATAACAATGCATAGAGAAACAAATCACTATGAAGTAAGGTAACATACAGTTACATTAATAATAATCTTGCGGCTGCTATACCGATTAATCTATGGAGAAAGTTTCAAACTCTTGCTAGGTGAGATAATAATGTGTCATTTACTAAGTATCAAATAGACTGCTAGGTAATTGAGTAGCTGGCATGACTTCTAGCTGCAAATGAAAAATGCTTACAGTATGACACTTCCTCAGGAATAATCCCGAGAGAACAGGCTGAAAGGCAACTAGCACCATTTTAAATGCTGTATTGCTGCCAGATCTGTGTGTATTACGTAAGAAAAGGGAGACATGAAAAGTAAAACCATGCACAAAATAGAAAACAGACAATTTATTCTAAGGTGATTCATTTGACATGTGTTTTAGCAGATTTTTTGGACATTGTAATTTTTCAAATAACCCTTTTGAGACCAAGACCTTTCAATTCCTGAATGTCCACAGCAAAATATTACCTGTTGGAATGCCACATTCTAAGGGTAATTCACACATAGCGTAAATCCTGCGGATTTTCCGTAACGGAATTGGTTGCGTAAAATCTGCAGCATAATACAGTAGAAACAAAGTAGATGACATTTGAATAAATCTCATCCACGCGCTGCATAATGCTGAACGGAAAAAAACGTTCAGAAATTGACCACCGGTTTTGTTTTTTAGATCTGCAGCATTTCAATTGTATTTGCGAAATTGCTGCTTATGTATTGCGGGTTTTCCCCATTGAATTCAATGGGAAGGTAAAACCTGCAACAAATATCAGATGTTGCGTTTTATGTGTCGGAAAAGCTGCGATTCAGAAAAAAACTCCTGGGATGATGTATCATCCTATGTGACCGCTGCAGCCAATCACAGACTGCAGCGTTCACATGGGATGAAATGTCATCCTAGACGGCAGACGCCCTGCAGGACGGCAGAGGGACGTGTCGCCATGGCTACGTAAGTATCAAACTTTTTTTATGTGGTTTTCGACAGCGGAAAATTCCGGCTGAAAAACTGCACCCCAATTTGGCGAGGTTTTTCAGTTGGAATTCTCTGCGGCGCACAGGACGGATACGTTGTGTGCTTTTACGTAGCATATCCTCCTTCTCTGAACATAGTCTAAGGCTGATTATTGTTTTTTTCATACTTTGGCCAAATGTTTTTCTTTTAGTTTTTTTGGGCCACAGATGGGACTTTAATGTGCTACCAAGACAGAACCGGTATCTTTTAATTTTTTAAGTTCTATGCAGGGGAAAATAGGATAAAAATGTATTTTTCCTTCACAATTTTTACATAATAAGTTTAACTGGACAAATTTATGTCACAAAATAATCCCTGATGTGTCTTGCGTAAAACAATACCAAATATCTGTATTTTGCTACACCTACATCATTGATATAATGCCCGAGAACAAAAGTCAAAAGTGATTTGTAGCGCGCCTCCTTCCTTTAGGTGGTACGTAGGATCTGTAAGTGGGCACAAAGCGCCCATGTGCATGTATTTTATTGTAGGCATAAAACTAGATTGGGGCAGAGCTAGGGAGACAAAAACTAGTGACAGGAATTAGTTAGTGCGAATTTGATATAACATAGATTCTGTAATATTGACGCATATATTTTTTTCGTGTTTTTATTTTATTATTGTTTATTTTGTTTAACTTTTTTTTTTTTTTACTTTTGCTGGGATAACATGATGAAAGTTATCCCAGCATTCCTCTGAATGCAGATCTCCGATAATAGTGATGTGATTAATGCTGGCCATTAGATCACTATTAGCAGTGATCTGCCTACATATGAAATGCTGGGAGTAAACCAATTATGTCCTCCAAGCATACTCCTCTTCCCCATCAGACTGTTGGAAGCCCGTGATATCATTGAGCTGCTAAGGGTTTTCATGGCAAAGGCCTGAATGCAGGAAGGAAGCTTGCGTATTTTGTGACTGCCAGCTGATTACATTAATATACAGATTGGCTTCTCGGCTTTTTGGCTTAGATCATGCATAGTATATGTTCTTATCAGTGTCTTGCCTGGGCCATTGGTATGGAGCTGGTACACTATACACTGGGTGTGGAAGCTTCTGGGTATACGCAGGTTGGTCCAATAGCTACCTGTAGGAAACCTGGACCCTCTTGATCAAAGCCATGAAGCTGTTTGAAAGCCTGAGAGATCAAGTGCCCCAGGAGTTGTGACTCTGGGGTATCTGAACTCACTTGGGGTTGGATCCCACTGAGTGATGGCACATTTAAATGCACTTCTCTTTCACAAACTCAAGCACATCTACCTCTGTTCTCCGTGGTCTTCTGGCTAGGACACTAAGAGATTTTTTTTATAATTCTGGTTGAATGTCTGAGCTGTAGTCATGGCGCAGATCTTTTTTTTGTCGCTGTGTGTTCACTGTCCATGTTTGCTTCTTTTTTTTTTTTTATTATTACAAAGACCTTTTCAGGGTTACGGGATGTCTCTCCTGGAGGTCTAGAGGGCATGTATGTTCATCATTTTCCTCACCCTCTGTAAGCCTGGCTCCCCCTTCTGGGGGAGCCAAACATCAACTTTGGCTCCTGGTGGACACTAGGGTGGCGGCCCAGGTGAAAGCCAGAAGCAAGAGGGGCTCTCCCTAAGCATCCGCAAAGGGACGCCATCGATCACCAACCTTGGCAGTGTAGGGCTGGAAAAGGTTTGTGGGGACCGTTCTTCTTTTGGAGAAGGCTTGCATAAGACCGCATCCTTGTGTACTTTTCCGTGTGCTATCCTGCACTATTTTTGCAATTTGGGGGAGAGAAAGCACATACTCAGGCTTTAAAAAAAATATACATATTGGCCGCATAGGAGAGTTAAAGAGGCTCTGTCACCAGATTTTCAAACCCCTATCTCCTATTGCAGCAGATCGGCGCTGCAATGTAGATAACAGTAAAGTTTTTTTTTTCAAAAATGAGCATTTTTGGCCAAGTTATGACCATTTTTATATTTATGCAAATGAGCCTTTCTTATGTACAACTGGGCGTGTTTAAAGTTATGTCCAACTGGGCGTGTATTGTGTGTGTACATCTGGGCGTGTTTACTTGTTTTACTAGCTGGGCGTTGTGAATAGAAGTGTATGATGCTGACGAATCAGCATCATCCACTTCTCTTCGTTACCACCCAGCTTCTGGCAGTGCACAGACACACAGCGTGTCCTCGCGAGATCACACTGTGACGTCACTCACTTCCTCCCACAGGAACTTCATCGCGTCGGATGAGCGAGGACACGCTGTGTGTCTGTGAACTGCCAGAAGCTGGGTGGTAACGAAGAGAAGTGGATGATGCTGATTCGTCAGCATCATACACTTCTATTCACAACGCCCAGCTAGTAAAACAAGTAAAAACGCCCAGATGTACACACACAATACACGCCCAGCTGGACATAACTTTAAACACGCCCAGTTGTACATAAGAAAGGCTCATTTGCATAAATATAAAAATGGTCATAACTTGGCCAAAAATGCTTGTTTTTGAAAAAAAAAAACAACACATTACTGTTATCTACATTGCAGCGCCGATCTGCTGCAATAGGAGATAGGGGTTTCAGAATCTGGTGACAGAGCCTCTTTAAGGGGCCCCTTGAATAGATGCATATATAAGGGAGGTGAGCTAGTGAGTGCATTTGCATCAACTAACCCTGAAGTGCTACTCCGGGATGGAACTCAACACATGCTCTGGAAACAGTATGGGTTCCCTCTAATTAATCCAACTTATTAAAGCATACCTCCAGTGATCCACCTGAAAACCTTTTAGGATGTGTACCCTAGTATGTGATTTCACGTTTATAATCAAGAATTAAAAATATAGTATTCTGTTGTTTTTTAGCTTCATTCATTTGCAGGCTGCACACTCCATTTCAGTACTGGGCAGAGTAGTAGGGAACTTGAATTACTGCAATACTTTACGTTCTCCCTGCTAAGACAATAAGAGAGATATAGATAGTGAGATAGATATTGTTCAAAGAAATTTAATATTCTACCAAATTAGGAAATTTCAGGCTGTCTGAGTGTGTACAGTGTAAAATGAGCGAGAAGGTTGTAGAAACAGTGACCGGTGACTAAATACAACTTCACTTTATCTTTTACATGGCAGACAATGATAACAACTTCCTGTTAGTGGAATAGGAAGGAGAGGTCGGCAGCACAAACGACTGAGCTTTGCATGAAAATACTTTATGGGTCTGTTTAGTAGGTGCAAATGCACAGATTAGCTCACTAGGGAATCTTGTAGATATTTTAATTAAAACGTTTCTGTTTTAGCGGCACATGCCCTCTAACTTTCATGTCTATTTTAATCTACTAAATACTGTTGCAAAACAAAATCTTCTTTCTAATGAGTTAATTACCACCATTACTGTCTGGTTACTGACTGCCTATTAGTGTGGATCTTTGAACTATATTACATATTAGCAGTGTGTTAGTGCCCGATAATGATAGGCAGTATATTCAGTACCGGTAATACTTAATTATATCCAATACTATTCACGGACAACCAATGGACACTCAATGATTACTATTTGTTATTAACTGCTTTGTTCTGCTTTGACTGGAGCTTGAGATTGACTTTATAACTCTACTTACCTTATTGTTTTCTAGTTCTTTGACTTGCTACTAACGTTCCTTGACCACATGACAGCTGTTTGGTTCAAGAGACTGTATATTAGGCACCAGGACCTGAGAATACTTTATAAGGAACCCAATATCTTCTTGCAAGAATTAAAGAGGCTTTCTCATGAAGACAACCTATTTGGTCCAGCTACTCTAACTCCCCATCAGTGTTATCGCTAGGGAAAGTCACAACTAGCCATACAAATCCCAATGTATGCAGCAATGGAAATGGGGCATTACATGCTACCCGTTCAAGTGAATAACCTGAATAAATCCACCAGAGATGCTTTTTGTGAGCCTCTCTTAGCTGTGGTTTATATATGTTATGACTCAATAGAGCAAGGCGCTAGGGAATGTCAAATTCCCTGCAACTCTTCAGCAGTTTCTATAATCGTTGTCTAGTTTCCACACTATAGGCTACTATAAACAATCACCATGTAATATTTAATACTTCATTTTATTGTCTAACTGGAAAAGTTTCTGCACACTATAGGAGGATACACATAACGGCTTGAATTGCTGTTGCAGAACTATGTGGTTAAATCGAAATCAATATAAAAATGACTTTTTGTAAGTTTTGGGCAGTCTTATTAATTATGGACAACTTTGTCCCTTCATTAGAATCGACTTTCAAATATTTGTATTATGTTTATGTGTTTTTTTTCCCTAAACAGCTGTAATAGTTGCAGATAATGGGCACCACTCACATCATTAGGTAAGGCATCTTTGACACATTGTTATTACAGAACAATAAACTATGCATGGCTTACGAAACAGAGTGCAAATGTATTAATTGTAACACTGTTGATTGGAGTCACAGCTCAGTGTATTAAATTAGAATAATTAGGCTTAAATATTTTACTGCTGACCTGATCTTAACCTCCCAACAGTGCAAAACAGATCTTAATGCTAATGAGTACTTTGTTATAATTTCCAATCATGGCTAATGAAGTGTTTCTGTTTTGCCATGAAATAAAGTTTTATCTACTTATTAAAAACCATGCGCAATGTTCTTTGCTCTTTCTGTAAGTTTTTATTCTACACTTTTGGTCCACTTGCTCCATTCTTTATTTCTTTATGTTCACAAAGGATAAAAATGGGAAATGAAATGAAGAATGAGTTACTATGGGCAATGAAAAAGGTTCTAACACTCTTACTGCGCAGTAACTGTTAGAGAGTGACCTAAGTTTAAAGAAGAAAATCATGTAATTTAATAAGTTCCTTTACTGTAAAAAAACAAAAAACAAAACAGACATCCACCATTTTGTTTTAATATATATGTATGCTAGGCATCATCATCACTATTGAAGTACTAACTTTAGAATATTCTAAATGGCCTGGAAGCTGAGGAGCCCTTACTCCAGCAATCCAAAACATATCTGCCTGCAACGTCTTATTGTACCATGGCAAACTTTTTGTGAAACACTACAAGTCCTTGTATGCTTTACAGCGTGAAGTGGCTAAAATGAGTGATGTCATTTTCTGCTTGTGGCGGAAAGAGAAAGTGACATAATTTCTTAGCTACAGAAAATTCCCAAATCTATTAGCCATCTTAGGCAATTGATAAGTGTCATGTCCGTGGCTGCGGGCTGTCCGCTCCATTCTCCCCCTAATAGCCGCAGCCACAAGTCGGCAAGCACTGGCCCCAGCCTCCTCCTCAGAAGCCAGCGCTCGCATCTACTCACCACTGCCGGATCCCGCAGGGTGCGCGCGCACGCTCGTGCACGCTCTTAAAGGGGCAGCGCACGCACGGACCTCGTTCCTGAACTTTGACCCGTGAGTACTCTGGACTATAAGAGGGGTCCAGCCCCCTAGTTCTATGCCTGAGTTTTGTTGTTGTATTCCTAGTCTGTCTTGCAAATGGCCCCCTAGTGTTTCCCGCTCCCAGTGTCTCCTGTTCCTGTTCCTGTAACCTGATCTAGTGTCGTGCTTGCTGTTGCCATGCTGTGCTGTATTCTATGCCTGACCTGCTTCTCCACACCTGACGTCCACCTGCTGCCAAGTTCCTGCCTAGCCTGCCTTGCTACTGTCCGACCTGCCACAGGTACCCTATAGGAACTATAGACTTTGACCTGCGTCCTGTTGGCCAGCCACCTTACCGCCTGGGTGGTATGGCCCAGTGGGTCCACGAACCCTTCGTGACAATAAGTAATATCAAATTTTTCCAAAAAGACAAATAATTTTTTTATTATTTTTTTTATTATATTTAGTTGAGTTTTTCCAACAATTTTTAGCAAACCATCAATGAATCAACACTAATACAAGTTTTATGTAAAGGTTGCATGTCCCGAGCTTCAATCCACCTGCCAAAATGGAGTAGTCTGCCATGATGTGGACCCTTTTAATTATTTTAAAAATCAATAATCACAACAACATCCTGGGAAGTTTCTTACTCTCACTGGTCTTCCAGCAAACATTTGGAACACTGGTTGGTAAGATCGTAAAGGAAACACAATGAATGGCCCAGAATAGAATAGAATAGAATAGAATAGAAAGACTTTATTCAGCCCCAGTGGGAAATTATTCACATAAAAGAACTTACAAACAATAATACACTTAAAAAATTAAATATATAAGCATATAGTCAATAAATTACCTCAGTAACCCACGACTGATTATACTACAAAGTCTACCTACCGATTATTAACAAAATCCATGTCTATCTCTTCTTGCCTGTGATTTATTGTAAAGGTTTATGTCAGATAGCAGAAAAGAACACCTATAGCGCTCCTTCATGCATCGCAACTGAACTAATCTGTGGCTGAAGGTACTACGCTGTACCTTTACCACTTCTCTTAATGGAGTAATTCCTAAATCGCTTTGAACCTAGATAGCATTCATTTATTATCCACTTTACACTTGATTTCGTCAGTAATTACACTAGTCAAAAAGCCGCATTTAAGATTTGATCCAAAATTGCGCAGAAAATTGTAACTCTTGTCTTCTCACTCAAAAAAAGAAAATTGGTTATGGTTGAACTGTAAAAGTACCTTTAGCCTCATTTATCAAAGGCGAACATTTAAAAAGGCGCAAATTTCTGGTCTAAATATATGGCTGCATAGCATACATAGAAAATTTTTTTGAGCCACTTATATTACCAAGTCCTTTTTCGTGCCCCTTTTATCCAATGTTTTACCATGTAATGGAGAAAATTTGTTGTAACATTTATCAACTTATCTTTCTCAGCTTACTTGCTCGTTTTAGTATTATCCATATGCTAATAACAGTACGCTCAATAACATCTACTTTACCTTGGTTTGTGTATCTGGATTTCTGTATTTCTTGATATGTTTTTTATATTATCTGAAGTTATTCATGCAATATCTTCCATCCATGAGTACATCTTATTGCTCATTACTAGTTGTCCAGGTGACAAAACTCACAAGTTGTAATTTGTATAGAGTAACATTTGTTGCTCTCTTCCTCTAAGAATCTTTTATCTCCATACTTTAAATGGAACACACAGCAGTAGTTTTTTGCAACATATGCTTCACTCATTGGATTCCAATGAGTATATTAACAAAGCAGTCGTTATGGTTTTTCTGTTTTATAATCCATTGCAAACAACACTTTTTGATTATCTTTAATTCCCTCAAATAGACCAGGGGGCTCTGTCTGCTATGCAAAACATTTATCGGGCTATTACATTGTAGTTTGGCAATGATGTATGTACACACACTGCAACATCGCAAAGTTCTTGGCTGCCTGCCCTATATGCATTCAGAACCTGCTCCATTTAGCTGTCAAGTTATAATTTCCAGTTAGAAATATTTTCTGTTTTACATTGCTTATATCCCTACCACAATGTTAAGGGGAATTTACCTCTGTGTTGGCAGGGTAGGGTTGCGCCTCAAGGGGTATTCTTTATTACAGTTACATGTTTATTGCTTTAATGAAAACCTGCCACCTCTCCTGACATGTCTGTTTTAGTATATATTTGTATTCCTTACTCCATAATAATTGTGGAGCATATGTTCTTAGAATTCTACGTTGTGCCATTCCTCTGTTATTCTTCCTAGAAATGTATGAATAAATTGACAACTGGTTAAAACAATTCCCTTTGTTAAAAGGGTGTGTTCCTACACAGTCTCACTCTGTCAGCACTGATTAAAGATTGTCTGTCTATGTTGGGACACCCCCCCCCCCCAACTGGTAACACCCAGTTGTCAATTTATTTATCAATTTCTACGAAGAATAACAGGGGAATGACACAACGTAGTGTTCTAAGAAAACATGCTTCAGAATTGTATTTTCATGGGCAATAAAATTATTTACTAAACGGACATGTCAGAAGAGGTGACAGGTTCTCTTTAAGTGATGCTCTACTACTGAGATGTTTCAAAAAAATAACCGTGCATCATTATTACTTAGAATAACACCAGTATATGGCCCGCCAAAACAACAGAAACCTGATGAAACGGAGGCTAACTGTCCACTATTCTAATTTCTACAAAAAAATGTCTGAATGTAGCTATATATATTCCCTCCCCTCAAAGAGGTAAACATTTTGAATTTTGCCCAACAAGAGTCCTAAAAATTGTATCTATTGCGATGTCCATTACATGTTCATTATATATTGGACTATTCATTATTCTGAGCTGGTGCATGCCATAAAGAAAGGACTGATCAGTCAATGATCTGTCGCCTCCCTCTTGTTGCCACCATCAGAAGATCAGTAGGTTGTTTTTATCGTATCTACCCTTTTGTTGTAAACCCACCGTCCAACAGGACTGACAAGGATTTGTGAGAACAAAACATGCCTGTCCAAATCTACAGCTTCAGAGTTTTGTTTCTGGCCATATATTTTCCCTCCAAATAAGTGTCCAATCGTGAAATTCATGGATGGGCCAGATGTGCAAGAGCAGCTTTATGCTAACCAGGGATTTATTCTGAATGTTGCGCAATTGTCTCCGGTAAACTCTGGTAATTCCTGCCGGATGTGTGACAGAGGCCCATAATGGAGTCTCCAACAAAGAGGTGAGCGAAGCCTTAGCTACAACTTTGCAGCCGCTACTAGACATTTTACCAACATTTTACTTTGATATGAACAAAATAATTTTCTAATGAAAAAAATTCTGATAGTAGCAAAATATTTTTGTTTAATGTGGTTTAGTGATGAACTTTCGGATATGGGAACCTTTGTGTCTACTGCCCTTTTTCCCTTGAAGAGAACAACTTATCAGCTATGATAACCAGTGTCTAGCTATGCTAGATCAAAGATTACTGCTGTGTTAACAGTCTCTTTTTCCTCCTTCCAAGAATACAAAGGGCTTGTAATTGTTATTGTTCATGTCAGTATTATCTGCTTTTATCATTTGCATTATCCATGTCAAGAATCAGAAATAGAAAATGTTGCAGGGCAAGGTTGAACGACCATTACATTGTTAAGTTACACTCATGAAAATCACTGGCTTTGCTATTTTAGTGGTTAGTGGTTAACATTTTTTTCAATTGTCATTTTCCTGTTCTGCTAGGTGTAAAGGTGACCGCTCAGCAACGGGTTCTCAGCAGTTTCCAGTCGACAGCTAATCACATTGAATTATTGGGTGATGGTAACTGAAATCTATGACAATCAAAGTGTACCAGGATCTTCCATAGTGCCAGAAAGCAGCATTTGGGGTTTCTTATATGCCATGTGGGACACCTTGACTTAGGCTCGGTTATAGGGTAAATCAAAACATTCACATGGGGCGGTAGTGGTGCAGCAGACAGCCGCTCCATTACTGCACTGCAAAAACGCCCTGCATATTCTTGCATTTTTGCGGCAATTTTAACAATTACTGTTACATTTTTATAAGGTACACAGTTCTAGAAATATGAAAAAAACTTCAACTTATGGGTGGCCCTGACTTTTGTAACATGCTATACAATATATAGATCTCTGCTGTACCTTAATTGAAGGCTACATTGCTACAGATCTCGGTGTCTTCTCTTCCCGCGCATCAATGAGCCATGGATGCCCATGACCCTATTGCCAATTCACCGGATGTCGTTCCTTGGACCACTTTTAGTAGGTAGTAACCACTACCGGGAAAACCCCACAAGACCTGCCGTTTTGGAGATGCTCTGACCCAATTGTCCAGCCACCACAATATTGCCCATGTCAAGTAGCTCAGATCCTTACAATTGCCCATTTTTTCCTTCTTTCAACACATCAAGTTCAAGAACTGACTACTCAATTGCTGCCTAATATAGCCCACCCTTTGAAAGGCGCCATTGTAATGAGATAATCAATGTTATTCACTTCACCCATCAGTGGTTTACGGCTTAACCCCTTCACGACATTTGTCGTAAGTATACGTCATGGAAAGCCAGTGCTTCCCGCAAAATAACGTATACTTACAACAAATGCACGACACCGTCTCAGAAGCTGTGTCGGTGCCATCATCCCCGGATGTCAGCTGTATCTTACAGCTGACATCCTGCTGTGACGGCGGGGACCGAAGTTGGCTTCGATCCCCGCCTTTAACCCCCTAAATGCAGCCATCAAAGGCGATCGCTGCATTTAAGGTGTTTGCAGCTCATCAACACCCCAGCAATGAAATTTCCGGGGTGTCGGTGGCTGCAATGGCAACTGGAGGCCTAATAGTGGCCTCCTGGTATGCCTAGTACCGAAAACTTCCAGCCTGAAAGGCTTCCGTAGCCACTGGCAAGATGGCGCCGGCTCAGGAGATAAGCCGGCGTCATCAGCGGTGGATGTCAGCTGTATGTTACAGCTGACATCCACCTGTAATGGCAGGAACTGGAGCTAGCTTCGATCCCTGCCATTAACCCCTTAGATGCAGCGATTGGATGCGATCGCTGCATCTTTGTGGTTGTAAGCAGATTGGCAGCTGTGCCCTGCAATCGCACGACTGCCGACTGCTATTATGACAACAGGAGACCTAACAATGGCCTCCTATCTGCCCTTACGAAAGCCGATTAGGCCCCGCTCAGAGGCGAAGACTAATCGGCTTGCTGTCAGTGAATGACTGACAGATCTAATACATTGCACTACATAGGTAGTGCAATGTATTAGAAAAAAAATCTGACAGTTGGACCTTCAAGTCCCCTAGTGGGACTAAAGAAAAAAAGTTGTAAAAAATATAATAAAAGTTTCAAGTAATAAAATAAAACACAATCACCCCTTTTCCCTTATCAAGTTCTTTATTATTGAAAAAAATAAAATAAACCATAGATATTTGGTATCGCCGTGACCGTAACGGCCTAAACGATAAAAATCTTATGTTATTTATTCCACTTGGTGAACGGCGTAAAAAAAACCTTAAAAAACTATTCCAGAATTTCTGTTTTTTGGTTACTTTGCCCTACAAATATTTAAATAAAAAGTGATCAAAAAGTCGCATGTATCCAAAAATGGTGCCTATAAAAACTATAGCTCGTCTCGCAAAAAATCAAGCTTTCATACAGCCCTGTCGACGAAAAAATTAAAACGTAACGGTTCTCACAACTTGGCGACAGAAAAAATACATTCATTTTACAGAAGTAATTTTATTGTGCAAAAAGTTGTAAAACATAAAAAAGTGCTGTAAATTAGGTATCGCCAGAATTGTACTGATCCACAGAATCAAGTTAACATCTAATTTGTAACGCATGGTAAATGCTGTGTAAAAAAACCTAAAAAAACGATGCCAGAATTGCTGTTTTTTGGTCACTTTGCCTCCCAAAAAATAAGATTAAAAGTGATTAAAAAGTTGCATGTAGCCCAAAATGGTATCAATAATGACTACAGCTCGTCCAGCAAAAAAAACAGCCCTCATACCACTACGTCTATGAAAAAATAAAATTAGTTAAGGCTCCAATAAGTCAGGAAATAAAAATATGCGGTTGTGCAGATCAGAGGGGAACATTTAGTCTTTTTCATGAGGCGATTTATCGGGGCCCTAAAATTAGGGAACCAGGAAGGGGAGGACCCAAGCATACCAGGACAACACTTCCCAGCAAAATTCCCCAAACTGCAAAGGTGCGGAGTGTGGACCAAAAAGGGGATAAGTAAAGACACCATTTATCAGTGCGACACCGGCCTGTGCAGAAAAGATTGCTTCACAGTGTAACAAACATCTATGGATTATTTTATTGTTTACCCCATTATTATACCACCTGACTATGCCCCTGATGTACTCTGTCTGGCTTACATGTACCCTTACATTATAAACTGAAATACCAGTAAAACTCCAAACAAAACTACTACCAAGCAAAATCAACGCTTCAAAAGCCAAATGGCGCTCCCTCCTTCTGAGCCCTACAGTGTGCCCAAACAGCAGTTTAGTTCCACATATATGGCATCGCCATACCCGGGAGAACTCTTTTAACAATTTTTTGGGTGTGTCTCTCCAGTGACATAAGTTTTGGCACGACATATTTGCCACTGCAATGACATATCTTGGGGAAAATTAAATTTTTTATTTTGCACCATCCACAGCGCATTCATTTATGGAAAAGACCTGTGGGGTGAAATTGCTCACTACACCCCTTAATAAATGCCTTGAGGGGTGTCGTTTCTAAAATGGGGTCACTTCTCAGGGGTTTATTTTATTACTTCACATCAGAGCCCTGCAATTGTGAACCAATACTTTATATGTCGCCAAATTAGGCCTCAATTTTGCATGGTACTCATTCACTCCTAAGCCGTTGAATGTCCAGGCAAAAGATTAGGGCCCAATGTAGGGTGATTCTAAAACCATGCATAGTAATTAGAGAACTGTCTTGTTATGGTGGCACAAGCTGGGCACCACATATTGGCATATCTATGGAAAAAATCCTATTTTCACTCTGCAACATCTGCAACATCGAGTACACACTAATTTCTGCAAAATACCTGCGGGGTTAACATGCTCACTACACCCCTAGGTGAATACCTTGAGGGGTGTAGTTTGGGGTTTTCTACTGTTTTGGTCCCACAGGGGTCTTTGCAAATGATACATAGCGACCAATCCAGCAAATTCTGTACTCTGAAAGCCAAATGGTGCTCCTTCACTTCTGAGTCCTGCGTGCTCCCAAAAATCAGTTTATGACCACATATGGGGTATGGCCATACTCGGGAGAAATTGGTTTACAAATGTTGGGGTTCTTTTTTTCCTTTATTGTTTTAAGAAAATGAAAAATATTGCGCTAAAGCTACGTCTTATTGGAAAATAATAACATTTTTATTTTCACTGCCCAATTCAAATAAAATCTATGAACATCTGTGGGGTCAAAATGATCACTACACCCCGAGATTAATTCCTCAAGGGGTGTGGTATCCCAAATGGAGTCCCTTTTGGGAAGTTTCCACTGTACTGGTATCTTATGGGCTTTGCAAAAGCGACAAGGTGTCAAGAAACCAATCCAGCAAAATCTGTGCCCCAAAAGCCAAATGGCGCTCCTTCTCTACTGATCCTTGCCGTGTGGCCAAACAGCAGTTTATGACCACATATGGGGTATTTCCGTACTCCAGAGAAGTTGCTTTACAAATGTTGGGGTTCTTTTTTTCCTTTATTTGTTGAGAAAATGAAAAATGTTGAGCTAAAGCTACGTCTCATTGAAGAAAAAGGATTGTTTTTATTTTCACTGCCCAATTCTAAACGTTACCGAAGTGTCAGGATTCTAAATAGACATCACGTCCTGGCTGGTAGTGATGCCTATTCATTGTCAGGACACTTGAGTAACGTTAATGTGTGTGTATGTGGCTGCACATAGTGATCTAGTAAGATCACTATTGCTGTGTAAATTAATAGGGAGAAGTGTATGACGCTGATTGGTCACTGATTGGTCAGCGTCATACACTTATCTCCACAACGCCCACTTGGTCAAAAAGTAAAACACGCCCAGTTGGGCATTAAGAAAGTCATTAGCATAAAGCTAAAATAGATCATAACTCCGTCAAAAATGATCGTTTTTGTAAATAAAAAACACTGCAGTAATCTACATTACAGTGCCGATCATATTATGTAGGAGATAGGGCACTTATAAGGTGGTAACAGAGCCTATTTAACCCCTTCCCAACATTTGACGTATCCATACGCCAAAGTCGGGTAGGGAAAGTATGGAACGGGCTCACGGAGTGAACCCGCTACATACGATGCCGATGTCGGATGTTTGTTACAGCCGACACTTCAGAGTAACGAGCGTCATCAAGCTCGAGCGCGATACTGCTTGTTTAACTCGTTAAATGCCGCGGTCAATAGCGACCGCAGCATTTAAATCGTTAGAAAGAGGGAGATGACCCCTCTAACAGCTCATCGCGCCCCCCACAATGGAATCAAGGGGGGCGATGGTTGCTACGGCTGCCTGGGGGCCTAATGAAGGCCCCCAGGTCTGCCATCTTTCTGCACCTATTAATAGATGCCTGTCAGAATCACGATATACAGCAATACATTAGTATTGCAGTATATCGTGCAAGCGATCTAACGATCGCTGGTTGAAGTCCCCTAGGGGGACTAATAAAAAAAGTAAAAATGAGTTAAATAAAGTATTTTTTTTATGTAAAAAAAAATTACAAGTTCAAAAAAACACCCATTTTCCCATTTTCCCCCTAGAGCATAGTAAAAAAATAAAAAAATAAATATAATTGGTATTGCCGCATCCGTAAAAGTCTGAACTATTACAATATATCATTATTTAACCCACACGGTGAAGGCCGTAAAAAAATAATAATTGTAAACGCCAGAATGTCTATTTTTTGGTCACTTCATCTACAAAAAAATGAAATAAAAAGTGATCAAAACGTCGCATGTACACCAACATGGTATTATTAAAAACTACAGCTTATCCCGCAACAAAATAAGCCCTCATACCACTTAATCGACGGAAAAATAAAAAAGTTATGGCTCTCGGAATTTTGCGACGCAAAATAAATTTTCTTTTTTACACTTTCGGTTTTTAAAATATAGAAAAAACTATATATATTTGGTATCGCCATAATTGTATTAACCCACAGAATAAAGTTAACATGTTGTTTTAAATGCACAGTGAGTTCCGTAAAAACAACGCGCAAAAAACATGGAGGAATCGCTGTTTTTTTCATTTTCTACCCCTCAAATTACTTTTTTTCCCGTTTCCTAGTACATTATATCGCACAATAAATGGTGCTACGAAAAACTACAACTCGACCCTCAAAAATCAAGCCCTCATAGTACTATATCGACGGAAAAATAAAGAAGTTATGGCTTTTGGAAGGTGGGGAGGAAAAAAACAAAAATGAATATCCGAAAAAGGGCTGCGGCGGGAAGGGGTTAATAGCTCCCTTTTTTTTTGTTTACAATGAGCTGGAGAAAGACTTATCTATTGTAAGGGTCAGTGGTGTAACTACCGCCGTAGCAGCCGTAGCGGCTGCTACGGGGCCCGCGGCATGAGGGGGCCCGTGTCTCCCGCCGGCACAGGCCCCCACCATGGCCGCAGGCTCCGCTAGCAACCGCTATGGCTGCTACAGCGGGACGCCACTGAGCAGTACGGCAGAGCAGGGAGGTATCTCCCCGCTCTGCCATTAAACAAAAAACATGTATCCCCTATCCACAGGATAGGGGATACATGTGTAATCGCTGGCAGCGATAAGGAGAACGGGGGACTGAAAGTCCCCTGAAGTTCTCCATCACAAACCTCGGACTCCCGGGGTCTGTGTCGGCAGCTCCGGAGAAATGAATGGAGCGCCGGTCGCGCTTGTGCGCATATGTGACCAGCGCTCCATTCATTTCTACAGAGCTGCCGACACAGACGCCGGAAGTCAGAGGTTAGTCATGAAGAACTTCAGGGGACTTCCAGTCCCCTGTTCTCCTTATCGCTGCCAGCGATTACACATGTATCCCCTATCCTGTGGATAGGGGATACATGTCTTTTGTAGGACACACTGTAGGGCGCATTTTTTTGGGAGGGGGGACGCTGTATGGCGTTCCCTACAGGGGGGTGGCTATATGGCGTTCCCTACAGGGGGGGTGGCTGTATGGCGTTCCCTACATGGGGGGATGCTGTATGGCGTTCCCTACCGGGGGGGACATGCTGTATGGCGTTCCCTACAGGGGGACGACGCTGTATGGCGTTCCCTACAGGGGGGGACGCTGTATGGCGTTCCCTACAGGGGGGGACGCTGTATGGTGTTCCCTACAGGGGGGGGCTGTATGGCATTCCCTACAGGGGGGGCTGTATGGCGTTCCCTACAGGGGGGGGCTGTATGCCGTTCCCTACAGACCCCCCCTGTAGGTAACGCCATACAGACTCCCTGTAGGTAACGCCATACAGCCCCCCCTGTAGGGAACGCCATACAGCCCCCCGTAGATAACGCCATACAGTTCCCCCTCTAGATAACGCCATACAGCCCCCTCTGTAGATAGCACCATACAGTCCCCCATGTAGATAGCGCCATACAGCCCCCCTGTAGATAGCGCCATACAGTCCCCCATGTAGATAGCGCCATACAGTCCCCCTGTAGATAACGCCATACAGCCCCCTGTAGATAGCGCCATACAGCCCGCCCCTGTAGATAGCGCCATAAAGCCCGCCCCTGTAGATAGTGCCATACAGACCGCCCCTGTAGATAGCGCCATACAGCCCGCCCCTGTAGATAGCGCCATACAGCCCGCCCCTGTAGATAGCGCCATACAGCCCGCCCCTGTAGATAGCGCCATACAGCCCGCCCCTGTAGATAGCACCATACAGCCCGCCCCGTAGAGAACGCCATACAGCCCCCCCGTAGATAACGCCATACAGCCCCCCCGGAGATAGCGCCATACAGCCCGCCCCTGTAGATAGCGCCATACAGCCCCCCGTAGATAACGCCATACAGCCCCTCGTAGATAACGCCATACAGCCCCCCCGTAGATAACGCCACACAGCCCCCCCGTAGATAACGCCATACAGCCCCCCGTAGATAACGCCATACAGCCCCATCGTAGATAACGCTATACAGCCCCCTCTGTAGATAGCGCCATACAGCCCCTTCTGTAGATATCTACAAAGGGGGCTGTATGGCGTTATCTACAGGGGGGCTGTATGGCGTTATCAAAAGGGGGAGTTTGTAAAAAAGGCACTATCTACAAGGGGGGGGTTGTGTGACACCCAGGAGAGGGGGGGCCCCAGTCAAAAGTTTGCTATGGGGCCCAGTCTTTCCTAGTTACGCCCCTGGTAAGGGTTGAAAAGGTGATGTCCTGTATGCAGTTTTTGGCACAATATAAATCAATACAAAGTAGATGCTGTCGCTTCTTGGGATTAATAACAAATTTCAATAACTTTTTTTAAATTTGGTTTTCAATTTGCCTGCAGAACTCGTTCTAATAACCACCCCCTGCAAGGTTATTACTGTAGGACTCCCTGGGGTAAGCTTCACTTTAACACTTATATGTGGAGTATCTGTGGCTACCATTTCAGCACCCACACAAATGTTATCACCTAAGAGACTGCTTAGTTAAATGTCAATGCAGGGGCAAACCTTACGTGAGCCACAATGGTTGCCATATTAGTTGTTACTCCGCCTTCCCACAAACACACATAATGAAATGGCTGAATAGAGTAGATGTCCAATGCAATTTATTTATTTTTTCAAATTAGAAATCTCAAAATTCTGCATTTGGATGAAAATGTAAAAAAATAACAAACTGTGCAATATACTTACAGTGCCTTACAAATTTCGCACCTTGCCATTTCTTTTGTTGCTCTGAGTTCATGACCTGCCATCCAATATGAAGAAACATCAGGTGACCACAGCAGTGATGGCACTATGGACAGGACGCCACCGCTGCAGCCATCCATGAACGTCAAGTTAGAACATTCAGAGGAACATCAGAAGATTTAGGGACCCACAAGGTCAGCAGTGGGGGAACAAAGTGGAATTGGTATACTGAGTACTGTATATTGCACAGTTTGTCATTTTTTACATTTTGAGCCTAAATGCAGATATTTTAAAATCTGAAAACCCATTTTAGATCAGCGAGGGTCAGATAGAGAAATTCATGACAACGTTTCCATAAACTTTACAATTTATTTTTCAATTCGGAAACTATTTATTTTATTGGGGACAGTAGTGGATCTGCAATGTATCCATCTTTTCTTCTTTTTAGTGTAAGTTCACACGTAACATAAACACTGCAGATTTTCCACAATGGATTTAATACAGCATAATACAGTAGCAGCAGAGTGGATGAGATTTGAGTAAATCTTATGCACACGCGACGTAAAGAATAGGCCGAAAAATCATTCATAAATTGACCTGCGTATCGTTTTTTTTAATCCTCAGCATGTAAATTTATGTTTCTGAATCGCTGCTTTTCTGTTGCGGGTTTCCCCGACTGAATTCAATAAAGAAGTAAAACCTGCAACAAATTGCAGATGTTGCGATTTTTTGTGGTGGAAAAGCTGCGATCCCGCCGCAAAAATAGCAATGTACAAAAAAAAAAGAGATAGTACTTACCCAGATCTCTAAGGTTTTGCGTCCAGTCCGGCCTCCAGGGATGACATTTCATCCCATGTGACTGCTGCTGCCAATCACAGTCTGCAGTGGTCACATGGGATAAAACGTCATCCCATGAGGCCGGGCTGCAGGATGTCAGAGGGAGGCATCACCATGACTACGGTTAAGTATAGGCTTTTTTTTCCCCTCCTGTTTTCAGCAACTGACATTCTGGCCGAATAACTGCGCCACAACTTGGTGCGTTTTTTTGTCCGGAATTCCCTGCGGGGGTCAGGGCGGATACGCTGTGTACTTTTATGCAGCGTGTCCGCCCTGTGTGAACATAGCCTTACTGTACATGAACATGTATCATTGTATGCATCAGTTTTCCAGTCAGTTTGGAAAAGTTGTTCGAAAAAGATCACGTACAAATAGATACTTAATCTGACCACTTGGTGGCAACCAACAATTAAATTTAAGCATCTTTGTTTTTCGAGTAAAATTATGACGCACAAACTTAAATAGTTGGAATAAAACTACTTTTAATGTTAATTGTGCTGCTTCACCTGATCCCCTCTTAGACATTAATTCCCAACACAGTATCTTAATATGAGAAAAAAAAGAAGTCGCCCATTCATTCTAAGAGAACAAAAAGAAAATCATGAGCTAATTCAATAAATTGTTTTAAGGACATTAGCACGTTTAAGCATGTTCTGGTGCACAGATTATATAGTGACCTTGAAGACCCTCACATCCTGATAGAATTCTATGTCAGCGTCTATCTAGATAATAAAGTCTTATATTAACTTCACCTAGAGGCTATACTTATGCTAAGCTCGGCAGCTTTCTCCAGAATGAGCTAAATTGAGATGAATTTGTATGATGTCGATCTATGGTATTAGTAAAAATGCCATAAATTTCACAGGAAATCTGTAGACTAGTCATTTTTATAATCAATTTAACCCTTAAGCAAAATCTTGAAAAAAATAAAAAAAATAGATTTTCTTGTCTAACGTTTTATGACATTAAAATAAATATCCCCTTTTCTGTTGTTTTAGCTTTGACAAGTGAACTGTAGCAGCCGCTGACAACTTCCATCTCTATTTTATCTCCATTACATTTATTATGTGTCCAAGAAAGATCCCCTGTTGCCCCTGGGTGCGCAGCTACACAATGTGAAGGGATAAAATAGATTTTAAGCTGTTTACTGTCTCTCCATTGCCCTTTTACTAAAAGAGTCAGCTAAATGACAAGTGTCAACAATATCGGGAACAGAAAAGCAGAAAAAAATAATATACTCAAAAAATAAGAATAATATGATTCTGCGTCTGTGATTTGTGCCTTTTTGCTGTATATTATCAGCCATGTTAATAATATTGTTTAACCCCTTCAGGACCAAGCTCATTTTGGCCTTCAGGACCAGACCCATTTTTTCAAATCTGACATATTTCACTTTATGTGGTAATAACTCCGGAACGCTTTTACCTATCAAAGCGATTCTGAGATTGTTTTCTCGTGACACATTGGACTTTATGATAGTGGAAAAATGTGGTCGATAAATTCAATATTTACCAGTGAAAAACACCAAAATTTGGTGAAAAATTGCAAAAATTAGCATTTTTCTAAATGTAAATGTATCTGCTTGTAAGACAGGCAGTTATACCACAGAAAATTGTTGCTAATTAACATCCCCCATATGTCTACTTTAGATTGGCATCGTTTTTTGAACATCCTTTTATTTTTCTAGGACGTTACAAGGCTTAGAACTTTAGCAGCAATTTCTCACATTTTCAAGAAAATTTCAAAAGGCTATTTTTACAGGGGCCAGTTCAGTTGTGAAGCGGCTTTTAGGGCCTTATATATTAGAAACCGCCAAAAAGTCACCCCATTTTAAAATCTTCACCCCTCAAAGTATTCAAAACAGCATTTAGAAAGTTTCTTAACCCTTTAAACGTTTCACAGGAATTAAAGCAACGTAGAGGTGAAATTTTCAAATTTTATTTTTTTTTGCAGAAATTCATTTTTATTCTATTTTTTTTGTAACACAGAAGTTTTTACCAGAGAAACGCAACTCAATATCGATTGCCCAGATTCTGCAGTTTTTAGAAATATCCCACATGTGCCCCTAGTGCGGTAATGGACTGAAGCACCGGCCTCAGAAGCAAAGGAGCACCCAGTGGATTTTGGGCCTCCTTTTTATTAGAAAATATTTTAGGCACCATGTCAGGTTTCAAGGGCTCTTTCGGTGCCAAAACAGTGGAAATCCACCAAAAGTGACCCCATTTTGGAAACTACACCCCTTGAGGAAATTATCTAGGGGTATAGTGAGCATTTTGACCCCGCAGGTTTTTTGCAGAAATTATTGGAAGTAGGCCGTGAAAATAAAAATCGTCATTCTTTCAAAGATTATGTAGGTTTAGCTAATTTTTTCTAATTTCCACGAGGACTAAAGGAGAAAAAGCACCACAACATTTGTAAAGCAATTTCTCCCGAGTAAAACAATACCCCACATGTGGTTATAAACGGATGTTTGGACACACGGCGGAGCTTAGAAAAGAAAGAGCGCCATTTGGCTTTTGGAGCTCAAATTTAGCAGGAATGGTTTGCGCAGGCCATGTCGCATTTGCAAAGCCCCTGAGGTACCAAAACAGTGAAAACGCCAAAAAAGTGACTCCATTGAGAAAACTACACCCCTTGAGGAATCCATCTAGGGGTGTAGTGAGCATTTTGCCCCCACAGGTGTTTCATAGATTTTATTAGAATTGGGCAGTGAAAATAAAAAAAATCCTTTTTCTTCAATAAGACGTAGCTTTAGCTCCAAATTTTTAATTTTCTCAACAAATAAAGGAAAAAAAGAACCCCAACGCTTGTAAAGCAACTTCTCTGGAGTACGGCAATACCCCACACGTGGTCGTAAAATGCTGTTTGGGCACACGGCAGGGCTCAGAAGGGAAGGAGCGCCATTTGCTTTTGGTGTACAGATTTTGCTGCATTTGGTTTCTGGTCGCTATGTTGCATTTGCAAAGTCCTTGTGGGACCAAAACAGTGGGCCCCCCCCAGAAGTGACCCCATTTTGGAAACAACACCCTCAAGGTATTCACCTAGGGGTGTAGTGAGCATGTTAACCCCACAGGTGTTTTGCAGAAATTCGTGTGCACACGATGTGGGAGAATGAAAATGGGAATTTTTCCTTAGATACGCCAATATGTGGAGCCCGGCTTGTGCCACCATAACAAGACAGCTCTCAATTATTATGCGGTGTTTCCCTGTTTTAGAATCACCCTACATGTGGCCCTAATCTTTTGCCTGGACATTCGACAGGGCTCAGGAGTGAAAGAGTACCATGTAAAATTGAGGCCTAATTTGGCGACTTATAAAGTATTGGTTCACAATTGCAGAGGCTTTGATGTGAAATAATAAAAGAAACCCCTGAGAAGTGACCCCATTTTGGAAACTGCACCCCTCAAGGCATTTATTAAGAGGTGTAGTGAGCATTTTCACCCCACGTGTCTTTTCCATAAATGATTGCGCTGCGGAAGGTACAAATTAAAATGTTTCCCTAGATATGCCAATTCAGTGTCAAATATGTCATAACCAGCTTGTGCCACTTTTTTTTTTATATAAAGCGTTCACCGTACGTTATAAACTACATGTTACCTTTATTCTGCGGGTCAGTACGATTCCGGCGATACCAAATTTATAGAACTTTTTTATAACTTTTTGCACAATAAAATTACTTTTGGAAAAAGAATGTATTTTTTCTGTCGCCATGTTGTGAGAGCCATAACTTTTACATTTTTTCATCGATGGAGCTGTGTGAGGGCTTGTTTTTTTGCGAGACGAGGTATAGATTTTATCGGGACCATTTTTGGATACATGCGACTTTTTGATCACTTTTTATTTCAATTTTTGGAAGACAGTGACCAAAAAAACAGTAATTATGGCAGTGTTTTTGAGTTGTTTTTTTACGGCGTTCACTGCGCTGGATAAATAACATAATATTTTTATAGTTCAGGTCGTTACGGTCGCTGCGATACCAAATATGTATGGCTTTATTATTTTTTTCAATAATAAATGACTTGATAAGGGAAAAAGGGCGATTGTGTTTTGTGTTATTATTTGAAACTTTTATTGTATGTTTTCCAACTTTTATTTTTACTTTTTTTACACTTTTTTTGACACTTTTCTTTAGTCCCACTAGGGGACTTGAATGTCCAACTGTTTGTTTGATGTTCTAATACATTGCACTACCTATGTAGTGCAATGTATTGGAACTGTCAGTTGTTCACTGACAGCAAGCCGATCAGGCTCCGCCTCTGGGCGGGGCCTAATCAGCTTACGTAATGGCAGACAGGAGTCCATTGTTAGGGCTCCTGTTGCCATGGTAGTAGTCGCCAGCCTTGCCATCGCATGGCAAGGCTGCCGATTTTCTACAAACCTCTAGGATGCAGCGATCACAATGGATCGCTGCATCGAAGGGGTTAATGCCAGGAATCGGAGCTAGCTCAGGTTCCTGGCGATAGATCGGGGTGTCCGCTGTAACATACAGCGGACACCCACTGCTGATGACGCCGGCTCAGCTTCTGAGCCGGAAGCTGAGCCGGCGCCATCTTGCCGATGTTATCGGAAGCCTCCTGGGCCCCGCCGACGACGGGGCATAGGAGGATTCCGTTACAGGCTGATCAGGAGGTAAGCATTAGCCCTCCGATCGCCTTTGCAGCCACCGGCAACCCAGCGATCACGTTGCTGGGGTGCCGGTGGCTATAAACTCCTCACATGCTGCGATCTCTATTGAACGCAGCATGTGAGGGGTTAATCGGTCGGATCGGAGGCTAGCTCCGGTCCTGGCCGATACCTTAGGGTGCCAGCTGTAACATACAGCTGTCACCCGGTGGTGATGTCGCTGGCTCAGCTCCTGAGCCAGCTTCATCTCCATGACGTACATTTACGTGAAAAGGCGGTAAGCCACCGATTTTAATGACTTTTATATACGTGATCCGGCGGGAAGGGGTTAAAAAGCGTTTTTACTTTTCTGTCAATTTAATCAAAACAGTTATTTATTGTTTATTTATTTTATTATATGTTATGTCCATTGCTTCCCTTTCTATGTATACCTGACAATACAGCTACCCCAGAGGCTGACCTTCCACAGACTCTTCAATAGCATATGTCTCCAGTTATGCAGTAATACAGGGACTTGGAGAAGGCATGGGATGTATCAACTAAGTAGATTGGACACATAGGAAAGTAGTATGAGGTTTGGAGCCACTAAACCGCCAGCATGCCATTACGCAGCTGGGGTTTAATGTTCCATACCTGCCCATATCAAAAACATACATTATGTTTCAGGAATAGTCAGTAAAGTAACTTACAATTTACTGAGATGAGCCCGAGAGCAGCATTGTCAGGGATCATTACTATGTATATTGTTTGAAAAATATTATCCTCACACATATGTATATACATTTCAGTTCTTTGTGTAATATACTGATATATAATAAGTTCTTTGTTCATGTCGGACACACCTATGGAAGACACCGCCCCCTGGAATGCAAGAAGAGTGAGTCTGAGAACTTACAACTGAGAAACCGGTGGGGGCTTGGGCACTCCTACATCTCTGGGGAGGAGGCATGTGTCTTTTTCTGTGTTTCTTTGTTCTGAATAAAAAGTTTCAGTTCTCCTCTTTTCTGATGAAGGGAAAGTTGTGTACCGAACATCTCTGACTGGTTTACTTCTTTCCAGGCATGCCTTCAGCTTTCAATTTACAGAGGTGGTTATTCGGTGTGAAATGACAGGGAGAAAGGAGCTTCCCTGATATACGGACCTGACAGCATCAAGCGCATGCGCATTGAGCATATGGAGCAGAGGACAGTACATTGCGCATGCGCCCGATGCCGCTGGACTTCTTACTCAGATGTCCGTTTCAGTAATAATAAAGTAAATTATAACTTAACAAGAGGTTAAGTTATAATTTACTTTATTATTACCGAAACGGACATTTTTGACATGGGCAGGTTTTGAATACTAATCCCAAGCTGCATAATGGCATGCTGGTGGTTTAATGACTCGAAACCTAGTGCAGTTTTTTACATCTGAGTCACAATTGTGCAAAATCCGTTTTCACGGATCCCTCATAGACATGAGTCTATTAAGGGATCCGTGAAAATGGACGGAAACTAGAACATGTCCTATTTTTTCACGGGCCCTTCACATGGTCCGTTGAAACAACAGCTGTGTGAACAGCCCCATTGAATTGCATGCGTCCGTGTGCTGTCCGTTCTTTTAACAGACAGCACACGGACGTATATATAACCCCTTACTTAAAGACAGATGTGATGGTGGCAGGGGTATATGCAGGATTTTGGCAAGAAAGGGAATTTATGCAAAGTCGAATGCGCATGCGCTAACACATATACACATGGATGCATAAAAATATACGTACTTCTCAGTCACAACTAGTGACACCATAAGAGTGAAAGTACATTAACATTGTCCCTATATGAGCATCATTTCTATCTATGCTCAATGGGGAAAAACTTCCCATTTCTTGGAGAAAAAAGAGGGACAACATATATTCACTATACTCACTGATGGTCATACCTTGCCATGTAGAGATAAACAATGCTCTCATAGTAATAGATAAACAGTATCCACAAAGTGTCATACATTATTCATATATAGGTAGACAATACCCCGAGAATGCTAACTGTTGTCCTCAGAGAGCCTTATAGTCCACACATTGTGCACATAAAGTGTTAAGCTGTGCCCAGGGAATGCCATCCTTTGACAATATAGAGCCATATAGTGCCCCTGAAGAGCCATATATTTTTCACATAGTACTAATGGCCCCACAGTCTCCCCTATGCACAGAGGACATACCACTTACCTTTCAATATGGCACATGCAGGCAAGTGCCTAGGGCAGGCAGGAAGAATAGAGTAGAGTACTAGTAATTCCTCTGCCTCATTTGTTCAGAAACTACATGTTCCATGCCGTTCTGTAACCACACATATATTGTTGGACAATTGCTTACATTTTCAATAATAATTATTCAAATCACAAAATTACTTTTTTTTACCCTGGATTGTTGTTGGGGGTGGCATGGTACTACTCTTTGTAGTTGTCCCTAAGCCATTGGGTCAGCATTATTATATGCATTATTCTGTGGGGAGTAATATTGATGCTGCATAGTAATTCAGTCATAAAGATGTTATGTGGTCTCTGAAATTATTCATATTAACCCCTTCCCTCTGCAGCCATTTTTAAATTTTTTATTTTCGTTTTTTATCACCGCCTTCCAAAATCCATGACTTGTATTTTTCCATTGACATAGCCTTTTTTTAAATTTACTTTTTGCCGTACAAGCTGTAGTATTATTGGCACCATTTAATGTACCATATATTGTATTGGAAACTTGTAAAAATTATTTTGTGGGGAGGAATTAAAAAAAAGCAAACAGCTATTCCTCCATTATTTTTCGCGTTTCGTTTTATGGTGTTCACTGTGCAGTAAATATTACATGTTAACTTTATTCTGTCAATACAGTAACAGCGATACAAAATGTATATAGTTTTTTTTTATGTTTTACTACTTTTACAAAATAAAAATTTGTCAAAAAACCAATTGGTTTGTGTCGTTATTTTCTGAGATCTATAACTTTATTTTTCTGTTGATAGAGCTGTGTGAAGCATTGTTTTTTTTTTGCGGTTTACATTTTTATATTTTTTTTCTATATTCCTAAAAACTTTATTTGATTAAATTTTACATTTTTGTTTAGTCCCACTAGGAAACTTGCAAGCGAGCATTAGATCGCTTGCACACTACGCTACAATACTTATGTATTGCAGTGTATAGCTGTTTTTGCAAGTCTTTAAGGGAGTCTGTCACGAATCCCCCAACACCGCTAACACCACTAGATAGGGGCAGGGGAGACAAGCATACTTATTTTGGTGTTCATGCTAAAAGCAACGCTATGGAAATAAAATTTTAATCCTCACGGCCGAATGGTGTGTTCAGCTTTCTGCTGTAACCTCTTCCCATCCCCTCCCCTTTGCTCTTGAGTGACAGCTCTTGGATCACACGGCATATGAGGCTGATGACTAGTAGAGGCATCCCTCAATAGCAGAAGGGAGAAGTTTGGGAAAGGTTAGAGCGGGATGCTAGAGAGGATGAAAAATTAATTTGCATAGTTTTGCTTTAAGCATAAACGCTAAAATAGGTATGTTCAAACTTGTCTGACGTCTTGACTGATTCCCTCAAATATGAGGACCAAGATGGCAGATGTGGGGGCCTTCATTATGCCCCTAGGCTGTCATGACAACCCATCAGCACCCTGTGATAGCGTCACGGGCGCTAATGAGGGGGCTACTGATCGTGTCATCTTATCGGTTAAATGGCCAGGATCAGAGTTATCCCGATCCTGGCTGCTAGAGCGAGCAGTCAGCTGTAATATGCAGCTGACACCCACGGCATATGGAGTGGGCTCAGCCGGTGAGCCCGCTCCATACTCCCCCTTCCCAACTATGACATGTAAATACACATCAAATGTCAGGAAAGGGTTAAAGAGAATCTCCATCAGAAATTCAACTTTTCATCATAGTGCCCCAACCTGATTTATTTTGTGTATATGGATGTCAGTTCACTGCAGTCCAGACTCCTGTCTGCTTCTGATTAGACACCATCTTGAATTTCTTCCTGCTTTCTCTCCCTATGTGCTATGCTATCAATCCCATGATGTCTCAGTACAGCATCGGCAGATAGAGCCAGTACCAACTCTGCCTGCTGGGAGGACATTGTGATTGTCCTCCCCTCATCATTCTACTAAATAACATAAGGAAATATAAGAATAGAGCCAGGGAGAGCTGTGATCTCCTACATTATAACTGTGTGACAGGAGTCGGCTAATCAGCAGTAAATGTCATAGGAGTTTGTGCCTCCCCCTCTCGTGGAGAGATGTGTGGAATATTCCATGCAAGAGGTTCTGGTGGCAAAAAAGGGAGTCACCAAAGCCTGATTTAGACTGTTGCTATGCAACGGCCCTAGTTTTATATATCATGATAGAAGTAGCAAGGAAAGGAACAGGTAAGAATTCATGAAAAATTCCTTAGTGGAACATATGGGAAACTGTCATTTTGTTTGGAGTTTCCCTTTAATTAATTTGGTTTTGTACTCCAAAAAGGCGCATACATAAGTCTATTTCTATAAAAATGTTAGCCGCTCCCTAAAAATCAAGGCTCATGAGCTATGGAATAGCAACATATTGCCTCCCCCCACACTACTTTACATTACAAAACCTGTGACCACTGTGGATAAAGCTTAGCAGGATGGAGTATGGCATCTTTGGTTTAATCTCAAGTGATTACTTGATCCTAGATTGTAGATCTCCCTGAATACTACACTTTAATACATAATAGACAATAATATGTAACATTTAATCTCCACTGCAAACTTCAGTGGTTAATCAACTCTCGTGGAGATATGACACTCATGACCAACCTGGGATGTGTGCTCACAACCATAAACCGAGGTCTCCCTGTTAATAAAATTTACACTGAAGGCAAGAAGAGGAGTATATAGCAAAATACAAATAAACCGCCCCACTTATCATTCTAGTTTGTACCATTATAGCAAACCTTTTGCTCTTATTTAGAGAACTACACTTGAATCTTGAGAGTGGCCCTTAACTGAATTGATCATTGATTATTCAGTGTTTCTAGGTCACTTCCAGTAAACAATATAATAAGAAATATGGGAATATTATTACCTCTATTTTGGACATTTTGTTTTACTAAAAGATTACTCAAAATTGATCTCTAGGCTCGGTATTAAAATCAGTATAAAATCCCAAACAATAGGATCCTGAAAATATCATACAATTCCCTAGTGGTCCAGTCTAGAGAAAAACACAGCACAGGTGCAATGGAGTTAATATGTCACATTTGGCAGAGCTGATAAACTGTTTATTTCCTATTTTTTCCATTTAATGGATGATTAAATAATTTAATTTGGTAAATAGTATTTCACAGTGGCTGCATTTCAGGAAACATTTTTTTTTGTATTCTGTATTATGGAAATGTAAACATTGTTATACAAATTGAAAACTTATAGTGACATAAAAATGAGTAATAAAACCAATACCAAGACAAACTTAAAAATACCAACTAACCAAGTGAGTAATACAAATTACTTACCAATGCGCTAGTACATATTTTTCTGTACAGTCATTTTGGTTTCTACTCCTGACTAGTGTTTCTCCAGAAGGTCTTCCAAACCACTGCTGTTCAAAATATTATTAAGAGCTGTCATTTTGGATTTATACTCCCGCGTTCGAGTGTTTCTCGAGCAGGTCTTCTGTTGGGACTTTTAGGCTCCTCAATGTCATACAACCTATCCACAAGGCATACATATGCACCATTTTGATTATTTACTCCCTAAGGTAACATGACTGTATGTTCATTATAATGACTCATTATATATAGTACCAAAAAGAAAGAACACTGAGTCTATAAGTCAAATATAAAATACTAATTTGTATTTCATCAATTCTAAAAAATTACATACAAAATACGTTTTAAAAAATGAATCTACACAGATGAAAAGAAGGATCGCCAAGCAGGAGTGAATGTTACATAGATGTTCAATATCAATATACAACAGAATGCATGATGTAAAAAACACAATGTAGAAGTGCGTAGTGCAGAGTAAATGTCAGACGTTGTGCATCCTACTGAGAAGATATTTTACCAAAACTATCATTAGTCCCCACAGGGGATCCAATATGTATTAGAACATTGTAGTACAATGCTACTCCAGAAGTTCCAAATTCCTAATGTAAAGTGCTGAGTGCAAACAGTTAAAAAAAAAGTCTGGGATAGAGAGCGACATACTAACCCATGCTGCTGAGTCTCAAGATTGGTGTCCTGCCTGACGCGCGTTTCAGCTTCCATCTTCGTCTGGGGGTGGCACTTACCAATTCACACTACCTATTTATCATATACGGTGACCAATTGCAGAACGACCTAGTCCATGTGGGGGCATATGTTAAGCGAAATACTTCGAACATTCATCGGCGTCACAACTGCATTTGTCCACAACATCACATCACATGTTATCTGCGTCATGTGTCACGTGAGTCACGCGCATGCTTGCATCTTCACAATGCATCGCATCACGTGCACATAAAGATACCAGCCCATAGTGAGATGCTATGAACGCTTACGCACTTGACCAAGGTTCGCTGTATATGCCGTCAGTTCGTATACAATTGATCTTCATATATATATTTTCAGGTGCATATTTCAAATTTAGATAATAATTTCTAACAGTATTTTGTCTCTAACCCTTTCAAGGAACTTTCGTATTCACACAAAAAGAAAGTATACAAATGTATAAATATATATATATATATATATATATATATATATATATATACACTACCGTTCAAAAGTTTAGGGTCACTTAAAAATGTGCTTATTTTTTAAATAAAAGCACAGTTTTTTTCAATGAAGATAACATTAAATTAGTCAGAAATACACTCTATACATTGCTAACATGCTAAATGGCTATTCTAGCTGCAAACGTCTGGTTTTTAATGCAATATCTACATAGGTGTATAGAGGCCCATTTCCAGAAACCATCACTCCAGTGTTCTAATGGTACATTGTGTTTGCTAACTGTGTTAGAAGTCTAATGGATGATTAGAAAACACTTGAAAACCCTTGTGCAATTATGTTAGCACCACTCTAAACAGTTTTGCTGTTTAGAGGAGCTATAAAACTGACCTTCCATTGAGCTAGTTGAGAATCTGGAGCATTACATTTGTGGGTTCCATTAAACTCTCAAAATGGCTAGAAAAAGAGAGCTTTCATGTGAAACTCGACAGTCTATTCTTGTTCTTAGAAGTGAAGGCTATTCCATGCGAGAAATTGCCAAGAAACTGAAGATTTCCTACAACGGTGTGTACTACTCCCTTCAGAGGACGGCAAACACAGGCTCTAACCAGAGTAGAAAGAGAAATGGGAGGCCCCGCTGCACAACTGAGCAACAAGACAAGTACATTAGAGTCTCTAGTTTTAGAAATAGACGCCTCACAGGGCCTCAACTGGCAGCTTCATTAAATAGTACCCGCAAAACGCCAGTGTCAACATCTACAGTGAAGAGGCGACTCCGGGATGCTGGCCTTCAGGGCAGAGTGGCAAAGAAAAAGCCATATCTGAGACTGGCTAATAAAAGGAAAAGATTGATATGGGCAAAAGCACACAGACATTGGACAGAGGAAGATTGGAAAAAACTGTTATGGACAGACAAATCGAAGTTTGAGGTGTTTGGATCACACAGAAGAACATTTGTGAGACGCAGAACAAATGAAAAGATGCTGGAAGAGTGCCTGACGCCATCTGTCAAGCATGTTGGAGGTAATGTGATGGTCTGGGGTTGCTTTGGTGCTGGTAAAGTGGGAGATTTGTACAAGGTAAAAGGGATCTTGAATAAGGAAGGCTATCACTCCATTTTCAATGCCATGCCATACCCTGTGGACAGCGCTTGATTGGAGCCAATTTCATCCTACAACAGGACAATGACCCAAAGCACACCTCTAAATTATGCAAGAACTATTTAGGGAAGAAGCAGGCAGCTGGTATTCTATCAGCAATGGAGTGGCCAGCGCAGTCACCAGATCTCAACCCCATAGAGCTGTTGTGGGAGCAGCTTGACCGTATGGTACGCAAGAAGTGCCCATCAAGCCAATCCAACTTGTGGGAGGGGCTTCTGGAAGCATAGGGTGAAATTTCTCCCGATTACCTCAGCAAATTAACAGCTAGAATGCCAAAGGTCTGCAATGCTGTAATTGCTGCAAATGGAGCATTCTTTGATGAAAGCAAAGTTTGAAGGAGAAAATTATTATTTAAAATAAAAATCTTTATTTCTAACCTTGTCAATGTCTTGACTATATTTTCTAGTCATTTTGCAAAATTTGATAAATATAAGTGTGAGTTTTCATGGAAAACACAAAATTGTCTGGGTGACCCCAAACTTTTGAACAGTAGTGTATATATATATATATATATATATATATATAGACCGATCCTTGTGTATTTATACATAGAGAATGTGTCAATGTGATCAAAGTGTAACAATATAATATAAATTTTGCCATATGTGACTATTAAAATTAGCAAAATAAATATAAAATGACATAATCGTGTAAATTATACAGTGTATTAATTGTGCAATGAGGAACATATTATATGGTACATTCAATAAGGAAATATCAATACAACAAATTCATATCCACAGAAAAAGCGTAAAGTGACATTTATATATTCATAAACTATATATGCAATTCTGTGCATAAAGTGCTGTGATGAAAAACTTTACACTCCAAATATGTTACAAAATACAACAAGTGAGCAAATAAAAAAGTGAAATAATAGAGTGTACATATATAAATACACAAAAAATATATATATTAGTATTATTGTGCGAAACAGGTAGAAATGAGGAAATAGAGAAAAGGCATCTTATCAATGCCATGTTCCCAATCCTGATCTCTATACAATACATCTTGTTAATGTTAGAATGGTCCCCGACAATAATCTCATCATAGGATGCTCTGCTGCAGGGATTCCCACCGATCATCTGTAATCTGCGGGGGAAATTCAGAGAATGTTAAATTTCTCAGCAGCATCACCACAGGCGAAATAAAGCATTACATAGTGCCCATTTAAATCAATTAGCTGCCTATGTAATATAAGGTCATGGACGTGCCTGTTCACCCAGGGCAAATGACGTGTCAGGGCTCCATTCAGGCGTTCCATCTGAGCTTTCCGTCAGAACGGAGCTGTTAGGGATCTGCCAGGTACTTCATCTAGCTACACTCCTGGGATTAATCAATCCACACCTGAGGCCAGACCTGTTCGACTGACACCTTCTCCCACCAACCAGGGTGGCAGGCTCAGGAGTGGGAGAGCCTATCGCGGCCTGGTCTCTCGGAGTTAGCTCCGCCCCCTGCCCTTTATTACCTGCCCTGTGCTCTCCCTCAGTGCTTGTAATTCTTTTGGATTCCTGGCCCCACTGCTGCTTGCTCCAGCCTGCTTCTGCCGTGCTTCTGCCTTGCTGCAGTTCTGCTTGACCTGCTTTGCTTGCCCTGGCTTGCTTCTGTCTCCGTGTCCGCTCGGGTGTACTCACTTCGTCCTGGTCCTGACTGTTCGTTTGCCGCCCCGTTTCCTCGTGGCGTTCCGTGGCTACTGCCCCTTCCCTTGCGTGTTCCCTGTTTGTCTTCCTGTGCACTTAGCCAGCGTAGGGACCGCCGCCCAGTTGTACCTCGTCGCCTAGGGCGGGTCGTTGCAAGTAGGCAGGGACAGGGCGGTGGGTAGATTAGGGCTCACTTTCCCTTCACCTCCTTCCTGCCATTACATAATTACAAGCCCTTACCTAGTCTACCATTTTTAGGGCAAATCCTCACTCCTCATGAATTCCGCATGGACCCTGCCAAGGTTCAAGCTGTGGCGGAATGGGTCCAACCTGCCTCCCTTAAGGCGTTACAGTGTTTTTTAGGGTTCGCCAACTATTACAGGAGATTTATTGCCAACTTCTCGGTCGTCGCTAAGCCTCTTACGGACCTTACCCGCAAGGGTGCCGATGTCCTCCATTGGCCCCCTGAGGCCGTCCAGGCCTTTGAGACTCTCAAGAAGTGCTTTATCTCGGCCCCCGTGCTGATTCAGCCCAACCAAGAGGAGCCATTTATTGTGGAGGTTGACGCTTCCGAGGTGGGAGTGGGGGCCGTCCTGTCCCAGGGTACCAGCTCCCTCACCCATCTCCGCCCCTGTGCTTACTTCTCTAGGAAGTTTTCGCCCACGGAGAGTAACTATGATATTGGCAACCGCGAACTTCTAGCCATTAAATGGGCTTTTGAGGAGTGGCGGCACTTCCTGGAGGGGGCCAGACACCAGGTAACGGTCCTTACGGATCACAAGAATCTGGTTTTCCTAGAATCGGCCCGGAGGCTTAATCCTAGACAAGCTCGGTGGGCACTATTCTTTACCAGATTTAATTTCTTGGTTACCTATAGGGCTGGGTCCAAGAATATTAAGGCTGACGCTCTGTCACGTAGTTTCATGGCCAATCCTCCTTCCGAGAAGGATCCCGCTTGTATTTTACCCCCTGGTATAATCGTCTCTGCCACGGATTCTGATTTAGCTTCTGATATCGCGGCTGATCAGGGTGCAGCTCCCGGGAACGTCCCTGGGGACAAACTGTTTGTTCCCCTGCAATACCGGCTGAGGGTACTCAGGGAAAACCATGACTCCGCTCTATCCGGTCATCCTGGCATCTTGGGCACCAAACACCTCATTACCAGAAACTATTGGTGGCCTGGGTTGCCTAAAGATGTTAGGGCTTACGTCGCCGCTTGTGAGGTTTGCGCTAGGTCCAAAACCCCTAGGTCCCGACCTGCGGGCCTACTACGTTCCTTGCCCATTCCCCAGAGACCTTGGACCCATATCTCCATGGATTTTATCACCGATTTGCCTCCATCTCAGGGCAAGTCGGTGGTGTGGGTGGTAGTCGACCGCTTCAGCAAGATGTGCCACTTTGTGCCCCTTAAGAAGCTACCTAACGCCAAGACGTTAGCTTCTTTGTTTGTGAAACACATCCTGCGTCTCCATGGGGCCCCAGTCAATATCGTTTCTGACAGAGGGGTACAATTTGTTTCCTTATTTTGGAGAGCTTTTTGTAAAAAGTTGGAGATTGATCTGTCCTTCTCCTCCGCCTTCCATCCCGAAACCAATGGCCAAACGGAAAGGACCAACCAATCCCTGGAACAATATTTAAGGTGTTTCATCTCTGACTGTCAATTCGATTGGGTCTCATTCCTTCCCCTTGCTGAATTTTCCCTGAATAACCGGGTCAGTAACTCGTCAGGGGTCTCCCCGTTTTTCTGTAATTTCGGGTTTAACCCTAGGTTCTCCTCCGTCTCCCCTGGTTGTTCCAATAATCCTGAGGTAGAGGAGGTTCATCGGGAACTGTGCACTGTCTGGGCCCAGGTTCAGAAGAACCTAGAGGCATCCCAGAGCGCACAAAAGATTCAGGCGGATAGTAGACGTTCTGCTAACCCCCGGTTTGTCGTCAGGGATTTGGTCTGGTTGTCGTCCAGGAACTTGCGCCTTAAGGTCCCGTCCAGGAAGTTTGCTCCCCGATTTATTGGACCTTATAAGATCATTGAAGTCCTCAACCCTGTATCCTTCCGTCTGGAGCTCCCCCCATCCTTTCGCATACATGACGTCTTCCATGCCTCCCTCCTTAAACGCTGCTCCCCGTCCTGGTCCCCCTCGAGGATACCTCCTGTTCCCGTTCTCACCCCTGAGGGGGTGGAATTCGAGGTGGCCAAGATTATGGACAGTAGGATGGTCCAGGGCTCCCTCCAGTACCTGGTCCATTGGAGAGGATACGGGCCGGAGGAGAGGACTTGGGTACCTGCCCGTGATGTTCACGCTGGGGTATTGATCAGGAGGTTCCACCTCCTCTTCCCCACTAAACCGGGTCCCCTTAGTAAGGGTCCGGTGGCCCCTCATAAAAGGGGGAGTACTGTTAGGGATCTTCCAGGTACTTCATCTAGCTACACTCCTGGGATTAATCAATCCACACCTGAGGCCAGACCTGTTCGACTGACACCTTCTCCCACCAACCAGGGTGGCAGGCTCAGGAGTGGGAGAGCCTATCGCGGCCTGGTCTCTCGGAGTTAGCTCCGCCCCCTGCCCTTTATTACCTGCCCTGTGCTCTCCCTCAGTGCTTGTAATTCTTTTGGATTCCTGGCCCCACTGCTGCTTGCTCCAGCCTGCTTCTGCCGTGCTTCTGCCTTGCTGCAGTTCTGCTTGACCTGCTTTGCTTGCCCTGGCTTGCTTCTGTCTCCGTGTCCGCTCGGGTGTACTCACTTCGTCCTGGTCCTGACTGTTCGTTCGCCGCCCCGTTTCCTCGTGGCGTTCCGTGGCTACTGCCCCTTCCCTTGCGTGTTCCCTGTTTGTCTTCCTGTGCACTTAGCCAGCGTAGGGACCGCCGCCCAGTTGTACCTCGTCGCCTAGGGCGGGTCGTTGCAAGTAGGCAGGGACAGGGCGGTGGGTAGATTAGGGCTCACTTTCCCTTCACCTCCTTCCTGCCATTACAGGAGCCCTGACTGAAACAAATTGATTTCAATGGTGATGGATCCAGTGCTAATGGTTTGCGTTTGTCTCCGTTGTGCAAGGGTTCCGTCGTTTTGACGGAGTCAAAAGTGCAGTCGACTACAGTATTGTTTCACTCAGGGTTCCGTTCTGACGGAAAACTGAGATGGAACGCCTGAACGGAGCTCTGACGCACATGTGAGCGGAGCCTTATTAAACTATTTGTACTTTTTGAGATACAGCTGTTTTGTATTCTGTATACAGAGCAGCCGTATCTAGAGCTGAGACCTGAGTCCGTCAGGTCAGTGGGACTGATGGGTTCAGTGTCAGCGGGTCCTGCGTGTCGACTGTTCATAACTTAGATGTGATCGATAACAGGTGGATCCTGCGTGTCAGACACAGGACCTGCTGATACTGAACCCGTCAGTCCCAGTGGCCTGACAGATTCAGGTCTCCGTGCTAGATACGGCTGCTCTGTATACAGAATACAAAGCAGCTGTATCTCAAAAAGTAAAAATTGTTTTTAATAAAAAGTATTTATTTAGAAAGTTGCAGAAAACACACTGATTATTAAAAAAAAAAAAAAAAAAAAAAGATTTCAAAGCTGGGCATAGCCTTTAAAGTGGTTGTCCAGAATACAAATTAAACCTTTTGTTGAAGCAGCAGGAGGAGTTAAAATAAAAAAAATAACTAATACTTACCGCTCTCCTCCCACACGTTCCTGCGCTGGGCGCTTGTCATCTCTGTTCTGTGTGTACACAGAGTGACTGCAGCAGTGACATCATATTGACCGTACACCATCGCTGCAGCCTTTTAATAGCCTCAGCGGCATTCAGCTGAGACCAGTAATTAGCTGCGGCGGTGATGTACTGTCGACGTGATGTCACTGCTGCAGTCACTCTGTGTACACACAGAACAGAGATGACAGAAGCCCCCAGCACAGGAACGTCTGGGAGGAGAGCGGTAAGTATCAGGGCTGACTCCAGGTTTATGTGGGCAGGCCCCTTTGTGGGGGAACTTATGGCGGCAGTAAAATGGCAGGAAATGTCACTTTGTGTCCCCATATAGACGTTAGGCCCTGTTTATGCCCCCATATAGAAGTTAGGCCCCCAGTTTGTACCCCCATAAGTTTAGCACCCTCCGTAGATAGTGCCACACAGCCCCCTCCCAGGTAGTGCAACACAGCCGCCTCCCAGGTAGTGCCACAAAGCCCCATGCCAGGTAGTGCCAGCAAGCCCCCTCTCCCAGGTAGTGCCACACAGGCCCCTCTCCCAGGTAGTGCCACACAGCCCCCTCTCCCAGGTAGTGCCACACAGCCCCCTCTCCCAGGTAGTGCCACACAGCGCCCCCTCCAAGGTAGTGCCACCCAGCCCCCACCTCCCAGGTAGTGCATCACAGCCCCCTCCCTGGTAGTGTCACACAGCCCCCTCCCTGGTAGTGTCACACAGCCCCCTCCCTGGTAGTGTCACACAGCCCCCTCCCTGGTAGTGTCACACAGCCCCCCTCCCTTCTAGTGTCACACAGCCCCCTCCCTGGTGGTGTCACACAGCCCCCCTCCCTGGTAGTGTCACACAGCCCCCTCCCTGGTAGTGTCACACAGCCCCCCTCCCTGGTAGTGTCACACAGCCCCCCTCCCTGGTAGTGTCACACATTGCCGACACTGGGTGGGGATTCCGCTTCAGGAGCAGCCCCTCACGTCACTGTCCATATATGGACAGTGTTTTCCGAGGCAGCCCCAGAGCCATAGTCCCGGGCAGAGTGCTACTAGCACTCTGCCCCGGTTCTCCTGCTCTGCTCCTGACATCACTGTCCATATGTGGACAGTGATGCCGTGACGACGGCAGCATCAGCACCCGGTGGCCAAGTGGGCCCCCCAAGGGAAGTGGGCCCCGGCACTCGCCTGGGTTCGCCGGGTGCTGACGCTGGCCCTTGTAAGTATGGGCTGCTTTTTTATTTGAAGCCGTCCTCTCCTGCTGCCACATAAAAAGTTTAAACCCGGACTATCCCTTTAACCTCTTAACACTATCCATGTATGTATGGCGGATGTGCATTCCAACAATATTGCATGTGCCACTGTGTGTTATCTGTGGTGTTACATAGGACTGCTGGTGTGTGTGTATTTGTGGGTCTAAGTGCCTAGATATGTATCTGTATGTGTATATATTTTTGTGTGCATATACTACATTATTTGTACTCAAAGTTATCACTGTGTTATCTGTGGTGTTACATAGGACTGCAGGTAACACTACTACATTACCTGTACTCAGAGAGTTATCACTGTGTTATCTGTGGTGTTACATAGGACTGCAGGTGACACTACTACATTATCTGTACTCAGAGAGTTATCACTGTTATCTGTGGCGTAACATAGGACTGCAGGTAACGATTTGTTCTGTGTATATATGTGCCTGCGTGGGTATATTTGGGCCTGTACGTCCATATATTTACCTATATTTATTTGTATAAGACCCATTATGTGTGTATACATGCTGTGTGTGTGTGTGTGTGTGTGTGTGTGTGTGTGCGTGTCCATATATATATATATATATATGTGTGTGTGGTTAATTTTTTTATTTTGTGTGGGGCAGCAATTGAGAATCCCGCACAGGGTGCCATCCAACCTAAGGCCGGCCCTGGGGGTAAGCGATTGTGGCTATACATTACCATCATGTCGGCAGCACATCTCCCTGTTTACACAGGGAGATGTGCTGCCGACCAGTGGCGGATTAAGTAGACCATGGGCCCTGGGCTGTTACCCAAACTTGGGCCCCCCTTCCTCACCGCCGCCCTGCCGTAACTATTTTTGACACTACTTTTTTGGGCAAGCATTAACAGTGTTACGATTTCCCTTGTCACAGGGCTGTGTCCCTACATACTGACAGGATCACACTGTGCAGGGACACAACCTCCTGACAAGGGGAATTGTCTATCAGTCCTGGACTGCAGAAATACTTTTTGTGAAATACAAGGATTTCCTATAATAAACATGTCAGGAGAGGTGACAGATTCTCTATAAATCTAGTGACTCACAGGTGACGACGTCTCAGATTCTAGTAGTTTTCTTCCTCTTTTCTTCTCCATCCGGTCCAGCGCTCATGACGACTTCTCCCGGCCATGACTCATTTCTGCAGAATTTGCCACTCAGACGTCTCCTCACTTTTCCAACATTTCCACACCTATAAACGAAAATAAAGTTATCATGGTGCCACATACTGTGCCCCTAAATATAATAGCACCAAACACTGCGTGCCTGAATATAATAATACCACACACTGTAAAACACCACATACACACAGCCCCCTGTACATAGTGCCACACACAGCCCTGTAGATATTACACACCCCCATAGATATCGTCATACACAGCCCCCTCTATATATCACACATCCTCCCCGTAGAGAGCGTTACACACAGCCCCATATAGATAGTGCCATACAGCCCCCTGTAGAGAGCGCCACACAACCCTCCCCCTCTTGTAAATAGCACCAAAAAGCCCCCCCTATAAAGAGCGCCACACACATACCACTGTGGATAGCACTACACAGCCCCCCCTTGTATATATTGCCACACAGCGCTCCCCTTGTATATAGTGCCACACAGCGCTCCCCCTTGTATATAGTGGCACACAGCGCTCCCCCTTGTATATAGTGGCACACAGCGCTCCCCCTTGTATATAGTGCCACACAGCGCTCCCCCTTGTATATAGTGGCACACAGCGCTCCCCCTTGTATATAGTGGCACACAGCGCTCCCCCTTGTATATAGTGCCACACAGCGCTCCCCCTTGTATATAGTGCCACAAGGTTATGTACACATTTAAAAACTTAATATCATAATTTTATATATATATATATATATATATATATATATATATATATTACCCAATTACCCTAATATAGACATGTAATATATAACAATTTACGGTAAACAATGACGATTACAAATAAAAGGTCTATTTTAGGGTAAAACTATGTTATTACCAAAAAAAATAGCTGAAACGTAAAAAAGCTTTTTTGTTTACTATTATTTTCAAACTTTATGAATAAAAATTGTAAAATAGCAAAAAAGGTGTGTATAAAAACGATAAAAAACGAAACCTGCATTGTCTACGGAAAAAACGTCGCAAAAATCACGTCGTTTTTATTTCTTTTTTATAAAAATGTGTGTTTGGTGCAACTTTGTAATTACGTTTTATTAAAAAATATTTTCACTTTTTGAGATACGGCTGCTTTGTATCCTGTATCCGTCAGGTCAGCAGGACTGACGGGATCAGTGACACGCAGGATCCACCTCAAATCTATCACATCTAAGATTATAATTTAGCGCAGGGCCCGTTTCACTGATCCCGTCAGTCCTGCTGACCTGACGGATACAGGATACAAAGTAGCTGTTTCTCAAAAAGTGAAAATATTTTTTAAGAAAACGTAATTACAAAGTTGCAGCAAACACACATTTTTATAAAAAAGAAATAAAAACGACGTGATTTTTGCGACGTTTTTTCCGTAGATAATGCAGGTTTCTTTTTTTTAATCGTTTTTATACGCACCTTTTTGCTATTTTAGAATTTTTATTCATAAAGTTTGAAAATAATAATAAAAAAATAAGCTTTTTTACGTTTCAGCTATTTTTTTTGGTAATAACATAGTTTTACCCTAAAATAGACCTTTTATTTGTAATCGTCATTGTTTTCCGTAAATCTTTTATATATTACATGTCTATATTAGGGTAATTGGGTCAGCGCTAGCGTTACAACAATGATTGGCGGGGGGGGACGACGGTTTTTATTGGGGTGGGTATTTTATGTGTATTTATTATTTCATTTTTTTTTGCACTTTACTTTCCTATTTTTTTATTACTGTGGTCTGTTCCTCAAAGGTCAAAAAAGACCTTTGGGGAACTTTATATATTTTTTTTCTTTCTTTTACACCATGTTTTTCCCCTGTAACTGGAGCTGCACAGCAGCCCCAGTTACAGGGGAAATCAGCCCTCTCATAGTGACGATTGTCACTAATAGGGCTGTGCTGGGTCTTGTTAGACCCAGCAGCAGTCTGCCACTAACGGCACCCGGCGATCATGTGACCAGTCACATGATCACCGGGAGGAATAGAGACAGCGCCGCTGCTGCTGCTGTCTCTATTCCTATACACAGCGTTCATTGAACGCTGTGTAAGAAGACATCGGAGAAGACAGAAGCAGCGAAAGCTGCTTCTGTCTTCTCCTCAGGGTCCCCGGCAGTCACTGACAGCCGGAGACCCGACATTCAGCTGCCCGATCGCGCGGGCAGCAAATTAAAACCCGAGCCGTAGAAAGTCTATGGCTCGGGTTTTAAGGACCCGTCCCTGACCGCTGGCCGTAAAAATACAGCCAGCGGTCGGGAACCAGTTGGGCAGGAGGATAAGCCTGCTGTACTGACCTGAGCGCCGGTGACCGACCGCCCGGCTCTTGTCTTGCAGATTCGGAGTAACAGAACAGCCGTCCGTCGCTGTTCTGTTACTCAATGGCGGCGGCCCGCACTTGTCAGGGAGGCGTGTCCTACCCCTTTCCCGGCCAATTCCCTGCTCCTCCCCTCCTCATCTTCGTTAGTTAGCAGCGCTAGCGCGCTGAATAGGTGCCTTTGCAAGATGATGTGCGGTTCGGGCTGCCATGGGCCCCCTGGGAGCCTCGGGCCCCGGGCGGCCGCCCGAATCGCCCATATGATAATCCGCCACTGCTGCCGACAACGATAATAGTTTCTTCTGCATAAAAAATAAGATCAGTTGATGAATCAGCGTTTGCTCATTCATCAGCTGATTGTTGCACTGTTTACACAGAGCAATGATAGGGAACGAGCATTCATATGAACGATTGTTTCTGATAATTGGCCCGTGTAAATGGGAATTTTTTGTCACAGCAGGTAGTTAGTTTCTGCAGAAGTAAAGTATTTGAAGCTACCATGGTTGGCAAATAAGACGCTCTGAACCTAAAGTGAGTGTCTAGAGGAGTTTGGGAATAAGCATGTGGTCAGTGGGGGAGAACAATTTATCTAAATGGTGGCCTCCAACTTTGTCAGGTTTATTTGTATGATGAATGTTCTTTATTTTTTTGTATTGCTATTTAACCTGCTAAAGCCCACATGTTGTAAAAGTGGTCTTCGTTTTTAACACCGTATCATTAAAAATGTACGACGCAGGTTTAAAAATAGTCCTATCGGTCACAAAAAAATGATGCACATATTATTTTACGAATATTTTTTTTTTTATGGCTCTTAAACCACCATGTGCACATATACGCTAAATTATAAAGTATGTGGTCTTTCTGGACCTAAACACTAGTCGTTAAGGGGTTAAAGTAGCATTCCGTATTCCCTATATAAATTCATAATTACAGTGTTGAAGGGAACTTAAATATGAAGATGTATTCTGGTTAAATGTAGTGACAACAATCATTTTTATAGCCAACATTTAGAGTGAAGTTACCCTTTAACACCTATCCACACGAGTAAGTAACTACACGTCGTCGCGGGAGGTTACTTCCTGCACGAGGACGTATAGTTAGTGAGTTTTTTCCGGTGCACACTGTCGGCAACAGTCTGCACCGGGAACCTCGAGGTCAGCTCTCGCCGACAGCTGACACTCCACTCTTGCCGGCCAGCGGTCTTTTGCCGCTGATTTGGGCGAATTAACCCCTTAAATGTGGCGATCGGTTGCAATTGCCGCATTTTAGGGGTTTCTAGCATATCGGTAGACCCCGGTCCGAAATCGCGGTGTTTGCCGATTGTTAGCATGGCAAACGGAAGCCAAACAATGGCCTCCGTATCTGCCATGGACGGAAGCCCATCAGGACCAACCTCCGGCTGGTCCTGATAGGCTTCCTGTCAGAGTGACAGGAAGTCACTGTCGTTCCCGATGCACACTGTCGGCGACAAGGTGTGCATTGGGAACTGGGAGGTCAGCTGTCCCCGACAGCTGGCACTCCAGTGTTGCCAATCAGCGGCTCATCTCCACTGATTTCGGCAATTAACCCGTTAATGCGGCGCACGATTGCGATCACCACATTTAGGGAGTTTGTAGCACATCAGCAGCCCCCATGCAATTGTGGGGGTTGCTGATACTTGTGATCACATATGGATGCCAGGCAACGGCCTCCGAGTCTGCCATGTATGGAAGCCTATGAGGACCAGCCTCTGGCTGGTCCTTGTGGACTTAGGCTAGGTTCACACAACCTATTTTCAGACATAAACGAGGCATATTATGCCTCGTTTTACGTCTGAAAATATGGCTCCAATACGTCGGCAAACATCTGCCCATTCATTTGAATGGGTTTGCCGATGTACTCTGCCGACGACCTGTCATTTACGCGTCGTCGTTTGACAGCTGTCAAACGACGACGCGTTAAATGACTGCCTTGTCAAAGAAGTGCAGGACACTTCTTTGAAATGTAATTTGAGCCGTTTTTCATTGAATTCAACGAAGAACAGCTCAAGATTACGGGCGTCAATGACGCCTCGCAAAATGCGAGGAGGAGCATTTACGTCTGAAACGACGGAGCGGTTTTGTCCTGAAAACAGTCTGTCATTTCAGACGTAAACGGCAGCTATCGTGTGCACATACCCTTACTGTCAGAGTGACTGTGACGTCACACTGACAGTTGGAATACATTACACTACTAGGTAGTGTAATGTATTCTAGCAGCAATCAGAGCTGCAGGTGAAAAAAATAAAGTGTAAAAAGTAACAAAAAAAGTTAATAAAAATGTTTTATAAAAATGTAAAAATAAAAGTTTTTGTTTTCCTATAACAAGTCATTTATTATAGGAAAAAAATGAAAACGTTAAAAAAAGTACACATATTTGGTATCACCGCGTTCGTAACGACCCAAACTATGAAACTATAATGTTATTTTTTCCGCATAGTAAACTCCGCAAACAAAATAAACGGAAAACTATGTCAGCATCGCTACTTTTTGGTCACCACCCCAAGTGATCAAAAAGTCACATTTACCCCAAAATAGTACCAATAAAAACTACAACCCGTCCTGCAAAAAACAAGACCTAAAAATGTTACGGCTCAGAATATGGTGTCTCAGTAAAATAAATTATTTTATAGAAACGTAATATTATTCTGCAAACGCTGCAAAACGTTAAAAAAAAAACGATGTACATATGGTATCGCCGTAATCGTACTGACCCGCAGAATAAAGTAAAACGTTGAACGCTGTAAGAGATAAATAATTTAAAAATCGCTGTTTTTTGGTCACCTTAGCTCTAAAAAAGATGTAATAAAAAGTGATCAGGAAGATGTATGTACCATAAAATGGTACCAATAAAAGCTTAATCTCGGCCCGCCAAAAATAAGCCCTCACGCCGCTCAATCAACCAAAAAATAAAAAAGTTCTGAATGTCAGAATGTGATGATACAAAACAATTAATTTTTTTTAACAAATAGTCTTTTCTTTGTAAAGGTAGTAAAATATAAAAAAAAACGATATAAATTTGGTATCACCGTAATCGTAATGAGATGCAGAATAAAACTAAAAACAAAACCCCAAAAACTATGGAGGAATCACAGTTTTTTCCAATTTCAGCCCGCAAATGATTTTTTTTCAGTTTCCCAGTACATTTTATGGTACTTTAAATGGTGTTACTAGAAACTACAACTCTTCCCACAAACAATAAGCCCTCACACCGCTCTATTGACGGAAAAATAAAAAAAATTATGGCTCTTGTAATGGTTAATTAATTTCTAATAGAAAAACATTTATGACCACATGTGGGTTATTGCCGTACTCAGGAGAAATTGCTTTACAATTGTTGGGGTGCTTTTCCTCTTTTATCCCTTGTGAAAATTAAAAAATTCAACATTTTAGTGGACAAAAATGTTGATATTCATTTTCACTGCCTAATTCCACTAAATTCTACAAAGAACCTGTGGGGTCAAAATGCTCACTATACTCCTAGAAAAATTTGTTGAGGGGTGTAGTTTCCAAATAGGGTCACTTTTGGGGGATTTCCACTGTTTTGGTCCCTCCGAGGCATTGCAAACCCGACATGGCACTGAAAACCAATCCAGCAAAATCTGCGCTCCAAAATCCAAAAGGCGCTCCTTCCCTTCTGAGCCCTGCAGTGGGACCAAACAGCAGTTTATTACCACATATGGCATATTGCCATAATCAGGAACAATTGCTTTACAAATGTTGGGGTGCTTTTTCTCCTTTATTCCTTGTAAAAATGAAAAAATTCTATGTTTCCACAGAAAAAAAAGGTGATTTTCATCTTCACAGACTAATTCCACTAAATTCTGCAAAAAAACTGTGGGGTCAAAATGCTAAATATACCCCTAGAAAAATGCCTTGAGGGGTGTAGTTTACAAAATTGGGTCATTTTTGGGGGGTTTAGACTGATTAGGTACCACAAGACCTCTTCAAACCTGACATGGTGCCTAAAATATATTCCTAAAAAAAGGAGGCCCCAAAATCCACTAGCTGCTCCTTTGCTTCTTAGGCTGGTGCTTCAGTCCATTAGGACACTAGGGCCATATGTTGGATATTTCTAAAAACTGCAGAATCTTGGCAATACATATTGAGTTGCATTTCTCTGGTAAAACCTTCTGTGTTACAGAATTTTTTTTAATACAAATGAATTTCGGCAAAAAAAAATGAAATTTGTAAATTTCACCTCTACTTTGCCTTAATTCCTGTGAGACGCCTAAAGGGTTAAAATACTTTCTGAATGTGGTTTTGAATACTTTGAGGGGGCAGCTTTCAAAATGGGGTGATTTATGGGGACTTTCTAATATAGAAGGCCCTCAAAGCCACTTCAGAACTGAACTGGTCCCTGAAAAAATAGCCTTTTGAAACATTCTTGAAAATATGAGATATTGCTGCTAAAGTTCTAAGCCTTGTAATGTCCTAGAAAAATAAAAGGACGTGAAAAAAAATGATGCAAACATAAAGTAGACATATGGGGGATATTAACTAGTAACTATTTTGTGTGGTATTACTATCTGTTTTACACGCAAATACATTTAATGTTAGTAAAATGCAAATTTTTGCTAAAATTTGAAGTTTTTCACAAATAAATATTTAATTTATCGACCAAAATTTTTCACTAACATAAAGTACAATATGTCACGAGAAAACAATCTCAAAATCGCTTGGATAGGTAAAAGCATTCCAGAGTTATTACCACATAAAGTTACACATGTCAGATTTGAAAAAATTATCTGTGTCCACAAGGCCAAAACAGGCTGTGTCCTGAAAGGGTTAATAAAGTGGCAGTGTTTATGCGTATGTTTATGATGCGTAATATTAGGCAGAAATGCAATCAATATTTTTATGCTTCACAAAGTTTGTTTTCTTTTAGTCATATGCAGTTGTCTCTAATGTAATACCTATCTACAATTATTTATGAATAAATATTTGCACTATCATCATCAACTTTGCCTATCATTGTGCTGGGAAGATCATCGGGCGACTTTAGAAGTCATCCAATCATCATTAGACCACGCTCGAGAAAACATGAGCGATATAAAAAAACCTTAGGTTTCTTTCACACTGGCGTTACTATTCAATGGTAATTCTTTTGTATCAGTTGCTTTCCGTTTGTCTCCGTTCACTAGGTTTGCGTTTTTTTGAACGGAAACAAAAGTTCTGCAGAATGCCCCAGGCAGTTCACAAAGGGTGCCCCCTCCAAACTCTGAAGACGCTGTACCGTATATATTCACAGATTTCTGTTTAGGCGGCCACAGATCTGGTACAGTTTTAAATTCGCTGTAAAAGCAGAATGAGCCATGCAGAAGAGAAAAAAGCAGAATACTGAGACATTAAAGAGCTCAGGAGCTTTACATTGTTAGTGGTTAACGGTAAAAAAAATCTGCTGTGCGTAAATATAAAGAACCAGTCTCTGTTGTTTAACCCCTTAAAGTCCAAGCCATTTTCTTTTTTTTTTTTTCATTTTCACTCTCCACCTTCCTAGAGCCATAAGATTTTTATTTTTACATGAATGGAGTGGTCTGTGAAGGATTATTTTTTTTGCACGAGGAGTTGTAGTTTTTATTGGCAGCATTTAAAGTACAGATGTAGCCATCTTTACCTTGACTTTTAACGCATTAAATAAACAATAGCTAGATCTCTTATTTTGACTTTTTCAATGACTTTTCAATGGCTTTTGTTGTGTGATATCACGCTGCAGCAAGTTATCAGAATCAAGTTAAAGTGACTCTGTCACTACATTAGAAGTGGCCTATCTTGTACATAATGTGATCGGCACTGTAATGTAGATTACAGCAGTGTTTTTTTATTTAGAGAAACGATCATTTTTGACGGAGTTATGACCTATATTAGCTTTATGCTAATTAGTTTTTTAATGCCCAACTTGGTGTGTTTTACTTTTTAACACTTCTCTCCATTCCTCTTGCGAGATTACACTGTAAGCTGTCATTTACAGCGAGACTACGCCTGCTCTGCTGTAAATCAACCACAAACGCTACAGAAGTTTCAGGATTCTGAATAGACTGTAATGACGGGGGTGGGGAGACAGACAAGTGAGCCCTAATCTACCCACCACTCAGTCCCTGGCTACTCGCAACGACCCGCACTAGGCGACGGGGTACAACTGGGCGACGGTCCCTACGCTTAATAAGTGCACGACAGACAAACAGACAAGGGTACACAGAGCTAGGGGGAGAAAGGGGCAGTTGCCCACGGCAACACTGTGAGCAACAAAAGAAGTGAACAAGCCGAGTCAAACCAGGAGAGTACGAGGTGCCAAACGCAGAGCAGAAGAGTAGTAAACAAGCCGAGTCAAACCAGGAGTGTACGAGGTACCAAACGCAGAGCAGGAGAGTAGTCAGCAAGCCGGGGTCAATATGAAGCAAGGACAATGGTACAAGAAGCTGCAGCAGGGCCAGGAAACCAAACGAGAAGAATCACAAGCAAAGGAGGAACAGGAAAGGCAGGTATAAATAGACAGAGGGCGGGAGCTAGCTCCGTCTGACCAGGCTGTGATAGGTTCTCCCACTCCTAAGCCTGCCACCCTGAGTGGTGGAACATGGAGTCAGTCTCACAGACATAGAAGCAGGTGCAGACTGATTATCTATGGGCGTTAACCCCGAAGCTGTGCCTGGCAGATCCTTTACATAGACATCATGTCCTGGCTGGAGGTAATGTCTATTCATTGTCAGGACACTGCAGTAATGATAGTTTGTGTGTATGTGGCTGTATATAGTGTTCTAGTAATATCACTATTGCAGCGTAAATGAATGGGGAGAAGTTCTAAGACTTGTAAAGTCCTAGAAAAATAAAAGGACGGGAAAAAAAAATTATTGCTCTGTCCCAATGAAGTAAATTGTGTCAAACACTGTAAAGTAAAACACCACACACACTAACAATGCCCCCTGTAGATAGCGCCACTCACAATGCCCCTTGTAGATAGCACCAGTCACAATGCCGACTGTAGATAGCACCAGTCACAATGCCACCTGTAGATAGTGCCAGTCACAATGCCCCTTGTAGACAACGCCAGTTACAATGCCACCTGTTGATAGCTCCAGTCACAATGCCCCCTGTAGATAGCGCCAGTCCCACTGCCCCCTGTAGATAGCAGTAGTCCCAATGTCCCCATTTATGCCCGAATCTGGTGCACGGACAGCCAGAGATGATCCTAATTTAATAAGAGGCGTGCCACACTTTACTTTATCCCTATACTATGACATTTCTGCGTGGAGCATTCCACAACTGTTACGTAACTGTCTACAGTATCCCTGTAGCATGACTCCACTGTGTAATATCTTCTGGGCAATGACATCACTGTGGGCATTAACTCTCGTACTCATTATAGGGCTGGGACATGGAAGAGTAGAGTAAGCAGCCAAATAGGTAATCAAAATGGGCACAATTTTAAATATTATCTGTAGATATACACTTGGACTCCCACAATGTCCCCTCTTCCACCTCTGTAGAAAGGCGTGCCACATCCTCTGATCATAAAGGTTGAAGTGGAAGGAAGAACTAATGTTAGGGCATGGTAACTATGAGTAAGGCTCTGTTCACATTACAACTAATCCTGAGGTATACGTTGAATTTTCCAACATATACGTCCGATGGAAGGCTGCAACGTATGTCACTGTATACACCGTAGTCTACTACTCTTTATTATATACACGCAGGGCCACCATCAGGAATTTCAGGGCCCCCTACAGCTAAATTTTCTGGGCCCCCCTACCGTGACACCGCCTGTTAACGGTACTCCGTCCAGCACTATATCATGGTACCCAGGGCCGCCATCAGGGGGGGTATTAGGGGTACTGATGTGAGAGGCCCGGCCAAACCTAATTGAAAGGGGGGCCCGGCAAACTGCCGCGACTTGCCTTTGGTAGAAAAAAAACAGGCCCCTGCAATGGGGCCCGTTTTTTTCACCAAAAGAATGTCATGAGCTGCGGGCCCCCCTTTCAATTAGGTTTGGCCAGGCCTCTCACATCAGTACCCCTAATACCCCCCCTGATGGCGGCCCTGGGTAGCATGGGGGCCGTCAAACACCGCCGCCCGTGCGACCGATCGCGCGCACCCGCAAACTCCCGCGCATGCGCTCCGGCGACCGCCTGGAACCGCGCACCGAATTTTGAGGCAGATTTTGACCTGCCCACACTATCTTGCCGCGTTTTTTGCCTGCGGCGATTGAGGACAGCAGACAGAAAACGCAGCGAAAAATGCATTTTCTGCCTCCCATTGATTTCGATGGCAGGTCAGAGGCAGAACCGCGGCAAGAAAGGACGTGCTGCTTTTTCTTTTTTCCGCGACTGGCTCCCATTGATTTCAGATTAAATCAATGGGAGGCGGTTTTGGAAGTTGTTTGGTGCTGATTCTGACGCAGTGTCCGAGTCAATATCAAGGCCCAAAAACTCTGTGAACTGGGCCTTATTGTTAGGGCTTATTCAGACGATCGTGTAATACGTCCGTGCAACGCGCGTGATTTTCACACGCCTCGCACGGACCTATGTTACTCTATGGGGCCGTGCAGACTGTCAGTGATTTTCATGCAGCGTGTGTCTGTGTGTCCGCTGCGTAAAACTCACGACATGTCCGATATTTGTGCATTGTTCGCGCATCACGCACCCATTGAAGTCAATGGGTGCGTGAAAATCACGTCCAGCGCTTCCGCAGCCGTATAAACTATGAATGAAAACAGAAAAGCACCACGTGCTACAAACATACAAACAGAGTGTCATAATGATGGCAGCTGCGCGAAAATCACGCAGCCGCGCATCATACGCTGCTGATACACGGAGCGGTTATGACCTTTTGCATGCACAAAACGCCACGTTTTTGCGCGCGCAAAAAGCACACGCTTGTGTGAATCCGGCCTTAGGGTAGGAACACACTAGGCATGAACATTGCGGATTTTATGCAACACATTTTATTGCGGAAAATCCGCAGTGTATTACAGTCGCAGCAGAGTGGGTGAGATATGAACAAATCTCATCCACACGCTGCAAAAATAATGGACCTGCAGTGTGGCTTTTTGGCTTTTTAAGCCGCAGCATGTCAATGTATTCTGTGGAATCGCCGCTGCTCTGTTGCGGAAATGCTGCGGTTCTGCCGCAAAAATCACACATGAGAAAAAAAAAAAAGGCACTTTTTTAAATTTATAAAAAAGTTTAGACTTACCCCGGCCGTAGTCCTGGTGACGCGATCCTCTATTCTTAGCGCAGCCCCGCCTCCTGTCATGACGTTTCATCCCATGTGACCGCTGCAGCAGTCACATGGTCTACAGCGTCATCCCAGGAGGCGGGGCTACGTTCAGAAGAGAGAGATGCGTCACCTAAACTACAGCCGGGGTAAGTCTAAACTTTTTTTCCCTGCAGGATTCCCACAGCGGACACGCCTCACGAAACCTGCGCCACTATTTGGTGCGGTTTTGCTGGCGGAATTCCCTGCGGCTACCGGGGCGAGGATAAGCTGTGTCGTTTTACTCAGCATATCCGCCTAGTGTGTCCCTTATGATGTCGCTCCTGGAGCTGCTGCCGCTCTCTAAATAGGCAGTTGGTCCAGTAGAATTTGGAATTATTTTTTTTTGTGAACCAGCTTAAAAAAATACAAAACTTTTGTGTTAGGGCCTGTTCACATCACCGTTCGCTTCCGCTCCGGGGTTCCGTCTGAGGTTTCTGTCGGGTGAACCCCGCAACGGAAAGTGAAAGTGATAGCACAGCTTCCGTTTCCATCACCATTAGCGCAGTCGACTGCGCTATTGATTCCGTCCGAAAACCAGCCAGAATGGTGACGAACGGAAACCATTAGCGATATTTCCGTCACCATTGAGATCAATGGTGACTGAAACGGAAGCTGTGCTGTCACTTTCACTTTCCGTTGCGGGGTTCACCCGACGGAAACCTCAGACGGAACCCCGGAACGGAAGCGAACGGTGATGTGAACAGGCCCTAACACAAAAGTTTTGTATTTTTTTAAGCTGGTTCACAAAAGAAAATAATTCCAAATTCTACTGGACCAACTGCCTATTTAGAGACCGGCAGCAGCTCCAGGAGCGACATCATAAGGGACACACTAGGCGGATATGCTGAGTAAAACTACACAGCTTATCCGCCCCGGTAGCCGCAGGGAATTCCGCCAGCAAAACCGCACCAAATAGTGGCGCAGGTTTCGTGAGGCGTGTCCGCTGCGGGAATCCTGTAGGGAAAAAAAAGTTTAGACTTGCCCCGGCCATAGTTTAGGTGACGCATCTCTCTCTTCTGAACGTAGCCCCGCCTCCTGGGATGACGCTGTAGACCATGTGACCTGCAGCAGTCACATGGGATGAAACGTCATGACAGGAGGCCGGGCTGCGCTAAGAATAGAGGATTGCGTCACCAGGACTACGGCCGGGGTAAGTCTAAACGTTATCAATTTAAAAAAGTACCTTTTTTTTTTCTCATGTGTGATTTTTGCGGCAGAACCGCAGCATTTCCGCAACAGAGCAGCGGCGATTCCACAGAATACATTGAATCGCTGCGGCTTAAAAAGCCACACTGCAGGTCCATTTTTTTTGCAGCGTGTGGATGAGATTTGTTAAAATCTCATCCACTCTGCTGCGACTGTAATACGCTGCGGATTATCCGCAATAAAATGTGTTGCATAAAATCTGCAGTGTTCATGCCTAGTGTGTTCCTACCCTAAGGCCGGATTCACACAAGCGTGTGCTTATTGCACGCGCAAAAAACGTGGCGTTTTGCGCATGCAAAAGGTCCATAACAGCTCCGTGTGTCAGCAGCGTATGATGCGCGGCTGCGTGATTTTGCCGCAGCCGCCATCATTATGACACTCTGTTTGTATGTTTGTAGCACGTGGTGCTTTTCTGTTTTCATTCATAGTTTATACGGCTGCGGAAGTGCTGGGCGGGCATTGACTTCAATGGGTGCGTGATGCGCGAACAATGCACAAATATCGGACATGTCGTGAGTTTTACGCAGCGGACACACGGACACACGCTGCGTGAAAATCACTGACAGTCTGAACGGCCCCATAGAGTAACATAGGTCCGTGCGAGGCGCGTGAAAATCACGTGCGTTGCACGGATGTATTACACGTTCGTCCGAATAAGCCCTAACAATAAGGCCCAGTTCACAGAGTTTTTGGGCCTTGATATTGACTCGGACACTGCGTCAGAATCAGCACCAAACAACTTCCAAAACCGCCTCCCATTGATTTAATCTGAAATCAATGGGAGCCAGTCGCGGAAAAAAGAAAAAGCAGCACGTCCTTTCTTGCCGCGGTTCCGCCTCTGACCTCCCATCGAAATCAATGGGAGCCAGAAAATGCATTTTTCGCTGCGTTTTTTGGCTGCTGTCCTCAATCGCCGCGGGCAAAAAACGCAGCAAAAAAACACGGCAAGATAGTGTGGGCAGGTCAAAATCTGCCTCAAAATTCTTTAAGGAATTTTGAGGCAGATTTTTTTTTGCCTGCAAAATACTGTGTGAACAGGGCCATAAATGATCAGCACTTTGAGATAATTTACTCACTGTGTCAGAAGAGCTGCTCCCACTCCAGTCCTCTTCCGGCGATGTCTTCCAGGCGAGGTCTTCGGGTTAGACGTCCAGTCCTTCACCTCCAACCAGGCTCCAGGTAAGTTTTGTCCATGTGTGTCCGCGGCTGCGCGCGCTTCGTTCGCGGGTGCGCGCGCGGCCGATCGCGGGTGCGCGCGCGGCCGATCGCGGGTGTGCGCGCGGGCGGTCTCCAGTGCGGGCGTTCGTGGGTGCGCGCTCGGGAGTTTCCTTGGGCGCGCGATCGGGTGCGCGCGCGCGGGCGGACGGTTTGACGGCCCCCCATGACGAGGGGAGGGGGCCCGCAGCAGCAGCAGCAGCAGCTCACGACATTCTTTTAGTGAAAAAAACGGGCCCCATTGCAGGGGCCCGTTTTTTCCTACCAAAAGAATGTCGCGGCAGTTGCCGGGCCCCCCTTTCAATTAGGTTTGGCCGGGCCCCTCACACCACTACCCCTAATACCCCCCTGATGGCGGCCCTGTATACACGTAGTAAGTTCCGCTCTTGCTTGCCTTTATCGATCCTATAAAATTCATCCGCAAATTGGGATATGAATGTTCCCAAGTGCCAAGTCCATATATTTGCATTACTTCGGCTTGGACATATGACCGTTTCTCTGCACATGCAGATTATAGCTCTGGCAAACTATTGATTCACCACGACAGAGGTGCAGTGCAATGTCAGGGACGCCACCACCTTAACATGTGAGTCTTTCACACTATTAGGTAGATTATGTAGACCTGTTTATTTTGACACATATATGAAATGAAGTCATGATTTTAATAAGGAAGCTGGAATATCTTATTTGTAGTGAATGTTACATTGTTCAATATTTTCACTCTTTCTATGTTGTTTCAGAACACTTGCATAAGTTAATTTCATTGTCTGGCAGTTGAGATTTACTTGGGGGCCTTTTTTTTTTTTTGTTTTATCAGGGATCACTGTCTTTATATGTTTGTATATAGTGTTAATTTTCTTTTTAATGTATTTTAATTATTTCACCCTGCTTTTGCGTGTTGGTTTTTATTTCCTCAATACTGACATTGGCATTTTTAAGTAAAAATTGTCAGGATCTGAGGTTTTTCCTGACCTCTGACATTAAACTGCAAGCTTAGCTGTCACTTAGGTTCTTTTCACATTGCGCATATATGGACAGTTATATTGCGGGAGCTTCCTGCCACAGCCACTCTGTCCGGTAACTCCGGTCCTGGAGAAGCTTCTGATGTCACTGTCTATATACTGTCCCAGTGCTGCCCCGGGCAGAGAAATACTTTATGCTTCCTCTGCCTGGAGACTCCGGCCCTGGGAAAGCTCCAAAACTCAATGTCCATATAAAGGACAGTGACTTCAGGAGTTTTCTCAGGGCCAGAGTCCCTGGGCGATGTATCCCACTGTATGCCATTCAGTGGAATATGTTTGGCCGTCTGTTGGAAAAATACATTGATGGTCAACGGAAGGCCAAAATGCAATGTAAAGAGGGCCTTGGAGCAGAACTCAACAACATACCCACTTGGGCATGAGTGCAGTCACATTATCATTAATTTCTAGTGTTCCTTTAATACTATTGTCTAGTTGTGCAATTATTGACTAAAGCTTGAAAACCATTTTATGGTAAAATATAAAATGACACAAAGCTGAATGCAACATATGAATAACTTACTTGAGGTGAACCTCATGATTCTCACACTTTAATCAATCTTCCTGAAGCTCAGTTGTTCTCTACTGTATGCGAATACTAAGGAGCAAGGACTGCAGTGCGAGAACAGGGGGGCCTACAGTAAATTGAAATACAATTTACTAAACTAAAACATTCCCAGGTCCTCTTAGCTTTCATTTTGTAATGAAACATTACCACATATATTTTAATTCAATTATAGAGAGTGTGCAGAATGAGAATGACCGCACTGACCCCCAGTCATTCTCACTACAGTCTCCAATGTGATTTACTTAATGGAAATATGTGTTATTCACTGTGCATATTGAATTTGTTCATCTCTGATTGGGAATAAAGACAATGATGCTATTTTGATTTAGTTTGCCATAATTAACACTTGAATTACCATCTAGAGAATGTGCGCTCAACCAGGTTTACATAATCCCCCTTATATTGCACAATGCAACAAATGTAGTCTTTAGTGAGCCATCTCGACAGTACTGGATAATGGAGTAGAACACTAACTGTTATGATAAGAATATAAACTTTCTGCCTGAATGTGCCCACAAAGGCCTTTATCAAGAAGAAAGATTTGTTTTTAATTTAAGTTAAGCCTATGTAGCCGGCTTCTTGTGGTCTTCTATTTAAAGCAAATGGTTTCAAACAAGCGTACAATTGGCAAGTATCATGATCGCACATCTGTTCATGCAAGCTCTTTAGAAACTGATACAACAAAGTACTTAGTAGCACTACAGCTTTATGTACTGAAGTAATGAGTAATATACGGTGAATTGGGCTCTTTTTTTGCTTTGATACAGCTGTGGATAAACACCCCCAAACAAGTGGAAATGGTTGATTAAACAAGGTATCTGTAAAGTAGTGGATGCGTTACTTTTTTTTTTGCCATCTGCTGCCGAACATATCCAATTAAAATACAATGTGTATTTTATCATGGAAGAACTCATTGGCTAGTAGCCATTGAAATCTGACAGGACAATATAATTTCATTATCATCATCCATTTTCGGAAAGAGAGCAGGAAGGTGTCAAAGAAAACAAAAAAAGATTGTAGCTGGTGGTAGGTAAAAGTTCTCTAAATTATTATCGCATTTCAGCAAACTTTTCTTTTTAGGACCAAATAAATGTCTATGAAGAGTAATACTGCACAGAAACCTTGCAAATGTACGCACAGTCGGCATTTATTATCATAAATGATGGACGCCAGCGTATTTCTGTGATAATTTGCATTGGCTTTTCTCCACGATCTGCTTGAACAACACCTGCTGAATTCGTTGGCATTCTCTAACTCTTTTCTAACCTTTATGACATGTGTGATAATTGTCAACAGGAATCGAGTCAAGTTTGCCAATTAGCCGTCGCATCGGTTAAATGAATCTACATTGCAGCAATAGATGGAGAATGGGGTACTGCCTTAATAGAAAGAAACAATGCCTTATTTCTGTATTATCCTTCAGGCTGATGTAAGGAGAGATCTGACAATGGAATGATTATTCTTGTTCTAATAAAGTCTACTTGAAAGCGGGGAATCTGCAGTTCGGAACAACGGTATTCTCAGACATTTCACTTTTAAATACAGTTTTTTATGTATTAAGAATTTTGAGGCTTTATTATCATAGACATTTATGACTTATCCTGTTGATATGCCATAAATGTCTGATAAGTGTAGGGCCACATCTGGGATACTTACCTTTTGGGAGAACAGGGTACACTGACCTCCGTTCTGCATCCGGGCAGAGATTGTTGAATGGAGAAGAGGCAGCACATTTGTACGCCTCTTTCCATTCAGGTATATAGAAGTTTTGAAATCATATATATATGGCTATGGAATAAATGTCTATAGTGGCAAAACCCCATTCACTGTATTTGTTTTGTCATGAACTCCTTCCTATTCAGAATAATTTTTTCAATGTATATAATATAATTCATAGGCGTCTGCATGGAAGAGGATCTGTTAGATATCCTGACATATCTGTTTTAGTAAATACTTGTATTCCCCATAATATAACAATTCTAGAGCATCTTTACTTGTCACCCATCGGCTGTTGCGAACACTGTGGCCAGCCGCCAATGGGTTGCCATTGCAGCCAGGGGCAAAACAAGGGCAAACAAATTTTGTCTTAAAATGTTTTTACTATGTAAAAGATGTAAAACTTTTTAAAAAAACTACACATATTTGGTATCGCCGTAATTGTATTGACCCAAACAATAAAGGTAAACTGTTATTTATTATGCATAGTAAGCGTTGTCAATTTAAAACGTTAGAAACTATGCTAGAAAAGGTGTGTTTTTTTTCAATTGCCTTCCAAAAGGAATTAATAAAGGTTAATCAATATAATATATGCACCCAAATATTATGCCATTGAAAAATTAACCTTGTTACGCAAAAAAAAGTCATAATACGGCTATACTGACGGAAAAATAAAAAATATCTCTGCTTGCTCTCATTTAAACCTTTAACAACATGTCATGACTTCCCCCTGGCAGTCGTCAAGGAGAAATATGGAGCAGGTTCAGAGGGTGTTGGCTGTGTAATACAGCCGACATCTCACTGCAATGGGCAGAATCAAAGATCTCTTTGATTCCGCCCATTAAACCCCTTAGATGCCATTGTCAATAGCGACTGTGAAATCGAAAGCATTAGAAAGAGGGGGTGGCCACCTCCTACAGCCAATTAGACCACCTGTGATCGTGTTGATGGTTGTCATGGCAGCCTGATGGTGTTTATGGTTGTCATGACAGCTTGAAGACCCAAAGAAAGGCCCCCAGTTCTGCCATCTTTGTCTTCTGCCAGAGGCAGAGCTTAATATTAGCCTGTCAAAATCGTGATATACTTTTTTTATAACTTTTAATAATTTTATTTTGTACGAATGTATTATTAGTACAAAATAAAATTATTAACCCCTTCCCGCTATTGGGCGTGACTGTATGTCCAAAATCTAAGTGAGTTCCCGCAGACGGGCGTACAGTCACGCCCTGCAGATAAAGCGAACACAGGAGCTGTGCGCGCTTTATCTTCAGCGGCTGTCAGCTGTTATACACAGCCGACATGCCGCTGTAATGGCTGCGATGGCTGTTACCGCCGATCGCAGCCATTTAACCCCTTCAATGCGGCTGTCAATGAAGTGGTTTACAGAGGGAGGCGATCGGGTGGCGATTGTTGCTATGGCAACCAGGAAGAGATTACTAGGCTTCCTGGTTGCCAAGGTACAGTAGCCTATTAGGTCCTGCCCGAGGCAGGACCTAATACGCTAACTGTCAAATGAAGAATGACAGTTACGATCCACTGCACTACATAAGTAGTGCAGTGTATTGTACCTGGGATCAGAAGACCAGATCTTCAAGTCCCCAGGTCAGTGTAAAAGAAAAAGTAAAAAATGTAAAAAAAAATGTGAAAGAAAAATAAATAAATAAAAGTTAATAAATAATAAATAAATAATAAAAACAACACTTGCCCTGTTTCCCTGATCAACTCCTTTATTATTAGAAAAAAAAGGAAAATATGAAAAAAAACTATACATAATAGGTATCGCCGCGTTCGGAACGGCCTGATCTATAAAAATATCCCATTATTTTTACCGCATGGTGAACACTGTAAAAAATTTTTATAAAAAACAATGACAGCATTTTATTTTTTGGTCATCTTGCCTCAAAAATAACTTAATAAAAAGTGATCAAAAAGTTGCAAGTAACACAAAATGGTACCAATAGAAACTACAGTTCGTCGTGAATAAAACAAGCCCTCCTGCAGCGATATCAACTAAAAAATAAAAAAGTTATGGCTCTCAGAAAATGGTGACGCTAAAACATGATTTTTTTTGAAAAGAGTATTATTATTGTGGGAACGTAGTGAATCTTAAAAAAACGATATAAATTTGGTGTCACTGTAATCGTATCAACCAGCAGAATAAAGTTAACATGTTGTTTATACTGCACGGTGAACACTGTAAAAAACGAACAAAAAAGAAACGTGCTAGCAATCCTGTTTTTTGGTTCCCTCATCTCCCAAAAAATGGAATAAATAGTGATAAAAAAATCGCATGTACCCCAAAATGGAAACAATAAAAATTACAGCTCGTTCCACAAAAAACGCGCCCTCACACAGCTCAGTCACCGGAAAAATAACACGTTATGACTCTCAAAACGCAATGATGCAAAATGACGGCCCAGACTCATTTTTAGGTCCAGTTGAATTTCACTAAATACCCCACATCGTCATTTGCTGGACCCCACAGGTGGACCCTGTAGATGCAGCGGAGATGAGGAAACTTTAGGGCCTTGTGCGGCTTATAGGGCTAGTGAAGAAGTCAAATATAAGGCAATACTGGAGCGCAGATATTTTGTATAATACCCAATAAACCCGGCCTGTGCATAAAGTATTGGTTCAAAGCGTACCCCACCAATACATGGATTATTCATTCTCCCCATTATTACATCATCCTATTATGCCCTGATGCACTCCACCCAGTTTACATATACTCTGATGTACTCCGCCCAGCTTACATATACCCTGATGTACTCCGCACAGCTTACATATGCCCTGATGTACTCCGCCCAGCTTACATATACCCTGATGTACTCCACCCAGTTTACATATACCCTGATGTACTCCGCACAGCTTACATATACCCTGATGTACTCCTCACAGCTTACATATACCCTGATGTACTCCGCCCAGTTTACATATGCCCTGATGTACTCCGCACAGTTTACATATACCCTGATGTACTCCGCACAGCTTACATATACCCTGATGTACTCCTCACAGCTTACATATACCCTGATGTACTCCACCCAGCTTACATATACCCTGATGTACTCCGCCCAGTTTACATATACCCTGATGTACTCCGCACAGCTTACATATACCCTGATGTACTCCTCACAGCTTACATATACCCCCACATTATAAGCTGAAATACAACTAATACACCAAGCAAAATCTGCGCTTCAAAAGCCAAATGGTGGTCCAACTGAGCCTGGCAGTGTACCCAAACGGAAATTTATGACCACATATGGGGTATTACTGTATTCTGGAGAACCCACTTAACAATTTATGGGATGTGTGCCTACGGTGGTACAAGCTGGGCACAACACATTGGGCACTGAAATGGCATATCTGTGGAAAACAGCAATTTTCAATCTGCAACATCTATTGTTTACTCATTTTTGCAAAATACTTGCGCGGTCAAAATGCTCACTACACCCCTAGATCAATTCTTTGAGGAATCCAGTTTCCAAAATGGGGTAATTGTTCGGGAGTACCATTGTACTGGTACTATAGCTCAATGCAACATGGTGTTAAAAAACGAAACTTGTAAAATCTCCACTCCAAATACTAAATGGCGCTCCTTCCCTTTAGAGCGTTGCTGTGTGTCCAAATAGCAGTTTATGACCACATGTGGGGTATTTCCGTACTCCGGAGAAGTTGCTTTACAAATGTTATGGTGCTTTTTCTCTTTTATTCGTTGAGAAAATGAAAGATTTTGAACTAATGCTACGTCTTATTGGAAAATAATGTAATTTTTCATTTTCACTGCCCATTTCTAATAAAATATATGAGACACCTGTGGGGTCAAAATGCTCACTACACCCCTAGATGAATTCCTCAATGGGTGTAGTTTGCTAAATGGAGTCACTTTTGGGTAGTTTCCACTGTACTGGTACCCAAGGGGCTTTGCAAAAGCGACATGGTGCAGAAAAACCAATCCACAGGATAGGGGATACATGTGTGATCTCTGGCAGCGATAGGGAGAACGGGGGACTGAAAGTCCCCTGAAGTTCTCTATCACAAACCTCGGACTTCCGGGGTCTGTGTCGGCAGCTCCGTAGAAATGAATGGAGCGCCGGTCGCGCTTGTGCGCATGCGTGACCAGCGCTCCTTTCATTTTTATTGAGCTGCCGACACAGACGCCGGAAGTCAGAGGTTAGTCATGGAGAACTTGGGGGACTTTTAGTCCCCCGTTCTCCTTATCAGTGCCAGCGATCACACATGTATCCCCTATCCTGTGGATAGGGGATGCATGTTATTTGTAGGACACACTATAGGTCGCATATTTTTTTTTGGGGGGGGGCTGTATGGCGTTCCCTACAGGGGGGGGGCGCTGTATGGCGTTCTCTGCAGGGGGGGGGGGCACTGTATGGCGTTCCCTGCAGGGGGGGCGCCGTGTGGCTTTCCCTGCAGGGGGGGGCGCTATATGGCGTTCCCTGCAGGGGGGCGCTGTATGGCGTTCCCTGCAGGGGGGGCTGTATGGCGTTCTCTACAGTGGGGGCTCTACTCTGTATATAATGCCATACAGTCCCCCTGTAGATAACACCATACAGTCCCCCTGTAGATAACACCATACAGTCCCCCTGTAGATAACGCCATACAGCCCCCTGTAGATAACACCATACAGCCCCCCCTGTAGATAACGCCACACAGCCCCCCCTGTAGATAACGCCATACAGTCCCCCTGTAGATGACGCCATACAGTCCCCCTGTAGATAACGCCATACAGTCCCCCCTGTAGATAACGCCACACAGCGCCCCCTGTAGATAACGCCACAGAGTCCCCCTGTAGATAATGCCATACAGTCCCCCTCTGTAGATAGCGCCATACAGTCCCCCTCTGTAGATAACGCCATACAGTCCCCCCTGTAGATAACGCCATACAGTCCCCCCTGTAGATAATGCCATACAGTCCCCCTGTAGATAACGCCATACAGTCTACAGGGGGGCTGTATGGCGTTACCTACAGGGGGCGCTGTATGGCGTTATCTACAGGGGGACTGTATGGCGTTATCTACAGGGTGGGCTGTAAAAAAGGCACTATCTACAAGGGGGGGGGGGGTTGTGTGACACCCACGGGAGGGGGGGCCCCAGTCAAAAGTTTGCTATGGGGCCCAGTTTTTCCTAGTTACGCCCCTGCTGATGTGTATTCATACAGTGGTTTATTACCACATATGGGGTATTTCCATACTCTGGAGAAGTTGCTTTACAAATGTTGGGGTGCTTTTCCTCATTTATTTGTTGAAAAAAATAACAATTCTGAGGTAAAGCTACATCTTATTGAAAAATAATGTCATTTTTAATTTTTACTGCCCAATTCTAATGAAATCTCTGAAACACATGTGACTTCAAAATAATCAATACACCTCTAGATGAATTCCTCTAGGGGTGTAGTTTCCCAAATGGAGTCACTTTTGGGGTGTTTCCTTTGTTTTTGTACCACAAGACCTCTTCTAACCTGACATGGTGCCTGAAATATAATTTAAGAAAAGGAAGGCCGAAAAATCCACTAGGTACTCCTTTGCTTCTGGGGTCTTTGTTTCAGTCCAGTAGCGCACTAGGGCCACATCTGGAATATTTCTAAAAACTGCAGAATCAGGGCAATAAATATTCAGTTGTGTTTCTCTTGTAAAAACCTTCGGTATTACAGGCAAAATGGATTAAAATGGAATTTCTGCAAAAAAAATTAAATTTGCAAATTTCCCTTCCACTTTGCTTTAATTCCTGTAACACGCATAAAGTGTCAAGAAACTTTCTAAATGCTGTTTTGAATACTTTAAGGGGTGCAGTTTTTAAAATTGGGTGATTTGTGGGGGTTCCTAATATATAAGGCCCTCAAAGCTACTTCAGATCTGAACTGTTCCCTAAAAAAGTAGCATTTCAAATTTTCTTGAAAATATGAGAAATTGCTGCTAAAGTTCTAAGCCATGTAACGTCCTAGAAAAATAAAAGGATGTTCAAAAAATGATGCCAACATAAAGTAGACATATGGGAAATGTTAACTAGTCACTATTTTGTGTGGTATTACTATCTGTCTTACAAGCAGATACATTTGAATTTAGAAAAATGCAAATTTTTGAAAATTTTCTCTAAATTTTGGTGTTTTTCACAAATAAATATTGAATTTATCGACCAAATTTTTTCACTAACATAAAGTACAATATGTCACGAGAAAACAATCTCAGAATCGCTTGGATAGGTAAAAACATTCCAAAGTTATTACCACATAAAGTGACACGTCAGATTTAAAAAATGAGGCTGTGTCATATAGTCCAAAAGTGGCTGTGTCCTTAAGGGGTTAAAAGTTAAAAAAAAGTAACTTTTGCCATTTTTTCCCTAATGTAATGTTAAAAAACAGAAAGCTTAATATAACTGGTATTGCCGCCTCCTTAAAACGCCAAACTATTACAGTATAATGTTTTTTTAACCCGCATGCGAACGCTGTAAAAAAAAATTAAATGCCCAAATTGTTTTAGTCACCTTTGCTCACTAAAATAAAATAAAAAGTGAGCAAAAAGTTGCATGTATGTGAAATTTGTCCCAATAAATACTACAGCTCGCCCTGCAAAAAATAAGCCACTACACTGCTAAATCGACAGACATGTAAAAAAAAGTTATCGGTTATAGAATATGGCGACACTAAACAATTTTTTTAACAAATAGTTCTTTCTTCATAAAAGTGGTAAAACATAAAAAAAGATTTAAAATAATTGACATCGTAATCATATCAAACCGTAGAACAAAGTTAATATGTAGTTTTTACCGCACTATGAACGCAATGGCAAATGCTGCTTTTTGCCCATTTCAATCCACATATAATTTGTCTTTCAGTTTCCATTATATGTACCATATAATGTTTCCATACATTATATGGTACATTAAATTGAGCCATGACAAATTTCAACTTATCCTTCAAAAAACAAACCCTCATATGGCTATGTTGATAGGGGATACATTTGTGATCGCTGGCAGCGATAGGGAGAACGGGGGACCGATAGTCCCCCAAGTTCTCCATGACTAACCTCTGACTTCCGGCATCTGCGCAGCTCACTAAAAATGAAAGGAGCGCTGGTCACGCATGCGCACAAGCACGACCAGCGCTCCATTCATTTCTACGGAGCTGCCGACACAGACCCCGGAAGTCCGAGGTTTGTGATGGAGAACTTCAGGGGACTTTCAGTCCCCCGTTCTCCCTATCGCTGCCAGCGAACACACATGTATCCCCTGTCCTGTGGAGAGGGGATACATGTCTTTTGTTTAATGGCAGAGCGGGGAGATACCTCCCTGCTCTGCCGTAGTATTCAGTGGCGTAACTACTGCTATAGCAGCCATAGCGGCTGCTAGCGGAGCCTCCGGCCATGGTGGGGCCCCGTGCCGGCGGGCGACATGGGCCCCCCCATGCCGCGGGCCCTGTAGCAGCCGCTACGGCTGCTATAGCGGTAGTTACGCCACTGACCGTATGGTACGCAAGAAGTGCCCATCAAGCCAATCCAATTTGTGGGAGGGGCTTCTGGAAGCATGGGGTGAAATTTCTCCCGATTACCTCAGCAAATTAACAGCTAGAATGCCAAAGGTCTGAAATGCTGTAATTGCTGCAATTGGAGCATTCTTTGACGAAAGCAAAGTTTGAAGGAGAAAATTCTTATTTGAAATAAAAATCATTATTTCTATCCTTGTCAATGTCTTGACTATATTTTCTAGTCATTTTGCAACTCATTTGAAAAAATATAAGTGTGAGTTTTCATGGAAAACACAAAATTGTCTGGGTGACCCCAAACTTTTGAACGGTAGTGTATATATAAGCAAAAAATGGCAGCACCCCAGTAATTTTCAGTGAAAGTGATAGACTTTGTTCACCTTGCAGCGTTTCAGCAGCTCACTCAATGGAGCCCTTCTGAATCATTGTTGAGAAAGGCTCTATTGAGTGAGCTGAAACGTTGCAAGGTGAATAAAGTCTATCACTTTCACTGAAAATTACTGGGGTGCTGCCATTTTTTGATTTTTATATACCGTTTGAGTACTGGATTGGTACTTAAGGGCTTGCATCCAGACTATTTCTTTCACCACAGTGCTGCTTCCCTGCTGTTTTTGCGTATACATACATTCACACACACACACACACACACACACACACACACGCACACACGCACACACACACACACACACACACACACACATACATATATATATATATATATATATATATATATATATATCCACTCTGCTGCTTTGGACTTTCCTTTGATAGATGGATAGGTAGATATAGATAGATAGATAGATAGATAGATAGATAGATAGATAGATAGATAGATAGATAGATAGATAGATAGATAGATGGATGGATGGATAGATAGATAGATAGATAGATAGATAGATAGATAGATAGAGTAGAAAAAGGAAGAGCAGCAGATATAAATGCAAAGTATGCGTAGTTGTGTGCACAAGCCTTAGGACCCCAGACTCTAGTCCCACATATATATTTCCAAACGAATAGGCAGCACTACACAGGACTCCAATTCAGTGAAAAAAGGTTTATTCACCCATAGGTCAGTGCAATGTTTCAGCCCATATGGGCTTTTCTCAAGGATAGATGCCTACATATATACCTGGGGATGGTAGGACCCAGCATTGAACTAATTAAAGTCACCCAGGGCAGAATGGGAGGAGTGCAAGATCAAAAATGGAGGCAGTCACTAACCCCACATATATGGATCACATAAACACAACAAAAATTTGACCAGCACATTCCAACTAAATGATATAAAATGTGTATGCAGGTGCAGGAACACCTGTGACTGCAAATATACAGCAGAAAAAGAATGGCGACAGCACCCTGCGTCACTAATGCCACCTAAACCACTAAATATAAATAAATATGCACCAAGTAGGTAGATAGACAGATAGACAGACAGACAGACAGACAGACAGACAGACAGACAGACAGATAGATAGATAGATAGATAGATAGATAGATAGATAGATAGATAGATAGACAGACAGACAGACAGACAGATAGATAGATAGATAGATAGATAGATAGATAGATAGATAGATAGATAGATAGATAGATAGATAGATAGATAGATAGATGGATATGACATAGATGAATAAATAAATAAATCAATTTGAACAGTAACTTAAAAAAAATGGTAATAACAGATACATGTTTTACAAGCGTTAGTAGTGAGGAAGAACACAGGTGCGTGAAATAAAACTCCTGCTGAATGTAGCCATTGACAATAATTACAAGCCATAATTCAGGCCACTGCATCGGGGCTTCTCATTGTTTATAAGCTTGTGCCTTTTTTCAGAGGTCAGTTCAATTACTCTTGGGCGAATAACTGCTACTGTATGTACATAAAGGAAGCCTGCTCTTATCACATATCATGGTATAGGTGTCGCAGAGAGCTGATCCCTCTAGATGGCTCAGGCACATTTATTAGTCGCAGGTAACAATTATTTACATGAGGGAAAGGAACACACACATTGTTATAGATGTGACTTGTCACCATGAGCTGAGTTGATGTTATCTTGGATATTAGATATTGAATTTCTTTTTAATGACTGCACATGTAGAGAAATGTCATATTCTACTTATCAAAGTGACCTTAAAAGTTGGCAGAGTAGTTACAGAAGCCATTACTTTCTTTTAACTTTGGTAATTTGATGGATACAAGTTTTAAATGTAACTGCACAAATACATGAAACAATTATTATTTTGTTAGTTTATTCTTAGTTTTTCTGAGTAGCACTTTAGGTATTGTTCAGGTATTGTTCAGGATCTACAGCATTCGTGTACGTATAGTACTGAAATGGCAACATTTTAATCTACAGTACTAATTTGGACAACCACTGTCAATTTCACAATGACTAAGGAATTGTCACAAATTCACCCGTGTCAGTAGCACCACTAAATAATAATATGATTTTCATGATATGATACTATATTCCTTGACTTCCCATAAACATGTCCATTTAGCTCGGCTGATGATGAGTATAAGTAGCTTCCAGAATCTATGGTGCCACTTATCAGTGAAAACAACGGGATCAGACATCTCCCCTGCTGCCCCCAAAGACATAATATTGTCATTGGATCCCATTGAAATCAGCAGGATACGTGTAAAACATTCTATTTCTTATTACAGTTTGCAGAAATCAAGCAAATAAGAACTAGTACCGGTAGTAGCAACTGGAGTATGTGGGTCATGAAGGCATATATTAATTTCTCAATGAACTTGTACCACAATGTGAAATACTCTTTGAAAAAGTTGTCTGGTTAAAAAAAAAATCGCTTTAAATACCCTATTATGGAGTTTTAAGTTAATAGAGGGGAGTCGTTTGTTTGGGACCTCTATCAATTAGCCAAATCAGAGAGTGGCAAAAAAAAATCTCTTTGAGGGGAGATTCACACGAACGTTGCGTTTTTGCGCGCGCAAACAACGCAGCGTTTTGCGAGCGCAAAAACCATTTGACAGCTGCGTGTGTCATGCGTGTCTGATGCGCGGCTGCGTGATTTTCGCGCAGCCGGCATCATAGAGATGAGGCTTGTCAACGCCCGTCACTGTCCAAGGTGCTGAAAGAGCTAAATCTTTCAGCACCCTCGACAGTGAATGCCGAACACAACAGCGAAAAACCTGTAAAAAAAAAAGATAAAGTTCCTACTTACCGAGAACTTCCCGGCCGTTGCCTTGGTGACGCGTCCTTGGTGACGCGTCCTTGGTGACGCGCCTCTCTTGACATCGGGCCCCACCTCCCTGGATGACGCAGCAGTCCAAGTGACCGCTGCAGCCTGTGATTGGCTGCAGCCTGTGCTTGGCCTGTGATTGGCTGGAGCTGTCACTTGAACTGAAGTGTCATCCCGGGAGGTCGGACTGCAGGAAGGAGACAGGAGTAATCGGTAAGTTAGAACTTCGTTTTTTTTTACAGGTTAATGTATTTTGGGATCGCAAGTCACTGTCCATGGTGCTGAAACAGTTTAACTCTTTCAGCACCATGGACAGTGACTATCTCCTGACGTCGCGTACCGATAATTTTTTTGCCGGGATCGGCCAAAACGAGTTTGGCCGAACCCGGTGAAGTTCGGTACGCTTGTCCGGCTTCGCTCATCGCAAAGACACTCCGTTTGGATGTTCGGAAACAGAAAAGCACGTGGTGCTTTTCGGTTTTCATTCATCCTTTTCACTGCTGTTGCGCGAATCACGCTCGTCCCACGGAAGTGCTTCCGTGTGGTGCGCGTGATTTTCACGCACCCATTGACTTCAATGGGTGCGTGATGCGCGAAATACGCAGAGTTATTGAACCTGTCGCGCATTTTGCGCAGCAGACAAACGCTGCGCAAAAAGCACGGACTGTCTGTACTGCCCCATAGACTTGTATTGGTCCATGCGTGCCGCGTGAAAACCACGCGGCCCGCACGGACCGAATACACGCTCGTGTGAATCCCCCCTTACCCAGTACGTCCATGTATGACACTGACAGCTCATTAATTTTAATGGGCACCACTCAATGCTTTATTTCCCTGTGGTAACACTACAGGGGAATTGAACACTTGCTGCCATGTTTCCCTACAAATTACAGCTGATTGAAGGAGAACCTAGGACTACCTGTCATCACCTTATTTCCAGGGATCTCTTCTGACAAAAAGGGATTGTAAAAAACATTAAAGGGAGCAAGACTGACCTAAGATGTGAAAAATACACTCTTTGCTATTTTCTGTCATATTACTCAAATAGATTGAGGTTCTCTATAAACGCTCAATAAGATTTGTACAAACTATTCTGTACCACAAATATTATCTATTCACATTATCCTTTTTGGTATCCATAGTTGAAAAGGTAGAGGTAAAAATGGCCAAAATATAACAGAATAAATAGTAATACTGCTACTATTACTAGTATAAACTGTACTAGTAATATTAACATACCCCCTTAACTGCGAAGTTTTTAATAATTTGATATGCTGACCATATGTTAAGTCTAGAATCAGAATAAATCCCTGGATTAACAACCAATCTTTAACATTCTAGTACATATAATTTATAATATAATTTCATTAAAGAAAGACATAAAGACATCTTTTAAAATATTTCATCAAATTAATCAAAATGACATTCCCTAGTCTCACTGCTTTTGCTGTAAAGAATCTTTATAATATGTATAGATAGTCAATAGGTCCCCCCTAAGTCATCTTTTTTTCCAAACTATATAACAGTTTTCATAATCTGTGTATTGCAGTCCATTTATTCTGAACCTGCTCCATGTCTGTTGTGTCTTCCTTGTGTGCTGGTGACCAAAAATGCATGCAATATTCCATGTGCGATCTGACCAATGATTTGAATAGAGGTAGGACTAGTGATTTATAAAGTGGTAGATATATGTTCTCAGCAGGTGAATGTATATCCCTTTTAATGCATCCATTGATATTATTTGTCTTGGCAGCAGCTGCCTGGCATTGGTTTCTATATTTCAGTTTTCTGTCCATTATTAAAGTACTTTCAATGTCAGTTGTACCCAGTTTTTCCCATTTAGTATGTAATGGGTAATGGTGACATTTGTTTCCCCTTTCCAAGTGTATAACCTAAATAGGTGATGTTACAGTGTATACTTTTACCATACCAATATAATATTCAAGTTGAGATGAATTTGATCAGATTGTTAATATCCAGGGACCTAGCAGAATGAAGTTTTCATTTTCAGCATTTTATTACCAGTATCCGGAAACTCTATAACAATCGTTAGTCATTGATGTGATGATGGGATGATGACAAAACAGGGGAAATAAATGAAATAAGGCTTTGCGAGTCCATTTCAAATAAGACACACAATTTATTAGATGGTCGAATATTATCTAATTTTCCATTTAGGTTTTTGTTGGTCTGACTATGTAAGGAAATATGGAAAAAAAAAATAGAACTTCCCATGTTTGAAATCAAATTCTAAAGTAATAAATTGTAGGAAGGGAAAATCACATGGAGTCGAACAAGCCTGAAATACCAATATGAAAAAAAAAACTTTGATTTCAAAATCCCATTACAGGCAGGCACAGTTCAGACCAGAAACGTTACGCATCATCTCAGATGACATTATAGCATCAAACTCACAAGCCTATTGTAAGTTAATTTACTTTACTCTTCTCACTTTTCTGAGTGTATGTGTTTTTAAAGAGATTTTTCAAGGTAAAAGTTCATTCCCATTTTAATCTTGAACTGGAAATAAATGATTTTACAGTACACATTTTATGGAACAAAACGATCAATAAATAACTAAACCAATACATTTAAATTCTTAAATTCCAGACATACTATCTTAGTTTCTCCCTCTTATTGCTGCAGTGGAAATTACCTTCCTTGCATTGTATCTTTGGTGAATTTGTAGTGTCTTATATTTATACACCAGCAACCAATCTGAAAAAGCATAGCAGCACTATAAAGCATGGAGGAGGGATTGAGCAGAAACCACAACCTCTGTTAATACAAGAGCTAATTTTCAGACTACCTCAGACTCACAATAGACAATTCAGCTGACTTGGAAACACCTTTCATCTAGCAAAGCGGAAAAGCAGCGAACACTAAAGAAAGTCAATAGCAAATATGCATTACCTATTACCGTATTGACTTGCATATAATAATAATATAATATATAATTATAATAATAATAATAATAATAATAATAATAATAATAATAATCTTAATTTCTAAATCTACATTATGTTCTGCAGAAGTTTACAATTGGGGAAGTGACAAACTAGAAAAAGCTAATTAAGTAACAATGAGACAGAATGAAAGAGGTCCCTGCCCATAAGAGCTTACAGTTTAAATGGAATTGGAAAAGTGGCACAATAGGCAACCTGCTACCATAGTTTGAAAGATTGAAAAATGCATAAATCCATCCAGTTCAGCCTATTCTCCTGCAATGTTGATCCAGAGAAAGGCAAAAACCCTCATGAGGCAAAAGCCAATTTTTTTCATCTTAGGGGAAGAAAAAAATTCTGCCGACAATTTTGGAAATTAGAATAAATCTCTGGATCAATGACCCATCTATGGTAATCTAGTAAACATAACTTGTAATATTATTGCATTAAAGAAAGACGTCCAGGCCACTTTTGAAGTCTTTAAGTTAATTCCCCATAACAACTTCTGGCAGAGAGTTTCGTAGTCTCACTGCTCTTACCGTAAGGTTTGTGTAGAAACCTTCTTTCCTGTAGACATAGAGGTTGCCCCCTTGTTATAGACATAGTCCTGGGTATAACATACATAATGAGAGAGATCTCTGTAATGACCATTAATATAATTATACATTGTTTAGGCCATTCCTCAGCCATCTTTTTTCTGAATAAATTAATTCTAAGTTTGATTTAGTTGCCCGCCTTTGAACCTTTCAAGCTATGCTATGTTTTTCTTATGCACTAGTGCCCAAAATGATATACAATATTCCATGTGCAGTCTGACTAGTGATTTATGAATATATGTTCTTATCCTGTACATCTATGCCCCTTTTAATGCACTCAATAATCTTATTTACCTTGGAAGCAGCTGCCTGACACTAGTTGATACAGTTAAAGAGTTTATGCCACGAGTGAAAGTGCACCTAAAAGTAGTCCTTTTTTGAAGCTATTACTTATCCCTGTTGGAAGTATTTAAAAAAAATATGTATGCTTCCCAAGTTATTGAACTTCCAAGCTCCGATTGGCGCCCCCAACTGTTTCTTCATGTGGGTCTATTCACGTAATTCTAGTGATGCTTTCAAGAGGACACGCATGCGCAGTAAAATACACTGTGTCGCCGGATCTATCTTTGAACTATTCGCGCACTGATTCCACTACTGTCATAAGGTTCTCTCTTGTACTCGGCTTTTCCACTGCAGTGTGACAGGCACTTGCAGTCATGTCATTGATAACACGCCAACACGAACAGCACAGGAAGCAAGCCCTCAATCCCGTGGGGCCGTATCATCAATATTAGAATAGCTCCAGGACTTCCAGGAACAGTTCACCGGGCTTGAACGGCACCTTCTAGTACTGAATTTTTAATTAAAGTATAATAGTAAGTGACTTCTTTTTACATAAAAATGAGAACGGAAAGCAATTTTTTAAATTTTTCATCCCCGAATAACACCTTTAAAGAGGCTCTTTTACCAAATGATCAAATCCCTATTTCTTATTGAATGTGATCGGCGCTGCAATGTAGATAACAGCAAAGTTTTTAATTTTTTTTTAAACGATCATTTTTTGCCCAAGTTATGAGCAATTTTATATTTATGCAAATGAGCTTTTCAATGGACAACTGGGCGTGTTTTCTCGTTTTACCAACTGGGCGTTGTGAATAGAAGTGTATGACGCTGACGAATCAGCATCATACACTTCTCATCGTTCCCACCCAGCTTCTTTCACTGCAGACATACAGCGTGACGTCACCCACAGGTCCTTCAACATTGTCGTCGGACAAAGAAGATCCAAAAGGTTAATATGCTCATCTCTAGGGAGTTTGCTATGCTTACCTGCACTGTACCCTCTGACGCCTGGAGCTGATGTGCCTTCTCTCTTCCGACGCCAAGGTTGAACGACCTGTGGGTGACGTCATGCTGTGTGAAAGGGCCAACACTTTCAGCTTTAACCTTTTTTATTATTGATATACTAGTCCTTCTCAATTAATTAGAATATCATCAAAAAGTTAATTTATTTCAGTAATTAAATTCAAAAAGTGAAACTCATACTATATAGATTCAATACATACAGAGTCATCTATTTTCAGCATTTTTTTCTTTTAATGTTGCTGACTATGATAACAGTTAATGAAAAGCCAAAATTTAGTCTCTCAGAAAATTAGAATATTATATAAGCCAAATTTCAAAACTGATTTTTAAGACCGAAATGTCGTCCTACTGAAAAGTATGTACAGTATATGCATTCAATACTTGGTCGGGGCTTCTCTTGCATGAATTACTGCATCAATGCGGCGTGACATGGAGGTGATCAGCCTGTGGCACTGCTGAGGTGTTATGGAAGCCCAGGTTGCTTTGATAGCGGCCTTCAGCTCGTTTGCATTGTTGGATCTGGTGTCTCTCATCTTACTCTTGACAATACCCTATAGATTCTCTATAGGGTTTAGGCCAGGCGAGTCTGCTGGCCAATTAAGCGCAGTGATACTGTGGTTATTAAACCAGGTATTGGTACTTTTGGCAGTGTGAGTAGGTGGCAATTCTTGCTGGAAAATGAAATCAGCATCTCCATAAAGCTTGTCAGCAGAGGGAAGCATGAAGTGCTGGAAAATGTCCTGGTAGACGCTGCGCTGACTCTGGACTTGATATAACACAGTGGACCAACACCAGCAGAGGACATGGCCCCCAAACAATCACTGACTGTGGAAACTTCACACTGGACCGCCAGCAACTTGGATTAATGCCGCTCCACTCTTCCTCCAGATTCTGGGACTGAGATTTCCAAATGAAATGCAACATTTACTTTCATCTGAAAAAAGGACTTTGGACCACTGAGCAACAGACCATATTTGGTGGCTTAACTCTTTAAAGACCCAGACATTTTTCATTTTAACGTTTTCGTTTTTTACTCCCCGCGTTCCAAGAACCATAACTTTTTTATTTTTCTGTCAATAGAGTGGTGTGAGGGCTTATTTCTTGCAGGAGGAGTTGTAGTTCCTATTGGCTCCATTTAAAGTTCCATATCATCTACTGGAAAATGGAAAACAAATTTGTTAAAAAACATAAAATTGTTTTGTTTCACCACATTCTGGGAGCCATAACAGTTTGTTTTTTTGGTCGATTGAACGTTGTGAGGGCTTATTATTTTGCGGGATGAGCTGTAGTTTTTACTGGTACCATTTTTTGATATATACGATCTTTTTGATCACTTATGTTCTAAAATTTGTATTTTTTACTCTGTTCACTGTGTGAGTTAAATAATGTTATACTGTAATAGTTCGGACAATACTAATGTATTGCAGTAAATTGTCATTTTTACAGACTTCTGCTAAGCCATGCCACAGGCATAGCTTAGCAGGGGCAGACAAAAGGCAGACCTAGGGGCCTTCATTAAGCCCCCGGGCTGCCATGACAACCATTGGCGCCCCTTGATCACGCTTCGGGGGGGTGGGCGTTGGGCTGTCGGAGGGTCGTCATGGGTCGGAAAAGAGTTTAAGAAAGCACCTATCAATATTTTATTTTTGTTTTTCCCTCCATGTATTTCTACCCATAGCAACATTTACCTCACATTAATCATCCTGTATGGTAGGCTTTAGACCCCCCCATTGGTGATATTTTTGTACAGGGGACCCGCTGCAAGAACCTGCCATTTTTAAGACTGGTACTAGACATTACTTTTAAATGTTTTTAACAAAATTCATTCATTCTTTTCTCAACATTTTACATATTTTTTAGCTAAAAAACTAAGTTCTTAGGTACTAGTAAAAGTAATTATAGTATACAGAACTTAGTAAAGCTTCACATTACAGAACGGACGGTACTGTTATGTTCCACTGATCATTTTCCAAAGTATCAGTAGATACCTATTTAATTATTTTACCTTATTTACTATGTGTTTCCTTTTAAATTCAATATATTTGATCATGACTATTACAGAATGTAATTCAACTAAAAACAAAACGCCTGTTGTAATTTTCCATTAAGTTGGCTTTCATGGTGAAGGTTAATTTTTAAGAATACTTTAAGTTGTTTGTTACCTCTTAAGGAAGTCTCTTACTGTTTTGCATGCAACTTGTTTCTGAAGCCGAAGAATCACTGCTCAAAAGGATTAATTTGGCAGGCACTCCTGAGACTTTAGAGGGTAAACAACTGTTTCTTTTTTTGTCAATATGGCAATTAAGAGTCGGGAGATTAAAGAAGAGAAAGTAAATGCAGCTTTGGCTCCTATTATGGATTGATGGCTTAGTGGCTTGATGAATACCTATTAGGGTATCAGATATTTGAGAATAAAGTAGGATTTCAGAGTCAAGATCAGAAGTCATTTAAAACTCTTGATGTTAACAATGTATAACAGTTTTTAACTTGAAAACATAATAACATGTTACTCATATCCAAGAGGCAAAGATACCCATTCACATTTATCAGATTTAGTTCTCAACTTAACATGCAGAGATTAAAAAAATTTCAGTCTAATTAAGAAGCACCAGGATAGAAAAATTAGCTTTATAAAAAAAATATTCAAATACAGGATATAGTTAAATCATTTTAGTCTTTTTCTTATCAATCACTTTATTTTTTTAACATTAGAGAATATTATATGGTCTAGAAAGTGTACGTGTTTGGCCATAACAAATGGGTAAATTGTTATAACTGTGTTAGGCAGGTCTTACATTAAATCTTGCATTGTACAGTACCATCTGTTGATGCCCTTTTTTCCCCATTTGCCATTTTGTTATACACTGTACAAATAACTATGCAGTGCTCAAGTATTAGTACCATACAGTGCCATATGTTGCCCAAATAACATTATATAGTTGGCTAAATAAAACTGAGCTCATTGCGTTTCCACTATTTACTAACTTATATAAACCTGATGTCTCCATTCAGTGTGTGGTACTACCATAACTCCTAGGTAGCATGCCCGCTGTCTTGGCGTTTTGCTCGACTCAGATCTTTCCTTTACTGCTTATATTCAATCACTTGAACGGTTACTTCAACTGAACCTCATAAGAATCTCCAGAATCCGCTCTTTTGTTACTGTGGAAACAGCAAAATTCTTATTGTCACTCTGATTGACTCTCGTCTTGACTACTGTAACTCATTACTAATCGGTCTTCCCCTCACTAAACTCTCCCCTCTCCAATTTTCCCTCAATGCAGTAGCCAGGCTCATATTTATGACCAACCGCTACACCGATGTCTCTACCCTGTGCCAGTCACTGCGCTGGTTGCCCATTGACTTTAGAATTCAATTTAAACATATTACTCTCATCCACAAGGCTCTCCACAGTGCTGCACCTCCTTACATCTCCTCCCTCATCTCTGTCTACCACCCAACCCATGCTCTACGTTCTCCCAATGACCTTAGATTAACATCCTCTATAATCCAAGCCTCTCGCTCCCCTCTTTTAGCCTTTTTCTCGTGCTGCACCAGTCCTGTGGAATGCGCTACCCCGGACAATCAGATGTTCCCAACATCCAAAGTTTTAAACATGCCATAAAACACAAATCTTTTTCGGCAGGCCTATCACATTGCCTAATCTGGCATACACAGATGCTGGTTGGGTGACTGGCTCATGCAGCTTTATGTGGACTACCCTATTTTTAATAAAACATGCCTGGACCAATGTAAAACAGCACTTTTAAAATTTGTTCCTTCCTTATTTTCCTATAGATTGTAAGCTCTTGCGAGCAGAGTCCTCACTCCACTTGTTTGAATTGTTAATTAGTTTGTCACTATGCAATGTCTAATTTTGTCTGTATATGTTCCTCTGAATTGTAAAGTCCTGTGGAATATGTGGCACTATATAAATAAAGATTATTATTATAACACAGTATAGCTACAAAAAACTACAATATACTGCAAAAATAATATACTGTATGTAGATCCGGGCGAGGCGAAGGTGTCGGGTGCTGGAACGGTGAGCTGGAGGCTTCCTCCCCTTTATACTGTATAGTACCTAAGCAGTGGTGCCACACAATGCCTAAGTAAATACCACCATTCAGTTTTCAAAAATACCAACGTACACCAAATAACACTTCATATGGAATTATTAACAGTGCTACACAATTATTAGTAAGATTTCAGGTGGTCACAAATGTGCCCCTGAGGCAGCGGCAGTGGGTGCCCCTGTGCACACACCTAAGTCTGCTGATCCTTCTGTGTCCCTGGGAGATAAATGAAAACATAAATTCCCTGGTAGCCATAGAAAAGTTGTAGTTTTTGGTATATACTGGACTTGTGGAAAAGATTTTCTTTACTGTTTTTTTGAGCTTATGAAAAACACAAAAAAGTACCTATATGTGTCTAAATGGTCACCAGATGATGTCACCATAGCTCAGAAGTAGTTATTTTTCATTTTCATTATGTTGCCCAGTTACTTAGATGTGATTGACACGTGATTGACACATAATTGCTTTCAGCCAAGTCGGCAGTTCAGCTGAACTGACCGACGTGGCTTGGACAGAATGATACAACTTCTATGTATACAAGATACATAGAAGCTGTATCTTAACAAGTAAAACTATTTTTTAATAAAGGTCAATTTAAAAGTTGTTCATAAACACATAAAACATTGATTTATTTAAAAATAAATAAATAAAAAAAAATGCCTTTCAAAGGTTTACTGTGTCTAGTATGTGTGGAAAAATTTCCCACATTTTGGTGCAATTAGGTTCTATAATTTTAGACAAGACGTTTGTGCCACACTAGACACTTTTAAAAAGGGGCCTGACTTAGTGGCCAGCGGCATGGCTTAAAATGCACCAAATTGTGCAAAAATCCGTAAAATATCTGGTACAAAATTCTGTTGCAAAATAAACCAAATCAAAGGTGATATAAGGAGGAGAAATGTATCTAAGAGGTCAAACTAGTCCCACAGTATGCACCATTGTGATAAACTTCGTGCATCTTCTTCCTGCCCGGTCTAAGTTTGCACTGTCTAAATCTTAGACAGCAGTAGTAAATCTTCCCCAGTGTTTTAATTCTTAGACAAATAAATAAAAATCAGTCTGGTCATAGAAAATATCTTATTGAAGTTGCCCTAATCTATAACTTCAGAGAATTATCTTGTCCCTTAACAACACAGCTTACTATGGCAACTCTGAATAAGGTGTTTTGTAATTTTTTTTAAATGTACTTCTTTTTATTTGTTTTGTCATATAAAGGCTTGTTTTATGCTGAAAGTGTTACGTTTGTTGATGACTCCATTTTGGAAATAAAAAGCAATTTACCATTGTTTTTTGGATTTAATTTTTACAACGTCAACGTCATGTTCACATCACTGTGCGGGTCAGTACGATTATGGCTTTACCCTGTGTGAGGGCTTGTTTTTTTGCCGAAAGCATTGACGTTCTCTTTGGTACAATTTTGGGGTACATATGACTTTTTGATCACCTGCTTTTGCTTTTTTAGGAGGCATTTCTAATCTTTTTATATGATGGTCACTGTTTGAGTTAAATAATGTTATCTTGAAATGGTCGGGAATTTTATGGACGCTGTGAGAACAGTTCGCTTTTTTTTTTTTTTTTTACATTGCTTTTGGGAAAAATGGGAAAAGGGGGGCTTTTGAACTTTTATTTAATATTGTATATTATATCTTAAGCTTGAAAAAGGCTCTTGTGTTGAGCTGAAACGTTGCACCGATGGACCAAGAAACACCACCACTGTTTGTGCTTATACCTTGGAGTTCTGCCTGATTTTTGATCAATTGATTTTGGGTCTGAGAGTCGTGACCCAGGCGGGCCTGCACCCAAATTCTACGGAGGCTGTGCAGCTAAAATTTTCTTTGGATTTTTTATAAATATATATATTTAACAGTTCTTTTACTTTTTTTATTTAGTCATCGTAAGAGTCTTGAACTTGCGATCGTTGAATCACTTGCACAGGGCTTAATATGAACACAAAGATGGCAAAATTCAGGGCCTTCATTAGGCCCCAGGCTGCTATGACAACCAATGGCACCCTACGAATGCATTGACTACCAGAAGGGGCCACCCCCGCTTTCTAAAGGTTTAGATGCTGCGGTTGCTATTGACTGTGGCATCAAAGTGGTTAAACGGTCGGGATTAGAGTTATCTCCAATCCTGGCCACTACAGTAAAGTGTCGGCCCGTAAGCCTGCTCCATACTCCCCCTTTCTGGTAATGATGTAGGGGTTAAGCTATTTCTCTGAGAGCAACTTCACTAAGCAACTATGTTTGACTGGAATCACTTTTATTTATTCAAATGCATTTTTTTCAATATATATTTCACAATAGGAATGTTACATTATTTTAATTCTTTGCCTGGCCCTTAGATACTCGGGTTTAATGAGTGTATAAGAGAAAGAGATGGTTAACCTCTTTTTGTATAGTAAGGCCTTCATGCTTAAAGAGATTTGGGAAAACATACGAGTTGCCTGCCAACCATAAATGTGATGAAAATCATTGCAGAGTGGATATTAATGAAAACCTTTTTGAACATGACAGATTTACTTGTGCAGTGTCCCATAAACCTTACTTCTAATGGGAAAACACCTATTAAGGAAAGGTATTTCAAGATTTAGTATATTATAATACTATATTCACCTGTTTTTATGGATTCTAGCATCTTCTAATTTATATTGGGAACAGAAATATGCTCAGCATGTACTAACATGGTATAAGGTTTCAAGGCCAATTTTCTATCAGCTTTGGAAGACACTATCTATAATCTGTCATTTGTCTAAAGCAGCTCTAATTGTTACCTTGAGTTGGGTATCATCATTTCTCAGGTGTTACCTATTAATGTATGAAGGACTATCTAAATCCAGATAAGAAAGTCTGGTGTAAATACAGACTACACTTTTTGGATTATATAGTCTTCTATCCTTAGATGCATTCGGTTTATGTTGGTTAGGCCTCATGCACATGACTGTAGTCATAATCCTGGCCCGTGATTCCGGGTATGGCCAGACGCAGACAGTCGTCCGCATTTGCGGGCCATGCTCCCATTATAAATTATGGGAGCACGGTTGGTAAAATAAAAAAATAGGACATGTCCTATTTTTTACGGAAGCTTTATATTGGCCGGACACCTTCCCGTAAATATATAGGAAGGTGTCCATCGCCCCTAGAAATAAATGGGTCTGTAATTACAGTCCGTAATTACGGATGAAATACACGGTCGTGTGCCTGGGGTCCTGCTATGTACTAATAAGCCACCATGAAAATTCCATAATTGAACAGTTATAAATCATATCCAATCTAGGACATTCTAAATTGACCTGAAGGGCTAGGGAGGTCCAGAAACAAGTTAGGGCATGACCACACGTGGCGGATTTCCTCAAAACTGTCCGCATCAATGCCGCACACATTGATGCAGATTCTGCTGCGGATCTGCACAAAATGTGCAGTAAATTGATGCGGACTAGCTGCTGCGGACTGCGGGAAAAGTGCTTCCCTTCTCCCTATCAGTGCAAGATAGAGAGAAGGGACAGCACTTTCCCTAGTGAAAGTAAACGAATTTCATACTTACCGGCCGTTGTCTTGGTGACGCGTCCCTCTTTCGGCATCCAGCTCGACCTCCCTGGATGACGCGCCAGTCCATGTGACCGCTGCAGCCTGTGCTTGGCCTGTGATTGGCTGCAGCCGTCACTTAGACAGAAACGTCATCCTGGGAGGCCGGACTGGAGACAGAAGCAGGGAGTTCTCGGTAAGTATGAACTTATATTTTTTTACAGGTTGCTGTATATTGTGATCGGTAGTCACTGTCCAGGGGGCAGAAACAGTTACTGCCGATCGCTTAACTCTTTCAGCACCCTGGACAGTGACTATTTACAGACGTCTCCTAGCAACGCTCCCGTCATTACGGGAGCCCCATTGACTTCCTCAGTCTGGCTGTAGACCTAGAAATACATAGGTCCAGCCAGAATGAAGAAATGTCATGGCAAAAAAGCAAGACGCATCCGCAGCACACATAACATGTGCATGACAGCTGCGGACTTCATTGCGGAACTTAGAATCTCCATTGAAGTCAATGGAGAAATTCCGCCATGAGTCCGCCACTGCTCCGCAACAGACAGAGCATGCTGCGGACACCAAATTCCGCTCCGCAGCCTATGCTCCGCAGCGGAATGTTACGCATCGTCTAAACGAACACTTCTAAATAGAAGTGGAAGTCAATGCAGAAACGGCTCCGCTGCGGATTAACGCTGCGGAGTGTCCGCAGCGGAATTTAAGTGAAATTCCGCCACGTGTGAACCCAGCCTTATGGTCAGCCATGTTATCTTAAACTGGACGTTTTTCAGTTATACTTTTACCTAAAGTTTACTTTTCAAGGGTGGCAACAATAATGTAAAATAATTGATAAGAATCTGTGCTTTTTTTAATATTATTCCTCAAAGATTATTTTTTTTTTGGCTCTGGCAAATTCATCATTTGGTTTTAGCACTTTCCAGTCCTGTTACAGCATACTGTATAATATGTTGGTACTGTATGAATAATTGGAAATATAAATATATATCTAGTGAAACTACTAGCTATTTGCAAAATGATGCAGTTTTTTGTGGAAGTTTTTTGCTCAGTTTTTTTTTTAGCCAAACATAGAAATAAACACAAAAGAAAAGAGATGCATCAGGCTTTTTTTTTATACAGTACCTTCCTTTTTGATCAACTTCTGGCTTTGGCTAAAAAAACTGAGCCAAAAACTGCCACAAAAAACTGCATCAAAATTGTGTGTCTGATCATGGCCTAAAGCTCTATTGTAGATTAAAGAGGTTTTCCACGTTCTGACAACTGATGACCTATCCACCGCATAGGTCATCAGTAAATTATTGGTGCGTGTCCGACACCCGGACTCTGCACCGATCCGCCACTCTGGGTGCCTCCGGGAATCGGATGTTTTGAAAGGTATGCAGTAGTTGGAGCCAGAAGCAGATGGCTCGGACCACTGTATAGAGGCCATTCAGCAGAGCTGCAGTACTGCAACTCTGCTGCTATTCTTTGACTGGAGCCATCTACTACCGGCAATATTGTCCGGAGCCTGGAGGCAGCTGGTGTGGCGGATCGGTGCGGGATCCGGGTGTTGGACACACACCGATCATATACTGATAACCTATCTGGTGGATAGGTCATCAGTTGTCAGAACTTGGAAAACCCATTTAAGGCTTTAGTAATACAGGTTGATTTAACAAGTTCAATATGGAAAGATGTCAGAAGGTAACATCAATAGGAGACAGTGATATGGGACACCCACTTATTACAAAAATAATGGAGTCACAGATCTGGTAAAACTTCTGAAACCAATTTTCGTAGGTTAGTAATTTTTGTAACTTGTATTACAGTACATTCTGATTTTGGGGGGCTGGTGCAAGAGGGTTAGCAGGGAGGATAACATATCAATAAAATTTGTAGCCTAAATATTCAAATTTCAGAAAAGTAATCAAAAGATGAATTATTTGATACACTACAGGGGAAATCTTTAAATGGTGGGGCAGATTTATAAAAGTATTTACACCATTCAAGCCAAATGCAATATACTAGTATATGAAGCTACTGCACCAATTTTTACAATACATATAATTATTTCAGAAAAAGTGGGCACGGCTTCAGATTGATGTCGAAAAAAACTGACTTATTAACCTGACATGTTGAAAAAAAATGGAAAGTATCTAAAAACAACACCAGGTCCAAACCGGCATGAGGACTGTTGACGAATCTGGTACAAGCTACATGGAAGAGAAACATTGGTACAATTCACCAGAATTAATAAATACCCTATATTTTCGTAAGAACTATCATTTTACAGGACATTGTAAATTGTGCAAATTGCTTCATATTTTTTTAAATAACCCATCAAATGGCATGATAAATTTTGGTGCAACTTGCTGGACAGACACTTTTTCTTATGCCAGTTCGTGGCTTGTGTTCTTTACATAATTATATGCACCAAGCTATGGCACATGTCGTTAATAAATATGGCACATTTTATGACTCCTCTTCGACACGCCCTTTTTATAGACTCTTTTTCAAACCTTTTATGGTATGTTAAAAAGTGTCTAAAACATAATAAATTTGGTGCATTCCACATACTCCACAATTTGTTTCTAGAATTCTGCTGCCTTTTTCTTAGTAAATTTCCCCATAAATTTTGGCCTGTAAGGCTATGTTCACACTCATAACAAAAAGTGGCTGAAAATAAGGAGCTGTTTTCAAGGGAAAACAGCTCCTGATTTTCAGCAATTTTTTAAGCAACTCGCGTTTTTTGCTGCGTTTTTTTATGGCCGAGTCAATAAAAAACGGCTCCAAAAACGGCTCAAGAAGTGACATGCACTTCTTTTTATGGGGCGTCATTTTAGGCGCAGTTATTTGAAAATGAGGCGTAAAATAACGCCCCGTAGGAACAGAACGCCATATTTCCCATTGAAATCAATGGGCAGATGTTTGTAGGCGTTCTGCTCCCGATTTTTCAGCCGTTTTTCAGGACATTTACGGCCCGAAAAACGGGTGTAAATAGCCCGTGTGAACATACCCTAACACTTTATTCTGTTGTTTTTTGTTGTCACTGTTCTAGTTAATATTAAGCAAGGTCATTGTAATGGACATAGTACAGCAATAACTGTAATGTTGAGGGTCACGCGTACTTATTTTAAGTGCATAGTGATGCCTTTCAATATTTTTTCATTAACCACAAAAGACAAAACATAACCAAAGAATTTTATACATCTTCACATAAATACCTACAATGCATCAATACTCTTCCCCTAAGGGCTGTTAAGTCATATAAAACCACCCACATTCTTTCACCCACCATTAGCATAATGACTTTGTATCCATTGCCAAGCTGCTGTGGGTAATAGCAGATTATAGAATTTAGCTTAGCAGTGATATTTAAATTCTTGAAGATTGCTGCATTCTGAAACGCAGCTAAGCCTGTCTTCCCCAGAGAGGCTATAATATATCTTAATACTGTACAAGTGTATATTTTGGTTGAAAAACATTCCAAAACCTTTCCTTGAAATCAATAACTTTATCTTGTAAGCCCATCTTTGCAAAGATTTATTCTGGGATCGTTTTCAAGTAAATAACTTTCCTCAATCATTTGCTAAAACAAACTTTTTAAAAACTTTAAAAAAGAAAAGAACACTGTCAGGTTTGATTTTATAAGAAAGGTTAATGGAAAACAATACAAAGTTTAAAACAATGCAGCAGCAGGAGTGGTGAAATGTCACAAGATCACACAGTATAAATGACAACTGCAAAGAGGTGTAGTTGGTAACATCAGTGTGTAGTAAAGATGGCTAAAAAAAAGAAATGAAATCACAAATCAATAATGTCCTGAAAATAAACTGGGACCTGGGCAACAAAGTTGTTTTCAAGTTTGCCAGGCTTTGTTCACATCTGCATCATTATTTAAGTTCTTCTATTTCCTAATTGAAACAGAAAAACAAAAATAACCCAGTGATTACTCTCAGAATATAGATAATGTTATAGTGTTACCTGCAGTCATATGTAACATCACAGAAAATACACATTAATAACTCTGTATACTCTGACTACTGATATTGTAGTAGATGTTACCTGCAGTCCTTTGTAACACCACAAATAATGTAGAGAAGGGAGAAAGCCTCCAGCTCACCGGTTCTGCGTCTGATGAGATGTCGCTCGGATCCCCGCGACGGCCCGCGGTAAGTAATGTAGGAAGAAGGAAGGATGATCCAGCGCCAATGGTGATGTTTAAAAGGGAGAAACAATTCCCATGTTTATTGAAAAAATATTAAAATCTGGAACGAGACGCAGTCTCAAGACAAAAGTAAGCAGCATTGCCATGATTGCCATGATTAAGAACGCAGTGTGCGTTTGAAACGCGTAGGCTGCTTACTTTTGTCTTGAGACTGCGTCTCGTTCCAGATTTTAATATTTTTTCAATAAACATGGGAATTGTTTCTCCCTTTTAAACATCACCATTGGCGCTGGATCATCCTTCCTTCTTACCACGAATAACACACAGTGATAACTCCGTGAGTACAGATAATGTTATAGTGTTACTTGTTGTCACGGTCTGGCCACACAACAGAGCACCCAAGCAATACAAAGTCCCGCTCTAGGGTATCTGAATAGTCCAGACAGTGGCCAAGGCTTTAGCACGGATGGAGGTGGGTGCAGCAGGCTACGCCAGACGTGGTGGATGACAGCAGGTGCAGCAGGTTGTGCCAAACAAGGAGGATAACACTGGACGTGGCAGATGACACTGGACGTGGCAGACGACAGCAGGTGCAATGGGACACGACTCCAACACTAACAGGCTCAGGAACAAGAATACAGCACGGGATAAAGGATACAGGTAACAGGGCAAGGGTAACAACAGGGACAGGATAACACTAAGGGACCATTTGCAAGACTGATATGGGATAAACTAAAAATGCTCAAGCAATGAGCAAAGGGGCATGGCCCTTCCTATAGTCCAGGAAATCATGGGCAGTTGATGATGATGGTTTCCCATGTCCTACGGGACACAGAGGACTGGAGCGGAAGTGAGCCCTGGCGTCTCCTGGGAAGGAGATGCGAGCCAGCGCTCACGAATCCATGGCTGCAGCTGCCGGGGGGTGAGTAAACCCGATGGTCTGCGACCATGGACGCTACATTTGCAGTCCTATGTAACACCACAGATAACACCGTAATAACTCTCTGAGTGCAGATAATGTAGTAGATGTTACCTGTAGTCCTATGTAACACCACAGATAACACACAGTGATAACTCTCTGAGTACAGATAATTTAGTAGATGTTACTGTAACAACTTGCAGATATGTGGACCCACTGAGCCACTCCGCCGTTATGGAGCAGCTGCTGATCAAAAGAGTCTGTGAGAGTCAGTAATGATAAAACACCTGGAAGGTCAGAAGTGGGTACATGCCAGACAGTCAGGGGAAAGCAGGCATGTGCAGGATAATGTAGTTCAGCTAGGACACCAGACTGGAGTAGTGCAGTCGTCTCGGACACTGGACTTGGCTAGGACACCGGACTGGAGTAGTGCAGTCATCTCGGACACTGGACTTGGCTAGGACACCGGACTGGAGTAGTGCAATTGTCTCGGACACTGGACTTGGCTAGGACACCGGCCTGAAGTAGTGCAGTCGTCTCGGACGCTGAACTTGGCCAGGACATCGGACTGGAGTAGTGCAGTCGTCTTGGACTCTGGACTTGGCTAGGACACCAGACTGGAGTAGTGCAGTCGTCTCAGACACTGGACTTGGCTAGGACACCAGACACATATGGTGAAGTTGTCTCAGACACTCGACTTAGGCACTAGAAGTAGACACAGATACTGGATATGGGAAACAGGATTCAGGATACGGAATACAGGATACAGCTAAGGAACCATTTGCAAGAAATATGTAGGGAAGACACAACATTGCTAAGGCCAGGAAGGAATGGGCAGAGTTTCTTTCAAAGTTCTGGAAGTGAATGGATAGGCTAGGGAAGGTTTTCCTGGTGCACGCTGGCCCTTTAAAAACAGGGGTGAGCGTGCGCTCTCCCTAGGGTCATCAGTCGAGGAGGAGTGCAGTGTATGCCGGCAAATCTTCAGAGGTCTGTGGTTGCGGCTGCCGGTAAGTGAAAGATGCTGGTGGTCAGCAAGAGAGCTGGAGCACCACATTTTCTTCAGGCTCCAAAGACCTCTCCTCAGGACCCTTCCAATCCACAAAGAAAAAGGTCTTCCCTCATACCTTCTTGTAGTGAAGGATCTCCTTGACCTCAAAGACATCAGAAGAACCGCTGGGAGCAACTGCAGAGCCAGGGGATTTGCTGAATCGGTTCAGGACTACATGCTTTAGAAGGGACACACGGAATGAGTTGGAAATTTTGAGAGTAGACAGTAGCCGTAGCTTATAAGAATCAGGGTTAGTCTGTTGCAGAACTTCAAAAGGACCTGAGGAATCTGGGAGCGAATTTGTTGGAAGGGATCTGTAGCCATATATTTTTTAAGATAACCGGACTTTGACTCCAGGAGGAAACTGAGGAGAAATTCTTCTTTTCCTATCGGTATATTTTTTTCATGCGACCCACTGCCTGCAGCATCATGGACTTAGTTTCCTGCAAAACCTGAAGAAAGCTTCCAAAATTAGAATTGGCTGCAGGCACATGAGATGTAGCAGAAAGAGGAACATGTCGATATTGGTTGTACACAATGAAGAATGGAGAAGAGGCAGTAGACTCACTTGTGTGATTATTATTGGAGAACTTGGCCCATGGCAGAAGATGTACCCAATTGCCATGTTGACCAGTTACAAAATGACAAAGATAATTCTCTAGCGCTTAATTCTCTCAACCTGACCATTAGATTCTTTGGGGTAAGCAGAAGAAAAGTCCAATTTCACATCCAAAAGTTTACACAGGGCTCTCTTGAATTTAGATGTAATTTGTAGACCCCGATCAGACATGATTTGGAGGGGTAGTCCATGCAGAAGAAAGATATGCTGAACAAACAAATTCACCAGGCTAGGAGCTGAGGGAAGGCCAGACATTGGGACGACATGTGCCATTTTAAAAAGTGATCCAATACAACCCAGACAGTGGTACATCCAGCAAAAGGAGGAAGGTTGGTAATAAAATCCATGGCAATGAGTTGCCAGGAAACATCAGGAACAGGCAGAGGTTGGAGCAGGCCAGCAGACTTAGAATGGGTACACTTGTTTTGGGCACAGTTGGTACAAGAGGAGATATAATCCACAACATCTTTAGGCAGCGTGGGCCACCAGTAGTGTCGAGAGATAAAGTCCCGTGTCTTACGGACACCAGAGTTTTCAGCCAGCTTGGAATTATGTCTCCAGATGAGAATTATTTTACTGTCAGCAGGACAAACCAACATTTTTCCAGGATGAATGTCTCTAATTTGCAGAGGGTTAACAGCAATAATCCTGGAAGGATCAATGATATGTTGAGGGTCTACCTCAGAGTCATCAGTTTCAAACGACTGGGACAGGGCATCGGCCTTTACGTTTTTATCTACAGAATGGAAGTGAAGCAAGAACTGGACTCTGGCAAAAAACAGCGGCAATCTGGCTTGATGGTGATAGGATGAATAGCCCGCTCTAGCAGGTGTCTCCACTCTTCTAAAGCCAATTTGATGTCCAGAAACTCACGGTCCCCAATGGAGTAGTTGTGCTCTGCAGGAGAGAAGAGCTTAGAGAAGAAGCCGCAGGCTACTGCATTACCTTTTGAGATTCTTTGAAATAGGAGTGCTCCAGCCCCAATGGAAGAAGCCTCAACCTCAAGCGAGAACTGCCGAGTCACGTCAGGATGGTGAAGAACGGAGGCTGAAGTGAAGGCACTCTTGAGGTTGGTGAATGCCGACTCTGCCTCAGGGGTGCAAACCTTAGTGTTCACGCCCTTTTTAGTGAGGGCAGAGGTTGGGACAGTAAGAGATGAGAAGTTTGGGATGATTTGCAGGGAAAGATTTGCGAACCCAAGAAATCTCTGTATGGCCCGGAGACCTTGTGGACGTGGCCACTCTCAGAAGGACTTCACCTTCTCTGGATCCTTCTTGAGTCCACGTTAAGAGACAATATAGCCCAGGAAGGGCAAGAAATTATTTTCGAACACGCACTTCTCGAGTTTGCCGTAGAGGCTATTCCCCCTTAACTACTGCAGGACTTTGTAAATATGCTTCCGGTGAGTAAATCAGGATGTCGTCCAAATATACCACCACACAGACATACAGTAGATCCCAAAAGATGTCATTCACAAATTCCATAAACACAGCTGGAGCATTACACAGTCCAAAGGGCATCACGAGATATTCATAGTGACAGTCTCGGGTGTTGAATGCCGTCTTCCATTTGTCACCTTTAAGTATACGGATCAGATTATATGCCATTTAAGAGCTTGGAGATTAGCGACAAGGAGTACTTGTCTTTGACCGTGATTTCGTTTAAACCACGGTAATCGATACATGGTCGGAGTGATCCATCCTTCTATTCAACGAACAAGAATCTGGCTTCGGCTAGAGAAGTAGACTTCCTGATGAACCCCCTCTCGATATTCTCCTTGACATAAGCCGACATGGCCTGGGTTTCAGGTAAGGAGAGAGGATAAACCCGTCCACAAGGCGGTGAAGCTTCAGGGAGCAATTCTATAGGACAATCATAGGAACGATACGAAGGCAAGAACCTCTGCCTCCTTCTTGCTAAAAACATCTACGAAACAGGCATATTGTGGAGGCAGTCCAGACATTGACAAAGGCAGAGGGGACAGAACAGGACAAACCTGAGGCAGGCAGTTGTGAAGATGTCCTCGGTGCCTATTGGAGGACCTCCCCGGAATTCTAGTCGAGGACAGGAGTGTGACCAGGAAGCCATTGCAGTCCCAGCAGGATGGAGTTAATGGCCTTTTGGAGGACATAGAAAGCTATTTGTTTGGAGTGTAGTACTCCTACTTGTAGCCTCAGAGGTTTGGTGGTGGAAAGAACAGGGTCTGGCAGAGGTTGACCATTTGCAGAAGCGACCGCCAGAGGTTTCTCCAAAGGAACTGTGGCCAAGTGGAGACAGTCTACTAAGGCCTGTTGAATGAAATTCGCAGCTGCCCCAGAATCCAGATAAGCGGGGATAGAGTGTGATTCTTCACCTGAGAAGAAAGTCATGGGAATAGATAATTTGGGAGAGAATTTAGCACTTGGTGTTGATCCACCTAGATTAGTCTTTCCTATCAGCCCTAGGTACTGGATTTTTCCGGCTTCTGTGGACATTGACGCACAAAATTACCATTATGGCCACAGTACAAACATAATTCCGCAGAGCGTCTGCGTTGCCGCTCCTGGTCTGAGAATCTGAGTCTGTTCACCGGCATAGGCTCCTCAGGGGGAACAACCGGAGGAGGCAGTAGGGGTCTCTGGAACCTGGGCGCCAGTCTATAGGACCTTTTTTCCTGGCAAACGTACTGGGAGCATTCTTGGATCCTCATATCCGTGTTGCCAGCAGAGTTAGGGCATCCAAGGTGGAAGGTAGTTCACAAACCGCCAGCTCATCCTTTATTTGAGGAGCCAGTCCTTGCCAAGAATTTCCTACCAAGGCCTCATTATTCTAGGTAAGTTCCGCTGCCAACGTGCGAAACTAAATGGCATATTCTCCTACCGTCTATTCCCCTTGATGGAGAGTTAGCAGAGAGGCAGCTGCAGAAGACGTATGGCCTGGTTCTTCAAATACCATACGAAAAGTTTCCAGAATCAATTGTAGGTTCAAAGATTCCGGCCCCTCACGTTCCCAGATAGGATTTGCCCATGCTGGGGCTTTGTCAGTGAGGCGGAAGACAATAAAACCGACCTTGGTAACATCAGAGGGGAAATGAGCGTGTAACTTAAAGTGGATCTGGCACTGGTTGATGAAGCCTCTTTAAGTTTTTGCATCTCCATCATAACGAGGTGGTAGAGGCAACAAAATTCCAGGCCCAGAACTGACAGGAGGGTTAGGAGGTGGTGGAGTAGTGGGAGCAGCCATAGAAGGATGATCAAATCAAGGAATAATTGAGTTAAGAGCCTGTAGGCTCCTCTCTTCTCCTACTACCTGTCCTAGTGATCCTATCCCCTCACACCTCCTCCAGTCCCTCTCACCAGCTGTCACTGGTCACCTGACTAAAATATTTAATCTCTCTCTTTCCTCTGGTATCTTTCCCTCCTCTTTTAAACATGCCATTATAAACCCATTACTGATAAAACCAACTCTTGACCCATCCAGTGCTGCTAACTACCGACCAGTCTCTAATCTTCCCTTCATCTCCAAACTCCTGGAACGCTTGGTCTACACTCGCCTTATCCGCTATCTCTCTGCTAACTCCATTCTAGACCCCTTACAATCTGGTTTCCACACTCTACAATCCACAGAAACTGCCCTTACTAAAGTCTCAAATGATCTCTTGGCGGCTAAATCTAACGGCAAATACTCTCTACTGATTCTTCTGGATCTCTCTGCAGCCTTTGACACTGTAGACCACCAACTCCTACTTAACATGCTCCACTCTATTGGCCTCAAGGACGCTGCTCTCTCTTGGTTTTCCTCCTATCTCTCTGACCGCTCGTTCAGTGTGTCATTTGCTAGTTCCACTTCTTCTCCTCTTCCCCTTGCTATCGGGGTTCCTCAGGGATCAGTCCTAGGTCCGCTTCTCTTTTCTCTCTACACAGCTCCTATTGGACACAGCAGATTTGGCTTCCAGTACCATCTCTACGCTGATGACACCCAATTATACACCTCTTCCCGTGACATCACCCCTGCTCTAATACAAAACACCAGTGATTGTCTGTCCGCTGTCTCTAACATCATGTCCTCTCTCTATCTGAAACTGAATCTTTCTAAAACTGAGCTCCTTGTGTTCCCACCATCTACTAACCTCCCTAAACCTGATGTCTCCATCTCTGTGTGAGGCACTATCATAACTCCTAAGCAGCATGCCCGCTGTCTCGGGGTTATTTTTGACTCAGATCTTTCCTTTACTCCTCACATTCAATCACTTTCACGCTCCTGTCATTTTCACCTCAAAAACATCTCCAGAATCCGCCCTTTTCTTACTGAGGAAACCGCCAAAACTCTCATTTGTTGCTCTGATTCACTCTCGTCTTGACTACTGTAACTCATTACTAGTCGGTCTTCCCCTCACCAAACTCTCCAATCTTTCCTCAATGCAGCAGCCAGGCTCATATTTATGACCAACCGCTACACCAATGCCTCTAATCTGTGCCAGTCACTGCACTGGTTGCCCATCCCCTTCAGAATAAAATTCAAACTTATTACTCTTACCCACAAAGCTCTCCACAGTGCTGCACCTCCTTACATATCCTCCCTCATCTCTCTCTACCACCCTACTCGGACTCGACGTTCTGCCAACGACCTTAGATTAAAATCGTCCATAATCCGAACCTCCCACTCCCGTCTCCAAGATTTTTCTCGTGCTGCACCAATCCTCTGGAATGCGCTACCCCAGACAATCAGATTAATTCCCAATATCCACAGTTTTAAACGTGCCCTGAAAACACATCTATTTAGACATACCTATAACATTCCCTAAACTGACTCCTTTCCATGGCCCTCCTTTTAGATTAGTCATCAGAATAAGATTCCGTAACACTCCTTCTCTTCATGTCCGTCATATACGGATACTGGCTGGTGACCGGCTCATGCAGCTTTATGTTACCCCCCCATGTGTATAAAAATGGCTGGACTATTGTACAGAACAAACACTATTACACTTTGTGTCTCCCTTATTTCCTCATAGATTGTAAGCTCTTGCGAGCAGGGTCCTCACTCCTCAGGTTTGAATTGTAAATTAACTGTGTCACTATGTAATGTCTGATATTGTTTATTTCATGTTCCCTCTAAATTGTAAAGTGCTGCGTAATATGTTGGCGCTATATAAAGATTATTATTATTATTATTGCACTGGGGGAGTCACTTGCTGAGAAGGATCTGAGTGTACTTGTAAATCATAAACTAAATAACAGCATGCAATGTCAATCAGCTGCTTCTAAGGCCAGTAGGATAATGTCGTGTATTAAAAGAGGCATGTGTCACGGTTTGTGGGTATGTGGATCCACTAGGCCGCACCGCCGTAGCAGGGAGGCAGCTGGCCAAACAACAGGGAACCCCAGCAATACAAAGTCCCACACAAGGATATACCCGGATAGTCCAGACAGTGGCCGCAGCTCTGGCACGGATGGAGGTGGGTGCCGCAGGTAACGCCAGATGTGGCGGATGACAGCCGGTGCCGCAGGTTGTGCCAGACATGGCAAATCCCTCTGGACGTGGCAGATGACACGGGGCGTGGCGGATGACAGCAGGTACCGCAGGTTGCACCAGACGTGGCGAGTCCCTCTGGACGTGGCAGATGACACAGGATGTGGCGGATGACAGAGGACGTGGCAAACAACAGTAGGTGCAGTAGACACGACTCCAACTAGCAGGCACAGTAACAAGAACACAGCACAGGATACAGGAACAGGTAACAGGGTACGGGTAACAACTGGAACGGGAAACACTAAGGGACCATTTGCAAGACAGACTTGGGCTATACTAACAATGCTCAGGCAAGGATTAGACGGGCTGGGGCCTTCTTATAGTCCAGGACTCATGTGTGTTGATGATGATGATTTTCTTCATGTGTGCGCGCTAGCCCTTTAAGAGCGGGCAGGAGCGTGCGCGCGCACCCTATGGGACACAGCGTACCGGAGCGGAAGTGAGCGCTGGTGTCTCCTGGGAAGGAGATGGGGACCAGCGCTCAAAGATCCATGGCTGCGGGCGTCAGGAGGTGAGAAGAGGCGACCGCCCGCAGCCATGGACGCTACAGGATGGACTTGCGGGACAGGGATATAATATAATATTATTAGTAGAGATGAGCGAACCGGGACAACCGAACCCGGTTTCGGTCCGAACATCTGGAAAAGTTCGGTTCGCAGCGAATCCGAACTTCACCGGGTTCGGCCGAACACGTTTTGACCGAACCCGGTCAAAAATATTATACAAATCGGCAGCCACTTGTCTCTATCAATCACTGATAGAGAAAAGAGGCTGCTGATTAAAAATAAAATAAAAAGCATTTCATACGTACCCGGTCGTTGTCTTGGTGACGAGTCCCTCATCTTCCTCCAGTCCAACCTTCTTTCCTGACGCAGCAGCCTGTGATTGGCTGCAGAGGCCGCTGCAGCCTGTGATTGGCTGCAGAGGCCACGGCAGCCTGTGATTGGCTGCAGCGGTCACATGGGCTGTAACGTCATCCAGGAATGTCGGGCCGGATGTCGAGAGGGAGGCGTCACCAAGGCAACGGCCGGGAGACCGGACTGGAGGAAGCAGAAAGTTCTCGGTAAGTATGAACGTCTTTTTTTTTTACAGGTTACTCTATATTCTGATCGCAATTCACTGTCCAGGGTGCTGAAACATTTACTGCCGATCAGTTAACTCTTTCAGCACCCTGGACAGTGACTATTTACTGATGTCGCCTTATTACGGGGCCTCATGCACACGACCGTAAAAACACCCGTTATTACGGGTCGTAATTACGACCCGAAATAGCAGGCCCATAGACTTCTGTTAGCCACGGGTACCTTCCCGTTTTCTCACGGGAAGGTGCCCGTGCCGTTAAAAAGATAGAACATGTTCTATTTTTTTATTTTACGGGCCGTGCTCCTATACTTTATAATGGGAGCACGGCTCGGAAAAACGACCGGCTGCCCGTGCTCGTCTCCTGAAATACTCTGTGCTGCCTTAAACTCTGTGGACAGGTCAGGATCCTGTTTCTTTTAAATGCTGCTGGGGAACCCGCTCGATCCACTATATAAGGCTGCACTACAGTGCTTGGGAATAAGCGACTGGGGCAGAAGAGTATGGAGGCGGAGCCTTATATAGTGGATCAAGCGGGTTCCCCAGCAGCATTTAAAAGAAACAGGATCCTGACCTGTCCACAGAGTTTAAGGCAGCACAGAGTCTGGAGCACGTGCGGATCTTGTGTGGGGTGGTGGGGTGGTGACTTGCCAATCATGTGAACGTGTTATTGAGGACAGGAGTGGAGGAGAGGTAACAGACTGAGAGCTACATAATGGTAAGAGCAAAGTTCACAGCAGCACAGAATCTGCACGCTCCTCTCCTGAAATATTCTGTGCTGCTGTGAACTCTGCTCTTACCATTACGTAGCTCTCAGTCTGTTACCTCTCCTCCACTCCTGTCCTCAATAACACCTTCACATGATTAGCAAGTCACCACCCCGCACAAGATCCGCACGCTCATCTCCTGAAATACTCTGTGCTGCTGTGAACTCTGCTCTTACCATTACGTAGCTCTCAGTCTGTTACCTCTCCTCCATTCCTGTCCTCAATAACACCTTCACGTGATTGGCAAGTCACCACGTAATGGTAAGAGCAGAGTTCACAGCAGCACAGAGTATTTCAGGAGATGAGCGTGCGAATCTTGTGCGGGGTGGTGACTTGCCAATCATGTGAAGGTGTTATTGAGGACAGGAGTGGAGGAGAGGTAACAGACTGAGAGCTACGTAATGGTAAGAGCAGAGTTCACAGCAGCACAGAATATTTCAGGAGAGGAGCGTGTGATTGGCTGCAGAGGCCGCTGCAGCCTGTGATTGGCTGCAGAGGCCGCGGCAGCCTGTGATTGGCTGCAGAGGCCGCGGCAGCCTGTGATTGGCTGCAGAGGCCGCGGCAGCCTGTGATTGGCTGCAGCGAGCGGCGACATGGATGAAACGTCATCGCTGGAGGCCGGACAGGAGGAATGTAAGTATGAACGTATTTATATATTTTTTTTATTACATTAAAATTGTATTTTCCGCGCGCCGAGCATGGTACTGTCAAGGTTGCTGAAAGAATTAGTGCAGCCCATTAACTCTTTCAGCACCCTGGACAGTACCATGCTCGGCGCATGGAAATTACAGGTTCGGTCAGAACTAGTTCGGTCCGAATCGAACTTTTTCGTGAAATTCGGCGAACTAGCCGAACCGAACTTTTCATAAGTTCGCTCATCTCTAATTATTAGTGAGGCCTCATCTAGAATATGCAGTTCAGTTCTGGGCTCCAGTTCATAGAAAGGATGCCCTGGAGTTAGAAAAAATACAAGGAAGAGCAACAAAGCTAATAAGGGGCATGGAGAATCTAAGTTATGAGGAAAGATTAAAAGAACTAAACCTATTTAGCCTTGAAAAAAGACGACTAAGGGGGGACATGATTAACTTATATAAATATATTAATGGCACATGCAAAATATATGGTGAAATCCAGTTCCATGTAAAACCCCCTCAAAAAACAAGGGGGCACTCCCTCCGTCTGGAGAAAAGATGGTTCAACCTGGAGAGGCGACAAGCCTTCTTTATTGTGAGAGCTGTGAATCTATGGAATAGTCGCCGCAGGAGCGTCACAGCAGGGACAGTGGATGCTTTAAAAAAGGCAAAGATAATTTCCTAGAACAAAAAAAATATAAGCTCCTATGTGTAAGAAATTTTTTACTTCCCTTTCCCATCCCTTGGTTGAACTTGATGGACATGTGTCTTTTTTCAACCATACGAACTACGTCACTATGTAACTATATGTAACTATGTAACTATGTACCTTAACCGCTTTCCGCCGCAGCCATTTTTCAGATTTTCAGTTTAGTTTTTTCCTCCCCACCTTCCAAAAGCCATAACTTTTTTTATTTTTCCATCAATATTGCTGTATGAGTGCTTATTTGTTTGCGGGACGAGTTGTAGATTTTCACGGCACCATTTATTGTACCATATAATGTAGTCGAAAACTGTAAAAAAATATTTGTGGAGTGGATTAGAAAAAAACAGTGATTCCTCAATCTTGGGGTTTTGTTTTTAAAAAAATGCCTCAATTGGCTGCTGCAGTCACGTAAATGATATACATGGTGTCATCGGTGCAGGAATAGCAGAGACCACTGGAACATCGACGTTGAAGTGGCAGATGAATTTAAAACGTAAATAATTTTTTTTTTCTTTTATAACATTGACTGCAGTTACTTAAAGTTTTTGACCGGCAATTAATAATAATAATAATAATAATAATGTTGGTGAAAAAGTTATACCGGCACTGGCTTCTTTAAGTAGTAACCGGCTGGTCCAGTGACTTACCTGCCTAGTCGCATGTCTGTATAGATGATTCCTGACCCAAGTACACAGGAAATTACTATTGGGGGCAGCAGGGGAATGGCTGGTCATTTTTGATAAGGATACATTAGTAAATTGCATCATTTTATAAATACAGTGAAACCCCTCCAAAAGACCAGCCCTTATTTTTTTGTTGTTGTTTATATATCACCAACATATTTCAGGGCGCTGTACAGAAGTTGTCATCTCTCACTGTTCTCATTGAGGCTCACAATCTAAATTCCTGAACAGTGTAATGTTGGAGCGTGGGAGGAAATTGGAGAACCACAGGAAACCTCCGTGAACATGCGGAGTACATACAAACTCCATGTAGATGTTGTCCTTGGTCAGATTCTGGACTCCAGAGCTGCAAGGCATCCCCAAAATGGTACCAATAAAGACTACAGCTCATACTGCAAAAAAAATTAAGCCCTTACACCGCTCAATAACTGGACAAAATAAAAGTTATGGCTCAGAATATAGGCGACACAAAACAAATGTTATTTTTATCAATTCGTTTTTTCCTTGTAAAAGAAGTAAAACATTAAAAAATATATATAAATTTGATATCACCAGCAGAATAAGGTTAACAAGTAGTTTTTACCACACGGTGAATGTCGTATAAACGAAACCCAAAAAACAATGGAAGAATTACATTTGTTTTCCCATTCCACCCCACAAAGAAATGTTTTCCAGTTTCCCAGTACATTATATGGTACAATAAATAATTGTATCATAAACTATGCACCGGTGAGCAACAGAATCCCTCATAAACCCAACCTCTTTATACTTACAATGTACATGTGCAATTAGCAGCTCACTTCACCAGTTACATACACCCCAGGTAGCGTTGCCGCCTTTTTCACCCAAAAATACTGACCAAGGTAAAAAGTGGCGTGCTTTGGGGGCATGGCAAACACAGAGTATGATTTTACACTTTTATCTAGGAATTACTTATTGTTTCTCAAGATCGTTTACAGCTACTTTACATATGATATCAGCAGTGGCGGATTAATTACATCATAGGCCCTGGGTTGTTCCGCAAACTTGGTACCTATACAAGTGCTCCTAAATACAGACCCTAGACCATATCCAAAAAATAAATACATCCCTGACCAGACCCCCCTCAAACCCCATAAATACAAACCTCTAATAAAAACAGATTCCCCTAGATCTCCCAAATATAGACCCTCAAAGTCTTCAAAATAGAGAGGCTAGACCCCTTTAATAAACCTTCTACATAAACCCCCTAATGCCCCCTGAAAAAATAGACCACAGACCAGAATTCATAAAAAAAATAAAGACCCCACTTAATGCAGACCCACGCATGACGGACATTTAGGGTATGTGCACACGCTAGCTGTCATTTACGTGTGAAAAGACAGACTGTTTTCAAGAGAAAACAGCTGCCTCGTTTCACACGTAAATGCTCCTCCTCGCATTTTGCGAGGCTTCTCTGACAGCCGTAAATTTTGAGCTGTGCTTCATTGAGTTCAATGAAGAACGGCTCAAATTACGTCTGAAAGAAGTGGCCTGCACTTCTTTTGACGAGGCTGTATTTTTACGCGTCGTCGTTTGACAACTGTCAAACGACGACGCGTAAATGACAGGTCGTCTGCACAGTACGTAGGCAAACCCATTCAAATGAATGGGCAGATGTTTGCCGACGTATTGTAGCCCTATTTTCAGACGTAAAACGAGGCATAATACGCCTCGTTTACGTCTGAAAATAGGTCGTGTGAACCCAGCCTAAAGGTGCCCGACATAACCCTTTGACTTTAATGGGTTCCATTGGGTATCCGTCATTTTCACAGACAAAATAAAGCTGCATGTTGCACTATTTTGCCTTGGATTTTTGGTGACATCTCCAAAGCAGATGTGAACAAAGTCTTAGATATTAAAATTTTCAAACATATATAAAACATAGATAGATATGCACTTTTTATCCAAATGTTTATCCAAGAATACTGCCATATTATACCAAATATTTTTTCTATACACACCATACAGTGCCGAAATAATAGCACTAGATATTGCCTACATAATACCTCCATACAGTATCCAAGTAGTACTACCATACTACCATATAGTGCCCACATAACACTGACACATATTTCCCACCCGATACTGCCATTTAATTCCCAACTAAAACTGCCCTTCAGTGTCTATATAATACTGTAATATAATGGCTATGTAATACTCCTTGAAAATGTAAGAGAAAAGTACAATAACTGTCATTTCTGTCTTTCTGTCATTGTAATGAAAAGAGTACTGCTGCATGCTGTGACTTGTGCTGCTATTCTTGCTATCAAATCTGACTAAATTGCTGATGGAGGCTCCAAACAGACCCCACTTTAGTCAATGAAGTCCATCGGGCACCGTTTGGATCAATAGCGTGAACATAGCCTTAGACAAGTCAGGAATAAACAAAATGCACAATGCATACTGGGAGATCTAGTTCATATAATGTTGTAACCAAGAATTGTTTTTCTTCGATTATTGTAGATATGGTTTCATATTGAGGAGACATAGCCTAGTACTGGGGATATAATCATCATTTGGCATATTTGTCTGAGATAAGGCCTTGTCCATATATTCATTACTTTTGTGAAGTGATGTTGAAAATAGTCAACTGTTAAAGTACAGAGGAAGACACCAAGTCCAAGGTGCAGAAGAGATTTGTGGGAAAATTGTGTTCAAACTTTTCTTATCCTAGATTACAGTTCAACAACACAAGCAACCCTTCCCCCATTGTACCATATACGGACTCGATACAAACTTTAACATGATAATAAAATGCATATAAGGATATACATAATAAAGGTATTATTGTAGGTGACTGACATTCACAAAGGAAAAAAGAAAATGTTTTGAACTGTAAGGGCATGGCCAGACGTGGCGGAATTGCTCTGGAATTCCGCTGCGGACAGTCCGCTGCGGTAATCCGCAGCAGACAGTTTCTCCATTGGTTTACACACCTTTTTAGTTAGGTTCGTGCTGACGTGGCGGAAAATTCTGCTGCGGAACATAGGATGCGGTGCACAATTTGTTGTCCGCAGCATACACTGGCTGTTGCGGATTTGTTGCGGAATGTCTCCATTGACTTCAATGGAGTTTCAAAATTCCGCAATGAAATCCGCAGATGTTATGTGTGTTGCGTTGCGTATTGGTTTTACAAACAGGATATTTCTTCATTCTGGCTGGACTTCTGTGTTTCGAGGTCTATAGCCAGACTGGGATTAAGGGCATGACCACACGTGGCGGATTTCCTCCGCAACTGTCCGCATCAATGCCGCACCTAATCCGGGTTGCGGATTACGGCTGCGGATCTGCACAAAATGTGCAGAAAATTGATGCGGACTAGCTGCTGCGGACTGCGGGAAAAGTGCTTCCCTTCTCCCTATCAGTGCAGGATAGAGAGAAGGGACAGCACTTTCCCTAGTGAAAGTAAACGAATTTCATACTTACCGGCCGTTGTCTTGGTGACGCGTCCCTCTTTCGGCATCCAGCCCGACCTCCCTGGATGACGCGCCAGTCCATGTGACCGCTGCAGCCTGTGCTTGGCCTGTGATTGGCTGCAGCCGTCACTTAGACTGAAACGTCATCCTGGGAGGCCGGACTGGAGACAGAAGCAGGGAGTTCTCGGTAAGTATGAACTTATATTTTTTTACAGGTTGCTGTATATTGGGATCGGTAGTCACTGTCCCGGGTGCAGAAACAGTTACTGCCGATCGCTTTACTCTTTCAGCACCCTGGACAGTGACTATTTACAGACGTCTCCTAGCAACGCTCCCGTCATTACGGGAGCCCCATTGACTTCCTCAGTCTGGCTGTAGACCTAGAAATACATAGGTCCAGCCAGAATGAAGAAATGTCATGGCAAAAAAGCAAGACGCATCCGCAGCACACATAACATGTGCATGACAGCTGCGGACTTCATTGAGGAACTTAGAATCTCCATTGAAGTCAATGGAGAAATTCCGCCATGAGTCCGCCACTGCTCCGCAACAGACAGAGCATGCTGCGGACACCAAATTCCGCTCCGCAGCCTATGCTCCGCAGCGGAATGTTACGCATCGTCTAAACGAACACTTCTAAATAGAAGTGGAAGTCAATGCAGAAACGGCTCCGCTGCGGATTAACGCTGCGGAGTGTCCGCAGCGGAATTTAAGTGAAATTCCGCCACGTGTGAACCCAGCCTAAATGTTTTAAAAGACAGCAGGATGTACTCTTCACCTGAATACGCAACGGCTAATCCGCATCAATTTACTGCACATTTTAGGCAAAGCCGCAACAGAATCTGCAACTCAGATTATGTGCGGCATTGATGCGGACAGTGTCGGCAGAAATACGCCACGTCTGGCCATGCCCTAAGGCTATGTTCACACAGGGCGGATAAGCTGCGTAAAAGCACACAGCGTGTCTGCCCTGTGCGCCGCAGGGAATTCCAGCCGAAAAACTGGACCAAATTGGTGCAGTTCTTCAGTCGGAATGTCCGCTGTGGAAAACTGCAGAGAAAAAAAAATGGATACTTACCTAAGTGACGCGTCCCTCCAACGTCCTGACTTTATGACATTCTACAGCCCTTGGATGACGATTCATTACATGTGATCGCTGCAGACTGTGATTGGCTGCAGCAGTCACATGGGATGAAATGCCACCCCAGGAGGCCGGCCTGGATGAAGAAACACAGAATTCTTGGCAAGTATAAGATTTTTTTTTCTGAGTTGCGATCTTTGCGGCGGAATTGATGCTTTTCCAGCGCAAAACATGCAACATCTGCTATTTGCTGCAGATTGTACCACCCCATTAAATTCAATGGGGAAAGCCCGCAACAAATAAGCAGTGTTTACGCAAATAGAATTGACATGCTGAAAACGAAAAAAAAAAACGCAGCGTTTTTTCCGCTCAGCATTCATGCAGCGTGTGGATAAGATCTGTTCAAATCTCATCCACTTTGCTGCTACTGTAATATGCTGCGGATTTTCCACAACAAAATCCATTTTGTAAAATCCTCAGTATTTACGCTACGTGTGAACTGACTCTAGAGGTGCAACCCAAGGTCATATATATTGAAAGGAAAAGCGACAGGTGTCACAGAAAACCTATCCTTTTTTGAGAGTGGTATTTTCTTTGAAACCAGGTGTAGAATTAATTTTGATTAGTTTTCCACAAACTCTGCTTCCATATTGAGAGGTCTATCAAAAACATATTTTTTCCACTATTACATTAATACTGGGCTTTACTGAAGGACGTCTCTGACTTTTTTTCAAGTATGTCATGTAGTTTTGGTACTATCGTATGTACAAACACATCATCTTCCTGGACAGAAATGTCATCCTATCTGAGATACATAAAAAAACTAAAGGGTAACTAAATGTTCAAAAAACTTCTGATATGTCATAGTGACATGTCAGAAGTTTTGATTGGTGGGGGTCCGAGCACTGAGACCCCCACCAGTCGCTAAAACGAAGCAGTAGAAGTGCTCGTGTGAGCGCTCAGCAATTTAGTCTCTGTTCAGCTTTTTCCGGAAATCAATGTAGCGGTGTACGGACTCAATAGAAAGTCTATGAGCCTGTACCCCGCTACATGTCAGAAGTTTGTTGAACGTTTAGTTGCCCTTTAACTTAAGAAAATAAAATTTTGAGTTTAAATAAAAAGGATGTACAATTAGAAAAAATAGGTACAGTGTAAAAGTATAAGTACATTGTCCAGAAGTATATTAGAAAATAGGTGGTATTAAGTGGTATTTTGCATAATGTAAATCTTAGTTCTTTTGTACAGTGTCTTAATTCCACTGCTTATTCTAACGTGGTTGCACTCAGTCATTAAATTTTCCCCATTACATGGATACCTTGTGGCACAATGGACTTGGTCATTAAGTATTATCTGAACAGTTCCTCAGTGCTCTGCTTAGTCCCCTGATTTAAAATTGACAATACTTATTCACCTGAAGAACCCAACTTGTACCAAATGCAGGACTCCATTCCTTGGACATGGAGAATTATTCTTGAAAAATATTCTGAAAACTTGGTTTACTATAGACAGGAATATGTGTGCACTGATGCATCCTGATCCAGGTGCCCTTTTTTGACACTAAGTACAGAAATGCCTGGGGTTTCGTTCCCCCCTCTATGCCCTTCAATGTCCCTTGGCATAATTTGTAACATCTGTATGCTTACAATGCAGTCCCACTGTAGAGGAGATTCTGCACAGGTTCCCATCACCAATAGCAAACGGAATGAGACCAACCAGGACGGGGACCCTTTCTCCAAGGCCCCTATAGCAGCAGCATGGTCCCTTTATGGTACACCTATAACCTTGTATAGTAGCTGTAAAGGATTTGCCAGACACAGGTTCTGTGTCGACGCCCGTGGGCAATCAGTCTGCACCTGCTCCTATGTCTGTGAGACTGACTCCATCTTCCACCACTCAGGATGGCAGGCTTAGGAGTGGGAGAGCCTATCACAGCCTGGCCAGACGGAGCTAGTTCCTGCCCACTGTCTATTTATACCTGCCTTTCCTGTTCCTCCTTTGCCTGTGATTCTTCTATGCTTGTTTCCTGGCTTGCTGCTGCTGCTTGTACTACTATCCTCTGTTTGTTATTGACCTTGGCTTTCTGACCACTCTCCTGCTCAGCGTTTTGTACCTCGGTCTCTCCTAGTTTGACTCGGCTTGTTCACCACTCTTGTTGCTCACGGTGTTCCGTGGGCAGCTGCCCCGTTTCCCTAGCTTCTGTGTACCCCTGTCTGTTTTGTCTGTCTTGCACTTTCTGAGCGTAGGGACCGTCGCCCAGTTGTACCCCGTCGCTTAGGACGGGTCGTTGCAAGTAGGCAGGGACTGAGTGGCGGGTAGATTAGGGCTCACCTGTCTGTCTCCCTACCCTGTCATTACAGTAGCTTTGTAACTCCGCAGATATCCCTGAACTCCTATTCTTGTTGAAGTCTGAAACAGAAGAGGCATGGATTAAGAAAGGCTCAGACCTAAACAATCCAATTATTGTTCACACCGCCATCAGAGGCACTACTTGGGGGTCTGTCTGGCACCGTTGCTATTCGTTGTGTAATGGATCTGGCAATGGTTGTGCCTTTATAAAAATCCCTGTAATGCATCTACAAAAAAACTGGTAATTATTAAAAAATGTCAAGCATTTGTAAAATAAAATGAAGTTTGGAAGGTTTAGAAAACTTTATGTAACAAACTACACAAGTATTTGGCTTACTCAGTAGAAATAGTGCTTTATTTCATTTCAGTTCAGCATACCCAGCTAGATGTGTTTTGTTCTTTTAATAGGGTTGCAGTCACCTTCTGCTAAGCTCTACATGGCAATTTCCCACTGAACAGTATTACTTTGCCTTTCAAATGTCTTCTTGACTTTTTTCACTTTCTAATAATACCTGTTTGAATAATGCCTCATTGTGCATGCCTTGTTCTGCTAAAGATTGTGCCAGTCTAAGTGTTATATGCCTACAAGCAGCATTGTACAATAATTATTGAAGTGTGTTATTTACCTGACATCAGATAACTAACACCTGCTAATGTTTTTTTCCCCAATGAGATTTACAAAGCAAAGAATAACCCTTGTTCAAGTGTTACACATTTCATGTTATTTTGGATCTAAAACATTCAAGTGTTGTGTGATAATCCTACAAATATAAAATAAATATGTGTTTATGTTCAATGAAGATATGGAGTATGCTATGATCAGCGCCATTGCGAGGGGTAGGCTGAGTAGTCAGATGCCTAGGGCTCCAGTAAGATTGGGCACCGCTTTTTGATTTTCAAAACTAAAAAATACCACTCTGCCTTTAAATATATTTGTACAACCAATTGGATGCTGTGTGACGCTGATAATGCTGTAATCTCTGGGATCCAATGAGCACTTTCCTTTAGTGCATTTAAATAAATGATTGTCCATATGGGTGTGGGGGAGGAGTTGCATTCTGAAACCCCTGCCTTGTAGTTCTCCCTCTAAGCTGTGTGCTCTGGAAAAGAAAGAGTTAAAACAACATCCTAATGAGGTCAGCCAACCTAGTAACAGCTCCATCTGTCTGTAGGAGTGGAGGGGGGGGGGGGGTTTGAACTATTGTATATAATTTCCAGAATGCACAGTTTAGAGAGAAAAGTGCTGGGCATCAAGAGAGCTAAGGCCCTGTTCACATCACATTATTTTTTTCCCATCACATGTATACATCGAGAGGTGTCCCGACATATTCTTTGAATGAAAGGTAGCGATGTATCACACTGTATAGGCAAACAGTGGGATACGTCACCCAAAATCCTTGGACACAGTGCTACTTCAAGTGCTGTTCTCGAGGAAACCTCTAATGTCACTGTGCATATATAGCTTCCCCAGAACATCAGGTAGTGCTGGGCCTGGGGATTGCACTCCTGGAGGGAGCCCCTGATGTCTCTGTGCATATATAGCTTCCCCAGAACATCAGGTAGTGCCCATATATGGGTAGTGACATTAGGAACTTTGAGATGCTGCTATCTCCAGCCAGAGCATTATCATGGGCTCCTCCAGGCTTGTCATGTCCCTCGACTTAGGTTTCTATTCACTGTCATGTTATGTTATATGCTCCTATTGCAGTTGCTTTGCTTTATTTAGTTTGTCCCTGCTATCTCCCTGTAGCTAGGCTCTGAGGTAATAGCTCCTCCCTTCTTTCTGTGCCTAGTTGTCTTTCCTCATGGTTCCCATACTGTGTAGTCATCTCCTGCTCAACTCTGGCAAAATATCATCTTTTCACCTGCTGGTTTGTGTACATTACAAGTATTTCAGCCTGAAAATAAACTTCTCTGGAAACTTCCCACGTGCCTCTTCAGCTGAGTTGACGCTATCTGACAGTGTCTTGGTGTGAGTACTGGTTCAATACAGACATATACAGTGAGATTGTCTCAAGGGCCCTACAACTTACAGCCTGGTCATGGAGTCAGAATAGTGAAAAGATGATTATATATCTGCCAGATCCAGCTGTATAGTCAGTGTGCAGCTCCTGCAGAGATAGTCACAGACAAGCAACTGCCTGCAGAAGGAATCATCAGTGTGTGTGACCCCACAGCATAGACCCTTCTAGCAAGCTAGCACCCCCACCTCTGTATTATCCACATCCTGTCTGTGAGGTGTCATGTCTGAAGAGAACATTGCACAGTCTTCTCAAGGTGAACCATACCTACAGTCAGAAGAAAGTATGGATCCTAGTCTGCAGTACAGTGAGAGAGCTAAACGCTCTGCTAAGCCTACATGGAAGGTTACAGAGAATCTAGAAGGTGCAAAACATGAACTTTCTTCTGCTGTCTCAAACTTATGGCAAAGATGGCTGAGTCACATCTCCACCATCTCACAGCCTGCTCACAATGTTTCACCACTAGAGGGAGCTCTAGAACAGCTTTGTACAGCATATGAACATTATTCACTGAAAAGCCAGGAATATGTTGGCATTTTGAAGAAACTTAATACAAAGGATTCTTTAGAAGAATTTGAAAGCTTCCAAAAACTTAATTTGGAACGAGACAGCCTAGTATGCAAAATTAAGTCTAACACAGAGGCAAGAATCGCGCAATTACAGGAAACGTCGTCTCGCATTTCTAAGTCTACCAGTCGTTCAAAACTATCTTCTAAGTCAAGATCTTCAAAATATTCCACGCTCAGCGAACAGCTCATAAGAGCGCGGGCAGAAGCAGAGGCTACTAAAATACAGGCCGTCTTTGCGCAAAAGAAGGCAGATATGGAAGCCGGTGCAGCGCGCCAAAAGGCGGAAATAGAAACTTTAAACAAACAATGCGAGCATGCCACAGCTATGGCAAGGTTAAAGGTTTTAGAAGAAGCTGCCAGGGGAAGTGAAAGAGACAGCATCAGTGTATGTGAAGTGGAGGTAGAAGATCCTCTTAAGCGCACAAGAGACTATGTACTAAGCCAAAACAGTGAACCTGTGATCGCTGCTAATGATCTTGACAGCGCAAATATTTCTCCAGAGCAACGGGGCACAGATTCTTCTGCAGCATTCTGCATCCAAGGTCAGTACAATGCATTACCAATTTGTCATCCTTACCTTTCTCCACATACCACATTGCACCAGAACCCTGCACCTCAGCAAGCTCATTACACAGACGCCCAGGTGCAATCCAATATGCTAGCAAGTCACCAGACTCCTGGCAACCACATAGTTCCAGTTCAATGTGTAGCTAAACCTATGGACTTTAAACTATCTCCTGGATTGAACGCCCGTGCAGACCCGTATTTCCCTATGTCTTTTAGCCAGAACACCGCAAATAATAATATGATCAGCACTACTCAGCCAGCAATACTCTGCCCAAAGTCAGAGAGAACAGACATGACAGAGTTTGCAAGATACATGGTTCGCCGCGAACTTACTAAAACCGGCCTCACAAGGTTTGACGACCAGCCTGAGAACTACAGGGGCTGGAAATGTGCCTTCAGAACCGTTATTAGTGACATTGGCATTACTGCTGCTGAAGAACTAGATCTGCTGATCAGGTGGCTCGGTCCACAGTCTACAGAACGTGTCAAGAGATTGAGATCTGTCCACATCGAGAATCCAACTGCAGGCCTCCTGGTTCACCCCATCCTAAGTACGACAGCCCACGTTCTAACTATAGAAACCACAGAGGTCCAGTGTCAGTGAAAAAGACTGATGTCCTTCCCACACCCTCATCAGCTCCAGACAAGTACAACCAAGGTGAAAAGATTGAAAATCCTAATCGCCTATGTCCTATTCATAAGAAGCCACATCCTCTCAAGAAATGCATTGGCTTCAGAAAGAAACCGCTCCAGGAACGCAAAGAGCTTCTAAAGAAATTTAGGGTATGTTACAGATGTTGTGCGTCTACTGAACATTTCGCTAAAGACTGTAAAACTACTATTAAATGCATAGAGTGCGGCTGTGAGGACCATGTGCAAGCGCTCCATCCATCTCAATTCAGTCCTGCACCACCTGCACATTCCACTCCTGCGATAAATCATGGCGGGGAGAATGCAGAGCAAGCAGCAAATCTTACTACTGTATCTTCTTCATGCACAGAAGTCTGCGGAGACGACCTTTGCGACAAGTCCTGCGCAAAGATATGTCTAGTCAACGTATACCCCAAGGGTCAACCGGAAAGGGCCGTAAAGGTGTATACCATCCTGGACGATCAGAGCAACCTTTCACTCGCAAGATCAGAACTCTTTGACGTGTTCAACTTAAAAGGAGATGCTTATCCTTACACCTTGGGTACTTGTAGTGGCATTACAGAGGTCTCCGGAAGAAGAGCCAGTGGACTTATAGTGGCTTCTCTCAACAATCAGGAGATACCCTTACCCACACTTGTTGAGTGCAACCAGATACCATCCAACAAAGATGAGATTCCTACGTCAGAGGCTGCTCTTCATCACACTCATCTAAGGGCTATAGCGAAAGAAATACCAGCCCTTGACAAGAGTGCAGAGATCCTACTTCTGCTCGGTAGAGACATTCTCAGGGTACATAAGGTACGCCAGCAAATCAACGGACCACATGATGCTCCGTTTGCCCAACGCCTTGATTTAGGTTGGGTTATCATAGGCAACGTCTGTATAGACAAGATGAAGAAGCCTACCAAGATTCCCTCATTTAAAACTCACATTTTGCCAAATGGTCGCAACACTTATTTTCAGCCATGCCCACACCATTACTGGGTGAAAGAGAAGCTGAACAACAGTAAGTGGCAGCTTGACCACCAAGATAATATGAACACATTCCTGTCCTGGGATGACAGTCTTGGAGCAACAGTGTTCAATTCTACAAGTGAAGACAATAAGTTGGCACTTGCAAGAGAGGATAAAGAATTTCTCAAGGTTATGGACAAAGAATTTGCTCAGGATGAGTCTAACAGCTGGGTAGCACCTTTGCCTTTCCGTTCCCCAAGACCGAAATTACCAAACAATCTACAGCAAGCAGTTTCGAGATTTTCCTCTTTAAAACGCACCCTAAAGAGGAAACCAGAGATGGAAAAACATTTTGTAGACTTCATGCAAAATATATTTGATAGAGATCATGCAGAACCTGCACCACCACTAAAGGAAGGAGAAGAATGCTGGTACCTTCCATCCTTTGGCGTGTATCACCCTCGCAAGCCTAATCAAATCAGAGTGGTGTTTGATTCCAGCGCTCAGCATGAAGGCGTTTCTCTAAACAACCTGCTCCTCGCTGGGCCTAACCTAAACAACAACCTCATAGGAGTACTCATCCGCTTCAGACAAGAACCTGTTGCAGTAATGGCTGACATCCAGCAAATGTTCCACTGCTTCATTGTCAAGGAAGACAACAGGAACTACCTCAGGTTTCTATGGCACAAAGACAATGATGTCAACAACAAGGTCACAGATTACCGGATGAAGGTACATGTCTTCGGCAACAGCCCCTCTCCTGCTGTAGCAATCTATGGATTGAGAAGGACAGCACAGGAAGGTGAGAAGGGGTATGGATCTGATGCTCGTCAATTCGTTGAGAAGAACTTCTATGTAGATGATGGACTTAAATCCTTACCCACAAGTGAAGAGGCAATCGATCTCCTCACCAGAACGCAGGCAATGCTGTCTGTAGCAAATCTCAGACTTCACAAGATTATCTCTAACAGCCAGAAGGTAATGAAAGCGTTCCCCTCTGAAGATCATGCAACCAACTTGAAAGACCTCGATCTTGGTTCTGATGTTCCTCCTATACAACGAAGCCTAGGTTTGCTGTGGGACATTAAGCAAGACACATTCACCTTCCAAGTGTCAGCCAGTGACAAACCTTTTACCAAGCGAGGAGTTTTATCTGTTGTGAACAGCATCTATGATCCTCTTGGCTTCATAGCCCCCGTCACCATTCAAGGCAAGAAATTGCTGAGACAGTTTACCACCGAGAACATAGACTGGGATACTTCTCCGCCTATTGAGAAACAACAAAGGTGGAAGATATGGAAGGAGTCTCTGAAAATATTAGAACAACTCCAAGTCTCACGTTGTTATGTTCCCAGCTCTCTTTCAGCTGCCATCAGAAGAGAAATACACATTTTCTCTGATGCGTCTATCGAAGCCATAGCTGCAGTAGCCTATCTGAGAATCCCAGGAATCAACAAGCCTCACTGTGGATTTGTCCTGGGTAAGGCCAAACTAACCCCAAAAGCCGCACACTCTGTGCCAAGACTTGAGCTTTGTGCAGCTGTGCTAGCAGTAGAGATTGCTGAAGTTATTAAAAACGAAATGGACATTGCAATTGATTCATTTGCTTTCTACACAGATAGTAAAGTTGTGCTTGGTTATATATACAACGAAACAAAACAATTCTATGTATATGTCAGCAACAGAGTAGAACGCATTAGAAGTTTTTCTACTCCTGAGCAGTGGCAGTACATCTCCACTGACCTTAACCCAGCTGATCGTGGAACAAGACCTGAACTGGCAGCAGGCCTATGTGACATGTGGTTGTCACCTCCAAGATTCTTGTATGAGGATCCCTGTTTAATTCCTACCAACACCACCTATGAGATGGTGGATCCCGAGTCTGACAAGGAAATCAGGCCTACAAATACCACGCTCTTCACTTCTGTAATTCCAAAATTGAAGCTGAAGTCACATCGCTTTGAGCGCTTCTCAAATTGGTCATCTATTGTGCGAGCTGTTGCTCACCTAATTCATATCGCTCACTGCTTTGCTAGGGACACATCAGAGTGTCATGGCTGGCATATCTGTAAAGAACATCCTACTGTCGCAGACATCGAACATGCTGAAGAAGTCATTACCCGTTGTGTGCAACAAGAAGTATACAGTCAGGAGATTGACAATATTACAAAGGGTATCAATCTTTCCAAGAGCAGTGCACTCTTTGAATTGAATACAGTGCTTGATCATCACAAATTGCTGAGAGTGGGCGGCCGTATAGTGAGATCTGATCTAAGTAGCAAGGAACAAAATCCTGTCATTATACCAGGTCAGCATCATATCGCTACACTATTGGTCCGACACCATCATGAAAGAGTGCAGCACCAAGGCAGACAGTTTACGGAAGGTGCCATCAGGTCAGCCGGCTTGTGGATCGTAGGGATGAAGAGATGCATCTCCTCCGTGCTCCATAAATGTGTCAAGTGTCATAAGTTAAAGGGAATGTGTTGCCAGAAAAACATGTTTTTTAAAAAAAAATTAAACATTTAGTGTGTGGGTGATTAAACATTGTTCAAATTTTTTATTTTTTTTGCACGAGTCCAGGAAATATTATAAATTATTTCTAATTTATAATACTACCCATTTTTGGTCACTAGATGGAGCTGTTCCCAAAATTGCAGCATTGCAACATTGGGTTAAAAGCCCTCGCTCTAGTGAGCTCTCAGCATTCCCCCCTCCTTTATTCTGGCTAGTGCCGGGATAAACGAGGGGTTTGAACGATGTAACCTCCTACACTGTGTGTCGCCATTTTTTGAGCTAACCCACAGTGTAGTAGGTTTACATACAGTAGTAAACACACACAAACACGAACATACATTGAAATCTCTTACCTGCTCCTGCCGCCGCGGCTCCCTCCGGCCCGTCCGCTCCGTTTGCTGCCGCTGGTGCAAGTGCACAAATCCGGAAGCCGCGACCGGAAGTAGTAATATTACTGTCCGGCCGCGACTTCCGGTCCACAGGAAAATGGCGCCGGACGGCGCCAATTTCGAATAGGACTGTGTGGGAGCGGCGCATGCGCAGTTCCCACACAGACGCCGTACACTGCAGTCAATGGGACGGGAGCCGTTCGCAGTCCCTATGGGACTGTGGCTGCCGTATTCCATGTCTGTATGTGTCGTTAATCGACACACACAGAAATGGAACAAAAAATGGCAGCCCCCATAGGGAAGAAAAAGTGTAAAAATAAGAAAAAGTAAAACACAAACACACAAATAAATATAAACGTTTATAATAAAGCACTAACATCTTGAACATATGAAAAATTTTTTGGGTGATGACACTGTTCCTTTAAGAGGAAGACACCATCAACAACAAATGGCAAATCTCCCAGCAGACCGACTAAGTACGGAACCGCCCTTTACTTATGTTGGGGTGGATGTCTTTGGCCCATGGTCAGTTGTTACACGAAGGACCCGTGGTGGAGTCGCAAACAGCAAACGGTGGGCTGTGCTGTTTACATGTCTCAGCATCCGAGCAGTACACATCGAAGTGATTGAGTCTATGGATTCTTCTTGCTTCATCAATGCCCTCCGAAGATTCTTCTCTATCCGAGGACCCGTCAAGCAACTGAGGTCTGACTGCGGCACTAACTTCGTGGGAGCCAGCAAAGAACTGCAGTTAGACAATTTCTTGTCTAACAATGGGTGCACATGGGTGTTTAACCCTCCACATTCGTCTCACATGGGAGGATCATGGGAACGCATGATTGGAATTGCACGCAAAATCCTTGACTCCATGTTGCTGGATCACAAGTCTTTGCTTACTCATGAGATCTTGGTCACCTTTCTTGCAGAGGTGTCCGCCATAATCAATGCAAGGCCACTAGTCCCAGTATCCTCGGACCCTGATTCCCCAGTTATTCTTACCCCAGCTACGCTTCTTACCCAGAAGATCGGGACTGCTGCAATCCCTCCGGGAATCTTTGACCACAGCGACATTTACCGACGCCAATGGAAACAGGTACAATACCTGTCCAACGTGTTCTGGCACCCCTGGAAGACAGAGTATTTGCACATACTTCAAAGCCGTCACAAATGGCAGACGTCGAGACTTAACCTCCAGGAAGGTGACCTTGTTCTTCTAAAGGATAAGGAAGCCCATCGCAATGAATGGCCAATGGGTCTTGTTACCAAGGTTATGCCTAGTGATGATGGAAAGATTCGAAAGGTAGAGGTCAAGGTGACCAAAGGAGGCTCAGTGCGAGTTTTCTTCCGCCCAATCACTGAACTAGTGCTTCTTCTTCCAAAGAAAGAAGGCACATAAAGGACACAGCCCCCAGCTGGCTGCTAGCTGTGTTATATTTGGAACACCTTACCATTTCGAATATACAGTGGGTTGGTGGAAGTGTTGGCAAGTTGCGGCTTCCCCAATCCGAAGATGGGTTTCTTACTTGGAACTTGTACAAGCGGATACCTACTGTTGTGGACTATCGGCAACAGACTTGGACTATAACTATTGTCATTGTTTGCATGTTCTTTTTGCCTTTCAGGTTCCAGGATCCACTACTGGACATTATTCAAGGACATTCTTTCAAGCTTGATTTTATTGTGAAATCTAAAGATTTCAGACGGGGAGTGTCATGTCCCTCGACTTAGGTTTCTATTCACTGTCATGTTATGTTATATGCTCCTATTGCAGTTGCTTTGCTTTATTTAGTTTGTCCCTGCTATCTCCCTGTAGCTAGGCTCTGAGGTAATAGCTCCTCCCTTCTTTCTGTGCCTAGTTGTCTTTCCTCATGGTTCCCATACTGTGTAGTCATCTCCTGCTCAACTCTGGCAAAATATCATCTTTTCACCTGCTGGTTTGTGTACATTACAAGTATTTCAGCCTGAAAATAAACTTCTCTGGAAACTTCCCACGTGCCTCTTCAGCTGAGTTGACGCTATCTGACAGTGTCTTGGTGTGAGTACTGGTTCAATACAGACATATACAGTGAGATTGTCTCAAGGGCCCTACAACTTACAGCCTGGTCATGGAGTCAGAATAAGGCTCCTTCCTATGCTCTGACCAGGGAGTCTGTGGTTAAAGGCCCCTGACTTCACTGTCCATATATGGACAGTGACATCAGGAACTTCTCCAGGCCCACAATCCCCGGGCCGAGTGCTACCTAATGATTTTCCCGGAGACTTTGGCTTCAGGGAAGCTTCTCAAGGTATGCATTTAAAGTATACCTTTAGAGGATGCCATACAGTGGCATCCGTCACACATAGACTCACATGTTAAAAAAAGGTATAAAAACTTTTTTCTAAAAACTGATTTACCGACGTACATGCTAAACGTTGGGCTAATGAGCTGTATAGTACAATATATACATTATTGAAGATAAAAACAACAATATGATACAAGAAATATAATGTGGAGATTTTCAGAATATGAGTGAGGTGACATCAAGTGATTGATTTAAAAGGTAAAAAAAGGTGCTGAGTTTCTCTGTAAAGTATTTGAAATGTATTTCATTGTTTTACAGTGTTCCCTTGACCATTCTTTGCAAGGAAGATTCTCCATTTCTAATCTTAGGAAGACATGAAAGTGATCATACTGAGTCATTGGTTCAGTCTCTGAAGACCGAGCAATTTGTATTAAGTGTTTGAAAATTAGAATGTAGTTTAGTCTCTGGAAGGAGAGATGTGCAGTTCAATAGGAAAAACTCTTGTGTTTGAAGGGTGTAGTCTCTAGATGTCAACAATTTTGAAGTCAAGGATAGTGTTTTTCCCTTTTTTCACACTGAGAAGGAGATAGTTGAGTTTTTTGAAGGTGCATCTAGGAGCAGGTTAAGGCTCCCAATAATCACATGTCCTTCTGTAAAAAGTTACACGTAGTATTTGTACTTGGAGTCCATGAACTTTCAATGAGATATTTTCTTTTGAAGGTGATACAAACATCTATTAAATCAGATGCTATATGGTTATTATGGTATCGTAAGGTTGAGTATGTATGGCTTCAAAGTTGTGTCTCTTCCAAGAGAATTTGTTTTCAAATCTATTTAACCCCTTAATAACGCAGCCTAGTTTGGGCCTTAGGGCTCAGAGCCCATTTTTAAAATCTGACGTGTCAATTTATGTTATAATAACTCTGGAATGCTTTTACCTATCCAAGTGATACTGAGATTGTTTACTTGTAACACATTGGACTTTTACAATGGTTGCTATGGCAGCCTGGGGGCCGAACAAAAGCCCCCAGGTCCGCCATCTTTGTACTCCTTTGAAGCTCTGCCTCTGGCAAGGCTTCAAAGGAGACTGTCAGAATCACGATATACTGCAATACATTAGTATTGCAGTATATCATGCAAGCGATCCAACGATTGCTGCTTCAAATCTCCTAGAGGGACTAATAAAAAAAGTAAAAAATGGTTAAATAAAGATTTTTGTTATGTTCCAAAAACAATAAAGTATTAAAAGTAAAAAAAAAACAACCCTTTTCACATTTTTCCCCTGAATCAATGTTAAAAAAAAAGAAAAGTTAACATAACTGGTATCGCCGCGTCTGTAAAAGTCCGAACTATCACTATATAGCATTGTTTAATCCACTCGGTGAATGCTGTAAAATATATATATATATATATATATATATATATATATATATATATATATATATATATATAAAACACGCAAATTGCTGTTTTTTGGTCACCTTAGCACTCCAAAAAAATGAAATAGAAAATGATAAAAAAGTCGCATATACCCCAAAATGGTATCAGTGAAAACTACAGTTCGCCCCGCAAAACTTAAGCCCTCACATCGCTGAATTGATGGAAAAATAAAAAAGCTATGGCTCTCAGAATACGGCGACACAAAAGTTTTTTTTAATTTAGCAAATGGTTTTATTTTTTAAAAAAAGTGGTAAAACATAAGACAAAACATATCAATTTGGTATCGCCGTAATTGTATCAACCTGTAGAATAAGGTGAATATGTAGTTTTTACCGCCTGATGGACGCTGGAAAAACAAACCCCCCCAAAATATGACGTAATCACTGTTTTTTGCCCATTTCACCGCACAAATAATTTTTTTTCATCTTCCCAGTACGTTATGCAGTACAATAAATGGTGCCATGAAAAGCTACAACTTGTCCCGCAAAAAACAAGCCCTCATATGGCTATATAGACATATATAGACGGAAAAATAAAAAAATTATAGCTTTTGAAAAGTGGGGAGAAAGAAACAAAAGTAAAAATTTGAAAAAGGGTTGCGCCCTGAAGGGGTTAAGGGAAGCCCCTTAAAAGGTCAGTTTTTATTGTATTTTTTGAGAGGTGACTAAAAGACAGCAATTCTACCATTGTTTTTTATTCCTTTTTTTACAGCGTTCACCGTGCGCTATACATGACATATTCACTTTATTCTGCGGGACGATACGATTACGGCGATACCATATGTTTATAGTTTTAGGTCTTATGGCATTTGCACAATAAAATTATTTTTATAAAAAATCATTTACTTTTTGTGTTGCCTCATTCATAGAGCCATTACTTTTTCCATCAAGAAAGCGAGATTACGATGTAAACTGTCATTTAAAACGAGATTACGCTTGCCTTGCTGGAATCTCACAGAAAAGATTCAGATGTGTCAGGATTCTGAATACACATCACGTCCAGGCTGGTAGTGATGTATATTCATTATCAGGACACTGCAGTAATGTTAGTGTTTGTGTATTTGTCTGCACATAGTGATATAGCTATATCGCTAATGCAGTGTAAATGAATGGAGAGAAGTGCATGACACTGATTGGTCAGCGTCATACTCTCCTCTGTACAACGCCCACTTGGTCTAAAGTAAAAACACGCCCACTTGGGCATTGAGAAACTCATTAGCATAAAGCTAAAAATCGCTCCTAATGTGGTAAAAATAGATTGTTTTTCTAAATAAAAAGCATTACTGTCACCTACATTACAGCGTCAATCTCCTTATATAGGAGATAGGACACTTATAATGTGGTGACAGAGCCTCTTTAACCCCTTCCCGACATTTGCCGTACATGTACGTCATGGAAAGTACTGACTTCCCGCATCTTGCCGTACATGTACGCCAAATGTTTGGGACCGGCTCAGAAGCTGAGCCGGTCCCATCATCACCGGATCTCAGCTGTATCTTACAGCTGACATCCGGCTGTAACGGCGGGGACCGAAATTAGCTTCGATCCCCGCCATTAACCCCTTAAGTGCAGCGCTCAAACGCGATCGCTGCACTTAAGGTGTTTGCAGCTCATCGGAACCCCAGTAATGAAATTGCCGGGGTTCCGGTGGCTGCAATGGCAACCGGAGGCCTAATACTGGCCTCCCGGTCTGCCTAGCACCGAAGCCGGTCAAGATCCGCCCGGCGGCGGAGCCTGATCGGCTTCCGTAGCTGTCGGCAAGATGGCGCCGGGTCAGGAGCTGATCCGGCGTCATCAGCGGTGGAGGTCAGCTGTACTGTACAGCTGACGTCCACCTGTAACGGCAGGAACCGGAGCTAGCTCCGATCCCTGCCATTAACCCCTTCGATGCAGCAATCAAAAGCGATTGCTGCATCGTAGCGGTTACTAGCAGATCGCCAGCCCTGACAGGCAATCGGGACTGGCGACTGCTGTTATGGCAACAGGAGACACAATGGTCTCCTGCTCTGCCATTACGGAAGCCGATTTAGGCCCCGCCGGGAGGCGAAGCCTAATCGGCTTGCTGTCAGTGAATGACTGACAGATCTAATACATTGCACTACATAGGTAGTGCAATGTATTAGAAAAAAAAAAATCTGACCGTTGGAACTTCAAGTCCCCTAGTGGGACTTGAGAAAAAGTGTAAAAAAAGTATAAAAAAGTGTAAAAAAAAGTGCACAAAATAAAAGTTTGAAAACAGTAAAAGTTTCAAGTAATCAAATAAAACACAATCCCCCTTTTACTCTTATCAAGTCCTTTATTATTGAAAAATAATAATAAACCATATGTATTTGGTATCGCCACGACCGTAACGACCGGAGGTATCAAAATATTATATTATTTATTGCACGCGGTGAACAGCGGTAAAAAAACCCGTAAAAAACGTTACCAGAGTTTCTGTTTTTTGGTCACTTTGCCCTACAAATATTAGAATAAAAAGTGATCAAAAAGGCGCACATATCCAAAAATGGTACCTATAAAAACTATAGCTCGTCCCGCAAAAAACAAGCCCTCATACAGCTCCGTCGACAAAAAAATGAAAAAGTTATGGTTCTCACAACTTGGCGACAGAAAAAATACATTCTTTTTACAAAAGTAATTTTATTGTGCAAAAAGTTGTAAAACATGAAAAAGTTCTATAAATTAGGTATCGCCGGAATCGTACGGACCTGCAGAATAAAGTTAACATGTAGTTTATAACGCATGGTGAACGCTGTATAAAAAAAAAACGAAAAAAGCTGTGCCAGAATTGCGTTTTTTTGTTTACCTGGCATCCCAAAAAATAGGATAAAAGGTGATCAAAAAGTCGCATGTACCCCAAAATGGTACCAATAATAACTACAGCTCGTCCCGCAACAAACCAGCCCTCATACCGCTACGTCTATGAAAAATAAAATTAGTTATGGCTCCAATAAGTCAGGAAATAAAAAAATATGCAGTTGTGCCCGAGGGGAACGTTTCTTCTGTTTGAAGAGGCGATTTATCAAGGACCTAAAATTAGGGAACCAGGAAAGGGAGGGCCCAAACATATCCGCTGGAAGCGAGGGGGCCCGTATTATACCAGGACAACACTTCCTAGCAAAATTCCCCAAACTACAAAGGCGCGGAGTGTGCTCCAAAAGGGGGATAATAAAGGACGCCATTTATCAGTGCGACACCGGCCTGTGCGGAAAGGATTGCTTCACAGCGTAACACACATCTATGGATTATTTTATTGTTTTTTTTTACCCCATTATTATACCACCTGACTATGCCCCTGATATACTCCGCCCGGCTTACATATGCCCTACATTATAAACGGAAACACCAGTAAGACTCCAAACAAAACTACTACCAAGCAAAATCCACGCTCCAAAAGCCAAATGGCATTTCCTCCCATCTGAACCCTACAGCGGGCCCAAACAGCAGTTTCCTTCCACATATATGGCACCGTCATACCCGGGAGAACCCTTTTAGCAATTTTTGGGGTGTGTGTCTCCAGTGGCATAAGCTGGGCACGACATATTTGCCACTGAATGGCATATCTAGGGAAAAATATAAATTTTTAATTTGCACCATCCACAGCGCATTCATTTATGGAAAAGATCTGTGGGGTGAAAATGCTCACTACACCCCTTAATAAATGCCTTGAGGGGTGCAGTTTCCATAGTGGGGTCACTTCCCAGGGGTTTATTTTTATTATTTCACATCTGAGCCTCTGCAGTTGTGAACCAATACTTTGTAAATCGCCAAATTAGGCCTCAATTTTACATGGTACCCTTTCACTCCTGAGCCTGGTCGACTGTCCAGGCAAGAGATTAGGGCCACATGTAGGGTGTTTCTAAAACCAGGAAACCCAGCATAATAATTAGAGAGCTGTCTCGTTATGGTGGCACAAGCCGGGCACCACATATTGTCCACATATCTGTGGAAAAAATCCCATTTTCACTCTGCAACATCAAGTTCACACTAATTTCTACAAAACACCTGCAGGGTTAACATGCTCACTACACCCGTAGGTAAAAGCATTGAGGGGTGTAGTTTCCAAAATGGGGTCACTTCTGGGGGGTTTCCACTGTTTTGGGCCCACAGGCGCCCAGAAACCAATCCAGAAACATCTGCACTCCAAATGGCGGTCCTTCCCTTCTGAGCCCTGCCGTGTGCCCAAACAGCAGTTTATGACCACATATGGGGTATTGCCGTACTCGGTAGAAATTGCTTTACAAATGTTGGGTTCTTTTTTTCCTTTATTTGTTGCGAAAATGAAAAAATTTGCGCTAAAGCTACGTCTTATTGAAGAAAAAGGATTGTTTTTATTTTCACTGCCCAATTCTAATAAATTCTATGAAACATCTGTGGAGTCAAAATGCTCACTACACCCCTAGATGAATTCCTCAAGAGGTGTAGTTTCCTAAATGGTGTCACTTTTTGGGCGTTTTCATTGTTTTTTCCCCTCAGGGGCTTTGCAAATGTGACATGGCCGCCGCAAACCATTCCTGCTCAATGTGATCTCCAAAAGCCAAATAGCGCTCTTTCCCTTCTAAGCCAAGCCGTGTCTCCAAACAACCGTTTATTACCACATGTGGGGCATTGTTTTACTCGGGAGAAATTGCTTTACAAATTTTGTGGTGCTTTTTCTCCTTCAGTCCTTGTGGAAATGAGTAAAAATAAGCTAAACCTACATTTTCTTTGAAAAAATGTTGATTTTTATTTTCAGGGCCTACTTCCAATAATTTCTGCAAAAAACCTGTGGGGTCAAAGAGCTCACTATACCCCTAAATAATTTCCTCAATGGGTGTAGTCTCCAAAATGGGGTCACTTGTGGGGGGTTTCCACTGTTTTGTCTCCTCAGGGACTTCGTAAATGTGACCTGGCCTCCGCAAACCATTCCTGCTAAACTTGAGCTCCAAAAGCCAAATAGCGCTCTTTCCCTTCTCAGCCCTGCCGTGTCTCCAAACAACCGTTTATTACCACATATGGGGCATTGTTTTACTCGGGAGAGATTGGTTTACAAATTTTACGGTGCTTTTTCTCCTTCAGTCCTTGTGGAAATGAGAAAAAATTAGCTAAACCTACATTTTCTTTGAAAAAATTTAGATTGTCATTTTCAGGGCCTATTTCCAATAATTTATGCAAAAAACCTGTTGGGTCAAAACGCTCACTATACCCCTAGATAATTTCCTCAATGGGCGTAGTTTCCGAAATGGGGTCACTTGTGGGGGGTTTCCACTGTTTTGTCCCCTCAGGGGCTTTGTAAATGTGACATGGCCTCCACAAACCATTCCTGCTAAACTTGAGCTCCAAAAGCCAAATAGCGCTCTTTCCCTTCTCAGCCTCGCCGTGTCTCCAAACAACCGTTTATTACCACATGTGGGGTATTGTTTTACTCGGGAGAAATTGCTTTACAAATTTTACGGTGCTTTTTCTCCTTTAGTCTTTGTGAAAATGAGAAAAAAAATCGCTAAACCTACATTTTCTTTGAAGAAATGTTGATTTTAATTTTCACGACCTACTTCTAATAATTTCTGTAAAAAAGCTGTGCGGTCAAAATGCTCACTGTACCCCTAGATAATTTCCTTGAGGTGTGTAGTTTCCCAGATGGGGTCACTTTTGGGGCATTTTGACTGTTTTAGCACCGCAAGAGCCCTTCAAACCTGACATGGTGCCTAAAATTTATTCTAACAAAAATAAGGCCCCAAAATCCACCAGGTGCTCCTTTGCTTCTGAGGCCGGTGCTTCATTCCAGTAGCACGCTACGGCCACATGTGGGATATTTCCTAAAACTGCAGAAACTGGGCAACAAATATTGAGTTGCATTTCTCTGGTAAAACCTTCTGTGTTATAAAAAAAATTGTACTAAAAATTTATTTCTGCAAAAAAATATGAAATTTGTAAAATTCACCTCTACATTGCTTTAATTCCTGTGACATGTGTAAAGGGTTAAGACATTTTCTAAATGCTGTTTTGAATACTTTGAGGGGTGAAGTTTTTAAAATGGGGTGACTTTTTGGGGGTTTCTAATATATAAGGCCCTCAAAGCCACTTCACAACTGAACTGGCCCCTGTAAAAATGGCCTTTTGAAATTTTCTTGAAAATGTGAGAAATTGCTGCTAAAGTTCTAAGCCTTGTGAGGTCATAGAAAAATAAAAGGATGTTCAAAAAACGATGCCAATCTAAAGTAGACATATGGGTGATGTTAATTAGAAACAATTTTGGGTGGTATAACTGCCTGTCTTACAAGCAGATACATTTAAATTGAGAAAAATGCTAATTTTTGCAATTTTTCGCTAAATTTTGGTGTTTTTCACAATTAAATACTGAACATATCGAGCAAATTTTGCCAGTAACATAAAGTCCAATGAGTCACGAGAAAACATTCTCAGAATCGCTTGGATAGGTGAAAGCATTCCGGAGTTATTACCACATAAAGTGACACATGTCAGATTTGAAAAATGAGGCTCGGTCAGGAAGGTCAAAAGTGGCTAAAGAGGGAAGGGGTTAAAGGGGTTTTCCCATGAGGGACATTTATGTCATATCCACAGGATATGTCATAAATGTCAGATAGATGCGGGTCCCACCTCTGGGACCCGCACCTATCTCTGGGACGGGGCCCCTAAGCCCTGTTCTACCTCTTTGTGTGTCGGCTGATTTCCAACCATGAAAGTGAAAACAGCGTAGCTCAGCGAGCCCCATAGAACTGAATGGTTGTTACGGAAACAGCGTAGCTCGCATACTACGCTGCTTCTGTAAGGGTAAGTTCACACTGAGTTTTTTTGACAAGTTTTTTGAGGGGGAAACCGCGCCGCAAAATGCGCCAAAAAACGGCGGAAAATTCCTCCCTTTGATTTCAATGGGAGGTGGAGGCGTTTTTTTCCTGCGAGTGGAAAAACCGGCTCGCAGGAAAAAGAAGGGACATGCCCTATCTTCGGGCGTTTACGCCTCTGACCTCCCATGACATCAATGGGAGGCAGAGAAAGCGTATTTTGCGGCGTTTTATGCTCGCGGGGCGAAAAACGCAGTAAAAATCGGCGTGCAGGCAGAGGAAAATCTGCCTCAAAATTCCAAATGATATTTTAAAGCAGATTTTCCTCCTGCAAAAAACTCAGTGTGAACTCACCCTAACTGCTATTTACTACTATGGGAGTTACGGAAACAGCGTATCTCCGCGGGCTACGCTGTTTTCGTAACTCCCAACCATAAAGTCAGGAAGTGTCAGCGATAGCAGACAAAGCTAGAACAGGGTTTAGGGGCCCCGTTCTAGATATAGGTGTGGGTCTCTGAGGTGGGTCCCACATCTATCTGACATTTATGACATATCCTGTGGATATTCCAAAACAAATAGTAGGACAACAGCACACGTCTCCAGATCTTCAAAGTGGTTTTATTGTCAAAACAACCACGTCAAACAGGCAACGTTTCGACCCATAGTGAGTGTAGGGTCTTTGTTAAGGCTTGACAAAGACCCTACACTCACTATGGGTCGAAACGTTGCCTGTTTTACGTGGATGTTTTGACAATAAAACCACTTTGAAGATCTGGAGACGTGTGCTTGACAGCGTGCACCGCAACAGACTCGGGACTTGTGCTGCTTCAAAACCTTCTACTTTTCTTCATATCCTGTGGATATGTCATAAATGACCCTCGTGGAAAAACCCCTTTAACTCGCATGTTGAAAAATATTTAAAACAGCAGAATCGTTATGTTTTGGTAACTTTAGCGCTAAAAAAAATTAAATAAAAAATTAAATAAAAAGTGAGCAAAAAAACGTATGTACCAAAAAATGCTGCCAATAAAAACGACAGCTCGTCCCGCAAAAAAAAAGGCCTCACACTGCTCTATAGATGAAAAAATATAACAGTTATGTTTCTCAGAATGTCGTGAAACAGAACAAATTTTTTTTAACAAATAGTTTTTACTTTGTAAAAGTAGTAAAATATGAAATCGTTTTTTTCCTATTTTCTGTTGTCTAAAACCTGGGTGCGTCTTATAGTCGAGTGCGTCTTAGGCACGGCCAGACGTGGCAGAGTTTTTCCGCTGCAAATGTTGGTGCAGATTTGGGGCAATTACGCAACGAATCTGCACCAACATTTGCATATTTGACCAGTAATTCAGACGTTGCAGATATCACAGCGGACTTGCCACAGATTTCAGTTTTTGCATTGCAAAGGCTGAAATCCGCAGTGAAATTCCGCTTCTTCTCCGCAACTCAGTGCATGCTGCGGAGGGAAAATTCCGTACTGCAGCCTATGGTCCACAGCGGAGTTTTCCACAACGTCTGAACTAACTTGCCTAAAAATGTATTGAAACAAATGTAAAAACGTCCGCTGGAGAATTCCACTGCGGACTGTTCGCAGCGGAATTCCACAGCAATTCCGCCACGTCTGGCTGTGCCCTTATAGTCCGAAAAAGGGATTGCTGCTGGTATTAGGAGGTGAAGTGTCTTGGGGTAGGAAGTGGTTATGTATAAAGAAGATTCCACTAATGAAGTCTCGTCCACGGGTTGTTACATATACCAAGTTGTGGACTTACCTACTCTGTTGTTTTTCATATGTACAACAATATGGGAGGACCGTTTTTCCATAGACTAAATAAGTATTTTCTTCCTATCGAGTCCATACTGAAAGCAAAGTTTAATGAAAGTAAGGGTATGTGCACACACACTAATTACGTCCGTAATTGACGGACGTATTTCGGCCGCAAGTCCCGGACCGAACACAGTGCAGGGAGCCGGGCTCCTAGCATCATACTTATGTACAACGCTAGGAGTCCCTGCCTTGCTGCAGGACAACTGTCCCGTAGTATAATCATGTTTACAGTACGGGACAGTTGTCCTGCAGCGAGGCAGGGACTTCTAGCATCGTACATAAGTATGATGCTAGGAGCCCGGCTCCTTGCACTGTGTTCGGTCCGGGACTTGCGGCCGAAATACGTCCGTCAATTATGGACGTAATTAGTGTGTGTGCACATACCCTTATACTCAAAATGCTGGTAGATCGCAGACAAGGGCATGCGTGGCAAAGAAGCTGGCCAAATTTTACATTGATATATTAAACTGAAATTTTAAAAAGTCGTTGAGCTTTTAAAATGTCTACATTTATTATATTGTCTACTTTTTAAAGAGGTTTTCCACGTTCTGACAACTGATGACCTATCCACCAGATAGGTCATCAGTATATGATCAGTGCGTGTCCGACACCCGGACCCCACATTGATCCACCACTCTGGCTGCCTCCGGCCACTGGACGATATTGCCGGAAAGAGATGGCTCCAGTCAAAGAATAGCAGACGAGCTGCAGTACTGCAGCTCTGCTGCTATTCATGTGAATAGGAGCAGAGCTGCAGTTTTGCCGAACGGCCGCTATGCAGTGGTCAGAGCCATCTGCTTCCGGCTCCAACTACTGCATAACGTTCAAAACATCTGGTGCCTGGAGGCAGCCGGAGTGGTGGATCGGTGCGGGGGGGGGGGGTGTCGGACCTGCACCGTTCATATACTGATGACTTAACCGGTGGATAGGTCATCAGTTGTCAGAACGTGGAAAACCCCTTTAAGGCTTCGTTCAGATCTGCATCAGGGCTCTATTCCGTTGTTCCGCCTGAGCTTTCCATCAGTGGGGTCCTGACTGACACAAACGGAAACCGTAGCACAGTCGACTACGGTATTGATAACGTCAAAACCAGGGGCGGACATACCGCATGTGCAGCCGGTGCAGCTGCACAAGGGCCCCGCGTGGGAAGGGGGCCCGTTCCTCTGCTGGCCGACTCAGTTCTCAGCTGCGCGATGCTGAGGACTGAGACAGAGGCCCGTGGACCACTGGCGTAGCTATAGGGGTCGCAGCGGTCGCAATTGCGACCGGGCCCCGAAGCCAGGGGGGCCCACGGCCCCCCGCACCACATCAATAAAAAGTTACTATAGTAACTCGGGCCGCGGGCCCCTGTTACTATAGTAACATACTTTACTTACCTTCCTGGTTCCGGATCGCAGCGGAGGTCCTGACGTCAGGCGCTGTGCGCAGCACATGACGTCACAGCGCTATGCGCCGCGCACAGCATCGAGACGACAGAACTCCCGCCGCGGCCGAAGAGGAAGGTAAGATAGCCCTGACTGGCGGGGTCCGACTCCTGGGACCCGCCAATCAGCTGTTTTGAAGGGGCCGCAGCACTCGTACGAGAGCTGCTCCCCTTCATTCCTGTCACTTCATTCCGGTCACACTGTGAATCGGTTTCGGCGATTCACAGTGTGGGCGAGTAGTGAAATGAAGGGGAAGCAGCTCTCGTACGAGTGCTGCGGCCCCTTCAAAACAGCTGATTTGCGGGTCCCGGGCGACACATCAGCTATTGATGGCCTATCCTGAGGATAGGCCATCAATGTTTAGGGACTGCACAACCCCTAAGCCTACGATGTAGCAGGCTTAGGGGGCCCATGAGACAGGATCACAGATTGTGTGATGCTGTCTGCTGGGCCCTGTATCTAAGCCAATCACATGGTAGGCTTAGATACATGGCCCATGCGTGATCCTGTCTGCTGGGCCCTGTATCTAAGCCTACCACACTGTAGGTTTAGATACAGGGCCCCAGCACACAGTAATCTTATACTGTATAAGATTACTGTCTGCTGGACCCTGTATCTAAGCCTACCTTGTGGTAGGCTTAGATACAGGGTCCCACAGACCGTATCACACATGGGCCCTGTATCTAAGCCTTAGGGTATGTGCACAGACACTAATTACGTCCGTAAGTGACGGATGTATTTCGGCCGCAAGTACCGGACCGAACACACTGCAGGGAGCCGGGCTCCTAGCGTCGTACTTATGTACGACGCTAGGAGTCCCTGCCTCGCTGTGGGACAACTGTCCTGTACTGTAATCATGTTTTCAGTACCGGACAGTTGTCCGGCAGCGAGGCAGGGACTCCTAGCGTCGTACATAACTATGATGCTAGGAGCCCGGCTCCCTGCAGTGTGTTCGGTCCGGTACTTGCGGCCGAAATACGTCCGTCAATTCCGGACGTAATTAGTGTGTGTGCACATACCCTAACACATGTGTTACTAATCATTTTTTGTGTGTTTTCTTACAGGTTCGGTCGTTGGACTACGGCGGATTCCAGGACTACTTCGATGACAGCTTTTTTTTTTATTAATAAAATGGTTAATGAGGGTTGTGTTTTTTTTTTTTATTTCAATAAAATATTTTTTCTATGTCTTTGTGGTTTTTTTTAAACTATATTACTACCGCCTTAGTAATGGCCGCCAGCTGATTGACAGCATCCATTGCTAAGGCAGGGCTTAGTGTTAGCCGGTGCAGAGGCTAACACTAACCCCCTTTATTACCCCGGTACCCACCGCCACCAGGGGTGCTGGGAAGAGCCGGGTACGATCCAGTACCTGACCATCTGTAGTGATGGTCGGCCACTGGGGTGGCCGCAGGCTGGTATTATCAGGAGGGGAAAGGCCAGATACAGTGGCCCTTCCTACCCTGGTGATGCTAGGCTGCTGCTGCTTTATTGTATCTGGCTGGTTATGAAAATGGGGGGGACGCCACGTCATTTAAAAAATAATTGGAAAGAACGATGTCGGGTCCCCCCCAATTTTCATAACCAGCCAGATACAACACAGCAGCAGCAGGCAGCATTACAAGGGTGGGAAGGGCCACTGTTTTTGGCCTTCCCCAGCCTAATACTACCAGCCTGCGGCCACCCCGGTGCCTGCCCGTCACTACAGCTGGTCGGGTACTGGTTTGTACCCGGCTCTTCCCAGTACCCCTGGTGGCGGTGGGTACCGGGGTAATAATGGGGGTTAGTGTAGACTCTGCACCGGCTAACATTAAGCCTCGCCTTAGTAATGGAGGTTGTCAATCAGCCAGCGGCCATTACTAAGGCGGTGATAATAAAGTTTAAAAAGATACAAGCACATAGAAATTTTTTTTATTGAAATAAAAACACAACCCTCATTAACCATTTTATTGAGAATAAAAAAAACGCCGTCATTGAAGTCCTCGTATCCGAAGTCCAACAACCGAACCTGTAAAAAAAACACAAACACACAAAAATAATCAGTAACACATAAAGAAGCAAAATTATTATTCTTACCTTTCCTGGGTCCAGCGCTGGAGCCGCAATGTCAGCGAGCTGGGCCCTGTATCTAATCCTATCATGTGTGATACAGTCTGCTGAGCTGTGTATCTAATCCAATCATGTATGATACTGTGCTGGGCCCTATATCTAATCCGATCATGTGTGATACTGTCTGCTGAGCCACTGTATCTAATCCTATCATGTGTGATACTGTCTGCTGAGCCACTGTATCTAATCCTATAATGTGTGGTACTGTCTGCTGAGCCACTGTATCTAATCCTATCATGTGTGATACTGTCTGCTGAGCCACTGTATCTAATCCTATCATGTGTGGTACTGTCTGCTGAGCCACTGTATCTAATCCTATCATGTGTGGTACTGTCTGCTGAGCCACTGTATCTAATCCTATCATGTGTGATACTGTCTGCTGGGCCACTGTATCTAATCCTATCATGTGTGATACTGTCTGCTGAGCTGTGTATCTAATCCTATCATGTGTGATACTGCCTTCTGAGCCACTGTATCTAATCCTATCATGTGTGATACTGTCTGCTCAGCCACTGTATCTAATCCTATCCATAGTTTATAGGGTCGTAGTGCTATAGATATGCTATGCTGTCTCCTATACACACACTTTTTTTTGGGGCGGACACATATGTATTGGGGCTATTTCCCGGACATTTTAAGCCCTGAGGGTATGTTCACACGGCAGCGTCTGTTACGGCTGAAATTACTGTGCTGTTTTCAGGAGAAAACAGCACCGTAATTTCAGCCGTAATGGCATGTGCAGGCGTCTTTTGCTGCGTCCACTACGGAAGTAATTGAAGCTGGTTTTCCATGGAGTCCATGGAAAACGGCTCCATTTACATCTGAAGAAGTGACAGGCAGTTTTTTACGCGCCGCCTTTCGACAGCGGCGCGTAAAAAAAAATGACCATCGGCACAGAACATCGTAAGACCCATTCAAATGAATGGGCAGATGTTTTCCGACGCTTTTGAGCCGCATTTTCGGATGTAATTCAATGCTAAAACGCCCAAATTACGTCCGTAAATAGTGTGTGTGTGAACCCAGCCTTAGTGACGCCCCGGCTGCTAGTGCTGCATTGTTGGGTCACTTAGGAGACCCAGCGATGCAGCTGAAAGCGGACCGTCGGCCATGAGAAGTTTGCGGGGTGGGGGGGGGGGGCCCTGGCACATTATCTGCACAGGGGCCTTTTGCAGTCTGTGTCCGCCACTGGTCAAAACAACGGAACCCTTGCACAGTGGAGACAAACGGAAACCATTGGCACCGGATCCGTCACCATTGAATTCACCACTGAATTTGGTTTTTGGCAGTCAGGGCTCAATTCTGACGGAAAACTCTGACGGATGGTCGGAATAGAGCCCTGAAGCAGATGTGAACGAAGCCTAACTTTATGTTGTTTATCGGTCAAACATTCTGGGTTGATACATTTCTTATTATATTTATAACAGTTAGAGCTTCATTTTGCTGACGCAGGGCTATAAATTTCCTGTATATACATACATTTAAATGACAAAATCTGACTGCCTTCAGTCACCACTAGGGGCAGCTTATGAGCTTACTGCATGCTGTTTAATTATTTAGTTCAATGTATAAACAGCATGCATCAGGATCCTTAGCTCCCCTAATCGTGGCTAAAGGAAGCCAGAATTTTGTCATTTACCTTAGCTTTGTATTGGAAAATCAGAGTTCAAGTCGCTCTATTAGATATAGTAAGAACTGAATTTGCACTCCATGTTGGACCTATTTAAATGAAAATCCCAGAATGATGTTCTAGGGTGGACATTCCCTTTAATGCTGTCCTGCACAGCACCGTAATAGTACATCATGGGAGTGGGTAATTCTGCACAACGCCGTACTATTATGATGCAAGGTTGGCACGGGCGCAAGAACTGTATCATAGACGTTTTCTCTAAACCTGGTCATTTAACCCCTCAGATTATGCAGTAAACGCTGACCGTGGCACCTAAATGGTTTTACAGAGGTAGTGGGCTCCCTCTGTAAGCCCATCAGTGCCCCTGTGACGCCATTGTGGGCGGGGGGGGGGGCTGATGGGTTGCCATGGCACCTGAGGGCCTAACAATGTCCCTAGGTCTGTCGCGTATTAGGGGCAGAACCTAATAGGCTGCCTGTGAGGGTAAGTTCACATGTAGCGCAAATACTGCAGATTTTCCGCAACAGATTTAGCTGCGGAAAATCCACAGCATAAAAAAGAAGCAGCAGAGTGAACAAATCTCATCCACATGCTGCGTAAATGAAACACTGCTCAGAAATTGACCTGCAGTGCGTTTTTTAATCCGCAACATGTCAATTTTATTTGCGTAATCACTGCTTTTATGTTGCAGGTTTTCTCCATTGAATTCAATGGGGAGCTAAAGCCCGCAACAAATAGCAGATGTTGCGATTTTTGCGTTGTCGGTAAAGCTGCCATTCCGCTGCAAAAATCGCAACTCAGAAAAAAAAATATCTTATACTTACCCAAAATTCTATGCTTCGTCATCCAGGGCGGCCTACTGCGATGATATTTCATCCCATGTGACCGATGCAGTCAATCACAGAGTGTAAGTATGGACGTTGTTTTTTCCCACTTCTGTTTTCTGCAGTGGACATTCTGGCCGAAAACCTGCAATTTGATGTGGTTTTTCGGCCGGAACTCCCTGTGGCCGCAAGGGCGGATATGCTGTGTACTTTTGTGTGAACATACCCTTAGTGTAAGGCTGGGTTCACACACCCTATTAACGGACGTAATTAGGGCGTTTTAGCCTCGAATTACGTCCGAAAATACGGCTCCAAAGCATCGGCAAACATCTGCCCATTCATTTGAATGGGTCTTACGATGTACTGTGCCGACGGTCATTTTTTTTACGCGCCGCTGTCAAAAGACGGTGCGTAAAAAAGACGCCCGCGTCAAAGAAGTGCCTGTCACTTCTTGAGACGTAATTGGAGCCGATTTCCATTGACTCCATGGAAAAACAGCTCCAATTACGTCCGTAATGGACGCTGCGAAAACGCCTGCACTTGCCATTACGTCTGAAATTTCGGAGCTGTTTTCTCCTGAAAACAGCTCCGTAATTTCATGCGTAACGGAGGCTGCCGTGTGAACATACCCTAACACTGACAAGCAACATACACTGCAATACAGAAGTATTAATTGCTGTATCTTTTTTCATTCTCTTCATGTTTGTTTCACTGTTCCTATTAATATAATCCTTCAATTAATGTTATAAAATAAGTTTTTTCGACAGCTGTTTTCTTTCTTTTATTTGTACTGTGACTCCTAAGTAGTTACATTTGGATGGCAGTGCCGCAGAAGACATCTTGAAGCACATAACTTTAAAGGCTGTCTGAGAATGAAGGTTGTCTGAGATTGAAATAATAAGAAGACAAAAAGAAAAACGGCGCCACTCTTGTTCATAGGCTGTGTCAAGTATTGCAGCTCACCTTAATGGGGCTGTGTTGCAATACCAAAATAAGGTCTTTTGTGTTTTATATAGCACACATGACTCCTACTTGTCATCTCCATCCTAAGTACAATCTGTATTTCTTTGTTGAGATACAATGAATTTATAACAAAATCCAATGAGTAAACATGCTATATCCTTGATGGATAATAACTTCATAATGATGATAAATAGCTTTTCAACATTTCAGTTTTACCACCTGCATTTCAGACTGTACTTGCCAAAATATTTAGGCTTCTCTTGATCTAATCTTGTTTAGCAATAAATGTGCTGTAGAAATATCACTGTGGATTTCCTCGCCTCTCTGTTCAAGAATAAATTGCATTAGATAAGGCAGAGCAAATGTCAGACATTGTCATCGTTAGTTGCTGAAGCATGTGCTGTTTTTGGCCGGTCAATACATATTACTTTTCTTTCTATATACTGGAAATTGCTATACAATGCAAAAAATAATAATTTTTAATTCTCTATGTTCCACATAAAAATACACCAGTTTTGCAAATGATCTTTAAAGGCATGTGTGTTTTTGCAATTATATTTTCTTTTCTCTGATGCACCTGTAACGTGGAAGTGGGGGGGGGGGAGGGAGGGGTGAGGCCTCCTACAGGAACTTTCATGGTCGGGAAGAACGGCAGGCAGACACGCAGTTCAAATGCAGCAATTTAAACTTGAACTCAGTACTCAAGCTTGGGAGTTACAAATATGTACACAGTTTAACAAGTTTACGGTTAGGCCTCATTCACACGGCAGGGTTTCCTGGCCGGGTGCCGGCCGTTCATAAATCGGCCGGCACCCGGCTGCATTAGGAATGATAGACGCCTAATGGGGCTATTCACACGACCGATTTTTTGACGGCCGGAAAATCCGGCCGTCAAAAAATAGGACATGCTCTATCTTTGCCCGGGCACCCGGCCGCCCGGCTCCCATAGAAGTCTATGGGGCCGGGTATTACACGGCCATCACTGGAATGTGTTCCGAGTGATGGCCGGGTTTCCCGGTGCTTGCGCTCCATCTCCTCCTCCTCACAGCGCAGAGTGCATGTGAGGAGGAGGAGTTGATGCCATTCTGAAGAATGGCATCGCTGTACACTGTGTTGCAGGGCCGGGGTGTACAGCAGGTGGAAGGGAGCGCTGCGCTGGCTCCCTTCCCCTGCTTGTTAAAAGCACCCTGGCTCGGCGACACCTTCGATGGCGCCGCTAGTAGTAGTAGCAGCAGCTGCTGCTGCTGCGGCTGCTACTACTGTAGCGACGCCACTATAGCAGAGCAGGGAGGTATCTCCCCGCTCTGCTATGTGCTAGCCGCACTTTAGCTCCTTGAAGGAGCGGAATCCCCGTGTTTTCGGGGATTCCGCTCCTGGACAGAGCGCTTGATGTCTCTGTCCATATCTGGGCAGTGACATCAGGGGAAACTCCTGAAGCGGAATCCCCGAACACATGGGGATTCCCCTTCAGGAGCTGCCGCTGATGTCACTGTCCGGATCTGCCCGGCCCGGCACGGATGCATAACTTTATGCAAACCGGCCGGGCAAAATGGCCGATTTTACCGGCCGACACTCGGGCTCGGGAACGACCCGGTCGTGTGAATCCCGCCAAAATTGAGTGTTACAGAATTATATACAATGCACAATTTCAGATTACTGGAGGATATTCACTTCGACACAATACTCTTGCTGGTTCCACAATGGGCACAATTCTTAGTTACAGTCTCTTGCAAACAACTATTTACTATGGTTGGCTGTGGTGGCTTTCCCTTTAAATGTTCTCTCACAGTCTTTCGCAGTTGCTCATGTTCACAGACGACAAGTAGGGATAGTATGGCTCTCACATTGCACGGTATCGCCTCACATTTTTAACACATTCTTCATTTCGGTTGTCCTCTGCAGCCATTAAGTCAAAGACTACTCCTCGTGACTCCCGCTCAAGATAGTGGCATTCAGCCAACATCAGCCTGTCTCTCAGGTCACGCGACGTTAATTTCACTACCGCAGCCTCAGATACTCAGACCCTGTTCATGTCACAATGACTCTGGCCCACTCTTGGCCTGCTCCCCTGCATCACCACTTGCAACCGGGTCACTGACAGGTACTTCCTTCCATCACCACAGCGATATGCTCAACAGCATTTGAGCCAAGGGTACTTACTTATGTAAACTCCGGTTGGCCCCGGCCCTGCCTCCTAAACATGCAAGCACGGCGTATCCATGCCTTTACATTCCAAAAACTGCAAAGTTCAACTTCAAGGGACTTGGCACCTTAGTAATGGCAGCACCTCCCCACCGCCAAGGGAGCACCACCACAGCCTGCTAACAATAGCATCTTTGGTATTATACATACTTGAGGACCTGCACATCCTTTTCATGTGACCACAGGTGCTAACTACATATTATGTAATAGCAAAATATCAAGTGCTATTGTAGTTTGGCCACTAGGTGGCAATGATGCACTAAAATTACATAGAACTGCTGCCAAGACTAACATTAACAGATACATGCTTGGCAAAAACCTGCTAAGAAAGGAGGTAAATAAAAGTACAGTCACATTCACATTTAATACTGCGGAAGACCTTACATCTCTAAAAAAAAAATTAAGCAATTGAACAAATAGTTTTGCTTAAAAAATTCCTACACTTTTATGTTTGCAGCTCCAATGCAGACCTCTGAGCACCAGGTTTACAGGTGCTGCACTATGGTTACCAACTACAAATAAAACCTGTGTGTAGTTTGATCCTGCAGTCATATATTAATCCCTTACTTCTTGCTAACCTACACTGCAGAGGCATCTGTGGTCAGAGCCTGACAGTGTAATTCACACACAGCATGCTATATATACCCGGGTAGATTTCTGACATACACAGCCAAGTCTAAGGACACAGCGTTGTCCGAAACGCGTAGGCTTACAGAGGATACCCTCCCTCCAATTTCTTATACACCCTGGACTTCATACCACTGGACCTTCTTTTTAGAAATTTAACAATTAAACTTGGAAAATTGTTCCATTTTAAACGCTTCAGCGCTGGATCCTACCTTCTCCCTTTGTTTCTACATGCTATATATACCCGGGTAGATTTCTGACATACATTTTCTCACAGAACACAGCTTGCACAGCCATTTCTATGTGAGAGATTCAGTGGGGGGGGGGGGGGGGACATGGACAAGAATATTAAAGGAATCAAGCTTCACAGGAAACACCCACCTAACTCAGAGCTGGCAGCTTCACGTGCAGGCATGTCAGTGAAAGTAGATTTGGAAACCAAAGAAGCAATACAGAAATTAGCCAACGACATAGTGTATCTTGATCCTCACTATGTACTCAAATACGTGTCTGAAAATATATTTTTCTATGGCATGGGTGCAAATATATTTTAATATATTTTTAAAGGAAAGATTTATTGACTGCTGAATTTGGAGTTCCGGTGCCGGATTGCATGAGGCAGAAGGGATTCTTGTGGACCCCTGGAGCCCTTAGGCACTACACAAATTGAAAAATACTGTATGTTTGAATGAATGTATGTACGTACGTACGTACGTACATAGTGACATGTCAGAAGTTTTGATTGGTGGGGGTCCGAGCACTGAGACCCCCACCAAAGGCTAAAACAAAGCGGCAGAAGCTCTCAGCCACTTTGTTTCTGTTCAGCCTGTTCCAGAAATCAATGTATTGGAGTACGGGCTCATAGAAAGTCTATGAGCCCATACTCCGATACATCGGCTTTCCGGAAAAAGTCGAACAGAAACAAAGCGGCTGATCATGCACATGCGCGCTTCTGCCACTTAGTTTTAGCTATTGGTGGGGATCTCAGTGCTAGGACTCCCACCAATCAAAACTTCTGACATGTCAGAAGTTTGTCGAACGTTTAGTTACCCTTTAAGGGTGTCTGCTGTTATACACAGCTGACGCACTAGTGTGTGGAGCGGGCTCAGTGCGTGAGCCTGCTCCATATTTCACCCCTGGCACCATGTCTGTGCAGTTACGTCCAGGTGCACGAAGAGGTAATAATATGACATATTTTTTATCATTTTAATTCTTAATATTTACTCTTATCTGCCAGGTTGTAACTTTTACATAAAATTACTATTTATTATTGATTATGCTATTTGTCATTTTTTATTTGATTATATGTACCATTTGATAAAGTAAAATAATATAATTCACTACAGTTCACATTTTGATGTATTGTTTTTTTATTGAATTATGGTACATAATACTATGATTTTGTTCTGTGTAAATATTTAGACATATACTTTTATTCTTCTGGTGTTCTATTACTGAAGATTCCTACAGATTTCTGAATTTTTTATTATTTGTATCTCTTGTATGGAACATTATATTATCATAAACTTTGACATTCTTTATTGTTGTAATTTATTGCTTATAGGTTATAATAGATTTTTTTATATTGAAATGATGATGTTATGTTCCTAGTCACTATAATATTATAATTTTCAAATTATTCATAGAAATCACCCAAAATTAAAGCTCTCGTTCATTGAACTTGGGTTCACAGAAATATCCAGTTAAAGGGGATGTCAAGGAAATTTATTTATTTTTCTAAAAAGTGACCCCCAGCCTCGGTTTGCCTTCCCTAATACCCCCTATTAACCTCCTAACCAGATTCTGTTTGATCTCCATCATCACTGCTGCTCTTTCTGTTTGTTTACATCCCTTGCTCCTGGTCCTGGCTGTTTCCTGTCTTGTAACCCACCATACCCATGATCCCCGCTTCCTCCAAAGCATCTCAGCTATTTGCATACTGCCACGCCCCTCTATGTTCACAGTTCATTCCCTGCTCTAATTACTAATTCAAGGCATCTCCCTCCCTGCACTGTCTTACACACTAAGGCCTTATTCACACAAACGTGTATTACGTCCGTGATACGCGCGTGAAAATCACGCGCGTCGCACGGACCTATGTTAGTGAATGGGGCCGTTCAGATAGTCAGTGATTTTCACGTAGCATATGTGCGCTGCTTAAAACTCACGACATGTCCTATACTTGGGCATTTTTCGCGCATCACGCACCCATTGAAGTCAATGGGTGCGTGAAATTCGTGCACGGCACACGGAAGTACTTCCGGGTGCCGCGCGTGATTCACGCTACTGTAGTAAAATAAATGAATGAAAAAAGAAAAGCACCTCCTGCTTTTATGTTGTAAACATAAAAACAGAGTGTCATCACGCTACCATATGCGCGGAAATCACGCAGGCATGCACCAAATACTCATGCCACATGGAACTTTTGTGCGCGCATAACGCAGCGTTTTTTGCGCGCGCAAAATGGACACATTTGTGTGAATAAGGCCTTAGGGTATGTTCACACGCAGTGACCAAAAACGTCTGAAAATACGGAGCTGTTTTGAGGCGAAAACAGCTCCTGATTTTCATACGTTTTTGTAGCAACTCGCGTTTTTCGCGGAGTATTTTACGGCCGTTATTAGAGCTGTTTTTCAATGGAGTCAATGAAAAACGCCTCCAAAAACGTCCCAAGAAGTGACATGCACTTATTTTCTGCTGGCGTCTTTTTACGCGTCGTATTTTAACAGCGACGCATAAAATTACACCTCGTGGGAACAGAACATCGTAAAACCTATTGAAAGCAATGGGCAGATGTTTGTAGGCGTAATGGAGCCGTTTTTCAGGCGTAATTCGAGGCGTAAAACATACCCTAATAATCATCATTATCCTTCGTGCCTCCATCTATCCCTGATCTAAGTACAGGCACCCATCTCCCTCCCCCACCTCTTTCACAGCCTGATAAATCGAAGTCTGCCCACTCCACCTATGTCAGACATCTTGGTACACACATTCCAGTCAGCACGTTTTCCTCACCTGCTGCTGGATCTGTTCCAAGAGATCCTGCATTAGGCCCTGTTCACACTGAGTTTTTAGCAGGCAGAAAATTCTGTCTCAAAATTCGGTCTGTAATTCTGAGGCAGATTTTGATCTGCATGCATGCCATTTGCCGCTTTTTTTGCAGCGTTTTTGCCCACGGCCAATGAGCGCCGCGGGCAAAAACGCAGTGAAAAACGCTTTTTCTGCCTCCCATTGATGTCAATGGGGGGTCAGAGACTTAAATGCCCAAAGATAGGGCATGCCGCTTCTTTTTCCTGTGAGCGGTAAAACAAGTGAAAACGCCTCTGCCTCCCATTGAAATCAATAGGAGGCGTTTTTGGACGTTTTTTTGGCACGTTTTCCATTGCGGTTTCCTCAGGATAGGCTATTAATATCTGATCTGTCAGGGTCCCACACCCCCGTCGATCAGCTGTTTTGAAGGGAACACAGTGCTTATACGAGCTCTGCTTCCCCTCCATTTCCTTTACTGCTCACACTGTGCAGACACACTTGTAGCGTCGGTTCACAGTATTACAGCCTTCTCCCATTCAAGTGTATAGTGTAATACTGTGAACCGCCGCTACATGTTTGTCCGCGATTCACAGTGTGAGCAGTAAAGGAAATGGAGGAGAAGCAACGATCGTACGAACATCGCGGCCCCTTAAAAACAGCTGATCAGCGGGGCTGCGGGGAGACGGGCCACCACCAATCAGATATTGATGGCTTATCCTGAGGATAGGCCATCAATTTTTGTGGACTTGAAAACCCCTTTGACACCCCAAAATTGATTATTTTATGGAAAGTAGACCCCAAGGTATTAATTTAATGACATGTCAAAGATTTGAAAATCTGCCATGTAAAATCTCATCTACTTGCCTTGCACTCCGTGTGAGTTACATGGTGACTTTGGCCACGACACAGGTTGTCCGACCAAAGATCGCTATGTCCCATAGCCTACACCGCAAGTAATGAAAGTCAATGTGGTCGCGTTGCGACCTGTAAGTAACTGTGACACGACAGTTTGGATTTCTTGCAACTGTCATGTCGTGGCAACTTGCGCGTTGCGACACAACCACATTGACTTTTATTACATGCAATTTAGGCTACGGGAGATAGTGATCTTTGGTTGGTCGACCTGTGTCATGCGTGGCCAAAGTCACCGTGTAGCAGATAGACAAATTTATTTATAGAGAAAATTTTTATTGAAAAAATAAAAAGTGTGTTTTTTTTTTACATTACATTATTCTTCTCCATTTCTGACAGTCTGCCAGAGAGGGAGAAGATGTAACTGGTGATCGCTGTGACAGCGATCATCTGGCCAGAGTCCACTCTGAAGCTCGGTGATGCAGCTGTCTCTAGACAGCTGTATCATGGAGCTCCTTACCGTCGGCACGCATGTGATCGCTGTAACAGGCTGTCACAGCGTTCACATAGCAGAGCTCCTTACCGTAGGCGTGGGAGTTTATAGTCTATGGGTGGTCCGGAAGTGGCTAAACAGATGAGGAAACACGTGGTACAGTTACGTCATTTTTGATGTAACCGTACACTCTGATAACCGGAAACAGGAACTTAGCTATCAGAGCTAATGGACGGGTCTGCAGAGGAATTGCCAATTTTGGATTAGCAAGCGGTCATGTGACTGAAGATGGGAAACTACGCTACATTAATCAGATCCAACGTAAGTATATTGCAAAGTTACTTGTTTTGTACTGTTTAGTTTAACAGGTTCCCGACCACTGGCCGTATTTATACGGCCAGCGCTCAGGGTCTCTGAAGTCCGCTGTATAGACTATTTACGGCGGCACTTCAGAGACTGTGCACGCGCGATCGCGTGCACACAGCTCTGTGCCCTGGCTGTTGCTAACAGCCATGGGCACTGGGCAGAATGTCAGGGGCCAATCTTTTGGCCCCTGAACATGTGATCGCTGTGACAACCAATCACAGCGATCACATGCATTTCTGCATAGAAAACAGTGTGCACGCGATCGCGTGCACACAGCCCTGTGCCCACGCTGTTACCAACAGCTCTGGGCACTGGGCAGAGTATCAGGGACCAATCTGATGGTCCCTGAACATGTGGTCGCTGTGAAAACCTATCACAGCGACCACATTTGTTTTATTTTTTTTTCTGGCAGTAAATCTCCTGCCTCTTTTCTTCTCCTCAAACATTGTTTCAGTTTGAGGAGAAGAAGAGACTCGGGAGAATTGCTGCCAGAAGATTACAGTTACAGTTACACAAAAAATACAGTTACACTCTAAAACATTCTCTGTATAGATAGATTTCTATCTATCTATACAATCTATCTATCCATCTATCTTTTTTTCTATATATCTACCTTTCTATCTTTTATTCTATTAGAATAGGCAGGTAGGGAGTATATAATTATATATATATCCACATATATATAATATATATAGCAATAGCGGTTTATATTTTTGTTAGCGGTAGTGTAGATATATATAGCAGTTAGTTTGTGTGTTTTATATTAAAAAAAAACAAAAAAAAAAACAATTTGTTTAGTTAGTGTTAGTGTTAGTTACGTTATGGCGAGGAAGTTGTTTAGCGCCGAGGAGGCATACGCCATGCTGTGGTCTGAGTCGGAGACCGCATCAGAGATGGCGTCCGAGATGGAACCTGTTTTAGGTAGTGACGATGACAGCGTCACTTCAGGTTCATCTTCAGGGGACGTTGTCCCTGATGCAGTTGAAACTGCAGAACTTGAAAGCGCAGGGCCAAGTAGCGCTGTAGCACGGGACAGCCTGGTCCCTTCAGTCCAGGCTCTTGTATGGGCACCTGCCCCATCTTTTGGGCCTAGAATCCACGAATTTACTGCCACTCCTGGCATAACCGTGGACAATACAAATTTTGTCCAAATGGATTACTTCCATTTATTTATAACGGACGACATCCTAAATCAGATTGTCCACGAAACAAATTTATATGCCACGCAATATATAAGGCAGAAACCTTCATCCACCCATGCCAGAGATTGGACGCCCACCAATTTGCAGGAATTAAAAAATTTTTTGGGGCTCACCCTAAATATGGGTATTGTCAAAAAGCCCTCCATTAGGTCTTACTGGTCAACAAGACCCGCCCAAGCCACCCCAGTATATTCTGCAGTAATGCCCAGGTCTCGTTATGAGACAATAATGGGGTTCCTCCACTTCAATGACAACGCACAGGCCCCCCCAAGTACCGATGCAAACCGGGATCGGTTGTTCAAAATAAGACCGCTAATAAATTCCCTGAATAATTTATTTCTGCAACTCTACACCCCTGAGCAGAATGTAAGTGTGGACGAATCCCTCCTCAACTTTCATGGCAGACTTAGCTTTCGCCAATATCTACCTTCAAAAAGGGCAAGATATGGCGTTAAGCTCTACAAATTGTGTGAAAGCGGGTCAGGATATACCACCGCCTTCAGAATTTATGAAGGGCGGGACCGCACAATAAATGTTCCTGGATGCCCCCCTGATCTTTCCACCAGCAGTAAGATCGTGTGGGAGATAATGCAGCCTCTGCTTCACAAAGGGTACCACCTGTACTGTGATAATTTTTATTCGAGTGTGCCCCTGTTTAGGCATTTGCATGCTGCAAGGACTGGGGCATGTGGTACCATGCGCAAAAACAGAATTGGTTTTCCACAGCAATTAGTGGGGAAGCGCATGGTAAAGGGGGACTCCTGTGCTTATGCATCTGAAGAATTGCTGGCGGTCAAGTTCAGGGATTGCAAAGATGTGTATGTGCTAAGCACGATTCATACCGCAGGAACAGTGGCAGTGAGGGAAAGGGGGGCAACATCGGACAAGCACAAACCAGTGAGCGTGTCCGAATATAACAAGTACATGGGGGGGGGGTGGATTTAAGCGACCAGGTTTTACAGCCCTATTTAGTAAAACGCAAAACTAAAACCTGGTACAAAAAAGTGGCCATTTATTTGTTACAGGTGGCAATCCACAACTCATTTGTGCTCTACAAAAAAAACAGAGGCAGAGACACATACCTGGATTTCCAGGAAAAAATTATTGAAGGCCTTATTTTTGATGTTCAGGACACCCGAGAATGCCCCCAGTCTGAGGATGTCACGCGACTGACTGAAAGACACTTCATCAGTCGGATTCCCCCAACACCAACCAGAAGCAACCCTCAGAAAAAGTGCCGCGTCTGCAGAAAAGACGGGCACCGCAAAGATTCCCGATATTTCTGTCCCTCATGTCCCTCACAACCAGGCCTGTGCATTGAGCCATGTTTTAAAAAATACCACACTGTTCTGAATTATTAGATTTTAGTTAATTCGTTGAAAATATATTTGCCCTACATTACGTTTTTATTTTTCCCATGATTTTACTCCAAGGGTGAGGGAGGGAATGGGTGGGTGGGGGGTGGATGTCATGTTTGCATATTCTCTAAAGTTCATCTGCTGGAGAGCTCCATTTGCATAAACCTGCAATTTCTTATTTTAGAAAACCCAAAAAAATAAATTCCCATTATACCCCTAGATGAATATTTTGGGATTTCTGCTTCAAGAGCAGATTTTTTGGAAGTGTTATAGAAACTCTGTTGAGTTTTGTAAAACCAGCTTTGAAAAAAAGCGATTTGTGAAATAAGCTTCTTCTATCGTCTGCCCTCCTACTTCTCTATGTGATAAATAAGACACACATATTTGGTATCCCCATGCTCAGGAGAAGTGGAAGAATGTGAAAGGAGATGAATTTTGGCCGTGGTCTATGCCGTGTGTGAAAAATGCTGGTATAAACTGACGCATTTGCTAAAAAATTGCTAATTTTATTTTGATCCATCTTATTCAAGAAACTTTCAGAAGAAAACTGGACTGTCTAAAAATATGATAAACCCCTTGAAGAAAACCTTGTGGGGTCTACTTGCGTGAATGAAGTAATTTATGGGGTGATTCTAATCTTTCAGCAGCATTAGGCCCCCCAGAAAACAGTATGCGGCTATAAAATCAAGTGCAGAATTCCTGGACCGAAAAGGCCAAAAAGCCTCCTTTTATGCCAAGCCCTGGCACATGCCCGTGAATAAAGCACACATATTTGGTATCCCCATGCACAGGAGAAGTGGAAGAATGTGAAATGCGATGAATTTTGTCCGTGGTCCATTTTGTGTGTGAAAAAGCTAGCATAAACTGCCGCATTTGTTAAAAAAAAAGGTAATTTTATTTTGTTCCATCTTATTCAAGAAACTTTCAGAAGAAAACTGGACTGTCTAAAAATATGATAAACCCCTTGAAGGAAACCTTGTGGGGTCTACTTGTGTGAATGAAGTCATTTATGGGGTGATTCTAATGTTTCAGCAGCATTACACCCCCCAGAAAACAGTATGCTGCTATAAAATCAAATGCAAAATTCCTTCACCGAAAAGGCCGAAAAGCCTCCTTTTATGCCAAGCCCTGGCACATGCCCGCACAGTGAATAAGGCACACATATTTGGTATCCCCATGCACGGGAGAAGTGGAAGAATGTGAAAGGAGATTAATTTTGTCCGTGGTCCATACCGTGTGTGAAAAATGCTAGCATAAACTGGCGCAATTGCTAAATTCTTGCATTTTTTTCCAATTTTGCCCACTTTAGAGAAAAAAATAAAAATGATATATACTGACAAATGCCACTAAAACAAAGCCCTATCTGTCCTTTAAAAAGAGTGTAAAATTCAAAGATGAACTTTATTCACCTGCTGAGTTATAGTCATCTAAAGAAGCGCATAGCAAAATTGTGAAATTTGCTCTGGTCATTTAGCTGTAAAACAGCCTAGTCCTTAACCGGTTAACTTAGGGCATGCCCACACGTGGCGGATTTCCTCCGCAACTGTCCGCATCAATGCCGCACAGAATCTGCGTTGCAGATTCTGCGGCGGATCTGCCCAAAATGTGCAGTAAATTGATGCGGACTAGCTGCTGCGGACTGCGGTAAAAGTGCTTCCCTTCTCTCTATCAGTGCAGGATAGAGAGAAGGGATAGCACTTTCCCTAGTGAAAGTAAAAGAATTTCATACTTACCGGCCGTTGTCTTGGTGACGCGGCAGTCCATGTGAACGCTGCAGCCTGTGATTGGCTGCAGCCGTCACTTAGACTGAAACGTCATCCTGGGAAGCCGGACTGGAGACAGAAGCAGGGAGTTCTCGGTAAGTATGAACTTCTATTTTTTTTACAGGTTGCTGTATATTGGGATCTGTAGTCACTGTCCAGGGTGCAGAAACAGTTACTGCCGATCGCTTAACTCTTTCAGCACCCTGGACAGTGACTATTTACGGGAGCCCCATTGACTTCCTCAGTCTGGCTGTAGACCTAGAAATACATAGGTCCAGCCAGAATGAAGAAATGTCATGTCAAAAAAGCAAGACGCATCCGCAGCACACATAACATGTGCATGACAGCTGCGGATTTCATTGCGGAAATTAGAATCTCCATTGAAGTCAATGGAGAAATTCCGCCATGAGTCCGCAACCAGTCCGCCACAACTCCGCAACATCCATTGCATGCTGCGGACACCAAATTCCGCACCGCAGCCTATGCTCCGCAGCGGAATTTTCCGCTTCATCTAAACGAACTCTACTAAATAGAAGTGGAAGTCAATGGAGAAACGGCTCCGCTGCGGATTAACGCTGCGGAGTGTCCGCAGCGGAATTCAAGAGCAATTCCGCCACGTGTGGCTTTGCCCTTATTGTGATTGTTTGCTTCCTGAAAACCCCTTTAATTTCTATTTTTAAAAAGGGAATTGTCTAAGTCTACTCCGTGTATGCCCAGGCTTGCATGGCAGATTGCCCAGACTTTTAAATCTTTCAGATTAGAATTATTTAGTAGTTTTCAAATGTTTAGCCAATGGTGATGGCTGAAAAGGTTTGCCTGAATGCATTGATTCAGATTCCATTTTGTCATAGTTTATTATGTCATTCACATGTTCTCATATCCTCATTCTTAATTCTCGGCTGGTTTTGCCTACGTAATACAGGCCACATTTGCACTCTAAAGTGTATATAACACCTTTTAATGTACAGTTAATGGGTTTCTTAATATAGTACATTTTGCCTGAGCTTTCATCAAAGAATTTTTTTCTTGACAAGCACTTGGCAGGCTGTACATAGTCCTAATGGAAAGAAACCTGGATATTTTTTTCTTCTTACTCTTATCATCTCTATAGAAACAGCTTCTTACTATTTGACTCCCTATGGTGGTTCCTTTTTCCGTAGCTTGAGTAAGATCTTTTATTTGATTGGGCTTTAAGATCCTGCTCCGACAATAATATCCCCCAGTGCTGGTTCATTATTTGATTAATTTCTCTCCACTGGTTGTGATACATGGTAATAAATCCAACTTTGTTGTCCTGTTGTCTTTTTTAAATGATTAGTAATTTGTGCCATATAAACCATAAAACTGAAAGAATCTGGAAGATGTAGTTGAAGCCTAGTGTTTTTTTTTTTTTTTTTTGCAACCACAGACAGACAGACCCTTTAATGTTTAATTTATTTACTATTTTATAACTGTACTGAGCTCTTTCTGGAGTGGAGTTGGAGAGCTGTGATATGTTTCTGAACAATCAACTGTCTTCCCCTACTATTACCCCTCCCGTCTCACAGCATGAATCCCAGACACAGGCAGAGGCAGAGAGACTGTAACATGATCCTCCTCCTCCCTACAGAATTGCCCCTTCTCTCTGTCTGCTATTTACTGTATTATTCTAGATGGATTTTCTTGTGACTGAGGAGGTTTCTGAATTAATAAAGAGTCTGCAGACAAATAAAGGGGAATAACAGGCTGATGAAAGGCGAAGAAGATGCCAATATTTCCATACTAAAAAATATTATCAAGCTTCATGTACTCCCATGTACTACCAATTTATGCCAAAAAGTTACAACCATAGGTATGCCTTAATTCACTTTATCTTCAGTGCGCAACATTAGGTGTTTGCCCTTCGTAACATCACAACTGTGTTCCAGGAGATTTTTGTAGCAACCATGACATTTATTTATGACTATTGTCCTAGTTATTTACTAGTTGTGGATTTAATCTGGCCATGTATTACTTCAATACTTTTTGATGTTTAGCAATATTGTCCTTCTATATCTAGTGGCAATGTAAATGAGAATTACAGAGAAGTTCCCATTAACAAAATAGGTGCAGTTAATTTTGATGATAAGACTGAGTTTCATCATAGCAAAATATATGTGCATGTAAATAGTTAATAAATGGTGAACTCTGAATAACCATCATGGAGGATCATTTATCCAGAATTAGGTAATTTAGGTGCTTATAGGTCCTTCCTCCTGCTTAACCCGTTAGTGACCGATAAATATGCCTTTTCACGGCGGCCACTAATGGGCTTTATTTTGATGCATACGCCTTTTTACGGCGCTGCATCAGAATAAATAAACAGAGCAGGGAGCTGTCAAATCTCTCTGCTCTCAGCTACCAGATGTAGCTGAGGGCTGGGGCATCCCTGCTCGAACAGGTGAGATCGATATAAGTATTGATCTCACCTGTTTAACCCCTCAGATGCGGCGCTCAATAGCGTGCGCCGCACCTGATTGGTTTTGGAGAGACCGAGATCGCCGAGTGTCTGTGTCTCCGATGGCAGCCGGGGGCCTTATAAGGGCCTCCAGGTCTGCCTGTAGTGAATGCCTGCTAGTTCATGCCGGAGGCATGTCCTAGCAGATGCCTGTCCGTTTTAAACGGTTTTAAAAGTATTGCAGTGTATTATAATAGCGATCGGAGGATCGCATATTAAAGTCCCTTAGTAAAAAAGTAAAAATAAAGTTTAACAAAGTTAATAAAAAAATGTGAAAAAAAATAGAAAAACCCACTTTTTCCCCTTACAAACGGCTTTACTATTAAAAAAACAAAATAAAGCAAAAAAGTTACACATATTTGGTATCGCCGCATCCGTAACGACCCCAACTATAAAGCCATTACATTATTTAACCCGCACGGTGAATGCCATAAAAAATAAGATAAAAAACAATGGAAAAATTTATGTTTTCTGTGAATCTTGACTTTAAAAAAATGTGATAAAAAGTGATCAAAAAGTCGCATCTCCTGCAAAATGGTACCAATAAAAATTACAAGTCGTCCCGCAAAAAAAGCCCTCATACAACTGCATCGGCAGAACAATAAATTAGTTATGGCTCTTCAATTATGGAGACACAAAAACAAATCATTTTGAAAAAAAAGTGTTTTGCTGTGTAAAAGTAGCAAAACATACAAAATCAGTACAAATTTTGTATCGTTGCAATCATAACAACCCGCTGAATGAAGTTATTGTGTTATTTATACCACACGGTATACAGCGTAGATTTAGGACGCAAAAAAGCGTGGCAAAATTTCAGGTTTTTTTCTATTCCTCCCCAAAAAAAGTTAATAAAAGTTAATCAATAAATTCAATGTACCCCTAAATGGTGCTATTAAAAAATACAACTTGTCCCGCAAAAAACAAGACCTTATACAGCTATGTCGACGCAAAAATAAAAATGTTATAGCTCTTGGAATGCGACGATGGAAAAACGTAAAAAATACCTTGGTCATTAAGGTTTAAAATACGCTGGTCACTAACGGGTTAAAAGTACACTCAGCCTTTCTGCGGTATAGTGAGTGCAACTCAAGTCTCCACAGCATCTTGCAGACCTATCAGTATGACTTGAATTTAAATCTGCAGAACTGGAGAACATTTTACAAAAATGTATTATTTGTTTTCTTGATATTCCTCTTAAATGTGTAAGTATAATATATATATATATATATATATATATATATATATATACACTACCGTTCAAAAGTTTGGGGTCACCCAGACAATTTTGTGTTTTCCATGAAAACTCACACTTATATTTATCAAATGAGTTGCAAAATGACTAGAAAATATAGTCAAGACATTGACAAGGTTAGAAATAATGATTTTTATTTGAAATAATAATTTTCTCCTTCAAACTTTGCTTTTGTTAAAGACTGCTCCATTTGCAGCAATTACAGCATTGCAGACCTTTGGCATTCTAGCTCTTAATTTGCTGAGGTAATCGGGAGAAATTTCACCCCATGCTTCCAGAAGGCCCCCCCACAAGTTGGATTGGCTTGATGGGCACTTCTTGTGTACCATACGGTCAAGCTGCCCCCACAACAGCTCTATGGGGTTGAGATCTGGTGACTGCGCTGGCCACTCCATTACAGATAGAATACCAGCTGCCTGCTTCTTCCCTAAATAGTTCTTGCATAATTTGGAGGTGTGCTTTGGGTCATTGTCCTGTTGTAGGATGAAATTGGCTCCAATCAAGCGCTGTCCACAGGGTATGACATGGCGTTGCAAAATGGAGTGATAGCCTTCCTTATTCAAAATCCCTTTTACCTTGTACAAAATCTCCCACTTTACCAGCACCAAAGCAACCCCAGACCATCACATTACCTCCACCATGCTTGACAGATGGCGTCAGGCACTCTTCCAGCATCTTTTCAGTTGTTCTGCGTCTCACAAATGTTCTTCTGTGTGATCCAAACACCTCAAACTTCGATTCGTCTGTCCATAACCCTTTTTTCCAATCTTCCTCTGTCCAACGTCTGTGTGCTTTTGCTCATATTAATCTTTTCCTTTTATTAGCCAGTCTCAGGTATGGCTTTTTCTTTGCCACTCTGCCCTGAAGGCCAGCATCCCGGAGTCGCCTCTTCACTGTAGACGTTGACACTGTCGTTTTGCGGGTACTATTTAATGAAGCTGCCAGTTGATGACCTGTGAGGCGTCTATTTCTCAAACTAGAGACTCTAATGTACTTGTCTTGTTGCTCAGTTGTGCAGCGGGGGCTCCCACTTCTCTTTCTACTCTGGTTCGAGCCTGTTTGTGCTGTCCTCTGAAGGGAGTAGTACACACCGTTGTAGGAAATCTTCAGTTTCTTGCCAATTTCTCGCATGGAATAGCCTTCATTTCTAAGAACAAGAATAGACTGTCGAGTTTCACATGAAAGCTCTCTTTTTCTAGCCATTTTGAGAGTTTAATCGAATCCAAAAATGTAATGCTCCAGATTCTCAACTAGCTCAAAGGAAGGTCAGTTTTATAGCTCCTCTAAACAGCAAAATTGTTTACAGCGGTGCTAACATAATTGCACAAGGGTTTTCAAGTGTTTTCTAATCGTCCATTAGCCTTCTAACACAGTTAGCAAACACAATGTACCATTAGAACACTGGAGTGATGGTTGCTGGAAATGGGCCTCTATACACCTATGTAGATATTGCATTAAAAACCAGACGTTTGCAGCTAGAATAGTCATTTAGCACATTAACAATGTAAAGAGTGTATTTCTGATTAATTTAATGTTATCTTCATTGAAAAAAAACTGTGCTTTTCTTTCAAAAATAAGGAAATTTCTAAGTGACCCTAAACTTTTGAACGGTAGTGTATATATATATATATATATATATATATATATATATATATATATATATATAGCTTAAGCTCTTTAAGGGCATGACCAGACGTGGCGGAATTGCTCTGGAATTCCGCTGCGGACAGTCCGCAGCGGAAATCCGCAGCGGACACGTTTCTCCATTGCCTTCCACAGCTTTTTAGTAGGGTTTGTTTACATGTTGCGGACAATTCCGCTGCGGAGCATAGGCTGCGGTGCGGAATTTGGTGTCCGCAGCATACAATGGTTGTTGCGGACGTGTCGCGGACTCATTGCGGAATTTCTCCATTGACTTCAATGGAGAGTCAAAATTCTGCAATGAAGTCCGCAGATGTTATGTGTGCTGCGGAGCGTATTGGTTTTACTAACATGACATCTCTTCATTCTGGCTGGACCTATGTATTTCTAGGTCTACAGCCAGAATGAGGAAGTCAATGGGGCTCCCGTAATTACGGGTGACTACGTGTGTGCACCCGTAATTACGGGAGTGTTGCTAGGTGACGTCAGTAAATAGTCACTGTCCAGGGTGCTGAAAGAGTTAAGCGATCGGCAGTAACTGTTTCTGCACCCTGGGCAGTGACTTCTGATCACAATATACATCAACCTGTAAAAAAAATAGAAGTTCATACTTACCGAGAACTCCCTGATTCTTCCTCCAGTCCGGCCTCCCAGGATGACGTTTCAGTCCAAGTGACGGCTGCAGCCAATCACAGGCTGCAGCGGTCACATGGACTTCCGCGTCATCCAGGGGGGTCAGGCTGGATGGCGAAAGAGGGACGCGTCACCAAGACAACGGCCAGTAAGTATGAATTTCTTTTTACTTTTAACTAAGGAAAGTGCTGTCCCTTCTCTCTATCCTGCACTGATAGAGAGAAGGGAAGCCCTCTTCAACCTCAATACACAACGGCTAGTCCGCATAAATTTAATGCCCATTTTAGGCAAAGCAACGCAGATTCTGTGCGGCATTGATGCGGACAGTGGCGGAAGAACTCTGCCACGTCTGGGCATGCTCTAACACTCCTATCGCTATCTAAAATCTTTCTCTCTTTTAAATTATTGTAAATCTAACTATATTCTCTTCTCCTAACTTTGAAACACACTCACTGACAATAATCCACTATCTATCTGCAGCAGCAGTTCCTGGTAGGGCTGTTTATAGTGGTTATGACTGATATGACTATCATCAGTGACTCACACTTATACCCCTAATGATTGACCATGTTAGAGGGATAGCTGCCTGCAAGGCATTATGGTGACGCTCGCCGTGTTGTAGCCTAATGTCATGTGATCCTTCTTCTTCGTCTTCTTGTCTTTTTCTGAACTCTAAAATGGTGGCCACCATTTTGAGCGATTCGCCCTGGACGAATCCCAAAAGTTTTGAATTTGCGAAATCTGAAACTTTTGGGAAATTTAATTTAATAAAACTAATTAGATTAATCTAGAAACGATTCGCTCATATCCAATTATATATTAATAGTTTATTAAGTAAAAAGTATGTGTAGTCCTTTCATTCACCAATCAAATTCCCTTATGGACATATAAACCCATGAAGTCAGGAATATCCCCCTCCAGTTTCTGCAAAAATGACTTTTTTTTTTCAGCTCTCAATGTGACTTTGTGGATGCACACAGCAAGTTCCTCCGTAATTCTTAAAGAGCTTACCTAAATGCTAAGTTACAGTCAACAGCCCTTCAGCTGAGAGCTTCATAACTCATTCCCGCTATGAAACATGCTCCACAGATCTCTTTTCAGCATTTTAAAGATAGTAAATCTATATAATCAAAGCTGCATTTTTCTTTACAATGTGCTTTTTTTATGTGTCCGCTCGTTAAAAGATCGCTTTACACATCTGTGGTCAATTTTCCAATGTCTGCATTTTAAAATTAAAATATACAGGTATCAATAATACTTATTGTTATTGCTAATACTATTATTAGTATGATGAGCCAACATAAAGTCATTTTGCCATTAAACTCCAAAAAAATCATATGACAAAGAAATACATTGAGTTGGTTAACAATTGTTACGACTTTTCAACTTGTGCTACACTTGATTTTCCAGTAATATATTTTTTAACAAATTAGGAAATATTTTTCTTCCATAAAGTAAAGCTGGCCATACACAGACATAACTGTCAACTCCCCAATATATACACACTCTCGACTCGCCCAAGCATGTATGTTCATTTAATTATGGAGAGGGGAATAGCCTATCCTTCTTTCCCCCCAACATCTGCCATCATTTGAGTCCCCTATAAACATTAGATTATCGGTTGATCCGGCTGTTGATCCCAAGGGTGCGGCCGAGTTTCATCTTATGTAGATTGACTCCATAAAGTAATCTGCTTCAAAATTCCTCCTGGTTTTTTCATGCAGATTTTAAAATGCAAACTTTTGATGCTTCTTTTGAGGCGGGTTTTTTTTATTTAGTAAATGCAAAAACCGCTCCAAATGAATAGTGCCATTTTTTCTGCCTCCCATTGATTTCAATGGAGGTTCAGGGGCAGAAAAGGCACCAAAACAGGGCATGATGCTTTTTCTCTGCCTGGGAAAAAAAATGCCTCTACCTCCGATTGAAAGGAGATTTAGGGCGTATTTGTCGCTGATTCTGACATGGTTTGCACAATAAAATCAGCATATAAAATTGCGGTAAAAACGGGACTTTATAATTATTATTGTGTTTATTACTACTGTCTGGGCCAGCCTTAGGATGGATGGCACACCGTGCAAAATTTTCTTTTGACGCGCCACCCCATCATAAAAAAAATGCCTCATAAAAAAGTATAATGCCCCCCCACAGAATAATGCCCCTTATAGTGCCCCCACAAAATATAATGTCCCCTTTAGTGCCCCCACACAGTATAATGTTCCCTAAGTGCCCCCACACAGTATAATGTCCCCTTTAGTGCCCCCACACAGTATAATGTCCCCTAAGTGCCCCCACACAGTATAATGCCACTAAAGTGCCCCCATACAGTATAATGCCCCCATAGCTGCCCCATACAGTATAAAAATAATAATAATATTTAATAATATAATATATTATAACCCCTTTAACCCGTTAGTGACCTCCCCATAGTGTTTTTACGGTGGCCACTAATGGGCTAATTCCGATGCAATAGCCTTTCTACGGCGCTGCATCGAAATATATAAACAGACCAGTGAGCCGTTAAATCTCCCTGCTCTCAGCTACTAGAGGTAGCTGAGGGCTGGGGGCATCCTTGCTCTAACGGGTGAGATTGATATCAGTATCGATCTCACCCATTTAACCCCTTCAGATGCAGCGCTCAATATCGAGCGCCGCATCTGAGTTGTTTTGGAGAGGAGGGAGCTCCCTCTCTCTCCCACCAGCACCCGGCGATAAGATCGCCGAGTGTCTGTGTCTCCTATGGCAGCCGGGGGCCTAATAAAGGCCCCCCCAGGTCTGCCTGTAGTGTATGCCTGCTAGGTCATGCCAGAGGCATGGCCTAGCAGATGCCTGTCCGTTTTACACGGACAGGCATAATACACTCCGATACAGAAGTATTGCAGTGTATTATAAATGCGATTGGACGATCGCATAGTGAAGTTCCCTAGTGGGACTAGTTAAAAAGTAAAAAGAAAGTTTAATAAAAAGTAAAAAAAAAAAAAAGTGAAAAAAAAAAAAAAAGAAAAACTCTTTTTCCCCTTACAAACTGCTTTATTATTAAAAAACAAAATAAAGTTGAAAAGTTGCATGTATTTGGTATCACCGCATCCGTAATGACCCCAACTATAAAGTTATTATATCATTCAACCCGCACGGTGAACGTCATAAGAAATAAAATAAAAAACAATGCAAAAATTGCTGTTCTATTCCAAAATGGTACCAATAAAAACTACAAGTCGTCCTGCAAAAAAAAGCCCTCATACAGCTGCATCGGCGAAAAAATGTAAAAGTAAGGGCCTGTTCACATCACCGTTCATTTCCGTTCCAGGGTTCCGTCGGAGGGTTCCTTCGGGTGAACCCCCGCAACGGAAAGTGAAAGTGACAGCACAGCTTCCGTTTCAGTCACCATTGATCTCAATGGTGACGGAAACATCGCTAATGCTTTCCGTTCGTCACCATTCCGTCTGGTTTCCGGTTTTCCGACGGAATCAATAACGCAGTCGCCTACACTATTGATTCTGTTGGAAAACCGGAAACCAGACAAAATGGTGACGAACGGAAAGCATTAGCGATGTTTCCGTCACCATTGAGATCAATGGTGACTGAAACGGAAGCTGTGCTGTCAGTTTCACTTTCCGTTGCGGGGTTCACCCGACGGAACCCTCTGACGGAACCCCGGAACGGAAATGAACGGTAATGTGAACAGGCCCTTATGGCTCTTCAAATTTGGAGACACAAAAACAAATAATTTAGAAAAAAGCTTTTTTTACTGTGTAAAAGTAGTAAAACATACAAAATCTATATAAATTTGGTATTGTTGCAATCGCAACAACTCGCTGAATAAAGTTATTGTGTTATTTATACCACACAGTAAACTGCATAAACTTAGGATGCAAAAAAGTGTAGCGAAATTGCAGTTTTTTTTCTAGTCCCCCAAAAAAAAGTTAATACAAGTTAATCAATAAATTTTATGTACCCCAAAATGGTGCTATTAAAAATTACAACTTGTCCCACAAAAAACAAGACCTTATACAGCTATGTCGACACAAAAATAAAAAGGTTATAGCTCTTTGAATGAGACGATGAAAAAACTTTAAAAATAGCTTGGTCAATAAGGTCTAAAATAGGCTTGTCATTAAGGGGTTAAGGCCACAGTATTTTCTCCTCTAAGTGTGCCAGCACATTATAATGCCCCCTGTAGTGCCCCTACACAGTATTATGTCCCCTTAGTGGCCCCCCACAGTATAATGTCCCTCCTCCCCATGTGCCACACACAACACACTCTTGTAGATAGTGCCCCCTGTAGACTGTGCCATACAGATGTCTGTATTCTGTCATACAGCCCTCTGTATATAGTGCCATACAACCCCCACCTCCCCCTTGTAGATAGTGCCATACAGCCCACCACCTCCCCCTTGTAGACAGTGCCCCCTCCTCCCCCTTGTAGATAGTGCCATACAGCCCCCAACTCCTCCTTGTAGACTGTGCCCCCCTCCTTCCCTTTGTAGAAAGTGCCATGCAGCCCACACCTCCCCTTATAGATAATGCTATACAGCCACCCAAACAAATAAAAAAAAATCTACTCACCTAGGCACCGTTCCCACGACGCAGGGAGCCGCTCTACAACTGAATCCTTGCGTAAGCCGGCGTGATCAGGTGACGTTATTACGCCGGCCTGTGCAGGGATGCTGTCCCTGCACCTGATAGGCGGCAAGCCTGTAGCCTAGTATTTGGCAAAGCAGGGAGATACCTCCCTGCTCTTTCATAGTGTTCAAAAGGATACTATTGAATGTGGCGTCAGTACCGCTGTAGCAGCCATGGCAGCCGCTAGCGGTGCCACCGGGCAAGGGGGGGCGGCACGGGTCCCCTTATGCTACGTACGCCATCACAGCCACTATGGCTGCTACAGCGGTAGTTACGCAACCACTGATAAGGAGTACCCGGGCGGAAAGGCAGCTGCGAAAAGGCAGCTGCAGAGTCGCCGGGCATGGGTGCTTCAGAAACACAAGCAGGTGAAGAGAGCCAGCGCAGCACCCCCTTCCACCTGCTTGAGTGATGCGCCCTGTGTGATGGCACAGGTCGCACACCCCAAAGGTCGGCCGTGACTACTACCATCATTTATCTATCTTGCAGGTTGCATTAATATGTTTTAGCATAATTTACATATTTATTTTTTAAAACACAATGTAGAAGATTTACTAAGCAAATTTAGTAAAAAAAAATTAAGTTCATGGTGTACATGGTGTGTATCAATTTTATGTGTTTTAGACAATTTTACACCTACCTGGATAGTGTTAAAAGTCTCTCAAAAATGGGGCATGACTAAGAGAATTATAATGTACCACATTTATTAACGACATTCGACATTTTTTTGCTAATTATTATTGATGTATGTGTATTTAGAGCTGAATCCAGAGTGTTTCTTGCTCTGAAGGACCCGGCACGTTGCATAGATTAAAGGCTATGAAACCTTTGTAGCTTTTTTTTTTTTGTGTTTGTATACATTTTCAAATTGACTTTTATTTAAAATGGTATTTTATTTTTGCAATGCAGCGCCACTGTAAGCCGAATCCGTCAGTCAGCTGGACCGATGGTTTGGCTGACATCAGCTCCTGTGTGCCTCTAACACACAGTAAAACCTTAATACGATTGCATCTAAGTGCTGAAAGAGGCTCCCGTGTGTTCATGAACTTAGATGTGATCGATATTAAAGTTATCCTATGTGTAGGCCCCCTGCACATGGCAGTGATTACAGGCAAGGATGGCCGCGGACAGTCATCCGCATTTTCGGGCCGTGCTCCCATTATAAAGTATGGGCGCACGGTCCATAAAATAAAAAACGTGGACGTCTTATTTTTTGTGGATTCTTTCTACGACCCGGACACCTTCCTATAAATATACGGGATGGTGTCCTTTGGCCATAGAAATGAATCGATCAGTATTTTGATCCGAACTTAATGTCTGTAATTGCGGATAAAAATTCTGGTCGTCCGCATGGGGCCTTTGAGGCACACAGGAGCCGCTTTCAGCTAAGACGTTGGTCCAGTTGACTTGCGGACTTGGCTGACGGCAGCGCTATGCAGCTTCTATGTATAATGCCCACATATAAGCTGCAGCGTAAAAAGTTATTTTTTAAAAAAATAAGAGTCAATTTTAAAAAATGTATATAAACACATTAAGGATACAAAGGTTTACATATTTCTTTAGCAACAACAACAAAAAGTCATTCAGTAATGTAAAAGACAGACATGAAGTAATGCCTACATGCAGAGCAAAATTACTATTATTAATAAAATCTACTGTCCTGGAAAGTTTGTGAACCATTTACAACTTTTTGAATTGCTGCGTACATTTAATCCAACATGTAATCATATCTAATATCATGTAAAAAAGTCAGAAAAGTATGTGAACTTATGCTTTCAGTGACTAATGTGACCATTTTGAGTAGCAATGACTTTTACTAAACATTTATAAGAAGTTTTAATTCTTTCCATGTGTTGGCTTGTAGTAATTTTGTCCCTTTCCACCTTATACAAGTGCTGAATTTGTGCGCATTGGTTGACTCTCTAGAGTCAGCACCCTACTTCAGGTCCTGCCTCAAAATTTCTACTGGATTAAATACTTGAATACTCAAAATGAAGCCGGCGCTGCCATTAGCTGATGCAGGCCCCGCATCTCTCACCCCTGGCGATCGTCTGTTAATGCCAGAGGAATCTGCGCCTAAACACACATTTTCCCTGCAGGGGACGCTGCAGGGGAAATGTAGCATTACATGTTGGCCATTCAAATGCTTGACCGTCCTTGTAATGCAAAGTGTGAGCTGCTGTTCGTTCCGGCATATATAGCGGGGGTCTTAAACAGGAGTACAGCTTCTGTTAACCCCAGTGATAAGCTTTTATTGCCGCATCTGTAGCATTACATGCCAGCCAATCAAATGAATGGCCATCAGATAATGCATAGATGCGCTGCCTCTGCCAGAGTAGACCCCATTCTATGACCCCCTCTATGACTTCCATATGCCCCATTATTCCTTAAAACATTTTCTTTAAGGAACATGGAAATTATACAAAAAATATAATATTATCCATTTTCTAAGTAAAATGTTTGTATTAATGTCTATGGTGGTTTACTTATTTCTATAGCATGAAGAATGAGGTATATTTTATCAGGTCACATGAGCCGCATGAAGTATTCAGAAACCTTTTTTTAAACTATTTTTATCTTCTAAATTACTCTAGCAGAACCCCATAATCCATGCAAGTGTATGTGATATAAACTTGACGGGGTTAGTCTGGGGTCAATTTACTCATAAATCAAAGGCAAAAGAAAAGCTTATACTTTGGATAAAATCAGGGATTTACTTAGACAGTAGTATTAACATTACAAAAGAAGTATTTTATCAGCTTTCACATGGGATCTGTTTATCTCTGGTTTCTCAAAGAATGACATAATAAGGTTAAATGGATGCTGCGCAGCAGAGAACTAATGCACAACTTGCTACTGGGTGCCACACTTTCCCCGATGTGGATTAATTAGGTTAATTGTTCATGTTTTTAATAGTTGCTTGTAGGATTAAAAGGGTGACAGTAAAAAGTGCACTGTAAATCTCTTAAAATCTTTATAGATTGCCTGTACAGGTTTTTGAATTAATGCTTTTCTTGAGCTTCTTGAAAGAGATACTTTGAAAGATATACAATACATAGGATGGTCTGTTGGACATTATTTTAACCAGTTCAGGACCGGGCTATTTTGCGCCTTCAGGACCAGACACCGTTTAGCCCTTTTTAGCACGCGTTAGTTAAATGTCTATAACTTTTTTATTTGTTGGGCTAACGACGTGATTTTTACGATGTTTTTTTCCATAGACAATGCAGGTTTCTTTTTTTATCGTTTTTATACACACCTTTTTTGCTATTTTAGAATTTTTATTCATAAAGTTTGAAAATAATAGTAAAAAAATAAGCTTTTTTACGTTTCAGCTATTTTTTTTTGCTAATAACATAGTTTTACCCTAAAATAGACCTTTTATTTGTGATCGTCATTGTCTACCGTAAATTTTAATATATTACATGTCTATATTAGGGTAATTGGGTCAGCGCTAGCGTTACAAAAATGATTGGCGGGGGGAACGTTTTTTTGGGGGTGGGTATTTTGTGTATTTATTATTTACATTTTTTTTTGCACTTTACTTTACTATTTTTTTATTACTATGGTCTGTCCCTCAAAGGTCAAAAAAGACCTTTGGGGAACTTTATATATATTTTTTCTTTCTTTTACACCATCTTTTTCCACTGGAACTGGAGCTGCACAGCAGCCCCAGTTACAGGGGAAATCAGCCCTCTCATAGTGACGATTGTCACTAATAGGGCTGTGCTGGGTGTTGTAAGACCCAGCAGCAGTCTGTCACTAACAGCACCCGGCGATCATGTGACCAGTCACATGAACACCGGGAGGAATAGAGAGAGCGCCGCTGCTGCTGTCTCTATTCCTATACACAGCGTTCATTGAGCGCTGTGTAAAAAGACATCTGAGAAGACAGAAGCAGCGAAAGCTGCTTCTATCCTCTCCTCAGGGTCCCCGGCAGTCACTGACAGCCGGAGACCCGACATTCAGCTACCCGATCGCGCGGGCAGCAAGTTAAAACCTGAGCCGTAAAAAGTCTATGGCTCGGGTTTTAAGGACCCTGACCGCTGGCCGTAAAAATACAGCCAGCGGTCGGGAACCAGTTAAAGATATCCACGTATATACTTTAAACCGTATCCACATCTATGGGGTTTTTCCCCATCATGAGAATCTATGGACATTATAGAGGGCTGTCCCCCCTTTTCTAACTAGAACAGAGAGCTGCTGCAAAGAGCAGGTCCCACTCTAGAAGACTCAGTGCAACTATATATTTCATGGTCATCTATTCATTTGCATGGCCCCATGTAATATCTGTGCGGAGCTTCTACCACTGATGACAGCTGGTCATCAGGGTTTAGCTCTGCCGGACCCACAGCAATAAAATGATTATCAGCGGATCCTCATTTAGAAAAGGGGTTGCCCAGATGGGATAACCCTTGTAACACTTCTTAAACGGTTTGACTCATGAAGAAAACATCTTTGTTTATAAAAAAAAGAAAGCTGGCATAGTGATTAGCTGATTGCCCAGATCCTGCTTCTTTACCCCTACCTGGTGAGCAGCTGTTACTATTGGGGGAAGCAAAATGTAGCATCACAAGCCAGCCATTCAAATGAAGCCGGTAGTCTTTGATACTGTCGACCTAAGCTTTGGATATAAAATAGTATGCACCTTGAACCTACACATCATTTGTACCCAACCTGATGAAGGGGCCGGTTCGGCCTTGAAACGCGTTGTTTTACCTGTGCAAACAAATTACCTTTGAATCTTATCTGATTTCATTCTCCATCGCTTTAGACCGTACCAACACGGCAACAGAGTAATTACCCCACGGCTGCACACTTTAATATTCCGCTGTTCTTTCCTGACCTCTAGTATATATTGAGACTGCAATCGCTCTCGGATCGGAATTTGGGCTGCAACCCTATCTAAACCTTTCACTTCGGTGGACCACTGGAGCACGCTCTACTGGATGTTGTGCTCCTAGCATAACCACACCAGGTCAGCATATTTGACCACCGTTCTTTACACATGTTTTTTATTTACTGGTTCATGCACTATGTGCGCTTTGCTCTTTTTTTATTTTTCCGTTTAAACATCAATATGTGATGTTCCTACACTGCACCCCGCAGCAGCACTTAGCATGGTGTCGCACTCGACTGTAAATGGTTACCGTTTAATATAATATACAATCGATGAATCCTGGCATGGAGTTGGGCTGATTACTAAAGAATGGCCATATAGAACCTGCAGGAATGCATTCACATTGAGTCCGTACTGTGTTTGAATGATGGAAATGCTTGATTTTATACTGGAGCTTATTGTCCATGGTTTGATCCATAAAGATTTGGGGATTACTCTATGGCAGGAAACCTGTATCTAATACTTGTAATAGGATCCAAAATTTTGTATATAATTCAGTGAGTATTAGTCAACCTCACATAATAAACTAGAAGATGTATTCCATATAATCTAACAAAGAAAATCATCAAAATAGGGAAGTACTTAGAAGGTGAGGGGCAGCCATTGCAAAGCGGTGCCCCCTTCTGGTGCTGGTAAACACTGCTACACACCCAACCATCTAGTTTAGGAGGACTTAGCGGTTGTGTAATGATGGGGGTAAGGAAACGGACAAGTGAGCCCTAATCTACCCACCACTCTGTCCCTGCCTACTTGCAACGACCCGCCCTAGGCGACGGGGTACAACTGGGCGGCGGTCCCTACGCTCAGTAAGTGCACGAGACAAACAGACAAGGGAACACAAAGCAAAGGGAAAGGGGCAGTTGCCCACGGCAACACCGTGAGTAACAAGAGTGGTGAACGAGCCGAGTCAAACCAGGAGTGTACGAGGTACCAAACGCAGAGCAGGAGAGTAGTCAGTAAGCCAGGGTCAGTATGGAGCAGGATCAAATAATTAGAAGCTGTAGCTGGGCCAGGAAACCACACGAGAAGAATCACAAGCAAAGGAGGAACAGGAAAGGCAGGTATAAATAGACAGAGGGCGGGAGCTAGCTCTGTCTGGCCAGGCTGCGATAGGTTCTCCCACTCCTAAACCTGCCATCCTGAGTGGTGGAAGATGGAGTCAGTCTCAGAGACATAGACTCAGGTGCAGACTGATTACCTATGGGCGTATACACAGAAGTTGTGCCTGGCAGATCCTTTACAGGTTGTTTGCACCGCTATCTATGATTCCTGGATTATGCCTTACACCCTTGTTTGCTAAGATTTCAAGGCCCATGTAGGGGGGACCCTTACACAGGTTCTAACCAAGAATTACAATAAAGGTCCCCTTCTCTCCAGACAGCGCATAGTACCCACATGGGCTGCCTCATATACCCTTACATAAAATATGTGAGTTGGTCACAAATATTATAATCTGAATCTAAAAACATATTTTAAAGTTTGTCTATACCAGGGATTTTTAAACTTTTTCCACTGGGTGCCTCACATACTAACATCCTGGTGACCACAAGTCTTCACAAGCCTTCCTTTAACCCCTTAGTGACTAGCCTATTTCAGGCCCTAATGACCAAGCTATTTTGTTCGTTTTTCTATAGTCTCATTCAAAGTGCTATAACTGTTTTATTCCTCCATCGACATAGCTGTATGAGGACTGTTTTTTGCGGGATTAGTTGTCCTTTTTAATGGCACCATTTTGGAGCAGATATCATTTTTTGATTAACTTTTATTAACTTTTTTTGGGGGGGAATAGAAAAAAACTCTGAAATGCCACCATTGTTCTATGCGTATTAAATTCACGCCGTTCGCTGTGCAGCATAAATAACATGTTACCTTTATTCTGTGGGTCGGTATGATTACGGCGATACCACATATGTATAGGTTTTTTATATTTTGCACAATAAAAACTCTTTTGAACTAAAATGATTTGCTTTTTGCATCGTTGCTTTCCAAGAGCCATCATTTTTTTTATTTTTCCGTCAATGTAGTGATGTGAGGGCTTGTTTTTTGAGGGATGAGACGTAGTTTTGATTGGTACTGTTTTGGGGTACATGAGACTTATTGATTAAGTTTTATTATGACTTTTTTGGGTGTCAATGGAAAAAAATAGCAATTTCGCCATTGTTTTTTGTGTTTTTTTTTACAGTGTCCACCTTGCGGTTTAAATTACATATTAAGCACACAAGTCATTCTACCAAAGAATGGTTAAAGAAGAATAAAGTTAACGTTTTTAAATGGCCAAGTCAAAGTCCTTACCTTAATCCAAAAATGTGTGGAAGGTCCAGCAAGCCGATGTGCAGGACTTATTTAACAAATGGATCAAACCAGATACTGAAAGCAAAGGTTCACATACTTTTACACTCACAGATATGTGATATTGGGTCATTTTCCTCAATAAATAAATGACCAAGTCTAATATTTTTTTACTCATTTGTTTGGTTCTCTTTATCTACTTTTAGGACTTCTGATGTAGTAGTTTTTTATCAAATTTATGTAGGAATATAGAAAATTCTGAAGGGTTCAAAAACTTTTAAGCACCACTGTATATGATCGGCACCTTATTTTGCTGTATTCAAGATGTGCTCTAAACTCCTAATACAGACAGATGATGTTGTCATAAGGACCTAGTAGTAGTGCAGCCTCAAGCTTCAGGCCTGTAACAGCAAACACATAACACAACATAGAGGTTACATATGAAAAAACTGATTCTACATGTCTGACATACAGTACACTAAAATAAAAAATATTTTTCCATTTGGCTAATAGCGCCTAAAAAAAGAATAAAGCAGACTAATACAATAGGCTGTATTCATGAGGGGAGCGCTCCCACTGTATTCCCTCGCCTCCTCCCACTAGTGACTGACAGCTGCCGTGTACACATTCAGATACAAAGCAAATACCAGGTACCCCTGAATTTCACTTGATCTACGGAGTGCTGCCTGTTTCTTGCTCTATCTATCATCTATCTATCTATCTATCTATCTATCTATCTATCTATCTATCTATCTATCTATCTATCTATCTATCTATCTATCTATCTATCTATCTCTCTCTCTCTCTCTCTCTCTCTCTCTCTCTATCTATCTATCTATCTATCTATCTATCTATCTATCTATCTATCTATCTATCTATCTATCTATCTATCTATCTATCTATCTATCTATCATCCATCCATCCATCTATCTATCTAATCTATCTATCTAATCTATCTATCTATCTATCTATCTATCTATCTATCTATCTATCTATCTATCTATCTATCTATCTATCTATCTATCTATCTATCTATCTATCTATCTATCTATCTATCTATCTATGGGGACTAATAAAATGTGCAGAAGAATTAAAGTTATTAGTAGTGAGAAAGAAAAAAGTTTAAAGTTAAAGAAAAAACCTTTTCCCATTTTTCTTCTAAAGTAATGTAAAAAAAATAAACAAAATTGGTATCGCTACGTCCGTAAAAGGTCGAACTATTACAATATACCATTATTTAACTCGCACGGTGAACACCGTAAAAAACTTAAATAATTTAAACCGCCAAAATCGCTGTAGTTTTCACCGCACGGCGAAAGCTGTAAAAAAGAAAACCCCAAAAAATGGAATCAGATTTTTTTCCTATATCAGCCTGCAAATATGTTTTTTTCAGTTTCCCAGTACATTTTATGGTACTTTAAATTATGTCAATAGAAACTACAATTCCTCCCGCAAGAAATAAGCCCTCACATCACTCTACTGACGGAAAAAAAAAAGTTATGGCTCTTGGAATGCGGGGAGTGAAAAACAAAAATAAGAAAGCAAAAAATGGATCAGTCCTGAAAGAAAAAAACCTTTTGACCACATGTGGGGTATTTCTGTACTCGGGAGAAATTGCTTTACAAAAATGGTTTGTTTTTTTCTCCTTTATCCCTTGTGAATATGAGAAAATTCAATTTTAGTGGAAAAAATTGTGATATTCAGTTTCACAGCATAATTCTAATAAATTCTGCAAAAGACCCGTGCAGTCTAAATGCTCACTATACCCCAAGAAAAATTCCTTGAGATGTGTTTCCAAAATGGGGTAACTTTCCACTGTTTTGGTCCCTCCAGGGCGTTGCAAATGCGGCATGGTACCGAAAAACAATCCAGCAAAATCCGTGCACAAAATCCAAATGGCGCTCCTTCCCTTCTGAGCGCTGCCATGGGTCCAATCAGCAGTTTATTACCACATGTGGGGTATTGCCGTAATCAGGAGAAAATGCTTTACAAATGTTGTGGTTCTTTTTTTCCTTTATTCCTTGCAAAATTTTAAAATTTCTATGCTTTTTCAGAAAAAAAGTCGATTTTTATTTTCACTGCCTAATTCCACTAAATTCTGCAAAAAAAACCTGTGTGGTCAAAATGCTAATTATACCCCTAGATAAATTCCTTGAGAGGTGTAGTTTCCAAAATGGGGTCACTTTTGGGGGGTTTCCGCCATTTTTGTCCCTCCAGGGTGTTGCAAACGTGACATGGCACCGAAAACCAATCCAGCAAAATCTGTGCTCCAAAATCCAAATGGTGCTCCTTCCCTTCTGAGCCCTGCTGTGTGTTCAATCAGCAGTTAATTACCACATATGGGATATTGCCGTAATCGGGAGACATTACAAATGTTGGGGTGCATTTTCTTTATTATTCCTTGTAAATATTAAAAATGTCTATGTTTTTTCAGAAAAAAAGTAGATTTTCATTTTTACCGACTAATTCTAATAACTTTTGCGAAAAACCTGGGTGGTCAAAATGTTAACTATACCCCTAGATAAATTCCTTGAGGGGTGTAGTTTCCAAAATGGGGTAACTTTTGGGGTGTTTCCACTGTTTTGGCACCAGAAGACCTCTTCAAACCTGACATGGTGCCTAAAATATATTCTAAAAAAAAGGAGGCCCAAGTCCACTGGGTGCTCCTTTGCTTCTGACGCCTATGTTTCAGTCCATTAGGGCACTAGGGCCACATGTGGGATATTTCTAAAAACTGCAGAATCTGGGCAATAAATATTGAGTTGCATTTCTCTGGTAAAACCTTCTGTGTTACAAAAAAAAAATGTATTAGAAATGAATTTCGGCAAAAAAAATAAATTTTTTAAATTTCACCTCTACTTTGCTTTAATTCCTGTGAAAGGGTTAAAACGCTTTGTGAATGCTGATTTGAATACCTTGAGGGGTGCAGTTTTCAAAATGGGATGACTTCTAGGGATTTTCTAATATATAAGGCCCTCAAAGCCACTTAAGAACTGAATTGGTCCCTGAAAAAATGTCCTTTTGAAATTTTCTTTAAAATATGAGAAATTGCTGCTAAAGTTCTAAGCTTTGTAACGTCCTAGAAAAATAAAAGGATGCTCAAAAAACGATGCAAACATAAAGTAGACCTATGGAAATGTTAACTAGTAACTATTTTGTGTGGTATTACTATCTGTTTTACAAGCAGATACGTTTAAATGTAGAAACATGCTAATTTTTGCAAATTTTTTCTACATTTTGGTGTTTTTCAGAAATAAATACCAAAATTATCGACCAAATTTTTTCACTAACATAAAGTACAACATGTCATGAGAAAACAATCTCAGAATCACTTGGATAGGTAAAAGCATTCCAACGTTATTACCAAATAAAGTAACATGTCAGATTTGAAAAAATCGGCTGTGTCCTGAAGGGGTTAAATAGCGAACTTTTACTCTATCTATACCATAAGTCAACCTCCCGAGCAACGCCGGGTATAAAAGCTAGTATATATAATACTGAATTGTACTGTACATGTGAATAAGGGTGCTATATACTGTACATACAAATAATGGCACCACATAATGTACATAAAAATAAACCATATAATACACATTACACACATGTACACATTATAAATACACATATACAAATCTACACATTATATTAATATTACACACATGCATACACATTATACACACAAATTCCAGACACATATACACTTTATACATTACATATACATACACACATTATATACATGTGCATTAACTGGTTGCCGACAGAGGACGAGTATGCTCGTCCTGAGCGGCGAGCACTTCGCGCATTAGGACGAGCATACTCGTCCTGTGTGACAGCCGTCCCTGCGCGCGTCTGTGCGCGCGATCGAGAGCGGGGCAACGGCTGTAATACACAGCCACGGCCCCGCTCTGACAGCGGAGAGGAGAGAAACATCTTCTCTCCGCTGTTAACCCTTTGAACGCCGCGATGACAGCTGATCGCGGCGTTCAAAGAGAGGGGACTGCACATTGATCGCGTCACAGAAAATAACTGTGACGCGATCAAAGCCCACAACATCATATGGCCAGACAGGCCAGGGTCCAGTGAAGGACCCCAGGGCTGTCTGAACATATTTCCTGTTGTTAGGGCATACTGTGGTATGCCCTAACAACTGCCTGTGTACAATCAGTACACAGGCTAATGTACTGGCATATAGAACTATGCCAGTACATTGCAGTTACAAAATAAAAGTCAAAATCATAAATCCCTTTATGGGATTAAAAAAAAAAAGTTAAATGAATGTAAAAAAAAAATAATTGTAAAGAAATAAATAAAAAGTAAATAAAATACACAGAAATACACATTTTTTATAATAAATCAACTTTTTAAAATATAAGTCCCAAAACATGAAATAATATAGACATATTTGGTATCGCCACGACCGTAACAACCTGTACAACAAATGTATGACATTATTTATGATGATCGGGGTATGGTGTAAAAAAAAAAATATTAAAACTGCTGCGCAACTGCTTTTTTTCTGCATTTTAATCTAATTACAAATTTATAGAAATTAAACGATAATGTATTTGTACCAAAAAATGGTACCTACATAAAGTACAACTCGTCCCGCAAAAAACAAAGTCTCATACAACTACGTCGTACAAAAAATAAAAGCGTTATGAGCGTCGGGATGCAAAGAGGGAAATGTAAAAAAAATTGCTCTGTCCTCAAGGCCAAAATTGTCCGTGTCCTTAAGGGGTTAAAGATACATATACACATCACACACACTACACACATAGTTACATAGTTACATATATAGTTACATAGTTTGTACGGTTGAAAAAAGACACATGTCCATCAAGTTCAACCAAGGGATGGGAAAGGGGAAGTGGGATGGGAAAGGGGAAGTAAAAAATTTCTACACATAGCAGTTAATATTTTTTTGTTCTAGGAAATTATCTAAGCCTTTTTTAAAGCCATCTACTGTCCCTGCTGCGACCAGCTCCTGCGGTAGGCTATTCCATAGATTCACAGTTCTCACAGTAAAGAAGGCTTGTCGCCTCTGCAGGTTGAACCTTTTTTTCTCCAGACGGAGGGAGTGCCCCCTTGTTTTTTGAGGGGGTTTTACATGGAACAGGATTTCACCATATTTTTTGTATGCGCCATTCATATATTTATATAAGTTAATCATGTCCCCCCTTAGTCGTCTTTTCTCAAGGCTAAATAGGTTTAGTTCTTTTAATCTTTCCTCATAACTTAGATTCTCCATGCCCCTTATTAGCTTTGTTGCTCTTCTTTGTATTTTTTCCAACTCCAGGGCATCCTTTCTATGAACTGGAGCCCAGAACTGGACTGCATATTCTAGATGAGGCCTCACTAATGCTTTGTAAAGTGGTAATATTACATCCCTGTCCCGCGAGTCCATGCCTCTTTTGATACACGACAATATTTTGCTGGCCTTTGAAGCAGCTGATTGACACTGCATGCTGAAATTTAGTTTATGATTTACAAGTACACCCAGATCCTTCTCAACAATTGACTCCCCCAGTGTAGCTCCCCCTAGGACATATGATGCTTGCAGGTTTTTCGTACCCATATGCATAACTTTACATTTATCTACATTAAACTTCATTTGCCAAGTGGACGCCCAAACACTTAGTTTGTTTAAATCTGCCTGCAATTCACAAACATCTTCCATAGTCTGAACTATATTGCATAGCTTGGTGTCATCTGCAAAAATAGAAATAGTGCTATTAATCCCATCCTCTATATCATTAATAAATAAGTTGAATAATAGTGGTCCCAGCACTGAACCCTGGGGTACACCACTTATAACTGGGGACCATTCAGAGTAGGAATCATTGACCACAACTCTCTGGATACGGTCCTTGAGCCAATTCTCAATCAAATTACAAACTATACTTTCTAAACCTATAGTCCTTAATTTACTCATTAGATGTCCATGAGGGACAGTGTCAAATGCCTTTGCAAAGTCCAAAAACACTATATCCACAGCGGCCCCTCTGTCTAGGCTTCTGCTTACCTCTTCATAAAAACAAATCAGGTTGGTTTGACAGCTTCTGTCCTTTGTAAAACCATGCTGGCTGTCACTTATAATACTATTTATTGTCACATAATTCTGTATATAGTCCCTCAATAGCCCCTCAAACATTTTCCCCACAATTGATGTTAAGCTTACTGCATGAGAGACTCTCTAAATATTATGAAGAGGGGGACAGAAATAACTGAACTAAGCTCTTTAAGAACTCTAGGGTGTAACCCATCTGGTCCCGGGGCCTTGTGTACATTTATTTTATTTAATTTAGCTTGGACCATATCTACATTCATCCAATTCAGTATATCAACTGATATATTAACAGCACCGGCAGCGGCTACATCAGCTGCTCCTTCTTCTGTTGTATATACAGAGCGGAAGAACCCATTTAGTAACTCTGCCTTCTCTTGATCCCCTGTGACCAACTCCCCATTACCACTATCTAAGGGTCCTACATGTTCAGACCTGGGCTTTTTTGCATTTATATGCTTGAAGAATTTTTTAGGATTTGTTTTACTATCCTTGGCCACCTGCCTTTCATTTTGTATTTTTGCTGATTTTATTACATTTTTACAGATTTTATTAAGCTCTTTATATTTTACAAAGGCTGCAGATGTACCCTCAGATTTGTATTTTTTAAATGCCCTTTTTTTGTCATGTATTGCCCCTTTCACAGAAGGTGTAAGCCATGTGGGGTTTAATTTTAGTCGTTTATACTTGTTACCTGTAGGAATAAATTTTGCACTATAATAACTCAAAGTAGATTTGAAAATCTCCCATTTATCATTTGTCCCATTATTTGACATTAGTTCTTCCCAGTCTATATCCTGGGGAAATTGGCTTTCTTAAAATTAAATGTTTTTGCCCTCCCAGCCTGCGTTTGTTTTTTACAGTATAGGTAAATTATAACTATATTATGATCACTGTTACCAAGGTTTTCACGAACATTGACATTCCCAACAAGCTCTGCATTATTAGAAATGACCAGATCCAACAGAGCTTCACCTCTAGTCGGGTCTTCCACAAACTGGCACATAAAATTTTCCTGCAACAGGTTGAGGAAATGTCTCCCCTTTGCAGTTGAAGCCGAACCATGACACCAATTAATATCCCGATAATTAAAATCTCCCATTATCACAACAGTACCCGCCTGTGCAGCCCGCTCCCTTTGTTTATATATTTGACCTTCTATCTCTTCAGTTATATTGGGGGGTCTATAGATTACACCAAAAATAATTTTTTCAGTGTTTACTTCCCTTTGTAATTCCACCCACAAGGTTTCAACCTCCTCACAGTCTTCACCCTCTAATGTCTCATTTACACTCACCTTCATATCGCTTCTCACATACAGATATACACCACCACCTTTCCTATTTGCCCTGTCTTTCCGAAACAGTGTAAAACCCTGTAGATTTACAGCCCAGTCATGTGAAGAGTCCAGCCATGTTTCAGCAACACCAACTATATCTAAATCTTCTTCCAGTATTAAGGCCTCCAGCTCCCCCATTTTGCTTGCTAGACTTCTGGCATTTGTGAACATACACTTTAACTTGCCTTTAAATGTTTCACTTTCATTGACATTTGGGCCTTTTTATTTTCACTGCTGTTTTGTAACGAAAGGATCTCCTTATCTTGTTGCCTAGTCCTCTCCCCACCGTCTGTTTCTCCCCCCACCAATATAGTCTGACCCCTCTCTAACCTAACTACCCCTTTATTTCCTACATTGGCCTCCCTCCTCAGCCCTAGTTTAAACACTCCGCCACCCCAGCTAGAATTCTCTCCCCCAGCACAGCGGACCCCCTTCCATTTAGGTGCAAATCATCTGCAGAATAGAGTTTGTACCCCAATGAAAAGTCAGCCCAGTGCTCTAGGAACCCAAATCCTTCTCCTCTACACCAAGACTTCAGCCATGCATTTAACTCCCTGAGCTCCCGCTGTCTTTCCTGTGATGCGCATGGCACAGGCAGTATTCCTGAGAATACAACCTTGGAGGTCCTTCCCTTCAGCTTGTAGCCTAGTTCTTTAAAATTATTCTTAAGGCTCCTCCACCTACCATTTATTCTGTCATTGGTACCGACATGGACCACAACAGCTGGATCATCACCAGCCCCTCCCAGCAATTTGTCCACCCGTTCCACCACATGCCGAACCCTGGCACCAGGGAGACAGCAAACCATTCGGTTGAGGCGGTCTTGGCGACAAATTATTCTATCCGTCTTCCTGATTATAGAATCCCCTACAACTATCAATTGTCTTGGCTTACCTGCATTACCATCCCGCCGACTACTAGCTGGGCTGTTCTCCCGGCTGTTAGGGAGATCAGTATCCACTAGGGCTGCCTTTTCTGAGACTGACACCCTCGCATCATCACCCAACCTAGCAATTTTGCTTGGAATGCCAGAAACCGGATCGGCCTTCCTTGTCTTTGACCCCTTTCTACTGCCCCTAACTACATTAACCCAGCTACTTACCTGATCCTGCTCACCCATGTCTTCACCCTCCAGTTCTAACCCACTAACTGCATGCTCCGTAATGTATAAACATTATATGCTGTACAGGATGAGCGCAAGAGAGATAGCATTAGGGCGAGCTTCAATTCAGGTGTCATGTGTAGGGGATTTATTTAACTGTGCAGGGAGGAGGGGGGCTGTGGTCATGGCCAGCTGAGCCTGCTTCTCCTTTTTATCCCGCTCATTGGCTAAGCCTCTCTTGTGTATTGTGTACATAAAAAACACAAAGTGAAATGCATAACCAGCCCACGTGTGAGTCCATTCAATTTGAGATTCTGACAGATTGAACAGATAGCCAGTCTGGGCCTGTGTCTATGTCAGAAACAGCAGAACAACCAGCTGGGTGAAAAAGTTACACAGACTCTAGAGTAGGAAATTTTTGTATGATGACTAATTAGAAAGTTTCTTAATTTTGCACTTAGATAGCAAATGAACAATAAAAAAAAATGTCAGTGCACAGGTGTCCATATCCTTCAAATAAACACCACTAAATAGTGCTTAGATAATACCATTATATACTGATCAATTAAAAGCATCATATAGATCTTAACCAGTTCAGGACCGGGCCATTTTGCACCTTCAGGACCAGACACCGTTTAGCCATTTTTAGAACGTATTAGTTAAATGGCTATAACTTTTTTATTTGTTGGGCAAACTACGTGATTTTTGCGACGTTTTTTTTCCATAGACAATGCAGGTTTCTTTTTTTTATACACACTTTTTTTGCTATTTTAGAATTTTTATTCATAAAGTTTGAAAATAATAGTAAAAAAATAAGCTTTTTTAAGTTTCAGCTATTTTTTGGAGTAATAACATAGTTTTACCCTAAAATAGACCTTTTATTTGTAATCGTCATTGTTTACCGTAAATTTTAATATATTACATGTCTATATTAGGGTAATTGGGTCAGCGCTAGCGTTACAACAATGATTGGCGGGGGGGGGGGAACGTTTTTTTTTGGGGTGGGTATTTTATGTGTATTTATTATTTCATTTTTTTTATGCACTTTACTTTACTATTTTTTTATTACTATGGTCTGTCCCTCAAAGGTCAAAAAAGACCTTTGGGGAACTTTATATATTTTTTTTCTTTCTTTTACACCATCTTTTCCACTGTAACTGGAGCTGCACAGCAGCCCCAGCAACAGGGGAAATCAGCCCTCTCATAGTGACGATTGTCACTAATAGGGCTCTGCTGGGTCTAGTAAGACCCAGCAGCAGTCTGTCACTAACGGCACCCGGCGATCATGTGACCAGTCACATGATCACCGGGAGGAATAGAGACAGCACCGCTGCTGCTGTCTCTATTCCTATACACAGCGTTCATTGAGCGCTGTGTAAAAAGACATCGGAGAAGACAGAAGCAACGAAAGCTGCTTCTATCTTCTCCTCAGGGTCCCCGGCAGTCACTGACAGCCGGAGACCCGACATTCAGCTGCCCGATCGCGCGGGAAGCAAGTTAAAACCCGAGCCGTAAAAAGTCTATGGCTCGGGTTTTAAGGACCCTGACCGCCGGCCGTAAAAATACAGCCAGCGGTCGGGAACCAGTTAAAGAAAATGTGTAACCTTTCCTGACATGTCCCTTTTAGTAAATAATTGTTTTCCCCATGAAATAACAATTCTGGAATATATTTTATTAGAAATATAATGGTAATTTATCAATATATCTATGCCGGTTTTCCGTCATAGAAAAGTCGCAAAAGGGTCCAAAAGTCACAATTTACAGTGCAAATTTCAACTTCTACTTTTTTTGCGTCACTTTTGTAGAAAATGTTGTGTGTTCTTGAAAAGGGGGCCGGGCCACCTCAGCCTGACAACTTTATTATAATTTACGCCAGAAAACTGGTGTAAATTATAATGGAAATCAATGGTAGCTCCTAGCTGTCCTCACTTTACGGGGTGCTGCAAGATAGACTACCATGATCAGACTACCCCCTTGCTGTATAGTTAAATGAATCAAAAAAATAATAATAATAAAAAATAATAATACTCACCTCACTGCTCCGCTGCTCCCCTCCTCATCTCCTCATCACTCCGTTGCAGCTCATACAACGTAATGACGCCAAGGAGCGTCAGGACGTTGTATGCGATGCAGCATTGATGATGTTAAAGTGTTGCATCAAATTTAAGGCCGTGGCGTTGTGCAGCGTCAGTACTTCGTACGAGCGGCGCTGGACTGGTGAGGGAGCTGGAGGAGGAGAAGAGGAGTGCTGAGGTATGTCGTTTATTTAAAATTTGTTTATCATCGGTGATGTAGGGGGAATCGATAGCGCATGGCCGCAGTCGCTGAGACACAATTATAGCACATGGCTCGGCCGTAAGATGCAACACATTTATTAAGAGGCTTTCACCTCTTGATAAATGTATCGCATCTTACTCCAACTTTTCCTACTATTAAAACTGGCATATGAAACGCCAGTCTAAAAGAATTGCCCCCTATGTGTTGTGCTATTCCTCTGTTATTCCTTCCTAGAAATTTTGGTAACATTCCTCTTGTCAAAGGTGGTATGTCCCTACACAGTCTTTACTCTTAATTAAGTCTAAATATTGCGGCTAAACTGCGATGCCAGACACGCGTTATGAACAGAAGTGACACTGTTTCTGCAGAAAAAAAAAGCTTTTTTCTAATCCAGGACAACCCTGTAAAGTGTTTCTCCTTGTATTAACAACTGGGCATTACCAATCCCCTTGTCTCTGCACAAATGGACATAGTGAGCACTGATTGGATATGCCCCATTGACAAGGGGAAAGGTAACGCCCAGTTTACAATTTGATCATATATTTCCAGCAGGAATAACAGAGGAATGGCACAATGAAGAGTCCTAAGAAAATATAATTCCGAATCGTTATTTTATGGGTAAAACAGGTATATATAAAAACAGACAACCTAATTAAGATCCTCCTAGAGGACATAATTTTTATTTCTCTTGGTGATTACATAGTTCAATAAATTGTCCCTTAACCCCTTCCCGCCGCAGCCATTTTTCGGATTTTCACTTTAGTTTTTTCCTCCCCACATTCCAAAAGCCGTAACTTTTTTATTTTTTCATCAATATTGCCGTATGACGGCTTGTTTTTTGCAGGTCAAGTTGTAGATTTTCACAGCACCATTTATTGTACTATATAATGTAGTGGGAAACTGGAAAAAAAATATTTGTGGTGATGAATAGGAAAAGAACAGCGATTCTGCAATGTTTTGGGTGATTTTGTTTTTACGGCGTTCACCGTGTGGTAAAAACGGCATGTTAACTACTTTATTCTGCGGGTCAATAAGATTACAGCGGTACCAAATTGATATCGGTTTTTGTATGTTTTACTACTTTTACAAGGAAAAACTGATTTTTACAAATACAATTTGAGTTTTGTCACCATATTCTGAGAGCCGTAACTTTTTAATTTTTCCGTCGATTTAGCGGTATGAGGGCTTATTTTTTTCACTAATTATTTCATTCTTTGTAAGAGATGACGTGACCACAAAACAGCAATGCTGCCGTTTGAATTTTTTTTTTTTTTTACAGTGTGCGGACTAAATAATTATATATTGTAATAGTTCAGACTTTTACGGACAGTATATTATGATTCTGGCAGTCTCCTGTGATGCCCTGCAGGAGGCAGGGCTTCGTAGGATTACAAATGTGGTGGATCTGGGGGACTTCATAAGGCCCCCAGGCTGCCATGCTAACCAATGGCGCCCCCAATCTTGCCGCGGGGGGGGGGGGGGGGGCATTGGAATGTTACAGGGGGTCGTCCCCATTTTTAGTTATTTATATGCCATGGTTGATATTGACCGCGGCATTTAACGGGTTAAACAAGCGGGATCACGCTTGAGATGGTATCCCGTACATTACCCGGAGGTGTAACACACAGCCAACACGCTCGTGATATGCAGCAGGCTCGGCCCGTGAGCCCGCTCCATACTCCCCCACCCGACGTGCGCCGTGTATATACGGAGGATGTCGGGAAGGGGTTAACTAGGCCAATGGTTCAATATTTCTGAATTTATCATCATCATAACTTACTCACTTGAGCAGTTTTACCTGCAGTCGAGTGGAAACCACAAATAACACATTGTGATATCATTGGCGCCTAATTAAACTACTTCATTGGCAAACTCAGTTTTGCTACATCTGTAAGAACAAGGTTGACAATGTTAATTTTTCAGTTGCGCTTTAACTTGTCACAGACAATATTTTTTTCATTTTACAAGTAGAAATATTTGGGATTAGATACATTGAATTTACACCATGCGCCAGGTTTTTTGGCAGTCACATTTTGGAAATTATGACCGTGACATAATTAAAGGGACGGTGCCAGATTCTTGTTGAAATTTCAGATTTTTTGAGATGTGTGCATGTTTGTATGAACAGTTTAGTTTTCCAAACAGTTTTATGATATTGCCTTTCAGTATAATTGTGTCTCCCACAAGCTCCATTATGTTGGTGATTCTAATTACACTTTGTTTCCTTTTTTACTGAATATTGTTTCATATTTAATCAGAGATATGTGTTTCAGTATTTATTTTTATGCATAATTACTCCATGGATGATTGTAAAGTTATATGATAAAGCTCTTAGTTCAATATGAAACCCTAATGGGCTTTTTTGATAATACAATGTATATGTTAATCGAGATTAAGGCCTCTGAAAAGCACTACAGAGGTTAGAATATTGTACATTTTATCCAACATAACGCTGAAAGAGGAAATCCAGCTAATTTCTGGATATGTTTTATAGAAATATGAGAAAATCATGTTGGTGCAAGTCAATGAAATCTTCCTATGCTCTGAATATTTTATCAGAGATTTCCGCTAACACTAAACGGGGATAGTTACTTATTTGGAAAAGTGGTGAGGGTGCATTGCATGGACCCACACTAATGTTATTTTCTAACATGGTTATATGTTTTAGTACCCAAATTTTTAAGTTTGAAGCTGAGCAATCAACAAATCTAATGGATCACTCTGAATCAGGCTTTGACCAGTAGATTTTAATGACAGGTCACCACTATAGGCCAAATTCCAGCAGCAAGAAGACAGACATCTCCTTGGTTTAATTTGTCATGGTCCTATAACAAATAATGAGAGACTCATTGGCAAATTATACAAGGGGATATAAGGGTCAACCAGAACTATTAGCTGAAGCGGATCTCAAACACTCCCTTAGGCCTCATGCACTCGACAGTAGTTTTCATCCATAATTATGAATCAGGTAATTACGGATGAAATTGCCGACCAATTCATTTCTATAGACCACGGAAATCTTTCCGTATATTTACGGCCCGTAGAGAGCATTTGCAAAATATAGAACATGTCTTATTCTTGTCTGCATTTTCGGCACGGACACCCCCATAGAAGTCTTCGGGCGCTTCTGCAATTGCGGACAGCTACAGATGTGCATGCATATTTTGGGACCCGTAATAGTAAAAACCCTTAAGGTCGTGTGCCTGAGGCCTTACAGCTAAGATACTCTAGATGGGCTGTTCATCAACAATATTAATGAGCCAGTCTGGGAGGTAACTGAATGTTGACACTAAAGCTAGCCATAAACATGTTCAAGTTATTTTAAAAGGGAAATGGAGATAAGTGGTTACCAGACACACCTGACATTGCTTATCCTGACTGACTAAATGAATGGACTAGCACAGTCGACTCGGCTATTGATTCCGTCGTTAAAACGGAAACCTGCCGGAATGGTGACGAACAGAAACCATTAGCGCTGTTTCCGTCATCATTGATATCAATGGTGACTGAAACGGAAGCTGTGGTTTCACTTTCACTTTCCGTTGCGGGGTTCACCCGACGGAAACCTCAGACGGAACCCCGGAACGGAAAGCGAACGCTGATGTGAACAGGCCCTGAAAGAGTCGCTGCACAAGGAAACACTATGAAGGAGCCACAGCGCTAGTTAAAGTGTAACTAAACTTTCAATAAAATTCTAACATGTCCGAGGGGTACGGAGCACTGAGACCCCTCCAATCGCTAAAACGAAGCGGCAGAAGTGCACAGGTGAGCGATGAGCCGCTTCGTTTCTGATCTGCTTTTATCGGTATGCTGAACAGTTGGTGATCGGGTTCATAGACTTTCTATTGAGCCTGTACACTAATTGCTCGGCTGTATGAGAAAAGCCGATCAGAAACAAAGTGGCTCAGCGCTCACCCGGGCACTTCTGACATTTCATCAGTGGGGGGACCCCCACCAATCAAAACTTTGGACACGTCACTATGACATGTCAGAAGTTTTCTGAGAGTTCAGTTACCCTTTAAGGATTTGCCCCCATAGATCAGTCAGTGGCATATACGTTAAAATGTGGCAGCAGTATTTCCGTCTGAAGTTGGATTTCCAATTCCTGCTTCTTAGTTGCTATTATTTCTTATTTTAGTTGCACTCAAAGACAAAAAGGTGATGGCCAATTATTTGTTTAAAGTGGTCATTTTAAGAAAGTCCATTAATAAAAAATAATTAAAAACTCAAACAGAATTACATTGTAAGTAATTAACCTCTTGCATTACCTCAGCTTCAAGCAGATCAGAAGATTTAAAAGAAAGTTATAGCTAAACCTAACATGAATAATATAAAGTAAATAAATCAGGTTTCAAATATAATTGAAGACTTAATAAATAGACCGGTCACAATGTGTGAAAAACAGAATGTCCTGGACCTGTCATAGATTTAAAGCACAATATAAATAAACAAGGGCTTTGTATAAAGCTTTGTCAGACTCATCTATTGTACTCGCCGCATTAAATCAGTTATGTATTATGCAATTCCTGTTCAAAAGCTGTCAGCCGAGTCTTTTCAAATGAAAACAAATTCTATTTTAGATAATATAAATGCCTCTGTAAATAAACATTATGCAAACATCATGGGTGTTCTTAGATGTTAATGTTACTCTATGTATAATACCTCAATATAAGGCACTTCTCATCATACGCGGTAATGGTATACAAAAACACATCCACCCTCATACATATGTGTATACATAGAGAACCGATAAAAACAAGGGGACATATACAAAAACACCGAAAAAGGCCATACTTACAAATGGACACAGCCAGGTCAGAAACGCTGATGAAAGGGTGAGCAGGTGCTTTAAATAATAATAGCCACTCCCACTAGTCTTGAGGGGAGTGGTGTGTGGTGCATGGGGTGTGTAGTAAGAAATAATAAATGAATAGTGTGTGTGCAAGTGTAATACTATAAGTGAAATATAGGGGGCAGTAATGAGTGAAGTGCCTCAATAAAAATAAATGGATAATGGGGTGCAAGTAAGTGAAACATGGAGGGATAGTGTGTACGTCATGAGGCACAACGTGTATAGCCAGGTAGAAGCCTATTTGTGACGCCTTGATAATTCATAGAGCGGGCTACCCTGCTTGCTATGCCAAACGACAACACACCATGCTCTCCCAGCATCAAAGACCCGGCTGTGTCCAAGAGAAGTTTAGGAGTTAGGGACTCGCAAGTCTGGGGATCCTTGTCGTGGATTGCGAGCTTGCGTCCTTTTGGCCAAAATGATTACCAATACCCCAGGTATTTTTCATTATTATGTATATTCGCTTCTCTTGGACACAGCCGGGTCTTTGATGCTGGGAGAGCATGGTGTGTTGTCGTTTGGCATAACAAGCAGGGTAGCCCGCTCTATGAATTATCAAGGCGTCACAAATAGGCTTCTACCTGGCTATACACGTTGTGCCTCATGACGTACACACTATATATACATGTATATTTACATGTAGAATTGTATATACAAATGTATCTATTTTTCAATAATATAAATTACTTATCAAAAAAATATCATATTAAGGCCCCATTCACACGAACGTAAAAACACCCGTAATTACGGGCCCATAGACTTCCATTGCCCACGGATACCTTCCCGTTTGCTTACGGGAAAGGTGCCCGGGCCGTTGAAAAATATGCAACATGTCCTATTTCAGGCCGTAATTACTGCACGCGCAGGCCCATAGAAGTCTATGGGGCTCCCATAATTACGGGTGGCTACGTGTGTGCACCCGTAATTACGGGAGCATTGCTAGGCGACGTCAGGGGATAGTCACTGTCCAGGGTGCTGAAAGAGTTAACTGATCGGCATTAACTCTTTCAGCACCCGGGACAGTGACTACCGCTGGAGTTAATAGTATTAAAAGTTAACTTACCCAGAACTCCCTGCTTCTTCCTCAAGTCCGGCCTCCCGGGATGACTTTTCATCCCATCTGACCGCTGCAGCCAATCACAGGCCAATCACAGGCTGCAGTGGTCACATGGACTGCCACGTCATCCATGGAGGTCGGACTGGATGTCAAAAGAGGGACGCGTCACCAAGACAACGGCCGGGGTACGTATGAACTTCTTTTACTTTCAATCGCTGCGGAAACTCTGCCCGAAAGGGCTTCCTCTTCTCTCTATCCAGCACTGATAGAGAGAAGGGGCTGCCGATTAGTGCAGAGAAAACGGGTCTGTAAATACGGGTGGAATACTGGTGACAAAGGACCCGTATTTACTCCAGTATTTACGAGAGGAAAAAAATAAGTTCGTGTGCATGAGGCCTTACACTGTAATTATCCCCCCTTGGTTGGGGCTCTCAGTTTCAATAGATTTAAATATGGGGAGTCCAATAGCTTATAAAATTCTATGTACATCTATGGTTGGGAAGCATGTAAATGATCAGTTCTGTGCATTAGGCTGGCACTTTTAAGGGGGCTTGTGGTGTCTGATACTGTTAAGGGGCATTGTGGGTGACTGTGTTATGTACTGTTATTATGCATACATATGCATGTGTATGAGTGCTCATGCATGCGTGCCCTTGCCCATAAACATATACGTACCCCTTCTATTTTGACTAAATCCTGTGCATGCCCCAGATCACATGATTATTGATTGTTGTTTTTTTTAAGTCAGTGACATCCTGAGAGGTAATTTTATTGCAGCAATAAAGTGATATTTCAATGATGACTTTACCTATTCAGTGTTAGACATTCTTTCTTATGTCACTTTTTCTTAGAAAATGATATAGTATTTACTCTTAGGATTTGTCATAAATGTATAGTAGAAACAGCTTTCAAATTTAAGGAGTCTCAAGAGTTACATTGATTTTTATATCATGCTGACTGAACAAGAACACTTTCCTTACAACAGAGAATCATGTAGTCCCTCCTCATTGAGCTCCGATGATGTCTGAAAAAATGACATTTTATATTAGTACTGTTCTGGGAGAAATATTATTCTTGCAAGACTGACAGGTGTAGTGTAGTAGAACTAACATTGCTCCCCCACTATTCCACAATAGTTACTGTTCCTCAAGAGAGTATAAGAGCAGGTGCAACCATGCAAATCAACATGCGGGCACAAATCAGATGCCGAGCACAATATTTGATGGAGTATTCCTCCTATCCAGAGCACAAATAAGCTACTGAAATTGAGAAAAATCGGCGCCTGGGTGATATCATTATATAGTGGCCTTCTGAAGTCATGCTTATATGATTTTTTTCTTATGGCAAGTAGAAAAGTATCAGAGCTAATTCTGCCATTTAATTCTTTCGGACTACAGTTTTAACATAAAAAAGTATGCAGACAGTCCTATGCAACGTCACAAATGACTAAATAATCTATGATACATCTTTATACGTGGGAACATATAATAATCACCAGCAGACAATACCCACCACTGTATGTCTCTCTTTTTTATGGAAGCACATTTTTCTTTACTTTGTGAAAAAAAAATCATTGCATGTAGCACTGCATATTGTATTACAGAGTCATTCTACCCTAGAATCATTGCTTTATGTTGGCTCAGTGGTTAGCTCTCTGCCTTATAGCACTGTGGTCCTGGGATCAAATCTGAGCAAAAACAGAGTTTTGATGTTTTCCCCGTATTCGTGTGGGCTTTTTCTTGGTACTTTAAAAAGAATACTGATTTGTAATTGCCCCAGTGTTTGCGTGTTCCGGAAATAGGGAAAATTAATTGGGAGCCTCTTTGGGGACAGGGACAGATGTGAATGCCAATAATATGTACTCAGTGTTGCAGAATATGTTGGTGCGATATAAGCAACAGGAAATATGTAAAATATATATATATATATATATATATATATATATATATATATATATATATATATACAGTGAAGGAAATTAGTATTTGATCCCTTGCTGATTTTGTAAGTTTGCCCACTGTCAAAGACATGAGCAGTCTAGAATTTTTAGGTTAGGTTAATTTTACCAGTGAGAGATAGATTATATAAAAAAAAAAAAAGAAAATCACATTGTCAAAATTATATATATTTATTTGCATTATGCACAGAGAAATAAGTATTTGATCCCTTTGGCAAACAAGACTTAATCCTTGGTGTCAAAACCCTTGTTGGCAAGCACAGCATTCAGACGTTTTTTGTAGTTGATGATGAGGTTTGCACACATGTTAGATGGAATTTTGGCCCACTCCTCTTTGCAGATCATATGTAAATCATTAAGATTTCGAGGCTGTCGCTTGGCAACTCGGATCTTCAGCTCCCTCCATAAGTTTTCGATGGGATTAAGGTCTGGAGACTGGCTAGGCCACTCCATGACCTTAATGTGCTTCTTTTTGAGCCACTCCTTTGTTGCCTTGGCTGTATGTTTCGGGTCATTGTCGTGCTGAAAGACCCAGCCACGAGCCATTTTTAATATCCTGGTGGAGGGAAGGAGGTTGTTACTCAGGATTTGACGGTACATTGCTCCATCCATTCTCCCATTGATGCGGTGAAGTAGTCCTGTGCCCTTAGCAGAGAAATACCCCCAAAACATAATGTTTCCACCTCCATGCTTGACAGTGGGGACGGTGCTCTTTGAGTCATAGGCAGCATGTCTCTTCCTCCAAACACGGCGAGTTGAGTTAATGCCAAAGAGCTCAATTTTAGTCTCGTCTGACCACAGCACCTTCTCCCAATCACTCTCAGAATCATCCAGATGTTCATTTGCAAACTTCAGACCGGCCTGTACATGTGTCTTCTTGAGCAGGGGGACCTTGCGGGCACTGCAGGATTTTAATCCATTACGGTGTAATGTGTTACCAATGGTTTTCTTGGTGACTGTGGTCCCAGCTGCCTTGAGATCATTAACAAGTTCCCCCCGTGTAGTTTTCGGCTGAGCTCTCACCTTCCTCAGGATCAAGGATACCCCACGAGGTGAGATTTTGCATGGAGCCCCAGATTGATGTCGATTGACAGTCATTTTGTATGTCTTCCATTTTCTTACTATTGCACCAACAGTTGTCTCCTTCTCACCCAGCGTCTTACTTATGGTTTTGTAGCCCATTCCAGCCTTGTGCAGGTCTATGATCTTTTCCTTGACATCCTTAGAAAGCTCTTTGGTTTGCCCATGTTGTAGAGGTTAGAGTCAGACTGATTAATTGAGTCTGTGGACAGGAGTCTTTTATACAGGTGACCATGTAAGACAGCTGTCTTTAATGCAGGCACCAAGTTGATTTGGAGCGTGTAACTGGTCTGGAGGAGGCTGAACTCTTAATGGTTGGTAGGGGATCAAATACTTATTTCTCTGTGCACAATGCAAATAAATATATATAATTTTGACTATGTGATTTTATGTTTATGTTTTGTTTTTTAAATATAATCTATCTCTCACTGGTAAAATTAACCTAACCTAAAAATTCTAGACTGTTCATGTATTTGACAGTGGGCAAACTTACAAAATCAGCAAGGGATCAAATACTTATTTCCTTCCTTCACTGTGTATATATATATATATATATATATATATATGACTAATTGCTGTTAAGAGGGAATACAGTGTCTTGTGTGCTGATACACAGGGTCCATAACATGTGGGTTTGCCTAAACCTTAGGTCTTTAAGTCTAATTTGAATGTTATAAAAGGATCTCTGATTCCAGCTTATATTACTACATACAGTGTATATAAAAAGTCTACAGACCCCTGTTAAAATGCCAGGTTTTTGTCATGTCAAAAAATCAGTCCAAGATGAATCATTTCAGAACTTTTTCCACCTTTAATGTCACCTATAATTGTATTGAAAAACAAACGAAACTTTTTTAGGGTGGAAAAATAAAGAACAAAAATAATGTGGTTGCATAAATATGCACACCCTTAAACTAATACTTTTCTTAAATTACCCTTTGACTTTATGACACCATTCAGTCTTTTTGGGTAGAAGTCTATCAGCATGGCACATCTTGACTTGGCAATTGTTGCCCACCCTTCCTTGCAAAAGCGCTCCAAATCTGTCAGATTACGAGGGCATCACCTGTGTACAGCCCTCTTCGGGTCACCCCACAGATTTTCAATGGGATTCAGATCTTGGCTCTGGCTGTGCCATTCCAAAACTTTGATCTTCTTCTAGTGAAGTAATTCTCTTGTTGATTTGGAGGCTCTGCTTTGGGTCGTTGTCGTGCTGAAAGGTGAAATTCCTCTTCATCTTCAGGTTTTTAGCAGAGGCCAGCAGGTTTTGTGCCAATATTACCTGATATTTGGAACTGTTCATAATTCCTTCCGCCTTGACTAAAGCCCCAGTTCCAGCTGCAGAAAAACAGCCCCAGGCATAATGCTGCCTCCACCATGCTTCACTGTGGGTATGGTGTTCTTTTGGTGATGTGCAGTGTTGGCTTTGCGCCAAACATACCTTTTGGAATTATGGCCAAAAAGTTCAACCTTGGTCTCATCATGCCATAACACGTTTTCCCACATGCTTTGGCAGACATGATGTAGTTCTTTGCAAATCATAGCTGGGCTTAGATGTTTTTCTTTGTTAGAAAAGGCTTCCATCTTGCCACCCTACCCCACAGCCCAGACATATGAAGAATACGGGAGATTGTTGTCACATGCACTACACAACCAGTACCTGCCAGAAAGTCCTGCAGCTCCTTTAATGTTGTTGTAGGCCTCTTGGTAGCCTCCCGGACCAATTTTCGTCTTGTCTTTTCATCAAGTTTTGACGGACGTCCAGTTCTTGGTAATGTCACTGATGTGCCAAATGTAATCCACTTCTTGATGACCGTCTTCACTGTGTTCCATGGTATATCTAATGCCTTGGAAATTCTTTGGTACCCTTCTCCTGACTGATGCCTTTTAACAATCAGATCCCTTTGATGTGTTGTAAGCTCTTTACGGACCATGGCTTTTGCTATCACATGCAACAAAGAAAATGTCAGGAAAATCCTAATAGAACAGCTGAACTTTATATGGGTTTACTCAGAATCACTTTAAATAATGGCAGCTGTGTACTGACTACTATTTAACATGAGTTTAAATGTGATTGGCTAATTCTGAACACAACCACATCCCCAATTATAAGAGGTTATTCACACTTATGCAACCACATTACTGTAGTTTTGTTATTTTTATTGTTCCCCTTTGAATGATTTCAGTTTGTTTTTCAATGGAATTGTACAGATTATGGGTCCCATTAAAGGTGGAAAAAGTTCTGAAATGATTCATCTTCTACTGATTTTTTGACATGACAAAAACCTGGCATTTTAACAGGGGTGTGTAGACTTTTTAGATCCACTGTACCTCCCGACAATCGCGGTTTTCGTGGGATTGTCTTATAACGGGTGGAACTTCTGCAAATATTTGGGGGTTTCTGGGATGTTTTGTGTGTGTTCCTGTGCGGATTGGGAGCAGTGTCTTATAATGTCCCATAAATGGTGATCCAAATATTGGGAGGTATGTAACTACCTCTACCATTTACATAGCTGACCCATGGTGGACCCTACCATAAGTGAAAGAGAAAATTTGGCATTATCATGTAATTCAGTGTCCCTGCAATTATTCTGGGGTTCTTAGGTTGTATCATTTAAGACATTTTGTAATATATATTTTTTTCCCAATTTTCCAATGTTGTTAGCTATTACTTCTATAGGGGTTGTAACAATCTTTCTCAAGCTTCTGAATGGTAAGTATGTTTAGTTATGTACAGGTGCACAAGAAAAAGAGTGTATCACTAAATTACTAGTCAGGTTTGCCATTCAGAAATGTGGAAAAGCTGGATGACAACATCTATAGTTTTACTAACGTTGCCAGTCATATGTTGACACAACTAAGAAATGGCTACATTCATTATTTTTTTTAACAAATTTAGGACAACTCAAGGACTTCTGCAAAACACATAATACTAATATATATTATATAATGATCTTAAGTAAAGCAATGAAGATGCATTTCTATATCTGTAATGCAACATACTGATTTCCTGTCACCAGGAAGGATATTTCTTATTATATTGGCACTTTTTAATGCTTCTGTAACTGTACAATTTCCAGTAACTGGACTTTAGCAAATTGTACCTGAACAGTCAAATAATAAAGCATTGCCTATTTTAACCGCTTTATTCCTGGCAGGCTTCTTATTGTTTTCCTGATTTAATAGTTTGACTGACAATTGCTTGTTTATTACTCATTTATTCGACTTCATTTAGGATTTTTGTGGGAAGAAGCGTTTTAATATTTCACTTTACTACAAATAGGTTTATTTTTAGAAGCAAAACCAGAAATAAATAGACTATTCAATAATATTTTATTGCTTTAATTTGTGTGCTACTGCAACATAAATATAATATAATAAATAATAAATATAATAAAGAGGGAATAAGTATTTGACACTTTTCACAGGCCTCATATAGTGAATATAAATGAATATTTGTCACAAAAGTATGTCTATTGAGTAACCACATAGCATAGTTTTTGACTTCTTTAGAATTTCTCACTTAAAGGCGTTTCCCAGAGTCATAAATGATCACCTATCCACAGGATAGGTGATAATTTTGTGATTGCTGAGGGCTCCACTGCGAAAACCCACACTGATCATGAGAATTGGGGTCCCAAACCCCCTTTTCCTCTTTACTGCTCGACCGCAGTGAGGAGTACATTGAATGGAGCGGCGGTCTAGCATGAGCGCTGCAGTTCCATTCAAAATCTATGGGAATGACGGAAACTGCAGGGCGTTGTACCATCTTCCCCATAGACTGAATGAAGTGACAGCGCACATGCTTGACTGCCACTCAATTGAATGTCCTCCTCACTGCAGTCGAGCAGTGGTCCCACACTGATTGTTAGAACACGGTAACTAGGGAAACATTATTCATCTTAGAGTCTGTATGGTTCGACATTGACTATTATGGGCTGACCAGCATTCTGGGAAAAAAGAAGGGGCACAAGGGATAAAACACTCTCCTAGCTCTACTGCCACTTCATTCTAGTAATGGGAATCGGTCACAGCCTTTGGACACCCACGGTATGGACATTGATGGCATATCACTATCAAGTGAGAAAACCCCTTTAAAGTGGTTGTCCGCTTTGAACAATTCTATTTTGTTATGAGGTTCCCTTTCCAAAGTGTCCCACGGCTTGGGACCCCCAGTGGTTAGTTGTAAGATCTTGGCTAACCTGGTAGTAAGTGTTACATTTTGCTTTAGCGCCAACACAGGGGAAAGTAAGCATTACACAGTGCCCATTTAAATCAATTGGTTATCTGCTTAAAGGAGGACAGGACAGGTCCTCCAGAGCAAGGCACTCTTTGCAAACGCTCTCCACTCTGGCAAAAGAGATGAGGATATTGAACAGAGAATCCCCCTTGATTATGCTGAGTTTAGTGTGGAGAAACTCGAGTGACCTTCACAAAGTCCTCACCTAAGCTCATGGATCACATTTGGGATGAATTAGAACGGAGATTGTGAACCATACCTTTTCACCCAACACCAGTTTTTGGCCTCACAAATGCTCTTTTGGCTGAATGGGCCCAAATTCCCACAGACATACTCCTCAGAAGAGTGAGGGATGTTTTAGCACTAAAAGGGGTCTAACACCATATTAAACCTGTTGGGTTTAAAACTGGATATCCAACAAGCTCGTATAGGTGTGATGGTCAGGGGTCCTCATACTTTTGGTAAGAAGGTTTAACTCTCCCATAGGCCCCATGCATTTACTAACATCAAACACAATCATCTTATTACGAATATATATATTTATTACTTCTTAAATTAAATTTTCCCTTGCTTGTGAACCTAATAAAGAACTTTACCCCCCTCCCCCCTTTGAGGATCAATTGACTTGTCACCAATTACTATTGGTTATTACCATTCTGTCATGGATTTTTATAGAAATTCGCTCTACATGCAGTGACTTTCTGTTGTTTATGGTGAGCTTGTGTTTATATACTGCAGCCCATCTTAACAAGGTGCGATGCAGTGTAATTGACAAAATAAATTGCATGTGACATATATACAACTTTCAATGCCACAAATGCTATAACCAAGGCCAGTATATAGAGCATAGAGCTTTATTGTGTCCTACTCCAGCCACTATAACCCAGTTATGGTATGGTTTGGATATAGTCTGTGTTTCATTGTCAAAAACATAAAAAAATGTATGTTCATATACCTTGCCGTATGTTTGCTGACACATATAAAGAAAACCAATGGCCCTATGTCCCTCTAACTTAATGTGGTCCCTCAGTTTTAACTAGACACAATCATGCCACAAAAGAGCATTGTAGTCCAAGAAAGTGATTGGTAATGAATTATGTGCCACACAAAACCGTTGTTATGTTACAAAATCAATGTGAATCTCGAGATGCTCCAGATATCCCATACTCCACAGACCCTAAACCATGAAACTAAACTCTGCAGAGAATGCAGGCAACAAAAAGCCATTATTTTGTGTTTCTCCCTATACAGTGGTGAATTGAATGATCAATAATGTTTGCTTTTCAAAGGATGAGGAGGTCCTTTGAAGTTAACATCACAATCTGACTTCTTGATACAGTGCCAAAGACTGAAATCTCTCCCAAGCCAGCTTCCGACGACTGAGCACTGATAACTTTTACATTAGACATAAAGTAGTGAAGAATATGACCGTGGTAAATACAGACATACTGGCAATTTACTTAAATTCAGATGTTGGGTGGATGTTACTTTTCTAGTTACTTGTTTAGTATTTTTTCTTTGAAACTTCGTTTATTTATATGTTTCAACAATAAAATATGACAAAAAGAAAATAAAGAAAACTCTAACCTTAAAAGCTATTTACGCATTTAAACATATATTTTTTTAATAAATCAATGTTTCTGGTGATTTAAAACAACTTTTACATTGACTTTGTTGCCATTTTTTTTTTACTTTTTAAGAGACAGCTTATTTGCATTCTGTATAAGGAGAAGCTGTATCCTGACGCCAAAGCAGTTTCCGTCATGTCAACTGTACTGACGGCTCAGCTGAAAGCTGGTCCTACGTGTCACTGACAGGCGGGATCCAGTTAATGAACTTAGATGTGATCATTATTAGCTTGATCCTGCATGTCAGATACGCGCAAGACCTGTTTCTGCCAGAGTCGTCAGTGCAGCTGTCCTGACGGAATTGGCTTTCACAGCAGGATATAGCTTCTACCGTATACAGGATACAGAGAAGCTGTATCTTAAAAAGTAAAACATTTTTTATTTAAAGTCAATTTAAAAGTAGTTGGAAATTACGGAAAATTTTGATTTATTAAAAAAAAAAAGTTGATCAAAGGTATACATAGTCTTTAATTGTTTACTTCCAGTCGATAGTAATCTGTTCTGGTCATGTGATGGATACACAGGTGCTCGGCTCATTACAAGACACGTCAGCCTAGTCTAAGTCCTGCACGGGTCTCCCGTGCAGGCAGGAGCCGGGGCTCTGCTGTCTGATGACAGCTGAGCTCCTGCTCCAACGCCCGCGATCGAAGTTTACTTCGATCGCGGCCGTTTAACCCGTTAAATGCCGCCGTCAATAGCGACCGCGGCATTTAACTTTGTTTACAGAGGGAGTGCGCTCCCTCTCTCACCCATCGGCGGCCCGCGAATGCAATCGCGGGTCTCCGATGGGGTGTCATGGCAGCCGGGGGACTGATAAAAGCCCCCAGGTCTGCCCTGGACATATGCCTGTTAGGACGCGCCGGAGGCACGTCCTAACAGATTGCCTGTCAGATTTACACTGACAGGCAATAATGCTCTGGTATACGAAGTATACCAGAGCATTATAGCAGCGATCGGAACATCGCACAGTAAAGTCCCCTAGTCGGACTAATAAAATCAGTCATCAAAGTGAAATAAAGATTATTAATAAAAAGTACAGTAAAAAAATAAATAAAACCATTTTTTTCCATAAAAAGTGGTTTTATTTAGTAAAAGTGTAAAAAAAAAAAAAAAGTACACATATGTGGTATCGCCGCGACCGTAATGACTCCATTAATAAAGTTAATATGTAATTTAAACCGCAAAGTGAACACCGTAAAAAAAAAACGACAAAAACTATGGCGAAATTGCAATTTTTTTCCATTGCCCCCCAAAAAAGTCATAATAAAAATGAATCAATAAGTCCCATGTACCCCAAAACAGTACCATTCAAAACTACGTCTTGTCCCGCAGAAAACAAGCCCAAAAAATCACTACATTGATGGAAAAATAAAAAAATTACGGCTCTTGGAAAGCGACGATGCAAAAACAAATAATTTTAGTTAAAAAGTGTTTTTATTGTGCAAAAGTCGTAAAACATAAAAAAACCTCCACATATGTGGTATCGCCGTAATCGTACCGACCCATAGAATAAAGGTAACATGTTATTTACGTCGCACAGTGAACGGCGTCAATTTAAAAACGCATAGAACAATGGCGGAATTTCAGTTTTTTTTTATAATCCCCCCCAAAAAGGTTAATAAAAGTTAATATAAAAATTATATGTACCCAAAAATGGTGCCATTAAAAAGCACAACTAATCCCGCAAAAATGTATACGTAGTAAGAAATATCCATGAACATGGGGTATTAGTTGTTATTTTGGCCAAAATACGCAAAGCTCGCAACCCAACGTCAAGGGTCCCCAGTGCCTTGCGAGTCCCTAACCAGAACTTTTCGTTCAATAAAAATGAAAGGAGCGCTGGTCACGCATGCGCACAAGCGCGACCGGCGCTCTATTCATTTCTACGGAGCTGCCGACACAGACCCCGGAAGTCCGAGGTTTGTGATGGAGAATTTCAGGGGACATTCAGTCCCCCGTTCTCCCTATCGCTGCCAGCGATCACACATGTATCCCCTGTCCTGTGGAAAGGGGATACATGTCTTTTGTTTAATGGCAGAGCGGGGAGATACCTCCCTGCTCTGCCATAGTGTTAAGTGGCGTCGCGCTGTAGCAGCCATAGCGGCTGCTAGCGGAGCCTCCGGCCATGGTGGGGGCCTGTGCCGGCGGGTGACACGGGCCCCCTCATGCCACGGGCCCCGTAGCAGCCGCTACGGCTGCTACGGCGGTAGTTACGCCACTGGTTATATTGACTTTTCAAGGTTCCAGAGGATTTTAGAGGTCAATTTGAGCAGATATGCATAAACTATCCACACCGTGCTAAACTTTTTCACTCCACTGTACATGTTCCACATAACTGCTCGATGAGTATATCCTTCTAACTTCAACCTTGCTACAGAAACCTCCACCTGGGACTCTAACACCAACTTCCTTGGTCAGTGAGTCAGAATTTCTTTTTTGATGAGCTTTTTGTCGCCTTTTTGAAGCTGTCAGAGCCCCATTTTCCATTGGTCCTGTGGCTGAGATTGTGTTGCTACCCAAGAAGCAGCCACAGCTTGACACCCAGCCCAGCCCTGTAAATACTATTATTTATGGTTTATTGACTATGGACTATTGAATTTTGTATGATACACAAGAAGCACTTTATTAACATGCTGCCAGTATATGTTTTAACAATATTTGGGCACTGGTAGCATTATTTACATGTATTGTATTCACCTTTTACCTGTAGCCTAACTAAAGCTGAGTTATTCTATTCTCAGACTACTTTGATCCTACAAACTCTGTGAATCTATACTTTATTTAGTTTGCATTTTATCCTATAATTTCATAGTTTATCTATTTACACACATTTTCTCATGTGCAGTGCACAGTACCTAGTAGTTTCTGCAGCGCCCCTTAATGGCCACCGTGAAAATATTGTGTGTGGACGTTAAGATGTTAAATGTTAAAGTCCTGCTCATGAACCAGCCCGATAGACTTCATTACATATAAAACAAGTAAAAACATCACTGTAAAAGCAAAAATCTGATATTTGTGTTAACATTTCATTGTAACATCACTAGAATCACTATATTATATAACACTGCTTTCATTTTTAAACATTTTATTTACACAGCAAGCAAGTGCACACGCCATGCTACCGAGGCAGAATAAAATGAAAAAATCTAGTCTTGGTAAATTGAATCTCCAGGGGTTTGAGATTACGTGCTGTTTGCTGGTAAAGTCATTCTGGTAATTGTATTATTTCAATGGGCGCTATTACCCTTCAATCCTTATTATGTATCATTGTGCACTTCTCACTAATATTGTTATAAAACACACTCTTCAAGTTGTGCATAATACTAATACTATAAACTTATGTAATTGACGGACGTATTTCGACCGCAAGTCCCGGACCGAACACAGTGCAGGGAGCCGGGCTCCTAGCATCATAGTTATGTACGATGCTAGGAGTCCCTGCCTCTCCGTGGAACTACTGTCCCGTACTGAAAACATGATTACAGTACGGGACAGTTGTCCGGCAGCGAGGCAGGGACTCCTAGCGTCGTACATAACTATGATGCTAGGAGCCCGGCTCCCAGCACTGTGTTCGGTCCGGGACTTGCGGCCGAAATACGTCCGTCAATTACGGACGTAATGACCTCGTGTGAATCCAGCCTGAGGCTGGGTTCACACGACCTATTTTCAGACGTAAACGATGCGTATTAAGCCTCATTTTACGTCTGAAAATAGGGCTACAATACGTCGGCAAACATCTGCCCATTCATTTGAATGAGTTTGCCGACGTACTGTGCAGACAACCTGTCATTTACGCGTCGTCGTTTGACAGCTGTCAAACGACAATGCGTAAAAATACAGCCTCGTCAAAAGAAGTGCAGGACACTTATATACATCATATGCAGGGCACTTCTTTCAGACGTAATTTGAGCCGTTCTTCATTGAACTCAATGAAGCACAGCTCAAAATTTACGGCTGTCAGAGAAGCCTCGCAAAATGCGAGTAGGAGCATTTACGTCTGAAACGAGGCAGCTGTTTTCTCCTGAAAACAGTCTGTTTTTTCAGACGTAAAAGCCAGCTAGCGTGTGCACATACCCTTAGGGTTTATTCACACGTGGCAGATTCATTACAGAAATTTCTGCAACTGATGAATCCATTCCAAATATCTAAACGGATTGTTTTTGCAGCATGAGCAGGAATTCTGCAATCCCCATTCAGATGAATGGAAGGGTCGCAAAAATTTCTGCAGCAAATCTGCTGCATGTGAATCTATCCATAAGGTCCATGCACACAGCATTGCATGGTGTGCACAGAGTGCTTCTAGCGGAGAATACCATCATATATATGGAATCTGATGGAGCTGACAGAAAAACCTTAGTGTGCCTTCGTATATACTCGAAGCCATACAGAAATACACTTGAACGGGTGCCGTTTTACGACTCCATACAACTCAGAGGTTGTACGGAGCCATCATAGAGTCATGTGCATAGGACCTTAGAGATTACAAAGTTTTGCATGCTGGAAAAAAAAGGAGAGGCAAAAATACTCTCATTTCCCATATTGACCTTTTACCTCCTGAGTAGTTTGGTGACATTTTCTGCGGTCACTTCAGCTCTTCTTCTGTTTGAATCCTCAAATTAACCTATTAATCAAGTGACAGAGAATCAAATGTAAATGTGGATGAGAATATCCAGGTGTAATTCATCAATGCGGCTTAGTACAAATGTGCAGATGTAGCTAGAGCATATAAAACCAGTGCTAAATATTGCACAGATGGCTTTTAGGAGATTCAAATAAATATGCTAGAAAAGGTTGCAGAATAAAAGCAGAATTCACTGGAAATTGAACAGATGAAGAGACAGATCTTCATCGAGTCAGTAATAAAGAAACTATACAAGACTGAGATATTTCATGTTTGTTACAGATTAATCAGGATTCGGTAACTAAATGTTCTTTCTGGGCTGATTCTCTAAACTGCATTAAAACTGTCACATGAAAATACATCACATATTGCCATCTTGCTCCATAAATTTATCCAATTCTGAAGAAAACAAGCTGGCTTCCTACAAGGTTAAAGGGGTTGTCCTACGAGATGATGCAAAACATACATGTTTTTTCAATTGGAATCATTTAAAATAAATCCTTTTGTTTATATATTGTTGTTACATGCTTGTTATGGCGCCCCCCTTGTGTTCTTTTGATTGCCGCTCAGAATGTTCACCTGTAGTGTGCAGTACCTGTGGGCACACATGCCCAGTAGTTCAGTCCCACCACCCTTTTGACCCTGGTGGTGGAGTGATTCCTGGTTCCAAACTTTTGTCACTCGCACTGGACACAATAGGTAGATGTTCTGAGAGGGAATCAAAAGAACACGAGCGGGCGCCATAACATGTAACAATTCCAATAGAAAAATAGTTATATTTCCGAGATCTAAGATAAGAAATGTAAAATTCAATTGTGGGACAACCACTTTAAGGCTAGACTCAAATCACATTTGGCAAAGTTCTTCGAACAAATGCCTCAGACCTATGTAACTGCCTAAAAAGGTCATGTTTAAGCGTGGCAAAATTTGATTCCGATTTTTGGCTAATACTGGCGCACTTAACCCCTTCCCGCTTTGGCCAATTTTGACCTTCCTGATAGAGCCTCATTTTTCAAATCTGACATATTTCACTTTATGTGTTAATAAGTTCGGAATGCTTTTACCTATCCAAGCGATTTGTTTTCTCATGACACATTGAACTTTATGTTACTGGTAAAATTCGGTTTATATATTCAGTATTTAATTGTGAAAAACACAAAAATTTTGCGAAAAATTGTAAAGATTTGCATTTTTCTAAATTAAAATGTTTCTGCTTGTAAGAGAGGCAGTTATACCACACAAAATTGTTGCTAATTAACATCCCCCATATGTCTAGATTGGCATCGTTTTTTGAACATCCTTTTATTTTTCTAGGACATTACAAGGCTTTGAACTTTAGCAGCAATTTCTCAAATTTCCAAGAAAATTTCAAAATGCTATTTTTATGGGGACCAGTTCAGTTGTGAAGTGGCTTTGAGGGCCTTACATGTCATGTTAGAAACCACCAATAACTCACCCCATTTTAAAAGCTTCACCCCTCAAAGTTTTCAAAACAGCATTTAGAAAGTTTCTTAACCCTTTAGACGTTTCACAGGAATTAAAGCAAAGTAGAGGTGAAATTTACAAATTTCAAATTGTTTTTGCAGAAATTCATTTTGAATCCATTTTTTTTGTTACCAGATAAACACAACTGTATATTTATTGCCCAGGTTCTGCAGTTTTAGGAAATATCCAACATGTGGCCCTAGTGTGTTTATGGACTGAAGCACAGGCCTCAGAAGTAAAGGAGCACTTTGGGGAGAATTTTGGGGCCTACTTTTTATTAGAATATATTTTAGGCACCATGTCAGGTTTGAAGGGCTCTTGTGGTGCCAAAACAGTGGAAATCTCCCAAAAGTGACCCCATTTGGGAAACTACACTCCTCAACTAAATTATCTAGGGGTATAGTGAGCATTTTGATCCCACAGGTTTTTGCATAAATTATTGGAAATAGTCCAAGAAAATGAAAATCTCCAACTTTTTAAAGAAAATGTAGGTTTAACAATTTTTTTCTCATTTCCACAAGGACTAAAGGAGAAAAAGCACCACAACATTTGTAAAGCAATTTCTCCCGTGTAAAATAAAACCCCACATGTGTGGCAATGACTGTGGTGATCAGACAGCAGAAGCAAAAAAGCACTTTCTTATTTTTACACAGTAGTGCAGATTGCACTACAAATCCCAGCAAAGCCACAGCAGACAATCTCTCAACCACTTTGCACGCTGCCTCAAACTGGATCATAACACCCGCCGGTGCTCTGATTGGTCGGTCATTATAGACCGACCAATCAGAGCACTCCTAGCGGTGGCATCACTGCCACCCCCTAGATGATTTTGGTGGTGACGGGTACTGTCTTAGGCAGCACCAACCACCACCGTCTAACTGTGCCCTGTGACTCCAGGGCACAGTTTTAACAAAAATGCCTGCGATTGCCCAGTCAGAATTGACCGACCAATAGCAGCGATCGCCAATGCGGGGGGGCCGAAACATTACCCTGGGAGAGTAGTAGAGATGGCATGCTGTCAGGGATAGCAGCCATCTTTACTTTGTCACGGTGCATTAGCACTGGTGACCGCTTCCCGCTGAGTAGTACCTATCCTTACTGTGTGAGTCTCCATCCATATTACTAGATGTGTTTCTGAATAAAAGCTTCTTCTTTACTGACAAGCAGAGAAGGCATTTTCTATTGGGTGGTGGCAGTTGGAGAGTGGAACTGAGCATGTACGTCCACCCTCATTCAGCTTAGTAACAGAATATGCACATTACTATACATATTGAACACCAGGGGGTGCCATTATAATGAAGTAAAGGGAGTATCTCGCAACTTGAGCATTTTTGTAACATGAGGTAAATTACAAAACTATTTAATTGCTAATGCTGAATTATATTGCAATAACATTTTATGCTAGAACAACCCTTTTAAGGGCTTATGTATCACCAGTGTATTTTGTGTGACATGTTCGTTGGGACCCTGTTACAGTTCTTAGGAGAGGGTGGGACTGAGATAGTGAGCGTGTGACAATTACAAGTGACTTATGTGTATTGTAACGTGACTTCTATGTATGTTTAGGTAAGTGGGGTGCGGTATAATTAGGATTGTGATATTGTGTTTATACTGTACTGTGATTAGTTACTGTATTTTATATATGAGAGTGATTACTGTATGTTAATAAATATCTTTATTTACTATACGGTCTTATTCCCTTGTGTAGCAGCAAAAGCAATTAGATCGACGTTAGTATAAGGAAAAGGTAGGGGAACTAGGCATAACCCTAGTGACCGTGATAATAAAGGAAGTAGTAATAGTGGGTGACACTAGGTGTAACGTCTATGGCCACGGTCCATCGTTCTGCCTTAATCCCCGACGGCCGTGGCCATGGACATCTTACCTGCTTGCAGCGTCGTCCTCCTGTGAGGCGCTGGCACTCACTTCCGGACTTTGAGTGTCTCCGGCGGGCGCGCGCACGGTCTTAAAGCGCCAGTGCGCACATTTTTGCAGGAGGTCTGCAATATAGCCCTAGCTATAAAAAGGGCTCTGCCCTCTTGCTCTTTGCCAGAGCGTTGTTTGTTACTTAAAGTTTGTCGTGCTTATGGTCTCCCAGTGTCTTCCAGTTTCCCAGTGTACCTTGTTTCTGTATCCTGTATCCTGTTTCCGTGCTACCCAGTTCTAGTGCTGTGCCGTGCTGTGCTGTTGCCGTGCTGTGCTACAGTCTACGCTTGATTTGCTATGCCTCACCTGATGTCTTCCCGCCGCCTGGTCCTGGACGTGCCTGCCTCTTCTCTTTACTGCCTACGATTGCCTCAGGTACCCTCGCTGAACTATTTGAACTCTGTACTTACCTGTTTGGCCAGCTGCCATCCAGCTACGCAGTACGGCCCACTGGGTCCACACCCCGCATTGTAACACTAGCCAGTGAACCCCGCTATTACCCCACCCCCTTTAACAGTTCCCACTCTAAATAATTGCATGTTTTTTTTTCTGCTAGATGCCACACAATCACTGTCCCGCTGCTCCATGCGGCCGGGGGTATGTCCCACTGTGAACTGTGTTTGTGTCCTCAGGACGCAGACACAGTTGAACTTAATACTTAAGCAGGGAACGATCAGGTCCCTGCATCAGGACAGTGGCATCAGGGGATCCTCCGTAGTCGACTCCGCTATTGATTCCGTCGTAAAACCGGAAACCTGACAGAATGGTGACGAACGGAAACCATTAGCAATGTTTCCGTCACCATTGAGATCAATGGTGACTGAAACGGAAGCTGTGCTGTCACTTTCACTTTCCGTTGCGGGGTTCACCCGACAGAAACCTCCGACGGAACCCCGGAACAGAAAGTGAACGGTGATGTGAACAGGCCCTAAGGTTGCGTTCACATATATCAGTTGTATCAGCATCAGGCCCTTAGGCTCTGTTCACATCTGCATTGGGGTCCCGTTCTGACGTTCCGTCGGAGGTTTCCGTCAGGACGGGACCCGAGAAGACACAAACTGACACCGACGGAAACCAGAGGTTTCCGTCTCCATCACCATTGATTTCAATGGTGACGGAGCCGGTGCCCGTGGTTTCCGTTTGCCTATTTTGTGCACCGGACCCACCGTTTTTACGGAAGCAATAGCGTAGTCGAACGGGATCCCAGAACCATCAGAACGGGACCCCAATGCAGATGTGAACAGAGCCTAAGGAATATATGGGATTAGTTTTGTCATCAGTTTCCTTCTCACTTTTTATTTTATTTTTTATTTTTTACTACTACACTGTACGGCCAGTCATATGTGAAAGAGCCCTTACTCCCTTGATTCCTAGTGGCAGGTGTAGCGCAACTTTCCTACTTCACGCTGGAAACATACGTTTGTGGTAATGTAATGGGACAATATCATATTTTTATTAGCTTTGTATCAAAGGCAGGAATTTATTTTTATTTTGGACAGATATAACCTATTTTATTGTTTTTTTTAATTAATATGGCAGCATATAGTCCACCATTTGGCATGTGAAGTATTATTTGTCTTCATTTTCACCTCCCCTCCTGGTTTGTATATGAACTATTGTGACTTCCAAAGCCAACCAGCCTAGACCTCTTGCCTGTTTGGCATCTGCTCCCTGTGACATTGTAATGTAGTGTCAGCGGGATACTGTACATGAGGTAATGTTGTTACATAAACTGTATTGCTCAATCTGTTTCCCTGCTAATATTCCTTTTAATTAACGGAAGTGTCAAATATCCAACAAGCACAGGCGGAGGCTGACATAAATGTTTAAAAATGTTGCTTTGAAATGCAGAAGTGTAACAAGAAGATAACTTTGTTTGATATAAAGGAGAAAGCACAGTAGGGGCTTCTAAGATTTACAAAGGTTAAACATGAGGTGTGTCGCTCATCATATTTAAAATTCAGAGTTCTACGAGCGTGCCTGTAATTCAATAGCTCAGACTGAAATAGTAAAATGGAAAATACAGAGCAAAAAAAACCTAGAAATATACAGTTCAGATTCTTCCCATTTTATTCATGTAATTGAATAAAGGTATACATGCATAGTCAAAAGTGTACAATTATTTCCCACAGAAACACAGAAAAAGAACATACAAACCCTATGCAGATGTTGCCCTAGCTGGCTTTGAATCCATGCCCAGTGCTGCAATGTCGCAGTTATAACTATTGACCCACCATGCATATAATAACATTTACATTGATTTGATCTCATTCTTTTAGACAACCCTTTTCCATTTCAAATATAAAGACAAATAATAGAAGGAAGTCCTCCAATTAAGATCCCCCTTGAGTCGAGAGCTGCTGCGAAGAGGCTCTTGATATGGAGGACCCATTGCATCCATGAAGTACTCAGACATACATTGACGCTGCGTGGTGTTCAATTTCCTTTGCAGTGTCACTGCAAGAAGGTCCAGCCTAATATTGGATAGTGTTTGAGCGGCATCTCCTGTTGACACCCCACTTCCCCTACATGGAATACTATCATACAGTGTACAGAAGACCATACCATACAGGACCCAATTATAAGTACCATTTATACTGGTGCCCAAATAACTGTGCCATACATTGACCAATTAATATCTTTGTATAGTTACCCCTAAAAACAATATTATACGTGCTACTACCACCATACACTGAAAAAATAAGTACATACTGCCATACAGTGCTCAAGTAATACCAACATACAATGACCACATAACAGATCCATACATAAAGTCATCTAATAAATGCTATTAATATCTATGGTGCCATCTTCAGCAGGGGTGTCTTATGTGCCCTGTGTGATAGAATAGGCTACACACCTCTAGGCTGGCCCTGACTGCAAGGAAAAAGTGTACTTAGCTTTGTCCATAGGGAACATCCCCTTAAATGGAATCTCTCATGTATTTAATTTTGGGTTCATTAATTACATGTAAGTCTGTAGAAGAAAAATAATGTGATTGTGTGTGTGTGGTTTGGTTTTTTTAGAAATTGTTATAGCTATTTATTTTTTTATTTTTAAAAATGTCCCTGGCCGCAGTTAAATTGAAGACATAGACTTTCTTCTTGTATTGTCTGTACAGACATTGCAGCAGGGTTTGTGTGCTTTATGGCAGCTGTAATGAATTACAGTTACTTGACAATGTAACCTATATGACCTTGTTAGAAATCCCATTACAAAATTATGGGCGTTAACATGGAGATGGACCCCCTTTGAGACTATAATAGTCTCTACTCTTCTGGGAAGATTTTGTGTCTGTGGGAATTTGTGCCTATTCAGCCCTAAAGAACATTGATGAGGTCAGGCACTGGTGTTGGATGAGAAGGTCTGTCTCACAATCTGCATTTCAATTCATCCCCTGGTGTTTGATGGGTTTGAGGTCAGGGCTCTGTGAAGGCCACTCAAGTTCCTCCAGATCAAACTTGTCACACCATGTCTTTATCGACCTTGCTTTGTGCACAGGGCCGCAGTCAAGCTGGAACAAGAAAGGGCCGAACCCCAAATTGTTGCCAAAAAGTTAGACGCATACAATTGTCCTAAATATCTTTGCATGCTGTAGCATTAAAACTTCCCTTCACTGGAAACCTGAGGCTGAAACTATACAAAATAGCCCCAGATCTATATCTCTCCTCCAACAAATTTTAGAGCAGGCACTATGAATTTTGGTAGGTATTGTTCTCCGGGTATCTGCCAAACCGAGATTTGGCCATCAGACTGTCAGCTAGTGAAATGTGATTCATCACTCCAGAGAACACGTACCACTGCTCCAGAGTTTAGTGTCAGCATGTTTTACACCACTCCAGCCAACGCTTGGCATTGTGCATGGTGATCTTATGCTTGTGTGCAGCTGCTCCACCAGGCAAACCATTTCCTGAAGCTCCTGATGCATGGTTCTTGTCCTTATGTCACTTACGAAGGCTGTTTGGAACTCCACAGTGAGCGATACAACAATGAATAGGCGATTCTTATGCTCCGTGTGCTTCAGCACTCGGCGGCCCCACTCTATGAGTTTGTGTGGTCTACTGCTTCGTGGTTGAGATGTTGCCCTACAATACTAGCACTTTGAATTGGCGGGGACAGACCAGAAATTTCACAAACTGATCTGTGGCAAAGGTGGAATCCTATGACAGTGCCACATTTTAAGTCACTTAGCTCTTTAGTGCGACCCATACTACTAAGAATGTTTCTCTATAAAGCAATTACATGACTGTGTGCTTGATTTTATGCACCTGTTTGCAATGGGTGTGGCGGAACTGAATACCTGAACTCGCTTAATAGGATGGGTGTCCACATATTTTTTGCCCATATAGTGTGGTTGAATGAAGCACTAGGGCATATTAAATTATTCTTCAAGTGTAAATTTAGTTTCTGACATATTTGTCTTGCCAGTGGTTTACGTGTACACAGTATATATGTGCAGGCAAAGAGATCAATAATCCCTTTGTCAGTATTATTTTTCATTTAGAATGTGCTTTCTCAGAATTCTCTAAAAACATGTGGCTAAATGAGTTCTTTAAGGGACTTTCCACATTTTTCTGCATGAATGAATATTGTATTAGATGTGACAGTTATACTTACTCTATATTTTAAGCATCATGCACTTTTCCCAATATAATGCTGTCAATTTGACCTGCATCATTTATCTAAAACAAAAAGTCAAAGGAAGGTCAAGTCTTTGAACCTCGTGACAGCGTTTTTGAAATTTGTGTGCACACATTAAATGGTCAGATAACATACATCAGACAGCCTAGATTACAGAACAAGTTGGTTGGCAGCAATCATCCGGAAAATTGATCTAAAATCTTGAAATTGATTTTGTTTTAATGATTTATACACATATTGGTTGATTCCATTGATTATGTCTGTAGAAGACATCAGGTCTATTTGCTGATCACTGGAGAAACTTTCAGTTATTATTCAGTTCTCATGTTGTTCATAAATTACATTAAGTAAATAGCATCAGAGGCAGAACTTGAAACTCCTGGGCCCCAATGCAAAATTTGTATCAGGGCCTCCCACCTACTACGTACCTTTATAATACTGGTGTCTTTTTATTTGGCAGAGGGGCCTTTAGGCGACCTCAGGCACCAGGTGCTACCACTGCTCTCTTCATAGCTACGCCCCAGCTCTGCATGATAATAACAAATTATATTTTGCGGACCTAGAGACAAATGTTTGGTAGATATTAAATAGATAGATGATATACATACATAGATGATAGATGTGTCTTTCCTATGAAAAAAAGTTACTTCTCAAACCAGGATGTACAGTTACTGAGCATTTCCTGGTGCTCACTGTGCTAACGGACAATGTCTGGAAACTGGGAGATCAGCTGTTCCTGACAGCTGACAGACACTAGTTGTTGGCCATCGGTCCATCGCCGGTGATTTTGTCAATTAACCCCTAAAATACGACGGTCGATAGCGATCATTGTATTTAAAGGTTTGTAGCAGATCAGCACCCCTCGCGACGCGATCGTGGGAGGTGCCGATGGTTGGCATGGCAACCGGCCTGACAATGGCCTATAGGTCTGTCATGTACGAGAGCCTATGAGGATCGGCTTCCAGCAGGTTCTGATAGGCTTCCTGTCAGTGTCACAATGACAGCTCTAATACATTACATTACATAGGTTGTGTAATGTATTATAGCAAAGATCAGTGTTGCAAGTCTTCAAGTCCCCTATTGGGACAAAAAAAAAAGTTTAAAAAGTTAGTAAAAGTGTTGTAAAAGAGTGTAAAAATAAAAGTTATAAATTAAAAAAACAAAAACTGCTTTTCTTCCTATAAGTCTTTTATCCGCATTCGTAACGACCCAAGCTATAAAACTATGATGTTATTTTTCGCGCATGGTGAACACCACAAAAAAACTAAATAAAAAATAATGCCAGAATTGCTATTTTTTGGCAACGCCATTACCTCACCCAAAACATATAATAATAAGTGATCAAAAAGTCTCATGTACCCCAAAATAGTACCAATAAAAACTACAACCTGTCCCGAAATAACAAGCCCTTACACTGCTTTTTAGACTAAAAAATAAAAATGTTATGGCTCTCAGAATATGGTGACACAAAATATAAATGATTTAAAGAAAAAGTGATTTTATTGTGCAAAAGCTGCAAAACATAAAAAAAACTATATACATATGGTATCGTCGTAATCGTATCAACCCGCAGAGTAAAGTAAAATTGTCATTTATAGCCCACGGTGAACACTGTAAAAAACAAAAGAACAAAATCATTGTCAGAATTGCTGGTTTTTGGTCACCTAGCTTGCCAAAAAATTGACTAAAAAGTGATAAAAAAAATCACATGTACCCCAAAATGGTACCACTGAAAACTACAGATTGTCACACAACAAATAAGCCCTCACACAGCTCCGGTGGATAAAAATAAAAAAGTTCTGGCTCTCAGAATATGGCAACACAAAATGTGCAGAGTGATCCAAAAGGGGGATAAGATTAGGCACCATTTATCAGTGCGACACCGGTCACACATGTGCGGATTATTATTTATTTACCCCATTCTTATATCCTCTTATTATGCCCTGATGTACTCTGCCCAGCCTACATATGCCCCCACATTATAAACTGAAATACCAGTAATACCCCAAACAGAACATCTACCAAGAAAAATCTTTGCTCCAAAAGCCAAATGGTGCTCCCTCCCTTCTGAGCCCTACAGTGTGACCAAACATCAGTTTACGTCCACATATATGGCATCGCCATACCCGGGAGAACCCGCTTACATTTTATGAGGTATTTGTCTTCAATGGCACAAGATTGAAATATTCACTTTGCAATATCTACTGTGCATTAATTAATTTCTAATGAATAAACACTTGTAGGGTCAAAATGCTCACTACACCCCTTAAAATGCCTCAAGTGGTATAGTTTCCAAAATAGTGGTCACTACTTGGCGGTTTGTTTTACTATTTCGCCTCAGAGCCCTGCAATTGTGGGCCAATGCTGTGAAAATCACCAAAATGTTGCTCTTCACTTCTGAGCCCTGTCATATGTCCAGGCAAATGATAAATGCCCTGAGGGGTGTAGTTTCCAAAATGGGGTCACTTCTTGGGGGCTTCCACTGTACTCTGGTACCTCAGGGATTTTGCTAAAGCGACATGGCACCCAAAAATCAATCCTGCAAAATCTGCAAGCCAAATAGCGCTCCTGCCTTTCTGAGCCCAACAGTAGTTTATGACCACATGTGGGTATTGACGTATTCGGGAGAAATTGCTTTACAGATGTTGGGGTTCTTTTTCTCCTTTTTCCTTTGTGAAAATGAAGAAATGCAACATTTTATTGGAAAAAATTTTGATATTCATTTTCACGGCCTAATTCTAAAAAAATCTGCAAAAGACCTGTGGGGTCTAAATACCCACTATAGCCCTCGATAAATTCCTTGAGGGCTGGAATTTCCCGATCGGGGTCACTTTTGGGTGGTTTCGACTGATTTGGTCCCTCAGGGGCTTTGCAAATGCAGCACGGCACCCGAAAACCATTCCAGCAAAACTTGAGCTCCAAAAGTCAAATGGTTCTCCTTCCTTTCTGAGCCCTGCCATGAGTCCAAACAGCAGTTTATTGCCAAATATGGGGTATTGCCGTAATCAGGAGAAAATGCTTTTCAAGTATTGGGGTGCTTTTTCTCCTTTATGCCTTGTAAAAATTGATTATCTATGTTTTATTGGAAACAAAATGTAGATTTTTATTTTCACTGTCTAATTCCACTAAATTCAGCAAAAAACCTGTGGGGTTAAAATGCTCACTATACCTCTTGATAAATTCCTTGTGGGGTATAGTTTGCCAATTGGTGTATTTTTGGGGCTGTTTCCACTGTTTTGGGACCACAAGACCTGACATTTTGCCTAAAATATAATCTAATAAAAAGGACGCCCCAAAATCCTCTATGTGCTCCTGAGGCCAGTGTTTCAGTCCATAGACAAACTAGGGCCACATGTGGGATATTTCTAAAAAGAGCAGAATCTGGGTAATAAATATTGAGCTGTGTTTTTCTGGTAAAACCTTCCTCGTTACAGAAAAAAATGGATTAAATTGGATTTTCTAAAGAAAAAAATGAAACTTGTAAATTTCACATTCACATTGCTTTAATTCCTGTAAAACACCTAAAGGGTTAAGAAACTTTCTAAATGCTGTTTTGAATACTTTGATGGCCAGTTTTTAAAATTGGGTGACTTATGGTGGTCTCTAATATATAAGGCCCTCAAAAACCCTTCAGAACTGAACTGGTCCCTAAAAAAATAGGTTTTGGAAATTTTCTTGAACATGTGAGAAATTGCTGCTAAAGTTCTAAACCTTGTAACATCCTAGAAAAGTAAAAGGATGTTCAAAAAGTGATGCCAACCTAAAGTAGACATATGGGAAATCTTAACTAGTAACTATTTTGTTCGGTATTACTATCTGTTGTACAAGGACATTGAAATTTAGAAAAATGCAAATTCACAAATAAATACTGAATATATTGACCACATTTTTCCACTAATAAAAAGTACAATATGTCACGAGAAAATAATCACTTGAATAGGTAAAAGCATTACGAAGTTATTACCACATAAAGTAAAACATGTCAGATTTGAAAACAAATTATGGTGTCCACAAGGCCAAAACAGGCTGTGTCCTGAGGGGGTTAATATTTTTCATAGGTGCCCAGGAGCTTCAAGCTACTCCTCTGAGAGATACTCAATGTTGACTAGATACCTCCAATACTACATTATTATCTGTTTCCATGAAGATTTATAGGTGTGCATAGAAGCTGTAGACACAAAACGATAGGAAGTTCTTATCAAGGCCATGTGATAATTTGCTTCATTTTCATTTCAGAGGCATTAGAACAATATAAAAATGGTTGCACAGGATTTCAGACATTGAATTACATATAAAGTATAAATGTTATAGGAATAAGAAAGGATTATTTTGTGCTATAGTAGAAAATGCTTAATTTCAGTTAAGATAGTATAGTATTATATTATTTGTATAAAAAGGGCTGCAAATTATCACTATACCAAAATCACATCTTTGTATAACCAAAGCAATTTTCTAAGGCATTAAGCAAATACTTGAGACCAAATTTTTCCAATCGATTCTTGTTGACAATCTTAGAGTGACAGTTCATTATTGGGAAGTGCAATATTTTCAAAATCAGTTACATCTTGACGAATGGAAAGAAAAAAGTCTGCACACCGTGTTATAAAGTTAGGATCGAAACAAGATGATTTATATACTGTCACTTATTTTAGGTATTCAACCAACTTCAGTAATGACAAAATCAAATGTAATCTGTGGTCCGAATACTTATGGAAAAAAAAATCTTTACGCAATTACTTATTTTTGTATTCTATTTTTGGATTAAACCCTTATCCCCGGCACTAGTTGTGCGGCCGTAGTCCAAGAGATATTAATCCTTCTTGCTAATTGCTCTTTCAGTCACCATGATGCTTCAGGGCTCACAGCCTGAGTCTGGATGTAAACAACTACAGATGGAGATTGTTGATGCCGCTGATTGACATGCCATGTTCTGAACCTTCATCTGTGGCAGATGACTTTGTAGCGTTATATAAATATTATTTTAACAGTATTTGCTGCTTCTTTCTCCTTTATTGTATGTAGCCACATGGTTCACAATTAGAGATGAGCGAACTTATGAAAAGTTCGGTTCGGCTAGTTCGCCGAATTTCACTAAAAAGTTCGATTCGGACCGAACTAGTTCTGACCGAACCTGTAATTTCCGTGCACCAAGTATGGTACTGTCCAGGGTGCTGAGAGAGTTAATGGGCTGCACTAACTCTTTCAGCAACCTTGACAGTACATGCTCGGCGCACGGAAAATACAATTTTAATGTAATAAAAAAAAATAATAAATACGTTTATACTTACATTCCTCCTGTCCAGCCTCCAGCAATGACGTTTCATCCATGTCGCCGCTGCAGCCAATCACAGGCTGTAGTGGCGGTCACACACGTCAGGATGACGTCAGAAGGCCGGCCTCCAGGGATGACGCTTCATCCCACGTGGCTGCCTCTGCAGCCAATCACAGGCTGCAGCGGCCTCTGCAGCCAATCACAGGCTGCAGCGGCCTCTGCAGCCAATCACACGCTCCTCTCCTGAAATACTCTGTGCTGCGCTGCCTTAAACTCTGTGGACAGGTCAGGATCTTGTTTCTTTTAAATGCTGCTGGGGAACCCGCTCGATCCACTATATAATGCTGCGCTACAGTGCAGCATTTAACCCCTTCCCGACATTTGCCGTAAATGTACGTCATGGAAAGCATTGACTTCCCGCATCTTGCCGTACATATACGCCGAATGTTTGGGACCGGCTCAGAAGCTGAGCCGGTGCCATCACCACCGGATCTCAGCTGTATCTTACAGCTGACATCCGGCTGTAACGGCGGGGACCGAAATTAGCTTCGATCCCCGCCATTAACCCCTTAAGTGCAGCGCTCAAACGCGATCGCTGCACTTAAGGTGTTTGCAGCTCATCGGAACCCCAGTAATGAAATTGCCGGCGTTCCGGTGGCTGCAATGGCAACCGGAGGCCTAATACTGGCCTCCCGGTCTGCCTAGCATCGAAGCCGGTCAAGATCCGCCCGGCGGCGGAGCCTGATCGGCTTCCGTAGCTGCCGGCAAGATGGCGCCGGGTCAGGAGCTGATCCGGCGTCATCAGCGGTGGAAGTCAGCTGTACTGTACAGCTGACATCCACCTGTAACGGCAGGAACCGGAGCTAGCCTACTTCCAATAATTTATGCAAAAAACCTGTTGGATCAAAACGCTCACTATACCCCTAGATAATTTTCTCAATGGGTGTAGTTTCCAAAATGGGGTCACTTGTGGGGGGTTTCTACTGTTTTGTCCCCTCAGGGGCTTTGTAAATGTGACATGGCCTCCGCAACCCATTCCTGCTAAACTTGAGCTCCAAAAGCCAAATAGCGCTCCTTCCCTTCTCAGCCCTGCCGTGTCTCCAAACAACCGTTTATTACCACATGTGGGGTATTGTTTTACTTGGGAGAAATTGCTTTACAAATTTTACGGTGCTTTTTCTCCTTTAGTCCTTGTGGAAATGAGAAAAAAAAAATTCACGTCCTATTTCCAATAATTTCTGTAAAAAACCTGTGCGGTCAAAATGCTCACTGTACCCCTAGATAATTTCCTTGAGGTGTGTAGTTTCCCAGATGGGGGTCACTTTTGGGGGATTTTGACTGTTTTGGCACCGCAAGAGCCCTTCAAACCTGACATGGTGCCTAAAATTTATTCTAACAAAAAAAAGGCCCCAAAATCCACTAGGTGTTCCTTGGCTTCTGAGGCCGATGCTTCAGTCCAGTAGCACGCTACGGCCACATGTGGGATATTTCCTAAAACTGCAGAAACTGGGCAACAAATATTGAGTTGCATTTCTCTGGTAAAACCTTCTGTGTTATAAAAAAAATTGTACTAAAAATTTATTTCTGCAAAAAAATATGAAATTTGTCAATTTCACCTCTACTTTGCTTTAATTCCTGTGACATGTGTAAAGGGTTAAGACATTTTCTAAATGCTGTTTTGAATACTTTGAGGGGTGAAGTTTTTAAAATGGGGTGACTTTTTGGGGGTTTCTAATATAGAAGGCCCTCAAAGCCACTTCACAACTGAACTGGCCCCTGTAAAAATGGCCTTTTGAAATTTTCTTGAAAATGTGAGAAATTGCTGCTAAAGTTCTAAGCCTTGTGATGTCATAGAAAAATAAAAGGATGTTCAAAAAAACAATGCCAATCTAAAGTAGACATATGGGGGATGTTAATTAGCAACAATTTTGTGTGTTATAACTGCCTGTCTTACAAGCAGATACATTTAAATTGAGAAAAATGCTAATTTTTGCAATTTTTCGCTAAATTTTGGTGTTTTTCACAATTAAATACTGAACATATCGAGCAAATTTTGCCAGTAACTTAAAGTCCAATGTGTCACGAGAAAACAATCTCAGAATCGCTTGGATAGGTGAAAGCATTCCGGAGTTATTACCACATAAAGTGCCACATGTCAGATTTGAAAAATGAGGCTCGGTCAGGAAGGTCAAAAGTGGCTAAAGAGGGAAGGGGTTAAAAGAAACAGGATCTTGACCTGTCCACAGAGTTTAAAGCAGCACAGAGTATTTCAGGAGATGAGCGTGCAGATTCAGTGCTGCTGTGAACTCTGCTCTTACCATTACGTAGCTCTCAGTCTGTTACCTCTCCTCCACTTCTGTCCTCAATAACACCTTCACATGATTGGCAAGTCACCGCAGCACAGAGTATTTCAGGAGATGAGCGTGCGGATCTTGTGCGGGGTGGTGACTTGCCAATCATGTGAAGGTGTTATTGAGGACAGAAGTGGAGGATAGGTAACCGACTGAGCTACGTAATGGTAAGAGCAGAGTTCACCGCAGCACAGAGTATTTCAGGAGATGAGCGTGCAGATTCAGTGCTGCTGTGAACTCTGCTCTTACCATTACGTAGCTCTCAGTCTGTTACCTCTCCTCCACTTCTGTCCTCAATAACACCTTCACATGATTGGCAAGTCACTACCCCGCACAAGATCCGCACGCTCATCTCCTGAAATACTCTGTGCTGCGGTGACTTGCCAAACATGTGAAGGTGTTATTGAGGACAGAAGTGGAGGAGAGGTAACAGACTGAGAGCAACGTAATGGTAAGAGCAGAGTTCACAGCAGCACATAATCTGCACGCTCCTCTCCTGAAATACTCTGTGCTGCTGTGAACTCTGCTCTTACCATTACGTAGCTCAGTCTGTTACCTCTCCTCCACTCCTGTCCTCAATAACACCTTCACATGATTGGCAAGTCACCACTACGCACAAGATCCGCACGCTCATCTCCTGAAATACTCTGTGCTGCTGTGACTTGCCAATCATGTGAAGGTGTTATTGAGGACAGAAGTGGAGGAGAGGTAACAGACTGAGAGCTACGTAATGGTAAGAGCAGAGTTCACAGCAGCACTGAATCTGCACGCTCATCTCCTGAAATACTCTGTGCTGCCTTAAACTCTGTGGACAGGTCAGGATCCTGTTTCTTTTAAATGCTGCACTGTAGAGCAGCCTTATATAGTGGATCGAGCGGGTTCCCCAGCAGAATTTAAAAGAAACAGGATCCTGACCTGTCCACAGAGTTTAAGGCAGCACAGAATATTTCAGGAGATGAGCACGGCCGGCCACGGGCAGCCGGTCGTTTTTCCGAGCCGTGCTCCCATTATAAAGTATAGGAGCACGGCCCGTAAAATAAAAAAATAGAACATGTTCTATCTTTTTAACGGCACGGGCACCTTCCCGTGAGAAAACGGGAAGGTACCCGTGGCTAACAAAAGTCTATGGGCCCGCTATTTTGGGTCGTAATTACGACCCGTAATAACGGGTGTTTTTACGGTCGTGTGCATGAGGCCCCGTAATGACGGGTGGCTACATGTGTGCACCCGTCATTACGGCAGCGTTGCTAAGCGACGTTAGTAAATAGTCACTGTCCAGGGTGCTGAAAGAGTTAACTGATCGGCAGTAACTGTTTCAGCACCCTAGACAGTGAATTCCGATCAGAATATAGAGTAACCTTTAAAAAAAAAAAGACGTTCATACTTACCGAGAACTTTCTGCTTCCTCCAGTCCGGTCTCCTGGCCGTTGCCTTGGTGACGCGTCCCTCTCGACATCCGGCCCGACATTCCTGGATGACGTTACAGCCCAAGTGACCGCTGCAGCCAATCACAGGCTGCAGAGGCCTCTGCAGCCAATCACAGGCTGCAGAGGCCTCTGCAGCCAATCACAGGCTGCCGCGTCAGAAAAGAAGGTCGGACTGGAGGAAGAAGAGGGACTCGTCACCAAGACAACGACCGGGTACGTATGAAATGCTTTTTATTTTATTTTTAATCAGCAGCCTCTTTTCTCTATCAGTGATTGATAGAGACAAGTGGCTGCCGATTTGTATAATATTTTTGACCGGGTTCGGTCAAAACGGGTTCGGCCGAACCCGGTGAAGTTCCGATTCGCTGCGAACCGAACTTTTCCTGATGTTCGGACCGAAACCGGGTTCGGTTGTCCCGGTTCGCTCATCTCTATTCACAATGTTATGGGGAAAGAAATGACATGGACATATAGTCATAGTAATGTAAAACGTAAATATTTAAAGCATTCCGCCAGTAACAACTGTATATTATAATCCTATGCTGGCACTTTCTAATAGAAGACTCTTTGCTATATACTCCATTAGAAGCTGTGCCGTTTTGTGATAATATTCACCAAACACCCCCACTACACATCTTCAATAATTTGCAGGAGATGCCCTCTATATTCTAGGTACTGTACCCACCAGAAGCCTCAGTCTCTGCCTGAAGCTGAGTCCTCCAAGTGGGTACATTAGGAAATAGACCCTGGCCACCCAGCCTCATTCCATTAAAGTACATATAAAAAATAACTGCCGTTTGAAGCATTTTTTATGGCATTCCTTAAATTTATGTCATTTTGTAGAAACGTTTTTCCAGGGGTTTATGAAGTTTTTATGAAGAATTATAAGGAGAAAATTGCCAGAAAACATGCCTTGTTCCCAAAAATGCCACTAAAACGCCACAAACAAAATGCTGTGTATATAGAAATTCTCCGATTTTACTATAGACTTTTAACCAACCGAACGTCGTTTTAGCTCATTCCAAAAAAGCCTCAAAATTGCTGTAAGAACAAGGACAAACGCTTACAGCCATGCATCAGGGGTGTTGAGTGCAGAGCAGCATTGAATGGAGGCACAGTTCTCTATTGCTATTGCAAAGAGGGTGATATTATTATGTGCCATTACATATTAGGGCAAAGCCCCACGTGGCGGAATTGCTCTTGAATTCCGCTGCGGACACTCCGCAGCGTTAATCCGCAGCGGACCCGTTTCTCCATTGCCTTCAACTTCTTTTTAGTAGGCTTTGTTTAGACGAGGCTGAAAATTCCGCTGCGGAGCATAGGCTGCGGTGCGGAATTTGGTGTCCGCAGCATACAATGGATGTTGCGGACCAGTGGCGGACTGGTTGCGGACTCATTGCGGAAGTTCTCCATTGACTTCAATGGAGATTCTAAATTCCGCAATGAAGTCCGCAGATGTCATGCACATGTAATGAGTGCTGCGGATGCGTATTGCTTTTTTAACATGACATTTCTTCATTCTGGCTGGACCTATGTATTTCTAGGTCTACAGCCAGACTGAGGAAGTCAATGGGGCTCCCGTAATTACGGGTGACTATGTGTGTGCACCCGTAATTACGGGAGCGTTGCTAGGCGACATCAGTAAATAGTCACTGTCCAGGGTGCTGAAAGAGTTAAGCGATCGGCAGTAACTGTTTCAGCACCCTGGACAGTGACTACCGATCCCAATATACAGCAACCTGTAAAAAAAATAGAAGTTCATACTTACCGAGAACTCCCTGCTTCTGTCTCCAGTCCGGCTTCCCAGGATGACGTTTCAGTCTAAGTGACGGCTGCAGCCAATCACAGGCTGCAGCGGTCACATGGACTGCCGCGTCATCCAGGGAGGTCGGGCTGGATGCCGAAAGAGGGACGCGTCACCAAGACAACGGCCGGTAAGTATGAAATTAGTTTACTTTCACAAGGAAAGTGCTGTCCCTTCCCTCTATCCTGCACTGATAGAGAGAAGGGAAGTACTTTCACCGCAATACGTAGCAGCTAGTCCGCATCAATTTTCTGCACATTTTGGGCAGATCCGCCACAGAATCTGCAACGCAGATTCTGTGCGGCATTGATGCGGACCGTTGAGGAGGAAAACCGTCACGTGGGGCTTTGCCCTTAAAATGGTATTATAACTGGAGGTACTTGGCAACTGGTACGAGCTAATAGCCCCTACGGCAACTGCACTATCAAGTGTGCTGTAGGAAACTCCTTTTAGACAGAGTACTTCAGCACAACAACCTGGAAGTCACACCACCGACCGTGCGATACAGCAAATATCAATTCACCTGCAATAAATGCAGCACGGCTATCTGGAGTTGCTGAATGAACACATTTGCTCAGCTCTCAGGTTATAAATGACAGTGCACGGGGTACATCTCCTCTATGCACTGTGAACTTGAAAACGAACTTATAAACGAAGGGGGTGACATTTGGAAACGAAAGTGCCTAAACATATCTGATGTGGATAATGAAATAAAAAAATATCATATTTATTAAAAATAGCTTAACCCCTTAAGGACACGGCCAATTTTGGCCTTGAGGACAGAGCAATTTTTTTTACATTTCCCTCTTTGCATCCTGACGCTCATAACTCTTTTATTTTTTGTACAACGTAGTTGTATGAGACTTTGTTTTTTGCGGGACGAGTTGTACTTTATGTACGTACCATTTTTTGGTGCAAATACATTATCGTTTAATTTCTATAAATTTTTATTTTGGCGAAAATGCAGAAAAAAAACAGTTCTGCTGCAGTTTTAATTATTTTTTTTTACACCATACACCGATCATCATAAATAATGTTATACATTAGTTTACAGGTTGTTACGGTCGGGGCGATACCAAATATGTCTATATTATTTCATGTTTTGGGACTTATATTTTAAAAAGTTTATTTATTATAAAAAATGTGTGTTTCTGTGTATTTTTTTTACTTTTTATTTATTTATTTATCATTATTTTTTTTTTACATTCATTTTACTTTTTTTTTTAATCCCATAAAGGGATTTATCATTTTGATTTTGATTTTGTATCTGTAATGTACTGGCATAGATCTATATGCCAGTACATTAGCCTGTTACTGATTGTACACAGGCAGTTGTTGGGGCATACCTCAGTATGCCCTAACAACAGGAAATATGTTCAGACAGCCCTGGGGTCCTTGAATGGACCCTGGGCTGTCTGGCCATAGGAGTTGTGGGCTTTGATCGCGTCACAGTTATTTTCTGTGACGCGATCAATGTGCAGTCCCCCCTCTTTGAACGCCGCGATCAGCTTTCATCGTGGCGTTCAAAGGGTTAACGGCGGAGAGAAGATGTTTCTCTCCTCTCCGCTGTCAGAGCGGGGCCGTGGCTGTGTATTACAGCCGTTGCCCCGCTCTCGATCGTGCGCACAGACGCGCACAGATGCGCACAGACGGCTGTCACACAGGACGAGGATGCTCGTCCTAATGCGCGAAGTGCTCGCCGCTCAGGACGAGCATACTCATCCTGTGTCGGCAACCAGTTAAATAGCTTACATAAAAAATATATAAAAATAAAAATACAAACATAAATAAATAAAAATAACAAAAACAATATAAAATAATACCACACCAGATATCACAACTATACAGAGACTAGAGCAATAATAGGCAGACTCTGTACATATATCTCGACCATTATATTACTGAGGTGATAGTGACAATGTAAGCGCACAATGCCCTAGTAACAAATATTATCACATCTGCATCATCTATCAATACATGCAGAGATTACTTACTAACCCAATATACAGTAACATCGATATTTGAATAAACACTATATCCCTAAAATATCGCAATCAATGATAAAATAAGTACATACTCTGGGGAAAACTAACAAAGATATTTAAATATAGCAGTGAATTATAACTGGAGGTACGCGTTAACCACCCCAAAATTGTGTGTAAGGCTATCTGCATTTTTTTATGGTGATTTTGGTGGCTTTTTTTCATAAAAGTGCTTTTTACTACCTGCATTTATTTTAGGTAGTGTTTTTCACATTGTAATACATGTAATTCAAAAACCATGTGATTCAAAGATTCCTCTGCGCAACACATGTTTCTATTTTGAAAAGGCCACCAAAAATGGCATAAAATAACGTAGCAAACATTGACGTGTGCATTTTTTCGAAGAGCAAATAGAACCTATGGAGGTGTATAAGAAAAAAAGGCCACTTAATGATGCAAAAGCTTGCTGCGATTTTGGGAAAATGCCACTGACCCAAAAAAAGCACGTTAAAATAAGAAAAAGCCATGTAACAAAATATGCCATGGTTGTAGGACGTTTTGTGTTTCCACGTTGACTTCAAGCTAAAATCTGACCACAACGTTTTTTAGCGCTAAAAACATGGCAATAAAACACCAGGAAAACGCCATTAAAAATGCAGCGTTTTTCCTACAAACCTTAGGCCTTATTCACATGAACGTGTATTAAGTCCGTGCTACGCGCGTGGAAATCATGGACGTATGGGGCCGTTCTGACAATTCGTGATTTTCACGCAGCGTATGTCCATTGCGTAAAACTAACGACATGTCCTATACTTGTCTGTGTTTCGCGCAACACGCACCCATTGAAGTCAATGGGTGCGTGCAAATCGCGCTTGGCACACGGAAGCACTTCTGGGTGCCGCGCGTGATTCGCGCAACAGTAGTAAAAAAAATTAATGAAAACAGAAATGCACCTCCTGCTTTTATGTTTGTAAACATAAAAACAGAGTGTCATAATGATGCCGGCTGCGCGAAAATCACGCAGCCACGCACCATATACAGATGCCACACTGAGCTTTTGCACGCACAAAATGCAGCATTTTTTGCGCACGCAAAACGGACACGTTCGTGTGAATTTGGCTGGATTCACACGACCATGTTACGTCCGTAATGGACGGAACTTATTTCGTTCGCTAGTCCCGGACCAAACACACTGCAGGGAGACGGGCTCCTAGCATCATAGTTATGTACGATGCTAGGAGTCCCTGCCTCGCTGCAGGACAACTGTCCCGTACTGTAAATGTTTTCTGTACGGGACAGTTGTCCTGCAGCGGGACGGATATGCTGTGTAAAAACCACGCAGCTTACACAACCTGGAACCTGCAGTACGTTCCGTCCAAAAACAGCACCACATCGTGGTGCGTTTTTTCGGATGGAAATTTCCCTGCGGAAAGCAGCGGTAAAAACCGTTCATACTTTGGCTGTTGTTATGGCGACGCGTCCCTCCATTGCAGTCCGGTCCGGGCCTCTATGGATGACGCTGCAGCCCATGTGACCACTGCCTGTGATTAGCTGCAGCGGCTGTCACATGGGAAGTAACGTCATCCAAGGAAGTCGGCCTCTGACACCATCCAGGCCGGCCTTCTGGGATGACATGTAATCCCATTTGACCGCCGCTATAGCCTGTGATTGGCTGCAGCGGTCACATGGGATGCAACGCCATCCCAGGAGGCCAGACTGCAGGAAGAAGGAGGGCGTTCTGGGTAAGTATGATTTTTTTTTTTTCCATAGTTGCGATTATTGTGGCGTAATCGCTGCGAATACGCTGCAAATATCGAAAACACTTGGCTTTCTGTTGCGGGTATTGTATCCCCTTTAAATTCAATGGGGAAAACCCACAGCGTGGTCATGAGAGTTTCGAAATGTCATCCACTTTGCTGCTACTGTACATGTTATGGAATTTCCGCAAAGAATTCCGTTGTGGAAATTCCGCAGAGTTTACGCTACGTGGGAACTCGGCCTTAGGGTGTATTACTTAATAAGCTTCTTAAATACACGATTGAATGGTAGGCTATATGCATATTTTTGATAAAATGAACAGTAGTCATAATTATAGATATACTTACTGTTTTTAGATCCACATATTTATATAAAACCGGTTCTCTAGTTTAGAAAACCTATTTTCAAACACCCTATAATAGATTTATGGGTTAATAGATGGAGGTTCTCCATTTAAGATCCTCATCTATTTGCCAGTGCAGATAACAGCTACAAAGAGCATCTTTCACTTTGGATTAGCCCACACATCAATGCATCACATGGACAGCCCATTGATTTCAATGCACTTAGTAATGCTTAGTTTCCCCTGTGGTGGCGCTGCAGGAGTAATTCACACTTGCTGACAGCGATATGCAATATGCCATCACTTCTTGTCATGGGAATATCCCTTTAAGGCAAATCAACATTCTTTATTATTTGAAAAAATCAGTTAGACAATGTATAAAAAAAACTTTTTATTTGCCCTTCACATTTTTGCAACATATTTACAAACTTCTCAAATTCTTTTCAGCCGTTCAGATAACAGTATATGAAATTGCCTTTTTATTTGCTCAGTTTTAAACACTTGAGATATATTTGTTTCTTATGCAAATCTCTCATACTCTCTACATTTTTCATTACCAGTTTTGTTGTTTTATTTGGAGAGCATGTTGATTTCATTAAATGGAGAAATGTCTCGTAAAAGCTTTTTATATTTAGATTAAATAGCATTATCACATGGTTTTGTTGATAACACACTTTCTACTCTGGCATTGATTATCATTGTCTAAATCTCATATTTGCTTTTCATAAATTTGCATCCTGTCACAAATGTTAGAAAAATACAAGAAAAGTGTTAATCATGTTTTTTTTTGCCGAAATGCGGCAACAGCTCAAGCGTCTCATATGATCCATATTTTAAGTAATATTCACAGTATATATGTGTAATCCCAATTAGAGCTAGCATGTACATACTGGCATCAGGACTTCCGTATTTTACAGAATCTATGACAGATATGATGCACAATTTTTACCCCCCCCCCATTGACTTATAATGAGTTTGTCAATTATTTGTATAAAAGTGAAATTATTGTTATGTATTGCATAAGAAAATAGAAAAAATAAAAATATAATAAGTCTGTCAGGTTTCTGTTTTCTCTTTTTACAGACATTTCTGCCATTGAGTTCCCTTCATCTGAATATGGATTTTTGCCGTCCCCATTTAGATAAATGGGACAGTTGCAGAATTTTTTGCAGCTACGAGTGCTTATTATTTAAATAGGGATGGGGTAAGAGGCTGCCAGACACTGATGGGACTACTTATCTACTGTAAAACAAAGGATCGAATAGGATTGTTGGCACTTGTGGTGCGGAGTGATTGTCTAACAAAAATATTTCCAAGACCAAGGAGTATGTATAATGCTTCTGAAGATAAAAAAAAATCTTAACGAAAACAAAGTAATATAAAAATATTTCCTTACAAAGCTTTGAGGTGGTCTAGTAAATATTCACACTGTATAAACCATTTAGAGTCTATTCGTAAGCTACAATTAAGATGGTATCTAAGCCTAGTCAGAGTAGCTAAATCTTACCCTGGCTAACCAGATTTGTGCTGGCACCATTCTAATCTCTAGGATATGTCAAAAAGCCATTCTGCCTTTCCTGGAGACTGAGGAACGTTTTTAAACCATGCATTTGAAACTATAATATAAAATTGTAGATGGATTTTGAATCGGTTTCTTACGGCAGCTAAATCAAAATTAATATCCAATTGAAAACTCCTAAGTCCACTCCTAAGATAGGTAGGGTGATTTCTAAAGTAAACCAATGTTACCTCTATGAAATATTGAATCAGAAAAAGAGAAACTTGATCCAGCGCTGGGTTTAAAAGGAAGTATTATTTCAACTTTATTCCAAATACACGCAATGAGTAACGAGAAGTGATTTGTATGAAACGCGTAGGCCTGCTATCTGATGCATCCACCCCTTTGTATATGGACTTTTTAATATATTTGGAATAAAGTTGGAATAATACTTCCTTTTAAACCCAGAGCTGGATCAAGTTTCTCTTTTTCTGCTTTGATCTTCATTGTGTGCTGCCACGAGGATCCGTGTGCTGTCCGGGCTCGGACCTAGGATCGGTGAGCTGGAGGATTCCTCCCCCATTTAACTCTACAAAATATTTATGGAAGAAGTGTATGGAGGGTTTTACTGAATCAAAAATAATTTCATAATTAATGGCCTTGTTGTATGAAGAACCTGATTGTATATAGTGGGTAGACAATTTAAACATCCTGTTCCCCTCTCTCTCCCCCATTGGCGTTTTGGAGCAGCTGTATGGCACTATTTACAAGGAGAGGAGGGGGAGGTGGGGGACAGCATGGCACTATCTGCAAGGGGGAGGTGGGGGCACTGTCTACAAGGGGTGTGTAGGAGCTGTATGGCCCTATCTACAAGGGGGAGGTGGGGGCACTATCTACAAGGGAGGGCTGTATGGCACTGTCTACAAGGAGGGTCTATGTGGCACTATCTACAAGGGTGTTTGTGGTACTACCTACAGGGGGGCTGTATAGCACTATCTACAAGGGGGAATGTATAGCAGAATATAAAGGGGGGTTGTATGGCACAATTTATGGTGGTGGGATGTATGGCATTATCTACAGGGGGTACTGTATGGCACTATCTACAGGGGGGCTGTATGGTACTATCTACATAGGGCTGTATGGAACAATCTACAAGCTGGTGGGCACTATCTACAAGCTGGAGGTGGGGGCAATATCTACAAGAGGGAGGTGGGGGCACTATCTACAAGAGTAAGTGAGGGTCAGTATCTACAATGGTGAGGTGGGGGCAGAATGTACAAGGGGAGGTTAGGGCACTGTCTACAAGGCGAAGGTAGGGGGGCTGTATGACACTATCTACAAGGGGGAGGTGGGGGCACTATCTACAGGGGTGGCTGTATGGCACTATCTACAAGTGGAGGTGGGGGCACTATCTACAAGGGGGGCTGTATGGCACTGTCTACAAGGAGGGGTTGTGTGGCACTATCTACAAGGGTGTGTTTGACACTATCTACAGGGGGGGCTGTATAGCACGGTCTACAGGGGGGCTGTATGGCACTATCTACAGGGGTGTTGTATGGCACTGTTTACAGGGGGCTGTATGGCAGAATCTACAGTGGGGCTGTATGGCACAATCTACAGTGGGGCTGTATCGCACAATCTACAGTGGGGGCATTATCTACAAGGGGGGCTGTGTTTGGCACTGAGAGGAGGGGGGATCCAGTCAAAAGTTTACTATGTGGCCCAGTCTTTCTTAGTTACACCCCTGCATGGCTATATGTCAGTATTCATCATGCCACCATCAGGCAAACACTGAAAAATAATGGTATACATGGTAGGATAATAAGGAGAAAAATACTAATCTCTAACAACATTGCTGTTCGTTTAAAATTAAAATTAGCTAAAGATGACCCAAATTATTTTTTGGGGGCAAAAATGAAAAAATATTGTGTTCAAACAGAAGAGCCTGTACCATGAAAAACAGTGGTGCAGGCATCATGGTTGTAAACTGTTGTGCAATTCCAAAAGAGGGCTGGATTGCCATCATTGATAGTACTAAGTTAAATAAATTCATAACCCTAAACACAAATGGCACAAAAGTCTCCATGGTTCTTTAGTATGGAACCATGGATGCTTTCTGTCCATATGGTGCCTCTGTACGGCGCAGTATTATGGATTCACAATTATCTCCATAATATAGCATTCAATTAAACACAGTACAATTTTTTTTCTTTCGGATTTATATGCATGAAATAGGAGGCATATGAAGGTACAGGTATAGTACTTCTATGGGTGCCATGTTATGGAACTGAACATCTCAAAAGTTGTATGAAGCAATACAACTACCATGTGCATGAGACCTAACAAAGCATAGCTGAAACTTAACAAATGTCATATTTTGAAATGGATAGGTTCAGAGGTAATCTAATAGATATTTTGTGAGATGACCTAAAATTAGTAGTTCATGCCATCAACATTAATGAATTGAAGCAATTCTATGAGGAGGACTGAAACAGAGTTCCTCCAAAGCATGTGAGACTGAGCACCGACACTAAAAACTTGAATGAAGTATTTTCTGCTTGTTTCATAAAACACAAGTTGACATACTTTTTACAACAGGGGCATTTATTTCTGGATAATTGAGTCCATTAAAGGGGTTCTCTCATAAGGACTACTTCTGTCCATCTGACCTATTATACCACTATGTAATGCTATGCTACAATGTCTATCCAGTCGCGACTTATCCATATAATAATAACAATTGCAAGGGGCTTCCTTCTGAAAAGGGTCTTTCTTCATGAGTCAACCCCTGTAATGAAAAGATGTCTATTATTTTGTGTGTTAGTTGACCTATCCTTCTTTATTTTTATGACTTGAATGAATACATTTTTGGTCAAATGTGTAACAAAATTGTTAAATGATCGTATGGTATTTTTTTATGAGAAATAAATCTATAGATTTACAATACTTACAACATTGTCAAATACATCGCCTTATGTTTAAATACTTTTTTCCCCACTTATCAGAATAGTTGTTTATATAACGTTCTTTTTTCTTCTTCATTTTTTCATTTCCATCTGCTAAGTGAACATCTTGCAGCTCTGAGATATTTCATTCATGGAGGTCATTTCCTATTAATAAATATTGTATTCCCATTGCTAAAAATAGGATAATTTCTTATAAGTTATAGCAGTGAAATTGTTATACTACTTATGCTTATAGAAGTGCAGAGATGAAAATGACCTTGCACCTCCTTGTGATTAGTTTGGCTTAACTCCAGAAAACCCACCTGCTCTGAAAGTCATCTTACAATCTCAGGAGGTACATAAATAATTTCCTAAGTCTCCGTGGCACGTTATTGCAACTCTTTGTTTGCTCTACAGGTCTTCAGAAAGTTACAGATTCAGATAGCTAAAAGGTTCCAAACTTTTACCCAAGTACATTAAATGGCATTTTTCAGAAAGTACAATCATTCATTTCTTAGTAAAACAAAAGATTAGAGCGCTGCCGCTTGACTAAAAGCAAATGATTTCAGTTTATTCAAAACCTTGGAGGATACTCAATGCTCTTTGCTGTGATTTAGAAATACATGTTAGGAATTCCATCAAACATTGACAATTGTATGAGGCGTTAAGAGGCTTTAACCAGACAGTAATTGAGGAAAATATATAATGGAATAGTCAGTGAATCTGCCACGAATTTATGTCTCCAACTATAAAATGGAAGAAAATACATTTCATGATGGCTTTTTGTAATTTATAAAAGCTCTACATTCTTTATAAGTGTATTTCTCACATTAAGTTAATGTCTTAAGTTCATTATTATAAGATTGTATATGAGCAGTAATGTAAATGTATTACTGCACCACAAAAAGTGAAAAACAAGACTATAGGGGCTCATGCACCTGGCAAAGCTGTGTGCACAAACCCTACAGTTAGTAGGATCGCGGCTCTGCATGCCACCACATTGGATTTGAAATGAAACAACTGAGATGCAGTTGAAGCGCAGACCTTCAGGTTTAATTCAAGGGGTTGAACAAAAATATCCTGTGAAACGTTTAGGAATTGCAACCATTTTTCTACACAGCCTCCTCATTTCAGGGGCTCAAAAGTAATTGGACAAATTAACATTACCATAAATAAAATGTTTTTGTTTAATATTTTGTAGAGAATCCTTTGCAGGCAATGACTGCCTGAAGTCTGGAACCCATGGACATCACCAAACGCTGGGTTTCCTCCTTTGTGTTGCTTTGTGAGGCCTTTACTGCGGCTGTCTTCAGTTGTTGCTTGTTTGTGGCTCTTTCTGCCTTAAGTTTTGTATTAAGCAAGTGAAATGCAGCTCGATCGAGTTGAGATCTGGTGATTGACTTGGCCATTGCAGAATATTCCACTTCTTTTCCTTTAAAAAACTCCTGGGTTGCTTTCGCAGTATGTTTTGGGTCATTGTCCATCTGTCCTGTGAAGCGACGTCCAATCAACCTTGCTGCATTTGGTTCAATCTGAACAGAAAGTATATCTCTGAACACTTCAGAATTCATCCGGCTGCTTCTGTCTTCAGTCACATCATCAATAAACACTAGTGACCCAGTGCCTTTGGCAGCCATGCATGCCCATGCCATCACACTGCCTCCACCATGCCATCACACTGCCTCACCATGCCATCACACTGCCCCACCATGCCATCACACTGCCACCACCATGATTTACAGAGGATGTGGTGTGCTTTGGAACATGTGCCGTTCCAAGCCCACTTCATTTTTTATTCCTCCTATCAATCTGGTACAGGTTGATCTTAGTTTCATGCTGTTCTAGAACTGGGCAGCTTCCTTAGATGTTGTTTGGCAAAGTCTAATCTGGCCTTTCTATTTTTGAGGCTGATTAATGGTTTGCACCTTGTGTTGAACCCTCTGTATTTGCTCTCATGACGTCTTCTCTTTATGGTAGACTTAGATACGGATACACCTACTTCCAGGAGAGTGTTCTTCACTTGGGTAGATGTTGTGAAGGAGTTTTTACCTATGGAAAGGATTCTCCGATCATCCACCACTGTTGTCTTCCATGGACGTACAGGCCTTGTGAAGTTCACAAAAACACCAGTGCGCTCTTTTTTTTTCAAGAATGTACCAAACTGTTGATTTGGCCACTCCTAACATTTGTGCTGTCTCTATGATGGATTTCTTCATTTTTTCAGCCTAACGATGGTCTGTTTGACTTGCATTGAGAGCTCCTTTGTGGGTTCAAAGCAACAGCTTCCAAATGCAAATGCCACACCTGGAATCAACTCCAGACCTTTTACCTGCTTAATTGATGATGGGTTAATGAGAGAATAGCCCATGCAGCCCATTAAATAGCTTTTGAGATATTTGTCCAATTACCTTTGGTCCCTTGAAAAAGAGGCAGCTACATATTAAAGACCTGTAATTCCTAAACCCTTACTCAAATTAGGATGTGAATAACCTCAAATTAAAGCTGAGAGTCTGCTCTTTAAGCCCATATTGATTAGGTAACTGTATATTCAATATGTTTTGGTAAACAGCTAAAATGCCAAAACTTGTGTCACTGTCCAAATAATTCTGGACCTAACTGCATATGTACATGGAGTGCATACAGATTTGTTAAATGGACCCGCAGGCACACATATGGCGCTGTATGAGGACTTCGTGAGAATACAGCATGCAGAGATTTAAATTCACATGGATTCCATATGACAACGTATAAAATCAGATGCACACAGAGTTAAAGCATGGGCCCATATCGGGATATGGGATCCACATTACAGATCCATACAACACAAATCTGTAATACGCTGTGTTAATGATGTCTAAGATTGTTTGATCCATAAATAGTTTGGCTAAAAATTTCCAGTCAAATAGAAGAAAGCTGTTGATTGAGTCTAGCTATAATGGGGGTGAAGCTCGACTATGCATATATGGACTCCGCAACATTGAGCTGTTGCTTAAATAGGCTCTGTCACCAGATTCTCAAATCCCTATCTCCTATTGCATGTGATCGGCGCTGCATTGTAGATAACAGTAACGTGTTTGTTTTTTTAAAACGTTAATTTTTGGTCAAGTTATGAGCTATTTTATATATATGCAAATGAGCTTTGAAATGGACAATTGGGCGTTTTTTTTCGTTATGTCCAACTGGGCGTGTATTGTGTTTTTAACTGGGCGTGTTTACGTGTATGACGCTGACCAATCAGTGACCAGTCAGTGTCATACACTCCTCTCCATTCATTTACACAGCAGCGATGTGCAGCCACATAAACAGAGATTAACGTTAATCAAGTGTCCTGATAATGAATACACATGACCATCCAGCCTGGACGTCATGTGTATTCAGAATCCTGACACTTCTGACTCTTTTCTTTGAGATTTCCAGCAAGGGAAACAAAATCCTGTTTACCTCCATAATCTCGCGAGATTACGCGTGGCTTGCTGGAATCTCACAGAAAAGATTCAGAAGTGTCAGGATTCTGAATACACATGACGTCCAGGCTGGATTTCATGTGTATTCATTATCAGGGCACTTGATTAACGTTAATCTCTGTGTATGTGGCTGGACATCGCTGCTGTGTAAATGAATGGAGAGGAGTGTATGACGCTGACTGGTCACTGATTGGTCAGCGTCATACACGTAAACACGCCCAGTTAAAAACACAATACACGCCCAGTTGGACATAACGAAAAAAAAACGCCCAATTGTCCATTTCAAAACTTATTTGCATATATATAAAATAGCTCATAACTTGACCAAAAATGAACGTTTAAAAAAAAACAAGACACGTTACGGTTATCTACAATGCAGCGCCGATCACATGCAATAGGAGATAGGGATTTGAGAATCTGGATTTGAGAATCTTGTGCTGTCCTCTGAAGGGAGTAGTACACACCGTTGTAGGAAATCTTCAGTTTCTTGGCAATTTCCCGCATGGAATAGCCTTAATTTCTAAGAACAAGAATAGACTGTCGAGTTTCACATGAAAGCTCCCTTTTTCTAGCCATTTTGAGAGTTTAATCGAGCCCACAAATGTAATGCTCCAGATTCTCAACTAGCTCAAAGGAAGGTCAGTTTTATAGCTCCTCTAAAAAGCAAAACTGTTTACAGCGGAGCTAACATAATTGCACAAGGGTTTTCAAGTGTTTTCTAATCATCCATTAGCCTTCTAACACAGTTAGCAAACACAATGCACCATTAGAACACTGGAGTGATGGTTGCTGGAAATGGGCCTCTATACACCTATGTAGATATTGCATTAAAAACCAGACGTTTGCAGCTAGAATAGTCATTTAGCACATTAACAATGTATAGAGTGTATTTCTGATTAATTTAATGTTATCTTCATTGAAAAAAACTGTGCTTTTCTTGCAAAAATAAGGAAATTTCTAAGTGACCCTAAACTTTTGAACGGTAGTGTATTTAACAGGTTGAATTTTACCTACCTATGCCAGATCATATTGTTTTTCAAAGGGAACAGCAATATTTTGTGGTAACTACTCACCTACTCTGCCAGGAGTGTAGCAGATGATCATGGGAGCCTATGGCAAAATCTAATACCGGGTCCTACTACACCATGACCCCTTATAAAAGCAAGTTCAGAACATGAAAAGCATATTATTATTTTGATCTCCACTGTGCAATGTGTCTGTCCTTAATGCACAGGGATAATGCACAAAGAGATGTCACAGTACAGGGATAATGCACACAGTGATGTTATAGCATAGATATAATTCACATGACAGTGTCACAGGCAAGGACAATTAATTCAATGAGGTTCTAGCACAGGAATCATTTGCACAGTGATGTCATAGTCGGCGAATGAACACAATGATGTCACAGTAGATGGATAATGCACACAGTGATGTCACAGTACAGGGAAAATGTTTGCAGTAAATTTGGAGTACAGTATTAATGCACACAGTGATGTTAAATCATACAGATATTATACACAATAATGTCACAGGAAGGGAATAATTAGTCCAATGATGTTACAACACAGAGATCATTTGAACAGTGATGACATAGTAGTGGGATGATGTGAACAGTAATGTCACAGTACAGGTATAATGCACTCAGTGATGTCACAGGACAGAGTCAATGCCCAGTGATGTCACAGCTACTTTACACAGTGACAAGGGTAATCTATTCATTAAAGTTACAGCACAGGAATCAAACAGTGATGTCCAAGTACTCGAATAATATACACAGTAGAAATCAGAATACAGGGTAATGCACACAGTACCAGTACAGGAAGAAAAATATAATGATGTTGCCATGAAGGTGAAATATAAATTCACTGTATAAATTGATATAAATATAATTGTGCTCCCACAATATGAAAAAATTAGAAGGTTCACTGAAGTGACAACTGAGTAAAATATACCTTTTAATAGTAACTCGTTTTAAAAACAGGGGTAACACACCACTGTGAAGTAAGCCCCACCGTGAAAATTAAAAAATGTATTAAACAAGAAACACTGAGTCATTATGATAAATATATCTCAGTGTTTGTAACAATGTTTTACTGGAACCAGCATTTATCCTGGGCACAACAATAGTACAATCCCCAAAAAGCACCAGTGTCCGTAAACAATCACCGGATCTCCTAGCGCTGGGTGTAACACAATGCTACTGTCCCCTATGCAGACATTCCATGTACAATGAACGACCCTACGCGTTTCAGATACTCATCCTCAGGGGTCCGTATCTTGGTCACTCTGGCCTCATCACCAGCGATAATAATATTCAACAGCAGATATTCTGCTGTGCGTCACGGGAAGATGCTCGTATCGATGTCAACGGCATACTTCATTGCAGGCGCTGGGTTACTATAAGCACCAAAACTCCACCCCTCGTATTTGGCGGCGCTACATGAACTGACCAATCACAGCACCCTCTCGATTCGTGACACCTGCCCATGTGACCCCCCGCCGTCAGCTGACAGCCAGGGGTCATCATCGACCGCATCATGCCGAACGCGCAGGCGCAGTAGAAGCCAAGGACGTATCGCCCGGACTGCCAAGTTAGAGGAAGGTAAGAGTAAAACGATAATTTATTTTGTAAGTATGTCTTGCGGGACAGTTCCCCACCGCAAGTGGACTACCTCACAAAGCAACTCTTTAGTTTATAAACACATATTAGGTGGACAAGATTACGGAGTCCCTCCCATTTGGAAATTCTGACAAAAGATCTCTTTATATGTTGGCTGGCCAATATGGCCATATCAAACATAGTGCACTATGCAAAATAAAACCACGCATCCAAAAAGGCAACACAAGGTGAATATTGGCCACCTAAAGAGGAATGGTATTGCATATTAAATAAAACACGTATAATTAGTCTGCTCGTTTAAACCCGCTGGTTGTATGCATGCCAGTCTATGGATCCATTGGGCTTCTTTGCGTAGAATTAAATTGTCCCAGTCACCTCCTCTTTTTGGGGGTCTAATGAGTTCAATTGCTTGAAACTTTAAACATGCTGCATGGCCTTGGTGTTTAGCATGCACATGCTTAGATATTGGGGTGTCTCTAGCATGGATAATATCTCCAACATGCTCCCTTATCCGGCGCCGAAATTGTCATGCCGTTTTGCCCACATAATTTAGGGGGCATGGGCATGTAATAAGGTAAACCACCCCCGCTGTTTTGCAATTGACAAAATCCCGAATGTTGTACTTTTCCTGTGTTGCAACACTGGTAAAGCTATTCCCTTTGAGAATGAAATCACAAGCTTTACAGCTACCACATCTAAAAGTGCCTGGTATTTGTCTATCCAGCCACGTACCCCTAGGTATAATAGGGTCAAAACAACTGTGCATGACTCTGTCCCTAATGTTTTTCCCTCTCCGATACGTGACAGAAGGCCACTGTGTGATCTGATCTACCAAATCTGTATCAGAACTGAGAATACGCCAGTACCTTTTTAGGATTTGCATAATATCATTTTGTTTAGAATCATAGGTGCCTATGAGTCTCGTAACTTGTTCTTCTTTACGTTTTTTAGGAACCAGGAGACATTGCCTGTCTGCGTCCCTTGCTCCCTCATAGGCCTTTCTGATTACACTCTTGGGGAAACCTCTATCCTTCAATCTTGTTTTGAGTTCCTGAGCCTGACACTCAAAATCACCCATAGAGCTACAATTCCTACGTACTCTCATAAATTGGCCTTTTGGAATGCCATGTTTGAGGGGATAAGGATGACAACTGTTCCATTGCAAGAAACTATTGGTTGCTGTTTCTTTCCGGTGTACCTTGGTACGAATTGTGCCTTCTTCTGTTTTTATAATTTTCAAATCCAGAAAAGACAATTCTTTTTCACTGATCTCACATGTGAACTTAAGCCCTATATCATTTGTATTGAGGGCTGCTACAAAACTATGGAACTCCTCTGCTGTAGAGTTCCAAAGAAGCAGCACGTCATCAATATATCTAATCCATAATCCAACGGACGAAGTCCATTTGGCAAAGTTGTCCCCAAAGACAATTGTCTCCTCCCACCAGCCAAGGAATAAATTTGCATAGGTGGGAGCAGCAGGACTCCCCATTGCAGTGCCACATTGCTGATGAAAGATCTTATCTTCAAAGATAAATATATTTTTTTCAAGAACAAATTGTAATAACTGCAAAACAAATTGGTTATGGGCTGCAAACTGAGTGCCCCTTGATCCAAGGAAGTACTCGATCGCCTTATAACCCAATTTGTGAGGTATGGATGAATACAACGCCTCAACATCCAGGCTAGCCAACAGTGTGTCTTTCTCCAAAGTAATACCGTCAATCTTTTTCAGAACATCCATGGTGTCACGTACATATGATGTAAGACTCAAGACAAAAGGGCGAACACCTGATCAACATATGTACTCACATTTTGAGTTAAATTATTAATGCCTGAAACAATAGGTCTGCCACGTAAGGGGGGATACCCTTTGTGGATTTTGAGCAGGCTATAAAAACACGCCATGATGGGAAATTGTGGGAATAGGAACCCAAACTCACTCGCACTGATCAAAGATCTGCTCTTTGCATCACTCAGAATGCCCAGCAACTCTTTCTTGAACAGTGCTGTGGGGTTGTCCTTTAAAATGGTGTAACAGTCAGGATTGAGTAAAATGTCCTCACACATTTTTTTATAGTCATGACCACGATGTTCCCACCTTTATCAGATGCCTTTAGAACAATATTTTGTTTTTTCTCTAAAGTGGTCAGAGCTACTCGTTCGGACCAGGACAAGTTGTTATCTATGCCCCTAGTGTCCTGACTAAGATTTTTGATCTCATCTCCCACCATCTCCACAAATAAATCCACATTGGTAAAATCTCCTATAGGTGGCAACTTCCTACTCTTCATTTTAAGATTGGTGAAAGGACCTAGACCTGGGGTTCTACCAGATTCCTCTAGTAACCCCTCTAAGGCCACAAGGCCTTCCATATCAGATTCTTCTAACCCCAATTCCATGCATTTTTTCCTATTATGGTGTTTGAAGAATTTGATCCATTTGAGCTTGCGAGCAAACAAATTAAGATCCTTTATCCAAGAAAATGAGTCAAACTTTACTGTGGGGACAAAGGAAAGTCCCTTTTCTAATAGCGTACTCTCTGATGCACTCAAAATGTATTCAGATAGGTTTATGATTCGTAGCCTATCCATATTGCTTCCCTTCACTAATCCTTTTGTCCCCTCAGCATGTAGCGGGAAATGGGGGGATTGTTGGCTAAAAAAATATTGCCACTATTAGAAGAGGCTCTAGCACGGCCTCTGTTTCTCCCTCTAGCTCCTCCCCTGTATTTATGTTTCCCACCACTACCACCAAAGAAAGGGCCCACTCTTTCAGAGTCTGTTGTTTCACTCTCTGATGTGGAAGGTGAAATACTCACGATCCTGTCACAGTACAGGGATAATGCACACATCAGGAGTTCAACAAGTAATGTCATACTACCAAACTTTATGGATTTCTGCTGTATAGATGTTAAGCCTGGTTACCATAGGAATACTTCTACAGGGAAGTCATCAATATAATGTTATGTGAAGAGTGAAGGATTTTTTAACCTTTAGATCACTCTAAATTTTTTAATTATGTCTGTTATGATCTGGTTCCTATGATATCCAGATAAATAACCAACCGGGCGTTTTCACCTAAGCACTCCCCTTTCCCATGGCTTCGGTTAGGATCAAGGTACTCAGCTGGCCCCAGAACTCTGGTGCCTCTTGCTAGTACGGTGATAAGTCTAAGAACATGTACCAGGAATATGATGCAAGCAATTAAGGGTTCATGATGTAGCAGAACTGGTATACGGAACATAAGCAATGGTCAAGAGAGTAGTCAGGCAATCCAGGGGTCGGTTACTGGGATGCAGTAGAGTGATGCAGTAGAGTCGAGTATGCAATACAGAGGATAATCCAGGAGAATAGTCAGGGACAAAACAGGTCACAGCAGAAAGGTTTAAGTACAAGGTCAAGAAAAGGGGAAGTAGCACAACAGGATAGGGAAAAACTAAAAATGTATACCAGTCTGCTGGCACTATAAATATACTGTAGCAATCGGATTGGTCAGATAGCGCTTGATTGCAATGGGGTAAGGTTGTTCCAGTGTCTACATTTTTTTTACTAGATGAACTTTTTGGAATATTATTAGAAGAATACCACAGGACTATATGGTTATAACATTGGTTCATACTCAGTATACAGTCACAACAATAATTATAATAATCTTTATATTTATATTTGTATGGGCTCTTTAAGATATTTTTGGCTACATTCAACGTGGATCACAAATATGCCCATGTACATGTGTCCTTATAATGATTTATAAGTAAATGATACAGTGAAGTGGGCTGCCCCAACCAATATGATCAATGGATTATGCAAAATATTTTTTGGTGACTTTTTCCCTTCATACATACAGTACATAGGCGTGTAAAACGTCAAAATGAAAAAAAAAATTATATTATAATTGATGCACCTCACTAGGCATGTTGGGCTCACTTCTCTTTGCTTTAATACCATATAGTACATGTACAGTACAGTATTCTATGCCAGGAAATAGAGCACATTTTTACTACGTTCGGCACATTTTACGACTTTGACAAATCCCTTTTTCCAGAAAGTAATTTGCACGCCATGTAGTAAAAAAATTTAGTACAATATCTGATTTAATTCTTGCACATTTTGCTTAGTATGTTGCCCCCATTATTCTACAGTTGTTCCAGGGACGTAGCTATAGGAATTGCCGAGGTGGCAGTCACACCTTGCCTTAGTTCATGAGGAGCTCTTAAACCCCTCTACTACATAAGAAGTGTTATAAATGACACATGGTATAGTAGGTGGGGGCCCTGTTACAGATTTTGCATTGGGGCCCAGAAGTTTCTATTGTATTTGATGTCACACTCAAGGGTCAACTAAGTAATTTATAATAGGTATAAAGAGACAGAGAAAAGGGGCTTCAGAGCCACTAAACTGGACCATTTTCTCTAGATCTAGCTCTGAATTCTTCTTTTCTCATTACACAGCACTTTGTCTTGGATATTGTCTGTTAATTTTAGCTACATCCACTGCAAGTGATTTATAGGCTTAACCTGCATCCACTTTCCCAGACATTGTAGCACATGTTAATCATGTCCATATATCATGCAGAAATCATAATGAAGTCTTGGAAATGATGGAGATCGAACTTCACTTGTGCTTGCTGTTGACCCTGAGCTTATCAATATGACCTTCCTTCATTCATTTATGGGTGATATTAAATGTCTTTATTCCAATACAGTTAATACTCCAACTTCATCAAGAGAATTTTCAGTAATTCGGCATCCAGCAGTAATACATCATTATTCCTGTATAGTTAAAACTTGGTCTTCGTTTAATGAATTTTTTCATCCCACGCAATTTTTATAGTTTTATATTACAAAGTTTGAGATGAAAAGTATATTGTATTCTCAGTGTTGTAAAATTAAAATTCCCATTCAATTGTTGTAAAGCAATAGATACATAATTTATGGTAGTTTTCTGCACTACACTCTCTATCTATCTATCTATCTATCTATCTATCTATCTATCTATCTATCTATCTATCTATCTATCTATCTATCTATCTATCTATCTATCTATCTATCTATCTGTCTGTCTGTCTGTCTGTCTGTCTGTCTGTCTGTCTGTCTGTCTGTCTGTCTGTCTATCTCTCTCTCTCTCTATCTATCTATCTATCTATCTATCTATCTATCTATCTATCTATCTATCTATCTATCTATCTATCTATCTATCTATCTATCTATCTATCTACCAGTGTGCCAGTGCTCTCTGCCTATGTCACATGGAAAAATTGGAAGGCTACCTGTACAGGGCACTAAAATTGCCATCTGTCCGTTTCACAGATGAAAAAAAAATCATGTAATGCTACATGTAAAGAGCACACATAAATTAACAGTTTTATTTAGGTTTAACTAGCACTCAATTAAAAGATATGCAGTTTTTTGGGAAACGAAGTACAGAAATAGGGAATGGCATATGGCTGGCATCTAATTTCTAATAGCAAACATTGCGATTCTATAGTAACGTAAAAAAGGGCATAATTTATTGATTGCTGTGGCCAGCCTCCCCTTCATTCTATAAATCAGCTTTTATAAATTGTCCCATTGGTGTGTCTGAATATGTGCAGCATATACTTTTATACCATTGCAATAGTTTCTCATTGCACCAACAAAAAGGCGGAAAAAAGTTAATGTAATTCATTTTAAACAAATTTGTGTCTTAAAATAACATGACCATTATAATGCTGTCGCGCTAATGTGTCATTTATACATTTGTCTAATCAGGAAGAGCATTAGGATAAACATCAGCGAGTCCCTGTAGAAGCAGCGAGCGCTGACACTTTACAGATTACATTTATAGAAATCGCTTGGCTTCTGGTGATTTCACCATGTTCCAATCTAAATATAATCAAATAAATTCTAGTCTAATTCTATAACTGACTTTCCATTTATCCTTGGGCATAAAGCAAAAATATATAGTATTTCAAACTAGGATTCATGGAAATGATATGCAATTTGTATAATGTTCCTTAACTGTTAAGTAATGTTCTATATTTTCCATTATAATGTCCCTATATTGTAGATAAGATTATTGTAGCCTTCCCAGCCTAGCTATCTGTCTTCCTGTGTGTCTATAACTAGTATAGGTTGAACGATCTGGAATTCATACAATAAAACCTTTGGATCCGTGTTGGAAGGGGCTGAAATATAATACAGTAATAAATAGAAAATTTGTAATGAAATACCTTTTTCTGATCTCATAGAAAATTAAAGGGATATATCAACTTTGAATTTTTATTTTTTTTACTGTGTTAAAGCATCTAAAATAAAAAAATAAGCAACTTAAGACAAATAGACTAACCGTTTTGTGCATACAGCTCTTATGCAGAACTATGCGCCTCCAATGTTAGAGACTACAAATAAACTATAACAAACTATCCTCCAATAAGAACTGGTGCATTAGAAGCTGCTTGTATTGCTGTTTATGTGGACCCTTTTGCGGGGGAAGTTACAGCGGCAGTAAAACGTCAGTTTGTGCCCCCATATAAAAGTTAGGCACTGTTTATGCCCCCATAAAGAGTTAGTGCCCTCATATATGCAGTGCCCTCTGTAGATAGTGACACAGTGCCCTCTGTAGATAGTGACACAGTGCCCTCTGTAGATAATGCCACAGTGCCCTCTGCAGATAGTGCCGCAGTGCCATTTGTAAATAGTGCCAAGTGCCCTTTGTAGATGGTGCCACAGTGCCCTCTGTCGATAGTGTCACACCCCTCCTGTATATAGTGCCACAAACACCCTCTGTAGATAGTGCCACACACGCCCCCTGTAGATAGTGCCACAAAGCACCCTGTAGATAGTGCCACACAGCCCCTTGTAGATAGTTCCACACACATCCCTATTAGATAGTGCCACACACACCCCTTGTAGCTAGTGCCACACACACCCCTTATAGATAGTGCCACACACACCCTCTGATGTAGATAGTAGATAGTTCCACACCACACCCCCTTGTAGATAATGCCACAAACGCACACCCCTGTAGATAGTGGCACACACCCCTGTAGATAGTGCCATAACCACCTCCCTGTAGATAGCGCCATTGGAGCTCCCTCTAGGAGTGGAATGCCCAGCCAGAGAGTTACAGACGCTCTGCCCGGGGGATTCCTCTCCTGGGAGGGCCCTTGAAGTCACTGTCCATATATGGATAGTAATTTCAGGGGCTTCTCCAGGAGCGGAATCTCTGGCCAGAGCGGCAGCAACCTTCTGGCCAGGGACTTTGCTCCAGGAGCAGCCCCTGACGTCAATTTCTATATATGTATAGTGACGCCAGGGGCTCCTCTAGCAGCAGAATCACCGGTTAGAGCGTCGGCAACGCTCTGGCCGGGCATTGCGCTTCAGGAGGAGCCCCTAATATAATTGACCATATATGGATAGTGACGTCAGGGGCTTCCCCAGAAGTGGAATCCCCAGGCAGAACTTTGCCACTCCTGGAGGAGCCAGGACAACTGTGTAAGCACCCAGCGGCCGAGTGGGCCCCCCAAGTGTAGTGAGCCCCGATACTTGCCCAGGTTTGCGGGTGCTGATGCCAGCCCTGACTAAATACATTAGGAGGATGTTCTGAGAGAGGTAATAAAAAACACAGGGATCACCATAACGAGTTTGTAACAGCAATATCTACACACTGGAGAATTTTTTTTAACACTTAAGGAACTTTCTGAACATTTTTAGATAGCCCTTAGGCAGTGAAAAAGGAAATACATGCCTATTGAGACCTCTGGGAACCAATCAGTATGCGTCTAGTATTGTGAGTTAATAGGAGTCATACACAGCTGAATACAGGTCTTGTGGTGGTAACAGGCAGCCAAAATTTTACTGCAGCCTTATCAAGTATGTTAGAAATATACTTCTTTTTAAAGTGGTTTTCCACGACTGGACAACTGACGACCTATCCCAGAACCCACACCGATCCGCCACTCCGGCTGACTCTGGGCGCCGGATGTTTTGAATGGTATGCAGAAAGTGGAGTCAGAAGCAGATTGCTCAGACTACAGCATAGCGGCCGTTCTACAGCTTTGCAGCTCTGCTCCTATTTCAGTCAATAGGAGCAGAGCTGCAGTTCTGTAGAATGGCCTATATGCAGTTGCTGGAGCCATCTGCTTCTGACTCCAACTACTGCATACCGCTCAAAACTTCCGGCGCCCAAAAACCCATCCGCATGTAGCGGGGAAAATCTGGGTGGAATTCAAGGTAAGCTGTGAATTTTCTAATTCAGAGCATGCCAAATCTTCTGCAAATCACTGTTGATTTCACCCTTTGTAAAGGTTTTGCACTCAAATCCATGGCAGATTTTTTTTTCAGCCAAATCTAGCCTCAGTTTAAGAAATTTCAGGTGATTTGCTCCAAAGTCAGCTCCAGATGGGGTTATCTTCTCACAGACCCTTGGGACCCTGTTGGTACTCTGAAGGGCCAGTCCAAACCTGATTGTGTGGCTTTGCTGACTTATTTCTTACCTGAACTTTGTACTATTTTTCTTAATAATAAAACAGCAGAGTGACAACTCTATAGCCTCAAAAGCGGTGACAGAACAAGATTTTTTATTATGGAATAAGGCAATACTGCTTGTACTTGTAAATAGCCAATGAAGACACAATACTGACGTGAATTACATTACAGCTCCAGCTATTTACCTGGGTCTCATTTTATGCCTTTACATAAATATATTTATGATTTCGGTGTGAATAGAAATGGGTAATCTAACAGTCACGTTGAATACCATTGTTGCAAATCAGTGTTTAAATGAAAAACTGCACTAACCTGCCTTATCGAAATTGGATGCATTATTTTATGTTCAATTTGTCCTCGGTAACTAGCCATGTTAAATAACCAATGAAATCTTAGCCAGAGGAAATGCAGACAATATCCTCCTTTTGCAGAAAGATCCTATTTTAATATTTCATGTTTATCTACGTTATTGGCACTTGTATTTTTCCAAGAAATTACAATATAAGTGAAAATGTTTTTAACATATTAAACAAAAAATTATTTGAAAATTACATTGAAATTGCTGTGTTTTTAATAAAGCTTAACCGACTATTTTATTGTTATAGATTAACTACAAATCATGTTTTAATAGGATAATAAATCTTTAATTGCCATTCAGGGACTATTGCTTGGCTATCACATTTTTGAGAATAAAATGATTCTATTATACAGAGCCAATAAAATCAACAGTCTATACAGAAACCCTATTATGGAATAAATTGTATTTTTTGGAGTAGACAAATAAAAATAGGATGTTCTTTTGTGTAATGTTTAAGTCTAGATCCTTGGTTATTATACTCACCCAGACATGCTTTTCAAGTAGTATTAACCCCCAAAATCAGGGAATATGTTTTTGTAAGCTTGGGATTTTACATTATTTTATTCTCAGTGCCCCGAGATGTAACTTGAAGCTCCTGGACCATCATGCAAAATCTCTAACAAGGCCCATCACCTCCCATGTGCCTATTATAATATTGTGATCACAGTTGGCAAGTGTAAAAATTACCTAAAGTAGTTATTTTGATCATTTGAACATTTGTTATAAGGTAAATATAGTAACACACAAGGTAAAATAAGTTGTGGTTATATTTATTTTTCCTTTAACCCCTTTCCAACATTTGACGTGGACTTACATCATAGTTGGCAAGAGGAAGTATGGAGCTCCATACTAAGTAGGGGTCAGCTGTATCTTACAGCCTAACATTCACTGCAATGAGAAGGATCCCGCTCGTTAAACCCCTGAGATGCTGCTGTCAATAGCGACTGCGACATCTAAGCCATTCGAAAGAGGGGGCAGCACCTTCTGACTTCCTGTCAGCCGGGTGTAGTCATGGCAGCCTGGGGGGCCTAATGAAGGTCTGCCATCTTTGTGCTCCTATTAAGCAATGCCAGAGGCAGGACTTTAAAGTAGACTGTGAAAAATCATGATATACTGCAATACATTCAAGTCCCCTAGGAGAAGTAATAAAAATGTAATAAAATACGTACATACAAATATTTAAAGTTTTTTCCTTTTTCCATTTTCCCCTAAAGCAATGGAAAACATAAATAAACATAACTGATATCGCTGCGTCTGTAACTATTAGAATTTAACATTATTAAACCCGTACAGTGAATGCCCCATAAAAAAAACATGTCTTAAAATGTCAGAATTGCTGTTTTTTGGTCACCTCCTCTCCCACGGAAAAAGGAATAAAAGCGATCAAAAATTCTTATGTACTCCAAAATGGTACCAATAAAAAACACGGCTTGCCATGCAAAACGAAAGCCCCCAAACCGCTCAAATGACGGAAAAATAAAAGTTATGGCTCTCAGAATATGGCGACACAAAACAAGTTTTATTTTTAGCCATTCGGGTGTTCCTTGTAAAAGTAGTAAAACAGACATTAGAGGTTTCTCTGTTCTTCAGCGTTAGAGCGGGGCTGCGGCTATGTATTACTCATCATGATGAGTATGTTCGTCATGATGTGGCAACTGCCTGTTGATGATGATAAGCATTCTCGTCATCGATCCTCAAGTGGTATTTTGGATCATTCTGATCTACTGTATAGCTGTATAGAGAGTGAAAAAAAACTTATATAATGTCTCTACCTTGATGTTATGTTAATGTCAGGGATTTCTATGGCATACACTCATCAAGATTTCATCTGAGGTGTATATGCATGTCTCGGATCTTGGGTGCTGCGGACACTGGGTTCGGATAAATACACTATAAATGGTCATGATAAAAGTTAACATATGTCATAATTCTATCTTATTGTCCATGAAACATTTTAAACATGAAAACTGAAATATATTATTAGACTTTACTGACACAGCAGATGATTTATTATATATTTGTCGTACCATAAGAGCAAAAATCCTGACAATGAGTAAGTGTTTTGGGGATAGTAAGAAATAATAAACTGCACATCAGCCAGAGATGAACGTCCAATGTGCAATTATCTTTTGTCAATCAATTTGACTCACACATTGAAGCTGAAAATCCCAATAGTCTCTTAAGAGTGTTCTACATGTTACTTGTGATCAGGTGAAAGAAAGCAGGTTAAATGTAGATGAATCCCAAGCTGTCTCCCATTCTAACTGGCAATGACATGATATTTTGTAGAGAAGATTAATAGTAATCCCTGTGCTCTTCTATGTGCTGTCTTTAAACTATATTTCTAATTTATTTTTGCCAAGCAATTAACCAAATAATCAGTGGCGAACACTGAAGAATGAGCGCTCCATAGCAAATATCAAAATGGTCCCCCACTATGGTGCTGGGTTTTACCCCCCAGAACAAAAGGAGACAATGTTTGTTCCCCCCTCCACATCATTTCCTTGACTCTTGGGCCAATTCCTTCTACTTTGCTAAAATGCAGTGTCTATAGTTCTCTCCACCCAGAAGCCAAGGTGATGGGACCAATCATGGCTTTAAGAGCCCCATAGCAGCAGAATGGTCAGCCTCTTTGGTATGTACGCCCTTTTAAATTATATAAAAATATCAAAACCCACATTCTGTAATATCCCTATAAAATATATCTAGAGAGATATTTGAGAAAATTGAGCCATATTTGAATGTTACCAATGTAAGCGACACTCTACATTTATCTACAAGGGTGAGTCAAAAATTATCCGCAGATGGTCTCTCTTTAATATAATAAAGTACCAACATAATATTTTACAGCTTGTACTTTTATATGGTCTCGTATACTTTGCCGTATTACAGATCCATGTTGTAGAAATCAGTACTGCAGCAGTCATAACCTGCTATGGGCCTATACTGTACCTTCATGTGATTCTGATATTTTATATGGAGCCATCTAAAGGTTTTTCCTCATGGATTCCCAGCCGTGTTCCATCACATGCTATATTACTGAGGTTCCCAGGAAGGGGAGAATAGGTTGTCCCACAGAGGCATCATATGATGGCACACAGAGTGTGCCGCTGTAGTGGGTCCGTGTACATTACCATGTGTATGTAGTGTCACCTTTATCTGTAGATCATTGAAGCAACTAATAATAATCATAATCAGTTTTGTAAAGAATAGTCAAATAAAGCAATAAAAATAAATTACAAAGTTGCCTTAAAGAGGCTCTGTCACCAGATTTTGCAACCCCTATCTGCTATTGCAGCAGATCGGCGCTGCAATGTAGATTACAGTAACGTTTTTATTTTTAAAAAACGAGCATTTTTGGCCAAGTTATGACCATTTTTGTAGTTATGCAAATGAGGCTTGCAAAAGTCCAAGTGGGTGTGTTTAAAAGTAAAAGTCCAAGTGGGCGTGTATTATGTGCGTACATCGGGGCGTGTTTACTACTTTTACTAGCTGGGCGCTCTGACGAGAAGTATCATCCACTTCTCTTCAGAACGCCCAGCTTCTGCCAGATCACGCTGTGATGTCACTCACAGGTCCTGCATCGTGTCAGACGAGCGAGGACACATCGGCACCAGAGGCTACAGATGATTCTGCAGCAGCATCGGCGTTAGCAGGTAAGTCGATGTAGCTACTTACCTGCAAACGCTGATGCTGCTGCAGAATCAACTGTAGCCTCTGGTGCCGATGTGTCCGACACGATGCAGGACCTGTGAGTGACGTCACAGATCTGCACTGCCAGAAGCTGGGCGTTCTGAAGAGAAGTGGATGATACTTCTCATCAGAACGCCCAGCTAGTAAAAGTATTAAAAACGCCCCGATGTACGCACATAATACACGCCCACTTGGACTTTTACTTTTAAACACACCCACTTGTACTTTTGCAAGCCTCATTTGCATAACTACAAAAATGGTCATAACTTGGCCAAAAATGCTCGTTTTTTCGAAATAAAAACGTTACTGTAATCTACATTGCAGCGCTGATCTGCTGCAATAGCAAATAGGGGTTGCAAAATCTGGTGACAGAGCCTCTTTAAACACTATAAAACATTGTTTTAGTTAAAAAAAAAACAAAAAAAAAACAAGGTTTCCATAGCCTTTAAGTAGTCTGCTGCTTGAATGATTACCACGTCTCTGGAACAGCATAGATATGGAGTGCTCTAATAAATAGTAGTAGGTTACATAATCCAACTGTTTTTTTTATTTTATTACTGAAATTGAAGTAAACTCAATTATGTGAAATAAATATTGTTTATGAAAAACAATGTCAAAATAAATGTAAAGAGATCTATAACTTATTCTAATGGATCCTTTGAAAGTCTTCAAGTAGAAATCCTTATTTAATCCACCTTCACAAATGATGACACCTAGATAAACCAATATACTCCATACGAATATATCACCAGGTAGAAGAACAGCAGCGTCTACATGCATTTTCATCTTACTTGCATGGCTGCCTGAAAAAAATTCTGCTCGCTCACCACCTTGAAGACAGTTCTTAATTTTGTTTTGATGTTTTAGTCGACCTATTACTGTATTGACTTCATGGCAGTCAAAACATACATTTGTGATCTCATTTTTGCTTCGCACTCTTTCCGCTCAATCAAACATGCACACAAGTCTCCACAAAACAGGAAAATGCTTTTAAGCCATGGGATTTCTCAAGGGGGTTTAGCCTTTATGAAAGACGCTCTGTCTTTACAGCGCCAAGCGTGAATGTCGACGACTGCACACCTCTTTGTTTTCAATATTTTTGGATTTTATCAATATTTCTAAATAACAATGATAAGGAATCCTTAGAAATCAATGATCTTTTCTGGAGTGTTTACTCCTTATTAAAAAAGCAAATGGGATTTTAAGTTTCTACTAGATTCCTAGGGATAAGACGTGACCGTCAGTTCAGATTACTGTCACAGGAGTGTTCTTGCTGCAGACACGAAATAGAAAAAAAACCTTAAAATGCCAGAATTCCTTTAGGAAAACAAAGACGTATTCATAAGAGTGGTTCTTATCACTAATAATATTGAGCAGAGAGGGTTCATTCTCAGCTCAATACATAAAGGTGGCACAGCGGGTAGCACTGTTACTTTACATCACTGGGGTCCTTGGTTCAAGGGCATCCTCAATGTAGAGTTTTTGTATGTTCTCCAATTTCCTCCCACACTCCAAAAACTGATAGGTTAATGGGCTTCCTATGACATTGGCGCCAGTGTGTATTTGATATAAGGAAATTAGATGATGAGCCCCATTGTGGACAGGAGCTGATGTGAATGTATCTCTGTACAGAATATATATTAAGTATCAGTGGGCTTGGCATTACAGCGGAATTAGTTAGGAAATAGTATAATGTATGTCACATAACATTTGATGCTCTTTGTACCTATTTTTTTTAAGAGTACTGTTACATTTAACCTGTAACAATTTTAGAAGACATGGAAAGATTTAACAGAAGTGTACCCTAGAGGGCGCTCTAAAACAGAAGGAAGCATTTATGGCATAGAACTTGTCAAATGCAGATAACGGCAACAATAATAAGTTGAATTACCTATTTTGCATCTAAATACATTGCCCTATTTTCTAATATGGCATCATCAGCTCCTTTGGAAATTAAATGTTTATATCATGAAAGAATTGGCTTCAAATAAACAGTCTGAGGTGCATGTCAGTCTCTTTAGCTCACAGCGTCAGCACGGTGGATATTTTTAGAAATAGACATCCTCTATTATACGATAATGGATACAATATTATTTCTTTTTGTCGAATTAAAGGAAAATTAAAGTTTAATTGCTCGATTTTTTCATAGATGACGTCTCAAAAGTCAGAGCATTGAAATGTAAGAATTGGGGAAATATTCTTCTGTTTACTAATGAATATGATAAAGTAACAAATGCAGATTAGACAATATCATTTAAAAAATGTTGTGCCACATATAAAAAAAAGATTCTTTCTCTTTTGCAATAGTAATTTTATAACATTGTATTGTTGAAAAAAGACAATTATCCATAAAGTTCAACCAGTGGGGGAGGATGTGGATGAAAGGTTCTTCATAACCCTGGTGCTCTGTTCTATATGACTGATCTTCTGTACTTTTATTTCCTTTACTTTGAAGACCTGGTTATAAGAAAGCATACATTTTCCTTCACTTAACCCTATTAGGATCAATGCTTTCAGATGCCTGAATGTCCACCGCAAAATTTCACATTTGGAATGACACATTCTAAGGTTGAATATTTTTTTGCTTTATGCTTTATATTTCTGTCCCTTTTTTGTGGCAAGAATGGGGCTTTAATAAGGTATCAAAATACAACCAGTATATATATAAAAAAATCATTTAGGGGAAATTGGGCAAAAATAGGAAAAAAATACACATTTCCCTTAAATATTTAATATAATCATTTTAACCCAAAATCTTTATAGCACAAATAATCCTTCCACTCTCCCGTGTTTAGCGATGCTAAATATATGTACTTTGCCCCAAAATACATGGTTGATATAACACCCGAGAACAAAGCTCCCCATATTTATACTAGCTTGTCCCCCGACAATTTTTTTTATTTATGTAGTAAAGAGCAGATAGAGTAGGGTAAGACTGGAGAGACAGAAAATAATGACAGTAAAATAATTGTGTGGATTTGGGGTAACATATTTAGGTTAATATGGATGCATACTTATATGAGTGCATGATGCCCATGTAATGTGTGTCCCCATTATAAACCGTGCTCCTGACGAAACAGGGGGATTGCCGAAAAGGGATTTCAATTTTCTTTATATTTTGAATTTTGAATTTTAAGGGTGTTTTCAATTATTTCAATCATTTTTCATTTATTTATATATTTTTTTTTGTTTTACTTCCCTGTTTTGAACACTTATTGTCCTGGGACACGAGATATGTGTCCTCCCAGCATTACTCTGTTTCCAGATCACACATAATAGTGATCTAAAGGCTGATGGGCTCTAGATCACTACCAGCAGTGATCTGCAAACAGAGTAATGCTGGGAGGACACATATCATGTCCTCCCAGCATCCTTCTCTCCCCACGTAAAGCCCCATGCACAAGACCGTGCCTGTAATCACGGTCCATAATTACGGGGACGGTCATCCGCATTTGTGGACTATGCTCCCATTATAAAGTATAGGAACACGGTCCTTAAAATAAAAAAATAGGACATGTCCTTTTTTTTACTGAAGGTTTCTACGGCACGGACACCTTCCCGTAAATATACGGGAAGGTGTCCTTTGGCCGTAGGAATGAATGGGTCCATAATTACTGACAAAATCTATGGTCGTGTGCATGAAGGCTGAGGGTTTGTGCACACAACCTATTTTCAGACGTAATGGAGGCGTTTTACGCCTCTAATTACGCCTGAAAAAACGGCTCCAATACGTCGGCAAACATCTGGCCATTGCTTGCAATGGGTCTTACGATGTTCTGTGCAGACGAGCTGTAATTTTACGCGTCGCTCTCAAAAGACAGCGCGTAAAATTACGCTCGCGTCAAAGAAGTGCAGGACACTTCTTGGGACGTAATTTAAGCCGTATTGAAAAACAGCTCCAATTACGTTCGTAATGGACGTTGCGAAAAATGCGTGCACTTGTAAAAACGTCTGAAACGTCTGCTTTTATGGCTGAAACGACGCAGCTGTTTTCTTCTGAAAACAGGCTGTCATTTCAGCCGTAAATGACAGCTAGCGTGTGAACATACCTTTAATGCCACAGGCAGGTGGAGATAAGCAGCTGCCAGATAACACTGGCTCTGCTTGTCTCTCGGATGAACGAATGATCAGATATGTTAAACTAATACAACAATATGGCGACATTGACTGTCCTCATACACATTAAATTATTGTTAGATCCTGTCGACATCAGCGCATGTCCAGTGTACAGTATATGATATGATATGATATTGCTACTGGGGAGGGGTCACCACAATTTTTTTTGCCCAGTGGCCTTCACCAACCTTGATCCTGTTCTGCCATTCCATAATTTAAACCAGCCTGAACAGCAGAATGGATGCATTTATTTGTGTGGTTTATGACAAATTATTTCCTTACCATCTGCATGATGCAGAAGAAATTGAGATTTGTCAAACCAGACCACATATTTAACTCTCCAATTGTCCAGTTTTGGTAAGTTGGTGCCGATACTGTTCATAAATGATAGGAGTAGGATCTGGTGTGGTCTCCTGCTGCTGTAGCCCAAACACTTTAAGGTTTCCCATGCAATCTTCTTCATACCACAGTTGTATTGGACTGTAATTTAAGTTTGCCACCTTGCTGTCAGCTTGAATTAGTTTGGTCCTTTTCCTCATTAATAGCCATTTAGCCCACAAAAGTGCTATTCCCTGGATGTTTTTAAAAAAATTATAATTCAGCTTTTTCCTATAAAGTGGCCAACCCCTTTAAGGACAAACCTCTAAGGGCCAGGAACACATACACAGATTATTGATGCAGTTTTTAGCTCGGTATTTTGAGCCAAAGCCAGAAGTGGATCCAAAAGGAACGGAAGGTATAAAGAAAAAAACTGATGTATCTCCTTTCTCTGGTGTCCACTTCTGTGTTTGGCTCAAAAAACTGAGCCAAAAACTGCCCCAAAAACTGCATCAAAACTGTGTGTGTGGACCTGGTCTAGGTTGTTAAAAACACATGTGAAAACAAATAATATGCAGATCACTATATTCATGTGTATAAATAGTATAAAAGTATGCAATCTATTACTATGAACACCTATGTTCCTATAGTGTGTCAATTTTTATTCACAATCTCTAGTCCATTCATGTAATCACTTGCACGTCAATAATCTTTCCTTCAAATATAAGTTCTGTTGCCTGCTTATCACAAGTGATGTGGAGCCAAACCAACAGATGATAGCTGACGGCAAATTGTGTCTGGTTGTGCTCAGGTCAGTTTTGTCAGTGAAGTATTCAGAACTTTTTTATATCGTGTGGTTTAGAATCCTGCCGTTAGAACCTCAGGGTTTCCATATGCCAAGACCATCTGGATAGATCATCTAAGATTGATTCGGGATAGTAGGGTTACTATTAGACATTTGTTAACATCATTTGAAATCTTTTAATTTTGTGTGCAGGAGAAGGGACACATATTAATAGTATTTATTAACATACACAATTTGCATTGTCTTAATACGACAATAAGGATCCTTTCCCAAGCCATGAAATTCCCATATCTTTTACATTTTTTAAAACACTATAAAAGTAAAACAAGATATGGAAACAAAATTAAAGTAGGTACATTTTACAAAATATAATAGATCTTGGCTTTAAATTCAACCAGGGTAACTTCCGGATGATATTTATTTGTCCACCCTGTGCTGGTTCGGACTTCCCCTTGGTGCTTTAGTTTCCTCCCACTCTCCAATCATTTACTAAAGCAGAGGTCATCGATTTTTTTGTAGGTTGGAAGCCATGAGCCACATTGAGTATTAAAAGGGAAATTAAAAAAAGCTATGACCAATTGATATGGCTCTTACCTTGTTGTTTAAAGCCAGTGATAGTTATTCTCTAGGATTGCTATGACATCCACATGGCCATTAGCATGGGAGCAACATACAGGACCAACCACTGGTGGAGAAGCATTGCGCTAGGGCGTTTGATAGATGAGCATATTGCGCCCATATTTAAGTGTCAAAATTGCAGACAAAACACCTGGACCCCTCCCGTTGTTCTTCTTGACATAACTTAGATCACTTCAGGGTTCTGTGGTGTTCTACATTTGGTTCAGTAGAACTAAAAGGGGTCTGGGTGTTGCAGCTGTAATATGGACCCTACAATGAGTTTATATTATGGTGGTCTGAAATTGTGAGGACATTCTTAATAAATTGATGACCTGACTGAACTCAAACCCACTGATCACTGGTAATAGCACAGCTAAGAACTTTTAAATGGTGCAATAATACATTAAAATAGTATCAGCCACGTTTTTGAGTAATAATCACTACTATATAAAAATATATTCTCTCGGAAGGATTCAATTAGGTTATACCTCTTACGTTTGGTGTCTCAATGAGACTTTTCCAAGAATTTTTACTTGAATAAGTTTGAGCAGTGTGTATAACTCTGAATGACCCTTCTGTTTTGTCTGCTAATGACTAGCCGATGCCTGTTTATGTTTATACAAGGTGATTCAACACCAACAGACGATAATTTTTGGGCATCATAAAAGATTCAATCAATGACATGCACGCAAATTTCTCGTTGATCGTGCAATCACTAAAAAACGTTACACTAGCATATGATTGTAAACTTTTACTCGTCCTTACGATATGGTATACCACAATCGCTCCGTGTAAAAAGCCCTTAACTGAAAGACACTTATCTCTCTCTCCCTGTGACAGAAAACACTCTAAGGCTGTGTTCACACAGAGTTTTTTGCAGGAGGAAAATTCCTCCTGCAAAAACTTCTCCAGACGGTTTTTGCACAGTGGTTTGACAAAAACTCGTCAAACCACTCGTCGAGGCGTTTTTTTCCTCTTTCTGACTGATTGAAATGGGGTTTTGGAGGCGGAAACCACCTCAAGATAGGTCATGACGCTTCTTTTTACCTTAAAAAAACTCGTCCAACTCCCATTGAAATCAATGGGAGGCATTTTCGGGCGGTTTTTGAGGAGTTTGAACAGGGCCTAAAGTTGATCAGTGAAGTTTTTTCTTGTAAGCAGTACAGGCAGAAAGAGAAAGAAGTTCCAGTTCCTTCTAGGGAAGGGGCATCTGCAAAGCCTATTCGAGAACTGGGAGTTGGAGACCTCTAACGTGTTAGAGGCCGAGGGGCAATTGTGTCTTTTGCCCTTTCAATAATCCGGCTCTGTCAGCAAAAGCTTGCAACTATTGTAAATGCAACACATAACCTTTTTCCTAGTTTTCAAATACGTTACATTCAATGACCACCTATGTCTGATTTCTAGATTTCCAAACATTGACTTGTGCTCTGTTTACCAAGATATAAGCATCTTGCATTTAGTGGGCCCAGGCTCTGACACAATATGGCCTCCTAATCCAATAGGGCCCCTGAAGGTCCAGCAGAGGACAACCCCATGTGGATCTGACTTTGGAGCCAATCATTTGCCACTGGGTTCTATTTTTTATGGATTATTTTACAAATATCATCAACAAGATCTAATAGGTTATGTCCTGTGTGTAATGATAGCAACAACAACAACCAACTGTGAGTGGTATTATTACAAAATGGAAGTGTTTAGGAACCAAAGCAATTCATCCACAAAGTGGCAGATACAGTAAAGTTACAGAGCAGGGTCGCTGAGTGCTGAGGCGCATGGTGCATAAAAGTCGCCAACGCTCCGTTGACTCAATAACTGCAGAGCTCCAAATCTCCTCTGACATTAACATCTGCACAAAAACTGTGCACCACCACTTGACTCTGGAGTAGATGAAACGTGTTCTGTGGAGTGATGAATCACGCTTCTCTATCTGGCAGTGTGATGGATGAGTCTGGGTTTGGCGAATGCCAATAGAACGTTACCTGCCTGACTGCATTGTGCCAACTGTAAAGTTTGGTGCAGGAGGGGGTTGTTTTTCAGGGGCCGGCCTAGGCCTCTTAGTTCCAGTGAGGGAAATCTTAATGCTCCAGCATACAGACATTTTGGAAAATTGTAGCTTCTAACTTTGTGGGAACAGTTTGGGAAAGGCCCTTTTATGTTCAAACTTGAGTGTGCCTCAGTGCACAAAGCAAGGTTCATAAAGGCATGATTGGGTGAGTTTGGTCTGGAAGAACTTGTCTGGCCCGCACAGAGCTCTGACCTCTACCCCATTGAACATCCTTAGGATGAACTAGAACAGAGATTGCAAGCCAGGCCCTCTTGTCCAACATCACGAATGCTCTTCTGGAAGAATTGGCGAAAATCCTTACAGACACACTCCAAAATCTTGTAGCTGCAAAGGAGATCCAAACTCCATATTAATGCTTATGGATTTAATATGGAATGTCATTAAAGCTCCTGTAGGTGTAATGTGCAGGTTTCCTAATACTTTTGTCCATATAGTGTGTATATATATCTTTCTATCCTTCAGATGTGCAAAGTTGGATTAGGTTGCTTAAAACTTTGCATTCCATTTCCATAATAGCATAACTTAGTATATGAGAAATTAAAGAAATCAATTAATATGACACCGGCCCTGCTTTAACTCTGCTCTTTGAATTTAATTAATGAGTATGAGATGGAATATGCAATGTGAGACTGATAGCTATAATAGCTTTTTATACATTTACTGCTAGCCTTCCATAGCAGGTTGCCTCATTTATTCCCTGACTGAGTAATGTAATGGTTTTAAATTATTCCTTGGGTTTATTTAGGGTTAACATACTTTTTTTCCGACTAGCATCCTTTTCCTCATAAATTCACATTTATTTCATTATGTTTGTAGAAAACATTTAGATACTTGTACAGAATATATGATTAAGTGTTTCTCTCATTATTTGTTGCCAAGAAACTATTATGAAAATAGATGATCAGTCAATGGTGGACAGTCTAAAATAAATAATTTTTACTGTACTGTATTGTACTTGGTCTGCTAGCCAACAATGCTAACACTAGCCAGTAATACCAAGATTTTAAAAACGACTCAGGACGGTTATTAACTTAAAAGGTCAGATCCTCCATGCAACGCAGATCTTTAACTTTTTGTAGCTAGAGATTCAAGAAGGGGAGAAATGGGCATCTCCAAAATGCAGGCTCTAACAGCAGCCACCAAGTGTCTTAAAATTAAAGCTCAATAGGACTTCATGGAGCTATGATGAAGCAGGAAGAAAGCTGGTGCAAAAGGTATAGAGTAGTCTGTGAAAGCGCAGATAATTCTCCACACTTCTCTCCAAAAAGAGTCCAGAACCAGACAGTCCCAGAAGATGTTCAGAATATTTATTTCAGTATTGCCACAGTGCCAGCAGTTGGGGACTCCGGCATCATCATGTGCAATTTAGATTGGACTCGATACGATCTAGAAAGCAATGTGTAACCCACTTCTTGAAGAGGACTCGATGAGCCATGGGCCAAGTGATATAACCAGACCTGGTGTTTTAGCATGGGCAAAGGATGCGGCTAGGGAGTATCAAGTAAGTGATGGAGTTGACTGGCTTTCCAGAAACTCAAGGCAAGGATATGTAATGTTATTTAGGCAATGTAGGCAAAGCCAGGAGTCCCTCTGAACAAAATGTATAAAATGTATAAAATGAGAGACCCGGAAGTGACCTGTACAGAACCAGAGGAGAAAAACTGGATCGCTTAAATTGGGAGGAAATGCTTGGTTTTTCAGGGCAGGGAGCATTGGGGAGGGGCGCAGCAAGGTTTGTGTGGATGAGAAAGTTTTGTTGGCAATTCTCAACATGCGTGATATGGTGGGGTGAGAATGACCTCTCAAAGGGGAGAAGTCTAGCCATCGGACGATGGACACAGGGGTTGAGATAGGAACACTCCAGTTGCACCCACAGTTTAATATCTACATGTTGATGCCAGTCGACTATGCTGGAGAGGTAGGATGATATGTCATATGAATGATTAAGTCGATTCCCCAGCTTTTTGAGGTCTAAAAGGTTAATTTAGAAATCGTAGCTGGCTTATTAGCCCATTTGAATTTGGTGAGAATGGAAGAGACTTTGTCGAAGAAGACACTGGGGATGTGGATCGGTTGGGTTATGAATATAGGAAAAAGGAGTTTTCAGCGATGTTTTTGTTTTGTGTACATTTTATCCCATTCATGTTTGATGCTAAACAAGTAGTTAAATAAATTTTTCAGGTTATTGCAGTTGTGTAGTAATATGTGTAGGTTTTTTGTTTTTATTTAATGTATGGGCAATAAAATATTTGCTAGATGATAAGTTGTTTTTTTTGGACATTGTTTTATTTAGACTTTTTGTTACATTTTTTTTTATCCCATGAAGGGATAACTTTATTTACAACTTTATTTTTTTACTTATAATGTATTATCATACTCCTGTATGCTAATACAATACACTGTGTCACTAAGACACAGGCTGCTGTTGGGGAAACACATAGGGTGCCCTACCAGCAGGCATACTGAACAGACAGTCCTGGGGTCCTTTTTAGGTCCCCAGGACTGACTGAAGAGGGTTCTCCCAGTTTCCGATCGCGTTTACATATTTTCTGTGATGCGATCGAAGAGGGGAGTATCCTTTGATAATGTTGCGGTCACGGACCATGGCAATCAAAGGGTTAAACAGCTGGGGCCTGAGTTTTTTCCAACCATAGCTTTTTTCAGGAGGCTGCTCTAAGTTCAGGAGCTGTTAGTAACAGTTCGTGCTTAGAGGATGGGCACTCACTGAAGCGAAAAGAAGTCGCTGTAGACTAGGGACCTACACTGCACGTATAATGTCCCCTTAGCTGCCCCAGTGTAATGACGGGGTAAGGAGACAGACAGGTGAGCCCTAATCTACCCGCCACTCAGTCCCTGCCTACTTGCACGACCCGTCCTAGGCGACGGCGTACAACTGGGTGACGGTCCCTACGCTCAATATGTGCACCAGAGACAAACAGACAAGGGTACACAGAAGCTAAGGGAAATGGGGCAGTTGCCCACGGCAACACCGTGAGCAACAAGAGTAGTGAACGAGCCGAGTCAAACCAGGAGTGTACGAGGTACCAAACGCAGAGCAGGAGCGTAGTCAGTAAAGCCAGGGTCAAAATGAAGCTGAGGTCAATAGTAATAGCTGGAACAGCAGAGCCAGGAAACAAGAGAGAATCACAGGCAAAGACAAGAAGCAAATGAAGGTATACATAGACTGAGGGCGGGAGCTAGAACCGTCTGGTCAGGCTGTGATAGGTTCTCCCACTCCTCAGCCTACCAGCCTGAGTGGTAGCAGATCGAGTCACTCTATCAGACCTAGGAACTGATTAACTACGGGCGTCGACACAGAAGCTGTGTCTGGCAGATCCTTTACACCCAGACAGTATAATACCCACACAGATGCCCCATACAGTATAATGCCCCTATAGCTTCCACAATACAGTATAATGTCCACGCAGATGCCCCCATACAGTATAATGTCCACACAAATTCCCCCATACCGTATAATGCCCCATAGCTGCTTCCATACAGTATAATGTTGAATAGCTGCCACATCTCCCTTGAATATAGTGCCACCCCCTGTAGATAGCGCCACTGGGGCTACCTCTAGGAGTGGAATTCCCAGCCAAAGCATCGGCCGGGTATTCCGCTCCTAGAGGGATCTTCTGACGTCACTTTTCATATATGGACCGTGACGTCAAGGCCTTTCCCAAGACAGGAGTCCCTGGCCTGAGAGCTTGCATTGCTCTGGCCGGAAACTCCATTGTTGAAAGCCCAACATCGCTGTCCATATTTGGACATTGACATCAAGGGCTTCCCCGGGCTCAGTGCTTAAAGTAGCGCTGTGCCGGCGGTGTCCTCGACTAGTGGACAGTGAATGCTGAAGCAGGGAGCATTGGATTCAACTGTATGTGCGTCCTGAGGACGCAAATACAGTTGACACTGGGACATACCACTGGCAGCCCAGGACAGCAAGACACTGCCCGGATTCCAGGACTGTCCCTCTGAATAAGGGGCGGTTGGGAGGTATGCATAAACAAGAAGAAATTATTTTTACCAGTATAGTCTCAGTGAAGAAAAACTGATGTAGTCCCTGATAGACACAAGGATAACAGTTCATAGAGAACGGAATACATATATACAGAATGATAACACAATGTTACTTGGTGCATATTTGTTGACACTGAGCAATGTATGACATGCCATCTGGAGTTCCATTTTTAAATGCTGAATAAAAACTTGAAACAATCTCAATTGGCTGAGCTGGTATGATTTCCACAAAACTCCCACACTCCATCTGACAGAGAAATGTCTTCCTAAATATTAGTTTTCTTATCTTCCAAATGCAATTAGTTCTCACATTTCCTTTTTCCTTTTGTTGCTCTTTTTACAATTCAAAGTCAGATCACGAATAGTAAATATCAATAATCAACAGCATGTTCTGCATTCTTACTGTGTATTTTTTCTTATATACTGTATACATTCTCTGAGCAAGTTCATTAGAATTTGTTTTCTTCCTCAGCAGTGTTATGTAATCAAGTCAGTGGTTGTACAAAGAATAATTATATCCAGATAAAGTTAGCCAAAGTTAGTAAAAGTGGCAAGTACCATGTGACAATGTTTCTATTGTGCAGTGTTTTTTAAATTCTCATGCCCCTACTATAAAGTGAACCTTATTGCCCATCAGCACATACATACCCCATAAGAGCAGGGCCGCACTGTCCATGAGGCGAGATGAGCATCTCGCCTCAGACGGCAGCCTGCTGCCTCTCTGAGGGGGTGGCGGTGCCACTAAAACTAGCCGCCATCGCGCTGCTTGTGTTGTTGAATGGCAGGGCAAGGCACCCTGCAAAGCAGCGCCTTTCAACGACACAAGCGGTGCAATGACATCATCGCACCATTTGAATCGTTGTAAGGCGCTGATTGGCAGGGCAGAATGGCTTGCCCTGCCATTCAGCAACTTTTAATGATGCAAGCGGCACGATGACGTCAACGTGCTGCTTGTGTCGTTCAGCCCAAGCAGACATGCTCAGAAAAAAGCAGGCCTGGATGGCATGAGAATGTGATCAGGTGAGTATCTAAAGTATTTTTTTCTGTTAAAAGTGAGGGGCTATATGTGGGGCACTATTTACAGGGGGGCTATATGGGGGGCACTATCTATGGGGGGCTATATATTGAACACTATCAACAGGGGGGTCTATATGTGGGGCACTATCTGACAGCTCACCGTCTGCTCACTTGGGCCTCCCTCTGCGCTTTACAACATAGCAGTCCCTGTCTCACGCTCTGGCATCTGCTTTATTAATCTAACCTCCTGATGACAGCACGGCCAATTGCAGCCCCGCAGAGTATTGTGGCCGTAGGCCTCCAGAGCCTGCAAGACAAGAACACAGCACAACAACAGCATTATACCTGGCATACGGACAGTCTCTTAGAGGGCCAAGTAAGATATTTATTAAAAAAAAGATACATGTCTCAGTCCATAAGCTGTAGTGGGGTTGAAGGGGCACTTAGTTCACCCACCTTACAGATGATAGATAGATTAGATAGATAGATAGATAGATAGATAGATAGATAGATAGATAGATAGATAGATAGATAGATAGATAGATAGATAGATAGATAGACAGACAGATATGGGATAGATTGGCTTGGTGGTTAGTACTCTTGCTTTGCAACACTGGGTTCCTGTGGTCAAAACCAACCAACTACAACATTTGCATGGAGTTTGTGTGTTCTCCCTGTTCTTTTTTTCTGCATACTCAAGTTTTCCTCCAACATTCCAACACATACAGATAAGGAACTTATATAGTGATTCAATATGGGGACATTAAGTGGTGACAACTTCTGTACAGAACTGTGGAATACGTTGGTGCTATATAAGTAAATAGATAGCTATGAGTTTACATAGGTAGATATTTCCCTGTTTTTATTTTTCTATGTTTTTATTTATTTTTCACATTGGAACAGGCTGCTTTCCTATGTGATTTGTGGTACTTCACAGGGATGCAGTGGTGGTGTCTTATATTCTAATATTCATAGTATCTACACTTAAAATTTGAATAGCATTTCTGGGTGAGCTGGTATTCAACATGGCCACCCTTACAGCTTCTATCAGGAAAGTCAATAATCTTTGCTTGAGCTCTATATTTCTAGTATGCCTATATAAACACATAATAAATGCAGCAAGACAGAGAGAATATATTTTATTAAAAGCCAAGTCTGATTTTATTGTTACCAGAATTTTTGTGAAACTGAAAAACACAGAAAATGGATCTTTAAAGTTTAAAGTATATTGCAATATCTTTATTTGTTACTGTAGTGTCTTGATTTATGCAGCAATTTTGGAATAATAGTTTTATACACCCTGTGGCTTTTGATAACTAAGATTCAGTCATGCTCACTCAACCTTTATTTTTTGGACACACCTCATTAATCTTCAGGCAATCAGCATTAAATGTCAATTATGTAAGGTTACTAACATGGCACACCACATAAAACGATGACAGGCTTTGAACTTTTGTTTTTAAATATCAAGTATTCTGGACTTGTATCTAATTAGTGCAAAGTGTGATATAAAATTCATTTTAGAACAGACTGGGCTTTATCTTTTAGTCAGTGCGTCGCCGAAAATATGACAATTTTATTACATAGCTCTATATATAGTTATATGATTTATAGGATTTAATTTTCCCAAACGTGATGTCATGTGGACTGGAAATGGCAAGTCTATAGCATAATGCCACATTTAAGTTATCGATTTGAGAAAAAAAAAATCATATCTCAATACATCCAATCACATTGCTCAATAAATACAATGTCCACTTTAGTCCTGACCTTCAAAAAAAATGTATAAAGTCATTTTTGCATATTAGTTGCATCTGAAAGATTATTATTCTTCATTCAATTATAGAAACAGTACACATCCCTTTGACTTTCCCTATCTTTCACAAAAAAAATATTATTAGAGTTTTCTCATAAAGACAACCCTTTTTCATATCCCATATGAGAGCATTTAGAAGTCGTAGTGGAAGGTCCCCTTCTTAGGGACACATTTGAGCCAAAACAGAGGGCCACACACAGACTCTTGTGGTCTTGGCCTATCTATATACCAAATTATCCCCACCATAACGACCTTGGAAAAAGCCTACCTGGCATCAGGCAGGGTAAAATGGAAAAATAGGTACTTTTAGGTATAATAGGTACAATTTTCAGGTCAATATTAAAGAGGAAGATTGGACAATAGCTAGAGCAAAGGATATATTTCCCTTTCTTTGGTACAAGGGAGTAGAGTACACTATATGGACAAAAGTATTGAGACACCTACACATTATACCTACAGGAGCTTTTATGACATCTCATTATAAATCCATAGGCATTAATATGAAGTTGTCCCCCCCCCCCCCCCTTTGCAGCTAAAACAGCTTCCACTCTTCTGGGAAGGCTTTCTACAAGATTTTGTAGCGTGTCTGTGGGAATTTTTGCCCGTTCATCCAGAAGAGCATTTGTGAGGTTGGCCACTGATGTTGGACGATAGGTCCTGCTTCCCAATCTCCGTTGTAGTTCATCCCAAAGGTGTTTGATGGGGTTGAGGTTAGGGCTCTGTGCTGGCCAGTCAAGTTCTTGCACACCAAAACTCACCCAACCATGTCTTTATGGACTTTGCTTTGAGCACTGGGGCACGGTTATGCTAGAACAGAAAAGGGCCTTCCGCAAACTTTTCCTACAAAGTTGGAAGAATACAATTGCCCAAAATGTCTTGGTATGTTGAAGCCTTAAGATTTCCCTTCACTGGAACTAAGGGGCCTGGGCCGAACCCTGAAAAACAAACCTATAGGATAAGCTCTCCTCCACCAAACTTTACAGTTGGCAAAATTCAGTCAGGCAGGTAATGTTCTCATGGCATTCGCCAAAACCAGACTCGACTATCAGACTGCCAAATAGAGAAGTGTAAATTGTCACTCCACAGAACATTATTCCACTGCTCCAAAGTCCAGTGGCGGCATGCTTAACACCACTCCATCCAATGCTTGGCATTGTGTTTGGTGATGTGAGGCTTGCATGCAGCTGCTCGCCTATGGAAACCCATGTCATGAAGCTCCCGATGAACAGTTATTAAGTCAGCAGAGCAATGGCGACTTTTATGCACTATGCACCTCAGCCCTTGGCAACCCTACTCTATAACTTTAGGTGGCCTTCAACTTTTTGGCTGAGTTTCTGTGGTTCCTGAATGAAACACCTGAATTCAATGATTAACCCCTTCCCGACGTTTGACATATCCATACGCCAAAGTCGGGTAGGGGAAGTATGGAACGGGCCACGGAGTGAACCCGCTCCATACGATGCCGGTGTCAGCTGTTTGTTACAGCCTACACTTCAGAGTATAGAGCGGCATCGAGCTCGAGAACGATCCCGCTGGTTTGACTCATTAAATGCCGCGGTCAATAGCGACCGCAGCATTTAAATCATTAGAAAGAGGGGGACGACCCCCTCTACCAGCTCATCGCACCCCCCACAATGCAATCGAGGGGGGCGATGGTTGCTATGGCTGCCTGAGGCCTAATGAAGGCACAGAATAAAATTAACATGTTGTTTTAATTGCACAGTGAATTCTGTAAAAACGACGCGCAAAATAACAATGGAGGAATCGCTGTTTTTTTCATGGTCTACCCCACAAATATTTTTTTTCCCATTTCCTAGTACATTATATGGCACAATAAATGGTGCTACGAAAAACTAAAACTCGTCCCGCAAAAATCAAGCCCCCATAGGACTATATCGACGGAAAAATAAAAAAGTTATGGCTTTTGGAAGGTAGGGAGGAAAAAACGAAAATGAAAATCTGAAAAAGGGTTGCGGCGGGAAGGTGTGTCCCAATACTTTTGTACATATGGCATATATTTATCAGAAACTGAGTCAGACAGAAATCTCTGAAAGAGTTGCAAATGCTTCATAGTCTCAGTAAGTGCATCCATCAGGACCTTATAATATGATTGATTCTTAATCATCCGGACGATCTCTTCCTCTGTTGTGTGGCAGATCTGGATAGGTTTAGGCGGGATTCACACGACCGGGTCGTTCCCGAGCCCGAGTGCCGGCCGGTAAAATCGGCCATTCTGCCCGGCCGGTTTGCATAAAGTTATGCATCCGTGCCGGGCCGGGCAGATCCGGACAGTGACATCAGCGGCAGCTCCTGAAGGGGAATCCCCATGTGTTCGGGGATTCCGCTTCAGGAGTTTCCCCTGATGTCACTGCCCAGATATGGACAGAGACATCAAGCGCTCTGTCCAGGAGCGGAATCCCCGAAAACACGGGGATTCCGCTCCTTTAAGGAGCTAAAGTGCGGCTAGCACATAGCAGAGCGGGGAGATACCTCCCTGCTCTGCTATAGTGGCGTCGCTGCAGTAGTAGCAGCCGCAGCAGCAGCAGCTGCTGCTACTAGCGGCGCCATCGAAGGTGTCGCCGAGCCAGGGTGCTTTTAACAAGCAGGGGAAGGGAGCCAGCGCAGTGCTCCCTCCACCTGCTGTACACCCCGGCCCTGCAACACAGTGTACAGCGATGCCATTCGTCAGAATGGCATCAACTCCTCCTCCTCACATGCACTCTGCGCTGTGAGGAGGAGGAGATAGAGCGCAAGCGACGGAAAACCCGGCCATCACTCGGGACACATCCCGGTGATGGCCGGGTATTACCCGGCCCCATAGACTTCTATGGGAGCCGGGCGGCCGGGTGCCCGGGCAAAGATAGAGCATGTCCTATTTTTTGACGGCCGGATTTCCCGGCCGTCAAAAAATCGGTCGTGTGAATAGCCCCATTAGGGGTCTATCATTCCTAATGCAGCCGGGTGCCGGCCGATTTATGAACGGCCGGCACCCGGCCGGGAAACCCTGCCGTGTGAATGAGGCCTTAGTCTATGTAAAAAGGAGGAAGCATCATGATTGGAAAGACATTTTTATAGTCTATGAGTAGGCCATAGATGGTCTTAGGAAAGCTCTCATAATAATTAGAGAAATAACAAATAGCACGTAACAATGTTACTTATAGTAGAATTAATCATCTGTGTTGCAACAAATTAAGTCAGAATACAAAAAAACAGGGCATGCTACATTCTCACTATATTAGGTATCTTTTAACCCCTTAACGACCGCCGTATAGTGTTCTTTACGGCGAACGCTCAGGGTTGTTCTTCTGAAGCACCGCCTTTTCCCAGCGGGATTTCAGAAGATGTTTCCCCCAAATCAGGCGATCTGCTCCTGAAGCCCAGGCTGTTGCAAACAGCCTTGGGCTTCAGGGCAATGATCGGAGACCAATAGCAGTGGTCTCCAATCATGTGAGCATGTTTAACCCCTCAAATGCGGCGGTCAATAGCAACCGGTGCATTTGAGTGGTTTTAGAGGGAGGGGGCTCCCTCTCTCACCCCATTAGCACCCCGCTATACGATCGTGGGCTACCGATGGTTTTTATGGCAGCCAGGGGCATAACATGTACCTAACAGTAAATGCCTGTTAGGCCATGCCAGAGGCATGGCCAGATATATTCCTGGCAGTTGTGCACTGACGGGCAATAATAAACTGCAATACAGATGTATTGCAGTGTATTAAAAAAGCGATCAAATGATCGCATATTAAAGTCCCCTAGTGGGACTAAAAAAAAAGTTTCAAAAAAGTTTGATAACGTTTATAATAAATACATAAAAATCCCAAGTAAAAAAAACTGAAATACACACTTTTTCCCCTTATAAAATGCTTTATTAGGAAAAAAAAAGTTAAAAGGTTACACATATTTGGTCTGTAACGCGTCTATAACGACCTCAACTATAAAACGATTACTTTTTTTTAACCTGCATAGTGAACACTGTAAAAAATAAACTAAAAAACAAAGCCATAATTGCTGTTTTTTGTTCATCCTGACTTAAATTTTTTTTAGTAAAAAGTGATCAAAAGTCGTATGTACTCCAAAATGGTACCAATAAAAACTACAAATCTTCCCGCAAAAAAACGCTCTCATACAGCTTTGTCAGCAGAAAAATAAAAAAGTTATGGCTCTAAAAATATGGCTACTCAAAAACAAATTATTTTTAAAGAAAGTGTTTTTACTGTGTGAAAGCAGTAAAACATTAAAAAAAACTATATTAATTTGGCATTTCCGCAATCGTAACTACCCGCTAAATAAAGTTATTATGTTATTTATGCCACACGGTAAACGGCGTAAAATTTTTAAATGCAAAAAAGAATGCCAAAATTTCAGTTTTTTTTTTTCCATTATCCCATCAAGAAAGTTAATAAAAGTTAAATAATAAATTATATGTACCTCAAAATGGTGCTATTAAAAATTACAAATTGTCACACAAAAAACAAGACCTTATACAGCTATGTTGACGGAAAAATAAAATAGTTATAGCTCTTTGAATGCAACGAAGCAACAACTTAAAACATTGCTTGGTCATTAAGTTTTAAAATATCTTCGGTATTAAAGAGAATCTCTACCCAAAATGTAAACAATGCCCTATATTGGTAAATTGGAAGTTAGAGTGAAAATTTTGCCAAAGTTCAGCAATAAGGTTTGTTTTATTTTACTTTTTAACCGCTTCCCGACCGCCCACTGTATATTCACGTCGGCACTTGCTGGGCTCTGTGCAGTGCCGACGTGAATTCACGGTGGGTGTTAAAAGCGCGATCCGGGTGTCTCAGAGTAGCGCTGACACCCGGATTGCGCTGTTATCACCTGCCTCTGGTCCCCGAGATATGATCGGGACCTGATTAGTTCAGGTCCCGGTCATGTGATCGCAGGGAAAGTGTTTTGTAGCAACGAACTGGAAAGTTTGTTGCTACAACAAACTTTCCCGGGGACCGATTGCTGGTGCTGCAGTCGGTTATAAGGCAGAACCGGGGGCCATATAACAGCCCCCGGGTCTGCCATGCACAGCAGCCTATGAGAACCAGCCGGAGGCTGGTCCTCATAAGCTTCCTGTCAGTGTGACTCTCAGCGTCACACTGACAGTTTATAATACGTTACACTACCTAGGTAGTGTAATGTATTATAGCAGCGATCAGTGCTGCCAGGCTTCAAGTAAAACAAGTAAAAAGTAAAAAATAAAGTAATAAAAAAGTTTTATAAAAGTGTAAAAACAAGTTATAAAAGTTACAAAAAAAATAATGCTTTTTTTCCTATAATAAGTCTTTTATTATAGGAAAAAAATTAAAATGTTAAAAAAAGTACACATATTTGGTATCACCGCGTTCGTAACGACCCAAACTATAAAACTATAATATTATTTTTCCCGCACGGTGAACACCGCAAAAAAATAATTAAAAAACAATGTCAGAATCACTTTTTTTTGGTCATCAACCCTCCCAAAATATAGAATAAAAAGTGATCAAAAAGTCGCATGTACCCCAAAATAATACCAATAAAAACTACAACCCGTCGCGCAAAAAACATGCCCTTACACCGCTTTTTTGACGGAAAAATATAAAATTATGACTCTCAGAATATGGTGACACCAAAAATAAATAATTTGATCAAAGTGATTTTATTGCGCAATCGCCACAAAACATAAAAAACCTATATACATATGGTATCGCCGTAATCGTACCGACCGGCAGAATAAAGTAAAATGTCATTTATACCGCACGGTGAATACTGTAAAAAAAATTACAAAAAACATTGTCAGAATTTATGTTTCTTTGTCACTTTGCTTCCAAAAAAATCTAATAAAAAGTGATTAAAAAAAATCACATGTACCCTAAAATGGTACTAATGAAAAGTACAGATTGTCCCGCAACAAATAAGCCCTCACACGGCTCCGTTGGAGAAAAAAATAAAAAAGTTCTGGCTCTCAGAATATGGCGATGCAAAATGTGCAGAGTGTTCCAAAAGCGGATAGGATCGGGCGCCATTTATCAGTGCGACACCGGCCACATATCTGTGAATTATTATTTATGTACCCCTTTATTATACCCTCTTATTATGCCCTGACGTTCTCCGCACAGATTACATATACCCCCACATCATAAACTGAAATACCAGCAAAACCCCAAACAGAACAGTTACCAAGCAAAATCTGCGCTCCAAAAGCCAAATGGTGTTCCCTCCCTTCTGAGCCCCACAGCGTGCCCAAACACCAGCTTACGTCCACATATATGACATTGTATGAGGTATTTGTCTTCAGTGGCACAAACTGGGCACAATATATTGTGCATTAAAATGGCATATCAGTGGAAAATTGTAATTTTCACTTTGCACCATCCGCTGCGCATTAACGCCTTGGCGCACCCCGACTTAATAGCATGTCGTGGTGTGAGGGGTTATTTATGGAACGGGCTCATGCGCTGTGCACGCTCCATATTCTGCAGGTGTCCGCTGTGTATTACAGCTGACACCCGGAACTAACGGACAGGAACAGCGATCGCGCTGTTACAGGAGCCTGTAAAAATGATATTATACTGCAATACATTAGTATTGCAGTGTATTGTACCAGCGACCTAATGATCGCTCGTTCCAGTCCCCTAAAGGGACTTTTGGGAGGTTTCCACTGTTTTGGTACCTCAGGGGCTTTGCATATGCGACATGACACCCGAAAACCATTCCAGCTAAATTTGAGCTCCAAAAGCCAAATATTGTTCCTTCCCTCCTGAGTCCTGCCGTGGCTCCAAACAGCAGTTTATTACCACATATGGCGTATTGCTGTAATCAGGACAAATTGCTTTACAAAGTTTGGGGTAATTTTTCTCCTTTATTCATTGTAAAAATTAAACATTTCTATGTTTTTTCAGAAAAAAATAGATTTTCATTTTCACGGCCTAATTCCACTAAATTCAGCAAAAAAACTGTGGGGTTAAAATGCTAACTATACCCCTAGAACAATTCCTTGAGGGATGTAGTCTTCAAAATAGGGTCAGTTTTGGGGGGATTCCACTGTTTTGCTTACTCCAGGGCGTTGCAAACGCGACATGGAACTGAAAACCAATCCAGCAAAATCTGCGCTTCAAAATCCAAATGACGCTCCTTCCCTTCTGAGCTCTGCCGTAGGTCCAAACAGCAGTTTAGTACCACATATGGGGTATTGGCGTAATCGGGAGAAGTAGCCTTACAAGTTCTGGGGTACTTTTTAATCTTTATTCCTTGCAAATATTATTTTTTTTACAATTTTTTCAGAAAAAAAGTAGATTTTCACTTTCACAGACAAACTCCAATAAATATAGCAAAATACCTGTGGGGTCAAGATGCTAACTATACCCCTAGATAAATTCCTTGAGGTGTGTAGTTTCCAAAACCATCTCACTTTTGGGGGATTTCCACTGTTTTGGCACCACAAGACCTCTTCAAACCTGACATGGTGCCTAAAATATATTCTAAAAAAAGGAGGCCCCAAAATCCACTAGGTGCCACTTTGCTTCTGAGGCCGGTATTTCAGTCCATTATCACACTAGGGCCACATGTGGGATATTTCTAAAAACTGCAGAATCTGGGCAATAAATATTGAGTTGCATTTCTCGGGTAAAACTTTCTGTGTTACAGAAAAAAATGTATTACAAATGAATTTCAGCAAAAAAAATAAAATTTGTAAATTTCACCTCTACTTTGCTTTAATTCCTGTGAAGCGCCTAATGGGTTAAGAAACTTTCTGAATGCTATTTTGAATACTTTGAGGGGTGCAGTTTTTAATATGGGGTGATTTATGTGGTCTATCTAGTACATAAGGCCCTCAAAGCCACTTCAAAACTGAACTGGTCCCTGTAAAAATAGCCTTTTGAAATTTTCTTGAAAATGTGAGAAATTGCTGCTAAAGTTCTAAACGTTGTAACGTCCTAGAAAAATAAAATAATGTTCAAAAAATTATGCAAATATAAAGTAGACATATGGAATATATAAAATTTTGTGTGGTATTACTATCTGTTTTACAAGCAGATACATTTAAAATGAGAAAAATCATAATTTTTGCAAATTTTCTCTACATTTTGGTGTTTTTCACAAATAAGCAATGAATTTATTGACCAAATTTTTCCACTAACATAAAGTACAATATGTCACGAGAAAACAATCTCAGAATCGCTTGGATAGGCAAAAGCATTCTGGAGTTATTACCACATAAAGAGACACATGTCAGATTTGAGAAAATGGGGCTGGTCATGAAGGTCAAAATGAGCTCGGTCTTGAAAGGGTTAAAGATATTAGCATGTTTTTATTGGGTCACCCATTTTTCTGCTGCGGCAGGCTCTTTGTAAACATACAACCTCATTGGTTGTCTCCCTTGAAATAGCTACTCAGAAATCGTCACTTGTTATGGTTGAACAGAATGACAAAACAACAGTTTACTATCAGTTTCTGAGAAGATAATTCAAAGATGGCGGCTCTTCTGGTTTTCACTTTTGCAAAAATTTGCCACTCAACAAAATAAAAAACGAACATCATTACTAAACTCTGGCTACCGCTACTTGTGACATACACATATATTGACGATTTGACATTTTGGCTGGAATACAGATGTTGTAGAGTTAACTGCATCATTCAACTATTGTTTCAAGCCAATTCATATCTTACTTTAAGGGGTTGTTCCCATCTGAAAAATCATGGCGTATCCAAACTGTGAGGGTTACCCCCTCCTTATTGAAACCAATACAACAGGTGGTAGTCTCAAATGTGGGCATTTATGGCATATCCAATGCTGCATATTCATAATGCAGTAGGTTTACATGTAATCAGGGCCGCCATCAGGAATTTCAGGGCCCCCTACAGCTAAATTTTCTGGGCCCCCCTACCGTTGCACCGCCTGTTAACGGTACTCCGTCCAGCACTATATCATGGTACCCAGGGCCGCCATCAGGGGGGGTATTATGGGTACTGATGTGAGAGGGTATTACCCCGGCCGTGATTTTCGCGCAGCCGCCATCATTATGACACTCTGTTTGTATGTTTGTAGCACGTGGTGCTTTTCTGTTTTCATTCATAGTTTATACTGCTGCGGAAGCGCTGGCCGTGATTTTCACGCACCCATTGACTTCAATGGGTGCGTGATGCGCGAACAATGCACAAATATCGGACATGTCGTGAGTTTTACGCAGCGGACACACGGACACACGCTGCATGAAAATCACTGACAGTCTGAACGGCCCCATAGAGTAACATAGGTCCGTGCGAGGCGCGTGAAAATCACGCGCGTTGCACGGACGTATTACACGTTCGTCTGAATAAGCCCTAACAATAAGGCCCAGTTCACAGAGTTTTTGGGCCTTGATATTGACTCGGACACTGCGTCAGAATCAGCACCAAACAACTTCCAAAACCGCCTCCCATTGATTTAATCTGAAATCAATGGGAACCAGTCGCGGAAAAAAGAAAAAGCAGCACGTCCTTTCTTGCCGCGGTTCCGCCTCTGACCTCCCATCGAAATCAATGGGAGGCAGAAAATGCATTTTTCGCTGCGTTTTTTGTCTGCTGTCCTCATTCGCCGCGGGCAAAAAGCGCTGCAAAAAACGCGGCAAGATAGTGTGGGCAGGTCAAAATCTGCCTCAAAATTCTTTAAGTAATTTTGAGGCAGATTTTTTCGGCCTGCAAAATACTCTGTGTGAACAGGGCCATACATAAACAGCACTTTGAGACATTTTACTCGCTGTGTCAGAAGAGATGCTCCCACTCCAGTCCTCGTCAGGCGATGTCTTCGGTCCAGATGTCGTCCTTCACCTCCAGGCAATGGCGGGGATCGAAGAACTCCTGCCGCCGCGCAAGAACTGGACTCCTCCCCCTCTCCTTACGCAGCTACGCTCTGGAGGAGGAGGAGGCGGAGTCGGACGAGGAGGCGGAGTCGGACGAGGAGGCGCTGGACGAGGAGGCCGAGGAGGAGGACGAGGAGGCGAAGTCGGAGGACGAGGAGGCGGAGTCGGAGGCGTGCCAGCAGGTAATTAGACTGTGCGCCGCTGTCCTGGCTGTTCTTCCCAGTTGATTGGTCGCTGTACTTTTGGTGCGTGCGCACCGCATCCCTCTCGGCGGCGGGCACGAGTGGATTGCTTTCCGGCGTGTCCGGTCGTTCGCGCGTGAGCGCGCGTTTGCGGTAACGAGCGCGCCGGTGCGCGCTTCCGGTCGTTCGCACGCAGTGTTTCGCGGCGGTGTTAGATGAGAGGGGGGCCCGCAGCTCACGGCGGTGTTTGACGAGAGGGGGGCCCGCAGCTCACGACATTGCTTTAGTGAAAAGAACAGGCCCCATTGCAGGGGCCTGTTTTTTTCTACCAAAGGCAAGTCGCGGCAGTTGCCGGGCCCCCCTTTCAATTAAGTTTGGCCGGGCCCCCTACAGTAGTACCCCTAATACCCCCCTGATGGCGGCCCTGCATGTAATGCTATGAAAAGCCCCGAAATAATGCACATTGTGATATAACCGTACATGATTAGCTCAGCTCAGTTATTGTACATCTGTACTTTTGACGTTTCTAAGCATCATTGCTTAATAATTAGCATTGTAGATGTGACCGCATACTGTGCTGATAGTATTACATTTTCTGTAAGGTTTTATGTGAACTTTTCACCTTGCTCTGTACTTACAAAATACAACTAGAAGTCATTATATATACAAGTAAACCGGCATATATGACTAACAATAGATCTCTCCGACTATTCATTTTCTAAATTCTCTGAAACAACTAAGCTTAATAAAGTAAATGAAATGAGACACATTATTAACTCCCTGTATCTTACAGAACGTTTTACTACTCCAACGAACAACCAGAATTGTGTTCATGTAGGATAAAAATCTGAAGATGTTAAAGAGAATCTTCCACTAAAAGTCAAAAATTTACTTGGCAATAAATGTCCTCACAGTGGATACCATATAATAAGTTTTCACCTATCACTTAAAAAGACTTTAGTTCTGTGGATAACATATTTTGTCTCTGTACAACTTTGAGGTCTTATGGAGATGTCATCTAGCCATGTGTAAGAGCCAATAGGCTGTGTTCACACATGCCATTTTGCTGTAGTTTTACCAACAGATTTGTTTTGTTAAATGAAAGGGAAAAAAAATGTTTCCGTAATTTTGACAGTCTTTTAATTTGTTAAATTAATATTGCCTATATGTAGGTGGAGTTTAACAATATTTCTACTATAGTTTCTGGCATCAAAATTTTGCAAACTGACCAAAAAGTCTAAAATGTTGACATTTGGCCCATTTCTGCTACTCTTGCCATTTCTAAAAATGAGCACTTCTTAGCAGAACCACTGGGGCTATCCGTATTACTATAACGCCTTATTTACTATAATCTACACCATAAACTGGCGGAAATTATAGCAGAAATCTACACCAGCTCCTGGCTGGCATAGATTTTATTTAGTATATAAAAAAAGTAGAAAAAAAGTCCGCCCACCACATTGCAATCTGGTTACCACGTCCTGTATTTTATCGGTGTAAACAGACAGAAGTCTACGTCGGAGATAGGTGGATATCCATAGAAGTGAAATGGGTCCGGCACACGATGTAGTAAAATCACTGTTGCTTTATCGATAACACATTTAATATAAGATGGCTAAAAATCCTGGGTGAAAAAAGCTTACGTGTTTCAAACCTGTTGGTTCTGACTCATAGCTGCTTTCTTCACCCGGGATTTTTAGCCATCTTATATTAAATGTGTTATCAATAAAGCAACAGTGATTTTACTACATCGTGTGCCGGACCCATTTCACTTCTATAGATTTTATTTAGTGGCACAAGGACAGCCGAAGATGCAACATATTCAATATATTTGTTACATCTTGTCCCTGCTTGATTCTCATTAAGACTGGCATAAAAACGCCAGTCTTAAAAAATCTCTCCCAATGTGTTTCAAGTGAATTTAATATTATAACACCTTCATCTGGAAGGTCCAACTTCTACCAAAAATGTACACCTTAAAGTCAAGATCAGTATTAACAACCCTAGGATAAGGTCATTGAAAGTACCAATCAGGGAATGGATGCAGGAAGGTTTCAACCGAATATCCCTTAGAGTACAGTGAAGTGACCATGCATAGAAAGCCGTAGAGAGGGAGATGAACAAGAATTGTATGAAAATGGCTGAGATAAGAGAGACTGCGCATACAATAACTGTTGCATCCCCAGTAGGAAAGTAGAAAGGAAATAGTCACTGTTGAAAGTATATGTTATCTCAGAAGACCAAAAGAGGTCCTTTTGGCCCACCAAAAAGTCAGCACCATGCTATGGGGATACTGTGTGAAGAATTCCCTTGATGGTTTGAAAGGAACTCCTGGAGGAAAACATGCTGCAGTCTGCAAGAGAACTGGAGAGTTTGATATTTTATATTTTTGTAGCAATACAATGACCTCAAACATAAATTAAAATACTGTATACACAGAAATGTCTTAAAAAACACATGATTGTAAAATCTAGATAATATGAGAATTTGTAGCTGGACTTAAAAGTAACTTATCACTCTATATACAACTAGACAGAGTTCCATATCATTACTGTATATTACAGAGATACTGTAGTAACTCTGTATGGTGCCTTCATATAGCAGCGTTGTACAGAAATATACTCCCCTAGCCTGCCACTAGGGAAGAATACCTTCGTAATAGGCCATCCAAAATAGTAGTTTTTTTTTCTTTTATATGAGGTCTGAGTTTTAAGAATCTATGCACACCAGATGGGAATTGTTTCCAATATAGCGATTTATTTATAGCCAGTAACAGTGCGTGCGACGTTTCGGTCAATATCATGACCTTCTTTAGGCCCTATAAAGTTTACAAATGTATATATATATATATTTAGATTCCATAGCATAGTGTCAAAAAATAATAATAGAACCAAGTGTACATATCACAAATGCATGTAGAGCTTCAACTGAAGCAACTAACAGGGTGAGTGAGTACAAATAAGGCCTATCAGTCAAAGATAGTATATGGTCTAAGGAGAAGACTTACATCGAATGTTTTATAAATTTAAATATATAATGTGGTGCGTATCCATTAGAAAAAAACGCCAACTACAGATAAAGGCTGCAAGTCATCGTAGAACAGATTGTGCATCAAGTATAGGTGGTTACAGTGTATTACATATAATGTATAAACACATCTATAGAGGTAGTTAGGGAGAAATGGCAGTTCATGAAACATGTATCAAAGTAGTGAACAATAAGAAATAAATGAATCCAGGTATAGGTGATTCATTGGTTTGTATACGGATGTACTATGCTTGATATCTCTGTAAAGATTAAAGGCTAAGGGATAAGGAAAGTAAGGTCGCCATACGAACGCGCCATCACACAGGATCCAGTACAAACACAGGTAAATCCCCACACACAGTTGTGTGTGCTACTCCACAACTTATAGAACACTTACTTGCCTTATCCCTTATTCCTTATCCTTTAACCTTCACAGAGATATCAAGCATAGTACATCCGTATACAAACCAATGAATCACCTATACCTGGATTCATTTATTGCTTATTGTTCACTACTTTGATACATGTTTCATGAACTGCCATTTCTCCCTAACTACCTCTATAGATGTGTTTATACATTATATGTAAAACACTGTAACCATCTATACTTGATGTACAATATGTTCTACGATGACTTGCAACCTTTATCTGTAGTTGGCGTTTTTTTCTAATGGATACGCACCACATTATATATTTAAATTTATAAAACATTCGATGTAAGTCTTCTCCTTAGACCATATACTATCTTTGACTGATAGGCCTTATTTGTACTCACTCACCCTGTTAGTTGCTTCAGTTGAAGCTCTACATGCATTTGTGATATGTACACTCGGTTCTATAATTATTTTTTGACACTATGCTATGGAATCTAAATATATATATATATATATATATATATATATATATATATATATATATATATATATATTTTTTTTTAAACTTTATACGTCCTGAAGAAGGTCATGATATTGACCGAAACGTCGCATGCACTGTTACTGGCTATAAATAAATCGCTGTATTGGAAAAATTTCCCATCTGGTGTGCATAGTACTTTCTTTCTAATGGATCGGGTTGGGCCCCTACGTATGCACCCACGTGCCGAACCTTGCTACAGTTTTAAGAGTCTGAGACACCTGCAAGATGTTGCTCTATGATGCAGAAATTTCTAGTTACATCACTAATACACATAGATAATTAGATAATTTACTGTTAGATGTAGTTAAAGCCCCTATTCAATGTAAATTCCAGTGATTGCTACATTACAGAATATATTGCAACAGCCCAATTTCCCTGGTTTTACACTTAGTTTTGACTCATTTAACCTGGTATCCATTAATTACTTGACACCACGCATGCCTTTAAATTCAGTTAATTGAGTCTGTTAAATCACACATGTTTTAAATGGGAAAAAATAAAACAAATTAGAAAAATATTTCCTTTGTGTAATGGGAAATGTTGAAATGTCTGCCACAAAGTTAAATGCTATTCTAATTAAATCAGTTATAATGTACGATAAAGCTCTGCCAAAAGGCAATCTATAAGTCAGAGCAGTGATCCCTACCTCGTGGCTCTGAGGGTCTTTCTAAACTGGAACTCCCAGCATAAACAGCTGCCTTCCAGTTCAACCCATGTCATGTTTTTGGCACACATTAACCCTTTCAGGACCAAGGATCATTGATCAGGCCAAATTTTGCATGTTTGATATATATTACTTTACATGCCAATATTTGCATACCTCAACTATTTTTACCATGCATTGGGGTCCCGTTGTGATGTTCCGTCGGAGGTTTCCGTCAGAATGGAACCCTGAGCAGAGACAAACTGACACCGACGGAAACCAGAGGTTTCCGTTTCTATCACCATTGATCAATGGTGACGGAGCCGGTGCACGTGGTTTCAATTTGTCTCTTTTGTGCACCGGATCCGTCGTTTTGCTGGAAGCAATAGCATAGTCGACGCAAGATTTTATTAAATTAGTATCATGACAAATTGTATAACTTAGCGCAGTTGAAGAAAAGTTAAGGGTGCACACATCTGTAAATGGGAAATATATTGGGCACACACTTTCAAACTTATCTGTTGTACAGTTCACTTTCCTGCATTAGGCTAGGGCCACACATAGACTTTTTTTGCTCCACAGTTTTAAACTTGTGCAACTATTTTTTTTTTAAAAATACCATTTCCTAATGATATAGTTTCTGTTCTACTGTTTCATGAAAAATGTCATGAAAGATAGTGGTACTGTACATGCAACTCAACATATTCCTATGGACATACAACAGTTGCAGTTGAAGCCGTTATGTTTCATAAAGTCTGTGTATAGTCCCAGACAACCTGCTGATGCCCAAACAACCACCATACAGAAACATATGGTAAAAAATAGGGTACCATGCAGAACCTCATATACTTTTAATAGAAGGAAAATGGCTGGCACTACACAGTCACGAGAAATCCACTATATGCATGGAGTTTGTGCAAGGAAACACAATTTAAAAGGACAAAAGCCAGCACAGCACAACTATATGTAGAAATATTCCAAATATAGAAAAAACACCGGGGCACTCGCCAATTCTGCAAAAATAATTACTTTTATTGGATTATCATGGTCTGTAGGGTGAGGAAAGAAATTGGCCTACGGCTGTTTCCCATGATCCCATCGTTGTTATGCAACATCTATACACATTGTTATGCAACTTTTATTTTTTCCTATGAATAATTCCCTTTCTTGTATGTAAATATGAAAATAAAAAATTTTGGAAAATATAATAATGTGCTTTTCATCTAAAAGTAGGTGAAAACTTTCCAGTATCTATTATAAGTGACTCTTACTCTCACTGACTTATGAAGTCTGAATGTGTTTAACCATAAAATAAACTTTCGCTGGCCTGTCATATAGCCAGCTTTATCATAAAATATTCTGTATACCACTGTTCTATTGTTGACTATTGATCCTTTTAAATGTGACACTTTAGAGAATAATGGCTTAAATTATGAGTTAAAATAGTTGAAAAGTTGACCTTGATTAATGATGCAAAAATAGACTATTGCTACCTCAAGCCAGAGAAAAAGTTTAATTAGCCTTTTGTTACTTATAATGAGTGTCAATCAACTCAATTATAAGTGGCAGTAAAAGAATTAAGTAGCTTATCCTTACAATTTGTGGTTTAACAGTCGATAAAAGCTTTCAGCGTAAAATCCATTCTATTTATTCATCTAGCCTAGGTTAGCAATTGTTTTAATGTATAAAATAGGAACAAAGATTGTAGTATGGATACCAACTAATTCTATAGAGAGGCGTCCTTGTAACCAAACCATAGCATATCAGTATATCATAAACCTGATAGTCTGCTGGTCCAGCATCATAGAAAATGTGCATAATGGCCATCTCTGAAAATGAGCAAGTGATGCCGAAAATTCTTGATCAAACACCATCTGATAAATACTGGATCTAGGGAGAAACACCCAGAAAGTACTGAGACTTCAGGCAATGCTTTCAGAGAAACATCTGGAAATGGAACTCCACTACAAGGATGAATACTGTATCTAAAGGGTTTTTGCATAGCTTACCCATTAAGTCAATGTTTTTCTCTGGACATCAGGTATCAGGGCCCTTTTACATTGGGCAATAATCGGGTAAACGAGCATTCACAGAACACTCGTTCCTGATCATTGCCATGTGTAAACAGGGCAAAGATCAGCCGATCAACAAGCAAATGCTCGTTCATCGGCCGATCGTATAGTTTCTCAGCCTAAAATATTATTGTTGTCGGCAGCACACCTCCCTGTGTAAACAGGGGGACGTGTTGCCAACATGATAGAAATGTATGGGGACGAGCGATCGTAGTAACGAGTGCTCGTCTCATACATAGTTCCTTGTGAAACGAGTATTCAAGCGCCCATAAACAAGCTGTTTAGTTGATTGGGCTCGTTGTTACGGCCAAAATGGACCAGTGTAAAAGGGTCCTTAGTCAACTAGAGATAGCATCTATCTGTGGACAGATCTGTTATGTTTTTTGGACTTTATCAGCGCATAAAGCTGTGAGATACCATTTAGATAGCCAGATTGGAATATAAAGGCTCACAATACACGTTAGATAGCTGTCGTACAAATGCTTGTTTGGCTGACTGCTATTTCTCCCGACCACTCCAGCGTGCTTATATTCTGAATAGGTGGCGACTTATCTCCCCTGAGAATAAAAGGATTGGGCATTCTGAAATCCAAATACCTGATCCTTTCTTGCCTTGACATCTGCATACGGGGAGAGTTGGGAGCCACCATAAACATAAGATGGTCAGCCGATTCTGCCAAAAACGGCAGGTTCGGGTGACATTAATCTATTGGGTATAGCCACCTTAGCACTATTTTGGAGGATCCTTGCAGGGACAAAGACTGTGAAAAGAAAAAAAACTAGCTCAAAGTTGTTGTGTTATTCAAAAAATTAATAGACTATTCATTTGTGTTCATAATTAATATTGTATGATCGTGGAGGTCCAGGTTACAGGAGCCCATTGCAAACATTGTATAGCAATTTGAAAACATACAAATCTCCACATTAATCAAGACACATTTTCATTGGACATAATTAGTGGAATTCAGATTTTTTCATACTAAGCTACAAATCTCCTGCATAGCCTTACAGTTAAAAGATAAAATTCTGGTTGTCTATCGCCACCACTAGAAAGAACGTAGGACCCACTGCATATAGCTTTATTATTGAGTTGACAGATAAACAATATGCAGTCAGCGACCCTAGTGGGAATTTTTGCCTATCTCTGCATGATTTAGACCTTTGTGTCCAAAAAATATACATTAATAATTCGAGCAGCACAGAATTTTCGACCTATTTAAGCAAAAAAAAAAAAAGGGTTTGAGGGTGGACATTAACGTAAAGGCATTTTGCAATTATTATATCTAATATTAGAAAGAGATTTAAAAATTGAGGTAAAACAGCATAGCTGAATTTCAGCCCATTGACCTTGTAACGGCTGCTGCGCCGTTCCCCGCCTTCCCACAGCCTCTGCTCCAGTTCCTGCGCCCTCCTTTCCCTCATGCTCATCCCGAGCTCCACTTACCAGATCCGGACGCTATGCTGGCCCTGGGCGGCGTCAGGTAAGTGCATCCCTTACCTCCCTCCGCGGCCGTCATCCTTGATGTGCGGCTGCAGCCACAAGTGGGCGCACGCACTGACTCGTCCTTTCTTAAAGGGCCAGTGCGCGCCTTAATTCAAAGACTTCCTATTTAAGGATCCTCCTTCCTCTAATCCATGCTTGTTCAACCAAGTTTCGTGTGCGCTTCTGGTACCCTGGTTCTCTGTTTCCGTCCCTTCTGCCTTTGTCTTGATTTCCCGTTGTGACCTCTGCCTGAATTTGACTATCCTTGCCTGCCGCCTGCCTTGACCTTTTGCTATCCATACCCTTTACGACGTCTGCTGCCTGTCCTGACTTCGGGCTGCACCATCCGACCGCCTCTAAACTCGCTGTGCCAAGCGTTGCCCTGGGTTCCAAGCACCATCTCCCAGACGACACAGAGGATCCACAAACAAACCGGTGAGAACTGTTTTAGCTTGAACCAGCCATGGATCCCCTTGACACAGCCCTGCCTGACATGGATGATATGGCTCAGGAGCTTTCTAGACAACGAGTCCACCAAGATCAGCTTTTCCAGTTGCTGCAAAATGTGTCCACTTGTTTGAATGAACTAGCGCCTCCGGTGCCTCCGGTGCCTCCGATACCACCACCACCACCACTGCAAACTCCTGTCTACAGTCCAGGACTACATTTACCTACACCTGCCAGCTATGAGGGAGACCCCAAGACGTGCAGGGGATTTGTTAATCAATGCACCATCCATTTCGAAGTCATGGCGCATCATTTTTCCTCAGACCGGGCTAAGGTGGCCTACATCCTGTCCTTGCTGTCTGACGAAGCGCTGGCTTGGGCATTGCCCTTGTGGGAGAGAAACTACCCCATCATGTATAATATTCAGAACTTTCTCTCCACTTTTAAAAGGGTGTTTGAAGAACCGTGTCAAGCCTCTTCAGCAGCTTCCTCTCTCCTCAAGCTCCAGCAAGGAACCTCCACTGTAGGTCAATACGACATTCAATTCCGCACCCTGGCTACTGAAGTCCAGTGGAATAATGAGGCTTTGGTTTCTACCTTCTGGGAGGGTCTGGCGGGCCGAATCAAGGATGAACTTGCTGGCCGAGACCTTCCACCATCCCTGAATGACTTGATTACTCTTGCTAATCGGATTTCCGTGAGAGACAAAAATAATCTGCTCGAGGCAATCGGAGATCACGGTTGGCACCAACCTTCCAAAGGCCTCTTCTTGCCTCATCTTCCTCTCGGTCGGATGAACCCATGCAGGTGGAGAGAACGAGACTCACGCCTGAGGAGCGTCAGAATAGACGCAAGTTGAACTTATGTTTATATTGTGGTGGAAAAACGCACTTCCTCAGAGACTGTCCAGTAAGGCCGGAAAACTCTAACGCCTAGGGCAAGTAGGAGAGGCTACCCTAGGTGGAATATCTTCCTCTCAGAAGATGACCATACCAGCAAAACTGTCCTATGCAGGAGCCACTTTCTACATCCAAGCCTTTCTTGATTCCGGATCCGCTGGGAATTTCCTGTGCCAGTCCTTGGTAAATCACTACCAAATCCCAGTGCAAAAATTAACCAAATCTTTGTCCATTGCTTCTGTGGATGGGAGGCTTCTACAGGAGATAATCTATCTTTTCACAGAGCCCATTCTCTTGTTAACAGGGGCGCTGCACCATGAACGGATCTCCTTCTATGTTTTAAAGAACTCTCTGAACCCTTTGCTACTGGGTCTACTGTGGTTGCAGAAGCACTCTCCTGTTATTGACTGGATTGGAGGTCAAATTACCCGCTGGAGTGACTTCTGTCACCAACATTGTTTACAAGTAAGTCACCCACCTATGCCTCAGCCTACAGAACCTAACTCAGCAGGACTTCCTACTCCATACAAAAGCTTCTCTGATGTTTTCTGTAAACAACAATCTGAATCGCTGCCTTCTCACAGGCCATACGACTGTGCCATTGACCTGGTTCCCAACGCTACGCCTCCCAGAGTCTTCTAGAGTCTACCCGCTGTCTTTGCCCGAGACGGAGGCCATGTCCCGGTATATCCTAGAGAATCTGAAGAGAGGATTCAACCATAAGTCCTCCTCTCCTGCTGGCACAGGGTTTTTTTTTGTGGGAAAAAAGACGGCTCCCTGCATCCTTGTATAGATTACCGTGGGTTGAATAATATCACGCTAAAGAACAAGTACCCGTTACCATTGATCTCTGAACTCTTTGACCACCTACAGGGGCCGCGAATTTTCACCAAATTAGAGCTTCGTGGCGCTTATAACCTCATCCTTATCCGCGAGGGAGATGAATGGAAAACCGCATTCAACACTCGTGATGGGCATTTTGAATACCTCGTCATGCCCTTTGGACTTTGTAATGCTCCTGCGGTTTTCCAGGCTTTTGTTAATGATATTTTTTGGGATCTGTTGTACAGCTGTGTAGTGGTATACGTAGATGACATTTTAATCTTTTCTCCCAATATTCAAACTCATTGTGTGCATGTGCGCCAAGTGTTACAGTGTCCGCGAGAAAACTCTCTGTTTGCCAAACTAGAGAAATGCCTCTTCGAGAAAACCAGCCTGCCTTTCCTGGGGTATGTTATTTCCGACCAGGGACTTCAAATGGATCCAGCCAAGCTATCCTCAATTCTCAACTGGCCTCGTCCGCAAGGACTCAAAGCTGTCCAACGCCTGCTGGGTTTCGTTAATTATTACCGCCAGTTTATTCCTCATTTCTCTTCTATAACAGCTGCTATTTCTGCACTGACCAAAAAGGGGGTTAATACCAAAGACTGGACTACGGTGGCCAAAGCCGCATTCCAAGCTTTTAAAATTGCCTTCTCTTCTGCTTCAGTCCTTCATAGACTGGATTCCACCAAACCCTCGATGCTTCATCTGTGGGAGTCGGAGCTATTCTTTCACAAAAGACTTGTAGAGGGAGACTGGTGGCCTGTGTTTTTTTTTTCTCCAAATCATTCACATCCGCAGAGAAAAATTATGGTATTGGAGATAAAGAACTTTTTGCTATTAAATTGGCCCTGGAGGAATGGAGACATTTGCTTGAGGGTGCACGGCATCCTATCATCATCTACACAGATCATAAGAACCTCATATACTTGCAGACTGCTCAACGTCTAAATTCTCGCCAAGCACGGTGGGCATTATGCTTCTCCAGATTTGATTTTCAGCTGCACTACAGACCCGCTGGAAAGACTACCAAGGCTGACGCCTTATCTCGCTGTTTTGACCCCACAGACCAAGAGCCCAGTCCTCAGTTTATTATACTGTAGATCCACAACGTATTATGATTGCTGCTCCAGCTGAAGTGGTACACATTCCCCGAGGAAAGACCTACGTACCCCCTAAACAAAGGGATTGTGTTCTTCGCTGGGGTCATGCATCCAGGGTTTCTGGGCACCCTGGCATCAAAAAGACTCTCAATTTAATTAGCCATCAGTACTGGTGGCCTTCCATGTCCCAAGACACTAAAGACTTTGTTTCAGCCTGCTCCACCTGTTCTCAGAATAAAGTCTCCCATTTCAGACTTGCCGGCCTTTTGCATCCTCTACCCGTGCCTGACTCTCCCTGGTCGCACATTGCCATGGACTTCATCACCGACCTGCCTAGTTCTGCTGGGTGTAGGGTGATCTGGGTAGTAGTGGATCGCTTTTCCAAGATGGCGCATTTTGTACCCCTCTCAGGTCTGCCGTCATTTTCCTTACTGGCAACGCTGTTTATCAAGCACATCTTTCGCCTTCATGGTCTTCCTAAGCATATTGTTTTTGACAGAGGAGTACAGTTCACATCCAAGTTCTGGAGAGCCTTGTGCAAACTGCTGGAGGTCAAACTAGACTTCTCTTCCGCTTACCATCCTCAATCCATCCTTACGACGTCTGTTGCCTGTCCTGACTTCTGGCTTCACCATCCGACCGCCTCTAAATCTGCTGTGCCAAGCGTTGCCCTGGGTTCCAAGCACCATCTCCCAGAAGACACAGAGGATCCACAAACAAACCAGTGAGAACAGGTTTAGACCTAATACCAAATTATTAGTTTAAATTTTCCATAATCTCTCTATTATATACATTATTCAGCAACAAAATCTATGGAATGTATCTCAATACACTAAATGTATCACCTAAAAAAAATCCTAATGAAAACAAGAAAGTGAAACATAATCTTTTTTTTCTAATCTGCTTTTATTTTTTTTATAGTAGATTTTTTTATTCTAATTTCTGTACATGATGTTAGGGCAGCCATCTTGACTGAGCTGCTTTTAATAGCAATTAGAGATATGCTTAAGGCTACATTCACACTGCCGTTTGTCACATCCAAGGTGCACCTGTGCGGGACGCGTTATCATGCATCCCCCATAGACTAGAGTCTATGGAGGAATGTGTGAAGCGCAAAAAAATAGGACATGTCCTATTTATTCACGGACACTTCACACGCTCCGTTGAAACAACGGTCGTGTGAATGGCCCTATTGAAATTCATGAAATACATGTGTGTGACGGCCGTTGTTTTATCGGCCAGCACACGGACGTGATACACGCTCGTCATCACTTGTTATGGTATAAGAATATTTAAGAAGAAAGACCAAAATATGTGAAATATAAAAATAAAATGTATGAGGTAAAAACACATCAATAGTTTAACCAGGGTTTATTTTAATATCCAGACTGATATTGAGAATGCACCTTTTATGTAACCCCTATTATAATGATCCAGACTGTAACACCAAAAACTACATTATCAATAAAGATAAAATACAGTTTAGTTACAATTTCACTATTGCTTTTGGCTCATGATCATTTCCTTGGAATAAATGATATTTTCGTATATGATGACCTTCAACTACACCTGAGTTTAAAAGAAAAGCTCTGCTTCTCATCTATCAATACTGTCATTTCAGGTTCATGCCTGATAACTTTATTTCGCGAGTGTTCTTTCGCCGATTGCGATTTAAGCATGACCTTTAGAAATTCTGAGTCTTTGATCTGAATAGTAAATTCGCTGGAACAGTTATAAGTGTTAACATCAAGTTCTAAGAAATATTTAGAAGCAGAACTTTTGTATGCAACTCCACAGTATAATATATGTAAAATATTAACTATCCTTAAAGTTGTTCTCTACCCAAATACATTTTTCTTAAATCTGATTTATAATGCAGGCTGTGATGGGGGATGGTATGGTGTGACTTTCCCCAAGCTGCTTTTCTTCTTTTCTGTTGTGAGGACATACAACCACAGACTTTAGGAAATTGATTGCTAGGCAATACATCCCTAGTCACCAGTGGGTCTAAGATTAGGCAGGTATTTAACTCAGGGGCAAACTGGAAGTAAGGAGGCTGGGCAACAGTGACGTTGCTGGCATGAGGCACCATGGCTACTTGCCCCAAATCTTTTGTCCAGTGCCCTCAATATCGCAGTGCTAGTGAAAGCCACATTAAATTGTAACTATGCCCTCCTCTTGCAGTACCCAATGGTGCCCCAGGTTTTTTCAAAAATGACTTACAAACTCATTTTAATATATTAGTAGATCAGAAGTTAGAGGGATGGCCATAGTTTGGATTAACTAGCTTCTTGGTAAACTTTTTATTCAAGATGTTAATGAAATCATAGATTTGCCATCAGTTTCTGAGAAGCTAAAAAGGGGAAAACCAATATGACTGCACTTTCTATGGTAACTTTTGAAAGAATGGCCACCACAAAAAAGCTGAAACAGTACAATGCAAACTAAAACATAATTACCAAATTTTTGCTATCAATCTGACTTTACTAATATATGGACGATTTAACATTTTGGGTAGAAATGCTAATGTTGGGGCATCCGGCAACACCTACTAATCCCTTCATTGTTACTTAAGTAAAAAATAGTTATGGTACCATTTGCATTATTGCAGTTTCCTTTACTGTCAACAAGGGGAGGGATCATCCTGACTCCTCCTTTGACTTCTGGTTACGCCCCTGCAGATTCCTTAGAAAACAAATCACAACAAAAGTAGGTAGTCAGGTTTTAAAGATTATTTTAGGGTACGCACAATTGTTTTTATGGTACTTGATGAATGTTCAGCATATTTTTTCCCAGTATTTGTGCCACAAATTGTATAAATTAATATCACATATTCATAACGTATAGAGACTGGCTATTAGCAGTTTGATAAAAGAGTACAGATGCAGTTTAAAACACAAGTGGTAACTCCTCAGGAGAATCCTAAACTTGCTGCTGTGGAATAAATTCCTGGAAATTGAGATGTTCAGATTAAATTACTCTTTGAAGTTACACAGCAGATAACTGTGGGATGACTTAAATGGAGACATGTAAGTTGCCCGATAAAATGAAAACACTTATTAAAAAAGGTTACATCAAGCACCACATACATTTGTGACTGAAACTCTGCAAGCAACATGCAAGGCATTGCCTGGAGGAACAATGTGATATTCTGAAAATATACCATAGTTTCTTTCATTATGGAGGAGGTTATCAAAATTCAAAACAGACCATCTGAATTCTTAATATAGTTTTCTTCTTCATTGAAATGTCAAAGGACTCTTTGGATCCTTTGTTGAAAAGAAAAATCTTGTCTTTGAAAAATGTGACAGTATTATAATAACCAAGACTCAAACAAACATCAAATGTTTATGTGAGCATAATACCCTGGGTCAATCTGCGGTTAAAACTCACTTTTTGAAGACTTTATTATACTCTATTATTTTTCCTTCTTTTTAGGTTTTACCTCAGGTTAACTAAGATAACACAACTTAATTACTCAAGTTTATACTGCAAAATGACATTTCTGTTATTGAAAATAGCACAGCTTCTTTATGAAAATTAACTTCTCGTGTGAATTCATTAACCTTTTAAATGGGTTGCACCAGAATCAACAATTATCCACTAGATAGGTGATAATTGCAAGATCGTTGAGGGCCTTACCACTGGGATCCACACCAATTGCGAGCACGGGGTACAGAGCCTCCATTACTCCTCACTTGCTGGCCACAGCAAGGAGGTTATTGAATTGAAAGGCGCTTGAGCATACACACTGCTGCTCCATTCAGAGCCTATGGGAATGACGGAAACAGCCGAGTACAGCGCTCAGCTGCCTCCGTCAGACCCATAGACATTGAGTGGAGCTGTGGTCGAGCATGCGCCTGTCGCACCATTCAAGCTCCTCCTCACTGTGGGGGGTCCAGTGAGGGGGAACCACTGGGATCTTCACCGATTGCGAGCACGGGGTCCAGAGCCTCCATTCCTCCTCACTTGCTGACCACAGTGAGGAGATTATTGAATTGAAAGGCGCTTGAACATACACACTGCTGCTCCATTCAGAGCCTATGGGATGCCCTGTTCTCACGATCATAGGGGGTACAAGCGGTGAGGTTCCCAGCGATCAGATAATTATCACTTATTCTGAAAATGGGTGATAATTGTCATTCTGAGAAACCACTTTAAGGACCAAGGGTCACTAATGTGTTTGGGATTAATGCATTTTTTTATAGTCTCCCAAGATTGCTGTTTATGGGACTCTTTGGCCTTTCTTGTGGCAGCAAATTTGAAAACTATATTTTAAGCTTGTCAGCATTACATAGGAGAAATAACCATATAAATATTAGTGTAAATGTAATGATAGTGTTTTTGACATTTTTATTATTATTTTGTATTATTTGTTCGGCCATAAGTTCTATTTGTATCGCTAGTTTGCATCTATCCATTGCTGCCATTGCTGTCAGGTCTGGTAAGCATCCGTCATGTTATCTCTCATCCGGATGCGCTGTTTGGGCTGATGGTGCGCACGTGCGGCTTTGTTCCTCCCATAAGCGTTTGACTATTCGATCAACCAGTGTGTGAGTGGGTGACGCCCTTCCCTGGCGGTTTTTCAACCGGACAGGCCTACCCCTCTCACACACTGGTTGGCTGAATGACAGATGCCATTCTCATCATGGTGAGGCCAACTGAACAAGCTCTGTTTCTGACTGATTGCGAGACTGGAGGAGAGAGACCATGACATAGGTGCTCATAATGTAGATGTAGATAATACTTAATCTTCGGCACGTCCTAGTAAATCATGTGATTACTCACATGACAAGTGATGTTTATTCACACCTGAGACCAGCTAATTTCTAAAATCTCCTATTCATCATGTTACCTGCAGTCCTATGTAACACCACAGATAACACATTCTGATAACTATACCCACAGGCACATATACACACACAGATGCACCCACACACACACACACACACACACACACACACACACACACACACACACACACACACGGGGCAGCAGGGTATATAAGCGGCAGCAGGGTATATAAGCAATGTTCCCTCTAAGTCTGAGTGGAACAGTTATGGAGAATTGCGAGTCTCCATCAATGGTGGGCGATCTGATGACCTAAAGTCATACCCCCAGTAAACGCTAATATAGCGTACTAAATAAAAGATTGAGAAAACTTATTTTAAATTAGTTTTAATTACTTTTTTAAATACTGTAATATTACAAGTACAGCAGTAAAATAGACAGTTATAAACACCAATTATAGGCATCAATGAAAGAATCCCACTCTTACATCACTGTCCCTATAGATAGCGACACACAGTCCCCCTGTAGATAGAGTCACACAGACCACCTTGTAGATACTACCACACAGCATCCCTGTAGATAGTGCCACACAGCCCCCTCTAGATAATGCCACACAGCCCCCTGTAGATAGTGCTATACAGCCCCACTGTAGATAGCGCCATGCAGCCCCCTTGTATATACTGCCACCCAGTAATCCCTCTCCCCTTATATATACTGGCACACGGAAATCCCCCCTCCCCATGTATATACTGCCACACAGCAATCCACCCTCCCCTTGAAAATACTGCCTCACAGAAATCCCCCTCCCCTTGTATATACTGCCACATAGCCCCCTCCCCTTGTATATAGTGCTACACAGCAAATCCCCCTGTATATAGTGCTACACAGCCCCCCTCCCCATGTATATTCTGCCAAACAGCACTCCGCCTCCCCTTGTATATACTGACACACAGCAATGCCCCTCCCCTTGTATATACTGACACACAGCCCCCTCCCCTTGTATATAGTGCTACACAACAATCCCCCTTTATATGGTGCTACACATTCCCCCTCTCCCCTTGTATATAGTTCTACACATCCCCCTCCCCTTGTATATAGGGCTACACAGAGATTTCCATGCCCCTGTATATTACCACACAGACCCTTTAAAAAAAAGATTGAATTTACCTTGCCCCGTTCCCGCGACGGACAAAGCGCTACACTGCCTCTCGGACGGGATGCATGTGCAGACCGTCGTGATGATGTGACGTCATCACGCCGGTCTGCACAGGGAGTTTTCCCAGCGCCTTATAGGCCGCAGGCCTAACGTGGCCTCCAGCCTATGGTATTTATATGTATCTGCGTCCTGAGGACGCATATACAAGTGAATGTGGCTGTTGCTAGCACCGGAGCCCCCTCCAGTGCTAGCGACACCACTGCATCCGCCCGCCGCCCGTGACAGTGCGCGGGCTTTAAACTTTAGTGAGCGGGGAGAACATGGAAGGTGCGCACACACACACACACACACACACACACACTCACATACTGTAACATATACACATGCAAACACATATATACACACATAGACACACAGAAACTTACCATCCCACCTTGCTGACAGGATCACAGGTTTCGTGCCGGATGGGCTGTGAGCGGAGCTTCCTTGTCTTCTCTTGCTCCTCGGCTCTTGTTTACTCCGTGTGTATAACATGAAATTGATGGTTATCTGGCTAGTATATATTATGTTCGATTAATGGGGGTTCCAAAGTTGAGACCCATGCCGATCTCTTGATCAAAGTGACAGCGGATCTACGCCACTTGGTGTCCTATCAGATTTTTAAGGCGGCCATATGGTAGGTACATTATTGTTAATAGCTGATGGTGCGACTTTGAAAAAAGTTAAGTGCTGATGACCAAAAACAAAGTATCATGGCACTTTTTTTCTAGCGATCAGTCGGAGTGACAATGGTCGGTGCCCCACTGATCCGGCGTTGATGGAATATACTAGGAATATGACAGCCCCTTTAATTACTTGTCACTAGTTATCTCCTAATTATTGCTATCATAAGGTGAGTTGCAATAAAATATTAATATGCGGCTTATGTACAGTATAATAGTATATATCTTCTATTAAAATAGAAACAAACACATAATAAACATTTTCAGCTGAAAAACATCATTTACACTGACAGGAACCATCTCTCATTCCCACTAGTAACGGTGGGGGTCTGCCATAGCTATACATGAGTATAGCTTTGTTGACACATGCCTGGAATACCCATTCAATTTCAAAATTATATTTTCGTTTATTTGAAAATGTTTTCCTTTTTTTGTGACAGCTACTTCTTATTCTCTGATATCGCTAAACGTGTTCTCTGTACTGAAAAGGTTTTTTGGAAATAGATCTTTGCCATCTATTGATTCTTCAGAAGACCATCTGTGGCTGCTTCAGATAAGAAGAATAAAATATAAATTAGAATTCACTGTGATACATTTTTTTTAACGGGTACCTTAAGAGGAACCTCTACAATGTACTTTTATGGCTTACATAAATGTTTCACATACCTAAATTCAATATTTAAAGTTAAAAGTTTCAAAGGATCAAACTCGTACTTCATGTTAATATACAGTGCTCAAGTTCACTTGGTTTGTGTGTATAATCTGCTGACTGGCTATAGTGTGCTGGTATTTACATCAAAATATTATAGGATTGAAAATTATGCACATTTATTTGCCTCAGGTTGTCACCTCCAGCAATCAGCTGGAAACCTACAGAGATTTCTCCTGCAGTGCCTCTGCAGGGGTAATTAAGCATTGCATGATAATACATTGATTGAAATCAATGGGCCATCTGTGTAACGCATAGACATGCTAGTTCCTACAGAGAAGGAGAAACTAGAGGTAGCTATTCTGCTCCAATAGATGAAGGTCGCAAATTAGGAGCTCCCCTCTTCCCTTTAAACTCACAATGACCTAATAGGGTATTAGTAAATTGACTTTCTAAAACAACTTTAAGTTCTGTATGACATCAGATAAACTTGTGGCGCACTATTATGCAGTTCTGATTTTTCCAAATTTTTTTTTTTGTCAAATCTGTTTTTATTCAATAAGAGTACAAACAAGGAAACAAACAATACACCATGTACAACATGGTAAATTACATACATTCCTGTAAGCATCTCTAAAATGTCTTTTAAACCTCATAGAAAATCAATTTACATGTCAAAGCAATACAATTGCAGTAAACAAGTACGCAAAGGTTTTCAAACAAGAAAAAAAGGGTGGAATTGTGGGCAATAGGGGAGAAGGGGGTAAGTATACATAAGAATACTGTTAGATCAGGGTTGTAGCTAAAGGCTCATGGGCCCGGGTGCAAGAATTCAGCATGGGCCCCCCTATACCCCCCCAACACCACGATCATCGACCCCTGCGCGCGCCTATGCCTAGACGCCTTGCCCAACAGCCCCCATAGTATAATGCCCCCACAAAGTATAATGCGCCCATAGCTGCCCCCACACAGTATAATGCCCCATAACGTATAATGCCCCCACCATAACAGCCCCATACCGTGTAATACTCCCTATATCAGCCCCCACAGTTTATTACCCCACATAGCTGCCCCCATACAGTATAGTGCCCCTCCATATCAGCCCCCATACAGTATAATGCCCCCCATATCAGCTCCCCATACAGTATAATGCCCCCATATCAGCTCCCCATACAGTAAAATGCCCCCCATATCAGCTCCCCATACAGTTCAATGCTCCCCATATGAGCTCCCCATACAGTATAATGCCCCTCGATATCAGCTCCCCATACAGTATAATGCCTCCCATATTAGCTCCCTATACAGTATAATGCCCCCCATATCAGCCCCCATACAGTATAATGCCCCTATATCAGCTCCCCATACAGTAAAATGCCCCCCATATTAGCTCCCCCATACAGTATAATGCCCCCATATGAGCTTCCCAAACAGTATAATGCCCCCCATATGAGCTCCCCATACATTATAATGCCCACATATGAGCTACCCATACAGTATAATGCCCCCCCATATCAGCCCCCATACAGTATAATTCCCCCATATCAGCCCCCATGCAGTATAATGCCCCCCCATATCAGCCCCATACAGTATAATTCCCCCACATCAGCCCCCATGCAGTATAATGCCCCCCCATCTTATCAGCCCCCGTGCCATATCAACCCCCCATGCAGTATAATGCCCCCCCCCGCAATATCAGCCCGCAATACAGTATAATGCCCCCATATGTGCATAATAGAAAAATAGCATAAATACTTACCTATCCTCGTTCCCACGCCGGGTGGAGAATCCTTTGCCTCCTCCGGTGTGTGCTATGAGTGACTCGGCGCAGACAGGCGCGATGATGTCGCTACATCTCGCCAGCCCTGTGGCGAGCCGCTCAGGGCACAGTGAATGCTAGATCAAGGAGACGTCAGCTCCTTGCTCCAGCATTGAATGGAACCGGGACCCCCCAGAGGTCTTCACACGAACCCTCAGGGGGACGTGACCCACAGTGTGTAGTGTATTGTGTTGTACTGTGCAGTTTGCGGGGGAGAGAGGAGGGGGGGGCTGTAATTTAACGTGCCCCCCCTCTCCACCGCAAACGGCACAATGCAACACAATACATTACAAGGCAACACAATACATTACAATACATTACAAGCCAGCACAATACAACACAATACATTACAATACAGACTCTGCAGCTCACCTGTAGTCCTCCGCACCGACTCTACCACTGCACTGGCTGGAAGACATGTCACGTGACAACACGGTCACATGGTACACTAAGTGTACCATGTGACCGTAACCAGGAAGTGCCGGCTACACGACAAAGAAAATTTATTTAACAAGCATGCTGTATAGCAACGGGGGCCCCCCAGGCTTAGGGGACCGGTCACAACTGCGACCGCTGCGATCCCTATAGCTATGCCACTGAGTTATATATCTATTAAGACATATCTAAATCAATGTACGAGAAGTTCAAAATTATGTGCAGGATGTCTTCTAGTTAACATGCATTAAATCAAAGCAATCTGGACCTATAGTCCATCCATGGATTCCAAATACTTGGAAATTATGTGTGTTTATGGTCTTACCAGCTGGTCAACTCCTCAAGTCTACAAATCTGATGAACCTTCTTGATCCATTGTGTTTTAGATGGAGAAGAAGTCTGTAGCCAACAAAGTGGGATTAAGTATTTGGCAGCAGCTATTAAATGTGTTGCTAGGTGCAATTTAGAAGGTTTGAAATCTGTAGAAGGTAATGCTAGGGCTATCAATTCTATAGATAGTGAGATATTAGATTGGCAAATCCTAATAATCTCAAGGCTCACTTCTGTCCAGAAATTCGTAACCAGCAGACAGTACCACCATATGTGAGACAGTGCTCCTGTGGCACTCTGACAATGCCAACACAGCTTAGAATCTGACAAACCGAGATAAAATATATGTTCCGGCGCCTTATACCTTTCCAGAACATTTGACCTTCAACTTGTCTACAAATTTAAATCTAAAAAAGTCAAATAGTTCAGGAATTTTGAGGCAGATTTTGACCTGCCTGCAAATTCTTGCTGCGATTTTCAGCAAAAAATGCAGTGAAAAAAAGATTTCTCTTTTTACCCCGAGCAGCTAAAGACCGCCGTGGAAACAAAACGCCTCCGCCTCCTATTGAAATTTCAATGGGAGGTGTTTTCGGCCATTTTTTGCTGCTGATTCTGACTCGGTTTCTCTGTCAAAATTAGCTTAGAAAAACTCTCTCTGAACTGGGCCTAATAGGATGAAAAACCAACTTGACCGCACAACTTTGTACTTAATCACTCATTATATGTAATATCCAGGGGAATATTATGTTAGATAATCAGATAAAGAAAATCGATTTTGATGACATAAAAAGAAAAAGAAATCTGCACACTTGTGCTGTTGTTATCATTGATCTATGCAGAACAGGCCAAAACAACCCAGTAATATTTTTTGCTATGAATCTAAACTCCCAGTGATGAGTAATCTTATTTGAAAGGTGTTTTCTGAGATTTAGGTAAATTTAAAAATCCTTCAAATCCTTTATACTTACACAGTCGAGTCACATTATTATGACCACAAGGCTAATATCCAGAGTAACTGCCGTGTGCAGCTTGCACAGCAGCTAGATGGGCTGGGAGTGACTCAGTAAAGTGCTGGTAGGTTGTCTCAGGTATCTGGTGCCATGCTGACTGCAGTGCATCCCACATTTGCTAGAGGGTGCGTGGGGGAGGATCTACAGAACGAACAAGACGATCGAGGTGGTCCCACAGATGCTCAATTGGATTCAAGTATGGCGTATTAGGTGGCCAGGGAAGTACTTGGAAGTCTTGTTTGTAATCTTCTAGATTTTCACGGTGAGCTGCTCCACTGTAGCGCATCTTCGTAGCTGACGTTCACCTCTCACATCAATAACACGTGGGGCTCCGCAGTTTCTACATTGGTTATTCCCAATGGTGCCATTTGTCCACTCACGATACACTTTCACCACAGCAGCACGCGAACTGTTCACAAACTGCGCTTTTTGATAAATACTGCCACCCTTTGCCCGAAAGCCAGTAATCATCCCTTTTTGCCCATGACACATCACTTCCTTCATGGGCTATGCGCTGCCGACGTCGAAAGTAGGAGGTGGTCATAATAATGTGACTCAACTGTGTATAATCTTGAAAAAGACTGCTTCAAAAGCTGTGCCTCACTACTTCTGGTCCTTGGTTGACAACTGTGGTTATTGACAGTAAAATTATATTAATGGCAGCCACGGTCATGTGATATCACCATGGACATAGATAGACAAAAGAGAAATAAGAAGAAAAAGAAGAAGGAGGAGGAGAAGAAGAAGTAGGAGAAAAAAAATTAAGAACGAGAAGGTTGAGGAGCAGGATTAGAAGGATTAGGTGATAGTAAAAGAAAAAAAAAGATAGAAAGAAAGAAAGAAGAATAAACATAAGAAGGAGACGAAGTATAAATAGAAAAAGAAGAAACATACTGAGAAGGCAGTGAAGAAAAAGAAGAAGAAGAAGAAAAAGGAGGAGGAAGAGAAGGAGAAAAAGTAAGTTAAAAAGGAGAAGACGGGGAAAACAATGAAAAAGAAGAAGAAGAAGAAGAACATGGCAGAATAATTGTTTGAACTAGACAGACTTTTTCAGCATTACCAACTATTCTACTATGAGATGCAGAGGAAGAAGGGAAATAGGAATGCAAAGTAAAAGAAGAAGAAACATACGAAAGAGAAGGAGGAGAAGTAGAAGAGAAAGAACGATAAGAAGGAGAAGGACGAGAAGAAGAAAAAGAAAAGAAAGAAGGAAGAAAAAAGAAGAAGAAGAAGGAAAAAGAGGGAAAAATGAGAAGGAAAAAGAAGAAAAAATGAGAAGGAAGAAGATGGAAAAAGAAGGAAAAAGAAGCAGAAGAATAAACTAGATGGACATGTTTTTTTTTCAACCTTACAGACTATGCTACTATTTTGACGCCTCTTGAGGAATACCGTAGTGAAACACGCATCGAGGCGGTAGTACACACGCTAAACTTTACTGCTACTCTAGTAAGTAAACTCCCACGTATCCTGACTCTCTTTTACTGTCACTATTCTTCTTCTTCATTGTTCTGACATAAAATATTTCATTAAGCCTTACTGATGCTTTTCCATTGGTGATACTTTTTTTTTCTCTCATGCATGTTGGTCTATAGAGTTACCTAGTCTAGTACTTCTATATTGGCTTCTTCAATATAGTACTTGAATATAGGTTACTGTTGTATGGGTTAAAAATATTTTAAAAATCTACTCATTAAATTGTATAATCTAATAATTAGCCTGAAACATTACACATGTCTCTCAGTGCATGACAATGGCATCTTCAGTTCTTGTGGGTTAATATCTTGCATACAAAACTATATTATTAGGACCTTATTTTCTGTCAGGAATACTTTGTGATACTCATTACTAATTCCTGTGTTGTACTTTTTTTTCATGTTGACAGCATCTTTAGTCTTATTTTTATATATTTATTTCTTTTTTAACAATTTTGAAATAAAATTCCTTGTGTTTTAACCACACTCGTGAAGTTATTTTGGTTTCTATGCAGACATTTTAAAGGTCAAACAATTCTAACCAGACATTATTCAATTCTGTTATATATAACGCTAATTATTATTTTTTAAACAACAATGTTTTTGTAGCCATCCAATTTACAAGTGCTAGCCACATATAGTACATAAGAAACATGTGAAGTTCATCCATAGAAACCAGTCACTTGAATGCTTTGTATTACCCTACTGCACCTATGCTAATCAACAATCTCATTAGCTAACATAGGTTATAGAACATACAATTGGTACACCAGTTTTTAAAATATATACAATTTTTTTTCTGTGCATAAAACAAAATGCAAGAAATTCTATCACTAGACAGAATCAACAGAGGAGTTTCTTTTTTCTTTTGCAACACTGTAATCAATAAATATTATATTAGTGTTCCTTGTAACAGTCTGCTGCATGCAATTTATCCACAGGCCCACTATTAATATCATATTAGATCAAATATAGTATCTACAAGTGCTGATGGTCAAATCTCAAGCAATTATGTTCTAAAATCTGATCTCTCAGGGTTATTATAGTTCTATCATCAAATCCAGCAGAGTTTACATCAATTCATTGTGCAGAAAATGCAGAATCAGCTGAAAATGTCTTCACTTTTGATTATGCAAACAATATTTTGTTTTTATAACATTTTTGTATAGTTACTTATGTGGACAGTCTCCTCTTCTCAAAGTACTTTGCTTAAAAAGCAGAGGTATAACTTGAAGCTCCTGGGCCCCAAAGCAAAATCTGTAACAGGGGCTCTGCCAGGGTCCGTATTCAGCAGCTACTTCGAGCCTCTAAATATGTCCTCATGGACAACTCTTTAATACACAGCAGAGAGTAGAATAGAGATGTGGCGAGGGAACCGAACAGAGGAAGCAGGGAAACGGTGAGGAATTCTAAAGGTAAGAACATTAAGAATCTTATTATTTTAGCATTTTGGGCAAAAATTTTTTTTTTTTGTCTTTACTCCCGGAAATCCCCTTAGATGCGGACAGTTTTTTATTTAGTAATTTTGGCTTTGACAGCTTTTCTGAGAAATACAACAGCATCTAGAAGGGACCTAATAAACATCCTGCACATGGACATACAATACAACCTGTAATTATTTTAGTAAAATTGCTGAAGGTGGGTCAAGTGCAATTTAAGGGGCTGCACATATTTTCAAAGCAATCGAGTGGGTCACTCAAGAACATCTACTTTATTCTTTAAGCCACTCCAAAGTTGATTCGTATTTTACAATCAATTTCCTGCTCATAGAAAATCTAATCCAAGGATTAAGCTATTTTGAGAAATTATAGTGATTTTTTCCACAGATATTTTTATCAACCAATGAAACTTTATTGCTAATCCAACACAAAAATATGCTGCCCCCACCATCATGACACATGGGTTCTTCACAAGTATACAAAGACTCCTTCCCACCAGAGGCCTCAAACCGTTGTGAATCTACAACTTCCAACTTGTCCTAACAATCTTAAAATGGAAGTTGCAGTTAGATCCCCATTTTTCTTTCATTTTTGACATTAATTTTGTCCCTTTTTGAGTGTATAACTTTCTACGACAATTCTCAAGTCAGTGGACTGCAATAAGAAGAATAACCCAGATATCATTCTTATTATTGTGAACAACTCTCCTGATGGTTCCACCCTGCAGAGAGAGAGGCTGCAAGTCAGAAACACCCAAGGCGAACCTCAGTGCTTTAGAGCTACATCCACTGATCTCCATGTTCTTGTACAGCAATGCACACCACAAGGACGTGATATTGATTGCCGCATGAGAACTTCAGTCAACATCAATTTTAGATTTGCCTCGATCCCAAAAATTTTTTTCACATTGTGTGTTGTCTTTACTCAGAATTAGCTAACTAGTTACTAATCAATTGTAAATATCTTATTAACATGGATTATTATAGTTAACAGCTTTTTCATTTAACAATGCAGCTGATCTTTCTATACATGTGCAATGCAGAAAAGTTGATTTGGGCATGTGGTCAAATTATCTCTATTTTTGCTTATTTTTTAAGGATAAAAACTAATTGTAATGGTTCCAATGATCCGTTTTCTCTCCCCCTATAAAATTCCAATTTACTCATTAACAGTATCACTTGGCCCTTCCGAGTATGCATATTATTTAAAAGGCAGTAGAATAATTGAATCGCAGATACTTCAACCAGTAAAATCTAGCATAACCAATCTAATTTCTGGCAGCCCACCATATTTTGTAGATTGTCAAAGCATCAATTCATTCTTCCATTTGTCCCCTACATCTTACTAATATACATATGGTAGGTTAGCAAGAAGTACAGGATATATGGATGGCAAGATGACTGCATGATTAGACTACACAGAGTTTGTTTGTAGTCTGTAACCATAGAGACATATAGTCTGCGTATGAGCTGTAGAAATAAAACAATAGGAGATTTATTTTTTTTAGGACTATTTGCATAGTTGCTTAATTTTTCATTTTAGATGCATTGGAGAAATATACAAAATTTGGTTGTGAAGGTGGACCTTCCCCTTAAATATTCTTTCTAATATTTTTGCCATTGGGAAATTACTTTTCAATATTTATTTTTGTTTGACATACAAATAGTGATCTGTGCATTGTTTCACAGAGGAGAGAGGAAAGGTAAGAATGCTCCAAGGAATCAAGAAATCTATGTATACATTTTAGCCTATGGTTTACAAATATACATAGATTGCTTGAAGCCCAGGGAGTAATTTATACTCTGAAGGCCACAAGAGGAAAAGTGGTTTAACAGAGATAGTGACAAAACTATTGGATGAGGTTTATCTCATTTGCAGTTAAACCCAAACATTTTACTCTAAGTGTTCTTGAGATACAGGCATCTACTTTACATAATATACTGCACAGATCCATTTCCTTCTCCGCTCATCAGTAAGTTGAAGTTTGTACATTGGTTGGTGGAAATTATGTTATTTCAGTCAGATGAAGGTGAATATTTCAGTCTATAAGGAATATTTCACATTTCAAATTCCAGAGTATTTGATATATATGAAATTCATTTTGATATATACTTCACCCCAAAACATCAGTTCTTTCCAATTGAGACTGCAATTTTTGTAGTTATTTTAACTTAAAAGAATTTTAACACTAACCTCCAGAAAAATGTAACATTGCTCTGCCGTTCACAGGTCAGGGAAAGTTCATTTTTGTCCTCTACTTTTAGAATTGTAAAGGGAAGTAATGGCACTGTACATAAATGGATTTGGTTGAAATAAAAACTTAACAGAATTTTAAGAGATTTGTTCCACCAGCGTCATGCTTGCAGAAAGGCAAAAGAATAAAGCGAGAATCTTCTTACACCCCAGCACATTAAATACAAAATAACAACAAAGCAATAAGATTCTATAATACAGAACAATGTTCTAGATATGAAGTTAGTTTTAATGTGTCATTGGTAAAAACTAAAAAAGGAAAATAGATTTTTTAATTTTGTAACGTTGCAATAGCAAATATTGTACTATGAAAAATAGTATTTCTGTGACTTCAACATGGCATCAAAATTTCTCAAAAAAACAGTGCATTACAATTGCAAGAATTCCTAAATGGTCACCGACTATTTTTTACGTACGTACGAGTCGTGATAATGTTTTGATTTTACCGCAACTCATGTATGACTAAATACCACCATAGAAACACCATAGAATTCTAGCCTTAAAGAAGCACTCCACTTTTTTTTTTCAGAATAACAATTCTGGAGAATCCCTCCCTCTGTCAAACCATTTATATTCTACAGTTGCTACTAAGGGTCTAAATGGATGGTGTCAGAGTTGTTTTAAATCCTGGCCTGCACCATTACCAATACTTAATAGTACATAGGTTTACGGGAGTGACCCACTTACCACAGGGTACTATTATATCCTAGGGTGGAAAGGGGTTTATTGACGATAACGTGTGACAAACATATGAATTTGAAAGTAAAGAAAGTATGCATAATCCATTAGATTCCATATGTATGACACTATTCTCCCATAGGTTCCTTCTTCTAGGGCAGAAAATCTCTGGACTATGGCACCCATGGAGCCTGGTACAATATGTAGTATACCCCCCCCCCCCCAGTGGTGGCTTCAACTAAACAGATTTTTAACAAAAAAGGGGTTATCCGGGTTCTGAAGAATTTTTGGTAATAGCTGCAGATGAGATAAATAAGCAAGAGATGCAGTACTTACCTATCCTTTCCGCCCGTCAATCCAGCGCTGACGCTCCGACGGCACTCCCAGTGTTTTTTTTTAATGCACGTAGCATATGACCACTGCAGCCAATCATAGGGCTCAGCAGAGCTCGGCGATCATGTGTTATATTTCTGGCATTATGCAAAAATTAGATTCGTCATTGCTGAACTCTCAAATTTTCTAATAATGCTACATGCATGTAAACAATCACTGGGAGTACCACCGGAGCATCAATGTTGGATTGCCAGGGAAAAGGATAGTTAAGTACTGATTTATCTAATTTGAAACTATTACCAACAAAATGTCAAAACTCGCTTGATACGCCCTTAAAAATGTATGCCTATGCAGAAAATGAAGAACTCTGTAGAAATTAGGTTTATTGGCTTACTACGAAATTGGCCTTAAGGCCCTTCTACACTGGCCAATTATCGGGCAAACAAGCATTCACAGAACGCTCTTCCCGATAATTGCCCTGTGTAAACAGGGCAGTAATCAGCAGATGAACGAGCAAACATCAGCTGATTGTATCGTTTTAAATGCTCAAAATATTATCATTGTCGGCAGCACATCTCCCTGTGTAAACAGGAAGATGTGCTGCCTGCACCATAGAAATGTATGGGGCCGAGCGATCCTAGTGTCACAACTCAAGGGGTATGTAGACCCACTAGGCCGCTCCGCCGTGGCAGAGTATCAGCTGGCCAAAACACAGTCAATGTCAGTCTTTAGAACTGGAGTACCTGTATAGTTGTGACAGACACGTGGTGTAGCAGACACTATGGCGTAGCAGACTCCTCTGCACAGATGACACTTGGTGTGGCACATGACACTTGGCGTGGCATATGACCCTTGGTGTGACAGATGACGCTTGTCATGGCAGATTATGCTTGGCGTGGCAGATGATGCTTGGCGTGGCAGACGACGCTTGGCATGGCATATGACGCTTGGTGTGACAGATGACGCTTGGTGTGACAGATGACGCTTGTCGTGGCTGATGACACTTGGCGTGGCAGATGACACTTGGTGTGGCAGATGACGCTTGGCATGGAAGATGAGACGTGGCACAGAGGATAAACTCGACTCCAACACTAGACTTTGCTCAGGAACAAACACAATTAATGGATACGGAATACAGGAAACAGGATACGGGAACACTGGGAACAGGATACAACCAGAAAACCGTTTGGTAACGAACATGGGTAGAAACAACAATGCTCAGGTAAGGAGAGGAAGGGCAGAGCCCTTTTTATAGTCCAGGGTGTAAAGGGATTAGCTGGGGAACTAAACACAGGTGCGCGGTATTGAGCGCATGCACCCTAAAGGACTCCGATGCGAGCTGCAACCACGTGTGCCCGTCTCTGAGGAGGGCGGTGCCGGCATGAAGAAAGTGTCCTACGGTAAGTAGAAAGTGCCGGCGGTCAGCGAGCACAACACCTAGTAACGAGGACTTGTCCCCATACTAGCTCCTTGTAAAAGGAGCAAACGTGCACCGATCAATGAGCGCTCGTTGATCGGCGCTCGTTGCACCTGACAAAATTGGCCGGTGTAGAAGTACTATTAGTGTGTGTGTTTCTGAGATATGGAAATAAGATTGTGAGCCCCATTGTGTGACTTGCATGATGAGAATCTCTGCACAGCACCGCAGAATATGTTGGCACTTCAGGGTCTGTTTGCAATTCCTTTATATTTTTGAAAGGTAGGCCAAATATGATCCTACTCAATAAGACTCAAGTATCGCATTTACATCTATGTTGAATTGGCATATAAAATGCAAACTTTGTGGTTTGTGGAGAGTCTTCCAGTTCAGAAGTCTCAACTTTAGTGTTACATGATTATATTCTGTAAACACTCAGATTGAATCATATACTATCAAGAGGACAACATATATCATCTTCCTGGAGGGGTAACTCTTCGGGGCTTTCTATGTTCTACGCTTTGTATTTCATAACTTATTCTCCATAATAGGCTATTTTGCCAACAGTCAGAGCTGTCAAAACATGACAAATTGTTGTATCAAGTGGCTATTTCTCAATTTCTGCTCTCATTTTTCATTTATTATTTTTTCATTGGTAGACTGGCTGTTGAGAAACATTTAGAAAAGACAGAAAAATGGTTGAAGTCTTTAATTTCTCTATAGTGCATTAGATTTTCTATATATTTCAGAGCTGGTCTGTGCAAGTCAAGCAGCTTACATAAAAAGCACATCTTGATTTCCTCAGACTGCATGTCTGGTGTATAGCATCTGCATAATGTATACGAGGAGAATAATTTTATAGATATGTGATACTAAAATTCAGAGTCCAGTATTAGTAAATTTATTGTTTCTGTCCAATTCCTGACAACATTTAAATCGCAATACATTTAAATTTCCACAGTGCCACCCAAAAGTATTGTAAGACTGTATGCATATAGCAGCATCTAACCCATTAGTCTCCCCCCCATAATCTAGAATAAAACAACAACCGACACATAATTCCCTTTTAAAGTGGGGTTGACCCGGGGGTCGGCCACAGCTTTATTAATACAAATAAAATGTAAATAACATATTTACAAAATATATCAACACTAAATGACCTTAACAGAGGTCAATAAACAACCTGTATGCCTGCCTAACCAAGGACATGTAGGTAAAAAAACCTTCTACTACCGCCATAAGGTGATGTGTACTCCTTAACTACTCGGCTCACCAACCCCCAACAAAAACAGAGCCTGCTCAACCCCATCCTGCAACCCCGACAAGAAAATATTGAGCCCAATGTCCGTCAGGTGCACCCCGTCTGGCAGCAACAATCCCCTGTTGTTACCTTCCAACTCCCGATGACGAACCACCACACCTCCCCTAGCTCGGACAAACCGGGACACCCTGGTATTTAAGAGGCGCCTCGCCCGCTCAATGGCATTCACATCCCGCGCCCCATGCCACACCAACCTAGGAACTATTTCTGACCAGACTAACACTAACCGGGGGAAAAAGGAAGCGAATCTCTCTAAGTCCGACTGTATCAGCGAGATCAACTCCCCCAACCTAACCGAACACAGATCATTTCCTCCCAAATGCACAACCAAAAGAGTTGGTACCAGCCGATGCCGGCTGATGTCGACCACTTCGGGCAGTGCCTGCAAACAGCGTAGGCCCCGGCACTTGCAAAGCCCAACAATCTTCCCCCAGGGCATATGGCAGCCCTCCTTTCCACCTAGAAAACATAGGAGTGCCTGACAATCCACACCGATGGTCTGGAACCTAAAACGAAAACTGAATTAATGCAACATAAGATCCGGACGAACATAACCAGCAAAACAATCCGACTTCCACCTACCGATGCGCGTCACTGCCGCATCCGATAACCCCAATTCACTGGCCATCGTAGCCGCCCCAATACGTAATGAATGAGTACCGTACTCCCCCGGCGGTTTACCAACCTGAACCGAAGCCTTATGGAAAATAGCAGAAAACTGGAACCTAGTAAGCGGCCGCCCATCCGAATGCGACAAAAATTGTATCCCTGAACTACCCACCCCCAAGAAAGCCGCCACCGGACAAGCCGAACACAGTACTGGCCGAAGCGAAACCCAACAACCCCGACCAAACACATCCGTCATAGAGCGACGAATACGCAAATGAACCCCCACCGATGAAACCACTACATCCTCAAAAAGCAACCCCCCCGTCCGAGCCGCCCCCATCGGAACTAGTTCCGAAATCCGCAAAGCCCCAAAAAAACATAACGAGAAAGCCACTGAAAACAAAACTGATTCATACTGAGAAGAACAAACCGACGGCAGCGCCCCTATCAGTTCCTGCAATAAAGAAAAGGACACCGGCCGATGCGACTCCCTCCTGGAAGCCAACTTCTTCCAACCCTTCAAGGCTTGCAAAATAAAAAAGGACTTGGTCACATCCGACTACCCCCTTAACTTGGAAAAGAAAGCAACCCCGGCCAGACGCTGCTGAGCTACCACCCGCAAAACACCCCGCTCACGCAAAGCTGTTAAATACTCTAGCTTCACAGTCGTGTGCAGCACTGGATCCTCCCCTAACCGTCTATCCCCCGCAGCGCTCAACCATTCCTTCAACGCATTACTGTAAGTAGCCCAGGTAGAGGGCGCAAGGGACGACCTCACCAACGGCACTAACTCCGATCCAGCAGCCTCCACAAGAACTCCGGGCAGCTGGTCCCCTCCCGCTCCGCCTGCGGGCAAAGAGAGCGAAAAACCTGCCAATGAAAACGAGATAAGGCATCAGCAACAACATTATGAACATCTGGAATATGGCGAGCACGAAAACGGATGTTACACTGCGAGCACCGCAACACCAAATGACGGAGAAACGCCAAAACCGGACCTGAGGAAGAAGTAAGTTGGTTTACAGCAAAAACAACACTCATATTATCCGACCAAAACACCACAGACCTATTGGAGAGGCGCGCCCCCCACAATTCAACGGCAACAACTATGGGAATAAGTTCCAACAACGTCAAATTCGCACACCAGCCCTTGTCCCTCCAGGAATCGGACCAAGCTTCAGCGCACCACGCCGAACCCAACAACGCCCCAAAACCCACTGCCCCAGCCACGTCCGTAAACAATTCCAAGTCCACACTGGAAATGAAAGGCGCCCTCCAACACATACGCCCATTGTAGTCCTCCAAGAAAATGCGCCAGACGCGCAAATCCACCTTAACAGAACTAGAAATTAGAACATGATGAGAAGGTACCGAAACGCCCACTGTAGCTAAGGACAACCTCCTGGCAAACACTCGCCCCATGGGCATATTACGACCCGCAAAAACCAACAAACTCCAACTTCCGCGCAGCCAAAGCCATGTCCAAAGCGGCACGCAATTTCACCACCTTTTCCACCGGAAGGCGAAAGGCCATAGCAACCGAATTGATTTCAATGCCCAGGAAACATAACACCATCACCGGCCCCTCCGTCTTTTCCTCAGAAAGGGGGACCCCAAAACGCTGAGCAAGAAATTGAAAGGACCTCAACAAAAACTGACAGAGGACCCGGGCCCTACAAACAAAAAATCATCCAGGTAATGAGTCACCGACCCAGAACCGGTGAGATCCCGCACTGCCCATTCCAGAAATGAGCTAAACACCACAAAATAAGAACAAGAAATCGAACAGCCCATCGGCAAACACATGTCATAATAGAAAAACCCCTCCAACGCACAGCCCAACAGATGAAAACAATCCGCATGAACAGGCAACAAACGAAAAGCGGACGCAATATCAGACTTGGCCATAAGGGCGCCCGCCCCCGCCCGACACACCAATTCGACTGCCCGATCAAACGAAACATACGAGACAGTCGCCAAGTCACTGTCAATCCCGTCATTCACCGACCGCCCCTTAGGATGGGACAGATGGTGAATCAGATGGAACTTACCAGGCTCCTTCTTAGGAACCACACCCAGGGGCGACACCCGAAGATTCGGGAAGGGCAATGCAGAAAATGGGCCAGCCATCCGGCCAAGCTCCACTTCCTTTTCCACCTTTTCCCTAATGGCGGCTGGAAACTCCTCCGCCGGCTTCAAATTCTGCGACATAACCGGGTCCGCCTGCGCAGTAAACGGAATAAAGAACCAAAAACAAAAACCCACCCTAAGCAGGGCGGCTTCCGCCATCTTGGGATATCGGCTTAACCGCGGGAGCATCGCGGACACGCGCACCGGTGTCCTCCCCTCTACCAACACCCGCAGGGCGGGCGACCGCCGCAACTTGACGGGAGCACCTGACTGCTGCATGTGTCCCGCCACACTATGATCACTCATGTCGGAATTTACAAGAGGCAGAAAATCTACAGTGTCCCTCATTAAAGAGCCAACAGGCCCCTGCGCGACGGACACTCCCAACCCCCCCGACAACCCCGCCCCCACCGGAAGGGGAAGAGGCGGGGGCGGCGGGCTGAAAGGGCCGCTGCGCCATCATCAAGCGCCACCAACATCAGTCGCTTTCGTATCCCACCCCACCTCCGGCCTCTGCGCCAGACGCCGATGGAACTCCTCATTGTACCGCCACCAAGCCGCGCCACCGTGCGATTTGTAGGCGCTAAAGATAGTGTCCAAATAGACAAACAACTGCCCCGCACACGCAGGCCGAGCCTGACTAAACACCCCCCCAAAATAGCAAGGGCTTACACCCAATTATTAAATGATCGCACGACCCTAGGCTTACTCAACACACGCCTTTCAAGTCTATGCTCCTTATCCACCGTCGACGATTCAACCGACAAAAGAGACCAAATATCAATATAAGCATTCTTCCCAATTTTCTCGCGCACCTCTTCAGACACATGAGCACCCAAGGGAGACACACTACACAAATAAGAATCTCTGAAAGCGGGGACCGACGGAGTGGACACAGACGTGGACACCTCCACCATGGACCTTGCCCCCAAGACCTGCGACGACGGTCCCACGGGCCACGAGACGACCCCCGCCACAAGAGATTGCACCGCAGACAATAAATCAGTGGCAGACATGTTATCAGCATTCCAAGCCCGAAGGCAGGCATACTTACCGTGTCCAGCAGCAGACGCACCTCCAGCCACGGACGAAACCACTTTGGCCAGTGTGGCCATCGTGGGCCACTGAAACCACATCTGGTGTAGGGGCAGTGACCCCCGCGACGCCCACCGAGGAACGGCGACTCTGAGTCCCCCGGTCAGACGCAGCACGACCACTCCTGCTACAGCTCCGATCCGCATGCCAACTATCCCTGGAGTCGTCGGACGACGATGAGTCAGTCGGAGACCGCCTATACCGATGATAATGATGACGCCGATGTCTCCTCGACCGACTGCGAATGGACACATGGCGCTGCCCTACCCAGCTCTACTCGCCCCGTGCCTGCTATAGGACTGATCCCGGCACGCTCCACTTATACTTGCTGCCGACACAGTGGCCACTGCCGCCGGCCCAGGCAGCACCGGCAGCAAATAGCGGGAGGGGCCGCCGCCTGATGTGCCACCCGCCTAGCAGACCGGCCCGAAAAGAAGAGCTCCGACCCTTCAAAGGAGCCATCATCACCCGACTCGTCCACCCACTGTCCCCCCTCCCCTTCAAAACCCCCCACCTCTCTTCCCTCCGATGCCAGGAGCAGCGGCACGCTCCCAGCTGGTGAAGCAGCTGCAGCCACCGAAATGGAAGCCGATGCTAGGGCCTGCCCCAAGAATCCTCTCCTGTCCAGTGGGCGGGGCCTAAGGCACACCACACTCGTGGCTCCCCTGGTCCCCTGTGTCGGGGAAACCACATCCCCCACAACGGCCGCCGACACCCCCGTTCCCGGGAGCACCGGCGCCGGAGGAGGCAGCATTACCGACAGGGGAGGGGCCGGAACACTTGCTGCATTCGCAGCCCTCGCCGCCGGCCGCACCCCACCGGAAGTGGAGGGAGAGAGCCGGACCGGCGGACGAGAGGCCCGAGCGGAACGACGCCGCCCGACCAAAGGAGCAGGAGCAGACTCAGCTGACTCCCTCGGCAGGGACTGCAGCCAGTCGCTCCCCTCTGCAGCGATACTGGCGCGCAGCGCCTGAAGCAGCTGGTGACGATCCATGTCCAGAAGAAAAGTCCAGGAAAAGAGGCCGCAAACCAGGTAAGCAGCCCTTATAAACCTTTCTCATTACCCTAAACCCACCCCTTCCCCTCCCCTAATGCCCCCTACCTAACTCTGACTCACCCAAGTACCGAGAAGGGGGAAAGGAGCCTATTAACCCTCACTTAACCCCTTTCCTGCAACAGTCCCTGGCTCAGCGGCTATATGCCTGTGAGCCCCCATAACTCTAGAAATGCCCATTTTTATGTCTAGTTACAAGATCCTCCTCTTTGCAGTCCTCTTCACAGGATTTTAATTATTCTGCTTCTTCACACACGTATTCCCATTTGTTCCTCTGTGCACACCCTTCTCCGGCTTATTCAGCTGCTTATTCTTTGCCTTTTTGTCCTCTTTGCGCGCCGTACCTTTTCTCTGCACATACGTTCCCATGACAACTGAGACAATCACGGCTCTGTATGTATATACTCTCTTCTCTTTATTATTTCATTATATATATTTTTTATATTATTATTAATTTTGATGCTTTCATCCTCTTCCAACTAAGTATCTTCTAGGGGACATATTCCGTTCATTAAACAGTCTTTTTACATTCTCACCCACCGATGTCACTTTGCAATTGTGTGTTTTCATTTTTATTTTTGATCATCATTTATAAATTTATGTTTTTGCTGTCTGATTTTTATGAATTCATTTTGGATCTTATATGTACACACTACACCACATTCCAAATTATTATGCAAATGTTATTTTTCGCTGATTTTCCTAAATAGTCGATGAAAATGACAGTCAGTATAATCTTCAAACCATCAACCGTTGGCGTATAATGCAAATTTTATTGAACAAATCTCCTAATGATAACAGATTTTTTTTGTTAGAAGTAAAAATCTCAAAATGCACTGTTTCAAATTATTATGCACAACAGAGATCAAAACATTTTAAAGGTTGTAAAGAGAACTAAAATGGTTAAGTTTTCTTGAAATATCCAATGTTTTCATACCTCGTCCAAGGTATTGCACTGTTTCACGCTTTTCGGCAGCAGAGAGATCCTTTTCTTTCCCATATTGCTTGAATCCTGTGGCCTGCTTAATAAAGTGGAATGTCCTTCTTAAGTAGTTTTCCTTTTATTGGGCATACCTGGCAAACGAATTATCACAGGTGTTTGAGATTGATTACAATGATCCAAAGAGCCCAAAGACACAATACCATCCATGAGTTTAATTGCTAAACGAATTATTAGATGTTTATGACACTTAAATCCAATGTGCATAATAATTTGGAACATGGTGTACATTAGACCGAATCGTTCTTCTTTGTTAATTGCTTTCTGACGTCATGCAGCAGTTACCCTTGTGGCGGTTCTTTTTGAACCAGTTTACATAATGCTCTTGAGTATATAAGTCGTGCCTATTTTTGGTATGTTTAATCGCCTGAGGAAGACACTGGTACAGTGTTGAGACATGTAGCCAATCCACTTTATGGTAAAGCTGTTATTTTCTTTATTATTATCCTGGACTCATCATTGGTGGTAGCAGCACTGTTTATGGTTCAGCTTAAATTGTTGTTTCTAAATACACTTCACATGATAGCACTGCAAAAAATGGGACTGTTTGGAGGTATGCCTAATGCAGGTTACAAATATATTCATTGACAATCAATTTGAGAACATTCTCAATTCTTCGGATGAATTCAGTAGATCATATCTGATTTTTAGTATAACAATTATTGTTATATTCGGCACTATTGTTATTACAATACAACAAAAACAGTGGATCTATGCACACAAATAAACACATGTAAGTGCAAAGAGGCATATATGCACATCTACATAGAGTTATCCATACAGATCCATCCATACAGATCCATCCATACAGATCCATCCATACAGATACACACATACATACACATGCTGACATCAAAATAGACATACATACAGAGATCCACACATATACAAACACACATGCAATCACTCACTATTGAGAATATGTCTAGTCTAGCAGGGAACACATCTTTGTCAAAGAGACTTCTAGGAACATGAGACGGGGAGTAATCACATTTGGTTGTTCCTTCTACGAGTCTCTATACGTGAACAGATACAGGAATTTTTTAACGTGCAGAATAAAGTCAGCAATAGCGGAACAGAAAATGAAGGATGTGGGCGCTGTTGACACAGAATAGTTAGAGGACTATATGTGAAATAAAACTTCCTTTATTGGCAAAGAGCGGCAATGCATTTTAATACCATATTGGTATCTAACTCACAACATATCAAATGACCTGAGGAAGAAACTAATACGATATAGAAAAAAAAATCCAATGATTAGCTCCATTGAATTACAATGGGCTAATCCTTGTGCAGATCTGTAGCACACCCGCAGCACATCCACGACAGAAATTCCTCAAGATTCTGCCACGGATGATGTAGGAATTCGTGTCAGATTTGCTATATGCAAATCCGAACAGTGTGAACGAAGCCTAAGAATAATTTATTTTAAAGCATCATACATTTTAGGGCGCTATACATATAAAAAAGGGCTTAAGTACATGACGTGAGACAATAAAAACAACAAAGTACAACAAACATGAGCTTAATGAAAGACAGACAGGTACAACAGCTAGGCCGCCAGGTGTACTCTTATTGACCTTTAGTTACAAGGTTACGAAAATGGTAACAAACAGTTAAAAGGGTTTTGCCATCTTGGACATTTATGGCATATCCACAAAATATGCCATAAAAGTCAAATAGATGCAGGTCCCATTTCTGGGACCCACACCTATGTCTAGAAGGGGGGCCCTCAAAACCCCGTTCTAGTTTGCTCGGCACCGCTCCCTCCCGGCCACTTCTTGGTTGGGTGGTCTGGAGTTACGGAAACAGCCGAGGGCTCGCTGGTCTACGCAGTTTCCTTAACTCTCATAGAAGCGAATGGGAGTTACTGAAACAGCGTAGCTCAGTGAGCATCTATCAGACTTTTATTCCATATCCTATGAACATGCATATCCTTGTTTCCATCTGTTTTTTTGTTGTGTTACAGCTATCCCTGCATGCATCCCCTCCTCCCTGTTTTATGAAATCTTATTAACATAGATCTTTGTACTATGATAGATCTATATTAATGGGATCCCATAAAATAGGGGGGACCCTGCTGGGTAGATTATCTACCCTTCCCCCTGTAGAGTGCCCCACACAGTCCTCCTGTAGGTAGTGTGACACACAGCCACTGTAGATAGTGTCACAATCAGTCCCCTGTAGATACTGTCACAAACAGTTCCATGTGGATAGTGCCACTTACAGTCCCCCTGTAGATAATTCCACCGACAGCCCCCTGTAGATAGTGCCACACCTGTAGATAGTGCCACTTACAGTCCCCCTGTAGATAGTGCCACACACAGCTCCCTCTAGATAGTACCCCACCCACTTATAGGTAGTGCCACACACTTGAACTGTAGATAGTGCCACACCTCCCTTGTAAATAGAGCCACACGACACCGTAGATAGTGCCACACAACACCGTTGTAGATAGTGACACACAGTCCCCCATGTAGATAGTGTCACACACCCTACCTGTAGAAAGTGCCACCCACCCCCTTTTGTAGATTGTGCCACACACTTGGGCCCCGGATGCCCGGTGCTAGCGATGTCATTTAGAAGGTCTGTGCCGCCCAGTACATAAATGTTATTTTAAAGAACATTTATGTGCCGAGCTGGGCGGCACGGGCCCCATCATGCCATAACAGCCACTATAGCTGCTATAACTGTAGTTCCTCCACTGCTGTGAACTGTGTTTAGCACATATAATACTTTTCACTGTAACATAATTATTTCTAACATTACCATCTATTAAAATCTGCTTTGGAAACAACACTCACCATGCATTTAAACTGATGAAGCTAATGGCTTTCCTAAAAATGTGGTCATAAAGTTGGAAGCACACAACTGTAAAATAATGTCAATAAATGCTGTAGATTTCCTAATGAGGTCAAAACTATGAGAAACAACTCTTTACAATTGTTCTTCCTTCTCCACAATATGTTACACTACACATTTGAATATAAAGAGTTCTTCTAGCATCCTCCAAACCCATATTTGTCTGTCACATTGTAACATGTTTACAGAGTCCAAGGGAAATACTTGACACCTCTCAACTAATGCTTAGCATTGCACGTGGTAATCTCAAACTTGTGTGTTCCTGGTTGGCAACAGAAAGCACCCAGGGAAATACAATTTTTACTTTGGTATCCTTGACAGTTTGGTTCAGCATTTACTAGTCCTGTCCCTCATGGCTGAGTTTTCGTAACTCATTAAAATACTGTATTCACTACACAATAACAGAACGTACAGGTGACTATGGCAGCTATACAGTAAAGATGGCCATACACATGAGATAACTGTTGGCCAAACACTCTTTCAGACAACAGATATTTCTCTAGACCACTACAAACATGCAAGTTTTGTCGAACATGCAGATTTTTTTCAGCGGGAGAGGGGACTGAGCCTCTACCAGATACATCTGTCCCCTCCGGACCCCTCCGTCAGCAGCTTATCTCCTGTGAGAACAAAGGATTGGGTTAAGATCCAACATACTTAATCCTTCTTTATCCCGGCTTCTGCTGTTGGGGGAGAGTCCGGAGGTCCCATTCATATACGATCATTGGTCGACTTTTATCCAATGCGTATGTCAGAGAGAAACGGGACAGAAACTTGACAAAGTAACTTGAAGGAAGGGAAACATCCTATTCTAGTGTAATGTTGAAAGTCTGTAAACTCTTCATATGATCCATTCTACTGCAAATATTTGTCTATGGAGATTGCATGGCTGTATACGTGGTGCGAAAAGTGGCTGAATTCACTAATGTGTAGTGGTGTTCACATATGTTTGTAGTTATTTTTGTTAGCTTTGGTTCAGTTCTGCTTTGCTTCTATATTTATACTGGTAATAACTTGTGGTTTTGGGAAAGAGCTCTACTAGAATAGGAAGGACATTGTAATGCACATAATAATAGCAGCAGTTTTTAACAACCAACATTGAAATACAAAACTCTACTTTAGCAATTGTATTAAAATCCAATTAAGGAACTGTGTAATAAAAAGTCTCTGCAATTTTAGTTTTAATAAGAAGTGTAATAATATCCTTACAGCTTGCAGCACACAGTGCTGAAGATTTGACATTTATGGGAGTTTATTATTTTTGCAGCAATATGATAAACATTGTGCCATTAATCTACATAATCTGAAATATAGTGAAATGAATTCGGCTCTGTGTCACACATCATGAGGTCACTTCATTATAATGTAATTTATACATTTATTTAAAAATATGTTACCCTGCGCGTAACATTTCAATAATTTCTGTGCTGCTTTGCACAGGCAGAAGAGATGCAAATAAATAAGCGTAATTATAATTACAAATATAAAAAGTACCAATGCTGCCGAGAATCTGCTTTAGAAAGTCAAGCGCACGTGACCTTCCATTCTTTCTGACTCACGGTTTAGTTTAAACCATGGTAAAACCATCATGCAAAAAAGAGGTCACATTTTGCTTTGTAAAACAGTTTTCACTATAATAATGCACATGTGTTGGAAAGTGTATTTTAAAATGATATATCTGCTACATTAAAATGGACTCATTATATACATATATTATATTTTATTAAAGAAGTTTTGTAAATATATTTCCATTATTTGTTTATGACAAGTACATCTGCCATTTAGGACACCACTTTCCTATTCTAGCTACACAAATACATAAAGTGGGGTAGATTATATACGTTCATATGTCTAATTGGCCATTGTACCACCAAACAAATGGTGGGAATGGAAGAAGTGGGACTCATAAACAGTTTTCTTCATTCTTTATTCTGGGCAATGGGTAGTTACATAGTTACATAGTTAGTACGGCTGAAAAAAGACACATGTCTTTTTAGTCAGTGAGGGATTAGCAGAATAGAGAGGGAGTAGAGAAGCGAGAGGCGAGACATATTAATCGGGCAGTGGAGTTGAGGAGAGATTGAAGGGTGAGGGTCCGCTTGAGGAATCTGTTGCAGTTGTCTAAGTGAGATATTATCAAAGAGTGCATGAACATTTTGGTTGATTTTAGTTGCCAATATTGTAAAATAATTTACTCGCTCATGGTGGTGTAACTTACATCATTTTATTCTCTTCTAGATGCAGCTTGGAACTTACTTTAGTAGTGAAAGATGGAATGGTAGAAAGAGGATTTCTAACCCCTAGATGTTTCAGCCCACAGAAGTCAGTCTGTACGATTGAGCGGACTATTCAACTGTTGTTCCAGAGATTTGATGAACTGATTTGTTGAAAAGTTGGACAGTTCCACATTTAGGTTAGAGGACCCCTTTAGTATGATCCATTCTATATATAATATTTGTTTATGGAGCTCACAGACCTGTACAGATGTTGCAAATCTTTAACGTCTGTATGTTTGATGTTTTTCTTCTGTTACCCATGGAAGTAGTTGAAATAGTCATTGCTCAAAACTAAAAAGGATGTGCACATATTTTTGGTCAGGTAGCATACTATATATTTACAGATGATTCTTTTTTTATTTTTTAGATAATTACTTAAGAAGAACCACATTCAAACTGCCCTTAAGAATCTTTGTTCGTAAGAAAAAGTTCAGTCGAACGATAGTGTCCCTCCTGCTAGTCTCCACCTCTGTCTTTTCCTCCTATTACCACGGACCAGTGGCCATCTTTTCTTGCATAATGCATAATGCGGTAGTGCTGGCGGCCAGTCAACAATATGCGCTATTTGCACTTCAACAATATTAATGGTGACCATGCTGATCTGCATGACTGTTTGGAGATCCAGCATAGTGAATGCTGGTGATCGGCCAAATTGCTACGCTGCCACCTGAACACATTCATTGCTACCTAGAAACACCGACAAATATTATTCATTAGGGTTGAGGGATGTTCCATGTCAGCCTGGCATGTGATGTCCTCTTGCCTGACCTCATTCATAATAAAGGTGAAAGTTATGACAATGAACATTTCTATTGCTTCATAATTAGTAAAAAAGATATTAAATTTTCTTTATCCTGAATAACTCAGAAAAGAACTATCCATTTTCAGTAATCCGCATCCTACGCTGCCGCCTCCTCGCTCAGTGTTGCATTTTTATAGGAAGCTTTCATTAAGATAAGTTTATCTACACGGTGCACAATGTGTTGTATGAGTAGTTTAACTTTTTTATTCATTTTAAGATCCCTCTTGCACTCCATTCGCTGGGGTTATTCTAGCAGGCATTGTAAAAATGAGATAATTTCTATAACATGTCTTCGTAGTGGGTTGAAGCACGACTCTGATGACACTATTAAGCAAAATAAACAACCAATTCACAGAAGAAATTTGCTGAAACGTATCAATAAAATGTGCACATTAATTTTGAACTGCTTCAGAGGTTAAGCGGCATATGCTGAGAACTAAAAGCCTGGAGACAAAATAAGATGAAAAAAAACATCACTCAAATATTTTTCTTTGTTAAATATGAAACCATTTTCTATTCCAGTACTGCAAAAATTCATTAAAAAGAAAATTGTTTATATCCAATAATGAAAATATACCAGGCGCTACCTCTGTGACCTTGTTAAAGACAAGGCTGCAGGCAGTAAGTTTATATTGTATAGAAAGCTTGCATGCCTTTAGGTCACTGTTACAATCCTATTTATCTCAAAGTAATGGATTTATGTTACTCCTTATTAATGTGTTCCACATATTCAGCCATCTCCATTATAAGTTGAAACAGAAATTGAAGTCTGAACTTTTTCTTTGGACCACTCTCCCATAGGTAATAGCCAGAGCGTCTTAAAAAGTACATTGGGCACCATTTTTAGGCTCTAGAAGTGTTTCTTTTGACTGCCTTATCCAGGTCAAGCGGCTTCACCAATTTTATTTGACTCCTGTCCGATTCCATAGAATACGTTTCTGGCCATTTCTGCAGTGTACCAGCTGCTGCTCTTATAGTGGTATATTTTTCCATATGAATAAGCAGAAGTTTTTCCAGCACATCCCTATAACATATAAATTTTTATTGGCAACTCATTAAAAAATAAAAAAGTAAATAGAATGCAGATAGGTTGCGTCATTCTTAATCATGATTAACCCCTTTGCGCACCACGACGTAATAGCACGTTCTGGTGCGGGGGGTGAGGTATGGAGCGAACTCACACGCTGAGCCACTCTGTACGCTGTGGGTGTCAGCTGACAGCCGGGACTAACAGCCAGGTACAGCTATTGCGACCATTGTATCTAAAGTGTTAGAAGGAGGTGGGCGGCCCCCTCAGAGAGTTCATCGCCCTCCCCTGCGATGTGATCGCAGGACGCCGATGGTTGTCATGGCAGCCCAGGGGCCTAATGAGGGTCCCCAGGTCTGCCTTCACTCTGCCTCTGCCTTCACTCTGCCTCTAGCAGGGCTTAACAGAAGCCTGTAAAAATTATAATATACTACAATACATTAGTATTGCAGTGTATTGTACCAGCAATCTAACAATGGTTCAAGTCCCCTAGGGGGACTTATATCGAGTTGTATGTACCAAAAAATGGTACCAATAAAAAGGACAGACTATAAGCCCTCATGCTGCTCAATCTACAAAAAAATGAAAAAGTTATGACTCTAAGAATGTGGTGAAACAAAACAATTATTTTTTTTAACAAATCGTTTTGTTTTTTGTAAAAGTAGTAAAATACAAAAAAAACTATACAAATTTGATCTCACCGTAATCGTATGGAGCCGCAGAATAAAGTTAGGTAGTCATTATTACTGCATGGTAAAAGCCATGAAGACGAAACCCAAAAAACAATGGAGAAATCACAGTTTTTTTTCCAATTTCAGCCCACAAATATTTTTTTACATTTCCCAGTACATTATATGGTACTTTAAATGGTGTCAATAGAAACTACAACTCCCCCCCCCCCCCCCCCCCGCAAAAAATAAACCCTAACACTACTCTATTGACGGAAAAATAAAAAAAATGATTGCTTTTGAAGGGACCAAAAATGGCTCAGTCCTAAAAGGGTCAAAAATGACGCAACCTACCTGCATGTTCACTTTTTTCTTCTTTAATGAGTTGCCAATAAAAAAATATATTATTATGTGCTGGAAAAACATTTTCTTACTCTTATGAATTATGCTTGAAAGCCTACAAGCCCTCCTCCGTGTACTCCTAATGTGAAGGACTGCAAGCACCGATGGGACAAGTATGGTAAGCCTGCTTATTGAATTTCTTCTATTCTTATCTATATTTTTCCATGTAGTTTGAGAATGTCCATTTATTTACCAGTTTTGATCTTGGGTCCATTGTTTTATTTACTCTAAATTCGGCTTCCCTGATGTTTACTCCTTGAAGGCAAACCGGTTAGGACTGGTGGAAGCTTACCAAAAAACTGATGTTATCTAACTAGAAACCGCATAAATGCCCCACTCTCTCACAGTGGGTCTGAATGGCTAATAAATCCCTTCCTCCCTAATAAAATAACCTATGCTGTCAGGGAAATCCCAAAGATATTTCTTAAAATGTGGGACAAATGGCTAAGAGCTAATACCGCAACTAATCTTATGAATGACTTACGGTAATCCCTGATGTTTCGCTCTATGGATGTGGTGTCATTGGATGTGTAGTGTTGGTGCTTACTTTTTGCATCTTATTTTATTCTTTACGGATTTCCTTGGATGGCAATTACACAACAGTGCTTGATGTTTAAAATAATGATCCTGCTAGTTAGAATATTACTTACCTAAGCAACAATAAAATGCAAGGCTTTTTTATTTTATATTGAGTTTATTGTATTGCAAAAGTTAATAAAAATAAACCTTTCAGAAAAACTTTCTTTTCCACTGATAGAATTGCTAACTTTTCTAATCTAGTCAGAAGACCTTTTAGACTAGTTATGTTTGATTCCACCCTTTGCTAAATGGCTTCATTGCTGTGAACCTGGACCCGAAACAACAAAAAACATTTAAGAGATTTTTTTTTTAAATGATCCCATATACTTAAACATGAATGCTTTTGCATGTATGCCTTATCTGTCCATACTTGCACTTCATAATTACTTAAGTCCATAGTTCTCAGCTAAGATCACCAGATGTAATGTGTATTTTAGGCAAATTGTTTCCACCATTTTTATTCAAACTATAAAGATGGATATACAGTGGAGGAAATAAGTATTTGATCCCTTGCTGATTTTGTAAGTTTGCCCACTGTCAAAGACATGAACAGTCTAGAATTTTTAGGCTAGGTTAATTTTACCAGTGAGAGATAGATTATATTTAAAAAAAAACAGAAAATCACATTGTCAAAATTATATATATTTATTTGCATTTTGCACAGAGAAATAAGTATTTGATCCCTTTGGCAAACAAGACTTAATACTTGGTGGCAAAACCCTTGTTGGCAAGCAGAGCAGTCAGACGATTTTTTGTAGTTGATGATGAGGTTTGCACACATGTTAGATGGAATTTTGGCCCACTCCTCTTTGCAGATCATCTGTAAATCATTAAGATTTCGAGGCTGTCGCTTGGCAACTCTGATCTTCAGCTCCCTCCATAAGTTTTCGATGGGATTAAGGTCTGGAGACTGGCTAGGCCACTCCATGAAATTAATGTGCTTCTTTTTGAGCCACTCCTTTGTTGCCTTGGCTGTATGTTTCGGGTCATTGTCATGCTGGAAGACCCAGCCACGAGCCATTTTTTTTTTTTTTTAAATCAATAAATTTTTATTGAAAAAATTTTTACAACTTTTTTCAAACAATATAAACCATCCTTGGTCCCAGAACATGGACCTGCGTACAATAATACATACAAGTGATATGTCATTGAAGGATATACATAATCATAACCAGAAAACAACCACAAAGAACTTAAGAACTTTACTATGCCATTTTCAAACCAATGTTAATATTAATTATGTCATAGTACCATCGAACTTTCTGCATTTAAGTGTAATACTTTGAATTTACCCAAAGCTCCCAATAACGTGAACTCTTGGCATACCCAGAGGGAGATTGCAAAAGCATGGATTCATGATGACATGCTATATTTACCCTGCCTATCACCTCTGATAAAGAAGGGGAGATAATTGATTTCCATGACTTAGCTATTGCCATTCTAGCAGCAATGAAGACATGGTGTATCAGTACCCGATGCTCCGCCATTATGTCTTCCAAGCCAATGTCTAAGATAGCCAATTCCGGGCAGAACGGAATAGATTCTCCTAAAATTTCAAGTATGATGCAAAAAACCTCCCTCCACAATACCTCCACCCTAGGGCAGGACCACCACATATGCAATGTGGAACCCAGGGAACCACATCCTCTCCAGCAGCCATTAGAACTGCCTTGGAATATGTGTGCACATCTGGAAGGTGTTAGGTACCATCTCATGTGGATTTTACGGGTGAGCTCAATATGGTTAACACATTTGGAGTGACGAGTAATCCAACTAGAGGCCTACATCCATTGTGCCATGGAAAACGTAGAGCCCATCTCCCGTTCCCATCGTAATATGTGACCTGTCTTCCCCGAGGACTGTTTTTTCAAAATTAGATCATAGCTACAAGCTAGACCCTTACTATGACCTTGCCATTTGAACAGGAATTTATGGTATGGAGAAAGAATTGTGGGTTGAGCTGGGATGGCTATTGTTTGTATCATATGTCGTATCTGGAGATACTGGTAAAACATGGATTTATTTACATCATATTCCCTTACCAACTGCTCAAAGGATTTGAAGAGTTTTCCCTCATATAAATCTGAGAGGGCTGTTACGCCCAGCGATTCCCAAGTCTGCAAAAATACATGTGGGACCAAAGGTTGAAGCGCTTGCAATGGTATATGATCATTAGATAAGTACACCCAGCGATTTGCGCATACCTCCAATTTCCAGCATTTCAGTGCATCAGATGTGGTTACCAAGAACACCTTAGACCTATCTGTCCCCACATATGTCGCGGCCATCAAATTACGTATGGAGGAACGGGGAAACATCTCATTTTCCAACTGGGCCCAAAGTGACGGAGCCGAGGAGTTCCATAATGAACCTAACTGGTCTAGGATGGCTGCTACGTTATATGCCACTACCTCTGGGACTCCCAAACCCCCTTCCTTGACCTTCTGAAATAATAAAGATTTGGCTACCCTTGCTCTTTTATTATTCCAAATGAATTGGAGAAACAAACGTTGAATTTGAGAGGTGATGCTAGTAGGTATTAACAGTGGAATAGTCCTACAAAAATACAAGTATTTGGGAAGCAGTAACATTTTAACCAAATTGACTCTAGCAATCCAGGACAACTGGAATTTGTTCAGTCTTTCACACTCCAGTCTTAAATCTGCTATTAGCCCTGAGTAATTCTCCTGCAGAACCAGCGACAACGAGGAGTAGAGTTTTATCCCCAGGTATACCAACCCTGATTCTGCCCATGCCAAATCAAAGTTGGACAAAGTGCGTTTCAATTGAGGATCTACATGAATTGGTAACATCATGGACTTTGAAACATTTAATTTATAATATGATACCTCTGAAAACTTAGAAATGATGCTGAGTAGTTCTGTCAGAGATATGAGGGGAGAAGTACAGGTCACAATAACATCATCTGCATATAAACCGATTTTGTGTTCTCTTCCTCCTACCCTTATACCCGAGATTTTTGTAGAATTTCGAATCATTTCTGCAAATGGTTCCATACATAGGGTAAAAATTAGTGGGGAAAGCGGGCAGCCCTGCCTAGTCCCATTAGTGATGCTAAAAGATCTAGAAAGAATCCCGGAAGACAGAACCCTAGCCGAGGGCGAGGAATATAGTGAAAGTATGGCTGATTTTATAAATGAATGGAAACCAAATTTGTCTAATGTGCTTTCCAGGTATTGCCAGTTAACACGATCAAATGCCTTTTCGGCGTCTAGAGAAATAAAGAGGGAGGCACTTTTAGATTCTCCGGCAATCTGTATAAGATCTAACATCCTGCGCGTCCCGTCACAAGCTTGCCGGCCCTTGACAAACCCTACTTGTTCTAGCGCTATTAGGGATGGTAAGCAATCATTTACTCTATTCGCCAATATTTTAGCATATAATTTTATATCACAGTTTAATAGGGATATTGGACGAAAGTTGGCCGGGGAATCAGGGGATTTACCCGGCTTAGGGAGTGTGACTATCGTGGCCTGTAACATCTCAGGGGGAGGTGCCTGCTTATTCGCGATACTCATAAAAGTAGATTGCAAATATGGAATCAGCGAGTCTGCGAAAGTTCGGTAGTACTCATTTGGCAACCCATCCGGTCCCGGGGATTTATTTTGTTTAGATCGCAGAATGGTCAGTTTAATTTCTTCGACCGTAATAGGAGAATTTAATTGACTAATTTGGGCCTCTGATAACGTTGGCAATTGAATTTGCCTTAAAAAATCATTCACCCCCGCTTCGGATACCTCAGGGAGGTGCTTGTCCTGATTTAGATTATAAAGGGTACTGTAGTAAGACGCAAATGCGTCGGTAATCTCCTGAGGATCATACACTTTTGTCCCTTCTGAAGTGTTCAACCATGAAATTTTGGATTTAGCAACATGCTGTTTCACTCTTTTTGCCAGAATTTTACTGGGTCTGTCCCCTTGGATATAGAAGTTCCATTTGAGTTTTTTTAAAGTTTTCTCATATAGGAAAAGTTGGTGATTGCGCAGTTTGTCCCTAAAGTGTCTTAGCTCGTCACGTAATGTGGGAGACGGAGAAACTTTTAATTTTGCCTCTATATTCTGTATGTTGTCGATAAGGAATTCAAATTCTTTATTTCTTGCCCTTTTTGCTTTAGCCGCAGCCTGAATAAACAGGCCTCTTACAAACGCCTTATGTGTACACCAGAGGAGTTCAGGTGATGAGGCCGATGGGCCATTAATCTCAAAAAATTCTTTCAAAGCTAAGTCTATTTTGGCTTGGAGATCTGGGGAATTTAATAAAAATGTGTTCAACCTCCAAGATGAGCTCTGAGGTGTAATATAATGATCTGAGAGTTGAAGCATAATTGGTGCATGGTCTGACCAGGTTATCAGGCCAAGGGAGGAGTTCACCGAATTTGTTAACACTTCTCTATCCACTAGAAAATAGTCAATCCTAGAGTACACCTTGTGTGGGGAAGAATAGAACGTGTAATCCCTTTCAGAAGCATGCTGGTATCGCCATATGTCATGTAAGTCTTCCTCCTGCACCCAGGAACTCAAGTCATGAGACAATCTGTTATTTCCCCCAGAGCGATCTATATCCTTGTTTACCACTATATTAAAATCCCCACATAATATTAAACCCCCTTTCTGCACCGATTTAGCTTTTGACAGTACCTTTTTAAGGAAGGGAAGTTGTCGTACATTAGGGGCATAAACAGATACCAACGTGTATGAGAGGTTATCAATTTCACATACTAAAATAATAAATCTACCCTGTGGATCAGAAACAACAGAAATACATTTAAAAGCAAGTGACTCTTTTACCGCAATAATTACCCCCGCCTTCTTTCCGCTATTAGAGGCATAGTACACATGGGGAAATTTTTTATGTTTAAATAGATGGCAATCTTTAGAGGACAAATGTGATTCCTGCACACATATTACATCTCCCTTAGACTTGAATGCTTCTTTCCAAAGTAAAGATCTCTTGAAGGGAGAATTCAAGCCATGAGCATTTACAGAAAGTATTGTAAGACCCATTAAGACATAAAAGAAAAGTAGTTATGATTATGGCATAGCAAAGGAGAACCAACATAGAACATCCTACAACAGGAAACTTGGAAAAACCACCGAAATGAATATGCTATATAGCACATTCACTGCAACCAGGAAATTCCCTCTTGCAGGGAAAAGAAAAATGGAGGCAAAAGTTCAGCCTAAGAACTGTAGACAGAAAAGAACCGTCCACCTGAGAACTCCGAAAGCCTTGAAGTGCCGTTCATACCCTAGAAGCCTCAATTTTCAATCAGGCGGTCTCCGATCTGGTTTACTCCTTGCGTCCGACCACAATGGCGAAATCATCTCCGGTTTAGAAGGATTCCTAGGACGGGGATTTGAAGACGGGGACGCCATGAGCCCCCAAGAAATCAACAGGTCTTTTGCCGAGGTTGGAGAGAGGCAGACATGATGCGTGCCATTCCTGGTGATTATTAGTTTTACTGGGAATCCCCATTTGTACAATATGCCGTTATCTCTCAGAAGTTTTGTCATCACAGCAAATTCTTTTCGGCGTAGCATAGTCGCCGCTGATAAATCCGGGAATAAAGTAATGTCCTTAAAACGGTCAGTTAGGTCAGGAGAGTTCTTCAAACCTCTGAGAAATTCATCCTTTATATGAAAGAAGTGGATTCGGGCAATTGTATCTCTTGGTAGGTGAGCGGCAATGTGCTTAGGTTTAGGGATTCTGTGAATTCTATCTATGGTGAGATCCAGGGCCGATTTTTGCGGTAACACGATTCCCATAAGATCCATAAGAAATGTCGCTAGTAGATCTGGTGTGACCGATTCAGGTATACCTCTGATACGGACATTATTTCTTCTGGATCTGTCCTCCAGATCCAAGACTTTGGTGGATAAACGCAAAACTTCTTCCTCCAGAGTGTAGTTCGCATCTATGAGCGAGTTATGAGATTTCACAAATTCCTCCAATTTATGCTCCACATGGTCGGTCCGCGAGGCAATGGCTTGTATATCTCCTCTTAAATCTCCAATAACTTGCCGTAAATCTGATTGGATTGAGTCTCTCAAAGAATTCAGAAGACGTTTTATCATATGCTCCGAAACCGGCTGAGAGTCCGTGTCATCCTGCGGGTCACGGTCTACAGAAGCATCCCTAGAAGATGGAGTTGGGGAGGAGGGAGGGAGGGAAATTCGGCGGTTCACCCCCTCTTGTTGAGAAGAGGACGAGGGAAAAAACTCTGTGAGCTTAGACGGCTTTGCTTTAGTATTCCTTTTAGATGTGCCCCCCATTGTGACACGGGAAATCTCTGTTTGATTCTAAGCTGCAACAATACTGAAATATCTTCCACAGAAGACCAATGTAATATAAGTAAATCTTCAGGTAGTCTCTTCTTGGAAGCGTAGAATTACTCCCACAGGTTTTAATCAGTGTCAGGGGAAAAGCAGTGCAGTGTCTCACTCTCTGTACTGTACCGATACACTTTTGTTGTTGCCACTCCCAGCCCTGTGGTTTTCTGCTGCTGACAAACTGAGTTAAGATGGCCGCTGGGGGAGGGGGGGTCGCTTTTCCTACAGGAGATTTAGCTGTAAATCCTCTCCCTGTACTTTACTCCTCAATAACTGTCGGCCAGCACCTCAAGATGTGCCCTTCTCCCTCCTCACTCACCCTGTCAAGACGCCGTTTACTGCCTTCCCAGCCGTTCCTGCACTTTCGCGCCGTTAGGAGGAGGGGAAGAAGAAGGAGAAGATGGCCGCCACCTTCCTCGGCCTCCACAATACAAGGGCCAGACCTTTCACCGGCGCCGGAGCCGCTCCCCGACACGCTGGACGGGACTCTGAGCACTGCCACGATCCACTCCACCGACCAGGGAACAGGTAAGACAGCTTTACCAGGTTTATTTGAGCCGGATTTGGCTTTCACCTCAGGAGCTCAGCGTTTATGCGACTCCTTCCATGTCCGTCCAGGCCACGCCCCCCGCCACGAGCCATTTTTAATGTCCTGGTGGAGGGAAGGAGGTTGTCACTCAGGATTTGACGGTACATGGCTCCATCCATTCTCCCATTGATGCGGTGAAGTAGTCCTGTGCCCTTAGCAGAGAAACACCCCCAAAACATAATGTTTCCACCTCCATGCTTGACAGTGGGGACGGCGTTCTTTGGGTCATAGGCAGCATTTCTCTTCCTCCAAACACGGCGAGTTGAGTTAATGCCAAAGAGCTCAATTTTAGTCTCATCTGACCACAGCACCTTCTCCCAATCACTCTCAGAATCATCCAGATGTTCATTTGCAAACTTCAGACGGGCCTGTACATGTGCCTTCTTGAGCAGGGGGACCTTGCGGGCACTGCAGGATTTTAATCCATTACGGCGTAATGTGTTACCAATGGTTTTCTTGGTGACTGTGGTCCCAGCTGCCTTGAGATCATTAACAAGTTCCCCCCGTGTAGTTTTCGTCTGAGCTCTCACCTTCCTCAGGATCAAGGATACCCCACGAGGTGAGATTTTGCATGGAGCCCCAGATCGATGTTGATTGACAGTCATTTTGTATGTCTTCCATTTTCTTACTATTGCACCAACAGTTGTCTCCTTCTCACCCAGCGTCTTACTTATGGTTTTGTAGCCCATTCCAGCCTTGTGCAGGTCTATGATCTTGTCCCTGACATCCTTAGAAAGCTCTTTGGTCTTGCCCATGTTGTAGAGGTTAGAGTCAGACTGATTAATTGAGTCTGTGGACAGGAGTCTTTTATACAGGTGACCATTTAAGACAGTTGTCTTTAATGCAGGCACCAAGTTGATTTGGAGCGTGTAACTGGTCTGGAGGAGGCTGAACTCTTAATGGTTGGTAGGGGATCAAATACTTATTTCTCTGTGCACAATGCAAATAAATATATATAATTTTGACTATGTGATTTTCTGTTTTTTTTTTAACATAATCTATCTCTCACTGGTAAAATTAACCTAGCCTAAAAATTCTAGACTGTTCATGACTTTGACAGTGGGCAAACTTACAAAATCAGCAAGGGATCAAATACTTATTTCCTTCACTGTATGTAATACATCATGACTTTAAATGTTGCGAATAGAATAAAAGAGCTGGAGCTTAGGTCTCAGCAGTCCATAATCTTACCATTCAATCTAATCAATTCAAATCTCTAGGTGCAATATTGGGAATGTGATAAACTGATCTGCTGGGAAGCTAGTATCCTAACATTAAAAGTAGAGGAGCCCTTTTGTATGACCCATTCTGCAGCTAATGTTTGTTTATGGAGGTTGATGATACATGTTATATACTATCTTAAATCTCTAGTTGCAATATTTTGGACACAACACTTACTTTTACTTGCTGGTTCTCTGTGTTTGTAGGGGATGGGTTGGAGGGGGGAGCTGCAAGTGAAAGCAGGAAGAAAGTTCAAATCCAGTTACTGTCATCACTCCCCCAGTTCAGCCTTCCAGTGACTTGTCTTCATGTTTTAACACCTCAAACCATTAGATATGTGTTCTCTGATTGCAACATTAACCCCTTTGCGACCATGTCTGTTAGGGCCTTAAAAACGATGTAAACCTTTGAAGATTTTTTTTTATTTTCATTAAAACAATGTATTATACTGTTTATTGTAACTTTGCAACTGCTTTTTATTTAAAAAAAAAAAAGTTTTCCTTTTTGAGATACGGCTTCTATGTATCCTGGATACATAGAAGCTGTATTTTGTGCTCATAGCCAAATCCGTCAGGTCAGCGGGACTGACGACTTCAGTGATAGTGTGAACACGCCGTGTCTCTGTTATCAATCGCATCTAAGTTATGAACTTATATGAACTTCACTTGTTGAGAAGGATCTGGGTGTACTTGTAAATCATAAACTCAATAACAGCATGCAGTGTCAATCAGCTGCTTCAAAGGCCAGCAGGATATTGTCGTGTATTAAAAGAGGCATGGACTCGCGGGACAGGGATGTAATATTACCACTTTACAAAGCATTAGTGAGGCCTCATCTAGAATATGCAGTCCAGTTCTGGGCTCCAGTTCATAGAAAGGATGCCCTGGAGTTGGAAAAAATACAAAGAAGAGCAACGAAGCTAATTAGGGGCATGGAGAATTTAAGTTATGAGGAAAGATTGAAAGAATTAAACCTATTTAGCCTTGAAAAAAGACGACTAAGGGGGGACATGATTAACTTATATAAATATATTAATGGCACATACAAAATATATGGTGAAATCCTGTTCCTTGTAAAACCCCCTCAAAAAACAAGGGGGCACTCCCTCCGTCTGGAGAAAAAAAGGTTCAAGCTGCAGAGGCGACAAGGCTTCTTTACAGTGAGAACTGTGAATCTATGGAATAGTCTACCGCAGGAGCTGGTCACAGCAGGGACAGTAGATGGCTTTAAAAAAGGGTTAGATAATTTCCTAGAACAAAAAAATATTAGCTCCTATGTGTAGAAATTTTTCCTTCCCTTTTCCCTTCCCTTGGTTGAACTTGATGGACATGTGTCTTTTTTTCAGCCGTACTAACTATGTAACTATGTAACTTATATGTGATCAATAACAGCTGGATCCTGCGTGTCCAGACACCGAGGACGGGCTGTCATTGAAGCCGCCAGTCCCGCTGACCTGACTGATTCAGGTTTCAGCGCGAGATACAGCTTCGATGTATCCAGGATTCATGGAAGCTGTGTCTGAAGAAGTAAAAATTATTTTTAATAAAAAAACAATTGCAAAGTTAGAGTAAACACAATAATACCTTATTTTAGATTTTTAAAAAATGTCTTCAAAGCTTTACATAGCCTTTAAATGACCAAAGAATTGTTTTCAATTTGTCATCCACACATTACAAAAAGCCATAACTTTTTTATTTTTCTGTCTATGAAGCTGTATGTTGGCTGTTTTTTGCACAACAAGTTGTATTTTTCATTGGCACCATTTTGGAATACTTATAATGTATTGATTAGTGAAATAGACACATTTTTTTATTTGGACAGGAATGCAAAAAATGCTACAGTTCTGTCATTGTTTCTTTGCAGGGTTTTTTTTTTACTGTGCAATAAAAATAACATGTTAACTTTATTCTACAGGTTGATACAAATATGGCAATACCAAATATGTATATGTATTTTTTTCTAAGTACTTTTGTATGACAGTTTTTTGTAAGTTGTAATTTTTATTGGCACCATTTGGAGGTACATGAAATGTATTGACTAATTTTTCTAAAATAAATTATAGGGATATGGAAAAAAGCAAATCCATGCATGTTTTTGGTTTACTTTTTACAACATGCACCATGTGGTATATATCATAAATAATATTTATTCTATCGGTCATTACATTTGCGGTGTTAGGCTCCGTTGACATCTGCGTCAAGGCTCTATACTGACGTTCCGTCAGAGCTTTCTGTCAGAAACGACGGAACCCTTGCACAACTGAAACAAATGGAAACCATTGGCACCGGATCCATCACCATTGAAATCAACCCACGGTTTCCGTTTGTTTCAGCCAGGGCTTCATTCTAACGGAAAGCTCAGATGGAAAGTCAGAATAGAGCCCTGACGTCGTATAGAAACGCGTAGTCCATTTTATGTTTGTTCTAATAAATGTAGTCTTGTTTTGAACTACTGGAATCTCCTCTATTGGAAGTTAGCAGCGCTATTTTTTGGAAGCTCCATTTTTTTGCACATATATATATAACCAGCGGTTCCCCTATTCAGGTGGTCGGTTCTTCTAACCCAGCTGCAGCTTCATCCTTTACATCTGTACCATTGTTGTGCTTGTTGCAGCACAACTCCAATAGGTGAGCAGTTATCAATTCATATTGTCTTGCTCCGTGTGTTTTTTAACTCTCTCTCCAGGCATATATGAACGAAGCCTTACCTAGTGAATAATTTTTACAGAAATGAAATTATTTTTAAGACAAAAATTGTTTAATTAATTAATTTTTATTTTTTATGGGTATATTTTTATTAAACTCAATTTAAAAATGTTTTTGGTCCACTAGGGGATATAAAGGCCCAATTATTTGATCGCTTGTATAATTCTTTGGAATATTTAGTATTCCAAGCATTATTGCCTGTCAGTGTATTGAATCGAATTGGACAGCTGATTCGACAGAATCGCCCCAAAAAGGAATTCCGGGAAATTCACTCATCTCTAGAGATTAGATTGTCCCCAACACATCTTTTTATCCAAACTAACCCCAAGTTTGATAATCTTTTTGGGAATTGCAATCAAACTCCCTAATTTTTTTTAGTCGCCTTCTCTACACGATTACAGGCACGGCCGGCCGCTGGCGGCAGGAGACAGCCACCCTCATTTTTGGCCTGTGCTCCCATACAAAGTATGGGAGCACGGTTCGTAAAAACCAAAAGATAGACATGTCCTATCTTTTGCGGAAGCTTTCTACGGCCCTGAATTACAGAACAATTCACTTGTATTGACCTCAGACACCTTCCCATATATTTGCGGGAAGGTGTCTGTAGTCAATAGAAGTGAATTGGTCTGTAATTGCATGGGGCCTAACTCAGAGGTGCCCAAAACTGTACACAATGCTTAATGTGCAAAGTTACTTGCAACAGGCAAAAATATGTTCTTATCATGCGCATCTATGCCTCTTGATATATCATATAATTTTATTTGCCTTAGCAGCAGCTGCCTGTCACTGTTTTCTATAACTGTCTTTCAGTGACAGCTTTACCAGTATTTTACAATAATTTTTTATTAATATGAGCATCTCCTATATATATATATTAATCTAATAATGATAATGTTGTTTTCGAAGACCTTATCACTTTATACTCTTGTACGTTGAGATTTATGTGTTTTACGAAACGGGGAAAATTTTGAGAAAATTATTCAGAGTTCAGTAGCACATTTTCTAATTTTTTAAAACCTGCTATGAGTTTTCAAATTGTCTAGAAAAATGCAATGGGTTAGCTAAAAGGAGGAATAAAATGCATTACATTTACTGTATTAATGACATGAGGAGTTTTCTGGCACAGAATACTGGTGTATATGTATGTTAGCCATGTGGTAGTTTAGGGAAAAGTGTTTATCACGTTTAGTGAGTATTGCCATATTGAGCATGTCACGTGCATCATCTTGATAAATTTGCAGAAATTTCCTACATTTTTTGCGTCTCAAAAAATAATCTTATACCACTACTGATAAATCCTCCTCAAAGTGTATTTTTATGAAATAGTCTATTTATGTAACAATCCAGAACTTGTTTATGTCCTGGTTGATTGGTCCAGTTATTTTTTATTATTTTTTTGAAGTCTCTCGTTACATGGTAACAACTCTCAGCTGAAACGTACGTCGGATGTGACGCCAGACAGCACAAATCTACGGGTAAGTTGCTTATACTATATATCCACATATACTTGTTATGTAACCATTTGTTTGGGTCTGGTGCTGACTGCATCTTTGCCTTCAAATGATTACTCAGAAATGGGACTCTTTGCATATTATCTAGAACACATGACATGTCTCCTGGGTTTATATATTGTATAGACTATGTAGAGCACTGAATGTGCTTTCATGGTTGCAGTTACTCCAAGCCTTACTCATGATACTTCCAAAACACATATATGTTTATTTATTATCCAACTATTGACAACTGTCTGGCCTCATCTGCTTCACACTGTGGTAATCATCTGATTTTAATGTGTGTGTTTTTTATATTTTGTACCAATAAAATTATATATTTTATCAGTATAAGAATGGTTTTGACTCTATTTTTAGGTTTTTATTAAAATCTCTAACAGGTCCACAATGTACCATGTGTCATTTAGTTAACTGGTGTCTTTTAATGTAGCAAAGAGGCCTTTTGGGCCCTCTACGGCAGCAGAACCCAGGTGCGAATGTTACCTCTGCACTCCCTATAGCTGTGCCCCTATAGTTTGTGGCAATATTCCATCTAAGCAAGTCTTCATTTTCATTTGGCACCTGATCTCAACACTACAGTACATAAAATAGACTAATTTCTTGCTCTATAATACGTTATCACTATCAGCATTTTTCATTATGAAATTAGGAAAAGTTTTCTATTGACTTCCAAAAGAGCACAGTTTATTCCTACAGCGATTTCTTATAAAATCCATTAGCATCTTCTTTTTTAAAGTTTGCGGCAGTGAAGTTAATTTCATCATCTTTTCTGTCTCACTGTTCTCCCTAATTCCAATTAATCAAGTTTTGGCACTGATTTAACTTGAAATCTATTTCCAGGTTAATTAAAATATGTCCAGGTCTCTGTGGTAATTTGTAAAACGATGCTCTCATTGGAAATCATATGAAAGAATATAGAAACTGTCTATATAAAATTACAGCTACCATGATTTAATAATAGCTATTCAAGAAGTAGATGTAGAGACTGTATAAAAGGAATCATTCAGTCTCGGAGTAAAGACTTAACCCTTATATGTGTATCATGTTACTATGACATTCTCATCAAACTGGGGCATACCAGCCAAGAGAGTGTGTCAGTACATTATTGACTTGAGCTCCTATATCCTCCTGCAAGTGATTGTTAGTATATCTAGGAGATTTAAGATAATCCTCACCTACCGAGTGTGGAAATATATTGCATTATTTATTATTTTCTCCAACAGTTTCCCAAATCACCTGCTGCTTCAGTGCAAATGGAGAAGTGTCTATTCATGTAAAAAAAATATAAAAGAAATATAAACACCATTAGAGGAAACGATGCTTAGTCCTATGTTATTTACCATCACTTGTTTTTTCACTTAGCCATTAGAATGTATCACATGTAAAGGACTGTCCTTTTATTTCATGTTTGTTTTTATTTTTGCTTAAACAGGTATGTACAACTCACACATTTATGACTTATTCACAGGACCCGCATCTATGTGGAGAACGGGTTCTGCTGTCCCTGTTCCACCTGGTAAGACGGATTCCGGCAGCCACATCCAGGCAGAGAATGAATGGGGAGGTGGCTGGAGAGGTGGTCGCACATGCTCGCAGCTCTCTCCATTCAGTTCTATGGTATTTAGCAAGTGAGCTCAGCTGTTTCCTTAACTCTCATAGAACTGAATGGAAAGAGCAACGTAGATGCGTAGCAACCTCTCCATTCATTTTCCACCTGGATGTGGAGGCCGTCTCACCAGGGGGCCTCCTGTTCTCCACATAGGTGCTGGTCCAACCACACATTTATGGCATATCCTGTATATATGTCATAAATGTGTGAGTTGGGAATACCCCTTTATTCCTCATGCTGTTCCTTTGATAACCAGTCCTATCTCTCTCATAGAAATATTTAAAGGGATTGTCCCGTCTAAACATCACTTTCACAGTCAGGCCTCAAAACACAAGCGCAGACCCACTATTTCACTATTGCTTATGGCTAAATTGGGAGGGGTGGAGTTTAAAGTATTTTGCAATGTTCACCTTTAAAACGTCCCTCACTGTAATATGCCCTTTATGCAGGGAATCCCCCAATCATGTTCCTAGAGTAGTCTCCAATAGCAAACACAGATGAATTGCAGACAGTGATTCCGAAGTGAGGTATCAGAATAGATAAAGAAAAGTGAGCTCGTACACATCCAAGGTCAGGACTGGCAGCGGTCATGCAAATACGAATAACAAACAATCAAGCAAACAAACACCTTCATGAATAAACAGGAACATTGGAACCTTGTTGCTCAGGCAAAGTGTGTCAGTTCTGGGAAGGTTTATATAAGCAGAGGTGATCACAGTCTTTGCACAGACCAGCTGACATAGGCCTTTACATTTAAGTGACTGTGGAGTGGCTGGCAATGTTGAGACAGGGAGAGGGACGTCTGCAACACTGGTAGGTACAGCGGTCAACATCTTGTTAGGCTGTGTTCACACTGAGTTTTTTGCAGGAGGAAAATTCCTCCTGCAAAAACTGTTCCAGACGATTTTTGCACAGTGGTTTGACAAAAACTCGTCAAAACACTCGTCGAGGCGTTTTTTTCTTCTTTCTGACTGATTGAAATGGGTTTTGGAGGCGGAAACCGCCTCAAGATGGGTCATGATGCTTCTTTTTACCGCGACGCGTTTTTTTTTTACTCGCGGTAAAAAAACTTCTCCAACTCCCATTGAAATCAATGGGAGGCATTTTAGAGCGGTTTTTGAGGAGTTTTGCAGCGCGGTTTCCGTGTCAAAAAACTCGCCAAAAAACTCAGTGTGAACAGGGCCTTATAATCCCCTTTCTAGCAGGGCAAATGGACATCTTAGAATAGGGCCCTTTTCAGGACCCACTTCAAGAACCGGAGTGGAGAGTTACTGCAAAGAACATTTGATGCAACCCTATATTACATAGTCACCAATTAATCTGGATGGCCGCCATGTAATACCACATGAGTGTGAACTCAAAGCTGATCAGAGAAGATGGAACAAGACCTTTCATTAGTTAAAATCCCTATCCTTTAGGTTTTGCAGACTACCATTAATGTTCTCTGTACTTATGTGAAGATGTATAATTTTTAGATGCTCACTTTTCTGCACAAAAAGGAGCATTGGCTGATAGGTTGAGCAATATTTGTCCATGCATCTACCTCCAGAAGGCACCCCCTCAAACACTCTTGTGATGTATTCAGCAGCTCAGAGTGGAGCGTGGAGAGGATGGAAGTAGCAGTGGTAATAGTAAAACACGGTTTACGCAGTGCCTACAGTCGTCTCACCAATCTACTCTCACTCCCACGGCTGTCACAGTGAAGAGAGGGTGCACTACAGGATGGTGGTGGTAGTAGTAGTCCCTTTGGGGCACATACTTGGGATATCTGTCTCCGAGCCTGGTGTATGTTGGGTTGCCCTTGATGTTGTAGTGCAATAAGTATTAACCAATACCTCATGTTTATCATTGATATGTATTGTGTATCATGGATATCTTTTCAGGATGCAGCTAGGTCTAGTGCTGGGGGAAAATGGTTTGTCCGTATATTGGAAGGTGCTGGGCAGCCCGCCTTTTCTAATATTATGGGCGTGACTAATAAGATGTAAGCCAGCATGGTACACTACATGCACCCATGTGACTGGCACCTTATAGAAGCTATATCTGTGTGCAATGATAATACTAAGCAGCCACCCCCCTCGTGAAGAGAAGACATGTGAGTGGGTGTTCATCATTATATTGCACCTGTGTAATCTCCCTCTATGTAGCATTGTGGTTTCTCTGCGTCCTGCCGGGAGGTGTATACCTGCCTTTATGAGTGAGTATGGCCTATTCAGTGATTTTAACCCCTTTTAGGCCTTTTAATTCTATTTTAGGCCTTAGTGACAAGCTATTTTTTAAGTTTTTCCATCGTCTTATTTAAAGAGCTATAACTTTTTTACTTTTGTGTCGACATAGCTGTATAAGGTTTTTTTTTTGCTGGACAAGTATTTTTTAATAGCACCATTTTGGGGTACATGTGATTTGTTGATTAACTTTTATAAACTTTTTTTGGGGTGGAATAGAAAAAAACAGCAATTTTGCAACACTTTTTTTGCGTCCTAAATTTACACCGTTTACCATGTGGTATAAATAACACAATAACTTTATTCAGCGGGTTGTTACGATTGCAACAATACCAAATTTATATAGATTTTGTATGTTTTACTACTTTTACACAGTAAAAACACTTTGTTTTCAGAATTATTTGTTTTTGTGTCTCCATATTTCAAGAGCCATAACTTTTTATTTTTCCGAGGATGCAGCTGTATGAGGGCTTTTTTTTGTGGGACGACTAGTAATTTTTATTGATACCATTTTGGAGTAGATGCGACTTTTTGATCACTTTTTATCAAAATTTTTTTAAGGCAGGATTCATAGAAAACAGCAATTTTTGCATTGTTTGTAATAACTTTATAGCTGGGGTCGTTTTTTAATAATAATAAAGCATTTTGTAGGGGAAAAAGTGGGTTTTTCCGTTTTTTTTCACTTATTTTTTTATTAACTTTATGAAACTTTTTTTTAACATTTTTACTAGTCTCACTAGGGGACTTCAATATGCGATCATCTGATCGCTTTCATAATACACTGCAATACTTTGGTATTGCAGTGTATTACTGCCTGTCACATACACCCACATTAACTTTACTGATGTGTCTTGAGAGTGAATAGACATTGCCTCCAGCCAGGATGTGTATTCACACTCCCGACACTTCGGTAAAGTTTGTGTGGGACTTAATCACAGCACAGCGTGATCTCACGAGATCACGCTGTGAATGACAGCACACAGTGTGCTGTGTGAGTAAGTCCCACAAAAACATTTTCGAAGTGTCGGGAGTGTGAATACACATCGTGTCCGGGCGATGTTTATTCACTCTCAAGACACTTCAGTAAAGTTAATGTGGTTTCAAGTGAAAGCACAGCGTGATCACGCTGTGCTGAGTACAAATGGACATGAATGGAGAGAAGTATATGACGCTGATTGGTCACTGATTGGTCAGCGTCATACACTTCTCTTTACAACGCCCACTTGGTAAAAAGGTAAAAAATGCCCAGTTGTCTATTAAGAAACTAATTAGCATAAATCAAAAAATGCTCATAACTTGCTAAAAAATTATCGTTTTTCAAAATAAAAACCACTGTTGTTATCTACATTACAGTGCCGATCAGATTATGTAGGACATAGGGCACTTATAATGTGGTCACAGAGCCTCTTAAAGTAGTGTAACTCCTGTACACTACATGTACTCATAAAAATAATTAAAATTTTTAGGGACAAACTGTAAAACCACCCCCATCCCTCATTCAAAGTAAATAATGGATTTAACTTTTTGGGATAATAGGAAATGTTGTGTATATCAGCAGCTATTATAAATTATGACAGAATTATGTACAGTACCAGTGTACAACTTTTAGTTCGTTTACATAAACTACTCTCTGACTACTATGCAAACAAACTGGGTACTATGCAAAAATAAAAAATAAAATGTGTGTCGTTTTATGAAGAATACTAAAGGCACTTCTTATTTACTCCAATTCTTTTCATTAAACTTGCAAATTATTATTATAAACTCAAATATAATTAAAATATATTCATTTACATAGAGCTCAGTAACATATGGCAATACAGAAGTGCTCTACACTGGGTCAATTAATTTTGGTATGAAAGATTAACAGCACACATCCTAGTGCCATCTATCACCTTTCCATTCTAGAGAAATTATAACATTTATAATACATTTTTTGTGTAAATGCCAAGCATAAAGTGCCATTTCAGCAATGATATCTGGTTTTAGCTAACAGTATATTTCCATGAATCTGTATGTTAAGCAAAAATAAACTGGCAGAAAGGAATAAAAATAGTATTTTACTAGAATTGAACTTCACAGTTACTAAAAAGTAAAGTGCACTATTATCAGAAATATGAAAAACTCCATAGGCTACTAAATGGTTGGGTTTGTGAAACCCTGGATATTCTCTTACCATCTCTCTCTAAAGTTTCTTAGACTTTGTGGCATGAATTAATATGGTTTTAATTTTACAGAGACGTCGTGTAATCTGTGCCCTGTAACATAGTAGCATCACAGGCCTACCAAGGGGATGAACGGCAGCTAGGCCACACACCAAAACTGTTTTCCAAACATAGAGGTAGTCAAGGAGGTTCACAATTATGGGTTCCCTAGATAAAGAATTAATTATTTTTCTTAAATGTTAGTTGTCCAATGGCTACTAAAATGGGAAAGGAATATGTCTCTCAAGTATATGTGATTTAAGGCAACCAGAGAGCATTGGTTAAAATGTACCTCCAGTTGCGATCCTCCACATGACATTGTGTGTGAAAAGACGCTACTGCATAATAGGCGGTACAGTTGCCTACGATGCCTGAAGAGTATTGTGCATGGGTCCCATTCTGATTAATAGGACCCATGCATGATACTCTCTGGCTATGTAGTTGCCATAGCTACTATATTGTCTAGTGTTCAGTAGCCTCTCTCCGCGTCGGATATAAGGTCGGATTAGAGATTGCAACTGGAGGTACTGTTTATAAAGGGACTCGGATTTACCAAAAACCTCTAAAGGGCCTGGTTTTTAAAATGGGTATAGAAGAGTTAGCATCCAATTATGTTTAGACACCACATATCCTGGAATATGTGGTGTCTTTAGATGCTATTCAAGAAAACAGCAGAACAGCCATAAAAATTTTTTTAGTGGGAAAGGACAACTCCCCAAACATGGGTGGTGCACGCAGTAAAGAATCCCAGGTTCAAGGGAGACAATCAATATGCAATCGAAGAAAGGAACTGAAGTACTCAAGATAATCCAATGAAGTGTATTTGATTTATTCACCAAGCATAAAAATATTTGCAACGTTTCAACCCACGAATGGGTCTTTATCAAGCCTGCAGTTCCTTTCTTCGATTGTCTGTAGATGCTACTTGTCCTAGGTGTAATAGTCCTATAGCACATTTTTTTACACCTTCCACCACCAGCTCAAGGGGACTGCTATGGGAATGTCTTGTGCTCCCTCATATGACCATCTCCTCCTGGACTGGTGGGAGGACAAGTATGTCTTCGGAGGGGATCTTGAGTTTTACACCAATCGCATAACCTTCTGGGGGCAATACATCGATGATGTATTGATCTTCTGGGAGGGGCACCCAAGCAAATTTTTTAATTTTGTCGAGATTTTGAACAAAAAAAAACTTGGTCTCTTCTTCACAAGTGAAATACATAAGGATTTAATACATTTTCTGGTTCTAACAGTTTCGATTGATGAAGATTACCACATACAGACAAAACATTTTGTGTTAGCTTGGAAGATTTATCACCCATAGAGTTTGAAAAAGGGCATTTCTGTTGGGCGGTATCTAAGAGCAAAGAGGAACTGCTCTAGTGAGGAGGATTTTGAAATAGCAATCAGAGATCTATACTTTAAAAAGGACATATCAAAAGGTGAAAAGTATTGATCATAATACCCTTGTAAATGGAAAATTACAAAATAACAGGCAAACAAAACAAGGAAATAAAAATAAATACATAAATAAAAAGAGTCCTATTGGGAAACATTGGGATGTACTAAGTAAAGTTTTGCCTATGAAACCAATGATAACGTACAGAAGAGGAAGAAATCTTAAACTCCCTAGTGCATAGCCATCTCCAGATTCGAAAAGAAATAGAACCTGGACAGACTTGGTTCCCAACTAGACCTAAAGGTTTCTTTAGATGTGGCGAGTGTAAGGCCTCTGAAAAAAATCTGATGGCCCAAAAGAAAAATTTGGATAATCAAAGACAATCCAAAAGTTTGGACAAAGAGTTCTACAACATACTATTAATATTAAAACTAAGAAGGATACCCCTCTTGCGAAACATATGAGGTTTATTCATGAAAACAATCTGAAAGAGATCCAGTTTTGGGGAATACGACGTATGACTATGGGAACATGGGCGGAAAGCACGATAATTTACTATTGAAAACAAAGGCTAAGTGGATGTACAGGTTAGATTCACTTTTTACTAAAGGACTAAATGTGGGTTTTACCTTTACACCTTTTTTGTAAGAGGCTGGCGTCGTTGTGCTTTATGATCTTGTTCTTTATTAAATATATTTTTCGTAACTTATGTAACTTACAGTTGATGCAATGAATAATGAAGTTTATTAACCACAAAGCCCCGGAGTGTAATAATGATGATCTAATGCACAGCTTTAATGCATTACCATTATAATACCAGCAAGTCTCTTTGCTATGCCTGCAATATGTTAATAGAGTTTATATTCATTATCTTTGATATTACATCTAGAGATGAGCGAACCGGGACAACCGAACCCGGTTTCGGTCCGAACTTCCGGTAAAGTTCGGTTCGCAGCGAATCCGAACTTCACCGGGTTCGGCCGAACCCGTTTTGACCGAACCCGGTCAAAAACATTATACAAATCGGCAGCCACTTATCTCTATCAATCACTGATAGAGAAAAGAGGCTGCTGATTAAAAATAAAATAAAAAGCATTTCATACGTACCCGGTCGTTGTCTTGTTGACGAGTCCCTCTTCTTCCTCCAGTCCGACCTTTTCTGACGCGGCAGCCTGTGATTGGCTGCAGAGGCCTCTGCAGCCTGTGATTGGCTGCAGAGGCCGCGGCAGCCTGTGATTGGCTGCAGCGCTCACAAGGCTGCATCGTCATCAAGGAATGTCGGGCCGGATGTCGAGAGGGACGCGTCACCAAGGCAACGGCCAGGAGACCGGACTGGAGGAAGCAGAAAGTTCTCGGTAAGTATGAACGTCTTTTTTTTTTACAGGTACTGTGATCGGTAGTCACTGTCCATGGTACTGAAACAGTTACTGCCGATCAGTTAACTCTTTCAGCACCCTGAACAGTGACTATTTAGTGTATGTGCACACACACTAATTACGTCCGTAAATGACGGACGTATTTCGGCCGCAAGTACCGGACCGAACACAGTGCAGGGAGCCGGGCTCCTAGCATCATACTTATGTACGATGCTAGGAGTCCCTGCCTCTCTGCAGGACAACTGTCTCGTACTGTAATCATGTTTTCAGTACGGGACAGTAGTTCCACGGAGAGGCAGGGACTCCTAGCATCGTACATAAATATGATGCTAGGAGCCCGGCTCCCTGCAGGGTGTTCGGTCCGGTACTTGCGGCCGAAATACGTCCGTCAATTACGGACGTAATTAGTGTGTGTGCACATACCCTTACTGACGTCGCCTAGCAACGCTGCCGTAATGACGGGTGCACACATGTAGCCACCCGTCATTACGGGGCCTCATGCACACGACCATAAAAACACCCGTTATCACGGGTCGTAATTACGACCCGAAATAGCGGGCCCATAGACTTCTGTTAGCCACGGGTACCTTCCCGTTTTCTCACGGGAAGGTGCCCGTGCCGTTAAAAAGATAGAACATGTTCTATTTTTTTATTTTACGGGCCGTGCTCGTAATTACGACTCGTAAGTACGAGCACGGCCGGCCGGCCACGGGCAGCCGGCCGCTTTTGCGAACCGTGCTGTCATTATAATTATAGCAGCACGGCCCGTAAAATAGAAAAATAGAACATGTTCTATTTTTTTAACGGCACGGGCACCTTCCCGTGAGAATACGGAAAGGTACCCGTGGGTAACAGAAGTCTATGAGCCCGTTATTGCGGGTCGTAATTACGACCCGCAATAACGGGTGTTTTTACGGTCGTGTGCATGATGGGAGCACGGCTCGGAAAAACGAACGGCTGCCCGTGCTCATCTCCTGAAATAATCTGTGCTGCCTTAAACTCTGTGGACAGGTCAGGATCCTGTTTCTTTTAAATGCTGCTAGGGAACCCGCTCGATCCACTATATAAGGCTACGCTACAGTGCAGCATTTAAAAGAAACAGGATCCTGACCTGTCCACAGAGTTTAAGGCAGCACAGAGTATTTCAGGAGATGAGCGTGCAGATTCAGTGCTGTTGTGAACTCTGCTCTTACCATTACGTAGCTCTCAGTCTGTTATCTCTCCTCCACTCCTGTCCTCAAGAACACCTTCACATGATTGGCAAGTCACCACGTAATGGTAAGAGCAGAGTTCACAGCAGCACAGAGTATTTCAGGAGATGAGCGTGCGGATCTTGTGCGTGGTGGTGACTTGCCAATCATGTGAACGTGTTATAGAGGACAGGAGTGGAGGAGATGTAACAGACTGAGCTACGTAATGGTAAGAACAGAGTTCACAGCAGCACAGAGTATTTCAGGAGAGGAGCGTGCAGATTCAGTGCTGCTGTGAACTCTGCTCTTACCATTACGTAGCTCAGTCTGTTACCTCTCCTCCACTCCTGTCCTCAATAACACCTTCACGTGATTGGCAAGTCACCACCCCGCACAAGATCCGCACGCTCATCTCCTGAAATACTCTGTGCTGCTGTGAACTCTGCTCTTACCATTACGTGGTGACTTGCCAATCATGTGAAGGTGTTCTGGAGGACAGGAGTGGAGGAGAGGTAACAGACTGAGAGCTACGTAATGGTAAGAGCAGAGTTCGCAGCAGCACTGAATCTGCACGCTCATCTCCTGAAATACTCTGTGCTGCCTTAAACTCTATGGACAGGTCAGGATCCTGTTTCTTTTAAATGCTGCACTGTAGCGCAGCCGTATATAGTGGATCGAGCGGGTTCCCCAGCAGCATTTAAAAGAAACCGTGTTTGTGTATGTGTGTGTTTGTGTATATATGTGTGTTTGGGTATGTGACTTTGTCTGTTTTTGTTTTTATATGTGTGTGTGTGTATATATGGGTGTGTTTGTGTATATGTGTTTTGTGTATATGTTTGTGTATATATGGGTGTATTTGTGTATATGTTTGTGTGTAGATGTTTGTGTGTGTTTTTGTATGTGTATATGGGTGTGTGTTTGTGTGTATATATGGGTGTGTTTGTGTATATGTGTTTGTGTATATGTGTGTTTGGGTATGTGTGTTTTTGTTTGTATATGTGTTTGTGTATATGTGTTTGTGTATATGTGTTCGTGTATGTGTGTATAACTGTGTGTGTGTGTGTGTTTGGATATGTGTGTTTTTGTTTGTATATGTGTGAGTTCGTGTATATGTGTGTGTTTGTCTGTTTATGTGTGTGTGTATATCTTGTTGTGTTTGTGTATATATGTGTGTGTCTGTGTATGGTTGTTTGTTTGTGTGTGCGTGTATATATGTGTGTAGGTGAGTAGAAGTATTGGTATTGTTCACATTGATAACTGTTTTTTTATGTTGTTGCAGATTTTGATGTACCGATTGGACTACATCTACGATTCGTTGGACTACTGCGTAGATCTGCGTTTTTTCAAATTTTAATAAAATGGTTAACGAGGGTTTTGTTGGGGATTTCTTATTTCAATAAAAAAGAATTGTCTTTGTGTTTTTTTTTTCAAACTTTATTAGTGCCTAGATAATGGCAGTTGGCTGATTGACAGCGTCCATTATTAAGGCGGTACTTAGTGTTAGCCGGTGCAGAGGCTAGCACTAACCACCCATTATTACCCCGGTACCCACCACCACCAGGGGTGCCGGGAAGAGCTTGGTACGATCCAGTACCCGACCATCTGTTGTGATGGTCGGGTACTGGGGCGGCCGTAGGCTGGTATTATGAGGCTGGGAAGGGCCAAAATCAGTGGACCTTCCCACCCTTGTAATGCTAGGCTGCTGCTGCTGTGTTGTATCGGGCTGGTTATAAAAATGGGGGGGACCCCCACGTCGTTTTTTTTTGGAATTTAACAAATTTAGCAATAGACGGGTCCCCCACATTTTTAATAACCAGCCATATACAAGGCCGCAGCAGTCTGGCATTACATGGGTGGGAAGGGCCACTGGTTTTGTCCATTCCCAGGCTAATAACACTGTGTTGTATGTGGCTGGTTATGATAAATTGGGTGGAACCGCATGTCTTTTTAAAAAAAAAAATGTAAATAAATAAATAATTTAAAAAAATGACGTGGGGTCCCCCCCACTTTTATAACCAGCCAGATACAACACAGCAGCAGCAGCCTAGCATTACAAGGGTGGGAAGGTCCACTGTTTTTGGCCCTTCCCAGCCTCATAATACCAGCCTGCGGCCGCCCCAGGGCCCGACCATCACAACAGATGGTCGGGTACTGGATCGTACCTGGCTCTTCCCAGCACCCCTGGTGGTTTTGGGTACCGGGGTAATAATGGTGGTTAGTGTTAGCCTCTGCACCGGCTAACACTAAGCCTCGCATTAGTAATGGATGTTGTCACTCAGACAGCGGCCATTACTAAAGTGGTAATAATAAAATTTGAAAAGAAAAAGACAAAGATATAGATAAAATATTTTATTGAAATAAAGCACCCCCAACACAACCCTCATTAACCATTTTATTGTAGAAAAAAAACCGTCATCGAAGTAGTCCTCGAAACCGACGTAGTCCAAACACCAAACCTGTAAAAAAATAAAATAATGAAATAAAACATGTTGTAGGCTTAGATTCAGTTTAATGTGTGATACTGACTGTTATACCATGTATAGAAGCCTGCCGCGAAGTTGACTTAGATACAGGGCGCCAGCAGACAGTATCATACATGGCCATACATACATATATACAAATATACATACATATATACAAACATACATACATATATACAAGCATGCACATATATACATGCAAATATACATACATGCAAACATACACACATATATACATGCAAACTATCATACATACATGCATACACACACACATGAAAACATACATACATAAAACAAACATGCAAAGATACATACATACATATATACAAGCATGCACAAATATACATGCAAACATAAATACATGCAAACATAATTACATACATGCACATATATATAAACATACATGCAAACATACATGCAAAAATAAAAACATGCAAACATACATACATGCACATATATACATACATACATGACAACATACATACAAACATACATGACAACATACATACATGCAAACATACATACATGCAAACATACATACACACATGCAAACATATATACATGCAAATATACATACAAACATGCACATGTATACATACATGCCAACATACATGCAAACATACATGCACATATATACATACATGACAACATACATACATGCAAATATACATACATACACACATGCACATATATACATACATGCCAACATACATGCACATATATACATACATGCCAACATACATGCACATATATACATACATGACAACATACATACATATATATATATACACACATGCAAATATACATACATTCATGCAAACATACATGCAAACATACATACATACATACAAATATACATACACACATGCACATATATACATACATGACAACATACATACATACATACATACATACATGCCAAAAAATAATAATAATACGTTCATACTTACTTTCCTCCTGTCCGGCCTCCAGCGATGACGTTTCATTCATGTCGCCGCTGCAGCCTGTGATTGGCTGCAGAGGCGGTCACGTGGGATGAAGCGTCATCCTGACGTGCGTGACCGCCACTACAGCCTGTGATTGGCTGCAGCGGCGAAAGGGATGAAACGTCATCGCTGGAGGCCGGACAGGAGGAAAGTAAGTACGAACGTATAATTTTTATTTTTTTATTACATTTAAATGGTATTTTCCGCGCGCCGAGCATGTACTGTGAAGGTTGCTGAAAGAGTTAGTGCAGCCCATTAACTCTATCAGCACCCTGGACAGTAGCATGCTCGGCGCACGTAAGTGACAGGTTCGGTCAGAACTAGTTCGGTCCGAACCGAACTTTTTTGTGAAATTCGGCGAACTAGCCGAACCGAACTTTTGATAAGTTCGCTCATCTCTAATTACATCTATATGCGTGATATAAAGGTAAAAATAAAAACGAACATAAATATTATTTATGTCAAAATATTTTTAATGACTACTACCATTATCATATTTGTCTAATAATACCACTGTAGCATTGTTTCCACCTACGTGTAAACTTTTGCATCTTTGATCCACACGATTATATAATTTCATGTTGGTAAATTAATATTGTGGAATAATTTATGCAAAGACAAAAAATGTCTCCAGTAGAATGGATGTGTGAACAAAAGTACTGCCTTTTCGTAACCCAAGTCTATTTTGTAACATAAGCTTATATATATCACATCTCTACATATATCACAAGCCTATATTTTCTATTGGCCTATCCATAAAGGGTTCAGAGATGCCTTCCATTCCGTAGTTGCACTCCGCCGTTTCCTTGTCTCTTTCATAGCAACTCGTCCTGTTTCTAGGTGTCACTTTTATCATATGGTGACGCGTCTTGTGACGTTCTGCAGTTTCCTTTACACTCCCGATTAGGGACCAATAAGGAAGCGAGTCAATTTACCTACTGTTGTTTGGGGTCACCTGTCTGTTTATAAGACGAACCAATTGAATTAGATTACATTAGGGGTGCCATTGAAACAGACATTCTCCCCTGATGATGACATTTTATGTAGCGAATCATGTAAGAAGGCTGATTTAGTTGTTTTTTTTCTTATTTTAATATACAACCCATGTATGACTAGCCTTAGGCCTCATGCACATGACCGTAGCCATGTGCACGGCCGTGATATTCAGGTTGGCCGGCAGAGGACAGTCAGCCACGAGCCACCTGCAAATCGCGGGCCATGCACATGGCTGCTGCGATTATTTTTAATGAGCCTGGACCGCAGAACATGGCCGTAATAAAGCATGCCCGTTCTTTCTGCGGTACAGGCCCCCGGGCCATTCACGGACCGTGAAAACCACGGTCATGTGCCTGGCCCCATAGGAATGAATGGGGCCGCAATTCTCCCGTGGATTTTCGGGGGAATTGCGGCCACAAAAACACGTTTGTGTCCATGGGGCCTTTTAATCATCAAATGACTAGTTGAGTAGAGGAATGAGACTAGTGTGTAGAGCAATTTTTGAATAGGAAGAACGCCTCCATTTCTCTCACTTTTAGCTGATAATAAAATCCAGATTAGGAGGAATGCATTTAATAGAAAGTTGTCATCCTTTTAGTTTTGAGATGTAAATGAGACTCCTGTTAGGAGGAATGACTCCAATCAATGCAGGAGATATCGACATCTTTAATATATGGGTTTGCAAATAATAGGTCATACATTAATTCAAATATACATTGAATTGTATCCTATACATCTCAAAAACGATGAACTTCTGTTAAATTGTGTCTGCTGGAATATTATCAATTTTTTTCCTCTACAGATTTGCCCACCAATACTAACTGAGAATACAATACTTATAATTGGTAAAGTCAGTTCATGGATTAAATTTTTTAATTCACAATTGTCTGTCCTTAGTAGGGTTAATAAAAACTTTTCTAGTGTATATCAATAAAGAAATTTTTGTTTTTTTACTGGTGACAATCCCTGTATCTGAATATATATTTTTATATATATATATATATATATATATATATATATATAAAATTGGACGAACATAGCACCCAGAATAATAGCCGAAAATCAGGCCATGTGCAAGTTTACCAACAAGGATGAATCAATTCCTTGGCTGAAGATAAGTAGAGAAAAATATAGACCAAGGCAACAGTACCAGGACTTCAGGTCATTGGAGAGGAGTTGGTTTTATTTCACCATAGAGTGAGTGAAGTTTCGGTTCACATCTGAACCTTTCTCAAGCAATTTACAAAGTGCAGAATATATAAAGGAACATATACAGTAATAAATATACATTGCCCAGTAGCTCCCTTTCAGTGTTTGCGTTCCACAGATATAGTTTCGGTCTCTGTGCCATCCTGGACATGTGCAGTAGACATTCAGGGACGCCGCTATGAGCTGAGTATATGAGATTGATGTAAGTTTACAATACTTCTATTTGATTACATAATTTGCCTCTGCACCCCCTTAATTGGTCCACTTAATGCTCTTTTAATATAATACTTTCTTTGTGTGACACTGTATGTTATTTTATCTGTGTATCTGATGACAATACAAAAGTATACAGCACTCTTGCACTTTATAGTGCACATGGATATTTGTAACACTGTATTGAATTTGGACTGTCAATTGATTGGATGTATATTGATTACTGTATATGCTCCTTTATATATTCTGCACTTGCACTTTGTAAATTGCTTGAGAAAGGTTCAGATCTGGACCGAACTTTACTCACTCTGTGGTGAAATAAAACCGACTCCTCTCCAATGACCTGAAGTCCTGTTTACTTAAAGGGGTTGTCCAAGATTTAATGACTTTGTGTTAATGCTTTTAATTTATAAATGTAAATACATTTGTAATATACTTACATTTTCCAAAGTGGCCCCGTTTCCAGATCCTGCCGTGGGGTACTTGACCGGTGACGTCACTCTCTGCACTGGCTTTGGCCGCTTTGTTGATCTTGAATTCTTTGCTGGGTATACGACACGTCACTTGTGATGTGCCATGTATGGGCTGTCCTGCTTCACAGCCCGTAAAGCGCATGCACTGTCTCTGCTGTTCTCGCGGTCCCTGCTGTTCTCGAGATAACAGCAGGGGCCGCACATGCGCGCTACAACAGAACAAGCTGATATACACCACGTCACAAGTGACGTGTCGTATACCCGGAAAATAATTCAATATCAACAAAGCAGCCAGAGCCAGTGCAGAGCGTGACGTCACCCATCAAGTACCCCACGGCAGGATCTGGAAGCGGGGCCTCTTTGGAAAACGTAAGTATATTACAAATGTATTTACATTTATAAATTACAAGCATTAACACAAAGTCATTAAATCACGGACAACCCCTTTAAGCCTGCTCTATGGCTGAGGTACAAAAAAACAAAGAAATTGCAGCTGTGGACTGTGAATTCGAGTGAAATGTTTCCTCCTTGCTTGTCATGTCTGTTTCAGTGGCTACATACATACATACATACATACATACATACATACATACATACATACATATATACATACATACTGTACATACACATATACATACACACATACATACATACATACCAAAATATATATCAATATATATATATATATATATATATATATACATATATATATATATATATATATATATATATATATATATATATATATATATATATGTGTGTTTTTTTGTTTTTTACACTGTTATTGCTTTGTAGTTTTCCTTTTAGCAACCCATAGAAAGAAACCCCCAGGTATGGCCTTTCATTACTACAAACTGCAGAATTGATCTCCCAAAGGAACTTTCTATTGAAGCTTTTATATTTAGCCTATAATGTTTAATAAATGTATTGAGCAAACCCAAGATGCAATAAAGCAAATCTGGTATAAAAGCATAGAGAAAGAGTCAGCCAAGCAAGTAGAAACTGCTCTGTTAGGCTATGTTCACACTGGGTATTTTGCCGAGTTTCTTGACGCGGAAACCGTGTCGCAAAACTCGGCAGAAACGGCCCGAGAACGCCTCCCATTCATTTCAATGTGAGGCGTCGGCGTCTTTTTCCCGCGAGCAGTAAAACTGCCTCGCGGGAAAAAGAAGCGACATGCCCTATCTTCGGGCGCTTCCGCCTCTGACCTCCCATTGACTTCAATGGGAGGCAGGAGAAAGCGTATATCTCGCTGTTTTATGCCCGCGGCGCTCAATGGCCGCGGGCGAAAAACGGCGCGATAATTGCCGCGAAAATCGGCGTGCAGGGAGAGGAATATCTGCCTCAAAGTTCCAAACGGAATTTTGAGGCAGATATTCCTCCCCCCAAATACTCCGTGTGAACATAGCCTTAGAGTAAGCTTTGGCAAATACCTCAAATTGATTGGTGAAACTGTAGGCTAAACAAATAACTTCTTCAATCCACCGAGCATTGGAAGATGGGACTTGGACTTTTCAGACCTAAAGAAATTATTTCAAAGACATTAAACTTGATCCAAAGCAGCAGAGAAAAAAATGGAATAAACTTACTATTTTGAAAAAAGACGGGTATGGTACAATAAAAAAAAAATATTGTGAAAGTCTCTTTGCTGAAGTCACACATGGACTTAGTAATTCTGTTTTTGGTGCAGTTTTTGTAGTTAGGCCCTGTTCACACTTGCGTTTCTAGTTTTCATTTATAACGGAAACTGCGATGCATACCTGGATGCAGTATGCATGCATTTTTTGGGGCTTTTTTATTTTGTACAGGCTTTTTTCATTTTTTTTTTTAAATCCTACAGTGCAGATTTGCTGCAGATTTTGCCAGCATTTTCAAGTCAAAACCAGGAAAGGAACCTAAACAGGACAAATATATAAAAGAAAAGCATTATAGGTCTGCTCTCCTGGATCCAATTCTGGTTATGGCTTAAAAAAATGAAAGCACAAGCTGCAGGAAATCTTCCCTGTGTAAATATACCCTAGAGAAAAAAAATGCTATTAGGCTAGAATCACACACACTGTTTTGATGAAGCTTTTGTGGAAGTATTTGGCTCAGATTATTTAGCCAAACACAGGAGTGGATACAAAAGAAATAACATAATTCAGTCTTTTCCTTACTCCTAAGGGTATGTTCACATGGCTTATTTTCAGCCGACAAATCGGAAGCAGAATGGCTCCAAACATCTGCCCATTGATTTCAATGGGAAATACTCCGTTCTGTTTCAACGGGCCATTTTTTTACGCGGCCGTTTTTAGAAATGGCCACGTAAAAAAACACCCACGAAAAAGAAGTGCATGTCACTTCTTGAGACGTTTTTGGAGCCCTTTTTCATTGACTCTATAGAAAAACAGCTCCAAAAACGGCCGTAAAAAACGCTGCGAAAAACACGAGTTTCTAAAAAAAAAAAGAAGAAAATCAGGAGCTATTTTCCCTTGAAAAAAGCTCCGTATTTTCAGAAGTTTTTTAGTAAGCGTGTGAACATACCCTTACATTCCTTTTACATTCACTTCTGGAATTGGCTCAAAAAACAGAGCCAAAAACTGCCACAAAAACGGCATCAAAACTGTGTGTGTGTGTGATCCTGGCCTTAGGGATATAAGGGAATGGAGTTGTTGTTGCATTTTTTTCATAGATTGCAGTTTCATTGCAAATATATAATGGTTTGCCAATGGCTTTGAAACGTGTAACAGAACCTTCCATACTCTAATTAGTTCAATCATTTCCAATTAACCGCCACTTAACAACTATTAGTTATAATGGTCAATGCTTATTTTACTTTCAGTCTTTATCCTGCACACTGAGAACCATTTATTTTTACACTCGCCTTTGTATTGCATTTTGCAGAAAGTCTGATTATTCTCGGCACGTATCAGTGTCTTTATCTTTGAAGCGATTGGTCTTGCCACATGTAAGTGAGACCTTTTTTGGGTTAAATTGTTGTTTGCAGCCAATCAATTTGTCAGATCAAAGGCCTATGTTTTGCCTACCTTTCCCTGCACGGAGAAGACAGGGGTTGTCAATTCTTGCCTGTCTTATAAATCAAATGTAAGGACATCTTAAGGTTCTTTACAAATGTAAGATAAGAATGGCTGCAAATGTCAATATCTGTCTGGTGACATTGAATTAAAAATATATATACTTATCCTGCCTGTAGGATTATTTTTGTCTTTGTTTCTTTATGTCTATGGATAAGGATTAATTATAGAAATAAGTTGCAAAAAATCCCAAAATACTGATATATCAGCCTATAAGACTGACAAATTTAATCTTGATAGTCTTCAACTGACAAAAGCTCAAGGAAGATTAAGGGCTAACAATCCCAGCCCCGAGCTATCAAGATTGATTAATCTCAAATTGTATAAAGGATAAAAGAAACATTAAAAGACATACAAAGCTTGAATGTCCAATAGTGTGCATGTATATATTACCATATGTTATCTTCCAATGTTCGAAAACTTCTATGGTATCATCAGTTTTAACATGAAGGCTGTGGTTGTTTCGTGCCTTAAGTAAATGTAAGCAACAGCAAAATAATTACCAGAATGTAACTATTAACCCCATCCCGCCGCAGCCATTTTTTGATTTTTGATTTTCGTTTTTCACTCGCCACCTTCCAAGAGCCATAACTCTTTTATTTTTCCGTCAATAGAGTGGCATGAGGGCTTATTTTTTGCAGAAGGAGTTGTAGTTTATATCTGTACATTTAAAATACCATATAATGTACTGGGAAACTGAAAAAGAAAATATTTGCGGGCTGAAATTGGAAAAAACTGAGATTCTCGATTGATTTTTGGGTTTAGTTTTTACAGCTTTCACTGCACGGAAAAAATGAGAACTTAAAACTTTATTCTGTGGCTCAATAAAATTACAGTGATACCAAATTTATATAGTTTTTTTTATATTTTACTACTTTTAAAGAAAAAAACCTTTTTGTTAAAAAGAAAATAGATTTGTGTCCCCACATTCTGAGAGCCATAGCTTTTTTATTTTTTTATCGATTGAGCGGTGTGACGGCTCATTTTTTGCAGAACAAGCTTTAGTTTTTATCTGTATTATTTTATGGTACATATAATTTTTTGATAATTTTTTATTTAAAGAAAATTGGGGGGCTAAATTGACCAAAAAAACAATGATTTGGATGTTTTAAATGTTTTAGTTTTTACGGTGTTCATCATGAGCATTAAATAATGCTATATTTTAATAGTTCAGACTTGACCGCACTATTTGAAGGGTTAAACAGCCAGCAACAGCGCAATCGCTGTTCCTGGCAGTTAGTCCAGGGTGTCTGCTGTAAAACACAGCCGACACCCGCAGCGTATGGAGTTCGCTCATCGATTGAGCGTGCTCCATACATTCCACCCCCCCGCACTACGACGTACCAGACACGGGAAGGGGTTTCAAAGGGGTTGCCCAGACATTTTTTATTGATGGTCTATCCTTAGAAAAGGTCCTCCATATGAGATGAGTGGGAATCTGACACCCGCCGATCAGCTGACTTAAAGGGGTGCGGCGTTGATCGCCACAGCCTCTTCTGTGTTTACCAGGCATAGCGCCATACACATTGGTAATGGCTGTGCTTGGGATTGCAGCTCAGTGCCATTCTCTTCAATGGGACGGGAACTGCAATCCCAGTCACAGCCTCTTCGGATGTTTACGGCGCTGTACCTGTAAATTGGGAAAAGGCAGTGGCGACCTCAGTTATTAGCTGATCGGCGGTGACGCCGGAAGTCGGACCCCCACATTTCTGATATTGATGACCTATCCTAAGGATAGGCCATCAATAAAAAATGGGCAGGCAACCACTTTAAGGTCCTGAATGAAAACAAAAGCAACATACAGTGCTGTGAGTAAATGTGATCATGCACATTATTTCTTTCAACTCCCAGCATGCATGTTTATTTCAATAAGAAGAGGGAATAAGCCTTTGCCACCCCATCATTTTTTTAAAGAGTTATCTCCCATGAGAGCATTGGAAGTTTTGAAATCCGACCACATCTGCTGTTGGCCCCACACATATGTTGGATTGTCGGCCAATCCCGCTGAAAACGGGGGGCTTGGTTGAGCTTTGTCCCATGTGTATGGACACCTTTTATTGTTTATCCATTTCAGATCAACCTAATTCAAAGAAGATGACTTCTTTACAGCAGCTTTCCGCTCTGGAAATAGAGGATGGTCTCAGCAGGGAACCCTATTTTGATGTTAACATATGGACACACAGTAACAGTGCATATGAACAAGGGTTGTCCTAATGGGACAACCTCTATAATAACAGTTTGTCCAATCTTTAGCATCGAGAATTGCCACCAAGCACTTCTTATAATATGTTATCAGTGTTAAATTTCCCTTCCGTGCCATCACATTTAAAGTGATGCATTGCACAGTTAGTATTGAAATCAATATGCTGTTTATGTAGCGAATGGATGTGTTGCGTTCATGCAATAAAGAATATCTGGAACTACTCTCCTTTCTAGCTCATAGATGAAGGTCCTGAACTGGGTATCCCCCTCTATTAATTCAAAATTCCTAATAATGAATTTCAAAATGCATTTTTGAAGCTAGATAACCTCTCTAATATTTTATGCAGCTATCTTAGTAAGATAAGGTGACAATGACCAATGGCTCTAAGTACATAGGGCCTCACAGGGTTTGTCATCTGATGTTCCACAAACCCTAAAGTTGCAGAATTATATACCACCACTAAGTACATTTTAATACTTCTCTGGATGCAGCATTTTCACTGTACTTCTTGCAGTTCTGTAGTATTGCTATTAAATTCATGAACCAGTAAGTTCGGGATAATCAGTGTTACAAATCTCATGTATGATAGTGCTGTAGGGTATTACATAGTAGAAGCGCAGAAAATTCAAATATATTTTAATGGTAAATTGAATATCATCATCAGTATCAGAATTACTTCTTAGAATCCTGTAGGCACATATTGTCTTGCGCCACGTAACCTGCCCATCATGTAGGCCATACCTTGAGTCATGTATGGCTTTAAAATATTGATTCCTACAAAAAAAATGAACAGTGCGCTTCTCACAACATGTAGCACCCTCTGCAGCCTTTACCTTGTTTCTCCCTGGGTGCCCTCCTCTCACTGCATTGTGAATACCTAATATACATATAAACATACTTAACCTACAAATCAATGCACAATGTATTCATAAGTAACTTTTTGCTTCAGCAAGCTCTGTTCTCCTAGGGCTTTCTATAGCCACAGGTCTACTGTGTTTTTTGGTAAATCCGGCTCTGATATCAGAATTTTAATCAGTTAGCAATTCTGCCATATTAAAACAGTTTGGGCCAACATGAAGATTAATTGATACAAAAATTTTCTGACATGGGCTCAATTCCAGAACATATTGCAGTTCTCTTCTATTTAGGACAATCGGTCACTTGTTTGACTCCATGGAGGATGTCATTGGTTAACCAATCAAAACTTTTATAGAGCAATGTTCGCTGATACATTTTCTGCATTCCGTATTCACTATGTGTCGTCTTTTGTTCACCTAGAGAAAAATCAATTCTCATTCACTGGAGTAGAAAACTACTTGTTGATAGCTTGGTTCTACAAGATAAAACATACTTTTCAATTAGCATAACCTGCCACAATGCCAATAGAAGAAGCATGAAAAGTTGCTAGATTTAGTAAAAGCTCTCTATCTTTACAGTACATTGTTTTACATCAAAGCCAGCAACCATTCATATTGATTTCAGTTAAATATAATTCAGCTGCAGCACTGTGTAATCGCTACCACTATAAAAGCAGCACTCTCAGAAAATCCAAAGAAGAATACTCCCTGTGTGCACTAAACTCAAAAGTCAAATGAGGATGCAAAAGGAAATTTAGAATTATGCTGTAGGAGGTTTTAGCTGGGATTCGAGATTAATACGTTTTTTTAACCTGTTCTGGACTTGCCTCTTTCATAATTATTGGCAATATGAATATTAATAATATCTATAGAAGCCTAAATTTAGGAAATGGCACATTAAAATGTACCAGTAAAAATACTCTCCCCCCTATATTGTCTTCTGTTTTGCCTACTTAATAGGTGACCCAGGAGCATGGCCGGCTTTCATAGTGTGTGACCAATGCAATGGCACAGGGCAAATCAGCCTCGCTTGCTGAAGGGGCACACAGATCTAGCATCTGAGGCTTGCAACCACCACAAATCTTAATATCAATTGTACTGTATAGAATTATATAAACACTGCTATGCACTATTATTAGATTGCTTTATGTATAGAGATATTATTTGATCACTGTTAGTATTATTTATGCACTGTATGGGGATATTTACCATACAGCTTATTATCTTTGCAGTATATGATGGTGGTGCCAACGTATGGCAATGTTATTTGGGCATCATACTGTATGGTGCCTAAATTTTGGCACTGTATGGTATAGTTATTTCTATACAGCATGACCGTACATCATATAGGCAGGGTCACCAGCAGAAGGTACCACACAGAGCATCATCCAATGCAAGGCCAGCCCTGCCTAAGAGTAAGTCTGGAACTATATTATTACTTTATTACATAAGTGTTGTCCATATAGGAATATAATGAGGTAGACATTAACTGGGCCTTATGTTAAAAAAAAGTTTGAGAAAACACATGGTCTTCTTGATACCAATACCAAGAAATTACATTTTATTTTTTTTAGTTTAGGTTAGAAAACAAAAACAGAACTATGATTGGTTGATGTGGGCAAAGAGGACAGTATATATATATATCTGCAGCACTTGATACATAAGTATAGATAATTATTACAACCTCACTTGGAAGCACACCTTGCAATCATATTAAAGGGAATCTCTAGTGAAAACCGTAGTTTCTCATGTGAATTCTTCACCTGTTATTATGTTTGTCTATTCCTGTTGTCTTTGGTTTCTGTATAATAACATATCAGATAGACTGTTTCTGGGCCACTGCATAGGACAATCCAGGAATGTACTGGGTGACAACCACAAATCTGTTTAAAGCTGTGTGTTCTGCTGTGGTCACTGCGTGTCACTCAATCTGCTACCCCCACACAACCCTCATTAACCATTTTATTGATAATAAAAAAAGCAGTCATCCAAGTAGTCCTCGAATCCGATGTAGCCCAACGACCGAACCTTTAAAAAAAAACACAAACACAAAAAACGAAGGGTGTCCGTTTGTCACCGTTGTGTCAGGGCTCCGTTATTTTTACGAAATCAATAGCACAATAGACTGCGCTATTGGTTGTGTCAAGAACAACGGAGCCCTGACACAACGGTGACAAACGGAAACCTTTAGCAATGTTTCCGTCGTGATGGAGTTCAATGGTGAGGGAAACGGAAGGGCAATGCTGATGTGAACACAGCCTAACACATATGTTAGGCTTAGATACAGGGTCCAAGTGCATGTGTGTTACTGTTTGTTGGACCCTGTATCTAGGCCTAAAGTAGGCTTAGATACAGGATCTAGCAGACAGTAATCTTATACAGTATGAGATTACTGTCTGCTGGGGCCCTGTATCTAAGCCTAACACATGGTAGGCTTAAAAGGGGTTGTTCAGTCCCTAAACATTGATAGCCTATCCTCAGGGGACTCCGGGGACCCCCACCAATCAGCTGTTTTGAAGGGGGTGCAGAGCTCGTACGAGCGCTGCTTCCCCTTCATTTCCCTTACTTGCTCACACTGTGAATTGCTGATACGTCCGTGACGGAGATTCAGTGTGAGAAAGTGACCGGAATGAAGGGGAAGTAGCAATCGTACGAGCTCTGCACCCCCTTCAAAACATCTAATTGGTGGGGGTCCCGGGAATCCCATCAGCTCCAGACAGTAATATTAACACATAGACAGTAATATTATTCTTACCCTCCTCTCCGGGCCGCAGTGGAGGTTCTGACTCCATCCAGGGTTGGGATGCTGTGCGCAGCGCATAGCGTTGTGACGTCTTGCGCTGCACACAGCGCTGTGACGTCAATACTGTAAGTACTGTCAGCTACTATAGTAACGGGGGCCTGTGTAGTTTATTACATAGGCCCCAGTTACAACAGTAACTTTTCATTGATGTGGTGCTTTAGGGCCCGGTCGCATTTGCTGACACCTCAAACTATAATGCCTCACAGCTGCCCCCACGCAGTATAATTCCCCCATTGCTGCATCTACACATCCCCAATAGTGCCTAATAAAAATAATAAAATACATACTCACCTATGCCCTGAGGACGCAGATACAGTTGAAACCGGGACATCAGTGAGTGGCTCGCGACCCCCTCGGAGGTCTTCACATGACCCCCCGCCCCAGGGTGTTGCGACCCAAAGTTTGGGAAACTCGGATCTTAGTGAATACTCTTTATAGGCACTTCATATTAGGGGATATCTGTTTATTTAATTCTATAGTAGGTAAGTGTAAATTCAGCTTCTTGTTCAGTCATACTAATTCAATCTCACTAATTATTAAGTGCTATCTATTAGTTGTAAAATGTTATGTTACCTTTTTATTTGTTCTCCCTGAAAAGGAAAATGTATATTCTCGGCACAAACCACTATATGTTGACAGTTCTTTTGTGTCATACTCCCACACTATAAACTTAGTTTTCTATATTTTATAAAGGCTTTTATGAAATTTGGATAATTTTAGATGATGGATTTAGAGGCTGGAAACTTTGTCTCTACAGATGCACATACACATAGTGCAGACTAAAACAATATAAGTTTCCTTCTCAGCTCAATAAATCTTCATCAAAATCTAGAGGGATGAATTTTAAAGTTAGCGTTGTCTGTGCTGTTATGTACAGGTATTCTATAGTAGAGATCTGAAATAAAAAAAATATTGTAGCTAAATGTATACATATATATTTTTAGATTGTGTTTAAATAATATCATTTATATTGTTTTTTAATAATTTTTAAAAATTACACAAAAAGACCGCCATTAAGTATTTCATTAACTTGATTTGTAATTTTAATCATCCCTAGGCTATGTCATTAATGATCGATCGGTGGTTGACAAAACTAGTAATAGTGTTTTTATTTTGTAAAAGAAACTGACCAGCCGAATAAAGTTTTTACTGTGTGGTGAACGCCGCAAAATCAAAGCAAAAAAACCAATGCCGGAATTGCTTTTTCTTTCAAATTCACACCATAAAATTTTATTTTTACGTTTTCAGTAAATTATATGTACCCTAAAATTGTGCCATTAGAAAAAAGAACTAGTCCCGCAAAAAAGAAGCCTTTACCATGACTCTGTTTTGGATTTTGTTTCTGTCTTGCTTCTTGGATTTGTCACCTGGTACTGTACCTTCTGTCCTATTCCTAGTTCTGACCTTTAGCCTGTTTTCTGTCTGTGATTCCCATCTCATCCTCTGACTTTTCGCATCCTGATCACTTCTCTGGGGATGACTATTGGCTCTGTTCTTGACTGTGCAATAGTTCCTTCAGCGCATTTGCCACCAATCCGTGATTATTCAGGGAACCACAACTTGTGAATTCAACCAGGAGTGTCCATACCTCCTTGCAGGGGTTTAGGGTAAAGAACAGGGAGATTCCTTAGACTGTACCCCAGTCTAACCAGCACCAATCTGATTGTGGCTCAAAGTATCCAAATCACCGGTAAGAGCCGTAACAGTTTCCTTCTAAAGCTTGTTGCCTTTTGTATTACAAGCAAACATCTGGGTCGAAAGGAGGTGTTTCCAATATCCATATTATTAAGATACATTTATTTGCTAATAGTAAAATAAGTTTTACTATATCTGGAAGACCATTCCTACTTATTCCTGAGGCTTGTATTTGTGGTTCTATCTAATGAAACAACAGAATCCATGGGTTCATTAGAATTCGTAAATCTGTTATCCTTGATGGACCTGGATGTGTCCTTTTTCTACCCTACTAACTATGTAAGAACTAGATCCATTACCTCTTGCCAAAGTTCATATTTTTCTTAGCATTCTAAAAACAATGGATCATACACACACTTCTTGCCTATAGCCAGTAACATATTCCATTAAAGAGAGTTTAAAGGCATAGTAATCTCTATTCAGCATTTTAAACGTAATCTGCCTCCCATTTTCAGATATAACAACCTTATTAGCGCTCTTCAGACTGTTCACCATCCTTAATACTCATATACACTACCGTTCAAAAGTTTAGGGTCACTTAGAAATTTCCTTATTTATGAAAGAAAAGCACAGTTTTTTTCAATGAAGAGAACATTATATTAATCAGATATACACTCTATACATTGTTAATGTGGTAAATGACTATTCTAGCTGCAAACGTCTGGTTTTTAATGCAATATCTACATAGGTGTATAGAGGCCCATTTCCAGCAACCATCACTCCAGTGTTCTAATGGTACATTGTGTTTGCTGACTGTGTTAGAAGGCTAATGGATGATTAGAAAACACTTGAAAACCCTTGTGCAATTATGTTAGCACAGCTGTAAACAGTTTTGCTGTTTAGAGGAGCTATAAAACTGACCTTCCTCTGAGCTAGTTGAGAATCTGGAGCATTACATTTGTGGGTCCGATTAAACTCTCCAAATGGCTAGAAAAAGAGAGCTTTCATGTGAAACTCGACAGTCTATTCTTGTTCTTAGAAATGAAGACTATTCCATGGGAGAAATTGCCAAGAAACTGAAGATTTCCTACAACGGTGTGTACTACTCCCTTCAGAGGACAGCACAAACAGGCTCTAACCAGAGTAGAAAGAGAAGTGGGAGGCCCCGCTGCACAACTGAGCAACAAGAAAAGTACATTAGAGTCTCTAGTTTGAGAAATAGACGCCTCACAGGTCCTCAACTGGCAGCTTCATTAAATAGTACTCGCAAAACGCCAGTGTCATCATCTATAGTGAAGAGGCGACTCCGGGATGCGAGCCTTCAGGGCAGAGTGGCAAAGAAAAAGCCAAATCTGAGACTGGCTAATAAAAGGAAAAGAATAATATGGGCAAAAGCACACAGACATTGGACAGAGGAAGATTGGAAAAACGTGTTATGGACAGACGAATCGAAGTTTGAGGTGTTTGGATCACACAGAAAAACATTTGTGAGACGCAGAACAACTGAAAAGATGCTGGAAGAGTGCCTGACGCCATCTGTCAAGCATGGTGGAGGTAATGTGATGGTCTGGGGTTGCTTTGGTGCTGGTAAAGTGGGAGATTTGTACAAGTTAAGAGGGATTTTGAATAAGGAAGGCTATCACTCCATTTTGCAACGCCATGCCATACCCTGTGGACAGCGCTCGATTGGAGCCAATTTCATCCTACAACAGGACAATGACCCAAAGCACACCTCCAAATTATGCAAGAACTATTTAGGGAAGAAGCAGGCAGCTGGTATTCTATCTGTAATGGAGTGGCCAGCGCAGTCACCAGATCTCAACCCCATAGAGCTGTTGTGGGAGCAGCTTTACCGTATGGTACGCAAGAAGTGCCCATCAAGCCAATCCAACTTGTGGGAGGGGCTTCTGGAAGCATGGGGTGAAATTTCTCCCGATTACCTCAGCAAATTAACAGCTAGAATGCCAAAGGTCTGAAATGCTGTAATTGCTGCAAATGGAGCATTCTTTGACGAAAGCAAAGTTTGAAGGAGAAAATTATTATTTCAAATAAAAATCATTATTTTTAACCTTGTCAATGTCTTGACTATATTTTCTAGTCATTTTGCAACTCATTTGATAAATATAAGTGTGAGTTTTCATGGAAAACACAAAATTGTCTGGGTGACCCCAAACTTTTGAACAGTAGTATATATATAGTCCAAAACAAACAATGGAACACGGCATAAACTCCATTTAAATATGCAACCAAAATCAGACCCCAAAGGAGTAATGAAACCACAAGTGTATATGCAGAATAAAAGTATATTTTTATTCAATAAATTAAAATATGAAACATAAAAATAAGTGATGGATCACCAAAACAGAACCAGTATGCACACAGGGTTATCCACCAAAAGGTAGTAACAATAGGATATGAGCTAAAAGATATAACAAAGAATCTGGGTAAAGGCAAATTTATACATAGATAAGTACTATTCAATTGCTAATAGAAATACATATGCAGAAAATGTAGATAATTTATGAAAAAACGATATAGCCTGTGAATGAAGGTACTAAGTGTAATAAACAGGTTTGAATATAAAGACTCACCAGGTTAGGTTGCAAGCTAGGTGCCACTAGCAAGTGTCCGAGCACCTCAAATGTATACTAATAACATAGCAAACTTCATTACATCATAGAAAACTTAGAGAAAAAGAAGTCATTACGCCACAAATATGGTAAAAAATTACAAATTTTATTAGGACATACAACACAAAATAATACATATATAAAATTCAAAGGGAATCCGAAGAAAGAAGCAGTGTGGTAGCTTCAAACAAGTAGAGTTTAGGGTGTCCTGCCCACCAACAGAATTCCCTGGCAATTTATATATGTCTGGCATAGACCACAAGTCACAAAATCTAAGTAATATAAAAATGGCGTATCTGCAACCTGGTAGTAACAACACAGATATAAAGATTACGGGCAAAACAAAGGTCAATCCATGACCATGTGTTTCCAAAAGTGCCCGAATTCAAGAGGTTACGGAGCAAGTTAGCGCCATAGAATGTTGTAATGGCCCCACACTGCAGCCTGAATGGGGCGCTACCATTTCAGGCTGTAGTGTGGGGCCATTACAACATTCATCCCTATGGGTAAGCCTACCTTAATATTCCTTACGTTATAAACAGATCTACTTCGATCTATACATACTTTGTACACCTGACTTCCTTTCTGGCAATTTTGTCCTAACTATGACACTCTGGTCCTGATCTATCTTTGCTACTATGGCGCTAACTTGCTCTGTAACCTCTTGAATTCGGGCACTTTTGGAAACACTGCTTCTTTCTTCGGATTCCCTTTGAATTTTATATATGTATTATTTTGTGTTGTATGTCCTAATAAAATTTGTAATTTTTTACCATATTTGTGGCGTAATGACTTCTTTTTCTCTAAGTTTTCTATGTAATAAAAAGGTATATAAAGAAAGACTGCAAATGACTAGGAACAAAGCCAAGTAAAAGTCATTAAAGATGGAAGCCGTCCCATACTGAAGCACCAAAATGGCAAGAAGCTCACCTACACTGAATGTCTGAAGTGTGCCTGGTCACCTCGATGCGCATTTCCAATTCGTTTTCCTCAGCAGACGCCTCCTGAGGAGAACAAATTTGTATACCCTCAAATTAAAGCTGAGAGTCTGCGTTAAGCCCATATTGATTATATAACAGCTAAAATGCCAAAACTTGTGTCACTGTCTAAATAATTGTGGACCTAACTGTTTATCCATCACAGAGTGGAAACTAGCACCCATTCATAATAGATATACTGATATAGCAATCTTTACCTTATGACTTAACTCGTTGAAAATACTGTGGCAAGAAATTTTAACTTGAGTCTTTCAATGGCTTTCAATGGCTTTTGTTGTATTATGTGATAAGTTATCATGCTGCAGCAAGTTATCAGGGTCAAGTTGAAGATTGCTACATCTGTATACGTCATATAGCATTAAAGGCTATGTAAATGTTTGAAATTGTGTTTTTTTTAAATAAATGTGTATTAGTGTGTGTTAATAAACTTTGTGAATACATTATATTAAAAAATCTTTTTACTTTTTAAGATACAGCTGCTCTATATTCTCTATACAGAGCAGCTGTATCGTTCGCTATTCACTGAATCCGTCAGTCCCGGGGAGCTGACGGGTTCAATAAGAGCGGGTTGATCCACCTGTAAACTATCACATCTAAGAACTAGACGTGATAGTTTACAGTTGGATAGACCCAAAGGAGTTGCTGTCGCTGAACCCATCAGGTCCGCAGGACTGATGGATTCGGTGTATAGCGAACGATACAGCTGCTCTGTATAGAGAATACAGAGCAGCTCTATCTTAAAAAGTAAACATAATTTTTAATAAAATGTATTTACAAAGTTTATTATCACACACTAATACACATTTGCTTTTAAAAAAACAACACACTTTCAAATATTTACATAGCCTTTAAGGGTTTAATAGCCCTTTTGACAGAATAAATATTAATTGTGAATATTGTCAATTTGTTTTATTCTTCTCTCTTCTCCCCACCCACCCTAGGATCCATAATTATCTTTACTTACTTTCAAGCAAGTCATTGCTAATAATATTGTGATTGAACACTTGATGTGCATTTATTTGTATCATATTCACCGTCTACTCTTGTGCCTATAATATAAGTGCTTTTCTTTCTAACCTGAATCCGCTTCCTCAAAAAAAAAGAATTGACCTTAAAATGTAGATAATTATCTCACCTCAATAGCATTTATGACTGAACACCTGCAACCTTAAAGAATACTATTACTATTCAGAATAAGCTGTAGTATGTATGTACATGAGGAATAACACTATTTCTGGCCATTGTATCCAGCATTTGAGGGATTAAATGGCCAGGAACATTGTGATCGCTGTTCCTGGCCATTAGCCCTGGATGTCAGCTATAAAACACCTGACACCCACAGCGTACGCGCTCCATACTTCTCCCATTGCACTGGGACTTCCTGGCACGTCCTGGTGCGTGTAGGGGTTATTTTTCAGATTTCTCTGAGCTAGTGGATGTGCCTAACTGTCATTATGTCTGTCATACGCAGCACAAATAGAAGATAACTCCCCTATCTCTTGCTCCCCTATTTCTTTGTAGCACACTCTCAGGAACAGCAGCAACTTGGAGCACATCATACAGCAATAATATGCATTGTAGCTGAGAATCCAGCACTATGGTTAGATATAACACTTACTAGAAGCTGCAGCAGGGTCTGTGTATCTCTGACTCTCTCTTACTCTGATCCTGTCCCTCCCCTCTCCATAGACTGTCTATGGGCAGCATGTAACTTGATCCTCCACTGAGATGAGTCTGTCTTGTCTCTTAAAATGGATTTAGCAGTGAATTTAGAATGAGGGAAGAGTTATGAGGGAAGGGGAAATGGTTTCCTAAAGAATGATATATTACAAAGTTTCTTATATTCCCTAACACTACAGATTTATGCAAAGTTTGTTGAAATGACAGTGACCATTTAATTTTTCATACAAAATCTACTATTATGTTTGATTCCTACTAACCAAGACACCACTAATACTTATACAGACAAACAATTTGATAATATATGTATTTGATCAAACTTACATAAGTTAATTTCCTTTTATCTTAAAACGATGTTATTCACGTTATACAGTATTTCAAAGAGAGAGAGAAAGTCACACAATCTCAAGTTCTTTCTTTGCATAATCCGCCGCATCCTTTATATCTGTGTAATTGTTCCACTTTCCATCTTGTCCCATTATTCTCAAGGTAACCTAAATTGAGTTTAACTTTTTCTTGAAACAGCCTTGCACACAGTGGATTGAATCTTATTCTCAGCTGAATAGTCTGAAAAATATTTTTCTGTTTTGACCATCCAAGAAATGTTTTAAAATTAAATGAATTAATCACCAATCACAAAAAACAACACCAGGTTAAAGGGGTTATGTGGGGACCAAAATGTATTAGCAGTATACTCACTGCAGTATGTGAGAGATTTACCAGCTCTATGTACAAGCAGGACGAGTAGTATAGCGATTACATAGAGTACAGCGGGTCGGTCACATGACGAAGAGTCGTATCTTCATCAAAGAAGACTGTGCAACTGGACTTCCGGTTCCCCGGCAGCTCTATAAAGATCTATGAAAATCTCAGAATCAGCGTGACGTGGGACCGGAATGTATATTAGAGAGTGTACTCACATACTGCAGTGAGTACACTGCTAAGTGGATGTGCACACGATAGCTGCCTTTTACGTCTGAAATTACAGACTGTTTTCAGGAGAAAACAGCTCCGTCGTTTCAGACGTAATTGCTCCTCCTCACATTATGCGAGGCGTCTTTGACGGCCGTAAATTTGAGCTGTTCTTCATTGAATTCAATGAAAAACGGCTCAATTTACGTCCAAATAAGTGTCCTGCACTTCTTTGACGAGGCAGTCATTTTACGCGTCGTCGTTTGACAGCTGTCAAACGACGACGCGTAAATTACAGGTCGTCGGCAAACCCATTCAAATGAATGGGCAGATGTTTGCCGACGTATTGTAGTCGTATTTTCAGGTGTAAATCGAGGCATAATACGCCTCGTTTACGCCTGAAAATAGTTTGTGTGAACCCAGCCTAATAGTTTTTGGTCCCCACATAACCCCTTTTAATCTGCTTTGGGGAATTAGCTCTGTTAGTAGGTCAACAGGGTTGCCAAGAAAAGGTTGTCTGAAATAAAAAAAATATCTTTTTTTTTTCTGAAACAACTCTTATTCATGGGCTATATTTAGTATTGCATCGAAGCTAAGGCTTCATTTACATCTGCGTTCTGTTTTCCACAGTTCTGCTCTATGATATGAGCAGAACAAAGAGAAAAACGGAAGCGCCAGTAATCAATAGCACCCAATGGAACTCATTTACTTTAATAAGTTCTGTCGGGTTTCCATCATTTTGCCTGACAAAACAGCGCTGCATGATAGGCTATTTTGGCTAGCAAAAATAATGGAATCTACGTATGATGCAGATTCCTAATGGAGCTTTCAGACGCAGATGTGAACAGAGCCTAAGCTTTAAAACCAGACATGGCCAATGGACAAGAGTGCCACTGTTTCTGGAAAAGAAAAAAGCAGCCCCTCACTTATATTAATTACAAGGCATTAAGAAAATCTTCAGAGTCTTTCAATTTTTTCACATTTAGTTATGTTGAGGTCTTGTGCTAAAATAAAAAAAATCAAGGTTTTTCCCATCATTCTGCATTTAATACCCCATAATCATAAAGTGAAAACAAAATGTTAGTAATCTTTGCTAATATATTAAAAAGGAAAAATTAAAATATTGCATTGACTTGAGTATTGCAAGTAGGCAGGGACTGAGTGGCGGGTAGATTAGAGCTCACCTGTCTTTCTCCCTACCCCATCTTTACATAATCACAGGCCCATATACCTTTTCTACCCTGGTCCCTGACACAACTATGGACCCCCTTGAGACCATGCCTCAGCAAATTCAGGGCCTCTCCCTACAGGACCAAGCCCTGCCTCAGAGGGGCAACCTGCATGATGCTACCCTGGTAGTGCCCCCCACCTCACCTCTTGAACCCCACCTCAAGTTGCCTGACCGGTTCTCAGGGGACCGGAAGACTTTTTTCTGCTTTCGGGAGAGTTGTAAGCTCTATTTTTGTCTAAAGCCCCACTTCTCAGGTTCTGAGAGCCAGCGAGTGGGTATAATTATGTCCCGGCTCCAGGACGGGCCCCAAGAATGGGCCTTCTCCTTGGCTCCCGACGCCCCTGAACTTTCCTCTGTTGACCATTTTTTTTCTGCTCTCGGGCTCATATATGACGAGACTGACAATACTGCCTTTGCCGAGAGTCAGCTGGTGACCTTACGTCAGGGTAAGAGACCCGTTGAGGAGTACTGTTCGGACTTTAGGAAGTGGTGTGTAGCTTCTCGGTGGAATGACCCTGCCTTGAGGTGCCAGTTTAGATTGGGTCTGTCGAACGCCCTGAAGGACCTGTTAGTTAGCTATCCCTCTTCTGACTCTCTAGATCAGGTTATGGCTTTAGCGGTACGTCTCGACCGACGTCTCAGGGAACGACGACTTGAACATTTTTGTGCCTTCTCCTCTGGCTCCCCCATGATGGCTCCCGAGGTGCCGTTGTTTCGTTCTTCCACGGAAAACTCGGATGAACCTATGCAACTCGGGGCCTCCTTGTCTCCCCAACAACGTAGAGAGTTCCGCAGGAAGAATGGTCTCTGCTTCTACTGTGGGGATGACAAGCATCAAGTGAACAACTGTCCTAGGCGTAAGAATAAGCAGCCGGAAAACTTCCGCGCCTAAGTGACCATCGGGGAGGTCGCTTGGGCGCACAGGTATTTCCCGTATATATGAAACCTAATAAGATCTTGCTTCCCTTTCAGGTCTCTTTTGGTGGTAGGTTTGCTACCGGCAGTGCCTTCGTGGATTCAGGGTTTTCTGCTAATATTATGTCTGTGGAATTTGCTATATCTCTAGCTATGCCATTGATTGAATTGCCTAAACCTGTGCCGGTAGTGGGTATCGACTCCACTCCTCTTGCTAATGGTTATTTTACGCAGCATACCCCTGTTTTTGAACTCCTTGTTGGCTCCATGCATTTGGAGCAGTGCTCTGTACTGGTTATGCAGGGATTATCGTCCGATTTGGTTTTAGGCCTACCCTGGTTGCAGATGCATAATCCCACATTTAACTGGAATACTGGGGATCTTACCAAATGGGGTAATGAATGCATGACGTCATGTTTTTCTGTTAATTGTATTTCTCTCCCTGAGGAGGTGAACACCCTACCTGAGTTTATTCAGGACTTCGCTGATGTTTTTTCTAAAAAGGCCTCCGAAGTGTTACCTCCTCATACAGAATACGATTGCGCAATCGATTTGGTACCAGGAGCTAAGCTCCCTAAGGGTAGGATATTTAATCTCTCTTGTCCCGAACGTGAAGCCATGAGAGAGTTTATCCAGGAATGCCTGGCCAAGGGTTACATTCGCCCCTCTACTTCTCCGGTAGGTGCTGGCTTCTTCTTCGTAGGGAAGAAGGATGGTGGTCTTAGGCCGTGCATCGATTACCGAAACTTGAATAAGGTTTCTGTAAGGAACCAGTATCCCCTTCCTTTGATTCCTGATCTCTTCAATCAGGTTCAGGGGGCCCAATGGTTCTCTAAGTTTGATCTACGGGGGGCTTATAACCTTATCCGCATCAAAGAGGGGGATGAGTGGAAGACTGCGTTTAACACGCCCGAAGGTCATTTCGAATACCTCGTCATGCCCTTTGGGTTGTGTAATGCTCCCGCGGTCTTCCAGAATTTCATAAATGAGATTTTAAGAGACTACTTGGGGGTATTTCTTGTAGCGTACCTCGATGACATACTGGTGTTTTCCAAGGACTTGTCCTCCCACATTGAGCATGCCAGGAAGGTGCTCCAGGCCGTTCGGGAACACAAACTGTTTGCTAAAACCGAAAAATGTGTGTTTTGGGTGCAGGAGATACCATTTTTGGGTCAAATCCTCACTCCTCATGAATTCCGCATGGACCCTGCCAAGGTTCAGACTGTGGCTGAATGGGTCCAACCTGCCTCCCTGAAGGCGTTACAGTGCTTCCTGGGGTTTGCTAATTATTCCAGGAGATTTATTGCTAACTTCTCGGTCATTGCTAAGCCTCTTACGGATCTCACTCGCAAAGGGTGCTGATCTCCTCCACTGGGCTCCTGAGGCGGTCCAGGCTTTTGAGGTCCTTAAGAAGTGCTTTATTCCGGCCCCAGTGTTGATTCAGCCAAACCAAATGGAGCCCTTCATCATGGAGGTTGACGCCTCCGAGGTGGGAGTGGGTGCTGTCTTGTCCCAGGTACCAGGTCCCTCATCCATCTCCGTCCCTGTGCCTACTTCTCCAGGAAGTTCTCACCCACTGAGAGTAACTATGACATTGGCAACCGCAAACTCTTAGCCATTAAATGGGCATTTGAAGAGTGGCGCCACTTCCTGGAGGGGGCTAGGCACCAGGTAACGGTCCTTACCGACCACAAGAATCTGGTTTTCCTAGAATCTGCCCGGAGGCTAAACCCGAGACAAGCTCGATGGGAGTTATTTTTTACTAGATTCAACTTTTGGTCACCTATAGGGCTGGGTTTAAAAATATTAAAGCTGATGCACTGTCGCATAGCTTCATGGCCAGCCCTCCTTCGGAGGAAGATCCTGCTTGTGTTTTGCCCCCAGGTATAATAATTTCCTCTGTTGATTCCGACTTAGTCTCCGAAATTGCGGTTGATCAAGGTTCAGCTCCCGGGAACCTTCCTGAGAACAAGCTGTTTGTTCCCCTGCAATTCCGGCTAAGGGTACTCAGGGAAAATCATGACTCTGCACTATCTGGCCATCCAGGCATCCTGAGTACCAAGCACCTTATTGCCAGAAACTATTGGTGGCCTGGGTTGCTTAAAGACGTTAAGGCCTACGTCGCCACTTGTGAAATTTGTGCTAGGTCCAAGACTCCCAGGTCCCGACCAGTGGGCTTACTATGTTCTTTGCCCATTCCCCAGAGACCTTGGACCCATATCTCCATGGATTTTATCACCAATCTGCCTCCATCTCAAGGCAAGTCGGTGGTGTGGGTTGTAGTAGACCGCTTCAGTAAGATGTGCCACTTTGTGCCCCTCAAGAAACTACCCAATGCTAAGACGTTAGCTACCTTGTTTGTCAAACACATCCTGCGTCTCCGTAGGGTTCCTGTCAATATTGTTTCTGACAGAGGGGTACAATTTGTTTCATTGTTTTGGAGAGCCTTCTGTAAGAAGTTGGATATTGATCTGTCCTTCTCCTCGGCCTTCCATCCTGAAACTAATGGCCAAACTGAGAGGACTAATCAGTCTCTAGAACAATATTTAAGGTGTTTTATCTCTGACTGTCAATATGATTGGGTCTCCTTCATTTCCCTCGCTGAATTTTCCCTTAATAACCGGGTCAGTTACTCATCAGGGGTCTCCCCCTTTTTCTGTAATTTTGGCTTTAATCCACGGTTCTCCTCCGTTTCACCTGGTGGTTCTAACAATCCCGAGTTAGATGTCGTTCATCGGGAACTGTGCACAGTCTGGGCCCAGGTTCAGAAGAACCTAGAGGCGTCCCAGAGCATACAAAAGACTCAGGCAGATAGAAGACGTTCTGCTAACCCCTTGTTTGTGGTCGGGGATCTGGTGTGGCTGTCTTCTAAAAATTTGCGCCTTAAAGTCCCGTCCAAAAAATTTTCTCCCCGGTATATAGGGCCGTACAAGGTCATTGAAGTCCTTAACCCTGTCTCCTTCCGACTGGAGTTACCCCCGTCTTTTCGAATACACGACATGTTTCATGCCTCCCTCCTGAAACGCTGCTCCCCGTCCTTGGCTCCCTCGAGGAAACTTCCGGTCCCTGTTCTCACCCCTGAAGGGGTAGAATTCGAGGTGGCCAAGATTGTTGTTTAGCAGGAGGGTCCAAGGCTCCCTCCAGTACCTGGTCCATTGGAGAGGATACGGGCCTGAGGAGAGGACTTGGGTACCCGCCCGGGATGTTCACGCTGGGGTATTGCTCAGGAGGTTCCATCTTCGGTTCCCCAATAAGCCAGGTCCACATAGGAAGGGTCCAGTGGCCCCTCATAAAAGGGGGGTACTGTAATGGATCTGCCAGACACAGCTTCTGTGTCGACGCCCGTGGTTAGTCAGTCTGCACCTGCTCCTAAGTCTGATAGAGTGACTCCTTCTTCTATCACTCAGGCTGGGAGGCTTAGGAGTGGGAGAGCCTATCACAGCCTGGCCAGACGGAGCTAGCTCCCGCCCTCTGTCTATTTATACCTTCATTTCCTGCTCCTCCTTTGCCTGTGAATCTGCTTGTTTCCTGGCTCTGCTGCTGCTGCTTGTACTATTTGTCCTCTGCTTCATATTGACCCTGGCTTTACTGACTACTCTCCTGCTCTGCGTTTGGTACCTCGTACACTCCTGGTTTGACTCGGCTTGTTCACTACTCTTGTAACTCACGGTGTTGCCGTGGGCATCTGCCCCATTTCCCTTAGCTTCTTTGTACCCTTGTCTGTTTGTTTGTCGTGCACATAGTGAGAGTAGGGACCGTCGCCCAGTTGTACACCGTCACCTAGGACGGGCCGTTGCAAGTAGGCAGGGACTGAGTGGCGGGTAGATTAGGGCTCACCTGTCTGTCTCCCTACCCAGTCTTTACTTATGCATTGTCAGCTGTGAGACCTTATATAGACAGTGGTGTGTCTTTCCAAATCATGTCCAATCAAATGAATATTCCACAGGTGGACTCCAATTAAGGTGTAGAAACATTTTGAAGATGATCTAGAGAAATGGGAGGTCCCCAGAGCTATATTTCCAGTATCATAGCAAAGGGCCTGAATACTTATGTCCATGCGAAATTTGAGTTTCCCATTTTTAATAAATCTGCAAAAATGTCTAACATATTATTTTCTCTTTGTCATTATAGGGTATTGAGGGCAGAATGATGGGGAAAAACTTGATTGTTTTATGTTAGCACAAGGTCTCAATGTAACAATGTAACAAAATGTGAAAAAACTGAAAGGGCCTGAAGACTTTCTGAATGCACTGTATTAGGGCATATGGAGATCATACAGGGGGCTCCTTGTTCAGGACCACTTACGTATGTGAGACAGAATGGTGAGCTAGTCTATAACAGCAGATTTGGTTTTCGCATACTTGATCCATCCATGTATCACATGGACGGCCATTCATCTGGTTATTATGTAACACCACATTTGTAGCTGGAAGTGGCTTCCCTTATCAAAATCAGCTGCTTGCCAGGGACCAGCGGCAACTAACTGATTGCCACAGCGGCTCCTTTCTGAAAGTGGATGTCTCTGATAATATATAAATGAAATCTACCCTTTTCTCCTGTTTCTGCTACCTCATGGCTGTCCTACTTTACATAAGTATTTTGCACCAAAAATAAATAAATTTGGTGCATTTTATAAAAACTTTTTAACCATGCCTCTTTTTCTAGACACTTTTCAAAACTATCTTAGAAGGAGCAAAAAATTTCCAAATCACATAATAAATTTGGTGCATGCCATATACGTGGCAATTTGCGCCAGAATTCTGGTGCATTTTGCTTAGTAAGTCTTCACCGTTGTCCTCTATTATATAATTATATAGTTGCCATAAAAGTCTCCATCTCAGAAGGGAAATTAATTCAGTGCATACAAGTCCTTTTATTACCTACCGTACATCCTAGAGAAAAATAAACACAGTCGCAAAAATTACTTCTGTAAAATGACTGATTGTGTGCTGTCATATAAGCCAAAGAAATCAATGTTAAATGATCACATTGCACCTCTGATATTTGTTTGAATGCAAGAAGAAAAATCGCAGTTCTGACCTCTGGTCAATGACTTTGCTTTACTATGTGCTGTCAATAACATGCTGACAGAATATTTCCTTCTATGCAAAGTCTATATACCAGCATTCTTCTAATACTGAGCCATAGTCCATATTTTACTTCTCGTTTCCTCTGAAAACTAATACTACATGGAGCAGTAGGTGTATTTTTACATTTTGTCACTGAATTACCAGCTAAATGACTTGTCACAGTTCATTTATAAATTTGAATATCTGGCAGAGTGGCAGCTGCAGAGGGAATGTAATAAGACAATACATTATCTCAATGAGCTGAAGCAGATTCCACAGTATAAATGTGTAAAATAGAATCTTCTTCGCTTCCGATGAGATTCTACTGATACAGCATTATTGTCTGCCAAGGAGATATAAGGATGTCGGTGAAATTAAACTGTAAAGAGATAATAAGCAGAATGAAAAGATAAATGCTGTTAACAATGCATTTTATTTTATACTTATCATATCCTGGTGTATATTTCTCGAGACAAAATTAGACAGTCCTTAGAAATATCAGCCAGAAAAAAAAGTACAATCTATAGAAGCAACATGTTCTTCTGTGGGTCAGGAACTAAAATACCCTTTTAGTACTCTATAGTGAATTTTACCGTTAATGGATAATCTGTATATTTTGGAACTTTTCCATTCCCTTTGCTGTTTTTTTCTTTCCATGTGTGGGCAAGCTCCTCCTCGTGTGATGTAAGAGCTGTGCAGTGTGCTCTGAACCAATCAGATGAAGCTCCTCTACTGTGCTTTGTCCCTTTTGCCTCTCATGCTCTTTTATTGAACTGCTAACATAAGAAACAGCAGCAGCATCCCCCTCCACCCTGTCTTCTATTTAACGTTTTCTACTAGGTGGATTTTTTGATGATATTGGTTTATGAACTTTCACAGAATCTGCAGACAGGGAAAAAGTGACTACAGGCTACTGGAGGAAAATACTACTTTTCTCTGATAAGGTACGCTTTAATGCAGCTCTACATTTAGTGCTATACTACTTTATATCTAAATATCCCTCAGATAGTTGACCTGATTTTTACAGGTTTTTCCTTCATGGCTGCCATAGTGTAAAACTCAACTAAAAGAACCACAAAGATAGCAGACGAAAGTGGATGAGGGAGGAGAGAAATGATTCTTGGCATTTCCATGACGTCATGTTGACTCCATAAATATGCGGCTGTAAATTTACTACTTTTTGGGCCCTCCTACATGAGGAAGTAGAAGATTATCTCTGACTGGGCTGCTACTGGAATAAATATATTGCACACTGTGATAGAACAAGATGATTTATCAGCACAGATTTTTGAAGCAAAGATGTTCTATAATTCAGCAACCTACTGTCATGGTTTTGGACACAATAGGAATTGTGAATATTTTAAACTCTTATTGTGATTGGATGAAAGGAACAAAAAGTGCATGTAAATGACATCTGTTACAAAATTACCGCTGCATGTGAATGTGAATATGCCATTAAAGAGTAACTACTCTGTAATCAAACTAATGTTGATATGTCATAGGAACATATCAAACGTTTGGATCGGTAGGTGTCTGGGTGCTGAGACCCCCACCGTTGCTCAAACAAAGGTGCAGAAGTGCTCAGCTGAGTGCCCTGCACCTTTGTCCGTGATTAGCGCTCATCACCAGGCCTAAGACGGTTCTCATTGACGTTCTAAGAGAGCCGTCTTCAGCCTGATAGGGATTGCTGATCGCCGTCGTAGGTGCAGGGCGTTTAGCTGAGTGCTTCTGCACCTTAGTTTCAGAGATGGTGGGGGTCTCAGCACCCAAACCAACAACGATCCAAACTTTTGATATGTCTCTATGACATATCAAAAGTTTGATGAAAGTGTAGTTCCTATTTAAACTGTAGGTTTATACCTACAGTTTAAACCATAATACGGTATGTTTAAATAGGAATTCACAATTTGAAGTTATTGTCATTATCACTTTCTTCAGATACAGAAGCATCTGAAAGGGGGAAACATGTTAATATAATAGATCCATATTGCAACACAATATCTGCCCTTGGCTGACATAGATACAAGGTCTCAGCAAACAAGCTGGACCTAAAAGCATTTAGGCTTGCATTAATTTTATTGTAGACACAAAATAGTAGGACATTTTTATTCAAGACCATTTTTAAAGTTCTTTCATTTTTCACTTTGTTTTATACATTGAGAAATGTATTGCAAATAAAATTAATTGCAAAGACTTTACATAGCCTTTAAGTATGCCCTGACAACATACAATATAGAAAGACAGACCTAGGCAGCTTTCAATGTCTGGCTGTCCATATACTGTATAGTATGGCCCCCGATCAAGTCATCAAAGAGCCTCATTTTTTACTATACGGATTGTATTAACCTTGGCGATCGAGAGGTTAAAAAGCTGGGACCAGAGTTTTCTCTCATCCCAGCCTTTACTGTGGGAGCCCAGGCGGTTAATGTATGTCACAATGCAAAAAAGGGGTAAAAGAGACTAAAGGTCCATGGCTACAAAAACTTATCTATTTTACAATTGTAAATTCAAAGAAAAAAGATAGCACTCTATGTTAGATAGTATGTTCTTAGGTAGTTCAACATTAACATCTTGGTAATTTATCATAGACAAAATGTATATCGATTTGTCTTTTTTCCCAGCATAAAAATGACAGGTTGTTAACAGCAGAAAGTCAAGACAGAAGCTTGGCTCTAATACCTCCGAACAATTACTGTTTAATGAATTCAGACCAGTTCATTAAAAACGAAAATCACCACAGAGACCTTTTAAGACTAATCATGCGTGTTACAGTGATAAAGAGTTTGAGTTGTAAGTACAAGAGAACTTGAGCAGACAAAAGGAGTCCTGAAGACAAATACATTTACTATTCAGGCAAACTATTAAATACAAATAGATAAATGATGAAATAATTGGTTATGTATACAAATATACAAGTATTTAATAATCTGCATAATGAAAGGAATAGCTGAGTGACAAATACAATCTATCTAGGTGGTTTAAAATAATGCATTTAACTTTAAAGCCTATTATATCTATTACGGTTTACTGATTTAATGGGTAGGGGGAATCATCCCATAATTCCCTCTATAAGCCAGAGTGGAAAGACACTCACGAAGAGTGTCTCTTGCAGACCCAGCCCATTCATGTATTACGTGGACGATCATTCAATTGTAATACTGCATTGACTCCTGTAGGGGCACTGTATGGCTGGCTGGACATCTCTGCTCCTAGATCTAATGTGAACAGCTGATTGGCGGGACAGCTTTAATTTTTTAAGTGTGCACAGTGTATGTCGGCTTCTGGAAGGGTAGGTATGTTTGTAAGAAAAACAAATACCCACTGTAGACACCACATTTCATATGCATTATTAGGGCAAATGCTGCTACTAGGGACCCTCTTGCTCTGGACTGAACATGTTGAAGGGTTACATAGACAGCCCATAGACTTTCAAAAGTAGAAGTGTAATGTGTAATTCCCTAGCAGCTGAACCCATAATGAGTTAAAGAAACACGTCTGCTCTTTTTTTTCCCTTGTTTGAAAATATGATAAGGTGCAAGTTAGTCAACTGTAGTAGCTTACCTGATGCTGTATTTCACAGGTAGCAATTCCATTCCTGGCTACGCTTGTGTCACATGATCTAAATTCTGACTGCTGAATCCTATAGTGTCTGCTGTAGGGATTGGCAGTCAGTCTCTCAATGCAGGTAATCCAGTTAAGCCAATGTACCTGACTACCTTGTACTAAACTAGGTGCAAGGTAGTCAGCTGTATTGGCTTACCCAGTGCTGTATTTTACAATTTCATAGGTTTTACATTGTGAGACTGACTTCCAGTCCGTACAGGTATTGCTGTAGGATTCAGGAGTCAGAACGGACATCACGTGACCCAATGGTGACCCTCAACAGAGCAGCGAAATACAGTACCAGGTAAGCCAATACATTTTTAGTACCTTGCACCTAGTTTGGTGCAAGGTAGTCAGGTGTATTGGCTTACCTGGATTACTTACAATAAGAGATTGTCTTCCAGTCCCTACAGCAGACACTGTAGGATTCAGGAGTCAGAATGGAAATCACAAGACCCAACGGCGGCCAGAAGGAGCCGCTAACGTGAAATACAGCACCTGGTAAACCAATACACCTGTCTACCTTGCATCTAGCACACAACAAAATATTGGGAGAAGAATATATTTTTGAAAAAATAAAGGTATTTACTAAAGTTCTTAAATTTAGGTTACCTGCCATTTTAGATTAAGGATTAAGCAGATGATAGTACCCCTTTAAGAATCAATTTAAACATCTATACTCCAAGCTAAAGGGAAGGTGTTAGGGATCTGCCAGGTACTTCATCTAGGTATACTCCTGGGATTAATCAATCCACACCTGAGGCCAGACCTGTTCGACTGACACCATCTCCCACCAACCAGGGTGGCAGGCTCAGGAGTGGGAGAGCCTATCGCGGCCTGGTCTGTCGGAGTTAGCTCCGCCCCCTGTCCTTTATTACCTGCCCTGTTCTCTCCCTCAGTGCTTGTAATTCTTTTGGATTCCTGGCCCCACTGCTGCTTGCTCCAGCCTGCTTCTGCCTTGCTGCAGTTCTGCTTGACCTGCTTTGCTTTGCCCCTGGCTTGCTTCTGTCTCCGTGCCCGCTCGGGTGTACTCACTTCGTCCTGGTCCTGACTGTTCGTTCGCCGCTCCGTTTCCTCGTGGCGTTCCGTGGCTACTGCCCCTTCCCTTGCGTGTTCCCTGTTTGTTTTCCTGTGCACTTAGACAGCGTAGGGACCGCCGCCCAGTTGTACCTCGTCGCCTAGGGCGGGTCGTTGCAAGTAGGCAGGGACAGGGCGGTGGGTAGATTAGGGCTCACTTTCCCTTCACCTCCTTCCTGCCATTACATAATTACAAGCCCTTACCTAGTCTACCATTTCTCCTACGCTGACGCTATCATGGACCCCCTTGAGACCCTGACCCAGCAGATGCAGGGCCTCTCCCTACAGGTCCAGGCCCTGGCCCAAAGGGTCAATCAGGGTGACGCTGCTTTAGTAGTACCCCTCACCTCACCTCTAGAACCCGACCTCAAGTTACCTGACCGGTTCTCAGGGGACCGTAAGACGTTTCTCTCCTTCCGGGAGAGTTGCAGACTGTATTTCCGCCTAAAGCCCCACTCCTCAGGTTCCGAGAACCAGCGGGTGGGTATCATCATATCCCGACTCCAGGAAGGGCCCCAAGAGTGGGCCTTCTCCTTGGCTCCTGACGCCCCTGAACTTTCCTCTGTTGATCGTTTTTTCTCTGCCCTCGGACTCATTTACGACGAGACTGACAGGACTGCTTTAGCCGAGAGTCAGCTGGTGACCTTACGTCAGGGTAGGAGACCGGTTGAGGAATACTGCTCTGATTTTAGGAAGTGGTGCGTAGCTTCTCAGTGGAACGATCCGGCCCTAAGGTGCCAGTTTAGGTTAGGATTATCTGACGCCCTGAAGGATCTGCTGGTTAGCTACCCCTCGTCTGACTCCCTTGACCAGGTTATGGCCCTAGCAGTACGACTTGACCGACGTCTCAGGGAACGTCAGCTAGAACGCTTCAGTGTGCTCCCCTCTGACTTTTCTGCGATCCCCCCCGAGGTCCCGTCTCCTCGCCCCTCCACGGAGGACTCGGAGGTACCTATGCAACTCGGGGCCTCCATGTCCCCTCGACAACGTAGGGAATTTCGCAGATTGAATGGTCTCTGCTTCTACTGTGGGGACGACAAGCATCTACTGAACACCTGTCCCAGGCGCAAGAATAAGAAGCCGGAAAACTTCCGCGCCTAAGTGATCATCGGGGAGGTCACTTGGGCGCACAGGTATTTCCCGTTAATGTGAAACGCAATAAAATTTTGCTTCCCTTTCAGGTCTCGTTTGCTGGCCGGTCTGCCACGGGCAGTGCTTTCGTGGATTCTGGCTCATCTGCTAATATCATGTCTGTGGAATTTGCTATGTCTCTAAAGATGCCTTGTATTGATTTACCTTATCCTATCCCTGTAGTAGGAATCGACTCAACTCCCCTTGCTAATGGTTATTTTACTCAGCATACTCCTGTTTTTGAACTCCTGGTTGGCTCCATGCATGTGGAGCAGTGCTCTGTACTGGTGATGCAGGGATTATCGTCTGATCTGGTTTTAGGCCTTCCCTGGTTGCAGTTGCATAATCCCACGTTTGATTGGAATACTGGGGATCTCACCAAATGGGGTAATGAATGTCTTATGTCATGTCTTTCTGTTAACTCTATTTCTCCCCGGGAGGAGGTAAACACGCTTCCTGAGTTTGTTCAGGACTTCGCCGATGTGTTTTCCAAGGAGGCCTCCGAGGTGTTGCCCCCCCATAGAGATTACGATTGCGCTATCGATTTGGTGCCTGGTGCCAAGCTTCCTAAGGGTAGGATATTTAATCTTTCATGTCCTGAACGTGAAGCTATGAGGGTGTATATCCAAGAATGCCTGGCCAAGGGTTTCATTCGCCCCTCGACTTCTCCTGTAGGTGCTGGCTTCTTCTTCGTGGGGAAGAAGGATGGTGGTCTTAGGCCGTGCATTGATTATCGTAACCTGAATAAGGTCACCGTAAGGAACCAGTACCCACTTCCTTTGATTCCGGATCTTTTTAATCAGGTTCAGGGAGCCCAATGGTTTTCTAAGTTCGATCTACGGGGGGCATATAACCTTATCCGCATCAAAGAGGGGGATGAGTGGAAAACTGCGTTCAACACACCCGAGGGTCATTTCGAATACCTGGTCATGCCCTTTGGGTTGTGTAATGCCCCTGCTGTCTTCCAGAATTTTATTAATGAAATCCTGAGAGAGTACCTGGGTAATTTTCTTGTTGTGTACCTTGATGACATACTGGTGTTTTCCAAGGACTGGTCCTCCCACGTGGAGCATGTCAGGAAGGTGCTCCAGGTCCTTCGGGAGAATAATCTGTTTGCTAAGACTGAAAAATGTGTCTTTGGGGTACAGGAGATACCATTTTTAGGGCAAATCCTCACTCCTCATGAATTCCGCATGGACCCTGCCAAGGTTCAGGCTGTGGCGGAATGGGTCCAACCGGCCTCCCTTAAGGCGTTACAGTGTTTTTTAGGGTTCGCCAACTATTACAGGAGATTTATTGCCAACTTCTCGGTCGTCGCTAAGCCTCTTACGGACCTTACCCGCAAGGGTGCTGATGTCCTCCATTGGCCCCCTGAGGCCGTCCAGGCCTTTGAGACTCTCAAGAAGTGCTTTATCTCGGCCCCCGTGCTGATTCAGCCCAACCAAGAGGAGCCATTTATTGTGGAGGTTGACGCTTCCGAGGTGGGAGTGGGGGCCGTCTTGTCCCAGGGTACCAGCTCCCTCACCCATCTCCGCCCCTGTGCTTACTTCTCTAGGAAGTTTTCGCCCACGGAGAGTAACTATGATATTGGCAACCGCGAACTTCTAGCCATTAAATGGGCTTTTGAGGAGTGGCGGCACTTCCTGGAGGGGGCCAGACACCAGGTAACGGTCCTTACGGATCACAAGAATCTGGTTTTCCTAGAATCGGCCCGGAGGCTTAATCCTAGACAAGCTCGGTGGGCACTATTCTTTACCAGATTTAATTTCTTGGTTACCTATAGGGCTGGGTCCAAGAATATTAAGGCTGATGCTCTGTCACGTAGTTTCATGGCCAATCCTCCTTCCGAGAAGGATCCTGCTTGTATTTTACCCCCTGGTATAATCGTCTCTGCCACGGATTCTGATTTAGCTTCTGATATCGCGGCTGATCAGGGTGCAGCTCCCGGGAACGTCCCTGGGGACAAACTGTTTGTTCCCCTGCAATACCGGCTGAGGGTACTCAGGGAAAACCATGACTCCGCTCTATCTGGTCATCCTGGCATCTTGGGCACCAAACACCTCATTACCAGAAACTATTGGTGGCCTGGGTTGCCTAAAGACGTTAGGGCTTACGTCGCCGCTTGTGAGGTTTGCGCTAGGTCCAAAACCCCTAGGTCCCGACCTGCGGGCCTACTACGTTCCTTGCCCATTCCCCAGAGACCTTGGACCCATATCTCCATGGATTTTATCACCGATTTGCCTCCATCTCAGGGCAAGTCGGTGGTGTGGGTGGTAGTCGACCGCTTCAGCAAGATGTGCCACTTTGTGCCCCTTAAGAAGCTACCTAACGCCAAGACGTTAGCTTCTTTGTTTGTGAAACACATCCTGCGTCTCCATGGGGCCCCAATCAATATCGTTTCTGACAGAGGGGTACAATTTGTTTCCTTATTTTGGAGAGCTTTTTGTAAAAAGTTGGAGATTGATCTGTCCTTCTCCTCCGCCTTCCATCCCGAAACTAATGGCCAAACGGAAAGGACCAACCAATCCCTGGAACAATATTTAAGGTGTTTCATCTCTGACTGTCAATTCGATTGGGTCTCATTCCTTGCCCTTGCTGAATTTTCCCTGAATAACAGGGTCAGTAACTCGTCAGGGGTCTCCCCGTTTTTCTGTAATTTCGGGTTTAACCCAAGGTTCTCCTCCGTCTCCCCTGGTTGTTCCAATAATCCTGAGGTAGAGGATGTTCATCGGGAACTGTGCACTGTCTGGGCCCAGGTTCAGAAGAACCTAGAGGCGTCCCAGAGCGCACAAAAGATTCAGGCGGATAGTAGACGTTCTGCTAACCCCCGGTTTGTCGTCGGGGATTTGGTCTGGTTGTCGTCCAGGAACTTGCGCCTTAAGGTCCCGTCCAGGAAGTTTGCTCCCCGATTTATTGGACCTTATAAGATCATTGAAGTCCTCAACCCTGTATCCTTCCGTCTGGAGCTCCCCCCATCCTTTCGCATACATGACGTCTTCCATGCCTCCCTCCTTAAACGCTGCTCCCCGTCCTGGTCCCCCTCGAGGATACCTCCTGTTCCCGTTCTCACCCCTGAGGGGGTGGAATTCGAGGTGGCCAAGATTATGGACAGTAGGATGGTCCAGGGTTCCCTCCAGTACCTGGTCCATTGGAGAGGATACGGGCCGGAGGAGAGGACTTGGGTACCTGCCCGTGATGTTCACGCTGGGGTATTGATCAGGAGGTTCCACCTTCTCTTCCCCACTAAACCGGGTCCCCTTAGTAAGGGTCCGGTGGCCCCTCATAAAAGGGGGAGTACTGTTAGGGATCTGCCAGGTACTTCATCTAGGTATACTCCTGGGATTAATCAATCCACACCTGAGGCCAGACCTGTTCGACTGACACCATCTCCCACCAACCAGGGTGGCAGGCTCAGGAGTGGGAGAGCCTATCGCGGCCTGGTCTGTCGGAGTTAGCTCCGCCCCCTGTCCTTTATTACCTGCCCTGTTCTCTCCCTCAGTGCTTGTAATTCTTTTGGATTCCTGGCCCCACTGCTGCTTGCTCCAGCCTGCTTCTGCCTTGCTGCAGTTCTGCTTGACCTGCTTTGCTTTGCCCCTGGCTTGCTTCTGTCTCCGTGCCCGCTCGGGTGTACTCACTTCGTCCTGGTCCTGACTGTTCGTTCGCCGCTCCGTTTCCTCGTGGCGTTCCGTGGCTACTGCCCCTTCCCTTGCGTGTTCCCTGTTTGTTTTCCTGTGCACTTAGACAGCGTAGGGACCGCCGCCCAGTTGTACCTCGTCGCCTAGGGCGGGTCGTTGCAAGTAGGCAGGGACAGGGCGGTGGGTAGATTAGGGCTCACTTTCCCTTCACCTCCTTCCTGCCATTACAGAAGGACACCAAATGTTGTAGGAAATATAGTAGGAACTTGGGAGTTAACGGCGTGGCTCAAGTCTTGGAGAAGTTATGGACCATATTTTTGGTTTTTATAGCACTTGATTTTTCATTGTAGTAAATTCATCATTTACCTCTACTAATGGTAAAAATCACTATATACAGGATAAGGTTTTCCAGGTAAATAGACTTAATGACATACCATGATGAGCAAAAAGCATTTTAATATCGGGTTCAATATTTTTTCCCCTCCATGAACAGTTATAACATGACTGGTAAGTCCGGAATATTTCAAGACTATTAAACAAACAGAAAATGCAAGAGCTATCCTAAATCAGCTATTGTGAATGACTGAGGCCATGTTCAATGGTGCATTTGTCTCAAGGAATGGATTCCACAATGAAAATCCGTGATAATTCACAGTACAACAGATGTAAATAGGGGTTTCAAAACCCCATGCACAGATTTCAGGGCATGATGCAGATTTCCATATCTGCAGCATGCTCATTATTTTGCTAAATTGTCTTAGACAATGAAAAGAGTGAAATCCATGGCAAAAGCTGTGGAAAACATATATGTAATAAATGCAGATTTTGCCATGTATTCATTGTGCATTTGCCGCAAGTTTGCTGCAAAATCTGCAGTGGGAAAAATACAGCCATGTCTGAACCGAGCCTAAGCGCAAGAGTTTACACATTGTTAATTAGTTTGATCTGTATTCTGAACATTGATCACAACAAAACTGTTACATATCATGCTTTTTTCTGTCATTGTGTTTTTTAGTCATCAGATTTTTTAATCTGGTCAGTCTACTGTATCTGTGAAAAGACAACCTGGGCTAGGCTATAGAAGAACCAAAGCACAGCTGCCCAAGTGTTAGCATGGATGAAGGATCACAGCAGATAGAAAAAAAAATATTTTTACCAATTCATCTGAATCGTCAATTCATACTCGTCAGTCCATAGACCAGAATGGTTGAACCGATTTAAACTGGCAAATTGATTCGCCAATGCATCCTCCTGGCTAGTGATTTTTTTAGCTAATTTGTAAAGAAAAAAATATTTTTTTTTTACCTGTATTTCTAAAGAAAAAAGGCATAAAAAACATTAATCAGTATATGAGAGCACCTAAATTGTTATCTAGCCTATACTCGTATTTAGTCATAATTCAGCTCTGAAAATAGGAATGCAGAATATAGATTTTTCATCTGTTCTCCCAGTATATCATAAATTATGTGCGTGCTTCTAATATGCTCCCATAGTATTACCCATAATTGCCATCAGCTATTCCCTGTTTTTCCCATTTAAACAATTAGTAATTACTAATAAGCAATTTTGGAGATATGACAATCAATCGGGTATTTTTGGTGGAAAAATGAGTTACATTTATAAAATAATTATCTTTATAAAATAAAAAAAACTGTGACATATATTTTTATGGTCATTTTCATATTAGTGTCTTAAAGAGAATGCCTCATCTATTTATTTTAGTTGCATTAATTAGATCTTAAGCTTCGTTCACATCTGCGTCAGGACTCCGTTCATGGGCTCCGTTGGACCTTTTTTTGAGGGGAACCCATGAACGGATTCCAAACTGAAACAAAGTTTCAGTTTGTTTGAGTTTAGATTCCGTTCATGTGTTCCCCTGATGGAAAGGTCAGATGGAACCCATGGACGGAGTCCCGACGCAGATATGAACTAAGCCTTAGGGTATGTGCACACGATAACTGCATTTACGTCTGAAATAACGGAGCTGTTTTCAGAAGAAAGCAGCTCCTGAATTTCAGACGTAATTGCATGTACTGGAGTTTTTCGCCGCATCTTTTACGGACGTAATTTGGAGCTGTCCTTCATTGAAGTCAATGAATAACGGTTCCAATTACGTTCCAAGAAGTGTCCTGTACTTCTTTTGACGAGGCTGTTATTTTACGCGCCGTCTTTTGACAGTGACGCATAAAATGACAGGTCGTCGGCACAGTACATCGTAAGACCCATTGAAAATAATGGGCAGATGTTTGCCGACGTATTGGAGGCATTTTTTCAGATGTAATTCGAGGCGTAAAACGCCTCCATTACGCCTGAAAATAGGTCGTGTGAAACCAGCCTTAGTCTGTAGAAGAAAATGTAAAAACTTTAATTATGGTTCTATTTTTTTAAATATTGGAGTTATTTATTTTAAAATATTTCTCTGTAGGCTGCCATATTAGAGACAAACACTTCATTTCTGTATTCTCTGTATAGACAGTAGAGCAGGGTGTGTGTGCTTTATGGCAGCTGAAATAAATGGAAGCCAATTGACAGAGAAATATCATAGATTATTACAGTCTCTAGTAAGTGATCAAATTCATCCTCTCCCCCAGAGACCTGAGAGTGACAGGGGAGATGCACGGAGAGCCTTATCTATGTGCAGTGGCGTAACTACCGCCGTAGCAGCCGTAGCGACTGCTACGGGGCCCGCGGCATGAGGGGGCCCGTGTCGCCCGCTGGCAAGGACCCCCACCATGGCCGCAGGCTCCGCTAGCAGCCGCTATGGCTGCTACAGCGGGACGCCACTGAACACTACGGCAGAGCAGGGAGGTATCTCCCCGCCCTGCCATTAAACACAAGACATGTATCCCCTCTCCACAGGATAGGGGATACATGTGTGATCGCTGGCAGCGATAGGGAGAACGGGGGACTGAAAGTCCCCTGATGTTCTCCATGACTAACCTCCGACTTCCGGGGTCTGTGTCGGCAGCTCCGTAGAAATGAATGGAGCGCCGGTCGCGCTTGTGTGCATGCGTGACCAGCGCTCCTTTCATTTTTATTGAGCTGCCGACACAGACGCCGGAAGTCCGAGGTTAGTCATGGAGAACTTCAGGGGACTTTCAGTCCCCCGTTCTCCCTATCAATGCCGGCGATCACACATGTATCCCCTATCCTGTGGATAGGGGATGCATGTTATTTGTAGGACACACTATAGGTCACATTTTTTTTTGGGGGGGGGGGGCTGTATGGCGTTCCCTACATGGGGGGGGGCGCTGTATGGTGTTCCCTGCAGGGGGGGCGCTGTATGGCGTTCCCTGCAGGGGGAGCGCTGTATGGCGTTCCCTGCAGGGGGGCGCTGTATGGCGTTTCCTACACAGTCCCCCTGTAGATAACGCCACACAGTCCCCCCTGTAGATAACGCCATACAGTCCCCCTGTAGATAACGCCATACAGTCCCCCTCTGTAGATAACGCCATACAGTCCCCCTCTGTAGATAACGCCATACAGCCCCCTCTGTATATATCTACAAAGGGGGCTGTATGGCGTTATCTACAGGGGGGGACTGTATGGCGTTATCTACAGGGGGGCTCTATGGCGTTACCTACAGGGGGGGCTGTATGGCGTTATCTACAGGGGGGGCTGTATGGCGTATCTACAGGGGCAGCTGTATGGCGTTATCTACAGGGGGGCTGTAAAAAAGGCACTATCTACAAGGAGGGGGGTTGTGTGACACCCAGGGGAGGGGGGGCCCCAGTCAAAAGTTTGCTATGGGGCCCAGTCTTTCCTAGTTACGCCCCTGTCTATGTGTATTGTGTTGTTATCCTGGCTTACAGTATCTAGGCTTCTAGCAGTGCAATAGAGCTGTCACTATATAACCCACCCTCTAATGATAGAAAGATAATTCTGCTTATTCTGTCTCCATCTATACAACAAAGCTAAAAAGTAAGGTGCAGAAAACAAAAAGCATCAGCCTATTGTGTCTGTTCTAGTGGCCAATGTGAAAACTGGACTATTTAAAGATATTTTTATATGTGGTTAGTAAACAATAATAAAAGAAAAAATAAAGAATTTTAATGTGCCCATAATTAGATGATTGTTGTCCAGCCTATCTAATTTTGGGAGATTAAGGCTAGATTTGGATGTAGGTTAACTTTTTATTACCTCTAGACTGTCATTGTTTATGCACATGTACATACATGTGCAGCAACCCAGGGGGAGTGCGGTTTGACCCAGTGGAACAGCAGGCATGCAGAACAATGGGAGTAGTAGTCCTTTATCACGGTCTGGTCATGGTTCATGATGGCAGGGCCCACCTGCACTAGACCTCCCACATTTCTAGGGCTGGCACAGTGTTGAAGGGGTGGCACTTATATGATGGTGGTAGTTGTTCCCCCGGGGCACAACCTGTGTGAATGTCTCCTGGCTGGTGGAAGGTGGGGTGCAAGTAATAGGCAGGAGACTGTAGTAAAGTTGAACGAAAAAAACTAATGGTTATTCTACAGATAGCAAGTTGCAGAAAATGTTCAAGATGCAGGCACACAGCTCTTATAAAACAGTTTCCAACAATGGGCTTATTATACTGGAGCAGGATTTCCCAAATCTCAATTTCTATCTCAAATTCAGCAATCATGTTGCTCTGATTCAATTCCTCAAATGACACATTCTGTCCTATGCGGGCACCAATAGCAAGGTGCATATATCTAAATTTTCTGCAATTCCTACTGCGAGGTGCAAATCTTTCACACACAAGCAGCACGTAAGCTGCCAAAAGATGCTGGCCAGGCCAGAAGCCTGTGACCCAGTCCTAGCTGTAAGGCCCGGGGAAAACTTCTCCTCACAGACTGTTCTTTAGTATGCCTCGGAGTACACCACTCATCCTCTTCTTAGCCCATTCTAAGCCGAACTCTCTCAACAACTGACCAGGAAGGAGAAATCCACCAGAGCTTCTAAGCTCTGCCCCTCTTTTAGAAATAGGGGAAATCTTACTCTCCTGCTCCCACCTCAGATTGTTTAGCCCAGGCATTTTAACCCCTTCCCTCTTTAGCCACTTTTGACCTTCCTAACGGAGCCTCATTTTTTAAATCTGACATGTTTCACTTTATGTGGTAATAACTTCGGAATGCTTTAACCTATCCGAGTGATTCTGAGATTGTTTTTTCGTGACACATTGTACTTTATGTTACTGGCAAAATTTGCTCGATACATTCAGTATTTAAATGTGAAAAACACCAAAATGTAGCGAAAAATGTAAATAATTAGAATTTTTCTAAATTTAAATGTATCTGCTTGTAAGACAGGCAGTTATACCACACATAATAGTCGTTAATTAACATCCCCCACATGTCTATATTAGTTTGACATCATTTTTTGAACATCCTTTTATTTTTCTATGACGTTACAAGGCTTAGAACTTTAGCAGCAATTTCTCACATTTTCAAGAAAATTTCAAAAGGCTATTTTTACAGGGGCCAGTTCAGTTGTGAAGTGGCTTTTAGGACCTTATATATTAGAAACCTCCAAAAAGTCACCCCATTTTAAAAACTTCACCCCTCATATTATTCAAAACAGCATTTAGAAAGTTTCTAAACCCTTTAGACGTTTCACAGGAATTAAACCAAAGTAGAGGTGAAATTTACAAATTAAATTTTTTGTTTTTGCAGAAATTAATTTTTAATCCATTTTTTTTGTAACACAAAGTTTTACCAGAGAAACGCAAATCAATATTTATTGCCCAGGTTCTGCAGTTTTAGGAAATATCCCACATGTGGCCCTAGTGTGCTAATGGACTGAAGTACCGGCCTCAGAAGCAAAGGAGCACCTAGTGGATTTTTATTAGAATATATTTTAGGCACCATGTCAGGTTTGAAGGGCTCTTGCGGTGCCAAAACAGTTGAAATCCCCCAAAAGTGACTCCATTTTGGAAACTACACACCTTAAGGAAATTATCTAGGGGTATAGTGAGCATTTTGACCCTACAGGTTTATTGCAGAAATTATTGGAAGTAGGCCGTAAAAATGGAAATCTACATTCTTTCAAAGAAAATGTAGGTTTAGCAATTTTTTTCTAATTTCTACAAGGAACTAAAGGAGAAAAAGCACCACAAAATTTGTAAAGTAATTTCTCCCGAGTAAAACAATATCCCATATATGGTAATAAACGGCTGTTTGGACACACGGCAGGTCTTAGAATGGAAAGTGCGCCATTTGGCTTTTGGAGCTCAAATTTAGCAGGAATGGTTTTTGGAGGTCATGTCACATTTGCAAAGCCCCTGAGGGACAAAAACAGTGGAAACCCCCCACAAGTGGCCCCATTTTGGAAACTACACCCATTGAGGAAATTATCTAGACGTATAGTTAGCATTTTGACGCCGCAGGTTTTTTGCATAAATTATTGGAAGTAGGCCGTGAAAATGAAAATCTACATTCTTTCAAAGAAAATGTAGGTTTAGCTAATTTTTTCTCATTTCCACAGGCACTAAGGGCACGGCCAGATGTGGCAGAGTTTTTCCGCTGCAAATGTTGGTGCAGATTTGGGGCAATGGCGCAACGAATCTGCACCAACATTTGCATATTTGACAGGTAATTCAGACGTTGCAGAATAGACAGCGGACTTGCCACAGATTTCAGTTTTTGCATTGCAAAGGCTGAAATCCACAGTGAAATTCCGCTTCTTCTCTGCAACAGACAGTGCATGATGTGGAGGGAAAATTCCGCACCGCAGCCTATGGTAAATGTATTGAAACAAATGTAAAAAACGGCCGCTGGAGAATTCCACTGCGGATTGTCCGCAGCGGAATTCCACAGCAATTCTGCCACATCTGTCCGTGCTCTAAAGGAGAATAAGCACTGCAAAATTTGTAAAGCAATTTCTCCCGAGTAAAACAATACCCCACATGTGGTAATAAACGGCTGTTTGGACACACGGCAGGGCTTAGAAGGGAAAGAGCGCCATTTGGCTTTTGGAGCTCAAATTTAGCAGGAATAGTTTGTGGAGGCCATGTCACATTTGCAGAGCCCCTGAGGGGACAAAATGCCCAAAAAGTGACTCCATTTAGGAAACTACACCCCTTGAGGAATCCATCTAGGGGTGTAGTTAGCATTTTGACCCCACAGGTGTTTCATAGAATTTATAAGAATTGGGCAGTGAAAATTAAAACAATCCTTTTTCTTAAATAAGACGTAGCTTTAGCTCAAAATTTTTCATTTTCTCAACAAATAAAGGAAAAAAAGAACCCCAACATTTGTAAAGCAACTTCTCTGGAGTACGGAAATACCCCATATGTGGTCATAAACTGCTGTTTGGGCACATGGCAAGGAACAGAAGAGAAGGAGTGGCATTTGGCTTTTGGAGCACAGATTTTGCTGGATTGGTTTCTTGACACCATGTCACTTTTGCAAAGTCCCTAAGGTACCAGTACAGTGGAAACTACCCAAAAGGGACTCCATGTGTGATACTACAGCCCTTGAGGAATTAATCCAGGGGTGCAGTGAGCATTTTGACCCCACAGCTGTTTCATAGATTTTATTTGAATTGGGCAGTGAAAATAAAAATGTATTTTCTTTTCCAATAAAATCTAGCTTTAGCGCAACATTTTTCCTTTTTTTAAAAAATAAAGTAGAAAAAGAACCCCAGCATTTGTTAAGCAATTTCTCCCGAGTATGGCAATACCCCATATGTGGTTATAAACTCATTTTTGAGCACACGGCAGGGCTCAGAAGGGAAGGAGTGACATTTGGCTTTTGGAGTGAAGATTTTGCTGGATTGGTTTCTGGTTGAAAAGTAGCATTTGCAAAACTCCTGTGGGATTAAAACAGTGGGGGGAAAAAAGGTGACCCCCATTTTGGAAACTAAACCCCTCAAGGTATTCACCTAGGGGTGTAGTGAGCATGTTAACCCTGCAGGTGTTTAGCATAAAATAGTGTGCACTCGATATTGCAGAGTGAAAATTGGATTTTTCAATAGATACGCCAATATGTGGTGTCCAGCTTGTGCCACCATAACAAGACAGCTCTCTAATTATTATGCTGTGTTTCCCGGTTTTAGAATCACCCTATATGGGGCACTAATCTTTTGCCTGGACATTTGACAGGGCTCAGGAGTGAGAGAATACCATGCGAAATTGAGGCCTAATTTGGCGATTTACACATAATTGGTTCACAATTGCAGAGGCTCAGATGGGAAATAATAAAAGAAACCCCCCCAGAAGTGACCCCATTTTAGAAACGACACCCCTCAAGTCATTTATTAAGGGGTGTAGTGAGCATTTTCACCCCACAGGTCTTTTCCATAAATAAATGCGCTGTGTATGGTGCAAAGTAAAAATTACAATTTTTCCCAAGAATTGCCAATTCAGTGGCAAGTATGTAGTGCCCATCTTATGCCACTGTAGACACATACCACAAAAATTGTTAAAAGGGTTCTCCCGGGTATGGGGGTGCCATATATGTGGAAGTAAACTGCTGTTTGGGCACACTGTAGGGTTCAGAGCGGAGGGAGAGCCATTTGGCTTTTGAAGCGTAGATTTTGCTTGGTAGTAGTTTTGTTTGAGTCTTGCTGGTGTTTCCGTTTATAATGTGGGGGCATATATAAGCTGGGCAGGGTACATCAGGGGCATAGTCAGGTGGTATAATAATGGGGTAAAGAATAAAATAATCCATAGATGTGTGTTACGCTGTGAAGCAATCCTTTCTGCACAGGCCGATGTCGCACTGATAAACGGTGTCTTTTTGCTGGGAAGTGTTATCCTGGTATAATACTTGCGCCCTCGCTTCTGGCCAGATATGTTTGGGCCCCCCTTCCTGGTTCCCTAATTTTAGGGCCCCGATAAATCGGCTCTTGAAACAGACAAAATGTTCCCCTCTGATCTGCACAACTGCATATTTTTTATTCACTGACTTATTGGAGCCTTAACTAATTTTATTTTTTCATAGACGTAGTGGTACGAGGGCTGTTTTTTGTGGGACGAGCTGTAGTTAATATTGGTACCATTTCTGATTACTTTTTATCCTATTTTTTGAGAGGCAAGGTGACCAAAAAAATAGCAATTCTGGTATCGTTTTTTAGGGTTTTTTATACAGCGTTCACCATGCGTTATAAATTACATGTTACTTTTATTCTGCGGGTCAGTACGATTCCGGCGATACCTAATTTATAGCACTTTTTTATGTTTTACAACTTTTTGCACAATAAAATTACTTTTGTAAAAAGAATGTCTTTTTTCTGTCGCCATAACTTTTTAATTTTTTCGTCGATGGAGCTGTATGATGGCTTGTTTTTTGCGAGACAAGCTATAGTTTTTATAGGCACCATTTTTGGATACATGCGATTTATTTCAATTTTTGTCGGGCAAAGTGACAAAAAAACAGAAATTCTGGCATTATATTTTACGTTGGTTTTTCTTTATGCCGTTCACCACGTGGAAAAAATAACATAATATTTTTATAGTTTAGGCCGTTACGGTCGTGGCGATACCAAATATGTATGGTTTATTTATTTTTTTCAATAATAAAGGACTTGATAAGGGATGTGTTTTATTTTCTTACTTAAAACTTTTATTATATTTTTGACAACTTTTTTTCACTTTTTTATTTTCACTTTTTTTTTCACTTTTTTTACACTTTACTTTAGTCCCACTAGGGAACACCAGGTCCAACTGTCAGATTTTTTTTCTAACACATTGCACTACCTACATAGTGCAATGTATTGGATCTGTCAGTCATTCACTGACAGCAAGCCGATTAGGCTTCGCCTCTGAGCGGGGCCTAAACGGCTTCCGTAATGGCAAACAGGAGGCCATTGCTAGGTCTCCTGATGTAATAATAGCAGTCGGCAGTCGTGCAATTGCAGGGCACAGCTAGCGATCTGCTAGCAACCACAAAGATGCAGCGATCGCATCCGAACGCTGCATCTGAGGGGTTAATGGCAGGGATCGGAGCTTGCTCCGGTTTCTGACATTACAAGTGGATGTCAGCTGTAACATACAGCTGATATCCACCGCTGATGACGCCGGCTTATCTCCTGAGCCGGCGCCATCTTGCCGGCGACTACGGAAGCCTTTCAGGCCCCGCCTCATGGTGGGGGCTGGAAGTTTAACTTGCTAGGCACACTGGGAGGCCAGTATTAGACCTCCGGTTGCCCTTGCAGCCACCGACACCCCGGCGATTTCAGTGCTGGGGTGTCGATGAGCTGCAAACACCTTAAATGTAGTGATCGCTTTTGACGGCTGCATTTAAGGGGTTAATGGCCGGGATCGAAGCTAACTTCAGTCCCCGCCGTAAGGCCTTATTTACACGAGTGTATTTAACGTCCGTGATACGCTCGTGAAAATCACGCGCATCGCACAGACCTATGTAATTCAATCGGGCCATTCAGACATTCCGTGATTTTCACTCAGCGTGTGTCCGCTGCGTAAAACTCACGACATGTCCTATACTTGAGTGTTTTTCGCGCATCACGCACCCATTGAAGTCAATGGGTGCGTGAAAACCACGCGCAGCCCACGGACGCACATCCGTGTGCGGTGCATGATTCGCGCAACAGTAGATCAAGAGATGAAGGGAAAAATAAAACCACTTTCTTCATTTCTTTTTCTAAACCTCAAAACCGCATGTCATAAGGAAGTCATATGCGTGAAAATCACGCAGCCACGCACCAAACAATTATGACACACGGAACTGCAATGCGCGCAAAACGCTGCATTTTTTTGCCTGCGCAAAACGCACACGTTCCTGTGAATTTCGCCTTACAGCAGGATGTCAGCTGTAAGATACAGCTGACATCCGGGGATGATGGCACCGACTCAGCTTCTGAGCCGGTGCCATGCATTTGTCGTAAGTATACGACATATTGCGGGAAGCACTGGCTTTCCATGTCGTATAATTACGACAAATGTCGGGAAGGGGTTAAAGGCACTGTACATATAATATCAAATACATTGCAAACTTTAATTTACACCAGGCTTCTGGCTGTAATAAAATTGAATACATTACGGTAACATAAAACAAATTACATGTCACATCTAGTAATGTCCTAGTGGGTTATCACACTACATAACTAAATATTGTCATTGGACAGTCATTTGTCATAGTTTATTTTAAGGAGTATGTGCACCTTTGCAACAATTTTCTTTAAATGTTTTCTCCAATGCGTCTAAAATAACAAAACGAAACAACTTTGCAAATAATTATTTCCATTGTTCTACTTTTTTGTATATACAGACCTTTGCATCTCCATGGTTACAAATCTATAAACACAACATGTGAGTAGTCTGCTCTAGCAGTCATATATTATTCTGGTAAGTGCTATATACACACAAAGGGGGTTATAACTCTTAGTACACTCCAGAGGTGCATTTACTACCTTACATCAAAACTTTTGCAGCCAAGTTAGTGTGAGAGAGACAGAAAGGGGGAACACAGTATAGAGCATTGAGAGAAAGGAAGAAGCAGGGAACATTCACTGAGCTCAGAGCTTGCAGCTCCACTTGCAGGCATGTCACAGGATTCAAGTCTTAACTCCTTAACGCCAAAGTACGGATATATCCGTCCTCAGCAGCTGCTAGTTCGCGCAGGAGGACGGATATATCCGTCCTGTGATGGCGCGGGTACTGCCACTGTACCCATGCGATCAGCGGCAGGAGCACGGCTGTTATACACAGCCTGGCTCCTGCTGCAACTGCCGGAATCTAAGCGCGCTCCGATTCTGGCCGTTTAACCCATTAAATGCTGCTGTCAATAGTGACAGCGGCATCTAATGTGTTTGACAGAGGGAGGGAGCTCCCTCTGTCACCCGATCGGCGCCCCCGCAAACATATCGCAGGTCGCCGTCGGGTTTCCATGACAGTTGGGGGATTAACAAAGACCCCCAGGTCTGTCTTCAGCAACTGCCTGTTAGGCGATGCCGGAGGCATGACCTAACAGGTTGCCTGTCAGTTTTAGGGCAAAGCCCCACGTGGCGGAATTGCTCTTGAATTCCGCTGCGGACACTCCGCAGCGTTAATCCGCAGCGGAGCCGTTTCTCCATTGCCTTCCACTTCTTTTTAGTAGGCTTCGTTTAGACGAGGCTGAAAATTCCGCTGCGGAGCATAGGCTGCGGTGCGGAATTTGGTGTCCGCAGCATACAATGGATGTTGCGGACCAGTGGCGGACTGGTTGCGGACTCATTGCGGAAGTTCTCCATTGACTTCAATGGAGATTCTAAATTCCGCAATGAAGTCCGCAGATGTCATGCACATGTTATGTGTGCTGCGGATGCGTCTTGCTTTTTGGACATGACATTTCTTCATTCTGGCTGGACTTATGTATTTCTAGGTCTACAGCCAGACTGAGGAAGTCAATGGGGCTCCCGTAATTACGGGAGCGTTGCTAGGAGACGTCAGTAAATAGTCACTGTCCAGGGTGCTGAAAGAGTTAAGCGATCGGCAGTAACTGTTTCTGCACCCTGGACAGTGACTACCGATCCCAATATACAGCAACCTGTAAAAAAAATAGAAGTTCATACTTACCGAGAACTCCCTGCTTCTGTCTCCAGTCCGGCTTCCCAGGATGACGTTTCAGTCTAAGTGACGGCTGCAGCCAATCACAGGCTGCAGCGGTCACATGGACTGCCGCGTCATCCAGGGAGGTTGGGCTGGATGCTGAAAGAGGGACGCGTCACCAAGACAACGGCCGGTAAGTATGAAATTCGTTTACTTTCACTAGGGAAAGTGCTGTCCCTTCTCTCTATCCTGCACTGATAGAGAGAAGAGAAGCACTTTTACTGTAGTACGCAGCAGCTAGTCCGCATCAATTTACTGCACATTTTGGACAGATCTGCCGCAAAATCTGCAACGCAGATTCTGTGCGGCATTGATGCGGACAGCTGCGGAGGAAAACCTCCACGTGGGGCCATGCCCTTACACTGACCGGCAATAATGCTTTGGTATTCTAAGTATACCAAAGCATTATATATGCGATCGGCACATCGCATAGTGAAGTCCCCTGGTGGGACTTAAAAAAAAAATGTCAATCAGTTAAATAAAGTTTGTGGGAAAAAAAAAAAATAATAATTACAGTCAAAATCGAATAAAACTACTTTTTTGCCCAAAAAGTGGTTTTATTCAGTAAAAGTGTCAAAACAAATAACACATACACATATATGGTATCCCCGCGATCGTAACAACTTGACCAATAAAATGAACACATTAATTAAACTGCCGGATGAACGGCGTACAAAAAAAACGCAAGAAACACGGCAAAATTCTCTCTTTTCTCCCATTCCCCCCATAAAAAATAAAATAAAAGTTAATCTTTAAGTCCTATGTACCCCAAAATAGTACTAATGAAAACTACACATTGTCCCGCAAAAATCAAGCCCACATACGGCCACATCGACGGAAAAATAAAAAAATGACGGCTCTTCAAAACGCGGCGATTCAAAAACAAGTAATTTTTGTGCAAACGTAGGAAAAACATATAAAACCTTTACATATTTGGTATCCCCGTAATCGTACCGACCCATAGAATAAAGTTAACATGTTATTTACGCTGCATAGTAAACAGCGTAAATTTATAATGTGAAAATTAATGCTGGAATAGCTGCTTATTTTCAATTCTCTCCTAAAATAAAGTTAATAAAAGTTAATCAATATATTATAAGCATCTAAAAATGGTACAATTACAAAATACAACTCTTCCCGCAAAAAAACAAGCCCTTATACGGCTATGTCGACTGAATAAAAAAAAAGTTACGACTCTTGGAATGCGACCGTGAAAAAACCAAAAATAATCCTTGGTCATTAACGTGCAAAATGGCCCGGTCATTAAGGGGTTAAAGATAAAAGATACAAAACAGAAAATTGTCAACAACAAAGTGCAACTTGAACCATTTCAGTTTTACAGATGCACCTAAAAAAAAATGTTTCCATGACAAAGGTGCACTTCTAAATACGTTTTAGACATAAATTATATGCTACGTTTATATGCAGGGTTAAATAATTGTCATCTTTCCTGTGATATACTTGATACAAGTTAATAACATAATGTGAAATTAGGTCACTGATGTTGAAAATTACTTACTCTTTCCTTATTAGATAGAACAACGCAACAGGCGGTTTATTGTCTCATGAGGTAAATATACACTTTTGATGAATAGATTTCTAAATATCGAAATTTGCATGATCATGATTGCCTTTCGTTTATTGTGAAATAGATTGCAATTCATGATCCATCATAATTAGTGCACTCCAACTACAAATACACACAAGGCATAATAATACCATACCATAGAGTAACACATATAATATTGAAACATATAAAAGATAACTTTAGCTTAAGGACTGGTCAGAGTAACTCGCTGCTATATTTAATGTCTCTTTTTAATAGTTATCACAATCCTGTATCTATCACACAGCAGGAATATAATAAAACCCTTTGTGGATATAGGCTAGGCTATGCACAGCTGGTACAACAAGAGATTAAGTTACCCATACACTAAACTGAGTGATTGATGCCTGAGCTTTTCATCTCGCAAAGTGCAGTTTTGTTACATAATTACAAACATTATATGCAGCGCTAAATCCATTTCCTCACAATAAATTGAAGGGTTGTTCTGACTGAGTTATGAAAGAAATTATGAACTAATTTGTGGCAGCAACATCTGTTGTGTGCACGAAAAAAAGCTTCTGTGAGACAAAAAATAATTTATTTCCCTCAGTGATAAAGCTATTTATTATACAAAAGCAAAACACATTACATTCTGTATCGGTATTAGAAGAAAAGCCATTGCTTTGTTTCTGAAAAATTAAAATGTCTCATTATTTTTGGAGGATTTGAAAGTAATTAGAATAAGGATTCAGAGCACCGAGCTTTGTTTATGAAGCTATGAATACTATATTGCTGTTACCTGAATGTATCTGCATAAATAGTTTTTGCCATTTTTTTTTTTAAGAATAAAGTTTCAGCTTCTGTATCGCAGTGCAAAAAGATGATCATTTTTATTCATACATGTAATTTTAAATAAATGTATGTTCAACTTTTTTTCTTTTTTTAATTCTGTTTACAGGGCTAGGTGACAATTTGCCAATGTCTATGGGGCATTTAGGCCTCATGCACACAAGTGTATTATGACTCTACACAACTGTATACAGAGCCGTAATATGGCACCCATAGAAGTCTGTGTGGAACCTACTTTACCTTTGTATATATCTGACTTCATACAAAGCCATACGGAGGTTTTGTCTGTCAATTTCCAACTGGTGTCGTATTATGAAGATATGCTTTCTGCTTTACTTTCAATTTGGCGCCACACAGAGACTCTGAGACGCCATGTGTCTCCGTACATGAGGCCTTAGATATTTTAGCAGGTACTAACACCAGAGGCATTAATGGGAGATTCCTTTGAAAAACTCCACATTTTTGTATGTTGAAAGGTCAAAAAGTAAATGATAGTGTCACACGTTTATCTTCTTAACCCTTTTGGGCTGGCAGAGAGGTGCCATTCTTAAAGGGAACCTGTCACCAGCATTTCACCTATTAAACCAGCAATACCTGGTGGTAGTGGGGGGGGGGGAATCATTTCTATATAACCTATAATTATGTTCATAGCTTGAGTATTCCGTTTTTTAGTGTTCCCATGCCGTATGCTAATGAGCATAAGAGTCATATCTTCGTTTATAAAGAGTCACATCTTCATTCCTCAAGTCTTCCTGAGTTTACCCCGCCTCCTTACTTTTGATTGACCGCTCCTCGCCTTCCGCCAGCACACAAAATCCCACACTTGTGCATTGATGTCCTCTTCTGGGGTGTGCGCACAAAGGGATACTGGATTGTTATGATAAAAGGCGCAAAATGTTTGGAGACCGTTATTTACAGTCGGAGGAGGAGTTTAGGAGCGGGGATAACGGCAATGAACTTTTGATAGCGGCGGCCAGTGAGGGATAAGTAAAGTTCAATAGGTGAAATGCTGGTGACAGGTTCCCTTTAAACAAGACAGAAAAAAACGGAATCTTTACTTTATGCTTTATGCACTGACTGTAGTTCTCAAATGTGATTTGAACAGATGTCTGATGTAAGTCTATATAAGCTATATAATTATCTTACTTACTAATAATCGTACCTATAAATCTGTACATCATTTCCTCATCCTCATCTGTTTTTTTTTTCATTTCAGCTTTGTTATATTTTGATGAAATGCTTTTCTTACATGTTCCAGATATTGTTTCGGTACTCTTCAATAACATTAAAAAGACATTCACTTTTCTATTCCATCATCAAATTACCTATTTAACACACTTTTTAATATGACAGCCATACATCAGCTTGGAACTTGCACATTGTTTAATGCAATAGGTGATGTGTGGCCTTAAATTAAAATTCATTACCAGATAAGACATTACTGAGAGCTATAATAAGATTTTAAATTAATTTGTTAACGTTTCACAGGATGTGCACGTTATTAATATTCTCTACCATAAAAAGATTATTACAAATTCAGTAGAAAGAAAGACATTTTTTTTTAAACTATGTTCCTGCCTAACATTTATAGGCCATGCTTTTAGAAAAAAACATTCTCATTTCTGTTCATAATGGTCCAATAGGCTTTTAGTGTAACTTTGACTGTTTTTTCATATGTAAGACATCTAAATATACCACTGATTTTAGATCTTCACCATGTGATCCTATTATCTACAGGTGAGCAGTATCTAAATACTTTATCATAGTTTTAAAAAGGTTGTCTGATGAAAATTGCCCCTTCTCTAAAGCTAGCCGGCCAGCTGATCACCTCGGCTGACTTTTGGAATCTCTATTTTAGGCGTAATTTACACTTTGCATTTTGAGTAGGATATTCTTGGAGCATTCAGTCATACTTCTCACCATAGGCTCCAAAAATCTCTACAAATCTGTAAACTGGGTATTACACATTTGTCTTTAATTACTGTAAATATCTGATTGCCAACCGCTGAATTAGAAATGTCTAAATGTGAGTTGTCTGCTTCCCTTTACTGCCGCAACCTCTAACTATTTCAATCTCTTGGATTATTTTTTTGAGTCATCTACAGACTTAATTTCGATTTTCTAGATAAAAAGTTGCTTGACATACAGTACTTTTGTTTGAAGAAAGTAAATGATCACAACAGTCTATTAAAAAGTTCATAACAAGTCTCCTTTACATCTGAATGTATGTTACGCCCTATTTCCATCACAATTATGGCCTCCATTTAACATATACACAGGGAAAAGCCCCACAGTGGCATTTGTCACCTCTAGGGTCCCATTGTAAAAAATGTAAACTGCCCAGTATATGTTTTTTTCATGGATACCATTGTATGGAATGGCATACCACACTATTTTCTAACTTTTTTCATGGTATACTAATCTATACTGGCCAGATGGAAGCTAAAAGAGGCCCGAGGAAGCATTCTGAAGAGCGAAATGGCCATCACCGAGATGTATTCTGCTTCTCAGTCCTGCTGGCTTTTTTATCGTGTTTGATGAAATAAAAAAATACGAAACTACATTGGTAAATGCCAAATTTTTCATACTTTGTTTGGAGATTGAAACACCTTAAAGGTTTTTTTTTTTTTAAATCCTACTGTGCGATGCTGCTGGCCATTGTAAACCATGCTGCAGCAGTGACAAATTTGACTTCCACAGTCACAAATAAGTGTAGAACATCAGAATTGGTTCAGGCTGCTGCTATCAGAGTCTCACCTGGAAGTCAGTAAGGGGAGAAGACCAGGTGATTGACATAGGGGGGGAGCTTGGGGAGTCGCTTTAAGGGCACATTCATATGTGGCGGACTTGCTTTGGAATTCCGCTGTGGACAGTCTGCAGTGGAATTCTCCAGCGGCCGTTTTTTACATTTGTTTCTATACATTTTTATGAAAGTTAGTTCAGACGTTGCGAAAAACTCCACTGCGGACCATAGGCTGCGGTGCAGAATTTTCTGTCCGCAGCATGCACTGTCAGTTGCGGAGAAGCGGAATTTCACTGCGTATTTCAGCCTTTGCAATGCAAAAACTGAAATCTGTGGCAAGTCCGCTGTGATTTCTGCAACGTCTGAATTACCTGTCAAATATGCAAATGTTGGTGCAGATTCGTTGCGTAACTGTCCCAAATCTGCACCAATATTTGCAGTGGAAAAACTCTGCCACGTCTGAACGTGCCCTAAGGGTGTATTAACGCAGTGTGGTTTTGTCACCTTTTTCCCCTCATGGCCAAAAATTGCATTGCAAAATCGCATGCATTTTTACCACGATTTGCCATAATTTCCATGCTAACTTGAAAACCGCTGCAAGATCATATGCATTTTTGCAGTGCAGTTTTCAGTCGTGCTGCAAAAAACTTGGAAAACCTCACTGTATGAATACACCCTAATATATTTAGTACAAAAATACATATTTTGTATTTGAGTAAACAAAAGTTCTTTTTGGACAGTATTTTAAAGCACCAGGGAATGTGAACACACTATAAAAATATTATACTCCAATGTCTAAAATGTCCATTCATTGTTTATAATTATTACATTATGGTTTGTTTTTTTATTGCGAGTCTACCAACCTCTGTTGTCCTCTCTTTAATCATAGATAATGAAAACATTATCTATGAGAAAATGAAATCTATATTCTATTTACAGAAGGAGTCAGCATATCAAAAATCCATTTGGACTCAATATACAATTGTATAAAATGAAATATTATTCTAGAAACTATGACAAAAACTACACAATTTGCTTTTGTCTGTATATAAAGATGCAAAATAAAACCTTTTTTTTTTTTTTTAAATGCACCAAAAATTAATCTAGAGATAAGTGCAAGTCAGTCAGTGGTGAGTGAGATTTATGTTTTGAATTATATCGTAGCACAATATGTTGATAAGCTATGGATTAGTCTCTTATTAGAGGTGATGCCTTCTAGATTTGATACTAGTAAATAATGTATTGCTTGTTGTGACCTTGAGTGGAGAGGAGTTGTAAATTTTACCATTAAAATATATTACCAGGATTCTTAATTTTCTCGAACATATGAGAAGTAATAAACAAATATTTTCTAGTTTATTCATGCGGATCTGATGTGTGCAGTTGGATTTAGGGCTGCCTGTACCACCCTATTATGATCGATATCTGTTCTATGTGGTATAGATTCATAATATGATGCTAATGTTATCCTATGGAGGTTTCTATGTGATGCAGTATTCTCATACTGAGGTGTTTGTTTTTTTATATACACAATGCTGCCATATAAAAAAAACAAACCATCATGACTTAAGCTAGAGTATAGATGCTGATTTTACACCATGGAAGTTAGTGGAGACTGAAAAATCGGACCGGTGTATAATCAGAAGCTCGTGCGACAAAGTGAATTTATGCTTAGCTTATGGCTGAGTGTCCTTGGCTATTTCCACCGGCCTCTGACACTACTTACTTTAACAATAGGTACTTTTGGTGAACCAGATTCTGACCCAATTTCACTCCTGACTAGTCTGTGCCTGCCCTGACCAGACTGATTACCTGTGTTGCTAGAATTACACCTGTCTGGACCTCGGCTTCTTTACAGCTACACATCTATCTATTGTCCTGGCACTGTTGGACCTTCTCACTTTCAATCAACTGTTGCTAACGGAGATTACTCTGGGATGGCGACCTGAGGATTCATTCCGGGAAAGACCATATCTATGCAAGGATGTTTCAAGGTGAAGACCTAATAATCCCTTCGAACTCTATCGTAACAGTGACATTTACAAATCATTTTATTATAATATAGATATAATATGTATGTGTTCTTTCTTTTTTTAATAGTATCGTATGTATTTAAAGACGCTCTTTTTTTCCCTATATCAAATTATTTCCTTTATTGAATTTAGCATAGGCCAATGCATCTTAATGAGTAACACTTACTTCCACTCCCTATTTCCAATGACTGGTTTCGAAAATGTGCAATCCCCGGTCAATCTTTGCACACTAAATGCTTGTCTTTTGCGGGTATACAGCGCGTGTTCACCCCACGGGATGGTGGTGATAGACATGTTAAATTACTGTGTTGTGAAGCAACCTGGATAATAAAAATGGAGGCTCTAGGACCTCTGGGTTTGAATGATAGGAACGACCTATCTGCTTGTCTAACATAAAACCTTCAAATAGGTATGTTTTCCACTTTGTAGTCAGTCTATTAACTAGCTGTTTATAATATGTATGTTTTTCTACAAATATTTGTATGTTTTTATATATATTGCCGTGAGAAGAAGGAAGTGTTTGATGAGACAAGGTGTGGGTATTTAAGTGTGTGTGCACTGAAGCCCAGTATGCCTTGATAAAGCGTCTGGAGGACGTGAAACAGTCGTCGGCTCTATTGTCTTCTAATCCCGTGTTGCCTGCCTCAACATAGAATAAAAAGAAAGCTTTTTTGCAAGTGGTGAGTGCCGTGCTGTCTATTCTTCTACATGTTGATATATATTAAAAAAAAATAAAAGCTAACAAAACTGGTATATCTGTGTCCATAAAAGTCTGAACTATTACATTATGATGTTATTTAACCCGGTCGGCCAACGCCATAATAAAAAAAAAAAACATCCAAATTTATATTTTTTGGGGACCTTAGCTCCCCAAAAAAATGGAAGAAAAGGTGATCAAAGAGTCGCATGTGCCCCAACATGGTACCAATAATAACTACAGCTCGTCTCGCAAAAAAATAAGCCTCACATTGCTCAAGCAACGGAAAAATAAAAAAGACCTGGTGACACAAAACAAATTTTTTTTACATTTTACATGTTGCAATCGCTATTTTTTGCGCATTTCACCCCACAAATTTTTTGCAGATTCCTAGTACATTATGCGGTACATTAAATGGTGCCATGGAAATCTACAGCTTGTCCTGCAAAAAACAAGTCCTCATATGGCAATGTCGACAAAAAAATAAAAAATTATGGTTTTTGGAAAGCGGGGAGGAAAAAATGAAAATGAAAAAATGAAAAAATGAAAATGAAAAAATGAAAATTGGCCGTCTCATTCACCTTGAACATAACTTACCAAAACTATGTTAGACTGTATGGATATGACAATATTTAAAATCACTCTTGGAAAGGACTAGTTAAAAAGGTTAAGTGATACTTAAAAGGGATTTCTTTTACCTTTAAAATGCTTGTCCCATCAGGACAACTCCTGCCCAAAGGACAAACTCTTGGCGATCAGTACCCCTTCTGTGACACTACTGGGGAAATGTATTGCATGGCTCACATTCAAATGAATAGCCGACAATCACATGGTTGCACCATGTCATTCAGAGCTGGAGCCATTCTTTCTAGTGACTCTGGATACTAGAAGGGATCCCATGCGTTTCGAATCAGACAAACCCTTCAGCAAGAAATAACTCTCTTTTTCTCTTGTCAATCTTTTTCTGCTGGAGCATTACCAGCAAGAACATGGTGATGTCTGTGCTTCAATATTGGTCGTAGTCCATGCCAAAATGTAAAAAATACTGCTTCAATTTATCTTGCAATTTTTCTTCTTAACTCAGCACAACATTAAAATAAGAACAAAAGGAATTAGTTATGTATCTGAACCAGAAATTGGTGCAACATTAAAAACATCTTTGCAGCATATAATCAATGTTTGTGAAAACTGACCACCAACTGGCAGGCACCTCATCTGGTGAAATCTGGATTGGAAAGGGTTTACCTATATACAGGGACACTATTGGCCCTTTTCCTATAGTATATCAATGCCTGCTAGGGTATATTTAAGAAATGCTGGTAAGAAAACAAAAAAAGAACAACTTACCAAAATCCTTCCCCCTACTGGGGAAAACCTGGTCCATATGTATAAAACACTGCTATAAAAACATCACATCCATCCGTCACATGACCACATCATACAATGGATTTAATGACATGTATGTTTATATACAGTTCTAAATATATTAGATATTGCCTGCATGTGAATATGTTTTGTAACTGATGGATGTGACCTCAGCACGGGGCAGCGCAATTGTCTTTTTTCTCAGATTTTGGTACGTTTTTTGTTTTACATTACAGCATATTTACATTTTACATTAAAAAAAATGTAAAATAACAGAAAACACCTGTTCTTCAAACTGAAATTTATATGTAGATATGTAGGTGTGCTCACATTATCAGCACTTATATGCTAATTTCTAATGTGCAGGGCAGTCGAATGACACATATACTAGCAAAAAAAGTTTGTGCGCTTCATATTTTCATTTCCTTTTTATTTCATTCTAAATTTATGTTTCATTATTTATCATTTGTGTATGCATAGTTTTATTAAGAAAATATTCTCCATTCATGTTAAGGACTAAAAAATTCAATGTTCAAATAAAGAAATAATAGAGCAATATAAAATATTAATTTCTTAGATGTTGAATAATCTCAACAAGTTTTTTCAGTATTATTGTTGTTCTTCTCTGATGGATTTTTTGTTCTATGAGACTGAACAAATATAATGACATTTCAGATATTTTTACATTCACAACACAACGCTTATGTAAAGAACAGCAGGTCAAATGTGTACAATTTTATTTCTATGGAATTGTGCTGGAATCAACAAAACAGAGTTCAAAAGCAACATAAATTATTCCTAAACAGTCTATATGAAAATCAGTGCTTGAGTGAGGTGACTAAAAACACATTGGAGCAGATTTATCAATGTATGTACATACCTTGAAAAATATGGTGTTCATACAGAATGCCTTGCTTGGAAAGCCCATGTACCACTTTTTCCTACACAAACAAATGTGTCGGACGTAGCATCAGAGTTGTGCAGAGTGCGATTGATCAGAAAAAAAAATCTGCAATTTTTCTTGTTAGGAAAGTAGCCAACATTTACACCAGGTTTATTCTGGCTTTGTTTTTAGCCGGCACCAGATTTACCAACAGGATATACAATACAAAATACAGTACAAAACATTACAAAACAATATTTTTTTAGCGCTTTTCGTCACTACGAATCAAAGCGCTGAACATAAAATGGAAATAGTAATGTGAGTATATTTAGGCACTTCCTAAAGATTCCCATAGGGCTTTCACTTCGGAAATATCTTTTCTTTATTTAAAGAGGCTCTGTCACCAGATTTTGCAACCCCTATCTGCTATTGCAGCAGATAGGCGCTGCAATGTAGATTACAGTAACGTTTTTATTTTTAAAAAACGAGCATTTTTGGCCAAGTTATGACCATTTTTGTAGTTATGCAAATGAGGCTTGCAAAAGTCCAAGTGGGTGTGTTTAAAAGTAAAAGTCCAAGTGGGCGTGTATTATGTGCGTACATCGGGGCGTTTTTAATACTTTCACTAGCTGGGCGCTCTGAAGAGAAGTAACATCCTCTTCTCTTCAGAACGCCCAGCTTCTGACAGTGCAGATCTGTGACGTCACTCACAGGTCCTGCATCGTGACGGCCACATCGGCACCAGAGGCTACAGTTGATTCTGCAGCAGCATCAGCGTTTGCAGGTAAGATCGACTTACCTGCAAACGCTGATGCTGCTGCAGAATCAACTGTAGCCTCTGGTGCCGATGTGGCCGTCACGATGCAGGACCTGTGAGTGACGTCACAGATCTGCACTGTCAGAAGCTGGGCGTTCTGAAGAGAAGAGGATGTTACTTCTCTTCAGAGCGCCCAGCTAGTGAAAGTATTAAAAACGCCCCGATGTACGCACATAATACACGCCCACTTGGACTTTTGCAAGCCTCATTTGCATAACTATAAAAATGGTCATAACTTGGCCAAAAATGCTCGTTTTTTAAAAATAAAAACGTTACTGTAATCTACATTGCAGCGCCTATCTGCTGCAATAGCAGATAGGGGTTGCAAAATCTGGTGACAGAGCCTCTTTAAATATGTCCACAGATGAATGTGAGTCATGGAGGTGAAGAGTGAGCTCCACTGTATTGAAGCTGAAGCTCAAGCATCATTAGCTTTCAGGTGGATTCTGGGAACAACAAAGTTTATTTTGTCAGAGTAGTGTAGTGGTTGAGTTGTGGTGTTTGGTACTAGTAAATCTTTGAGACATGAGGGGCCCAAGGTGTTAAGTGTTTTAAAGTAAGGCCATATTTATATAGAAATCTGCATTTTATTGGAAGCCACTTTTCTTGTAGGCTTACATACAGGACATTGAAGGGGTCCAGTCAGGAGGAGACAAATTCATCTATATGTTTTCAGATGTTATAACTTTTTTAATTTTTATACTGATATAGCTATATAAAGTCTTTTTTCTTTTTTGGGGGGGGGGGGCTGGACTTTTTGGACTGTGCCATTTTAGGGTACATATACATGCTAGCATTTAATATCATAGGGAAAAGCCTAAAAAAAAATATTAGACCATACAGTAGTTTGGATTTTTTTTTTTTTACATCGATTATCAAGGATCATAAATAATGTTTGTAAAAAGAAAAAATTGTGCATTTATGTTTTACTTTTATTAGCTTACAATTCTTTAATCCTATAAAGGATTTTGATGACTGATTTAGATTTTTTTTATTATTATAATGTAATGACCCAATCCTTTAGCTATTGCACAAATGTTTAACAATTGATTCACAAGTAATTCTGCATTTTAATCTTTATAAAAAGTGGATTAGATTTGGATAGAATCTGAAATAAAAAAAAAAACGAGTAGTTTACGTCAAATTTTAGACTGATAGAAATGCTATCATAGTGAGACGTGAAAGGTGACAGCAAATATGGACAAAAGTTAATATATTTTTAACCTACCAAATTATCTGAAAGTAATGAGAGAATGTGATATGTTTGTATAAGTTTAGACGTCTGGAAACAAAATTATACTCATACTTTTCATGCTCTTTATTTGCAAGTTTTATATTTTAACTCAATTAAAGAAAGAATATTGCACAAAACTGTTTTCTGTTTTTGTAGAATTGTTTTTTTGCCACTTTGTTTGTAAAGGATGTTATAATAGTTAAAGTTAACCCAGGACAAATATTAATCATAAGTACAATGGACATTCTTAGGGCGGGTTCACACATGGCGGAATTTCACTTAAATTCCGCTGCGGACACTCCGCAGCGTTATTCCGCAGCGGAGCCGTTTCTCCATTGACTTTCACTTTAATTTAGCAGTGTTCGTTTACACGATGCGTACAATTCCGCTGCGGAGCATAGGCTGCGGAGCGGAATTTGGTGTCCGCAGCATGCTCTGTCTGTTGCGGAGCAGTGGCGGACTCATGGCGGAATTTCTCCATTGACTTCAATGGAGATTCAAAGTTCCGCAATGAAGTCCGCAGCTGTCATGCACATGTCATGTGTGCTGCGGATGCGTCTTGCTTTTTTAACTTGACATTTCTTCATTCTGGCTGGACCTATGTATTTCTAGGTCTACAGCCAGACTGAGGAAGTCAATGGGGCTCCCGTAATGACGGGAGCGTTGCTAGGAGACGTCAGTAAATAGTCACTGTCCAGGGTGCTGAAAGAGTTAAGCGATCGGCAGTAACTGTTTCTGCACCCGGGACAGTGACTACCGATCCCAATATACATGTATCTGTAAAAAAAAATGAAGTTCGTACTTACCGAGAACTCCCTGTTTCTGTCTCCAGTCCGGCCTCCCAGGATGACGTTTCAGTGTAAGTGACGGCTGCAGCCAATCACAGGCCAAGCACAGGCTGCAGCGGTCACATGGACTGGCGCGTCATCCAGGGAGGTCGGGCTGGATGCCGAAGGAGGGACGCGTCATAAAGACAACGGGCGGTAAGTATGAATTTCTTTTACTATCACTAGGGAAAGTGCTGTCCCTTCTCTCTATCCTGCACTGATAGGGAGAAGGGAAGCACTTTTCCCGCAGTCCGCAGCAGCTAGTCCGCATCAATTTTCTGCACATTTTGTGCAGATCCGCAGCCGTAATCCGCAACCCGGATTAGGTGCGGCATTGATGCGGACAGTTGCGGAGGAATTCCGCCATGTGTGGTCATGCCCTTAGCACCACACAATAACAAAATAGCTGCATGATTTTGGGCTGTACAGGAAAATCTGCAAAAATAATGCCCTCTTCTCTGACATTACTTACTGCTCTGCAGCTACTGGCTGAGGCTGCACCTCACAGACTTCCTGCTCTGGCCAACCCCTGCTTGCACTCTGCGCACAATCCTATTAATGCTGACAGCTTTCGGCTTCCTTTTTACTGCTTCCTCCTGCATTTGGATCAGAAAGTAGAGAATTATCTGAAAGGTAGCAGAGAGTTCTCAGTGTTATCAGTATTACAGTGCATTAGGAAAGTCTTCAGACCCTTTAACTTTTTTCACATTTTGTTATATTGAGGCCTTGTGCTTTAATAAAATAAAAATTCTAGTTTTCCGCATCAATCTGCACTTAATACCCCATAATGATCAAGTGAAAACAGAATTGTAGAAATTTTTGCAAAATTATTAAAAATGAAAACGTCAAATTTCACATGAACATAAGTATTCAGACCCTTTGCTATGAAACTTGAAATTTAGCTCTGGGGCTTCCCATTTCTCTAGATCATCTTTGAAATGTTTCTGCACCTTGATTGGAGTCCACCTGTGGTAAATTCATTTGATTGGACGTCAGTTGGAAAAACACACCCCTGTCTATATAAGGTCTAACAGCTGACAATGCATATCAGAGCAAAAACCAAGCCATGAGGAGGAAAGAACTGCCTGTAGAGCTCAGAGACAGAATCTGGGAAGGCACAGATCTGGAGAAGGGTACAAAAAACTTTCTACTGCACTGAAAGTTCCCAAGAGCGCAGTGACCTCCATAATTCTTAAATGGAAGACGTTTGGAACAACCAGGACTCTGCCTCGAGCTGCATGCCCCACCAAACTTAGTAATTGAGGGAGAAGAGCCTTGGTAACAGAGGTGACTAAGAACCCAATGGTCACTCTGGCTGAGCTCCAAAGATCCTGTGTGAAGATGGGAGACACTTCCATAAGGTGAACCATCACTGCAGTTTGCAAAAAAAGCACTATAAGGACTCTCAGACTGTGAGAAACAAGATTCTGTGGTCTGATAAAACCAAGATTGAACTTTTTGGCCTCAATTTTAAGTGTCATGTCTGGAGGAAACCAAGCACTGCTTATCACCCACTACTATCCCTACAGTGAAGCATGGTAGTGGCAGCATCATGCTGTGGCGATGTTGTTCAGCGGCTGGGACAGGGAGACTAGTCAGGGTTGAGGGAAAGATGAATAGAGCAAAGTACAGAGATATTCTTAATGAAAACCTGATCCAGAGTGGACAAAAAAGAGAAGGGAGGAAACCTCCAGCTCATCAATCCTGCGTCCCAAACTCGAACCTCGCTCGGATCCCCGCGACGGCCCACAGTGAGTAATATGAAATAGGAAGGAAGAATGATCCAATGCTCTGGACCTCAGACTGGGACAAATGTTCCCCTTCCAACAAGACAATGACCCTAAGCACACAGCTAAGACAACACAGGAGTGGTTTGGGGACAACTCTGTGAATGTCCTTGAGTGGCCCAGCCAGAGCTCTGACTTGAACCCAATCAAACATCTCTGGAGAGACCTGAAAATAGCTGTCCACCGACGGTCCCCATCCAACCTGACAGAGCTTGAGAGTATCTGCAGAGAAGAATGGGAGAAAATCCCCAAATCCAGGTGTGCAAACCTTGTGGCATTATACCCAAGAAGACTGGGGGCTATTATCACTGCCAAAGGTGCTTTAACCCCTTCCCGCATTTTCACGTACAGTTACGTGATGGGAGCTGGTGTTTTCCCGCGATTCCACGTAACTGTACGTGAATGAGATGGAGCTGGCTCAGAGCCAGCGACATCACCGCCGGATGACAGCTGTATCTTACAGCTGGCACCCTGAGGAATCGGCCAGGACCGGAGCTAGCCTCCGGTCTGACCGATTAACCCCTCACATGCTGCGTTCAATAGAGATCGGAGCATTTGAGGAGTTTATAGCCACTATATAGTGATCGCTGGGTTGCCGGGGGCTGCAAAGGCGATCGGAGGCCTAATATTTACCTCCCGGTCTGCCAGTAACGGAATCCTCCTATGCCCCGTCATCGGTGGGGCCCAAAAGGCTTCTGGTACCATCGGCAAGATGGCGCCAGCTCAGCTTCCGGCTCAGAAGCTGAGCCGGCGTCATCAGCAGTGGGTGTCCGCTGTATGTTACAGCGGACATCCCACTGTAAAGGCAGGAAACAGAGCTACCTCCGATTCCTGCCATTAACCCCTTCAATGCAGCGATCCAATGCAATCGCTGCATCAAAGTTGTTTGTATGAAATCGGCAGCCTGCCATGCGATGGCAAGGCTGGCGACTGCTACCATGGCAACAGGAGGCCTAACAATGGCTTCCTATATGCCATTACGGAAGCCGATTATGCCCCATCCGCAATCAGAGCTTGATCGGCTTGCTGTCAGTGAACAACTGACAGTTCTAATACATTGCACTACATAGGCAGGGCAATGTATTAGAACATCAAACAAACAGTTGGAGCTTCAAGTCCTCTAGTGGGACTAAAGAATAGTGTAAAAAAAAAAGTGTAAAAAAAATGAAAAATAAAAGTTGTAAAAAATACAATAAAAGTTTCAAGTAATAAAATAAAACACAATCGCCCTTTTTCCCTGATCAAGTCATTTATTATTGAAAAAAATAATAAAGCCATACATATTTGGTATCGCTGCGAGCGTAACGACCTGAACTATAAAAATATTATGTTATTTATTCCGCACAGTGAACGCCGTAAAAAAGAAAACTAAAAAATACTGACATAATTGCTATTTTTTGGTCACTTTGTCTTCCAAAATTGAAATAAAAAGTGATCAAAAAGTCGCATGTACCCAAAAATGGTACCTATGAAAACTATAATTCGTCTCGCTAAAAACAAGCCCTCATACAGCTCCGTCGACGAAAAAATTAAAACCGTTATGGCTCTCACAACTTGGCGACAGAAAAAATCCATTCTCTTTACAAAAGTTATTTTATTGTGCAAAAAGTTGTAAAACATAAAAAAGTGCTATAAATTAGGCATCACCGGAATCGGACTGACCCGCAGAATAAAGGTAACATGTAATTTATAATGCGTGGTGAACGCTGTATAAAAAGAACTAAAAAAACATGCCAGAATTGCTGTTTTTTGGTCTCTTTGCCTCCCAAAAAAAAAAGGATAACAAGTGATCAAAAAGTCGCATGTACCCCAAAATGGTACCAATAAAAACTCCACCTCGTCCCGCAAAAAAACAGCCCTCATACCACAACGTCTATGAAAAAATAAAATTAGTTAAGGCTCCAATAAGTCAGGAAATAAAAAATATGCAGTTGTGCCGACCCGAGGGGAACATTTCTTCTGTTTCAAGTGGTGAATTATCAAGGCCCCTAAAATTAGGGAACCAGGAAGGGGAGGGCCCATTCATATCTGCTCGTAGTGAGGGTGCCCATATTATACCAGGACAACACTTCCAAGCAAAATTCCTCAAACTGCAAAGACGCCGAGTGTGGACCAAAAGGGGAATAAGTAAGGACCATTTATTAGTGCGACACCGGCCTGTGCAGAAAGGATTGTGTTACAGCGTAACAAATATCTATGGATTATTGAATAATTTTTTTTTACCCCATTATTATACCACCTGACTATACCCCTTATATACTCCGCCCGGCTTACATGTACCCCCACATTATATACGGAAACACCAGTAAGACTCCAAACAAAACTACTACCAAGCAAAATCCACGCTCCAAAAGCCAAATGGCGCTACCTCTGTTCTGAACCATACAGCGTGCCCAAACAGCAGTTTACTTCCACATAAATGGCATCGCCAATACGGGGGAACCCTTTTAACCATTTTTGGCGTGTGTGTCTCCAGTGGCACAAGCTGGGCACTACATATTTGCCACTGAAATGGCATATCTAGGGAAAAATTTAAATGTTTACTTTGCACCTTCCGCAGCGCAATCATTCATGGAAAAGGCCTGTGGGGTGAAAATGCTCACTACACCCCTTAATAAATGCCTTGAGGGGTGCAGTTTTCAAAATGGGGTCACTTCTCAGCAGTTTCTTTTATTATTTCACATCAGAGCCCTGCAATTGTGAGCCAATACTTTGTAAATTGCCAGATTAGGCCTTAATTTTACATGGTACTCTTTCACTCCTGAGCCTGGTCGAATGTCCAGGCAACAGATTAGGGCCACACATAGGGTGTTTCTAAAACAGGGACACACAGCATAATAATTAGAGAGCTGTCTTGTTATGGTGGCACAAGCTGGGTGCCACATATTGGCATATCTATGGAAAAATATTCCATTTTCACTCTGCAACATCGAGTGCACACCAATTTCTGCCAATCACCTGTGGGGTTAATATGCTCACTACACCCCTAGGTGAATACCTTGAGGGGTGTAGTTTACAAAATGGGGTCACTTCTGGGGGGATCCACTATTTTGGTCCCACAGGGACTTTGCAAATGCGACATAGCGCCCAGAAACCAATCTGTACTCCAAAAGCAAAATCTGTACTCCAAAAGCCAAATGACGCTCCTTCCCTTCTGAGCCCTACTCTTTGCCCAAACAGCAGTTTATGACCACACATGTGGTATGGCCGTACACAGAAGAAGTTGCTTTACAAGTGTTGGGGTGCTTTTTTTCATTTATTTGTTGAGAAAATGAAAAATGTTCAGCTAAAACTATGTCTTATTGAAGAAAAAGGATTTTTTTTATTTTCACTGCCCAATTCTAATAAAATCTATGAAACACCCGTGGTGTCAATACGCGCACTACACCCTTAGATGAATTCCTCAAGGGGTGTAGTTTCGTGAATCGAGTCACTTTTGGGGAGTTTCCACTGTACTGGTACCTTAGGAACTTTGCAAAAGTGACATGATGTCAAGAAACCAATCCAGCAAAATCTGTGCTCCAAAAGCCAAATTGCGTTACTTCCCTTCTGATCCTTGCCGTGTGCCCAAAAAGCAGTTTATGCCCACAAATGGGGTATTGCCCTACTCCAGAGAAGTTGCTTTACAAATGTTGGGGTTCTTATATTCCTTTATTTGTTGAGAAAATGAATAATTTTGAGCTAAAACTACGTCTTATTGGAAAAAAAGATTTTTTTTTATCTTGACTGCCCAATTCTAATAAAATTTATGAAACCCCTGTGAGTTCAAAATGCTCACTACACCCCTAGATGGATTCTTCAAGGAGTGTAGTTTCCTAAATGGAGTCACTTTTCTGCTAAAAATCAGGTATCGCCGGAATCGTACTGACCTGCAGAATAAAGTTAACATGTAGTTTATAATGCATGGTGAACGCTGTATAAAAAAACCTAAATAACTATGCCAGAATTGCTGTTTTTTGGTCACCTTGCCTCCCAAAAATAAGATAGAAAGTGATCAGAAAGTCGCATTTACCACAAAATGGTAAAAAATAATAACTATAGCTCATCTTGCAAAAAAACAGCTCTCATACCACTACACCTATGAATAAATAAAATTATTCCCAATTCTAATAAAATCTATGAAACACCTGTTGGGTCAAAACGCTCACTACACCCCTAGATGAATTCCTCATGGGGTGTAGTTTCCTAAATGGAGTAACTTTTTGGGCATTTTCATTGTTTTGGTCCCTTAGGGGCTTTGCAAATGCGACATGGCCTCCGCAAACCATTCCTGCTAAATTTGAGCTCCAAAAGCCAAATGGCGCTCTTTCCCTTCTAAGCCCTGCCGTGTGTCCAAACAGCCGTTTATGACCACATGTGGGGTATTGTTTTACTCGGGAGAAATTGCTTTACAAATGTAGTGGTGTATTTTCTCCTTTAGTCCTTGTGGAAATTAGAAAACATTAGCTAAACCTAAATTTTCTTTGAAAGAATGTAGATTTTCATTTTCATTGCTTACTTCCAATCATTTCTGCAAAAAACCTGCGGGGTTAAAATGCTCACTATACCCCTAGATAATTTCCTCAAGGGGTATAGTTTCCAAAATGGGGTCACTTTTGGGGAATTTCTACTGTTTTGGCACTGCAAGAGCCTTTCAAACCTGACATGGTGCCTAAAATATTTTCTAATAAAAAAGAGGGCCCCAAAATCCTCTAGGTGCTTCTTTGCTTCTGAGGCCTGTGCTTCAGTCAATAAGTGCAGTAGGGCCACATGCTGGGTATTTCTAAAAACTGCAGAATCTGGGAAATAGAAATTGAGTTGCGTTTCTCTGGTAAAACTTTCTGTGTTAAAAAAAAAAATAGATGAAAAATGCATTTCTGCACAAAAAAAAAGAAATTTTAACAATTCACATCTACTTTGCCTTAATTCCTATGAAACATCTAAAGGGTTAAGAAACTTTCTAAATGCTGTTTTGAATACTTTGAGGGGTAAAGTTTTTAAAATGGGGTGACTTATCGGGGGTTTCTAATATATAAGGCCCTAAAATCTGCTTCACAACTGAACTGGTCCCTGTAAAAATAGCCTTTTGAAATTTTCTTGAAAATGTGAGAAATTGCTGCTAAAGTTCTAAGCCTTGTAACGTCCTAGAAAAATAAAAGGATGTTCAAAAAAAACAATGCCAATCTAAAGTAGACATATGGGTGATGTTAATTAGCAACAATTTTGTGTGGTATTACTATCTATCTTACAAGCAGATACATATAAATTTTAAAAAATTCTAATTTTTGCAATTTTTCGCTAAATTTTGTGTGATTTTCAAAATTAAATACTTAATGTATCGAGCAAATTTTGCCAGTAACATAAAGTCCAATGTGTCACGAGAAAACAATCTCAGAATCGCTTGGATAGGTAAAAGCATTCCGAAGTTATTACCACATAAAGTGAAACATGTCAGATTTGAAAAAATTGTCTGTGTCCTGAAGGCCAAAAGAGGCTGCGTCCTTAAGGGGTTAACTAAGTACTGAGTAAGGGTCTGAATACTTATGTCAATGCAATATTTTAGTTTTTCCTTTTCAATAAATTAGCAAAGATGCCTAACATTCTGTTTTCACTTGGTCGTTCTGTGGTATTGAGTGCAGAATGATGGGGAAAAACTTTATTTTAGCACAAGGCCTCAACATAACAAAATGTGGAACAATTTAAAAGGTGTGAAGATTTTTCGAATGCATTGTATGTGGAGAGTGCATGCAGCGGGTGGGCAGGGCAGGAATCCTGTGAGCTTAAAGTTCCTTGGGGTCCAGAGGGAAATATTTAATGACCCTGTTATGTGAACTGACCCTAGTGTGTCTACTCTACTTATGAATATTTGCCTGGAGTTTCACATTAAGTATTCATTTGTCTGGTTGAAACTAGAAATCATAGGCAAAGCACAGCTGGACAGGCTAGGGAGAAGATTCTAGATTTGTGTCCTACACAACATGTGACCTTGTCATTTCACTTTCCTTTTGTTACACCCCATGGCAACTTTTGGTCGTTCCCAAGATCTGCAAGCAGAGCTGTGAATTTGAGCTATAAGACAGGCTGTAATTCATTTGAGTAAGTAATGAATTTAGTTGCTGACCTTTATATGTAGATCAAGCAAAACACATTCCTAGTTACACAATTTTTTTTAATCCATAATAATAGTAGATAACATTAATTTAGATTATAAAAGACATTCAATTACCAATATTAACTGTAAATCAAATACGATATATGGTTGATTAAAAAAAAACAACTACTAAGAGGTGGATCTTTGGTCATTTTTAACGTTTTCTTTGACCCAAAATATATTCTTACGAAAAATATAAAATTTTAAAACATTTTAAGAATAATGTAGTGGATAAAAGTTATTTTTAAATAACTGTTTGTGAAACATACATTTTAACTAAATAAGTAGAGTAAACTCTCTCAGAAGTTTTATTTTAAATCTTATATGCTCAATGTGTTACTCCATTAAAAACAATGTCAAAGTGTCCGTCCGTGTCTCGAGACCCCTATCTGTCTGTTTTTAACAGTAATACACATACACATACCGGGTATCCCCATACCCATAATAACCTGCACCAAACAGTGACATAATCAACTATGGCAATTGGTAAACAACATTACCAAAAAACTTGCCTTTTTCATGCATTTCACCATTCTAAAAAATTATTTTAAATTAATATACTGTATATGTGTGTAGTAAAACCAGTCTTTTCAGGATGTAATATTTGTAAAACACTATTTGGGAATCTTTCAATGACCCTAAAAGCTGATGGGTTATCTTATTCACAAACACCATATCCTGCACCGTCTCCGATCTGTCTCCCAAACTCAATTGGAAAAAAAAAGGGAAAAAGAAGCGAAATAGGCGCTCCTCTAAGGTAAATATAGTCGGGATCCGTGAGGTGAAATAACAAGAGTCATATACGTGAGTAAATAATGGTAGTCAACTCACCTATTTGAGTTGTGCAGGATGGTCAACACAACTCAATTTTCAAGCATTTAGCAGTATGTCACTGCAATAGAGAAATCCACAGTATGCAAAGCTTGGCAAGTTAGACATCGGGTGTGCATAGGAAACTACTTCAGCCGATGGTAAAGTTAGTTAGGAATCACAAGGAAATAGAAAATTTCTGGTGGAGGTGTTCCTGTGTCCGTGATGTCGATGCGGACGTTTCAATTGATGAAGACTCTGGCATATGCCTGATGAAGACCCTGGTACAGGGTTCAAACGCGTTGCAATCTTTTTTTATAATTTTTAACCCCCTCTGTCACAGGGTTTTAGATAATAATAAAACATTTTCATTTTTATGAAACCTGAGTTGTTTTCATAAATTGAAATTTCCACATCAACATCATGGACACAGGAGCGCCTCCAACAGGAGTTATACTTTTCCTTGTGATTCCTAACAAACTCATCAATTGGGTATTACTGTTTCCGTGCGACTTTGACATACTTATACCCAGCTGCAACTTTAAGCCTACACTATGATTATTAAATGACTATGATGATATGTTATACAGATTTCTCTATTTTAAGAGCCGTCATCATAAAAGTGTATTACAATTTTTTTTACTCAGCATGACTAAATTAATTATCGGCCTGACAAAAACAGTTATTAAAATTCAAAAAATATTTTTTTTAATATTGACAAAAAAATATAACTCTGATCAAAAGTTATTTTGCTGACTTCAAAGATAATACACATTTTAAAATGTTACAACACATTAAAATGAGAAGTGAGAGATGGCACTGACATGTCAGCTTTCATCATTTCTCATTAATGTTTGTAATTAAAATCTCTTTTCCAATAAATTAAACAACCTTCCTGGCCCTCAAAACGGCTCAGGGAGCCGATACTCATTTCTGGCTGGTTTAGACGTGATACATTTTGGATTTTAATATATTTATTAGCAGCAACAAGAGGGTCATGTTCTAGAAAAAGGACCAATAATCCTAAACTGGCCGTTACATTATAGGAAGCATGTTTCCATACTTTGGCAGAACTTATGGTATTTGGCAAAACTTGTATGTACATATTAAGCAAATTCTTGCTTTAACCCCTTCAGGACCAAGCTCATTTTGGCCTTCAGGACCAGACCCATTTTTTAAAATCTGACATATTTCACTTTATGTGGTAATAACTCCGGAATGCTTTTACCTATCAAAGCGATTCTGAGAATGTTTTCTCGTGAGACATTGGACTTTATGATAGTGGAAAAATTTGGTCGATAAATTCAATATTTATCAGTGAAAAACACCAAAATTTTGTGAAAAATTGCAAAAATTTGCATTTTTCTAAATGTAAATGTATCTGCTTGTAAGACAGGCAGTTATACCACAAAAAATTGTTGCTAATTAACATCCCCCATATGTCTACTTTATATTTGCATCGTTTTTTAAACGTCCTTTTATTTTTCTATGACATCACAAGGCTTAGAACTTTAGCAGCAATTTCTCACATTTTCAAGAAAATTTCAAAAGGCTATTTTTACAGGGGCCAGTACAGTTGTGAAGCGGCTTTTAGGGCCTTATATATTAGAAACCGCCAAAAAGTCACCCCATTTTAAAATCTTCACCCCTCAAAGTATTCAAAACAGCATTTAGAAAGTTTCTTAACCCTTTAAATGTTTCACAGAAATTAAATCAACATGGAGGTGAAATTTTCAAATTTCATTTTTTTTTTGCAGAAATTCATTTTTTATCTATTTTTTTTGTAACACAGAAGTTTTTACCAGAGAAACGCAACTCAATATCTATTGCCCAGATTCTGCAGATTTTAGAAATACCCCACATGTGGCCCTAGTGTGGTAATGGACTGAAGCACCGACCTCCGAAGCAAAGGAGCACCTAGTGGATTTTGGGCCTCCTTTTTATTAGAAAATATTTTAGGCACCATGTCAGGTTTGAAGGGCTCTTTCGGTGCTAAAACAGTGGAAATCCACCAAAAGTGACCCAATTTGGGAAACTACACCCCTTGAGGAAATTATCTAGGGGTCTAGTGAGCATTTTAATCCCACAGGTTTTTTGCAGAAATTATTGGAAGTAGGCCATGAAAATTAAAATCTACATTCTTTCAAAGAAAATGTAGGTTTAGCTAATTTTTTCTAATTTCCACAAGGACTGAAGGAGAAAAAGCACCGCAAAATTTGTAAAGCAATTTCTCCCGAGTAAAACAATACCCCACATGTGGTCATAAATGGCTGTTTGGACCCACGGCAAGGCTTAGAAGGGAAAGAGCGCCATTTGGCTTTTGGAGCTCAAATTTAGCAGGAATGGTTTGCGGAGACCATGTCGCATTTGCAAAGCCCCTAAGGGACCAAAACAGTGAAAACGCCCAAAAAGTGACTCCATTGAGAAAACTACACCCTTTGAGGAATCCATCTAGGGGTGTAGTGAGCATTTTGACCCCACAGGTGTTTCATAGATTTTATTAGAATTGGGCAGTGAAAATAAAAAAAATCCTTTTTCTTCAATAAGACGTAGCTTTAGCTCAAAATGTTCAATTTTCTCAACAAATAGAGGAAAAAAAGAACCCCAACATTTGTAAAGCAACTTCTCTGGAGTACGGCAATACCCCACGCGTGGTCATAAACTGCTGTTTAGACACACGGCAGGGCTCAGAAGGGAAGGAGCGCCATTTGCTTTTGGTGTAGAGATTTTTCTGCATTTGGTTTCTGGTCGCTATGTTGCATTTGCAAAGTCCCTGTGGAACCAAAACAGTCCCCCCCAGAAGTGACCCCATTTTGGAAACAACACCCTCAAGGTATTCACCTAGGGATGTAGTGAGCATGTTAACCCCACATGTGTTTTGCAGAAATTCGTGTGCACACGATGTGGGAGAGTGAAAATGGGAATTTTTCCTTAGATACGCCAATATGTGGTGCCCGGCTTGTGCCACCATAACAAGACAGCTCTCAATTTTTATGCAGTGTTTCCCTGTTTTAGAATCACCCTACGTGTGGCCCTAATCTTTTGCCTGGACATTCGACAGGGCTCAGGAGTGAAAGAGTACCATGTAAAATTGAGGCCTAATTTGGCGACATATAAAGTATTGGTTCACAATTGCAGAGGCTCAGATGGGAAATAAAAGAAACCCCTGAGAAGTGACCCCATTTTGGAAACTACACCCCTCAAGGCATTTATTAAGGGGTGTAGTGAGCATTTTCACCCCACGTGTCTTTTCCATAAATGATTGCGCTGCCGAAGGTACAAATTAAAATTTTGCCCTAGATATGCCAATTCATTGTCAAATATGTCGTGCCCAGCTTGGGCCACTGGGGACACACAACTCAAAAATTGTTAAAAGGGTTCTCCCGGGTATGGCGATGCCATATATGTGGACATAAACAGCTGTTTGGGCATGCTGTAGGGCTCAGATCGGTGGGAGCGCCATTTGGCTTTTGGAGCGTGGAATTTGCTTGGTAATAGTTTTGTTTGGAGTATCACTGTTGTTTCCGTTTATAATGTGGGGCATATGTGAGCTGGGCAGAGTACATCAGGGGCATAGTCAGGTGGTATAATAATAAGGTAAAAAAATATAATAAAATGATCCATAGACGAGTGTTACGCTGTGACACAATTCTTTCTGCACAGGCCGGTGTCGCACTGATAACTGGCGTCCTTCCTTATTCCCCTTTTGGTCCACACTCTGCACCTTTGCAGTTTGGGGAATTTTGCCGGGAAAGTGTTGTCCTGGTATAATACGGGCACCCTCGCTTCCAGCAGATATGTTTGGGCCCTCCCCTTCCTGGTTCCCTAATTTTAGTGCCTTGATACATCGCCTTTTGAAACAGAAGAATTGTTCCCCTCGGGCCGGCACAACTGGATATTTTTCTTTCCTGAATTATTGGAGCCTTAACTTATTTTATTTTTTCATAGACGTAGTGGTATGAGGGCTTTTTTTTACGGGACGAGCTGTAGCTTTTATTGGTACCATATTGGGGTACATGCGACTTTTTGATCACTTGTTATCCTTTTTTTGGGAGGCAAGGTGACAAAAAAACAGCAATTCTGCCATAGCTTGTTTTTTTTATATACAGCGTCCATCGCGTGGCAAGGCTGCCGATTTGCTACAAACCTCTAGGATGCAGCGATCACAATGGATCGCTGCATCGAAGGGGTAAGTATTAGCCCTCCGATCGCCTTTGCAGCCACCGGCACCCCAGTGATCACGTTGCTGGGGTGCCGGTGACTATAAACTCCTCACATGCTGCAATCTCTATTGAGCGCAGCATGTGAGGGGTTAATCGGCCGGATCGGATGCTAGTTCCAGTCCTGGCCGATACCTCAGGATGACAGCTGTCACCCGGCGGTGATGTCGCTGGCTCAGCTCCGGAGCCAGCTTCATCTCCATGACGTACAGTTACGTGAAAAGGCGGTAAGCCACCGGTTTTAATCACGTAAATGTACGTGATTGGGCGGTAAGGGGTTAAGGCAAAGGCCACATACAAATGCAGCCATCATTATCTTGACTTTTAACGCATTAAATACGCAATGTCAAGAAACTTTAACTCGACCTTTTCAATCACTTTTCAATGGCTTTTGTTGTGTAATATCACACTGCAGCAAGTTATCACGGTCAAGATAAACTTGGCACTAAATACAGTAAAATTGCAGGATTAATGCAACATTCTCGCTGCCAATGTGGCCATGTATCCCCACGCAAGGCTTTATGCACAGTCATGTGCATGGAGGCTGTATGGCAACACGTGTAGTCTCTAAGGCTTTATCCCCTTCAAGACACAGCCTGTTTTGGCCTTCAGGACACAGCCAATTTTTTCAAATCTGACATGTTTCACTTTATGTGGTAATAACTCCGGAATGCTTTTACCTATCCAAGCAATTCTGAGGTTGTTTTCTCGTGACACATTGGACTTTATGTTACTGGCAAAATTTGCTCGATACATTAAGTATTTAATTGTGAAAAACACCAAAATGTAGCGATAAATAGCAAAAATTTGCATTTTTCTAAATTTATATGTATCAGCTTGTAAGACAGATGGTAATACCACACAAAATTGTTGCTAATTAACATCACCCATATGTCTACTTTAGATTGGCATCGTTTTTTGAACATCCTTTTATTTTTCTATGACATCACAAGGCTTAGAACTTTAGCAGCAATTTCTCACATTTTCAAGAAAATTTCAAAAGGCTATTTTTACAGGGGCCAGTTCAGATGTGAAGTGGATTTTAGGGCCTTATATATTAGAAACCCTCGATAAGTCACCCCTCAAAGTATTCAAAACAGCATTTAGAAAGTTTCTTAACCCTTTAGATGTTTCACAGGAATTAAGGCAAAGTAGATGTGAAATGTTCAAATTTCTTTTTTTTTTTGCAGAAATTCATTTTTCATCTATTTTTTTTGTAACACAGAAAGTTTTACCAGAGAAATACAACTCAATATCTATTGCCCAGATTCTGCAGTTTTTAGAAATACCCCACATGTGGCCCTAGTGCGGTAATGGACTGAAGCACCGGCCTCAGAAGCAAAGGAGTACCTAGAGGATTTTGGGGCCTCCTTTTTATTTGAAAATATTTTAGGCTCCATGTCGGGTCTGAAAGGCTCTTGCGGCACCAAAACAGTGGAAATCCCCCAAAAGTGACACCATTTTGGAAAATATACCCCTTGAGGAAATTATCTAGGGGTATAGTGAGCATTTTGACCCCGCAGTTTTCTTGCAGAAATTATTGGAAGTAGGCCGTGAAAATGAAAATCTACATTCTTTCAAAAAAAATGTAGGTTTAGCTAATTTTTTCTAATTTCCACAAGGACTAAAAGGAGAAAATGCACCACTAGTTTTGTAAAGCAATTTCTCCCGAGTAAAACAATATGCTGCATGTGGTCATAAACGGCTTTTTGGACACACAGCGGAGCTTAGAAGGGAAAGAGCGCCATTTGGCTTTTGGAGCTCAAATTTAGCAGGAATGGTTTGCGGAGACCACGTCACATTTGCAAAGCCCCTAAGGGACCAAAACAGTGAAAACACCAAAAAAGTGACTCCATTTAGGAAACTACACCCCTTGAAGAATCCATCTAGGGGTGTAGTGAGCATTTTAAACTCACAGGGGTTTTATAGATTTTATTAGAATTGGGCAGTGAAGATAAAAAAAATCCTTTTTTTCCAATAAGACGTAGCTTTAGCTCAACATTTTTCATTTTCTCAACAAATAAAGGAATAAAAGAACCCCAACATTTGTAAAGCAACTTCTCTGGAGTACGGCAATACCCCATTTGTGGTTATAAACTGCTGTTTGGGCACACGGCAAGGATCAGAAGAGAAGGAGTGCCATTTGGCTTTTGGAGCACAGATTTTGCTGGATTGGTTTCTTGACACCATGTCACTTTTGCAAAGCTCCTAAGGTACCAGTACAGTGGAAACTCCCCAAAAGTGACTCGATTCACGAAACTACACCCCTTGAGGAATCCATCTAGGGGTGTAGTGAGCATTTTGACCCCACAGGTGTTTCATAGATTTTATTAGAATTGGGCAGTGAAAATAAAAAAAATCCTTTTTCTTCAATAAGACGTAGTTTTAGCTGAAAATGTTTCATATTCTCAACAAATAAATGTAAAGGAGCACCCCAACACTTGTAAAGCAACTTCTCCTGTGTATGACAATACCACATATGTGGTCATAAACTGCTGTTTAGGCACAGAGTAGGGCACAGAAGGGAAGGAGGGCCATTTGGCTTTTGGAGTACAGATTTTGCTGGATTGGTTTCTGGGTGCTATGTCGCATTTGCAAAGTCCCTGTGGGACCAAAACAGTGGATCCCCCCCCAGAAGTGACCCCATTTTGGAAACTACACCCTCAAGGTATTCACCTAGGGGTGTAGTGAGCATATTAACCCCACATGTGATTGGCAGAAATTGGTGTGCACGTGATATTGCAGAGTGAAAATGTTTTTTCAATAGATATGCCAATATGTGGCGACCAGCTTGTGCCACTGGAGACACACACCCCAAAAATTGTTAAAAGGGTTCTCCCGGGTATGGCGATGCCATATATGTGGAAGTAAACTGCTGTTTGGGCACACTGTAGGGTTCAGAAGGGAGGTAGAGCCATTTGGCTTTTGGAGCGTGGATTTTGCTTGTAGTAGTTTTGTTTGGAGTCTTACTGGTGTTTCCATTTATAATGTGGGGGCACATGTAAGGCGGGCGGAGTATATAAGGGGCATAGTCAGGTGGTATAGTGGGGTAAAAAAAAACAATAAAATAATCCATAGATGTGTGTTACGCTGTGACACAATCCTTTCTGCACAGGCCGGTGTCGCACTAATAAATGGTCTTTACTTATCCCCCTTTTGGTCCGCACTCCGCACCTTTGAAGTTTGGGGAATTTTGCTGGGAAAGTGTTGTCCTGGTATAATACGGGCGCCCTCACTTCCAGCAGATATGTTTGGGCCCTCCCCTTCCTGGATCCCTAATTTTAGGGGCCTTGATAATTCGCCACTTGAAACAGAAGAAACGTTCCCCTCGGGCCGGCACAACTGCATACTTTTATTTCCTGGCTTATTGGTGCCTTGACTAATTTTATTTTTTCATAGACGTAGTGGTATGAGGGCTGGTTTTTTTTGTGTGACAAGCTGTAGTTTTTATTGGTACCATTTTGGGGTACACGCGACTTTTTGATCACTTGTTATCTTTTTTTTTGGGAGGCAAGGTGACCAAAAAACAGCAATTCTGGCATATTTTTTTAGTTCTTTTTATACAGCGTTCGCCATGTGTTATAAATTACATGTTACCTTTATTCTGCGGGTCAGTCCGATTCCGGTGATACCTAATTTATAGAACTTTTTATGTTTTACAACTTTTTGCACAATAAAATAACTTTTGTAAAGAGAATGGATTTTTTCTGTCGCTATGTTGTGAGAGCCATAACGGTTTTAAATTTTTCGTCGACGGAGCTGTATGAGGTCTTGTTTTTAGCGAGACGAGTTATAATTTTTATAGGTACCATTTTTAGGTACATGCGACTTTTTGATCACTTTTTATTTCAATTTTTGGAAGACAAAGTGACCAAAAAATAGCAATTATGTCAGTATTTTTTAGTTATTTTTTTTACGGCGTTCACTGTGCGGAATAAATAACATAATATTTTTATAGTTCAGGTCGTTACGGTCGCAGCGATACCAAATATGTATGGCTTTATTATTTTTTTCAATAATAAATGACTTGATAAGGGAAAAAGGGCGATTGTGTTTTGTATTATTTGAAACTTTTATTGTATTTTTTACAACTTTTATTTTTACTTTTTTGACACTTTTTTTGACACTTTTCTTTAGTCCCACTAGGGGACTTGAAGGTCCAACAGTTTGTTTGATGTTCTAATACATTGCACTACCTATGTAGTGCAATGTATTAGAACTGTCAGTTGTTCACTGACAGCAAGCCGATCAGGCTCCGCCTCTGGGCGGGGCCTAATCAGCTTACGTAATGGCAGACAGGAGTCCATTGTTAGGGCTCCTTTTGCCATGGTAGCAGTCGCCAGCCTTGCCATCGCGTGGCAAGGCTGCTGATTTGCTACAAACCTCTAGGATGCAGCGATCACAATGGATCGCTGCATCGAAGGGGTTAATGCCAGGAATCGGAGCTAGCTCCGGTTCCTGGCGATAGATCGGGGTGTCCGCTGTAACATACAGCGGACACCCACTGCTGATGACACCGGCTCAGCTTCTGAGCCGGAAGCTGAGCCGGCGCCATCTTGCCGATGGTACCGGAAGCCTCCTGGGCCCCGCCGACGACGGGGCATAGGAGGATTCCGTTGCTGGCAGACCGGGAGGTAAGCATTAGCCCTCCGATCGCCTTTGCAGCCACCGGCAACCCAGCGATCACGTTGCTGGGGCGCCGGTGGCTATAAACTCCTCACATGCTGCGATCGCTATTCAACGCAGCATGTGAGGGGTTAATCGGTCGGATCGGAGGCTAGCTCCGGTCCTGGCCGATACATCAGGGTGCCAGCTGTAACATACAGCTGTCACCCGGCGGTGATGTCGCTGGCTCAGCTCCTGAGCCAGCTTCATCTCCATGACGTACAGTTACGTCGAGATGCGGGAACAGTCCATCTCCCATGACGTAACTGTACGTGATTTTGCGGGAAGGGGTTATAGTATAAATGCCATATGATGTTTCTGTAATACTTCTGTAATACAGCATCTAATTCAACATGTCATGATTTTTATAGAATTAGACTTAAAAAAAAACTGTGTTTGACTCCGGTGCTGCATTATGGCTCTGTACAACTTAGAGGTTGAGCAGAGCTGTAATATGCCTGTGTGCATAATCTTTCAGTATTAAATGTATGCTGTACTTTGGCACGTCGGCGACTACAATGGAAGTGTAGTCCGCTAAGTCCGCCAGAGCAGGAGATGCTCTTTGTCAGTAGCTCTCTGGTTAAGTCTATAGATGGGGTCTTGAGCAGGCAATCCACCTATTTGAGGTCCATAATAGAGCATATGGTAATGGACAACCCAGGGGCGTAGCTAAAGGCTCATGGGCCCCGATGCAAAAGTTCTTATTGCCCCCCCCCCCCGCAAACTCCTCATGGCCGACGGTCCGCAGCTTTCAGCTGCATCGCTGGGTCTCCTAAGTGGCCCAACAATGCGCACTAGCAGCCGTGGCGTCACTAAGGCTGGGTTCACACACCCTATTTACGGACGTAATTCGGGCGTTTTAGAATTGAATTACGTCCAAAAATGCCTCTCAAAAGCGTTGGCAAACATCTGCCCATTCATTTGAATGGGTCTTACGATGTTCTGTGCCGACGGTCATTTTTTTTACGCGCCGCTGTCAAAAGGCGGCGCGTAAAAAAGACGCCCGCGTCAAAGAAGTGCCTGTCACTTCTTCAGACGTAAATGGAGCTGTTTTCCATGGAAAAACAGCTCCATTTACGTCCGTAATGGACGCAGCGAAAAACGCCTGCACAAAAACAGCACCGTAATTTTAGCCGTAACGGACGCTGCCGTGTGAACATTCCCTCAGGGCTTAAAATGTCAGTGGAAATAGACCCAATACATATGTGTCCGCCCAAAAAAAATGTGTGTATAGGAGACAGCATAGCATATCTATAGCACTACGACCCTATAAACTATGGATAGGATTAAATACATTGGCTCAGCAGACAGTATCACACATGATAGGATTAGATACAGTGGCTGAGCAGACAGTATCACACATGATAGGATTAGATACAGTGGCTGAGCAGACAGTATCACACATGATCGGATTAGATACAGTGGCTCAGAAGGCAGTATCACACATGATAGGATTAGATACAGCGGCTCAGCAGACAGTATCACACATGATTGGATTAGATATAGGGCCCAGCAGACCGTATCACACATGATAGGATTAGATACAGTGGCTCAGCAGAAAGTATCACACATGATAGGATTAGATATAGGGCCCAGCAGACAGTATCACACATGATACGATTAGATACAGGGCTCAGCAGACAGTATCACACATGATAGGATTAGATACAGTGGCTCAGCAGACAGTATCACACATGATAGGATTAGATACAGGGCTCAGCTCGCTGACATTGCGGCTCCAGCGCTGTACCCAGGAAAGGTAAGAATAATAATTTTGCTTCTTTATGTGTTACTGATTATTTTTGTGTGTTTGTGGTTTTTTACAGGTTCGGTTATTGGACTTCGGATTCGAGGACTTCAATGACAGCGTTTTTTTTATTCTCAATAAAATGGTTAATGAGGGTTGTGTTTTTTTATTTCAATAAAATATTTTTTCTATGTGCTTGTATCTTTTTCAACTTTATTATCACCGCCTTAGTAATGGCCGCTGGCTGATTGACAACCTCCATTACTAAAGCGGGGCTTAATGTTAGCAGGTGCAGAGGCCAACACTAACCCCCATTATTACCCCGGTACCCACCGCCACCAGGGGTACTGGGAAGAGCCGGGTACGAACCAGTACCCGTCCATCTGTAGTGACGGGCAGGCACCGGGGTGGCCGCATGCTGGTAGTATTAGGCTGGGGAAGGCCAAAAACAGTGGCCCCTACCACCCTGGTAATGCTGCCTGCTGTGTTGTATCTGGCTGGTTATGAAAATTGGGGGGGACCCGACATCGTTCTTTCAAATTATTTTTTTATTTTTTTAAATGACGTGGGGTCCCCCCATTTTTCATAACCAGCCAGATACAATAAAGCAGCAGCAGCCTAGCATCACCAGGGTGGGAAGGGCCACTGTATCTGGCCTTTCCCCTCCTGATACTACCAGCCTGCGGCCACCCTAGTGGCCGACCATCACTACCGATGGTCAGGTACTGGATCATACCCGGCTCTTCCCAGCACCCCTGGTGGCGGTGGGTACCGGGGTAATAATGGGGGTTAGTGTTAGCCTCTGCACCGGCTAACACTAAGCCCCGCCTTATCAATGGATGCTGTCAATCAGCCGGCGGCCATTACTAAGGCGGTAGTAATATAGTTTAAAGAAAAACACAAAGACATAGAAAAAATATTTTATTGAAATAAAAAAAAAACACACACAACCCTCATTAACCATTTTATTAATAATAAAAAAAAAGGCGGCATTGAAATAGTCCTGGAATCCGACGTAGTCCAACGACCGAACCTGTAAGAAAACACACAAAAAACGATTAGTAACACATGTGTTAGGCTTAGATACAGGGCCCATGTGTGATACTGTCTGTGGGACCCTGTATCTAAGCCTACCACAAGGTAGGCTTAGATACAGGGTCCAGCAGACAGTAATCTTATACAGTATAAGATTACTGTGTGCTGGGGCCCTGTATCTAAACCTACAGTGTGGTAGGCTTATATACAGGGCCCATCAGACAGGATCACACATGGGCCCTGTATCTAAGCCTAACATGTGATTGGCTTAGATACAGGGCCCAGCAGACAGGATCACACAATCTGTGATCCTGTCTCATGGGCCCCCTAAGCCTGCTACATCATAGGCTTAAAGGGGTTGTGCAGTCCCTAAACATTGATGGGGTCCGTCTCCCGGGACCCGCAAATCAGCTGTTTTGAAGGGGCCGCAGCACTCGTACGAGAGCTGCTTCCCCTTCATTTCACTACTCGCTCACACTGTGAATCGCCGACACGGATTCACAGTGTGACCAGAATGAAGTGACCGGAATGAAGGGGAGCAGCTCTCGTACGAGTGCTGCGGCCCCTTCAAATCAGCGGATTGGCGGGTCCCGGGAGTCGGACCCCGCCAGTCAGGGCTAATCTTACCTTCCTCTTCAGCCGCGGCGGTAGTTCTGTCGTCTCAATGCTGAGCGCGGCGCATAGCGCTGTGACGTCATGCGCTGCGCACAGCGCTTGACGTCAGGACCTCCGCTGCGATCCGGAACCAGGAAGGTAAGTAAAGTCTGTTACTATACTAACAGGGGCCTGCGGCCCGAGTTACTATAGTAACTTTTTATTGATGTGGTGCGGGGGGCAGTGGGCCCCCCTGGCTTCGGGGCCCGGTCGCAATTGCGACCGCTGCGACCCCTATAGCTACGCCAGTGGGACAACCCCTTTAAAGAATTTACAGTATTAAGTTACATTTTACTTATTTTAAAATGAACTACAGTAAAAAGAAGAAACATCTGATGATCCTCCGGGTTCTGGGTATTTTTATCAAGTTTCTCTTCATATGGCTCAAAAGGTGGAGAATCACTTTAATATAATATTTGATGAATGCAAACATAAACTTCTAAAAGGAAAAATTACGTGTATCCGTCATCCTAATAAACTGCATTATTGACTGTCATTTGTATTATTTATAAACTCATTCATCCTATTATGGTATCTAAAAAAACACTGTGGAGTTCTATGTAATTCATCTCTTCAGAAACATATTAAGTAAAATGTGCAGATTTCTGTTCTTTGGGGGGGGGGGGAAGAAAATCTCAAGACTCATTTAAATAGTTAATTTTAAATATGAAGTAACATTATTCATTCTATCAATCCCCTGGATGTTTTTATTGACAAATGAAAACTTTCGAATAATTCAATTACAGGAACTTTCACCAAATTTCTTTACTCCTGCTGATTGGGTTACAAATCGGAACAGAATTTTAATAACTCATTTACATTCCAAAGTAATAGTAATGTACCTTTTCTAGTAATTTCAGAGGGCTGGTTAATTGCCCTTAATTCTAATACCTTTGAAACCAATGTACAACAGACACATTTCAAATTAATGTACAATGTTCTACAAACTTTTTGAACTCTCAGTTGCAACTCTGCAACAGGTAAGTATGAGAATATGTAACATCAAAGTGAATATCCAACCTGGAAAATTGATAAGACCATTTTAAAGAGGCTCTGTCACCACATTATAAGTGTCCTATCTCCTACATAATCTGATCAGTGCTGTAATGTACTGTAGATAACAACAGTGGTTTTTATTTGAAAAATTATAATTTTTGAGCAAGTTATGAGCAATTTTAGATTTATGCTAACTAGTTTCTTAATGCCCAACCGGGCGTTTTTTAACTTTTGACCAAGTGGGCATTATAAAGAGAAGTGTATGACGCTGACCAATCAGCGTCAAACACTTCTCTCCATTCATGTCCATTTGTACTCAGCACAGCGTGATCTTGTAATATCATGCTGTGCTGTCACATACACCCACTTTAACTTTACTGAAGTGTCTTGAGAGTGAATAGACATTGCCTGCAGCCAGGACACGATGTCTATTCACACTGTGGATTGTGCGGTCCATGTCTAGTTTCTCACAATGCCGTCTATTCACACTCCCGACACTTCGGTAAAGTTTGTGTGGGACTTACTCACACAGCACAGCGAGATCACGCTGTACTGTGATTAAGTCCCACACAAACTTTACTGAAGTATCGGGAGTGTAAATAGACATCGTGTCCTGGCTGGAGGCAATGTCTATTCACTCTCAAGACACTTCAGTAAAGTTAATGTGGGTGTATGTGACAGCACAGCGTGATCTCGCAAGATCACGCTGTGCTGAGTACAAATTGACATGAATGGAGAGAAGTGTACATTACAGCGCCAATCAGATTATGTAGGAGATAGGGCACAGAGCCTCTTTAAGGCTGTTTTGTGCTCGGGTCTAACACTTTGTGTTAATTAATCTCTTAATGTATCTGTATAGTGATTGGAGCTCTGTTTTTCTGGCACAGAGCTTCAAGTTCCCTGCATAGACATACAGTGATTAGCCATAATATTAAAAACACCAGCCAAATATTGCATAGGTCCCCACATGCCGCCAAAACAGCTCTTACCTGTCGTGGCATGGACTCTACAAGACCTCTGAAGGTGTGCTGTGGTATCTGGCACAAAGACATTAGGAGAAGATCCTATACATCTTGTAAGATGCGAGGTAGGTCCTCCGTGGATCAGACTTGTCTTTCCAGCACATCCAACAGATGCTCAATAGGATTTAAATCTGGGGAATTTGTAGGTCAAGTCAAAACCTTGAATGCTTTATCATGTACCTCAAACCATTCCTGAATATTGTTTGCGATGTGGCATGGTGCATTACCCTGCTGAAAGATGCCATTGCTATTAGGGAACAGCATTCCCATGACGGGGTAAAATGTTTAGGCAGGTGGTATGTGTCAAAGCGACATCCACATGAATGCCAGGGCCAAGCTTTCTCAGCAGAACATTGTCAAGTATTACACTGCCTCCGCCGGCTTTCCCTCTTCCCATCGTGCATCCTGGAGCAATCTCTTCCCCAGGTAAGCGACACACGCCACCCAGCTGTCCAAGTGAAGTAAAAGAAAACCTGATTCACCAGACCTCCTTCCATTTCTCCATGGTCCCGGTCTGAAACACATATGCCCAATGTAGATGCTTTTGAAGGTGGACAGGGGTCAGAATGGACACTCTGACCAGTCTGCGGCTACATAGTCCTAAATGAAAAAAGTTGCAAAGCACTGTGTTCTGACAGCTTTCTATCATAGCCAGCATTAATTTTTTCCGCAATTTGTGCTACAGTCGTTTTTCTGTGGAATCAGACCAGATGGCTAGCCTTTAAGAAACACACGCATTAATGAGCTTTGGGTGCGCATGCCTTTGTCTTGGTTCACCGGTTGTCCCTTCCTTGGACCAATTTTGTAGATGCTAACCACTGTATGCCAGGAAAACCCCACAAGACCTTCCATTATGGAGATGCTCTGACCCAGTTATCTAGCCATCACGGTTTGGCCCTTGTCAAAGTTGCTCAGATCTTTACGATTGCCCATTTTTACTGTTACCAACCCATCAACTACAAGAACTTACTTTTAGCCTCCTGTCTAATATATCCCACCCCTTGACAGGTGCCATTTTAATGAGACAATCAATGTTATTCACTTCACATGTCAGTGGTTTTAATGTTATGGATGATCGGTGTAGCTTGAAATTATAAATTTCTTTCTGCCTGCAGTCACTAAAAGGGGGAGCATACTACATACACAATATGCAGTAAGCTCTTACGGTCCCTCTAGTTCATGGATGCAGTTATTTAATTTTATGTGGACGGGATTTGCAGTTCTGTATAAAAAAAACAGCACAGATAACTATAAAGATATATTAAGAAAATAATTATAACGGAATTCTAGACCTAAAAACAACATGGTGATAAAAGTGGACAATTACATTAACCTGTTAAGCCACCTTAAGGCCACGGTGATGTACAGTTCAGTACTGGCAACTTATAATGTTTTGGTATATTGAGTATAGTAAAGCATTATTTCAACGATCAGGAGATCACAGTGGGACAATTTTTTGTAAAAAAAATAAAGTTTATTAATGGTAAAAGTAACAAAGCAAAACATTTTATTAAAATGTATAATAAAGTATTATAAAAAATGATATTAAAAAAACGAAAAAAGTTAATAAATAATTTATTTACATGTACCATAAAATGATACTATTGAAAAATATGATTTGAAAAAAACAAGCCTTTGTATGGCTACATTGACGGAAAAATATAAAAAGTTATGGCTCATGGAATGCAGCAACATAAAAAAATTTATCCATGTAATGTGTTATTACTGTTTCAATGCGACAGGTCCCCTTTAAGGGGTTCAGCTTTAAAGAATGAATGTGTATCCAAAATATTAGTGTTAATGCTTAATGTCACACTTCCAAATGCTTTTGCTTATATATCGTGCAGAGGGATATTCTTCACATCTTTTGTATTTTTTTCAATAATCCTTTATTTCTGTAGTTCTGGTGTAGTCTGTATTGCCGTACGTCCATCACTTCTTGCCTCGGCAGACTCACGTGCTTTTCTGTTTACAAACATACAAACAGAGTGTCATAATGATTGCGGCTCCACGAAAATCACGCAGCCACGCATCATACGCTGCTGCCACATGGAGCTGTTATGGACCTTTTGCGCGCCCAAAAAGCACACGCTTGTGTAAATCCGGCCTTAAGGTAGGAACACACTAGGCATGAACACTGCGGATTTTATGCAACACATTTTATTGTGGAAAATTCGCAGCGTATTACAGTCGCAGCAGAGTGGATGAGATTTGAACAAATCTCATCCACACGCTGCAAAAAAAATGTACCTGCAGTGTGACTTTTTAAGCCGCAGCATGTCAATTTATTCTGTGGAATCGCCGCTCCTCTGTTGCGGAAATGCTGCGGTTCTGCCGCAAAAATCACAAATGAGAAAAAAAAAACGACACTTTTTTTAAATTTATAAAAAAGTTTAGACATACCCGGCCGTAGTTTAGGTGACGCGATCCTCTATTCTTAGCGCAGCCCGGCCTCCTGTCATGACGTTTGATCCCATGTGACTGCTGCAGCGGTCACATGGTCTACAGCGTCATCCCAGGAGGCCGGGCTACGTTCAGAAGAGAGAGATGCGTCACCTAAACTACAGCCGGGGTATGTTCTCATACGCGCGCGCGCGATCGGGGTATTAGGGGTACTGATGTGAGAGGCCCGGCCAAACCTAATTGAAAGGGCGGCCCGCAGCTGACGACATTCTTTTGGTGAAAAAAACGGGCCCCATTGCAGGGGCCTGTTTTTTTTCTACCAAAGGCAAGTCGGGCCCCCCTTTCAAATAGGTTTGGCCGGGCCTCTCACATCAGTACCCCTAATACCCCCCTGATGGCGGCCCTGGGTACCATGATATAGTGCTGGACGGAGTACCGTTAACAGGCGCTGCCACTGTAGGGGGGCCCAGAAAATTTAGCTGTATGGGGCCCTGAAATTCCTGATGGCGGCCCTGTTTACATAACTTTATAGTCTGCAAATAGGAGGAAGACTGTAGGATGCCACAAAGCAGCTGCATTATGATATATTCACTCGGCTGTCACAGCCTGTCTTTAGAATAAACTAAATATAGGAGCTGCACCGTAGCATGCAATATGGGTGCTATCCTCGGGGGAAACTTGACGTGTGACCCCAAATGAGTACAACCACAATCCAAAAGAAGAGGCAGCACTCCAGTGCTATAAAAATCCAAAATGTATTCACCCAACATGTTAGGTGAATACATTTTGGATTTTTATAACACTGGAGTGCTGCCTCTACTTTTGGATTGCGGCTGTCTTTAGAATACACTCACTGAATGTGAGCGATTAGGGAACTACTGTGTATGCAATTTCCTGATATTTTAGGGATAGTATCTTTAGGAACCATTTCAATACACTGTACGCATTTATGCGTCATCATCATGCGTCATTATCATACATCATCATCGTGCGTCATTATCATACATCGTCATCATGCGTCATTATCATACATCGTCATCATGCGTCATTATCATACATCGTCATCATGCATCATTATCATACATCGTCATCATGCGTCATTATCATACATCGTCATCATGCGTCATTATCATACATCGTCATCATGCGTCATTATCATACATCGTCATCATGCGTCATTGTCATACATCGTCATCATGCGTCATTCTCATACATCGTCATCATGCGTCATTATCATACATCGTCATCATGCGTCATTCTCATACATCGTCATCATGCGTCGTTCTCATACATCGTCATCATGCGTCGTTATCATACATCGTCATCATGCGTCGTTATCATACATCGTCATCATGCGTCGTTATCATGCATCGTCATCATGCGTCGTTATCATGCATCGTCATCATGCGTCGTTATTATACATCGTCATCATGCGTCGTTATTATACATCGTCATCATGCGTCATTATCATACATCGTCATCATACGTCATTATCATACATCGTCATCATGCGTCATTATCATACATCGTCATCATGCGTCATTATCATACATCGACATCATGCGTCATTATCATACATCGTCATCATGCGTCATTATCATACATCGTCATCATGCGTCATTGTCATACATCGTCATCATGCGTCATTGTCATACATCGTCATCATGCGTCATTGTCATACATCATCATCATGCGTCATTGTCATACATCGTCATCATGCGTCATTATCATACATCGTCATCATGCGTCATTATCATACATCGTCATCATGCGTCATTATCATACATCGTCATCATGCGCCATTATCATACATCGTCATCATGCGTCATTATCATACATCGTCATCATGCGTCATATTCATACATCGTCATCATGCGTCATTATCATACATCGTCATCATGCGTCATTATCATACATTGTCATCATGCGTCATTGTCATACATCGTCATCATGCGTCATTCTCATACATCGTCATCATGCGTCATTATCATACATCGTCATCATGCGTCATTCTCATACATCGTCATCATGCGTCGTTCTCATACATCGTCATCATGCGTCGTTATCATACATCGTCATCATGCGTCGTTATCATGCATCGTCATCATGTGTCGTTATCATGCATCGTCATCATGCGTCGTTATCATGCATCGTCATCATGCGTCGTTATTATACATCGTCATCATGCGTCGTTATTATACATCGTCATCATGCGTCATTATCATACATCGTCATCATGCGTCGTTATCATACATCGTCATCATGCGTCATTATCATACATCGTCATCATGCGTCATTATCATACATCGACATCATGCGTCATTATCATACATCGTCATCATGCATCATTATCATACATCGTCATCATGCGTCATTATCATACATCGTCATCATGCGTCATTGTCATACATCGTCATCATGCGTCATTGTCATACATCGTCATCATGCGTCATTGTCATACATCGTCATCATGCGTCATTATCATACATCGTCATCATGCGTCATTATCATACATCGTCATCATGTGTCATTATCATACATCGTCATCATGCGCCATTATCATACATCGTCATCATGCGTCATTATCATACATCGTCATCATGCGTCATTATCATACATCGTCATCATGCGCCATTATCATACATCGTCATCATGCGTCATTATTATACATCGTCATCATGCGTCATTATCATACATCGTCATAATGCGTCGTTATCATACATCGTCATCATGCGTCATTATCATACATCGTCATCATGCGTCATTATCATACATCGTCATCATGCGTCGTTATACATCGTCATCATGCGTCGTTATTATACATCGTCATCATGCGTCGTTATCATACATCGTCATCATGCGTTGTTATCATACATCGTCATCATGCGTCATTATCATACATCGTCATCATGCGTCATTATCATACATCGTCATCATGCGTCATTATCATACATCGTCATCATGCGTCATTGTCATACATCGTCATCAATGGTCATTGTCATACATTGTCATCATGCGTCATTGTCATACAACGTCATCATGCGTCATTATCATACATCGTCATCATGCATCATTATCATACATCGTCATCATGCGTCATTATCATACATCGTCATCATGCGTCATTGTCATACATCGTCATCATGCGTCATTCTCATACATCGTCATCATGCGTCATTATCATACATCGTCATCATGCGTCATTCTCATACATCGTCATCATGCGTCGTTCTCATACATCGTCATCATGCGTCATTCTCATACATCGTCATCATGCGTCGTTCTCATACATCGTCATCATGCGTCGTTATCATACATCGTCATCATGCGTCGTTATCATACATCGTCATCATGCGTCGTTATCATGCATCGTCATCATGCGTCGTTATCATGCATCGTCATCATGCGTCGTTATTATACATCGTCATCATGCGTCGTTATTATACATCGTCATCATGCGTCATTATCATACATCGTCATCATACGTCATTATCATACATCGTCATCATGCGTCATTATCATACATCGTCATCATGCGTCATTATCATACATCGTCATCATGCGTCATTGTCATACATCGTCATCATGCGTCATTGTCATACATCGTCATCATGCGTCATTGTCATACATCGTCATCATGCGTCATTATCATACATCGTCATCATGCGTCATTATCATACATCGTCATCATGCGTCATTATCATACATCGTTAACATCATGCGTCATTATCATACATCGTCATCATGCGTCAATATCATACATCGTCATCATGCGCCATTATCATACATCGTCATCATGCGTCATTATTATACATCGTCATCATGCGTCATTATCATACATCGTCATCATGCGTCATTATCATACATCGTCATCATGCGCCATTATCATACATCGTCATCATGCGTCATTATTATACATCGTCATCATGCGTCATTATCATACATCGTCATAATGCGTCGTTATCATACATTGTCATCATGCGTCGTTATCATACATCGTCATCATGCGTCATTATCATACATCGTCATCATGCGTCATTATCATACATCGTCATCATGCGTCGTTATACATCGTCATCATGCGTCGTTATTATACATCGTCATCATGCGTCGTTATCATACATCGTCATCATGCGTCATTGTCATACATCGTCATCATGCGTCGTTATTATACATCGTCATCATGCGTCGTTATCATACATCGTCATCATGCGTCATTATCATACATCGTCATCATGCGTCATTATCATACATCGTCATCATGCGTCATTGTCATACATCGTCATCATGCGTCATTGTCATACATCGTCATCATGCGTCATTGTCATACAACGTCATCATGCGTCATTATCATACATCGTCATCATGCATCATTATCATACATCGTCATCATGCGTCATTGTCATACATCGTCATCATGCGTCATTGTCATACATCGTCATCATGCGTCATTGTCATACATCGTCATCATGCGTCATTGTCATACATCGTCATCATGCGTCATTGTCATACATCGTCATCATGCGTCATTGTCATACATCGTCATCATGCGTCATTGTCATACATCGTCATCATGCGTCATTATCCTACATCGTCATCATGCGTCATTGTCATACATCGTCATCATGCGTCGTTCTCATACATCGTCATCATGCGTCGTTATCATACATCGTCATCATGCGTCGTTATCATACATCGTCATCATGCGTCGTTATCATGCATCGTCATCATGCGTCGTTATTATACATCGTCATCATGCGTCGTTATTATACATCGTCATCATGCGTCATTATCATACATCGTCATCATACGTCATTATCATACATCGTCATCATGCGTCATTATCATACATCGTCATCATGCGTCATTATCATACATCGTCATCATGCGTCATTATCATACATCGTCATCATGCGTCATTATCATACATCGTCATCATGCGTCATTATCATACATCGTCATCATGCGTCAATATCATACATCGTCATCATGCACCATTATCATACATCGTCATCATGCGTCATTATTATACATCGTCATCATGCGTCATTATCATACATCGTCATCATGCGTCATTATCATACATCGTCATCATGCGCCATTATCATACATCGTCATCATGCGTCAATATTATACATCGTCATCATGCGTCGTTATCATACATCGTCATCATGCGTCATTATCATACATCGTCATCATGCGTCATTATCATACATCGTCATCATGCGTCGTTATACATCGTCATCATGCGTCGTTATTATACATCGTCATCATGCGTCGTTATCATACATCGTCATCATGCGTCATTGTCATACATCGTCATCATGCGTCGTTATCATACATCGTCATCATGCGTCGTTATCATACATCGTCATCATGCGTCATTATCATACATCGTCATCATGCGTCATTATCATACATCGTCATCATGCGTCATTGTCATACATCGTCATCATGCGTCATTGTCATACATCGTCATCATGCGTCATTGTCATACAATGTCATCATGCGTCATTATCATACATCGTCATCATGCATCATTATCATACATCGTCATCATGCGTCATTGTCATACATCGTCATCATGCGTCATTGTCATACATCGTCATCATGCGTCATTGTCATACATCGTGATCATGCGTCATTGTCATACATCGTCATCATGCGTCATTGTCATACATCGTCATCATGCGTCATTGTCATACATCGTCATCATGCGTCATTGTCATACATCGTCATCATGCGTCATTATCCTACATCGTCATCATGCGTCATTGTCATACATCGTCATCATGCGTCATTGTCATACATCGTCATCATGCGTCATTGTCATACATCGTCATCATGCGTCATTATCATACATCGTCATCATGCGTCATTATCATACATCGTCATCATGCGTCATTGTCATACAACCTGTTATAATAGGTGCAGTGTGTATCCCACTTATATAACACATTTTAAGTACAATAAGCCAAAGTTTTACTAACAACAGCCACCACCAGTAACTATTAAATGCACCAGAAGACGAATTTAGATACCAATTTAGCACTGTCAACAAAAAAGATGTTTGTGTCTACAAAATGACAGCCCGACAGACAGTGCATCAGTTGTGTTGTTTTGCACGGCTTTGAATTTGATGTTCCCTAATGATACTAAAAAAAGTCAGATAATTATAAGTTGCAAATTGAAGCTTCAGAAAGCTGACTGCTTTTATTTGTAGTTAGGAAAATTTTCAAGCTCCAGACCAGACAGAAATGCTGATTTAGGCGAGAGTCTAAGAAAGTTAATAGAAAAAGATACATGACCCTTAGGATCCCCATTACAATCTATGAATTATTTATAGAATTAAATAGCTCTGCGGTATTACTAGCTATGTAATCCTATTTACTGACTTCAGCTTGTGGGGTGCAATTACATTGACAGTGTGTGACTGAAGCTGTCTTTGTGATTTATTTGAGTAAGGCAAATACTCATGGTTAGATCTTTGTCCAAGGAAGAGAATTATTCATATTATGTGTGTATATGGTGCCTTTTAATATGTTATTCTGCTTCTGACTTGCAATGACTTTTTATTCTGTGGGTCGTTACGATTACGGCGATACCAAATGTATATAGTTTTTTTTAAATCTTTTACTACTTTTACATAATAAAAACAAATTTTCTGTAAAGGTACTTGTTTTTCCATCCATTAGAGCAGGAGCCTGGCTGTCTGTAGACAGCCCGACACCCGCTCTAGCCGACACAGACACTCGTACCGGGCTTATGTCAGTTCGCCGTGAAAGGAAGGCGATGTGGTATAAGTACCCTTAATGACCGTCGTGAAAAAACGTAAGGGGTTAAAAGCATGATTGTAGAGAAAGATTAGAATTTCCTGCAGAAACTAAAACTAAAGTTAAAGGGGTTGTTTATCCCATAAGTATCTGTTAGATAAGGCAAAACATTAAAATGTTTTTAATTAGAATTATTTAAAAAAAAATATTCCTGTGTCTAGATATTTCTGTTAGATAATTGTTATGACGCCACCTGCTGTTCATTAAATTTTTGCTAAGTGTCGGTGGACATACATGCCTAGTAGCTCATTCCCTTGGCTCCTCTTGTACACATCGAGCGATTCCTGCACGCTAGCCGATTAGAATTTGCGACTTTTCACTAGTACCTTGCACATGAAAAAAATCAAAAGAACAACAGGGGGCGCCATAAATAAATAACAGCAATATGTAGACAAAGGAGAATGTGTTTTATGATTCCAATCTTCCAATTCTTTTGTTTTTCCTGATCCAACAAAGAAATATAATATTTATTTATGGGACAATCCCTTTAATGGAACAGAAAGAGAAAAAAAAGAAGAAACTATATCAATAGTAACCCAGTTGTTAATGCACAGCCTTTCATTCAAGATCTATATTATAATACAATATAATATATAACATTTTATCTCAATAACATTTTTAACCCCTTCCCTCTTTGGCCACTTTTGACCTTCCTGACAGAACCTCATTTTTCAAATCTGACATGTTTCACTTTATGTGGTAATAACTTCGGAAAGCTTTTACCTATCCAAGCGCTTCTGAGATTGTTTTCTCGTGACATTTTGGACTTTATGTTACCCGCAAAATTTGCTCGATACATTCAGTATTTAATTGTGAAAAACACCAAAATTTAGCGAAAAAATTCAAAAATTAGCATTTTTCTACAATTAAATGTATCTGCTCGTAAGACAGGCAGTTATACCACACAGAATTATTGCTAATTAACATTCCCCATATGTCTACTTTCGATTGCCATCATTTTTTGAACATCCTTTTATTTTTACCAGAGAAATGCAACTCAATATTTATTTCCCAGATTCTGCAGTTTTTAGGAAATATCCCACATGTGGCCATAGTGAGCTAATGGATTAAAACACAGGCCTCAAAATCAAAGAAGCACCGAGTGGATTTTGGGGCCTCCTTTTATTAGAATATATTTTAGGCACAATGTCAGGTTTGAAGGGCTCTTGCAGGGCCAAAACAGTGGAAATCCCCAAAAACTGACCCCATTTGGGAAACTACACCCCTCAAGGAAATTATCTAGGGGTATAGTGAGCATTTTGACCCCACAGGTTTATTACAGAAATTATTGGAATTAGGCCGTGAAAATTCAAATCTCAATTTCTTCAAAGAAAATGTAGGTTTAGCTAATTTTTTCTCATTTCCACAAGGACTAAAGGAGAAAAAGCACCACAACATTTGTAAAGCAAGTTCTTCCAAGTAAAACAATAACCCACATGTGGTAATAAATGGCTGTTTGGACACACGGCAGGGCTTAGAAGGGAAAGAGCGCCATTTGGCTTTTGGAGCTCAAATTTAGCAGGTATGCTTTGCGGAGGCCATGACACATTTGCAAAGCCCCGAGTGGGACAAAGCAGGGGGAACCCCCAAAAGTAACCCAATTTTTAAACTACACCCCTTGAGGAAATTATCTAGGGGTATAGTGAGCATTTTGACCCCACAGGTTTTTTACAGAAATTATTGGAAGTAGGCCGTGAAAATGAAAGTCTGCATTCTTTCAAAGAAAATGTAGGTTTAGCTAATTTTTTCTCATTTCCACAAGGACTAAAGGAGAAAAAGCACCACAACATTTGTAAAGCAATTTCTCCCAAGTAAAACAAAACCCCACATGTGGTAATAAACGGCTGTTTGGACACATAGCAGGGCTTAGAAGGGAAAGATCGCTATTTGGGTTTTGGAGCTCAAATTTAGCAGGAATGGTTTGCGGCGGCCATGTCGCATTTGCGAAGCCCCTGAATGATCAAAACAGTGAAAATGCCGAAAAAGTTACTCCATTTAGGAAACTACACCCCTTGAGGAATTCATCTAGGGGTGTAGTGAGCGTTTTGACCCCACAGGTGTTTCATAGATTTTATTAGAATTGGGAATAATTTTATTCATTCATAGGTGTAGTGGTATGAGGGCTGTTTTTTTGCGTGATGAGCTATAGTTATTATTTTTTACCATTTTGTGGTAAATGCGACTTTCTGATCACTTTCTATCTTATTTTTGGGAGGCAAGGTGACCAAAAAACAGCAATTCTGGCATAGTTATTTAGATTTTTTTATACAGCGTTCACCATGCATTATAAACTACATGTGAACTTTATTCTGCAGGTCAGTACAATTCCGGCAACACCTAATTTATAGCACTTTTTTATGTTTTACAACGTTTTGCACAATAAAATTACTTTTGTAAAAAGAATGTATTTTTTCTGTCGCCATGTTGTGAGAACCATAACTTTTTTTTAAATTTTAGTTGGCAGAGCTGTATGAGGGCTTGTTTTTTGCGAGACGAGCTATAGTTTTTATAGCTAACATTTTTGGATACATGTGACTTTTTGATCACTTTATATTTCAATTTTTGTAGGGCAAAGTGACCAAAAAACAGAAATTCTGGAATTTGTTTTTAACGTTATTTTTATGCCCTTCGCCACATGGAATAAATAACAATATTTTTATAGTTCAGGTCGTTACATTCGCGGCGATACCAAATATGTATTCTTTTTATCAATAATAAAGGACTTGATAAGGGAAAAAGGGCGATTGTGTTTGATTTTATTACTTGAAACTTTTATTCTATATTTTACAACTTTTTTTTTACACTTTTTTACCCTTTTTTTTTTTTTAGTCCCACTAGGGGACTTTTAGGTCCAACTGTCAGATTATTTTTTTTTCTAATACATTGCTGTACCTATGTAGGGCAATGTATTAGATCTGTCAGTCATTCACTGACAGCAAGCAGACTAGGCTTCGCCTCCGGATGGGGCCTAATCAGCTTTCGAAATGGCAGAGCAGGAGGCCATTTTTGGACTCCTGTTGCCATAGCAGCAGTCGGCAGCCCTGCGATTGCAGGGCAGAGCTGCCGATCTTCTGCCAACCACTAAGATGCAGCGATTGCTTTAGATCGCTGCATCTAAGGGGTTAATGACAGGGATCGGAGCTAGCTCCGGTTCCTGCCATTACAGGTGGATGTCAGCTGTAACATACAGCTGACATCCACTGATGATGACGCCAGCTCAACTTCTGAGCCGGCACCATCTTGCCGACAGCTACAGAAGCTTTTTAGGCCATGCCTCCGGATGAGGCCTGGAAGGTTTCCATACTAGGCAGACTGGGAGGCCACTGTTACGCCTCCGGTTGCCATTGCAGCCACCGGCACCCCGGCTATTTCATTGCTGGGGTGCCAATGAGCTGAAAACACCTTAAATGCAGCGATCGCTTTTAAGGGATTAATGGCGGGGATCGAAGCAAACTTCGGTCCCCGCCATTACAGCAGGGTGTCAGCTGTAAGATACAGCTGAAATCCGGGATGATGGCACCAACTCAGCTTCTGAGCCGGTGCTAACCATTTGTCGTAAGGATACGACAATTTGAAGGGGTTAAAGCATGTGTCCACTTTATGTCGACATATTTATTTTTCTCTCTTTGTTCTCTTCTCCTGCTCCCCCCCTCTTCTCTATAGACTTGTATAGGCAGGCAATGAAGTAACACACTGTCACACCTCCTGCTTCTGTAACTTGGCAGAAGGGTAAGAGAAGGGTTAAGTCTGGGAGCTGTCTGTCACTCAGCTGTTATGTCTCATGATTAGATGAAAACCTATCTATTAGTTCTGTCTTCTATTCAATCCTGTTTTTCCTGGTATCCTTGCCAGTTAAAGATTTCTCTTTCTTGTTTCTTCTGCTAGTGTGCTCTGCGTTTTTGTTTGTGTCCTCAGGTTGATTTTTGGTTTTTCCCATTTAACCTTTTTTTTGCATTTTCCCCTACTGCTATTGTGTATGACATTGGACTGTTGACTATTCTCCTGTCTGCTGATTTAGTGCTGTTTTGATCCTCATGTTTTTTTGATGCGGCTTTACTGTGTTTATGATATTGGTTATCGTTTTAGCTTTGACACTACTGCTCTGTTACTGACATTTGCTAGTTTGACATTTCTATCTGTCCATTCCACCTGCCAGCAGCTGACTGGTGAAAGCAATATTCCTTACCCCAAGCCGGGATACTCAGGGTTTGCTAGCTAGGTTCCTGATATTGGGTTTGCCCTTATCAGGGTGGTTTATCTTCTTTAGACAGGCCCTAGTACTTTGAGGTGGATTGCAGGGCTAGATCGTCACCTCTTGCTGAGTCGGGCAGCTAGTCTGGCAGGGGGTGCGCATTTGCTGGACTGGATTGTTCGTCAGTCACATTACACACACCCCCACTTTCTGTAGTCCATTAATTCTTGTCTGTATAGACTTTGCCTGACAACAGGGAGTGGACAGCAGATTACAGGAAGGCAGGCGCAAAGTGGCAGTAAATTCACACAGACTTTGCATTGAATAGACCCTGTATATAGTGCTCCACATATAGTCCACCCCTGTATATAGCCCCCCTGTAGATATAGCCCACCCCTGTATTTAGTGCTCCATAGATCGCCCAACCCTGTATATAGCCCCCTGTAGATATAGCCCACCCCTGTATATAGTCCCCCTGTATATAGTTTCCCACAAATACTTCCCCCTATAGTGCTCCACAGAAAGCCCACCCCTGTACATATAGTCCACCCCTGTATATAGTGCTCCACAGATAGCCCACCCCTGTATATAGTATATACAGGGGTGGGCTATCTGTGGAGCACTATATACAGGGGTGGGCTATATCTACAGGGGGGCTATATACAGGGGTGGACTATATGTGGAGCACTATATACAGGGGTGGGCTATATCTACAGGGGGGGCTATATACAGGGGTGGGTTATCCGTGGAGAACTATATTCAGGGGTGGGCTATATCTACAGGGGGCTATATACATGGTTGGGCTATACGTGGAGCACTATATGCAGGGCTTGGCTATATCTACAGGGGGCTATATACAGGGGTGGGCTATCTGTAGAGCACTATATGCGGAGCTCTTTGTGGGACACTATATACAGGGGTGGGCTCTATGGGGGCGCTATCTACAGGGGGCTCTATGGCAGACACTATCTACAGGGGGCACAGTGTGTGTGTGTGTGGGGGGGGGGGACACGGTGTATGGTGCTATTATAATTAGAGGTGCAGTGTATGGCGCTATTATATTTAGGGGCGTAGTGTGTGGTAAAATGAGAACTTTATCTTTATTTATAGGTGTAGAAATGTTGGAAAAGGGAGAAGCTGAAGACATCTGAGCAGCAAACTGCAGAAATGATCTGTGACTGGGAGAAGTCATCATAGACATCTGGACCGGATGGAGAAAAAGAACTAGAATCTGAGACGTCACCGGTGAGTCACTTAATGTAAATGTTTATTCTGCTACTAATCAGTACTGTAGTCACTGTATGATCTGCAGCGAGATGATGGGTGGTATGATTATGATAGGATTTATTTTTTGTGAAACAGCAACTCCCAGCATATCCTTACCATTGTTCAGACCATGCTGGGAGCTGTAGTTTTACGCCGTACAAACCTGTACAGCAGGGGTTGCACTAAATTGAGCTGTATTTGTGCTGGTGCTGAATATATGTACTGAGCTTGGTTCTGGGGCTGTATTTATGTACTGAGCACTATTCTGGTGTTGTGTATAGAACTATATTGCTTGTAAAATGTACAAATGTTTTTATGCTCGGGTTACATAAAAAGAAATGGGGAAAAGAAATGACACGTCATTGATTGGTAGAGAAAACAAACTCAATCTTTTCCCCGGGTGCTGGAAAACCTAGCTACGCCTCTGGTCATGGTGGCAGAAGAAATGTCTGCCCCTGCTGAAAGAATTTGCACCTATCTGCTGGGTGTAGCATCACAATTCTGCAGTGAGGATGGGTTTGATGGTTTGTAAAGACTATAGGCTTCTGCTCTGCATTAATTTGATTTCACAATTCTGTGTCAAAACAAAATCGTGAGTAGCTCTAGTGGTGAATTAATCAATTGAATTTAATTAACACCTTTCAGCCTTATGACATACTATTATATCATGAAAACGTAAGCAGTTCCCCGTGAATTGACGTAATAGTATGTCATAGTGGCACCGGCAGATGAGATATCACTTTACAAATTAGATATCTGGGTCCACTGGGCTGCACCACCATAGTGGGATAGCAACTGGCCAAACAACACTGTATCAAGTCAATATATATAGTCCAAGCACAAGGATACCTGTGATAGTCCAGACAGTAGTAACGGCTAGGCACAGATGGGACCTTTGACAGCAGGTGATGCAAAACGTGGGGGAGGACTCCAGACGTGGTGTAACATAGCAGGCGTAATAGACAGCACAACGCGACTCCACACTAGAGATGGCACAGGAACAAATACAGCACGGGATACAGGATACGGGTAGCAGGGCATGGGAGCACAGGGAACAGGATACGACTACAGGACCATTTGCAAGACTAACAGAGGTATACAAACAATGCTCAGGCAAGGAGTAAAAGGGCAGAGCCTTTCTTATAGTCCAGGGTGATCATGGGCTAATTAATGATGTTTTACATGTGTGTGCACTGGCCCTTTAAGGACGGGCGCGAGCGTCCTCGTGCACCCTACGGGACACAATAAAGCGGAGCGGAAGTGAGTGCTGGCGTCTCCTGGGGAGGAGATGCGGGCCAGCGCTCACAAGTCCATGGCTGCGGCCGTCAAGGGGTAAGTAATCCCGACGGTCCGTGGCCGTGGATGTTACAATATCACAATTCCCTATTCCTTTGCTCACTCTAGTTTCCTCCGTAATTTTGTACTAGTATTTACATTTTAATGCAGTTTATTAAATACCTGGCTACATAAAGTTAATTTTATAGCTCAAGTGTATTTATTGTATTATGAAAGTCTCCATTTTTTTCATTAACAATATAAAAGACTGAGTTATTCCTGTCTGAAGTTCCGTCCTTGGTTCAAGTAGCACTATGATGTAGATTAAAAACATACTGAGCAATGGGTCATGGCAGGACAGACATTAGACAACACATTTTAATATTTTACTTCTAGAAGTATGGATGTGAAAAATATTAAGAGCCACTAACTTGTAGAATGGAAAAGTGGGTGCATTCATTGGCCTTATTTCTGTTTCGTAAGTATATCAGTTCCTGCACAAGGCCATATAACAGCTCTCTGCAGGAGCCGTATATTTCATACTAAGGACAGGATTGGGTCCCTACGTTGGGATAGGCCTTCCAGATTTCCCTCAACGGGATCCGATCACCATCCTTGGCAATAAATGTATGACTCATGCACAGAGCCGTTATATGTATATGTGCATGAAACGTATGTTTTATCAAAGATAAGAGCAGATACCACCAGTGGAAAGTAGAAAAACCCAGGGATGTTTTTTCTTCTGCCAATATATAACATCTAGTTCCAACATAGATATTTCCTTCCTTACCTTTCCCCATATCTCAACATATGCTGAGATGTATGGCACAAGAGGACAAGCTTTAAAAAAAACAACATTATTTTGCGATACTCTGTCACGAGATGACTATGCTATATGTGTCTATGTGTGTCCACCCAGTGGTTGTAGTGTGCATTGCAGCCTGTCAAGGATTTTGCGAGCATGTCGCGTATTGTATTGAATTTTTTCATGAGAAAATGAGGTCCTTCACCAAATTCAAGCAAAGGTAAGGGTGGACACATCTGTAGTTGTTTCTCATTCTTTATATGCTTGCTGTATACAGATCGTTTTCATACAATCTTCTGGAACCTGTTTAAAGTGTTCAGCAACCAATGTTGTGGGCGTTCTTGTCTCCGACCAGAAGTTTAAATCAGCCGTTTGGAGACACAGACAGCAGATCAGTGGTACTGTTGCTAAAGAAACCATACAGTACCATCTGTTCTGCGGGCTTTGTCTCCTGCCGTCAGATTCAATCTACTATGTGTGACAAGGCAGCATTGGAGGTACCTTTGAAATCAAATTTGTAATGCATATTAGCTGTAAGGTATCTAGTTCCTGCAATATGTGTCATCCATCTGTATATGGCCCAAAAATATATAACGATGATATTTGTGACCAGCATGTTCTGCCTAATTTTCCACACCAGCCAGCTCTTGTCATACCTGATATTAATTGGCCGTTCTTGTTGTTTAATCTACTGCCTTTCTTTTCTGTTTGCAAGACCAATGTGATTTACAGATAAAAAAAAAAAAAAAGCTGAATTAATTAGTTAATTACTTTGTAAGCATTGGCAGACACAAAGGTGACTTTGTTGTATCTGCTCATGCCCTTTTTTTTTTTATAGCATAATGAACAAATAAACAAACAATGTTGTAGCACAAAAAGGTCCAAACAATATGCACATCTAAATTTTGTTTTTTGGAACATAACAATTGTGCAAAGAACCAAAATAATGTCCTATAAAGGGGACCAATAATACTATTTCACAATTTATTAAGCCAAAGTTCTTCATGATTTGTCAAGGAGAAAGTTTTTGCTTAAAAAGTAATTGTCGCTTCTGCAGAGATATGAAATATACAGAAACACAAATAACACACAAGTATACAGTTCAATACATATAGCTGAATAATCATGAGCCATCATATAAAAGAGAACATCCTTTGGTGCTACCTTTGACTAGAAGCAGACTGACTATTTGTACATTAGGGCAGTATCTGACCTCTCATGGCCAAAAATGCAAGTGATAAGAACTCCTCAAATGCATTTTATTAACTAAAAAATGTATCATAGCTATAGTAACTGGAAAGGGGCCGGGGACCCTGATCACTCTCAGCACTACCCTGTTCAATTACCCACCACAGGATTGGGCTTTTGACTACCCCCCACCCCTCTAATAATTTAGAATACCCTAATAAGGTATTTGAAAATAGATTTTCAACAACATATAAGCCTTGTATTCGACCACTATGAAGATATATTTAAAAAATTCATCAGTGCAGAATGTTGGAACTATGGAAATAAATGGTAGGCATTGACTTTAAGGTATACAGTGGCTTTCACTGTGGCCACTTAACTTTGTCTTTTGGTTGGGACTTGGGAGCAAACTTTACCTTTTGTTTCTGATATAGATTCCCCATTCTTTTATTCCTGGGATGAACTCTTTCCTATGTGGAGAGGGACAACTATACAGAGAGACAGAGCAGTGGCTGCCCGTTCTATCCATTCACGGAATGTGTCACCAATACAGCGGTTACGACTAATGATGATGATGACAGGCAGGAGACCGATCGGCAGCCACTCCACACAATCCTCACTCCGGAGAAGTATCTCAGACAATAAGTGTCAAAACACTGTACTCCAACAGGGCCCAACTCTGAATCCACTCATTCAGTCCTCCCCTCGCTTTGCCAACACAAACTGGAGGGGTAGGCAACCCTCAGTCACATGCAGCTGTGTCGGCAGTACATCAAGACCGAGGAAACTATACAGCTTCTGGGACCACGTGACTGGGTTTTAATCTGAAGAATTGAAAGTGCAAATAATCTTTTTTTTAATATGCTAGGAAATCAATACCCCATAAATTTTTGCCTCCAGATAACCTCTTTAAAGATTACAAAACTAAAAAGGGAATGCTGGTTATTACAGCCATGGGATGCATTTTATTCCAGATGCTTTTAATGACAGAATTAACTAATGAGATTTTGGAATAAAATAATTATGGACATCACTAATGCTTCCTGAAGTTCACAAGATTTCTAATTTATAAATAGATACTATATCAAACGACAGCATTTTGGTTAAGAATAAGAAAGGTTAAATTAGTCGATTAAATAGATGCTGGAAACTGACTGATGGTGTTCACACTGACTTTTTTACGGGAGGAAAATTCTGCCTCAAAATTCCATTTGGGATTTTGAGCCAGATTTTGTCCTTCCTGCACGGCGTTTGCAGCGATTTTCGCAGCGTTTTCGCCTCGTTTTTCGCTCACGCCCATTGAGTGTTACGGGCAAAAAACTCAGCGAAATACGCTTTCTCTGATGTCAATGGGAGGTCAGAGGTGTAATCACGCGAAGATAGGGCATGCCACTTATTTCTCCCACGAGGCGGTTTTACCGCTCGCGGGAGAAAACCGCCCTCGCCTTCCATTGAAATCAATGGGAGGCATTTTCGGCCGGTTTTTATTCAAGTTTTGCGGATCAGTTTCCGCGCCAAAAAGCTCGTCAAAATACTCTGTGTGAACAGGGCCTTATAGTGGTTAGTGGCGCAGGAAAAATAGAGGAAAATAAACATATGACCTGACTCATTGGTGGGGAACTGAATTCTATGTAGTAAATGCTTTATCTGCAGCTGTAAGTTTGTGCAATATGTCTGGGCTGTGAGGTGCAATTACCACCTAAATTAATGGACTGTTCACTTGTTTGTAAATTACTAACGTTAAACACACCCCAAAGGTCATAATAACATTAATTTGTGGCCACTGTACAGTATAACCAACTGCACCCAGGAGAGATGGTGAATATTAACCTCCAGAAACTTCTGTCTTGAACCAGAAAACCAGTATTAGATGCGCTTCTCTAAATACAGATCTTAAAATAAATCAAGAGACACAATAAATACATTTGCAAGTCTTCTAACAAAGTCCAGCTCAGATCAGTACAATGAAGGCCGATATTTTACAATCGAAAACTCTAGAATGTATTGTATAGAAATATATGCAGACCCCATGTTGGTTTTGGTTCTGATCAGTGGCTTGAGGTTCTGATTTGGTTTTGGGTGCAGAATTCAAGCAAAAATATAGATGTCATAAAAACAAAATGTCACTTAGGTGTTTTTTATTGCCCTAATTTAATTATTAAGTATATATTTTTAGTAGTTTGCATGAGGTAAAGGCAAGACTTTCTTAGTATAAGACTTACAGAACTGGTTAGCATGTTTCCTGTGTACCATTGTTCTTTTTTATTTAATACTGGGGGTTTGGGGGCCTTGGCTTTCCTACCCTTATGGCAGTTAAGAAATAGAACATATCTTACCCCACAAGGCAGTGAATTTTCTCTAAATTATGTACTATAATGAGCTGCAGCATTCAAGTAATATCACTACACACTGCGCAAATACCATTGTCAGGAACTGAACTTCGTGGACTTTTTATTTTTATATTTTTTATGTCTTTTTCAGTATTTATGAATACAAATATGCATAAAATAGAATCACTAGACATATTTTATACCCAAAAACCCAACAACTTCATATTCCCCATTGAAAGAAAGAAGAAAAAAAACCATATAGCTCAATTTAGCTGGCCTTGAATTTCTCCAAGCACTTTACCCAGTACAATGGCACCTCCCTGACTGCCTCTGCCGCAGACAGTTTCTCCATTATGCCTTCCAATGTCATTAGGTTTTTCCAAATAGAAATGGGGGTAGGGAGGCAATCTTTCCAGTTTTTTGTAATTGCCCTTCTTGCTAAAAAATAAGGCTTTGAACTCCAGATGTTTGACCTCCATAGATTCTGTAGCAGCAGAGTTATCCCCCAAGACACATGTACTTATGTTTAAAGCAATGCTAACTCGATAAACCTGTCTAAATATTTGCTCTCAGCCCAAATGCTTTATGCCTTTTGGGGTGTAAGGCTGGGTTCACACGTGGCGGAATTTCACTTAAATTCCGCTGCGGACACTCCGCAGCCTTAATCCGCAGCGGAGCCGTTTCTGCATTGACTTCCACTTCTATTTAGAAGTGTTCGTTTAGACGATGCGTAACATTCCGCTGCGGAGCATAGGCTGCGGAGCGGAATTTGGTGTCCGCAGCATGCTCTGTCTGTTGCGGAGCAGTGGCGGACTCATGGCGGAATTTCTCCATTGACTTCAATGGAGATTCTAAGTTCCGCAATGAAGTCCGCAGCTGTCATGCACATGTTATGTGTGCTGCGGATGCGTCTTGCTTTTTTACCATGACATTTCTTCATTCTGGCTGGACCTATGTATTTCTAGGTCTACAGCCAGACTGAGGAAGTCAATGGGGCTCCCGTAATGACGGGAGCGTTGCTAGGAGACGTCTGTAAATAGTCACTGTCCAGGGTGCTGAAAGAGTTAAGCGATCGGCAGTAACTGTTTCTGCACCCGGGACAGTGACTACCGATCCCAATATACAGCAACCTGTAAAAAAAATAGAAGTTCATACTTACCGAGAACTCCCTGCTTCTGTCTCCAGTCCGGCTTCCCAGGATGACGTTTCAGTCTAAGTGACGGCTGCAGCCAATCACAGGCCAATAACAGGCTGCAGCGGTCACATGGACTGCCGCGTCATCCAGGGAGGTCGGGCTGGATGCCGAAAGAGGGACGCGTCACCAAGACAACGGCCGGTAAGTATGAAATTCGTTTACTTTCACTAGGGAAAGTGCTGTCCCTTCTCTCTATCCTGCACTGATAGGGAGAAGGGAAGCACTTTTCCCGCAGTCCGCAGCAGCTAGTCCGCATCAATTTACTGCACATTTTGTGCAGATCCGCAGCAGAATCTGCAACGCAGATTCTGTGCGGCATTGATGTGGACAGTTGCGGAGGAAATCCGCCACGTGTGGTCATGCCCTAATAGGCCTTGTGTATTGTATGAACTCAGATGTGATCCATAGCGTCAGAAACACGCAGAACCCACTGTCAACAAAGCCGTCAGTCCTACAGACCTGACAGATTCGGGTTTGAGCGCAAGATACAGTTTCTATGTATCCAGGAGAGATAGAAGCTGTATTTCGAAAAGTAAACATTTTTTTAATAAAAAACAATTAAAACATCCTATAATATGTTGTTTTATAAAAAAAAAAAAAAAAAAAAATGTGCTCAAAGGTTTACATAGCCTTTAACCCTCCATAATGTTTATGGACATACAATTAAATGATATAACTGCGCAACCAGAAAATACAATCTATGATCTGGCACACTCATTCCCCCATAATAATTTGGTAAGCATAATTTCCATTCAATTTGTAGATTCATAAAAATTCACGGATTGTACTTTTTAGTGTCTTAAATATCGCCTCTGGCATAATAATTGGGGAATTATAGGCAATGTGCCTCTATTTTTTCACAATAATATTAAAAAATCTATTTCTACATAATATGTTCAATATTTCTTAATACTATAATGTCCAAGTATTTAAATTAGGAAGATCTATCGATATTAAGACCCTAACTCAAGGGTGGCACGTGCCGATCAGTATAGGCCAGAACTGACTTATTTAATTTGACTTTAAGGGTATGTTCACACGGCCTATTTTCAGACGTAATTTGGGCGTTTCACGCCTCGAATTACGCCTGAAAAAATGGCTCCATTATGTCTACAAACATCTGCCCATTGCTTTCAATGGGTTTTACGGTGTTCTGTTCCCACGAGGTGTAATTTTATGCGTCGCTGTCAAAAGACGGTGCGTAAAAAGACGCTCGCGACAAAGAAGTGCATGTCACTTCTTGGGGCGTATTTGACGGTTCGTAATCCCATTGAAGTCAATGGGAGTCTTCCAAAACTATTTGCGTTTGGCACACATTTGGAGTGTAATTTGAGCCGTTTACGCCTGAAAAAAACGCTTCAAATTATGCCTGAAACTTGGCCAACACACCCCCAAGGGGTGTTGCCAAAACAGCAATTTTGAAAGGCCAGTTTATGGTGCTTGCAAGGTGCTTTAAATTCCAAAATTGAGGAGCTTCCCAATGGCAGGCAGAGCGAACAGGAGGATGTATATAGATGTGGATGCCCTGATCTCCGAGGTAAGGACCACCTGAAAGCAATAATGTTGTTTGTTTTTGTGTATCTTTGTTGTTAGGGCTAAAACTTTTTTTTTCTCAACCTGCAGACACTATGCAAGTGCAAACATGTGTCTAGCCACTGTTCTTAGTTTAATGTAATGTGTTCCTTAAATGTGCCTGTATTCCTATACGTTCTTCAAATCTAGCTTACGCAATGCAATGTATATAATTTTGGCAACGCTTTGGAAACATGCATTTTGTTAGCAATATCTACAAATGCCATTTTGCACACTCAGACCTCACGGCGTATGTGTAGCAGTTATTAACGTTAAACTGTGTTTTAATGTCGTGATTGTATATATTTCAAAACTCTTTACGTGGATTCGTCTGTCTAGGCACATTATGTGTTGAATTTTCGCAGCATATTTGTGACACGTTTATGGTCTGTTAAGGTTTGTCCCAAATGTTCACTCTATGTATGTGATTATTTAAATTGTTTAATTGTGTTTGTTTGCTGTGTGTTTTGAGCATAGCAATGCGTAAACACGTCACAATCCATCTTTCGTTGCACGTACAACATTAGCTAACCTTAGTAGGTTTAAATTGTCTTCCAGTGTTTCTGGGATTCTTATTTCAAAACAATAGCTTAGCATATTTGTGTTTGTGTTTTGTGCCAGTCCAATAAAGAATCCCTTCTGATCAAAAACTGCCCTTTGCTTACGCTTGTTTGTGAATATTGATTTTGCGGGTGAATTGTCCGTGGCTGCGGGCAGTCAGCTCCAACCTCCCCCTGACAGCCGCAGCCACGAGTCGGCAAGCGCTGGCCTCAGCCTCCTCCTCAGGAGACGCCAGCGCTCGCGTCCACTCTCCTCGGCCGGATCCCGTAGGGTGTGCGCGCACCGGACCTCGTGGATGAACTTTGACCCATGAGTACCCTGGACTATAAGAGGGGTCCAGCCCTCTAGTTCTATGCCTGAGCGTTGTTGTGTTCCCTAGTTTGTATGTGATGGCCTCCTAGTGTGTTTCCTGTACCAATCCCTGCCCCTGTACCTGTACCTTTTTCCAGTTCCTGTTCCTAACAATCCATACATTCCTGGTCTAGCACTGGGCTGTGCCAAAGTCGTTCCGTGCTGCATCCACGTCTGACCTGCTTCACCTCGCCTGATGTCCGCCTGCTGTCCAGTCTCAGCGGAGCCTGCCCTGCTGCTGTCTGAGCTGCCATAAGTACCTATTGAACTATAGACTTTAACCTGCTCGCTGTTGGTCAGCTGCCTTACCGCCAAGGCAGTACGGCCCAGTAGGTCCACAGACCCTTCGTGACAGCCGGGTACAGCAACCGCGGTCAAAGACAGGACTCCTGGGAGGAAATTTGTGTGGTGCTGTACCCGGACTGGGTGAGGCGCACAAACAAGGAGTTGGTGAGTGTTCCTAATGTGTACACATAGATTATTATAATGATGATGTTTAGTCCTTTGAAAGGCAAATGGTGTGTATCTGCAAAACAATTCTTTCGACATGACACTCTGGAACGCCTCAGAGGAGCAAGTAAATTGGACATGCATACACCTGCATCTTAGCAGTGTTTTGTTTCTGCAACATTTGCCTTTCAAACCAAACCCCAAAATGAAGTGACAATTCCTGAAAGGGATAGTATCATGTTCTGAGTTGATTTTTCACATTTTTTTTTCAGAAAAAGACCTTCAGAATCGATGGAAAAGTGTCTGGGACCACTTCCAGAGGCACCTGAAAAAGGCTGAGAGGAGTGGGTCCTCTCCCTCACAAGGGTCACAGTGTCCATACCATCAGCAGCTGCTGTTCCTCCTGCCCAACAGGGCACTCCGCCAGTAAGTTTTTGTGCATTCATTTGTAAAGCAAAAAATGTTGTTATGCTGTCATGCAGCTCATTTGTAGGCAAACCTTTACAAGAATATGTATTGTTCTCATATATGTCAGGTTTATGAAACACAAACCATTTATGAATGTCAACTCTTACAAACTTAACACAACTGTTGTTTGCCCTTTTCTGTTTTCTTCCTGATCGCGACCTTGGAACTGTGTCTACCCAGCATGCAGAACAGGGGAAACCCCTTAAAAGTGACCTCATTTGGGAAACTAGAACCCTTGAGGAATTCATTGTCGTTTTCATGGAGTGCATGCAACTTTTTTATCAGTTTTTATTCTATTTCTAAGAGGCGTGGTGACTAAAATGATTAAAATTATAATCCCAGGACCACGCTTACGCGTTTCAAACCTCAAGTGGTCCCGGGATTATCATTTTAATTGTCCTGTTTTTTAATATGACCAAATAAAACTATTTTTTTTACAAGAGTGCTGGATATACCTCTTCTCCCTTTTCATTGCCTTATATACCTGCTGTCGACTCAGGACTTCATTTGGGATATCTTTGAGCACCATCATTATTTACAACGTGGTTCTGACAAACGCATGGAATAACGCAGTGCAGACGTGGTGAGCGAACTCTTGCATATTTTTTTACATTTTCTATCATGTTATTTAACCCACACGGTGAATGCTGTAGGAAAGAAAATTGTGCCAAATTCCGGCAAACCACCATAGCCTTCTTGCAGTGAAAAGACAAAAGAAAAAAAAGGGGGAGGGGATGGCGCTCCTCTAAGGTAATATAATAAGGATGTAAAAAACATTTAGACAACAAACAATAGAAGAATTGCCCACTTATTTAAGTTGCTCATGTGTACCAGCACAACTCAATATATGTGTGTCTAGAGTCTTCAGCTCAAAATCGACACAGCCTGAACCTCACAGAGTTGACACCGGGTATTGACCTGGCGGTGTATCCAATTATCCAGATAATAGCAAACACAATCGAAAAACACTCCTTGTTTTTGTGCTGCCCTGCAGATGACAAAAAGAATATAGACTTCAATGATAAGGATTTTAAAGAATTCCATCTTTTTACTTGTATGATACTACATTTTTCGATCTTGGACTGAGGTCTTCATCAGGTATGGGTGAGAGAGGGGATATGTTTGCTGTAGTCTTCTTGCAGGTTATTCCTGCAGGCTGCCTGCATGCAACGGCCTCGGTCAGCAGTTGTTATGGCGTGTCCAGGAACCCATGCATAAATAACTCTTCCGCTGGCCAAACCCAGGAATTTTCCAAAGGATCGGCTGACGATAATTAAGGCCTCTGGATCCGCACCGACAGCAGATGTTCGGTGAAAGAGGAGTCAGGCATGGATTTGAACTTGCCAGATCCTTTGTTCCCGTGGGAGCAAAGGGGTCTTGTAGAGGGGTCTGGCAGCGACTTATTCCTATCTCTCATTGACGTAAACTTGCATGGTTTGCCTCAAGTTATTTTGCGCACAGGTTATGGGACAGGTAATGACAGGCAATGTCTGGGACTTGAGCATACAGGAAAGCTGTAGGATTGGCCTTTAGGAAGACAATTGTTGATCTCTGGATCCACGTGGATTTGATAAGGATCTCTAGGGTTGGAGTGTGCACCTCCAGTCTCACCTGGAGTGTCATTTAAAGGAATAGATGATAATGTAATTGCTTAACTGATTCCGACCGCCCAGCTGTGTATAAATGGCCAGCGGTCGAGGTCCTTAACCCCTTCCCACTTTGCCACTTTTGACCTTCCTGACAGAGTCTAATTTTTCAAATCTGACATGTTTCACTTTATGTGGTAATAACTTCGGAATGCTTTTACCTATCAGAAAATTTCAAAAGGCTATTTTAACAGGGGCCAGTTCAGTTGTGAAGTGGCTTTGAGGGCCTTATATATTAGAAACTCCCAATAAGTCACCCCATTTTAAAAACATCACCCCTCAAAGTATTCAAAACTGCATTTAGAAAGTTTCCTAACCCTTTAAACGTTTCACAGGAATTAAAGCAAAGTGGAGGGGAAATGTACAAATTTCAGATTTTTTTGTTGCAGAAATTCAGTTTTAATTCATTTTTTTCTGTAACGCAGAAAGTTTTACCAGAAAAACGCAACTCAATATTTATTGCCCAGGTTCTGCAGTTTTAGGAAATATCCCACATGTGGTCCTAGTGTGCTTTTGGACTGAAGCACAGGCCTCTGAAGCAAAGGAGCAACTAGTGGATTTTGGGCCTCTTTTTTAGAATATATTTTAGGCACCATGTCAGGTTTGAAGGGCTCTTGCAGTGCCAAAAGAGTGGAAATCCCCAAAAGTGACCCCATTTTGGAAACTACACCCCCTCAAGCAAATTATCTAGGGATATAATGAGCATTTTTACCCTACAGGTTTATTGCAGAAATTATTGGAAGTAGGCGTGAAAATTAAAAACTACATTTTTTCAAAGAAAATGTAGGTTTAGCAAATTTTTTCTTATTTCCACAAGGACTAAAGGAGAAAAAGCACCACAATATTTTTAAAGCAATTTCTTCCAAGTCAAACAGTACCCCATATGTGGTCATAAATGGCTGTTTGGACACACAGCAGGGTTTATAAGGGAAAGAGCGCCATTTGGCTTTTGGAGCTCAAATTTAGCAGGAATGGTTTGCGGAGGCCATGTCGCATTTGCAAAGCCCCTAAAGGACCAAAAAAGTAAAAGCGCCCAAAAACTGACTCCATTTAGGAAATTGCACCCCTTGAGGAATTCATATGGGGGTGTAGTGAGCATTTTGACCCCACAGGTTTTTCATAGATTTTATTAGAATTGGGCAGTGAAAATAAAAAAAAATCCTTTTTCTTTTATAAGATGTAGCTTTAGCTCAAAAGTTTTCATTTTCTCAACAAATAAAGGAAAAAAAGAACCCCAACATTTGTAAATCTATTTCTCCCGAGTACGGCAATACTCCATATGTCATAAACTTTTTGGGCACACGGCAGAGCTCAGAATGGAAGGAGCGCATTTGGCTTTTGGAGCTCAAATTTAGCAGGAATGGTTTGCGGAGGCCATGTCACATTTGCAAAGCCCCCGAAGGGACAAAACAGTGGAAACCTCCCACAACTGACCCCATTTTGGAAACTACACCCCTTGAGGAATTAATCAACGGGTGTAGTGAGCATTTTGACCCCACAGGGGTTTTATAGATTTTATTAGAATTGAGCAGTGAAAATAAAAAGAACCCTTTTTTCTCAATAAGTCGTAGCTTTAGCTAAAAAATTTTCATTTTCTCAACAAATAAAGGAAAAAAAGAACCACAACATTTGTAAAGAAATTTCTCCCGAGTACGGCAGTACCCATTTGTGGTCATAAACTGCTGTTTTGGCATACAGTAGGGCTCAGAAGGGAAGGAGCGCCTTTTGGCTTTTGGAGTGCAGATTTTGCTGGATTGGTTTCTGGTCGCTATGTAGCATTTGCAAAGCCCCTGTGGGACCAAAACAGTGGAAACCCCCCCAGAAGTGACCCCATTTTGGAAACTACACCCACAGGATATTTACCATGGGGTGTTGAGAGCATGTTAACCCCGCAGGTGCTTTGCAGAAATTAGTGTGCACTCGATGTTGCATAGATATGCCAATATGTGATTCCCAGCTTATTCCACCATAACAAGACAGCTCTCTAATTATTATGCTGTGTTTCCCAGTTTTAGAATCACCCTACATGTGGCCCTAATCTTTTGCCTTCGACTAGGCTCATAAGTGAAAGAGTACAATGCGAAGTTGAGGCCTAATTTGGCGATTTTCAAAGTATTGGTTCACAATTGCAGAGGCTCTTATGTGAAATAATAAAAGAAACCCCTGAGAAGTGACCCCATTTTGGAAACTACACCCCTCAAGGCATTTATTAATGGTGTAGTGAGCATTTTCACCCCACAGGTCTTTTCCATAAATGATTACGCTTCAGATGGTGCAAAGTAAACATTTATATTTTTCCCTAGATATGCCATTTCAGTGGCAAATATGTAGTGCCCAGCTTGTGCCACTGGAGACACACCCCAAAAATTGTTAAAAGGGTTCTCCCAGGTATGGTGATGCCATATATGTGGAAGTAAACAGGTGTTTGGGCACGCTGTAGGGTTCAGAAGGGAGGGAGCGCCATTCGGCTTTTGGAGCGTGGATTTGCTTGGTAGTAGATTTGTGTGAATATTGCTGGTATTTCAGTTTATAATGTGGTGGCATATGTGAGCTGGGCATAGTACATCAGGGGCATAGTCAGGTGGTATAATAATGGGGTAAAACAAAACAATAAAATAATCCATAGATGTGTGTTATGCTGTGAAGCAATACTTTCTGCACAGGCTGGTGTTGCACTGATAAATAGTGTCTTTACTTATCCCCCTTTTGGTCCACACTCCGCACCTTTGCAGTTTGGGGAATTTTGCTGGGAAAGTGTTGTCCTCGTATAATACGGGCTCCCTCGCTTCTAGCAGATATGTTTGGGCCCTCCCCTTCCTGGTTCCCTAATTTTAGGGCCTTGATAAATCGCCTCTTGAAACAGAAGAAATGTTCCCCTCGGGCCGGCACAACTGCATATTTTTTATTTCCTGACCTATTGGAGCCTTAACTAATTTTATTTTTTTATAGACGTAGTGGCATGAGGGCTGTTTTTTGCTTTACGAGCTGAAGTTTTTATTGGTACCATTTGGGGTAGATGCGACTTTATGATCACTTTTTATTCCAATTTCTGTAGGGCAAAGTGACCAAAAACAAAAATTCTAGCATTGTTTTTTACAGGTTTTTTTTACGCCGTTTACCGCGTGGAATAAATAACATAATATTTTTATAGTTCAGGCCATCATGGACGCGGCGATACCAAATATGTATGGTTTATTTATTTTTTCAATTTTAATGGACTTGATAAGGGAAAAAGGGTGATTGTGTTTTATTTTATTACTTGAAACTTTTATTTTACAACTTTTTTTTTACACTTTTCTTTAGTCCCACTAGGGGACTTGAAGGTCCAACTGTCAGATTTTTTTTCTAATACATTGCACTACCTATGTAGTGCAATGTATTAGATCTGTCAGTCATTCACTGACAGCAAGCCGATTAGGCTTCGCCTCTGATCGGGGCCTAATCGGCTTCCGTAATGGCAAACAGGAGGCGATTGTTAGGTCTCCTGATGTCATAATAGCAGTCGGCAGTCGTGCAATTGTAGGGCACAGCTGGCGATCTGCTAGTAACCACAAAGATGCATTGCTGGGGTGCTGATGAGCTGCAATCCCCTTAAATGCAGCGATCACTTCAGATCGCTGCCTCTAAGGGGTTAATGGCAGAAATCGGAGCTAGCTCTGGTTCCTGCCATTACAGGTGGATGTCAGCTGTAACATACAGCTGACATCTACCACTGATGGTGCCTGCTCAGCTCCTGAGCCTGCGCCATCTTGTCGGTGGCTACGGAAGCCTTTTAGGCCTGAATAGCTTCCGTAATATGCATACCAGGAGGCTAGTGTTAAGCCTCCGGTTGTCTTTGCAGCCACCGTCACCCTGGCAATTTCATTGCCGGGGTGCCGATGAACTGAAAACCCCTTAATTGCGGTGATCGCTTTTGACCGCTGCATTTAAGGGGTTAATGAGAAGGGATCGGAGCAAACTTACAGCCGACATCCGGGGATGGTGGCACCGACTCAGCCTCTGAGCCGGTGTCCACCATTTGTCGTATAGATACAGCAAAATGCGGGAAGCACTAGCTTTCCATGACCTATCCATACGACAAATGTTGGGAAGGGGTTAAAACCCGCTCCATAGTGTATGCTCCCGGGATCCCTGAAGAAAAGATATAAGCAGTGACACTAGGTGTCACTGCCTTGCTGCGGGAAAACTGTCCCCTACTATAATCATGTTTTCAGTACGGGACAGTAGTTTCGCGGAGAGGCAGGGACACCTAGCATCATAGATAACTATGATGCTAGGAGCCTGGCTCCCTGCAGTGTGTGTGGTCCGGGAAAGGTGGCCGACATACGGACTGTATATCACGAATTGAACACGCTCATGTGAATCCGGCCTTAATTTAGAACTATAAGCCTGAAAATTCTAAAATAGCAAAAAGGATGCGTATAAAGAAGATAAAAAAAGAAACCTGCATTGTCTAAGAAAAATCACGTCACTAGCCTAACAAATGAAAAAGCTAGAGCCGTTTATAACATGTGCTAAAAATGGCCAAACTGTGTCTGGTCCTGAAAGCTCAAAATAGCCTGGTCCTGAAATGGTTAATATAATCCTATGGCTCCAAGGCAAATCTTGAGTGTGATAAATAGCGACTAAAACGAAAATTACTCTTTAACTTTGAAACAGCTTTCATTCTGGAACAAAAATTAATAATGTAAGGCTCAAAAACAAATGTAATGTCACATGTGAAATCCTGTTCTTCATTTCAGGATGATAGGAGCGTAGTTTTCTCAGGTACATGAACATGTATAAGGATGTCAGCGTAAAATACCAAAAAAGACCATAGCAGTTCCTTGCAAAATTTATTACCAATGGAAAATAATTTTTCTATTCTAATACTCTAATTTTCTCTGATGTTGTTTAATGTCCCTCTGGAAGGGAAATGAGTAAGAAAAACGGTAAAAGCGTCTTCCTAAACAACTGGCAGATGTTTATTGTATTTTATATCATAAAGCAAAAAAGTAGCTGCAGGACTGTGACAATGTATTACTGCTATGTTGTACTTTACATCTTATTTCCATAAATATAATACAAAAACAATTGCTTTCGTTTCCAAGGATTCAAAATAATCAAAAACAGTCAACAAATAAAGTTCTTAACCCCTTCCCGCACCTTGGCGTAAATGCACGTCCACATGAGCAGAAGCTTTGCGCACCTGTGCGTGCAGTTACGTCTGCGCTTTAACAGTTAACGCTGTAAAACGTTAAAAAACTATATACATATGGTATCGCCGTAATCCTACGTCATTTATAGCCCAGGGTGAATGCCATAAAAAAAACAAAAAAAAAACATTGTCAGAATTAATGCTTTTTGGTCACCTTGCTTGCCAAACAATGGAATAAAAAGTGATAAAAAAAATTGCATGTACCCCAAAATGGTACCAATGAAATCTACAGATTGTCCCGCAACAAATAAGCCCTCACACAGCTCCGGTGGGGAAAAAATAAAGAAGTTCTGGCTCTCAGAATATGGCAATGCAAAATGTGCTGTGTCCAAAAGCGGATAAGATTGGGCAACATTAATCAGTGCGACACTGGCCACATATCTGCGGATTATTATTTATTTGCCCCATTATTATACCATCTTATTATGCCTTGATTTTCTCCACACAGTTTACATATGCCCCCATATTATAAACTGAACTACCAGCAAAACGCCAAACAGAACTACTACCAAGCTAAATCTGCTCTCCAAAAGCCAAATGCCACTCCCTCCCTTCTATAATCAGGAGAAATTTCTTTACATATGTTGGGGTGTTTTTTTCCTTTATTCCTTATAAAAATTTAAAGTTAAGTTTTTTCAGAAAAAAGTAGATTTTTATCTTCACATACTAATTCAAATAAATGTAACAAAAAACTGTGGGTTAAAAATGCTAACTATACCCCTAGATAAATTCTTTGAGGGGTGTAGTTTCCAAAATGGGGTCACTTTTGGGGGGTCTTAACTGTTTTGGCCCCACAAGACCTCTTCAAACCTGACATGGTGTCTAAATTATATTCTAAAAAAAAAAGGAGGCCCCAAAATCCACTAGGGGCTCCTTTGCTTCTGAGGCCTGTGTTTCAGTCCAGTAGTACACTTGGGCCACATGTGGAATATTTCTAAAAACTGCAGAATCTGGGTAAATATTGAGTTGCATTTCTCGGGTAAAACCTTCTGTGTTACAAAAAAAATGTATTACAAATGAATTTTGGCAAAAGAAAATGAAATTCGTAAATATTACCTCTACTTTGCTTTAATTCCTGTGAAACGACTAATGGGTTAAAACACTTTCTGAATGCTGTTTTTAATACTTTGAGGGGGGCAGTTTTCAAACTGATTTTTCTTGAAAATATGAGAAATTGCTGCAAAACTTGTAAGACTTGTAATGTCCTAGAAAAATAAAAGAATGTTGAAAAAACAACGCACACATAAAGTAGACATATGGGAAATGTAAACTAGTAAGTATTTTGTGTGGTATTACTATCTGTTTTACAAGTAGATACATTTAAATTTAGAAAAATGCTAATTTTTGCAAATGTTCTCCAAATCTTGGTGTTTTTTTTACAAATAAACATTGAATTTATCAACCAAAATTTTTCACTAACATAAAGTACAAGATGTCACGAGAAAACAGTCTCAGAATCACTTGTATAGGTAAAAGCATTCCGAAGTTATTACCACATAAAGTGACACATATCATATTTGAAAAATCGGCTTTGTCCTGAAGGCCAAAACAGGCTCAGTCTTGAAGAGGTTAAAGGATATGTACAATTTTTTTTTTTTTTAAATAAAACAGTGTATGAGTGTGTTTGGTGTAACTTTGCAATGTATTTTTACTTTTTCAGATACTATCTAAGGCTGGGTTCACACGACCTATTTTCAGACGTAAACTAGGCGTATTATGCCTCGTTTTACGTCTGAAAATAGGGCTACAATACGTCTGCAAACATCTGCCCATTCATTTGAATGGGTTTGCCGACGCACTGTACAGACGACCTGTCAAACGATGACGCGTAAAAATACAGCCTCGTCAAAAGAAGTGCAGGACACTTCTTTGGACGTTTTTGGAGCTGTTTTCTCATAGACTCCAATGAAAACAGCTCCAAAAACAGACGTAAAAAACGCGGCGAAAAACGCGGCGAAAAACGTGAGTTGCTCAAAAAACGTCTGAAAATCAGGGGCAGTTTTCCCTTGAAAACAGCACTGTATTTTCAGACGTTTTTGGTCACTACGTGTGCACATACCCTTACGCTGAAACCTGTATCCGTCAGGTCAGTGGCACTGGCGGGTTCAGTGACAACGGGTCCTTTGTGTCTCTGACACGCAGGATCCACCTGTTATTGATCACATCTAAGTTATGAACGTAGATGTGATCGATAACAGCTGTATCTTGCGTGTCGGAGACACGCAGGACCCGCTGACACTGAACCCGTCAGTGCTGCTGACCTGACGGATACAGGTTTTAGCGCTAGATACAGCTGCTGTGTATCCAGGATACAAGGCAGCTGTATCTCAAAAAGTTACATCGTTTTTAATAAAAATACATTACAAAGTTGCACCAAACACACTCATACACTGTTTTAGTAAAATAAAAAAAGATGTATATAGCCTTTAACATAGAGGAAATGTAAGTCATTCCCAATGTTTAGTGAGGGTTACTGTTACATAAGTCATGAGTCAAAAATCATTCTACACTCTTTGGGCCTGTTTACATCTGCGTTGGAGGCTCCATTTGTAGCCTACGTAGCAGATCCTGTCCAAAATACCAGAAACAATAACAGAGCATGCTGCACTATTGTTTCCGGTAAGTTTTCAGACAGCCCAACGGAGCCCGACGGAACCCATTGAAGTCAATGGGTTCCGTCAGGCACCGGTTGTCTCCGTTATTCAACCAATAGGCGATTCCGCTATTCCCTTGTTCTGCATCTCTGATGGAGCAGAAAAACAGAATGGTCCAATGTCGATGTGAATATAGCCTTAAATATGTGACAGAGCCAATGTTTTTGTCTTGTGATAAGTCTATGAATTAAGATAATGCAATAGGTTTTTACCTTCAGTCCTTAGAGATCTTCAGATAACAAAATGGGGAAGATTTATCAATAAGGGTATGTTCACACGGCCAAATTTCAGACGTATACGAGGCGTATTATGCCTCGTTTTACGTCTGAAAATAGGGCTCCAATACGTCGGCAAACATCTGCCCATTCATTTGAATGGGTTTGCCGACGTACTGTGCAGACGACCTGTTATTTACGCATCGTCGTTTGACAGCTGTCAAACGACGACGCGTAAAAATACAGCCTCGTCAAAAGAAGTGCAGGACACTTCTTTGGACGTTTTTGGAGCTGTTTTCTCATAGACTCCAATGAAAACAGCTCCAAAAACGGACGTAAAAAACGCCGCGAAAAAGGCGTGAAAACGCCGCGAAAAATGCGAGTTGGTAAAAAAACGTCTGAAAAGCAGGGTCTGTTTTCCCTTGAAAACAGCTCTGGATTTTCAAAGTTTTTGTTGACTACGTGTGAACATACCCTCAATGTCACTGAAAAGAAAGCTTTTATCGGATGACAGATTCTATTCAGCAGAGATTTTTTCATCCATTCTGTGAGTAGTAAGTGAGCGACCACCTACTTTGTCCAATTCCTACTGCCTGTATGGCAGTGCGTAGAGGCCGTACAGTTTACTTGTATGCCTATGTGTGCTGCTGTAAGGCTCCACAGTGTATTGTATGTACACAGATAGTCTCCTCTAGAAGCAATGGGGAGAATACCTCTGTATATATAGCATGAGATAGAGTATGCCGAAAATACATTTTGGTTGAATTTCTACATAATCCGACATAACATCCCGAGCAAATGCTCAATATAAATTTGGGGCATGCGGAGATGCAGTCTCATAATAAAACTGGTTCATATAAGAAAGAGAGGGGGGTATAATATGGACACTTGGCTACTTTGGGCACCCTTTCCAGGGCAGAACCGCTTACGTAAATTGCTATAATTAATTTCAGGACAGAATAGGTACATTAGATATATCTATTGCTGTAGTGCTATGAACTAATGCCAATTTTTGCTCATAAAGACGTGAATAAAGTAACTATTTTGCCATATGAGTGGATGTAAAAATACGTAGAGGTTTGGGAGTTTTTGTATTGAAAGTATACCTGTATGTGAATATGAATATATACAAAAATTATGTAAACCATAAAAAATGTTAAGAAATAAAACATACATTTTAAAAATAGACTACACTACGCATTCAAGTTAAAAAGAGTCATCAACAGTGACATGGTATAAATGCATGTAGGACTCGGCAAAATAATGCAAATAGTGACAAATTTATCAAGATGGCTCCAGTGGAACATGTTTGTAAAAACATGCTAGACATGTTACACAACTTTTATGTTCTTACGCCACCTCAAGGCTGACATTCACTTACATGTATATTAGGGGGCAAAATATTGCACATCTTTAACCCCTTCCTGACATTTGATGTACAGTTATGTAATAGCCGGAGACGGAAGTATGAAACAGACTTATATACTAAGCCCGCTCCATACTCAGCGGGTGTTCACTGTATGTTACAGCTGACACACAGGATCAGAGATGATTCCAAACTCGGACATTTAACCCCTTAATGACTAGCCTATTTTAGACCTTAATGACCAAGCTATTTTTTACGTTTTTCAATCGTCGCATTCCAAGAGCTATAACTCTTTTATTTTTGCGTCGACATAGCTGTATAAGGTCTTGTTTTTTGCGGGACAAGTTGTACTTTTTAATAGCACCATTTTGAGGTACATATTATTTATTGATTAACTTTTATTAACTTTTTTTGGGGGGGAAATAGAAAAAAATCAGAAATTTTGCCACTCTTTTATGCGTCCTAAATCTACGCCGTTTACTGTGTGGTATAAATAACACAATAACTTTATTCAGCGGGTTGTTACGATTGCAACGATACCAAATTTGTATAGTTTTTGTATGTTTTACTACTTTTACACAGTAAAAACGCTTTTTTTTCTAAATGATTTGTTTTTGTGTCTCCATATTTGAAGAGCCGTAACGTTTTTATTTTTTCGCCGATGCGGTCATATGAGGGCTTTTTTTTGCGGGACGACTTGTAGTTTTTATTGGTACCATTTGGAGTAGATGCGACTTTTTGATCACTTTTTAATCACATTTTTTTAAAGTCAAGATTCACAGAAAACAGCAATTTTTCTGTCGTTTTTTATTTAATTTTTTACGGCGTTCACCGTGCGGGTTAAGTAATGTAATAGCTTTATAGTCGGGGTCGTTACGGATGCGGCGATACCAAATATGTGTAACTTTTTTACTTTATTTTGGTTTTTCAATACTAAAGCAGTTTGTAAGGGGAAAAAGTGGGTTTTTCATTTTTTTTTCACATTTTTTTTTATTACCTTTATTAAACTTTTTTTTTTACTTTTTTACTAGTCCCACTAGGGGACTTTAATTTGCGATTCTGCGATCGCTATTATAATACACTGCAATACTTCTGTATTGCAGTGTATTATGCCTGTCCGTTTAAAACGGACAGGCATCTGCTAGGTCATGCCTCCGGCATGATCTAGCAGGCATTCATTCAGGCAGACCTGGGGGCCTTTATTAGGACCCGGCTACCATTGGAGACACTGACACTCGGCGATCGTATCGCCGGGTGTCGATGGGGGAGAGAGGGAGCTCCCTCCCTCTCTCCAAAACCACTCAGATGCGGTGCTCGCTATTGAGCATCGCATCTGAGGGGTTAAACGGGTGAGATCGATACTAATATCGATCTCACACGGCAGAGCAGGGATGCCCCCAGCCCTCAGCTGCCTCTGAGAGCAGGGAGATTTGACAGCTCCCTGCTCTGTTTACTAATTCCGATGCCGCGACGTAAAAAGTCTATGGCATCGGAATAAGGCCCGTTAGTGACCGACGTAGAAACACGATGGGCCGGTCACTAACGGGTTAAGCACGTAGATTCCACAGACATAATGTAAAAATAGATTATGGACTTTGGAATTTGGGTTGGTCCTTTTAGCTAAACCCATTTTACTATGTATAAAGTGTCTCAACACATAATAAAGCAGGAGCACGCCATGTAGTCCACTTTTTATATGCATTTTACCTTCGACCTGGGTTATTTTGCACTTCTGCATCTGGACATATTAATATCTTAAGAAATCAAATTGAACAGTCAGATCAAGTTAATATAAATGAAAGCAATGCTAAAATATTAACATAAAAGTTATTTCTATGATTGGTAAATAGTACTGTCAATTCTGACTGTTTTTATGACAGCACTTATATGTTGTACAATGATACTGTGATACTTAAAAAATGATACTTAAAATCACCAATATATTATATTCTAGAGCTGACAAAGAACCGTATAATGTGAGGACAAACAGCATATACAACAATGAAGTAAAACAGTGGATAAGCAAAAATATAGTCACATAGTTACATAGTTAGTACTATTGAAAAAAAGACACATGTCCATCAAGTTTTTTGTTCTAGGAAATTATCTAAGCCTTTTTTAAAGCCATCTACTGTCCCTGCTGTGACGGCTCCTGCGGTGACTATTCCATAAATTCACCATTCTCACAGTAAAGAAGGCTTGTCGCCTTTGCAGGTTGAACTTTTTTTTCTCCAAACGGAGGGAGTGCCCCCTTGTTTTTTGAGGGGGTTTTACATGGAACAGGATTTCACCATATTTTTTTTTATGTGCCATTCATATATTTATATAAGTTAATCATTTCCCCCCTTAGTCGTCTCTTTTCAAGACTAAATAGGTTTCATTATTTTAATCTTTCCTCATAACTTAGATTCTCCATGCCCCTTATTAGCTTCGTTGCTCTTCTTTGTATTTTTTCCAATTCCAGGGCATCCTTTCTATGAACTTGAGCCCAGAACTGAACTGCATATTCTAGATAAGGCCTCACTAATGCTTTGTAAAGTGGTAATATTACATCCCTATCTCGCGAGTCCATGCCTCTTTTAATACACGACAATATCCTGCTGGCCTTTGAAGCAGCTGATTGACATTGCATACTGTTATTTAGTTTATGATCTACAAGTACACCCAGATCTTTCTCAACAAGTGAATCCCCCGGTGTAGCTCCCCCTAGGACATATGATGCATGCAGGTTGTTGGCACCCAGATGCATAACTTTACATTTATCTACATTAAACTTCATTTGCCAAGTGGATAACCAAACACTTAGTGTGTTCAAATCAGCTTGAAAACATCTTCCATAGACTGAACATTACTACATAGCTTGGTGTCAGCTTCAAAAATAGAAATAGTGCTATTAATCTCATCCTCTTTATCATTAATAAATAAGTTAAATAATAGTGGTCCCAGCACGGACCCCTGGGGTACACCACTTATAACCGGGGACCATTCAGAGTAGGAATCATTGACCACAACTCTCTGGATACGATCCTTGAGCCAATTCTCAATCCAATTACAAACTATACTTTCTAAGCCTATAGTCCTTAATTTACCCATTAGACGTCTATGAGGGACAGTGTCAAAAGCCTTTGCAAAGTCCAAAAACACTATATCCACTATATCCACAGCGGCCCCTCTGTCTAGGCTTCTGCTCATCCCTTCATAAAAACAGTTCAAGTTAGTTTGACAGCTTCTGTCCTTAGTAAAACCGTGCTGGCTGTCACTTATAATACTATTTGTCACATAATCCTGTATATAGTCCCTCAATAGCCCCTCAAACATTTTCCCCACAATAGATATTAAGCTTACTGGTCTATAATTACCTGGGGAAGACCTAGAGTCCTTTTTGAAAATAGGCACCACATTTTTCCCTGCGCCAGTCCCTTGACAGTATATCAGTCACTAGAGAATCTCTAAATATTATGAAGAGGGGGACAGAAATAACTGAACTAAGCTCCTTAAAAACTCTAAGTTATATAATCCAATCTCAAATTCACCCTACATTAAACGGCTGTTACAATTTCAGCAATACAGCTTATTCACTGTGGAAAGAATAATTATGTAATTATTTTAAATACTTTGGGTATCAATTCCTCATGGTTTTTAACATGTCTGCTTGAAGTCATTGAATAGGAAACTGTATTGTTTAGTTCTATAATATCTATCATGATCATGTGATTCTTACACAAATACACAGCTTGTTACAAAGCACAGCTTCAATAACTGTAAGGCGGGATTCACACGAACGGGTCGTTCCCGAGCCCGAGTGCCGGCCGGTAAAATCGGCCATTCTGCCCGGCCGGTTTGCATAAAGTTTTGCATCCGTGCCGGGCCGGGCAGATCTGGACAGTGACATCAGGGGCAACTCCTGAAGGGGTATCCCCATGTGTTCGGGGATTCCGCTTCAGGAGTTTCCCCTGATGTCACTGCCCAGATATGGACAGAGACATCAAGCGCTCTGTCCAGGAGCGGAATCCCCGAAAACACGGGGATTCCGCTCCTTCAAGGAGCTAAAGTGCGGCTAGCACATAGCAGAGCGGGGAGATACCTCCCTGCTCTGCTATAGTGGCGTCGCTACAGTAGTAGCAGCCGCAGCAGCAGCTGCTGCTGCTAGCGGCGCCATCTAAGGTGTCGCCGGGCCAGGAAAACAAGCAGGGGACGGGAGCCAGCGCAGCGCTCCCTCCTCCTGCTGTACACCCCGGCCCTGCCACACAGTGTACAGCGATGCCATTCGTCAGAATGGCATCAACTCCTCCTCCTCACATGCACTCTGCGCTGTGAGGAGGAGGAGATAGAGCGCAAGCCACGGAAAACCCGGCCATCACTCGGGACACATCCCGGTGATGGCCGTGTATTACCCGGCCCCATAGACTTCTATGGGAGCCGGGCGGCCGGGTACCCGGCCGAAGATAGAGCATGTCCTATTTTTTGACGGTCGGTTTTCCCGGCCGTCAAAAAATCGGTCGTGTGAATAGCCCCATTAGGGGTCTATTATTCCTAATGCAGCCGGGTGCCGGCCGATTTATGAACGGCCGGCACCCGGCCGGGAAACCCTACCATGTGAATGAGGCCTTACTGTACTGTTACGAGCCATGCACCTGTGTGATCATCACATCACCAGGTCGTGTATGACACTCTGAGGTCTCCTAGGACTGTATCCAACCCCTTCCACGCTCTTTAATGACAAGACAGCATTAGTAATGTCAAAGGGACAGCAACATATATGGCTATGGGTAAACGGATGGTAGTCGGAGGTAACAAACAGCCTGCTTAAAAACACACTGTCATATATTTATGCTTTTAAAATTAAAAACCAGTCCAAAAATGTTTACTTTTTGGGAACAGACACAGTGACATTGGAAGAAGCAATGACTTTTCAGCATCGGTCAAAAAACGATTCCTTTTTGGGGAGTAGCAGCAGGTTTGGTGTTATTTTAAAGAAATAATATATACATTATCCACTACTTCTACTGCCACGACTGCGTGTGCCAGTGACAGTGTGCCTGATTGTCCTGGAAAGTGAAGAAGCAATAGGTTTTTTCTCTATTTATTTGGAGAAAAAAAATTGTCCCTTGGACAAGGACTGAAGTATAACGGCAGAATAATACGACAATTTTTGGTGCCACTTTTAGATATATGCAAAACAATGTTTGACATCACATCCATGACGTCTGTATCACCAGGCAGCGGCATGCTATCAGCACAAGAATTAAAATTGAAATTAAAAACTATTTATTTTAAAAAAAATTGTCTCTTGGACGCACACTGAAGTATAATGGCGCTATATAAATGCTTGACGCAGATCTGCCAATTTTTGGTTTCAGCAGGCAGCAGCACGCTATCAGCACCAGGATTTGAATTTTAAAAAAAAATGCATATAATTTTTTTAAAAAAAGCATATATTTTCAAAGTGCCATTAAAAACTGACGTATTGTTCTGCGTCAAACATTTATTCAGCGCCGTTATACTTTATTCTGTGTCCAAGTGACATTTTGTTTTTCTAAACAAATAGATTTTAATTTAAAATTAAATCCTGGTGCTGATAGAGTGCTGCTGCAGTCTGAGTCTGACGAATGGTTCGACCAAATTGGACCGGAAACACATTTCGGGAAATTTGCTAATTTCTAAATGTAATCTTCCAGGACTCACAATAAACTGCATTGTCTGTTAAATAACAAACCCTATTTTATTAAATATTAATACAAAATTAGTTTTTAACTGTTTCTCTATAATAACCCTAAGACGGAATCAGTCATTAGAATTCAATTTTGTGTCTTTATTATTGAAGAAACTATCCATGACATTTATCCAGTTATAAATATTATATATCATTAAACTGTTTATATCCTTGTCGTTACAGAACTTCTTACATTATCCTAAATTTCATTTTCCTCTTTTTCATACAATAAATATAAGAAAATTGCAATAATAATATCTACTCCTTATATTTACTTTTTTATTTTCTACTATATGTCTTATACTTACTAAATTTTTTCTGTTGCTGGTTCTTTTGTCTATGATTGATTTTTTTTCTCCTCCTTCTTTGTATTCAGTAATAGTTCTGACAGATTATCTTTACTAATTATATATTTCTGTTTTAATTCTTTAATTCTCTCGGCATCCAGATCTGGTGTATAGCACAGATACAGCCGGCAATTTAGAGCCATCTATTTTAAAGCTGGTTATGCAATTAAGATAAGGATCGGCCAATCAATCATATGAATGATCCGACCATCAACCTGCCAGACTGAACTAGAAGATCAAGGACAAAGTGGTTTACAATCTGCTCTAATTGGCTGATCATGCCATATATGAATAGTTTTAGCCAGGCAGAAAAAAAATCGGATGACCAATCACTTTTTCGTAAGGCAACAGACAGTCATTGGCAATAGCGATCGTTCGTGGAAAATTATAATACAATGATTGGCCGAAATGGTCGAAATTTGACTACTTTTATTTTATGTGTATGGTCAGCTTAACTTGCATACAACTGTTTTGGGCTTTTTAGCCTTCACTACCGCAATATTGCCGTACCTAGGGAAGGTTCCCATGACTGCCATGGCATTGTCTGTTTAAGAATTCAGCCATGCTGATCCACCCCCCCCCCCCCCCCCTCATCCTCTTTCATGCTGCCTTTAATCTATATAGCTATGAAATAGATAGATAGATAGATAGATAGATAGATAGATAGATAGACAGACAGACAGACAGACAGACAGACAGACAGACAGATAGATAGATAGATAGATAGATAGATAGATAGATAGATAGATAGACAGACAGACAGACAGACAGACAGATAGATAGATAGATAGATAGATAGATAGATAGATAGATAGATAGATAGATAGATAGATAGATGATAGATAGATAGGACACAGTCAGTTTTTTTTTTTTTTGCAAGACTGGGCCAAAGAACCTGACCAGAAATGGATAGGCAAGAGCACTCGCACAGTCACTGATCAGACACTGACATACCTAGCTACCTGCTTATTCATTTTTAGAGGCAGTCCGATGCTCTATTTGCAGAAATCATATACACATTCCATATACTGTATGAAGTATTACCAGCAGGGGTCAGCAGAAATACACACTGATCCAATGTATATTATATCTATCTTTATCAGCGCTCACACAATTCTATATCTCTATTTCATTCAATTATTTTTTTATTTTGCATATTGTTGTATTTAGGGGTTTGAGGTCGTAGAACAGATCAAAACAACCGATACACATAAAATAGAAAAACATGTGATAAATAAAAGGATAAACATAAGAATTGTTACTTTACAGTGAAGATATTTCGGTGCTTATGTAGTTGAAGTTTCATGTTAAAGAAAGAAATAGATTTTTTTTCTTATTTCTATTGTCTATAGTTTTAAAATTAGGGTATGTTCACACGTAGCGTAAATACTGTGGATTTACCGCAACTGATTTTGTTGCGGAAAATCAGCAGTATAATACTGTAGCAGCAAAGTGGATGAGATTTGAACAAATCTCGTCCACATGCTGAAAAAATCATGAGTGGAAAAAATGCTCAGAATTGCCCTGAGGTGCAGCTTCTTAATCCGCTGCATGTCAATTGTATTTATATATATTCGCTGCTTTTTTGTTGCGGGTTTTCCCCATTGAGTTTAATGGGGAGTTAAAACCTGCAACAAATAGCAGATTTTGTTACCATTGACATCAGTTTTTGTCTTCAATGTTATTTTAGAAACTAATATCCCTATCTCAGATGCACACACTCAAATCAATTTCATAGGAACCCAATAAACTTATCACTATGTTTTTGGAGTGGGGAAGGAAACTGTAGTACACAGAGGAAACACACACAAAACTGGGAGAACATACATACTCCATGTTGATGTTGCCCTTCACCAGATTTCAACCCGGGACCCCAGTGCTGCAAGGCAACATTGCGAACAACTGGACCATGTATCCGGCTAATGTAATATATTTGAATAGCCAAGCTCCCCTCATGATCGTAGTCCAATTTGACCAAGACTTCTGTACATGGTGTGTGGTTCCTGATGTTGCTTTAAATTGGTATTACAGTTGTATAAGGAATAATTATACAATTTTCCCGGTATACATTCTCTATTAAAGGGGTTGTCTAGTCATAAGAAATTGATGGCCTATCCTCAGGATAGGCAATCAATATCTATTTGGTGGGGGTCTGACTACCTTCACCCCCGCTGATCAGCTGATTTGAAGAGGCCGCAGCGCTCGTAAGAGCCGTGCTTCCCCGTCATTCCTTACCTGCTCGTACTGTGAATCGCCGATACACTTGTAGTGGCGGTTCACAGTATTACAGCTTTCTCCCATTGAAGTGGCCCCTTCAAAACAGCTGATCAGTGGAAGTGCCAAAAGTCGAATCCCCACCAATCAGATGTTGATGGTCCATCCTGAGGATAGGCCATCAATTTCTTATGACTGGATAAGCCCGTTAATTCTTCAAAGTTGCAGGTTCTTATTGAATGAATGCATAGATCATGAAAAGTGCGAGGAATTGAAAATTGTATACGTTTTCATTACATAATGAATAACTCTTATTTGCTGTAACTGTACTCTTCCTTGAACATCAGAATGATCATAGTACATCCCTAGGACAATTACATTGCTACAGCATTGGAAAATGGGGACACTGACGACATATTCCAATAATGTATTATTGTAGGTAAAGAATAATAACCAGTATGTATCTAAACCAGTATAATAGCTATCTGCTGACGCCACAACTGCAGCCTAGTAAGGACTACATCCGCTCTCTGAATTTCAGACACATTATTTTGCAAGTCATTGTCTAATGTCTAACAGCCGAGGTATAAAATTTAACTCCATGTATGTGTTTAAATAAAATGGTGCTGTAAAACATTACAGTGTCTGTTGGAACCTAAAGCTGTCTTAGAAGTGCTGGTGCAATTATTTCAGCATATTGTTTTATGGGAAAAGGTTAACATTTACCGAGAGGATTATGACTTAAACTAAGTGTGAATATCTTCTCTGCACTCTGACATTCATAATATATATTTTATTATAAATGTAAGTTTTAAAATAGTTATTCTAAGTAAGAGAGAACAGAATTCAAAAGAAGTAGACATACGTCAGGTGAAATGTACAGTAGTCTATTGTAAAACTGCAATATAATGCACATGGGGAGAGGGAATAGATGTAAAATAGATGATAGATAGATAGATAGATAGATAGATAGATAGATAGATAGATAGATAGATAGATAGATAGATAGATAGATAGATAGATAGATAGATAGACAGACAGACAGACAGACAGACAGACAGACAGATAGATAGATAGATAGATAGATAGATAGATAGATAGATAGATAGATAGATAGATAGATAGATAGATAGATAGATAGAGTGGCATATCAAGAGTAGTGGCAGTTGCAACCAGACCCCGAAGTCGGAAGGGCCCTGAGGCCTCCCCTTACCACATAAGTGCTGTGCTTGTGAATCCTGCTACATTGCTTGGTCACTTATATTAGGAGGCAGAGCTTGGATGACGTGAAAGTGAAGGTAGGGCGGCACCTTGCCACACTGTGAGTGGGGTGCAATTTTATATAAAAAAAAATGTCTTGTGCCTTCTTAACTTTCCAATGCTGCTTTCATCAGTGATAGAGGTGCTCATTGGTACAGGAGGCCAGGGAGCGGTGAGCGTGGTTAATGGTTATCTCACCGCTCCCCTTCCTTTTCTGCTCCGCCGCCGCCACCGGAGCCGCACTCAGGGTCCTATCCTGACTCTGCCCAACGTCAGGACGTAGTGTGCGCTGCTGTACAAAACATCCTGACGCCACCGCACACTACAGCCTGACGCTGGATGACGTCAAGACCCAGAGTGCCGGCGCTTGTAGCACACACTTCTAAGGTCTAGTGCAGCAGAGACGGCTCCCAGAGCAGAAGAGGAGTGAGGAGAGGTGAGTAAACAGCTTTTTTTTAGTCTGGTCTGAGATCAGAATTTATGGGTCTGGAGTCTGCTTTTGGGGTATAAATTATAGGTCTGATCTAGGGTCTTTATCAATTTTAGGATCTGATCTGTGGTCTTTATCAATTTTAGGATCTAATATGGGGTCTTTATCCATTTTAGGATCTGATCTAAGGTATGTACTAATTTTAGTGCCTAAACCAGGGTCTGTATAAATTATAGGGTCTAATCTGGGGTCTTTATTAATTTTAGGGTCTGAGCTGGGGTGTGTATTAAAGTGGTTATTTCGCAACAAACATTTATCACCTATCCACAGAAAAGGTTATAAATGCATGATCTGGGAGCCCGACCGCCCAGATCACTATCACAAAGCCCCTGTTTAAATGGAGCGGTGTGTGCACCCTGCCGCATCATTCAATGTCTATAGGACAGATGGAGGCCACCAAGCACTGTGCTCATCTATCTTTGTCAGTCCCATAGACTTAGAATGAAGCGGCATGGCATATGCATTAATATCGCTCCATTGAAATGCCCTCAGAATGGGGCTTGGGCCCCTTGTTTTAGTGATCAGTGGGGCTCCCTGTAGTCAGAACACCACTGGTCATACATTTATTACCTTGCTGATAAATGTTTGTCGTGGGATAACCCTTTCAATACTGACCCTAAAATCAATAAAGATGGCGGTTTGTGTTACATAGTTACATAGTTGATAAGGTTGGAAAAAAAAACACAGGTCCATCAAGTCCAATTTATAATCCTGCCGTGTTAATCCAGAGGAAGGCAAAACCCCCATGAGGTTGATGCAAAGTGTTGTTATAGAGGGTGGGCATGGGTTGTACAAGCCATAAGCGAAAGTCAGAGGTGTACATTGAATCTCCTGAGCCCCAATACATAATCAGTACAGGACCCCGACATACCATGTGCAATTTATAATACTGGTGTCTACTTATGTGGCAGAGGAGCCGTCAGACCATATCAGGCTCCAGGCAACTGCTACCTCAGCACCCACTATAGCTACGACCCTGGCCAACGATGTCTCAGCAGAAAACTCTGCAGTTTTCTGTAGAAGTCATTATGATAATCTGACCACTATTTGGTCACTGTACGGTGGCATTTTTGTTTATTTTGGTCTTTGTATAGTAATAGTGTATCTTTGTCAACGTTTCTCCTTCCATAAGAGAACCAGCAATTTAGCACTATAGAAGACTGAAAGCAGGGGTGGCATGGCCAGCGGCAATGAAATGGACAGTGTGCAGGGTCCTGGTGGGGAAGTTGGGTTGTAGTGGATTAGGTTGACTAGACGCTCCAACATAACCTTAAATGGCACCCCCACTTCATCTAGTCAGTATCTTCCTCTTCTCTTTCACCATGGCCCTCTCTGTGAGTGAGGGGTCCTATATAGAAGGAGGAGCAAGGCTAAAAGAAAGAGGAAATCCACGCTGCTTCTTGGCCTACTCCACCACTGGCACACCTTTGTTGAGCTGTGATAGATGATGATAGATAGATAGATAGATAGATAGATAGATAGATAGATAGATAGATAGATAGATGATTGGTGGGACAAAGTCAGCTTTGCTCTATTGCAGCACTGTCTTTGATCAGAGGACCTCATTCATTCAGTGTTAGTTTCCTTCCAAAAAAGCAATATACGCTGATTAATATATTAGTGGCTTTCAACTCCCTTAGATAATATTATTATAGGAATTCTTGCATTAGATGCACAATGAACGCATCTCCACTTGCTGTATATATAGTGTTTTAAAGACAGTATGGCTCCCATTAGAAGTATATATGCTGCATTATGCATGTATTGAAATTGGAGCACTCAAGCTGATAAGAAAAGTGACTTATTCATTAAACCAGTCATAAAATGCAAAGGTGTGTGGGGCTTTCATGATCAATTTGATGCATAAGAATGCTCAGCAGCCAGGTCTGGCGACATCAGTGGGAGTAGCTCAATGCATTTTAGGTTTTCCATTAAAATAAATTAAAACAAATGGAAAAATAAATCACCTGATGAGATATTTTTAAAGAAATGTTTAGCACCCACTGTTCTCTGTTTTAGTTCTTTCTACAACTGCTCATCTATAGACTGTTTAATCCAATCCAATAAAGATTAGATTGTTAGATGACAGATGACAGTGCTGCAAAAAGTTGCATTAAATTACAATGTGCTAACACTCTGCTGCATTTACTTTCAAGCAGTGGTCTGTAACCTGTAGCTCCCCAGCTCAGCTGTGATAAAGATACAACATCCAATATGCCCTGAGAGGCTATTGTAGCATGCTGAGAACTGTAGTTTGACCCCAGCTGTTGGGTAGCCACCCTACTTGGAAACATAGCTCAAATATTCTCACAGCATATAGCGGTCTCTCATAATGTGCAGAGACGGTTTTAGGGGATCACAAACTGGGCAATTGCCCAGGACCCCTGCTGTCTAAGGGGAGCTCATGGACTGGATCCGTGGAACCTAAGACTGGAAAATGTAAACCATCCCTGCCCCGGACCACCAGGGACTTTTGCCTTTACTCTCTAGGTATAGCATGGCGGTATCATTTGGACACTAAATGATTAATCTTCTGGTGCATTGTGTGGGGAAATATATGGCAGTGTTAATGTGGGCACTATATGGCAGTTTATGTTGGATACTGTATTAAATTCTTAATTAGGCAGCATTAATATTGTATGGCAGTATTATTTAGATATTGTATTAAAGTATTATTTGGAATTTTATGGCCATATTCATGTATAAACATTTGGGTAAAAAAGGGACATTCATCAGTTTTTTATATACATTTTGAAATGACAAAAACAATTGTTTAAAAATGGCAAGCGGAGGACCTATATTGCTTGTTGCACAGGAATACAATTTTCTATAAAGTGATAATCTGCTGATGTATTGCCCAAGGGGAAATATGTCTGCCTACCCCACAATAAAGATCAAGCACGAGCACTCCTATATGCTAAGTGCTACTCTGTTTTCTCATCTGTTATGGGGGCACTATGGTTACTATCTACAAAAGTTATATTGTGTTTAGATAGATAGATAGATAGATAGATAGATAGATAGACAGACAGACAGACAGACAGACAGACAGACAGACAGACAGACAGACAGACAGATAGATAGATAGATAGATAGATAGATAGATAGATAGATAGATAGATAGATAGATAGATAGATAGATAGATAGATAGATAGATAGATAGGGACATTACACATCACAGCAAAAAATATACATACAATACTACATAAAATACAAATAAAAATCCATATATCTAAATAAATAAAAACCTTTTACACAAACATATTATATAGTGTTGTTGCAGTTGGCACAAAATTGCATTTAAACCGCTCCTTACTTCACCGAAACTGTAAGAAATGCTGACTAAAACAACTTTGCCTTGCTTCAGCAACATCATATAAAGGATGTGATCCAACAGAATGTTACTATATGGTCAAATGTATGTGGACACCTGACCATTACCAACCCCACCAGATTTTGCATTCCCGTAGATACTGTAGCATTTTACTGGTATCTGCCAAACCCATATTTATTTATTAGACTGCTTCAGATTCTAGTGTCTGTCTACCCCACGATAATGATCAAGCATGAGCACTCCTGTACGTAAGTGCTACTATGTTTTTCTCATCTGTTATGTGGGCTCTATGGTTACTATCTCTAAAAGTTATATTGTGTTTATGTACACTATATGATCAAATGTATGCGGACATTATTCTAGATGAGCTTTTTGGATATCCCATTCCAAAACCATGGGCATTAACATACAGTGCAAATCTAGCATATTAGACATTTCACAAACTTGTGGCAAAAGTGCCACCCTAGGCCACAGTTAAAGTTACTGAGCTCTTCAGGACTATCCACACTTCCAGCAATATTTTTGTATGGAGTTTGCTTTGTTTATGAACCTGTCTGCTAATGGCTGTGGCTGAAACACCTAAACTCAATAATTAGGATTAGGACTAAGGTTCACATACTTTTGTCCATATTGTGCATATATATATATATATATATATATATATCTATGTATAAGCTTTTTATATGCTTCCGGTCTGTGTTGCCTTCATATGTATTTTTCCAAAAACAAAATCAGATCTCACAAAATATTTTTTGTAAAGTTTTTTTTCTTTTTTTGCTGAGCCCTAATTCGATTTTAGTAAATTAAAAAGATACAACTTTAAAAAAAATGTGTCTAACCCTAGACCGAGCTCATTTCAAATGTAAAGTGTATCCCTTCAATGGAGTCAAAAGCCGCATGCAGGGGCCCACACAATATGTTGGATTGACCACCACTGGTGTATGGTGAATTATATTAATCTTTATGTAGCCTGATCTTTATTTGTGCAAACATTTGGCTCTGAATGTTAACAATGAAGCTTCTCATGCACTGATCACAAGCATAGATCTTGTGAAGAATTGATTCACAAAGTTTATCATAAAGTTGCAGAACTTCCTGAATAAACTGTATTTGTTGAAAAGAGAAATCCACTTTAAGTGTCAGAAATAACAGATTTTGAATAATTGTCCACCTAAATTCCTCTGAGATTATTTCTATGGTTTTGCACAAATCATGTTACAATGATATAATACATATATTCATAGGAAGAATATTTTCTCTTGAAGTTCATCTGTGTATAGGATCTTAAAACAGCTCCTCATGAATATTCATTCGGGGTACCGCCCTTTTAAATTTTGTAATCTATCAGCCTCCTCTATATAATGACAGCTGATTGGCCTGTCATGTGTCCCCGCCCCATTCACTTCTGTGCAACATTGACTGTGATTGGTCAAACCACAGCACTCGTTCTTGGAATTACAAAGCTAAGACGCTTTTAGTTTACCACAACATAGCGACGTTTCAAAACAAGCATGGGTGTTTCTCAAGCTTGAGTCAAAATGTCGTTATGTTGTCTTGAAATAAAAGCGTCTTTGCTTTATAATTCCATGAATGCCTATGCCTTTCCTGAACCATGCCTATACACATTGAAAACTATCTCCCATAAAATTTTGGGATTTGTGATGTGCTGCTGTTTGGGATTTTTTATTTGATTAATCAAAGCCATCACTGATGCTCCAGCTTTTAGACTCATTCATAGAAAGGCAAGCCCCTTAGACTCATTGGCTCCTAACCAACATTTCCTGAGACACAGGCAGCATTTAAATGAATTATCCCATGAAAATATCTTATAATATTACACAGTTTTATTATGTAAATAGTTATAGAAATTTACAACATGGTGAAATATCCCTTAAAGGAACCTGTGACCAAAAACCCTCAGAAATTACCCGTTGAGTAAATGGTAATGGTAGGCTATCAACTAAATTAAATGTTTTAGATTGGTGCCTAAGTTATGACATACGCAAAGGCAGCAAAACCTACATGAATCACCAGAGCCCAACTACTGACTGTGAGTTACATTTTAGAACAATGCTTACCCAAAGTGTATAGTGATAAATTGAAATTTTAGCCTCTGGTCTTTGGGAGGACTAGACAAATGAAAGGATTTTTTTTTCCTTTGGAGCAGAGTAATGCAGTTTACTGACATTTAAACTCATTTTTAACATCATCATGCTTGAAGTTTTCTTTTGTGCAGCAATTCTCTAGTAAATGACAGAAAAAAAGCCCTTTCCCCCAAGAGAAATATGTTTCTTTATTACTTCTTGCTGTCTCAGTCAGTTCAACGAACCATGTGTTCTGTTAACCTTCATATTGCATTTGAAAGAGTTTATTGAGGTATGGCTTATCAACTGTTGCCAGCGCGTTGGGAATTTATCATAATTCTCAGCATTTTAAGTCTTAACTTATCATAAACTATAGGTTAATTGGATTTACAGTGACCACTCATAGGGAAATTAAATAGATAAATTCCATTAGTATTAATTGTTATTAGTGGGCTTATTACCATGAATATAAGTTACAAAAATTAAAGGAACACTACAGGAAAAACTGATAGCAGATAGCGTGTGTTATACTTAGTGTCGGGCCTGAATGGGCGGTACATGAATTCTGTCTTTGGTGTTCTTTGAATCTCTGAGTCGTGCTCCATCCCCTTTGGCCCTGCACTAGACATAACACACTGTGTTAGCTTTTCCAGGAGTTTTTCTTATAGAACTAAAGCTTACTAGTTATTATGCACATAATTAAATTTTGCATTTAGGTTTTTTAGTATAGTACTACCATGCATTAAGAACAATGCATAACATTTAAGAGTACAGTATAAGCATTAGGCTGTGGCCGGCTCCAGGTATATTGGGTCCTTGAGGGAAAGAGTCACAGTACATGGGTATAGCATGTTTACGCAGATCACTATGAGCTGCCAAGCCTAGTGAACCCTAGCATCTGCCCTGGTTTGCTTGGTGTAGACGCCCACCCTGCATAAGGCAATACGTTAATCTGTTCTTTAGGGTACACTAAGGCTGACCATACACTTTAGATAGCTGTCGGCCGAAACTCTCCCTTCACCGAGCGTGCATGTGTTTTCAACAGGGAGGTGGGAGAAAGACTCCTCTAAATCTAAAAGGATTGAGCATGTTTAAATTCAACACGCCTGACCCTTCTTTCCCCTATCGGGGGAGAATCAGGACACTGCCATACAAATTAATGGGAAGCTAGCCCTGCCAAAATTTTGTTGTTCAACCGACATAATATCTTATGTGTGTGACCAGCTTTAGGGTAATCACTTTTGATTGGCCATTATTTACAACCTTCCTTGTATAAGCATGCATACAGAGAAGATTGTCAATAACTGCACTCCGAACTTTTTTTCTTTTTGGGGCAGAGGGGCTTTTTATTTTATTACACTTAATTTAACTTTTTTTAGTTGTCCTATTAGGGGACTAGAAGCTGAGATTCTTTGATTGCTTACATAATGCTTTGAAATGCTTAGTATTCCAAAGAACTATCAGTATAAATAGTACAGAGAAGATGCAGATTTTCTGTGCTTACAAAGCACAGACAATTACCGTCCCTGCCATGTGGATCAATTTCCGCATGGATATCAGAGCATGCTACAGTTATTCACAGCAGATTTCACCCTTTTCAATGTACTGTAGAAGGGGGAAAATCTGCTGTGAATACACAGAAAAATCCACACATAACACACATGAATTTTGCTGCGGATTTTCTATGAATTTTCTGCCAAAAAAACTCCACAACAAATCCGCCATATATTGGGTATTTTAACACTGATATGTAGATGTAGCAATCCTCAAACTGACATCTAGCGCATGTCATCTGATGCGTTAAATGTCATTTTAAGATTTGCTACATCTGTATTAGGTTGGTATGGGCTAAGAGGCAGACAGATGTCTCTGTCAGGCCCCTGGCTGCCGTGGAAACCCATCGACATGGCATGATCTCATTGTGGGGTTCTTAATGGGTTGATAGAGGGAGCTCACTCCCTCTGTCAAAATCCTTAGATGCTGCGGCCGCTATTGACCACTGCATCTAAGGGTTAATTGTCTGATATTGGTGGTAATTCCGATCCCGGCCGTTTCAGTGGGATGTCAGCTGTAAAGTACAGCCACACCCACTGATGATGCACGGCACAGCTCCTGTACGTATCATTACATCCTATTTCGGTAAAAACACCACAATTAGGACGCAATGGTATGTCCATTTGCAGGAGGGGGTTTAAGAGCCTCCATCGCAGATTCCATCATGTTTGCTGGACAAAGTAGCGCAGCATGCAGTGCTATTTAGTCCGGTAAAATTACGAAACCCTGATCGAACCCATTAAAGACCATGTGTTTCATCGGGCAGTGTTCCATTATGCGACAGATCCAGGACTCCATTTTTCTCATTATTCTGCTCCTATGACAGAGCAGAATAACAGAATACTGAGCACAGGTGTGAGCATAGCCTTATTTAAATCAAGTTTTTATATTATATATATATATATATATATATATATATTTTTTTTTTTGCGATGCTTTTCTTAATTACCATGTCACTAAAAAAATCTAAATCAATTATGTCATTCTGTATTACAAAGAAATTCCTGAAAAGCTTTTATCTTGGCCACTGAGCTGGAGGCAGATAAAACAGGATCACAACATTGATGATAGGTAATGGGGACGGCTCATCGCCTCTCCCTCCCTACACAGTAACCCCTGCACATGTCATATAGCATGCCCATAAAACTCTACCATAGAAGTCAATAGAACGTGCCAGCTCTAAAACAAATCTCTAAACTGCTGTTCACAGCTCAGAGTTCAGGCAAGATGGTTGCCCCATAATTATCTAATAAAAATGGAAAAAAATAGAATAAGACAATAAAATAGATTGGAAATATAATAAAAACAAATAAGTAAAAAAAGAGTCTTATGTAGTCTTAATTATTAAGCGAAAAACATCTCATACATTCTCTTTAAAGACTTTAGTATAGTGGTTTATTTTGCTGTTCCAACTACCTTATAATTTCTTTCTTACCTTTTTCTTTCGACAATAAATAATAGTTATCGAGCTGATCTCAGCTTGAGTTAATCTCCTGGTAAGATGGCTCATAGTATCTATAAAACATTCCTTAGCGGATAAATGTGTCATTTGTTTCATGTTGATCTCTATTTTCTCTTGGGCGACACAGTAACAATTTTTACATAACACAACGTATAAGCTATTTCCTGTTTTAATGTCATATTTTCAATTGCTCAGTTCGACTTCTGTTGCAAGTAAAAGCAATAATGTTATTCTCATGTTGAAAAGACGACTCATTCCTGTACTACTTTAGTATTGAACCTTCAGATTCAACCTTATCATCTTAATGTGTCAGATCAATAGACTGCCGCACTGACCTGAAGTGCAATCTCCAATCATTTTGTAAATTATTGCTCAGTTAGAAGAGGGAGAATAAATCCATAGAAACAAAATTCAACAAAAATGAGAATTAATGATAATAAAGTCTCAGAAAATTATTCTTTCTAATAGAAGAAAAAGTATTGAAGGAGCAATAAAGCTCTTTACTTTATTTAAAAATTATGAATAGTGAATAACTTATACACATTTATCTATCTTCCAAGATGCATGAAAATGGATGGATCTGAAGCAGAATAAGATTAGGCAGGATTGATTTATGTTGTACAAATGCTGGAATTTAGGATCCTATTTAATTTTAGACCTAGAATATCTACTGTATGTGGAAAACTATATTCATACTGACCTATGTAACGTGAGTATTTGTGTATTCTAAGTGCATGCCCAGTCTGAGGACTAGACAGTTTTTCTGGAAACAACATTGGTGTATATTGAGCAGTGAGTGGGCAAAATATAAATACCTCCCTATCCTCCTGTCCGTTGCAGCTTCTCTTCCAGCTTTAGAAAGGAGCAGGTGGGCAGATGTTGGTGAGTGACGTCACCAGCTGTGCCCGCCACTACCACAATCCAATTGAGGAAAGAATGTTAGGGCTGAATATAGCAATGACTGAGGTATGACAGTGTGACTGTGCTTATTTGCAGCAACTGTGTGAAGATTTTCTCTTCAGTTTTTGCTTCTTTCAGTTTTTGACAAAAGAAGGAGATACCCTCCTGTCGGCCATATTAGTTCCTATAGGGTAATATTTCAGTTTCCTGGTCACAGAAAGCATACAAGTCTGTGTCTTTATGCAAAGGCTCTTCACCCCTTACCCTTCTGTCAGTTCTCCCTGGCAACCAGTCACTATGAGATGTCCCTCCTTCTCCCATTCCTTTCACTTTGCAGAGAAGTCCCTATTTAAGTGTATGTGCTATCTACATGTAATTTCATCCCTATTAATCACTGCAGAGGTAAGATCTTACACATTTCTATGTTCTTAGTGTTAACAAGCCCCAATGCAAGCCCCAATGCAACATACCATGACTGGATATGACTTTATATATTATTATAAATGTATAATATTAAATGCACATGTATAATCTGAAATGCAACTCAGTAATCTTCACTCATTTCCTCCAAACAGTCGTATACATGGAGAAAAACAGACCTCATAACAAAAGCAAAATCCCCTTTATACCGCTGCTGGTTCATGCCACCATACTTTCCTGGTAACAGGAATGGCCACTCTCTTATTTATTCTTTATAAGAGAGAAGGGACTTTAGACCTTTGGGTTACAGGCCCATGCCTTATTTGTTAATGTTGCCATTTTTCAATAGATGAAGCCCTGCACAAGTTTACACTACTCATGTGCAAGAAGGATGGTGGGTTGAGCTCCTTCCCTTCTTCGGCCTCATAGCAGCCACCTTGTTTGTCTCTATGTTATGTACGACCTTGCAGTCAGACCCTAACCAATCAAGCATGTTAATGGAGGGAAGTTAGTTAAGTCCACAAGGGAGAGAAGAAAACCTGGACCCCACATCCACTTGCTATACTTGATCTATTGCGGCTCAGCAAAATGAAAAAATGTACAAACATGAAGTTCTTAGTTTATAGTTTGATCAAACTGTATAAGCCCACTTTTCCGCTTGTGGATGTGCGGTCCAGATTTTATTTTCTCCCTGGTAGGTAGTTAATTAAGTGCTACATGTATTTAATTGTCTATACAGTATTAGGTACAGCTCACATCCTGGAGAATGTGACATGGCAATACATTTCCAAAGAAGGCTACAGCAGAATGTGCATTTTGGTATTGCCTGCATTCGGGGGCGAACATATTGTTACAGTCTGGTTTCTACAATACCCAGAAATAGAACCAGTCAGGCGGCACAATTCACCTATAGCTATATATTCCATATGTGCAGCCTGTGCAGCTTCCTACTGTCTTTTAGTTTGCATATAAAGACTGAGCTAATGAATTAAATTTCATTGTTTTCAATTACTCATGAATCAATCAAGAAACATTAGCGGGGAGCTCTATGAGAAGCTAATTGAGAGCAAAGGGTCTTCTGTTGTCTGTGCCAGTCTCTGCCTGCACTAATCCTGTGCAGAATGTCTTCCGCCCATTTTTGTTGATACTCGAAGGGAAAGAGGGCATGTCGTTTAGGTCAGTGTGGCGGAGCAGAGAGCTATTTGAGGCCTGTGGCCTACCAGAGGATCCTTATGAGGCTGAGGAGGTCAGCCTGATGTCCTGGTGAAGCTGGCGTAATGACGTCACTGCAACGCATTGCCTTCACTTGGCAACAGACAGAAGACGTTTCCGTTTGGGTATGGGGTTAGGTAAGTTTAATATTTTTTTGCATTGGCGCAAATAGTGCACTAATTATGGAGGAGGGAAGCCTAACTACTATATGGAAGCACCAATATATGGGCACCTATCTACTATATGGGGGCCTAACTATAATATGAGAAACCTATCTATTGTATGGGGGCCTTACTACTATATGGGGGCCTAACTATTATATGGGGGCCTAACTACTATGTGGGGGCATCTAACTATTATATGGGGGGCATGACTATTATATGAGGAAACTATCTGCTATATGGGGGCCTTACTACTATATGGTGGAACTTATCTACTATATGCATTATTATATGGAGGACCTAACTACAACATGCAGGACACCTATCTACTATATGGGGGCCTAACCACTATATGGGGGTCTAAATACTATAGGGGGGACCTAGCTACTATATGGGGGAACCTAGCTACTATATGGGGCACCTAACTGCTATATGGGGCACAAAAGAGCAGAAATACTACATGGGGAGAAAAACAGTACTACTACTGTGTGGGAGGGGAGGGTACAAACGGGGACATTATTACTGTTTATGGGGTACTATTACTGGTGTAGAGCACTAGGAGGAGTGCTATTACAGTTCGAGGCCTAAAGGGGGCCCTATTCGTGTTTGGGAATAGGTGAAGAGAATTCTGGAAAATTAAGGAGCCAAAGATCTCTGTGCTATAAGTTCTGCAGAGACGAGGCTGGAAGAAGTCATCATGGTGGTGTAGCTTGAAGAATTCAACATGGTGGTGTGGCCCTGATGAAGAGAAATAAAAGCGAACTATCCAATCTGTAAATATGTCACCTGTGAGTCACTGGATATATCTGTACTGTATTCACAGACCATATAAAGTGGTATTAACCTGTTATGGTCTGCAGAGCGTCTGTGTTTGACTTGTATCTACCAATTTATGATCACTGTATGGTGGTAATATTGGTCTTTCTGTAGGGGATTTTATTCAGTAACAGTATAGTGGTATTATTCAGTCACTATGTGGTGGTAATATGTGGTTATGGTGTGGAGGTATTATTCAGTAACAGTATGGTGGTATTCTTCAGTCACTATGTGGTGGTAGTATGTGGTCATATTGTGGTTATATTATTCAGTAAATGTATAGTGGTGTTATTGTCACTATGTGGTGATAAGTGGTCATGGTGTGGAGGTATTATTGAGTAACTGTATGGTGGTATTATTCAGTCACTATGTGGTGATAATATGCGGTAATGGTGTGGAGGTATTATTCAGTAACAGTATGGTGGTATTGTTCAGTCAATGTGTGGTGGTAACTTGTGGTCATGGTGTGGAGATATTATTCAGTAGCAGTTGGGTGGTATTATTCAGACACTATGTGGTGATAATTTTTTAGACACTATGTGGTAGTAATATGTGGTCATAATGTGGAGCTATTTTTCAGTTAAAGTATGGTGGCATTATTCAGTCACTATGTGGTGGTAATAAGTGGTCATGTTGTGGCGGTATTCTTTGTCCCTTGTATAGTGGTATTATTAGTAATATTGGCCTTGGTATATTGGGGTTTGTTCATTAACTGTATAGTAATATTTGTTTCATGTATGGATAGTGGTATTATGTGGTAACTTTGTGAATGTATATACTTGGGGGTATATTATCATACATAGAAAATTGTCTTATAACTACAGTATATTGTCTTAGAGATTCGCAATGCCACTGGGTCCCGCGCATCCAAGCATCAAACAGGGTGGGGGCAGGTGCAAAAATTACCCTGTGGCCCATAGCACTCCAGTAATGCAACTGGTTACAACAACAGAAAATAAGCATATTGACAACAAGATCTTATTTCCAAGGCATACATTGTAACATAATAATACTTGTAGAAATATGAATAGTTCATTTAGATTTGACACCACGATGTTATCATAGTTTTCCTTGGCAGTTTTTTTTTTTTTTTGTTATTGACCACAAATTATTGTTTAATGCTTCTAAGAGCCTCTAAAACATATACTGTTATCAAAAATGTCATTACCCCATGATGCCAAAGATTACAGCATCAGTATAGAGAGATTATCCTGTAGATTGCTCACATCCGTTGCAGGAAAAGTGATTAAGCCCTCACATAGCTAGATCTTCTGTGATATTGATGACAAGTATAAAGGATCATCTAATAACACTGGTAAAGTGAATGGAATGGATACATACAGTATATTGTTTGTGAGAAAAACTGTTATATGTAATACCTAACTGGAAAAGACTGATAGGTTGCAAAATCTATACACAATAACAAGGACTACAAACACTCTGTTCAATGAATTTACTTAATATTTGTATGCAAACACCTATTTACATTATATATATATATCTGGCATCTTTAACATTGTATTCTTATTTATGTTGTTTTACCAGTCCTAGCATTGTTAGGCTAAGCTTACATTTCGTCAAAGGCTCCCATTTGGAGCCTCCGACAGCAGTCCCATCAGAAAGAATAGCCCTTCATGCGGCACCGTTCATCATGCCAAAACTACAGAAACCACGACAGAACCCGATCGTCTCCTATGTAGGTCAATAGGATTCGTCGGATGAGACTGGTATACGGTACTTTGTGGGAGGGATGCGACTATGCATCGTGGTTTTCAATTATAGCCAGAGCATAGATTGTATATTTGGCAATACAGTACTACTATTACAATAGACGTGTGAGAAGAATTTACATAGAAAACCTTGTTTATGCAAAATATATTATTACACTTGGTAAATACTTATAGATGGTGCGCCCCTGCTTACTTGCTGTTTGTCTGCTGTTTAGCCAATGCTATTAGGGCAGGGCTGTGATATGAATTTGCATCACTGTTATATGGCTAAAAAGGTTAATTGGCTAAAGAGGTTTTCCCATCTAAGTCATTAATGACATATACTGTGGATATATTATACATGTCTCATAGGTGGAAATCCTACCTCTGGGACCCTCACTTATCGGAAGAATGAGTGCCTCATAGACTTAAATAAATAAAAATGCACACATGTGCGGTCACCTCAGGGAATCTCCCAGAGTTGGAACCCCATAGGATTTGTCGTAAATGACTCAAATGGAAATACCCATTTGAATTGAAAATAAAAAGGTCACTGAAAAAAAACTTACTCACAATGGCAGATATAGACACAAATTCACATGAGGATGCAGACAGACTACAATACTGCATAGAGGGAGATTGCACAAGTGCAATAATACTGAAGAACAGACACTCTCATGCCTACAGTTCATGAGGTGGGTGGATGCTTAGTATTATCATTGCACACAGATATGGCTTCTATAAGGTGCCAGTCTCACGGTTACATGTAGTGTACCATGTTGGCATACAGTCTATTAATTACGCCCAAACTATTAGATCAGGCGGGCTGCCCAGCACATTATAAGTGTAACACACAAAGTACTGACACACTATTCTCCCCCAGCATTACAAGGCCTGGCTGCATCCTGAAAAAATATGCAAGATAAATGATAAATATCCATAATAAACATGAGGTATTGGTTGATATTTTGGCCAAAATACGCAAGCTCGCAACCCGTGTCAGGGGTCCTATGTAGCACTGTAGTCTTTACATTAATATCGTTCTCCAATTTGTAAAATACCTACTCTGTAAAATTACTGCTTATATCTGAAAGTACATTTTCTACAATATACATTAACATACTAATGTGTATTTATTAGAAACACCTGTGTTTATTGCTTGTACACTTTGATGGTGTATTTAATGTTTATTATATTGGTCCCAGCAATCTTGAACATTAAATTTTATTACATAATTACATTAATGATAACTGTAAAAATTAAATATGAAATTGTAATAGACAAACCACAAGAAATGGAATTAAGCTAAAAATGGTTGAAATGGATATTAACTCTTCATCAATTATATTTCTGTATCATTTAATATGCAGTAAATAGTACAGTTACAGGGGTCTTAAAAAAAGCTCTGCTATTCAATTTTCAAAATGTTATGCAGTATTATAATGTTATGAATAGTACATATGTGTGCTCACAAAAATGTGGCATGAAGTTAGGTAATGGGGTATTCCAGTCAGAGCAAGTGATGATATATTGCTAGGATATGCCGTCACTTGCTTATTGTTCCGGGTCCAACCTTAGGGACCCCTACCGATCAGGGAAAAGAATGTGTCAAGACCTCCTTCTGCATTTTCTTTGCACTGCACTGTTCCTGCATATGCACTATGCAGAAAACGGCATCTCAGCCCAATTTAATTAAATAGGGCTGTGTTGCCGTAACTGCACAGTATCTGACAGCCATAGCGCCAGGAAAAATTCACAAGGACCCATGGTTGGACCCTCACAAATCAGCAAGTTTCAGCTATTACTACTTAATAGTAGTCTGACCATACTAATTCTATGGTGTAATTTAGGGTATAGATTATTCCCTATACATATTTGAACTATATATATATATATATATATATATATATATATATATATATATATATATATATATATATATATGTATATATAGTAAAAAGAAAAGCAGCACAAAAGAAGAGAAAAAAACTCCATGTTACTGTGTGTGTGTGTGTGTGTGTGTGTGTGTGTGTGTGTGTGTGTGTGTGTGTGTGCGGTCCTTTCTCAGGCTCATATACAGTGAAGGAAATAAGTATTTGATCCCTTGCTGATTTTGTAAGTTTGCCCACTGTCAATGACATGAACAGTCTAGAATTTTTAGGCTAGGTTAATTTTACCAGTGAGAGATAGATTATATTAAAAAAAAAAACAGAAAATCACATTGTCAAAATTATATATATTTATTTGCATTGTGCACAGAGAAATAAGTATTTGATCCCCTACCAACCATTAAGAGTTCAGCCTCCTCCAGACCAGTTACACGCTCCAAATCAACTTGGTGCCTGCATTAAAGACAGCTGTCTTAAATGGTCACCTGTATAAAAGACTCCTGTCCACAGACTCCATTAATCAGTCTGACTCTAACCTCTACAACATGGGCAAGACCAAAGAGCTTTCTAAGGATGTCAGGGACAAGATCATAGACCTGCACAAGGCTGGAATGGGCTACAAAACCATAAGTAAGATGCTGGGTGAGAAGGAGACAACTGTTGGTGCAATAGTAAGAAAATGGAAGACATACAAAATGACTGTCAATCGACATCGATCTGGGGCTCCATGCAAAATCTCACCTCGTGGGGTATCCTTGATCCTGAGGAAGGCTAGAGCTCAGCCGAAAACTACACGGGGGGAACTTGTTAATGATCTCAAGGCAGCTGGGACCACAGTCACCAAGAAAACCATTGGTAACACATTACGCCGTAATGGATTAAAATCCTGCAGTGCCCGCAAGGTCCCCCTGCTCAAGAAGGCACATGTACAGGCCCATCTGAAGTTTGCAAATGAACATCTGGATGATTCTGAGAGTGATTGGGAGAAGGTGCTGTGGTCAGATGAGGCTAAAATTGAGTTCTTTGGCATTAACTCTACTCGCCATGTTTGGAGGAAGAGAAACGCTGCCTATGACACAAAGAACGCCGTTCCCACTGTCAAGCATGGAGGTGGAAACATTATGTTTTGGGGGTGTTTCTCTGCTAAGGGCACAGGACTACTTCACCGCATCAATGGGAGAATGGATGGAGCCATGTTCCGTCAAATCCTGAGTGACAACCTCCTTCCCTCCACCAGGACATTAAAAATGGCTCGTGGCTGGGTCTTCCAGCACGACAATGACCCGAAACATACAGCCAAGGCAACAAAGGAGTGGCTCAAAAAGAAGCACATTAAGGTCATGGAGTGGCCTAGCCAGTCTCCAGACCTTAATCTCATCTAAAACTTATGGAGGGAGCTGAAGATCCGAGTTGCCAAGCGACAGCCTCGAAATCTTAATGATTTACAGATGATCTGCAAAGAGGAGTGGGACAAAATTCCATGTAACATGTGTGCAAACCTCATCATCAACTACAAAAAACGTCTGACTGCTATGCTTGCCAACAAGGGTTTTGCCACCAAGTATTAAGTCTTGTTTGCCAAAGGGATCAAATACTTATTTCTCTTTTTTTTTTTATATATATATAATCTATCTCTCACTGGTAAAATTAACCTAGCCTAAAAATTTTGGACTGTTCATGTCTTTGACAGTGGGCAAACTTACAAAATCAGCAAGGGATCAAATACTTATTTCCTTCACTGTATATATATATATATATATATATATATATATATATATATATAAATCACCCATGGCAGAATGGGAATAAATATATATACATACGAGATTAAGGGTGGCGTTTGCAATGTTGTTTTAACCTAACCCCAAGGGCCCAGTTGTAAATAATAAAGATTTTATTAACAGAGCGATCTTAGATTGCAGTTCAAGAATGTTTTTATTTTTATTTATTTTTTAGTATGGTTTTTTTCTAATATTGCTATCATTGGTATAGAATTTAGGGGCTACATGAGTGGCACATGTGTATCCTATATGTAGGGAAATTATGACTGTTTGGAATTTGAATACATAAATGGAATTATTTGTTTAAAAAAAAGTTGCCTGGAGAGGCATTGTCTTGTATATTGTTTTCTAATTATATGTTTTTTTGCATGGATTGTCATATGCTTTCTGCTATGATGGACACACACACACACACACACACACACATACACACACACACACACACATACACACACACACACACACACACACACACATACACACTAAGAAGCATGAATATGAATGTGTGTAAAAAGCTTTATTCAAGGTTATTTTGAAATATAAATTGACAAAACATATGTAAATATAAAAAAAAGAAATGCTCTCACATTGAAAGACAAGAAAATATAAGTTTAAATCTATTTAGTCCCAGGGAAGAGTGTATGAAAGTTTTATGTTAACTTGTCTGTAAACGCTTATCTATAAAACTATTCAGAAGTTATATGTTCTGATACAATGGAGAAAACACAAATGATGGTGCTTAATGAAATTACTTTATAAGTGAAAAATGCATTTAAAATACATTTCCATAGCCAAAATAATGACATGTTCTGAATCTAATGGGAAGCAATTTGACATAATTGCATTGAAAATATATAATGTAGAAAGCATGTTATAATTGTGTTTATTCTTTTTACGTCTAATTTAGTCTGAAACAGTAAATCGATGTAACTGAGATCGCACAAATAGAAACTAAAATGAGGAAAATCATGTTACTTGCATATAAATTATAAAATCATCAATTCGGATCGACAGAAGAACAGGAATGTCGCAAACATCAGACAACATGAGCAGTTTCCTCCTTTTAAAAGTAAGTTCGATCTCAGGGCTCAGTAACAACAGCAGTTTTTCTTGCAATGACTCATGGAATAAATTAAAGCTACTTTGATTATATTTATACTGTGATATGTATAATTATGGGTAGAGTTCCGGGGCCCGACTATCAATATAACAAAGACAAGCCTCAATTTACACCTTTTTTGGATAAAGTTGGCAGCACACGTCTGGATAAAAAAAAAAAAGGGTTGGAGCAGACGCATGGCAAAACAGGTTCCTTTTTAATATATGGAAAAATGACACATTTTCAAAGCGCACACAAGAACAAACGTATACATTTAGGTATACGGTTTTTGGAAGTCAATGGCAGACATATGTAAGCAGTGGTGTAACTACCACTGTAGCAGCCATAGCGGCTGCTACGGGGACGGCAGCATGAGGAGGCCCGTGCCACCAGCCAGCATGCTCACCCCATGCCCGGAGGCTCCGCTATCAGCCACTACGACTTCTATAGCGGTAGCGACACCACATTCAATAGTGTCTGCGTCCTTTGGTTGTAGATACCATTGAACACTATGACAGAGCAGGGGGGCATCTCCCTGCTCTGCCAAAGGCTACTGTATACAGTGGCATAGCTTTAGGGGTCACAACAGTCGCAATTGCGACCAGGCCCCTAAACCTGGGGGGCTTGCAGGTATACTGTATGGGGGGCATTATACTGTGGGGGAAGCTATGGGAGGCATTATACTGTATGGGGGCAGTTATGGGAGACATTATACTGTGTGGGGGCAGCTATGGAGAGCATTATACTGTGTGGGGTCAGTATGGGGGGCATTACACTGTGGGGGGCAGCTATGGGGTATTATGCTGCATGGGGGCAGCTATGGGGCATTTTACTGCATGGGTCAACTATGGGGCATTTTACTGCATGGGGCATCTGTGTGGGCATTATACTGTATGGGGCATCTGTGTGGGCATTATACTGTATGGGGCATCTGTGTGGGCATTATACTGTATAGGGGCATTATACTGTATGGTGGCAGCTATGGGGGCATTATACTGTGTGGGCTGAACCGGGTGTGTATGAGCAGGGATTGGGTGGGATTAGAGGCGTGGCTTAAAAGAAAAGCAAATTGCCGCTGCGCGCCACATCGATTGTCCCTCTTTGTGATACTTGAAAGTATATCACAGTCTACAGGGAGGACTATATAGCACTGTATGGGGAGGCTGTATAGCAATGTCTACAGGGGGCTCTATATGGCACTGTATGGGGAGACTGTATAGCACTGTCTACAGGGAGGGCAGTATATCACGGTCTACAGGGGGAGCTATATAGAATGGTCTACAGGGGGCTGTATAGCACTGTCTACAGGGGGGCTGTATAGCAATGTCTAAAGTAGGGGGCTGTATGGCACTATTTACATGGGGACACTATCTACAAGGCCAGGCTGTGTGTGGCACCCAGGGGAGGGGGGCCCAGTCAAAAGTTTGCTATAGGGCCCAGTGTTTTCTAGTTACGCCCCTGTATGTAAGGGTATCTTTGCATAAGGATTCAGAGGATAGGCTGTTCACCTCCCCTTTTCCTGTCAAACAGATGTCAACTATGTACATATATATAGATAGATAGATAGATAGATAGATAGATAGATAGATAGATAGATAGATAGATAGATAGATAGATAGATAGATAGATAGATAGATAGATAGATAGATAGATAGATAGATAGATAGGAAGCTAGATAGATAGATAGATAGATAGATAGATAGATAGATAGATAGATAGATAGATAGATAGATAGATAGATAGATAGATAGATAGATAGATAGATAGATAGATAGATACTCTATATATACACAAAAACCGATCAGCCATAAAATTACATCCACTTGTCTTATATTGTGTAGATCTCCCTCTTGCTACCAAAACAGTAGCAACTTTGGGTGGCCATGGCCCTGTCACCGGTTCACCGGTTGTCCTCGTTTGGATCACTTTAATAGGTACTAACCACTGCATTCAGATACACCCCATAAGACCTGCCATTTTAAAGATTCTCTGACCCAATCATCTAGCAATCACAGTTTCCACCTTATCAAAGAAGCTCAGATATTTGCACTTGCCCATTTTTCCTGCTTTTAATACATCAACTTCAAGAACTGACTGGTCACTTGCTGCCTAATATATCCCACCCCTTTACAGCTGCCACTGTAACATGATAATCAATGTTACTCACTTTACCTGTCAGTGGTTTTAATGTTAGGCTGATCGGTGTATATATTTTGAAAAAAAGACACAAATGTGGTGTGTACCTAACCTTCGATTACAAAAAAGATTAATGAGGGTAGTGATAGAATGGACGTGTCTACTTGAATGCAACATTGTGACTGGGTGAATAGAAGATTTCGCTCTACATATAGAATGGCTGATTATAGTTGAAACTTTCTCAGTTTGCATGCATTCTAAGCCACTTTAACATACTATATTATTAATATTATATCAAACTATAATATTGCTGCACATTGCATTTTCTCATCCAGTAGCTGATGATCCGAGTATGTCAACTGTTGACAAAGAATAATATGAAAGTCCTAAACTTGTTCTGACTGATAGAACAAATTTTTATTGTTCAGAACTTCTGTTCGGATTTTTAAGGCAACTTTAACATGGACTTTGAATGTTCTTACTATGTTCATGTAGACTTCATTTCACAGGCACATAAACATACTTCACATCACACATTAAAGCCCTTACTACCTCATGCTGCCTCCAAAAAATTTTGGGGAATTTGCTCTTTCCTCAACCTCGAGTCAATTAAAATTCCCTCATCATATCCCGCCTAGATTACAGCAACCTCCTCCTTTTTGTTTATATCTATTTACATGCCACTATATATTATATGTACAGCGCCCTGGAAGATAATTGCACTATAAAATAAATAATAATGATAATATTTTAGAAGTTATATGAGATTGGTCCTATGATTTGGTTTTTTGTTTTACCAGATAGAGTCCCACTCTTGTCCATGGGCTGTTTTTTGGTATTGTAGCTCAACCTTGTTCAAGAGAACAGTTGTCATCACCTTTGGAAGTCCATTGTGTTCTACATATCTCTGGAAAGGCTGGAGAGAATATTAAAAGGAGACAACTCATGGATTTTATAGAGGACATTTTCCTAAACATTCAAGTTATACAAAGCATCATTGTCTATGACTCTTTAACAAATCCCAAGCCATAAAATACACAAATTAAAAAGTGAAAGTCTACACTCCCCATAAGGACAAATATAGTGTAACTTTTTCATTACAGTCTTTTATGGAGTTTCTCTTCCGTGGTTTGTATTGACCGCAGCCAGTCTTTTCTTTTTGTCATGCTTTGAAGAGCGTCAAAACTCAAAAGGTTTAATCTAGACTCTTTAGATCTTTTCTGGTATAGAATTCACTTTATTTTGCTCTCTGATGGCATTAAATAGAAAAAAAATCTGTCTTTTCATCATTGCTTTTTCATTTTAAAGGAATAAGCTTGAATGCTTTTCACTCTATTCTCTGTTTTATGTGATGTGTATTTGCTTTTTTTCTGTTTGGCATCTTGAGTTGAAGTCTATTAAAGGGGTTCTTGTATTATCACCTCATGGTGTCCTTGGTTTTTTTTCCCTATAATTCTCTTGTAAGGTATACTATAGTTTGTATAGCTTTTCTTTTTCATTGTCTTTTTGAAGTACACATTTCTTTTAAACAACTATTTCAGTATTGAAAGAAAACTTTCATTTTTATTTCTTTAGATTCAAATAATACTCATGCCAATAACTCATTAGTCTTCAGGTTTTAGAAGCAATTCTTCTCCTTATTATCACTCAGCTAACAGGTATTCTTTACAATGGTTTGAATTGATAAAGGATTATTTAACTGCATTTTACTTTTAGCTTATACTTTTAGCTATCCCACCCAAGCAACGGATAGCATATCGCTAGGATTCCACCCCTTACTGATGAGTGGGGTTCTAACTATGGGAAACCCACTGATTGCCAGAATGATTTTTTTCCTTGCACAGCGCCAATACCAGCCGGGCATTGTGCAGGTACTGAAACAGCCACAAAATCGTGAATAGGGCTAAGTTGTACAGTAGTTATGTGCCTAGATGAGTGCAGAATTGTGAAGAGAAAATACTGAAGGGGCGTTCGCCTCTTCTCATGACCTGTGGTAGGACCCACATCATTCATCAAGTTATGATATATCCTAGCGTGATTTGCTGTGACTTGCGAAGAGCCCAATATTCTGAATTAACCTTTCTTGATTATTATATAATTTGGTTTGTTTCTGAGTACAACAAAAAGAATAGATCTCAAAAGATCAATTTGTGGAAAGCTTTTGTTTTTTTATCCTCTGCTGGGTCCAAATCTATTTTTGAGAAAATAAAATATATTAAGCAAACAGAGACCATGAATTTGGCCGTGGAGGTGAGTTGCATGTATTTAGGTGTCACGGCACACTTTTACAGCATGTGACATGCCTGTGAATGTTAGGGGTTAACTATTTCCATATACTCAACCTTGCACTCACCTTTCACTCTAGTTGCGAATTGAGAATAAATCAAACCCCAAGCTAGACATACACCCCTTGATGACATCACCAACCAAATTCTGAGCCGCTAGGTGTACCAGCACACAGACTGCTCTCCAGCAGTCAAAGGGTTAACATGCTCTAAAAAAAAAAAGTCTATCTATTCTTTAGAGCATACAAGGACAAAACTTATGAATGATTTAACCCCTTTCCGCCCACACCACATAAATTAACAGACTGATGGCACAGTCCCTGTGCCAGAATCCCATACATTTTATTTTCTTATGTGGACAACAGTTTTTGCACAGTTTTTTTTACTATTTTGCAAAATTAGTGTCCATTTAAACACAATTCTTCACAGTCTCTTCTGAATCCTTGAAGGCAGGACGGAAGAAGGGATGTACCGATTAGACTTGGATTTGACCTCCAGATTGTGAAAAACTTTTTATTGTCAAAGTTATATTTTATACCCTTAGTCCTTGGGACAGGTTTACATAGCTGCCCACTAATTGAGGTGCCTGTCAAATGTACAGTAAAATTATAAGAGACGCGAGGACCATGATTATTAAATAGGTGATTGTCTTGTTATCCAACCCTTGTGATTTCATCAGTGTGGATGAGGAGATGTTGATTTGCCCATCTTTTAATGTTTGCACAGACCAGGTTAAGGTGCTAAAAGCAACACAAATGTCTTGTCCAAGTGACAACCCCTAAGCTCTGGACACTGCTATAAACTATGGTCCATTACATCCAGAACTACAATATAAATTCCTGGCTACTCCGTCTGATACCATAACTTTGTTCTCCATGTTTTTACCTGTTACATACGAACACATGTATTTTACCTCTTTCATTATAGTAGGCATAAGTCTTGTCCTATCTGAATATAATGTGTCACCCTTTGATAACATAAAGGTCTACTACTGCGCCCCCATAATCTAACAAATAAAACATGAAAATCAACTTTAGTATCATATTTATTATTTTTATCTTAAAATCAGATATGCACTATGGGTATCTTATAGAAATAAACCTCATAGTGATGATTAATTTTGTTTTTTATATATTTTTGTTTATTTTATATAAAATTTCATCACATTACACATTTTATTACAAAAAGTATTTATTTTTCTTAAATCCCTTTTAAACTTTAAAATAAAACTTGTTCCCTAAGAAGTCTATGTTCTTTTGCTATCGTGAAGAAAAACATAATTCATTCAGTATTTTTCAAAATATTATATTTCACTGGTAAGCTAGTACATATTTTTTTGTCTCTTTGGGCAGTGTAATAAAGGATCATTGATGAAAAAGGGCTTATTTAATTATTGTCAGCATGAAAGCCTTAACTTTCTTGAGCTATACACTGCAAAGATATAAGATGACACTTACCGGACACATCCCTAGCACAATATGCCTTTTATTGATTTTCATATCATGTTCTTTATTCTACAATGATTCTCCCGAGATGTTGACTTCCCAGCAGGGGGAAAAAAATTGACTTTTCTTTAGGATGAATTTAGTTCTGTTAATGTACAGACAGTGTCATCTTTACTCCATTCCATTGTAGTTGAAGTGTCCACAGCCCTCTAGTTGCTGGCTCTAATGGATTCTTGGGCTGCGGGTCAAGGGAAAATTGGAAAAAAGAAAATACTTCAATAGAAAGGGATTTATTTACATTATTTCACTCAAATGTGCAAAAACTGTTGACCACATAATAAAATATTTAAGTCCAATCTTTTCATAGATCAGTTATAGAGTTTTTAAAAGTATTTCTGTTAAGGGACTCTGTAAGTGTATGTGGAGTCCGTACAAACTGAGATATACTTTATGTATGTAAATTATACTGCAATCTTTATTTTAAGAATAGGCTTTATTCCATTTTTGATGTGTCCTATAAGGGCGGGTTCACACATGGCGGAATTTCACTTAAATTCCGCTGCGGACACTCCGCAGCGTTAATCCGCAGCGGAGCCGTTTCTCCATTGACTTTCACTTTAATTTAGCAGTGTTCGTTTACACGATGCGTACAATTCCGCTGCGGAGCATAGGCTGCGGAGCGGAATTTGGTGTCCGCAGCATGCTCTGTCTGTTGCGGAGCAGTGGCGGACTGGTTGCGGACTCATGGCGGAATTTCTCCATTGACTTCAATGGAGAGTCAAAATTCCGCAATGAAGTCCGCAGATCTTATGTGTGCTGCGGAGCGTATTGTTTTTACTACCATGACATTTCTTCATTCTGGCTGGACCTATGTATTTCTAGGTCTACAGCCAGACTGAGGAAGTCAATGGGGCTCCCGTAATGACGGGAGCGTTGCTAGGAGACGTCTGTAAATAGTCACTGTCCAGGGTGCTGAAAGAGTTACGCGATCGGCAGTAACTGTTTCTGCACCCGGGACAGTGACTACCGATCTCAATATACATGTATCTGTAAAAAAACATATAAGTTCATACTTACCGAGAACTCCCTGCGTCTGTCTCCAGTCCGGCCTCCCAGGATGACGTTTCATTCTAAGTGACGGCTGCAGCCAATCACAGGCCAAGCACAGGCTGCAGCGGTCACATGGACTGGAGCGTCATCCAGGGAGGTCGGGCTGGATGCCGAAAGAGGGACGCGTCACCAAGACAACGGGCGGTAAGTATGAATTTCTTTGACTTTCACTAGGGAAAGTGCTGTCCCTTCTCTCTATCCTGCACTGAATAGGGAGAAGGGAAGCACTTTTCCTGCAGTCCGCAGCGGCCAGTCCGCATCAATTTTCTGCACATTTTGTGCAGATCCGCAGCCGTAATCCGCAACCCGGATTAGGTGCGGCATTGATGCGGACAGTTGCGGAGGAATTCCGCCATGTGTGGTCATGCCCTAAAGGTCTATTTTCCGGTATAACTGTTTCTGGAGATGTTGACAGCAATATCATGTTACTGTTAGGCCTTATTCAGACGAACATGGGAAAACTCGGACGTTAAAAAACGGCAGTTTATCACATCCGCGTTGCCCCTGTGCGGGTCCCGTTTTCACAGATCCCCATAGACTTGAGTCTAAGAAAATAGGGTCGGGTTGCATTATTTGGCATGTTACAAGAGCTTATCTTATGCTTTTATCTATATCTGTTTTTGTAAGTATGGAATAAACTCGTGGAATTTGTAGTTTCCAAAAGGTAGTGCACTATCTCCTTTTTATCCCTTGTTGGAGATTTAGAACATCAAGTACGAGGATATACACAGCAAGCAGTTGCATTTCTGCAGTTTCATTTCTGTGTGGAACCACAAGTACCAGTGAGATACACACACCAGTGGAAATTTGGATCGTTCTTTCTGCATGCTAGCTGGGGGAAGGTCAAACCCTTGATGGATACTTCAGACATTACATCCACAACCATCTGAGCGGTAAGAAAACTATTAATTTGTCTCTAAGAAAATAGGACATGTTCTATTTTTCAACGGACCCCTCACATGGTCCGTTGAAACAACGGCCGTGTGAACGGCCCGATTGAAATACATGCGTCTGAGTGATGGCCATTGTTTTAACGGCCGTCACACGGATGTATTCTACATTCGTCAGAACATATTAAAATACTACAGTTATAGCCCCTTAATTAACAATATGCACTATACATAGCAAAAGAAAGGCTAAAGGACGCAGAGTCATGAAATAATAAGCTTGGGACAACAACAATGGCTTTTTGTCTCTATTAAAATGTTACAGGATTTATAGGACAATTTACCATGTTTTGGATCACTCCAATTGTAGCCACTAACGTCAGTCCATGTAGACCCAGTCTTTGATTTAGATGGGGATAGAAAAGTGCATGTATGGACTGTATAGCTTCAAAAAATGGTGCCACCTGCAGTAAGGGAAACAGTGCTGCATGAGGAGAAGTTCTTACCTGACCTCAAAGAGGGTGTACTCCTGACCATTCATACTGCTGAGTGAATGAAACATAAGAGAGACATAAGATGTAGTGCTATAAATGATTGTTACATTTCTAGTGTAATTTCTACATTTCACCCAGCAGCATACGTAATGCCATGCACTTGTTAGATTATACATGTATGTAAAATTAAAGTTGCATTTGATGATGTTGAATACATAAGTTTAAAACCTGGTGAAAAATTAATGCCTCTGTGGCAATTCCATTGTATGACTCCTGACATACAAATCCATATCCCATGCCCCTCGTGGGTGTGTCCTTGCTTAACAAAATAAATAAAAGTCATCAATCAGTAAGTGGAAGATAAAAGTAACATACAGTATGTGACGTGTGTCTCTGCAAAGAATTATACCCATTTTACCAGCAACAAAATAGCTGTAACATAGGCTTTTCCATATGATGTATCTGCCAGTAATCTTAGTCATGGTCAACCCAGCGTGACATTCCAGACTTAGTGGAGATATCAACCTTTACTAATCTTTCATAAACCTCCTGCCAAAAACTTCAACTACTGAGTTTTTGTTTTATATTTTAGGTATATGGAATATGTTCAGGGGTTAGGGAAAAGGGTTGTCCAGATAAATATGCAGCATGATATTCACTGCTGAACCACCTATATGATATATAAAATCTAATATGAGACTTTCCCTGCCCAATGACACCAGTAGATAGGTTCCACTGACAATTTCCTAAAGAGGTAAAATAAATAATGTCATAGCTTTTCTGCATTGTTCCATTTTTTAGATAATTTTTATATAGCAAGATTCTGAGTGTGCTCTAATAGAAGGCCATGGGTTTGTGGCAAAACTCTTTGGCTACCACCATGTGGCACAACTGTGCAAACACAGCTTTGTGACACTGTCATATGGCCACCACTGTGTGCTTGCATTTCTACGACACTACAATGTGCAGACATTTTTCTATTTGCTTCTACTCAGCCTTCTTTGTAATTCTGTATCTTTTTTTTGTCTATTTGTTTCTAGTGTTTCCGCCCCCTCTCCCCCCCCCCCAAATACATTGTGCATCGTAGTTTACTATTAAAGCAGGTCTGTTACCTGAATATTCTGACGTATTTGAGGGCAGCATATTACAGTGACAGGACCACTATACTATTACTCCAAATGGCAAAAAAAAGTATTGTTCTCTTTGGCTAATATAGTCTAAGGGTATGTTCACACGGAGTGACCAAAAACGTCTGAAAAAGCGGAGCTGTTTTCAGGCGAAAACAGCTCCTGATTTTCAGACGTTTTTGTAGCTACTCACGTTTTTCGCTGTGTATTTTACGGACGTTAATAGAGCTGTTTTTCAATGGAGTCAATGAAAAACGGTTCCAAAAACTTCTCAAGAAGTGACATGCACTTCTTTTTCCCGGGCGTCTTTTTACACGCCGTATTTTGACAGCGACGCGTAAAATAACACCTCGTGTCTTGGCAGATGTTTGTAGGCGTATAAATGCCTGAATTACGTCTGATAACACTGCGTGTGAACATACCCATAGGGTATGTTCACACGGCCCATTTCTGAAAAATTGGAAGCAGAACGCCTCCAAACATCTGCCCATTGATTGCAATGGGAAAAACGGCACTCTGTTCCGACGGGCTGTTTTTTCACGTGGACGTTTTGAAAAACGGGCACGTTAAAAAACAGCCACGAAAAATAAGTGCAGGTTACTTCTTGGGAAGTTTTTGGAGCCGTTTTTCATAGTCTCTATTGAAAACAGCTCCAAAAACGGCCGTAAAAAACGCAGCGAAAAACGCAAGTTTCTCAAAAAAACTTCTGAAAATCAGGAGCTGTTTTCCCTTGAAAACAGCTCTGTATTTTCAGACCTTTTTGACTCAGCGTGTGAACATACCCTAACAAATAATACAGCAAACTCATAGTTGAGTCCATTGTATTTATAAGGAAAGCATTCCCCATAGTCCCTCTCATCAGTGACTGATGACCGCTGTATATACATGCAGATACACTGCAGCCATCATTCACTGGGGAGGGGGGACCGGTGGAGGCAGGAAGAGGCGTTGGGAGCAGTCCTCATAAATACAGTAGACTCTTGTAATCTTGTGATATTCAGGTGACAGATCCCCTTTAAATCTATATGATATCAGTAATCCTTTTTTTATAACATCAAAATCAATATAAATCTGAACTATAATTATCCCAATAAGTATAACAAATCCTATATATATATATATATATATATATATATATATATATATATATACATATTTTATAGATAGACAGACAGACAGACAGACAGACAGACAGACAGACAGACAGACAGACAGATAGATAGATAGATAGATAGATAGATAGATAGATAGATAGATAGATAGATAGATAGATAGATAGATATGAGATAGATAGATATGAGATAGATAGATAGATAGATAGATAGATAGATAGATAGATAGATAGATAGATAGATAGATAGATAGATAGATAGATAGATAGATAGATAGATAGCATCTCAGATATTTTCTTTCTCATGATTTTTGTGAATAGACCACTACAAGTTGGAGGCTTGTGATGAGAGTACATGAAGTCTATGCTGCCACTAAATTAATTATCAGTATACACAAAATATGACAGTGTGATTTACACACAATCTACAGAATAATACATCTTTGATCACACATGCTCTCCATTGGCTCTACTAAATGATCAACGCAACCTTCAAGTGACCACTAAAATACTCTTACAAGACTGACTACAGAGGAGATGGAAATCATTTTAAACCTTTGTGGTACAATTATTGGAAATAGACTTTTTATGACCTGTGATGTGCATGGTGCGTCGTCTTGCTGTTTTATCCTATTCGTGTTATAACTGTACACAGTCTAGAACGGTTTCTACCACACCATTAGGTCATTCTGCTATGTACCACTATTCATTTACTTGTTTACAAAATTACAGTGCAGGGGCTTTTACTTTTTTAGATTTAATATATTTTTCTGTTTGTTCTACTCTCCTGTCATATAAGGCAGACTATATGGCCGCTTTAGGGTCCTTGGAGAGAGGAAACTCAGCCATGGTTGTTCCTTCCCTTTTGCTATTAGTTGGCGAAGGACTTCCCTCACCAGAAAACTGCATTGTTCGCCAACAAGAGTGAGGGGAATTGACCCAACGGTCATGGAAATGGCATAGAGGGGGAAACAAATACTCAAGCCTTCTGTTCTGGGTGGCAAAACAAAGCACCATAACACATGTCCCTGCATCCCATTGATTGAGAACTGATTTTCCCTGTGGTGGTGCTTCAGGGAAACAAAACACTTGGTGCCAGATTTCACAACAGATTACAGCTGATCAAGGAAGGTAGCAGCAGTGAGACAACTCATGATGTTTTTATCATTGGTGCCCTTCTAACAATAAAGAATTGTAAGGTCCTGTTCACATTTAGTCTTTTGGCGCTCATTTTGACTTGGAAACTGCGTTGTAATCAGCGCCAAGAAACGGACGAAATCGCCCCGCATTATTTTCAATGGGAGGCAGAACCGCTTTTTTTCCAGACAGTTTTTGGACCCTCATGGGAAAGAAAAGCGGCAAGTCCTTTCTTTCCGCGGTTTCCGGCTGTGATTAAGAGGCAGCCTAAAAAGCAGTCAACCCCTTCAAGCACATACTATATATATATATATATATATATATATATATATATACACATATATATATTTTTATGTGTGTATATATATATATATATAGTCATTTCTCCAAAACACGAGACAGCACACCTTGATAGTGAAAAAAGTAATTCCTTCAAGTTTTTAGCAACGATCTGCGTTTTAGAATTATTGACCATATAGTGAAATCGAGACGAGGTGGTGATAGGGTAGCCCAGTTAAAGAGACGAGAGTTACAATGGATCTTTAAATTGAATACACTTCGACCATATGGTCTAAATGTCGATTTTAAATTGAAGGGTATTGGTTAGGGGACGGTAGATCCTACTCTGGGGTTTCTTCTCCAGGTTGGCGTTGGGGTTGTTTTTACATCATTTTCACATTCTTTATATGATCATATTTTATGGAATATTATCAAAGTATGAGTTATGTATACTAACTCTAAACTTTTGTATTACACATAGTTATTGCTTGATCCTCAAGATTGAAAGACTCACCTGATACGGATCCCCTCGGTATATGAAGTAAAGTGAATTTCGTAAAATTATGTCCACTTGTACAAAATAAAAATAGATTTATGTGTATTTGAAACACTTCCTCTTCTTAGGTGTATCTGAGGCAGCGAAGGGTTAATGACATGCGTTATGAGTTGACATTGCATATACACCGTGGTTATGCGGTTTGTTTATGACTGGATCCTCCATTAAGAGTTCATTTGAAACATAACACTAGGTTAATCTGGATTATTATGGAGTTTGCATGTTATGAATAGTACACATAAATACATATTTTTATTGAAACTGATCTAAGCATAATAATACGGATGATAGATTATGGTCTTTTATTTGATTAAAGACCTCTATCTATATATACACTTTGTAGAAAGATTTTCACTTGAGTTACACAATGAGTTACTGAGCGTGTGTATGACACATGCTGAGTGATGGACGTGTGGGTCACACTGTGCGTTCCAGGACTCGGCTACACTTAGGAGAGGAAGTAGGCGTACGCGGAACTACTGAGTTCGCGCATGCGCCGTAGAGATTTTACAATACCGAACATAGGAAGTTTTCAGAATGAGGGCATCCGTAAACAGTGAGTCTCTTTGAATTGTAATTGTAACTTTATTGTTATTTGAAACACCTGCACTGTATTAACCAGCACTTAGCACTTTATATTATATATTGGAAACGACAAACGATCGTTGATAAAAACTTGAAGGAATTGCATGTTGAAACGTCGCATGTGGTGACTAAATCCACTTTTTTCACTATCAAGGTGTGCTGTCTCGTGTTTTGGAGAGATTACTTGGTATTAGGGACACTGGTCATGTGTCCAAGCGAGACTATTGCACCCTGGCTGTACGTATTTTGACATACGGTGCTGCTTGTTTATCCCCTGTTTGAATAGTTTATATATATATATATATATATATATATATATACAGTGAAGGAAATAAGTATTTGATCCCTTGCTGATTTTGTAAGTTTGCTCACTGTCAAAGTCATGAACAGTCTAGAATTTTTAGGCTAGGTTAATTTTACCAGTGAGAGATAGATTATATTTAAAAAAAAAAACTGAAAATCACATAGTCAAAATTATATATATTTATTTGCATTGTGCACAGAGAAATAAGTATTTGATCCCCTACCAACCATTAAGTGTTCAGCCTCCTCCAGACCAGTTACACGCTCCAAATCAACTTGGTGCCTGCATTAAAGACAGCTGTCTTAAATGGTCCCCTGGATAAAAGACTCCTGTCCACAGACTCAATTAATCAGTCTGACTCTAACCTCTACAACATGGGCAAGACCAAAGAGCTTTCTAAGGATGTTAGGGACAAGATCATAGACCTGCACAAGGCTGGAATGGGCTACAAAACCATAAGTAAGACGCTGGGTGAGAAGGAGACAACTGTTGGTGCAATAGTAAGAAAATGGAAGACATACAAAATGACTGTCAATCGACATCGATCTGGGGCTCCATGCAAAATCTCACCTCGTGGGGTATCCTTGATCCTGAGGAAGGTGAGAGCTCAGACGAAAACGACACGGGGGGAACTTGTTAATGATCTCAAGGCAGCTGGGACCTCAGTCACCAAGAAAACCATTGGTAACACATTACGCCGTAATGGATTAAAATCCTGCAGTGCCCGCAAGGTCCCCCTGCTCAAGAAGGCACATGTACAGGCCCGTCTGAAGTTTGCAAATGAACATCTGGATGATTCTGAGAGTGATTGGGCGAAGGTGCTGTGGTCAGATGAGACTAAAATTGAGCTCTTTAGCATTAACTCAACTCGCCGTGTTTGGAGGAAGAGAAATGCTGCCTATGACCCAAAGAACACCGTCCCCACTGTCAAGCATGGAGGTGGAAACATTATGTTTTGGGGGTGTTTCTCTGCTAAGGGCACAGGACTACTTCACCGCATCAATGGGAGAATGGATGGAGCCATGTACCGTCAAATCCTGAGTGACAACCTCCTTCCCTCCACCAGGACATTAAAAATGGCTCGTGGCTGGGTCTTCCAGCATGACAATGACCCGAAACATACAGCCAAGGCAACAAAGGAGTGGCTCAAAAAGAAGCACATTAAGGTCATGGAGTGGCCTAGCCAGTCTCCAGACCTTAATCCCATCGAAAACTTATGGAGGGAGCTGAAGATCCGAGTTGCCAGGCGACAGCCTCAAATCTTAATGATTTACAGATGATCTGCAAAGAGGAGTGGGCCAAAATTCCATCTAACATGTGTGCAAACCTCATCATCAACTACAAAAAACGTCTGACTGCTGTGCTTGCCAACAAGGGTTTGCCACCAAGTATTAAGTCTTGTTTGCCAAAGGGATCAAATACTTATTTCTCTGTGCACAATGCAAATAAATATATATCATTTTGACTATGTGATTTTCTATTTTTTTTTTATATAATCTATCTCTCACTGGTAAAATTAACCTAGCCTAAAAATTCTAGACTGTTCATGTCTTTGACAGTGGGCAAACTTACAAAATCAGCAAGGGATCAAATACTTATTTCCTTCACTGTATATATATATATATATATATATATATATATATATATATATATATATATATATATATATATATATATAAATATTCAGTAAACCACTGCTCACTCCATAGCAAGTCATTACCCAATTCATAGTCAAGTTTCGAAAGTTTTAATATGATCTTTTTATTTAAGACAATTTTTAAATGATCTGTGATGACTTATATTGCCTTTCATTGCTGCAGAAAATGTCCTATCTATATAGTTTACATATATAGCATCATGAAAAGTGAAATCAAAGTTTGACTTGAAGGCTCTGCTGAATTCCCTGAAGCACATACAAATCCCCCTTTTTACTATTACTGCGTTTTTATTTACAGTCGTTAAAAGTCATGAAGTAACTGTAAAAGAAAGTGGTTAAAATTAACTGTGAAAAGGCAGATGCAATCTATTTCCTAAGCCAGTGGAAATGAATTGCTGAAACGGCATGTGAAGAGACGGCGGAGCACCTGTTTACTGAGCTTTGAGTTCAGCCCCTCTTGCCTGAGGAATTCTCCTGGCTCATGGGTTTGATGTCAGTCCTTGATTGTGTTTTGATGTTTCTGCAGATCTACGATTCAGTTCAATTCTCAGCAGCCAAAACAGACATTTGTCATCTAGCATGCATCAATTTTCCTGTGGCACATTGCCCACTTAATCATGCAGGGAAGAAGAGCTCTGACAATTCAATGGGGTTGACTTTAAGCCATTTTGACCCGGTAAAAGTGGTGCCAAATGTAATTACCATTATTTATAAGGATCACTCAAAGCTTAATAGTGTTGCTACACATCAGTTTGACCGCACAAGAGTGTTTAAGTAAATATTTGCACGCAACATGGAGCTGTAGATAATGCTCTGTCTTTGTCCGCAGCCCTCATCCCATGAAATATTCAGGACGTGAAATGTCTCCAACGATGCAGTGTGGTAGGTTTCCGCTCTGATTTGATTAGCAGTGATAATTCTTTTATGAGCTTCGACTGTCTGTCTAGATTAGCATCAGCCCAGATTCCATGCTGTTGTCACGGAAGAGGTGAACTGGGACAAGTGATGGTTGCGAGCACAAAAAATATAACACATAACAGGCCAAATGGTAGGATGTTAAAAGACTAACGCTATGGAAGAATCATTTGAATGAGAAAATTATTCTTTATTCTAGCAATATGCAGTTTGCAATCTGATATGAAATGCCTTGCACAAAATCATCTTATGTGCATAAATGTATCTGTCCATCATAAAATACAATTTGACTTTTTAAATACTTTTTTAAAAAAGGATTTGTACTCACCCTGCTACTTTTTGTTTCTTCCTCTGATTTAGAATTATATTATATGACATTTATTAGAGAAGCATCACATTACAAATAACCTCCTGACGTAAAAAAAAAATATGCAATACAAAAATATAGTAGCAAATAAAAAAAGATACATATAAACTTCTGTCACATTTAAAATATGTGCCATTTATAATGTAGCATATAGTAAATTTGATAAGAACATTTAGTTACAATAAATTAATATAAAAACATGTATAACAATGTGGGATTTTTCTATACTGAGATTATCCTAAATACATTCATAGGGAAGATGTATTTTGTAAAAACGTATTTTTCAATTTTGTATATTGGTGAATCTATTTTATTTCAATTCATGTGAATATTTTCCCTTAATATGCAGATCTTCTCTGTTATTTTAACTCGAATTCTACTTGTTTTGTTCTCAGACTAATATAATAAAAAATAAAGCACAAAATGTTCATCCTGGGTACAATAGTTCAATCTGCAAATTTTATTTCACTATGCTGAAATCTCAGAAAAATTGAGATGTCCCTGTAAAATCCCACTAAGCAATCACATTGCTCAATTTTAAACCACATAAGACCCTTTTTAATTTTTCTTTTATTCTGATAATTAGTCTATACAATGTAGTTTATACATTTTAGTCCATATTATTCCATACAATATATTCTGTTTGGCATATTTGAGGTCGGAAGGATTTTTTTACTAACATGAGGAAAATTGGCCTTTGCCTAAGGGCCGGTTTTTGCCCTCCTCTGCATCAACATTACAGGCTAATAGGCTGAATTGTAAAATGTCTTCTTCAGGCTCACATACTATGTTACTATGCTAGTGATATAAAAACTAAACTATATCTCATGTACCTATGATGTCAGAAGTTTCTTATTTTTAATTGATATATTAATATCCAATACTAAATTCCAATTTCTGTTGTAATGGCAATTCCTAGATATAGTCACAGTTAATTGTTCTGTTATGAATCTTATTATCTTGGTGCAAACCAGTATTAACTGTAAAGGTGAGCTGTGACGAATGCACATTTATAGGCCCCATGCACACGACTGTGGATTTCGTCCGTAATTACGGGCCCATTCCTTTCTATGGCCGATGGACACCTTCCCGTATATTTACACCATATAAAGGCTCCGCAAAAGATAGGACATGTCCTATTTTTTGCTTTTTACGGACCGTGGTTCCATATAAAGTATGGGAGGCCGGCCGTGCCTGTAATCACGGACTGTGATTACGGGCACGGTCGTGTGAATGGGGCCATACACTGTAACAATGACTGGGTAGGCTACTAAGTAGCACATGTGCAGTAGTTTGCCAAAATAGATGCCCTATTTGAAGGTTTTACAGATGCATGTAATTGTTTTAGTGCATCAATGAAAATAACAATTTATTATATGTGTAACATTCAAAAACATATTTTATGAGAAGTTCAAGAAATGTAATAGATTAAAAAAATTCTAGAAAAAAAAAATAGAATCAGAGCAGGAGTAGCCTGACATACACAGCAGGGTTAAAATGTTATTATATACTGCAAGTATGTATGTATTTGTTGTTATATATATATATATATATATATATATATATATATATATATGCGTTTATCAGCGAATTTTTGATCTAATTAATCCATAGAACTTTCTGCTTGACTGTTGATCAATTGTATAGTTCACAGATAATACTTTATTTAGATGACCATATACTGTAGTTATTAACATGTAGCCATAGTCTTTAGTTTTCACTTGTGATTTTTTTGCACGTAGAAGAACTCTGAGCTCTCTTTTTTTCCTCTAAAAGTAAGGCTAGACGCACACGGCCATGTAGTATCCAAAATACAAGACCCACAAACATTTCTGGGGTCATATGGTACCAACATATGTGTCTGATTATATACAGAGACTCACTGAGTTTTTTTCTCACAGATTCACACCGAGTTTGTGAGAAAACAGAGATGTGGCAGGCTCTATAGCATTCTGAAATGCATTACATCAAGGGGAGATTATGGAGTCGCCATACGGGATCACCAAGTGTGGATGGCTTCGTAATACAGAATACGTAGGAAGCTTTAGCACATGTTCTGGTATAATCACTAGTTTATAAATGCATTTTTATATTGGAACATGGTTTATCAATTACAGAATAAGTGTTACATTTCATCCCAATATGGTTTCTTAAAAATGTTAGATCAAATTCTAATTAATGAACGGAACTTTAAGAAAAAGGGAAAGGCCGTGCTAATAATAAAGCAAAATATCAAGGTATGTTACAATGGGGAGGTTTACTAAAACAAACATTTATCAAACATTGTTGCATATTCTGTTTACCTTTATCTTCCATTTCTGCAATAGGGAACAGTCTCCAGATTGTAGATCCAAAAAGCATTTACTCTTCTCTCTCTACTTGTTTAATTCCATAAAATGTAAGGTTTTCTTAAACTATTAAATAAATGGCAAAACTATTTCTTATATTTTATTATGTTATATTCTTTGTTTGTTTTATCCCGTCCTTCAACGCAGGACAGAAATTACTGTAGGTTATTACCACTGCCATTATTACAGGTTGTAAATTGATGTAAAATTATTTCCTGACAATAATTTTTTTATTTGTTTGTACTTTGAATTCTAAGATTATGAGTAGAGATGAGCGAACCGGGACAACCGAACCCGGTTTCGGTCCGAACTTCCGGTAAAGTTCGGTTCGCAGCGAATCCGAACTTCACCGGGTTCGGCCGAACCCGTTTTGACCGAACCCGGTCAAAAACATTATACAAATCGGCAGCCACTTATCTCTATCAATCACTGATAGAGAAAAGAGGCTGCTGATTAAAAATAAAATAAAAAGCATTTCATACGTACCCGGTCGTTGTCTTGGTGGCGAGTGCCTCTTCTTCCTCCAGTCCGACCTTTTCTGACGCGGCAGCCTGTGATTGGCTGCAGAGACCTCTGCAGCCTGTGATTGGCTGCAGAGGCCGCGGCAGCCTGTGATTGGCTGCAGCGCTCACATGGGCTGCATCGTCATCAAGGAATGTCGGGCCGGATGTCGAGAGGGACGCGTCACCAAGGCAACGGCCAGGAGACCGGACTGGAGGAAGCAGGGAGTTCCCGGTAAGTATGAACGTCTTTTTTTTTACAGGTACTGTGATCGGTAGTCACTGTCCAGGGTACTGAAACAGTTACTGCCGATCAGTTAACTCTTTCAGCACCCTGGACAGTGACTATTTAGGGTATGTGCACACACACTAATTACGTCCGTAATTGACGGACGTATTTCGGCCGCAAGTACCGGACCGAACACAGTGCAGGGAGCCGGGCTCCTAGCATCATAGTTATATACGATGCTAGGAGTCCCTGCCTCGCTGCAGGACAACTGTCCCGTACTGTAATCATGTTTTCAGTACGGGACAGTAGTTCCACGGAGAGGCACGGACTCCTAGCATCGTACATAAATATGATGCTAGGAGCCCGGCTCCCTGCAGTGTGTTCGGTCCGGTACTTGCGGCCGAAATACGTCCGTCAATTACGGACGTAATTAGTGTGTGTGCACATACCCTTACTGACGTCGCCTAGCAACGCTGCCGTAATGACTGGTGCACACATGTAGCCACCCGTCATTACGGGGCCTCATGCACACGACCATAAAAACACCCGTTATCACGGGTCGTAAATACGACCCGAAATAGCGGGCCCATAGACTTCTGTTAGCCACGGGTACCTTCCCGTTTTCTCACGGGAAGGTGCCCGTGCCGTTAAAAAGATAGAACATGTTCTATTTTTTTATTTTACGGGCCGTGCTCGTAATTACGACTCGTAACTACGAGCACGGCCGGCCGGCCACGGGCAACCGGCCGCTTTTGCGAACCGTGCTGTCATTATAATTATAGCAGCACGGCCTGTAAAATAGAAAAATAGAACATGTTCTATTTTTTTAACGGCACGGGCACCTTCCCGTGAGAATACGGGAAGGTACCCGTGGGTAACAGAAGTCTATGATCCCGTTATTGCGGGTCGTAATTACGACCCGCAATAACGGGTGTTTTTACGGTCGTGTGCATAATGGGAGCACGGCTCGGAAAAACGAACGGCTGCCCGTGCTCATCTCCTGAAATAATCTGTGCTGCCTTAAACTCTGTGGACAGGTCAGGATCCTGTTTCTTTTAAATGTTGCTAGGGAACCCGCTCGATCCATTATATAAGGCTACGCTACAGTGCAGCATTTAAAAGAAACAGGATCCTGACCTGTCCACAGAGTTTAAGGCAGCACAGAGTATTTCAGGAGATGAGCGTGCAGATTCAGTGCTGCTGTGAACTCTGCTCTTACCATTACGTAGCTCAGTCTGTTACCTCTCCTCCACTCCTGTCCTCAATAACACCTTCACATGATTGGCAAGTCACCACCCCGCACAAGATCCGCACGCTCATCTCCTGAAATACTCTGTGCTGCTGTGAACTCTGCTCTTACCATTACGTGGTGACTTGCCAATCATGTGAAGGTGTTCTGGAGGACAGGAGTGGAGGAAACAGACTGAGAGCTACGTAATGGTAAGAGCAGAGTTCACAGCAGCACTGAATCTGCACGCTCATCTCCTGAAATACTCTGTGCTGCCTTAAACTCTATGGACAGGTCAGGATCCTGTTTCTTTTAAATGCTGCACTGTAGCGCAGCCTTATATAGTGGATCGAGCGGGTTCCCCAGCAGCATTTAAAAGAAACCGTGTTAGTGTATGTGTGTGTTTGTGTATATATGTGTGTTTGGGTATGTGACTTTGTCTGTTTTTGTTTTTATATGTGTGTTTGTGTATATGTGTGTGTATATATGGGTGTGTTTGTGTATATGTGTTTGTGTATATGTTTGTGTATATATGGGTGTATTTGTGTATATGTTTGTGTGTAGATGTTTGTGTGTTTTTGTATATGTGTATATGGGTGTGTGTTTGTGTGTATATATGGGTGTGTTTGTGTATATGTGTTTGTGTATATGTGTGTTTGGGTATGTGTTTTTGTTTGTATATGTGTTTGTGTATATGTGTTCGTGTATGTGTGTATAACTGTGTGTGTGTGTGTGTTTGGATATGTGTTTTTGTTTGTATATGTGTGAGTTCGTGTATATGTGTGTGTTTGTCTGTTTATGTGTGTGTGTGTGTGTGTGTGTGTGTGTATATCTTGTTGTGTTTGTGTATATATGTGTGTGTCTGTGTATGGTTGTTTGTTTGTGTGTGTGTGTATATATGTGTGTAGGTGAGTAGAAGTATTGGTATTGTTCACATTGATAACTGTTTTTTTATGTTGTTGCAGATTTTGATGTACCGATTGGACTACATCTACGATTCGTTGGACTACTGCGTAGATCTGCGTTTTTTCAAATTTTAATAAAATGGTTAACGAGGGTTTTGTTGGGGATTTCTTATTTCAATAAAAAAGAATTGTCTTTGTGTTTTTTTTTCAAACTTTATTAGTGCCTAGATAATGGCAGTTGGCTGATTGACAGCGTCCATTATTAAGGCGGTACTTAGTGTTAGCCGGTGCAGAGGCTAGCACTAACCACCCATTATTACCCCGGTACCCACCACCACCAGGGGTGCCGGGAAGAGCTTTGTACGATCCAGTACCCGACCATCTGTTGTGATGGTCGGGTACTGGGGCGGCCGCAGGCTGGTATTATGAGGCTGGGAAGGGCCAAAAACAGTGCACCTTCCCACCCTTGTAATGCTAGGCTGCTGCTGCTGTGTTGTATCGGGCTGGTTATAAAAATGGGGCGACCCCCACGTCGTTTTTTTTTTTGAATTTAACAAATTTATTAATAGACGGGTCCCCCACATTTTTAATAACCAGCCATATACAAGGCCGCAGCAGTCTGGCATTACATTGTTGGGAAGGGCCACTGGTTTTGTCCATTCCCAGGCTAATAACACTGTGTTGTATGTGGCTGCTTATGATAAATTGGGTGGAACCCCATGTCTTTTTTAAAAAAAATAGGTAAATAAATAAATAATTTAAAAAAATGACGTGGGGGTCCCCCCCACTTTTATAACCAGCCAGATACAACACAGCAGCAGCAGCCTAGCATTACAAGGGTGGGAAGGTCCACTGTTTTTGGACCTTCCCAGCCTCATAATACCAGCCTGCGGCCGCCCCAGAGCCCGACCATCACAACAGATGGTCGGGTACTGGATCGTACCTGGCTCTTCCCGGCACCCCTGGTGGTGGTGGGTACCGGGGTAATAATGGTGGTTAGTGTTAGCCTCTGCACCGGCTAACACTAAGCCTCGCCTTAGTAATGGATGTTGTCACTCAGACAGCGGCCATTACTAAAGTGGTAGTAATAAAATTTGAAAAGAAAAAGACAAAGATATAGATAAAATATTTTATTGAAATAAAGCACCCCCAACACAACCCTCATTAACCATTTTATTGTAGAAAAAAAAAACGTCATCTAAGTAGTCCTCGAAACCGACGTAGTCCAAACACCAAACCTGTAAAAAAAAAAAAAAAATGAAATAAAACATGTCGTAGGCTTAGATTCAGTTTAATGTGTGATACTGACTGTTATACCATGTATAGAAGCCTGCCGCGAAGTTGACTTAGATACAGGGCGCCAGCAGACAGTATCATACATGGCCATACAGACATATATACAAACATACATACATACATATATACAAGCATGCACATATATACATGCAAATATACATACATGCAAACATACACACATATATACATGCAAACTATCATACATACATGCATACACACACACATGAAAACATACATACATACAAACAAACATGCAAAGATACATACATACATACAAGCATGCACAAATATACATGCAAACATAAATACATGCAAACATAATTACATACATGCACATATATATAAACATACATGCAAACATACATGCAAAAATAAAAACATGCAAACATACATACATGCACATATATACATACATACATGACAACATACATACAAACATACATGACAACATACATACATACATGCAAACATACATACACACATGCAAACATATATACATGCAAATATACATACAAACATGCACATGTATACATACATGCCAACATACATGCAAACATACATGCACATATATACATACATACATGACAACATACATACATGCAAATATATACATGCAAATATACATACATACACACATGCACATATATACATACATGCCAACATACATGCACATATATACATACATGACAACATACATACATACATACATGACAACATACATACATATATATATATATATATATATACACACATGCAAATATACATACAAACATGCATACATACATACATTCATGCAAACACACACACATACATGCAAACATACATACATACATACAAATATACATACACACATGCACATATATACATACATACATGACAACATACATACATACATACATGACAACATACATGCAAAAATACATACATGCAAACATACACACATGCAAACATACATACATACATGCAAATATATACATGCAAATATACATACAAACATGCACATATATACATACATGCACAGATATACATACATACATGACAACATACATACATGCCAACATACATACATACATACATACATACATACATACCAACATACATGCACATATATACATACATGACAACATACATACATACATGACAACATACATATATATATATATATATATATATACACACACACATGCAAATATACATACAAACATGCATACATACATGCAAACATACATTCATGCAAACACACATACATGCAAACATACATACATACATGCATACAAATATACATACACACATGCACATATATACATACATACATGACAACATACATACATACATACATGACAACATACATGCAAAAATACATACATGCAAACATACACACATGCAAACATACATACATACATGCAAATATATACATGCAAATATACATACAAACATGCACATATATACATACATGCCAACATACATGCACAGATATACATACATACATACATGCCAACATACATACATGCCAACATACATACATGCCAAAAAATAATAATAATACGTTCATACTTACTTTCCTCCTGTCCGGCCTCCAGCGATGACGTTTCATCCATGTCGCCGCTGCAGCCTGTGATTGGCTGCAGAGGCGGTCACGTGGGATGAAGCGTCATCCTGACGTGCGTGACCGCCACTACAGCCTGTGATTGGCTGCAGCGGCGAAAGGGATGAAACGTCATCGCTGGAGGCCGGACAGGAGGAAAGTAAGTACGAACGTATAATTTTTATTTTTTTATTACATTTAGTATTTTCCGCGCGCCGAGCATGTACTGTCAAGGTTGCTGAAAGAGTTAGTGCAGCCCATTAACTCTATCAGCACCCTGGACAGTAGCATGCTCGGCGCACGTAAGTGACAGGTTCGGTCAGAACTAGTTCGGTCCGAACCGAACTTTTTTGTGAAATTCGGCGAACTAGCCGAACCGAACTTTTGATAAGTTCGCTCATCTCTAATTATGAGTAAATTCAGACTGTCTGATTGTCTACATTTCTGTTTTAACCCCTTAAGGAAACAGCAAATTTTGGCCTTGAGGATAACAGATAACATATTTTTATTTTTTTTTCCTCTTTGCATCTCGGACCTCATAACTTTTTTTACTTTTTGTTTGACGTAGCGGTATGAGACTTTCTTTTTTCTGGAAAAGTTGTACTTTATGTAGGTGACATTTTTTTGGTACATTTACATTATCATTTAATTTATATATATATATTTTGATTTTGGCAAGAATGCAGAAAAAAAGCAGTTCAGCTGAAGTTTTCATTTTTTTGTAATTTTTTTTAAAGCATACACTAATCACCATAAATGTCACTATGCATTTTTTTGTGCAGATCGTTATGGTCCTGGTGATACCAAATATGTTTATATTATTTTATGTTTCGGGACTTATTAATAGTAAAAAATGTGCGTTTGTGTGTATTTTTTTTACAGATTTTTTTTATTTAACAATACTTTTTTTTAAATTAATTTCACATTTTTTAAAATCTGATAGGGGGATTTTTTATTTAGATTTTTTTTAACTGTTATGTACTGGCATATATCTATATCCCAGTACATTAGCCTGTGTACACAGGCAGTTGTTAGAGCACACCTCAGTATGCCTTAACAACAGGAAATATGGTTAGAGAGCCCTGGGGCCCCTCAATGGTTCCTGGGCTGTATTGCAATACAAGTTAGGCCATCGATCAAAGTGTGGTCCCCCCTTCCAATTATCCCTTTGAATGCGGGATTCAAAGGATTAAGGCGGAGAGATGTTTCTCTTATCTTTGCCGTTAGAGCGGGGCTGCGACTGTGTATTACAGCCTGATCCGATCAGTATGAAATCTATGCTCGTCATGATGCGGCAACGTCCAGTCGTTCATGACAAGCATACACGTCATGTGTCGGCAACCAGTTAAAATAGCTAGTCCAATCCTTTCATTCTTTACCTGTTTTTACACATTAATTTCTTCATAGTGCTTCCAGAAATTTGAAGATTATGTTGTTTACTTTGATTTTGGAGGTGTAATCATTAATATAGTAATACGTTCTGTATTCTGTAACTTTTAAAGCTAACTGTGTAAATGACAGCAGTTTACCTTTGTAAACAATTATTTTGATTTGCAGGAATTCTACTAGTGTTTCACTTGGAGTAAACAAAGTAAAATATTAAATTAGATAATCAAATTAATCCAATAAGCAAGAACAGATTGCATAGCTCAGTGCTAACCTAGTCCCAATTATTGTGCCCAAAAGCTGCTTCCAATCTCCATTAAAGTCATTTTAGTCGGAAGAAAAAATTATATATTTTTATATATATAGAGTAACAGCTTTCCAATTTTTGTGATCAATTACACAATACAAAGAAGATCTCCTTTGGGACGCTCAACTCTCAGTCATTTATTTTATGTCCTGTGAATATAATTTCAAAGATAGAATTGTAAATAATATTGCTAAAGGACCCCTTTAGCAATAAAAGTATTATCAGCTCCTTCCTGAATTATTACACAATGACCTCTGCACAAGTCACAAAGCATGCCCACACCACTCTACCATAGAAGTCAATAGGTCTTTTCTATCTAAGTTTTCTTATGCCCAGGTGCCTGTTGTAATCTCGAACTGCTATTCACAGCTCAGTGCAGAAATTCAGGCAAGATGGCTGCCCCATAATCATTAAAAAAAAAATACAATGCTACAATAAAAAAAAATAGAAAGAGAGCATGTTTCAGTATATAATTGCTATCAGTAAATAAAAAGTTGTGATACATTCAATTTAAATAGGAAATATCCTAATTCTAAATAATACAACGAATGTGGTAAAACTAGGAAGATATTATCACGTTGTTTAATTTTTTAAATGCCTCCGCTAAATTTCCAGTCTGACTCCATAACGTTGCTGAAATCTGTAAAGAAAATGAAAATTGTTTTAATTCTTATTACTGTTATTACTAAACACTAACGGAGAAATACAGTACTGTAAGCAATCAGTTTTATAATTCTGAGATACTGATTGCAATTGCAGTTATACATTTATTTGCATAAAATATTGAAATCTTTCACAAATCCTTCCAAACTGGCAGCAGAATTATCTTCATTTGTATGTTATTTTATTGTCATATTATATAAAATTACTAATTTTCTTAGAGAGTCATCAACTTCAACAAGGTGTATACACATAAAACAAAGCATGACCCCAAGTGTCATGGCGGATCAGTCTCGTTGCATTCAATTTTCAATGTATAGACTGTATTCAATGTTTTATCAATATGTTTTTTAATTTTTTCATTTCAGTTCTATGTCTATACATGGGATTAGAGCTGTGTATCAGTAAAACTGAGAACCGACCAATGCAAGGACATATTATGAAATTAATCAGTACAAAATCTAGGACCCAAAAACAACATAGTAAACATTCGCTCTAACATTATTGTAACACAATATACAATGTAAGCATTTACAACAACAATGTATTGTAGAGTCATGTTATTAATCATTTAGTAAGATATAGATATAAAATGATTTTAACTTATTGATGGCATCATTAGTCCTGCCACCTCTCATGAAAAAACTACATTCACTTGCCATGGAAGCCCATAAGGCATGCTAATAACTGAACATTTGTGGTCAATGAGTATGGGATTTCTCAGCATGCTACATCTTCAGTGTCACTTCTCTAAATCAACCTGAAGCAATTTGTTGGTTGCCCTGTTGGTCTGTAACAATGCAAGTATCCATTGTGTTCAGAGTAATATTACAGCTGGGGGCTAAAGCTGGCAAATTCTATCATGTTGCTCTAGTCAGAAACGGCATAATATGCTACGTTAAACATAGTGACATAGCAGAGGTAGAGCGCAGACTTGTGTATTATACATTAAATTGGTGGCACAATTACGCTGTCCTTCTGTGCAAATAGGATTATACACGCAGAAATAAGCATACAGTATATCTTGTACTACAACAAAAGAAAGAAAGAATAAGAAAGACAGAGAGGGATAGAGAAAGAGAGAGAATCATACTAGTTCAGAAAGGAAAAAACAAGTAAGGAAACACTTTGGATTTCTTTTTGAAAAGTAAAATTAAAGTTGGCTTACAATTTACTTGTTCTGGACCAAAAAACTTTGCAGAAAAGTCTGCAAGTCAAAAACAGATGAATCACAAAAGAACAATCTGTATATATGTATTTTAAATATGGTGTCAGAAATCTGACAGTCAATTAAAAAGCATCAATTATTCAAGAGCACAATATGATATAAAACGTAGATATGACATTTCTATCCCTATCACTAAAATTCATCTAAATGCTTTTGTTCTCTGGAAAAGTTCCAAACTGCTTTGCTTTCTTCTTTTTTTTCCCTCTGAATAAGAAATATGAAAAAATAATGCAGAACTGTGAATTGAAATTGTGTCACTTTTGAAAAATGCAGCTGCTTAAAAGATTATTGCATAGACATAAATCTAAAAGAATTATTACATGTGGGTAGAGAATACTTAAGACTGTGCTTTAAATAAAAAAAAAAAATATATGCCCTTTGTTATCAGGGGATCATATAGATAAGGCGTTAACCCCTTCCCCTTTGGCCACTTTTGACCTTCCTGACAGAGCCTCATTTTTCAAATTTGACATGTTTCACTTTATGTGGTAATAACTTCGGAATGCTTTTACCTATCCAAGCGATTCTGAGATTGTTTTCTCGTGACACATTGGACTTTATGTTACTGGCAACATTTGCTCGATACATCCATTATTTAATTGTGAAAAACACCAAAATGTAGCACAAAAAAAAAAACGCAAACATTTGAATTTTTCTACATTTTAATGTATCTGCTTGTAAGACATGCAGTTATACCAGACAAAATTGTTGCTAATTAACATCCCTCATGTGTCTACTTTAGATTGGCATCGTTTTTTGAACATCCTTTTATTTTTCTGGGACGTTACGAGGCTTAGAACTTTAGCAGCAATTTCTCACATTTTCAAGAAAATTTTAAAAGGCTATTTTTTCACCGACCAGTTCAGTTGTGAAGTGGCTTTGAGGGCCTTATATATTAGAAACCTGCAATAAGTCACCCCATTTTAAAAACTTCACCCCTCAAAGTATTCAAAACAGCATTTATAAAGTTTCTTAACCCTTTAGATGTTTTACGGGAATTAAGGCAAAGTAGAGGTGAAATTTAAAAATTTCATTTTTTTTTGCAGAAATTTATATTTAATCCATTTTTTTTAACACAGAAAGTTTTACCAAAGAAATACATCTCAATATTTATTGCGCAGGTTCTGCAGATTTAGTAATTATCCCACATGTGGCCCTAGTGTGGTAATGTACTGAAGAACAGGCCTTTAGAAGCAATGGAGCACCTAGAGGATTTTGGGGCCTTCTTTTTATTAGAATATATTTTAGGCACCATGTCAGGTTTGAAGGGCTCTTGCGGTGCCAAAACAGTGGAAATCCCCCAAAAGTGACTCCGTTTGGGAGACTACACACCTCATGGAAATTATCTAGGGGTATAGTGAGCATGTTTTACCCACAGGTTTATTGCAGAAATTATTGGAAGTAGGCCCTAAAAATGAAAATCTAAATGTTGGTTTAGCTAATTTTTTCTCATTTCCACGAGGACTAAAGGGGAAAAAGCACCATAACATTTGTAAAGCAATTTCTCCCAAGTAAAACAATACTCCACATGTGGTCATAAACGGCTGTTTGGACACACGGCAGGGATTAGAAGGGTAAGAGCGCCATTTGGCTTTTGGAGCTGTAATTTAGCAGAAGTTAGTGCAGAAAAATAATTGCATAAGTTTGTGCGACATTACAGCCCATAGCGGTCCCCGATATTTGCTGATAGTAAGTATCCTCAAATAAGATATAATTTTTCACTCAGATGAAATGAAAAAGTTCCAAAATAAAATCCACTTTTTCGATATTTAAAGTCGGTGAGTTTAAGTGTTTCTTGGACAGCCAGGTTTAAAGTCTGGCCACTTCCATGGTTACTAAAATGCTGTGGGATAGATCACCTGAGAATGTCTCAACTTTATTGATAAATTCTGGGGAATCATTCAAAAAGGAGCATCCTGCTTTTGCGTATGGTCGAAATCCGGTGAAATGACAGCTGTAGGAGGGAATCAGTCTCTGAGACTATAGGACGACGAGGTGACTTTTCAAAGGAATTTGTGGATTTTAGGTAAGATATATTGTATGAGAATTCTAGGGTCTTTAGTAATAAGCTATTTTTTTCTATTTATGTGGCTGTATGAGGTCTTATTTTATGGGGGAGAAATTGCATTTTTTTTAGTGCTATTTAGGGGTAAATATAAATTACTCTGTTATTTATATAATTTTTTGCTGCACAGATATAAAATATTTTCAGGGTTTTTGTTTATTTATTTTTTCATTCAATTAATTATTCCGGTTGAGTGTGTTTTTTGGTTTTTATGTTACTGGAAATGTATTTCATCCTAAATAATCAAACTTTTTTGTCTTTTTTGGAGACTTTTTTCATAATTTTTTTTTCATTAAATTTTTGATTACATTTTATTGTAACACATTAAGGGGAATTTATGAAACACTGAACGCCAGTAAAAGAAAGTTAAACATTTTGGCTCACGTTAGTTTTGCTAAAAAAATTACATCATGCCCACAACTATTTTTTAAAAATAAGCGTGGATTTTTGGGAAGGAGCAGGGACATTTACAGCCTGACAAGTTTGTCATGATTTACAACAAAAACTGGCGTAAATTATAGAGCAAATGTACGCCAGCAGATTGCTGGTGTAGATTTCACTTTCTGAAGCATGGACGACCAGAGAGCTGCCTTTTTATAAATTAGGCACATTTTTGTAAAAATGAAAAACGGCCGAAAAATCGGAAGCAGAACACCTCCAAACATCTGCCCATTGATTTCAATGGGAAAAACAGCGTTCTGTTCCAACGGGGCATTTTTTTCTGCGGCCGTTTTTAAAAAACAGCGCATTAGAAGACGCACCGTAAAAAGAAGTGCATGTCACTTCTTGAGACATTTTTGGAGCCATTTTTCATTGACTATAGAAAAACAGCTCCAAAATCGACAATAAAAAACGCAGTGGAAAACGTGAGTTTGCTTAAAGAACGTCTGAAAATCAGAAGCTGTTTTCCCTTAAAAACAGCTCCGTATTTTCAGACGTTATTTAGTAAGCGTGTGAACATACCCTAAGACTGGCATATAAAAAGACAGTCTTGATAAATTCTCCCCTTAGTCTGCCCTAACAACAGGCTTAGTGTATAAACATCCCTGGGGGTCTATCTTGGTCCTCAGGACTGAATGCACAGGGGATCCCCATTGGAAGTTACCCTTGATCATGCCACAATCACTCGACTGTTGCAATCAAAGGGTTAAACGGTCAGGATCAGAGGCTCCTCTGATTCTGGGTGCTAGAAAAGGAGATAGGCTGTCATCAGACAGCTGAGCACCTGCTCCAGGAGGACATAAATAAGGCACTATAGAATTAGGCAACTTAACGGCTGCCGTGAAAAGGCATATTGGCGGTCATGAGTGGGATATACAGCAAAAGTTTTCAATACTGTCGATTTTATTTGTTATCTATAAGTAAAGTTTTTATTAAGTTATAAGTCCACATAAACTAATAACATTTGCGAAAATGAATAAATTATAAATAGTTTGTACGAGAGCTGTCAATTTAAGATGCAGAATGTAGCATCAAGCAGCAGGAAGCTTCTTTTTTGGACAATCATGAACAGTTGGCTTGGAAGTGATTCACTCTGCATGCTGTTCATGTAGCCTGTCATTTGTGCTCTTCTCTTTATGAAATTAAACACCTAATTAAAACCAATCATACTGACCTGTCACAGTTGTTGACTTCCCACAACCTACTTGGTCACAAAGTTGGAACGTGGGAGGTTATGAGTATTAGAGTGGTATAGACAGGTTCTTATTATCAAACTCTCTACTTTATTATCATAGTAAAAGTAAAATGCCCAAATATCTGCAGTTATAGGGAACCTCTTAGCACGGTCATCCTAACTGTGAGAAGCATGATATAGCAGTAGGTGAAATGATTGGGTATTTTAGAGAAATCAAGTGGTGCACTCTCGGGACGACCATAAGGTGTTTTTTTTAATTAATACTTTTAAATCAGCCATTATTTATTTGATTTGCATCATGCAAATCAAATCCAATAGACATCTCTGACATCACTTACGGCTTTTCGCTCAGAGGGGCCCTTCACCTCCGGCATTGCCATACTGGGTCCTGACGGCGACCTGCATCAGGACGTACTGTGCGACAGCATACACAACGTCCTGACACTGGCCAGCGTCAGGACCAAGTGCGGTGGCTGGCATCAGGACCCTGTGTATAGAGACACCTGGGGTGTGTCTAGGGTGTGAATATTTTAATTTTTGTGCTCTGGTCAGGGTCTGAAGTAATTTTAAGGTCTAGTCTGTGGCCTGAATTAATTTTGCAGGCTGAACTGGATTAATTCTGTGGTCTGAATTAATTGATGGTCTGAGGTCTGGATTTATTTGGGTGTCTGGTCTGGGATCTGGATTAAATTTGGTGTCTGATGAGATACTAATTTTTAGTATTTTTCATTGACGTGGCTGTATTAGGCCTTTTTTATGTGGGAGAAATTTTATTTTTTAGTGCTGTTTGAGGGTACATATAAATTACTGTGCTATTTATATAATTTTTTTGCAGCGTGGTAGAATTATTTTTTTTTTATACCATTTATGTTTGACGCTAAATAACCATTAATTTTCTATTCAATTAATTCTTCCAGTTATAATGGCTGTGTGATTACCTAAAAAGAGTAGGGTTTTCTTATCAATCTAGGCACAAGAAAATGTATTTCATCCTAAATAATCCAGTTTTTTTTGGTGTTTTTTTTTAATGATATTTTTTCTTTTCTTTTTTTATTACATTTTTTATTTATTACATTTTAATACAACACTTAGTGTGCCCTGGGGGTCTTAATTTATTTATGGGTCTTGTTTGATTTCTGGATTAATTTTGGGATCTGGTCTGGGATCTGAATTTAAGGTTATGACCTAAGCTTGATGAGGGTCTTGTCTGGGGACTAAAGTCTAAATTAATTTGGGGGTCTTATCTGGAATCTGGAATAATTGTGTGGTCTGGTCTGAGGTTTGGACATATTTTGGGTCTGTTAAGGGGTCTGAATTCATTTTGGGGTTTGGTCTGGAATTCAAATACATTTTGGGGTCTGGTCTGTGGTCTGAATTAATTTTGGGGTCTGGTCTGGAGCTTAATGCCTCCCCTGCCCCTATCTTACATTTTTATGTGGCTGATGTGTGCATGACCGAGATGGGGGCAGTAATCTTAGCGCCCGTGTTTCCTATTGCATTGCAGTCACAGCTGATTACCACCTGCCCATGTTTTTCACTTTATTAGGAGTTACTGACTAACTATGTCTTTTGCTTTGTACTTTTGGGGATGGTGACTACCTCCATCTTGGTCATACACTCCTCCCATCTGTTCAAGGCTGTATTTAATTAGATTTAAGCTGGTTCCTATCTACCCTGAGTTTATTTTGTTGGCCTAGGCTCAAGAGTTATGTGAGTCTATTTAGTATGGAAACCCATCTGTAGGAGGTTGCCTTGTAGTAACAAGTTGGCTCACACAATTTGATAAAAATGTAACCTCACATTTACAAGTGTAATAAATATAGCAGTAATGAAATGTAAAATAATCCATATATTCAATCTCTTCATATGTCTTTCCGCCTTCAGGGTGCATCTGCATCTTTATGTTTGTTTGCTATTGCATTGCAGTCACAGCAGATTTGCACCTGCCCATTTTTTTTTCCATTTTTTATTTTTTTTGCTGACTGACTTAGTTTTTGACATTTAATATATTTATATTTGAGCATCTTTATGTGCATGTTTGTAGCTGTGTGTACGTGCATGTTGTTCTTTGTATATGAATGTGTCTTTAGCATTTGTGCATATGTGTATCTGTATTTTGTATCTTCGTTTGTAATAAAATATATCTATTAAGATAAAGCCAGTGTATATACATCTAATTTAGTGTGTAGGTGTTCTTTATGAATGCATGGCCATGGCTAAAGGAGGATCTATATAAATTTTTCCATAGAGTTTTGTGAAAACATATGCATGGCTCTAAGGAGAAAAAGCAATATTAGTATGACACAGTTACATAACATAATAAAATCATATTGTGTAAATGGTGTCCTGTGTGTTCACCTCTGAAAGTCAGCACATTCATGCTCTCAATAGCAGCATGTGGCAAAGAAAAGAAAATTCCAGTGTCAGCATTTACTGCATGCTATGCAAAGGCAATTAGAGCATGAGTGCATTGAGTTACTGTACATGTGATAGCATTCAGAGAACTCATACATATGATACAGAACAGTCATGTTTACCTCGTATATTAGTCTTATTATAATACACATATGTCTATTCTAAGCAATATTTCTGATAAAAATGAGTAAAAGTGTGAAACACATTCTTTGTAGGGAATATTGCCCCTGTAACTGTACGTCATGGCAAGGGGTAGGAATATTGAGCAGTTTCATGGGCTGAGCCCGCTATTTACGCTGCAGGTGTCAACTGTGTATTACAGCTGACACCTCGGACTAACGGCATGGGATCGGAGAAAAACGCCGATCCCAGACGTTTAACTATTTCTGGTGCCTTGCAAATTTATTCCCCCCCCCCCCCCATGGTGTCTTCACAGTTTTGTTGAATTACAACCTTTAATTAAAATCGATTTTTAGGGGTTTGTACCATTCAATTTACACAACATACCTACCACTTTGAATGTTTTACGATGACACAAACAATAATAAAGACAAAAACAGAGAACTTTAATGTACAGAAGTATTCGCCCCCTGTATGTCAATACTTTGTGGAGCCACCTTTTTCTGCAAATACAGATGTAAGTATTTTAGGGTGTTCTCCTACAGCTTAGCACATCTAGACACTGGGATTTTCTTCAAGGCACAACTGCTCCAACTCCTTCAAAATAGATGGATTGCTTTGGTGTACAGCAGTCTATTCAAGTCTTGCCAAGGATTTTTTTATTAGGCCCCCAGGCTGCCATGACAACCATCGACACCCAACGATGGGATAAATCCTTGGGAATGTATTTACCCCTCGTGGTGTTTGTCCTGTTGTATTATATTACAACCTAATATGACAATGGATTTTACATTTTCTTTTTTGTAATGGACCTAACAAAATAATCCAAAAAAGACCTTGTTTAAAAAAAATTAAACAAAATAACAAAAAGCTGAAAAGTTGTGAGTGGAAATGTATTCACCCACTTTGCTATGAAACCCCTTAAATAAGGTCTGGTGAAACCAAATAACTTCAGAATTCACATAGTTGAATACGGTCCCTCTGTGCACAATCAAAGTGTCACATGATCTGTCACATAATATCAGTATAAATACAGCTGTTCTGCAAGACCCCTGAGTCTGTAACAATACTAAGCAAGCAACATGAAGACCAAGGAGCTCCCCAAATAGGTCAAAATTGTGGGGAAGTATAGATCAGGGTTATAACAAAATGGAAAGAATATGGCACAACTAGAAACCTGACAAGAGAAGGCCGCCCACCGAAACTCACAGACCGGGCTAGAAGGGCATTACCCAGAGATTCAACAAAGACACCAACAATAACACTGAAGGAGTTCCAAAGATACACAGCAGAGATGGAAGTATCTGTCCTTAGGACCACTATAAGCCATATACTCCATTGAGTGGGGCTTTATGCAAGAGTGAAATTGAGAATCTGTGGCATGACTTAAAGAGTGATGTACACCAACACAACTTATCTAACTTGTTGCAGTTGGAGCAGTTCTGCCTGGAAGAATGGGCTAATAGAGACATACCCCAAGAGACTTACATCTGTAATTGCAGAAACAGGTGGCTCCACAAAGTATTGACATTTTCAGGGGTGAACACTTATGCACATTACAGTTCTCAGTTTTTTATTGTCTTAAAGAAGACCTGTCTTCTGCCCAAAAAACTGACATTAGATCAGTTAGATTGCATTTTAGTATTGGTGCCTGATATGCACATGAGGCCTTTGATAGCCTCATTTGCATATTGTTCACCAAAACTAACGGCAGCGATATCTGAGGAACGGTGGTGAGTAGAAGAACAAAAGATAAAGTACCAAAATCAATGAGGCGTCGGCAGTCGTACTCAGATGTCAGCTGCCGTTTTTGGGCAGATGACTGGTCCTCTTTAATTATTGTTTGCGTCACAGTAAAAAAAAACATTTTGCACCTTCACAGTGGTTGGCATGTTGTGTAAATCAAATGGTACAAACCCCACAAAAATCCTTTCAGAATACTTTCACAAGGTACTGTACATAGCATCAGTCATATTCAGTATGACAGATTCCATACATAATTATTTATAGCTCCCAACTGTACTAAACTTTCCAGTTAGGGTCACACTCTGGGCATTACATTTGTTGTAAACACCTTGAGCCTCTACCAACTGTTACGTCTTATCTGTCCATAGACTTCCAATACAATGTCCTTTTGGCATATGTTTAGCGTTGACATGTTAGGGTACCTTTGCCTCAACCGTATTGAAAAATACTGTCGACTATGCTTTACAATACAACTGTGTGCAAAAACAAACACATACCGCATATGTACTTTCTTTTTAATATGAGTTATCATTTGCATAGATAGCTATATAGGCATATTGCTGCATATATCTTATGCCCAAACATAGTGTGGACCTAGACTTATTTGCACATTGCTGCTTGATCATGGATACTTGTCTACTATTTATATCATCTTCTTTATTACTTGTTTATATTATGTAAACCATTTTATAATTGCAGTATTAAAAAATGTATTTTGTTTTAATTTGACAACTTCTGCTATATATTTATAAAAATAAATTATTACCCTTTCTTTAAATAATATACATATCTTTGTTACGTGTAATCCTACAGTATAAAAATAATAATAACAAGCATAATAGTAATTATTATTATTATTGTTATTATTATTATTATTATTATTATTATTATTATTATTATTATTATTATTATTACAGTGCCAGTAGTAGTCATATTATTGTAATATCAGTAAAATAATGGCAGCAATACAATGACTATGATACAGAAAGATAAAACATTATTATAGTCAATAATGACATATATTACACACAAACATGCTTCGGACAGTCGTCCCCAGTATTTAATGGCACCATCAATATAGTTGCCAATTTGTCCTTCTGTATAACCTCAGGTAAAGAAAAGGTGAAACTGTTTGGGTCAACGGTTTATATGGAAACAGTATATCAAGCAAAATAAGTCTTTGAAAAGGAGAAAGTCACAACGTTCACTGAAAGTTATTTACTGTATTGTACATTACTAACCCTGGATGAGGTCAAAAGGCACAAAACCAGACCGAAGTAAATCCAATTATAAATGTTCTTGTCTTGATGTAGAGAGTACACTATATGGACAAAAGTATCGGGACACCTACAGGAACTTTTGCAACATCATATTTTAAATCCATAGGCATAAATATGGAGTTGGTCCCCACTTTGCAGCTAAAACAGCTTCCACTCTTCTGGATTTCCACAAGATTTTGTAGTGTGTCTGTGGGAATTTTTGCCCTTTCATCCAGAAAAGCATTTCAAAGCTCACATGTTGGACAAGAGGGCCTTGCTTGCCATCTCTGATCTAGTTCATCCCAAAGGTGTTTGATGGTGCGGGCCAGTCAAGTTCTTCCTCACTCAACCATGTCTTTGTGTACTGGGGCACAGTCATTCTGGAACAGAAAATGGCCGAACCCCAAACTGTTCCCACAAAGTTGGAAGCTACAACTGTCCTAAATGTCTTGGTATGCTGAAGCATTAAGATTTCCCTTCACTGGGGCCTAGGCTGACCCCTGAAAAAACAACCCTATAGCATTATCCCTCCTCCACCAAACTTTACAATCGGCACAATGCAGTCAGACAGGTAATGTTCTCCTGGCATTCACTAAACCCAGACTCGTCCATCAGACTCCCAGATAGAGAAACGTACTTCATCACTCCACAGAACACGTTTCCACTGCTCCAGAGGCCGGTGGTGGTGGCTTTACACCACTCCATCTGATGCTTGGCATTGTGCTTGGTGATGTAAGGCTGGCACGCAGCTGCTCAGCCATGAAAACCAGTGCCATGAATATCCTGGCACATAGTTCTTGTGCTGATGTTAATGACAGAGGAGGTTTGGAGTTATTGAGTCAGCAGAGTATTGGTTACTTTTATGCACTATGAGCCTCAGCACTCGGCGATCGCATTCTGGAGTTTTACGTGTTCTTACACTTCGGGGCTGAGTTGCTGTGATTTCTAAACGCTTCCACTTTGCAATAATACCACACACAGTTAATCATGGAATATCTAGGAGGGAAGAAATCTCACAAACTGACTTGTTACAACAGAGACATCCTATTACAGGAACACACTGAAATTCAGTGAGCTCTTTAAAACGACCCATTCTTTCACAAATGTTTGCAAAGGAGACTGTATGGCGAGGTGCTGGATTTTATTCACCTGTGGCAAAGGGACTGAATGAAACACCTCAATTCAATGATTAAGTGGTGTGTCCCAACACTTTTGTCCATATAGTTTATTCATCTGTTATTGATATTCTCTTAAACTTAAACAAACAATTTATTAGTATCACAGATTAAAGAAGTTTATGTAACTACAACACCATAGGCTGTCACTATATAAACTCCAAAAGCAATTATAATGCGGGCTGGGCACTGTTCACAACGAAAGCATCCCCCCATCAATTACCACATAGGCAACTCCATAATGTAAAATATACACAAAAGAAAAAGACAGAGCTTTTAAGCCAAAACTAAAAAATGTAAATATTTATTTATTAAACACATATAAGGCTGGGTTCACACAACCGATTTTCAGACGTAAACGAGGCGTATTATGCCTCATTTTACGTCTGAAAATAGGGCTACAATACGTCGGCAAACATCTGCCCATTCATTTGAATGGGTTTGCCGACGTATTGTGCAGACGACCTGTAATTTACGCGTCGTCGTTTGACAGCTGTCAAACGACGACGCGTAAATTGACTGCCTCGGCAAAGAAGTGCAGGACACTTATATACATTATATGCAGGACACTTCTTTGCAACGTAATTTGAGCCGTTCTTCATTGAACTCAATGAAGAGCAGCTCAAGATATACGAGCGTCACAGACGCCTCGTATATTACGAGGAGGAGCATTTACGGCTGAAACGACGCAGCTGTTTTCTTCTGAAAACAGGCTGTCATTTCAGCCATAAAAGCCAGCTAGCGTGTGCACATACCCTAACAGACAATATTTTAAAAGTATACATAAGGACAAGACTCCAGTAAGAAAAATGGAGCAAAAAAATATTTATGAGTTGCTGATTTGCTGATTTGTATGTATGAGTGTTATAGGCTAGAGTAAGTGATTACACAGGTATATATTTGAACCTAAAGATAGGTTCCCAGTTCCTAGTTGTTAAACCCCATAAACGCCATAGGCTGACAGCTTTGTATATATTAAATCTTGCTGTTAGCAGAAAGAAAATGGGCGCTGTACAAATTTACAAATGTGCACTTGTTAAAAATCGCAGAACACATTTATTGTTTATCCATGGAGATTGCATTGCTGTGTGCTTAATTCTATGCACCTGTTTGCAATGGGTGTTGCTGAAACAACTCTATAATTAAGAGTGTCCACATACTTTTGGCCATAGAGTGTTTGTTTGGATTGTAACTTACTGTGTTTATTATCCTTGCACGGTCACTTCATTGTATGTATTATTCCTGTGGTAGGATATCATCCATGTTTTGGGACATAACATACCTCATTTCACTGGACAGTCTTGCAAACAAGAACAAAAAGGGGTGTCTTTAAGCAATTTTGATGGTGTTCTTGGTAGAATCGGGCTTAAATGTCTCACAATTTGGGATATTAAATGTTGGAGGGTATGTCATAACTGTAAGAATTATTTACAATTTATTTAGGGCCACAGTAAGCATTTTCAGGGGCATAAAAAGTGCATATATATATATATATATATATATATATATATATATATATATATATATATATATATATATATATACACAGAATAAAAAAAATGGCGACAGCACACTGCGACACTAATGCCACCTAAACCACTAAATATAAATAAATATACATTACTGCTAAATCTACTTATAATAGGGAGGTTCTTAGTGCATATTTTGATCAAAAAGTGTTAGCCCACCTGCCACGACAAGGCGTCCTCCATAGGTGGGGAGCTACTCTACGCATACACCCTGAACTGAGACTAAGCCTACATATATCTACAAGTCAGATTCCTGGAGGCTGGCACACTATTGGCTGTTGGGAGGTCTGGTCTACTTTCTGTTGTGCTACTCCTACCTCTGGTGTGTGTATATATATATATATATATATATATATATATATAAAAAGGCAACTTATTAAACGATTTTTCATAGTTACTTTAAGATATACATTCAGATTTCAAGAAATTTCAAGTGCAACTGAAATTTTATGGGCAACAAATTTCAGGCTCCCTTTTTCTTGGAAGCATTGTCCATTTGGAAATATTGACCACTACTAAATAATAAAAGAACGATGATAAATACAGATATTTGATTGCCTGATTTGCATTTATTGAATTGAAAAATGAAGTGACAAGCAGGAGAAGGACGCCTGGTAAGAGTTATGATCCCCCCATGTCCTGGCTAGGTTTAAATTGTAGTTCTATCAAAACATTTCTCTTGCTTTAAATGTCAGCAAATGCTACCTCCAAATTGTCATAAATCTGCAGGAGCTTGCTGGGAAAACCACTATCAACCTTATTAAACTTGGTAATCACTTGACCCAGACAGTTGAGAACAGATTGGTTAATCAATCTCACATTCTGGGCTATTACGGTAGCACGCCTGTTACATAGTTGGATATTTATTGTTCAGTGCCTGCCGGCCCGTCATTAATAAACATTTCCTATTTTATAATGCATAGTTTTATGGAACATATTATTTACAGTGTGGCATACAAGGCAAACATTTGTAAAGTGCCATGGTCTCAGTGGACGCTTTTATCTCTACATATAAACAGGAATTCTGCACCTTCAGATGACATTCATTTATTAGCCATCTACTTATATCATCAGGAAACGTCAGGGGATTTTTTCCTCTTTCTTGTGCTGAAATCCAATCTTCTTTTTGTTCAAGGGGCCTTACTTTGCTTTTTGCATTGATTCCACAAAATAAGACATAGCTGCAATACTGTCAAACCCTCGTCGGGTCTGAGGGTCATAATATAGACATTAAAATATTATGGTCCTTAGAAACATATTTATAGATGGATGTTGATTTACTTTATAGGAGGTATAGGAGCTCCCCAAATAGAAAAAGAATAAACTTGGGTAATATATTTTGCTCCGGTTGCTCGTAGCTCACTTTAGTGATCGACGATGGGGGTTCAATGATGAGTCATTCGTGTTAATGTTACATCACGTGTCCAATGGTAGCCAATCACTGCTGGCATTGTGTGACAAGGTGTTGAATACCAGTAATTGAATACCACATTCTTGAGGGGAAAAAAAACAACCTTTGTATTTTGCATAGAAGAGTCTCCCAGGCTCAATGATCCTGACTAGCAACCCAGAACCCCTCCCTAAACATTACATTGTGTATTTTTTTTAAGGAAAAAGCTAAAAAAAAATTAGATTAGGCCACTGTAAGAAATTAAATAAGATGACAAAAATCATGCAATGTGAAAGGATCTCTTTAAGAGGCAGAGCATGTAGTGCAATGCTTTTGTAATACAGTCTTAAAGGGGTTATCCGGGGACCAACAATTACATTGCAATAATATATTTATGTGTAACTAAATAACTTTAAATAGAAATATACTTTAATTAAAAATTCTGTACTAAATGGTGCAGTTCAAACCTCATGAATTATTCAGGAAGTGCTGGAGCTTTTCTAATAATGATGAGGCTCCGACACAGCCCCACGTGACTGAGCTCTTGCTTCATGTGCTGTTCGTGAACATGACTGCAAGGGGCTGTCACATTGCCTATTGCTTGAGTCCCGAGCAGAGCATCAGCTAGCGCTTTGCTCGGGACTCTAGCACTGCTCCTGACGTCCATATTTGGTGAATTCAGGGGTTTCCTATCGCTGGAGTTCCCGAGCAGAGCATCAGCTGATGCTCTGCCTGGGGACTCCACATCTTCTGCCGACGTCATTGTCACTGTCCATATATGGACAATTACGTCGGCAGCTCTACTGGGGTCCCCGAGCAAAGCCTCAGCTGATGCTCTGCTCATGAACTCATTTATTGTTGCCGATGTCACTGTTCATACATGGACAGTGACAGTGATGTGGGCAGAAGTCTTCGAGTCTTCGAGCAAAGCATCAGCTGATGCTCTGCCTGGTGACTCCACAACTTCTGCCCACGTCATTGTCACTGTCCATATATGGACAATGACGTCGGCAGAGCAGTACTGGAGTCCCCGAGCAAAGCATCAGCTGATGCTCTGCCTGGGGACTCCACTACTTCTGCCCCGTCACTGTCACTGTCCATATATGGATAATGACGTTTGCAGAGCAGTACTGGAGTCCCGGATAGGTGCATCAGCTGATGCTCTGCTCGGGGACTCCAGTACAGCTGCCGACGTCATTGTCCATATATGTCGACTTCTGTATCTTAAGAATACTTACATTTAATCTATAGAAAACCTTTACAGTAATCTTATTTAGCATTTAATGGTTTTGATACATTTTACTCTCAATACCATGTCTGACCATATGGCATGCAGTTAAAGAGGACCTGTCACCTCCCCTGACATGTCTGTTTCAATAAATACTTATATGCCCTATAAAATAAAATTTCTGGAACATCTTTTTGTAGATCTCTACCTTGTACCATTCCTCTCTTATTCCTCCTAGAAATGTATAAATAAATTGACAACTGGGCGTTACCACTTGGGGGTGTGTCCCTGCACAGACTTACATTGTCAATTTAGTATTCACAGTCTCAAGGGCACAAGAGGAATGGTAACACCCAGTTGTAAATTTATTCATAAATTTCTAGGAGAATAATAGAGGAATGGCACAACGTAGAGTTCTAAGAAAATATGCTCCAGAATTGTGATTTTATGGGGAATACATGTATTTACTAAAACAGACACGTCAGGAGAGGTCCTCTTTAAGTGGAAACATATCCATGACCAACTTGGTTCAAAAGCCCTTCTATTCAGGCATCTGTTATACAAGTGCCACCTAGTGCTAGAAATGTATATTGTAGCAAACAAAAAATAAAAAATAAATAAATATATATATATATATATATATATACATATATATATATATATATATATATATATATATATATATATATATATATATATATATATATGTACAGGTTACAATATTTTAACATACAATGGTCTTTACTGGGGCATTGTAACTTGAAACCACATTCAACATACAATGCCACAAAATGTCTGCATCTCATGTGCAGGGCCGCCATCAGGGGGGTATTAGGGGTACTGGTGTGAGGGGCCCGGCCAAACCTAATTGAAAGGGGGGCCCGGCAACTGCCGCGACTTGCCTTTGGTAGAAAAAAACAGGGCCCTACAATGGGGCCCGTTTTTTTCACCAAAGAATGTTGTGAGCTGCGGGCCCCACCTCTCGTCATGGGGGCCGGCGAACCGCCCGCCCGCGCGCGACCGATCGCGCACACAAGGAAACTCCCGCGCGTGTGCACTCGCGAGCGTCCACGAGCGCGCACCCACAAACGCCCGCACTCGAGACCGCCCGCGCGCGCACCCGCGACAGCCCGGGCGCTCCCAGATGCGACAGCCCGGGCGCTCCCAGATGCGACAGCCCGGGCGCTCCCAGATGCGACAGCCCGGGGCACTCGCAGCTGCGACTGCACGCGCGCACCCGCGAACGAAGCCGCGGACACACATGGACAGAACTTACCTGGAGCCTGGAGGTGAAGGACTGGACGTCTGGACCGAAGACATCGCCTGGAAGACATCGCCTGAAGAGGACTGGAGTGGGAGCCAGCAGCTCTTCTGACACAGTGAGTAAAGTGTCTCAAAGTGCTGTTTAAGTATGGCCCTGTTCACACAGAGTATTTTGCAGGCAGAAAAAAAATCTGCCTCAAAATTCCTTAAAGAATTTTGAGGCAGATTTTGACCTGCCCACACTATCTTGCCGCGTTTTTTGGCTGCGTTTTTTGCCCGCGGCGATTGAGGACAGCAGACAAAAAACGCAGCGAAAAATGCATTTTCTGCCTCCCATTGATTTCGATGGGAGGTCAGTGGCGGAACAGTGGAAAGAAAGGACGTGCTGCTTTTTCTTTTTTCCGCGACTGGCGGTTTTGGAAGTTGTTTGGTGCTGATTCTGACGCAGTGTCCGAGTCAATATCAAGGCCCAAAAACTCTGTGAACTGGGCCTTATTGTTAGGGCTTATTCAGACGAACGTGTAATACGTCCGTGCAACGCGCGTGATTTTCACGCGCCTCGCACGGACCTATGTTACTCTATGGGGCCGTGCAGACTGTCAGTGATTTTCACGCGCCTCGCACGGACCTATGTTACTCTATGGGGCCGTGCAGACTGTCAGTGATTTTCACGCGCCTCGCACGGACCTATGTTACTCTATGGGGCCGTGCAGACTGTCAGTGATTTTCACGTAGCGTGTGTCCGCTGCGTAAAACTCACGACATGTCCTATATTTGTGCATTGTTCGCGCATCACGCACACATTGAAGTCAATGGGTGCGTGAAAATCACGCCCAGCACTTCCGCAGCAGTATAAACTATGAATGAAAACAGAAAAGCACCACGTGCTACAAACATACAAACAGAGTGTCATCATGATGGCGGCTGCGCGAAAATCACGCAGCCACGCATCATACGCTGCTGACATACGGAGCTGTCATGGACCTTTTGCATGCGTAAAACGCCACGTTTTTTGCGCGCGCAAAAAGCACACGCTCGTGTGAATCCGGCCTTAGGGTAGGAACACACTGGGCATGAACACTGCGGATTTTATGCAACACATTTTATTGTGGAAAATCCGCAGCGTATTACAGTCACAGCAGAGTGGATGTGGATTTTTTTTTTCTCATTTGTGATCTTTGCGGCAGAACCGCAGCATTTCCACAACAGAGGAGCGGCGATTCCACAGAATACATTGACATGCTACGGCTTAAAAAACCACACTGCAGGTCAATTTTTTTTGCAGCGTGTGGATGAGATTTGTTCAAATCTTATCCACTCGGCTGCGACTTTAATACGCTGCAGATTTTCCGCAATAAAATGTGTTGCATAAAATCTGCAGTGTTCATGCCTAGTGTGTTCCTACCCTAAGGCTGGGTTCACACGTGGCGGAATTTCACTTAAATTCCGCTGCGGACACTCCGCAGCGTTAATCCGCAGCGGAGCCGTTTCTCCATTGACTTCCACTTTAATTTAGCAGTGTTCGTTTAGACGATGCGTAAAATTCCGCTGCGGAGCATAAGCTGCGGAGCGGAATTTGGTGTCCGCAGCATGCTCTGTCTGTTGCGGAGCAGTGGCGGAATGGTTGCGGACTCATGGCGGAATTTCTCCATTGACTTCAATGGAGATTCTAATTTCCGCAATGAAGTCCGCAGCTGTCATGCACATGTCATGTGTGCTGCGGATGCGTTTTGCTTTTTTAACTTGACATTTCTTCATTCTGGCTGGACCTATGTATTTCTAGGTCTACAGCCAGACTGAGGAAGTCAATGGGGCTCCCGTAATGACGGGAGCGTTGCTAGGAGACGTCAGTAAATAGTCACTGTCCAGGGTGCTGAAAGAGTTAAGCGATCGGCAGTAACTGTTTCTGCACCCTGGACAGTGACTACCGATCCCAATATACAGCTACCTGTAAAAAAAATTGAAGTTCATACTTACCGAGAACTCCCTGCTTCTGTCTCCAGTCCGGCCTCCCAGGATGACGTTTCAGTCTAAGTGACGGCTGCAGCCAATCACAGGCCAATAACAGGCTGCAGCGGTCACATGGACTGCCGCGTCATCCAGGGAGGTCGGGCTGGATGCCGAAGGAGGGACGCGTCACCAAGACAACGGCCGGTAAGTATGAATTTCTTTGACTTTCACAAGGGAAAGTGCTGTCCCTTCTCTCTATCCTGCACTGATAGGGAGAAGGGAAGTACTTTTACCGCAGTCCGCAGCAGCTAGTCCGCATCAATTTACTGCACATTTTGTGCAGATCCGCAGCAGAATCTGCAACGCAGATTCTGTGCGGCATTGATGCGGACAGTTGCGGAGGAAATCCGCCACGTGGGGGCATGCCCTAAGGCCGGATTTACACAAGCGTGTGCTTTTTGCGCGCGCAAAAAACGTGGCGTTTTGTGCATGCAAAAGGTCCATAACAGCTCCGTGTGTCAGCAGCGTATGATGCGTGGCTGCGTGATTTTCGCGCAGCCGCCATCATTATGACACTCTGTTTGTATGTTTGTAGCACGTGGTGCTTTTCTGTTTTCATTCATAGTTTATACTGCTGCGGAAGTGCTGGGCGTGATTTTCACGCACCCATTGACTTCAATGGGTGCGTGATGCTCGAACAATGCACAAATATAGGACATGTCGTGAGTTTTACGCAGCGGACACACGCTGCGTGAAAATCACTGACAGTCTGCACGGACCCATAGAGTAACATAGGTCCGTGCGAGGCGCGTGAAAATCATGCGCGTTGCACGGACGTATTACACGTTCGTCTGAATAAGCCCTAACAATAAGGCCCAGTTCACAGAGTTTTTGGGCCTTGATATTGACTCGGACACTGCGTCAGAATCAGCACCAAACAACTTCCAAAACCGCCTCCCATTGATTTAATCTGAAATCAATGGGAGCCAGTCGCGGAAAAAAGAAAAAGCAGCACGTCCTTTCTTGCCGCTGTTCCGCCTCTGACCTCCCATCGAAATCAATGGGAGGCAGAAAATGCATTTTTCGCTGCGTTTTTTTGTCTGCTGTCCTCAATCGCCGCGGGCAAAAAACGCGGCAAGATAGTGTGGGCAGGTCAAAATCTGCCTCTAAATTCGGTGCGCGGTTCCAGGCGGTCGCGGGTGCGCATGCGCGGGAGTTTGCGGATGCGCGCGATCTTTAGCACGGGTGGCCCCCATGACGACCCCCATGCTACCCAGGGCCGCCATCAGGGGGGGTATTACGGGTACTGATGTGAGAGGCCCGGCCAAACCTAATTGAAAGGGGGGCCCGCAGCTCACGACATTCTTTTAGTGAAAAAAAACGGGACTCCATTTTTTTTCTACCAAAGGCAAGTCGCGGCAGTTTGCCGGGCCCCCCTTTCAATTAGGTTTGGCCGGGCCTCTCACATCAGTACCCCTAATACCCCCCCTGATGGCGGCCCTGGGTACCATGATATAGTGCTGGACGGAGTACCGTTAACAGGCGGTGCCACGGTAGGGGGGCCCAGAAAATTTAGTTGTAGGGGGCCCTGAAATTCCTGATGGCGGCCCTGCTCATGTGTAAAAAGATCCAGCCAATCAGCATGCACATTTTACAGGTTGAACACCTGCTGTAATGCAGTGCATGCCCTGATTGGCTGTCCAGTAGCGCCTCTATAGTACAATACTACATGTCCTGTAATGCACTTTACCTGCACCAGGATTAGTTGCTCCTTTGGACACCAGGTGAGGACGGCTCCATGTTATATTTCTGGTACACTGTGTGCTGTACAGGCTCCTGAAGAATCTCCTGTCCTCATCGTAGAAAGTGATTTATCGCCTCCAAAGGCTGCAGTATTTCTGACTTTTATATGTGAGAACTTGCGTTATCAGTATTAGGTATCTGCGTAATCATATTTTTTTCTTATGTGTGGCTGTCATTTTTGGGGCTTTCGAACCAATTCCAACTTCTCCATAGAGTTATGGTCTCAAGTTACAACATTTTGAACTTAAAATCGTCACCCCGGAACCAATAAATATTGTAACTTGAGGGACCACTGTATATATACAGTATTTGTATTGAATTCCTTAGGTCACAACACAGAATAAAAGTGTTAACACTCCATGTTGTGGGACAATTTGATGCATGTTACAGATATATAATGGATCCATATGTATAAATTCTTGCTTTTTGTTGCTCACTCTCTAACATTAAGCAACACAGAGAGACAGTAACAATAAATATAATTATGTAACAGTTAATGGAACAGAAGACATTTGATCCAGCGCTGGTTGATTGATAAGGAAACGGTGTTCCAACTTTATTCATACAAATGGTGAAATCCGATGGAGGTAAGGGTGGTTGCATCAGCAATAAGCCTACGCGTTTCTGACAGATCACCTGTTCTTAGTCATAGCTTATTGTGTCATGACTAAAGACAGATGATCTGTCAGAAACGCGTAGGCTTATTGCTGATGCAACTACCCTTACCTCCATCGGATTTCCAACCAGCGCTGGATCAAATTTCTTCTGTTTTGTTTATCCACATCGTGTACCGACACACAGGATCCAAGCGCAGTCCATACCTGGACCCACATAACCGTGAGCTGGAGGAGTCCTCCTATTTTTTGTAACAGTTAAAGAGGCTCTGTCACCAGATTCTCAAATCCCTATCTCCTATTGCATGTGATCGGCGCTGCAATGTAGATAACAGTAACGTGTTTTTTTTTTTAAAACGTTCATTTTTGGCCAAGTTATGAGCTATTTTATATATATATGCAAAAGAGTTTTGAAATGGACAACTGGGCGTGTTTTTTTTCGTATGTCCAACTGGGCATGTATTGTGTTTTTAACTGGGCGTGTTTACTTATTTTACTAACTGGGCGTTGTGAATAGAAGTGTATGATGCTGACGAATCAGTGACCAATCAAACATCATGCACTCCTCTCCATTCATTTACACAGCACATAGTGTTCTTACTAGAACGATGTGCAGCCACATACACAAGTGTCCTGATAATGAATACACATGACCTCCAGCCTGGACGTCATGTGTATTCAGAATCCTGACACTTCTGAATCTTTTCTGTGAGATTTCCAGCAAGAGATTACGCGTGGCTTGCTGGAATCTCACAGAAAACATTCAGAAGTGTCAGGATTCTGAATACACATGACGTCCAGGCTGGAGGTCATGTGTATTCATGATCAGGACACTTGATTAAGGTTAATGTCTGTGTAGGTGTCTGCAAATAGTGTTCTAGTAAGAACGTGATGCTGCTGTGTAAATGAATGGAGAGGAGTGCATGATGCTGACTGGTCACTGATTTGAGAATCTGGTGACAGAGCCTCTTTAATACTTTTCCTTGTTCAACCTCTAACTTTTTCCAAAGGAAGGAAATTGTGAAAGGAAATCATAAAGTATGGTACACAATTATAGGTATCTATACGGGAGTCAGAACGGCAATATCCTGGTTTTATTTTTGACAACCTCTGTAGGCCAAGTAACAGAAGGCTACAAATCTGGATTTAAATTAATAACCCTAGGGGTACAATAAGCTATAGCTATAGAAAGATTGGGATAGTAGCGCTTGTAGCTGGTGATTGCACAGTCTGACAGCTGGCCTTTATCCATCAATTTACAACTACCAGATTGAGGATTTCATATTGGAAAGCAGCGCAGCATCCAAACGCTAACCAAAATAATCTCTTTGTCTTGTACTTGGCATTTTGTTCAGCACTAAATTTTAATACGCAGTATAGCCCCCAGACACAAAATACATTGTCACAATCTCCTCGCTTTCTGGACAGCTAGAAAATGTATGTTTTACATAAGGTTAAAAAAAAATGAATGAAGTTCAGGCAACATATATAAAAGTAATTGGTTGATAAACCAATATATCTGAGAATACATACTGAATTTGCAGTTTCTTTCAATATTTGTTCAATAAAATGTATATTTACAAACCAGAAGAGGTATAGACCAAAGAATTTTATTATTACTATTTATTATTATTTTTTATAAATGTCCTTAACATACAAACTCCATGCAGAAGTTGTCCCTTAGATTTGAACACAGGACCACAGTGTTGCAAGACAACAGTCACTAATAAAACACTCTTTAAACATAGAAAATACACACAAAAATAAAAATTCTACTAATTCCTCCCTTAATTGCCTCCTTTCCTTTGATCTTTTTTGTCTCATATTGAAATGAAATCTGAGAAATACAGTTGTCTTATATCCTGTCGCTTAATTTAAGACAACTGGCTGCAGCAGGATCCACCCACCTAATGCTCTGCCTTCCATAGTTGGCATAGAATGTTAAGCCCTGCTTCTATTTTAAACCTCTGCCAGGCAGAAAAAAAGGAAGAGATTCAATAGAATCTTTTATTTCCCATAAAATAACAAAAACAAATAACAATTCTGGAACATATTTTCTTAGAACTCTGCATAGCGCCATTCCTCTGTTATTCCTCCTAGAAAATGAGAAATAAATTGACAACTGGATGTTTCAATTACCCTTGCCAAAGTGGTGTGTCCCTACACAGTCTGATACTGTATGCACTGATTGGACATCGTTAGTCTGTAGAGACACACCCCCAACTGGTAACACCCAGTTGTCAATTTATTCATACATTTCTAGGAGGAAAAACAGAGGAACGGAACAGTGTAGAGTTCTAAGAAAAGATGCTCCAAATACAAGTATTTACTAAAATAGACATGTCAGGAGAGGTGATAATATTTAAAGCAAACAAATATTTGACCATCCTATGCACATTTTTATATACATGATAATATGTATTTTTATGGTTGGAGGTTTTGCTTGAAATTTTATTTGCCAATAAGGTCTCAGCACAATGTACCATATATGGCGTGTGCCATTATTTTAGCGGAAAATATTGAAGCAAAGAAAGACAGCTGTGAGATGCCTGTCTAGTCTAGTTTTTTCTAATGTTTATTTACTTATTCAGTATTAACCCAATTTACGACCAAGCATGGTACATGTACGTCATAGGGGTTGTATGGTGCTGTCTCACCCGCTTCTTACACTGCAGGTGTCAGCTAAATATTACAGCTGACACCCTGCTCTAATGTCCCAGATCGGAGATAACTCTGATCCCGGCTGTTTAACCACTCAGATGCTGTGGTCAATAGTGACTGTGGCATCTATGCCGTTAGAAAGAGGTGGCAGCCCTCTCCGACAGACCATCACCACCCCCACTCCCCCCGCGACAAGATCGCAGGGTGCCGATGGTCGATGGTTGTCATGGCAGACTGGGAGCTTAATGAAAACAGGGTTTAATAGGTACCGGTATAAACACACAATAAACTGCAATACGGTACTAAGTTTTGCCGTATATTGTGCAAGCGATCCAATGGTTTCAAGTCCCCTAGGTGGCACTAAGAGATAAAGTTCAGGTACAGTGTCTGCAAAAACTCTTTAACTTTAATGTGCAATATAGTAGTCTGATGAATATAAGAATGACTACCTCCACAACTCTCTCTAATGCATTGTAATATAGGATCTCAGGTAAAATGTTAGGAATTGGCTTTGTCAGTATGTTGCAGATGGATTCCAAGTGACAGCAGAATATTGGCAGTATCAAAGAATGTGAATGGATTATAGGGCATTGTGTAACCCAAGAACAGTGATAGAAAATTAGAGCAACAAAGAAACTCAAGGTTGGAAAATATACTCATTATATTGAGATTAACCGCTTTCCGACGCATGACATATTCTTACGTCATAGCCGGGTAGGGGTAGTATGGAGCGGGCTCAAGGGCTGAGCCCGCACCATACAAAGCGAGTGTCGGCTGTATGTTACAGCCGACACTTCACTCTATCGAACGCTCGTTTAACCCATTAAATACCGCGGTCAATAGCGACCACGGCATTTAAATCGTTAGAAAGAGAGGGGCGACCCCCTCTAACAGCCCATTGCCCACCCCCGCGACACGATTGCAGGGTGCCAATGGTTGTTATGGCAGCCTGGGGGCCTAATGAAGGCCCCAGGTCTGCCATCTTTGTGCTCCTATTAAGCCCTCCCTCTAGCAGGGCTTAATAGAAGCCTGTCAAAAAGCTGATATACTGCATTATATTAGTATTGCAGTATATAGTACAAGCGATCCAACTATCGCTGGTTCAAGTCCCCTAGGGGGAATAAATAAAAAGAGTAAAAATCAGTTAAATAAAGTTTTTTTATGTACAAAAAATATTAAAAGTAAAAAAAAAACTTTTCCCATTTTCCCCTAAAGCATTGTAAAATAAATCAATAAATAAACATAATTGGTATTGCAGCGTCCGTAAAAGTCTGAACTATTACAATGTATCATTATTTAAGCCGCACAGTGAACGCCGTAAAAAAAAGAGTTAAATTCCAGAATCGCTGTTTTCTGGTCACCTCATCTCCGAAAAATAATGGAATAAAAAGGTGATAAAAACCCTGCATGCACCCCAATATGGTACCATTAAAAACTAAAGATTGTCCTGCAAAAAACATGCCTTCAATGCTGCTCAATCGATAGAAAAATAAAAAAGTTATGGCTCTCAGAATTTAGCTGAGTTTTTTTCCATGTAAAAGTAGTAAAATCGGAAAAAAAACATATACATTTGGTATCGCCATAATGGTATTGACCCACAAAATAAACATGTCATTTTATTTGCACACTGAATGCCGTAAAAACGAATTGCAAAAAAACTGGAATCACTGATTTTTTTTCATTTTCTGCCCTACAAATAATTTTTTTTCCCATTTCCTAGTACATTACATGGTACAATAAATGGTGCCATGAAAAACTACAACTCGTCCCACAAAAATCAAGCCCTCATAGTACTATATTGACACAAAAATAAAAAAAAGTTTTGGCTTTTGGAAGGTGGGGAGGAAAAAATTTTAATGAAAATCTGAAAAATGGCTGCAGCGGGAAGGGGTTAAAATTGTTACACTTAAAATATGACATAGCAAAAACTTTCAATAACAATGGAAGTTATATTGGCTTCAACAAGTGGAAAAAGGTCAGTAACATTATATTTCTTTATATTTCAATAATTGTAACTGCCGCCAGACAGACACTGAAATTCATGGTGTATGCCTTTCTTTGAAACAATCCATGTGTTGTAAATTAGTTTAATTTGATAGTCATGGTGTTAAATTCCAATTGCAAACACAATTCCTATGGTGTATCAGATCAGTTGCGCTTTGGGACAACAAATCTTTCAAAGTAATTTAAAATTTCATCCTTGGGTGAGACGATGGCGTTATCCGTGTCATGTTTAGAGATCATTTCCTCTTCTTGTTTTCTGAAAAGATTCTAATTACTAATGCTTTAAAATAATACTTTTCTTTGGACTCATCGATGCAGAAAGACAAATAGTCTATGGCTAAAAGGAATTAAACTGTTTATGGAGGCTTGTACTATGAAATTACTGGTTTATGCTTTCTATGGCGGTTTGTAGTGTCATTATATTTTCACTTAAACTGCAGTGTGGATGAAAATTCACATGGAAATATCACAGGTAAAGCGAGATCTGGGATTATGTATTGGTGTGGAAGCTCAAGAAAAATTCTTAATATTTTTCTAAAAGTTTATGCGGATCTTTCTGAAGGAGTTTTCCCAAATTCCAACATTTTGCTGGAACTAAACTTAATTTGTCATAGAAAGTAACTTTGTAATAGATTTACTGCCTTTTCCAGATTCTGCCACGGGTCATGGGTCACATGACTTGTGATGTAATGTTTGGGGGCTGCTATAGCGATGGCTATATATGTATAGAAGCTGAAAAATTGCAGCTCATTATATGGGGACGTCACTAGTCATGTGCTATGCATGGGCCGTTCTTAATAGTTGTGGGAAACACACGTGCACCGTTCCCGCTATTCTCATCGTGTATATCGCTACCCAGTGTAATCAGCTGGGGAATAAACCATACCAGTTTCTGAGTAGCCAGTAAAATTAGTGTTTTGGCCACATAATAGCATTATCAGTGGCTGGGGATACATCTCGACAAGAGACAGACTACAGCACAGAGAAGTGCAAAAGACACAGAGAGGAGCAGCTACACGCTGTATTGAGCCTGCAATGATTCCTGGGAATTGTAGATTCAGAATGAAGCTGGGACTAATGAAATTCCACACAGTTGTAGTCTGAGCATGTAAACAAATGGTGCACGACGTGATCAGTGAAAACGATAAAAGCTCAATGTTAGCAGACATTAAAATATTCCACCTTTATAAGGTGGATCATTGTATTTATAATGTAGAGCATAATCTTTAGGAAGTGTTAAGAAAAATTCAATTCGATTGGCCTCTGCCCTTTGTCAAACAAAGTTTAATTTTGGCACTAGCTCCAGCAAAATCAAAGTCGACTTGTAGACACAAGCAGTGTTGTGAAGATACAGAAGATGAAGATGTTACACATACATGTGGTATTGATACAGAGGATAAAGGTGTGATAGATACATGTGGTCTAGATACAGAGAAAGAAGATGATATAGATACAAGCCGTGTAGATACAAGATATAAAGATTATATAGATACAAGCAGTGTATGTACAAGATATAAAGATGTTATAGATACAAGTAGTTTAGATACAAGATATAAAGATGTTATAGATACAAGAAGTATAGACACAATCAGCGGCATAACTAGGAAAGACTGGGCCCCATAGCAAACTTTTGACTGGGGCCCCCCTCCCCTGGGTGTCACACAACCCCCACCTTGTAGATAGTGCCTTTTTTACAGCCCCCCCCCTGTAGATAACGCCATACAGCCCCCTCTGTAGATAGCGCCATACAGTCCCCCCTGTAGATAACGCCATACAGCCCCCTCTGTTGATATCTACAAAGGGGGCTGTATGGCGTTATCTACAGGGGGGCTGTATGGCGCCATCTACAGAGGGGGCTGTATGGCTTTATCTACAGGGGGGCTGTATGGCGTTATCTACAGGGGGGCTGTATGGCGTTATCTACAGGGGGCTGTATGGCGCTATCCACAGGGGGGCTGTATGGCGTTCTCTACAGAGGGGGCTGTATCGCGTTCTCTACAGAGGGGGCTGTATGGCGTTCTCTACAGGGGGGGCAGTATGGCGTTCTCTACAGAGGGGGCTGTATGGCGTTCTCTACAGAGGGGGCTGTATGGCGTTCTCTACAGAGGGGGCTGTATGGCGCCATCTACAGAGGGGGCTGTATGGCGCCATCTACAGGGGGGCTGTATGGCGTTATCTACAGGGGGGCTGTATGGCGTTATCTACAGGGGGGCTGTATGGCGCTATCCACAGGGGGGCTGTATGGCGTTCTCTACAGAGGGGGCAGTATGGCGTTCTCTACAGAGGGGGCTGTATGGCGTTCTCTTCAGGGGGGGCAGTATGGCGTTCTCTACAGAGGGGGCAGTATGGCGTTCTCTACAGAGGGGGCTGTATGGCGTTCTCTACAGAGGGGGCTGTATGGCGCCATCTACAGAGGGGGCTGTATGGCGCCATCTACAGGGGGGCTGTATGGCGTTATCTACAGGGGGGCTGTATGGCGTTATCTACAGGGGGCTGTATGGCGCTATCCACAGGGGGGCTGTATGGCGTTCTCTACAGAGGGGGCTGTATCGCGTTCTCTACAGAGGGGGCTGTATGGCGTTCTCTACAGAGGGGGCAGTATGGCGTTCTCTACAGAGGGGGCTGTATGGCGTTCTCTACAGAGGGGGCTGTATGGCGTTCTTTACAGAGGGGGCAGTATGGCGTTCTCTACAGAGGGGGCTGTATGGCGTTCTCTACAGAGGGGGCTGTATGGCGTTATCTACAGAGGGGGCTGTATGGCGTTCTCTACAGAGGGGGCTGTATGGTGTTCTCTACAGAGGGGGCTGTATGGCGTTATTTACAGGGGGGCTGTATGGTGCTATCTACAGGGGGGCTGTATGACGTTCTCTACAGAGGGGGCTGTATGGCGTTATCTACAGAGGGGGCTGTATGGCGCTATCTACAGGGGGCTGTATGGCGTTATCTACAGGGGGGCTGTATGGCACTATCCACAGGGGGGCTGTATGGCGTTATCTACAGGGGGCTGTATGGCGTTATCTACAGGGGGGACTGTATGGCGTTATCTACAGGGGGCTGTATGGCGTTATCTACAGGGGGACTGTATGGTGTTCCCTACAGGGGGCTGTATGGCGTTATCTATAGGGGGGACTGTATGGCGTTATCTACAGGGGGGACTGTATGGCGTTATCTACAGGGGGGCTGTATGGCGATATCTACAGGGGGGACTGTATGGCGTTATCTACAGGGGGGACTGTATGGCGTTATCTACAGGGGGGACTGTATGGCATTCTCTACAGAGGGGGCTGTATGGCGTTATCTACAGGGGGGACTGTATGGCGTTATCTACAGGGGGGACTGTATGGCATTATCTACAGGGGGTCTGTATGGCGTTCCCTACAGGGGGGGTCTGTAGGGAACGCCATACAGCCCCCCTGTAGGGAACGCCATACAGCTCCCCCTGTAGGGAACGCCATACAGCCCCCCCTGTAGGGAACGCCATACAGCCCCCCCCTGTAGGGAACGCCTTACAGCCCCCCCTGTAGGGAATGCCATACAGCCCCCCCTGTAGGGAACGCCATACAGCCCCCCCCATGTAGGGACGCCATACAGCCCCCCCTGTAGGGAACGCCATACAGCCCCCCCTGTAAGGTACGCCATACAGCCCCCCCTGTAGGGAACGCCATACAGCCCCCCCCTGTAGGGAACGCCATACAGCCCACCCCCCTGTAGGGAACGCCTTACAGCCCCCCCTCCTGCAGGGAACGCCATACAGCGTCCCCAACCCCCCAAAAAAATGCGACCTACAGTTCAAAAAGACAAAAGACATGTATCCCCTCTCCACAGGATAGGGGATACATGTGTGATTGCTGGCAGCGATAGGGAGAACGGGGGACCGAAAGTCCCCTGAAGTTCTCCATGACTAACCTCTGACTTCCCGCGTCTACGCAGCTCAATAAAAATGAAAGGAGCGCTGGTCACGCATGCTCACAAGCGCGAACGGCACTCCATTCATTTCTACGGAGCTGCCGACACAGACCCCGGAAGTCCGAGGTGTGTGATGGAGAACTTCAGGGGACTTTCAGTCCCCCGTTCTCCCTATCAATGCCAGCGATGACACATGTATCCCCTATCCTGTGGATAGGGGATACATGTATTTTGTTTAATGGCAGAGCGGAGAGATACCTCCCTGCTTTGCCGTAGTGTTCAGTGGCGACCTGCTGTAGCAACCATAGCGGCTGCTAGCGGAGCCTCCGGCCATGGTGGGGACCCGTGCCAGTGGGCGACACAGGCCCCCTCATGCCGCGGGCCCCGTAGCAGCCGCTACGGCTGCTATAGCGGTAGTTACGCCACTGGACACAATATATGAAGAAAATCAGTGTTAAATGACCCAAACATTTTCAAAATAAAATTGTTTTTATTGAGACATGATAAAAATACAAAATACAGATAATAGCATAAAAAAATGGATTAAAATAGAAGTCCTCACAGTAAATAAAGTACTGAGTGGGCAACTGGCCATAACATCTATACCATACAGAAGTACATTGTAAATAAACAGCCATGGTAAGTCACATAACAAAAATAAACAACTGTGAAATAGACCATCAGAATTGATAGAACTGGCAAGGTAGCCAAAAAAATAATAAAAGAGAAGTTGACAGACAAGGCAGATATACAATGGGGTAAAGAGTAGCGATGTGCCAGGAGCCCACTTGCACCCAACACGTTTCAACAATAGGCTTCGTCAGGGGGAAAAGGATCATTTTACGAGATATGAAGATGATATAGATACAAGCAGTTTAGATACAAGATATGAAGATGTTATAGATACAAGTAGTGTAGATACGAGATATGAAGATGTTATAGATATAAGCAGTTTAGATACAAGATATGAAGATGTTATAGATACAAGTAGTGTAGATACAAGATATAAAGATGATATAGATACAAGCAGTGTAGATATGAGATATGAAGATGATATAGATACAAGCAGTGTAGATACGAGATATGAAGATGTTATAGATACAAGCAGTGTAGATACGAGATATAAAGATGATATAGATACAAGCAGTGTAGATATGAGCATGGCCGGCCTTAGCTATGTTCAACCAGTGTGGTCGCACAGGGCGCCAGCCGCCACACTGCAAGAGGGGCGCCAGCGGGTGTGTGTATCCCCGCGCCGTTGCAACTACCAGCGGGGAGACACACACTAACTGCAGTCGCCTTTCCACCCGGGCGCTTCTTCACTTAGTGTCCGTCGCTACCGCTGTAGAAGCCATAGCGGCTGCTAGCGGTGACACCGGGCATGAGAGGCTATCTCCCTGCTCTGCTATTTACTAGCGCCACTGTAGCTCCCTGAAGGAGCGGAATCCCCGTGTCGCCGGGAATTCCACTCCTGGAGCGCTGATGGTAGTGTCTCTGTCCATATATGGACAGTGACATCAGGGGAAACTCCTGAAGCGGAATCCCTGGTCACAACCTTGCAGACTCTATGACCGGAATTCCACTCCAGGAGAAGCCAATAACGTCATGGACACAGACGACAGGAGCTTCTCCTGGAGTGGAATCGACGGTCATGGCGTCTGCAACACTGTGACCGGGGATTCCTCTTCAGGAGTTTTCCCTGATGTCACTGTCCATATATGGACAGATGCATCAAGCAGCGCTTCAGGAGCGGAATCCCCGGCCACACTGGGTTCCGCTCCTTCAGGGAGCTACAGTGGCGCTATCTTTACTGGAAGGGGGGGTTTCTATCTATAGGGGGGCTGTGGGCTGTGTGGCACTACCTAAAAAGGACAACTGTGCAGGAGCACACAAAATACCCAGATTTCCCGGGTATCAAAAAAAATTGTGGAAATAAACTAAGATATAACTTTTATTTAATCTAGCTAAAAGGATTAATCCTTTACTCAGACTAAATAAAAGTTATGTCTTAGTTTATTTCCACACATTTATTTGATAGCTGGGAAAGCTGGGTATTTTGTGTGCTCCTGCACAGTTGTCCTTTTTTGAATGTCTTTTGCCAGCCAGCTAAACAGAATAAAACCAGGCATGCTCCATCTGACACTGTATTATGGATGCATTCTTCCATAGACTTATTGGATCTAGGGGAGAATATTATTCTTATTCACCATCCGAGTGTATGGAACGACAGGGGCTTCATGCTCCTCCTTACATACTTTGTACACATGTCTCTCGTTGTCCACGATGCCTCTTTGTGATCATTTATATTAGAGATGCATTTCAAGAATCTACAACAATTTGCTTTCTTTCAATTAATATAAAGCAGTCATCTTACTAAAGAAATATCACACTTTATTTATGTGGGGAATTATAAGGTTTCTCATTTGTGAGGTAATTGGCTAATGAATAAAATGTTGAAGTCTATATTTCTAGAGCCACTTTTGGTTGATGTCTGAGCTATTGTAATTATCACTTGTGTAATTGTATAAATCATTTAAATTAGAAGGGACAGGTTTATTTACATATTCTGTTAGGACTTAAAGCGAGTGACAGTACTAATAAAGCAAAATAATCAGAATAGATCTATTTGACAGAGTCAGTAATTAGAAGCTTGAATACCAATTAATTCCGAGTGATACACTATAGCTTTCTTGTTGGTCTTTACTCCAGAGTGATTTGTGAATTAACAGAAACATAGTACAACTATAAAAAGCCCTCTGAATAAGCTAAAAAGTTAAAAGAAAAATTAAAATAAGTAAACTTGTTGAAAAGACAATTTTATAGCTTAAAACTGGGTATTTGTTAGTGTTGGGAAATATGGCTCGGCGCACTCTGAGTAATTATCTGTTTTTGGACTTGTGTATGGTAGAGATGAATGAAGCCATTTGGCAATGTTCAATTTATCAGATATGGAAAGAAACAGAAATGTGTAGTACTGATTGCCAGACACAATTATCACAGATAATTTGCAGCATACAATTATTTTTATTTTTTTTCTAAAACGCAGAATATTATTTTACATTTTAAAAATTTGTTTTTCTGTAGTCTCAATGATCAGACAACTTGTTACAACTTGTTACTTCTAATAAATGGATTTCTTGGAGGCCGCGAGTTGTAAAGCTGGAAGGGGCTTTCTATCATCTGGTCCCAACCTCCTCACTGCATGGCCCTGATGCTGTGCTAAAAAAATGTAACATCAACAATAAAATACATAACGAAAGATGAAATGAAGTAAAAGCAAGCCTAAATTGACCAAAGTTATAATTAGAGCAAATAAAGTATGTCTCATGCTGAAAGTTAAAGATTAGAGATGAGCAAATTTCTCAAAATTAATTTTGGGTCTGATTCGATCGTAATGGCTGTCTAAATCGAACAGATTAGCCGTGAATCGCAAGCACCCCGATTTTCCTGAAAACTCGTTTCTGACTCTGATATCTCCTAGGACTGTATCCAACCCCTTTCAAGCTCTTTAACAACAATGCAGCATTAGTAATGTCATCCACCTATACCAGTCCTGATTGGCTGTGCTAACCAGAGGGATAACTGCAATGCATCTTGTGACAGCTGCCTGCAAGGCATTGTGGGGAAGCCCGCTCAAGGTAATGTGATCCTTTTTCTAATCTGTAAAATGACAGCTGGCAGATTTTGTTGCAATTTGTGCGCAGTGAGCCCCAAACGTTTTGGATTTTGCAGAATCCGAAATTTGGGGGTAATTGGTCTAAATTATAATCCTGTAGAATTGATTCGCACTTCTCTAGTAAAAAATATATATTTATTCCTCTAACATGCAGCAAGAAATTTTGCGTAGTTTGTTCAGATAAAAAGTCAATTATAAAACTTATAAAGAAAAAATGAAGACGGCAAAAAAACGCAAAATATGGTCAAATTAACAAAGGCATAAACTGATGATGAGTTGGTTGTTAATAATGGGAGTTACAATAATTCAGTTCTAGGCTAGTACATACTGTGACTATCATTTAGTGTAAGAACTGGCTAAACTATATTTGTGCTGCTCATTCAGTATATGGCATTTCTTTTGATATTTTGTAGGAGTTTGTTTTTGCACACCACTCTATTATTGATTGTATAGTGCATTGTAATATGTGAGACTTTCTAAGTAAAGGATAATAATAATAATAATAATAATAATAATAATAATAATAATAATAATAATAATCAACATTCCTTGACTTCCCATTTAGATACTAGATTTTCTGAGCCAATTACTAGGATTCCGCTTATGCAACTTACTTCCTTTTACACATGGATTTGGAATAGCTGGTGTTAATAAAACTGTAAATCTTGTTTTGGATTCCTTTCCCCAAATCTTTCTTACTATTTTGTCTGATGGCCATTCTCCTCCCTCTCTCTGCTTTCCCTACCATCATTCCCTTCCTCCACCCCTCTCATGTACAGAGCTATTCCTGATTAAATCTATGCTTGCAACTTTTCTATTCAGAGCTTTGGAACGTGTTGTGTGCTAAATTTGATATACAGGGGTGTAACTAGAAAATGCTAGGCCCCATACCAAATGTTTGAATGTTTTATTAAGAAACAGAAATATATATTTATGTTCAGTGGGCACCTATATGGTTAGTAAGGATAATAATTATTGGGACCCTTACCCTGACTAGGGCATTGTGGGTGACACAATGGGGCTGGCACTTATATGGGCACAATCTGTCTCACTATTACAGGGATAGATAATGAATATTCTCTGCATATGTCATAGGTCTGAGATAAATCTTCACATAGACACGTGCAGGTAAACCAGCATGAAGCATATAAGAAGCTTCACTACTACCCTTATCATAACAGTACCAGACACAAGTGCTCCTTAAAGGGAACCTGTCACCAGCATTTTAGCTATAAAGCCAGCAATACCTGGTGAAAGTGGGTGAAAAATCATTGTCATCTAAGCTATAAATATGTTCTAAGTAAGCTCTGTAGCTTTAGTATTCCGTTTTTCAGTGGTCCCACACCGTATGCAAATGAGCAGAAAAGAGTCAAATCTTCATCTGAAAAGAGTCAGGTTTTCATTCCTCCAGCATCTCAGAGTGGACTCCACCTCCTTCTTTTTGATTGACAGCTCCTTAGCCAGTCAGGGCCGGACAGGTGGTGGCAGTGGGCGTGGTTAAGAAGCTGCATCCCAGAGGGAAAAATAATTACCATAAAAGGCGGGAAAAGTTTAAACGATTATATTTACTGATAGAGGAGGACTTCAGGAAAGAAGAGAACAGGAATGAACTCTGGACAGCTGCGGCCATTGAGGGGTCAGGTGAGTTTAACAGGTAAGATGTTGATGACAGGATCCCTTTAACGTTATTATACAGTATACCCCTGTATTATGGGGTCAGGTAGATACATATATTTTCAGGTCGCAGTCTTTTCCCCTGTTCCTATTTTTAAGCAGGGATCCAGGGACCCCCGAAGGACATGTTTGTGCAATAATATGTGGTAAACCTGCAGCTCATAATTCCCCATTATCTGCCGTCTGCTCACCTCACACCTGCGCTCCCTCTTCCCACATACTGCTTGCTTCTAATTCACTGTTATTTTAAGAGAATGGTCCTTTTTTCCAAAGAATAGCAACGAGGAAGAAGTCTGCGACATAAAAATGTATTTATCTACCCGAATATATCGTGTCATTGTGACTGTGTGGCAGTAAAATTCTCACATGTACCACTTCCGTGACACGCGTGAGATGGGTTCGCCACTCATGGCTGTTAACCATCTCTAATTCCTCATTTGCAGAGCTCTTGACCTGACCAAATAAATTACAGAACAGTTTTTCAGTTCCCATTATCAATAAGTGTCATTATCCAATTATTCTAAAGTATGTAAAGGTCAACGGCAGTAATTGTCTGTATTCATTTTATGACCTCTATTTACCTAACACTACATTATACAATGTAATAGTCAAAGTACTTATTACAAGGTAAATGTAATCATTTCAGTTTTAATTGTTCTCAGTGTTGCATGATTAGAATGAATGAAGGTGTGAGATTCTTTATCAGCCATCGGTATCATAATATTTAGCATTATACAGAAGCAACATCTAAAAGTGTATTTGTAGCGGGGATTCCTAAGATTATAGAATTCTATTACATCGCTGTGAAAGTTTTGAAGGAGCTTTAAAAACAAAATAAAATGACAGTCATGTGGCAGAAACTGTCATATCTTTCTTCACTTTTAAGCTTTTCTTGTATTCCTAAAAAGAAGTCTAGATATAAATAGAATGACAATGCCTCAAGAGAATACATAATTGCAAGGCACAAAGAATGCTATTCCTATCATAAATAGCACTCGCTTCATCAAACACTACATAAGAATAACCATCACCTGTGTCGAACAGTCATGTAAACCGCTCACTGGCACCAGTGGAAAATGAATAAATTGAATCTGTTTAACAGACAATGTAATAAGTCCTGAACACTTCAAAACTAAGTTCCACCTTTGTGGAATTTTCCATTGTAGCATTTGAAGTGATATTCCATGCAAAATTGGAAATCCTACTGCATCACCTTTTTTGAATTACTGAAGAAATAATCACCTCACCACCATCAAGAACCAACCAAGCTCACACCAAGATCATGGCCCATGTAAGAAGTTAGTTAGAAAGTAAGTAACAAAGGTCACGAGAACTAGTAATTTGCTATCACAAACACTCCCCCAACCCGTGTAATCACAGAGAGTCGGTAAGACCACCTTAAAGGAGCTGTTTAGGTTCGATTTTTCAATCACCCTATTGGTGAATTCTGAGTTAAAAGAGTTCCCTCATTCATTAGTCAATGTATAGAGCAGATATAAAGAGAGTCTTCTTCTGGAGGACCCAGCAAATCTGTGCAATACATGGGAAATACATTAATTTCAAAGGCAGTGCATAAAGCCTAATTTGTACCCTATGTTGGTACTGCAGGAAACGGGATTCTCCCAGACATTACAGCTTATCAGTGATTGGAAGACCAAGCAACAAGAAACCCAGTGAACAGCTGGGGGACCCTTCAAACAAAAAACAGAAAGTGAATAACATCTTATATGTAAATTTGAGTCAACTTTGTACATAACATAATTTATACAGGTACACTCTTGTTTTTTATGCACCAGCAAACACCATTCAAAAGATGCTTCTATTTTCAACTGAAAATATCCTCCTTTATTGCCAATGTGCATAAAGATGAACTGCTTCTGGCAGCATGACATGTGCTAAGGGCGGTCATCAAGTCCCTTCCCCCATCACAAACCTGGCAGGATGTATTAGATTCCTTATCGCCAGTTTAGGGTTAGCGCTGGCAGTGCCGAGATGTCTAACACCCTTCCGGTCTTCACAAGGGACCACCGCAAGGCGGTATGAACTTAAATTCTGAGCACCTGCCCGATTGATGTGGCCAGTTGCAGACAGATGACAGCATGATAATGCAGTGCCAAATCGAAAACCAAGAGAATAGTAAAAACAAAGGTGAACTAAGGTTTACCTAATGAGGTCAGGCTTGTTTTCCAGCGAAACGCGTGGGGCAGCTTTTTTGGTTTTGACCTTCCTGCTGAAAATTGCATTGTCTGTATTTAACAACATGTGCTCATTTACCGTGGATGCAATATTAGTGTCAAATATTCCCTCACTCTACTTATAATATGTATTTAATTGTTCGGCTGCTGAGATTTATTTGGGGGCGTTTATGCACCTGATGGCTGGTCTTATCATGGATCGCTGTCTTGTATGCTTGTTTAAAGTGTTTTTAATTGTCTCTTGGTTATACTAAAGAGACAAAAATATTTTCTAAATCTTTGGTTGCGCATGCATTTTTCTTTTGTGCTGCTTTTGTTCAAATGGTTTGGTTATAAAATTATAGGGCAATTGATTTGCACTCTATTCACACATATAAAGTATGCTCGTCCATCCTGTTACTTGTCAAGTTCAGGGTCAAGGGCAATGTTTCAGTAATGGAGTCACACGCCAAGGTCAAGTACACAAACAGACAATCACAGGTACAAAACAAGCCATCTGGAGTCAGTTTGGGGCCTAATACTCTGGCATCTGTTGGTTCTCAGAAAGAGGCTTATAAAGGCAATCAAATTCAATCATGTGACACCATAGGGAGGTCTTCTAATTTGAAGGTAGTTCATTCCTGTAAAGGATCTGCCAGACACAGCTTCTGTGTCGACGCCCGTGGGTAATCAGTCTGCACTTGCTTCTATGTCTGTGAGACTGACTCCATCTTCCACCACTCAGGATGGCAGGCTTAGGAGTGGGAGAGCCTATCACAGCCTGGCCAGACGGAGCTAGCTCCCGCCCACTGTCTATTTATACCTGCCTTTCCTGTTCCTCCTTTGCCTGTGATTCTGCTCTGCTTGTTTCCTGGCTCTGCTGCAGCTTGAACTACTGATCCTCTGCTTGTTATTGACCTTGGCTTACTGACCACTCTCCTGCTCAGCGTTTTGTACCTCGTGCACTCCTGGTTTTGACTTGGCTCGTTCACTACTCTTGTTGCTCATGGTTTCTCTGTGGGCAGCTGCCCCGTTTCCCTAGCTTCTGTGTACCCTTTTCTGTTTGTCTGTCGTGCACTTACTGAGCGTAGGGACCGTCGCCCAGTTGTACCCCGTCGCCTAGGACGAGTCGTTGCATGTAGGCAGGGACTGAGTGGCAGGTAGATTAGGGCTCACCTGTCTGTCTCCCTACTCCATCATTACATAATCACAGGCCCATATACCTAGTCTACCCTGGTCCCTGACACAACTATGGACCCCCTTGAGACCCTGGCTCAGCAAATGCAGGGCCTTTCCCTACAGGTCCAAGCCCTGGCTCAGAGGGACAACCAGCATGATGCTACCCTGGTAGTGCCCCCCACCTCACCTCTTGAACCCCACCTCAAGTTGCCTGACCGGTTCTCAGGTGACCGGAAAACTTTTTTCTCCTTTCGGGAGAGTTGTAGGCTCTATTTTTGCTTAAAGCCCCACTCCTCAGGTTCTGAGAGCCAGCGGGTGGGTATAATTATGTCCCGGCTCCAGGACGGGCCCCAAGAATGGGCCTTTTCCTTGGCTCCTGACGCCCCTGAACTTTCCTCCATTGATCTTTTCTTTTCTGCTCTCGGGCTCATTTATGACGAGACTGACAAGACTGCCTTTGGCGAGAGTCAGCTGGTGACCTTACGTCAGGGTAAGAGACCTTTTGAGGAGTATTTTTCTGACTTTAGGAAGTGGTGTGTAGCTTCTCGGTGGAATGACCCTGCCTTGAGGTGCCAGTTTAGATTGGGTCTGTCGAACGCCCTGAAAGACCTGCTAGTTAGCTATCCCTCTTCTGACTCCCTAGATCAGGTTATGGCTTTAGCGGTACGACTTGACCGACGTCTCAGGGGACGACGACTTGAACGTTTTTGTGCCTTCTCCTCTGACTCCCCCATGATGCCTCCCGAGGTTCCATTGCTTCGTTCTTCCACGGAAGACTCGGATGAACCTATGCAACTCGGGGCCTCCGTGTCTCCCCAACAATGTAGAGAGTTCCGCAGGAAGAATGGTCTCTGCTTCTACTGTGGGGATGACAAGCATCAAGTGAACAACTGTCCTAGGCGTAAGAATAAGCAGCAGAGCCAGGAAACAAGCAGAGCAGAATCACAGGCAAAGGAGGAACAGGAAAGGCAGGTATAAATAGACAGGGGGCGGGAGCTAGCTCCGTCTGGCCAGGCTGTGATAGGCTCTCCCACTCCTAAGCCTGTCATCCTGAGTGGTGGAAGATAGAGTCAGTCTCACAAACATAGGAGCAGGTGCAGACTGATTACCCACGGGCGTCGACACAGAAGCTGTGTCTGGCAGATCCTTTACAATTCCACTAACCACTAGAGGTAGCTCTGGCATGTAGCACTGCACTTTGATTGCTAGTGTGAGTTCTGGCGTTTAGTAATGTAGTTTGACCACTAGTGGGAGCTCCGGCATGTAGTACCACATACCGACCCCTGGAGGGACCTCCAGAGCTAAAAATGGCTTGAAGATGTGGCCGAAAAGAGGAGAGTCTGCCCAGGAGCTGGTACCGTTGGACTTGGTACGCAGGTGCTTGGTGCCATATTGTTACACCGCCAAACAGCAGTAAAAGCCATTCTGGATCATATATGAACAGCATTGTTGTAACAATGCATTGGTGAGCTGCATTGCCCGATAGGCTGTCTGATGAGATGTACATAGAAATTGTACATTTGGTCTTACATAAGGTGGGAAGCTAAGTAACTGTACTGAAGAACTTATTTATATATGATGACCAAATACTTCTCCTAGTCTTGAAGAACCAACCCAAGCTAATAGATGTTCATTTGTCTTTATCACAATGCATCATGGCCTTGAAATTCATTACATAAAATTAGATTGGAGTATGGAATGGAGCGTTTAATTGTGAAAAAGGAAGCACTTTGGTTCCAAAAATTTTGGATTATTGTGAATGTATATAGCTTGGCACTATGCCACTTCAAAAAATATTAACTAAATAACGCAATTGTTATTACGATAGTTTGAATATATTATAGGTAGATTGCAGCATTCGCCAGTTCTGCAGAAAGTATAAATTATGTATGTAGAGTTTTCCCAGTGAAATCTTGTCACATTTAATTTTTGCCTGCAAATTTCTCAGTCATTATGGATTAAAATGTTGTCCAATAGGTTTAATGTCTAAACCATATTTAAATGTCTATTACAAATAAACAGATGCAAATATGCACCAGCGGGGGATCAGGAGAAAACAGTCAAAAGATCAAGCAGAACTAAGCGTAATAAACCCAAAGACCTTTCTAGGAGAGAAGCAAAAAAGGTCAGACTCAGTGAAGCAAACATGCTGTTGCCACAGATCAGTACTTTAAAATATTATGTGCATTAGACGGATGGCCATTGATTTAAATAAAGAGAGAGTAGCGCAGCTTTTCTGCAGCAAAAATGGGGACGTCTGGTTAAGTTAACACACACACACACATATATATATATATATATATATATATATATATATATATATATATATATATATATATATATCGATTATATTATCCGAAAATAATTTTCGGCTAGTTTATTAAATGCAGCACATCCCTTAATAAATCTGGTGCATTTGGGCCACTAATTTATGCTGTTTCATAAACCCCTTTTAACTGTTTCAGGCATGAACAGAAAAATAATTGCAGCCAATTTAATATTTATTTTATTTATTTATATATTGCCAACCTATTCCGCAAAGTTGTACAGAAGGTGGTATCACTCACTGCAATCTAAATTCCCTTTCTGTATGTTTTTTGGAGTGTGGGAGGAAACCAACACAAACCCCGGGAGGATATACCACATACATGTTAGCCTTGGTCGTTTTCAAACACAGGGCCGCAGTGTTGCAAACAATAGTGCCAACCACTAAGCCTCCATGATGCCAATGACTTATGAATAATTTCTTAAGGGCTGTAGATTGGGCATCACTGGTTTAAACATTACTGTTTTTACATTCATAAAATAGGATTTTTCCTCAATTTGTGCTCAGTTATTGTGTGCCGGATTATCCATAATCGGAAGAAGCATTATTACAAGACATAAGTGAACCATACTAGGGCCAATCAATATAAAATTATGCATGCACAATTTTTTTCTATCATAAAGAGTTTTTATTTGAGTAATATAAATGGTAGCTTCCTTGTTACTTAAAATGTTTTTTCCCATTAGGACACAATAGAGCCACATTCCCATCTTTGGGTCTTACATGGTAGGCCATTTGTATGAATGAACGCCATGTAATGCCACATTTCCCCTGCAGGAGCTTCCCCCAGCTGAGCACCGGGGATTTCAGCTGCCGGACCCTAGGCAATCAGTGAATAGCCTGTGAATCCTCAGTTTGAAAAGGGTTGTCCAGTTAGGAGAACCCTTTAAGGCAAACGCTGACAGTGAAAGATTTTGTCAATCCCTGTGCACTGTTCAAATAAGTTTATTTACTCAAATTATTATTGGCTAAGTAATTGTTCTAAATTCATCGTTCGGTCATTTAATCAAACGTTGTTTACTGCATTTACACCTGTGGTATGTTAGAAGATAATTGGTAGAGTACACTTCTTTAATTATTTCACATGTTTTCTATCGATCAAACTATTCATGTTTACACACCCCATTGTCATAACGTCCAATAATTATTTTTATGGTCGCGTAACTGATTTTCCACACGATCAATGAGCATTTTATTACTAGACTTTCATTTACTTAGCCTATTTGCATAATGCGATTATCCTGTATGCTCATTCAAATCTGACCGATTATCTGCTCGTATAAATAGTCCTTCAGATTTAGGACTTATTCACACAAATGTGTGTCAAGTCGGCCGTGAAAAACAGACGATTTGCATCCGAGCGGGACCTGTTTTCACGGATCCCTCATAGACTTGAGCCTATTTAGGGATCTGTGAAAACAGACAAAAATAGGAAATTCTTATTGTTCTTTTTCTCACGGGCCGTTCCACGGTCCATTAAAACAATGGCTGTGTGATTAGTCTTATAGAAGTACATACATATTTATTCAGCCGTGTGACGGCCATTAAAAACACGGCCGTCACATGGCCGATTTCTACATTCGTGTGAATAAGCGCTTAGTGTGTTTTCAAAACAGAGCCTGTGTCTTTCCTTCATTTATGCTAATCAGGAATAGATAATCAGTTTTAGTCTATCTTCAGCTGCAGACGATTGATGGGAATCACATACCAAAAATATGATAGTATTTCAGGGGTTAACACTGTTGCAGCACTGGGGTTCTGTGTTAAATCCAAGAGAAACATCTACATGGAGTTTGTATGTTTTCATTGTTTTGGTGTGGGATTCCACTAGGTACTCTGGTTTCTTCCTACTTTTGAAAAAAATGCCAATATTTAGCTTTTTAAGACAATGCTCCTCATGTGTGTGTGTGGGTGTGTTTTTGTGGGTATGTGCAAAGGTGTACGTACCATAGAGGCAGCCCATGAGGGTGTCTTTAACCCCTTCCCGACATTTGCCGTATGGATACGTCATGGAAAGCTAGTGCTTCCCGTATTTTCCGTATCCATACGACAAATGGTGGACACCGGCTCAGAAGTCGGTGCCACCATCGCCGGATGTCAGTGGTATCTTACAGCTGACAACCGGCTATAATGGCGGGAACCGAAATTAGCTTAGATCCCCGCCATTTAAGCTATTTGCAGCTCATCAGAACCCCAGCTCTCCGATCCCTGCCATTAACCCCTTCGATCCAGCGATCGCAGCATCTTATAGGTTGCTAGCAGATCGCCAGCCCTGCCATGCAATCAGGGCTGCCGATGCTGCTATGGCAACAGGAGACCTAACAATGGCCTCCTGATCTGCCATTACGGAAGCCGATTAGGCCCCGCCGGGAGGCGAAGCCTAATCGGCTTGCTGTAAGTGAATGACTGACAGATATAATACATTGCACTACATAGGTAGTGCAATGTATTAGAAAAAAAAATCTGACAGTTGGATCCCCTAGTGAGACTTGAAAAAAAGTGTAAAGAAAAAAGTTTTAAAACATGTCATAAAAGTTTCAAGTGATAAAATAAAACACTATCGCCCTGTTGACTTATCAAGTCCTTTATTATTGAAAAAAATAAATAAACAATACATATTTGGTATCGCCGCGACCGTAACTGCCTGAACTATAAAAATATTATGTTATTTTTTCCACGCGGTGAACGCCGTAACAAAAACAATGTAAAAAACTATACCAGAATTTACGTTTTTTGGTCTCTTTGCCCTACAAATATTGGAATAAAAAGTGATCAAAAAGTCGCATGTATCCAAAAATGGTACCTATAAAAACTATAGCTTGTCTCACAAAAAAACAAGCCCTCATACAGCTCCGTCGATGAAAAAATTAAAACGTTATGGTACTCACAACTTGGCGACAGAAAAAATACATTCTTTTTACAAAAGTAATTTTACTGTGCAAAAAGTTGTAAAACATAAAAAGTTCTATAAATTAGGTATCGCCAGAATCGGACTGACCCGCAGAATAAAGTTAACATGTAGTTTATAACGCATGGTGAACGCTGTATAAAAAAAATCTAAAAAAACTATGCCAGAATTGCAGTTTTTTGGTCCCTTGCCTCCCAAAAAATAGGATAAAAAGTGATCAGAAAGTCGCATGTACCCCAAAATGGTACCAATATTAACTACAGCTCGTCCTGCAAAAAAACAGCCCTCATACCGCTACGTCTATAAAAAAACTAAAATTAGTTAAGGTTCCAAAAAGTCAGGAAATAAAAAATATGTGGTTGTGCAGGCCCGAGGGGAACATTTCTTCTGTTTCAAGAGGCGAATTATCAAGGCCCTAAAATTAGGGAACCATTAAGAGTAGGGCCCAAACATATCTGCTGGAATGGAGGGTGCCCGTATTATACCAGGACAACACTTCCCAGCAAAATTCCCCAAACTGCGAAGGTGTGGAGGGTGGACCAAAAGGGGGATAAGGAAGGACATTTATCAGTGCGACACCGGCCTGTGCAGAAAGGATTGAGCACAGCGTAACACACACTTGTGGATTATTTTATGGTTTTTTTTTAACCCAATTATTATACCACCTGACTCTGCCCCTGATGTACTCTGCCCAGCTTACATGTGCCCACACATTATAAACAGAAACACCAGCAATATTCAAACAAATCTACTACCAAGCAAATCCACGCTCCAAAAGCCAAATGGTGCTCCCTCCCCTCTGTACCCTACAGCGTGCCCAATCAGCAGTTTACTTCCACATATATGGCATTGCCATAGCCAGGAGAACGCTTTTAAAAATGTTTGGGGTGTGTGTGTCTCCAGTGGTTCAAGCTGGGCACGACATATTTGCCACTGAAATGGCATATCTAGGGAAAAATTTTAATTTTTACTTTGCACCATCCACAGCTCAATCATTTATGGAAAAGACCTGTGGGGTGAAAATGCTCACTACGCCTCTAAATTAATGCCTTGAGGGGAGCAGTTTACAAAATGGTGTCACTTCTCAGGTTTTTTTTTATTATTTCACATCAGTGCTCTGAAATTGTGAACCAATACTTTGTAAATTGCCAAATTAGGCCTCAATTTTATATGGTACTCTTTCACTCCTGAGCCCTGTCAAATGTCCAGGCAAATGATTGGGGCCACAAGTAGGGTGTTTCTAAAACCGGGAAACACAGCATAATAATTAGAAAGCTGTCTTGTTATGGTGGCACAAGCTGGGCACCACATATTGGCATGTCTATGGAAAAAAATCCCATTTTCGTTCTGCAACATCGAGTGCACACTAATTTCTGCAAAACACCTGCGAGGTTAACATGCTCACTACACCTCTAGGTGAATACCTTGAGGGGTGTAGTTTCCAAAATGTGGTCACTTCTGGGGGGTTTCCACTGCTTTGGTCCCACAGGGGCTTTGCAAATGCGACATAGCGCCCAGAAACCAATCCAGTAAAATCTGCCCTCCAAAAGCCAAATGGCGCTCTTTCCCTTCTGTGCCCTGCTGTGTGCCCAAAAAGCAGTTTATTACCACATATGGGGTATTTCCGTACTCTGGAGAAATTGCTTTACAAACGTTGTGGTTCTTTTTCTCCTTTAGTCCTTGTGGAAATGAAAAACAAAATTAGCTAAACCTACATTTTCTTTGAAAAAATGCTCACGATATAAAAGCATTTGACAGGGTGCACTGGGGTTACTTAGATGCTGTCCTTTCTAAATTTGGGTTTGTGGGAGACATCAAGAAGGCTATTCTGGCTCTATATGTATCCCTATATGTATTGTTGATGCATTCCTCCCGCTGTGTGAATCATTTGTAACAGGTTAAAAAAAAATACAGTTACGATGGTACCTTTACCCTTCCCGACTAGTTCATGTCATTCTGGGATATTCGAATCTTTGCTGGAGACAATGTGGGCAAGTAGGTCAACTGGAGCATATGTAGTGGTCCTGCCTTATAGTTAAAGTGTTCTGGGAAGCTACTTTCCAGATTATCTCTTTGGTGGCTGGTCATGATGTTCTCCCAGCCCCAGATATGGCCTTATTGAATATCAGGGTAGCAGAGATGTTTCCAGAACATCGCTGGCCTGTGGCGCACATTCTAACCTCAGCGCGAAAATGTGTGCCTTTACATTGGAAGTCTTCTATTTCCCCAACAATTACTGATCTATGTGCTAAGGTTAACTCCCATACGCATCACAAATTTGCATTAGCTTCTCATTCATCACAATTGATCGCACTTAAACTACATTGGCACGTTTGGTTAAAAAGCTAGCTGGCTCTTCTCCCTAGAGGATATAACAGGATATGACACGGACATGTATGTTTTCTACTGGAAAATATGTGACGGTTGACAAGTTTGTTTGTTTGTTTGTTTGTTTGTCTCCTGATATTTTGTATGTCAATTGTTTTGTGTATCTTTTGAAACTAATAAAAAATTCAAACCTTAAATTGCTCCTTTCCTTGAGGTGTGTAGTTTCCCAAATGGGGTCACTTTTGGGGGATTTCCACTGTTTTGGCATCGCAAAAGCCCTTCAAACCTGAAATGGTGGCTAAAATATATTCTAATAAAAAGAAGGCCCCAAAATCCTCTAGGTGCTCCTTTGCTTCTGAGGCCTGTGCTTCAGTCTATTACCAGACTAGGGCCACAAGTGGGATATTTCCTAAATCTGCAGAACCTGGGCAATAAATATGCGTTTCCCTGGTAAAACCTTCTGTGTTACAAAAAAAAAATTGATTCAAAATGAATTTCTACAAAAAGAAATGAAATTTGTAAATTTCACCTCTACATTGCTTTAATTCCTGTGAAAAGTCTAAAGGGTTAAGAAACTTTCTAAATGCTGTTTTGAATACTTTGAGGGGTAACGTTTTTAAAATGGGGTGACTTATTGAGGGTTTCTAATATATAAGGCCCTCAAATCACTTCACAACTGAACTGGCCCCTGTAAAAATAGCCTTTTGAAATTTTCTTGAAAATGTGAGAAATTGCTGCTAAAGTTCTAAGCCTTGTAATGTCCTAGAAAATGCAAATGTTAAAATTTTTCACTACATTTTGATGTTTTTCACAATTAAATACTGAATGTATCGATCAAATTTCCCAGTAACATAAAGTCCAATGTGTCATGAGAAAACAATCTTAGAATCGCTTGGATAGATAAAAGCATTCCGAAGTTATTACCACATAAATTGAAACATGTCAGATTAGAAAAATGAGGCTCTGTCATGAAGGTCAAAAGTGGCCAAAGAGGGAAGGGGTTAAAGCCTGTGTAAAGAGTGTGCCCATCTCAAGTAAATCTATACCATTTTAAGGGATAATCAGAATTTGTAAAGGGATGTGGTCTCCACAGGTGCTGCAATGTTATCCAACAAGGAAGTGAAAAAAGAGTCATGACATTGGGATGGGGGCCTCCAGACCTCTATGTATGACAGTGTTTGTGTGTGTGTGTGTGTGTGTGTGTGTGTGTTTCCGACTATAATTATCAAATTGTAAAACAATTACAATATTTCAAATACACTATATAATAATGTGGACTATAAATAAATATTTTTGTATAAGTCAGTAATATCCTAGAAACTTTACAAGCTTGTGTGGTCCCCTGTCCAGAATGTATAATGAGACTCTGTCACCTCTGAGAATCCCCTTTACCGACAATACTTGGTATATAGCTTAAAAGACGCTGACTCTAAATCTGCAATTTTTATCTTTCTACTATCTTGGATTTCCCCGCTGTAATGCATAGTAAGGACTCCCAAGCTCTGCGATATAATGGGGAGGACTCCTAATACTCGTCATCAGCATTCAGCGCACAGCCGATTTGCAGTCTTATAGCGAGGGAATGCAAGTGAGTAGAAAGATAAGACTTTCAGATTCTGAATCAGTGTCTTTTAATCCATATACTGATTAATGTGGTTTAGGCGGGTTTATGGAATTGACAGAGTCCCCTTAATTGGATTGCCACACTTTGTATATAATAACATATGCATACATACCTACCTGCACTTGTTATATTAAACTCACCCATCCCGTATATGGGAGACCTATATGTGCTCAGCCCGTTTAGTTAGGTTGTGCACTATGAGAAGGGTAGAGATTCAAACAGTGCGGCATGCTGTGTGAAAAAAAAAACTCCCGGCTATTTACCACAGCCCCAAGTACAAATGTTTAGTGTACAAATAAATTATCAGATTCAAGCCTAATGCATAGATACTATGCCAGAACAAAGCTCAGTACATATATACAGTACCAGAACAAAGCTTAGTACATACATACAGCACCAGAACCAAGCTCATAACTTAAATTCAGCACCAGAATAAAGCTCAGTACATGAATACAAAAGGCAGAACCAGGCTCAGTACCTATATACAGTACCAGAACCAAGCTCAATACATCAATACAGCACCAGAACAAATCTCAGTACTTAAATACAGCCCAAATACCAAGTTCAATACATAAATACAGGACAAGGGCTAAACTCCGTACATAAATATAGTACCAGAACTAAGCTCATAACATAAATATTGTACCAGAACCAAGCTCAATACATAAATATGGAGCCAGAACTAAGCCCATGACATAAATACAACACTAGAACCAAGCTTAATACTGAGATATAGTGCCCCTAACATAAATACTGTACCAGAACCAAGCTCAATACATAAATACAGTCAAGTACAGTACATAAATACCATGCAAGAATCAAACCAGTACATAAATACGGCACCAGAACAAAGCTCAGTAAATAAACACAGCACCAGAATCAAGCTCAGTACATAACTACAGCACCAGATCTAAGCTCACTACATATATACAACACCAGAACCAAGTTCAGTACATATATACAATACCATTGCAAATACAGCTCAGTACAGAGATCATTTGAAAATTCTGTTTAACCCCTACCATATACGTTTGTACCATGCAAAACTACAGCTCCCATTATGATCTGCAAAATGGTAAGGATATGCTGAGAGTAACTGTTTCACAAAAAATAATTATGCCACTGATCCTCTCACTTCAGATCATATAATTAATACTGTACTAATCAGTATGAGATTTCCCCTCAGATGTCTTCGGCTCCTCACTTTTCCAAAACATCTGCACCTATAAACTAAGACAAAATACTCATGGTGCCACACAGTGTGTCCCTGAATATAATAGCAGCATACACTGTGTACCTGCATATACCGCCACACACTGGGTCTCATATACTCTAATGTCACACACTGAAAAAAAGCACCACAAAGAGTGTGCCCCTTAAAAATAGTTTACACTCTCTGACCCCAAATGTACCGGCATTCTCTGTGCCCTTAAATATACCGCCACACAGTGCAACCTGTAGATAGTCCCACAGGGTGCCCCTGTAGATAATGCCACAGTGTTCCCTCTGTTTACAGTACCACACAGTGTCCCCTGCCTAAAATGCAGACACTTCCCCATGGTACAAGCTACCCATCTTCACAGCGTCGTTTCCTATTAGGTTTTTTTCTATTGACCAGCAGCAATAACGTTTGATAAAGGCCGGATTGTGTCCGAATCGTTACAACTTTTCTCTTATATTGCCTTATTTAAAATAAACCTATTTTGCATATTTCAACCGAAGGAGTGCTTGAGTTTTTCATTGGTGGGAACCCTACCTAAAGCACCCAGACAACTTGCAGAGTGCCACAGATTTAATCTACAGGACTATAAAAGGGACTCTGCCCTCTTGATCATTGCCTGAGCGTTGTTGTGTTACCTAAAGTTTGTCATTGCAAATGGTCTCCTAGTGTTTTCCAGTTCCCAGTGTTAAACAGTCCTGCTGCCTGTACCCTGTGTCTTCCGCTACATCTATTGTGTTACACCCCGCCAGGTGTCTGTCTACTTTCGAAGCCTCATCTTAACCTGAATCCACCGCTACTGTCTAGATTGCCTCAGGTACCCTTTCTGGACAATAGACATTGTATTGTACCTGTTTGGCCAGCTGCTATCCCGCTACGCGGTACGGCCCAGTGGGTCCACACCCCGCACTTTGACAACTGGCACCTTATAGAAGCTATATCTGTGTGCAATGATAATACTGAGCAGCCACCCCCCCCCCCCCCTCATGAATAGCAGGCGTAAGAGTGGCTAGTCATCAGTATATTGCACCTGGGCAATCTCCCTGTATGTAGCTTTGTGGTTTGTCTGCATCCTGCTTGGAATTGGTGTGTGTACCTGCCCTTATGAGTGAGTATGGCCTGTTTAGTGATTTTAAATTAATATAGTTTTTTTTAACTGTGATTTGTTTGTAATAGGAGTGTAGGGACTCACAATACAATGAGGACACTTGACGTGGGTTTTGGCCAAAATATCAACTTATGCCTCATGTTTATAATGGATATTTATGGTTTATCATGGATATCTTTTCAGGATGCAGCCAGGCCTTCTAATGCTGAGGGAGAATAGTGTGTCAGTACTTTGTGTGGTACACTTAGAAGGTGCTGAGCAGCCCGCCTGATCTAACAGTATAGGCATAACTAATAGGTTGTATGCCAGCATGGTGCATTACATGTAACCGTGTTAATGGCACACTTATAGAAGCTATATCTGTGTGCAATGATTATACTAAGCAGCCAACCCCCTCTTGAATAGTAGGTGTGAGAGTGGCTAGTCATCAGTATATTGCAACTGGGCAATCTCCCTCTATGTAGCTTTGTGGTTTGTCTGCATCCTGCTTGGAATTGGTGTATTTACTTGCCCTTGTGAGAAAGTATGGCCTGTTCCATGATTTAAAATTAATATAGTTCTTTTTCTGTGATTTGAACCCTGTAGATAGTGCCATACACAGTGCCCTCTGTAGAAAGTGCCACACACAGTGCCCCATGAAGATAGTGCCACACACAGTGCCCCTGTAGATAATGCTACAGAGTGCCCCTTGTACACAGTACCACACAGTGCTCCCTGCATAAAGTGTCACACAAAGTGTGCCCTGTAGATATTACCACACAGTGCTCCCTGTATAAAGTGCCATACACAGTGCCCCCTGTAGATAGTGTCACACACAGGGCCCCCTGTATATATAGTGCCATACACATTCCCCCTTGTAGATAGTGCCAACCAGTGCCCTTGTATAAACTGCAATAAAGTATCATTGTTTAAAGTCAACCCTGTAGATAGTGGCACACACAGTGCCCCATGTAGAAAGTGACATACACACCGTGCCCCCTGTAGAAAGTGCCACACACAGTGCCCTCTGTAGTTAGAGCCACATAGTTTCCTCTGTAGAAAGTGCAATACACAGTGCCCCTAAAATAAATAAACGTTACATAGTCACCTATCCCGTTCCCACCCTGTCCTCGAGCTATGCAGGCTTGTTAGAGATAGAGAAATAGGATTGTGATCCCCATTGAGGACACGGACTGATGTCTCTAATAAACATTATCAACTAATTAGCATTGAACATAACATCTGGTTAACTCTTATGTAATATTTTATATTCTGCAGTTTTTCTTTTAGTTCCATAGTTTAATATGCTTTGCAGCCTTATTTGATTTGAGAACATTTCTCTTTTTATACATCAGTACATGGATTTTAGTCTAAACAAAAGATACTTAAAAAAAAGTGTTCAGATCCTTTCATAATTTGTAGCAATAACTGTCTTACAATGTATCTGGCACAATGTCATTAATTAACACTGTCGAATAAACTTGTCCTGCTGAGAAACTCTTGCTGTAGTCTTAATGAGCAATTATTCTTGTCAAAGATATTAAATATATGGTAAGCTTAGGGCTTGATTAATTATATCTGTTTCTTATTCATATCAACAACATCCATTTCTGAAAGATTAAAAATAAAATATTTCTAGATCCCCATAGGAATAATATTTGCTATTAACCAGGGAGTTATGCCGAACATACACAGCGTAGAAACATACAAATACTCTCTAAAATGTACTGAGACATGGCTTCAACATTGAGATAATTCTTCTCTGATAATCAAGAGTTGAGATTATTGTGCTATTGATAATCAAGAGAATCCAAGGCTTTACCCCATCATCTCTCTTTTCCCTAGACAGAAATGTTTGCAATCTTTTAAAATGTCTTAAAGAAATGTACCTTTTTAACACACCCACATTACAATTTTGGTCGACAAATAATTATTTCCCGTCCTGTACTGATGTCTGTCATTATTTTCTCTAGGTCTCCTGTTTTACCTTATTTGAGAAGATGTATAGTTTTATATTATTTGTTTCAGTATTTTTATGTAAAAAGCTGTTTAAATGCTGCCGAGACTCATAAAGAAAGCCTGTGGATACTGCTTCCCCCGCCCACACAGAATGATTGACATCTCTACCTACATACAAACTCAAACAGGAAAATCTGTCAATCACTGTGTGCGGTTGGGGGAAGCAGGACTCTATACAGACTTTCTCTGTGAGTCCTGACAGCATTTGGACAGTTTTTTACATGAAAATAGAAGTTGCCAAAAAGAGGCTCCCTTCATCTGACATCACTCGGTGCTCTCTGCTGAACATTATCTGCTTCCTCCTGCAATTGGACATGAAAGTAGCTGCAAGGGAACGAGGAGCTCTCAGTATTAACAGTATTAGGCCTGATTTACACGAGCGTGTGCGTTTTGCGCGCGCAAAAAAGGCTGCGTTTTGCGCGTGCAAAAGGCATTTGACAGGTCCGTGTGTCATCCGTGTATGATGCGCGGCTGCGTGATTTTTGCGCAGCCGCCATCATAGAGATGAGGCTAGTCGACGCTCGTCACTGTCCAAGGTGCTGAAAGAGCTAACTGATCGGCAGTAACTCTTTCAGCACCCTCGACAGTGAGTTCCGATCACAATATACACCAACCTGTGAATCAAAAAAAAGACGTTCATACTTACCATGAACTTCCTGCTTCCTCCAGTCCGGTCTCCCGGCCATTGCCTTGGTGACGCGTCCCTCTCTTGTCATCCGGCCCCACCTCCCAGGATGACGCTGCAGTCCATGAGACCGCTGCAGCCTGTGATTGGCTGCAGGCTGTGCTTGGCCTGTGATTGGCTGCAGGCTGTGCTTGGCCTGTGATTGGCTGCAGCTGTCACTTGGACTGAATTGTCATCCCGGGAGGTCGGACTGGAGGAAGAAGCCGGGAGTTATTGGTAAGTCAGAACCTCTTGTTTTTTTTACACGTATATGTATATTGTGATCGGAAGTCACTGTCCATGGTGCTGAACCAGTTTAACTCTTTCAGCACCGTGGACAGTGACTGTCTCCTGCCGTCGCGTACCCGAACATTTTTTGCCGGGTTCGGTCAAAACGAGTTCGGCCGAACCCGGTGAAATTCGGTGCGCTCATCTCTAATTTGACACTCCGTTTGGATGTTTGTAAACAGAAAAGCACGTGGTGCTTTTCTGTTTACATTCATCCTTTTGACAGCTCTTGCGCGAATCACGCAGTTCGCACGGAAGTTTGACTTCAATGGGTGCGTGATGCGTGAAAAACGCACGATTATAGAACATGTCGTGAGTTTTACGCAACGCACTCGCGCTGCGCAAAATTCACGCATCGTCTACACTGCCCCATAGACTAATATAGGTGCGTACGACACGCGTGAAAAGCACGCGCGTCGCACGCGCGTATATTACGCTCGTGTAAATGAGGCCTTAGGTGCAGAGTACATGCAGGGGCTAGCAGAAAAATAAGTGTTGTCTGTGTGGGTGATCTTTAGCCAGATGGGGGCATCATTTTGACAACTTTTACTGTACAGCCCAGTAACATACAGCAGTAGCTTCTATTGGCTGTGGTGTTAGGAAACTATAGTGAACAGAAAACAGAAACCTGCATATCAGGGATCAGAGAGATATAATTTATGGAAATAATATATTTCTCCATTAAATGTTATATTAATTGCATTCATAATTTAATAGGACCAATTTACATGCTGTTCATGAAATGAGTACTGGGGGACACGCATGCTCAGTCACTCTACCCACAGGCAGGTTCACTTCAAAGCAGCCAATAGAAATAGCTTTTTGCCCTGCTTGTCAGGGAAGGAGCAGAGCCTCTGCAATAGCATGGCAGTATCGCTGAGGAGACTTTGACTTCCCAGCTTGTTAGGAATGTAAAGCTCTGCATCCTGACAGCTGATATGGAGCCTGTATGTGCCCACTCAGTCTTTATTGTTTTATTTCATTATATTTCATTTGGTTTCCATGGGAGTGCATACTGTAAATGTTACACGGTATATATCAACTACTCTGAATCCCATGTTACCTAAATGTACAGATAGTAACAAGTGACTATATTCTTAGCTGCCAAAGGAGGAGGAGACTGAGTCTGCTCAGAACCCCTTCCCCAGCAGCACAGATTATCAGCAGCATCAAGAGGGACACAGGGAAACAAAAAAAAAATGATAAATGTATTAATAAATGTATTTTTATATGCTGGAAACATTGCAATAACGTAAAATGGCTTTAAACAGCATTTATGGAGTTTTGGTATGAAAATGATTAATGAGATGGCCCTAGTAGGTTAATTTTAATAATTATAAAAATTTGCCCTGAGTTTTATTTTAAGTTACCAGTATTGTTATAGAGAATGGTGTCTTGGAGAATACAAACAGTCCATGTTATATGATATTATAGCAACTGGGAAGTATTGCACTACAAACAGGAGAAGAATGAAAAAATAGATACAAAGAAAACATAAAAAACGCTACATGAAAACTCACCACAATCAATGTTGATGACATATATAACATTTAGGTGTTGGGAAATTATTTAGTAATCGGGATATTACAATTAAAATAGAATAATGGGCAGAGCAGGGCAAATCATAGCTTTTTATATATTTGGCCAACTATGCATCCAAAAATGTTTTAAGAACTTTATTAGATTTAGTCGCTAGATTGTAGTATTATTCAGTAACTGGATGGTAGATTATTCAGGCACTGGATGGTAGCATTAATCCATCACTGGATGGTAGTATTATTAAGTTACTGGATGGTGGTATTATTCAGTCACTGGATAGCAGTATTATTTAAGCCCTTAACGAAATGCCAGGTATATGTATGTGGCAGTCGTCAAGGGGAACTGTGGTTGCTGAACGTGCTCCATATTGAGCGGGTGTCAGCTGTATGTTACAATGGGCGGAATCAAAGAATACTTTAACTCCGCCCGTTTAATCACTTAGATGCCATGGTTAATAGTGACCGCAGCATCTAAGCTATTAGAAAGAGGGGGCAGGCCCCATCTATTGAAGGCCAGGTCTGCCATCTTTGTGCTCCTATTCAGCCTGTAAAAATCATGATATATAGCAATACATTAGTATTGCTGTATATAGTGTAAATGGTTCAAATCCCCTAGGGACTTAAAATAAAAAACAGTTAAATAAAGATTTTTTGAGGGGGCGTGGCCTGGACGGACATGGAAGGAGTCGCATAACCGCTGAGCTCCTGAGGTGAAAGCCAAATCCGGCTCAAATAAACCTGACAAAGCTGACTTACCTGCTGTCTGGTCGGTGGAGAGAATCGCGGCAGCGCTCAGAGTCCCGTCCAGCGTGTCGGGGAGCGGCTCCGGCGCCGGTAAAAGGTCTGGCCCTTGTATCGTGGAGGCTGAGGAAGGTGGCGGCCATCTTCTCCTTCTTCTTCCCCTCCTCCTAACGGCGCGAAAGTGCAGGAACAGCTGGGAAGGCAGTGAACAGCGTCTTGTCAGGGTGAGTGAGGAGGGAGCAGGGCACATCTTGAGGTGCTGGCCGACAGTTAAGGAGGAGTAGAGCACAGGGAGAGGACTTTCAGCTAAAATCTCCTGCAGGGAAGACGACCCCCCCTCCCCCAGCAGCCATCTTAACTCAGATTGCAAGCAGCAAACACCCACAGGGCTGGGAGTGGCAACAACAAAAGTGTATCTATACACTACAGAGAGTGAGACACTGCACTGCATCTTCCCTGACACTGATTAAATCCTGCTGGTGTAATATTACGATTCCAAGAAGAGAATACCTGAAGATTTACTTATATTACATTGGTCTTCTGTGGAAGATATTTCAGTATTGTTGCAGCTTAGAATCAAACAGCGATTTCCTGTGTCATAATGGGGGGCACATCTAAAAGAAATACTAAAGCAAAGCCGTCTAAGCTCACAGAGTTTTTTCCCTCGTCCTCTTCTCAACAAGTGGTGGTGAACCGCCGAATTTCCCTCCCTCCCTCCTCCCCTGCTCCATCTTCTAGGGACGCATCTGTAGAACGTGACATGCAGGATGACACGGATTCTCAGCCTGTTTCGGAGCATATGATAAAACGTCTGCTGAATTCTTTGAGAGACTCAATTCAATCAGATTTACGGCAAGTTATTGGAGACTTAAGAGTAAATATACAAGCCATTGCCTCGCGGACCGATCATGTGGAGCATAAATTGGAGGAATTTGTGAAATCTCATAACTCGCTCATAGATGCGAACTACACTCTGGAGGAAGAAGTTATGCGTTTATCCACCAAAGTTTTGGATCTGGAGGACAGATCCAGAAGAAATAATGTCCGTATTAGAGGTATACCTGAATCGGTAACACCAGATCTACTAGCAAAATTTCTCACGGATCTTATGGGAATCGTTTTACCGCAAAAATCGGCCCTGGATCTCACCATACCTAAGCACATTGCCGCTCACCTACCAAGAGATACAATTGCTCGAATCCACTTCTTTCATATAAAGGATGAATTTCTCAGAGGATTGAAGAACTCTCCGGACCTAACTGACCGCTTTAAGGACATTACTTTATTCCCGGATTTATCAGCGGCGACTATGCTACGCCGAAAAGAATTTGCTGTGATGACAAAACTTCTGAGAGATAACGGTATATTGTACAAATGGGGATTCCCAGTAAAATTAATAATCACCAGGAATGGCACGCACCATGTCTGCCTCTCACCTACCTCGGCAAAAGACCTGCTGATTTCTTGGGGGCTCATGGCGTCCCTGTCTTCAAATCCCCGTACCAGAAATCCTTCTAAGCCGGAGATGATTTCGCCATTGTGGTCGGACGCAAGGAGTAAACCGGATCGGAGACCGCCTGATTGAAAATTGAGGCTTCTAGGGTTCGAACGGCACTTCAAGGCTTTCGGAGTTCTCAGGTGGACGGTTCTTTTCTGTCTACAGTTCTTAGGCTGAACTTTTGCCTCCATTTTTCTTTTCCCTGCAAGAGGGATTTTCCTGGTTGCAGTGAATGTGCTATATAGCATATTCATTTCGGTGTTTTTTTCAAGTTTCCTGTTGTGGGATGTTCTATGTTGGTTCTCCATTGCTATGCCATAACCATAATTACTTTTCTTTTAGGTCTTAATGGGTCTTACAATACTTTCTGTAAATGCTCATGGCTTGAATTCTCCCTTCAAGAGATCTTTACTTTGGAAGGAAGCGTTCAAGTCCAAGGGAGATGTAATATGTGTGCAGGAATCACATTTGTCCTCTAAAGATTGCCATTTATTTAAACATAAAAAATTTCCCCATGTGTACTATGCCTCTAACAGCGGAAAGAAGGCGGGGGTAATTATTGCGGTAAAAGAGTCACTTGCTTTTAAATGCATTTCTGTTGTTTCTGATCCACAGGGTAGATTTATTATTTTAGTATGTGAAATTGATAACCTCTCATACACGTTGGTATCTGTTTATGCCCCTAATGTACGACCACTTCCCTTCCTTAAAAAGGTACTGTCAAAAGCTAAATCAGTGCAGAAAGGGGGTTTAATATTATGTGGGGATTTTAATATAGTGATAAACAAAGATATAGATCGCTCTGGGGGAAATACTAGATTGTCTCATGACTTGAGTTCTTGGGTGCAAGAGGAAGAATTACATGACGTATGGCGATACCAGCATGCTTCTGAAAGGGATTACACGTTCTATTCTTCCCCACATAAGGTGTACTCTAGGATTGACTATTTTCTGGTGGATAGAGAAGTGTTAAGAAATTCGGTGTCCTCCTCCCTTGGCCTGATAACCTGGTCAGACCATGCACCAATCATGCTTCAACTTTCAGATCATTATATTACACCTCGGAGCTCTTCTTGGAGGTTGAACACATTCTTATTAAATTCCCCAGATCTCCAAGCCAAAATAGACTTAGCTTTGAAAGAATTTTTTGAGATTAATAGCCCATCGGCCTCATCACCTGAACTCCTCTGGTGTACACATAAGGCGTTTGTAAGAGGCCTGTTTATTCAGGCTGCGGCTAAAGCAAAGAGGGCGAGAGATAAGGAATTTGAATTCCTTATCGACAACATACAGAAATTAGAGGCAAAATTAAAAGTTTCCCCGTCTCCCACCTTACGTGATGATCTAAGACATTTTAGGGACAAACTGCGTAACCACCAACTTTTCCTATATGAGAAAACTTTAAAAAAACTCAAATGGAACTTCTATATCCAAGGTGACAGACCCAGTAGAATTCTGGCAAAAAGAGTGAAACAGCATGTTGCTAAATCCAAAATTTCATGGTTGAACACTTCAGAAGGGACAAAAGTGTATGATCCTCAAGAGATTACCAATACATTTGCGTCTTATTACAGTACCCTTTATAATCTAAATCAGGATAAACACCTCCCTGTGGTATCTGAAGCGGGGGTGAAGGATTTTTTAAGGCAAATTCAATTGCCAACATTATCGGAGGCCCAAATTAGTCAATTAAATTCCCCTTTTACGGTTGAAGAAATTAAACTGACCATTCTGCGATCCAAACAAAATAAATCCCCGGGACCGGATGGGCTGCCAAATGAGTATTACCGAACTTTCGCAGACTCGTTGATTCCATACATGCATTCCACTTTTATGAGTATCGCGAATAAGCAGGCACCTCCCCCTGAGATGTTACAGGCCACGATAGTCACTCTCCCTAAGCCGGGTAAATCCCCTGATTCCCCGGCCAATTTTCGTCCAATATCCCTATTAAACTGCGATATAAAATTATATGCCAAAATATTGGCGAATAGAGTGAATGATTGCTTACCATCCCTAATAGCGCTGGAACAAGTAGGGTTTGTCAAGGGCCGGCAAGCTTGTGACGGTACACGCAGGATGTTAGATCTCATACAGATAGCCGGAGAATCTAAAAGTGCCTCCCTCTTTATTTCTCTAGACGCCGAAAAGGCATTTGACCGTGTTAACTGGCAATACCTGGAAAGCACATTAGACAAATTTGGTTTCCATTCATTTATAAAATCAGCCATACTTTCACTATATTCCTCGCCCTCGGCTAAGGTTCTGTCTTCCGGGATTCTTTCTAGATCCTTTAACATCACTAATGGGACTAGGCAGGGATGCCCTCTATCCCCACTAATTTTTACCCTATGTATGGAACCATTTGCAGAAATGATTCGAAATTCTAAAAAAATCTCGGGTATAAGGGTAGGAGGAAGAGAACACAAAATCGGATTATATGCAGATGATGTTATTGTGACCTGTACTTCTCCCCTCATATCTCTGACAGAATTACTCAGCATCATATCTAAGTTTTCAGAGGTATCATATTATAAATTAAATGTCTCAAAGTCCATGATGTTACCAATTCATGTGGAGCCTCAATTGAAACGCACTTTGTCCAACTTTGATATGGCATGGGCAGAATCAGGGTTGGCATACCTGGGGATAAAACTCTACTCCTCGTTGTCTCTGGTTCTGCAGGAAAATTACTCAGGGCTTATAGCGGATTTACGACTGGAGTGTGAAAGACTGAACAAGTTCCAGTTATCCTGGATTGCTAGAGTCAATTTGGTTAAAATGTTACTGCTTCCCAAATACTTGTATTTCTGTAGGACTATTCCACTGTTAATACCTACTAGCATCACTTCTCAAATTCAACATATGTTTCTCCAGTTCATTTGGAATAATAAAAGAGCGAGGGTTGCCAAATCTTTATTGTATCAGAAGGTTAAGGAAGGGGGTCTGGGAGTCCCAGAGGTAACGGCATATAACGTAGCAGCCATCCTAGACCAGTTAGGTTCGTTATGGAACTCCTCGGCTCCGTCACTTTGGGCACAGTTGGAAAATGAGATGTTTCCCCGTTCCTCCATTCGTAATCTGATGGCCGCGACATATGTGGGGACAGATAGGTCTAAGGTGGTCTTGGTAACCACATCTGATGCACTGAAATGCTGGAAATTAGAGGTATGCGCAAATCGCTGGGTGTACTTATCTAATGATCATATACCATTGCAAGCGTTTCAACCTTTGGTCCCACATGTATTTTTGCAGACATGGGAATCGCTGGGCGTAACAGCTCTCTCAGATTTATATGAGGGGAAACACTTCAAATCCTTTGAGCAGTTGGTAAGGGAATATGACGTAAATAAATCCATGTTTTACCAGTATCTCCAGATACGTCATATGATACAAACTATAGCCATCCCAGCTCAACCCAAAAGTCTTTCCCCATATCATAAATTCCTGTTTAAATGGCAAGGTCACAGTAAGGGTCTAGCTTGTAGCTATGATCTAATTTTGAAAAAACAGTCCTCAGGGAAGACAGTTCACATATTACGATGGGAACGGGAGATGGGTTCGACGTTTTCCTTGGCACAATGGATGAAAGCTTCCGGTTGGATTACTCATCACTCCAAATGTGTTAACCATATTGAACTCACCCGTAAAATCCACATGAGATGGTACCTAACTCCTTCCAGATGTGCACACATATTCCAAGGCAGTTCTAGTGGCTGCTGGAGAGGATGTGGTTCCCTGGGTTCCACGTTGCATATGTGGTGGTCCTGCCCTAGGGTGGGGGTACTGTGGAGGGAGGTATTTCGCCTCATTCTTGAAATTATAGGAGAACCTATGAGGTTCTGCCCAGAATTGGCTATTTTAGACATTGGCTTGGAAGACATAATGGCGGAGCATCGGGTACTGATACACCATGTTTTCATTGCTGCTAGAATGGCAATAGCTAAGTCATGGAAATCAACTATCTCCCCTTCTTTATCGGAGGTGATAGGCAGGGTAAATATAGCATGTCATCATGAATCCATGCTTTTACAATCTCCCTCTGGGTATGCGAAGAATTCACGGTATTGGGAGCTTTGGGTAAATTCGAAGTATTACACTTAAGTGCAGAAAGATCGATGGCAATATGACATATTTAATATTAACATTGGTTTGAAAATGGCATAGTAAAGTTCTTACGTTCTTTTGTTGTTATTTTCTGGTTAGGATTATGTATATCCTTCAATGACATATCACATGTATGTATTATTGTACGCAGGTCCATGTTCTGGGACCAAGGATGGTTTTCTTTATTGTTTGAAAAAAAAAGTTGTAAACATTTTTTCAATAAAAATTTATTGATTTAAAAAAAAATAAAGATTTTTTGAAATGTAAAAAAACAAAAATATTGAATGGTTAAAAAAAAAACTTTCCCCATTTTTTTCCTAAAGTAATGTTAAAAAACATAAAAATTACTAATTACTAATATAACTAATATCGCCATGTCCATAAAAGTCTGAATTATTACAATACAACTTTATTTAATCCGCACAGTGAATGCTATAAAAAAAAATGTAAAAACGCTAGAATTGCTGCTTTTTTGGCCCCTTAGCTCCCCCTAAAATGTTTTAAAAAAAGTGATCAAAAAGTCGTATGTACCCTAAAATGTTACCAATACAAACTACAGCTCACCTTGCAAAAAATAAGCCCACATACCGCTCAAATCGATAGAAAATATAAATAAGTTATGGCTCTTAGAATGGGGTAAATATGGTAAAAGTGGTAAAACATAAAAAAATTATATAAATTTCATATTGCGGTAATCATATCAACCCGTAGATCAAAGTTAACCTGTAGTTTTTACCGCACAATGAACACTGGAAAAACAAAACCCAAATAACTATGGTGGGATCACTGTTTTTTGCCCAATTCACCCCACAAATTTGTTGTTGTTTTAGTTTCCCAGTACATTATATGGTACATTAAATGGTGCCATGATAACCTATGATTCGTCCCTCAGAAAACAAGCCCTCATACTGCTATGTTGAATGTAAAATTATAAAGTTATGGCTTTTGGTAGGCAGGGAGGAAAAAATAAAAATGAGAAAACTAAAATTGGCCTGGTAATTAAGGGGTCAATCACTGGATGCTAGTATTATTCAGTCACGGAATAGTAATTGAATAATACAACCACATAGTGACTGTAAAATGCCATCACTTTATCATCATATTATTCAGTCCCTGTACAGCAGTATTTCTGTGTACTGTACAGTATATATTTTTATTGAAGGGGTTGTCCAGGTTGGGGGTTGTTTTTATACGGATGACCTATCCACAGGATAAGTCATCAGTATGTGATTAGTGTTAGTCCGTCACCCGGACTCGCACTGATCAGCTGTTTCGGCTGCCTCTGTCTGCCAGATTCTATGCAAAGTCGGTGTCGGAAACAAAAGGGTCCGACCATTGTATAGTGGCCATCCTGGGTTACTGCAGCTCTGCTCCTATTCTCAAGGTGAGTCAGACTATCATTTCACTGAAGGATGAGATTACATACTGCACATACCCTGTAGAAGCCTTTGGAGAAGAAAGGCGGGAGGAGGGAGCAGTAGCAGAGTGAGAGACATAGACAGAGAGATAGAGATGCTTTTGCAGCTTCTATTAAGTTTTATATCTCACCCTTGTGCTGAATTCACAGCTACACTGCTCATTACTGATGTATAATGTCTTCCACACTGCTGCAGCATCTAAATATGTGATAAAGATATGAGAGCACGATGTCCTTTTCTCTATGTGTCCCATGTATGGGAGACATGATAGCAGTTATGCTCCGCCCACTAGCTCAGGGAAAACTAAGGCCTTATTCACACGACAGTGAAAAACTACACACGGCCGTTTTCAGAACAATGATGTTCTATGGGTGTATTTACACGGCCGTTTTTTTAAATGGCCCGTGAATAATGGGCGTAAAAAAATCAGACATATCCTATTTTTGCCCGTTTTAATGGCCTGACGGCCCCCATAGAAGTCAATGTATTCATTTTTAACGACTGTCAATACATGTCACAACCGTTACAAACGGATCTGTGACATGGGGATTTTCAAGGGAACTACTAGTTCCCTTGCTGGCTATCGGCGGCGTGATGACATACTCACTGATACTCACTGATGACATCATCGCGCCGCCTTCGCAGATCCCGTGAGACTAGCGACCACACCAGAAGAAGACAGCGCTGCATTGGTGAGTGTCATGGCGTCACCTTCACAGATCCCGTAAAGATGAGAGACCTTACCTGAAGAAGGCAGTGCTGCATCAGTTTGTATGTAGGGCATTCAAGTCGGGCTGTGTGGCATCATATACATCGGGGCTGTGTGGCATCTACAGTGAGACTGTGTGGCATCTACAGTGAGGCTGTGTGGCATCTACAGTGAGGCTGTGTGTCATCTACAGTGAGTCTGTGTGGCATCATCTACTTGGGGTCTGTGTGGCATCATCTACAGTGAGGCTGTGTGGCATCATATACAGGGAGGTCTGTGGCATATACAGAGATGTGTGTGGCATCATATACAGGGAGGTGTGTGGCATCATATACAGGGACGTGTGTAGCATCATATACAGGGAGGCTGTAAATTGGTTGTTTTCAGGGGGTTGGGACAAAAAAAGCCTGACAAATGAAATTCATCAGTTTTTTTAACGGCCATGAAAAACTGATATAAAACGGATGTCAAACGGCCATTAAAAAAGGATGACGTTTCAGACCATGTGACCGCTGCAGCTAATCACAGGCTGCAGCGGTCACATGGACTGTCGCGTCATCCAGGGAGGTCGGACTGGATGTCAGAAGAAGGACGCGTCACCAAGACAACGGCTGGGGTATGTATGAACTTATTTTTTTTAATATCGCTGCGTTCCAGCACTGATCAGCAGCCTCTTCTCTCTATCAGTGCTGACAGAGAGAAGGGGCTGCCGATTAGTGCAGTATCTATCTGTATGTGTACCTCTGCCCGCCCGGCCGTTGCTAGGCAATGGCTCTGTTACACATGGACGGCACACGGATGCATTCCGTGTGCCTTCAGTTTTTTTGACGGCCCCATTGACTTGCATGGGCCTCTTGGTCACGGAATCTCGGACCAAAGTAGGACATGCTCTACTTTTGTCAGAACGGAGCAACGGGACCGTCAAAAATCTGAAGTGTGCATGGCCCCATTGAAATGAATGGGTCAGGGTGCTAGCCGTCAGAAAAACGGCTAGCACCCGGAAGAAAAAGACTGAAGTGGGCATGAAGCCTTAGGGTATGTTCACACACACTAATTACGGACGTAATTCTGGCATTTTTGCCCCGAATTACGTCCGAAAATAGCGCCTCAATAGCGTTGACAAACATTTGTCTGTTCCCACGAGGCGTAGATTTACGCGCTGCTGTCAAATGATGGCGCGTAAATATACGCCCGTGTCAAAGAAGTGACCTGTCACTTCTTTGGCCGTAATTGGAGCCGTTATTCATTGACTCCAATGAATAGCAGCGCCAATTACGTCTGTAATGGATGCGGCGTTCAAGCGCCTGCACATGCCGTTACGGCTGAAATTACGGGGATGTTTTCAGGCGGAAACATCCCCGTAATTTCAGCCGTTATGGACGCTGTCGTGTGAACATACCCTTAGAGTTAGAGTTAGAACCTTCAGAGGGGAAAACTGCTTAAAAATTGCCATATACAATAATGGCCAGAATTAGGGTATGTTCACACACAGTGTTTTCAGGCATATTTTGGTGCGCTTACGACTCGAAAAACCCCTAAAAAAAAATGGAAGCTGAACGCCTACAAACATCTGCCCATTGAAATCAATGGGAAAAAACTCATTTAGTTCATACGGGGTGTCTTTTTACGCCTCTGTTTTAAAAAACGGTGCGTAAAAAGATGGTCCATAAAAATAAGTAGCATGTCACTTCTTGAGGCATTTTTTGTAGCTGATTTTCTATTGAACACTATGAAAAATGCCTCAAAAACGCCCCAAAAAACGCCTGACAAGAAGACTGAAAAGAAGCTCCAAATGGGTATGTTCACACACAGTAGCAAAATACGTCAGGCGAAAACAGCTCCTGATTTTCAGACTTTTTTTAACGTTTTTTTTTCACAGCGTTTTTTATGACCGTTTCAATGGAGTCAATGAAAAACGCCTCCAAAAACATCCCAAGAAGTGTCCTGCACTTCTTTTGACGAGCCGTCATTTTACGCACGGTATTTTGACAGCCACATGTAAAATAAAGGCTCGTGGGAACAAAACATCGCAATTCCCATTGAAAGCAATGGGCAGATGTTTGTAGGCGTAATGGAGCCGTTTTTTCAGGCGTAATTCTAGGCGTAAAACCCCCGAATTACATCTGAAAACAGTGCGTGTGAACATACCCTAAGGGCATGCCCCCACGTGGCGGATTTCGTCCGCAACTGTCCGCATCAATGCCGCACCTAATCCGGGTTGCAGATTACGGCTGCGGATCTGCCCAAAATGTGCAGTAAATTGATACGGACTAGCTGCTGCGGACTGCAGGAAAAAGTGCTTCCCTTCTCTCTATCAGTGCAGGATAGAGAGAAGGGACAGCACTTTCCCTAGTGAAAGTAAACGAATTTCATACTTACCGGCCGTTGTCTTGGTGACGCGTCCCTCTTTCGGCATCCAGCCCGACCTCCCTGGATGACGCGGCAGTCCATGTGACCGCTGCAGCCTGTGATTGGCTGCAGCCGTCACTTAGACTGAAACGTCATCCTGGGAAGCTGGACTGGAAACAGAAGCAGGGAGTTCTCGGTAAGTATGAACTTCTATTTTTTTACAGGTTGCTGTATATTGGGATCGGTAGTCACTGTCCAGGGTGCAGAAACAGTTACTGCCGATCGCTTAACTCTTTCAGCACCCTGGACAGTGACTATTTACTGACGTCTCCTAGCAACGCTCCCGTAATTCCGGGAGCCCCATTGACTTCCTCAGTCTGGCTGTAGACCTAGAAATACATAGGTCCAGCCAGAATGAAGAAATGTCATGTTAAAAAAGCAAGACGCATCCGCAGCACACATAACATGTGCATGACAGCTGCGGACTTCATTGCGTAATTTAGAATCTCCATTGAAGTCAATGGAGAAATTCCGCCATGAGTCCGCAACCAGTCCGCCACTGCTCCGCAACAGACAGAGCATGCTGCGGACACCAAATTCCCCTCCGCAGCCTATGCTCCGCAGCGGAATTTTACGCATCGTCTAAACGAACACTTCTAAATTTAAGTGAAAGTCAATGGAGAAACGGCTCCGCTGCGGATTAACGCTGCGGAGTGTCCGCAGCGGAATTCAAGTGAAATTCCGCCACGTGTGAACCCAGCCTAAGTGTTATTACTCATGTACACACAAATGACAGCTTAATTTCGAAACATACAGAGAGAAGAGACCGCAGCACTCAAAGTGAAAAAAAAAGTGGTGTTTTCTTTAATACATCAAAACATTCAACCCTGACAGGGTCTTTTTCAAGCATGCTTGAGAAAGACCCTGACAGCTTTAAAACGTTGCATGTCCATGTTTTGATGAATTAAACGAAAACACCACTCTTTTTTTTCACTTTCCGTGCTGCGGTCTCTTCTCTGTGTTTGGATTCGTGATCCGTTTTGGACCGGGGATACTTACCTGCGTGCTCTCCCCATAAGGTGGGATACTGTTGTTCCGTCTCAATTGCTAGTCATGCTGCTGGATATTCAAGTTTAGCTTAATTTGAAAAGTCACCTGAAAGGTTTGGTGGCCTTTGAGGTGTTAACAAACAGTTAGGGCTTATTCAGACGAACGTAAAATACGCGCGTGCAACGCGCGTGATTTTCACGTGCGTTGCCCATAGCTATATTAGACAATGGGGCCGTGCAGACATGGCAGCGTTTTTTGCGCAGCGTCGCTCCGTTGCAAAAAACTCACGACATGTCCGTTGATTCAGCGTTTTCAACGCATCACGCACCCATTGAAGTCAATGGGTGCGTGAAAACCACGCATGTCGCACGGAAGCACTTCCGTGCGAACTGCGTGTTTGCGCAACAGCTGTCAAAAGGATGAATGTAAACAGAAAAGCACCACGTGCTTTTCTGTTTCCGAACATCCAAACGGAGTGTCTTTGCGATTAGCGAAACCCGACAACCGAAGCTAACTTCACCGGGTTCGGCCAAACTCGTTTTGGCCGAACTCGGCAAAAAAAATTCCGGTCCGCTACGTCGGGAGACATTCACTGTGCATGGTGCTGAAAGAGTTAAACTGTTTCAGCACCATGGACAGTGACTTGCGATCCCAAAATACATGAACCTGTAAAAAAAAACGAAGTTCTAACTTACCGATTACTCCTGTCTCCTTCCTGCAGTCCGACCTCCCGGGATGACACTTCAGTTCAAGTGACAGCTCCAGCCAATCACAGGCCAAGCACAGGCTGCAGCCAATCACAGGCTGCAGCGGTCACTTGGACTGCCGCGTCATCCAGGGAGGTGGGGCCCGATGTCAAGAGAGGCGCGTCACCAAGGACGCGTCACCAAGGCAACGGCCGGGAAGTTCTCGGTAAGTAGGAACTTTATCTTTTTTTTTTACAGGTTTTTCGCTGTTGTGTTCGGCATTCACTGTCGAGGGTGCTGAAAGATTTAGCTCTTTCAGCACCTTGGACAGTGACGGGCGTCGACAAGCCTCATCTCTATGATGCCGGCTGCGCGAAAATCACGCAGCCGCGCATCAGACACGGATGACACACGCAGCTGTCAAATAGTGTTTGCGCGCGTGAAACGCTGCGTTGTTTGCGCGCGCAAAAACGCAACGCTCGTGTGAATCCGGCCTTATACTATCAGATTTTGTGGTAACATTAGTATTCACAGAATTTCATAGGTGCTCTACTCCAGCATTGGGTTTAAGCACAAATATTTATTGTCTCGGAAAAACATAATGTGTTTTAGGAAGATATATTCCACTTAATCCGACATATGAGACTTACATAATTTTTAGGCCCCTCTTCAACGTATTATTTTAGATTGTCTTCAAAAAAGTTCCTTATCCTTGCAAAATAATTTTATATTTGTTTTTGTGTCTGTCCTACGTTTCAGTACATCTCATAATCCAGCACCTGTCCAGTCCTATTCATGCCAGAGTAAAGGAATGTTACTGTATTTTGTTTTTGCTCTTTATTCTCAGTTTAATACCTACAGATGTTCATTTTCTTCACTATGGTTATACTTACTAATGCTATTTTTGTTTATTTTGTACTAGGTTGATATTAATTAACAATAATAAAATATATACAGTATGCAGCATACAGATTCTATAGCTATACTTGTAATGCAATAACTATGTATTAATACATGGCGAGCGCTGAAACAGTTCAAGTGTAGTTCAGCATGTGATTAAAATGTATGTATTCAACATTAAATTAAATATTTAACAAAGTCCTCTTTCTTTCCATATCATTTAAAACACCATCATAGACTTCTATGTTAGTTCTCCTCAGCTAAGTGTCATTTAATAGATTTACATTAAAATATTGTGAAACATGTAAATGCTCCAATACTTTATTATACAAATGAGTTCAGTGCGATTTTTAGTTTATTCATTCTTTAGTTTCTGCTGATTTAATGGTAAAAAGTTAAAAAGTCAAGCAAGGATTTCCATAATAGGCGAGTAGTTATCATATCTGCTAAGTTCCATTTGTCCATATTTTACAGTACAACTTGGTTTTAAATTTTTTGGGGTATATACAGAGAACTGCATTATCAGCAATGTGGTACTGCCACTTCTGAAATGTTCTGTTTCAAAACTGGATACAACTTCCAGTAATGACTTACTGTATATGCTTGTACGGGGTGGAAAAATTAATGTTCACTCTGCTGTAATTTTGTTTTGGTTATTTTACAGAAACCATTGTGATGTTATGTTGCTTGCCTTGTCTGAGCACCGCAATGTTTCTGAGAGTATAGTGGCACCAACACGGTGGTGAGTGTGACACAACAGGAGAGATGTTGGCTGTCGCAGGGGGAATGCAGGGAGGCTTCCACTGCATAGTGAGAGGTCTGGAAGGCCTAGAGAAGAGAAGAGTATGCCAGAAATATGAACAGGTAAAAAGGACTGCGCTGTGAGTCGTGGCAATAGTGAATTATTTGGCCAACTGTGGGTAGACAACATACACCACGTACACTAAAAAATAACAAAGTCTTTTCCCTCCTTGTGAGAACAACTGCCAAGCTTGAGACTGTTTGCCACTACTTAGAACTGTGCCCATTTGTGAACCAGTACACGTTATATCTCAAGCATGGAAAAGTTGTGTTTTGCAAGTTACAATAGGCTGTTGCCTCCCTTACTTATGGCGCCATTTCTCTGCGGGCTGGTTACCACAAAACCCCATCCCTGAATCAGACATTACATGCTGTTAAAATAAACTCTCACATGGAGCTATAACGTTTCCTGCCATTCCCTCTGCCCCCTGTCTTATCCAAACTGCTGAGTTAGAAAATAAAACTTAACTGGAAATTCTCACTTTTAGCGCTGGGGACTAATGGTCATTTTCCCCTTCATTGGTGCTCGGTGTTAGGAAAACGCCTATCACCTTAAATTCACCATGACTACTGTTCTAGCTTCTCGGCGGTTCTGTTTTACTTTGAGCCTATCTCTTTTCTCTGTCTTTCTGCCAATTAGGTGTGGGGTTGTATTTATATATGGCTTCCTCCACCTGGTCTTTGCTTGTGATTTTCCAAGTCTTCTGGTGTTCTGATCAGGCTCTGACACTCCCTGAACTTCTGACTTCTGGACTTCTTGGAAACTGACCATGGCTTGTCTCTCGTTAACCCCTTGTTTACCGATTTTGATTTTCTGCTCCTGGCTGGTTCTGACCTCCGCTTTACATGATTTCTACTTGATCTGTTTTGGACTTTCTGTATAGCCTGAGTTTGCTGTTTTATTTGCACGCTCTCTCCCGGTAGTCTCTAGCAGCCTTTGGGGAATCGCTCAACTTGCAATTCCATAACATTCGGTCTGGAAGTGCCAGTGCAACAAATTAATAAGCACCACCGCTCCTTCTCCAACACATTAAGTGAAACAATGGATCTCCACAGGATGATGGCAATCCAGCAAAGTCAGCAATGTCAGCAACGTCAGTTGGCTTAGTTAGTAAGCTAAGGTCCAAAAACATTTAGGGTATGTTCACACGCAGTGAGCAAAAACTTCTGAAAATACGGAGCTGTTTCAGGCGAAAACAACTCCTGATTTTCAGTAGTTTTTTTAACAAGTCGTGTATTTCGCTGCATGTTTTACGGCTGTTTTTGGAGCTGTTTTTCAATGGAGTCAATGAAAAACGCCTCCAAAAACGTCCCAAGAAGTGTCTTGCACTTCTTTTGACGAGCCGTCATTTTACGCGCCATATTTTGACAGCGACGCATAAAATAAAGGCTCGTGGGAACAGAACATCGTAATTCCCATTGAAAGCAATGGGCAGATGTTTGTAGGTGTATTAGGGGCATTTTTGCAGGCGTAATTTGAGGTGTAAAACTCCCGAATTACGTCTGAAAACACTGCGTGTGAACATACCCTAAGGCTGCTGCTTAGGAAACAAGAAGGACACAAATGTATTCATTAGAGCCGAGATCTTATTTGAAGTTCCTGGGGCTCTGTTGCAAAATCTGCAACAGAGCCCCAACCCACAATGTGTCATTTATAATACTAGTGTCTTATTACGTGACAAAGAGGCCTTTGGGCCCACTCTAGCACCAGGGCCCAGATGAGACTGCTACCACTGCACTCCCTATAACTATTGCACTACAGAGTTTGAAGAACACAACATTTCCATACTTACCAACATTTTAATCCATGCCCCCCCCCCATTATTCCTGGGAACGTCCTCAAAATTACCCATTTCATGGTCTAGTTGGCGTGGCTTAAAATGTGCCTTGTTGGGCATAAAAACTGGCACAAAATTCTGTCACAAAATAAGACAAGTGGTATAAGGATGCGCATGCATTTCTGTGTACATTTTGTGTCTGCCTGGTCTAAGTCTTACTATTAGACAGCATTAGTAAATGTGAAAAATGGAGATGGGAACAGCACTCTTCTTCCTTTTATATCCTTACGGTGTTCGCCAAACCAGGGGCATGGTCCCAGCTTTCCCCACAATAGTAGAAGAAAGTAAGCAGCACTCAAGGAGTAAGGATAAATCTCCAGTGGATTATTCCAGTGTGATATGTTTCAGGTTGTGTAAGCATTAGTAAATGTAGGCCATTGTGTATAGTGCATTCTTTGTACAACCCTGCTGAAAATGTTGGAGCCATATAAATAATGGGTAGCAATTTACTTATGCAGGAGATTTGTTTTTTCAAGTACAGTGTTTATTAGCTTTTATTTCACGATTTAGACTTTAGAATGTTTATATTTACTGCAGCGTGATCCAATCTGTTCTGTTTCCAGTGACATTTTCAGCCTACAGTAAGTACACAATTGTTTTGTACATTGCGTTTTTGCTTTCCACAAAAGGTTTTGTTTTGTTTTATTGTGACCTACACTTTCCAGTATATTGTTAGAATACAGTCCTGCCATTCCAATAACCTTTCTGTACTTGTTCTTAACCCCCAGCAGTCATCACATTTTCCACATATAAGATTAATAACACGGTGGTGAAATCTCATGTGCTACAGAGAAGTAAACAGTGTGTGGTTTTCTGAGATGAGAAAGATAGGTTCATATCTGTAATATGTCTCAGTAATATATTGCCTTGAGGGGTGGAGAGTAAGTGCACCACAGAATGTACACACAGCACGAGGCTTTCTCAGACGTCAAACTATTAGGTGAAATGTTACTGCGCAATATCATTGTGTAGAATGGGGATTTGAACCAATATAAAGCTGTATGTACTGATGTTGCAGAGCTGAATGTTATAGAACCAGGGCCGGACTGGCCATCTGTCAGTTGTGGCAAATTCCAGATGGGCCGGTGAACAGTGGGCCGCCTGCTGGCTGCCCAAATGATCGGTGTCGGACAGTGTCGGCGGCCTGCTGCCTCTCTGAGGGGGGCGGCGGCACCACTGAAACCAGTCACCCCCAGGCCACCTCCTCCTGCACTAATTGTACCTGCCTTACAATGACGCTGATTGACAGGGCAGAATGACTTGCACGGCCAATCAGGGCCCTGTCAATCAGCGCCTTTCAACAACGCTAGCGGCGTGATGATGTCATCGCACCACTTCTGTTGTTGAAAGGTGCTGATTGACAGGGCAAGTCATTGTGCCCTGCCAATCAGCGCTGTCGTTCAGCCCCAGCAGACCTGCTCAGAAGAAAGCGGGCCTGAATTGACACAGGATGGCGTGGGAACGGGATCATGGTGAGTATGTAAAGTTGTTGTTTTTTCCACTTAAAAGTGTGAGTGGCATTATCTACAGGGAGGGAAGCTATATGTGGGACACTAGCTACAGAGGAGCTATATACTGGGCACAATCTACAGGTGGGTATATGTGGGACACCGTATACAGGGGGGCTATATGTGGGACACCATATACAGGGGATTATATGTGGGGCACTATCTACAGGGGCGGCTATATGTGGGGCACAATATACAGGGGAGGCTATATGTGGGACACTACCTACAGGGGGGCTATATGTGGGACACTAACGGGGGGCTTTATGTAATAATAATAATAATAATCTTTATTTATATAGCGCCAACATATTACGCAGCACTTTACAATTTAGAGGGAACATGAAACAAACAATAGCAGACATTACATAGTGACAAAGTTCATTTACAATTCAAACCTGAGGAGTGAGGACCTGAGGAGTCCCGGCACCCCTGGTGGTGGTGGGTACCGGGGTAATAATGGGTGGTTAGTGCTAGCCTCTGCACCGGCTAACACTAAGTACCGCCTTAATAATGGACGCTGTCAATCAGCCAACTGCCATTATCTAGGCACTAACAAAGTTTAAAAAAAACCACAAAGAATTATTTTTTATTGAAATAAGAAATCCCCAACAAAACCCTCGTTAACCATTTTATTAAAATTTGAAAAAACGTAGATCTACGCAGTAGTCCAACGAATCGAAGATGTAGTCAAATCGGTACATCAAAATCTGCAACAACATAAAAAAACAGTTATCAATGTGAACAATACTTCTACTCACCTACACCCATATATACACGCACGCACACACAAACAAACAACCATACACAAACACACACATATATACACAAACACAACAAGATATACACACACACACACACACACACATAAACAGACAAACACACACACATATACACGAACTCACACATATACAAACAAAAACACACATATCCAAACACACACATATACACGAACACACACATATACACAAACACACACACACATATACACAAACAAATATACACAGTTATACACAAACACAACAAGATATACACAAACACACACACACAAAGAGACAAACACACACACATATACACACACATATACACAAACTAACACATATACACAAACACATATACAAACAAAAACACACATACCCAAACACACACATATACACAAACACACACATATACACAAACACACACATATACACAAACACATGTACACAAACAGACCCATATATACACAAACACACACATATACAAACAAACATACACAAACACATATACACAAACACACCCATATATACACAAACACACACACATAAACACACAAACACACACCCATATACACACATATACACAAACACACATATACAAAAACACACACACACACAAACATCTACACACACACACACACACACACACAGTTCACAGCAGCATAGAGTATTTCAGGAGATGAGCGTGCAGATCTTGTGCGGGGTGGTGACTTGCCAATCATGTGAAGGTGTTATTGAGGACAGGAGTGGAGGAGAGGTAACAGACTGAGCTACGTAATGGTAAGAGCAGAGTTCACAGCAGCACAGAGTATTTCAGGAGAGGAGCGTGCAGATTTTGTGCTGCTGTGAACTCTGCTCTTACCATTACGTAGCTCAGTTGTACCTCTCCTCCACTCCTGTCCTCAATAACACCTTCACATGATTGGCAAGTCACCACCCCGCACAAGATCCGCACGCTCATTTCCTGAAATACTCTGTGCTGCTGTGAACTCTGCTCTTACCATTACGTGGTGACTTGCCAATCATGTAAAGGTGTTATTGAGGACAGGAGTGGAGGAGAAGTACAACTGAGCTACGTAATGGTAAGAGCAGAGTTCACAGCAGCACTGAATCTGCACGCTCATCTCCTGAAATACTCTGTGCTGCTGTGAACTCTGCTCTTACCATTACGTAGCTCAGTCTGTTACCTCTCCTCCACTCCTGTCCTCAATAACACCTTCACATGATTGGCAAGTCACCACCGCGCACAAGATCCGCATGCTCATCTCCTGAAATACTCTGTGTTGCTGTGAACTCTGCTCTTACCATTACGTGGTGACTTGGCAATCATGTGAAGGTGTTATTGGGGACAGGAGTTGAGGAGAGGTACAACTGAGCTACGTAATGGTAAGAGCAGAGTTCAACAAACCGAACAATACCCCAATTGGTACTAGTGGTCCTAGTGACTAATTTTAACAAAACCAGAAAAAAGAACAAGTCACGACCAGGTAATTGAAAAAATACAAACAATCTTTATTAAAGTCAATTAGACACACAGAAAAAAACATATAACAGTTATACATAATAAAATACCATAGACCCTCAAACAGAAACGGAATCCAAACATAAAAGCAGAGTGGCCCCCCAGATGTACAAATGGTCCAATACCTCCTATACATGGCTAAAGTGCATACATATAGATTACTGAGCAGGTGCTAGGCGTGGTACGCCCTGCACAGATGGACACATAAGTGCAGGAGATGAAAATAGGAGACCAGGACCGGGAGAGGGGTTAAGCAGAGGTCCCCTCTCCCGGTCCTGGTCTCCTATTTTCATCTCCTGCTACGTAGGTGTAGGTATACTATATTGCCTTGCATGTTATGTATACTTAGGACTGCACTTTATATATACTTTTTTATATTGCACTTATGTGTCCATCTGTGCAGGGCGTACCACGCCTAGCACCTGCTCAGTAATCTATATGTATGCACTTTAGCCATGTTAACTGATCGGCAGTAACTGTTTCAGCACCCTGGACAGTGACTACCGATCACAATATAGAGTAACCTGTAAAAAAAAAAAGACGTTCATGCTTACCGAGAACTTTCTGCTTCCTCCAGTCCGGTCTCCTGGCCGTTGCCTTGGTGACGCGTCCCTCTCGAAATCCGGCCCGACCCTCCTGGATGACGATACAGCCCATGTGACCGCTGCAGCCAATCACAGGCTGCCGCGTCAGAAAAGAAAGTCGGACTGGAGGAAGAAGAGGGACTCGTCACCAAGACAACGACCGGGTATATATGAAATGCTTTTTATTTTATTTTTAATCAGCAGCCTCTTTTCTCTATCAGTGATTGATAGAGATAAGTGGCTGCCGATTTGTATAATATTTTTGACCGGGTTCGGTCAAAACGGGTTCGGCCGAACGCGGTGAAGTACGGACTCGCTGCGAACCGAACTTTTCCGGATGTTCGGACCGAAACCGGGTTCGGTTGTCCCGGTTCGCTCATCTCTAATTGTAATATTTCGGACTTGTACAGACACGACGATACCACTTCTGTAAATTTTTTTACTTTTTTTTACATTGTGCTTAGGAAAAATGGGAAAAGACTGGGTTTTTGAACTTTTCATATTTTTTTTACTATATATTAAAAATACTTTATTTTACTGTTTTTTACTTGTCCACTTAGGGGACTTGAACCAGCAATCTTTGGTTTGCTTGCATGATATACTGCAATACTAATGTATTTCAGTATATTGTTATACTGAAACTCTCCTATGAAGCCGTTTAAGGGGTTAAATGAGTGGGATTGCGCTCGTTACACTAATGCATCAGCTGTAAGATGCAGATGACATCCTCATTCTATGGAGAGGGCTCCCCCGTGAGCCCACTCCATACTCCCCCACCCACTTGTGCCGTATATAAATGGCGGATGGTGGTAAGGGGTTAAATGAATAAATTACAATTTATTCTGAATATTTTGCTACAAATTTTATATCAATCTACTCAGCTCATCCTGCTCTATAACTTGCGGCCTACAGATTGTACTGCATTGTCAATGTGACAGGTTCCCTTTAAGGGTGGGTCCGGATGTGGCAGAGTTTTTCTGCCACAGATTACCTTGAGTCCTTTACAAATCCAGAGCAAGAAAAAGGGGGAATGCTACCGTAGTTTAGCCTTGTTTAACTCATTTCTATCTCCAAATAGAATCAGACTGGATTAACATAAAATCAAGAATTGTTGTTTTAACTCTATATAAGTATTTATTTTATTATGCTTCAAAAAAGTCTTTTTTTAGGTGATCAACTGAGTCTGAGACATTTTTTTTTAAATGCACAGTGACGTTCATGTAGTACATCCTCGGCGGGAGGTAATCCGTGCACACATACACAGTGATCGCACAAGCAAAACACACAACACTACAACTGTGCCCGAGCAATTACTATTAGAAGTGTCACTGTGATTGACTGCCAATATCCCTTCCGCACTGATAGCTGGGTTTGGAGAAAAGTTAGATCCCTATCAGTTGCCGTTGTATTTTACTTGCACAGGCAATAACATAATGTCATATACTGTAGATATATGACATTATATTATAGTTAATAAATGTGTAAATGTAAAATAAAAATATGTAGAAGTATTTAAAGATTTTAATAACAAAAAATGCATAACTCAGGTCCAGGCATTGTGCAGAGAACAAGTAAATGGGACTAGGCTTCATCATTCTAGCAATTGGTTGGGGTCCAAGAAGTCAGACGCCACCGATCAGCAAATGACAGCATATATTAGTGATATATCATCACTTGCTGTGACTGGAATAGCCCTTTAAGTAAACTGACTTTATGAAATACATTAATATTCAGTTACCATCTGAATAAATCATCTGTGCTCCATCCTTGTTATCTGACAGTGAAAGCCGAATAAGCTTTCTGCATAGTCTGTGATGTTCTGAGGGTAATGACTATGTAAAAATATTACCCCATATGCAAAAATGCCATGTTTGTCTTAGAAGTTTAAGGATAAATATAGCAAATTTTGCTGCAGTTAAAGTAGCGGGAGAGTTCATTAAAAAGTCAAGATTAAAAGTCACTGTTAGTCTCAGAATTGCTGAATATTGGGTAAGTTTTGCCTGAAAAAAAGAAAATGTAATAATGTAATTACCACTGAAAAACAGAAAGTTAATCTACCAGAGTGATCACCTGAAAAATAGGCAATTTAATGTCCTTGTTTAATCAGAATGCCCTACTAGGGTATATGGATGTCAAAGAGGTGGGTGCTCTACTCGGTACCCCTCTATGAGCCAGAGTGATAAACAACCGCACTTTGGTGGACTTGAATTGGTCATATATGAATGCAAAATGCATAGCTTGCTGAATCTTCCCCCAGCAAAATCAGCTATGTGCCAGGAATCTCAGGAGCCAGACCCATGGTGATCTATGATGAGACGAGAACGTGGTCAATTAATGGTGACAATTGGGAAAAAAACATCTTTTATCTATAAGCACCTTTTCATTTTTTCATTATTAGATTCACATCAATGCAATTGTTAATTAAAGTGAGCTACCCCAATCATAAACTTGGAACTTTTACAAGTAATTAAAAAAGATATACAGATCATCCAACCAACATATTTATACATAGTAAATACACAGCAATTAGGTCACCTTCAATGTATTTTTTAAGACTATTATAATCTATATATCAGTGAACACAGATGGGGGTCTCCTCAAAGAGCTTTTCCAGTGACTAAATAAAAACATCATAAAAAAGATTGCATAGGGTTCTAAAGTTATTTGCTGTGTTTATTTTTTTTTTTAAATACACTTTACTGCCAAAAGTAGGATGGCAAATGGAAGGGAGTTTTTAATAGGAGCTTCCTCACCTGATCCAGCACGCAGACGCAGAGAATTTTGACATTTTTGAATTACTGCATTCCAAGAGTCAACCGACGTTCACCATGCTGTATAATAGACAAGTTAAGTTTATTCTACAGCAATACTGAATTTCTATATTTTTTTTATATTTTACTGCATTTGCACAATAAATTTGTTTTTGTGTTGCCATACTCTAAGAACCATAACTTTTATTTTTGCCATCGACGGGCCTTATGAGGACTAGTTTTTGTGGGACAATTTACTGGTTAACTGTTATTCCTTTTTTTTTTTTTTTTTTAAACAGGGGATAAGCAAAATAAAAAATAACATGTTGATTTTTTCGTTTTTACTCCATCCCCGTGCTGTACATGTATGCCATTTTGTGCCAACGGGTTAAATGGGTTAGCCCGGCAGTGGACTTTAAATGTGCTACATGGTTGCCATTCAAATAATTGATTGACAATGTAACACATAGATAGACTGGGTTTGGCAGAGCGGAATCTACTAATACTCTACTGGGGGATGCCCTTCTATGACATTGATAGGGCATATACTGGGAACAAATTGGTCGGCACTCCGTATATAGTGTAGTGCCCTGGAAAGGTGATGAACCCACGATAATATGTAGAAAATCCCAACACACACTCTTTGCTTTATGTTGTCTTTATTTCATACACGTTTCTGCTTAAACTCGATAGGTGTAATGTCCGTGGCTGCGGGCTGTCAGCTCCAACCTCCCCCTGATAGCCACAGCCACGAGTCGGCAAGCGCTGGCCCCAGCCTCCTCCTCATTAGACGCCAGTGCTCGCGTCCACTCACCTCTGACGGATCCCGTAGGGTGCGTGCGCGCGCTCGTGCCCGCTCTTAAAGGGGCAGTGCGCACACCGGACCTCATGGACGAACTTTGACCCGTGAGTACCCTGGACTATAAGAGGGGTCCAGCCCCCTAGTTCTATGCCTGAGTGTTGTTGTGTTCCCTTAGTCTGTCTATGCAAATGGTCCCCTAGTGTTTCCTGCTCCCAGTGTTTCCTGTTCCTGTTCCTGTACCTGTATCCCGATCTAGTGCCGTGCTTGCTATAGTCGTGCTTCTCCACGCCTGATGTCCACCTGCTGCCTAGTTCCTGCCAAGCTACTGTCCGTGCTGCCACAGGTACCCTATATCCTATAGACTCAGACCTGTGCCCTGTTGGCCAGCTGCCTTACCGCCAAGGTCGAACGGCCCAGTGGGTCCACAGACCCTTCGTGACAATAGGGCATATGGCAGGGGTTGTCTTTATGAGACAAGACCTTTAAGATTTTAAGACAAGTCCCCCACATTTTCCACTTGACAAGTTTGCATTTGAAGGACAAATGCTCTCTAAATGCCATCAGTAAGTGATTCAGACAACTTCTGCACATGTATAGTGTTCCTTAATACAGAATCTCTTAAATGAAAAGCCATCAAAATCAATAGTTGCTTTACATAAAGAGAGGTGTTAACATACTAAAGCATAAAAGGCATCCGAGATTTAATTATATTGTTGTTGTCAGTGGCATCTACATATTTTATAGCCTCAGTAATGACTTCTAATGTGTAATGAAAACATAATTATTCAGAATTATAATGGTATACAATTAGACTTTGTTATGATTAATTGCCGGCTTCATTTCTTTTATGAATGGGTTCGACCTGCTGCATTCCTCCAAGTAATGACAAAGACAGAGATCATGCAATGGGATAGTAATACATAAAAAGTAACCAGTCACCAGCTGTTCCAATGTAATTAATGGTAAGACAGAACTAGCATCTCTCAAACAGAAAAATGAGATTATACTCTAGAGGGTATGTTTAATCTAGCTTGGACAAGGTCACGTAATTATGGCAATGAAGCGTAAAATGACAGCAACGCCCAAAAATTGCCAGGAGATGAGTGGAGATTGTGTTCAGAACAACCAGCTCACTAGCTGATCTTGATAAGAGTGTGATAAATTGGTGTACCACATTAAGAAAGCTTAATTGTTTTTACCCCAAAGGAGCTGTTTTACAACAGACTGGAAGTTATACTGATACTGATAGCTGGATTTTTTTTCTAATTTTAACAGCCCACTTCTATTCATGTGTACAAATAAAAATATAGTCAGAATAGCAGTGGTGGGGGTCACATATCCTGGCTAAACTTTGATTGCAACACTAAACCTCCCATTACCCTAAAAAAATTTAGTAAGCACATCTTTGAGCTGTGCTCTTTGTGTTTAGCCGTGTGAAACTTAATACCGATATAGGCACCAATGGAGCTCACAGATGCACAATGGAATACAGCCTGTATCACATAAGAATGCAAGATGCTTAGCAGGGAGATTTGTTCATTTGTGCTACCTGGGGGGACACTGTGGATGTTGCCTCAGTGTAAAAAGTTACAAGCAGCTGAAAACAGATGTGAACCACATTGCCTTTTTCGAAGTCTTGCTCATCAACAGTTAGTCTAAGGGCTCATCCAGACAAGCATGTATCTCATCCATCTGACGGCCGGTAAAACAACGGCCATCACATGGACTCATGTATTTCAATGGGGCCATTCACACGACCGTTGTTTCAACGGAGCGTGTCAAGGGTCCGTGTAAAAATAGGACATGTCCTATTTTACTGCGTGTCACGCATTCCTCCATAGACTCTAGTCTATGGGAGATCCATGACAATGCGTCCTGCTTGGGTGAACCTCGGACGTGAAAAACTGCAGTTTTCTGTACAATGACACGCAGAGTCCCTATAGGTCTGTATTACAGACCAGTAGGCATTCCATATGGTTCCTCTGCATTTTTCCTTTAGAAGCTAGTGTTATAGGAAAGATACTTGCATAACACGGAATGTGGTATTAAATTGCCTCAACTTTTCAGATTACATCTAAATTTGTGATTAAAAAATTCTCTGTGTGCCTCTCAGAGATGCACATGAGTATAGTATGGGCCCGTTCCAAACTATGGGCGGTGTATTACAGATCTGTACAAGACAGAACCAAAATACAGCCATATGCATGAGACCTAAGGATTACGCTTTGAATAGATCTCCCCGTAATCTGTTAGGTGAACCCACCACAATATGTCATCCAGGTCCAACAATATCTGTAGGAGTCTCCTTCATTATACTGCATTGGGGATATGTACAAAACTCTTCACTGTTCCCTCTTACTTTATACTGCGAAGACGACAACCATTGTCTGTACCATGAAAGAGAAACCTTTCTGATCTCAATGGCAGAGTCTCCAAGTAAGAATGGGGGAGGGGAAGTCTCATAACTCCTGGAAATGCTACCCAAAGCTGAAGCTTTTATGCAGAATCCTCCTTTAAATGTCTTAAAGAGTTCCGTTTTGATGTGAACATTGTGAGGAGTATTCATCCATGGTTTATACTTTCCAATCCACTATCTTTGATCAATTTTGTGAGTAAAATACCACGGCTTGAACATAAAAACCCATAGAAGCCATTAACCATGATGAGCATATCTAGCTTCCTTGTATCTCGTATGTATTCTCAACCGTGCTCATTTTTCACTACGGGGAATCTCTGCGCGCAAGAGGAGTTTCTATGTTATTATTTGATATATCTCCACTTTAATTTTCTTTACTCATAATAAATTGTCCTTCAGCTGTAACCTCCCCAGTTTTAATGCAGTTTAATACAGATTTTATTTGAATACGATAAAGGCAATCCTTTACGCCATCAAGCATCATTCTAGCAAGGTAGATCAATTGGAAAAATAAAAATATAATTTAACCCCTGCAGGCAACAGCAATGTCACTGGTTCTGATGAACCCTTCAGCTAGGATAGATTAAATAGGAAATAATGTACAAGTCTTCATATGCATGAGGCTAGATTGCAGACAACGAATGATCAAATTTTACATAGTGCAATCACATTTTTCATATGGATGAGTTATTCTATAATCTCAATCCCTGGGGAATCTATAAGAATGGAATTTGTAAAGCTTTATATGAGCAGACATTTGTTGAATATTTATGAGTTCCATTTTATACATTAAATCGACATATTCTACATCGCACACAAATACAGGTTGGAGTATCACTTAGGATAAATATGTTTCAAATACATAAACACAATATGCAAAGTTGGATTGTGTCTGCCATACTAAAACCGGGCCGACGTGGGTGGGAGATTTGCTCTGTGTTTATTACACAAGCGTGCTTACAAAATCTTTATATATTGCTAAATATGACAAATTAGCAGAAGATTCCAGCAGGAGAAACAAGCATACAAAGTGACACTTATTTAAATTCCATAGAATCAAAGGAATGTTCTTCATATCCAAGGACCTGAAGGAATAAAAATTCACAGCTTATCAAGTCTAAAGCAGTACTGAGTCAGAAAGTTTAATTTCAAATAGCAATTATACAGGAGGAAGCGACCGTATCTATGCATTAATGCTTTATGGAGGGATTAACCTGTTAAGCTGATAGTGGCCTGTTAATGCCCTATTTTTTAGAGCTTAGTCTTATTATAGCTAATAAAATCTTTGTGATTAGGTATAATCTGCTGCATATTCTTTATATAACAGTGGTCCCTTAAGGGACATGTCATACCAGAGTGGGTCATTTACGCCTCCATACCTAGGGAAAATGTTAACTGTGTGCTAGCAAGATACAGAAAAGGGATGATAGTAACATTATTAATAGAATGCACATACATGCACATATGTTCAATGGAAACGTCATTTTTAAAATAGGATTTTACTAAATGCCCTAAAGATCTTTGATCTCAGATGTTAAGCAGGGAGAGAGGACAGGTACAGTATCCTTTGCAGTCAAAGTTTTGGTGTTTTTCATGCTGATAGATATGAAGTTCTCCACTTACATTAGGCCAGGAATAATGCGGCAACCAAATCTACAGCAGGCAGGAGGGATCCCATTGTGATGTGGGAATAACTGGGAAGGTTTACCCTTCAAGTTCCAGCCAGTGATCTGTGATGTTGTTTCCCATCAGTCCCAGAGGAAATTCCAGTTAGCTCAGATTCCGACAAAATAATGGACCCAAAGGTTCAGTAGAAGACAAACCAATTTGATGCTGATTTAGAGGCCATTATTTGCTGCAATCATACAGATGTGTCCTTCTTTACTAGAGATGAGTGAAGTGATTCGGTCCCAATTTCCCCAAAGTTTTGGATTTGCCGAAATCCGAAACTTTTTGGGGTTTGAATTGTCAAAATGGCGGCAGCCGGTGAGAAGGGGAGATAAAAATGCATACTCTCTACATCCCCTGGTCTCCCGACGCGTCCATGCCGGCGGGTGAGATGATGTAACTGTCCAATGTGAATGCTGCAGCGGTCACATGGGACAGCTACGTCATCTCACCTGCCAGCAGGGACGTGTCGCTATGGGAGACCAGCGGAGTTGGTGAGAATGTTGTTTTTTTTTGTTGAATCTCAAGTGCCCTGACTGCTTTGTTTGACTCTATGATGTCTTCTAGGACTTTTTTCCACTTGGATACAGTCCTAGAAGACATCAGAGGGTCTGACAGGGCTATCGGGGGACATGTGATTTGTACCGAATTTAATCAGACCAAACTGAATTTCAGGAAATTCGCTCATTACTATTCTTTACCTTTGTATTTATCACAACATATCCTGAAATGTGTAACGCGAGATCACCTGCTTTGAAAAAAATAAAAATAATTGTGATACTTTGTCACAAGATGTCTATACTATATGTGTCTATGTGTGGCCACCTAGTGGTTAAGATGTGAACTGCAGCCTGTCAAGCGTTTTGCTAGCATGTTGTGATATTGTTGTAACGGCCACAGCTCTCAACCACCGCCATATACTTACCGCCGCTCCTCTACCACGATCTCCACTTCTGACGACCTCCCAGGCTGCTGACGCTCTGCTCTAAATTATCCACTTATCTTTCCCTGGGTATAAGGGTCCTCCCATTCCTGTACACCTTGCCTAATCTATTAGGTTCTTCCTAGCTCGTATTTCTTGTAATTGACCTCTACCTGTACTTTTTGACTATGCTTGCCTGCCCTGAACTTTATCTAATAACACGTAACAAACCTCTGCCACCTGCCCTGACCCTTTGTCCAACCAACAGTGAGTGCCCGTGTGCTGCCTGCCCTGATCTTTGCTTTACCTGACCCTGCATATTGGTTATTGATTTTGCACTACTCCTGTTTACGTTGGCTGTCACCAAGGCGCTTGAACCACAACCCCCCATCCAGCTACACCCATGGAATTTGCAGTTACTGACCTCAAGTTTGGCGGTGGTTTTCCTGATTTTGCTATGGTGCTCTTTGAGTTTTAGCTATATCCCTCATATTAAATGAGGCATTGGTCAACAGAAGCCAGGATACTGGTGACTAGTGGTGCCTGTACAATGATTTAGCTGGGCAGTTGTAATAAACATAGACAACCAGATAATCAGATTAATTCCCTACATCCACATCTTTTTATAAAATACGTCTGTTTAGACAGGCCTATCAAATTCCCTGATTGGAATTCTTTCCTTTTAAAACCCCTCTTCATTATTTTTCAGAACCTTACCCCCTTATTCAGCAGTATCCCCCACACTTCTTGCACCCTAAAGCACTTCATGTCTCTCATACACAGATACTGTCTGGCGACCGGCTCATGCAGCTTTATGTTTACTACACCATGTTTATAAAAGATTGCTGGACCATCGTACTTAACAAGCACGTTTTACATTTTGTTCACCCTCATTCTCTTAAATTGTAAGTTCTTGCGAACAGGGTCCTCACTGCTCTTGTTTGAATTGTTAATTAGTTTTGTTACTATTTAATGTCTGATATTGTTTTGTTCATGATCCCTCTGAATTCTACTAAAAAGTGCTAAGGAATATGTTTGTGTGTTATATCAAAATAAAGATTATTATTATTATTATTATTATTAATAATAATAATTAAAAATTAATGGGAAGGTATAGGAGCTGCCAACTGCAATTAACTTTTTCTTAGAAAAATGGCAGCTTTAGAGTGCATTTATGCACCAGATTACTGTTTTCATTTACCTAATTTGCATACATTTTCACAAATGTATTTGGTAATCTAACTAGGTACATGATGAACAACCTACCCATAAATCAGAAAGAAAAGAGAAAAAAGAAAAATGATAACAGCTCCACCTTCAAAAGGACCAGTAGCCAGTTTACATTTACAGTATTTTTGTTCTTGGCAATGTAAAAAAAAAAGGCATTTGGGTAAAATCACAATTACATGAAGGGAAAGAAGTGCACACAATAAGAAAAACAAAACTTACAACATATAGCAAAAATCTAATAACAATTACCAACTCAATTGACTGCACAAATTACAAGAAAGTTGTTCCATAACTCTGTCCCAAAAAGACAAGCATCATAAATGATCATAAAACTTCCATAGAAATGAATACAATATTATTAATAATAAAAGTGGAACAGTGGGAAATGTGGAGACCATAAACTTTAAGATCCTAAGAATACAATAAGAAATTAAATTTATATATTACATTACCGGCCTTCCTAAAGTACCTTTATGATAGAATTGTCCTTTAAGGCTAGCGAGGGCCACTTATGAATGAGAGGAAGCTATAAATCCAAAGGTGCTTTTATATTTTTTCTAATTAATTTCACATATTTTTGGAGAACAAATCAATGTCTATTTTAAAGTTTATGTTTAACTTTAATATATTTTTCAATAAATTATTGGTGTTTTATGTGCTGTGAGTTTTATGTTTTCCTGTGGAGTATTTACTTCTGTTTGCACATCTTGCCGCATAAAGCTCCTTTTTAACTGAAAAATGTTACACCTTATGTATTCTGAAAACAGATTTCTAAATTTTCTCAGGTAAAGCTGCAAATTAAAATTTCAGCAAACTTCTTTACAGTTCATACGGTGGTTGGTTTCAAGTCTCTATTAGGGCCAGTTCACAAAGAGTTTTTAAGAAGTTTTTTGATACGGAAACCGCGTCGGAAAATGCGCCAAAAAACTGCCGAAAATGCCTCCCATTGATTTCGATGGGAGACGAAGGTGTTTTTTTCCCGCGAGCGGAAAAACCGGCGAGCGGAAAAAAGAAGGTACATGCCCTATCTTCAGGCGTTTACGCCTCTGACCTCTCATTGACATCAATGGGAGGCAGAGAAAGCGTATTTTGCGGCGTGCCGTGGGTGAAAAACGCAGCGAAAATCGGCTTGCAGGCAGAGCAAAATCTGCCTCAAAATTCCAAACGGAAATTTGAGGCAGATTTTCTGCCTGCAAAAAACTTTGTCTGAACCCAGCCTGTATATAGAAAGGAAGCATTCAACATCTGAAGGAAATGATTACTGTATTCATTTTGGGTATCGTATCTCTCAAATATTTTTTTCAACATCACTTCTTCATACATTTCTTGTATTTTAATGCTTAAATCTTCCACAAACTAAAAATATTATTTTGGTTAAACCTAAGAGAAAATGTTACTGCTCTTTACAAATTTGTAGAAGTGTAGCATTTTATTTTAAAATTCTGGCCTTTTTTATCTCAATCCATAAACTTTCCATTTATTCTTTTGAGCCAACAGAGAAGGGCCAACAACTACATTTTTATTCACAGTCATTAAAAAAAAACATACTATGTTTCGTGTAAACTGCTCTAAACCATTACCATGGACTGACGTCTATTGCATTTTTTACCAACTATCCATGAAAAAAATGGCTAGTTGACATCTTTGCATTTGTAAATTAATAAGTAGATAAAAAATGTAAAATGTTACACCGCATTCCACATTAAGAGCATAATCAGATATCAAATCTCTTGTTGTAGGTATGATTACCTGGAAATCTTCCCTACAAAGATCACACTGTAATTGAAATCAATGGAATTCTAAAGCGACTATTACCCATTATCTAAAAAGTGAGGGAATGAGCTTATATACTCCCAACAATCTTCACTCCTGTCATATACAATTTTATATATATATATATATATATATATATATATATATATACACAATTATATACAGTTAGGTCCAGAATTATTTGGACAGTGACACAATCTTCATGATTTGTGCATGCCACCACATTGGATTTGACATGATACAACTGAGATACAGTTGAAGTGTAGACTTTCAGGTTTAATTCAAGGGGTTGAACAAAAAAATCCTGTAAAACATTTAGGAATTGCAACCATTTTCCTACACAGCCTCCTCATTTCAGGGGCTCAAAAGTAATCAGATAAATTAACATTACCATAAATGAAAAAACATTTTTTTTTAATCATTTGTAGAGAATCTGTAAGGGGGGATTCAGACGAGCGCGATTTGCGCGCGTGCAGGCCGCGTATTTTCTGCGCATCACGCACAGCACTATAGAAGTCAATGAGGCAGTTCAAACAGTGCGTGATTCTTGCGCAGCGTTTGTTCGCTGCGTACTATACGCGACAGGTTCAAAAACTCTGCGTATTTCACGCATCACGCACCCATTGAAGTCAATGGGTGCGTGAAAATCACGCATGTCATACGCTGGCAGCAGCTGCGAACGCGCGTTTTTCACGCAGGACACGTTGTCTCAATGCAAATGAGTTTGAACTAACTAGTTGAAACCAGCAGAAAAGCAGGAAGTTGGTTAGACAGCAGGTTTTGCAAAAGAGGCCACACCGTTTGCAAAAGCACCACAAGCACTTTGCAGGCATGCCTCGGCAGATGGATGTTGGGAAGCTCATTCGGTTAGTTCAGGAGCGGCCGGAGGTCTGGAACACCCATGCGGAGTCGTACCATGACCGCACATTGAAGGAGGCAGCATGGGAGCAGATAGCAGAGGCGCTATTTGAGCAGGAGTGGGCCGACAGCCGCACCCGTGACCGGCTACAAATTGGTGAGTGGATATCTGTGTGTCGCCATTGATGTGTATAATGACATCCATATTGGATATTGCGTCCCTGCTGAATAATTGCCTGTCATTACCAACGTTTCGGTTCAGTGCCATCTTTATATATAGTATCATCAACTTAGGCTTGTTCTTGTGTAGACGTGTGTTTAATAACACCAGTTTATACATGCACTGTCTGTGTGCGCACTCACATCTGCTGAGTTGAATCAATGATGTGTTCTTATTCATCATACAGTGGACGATGTAAAGAGACGGTGGCGCAGCTCGAGGGACCAGTTCCGTCGAGAACATGGATCCGGCGCCCGTAGCGGAGATGGTGGTCCCCAAAAACGGCGCTACATGTACTACGAGCAGCTGTTGTTCCTGCGGGAAATAATGGACATGCGACCGTAAGTACTCGTTGTTGTCCCTTTGTGGCCACGTCACCCTCCAAACATGTTACATACCCCAAAACGCCTTGGTGTTTGCACATGACATTTGTTTCCTCAACTGACGTGTCCCCTATATTATAGAACTAGCGACACTCTGGATGCTTCAGAAGAGGAGGCACGGCCCCAGTGTAGCCAGGCGTCCGAAGCCGCTGCTCCCCTGGTCGCCCTCACCCCGGAGGCCACTAGAGAGGATCCTGGTCCAGTCGCCTCAGCGCCTGAAGCAGGACAACCGGACCAAGTGGCACCTAGACAAGCAGCACCCCGCCGCAGACGTCCTGGTAACCCACCCGCAGCTGCACAGGTGGACGCCCGTGTTCTGGAGTACCTGCGCCGTGCAGCCGATGAGGACCAGCACGATTTTTTTTGCCGGAGCATGGCACCTTTGATGCGGCGGGTACCAGAGGATAGGTTGGTGCGGCTGCAAATCAATATGCTGTCTTTAATCGACTGTGCGACACCCCCGCTAAGTCCAGGCCGGTGCTTTACTTCTCTGGAGCACTGGCGTAGTGTATATATGCCCTCAGCGCGTGCCCATGTGCCAAGGCCCTCCCAACCTGCCCCCGTCTTCTCGCAGATGGCGCAATACCCTCCTGCCCCAAGATACCTCTCCCCTGCCCCAATGCCTGGGCCAGTCCATCACTTTCCTCAATACTCCATACCTGGGCCAAGTTTACAGGCTCACATGCAGCCTCAGGGTTACCACCCGCAGTATCAACCCCAATATGCTGTGCAGGAACAGGCTCCTCAGGGCCGGGGACAGCAGAGTGGTGCGGAACGGTCGGGTTACAGCTCGCCGACCCATGCCTATCAGAATCTTTAGGGGCTCTTTTTTTCTACCGACACATGTTAGAAATCGATGACATGCTAGGAATTTGTTGTATATGCATCATGTTGGTGCACTTTTTTGTTCGGGTATGTTTTCCCGCCTCTGTATTTATTTGGCTGATATGGCGAGTATGTGCCACAAACATGACTACTACTAAAGTTCGATATTTTGAAGTTCTGTGTGGACAATCCTTTTGTTACCTTGCACACCTTTTCGACTGCCTCTACCGCTAGGAGGTGCTGTTGCCTTAGAGGTTGTGACGGTATTAGATTTCTCCACCACATCTTTGAGGTCTTCGTTGTTCGGAAGGGGTTTGGAATACCAGGAACTCAGCTGTAATTAGTATAGTTAGTGTTTGGCCAGAACTAACTTTACTCCCCCCGAAACGCTCACATACATATAGGCCAGGAAATACATAGTTTCCACAAGAGGATGTGATGTCCATGCATTCCTGCCGTCTAAAAAGGGTATTCCAAGCGCCTACCGAGCTTTAAGCTCGCAACCCACGTCAAGGGGCCTCAAGTTTTGCGAGTCCCTAACCCTCCCCCACACCCCCCCCCCCCACCAAAAAAGGCCTTGAGGGATAAACAGACGTTCTCTCAAATAAGATTAACTTCACCACAACTCAAATGGCAGCGTTCTGGCAGGTCACTTCTCAAGCCTGCCTGGCAAAATACTCGGCAAATTGGTGGCGCACTCGCTGCCCACATGTCGGTGGCCGGCCAGGCCGAGCAGCCTGGCTCAGGCTGGTGGTGGGTGCAGATGTTCCCATATATTCCACATCATGAGCGGCATCATTGATGCGGGTAAAGTTGTGCAGCACAACACAGGCTTTGATCACACATGTGACATTTGACGGCGACAATTGCATTGATGTCATCAGGACCCTCCACTTGCTGGTCATGATGCCAAAGGCACATTCCACGACTTTCCGTGCTCTGCATAGTCGCTGATTGAAAATGCGCCTACGGTTATCCATGCCCCTCCGCGCAAATGGCCGCATTACGTGTTTGCTGAGGGCAAAACCTTCATCTGCAACCATAACATAAGGAAGGGGTGGCCCGCTGGTGCCAGGGAGGATGCTAGGCTCGGGGACATCAAGTTGGTTGGACATTAGACGCTGTGCCATTCTAGATGAGCGAAAAATGCGTGCATCCGCCGAGCTGCCATAGGACCCGATGTCCACGATGGTAAAGCAGAAATTACAGTCCGACAACGCAAGCAAAACTATTGAAAAATACTGCTTGTAATTGAAGTAGCGAGAGCCAGAGTGGGGCGGTTTCTGCACACGGATGTGCTTCCCATCGAGTGCACCAATACAGTTAGGAAATTGGGTGTCGCGTTCAAACTGCTGCGCTATGCGAAGCCAGTGTTGGGCCGTAGGCTGAGGGATCACGCTGCTCTTCAATCTCTGCCACAGGACCACACAGGTTGCTGGGACAATGCCGCAAATAGTGGAGACTCCAATTAGGAATTCAAAATGAAGGGCATGGTAGCTAATGCCGGTCGCCAAAAAACTACAGAAATTCATACAAGCAAAGCACAAAGAAAACATGTTAGTTTAGGACATTAAGGACATTAAAAAAGGTGTAACCTGGCTCACAAAACTGCACATACCGTAACGTCAGAAGGAGACGCTCCTCGGGGGAAATACAGCGTCGCATGTTTGTGTTCTGATAGGTTATTCCAGGCCGAACCAGCTCCAGCAGCATATCAAAGGCATGCACAGACAGGCGGCAAAAGGCCCGAAATTTCTCAGGGTGACGACGGAGGTCAGCAAAGAGGATATGAAAATGCCCTTTAGAGGTGCGTTGGGCCACTATTGGGTGAACCCACATCCTACCTGATCTCCGCCGGTGTGGCCGTAGAGGGCTACCTCGTTGCCCAAACCTACGGGATATCATCCATGCTAATAGCACACGGGCCAGAGAGCTAGGTGGCATCAATGCAGTCTGGCAGACAAACTTCACTAAAATACTGGTAGAAACAGTGGGTTGCATCCAAAGCACACAAATGAATTAACACAGGTGCACACATGAAGCAGGGGTATTGCATTAATGGCCCTTTTGAAGCCTGGCGTAAACAGAACAGCTGAGTGCGTTTTTTCCACGCGCGGGAAAAACGCATGTCTTACGCGCGTATTACACGCATACATCGTTCAAAAACGCATTGGCCACGCTGCTGACACGCTCGCAAAACGCTGCGTTGTTTGCGCGCGCAAAAACGCAACGTTCGTGTGAATCTCCCCTAAAGGATTTGCCAGACGCAGCTTCTGTGTCGACGCCCGTGGTTAATCAGTCTGCATCTGCTCCTAGGTCTGATAGAGTGACTCGATCTGCTACCACTCAGGCTGGTAGGCTGAGGAGTGGGAGAACCTATCACAGCCTGGCCAGACGGAGCTAGCTCCCGCCCTCGGTCTATTTATACCTTCATTTCCTGCTCTTCCTTTGCCTGATTCTGTCTTGTTTCCTGGCTCTGCTGTTCCTGCTAGTACTATTGACCTCTGCTTCAAATTGACCCTGGCTTTACTGACTACGCTCCTGCTCTGCGTTTGGTACCTCGTACACTCCTGGTTTGACTCGGCTCGTTCACTACTCTTGTTGCTCACGGTGTTGCCGTGGGCAACTGCCCCATTTCCCTTAGCTTCTGTGTACCCTCGTCTGTTTGTCTGTTGTGCACGTATTGAGTGTAGGGACCGGCCCCCAGTTGTACGCCGTCGCCTAGGACAGGTCTTGCAAGTAGGCAGGGACTGAGTGGCGGGTAGATTAGGGCTCACCTGTCTGTCTCCCTACCCCGTCATTACAGAATCCTTTGCAGGCAATGACTGCCCGAAGTCTGAAACCCATGGACATCACCAAACGCTTAAGCAAGTGAAATGCATGCTCGATCGGGTTCAGAACTGGTGATTGACTTGGCCATTGCAGAATATTCCACTTCTTTGCCTTAAAAAACTCCTGGGTTGCTTTCACCGTATGTTTTTGGTCATTGTCCATCTGTGCTGTAAAGCGATGTCCAATCAACCTTGCTACATTTAGTTGAATCTGAGCAGAAAGTATATCCCTGCACACTTCAGAATTCATCCGGCTGCTTCTGTCTTCAGTCACATCATCAATAAACACTAGTGACCCAGTGTCTTTGGCAGCCATGCATGCTCATGCCATCACACTGACTCCACCATGTTTTACAGAGGATGTGGTGTGCTTTGAGCCGTTCCAAGCCTTCTCCATACTTTCTTCCTCCCATCATTCTGGTACAGGTTGATCTTAGTTTCATCTGTCCAAAGAATGCTGTTCCAGAACTGGGCTGGCTTATCTAGATGTTGTTTCGCAAAGTCTAATCTGTCCTTTGTATTTTTGGGGCTGATTAATGGTTTGCACCTTGTGGTGAACCCTCTGTATTTGCTCTCATGAAGTCTTCTCTTTATGGTAGACTTAGATACTGATACACCTACTTCCAGGAGAGTGTTCTTCACTTGGGTAGATGTTGTGAAGGGGGTTTTCTTCCTCATAGAAAGGATTCTGCGATCATACACCACTGTTGTCTTCCATTGACATCCAGGCCTTTTGGAGTTCAAGAGATCCCCAGTGTGCTCTTTTTTTTTCAAGAATGTACCAAAGTGTTTATTTGGCCACTCCTAATATTTGTGCTTTCTCTCTGATGAATTTCTTCATTTTTTTCAGCCAAATGATGGTCTGTTTTACTTGCATTTAGAGCTCCTTTAACCTCATGTTGTGGGTTCACAGCAACAGCTTCCAAATGCAATTGCCACACCTGGAATCAACTCCAGACCTTTTATCTGCTTAATTGATGATGGATTAACAAGGGAATAGCCCATGCAGTCCATTAAATAGCTTTTGAGATAATTGTCCAATTACCTTTGATCCCTTGAAAAAGAGGCAGCTACATATTAAAGAGCTGTAATTCCTAAACCCTTCCTCAAATTAGGATGTGAATACCCTTAATTTAAAGCTGAGTCTGTACTTTAAGCCCATATTGATTATATAACTGTATATTCAATGTTTTGGCAAACAGCTAATATGCTAAATCTTGTGTCACTGTCCAAATAACTCTGGACCTGACTGTGTGTGTGTGTGTGTGTGTGTGTGTGTGTGTGTGTGTGTGTGTGTATATATATATATATATGCATATATATATAGAAACCAGCATAGAATATAGTAACGGCACCAGGGCTTCAAGACGGATGTAAAACAGGGTGCATTTATTCACCTCAAACACAGCAACGTTTCGGTTCAACAGGAACCTTTCTCAAGCCATGTTGAACCGAAACGTTGCTGTGTTTGAGGTGAATAAATCCACCCTGTTTTTCATCCGTCTTGAAGCCCTGGTGCCGTTACTATATTCTATGCTGGTTTCTGTCTAAAAAGAGGAGGAATTGATTCATCCCCTGGTGACGAGCACATGGCCTGATTTTCCAGATTCGTGGAGTGCTGTGTTTACTTGCTCATGTTGTGTGTGTGTATATATATATATATATATATATATATATATATATATATATATATATGCAAAAACCATAGAGCAAAGTAACGGCACAAGAACTTCAAGATAGATGAAAAAAGAGTGGATTTTTTCATCTCAGCAATGTTTCGGTTTGTCACAGAACCTTTCTCACAGCTTGAGAAAGGTTCTGTGACGAACCGAAACGTCGCTGCTCACTTGAGGTGAATAAATCCACCCTTTTTTCATCTATCTTGAAGTCCTGGTTCATTACTTTGCTCTATGGTTCTTGTGTATTCAAGTTGGGAAACTGATTCATCCTCTGGTAACGTGCATATGGCCTAATATATAGCTTTTTGGAGTGCTGTGTTCATTTACAATTGGACTGTATATACATGAGTGTATATGAGGAATAACACTATACCTGACCATTATATGACTTCATTCTGCATTTATCACCAGATTTTCCCTCTGTATGCTGTATTTCTAATTGTCAGTTTTCCCTGAACTCAGTTCCAGAGTGGGTGAAGGCGAGTTGTGATGATGTATCCGAACCAATGGAAGTACCCCCAACCTCCATCAACCTTTCCCCTACATTTTTGATCAACGACTCTATAGACGAGGAGGATGGTAACCATTCTCCATCCCTTCTTGAACTATCAATCCATGACACTCCCTATTTTACCAACCCTACCTTACCTGATGACCATTTTTTCAGTCCTACAGAGGAGCGCAACATCACCCAGGGGCTCAACAACCCCAATACTGATTTGGCCACCTCTGTTTTTGATATTACATATGCAGCGACATCTTTTTTAGGACTACCCTCCCAGCTAGTCAGACCTCCATTAACTCCCACCGTTGTGAGCAAGGATATACTGATCCCTTACATCATGAGCCCCAAAGCTCAAACCATCACCAGTTTCTTCCCCAAAATCCAAAAAATCTCAACCAAAAGGAAACTAGGTACAGACCCAGAGGACGAAGAGGAGGTAAAAAACGCCACAAACCAACATCCATCCCTCAACAAAAAGAGGAACCTTGTCCAGCAGTAAAAGTATTCAATCTGTCACTACATACTCTAAGCACTTATGAACACAGCCTTTTGAATAGGGGCCTCTCTTTTTGTCCTACATCTTCAACCAACAATTTTGAGCTTTTCATGGACCTCAACAGGTTCACAAGAAAGCTCACCCTTACCAGACATTTTGCCATGACTAAACTCACCACTACACCCAGCACAACCATAGAAACATCTGAAAACCCTGCCTCACCTAGGGCCATTCCAGTGGAAGTCCACCCTAAATCAAATTTTTACCCAACCCACCACCAAGGCCCTATGATTGAAACCTTTGCGTCCCTGGTAAGCAATGAGTTTAGAACTCTAGATCTACCATCCCATTACCCTGACAACTTAACTACGCATGAAAGGAAGGCCATGAGGAACCTCCAAAAAAACCAAGACATCATAATCCGCCCGGCTGATAAAGGAGGGGGCATAGTCATCCAAGACAGAGAAAAATACCTCAAAGAGACTATGAGGATTCTGAGCGACACCACTTTTTATAGTAAATTGACCACAAACCCATTATCTATGTACATACTTGAATACCAGAACCTGATTGAGTCAGCTACCTCATCAGGATTGATTAATAAAAAAGAAAAACGGTTTCTTTCTATTACATTTCCAAACATGCCCTTCATTTACCATCTACCTAAGATTCACAAATCACTAACAGATCCCCCCGGACGTCCCATTATCTCAGGAATAGGTTCCCTCACCAGCAACCTCTCACACTTTATTGACCTTCATCTCCAACCCCTCGTTCTCACCCTACCATCCCACCTCAAGGACTCTACACAACTAATCAGAGACTTAAACGACCTAAAGCTTGACCCTTCAATATCCCCAGTCTGTTTCTTGACAGCGGACGTAACCACACTGTACAGCAATATCCCACATGATAAAGGCAAAGAAGTAGCTCACTCATTTCTTTCCCTAATCAACACTATTTCCAAACCCCAGGTTGATTTTCTAACAAACTGCATTGACTTCATTCTCAAACACAATATCTTCAGTTTTGACAGCAACTTCTACCATCAAATAAAAGGGTGTGCAATGGGAAGCCGTTTTGCACCATCCTATGCAAACCTGTATATGGGGTCCTTCGAAAAAACATACATCCATGGCGAACACCCCTACAAAAATAACATACTATTATACAAACGGTACATCGATGACCTGTTTTTAATATGGAAGGGCACCGAGGAGGAAGCTGTGCGCTTCATCGAAACCCTAAATAAAAACAATTATGACCTAACATTTACATATACATTCTCCCCCACATCTATAGACTTTTTAGATCTCACCATCAATTACGACAATGTCAGCAATAAATTCATAACGAGAACACATTTCAAACTAGTTGATGTTAATAGCTATATTGACTTCAGAAGCGCTCACCACCGCCCCTGGTTGAAAAATATACCCTTTGGACAATTCAGGAGGATTAGGAAAAATTGCAGTACTGACAAAGACTTCAACAAAGAATGCTCAGTCCTTGAAAAAAGATTCAAAGACAAAGGTTTCCCAACTAATCTTATAAAAGGCGCACGATCAAAAGCTTCAGAACTTACTCAAATGTCCTGTTTGAACCCCTCCATTAAGAATTCCAAATTAGGTACCAACAGCTCTAATCTCAACTTTATCACCACTTACAACAGAGGCAATAAAACAATTAGGAACATTCTTTCCAAGCATTGGCACATCCTTAAAAACGATCCGTACCTGAAAGACACATTATTATGTAAACCGAATATCACCTTCAGACGATCCCTGACCCTCAAAAATATTCTGGCTCCCAGCAGAGTAAGAAAACATCCTATACCTCATACAAACTTTCTTTCCAACATAAAAGGGTCATATAAATGTGGACATTTACGCTGCCTGTGCTGCAATTCCATCAGCCATAAAAAACATGATTACACATCCACAGTTACCAAAGAAACCTTCACTATACAAACTCTCCTCAACTGTGGCAGTTCCTACGTTATTTATTTATTAGAGTGCCCTTGCCAGTTGCAATATATTGGAAGAACCACTCAATGTCTAAGAACCCGAGTTAACAACCATCGGTTTAATGTAAACACCGGTTACCTTAAACACAGCATTTCCCGTCATTTCCTCCAAATGCATGATTGCCAATTTAATAAAATCAAAATCACACCAATAGAACATATCAATATTGATGTCCCAAACAGATTCAGCAAGTTAAAACAAAGGGAAAACTACTGGATTTTTAAAATGAATACACTTCACCCTTTGGGTCTAAATTACATCACAGAGTCATCTTTGGACTAATCGATCTGACTGACTACGTAATAAATCATTAATGAGACACCGTTTAAGACTCCTTAAGTACTTTTTTAAATAAATTGCAGCATTCCTTCACATCCCATCTCCAAATAGCATCCCAGTCATCACTCTATCTGGGCAATGACTATACATCACTCAATGTATATTTGCGTGTTTTTACTTATATTAAATCAAAAATTTAATTCTACTGTATAAAAAAAAAAAAAAAAGCACAATGTGCCAATTGTAACCAAAACATATGTTCAAAGAATACAGGTATGGACAACCGTACCACCACTATCCTCACCCCTTAAAACTGACCAGCGTTTCCTCTAAATAAACGCCTACAAGTGACAAACTAACATATCAATCATGGCCTCTAGCCCTAATCCACATTTGATATTTCGTTTCACTCACCCTCCGCCCGATCTCCATATTTCTATTCGGTTTAGGAGAGACGTCCTTTGTTCCCGGTCCCGTCTGAGCAGTTCAACGATCTTTCGCGCAATGCGGTTCACCATGCGTTCCATTCATTGTGGAGCACCTCGGCTTCCGTAACACATCTGGTTCCCGAGGCAACGTGTAAACATTGTAACTATCATACAGTATTACTTCCCAAACATAACACATAACACAAACACATCAATAAAATCATGTCTACTCACCCCTATCTCCCGATGACATTAACTAATGTTTCAAGTAATTGAATTGTACCGGTCCTTTATACACTGCACATGGTTTTAATCTACTTCGTTCCAAAATCAATTTTTGATAGGACGTACAGTCTTTTATTATTTATACTCTTTATAATCGCCTTTTATTTATGCATTAAAACCTTTACTTATATTATATTAGATCGTTCCATCTGAACTTTGACCTGCTGATGGTTTTTTCGGTTTTTTACCTAATTGTCTAATCTGAACTGACCCTATATAAACATGTGTCTTTTTTCCTGTATCCCTATGCCTGATGAAAGCGCCAGTTCGGCGTTGAAACGCGTTGCGATTAAACAGTTTTCATAAACTCAAACTTGACTTCTGGATACTTACCTTGTCCACATTAAGCAGCAGCGCCGATATAGATCCATTTGTTTTTACCTGCATCTCTCGTACCCAAGCGGTCACCTCGGCGACCGGCTCGGATCTGGCAGCAGCTAACCCGTGGACCCCAGCGCTGAACTTTTCCAACCTCACGGTGAGCATATATATCTCCTCCTATTCTCACCTCAATTTCTTTGATCCACACCAAGTGGCGCCGTGGCTCTTTTCTCCTTATCCTCCCTCTGTATGCTGTATTTCTAATTGTCAGTTTTCCCTGAACTCAGTTCCAGAGTGGGTGAAGGCGAGTTGTGATGATGTTTCCCATACAAAGCAAAAAATACAGAAAAGAAGAGATCCTGCACTCCTATCTCCCTGTAGTATACCCTCAGGTGCAGCAGCAGCAGCATGGAAGACATTATACAGAAGTAATGAGTAGTGTAGCTGCGAATCCAGCACAGGGGTAAGACAGTAAAACATTTACTAGAAGCTGTAGCAGCTTCTGTGTGTGTGTGTGTGTGTGTGTGTGTGTGTGTGTGTGTGTGTGTGTGTGTCTCTCTCTCTGCAGATTCTCCCTCCTCCTCTTACCCCTACCCTGTCCATAGACTTTTATGGGCAGCAGGTAAGCATAGCAAACTCCCTAGAGACGAGCATATTAACCTTTTGGATGCCTGGAGCCAATGTATCTTCTTTGTCCGACGACAAGGTTGAAGGACCTGTGGGTGACGTTACACTGTATTTCTGTAGTGAAAGAAGCTGGGTGGAAACGATGAGAAGTGTATGATGCTGATTTGTCAGCGTCATACACTTCTATTCACAACGCCCAGTTGGTAAAAACACAATACACGCCCAGTTGGTAAAAACACAATACACGCCCAGTTGGAAATACGAGAAAACACGCCCAGTTGTCCATTGAAAAGCTCATTTATATAAATATAAAATTGCTCATAACTTGGGAAAAAATGATCGTTTTTAAAAAAAACAAAAAAACTTTGCTGTTATCTATATTGCAGTGCCCATCACATTCAATAGGAGATAGGGATTTGATAATCTGGTGACAGAGCCTCTTTAAAAGGAGGGAAGGAGTTAAAGGAATCTTTTTTTGTTGTTGTGTCTTCTCTACATTTAGTGTTTCTTAAATAACAGTTTACTTTTTTTCCTTTTGTTTGTTAACCTAGAAATCCAAGCTATTCGCACTATCCCTTTATTACACCACAACTGTAGCCTGAAATTGCTGATTTTCCCACCAGTACAAACCTTAAACATTATTTATGCTCATTAATATAATTATCTGTAAGATTTACCACAAATTAAACAAATGCTCCTTTTAAAGAATAAATGGAAAGTAAATTGATATATTTTATAAGATTTGCTCATCTCTAATAATGTACTAGTGTAACCATGGGGTATAAGTCTAGATAGTTATGCTGAGCTTCAATACTAAGATATAAAAATACTGGAAATTTTAAGTCTACAGTAAAAACCCATTTGGTGGATGCAAAATAATTTTTGCAGTGGAGGTAATAATACAGATAATTAAACTATTATGCATATTGCGTGAATAACTATCTAAAATTCATTATATTTGCCTCATTACTTGTTTTTGTAAAACACCATCTAGACAGAATTTATCAACCAGTATACAATTCTAACCACATAAAAAGAAAAATTTTTATAACTAAAATTGTATTAAAATTTATTAGCTATCACTATAAAAAAAATCTATGAAATCAGATAATAATGTATGAAATTTTCTTTAGAATAAGATAACACATGAATATCAAAATACCACTGTTCAGTAGCAAGATTAGATCGAAGTGAAGTCAATACACGATCCTATTCCAAAATGAGTGTGCCCCAGTGCACAAAACAAGGTCAATAAAAACATGGTTTGATGAGTTTGGTGTGGAGGAACGCAATTAGCCTCACAAAGCCATGACCTCAACCTCATTTTACACCTTCGGGATAAATTGGAACACTGATTGTGGTCAGACCTTCTCTTCCAACAAAATTCCCTGACCTCACAAATGCTCTTTTGGCTGAATGGCCACAAATTCCCACAGACACTCCAACATCTTGTGCCCTATTCCATATCAACGCCCATGGTTCTGGAATGGGATGTACAACAAGCCTAAAGTATGTGGACAACTGACCATTATACCTATATGAGCTTGTTGTACATCTCATTCCAGAGCTATGGGCGTTGATATGGAATAGGGCACAAAATGTTGGAGTGTCTGTGGGAATTTGTGGACATTCAGCCAAAAGAGCATTTGTGACGTCAGGAAATTTTGTTGGAAGAGAAGGTCTGACCGCAATCAGTGTTCCAATTGATCCCAAAGGTGTAAAATGAGGTTGAGGTCATGGCTGTGTGAGGCTACTTGAGTTGCTCCACACCAAACTCATCAAACCATGTTTTTATTGACCTTGTTTTGTGCACTGGAGAACACTCATTTTGGAATAGGAAAGGGCCTTTCCCAAACTGTTGCCACAAAGTTGGAAGCATATAATTGTAAAAAAAATTGTATCATTAGCATTACCCTTCACTGGAAATATTGGGCCTAGGCCAAACCTTGAGAAGCAGTACCAGACCATGATCCCTTCTCTACCAAATTTTACAGTGGGCACTATACATTTCCGTAGGTAGCATTCTCCTGGCATCCGTCAAAACCAGATTCGTTCACCAGACTTTTCAGATAATGAAACGTAATTCCCCACTCCAAAAAACATGTTTACACTACATCGAGTCGAGTGGCGGCGTGCTTTACACCATTCCAGAAGATGCTTCGCATTACGCATGATGATGTTAGGCTGAGTGCCTGAACTTGAAGCTTCTGATGCACAGTTCTTGCTACTTCTGCTGAAGTAACTTCAAGAGGCAGTTTCGAACTCCGTAGTGGGGGATACAACAGAGAACAGGCGATTTTTACATGTCATGTGTTTCATCACTCGGCGGCCTCATTCTGTGAGTTTGCGTCATCTACTGCTGTGTGGCTGAACTGTTATAACTCCTAGATGCTTCTACTTCACAAAAATAGCACTTACAGAAGAACGGGGCAAATCTAGCTGAAAATAAAGTCCACAAACTGACTAGTGGCAAAAATGGCATGATTAACCCTTTCCCGTCGCTCAGAAGCCGAGTGGGCACTATAGCCGTCGGGTCTCTGCTGTGTTGCACAGTAAGGACCCAGCGGCAATGCTTGGGATCAGAAAAATCGCAAGCATTTCACCCCTCAGATGCCAGTGTCAGAGGTGACCACCGGCATCTGAGGAGTTTTTACTGCCCCTTCCGCTTCAGAGGCCGGTCACCGGCCCCCGCGCGGTGAGATCACGGGAGCCGGTGTACTCCTATAGCCAGGGCCGATTCTAGCTTTTCCACTGCCCGAGGTGAAAATTGAAATGGTGCCCCCCCCCTCATCTGCAAAAAAAACACAAAAACTTGAGTAAGAAACATCTTGTAAAACGAAACAACAAAAATTAAAACTATGTAAAAAAAAAAAAAACATTATTGAACATTTCTATAAGTTGCAAGGTCTCATGATGCTAACAGGCAATTGTGTAGTAAATATCCCTATATTGCCCCAGCTATAAGTACTAGTAAAATGATAACTTACCAGGGCAAAGTGTATCCAAAATGCAAACACAAAAATGAAACAAAAGTGTCAGTGTTCTAACTTGTGTCAACTTATGTTGTTTTTACAGCACCCTCTGCACCTATACCCCATCCACTAAACAAAGTCGTAATCCACAGTGCCCCAGATGGTACTAATGATCCCTCAGTGCTCTACACAATAAAAGTGCCCTATCAGTAACTGTGCACCCACAGTAATAATGCCCCCTTTGTGCCCCCTGTATATAGCGCCACAGCATCCCCTGTAGATAGCACCACACACAGCCCCTGTAGATAGCGCCACACACACCCCCCTGTAGATAGTGCCACACAGCCCTCCCCTTGTATATAGTACCATACAGTCCCACCTAGTAGATAGGAAGCAGGACGCAGATACAAGTGAATGTGGCTGACGCTAACACATGGGCAAGGTGGCGCGGGCCCACAGCAGACGCTATAGCTGCTATAATGGGCAGGGGGCCCTAAGAGGATGGGGCCCTGGGCAATTGCCCAGTTTTCCCCCCTAACGCCAGCACCTGATAACTACAGCATATAAAACTTATTGTCTGTCCAGATATATTATTGAAGGGCTTCTCAGTTATCAGTAGTCTTCTCAGTCCTATGCACTAGGTATGTAGCCAATTATATTCATAGTTACATAGTTTGTACGGTTGAAAAAAGACATATGTCCATCAAGTTTAACCAAGGGATGGGAAAGGGGAAGTGGGATGGGAAAGGGGAAGTAAAAAATTTCTACACATAGGAGCTAATATTTTTTTGTTCTAGGAAATTATCTAAGCCTTTTTTAAAGCCATCTACTGTCCCTGCTGTGACTAGCTCCTGCGGTAGGCTATTCCATAAATTCACCGTTCTCACAGTAAAGAAGGCTTGTCGCCTCTGCAGGTTGAACCTTTCTTTTTCCAGACGGAGGGAGTGCCCCCTTGTTTTTTGAGGGGGTTTTACATGGAACAGGATTTCACCATATTTTTTGTATGTGCCATTCATATATTTATATAAGTTAATCATGTCCCCCCTTAGTCGTCTTTTCTCAAGGCTAAATAGGTTTAGTTCTTTTAATCTTTCCTCATAACTTAGATTCTCCATGCCCCTTATTAGCTTCGTTGCTCTTCTTTGTATTTTTTCAAACTCCAGGGCATCCTTTCTATGAACTGGAGCCCAGAACTGGACTGCATATTCTAGATGAGGCCTCACTAATGCTTTGTAAAGTGGTAATATTACATCCCTGTCTCGCGAGTCCATGCCTCTTTTGATACACGAAAATATTTTGCTGGCCTTTGAAGCAGCTGATTGACACTGCATGCTGTTATTTAGTTTATGATTTACAAGTACACCCAGATCCTTCTCAACAAGTGAATCCGCCAGTGTAGCTCCCCCTAGGACATATGATGCATGCATGTTGTTCGTACCCAGGTGCATAACTTTACATTTATCTACATTAAACTTCATTTGCCAAGTGGACGCCCAAACACTTAGTTTGTTTAAATCTGCTTGCAATTCACAAACATCTTCCATAGTCTGAACTATATTGCATAGCTTGGTGTCATCTGCAAAAATAGAAATAGTGCTAATAATCCCATCCTCTATATCATTAATAAATAAGTTGAATAATAGTTGTCCCAGCACTGAACCCTGGTGTACACCACTTATAACTGGGGACCATTCAGAGTAGGAATCATTGACCACAACTCTCTGGATACGGTCCTTGAGCCAATTCTCAATCCAATTACAAACTATACTTTCTAAACCTATAGTCCTTAATTTACCCATTAGACGTCTATGGGGGACAGTGTTAAATGCCTTTGCAAAGTCCAAAGTCCAGCGGCCCCTCTGTCTAGGCTTCTGCTTACCTCTTCATAAAAAAAAATCAGGTTGGTTTGACAGCTTCTGTCCTTTGTAAAACCGTGCTGGCTGTCACTTATAATACTATTTATGGTCACATAATTCTGTATATAGTCCCTCAATAGCCCCTCAAACATTTTCCCCACTATTGATGTTAAGCTTACTGGTCTATAATTACCCGGCGAAGACCTAGAGCCCTTTTTGAAAATAGGCACCACATTTGCTCTGCGCCAGTCCCTTGGCACTATACCAGTCATGAGAGACTCTCTAAATATTATGAAGAGGGGGACAGAAATAACTGAACTAAGCTCCTTAAGAACTCTAGGGTGTAACCCATCTGGTCCCGGGGCCTTGTGTACATTTATTTTATTTAATTTAGCTTGCACCATATCTACATTCATCCAATTCAGTATATCAACTGATATATTAACAGCACTGGCAGCTACATCAGCTGCTCCTTCTTCTGTTGTATATACAGAGCGGAAGAACCCATTTAGTAACTCTGTCTTCTCTTGATCCCCTGTGACCAACTCCCCATTACCACTATCTAAGGGTCCTACATGTTCAGACCTTGGCTTTTTTGCATTTATATGCTTGAAGAATTTTTTAGGATTTGTTTTACTATCCTTGGCCACCTGCCTTTCATTTTGTATTTTTGATGATTTTATTATCTTTTTACAGATTTTATTAAGCTCTTTATATTTTACAAAGGCTACAGCTGTACCCTCAGATTTGTATTTTTTAAATGCCCTTTTTTTGTCATGTATTGCCCTTTTTACAGAAGGTGTAAGCCATGTGGGGTTTAATTTTAGTCGTTTATACTTGTTACCTGTAGGAATACATTTTGCACTATAATTACCCAAAGTAGATTTGAAAATCTCCCATTTATCATTTGTCCCATTATTTAACATTAGTTCTTCCCAGTCTATATCCTGAATTTCAGCCCACATCCTGGGGAAATTGGCCTTCTTAAAATTAATGTTTTTGCCCTCCCAGCCTGCGTTTGTTTTTTACAGTATAGGTAAAATGTAACTATATTGTGATCACTGTTACCGAGGTTTTCACAAACATTGACGTTCCCAACAAGATCTGCATTATTAGAAATGACCAGATCCAACAGAGCTTAACCTCTAGTTGGGTCTTCCACAAACTGGCCCATAAAATTTTCCTGCAACAGGTTGAGGAAAACGGCAGGTATGGGCTCTTGTAGGCTGCTAAAGGTCCTGAGACTGGACGTTCAAATTGAATGTTGTACAAACTTGACAAGAACGAACAACAGTAGTGACACTCTTAGACCCCTTTTAATAAATAAGTGTATTTTGTCTAAATGCAACATAGATTCCCAGCTATTTAATACATTATTGTCCATAACTAACAAAGCCTCTGCAATAGCCGCCACTCCCCGCCGCCATATACTTACCAGGTCCCGGAGTCTTCTGGCTTCTGGGCGGCATGGCTTCATCCCCCGATCTCTGTTTCTGGCAGCTTCCCACGCCACTGACGCTCACATTCTGCTCTGACTCCTAGAGAGTGCGCTGAATCTCCCTGCCTTAAAGCTTTCCCTAGGTATAAGGGGTCCTTTTTTAACTTATACCTTCTTCCTAGGTTGTATAGCGTTTCACTGCAATCATTTAGTCACATTTCATGTGTTTGACCTCTGCTTGTACCTTTGACTATCCTTACCTACCACCTGCCCTGACCTCTCGCTAGTGACCTGTGTCAAACCTCTGCCAACTGCCCTTACTTTTTACTCGACCAACTATGATTGCCCGTTTTCTGCCTCCCTTATCTTTGCTATACCTGACCCTGCATACTGTCTACCAATTTAGTACTACACCTGTTTATGTTGGATGTCGCCAAGGGAGACCTTCCTTGCGGTAGCGACCTTCGATTCCTCAGCAGCGAAGTCTCGATTCCTATATATGAGTTAAAGGGTGAATACCTGGGGTCCCTTTAGATTTCTCTCCCTGGTTAAGCCATTTGTCAAATCCATAGACGTAGCTAGGTTCTCCTGCACCCGGGGCAAAGATTCAGTTTGGTGCCACTCCCCCCCCCCCCCCAACCTCTTTCACGACATCTCCTTCCCCCTCGCCATGTTTGTTTTCTCTACCAATCAATAAGGTGTCATTTTTTCCCACATTTTTTTACTGTAACTCGAGCATATTACATACATTTTACATATATACAGCACCAAAACCAAGCTCAGTACATATATACAGTACCAGAACAAAGCTCAGTACATATATACAGTACCAGAACAAAGCTCAGTACATATATACAACACCAGAACAAAGCTCAGTACACATATACAGCACCAGAACAATGCTCAGTACATATATACAGTGCCAGAACAAAGCTCATTATATATATATATATATATATATATATATATATACAGCACCAGAACCAAGCTCAGTACATATACACTACCGTTCAAAAGTTTAGGGTCACCCAGACAATTTTGTGTTTTCCATGAAAACTCACACTTATATTTATCAAATGAGTTGCAAAATGACTAGAAAATATAGTCAAGACATTGACAAGGTTAGAAATAATGATTTTTATTTGAAATAATAATTTTTTCCTTCAAACTTTGCTTTCGTCAAAAAATGCTCCATTTGCAGCAATTACAGCATTGCAGACCTTTGGCATTCTAGCTGTTAATTTGCAGAGGTAATCGGGAAAAATTTCACCCCATGCTTCCAGAAGCCCCTCCCACAAGTTGGATTGGCTTGATGGGCACTTCTTGCGTACCATACGGTTAAGCTGCTCCCACAACAGCTCTATGGGGTTGAGATCTGGTGACTGCGCTGGCCACTCCATTACAGATAGAATACCAGCTGCCTGCTTCTTCCCTAAATAGTTCTTGCATAATTTGGAGGTGTGCTTTGGGTCATTGTCCTGTTGTAGGATGAAATTGGCTCCAATCAAGCGCTGTCCACAGGGTATGGCATGGTGTTGCAAAATGGAGTGATAGCCTTCCTTATTCAAAATCCCTTTTACCTTGTACAAATCTCCCACTTTACCAGCACCAAAGCAACCCCAGACCATCACATTACCTCCACCATGCTTGACAGATGACATCAGGCACTCTTCCAGCATCTTTTCAGTTGTTCTGCATCTCACAAATGTTCTTCTGTGTGATCCAAACACCTCAAACTTCGATTCGTCTGTCCATAACACTTTTTTCCAATTTTCCTCTGTCCAATGTCTGTGTGCTTTTGCCCATATTAATATTTTCCTTTTATTAGCCAGTCTCAGATATGGCTTTTTCTTTGCCACTCTGCCCTGAAGGCCAGCATCCCGGAGTCGCCTCTTCACTGTAGACGTTGACACTGGCGTTTTGCGGGTACTATTTAATGAAGCTGCCAGTTGAGGACCTGTGAGGCGTCTATTTCTCAAACTAGAGACTCTAATGTACTTGTCTTGTTGCTCAGTTGTGCAGCGGGGCCTCCCACTTCTCTTTCTACTCTGGTTAGAGCCTGTTTGTGCTATCCCCTGAAGGGAGTAGTACACACCGTTGTAGGAAATCTTCAGTTTCTTGGCAATTTCTCGCATGGAATAGCCTTCATTTCTAAGAACAAGAATAGACTGTCGAGTTTCACATGAAAGCTCTATTTTTCTAGCCATTTGGAGAGTTTAATCTAACCCACAAATGTAATGCTCCAGATTCTCAACTAGCTCAAAGGAAGGTCAGTTTTATGGCTCCTCTAAACAGCAAAACTGTTTACAGCGGTGCTAACATAATTGCACAAGGGTTTTCAAGTGTTTTCTAATCATCCATTAGCCTTCTAACATAGTTAGCAAACACAATGTACCATTAGAACACTGGAGTGATGGTTGCTGGAAATGGGCCTCTATACACCTATGTAGATATTGCATTAAAAACCAGACGTTTGCAGCTAGAATAGTCATTTACCACATTAACAATGTATAGAGTATATTTCTGATTAATTTAATGTTATCTTCATTGAAAAAAACTGTGCTTTTCTTTAAAAAATATGGAAATTTCTAAGTGACCCTAAACTTTTGAACGGTAGTGTATACAACACCAGAACAAAGCTCAGTACATATATACAGCACCAGAACAAAGCTCAGTACATATATACAGCACCAGAACAAAGCTCAGTACATATATACAGTACCAGAACAAAGCTCAGTACATATATACAACACCAGAACAAAGCTCAGTACACATATACAGCACCAGAACAATGCTCAGTACATATATACAGTACCAGAACAAAGCTCATTATATATATATATATATATATATATATACACACAGCACCAGAACCAAGCTCAGTACATATATACAACACCAGAACAAAGCTCAGTACATATATACAGCACCAGAACTGAGCTCAGTACATATATTCAGCACCAGATTAAAGCTCAGTACATAAATACAACACCATAACCAAGCTCAGTACATATATACAGCACCAGAACAATGCTCAGTACATATATACAGTACCAGAACAAAGCTCATTATATATATATATATATATACAGCACCAGAACAAAGCTCAGTACATATATACAACACCAGAGCAAAGCTCAGTACATATATACAGCACCAGAACCGAGCTCAGTACATATATACAGCACCAGAACAAAGCTCAGTACATAAATACAACACCATAACCAAGCTCAGTACATATATACAGCACCAGAACAAAGCTCAGTACATATATACAGCAACATAACAAAGCTCAGTACATAAATACAACACCAGCACAAATACACCTCAATTTAGTGTAACACCTGCCATATAGGTTTGCGCTAAAATGTATACAGCTCCCAGCATGGCCCAATCAATGGTAAGGATATGCTGGGAGATGCGGTTTCACACAAAAAAAAAATCATACCACCATTATCTTGCTGCAGATCATACAATGACTACATTACTGATTAGAGGCAGAATAAACATTTACATTATGAGACTCACCAGTGACATCTCAAATTCTAGTTCTTTTTCTCTTTTCCTCTCCATCTGGTCCAGACCTTTATGATGACTTCTCCTGGCCACAGCCCATTTCTATAGTTCGCCCCTCAGATGTCTTCAGCTTCTCATTTTTCAAACATTTCTGCGCCTATAAACAGAAGTTCGCATGATGATAGACACTACGCCCTAAATATAAATATAATAGCACCATACACTGTCCTCGATTATAATAGTACCATACACTGTATCCCTGATTATAATAGCACCATACACTGCACCTCTAATTACAATAGCACCATACACTGTGTCCCACACACACACACACACACACACACACACACACACCATACCCCCTGTAGAAAGTGCCCTACATAGATCCCCCTGTAGATAGTGACCCCCATATAGCCCCTGTAGACAGTGTCCCACATATTGCCACCAGTGTAGATAGTGCCCACATATAGCCACCCCTGTAGATAGTGCCCTACATATAGCCCCCCTGTATGTAGTGCCCCACATATAGCACCCTCTGAAAATTGTGCCCCGCATGTAGCCCCCCTGTAGATAGTGCCCCACATATAGCCCAGCCCTGTATATAGTGCCTCACACATAGTTCCCCCTATAGTTCTCCATATATAGCCCATCCCTGTATATAGCCCCCCTGCAGATATAGCCCACCACTGTATATGGTGTCCAACATATAGCCCACCCCTGTAGATAGTGCCTTGCATTTATCTCCACCTATAAATAGCTTTCCACCTTTAGCCGACCCCTGTATATAGTGCCTCACATATAGCTCCCCCAATAATGCTCCACATATAGCCCCCCTGTAGATAGAGACCCGCTGTAGATAATGTCACTCCCACTTATATTAGGATAAAAAAAACTTTACATACCTTAATTCCATTCCCGCATCAACCGGTGGCAAAGCAGACCTGCTCTCTTCTGAGCAGGTATGCTGGGGGTGAATCACGCAAGCAGCGCGATGACGTAATTGCGCCGCTTGCATCGTTGAAAGGCGCTGATTAGCAGGACAAGTCATTCTGCCCTGCCAATCAACGCCTTTCATAGACGTAAGCGGCGCGATGATGTAATCGCGCCGCTTGCGTCTATGAAAGTCACTGACTGGCAGGGCACTATGACATGCCCTGTCAATCAGCACCTTGCAACGAGGGAAGCGGCGCAAAGAAGTAATCACGCGGCTTGAGTCGTTGAAAGGCGCTGAATGGCCGGGCACGGAACGTACCCGACCATTTATCAGCTATAGTGCAGGAGGGGGTCGCGGCAGCTGGTTTCAATGGCATTGCCGTCCCCTCAGAGAGGCAGCAGGCCTAGCACCCCCACCTTCCCTCCTAGGTGTGCCCGGGGCGCATGCCCCACCTGCCCCCCCTAGCTACGCCCCTGTCAAATCCCTTGGTGACAAAATGCAGGCCCGTAGTTGCCACTAGGCACTGGGGTGCAGTGCCTAGGGCGTCCACCGAGGGGGCGCTGTAGGATTGTTTATTTTTTATTTTTTTATTTAACATTTACTTAGATGAATTGACCGACCGGTGGTCAAATTACTCACAGGGCAGGGGGGCGGCTACCCCAGCGCTTCTAAGACACACCTTCTGTACATGCATTGGACAGAACTGCTCACATGACTAGCTGTAGCCAATCCAAGAACAGTTGGTGTGTCTCAGACTCAGGGCCCGCATGGAGGAAACACCAGCAGAAGAAAAAAGAGGAGAAGAGGAATCTCAACCCACAGCCCATCCTGCAAGACACCTATGAGGAAGGAGATGGTGAGTGCTCAATCTGTCTGCTATTTGTATATGTCTCTGTGTGTGTGAATATATGTCTCTGTGTTTGTATGCGTATAAGTTTCAATATGTGTGTGTGTGTGTGTGTGTGTGTGTGTGTGTGTGTGTGTATATGTGGGTCTAAGTGCCTATATATGTGTCTGTATGTGTATATATTTCTGTGTGTGTGCATCTACTACATTATCTGTACTCAGAGAGTTATCACTATGTTATCTGCAGTGTTTTGATAGGATTGCAGGTTAGGCAATCAGAATGGAGCCCTGACAGACACAAACGGAAACCATAGGTTTCCGTTTCCATAACCATTGATTTTAATGGTGGGTGACGGATCCGATGCCAATGGTTTCCGTTTGTCTCCGTCGTGCAAGGGTTTAGTCGACTACGCTATTGATTCCAACAAAACGAAGACAAACGGAAACCACAGGTTCCGTCACCATTGAAATCAAACCTATGGTTTCCGTTTGTGTCTGTCAGGGCTCCGTTCGGATGGAAAGCTCAGACGGAACGTCAGAACAGAGCCCTAGTGCAGATGTGAACGAAGCCTAACATCTACTACATTATCTGTACCTGTAGCTTTATCACTGTGTGTTATCTGTGGTGTTACATAGGACTTCAGGTAACATATACTACATTATTTGTACTCAGAGAGTTTTCACTTTGTGTTATCTGTGGTGTTACATAGGACTGCAGGTAACAGCTACTACATTATCTATACAGAGAGTCTTCACTGTGTGTAGGGCTGGGCAATTTTGCCAAAAAAAAATAAAATCTAGATTTTTGGCAACTCTATGGATGATTTTTGATTTGAATCACGAATTTCTTATTTTTAGGTGAAATTAAGGAATTAGTGTGCATGCATTTCCCTTATCTAAAAAAAATAGCAAGACACAATTATTTTACATAAGGGAATTGCAGGCACAGTTTTTCTATAATACATATTGATTATCAGAATTGTCCATTAGGTGCTATGTGTGATCATGCTCATTTATAAAAGGGACAATCCTGATAATCAGTATATATTATGGAATAGCTCTGCCTACAATGCTCTTATGTAAAAAAGTTGTGTCTTGGTATTTTTTTTTTAGATAAGGGAACTACATTCACAGTAATTCCTTAATTACTCCAACTCAGCAGGCTAAATAAAAGTATCTACTCTTTGATTATAAGACAGTCTGCCTCCTCTCTATATATCTGACAGGGGAGAGACTGTCTAATGTAAATAGAGGGGGAGAGAGAAACTCTGTCTCTCTCTTCTGTTGACATTAGTCAGCCTCTATCTCAGCCTCCTGGGTGTGGGGTCTTCCTCCTTGTACTTCATACTTACCTGGCTGCAGTGTCTCCTCCATCCTCCTCCTCCCTGGGTCTCTCTTTTTCCCTTGAGAGACCGCAGGATCCAGTGTGTGTCGTCGGGTTCCTTATCCTCTCGTCTTCCCCTTAGTACATTGGTGCAGGGCGAGGCAGCAATAGTTGTGCTGTGTGGTGGGGCGGCCTAGCAGGTGTTGTAGCAATATGTTATATGCTGTGTATGGCCTCTAGAGGTCTCACTACTTATATGTGGGTCATACTGGGACCTTGAGACTTGTTGGTTGAAGTTCACCAGGCAGCCTCATGTGTAATGGCAGCTAACATCTCTATACAATAAAATGTCTGCTACTAGCTAGCATGTGTAATCACTCTCAGGAGAAGACTTAACAAACAGAACATGGTGGTGCCTGGGCACAGGACCGCTGAATAACCAGTCTTCTGTCTGCTAATACTGAGAGAGTGTGTGAGGCTGAGACTCTACAGAGAAACACAGCAACTTTAAAATATTTTGTTTCAGATCAAGCAGTGGTTGTACAATGCGATGCCTCAGAAACTGGCCTTGGAGCCACACTCATGCAGGATAAACAGCTAATCAGATTTGCGAGCAGAGCTCTAAGGGCATGTTCACACACAGTGACTAAAAACGTCTGAAAATACAGAGCTGTTTTCAGGCGAAAACAGCTCCTGATTTTCAGACGTTTTTGTTGCAACTCGCGTTTTTTACGGCGTACTTTACGGCCGTTTTTGGAGATGTCTTTCAATGGAGTCTATGAAAAACGCCTCCAAAAACGTCCCAAGAAGTGTCCTGCACTTCTTTTGACGAGCCGTCATTTTACGCGCCGTATTTTGACAGCGACGCATAAAATAAAGGCTCGTGGGGACAGAACATCGTAAAACCCATTGAAAGCAATGGGCAGATGTTTGTAGGCGTATTAGGGGCGTTTTTTCAGGCGTAATTCGAGGTGTAAAACACTGCATGTGAACATACCCTAACACTAACATAGCAGAGATATGCTCCAATTTGAGGAGGAACTACTAGCTGTAGAATTTGTGTTGGAGATGTTCCACCAGTACACCTATGGTCGACAAGTAATGGTGCATTCTGATCACAAATTTTTGGAGAGCATTGCAAATATGCCCCAAAAAGACCTCAGCACATGCTTTTAAGACTTCAGAAAAATGATTTTGACATCTGCTACTGTCCAGGGAAAGACTTACTGATTGCAGATGTCCAAGCAGAGCTTACTTACCCATCACGAATGAGGAAGAAAACGACATTGAAAGCATCAATATGTGTGAATACCCGGCTGTATCAAAAGACAGGCTGAAACAAATACAGACCTTCACAGAAGAAGATAAAACTTTACAGATATTAAAGAATGTCATCTTGCAGGGCTGGCCAAAATACAAGCAACATGCTCCAACGGAAGTTTCTCCATTTTTCCACATAAGAAAATAACTGTCAGTGCAGCATGGAATCATCTTTAACCCCTTCCCACTCCTGGACATACTATATAACCCAGAAAAAATAGATGCTCGCAAGACAAGGAAAGTAATGAAAATAGAAAAATACTTTATTGAAATACATGATAAAGAACAATGAACAATACATTAAAATGACGAATCCATGAACCACAGTTAAAAACGGGACAAGAAGCTGTGTATCTACTGAATAAGTACAGAGTACAGATTTGTATCCATAGCAGGCCTTCAGAAAAGTGTAAATGCGAATGCAGCCCAAAAGAGGGCATAAGGGTAATGTGATGACCAAATATAAATGTAGCAAATATTAATAAGCCATGTGCATAATTGACATAGATTTAAGCAAATATATGGTCAATGGAAGCTGAAGAAAAGACAATCATCTGCAGAGTTTAACAAAACATATCAAACAGGATATGTCATACCCATGGTAGATACGGGAGGGAACACAGCCAGAGTCCACCCCAACGTGCGTTTTGTCGCAAATGCCTTAGTCTACAAATGCTACATTTATATTTGGTCATCACATTACCCTTATGCCCTCTTTTGGGCTGCATTCGCTTTAGAAGTACTGCGGCAAGAAAAAATCTGAGAAGCCTCCCTAAGACTCTGCTTGGGCAAACAAGACGGGGTGAGAGCAGGGCACATTCTAGCAGCAACATATTGTGTATCACGTAAAAAGACAAGAGAAATGTCCTTGTATTGACAACAATACATGGCCACAACAGTACCAATGTACCAGAACGAGGTACCAGTACAGAGACCCCCAAACCAGACTGCATCCTGGACTACAATAGGTACATGGGAGGGGTGGACTTGTCAGATCAAGTCCTGAAGCCCTACAGCGCCATGCGGTGTGGTATAAGAAGCTGGCCGTGCACATCATACAGATGCCATTGAACAATGCGTATGTGCTACGTTGATGTGCAGGCCAGACGGGAACTTTCCTGAAATTTCAAGAGGTGGTTATCAAGAACCTAATCTTTAGGGACCAAGAAGGGGGGGGGGGGCATCCAGTACTTCTGGAAGCGAGGCCGCACGCATCGTACCAGGGCAACACTTTCCAGGAGAAGTTCCCCAAACTGGCAAAAAGGGAAAAAGTCAAAAGAGGTGCAAAGTCTGCTATAAGAGGGGGATAAGGAAGGACACAATATATCAATGTGACACGTGTCCCGAAAAACCAGGGCTCTGTATGAAAGAGTGTTTTAAAATGTATCATACATCCCTTAGATTTCTACCCTGATGCACTCTGCACAGCTTATCCACCTCATCTTTCCCTTCTGTGCCCTGCTGTGTGCCCAGGCAGCTGATAACAGCCACATGTAGGGTATTGCCGTACCCAGGAGAACCCACATTTCAATTTATAGGGTGTATATCTCCGGTGGCGCATGCTGGGCACAATATATTGGACACTGAAATGGCATACATATATAGAAAATTGCAAATCTCACACTGCACCATCTGCGGCGCATTACCTTTTAGACAATACCGGTGGGATCAAAATGCTCACTACACCTCTAGATGAATGGCTTAAGGGGTATAGATTTTAAAATGGGGTCGCTTCTTGGGGGTTTCCATTGCTTGGATACCTCTTGTTTTCCGCAAATGCAACATGGCACCCAAAAACCAATCCAGCAAAATCTGGACTCCAAAGAACACACAGCGCTCCTTCCCTTCTGAGGCCCAAACGGCAGTTTATCACCACAAATGGGGTATTGCTGCACTCAGGACAAATTGGGCAACAAAATGGGGTATTTTATTTCTTGTGAAAATAAGACATTTTGAGCCAAAACGACATATTATTGGGAAAAAAAAATAATTTTTTTAAATTCACAGCCTAATTCAAATAAGTTCTGTGAAAAAACTGTGGGGTCTAAATGGTCACAACACCCATAAATTAATTCTTTGAGGGGTTTAGTTTCCAAAATGGGGTCACTTCTGGTGGGTTTCCATTGCTTTGATACCTCTGGGGCTCTGCAAATGCGACATGGCACACGAAAACCAATACAGCAAAATCTGGACTCCAAAGAACACACAGCGCTCCTTCCATTCTGAGGCCTCCCATGGGCCCAAACGGCAGTTTATCTCCACAAATGGGGTATTGCTGCACTCAGGAGAAATTGGGCAACAAAATGGGGTATTTATTTCTTGTGAAAATAAGAAATTTTGATCAAAAATGACATCTTATTGGAAAAAAATGTAATTTTTTAAATTTCACAGCCCAATTCAAATACGTGCTGTGAAAAAACTGTGCGGTAAAAAATGGTAAAAAAAACCATAAATGAATTCCTTGAGGGGTGTAGTTTCCAAAATGCTGTCACTTTTGGGGGATTCCTGCTGTATTGGCACCTCAACACCTCTTCAAACCTGGCATGCTGCTTAAAATATATTCTAATAAAAAAAGAGGCCCCAAAATGCACTAGGTGCTCCATTGCTTCTGAGGCCTGTGTTTTAGTCCACGAGCACACTAGAGCCACATGTGGGACATTTCTAAAAACTGCAGAATCTGGACAATACATATTTAGTAGAGTTTCTCTTGTAAAACCTTCTGTGTTACAGAAAAAAATTGAATAAAATTGAAATTCAGCAAGAAAAATTAAATTTGCACATTTCACCTCCACTTTGCTTTAATTCCTGTGAAATGCCTAAAGGGTTAAAAAAAACTTTCTAAATGCTGTTTTGAATACTTTGAGGGGTACAGTTTTTATAATGGGGTATTTTATGGGGGTTTCTAATACATAGGCCCCTCAAAGCCATTTCAGAACTGAACAGGTACCTTAATAAAAGGCTTTTGAAATTTTCTTAAAAATATGAGAAATTGCTGTTTATGTTCTAAGCCTTGTAACGTCCAAGAAAAATAAAAGAATGTTAAAAAATTGATGTCAATCTAAAGTAGACGTATGGGAAATGTGAAGTAGTAACTCTTTTTGGTGGTTTAACTATCTGTTTTACAAGCAGATGCATTTAAATTCAGAAAAAAATCTATTTTTTTCTCTAAATTTTGCAATTTTTCACAAATAAACACTGAAAATATCGACCAAATTTTACCACTAACATAAAGCCCAATGTCTCATGAGAAAACAATCTCAGAATCGCTTGGATAGATTTAAGCATTTAGAAGTTATTACCACATAAAGTAAAATATGTCAGATTTAAAAAATGGGCTCTGAGCCTTAATGCCAAAACAAGGCTGCGTCCTTAAGGGGTTAACCCCTTCCCGACATTTGTCCTAAGTATACGTCATGGAAAGCCAGTGCTTCCCGCAAAATGTAGTATACCTACGACAAATGTTTGGCACCGGCTCAGAAGCTGTGTCGGTGCCATAATCGCCGGATCTCAGCTGTATCTGACAGCTGACATCCGGCTGTAATGGCGGGGACCGAAATTAGCTTCGATCCCCGCCATTAACCCCTTAAGTGCAGCGCTCAAATGCGAGTGCTGCACTTAAGGTGTTTGCAGCTCATCGGAACCCCGGCAATGAAATTGCCGGGTTTCCAGTGGCTGCAATAGCAACCGGTGGCCTAATACTGGCCTCCCAGTCTGCCTAGCACCGAAGCCGGTCAAGGTCCGCCCGGCGGCGGAGCCTGATCGGCTTCCGTAGCCGCCGGCAAGATGGCGCCGGCTCAGGAGCTGATCCGGCGTCATCAGCGGTGGAAGTCAGTTGTATGTTACAGCTGACATTCACCAGTAACGGCAGGAACCAGAGCTAGCTCCGATCCCTGCCATTAACCCCTTCGGTGCAGCAATCGAAAGCGATTGCTGCATCGTAGCGGTTACTAGCAGATCGCCAGCCCTGACAGGCAATCAGGACTGGTGACTGCTGCTATGGCAACAGGAGACACAATGGTCTCCTGCCCTGCCATTACGGAAGCCGATTTAGGCCCCACCGGGAGGCGAAGCCTAATCGGCTTGCTGTCAGTGAATGACTGACAGATCTAATACATTGCAATACGTAGGTAATGCAATGTATTAGAAAAAAATAATCTGACCGCTGGACCTTCAAGTCCCCTAGTGGTACTTGAGAAAAAGTGTAAAAAAAAGTATAAACAAGTGTAAAAAAAAGTGCAAAAAATAAAAGTTTGAAAACAATAAAAGTTTCAAGTAATAAAATAAAACACAATCCCCCTTTTACTCTGATCAAGTCCTTTATTATTGAAAAATAATAATAAACCATACGTATTTGGTATCACCGCGCCCGTAACGACCTGAAAATATTATATTATTTATTGCATGCGGTGAACAGCGTAAAAAAAACCGTAAAAAACTTTACCAGAGTTTCTGTTTTTTGGTCACTTTGTTCTACACATATTAGAATAAAAAGTGATCAAAAAGTCGCACGTATCCAAAAATGGTACCTATAAAAACTATAGCTCGTCCCGCAAAAAAACAAGCCCTCATACAGCTCCGTCGACAAAAGATTTAAAAGTTATGGTTCTCACAACTTGGCGACAGAAAAAAGACATTCTTTTTACAAAAGTAATTTTATTGTGCAAAAAGTTGTAAAACATAAAAAAGTTCTATAAATTAGGTATAGCTGGAATCGTACTGACCTGCAGAATAAAGTTAACGTAATTTATAACGCATGGTGAACCTGGCCTCCCAAAAAATAGGATAAAAGGTGATCATAAAGTCGCATGTACCCCAAAATGGTACCAATAATAACTACAGCTTGTCCCACAACAAACCAGCCCTCATACCAGTACGTTTATGAAAAATAAAATTTGTTATGGCTCCAATAAGTCAGGAAATAAAAAAATATGCAGTTGTGCAGGTCCGAGGGGAACATTTCTTGTGTTTCAAGAGGCGATTTATCAAGGACCTAAAATTAGGGAACCAGGAAGGGGAGAGCCCAAACATATCTGCTGGAAGCGACGGTGCCCGTTTTATACCAGCACAACACTTCCCAGCAAAATTCCCCAAACTGCAAAGGTGCGGAGTGTGGACCAAAAGGGGCATAAGAAAGGACGCCATATATCCGTGCAACACCGGCCTGTGCAGAAAGGATTGCTTCACAGCGTAACACACATCTATGGATCATTTTATTGTTTTTTTACTCCATTATTATACCACCTGACTATGCCCCTTATATACTCCGCCCGGCTTACATGTACCCCCACATTATAAATGGAAACATCAGCAATACTCAAATAAATCTACTACCAAGCAAAATCCGCTCTCCAAAAGGTAAATGGCGTTCCCTCCGCTCTGATCCCTACAGCGTGCCCTAACAGCAGTTTACTTCCACATATATGGCATTGTCATACCCGGGAGAACCCTTTTAACAATTTTTGGGGTGTGTGTCTCCAGCGTCATAAGCTGGGCATGACATATTTGCCACTGAAATGGCATATCTAGGGAAAAATATAAATGTTTAATTTGCACTATACGCAGTGCAATCATTTATGGAAAAGACCTGTGGGGTGAAAATGCTCACTACACCCCTTAATAAATGCCTTAAGGGGTGCAGTTTCCAAATGGGGTCACTTCTCAGGGGTTTCTTTTTATTATTTCACATCTGAGCCTCTGCAGTTGTGAACCAATACCTTGTAAATCGCCAAATTAGGCCTCAATTTGACATGGTACTCTCTCACTCCTGAGCCTGGTCGAATGTCCAGGCAAAAGATTAGTGCCCCATGTAGGGTGTTTCTAAAACCAGGAAACCCAGCATAATAATTAGAGAGCTGTCTTGTTATGGTGGCACAAGCTGGGCACCACATATTGGCATATCTACGGAAAAAAAATCCCATTTTCACTCTGCAACATCGAGTGCACACCAATTTCTGCCAATCACCTGCAGGGTTAAAATGCTTACTACACCTCTAGGTAAATGCATTGAGGGGTGTAGTATCCAAAATTGTCACTTCTGGGGGGTTTCCACTGTTTTGGACCCACAGGCGCCCAGAAACCAATCCAGCAACATCTACACTCCAAATGGCGGTCCTTCCCTTCTGAGCCCTGCCGTTTGCCCAAACAGCAGTTTATGACCACATATGGGGTATTGCCGTACTCGGGAGAAATTGCTTTACAAATGTTGGGTTCTTTTTTTCCTTTATTTGTTGAGAAAATAAAAATAAAAAGTTTGCGCTAAAGCTACGTCTTATTGAAGAAAAAGGATTGTTTTTATTTTCACTGCCCAATTCTAATAAATTCTATGAAACATCTGTGGGGTCAAAATGCTTACTACACCCCTAGATGAATTCCTCAAGAGGTGTAGTTTCCTAAATGGAGTCACTTTTTGGGCGTTTTCATTGTTTTGTCCCCTCAGGGGCTTTGCAAATGTGTCCTGGCCTCCGCAAACCATTCCTGCTAAATGTGATCTCCAAAAGCCAAATAGTGCTCTTTCCCTTCTAAGCCCCGCCGTGTGTTCAAACAGCCGTTTATTACCAAATGTGTGGTATTGTTTTACTCGGGAGAAATTGCTTTGGACATTTTACGGTGCTTTTTCTCCTTCAGTCCTTGTGGAAATGAGAAAAAATTAGCTAAACCTACATTTTCTTTGAAAAAATTTAGATTGGGATTTTCAGGGCCTACTTCCAATAATTTATGCAAAAAACCTGTGGGGTCAAAACACTCACTATACCCCTAGATCATTTCCTCAATGGGTGTAGTTTCCAAAATGGGGTCACTTGTGGGCGGTTTCCACTGTTTGTATTAAAAATATATTTCTGCAAAAAAATATGAAATTTGTAAATTTCACCTCTACTTTGCTTTAATTCCTGTGAAATGTATAAAGGGTTAAGACATTTTCTAAATGCTTTTTTGAATACTTTGAGGGGTGAAGTTTTTAATGGGGTGACTTTTTGGGGGTTTTTAATATATAAGGCCCTCAAAGCCCCTTCACAACTGAACTGGCCCCTGTAAAAATAGCCTTTTGAAATCTTCTTGAAAATGTGAGAAATTGCTGCTAAAGATCTAAGCCTTGTGATGTCATAGAAAAATAAAAGGATGTTCAAAAACGATGCCAATCTAAAGTAGACACATGGGGGATGTTAATTAGCAACAAATTTGTGTGGTATTACTATCTGTCTTACAAGCAGATACATTTAAATTGAAATAAATGCTAATTTTTGCAATTTTTCACAAAATGTTGGTGTTTTTCACAATTAAATACTGAACATATCGAGCAAATTTTGGCAGTAACTTAAAGTGCAATGTGTCACGAGATTACAATCTCAGAATCGCTTGGATAGGTGAAAGCATTCTGACGTTATTGCCACATAAAGTGACACATGTCAGATTTGAAAAATGAGGCTCTGTCAGGAAGGTCAATAGTGGCTAAAGAGGGAAGGGGTTAAGAGACTCAAGGCCCATTTTGCTAGGTATGTTATTCATGATATTGTGTACTCGGACAATGCTGCTCAATTTACATGTGAAGACTTCAAAAAATTCAGTGAGAGGTGGGAATTTGAGCACCAGACATCATTTCCAGGATATCCTCAAAGTAATGGCAAAGCAGAGTCAGCAGTGAAAACAGCAAAAAGACTCATGTGCAAAGCAAAACAGGCAGGTACAGATATATAACTGTCTATACTAGATCACAGAAACACACACACACAAGGCCTAGACAGCAGTCCGGCGCAGAGGCTCATGACGAACAAGGACTCTCTTGCCAACTGCATGTCAACTGCTAAAGCCAAAGTGGGTAAGGTTAGAGCCAAAGTGAAGAGGAATCAAGATAGGCAAGCTTATTATTACAATAAATCTGCAGAGGATCTGCCTGATCTACAGAGAAATGAAAATGTATGGATTCAGCCAATTGGCAAATATGAAAAACACTGAAAAAAAGCAAAGGTTGTTCAGAAACTTGGACCTCGGTCCTATGAAATTGTGACAGAGGAGGGAAGAAGACTGAGGAGAAATTGGAGACATCTGAGAAAAACACAAGAACGAGATGATGCATGTCCCTTTGAAGAACGAGATGGTGCATGACCCTATGAACAGTATATGGACACTCAAGCAATGAGATTGCAACTACAGACAACGAAGCAACAGGGACTCCTGAGGATCAGGGTGAGGACTCGGACCAGAGACAGACAATCCCATAAAATGTATTTCCAGAATCAGAAGAACAACAAGATGGGTGCGGTGATACATCTTATGTTACTCGAGCTGGCAGAACAATCAGAAAGCCAGCCCACCTCAAGGATTATATCTGACTTATAAATACTTTCTATTTGCTCATGTTTACTAAAGGATGTAGCAATATGTTATATGCTGTGTATGGCCTCTGGAGGTCTCACTACTTATATGTGGGTCCTACTGGGACCTTAAGACTTGTTGGGTGAAGTTCACCAGGCGGCCTCATGTGTAATGGCAGCTAACATCTCTATACAATAAAATGTCTGCTACCAACTATCATGTGTAATCACTCTCAGGAGAAGACATAACAAACAGAACAGGTGTGCGGAGGAAGGTGATGACGTCAGGGGAAGCTGATGCTAAACAGGTCGGAGGTCAGGAGGCTTTAAGTTTGGACAGCCTGCTGGTGCTGGAGACGGTGCTGCCCTAGTGGCTTCTTCCTCCAGCGCCCCTTCCTACCATAATGAGAAGCCACTGCCATAGGTTCGGGTCTAATATCGATTTCACGATTCTGATTAAAATCAGAATCATGCTTCAATCAAAGGTCGAATTAATTCGATTTCTTTGATTAATCGCCTAGCCTACTGTGTGTTATCTGTGGTGTTACATACCTAGGACTGCAGGTAACAACTACTACATTATCTATACACAGAGAGTTATCACTGTGTGTTATCTGTGGTGTTACATGGGACTGCAGGTAACATCTACTACATTATCTATACACAGAAAGTTATCATTGTGTGTTATCTGTGGTGTTACATAGGACTGCATGTAAGACTGCTTTATTATCTGCACTCAGTAATCACTGTGGTTATCTGTGGTGTTACGTAGGACTGCAGGTAACATCTACTACATTATCTGTTCTCAGAGAGTTATCACTGTGTATTTTTTGTGGTGTTACATAGGATTGCAAATAACATCTTCAACATTATCTGCACCCAGAGAGCTATCACTGTGTTATCTGTGGTGTTACATAGGACTGCAGGTAATGTCTACTACATTATCTGTACTGTGTATATGATGCCTGTGTGGGTAATATATGGGCCTGTATGTGTACATGAGTTTCTATGCATGTATACGTGTTTATATATGTGCCTTAATCTATTTGTATATGTTCCAGTGTGTGTGTGTGTGTGTGTGTGTGTGTGTGCGCGCGCGCGTGTGTTTGTGTCTTTATATAAATATATACATATATCTATATATATATAGATATATATATATATATATATATATATATATATATATATATATATATATATATATATATTTGTATATAATTTGCCTGCATGTCTAAGTATTTGCCTTCATGTATGTACAGATGTGGCCATCTATAGCCTTACTTTAAATGCATTAAATACACATTGTCAAGCAACTTTAACTTCACTTTTTTTTATTGATTTTAACCCCTTCCCTCTTTAGCCACTTTTGACCTTCCTGACAAGAGCCTCATTTTTCAAATCTGACATGTTTCACTTTATGTGGAAATAACTTCGGAATGCTTTAACCTATCCAAGCGATTCTGAGATTGTTTTCTCGTGACACTTTGGACTTTATGTTACTGGCAAAATTTGCTTGATACATTCAGTATTTAAATGTGAAAAACACCAAAATTTTGTGAAAAATTGCAAAAATTATCATTTTTCTAAATTTAAATGTATCTGCTTGTAAGACAGGCAGTTATACCACACAAAATAGTTGCTAATTAACATCCCCCACATGTCTACATTCGATTGACATCGTTTTTTGAACATCCTTTTATTTTTCTAGGACGTTACAAGAAATTTGGAGCTTAGAACTTTAGCAGCAATTTCTCACATTTTCAAGAAAATTTCAAAAGGCTATTTTTACAGGGCCCAGTTCAGTTGTGATGTGGCTTTGAGGACCTTATATATTAGAAACCTCCAAAAAGTCACCCCATTTTAAAAAATTCACCCCTCAAAGTATTTAAAACAGTATTTAGAAAGTTTCGTAACCCTTTAGACGTTTCACATGAATTAAACCAAAGTAGTTTACAAATTTCCTTTTTTTTTGCACAAATTAATTTTGAATCAATTTTTTTTGTAACACAAAGTTTTACCAGAGAAACGCACTCAATATTTATTGCCCAGGTTCTGCAGTATTAGGAAATATCCCACATGTGGCCCTAGTGTGCTAATGGACTGAAGTACCGGCCTCAGAAGCAAAGGAGCACCTAGTGGATTTTGGGCCTCCGGTTTATTAGTATATATTTTAGGCACCATGTCAGGTTTGAAGGGCTCTTGCGGTGCCAAAACAGTGGAAATCCACCAAAAGTGACCCCATTTGGAAAACTACACCCCTTAAGGAAATTATCTAGGGGTATAGTAAGCATTTTGACCCTACAGGTTTATTGCAGAAATTATTGGAAGTAGGTCGTGAAAATGGAAATCTACATTCTTTTAAAGAAAATGTAGGTTTAGCTAATTTTTTTCTCATTTCCACAAGGACTAAAGGAGAAAAAGCACAGCAAAATTTGTAAATCAATTTCTCCCGAGTAAAACAATATCCCATATGTGGTAATAAACGGCAGGGCTTAGAAGGGAAAGAGCGCCATTTGGCTTTTAGAGCTCAAATTTAGCAGGAATGGCTTGCCGCGGCCATGTTGCATTTGCAAAGCACCTGAGGGACCAAAACAGTGAAACCGCCCAAAAGTAACTCCATTTAGGAAACTACGCCCCTTGAGGAATTCATCTATGGGTGTAGGTATCATTTTGACCCCACAGGTGTTTCATAGAATTTATTAGAATTGGGCAGTGAAAATAAAGGAAAAAAAGAACACCAACTTTTGTAAAGCAACTTCTCTGGAGTACGGCAATACCCCATATGTGGTCATAAACTGCTGTTTGGGCACATGGCAAGGATCAGAAGAGAAGGAGCGCCATTTTGCTTTTGGAGCACAGATTTTGCTAGATTGGTTTCTTGACACCATGTCGCTTTTGCAAATCCCCTAACGTACCAGTACAATGGAAACTCCCCAAAAGGGGCTCCATTTGTGATACTACACCCCTTGAGGAATTAATCTAGGGGTGTAGTGAGCATTTTAACACCACAGGTGTTTCATAGATTTTATTTGAATTTGGCAGTGAAAATAAAAATAAATGTTTTCTTCCAATAAGACGTGGCTTAGCGCTAAAGTTTTCATTTTCTCAAAAACTTAAGCAGAAAAAGAACCCCAACATTTGTTAAGCAATTTCTCCCGAGTATGGCAATACCCTATATATGGTTATAAACTCATTTTTGGGCACCGGGCAAGGCTCAGAGAGGAAGAAGCGCCATTTCGCTTTTGGAGTGCAGCTTTTGCTGGATTGGTTTTGTCTGGACATTTGACAGGGCTCAGGAGAGAGAGAGTACCATGCGAAATTGAGGCCTAATTTGGCAATTTACACAGAATTGGTTCACAATTTCAGAGGTTCAGATGGGAAATAATAAAAAGAAACCCCCCAGAAGTGACCCCATTTTAGAAACTACACCCCTCAAGGCATTTATTAAGGGGTGTAGTGAGCATTTTCACCCCACAGGTCTTTTCCATAAATGAATGCGCTGCAGATGGTGCAAAGTAAAAATTTATATTTTTCCCCAGATATGCCAATTCTGTGGCAAGTATGTCGTGCCCAGCTTATTGCACTGTAGACACACACCCCAATAATTGTTAAATGGGTTTTCCCAGGTATGGCGGTGCCATATATGTGTAAGTAAACTGCTATTTGGGCACACTGTAGGGCTCAGGTGGGTGGGAGCGACATTTGGCTTTTGAAGTGTAGATTTTGCTTGGTAGTAGTTTTGTTTGAGTATTGCTGGTGTTTCCGTTTATAATGTGGGGGCATATGTAAGCTGTTCAGGGTAAACAATAAAATAATGCATAGATGTGTGTTACGCTGTGAAGGAATCCTTTCTGCACAGGCCAGTGTCGAAATTATAAATGTCCTTACTTATCCCCCTTTTGGTCCACAATCTGCACCTTTGCAGTTTGGGGAATTTTGCTAGGAAGTGTTGTCCTGGTATTATACAGGCGCCCTCGCTTCTAGCAGATATGTTTGGGCCCTCCCCTTCCTGGTTCCCTAATTTTAGGGCCCCGATAAATCGCCTCTTGAAACAGACAAAATGTTCCCCTCTGATCTGCACAACCGCATATTTTTTCTTTCCTGAATTATTGGAGCCTTAACTAATTTTATTTTTTCATAGACGTAGCGGTATGAGGGCTGTTTTTTTGCAGGACGAGCTGTAGTTACTATTGGTACCATTTTGGTGTACATGCAACTTTTTGATCACTTTTTATCCTATTTTTTTAGAGGCAAGGTGACCAAAAAACAGCAATTCTGGCATCGTTTTTTTTTTACAGCGTTCACCTTGCGTTATAAATTACATGTTAACTTTATTCTGCGGGTCAGTACGATTCCGGCGATACCTAATTTATAGAACTTTTTTATGTTTACAACTTTTTGCACAATAAAATTACTTTTACGTAAAAATAATGTATTTTTTCAGTTGCCATGTTGTGAGAACCATAACTTTTAAATTTTTACGTCTACAGAGCTGTATGAGGGATTTTTGCGAGACGAGCCATAGTTTTTATAGGTACCATTTTTGGATACATGCGACTTTTTGATCACTTTTTATTTCAATATTTGTAGGGCAAAGTAACCAAAAAACAGAAATTCTGGCATTATTTTTTATGGTTTTTTTTACGCCGTTCACCGCATGGACTAAATAACATAATATTTTTATTGTTTAGGCCGTTACGGTCGCGGCAATACCAAATATGTATGGTTTATTTATTTTCAATAATAAAGGACTTGATAAGGGAAAAAGGGTGATTGTGTTTTATTTTAGTACTTTAAACTTTTATTATATTTTTTACAACTTTTTTTTCCACTTTTTTTTCACTTTTTCTTACACTTTACTTTAGTTCCACTAGACTTGAAGGTCCAACTGTCAGATATTTTTTCTAATACATTCACTGACAGCAAGCCGATTATGCTTCGCCTCCGGGCGGGGCCTAATCGGCTTCCGTAATGGCACGCAGGAGGCCATTGTTAGGTCTCCTGTTGTCATAATAGCAGTCGGCAGTCGTGCGATTGCAGGGCACAGTTGGTGATCTGCTAGCAACCACAAAGATGCAGCGATCACATCCGATCGCTGCATTTGAGGGGTTAATGGCAGGGATAGGAGCTAGCTCCGGTTCCTGCGGTTACAGGTGGATGTCAGCTGTAACATACTCATCTCCTGAGCCGGCACCATCTTGCCGGCGGCAACGGAAGCCTTTCAGGCCCTGCCTCCGGGCGAGAGCTGGAAGTTTAACATGCTAGGCACACCAGGAGGCCAGTTTTAGGCCTCCGGTTGCCATTGCAGCCACCGATACCCCGGCGATTTCATAACTGGTGTGTCGATGGGCTGCAAATACCTTAAATGCAGCGATCGCATTTGACGGCTGCATTTAAGGGGTTAATGGTGGGGATCAAAGCAAACTTTGGTCCCCGTCGTTACAGCAGGATGTCAGCTGTACGATACAGCTGACATCCGGGGATGATGACACCGACTCAGCTTCTGAGCCGGTGCCATGCATTTGTCGTAAGTATAGGAAATTTTGCTTGAAGCACTGGCTTTCCATGACGTATACTTATGACAAATGTCGGGAAGGGGTTAATGACTTTTTTTGTGTGATATCAGGCTGCAGCAAGTTACCAGAGTCAAAATAAAGATGACTACTCCCGTACAGTATATATGTGGTACACTTTTGGTTTGTGGAGGACAGCAATAGAGAGTCCTGCAGAGGGCGCCATCTAACTTAAGGCCAACCTTGCTCAGACTTATAGTTTATGTAGCACTGCAGCCATTTCTGGACACCGCTGAGGGAAACAGAAGATCCACGGCACAACTGGAGGGCACCAGGTAAGGTATGTATTATTTTACAATGTTGTATGTCACAGTCCACGGGACCAGAGGGTTGCTTCAATTGTATCCACTCCCTTAGGATGAAAATTAAATTGAAAGCGCAGGCAAGTGAACCATCAGTTCCTTTCCTCGCCATTCACCACTTTTCTTGTGGCGCAAATAGGGCCATTACGTCATTGCGCCATCTGCCATCATTACACCGGATCAGGCCCAATCAGAAAAGACCAGGCCTGCATCAACGGCAAACATAAATGGTGATCCCGGGATGACTCTAATAACTCCTAGCGCAGGGGACTCCTTTCCATCTAAAGGAGTCCAGCACTAGGTTCATAGTGGCACATGCACCATAGATGCACCAACATTTTGAAGCATCTCTGGTGATCCTGCGTCACTTACAAGGCTCAGTAAACGGAGCAGTGACAGCGCTAAGCTGTCATTGGTTAGTTTACATCAGGTGGTGGCCAGTTACTTAAGTTCATTGGCCTACTTTTAAAAGTAGGCCAATGACTCGAGGATAACCTGGGACCATGTGATGTAAAATAACCAATGCTAGCCTGCTGCTGCTATGTTGTATCTGGTTGGTTATGAAGAATAGGGGGGACCCCAGATCGTTTTTTTAATAAATGATTGAAAAAAACAACATGGAGCCCCCTCATTTTTCATAACCAGCCAGATACAACATAGCAGTAGCAGGCTACCATTACCAGGGTGGGAAGGCCCTTTGGTTTTGGGCTTTCCCAGCCTAATGATACCAGCCTGCAGCAGTGGCCAACCATCACTTCAGATGGTCGAGTTCTGGATAGTGCCTGTCTCCCGGGTACCCCTAGTAGCCATGGGTACAGGGTAATAATGAGGGATTTTTGGCTAGCCTTTTTACCGGCTAACAAAACACAGACACACCGAAAAAATATTTGACTGAAATAAAAAAAAACACACAATCCTCGTTAACCATTTTATTGAAAATAAACGCTGTAATCAAATTAGTCCTTGAATCCGAAGTAGTCCAAGAACCAAACCTGTAAAAAAAACACAAACCAACACAAAAAAAAAAACACTAGTAACACATAAAAAGCAAAACAATAATTACTTACCTTTCCTGTGTCCAGCACTGGAGCTGCAATGTCAGCGAGCTACGCTGTTTCCATAACTTCAGGAGTTCTAGGGGGCGTCAGCAGTAAAAGTGCCTAGGGCAGCACCAACTCTAAATACGGCCCTGACAAAATGGGTTCACACCATTCTCTGCAGGCCCTGTGACAGTCTCTCTATCCATGCGCTCCGTCACAGCCTCTTATGCTACAGAATGTATATGGATTCCAATAACTATTAGGCTGCAGGCAAACTGCAATCTATAGAATAAACCTTTGCAATAAGTGTGACCACATGTTGTGCACAAAGGAGTTTATTGCAATGTACATGTAAGCTCTGCCAATTCAGAAATGCTTTCATTTTAATCTTTAGCATGCCGCTATCGCTTTACTTTCCAAATGCCAAAGGACTTCAATAAATTCCTGCCAATGTGTTTTTATCCATGAAGGTAATAAAGAGCCCTATTAAGATCTCGCCTATTCTTGAAATGATTACAGCTCAGTTGAGTTTCTTGGAGAGATGTTCACATTTACATGACAAAATCTATTGTGCATTCTCTCTGCCTACAATCAAACAGTCCCAGATTAAACATCTACGCCTCATTAAGCATAAGAGGAGGAGTGCAGACCTGCTGAAGAAATATTGCATTCTGCCAGAATAACTTTGTCCCAGTGTGAAGTCTTATCTGTAAAACTTGCACACAATTACTTTTTAATGATTTTGCATTGCCTCATTAGGAGCGCAGCCACTACTGAGACTTTTAAGTGTAATCATGCAGACATACCCGAATCCAAAGTATAGGACATTTTGGAACTAAAAATCATCATTGTACATTGCAGTGACCACTAGGGTGCGCTCGCGAGCTCATTCCAGCCTTAACTGGTTGCCGACACAGGACGAGTATGCTCGTCATGAGCGGCGAGTACTTGGCGCATTAGGACGAGCATTCTCGTCCTGTGTGACAGCCGTCTGTGGCCGCGATCGTGAGCAGGGGAACGGCTGTAATACACAGCCACGGCCCCGCTCTGACAGCGGAGAGAAGAGAAACATCTTCTATTCGCCGTTAACCCCTTGAATGCCACGATGAAAGCTGATCGCGGCGTTCAAGGAGAGGGGACTGCACTTTGATCGCTTCACAGAAAAGAACTGTGACGGGATCAAAGCCCATAACTTGTATGGTCGTGTGCATGGCCCCATAGAAATGAATGCAGCAGCAACTCTCCCATGGATTATCGGGGTAATTGCGGCCGCAAAAGCCCGTTCGTGTGCATGGGGCCTTAGAAGGGCCCAGCCCCTTCATTCCTGGCTGAGCCTGTATGTATCTACCCGTGTCTTTCTTTGCAAATGGTTCCTTGAGTGTTTTCCAGTTCCAGTGTTCCCGTTCCTGCTACCTGTATCCTGTTTCTTTCCTGTGCTACCATGTTCCTGTGCTACCGTGTTCCTGTGCTATACTGAGTTGGAGTCGTGTTGTGTCGCCTACTACACCCGCTGTGTTTCTCTGCACCTGTTGTCTGCCTGATGCCAGAGTTTCATTCGAGCCTAAACCATCGCTACAGTGTGAATTGCCACAGGTACCTTTATCCGAACAATAGACATTGACTTTGTACCTTGTCTGGCCAGCTGCTATACCGCTACGGCGGTACGGCCCAGTGGGTCCACATACGCACAGATCGTGACAGCAAGACATTTCTCATGGAACACAAGACTGGAACAACTCACAATACTGTTTAGATTTACATAAGGTCTCTTAACGGGGTATTTCCATCTGAGACATTATTAATGTCTGATATGTGCAGGTCCCACCTCTGATGCGCACAGCTCTCTATTCACTTCTATTGGAATTATGCAAACATGGCTTAAAATGCAACACTATACGCTAAAAATGCGGCAACAATTTTGATGCAAAAAACAGGTGTAAACGAAGCAAACTAATAGGTGGTTTAAGGAGAAAAGAATTGTCTAGCAAGATGCGCCAAATTTATCATACAGCATCCACCGCTTTAATAAATTTGGTACATTTTCTGGCTTCCTTGTCTTTGTCCATGCTGCTTAAAACTTATACAGTATTAGTAAATCTTCCCCAATATTCCATAAAATTTGTGTGATTTGTATATAGTCAAAACTATGTTCTTGTCATGTTTATCTATGCCTTATTTGATACATCCCATGATTCTATTTGCCTTGGCAGTGTAGCGTCCACGGCCGCGGACCGTCGGAATTACTCACCCCCGACGGCCGCAGCCATGGATCTATGAGTGCTGGCCCGCATCTCCTCCCCGGGAGACATCAGCGCTCACTTCCGCTCCATTCTGCTGTGTCTCGTAGGGCCAGCGCGCACATGAAAATAATCATCAATTAACCTATGATCACCCTGGACTATAAAAATGGCTCTGCCCTTTCACTCATTGCCTGAGCGTTGTTGTGTTTACCCATGTTCGTCTTGCAAATGGTCCCTTAGTGTTATCCTGTTCCCAGTGTTCCTGTACCTGCTACCTGTATACCGTGCATCCGTTGTTCCTGTGCCTTAGAAAGTTGGAGTCGTGTTGTGCCATCGGTCACGCCTGCTGTGTTACACCACGCCTGGTGTCTGCTGCCAAGGTCCCATCTGAGCCTAGCCGTTACTACTGTCTGAACTGCTACAGGTCCCCTATTACTTAGACTATATAGACATTGAATTGGTACACTGTTTGGCTAGCTGCTATCACGCTACGACGGTACGGCACAGTGGGTCCACATACCCACAGATCGTGGCTGGCAGCATCTGCCTGCCACTGGTTGCTAAAGTTAAGTTTACTGTCCACCAATAACCACCGCATTTTCAGTGACAGTTTTACCCAGTATTTTACGATTTTATACATAATTGTAGAATTTCTTCCCTCGGCCGAAATGCATAACTTTACATCTATATTGAACTTCATTTGCCATTTCTCTACCCGTTCCTCCATCGTCTTAAATCCCTCTGTAATAGTTTATCATTATATATCTGTGTTGCTGACTTGACATCATTTAAAAATATTGAAATTATACTCTGTAAGCCCTCATTATTAGACATATTAAAAAGAAAAAGGGGCCAATACTGACCCGTGTGGAATCCTACTTATAACTGTGACCCCATCTGAGGATGTACCATTAATAACAACCCTCTGTTTTCTATCACTGAGCCAATCTTTAACCCAATTACACATATTTTCCCCCAGTACCTGAATTCTCATTTTATGTCCCAACCTTTTAGTAGCTGTTCAAATTAGTTTTACAGGATTGAGGTTATTTTCATTAAGATAGACCAGGATATTCTTCAAACATTTTACCCACAATAGAGTTTAAATTTACAGACCTACAGTTTCTGGACGTTTGATCACATTTGCTATGTGCCAGTCCAGTGGGACAGAGCCTGTTACTATAGAATCCTTAAATATTAGAAATAATGCTCTGTCTATCACTGTACTTTATTCCATGCAGAGAGGAGAGAAAATATTTTTCTATCACCTGTTTTCGATGGATCCTGTGTTATCTGTATATAGTTGTTACCTATCATTGTAATCCTGCCTGTGATGATAATGAGATGACTGCTGAGAAGTGATCTCTACAGAACAGGAAGGGTCAGACTATTGTGAGACTCAGTGGCCAGAGTGAAAATCTGGTGACTGTTGTCTCACTAAACTTTTTTGTTGCTTATCATCCTCTTTACTTTTTTAGTATCCCTCACTTTGTCCTTCATTTTTTTTCTCAAATGTTCTAATAGCTGACCAGTGCACATTAAGAAGCAGGTTAATAAACTGCGCAGTCTGACCAATATACACCTTCCCACATGGGCTTTTCAGAATGTATGTGATATTTTTAGAATTACAAGCAAAATGTCCTTTTATAGAAATTTGATTGCCTTTCATTGGATGACAAAATGTACCTCCTTTAATAATGGTGTTCCATTAGTCTGAAAGAGGCCAAAAGAGCCGGTATATATTATTTTTTTTTTAGGTATGGAATAGCGTAATATACTACACTTTTCCATACAAAACAATTCCGAAGAAAACATACACTATGCAGTATGCGTTCTTTTGTGTTTTTTTTTAATGTTAACATGTTTTTTTTTTATATGCCATTGTATGGCATACATCACAGGCATCCGTTATTCGTAAACATCATGAGCTTTTTAATCGATTTTCATTACATAAACTGATGCTATAATAGTCTATTAGCCACAGTTATGCATTTGACACAGCCTATGTTTAACCTATACGTCGGGAGCTTTTCCTGGCATGTATCCTAAACATAGGCCAAAAAAACGTGATGTGAACAGGGCTTCTGCTGCTTTTTTTTATCCGCTAAAAAATATTTATTATAAATGTCACTAGAAGCAGCATTTACTGATATTGCTGTTAATGGCGAAAATTTTATGTATGCTCGATCACTATAGATTAAAGTTAACAATCGTTTTATCGTTAACAGTTTACCTTTTTTGCATTATAACGACAATCTTTTGGAAATGAGCCTGAGCCTGGCTCAGTATGGAGAAGGAATGGCTGGAAGATTGGAAAAAAATCGCAGACTTTTCAATTTTACTATTAGGCTTCAATTGTTTTGTTATTGGAAATAAATCTAATGTTTGCATTTTAGAATATTATGCATTAAGGACTGGTCACTTTAAATGGGCTTACAAAATGTTATTTATGGCCACAACTAGATAGAGACTACTCCTGTTAGCAAGTCTGTGATTGTTTTACAATGAACTGTTAACTTTGAACCATCCAATTCTGCCATTTCAGAATATTATTTACTTTGCCGTTATTATTGCCACTTCCTTTAAGTGCACAATTTTTATTATGTCCCATTAAAGAAAGGTGGAACCTGCACTTAGAAGTCTTTGGTTATTACGGTGTTGTTGCTGAGAGCAGCTGTCACAGTAAAGTGATATCAAAAGAAGAAATGGTTAGCTATTACATTGATTACATTATTAACAACCGATGGGCTGGTTGAGCTTGCCACAATGTAATGAAGTCCACGGGCTTGATTCAATGACAAAGTGACTGCGGTATATAAAATAAAATAGATTCACATAAATCAAAGCTAAATCCAAGAAATCCTGAAAGTATTATAATAGAAGAACACCGAAAAAGGCCATACTTACAAATGGACACAGCCAGGTCAGAAACGCTGATGAAGGCGAGTGAGCAGGTGCTTTAAATAATAATAGCCACTCCCACTAGTCTTGAGGGGAGTGGTATGTGGTGCATGGGATGTGTAGTAAGAAATAATAAATGAATAGTGTATGTGCAAGTGTAATAATGTAAGTGAAATATAGGGGGCAGTAATGAGTAAAGTGCCTAAAAAATAAATGAATAATGGGATGCAAGTGTGGTTTCTCAGGAAATCTCATCTTCACATAGTGAAAGTGCATCGGAGATAAAAGAAAGGGAGAATGATAGTCATACTGCCTGGAATATAAAAAATGAAATACTGAGATTAAAAAATGTTTTGATTTTACATGTAGTATAGCTTAAGCTACACATAGAAATATCATGAGTAATATGTTGCTAGAGATAATTTGATTTAAAAGTCATGTGATTTTCAAGCTACTTGAGTACATTTGTTTGACTCTTAGCTTCATCACCAAAGGATATACAGCAACACACGAAGTCTCTGCTACTTCGTACTTTGGAGCTATAGGATCGTCATGTGTTGCCGTATGGTGCTCTGTGCGATGCCGTTTATGAATGCCTCTAGGGCAGAATATTTCCATAATACAAAATCCGGTGGAGCACGCCTCCACAGGATACGGATGTAAGGTTTAGCACCATAAAAGTCTTTGGTTCTCATTTTATGACTTTGTAAAACTCGAATGTTGGGCTTGATGTCTAACAGCCCACAAATTTGAATGTACAGTACTCCAGTTAGTATAAGACTACAGTACATTACTAACTTTACATTTGGGGCTCCTTGTGGATATGATGCCATAGAGTTCACATTCAGAAAAATAATACTGATGGGGCTGACAAATGAGTTAGATTAAGAACTCAGTTTAGCTCTTATATTGATCAAGAGAATGGTAAAATCACCTGCTTTCAATGCCTTAACCCCCATGAGGGCACCCACCAAGAAGATGTTCTTTAAAATCGAATGACTTCCGAGAGTAATGTGGTATCAAATGATATTTAAATCTAACCAGCAACTATATTGATCTGTTTCCAGTGTACTAAAATAGATTGAGAAGAAAAGTACGATAGGATGCTGGTGCCCCAATGTCTCCATGTAAGAGAGGTGGATAGTAGAGCGGTCCCGTTAGTCATCCCACCGGCAATAGGTGAACTTCAATACTGAAGAATCTGCTTTCAAAAGGAAGAAGACTATTAAATCATGCATTGATTGCAGGTATATTTACTAAAGCTTTTAATGTCTTACCTTACTTAAATGCTTTATCTCTTAAGGCTTCAGATTTACAAACACTTAAATAAAATGCAGACATTTTAATACATGTTGAGTATTACTTAGTTGTATATTTTCCCTGTGAAAGTCCCTAACTCATATATGGTTAAGGAATTTCACAAAAACGTTACTGATTTAAATCACTATGCCATTGACGTCCCTAATTATATTATAGTTTATGCGGAATAACCTCACAAATTTCACAATATGGGGATTTGCAAATATTATTGTTAAATAAAAATTGTGCTCATTGCCCCTAAATGTGGCACTTAAATCAGTATTTTCATAAAAGTGATGGCATATCTCTATCATACGCCATCAGTCACGATCGGTAGGGATAAGTAGGGATCTGACTTCTGGGACCCCAGATGATCTGCAGAATAAAGAAGATACAGCACTAGTTTCCCTGTACAGTGATGCTTTCATCTACCTGATGTGCAGACAACAACAACAACAACACAATAGCAACACATAAGTGGGGCTGTGTTTCAGTTTGTTGCACATCAGGTCATCAGGAGTGCTGCTTTGCAGGTCTGAAAGCTGAAAGGTCCTCGGTGCCTTTGTTATCATGATCTGCGAAGTTCCCATAACATTTTAAAATTAAAATACCCCTTAAAAGATAGGCCATCAATATGTGATCCGTTGGGGTGCGACTCCCGGAACCCCCGCCGATCAGCTATTTTGAAGGGGTCGCAGTGCCTATACGAGCGCTGCTTGCCCTTCATTTCTACTTGCTCACTGGGTAGCGCCGACACACTCGTACAGCGGTTCAAAGTATTACAGCCTTCTCCTTCAAGTACGAGCGCTGCATCCCCTTCAAAACAGCTGACCAGCGGGGGTGCCGGAAGTCGGACCCCGACCAGTCACATATTGATAGCCTATCCTGAGTATAGGCCATCTATTTTTTGAGACTGGAAAAAACACTTTGATAGTTTATGATAATTAAATTTTTCTACTTCACTGTGTGATTTCAGGTTTAAAGTATAAATGCATGTTTGATGCAAATACTAATAAATGGTAAGACCCAGAAGAGATGAAACATTTTAATTGTGGAGTTACAGTCAAGTATTCGTTGAGCTCAACCATCATTCAGGATACAATATTGGTAAAGCGATGTAACTCTCTGTGACTTTACAGTAATAGATGTCAATCCACACAATTATGTTGCTTCTTAAGCAGGCATTGTGACCTGAAATGTTGTGGTGTCAATCTTAATGAGAGGACGAAAAGACGGACATAGTGCAATAAAGCTTACAACAGCAAAAAACTTTTAAGGGGTTTTCATTTATAATCATAAACAAACATTCCACGTGGCATTACATATAAAACCATGGCTGTCACATAAAAGCATCCACAGTGCCCCCCAAAGTGTAATAGAAGCCAAAGTTACCTACTTATTGCACTTGCTCCACGGCCATGGTTTCTTCATACATGATGGTGCTTCTATGCCTTGTGTGGTTATAGAGTATGGATTAACCATTAGGGAGAGTGTATGAGACCCACACCTAGGGAGAGTGTATGAGACCCACACCTGCTAATATCAATAGCCAAGATTCACAAGTCTCTATATGATTAACAATGAACATTTCAATATAAAGGCTGGTGACAGACACACTGAAACAGGAATCTATGAGAACGCAGTTTTTCCACTTTGTAGCCAGGAAGAGAATAATCAGGTGGCCTAAATTCCACTGGCACATTATGATCTACTTTTATAATGCAAGGGGCTCTAATTATGTAATTTCTCATTTTGGGGAACCAACAGTTTTGTTATGTTTCTCCCCAGAAAAGTGGATCCTCCAAGCCGCAATTGGTTTGGCGCTGGCTAGACTGGGGTGCAGAGTTTAAGGAATCTTCCCATTCCTCACCCTTAATCCCTGCAAGAAGGTTTGGACTTCTTCCCATGTCACAGTCCAAAGAATAGTCAGTGGTTGGCAGCGAATAGGCTGTAGCGAAGAACTTGTAGCGAAGACAGGAACATAGCCAGGGTTCTTCAACAGATTAATAGTCAGAATGTAGCAAGCCAGAGGATGAGAGAAAAACGGTAGTCAGGAGTCAGACGAGGAGTCGATATCAGCAACAGAACCACAGGAACCAGGCACCAATTCCACAGGGCTAAACAGAAATATAATCTGGGAACAAGTGCTTTTTGTGGCACCATATTCTGAGAGCCGTATCATTTTTCAATGGTAAGTTATCACGCTGCTGCAAGTTAGCAACGATTCACAGTATTACAGCCTTCTTCCATTCACTTTAATGAGAGAAGGCTATAGTACTGTGAACCGACGCTACAAGTGTGTCGGAGATTCACAGTACGAGCAGATAAGAAATTAAGAGGAAGCAGCACTCCTACGAGGATAGGCCATCAATTTTTAGGGACTGGGCATCCCCTTTAACATCGGTCTGATTTGTCTTATTCTTTCACATAAATCCAGAAATCTTAGCATTATCCTTGCCGTCCTTTACTCCATTTTCATCCAAGCCTTAAATGTCAGATATTGGTCTTTCATCTATCTCCTTTTTGTGTAAAGCATTGTAGGAAACCATTCCCTATTAAAGGGGTTTTCCCATCTGAGACATTTATGGCATATCCACAGGATATGTCATAAATGTCAGATAGATGCGGGTCCCACCTCTGGGACCCTCACCTATCTCTAGAATGGGGACCCTAAACCCTGCTCTTTCTCTGTTCCCGCTGTGACTTGTTTTTTCCGTCCGTGTAAGTAGAAAACAGCGTAGCTCGCTGAGCTATGCTTAGCTACGCTGTTTATGTAACTCCCATAGAAGTGAATGGCAGTTACGGTAACAGCGTAGCATGCGAGCTACATTGTTTCTGTAACTGCCATTCACTTCTATTGGTGTTACGAAAAAAGCGTAGCTCAGCATAGCTCAGCGAGCTATGCTGTTTTCTACTGTTTTTTACATGGTCGGAAATCAGAAGTGGCAGAAAGAAAGAACAGAGTTTATTGGGCCCCGTTCTAGAGATAGGTGAGGTGGGACCCCCATCTATCTGACATTCATGGCATATCCTGTGGATATACCATAAATGTCTCTGATGGGAAAAGACAGACTCTTTAAGACAGAGGGACATTTTTTGCATACTTTTTATTGATATGACGTGGCGAAGAGGTGTACCCAAGGACTTCAATATTTATCTTTTTCTATAAATCCTACAGAGCTATTTTGCGGGCAGGTGTTTTCAGTTGTATTTTATCTTTTGGTGAGGAGGTAATTTAGTACACGATACATAAGGTAAATGTCTAGGTGTATATATTTATAATTATTGTTACTAACATATGAAACACTAATTTCCAGCATCTTTGGCTGGGTTCACACAGAGTTTTTTGACGAGTTTTTTGACACGGAAACCGCGCCACAAAACTCGCCGAAAATGCCTCCCATTGATTTCAATGGGAGGCGGAGGCGGTTTTCTCCTGCGAGCGGTAAAACTCGCGCGGTTACGCCTCTGACCTCCCATTGACATCAATGGGAGGGAGAGAAAGCGTATTTCGCTGCGTTTTATGCCCGCAGCGCTCAATGGCCGCGGGCGAAAAACGCAGCGAAAATCGGCGTGCAGGCAGAGGAAAATTTGAGGCTGATTGTGTGAACCCAGCCTTTATGTAATGAACCACAGCTATTTACTTTTATGTCTTTATGTTGATTATATAGCACCACTGTATTCAATAGCACTGTACAGAAGTTTCTATCGTCACTTACTAAATATGATACATTGTATTCAGTTATCATGATTAGGAACTGGATTAATTGTAATTGATATATGCACTTATATGTATTTAAATACTGTATATGGGTGTAATATTATCCAGCCCTGATGAATGATGCGCTTGTTGCCACTTATTGCCTTTGTACTGTATATTACTTATTGTATATATATATATATATATATATATATATATATATATATATATATATATATTAATAATACCCTGATATGCCTCCTCACACCGTTCTAAACTTGGCTTACCACATGCTTTCGCTGCCTTCCTAAAATAAATGACAGAAATGCCAAAAACAAGATAAAGTGATTTGGTTTTGAATTTTACAGATCTCTAACAATCACACAATGGCACCTCCGCAGGATTCTTGTCACCGCTGAGCTGAAATACCAGACAATTCATGTGTTTATAAAGCGACGGTTATAAAACCACAGATGTTTTGTTCTTCACATCTCCTGAATGGGCATTCCTACAAAAAGTCAATGTTATTTATAGGGTCAATGTTGTATTTCATGTTTAGCTTTCCTGACTGTACATATGTAGCCATCTTTAACTTGATTCTGATAACTTGCTGCAGCGTGATATCACACAACAAAAGCGAATGAAAAGTCAAGATAAGAGATCTAGCCATTGTTTATTTAATGCGTTAAAAGTCAAGGTAAAGAGGGCTACATCTGTACTCCAAATAAAGAGCAATGGAGTTATTTCCAGTTAAATGGAAGGAGCAGAATAATCTGTGGAGCCGTTTCTAGTATTTTCACGTTTTCTTTGACTATCTGCACAGAATGGTTAGTCATTTTGCTCATGTTCTGCAGAGATTATTTCAGTCTATGAGCACGGATTTACATATGTGCTCGTGACACCCATCCCCCCTTCCCCTGCATAACCAGCTCCCAATATAGTGTATTTAGGCTTGGTTTTCAAGTCATGAGCAAAATGTGAATTTTAGCCACGAATCACCACATTTCATGATGCTAAACGCATTTTGACTGCGACACGTGAACACATTTATCAAAACTGTCTAAAGGTAAAACTGTCAACCAATTACAGTGCAGCTTTATTTTACCAGAGCAGTTTAAGAAATGAAATAAATGATTGGCTGCTATAGGCAACTAGAACAGTCTTACTATTAGGCCTCATGCACACGACCGTGGTGTTTTTCTGGTCCGCAAATTCCAGGACCGTGTTCCGTGGAATGTCATCCGCAGTTCATCCGTATGTAATCCGCAGTTCATCCGTATGTAATCCGCAAAAATGCGGATGAAAAAAAAAAAAAAAAGGACTTTTAAACAGGATGCCAAAAGCTTGGTCAAACCCCCTTTAGAAGGTCACATGATCGCTCTGGAGCCATTTCCTGCTGCATTTTTCCTGATCTTTGCTTTGTGCGAGTTCAGTGAGATTGCGCTGCTGATATAGCTGTGGTATTTGTCAGTTACTCACTGCGAACATGTCTTCTGATGATGTGGATGATGTACTCCTGCACTGGCTCCTCTCCAGGCGATTTGGACAGCAACCACCAATGCTGGACGAAGAACCGAGGAGGAGGAGGAGATATTGGGTTCACCCCATTATCTCACAACGGCTTAGGAAGGGGCATTTTAACATGCTGTACTCAGACCTGCGGCAGCACCCGGACAAGTTCCTCAGCTACTGCCGTATGTCCGTGCAAACTTTTGACTGTCTGCTGGCGGACCTTCGTCCTGGACTGATCTTCCAGGACACCACCATGAGACGTTGCATTTCTCCAGAGGAACGCCTGATGGTCACTCTGAGGTAAGAAAACCTAAATCCCCTTCTACGACATGTCTCTACCCTGCAAACAATATTAGTATACTTGTCCCCTGTTCATATTGCCGCCTTGCCACCGTGTTGCAGATATTTTTTATGTATGTGCATATTTTGTTATATATGTTTTTGTTTTTTTTTACAGATTTCTTGCTACCGGCAACTCCTTTGCATCGCTACATTTCCAGTTTCTGCTGGGGTGCTCCACTATTTCGAAGATTGTCAAGCTTACCTGCGAAGTCATCTGGCAGCAACTTCGAGCAACAGTTATGCCAAAGCCCAAGCCAGAGGACTGGATTCGGATTGCCGATGGCTTCTTCCAATCAGCACAGTTTCCCAACTGTGTTGGTGCGCTAGATGGTAAGCACATCCGCGTAAAAAAGCCTGCTCACTCAGGGTCTCAGTATTTCAATTATAAGCAGTTTTTCTCGGTGGTGCTGTTGGCCTTGGCTGACAGTGACTATCGGTTTATAATTGTCGATATTGGGGCCTATGGAAGCTCTGCGGATGCTGGCATCTTCAGGGCTTCCAGAATGGGTGAACGTCTAGCATCTAACCAGCTCGACCTTCCGGAACCTAGACAGCTTCCAGGATCTACAGGACCACCAGCACCCTTTGTCATTGTAGGTGATGAAGGTTTCGGACTGTCCCCTCACCTGATGCGTCCATTCCCTAGGCGTGGCTTAGATGAACAGAGGCGCATTTTTAACTACCGCCTTACACGTGCAAGACGGTATGTGGAGTGCGCCTTCGGAATTCTAAGCAGCAAGTTGTAATGGCAGGAAGGAGGTGAAGGGAAAGTGAGCCCTAATCTACCCACCGCCCTGTCCCTGCCTACTTGCAACGACCCGCCCTAGGCCACGAGGTACAACTGGGCGGCGGTCCCTACGCTGGCTAAGTGCACAGGAAGACAAACAGGGAACACGCAAGGGAAGGGGCAGTAGCCACGGAACGCCACGAGGAAACGGGGCGGCGAACGAACAGTCAGGACCAGGACGAAGTGAGTACACCCGAGCAGGCACGGAGACAGAAGCAAGCCAGGGCAAGCAAGCAGGTCAAGCAGAACTGCAGCAAGGCAGAAGCACGGCAGAAGCAGGCTGGAGCAAGCAGCAGTGGGGCCAGGAATCCAAAAGAATTACAAGCACTGAGGGAGAGCACAGGGCAGGTAATAAAGGGCAGGGGGCGGAGCTAACTCCGAGAGACCAGGCCGCGATAGGCTCTCTCACTCCTGAGCCTGCCACCCTGGTTGGTGGGAGATGGTGTCAGTCGAGCAGGTCTGGCCTCAGGTGTGGATTGATTAATCCCAGGAGTATAGCTAGATGAAGTACCTGGCAGATCCCTAACAGTACTCCCCCTTTTATGAGGGGCCACCGGACCCTTACTAAGGGGACCCGGTTTAGTGGGGAAGAGGAGGTGGAACCTCCTGATCAATACCCCAGCGTGAACATCACGGGCAGGTACCCAAGTCCTCTCCTCCGGCCCGTATCCTCTCCAATGGACCAGGTACTGGAGGGAGCCCTGGACCATCCTACTGTCCATAATCTTGGCCACCTCGAATTCCACCCCCTCAGGGGTGAGAACGGGAACAGGAGGTATCCTCGAGGGGGACCAGGACGGGGAGCAGCGTTTAAGGAGGGAGGCATGGAAGACGTCATGTATGCGAAAGGATGGGGGGAGCTCCAGACGGAAGGATACAGGGTTGAGGACTTCAATGATCTTATAAGGTCCAATAAATCGGGGAGCAAACTTCCTGGACGGGACCTTAAGGCGCAAGTTCCTGGACGACAACCAGACCAAATCCCCGACGACAAACCGGGGGTTAGCAGAACGTCTACTATCCGCCTGAATCTTTTGTGCGCTCTGGGACGCCTCTAGGTTCTTCTGAACCTGGGCCCAGACAGTGCACAGTTCCCGATGAACCTCCTCTACCTCAGGATTATTGGAACAACCAGGGGAGACGGAGGAGAACCTTGGGTTAAACCCGAAATTACAGAAAAACGGGGAGACCCCTGACGAGTTACTGACCCGGTTATTCAGGGAAAATTCAGCAAGGGGAAGGAATGAGACCCAATCGAATTGACAGTCAGAGATGAAACACCTTAAATATTGTTCCAGGGATTGGTTGGTCCTTTCCGTTTGGCCATTAGTTTCGGGATGGAAGGCGGAGGAGAAGGACAGATCAATCTCCAACTTTTTACAAAAAGCTCTCCAAAATAAGGAAACAAATTGTACCCCTCTGTCAGAAACGATATTGACTGGGGCCCCATGGAGACGCAGGATGTGTTTCACAAACAAAGAAGCTAACGTCTTGGCGTTAGGTAGCTTCTTAAGGGGCACAAAGTGGCACATCTTGCTGAAGCGGTCGACTACCACCCACACCACCGACTTGCCCTGAGATGGAGGCAAATCGGTGATAAAATCCATGGAGATATGGGTCCAAGGTCTCTGGGGAATGGGCAAGGAACATAGTAGGCCCGCAGGTCGGGACCTAGGGGTTTTGGACCTAGCGCAAACCTCACAAGCGGCGACGTAAGCCCTAACATCTTTAGGCAACCCAGGCCACCAATAGTTTCTGGTAATGAGGTGTTTGGTGCCCAAGATGCCAGGATGACCAGATAGAGCGGAGTCATGGTTTTCCCTGAGTACCCTCAGCCGGTATTGCAGGGGAACAAACAGTTTGTCCCCAGGGACGTTCCCGGGAGCTGCACCCTGATCAGCCGCGATATCAGAAGCTAAATCAGAATCCGTGGCAGAGACGATTATACCAGGGGGTAAAATACAAGCGGGATCCTTCTCGGAAGGAGGATTGGCCATGAAACTACGTGACAGAGCGTCAGCCTTAATATTCTTGGACCCAGCCCTATAGGTAACCAAGAAATTAAATCTGGTAAAGAATAGTGCCCACCGAGCTTGTCTAGGATTAAGCCTCCGGGCCGATTCTAGGAAAACCAGATTCTTGTGATCCGTAAGGACCGTTACCTGGTGTCTGGCCCCCTCCAGGAAGTGCCGCCACTCCTCAAAAGCCCATTTAATGGCTAGAAGTTCGCGGTTACCAATATCATAGTTACTCTCCGTGGGCGAAAACTTCCTAGAGAAGTAAGCACAGGGGCGGAGATGGGTGAGGGAGCTGGTACCCTGGGACAAGACGGCCCCCACTCCCACCTCGGAAGCGTCAACCTCCACAATAAATGGCTCCTCTTGGTTGGGCTGAATCAGCACGGGGGCCGAGATAAAGCACTTCTTGAGAGTCTCAAAGGCCTGGACGGCCTCAGGGGGCCAATGGAGGACATCGGCACCCTTGCGGGTAAGGTCCGTAAGAGGCTTAGCGACGACCGAGAAGTTGGCAATAAATCTCCTGTAATAGTTGGCGAACCCTAAAAAACACTGTAACGCCTTAAGGGAGGCAGGTTGGACCCATTCCGCCACAGCTTGAACCTTGGCAGGGTCCATGCGGAATTCATGAGGAGTGAGGATTTGCCCTAAAAATGGTATCTCCTGTACCCCAAAGACACATTTTTCAGTCTTAGCAAACAGATTATTCTCCCGAAGGACCTGGAGCACCTTCCTGACATGCTCCACGTGGGAGGACCAGTCCTTGGAAAACACCAGTATGTCATCAAGGTACACAACAAGAAAATTACCCAGGTACTCTCTCAGGATTTCATTAATAAAATTCTGGAAGACAGCAGGGGCATTACACAACCCAAAGGGCATTACCAGGTATTCGAAATGACCCTCGGGTGTGTTGAACGCAGTTTTCCACTCATCCCCCTCTTTGATGCGGATAAGGTTATATGCCCCCCGTTGATCGAACTTAGAAAACCATTGGGCTCCCTGAACCTGATTAAAAAGATCCGGAATCAAAGGAAGTGGGTACTGGTTCCTTACGGTGACCTTATTCAGGTTACGATAATCAATGCACGGCCTAAGACCACCATCCTTCTTCCCCACGAAGAAGAAGCCAGCACCTACAGGAGAAGTCGAGGGGCGAATGAAACCCTTGGCCAGGCATTCTTGGATATACACCCTCATCGCTTCACGTTCAGGACATGAAAGATTAAATATCCTACCCTTAGGAAGCTTGGCACCAGGCACCAAATCGATAGCGCAATCGTAATCTCTATGGGGGGGCAACACCTCGGAGGCCTCCTTAGAAAACACATCGGCGAAGTCCTGAACAAACTCAGGAAGCGTGTTTACCTCCTCCCGGGGAGAAATAGAGTTAACAGAAAGACATGACATAAGACATTCATTACCCCATTTGGTGAGATCCCCAGTATTCCAATCAAATGTGGGATTATGCAACTGCAACCAGGGAAGACCTAATACCAGATCAGACGATAATCCCTGCATCACCAGTACAGAGCACTGCTCCAAATGCATGGAGCCAACCAGGAGTTCAAAAACAGGAGTATGCTGAGTAAAATAACCATTAGCAAGGGGGGTTGAGTCGATTCCTACTACAGGGATGGGATAAGGTAAATCAATACAAGGCATCTTTAGAGACATAGCAAAATCCACAGACATGATATTAGCAGATGAGCCAGAATCCACGAAAGCACTGCCCGTGGCAGACCGGCCAGCAAACGAGACCTGAAAGGGAAGCAAAATTTTATTGCGTTTCACATTAACGGGAAATACCTGTGCGCCCAAGTGACCTCCCCGATGATCACTTAGGCGCGGAAGTTTTCCGGCTTCTTATTCTTGCGCCTGGGACAGGTGTTCAGTAGATGCTTGTCGTCCCCACAGTTGAAGCAGAGACCATTCATTCTGCGAAACTCCCTACGTTGTCGAGGGGACATGGAGGCCCCGAGTTGCATAGGTACCTCCGAGTCCTCCGTGGAGGGGCGAGGAGACGGGACCTCGGGGGGAATCGCAGAAAGGTCAGAGGGGAGCACACTGAAGCGTTCTAGCTGACGTTCCCTGAGACGTCGGTCAAGTCGTACTGCTAGGGCCATAACCTGGTCAAGGGAGTCAGGCGAGGGGTAGCTAACCAGCAGATCCTTCAGGGTGTCAGATAATCCTAACCTAAACTGGCACCTTAGGGCCGGATCGTTCCACTGAGAAGCTACGCACCACTTCCTAAAATCAGAACAGTATTCCTCAACCGGTCTCCTACCCTGACGTAAGGTCACCAGCTGACTCTCGGCTAAAGCAGTCCTGTCAGTCTCGTCGTAAATGAGTCCGAGGGCAGAGAAAAAACGATCAACAGAGGAAAGTTCAGGGGCGTCAGGAGCCAAGGAGAAGGCCCACTCTTGGGGCCCTTCCTGGAGTCGGGATATGATGATACCCACCCGCTGGTTCTCGGAACCTGAGGAGTGGGGCTTTAGGCGGAAATACAGTCTGCAACTCTCCCGGAAGGAGAGAAACGTCTTACGGTCCCCTGAAAACCGGTCAGGTAACTTGAGGTCGGGTTCTAGAGGTGAGGTGAGGGGTACTACTAAAGCAGCGTCACCCTGATTGACCCTTTGGGCCAGGGCCTGGACCTGTAGGGAGAGGCCCTGCATCTGCTGGGTCAGGGTCTCAAGGGGGTCCATGATAGCGTCAGCGTAGGAGAAATGGTAGACTAGGTAAGGGCTTGTAATTATGTAATGGCAGGAAGGAGGTGAAGGGAAAGTGAGCCCTAATCTACCCACCGCCCTGTCCCTGCCTACTTGCAACGACCCGCCCTAGGCGACGAGGTACAACTGGGCGGCGGTCCCTACGCTGGCTAAGTGCACAGGAAGACAAACAGGGAACACGCAAGGGAAGGGGCAGTAGCCACGGAACGCCACGAGGAAACGGGGCGGCGAACGAACAGTCAGGACCAGGACGAAGTGAGTACACCCGAGCAGGCACGGAGACAGAAGCAAGCCAGGGCAAGCAAGCAGGTCAAGCAGAACTGCAGCAAGGCAGAAGCACGGCAGAAGCAGGCTGGAGCAAGCAGCAGTGGGGCCAGGAATCCAAAAGAATTACAAGCACTGAGGGAGAGCACAGGGCAGGTAATAAAGGGCAGGGGGCGGAGCTAACTCCGAGAGACCAGGCCGCGATAGGCTCTCTCACTCCTGAGCCTGCCACCCTGGTTGGTGGGAGATGGTGTCAGTCGAGCAGGTCTGGCCTCAGGTGTGGATTGATTAATCCCAGGAGTATAGCTAGATGAAGTACCTGGCAGATCCCTAACACAAGTGGCGTGTGTTCCAGAGCTCCATTCAGATGAATCCTGAAAATGTGACAAAGGTTATACAAGCGTGTGTTGTCCTCCACAATTTTCTGAGGATTCATGAGTCGGCAGTGGACGCAGAGCTGAACCATTTCTCTACTAATTACATCCCTTTGGACTACACACCACATGGAAGACCTGGAGTGTCTGGACTGGCAGTCCGTAATTTGTATACAGACTATTTTGTATCACCTGAGGGAGCAGTTCCTTGGCAAAGGGATGTGCTTCGTCTGCCAAATTAAAATTTGAGAGGGACTGTTGTATTTCCGGTTTATGTTACAAATGTTAGTAGTTAAAGTTGCAGTAGTAGAGTAGGGACTCGCAAGAGAATGAGGACCCTTGACGCGGGTTGCGAGCTAATGTATTTCTGTTTTTTTTTTTTTAATTCTTTATTAATTAAAAAAAAAAAAAAAAGCGATTATTTGCATTTGGCAGAAATGCAGACCAATACCTCATTATGTTTTGCAATAATAATAAAGACAAACACATAATTAACTATAAACTTATTTTATTTCTTGCATAAAATAGTGTCAACAAACATAAACAAAACTATGTTATATAACTAAATTATAAATTGTAAAAGGATTGCGAAGGTGCAGGTTCATGATGTGGTCGTGGAACTGACTCCCCCTGCTGCATGTGCCCATACTGTTGCTGAGAAGGTCCAGGCATGCCATAAACTGAACGATCGTCACTAAATAGCGGCATTGAGTCTACATATGACGGATGCTGGATGCCTTGCGCGGTTGCTGCAGGTGCTGGAGGGACAGAGTTGAAGGTGCTTGCATCACACCCCCGTCTATGAAACTCGATGGCCTGATGCATTGCACGTGGGTCAGGATGTGTCGCAAATATTTCCACGACTTCCATTAGTGCTGTTTGGCACCTTATCTGTCTGGAAATTGGCACTCTTTTAAGAATATTAGAGAGAGCGCGACAGAAGGTGCCCTCTTCAGTTTCAGTAGCTCTTTTCTCCAAGTGCTCTAATACACGCAAGTCGACTTCCTGCCTTGGCTCTGTACGTGTTGGACCTTTGGCAGAACGTCGACGTTTACCTCGGGGTATAATTTCTTCGTCCGCGGCACAGACTGGATTATCCACTGTTGTTGGTTCCGCTGTCACAGGAGTGGAAGTGGACCTAGCAGTCCCCAAAGCTACGTCAGGCTCTTCAATTTGAGTCTCATCAGAGTCTTCTTCTTCCTCCAGATTATCCTTGGTTCTGTTTGAAAATGAAAACATAATGTTAGGGAATTTTTGTAGTAATTTAACGTCATGTCTACAGCTGGGCAAATACACTATGTATGCATCACTACATGCAGAGCCCTAACTAGGAAAGACAGGGCCGCATAGCAAACTTTTGACTGGGGCCATCCCTCCACTGGGTGTCACCCCCCCCCCCCTTGTAGATAGTGCCTTTTTTGCTGCCCCCACCCCTGTAGATAACGCCATACAGCCCCACACTGTACACTGTATGGCATTATCTACCGGGGTACTATATGGCGTTATCTATAGGGGGACTGTACGGCGTTATCTAGTGAGGGGGCTGTATGCCGCTAACGCCATACAGGCCCCCCTCCCCGCCCCCCGGACAAATGCCACCTATAGTGTGTCCTACAAATACATGCCTTATCGCTGGCAGCGATAGGGTGAAGGGGGGACTAAAAGTCCCCTTAAGTTCTGCCGTCTGCACATCTCCCAAAAATTGAAAGGAGCGCTGGTTATGTATGCGCACAAGCACGACTTTGGCTCCATTCATTTTGACGGAGCTGGCGAAAGTACGAGGTTTGGGATGGAGAAGTTCAGGGTACTTTCTGTCCCCCGTTCTCCCTGTCAATGCCAGCGATCACACATGTATCCCCTATTCAGTTGTTAGGGGATACATGTCTGTTGTTTAATGTCAGAGCGGGGAGATACCTCCCTGCTCAGCCGTAGTGTTCAGTTGCGTCCCGCTGTAGCCGTCATAGCGGCTGCTAGCGGAGCCTCCGGACATGGTGGAGTCCCCTCATGCCGCGGTCCCCGTAGCAGTCGCTACGGCTGCTACAGCGGTACTTACACAACTGGCTACATGGGCAGACTACAATGATCAAAGTATATAAGCAATACTTACGGGCCAACCTGCATTACATCAAGAAGAAACGAAAGTTGTTTGGTGTACATGTATGGCTTTTTTTTCAGACGTCCGTCTCCGCTCTTCCCCTTGTCATTTATCTCACGCTTTAATTGGTCTCGGCACGTGTTCCAGCGTGTTTTGACGTTTTCGACTATGATATAAAATAAACCAATCACAGATCAACATTTTAGAAGAGTACATTACTAGATATTAGGAAATGTTGTTTATTATATGAAAATGATGCTGCAAACAAATCTGCACCTACATTTGCATATTTGACAGGTAATTCCGACGTTACAGAAACTACAGCAGACTTGCCACGTTTTCCATGTGCCCACACGACAGCGTCCGTAACGGCTGAAATGACGTTGCTGGTTTCAGGAGAAAACATCACCCGTAATTTCAGCCGTAAAGGCATGTGCTGGCGCTTTAACGCAGCGTCCTTTACGGACGTAATTGATTTTCATAGGAGCCCATGAATAACGGCTCCAATTATGGCACAAGAAGTGACAGGTCACTTCTTTGACGCGGGCGTCTATTGACGCGTAAATATACACGCCGCTTGAACACACAAACGTCAGCCCATTGCTTTCACTGGGCAGATGTTTGTCAACGCTATTGCGGCGTATTTAGCGTGCGTAATAGAGGTCAAACACCCCCGAATTACGTCCGTAATTAGTGTGTGGGAACATACCCTCATAGTGACATGTCACGTTTTGATCGGTGCTGTTCAGAGCCATGAGACCCCCACAATCTCACGTGCACTTCTGCAGCTTCATTTCAGCGATTGGTGGGTGTTTCAGTGATCCAACTGCCAACAATCAAAACGTCAGGCATGTCATTATGACATGACAGGAGTACTCAGAAACCGCATCAAGGTGTGAAACTTACCCATGCGCTTCTTTTGCACTTTAGTTGCCTTCTCCCACTCGGTAAGATGCACCTCACTGCAGACCTCCTGCCAGGCAAGATCTTTCAGATTCCTGTCTGCATATTCTTCCACCCGCTTATTCCACAGACAGGGCTTGTGCTGGACCAGGATGATTAGTTTCTCAACGTTTATTGAAGCCATGCTGCTCTCTGCTGCTCTCTGCTGCTCTCATGCACTGTCTCCAGACTTCACGACGACAGAAGTCATTCCCGGTCGTCGCCTAGCAACACTTCCGCAAATCCGCAAACTGCGGATGACACACGGCGGTGTATCCGCAATTTCCACGGGCCCATTGACTTCTATTGGCATGTCCGCACCGCATTTGCGGCCCATAATAAGACATGTCCGGAGTTTCTGCGGCACGGATGTGCGGACATGCGGAGAGCCGTGAAAACACGGATAGTGGGTATGGCCACATAGAAATGAATGGGTCCGCAATTAACCCGTGGATTTGCGGTTGAATTGCGGACGCAAAAACACGGTCGTGTGCATGAGGCCTTAGGCATTGTTCACATAGGGGTTTTTCCAAGTAGAAAAACCTAACGTGGGTTTGGAGAATAATCTGCAACAGAAATCTGAGGCTGACCCTCATATTTCTATTACAGATTTGTAGGTTCATCTACCGCGGATCTGCATGCAGATTAGCCCCATTTAATTCAATGGGCAATGCTGTGTGATACCGTTTGCTGGGGACCTGAATCTAAGCCTGTCACATGTGATACTGTCTGCTGGGACTGACAGGAGAGGGCAGCACCATCTTACACCCGCGCGGATCACATGACATGACACAGACAGGTAGTGTTATGTGATGTGATCACTTGGCCCGGCCGGCACCTGAAGAAAAGAGAAGAAGGACACACAAGTGATTCAGTGAAGACAAGGTAAGGCTATGTGCACATTACATTTTTTGCCTACATTTAGTGTGTACGACGGGAAAGTTCCGACGTACACGCTAAACTTTTCTATAGGGCTCTATTGCCAGAAGGAGGCCAAAATAGCATCATTTTGACCTCTATCAGGCCCAGTATACATAAGTATACTACAAAAATAGGTATGGAATACATTACTAGACTATGCTATTCCACCCCCAATTAAAAAACTTACATTAATACATTAAACATCAATTTTTTTTTAGAATTGGCCTCTATGGCATACTGAATGGCATCTGTCACATGCCTCCATTTGACGTACACGTCCCTGAAGATGCTCCAGTGATAACTGTCCATATATAGCTCCCCATTCTCCAGAGAGCAGTGCAAGTCCTCTCTAGCCACCTGTAGGTGCAAGCCCCTAATTCTTAACCTACTGCTGCCAGCCATATTCATGCCCCTATTCACTATTCTCCCATCCTAGTACCCCTGTACTCTTATCAAAAAGGAACTTCCGAAGTTGGTTGGAGTCCAGGGGCACTTCCTTCTGGCTGTGGCTGCATCTGTAGATCTAGTCGGGCTGCCGGCCACAACAGGATGCACTTCAGCATTGTAGCTATCCAAGACAGGAGGCAATCCCACCAAGCACAGAGGTGAGATACAGCGGAATGATGATTCAGGGGGAGGGGGCTGTATTGGCGACATATCCCATTGTATGCCATACAGTGGGATATATCTAACTCTTCTGTTCGTCGTGTTGCCCCACCACTAACCCTCTCCCATGGCCCTAAAAAGGCTAAGATGGCCCTGGCTACGTCACCTTATAGGAGCTGCATATAATAGCATATTACTGGTACAGTATAGAACATTACTACCTGCACCAGATGTTTAGATCCCTTTTAGGGTATGTTCTAACTGTTCGGATTAGCTGCGGGAAAACTCTACAGAAAATTACCTGCTGGGAAATCCGGCCAGATTTTCGTCCGGATTTGCAGCTACAAACTAAGAGCAGATGGGGAAAAAATACTATACTCATCACCTCAAAAGTGACGCAACCATGCACCCCCAGCTGGTCTCAGTGCAGTCGGCCTCATGGGTTGACGCTTTGTCCCGTGTGACCATTGTAGCCTGTGATTGCCTGAAGCAGTCGCATGGGAACAAAAAGTCCACCCCAGGGGCTGGCTGCACAGAGAACAACCTTGGGAGCAGTGAGGCACCACTATGTAAGACTATGCTGCTACTGTAATACTCTTCAGAATTTCCGCCCACAAATCTGTATGGAAAATCTTCCGCAATTACATTACTTGTGAATGTAACATACATTTGGCAATCCCTCGTGGTGCTGGTGTAAAGTTACAGTATATCAGTGAATTTTTTATGAATTTATAGGGGACTACTATACACTATTCATCGCTGCCATATTGCAGAAACATACATTAATTAACTTTTTGGGATTTTTATACATTAATATTTTAATAAAAACTTTAGCAGAATTTTAAAGCTGTTATTTTAATCCAAAACACTCCCTGCTTGTCCCACTTATAATTCCCTAATATCACATATAAAAATGGGTTTTCTAAAGCAGTAAACCCCTATAGCACATATCAAGGCAAATAATATAATCTAACTAAAATAAAATATTGAGCCATTCTGGTATCTTATATTTAAGACTGCATTTGAACATGAGTTTAGATATGATTGTCATCATTTATATAAACCAGCTTTTAAGTACAGGTGGTAAAATTAATCTTAACAAGAATATGAATTTCTCGATGAATATATTTAAAAAAAACAGAATGTCTAAGCCAAAACACCATATGTGTGTTAGACGTGAATTAATTTAGTGGATTTATTTGACAAAAGTTTTTTGTACTGTATTTGTTCATACAGTATTATTTAAAGACACATGACCCTTTTCCATTCTCTATAGTAAATGCATAAATCAGTTTTTTCACTTTACAATTTTGGTAAGGGCTCATGCAAACTACCGTATTACGGCTCTGTACAACCTCCGAGGTGCGGCAAACTACTATGGGTCCATGTTTATAGCTCTCTGTGCCTCTGATTTCATATTGATGGAAAGATTTGTGCAGAGATCCCAAAAAACTAAGAGGCAAAACCATTTATACAAAACATTTTGTAGTATTATATTTGCAAAATTATCTTCATAAGTACACAACTATAAGTATACACCACAGTACTGAATAAATAATTAAGAGACTTCACTAAGGCTTATCCCCACACCAACATTTGTCGTAAATGTACGTCATAGTCGGTAGCGGCGGAGTATGGAGTGGGCTCACAGGTATATTACAGCTGAAACCTTGCACTAAAGGCTGGGATCAGAGATAACTCCGATCATGGCCATTTAATAGCCTAGATTAATATCAGTCAACAGTGGCCGTGGGAACTAAGCCGCTAGACAGAGGCTGGCAGCTCCTTCTGTCATAGCACCCCCCCCCCCCGCGACACAAGCCTGGGGCTTAATGGAGGCCATCAGTTGTACCATCTTGGACCCCCTAATAAAAGGAGGATATGTTTTGCGGTGTATTGTACCAGCGGACTAAAGATCGAATGTTCAAGTCCTGTAGTGTAACAAAGAAAAAAAAGTTCAAATTAGTTAAAGTTTTCTGAAAAATAGGCTGCGGCGGTCACATGGTTCTCAGTCAGCAAGTCATAGCTGCAGCCAAAGTTCTTTAGAATACTAAAGAATATGTATTTCACAATAGAGGCAGGTTACCCTCAAAAATTCCACAAGGTGAAGAAACTTTGGATTAAGATAGACCTAATACAGTCACACATTAAGGTTCATTTTATGGCTGTAACACCTACACCAAGCACCAGAGGTGTAGCTTTAAACTCCAGGGTCCTAAAATAAAATCTGTTGTACAACCCCCCCCCCCCCCTCTACTAAGTGCTTTTTAGAATACTAGTGTCTTTTTATGTGGCAAAGAGGCATTTGGGCTCTCTCAGGCACCAAGGCCCTGGTGAGACGGTTACCTCTACACCCCCTATAGCAATGCAGGTGCCTGGCAGGTTCTACTGAACAAGGTCTGTGGTCATTTAAAAAGTGCACTTTAAATTAAATAGAAAAATAATTTTAGTGCTGGACATTGCAAAATAATTGTTTTTCTACATGCTTCCATTTATCTAGACAGCTTCTCAACAACAACACAAACCAGCCGCAGTAGGAGACAGAGCATCCTGCATGAATGTCTAAGCTTACGTCTCCAGTACAGGATATAGTGCTGTAAAATGTAATGTGATCCTACAATGCCAGCTCAGTAGACTTGTGCCTTGGAACCTAATATGAATCTGTATGACGACTGCCTGAAATGAGACCAACAACTAGAAGATTATGACTTGATCTCCCCTATCTTTGCCCATCAAACTCTTAGAGGAAAGTAAGACTCACGATAGCAAACATGTAAAAAAACATAAATGTAAGGTTCCATGCATATCAAATACAGAGATCTGCTCTTCCATAGAGCCTTTTCATCCAATGGTGGAATGGATCTTGGTACAATGGAGAGGAGAAATTTTAGGGAATCTTTGCCCTCTCCATTGTTCCGTGATCCTTTCCGAACCTATTAAAGATCACGTTTGCTTCTGTTTCTGTTAGTTTAATCAGGATGTGTTTTTTTTGTTATTTTTTTTTTTACAAAACATGCATGCTAGGTACAAACCTACATAACCTACTGTACCCACTAGCTGTAAACTCTGGTTGTACACGTATACTGTACTTTTGTATATAAAAGGACTTAAAATAACAAAAGTAATACAATAATAATAATTACAAAAAATGAAAACCACAATTGTCCAGAGTCAAAGACTTATTCCTGATGTTTGTTGGTAAGAATGAATATGGACAGAACATGATTTCCTATTTAATATGTGCATATTAAGACAGTAAATAAATATACAAAGCCATCAAACAATTTTACTAAAATTTGTTTCTCTGATCCCCCGCACCCGGGTCATGCAATTAACAAATCACAAACAAGTTTCTGCCACATTAAAGGGAGGTTCATTCGCTTTCTTCCAATACACAACATGGAAAATAATGTTGTCGAGGTCTTTGTTTATTTTGTCTTACGCTCTCATTATTATATGACATTGCTATATGATTGTCACCTTCTGACTCGCTGCTTTAATAAAATCCTGCTGAACTCTCTGAAAACACGGTGGCACTGCCTGCGAGCATGATGCCTTGATGATAGAACGATCAATTATTTTACTTAACCCTGCCCTTTATGATCGGCTGCAAATTACACAACACAAGGAGCTAAAGGGTAAGTAGTTAACATTGCATCGCTGTTGTATCCTCATCAAAGTGCTATGCTAATCTTTACCATAATGAGACTTCACATAAAATCCTATTGTCTACAAGCAACTTTGACAGAATTTTAAGATGTAAACAGTATTTTTTCCCAGAGTTATAGAAGGCATGTGCAGATTTCTTGCATTATCTATCACCTTAAAATATGGTAACGGGTCTAATATAACATACAAAAAGGACAGTGAAACAGAACTTTAAACAGAGAGATAACCATGTTCAGTATTTTAATATATCGAACACTGTGCTGTACTGAAATAAACAAAATCTATAAATATATTATCATTTCCAACTAAAATACAATAAATATGTATTTTTTAAGACTTGATTTTAACTTCTGATAAGGTGGATTTGTCACTTAGAAATATGCTGCTGTAGTTAAAAAGGTTGTTCAGAGTTGGGAGCCCCACACACAAGCGTGTTCAGTATGTGATATACGACCCGTATGTCGGCCGTATTTCCCGGCCGAACACATTGCAGGGAAAAAGGCTCCTAGCATCAGAGTTTACATGAAAATATGTACGGGATTACAGTACGGGACAGTTGTCCCACAGCGAGGCAGTGACACCTAGCGTCATAGATAACTATGATGCTAGGAGCCCGGCTCCCTGCAGTGTGTCCAGTCCGGAAAATGCAGCCGACATACGGACCGTATATCCCGGACTGAACATGCTCATGTGAATCCGGCCTTAGAAAAAAGGATCTGCTTTTTTTTTCCCGGAAACAGTACCACTTCTATCCATGGGCTATCTCTGGTATTGCAGATGAGCCCAATCACTTTACTTTTGAAATAGCCCATGTAGAAATGTGGCGTTATTTCTGGAGAAAGTGTCTGGGAAAAATAGCAGATCCTTTTTTCTGTTCTAGACCACACCTTTAAGAGGACCATATTATTGGCACAGGTCCACTATGTGTCACTGCTAAATGGCCCAAAAAATATTTGGTTGCCTTTTTTAAAAAAAACTGCATCGTGATTACACAACAAAAGCCATTGAAAAGTCATTGAAATATTAAAGTTAACGTTTCTTGCTACCGTGTATTTAATGCGTTAAGAGTCAAGATAAAGATGACTACATCTGTATGGTATTCCTTGTAGTTTGATATAAAAAAGAAAAATTGATTCGGCACAGACACATAGAGGACTAGTACATATAATACGGTGCTCATCACTCAGGAAGCATCCGATCGACAGTTGTAAGTTTTATAGTAGGACAACTATTTTTATATAAAGACATGAAGTACAGTAAAAAATAGTGTAGTACCGAGTTAGCCAGAAACAATATGCAATGTCAAATACTTTTGTGTCAAAAAAGACAAAAGTATAGAAGGTATGATGCCTTTATTGGCTAACCATAAAAGTTCTATATGCAGCTTTCAGAGCACACAGGCCCCTTCTTCAGGCAGTTTACAAATGAATGACGAGATAGATCACACAGTACAAGCCGCGGTGACACTGTATGTAGCTGATTGGACAGTCTTCACAGCGATAAGTAACACGCCCCCCTTGCCATTTACACGCCCCATTGACAGTTCAGGGGGTTATTTACATATCGGGCACCAAATATAACGGCACCGATATCTAAATAACGGAGGTAGCTAGAATTGTTTTTAAAGTGCCCCACGGTTCGTGCAGCCCTGCCTATAACATGGTGCACTCAGCTCCACATGTATGGGCAGGTGAAAGGTTCTCTTTAAAGGGAATGTGTCGCTAGAAATTTTTTTTTTCTTTTTTTTTTTAGTTAAACAGTTATTATACACATGATTAGACATTGTTCTAATTTTTAAAATTTTTTCACAAGTCAGGAAATATTATAAATTTGATTCTAATCTATAACATTTCCCTGTGCTGGTCACTAGAGGGAGCAATTCCCAAAATTGCAGCATTGGCACGTGGTAAAGCAACCACATTGCTTTATGCTGCAAAATTTGAGAAGACACACTCGTTCTAGCGTACTCAAACAATCCCCCCTCCTTTATCCTGGCTAGTGCCAGGAGAAAGGAGGGGATTGAATGTTCAAACCTCCTACACTGTGTGCCGCCATTTTTTGAGCGAATACACAGTGTAGTAGGCTTACATACAGTGGTAATCACACACTAAAACACGAACATACACAAACATAACTTACCTACTCCTGCCGCCGCCGCTCCCTCCGGTCCGTCAGCTCCTAGTGCTTGCTTCTAATCACATGTCCGGAAGCCGCGACCGAAAGTAGTTATCTTACTGTCCGGCCGCGGCTTCCGGTCCACTAGAAAATGGCGCCGGATGTTGCTCGGCTGAAGACCTTCCATTTGGACTGTGTGGGAGCGGCACATGTGGCGTTCCCACAAAGACGGCGTACACCATAGTGAATGCGAACAGCTCCCGTTCGCATTCTCTATGGGGATATATGTGCCGATTTCCATCTCTGTATGTGTCGTTAATCGACACATGCAGAGATGGAAAAAAAATGTCAGCCCCCATAGTGAAGAAAAAGTTCGAAAAAAAAAAAAAAGTAAAACACAAACACACAAATAAATAAAATGTATTTTAATAAAACACTAAAAGAAAATTGATGTAAAAATTTTTTTTTTCGGGACACCCTTCCTTTAACTTTAACTGTTGCGGTGTTACAATTCAGTCTTCTTCCCTTCAACTTTAAGTTCCAGAGACCCTCTAATTCCTAAAAATCCTGCCTTCCTGAGCTTTAATACATTTCATATACTTAAATAGTTCTATTTTTATTACGTCTGTGCCTACTTTACTTCTCCTCTCCTTCTTTATGCAATAAAAGAGGATAAGATCAACAGCGGGTACAACCCCAATAGGAATTAAAGGGGTTAAGTGAGGACCTAAAAGTATTAGCAGTGTACTCACTGAAGTATGTGAATACATTTGCTAATACAAATTCCGGTCCCCCCCCCCCCCCTGCGTGGATTATGAGATTTGAATAGATATTTAAAGTGCTGGCTGGGCCGGAAGTCTAGTGGCACAGTCTTTCTTCACGACAGCACGACTCTTCATCATGTGACTGACCGGCTGTACCCTATGTAATCGCTGTAGTAGTGGTACAACTACAAATATTTGCTGCTCCGGACTTTAGGAAAGCTGGGTGACAGCCCCTGTAAGAGCTGTTATGGTGGACAGAAGATGCAACTCAAGGACTTATTCTTGATTCTTGCTTTTTTACATTTTAAGCCTGTTAAGCATTTCTCCTGTACAAAGACTATTGAGTTGCATACGCCATCTTACAATTCCTGAGTTTTGCTCTAACATTCCTCCTGTGCTCTTTAGCCCAGGATTTATTGTATCATATAGCTTATGGTATCATGGCAAAAAATAATCTCTTCCAGGGGCTGTGATGATAAAGGTTGTCTTGGGAGAACAGTACATCCCTTTTATTGTTCTTTTTATGAGAAACTGATAATAGAGTGCAATGTATTCAAGATGTTTGGAAAATGATAGAACTATGGGAGATGTCAGGTAAGACAATAAACATTGCTTTATCGTTAATTATTCATCTATTAGATTAGTTGTCATTTTATCACAGGAGTAAACATTGTTTAATATCACGCTAAGTTTGGAAATTATTTTAGTTTGCTACATTAATGGTGCCTCCGATTTCATTTAATTGTCAGCAGGGAATAAGTTGTATATATTTTCCATTTGAGAAATTGCTGATGATAAACTATAAAAGCAGAATATATATTAAGACAAAAAAAGTAAAGATATTAATTATGATTTAAAGATAAACTAGATCTAGTAGACAGATCGGCACATTTATGGCACAGCCAGGAGTAGTTTACCAAATTTATATAGGCTGGCAATTTTTGCATGTACTTTTCATCGTCAATGGTTTTCAGTTTGGAGACATGGCTTGAGACATGGCTTACACTCTGACTACACAGGTCACAGTAAAATTGCAGTAATGATGCAACTCCACTATGGATGATATGTTGTAAACACCAGTCAGCCAACAGACAATGGTCAGACCTGGCATACATTGTAGAATAATTCTACTAAGGGCTTACATGGCCACATGGGCATACTCCAATACATGGTACTTGGGAAAATTCATGTCTGTGGGCCATTTTTGTGAATTCCCCAAAAATGTTTGCAATTTTTTCTGATATGACACTTTTTATGTAACAGGTGAGAAAAGTGAAATTACGGCACTCACCCATGTGGTTGTATTTCTTTCTTTTATTGTGGCATCCAGCAAAAAGTTAAAAGCGTTCAAGGGTGGACATAGCAGATTGCATGGCAGGTTACAGCCTGCTTCGCGCTAAGAGTAGCGCTTCTTCTGACCCTTTTCTTATGAACCTTTTTATGAATGTGCCCTGTTTTATCTCCAAAATTGTTATATTATTATTTAAATTATATTCCCCTGTAAACCATTTATAAAAGAGGTCATCGTTACTGGAAAAAATCTGGGGGCATTAGCATAGACGCTCACCACTATTTCTACAAAAAGATGATCTAGATCAGACGTCACCAACCTTTTGAAGGTTGTGAACCACATTCGATTATAACAGGTGATGTTGAGCCAAGTGGAGTATTAAAATAGAAAAAGCTTTGCAAACATATGACCAAAATCACATGGATCTTACCCTAGTATTAACTGACAAATCACAGAAAATGGGATCAAATTTACTTAAAATCACTGAAAAGACCATACTCATTAATGCAAGGTCAAGTTAAAACACCAGTTCCCAGCAGGATGCAGACAAGCCACAATGTTACATGGGAGGAGGTCGCACAGGTGCAAAATACTGATGAACAGCCACATACACACCTATCATTTATGAGGGGGGGGGGTGGCTGCTTAGTTTTAAAATTACACACAGATATAGCTTCTATAAGGTGCCAGTAACAGTGTTAGGCTGGGTTCACACGACCTATTTTCAGGAGTAAACGAGGCGTAATATGCCTCGTTTTACGCCTGAAAAGAGGGCTACAATACGTCGGCAAACATCTGCCCATTCATTTGAATGGGTTTGCCGACGTATTGTGCAGACGACCTGTAATTTACGCGTCTTCGTTTGACAGCTGTCAAACGACGACGCGTAAATGGACAGCCTCGGCAAAGAAGTGCAGGGCACTTCTTTGCCACGTAATTTGAGCTGTTCTTCATTGAACTCAATGAAGCACAGCTCAAGATTTACGAGCGTCTCAGACGGCTCGCAAAATGCGAGGAGCATTTACGTGTGAAACGAGGCAGCTGTTAACAGTCTGTCTTTTCACACATAAATGCCTCTCATCGTGTGAACATACCCTTACATGTAGCGCACCATGCTGGCATACAGCCTATTAGTTGTGCAGTTACTATTAGATCAGACAGGCTGCCCAGCACCTTCTAAGTGTACCACATTTAGTTTTACCAAATACTGACACCCCATTCTCCCCCAACATCACAAGGCCAGACTGCATCCTGCAAAAATAATAAATATTATAAACATGAGGTATAAGATGATATTTTGGGCAAAAAACGCAACCTCACAACCGGCGTCAATGGTCCTCATCATCCTGCGAGTCCTTACACCAGCAATACAAACAAATGGCCATATTTTGGCCGAAATATCAACTAATATCTCATGATTATCCTGCTTAATTAGTTGCTTTAATACGACAACATGATTTATTTAAGTAAAAGGTTTTTTTGTGCTTTTCTCTGATGAGATCAACAAGAAATATATAGACCTCACATGGACTTTTAAAGTAGCACTCACGACAAAACAGATGCACTGTATAATGCCTAGAGCAGGAACTAGTGAGGCGGTGCATGACACAGGGATTAAATAACGCCAGGGAGAGAATCTGTGTCATGCACCACCCCCTCAATACCTGCATAACACAGTCCGGGAGATTTGCTAAGCAAAAAACACCTAAAATGGAGTACATAATGTGCAACAAATTTATCATATGTTTTAGACACTTTTGCACTTACCTAAAAATTTTAGAAAAGTGTCTAGAAAAAGACAGTAGCTAAAATGACTCAAAATTTAATAAAGACGTGCACCATATTTTGGTGAAGTAAGGAAGATAAGTGTCTAGCAAGTTATTTGGCAAAATCTATGTTTTGATAAATCTCCCCCACTGTATCATATACTGTATCTGATAAGTTACTATGAGCATCAATGCTGTGTTCTCTTTTATATATATATATATATATATATATATATATATATATATATATATATATATATATATATATATACATATATATAACAGGGATTCTTTATGTTCACCTGATTTCATATATGCAATGTCTTCAGATTCCTTAAAGATCTGGAGTCAGGATGTTCATTGCTTAATGATGTTACTTTTTTCAGGATGTTGAAGACATTAGGGGAAGATTTATCAAAACTGGTGCAAAGAAATCAGACTCAGGTGTCCTTTTGAAAATAAAAGAAGTAATCTGATTGGTTGTTATGACCAATTCCTCCACTTTTCCTTTACACCCGTTTTAATATATTTCCCTAATTATTTTTGTGCTATTATAGTGTTTGTTTAGCTGTTATACTTCAGAGCATATTTGGAGCTCACGCAATAGGGGACCTCTGAGCTAAACAGTATTATTTGCACAATTTGGATTCCATCTTTTAACTAACATTATTTAACTGGCCTATGCAACCATATAATTTGAAAAAAGTAAAATAAAAATGAATTAATATTTGTGTGAAACCTGCGTTATGTGAATTTTTAATGAAGCTTGGATGTATGATAGAATTAACAGGTCCCAGCAAAGTACAATTGTTAAACATCTACTCAAAGGAAGATGTAACCTATAAACACCTACGTGTATATAAACAGAACACAATGTAAACCATAGGTGAATGGATAATGACTACATTGACAGCTCAGGTATTGACTAGTTTCAATAGGTTTATAGAAATTCTCTTTGGAACACAGACATCTTATCCATTAGTGGCGCAGGTAAAAAAAAGAGCTTTGTTGTTTTGTTTTGCAGGGGAAAGGGAGAAGCCATTTCAGCATGCTTCTACGTTATATACACCAGTAAGTGTTTTTTATTCCTTACATAGTAATTTCAACAATAACTAGTCAATTGTGCATAAGCTTTTCATGTTTTACACAATGGAATAATCTTTGAAGACCACTGACGTGGTGGTAAATACCGTACGTCACCTCTAAACAGCCGATCAGGAATGGTTAACATGTTGGCAAGTCAGAATAAAAGCAGACGGTAGAAGTTGCTATTTGTTGCATTTCTTACACATATAAAATGGAAACATTAAAATACATTTCTCTTTAACCCCTTAAGAACCAAGCCATTTTTGGGCTACAGGACTACTCGAAACTTTTAGATTTTTAATCTCGGCATACCGAAACCAATAACCATGCAGCAATACAGGGTCTTGTCTTTTGCAGGGCAAGTTGTCGTTTCTAGAAGTACCATTTTAAAATATGTATATGTTAGCATTTAATTTTTATGAATTACATTTTGTGGGGATAAGGAAAAAATAAAGATTTAAAAATTTATTTTTTACATTTTTATGTTGTTCTTCACTGACATAAAATAAGTATATGCATTTACAGTTCATGTTCTTATAGTTATGCAGATACCAAATAATGTGTGGGTTATATTACTGTAAATATGTTTTAATAAAAAATATACTTTATTCTGTCAATTTATGCAAACCTTTTTTTTTTGTACTTTACTTTTTTTTTCTACTCCCATGAAGGGACTATACATTATATATTTTTATTACAATATACTGGCATACCCGTGTTCTGTTTGCCGGTATATTGTGTTTGTGCATAGAAATATGCACATGCACCTGTTAGGTGTGCATTTCACAGCGATAATGGCTGATCTCTGGGGTTAGAGATGCTGGTCCAGTGGCAATCAGCTGCTTGGTGACCGGCTTTTTTGTTTACAAAAGTTTATTTGTGGGACAACCCTTTTTACTACCTAAGGCCTTTCATGTGTTCCCTCTAAGCTGTGCAATCTGGAAAGCGTTACTGATTCACAGCTTATACAAAACAGAGGTTATGTCTTGACCGGTTGAAAGAGATCCACAGGTAGCCTTCATTTAAGTTGGTAAAAGAGGTAACATGGCATTACTTCATAGTCCTGATCAATGTACAGATCCTGCTGTACCACAAAGCAGCCAAAATACAAGCAACTTGCAAGCTGCCCATATGCATTAGAATAATTTTGGCAGGATTCCCAAAAAATCGAATGTGTATGGGGGCATCCCATCTGTCACCTGGCGGCAGATGTCAAGGGCAACGAGTATCAGACATTTTGGATCTCTGCTGGGAGATAAGTCGCTGTGAAAAGTGTCTGTCCGCTTCTTACACCCTCTTTTTTCCTATAGAGTAAACATACACACTTGACCAAGCTGAGCACGCAGTTTGCAGGTCAGGGGCTCCATATAATGTGCATTTCCAGAATAGAAAAAAAAGAAGTAAAGAATAAATAATAATAATTCCATTTAATGAAAGTAATAAAAATGTAGGCACTCAAACAGCTTCATTTTGCAGAACTTTTTTGTAATGTAAGGCCTCATTTACACGAGCGTATTATACGCGCGTGCGACGCGCGTGCTTTTCACGCGTGTCGTACGCACCTATAATAGTCTATGGGGCTGTTTAGACGATGCGTGAATTTTGCGCTGCGTGAGTGCGTTGCGTAAAACTCACGACATGTTCTATATTCTTGCGTTTTTCACGCAACACGCACCCATTGACTTCAATGGGTGCGTGAAAACAACGCATGCCACACTGACGGTCCTGCGTTGCATGCGCGAAAATCACGCAAGAGCTGTCAAACTCCTGAATGTAAACAGAAAAGCACCACGTGCTTTTCTGGTTACAAACATCCAAACGGAGTGTCAAATTCGAGATGAGCGCACCGAACTTCACCGGGTTCGGCCAAACTCGTTTTGACCGAAACCGGTAAAAAATGTTCGGGTACGCGACGTCAGGAGACAGTCACTGTCCACGGTGCTGAAAGCGTTAAACTGGTTCAGCACCATGGACAGTGACTTCCGCTCCGAAAATCCATGAACCTGTAAAAAAAAAAAGACGTTCTGACTTACCGATAACTCCGGTCCGACCTCCCGGGATGACAGTTCAGTCCAAATGACAGCTGCAGCCAATCACAGGCCAAGCACAGGCTGCAGCCAATCACAGGCCAAGCACAGGCTGCAGCCAATCACAGGCTGCAGCGGTCTCATGGACTGCGGCGTCATCCTGGGAGGTGGGGCCGGATGGCAAGAGAGGGACGCGTCACCAAGGCAACGGCCGGGAGCCCGGACTGGGGGAAGCAGGAAGTTCTTGGTAAGTATGAAAGTCTTTTTATTTTCACAGGTTGGTGTATATTGTGATCGGCATTCACTGTCGAGGGTGCTGAAAGAGTTACTGCCAATCAGTTAGCTCTTTCAGCACCTTGGACAGTGACGGGCCTCGACTACCTCATCTCTATGATGGCGGCTGCGTGAAAATCACGCAGCCGCGCATCATGACACACGGAGCTGTCAAATGCCTTTTGCGCGTTTAAAACGCAACAAGGCTGCGTATACGCAGTGCATACGCCATGCATACGCGCGCAAAACGCAGCGTTTTTTGCGCGCGCAAAACGCATACGCTCGTGTAAATGAGGCCTAACAGTGTTTTTCTGAAAACCAGTTGGTAACTCCCATTCCTCATTCACCCCAGCGAACCTGCTTCTACCTCAATTAACCCCATTTACATTGCATTTCTGTTCCATAGCGGCAGCTTTGGCTGGCTGATTCTGAGCGCCATGGGCAGGCAGACCACTTCTTTCTCACATAAATAGATACATTGGAAAATATCAAACTAATTAATCAGGCAGATGGACTGCAATTAGTGAGTAATCTGTGTGATAAATATATCATGTTCTTCCGCTTCCACAATGACGACCCCCTTAGAATCGTTTTTGCATTCATCCTGTACGTTTTCCTTCTTCCAACACTGTAGTATTTGCTTTCGGTTCCAAAGACTCCAATTGTACATCGCTGTTGCGAATTTAAGTTTGTCATTTTGTGACATACAATGAAGCTACTCAGGCAATATAAAAGGAATCTGTGGGTTTTCATAACACATAATACTTTGGCTCTTCTTCATACAATCATAAGAAGCACCTGTTAGGATTAAATAAGACTGACCAGATGGAATACCAAGATGCCTACACTAAGTTGGCAAAAAACCTGACATAACTGGCACAGTCAGAGCAGTGCAAGCAGACCCCATGCTCTGATGCCACTGCCAAGTTTTCTAAGGTTGAGGACAGCCATAATTTATTTGAACAAATCTGTATTTAGGGATTATTTTATTGAGTGCTCTCTAGCCAGAATGGATAATCCAAGTATAACTATAATGATGAGCATGTATGAAAGATCTATCTAATTTCTGTATGTCTGTCTATTCCTGAATTTATTTAGGGCACTTGTCGCTAACCTAAGCCTCTCCAGTGGCAAAACTGGAATTCACATGCCAACAGTGGCTTGCTGTGAGGGCATGCTAGGATTTCTAGCTGGAGAACCACAAATTAAAGACCACTGATCCTGGGCAAACACTTTAAGCAACTTGACCACAGGTAAGTGTGATAAGACTTGCACCATGAGCAATAAAACATGTGCCACAAGAACAATGTAGACAACCAGAGATGAGCGAATTTCCCAAAATTAGTTTTGTGTCCGATTCTGTTAAACCGTCTGTCAGATTCGATATTAATAAATTTGTCGCAGAACGAAAGTGCCCCGATTGACCTGAAAAGTCGTGTATGACACTCTGAGGTCTTCTAGGACTGTATCCAATCCCTTTCAAGCTACGTATTTAACACTAAGGCAGCATCAGTAATGTCAAAGTGATAACATTATATATGGCTATGGATAAACGAACGGTAGCCAGCGACTACAAACTGCCTGTTTAAAATACAGTTCACTGTCAAATTTTTATGCTTTTTAAAATAAAAAAACTAACCCCAAATTAGCGCTTTTTAGTGGCAGATGCCTGCTAGTGTTAATACACACACAGTGGTATAAGACAAAGCAATGACCTTTTAAAAAGCGTTCCTAAAATTATCCCTTTTTGGGGATTAGCAGCAGGTTTGGTGTAATTTTAAAGAATATATATATATATATATATATATATTCCACCAATTTCAGCGCCACGCCTACATGTGACAGCGGACCTGATCATTCTAGAACATGGTGAAGCAATGGATTTTTACTCTTTGTCACTTGGACACAGACTAATGTATAACGGCGCTGGGTAAATGCTTGACGTGGATTAATACATCAATTTTGGTGGCACTATTATTAACAATTACATATATGCAAAACAATGAGCAATGTCAAATCTGTGACATCTGTATCAGCAGGCAGCGCCACGCCATCAGCACCAGGATTTAAATCTATTTAGTTAAAGAGGCTCTGTCCCCAGATTATAAGTGCCCTATCTCCTACATAGTCTGATCGGCGCTGGAATGTAGATAACAACAGTGGTTTTTATTTAGAAAAACAATCATTTTGTTTCTTAAAGACCAACTGGGCGTGTTTTTACTTTTGACCAACTGGGTGTTGTACAGAGGAGTATATGAGGCTGACCAATCAGTGACCAATCAGTGTTATACACTTCTCATTGTTCCAGCCCAGCATGATCCACAGCACAGTGAGATTGTGCAGTGAAAGAAGCTGGGCTGGAACAATGAGAAGTGCAGGACGCTGATTGGTCACTGATTGGTCAGCCTCATACACTTCTTTACAACACCCACTTGGTCAAAAGTAAAAACACGCCCAGTTGGTCTTTAAGAAACAAAATTTAAAATTGCTCATAACTTGCTCAATAATGATCGTTTTTCAAAATAAAAACCACTGCTGTTGTCTACATTACAGCGCCGATCAGATTATGTTGGAGATAGGGCACTTATAATCTGATGACAGAGCCTCTTTAAAAAAAAATAACTTGGACACAGATTGAAGTATATTGGCGCTGTATCAAAGCTTGATGAAGTACAATACGCCAATTTTTGGAGGTTCTATAAGATATATGAAAAAAACGAGTGCCATCACGTCCATGATGTCTGTTTCAGAAGGCAACACCAGGATTAATAGTATTGAAGAAGATTTGTGAATAATGTGATGAAGATTGGTAATTCACAAAGTAATACAATATACCACCAAAAAAGAGAACTCATAGAGTCTATAAGTTAAATGTAAAAAACAATCTTTATTCCATAAATGACAACAATTACATATACACAATATTAAAAATGAATCGCAGATAAAAAGAGGATCGCCAAAGAAGAGTAAGGCTTCAGCAGATATTTGGATGTACCAGAATACATATTATAAAGGCCACAAAAAAAGTGCATAGTGCAGAGAAGAGATCAGGCATAGTATGCATAGTATAAACCATATATTGGGCCTGTGTTGTTAGCAGTCCCTATGGAGAGTCTAGTATGGAGCCTATTTTACTATTCCATTTGATTTACAAATACTAACTATAAAGTGGTTAGTGCAAAGAGGTTTCAGAGAAAATCTAAAATGGAGAGTGAAGTACTGACCCATATGGTTGGAACTCAGGTTTGACGACCTGCCCCGAAGCGTTTCGGCTTCCACCTTCGTCTGGGGGTGGCGCTTACAAATACACACTTCCTATTTATCCTATACGATGACCAATTACATATGAATCTACCAGATGGAAAATATATTAGCTAAATACCTAGATCATTCGTCGGCGTCATGTCCGCGTTTGTCCATAGCTGCTCATCACGTGATATGGGCGTCATGTGCCACGTGATATGCGCGCGTGATTACATCATAGCAACGCCTTTTATCACGTGCACATCGAGATACCGGCTCGTAGTGAGTCGCTAAGGACGCCTGCACATGCACACTTGATCGAGGTACGTTATCAATACTTATACGATCTGATTTAACTGATCCTGATGTTTGCACTAATAAAATACCTATTCAAAAAAGCTTTTCCAGTATCTCCACCCTCAGAGAAGTGCCATAACATTAGGAGAAACATGAAAATAAATACCCTAGTAAGTGTTGGTGTATAGATCATACATTATGGCCGAAACATCACATCAATTAATAGCTATTACTTATTATATAATGTATGAAAATATACTTCAGGCATATTCATTGTAACAATTAACATACCGTGCATAAATGAATATATATGATAACATAATAAATAAACTGCACTGATATTGGCAGAAGCATTAATACCCTAAATATGAGAAAAAAATACATATAGTGCGAGAATGAATTCATGTGATAATACGACACCATAAACGTATCGTTATAATCAAATTTCATGTGTGTAAATCATTACCAATATTAATAATAAATTAATATAGTGTGCAAATATGTGAATAAGTATAAATATAAAAAATAAAAAATAAATAAATAATATATTAGTGAAAAAAATCTCATCTGTATATAATAATAAATTAAAAAAAATATTAATATTAAGTTATATAAAGCAAAACGTGAAAAAATATATATATATCCAAAATAACAAACTACATACCACTCATAAATATACATAAGGTGCTAGTGAAGAATAGGCAAAATTAGTTATGCATATATCAGCACAAGAAAGGTGTAAATATAAAAAATAATACAATTATGCAAAATAGGCCATATCTGAGGGACCAAGTGAGAAGCGTCTTTCTGGTATCCTAAGGTGCCATCTATTGCAGTATTGCTAATTTTCTCTGGTATATAAGATCTACATCTAATGGACTATCTATCTATCTATCTATCTATCTATCTATCTATCTATCTATCTATCTATCTATCTATCTATCTATCTATCTATCTATCTATCTATCTATCTATCTATCTATCTATCTATCTCTCATCTTCTATCTATCTATCTATCTATCTATCTATCTATCTATCTATCTATCTATCTATCTATCTATCTATCTATCTATCTATCTATCTATCTATCTATCTATCTATCTATCTATCTATCTCATATCTATCTATCTATCTATCTATCTATCTATCTATCTATCTATCTATCTATCTATCTATCTATCTATCTATCTATCTATCTATCTATCTATCTATCTATCTATCTATGTAATCATCTATATCATTCTATATCTTATGTTTTTTTTAGGTACTTTCTTTCATAACAGTTGGATATATAACATTTAAACGTGAATACAGCATTGGAAAGGAGTCCTGATTGTACAAGTCCCTCTAGTGGCCTCAAATATTTACACAGCTTTCAGGAATCAGCAGCATGAGAGATCTGGGCGCCTAATCTGAAAAACAATTACATATGTAATTAACATTGAGAATAATTTATTAGGTTGTATAATGTCATTTGAAGTGCATTATGCAAATCTTTATTCACATGTGCATTTGGAAAATGATATGCAATGACTGAATTTCTCACTACTTTATAATCATGTTTAAAGGTTTCTGCTACCTTATGTTGTCAAAGCATAGCAAAGACCAGGCGAATCAGGCTTCTGGCTAAATATTCTGGGTTACAGTGAATATTTCGAGTTATTGATTATTGGAAATATTCTGTCACACCTCATAGGCCCTGTTCACAGTTTTCTGGCACTGATATTGATGCGGAGAACGCTTCAGAATCAGCACCAAAAAATGGCAGAAATTGCCCATTGATTTCAATGGGAGGCAGAGTTTTTTTTTTTCCTAGGCGGCTTTTACTCGCTCGCGGAAAAAAATAAACGGCCTGTACTTTCTTGCCGCGGTTCCGACTCTGACCTCCTATTGAAATCAATGGGAGGCAGAAAAAACCTGCGGAGCTCTTTTTCCTGAAGGAATTCTGAGTCAGATTTTTTTCTGCCTGCAAAAAGCTCTGTGTGAACAGGAGATTCATGACATAAGGGTGCACACACTCATTTTCAGTCTTTCATAACTCTTATAGCTCACTGACACTCGATACGCCCTCGATTTTTTTTTTAAATGCCCTTATTTAATAGAAGGGGTCCCCATTCAGAACTTTTATCACTTAACTGAAGTGGAGACTGGCTACAAGGTGCATATATCACTCTCGAGGACTCTGAATGTCCATACATTGCACAGCTAGAGCAATGATTTTAACTGAGACTGTGTAATACTTTATTTGTCCTGAGGTGGCACTGCAGAGGATTTAATTACTTGCAGCCAGGATTCTTCACAGCTAATTGCTGGGATTCCCACCACTTTAGATCGACTTATATTTATGGAGTCTTTCTAATATAAAGGGATGGTAAACAGCAGACAACCCACAGTTGAAGGGAAGAGGCAGCACTCCAAATAAGTATAAAAAAAATTAAAAACATTTATTCACCTAATGTAGAAGCAACGTTTCACTTTCCCATTGAAGGCATTATCAGGATCTCTATTTCATTGAAGTCATTGAGCTTATCAAGGTTCATCTTTGGTTTCCTTTGCAGATTGTCAATGCTGGATCAGTGTTTGTAAACCTGAAATTACATACATATCGCCAAGTTCTATGATTCAACATACAAAGATTGATTGATTCAAAATACAATAAAACAAACTTCCAAGTAATGTATGACTTATACAAAATGCAACCTTGCAATATTTTTTTAATTCCCATTGGATGAGCCACCAAGTTGGGTAGATAATTCAGTGTCACTGCAACTTGTGCTGTGTTCCAGCCCAGGGGATAAAGGAATAAAGATCCAAATTCTAGGACACCGTTTTTGTCCATAATTGTGCATTTTTAGATTTACTAAGTGGTATTGGTTTTGCAGTGCTTTTTCAATTCCAGTACTTGTACATAACATATTTATATGATAAGCTAACATTTGTGTCATTCTGGCACTGTTCCTATAATATCAAATGTTTCTGTTTTTGAGTCCTAAAATGTAAGTAATTTCACAATCCGTGGGTTTGTGGACCCACTAGGCTGCACCGCTAGAGCGGAGTAGCAGCTGGCCAAACAACAGTCCTAGTACAAGAGTACCTTTGATAGTCCAGACATTAACAGAGTCTCGGCACAGATGAACTTTATCTGAAACTGAATCTTTCTAAAACTGAACTCCTTGTGTTCCCACCATCTACTAACCTCTCTAAACCTGATGTCTCCATATAAGTGTGTGGCACTACCATCACTCCTAAGCAGCATGCCCGCTGTCTCGGGGTTATTTTTGACTCAGATCTTTCCTTTACTCCTCACATTCAATCACTTTCACGCTCCTGTAATTTTCACCTTAAAAACATCTCCAGAATCCGCCCTTTTCTTACTGAGGAAACAGCCAAAACTCTCATTGTTGCTCTGATTCACTCTTGTCTTGACTACTGTAACTCATTAATAGTCGGTCTTCCCCTCACTAAACTCTCCCCTCTGCAATCTATCCTTAATTCAGTAGCCAGGCTCATCTTTATGACCAACCGCTACACCAACGCCTCTACCCTGTGCCAATCACTGCACTGGTTGTCCATCCCCTTCAGAATAAAATTCTAACTGATTACTATCACTCACAAAGCTCTCCCCAGTGCTGCACCACCTTACATCTCTTCCCTCATCTGTCTACCACCCTACTCGGGCTCTACGTTCTGCCAATGACCTTAGATTAAAATCCTCCATAATCCAAACTTCCCACTCCTGTCTCCAAGATTTTTCTCGTGCTGCACCAGTCCTCTGGAATGCGCTACCCCAGACAATCAGATTAATTCCCAATATCCACAGTTTTAAACGTGCCCTGAAAACACATCTATTTAGACAGGCCTATAACATCCCCTAATCTGACTCCTTTCCCTGGCCTCCCTTTTAGATTAGTCATCAGAATAAGATTCCCTCACACTCCTTCTCTTCATGTCCGTCATATACGGATACTGGCTGGTGACCGGCTCATGCAGCTTTATGTTACCACCGCATGTGTATAAAAATGGCCGGACCATTGTACAGAACAAACACTGTTACACTTTGTGTCTCCTTTATTTCCTCATAGATTGTAAGCTCTTGCGAGCAGGGTCCTCACTCCTCTTGTTTGAATTGTAAATGAGCTTTTTCACTATGTAATGTCTGATATTGTCTGTTTCATGTTCCCTCTTCGTTGTAAAGTGCCGCGTAATATGTTGGCACTATATAAATAAAGGTTATTATTATTATTATTATTATTATTATTAACTTGCAGATACCATAAGTGGTGTATATAAGCAGGCGTAACAGATCACACAACATGAGTCCAACACGCTAAGGCACAGGAACAAATATAGCACGGGATACAGGATACAAGTTGCAGGGCACGGGAACAACAGGAACAGTATAACACTAAGGGACCATTTGCTAAGACAAACATGGTTAAACACTACAACACTAAGGCAATGAGTAAAAGGGCAGAGCCCTTTTCATAGTCCAGGGTGATAATGGGCTAATTACAGATTTTACTCATGTGTGTGCACTAGCCCTTTAAGGTGGGATGCGAGCTTGACGCGCGCACCCTACGGGATCCAGTTTAGCTATGCGGAAGTGAGTGCCGGCACCTCTCAGGAGGGAGATGACACCCGGCACTCACTCGTCCATGGCCGCGGCCGTCAGGGGGCATGTAAGAAGGACTGTCCGCGGCTGTGGACGTTACAAGTACACTTTAGATAATGGTACCAGGTAGAAGGTAAACGTGACAAGCTGAAGTGAATTTTGTTGGTATAGAGGGGGCAGTACTGTGGAAGTAAACAACCAAAATCAATGTGCCTTACTTTCTATGACAGGTCAAGTAAATTCAAGAGACGTCAATGGAAATACTACATATTGCTTATAGTGCTGCAATGAAAGTGTAAGCAGAGATGCAGATAGGAGCATCACCATGTAGCCCTTGACAAGCTTATGGCCTTCCTGCCCTGGGATGGAGAGATGTGATAGAATAAACCAACACCACTTTGGTTTTTTTTCTGCTCCATACCGTATAAAACTGGTCATATGATTTTTACACCCACACTATCATTGAAGGGTTGTTTGTGTGTGAAGAAGATTGAGAGGTGCTGCAAGTGTGGACACGTTAGCTTGGCTGGCAACAGGGACACATGCAACCAACGTAGTCCTAAATGCTGGGGGTGAAACGTGTTTCTTCAAGGAGTCTTATGTCACATCATAGCTGCAACCGCAGCTTATGGTTCTTGCACAGCTCTTCACTCCACTCTGCTGCCCTTATTGCATGACGGTACCTTTTGTATGTGTTGGCTTAGTTACTGGTCCATGTAGCTTTATTTATATTCACCTATTGTCAATACGAGTGGCTGGGACCCTGGACAATCTTAACATTTTATACCTATGGATTTACTCCCAGCCGCATCCTCGCTTAGATTGTAAGCTCCTACAGGGAGGGCCATTACTCCCTTTGACTCATTCTTTGTTGATGTCCACCTTTTCTCATTATTGTCATTTTATATGTATTGCCTCCGCTCATTGTAATGTGCTGCAGAATGAGTTGCCTCTATATAAATAAAGGTCATTATTATAATAATAATTATTACTATTATTATTTATTACAATGATGCCTATGAAAAATATTGACTAGTAACTGTATGGTTTAAAGAGAACCTTTGAACCTTTCACTACCCAGGTCCTGTCAGCCATTGATGAGAAGACTGTGTGATCTCACGAGAGAGATCACACAGCAGACGCCGCTTTGATACTGTCCGCAGATGATTGGGCAGTGTCATTTCCATTTCCCGGAACGCCCCACTGACAGCATTGGGGCTAATTTACATATCAGACGCAAATAATAACGGCACCGATATCTCCAGAACGGCAGAGGCTAGACAGGTAGTTCAAAGTGCCCCAGGGTCTGTGCAGCAGCGCCTATAACATGGTGCAATCAGCTGTATGGGATAGGGAATAGTTCTCTTCAAATACTTCTTAAGTACACATTAACAACTTTTTTTTTAAATTGTACTAATGCATCTAAAATGAAAAATGCCAAAAAGTTTTGATCAAAAATAAGTTTTGTGTCTACAGCTTCTATGTAGATCTATGTGTCTCCATGAAAACAGACCACAAACAAACCCTGTGTAGTCTGATCCTGCTGCAGTCATACTCCCTTCCATCTGTCTCCCACTTTTTGTTAGATCGAAAAAAAGTAGGGGACAAATACAAGGGAGTATGACTGCTGGATTAGACTACAAAGCGTTTGTTTGAATTCTGTTACCAGACACCTAGATCTGCATAGGAGCTGTAGACACAAAACAGTCAGATATTTCTAATCAAGACTAATTACAAAGTTGCTGTACCACCTTCATTTTATTTTTGCATTGGTGCAATAAAAAATTGCTTGTGCAAATGTATTGTGCAGAGCTTTTAAGCCAATAATCTTTTAGGATAATTTTTGACTGACACTTATGAACCACTATGGTTGATACCACAGAATCTTTAGCCCTCATACAGACGACCGTGCATTACGGTAAGCATACTATACACAATTGCGGAGCCGCAATTGTGTATAGTATAGGACACATTCTATTCTATGGGCCAATGCACCCGACCGTGGTTTCCACAGTCCGTGCATTGGCCGGGAGCCCGGACCCCAAAAAGATAGGACAAGTCATTTTACGGGCTGCATTTTCGGTCCGGTCTACTTTGTTCAATGCACATCTTGTAAGTGCACGGTCTGTGATTGCGGACGGCCACGCGGGTAACACTCTGTGGACGTCTGTGCATGAGGCCTTACCTATACAAAAATAATATTTATGAACTCTTTATTTATATTATCTAATTTATGTTGTGGATACATTCAATGAATGTCAAAATGTATTGTTTTTTTATATTATTTCACTGGCTATTATTATTTTTCTGTACCTACAAATGTGTACAGTAGCTTGAAAAAAATAGCATTCCTGGTGACCTTTATCAAGATCGTTGTCTGCTAAATGCTAACAAAGTTTTTCTCTAGTTTACTTTTAATGATTGTTGGACTGGTGGATTTCTTGCACCTATTACCTCTTCCGCGATTTAAGTTTGCAAGTGTTGCTAATAACTTATGGTGAATTCAGAGCACAGTTGGATCAGATTGGAACCCTCCCTACCTGCCTAATGAAGCAAAGAATACAAATATGTCCTTCATATGCTTCAGTCATTAATCATTAAGCCTTCATTTTCATGTGAAATTATCTTATTTAACCCTCAGGCTAAAAAATGGAAAGGTAAAATGAGGACAGAATAACACAAAGTTGAATTGCAAATTTCCTATGACATATGAATGGTAACGATGCGGTCAGTGATCCGTTAGTGACATGTAGAAATTTGACTATTGCTTATAATTATTTTTTGAATCAACCATGCTCTAGGGAATTAATACCAGTGACAGCTCTTAGATCTATATGTATAGACTGTGTGGTCACCAATATAGGAAATAATTTAAGAGGTTGTCAGTAAATCTCTTCCAGGCTGCATCTTGTTTCTTGTAGATGAAATAAACCTATTGCCAACCATTTATCTCTGTCCTTCCCTGCTGTTTGCTGGAGTATTCATTCTGCCTGTGACATGAATGCTGCTGCACAGGACACAGTTTGCAGCCTCTCCTGTGCATGTTTGTGCTTTATATCTACACCTGTGAATCTCCAGCATCCTGCTCACAATTTGAAATGATCTATATAACTATAGCTTTCGCTATATGTGATCTAGTCACCTTCCTATGTGATCTCTAGACAAGGTACATGAAGTTACCAGAGCTCATGCAGGCAGTGATTTTTACAGTCGAGATCGTAGATTGCAAGTTAGAGGGGGCATGGGGGGGATGTAAGAACTTTGTTATAATGTAGGCTATGTTAGAGGTTGATTATTATGATTTCCATGTGTCTGCTGGAGCTTCTTTTTAATCAAAAGATAATTTCATGGAAGACCTTAAATCCAAATAAAAGCATGGTGAATTAAACCCTAAACATCTTATTAACGCTCAAATCCTCGGTGAGCTAAATACCCCAGACTCTGGGCTCGTACATTTCATTAGCAGTAACACATGGTGAAAAAAGACAGGACAGAAGACAAATTTGTATTGTAGATGTGTTTGGCTCACGGTACATTGTCTAGATTAGACACAAATGTAGCAAACAGCAGTATAACTATTAGGCCGTATTCGCACGGGGCGGATACGCTGCATAAAAGCACACAGTGTATCCGCCCTGTGCACCGCTGGGATTCCGGGCGAAAAAGCACACCAAACTGTGGTGCAGTTTTTCGCCCGGAATGTCCGCTGTGGAAAACTACAGCACTTAACCGGCCCGCTAGCAGGTCGGCCTCCTGGGAGGATGGTTTCATCCCATGTGACCACCGATATAACCTGTGATTGGCTGCAGTGGTCACTTGGAATGAAACGTCATCCCAGGAGGCCATGCTGGAAGGAGGAACACACACTTCTGGGTAAGTATTTTTTATTAAGTATTGCGTTTTTTGCAGCGGGATCGCAGTGAACCTGCCCCAAAAAGCGCAACAACAGCTATTTTTTGCGGGATTAGCCGCCCCATAGAATTCAACGGGGAAAACAAACAACAAATAAGCAGAGTTTCCGCAAATACAATTGACATGCTGCGGAATAAAATTTTGCACGGCAGGTCAATTTCTGAGCTCAATATATATGCAATATATATGCAGCATGTGGATGAGATTTGTTTCATCTATTCCACTTTGCTGCTACTGTATTTGCTGCGGATTACGCAAAGTGTGAACTGAACCTTAGGCTTTATTCACATGACTGGGTGTAAAATCGGGCATAAAAAAAATGGCTGATTTGCACCTGTGCAGGACCCTGTTTTCACTGATCTCTCATAGAGTTCAGTCTATTGAGGGATCTGGGAAAAAGAGCAAAAATAGGACGTGTCCTATCTTTTCCCGGGCTGTTCACCGGGCCGTTAAAAAAATAAAACAGCTATGTGAATAGCCCCATAGACATTCATTGATTTTAATGCAGCGTGACGGACGCTAAAAAAAACGGTTGTCACAAGGCCGATTATCCCTGTGGTCTGAATAGGGCCTTAGACCGGTTCACGTTTTCAGCCTATTCTACAATTCCAACTTCGAGAACTCAGGAAACCTGTCTAATCATAAAGTGTTTTTCAACCCTATTTAACTGCTGGCCTGTGCCTTATTTTTAATAGATATTCTGATCCTCCAGAAACTTCTGATTCTTCCAGAAACCGCATTATTCTTCTCCATGTCCGGTATTGTAGACCAGTCCTATTTACTTGACGTGCGATACAAGACACAGCCCATGGATAAGAGTGGCGCTGTTTCTGACAAGAATTGCCCATGTTTTTATAATCTCATGCAACCCTTTTTTTACGGCCCAAATTACTTACAAATTTGTAAGTATGAGTAGCACTGTCACTGTCTGTGGAGGAAGAGGAAAATAGAGTCCTGGTGAGAGGTCATGTAAATGCTCCTGGCTAATGACAGGTTGAAATACTGCCAACATTGACAAGGTAATTCTTCCTAGATGGAACCACTTTTTGGAAATCAAGACAGTTTTACAGGGAATCTATCATCAGAAAATAACCAGGAGCATAGCTAGGGGGGGTGGGGCGGGGCAGGGGGGGCATATGCTCCAGGCACAACTAGGAGGGAAGGAAGGTGGGGCACCGCAGTGCCGCTACTGACCAGATGTTCTTTGGTATAGCTGCCAGGGCTGCCATCAGGAATTTCTGGGCCCCATACTGCCAATGAGTCTGGGCCCCCGCCCCCCTCGTTATTAGGAGGGGGGGGTGAAATGTAAAGGGGCGGGAGGTAGGGCACATTAAAAAGAAAACTCTTTGGAGGAGCAGGGCAGAGACAGGAGGTAGCAGTGGTAGCCAGGAGGGAGACGGAACCTCACAGGTGCTCTGTGGAGTGACAGGGAAGAGACAAGAGACAGCGGCTCTGTGGGGGGCAAAAAGTGAAAGTGTGTGTGTGTGTGTGTGTGTGTGTGTGTATATAGAGGAGGGCAATATAAACAAAAATCATTGCACTGAAGCCCTATACACAGCAGAGTCACTCACCAAAATGTAGTCCCTAAGATCTCCCGCCGCCACGGGCATGCCTGGATGATGCTTTTGCATTCTCTTCACACGCTGCACACGCGTTATCTGTGTAAAAACCACACAACAAAATTAATTCAGAAAACAAACCAGAAAAAAATTCAGATCCTAGACCAGACATGTTAGGTAATTCAGACACCTTTCCACCAGACCCCTACCTGTGGCCAGAGTTTAGCATTTAGACTTTTATCTACAGGGGAGTGTGTGTGGAGCTATTTACAGGGGGGCTGTGTGTGGAGCTATTTACAGGGGGGCTGTGTGTGGAGCTATTTACAGGGGGTTGTGTGTAGCACTATCTACAGGGGGGTGTGTGGCACTATCTACAGGGGGTGGGTGTGTGGCACTATATACAGGGGGGGGCACTATCTACAGGGGGGTGTGTGTGGCACTATCTACAGGGGGGTGTGTGTGGCACTATCTACAGGGGGTTGTGTGGCACTATCTACAGGGGGGAGTGTGTGGCACTATCTACAGGGGGAGTGTGTGGCGCTATCTACAGGGGGTGTGGAGCGCTATTTACAGGGGTTGTGTGTGGCGCTATCTACAGGGGGCTGTGTGTGGCGCTATCTACAGGGGGCTGTGTGTGGCACTATCTACAGGGGGCTGTGTGTGGCACTATCTACAGGGGAGGTGTGTGGCACTATCTACAGGGGGGTGTGTGGCACTATCTACAGGGGTGTGTGTGGCACTATGTACTGGGGTGTGTGGCGCTATGTACAGGCGGGTGTGTGTAGCGCTATGTACAGTGCTGTGTGTGGCGCTATCTGCAGGGGGCTGTGTGTGGTGCTATCTGCAGGGGTTGGTGTGGCGCTATCTACAGGGGGGGTGTGTGGCGCTATCTACAGGGTGGGTGTGGCGCTATCTACATGGGATTGTGTGGCGCTATCTACATGGGATTGTGTGGTGCTATCTACAGGGGGCAGTGTGTGGCACTATCTACAGGGGAGTGTGTGTGTGGCGCTATCTACAGGGGGTATGTTCGGCACTAACTACAGGGGAGTGTGTGGCACTCTCTACAGGGGATTCCAGTCCAGGAGGAGACCCTGACCTCACTGTCCATATATGGACAGTGACCTCAGGGGCTACCTCTAGGAGAGGAATCCCCGGCCAGAGTGTCGGCAACTCTCTGGCCGGGGATTCCGCTCCTGGATGGGTGAATGGCAGAGCAGGAAGCTGATACTTTCCTTCTCTGCCATAGTATTCAATTGTATCTGCATCCTGTGGACGCAGATACAATTGAATATGGTAGTGGCTGAGACACGTCTGGGACAGTAATTTGCCGGGACTGCCTCTGTAGATTCAGGACAGTCCCTGCAAATTCAGGACTGTTGCTAACTATGCCTCCGGTATAAGCTTTCTCCCCCTACCCAGGTACACTCTCCTTCCTCTACCCCTCCCCATGTATAATTTCTCCCCTCCCTTCAGATATCATCACTTTTCACCCAATTATTACCCCCCCCCCCTATTGTATAATGCCTCCTCCAGTGGAGGGATGTCGCGATACCAGAATTTGGACTTCGGTACCGATGCTTTGGGTAGTATTGCGATTTCGATAACAAAGCGATACTTTGCCAACAGTAATAAAAAAAAAAAACAGTTCTTCCATTTCTTATGTGAGGCGTGAGGTGTGATGGTAAATTTAACCTCCATGTGCCTCACATTAATAGTAATTAACCCCATCATGTTCCTCAATTATAATGGGTTAATGTGTAAGGTACATGATGGGGTTAATTACTATTAATGTGAGGCACATGGAGGTTAAATTCAGCACACCTCGTGCCCCACATTATTAAGTGAAAGAAGTTTTTATTTTATTTTTTACAGCGTACACATCATAAATGACTCAAAAAAATTGTTGTGCAGGTTATTACGGCCGCGCCGATGTCGAATGTGTATATTTTATGTATTGAGACTTATTTTAATGTGTTTTGTAAAAAAGGTGTATGTGTATTTTTATTTTATTTAACATTACTTTATGTTTTTACTTTATTTTTCAAACTTTAATGTACTGGTATATATCTATATACGGATAGTACACAGGCAGTTGTTAGGACAGACCTGAGTATGCCCTAACAGGAAATATGGTAAGACAGCCCTGGGGTCCTTCATTGGACCCTGGGCTGTCTGCCCATATATGGTATGTCCCTCAATCGCGTCACAGGGATTCCTGTGACGTGATCCAAGGGGTATCCCCCCTTCTTATTTTCCCCTGAATGCTGCAGTCAGCTTTGATCGCAGCATTCAGGGGAATAGCGGCGGAGATGAGAGGTTTCTTTGATCTCTGCCTTTATAGAGTGGGACTGCGGCTGTGTAATACAACCATTGCCCCGCCCCGCACGCGGTTAGCACGAGGTGATGCGGGCGGCGCTGCACTAATGAGCGGCGGTTCAGGCACTGAAGACAGAACATGTGGGGGTGTTTTGTAGTGCGCCCGCCATGTTCTGTTTTCAGTGCCGTCGCTCATTAGTGCAGCGCTGGCCGCATCACATAATCCTGGCGGCGCGCACATGTCAGGACTCCGGAGCAGGGCCGTGACTGTATTACACAGCTGCAGCTCCGCTCTCATACATTTATGTATTACAATATTGAGCTGTGCGGCCGCACAGCTTAGTATCGAAATACATGAAATAACGGTATCGAACCGTTTGGGGGTGCACCGTATCGAAACAGTATCGAAGTTTTGATGCATCGTGCATCCCTACTCAAGTGCCATCCTCCCTCCATTATTATCTCCTTCCCACTCTAGCATCATTTCCCTCCTTACCCAATGCCATCTCCCTGCCCCATTATCTTCTCCCTGCCCCATTATCATCTCCCAGCCCCATTATCATCTCCCTGCCCCATTATCATCTCCCTGCCCCCATTATCATCTCCCTGCCCCCATTATCATCTCCCTGCCCCCATTATCATCTCCCTGCCCCCATTATCATCTCCTGCTCCCATTATCATCTCCCTGCTCCCATTATCATCTCCCTGCCCCCATTATCATTGCCTTGCCCCATTATCATCTCCCTGCCCCATTATCATCTCCCTGCCCCCATTATCATCTCCCTGCTCCCATTATCATCTCCCTGCCCCCATTATCATCTCCCTGCTCCCATTATCATCTCCCTGCCCCATTATCATCTCCCTGCCCCCATTATCATCTCCCTGCTCCCATTATCATCTCCCTGCCCCCATTATCATTGCCCTGCCCCATTATCATCTCCCTGCCCCCATTATCATTGCCCTGCCCCCATTATCATCTCCCTGCTCCCATTATCATCTCCCTGCCCCATTATCATCTCCCTGCCCCCATTATCATCTCCCTGCCCCATTATCATCTCCCTGCCCCATTATCATCTCCCTGCTCCCATTATCATCTCCCTGCTCCCATTATCATCTCCCTGCCCCATTATCATCTCCCTGCCCCCATTATCATCTCCCTGCTCCCATTATCATCTCCCTGCCCCCATTATCATCTCCCTGCCTCCATTATCATTGCCCTGCCCCATTATCATCTCCCTGCCCCATTATCATCTCCCTGCCCCCATTATCATTGCCCTGCCCCCATTATCATCTCCCTGCCCCATTATCATCTCCCTGCCCCCATTATCATCTCCCTGCCCCATTATCATCTCCCTGCCCCCATTATCATCTCCCTGCCCCATTATCATCTCCCTGCCCCCATTATCATTGCCCTGCCCCCATTATCATCTCCCTGCTCCCATTATCATCTCCCTGCCCCCATTATCATCTCCCTGCCCCCATTATCATCTCCCTGCCCCCATTATCATCTCCTTGCCCCCATTATCATCTCCCTGCCCCCATTATCATCTCCTTGCCCCCATTATCATCTCCCTGCCCCATTATCATCTCCCTGCCCCCATTATCATTGCCCTGCCCCCATTATCATCTCCCTGCCCCCATTATCATCTCCCTGCCCCCATTATCATCTCCTTGCCCCCATTATCATCTCCCTGCCCCCATTATCATCTCCTTGCCCCCATTATCATCTCCCTGCCCCATTATCATCTCCCTGCCCCCATTATCATTGCCCTGCCCCCATTATCATCTCCCTGCCCCCATTATCATCTCCCTGCCCCCATTATCATCTAACTCTACCCCCTCCCCATAGAAAGCAAAACTCTTCCCCACGTCTGTATTAGTTTACACTGCAGCATAGGATTGTATCACTATCAGCTCTACAACGGCTCTTTTCTCCTGTTCTGTGTAAACAGAGGGAGAAGACAGGTAATTGTCACATGTTACACAGGACGGGAGATAAGAGCCGTAGAGCTGATACAATCCTATGCTGCGGTGTTAACATAATACAGACGTGGGTAAGATATTTACTTTCTATGGGGGCAGGAGGAGATTTTTTCAGGAGGCTCCGGGCAGCAGCAGCCGGACACAGACATAACTTAGTACTCACTGAAGACGACGACTGCTGCTGCTGGACGTATCCTCCGAGGCTGAGCTCATAACTCCCGCTGCTGTGATGTCTCCTCCCCACACGCTGTCACGCTGTTGTGGAGGAGGAGGGGCAGGCACATCTCACTCTCCAGCGGGCCCTTACGGTTTTATTCTGATGTAATGAACGGGCCCCGGCTTCGTGATGGGACCTGTTCCTTTCATCGAAATGAAATCGTAAGAGCCACACTGCCGTGAGTATATTAATTCCAGCGGCAGAGTGCGGGCCCTTTTTTTTTAATTTATGCCCGGGCCCCTCACTGCAGTACCCCCAGTACCCCCTGATGGCGGCCCTGACAGCTGCTGCCAGTGGTGGATCTACTGCTATAGCAGCCTTAGCGGTTGCCCACGACATTAGGCCCATAATGTGCTACAGGAGGGGGCTGTGTGTCGCTATCTACAAGGGGGGGCTGTGTGGCACTATCTTCAAGGGGGGCTGTGTAGTATTATCTACAAGGGGGGTGTGACCCTATCTACGGGGGTGTTTGGCAATGTGTGTGTGGCACTATCTACAAGGGGGGTGGCACTATCTACTGGGGGGTGTGGTACTATCTATGGGGGGGCTGTGTGGCACTATTTACAGGGGTTGCGGCACTATCTACGGGGGGTGTTTGGCACTGGGTGTGTGGCACTATCTACAAAGGTGGGTGTGTAGCACTATCTACAGGTGGGGTGTGTGGCACTATCTACAACAGGAGGCTGTTCATTATGTCACCATATAGTCTCATTATAGTCTCATTAGCCTCGATGAGCTACGCTGTTTTCGTAAGCCCCACAGAACTGAATGGTGGTTACGGAAACAGCATAGCTCGTATGCTACGCTGCTCCCGTAACTGCTATTCACTACTATGAGAGTTACAGAAACAGCGTAACTCCCGACCATAATATCAGGAAGTGGTCGTGAGTCAGTGATAGCAGACAAAGCTAGAACAGGGTTTAGGGGCCCCGTTCTAGAGATGGGTGCAGGTCCCAGAGGTGCCTTAAAACCCCTTTAAGCAATCTGATAATATCATTCACCTACATTAGAGATGGACACGCCAAAACCCAGAAATATTGGTACACCAGGAAAACAAATTTTATACGAAACGCGCTGCCGTGGAAGCTGCATCTTATTTTTGATGTGAAGTCAAGGCTTTATTCAAACACTCAAGCAAAACAAACTTATGTGTCAAAGAACTCACATGACATAAATTGTTTCTGGCACTTAATCCATCAACACCCTGAGTAGCAAGGATATGACTAGCCATAATCTGACACATTAACTGGATTTCTCAATTTTATTAGGAAAATAATTATAGAGGGATCAACTCGTAGACAGGAGACTGCTCTAAACTCTGCAGTGCTGGAGGGGGCAGCAATACACTGCATTGCAAGCCGGTGCCGTATGAAACTACCAGACGTGCAATGGGTTAAAATGCGAGAGTACAGTATGATTAAAAAGTAACAGTGAGAATTACTAAAACAAAATGTTCAGTGAAACATTGGGTAAGCTTTGTAGCCTGCAGGAAATGATGTGGTCCACATTAAGATGGATTTATCTGCCATATCTCTGCAATGAGAATACAATGTTACTAAATTAATGGGGCCGTGCGTGATAGGGAGAAACAGGCTGGAATATCTAAGTCGGGGCTGGGTTTATATATCACATAAATCTGCTTCTTCTCCAGATGCTCCGGAATAATTCCCTAGGCTGTCTGCAGGAAAAGGTGCAGCTGTGTAGCTCTCCTTTATGTCGTTGTGATGGGCAAACACAGGAGTATTTCCAAATATAATATTCAACACCCATTCTTCACTATATATTTCCAGCCTGGTTAATAAATTGTGCTGCAAAACAGAAAATGTAAGGGATATATTTATATAACATATATATAAAGGGGAAGTCAACTGATCCATAAACCATCATCAAATATAGCGTTCCTCTGGGTTCCCATAACACGAACCACAAGAGCTAGTTACAACTCCATTGCTTATGTCCTGTGGTGCCCATGGATTTGTATGGGTTTGTAACTCCCATGGACTTTGAGCAAGCATAGCCAACCAACAGGATAGCAAAGAATTATACTGTATCTGCCAGGTACAGATTGGATTGGACAGATTCCAACATATTAACTTCTGGCTTTGCCAATGACAAAGTGGATTTTTGAGGGCACGCAGCACCAACTAGATATTCAGCAAACTGAAAAAAGTGAATTGAGCATGACAGTCGGGTTTTAACGCAGCATACAAATATAATTTACCCAGTTGCAGGAACCAAAGTACATGAAAGCAATGGCTTTCTTAATGAATGTGGACTATTGGACTCAAGACTGACAGCTTTCGGTGCCAAATTCATTTGTCTGTAAATAGTAAAAGGTGCTGCCAAGACCTTTTGGATTTTAGAGTAAACTATTTTCATGTCCATAGAACAGAAAGAGCTGATGTAGCACTGAAAGATTCCTATTTAAATAAGCGTATGGCTCAGCTGAATTGCTAGGCTCTGAACATTAATAGGTTTTTTTGGGGAATACCTCCAATGCTGTTGGCGTTCTTGTCTCCCGTCAGAAGTTTACATTTATATGTAGGAGATGCTGCCGACAGATTGGACAGTTCAAAAGAAAAAAGGCAGCACTCCGAATAGAAGGTCTCAAAAAATGGGTTTTATTCACCCATACGTGAAGAGGATGCAACGTTTCAGCTGCTCAATTCAGCCTTTGTCAAGGCTAAACCGTTTTTTGAGACCTCCTATCTGGAGTGCTGCCTCTTTTCTTTTGAGTTGTCTACATTTCAGGGATCCACAAGTCAGATTCCTGGAGGCTGGCAACCTATTGACCGTTGTGAGGTCCAGACTTACTGTGCTGCTCCTACCTTCTATTTTGGACGGATTGGACAGTGTCATTGCTGAGGCAGCTGTACAATGCCTGAATTCTCTTCTGCAAAGCTCCTATGCAGGAGAGGCTTTAAGCATCAGTACCCTTGACGAGAAAACCAGCAACACTGGTGGTACCCTTAAAAGACAGGACAATTTTGTGGCAACAGTAACACTTGACAATAAAACAACATTGTAGGTAACTATAAAAGTCATGACAATGCTACTTAAGGGGATTTTTCCACTATAGAAAGTGATCGCACATCACTATGATATTCCATCGCATCCTCATTATTGAATTTAACACTGCGGGGACCCCCACGATACTCAGAGCGCTTTAGCACTGCAGGAGAGCAGGGGAAAACTCACATAGCACATCTTCCTGCTGCCCTAACTCTTAAAGGGTAACTAATCTTTTAAAAATCTTTTAACATTTCATAGTGACATATCAGAAGTTTTGATCGGAGGGGGTCCGAGCACTGAGACCTCCGCCGATTGCTAAAACTAAGCGGCAGAGTCTTGTTTCTGATCAGCTTTCCTCGGAAAGCCAAGCAAGTGGCGTACGGACTCATAGACTTTCTATTGAGCTCGTACACCGCTCTGAGGAAGGTCAAGAAAAGCCGATCAAAAATGAAGCACCACAACACTTACCCGAGCAACTCTGCCGCTTCAATTTATCGATCGTTGGGGGTCTCAGTGCTCGGACCGCCACCAATCAAAACTACTGACATTTTTAGAAAAGTTTAGTTATCCTTTAACAAAACAGGAATGGCTGTTTGTCCAATGATTTTGGAGGGGAGGGCTCAATCGGGGTAACTGTGCCCAGCCCTGATAGGATACCTTACAGATGCCCGGATCTAAAAGGAACCACACCTTGGGACAGAGATGGATAATATTCCAGAAGGGAGCTTTCCATATTTTTCCATTCTTGGCTAAAAAGCCAGTATTGTAAATGATCTCTGCTGTCAAATTATTCTTCTAGATCCATTTTCAATGTGCTGAAATATATTCTCCATAGTTTGTACTGTTTAAAAGCAGCATTGGTGTGCAAATGATATTCTTTGATTAATTGATTGAATAATTCATTAGGCCTAACTTCTCTTTGGAATTTAATATCACTTTAAGCAGCGACAAAAAGGCTCCGTTGACCTAAACACGATTACATACACTGCTAACAATTCTCTAGTAAAATTGTGGCCACATGAGACTTGCAAATGACACTATAATGTAATAGAGGAATGTCTCATAATCAGACATCAACTAATACATCTGAAGAGAGTCAATTTATGCTGCCATCTGTCTGTCATTTGTCAGTCACTTCCTGCTCTCCAATTTTAATCGTTCTCTGAGAGGGAAACGAGAGCTGGAGAATACGGTGGAATGAAAATTATTTTGCAGTCTGCTTTAAAGTGCCCTCTTTAAGGGCTTATGCGCATTACCGTATTATGGCTCCATTTTATATGGAGTCGTAATAGGACTTCCATAGAGGCGCATGATCCCTCCACTGTATGGGTATGTTCATATTTCATATGTTTGAGGCATAAAAATACGAGTCAAGGCATATTTTTTTTACGAGGCGTTTTTTTAATTCAGCAGTGTCAAAATACGCCTCATGAACTACACAGTGCATTTCCCATTGAAATCAATGGGAAATTGTTTGCAAGCATATTTCAAGTGTATTGCGGAGCGTAATACGTGCGTTTTACCCTCCAAAATATGCCTGAAAATAAGCTGTGTGAACATGCCCTACGTCCATTCCTGTTGGTCCAATGGGTCTGTTCGCTGCCCTATAGGCTCCGTACCAGTATGCATGAGTCCAAATAGTGAGAGCAACCACACCTTACTACTAATTGCACTTACACCACAGCCATGACCATATTGCTCTTCCCTGCTCTGTGGGGCTAATACCAGCCCTGTGTCGTCTGATCCTGTGTCACGATCCGTGGGTATGTGAACCCACTAGGCTGCACCGGAGTAGCAGCTGGCAAAACAACAGTCCTAGTACAAAAGTACCTTTTATAGTCCAGACAGTAGCCGAGGCTTAGGCACAGATGAACATGAAAGCAGATGACGCCACGCGTGGCGGACATTAGGCGTGGCAGATGACACCAGACGTGGTGTGAGATAGCAGGCATGACAGATGGCACAACATGAGTCCATCACTCTGAGGCTCATGAACAAACACAGCACGGGACACAGGATAAAGGTCGCAGGGCACGGAGACAACGGGAACAGGAGAACACTAAGGGACCATTTGCTAAGACTAACATGGGTATACACAACAATGCTCAGGCAAGGACTGAAAGGGCAGAGCCTTTTTAAAGTCCGGGGTTATCATGGGCTAATTGGTGATTTTTTATGGTTCAATCTTTTTATTAAAGTTTTTCATATATAACAAGCATGACATTACACTTATTAATTCCATAAGCATAGTATTGCAAATTTCTGTCATACATAACTTCAAAAATATATTCGTCAACCAGACGCATTGAAAAACACATAAAACAACACATATACATACATTTCTTCCACTAAGTTGACTTTAAGATGTCCCGTTTAGCTTATATTTATGTTCAATTTGCATATATTTTTAACATTCTTGTCTCAGGTTGATTTCAGTCATCTCTTCTTTCTCAATACTATTTGGTCCTCCTAATCCAAGCCTCCCAAACACACTTCACTTCACTTGGGGTTGTTAGTTCTTATAATTGGGGTTAAGTCTCCATGCCTCCCATACCTTCGAAAAGGATTGGGGAGCCGATGAACCATATGCCACTATCTTCTCATATAAATATGTATTATTTATTTCCAATATTACTTCTTCAATTGAAGGAATGAAGCTGGATTTCCAGTATCTGGACAGAATAATTTTAGCTATAACTAATATTTTGCAAATCAGAGCTCTGAATCTCGGAGGGACAACCCGAAGCTCCATGAATAGCAAGGCCAGTTGTGGCGATCCTATGACAGATGTTCCTATAATATCAGACATTAGATTAAATATCAATCCCCAGTACCCTACAATACTTGGACATTCCCATAAAATATGCAGTAAAGTACCCTTTTGACCACACCCCCTCCAACACAGGTTCGAGGATGTTGGATACATTTTACTTAACCGTTCTGGAGTATAATACCATCTTAATATTGTTTTCATTGCCGATTCATAATGTGAGCTACAGTTTAGAGATTTGTTAATCCAGTTTAACGCCTTGGCCCACTCCTCATTATCAAAGGTAATACCTAAATCTCGTTCCCATTCCCGATATGGGTATGTCTTAACAAACGTATTTTTTCCCTCGATAAGAGAATATATATGTTTTAGCCCTTTTTTCCGCTGTGAGAATATCTGAAAGATAAATGTATTACCCCTAGTCTCCTCCTGACTTTGAGTTGTTATGAAGTGTTTAATTTGCATATATTTATATCTATCTGTCTCTGTAAAGGCATATGTACCAGATAATCTTTCAAAAGGCAAAATTTGGGAATTTACACATATTTTGGAGATGTCCGAAATACCCTTTTGGATCCATGCTGTCATATTTAAATTTGGAATCGCCACTTCCAATAATTCCGTGGGGTATGAATATCTATCTAAAACAGTATTCGGTACTGAAAGCTCGTGAAATTTTGACCAAATATGTAGGGAGGTTTTAATTAATGGAGATGTTTTTGAAGAAATGGGTATCTTCCAGTATTCTGCCATCATCATCAGTTTCAAGTTAAACGGTTGAACTCCGTGGTTTTCAATTTGTACCCAATGTTTGTGTGTGTCTAGTCTCCACCATGATACCAGCGGAGAAATTAGAGAAGCTATATAGTAGTGGTATATGTCTGGTATGCCAACCCCTCCCGATTTCCTTTCTTTTGTTAATAATGTGTATGAAGTCCTAGGTTTACCCCCAGCCCAAGTGAATTTTGAGATAATCTTTTGTATAGAAACAAAAAATGACTTAGGTATTGAGATAGGGAGGGTGCGGAAGAGGTATAGAAGCTTAGGAAGTAGCATCATTTTAAACGCTGCTATCCGTCCTATCCATGAAATCTCAAATTTGGTAATTCTCTGAGTTTCAAGTTGAATAGTGTTTAACATTGGTATATAATTGTGTTTGTATAGATCCTTATAAGATGAGGTCAATACTACCCCTAAGTAATCTATACCATCTGCTTGCCAGTCAAAAGAGAATCGACTTTTCATAAATGAAAGCGAATGTCCAGAAATATTTATGGGAAGAACCTGTGACTTGGAGGTATTCAATTTGTAGTGTGAAATGTACCCAAATTTTGTGATGATTTCTACTGCCGCTTCAAGAGATTCCTCTGGGTCTGATAGTGTGAGGATCACATCATCTGCGTATAATGAAACTGTATGCTCCCGGTCTCCTATTTTTACCCCTTTAACCAATGGATCTTCTCTTAGTGCCTGAGCCAGTGGCTCTATTGATAAGACAAATATTAGGGGAGAAAGTGGACATCCCTGCCTGGTCCCATTAGAAATAGAGAACGCGTCGGATAAAGTTCCATTTGTAAAAACCCTTGCTGATGGGGCCGAATATAATGCCATAATGGCTGTCAATATGTTCCCACTGAAACCCATTTGTTTAAGAACCGAGAACGCATATATCCAGTTAATGCGGTCGAATGCTTTTTCAGCGTCTAATGAGACCAGCACTGAGGGTATGCCCGCCGTCTCCAAATAATGTAATATATTGATAATACGTCTGGTATTGTCCGGGGCTTGTCTGTTTTTAACAAATCCGACCTGGTCAGGGTTCACCAGATTAGGTATCAGAGGAGCCAATCGAACAGCCAACAATTTTGCATAAATTTTCAAATCCGAATTGAGTAATGATATAGGTCTAAAATTTTGTGGAACATCTGAAGGTTTTCCTGGTTTGGGCAATGTTACAATTAGAGCCTCCTGGTTTTCCCTGGGAAATGACCCCGATTCCATAGCTTTCTCAAACATCCCTTTCATGTATGGAACAAGAATATCTTGAAATGTTTTGTAGTAGTCATTTGCCAGGCCATCTGGTCCCGGTGATTTAAATGCAGGAAGGGAAGTGATAATTTTAGAGATCTCCTCCCTCGTCACAGGAGAATTCAACATAACTAGCTGATCTTCTGTTAGTTTGCTCAGTTTTAGTTTAGACAAAAATTGTTGGATATCTGTTTCTAATATTGGGAAGGAAAAAGGGTCTGATCGCAGGTCATAAAGCATACCATAATAGTCTTTAAATCTATTAGCAATTTCTAAAGGGCTATATAACTTTCCATTCTCCATTTTATTTTTCAGGTAAGGAATTCTATTTTTAGTATGTTGTATTTTAATTCGGGAAGCTAGGAGTTTAGTCGCTTTATCATTCTGGGAGTAATATTTGGCTTTCACCTTTTTTAAATTATGTTGATAGCGAAAAAGGAGAGAAGTGCGGAGTTTCTGTCTAAGATTTGCTAGGGCAGCTACTTGTGTTACTGTTTGTTGGGCTTTATTAAGAACTTCCAGTTGTTTGATTTCTTCAAGAAGCTTAGATATCTGCTCATTCCGTATTTTTTTGTCTCTATGTCCCAACTTAATAAATGTTCCCCTTATAAAAGCTTTATGGGCGTTCCATAAGATGTATGGATCACTTACTGAGTCGACATTTGCTTCAAAATATTCTTTCAAGTCTGCTTCAAAAATAGGTCTATATTTCAAGTGATTTAAAATATATGAATTACTCCTCCAAATATATGTCTGCTTGGAATTGTACGTCTCCTCCAACGACAATGTAATGGCGGCATGGTCCGACCACGTAATAGTTTCAATTGTGGACGCCTGAGAGACTACTAAACTTTCTTTGTCTACTACGAACATATCTATTCTTGAATATGTTTTGTGTGCTGCTGAGAAGAATGAATAGTCTCGTTCTGTAGTATGATGTGTTCTCCACACATCATACAACTCCCTCTGCCACAGTACTCTGCCCAGGGACGGCGCATTTCCTCTGGCAGAAGAGGTTGCATCCACCGCAGGATCTGATACGGTATTAAAATCTCCACATATGATAAGTCTCCCTTGTTTGATGTTATTCACCTTTCTCAATATTTTATGAACAAAACTTATTTGGCCTTTATTTGGGGCATATATAGACGCTATTGTGTATATCACATTATTAATGGAGCAGACCAGTATAACAAATCTACCCATTGGGTCCACGACCTCGGTAATACTTTGGAAAGCTAGTGAATCTCTCATAGCAATAAGTACCCCTCTAGATTTGGAATGGTAGTGTGCTTGAAATACATGTCTGAAATTTGGATGTTTCATCCGAAATGCATCCTTCTGAACAAGATGCGTCTCTTGCGCACATATGATATCACATGATAAACTTTTAGCTTCCGCCCATAAGGATGCCCTTTTTTGTGGACTATTCAGCCCTTTTACATTTAAGGAAAGAATTTTAAGTACCATTAGGAAACACAACAAGATTGATATATTTTAGATATGTACCTGTCATCAGATGTTCTGTCACATAGCGATATGCCCTCAGCATACTTAAATATGTTGTCAGACTTTGTGGAAAAACATACAAACAATAAAACCGTATAACCATGAGTAAACATGACTTTGTGATTAATGCCCTTGTGGGCAGACAAACAAAAAGGTCTAGCATATTAGCTAACCTCAAACTTTCGGGTTTAGAGAACATTGTCCCTGAGTACCGAGTCTACAGGAAATAGCCGCTCGGTTCACCCGAGATCTCTCTTCGTATCCTCAGATCTTATCCCTTCTCCGCTGTTTAACGGACTGCCATCCATCTGATATCGGTCTCAGACCTTGTCGTTGTGTCGACTCCGCCAACGTTGCTTGTAGGTTCCATTTGCGTAATAAGGCCAACCCTTCTTCCATATTCCTAACAATGTGGAATTCGTTGTTATTGGATATAATCAGCCGCACTGGAAAGCCCCACTTATATACAATCTTGTTTTCTCTCAAAACTGCAGTGATCGGATTCAGTTGTCGACGAAGCTGAAGCGTTGCCGCTGATAGATCCGTGAATAACATTAGCTTCTGGTATGGCTCTGGTAAGCTTCCTAACTTTCTTGTTGCCGCCATTAGATTCTCTTTGGTCTGATAAAAATGGATACGAGCCAATACATCTCTAGGTACTGATTCTTCCAAGTGTTTAGGGCGAGGTGCTCTATGAGCTCTATCTATCAGCATATCAGATGGCCGACACGTGGGAAGCATAACTTGTATAAACTTTTGGATGAATTGCTCCAACTCTTGGGGGGCTACATTTTCAGGTATACCCCTAAATTTAATGTTATTTCTCCTCGATCTATCTTCTAGATCTGCTACTTTGGTGCGGAGAAACTGCACTTCTGATTCCATTTGGTAATGGGCATCAATCAGATTATTGTGTGAGCTTGCAAATTCTCCCATCTTAGACTCCACCACATGAACCCTTTGATCTACTTCCTGTACCGCCACATTTAGAGGATTAATCAAATGTCCAATGTCGTTTTGCAATGAGCGTCTCAACAGTTGGAGCATATGCTTCATGCTAGAGTCAGTAATTGCCATGTCAGATGTAGGAATGCTTTCGAACATATCTGTAGTCTCCAAGCTCCCCAACCCTGGAAGAACATCGTGGCTTACCTCATTGATGAGGACAGACGGATGCTGTAACTGTTGTGTGTGGTTTTTCTGGCTAATGGGGGATGGTGACGTCGGAGCAGATGAGGAGAACTCCCTTGAATGGCGTCTCACTGCTAAGTCTGTGTCATCTTCTCCTTCTTCCTCTCCCTCTTGGCTCCCCTCCTTTGAAGAAAATATTACCGGAGGACGGGGAGGCACTGATGTACTGCGTCTCGGCATGTTTGCTGCAGCCCGCGCTTCTCGGCGTCCGGGCGGGAGCTCAGACACCACTAGGCCTATACCTGTGTCTGCGGCCGCGCCATCTTGGATTCTCTCGGAGGCTGCAGAGAAGAAGAAATCCATCAGCTTCTCCGGTTTCGTTGTTAGTTTTTTCTTCTTAGGCATGTCGGCACTTGCTTCCCACGGTTGGTTCGTGTCTTTGAGGATAATTTGCTGTCTCTGTCGTCGCTTTTACAGGATCTCGGGTGCGGAGCTAACCTCTCATGCAGCCATCTCGGTCAGCAGCCAGGCCACGCCCCCCAATTGGTGATTTTTTATATGTGTGTGCGCTGGCCCTTTAAGGCCGGCTTGAGCGCGCGCACCCCGCGGGACACAGCAGAGCTGAGCAGAAGTGAGTGCTGGCGTCTCCTTGGGGGGAGATGATGGCCAGCACTCACAAATCCATGGCCGCGGCTGTCGAGGGGTAAGTCAGAACGACGGCCGTGAACGTGGACGTTAGATCCTGTAGTCGTACTCTTTTCCATCTGTCCCCTGCTTTTTCCTAACAGATGGAATTTTACTGAGCACAAATTGAAATAAAATGTCAGTTCCAGTCGGTAATATTGTATTATGGGATGGCTATTGTACAAGCAATATTCTAGATAAGAGCATAGGATAATGGACTGACATGTTGTTCTTCTGCTTTGATTAAGAAAAAAAATCAAATCCTAGGAAAACATTAAGGACACTGATTGTCTTGTGAAGTGATAACGGCGTCTGCGGAATAGCAGTAAAGCAGCGTAGCGCTCTAAGCAGACTATTACTCAGACAATGTTTGGAGGCATTATTCAACGATTATACCCAAATAAACAGAGAAACAGCTACAGTATCTCTTCTCTCCAACTACACCGGATAAAACATGAGGACTGGCGCACCATTACAAGTGCAATCAATAACACATTCACATTGGTTAACAAGCCGCGTTCCTTTCCCCCTAAGTAATAAGACAACAAAACTTGCTATCTTTACCCACAGCGACTGTAAATTCATTAGGGAATGGGGGATGAAATTGAATAGGCTCCTTGAGAAAGGGTAGACATGTTCTTACAAGGATGCACGGACTTCCCTACAATAAATATACAAGATATTGAACAGCGTTACTACTACCATGCACTATATATTACATGCATATATCTTCTATTGTATGAGGATCATGGATGTCGGCTTGAATCCTCTTTTTCCAGGTCAGAGAGGGAATGCAATACATAACTCTATCTACAACCATCATTTCAGCCCTGTCATCCAAGGTCATATAATAAAATGTTATCCTGGAAATGATTTTATGATATAATAAATCAACTAAACAAACACCTCTGGTTATGACAATCAGGGCCGCACAGGACTCATGTTCTGTGCAGATGAATTTTCTGTTTCTCAAAACCTTACACCCCAATTATTAACATGTTATACTGATAAAATGGAAATGTTCTGAATATAATCCATGAAAAGCCCTGAAATTTGCATTTATTTAAATATGTAGATACCTTTTATTTTAATAAGCTTTTCTCTGGTAAATTGGAGTAATTGTAGTTTTGTTTATACATGTTAGAGACTTAGGGCTTGTCCACATGTAACGGAATTGCTGCAGGAAATTTCTGCAGCAATTCCGCAGAAACTAGCAGAAATTCCGTGGCAGAAAAAACACACCATTTCCTGCGTTTTTTACTGCAGAAAATGGTGCGGATTTTGCAGCGTTTTTTTCAATGCTGGGAGATGGTGACTTCTCCTCTGAAATTCAGTTCACTTTCCGCAGCAGGGATTGACATGCTAGGTACGAAAAATTCACACCGCAGGTGAATTTCTGCTCGGAAATTTTACGCAGCGTGTGGATGAGATTTGTTAAATTTCACCCACTTTGCTGCTACTGTATTCTGCTGCGTATTTTTCAACCTGAAAATAAGCAGGAATTCCGTTATGTGTGGACAAGCCCTATAAATTGTATATTTTTGTGTACCCATAATTTCATGCTCTGCAGCACTCCCCCTATATCTTCCTGCTACAGAAATCAGATATATTAAGAACTTCTGTTCCCTGAGATGGTCAAGTATAGGACATGTTAATATTATTATGTGAGTGCTTATAGAATGGAGATACATCAAGGGCCAGATTTGGAATATGTGGGCCCCTAGGAGTCTCAAAGAGCCCATCAACCTCACCCCTATACATTCACCTACTAATCTGCAACCGAATTGTGTCTCACACACTACACAACTTGCTTTAGGACGAGAATTGAAGATTGATCCGACAGGCTAAGAAGGCAGTTACAGCACTAGATTAAATTTTTCTACTGATAAATTTGGTCTCTTCGATTGACATCTTTACTGTTTTTTCCCATGCAGCTGAGGGATGGGTATTACGTATCTGACAAGTGAAGTATGATGGGCCTCCAGTACAGTATGCTCAGGCGTATACCCAGGAGATGTTAGCCTTGGCTACAATGCATAGAAGGGCACATTCAGACATGGTGGACAATTTGCACTGCAAATATTGCTGCAAATTTACGGCAAATCCGCAACGGATCTGCGGTAAAATCTGCATATGTTACATGCAGATTTTGTTGTGGATTTAGCAGCTTCTCCGCACAAGAATGAGAATGGTGCCAATTTGAAAATCCACATCATGCTCTGCTTTCTTTCTGATTTTTTTCCGCTAAATGTGAATGGGTTTTCCGAAACCCCATCAACTTGTATTGTTCTGTATATTGCTGCCACATCTGAATGTACCCTAAATAAGGTTTAAATAGAAACTTGTGTATTAACTCCTACTATATGAACTATAATGCAGCCCTGACACTGAGGAGGAGAATCACTGACAATAACATATGTCCATAATGGAAAATTTCCCCCATTTGGCAAACCCTATGGACACTATCATCAAACTCAAGGCTGCTATGTTTTGACATCATAGGGGAATACCAGCAAATTACATTTATGTCCTATCCATTGGATATAGGGTTACCTATGAAGCAATCACAGCCCATTGGGGGCTCTTAGGCCTCATGCACACGACCGTAAAAACTCCCGTTATTACGGGTCGTAATCACGACCCGTAATAACGGGCTCATAGACTTCTATTGGCGACGGGTGCCTTCCCGTTTTCTCACGGGAAGGTGCCCGTTCCGTTAAAAAAGATAGAACATGTCCTATTTCTGGCCGTAATAACGGCACGGACAGTCCATTGAAGTCTATGGAGCTCTCGTAATAACGGGTGGCTACATGTGTGCACCCGTCATTACGGCAGCGTTGCTAAGCGACGTCAGTAAATAGTCACTGTCCAGGGAGCTGAAAGAGTTAACTGATCGGCAGTAACTCTTTCAGCACCCTGGACAGTGACTACCGATCAGTATAAACCTGTAAAAAATAAAAATAAAAGACGTTCATACTTACCGGCAACTTCCTGCTTCCTCCAGTCCGGTCTCCCGCCCGTTGCCTTGGTGACGCGTCCCTCTCGACATCCGGCTCGACTTCCTGGATGACGTTTCAGGCCATGTGATCGCTGCAGCCAATCACAGGTCAATCACAGGCTGCAGCCTGTGGACTGCCGCGTCATCCAGGGATGTCGGGCTGGATGTGAAGAGAGGGACGCGTCACCAAGACAACGGCCGGGTAAGTATGAATTTCTTTAACTTTTATTACAGAAAAGGCTGTCCCTTCTCTCTATCCTGCACTGATAGAGAGAAGGGGCTGCCGATTAGTGCAGTGCTATTTTGCCGCCAAAAACGTGCTCGTAAATACGGGTGGAATACGTGTGACACCGGACCCATATTTACGAGCACGGGTTCGTAAATACTGGTGCAAAACGGGTGGAATACGTGTGACACCGGACCCGTATTTACGCCAGTATTTACGGGTGGGAAAAAATACGGTCGTGTGCATGAGGCCTTACTCTGCTAAATTACACAAGAACACAAAATTCTAACAAGGATGTATAATTGTACAGGGACTTCTTCTTAATGCCCAACATGCTAGACAAGTCATCTCACTATACACATGTGAATGTGGTATGTGATGTTGGTGGTTAAGTGAAGGGCCCATAGCGTTTACAGCAAGGCCCAGGCCAGTCAAGTTACACCATCAATTCCAAATATAACTGTGTAAAAATGAATTCCCCAACACCTGACCTTGGGGGTAATGGCCGCAGGCTGTGTCTATGGATGAGCAACCAGTAAACAAATCCCGTTCCTACAACTTTGGTCACCGAAATGACCCCCTGGACACCACTTATAGCTCATATTAGCCAGTGTGAGTACTACATGTGCCCTATTATTAGATATTAGAAAAGATATAGTAACCAACCAAAAGCACTAAATCAATAAATCCCCATAATCTCCTAGAATCCCTTTTTGTAGCCAACTATAAAAAGTATGGAAATGTTTGTTATTCTCAATATTTCCTAAGTGTCACCTACTTTAAGTATTAAACCATTTATACAAGGAGCTATTCCTGGCTTCTTTATGAAATAATGCTGACTGCTTATATTTGACTCCCCGGCGAAGCTAAAAAATTCCCTGCGGTCATTAAGGAGCAAACTACCTCCAGTCATCAAGGGGTTACGTGTGGAGGTCCTTATAAGAAAAAAGAACTTTGTGTTTACACCTACAAATACAGAGCGATTGACATAAGTGTTTTTCTCTCCTCGGTGATATCTCGCTATATTGGATGCTGCATGGTACATTAATTCTTTTTAAGTTTATTTTGCTGAGCCAATATATTACATTGGTATAAATAAAGCCAAGCCATGTTTACCTTTCCGTGGTATCAGACCGGTTTCTATCAGATAATCACCGCTTAGTGGACATTTCAATTAGTTTGTGCAAATAAAGAGGAGCCAAATCTAACAGAGCAAAACTATAGTACGGTATCTATTATCTGCTAACGGAATCGCAGCATCCAGCCACAGCGTTTATAGGACGCTACTTTAACTGAGGCTACAATATTATTATTATTATTATTATTATTATTAATTTGCAAAATAAGATTTTTCTCACTAGAATTTCTAAAAATAATGTCAAATTGTGCCATACTATTTTCTTGATAACATTATGGATGCAGGACCGTTTTGCAGCAGTTTTTCTTACTGCTGCATTTTATCAGATTGGACACGTTAGTGATTAAGAATTGATGAATTCCCATTCACACATTGTATAAGACGTTTAAGAGTCATTGTGGCTCCATACTATGGAGCTGTAGGAACTCCCTGGTCCGCCATATGGTACCTCCAAACGGCACGATACTACGGACATATAGTAATAGTGCATGCATACGGATTCTGAGAGAAAAAAGTCTTTATATACCTCCGTATCGGTCAGGCGGTCCCCTTTTTTTTTTTTTTGAGGTCTTTTGGACTGTTGTCCTTAATAGATTATTAATACATATAAACATGTGTTTATCTACATAAAAAGTAATTTTGAGCAATCAAGTATCATCTAAATAATAGTTCCGATTACAATTTGGCAGGTTGTTATCGATAACAGTTGACATGCTTTTCGACAGACACATCCATAGCGGCTTAGCAGAGCTTTTATAATGCAGCAGGGCAACTCTGGGCTAAAACACAGGCTGAAAGTTAGGATAAGTACAAGATATAAAAGGCAATGCATCTGCAAAGTTACTACACCTCTTATGTACAGTACAGTGACTCAGTAGGTAAATTGTAAAATTATTGTTATCCATGATTTTTTACATTGGTAGCAGGGCAGAGGATGGAATTACATAGTAAACTGACAGATACTAACAGATACCCCCTGAAGTGCCCTCCTGGTTCCAGCGCTGAGGTCCCGTTCTCCGCCACTCCGGTTCCGGAAGATTCGGCAGCTTTTATGTGCCCTTCATGAGGCCAGTTACTGACTGCAGCGGCATATGACCAATGAACAGAACATGACTGCTGCAGAATCTTCCGGAACCACAATAGCAGAGAATGGCACTTCAGCGCTGTAGTGGGGGGCACTTCAGGGGCTGAGTATCTGATAAATTACTATGTAATTACCTGCCCTGCCGCCAATTTTAAAAATCCTGGATGATGATGGAGATGGTTAAAAGTGAAGAAACATCATTGATCATCTTTTGACATCAGTGAGATATGTCAGAAGATGTTGCTAGTACAAGGGGGGCTTCAACACTCCACCGACTCAAAAATGATTGGGTCTCTAAGTCTGTCAGTGGGTTTTCCATTGAAGTCAATAGATCTGCTTGCCTTCAGTGAGACCTTAATGGCAAATAGACTTGGAGAATAGACAATTGTTGATTCAGAAAATAATGACTGCACACTGTGAACAGGTCCAGCTTCAGAAATCCCAAGAAGCTCCGGCTGGCCATATATTAACCCTGCAGTGGCAGATGCAAGGGAAATGTATTATTACATTTTGGCCAATCAAATGAATGTCCATCCTTGTGATGCTTGGATAGGCCAGGTCCGCCAGTACAAAAGCTGCTATGTTAGTGACTCCCGGCATTGGCTTATAGGGGGAAACCAGGCCAGGGACCCCCTTTATGACCTTTACATGCCCTGAAGAAGTTATCATGATGAGACAGCAGAAGATGATCAAATGTGACCCTTCGGCTTTTCCCAGAATCATAAATTATCACCTACCCAATGGATAGGTGCCAATTTTCTGATCGCTGTGCGATTGGCTATTTCTGTCATTCCCATAGACTTTGAATGGAGCATCAGCGCGCATGCTCGACCACCATTCCATTCAATGCCCTCCTCACTGCGGTTGAGCAGTGAGGAGAAACAGGGGTTTGAAACCTCTGTTCTCACAATCAGTGGGAGTCCCTGCGGTGGGGCCCCCAGCGATTTCCTGTGGACAGGTGATCATTTAGAATTTTGGTAAAACCCCTTTAAGTTATTTGTGTCTGAATACACAATTTCAAAATTATCATTAACTCCTTAATGACCGCCCACCGTCTTTTGACGGCAGGCGGTGCAGGTGCTTCGTCTACAGTGACGTCTCCTGGCATCGCTGTAGAAGAGGCTGATGAGCGCTGCTGTGAGCGCTCATCCTCTAAGCAAGAGCTGTAACTTACAGCTCCTGATCTTAGAGAAGACTCCTGAATACAGCTGGGGTTGGAAAACATTCCAACCCTAGGTGTTTAACTCTTTGATCACCGTGACCGCGGCATGATCAAATGGAACTCCTCGCTTTGATCTCATCATCGGAAACCCGGTAACGTGATTAAAGTCCAGGGAATCCCTCTGCTGTCAGCCCTGAGGACCTAGAAAGGGCCCCAGGGCTGTCTGTTCAGTTTGCCTGCTGTTAGGGCACACTATGTGTCAAAGTGACACAGTGTAATGTATTAGCATACAAGAGTACGCTAATACACTATAAGTAAAAAATAAAGTTATAAATAAAATTATCCATTAATGGGATTTTTAAAAAAAGCAACAAAAATAAATAAATAAATTTTAAAAAAATGTCCCAAATAAAGTGTCATTATTTTGCATAAAATATATTTTATTGCCCCTACATTACATGAAAACAAAAAACCCTACACATATTAGGTATCTACACGACCGTAATAACCTGAAGTATTAATTTAACAAGTTATTTAGTGTGAAAAGTGAACGGGATAAAAAATAAACAAGGAAAACTATGCAGGGAATCGCTTATATTCCAAAAAATACGACTTCTACCGCATAAAACAAGGCCTCATGCACCATGTCAATGAAAAAATAAAAAAGTTATGGCAGCTGAAATGCAGAGAGGCAAAAACAGAAAAATGTATCTGGTTATTAAGGCCTTTTCAGGCCCGATCAACAACTGATGACCTGTCCACTGGATAGATATTCAGGAAGACAGCAGCACAGCCAGAAAAAATTCTTCAGTGTGAAAGGACAACTCCCCAAACATGGGTGGTGCACGCAGAAAAGAATCCCAGGTCCAAGGGAGACAATCAATATGCAATCGAAGAAAGGAACTGCAGCACTCAAGATAATCCAAAGAAGTGTATTTGATTTATTCACCAAGCATAAAAACACTTGCAACGTTTCAAGCCATAAATGGGTCTTTAGCAAGCAGGATAGGTCCATCAGATCCATCAAATAGGTCATCAATATGTCATCGGCGCGGGTCCGACACCCGGACCCTGAAGCGATATGTCGCTCCAGTGGCCTGCGGGAACCGGATGTTGTGGCACATAATGCTATGGACGGAGCCCGGAAGCAGTTGGCTCTGTACATAGCATAGCGGCCGTGCTGCAGAACTGCAGGTCCGCTCCTATTCACCTGAATAGGAGCAGGGCTGCAGCAGTGCAGCTCGGCCGCTATTCCGTGGCCGGAGCCAACTGCTTCCGGCTTGTACGTCGGGTGCACGGAGGCACCGGACCAGCTGATCTGTGTGGGGCCCGGGTGTCGGACCCCCACAGATCATGTACTGATGACCTATCCGGTGGATAGGTTTATCAGTTGTGAGAAGCTGGAAAACCCCAGAAGGGGTTAATATTATAACTATAATTTCTCATCACAAACGAATGTCAATATAAAAATTGTAAAAACAAAATAACTTTTGGAGTAAATGGTGATTAAGGTCCTTGTTTTGTGACATGTTTCAGGCTCTGCACCATATGTTCTTGGACGGGGCACAAGTAAACTTGTGAAAATCCAGTGAGTGACATAACTTCATAAATACTATTCTCCGCAGTCTCTCTCGCCTTGTAGGCTCTTCCTGTCAATGAGAACAAAATGAAGCTAAAGCAATTAATCTTAACAACCCTCTTTCCCAAATGCATTATGTGGTATCCTGGAATACAATAGAAACACATCTGACAGGGGCTCCTATTAATGAGTTCATTAAAAAATCTCTCTGTCCACAGTCTTAACTGCCAAGTCCATTAACACCATGTTATTGATCAAATCAAAATTACAATTGGGATTGGGTTATATATTGAATATTTATTATTATGCATTCCATTTACAGTAAAAATATTTATATACACATGTAGTGCCTATAAAAAGTATTTTCTGTTGATCAGTGTCAAAACATTATGAAATAATTGAAGAATCATTCTGACAATTTTTTTAATTTTTTTTTTGCAATCTCACAGCAATATTCAAGCAGTGTCATTTGTATTTTCCCAGCTCAGTTGCATGTAAACATTTTGAACCCTTTCATTATGGGCAGCTGGTGTCATTGAACCTCTGACCACCAGAATAGACCATGCTCTCATGTGTAGACAGGAAGTCACTCTCCTCCGTGTGTCTGACTTCCTGTGAACTACAGGATGACATCATCACCAATCAAATCCCTCCTGGCAGCTCTGAGATCCCTCCCCTCCCCACTAAACTCCGCCCTCCTTTCTCTGTATGTTGCCCATGCATATGGTGCTGCTGAAGAGATTATATCTGCCCCCTTTAAGAGACCAGGAGTTCAGTGTGAACAACGCCTTAGGCTGGATTCACACATGTAGTTTCGATGCAATTTTTTTTTTTTTTAACCAAAGGCCAGGAGTGGATATAAAATAGAGGAGATGCATCAGTCTTTTCTTTACACCTTTTAATCCACCTCTGGCTTTTGCTCCAAAACCCAAGCCAAAAAATGCATAAAAACTGTGTGTGTGATATGTAGTGCAGTACCCATATTAGGCCTATCCTAAAATTATTGTCATTTGTTTCCTTCCGCAGTTCATGTAGGAGCCCCTTCCATGGTGCATAGCCCCATGTATATCGTCAGCATTACTGCCCATCCATCCCTGTTGACAGAATTATTGCAAACGTATAGGCAATTAATATGCATTGGCAGACTATTTTCTGCAGTGGCCAAGAGCAAATAATAAGTAGGTTCTAACATTTTTTAGGATTATGATAAACAGAACTAGGGAAATGTTGTTTCTTTTCAGTAATGATATGCATTGAAATTCAATTCTAGATGTCCTAAGCTGCATTACAAATGAATCCAACTTCTTCTGCATTGGTTATTGGTAGGGCCACATTATAGGGGGGAAATACAATTTACCATCTGGGTACCTGAGGGGACCACCACCATCCCCCATTTAAAATGAATTTAGACTTAGCTTAAAACAAGACCAGGCAGGCAGAAGATGCACCAAATTTATCACAGTGGCGCACGCTGTATAATAAATTTGACGCATCTTGCTATACATGTTAGATCATTTTTTCTTCCTTATGCCACCTCTTGTTTGGCTTATTTTAGACCAATATTTTTGGTACATTTAAAGCTCGGTCTTTTTTTGACTAAGTCTCACCCTGTTCTCTAGACTGTCTAGTGAGGCCCAAAAAGTGTCTGGCACAAGGCATGTACCCTAGTATTTTGGTGCAAATTAAGACTTTAGTCTAATAAATCTGCCCCTTTATTCTTACAATGTATTGCTGCAGAAATATAACACATTCATCTCACAGACAGCAGTTTTTCTTTGGTTCCGCCATTCTCTTTCTCTGTTAGTTACGCTGTGCCACCGAACCACCTTGGCCCACATTCATTTTCTTCTGCACTGTCATTAAGTGTTTTAGGTCCGTTGATATCATATGCCACTGTGTATGGCATGAGAAATAAGAAATAACAACTCACTATCCATTATCATGATATGACTAGGAGTTATTGGAAATATATAATTGTGTATGCAATCTCCAAAAGGGAGAAGAGCTCCCACCCAATGCTTTGCCCAAGAGCTTCCATGAGAACTGATTCGTCCCTGGTCATTGGGCATAAGTCACACCAGTCTTCCTCCTAATTTTTTATTTTTGCCTTCTAACTCTCCAATTCATTTCTGTTTGTTTTCCCTGGTTACATGTGAGAAGGTAAAATTCAGCAATGAGATGAATAGATACTCTGCCTGATTTACATGACATAAAGCAATCGCGGAAGAATGGAATATTGCGGGAACACTTCTATTCACAGAGCCGCGAGGTCTTTATCAGGTCACTTGAACTTGAAGAATCTCCATTTTGTTGTGCTGCTCCAAGCTTCGCTTTCATTATCTTCAGCTGAACAAGATCGTAGCGCCCGGCTAATGCATAATGGCAAGTAGTTACTGCATTGCTTTGTGAACATTTTTAAATGCAGAAACATATTAAGAAGTAGAAGACTGCTTTTAAATTGCTGGTAATGAGCTGCGAGTTCACTTTCTGGAAAGAATCAAAGCACCATGAGGGTTAAGGACAGAAACCAGGACCAGCGAGTATATTCATGTCAACACTCCTTATAGTACTGGATATAACTGTAGTAAACTCTCCATTTTGTATTGCATTTTTGTGAAAACACTCCAAAAAACACAGCTAAAAATGCAGTGAAAAACAGACATAAATGCCGTATGAATCTGGCCTTAGGTTTGTACTGTTTTTTAGACTCTGAGTAAACACATGAATGTTTCCTTTCACTTACAGCAATCATAAATCTTGAAAAAAAGGGAGGAAATTTTACATAAAACTGGAAAACCCATTAATTTTTTTTACATAAATTGTTCTAAATTTTTACCCCGCCTAAAACTGCTGTGATAGAAGACAATGTTACCATCTCTGAAAAGGCTGGACACATACGGATATATGGCCAGACATATGCAACTGTACCATACAATTGTATTGAAAAGAGGAGTCGACCACACTTTTATTACAGTTAGGGCTACAGGTTGATCGCATATATGTTCGGAGTTGTGTTATGAATTTAAATCAATCCTCCAGTCCCAGGACAACATTTTATATATGATGGTAAACACTATATGGAGTGATAATATCTGAAGACCTCCAGTTATGTCTGTCTGCCATGGATCCGCTTTTATGGTCCAATCTGTGCTGTCCCAAAATGGCTGCAGCGCTTCTTAGACGACGAATCTGAGACACTCAAGTGAGCAGTTCTGTCCAATCCGAGAACACAGGTAGTATCTTAGTCTCAATCTGGGAAGCGCTGTGGCCATTTTAAGACAACACAGAGGGGACCCTAAATCTGCGGATCCACGGCAAAGAGGCAAAACTGGAGGGCACCAGGTAATATAACTCCATATACTCCATCACATTTATAATTTTGTCTTGATACTGGAGGGTCGCTATAACCTAATTACCGCTTTTTTATTTCACATCATGCTGCACTTTTTTTCTTTTTTTTTTTTACTATGACCTGGACTTCATCTGCAGATAGGGTCAAATATGAATGTATTCCATAATACGAGCAGAACATGGGCTAGAACTTACTAATTCATATTCCTACAGCTGGTATTTACCAATATAGCAAAAGGGCAAAAACAACCAATTTTTTCTTATAAAATACACAGACAATTTAAAAAAATGATTAAACTTGAATTTGAATGGGAACTCCAAAATTCAAGATAAGAATTTTTTTCTGTATTATCTTTTTTCCCAGAAAGTTTTAAAATACGGTATGAACAAGATCATTGCCTCTGCTGTATTTAGTAAATGACTGTCTATACACTTGCACTGACCTTGAAAAGCCATTAGAGCCCCTGAAAACGTTACATACTAATTCATTATATAAGAAAAAAAAAAGACAATCTCTCCTTAGGCAGCTGTAGATGTATTGCAGCCGTTTTTCTTTCCTGTACTGGTTTCTGTACGCAGGGCGAGCCTTAAGGGTGTGTGACCTGTGTGAGTGCACAGGGCGCTGCACCCTCCCAGCATGTAGGGGGCACCACTGGGCTCTGCTCTGTCCTCAGCTCCTCGTTACACACACACAGAGTAAACAGGAGCCAATGAACAAGAAAAGAGGAAGCTCCGTCCATAGCCCGTCCTGCAAGAAACCTGTGATCCAGTCTGCAAGGGGAGATGGTAAGTGTCTATGTGTTTGTGTGTGTATATATTCCAGTGTGTGTGTGTGTGTTTGTGTGTGTATATTTCACTGTGTGCGTGTATATATTCCAGTGTGTGTTTATATATTCCTGTGTGTGTGTGTGTGTGTGTGTGTATATATTCCAGTGTGTGTGTGTGTGTATATATATTCCAGTGTGTGTGTGTGTGTGTGTGTGTGTGTGCATATATTCCAGTGTGTGTGTTTATGTCTCTTTGTAAGTGTGTGTGTGGGTAAAGTAGAACAGATAAAATGAAGATATCTGTGCTGTCCCTTATATACTCTGCTGCCCCTTATCTACTCTGCTGCCCCTTATCTACTTTGCTACCCCTATATACTCTGCTCACCCTGTATACTCTGCTGCCCCTATATACTCTGCTGCCCTTATATACTCTGCTGCCCCTATATACTCTGCTGCCCCTATATGCTCTACTGCCCCCATATACTCTGCTGCCCCTATATACTCCGCGGCCCATTAAGGGAAACACCACATTTTCATATATGGTCATCTATAAAACTTGCACCCATTCATGCCAATTAATTCATGAAAATAATCTTTTTAAAGTGTATCTCCAGTTTGGAGGTGCACTGCATAATATATATATATATATATATATATATATATATATATATATATATATATATATATGTGTGTGTGTCATGTGTCTCTGTGTGTGTTTATATGTGCCTGTGTGGGTATAGTTATCAGAGTGTGTTATCTGTGGTGTTACATAGGACTGCATGTAATAACTGACTGTCATTAAAAAAAAAAGATGTATACTGTGCTGTACAGTTGTATTGTAAAGCGTAGTTGACTGTGCTTTTCAATAAAGGTGCGGCTGCGGGATCTCAACATATATCGGCCAAACTTTTGATTTCAATAGATTTTTATTGAACAGTTTTTGAAAATGTAACAAGAAACAGACTCGTAGAGTCGCATGTACAATAATACAAAATAAGATAGGCCATTATGGCCCCGTATCAGTCTATCGGCCAAAGTTTTGGCACGCATTTGCCCATTAATGTCTAAGGGCACGTAGGTGATTTTCCCATGGTATACACCAACCAAAACTACAGATGTAATGTGAATTGAGGCTTAGCACTCTGTGGCTGCAACTTACATACTCCAAAAAATTCTCGGAGCTTGGCAATTTGGCTATTGATTTAAAAAAATGTGCTGCACCAAATCATTGCCTTGCTTTCACCCTTCACACAGATCCATGTCTTGCAGTTACAATTATTCAGATAAATACTGGTTCCATATTTCCCTAAGAGTTATAAGGAGAGTAGCTGCACATGGCCAATTTTCTGTTGAGAACAGGGAACCAGGCACAGTAATTCTCTGGATAATGGGGGTCCCAGTGGTCGTACCACCATGGATTAGACTTTTATGGCATATCAACTTGTAAAGTCATAAATGTTAATTGTAGGAAAACCCCTGCAATGCCTACATTACATGAAAACTCAACATTTGAGAGATTTGTTCATGTCTCATATTTGTATTGCAGCTATGGCCAGAGTTAATGGGCCACATAAAAGCTCAAAGGGTATGTTGACCTTTAAACACTATTTCAAAAATGACTTATAGAATTAAAGGGGTATTCCAGTCTAAAGCATTTTTCACCTATCCATTGTAAATAAAGAGGAGCGGCGGCCGGTAATGCTGCTCCATTCAGTCTATGGTACTAACAGAACAGCCGAGCAGAGTGCTCAGTGGGGGTCCCAGCAGTCAGACCCCCACCGATCTAACATTTATCACAGTGGATAGGTGAAGAATGCTTTAGGCTGGAATACCTCTTTAATATATAAAAAAAATATAAATTTGAGCAACCTCATACACTACAGAAGAAATGCCTATAGGGGGAAGTACATCAGTAATATAGCATGTGATAGAATATGATACAACTTATTCCACATGAATCAATAAAAAAAAATCCTCTGTATGCATCTGTAGGAAACCAGTATGATCCCATGTACTTCTATACTGTAGGTGCCGTATTACGAATCCATTCAATACAAATTAGTAATGTAGTCATGTGTATGACCCTTATAGACAGGCTTGTTTCATTGTTAGTTGCACTGCAGAATATCTTAGAGATATATAGATCATGGTTACAAATATTTTAATTATTCTAATTTTATTATTTTAACCGGTACAGGATGTTCCTGTTTGCAAATTAAACAAAATATGTTTCAAAGGCTTTCTAGTTTTGTGCCAGCATACAGAAATAAAACTGGGTATTATTAATAGTAAAAAATAATAACAATAGCAATTTATATTGCAACAATATAAGTCTCCATGCAACGCCACCTAGTGGTCAATCTTGCAATGTTTCGCTGTATGAGTCTTTACATACTGTATATTTAGAGATACTCACAGTATATGCTATTCGCCCTTTTAACCTGACTTTGACTTCTTTATACGGTACAAACACTGAAATATTGTGTTGGATTATTTTCAAGCTACATTCTTATGAATCCCTCAAGTAACGTCGCCCTCCATAATGTGCAGGTGGTATATACGACACATAAATGATCAGCAGCTTGTGCTCAGCTTAATAAGAACGGACTAGAAGGCAATTAATTAAAAGGTGTCTACTGTAAGGGACATTGTATGGATTAGACTCTGTAAGTGTTCAGTGTACTTTTAATTGAATATAAACTTAGTGAAATTCCTCGACCAATAAATTAATTGATAAGTAGCCGGCATTTTTTTTTTACCAGTTATAAATGTTGGATCAGATCCTAAGCCTGACGGTAAGCAGCCATAAATGTTTGATGATGCCAGCTAGATATTTCAAAACCATTGCAGCAACATTTGCAAGAACAACATTTCAGCTGTATCGGTGCCAATTAAGGCATTAACCCTTACCGCAGTCGGATGTCCCCCTGGTAGATTTGCTGAGACTGGGAATTGTTTGTCTAAAAGGATAAATACACCAGTTGTGCTGTTATAATACTGTAATTTACATTAGCAGCTATTGTGACAGCAAGACAAATGACACTTAGATAAAAATCATGGCTATAGAGATATGTCAATGCCTAATCTCAGCCACTATTGAGTTGTAAAGGGGATGGCTATTGAGCATATGGAAGTCAGAGGAGGGTCCCCCACTAAGGTATGCCCTAACAAGAACTAGGCTCCAGGCTGCCAGTAAAAAAAAGTTCCGGCATTATAATTGCGGAGATGACAAGGGAGCCCCTTTCCTTTGTCAGCACCAGGAGCAGCAATGATTGCTGTGCAGAACGGGTTAAAGGGGTAGGATCTCTGTTTTCTCTGATCCAGGCCATTGGGGCTGGAGAGCGGCTGTCAATCATAGCTGTCCTCCATCGTGCGCACAGCTTTTCTGCCAGGAGCTATCACAATGTAGTATATAAGTTGTAAAAAAATGGATTGATACGTTTCTAGAGATGAGCAAACTGATTTGGCGTAATTCTAATTCGTCTGAATTTTCCAAAAGTTTCGGATTCACCGAAATCCGAAACTTTTGAGGTATGCCGCGCTTGAATTGTCAAAATTTCATTTTGCAGATTGTACAAAAAAAAAAACGGGAGAAGAGGCGAGTAAAACAAATAAAATAACATATTTACCACCTCTCCTGGTCTTCCGTAGCAACGCGTCCATGCCGGAAGGTGAAATTAAGTAGCTGTCCCATGTGATCATCGCAGCCAATCACAGGCTGCAGCGGTCACGTAGGACAAAACAATGTCATGACGTAGCTGTCCCATGTGACAACTGCGGCCTATGATTGGCTGCAACGATCACATGGCACAGCTACATTATCTCATTTTCTGGCAGGGACGCGTCGCTACGGAAAACCAGGGGAGGTGGTGAGTATGTTTTTTTTTATTTATGTGGAATCGCAAGTGCCCCGATTGGTTTGTTTGACGCTCTGAGTTTATTGGGGGACTTGAGATTTGTGGCGAATTTATACGGACTGAAACTAATTTCAGAAAATTCGCTCATCACTATTAGTTTCTTCAATTTGTTTTTGGGAAAGGGGGTGATCACACTATGGTGTCACATGGCTTGCCACCCAGCTTTCCTAGAGTGTGAAAGGTAGATCCTCCTAGTTACATAACACTGCAAAACAGAAAAATGTTGAGATACAGCAAAGTTTTGTTTGTCGTTTAACCTAAGTAATGGCTAGAGTAAAAATGTAATGACAGCATCCGTTAGCAAAAAATATTAGCGTTTATTAACACATCTCAAAAAGTACAGTAGCAACGTTTCGACTCGCACAGGAGTCTTTGTCAAGCATGCATGTTGTTGTTGTTCGACTTTTTGGAAAGTGCTCATAAACACTAATATTTTTTCGCTAACGGATGCTGTAACCTAGTTTTTACATGTGGAGGTCGGAAAGAGTATTTTTGGACAATTGAATTTTTTTCATCCTGGTCACTTTTGAACCCCTTTGTTTTGGTGAGTGCTATGTCACACTATATTATCTGTTGTTTCTGAAGACTGAAGATAAGACAACGTTGTTATATTAACTCAGTTATAGTGCACATATTAAACAGTATAATAACAGATTCAGCACTGCCACACAGGCATATTAAGTAGACCATAGGCCCTGCACTGTTAACCAAACTTGGGCTCCCTTTCTCCACCGCCGCCCTGCCGCGCCGTAACTATTGTTAACACTACCTTTTTGTGCAAGCATTAACAAATGATTGTTATGATTCCCCTTGTCAAAGGGCTGTGTTCCTACGTACTGTATCACACAGTATCACACTGTGCAGGGATACATCCTCCTGGCAAGGGGAATGGTAACACCCATGTGTCTATCAGTCATAGACAGCACTAAGGCTTTTTGTGAATTACAAGGATTTCCTATAATAAACATGTCAGGAGAGGTGACAAATTCTTTATAAATCCAGTGACTCACAGGTGACGACTTCCCAGAGTCTAGTCTCCATCTGGTCCAGACTTTATGACGACTTCTCCCGGCCATGACCCATTTCTGCAGAATTTGCCACTCAGATGTCTTCGGGTCATCACTTTTCCATCATTTCCACACCTATAAACGAAGATAAAATTCTCATGGTGCCACATACTGTGCCCTTAAATATAATAGCACCATACACTGCGCCCCTAAATAAAATAGTACCAAACACTGTTCCCCGGAATATAATTTTGTCAAACACTGTAAAGTAAAGTACCACACACAGTGCCCCCTGTAGATAGCGCCAACCACAGCCCACTGTAGATAAGGCCAGACACAGCCCCCTGTAGATAGTGCCACACACAGCCCCCTGTAGATAGCGCCACACACAGCCCCTGTAGATAGCGCCACACACAGCCCCTGCAGATAGCGCCACACACAGCCCCTGTAGATAGCATCACACACCCCTATAGATAGCGCCGCACACCACCCCTGTAGATAGTGCCACGCACACACCCTGTAGGTAGTACTACTCACTGCCCCCTGTAGATAGTGCCAAACCCCCTGTAGATAGGATCACACACTGCCTCGCTATAGATAACAACACACACAGCCCCTGTAGGTAGCATCAAACACCCCCCTGTAAGCATCACACACACACACACACACATCCCCCTGTAGATAGCATCACACACAGCCCCCTAAAGATAGCGGCACCCAGCCCCCCTGTAGATAGCGCCAAACCGCCCCCCTGTAGATAGTGCCACACAGCCCCCTGTAGATAGCATCAAACAGACCCCCTGTAGAAAGGGACACACACACCCCCTGTAGACAGCACCACACAGACCCCCTGTAGATAGCACCACACAGAACCCCTGTAGATAGTACCCCACACACACCCCTGTAGATAGTGCCACAACCCCTGTAGATAGCACACACAGCAGGACCCGCGTCAGCACCCGGCGAACCCGGCAAGTGCCGAGGCCCACTACCCTTTGGGGAGCCCACTCGGCCGGCGGGTGCTGACGCTGCATGGCTCCTCCAGGAGTGGAATCCCCGGCCAGAATTTTGCCGACGGTATTCTGCTTCTGGAGGGAGCCATCCTTCGCTATGGCAGAGCAGGGAGGTAACTCCCTACTCTGCCAGTTACCCGGCTACAGCCTGCCAGGTGGAGTGCTAGAAGCGGCTCTGCTCCATGACTCCACGTCTGGGCAAGCCCCTGACCACTGTCCATATATAGACAGTGATGTCAGGGGCTTCCCCAGAGTTCTGGAGCAGAGCCTATACTAGCGCTCTGTACCGGGACTCTGGCTCTGGGGTTTCTCCTGACATCACTGTCCATATATGGACAGTGATGTCAGGAGCAGAGCAGTGTCCCAGCGCTCTGCCTGGGACTTTGTCTCTGGGATTGCCCCTGACATTACTGTCCATATATGTCCATATATGACAGTGATGCCAGGAGGAGAGAAGAAGTCCCAGGCAGAGCACTAAAAGCGGCTCTGCCCAGGACTCCATCTCTGGGGAAACCCTTGACATCACTGTTCATATATGGACAGTGGTATCAGGAGCAGAGCAGGAGTCCCAGGACTATGGCTCTGGGGTTGCCCTGACATCACTGTCCATATATGGAGAGTGACATCAGGGGCTCCTCCTGAGGCGGAATGCCTGGCCAGAAAGTCGGCAATGCTCTGGTTGGGGATTCCACTCCTAGAGGGAGCCCCAAAGGCGCTACCTACAGGGAGGGGGGCTTGTTAGGCACTACCAGGGAGGTGGGCTTTGTGGCACTTCCATGGAGGTGGACTGTGTGGCACTACCAGGGAGGCAGGCTATGTGGCACTACCAGGGAGGGTGGCTGTGTGGCACTACGAGGGAGGGTGGCTGTGTGGCACTATCAGGGAAGGTGGCTATGTGGCAGTACATGGGAGGGGGGCTGTGTGGCACTACCAGGCTGGAGGGGTGTGTGGCACTACTTTGGAGGGGGGCTGTGTGGCACTACCAGAAATGGGGGGCTGTGTGCCACTACTTTGGAGGAGGCTGTGTGGAACTACATGGGAGGGGGCTGTGTGGCACTACCAGGGAGGTGGGCTGTGTGCCACTACTTTGGAGGAGGCTGTGTGGCACTACCAGGGAAGGGGGCTGTGTGGCACTACATAGGTGGAGACTGTGTGGCACTCCCTAGGAGGAGGGGCTGTGTGGCACTCCCTGGGAGGGGCTTTTTGGCACTCCCTGGGAGGAGGGGCTGTGTGGCACTCCAAGGAAGGAGGGTCTGTGTGGCACTCCCAGGGAGGATGGGCTGTGTGGCACTATCTACAGTGGGCACTAAATTTATGGGGTACAAACTGGGGGCTTAACTTTCTTTATTGGGGCATAAACAGGGCCTAACTTCTATATGGGGGAACAAAGTGACATTTTCTGCCATTTTACTGCCTCCATAATTTCCCCGCAAAGGGGCCCACTAAGTCTGTGTCGCTCAAGGGCCCACATAAACCTGGAGCCGGCCCTGACACACAGCCCCCCCTGTAAATAATGCCACACCCACTCTATAGATAGCGCCACACACAACCTCCTGTAGATAGTGACACACACAGCCTCTGTAGATAGCATCACACACAGCCCCCTGTAAATAGTGCCACAAACCACCCCTATAGATAGCGCCACACAGACCCCCTTGTAGATAGCGCCATACAGCACTGCTCCTGTAGTTAGCAGCACCCCTTGTAGAAAGCGCCACACAGACCCCCTGTAAAAATCACCACACAGACCCCCTGTAGAAATCACCACACAGCCACGCTGTAGATGCACCACCCCCTGTAGTTAGTGCCATACTTACCTGTCCCCTGTCTTCTCCGATGATGCAGGCCCCTGTTTTCTCCTTTGTACGCGGATACAATTGATTCCAGGGGCCTACAGTTTTGTTGCGGTTTTGCCGCGGCAAAACCGTGACAAAACTAAGATGTTATCTTTGTGCGGTCATGGCCCCCCCGGGAGCCTCGGACCCAGGGCGGCCGCCCATAACGGACTTATGGGGATCCACCCCTTCTGCTACATCTTTATTACCGTAGACTGTAACTAGACATACTTACTGTGTAGAGGTGCTCAATAATAATGATGTAATGTAATGCTTCTAGAGGAGAATATCTACGTAATACAGCTTGCAATGCAACATGCCACCATTTTTTTCACATGGAACATATATGTTCCCCTCAGATAAAATCGGAGCCACATGAAGAATAATTTGGGCCCATAGCCGGCTAAGGGTTTTATCATATGTATCAAGGATTCCGAATACAGTCGTTTGTGGAGGGCATGTCAAAAGCTGCATTTTTTTTGTTTTTCAAAGTATGATTAAAACACCTACTATATAGAATTTTTTATTATTTTTATTGAAGGATACATTCTCTATTTTACTTACAATATACTGTACCATATAAATTAGACATAACTTTGACCACTAATAATGTCTCCTATACATTTATAGTACCTATTTTACATACCTACTATTTTTAGTTTTTATGTAACCATAGCAACCATCAAAATCAGTTTGCTCTCATTTGTTTCTAATACAGTATTAAATACAGTACATATAGTGGCAAAAAAAAGTATATAAAAAAAGTATTCTGTTTAATTTGGCATTTGTAAACGGCTTGAAAAAACACATGTAAAAATGCCAGTGTTTTTTAATTGAAACATGCGTTTTTTAGGATATTTTTTACATGGCGGCGTTTTTATTTAGTGTCATTTTATACAGTACATGTATTTTTATGGTGTTTTTCCTGTACTGAAGCCTATGGGAAAAACACCAGAAAAAAACGCCTCACCTAAAGTATTTAGAAAAAAACGCCACGAATCCCAAAAACATGCAATAAATCAAAACGCTTTGTATGCAGCTAGAGATGAGTGAATCGATTCTACGCAAATTGAATTAGTTACGAATTTCACAAAAGTTTCACTGCTGCTGCCTTCTGAAAAGATGTCACGGGCGTGACGTCACTTATTGTTTTGCATATATCTAGTAGTGCCACCAAAAATTGTCGTATTGTTTTGCATAAAGCATTTATACAGCACCGTTATACATCAGTCTGTATTCAAGTGAAGTTTTTTAATTTTAAAATGCCTAAAATATCTGACAGTTCAGTAAGTTTTTTGTTACCACCGTCTACCAGCTTTTTACTCATAGACATATTCACTTTGACATTACTAATGCTTTCTTGGCGTTAATGAGCTTGAAAGCGGTTGGATACAGTCCTAGAAAAGCTCAGTATCATACGCATCTTTTTAAGCCCACTAGCGGCACTTTTGGTTCCCAACAAATTCTTTCGGCTCAAATCTAATCTGACAGATGGTTTGACCGGAAACAAATTTTGGGAAATTCGCATATATTGTACACTATATGGCTCTAAAGACAAGCATTTCTAGTAGTATGGGTCATACTAAATGTGGCCCTGTCATAGGATATCACCTTTGACAAAAGTAAATTTGTGTAATTTCTGATCTAATCTGCTTCGGTCAAATGTAAGTGCTCTTATTGGGAAGTCAAAGCGTCTAAAAGTAACAAAAGCTCAGCCACGAAGCGGTAGACCGCAGAAACTGAAACAGGGCCACAAAGTTCTGAAATGCGTGACACTTAAAAATTGCCTTTCCTCTGTTGTATCACTCACTACAGAGTTCCAAACTGCCTCTGGAAGTGACATAAGCACAAGAATCGGGTGTCGGGGAGCTTGCTGAAATAGGTTTCCATGGTCGAGCAGCTGCAGACAAGTCTAAGCACAATGCCAAGCGTCGGATGGAGTGGTGTAAAGCACACCGCCACTCAAATGATGAATCAAATTTTACTATCTGCCAATCTGATGGCGGAATCTGGGTTTGGCGGATGATACCTATGCGAATGTACTGTAAAATTTGGTGGGGGAGGGCTAATGGTCTGGAGCTGTTTTTCAGGGTTTGGTCTAGGTTTCTTATTCCTAGTGAAGTGTAATGTTAATGCTACAGCATACAAAGACATATTTAGACAGAAGTACAGCATGCTTCCAACTTTGTGGTAACAGTTTTGGGAAAGTCAGTTCCTGTTCCAGAATGACTGTGCCCCTGTGCACAAAGCAAGGACCATAAAGACATAGTTGGGTGGAGGATCTAAAATGGTTTCCCAGAGCTCTGATCCCCAACTCCAATCAACACATTTGTGATGAATTAGAACGCTGCTTCTGTGCCGGATATTCTCATTCAACATCAGTTTCTGACCTCACAAACCCTTTTTCGACTGAATGGAATCAAATTCCCACAGACACACTCCAAAATCTTGTGGAAAGCCTTCCGAGAAGAGTAGAGGCTGTTATAGCCACAAAAAGGTGCCCTATTCCATATTAACGCCCATGGTTCTGGAATGGGATATACAATAAGCTCATATAGGTATAATGGTCAATTGTCCACATACTTTTGGCCAGATAGTATATGTTTCTCATAGAATGCTATATTTGGAATGGATTTCTGCAACAAATGCAGAACTTCTCCCCTAGAAAATTGGAGGTTGTACGGACCTGTAATATAAGCCTTTACACCGTGTTCCAAATTATTATGCACATTGGATTTAAGTGTCATAAACATTAAATTATTAGTTTTTCAATTACACTCATGGATGGTATTGTGTCTTAGGGCTCATTGGATCATTGTAATCAATCTCAGACACCTGTGATAATTAGTTTGCCAGGTGTGCCCAATCAAAGGAAAACTACTTAAGAAGGACGTTCCACATTATTAAGCAGGCCACAGGTTTCAAGCAATATGGGAAAGAGAAAGGATCTCTCTGATGTCGAAAAGCGTGATATAGTGCAATACCTTGGACTAGGTATGAAAACATTGGATATTTCAAGAAAAACTTAAGTGTGATCATCGTACTGTGAAAAGATTTGTGGCTGATTCAGAGCGCAGATGGGTTCGTTCAGATAAAGGCATAATGAGGAAGGTTTCTGCCAGACAAATTAATAGGATTAGGAGAGCAGCTGCTAAAATGTGATTGCAAAGCAGCAAACAGGTATTTGAAGCCACTGGTGCCTCTGGAGTCCCGCGAACCTCAAGGTGTAGGATCCTCCAGTGGTTTGCAAGTGTGCATAAAGCTATTATTCGGCCACCCCTAAACAATGCTCACAAGCAGAAACGGTTGCAGTGGGCTCAGAAATACATGAAGACTAATTTTCAAACCGTGTTGTTTACTGATGAGTGCCGTGCAACCCTGCATGGTCCAGATGGATGGAGTAGTGGATGGTTGGTGAATGGCCACCATGTCCCAACAACGCTGCAACGTCAGCAAGGAGGTGGCGGAGTCATGTTTTGGGCTGGAATCATGGGGAGAGAGCTGGTAGGCCCCTTTAGGGTCCTTGACGGTGTATAAATGACCTCTGCAAAGTACGTAGAGTTTATGACTGACCACTTTCTTTCGTGGTACAAAAAGAAGAACCGTGCCTTCCGTAGCAAAATTATCTTCATGCATGACAATGCACCATCTCATGCTGCAAAGAATACCTTTGTGTCATTGGCTGCTATGGGCATAAAAGGAGAGAAACTCATGGTGTGGCCCCCATGTTCCCCTGACCTCAACCCTATTGAGAACCTTTAGAGCATCCTCAAGCAAAATATATATGAGGGTGGGAGGCAGTTCACATCAAAACAGAAGCTCTGGGAGGTTATTCTGACATCCTGCAAAGATATTCAAGCAGAAACTGTCCAAATACTCACAAATTCAATGGATGCAAGAATTGTGAAGGTGATATCAAAGAAGGGGTCCTATGTTAACATGTAACTTGGCCTGCTAAGTTTTTTTTGATTGAAAGAGCTTTTGATTTCTGTAAATATGACCTCCTGATGCTGCAAATTCAACAAATTACCATTTTAATTCTCTTTACAACCTTTAAAATGTTTTGATCTCTGTTGTGCATAATAATTTGAAACAGGGCATTTTGAGTTTTTTACTTCTAAAAAAAAACCTGTTATCATTAGGAGATTTGTTCAATAAAATTTGCATTATACTCTAACAGTTGATGGCTTGAAGATTATACTGACTGTCATTTGCATCGACTATTTAGGAAAATCAGCGAAAAATAACATTTGCATAATAATTTGGAATGCGGTGTCGTTTGTTATATCCTTTATGTTATAACATGATCCCCCAGTTTAGCTGTTTTTGGAGTCCATATAGCTGTGTATAAAGACTGTGTGTAATATTACAAACTTAGTGCACATTCAGTAGTCAGTTACATAAATATTATTTGTAAAGTCACATTCACATTACAGTTCTATTGATTCTTCTTTCACCACCATCAACATTGGCTTGGAAATCGAGAAATCTAAGACTAAAAAGCCACTGACCCCCAAAATGGCACTAAATGCTACAAACCAAAACACTGTGAATGTAGACAGTCTCATGTTATACTATAGACCTTCATCTAACATCTGGACAAAACTAGGATTGGATCCCGTTATGAGAAAAAAGGGAAACTTTTCCCCCAAAAAAGGGTTTTCTGTATTCTTCTGACTGGATCCAATCCCATTTTTAGCTTGATGAATATTTTTCTCCCATGACGTAGTTATATGGCTATGATTATAAAGTCTTTGGCTAGGATCACACAAGCAGTTTTGGCTCTGTTTTTTTTAAACAAATTGAGTAGTGGATCCAAAAGGAAGGAAATGTATAAAGAACGATGCATCTCCTTTCTTTTGTGTCTACTCCTGTGTTAGGCTCAAAATACTGAGCTAAAAACAGCCACAAAAACTGCATCAAAATTTCATGTGTGACCCTGGCCTTATGCTGGTCTTAAAGGGGTTGTCCAGTCCCTAAAAATTCATGGCCTATAAGCTGATCGGTGGGGTCCCAGGAGTCAGACCCTGACCCATCATCTATTGAAGGCCTATGCTGAGGAAAGGCCATCAATTTTTAGGGACTGGACAACACCTTTAATATGACAACATTTTAAAGCTGCATCACCAAAACCTCCCATGGTCCTACTGAACCGAACTTGGACCACCATAGAACCCCAAGGTAAGTAAAATTTGGTTCTATAGAAATAAAGGGATTCTGGATGTTGCGGCCGTAATACACAATAATCACAATTATCAAAGGAGAATTTCTTATGAGGGATAATGTAAAACTATAGGTTATAACATTTTGCCATAATTGAGTTATATTCCATAAATTCTGTTGGTACCATAGTTGAGTCTTCCAGTATTGAATTAAAAACAGATCACTCGTCTGATCAGGAGGAGGGGGGGGGGGTTTTTTTTTACACCCATGTCCAACTTCCATATCATAGCAAAGATCACCTAGATCCTTGGGATATACCTCTGAACCTGTTGTATATGTACCCCAGGGGGTAAATACCATATCGAAAAGAGATTCTCACACTGTGCTTATGCTACGCTTTTATTACAGCAGAACAGCGCATGATCATAGCCTTGGTGGTACTTTGGGTAGAGGGTACTTGGCTTAGTAGCGTTGAGACTTATCGAGAACATGGCTGAAATTGCCACATTGTTTACTTTGAAACAACAATAATAAAAAATAAGATACATTTCACCATTCACAAATGTTACAAATTTAGGAATGAAAAATTAAATATGAATAGGGTGACTATACCTTTAAAGAATGTCACAGAATGGTTAAATAGGTAAACAGATTTCTCAGACCCATTGCGCACTTTAGCTTATTTGATATACTGTACTATGATATTTAATCCAAAGTGCTAATGGGAGACGCTGAGGAAATATAAACTGCTGCTGTGTTATGTGGATATTATTTCAATATTACCCAGATTACTGCTAAATAAAGTAGGAGGGTCAGAAGATTATTGAGTAGTAGGCACGAGTATTTAAGAAAATGCCCTTCTACTCGCCCAGTTATATGAAGCAACAGAAAGGTAGCAGTGCCAAAGCGTTGGGTGGTATAGCAGACCTAACACATAGACAAAGCCGTGCCATTTCCAGGCTAACGATTGTCATTATATAAAAAGAAAACGCTGTTAACCCTTACATCCTGGTGCAAAGTGCATGCCTTATAATAGGTCATTGTATATGCTTTGTATGGCAAATAATTGGTCAAAGACATGGCATAGTCAGCAAAAATGGCCATTTGATATATTCCAGCGTGCATGTTCTAGGCTTAAATAACACACACACACACACACACACACACACACACACACACACGTATGTATGTATGTATGTATGTATGTATATATATATATATATATATATATATATATATGCATGTATATATATATATATATATATATATATATATATATAAAAATAACACACTGTTAACCCTTATGTTTCGCAGTACAAGCATTGTAATAGACACTGCATATCCTTCTATAGCACACAAAATGTCAGGTCCATGGTATCGTTTTAAGGACCTGTATATATACTGTATACAACGCACTGGACATATGATGTACAAATAAGACACTGGTAACCCTTATGTTCTGATGCAAATTGCATGCATTGTATCAGGTCATTGAATATGCTTTGCACGGTCAAAAAGTGGTCAGAGCCGTGGTATAGGCAGCAAGATTGGTCATTTGGTATATTCTATTGTGCATTTCTTTGGCTTGAAAAAACCCTAAATAAATAAATATATATAATAACACACTGTTAACCCTTATGTCCTGCAAGGTACATGTATTGTAAAATAACATTGCCTA